>NW_026692881.1:0-5842500 GCF_021218885.2 Marmota monax
CCAATATTCTGTACAATTAATTAGTAGCAGGGCATGGGTTGCATGTCTGCCATGGCAGTGACTCCTGGAGCCTGAGATAGGAGGATCTCAAGTTTGAGGTCACTTTGTAGGACCTTGTCTCAAAAAAAAAAAAAAAAACCCGGCTGGAATGAAGTACAACTAGTGTGACAGCAGGTGGGTTTATCCCATTCCCATTTGAAAAATAATGGAAAATCTAGCCACTGGAGGGATTGAAGGCCCAATGAGGAGGGAGTAGGGTTAATACTGCCATTTTTCTTCTTTGGTGTATTTTACAAAAATGTGTGTGTGTGTGTGTGTGTGTGTGTGTGTGTGTGTGTGTGTTTCTCCCACCTTTGTTCTATTGCTTTGACGTGTTTTTTTTTTTTCTTTTATTTTTGGTATTGGCTTGTTTTCACTTTCTTGTCAATTTCTTTTGTATCAATTCTGTAGCTCTTTTTTTTTTACAGAAAAGAAAATTACAGTCAAAATATTTTATTTTCCTCTTAATACTAACTTAATTTCAATCTCATAAAGATACTGTACCTTTAGAATTCTATCTCCCACTGTATGTACTCATTTTTCTTCCTTTATTTTGGTGTTGTGCTGGGATAGAACTCAGGATGCTGCAGCACTGAGCTACATCTCTAGCTTTTCTTTCTATTTTTGCTTTGAGTGTGACCCAGTGTAAAGTGTTAGCCTAGCATGCCTGAGGCCTTGGCTTCAATTCTAACTATCATGAAACAAATATACTCTGTGTACCTGATCTGACACTACATGCTGTGTCCATTATTTTAAGGCTGCTATCCTATTGAAGAAGGTTTCAGAAAGGATCATGTAAGTCATGTAAACATGCTCCCCAAACATCAAGTATCCTTTACTTAATTGTTATGTTGAAGGCTAAGCTTATTTTGAATGTCATCATATGAGCAAAAAATCAAAGTGGACATTATGATAAATACTTGTCCCAACCCAATGCTTCCTTTCTATTTTATATAATCTTATTCATCCCCTACTCTTCCACCAACCATTTAAAGTATTGGTTATCAGATTGATATGAGCTGGTTTAGCTGTATTTCCTCAATTATTGTTTTGACTGAACATTTTTTATTTGTCTCTTTTTATATATTTTGAATTCTGGCTAGACTAAAATTCTTCTCTACCATGCAGATTATAATCTCATGTTTTCCTCATATTTTTAAGGATCAGCAGTTAATCCATTTTTGGTGTTAATAATATGAATAAATTGTGAAGCAGAGTTCTGCATTGTTAAAATCTTGGTGAACAAATAATATTTTTTTCCTCTGGATTCTACTGGCAATCCTCAATCTTTCTCTTTCTGTTTCTGCACTTTTAGCATCTTCAGTTGAAGATAGTCCTATGGAAGTACAAGAAACAAAAAAGGAAAAAGGGTTAGGAAAACCGCGGCACAAATTTACAAAACATGAGTTGGAGATTCTTAATCGATCATTTGAACAGAATTCCTACCCGGATTTTGGGACCCGGCAAGAGCTGGCCAAGCAAATGCATTGCCCCATAAGCTCAATCAATGTAAGCCAAAATTTGGAAAATTTGCATGAACATACCTTTTTTATATAATACAGTAAATACAACGATTGTTTGAAAATGTCTCATGTCATTTCTTCACATAGGATATTGTTGATCTTTGTCACAGTTTCATTTCAGTGTGGGTGTGAATTTATTATGTTACTTTTATGAAAAAATCAACAACCGTGAGGTAGTGTTGGGAGTAGGCACCCATTAACATGCTCAGTAATTATTCAGAATAGTAACCGTGCCAGGTTTGATCATGGTGCTGGCTATGGAATTATGGAAAACTGGGAAGATTGGATATTTTAAAGTTGGGACAAAGAGTTTGCAGAGATGTTGAGTATTCAGTGATAAGATTTAAGGATGGCACTTCAATTTGTCCTGATTTGTTTTTTGGCAGAGACATTGGAGGATTTTATTTGCAAACTGCTAACTATGGTATGCCAATCTAACTCCCAAGAGGTGATTGCCCAAGGTGCAGGAGAAAGACTTGGTTCAATTATGTCCCACATGTGGCACCTCATAGCATTAGTAGGCACTTTGTAGCCATTTGGGACATGAGCCAATATTTTGTTTTGGGAATTTCTGATATGATGATTTTTGTGAATTATTGTTTATGCTGCACAAAGTTTTACTGTGTTGGGATTGCCCTAATGTATAGTGAATTGGGTTTGCAATATCTCTCTTCTATCAATATCCAATGCTTATTGAAAATATTTGTTGCCTGAGACTAGGAGAACATTTTCTTAGAGAAAATAAGAAAGGAAATGTAATTACAGTGTTGCAAAATAAAAGAGTAGCACATTCTCTGTCAGCTATGAATTTATTGTATTTCAAATGTTCCATGAACTGGAAACATTTCAAACATCCTGCAAATGAATGATGCTATACTAAGAAGTAGAAAATCATAACCAGATAATGTCAGGGAGAGGAACTGGTTTGAAAAGCAGTGCGACAGTTTAGAATAAGCCCATGTGATGCGGAAGCAAGCATGGTCAGGGAGAGGATCCTAGGGAGTCTGGAAATGAGAAAGGGAGCACCTGTCTTTTGGTCTCATCATTTTGAACCCACCTGCTAACTGTTGGCAAATGATGGATGCTCACATCTTATTTTCTTTGTGTTTAATTATGTTGGAAGGGAAAATGAGAGCATATATTTAGAAGAACCAGTTTTGTTATGTAGAGTTATAATTTTAAACCTCCTAAGTGGGGATCAAAGATTTTCCTAGATGTTAACCTAAATTCATCCTGATTGGGAGATGGGTTTCAGGAGTGATCAAATATCAAAATGCTTCCAGGCACTCTTGACTGTGAGCCTCTACAAACCTAGCTAATTAAGTTACCTATTCTAAAAAGCATTTTGTCATTTTTAAACACATACCTCAAAGCTTTGTGCACTATGGCTGGCATTGCAATTATCATGAATTGATGCAGGAGAAAAAAATGTTGACTAGAGTTGTTCTATTCGATTGTTAGGATCACATCTATAATACACTGTCTAGTTTTGACAAACTTTTGTTTGTTCTGTTTATGGCTTTTCAATGCAACAAATTTATGAATAACCTTACAGGACATGGAGTCATGAATGGGTGTTGATGGGGATCTTGGGAAAAATCAAGAGGCTGTAGGAAAGTGTGCAGGGCACCTGGGGCTCTCCTAGGTTGCAGAGAGGTTGTTGGGAGACTTTGAAAAGCCTGTGTTCACATGGACAGAATGGTTTGGGTAGATCCTGGGAAGAGTTGGGAGTTTGGAATTGTGCACTGTTCATAACTTCCACAATAACCTCCATGGTTCAGCCCAGGATGGATTGCCTTTAGTGTGTCTACCCCAGGCCAATGAGCAAGTCAGTGATAATGCTGAAATTAAGCTTTACTATAAAATATTTTATTGAAAATAATTTCTTTCTTTTTAGATTTGGTTTCAAAATAAAAGATGCAGACTACGACTCAAAGAGAAACAGAGAGCGGTTGTCACCAGGAGGAGACATGAGTTCCCTGTTTTAGTTCAGCACGAGGCCCAGATGCAATATGACAACAGCGCCACTGCACAGCCTTCTTGCCTCCAGCAGGCTCCACAGAAAAATGCTGGCTCCTTTCCTGTGGAGACACGGGGACGCCCCCGTGAAGAGAATGGCTCCTTTGACTCTTTTGTGTTAGATAGACAGCAAGTTGCTAGAGAGCAGCCCAGTTCCCCAAAGCAGCAGGTCTGGGGTGAGGGCTATGAACTATTTGATGGCTTGCCTTTGCCCTGTGTCAATAGTGCCCAGGGAAAGATGCAGCAGCAGCAGGACATGGACCTCTTTGATCTGTGGGAACCACAGCAGCAGAGTGACTGGGGATATTATAATCTACAGCTGCAACAGCCACAGAGTTATCAAGAGAAGCTGCCTGTTCAGGACCCACTTCTATTGTCTGAGAAGCACAATGTCTTGGGGCAGCAGTTGCCCTCATTTCCACAAGAGCAGGATGAGGATTCTCAAAAGAACGGAGAGGACTCAAGGTCTCAGATTGAGTGCACATCTACTCCACAAATGGAGTTAAGTGTTCTTCCAGAGCCTATTGCATTAGATGGACAGCAAGTTGCTAGAGAGCAGCCCAGGTCCCCAAACCAGCAGGTCTGGGGTGAAGGGTATGAACTATTTGATGACTTGCCTTTGCCCTGTGACAATAGTGTGCAGGCAATGATGCAGCAGCAGCAGGACATGGACCTCTTGGATCTGTGGGGACCACAGCAGCAGAGTGACTGGGGATATTATAATCCACAGCTGCAACAGCCACAGAGTTACCAAGAAAAACTGCCAGTTCAGGACCCAATTCTAATGTCCCCAACTGAGCAGAGGTATGAAACATTTGATGACTTGGCTGAAATTTTAACTGAAGTCCTTGGCATTGAGTTTAGGGACCTATAGTCAGAAGGCATCCTGTAGTCATGCTCTCAGGGTCAGAGCTAAGAGTCTCTTGAATGTGCACATAAAGATGCTCAGTGTAGGAAATTTTCTTGAAAACAACAACAAAAACAAACAAACAAAAAACTCAAAAAAAATCACAAATGCCCTAGAAAATTAAAAAAAAAAATAAAAACAGAAAAAAAAAAACTCCCCCAATACTTCATACATCCCCCTTTATCCCAACTAACAGCCCTTCCTCACAGCTTCCTGAACTCTCAGTGTCTTCTGGAGGGGTAGCAGTACCCACCAGTCATAGATCCCTGACTGTGCCTCTCCTAGTGCTCTGGAGAAAGTTGGACTCATGCAGCCACTGCCACAGCAACAGGCACAAAGACAGCACTTGCCAGATTCAAACCAATGTGTGCTTAGGTAGATCCATCTTGCACAGCCTGTCTCACAAATTATCTCCACCTTGGAGATAAGGTCCTCTACAGTGCCTTTGTATGGCAGGGTCTGCAGGCTGCTGCTCTCCTCCCTGAAGCAGAGCAGCATCTTCAGGATATTATAGTCTGCCAGGACAGCCTGGACCCTCTGAAATTTGACAGTGTCATTGGTATCACAATGGATTTTCATGTGTGTCCACCGTCACCAACAAACCCACAAAAACCAAGCCAGGACTTTATCAAGGAAGACATCTCAGCCAGGATTGCTTGACAAGAATTTACAAGAGTCTGCTGGAATTCAGCCTTTTAGAACAGACTTCTGCAGCAATGTATGTCCAAAAACTGTTTAGCTTGAACTTACATCTCTCTTGTTCTTTACTACAGTTGCCAAGACTTATTATTTGGAAATATGTGTTGTAGTTCTTTTTACCTTTGCCTTTAAAAATCTCCCCCAGCCCTCAACTTTCCCACTGTGCTCACAGTGAATGTGCCTGGGGTGTCCTGTGGCAGGCATGTGCCTGTTGCTGTGACATTCGATTTCCAATTCACATTCTTGGCAGAATCTTTCTTGGGCCATAATTGAGTTGGATACCTCCATCCTCCTACATGGGCTACCTTTTGTGTTACATGGACAGCAAGTTGCTAGAGAGCAGCCCAGGTCCCTACTGAAAGCAGAACTTGTATTGAAGCCACAGGTTCAGCTACTACAACTTCAAGAACTCCTGGAGGCTCCTGCACTGAGATGAGAGCCCCTGTTTGTGAATCCAGAGTGTTCTGACAGTCACCTGGGCATGCAGGTCAATGATATCTGAGGGTGCCCAGGGGAGACTTTGGATATTGTTGATCTGAGTTTTTGAGAGAAACTTTGAAGACAGCGGTATCACAGAACTTTTCACTTGGAACCAGGTTCACAATTTGGGACTCTAGGACATAGAACACCTTGAAGTCTTCCACCACAGAGTTTCCTGTCTCTCCAACAGCTCCTGTGGACCCAGCTCTGCAGACTACATCCCTCAGACCACTAGGGGGCGGGGCACCATTCACACATGCAGCTGGAGATGCTCTTCCTGAATATCCTGTTGACTCCTGGGGTGTTTTGTGTAGAAGCAGGCCAAGGATAGAGTATTTTTTGTCAGTCCTTTTCATTTTGCTATCATTATGTTTGATTACTAAAGATGCTACACTCGTTCTTGTCATTTAAGCAACACCAAGACTAGTGAAGAAATCTTGCATTTATGGTTGTCCTTTGCCCACCCTCTTGGAACCATTGTGAAGAGTTTCAGATGCTATGTTTGTCGTGTATCTCACATTTATTTAAGTGTGAAATTCTGAAATGATATTAAATGACAAAATAAAATGTGTTTTGCATGCATTTCAAAGGCATGTAGCAAACAAACCTTTATTTTGTAAATATTTTCCTGCATAGAATGAGACTGAGAATAGGTGGATAAATAGCAACTCTAACAGGGGGAATGTCTTATTTGGACAGTCACTTGGAATGTTGATTGAAGTGGCAGATGCCTAGCAATTCTGCTTCTAGATGTTTCCACAGGAAAATGCTATCTTTTCTTACAGAACACTGAATCCCCAGATAAGAATGTTCACATAAAGTTATCAAGTTAGCCACATAAAGTTATCAAGTTAGCTGTGTTAATTTTCCCCCACAACAGCTAATAGCTGTGATAATGCTTATTCTAAGATTTTTTTTTTTTTTTGATGGCCTAAATGTTGAATCCATGGGTCTTCTCCACTTAGCTAGTTTTCCAACCCTCTTTATTTTTGGTTACACAGAGTTGCTTAGGTGGTTTTGAATTTGTGACCCTCCTTCCTAAGCCTCCAGAGTTGTTGGAATTATATTTGTTGTCCACTTTACCAGAATTATTTCTTGGTTTTGGAGTTTCAGTACCTAGTCAGTGACCATGAATTTCTCATACTTGGTTGGACATTCCACAGTAGTTTAGCTCAGTGGGAAATTATCAAAGAATACTTAAATCCACAAGAATTCTTATAGCTCAAAGTTAGGGATTGGTTGCCTATTATTATGAATTTAGGATTAGAAACACACACACACACACTTTGATTTCTTGTATGTTAGAGCACAAAGTAATAAAGTATAAAATGCAAAACATCAAACCCTCCCTGTCACTAATTTCCTCTGCTCAATAATTCCAGTTCAGTTCCCACAGCATGGTGGACACTTCCTATTTCCTGTCTACATATTCCCTGTATTTTTAGTATGCATGGAGAAAAAATATAAACATGGTATCAAATAATAAGTATTTTGGTTTTATTTTTTTTTTATTTTCTAATAAGACTAAATTTATTCAGTAACCTAGTAAAAGTTTTGATTATAAGTATCCAACAGTATAAAAAGTACAAAACAGTTCTGTAGATTTCTAATATATTAATACAAAGTGCATGACTACATACAGTACATCCTACAGGCAAAGAAAGGTGGAAGGGGAAAAAGAAGACTGTGGTTGAGGTCTAGTAATAAATAAATAAATACAGAAGTAGAGAGAGATGATCCATATTATAGTATATTCTACCACCAATACTGCAGCCAAAATGTACAAAAAAAAACCATTTCAAAATAACTCAGGAGAATGATAATGGCTGGACTCTTGTAATACACCTCAAAGGCTATGGGAGAGCCAACCCAACTCACTGTGTAGTCTGTGCATATGGTGGCTTGTAGCATGTAGGTATTTCCTCAAAAGGAAGAAATATAAAATAAGTTTTAAAGAACTATAAAACTATAGGGTACCCATAAAAAGTGGCTCACTCCTTACTGTGATGCTATCCAATTTTTATAATCCAGTTTTAAAAATAAGCACTGAGTTATGTTATTACAAGGCAGACAAATATTCCTCCCTCATGTATGGAAAGTTTGAACTGGTGCTATTTTTTTCCTGAATTTTTAGAAAAGAAGCAATAAGAATACTTTGGTTTGGGTTCAATAAGAGGCTTTTAATAAGGATTTTAGAATTAAAAGCTCCAGTTTCAGCATTATCTCAATGTTCAGAAAGACTGACTATAAAAGAAGCCAAACGAACACTAACCCCCCCTTAGCATGAACCCACCTTTCTTCTTAGTAAATTTTACTTTTAAATAGTGAAAAAAAAAAAAAAACCAAAAGCCCAATAGGTTAAAACAAGTCAAACACCTACTCTATGCAGATAGAACCTTCACAAAGGTCAACTGAAGTAATCCAGAGCTAAAACTGAATTGTGAAGATTTCAATGAAGTCACCAGTCATGTAACACAAATAAAGTCAATTATTTACACACTCGGGCAAGCCCGACAAGCAACGTGCCCAAGAAGCATTAACCTTTGTTTTGTGCCATCCTGAAGACTTGCACATAGTTTAACATTTTGAAGAGTGTGTTTTCCACGGTGTGGTAATGCTTTGGTACTATTCATATAAGATCTCATCTATCCCACCTACTCACCTCTTCTCCAAGAGGAGATTTCATTCTGCTTGAAAAGTTTCACATAAATTAAAATCTTTAACAAATATTAATATGAAGGAAGGTGACACAGGATGCAACACATACAGTCAAGCTTCTCTCTATATAATTAGAAATTACTTCCTCCGTCAAGGTATTTGCACCAAAAAGCTCAGTCTGTCCTGCTTAATCATCAGTAGTACAGGTTTGATTCATCATAAAGTTGGAGAGACTCAATTATATCAAAATTATTAACAACTACCTCTAGGGGCAAGACATGTTATTGAGTTATGACAAGTCTACTAACATGAGGGAAAACAAGTGTAGCCAGCCATCTTTAAAAAATGCCCCAACCACTGCTTCTCAATATAGAAAGACTAAAAACTACATATGGTTTATCATACAACAAATCCCATCTGTGTCCCCTGAAATTCCCCTAATTTAATTCATTAGAAGGGGATTATTTAAAAAAAAAAAAGACTTAAAGAGCACTATACAGCAGCATTCAGCTTTCCTATGAAATACTCAGCATCTTAAATATTATGTACACTTCTTTTTTCTTTTAGTAAGCTAGACACTGGCTTCAAAGTTTATGGGACTGGAGGAAAAAATAACCCATTCAAAACTATTCTAGAAAATTGTCTTTTGGCAGAATAGCAGGTATCCAAGTTAAAAATAGTAAGGTCAGTTTGTTGCTTTGTGGTCTTTTCAAAATTTAAATCATTTGTTCCCCTTCTACATAAACCTCAGTCACCACTCCTGAGTGGAGATGGGCAGAGGTTCGGGCCCCTGCTCCTCTGGCTTCTCTGCAGCTGTCTTCTTATTGCTGCAGCAAGGCTTGAATAGATGTGTGTCAATGAGGACTTCTCCAAAACGGCCTTTATAGATAATCCCACAACAAATTTTCTGTCTTTTCCAGTAAGTAAGATCTAAAAAGGAAAAAACTGGTGTTCTATTAGAGCCAGAAGCCATTTCTGTATCTGAGCCGTCATCTGACTGGTTACTATAACAAGGAGATTGAGCTGGGGAGGCACTTGAGGTGGTACTGTGAGCATCAGAATTGTGACGTTTAAATTCCTTCTGCAGTTTACTGATCTGGTTGCTTTTTATCCTGTTTCCAGATAGAGTTTTTACTTTCTTTGGTTTCAAAGTAGTCTTTAGACTAGGTCCTGCTCTTGCGTCTACCACATGATTCCAGTTTTTTTTTGAACCTGCTGGTAACTTCTTCCATCTTTTCACAAGAAGAACACAGGCATTACAGATGTCTCCTGAACGAGTCTCATGCAACCCAAAACAGCTCTGGAAGTCCTTTTCATAACGTTTACTATCAGTGAATCGAGAACTGGAGGACTTAGCTCTGCAAATACAGCAACCTTCTATACTTCGGTACATCTTTGGCTTGTGAAAACCAAACATCTTTTCTTCTGGGCAAAAGCCTTCCCAAAACTGCCGATCCACGCGCAATAGCGTCCCCGAGGTGCGGAGTGCACACCAGGCCAAACCCCTCCAAGCGCTCCCTCCTCAACTGCCTTGTCTAGAAAGATTGTCTCCTGCAGTTCTGCAGTTGCTACCGCCGGACGGGAAGGTGTAGATTCCTCTTTCCCTCTCAGTATTTTGGTTTTAAATTCATGTCTACATGAGTGCTAGCATCGAACCTTGGGAGATCACTAAAAATTTGGAAAAAGTTTAGGAAAATGAGTACACATAAATCTACTTTATTCCATGTAGGAGTTACAAAGGATCCTGTGGATGGACATAACATTATTTATGCAGACAGTGCCCTATTCATGTTTCTTTTTTCCCCCCAATATAAAACATGCTTCATGAACATACATCTTTTTAACAGTTGCATGTATTTATTTATTTAGGTACTGGGGATTAAACCCAGAGACATTCCACCATTGAGCTATATCCCCAGGCCTTTTCAAGTTTTTATTTTGAGACAGGAGCTCACTAAGTTGCAGAGTTGTCTGCCCCTGAACTTGTAATCCCTTGCCCCAACCTCTGGAATACTTGAGATTACCAGCATGTGTCACAGTGCCTGGCTTCCTACATTTTAATAGCAAATTTATAAAAACAGCACAGAAGATGGACAGTATTAAAAACCTGCACTAGCATGTGGGACAACTCAGAACGGCATAGTGAGGGAAATCCACTGTATGATCACAATTCTACAAATGACATTTAGTGGCTGTCAGTAAGAAGTTAACTTAGTTTGTAAACAATCAAAAAGCTGCCACGGTCCAAAAAAAGAAAAATAATAGTAGACCTTTATAATCATCATACAGCTGAATTGCCAGAATTTGTTCATTGAAACATTTTGATGTGCATTAATGCTTTGCATATTTAAAATTTACATAAAAAAAATCACACACAAATAAAAATGGAAAAGCTGCCAATACCTGATTCCTGTCCCCTAGTTTTCTACTTATAATCATCCACTGAGGCACCTTTTGACACCCTGGGGACAGAGGGGATGTTTAACATCAGACCTACCAATAGTGGTTTGGTTTGTTGTTTTTGAGATGCTGTGAATAAAACCCAGGGTCTCATGCATGGGAGGCTTTCACACAGCTACACATACACCCAGCCCCAGAGTAGGTTCTTACATAAGTTCTCAATGTGTCAGAGTGCTATTTGGAGGTCATTTGGCATAACTACTGAACCTTTGGCATGGATAGCAAAGATCTTATTTGTGTCTTCTAAAAAGCCAACCAGAGAGTCTTCATTTGCCTCCCACCAAGCAGAATAGCTGCCCTGTGGAAGCACAAATCTGTTTTTAAATCGGAGCAGTTTCTCACACCAGACACTGGAAGAAGTGTTAATAAATCTGAAATTTAGTGGACAAACTAGATGTCAAAGCACCATAACACTGTCTCTACACTAGAGGGTGATCATTTCAAGCGATTTTTGTAGCCAAGTGCTTCTTGGGGGTTTTACCACTTGTGGTTTGGGAGGTAGTGGGCTTTGATGGAGGACTCGTTTTGAGACCTTCTTGCTGCCTTCTACTGGAGGTCAGTGCACTTGAAGTAGTGCAGGCGTTAGAGAGGGAGGGCAGCTGTAAATACCACATTTCTTTTCTTTCTCTCTCTCTCTCTCTCTCTCTCTCTCTCTCTCTCTCTCTCTCTCTCTCTCTCTCTCCTATGCTGGGGATTGAACCCAGGGCCTGCATGTGCTAGGTAAGTGTTCAACCACTGAACCACATTCCTAGTCCCCATTTTCGCGTATTTTGGAAAGACTAGATTCCTGGCCTGGCAATCACAGAATGAGAGAACCTTTATGTTTTGTCCAAAGGGCAAACACTGCCCCCAACTCTCACTAAACCACAGATGAGCCAGTGCGCACCCAACTCTGACATCACTATCTGGTTGGAATAGTGTGGAGGAGGTGTCCTTTACATAAAATACTTCTGGAGCACCAGTACCTGAGGTCACAGACCCAGGTGTCCAGGGCTGATCCCCAACACCTAATTTTTTTTTTTTTTTTATAAAACCATCCTATGCTTCAAAATGGTATCTTCTTGTCGGTTTTATTTAGTTGCTGCTATTTAGAAGTAAGATTGGGTTGCATTTGATACTCAAATAATTTTCTCTTCTATTTTTCCCCTTTTCTTTGTATATTCTGATTATTAATGTAAATGCCTTTTATTGGTGTTGGCAATGTTTTCCCCAGACCTCCCTTTAACTATCTTTTTGGTGTCTTTGCTCAGGAAGTTTAGATATTAGGTAGCCAAATTTCTCAATTTTTTTGTGACTTCTAGAGTTTACAATTTGCTTATGATTCCACACTTCAAAATTATAAAAATGATTTCCATTATTTTCTTCAAGTAGTTATAAAGGTTGTTAAAGATGTAATCTCTTTTTCATTTATAATATTTCTGTGGTTTTTGAAATGTATTTAAAAAATATTTCTAACTTAAAGTTTTTTTCCTGAAATGGACATCTAAATATCCTCCTGCTCTAATTTGTAGGCTATCCTTTAGCTGCAAATTTTCTTTCCTTCTTTCTTTTTGTATTGGGGATTTAACACAGGGGTAATTTACCAATGAGCTACATCCCCACATCCCTGGACTTTTAATTTTTTTATTTTCAGTGTCTCACTATGTTGCTTTGAGCCTGGTTAAGTTTCCAGGCTGACCTTGAACTTGTGATCCTCCTGTCTCAGCCTCCCAAGTCAGCCAAGTCATTTAACTGAGAATTGAAAATAAATTAAATTGTTGCTGACTATTCATTCCCAAATGGTATTCTGAAAATTTTTCAGGCCGCCATTACTGTCTCATAGTTAAAGAATCAAAATTCAAAATAATGATATTATTTCAATAAATACTTAACTATTGAAATTAAACAGCCATTGATGACTTATCAATAATGATAAACTCTAAGGTATAAGTTAAGGGACATATCCATGGAAAATTACTTCTTTATTAATCAAACAGTTGACACATGCATAGAGGATAAAGGACAGCTGTGTTCCTTTTTTTATCTTTTTTTCAGAGGATTGAACCAAGGTGCTGTTAACCCCTGAGCTGCATGAACAACATCCCTAGCCTTTTTTTTTATATTTAGAGACAGGTTCTTGCTAAGTTGTTTAGGACCTCTCTAAATTGCTGAGCCTGGCTTCGAACTCTCAATCCTCTTGCCTCAGCCTCCCAGCCGTGGGAATACAGACATATGCCTCCTTTCATGGTCTTTGTTCTTTCTTACACCAGGAAAATGTAGAGATGCTGACATTGAATTAATTAATTAATCAAGTACTCATGGGCAGTTCAATGCAATAAAGGACAAATCAAAAGAGGCAGTATTGTGAAGGAGACAAATTATTGCTATTAGTAGAAGATTTGCTTACCTAGAAAATATGGTAGGACCAGAACTACTTGAATGATTCCATAAACTGCCTGAATTTATGGCAACTGTGTGTTTCACACTTAAAGAAACCAGCCAAATGTATATGGGATATTTCTGGGCAAGAAGACAGTAAGGGCCCAGTTTCCTAAAGTTCAACATTCTCTCTCTAAAAATGAGCCATCAAATTCAAAATTGGAAAGAATGGCATCAGTGAAAGTAACTAAGTGAATATACCCACCAGGTGCCAGGCCACAAAGCACACTGGTGGCCAGCAAGTACCATCATTTATTATTATTCTGTCATTTGCTGGATGCCTTCTCTAATCTCAGTGGTGTTTTGGACTCTGCATGCCTTATCTCATGTAATCTTTGTTCCAGGTATGTATCTTCATCCCCATTTTTCAAGGAAAATGTATGAATATATTTAATCTAAAGTCAGAGAATCACAACTTCCAGGTTGGAGGGCACTCAGGTCTGCCTGCAAAATCCACATCTTCAGCATTATGGAGCCTCTTAACTCTCAGGTCCGAGGAAAATCATAGATAATCAGGGAATGTGAAGGGTGAACCAGGTGAGAATGAAGCTACTGGGATATTTGGGAGTCTCTAGCCATAAGCCTCCTGCTGACAGGAAAGAACACTCTTGGCCTAAGCTAATGAGGCACCCTTGATGCAGGAGCCTCCAGTCTCTCTTTTCTTTAATGCTCCCTTACCCTGCAGGTTGCTTTGAAACCCATGCTGAATGCAAGGTGAGTCTGGGAGGGTCGAGGAGGTGGCCCAAGGTACACAGAGAATATTTAGAGGTGTGGGGATTTGCCCCCATGGTGCCAGGTTGTACCAGTGCCCAAGGTGTGTACTCAGGTTTGCAGCCTGCTCTGGGGCTTGCTCCCATTGCTCATGCCCAAAGCCAGGGTCCAAGGGAAACAGGAAGCTGGGGGTGGCCCTCTCTGAGCACAGGCATGGGGTGAGAGACTGCCCAAATGGAAAGCCTCCTGGCTGGGAGTGCCTGAACCACAGGATGCGTCCTTGTGTTTGGCTTTTGGCACCAGGAAGGATTTCCAGATCCACAGTGAGACCCAGCCAGGAGAGTGCTCAGTCATGCCCTACGAGGCAGCCTGCACTTTGCCTAGGAGGCTGCTAGCTGAGACACAGCAAGCTATAGCCAGAGAAGAGAACCAGGACATCCTGGGCAGGGTGGGGAAAGGAGGGAGAGAACTTGGAAAGTTGAGGTTTAGGAAGCTTTTTGGTTGTTTATATTTTGTTTTTATTCTACCATCTTTTTAGTATGCAGTCCCAGACTCCTGCCAGGTGGGAAAAGATATAAGAGGAGAGGAGAGGAGAGTCTGCTTGGTACAGGGAGAAGCGAAATGCAGGGTGAGCATCAAGGTGTAGTGTTAATAAATATTGTAAAAGTAACAACAGCTCAAATGCCACGATTCAGCCATTCTGACTTTGTGTTAAGCTCCTGTGAAGTTGTGTAGAGTGTTTCTCAGTCCATCCCATCAAGGGCTGGGATGTAGCTCAGTGGTATGGCCAGCTCCCCTGGGCTCAATGCCCATTAATGGGGGGAAGGAAGAGGTTTGATAAAGGTGATGGCTGCATATCTCTCTACTGTAAAAGTTTCCTTTTGTAATAAATATCTCATGGGAGATGCTTTAATACTATGTAAATATCTTATCATCATATTTTTACCTACTAACCCTTTCATTCATTGCTGATTTCTGGCTCACTCTTCATGAACACTGTGTTTCCAAAGGGTGGTTTTCTAGATGTAGAAGAGCTTAGGCAGTCAGGGCAAGATGGCGAGTGAGGAGGTCAGGAGTGGGGCCAGAAAAAATAAGCAAGGAGAGGGTCTACTGATGAGGAAAACTTCTTGCATGATGAAAGTACTCATGGAGGACACAAGTGGAGGACCCAATCAAACAAGCACTTTTGCATTCATGCTTCTAATAGGGGTTGCAATAGAAAAAACTAAAACAGATGCATTGACAGAGTGGGGCACCAATCAATAATAGTGAGGAGCACATGGACAGGAGAGGAGATAAGGAAAGGAGGAAATTCCAAAGATTATAAAAAGAACAAGAAAAAATCATTCATTGAGTTCCCAGCTCTGGGGCCCCTTCTCTTCAGAGAAGCCTATGGCTATAACTCTGTTGCTTGTACAATAAGCCTACTTCTTGCTTGCTGTCTCTGTGTCCTGTTCTTCAATTCTTTGCTGAACAGAGACAATGAACCCAGCAGCCCTCACCAGTAACACATTCAACAATTCCTTATACATTTATTCATTTAGTTTTGTAGTGCTTGGGATGGAACCCATGGCTTTGTACATGCCAGGCAAGTCCTCTACCATTGAGCTATACCCCTCAGATATTTAAATTTTATTTTGAGCAGGGTCTCACTGTGTTTCCCAGATTGGCCTCAAACTTGTGATCCTCCTGCCTCTGCCTCCTGAGCTGCTAGGACTACAGGTGTGCACCACTGCATCTGGCCTCTGCTTCCCTTTCTTGAGGTTCTGTTTGTGCTCATTGCTACTGGAGTGCCATCGATCCCAGGCCCTCTCAGCAGACACAGCTAGGGAATACAGGTTAGCAATTCTGAAATTATTTTACAGGTTTCTAGGATTGAGCAAATAATAAACATGCTATATATAGTGGGATCTAGTTTTCTCACTGTGGATGAAATGAACTACAAATAAAGAAAGGGAGAGGGTAAAGGAACCTTGTCATGTTAGATTAGATCAAAGATTATTAGAGTGAATTCATGTTTTAGACAAAAGGAGAAATAAATGTGACTTAGCAATTCCACTGTAGAAATTGCATTATTGTGAAAATATACCAATAGGAATGTTTATAAATGTTCTATCATAATAGTCCTAAATGGAACTACCCAAATTTCAATTGACATCAGATGTGGTAGTGAATATTTTACCACTGTATGCAAACATGTGGATGAAAATATAATCAATGAGAGGAACTTTCACAAAAATGCTGTGATTCACTTTGTATGAAATTCAAAAAGAGGCAAGATTAATCCAAGTTTGAGAACTCAGTCTCAAGTTTTTTTGTGGGCTGGGGGAGGGTAGTGATTGTGAGAAAAACCGGGGAGTCCCTGATATTGTTCTGTCTTTTGACCTGGATGCTGGTTACACAAGTGTGTTCAATTCTTTTATTTTTGGTATCCAAGATTGACCTCAGGGGCACCTGGCCACTGAGCCACATCCCCAGTCTTATTTTGTATTTTATTTAGAGACAGGGTCTCTCTGAGTTGCTTAGGGTCTCACAGTTGCTGAGGCTAGTTTTGAACACAAATTCTCAGCCTCCCAAACTGCTGGGACTAAAGGCGAGAATTAAACTCTAAAGCCTAAGGTTTGCATTGTTTGTAATGAACATTTACCCTGTGCATTGTTTGAAAACATATATTTTTAAAAGGTCAAATCATGACCTTCAAACAGAATAAAATAAACACTTGCTAGGGATTTTCACTAAATCAATGAGGAGACTAGGCAGATTATAACTGACTCAAAGGAGAAGTCAAAAAGCACAGATTTATATCAAGCAAAGGAAAGTCAAAGCAGAAGCACAGATAGAGCTCAAATAAGCTTCTTCAACAGACGGAAAGGAAGTTAGCTGAACCCAGCTGCCACAGACGAATGTAACTGTGTAGATGTGAGGGATATTTTGCCTTGCTATTAGCTATCTATATTTTGCAGAATTGTAAAATAGCTTCCATGAAATCAAAACCAAATAAGATGGAAAGGTGTGCTATAGACAATGCTTCTTTTGACTTCAATGTGGAAAGAAACATTGAAAAAAAAACCCATTTATTCACACGCAATTCATCAAGTAATCATATCAAAGAGACCTAATGTTTCTGACACCTGTTTTTATAAGGTAGAGTCACAAAGTTTTCGAGATTTTCAATAGGCTTTCTTGAAGAACCCTGCTATCAATAGTTTTATTCCACAACATTTGTTTGTTTGTTGGTACTGGGGATTGAACCCAGGGACACTTAACCAACTAATCTACATCCTCAGTCATATATATATATATATATATATATATATATATATATATATACTTTACGAGACAAGGTCTCACTAAATTGCTTACAGCCTCTCTAAATTGCTGAGAATGGCTTTGAATTTGCTATTCTCCTGCCTTAGTCTCTGGAGCTGCTGGGATTACAGGCATGCACCACCACATGAAGCCTTTTATTCCACCTGTAGGACTGATTTGAGGAAGGTGAAAATCCAAAGCTGTTCAGTGTGAACCCTTAATTTAGAGCCACGGGTGCTTGAGAAATAACACTTTTTTTTTCCTCTTTGAAGGGGACATTTAAGAATAAACCTAGAAACTGACAGGAACTGCAAAGAAGTTTAGCTCTCTCCTCAGTGAGAAATTTTATTTTATTAAATAATCAAGGACATAATAAAGTCAATGTAAAAATTAGAAAATTATTCTGGTGAAACAAACCCAGAAGCTTTCAACATAGATAAGTTATAGAGAAAAAAAGAAAAACCCTTTGTATCATAGCTGAAGATGGCAAACAGCAAATCAAGGAAATGAGGCCATCAAAATGACACAAACTTTTCTAAGATTTCTAAAGTATTTTGTAGTGTAAAAAAGTGTATGATACATTTTTAAAGACTTTTTTATTTTTAGTTGTAGATGAGCACAATACTTATATTTTATTTATTTATGTGGTGCTGAGGATTGAACCAAGTGCCCCCTGCATGTGAGACAGCAGCTCTACCTTTGAGTTACAACCCAAGGCCTGTATGATACATTTTATTTATTTATTTGCTACTAGGGATTGAACCCAGGGGCACTTTACCACTGAGCTAAACGCCATCTTTTTTAATTTTTTATTTTGAGACAAGGCCTCACTGAGTTGCTGAGGGTGGCCTCCAACTTGTGAACTTCTGGCCTCAGCCTCTCCAGTAGCAAAGATTATAGGCATGTACCACCTGGAGTGGTTTTTTGTATGATGCATTTTATAAGCATTGCATGTTATATGTTATAAATATTATTATATACCGTGTTAATTTTGAATGATAAAATTCATAGTGTAATAAACGCAACTTTTTATAATTTTTTTTAACATTTGTCATCATATTTAACCCATTTCAGACTCAAGTATTATAAACAAAACAAATAAAATTTATTTTATTAATTTTTTCCTGGGCTGGTGATTGAACCCTTGGCCTTGCTCTTGCTGGGTAAGTGCTCTCCTGCTGAGCCATATTTCTGGCCCTACAACTCATTTTAAATTCTTCATTATGCCTTTTCATATTCTATAACAAAATGATTCTTTCCTTAGGACTAATTTCATTCTTTTTATGTTTTATTTTTTTGGTACTAGAATTGAACCCAGGTGTGCTTACTACATTCCCAGCAGTTTTTTTTTTAATATTTTATTTAGTGAACTATGCCTCTTCCAGGTTGCTGAAGCTGGCTTCGAATTTTTGACCTCCTGCCTCAGCCTCTGGAGCTACAGGTATTACATGTGGGCTCCACCATGCCCAGCCCTAAGACTAATTTCAATGGCCCAGGAGGTTGAAACTAATTTCAGTGGAGTGTATTCATCACAATTCACTCAATGTTCCTATTTTGAAGTGAATTGTGAGAAAAATCATTCAAACAATTTTAGTTTCTATTTCTAATATAGTAAACATAACTATTGCTAATCTAAATATTCTCCTTCATATCCTCAATATGATTGAAAAGTGTAAAGCATTTCAACAAAACACAATATAAATGTTTGCTGACTGTTTATGGACCCAAGATTAAATCCTCTGTTTTAAGACTTATACATGGTGAAGGTCAAGTTCACTGATGAAGGCTAGGTTCTGCAAGGCAATCCTGGCCTCGATCCTGCAATGTCATAGGATGATTGAGCTTTGTGAAGTTCTTGGCCAAATTCCTTTGATTGTCCCACCCCCTCCAATCCAAAAAGCCACTTAACATCCAACTTGGTCATGCTTGAAGAAGTTCCATCTCTGGTTCACGACTCCTTCAGGTCAATATCCATTTACTGATCTGCTCCATCTAGTCTGGGTGTGTCCTCACACTGGAAGTGTTAACTGGTGGAACCAGTTCAGAGGAGCTGCATGGGGGCCATCACACCCACAGCAACCATGGGAGAACAGCTTATGCACCTGCTCAGGGAAGGAGCCTGGCCACACCCACCAAAGCCCTCAGTGCCACTGCCCAGAACTTGGATGGATGCCCCGTGACCATGTGAACCCTGCCATGTAATCTTGTGCTCCTGAGCGGGCCTCTCCTATTCCTCCTCTTGAATTAATAACTTATGATGCCAAAACAGAATTACCACTGGGGTCTTTTACAATGCCCAGCTGCTGCCATGCAGCTTCTCTGGGGTCTCAGAGGATGCTTCTCTGGTCAGTTCTTGCTCAGATTCTTGTTGAGTCTTCTCCTCCTGGATGCAATTTAACATAATTTCAATTGGACCCCTTGCTTAAAGCCGAAATGGGGTAACTTCTGTATAACAAATTAGACAGTGGAATCAATATACATCCATATTTCACTGTGAATATTTTGCTACCAGTTGGGACTAAATTACTGGCTACCTCAGTAATTTACAACTGGTTGTCTCTGAACTGGTTACCAACATAGGCTTTGGAGCTACAGGGATTTAGGTTTGATTCCTGGTTCTACCACTAACGGTTCTGATTGCAAACAAGCTACTAATTCCTCAGACCCACTGAGAATAATGGCTAGCAGAATATGTCTCCTAGGGGTCAAAGTGAGGATTAGATGACAGAATACAAGTTAGGCTCTTAACACAATGCCTGGCCCACAGTGAGCATTCAGTTGATGTTTTCTTCTATTATTATTAACATTAAAACTGTTCTGTTGGGATGCCCGCAGAAGCAAAGAACACCATGTGATGATGTAAAGAAACCTTCCTCTTCAAAAGAAAAAAAAATCCCTCCTCTGGTAAAATTTTTGCTACAGGCATGACAGGATCCAGGATAACAGTAGTGACACATTGAGCTTTGGAATTTTATAATGTATTTATTTTCAGTTTTCTAGAAAATACTCTAATACCCAGAACATAAACCCATAAACTCTGGCTGTGCAGATGACAAATTTTCAAAAATGTTGTAAATAACCCCATCCTTTGTACATGTGCAAAATAT
Source organism: Marmota monax (assembly GCF_021218885.2). NCBI lineage: Eukaryota > Metazoa > Chordata > Mammalia > Rodentia > Sciuridae > Marmota > Marmota monax. Next base: position 20,331 of record NW_026692881.1, read on the forward strand.
TATTGCTGCCTTTAACTGAGGGCAAGAAGAACTCTGCAGGGCGTTCACAATATTTGAGCATTGCCATGGATACCATATCAACTTCAACCACAAGTAATATAAATAGGATGCAGGGAGTTAAGGCCACTAACAGTGACAGAGAGTATTCTCCCTTAATGCATCATTCTTGGAAGAGATTTACAAAATATTTGGGAGGTGAGGCATGCTGTTGAACGTTACTTTGAAAGCTTCATCCAAAACTGCTGACAGGCACTTTGGCACAATAGCAAGACATGAGGGACCCAGGTCTGCCACCCAATTGGCTGTGGGATGTTGTTGTTTACTTTCCTTAGTTTCTCTCAGTGTAAAACAAGGTGTGTGTGTGGTGAGGGGAGTGTTTTACAGTTCTTGCCAGCATTCTGATTAGAAGTGGATGGCAAAAATGATTTCATCTCATATCCAGTGTGATTGAATGCAACTCAAAATAAAGTTACTTTTTGGAGGCATCCAAATGAGCTACAATAATTGGTTAGACCAGGGTTTTTTTTCTGTTTGTCTTGTTTAAAAATTATGTAGATTTAATTTGTAAATTTTATCTCGACTTGACTTTCACATGGAACAGGGAACTTGAATTGTGTAACCTCAAGACTTCCTGGCTGTTGTCCCCTCTGGGCTGGCAGAAGACTTTCTTACCCCTGGACCTTCTCCTTTCAGGATGGTTTGATGACCTAAACATGGAAAACAAGAGTTATTTTCTTTCCCCCATAAGATGGCCTATGAGGTATGAAGACACACTATTACTGACTGTAATAATAAAAACCATTGGTATTTGACATGCAAAACCCAATAAATAGATCAATGGGAAATAATACCCACTAACAGAGCTCATATATCCAAGCACTTATTTTATGATGAAGGTAACATTTTAAATTAAGGAGGAAAAATAGGCAATCAGCTAAATTATTGTGGGGCAATAACTTAACTATTTGGGTCTCACTGATTTGCTGAGGTGGATCTGGAAGTTATGGTCCTTCTGCCTCAGCTCCCTGAGGTCAGGGATTATAGGCATGCACCCACCATGTCTGACCTAGTTATCTTTTGAGGGAAAAATATTTGAAATTTCACTCCCATCCCCAAACACAAATTCTCAGTGCAGTATCACCAGGTATAGAGATATATAGTACCTGCAGGGGTGTTCTGATGAGGTGGCTAGAGAGTAGAATGGGCATGTGCAAAGATGTCACAGACTCCTTCTTCCACAGTTATTCAGGATCATAATGGGGGGGGGGGCAATGCGAATAAGTTTTTTACAATAAAAAGCATTGTATTACCAGACAATCCATAGAAGTATTTTTTTTGTTTTTGTTTTTTGTGGGGTTTTTTTTTTTTTTTGGCTTGTAGAAAAAAATGTGAAATTGAGTGAAGGAAGATGAGCATGGTAAAGCAGAAAGGGTCCTGATCATGAATGACACTGGATATCAGCCTGTTATGATCCTAGAGCTGAGGCAAGTTAGGGAAGGATTTTGTTTGATTATTTCACATCAGGGAATTGAAAATATCTGTTGTACATTGGATGCAAGTAAAGTTGGAAGCAGGGGAAAAGAAAGATTAACAAAGCTGTATATGATGGGACTGGAGGAAAGATTTCATCATTCCCTTAAATCTGGAGGAAATATTTCTGTGGGCCCATTTAGTGCATGGGTAATGCTTCATTCCAGAGATACAACAGTAAAGAAGACAAATGCAGACTGGAGCTCTCAGGTTGGGTACAAGTAGGTCAGCTGACAGGAAAATCAATAATAGGAATTAACTAGACACAGTGTCTATTTTTGCATTGATCCTGTATTCAGGGATTGTGACCATGAATATCCTCAGGACATTGGATTAAGTAAAGAACAAAGGAGGCAGGGATAATCAGTAAGGTGTGGAGACTTTGTGGGGCAAAGGGGGCACCAGAGGTTATTTTCCTGGTTAAAAATCTACAAATTTCACCCAAAATCCCAGTGACATGGGAGGCTGCCACTTGCTCAAGGCCAGTCACAACAGTTTAGTGAGACTAACTAATTTTTTTTCTACCCTGTAGATCATAATCTCATACTTTTAAGATTGGCCTTTAACCCATTGTTTAACATATCTCTTTGTACATGATACAGGAAATACAAAGATTTTTTGAAAAAGTTTTATGCCATTTCTTCACATAGGACAATTTTGATATTGTCATGTATTCATTTTAGTGTGTGTGTGTGTGAATGTATCATATGATTTTTTGATGGAAAAATCAACTATTGTGAGGCAAGTGTGGGAATAGACACCAATTAAGATGCTCTTGTAATTATTAAGGTTAGAAATTTTGCAGTCTTTGATCAGCTATTGAATTCTACAGAACTAGAAAGACTGAATATTTTGAAGGTGGACCTGATAGTTTGCCGAGGTGTTGGGTATTCAGTGAGGAAAGTTAAAGATGGCTGTACAATTTTGTCCTGATCAGTTGTATGCCAGAGACATTAGCAGTTTTTACTTTAGATATATGAAGTTTGATATGCCAGTCAGACTCCAAGAGATGATGGCCTAAATGCAGAGGAAAGGGCTTGGTTCGATTATGTCCCATATATGGTATTAGTAGGTACATTTTAGCCATTTGTTACATAAGCCAATATTTTGTCTTAGAAATTTCTGGTGTAGTTATTTTCATAAATTATTTTTAAATCTGCCCCCAAATTTTACTATATTAGGATTGCCCTAATATATACTGAAGAGGGTTTCTCTATATTTCTATTCTGTCATTATCCATGGGTCAGTAAATATGTTGGTTGTTTGACACTAGGAGGACATTTTGGAGAAAATAAGAAAGGGAATATAGGAACAGGTTTGAAAGATACAGGAATCACAAAATCAATGAAGTTATTGTATTATAAAAATTCTGTGAAGTGGAAGCATTTCAAATGTCTTGCAAATCAATGATGTTTTGCAAATAAGTAAAAAATAACTGAACAAGGAAATGACTTGGAAAGAAATTTGGATTGAAATGAGTTACATGTGCTTAGAGAATGCTCATGTGATCAGAAGCCAGCTTGATCAGAGAGAGGATCCTAAGAGGTTTGGTTTGAGAAAAGGAGCACCTGCATTTTGGTTTAATTTTTTTTTCACCTACCTGCTCAAAGCTCTGTAACTGCTGACAAATTATGGTCTCTTGCACAACATCTTTCTGTGTATAATTATATTGAAAAGATAAAATGAGAGTGTGTTTTTAGAGGTACCAGTTTTGTTATGTACCTTGACAATTTTAACAATCCTAAGTATGTATAGAAGATCCTTCCAGCTCTAAACCTAAATCTATATCTAACCCTAAAGATAAATATCAAAAGGCTTCCAGACACTCTTGCCTGTTCTCCTCTACAACCCTAGCTAATTGGGTTGTGTAGTCTAAAAAGCATTTTCTCATTTCCATATACCCACTTCAAAGCCTTGGGGACTATGGCCGGCATTGCAGTTATCCTCATTGGATGCAGGAGAACAACATGAAGACTCGAGTTGTTCAGTGCAGTTATTAGAATCACATGTACAATGCCCTGCCCAGTTGTGACAAATTCTTGTTTGTTCTGTATGTGGTTTTCAAATACAACAAATTTAAAAATGTTCTTACAATACAATGAGTCATGACTGTACCTTGATGGGGTGACTTAAAAAAAATACAGAAGTTGTGGGAATATGTGGAGGGCAGCTCGGATCTGTTCATTCTAAAACAGAAGTTACAGAGAGGTGGCTGGGAGACTTTGAAAAGCCTGGGTTCTCATGGACAGAAGGCTGCTGCAGACTGTGGGGACAGTTTGGAATATGGAATTGGGCACCATTCACAACCTCGATTATATGGAGAACCCCAGAAAGATTGCCTTTTTTGTGTCTACTCAAGGTCAAGAACCACATCAATGATAATGCTGAAATTAAGCTTAAGTATAAAATATTTGATTAAAAATAATTTCTCTTTCTTTTTAAAATTGGTTCCAAAAAAAAAAAAAATCCACACTACAACATAGAGCAAAACAGAGAATGTTTGTTGCCAGGAGACAACATGAGTTCCATGATCAAGGTCATCCTGTTTTAGGTCACCAGGATGCCCAGATGCAATCTGACAACAGCACCACTGCACAGCCCCCTCCACCCCCAGCAGGCTCCACTGGAAGAAACTGGCTACTTTTCTATGGAGACATGGGGACTTCCCAGTGAAGAGCTTGGCTCATGTGTCTACATGTTCCCTGGCATGAGGAAGGAGCCAAGTTGTGTTTTGCTGGGTCAAGGGTCCAGAGGAAGTGGATCTTCTCCCAGCTTCACTCCAGCCACATATAGTCATCCTGCTTCATCGTTGCAGTATTTTGCTGCCAGTTCAGGACCCACTTCTAATGTCCCAGGAGCATGGGGACTTAGGGCATCAGGTGCCCTCCCTCTACAACAGCAGGATACAGGTTGTCAAAGGAATGGAGAGACCCTGATCTCTGAGATGCAGTTTACATCCTCCACAAATGGAGGTCAGTTTTCTGTCAGTGCTGTTTCTCTCTCCTAAAACTGTAGAATTAGAGAGGGGCTTATTAACAAACCAGCATGGTTGTCAATTCTGCAGGATCAAGGCAGAAGCTCTGGTTGCTTTTTGTTGTTGTTGCTGTTGATGATGATGATGATGATGATAATGATGGACCTTTATTTTATTTATTTGTATGTAGTGCTGAGAATCAAACCCAGGGCTTCACAAAAGCCAGGCAAGCACTCTACCACTAGGTACAACCCCAGCTCTCTGGTTTGTTTTTACAACCAGGCATCACCCAGCAGTTTCTGGCCAAATCACCACTAAAATATTTCCTTCTGGAGTTTTATCTCCAGAAAGGTTGAAAACTTCTTTTCTAAAAAAACATTGCCAGAATTTTACTTTTTCTTCCTCTTTCTCCTGTTCACTCTTAGAAGATAAAGACTGTTGCTGAGAAGGAGAGGGGCTAGAAAAAATGCCAGAGGCTGAAGAGTCTTAGCTAACATTTTGTAGTCTTTAAAATCAGAAACTGAGATAGAAACCAAACATTGTATGCTATTACAAGGTGAGTGAAGATGGTTTCTATACCACAAGATAAATGACCATAACATAAACTCTCCCATGCGGATTTTGCCCAGTTTCTTGGCCAGTGGTACCAAATGCCTTCCAAGAATCTGCATTTACTACTCTTTTCTTAAAGAAACCAAAAAAAAGTTTGAAAAGAAAATTCTAAAAGCTGTGACAACTGTGCCTTCCTTGTCCTAAGCATAAAAGAGCTTTCTTTTCTTAGTTATAGTTTCAGAGAATATTGCAAATTTTACAGGGCTGACTAAACAATTTACTCCACCCCTCTCTGTGTTTCAAAAATGATGTGGCATCCCTTTTATGAGGAGTGTCCAAGCTCACCTGAAATTTCTCATTCTGAATAGCTCATGGATAGATCTTTGTTCAGGCACCAAATTGTCACTGTGGCCTAAAAAATGAGGGATCAGATAATCACATGGAGGAGTAAGCTGGCTGGGAAATTAAAAGTCTGAAAAAATATTTGGAAACAATGACAAAATATGAGGGAAACAGTTTCACAGTGGGTGCCTGGTGAGTGGATGAGATCTGATGAGTCCAATCTCTAAGAAAGAGTAGGGCTCTGCATGGTTTATTTAAGGGGAAGCACATCAAAGGGATATATTGTCAGGAAATATTCTTCAAGGTAAACAAAGTGGGCAGCAACAGGCGAATTGCGACTTATACATTTATGTGATATATTCTTCTTCCTCTGGACAGCTGGCACCTCAAGGTGATTGAGCTGTGACAATATTTCTTTCACTGCAGAGCAGCAGGCATCTGAATACAAAATAATCAAACCCATAAATCCCATGCCATGCATGGAATCTGCACCATTAACAGCAGCCATCTGCAACTGGTCATGTCTTTCAGCACCATTGTACTGAGAGAAACCCAAAAGGTCTATGGAGTTTAAAGCAGTGATTCATTGGTAGCTCCCAACAGCCCTAAGAATCAGAAGAGGTACTATGAACTGTGGTCAACAACATAATTAGGTAGCTTGTGTAGAAAATAAAAGTGAGGTATAGAGGAAATTTATTTAGCTACAGCTTAAATGGTTCAAAACTTTCCCACATGAACTGAAGTTCAGTGTTAGCTTTCCATTGTTGTAACAAAATACCCGAATTTAAGCAACTTCAAAGGAGTTTCAGGGGTTTCAGTCTATGATCTCTTGGCCTCATCACTTTGGGCCTGTGTTAAGGCTGAACATCATGGTGGGGAGCATGTGGTTGTACAAAACTTCTCACATCATGGTTGCCAGGAAGCAACAGAGACCAGAGAAGAAAGGTCAGGATCCCAACATCCCCTTCAAGGACATGTGCCCCAAAACCTAACATGCTCCAATGAAGTTTTGCCTCATAAAGTTTCTATCACCTCCCAGTAGTACCAGAGGCTGGCAACAGGCCTGCATCACATGGCCTTTAGGGCCATATGAGATCCATAGCACTCAGCTACTGTGATGGAACTCCAAGTTGATTTGGTCTATTGAATCTATGCAGGAGTCTAGGCCAAATTAATGGCTTCCCAAACATTTTATTTCAAAATCCCTAAGTCATTTTCTCTACATCACGTACGCACCTGAGCAGTGCCTTCCCATGATTCTGGATGTGGTGTGGATCTTGGGTCTGACATCTTTATTTCTGAGCCTGAGAGGAGGAAAAGCCTCTTGGAACATTTCAATTAGGAAAAGTTTTTTTTTCTTTCAGGTTTCACAGAAAGCTTACTTCAGTTGAAAACAAGATTATAAGATGCAATTATAATAAATGTATGTCTGGAAATTTGAGAAATACTTTCAAAGACTCAATTGTATGATAGAATTTTAAAATATAACCGCAATTTGTAGATCCATCATTTTTGTCTAAATAGTACCATAATAGTGAATGAACTCCAGACATTACATTTCAGTTCACAAACCCAACAAAATTTTTATTTGTAAAGAAAAAAAGGAAAAAGTAGTCCCAAATAGATGGTAAATTTTGCCATTATTATACATAATGTTATCTACTGATATTTCACTGGCTGATTAAAGTCACAGTAAAAAAGCTTAAATTCAAAGCTGTAAAGTCTAAAATTCTTGAAAGACATAGCCTGACCAGCCTGGCCCTATGAAGATAGACAAGAAACATTTTGTCCTCATCAAAAAGATCATGGTCCATCTATTCATCGGGATTATTAATTTTCATCAATGTTCTGTCAGCTTCTTGTCACTATAACAGATACCTGAAATCATCAAATTATAAAGAGAAAAGGTTTTCTTTGGCTCATACTTTTGGAGATTTCATGATCATTTGGCCCCATTACTTTTGGGCCTGTAGAGAGGCAGCACTTCATGGTGAGAGCATGTGTTGAACAAAATCATTCACATTTGAGAGTATACTCCCAGTGACCCAAAGACTCTCCTCTAGGCCCCACCTCTGAAAGTTTCATCTCCTCCCAAAAGCACCACACTGGGGACTAAGCCTTGAAAACATGGGACTTTGGGGGACTCTCAAGATCCAAACTGTGGCAGTCTCTTAAGTATAAAAATTAATCTTCTGCGTCTTTGTCTGGAAGACTAGGAAAGACTGTCCAAAATAGTTTGGGCTCAAATTTCTATAACATTTTCAATCTTCTTGCAAATTCACACAAACCTCTTCTTCTCCTAGATATCGAAGAACAAAATTATCAGTAAAACACTCTAGCATTATATAGTAGGAACATAAACTGGGCCACTAAAATAAAAATGATCTATTATGGGACAAAAGAAAAGGATAGGATAGAGCACTAATATAATACCAGGATATTGTTGGAGAGATATTTTCAGCATCCTTTACCTTCAGATGTATTTTCCTCTGATCTGGTTAATTTCTGCTCCATGAATGAGGCACCAAATCTAGATTCTTGGTTTTCCCTTATCATTCATGGTCTCATTTGTAGGAGCACTAGAGGCCATGCATGTTTTGGCATTTTGTCATCTGGGTAAGATTCTGTGGGTCCAGGGGCTATTATTTCTCTATCCAAAAATATGTTCTTTTAGGTCAATCCTGTTTTGTTTGGTGTGGTTTTTTCTGGTACTACCACATGGACCATCCACAGACACATGTAACATATTCAACAAGAGTTAATTAATGTAGCTTATTGTGTTTAGCTGTAGATGACATTAGTCAAACCCCAATATTTTATCTCATTTTCTCTGTCATCTTAAAATATCTCAAACTTATTAGTTGTGATATGTTTTCCTTCTAGGAATATAGACAAGCAAAATTATTTCTCAGTAGAAGTTTTAATCCAAACATTGCTTTAAAACAATGCTGTTTGTGCTTGCTTCAGCAGCATATCTACTAAAACAAAGGTGTGACTGCCACCCATATATAAAGCAACTTGGCACCTATATATGTCTTCTGAAGCCATACTTCAAATAAGTGCAAGTTCTTCAAATAAAGACAATAGCAAATTCATATTTTGACATAAATTTGTATAACTATACTGTGTCAAACCCAAAAGCCTTTGCCCAGAAGAGACAGCAAAATATGTATAAATAATGGTCCAACCAGAGACACAGAATGAGTAGTGTGTGTGCATGTGTGTGTGTGTATGTGTGTGTCTGTGTGTGTGTTTTTTTTTTTTTTTTTTGTGTGTGTGTGTATTTACCTGGGCTTGAACCCATGCTTTTATACATGTTATGCTCATACTTCCCAATGGGCAAAATCCCTAGCCCTACATTTTCGTGTGTGATGTAGTCATATTTGTCTTGTATTTCTTTTGTTGCCTGTGTTTTTAGTGTCAATCTTAGAGACCATGACCAAAGCATGAAGTTATCATTTCTTATAGGATTTTTATACCTTCAGGCCTTAGTTTATGTTTATTCTCTACTTCAAGTTAATTTTTACCTATGGTGTGAGGTAAGGATCTAACTTCATTCTTTCAATGTGAACAGTAAGTTTTCCTATACTATATGTTGAAGATGCTGTATTTTCCCCATTGTATACTTTGACACCCTTGTTGAAGACCATTTCCCCATATACAAATGGGTTTATTTCTTTCTGACTGTTCTATTTCATTGGTCTCTGTTTGGTATTCATGCCAGTACCACACTTTTAGTTACTGTGGAATTGTAAGTGTTGGAGTCAGAATTTGTGAGATCGCTTAGTTATTCCATTTCAAGATTGTTTTGGCAATTCATAATATCTTGAAATTCCATATATTTTTTTCTTATTTATACAAAAATGAAACCAAGATTTTGATAAGGATTTCACTGACTCTGTACAGCATTGTGAGTTATATGGAAATATTATCAATATGAAGTCTTTCAGTCTTTGAGCACAAGATAACTTATACTTATTTGTGTCTCATTCAATTGCTTTCAACAATGTTCTGAAATTTTGAATATTTGAATCTTTTTATCTTCTTGTAAGTTTGTAAAGTATTTTATTCTTTTTGATACTTTTGTAATGAGATTTATTTCTTTATTTCTCTTTTTTACTGTATATTGGTAATATGTAGAATCATAATTGATTTTTATCCTATAATTCTGATGAATTTTTAAATTAGTTATGATAGTTTTGTGTGGAATATTTATGTTTTTACTTTTTTATCCTGTGCAATCATATCATCAGCATGAACATAGAATTTTACTACTTCTATTCTAGTTTAGTTGTTATTTCTTTCTCTTGCCTACTTGCTCATAGAACTTCTAGTACACGTTGAATAGAAAGGGCAATACTGGGCATCTTTAATTCCTTTGTGATCTGAGAGGAGAGGCCTCCAGTCTTTCAATGTTGAGTTTGGCATCAGCTATAGCCTTTTCTTATATGGTTTTCATTATGCTGAGACTGTTTCCTTCTACTCCTTATCTGTTAATTGTTTTTTTTTTTCTCCATGAATTAGTGTTGAATTTTGTCAAGTGCTTTTCCCTCTGGCATCAGCTGAAATAATCTTGTGGTTTTTGTTGTTCCTTCCATGAATGTAGTACATTGCATTGATTTTTCACATGTTGAATCATCTTTTTATTTCAAGAGTAAGTTCTACTTGAACATGGTATAGAATTGTTTTATTTATTTTTCTTTTCTTTTTTCTTTCTTTTTTTTTTTTTGTGTGTGTGTGGTGTTGAGGATCAAACCCAGCACCTCATGAAAGTTAGGTGAATGCCCTTTTACTGAGTTATATCCCCAGAACTATAATTTTATCATTATGTTGTTGAGTTCAGTTTCTTAGAATTTTGGTGATGATATTCTCACCAGATTTTTCAAAATTTGTTGGTCTATACATTTCTTTTCTTGTAGTGTCTTTGTCTGCACTGAGATCTGGGTAATTGTGACCTTGTAGAGTGAGTTTGGAAGTATTCCTTCCTGTTATATATGTTTTGAAGAGATTGAAAAGTACATATGGCATTTAAAAAATGTGTGGTAGAATGGTCCAGTGAAACACTTGGACCCAGGGATTTTCTTTCTTTGGTGGTTATTGACAATTGATGGAAATCTCTTCAAAATTTAAGGGTTTGTGCAGATTTTTATTTCTTCACATGTTTAGTCTTTTGCATGCTATGTTTTTTAGACCATATTAACTTCTGTGGTATCCATTTTATTGACATAAAATTGCTTGTAGAAATTTCCTTAATGTTTCTCATTTCTGTGGCATAAGTTCTAACGTATCCTCCTTCATTTCTGACTTTAATTATTTGAGCATTCTCCTTTTATCTTAGTTAATGTAGCTAAGGGATTTTCAACTTTTTAATCTCTTAAAAAATCCAGCTCTTTCTTTTTGATTGTTGTTTTTTTTGTATTGTACTCCAAATTTTGACTTTATTTCTGCTCTATGTTATTTTCTTCCATTTGCTAATTTATGTTTAGGTGTTCATCATTTTATAGTGCCTTAAGGTATAAAATTGCATTGCTATGTTGCTCAATTGAGTTCCTTTTCTCCTTAAATGTCAGTGTCTGCTAAAAGTTTCCTAGTTTGTTCTGCTTTTCTCCATGTTTTTTTTTAATTAAATTTTTATCACTTTGAGAGTTTCTTTTTTTTTTTTTTTAGTGATTCTGAGGATCAAAGCCAAGAGCATTATGCTTGTGAGGCAAGCAGCAAGCTTCTAACCACTAATCTACACCCCTACCTGGGCAATTTTATCTTAAGACATGGTGTCACTGTGTTGCCCTGACTGGCCTTGAACTTGTGATAATTTTTCCTAAGCTTCTTAAGGAAATGAGATTGTAATCAGGTGCTGCCACACCTGGTTTATAGCATACTTTGAGAGATTATTATATCATTCTCTAGTAGGTGAGCACCATGATATTTAATTACATTTGAGAAGGTCAGCTCTGGAACAAGGGTTGTGAATATCTTTTCTTGGTACTAAGGTTACTGAGTTTCCATTCTGTGAATCTAAGAAAATGTGATTGTTCAGAAGTTTGCCATTTGAGGGTCTATGCATGGTTTCCACCACAGCCAGTCTCTGCTTTAAACTTTTATAACTGCCTAATAATTGAGACCTTTCTCTTAGCCTGGAAGTGGTGGGTATATAAGGAACAACTAACTTCATAGTGAGTTGTTAAGATATGAAAAAAGGTGTGGGCAAATCAAATTATTGCCTGCAATTTTGAAGAAAGGGAGAAAAAAAAGAGCTTTGAACTCAGGGTGTGAATCTTTTTCTACTGGCTTTAATATGGTTGGGTTTGCACTTACATGGGGTGTAGGAAGGAGTTCCTCAGCCAGTCTCTGAGTGTCTCCCAAAAGGAATCTGTCCAGGTTTGGAGGAATTGTTGTGTCCAGGGTGGGAAACAGGGTCCAAAGCTTCATATTCACTTTCTTGATGATATTTCTTCTTATTATTCACCAAGTGAGGCAGGCATCTGTAGGGGCAAATTTTTATCGTTAGGACGGACAAAGCTTCTGCACTTTTGAAAGGCTTATGAGTCTAACTTTCCTCTTTCTATTTATTTCAGCCAAAACTCTTTGGAGAAACTCATGTGAAACACATGAGAATAAAAATTCTCTCATAAAATTGAACTCAGCATGCCCAGAAGTGTGTTTTGTGTCCATCATTTTTCCTTATGGAACCTATTATCTGTGACCCTTAACTGAACATGCTCACAAATGTGTCCTCCCTTGTTAGAGTTTGGATCTGGAATGTCCCCTAGTGTCTCAAGGGTTGAAGGTTTTCTCCCCCACTGGTGGCACTATTGGGAGGTGTTGGAAACTTTGGGAGCTGGGGCCTCATTGGAGGAGGTTGGTCAGTAGAGGCCTGTCCTCACAGGGTATACCTTGCCCCTGGTCCCTTCTGTCTCTCTCTGCTTTCCAGCTGTCATGAGCTGAGCAGTTTTTCTCCACCATCACCCTTTTACAATGGGAAACCCATAGTTACCTGAAAGCTGATGGAAAGCTGACTAGCAGAGATCACCACATGATTTTTCATATGCATCTGTGTAGGCTATAGAAATAAAATCCCACACTTTGTTTGGAGAGCATTGTTTTGCAAATAAGCTTAGTGCTCTCCTTACCTGTTGAACATAGTATATCTTTCTCCATTGTTTGTTCTCCTGATTTGGTTTTGTGGTTTTGCATACACAAAGATGTGGACCCATTTTGTTTGGTTATAAAATTGGTAACTGAAAGGGGACAATTTCCTCAGAGGCTCCCAGGATTTTGCTAATGGACTCACAAGAAGAGAGGCTGAGAAGAATGGAAATTTCCCAGGATTCCAGGCCCTGAGCCTGATTCAGTGGCCTTGTACCACTGTCATTTTGGGAAAACTTAGTGGCCACTTGGAGCCTGTTGCTTGGAAGTATCCACAGATCAGTGAGTAGTGCAGGGCCCATGAGTGGGCTAATAGGGTCATGACAATCTAGAGAAGGACTGGGAAGGTCAAAGAAGCATGCAAGGGTGAGCCACAGATCTAGAGCATTGTGCCTTTGTCCTGGGATCTGGGAGCTTAAAAAAATACCCATCTGAAGCAGAGGCTAGCCAGGGAGACTTGACCACAAGAAGTTTCAGAAAGGGTCTGAGTGATTTAAAAATAGTATTTCTGTCTTGATTACTGGCAATTAAAAGCTTAGAATGTTGAAAGACATTTTCATCCTGCAGATCTGCATCCAAGTAAAGGAACTCCAAAAGGAACTGTGGGTTTTATTTTGTTCTATATATGTATAGATATTTCAGAACCCCCAGATACCTAATTTTATGTTTTCAGTGCTCTGAAATCTTTGGACAATAAACTGAATTCAAAATTTATATCTGGGTAAAGAACTCTGAAATTTTCACTTTTGACTAACAGTCTTTTCCCAGCCTTTAGGGAATTCATATGAAGGCAATGATACAGGAGAACTTGAAAAAGGAGAGTCTCTCTCATCACTGGCAGATGTTTGTACCTTCACCAGTGACCAAAAAAAAAATTAAATTGCCTCTGAAATTCTTAGGAATTTTTTTTTATTTTGGCTGCCAGGGACACTTTACCACTGAGTTAAATGTCTAGGCATTTTTAATTTTATTTTGAGATAGGATCTCACTAAGTTGCTTAGGGCCTTACTTAGTTGAGGCTGGCTTCAAACTTGCAATACCCCCATCTTAGCCATCTCAGTCTCTGGAGTGAGAAGCACAAACCACCCCTGTCAGCACCCTAGGAATAATTTCACTGGTGGTTTCAGTGGCTGCTTCACCCTTTCACAGAATTTTCCCCTTCCTTAAATTTTTAACATTGTTGAGTCCATGATTACATTTTATGTTTTTTTTTAAAAATTCACTTTTAGGAGGCCATCCTCCCAAGATGGCAGAGTAGAGGAAGGAGGAGCTTCCCTTGTGCTCTGCTGTTTGTAATTTGAATGACAGAAATAAGGCTTCATAATAAGGTGAGTGTATGAAGAAAACCATTATAAATCATTATTTGTATGTTCAATATTTGGAGAATCCCGGAGATTCTAGTGCAGTGAACAAAAGATATAAGACACTACACTAAGATCTTGCAGCAACACTGGTGCTATGTCTCTACAAAGGAGGGGGAAACCAAATGCGAAAAAGAAACACAGTGGAAAAATTGGCACAGAAAAAGTGCTCTGTGTTTCTCACTTTGTAAGTGAGAAGGAGACCCAGCTTGAGGGGATTATACTGAGTCTTGTTCCTATGGGAACCTGAGAGTCCTTAACAAATGTTTTCATCTGTCTCAGCCAGTGTTTATTGTATAACCTAAAGCACAGCTATCAAATCACAATCCCAAAGCATTCCCATGAATAGTGGATCCAAGGGGATTTGGGACAGAGATACAGAAGAAAATGTATCCTGTTTGCTCTTTAAGGCCACTGACACATGAATGACCTGCAGAAAAGCATCAGGGAACTTGTGCAGGCAGGAGTATATAAGGTAAAATAAGAGTGATTACAATAGGGACAGAAGAATGCAATCCAATTTCCTTTAGAGCTTTGTGGCACCAATGATCCACTGCAAAGGGTAAGGGGAGATTGATCAGGTGGGTGGAATTACATTGGGGATGAAGACTAGGAAACCCAAATTTGGGTGGTAGATGGGCTACAGGAACCCTGCCTTGCACCATCCACCCAGAGGTCTGTCAATCCACCCTGAGTAGATCTCTGAAGACAATAGAGTCCTAGATGCCCAGGTGAGCTTAATTTCTACTCTGCCCTAGGGGTGCAAGGATTTAATCTCTCCAGAGTACTTACCCCTAACAAGTTCCAAAGGCAGACTTCCAACTACGAAGAGGTCTGGTCAAAAGCCCAGTAAAAGGTTCTTCCAGTTCCATATCCCCTGTACTGACTGGTGAGTAAGCAGAGAAGTTGAGAGCAGGTTCAACAGGCTGCACTTCCAATTGACTCCAGCAGGTGGAGTTGCAAAACTCACAAAAGAAAGTTGGGCTGAAACTTACCTAGTCCTGACTCCTAAGAGGCACTGTAAGGGACAGAAGGATAGTTTGGCATAGAAAGTAAATACAGAACTTCCGGTACCTCAATGGGAAAATTTCAATATTTTTAATAAAGAATTTTTTAAAAAGCAAGAGAAGCTACTTTCACATCTGGCAAAATAGGTTTTAAGCCCAAATTAGTCAGAAGAGACAAAGAAGGTCACTTTATACTAGTTAAGGGAATCATTCAACAAAGAGATGTAGTTGTTTTAAATATCTATGCCCCCCAAATTTTTACACCTCCATACATAAAACAAGACCTACTCAATATAAAGAATAAAATAGACTCTAGTACAGTAATAAGGGATGACTTCAACACATCTCTTACACAAACAGATAGGTAATCGAGACACAAACCAAGTAAAGACTTTTCAGAACTTAAAAAATACCATTAATCTAATGAATATAAGAGATATTTATAAAATATTTCATACATTGATATCTGAATTTATTTTCTTCTCAGCTGCATATGTAATCTTTGCAAAAATAGACATTCCTGTATATCAGCAACAAAACTTCTGAAATGGAAATGAGGAAAACCACTCCATTCACAATATCCTCAAAAAAAATAAAATACTTGGGAATCAACCTAACAAAAGAGGTGAAAGATTTATACAATGAAAACTACAAAACCCTAAAGAGAGAAGTAGAAGAAGATCTTAGAAGATGGAAAAATATACCCTGTTCATGGATAGGCAGAACTAACATCATCAAAATGGCGATATTACCAAAAGTTCTCTATAGGTTTAATGCAATGCCAATCAAAATCCCAACGGCATTTCTTGTAGAAATGGATAAAGCAATCATGAAATTCATATGGAAAAATAAAAGACCCAGAATAGCAAAAGCAATTCTAAGCAGGAAGTGCGAATCAGGTGGTATAGCGATACCAGACTTAAAACTATATTACAGAGCAATAGTAACAAAAACAGCATGGTACTGGTACCAAAACAGGAGGGTGGACCAATGGTACAGAATAGAGGACACAGAGACTAATCCACAAAGCTAAAACTATCTTATATTTGATAAAGGGGCTAAAAGCATGCAATGGAGGAAGGAAAGCATCTTCAACAAATGGTGCTGGGGAAATTGGAAATCCATATGCAATAAAATGAAACTGAATCCCTTTCTCTCACCATGCACAAAAGTTAACTCAAAATGGATCAAGGAGCTAGATATCAAATCAGAGATACTGCGTCTGATAGAAGAAAAAGTTGGCTACGATCTACATACTGTGGGGTATGGCTCCAAATTCCTTAATAGGACGCCCATAGCCCAAGAGTTAATAACAAGAATAAATAAATGGGACTTACTTAAACTAAAAAGTTTTTTCTCAGCAAGAGAAACAATAAGAGAGGTAAACAGAGAGCCTACATCCTGGGAACAAATTTTTACCCCTCACACTTCAGATAGAGCCCTAATATCCAGAATATACAGAGAACTCAAAAAATTAAACAATAACATAACAAATAACCCAATCAACAAATGGGCCAAGGACCTGAACAGACACTTCACAGAGGAGGACATACAATGAATCAACAAGTACATGAAAAAATGCTCACCATCTCTAGCAGTCAGAGAAATGCAAATCAAAACCACCCTAAGATACCATCTCACTCCAGTAAGATTGGCAGCCATTATGAAGTCAAACAACAATAAGTGTTGGCGAGGATGTGGGGAAAAGGGTACTCTTGTACACTGCTGGTGGGACTGCAAATTGGTGAGGCCAATCTGGAAAGCAGTATGGAGATACCTGGGAAAGCTGGGAATGGATCCACCATTTGACCCAGCTATCGCCCTCCTCGGACTATTCCTTGAGGATCTTAAAAGAGCGTACTATAGGGATACTGCCACATCAATGATCATAGCGGCACAATTCACAATAGCTAGACTGTGGAACCAACCTAGATGCCCTTCAATAGATGAATGGATAAAAAAAATGTGGCATCTATACACAATGGAGTACTATGCAGCAAAAAAAATGACAAAATCATAGAATTTGCAGGGAAATGGATGGCATTAGAGCAGATTATGCTAAGCGAAGCTAGCCAATCCTTAAAAAACAAATGCCAAATGTCTTCTTTGATATAAAGAGAGCAACTAAGAACAGAACAGGGAGGAAAAGCATGAGGAAAAGATTAACATTAAACAAAGACGAGTGGGGGGAGAGAAAGGGAGAGAGAAGGGAAAGCATATGGAAATGGTAGGAGAACCTCAATGTTACACAAAATTACATAGAAGAGGATGTGAGGGGAAAGGGGGGGGAAACAAGGGAGAGAATTGAACAACAGCAGATGAGGTCGAGAGGGATGATGGGAGGGGAGGGGAGGGGGGATAATAGGGGAAAGGAAAGGTAGCAGAATACATCAGTCACTAATATGCCATTATGTAAAAATGTGAGTGTGTAACCGATGTGATTCTGCAATTTGTATTTGGGGTAAAAATGGGAGTTCATAACCCAATTGAGTCAAATGTATGAAAGATGATATATCATGAGCTTTGTAATGTTTTGAACAACCAATAAAAAAAAGACTTTTCAGAACTTAAAAAAATACCATTAATCTAATGAATATAAGAGATATTTATAAAATATTTCATACATTAATATCTAAATTTATTTTCTTCTCAGGTGCATATGTAACCTTCACAAAATAGAGTATATTTTATGACACCAAATAAATGTTAGCAATTACAAATATACAGAGGTAATTCCTTGCATCCTATCAGTTCATAATGGAAAAAATAGAAACTATTAATGAGATAAAAACAAATCATTTCAATATCTGGAGATAAATTATAAGCTTTGAATGATGAATGGAATCATAGTAGAAACCAAGGGAGAAACACAAATTCTTAGAAGGAAATGAAAACAGAGGTACAACATATCAAAATGTCTGAGAGAGTATGATGGCATTTTTAACAGGACATTTATTGAAATGGGGTGCCTACATTAAAAAAATAGAAGGATCCTAAATAAATAATATAATGTTACACCTCAAAGCCCCAGAAAAGTAAGAACAAACTAATTCCAAAATCAGTAGAAGACAGAAAATTATTAAGATCAAAGCCAAAATTAATGAAATTGAGAATGAAAAAGATTTCAAAGATCAATGAAGTGCAGAGTGGGTTCTTTCAAAAGATAAATAAAATTGAGTATCCCCAACCAAAAGAGAGAGAAGACCCAAATCGACAAACTTAAAAGTAAAGAAGAAGATATCATCACAAACACTTCTGAAATCTAGAGCATCATTAAAAATTATTTTGAAAATATATACTCCAATAAACAGGAAAACCTAGAAGATATTGACAAACTTCTACACACATATGATCTATTCAAATTGAACCATGAAGATGTAGAAAACCTAAATCTACCAATATCAAGCAGTGAGATAGAAGCAGCAAGTAAAATTTTTCCAATAGAGGAAAGCTCAAGATCAGATGGATTCTCAGCTGAGACTTTCAAACTTTTAAAGATGAACTAGTGTTCCTCCACTGACAAACAAAACACACACTGGATGCAATACTGCACATGTATAATCCCAGCAGCTTGGGAGGCTGAGGCAAGAGGATCGCAAGTCCAAAGCCAACCTCGGAGTATAACAAGACTGCATGCAACTTAACAAGACCTTGTCCCAAAATAAAAGGTAAAAAAGGACTGGGAATTTGCTCAGTGGTTAAGCACACAGGCTTCAATCCCTGGCCACCCACCCACTCACCCAAAAAAGAAAAGAAATAATGCCAAACTTCCTCTAATGATTCCTTGAAATAGGAAGGGAAGAAGCATTCTCAAATTTATTATATAAAGCCAATAGCATACTGATGTCAAAATATGACAAAATTACATCAAGGATATAAACTACAGACCAATATTTATGATCACAAAAGCACAAAAATCCTTAATAAAATATTAGCAAAGCATATTCAAAAACACATCAAGAAAATAATACACCATAATCAAGTGAATTTTATCACAGGAATGCAAAGTTGGTTCAACATACACAAATGGATGAATGAAATTCACCACATAAATAGAATTAAGAGCAAGAATTAAGTCAGAAAAAACCTTTGACAAAATATAGCACTGATACATGTTAAAAACTCTGGAAGAACTAGGGATAAAAGGAATTCACCACAACATTATAAAAGTTATATATGACAAATGCAAAGCAACAACATCAAGCTGGATGAAAAAATTATGAAAATATTTTCTCTAAATCAGGAACAAGACAAGGATGTCTGCTCATCACTCTGTATATTAATAGAGTTCTTGAAACTCTAGTCATATCACTGAGGCAAGTGAAGGAAATTAAAGAGATACAAATAGGAAACAGACAAGTCAAATTATCTCTGTTTGTGACATGATCCTATATCCACAAGACTCCAAAACTCCATCAGAAGCCTCTGGAGCTGATAAACAAAATTAGCAAAGCAGCGGGATACAAGATCAGCATACTGAAATCAATAGCTTTCCTATTCTTGAATAATAAACCAGATAAGAAAGAAATCAGGAAAACTATTCCATTCACAATGACCTCAAAAATTTGGGGAGGGGGGATACATGTAATCAAGATGCATGAAAGGAAATGAAATTAATTGAAACCCCTATTCTTCACCCTGAGCAAAACTTAACTCAAACTGGATCAAAGACTTAAGTACTAGAATAGAAACCCTGTGTCTAAAATAAGAAAAAGTAGGTGCAAATCTTCACCATTTCAGCCTAGGAAATGACTTTCTTACCAAGATTCCTAAAGCACAAAAAGTAAAATCAAGAATCAACAAATGGGATGGATTCAAACAAAAAAGCTTCTTTGCAGCAAAGGAAACAATAACACAATGAGAGAGCTTACAGAATGGGACAAAATCTTTACCACATGAACCTCAGAACATTCATCTCTAGGATATATAAAGAACTAAAAAACTTAATGCCAAAAAATAACAAATAATAAATGGGCAAAGGAAATCAACTGGCACTTCACATAAGATGAAATACAATCAATCACAAATACATGAAAAAAATGTTCAACATCTTTAGCAATTAGAGAAATGCAAATCAAAGACACTCTAATATTTCATCTCACCTTAGTCAGAATGGCAATTATCAAGTATACAAGAAACAATAAACATTGGCAAGGATGTGAGGGAAAAGGTACAGTCAGACATTCCTTGTGGGAATGAAAATTGGTGCAACCATTGTGGAAAGGGGTATGGAGATACCACAGAAAATTTAGAATGGAACCATCATTTGATCAACTTATCTCACTCCTTGTTTTATACCCAAAGACTTAAAATCAGCATATTACATTGACACATCCACACCAATGTTTATAGCAGCTCAACTCACACAATAGCTAAACTTGGAACCAACCTAAGTACCTTTCAACAGATGAATGGATAAAGAAAATATGGTGTGGGTTTCTATAACATGTACAACTAAAAGAATGAGAAATTATACTCCATCTATGATGATGTATTAAAGTGCATTAAATGTCACAAATAACCAATTAAAACAAAATTTTAAAAAAGTTTCTGCCCATCAAAGGAAAGAAACATGAAGAGAGAGCCTACAGAATGTAAGAAAATATTTGCCAGCTACTCTTCTGATAAGGCATTAATATCCAGAATATATAAATAACTCAAAAAAACTTAACACTAAAAAAAAACCAAATAACCTAATCAATAAATGGGCAAAATAATTAAACAAACATTTCTCAAAAGAAAAAATACAAATGGCCAAAAAATACAAGAAAAAATGTTCAATATTCCTAACAATCAGGATAATGCAAATCAAAAGTACATTGAGATTTCATCTCACTCCATTTAGAATGGCAATCATCAGGAATACAATATTAATAAATGCTGAGGAGGAAGTGGGGAGAAGTGTAAACTCATATATTGTTGGTGGGTTATATATTAATACATCTACTCTGGAAAGCACTATGGAGAATCCCCAAAAGACTAGAAATGGAAGAACCACATGATCCAGCTATTTCATGTCTTTATGTTTATCCATAAAGAACTAAAATCAGCATTCCGATACAGGGGCCTCAATGTTTAGGGCAGTGCCATTCACAATAGTCAAGTTATGAAACCAGCCCAGGTGCCTATCAACAGATAAAGAAAATGTGGTATATAGACACATGGAATTTACTCAGCCATTAAGAAGTATAAAATTATGGCATTTGCCAGTAAGTAGATGGAACTGGAGAACACCATGCTAAGTGAAATAAGCCAGGCTCATAAAGCTAAAGGTTGAATGTTTTCTGTCATTTCTCACAAAGAACAAAGTAAGGGGGAAAAAAGAGAGAGAGAGGGACACCATGAAAATAAAAGGGAGCTAATGGAGTATAGGTACAGAATTGGGAGTAGGAGGAGAGACAGAAAAAGGGAGAAACCATGGAATGAAACTTAACAAATTATGCTCTGTACATATGTCAATATACTACAGTGAATTTTACTTGCATGTATACCTATAAAGCACAAATATAATAATGCAATAAAGAGAAGGAAGATCAGAAGAATAGAAAAAATGGGGGGGAGGAGAAGGACAGGGAATGAGGAAGTAGTGAGGACTTCAATGAAGCAAATTTTATTCCTCACTGTATGATTATCTCAAAACCAACCCACTCTTATGTGCACTAATATAAAACATTAAAAATTTACTTTTCATTTATGAACCTAACTTAAAATTATATCTGATTGGCACATATAACGGAGTTTTCTTTCAAACACCTTTAAGATAATTTTAATAACTATAATGTACTAATAAAAGAAAAAAGATAATTTTAAAAATTTCATGGTCATTTGGAGGTTTATAATCTCAGTCAGTCTTAGCTGGAAGGCAAATATCTGATATTAAGTTCTAAACTTATCTGAATGTTAAAAAGGAAAAGAAAAAAAAACATAAAAGAGCTTAAAAAATACTGACTATTCTTGTCTGGAATTTTGGTCATTCTGGGTTATCTAGAAGTAATTGTTAAAAGTAAATAAACTAAATAAATGTAATTGAGATATGTGTTTATAACTGTGTTCTTCATGTACAGTCTAAGTTATGTGACAAATATAAAACATGAGTTATTTCTAAGAAAGTTTAAATACTGAAATATTAGTAGCTAAATAGTGGGTATTTTTTAAATTATTTGTTCTTTTTTACATACATGACAGTAGAATGCATTTTGACATTTTATACATATGTGGAGTATAACTTCCCATTCACTTATGGCTTCTTAAATCCTATAGAGAACATATATTTGAGTCTATTAATAAAATGTGTTCTCATCAGTTGTTGTGGGGAAGAAGATGGGTTTTCATTAATAAACAAAGTGACTTAAACAAAATGTCTGGGGATTAAGGACCATAGGGAGCTATATTTTAGTTTTACAACTTCTGAACTAAACACGTTGGTGGAAAGAGTAGGTAGAGCTCACAATCTAAGGCTCTTATTGTTAGTCTATCATGCGCACATCAAGAATCCAGATATCATATAAGATTTTTAGTTAGATGTGAGTAGTTTATGGCAATCCATGAAGAATCCACAGTCAAATGGATTTTCAGAAGGTCTTCCCTTCTTCATCCAACTTGCCTTTCACATGGGACATGGTACTTGAATTCTGAACTTCAAGACATCTGCACTGTTGTCCCCTCTGGGCTTACCTCTGGACACTTTCTCTATTCTGGATGGCTTGATGACCTAAACAGGGAAAGCAAGAACTGTTTATTTTCTCCCATGAGATTGGCCTACAGGGCTGGGATTGTGGCTCAGTGGTAGAGCACTTGTCTAACATGGGTGGGACCCGGGTTCAATCCTCAGCACCACATTTAAAAAAATAAATAAATAAAGGCATTGTGTCATGTTATCTACACCAAAAAAATAAATATTAAAAAAAAGATTGTCCTATGAGGTATTAAGACACACGATAAAGAACTGTAACAACTAGAAACCTTTGATATTTGACATGCAAAAACAAACAAATTGATCAATGGGAAATAATACCCACTAATAGAACTCATGTATCCAAGCATTTATTTTAGAAATTTGTTTTTCAAATTAAGGAGGAAAATTGACAATCTGCTAAATTCTTCTGGGGCAATTAATTAACTCTTTGGGTCTCAATAATTTGCTGAGGCTGACCTCAAACTTATGATTCATCTGTCTCAGCTACCTGAGTTGCAGGGATTATAGGCATGCACCCACCATGCCTGACCTTGTTAGCATTTTTGGAGGAAAAAAAATTTAAACCTTATTTCCCATCCCGAAGCACAAATTCTCTATGCAGTATCAGGGGCTACAGAGATAAATAGTACCCCTGGGGGTGTTCTGAGGAGATGGCTAGAGAGTAGAAAGGGCATGTGCCAAGATGTACTAAACCCCTTCCTCCACACTTTTTGAGGATAATAATGGGGTGGGGGCAATCTAAACAATTTTAAAAAATATTTATCAAGCATTGTATGTCCAGACAATCAAAAGCAGTATTTTTTGTTTTGTTTTGTTGTTTGTGTTTGTGTGTGTGTGTGTGTTGAAGAAATGAATGTGAAATTCAGTGAAGGAAGATGAGGGTGGAAAAGCAGGAAGGGCTCTGATCATAAATGGCACTGGGTATCAACCTGCGGTGATCCTACAGCCAAGGGAAGTTAGGGAAGGTTTTTTGTTTGATCATTTTACATCAGGGAATTGAAAATGTCTGTTGTACATTGGATGGAGGTGAAGCTGGAAGCAGGGAAAGTGAAAGAATGACAAAGCTCTATATGATGGGAATGGAGGAGAAATTTCATCATTTCCTCAAATAGGAATAAATATTTCTCAGGGCCTGTTTAGTGCCAGGGGTAATGCTTGGTCCCAGAGCTACAACAGTGAAGAAGACAGATGCAGTCTGGGGGCTCTCAGGGTTGGTTCAGTGTAGTTTAGCTGACAGGAAAATCAATAGTAGGGATTTACAAGGGACAAGGGTTTGTTTTGCATTTATCCTGTGAGGTTCTGCATTCAGGGATTGTGACCAGGAATGTCCTCAGGATACTAAATTAACTAATGAGAAAAAGGGCAGAGATAATCAATAGGGTGTGAAGACTTTGTGGTGCGAAGGGGACACAAGAGGACATTTGATGTGACTAAAAATCTTCAAATTCCACCTAGAAACCCAGGAACTTGGGAAGCTGAGAAAGGATTAGACATTCTAGGCCAGTCACAGAACTTTAGTAAGACCCCCACCTCAAAAAAAAAAAAAAAGGACTAGGAATGTGGCTTAGTAGCAAAGCACAGACCACCCCTGGGTCCAAGCCCAAGTACTAAATAAATAAAGAAATAAGGAAAAAAAAAAACTTCAAATAATGATGATTAATGATGTTCATAAATAAATTTTGTGCAGGCTTTTGGCCTATAGAAGGATTGAAAAGAGATTTAAGGAGGAACAAAGTATAAAATATATAGAGATAGATAGATAGATATAGATATAGATGATATAGATATAGATATAGATCTCTTTTCAAGGGTGTATACACCCTTGAAAAGAGATTTAAGGAGGAACAAAGTATAAACTAATAATTGTTAGCTGATTTCTTGGCATCATTATGATTGAGTGAACTAAATGCTGTGATATGGGAGAATAAGGCAAAGAGCTAAAATTTACAGGGACAAATTCAGTTAATGGGCAATTATTATCAAGTCTTCTCAACAAAAGTCAATGTCCTAGATGCCAATTTGCTGAGTGATCACTTTTCCAAATTCACTCAATTTATAGGGTGTGGTTTAATACATTGACAGGAATGTTAAATAGGCTTTTGAACATATTTACTTTGGGTCATGGACAAAAGAAATGGTACTTTTTTGTTTTGTTTTGTTTTTCTATGAGTATTGAAGCCAGGGGCACTTTGTCACTGAACTACATCCCCAAAACTTTTCATTTTATTGTTTTAAATTTTGAGACATGGTCTTGCTTAGTTCCTGAGGGTCTTGCTAAGTTGCTAGACTGGCCTTAAACTTGTGGGCCTCCTGCTTTGGCCTCCTGAGTAGTTGTGATTCCAGCTGTGTGCCCCTGTGTCATGCAGGAATTATATTTTTAAATGTTCACCTGAATGTTGATTTTTCTGAGCCTGAACTGTGCAGTTCACAACTCCATCATCACATGGTTCCAACTACAGGACCTGTTGTGTGCTGGGCTCTTACCATGGTGGGCATTTTTAAATTGTTTTTTATTTTTTAGGTACCTAGAATTGAACCCAGAGTCACCTAACCTCTGAGCCACATCTCCAGCCTTTTTTTTTATATTTAATTTAGAGTCAGTTTCTTGTTGAGTTTCTTAGGGCCTCACTAAGCAGCTAAGGCTGACTTTGAACTCAAGATCCTCCTGCTTCAATCTCCCAAGACACTGGGATTACACACATATGCCATCACTCCCGGCTCCTTATGGGCATTTGTAACAAGGATGAAGGACTCAAAAAGCATGCTCTGAAGACAAGATTCATATAAAGAATGTGAAGTAGGATAGCAAATACAAAAGAGATTGGCCAATATGTGTGATAACTTGTGAAAATCACCCATGAGACTGGGTCATATGCAGCTGATTCCTTGGTGTGAATCATGGAGTGAGCTCTGAGGAAAGCCTGACTGGAGCTGAGGAAAGAATGAAAGCAAGGCAGCAAGGGTGTCTGTCCAGTAGTTTTGGGAAGCAGCTTGATGGAGGAGGGGAGGAAAGGGCAACTGGTGTGAATTCAGGGTACTGAGAAAAGAAGGAAACAAAGCTGATGGGAACTTTGAATTATTGGGAAATAAGCAAAATCAATCTAAGACCTACCTTTTTATTTGATTGTTAGAAGAATTCAGCAAAATAAAATTCTGGTATAGTATTGGACACCAATAGGCCAACCACATTTAAAAAATAGCAACTTTATAGACAATAAGAAAAAAAAAAGAAAACAGTTATCTTTGACCATTAAGATTATCTCATACAAACCATGTACTTATAGTCCTGCTAAGTACATAGACACAAAAATTACTGGAATGGTGGGAATAAGATACCTCCACCCCTTTTGCTCCTGAGGAGTGAACCAGGCCACTAAAACTGAGTTGCATCCTGAGACCTTGATTTTTATCTTGGTCGGAGTCTGGCTCCATTGCCAGGCAGATTTTGGATGCTCTGCCTCAGCCACCTGAGGTGCTGGGTTCTATGTTTGTGGCACTGCAGCCACTTTTTTCATCATTATTTTTTCTTCCTTGAGTTTATAATGAACATGGTCACACCAAAATTAGGTCAGAACTCTTCAACGGCTAATTCGGTTTTCTATGATGATTAAAAATGCTTGACCACTATGAAAATGTACAAAAATATGAAATGAAAATGAAAACTTTCCCTTTTTAAAGTACTTTGAAGAAGAAAAAAAAAGAACCCTTCTGTGTTGCAAATTCATATTGTGGTTTTGGTTGAGTGGAGGGAGAGCTCAGGTCATCTGCCAATGGTGCTGACCAAAGTGGGCCGGTGGGACTTTCTATTGGAAAGTGACCATGTTTAGATTAAGACAGGAGGTGAAGAATGACTAAGTCACATGACATTTAAAAACATCTTAACTTTTCATTCTTTCTCTCCTTGTTTTCTTTTCTTTTTCTTTTTCTTTTTCTTTGGTGCTAGGGACTGAACCCAGTGGTGCTTTACCACTGAGCTTCATCCCTGGTTCTCTTCATTTTCTATTTTGAGACAGGGTCTCACTATGCTGCTTAGTCTAGCTAAAATGCTGAGGCTGAGGCTCCAATTTGTGATCCTCCTGCCTCAGCTGCCTGCCTGTGTTGCTGGGATTACAGGCCTGCACCGCCATGCCTGGCTTATTTTTTTTTCCTTGCTGTCTTGGCGTCCTCATTGGTATCAACATTGCCATCCACATCACCTTCAGCTGCCTGTTTGCCATAGGTACTGCAGCCTCTTCCTTGACATCTCCATCCCCTTCCTCACCATCAATTTCCTGCGCTTCTTCATCTCCCTCATTGTCTGCCTGGGCTCCTGTTCCCCATCATCCTCATTAGCATTCCCATTAGCAGGGGCTCTTCCATTCTGACTCTGCCACAATTTCCTTTTTCTCACTAAAGTCCTTGGTGGTGATCTCAGAGCTGGTGCACATGGTGGCATTTTGCATGGTGGGTGAGTCATGATTCCATGCAGAGGGTCCAAAAAGAAAACATGAGATCTGGATTTTGGAGCTAGACCTGCCAGAGTCCAGGGATGAAGAAGGCCATCAGCAGAGGGGGCTGTGGCTAGCAGGAGTGGAATCCTGGAATAATGAAGATGGTTTTGGAGCCCCTGGTGGCTCAACCCAATTTTGGTTTGCTCTGCTTCCTCAGTTGCTAATCTTATTCAAGCCTTCTCTTTCCCAAAATATTCCCCCATATATCCCAAATCACCTTTATTGCCTCAAATGACAGGTTGAGGTGCCCAAGCAGAAAGCACAGGACCCATATGCAGTCATACCACACGAAATAACCCCCATGAATTTATTTGCCCATCAATCTGTTCCTTGTGCCTTTTCTTCATTTTAGATGCAGAGACACCATCTATCCTGGGATCAAGTTAGAAAACTACATTCCTCTCCCCTGCCCTTTAAAATTTATCTTCTGTAGTGCTGCCATTAACTTACCCAGTTGCAAACATATTTCATTATTTATTTATTTATTTATTGGTACTAAGGGTTGAACCCAGAGGCATTCAACCCTGAGCCACAAATCCAGCCCTCTTTTATATTTTATTTAGTGATAGGGTGTCACTCCACTGCTTAGGGCTTTACTGCATTATGGAGGTTGGCTTTGAACTTGTGATCCTTCTGCCTCAGAGCCCCTGGGATTACAGGTGTGCACCACCATGCCTGGCAAACCTTATTTTCCTCTGCTTTATCTTGTTGTAGTCAGTCAACTCAGAGTTTGACATCAGGTAATTTAGTTAATCACTTTGAGCTTCAGGACTCATCTGTATGATCATGTACATCCCCATAGGGCTGCCAGGAGAAAATGTGGAAAAAATCAGTTCCAGCTGCAGAGTTAGTCTTCAAGCATTTGGAGTTTCAATCACCAGGACCAAAAAAGAAAAGAAAAAAGCCATTTGTTTCAATAGAATGAGGGGCAAGCATATCACTCTGATTCAGAAGAATGAGAAACAACTGTCAAGCATGGGTTGCATTCTCTACACCTGAAGTACAAAAAAAACCTTCAAAGTATTATTACCTTTTCCCCACATGTGGGAAAGTACAAAGTCCCAGAGCTGTGAAGAAAATTCAAAGGCCTGCAGTTTCTCCATTTGTGAAATGAAGATTTTTGCTCTCTAACACAGGACTGTATGAAGAACAAGATGAATAAAGCAGGCTCTGTGGTGCATACCTGTAATTTTGAGGCTGAAGCAGGAGGATTGCAAGTTGGATGCCAGCTTCAGCAAATCAGCCGAACTCTGACTCAAAAAAAAAAAAAAATCCTGAGGGCTGTGGCTCAGTGGTAGAGTGCCTCTGGGTTCAATCCACAGTACTGACAAGAAAAAATATGTATCTATTGTGATTATTTTTTGACAACCGATCTAAAGATAATAAAACATAATCTTATGTCTTATAATGTTCCTATTGTTCCTATGTCCTTATTCAATTTCAATCCGTGGCCTCTCCTGCTTCTAAGCTCAGTACTCCATAATCAATACCCTATCAAGTGATGCAACTCAGCTTTGAGTCAAGAATGATGAGAGTGTGATAGAGGAGCACAAGGGTTTAGGTTCAAGGTCAGGGGAATACTATAGCTTAAACATCTCTGTTCCATTGAACTCAAGTCCAGGTGGGGAAAAAAAATAGTACCCTATGGCAGGGAGGGGGGTGGGGGTGCTGGGGTTGTGGCTCAGAGGTAGAGTGCTGGCCTACCATGCATGAGGCACAGGGTTTGATCCTCAGCACTGCATAAAAATAAAGATATTGTGTCCACCTGTAACTAAAAAATAAATACTAAAAAAAAAAGTACCCTATGTTATATGCCTTATATGGATGTTGTAGGGATTAAATAAGATTAGTTTCAGTGGGTGCTCAATGAATGGAAACTAGGATTTGCAGAGGTAAGTGTTAGGTTAAACGTAATCAGATGTGTCTAGGGTGGGCTGCAGACTAGGGCAGGACCAATTCTGCTGGCCCATGCCCCTATTGGGTGGGCTGGTTGTCTCTGTCAGGGGGTAGGCCATCTGAGGGCATGTCTAGGGTGGGCTATATTAATGGATGCTGTTCCAGAGTTGCTCACTTTACCACTGAGAAAGCCAGAGGAGCAGAGGTTCAGCATGACTTCCAAAGGTGAGGTTCTTTGGTAGAGGATTAAGATATGTTTTTTCGTGGCAGGCTGTGGACTGCATGTGCTAATGTTGGGGTGTAGGGGTGTTTGAGCCTCCTCCTTCTCCTTCTCTTCTTTTTTTTTGTGGTGCTGGGGATTGAACCCAGGGCCTTGTGTGAGACAAGCACTCTACCAACTGAGGTATATCCCCAGCCCCATTATTTAATGGGCAGGTTTGAGGGCCAGGGATACCCCTGTTACTGACCTAATTGTCTATGGCTGCTGCACAGTGGAATTGGGGAGCATGGCTACTCCAAAGCCTCTTATATTTAAAAATTAGCCCCTGGTTACATTAAAAGAGATTTCTTATATTTTAGAGAGATATGGAAGTATTTTCAGGGCAACAATATGTCTGGGATTCCCATCCAATCAATGAAGGGGAATGCCAAGGAGATGAGGCGAATGATAGGGTGGATCAAATAAAATAAAATGGCCAGGAACCACTCGGTGTTAAGGTCAAGGTATAAGTTTATGTTCTTGTTCTTTTTCTTCTTTCCTGTGAGTTAAAAAGTTGGCCAGTTGCCATGATATGCACCTGTGATCCAGATACCCCAGAGGCTGTGGCACGAGGATCCTGGCTTCATGGTCAGTCCAGGTGTTTTAAAAGTTAATGGTAGTGAAGGCAGTAAAAGGCTGGGAGAAAAAAATATAAATAAATAAAAATCAGCAGAATAGGCTGGGGGGAGGCTCAATAGTAAAGTGCTTGCTCAGCATTTTAGGCCTACCATTGTGAGGCAGGCAGGCAGGGGGCCCTGGGTTCCATCTGGCTACCTCCCCCATCAAAGAAACAAAAAGTAAAGAAAGGCATGGGTATAGCTTAATGGTGGGGTATTGCCTAGCAAGCCCTGGTTCAGGATTCCATCTCCAGAATCCCAAGGCAGGGAGGGATGAGAAACTACATTGCAAGAATTTTAAGAGTGGTCCTGGGGATTGTTTTTCAAGTACACAAATTTTTTTTATATACTGTGAAATTTAGAAATAAATTGGAACATTTGAAAACTAGGATAGTGAAAGAGATTTTGGCATGCCAATTTTTTCAGGAAGTGCACTCACAAAAGTCTTGATTTGGGGCTCTGATTTCTTTTCTTTTCTTTTCTTTTTTTAGATGAGCCCTAGTTTAGAGGAGAAGGTTGTGGGGTCAGCTGTGGCTGTCTTGCAACTTATACATGAACTTCCTCCCCAGCTGCACATGGTAGACCCAGGAGTCCACTGGCCACATGGTCTTAGAAGGAAAAACATACATCAAAGGGCCCCCAAAACAGTGATGACTCAATAGCAATCACTTCTGGATGTGAATCTGCCATGGATCTCTCGTAACCAGGTAGGAGCATCCTTGCTTCTAACCATGGCTAGAGTGATCCGAAGTACTGTTTCTTTGGTTGCTCCTCCTCCTACTGAGATTTCATTTGAAAAACCTCAAGTCTTTCAAATATTTTGAAGCATGCACATTTATTTTTTCAGAAAATCTGAGACTTTTATGAGTTATGGGGTAGGGAGTGGGATAAAACAGACCAGAAGCTTCTCTAGAATCTTGGTGGTGCTCATCTGAACTCCCCAACTGTGATTTTGCTGGGAAGAGAGTGTTTTGTTTTGTTTTTTTAATTTTAAATCCCTACTTTGGTGTTGTTTCCAAACATGGGGAACTTTCAGTCTCATGGCTAATTCCTCCTGCTGCACATCTTTTATGGTTCTCTAGGACAAGAGGTTGAAAATGGTCCTGCATATGAAATGTTGGGGAAATTTTCTGTCTCTTAGGTACCATTATTAAAAGCATTGCTTCCTTTACTCTTCTCAAAAGCCCCCCCCCCCAGAGAGGCAGAAGCCTCAAATGTACTCTGCAGAGTTCACTGTCAACTAAATACTGTGTTCAGTTTTTTTTTTGTGTGTGTGTAAAGGAAATTGTACTTTGCTCCATAAGACAGAACACAGAATGCCTGTATTTTAGGAACAACCATGTTTCTCATATTTAAAACATGTCAAAAAGAAAAAAAAATTATTCCAATCAGGCATTGCTTAATGGTGAGGGTTGTTTCTGAGAAAAGTATGAGGAGATTTTTGTTGTGTGGACATCATAGAGTGCACTTACATAAACTAATATATAACTCTGATGTCAACCTTCACTTGATGATATGCTCTGTGACATCACCATCATATATCCATCCTTGACCACAGCATTGTTACTTGGTGCATGACTGAGAGACTGAGAGTAAAACAGCTCTGGGCTTAGTCCAACTGGAATAGAGTCAATGTTGAACCCCCTGAAGTTCCTGTGTGAAAAACTTATGCTCAATGGAACAGCATTGTGAGGTGTGGTCTTTAAGGCCAGGGAGGCTCCACCCCCTGAGTGAATTAACTCTGTTATGTGGAGTAGGTTAGTTATCACATAAGTGGCTTTGCTGTAAAAGTGAACTAGGTTTGTCTAAAGTGTATAGATTCAGGTCTTCTCTATTGAGATGATTTCCTTGTGTTATTTTTTTTTATTTTTAATAAAACATCATGTAAAATTTACCATCACCATCATTTTTAAATGTACACTTCAGTGGCATCACCTACATGATATTGTCCTGTAACCATTACCAGCAGAGCTCTTTACATCTTGTAGAACTGATACTCTGTAACCATTAAAACAGAACTCCCCAGTGCCCCCTCCCCAGCCCCTGAGGACTATCATTGTATGTCTCTATGACTTTGACTACTCTAGGTACCTCATAAAAATGATACTGCTGGATGATATAGTTATTTTTTGTGTTAGCACCAACCATATTTTTTGTCATAATAGCTACACAATTTTGCCTTCCCACCCACAGGGCATCAGGGGTTCCAGTTCCTCTGCTCCTCCTCTGCAGTTGTTTTGTTTTGGTTATCTGGTTTGGGGATCTTAGCCATCCTAATGGGAGTCAGGTGTTATTTTTCTGTGGATGTGAATTTGGCTTCCCTAATGATTTGTAATATTGACCATCTTTTCACATGCTTAATGATAATTTGTTTATCTTCTTTGGAGAAATATCTATCCCAATCCTTTGCCCACTTTAAAATGGAGTTCTGTGTAAGTTGTGGTTCTCTGTCTTGATATCAACACTTTGTCAGATGGGATTTCCAAATGGATTCTCCTATTCCACAGATTGTTCTTGCCTTTTCTTCATGTGTCCTTTCATGCACAGATTTTTTTTTATTTGGATGTAGTCCAAATTTCTTGTGTATGTGCTTTTGGTGACATACCTAAGAAATCATTGCCAAATTCAATGTCATGAAACTTTCCCTCAAGTTTTCTTGCAGAAGGTTTTATGTTTTTCTAGCTTTATTTTTTTCAATTTTGAGTTAATTTTTCCCTATGGGGTAAAAGGTCCAACTTGATGCTTTCATGTGGATATCCAGTTTTCCCAGCACCATTTATAAAATCCTGCCTATTGTTTCTTTTGAATCAGAAATAAGTGTTCCATTTTTGTTTTCTGTGGAAGAATGAATGCCTTCCAAGTGGTTTAGTTCACCCAGAGAGGAGGGGAGAACAGAAACAGGGAGGGCCTAATAACCAAACATTTTTATACATGTTTGAGCTTTTTACCCAGAATCCCATTATTTTGTGCAATGAACAATGCACTAGTAGCGGGGCACAGGGTGCATGCGTGTCATTGCAGTGACTCCTGGAGCCTAAGACAGGAGTATCTCAAGTTTGAGGCCATTTTGTAGGACCCTATCTCAAAATGAAAATAAAAAAGGACTGGGATAAAGCTCTGTGGTAAAGCCACTGGAACAGCTGCAGGGTTTATCCCCTCCCATCTGAAAAATAACTAAAGACCAAGCCACTGGAGGGAGAGAGAGAAGAGGGAGGAGGAAAGAGGAGGACTACTACTGCCATTTTTCTTATTTGGTATATATTACAGCTGTGTGTGTGTGTGTGTCTGTGTGTGTGTGTGTGTGTGCGCGCGCGCGTGCCTCCTTTGTTCTACTGCTTTGACTTGGGTTTTTTCTTTTCTCTTTGGTAGTGGCATGTTTTGACTTCCTTGTCCTTTCTTTTTGTGCCAATTCTGTAGCTCTTTTTCTTACCATAAAGAAAATCAAAGTTACAATATTTTATTTTCATGTTAATACTAACTTCAATCTCATAAAATCTCTATTCCTTTACAGTTGTATCCCACACTTTATGTTCTCACTTTTCTTTCTTTATTTTGTTGTTGGGCTGGGATTGAATTCAGGGATGCTCTACCACTGCGCCAAGTGCCTAGTCTTTTTGCTTTTTCTATTTTGAGTGTGAAGCAGTGGTAGAGTGTTTTCCTAGCATACCTGAGGCCCTGGCTTCAATCCTCACTACCACCAAACAAACCAATCCTCCATACAAACTCTTGCCATCCCATTGGAGAGGGGTTAGAAAAGGGTCATGTAAACATGCTCTAAAATCTTCAAGTATTCTTTATTTGATTGCTACTTTGAATGGTAAGCTCACTTTGAACTTCATAGTACAGAGAAAAAAACCCAAAGTGGTCATAAAAATCAATACTTGTCCCATCCCAATGTTGGCTCCCTATTTTATTTAACCTTATTCCTCCCCTCCTCCTTCACCACCCACTTAAACTGTGGGGTATGAGATTGATGTGAGCTAGTTTATTGGTACTTTCTCAATTACTATTATGACTGAGTATTTTTCATTCGTCTTCTTCCTATTTTTAAATTTTTGTTAGACTAAAATCCTTTCCTACCCTGTAGAACATAATAGCTCAAGTTATCATTATATTTTTAAACATAGTCCCTTAATTCCACCCCGTTTTTTAATGAATAAGTAGTCGGGCACAGCTCCACTTTTAAAAATCTTAGTCAACAAATAATCTTTTCTTTCTTTGGATGCCTCTAGTATTCCTCAATTATTTTTCTTTCTGTTTCCATTTTTTTTCAGCATCTTCAATTGAAAATAGTCATAAAGAAGTAGAAGAAGCAAAACAGGAAAGAGGAAAAGGAAAGTAGTGTCACACATTTAGAAAACATGATTTGGAGATTGTTAATCTATCATTTGAACAGAATCTGTACCTGGATTTTTCTGTCAGTGAGGAGCTGACCAAACAAATGCATAGCCACATATGTGAAATCAAGGTAAGTCAAAAGTCCAAAAATTACATGAACATATCTTTCTGTAGATGATACAAGAAATACAAAGAATTTTTGAAAACCTTTCATGCCATTTCTTTACATAGGACAGTGTTGATACTTGTCATGTATTCATTTCAGTGTGGATATGGATGTATCATATGACTTTTATGGAAAAATCAACTATTGGGAGGCAAGTTTGGGAGTAGGCACTAATTAAGATGTTTTTGCAATTATCCAGGATAGAAATTGTGCAGGTTTTGATCAGGGTGCTACCTGTGGAATTCTGCAGAACTAGGAAGATTGAATACTTTAATGGTGGAACTGATAGTTTGCAGAGATGTTGAATGTTCAATGAGAGGAGTTAAGGATGGCTCTAAAATTTTTTCCTGATCAATTTTATGCCAGACACATTAGGAGTATTTACTTAGATTTGTTAGTTTAGTATGCCAATGAAACCTCCAAGAGGAAATCACATAGACTGAAGGGGAAAGGAATTATTTTGATTGTGTCTCACACAGGGCAACTCAGAGTATTATTAGGTACTTAGCCATTTGTTATGTGAGCTAATATTTTGTTTTGGGAATTTCTTATATGGTTATTTTGTAAATTACAGCTGCACAAAATTTTACTATACTAGGATTGCCCTAACATACACTCACTGAAGAAGGTTTCCATAGATCTCTATTCTGTCATTATCTATGGTTCATTGAATATTTTGGTTGCTTGACAGTAGAACATTTTCTTAGAGGAAATAGGATATAAGAACAGCATTGGAAAATAAATGCATAGCAAATACTATGTAAGCATGAAGTTATTGTTTTATAAATTTTCATGAATTAGAAATATCTCAAAGTTCCTGCAAAGCAATGATGTTATATGAATAAGTAGAAAATCTGAACAAGATGATGACTGGAGAAAAATATGAATTGAAATAAGGTGCAAGTGCTTAGAGAATATCCATGTGATCAGGAAGCAAGCCTGGTTGGGGAGAGGATCTTAGTAGGTCTGAATGTGAGATAGGGAGCACCTGCCTCTTGGTTCCATCATTTTGTAACCTACCTGCCACCTGGGTCTGTTACCACTGACACATTTTAGATACTTGCACCTCATCTTTCTGTGTGCAATTATATTGGAGAGAGAAATTGAGAGCATGTGTTTAGAGGCACCCATTTTGTTTTGTATAGTTACAATTTTAATCGTCTTAAGTGTGGATCAAAGATCTTTCTACCTGTTAACTTAAAGCCATTCTGAACTTTGGAGATGGGTTCCAGGAGTGGTCAAATATCAAAAGGCTTCCAGACACTCTTGCCTGTGCCCTTATAAACTTTGACTAATTGGGCTATATAGTCTAAAAAGCATTTTATCATTTCCATACACCTACCTCTAAGCTCTGGGGACTATGGCCCACATTACAATTGTCTTCTATTTATGTAGGAGAAAAATATGAAGACTAGAGCATTCAGTGCACTTATTAGGACCAATTGTAAAATGCACTGTCCAGTGATGACAAACCCTTGCTTGTTCTGTTTGTTGCTTTTAAATACAAAAAGTTAAGAATATTTTTACAATACATTGAGTCATGAATGTACATTGATGGGGCATCTTGAGAAAAAAAAAAGAAGTTGTAAGAATGTATGTAGGGTAGCTGGGGAATCTGTTCAGTCTAAATACAGAGTTTGCAGAAGAATTTAAAAAGCCTGGGTTCACATGGACAGAAGTGCTGCTGGGAGAATTTAAAAAGCCTGGGTTCACATGGACAGAAGTGCTGCTTCAGACTCTGTGGACAGTTGGGAGTTTGGAATTATGCACCATTCATAACCTCAGTCATATGGACATCCCAGGGAGGATTGCCTTTTTTGGGTCTACTCAAGGTCAAGAAGCAAGTAAGTGATAATTCTGGAACTAAGCTAAACTACCATATATAGCTTCTAAAAATATTTTTTGTTGATCTTTATTATTATTTATTTATATGTGGTGCTGGAATCAAACCCAGTGCCTTACACATACCAGGCAAGTGCACTACCACTGAGCCACAGCCCCATCCTCTACCTTATATTTTATTACAAATAATTTCTCTTTCTTTTTAGATCTGGTTTCAAAACAAAAGAGCCAGACTATGATCTAGGGAGGAAAAGAGATTGTTTGTCACCAGAAGATGACAATCAGCCTGGTCTTCCCAATGGAGCCTGCTGGGGGAAAGAGGGCAGGACAGTCTTGCTGTTGAGAGATGGCATCCTGGGAATCTTGGTATCTTAAAATTGGATAACCTTGAAACAGGTGGCTTAAAGCAGAAAGATGCAACAGCATCAGGACCAGGAGGTCCCTTATAAGTATTTACTGTATGAAGAATAGCAGCAGAATGACTGAGGATATTATCTTCAGCAGCTTCAATAGCCCCAGGATTACCCCCCAAAAAAAACCTGCTATTTCAAGACTGTTTCTAATGTCCAAGAAGCATGGGGACTTAGAACAGCTTGTGCCCTCCCTTCTACAACAGCAAGGTCCAGGTTGTCTAAGGAATGGAGTGGCCCTGTGCACTCAGATATGCATGTCCTCCTGCCTGCTGTTACACAGATAGCTGTTTAAAACCATCACCAGGACCATGGCAGGGGCCAAGGAACAGAGCCAGCAATGGCCTGCTCTGAGCTCCCTGTGCCCTGGCCAAGGGTGTGGCTGTGGTGGACCGCAGCAGTGGAGTACAGGAAGGCCAGGATGCACCACAGCTCAGTATGAATGTGAGGGTGGGCACACAAGCAGATTGGCTCCCAGGCTGTGGCCTGAGCCACTGATGGACAAGCCTACCCTCTACTGAGCAGGAAGTCTGGTCACCAGGAGACTGACAGCTAGCTGAGGTCTCTGGTGGGCAGCTGAGGTATGTCTTCTGCTCCTCAGGAGCACAGGGCCTCGGGGGTAGAGTAGGAGTCTCCAGGAGGCAGGTAGGGAGAGAAGGGGGCCTGGGATGAGGGGAGCCCTCCGTGACAGCCATGCAGCCAACAGAGAGGCAGCCTGGACACCCTCTGCCTAGACCTGCTTGCTCAGGAACACTCTCCCTCCAGTTGGCAGGTCTCTGGAGTGCCCTGAAGGCCATTCTCTCTGGCTCATAACCGTGTGCCATTGTTCTTTGTTCAGTGTTTTTGTTTAGGAAGTCCCAGTGGCTCTGTGTCCACAGAGCTTTGTGCTAATGTCTTGAATTTAAAAAGAAAGTCTCTGGCCAGTCCGCTGGGGGGGAAAAAAAAGATATGTATGTCCTCCACAAATCACAAATCGTAGTCAGTTCTCTGCCAGTGCCCATTGGGCAAGCTAGACAGCAAGGTGCTGCAGAGCAGCCCAGGTCCCCAACACAGCAGCTTTGGGATGAAGGATCTGAAGAGATCTACAACTGGGCCAAAATTATAACTAGAGAATAACATGGCGTTAAATTTTAGAGAGCTATAGACATAGGTCATTGTGTAACTATCCACAGGGGTTCAGGTCAAAGAACTCTCTAGAGTCTGCACATAAGTTATTGAATTCAGGAAGGCTCTTGTGAAGAAAACCACAAGAAAAAAAATCAAAAAGCAAAAACACAAAAACAAATAACAAAGAAAAAACCCAAATCCTTCATACAACCCCCTGCTCTCTAGAAAACAGAGAGAGAGAGAGAGAGAGAGAGAGAGAGAATTTCCTGAATTGTCATTGTCTTCTGGTAGGGCAGTAGTAACTCCCCGGGGTAGATCCCTGACTGCATCTTCTAGTGCTCTGGAGAAAGGTGGACTTATGCAGCCACTGCCACAGCAACAGGCACAAAGACAGCAAGACCACCCCCAAATAACAGCAGTTGCCAAATTCAAACCAACGTGTGCTTTAGGTAGACACTTCTTGCACAGCCCTGCCTCACAAATTATCTCCCCATTGGAGGTAAGATACTCTAAGCTGCCTTTGTATGGAGGGGTCCACAGGCTGCTGCTCTCCTCCATGGCCCAGGACAGCATGTTCAAGACAGCATAGCCTTCCAGGACAGCCTGGACTCTCTGAAAGTTATCAGCATCAGTGGTATCACAATGAATTTGCTTGTGTGCCAACCCTAACAAAAAAAGAAACAAGTGAGGAGGTTATAAAGACAGCCATCTCAGCCATTATTGTCTGACAAGAATTCTGCTAGAAGGAAGCCTTAAAGAGAACAGACTTCTGCAAGGGTGTCTGCCCAGCAACTATCTGCTTAACTTTGGACACACATGTACCTTGTTATTCACCAACGTTGCCAGGACTTATTATTTTGAAATATATGTTGTAATTCCTTTTATTTTTGCCTTTAAAAATCCTCCCTAGCCTTACTCTCCCACTGTGCTCACAGTGAGTGTGCCCAGGGTTTCCTGTGGCAGGCATCTATCTATTGCAGTGTCATTCTATTTCCAATCCACATCCTTGGCAGACTCTTTCTCTGTTATTTTGATTGATTCCTCCATCCACCTAAAAGGCACAGCGCTACCTGAGTTTTCTCCACTGAAGTCACGGCTTCCACTGAAGCCACAGTTCTAGCTTCTGCAATCTCAAGAACCCCAGGAGGCTTCTGTACAGGTCTGAGAGCCCCTGTTTGAAAATCCAGAGTGTTCTGACAGTCACCTGGGCATGTCGGTCAACGATATCTGAGGGGTACCCAGGGAAGCATTCGGGATATAGTTGATCTGCATTTTTTGAGACAAAAGTTCAAAGTGGGGCTATCTTGGAACCTCCCACTTTGAAGAACATTTTCATAATTTTGAGCCTAAGATATAGAACTCTTTGAAGTATTCCAGAGAGTTTCCTGTCCCTGGGACAGCCCCTGCCAACACAGCTCTGCAGGCTACATCTCTCAGACCACTAGGGGACACCATTTATACAGTGCCAGTAGAAGAGAGGAGCAAGTGCTGAATTCCCTGTTGACTCCTGGAGTGTTTTGTATAGAGGCAGGCCAAGGCTAGAGCTCTTTGGTAGCTCTTGCCATTTTGCTCTGACAATATTTGTTTATAAAACAGTGTATACTGCTCATAAGTGTTTAAACAACAGCAGGAGTTGTGAAGAAAGCTTGCATTTGTGGGTTTTGCACTTTGCCCCCCCCCCTCTTGGAACCATTGGAAGAGTCTCAGATGCTGTTTGTGATGTCTCATTTGATAGTGATATTATGCATTATTATATTTATTAAGTTGCACAATAAAATGGTTTGTATGAATTTCCAAGGCATGTAACATACAAATCTTAATTTTGTAAATATCTTCTTTCCTATAAAGAGATAGAGAACAGGTGGGGAAATAGCAACTCTCCAAATGGGGAAATGTGTTATCTGCACAATCACTTTGGATGGTCACTTGGAATGTTGATTGAAGGTCTAGATACCTAGCAATTCTGCTACTAGATGTTTCTACAGGAAAATGCTTATACTTTCTTACAGAACATAAAACCCCCAGATATAAAGGCTTATATAAAGTAATCAAGTTATAGTGGTAGGAGACTAACACACCTGTCTAATACCTGTGATGAGGCTTATTTTGATTTTTTTTTCTTTTTTCTTTCTTTTTTTTTTTTTGGTCTGGGGATTGAATCCAGGGTTCCTCTACATTGAGCTACGTTCCCAGGCATCTTTATATTTAAAGACAGGTCTCACTCAGTTGCTCAGGCTGGCCTTAAATTTGTGATCCGTCCTGCATCAGCCTGCCAAGTTGCTGGGATTATGAGTGTTGTCCACCACAACAGGCTTGGTTCATAGTTTTGGATATTTCAGTCCCTGGTCAGTTGTCCCCATTGCTTTTGGCCCAAGGGGTGGCAGCATATCATAGTAGAGTAAAACTGTCAACCACATGACCAGGAAGCCATAGGGAGAAAGAGGGAGGGGCCAGGGCCCCATAATCCCCTTGAGAGCCTGCCTCCAATGACCTAAAGATATAAAACATTTTTATAATTTTGAGTTCCCACTAGGCCTCACCTCTTAAACGTCCCACATGTCCCAGTGTCACCACAGTGTGGACTAAACCATACCACATGTAGCTTCAACGGATGTTTAAGATCTAAGCTATCAGCACAGTGCAGTTAAAAATAATAGACTAGTCCTATGTTATTTTGATAGTTTTCAAGGATACACTATCAGTGAAATATCAAGTTTTTAAATTAGTTTTATAGTATGATGACTGTGAAAATGAAATAAGGAGTGAAACGGTAATGATTTATCTTGGATTCACACATGTTTTCATCCGGTAAAAACACAAAAACATGGACTAGTTTTATTAGTGACAGTTGCATTTGGACATGCAGGAAAAGATTTACTTTAGTCAATATTATGAGAAATTCTTAACTCAGTTTTTTAATTTTTAATTTTTTTGTTGTTCATAGACCTTTATTTTATTTATTTATATGTGGTGCTGAGAATTGAACCCAGTGCCTCACACATGTGAGGCAAGTGCTCAACTACTGAGCCAGGACCCCAGCGCCACCCCCCCCTCTCTCTCTCATATATATATTTATATATATATATATATATATATATATATATATATAGATATATACTTTTATATAGATATATATACCTTTTTATATAGATATATATACCTTTTTATATAGATATATATACCTTTTTATATAGATATATATAGATATATATACCTTTTTATATAGATATATATATACCTTTTTATATAGATATATATATACCTTTTTATATAGATATATATATACCTTTTTATATAGATATAGATAGATATATATATACCTTTTTATATAGATATAGATAGATATATATATACCTTTTTATATAGATATAGATAGATAAATATATATACCTTTTTATATAGATATAGATAGATATATATACCTTTTTATATAGATATATATAGATATATATACCTTTTTATATAGATATATATAGATATATATACCTTTTTATATAGATATATATAGATATATATACCTTTTTATATAGATATATATAGATATATATACCTTTTTATATAGATATATATAGATATATATACCTTTTTATATAGATATATACCTTTTATATATAGATATATACCTTTATATATATATATATGTATATATACTTTTTATATATATATATGTATATATACTTTATATATATATATATATATATGTATATATACTTTTTTATATATATATATATGTATATATATACTTTTTTATATAATTTTTTTTTCTGGAACAGTATTAAAGCAGTTTTTTTTTTTGTAATTTTTTTTTTATTGGTTGTTCAAAACATTATAAAGCTCTTGACTTATCATATTTCATACATTAGATTCAAGTTGGTTATGAACTCCCAATTTTACCCCAAATACGGATTGCAGAATCACATCGGTTACACATCCACATTTTTACATAATGCCCTATTAGTAACTGTTGTATTCTGCTACCTTTCCTATCCTCTACCATCCCCCCTCCCTCCCCTCCCATCTTCTCTCTCTACCCCATCCACTGTAATTCATATCTCTCCTTGTTTATTTTCCCATTCCCCTCACAACCTCTTATATGTAATTTTGTATAACAATGAGGGTCTCCCTCCATTACCATGCAATTTCCCTTTTCTCTCCCTTTCCATCCCACCTCATGTATCTGTTTAATGTTAATCTTTTCTTCCTGCTCTTCCTCCCTGCTCTGTTCCTAGTTGCTCTCATTATATCAAAGAAGACATTTGGTATTTGTTTTTTAGGGATTGGCTAGCTTCACTAAGCATAATCTGCTCTAGTGCCATCCATTTCCCTGCAAATTCTATGATTTTGTCATTTTTTAGTGCTGCGTAATACTCCATGGTGTATAAATGCCACATTTTTTTTATCCATTCATCTATTGAAGGGCATCTGGGTTGGTTCCACAGTCTAGCAATTGTGAATTGTGCTGCTATGAACATCGATGTAGCAGTATCCCTGTAGTACGCTCTTTTAAGGTCTTCAGGGAAAAGTCCAAGAAGGGCAATAGCTGGGTCAAATGGTGGTTCCATTCCCAGCTTTCCCAGGTATCTCCATACTGCTTTCCAGATTGGCCACACCAGTTTGCAGTCCCACCAGCAATGTACAAGAGTACCCTTTTCCCCACATCCTCGCCAGCACTTGTTGTTGTTTGACTTCATAATGGCTGCCAATCTTACTGGAGTGAGATGGTATCTTAGGGTGGTTTTGATTTGCATTTCTCTGACTGCTAGAGATGGTGAGCATTTTTTCACGTACTTGTTGATTGATTGTATGTCCTCCTCTGAGAAGTGTCTGTTCAGGTCTTTGGCCCATTTGTTGATTGGGTTATTTGTTTTCTTATTGTTTAATTTTTTGAGTTCTTTGTATACTCTGGATATTAGGGCTCCATCTGAAGTGTGAGGAGTAAAAATTTGTTCCCATGATGTAGGCTCCCTATTTACCTCTTTTATTGTTTCTCTTGCTGAGAGAAAACTTTTCAGTTTAAGTAAGTCCCATTTGTTGATTTTTGTTATCAACTTTTGTGCTATGGGTGTCCTATTAAGGAATTTGGAGCCCGACCCTACAATATGTAGATCGGAGCCAACTTTTTCTTCTATCAGACGCAGAGTCTCTGATTTGATATCTAGCTCCTTGATCCACTTTGAGTTAACTTTTGTGCATGGCGAGAGGAGGGGATTCAGTTTCATTTTGTTGCATATGGATTTCCAGTTTTCCCAGCACCATTTGTTGAAGATGCTATCCTCCCTCCATTGCATGCTTTTAGCTCCTTTATCAAATATAAGATAGTTTTAGCTTTGTGGATTAGTCTCTGTGTCCTCTATTCTGTACCATTGGTCCACCCTCCTGTTTTGGTACCAGTACCATGCTGTTTTTGTTACTATTGCTCTGTAATATAGTTTTAAGTCTGGTATCGCTATACCACCTGATTCGCACTTCCTGCTTAGAATTGCTTTTGCTATTCTGGGTCTTTTATTTTTCCATATGAATTTCATGATTGCTTTATCCATTTCTACAAGAAATGCCGTTGGGATTTTGATTGGCATTGCATTAAACCTATAGAGAACTTTTGGTAATATCGCCATTTTGATGATGTTAGTTCTGCCTATCCATGAACAGGGTATATTTTTCCATCTTCTAAGATCTTCTTCTACTTCTCTTTTTAGGGTTTTGTAGTTTTCATTATATAAATCTTTCACCTCTTTTGTTAGGTTGATTCCCAAGTATTTTATTTTTTTTGAGGATATTGTGAATGGAGTGTTTTTCCTCATTTCCGTTTCAGAAGTTTTGTCGCTGATATACAGAAATGCCTTTGATTTATGCGTGTTGATTTTATATCCTGCCACTTTGCTGAATTCATTTATTAGTTCTAGTAGTTTTTTTGTAGACCCTTTTGGGTCTTCTAGGTATAGAATCATGTCATCTGCAAATAGTGATAATTTAAGTTCTTCCTTTCCTATTTTTATGCCTTTAATTTCTTTCGTCTGTCTAATTGCTCTGGCCAGTGTTTCGAGAACTATATTGAATAGAAGTGGTGATAGAGGGCATCCCTGTCTTGTTCCAGATTTTAGGGGGAATGCCTTCCATTTTTCTCCATTGAGAATGATGCTAGCCTGGGGCTTAGCATAGATAGCTTTTACAATGTTGAGGTAAGTTCCTGTTATCCCTAGTTTTTCTAATGTTTTGAACATAAAGGGATGCTGTACTTTGTCGAATGCTTTTTCTGCGTCTATTGAGATGATCATATGGTTCTTATTTTTAAGTCTACTGATGTGGTGAATAACATTTATTGATTTCCGTATATTGAACCATCCTTGCATCCCAGGGATGAATCCTACTTGATCATGGTGCACAATTTTTTTGATGTGCCTTTGTATCCGATTCGCCAGAATTTTATTGAGGATTTTTGCATCTATGTTCATCAGAGATATTGGTCTGTAGTTTTCTTTCTTTGAGGTGTCTTTGTCTGGTTTCGGAATCAGGGTGATGTTGGCCTCATAGAATGAATTTGGCAGAGCTCCTTCTTTTTCTATTTCCTGAAATAACTTGAAAAGTATTGGTATTAATTCTTCCTTAAAGGTTTTGTAAAACTCTGCTGTATACCCATCCGGTCCTGGGCTTTTCTTGGTTGGAAGTCTTTTGATTGCTTCTTCTATTTAATCTATTGTTATTGGTCTGTTTAAGTTGTGAGTATCCTCCTGACTCAGTCTGGGCAAATCATATGACTTAAGGAATTTATCGATGCCTTCACTATCTTCTATTTTATTGGAATATAGGTTTTCAAAATAATTTCTAATTGTCTTCTGTATTTCTGTAGTGTCTGTTGTGACATTGCCTTTTTCATCCCGTATGTTAGTGATTTGAGTTCTCTCTCTTCTTCTCTTCGTTAGCCTGGCTAAGGGTCTGTCAATCTTATTTATTTTTTCAAAGAACCAACTCTTAGTTTTGTTAATTTTTTCAATAGTTTCTTTTGTTTCAATTTCGTTGATTTCCGCTCTGATTTTAATTATTTCTTGCCTTCTGCTACATTTGCTGTTGTTTTGCTCTTCCTTTTCTAGGGCTTTGACATGAAGTGTGAGCTCATTTATTTGTTGGTTTTTCCTTTTTTTGAGGAATGACCTCCAAGCAATGAATTTCCCTCTTAAAACTGCTTTCATTGTGTCCCATAGATTCCGATATGTTGTGTC
The DNA here is from genome assembly GCF_021218885.2 of Marmota monax. Classification (NCBI taxonomy): domain Eukaryota; kingdom Metazoa; phylum Chordata; class Mammalia; order Rodentia; family Sciuridae; genus Marmota; species Marmota monax. The sequence goes on from NW_026692881.1 coordinate 65,281, forward strand.
TGTATTTTCATTTATCTCTAAGAATTTTTTGATTTCCTCCTTTATGTCTTCTGTAACCCATTGATCATTCAGTAACATATTGTTCATTTTCCATGTGATGTAGGATTTTTCCTTCCTTCTTTTATCATTGATTTCCAGTTTCATTCCATTATGATCAGATAAAATGCATGGTATTATCTCCACCCCTGTATATTTACTGAGGGTTGCCCTATGGCATAATATATGATCTATTTTTGAGGAGGATCCATGTGCTGCTGAGAAAAAAGTATATCCACTTGATGATGGTTGATATATTCTATATATGTCAGTTAAGTCTAGGTTGTTGATTGTGATATTGAGTTCTATAGTTTCTTTATTCAGCTTTTGTTTGGAGGATCTGTCCAATTGTGAGAGAGGTGTGTTGAAGTCACCCATAATTATTATGTTGTGGTCTATTTGATTCTTGAACTTGAGGAGAATTTGTTTTATGAACGTTGCAGCACCATTATTTGGTGCATAAATATTGATAATTGTTATGTCTTGTTGGTGAATGGTTCCTTTTAACAGTATATAATGTCCTTCCTTATCCCTTTTGATTAATTTAGTCTTGAAGTCAATTTTATTCGATATGAGGATGGCCACCCCTGCTTGCTTATGAGGACCATGTGCGTGGTATATTTTTTCCCAACCTTTCACCTTCAGCCTGTGTATGTCTTTTCCAATCAGATGTGTCTCCTGGAGGCAGCATATTGTTGGATTTGTTTTTTTAATCCATGTTACCAGCCTATGTCGCTTTATTGGAGAGTTTAAGCCATTAATGTTTAGAGTTACTATTGATATATGATTTGTACTTCCAGCCATGTTTGATTATTTATCTTCTTCTTTTTTTTTTTTTAATTTAGTTTGTTTCTCCATGGTTAGCTTTCCCCCCGCCCTCTGTCTTTATAGAGGCACTTCCCACTGATGGTTTTGGTTATTGTTTTTCATTTCTTCCTCGTGTAGTGTTTTGCTCAAGATGTTTGCAATGCTGGTTTTCTGGCTGCAAATTCTTTTAGCTTTTGTTTATCATGAAAGATTTTTATTTCGTTATCGTACCTGAAGCTTAATTTTGCTGGATACAGAATTCTTGGTTGGCATCCATTGTCTTTCAGTGTTTGAAATACGTTGTTCCAGGATCTTCTCGCTTTCAGCGTCTGTGATGAAAAATCCGTTGTTAACCTTATTGGTTTACCCCTGAATGTAATCTGCCTCCTTTATATATATATATATATAAATTTTTTTAATTGATGCTAATGATCAAACCCAGTGCCTCATACATGCTAGGTAAGCACTCCACCACTGAGCCACAACCCCAGCCCTTAACTGAGTTTCTTCATGCCTTCCCTCTTTCTAGATTTTGAATTATAAAATGCTGTTTTCATTGACTGAAAGATATAACCTAGTCATATAGTGATTTGCATAGATTTTTTTTTAAAGATCACAGTGTTCTTGAGGAACCCAAGTAGATCATGAAACGTGTTGTATCCCCTTTATGTGTTTCTTTCTACATTAAGGTTGCTAATATTTCAATTAAAAATTTTGCATCTATTTTGAGTAATTACCTCGTACTCAGGTTTTTGCCAGCACTATCTTCAAGGGGTTGGGTAATATTAAGTTAGCCTTAGTATGAATCAGGTATATTGCCACTCTTAGTATTCTCCAAAATCTTGTGCAAATTTACATGTATACCTTTATTAAATGTTTGGATTTTTCCAATGACTGTCTGAATCTGACCTTTTCTTTACAGGAAGATTTTTACTACTTATTCCATATTTTTAAATGATTCCAACTGGTTCTCCTTGAGCCATTTTCAGGAACTTGAATTTTTCCAAGAGTATATTTGTGAAAGATGTCAAATTTACTATCATAAAATTGTTCCCAATACCCTCATAACTTTTATTCCTAGAGCTATAGACATAGTGCCTACATCATGAAGTGACTAGGGATTATCTGAGTCTCCCCATGATCTCTCCTTAAAGCTCTATGTGTGCCCCAAGTGGCAGGAACCAGCCTAAGACCTCTAATGAGGAACTCAGGTGGGTGTATGCAGAATTTTCAGGTGAATAAAGGATTCAGTCTTTCAAAAAGTGTGTCATCATTTGGTTCAGACATAGTGCCTAGGACCAGGCCTCAATTCTTAATTGTCAAGTCCTTTCCTGGTCTCTTTAGATGCCAGGAACTTTCTGGTGACCACCTAGGAAATCAAGGATGAAGTCTTAGCAGGAAGAAGCTGGCACCAGACAGTTTTCAGAGCCCAAGTGGGGCTTTAGCTCATCGAGGTGCAATTGGCCTTCCCTTGCCAGCTCTCAAGTAGCATTTCCTGCACTGAAGAGCAAGGCAGATCTTGGTTTCTGGCAGGAGAGGTGGAACTAATCCCCAGGAGGACAATTGGAACTTCACACTGGAGGAATTTGTGTCTAGTCACAAACAAATGATGTACCCTGCCTGGTGTCTCTGAGGGGCTCCATCCAGCTCTAGCAGGGGACCAAGTTCCTCAGGGACCGAAAAGTGCCAGGATGAGGCAGATGTGATACAAGGGGACTTAAAGCTCTCTGTGTGTCCCAAGTGGCAGGAACCAGCTTAAGACCTCTCATGTTCAAGAGGAACCCAAGTGAGTGTATGCAGAATTTTCAGGTGAATAAAGGATTCAGTCTTTCAAAAAAGTGTGTCATCATTTGGTTCACATAAGATGTGTTCAAAACAAATTCCCATATGAATATCACAGGTATTCCCATCAATTTATAGTTGCTCTATGTAGATTTTATTTTTGGTACTAGAGTTTGAATCCAGGGTTGCTTAACCACTGAGCAACATTCCCATCATTCATTCATTTATGTCAGGGACTAGCTATGTTGCTGAGAGCCTTGATAAATTGATGAGGCTGGCTTCCGACTTGTCATTCTCCTGCCTCAAACTTCCAACCTGCTGGGATTACAGGTGTGAGCCACCATGCCAGGCTTCATACAGATTTTAGATCTTCCTTCACTTCATGGTGGTAAGTCATCACAAGAGTCTTAGAAAAAGCCAGCTTTACATTTCTGAGCTATTCCATAACAAAGTGTCACATGAGAAAATCTGCCCATTTGCATGTCCATTATGCAATTGTTAAAAAGTCAAACTGAGTTTTATAAAGCCTAGACAGATATATGGAAAGAGAGGACAGAGAAGCAAACAAATAGAGTTTTTACAAAGGTTTATTCATCTCCTTAGATACATGTGAGATAGATCTATCTATCCATCTATCATCTATCTTCTTCATCCATTCATCTGTCAATGAACACTTGAATGGTGGACAGGGCTGACCCTCAGGACCATACTTGACATCCTTGGAATATTTTTTTCATATAAAATGGACTCAACTGTAAAAGAACACATCTGCTCTCAATAGAAGATACTTAATAGAAAAATGGCATGGAGAATGTGTGACCCTGTACAAATTGCAAAGGGTAAGCTGGGAATAAGAAAACAATATGGCCTGGCCTTCGCAGTGTGCCATGGTGGACATGATTGTGACTGAGCACCATGGAATTGTGGTTCACTCCTTGAGACTGATTGTGCAATCTGCTGTCAAAGTTTTGTTGAAAGAGATAGGTTCTCAAAGATCTGTGTGCAGAAAAGACCCAGGTGCTGCACAATGGCTCTAACTTGGGTTTAGTGAAACCTCCTTGAGCAGGGGCTGACACTCCTCTCTTGGTGTGTGTGTGTGGGAGCACTCTAGTTCATTATGTTGACTTGTGGATTGTGAGTTCCTGCCTTCCCCTTCCTCATCAAGAAAAATTGCAACAAGTGATTTGGTATAAAATAGTGACATTCCCCTTTTCCTAAAACAATATCTGAATAGCTGGGAAGACATCTTCCTTTAATTTGGGCCATGCTCTTTTATGAGGAACAGCTGATGCTTTGGTCCTTTTAAAAAAACAATCTTAGACAAGTTTAACTCAATCTGAGTTTATTTAAGAAACATATACACACACACACACACACACAAAAAAAAAAAAAAGATTTGTAAATCAGGTAGCCCTTAGAATCAGAACAGGTTCTAAGATCTGTGGCAAATAACATAATTAGCATTTATAGAAAATGGAAGTGAAGTATAGGGCCAATTTAATTGGTTACAGCTTAAGTAGTTTGAAAGTTTCCCGCATTAATTGAAACTCAGTGTTAGCTTTACATGACTGTGACAAAATACCTGAGTTAAACAACTTCAAAGTGGTTTCAGAGGTTATAGTCCATGATCACTTGGCCTCATCACTTTGGGCCTGTGGTAAGGCTGAACATCATGGTGGGGAGCATACAGTGGAACAAATCTCACATCATGGTGGCTAGGAAGGAAAAAGATGCCAGAGGGAAAAGGTCAGGATCCAAACATCCCCTTCAAAGACATGTGCCCAAAGACCTAACATGCTCAAGTGAGGTCCTACCTTCTAAAGGTTCTACCACCTCCCAGTAGTACCAGAGGCCAGCAAAAGGCCTACAGTACATGGCCTTTAGGGCCATTTGAGATTCATAGCAGTCAGCTACTGAGATGGAACTCCATGTTGATTTGGTCTGTTGAATCTATGCAGGAGCCTAGGCCAAATCAATGGCTTCCCCCACATTTTATTTAATAATTTCTACATCAGATTCTGTAAATCATGTGCAGAAAGCAAATGTTTTCCCATGATCCTTGATGTGGTGAAGATCTTGGCTCCTATCTCTTTGTTTTTGAGCCTGAGAGAATGACAAGTCTCTTGGAACATTTCAGATAGTAAATGGGTTTTTTTTTGTTTTTTTTTTTTTTAATTTTTTATTGTTGGCTGTTCAAAACATTACATAGTTCTTGATATATCATATTTCACAATTTGATTCAAGTGGGTTATGAGCTCCCATTTTTACCCCATATACAGATTGCAGAATCACATCAGTTACACATCCATTGATTTACATATTGCCATACTAGTGTCTGTTGTATTCTGCTGCCTTTCCTATCCTCTACTATCCCCCCTCCCCTCCCCTCCCCTCCCCTCCCCTCCCCTCCCCTCTTCTCTCTCTGCCCCCTCTACTGACATTCATTTGTCCCCCTTATATTATTTTTCCCCTTCCCCTCACTTCCTCTTGTATGTACTTTTGTATAACTCTGAGGGTCTCCTTCCATTTCCATGCATTTTCCCTTCTCTCTCCCTTTCCCTCCCACCTCTCATCCCTGTTTAATGTTAATCTTTTTCTCATGCTCTTCGACCCTACTCTGTTCTTAGTTACTCTCCTTATATCAAAGAAGACATTTGGCATTTGTTTTTTAGGGATTGGCTAGCTTCACTTAGCATAATCTGCTCTAATGCCATCCATTTCCCTGCAAATTCTATGATTTTGTCATTTTTCAATGCAGAGTAATACTCCATTGTGTATAAATGCCACATTTTTTTTTATCCATTCATCCATTGAAGGGCATTTAGGTTGGTTCCACAGTCTAGCTATTGTGAATTGTGCTGCTATGAACATCGATGTAGCAGTGTCCCTGTAGCATGCTCTTTTTAGGTCTTTAGGGAATAGACCGAGAAGGGGAATAGCTGGGTCAAATGGTGGCTCCATTCCAATGGTTTATCTTGTAAGTTTCACAGAAATTTTACTTCAGTTGAGAAAAGGATTTTAAGATACAATTATAATGAATGTATTTCTGAAAATTTGAGAAATACTTTCAAAGACTCAAATGTATAATAGAGCTTTAAAATACAGCAGAAATTTGTAGATCCATTATTTTTGTCTAAATAGTGCCCTGGTAATAAACGAACTCCAAACATTACACTAGAGTTCACAAATTCAACACAATTGTTACTAGTAAATTGTTACTAGAAAACAAAAGTCCCAAATACAGGAAAAATTTTTTCTCATTATAATACATAATACTATCTACTCATTTTTCATTGGCTGATTAAAGTCATAGGGCAAAGCTTGAATTCTAAGCTGTAAAGTCTACTATTCTTGAAAGACATAACCTGACTAGGCTGGTCCTATGAAGATAGGCAAGAAACATTTGGCTCTCATCAAAGAGATCCTGGTCCATTTTATTCAATCAGGATTATTAGTTTTTATCCCTGTGTCTGTCAGTTTCCTGTTACTCTGACAAATACCAGAGATAATCAAATTATAAAGAGAAAGGGTGACTTTGGCTCACAGTTTTGGAGGTTTCACTCTGTGACCACTTGGTCCCGTTGCTTTTGGGCCTGTGAAGAGGCAGCACTTCTTGGTGAGATCAGGTGTGGAACAAAACCACTCACCTTTGAGAGCACACCCTCAATGACCCAAAGACTCTCCTCTAGACCCCACCTCTGAAAGTTCCATCATTTCCCAGTAGCTCCACACTGGGGACCAATCCTTGAACACCTGGGCCTTTGGGGGACTCTGAAGATCCAAACTGTGGCAGTCCCTTAAGTACAAAGAATAATCTTCTGCTGCTTTGTCTGGAAGAGTAGGAAAGACTGTCCAAAATAGTTTGGGCTCAAATTTCTATAACACTTTCAAGTTTCTTGCAAATTCACATAAACCTCTTTTTCTACTAGATATCCAGGAACAAAATGATCAGCAAAACACTCTAGTATTATATAGTAGAAACAGAAACTGGGCCATTAAAATAAAAATGATATTTTATAGTACAAAAGAGTATGAAGATTTCTTGGAAAATTGGGAATGGAACCACCATTTGACCCAGCTATTCCTCTCCTCGGTCTATACAAAAGAACTTAAAAACAGCATACTACAGGGACACAGCCACATCAATGTTTATAACAGCACAATTCACAATAGCTAAACTATGGAAACAACCTAGACACCCTTCAGTAGATGAGTGGATAAAAAAATGTGGCATATATACACAATGGAATATTTTACTCAGCAATAAAAGAGAACAAAATCATGGCATTTTCAGGTAAATGGATGGAGTTAGAGAAGATAATGCTAAGTAAAGTTAGCCAATCCCAAAAAAACAAATGCTGAATGTTTTCTCTGATATAAGGAGGCTGATTCATACTCGAGTAGGGAGGGGGAGCATGGGAGGAATAAACAAACTCTAGATAGGGCAGAGGGGTGGGAGTGGAAGGGAGAGGGCATGGGAGTAGAAATGGGCATGGAATGTGATGGGCATTAATATCCAATGTACATGTATAAAGACATGAATTGATTTGAATACATCAATTTTATATACAACCAGAGATATGAAAAATTATGCTCTATATGTGTAACATGAATTGTAATGCATTCTGCTACCATATATAAATTAAAAATAATAAAAAAATAAAAATAAAAGGGTAGGATACAGCATTAATATAATACCAAGATATTGTTGGGGAGCTATTTTCAGCATCCTTTACCTTCAGATGTGCTTTCCCCTGATTTGGTTAATTTCTACTCCATGAGTGAGGCATCCAATCTAGATTCTTGGTTTTCCCTTACCATTCATAGTCTCATTTGTAGGGGCATTAGAAGCCATGGGTGTTTTGGCATTTTGTCATCTGGGTAGGATTCTGTGGGTCCAGAGAGTATTGTTTCTTCATTCAAAAATATGGTTTCTCTTAGTTCAATCCTGATTTTTTTTTTCTTTCTGGTACTAACACACATAGACCACACACAGACACATGTAGCACACTCTGGTCTAGTTAATGTAGCTAATTGTGTTTAGCTGCAGATGATGTTAGTCATTCCCCAATATATTGTCTAATTATCTTAAACTTATCAGTTATACGAAAAGCACACACTATGTTTTCCTTGTAGCAGTATAGACAACTGAAACTTTTTCTCAGTAGAGTTTTAATCCAAACATTGCTTTAAACCAAAGATGTGACAGCCATGTCAACTTGGCACCCGTACATAGCTTTCGAAGCCATACTTCAAACAAGTAAATAGAAGCTCTTCAGTTAAAGACAATAGCAAAGTCACACTTCCACCTAGGGTTGTATAACTCTCCTGTGTCTAACACAAATATTTTTGTCCAGAAGAGGGAGCAAAATAAATCATGGTTCAACCAAAGGAACAAAATCAGTAATTGTGTGTGTGCGTGTGTGTGTGTGTATTTCCTGGGGTTTGAACCCAGGCTCTTACACATGCTAGCATTCTTACTGATGGGCTGCATCTCTAGTCATACATTTTCATGTTTGATGTGGTCATGTTTGTCTTGTTTTGCTTGTGTTGATTGTTCTTTTATTGTTAATCCAAAAGTTCATGACCAAATCCAGTGTCATGAAGTTCTCATTTCTTATAGGATTTTTATAGTGTCAGGACTTAAAATTTAAATCTTTCCTCTATTTCAAGTTAAATTTTACATATAGTATGGGGTAGAGATCTAACTTCATTATTTAAATATGAACATCAATTTTTCCTATACTATATATTAAAAGTAATGTCCTTTTCCTATTTTGATGTTTGACATCCTTTTTGAAGACCATTTTTTCCATTGGTTTCATTCTGTCTCACTGTTCTGTTTCGTTGATCTGTTGCTCTTTATGCCAGTACCATAGTTTTAGTTACTGTAGAATTGTAAGTGTTGGAGTTAGAATTTGTGAGATCTCTAAATTAGTCCTTCTTTTTCAAGATTACTTTCACAATTCAGAATATCTTGAGATTCCATATAAATTTTAAGTTATGTTTTCCAATTTATACAAAAATGTCAAGAGATTTTAGTAAGGATGGCACTGAATGTGCATAGCACTGTAGGTTATATGGAAATATTATCTACACGACGTCTTTCAGTCCTTGAACACAAGATAATTTTGCTTATTTGTGTCTCATTCAATTATTTTCAACAAAATTTCTGAAGTTTTGAATAATTGGGTCTGTTGCCTCCTTTTAAAACTTGTTAAGTATTTTATTCTTTTTAATGCCTTTGTGATGAGATTTATTTCTTCATTTTGGGACTATTCATTGTACATAGAAAACACAACAGATTATTATCCTATAATTTTGATGAATTTTTTAATTAGTTCTGAAAGTTTTGTGTGGCATATTTAGCTTTTTCTACTTATGAAACCATGTCATCTATGAACAGAGAATTTTCCTTCTTCTTTCCCTATTTGGATGCCTGTTGTTTCTTTCTCTTGTCTCTTTGCTCATAGAACTTCTAGTACATGTTGAATAGAAGTGTCAAGACTGAATAGAAGCATCTTTGCTTCCTTCGAGATCTGAGAGGAGAGGCCTCCAGTCTTTCACTGTTGAGTTTGGTGTCAGCTGTGGGGTTTTCTTATATAGTCTTATATAGTCTTCATTCTGCTGATACTGTTTCCTTCTATTCCTGGTTTTTTAATAGTTTTTATTATGAATTAGCATTGAATTTTATCAAGTGCTTTTTTCCCCTGCATCAGCTGAAATAATCCTGAGGTTTGTGTCCTTCCTTCCATGAATGTAGTAGATTGCATTGATTTTCCACACATTGAATTAACATTGCATTTTTATTTTCATTTTTGTGTGTATGTGTGTGTTGAGGATCAAACCCAATGCCTTTGCAAGTTAGGCAAATACTCTCTCACTGAGTTATATCCCCAGCCTTAGAAGTTAAGGGCCCATTGAGAGTTTCATTTCTTCACATGTCAAGTCTTTGCATGCTATTTTTCTTGGAGCATATTAACTTCAGAGATATCCATTTTGTTGGCATATAATTGCTCATAGTAATCTCTTTAATCTTTCTCATCTCCATGGCATCAGTTACAATGTATCCTCCTTCATTTATAACTTTAATTATTTGAGAGTTTGTCTTTTTTCTTAATCTAAGGATTTTCAATTTTGTTTATCTCTTAAAAAACTGTTGTTGACCTGTGAAGTGGTTCAAAGGTTTTAAAGCACTCATTTCTATGAGTTCCTGTGTGCCCTATTCCCCTCTTAGGAGAAGTCTGTTAAGCAAACTAGGGGTATCTTTTTATTATTCTTCAGTGGGATAAAAGGCAAACACAAGTTCCTGGTCATGGAGAGAAGCTCATGGTGCTCCTCCATAAAACACCAACAGTCCCCCAAGACTGTCTCTGAGAATATCCTGACTCAAGTCATGCTCAAGTTCTGGTCAAGAGGACAAATGGGATGACTTATTAGTGCTAAACCTGTAAAAGCTACCTTAAAACAAATTAACAGATGTCCTAGAGTATAACCCTAAGGCCCAGGCTGAGATCAAACCTGTGCTTGACTAGCTTTTTAAGCAGTTTACTAAGACCCTGCAGGTCTCCCTATAATACTCCTCTCCTACCAATTAAGAAACCAGGGAGAGCCAGGGAGGCTCCAGAGGCTTAGAGGCTGGAGCATCGCAAGTTCAAAAGGGCTGGAGATGTGGCTCGTTGGTTAAACGCCCTGGCACCAAAACAAATAAATAAACAACACTAACCCAGGCAAAAAAGGGTGGGGGGAGAAAAAAACTAAAAAATCAACCAAAACCAATAACCTAAACAAAGATAGAAATACGTAGATTTTTATTGAATTTATCAACAATAAACAAAGTTGTTCTGAAGGTGGCATTGGCTTATTTCAGACTGGGCCTACTGTGGGGTTCCTCTTTGTCCTCTACTATTACTGTCACTTTATGCACTCCTACTGTAAAGAGGATTTAGTGTCACTGACAGGATTGGTCCTTTTCTCCTGGGGGTCCTGGAGAAAAGTTGTATATGGTATTCACGAGCTGTTCCTAATCCCTATACTTTATTAGCTAACCTTCCCAGGAATAGTAAATACTACAGGATCCTAAATTTTTTTTTTTTTTTTTTGTACATCCCATTGGACTTTGGGTCCCTTGAGCTGTTTGCCTTCAAAGGAGATGACCTAGAGACCCACAAAAATAGCAATATTGTTGGAAAGTACTCCCACAGAAATTAAAAAAAAAACACCGTTTTTTAGAAAAACTCTATACAATGACTTTTAAAAATAAATAGGTGCGTGAGGGGAGGGGCGCGGAGAAGGGAGCGCGGCTAGGCGCGGAAAGTGCTTTTACCAGCGACAGATCTGGCTGAACCCAGCACACTGCAGGCTGGCCTCCTTGCTGGGAGGGACAAGCCAGCTGTCTGTCTATGGTCACTCATAGATGCCTGTGAGCAATGGGGTGGTTGTCCCCAGCAGACCGGCCGAGAGGGCAAAAGAACCCTCCTGCTCGTTCGACCCAGCATTGCTGGAGTTCCTGATGTGCAGGCTCTCCAAGAAGCTGGATATGAAGCCTCAACAAATTGAGCTGGGAATAGCCTAGCCTGTCCCATCATCAGGCAGCTAGGACAACACATCAAAATAAGAAGCAAGAAGAAATGGAGCGTCAGTAGCTCATAATTATAAATAAATAAATAAATAAATGTTCTTAACACTATGTATCTTTTAAAACAAGGTGATGGGTAGTAAGTGGGGAAGAAGAGTGTTTCTGCCTCTGCCTAAATTGACTGAGATTCTGCTAATCCCCTGGGCAGGATTGTTTTACTCCACCTCTGTCAGAGAAAACTTCCCACAGGGTTATGCTAGTATGGTTAGCCTTTACTTTTACAGTCAGTCTGCCCTTGTGATGACCATACCAGTATATGTGTTCTTCCACCTTTGGACTTGGATGGGTGTTAAACTCTTTAAGTGTAATCAATGCAACCACAGCGGGGATAGTAAATATATTAATGATAGGTCTTAGGTATCTATCTCTGAAAGCTCAACTAGATGCAAATATTTGGAGACCCATTTAGTTTGCAGGAAAGTTGTTTTGCCTTGCTTCTCTTGGGCTTGACTGGGAGGTTTAAGCTGCGAAAGCTTCTTTGATTTACAATTTACTTTTGTTAGCCTTTTGTTTTTTGGAGATTCTGACTTATAACTGTGGTACCAGAATAAACATTTCAGCAACATGTCTTGATGGAGATTAACACACCTAATTATCTGAAGACTGTTTCTTAGCTCATTTATATAAAAATTTAGTCATTTGGAATTTTGTTTGTTAAACTCAAAGGTCAGTGGTGAAAGCTCCATTAGGGACGACTCAATCCCAAAGGAGCTTTGGAACAGTAGTTGTAGAGAACCACATTTGAACTATTATGATATAAAACTGCATAATAAAATGGAAATTTCATTACTTAAAAAATTTTGAGTTCATAAAATTATCTTAACATCTTTGGCATTAATAATAAAATAAGAAGTCGACAGATTCCCATTTAAAAAAGAGGGGTTTTGGTCTGGTTTTTTGTTTGTTTTGATTTCGGTAACAAAAGTATGGTAGAAAAGGAGGGAAACTGAAAATGTTTTAAATTTTAAAATGTAAGCTATACTTACAGAGTCACCTAAAATCTGAAATAGAGTCATTTTCCCAGGAAAGTGGGTACCTGTGAAAGGTAAGTCTAGGGATGAGAAAACTTGCATATAGCTGATTGTGTCCTAATGAGCTCAGAGTATTTAGGGGCAATCACAGGTTGCCACTTAGCTCTGACAAAAGTGCAGCTAATCAAACCCACCAGGGGCTGCAAATATTGACAAGGCTATAGTATAGTGTGAGTGGCTGGCTATCAAAGAAACCATGTAGTCACCCTGGATCCTGTCTTGCAAAGAGAGAGTGGTTCAAAGATCCTCTGGATGATGGACACTATGGTCACCATCCAAAATCTGATTTTTCTCATCAATATAGGTGTAACTCAGGAAAACAAAAGTTATCTCTGGGTTGAATCAGAAATAAAACTAGACTCCTCTGGAGTGTGAAACTAGAATTAGAACACAGCATTTTCTGTTCTATAATGGGATCCAAGAGCATTGGGGGAAAACTACTGGGCAAGCTAAGAGGTGACAGGTGAGAGAATAGAACGTGCTTGCAAAGAGACACAAAGTACGAGGTTCCTGAAATAAAAGCCACCACTAATAAGAAAGATTTGGCCAGACACCAGGATAGGACTTGACAAGTATTCTTTGTGGGTAGAAGAAAGCAATAGTTTCACGCTGACCCAGATTTCTAGGAGGCATGTGAATATTCTAGAATGGAGAAAACTGTGTGTTACTACTAAAACAGCTTTATTGTCAGAGCATGAGTGATTTGCTATGGAATATTGCTCCAAAAAAATTACAGTGGGAGAAACAGACCTTTCTCTACCAAATAGGGTTAGTTGGCATTTTAGATTTCACAATATGCAAGAAGATGCCCTGAAAATCAAAAGCAAGAACAATCAGTGCTACCATTAGGGTGGCCAAAGAAGCGGATTGGAGACATGGGTCTGCTGGTAATGGAGTCAGGCAGAGTTGATGCAAGAAATCAAGTCCCAGGAATCTAGAAGGAAGGAAGGATGATACCAATGGCAGTAGGACGGACAACTGCCCAACAGGCATTGGAAGTTAAGAGCTGCCCTGAGAGTGGTTGCAACAGCATGTTAAGAGCTCAAGGGTCTAAACAATCCCTAGAGCCATGCACAAGGTAAACAGCAGTTAAGAAAGCAGAATGTGTTTGAACAGGGGCAGAGCAGAGGCCTGCTGAAGGCAGCCCATACTACAAAAGGTAAGTGAAGGGCTGAGTTCTAGTAGGATGGAAAATAATGACCACTTCCAGAGGTACCTCTGTCACTCCTCCACAGGGTTCTACCTCTGCAGCCCCTGAACCTGCCCTAACCCTGCCTGGATATGCTAAGCAGCTCTTTCCCAATGTCTGTGCAGTGCTGTTGAGATGAAGAGAAAAGAGAAGTAGGTCCTGGCTCTTGAGATAGGCAGATGCAAGTTGCTTTTGCAATCGTTGTAGGTCATTGTGCAACACATACATTTCTGGACCTCAAATTCCCGGACATCTATAAAATATAGACACCGGTGATGCTACTTAACTCCCAGAGCTGCAGGGAAGGTATGGATGGGATCACAGACTGAGAATGCTTTGTAAGCTTTAAGGAGATAGACGTGCACAGTGCTATGACTATCCACAGCAGGTCTCCAGAATGCAGGCAGGGGTGAGAGTGAGTGAGTCAACAAGGAAGAAAAGTCTTCCAATTCTCAAAGGGTGTTCTCAGAAGACCAGGGCTGTGCTGCTCAGGTGACAGAGAAGGCATAAATTGTGAGTGCCTGCCAAACCAAGCTCATTTGCCTGGAGCTCCTGGGACCTTAGAGGAAGAAATCTGTGAGTGTCTCTGCCCCTGCCTCTCATTTTATTTCCCCCATATCCTGTGAATATCCCCCCTGCCTATCTGAGCAGTTTACTGGTGTTGAGGAAGGGTGATTCTGGTTTCCAATTCTTGGTTCTGGTCTAGAAGTTGTGAGCATGGGAGATGAGGGCACAATGGGGTAAGAAGGTTCTCTTTGCCCCTCATTCAGCTTGCTGGGCTCAGTGGGAGATTTGCTTTCTGAGCTGTGGTAGAGAAGATGAGTGAAAAATGATACCCCCTGAGACCTCAGGTGCCAGGTACAGAAGCTTCAGGAGGGAAATCCAATTCTAGCTTTGGTCTGGGTTCCTTCTCTGTCCCTGATTTGTTCAAAAAGAAAAACAGTGGAGGAGAAACAGACTAGGAATTCTCAGGCCTGGGTTTTAAACCCAACTTGGTACCATTTCCCTATGGATTTTGGCCAAACCTGCTTCTCTCACAACCTCAAGTCTTTAAAGAATACACTTACTGGATTCAGTCTCTGATTTTCCAACCAATGTTCTGAAGAGTCACTTTTTCAATAAACTCTTACGCTGAAAGCATGGCATAAACTGAGCACTGCAGGGGTTCTAGGGACTGTGGCTCTGCCCGTTCCATCTGCTGCCAGTCTACATTGCCTCCTGAATCTCTTGTCTAAAAATCTGTGTGTCTGCCCTCTGCAAGACTCCTTAATGCTGGTGGTGCCTTCTGGAGTAACTTGAGCTTTGTGGGCAGACTGCCTGTTGTCTTTTATAATCTCCCAGAATCAGCCATAGGGCCCTGGATTGAGTGCCAGGGGACAATACCCTGTGCTCAGGACTGAACTTTGGCAGAACAGGGACAAAGAAGTACTGGCCTGCGGGCTCACCCAGGTGTTTCTAGAGAATTCCAGGGTACTTGAGGAAGTTATGATTTCAAAAGTGAAAGGGGTCAATGGAAAATAAGAGTCACAGCCCAGAATCACTAGCAGTTGTTGAAAGAGGCACCTCTCTGGCCAGGAAGCCCCTGTCCTGCCTCCACTCCAGTCCTCCTAGAGAGCCCATCATCTTTGCACAGTGTACTCTGGCTTTGTTCCCAGCTTCTGTGACTCCCACTGGTTCTTTCCATTCTCATAGCAGTTTCTTTCTTTGAGAGGAAAGATGCTGATTTAGTTTGGATCTTAAATGTCCCCCAAAGGCCCTTGAGTTGAAGCATGGTCCCCAGCCTGCTGTGCTATCAGGAGGTGGCAGCTCCTTTGGGAGGTGGCGCCTAGTGGAAGGAAATTAGGTCTTTGGGATCGTGCCCTTGAAGGGGATTTTGTGACCCTGGCCCCCTCCACTCTAATCTTCCTGGCTCGAATGAAATGGACAGGCCTTCTCTGCCATTTGATCCCATCATTATGTATTATTGTGTCACCCCAGACCCAGGGCAATAGGGCCAGATGACCATGGAATGAAATCTCTTAACCATGAGGAAAAATAAACCATTCTTTCTTTTAAGTGGTTTATCTGAGATGCTTGTCATAGTGATGGAAAATTAGCACAGATGCCCAATGTAGGGAGTAACCAAGGTCCTGCATACCCATCCTGCCCCCGATTTCAGTTCCAAAGCCCCTCTCAGATGGATTCTCTATTGTATAGTTTCTCTTGCTATTCCCTAAAACTAGCCTTTCACCTGACTGAGCCCATTTGGGATGTCCTCTTCCTCCAAGCACACTTCCAGGGCAGACTTCTAGATGTCTTTGGGTCACTCCAGCTGCTAATTTAATATCTTTGAAATCTTTTACCTGAGTTTCCTCTGGTACTTTCTTCATGGAGTCAGTGCCTGGTCCAGGAATGAAAAATCACTCAATTAACATACAGCCCACTCCCTGCCCAAGCTCAGGACAGACATGACAAAGCCTTCAGGATTTAGACTTATGTTCAGACTAGTGTGGTAGGCAGCCAGTGCTGATCCACCAAGACAGCAAGTGAGAGGAAGCAGATTTGTCTTATTTGAGTTGATCCGACTGCCTGATCCCGGGAGGGGAAGGGTCCTACTCAGAGGTACTCAAAAGAATCCTCCCAGATGTACATGTGGCCTTAGTGAGGAACACCAAACCACAGCCACTGTTCTCATGGGGCACCTGAGAATAGATGGAAACTACTGTCAACCTATGACACAGTTCCAGTGGGGTAACTCAGGCCTTCCAAAGTCAGACTAAAAGTCTACTTCCCTGAACTGCTTTTGGAGTCTTGCTTCTCTAAGCCCACAGCAGGGAGCTGGGGACAGGGACTTCTCTTGACCTCCAGGACCTGGGCCCAGCCTTATCCCATGTCCTGGAACTGACAGCATATCCTTTCTCTTTCTGTTCCTTTCCCCAGGCCATGATGCTCCTCCTTCTTTCCATGCTGGTCCTGCTTGCTCAGCCCCTGGGTTACCTGGGAGTAGAAATGAACTACCTGCAGAGATCAATGGCCAGCACCTGTACCTTGGTCATGTGCAGCCCCACGGAGAATGGCCTGCCTGGTCGTGATGGAAGGGATGGGAGAGAGGGCCCCCGGGGCGAGAAGGGGGATCCAGGTAGAGCTGGGACAGGTGGCTTATCTGGGTGGGGAAGGCTGAGCCTTGGAATGATAACAAACCTTCAAGTCTGGATATTTGCAATGGAAGACTTGGAGATGGGCTTCTCCACCCTCCACCATGGGGGTGGGTTTCCACCAATGTTTGTTCTATCTAAAACAATGTTTTACCAGTTGGCAAATGTCCTCTGTCCCACGCTCCCAAGTGCTTCCCACATCTCCCAAATGACCTGACTCTTCCCCTAGGACTCCTGGATTTCCCTTACCCATAAAATGAATACAGAGTGGGTAAATTATTGATATTTAGGGGAGCTCTAGGACCCTGTTCCAGGAGGTAGCAATAGTTCACTTTGGTTAAATGATACCTACCCAGGGTATTAAATACTTTTAATGTTTATTTAAACTCTACTGTATGAAAGGTGACAAAAGATGAGGTTTCATGGCCCCATATACAGATCTAATCAAATGGATTTGTCTTAAAACATTACAAGCGGAGAGCAGAAGCCCATATTTCTTTGTGGAGTCCTGTGCTTGGGTATTCACTTAACATTTCCATAGCCTTACAAGGAACATGCTAGTTTCTACTGACAGGTAATACAACTGACTAGAGAGGGTAAATAAAACCATTCTAGAGGGTTAAGAGGACATGGGCTTCTCATCAGACACATCTGAACTAGACTAGTAGCTCCAGGTCTGGGACTCCCTGGGACAAGCCACTTAGTGTCACAGAGTCTTAGTTTGCTTATATGAAAAAGGGAAAATTGATTGCTGCCCAGTGACAAATAATTGAGCCAAACTTTTTACTATCATTATTTTTTGAGTCTTTAGGATGAAGTTGCATTTTCCTGCTATACTAATTGGGTAAATTCTCTTGAGGTTACCAAAGGTACTAATAAATAGGAAATGGTCCCTGAAATACTGTCCCTGCCCTGGGGAAGGCTCTGTATCTTATTGGCAAGAAGGAAACATTCAACAAATAGCAACATCAACCAAGGGATCATGTGGTCCTAGGCCATAGCTTTGAGTATATTTCTGGAGTTTGCATTTTGGTTAGGGAGAAAGGAAAAGAATGACACTTAAGTCAGAAAGACTAACATCCCTAGGCTTTGTAGGGTGAGGGGCAAGTGAGTACCAGCTTATCTTTTAGAGACAGAAAGTGGCTCCCCAGTATGAGTGGGCTGGGGCACGGAGAGGGCTGTCCAGGGGTGAATTTGGAAAAGGAACCAACTCACTGTACAGCTCTTTCTCAGGGAGTCTCAATTCTCTCCGGCTCCTGTGGGACATTTCCTAGTAGTCCTTGATCTTGCCACATGGACTATGACCAAGACCTCCCTTTCCTCTGCAGGTGCTTTGCCCCCTGCACAACCAAATGTGACTTTGGTCAGTTCTTAGAGAACAGCACACAGTAGATGGAGACGGAGGCTCACTCTGAATCCTCCATTCTACTCACTCAAGTTATTTGACCACAAGGGTCTGTGAATGTCCTGGGGAGTCCAAAGCACCCTCAGATGCTGTTCCATAGGTCTGTGTGGGGCCAAAGTCTGTACTCTGATATTCTGCTCGGCAGATTTTGAAGCATGTGGTCCCTAGAACTTCCTGAAAAGGACAACTGGTGCCTGCGAGACACTTGAGCAGAGTAGAAGGTAGAGTTGTCGTCCTGGAGTGATTAGCCCAGGGGCCTCAGATGCATTATAGAGAGCAAGAACGACCAGACCTTGCCTGTGGAGGATGATTTCCTGTGTCTCGGCACCTCCCGCACTCCTGCCTGAAAAGATTCAGGGAGAGTCTCTCCAGGGACACTCAACTTCCTCAGAGTAACCCCCCACTTGCAGCACCCTGCAGGCCCTACATGACCTTCTCATCTCTGCTTGCTTCTCTGGTCTCAATGGCTTCTACTCTCACACCCACCTGGCTCCAAGCACACGGGCTTCTTGCTGATCTCTAACCACACTTGGGCCCCTCTCTCCTCAGTTTCCTGTAGTTTGCTCTTCTCACTCTTCTCATGGATGTCCCTATGGCTCCTTCAAGGCCTTACACCCAAATCCATATTCCCAGCAAGGAGGTCATAAATACTCTGCTTAAAACAGATACCTGAACAACCACCTTTATTTTGTTTCTGTGGCACTTATTACAATCTCATAAGCCATAGGTTGTACATTTTAATTTTTGATTGTTTGTTTCTATGCAGTAGATTCAAAGTGATTTTTTGAGGAGGAGGAGGTGGGATCTGTTTTGTTCACCACCATATTCCCAACATTTAGGACAGTGAACTTCAATAAATATTATTGGAATTAGTAAATGAGTATAAAATGGAAGGGTAGGAGGAATTTTAGTATTGCCAAGATTGACCAAATTGTTAGATCACAAAGCTCCACTTTATGTGGCACCAGGGCACAGAGCTAGGTCTTTGGGGACCCTAATGCAAAGTTAGTGCTTTAGAGGCATGGGTGCTATTGTTGAGGAGGGTGCCCCTCCTCCACCTCAATGCTCTGTGGCCTCTGTACACCAAGAACAGGTGGCTTCTAACACTCCATTCTAGAGATGACTTGCTTTCTTTAGCCCAATATGCCTGTTGCCAGCCTGGTTATGGTGGAATTTAAGAGAAGCTGAGCCTGAGCTTGGGACATCTGTGTCCTCAGCCCAGTGCTCTGTGGAAGTGGGATATGGATCTGTCTTGTAACCTTCTATGCTTCCATTTCATTCCTAGAAAGGATAGTAATCAAAAGATGAAACAGAACCCAGCACAGAATCTTCCATTCATCCAGCAAATTCAGTTACCCTTACCCCAACCACACTCCTGACCCCAGAGGGCCTGGATTTTCCTGCCACAGGAGCATATCTTCCAAGACTGAAATGTCACATCTCTTTTCTCTAAACTGATTTAAGAAGATAGGCTCTCTAAACCCTTCCCACTCTTCAAGTCTCATTTTCTCCTCTAGAAAGATAGCTCCAAGGATGTGTGTAGGTGCTGGGGCAGGGACACCGGGATAAGACGAGAGGCATCTCATGCACTGTCTTCCTCATCTGTTGTCCTGTCTCACAGTTCATTATAAATTTTATATCACGGCCTGAGACTAATATTTGCTTTTGATCCAGTGGGAATTATAAAGTAGATGTGCATGGTTGAGTTCTTTTTCATTTTTATTAAAATGCATTAATTGTATATATTGTTGGGGTTCCGTGTGGTATTTCCACACATGCATGCAGCATGTGCAGATCAAATTCAGCTTCCCTTTATTTACTCTCTCCCTATCCCACCCCCACATTTCTCAATCTCTATTAATCACTAGTCTAGGTTCAGGTTTATGGTTTTTAACTTCCGCATATGAAAGAGAATATGAAGGACTTGTGTTTTCTGTTTGGCTTATTTCACTTAACATCATGTCCTCCAGTTTCATCCATTTTGTTGTGAATGACAGGATTCCATTCTTCATTACAGCTGAATCACATTGCATTGTGTCTGTGTACACATTCTCTTTAACCATTTATCTGTTGCACACCTAGGTTGATTGAATATCTCAGCTATTGTGAAGAGTGTCACAATAGGCCAGGATGCAGGCATCATCCCTTTGGTGTGCTGGCTTCATTTCATTTCTCCCAGGAGTGGGAGAGCTGGATCATAGGGTAGATTTATTTTTAGTTTTCTGAGGAACCTTCTTCTCCAGAAGGGACATACTAAGTTACATCGCCACAAATGGTGGATGAGTTCTTTTTTTCTCTACCTTTATGCCAGTATTTATTACTTTTGTTTTTGTTGGGTTTTGCTTTTTTGATAATACCGAATCTAACTTGGGTGAGATGGTATCTCATTGTAGTTTTCGACTTGCATTTCCCAATGGCTAAAGATATTAAGCATTTTGTTCCCTATATTGGGTGACCATCTTTTCTTTTGAGCAGTGTCTATTTAGATCATTTGCCCAGTTTTAATTGGATTACTTATTTGGGGTTGTTAAGTTTTTTGAGTTACTTAAATATTTTTGAGTTTCTAAATATTTTGAGTTACTTAAATGTTTTTTGATTACTTAAATAGCTAGCAAAATTTCTCTCCCATTCTGCTGCTTGCCTCATCACTCCATTCATTGTTGCCTTTGCTGTGCAGACCATTTTTAGTTTATGTAAGCACACAGGTCAAATGTTTGCTTTTGTTTTCTATGTTTTGGGGGTTCCATATGAACAAATAAATGAGTAAGTGCACAAATAACTGAACAAATTATCCTCTATTTAGTATCATTTCTGATATAAATGTTGATTCCCCCAACACACACACACACACACACACACACACACATACATATACGTATGTATCACACACATATATATATATATCACATATATGTGTGTGTGTGTGTGTGTGTGTGTGTGTGAGTGTGATCATAGGCAAATGCTGACAGATTGCCTTCTGTTGATACTGAGACCTTAGGGCAGGAGAAGAAGCACTTAGCTTGAATTTACCTCTGACAAGTCTGTTTCTTCATAATGGGAATGCTAAGGTCCATTTCCTGGATCACCACAGGACCACTGTGTGTGACCATGAAATGTCACTGCTTTGCAAAACCCTGAAGGAATGCCAGGGATTTAACCCTCCTGGGCCTAGGGCTAACTTTATATCCATTTCTTTTGCTGCTATAGGTTTGCCAGGAGCTATAGGGCAAAGGGGGCTCCCTGGGCCAGCTGGCCCAATTGGACCAAAAGGGGACAATGGCTCTGCTGGAGAACCTGGACCCAAAGGAGACTCTGGGCCAAATGGTAAGCAACTAGACATGGAATTCAGGCATCTTAAAAAAGGTGATTTTGCCAATAGGCTATTCCAGTATTCATGCACAGATCCCAGACCAGGAAGAAGGTTGTTCTGAAGGTGGCATTGGCTTATTTCAGACTGGGCCCACTGTGGGGTTCCTCTTTGTCCTCTACTATTACTGTCACTTTATGCACTCCTACTGTCAAGAGGATTTAGTGTCACTGACAGGATTGGTCCTTTTCTCCAGGACCCCCAGGACTTCAAGGTGTGCCTGGTCCAGCTGGAAAAGAAGGTCCTTCAGGGAAGCAGGGGAACATAGGACCACAAGGCAAACCAGGTCCAAAAGGAGAGGTGGGGCCCAAAGGTAGGTGAATGTGATATGGCCTGTCTGGGAGGGAGAGGGAGAAATGATGATGGCGGACCATGATGTGACCTGAGGCATAACTTGCCAGGAAGAGCCCAGACCATGAATACTATGAAGGCCTCACCATACACATCTTTACTCACCTTTCCCACATTAACAGTAATTTCCTCTTACCCTCCACAGAGGAGCCCAGGTAACAGGTGCAGTCTCCCCAGTTCTCTCTCAGACCCTGGAGTTGTGGGTAAAAAGCTCTTCTACTGAGGAGATGATACATGCTGAACACACTCTCAGAAGCATTTGTCCCTGTTTGTTCCTTCCTCAGGAGAAGTAGGTGCCCCAGGCCCGCAGGGCTCTGCAGGAACCAGAGGCCCCACAGGCCCTAAAGGAGAGAAAGGTGCCCCTGGTAAGCATGGAGCTCCTGGAAATGCTGGGGCAGCAGGTGAGTGATGGAAAGATCTGGGCTGGATCCAATTATGTGGTGTCCATTTGGAGCTACCACTCCCTAGCCCCTGTACCACCACCACCCATGAAGTCTGGGCGGGTGTTGTTGAGAGTCTGTATCCAAGGAGGGTGCACTTTTCATCTCCGGGAACTGACCATATATAGGGAGAGTGCAGTGCTAAGCCTTGAGATGGTTCTGTATCCACAGAAGGTTAGTTGTTAGTGACAGGGGCAGTTGTACACAGAGAAGATTGAATGTTGTGTGATGGGAATAGTTGTGCCCAGAGAGGGCACACGACTGGGTTCTGGAAAGAGCGTGTATGCTGGGAGAGTGTGTAGCTGGGAAATGAGGGCAAGTCATGTACTGAAAAGGTGAAAATGCTGTAAATAGAGTCCATAGCTCACCCAGCCCTTCTCGGATTCCAGGGCCTGCTGGAGCTGTGGGTCCACAGGGAACCCCAGGAGCCAGGGGCCCTCCTGGACTGAAGGGGGACAGAGGTGCTCCTGGAGACAGAGGAGAAAAGGGTGAAAGTGGGGTATCAGGTAAGGCAGCAGCTCCTGACTCCGGAACCCCCACCAGGGCATGGGAGGGAAAAGTGTAGCCTTCTTCTGCTCAGGTTGGCCTCTTCCCTGGGATGACATCCCCATTGTTTACAGGTGGTGGGTGCAACTAGGGAAAGGCTGGCAGGCAGAATTAGGTCTTAGCTGTGTGGGAAGGTTGACCTGAGCAGTTTCTCCACCAGACCACTGGGAAAATGACAGCTGTCTTTCCCATTCACCAGATAGCTTTGAGCATTAAATAATCCAATGGATGGGAATTATATAAGGAATGTATTCCCACTCACCCCACCCTCAAAAAATGGATATGTGATTAAATTCCCATAAGAAAGCCTCATACAGCAGGGTCCAATTGGGTCAGCAGGTGTGGGCTGCTGGGCATCCGTCACCTCCATCCCCAATATGTAGCTACAACTCCGTACCCTTCCATGAGGCCTGGGCTCTGAGCTCTTCCTAGGATGTGCTGGACAAGTCTTCACATGGCCCTTTTTCTCCCCTGCAGACATCACTGCCATGAGGCAGCAGGTGAAGGACTTACAGGGACAGCTACAGCACCTTCAGACTGTCTTCTCTCAGTATAAGAAAGGTGAGCTTCTGGATTTGAACCTCAGCCTCATACCAATGTTGGGCCCCATACTGGTTCTGGGCATGGGTTTAGGGTTGAGGTGGGGCTGACACTGAGCCTTACCCAGTGAGGGACTATGTCTAAGGCTGGGCTTGGGACTGGGGATAAAGCTGGGGCTGGGGAGGGAAGCCATGTGTTCCACAACCTAGAAGTAGATCCAAGGAACAAGGAGGAGGATTTAGTAGTCTATATCACCAGTTCACTGGGCTGGCAGATGTATATTTGAAACCACCAGGCTCCAGAGCACCCTTCAGTCTCAGTGCCATCCATGCCCCAAGGCAGATGTCTCAAGTGCAGGGCAATTCAATCGACCTTCCTTCCTGTCTGACTGAGTTAGTCCCTGTGACAAACACATTGCATTACTTACCCCTGTGAAGCCAGGCATGGGAGTGCTCAGAGATGTTGCTGCACAGTCCAAGGCAGGACAGAATGCAGTTGCTGTCCTGAGGGTTAGGGCTGGATTACACTCTGGAGGTACAAGGCAGGTGAGGGACTGACTTTGATGACTGGTCATTGAGAATCTTTCCTTACTCATGCTCCTGGGTCAAGCAAGGGGCAGGCTGCCTTGGGGTTCCAGCCAATGCTGGGCTCTACCTGCAATCCCTGATGTATTTAGAGCAGATTCCACCTTAAATGTGCAATCCTGTGGTGTCATGGCCCCCCAAGAGCTCACACCTGAGTGCTCTGTGCTTTTTAAAATCTCTACCTTAGTTCCCAGCTGCCCCCTCCTCCTCTGTCCTCTGTGACATCAATTTTGAGTTCATACTCTTTAGATAAATCTCACTGAGTCAGAAAAAGAAGTTTTCTGAATAAGTAGAACATAATGGGTTTTGTTTGGGTAAGACATGGGGTTGGCTCCTAAGCACCCAGGCTGAGGTGAGAGTTTTAAGCATTTGTACGTTTCCTTCTCTCCGTAAACATACTTATACATGTACTCATTTGCTCATAAGCACGCTGATGCAAACATGAAGAACATGTGTACATGCACCTGCCACCTTTGTGTATACTTAAATATCATCATTCATTCCACATCCATCTACATACACAAGCTCATATGCACAACCAACTGGCTGGACCTAACACATGTCCACATACTTTTGGATGAACTCATGAACATATTCGTGTAGCACATGCATACTGCCCTGGGACCATGGAACTTACACCCAGTAATGGCACATGATCTTACACTGAGCTTGTTCAGGGCTGCTCTGGGTGCCATCTTGGGTCTGTGGACAATCTTCCCTGCCAAGACCTTGTTAAAAATGCCCAGAGGAAAACAGTGATCCAGAATGCAGCCTGGATTCTGACCAGCCAAACAATTCCAAGGATGCAGCCCATTCTAGAGCCCAGTGTCCTTTGCCAGATTTCCACACATGGATCCAGAAGCCACAGGGATGAGAATATAAAAAAAGATACTTGACATGTTACACTGATGGTACTTTTTGTGAAGTGACCCCTCACTTTAGAGGAGAAGAAATGCAAATTCTGAAAGGGAAAGTGACTTTGTCTTGTCCCCAAGACAGTCATTGCCAGGTTGGGTCTTAAGGTCAGATATGATTTCTTTCCAAGCCTCTCTCCAGCACTAATTTTACAGAAGTCCTCCTCTCAGATGCCCTTGTCCCCTTCCCCAGCACCTGACAGGCTGGGGCATCTTCCACTGAGAAGCCAACATGGGACTGACCTAGGGCAGAGATCAGCACATTTAGCTCTCAGATGTCCCACCCTATCCTCTCCTGTCCCCTTATCCCTCACACAACTCAGACAATCCAACATAACAACAGTGGTGACAGTGGGCTCACAGCATTGTTTTCTGTACTCTCAGAAATGGACTCAGGTTACACAGTAATCATTTCCCAGGTCAAGTTGTCCAGCTCTCCATAGTAATTAAAAATCAATGCCAGCACACTACCGAAAGGGCAGAGCTGAAACAGAAAGGGCAGGCCTGAGCTTTGGTGTCGGACTTCGTGAGGTTTTATCCCTAAGTAGGATGGTTGCATGGCTCTTAATTGCTCTGAACTCCAGCTCTGTCATCTGTGAACTAGGGACCACAGTACCAGTTTGCAGTGTGCATTATGGGGATGGGGCTTCTCCGGAACCAAGTGTCTCACATTCCCTCTGGTGCCCTGAGGCCCTGCCTGGGAAGGTCTGGAAGGCTTGGGCTGCAGCACAGAGATCTCAGAGCCCCTGCACTTTGGCCAGGAGTATCCCATCTCAACCTGATTCCCCTCTTCTCCCAGCTGAGCTCTTCCCGGATGGCCGAAGTGTTGGGGACAAGATCTTCAAAACAGCTGGCTTTGAAAAAACTTTTGAGGGTGCGCAGGAGGTGTGCACCCAGGCCGGCGGACAGCTGGCCTCCCCTCGCTCTGCAGCTGAGAATGAGGCTTTGCAACAGCTGGTCACAGCTCAGAACAAGTCTGCTTTCTTGAGCATGACAGACACCAAGACGGAGGGCAAGTTCATCTACCCCACTGGGGAGGCCCTGGTCTACTCCAACTGGGCCCCAGGGGAGCCCAACAACAATGGCGGGGCAGAGAACTGTGTAGAGATCTTCGCCAATGGCAAGTGGAATGACAAACATTGTGGAGAGCAGGAACTTGTGATCTGCGAG
Source organism: Marmota monax (assembly GCF_021218885.2). Classification (NCBI taxonomy): domain Eukaryota; kingdom Metazoa; phylum Chordata; class Mammalia; order Rodentia; family Sciuridae; genus Marmota; species Marmota monax. Next base: position 91,215 of record NW_026692881.1, read on the forward strand.
TTCTGAGCCCCTGTGGCAGGGGTTGGGGAGGGAAGAGTAGCAGTGCTTGGCCCAGAAGCCTGGCAAGTGAGTTACAGCCCAAACTTATGTGTTGCCAATACCCTAATAAAAAAGTAAACCACCTGTGACAGCCAAGGCTTCTCTCCAGGACACAGCCAGAGGTAGCGTTATTGCAGATCACCTCACACACTGAAGGCCTATCCAGAAGAAAGGGACAGCCTGCTCTCCCAGTAGCAAGGGATAAAAGTCAGCCTGCAATGACAATGATGTCACTGTTACAAAGTCCAAAATCTCCTTCTCAGCACTCTTCCTCACTGAATGATTAGCTCTCCCTCTTCTTCTTCCAAATTCTTCCTTCTCTCAGCTTACAGATCAACACCTTGCCTGTGTTGACTCTTTTTGAAGGTTGGGGGGATGCCAGAGATTGAACTCAAGGACACTCAACCACATCCCCAGCCCCAGGAACACTCGACTGAGCCACATCCCCAGCCCTATTTTGTATTTTATTTAGAGACAGGGTCTCACTGAGTTGCTTAGCACCTTGCTTTTGCTGAGGCTGGCTTTGAACTTTTGATCCTCCTGCCTCAGCCTCCCAAGCCACTAAGACTATAGGTGTGTGCCACTGTGACTGGCTCTGTGTTTACTCTTAAATTTCTTTTTTTCAAAAATATTTTGGGTACTGAAAATTGAACCCAGGGGTACTTTATCACTGAGCTTCCTCCCAAAGCCTTTTCATTTGTTTAATGTTAGTGGTCCTGGGGAATCAAACCCGGGAGCTCTATCACTAGCTGTATTCTAGCCCTTGCCTATGTTTACTCTTGTCCTTTGCTCCTGATCAGCCTCTTGCTCATCCCTGTTGCTTTTCTCCTTGACACATGATGGAAGCATACTTGAGCCTCAACTCTCAGTTCTCTTCTCTCCTTACACTCACTCCATGGGTTATAATGCCCATAATAAAAGCATTCTGTGCCTGTGTCTTAAATTCCATCTTACAGGCTATGGATTCCAGGTATGTGTCCTCTTCAGGACCACTTCCAGACCCTAAACTCCTCTAGCCACTGCAGGCTAGAGCCCCTGAGTTGGAAGTCTCTATAGCTGACTCTGGCTTTAAGCCTAAACCCAGGAAGCTACATAGCTGGGCAGGGTGACCTGGTCCAGAAGTCTGCCTACCCTCCACCCCACCCCAGTCATTTCGTGGTCCCACACCCAGTACTCCTCCTTCCATGCCACCCAGCATCTGTCAATAGAGCTGCACCCTGACTCAGGGGAGGAATGCCAAGTGCACAACCCTAAAGCCATCTGAAATTTCAGGGAACTTTGGAGCAGAGGGTCATCGGTCATGCTCAAATTCACCCCAACACTTCTTTTGCCTGGAAGTTTCTGGTAGTTTCAGGAATTTTCTTTCCCTACTCTGTCGCAAAGACAATCTAATTAAATCTTCCCCATTTTCCAAATATGAAAACAAAGGCACAGAGAGGTGAAGGGACTTGCTCAGAGTCATGGGGGTAGAAGGATTAGAGCTCAGTCATGAACAAGGTCTTTCTGATCCCAAAGCTTATACTTTTGGCCTCTAAATATATAAACCAAAGACTCCCATATATTTGGCTGATTTTATTGATACACTCTCACAAAATTATTTATTTATTCATTTTTACTTATTCTTTTTTAGATATACATGACAGTAGAGTATATTTTGACATATTATACATATGTGGAGTATAATTTATTCTAATTAGGATCCCATTCTGTGGTTAGTAGAATGAATCAGATGTAACTTTACTATGTTCAACGATGAAGACACCCCAGTGAAACTCCACATCATGCACAAACCACAAAAAATTATTTAAATGATACTTGTGTTCAAGAAATGGGAATGGGGGCTGGGGATAGAGCTTAGTTGGTAGAGTGCTTGCCTTGCATGCATGAGGCCTTGGGTTCTAATCCCCAGCACAACATAAAAAAAAAAAAAATATCTGCCCCTGGCACAGACTCAGCAACACATTGAAGGCAATAAATGAAGAAAAAAAATTACAGAATTCTAAAACTAAATAAAAACGCTTAAGGAAAATAAAAGAAATGGGAATGGCACCTGGGTGAATCACAGGCCCATAATAAAAGGCCCATGAATAAACCCCTCCTCCCCCAGACATGAAATCAGATGAAATGCTCTCCTTTGTTCACAGGCACTAGGGGGGTTGCCTTTTCTGGATGGGGCCCCCAAACCCCAAACCTCTTCCCAGAACTCCTGCAGCTACACCTCATATATAGATAGGGTAGCATGTTCAAAAGCAAAACCCACATTTTCAGACAGTTCACAGCTGGGGCTCTGAGATAAGATCTTTCTTCTGTTATTAAAAAAAAAAAAATCCCCAATTGCCTGCACCTTCTAAAGTACAAGTCAGTTACACAATAATTAGCAAACAATTCCCCCCTACAAAGGCCACACCTGGGCACACTGATAGCCGGAGCTTAGAAAGGCCCTTTTTATTGTAAGAGGAAACAACTGAATTTAAGACAAGAAGAATTTAAAAAAAAAAAAAAAAAAAAAACAAATAGATGGCTCTGAATGGGTTAAAAAGGACTGGGGGTGGGAGGAGTGGGGCACAGGCAAAATCTTGCCACCTCCCTGTCCTTTGCCTTATCTCTCTGTGTTTTTGCCTCTTGTTCCTTGCATACTGGGCCCCTCTGCTTGGTTTCCCTACTGCATGAGGACAGGGATTGTGCTCAGAGACTGCTGTACAGGCATGAGACACTCTCATCCACTTTCAGTTTAAACTGCTGTAGAAATCAGTCTGGTTGTCTCAGGTACTCTCCTCTGGCTCAGTTGACTAAGCTTTGGGAGGTGGGATGACCTAGCACACTATGGCCACTGAAACCTATTCAAGGTCATGGTGGTCTTGGTACCTCACTGCCCACCCCAATACTCATGCCAGACCTATTTCTTGACAAGGGGGAGGAAAGAGGAGCAGAATTGTGTGGACAGAAAACTAACCCTGAGAGAAACCTTCAAATCCCCAGGACCCACGAGCATGAGTGCCTGGTTTGTCTTCGAGCACAGAAGACTTGTAAGGAGGGTCATTTGGGCTCTATATGAACAATCTGATTAAAGAGGACTGAAGCAAATAGTTCAGAAGTTCAAGTCTTACCTTAAGCCCTTGAGCACAGAGGGTCTCTTGTGCTAATATACATGAGCAACTTTCAGCTCAAATCTTAAACTGTGCCTACATCCTCAACCATAGTGGCCTAGATGGCAAGTGAAACCAGGATTATGTGCTCTTAGGCTCTTAGGAAATTTTTGTCTCTCACAATGCCAGGGGCCATTGTGGGAGTGACCTGAAGCCACCCCTGTCTGAAAGGGTGGTCTTCCCTGTAGTACATTGGGAAACCCCTTTCCTGTAGTATATTGGGAAACCCAGTTTAGTGGTATACTTGCAAGTCTCCTTCTTGTTCTTAACCCTCCTGTTACCAAACCAGCCCACATTCCATAATGACCAGCCAGTGGCAAGCTCTCTGATGTCTGCTTTTCTAGGACCCTGTTTTTGTTCTGTATACCCTTGATACACAACACTGACACCTGAGTTGCTTACGATCAGAGCATTCTCACAAGTTTAATGATTGCTTGACCATCTCAAGTTATCTATGTTTTATATACTAGAGAAAAAAACTAGGTGTCTATTAGAGAAAATAAAATGTTAATTGGGTTGTCAAATATTTTTCCAGGCACTGGATATAAAAATGGAAATGGCTATTCAGACTCTCATGGATCCTATAGCCCTGAACTTCCCTAATATCACAGAGAATTAATTGGTGAAACTGTGTTCCAGCAGTGAATGATAAGGTGCTCAGCAAACAGATTTAGAACAAATGGATGGATATTAAGAGACCTTAACAAAGGAGACAGAGGAAAGTCATCTTCTTGTGTAATCACTAAGCTACTCAGAGACCAAAATATTCTATTACTATCTGCTCTAATTATCTGTAACTATTAAGCCTCTCTGTGACTAACAGCAGGAATCTTATGGTAGGTTTCACTCTAATATTTGACTGAAAGGCCTTGGGTAGACAGGCATGAACTTGTGATGCATGTTTCTCCTGCAAAGTCAGATAAGACCAGTGCACATGTCATAATGCCCTCTCTTCTATGGCCATGCTGAGTGTGGAGGATTGATTGATGTAAAGTGATACTGCAACCAAACATTCTGGAACCCAACCACCCCTGGGCATCAGCTGGGTCCACTTGGACTTTTTTTGTTGCTGTTGTTTTAATTAGTTATACATGATAGTAGAATGAATTTCAATTCATTGTTCCACTTGGACTTTGAAATTTGGGGGTTCTTAATGGATACATTTCAAACGGTAACATGTTTGACCACTATTTGCTTGAGAGACTGTAGGCTCCCCTGGACTACCTGGTTGAACCATTTCTGGGCCACAAAGAGGAACTTACAGAGGCTCTGACTGTGCAAAATGGTGCATTCCATATTTAGCAACTAGAATAGATGTAGTGCTGAGAAAGTCCAGAGAAAGAGACCCTTAATTCCTACTTGAAAGTCTTATTTGCAGGGCTGAATAAAGTGTTTTTAAGATGTCATTAGGCCCTTTGATCTGTGGTAAGAGCACACTGACCTCACTGACAGCCCTTTTGAGTATTTATTTTTCATTCCCCTAATCCTTCATTTCAGGCACAAGTGGCTGGCACTTAGTCCAGGGCCCACAGGTCAGCTGGCAACTTTAGGACAAGTAAATACACTCTGTGACCAGATGGACTGGTCAGGGCAGAAAGAAAAGGAGACCAAGAGGTGGGTCCTGAGCAAGGCTGGGATACTTGGTCTCCAGCTAGTGAGAGCCCAAGAGAACAGAAAGGGGATGAGGATGAGAGGGGAGTGAATTTCTCCGTGAATCTAGCAACCTAGTATCCCTCTGAGTGTTCTTCTAAAAAAAAAAAAAAAAAAAGTATGTGCATGTGTGCATGTGGGGTTATGTGAAAAAGAACATTAGGACAGAACACTGAAGTCTCAGGCTCCATAAGCAAATTTTATTGACAAGGAAGGCCTGCCAGATTGCCCAGTCAAATGGTGCAGCCCCTAGAGTTATTTGAATAGGGGTTTTTATATCTTTTTAACAAAGAACAAGAGTGAGCTGGAAATGGCCTTGGGTGGAGCAAGCTAGAATTGACCTTGAGCACAGGTGGTTGGGAAATGACAGATTTTTGTAGTTAGAGACCTTGGAAAGGGTGGGAGGAGGGTATGGGAGCAGGATATCTTAGGTTTCTTTTTCTTGGCAGTTTATAAGTTTTGGTTTCAGGTTAAGATGGAGTCCCAGAATCAAAACAGAGTTACTAATGTCTAGGATATTTCATTAAACGAGGCTGTGAGGACTTCATGAAATGATTTTAAAGCTTTTAGGAAAAGAATGAATTCTACAAGAATCTGGAAAATTGGTTAAAATACATAGATTTGGCCCATCTTATGTTAAAGGGTTTTGCCTTTTTTTAAAACCAACTTGATTAAAATAAATCATGTATTACTTACATAGGAATAAATAGAATAATGGAAAAGAACAGGAAGTTTAAAAATGGATCCAAGTGCATATGTCATATAGGTACGTGATAAAAACAGAACATCAAAATTATAGAAAAATAATGACTTGTCAGTTAATAATCCTAGATTAAATGGCTAAGCATTTAATTTAATCCTAGATTAAATGGCTAAGCATTTAGAGGAAAAGTAAAATCAGATAATCTTAGTTACATATACATATAAAAATCAGAATAAAATATGAGCAATGATTTATGTACTCTTTGAGAGAAAAGAGCTATCTGAAAATGCTACCAGAGAGGGAGACCCAAAGTGATGATATTGATACGTAAAAAAATACATAAATCTTCTTGGCTGAAAAGTAAAACACAACATAAAAACACAAGAAGAAGACTTTCAATGTGCGTAACAGATAAATCAATAAGGAACTGATTTTTACATAGGAAAAATAGGATTAGGAAAAGAGAAAATTCATTAAAAAAAGAAATATTAACAACTGTAGATTGAAACATGAAAAAGTACACAATCTTGGTAGTAACTAAAAAAACAAATTGAATAATAGTAAGTATCCCCAAATCCAGGGAGTAACATTAAAGCTATACTCAGAGGAAAATATATAACTTCAATTTTCATTATTAAAAAAAAAATTTGAAAAGCATGGACTAATTATAGTTGAACTAGGTGCTCATATTTTTAAAACAAATTTTAGAGACAAAAAATAAAGAACCAAATAAGTAAATATTGAAGTGAAATTAATGAAATATCAAACCAATAAAAAAGTAGAAATGGTAAAATAAAAAATCAGACTTCTTATTTTTTTAATTTTATTTATTTATTGATTTGGGGTACCAGGGATTGAACCCAGGGGTGCTTAACTACTAAGCCACATTCCCAGCCTTTTTTTTTTTTTGAGACAGTTCCTTAGGGCCTTACTAAGTTGCTGAGGATAACTTTGAAAAATCAAACTTTTTAAAAGTCAAATTCAAAAAATATATCCTGATAAAGCTATACAAAAAATATCCACCAGCATGTAAAGATGCTCCTCAACTTACAACAGGATTATGTCCCAATAAACCCATTGTAAGTTAGAAATATAAATTGAAAATGCATTTAATACACTTAACCTATGCCCAGCACAGTATATTCAGCCCAGTCTACCTTGAATGTGCTCAGAGCACTTATGTCAGCCTACAGTTGGACAAAATCATCTAATGAAAAACCTATTTCATAATAAAGCATTGAATATGTTAATATACAGAGATGGGCATTTTGTAGACCTGATAGGATACAAAACAATACTATATCTGAAAAACACTGGCAGTTATCCACTGTTTCTCCTTAAGGAGTGGCTAGCTGGGAGCTGCAGTGTGCTGCTACTGCCCAGCATTTCGAAGGAGGATGGCACCCAACTTTCTAGCCCAGGAAAGATCCAACTTCAATATTGGAAGTATGGCGTCACATCGCCATAAAGTTGGAAAATTTTCAAACTATTATAAGTCAGGGACCCCCTGACTTAGTAGTAGCAATAAAAAAGGAAGTATAACCAGAGATACGAAAAAGATTATTCACCTTCTTCTAAGTACTGATTAGGTTTGAAAGAGGCAAGGGTGAAAGGAATTTAGCATTCATTCCTACCCCTCTTTCTTTTCTGGTCTGTGACCTGGGGTCAGATTCTACACCTCTTGCTCTGAAACTCTGGGCGGTTTATAACTCCCTTGCTAAGAGGAAGAAAATGGCACTTTTTCTCGGATCTGGAATTTAGCCCATGACCCTGGTACATTAATCACAAACAAACCATTCAATGGTAAGTATGGTATTAAACCATCTCCCTTGAGCTCTCTCTCCATCCCAGTCACTTTGGGCTACTTTCATCTCTGGACTCTCCAAACCCCTTTCACTTAGTGAATCTGAAATGTACCTGCCTTTTCTGATTCCTGCCCTTGGAATACTTGGGAACCAGAATCCATCTGCACAAGAGAGATAATCACCAAGAACTGCTCCCAGACAGAGGGGTGGGAAAGGGTCAGCCCAGATGGTTAAGGAGAACCCTTGAGAAGATGTTCCCACTAAGGAACAGGGTCCCATGTGCACCTCGGCATACCACATCAGTTTGTAATTTTGTGATTGCCACAGTCATAGGTTATTACAGGGACAGGAAGCTGGACATTTCCGGGGCACTGGGCAGGGTTGGACCATGAGTTCTTTTCTACCCACCATCTGAAATCCCTTGGCCATGACTGTAGGGTTAAATGGCTTTCAAGGTCTTAAGCCAGGCAGGGTAGGGAGTAACTAGTTAGCTGTGTCTGCCCCTAACATGAGGAAGGAGAGGGGCATTATGTGTGCTAATGTTTGCCATACTTGGCAAAAGACAGCATTGCCTTGCAGGACCAGATGGACCCCAAGAAGGAATATGCCCCTGAATTTTATCAGTGAGCAAAATATTCTCTTTATGAATCTTGCTTCTACTAGTTCATCTTCTAGGAAGCTCCATAACCAGAAACAGAATTACAGCTGGTGGAATAACAATGCCATCTCCTTTGGGGACATGCAGGAGATGTCCACCATCTGTGCACAGCACCCTCTGCTGGCAGCCTGATGGGTCCAGGCACAGTCCCTAAAGTGTCCTTAGTGACAGGTCCCCAGGATGAGCCCCTCTGAAATTTTGAGAGAATGTAGTGTTCTCAGAGAGAATCTGATTCAGAGAAAAGTCCAGATTCTTTCCTTGCTGATGCTGAGAAAAGAAAAAAAAAAGAGGGGACTTCACTTCAGAGAGATACCCAGAAAGTCCACAGAGGAAGCCCAGGAGCAAGGCCACCAACCCAGTCCCCATGGTCCCAGGCAAGAGCAGAAGCAAAGTTCTATCTTGAGGGGATTCAGAAGTCATCCCTGACTGGAGAGGGTGCAGAGGGAGGAATGTGAAGGTGGCAAACAGGAATTCACATTCTAGGTTCAGAAAGGAGGCAGACATGTGGGTGAGGAGCAATGAATTCCACTAGTAACTTGGACTTCTTGAACAGTGAGGACTGTTAGGGTCCAGCATGCTGGAGACTTGTGGTCACCCAGTAGGAAACTGCATCTGGATCTGGCTCTGCAAAGTAGGTGCACAATTCGAGTGACTGTAGCAACCAGGACAGAAGTGGAGAGAAGGAAAGCATTCCAAATTGCAGACAGGTGCTCATGGGATCACAGCACTTGGTCCCACATGTAAGTCTCTCTGGGTTTGCCAACTCTGCCCTCCCAGCAGAGGGCAGCATGAAACCACAGCACCTGCTGCACAGGCTTCTCTGAGGATCCCCTATAACCTGGGAAAGGAGGTTGTGCCCATAGCCCTCCTCCTAAATGAGTTTTGCTGCTTATTCCTTGGATGCAGCTTGGAGCTGAGTTAAGCTCTGGAGAAAAGACTTGAGTTGCACGTTTTGGGGAGAACTCAGATTCCTTCATTCATTTATTGGTTCAACAATTAATTGAGTGTGTGGTTCCCCACCCTTTTCTAGGAACTGGGATTGCAAAAATAAAAAACATAGTCTTGTAATAATCACAACATCAGGGGCTGATGCTTGCATGACATTATCTCGAGTCAGTGATGCCTAATTGCTTTGATTACATCAGCTCATCTACTCCTAACAGTCCTCTGAGATGGGCACTATTATTATCCAGTTTTATCAAGAAGGGAACTAAAGCATAGAGAATATACGCAACTTGCCCAAGGTCACACAGCTGAAAAGTGATGAAGCCAAGATCTGAATCAGGATCTGAATTTAGGCAGTCAGTCTAGTTTCAGTGTCCTCACTATTTTTTTAAGTACTGGGGATTGAAGCCAGATGTGCTTACCACTGAGCTACCTCCCAAGTCCTTTTTTTATTTTTTATTTTGAGTCTAGTTCTCATTAAGTTGCTGAGGCTTGTCTTGAACTTATAATCCTTCTGCCTCAGTCTCCCAAGTTGCTGCAGTTACAGTGTGCCCTGCAAGAGTCCTCACTCTTTTTTAAATATTTTTAGTTATACATGGACAGAATATATTTATTTTGTTTATTCATTTTTATGTGGTGCTGAGGATCGAACCCAGTGCCTTACATGTGTGAGGTAAGCACTCTGCCACTGAACCACAACCCCAGCCCAAGAGTCCTCACTCTTAATGATCTGATATTATTCAAACAAATAATCAGCCAAAATAGTCAATATCTATAACTCCTGAGAAGAAAATAAAACAAATGTTATATTGGTAACTGATGTTGGAGTCATCTTAGATTCAGTGATCAGATAAGGACTCAGATGAGGGCAGCAGTGATCCAAGATCTGCACAAAAGGTTATACTACTGTACAAACAATTTCTGTCAAGCCCCCAGCATTCTACAACACAGTTTAGGGTCACTTATAGACCTTGAATAAGTGACCAAACACAAGTACTCTGCTAAGAGTCTCTGGAACTATCCAGATTTGGGGGGAAGGTGAGGGCTGAGACCCCTAGCAATAGGATGCAGGGAATTTCAAGCATTAGGTCTGTTGATCTCCATAGAGACACTGAACACACATTCATACATGCAAAAAAAAAAATATGTACAAACAGCCCAACCTTGTGAACACACAGGTCTCCAGTCTGAGTCCTAGGGGCGGATCTCCCATACTTTGAGACTCCTAGAGCTGTTTCAGCCCCAGACTCACTCCCTGAAGTCACAGGGGGCAGTAGGCACCTAGAAATGTGAAGGAAAAAATTGGAGTCCACAGTTGTTTTTTACTAGCGGGACACTGATTAGTTGAGAGAGATTGTTCAGGATCTGTGTTAATTAGGTTTTTGTTGCTGTGGCCAAAATATCTGACAAGAAACACTTAGAGGAGGAAAGGTTTGTTTTGGCTCATGGTTTCAGAGGTTTAGTCCATGTTGGCCTACTCCATTGCTCTGGGCCAAGGTGAGGCAGAACATCATAGCAGAAAGGCATGATAGAAGAGTGCTACTCTGTTGTTCATGGTGTCCAGGAAACAGAGAGAGAAAGAGAAAGAGTAAGGGGTCACAGGGAAGATGAACCCTTGCAGGGCATGCTCCCAGTGACCCACCTTCTCCAGTCATGCCCCAGCTGCTTAGAATTACCACCCACTTAGTCTATTCAAATTAGCATGGACTGATTAGATTACAACTCTCATAATCTGATTACTTCACCTCTGAATATTCTTGCATTAACACAGGAGCTTTGGAGGGATACATCATATCCCAACCATAACAAGGTGTAACACTCTAAATGAAACAGAACCATTTGCCTCGTGATGGGCCTACAAGGAATCGAGAAACCCTGACATCTGCTACTTGGTCACTGTTGTGGTGTGAAACTGATAAATACAATCAATAAGAGTGTAAGTTATAGGTTATATATTAGTAAAAAATATATATTACAGATATAAGATTTTGATAAGTAAGATAAGACTACTATAAAGTAAGAACAGTCATAGACAGTCCTAAGACTCCATTTTGCTGTCTCCTATAAAAAACTATTACAAGAACTGTTTCTGAGAAACTGAAATGAAAGCTGTTTTCTTATTTTTTTTTAAATTGTCTTTCTGAACTTTGTACCCCACAAATTGTACCCTACTCAGGATGCAGCAGTGGTCATGGTGAGTACATCCTGGGTGTGAATGCCCTTTTGGATCTACATGACTTAGAAGTAGATCCTCACCCCACTGACCCCTGCCCAAATTCAGGATACGACTGTCTAGCACCTGCTTGAACCCAGGACTGTGGTCAACTGAACTGCAAAGCTAATGCTTTTTTTGCTTTTGTTTACCACTTGCTTGCTGACTGGAAAATTCCAGTCCTGCCTAGAGCCCACAGGTCCCACTTATTAATGTTTTAATTTCTATAATTGGCTAGCTTACATGATGATAAGCAAGTCACTAAGTTGTGGTTTTTGCGCTTATATTCTCTTTGGATGGACCAGGAAGCTGCTGTCCTCCCAGAGAGCTTGAGTCTCTGCGGTGGGTGACAGTTTCTGGCCAGGTAAATAAAGCTCTCTTTTGATCTGAATTCAGACTTAGAGTGCTTTCTGGGGTGACTCCCCATAACAGTCACCCTGTGAGAGTGAAAGGCAGGCAGAAAGTCCCTATGGTGACTGTATTTCTTGGGGCAGTGATTTCCAAAACTGGCCAAACTTCCAGATCACCTGAGGATTTCACTAAGATGAATATTTCTGATATTTTAATTCACTGGGTCCAGAATGGAACTAGATCTTACAATTTTATCAAGCATTCCAATCAATTCTGGTCTCTATGCTGAAGGGCCACATGAGGTGGCATAAATCATTCACCTGCCAGGAAAAGGCAGGTGAGACTGTGGCATGGCAGTAGCTAGCCTGAAGCATTTGTTTAGTTAGTAAAGGGCTACTTGCACCCTATTTCTTTAAAACATGAAAATTGTGTTTGCCTGGACAAACCACCACTTCCTTCTTAGAGGCTCTGCGCCCTCCCCACACAGTGGTCACCAGGGTCAGAAGCACCCTTCCCAGATGGCCTCCTGTCCTGAGCTCCTCCTGCTCTCCTGGGAATCTATCAGCCACTCAGGGTTACTAGGACAACATCACTTTACAAAATCCACTTCCTGACATCTCCAGCCACTTGATAACATCAGATCTATTCCTGGTTAATGAGGAAGAAAAAAAAAAGAAAAAGAAACCTCTGATTCCTGGCAGTTACCAAAGCACAGATCATTTACATAATAACAAGCAAACAACCTCCCAAGTCAGAGGCTCAGCATGTCATATGAGGGGAGGGAGGCGGGTTATAGTTCATGGCCTGACTCTTGGCACTGATCAATTTCAGGCAGCCACAGAGAAAGAAGATTTGCTTCCCTGAAGGGAAGGAGATCTGACAGACATGAATGGCAGGCGTCAGCTGCTACCCTGAGTCCCCATCTCTGGGTGGAGCAAGGACAAAGGTGTCAGAAGCAAGAGTTATAGAACTTCAAAGGAAGATTGTCCTGTAGGATCAAGTCCCTGAAATTCCAGGATCTGGAACCTGGGATGGAATCTGGGCCTTGAATGTTACAAGCTTTTGTAATTATGGTCATACTGGTCATGTTTCAGCTTCCACAGAAGAACATGGACTCACAGACACAATTTAAGCCCAAAGTCTCCAACTTATGGATGATTTGTATTTGCCCTTCCAACTTACCCAGAGTGGTTTTCTTTTCTTTTCTTTTTTCCCCCCACATTTTTTATTGGTGCATTCTAGTTGTACATTCTGATGGGATTGTTTGTTACATATCTGTGCATGCACATGTTACAAAATATAACAATATAATTTGGCCAATATCACTCACCCAGATTGGTTTTCTATAGACTTCAGAAATAGCTGGTATTTACCCCACAATTAGCTTAGGCAATAAAAACTGAAAGCAGATTTCAGATCCTGCAACTCTATTCCTGAAATGATCCTGCAGTCTGCATCTATATGTGACCACTGGTTCCTATAGCTTTTGAAGACAGAACCCTTTAGAGACTGAGGTAAAGCCTGGGAAACTGTGGCCCAGAAAGTCAACATACCATTCAGTGCATCGCATCAATAGGGAATTAACTTCAATCGACAGTCTCTTGCTTCCAAACTTAGAACTTTCCACCTACGAAACCATCTCTTCTTCAACCCTAATATGGTACACAGTGACCTGTGCCTTTTTCTCCCCCTTGGAATGGCTCCAGAGCCAGAGTCTAGGCTTCATAGACTTCTGAATACTGACTTCCTTTCCAAGAATGCTCTGCAGCATGACCACCAGGTTTTCACTCTGTGCAAAGAGCAGCAAAGAAAGACCGAAGCTCAGAGGTGTCTGCCAGCTCCCTGTTCCAAAAACATTTCCAGCATGGAAAATGGGTAGCAGAGAAACCTATTCCTTTAGAACAATGAGGCTCAAAAGATTCCTCTCAGTCATCTCCATTCCTACATTCTCAAGGAGAACATGCTGCCTGTGGTCCCTTAATATCTGTTCTTGGAGTGTCCGGCTTCGTTGGTATGTGTTATGGTGTAGAATGAAGTGTCCCCCAAAAGCTCATGTGTGAGACAACTTAAGAATTTTCAGAGGTTCAATGATCAGATTATGAGAGGTATGATCTAATCAGTGGATTTATTCATTAATATGGATTACAATGGTAACTGTAGGCAAGTAGTTTAGAGAAGCAGGTCACTTCGGGTGTATCTTTGGGGTTTGTTTGTTTTTTCCCCTGGTGAGCAGAGTATTCTGTGTGTGTGTGTATGTGTGTGTGTGTGTTCTGGTCACCATGTCCTCAGCTGCTTTCCTCCACCATGCCTTCTGCCATAATTATGTGCCTTACCTCCAGCCCAGAGCCATGGAGTTGACCAACCATAGGCCTCTAAAACCATGAGCCAAAATAAACTTCCTCCTCAAGTGGCAATTTTATCCACAGCAATGCAAAAGCTGACTAAAATGGTATGAAAGAGATGTCAATCATTGTATATCCTTTAGTAAAGAACCATCTGCCTTCAGCCTTTGGAGGAGAGGGAAAAAGAGACTGGAGGGACACCTTGAACCCATCATTTCTTTATTGTTCTAGGTATGCTGGGAGGCCTGGGTGAACTGTAATTTCTATCTTTGGACTCTTACAAGAATTCCATATTTTAAGATGAACTTACCTTCTCCAAAGCTACCTGATAGGGGTCCATTGGAAAGTGAATACAGAGAAAGAGAGATAGTTCTAGGTTGAGGTCAAAATGGTGGTGGGAAGGGGATAGACATATAGAGAGAGGAGCTCTGAAAGGACCATCAAGTGCTGGATCAGGGGAAGAACAAGCTCTATCCATTTGGGAAAACTGCATGCCCTGCAGGGTGGGCTGAGAGAACCAGCAGGGACTCTCTAAGTGACCAGGGATAGCGCAGGAGAGGAGGAGGATGGGTCCCTGTGGCAGAGAGAACTCTTGGGGCAGGAATGTGAAGCTCTAGTAATGGAGGGATGCAGGAGGAAGGGGGCTGGGAGACAAAATAAACAGAAACTGACTGAGAGGACAACAGAAGAGCTTGAGCTTGTCCTAAAAGTTTTTATTGCATTTCCGGAACTGAGCCGGTGACCCTCACCTGTTGGGAAACCATCCCTGCAGCTGACAAAACTGCATCTTCTGCAGTTTTATAGCATAGAGACTGTCCTTTATGCACGGTATAACAAAAGGGACATTCGTCTTGGGTATACCATAACAACCCCTCACCCTTACCATAAATAAGAAAGAATTATGTAAGAGTTACCTATTGTAGCTGTGAGAAAATTTAGCTGTTGTAGCTGTGAGAAAATTTAGGTGAAACTTATGTTCTGGTTACAGTCATTCTGGGTCATCATACATATATATTTTTCATTTTCTAAAAAGTCTCTAGTCTTTCCTTTTTCTATTTTCCTTAATACATGGTTTCATAGGTGCCTCTAAGTTTTAAGCAGTTTCCAATGCCATTGGTAAGTAGCCTGGATTTCAATTAAAAGTAGTGAATTGTTCTGCTGTATTTCACAAAAAAATGTTTTCATTACTGCCAATCACAGTAGCTAAAGAAAATTTGGTAATGTGACAATCTAGGTGTGCTAGAGGCCAAGGACAAAAGTCCTATCACTTTTACCCTGCTGGCCCCAGTACCTTCAGCATGTCCCAATCCAACTCCCATGCCTGCCTGAACAGTTCTGCAGGAGGTCCCCCACCCCCACCTCCTGGCAGGAAGAAGTATGGCCTGACAGTCACTTCTCGGTAGCCGATCCATTTGTTCATTTGTAATTCTTTGATATATTCATTTAACAAATATTAGTCTAGAGTTATTAGCCACCGAGTGCTTCTCTTGGTAGTTCAGATACAAAGAGAAATAAAGCAGAAAACAAAGGTTACCAAAAACTTTTCACTAAGTGAAAGTGGCCCTTGTTCCATTTATGAATTATTTTCCAATCTCATTTTGTGATGGGCATGCAGCTGGAGTTGCAATTCATCCTCTTCTCCTGGTTTGCTGCATAGATGCTTTGAAATCTCAGATCTCCTCACCCTGAGGTAGTTGAAAAACCTCCATGGTTAAGCAGAATCATGAGCCAAAACCACAGCAGAATGCTGCTCAGAGGAGATTGCATTTGCTGATTGGCTGGTCCTGCAGAATTGTACCCTTAGGGTGTAGAACTCACTTGGGGAGAGTTTGTCCTCTTGTGTATACTAATAATGGGACACTGACCCACAATGGAGATAGACTGTTACCATGAAAGGAAGGGACAATGGGGACAGAGACTAACAATGTCTGTGAGAAGGGCACACCCTGCAATTGTCTCCTCCCATGCTGCTGGTATGTACCATGATGCTGAATCATCCCCTTAAAATTATGCAGGAAGGAAAAGATATTCTTTGCCCTTAAGTTCACTCTAGTGGCTAAAGAAAAGCCACAGGAAGTTGAGTGGGGTAAGGGGATTCTTAGGACTAATAGTTGTCACTCGTATGGATATTGCCAGATACTATAGTCAGAAAGTGGAAGGTGCCCGGGGGTGACTCATGAAACCAAGAGACAATATCCATAGCATGAAGAGTGCTAGGCTGGCCCTGGGAAAGGGTTTAGGAAAGGAGAATTGGCACCAAGGAGTGCAATTATTAGAAAGAAGGAATTGGATGTCTTTGTCCCTGAGATCTACTATCTATTCTAACACAGGTATGGCACTCCACGGGTCTCTCTGGCAGGTTGAGTGTCCTCACTGTAAAAGAAGAGAGTTTATTTGGCCCTTCCAATGGCTGAATCTGCTTCAGTACTGTTCTGATAAGACAATGCCCCTGGGCTGGACCAGATTCTTGTGCCCCATAGTTAGCTTCTGCCATTTCCCCATCCCACAATTAAATATGCCTCCTTCACTCTAGTTCCTTCTCCAAACAGGAATGACTTATCTCTAGCCATGGGAAACCAGCACTGAATTCTCTTTTGAAGCAGCATAGAGCTCAGCAGGGAGACAAGGAAGGGCCAGAGAAATGAGGTGCTTTAGGCTGGGAACTCACAGACAACCAGGTAGGAGGACGAGCAGGAAACATCATTCCAGAGTCCATCCTTCAAGAGAATCACACAGTCCTCCCCTGAGCCATAGTTATTAGGCTCACTCGCCTTCCAGTTGCTGTAGGTTAGCCTCCCTCCTGTCACATACATAAACTGGCCTTCTGTAACCTCATCTGTGATACCCAGGAAGGCATTGTCTCTGGCCACCTGTTGGATGTTCTTGTTCTCCTCAGCATTCTTGGGGGCAGCCACAGTGGCCTGGAGCTCTGTGCACCAAGCCTTCGCTTTGGAAAAAGGCATATTTTCACCATTGGTCACGTAGAACTTCTTTCCAGACTTTTTGCCCAAAGAGAAGGCTTGCACTGAAATCAAAAAGAGTAGATGAGGCTGACTGGAGCCCAGCTCAGGACAGTAGGTGAAAAAGCCCTTCTCTGGGAACTGGACTCTAAAAAATAGTACCATGCCCAAGCGAATGCCCTCTGACAGAGACTATGAGGAGGCCATTTCCCAGCTGTAGAGTCATGGAAGGGACATAACCTCTGGCAGACAGCCAGATCCCATCCTTGAGACCTACATTGGTTAAAAACTACCCTGGCACTTGGTGGACAGAGAAGACATGCTTGGGCCTCACTGACAGGATCAGGTACCAACAACCATGTAGGAACAGTGGATGTCAAGAAAGGAGCAAAGACTTTGGAGACAACAGATCCCTCTTCACTTCTTCCCCTGCCCCTTGCTGGCAGTGTGATGTGGAATAAGTTCCCTATGCTTCCTGAAATTCTTTTTCCTCATCTGCAGACAAAACACATATAACAACCACAACTAACATTGGTGAGGGGATTGAATGAAACCCTATTACAGGAAAATGACAACCCAGCACAGACCCTGGTATGTATTGAGTATTCCTAAGTGTTAGTTCTTTCTCTTCCACTCTCCCTCCAAATCTAGTTCATGCTGAAGAAAAAAGTGAGGGTCAAGTACATGTTGGGGGCAGAGAAAAGACTTACACTTTTTGATGCGGTCCAATTCTGATTTCAGGTTCCTTATCTCTCTCTCTAAGTTAGCCAGTTTAGTCTCAGCAGCTGCAAAGCAATAGAGACAAGGGTATTTAGTAAGAAGACCTCAAACTGGAGAACAGAATATTTTGGAAAAGGATTTTATTTTTGGCTTACTTAAATGTAAGCTTGTTGCAAAAAAAAACAAGAAATCAAAATGAAGCAAAAAAAAATTAACTGTATTTCTGTCTTCCCAGTTATATCTTGATGTTATCGTTTGGATCTGGAGTGTCCCCAGCTGGTGGCATTATTGGGGGATAGTGGACACTTTAGGAGGAAGTAGGTCACTGGGGGCTTTGTCCTTGAGGACATATCTTGTCCCCACTCCTCCCTACCTCTCCTTTTGCTTCTGGCTGCCATGAGGTGAGCAGCTTTGTTTCACTACACCCTTCTGCCATGATGTTCTACTTCCTCACAGACCCAGAAACAGTGGAGCCTGAGAGCACAGATGGACTCCTCTAAAACCATGGGCCAAATTAGTCTTTTCTACTTTAGGTTGATTTTCTCACAGTGAGAAAAGTTGACTAATAGACTTAGTCACCCTTAGCAACTTGTGACTATAATACTGGATTCTTTTCTTCACCTTTTGCTTATGGTAATGTTATAATAATTTTTGGGGGGTTGAAATATAACTTTTGTTTTTATTTATTTGTTTATTTATTTTTGTTTTAAATACACAAATTTCTTTTTTTTTAATTTATTAGTTCCCAGATCTTACTGGGGTGTGCTCCTTACCCGAACTATCTCCACGATCTCCTTTTTGGCCTCTTGGTCCTGGAGCCCCAGGCGCCCCTGTATTTCCTGGAGGCCCCAGTTTCCCTGGAGGGCCCTGCAAACCTCTGAGCCCTTGACCTGTTACAAAGCAAGGAACAATGACCCATGATCATTACTCATTTTCCCTAACACTTGATTCACACTGACCCCAGGAAAGAACCAGGGAACTAGTAGTGACTCAGAGAAGAAAGTGCTTCTGCATCCCAGGGCAAGAAGGCTGTCCTGAAGTCAATCACACACCCCCAATTTCTATGGAAGTGTGGAATCTTGGAGAGCCAGAGAGCACCTTTGTTTGGAAGGCAGTGATGTGTTATAGGGACTAGTCAGGTGCACTAATATCCACCATAATAAAAGCTGAGCCTCCCCAGGTCTCTGCTATATTCCTCATGTGGAACAGTCCCCTGCTGGCGACATTCAGGAAGACAGAGCAGCCCGTCATGTACCTGGCTCGCCCTTTTCTCCCTTGAGTCCATCTCGCCCATCTCTGCCTGGAGTGCCATTGGTGACAGGGATCCCACAGGTAATCACAGAGCAGGTCTTCTGGGCATCCTCACATGTTTTTGTTTCTGAGGCCACTGTCACCACACTCAGGAGAAAGACAGGGAGTAATGGAAACAGGAACATGGTCCTTACCTCAGAGTGGAGAAAGTCAAGGGAAAAAAATCATCTCATTTTGTTGAGTCAGCATATGCTGCTACCTGTGCTTGCCTCCCCTGGCCTGTCAGGGCCCTTCACCTTCCCTTTCTCCAGGACCAGTTGGAGAGAGGTCTGGTTGAAAGGGAACTCCCGTGATCAATCCTTTGACATCTTTCCCCTCCCTCCCTCCCTCCCTCCCTTCCTTCCTTCCTTCCTTCCTTTCCTGTTGGTCCTGGAGTCCACAGTCAAGGTTTCTATATGGTACTGGTGCACTCACACCCCACTCATCACTTCCTTTGGAAAAGACCACCTTTAGCTTGCAGATGGTCAAGTGGATCCAAGAAAGACACAGATGCCTTGGATCATAGAGTCAGAAGCCCAGGTGGGCCTATTGACCCTTCTAAAACTTCTACTCAGTCCTCACCAGGTTCAAGCCATGAAGCCAGACTGTAGGCCCAGGTCTCCACCTCTTTCCTCCAGAAATGACTTACCCAGCACAGAGGCAATGCAGGGAAGGGAGCCCTCCAGCTCAGGCTTCTGGCAGCTGCCGCAACAATGTCAGGCCCAATTAGGCTGGTAACCAAGAACCACACTGGCCTGGCCTTCAACCCCAGATTAATAAACAACTATCCTGGGCTGGAGATGTAGTTTAGCAGTACAAAACTTGCCTTGCATATATGAGGCCCTGGATGCCACCCATAGCCCTGCAAAAAATTAATGAATAAATGAAAATAAAATTAAATTCTAATAAACAACCATTCTTGGAGCTGCTATAACTAGGTAGTTCTCCTGGGCTGCTGGTGGGGTCTCCAGAACAGTTCTAGGCAGTGTCTCCATAGTAAACCAACTCCTCCTTCACCTGTCCCACCCACACATCCATTCGTACAGCTCAGTCACTCTGATCCTATAGAGTCACAAGCTCTCAGCACGGTTCCATCTAGATACTTATTTCCAAAACAAACATGCACAGATGTTATACCAGACAAACACATGTGTTCATGCACATGCACACATGCACACACTAGCATACATCTCTGTATCCATTGTTCTCATCCCTTCATTTGGGTTTCATTTATTGCAGGGCCAGGGTGGAGACATGAAAGACCTATAACCCTGGGTAAACTCACTTTTCCCTCATCATCCAGGAAATTTGTCAAATATCTTCTTGGGACATGACACAGAGCTAGGACAAGGGGAAGACATATTTGCAGACAACTTAAATTCAAAGCTGAATGTGAGCATTTGCACCAACTGGCCTCTCTGCCCAGACACTTGCCTCTGTCTTTGCATTGTCATTTGCTGTCATTCAGATTTCATCTTAAATATTGTCTTGGGAGAAAGGTCTTTCCTAACCATTAAATTTTAAGTACGCATGTTGATAAATAATGATTCTCTGCTCTAATTTTCTGCTTCCCTGTGTGAATTTTTGTTGTTTATTTGATTACCTGCTTATTGACCACCTCACCCCTTTAGAATGAGAGTTTCATGAGCTGACATCTTGCTCACAGCTGATGCATGTCCACCTAGGACAGTGTTTACAAACTGCCAGTGCTCAAGAAAAATTGATGGAACAATTGCAAATTGTAGCACTGTGTCTTCAGAGCAGCACTCTTGGCTTTTCTCTGACTAGAGCTAACTTCTGTGTCCACTTCACCTGTGTTGTTACTGTTCTTGGGCAAGAACTGTGTCCAGTTCAATTCCTTGTCCCCATGGTGCAGCCCAGGGCTGGGCACATAGGAAGCACCCAGCAAGAGAGCAAGGAAAGAAGCAGAGACCTGGAGCAGGAGCATGTGCCAGATTAGGCTGTGGCTGTTACAGGCCACGCTGTCTGGAAGCATCCACTGCTTATTGCTGGACTCTGATCAAATGACCAAGTACCTAATGTGACCTTTGATGCCTGCCTTCACCCAAACTCACACTAATGCTTTGAAATACTTTGACCAAGTAACTCGAGAAGTTTGCTTTTTTCCTGGTGGGGAGCAAGGTCAGGTCATTTACCTTAAATTCTGTATTATGATTGGCATTTTGGCTTCTTAAGGGCCGACAGCTCATGTATACTCAAGTCACCGTACCCCATTCAGTAGCTCTCCTTGTTACAGAGAGCCTGCCAGGCACCAGGAATTAGTGAACTTATTACTATTAAAATTCTTTATTATTATTACTGGATTTTGTATTTATTCCTAGATGAAAAACTGTGCTTTACGTGTCCCAGCTTGTCACACCTAGTGCAGTGGAGACATACAGGCAATGGAGAACCTTACCATCAACCCAGATACCACAGGGCTTTCTTAAATGGAGATGAGGTGAATTTAAATTCACCTTGTAAAAAATCTCAAATAAGTTGGAAATAAGCAGAATGAGAGTCGACAGAAACAGCAAGCCCCAGAAATAGTCCTCCAAGGACTATGGACTTCATACAATAGATAATAAACAGCCACTCTCATTATCCATCTGCATCTGCAGATTCAACCAATCACAGATATATATATAATGTCTGTCTAAACATATACAAAAATTTTTTTATCATTGTTCCCTAAACAATACAGTAAATCAACTATTTACATAGGCTTAAGTATTATAAGTAATATAGAGAGGATTTAAAGTACACAGTAGGATATGCATAAATTGTATGCAAATACTATATATATATACATAGAAGTATCTGCAGATTTTGATACCTGTAGGGACCAGGAATCAATCTCCTATAGATACTAAGGGGCAACTGTATGTTTAAAAATATATAATTAAAGATAAATTTAAATTAAATTAATGAACAATAAGAAGAAAAAAAACTAGGGGTTGGAGGGGAAGGGAGGGGGCATGGGGTCAGAAAGGCTGGTGGAACGTGATGATCATTATTATCCAAAGTACATGTATGAAGACACAATTGGTGTGAATATACTTTGTATACAACCAGAAATATGAAAAGTTATGCTCTATATGTGTAATAAGAATTGTAATACATTCTGCTGTCATACATAAATTAAAATAAAGAAATAAAGAAAAGAAAAAAACAATAGAGCTAGTAATGAAATAAAATGAAATAATGAAATAAAATGCAAAAAAAAATACCCATAAACTTGGCAAAGATGACTGTGGTAGTTTGGATGATTGTTTCCAATTTTAACTTCCTTCTTAGAATAGAATTATAAATCCAAGCTCTTTGCTAAAGTACTTTGTAGAGGCTCCCACTGGAGTATGTGGAGTAAACAACCTAGCCCCTTTGATATTTGGTTTGGCCCTGTGACTCTGAGTAGATAGGAAGAGAACAGTAGCCTCAAGTGTGCTTATAAGTTAATGTGGCCTCTTGTGTTTCTTTCCCAACCATGGGAAGAATATGTCCCTGGAAGCCATTAATATCAGGATAATTACATGATGCAGAATAGACATGAACTCACCTGAAAGCCCTGGGTCCAGCCCATTGTGCTGAGTCCTGGCAAGCTCAGCTGAGATCAGCCAAAGCCCAGCAAAATGGAAGATTCAGAGCAACAACCAAAAATGTATGTGATACCGATTTATTGTTGCAATGATTGATGGAAAAGTATAAGAAATAAATCAGGAAGGAAAAGAAAAGAATATGACAATATGGACAGTATTGACATTAAAAATATATACTATGTACAAATTTTTTATAGCAATGTATTTTCATAGCAACATGATTGCAAACTAGAAAAATAGATGTTAGTAAGCAATTTAGAATTGGCCCAAGAAGTGTTAGAATGACACATAAATCACAAAGAAAGAGAAGTAAAAAGTTATCCACTATTCCTATTTTTTAAAAAAAAAGGTTTTAAGGTGTTACCAAATCTTCAGAGAAAGATAATCCTCTCTCATATAAATGGCTTAGCTAAACATTTAAATCATAATGAATAAAGACCTGACAAAAAAAAGTATACTCTTAGACAATAATAATATATTAGCACAAATGCAAACAAACACAATTTTAAAAAATAGTTATTTAAGTCCAGAAGTGTACTGATAATTAATAGCATAGTCTTTGGAATCTGACTTTCTGTCTTTATAAGCCCATGGATTGACTGTATGATCTTGAAAAAATCAATTTAACCTCAATGTGCCTCAAATTTTCTTATTTTTCATTGGGGAAAATAATAGCATCTATAGATCAGAGATAATGAAGATTACATAGATGAACACAAGTATAGCCTCTGCACATAGTAACTGTGATAAGAGTATCAGCCATCAGAGCAAGTAGGAGATATCCCAGGAATGCAAGGATAGTTCAACACCAAAACAAAAATCAAAATAATTCATTGACTTAATATGTAACAAATTTTATTTAAAACGTCAATTTAGATATACACTAGCTTAAAGCTTGGAGTGCATCCTGTTCTCCAAACTAGTACATGGTCTCAGATTCTTTGGAAATGTTCTTCCCAGATCCTTGAAATGATTCTAGGGTTGATTTAAAACACAAATTATTTTTGTCTCCTGGTTTTGTCATTAAGATCTCTCTCTCTCTCTCTCTCTCTCTCTCTCTCTCTCTCTCTCTCTCTCTCTCTCTCTCTCTCTCTCGTCAACGTCTGATTCTTCACCACCAGGGCCATGGAGTGATAGCTAGGTTTGATGCTGTTGCTTCTTGATGTCAAGGGTGGGTAGCAGCTTCCTCTCTTGAATCTTTAGATAGGTGGAGAGTAGAGAGAACATTGATGTCAAAGGTGCACGTTCCCTGCTCCCATGAGCAGCCACGTATCAGTGGGGACACAGCTGCTCTCAGCCTACACTGACTGGTTCTCAAGTTTCTGGAATGGCTGCTTACAATGACAGCTCCTCTCAGGAAATGGACTCTGAAAGTCTCCTGCTCTATGGCCACTACCCTGTCAGTGGACACTTCAGTCCAGAGGTCTTGTTGCTGGTGCCCCTGTGCTTTAGGGAGCAACTTGCTCATGAACACAGTTTAAACCACAAAGGCATTCACACAGCCCTGAAGAAACCACTCAAGTTTCCCCAGAACACTCCTGTTCACAATTGTATTCTTCCTCTTTTCTTTTTTTCCCCATGACTCAGCAAAATAAGGCTCTCTGTTGGTTTAGCACTTCAGTACTTTTAGAACAAGGAATGATCTCCTGTACCTGCCTTAGGTGTCCTGGAAGGGAAAGGATAATTTCCACTGTGAGAGCACAGGTGCTACCCAAGGTGGGTCACCTTCCTTTCCCTTTTCAATCCTTATGCTGACCAAAGAAATAGAATTATTAAACCAATTCTACTGCATATTCCCTTTCTTTCAGGTCAAGAAGTGGATGCTTGGGGTATTTCTCCAGGTTTAAAATATGAGGCACTTGGAACCTGTCAATCTCAGCTGTACACTCCAGATGTTCATCAGCAGAAAAGAGAAATGGCTCACCTCACCCCTTACACACTGTGAACAGACTAAAGGAAATGCCATAAATCATCTGATAAATTTCAATACACAGTCATGATAAAAATTACAAGGTATCTATCAGAAACTAGAACAAGCAGTATTTTCAATTGTGAAATATTGAAAATGTTCCCATGTCACAATAAGAAACTCATATTGTCATTGGATCTCTTCAACAATGTATAGGGGCTCCTGGACCCTATCAAAAGATAAAAATTCAAATATAGGAATTATGAATACCATAAAGAAAAGAGCAAAATTTCCATCATTTGTAAATATAATCATATATTTATAAAACATAAGAGAGTCAATTATTTCAGAAGTATTAGGGGGAAGGAATGAGAATCCAAAAAGATGGTTGGGTGTAATATGAATAAAAAATAAGGCAAGTTTTCTCACAAACAAGCAATTATTAATTTAAAATGTGATTTAAAAATACCATAGTAACAATATCAAATAAAATCATAAAATAAATAAATTTAATAAAAAATAAGGATATATCAATTTTCAGAGGCTTAGATAGTTTATATATTAAAAAGCTTCCTTGATTTAAAAAATTTTTAAATTTGATATTATGATAGTAAGACTCTATAATTTGTATGCTGGATTCTGAGTACATATGGGAGGATAATTAGCTTAAAAACCAATATTCATCATAGAATAAGAAATAACATTCTATTCCCACCTTTGGGGTTTTGATGTAGAAATTTTGCTCAGGGAAAGAATTAATGCAGTGAGAAAAAGTGTTCAAAGTGTGAGGGTGGGAGGGGGGGAGCCTTTCTAGAGACAAGATACTTATGTGGTTGCCCCTCATGGGACATGGTCCCATTCCCATGTGTCCCTGGGGCATGAGGCATAGTCCCATTTCTGCAGACTTGACACAAGACCTGGGACCATGCCCTGAGTGCCACTTCCAACATTGTGCTGCAGAAAACACCCAGGTGACTAAGTGGAGTATGGAAGGCATGATGTCACCAACTGCAAATAGGCCTTGTGGACTCAGACCAGGAATTATCTACACACTGGCAGCCAACACTGATGTCTATATGTTCTTTCAGATGTTTCTGTAGCCCCTATTCCTGTGTACAGCCTGAAGGAGAAGATCAGTTTGTTCCATCCACCAAACAAAGAAAGCATATCCTAAGATTGTATTTTTCATTCTTCGGGCAAGTGGGGGGCTCAGAGGCAGAACTCACTTCATTTACATAAATAAAAAGAAATGAAACTAAAGCAATGGAAATTCATGTTAACACATTCATAGTTTATTGCACTTAAGTCATCTCTACTCAGCTCAATGGTGGGGTGATTATGAATATGAGGTTCAGGTGGAGTAGATGGATTTGAATCCAATCTCTGCCATTTGCTCTTCATTGTAATAGTCAAAACATTTGACTTTGCTAAGCATCCATGTTCTCATTTAAAAATGAGAAAAATAATACTGTTCCCATGAAATTGTTAAAGATTAAATAACATTTCATAAGAAGCATTACAAGTGTCTGTCAAGGTGATTGGTGCATAGTTTGTGCTTGAGAAACTGTGTCACTTTGTAGTAGTAGTAGTTATGATAGTGATTTGAGTAGTTGGAGCAATGGCAACAAATATTTTATCTTCATTCAAAATGAAGAAATTGGCTCAGGAAAATTAAATATCCCAAAGAGGTACAGGATACCTTTACCCACACCAAGACAGAGCCCAAGATTTTATGCACAGTTGATTTTAATGAAATCCTGATTAAATGAAATTAAAGAAGAAAGCAGAGCCAGTGCTGGGGTTGATAGTGTAAATGCCTCATGGAGATCTGAGGTGAGGTGGGGATCAGCAGGAAGCTACTTTGGTCAGGCCTGGGGTGGGAAGGTTCTTCATTAGAGGCCTAGGCTGGTTTCTGTTGATCAGTGGTTGAGCAGGAACCCTAAAACTCAAGGGAGTGATTACCAATCTGGAAGACTAAGTTCTATCAGCTCCATGCTGGGCCACCCTCTGGCTCTCTAGCCTCATGGAAGAGAGCAGGTATGCCCCAGAGAACCAGGGTGCTGAGTAATCCTGAAGGTGACCTTAGCTCCTCACATTTGTAATTTTCTGGAAGTCTATCTTTATCACTGTGTTTAACCAAGATTTCTAAATTTTCATGGGACTGGGAAAGGGGAAAGTTTCAGGGGAAGATTAGAGGAGCAGGAAGCAGGCACTCTGTGATTTTAGAGGATTTTTCTAACTTGAGGCCTCATGGTTGCCATTTATAAATGAAAAAAACTGGAGAAGATGAAGAACAAATTGTTCTCCATCTCCGTCTCATAGTGAAGTTCAAGGTCGGGAGTGGAGGATATCTAAGTTGCAGTGCTGAGAAGGGGCTCCCAGGGCAGTGTCAAGGATTAGTGATTATAGGAGAAGAGTTAGGAACCATCTGGGGAATGAAGTGATTAAGAGTGCCTTTGGATCTAATAATCACAAATACATTTTGTTGAAATTTAAATTTAAAAATAAATTTTGATGGAGGCTGCCATGCAGGATCCTGTCTACCCTGTGGCCTAAATGTCTGCTCAAAACTCACAGATGGCCAAACGGTACTGCAGGCAGTTCTTATCATTCCAAGTCCCATCTGTGTACATCTCCACACACTTATCTCTGCCCCGACCCCTGGGCTCCCCGGGATACCAGTTGGTATAGTTCACAGGGGTCTCATCCAGGTAACGGAAGTCTCCAAGAGTGTTGCTCTCAACCAGGCCCAGGTAGGCATAAGTGTTGTACTTCCTCACAATGCTTGCAATGGCCTCATTCTCCTCTGGATTCCTTGGGGCAGCAATGTTGCCACCTGCTTTGGCACAAGACTCACTAATGTCATCAAAGTTGACCGATTGCCCATTGGTGGAGAAGATCTTCTTTCCAACTGCCAGCATGGACCCCTGCAAGCTGAGGACTAAGAGCAGAGGAATCTGGGTTAGGCCACCAACCTCTGTCTCCATATCCATCTTGCCTCCTCAGGGTCTCTACCATTAGGCTCTTTCCAATCTCTTTGTCTCTGCCTCTCTCTTCCTTCCCTTCCTCTTCCAATCAGTTTTATAAATTCCTCTCTCTGCTTTCATCCATCCATCTTTTCATTCATTCATTCATCTCCTTAACATTTACTTATTGCCAAGAACTGTGAAATTTTCTGGGATGCAAGAGAAAGCAGGATGGGCAGAGAACATGCTCTCCTAGGAAATTGGGAGCAAATCTGTGTCTACTTCTCTCTTTTCTGGACCATTCAGAGACTTCAGAAAAGGAAAGCATCATTCCTTATCTCAAACCTGCAGATTCACACTTGTTTTTCTGGTCTATAGTCTCCAGAAGCTGGGGGTAACTCTACCCTTTGTGCCCCCAAGGAGTCCCCTTACCTCCCATTGACTGCGAGATTTGATGCCTGAATTCCTGAAGCATGGTTTGGAGATCCTCATCTAGATAAGATGGAAATCCTATGGAGAGACCCCCACCAGGATGAGGGGCAAGCAGACAAGATCCCAACTTGCTGCCCACAGATGTTTTGCCCACTGTAACCCTGGAACCCTGCCCTCTAATTGTCCGCATCCCCTGTGCAGGCATGAGGGTCCACAATGTGGAATGTTTCCATACTCTGTAAACACCTATCTTCCTTTATGCAGTTGTGCCCCTGATGAACCTCTTTCTGCTCTTCTTTCATGTCATATCTCCTGAATGGCTCTGCTTGCCCAACTTTGAGTGCTTTTCTGACCTCTAGAAAGGGTCCTCTCCTTCACCTTCCACCCAGGATGAATATGATTGCTTTTGCATTCTCCTGATAGATCTTGATAGTACTCAGAGCTATGGAGTTCCCTTGCACACTTGGGACTCCTGATCATAACCTTTTCCTGGATCCCTCATGCACATAACCCTGTATACCTTTCAGAATGCCCAAGAGCCTCAGTCCCATGGAGGGCTATGACTCCCAGTGTTGTCCCTCTTCCTTCACCTGACACCTTTTATCTCTCCATAAGCAGTCACAATGCATGGAACACTTCCTATACCCATCGGTCCCTGAATTATGACCATGTAACTTGAACACCTCTGACTTCTGTCTTCAACCTCACATATCATTAATTAATTAGGTTGAGCAGTATGCCACAGGCACCTCTGTTACCCCATGTTGCTGACTGCATAGGCATTATGTGCATGTCCCCCTGCCCATCCTCTCCCCTGGCTCCCACTCACCTGGAAGGCCCCTTTCACCAGGCTCCCCCTTGTCTCCACGCTCTCCAGGGACACCGGGGGCTCCAGTCAACCCGTCACGCCCAGGGAGACCTGGCATTCCTCCTGGAGGGCCCATGGGACCTGTAGAGAGAAGAGGACATGGTTGTGTGGACCTCGACTTCCATCTGAGTGAATTCACTTAACATTGTATGGGCACTTTGAGGATATACTCTCCAGATACTCCAGCTTAAGTGCCCTAGGAAACCCCCACTTTGTCCCAGCCAAATGAGTCTTGAAACCCAACATACAGCCCTGGTCAAAGGGGCCTAAAAAATGTGTCCCTGCCCCTCAGTGGAGGATGGGGTCTCCAACACAATACCTGGAGGTCCAGGGTCTCCCTTGACACCATCTCTCCCATCTCTGCCTGGCAAGCCATGGGATCCAGGAGTGCCAGGGATACCCGGGCTTCCAACACAGACTTCTGTCCCATTGCTCATGATGCCAGAAACTGCCATCAAGGTGAGGGTGAGGGCCAAAGTGCACAGCAACATGGCTCCTGTCCCAGCTGCTTCTCCTGCTGGAGAGAAGGGCCACTGACCCATCTGCAGAATTTGCGAATGTCTCCCCTTAACCCTTTACATTTGCTGTGTTTGTTAGAACTCAGGAATATGGCAGAGTCTGAGGGCCAATCCAGTCCAAATAAGAGTACTGGGAAGAACTGAAGACCCAAACTATCCATGCACAGGAATTCCCAGCATCATCCAGTATCTAGCCTGGTCTTATATCCCATGCCTCTGATCTGAGGTGGTGTGGTCCTTGGGCAGGTGAGGGGTAGAACTTTGGAGAGTCAGCAGCCTGGTTCTCACAGAGTGTCTTCTCTGTTAGCATGTTCCAGTGTGGCCGTGAGGCATTCATTGCACCTCTCTGACCTACAGATGAACTTCAGTGTTCACAATCCGGACCCATCCCTTCCAGTTGTCCTTCACTCCCTGATATGGGAATGCAATCCATATGTCCCTCAAAATTCCCAGTTACCCTCTTTTTGGGTTCTAAGGAATCATGGACCTCAGAATGGATAGATATGACCAGGGTCCATGGCCTATCCCCTATATAGCAGTCAATGATGGGGAACCCTTTCCTTCTCAGGACCTTAGTTAGTACTGTGGCTCTTAGGCTGGTCCTGGAATCCTTATGCTAGAGAGGGCCCATATACCCATATACCAGGGAATGGGGGCTCAGCTTACCCACACACAGGCTTCCGTCTTGGTGGATTTCTGCCTCCAAGTCAGAGTGGAGAGCACCATTTATAGGGATGTGGGCTGACAGGCTTCCTCCCAGTCCCTGAGAGGCCCCTATCTTAAGAGCCTCTCCTTCCTGGAGGGCCTCTCATGTACATATCACATTTCCCCACAGAGCCCTCAGGCTGGAGGAACACTTGAAGAGAGCCCAGAATCCCTAAAGAAAAACTCCAGATCTGTAAGAAGGGGAATTTCCCTCCGCCTGAGGTCACTCACTCTATTCCTAACAACTTTTCTACAGTAAAGGATGAAATCTTTTACCTAGGTAGTGATGGAGGTGCATTTGGTTCCTGGTTTGGTTTCAAACAGTACAGAGACTGGTGGCTCTAGTTTAGGGTGGTCAGTTTGAACTGGAGAATACTGTCTGTCCTTTGGTTTGTTCACTGTTGAGTCTCCAGGATTACCAGCCCCTGCCTCTGTGGCCTTGTGGCTGAATTGGTAGGTATATGAGCAGAGTGACAGATAAACAGGTGGCATGTTCCATTTTCCTCTGTCCTAGCTGGTTCAGCCGTGGGGAGGCAGGACACTGCCTGGAAGTTCACAGGAGAGCATCAGTTTCTGTTTGGGGCCATAGGTGATATCAGGTAACTGCAAAGGTGATGACTTTTTTGTTTTTTGTTTTTTGTTTTTTGTTTTTTTTATTGGTTGTTCAAAACATTACAAAGCTCATGACATATCATCTTTCATACATTTGATTCAAGTGGGTTATGAACTCCCATTTTTACCCCAAATACAAATTGCAGAATCACATCGGTTACACATTCACATTTTTACATAATGCCATATTAGTGACTGTTGTATTCTGCTACCTTTCCTATCCCCTACTATCCCCCTCCCCTTCCCTCCCATCTTAAGGTGATGATTTTAAGTGATCAAATGATATCTAAAATCCTAATTAATGAGATATTCTATTAGACTTGCTTAAGAAAGAAGGAATTCCTAACTGCAAAGATGGTAACCACAGGGAACCAAGACAAGGAAATCCCCAGGCTTCCTACTATGTAGTTTGAAAAATCTTGAAATTCTTGGGATGTGTGGAGAACTTCTAGGCAGTAGAAGCTCAGCTGACACTACCTCACTCCTAGGACAGGAAGTCAGGTGGCACCCCCTTGAATCACTGAGTACTCTCAGCTGCCCTGGTGCTGCTGCTACATGCCCTTCAGGTGGGTTCTGGATAGGTGTGGATGGGGTAGCCATATCTAGCGTAGAGCTGAGGTAGGTGGGAAGCAAATCCAGGTGCAGCTGAATAAGAAGAGAGACTACCTGAGATGTCCAGGGCCAGTGGTTTGCAAGGAGGGTGAAGCTTTAGGAGGCAGACACACCTGAGTTTGCCTGGAGCTGCCACTTACCACCCATGTGGCCCTGATAGGGTTATATAAATTTTGGAACCTTCTTTTTCTTTTCTTTATTTTGAATCAATACCAAAGTTGCAGATACAGTGTATACTATCTCCAAATAACCTTCGATCCTATGCAAAATTCACCAAATGCCCCAGTAAAGTCTTCTACAGGAAAAGGATTCATAATCATGTGCCCCATTTAGTTGTCATTTCCCTTTAGTCTCCTTAAATAAAAAATAGTGCCTTAATCTTTTTTTTTTTTTTAACTTTCAGGGTCTTAACACTTTTTGGAGATTACTGGTTAGTTACTGTGTAGAATGACTCTCACTTTGGTTTTTTTTTTCCCCTTAAGTATTCATGATTGGATTCAGATTCCATGAAAATGATGGTGTGTTCTCCTTCTCATCAGGTGGCATGTGACTTCAATTTGTTCAGATCCTGGTGATGTCTACTTTGATCATTTGCTATGTGCCAGGATTCTGTACCAAGTTCTTTTTTTTTTTTAACATGAGAACTATTTGTGGGGAGGTATTTTGAAGCTCTGTAAAGGTCCCACTTCTCACTAAACTTTCTTTTTCCCCCCACTTATTTATTTTTATCCATATAAACTTTGGCTTGAGGAATACCAAAGGCCAGCAGTGGGGAGTTGTTTACTTAAGATGCAGGGATTAAGGGGGTGCATTATCTATAGAAAATCTTAAACAATCTACAAGTTGTTAGCACATTGCTCCAGCAAATCTAAGGAATGTCATTAATAACATATTTCTCTGCTCTAGTACTGCTGAGTCCTGATAGCCCATGCCAAGTCACTCCTGTGTACACACTCTCCTCACCTGACCTAGGCTCTGACATGCTCTCCAGGTATTTGGCCTTCTCCTGTAACTTCCTTACTCTCCTTAGGGCCTTACACCCTATGACTGCGCCACCTGCCCACTTGGGTGGTCCAACATCCACATCAGGATCCTCCTTTGTGGGGATGTCCCTTTCACTTGGCCAGGCTCAGGCAGTCCACACCAAGCCACCTCAGACAGAGTTCTACTCCCTCCCGTGCAGAAGCGCTCCTCACTCAATGTGTTTGATATCAGAAAGAAGACACTTAGGTAAGTTTGAGTGAAGTTAAGATGGAAGAGGTGTAAAGTGGAAGTCATGCCTTCTTCCTGAGGTTGGGGCATGGCATCTGTACAGCTTTGAGACCTCTCACAGCTGTTCAGGGAACTCTTGGACTTCCCCTTCTCCAACTGCCCTATGCTCCAGCCAGGTGAGGTGTCCATATGTGGCTCTCTTGAGTTTTCTGTATTTTGGAATCATCACAACTCTAAAGTAAATCTAGAAAATAAATCCTCATTTGATACTTCAGTCAACTGAGGCTCAGAGCTTCCTGGATTTCCCAGATCACTCAGATCTTCTCTAATACAGCATAAATTTAACTTCAGAAATATCCTCCCTGAGTCAGAGAGGATGTGTTTGTTCTATTTGATCTAGGGGGAAAAAGGGCAGCATAAAATAATTTACTGATTATATTTATTTCAAAGTATCTTCTAATCTCAGGAGTTTGGGCCCAGATCAACAACCTGAAGGGGAAGAGAGTACAGGTTTTTCTTCCCTGATGCAGCCAGCATATTAAATAAATAAATTTTATATACACACATATGCACACATGCACACATATATTACATATTTTTATATACATACATGCTTACATACATATCACATTGGTGCCTCTCGAATAAATGTCATTTCATTTGTACTTTAGTTAATAAGTTGATTAATTACTTGATTAATTTTGTGATACTGGGAATTGAACTCAGGGATGCTCTACTACTGAGCTACCTCCCCAGCCCTTTTTATTTTTTATTTTGAGATAGGGTCTCCTTAAGTTAACCAGGCTAGCTTCGTACTTGTGATCCTCCTGCCTTGGCTTTCTAAGTCACTAGGATTATAGGTATGGACCACTGTACTGAACTTGTCATTTTGTTTTTATTATTTTTTTCCTTTAAAATTTTTTATTAGTTTACTTTTAACTGATGAATAAAATTATATACATTTTTACAGTAAAAAATGATATTAAACATAGATACATTGTGAATAGTTAAATCAAGCTAAACACAACTACCTCATTTGTGTATGTGTGTGTGATGAAAAGACAAAATCTATTAGCATTTTTCTAGCATGATATATGTTTGTTATTAACTGTAGTTACCATGTTATATAATGGATCTCTTAAACTTATTTATCCAATCTAACTGAAGTTTTGTTTCCATTTTTTATCATATTCCCCCTTCCTCCACCAGCCCCTGGTAACACTATTCTACTCCCTGTTTATAAGTTAGACTTTTTCAGATTTCACATGTAAGTGGTAACATGTTGTATTTGTCTTTCTGTACTTGGCTTATTTCACTTAACACAATGTCTTTCAGTTTAATCCCTGTTGTTACAAATGTCAAAATTTCCATGTTTTTTTTTCAGGCTGAATAATATTCCATTGTGTACATATTATGGTTTAGGTATGAAATATCCTCCAAAAGTTCATGTGTGAGACAATTCAAAAACATTCAGAGGTAAAATGATTGGGTTGTGAGGGCCTTAACTTAATCCGTGAATTAATCCCCTAATGGGGACTAACTGTGAGTGGTAACTGAAGACAGGGTGTGGCTAGAGGAGTTGGGCGTTGGGGGCTGCCTTTGGGTTATGTATTTTTTTTTTAATTTTTTATTGTTGGCTGTTCAAAACATTACATAGTTCTTGATATATCATATTTCACAATTTGATTCAAGTGGGTTATGAGCTCCCATTTTTACCCCATATACAGATTGCAGAATCACATCAGTTACACATCCATTGATTTACATATTGCCATACTAGTGTCTGTTGTATTCTGCTGCCTTTCCTATCCTCTACTATCCCCCCTCCCCTCCCCTCCCCTACCCTACCCTCTTCTCTCTCTGCCCCCTCTACTGACATTCGTTTGTCCCCCTTATATTATTTTTCCCTTTCCCCTCACTTCCTCTTGTATGTACTTTTGTATAACTCTGAGGGTCTCCTTCCATTTCCATGCACTTTCCCTTCTCTCTCCCTTTCCCTCCCACCTCTCATCCCTGTTTAATGTTAATCTTCTTCTCATGCTCTTCGACCCTACTCTGTTCTTAGTTACTCTCCTTATATCAAAGAAGACATTTGGCATTTGTTTTTTAGGGATTGGCTAGCTTCACTTAGCATAATCTGCTCTAATGCCATCCATTTCCCTGTAAATTCTATGATTTTGTCATTTTTTAATGCAGAGTAATACTCCATTGTGTATAAATGCCACATTTTTTTTATCCATTCATCCATTGAAGGGCATCTAGGTTGGTTCCACAGTCTAGCTATTGTGAATTGTGCTGCTATGAACATCGATGTAGCAGTGTCCCTGTAGCATGCTCTTTTTAGGTCTTTAGGGAATAGACCGAGAAGGGGAATAGCTGGGTCAAATGGTAGCTCCATTCCCAGCTTTCCAAGAAATCTCCATAATGCTGTCCAAATTGGCTGCACCAATTTGCAGTCCCACCAGCAATGTACAAGTGTACCCTTCTCCCCACATACTCGCCAGCACTTGTTGTTGTTTGACTTCATAATGGCTGCCAATCTAACTGGAGTGAGATGGTATCTTAGGATGGTTTTGATTTGCATTTCTCTGACTGCTAGAGATGGTGAGCATTTTTTCATGTACTTGTTGATTGATTGTATGTCCTCCTCTGAGAAGTGTCTGTTCAGGTCCTTGGCCCATTTGTTGATTGGGTTGTTTGTTCTCTTATTGTCTAATTTTTTGAGTTCTTTGTATACTCTGGATATTAGGGCTCTATCTGAAGTGTGAGGAGTAAAGATTTGTTCCCAGGATGTAGGCTCTCTATTTACCTCTCTTATTGTATCTTTTGCTGAGAAAAAACTTTTTAGTTTGAGTAAGTCCCATTTGTTGATTCTAGTTATTAATTTTGTGCTATGGGTGTCCTATTGAGGAATTTGGAGCCCGACCCCACAGTATGTAGATCGTAGCCAACTTTTTCTTCTATCAGACGGCGTGTCTCTGATTTGATATCAAGCTCCTTGATCCATTTTGAATTCACTTTTGTGCATGGCGAGAGAAAGGGATTCAGTTTCATTTTGTTGCATATGGATTTCCAGTTTTCCCAGCACCATTTGTTGAAGATGCTATCCTTCCTCCATTGCATGCTTTTAGCCCCTTTATCAAATATAAGGTAGTTGTAGTTTTGTGGATTGGTTTCTGTGTCCTCTATTCTGTACCATTGGTCCACCCGCCTGTTTTGGTACCAGTACCATGCTGTTTTTGTTACTATTGCTCTGTAGTATAGTTTGAAGTCTGGTATCGCTATACCACCTGATTCACACTTCCTGCTTAGAATTGTTTTTGCTATTCTGGGTCTTTTCTTTTTCCATATGAATTTCATGATTGCTTTCTCTATTTCTACAAGAAATGCCGTTGGGATTTTGATTGGCATTGCATTAAACCTATAGAGAACTTTTGGTAATATCGCCATTTTGATGATGTTAGTTCTGCCTATCCATGAACAGGGTATATTTTTCCATCTTCTAAGATCTTCTTCTATTTCTCTCTTTAGGGTTCTGTAGTTTTCATTGTATAAGTCTTTCACCTCTTTTGTTAGGTTGACTCCCAAGTATTTTATTTTTTTTTGAAGATATTGTGAATGGAGTGGTTGTCCTCATTTCCATTTCAGAGGATTTGTCGCTGATATACAGGAATGCCTTTGATTTATGCATGTTGATTTTATATCCTGCCACTTTGCTGAATTCATTTATTAGCTCTAATAGTTTCTTTGTAGACCCTTTTGGGTCTGCTAGGTATAGAATCATGTCATCTGCAAATAGTGATAATTTAAGTTCTTCTTTTCCTATTTTGATGCCTTTAATTTCTTTCGTCTGTCTAATTGCTCTGGCCAGTGTTTCGAGAACTATGTTGAACAGAAGTGGTGAGAGAGGGCATCCCTGTCTTGTTCCAGATTTTAGAGGGAATGCCTTCATTTTTTCTCCATTCAGAATGATGCTAGCCTGAGGCTTAGCATAGATTGCTTTTACAATATTGAGGTATGTTCCTGTTATCCCTAGTTTTTCTAGAGTTTTGAACATAAAGGGATGCTGTACTTTGTCGAATGCTTTTTCCGCATCTATCGAGATGATCATATGGTTCTTATTTTTAAGTCTATTGATGTGGTGAATAACATTTATTGATTTCCGTATATTGAACCAGCCTTGCATCCCAGGGATGAATCCTACTTGATCATGGTGCACAATTTTTTTGATATGTTTTTGTATCCGAGTGGCCAGAATTTTATTGAGGATTTTTGCATCTAGGTTCATTAGAGATATTGGTCTGTAGTTTTCTTTCTTTGAAGTGTCTTTGTCTGGTTTAGGTATCAGGGTGATGTTGGCCTCGTAGAATGAATTTGGAAGTTCTCCCTCTTTTTCTATTTCCCGAAGTAGCTTGAAAAGTATTGGTATTAGTTCCTCTTTAAAGGTTTTGTAAAACTCTGCTGTATACGTATCCGGTCCTGGGCTTTTCTTAGTTGGTAGTCTTTTGATGGTTTCTTCTATTTCCTCAATTGATATTGGTCTGTTTAGGTTGTCTATATCCTCCTGACTCAATCTGGGCAGATCATATGACTTAAGAAATTTATCTATGCCTTCACTATCTTCTAATTTATTGGAGTATAAGGATTCAAAATAATTTTTGATTATCTTCTGTATTTCTGAAGTGTCTGTTGTGATATTGCCTCTTTCATCCCGTATGTTAGTAATTTGAGTTCTCTCTCTTCTTCTCTTCGCTAGCATGGCTAAGGGTCTGTCAATTTTGTTTATTTTTTCAAAGAACCAACTTTTAGTTTTGTCAATTTTTTCAATTGTTTCTTTTGTTTCGATTTCATTAATTTCAGCTCTGATTTTAATTATTTCTTCCCTTCTACTTCTTTTGCTGTTGTTTTGCTCTTCTTTTTCTAGGATTTTGAGATGAAGTATGAGATCATTTATTTGTTGGTTTTTTCTTTTTTTAAGGAATGAACTCCAAGCAATGAATTTTCCTCTTAGAACTGCTTTCAATGTGTCCCATAGATTCCGATATGTTGTGTCTGTGTTTTCATTAATCTCTAAGAATTTTTTAATTTCTTCCTTGATGTCCTCTATAACCCACTGATCATTCAGTAACCTATTGTTCATTCTTCAAGTGATGTATTCTTTTTCCTTCCTTCTTTTATCGTTGATTTTCAGTTCCATTCCATTATGATCAGATAGGATGCATGGTATTATCTCTACTCCTTTATATTGTCTAAGAGTTTCCCTGTGACATAATATATGATCTATTTTTGAGAAGGATCCATGTGCTGCTGAGAAAAAAAGTGTAACTGCTTGATGTTGGGTGGTATATTCTATATATGTCAATTAAGTCTAGGTTATTAATTGTGTTATTGAGTTCTATAGTTTCCTTATTCAACTTTTGTTTGGAAGATCTGTGCAGTGGTGATAGAGGTGTGTTGAAGTCTCCCATGATTATTGTATGGTGATCTATTAGACTCTTGAACTTGAGAAGAGTTTGTTTGATGAACATAGCTGCACCATTGTTTGGGGCATATATATTTATGATTGTTATGTCTTGTTTGTGTATGGTTCCCTTGAGCAGTATGTAGTGTCCCTCTTTATCCCTTTTGATTAACTTTGGCTTGAAATCTATTTTATTTGATATGAGTATGGACACTCCTGCTTGTTTCCGAAGTCCATATGAGTGATATGATTTTTCCCAACCTTTCACCTTCAGCCTATGTATGTCTTTTCCTATCAAATGCGTCTCCTGTAGGCAGCATATTGTTGGGTCTTGTTTTGTGATCCATTCTACTAGCCTGTGTCTCTTGATTGGTGAGTTTAAGCCATTAACATTTAGGGTTATTATTGAGATATGGGTTGTTCTTCCAGCCATGTTTGTTTATTTATGTTACTAAACATGGTTTGTTTTCCTCTTTGATTATTTTTCCCCCCTTTACTGTCCTACCTCCCACTTTTGGTTTTCATTGTTATTTTCCATTTCCTCTTCCTGTAATGTTTTGGTGAGGATGTTTTGAAGAGATGGTTTTCTAGCTGCAAATTCTTTTAACTTTTGTTTATCGTGGAAGGTTTTAATTTCATCTTCCATCCTGAAGCTTAATATTGCTGGAAACACAATTCTTGGTTGGAACCCATTTTCTTTCAGTGTTTGAAATATGTTATTCCAGGATCTTCTAGCTTTCAGAGTCTATGTTGAAAGATCAGCTGTTATCCTGATTGGCTTACCCCTAAATGTGATCTGCTTCCTTTCTCTTGTAGCTTTTAAAATTCTCTCCTTATTCTGTATGTTGCGCATCTTCATTATAATGTGTCTAGGTGTGGGTCTCTTATGATTTTGCACATTCGGCGTCCTGTAGGCTTCTAGGATTTGGGGTTCTGTCTCATTCTTCAAGTCTGGGAAGTTTTCTCATATTATTTCATTGAATAGATTGCTCATTCCTTTGGTTTGAAACTCTGTCCCTTCCTGTATCCCAATGACTCTTAAATTTGGTCTCTTGATGTTATCCCATATTTCTTGGATGTTCTGCTCATGGTTTCTTAACAGTCTTGCTGAGCTGTCTATGTTCTTTTCAAGTTGAAATACTTTATCTTCATTGTCTGATGTTCTGTCTTCTAAGTGTTCTACTCTGCTGGTAGTATTCTCAATTGAGTTTTTAAGTTGGCTTATTGCTTCCTGCATTTCTAGGATTTCTGTTTGTTTGTTTTTTATAACCTCTATTTCCCTGTATAGTTGATCTTTTGCTTCTTGGATTTGTTTATGTAATTCATTGTTGAAGTGATCTTTCATTGTCTGATTTTGCTGTCTGATGTCTTCCTTGAGACTCCAGATCATCTGAAGCATGTATATCCTGAATTCTTTATTTGACATTCCATCTGCTGCAGCTATTACCTCTTCTAATGTTGAGTTGACCTGCAATGCTTGTGGTCCTTTCTTTCCTTGTCTCTTCATACAGTTCGCGTTCCTTTCTACTTGGTGAAACTGTTGTGCTATTGAATTTTCCCCCTATATATTTATATTGGTCTTGTATAGTTGCAAAGTCTCCCTCCCAGGAGCGGGCGGCGGCTCTGCCCCTCCTCCAATTGGGGCAATGTGCCTACCACGCCGGCAGGCCACTGGGCCTGCTCTGCCGGTCGGTAGCAGGTCCGCCGACCTTGCAGGCGCGGGCGGCGGCTCTGTCCCTCTGCGGGCCGCTAGGCTTGTTCTGTCGGTGGTCGCAGTTCTGTCTACTTTGCAGGCGCAGGCAGCGGCACTGCCCCTCTGCAGGCCTCTGGGGCTGTACTGCCAGTGGGTCGCAGGTCCGCCTACCTTGCAGGCGTGGGGGGGGGGCGGCTCTACCCTTCCTCAGGCCACTGGGCCTGTTCTGTCTCTCGGTTGCAGGTCTGGCCTGTTCTGATGGTGGTCACAGTTCCGTCTACCTTGCAGGCGCGGGGGGGAGGGGGCGGCTCTGCCTCTCAGCAGGCCGCTGCTCCTCTTCTGCCGGTGGGTCGCAGGCCCGCCTACCTTGCAGGAGTGATTGGAAGCTCTGCCCCTCCGCGGGCCACTGGGCCTTTTCTGTCGGTGGTCACAGTTCCACCTACCTGGCAGGCGCGGGGGGTGGGGGGTGTCATTTTGGTTTTAAAAAGGATAATGTAAAAAGTCTATTCCTCTTATCATTTGCAATAGCATCAAAAAGTATAAAATAGTTACGGAATAAATTTAATAAAGAAAAAATATACACTCTGAAAACTATACACACACACACACACACACATACACACACTTGGCAAGCATTTCTACCATGGAACCACATTCCCAGCCCTAGAGAATATTATTAAGTAAAATTAAAGAAGACTTAAATAAATGGAAAATACCGTATTTATGAATTGAGACACTTAATATTATTTAATTACCAAATTGAACCGCAGACAGCCAATTTCTATCAAAATGCTATTTCTGCAGAAATTGACAAGATAAATGACTTTCATATGAGTTTGCAGGGATCCAGAATATCCAGTCTTGAAAAGAAAAAGTAAAGTTGGAGGACTCAAACTTTCTAATTTACTCCAAAGCTACAATAATTAAAATAGTATGAGACTATCATAGAATAGACATATAGAGCAATAAAATTTGAAGTCCAGAAATAAACCCATACATCTCTGCTTAGCTGATTTTCAATAAGGGAACCAAGACTATTCAATGGACAAAGAATAATACTTTTTTAACAAATTATGCTGAAATGACTGGCTATCCACAGGCAAAAGAATGAATTTAGACCCACATTTACCATATACAAAATCATCTCAAAATCAATCAAAGATCTAAATATAATAGCTGAAACTATAAAATCTCTTTTAAAAATACATAAGTGTAAATCTTCATGGCTTGCATTTGACAATGGATTCCTAGATATGACAAATAAATAAACAAAAAAACAGGAAGAAAAGAAATTGGATTTCATAAAGATTAAAAGCTTTTGTGCATCAAAGGATAAATAAATTAGCAAAGGGGCAAAAAGACAATTCACAAAATGGAGAAAATATTTATATAAAGAACTTTTACAATTCAATAGTAAAAAGACAAATAACTCAACTTTAAAACATTAGAAAAGAATCTAAATTTCTTCAAAGATATACAGATAGTCAAAAAGCACATTAAAAGAGGTTCAATGTAATTATCCATCTGTGAAATACAAAACAACACATTGAGATATCACTTTACCTCCACTAGGATGACTATTTAAAAAAAAAAAAACAGATGGACACTATAAACCTTGGGAGAATACAGAGACATTGGAAACCTCATACATTGCTAATGGAATGGAAAATGGTACAGCTTTGGAAAACCTTGGAAGCTCTTTAAAATATTAAACATAGATTTACTCTATGATTAGCAATTATACTATAACTAGGTGTTCAAACATAAACTTGTACACAGCTGTTCAGAGCAAAATATATAAACAACCAAAATGTTCACTCACTGATTAGTGGGTAAACAAAATGTAACAAATCCATATGGTGGAACATTACTTAACGTAAAAATAATGAAGTATGTTACAAATAGAATCTGAAAAGATCATGCTAACTGAAAGAAGAAAGACACAAATGGCAACATATTATTACATGAATTCATTTATATTAAATGTCTAGAAGAAGCAGATCCACACAGAAAGAAAGTAAATTATTCCTTGGGGGGGGGGGGTAAGGGGAGAGAGGAATTGGGAGTGACTACTAAAGGGTATAGGGTTTCTTTCTTGGCTGATGAAAATATTCTAGAATTAGATAATGATGATGATTACACACCTGTAAATATATTAAGAGCCAATGAGTTATTCACTTTTAAGTGATGAATGTATGGTATGTGTATTAATCTATTTTCTGTATCTATAACAAAATATCTGATGCTGAGTGGTACATGAAGAAAAGAAATTTATTTAGCTCAAAGCTTCGAGATTCAAGAGCATGACACCAGCATCTGCTAAGCTCTAGTGAAGGCTGAATCATAACATGGCAGGTGGATCATGGTGACTGATATGAGAGAAAGAATAGTGTGGTGAGACAGGAAGCTAGAGAGATTCAGTGTCCAGACTTGCTCTCTTTATAACAACTCGTTCACTCTCATAAGAACTAACTAGGATCTTAGAAAATTTCATTAATCCTTTCTAAGGCTGGTGATCCCAGTGACCTAACCACCTTGTACTGAGCCCCACTCCTTGAAGGTTCTACCACTTCTCAACATTGCCACATTGGGGACGAAACTTCTGGAACATCAACCTCTGGGGGCACACTTAAGCCATATCCAAACTGTAGCAAACTATGGTATTTGTATTTTTACTAAATTAGATAGAGAATAGGAGAGGATAAAGTAGAGACAGTAAGAAGACTAATATTTCTGAGAGTCTCCTTTTCAAAGGGAGCAAACAGATGAGACAGTGTTTGAAAGCATGTGAACCAAAGTCTCTCTTTTCTTCAGAGAGACTATGCTTTCAATCGAGGAGAATGATGCAATTAAGTAGAAAAACTGAGGAAACAGAGGTGGAAATGGCTGGAGAGATGCCACTGAATGGAGGGGGAGTATGGGATTTAACACAGAAGTGTACACTTTGGCTCTAGGAAGCCAGAGTGTGGAGAGAGCTGAAACAGGGAAGTAGCCAGTTTGGTGATGAAATGGTAGAGATATTATCTTTTGATTACTTGAATCATCAAGCAAAATGAGACGATCATTCATCAAGTGGGCATGGGGTGCAAGAGAAGTGGGGTGGAATCAAGAAGAAGTAAGGTGCCCAGGATCACACAGAGGTTGGAAAGACTGCATGGAAGGCTCCAATGGGCAGCACAAGACAGACTGACTTTCTGTTAGTTGTCATGAATTTAGCACTAGTGGCCCAAGGTGCACCTATCTGTAACATGGAAATTTTCTTTGGTGTTCAAAGTGAGTTATATGTTTCCGCAGAAGAAATAAGAGAAGACTTCATTGCTGCCTAGGGGATTCAGGAGGACCTAAGGATGAGACAGGAAGGAGAGCTGGGTGAGACCCTCTAGTGATCATCTCCTCACAGGCACACCAGTTTGAATAGCTATTCACATACAAACTACCTTCACAAGAGCTAAGGAGCCAGGTGAGAGACCACAGTGCCTGGTTTCAGTATGAACAAAGAAAAGATGCTTTCAGGAAGGCAGCAGGGAAAGAGTTGCCAGCATCACCCCTCCCCCAACTCGAGCGTGGAGAGGGACACCATCTGCTTGGGGAGGAAGAAAGAATTAAGTGCAGACATTAGACTCAAAACATAGTACCAGACCCACCACAGTGAGACTCCGTGTCAAGCAGAGCCCTAGGAGCCCTACCCCCAGGCCAATACCCACAGACTGAGTTACTAGAACTGTGCTAGCCTGTCTCCGCCACCCGTCCCCCAACTTCAGGTAGCAAATGGGGGAGGAGGACCTCACCTGATGGGCTTCAGGGAGTGAAGGCTAGCACGGTTCTTTGTGGTGAAGCTCAGAGCCAGGACTGCCATGATGAAATCTGGCACTAGGAAGAAACCCTGGGCTACTGTTCCTAGGCCATAGATCACAGAGCTCCCAGACCTCTCCCTGCACCAAGTAGGGAACTGTGTATTGGTGAGGCACACTTGAGTTTTGTCCCGCATCATTATCAGCTTTGAGTGGACCTAGGGCAAATGCCCCCAGCTGCATGAGTTCTTGCAGCTTGGAGACTCAGGTGTGAACCAGCTTAGCATCAGCCTTGATGGCCAAGGGACTGATTCTACCTCCCATTTCCCAATCTCAGGTAACACAGCTATTCCCAGATCAATGTTCTCAGATGGATGTTTCTAGACCTGCCCTGGGCACCAGATACAGACTTGATTCCCAGTGGGATGGATTTGTGTTTTGTCCTATGTCATTGCCAGCTGTGGCATGGGCCTGGGTGCAACACTGAGAATGAACAGGTTCTTATGACTGTGA
Organism: Marmota monax; assembly: GCF_021218885.2. Taxonomy (NCBI): domain Eukaryota; kingdom Metazoa; phylum Chordata; class Mammalia; order Rodentia; family Sciuridae; genus Marmota; species Marmota monax. The sequence continues at coordinate 134,924 of NW_026692881.1, forward strand.
GACTCAGGCATCACCCAGCTTAGAGTCAGCTTTGGTAACCAAGGGACTGCCTCCACCACTGCCCCAACCTTAGGCTGCCTAACCTGGAGCAACACTCAATTCACTGATAATAGGACAAGCAGTCAGCACAGGACTTTGCCTTGGGGCTCAGTGCCAGGCTGGAGAAACTAATACTGGAAAGATCCTAATAGCCTCCAACCTCACGCCAGCACCTATGAACAGAATCTGTGAAGCAGCCCCAGTGACAGGCAGAAACACATTATATCAGTCTATTGGGTTTTTGTTCTTGCCAGCATCACCTGTGGTTGCTTGCAGCAGGCTTCCACCATGAATCCACTCAGCCCATGGCACTATGGGCCTTGGCCCCATGCCAGTGCTATGGTCTTGGCAGGCAATGGGTTCAGGGTATAGCAGTAGGTAGCCACAGGTGTGGCATAAGTGCCTAGAGCTGGATAGAATCCCAGGGTACTCAACCACAGGCTGGAGACTGTGAATGAAGCATCTGGGAAAGGCTTGGGGGAATGGACTCTCTACCAGTTCACGCTGAACAATACACCGATTGCATATTTGGGGCAAATATGGGCTTGGATCACCCTCTAGTGTTCAAACAGTGACATTGCACCAATGGTAGCCTTGGCAACAAACCTGAGCTGAGGACACCTGTAGTGCTGAATTAGAAGGGACTATAGGCTTAGAGAAAATAAACAGCCTGTTTAAGATTTCTGGAAAGACAGGAACACAGACAGGTCACAACGACTGGAATGAATACTTAAACCTTTAATGTACAGATCATGGTGCACACCAAGCATCGGAAACGTTCAGAAAAACATGACCTCCCCAGGTTGTCAAAATAAAGTGCCAGATACTGATCTAATAGTAACCAATATGATAAAACTCACAGATGGAGAGTTTAAAAATAGTCATTTTAAGGAAATTCAATGAGCTTCAAGAAAACACAGAGACAATTCAATATTCCAACAGAAAAATTTAACAGAGAAGGAAGCAATTTTTTAAAGCATCCAAGAAAAATCCTTGAGCTGAAAAAAATATATTAAGCGAAATTTAAAACACAATACAAGACATCCATAGCAGAATTGATCAGAGAAATGAAAACTAAAACCACTATGAAGTACTTCACTTCAGTAAGAATGGCTATGGTCCAAAAGACAAAAGACAAAAGTGCTGGTGAGAATGTGGAGAAAAGAGAACTTTTGTACACTCTGGGCAAGAATGCAAGAAAGTATAATCATTATGGAAAACAGAATGGAGGTTCCTCAGAAAATTAAAAATAGAACTATTTGATCCAGCCATCCTGCTACTTGGTATGTACCAAAGGAAATGAAAGTAGTATATCGAAGAGACATCTGCATTCCTGTGTTCACTGTGGTGCTATTCACAATAGCCAAGAAAGGGAAGCAATCTAAATGTCAACTGATGGATGGATAAAGAAAATACCATGCCCATAGTTAATGGAATGGTATTCACCCCATAAAAAGAGAAACCCTGTCACTTGAGAGAACATGAATAGAACTGGGCATAGACATCATTATATTAAATGATAAAAGCCAGACACAGAGAGACAAGTACCACATGATCTAGCTCATGTAAAAAATAAAAAATGTTGATCTCATAGAAATTAAGAGTTAATGGTGGTTGTCAGAGTCTGTGGAGAGCAAGAAGGAGGGGGTGGGTGGAGTTTGTCCAATGGTGATTATGTTGCAATTGGGAGTAAGAAGTTCTGGTGTGCTGTTGCACAGTAGGGTGGCCACAGAGAGTGACCGAGTACTATATATGTCAAAAAAAAAAAAACAGAAGAAAGGATTTTGAATGTTTTGCTATGGAGTAGTGATAAATATTTGAGGAGATAGATATATTTTACCTGAGTTCAAAATGCATACATGTATGCAAACATCACATGGTTCCCGATTAATAGGTATGATTTTTATGTTTTTATGTTAAATTTTAAACTTTTTACAAAAAAAATGTGATCAAGAGAATGTAATATTGGTGAAAATATAGTAAAATAGATCACTGTAACAGAATCTAGAGAGCTCAGAAATGGGCCCACATAAACATAGTCCACTTGTCTTTGTTAAGTGAGCAAAAGTGACACCGTGGAGAACAGGTCTTCTTTCTAACAGTGACAGTGGAACATCAGGAATTCCACGTGTGATGGGGGGGGTGGGGACCTAGACACCTACCTTACACCCTTCACAGAAAGTAACCTAAGACACATCGTAGAGTAAATGTAAAATGTGAAACTATAAAATTCCTAGATCATCGCACAGGAGAAAGTCTTGATTTGGATTTAGCCATACTTTTTAGATGCAATCTCAAACTATAATTCATGAAAAAAAAATGGATGAGTTTGTGTTCATTAAACAAAAAATTTCTCCTCTGAAAAAGACACTCAGAGAGACCAAAAACTTTCTATGTTTAGTGAAAAAAGAAATTTGCATTCACATCCACCCCAAATTACCTGTATAGGGATTGGGACATCTAGACTAAGTCAAGGAAGAGTGATGCAAGCCGTGACATAGTTCCCCATACTTTAAATAGGACACCAGTTCTGTTAAAACCAAGTTCTACTTCTCATGTAAAAACACTTCCAGCAATATTTTATTAGAGAGATGGGGAAGAAGAAAAATATATAAGGATTACATCCTAGTGACTGGATGATGGATGCCTAGACCAGATAGATGGAATGGAGAAACCAAATACGCCCAACTGACTTATGGCAAAAGGACCAAAGTCATTCAATGGGTCAGTTTTTCAACACTTGAATAGAGAATGATAGGATGCACACAGGTTGGAGGAGTGGAGGAAGAGGAAGGGAAAGTGAGGGGAAGGTGGAAAGGATAGAAAAAGAGCACGGGCTGCTGCTTCAAGCAGCTCTCAGGCTGAGATTCTGCCTCTACCTGTGTCCCCACGAAAGCCACAGGTTGGGCTGCACTAGGACCCCAGCCTGGGGGATGTAGACAAATGGTTGGCCACTTACTTTGTGAAAAGAGAGAGCTTTGAATTGACTACAAGCTTCCCAGGCTATTCCCAGTGAGGGGCTTTGACTCCTGGGCTGGGAGCCTCCTTGGAGCTAAGCCAATGGACCAACAGTGAACAAGATAGTTAGCATCTCCCTGGCTGCTTGGGCCAAACCTTCAGGATCATATCTCAAGGGTCCAATTTAAAGAAAGACATTCCTAAAGAATGGGCATCTCCTTTTTTTGCTATCCTCAGAATTCAGTGGGAAATAGTCATGTGGGGACAGGCATCAGATTTTAAAAAGTCTTGACAAGTTCTCATCATTCTAAAGTATAACCCAAGGTTGTGCCACCTGACCACCTCAGAGACACACAGACTTTATCCCTTCCTTCATTTGCTTGTTTTCAACTTCACTGTATTTCCCAAGTACTACCTGGTGCCAGTGTAAGGGTAGGAAGCCCAAGGGAGGAAGGGAGAGCAGAACCTAACACAGACAATGGGATATGGAAACAGTGTGTGGGGCAAGGCTCTGGAGAAGACAGAGGGGCCACCTGCATGGGCAACCCCTCAGCACATCCCTGGGCCTCTGGGAGTCTCAGATACCTATCTATAAAGTGGAGACACCAACATGATCTACCTCATTGGGCTGAAAAGATGATATATACAGCAATTCAGGTTGAGCATGCGGAAGAAGACTGGTGTGGAAAAAACTTGATCTATACTGAAAATGTGCCACTCCTACAAGCTGGCGAGACCTGCTGCCCACATGCCACTGGGAGAAAGACCCTCAGCCCAGACAAAAACAGGTCAGCACAGAGCAAAGGGGCAGAGATTGTCCTCTAGAGGGACCCGTAACAGGTAACACAGAGTTACCTGAGGGCAGTGTTATGGATAAATATGAACCAGGAAGCAATGGGCTATATAGTGGCAGGGATGTGGGCTGGTATCCCCAGGCTGAAGGGTCTGGAAGGACCCAACTAAGAATTGGTTCCCAAGCCTGAAGCCCTCCTCCAAAAGAGAACTTCAGCCCCCAAAGTAACTGTTTCCATACCAACAGAGCCTGATGCTAGCTACCACTTCTCCTTACACCAGCAGCATGGCCAGCTATCCTTTCTGTCTCCCATCAGAGCACCAGCCTAGCATCCGAGGCAGGGCAGAGAAAAGATGCATGCCAAAGTCCTCTCCATCCATGCTCAATGGAACTCTGCTTAACATTGATAATGGTGATCCCTGCAGTGGGCATCAGGTCTTACACCTGTAAAAATGGGCATGAAGACAGCTGCTCCCAGTTGACACACAAGTTACAAATACTGTATGGAATTGCACTTGTGTGCATTAGCCTTACCTGCAAAGAAAAGAACTTCCCAAAATAGAAGAAGCACTATCTGGGACAGGAAGAAACATAGGTATACCTAGGCTCTGAGAAATCTGGTTGGACTGATAAAGTAATATATCTGTTCCAGCAACTCGGGGTCCCTCAAGAGACACACAGAATTCCTAAGAGGGAGCCCCTGCCATCCACAGGGAATGTGTGGATCAATGCTTCCCTCTGCTGGCTGCATGAAAAACTGCAGGCAGTTGAGGTACTGTGCAAACTTTCTATATCCCTCTCTCCCGGGTGGTTCCCTCCACATTCACAGAGGGCTACTTTGCATCAGCTGCCCTGATAGGACAGGAGACAATTTAATTATATAAGCCTCCCAGTGAGTTCTCTCCTTTTTCCCCTGCTTCCTCTATGACCTGGTCTGATAGGAACAGAGTCTCCCTTCTGGCTGCTTGTTCCATCCCAGAACAAGAATGACTATCCATTCCAGAAAATCTGCAAGGTACTGGATGTTAGCTAGACCTTTATGTCTACCGCATCCTCACGAGGCTTATCTCAAGCCTGGAACTATCTTTACTCTCTGTAACAGATGGGGAAACTGAGGCTGGGGGAGGCTCTATAGTGCACTAGAGGTAGCTCAACCTGAAGGGTCTGGACCCTGGTTCAAACCTTGCCCTGCCTGACCACAGAGTCCTTGTTCATGTTTCTCTGAAGACCTCAGTGCATGTTTTGCCCACAATGGCCAAAGCCATGTATCAGCTCTGGTCAGGATTTCCACTCTACAGGCTCATCTGATCTGGACCTCAGCTCCCAACACTGCTCACTATGTTACCCAGAGGCTCTGAGTTTGTTCTTTGCCCATAAGTCACACCCAGTCCCTGATCTCGGCAACACTCATTTCCTAATACTTGATCCTTAGGCAGCAGACACCCAGGGCTTGGGGCAGGCAGGCTTTTGTGGTCCAGATGCCCTGGTGAAGTGGAGCAGAGCCGAGGAATCCCAGAATATACCAGCCTTTTCCTGCCATAAGCAGCTGAGCTCAGTCCAACCCTGGCCAGGGTCCTGGCAGTCAGAAGGCTGCTGGTCTGCTGGGCCCAGACCACTGGAAGCCCTCAGTTCACACACCTGCCCTGCACAAAGTCAGCACATCATAGCCATCATCAAATCAACTTACATTTGTGGAAAGCAACAAATAGCCTCTACTTTTGTCTCTGAGCAGCACAGAAGCATCAGCACAAAGTATTCCAACATTTCAAAAGTCTCTGGTGGTTGAAGTGCTCCCAGATAATAGCATGTTGTTTAGGAAACAGAGGTCTGCATCATCAAATTCAAATAGACTCCTGGTATGTTCTAGAAATCATAATATAATAAATAGCATCAATTCATCAAGTGCTATTCATAAATTTGTAACTCTGCTGAGATGCAATTTGAGAAAAAGTAAAACACATAAAAAGTTTTTAAGCTAAAACATTTATTGATAATTTAAAAATACATTTAAAGAAAAGAGAGAAAACAGGGCCTTATGGTAACTAGGGAGTTGGGCCACCAGGGTCATATGGAGGCTCAGTGAAGCCAGAAGATGACACATTTCCATTTTTTGAATGGTTGTTCCCAGGTCCTGAGGAAAGATAAAGAGGATAGTGACCCCATCTTGAAAGCCAGCTCAAGGGTTCCCCAGGAGGAGAAGGGGAAGAGGATGTCCTATTGTCATGAACAACTCACATGAGTGCACTGGAAGTAGGCTTTGGAAATGGAGGAGGAGGTGACAGGAGAAAGCCTAGCAGCCAGCATGGGACATAAAGGGAGCAGGGTGAGGGCTTTCTGTTTTAGAGGAAGCCAAATCCTGTGTCCAGGATGAGGTCAAATACTCCTTGACAAATGCTCCATCTGGATCATAAACTGCATGAGGCTTCGTGTATAGAGGCTCACATGTAATCAGTGTTTCCATTTTGTCTCAAGTGTGCATCTCCTGTCTAGAGATGATGATCATGATCTTTCTGTTCAAGGAATGGACCCGGCAGATGAGGAAATGGTTCTTGTAGTCAGCTTTCCATCACTGAAACAAAACACATGAGATAAGCAATTTATAAGTAAGAAATGTTTATTTGGCTCATGATTTCAGTCCATGGTTGGCTGCCTCCATTGTTTTAGGCTTGTGGTAAGGCAAAGCATCCTGGCACATGATAGAACAAAGCTGCTCAGCTCATGGTACCAGAAAGCAAAAGAGAGAGAGGGGAAGAAGCCAGGCTTCCAATCTCCCCTTCAAGTCCACACCCTCTATGACCTAACTTCCTTCCACTAGGCCCCACCTCTTTAGAAATGTTCCACCCCCTTCCAATAGCACCACCAGCTGCCGATAAAGTCTTCAACACATGGGCTTTTGGGAGACATTTAAAATTCAGATCAGATTTTCCAGATTTTCTTTGAGACCCTTGAATCTGTAGCTCTAGCTCAGAAGATGGACATTAGACATTTCTGAGTTTCTGCCTTCTTCTATCCCAGTGTGAAACATCATGACCCCTTTCCAATTCACTAGAACTAGCACTGAACTGAACCATGCCTGTTGGGTCCCTGGTCCCTCTGTATAGAATATCTTTATGTCACTGGTTGAACAAGAGAACCATCCAACACTGCCACCATGACACCCTCCCAATCTCCCACTGAGATCCAGGAAGAGCAATACTTGGTCTCACATGCCTAAGGTTCTTCTGCCAAGAAACTGCACAGTGACTCCTGGATCGCAGGCAGAAGGGCTGTGTGGAAGGCTGAAGCTCCTTGCTAGTTCCCCAGGCTGCTGCAGGCCTCCCTGGGCCACCACAGCCGGCTGGGTCACAACACTGAGATCATTGACCAGGGCTCTGCCCAGAATTGAGCCTATGCCTGGCAACCAGGGAAAGGGGGCAAAGGATGGCAACAACAAAGTCACACACCTTTGACTTCCTTGCAGAAAGGAGGAAGAAATGAGTAAGTGCCTGAATGAAGGAGGCATGGAGTCGTCATTTGCCATTCCTTAGAATCCACACATTATCACTCTCCTCTCTTATCAGTTGCTTCTCTAAGGAAAGCTTAAATCCCAGGAATATCTGAATGATATAATTAAAATACAAATATGTACAATGTAAATTTAGATATTTAATTTATTGAAATAAATACAAATCTATACCTTGATAACAGCAGGCAATCACACAACATTTATTAAAATTCACCATTGGGATTACAAAGAAAATTTTTGAGGTTTTTTGCAAAGTGCAAGTAATGGAATTTTTGTCTGCAGTTAGCTGTCAGTGAAACTAGAAACAAGTGAAAAGCTGAAGACAAAAACGAAAAAAAAAAATGGAAATTTTAGAACTTTTGAGAAGTAAATTTTGGATTAAGAAGTCATCCAAACCAACAAGCAACTCAGAAAGTTAGAAGTGGAAGAGAAAAACATAAGGCAAGCACAAATTAAAATATCTTCGAATCAGGAATCTAAAGAATTTGATGCACAAAATCCAAAAGCTAAGTACAAAATGACTTATTTTATTTTTATTTTTTTTCAATAAGAGGCAGAAAAATTCCATTTCATGGAGGTGGAGACATCAGGAAGGGCCTCCTGGAAGGGACAAGGTATACCAGAAGGTGGGGATCAGGGTGGGCTACCGGGTTCTCTCAGGCCCAATAAGAAGATAGAACATCTCAAGATCACCTACCAGGTGAAGAGGCCTCACCCTGCCCACTACCCCCACTATCCCATCAAAGGAAGGCACTGGGCTCAGGGAACAGGGAGGTACAAAGATCCTGGGGGTCCTGGAAGGGACAGGGGCTGATGTCCATGGTGCTCCACACTCTTCCCAGAGGAGCCTCTAAGAAGCCAGAGCAGAGCTGGGAGGCCAGGGCTGCCAAGAACACAATGGGCTCAGAACTAAAAGAGAGACCAGATCCTAAAACACTTTGGCCCCAGGAATAATCCCTCCAGAAACCAGGGACCAGGATACTGTCAGGGGAGAACCATCTCAGAGAAGTGGAGGGAAATATTGGCCCATCCTGGCCTGCTCCTGCTCTCTACTTACAAGTGTCCTTACCTGTGTGAGCCTCAGTGTCCTCTGTCATTTGGGATCCTGAATAGCCCCTGCAGTGGGGAATTCTTGACCTCTCAGGCCACATGATTGGCTCAGTCACTGCAGCCTTGGATGTGAGGGCTTCTCGGGTCTGAGCCTGTGTCCCGGGGTCTTTGTGGGGCTAAGTGAATACCCTGAAGTTATCCCCCTTCAGACTCAGAGACAGAGGTGATCCCTGATCTTCATAGTCAGGAAGGCCCCCTCCCTCCATCCAGAACACACTGGTCTTGCCCTCCTACCACCTCCAGGCCAGAGCTCAGCCTCCTGACCCACTGCCCGGGTTGCTAATTCCTCCTCCTTATTTGATGGCACTTCTGACCCAAGGATTCGCCAGGTGAACAGGATATTGACACTTCAAGAAGAAAGAATCAAATTTCCCTCCAGAAAGTTTGTACCAAGTTACACCCCACTAACTATGTTTAGGGATATCTATTTCCTTCCTTCCTTCCTTCTGTCCTTCCTTCCTTCCTTTCTTTCTTCCTTTCTTTCTTTTCTTTTCTTTTTTGTGAGTCCTGGATTTGAAGAACTTTTTCTTTTTTCTTTTTGTTTTTGCCTTTTGTTTGCCAAGAAAAAAATGGATTTTTAAAACGTTTTTATTTTTTAAAATGTAAGTGCAGTAGAGCAACTTCTGTTTCCTGTAGTTTTTTTCATTTCTTTCATTATATTTGTTCATTCCTATTCTTATATTTTGTCCATTTCCTATTGAACTTTTGTTACCTTTTTATTGATGTGTAGTTCATTCAATTTGGCATTGCAGATGTTTTTTAATGTGTCACTTATCTTTGCCCTTTATTTACCTTTATTTGTGCGTTTTTCTTAATGCATGTGAATTTCATTTTTATGAAATTAAATTTGGCAAGTGATTAAATGTTTGTGTCCTTGCTGTGTTATCAGATTCCCACTTCTGTGACAAAATACCTGAGAACATCAACTTAAAATGAGGAAATATTTATTTTGACTCATCATTCCAGAAGATTCAGTCCATAGTCACTTGGATCTGTTGTTTTGGGTCTGGCAAGGTAGGACATCGTGGGTGGGAAAGGCCTCATCTCTAGAGTCTCTTGCAAGGTTAAAACCACTGTTTTAATCAGTTTTTTCCATTGCTAAACAAAAAGACCTGACAAGAACAATTTTAGAAGGAAATGTTTATTTAGGTCTCATGGTTTCAGAGGTCTCTGTCCTTAGATGGCCAACTCTGTTGCTTTTGGACATTATGGCAGAAAGGTGTAGAGGAGGAAAGCACCTCAGAACATGGGACCAGAAAGCAGAGAAGAGACTCCACTTGCCAGGTGCAAAATATATACCCCCAAAGGACATCCCCAATAACCCACCTCCTCTAGCCACAGCCTACCTGCCTATAGATACTACCCAATTAATCCCCATCAGGGATTAAGACTCTCATAATCCAATCATTTCATCTCTAAACGTTCTTGCATTGTGCCACACATGAGCTTTTAGGGGATACCTCACATCTAACCCATAATCTCTATCACACAAGTTTTATTCCTCAGTCCATAGTATGCAGAAAAATGCATTCTTTTAAATCCAATACTAAGGACCAGACATCTTCTCCTGGCACATTAGTCAACACAGTTTAAGGGCTTGATAGTATACAGAGTGTAAGTCCTGAGCTGCCTCATTATGGTGGGCAGATCTTAATTATCTTTTGAAAATAGGCTGCATGCCCTTCTGTGTTTCCCGTCTTAGCATATGATGATTTACTTATACAGGTTGGGCATATCTTGCTCTTCCTAGAATCCTGTCTGCCCAAACGTTGGTCTTCACTTTCTTGTTGATTTCAGATGATGGTGGTTTTGGTTTTTTCTCTGGCAGTCCCAGCAGGACCATCTCTAAACTTTGGGATTATTCCAGAGGAACTTGAACATTGAACCACCCCAGAGCAAAAGTCACTGGGCAAAGATCTCGGCCCAGAACAAAACAGGACGTCTTGGCATGTACATGACACTGTGTTTAGGAGGCGGGTCCCGACACTCCAATGGCTATGGAAATAAACAAGCCTGAATTTCTCCAGAGATGTAATTTCAATTAGTTTGTTCTCCACCATCAGTTACACCCAGGACTTCTGGGGGGAAACGTAGGTTGAGTGTCTCTCACTGGAGCCCCTGGGCCCCTTTAGTCCTCATGAGAATATTTATCTCTTTATTAAAATTGCCCTTCCCTGGAGAAGGCTCCTGGCCAATCTGAGTTGCCTGTTCAGTATGAAACAGGGAAAGCCCCACTATTTCAGCTCTCTTCTCCTTTTTTATTTAACTGGTTCATTTCTGCCTCATATCCTTTTTTAAATTTGTATTTTAAACACTCTTTTTCTGAATTCAGATAAACTCTTTGCATAGAGAATTATACTTGTTTAATTAGAATTTTTAAATCTTAATGACCTTCCTTTTTTAAACAACAACTCAGAAAGAAGGCGATCTTGAATTATTTTTCTACAAACAAAAACTGTATGGAAATACACGAAAAGAACCAATTAGATATGTAGTCTTTTATATAATTCAAGAAGCCAAGAGTACTTGGATTTATATATATTGATGGATGTTTCAGTATTTCAACTTACTTAGAAATAATTTAGATTTTTTATCTCTATCACATTACTTTTGGACTTCAACAAACAGGCACCTGTGTTAATTTAACAGTTTCAGTTTATGTTGAATGCTCATTTATCTGAAAGTCAACTTGAACAGAATTTCTTGGGTGATTTTATCACACAGCCATAATTGCAGGAGGGTAACATACATAAACACATATATACACAAAAGCCTTACAGCTTTAAAAGACATAATTCAAATTATGTTTCTGACAAAATGGAACAGTTAAGGTCACCTGTTCAAAATAAATAATTCAAAATTGCCTTCTTTCTGAGTTGTTGCTTAAAAAAAATCTCCTTTGATATATTTTTTTATAATCTTATGAAGACTGTCGACCAAATTTTTCAGGCAAGTTTTTTCAAGTTCATGTAGCAACTTGAAATTTTTTGTAAAAAGTCTCTTTTCCCCTTTTCCACTGTTCCCCTCAGTATCAAATAAGTTTATCTCATTTGGGATGACTCTTGAGAGTTTTGTATTTTAGTTAGGACTGTCTGAAATAACAAACTTCTGAGTGACCTTGGATAACAAAATTATCTTACTATAAATAGAAGGACAGCAGAAGAAAAAATATACATAAATCCAAAGGTCTTAACATGTTAACCCTATCTGCAGTTTAATAATTATCTTAAAGGTGTTTGCAAGAAATGTTATAAATTGGGCATGCTGCTCAAATTTAAAAAATTAAACTAGTCATGAAGAATCAAAAGTGGATTTACCAGAAACAGGCCATTTGTTGTTATCATAAGCTCAATAGTATTAAAAAGGCACATGAGATACCAACCCACAAAATTATAACTACCTTATATTAGACAAAGGTGCTAAAAGCATGCAGTGGAGAAAGCATCTTCAACAAATGGTGCTGGGAAAATTGGAAATCCATATGCAACAAAATGAAATTTAATCCCTTTCTCTCATCATGCATAAAAGTTAACTCAAAATGGATCAAGGAGCTAGGAATCAAACCAGAGACTCTGTGTCTAATAGAAGAAAAAGTTGGCCTTAATCTCCACCACTTGGGGGCAGGCCCCAAATTCCTTAATAAGACACCTATAGCACAAGAGTAAAAACCAAGAATCAACAAATGAGACAAATTCAAACTAAAAAGTTTTTTCTCAGTAAGAGAAATAATATGTGAGGTGAATAGGGAGCCTACATCCTGGGAATAAATTTTTACCCCTCACACATCAGATACAGCTCTAATCTCTAGTGTATACAAAGAACTCAAAAAGTTAAATAACAAAAAAATAAATAAATAACCCAATCAACAAATGGGCCAAGGACCTGAACAGACACTTCTCAGAAGAGGATACACAATCAATCAACAAATACACAAAAAAATGTTCATCGTCTCTAGCAATCAGAGAAATGCAAATTAAAACTACTCTAAGATAACATCTCACTCCAGTAAGAATGGCAGCCATTATGAAGTCAAACAACAACAAGTGCTGGAGAGAATGCAGGGAAAAGGGTACACTCATACATTGCTGGTGGGATTGCAAACTGGTGCAGCCAATTTGGAAAGCAGTATGGAGATTCCTTGGAAAGCTGGGAATGGAACCACCATTTGACCCAGCTATTCCTCTTCTCGAACTATACCCAAAAGACCTAAAAACAGCATACTACAGAGACACAGCCACATCAATGTTTATAGCAGCACAATTCACAATAGCTAGACTGTGGAACCAACCTAGATGCCCTTCAATGGATGAATGGATAAAAAAAAAATGTGGCATATATACACAATGGAATATTACTCAGCACTAAAAAATAACAAGATCACGGCATTTGCAGAGAAATGGATGGCATTAGAACAGATTATGCTAAGTTAGCCAATCCCTAAAAAACAAATGCTGAATGTCTTCTCTGCTATAAGGGGGGTGACTCAAAATGGGGTAGGGAGGAAGAGCATGAGAAGATTATCACTATATAGGGAAGAGAAGTGGGAGGGAAAGGGAGGGAGAAGAGGAATTGCACGGAAGATGGAAGGAGACCTTCATCCTTATACAGAATACATATATGAAGATGTGAGGAAAAAGAAAAAAAAAGAAGTGTGTCACATTAGATTGGATAGAGAGAAGTGATGGGAGGGGAGGGGAGGGGGAGAAGGGATAGGAAGGGCAGCAGAATAAAATAGACTTTATTATTGCTGTATGTGTATACGTGACTGCATTACCAATGTGATTCTGCAAACTGTACACTCAGAAAAATGAGAAATTATACCCCATCTGATTCAAATGTATGATATGTCAAGATCATTGTACTGTCATGTGTATGTAACTAATTAAAACAAATTTTTTTTAAAAAAAGGCACAGGAGAAATCCCTACCAATAAAGTAGAGCTACCAGCATCTCTGCCAAAGTTGTCCCTAGGAATTCTGGGGGAAGTTGCTTTGGTATATTTGAATCGAATCCTGTCCATTTCTGTCTCCAGGACCCATTTTCTCCAGATTGTAATACATATCGTGACTAAACACTATTCCAATAGAAAATCATCTCTAGAACAAAAGCCAAACCAAATGCACAGAGTACTCTCCAAGCAAACAAATTTCCCCCTGAAAGTAGCCGGTAGTACTAGTCCATAACATTTTATCTCACACCAATTGATACTGCAAATGACCCAAGCAATATCTAAGTGTCTATTTAGCCCAAAACAGCAGAAGTAGAGGATTCCCAGTGTTCACACAAGTGCAACTTTACCCAGTCTGGAGTCGGTCAACTTCCCTTCTTCCTAGTCTCCCAAAGACTATTTTTCCACCCACAAAGGGGTTGTAGGCAACTGATGCTGCAAGGAGGAGAAAAGGCAGAACTTCCTAAACAACTTCTGACAACTTCTAGGAGTTCCCTGAAATCCCAGTCATGGGGTCAGCTTGGCACTAGCAGCTGACACTCATGAGCAATTGTTGTTCCTTTCAGTAGCATAAACCCGAAGAGCTGCATGTCATAGAAAGCATTACTCCTGGCTGGTTTGCCAAATTTGTTACTGGACCCGGTCCTCTGCTTACCACTTGAAAGTCAATACCTGGAGACAAGATTTGGTAAGAAGAAAAGCAAGTCTATTTCAGGGCTAGTCCTGAGATGATGGTGCAGACTATCACCTCCCCCTCTTAAAAAAAAAAAAACTGTTTTGTAGCACTCAAGTATGTGGAGGGAAAGGAGATTCAGTTGTACAACAGTCAGGAATGCTGGGTCTTCATCATGCAGAGTGTGCCTTTATTTTTCTCTGACTAGAGCATTGAAGTGGATCTTGACCTCCTGTGGTGAGTTTTTGTAATTTCTTTGGAAAAACATTATTTTTCTGAAAGCTAAAACTTACAAAAAGTTACAAGCTTTACATTAGTTGAAGCAAAGAACTGAGGATTGGAGAAAGTGAGACACATTCTGGTGCTATCTGAAGATACAGATATTCTGATGTTCTGGTGATTCTTTAGCAGATTATTTAATAATTAACCTCTTAATCACTGAGGTGCTTTTCTTTAGAATTTAGAATGCTGGGCAAAGGGAGGGGAAGAAATTCTGCCAAGGTTCACTCCCAAAGAAGCAGTCAGTGTTATAGCAGAAGACCTCACAGCTCAGAAATCAGGTATCTGTCACAGTGCCTCTTACACTGTGCCTGGGTCTCCTACTCTGGAGAATTGCTGAAGTTTACCACCACTCCTTTCATCTCAAGAAAGCACTGCTGAGATACTAAATCTTTTACGCACAGTCTCCCCACATCCCCCTACTTCTCCATCCTCTATCACTTCTAAATACCTCTATATGCCTTTCAGTACCGGCTCCTGTCTCCCCATGTACAGTTCATACCTCCTGAGTGCCTACCTCCATTGATGTCATACTCCTCTGGCCCATCTGTGGGAAAGGGGGTGTGTCATTTCAAGTAACTCATGGTTACTTCTAGTGTTGAGAGAAATGCTGAGTGATCATTGTATAAATTCTCACAGAAACAGTGCTACTCTCTCTGCACACCTGCGACTGGAAGGACCAATCAAAGGGTAAGCAGGATTCTCTAGTCCTTTGGAACCTCTTTTCTAAAAAGTGCTTAGGAGACGGGAGAAATGGGCATCTCAAATTCACTCTCTAAGGTGGCCATAGTTACATCAAATACATTCTCTATGCCAGGCCCTGTACTAGAGCCAGGAATGAAATGAAGAGAGGAGAGAGAGACAGAGAGAGACAGAGAGAGAGAGAGAGAGAGAGAGAGAGAGAGGGCACAATAGATATAGGGAAGACCAAGACCTATGGGGGAAACAGTCATAAACAAGCCAGCACTAACACTGGTAAAGAATTAACTTGGAGTAAAACTAAATGTGGTGATGGTGCATTGATAAGCTTAGTTATGGCAATCATCACACCTTGTATTGAATTATTACATTGTACACATTGAACATATACAATATTTATTTATCAATTATACCTCAATAAAACTAGGAAAAAAGTTTTCTTGTTTTCATAAATCATCTGTGTATGAGCTATTATTACTGCCATAATATCATTATTAATAATAAAATGGTTACTTAAAAATAATTATAATCTTTGATATCCTAGTGTCAGATAAAGATGGTGTTGTGCTTTGGATTTGGAATATGCCCCAAAGTCTCATGTGCCCCCAGTATAACCATGCCCATAGGTAGGGCTTTGGGAAGTGATGGATCATGAGGGTTTAGACATCATCAGTGGATTGACCCATTGATGGCTGATTTGACCCACTGGGAGGTGAGACTCAGTTGGAGGAAGTGGGTCCTGGAAGAGCTGATCTTCTCTCCAGCCCCATCCCCTGTCCTGTAGCTTCCTGGCTGCCCTGGGTTGTGCAGCTTTTCTCTGCCACATCCTCCCCACCCCCCATGACGTTCTGCCTCACTTCAGGCCCAGAGTAATGGGTCCAGCTGACCATTGACTGAAACCATGAGTCAAAAGAAAATTTTCTTCCTCTAAATTGTTCCTGTCTGGTATTTGGGTCACAGTGATGAAAAGCTGACTAATACAGATGGGGTTGAACATCATAAGTTATGGAGGGTATCTGGGAGTATCTTTCTGCAAGTTGATTTGTAAGCTGAGACTGAAAACAATCAGAAGAACTAGCATGTGAAGAAAAGAAGGGAGGCTGGGCAGGTATGGAAGGGTCCTGTGAGGGGGCTGGACCCCAAGGGAGTTAAACAAGGAAATATATTTTGGCATATAGTGTTGAACACTGAAAAAGACCCTGGAAATGAATGGAGTAGTTTTTCAGAAACATAAATTTCATCCAAAACCTATAGGATAAGATGGAAGCATCCATAACAGAATGATGAGCAAAGATCCTGAGGCAGAAATGAACTTGGCCTGTTTGGAGAAGTCAAAGAAGCCAAGGAGTCTGGAGTGAGATGCGGTGGCACAGAACTCAGACTGTGGGCAGAGAAGTGGGCCTGGGAAGGTATGCAAAGGAATGACAGCCTCGTCGCACACTTAGAATTGACCTCCCATGCTGGTCACTCCTTCCTACCCTCCTTTGCTACTTCTTCATTTCCCTGGCATTTTGACACTTGAGAGTTCCGTGGCTCAGAAGCTGACTCTGTTGTTTCCAATAATTATTTTGCCTTTTCGGCCCAAAAAAGCCCGTCTTCCACAATCATTACAATGCATTTCAAAGGGTTTTTCTGTTCCCATGTGTTCTTGCAAAATGGGTATGATTTTTCGTCATGTGCAATATCTCATTTCATGGCCTGTGCAGTGGCTTTTCCAGGCCCAGAATCTCCCTCACACAAGACCGAGGGCCTCCTGTCTTTTGCCTTTGCCTTTCTGCTCTCTTCTCCACCATGGTCCCGGGCCTCTGCTGTATCTCTCCCTCCCTGGTACCTAGTTTCCTCCTCAGTGAGGGGAAGAGCCACACAGATCTGCCTTCCACCTGTGTCCCAGAGCTGACTCCTTCCTAGACCAGCTGCTTGTGGGAAACTCCCAGTTCCAGTGCTGCATGGCTGGGGTTCCTGCAGCAACTGGTTATGCTCTTCATAGTTGAGAATATGGGAAAAGGAAATGTGCACCCACTAGAAGGTCTGGCTCCTCTCTCTGCAGACCACACCCCTTCACCCACACACTTGACCACTGGGCCATATTCCCATCCCTTTTTTGTGTGTGCATTTTATTTTATTTAGAGACAGGGTCTCACTGAGTTGCTTAGCTCCTCGCCATTGCCGAAGCTGGCTTTGAACTCATAATCCTCTTGCCTCAACCTCCCCAGCCTTTGGGATTACAGGCTTGTGCTACCATGCTGGGCCTTACTCAACCTTTTGACTAATGTGGCCTAACTTCTGCCAACCTTACTGTGGGTAATGCAACCATGAGTATGGTCAAAGGACTGAGATGCTCTGAGACTGAGGAGCCACTGGCCAGCCTAGGGCCCTTCTCATACTCCCAACACTTTTTGGTCCTTGGGTTATTATGTGTAAAATGGGGTTCATAAGGATGTCTACTTCAGAGAGATGCAGGGAGTCAACACAACGACTCAACACAGGAGCTGGCCCATGAGTAAACCTTAGTCCATGGTGGAGTCGGGGTCCTACACAGACCTGGGTTAGGGTAACCCAAGGGCAGAACCCAACTTCCCTGGGGATGGGGAAGTCAGGTATTACTTCATGGAGAGAGAAGCTCTGGGGTTTGCAGACAAAAACTAAGCATAGGGTAATTGCTCCTAATGAGTTTTTATTCACCACCGTAATAGGAACTATGAACAAATAAATGGTTTACTTTTATATAAACAATGTTGGCCAAAAAAGATCTTGTTTCTCTAGGGGATAGGGAAAGTTTAAAATTTTGAATTTTTAATCCAAATAGAGCCCAAGTTAGAGGAACTTGATTACCTGCAATCCTGACCCTCCCTCTGCTGCAAGAGACTCGAGGGTGGTGAGGCAGCCGGGATCCCTATGGACAGACTCCAGCTTCTGTGTCACTCACTAGCTCAAAGGCTTAATGACCACTGGGGCTTGTATTTTATCTCCTCTGCAGAGTTTTCCCTCCCTCAATTGAGAGTGCTGGGGTCTCTATGCTCCCCAAGGTACAAGGGAGCAGGGCATCTGCTCCCTAAATGAGGCTTCCTGGGCTGTCTCTCCCAGCCAGATCCAGTGCTGTGTCCCCAGGAAGCCCTTTCCTGAGTCTGAATCCTTGGGAGCTGGGGAGAAGGTGGAGGTTTGCTGTGTACAATCCAGGTTGAGGATGGATGAGGTGAGTAGTGCCAGCCACGGATGGAAAGGCAGAGGGACAAGTAGCTTTAAAGACTCAAGGGTCCAAGTTCCTCCCAGGCCCTTTAAGGGGCCAGTGTGTCCCCCAAAAGCTACCTTAGCAAAGGCAGAATCTCCTCATGACATCTCAGGCCATCAGTCCACCACCAGGAGACAAGCCCTGCACTGGATCACTATTTAACATTGGGTGTCTTGGCCTTAGCCCTGGAAGGGGACCCTGAGGGGCCTGCACACCTACTCCAGCAGCACTCAGAGTGCAGAAGGCACAAGGGCCAGAGATGGGGAAGGGACTACTGAGTCAAAGATCCTCGGATCACATCTAAGCCCTGACACGTGTGGCTGTGAGACCTTGTGAAAGAATTTGCTCCTCAGATTCCCTCTTTGTAAATGGGGATAATAAAAGGGGGCTACCTCATCATGTTGCTGGATTGAATATGTGAGGTCAGTACTGAGCTGGATCCTCACACATTCAGATGCTCAGGAGATATCAGCCAGCAGACACCGAGCCATGTAGGGGGTTTGCAAAGGTTGTGGCTCAGCAGGGCAGGTGCAGATGTGGAGGGGAGGCCCAATGTGCCCAGAACCACAAGGATCCCAAGGTGTGTATACTGAACTGACCTGAGCATACACCCAGGGTGGAGGAGCTGGCCAGGGTCTAGATTCTGGGAAGAGGTGAGTGAGGAACTTTACTCCTGAAAGGAAGAATCTTCCCACTAAATCAACATTGACCTTATCTGAGGGACAGACAGGGGAACATCGTGACTACCCTCACAAGGAAACTGGACCTGCAGCACCAGGAAGCCACCTGCCCCCTGCCATTCATGGTGATAACAGGATGGACCAAAAATTAGAGGGAGCTGACTCTGCCCTAAGGGGTGGTGGGTGGGGAAGGCACACCCCAGGAGGGTCTGGGAGATGTGAGAGTTCAGATTCTGCAGAAGAGGAGCATCCAGGGTGAGGCCAGGCCCAGCTCCCACCAGCTCTAAAACACAAGCTTCTTCGGAACCTCCCAGGGGAACTCGCTCCTTCCAAAATGACCATAGCATGCCGTCTTCTGGTAGATTGCCTTCTTCAAATCCAAATCCCTGCATGTTTGGCAGAAGAAAAGGTCATTTATAAATGGAAAAGGAATTTCTTTGAATACAAGCATAAGAGCAATTCATGAGCAGGCCTTTTGTGTGGCTTCGCCACCCATGTGCATGCGGTACGTAAGCCTCAGCACTATCTTGCTCCACAGCTTAGGAAATGGAAGCTCAGATGTTCAGAGACAGCTGAGCACACAGATGCACCAGGAACCAGGATTTGAACTCTGCCATTCTCCTCTTTACTCAACTCCACTAGACTGGCCCAAGCCAATGTCAACTGGACCAAGCTCCAGAAAACAGGAATAGCATGAGAGATGAGAGCATGTGGGAAAGGACTTGCCTACTCAATTCCCAGCTGTTTTGCCTTACAATAATTTTTCTGAGCTCCCCCAACTGCTCAAAGATGGCCCCACTCCAGTTAGCATCTGCTGGGCCAGCAGGGATCTCATGCAGCCTCCTTCCATCTGAAAACCAGACACTCCGTGATGGGGGTGTGCACGGTGCTGGGCCAAGACCTCCTCCTTGGGCTGAACATCTGAGCAAGGGAGGGGCAGGGTCCCAGCACTTTTACCGGACAATGACGCCTGGTCGGAGGTCGAAGTTCTTATTCACCACATCTAGCAGCTCCCTCTCTGTCTTCTGTGAGGTTCCATAGGTGAAGATGGAAATAGACAGTGGCTCCGCCACACCAATGGCATAGGACACCTTCCAAAAAGGCCAGGCTCAGTGACTGAAGCTTCTTACAGAGATGTCCTCAGGCCAAGGCCAAGGGACCACACTTCTCCTGCCCCATGGGTTTTGCCACTTTATCTTACCAGCAGCCCCCACTGTCTTCATGAAGTCCCCTTCTGTAACGCTCATCTCCCTGAACACTTCTGTTCTGCCTCCCTCAGCTTTCCAGAGCACTGACGGCTCCGCCCAACCCACGACACAGAGTCACAACTATTCGCAAATGTGTAGCTTTCTGAACATCTTATTCAGGGTGGAGCTGGACCAGGGCCATCAACAGGGACAGACAGGTGGAGTCAGAGTGGGAGGGGGTGGCCTACCTGGACAAGCACTCTCCGGCAGAGCCCCGCTTTCACCAGGGACTTGGCCACCCAACGGGCAGCATAAGCTGCTGAGCGGTCCACCTTGGTGTAGTCCTTTCCAGAGAAGGCCCCGCCACCATGAGCACCCCAGCCGCCATAGGTATCCACAATAATCTTGCGGCCAGTGACACCTGCATCCCCCTGCAGAGGGAAAAAAATGCAAGAGATGAGAACCAGAGCCCTGAATGACTGGAGAGGGGCGGAAGTCCTCAAGAAGGAAGTCATCTGCAGGGATTTCTCAAAGACTCCTTGGCTGGTAATTAACCAGAAACCTCAGGCTTTTGTCTGCTTTGTCACTGACCAGCTTTGGGAATCGGGTAACCGGTCAAAATCTCATTATAATGTACCAAAGATGAGCCAGAAGTTGCCTGGGGACACAGCCACCCCATGCCCCCTGCTTTTGTTTCTGGGTCCATCATAAGGAGAAATCCAAAAGCAGATAGGAATATTACCACCATAAATGTAACTTTGGGCTATGACCCTGGCTAAGGAAATGCCATGTTGCCCACGTCCTAAGTGTGTCCTGTGCAGCATCAGTCAATAAAAAATGCCTTTTAAGGGTGGAGGATCTATGTAAAATCATTTGGGGAGAGTCTGCTTTCTCTAACCCTCCTTTGGGACATCCACAGTTCACATCGGTGTGTCCAGGCTTTTGAGAAGTCCTGCAAGAGTGAACAGTAAGCCTGACCCTTCTCTTACCCTGTGTTTCCCCACTACATGTGCTCCCCGAGCCTGATATGGGGCTCACCCCTGTGGCAAGGCATCTGTGGTCCTCTGGAAGCTGCAGCAGTCAGCTGCCTCTCAGAGGTACTCTGCCAATCTCCACCGCCTCACTCCTGTGGCTCAGGGGAAAGCAGGCAGCAGGTGTCCCCACTCAAAACCCCACCCCACCACGTTGCCTACGAGAGCTGGAGGCAGCCATGGTAGATACCAGCAAGTGCCACAGTGGAGGGGTCAGCCATGAGCAGGCACCACAGCGAGGATGCATGCCCCAGCAGGGAGAGGCAGTGGCAGCTGTGGAAGGTAGAATGGCATTTGAGATGGCCAGAGTGGAAGGGTCAGGCAGCGCTAAGCGGGAAACTCCTAAAGACAAGTTGCACATTTCTGGTGTACTGACAGATACACAGTAGGCCCCCACAGAGTGCCCCTAAATATAAAATATACTGACTTTACCTCTTTTCTGCAGCCATATCTAGCTGAGCCACTCAAAGCTATCTCTAACCATCTGTGTGCTTGTAGACATAAGCAACTTCAGTAACCAAGACCCAGCTCACCTGGGGACCTCCGATAACAAACCGCCCACTGGGCTGCAGGTGGTAAACGGTGTCTTCATCCAAGTACTTGGCTGGCACCACAGCCTTGATCACCTGCTCTTTCAGGGCTATGCGCATGTCCTCCAGCGTAATGTCTTCATTGTGCTGCACGGAGATGACGATGGTGTGGATGCGCACAGGGATGACTGCGCCATTGTCCTGCATGTACTGAACTGTCACCTGTTCACAAGAAGTGCAGGGGAGGCATGGTGAGGTTGAGGCCTGAGCTGAAGGCACCTGGTTTCCAGGCAGATATCCAGCAGGCAGGCAGGTATCCCAGGGATCAAGTGGGACCTCTTGCCTGCAAAGGGCCTCCAGAAAGTTAACATGTCTTTATGTTTGAAGTTCCCTGGTACTATGTACAATGGAGCATACAGCATAGCTATTCCCATGTGTGACCACAATTAGCATGACTTAAAAACTTGAGTTGCAGCTGGGACCCACTAAGCAACTTCTTCTCTTTTATCTTAGAGGTTTCTGGACACCAACAAATGTCTCTCTGGCCAAAGCTCTCTTCTGACCCTCCATGTCCTTGGGGCAAATTATCTCTGCTACTACCAGTGACTACAGGAATCCACAGGCCATATGTCAGTGGCAGGAACAGGGATATCTTGGCCCCTGGCTATGAATGTTTAAGAGAAGACTTTGGCCAGAGAGACATCTTTTGGCATCAAGAGCCTCTGAGACAGAGGGAGGAGTCTGATGAGTGGCCCCAGCACCCTCAATGGAGGAGCCCTGGGAGTGTCTGGGGCCATCAGACTTGGCTGCTATAGTGATGACATGAGCAGGATCCTGGACAGGGGGTTGAAATGGACTGGGGAGCAAGCTCTGGACTGCCTGCACCTTGTATTTTTGCCAAAAGAAGGGAGGGGCTGAGGGGCCTGAAGGGAAGGAGTCTTCACATGGTGCCCGGGCAGGGCAGGCCACAGGCACAAATCTAATATTCCTTTCCACCATGATTGGCTGGTTCTGTGTTCATCCTGTGCATTATCAATTCGTGTTTAAGACATCACAAATGAGAAAAACAAAGCAATGGAAGGGAAACCATATGTGTGATGTCTGTTTGTGAAGGGCCAAAGAGCCAAACTCTGCTCAGGATGAGCCAAAATCTCATGTTATTCCCACTGCAGTACAGATAAAATGCTTCTACAGAGACCCCTGTCCTTTACTGACTCATCACTGAGTACAGGAGCCTGATGTCCCAGATGCATGTCTGTTGGTGACAAAGAAGAGCATCCTGGGCACCCTGGGTTTTCAGAGTGAGTGAAAAGGAGGTGGTGAGGATGGCAAATGAGGCTGGGAATGGAAATGAGCATTGGTTGAGTATGTATGGCATGCTAGAAGCCATGCCAAAGAGGAGAAGCTGTTACTACCCCATTTTACAGACTAGAAAGCCAAAGCTCCAGAATGTAAGAGACTTGGTCAAGGTCACACACAAGAGCTAAAGGTCTAATTTGGAGTTGAATGGCCTGATGTCCAGGGTTCTTTTCAGATGAAGTTTGCTACTTAAGACATCTGAAGCATGAGCTAGACCAACCCTGCTTAAGGCAGTGTGTACCCATAAGAGTGATGCCCATAGGACTTGAAGGCATGAGATGCCTGCAGGGATACACCTATGTTGGATAACCCTGGGATGGACACTGGCCCATAGCATAGGACTGCTTCCTACCTGAGGGCCTATTCGGGACCATAGGGCAGCAAGCATGCTATGTTCCCATAGCAATGTCTCTACCTTCCTGTGGCACCTCAGATATCCATCAAATGCTGACTCCTGCTCTGTTTCCTGCCTGGTCTAAAGAGCTAAAGAGTGGGATCCAGAAGAAAAAAGAGCAAAAGCCTTGGCCCACCTGATGCCTGACACTAGCGAGATGGGAAGATATGCACAGACATCGAGCACTAACCTTAAAACCTCAGCTGTCCACACATGGGGCCCCATAAGAGGGTGTTGAAGGGTGGGGTTTCCCAAGACAGAAAACTCTGGGGCAGGCTCTCGCACCAGATATGCTGCATGGAGCCTTAGAACAAGAATCGGTTCTGAGCTGCCCAGGCCTGTTCCCACTGCTCCCCTGGAGGATTCCACCCCTCACCCTGGCAAACCACATGCAGTGTCCTTGCAGAGTGGCAGAACTAGGTGGCAGAGCAGAGGGATCTAAGCACTGCTCTTATCTCCTCATGTCAGCAAGATATGGGGAAAAATACACCGTGGAAAACATAGCTCTGACCAGGTACAAAAATAGCCATCACCTTGCCACCCAGTTCTCAGTATCAGCAGCAAGAATTTGTTCAGGTGGAAAGACTCATCCTGTTCACAGTCAACACTGGTTACATGATGAAAATCCTTTACAAACAGGGCATATAGAAGGAGGCCTGTAACCGGTTACTGGCACAGTGCCATTTGCACCAAGAGAGCACCAGGAGGGAGCCAGGCACTCGATGCCCTCCAAGGGGCTAGACAGGGCACCAACTGGCCAACCTACACCCTCCAACTGGAGCTGGCTCACAGCCCATCTGTGGGAGTGAGGCAGACCCTGGAATTTATAACAGCATCTTAAGAGAATTCAGTGCATGCTCACATGAAGGGAAGCCCTAAAAGAGTCATCCTTCCCATTTTCCTCAATGACCCTAGACTTGGACACTTTCTATTTTTTTATCTAACAAAACAAGGGAGGCTATTCTTATTTCAGATAGCCAGAGAGGTGGATCCTCCATTGCTCACTCTCACTCCCAAAAAGGGAAAGTCCAGTCAGTTCCACTGACTTCCTTCCATCCGTGTTCTGGAATTTCCTTTCTGTGAATCTCCATCCTGCTTCTAAATCATAGCACCATTTGAGGGCATGACAACTTTTCTGTGTCCCTTTCTTTCAGTGCTATCGAAATCTGTGTTAGCTCTCCTGCTCCATGGCCTCGAACAACAATGAGAGAGAGGGTGGTGATCCCACCTCCCACCTTGAGGGCCATGTGGATAGCACAAGAAGGGCTTTCTTCTGGCCGTGAGCACACTTCTTGACCCTAGATACTTCTGCCCTGTGTGTGGCCTCACATATGGGAGAGAGAAGGAGGTGTCTCTGGGCCACTGGAGTAACAGGACAGAGCCACACACACCATGCTGAACTATGAAACCACATGTGCCAATTCCAAGCACAGGAAGGTGCTGTCTGTGGTGACCAGCCAGGGCATGCAGGAGGAGATGGCAACTTTGTTGGCCACTTGTAGGCAAGTGACGGACACAGAGGAAGGCAAAAGGTAGGAGCACAGATGTGAAGCACTAAGCCACAAGAAGAACCTGAGGGAAATGGTGCTACTTGAGCAAAGATGGGGTAGGCATGGGCAAAGGAAGGTGAAGTTCTAAGACCATGCGAGGATTTGAATGCCAAAGTGACAGCTGGATTTCTCCTTCCCCTATAGGAAGAAAGCGAAACTTATTGAAAACACTGAAGGGATGTCAGGAAATTGAAGTGAAGCCTGTAGGAGTTTCTAAGCAGGGAGAGCCTCTGGGAGGGAGGGCGCTGATGCAGGCAGGGGGCAGCCTCTGTCATCAGGTGGGCTGGACCAGGGGATGTTCCGCAGGGAAAGTCTCGGGACACAGGTAGGGTAGAGACAGAGAAGGCACTGAACAGAACTGGAAACAGGTGACAATGGGCCACACACAGTGGGCTTTCAGGGTGAGAAATGGGGCTCTTGATCTGGAGGGACATGCAGGTGGGCAGATGTGAGCATTGAGCATGTGAAGGGGCAAGTGGGACCCACAAGCATGAACAGAGGGAGGGAGCACATGGAGGAAGAGGTGCCAAGACTTTGGGGGATGACATGTTGGAATGTGGAAGGGAGCCAGTGCAGGAGGCCACTGGGAAAACAGTCATTGGGGTCATCAGGGTTAAACAGGGAGGAGCCATGGGGACTCAAGGGCAACAGGAGGCCTTCACCACATGTGCTAATGCTTGCATCACCGCTGACCTTCAAATAGGGACTGCAGGACAGATTTCAACACAGCAGGGAGAGAGAGGCCAGGGCCCACAGGGTTGGCTCTGGAGGCAGTGCAGGTAAAGGCCTTTTATTGAACAAAGATAAGTAAAAGGACCACAGTGAGACCCAGGCGGAACTGACAGCCTTCCCAAGATGTGGCGACCTGTGCATGTGCAAAGGCAGGGACCCATATGTCTGAGAATGGTTAAGAAATAAGTTTGTGACAGGAAGTGGGGAATCCACATATAACAGCAAGGCAAAAAAAAAGAAAGAAAGAAAATCTAGAACAATTTGAACAATGTTTTTGTATAGGGGAAGAGACAGATAGGGAGGTACATCTACAATGGAAGAGTTTTCAAATAAGTAATTCTTTTCAAAATGGACAATTCTTTGAGTGCCCAGATTGTGGAGGGCTGAAGAGGCAGCTCACCTGAGTCTTGGAGTCTGGTCTCAACCAGGGAAGGACACCAGAGCGCCTCAGATCTGCCATCCGGGCATTGAGCTTGTGAGCGAGGATAATGGTAAGGGGCATGCATTCTTCTGTCTCATCAGTGGCATAGCCAAACATCAAACCCTGCAGCCGAACATCAGGGAATGATAAGCAACACCCACTTAGACCAACAGGACCATGGTTTTCTCCAAATCTAAAATTTCACTAGTGCTTCAACATTATTAGATGCCTCACTCATGGAACACTTTGCACTGGACATTTTTGAAGGGAAAGACATCATCCCTGGTCCCCAGCACTGTAGGAGGGGGTGGGATGAGAGAACCCAGGCTCTGGGAGTCTCTCTACACTGGTTCATCCACTGTATTTTTTCAGTAATTGCATACTTGGGTTAGATACCTTAGCTTCTAAATGATATTTAAGGCCCTTGATTTTTATTCAATGCAGTGATTTTTCAAACTGGGTACTGGGGGGGCTCTGGAAAAACCTAAGGGATATGAACAATCATAGCCTTTCACAACACAACATGGCCATACCCTGAAGTCACTGCCATGAAGCAGGGATGTCCAAGTCACTCCGGGCATGTTCCCCTATAACTCTCATGCAGCATGCTGGGTCTGCCTGATAGTACAACTAATCCATTGCCTGTGAATTTTCTCTTGAAGCCACACATGTCATAGTCTGATCCAAGAGTGAGATCACTGGAGTGATGTCCCACACAGCTCCCACAATGTTGACCTACCTGATCTCCTGCACCAACATCCTCTTCATTTCTGTCTAGATGGACACATTGGGCAATATCTGGGGACTGTTGCTCCAGAGCCACCAGCACATTGCAGGTTTTGAAGTCAAAGCCTAGGCAGAAGGGACACATGTCAGAGAGACAGGGGTTGCCAGCTTCCTGGTAGACTACTCATCCTTGACGTGGCGCTTTGTGAAGGGGTCTATGATCTCTAACCAGCAGGGGTCTACCTAGGTTCACAGCTGCCACCCAGGATAGTGTGGAGAGGCCATGTGTCTTCTCCACGCAATCTTTTGTCAGAGAAAATTCTCCGCGGTACATTTTACTGTATTCAATTATACCTTGGTTTAAAAAGTATACCTTACATGGAACTGCAGCATAAAAACCAGGTGACAGTGGCTGATAAACAGGTTAGTGACACTAGGCCTTAGGTTTTTCCAGAGGCGTCATCAGTACCCAGTATGAAAATCACTGCATTGAATGAAAACTCAAGGGCCTTAACTGTCATTCAGAAGCTCAGGAGCCTAACCCAAGTATGAAATTACTGAAAAAATACAGTGTGGATGAACCAGTGTAGAGAGACTCCCAGAGCCCTGGTTCTCTCATTCTGAAATGTTCACGGGGCCAGCAGCAAATGGAAAAACCATACCCTTGGGGTCAAGGCCCCTGTCTGCAAAGCTGAGGCACAAAGTTGGAGGCTGGGTGAGACCAGTGTGCTGGGTGCTGGTGCAAGGAAGTCTTGCAAATTGTCGCCCACTGCAGATAGCCCTGGAGGAAGCTGCTAGGTGTGAAAAGCATGTTCCTCTCCCAGTTGGCCCTCACAGAATGAGGAGCTAAACACAGATGCTCACCATGAGTTCTCTTTCCCAGAACCCCAACAGCCATCCCCTTTCCAGTCTGTTCTCCTACTCACAATGCCAACTTATGTTGTTTATGTTCAAGCCTCAGGTGGGGATCTCCCACCAGAGAATAAAATGGAAAACGCCTCTGTTCAACAGAACTCTTGCTGTGGGAAATCCTTTAGGGTTAGTCTTCAGCACGACATGCTTTTCCACCTCTATTGGGTCTCTCTGCCTGCAATGCTCCCCTCCACACACATGCCCAAGCCCTACTGGCTCTCAGCAAATGTCCCTGGGTGTTTACCCTTCAAGTTTGGCTCACTCCTTGTTTACTATGCCACAGACTCTTCATTCTCA
Organism: Marmota monax; assembly: GCF_021218885.2. NCBI lineage: Eukaryota > Metazoa > Chordata > Mammalia > Rodentia > Sciuridae > Marmota > Marmota monax. The sequence goes on from NW_026692881.1 coordinate 162,976, forward strand.
GTGATGTCATCTGAGGTCAGGCAGTCCCTTCACCACGGGAAATCAGGTCATCTTTGCCCTTTGCACCCCTCTTTCCCCAGTGACTGTCATTGAGCATACAAATCAATGGCCAGTTTTTAGAGAGCTGTGAAAGGACTCCCTCATTTCAAATTAGACATTTCGTATTTTACCTAATTACTTTCTGTCTAAATAATAACTCTCCCCAGTGCCAAAAACCAAGCAAGGGCTTCAAAAGATTTGGGGAAGCAGAATTTTAAAACCAAAGGGAGAGGGGAAGAGTTTGAAAAGGGCTCTTCCCCTTTGTGTAAGGAGCAGCTGGCCCTGCCAAGGTGGCTGTCACCATCCACAATGGGCCATCTGGCACAAGTCCATGGGCCTGCTTGGGTAAGGGAAACTCAACCAGCTGAGCCCAACTTAGCCAGAGCTGGGTGCTCTTTCACTTATCTCTTACTGGGGGACATTACCTCCTGGAAAATTTCTCTGCTACAGAGAACAAGGTTTGCTCTTGAACAAGGTCTAAATATATATACACAAATTGGCTTTTTCTGGTACAAAGAGGAAGGTTCTGCATGGTAACATCTCAGGAAGCTGCTGCTCTAGAACAATGCCTCCCCTCTATGAATACCCTCATGTCCTGATGGGGGAAACTCATTTGAAGCCTTGTTTTTCTTTCCAGTGATTCTTGACACATTCCTGGAAAACACTTATGCATTCTAGTGACTTCATTGCTCATGAATGCTTTGGGCCAAGTCAGACTATGGTTGAACTGAGTGTCTCATACTGTGATTGGCTCTCTCACTTATAAACTCTGGACATGGGCATCTCTCTCCTCCATGACCCACAAAGATGTGACAGAGGCACAAACAATCAATATGTGACAGATGCAGAAATAAGCATCTTTCAACAGTCATGGTCCTATTTGTGAGTCTTGATTATAGGTCTGAGTATCAGCAGGTTGTTCTGAAAATGGACCTTCTTGCCATTGCCTAAGATCACTACATTTTTCATGGTGACTCCAGAGAATGAGAACCAAGCCAATAAAGACTCAAAAGGAATTTTTCTTTTAAAAAAACTGAACTTGTCTAAATATGTACTACCAGGGACTATCACAGAATCTCTAAGAATTGGAGCCCAGTGCTCTTCACAGGAGGCCAGCTTAAATAAACAGCCTTTGCAGTGCCCATGGAATGGTGCTGTACACAAGTCCTCAGTACCCAGCATTCATACTTGGGGCCTTTGAAGTACCTTCAGGCCGTGTTGCTCTCTGGCCGCCCAAGCTCAGACACTGGGATCTGCTTCCAGGCTCTCATTTCTTCCAAGCTTTCCCCCTCACCTGGTTATATTGGTGCTTCTCCTCAATTCCATCCTAGGACCTGTGCCTCTATCCTGGGTTTTGGCTTCTGCACCATCTGGCACCAGGGCTAACCCGGGCCCTCCTGTCTTCTTCACCTGCCTAGTTCTGGACCAAGACATCTTTCTCCATGCCTATAATGAGGGAAAGCATGGTTTGGTGGAAAGAACAGGGATTTCAAACCTGGTGGCCTTTCTCTTTGTTACCTTAGGTAAGTCCCTAAGTCTCCATCTGCATAAGAATTTCAGAAAGGATGAAGACAAATGATGCAAAGAGTAGCACCACTGCCTAGCAGAGAACATTCTCAGCAGAGAGCATCTCCCTCCGTTCTGTGCCTCTTTTTCTTCCAAAGCATCTGCCAGCAGCAAGAATTAAGACTTCAAATGACACCAGTCAACAATGGACAGCCACATGCTGGTTCCACCAGGTATGTCATACACGGTCAGACTTTCATAATTTTACCAGAGCCTTTGACACCTGAAACCCAGCAGATAGGTCTAGGAAAGGATTTTTTTTCTTCTAGCAGGGTTTGTACTTACATAAAACTGAAAGCTCAGATTTGACAGCTTCAGGGGGGTGTTTTCTGCAGAGACCAACATGGATCCCAGACCCAGGGGCCCGCCCTCACCTTTGGCAGAGTCGTCATAGCCAATGTGCTTGATGGTGTCCCTCACCACCCGCTGGTAGTCCACCATGGCCATTGAGGTGATCTCCCCACACAGTAGCACCATGCCTGTCTTGCATACTGTCTCTGAATGGGAAGGGGAGAGGTTATCAGCCATGGGCCCTGGAGGAAGCTCAAGTACCTAGACCTCTCACAGTATGGAGAGGGGAATAATGAATGTATTCCAGAAAAATTCAATACACAGAATATCATGGGATAAAGAAATCTGTTGCAGACCAGAGGACACCTCTTTGGAACTCAAGAGAATGACTCTATGATTTTATGCCCACTAAGACCCTCAATGCAGCCCACTCAGGTCTCTGGCAGAAAGGGATGTGGTCTCTTACCACAGGCCACCTTGGCATTGGGATCTTGCTTGAGGTGGGCATCCAGCACTGCATCACTGATCTGGTCGCAGATCTTATCTGAATAAGAATAAACATGAGTGAGAATGACACAAATAATAGGTCTAACAAACTGACATGCTAAAATAATTTGAGGTTGTCGATTTACATATCAAACTCACCTGCCAAAGAGAACACTATCAAATACAAGAAATCAGATATATTTTGAAATTTTTATTTCTTCTCATTTCTGCCTACTTTTTGGAGGGCACATACTATATCATAGCATTTACTAAAAAATGAAGTACATTTCAAACTTCAGCTCTTTGAGACTCTAAGGCAATTCACACACATACATTCATTTAACTAAAATATCTCTCATTCTTGGGCACATTCCCTTTAATTCTAATATATGGAAAAGCCCTAGAAATAGAAGTTAAAATTATTATTGATGCCAGTCAGTAAGATTAGGTGCTATGATGAAAAAATCAGATGGGACAGAACAGCTGCATGGCTGTATGGGTTCCAGAAGATGCCATGCACCATGTATAAGATACCACCAAAAAGGGACGAAACTTGAGAACATTTTGTTAAATGAAGTGAGCCAAACTCAGAAGGTCAAGAGATATGGTTTTCCTCATATGTAGAAGCTAGAGAGGAAAAAGGAAAAGAAATTGGGGTGGATCACATGGAAAGTTGAATGGAGATCAGTAGAGGAAAAGGACCATGGGAGGGAGGAGGGAGGAATGAGGAAGGAGGAGGGAAGGGAAAGTGGAAATACCAGGGAATGGTTTTGGCCAAACTGTATTGTTATATTGTGTGCATGTATGAATATGTAACAACAAATCCCACCATTGTGGGCTTTTGTACACTGTGCTATACATTATGAGTGCACAATAGTGCACCAATAAAAATATGGAAAAAAAAAAGACACCACCCCCAAGTACATGGTTCCACCTGCAAAAATTCTGCAAGCACACACTGTACAGCATTGCTATTCCACAGAACTTTTCCATCAACTTCTCTCAGTTCCTCCTCTGGTTTCTTGGCCTCCTGAACGTCAGATGTCCTCATACCTGAGTCAAGGTAGGACTACCAGGGGTTCAACATGGGCTGAGTTTTGATCATATTCTTCCACAATTGGCCTTAAAGACATTACCTGGTCTAATAGGTGGATCACTAAATGGCATTGTGGAAAACTCTACTCTTGCTTTGGGGTTATGCAAACTGTGAACACCCACAAAGAAATAAAAGTGACCTCTTTTTACACATGTTACATCTCATTTAGTGTTCAAAATACCCATGGAGTCTGCTCCTCTAAATAGGTTAATATGTTTTTAAGTTAAGAATCCAGATCCAGAATCAAGTTGTTCAGCTCTCAAAAGCAAATGTTAAGTTCTGAAATTAAAGATATTAGTTAATCTGCCATTAAAAGTGAATTTTCTAATGTCTCTTTTAGAAACTACTCCTAAACATATTTGGGCTTTCTTCTCTTTCTTGCCAGTGGCAAATACTGGTTATAAATCCAGGCATGTCCAAATCCGTAGCCTCTGTACATCCCTACCAACAAAGCCCTCTTTTGGCTAAAATATCCTAAGATTTCAGGCCATCAAATTGCAAAAAGTTATCACAGGTTGGTTATTAATGTCTCTGCTTATTTAAAGGACTCAGCTTAGATGTCCCACTCTGGGTGGGGAAAAACAATTGCTATAGGTACGAAACCAGAGTTCAGCAAGCTTGTTGAGATAACAGTACAGAAAGCATAATGCCTGACAGAAAACAGTCTTTTTAGGCTTACAAAATTTCTCTAAGTATCACTCAAAAGGCTTACAATAGCTACTAGTTGCTTTTCTTGGAAGTTGAACAAGAAACATGAATTTTATCTTTCTAGTGGAGAAGAATTCATCCCTGAAATAACAAGCAGAAAGTCACCAAACATTAGAAGAAACTGACTTAGTTGGACAGTTCATTTACCTTGGCAAGTAAGAGGGGAATCAGACAGATTGGTGGTCTGTCATTAAGCAGACAAGAGAACCGATGGCTTGGTGGGGATTTTCATTTTCTGTCCACTGAAGCACATGACTGTTATGTAAAATGGACCATGCTTGGGACCACTGGCCACTGCATGCCAAAGAACCCACTTCCTTTAGGTGGAACAAATGTTTCTCCTAACCTGCAGATGATCTTTATAGGGCATGGAGCTGAGCAGAGTACATTGGATATCAGCAGCTTACCTAAGATAAGTATAGTAAACCTAGAAACTATAAAGTTGTGCACAATGAAAGAAACTATTTACATTGAATTAAGTCTCCTACAAATTAATCTAATTCAAGGTTTTCAACAGCTGCACTATTGACATTTTGGGCCAAATAGTTGCGGTGGGATTGTCTTATTCATTGCAGGATGTTCAGCAGCATGTCTGGCCTCTATCTAATAGAAACTGGTAGTATCTTCCTACTGCCCCCATAGTTCTGACAACCCAAATTGTCTCCAGACATTAAAAAATGATCTTGAGGGAAAGGGAGCAATATTTTTTCTGATTGAAAGCCACTGGGTAACACACAAAGAAGGATTATTGCAAGAAGATGTCCAAAGCCAAGTTACAAAGTATGAAAGTTAAGTTTCTTTGAGAAAGAACAAGAATAGGGAAGATGGGAAAGGCAGAACCGGTGATCAGTTACCATACACTTCAACTTCTCAAATGGATATGAAGGAGTGTTTAAATACATGCATCAATCTGTCTAGCCCCCAAAGTTCTCCTAGAATCGCTTTCTCAAAGTGTGGTTCCCACATCAGCCATCAGCATCTCCTGGGAATTTGTTGAAAATGCAAATTCTAGAGCCTCTACCAAGACATACTGAGTCTAAAACTCTGAAGATGGGGTCCAAGATCCTGAGTTTCAACAAGCCCTTGAATAATGCTGATATGCCCCAAGGCTAGGCAACTTTTGTCCTATAATTTGAATCTTTGCATATCTGAGCATTGTCCTCATTGTCACCAAGGAAGCCTCTCCCACTTTCCCATGTCTAAGTCCACCCACCTTTCAGGGACCAAAACAATGCTTGTATTTACTTCCTCTTGGAAGTCATCAGTCTTCCTCTTGGAAGATGAAATAGACCCCTCAGCAACTGAAAATCTATGTCAGCACTGCGCGGAGTGCAGGGCTGTTCATTTCTAACCTCACATGCTTTACATGCAAAACTTAGTGATCGATGGTCTTCTGTTGCCTTAAAATGCACATTGATAACAGGTTAAAGCTTTAGGGGGAAAAAGACTATAAAAAGTTAAGATCTGAAGGTGCATTTTTGTGTGTATCATATACATATAGATAACCAACTGCTTGTTCTGTCTTGACCCCACTATGCTGAGATGCTGGTGTCGGGCAACTGCATGGACCTTTGACTTCATAATGAGTAACTGTTTTACAAAACTATTATATATTGTTTCTCCAGAGATACCTTATAATAAGTAAATCGCATACATTATTTTAAGACATCTAGTAAAAGTGGCTACCTTCGTACAGGCTGGGAATGAAGGACTTACCAATCAGTCCAGGACAACCTACTTACCTGGATGTCCCTCTCCTACAGATTCTGATGTGAACATGAAGGCTCCTTCTTCACTTAGAGAATAGTCACACAAGCCATCCACAGGTCCATTCATTTTTCACACTTTTCTACTCCACTCCTTCAAAGTAACAATTTCAGTGCTGTGACTTCACCTGGGGTTTTTCCTACAGACCCACAGGCTTGTCTTTGGCAGAGTCACAGGGATCACTTCTGCCTAACTGCCCAGTGAGCGAGCACGTGAAAGTAAGGTGAGAATGGGCGAGAGGGAGGGAGTGGATGGAATAGGATATGTCACTCCCCTCGGCTGGTCTGAGCTTGCTCCTGAGTGACTCCTATATATGGAAAAGTGAAAGTGCATGAATAATCATGTGAGAACATTGGAGGAGTCCATTTCCTGGGAGGGGAGTCTTCTTACCTTGAGGAATTTCAGTCCTCTGCTCTGGTTGCCCAAACCCTTGGCATCTGGTCTATGTAAGGTGAAGAAAGCTGTCTAGATTCTGCAGAAGTGAAGCTTCTTTGGGACTTTCCTTCAGCTCTCCAGCTAATCTCCGTGTTGTTTCAGGGTTAATAGCCCACTTTGGAGGGTCGACGGTCAGGGGGAAGGGGTCAGTGGTTACTCAGACACAAACAAGCAGCAAGAAACTCTTTCCCAGAGGTATGGTTTAGGCTTAGATTGCAACACTGTGTGGCTTTGCTGTTGGGTGCTACCCCCTCCTCCCCCACATCTTATCTGGATCAGGCTCCCCACCACCTCCTCAGGGCACAGCAGGAGTGTACACCTGTACTCTGAACCAGAAGTGATATTATATAACAGACTTATTTTAAAGGAAAAGCTTTTGAGTCCACATTTTTCTGCTAACAGAAATCCTCTAGACTATTAACTTCTCAAAGCAGCTGGCAGGCATATATCAGGCAAGGTTTGTTTTGTTTTGTTTTGTTTTGTTTTTGTTTTGTTTTTTAATTATCTGAACAGGTAATGGAGAACAATAGATTCTTTTGGAAAGGGTTTTTTGAGAGGCACATTCATTACAGGAAAATTATCGGAGTCCAGTTTCCCAAAACTTCCCAGGGATAAAGTAAACATCTGTGCATTTACTTCTACACACTTGACAAACATCTTGTTCATATAACTCCTACATTATTTTTGCCTTGACACAGAAAAATAGGTAACAGGATTATAACTAGTTTGTGTGCCAAATGACAGCATCTCTTGTCTCGTGTTGTCTCCTACTTTCAGATCTCCTATTTCAGATCCTCAACTTATGGAATAATAGAGAATTGAGATCACAGAGACTGAGTATGGATGGAGTAACCAGTTTCCAATAGAATGCAATAAAAAAGCAATCAGCCACAACCTTGTGCATCAAAGGTGGAACTGTGGGAAGCAAAAGGCAGGAGGCAATAGCTCCAACTAGTAATTCTGCTGACCCAAACCTGGCATAAATGTTCCAGAATGTTTTCCTGGCATAAATTCTAGTGTTCCAAATCTTGGGTTTTTGCCAACTGGCCAGCATGATCCCTCCAGGGAATCAAACAATGTTGAAGTGACCTTTTATGGAATAATCTGAGGGATTCTACATACACATATTGACCAAAGGCCTTTAAAAAAGAGTGAACTAAATTGCTTAGGCACAAGGCTGCTGGAAGTTCAGAGAGGAAAAGGGCACTGGGAAGGGACAGACAAATGAGGAATCCAATTGGGACTTTAAACAACAAAACTTGACAGCACACAGGACCTCTCCCATGTGTACTTAAGTTATTTCAACATCATCATCCCTCTGTAAATTTATTTGGGGTACATTAGTTTCAAAGCTAGAGATAATATGAGCTAATCTTTAATTTGAACTATAGACCTAGGTTGCCCTAGTAGTTAGAACTGTGTAACACCATTCTGTTCTAAATTAGCCTGAAGAGTAAGATGAAGTTCAAGTGTCAAGCACTCATCAGAGTTCTTAGATCTAGCAAGAAGACAAAAAACAAGGCAATGACTGCCCTTTGAATTCCAAAATGAATAACATCACTGGGTAGGGAAGTACTAAGGCTAGGAGATGTCTTGTGCACAGAAGTGATAGTTTCAAAAATGTATGCCAGATACTCATGCAGCCTGGCCACCAATTCAGAGTGAGCAAAGGATCTGGGAAGGATCTTAGTTCAGTACCCATATCATGTATGAGTTTCTTATAACATCCCTAGTAAATACTGGGAAGCTTAATATTCTTTCAGAAAATAAGTGTTAAGAAACAACATACAGGACATGGTGATTAGAAGTGCAGGCTTTGAGTCTGGTGACCCAGTGTTGCCTCTAACCTACTAGGCTGCCTAGAGTCAGCCTTCTAGCCTTTCTAGGCTGTTGTTTCTTGAGTTATAAAACAGGTAAAATAATTTCCTTTTAATAGCATTGTTGTGAGAACTAAATTAGACCATTTAGATATGATGAATGCTGAACATACTGCTATCAAACAATAAAAATTTAATAAATACTGCAAAATATTATGATTAAATCTATATACATACACATGATTTTCTTCTGAACAAAAAAATATCATTGTGTGTATATGTTTGGGTGAATGCATAAGTGTGTATATATGTGTATACATGCGTGTATATATGTACATACATACACATATTTATTTATTTGTTTGTTTGTTTTTGCATCTTGCTTTTTCCCACAAGGTCTTCTTTTCACATCTCATCTAGATAGACCTCATTTTGAGCACCTGATTAGTATTTCACACTAAAGATGTACCATAAATTATTTAACCAGTCACTCCCCAATTGTTGAATATTTTCAACTTCAGCTATTTAGTATCTCAATAATGCTGTAGTGAAGATACCTATCATAGGCATATTTTTGTAAAAGATAAAATGAAAGGCCCTGGCAAAGCTGAATGAGCCAAAAATTTTCACTTCTGGAATACATTTTTCCAGTTAGATAAAAATCAATAGCAATCCACTCAAGAGTTAAAATCATAGCTTCAATCTATTTCAGAAAGAATCAGCAGATCTTGGCAAAAACATAATTGCTTTGATAGCTGAAACCACAAGGACTTCCTAGCCCTAATTTGCCATCATAAATGCAAATTGAATCTTACCTTTTGCACAGACTGTCCTGTTCTCCCTTCTGCATGAATTGTCCTAATGCCCTCAGCCCCACTGATTACTCAAGTTCAATGTCAAAGGCCCACAGTTGAACTCACTTTCCAGGCAGCAACCTTCAACTCTGACACTTCACTGATGAGTCTCAGAAAACACTTGGCTTTGAAAATAGATCTCACTGCAAGCCAGATTCACTCCTAATGAGTCTCTGAGTGTGAAAGGGAGAACCATTTTCAATGGGCAGTGTATTCAGGACACTCTGACAAGTTTATGGAAGGAGCTTTGAGGGCATCTGATCCTCAGCACCACCATGAGGCTAGTGGAAGGGTGCTGACCAGATGGTGCCCTTCATTGGCAGCCATACTACCATGGCTGATGGACATGTGACAAAAAGAAGAAAGGGCAAATCTGACAACCTGGAACTCTAGATGCAGAGACACCATGTGCAGGAACTATTTGCTTATTTATTTTTTAATTTTTTATTTGTTCTTTTTATTTATATATGACAATAGAGTGTATTTTGACATATCATACATATATGGAGTACAACTTCCCATTTTTGTGATTGTACATGATGTGGAGTTACACTGCTTATGTAGTCATATATGAACATAGGAAACTTATGTCTGATTTATTCTGTCTTTCCTATTCCCATCCACCTCCCTTCCCTTCATTCTTCTTTTTCTAATCCATTGAAATTCTATCTCCTCCACCCCACTACCCTGGCTTATTGTGAGTTGGCATAAAGGAGCTATTTAAATACAAACATTTCTAAACTTCAGTTAGAAGCTCCTCTGGCTTAAATGGCATAGTAATTGCATAGAATATTTTCAGAAAGAAAGATCTATTTCTTTTGTCTTATTAATTGATTTAAATGCAGACTTTCCCCCATGTATGTCATCCTAGAACCTGGATAACTTATTTGTGAAAGAAAAATGAAATTGATTTAGAATGTACATTTCTAAAATTTTTAGATAATTTTCATGATATATGGCCTTCATTGGGTAAAAAGTTCAAAATGAGATACACTTCATGAACAATAAACTATTTTGAAAAGAAAAAAATAAATATTGAAAGAGTTCATGCAAAAAGCAGGACATGAACTGGAATGATGGACTTTAGGAAGGCAGCTGAGAGGCCAAGAGACCCTGGAAAGGGGCAATTTCAGTCAAGAGCCACAGCAAAAGATCATTGTCCAATGCCACCTGAGGATGGCAGGGTAAGAGAGCTGGGCAGGGACACAGAGGTCTGGGAAGCTGGATGCTTCAAGCAGTGAGTAGCCCTGAAGAGGCAATGAGATGGAAGTTACAACAAATTATGTTGTTGTATTGTGTGTTGTGTGCATGTATAGGTATGTAACCACAAATCCCATCAGTATATTCACCTATAATGTATCAATAAAAAACAGGGGTGGTGGTGAAGATGGGAGTTACAGCTTGACAGGAAAGTGCAAGCAAGGTTGTAGGAGGAAGAATCCAAATTCAGAAAGAAGAGTTAAGATTCTTGCTTTTGATTTAGGAGCAATCTAATAAGAAAAAAACAGACTCTGCAATGTCCATGTAATTGGAGGCAAAACCAGCTATGCCTTGTCATTTTTCAAAACCATGTGGCTTTTCTTGGTAGAATCATTCCTTCCCCCAAATATGCATATTTCCACTTTAAACACTTGAAATTCTGAGAAGTTGATTCAATTCCTGATTAGCTATCATCAATATTCAATTTTTCACAAAACCTGTCAATTCTTCTTCAACAATGCATTGGAATACTCCCTTCCATTTCCAGGTCCAGGTATAGGTATCTGTGCACCCCTCCATGTTATTTTAGATTTGATTCAGGCCCCAGCTGGGCCTGCCATGTTACACCAACACACCTTCCACAGGTGGATACCATGTTGCCTATGGTAGGAATTTTAAAGCTACTCTTTGACTCTTATATAGAAAAAGTAGCAATCTCTTATGCCAACTATCCCTAGTTAAGGCATACAAACAATGTTTACATAGTGAAAGCCAAATCACTCTCCCAGAAACAGTCCCACTCTGCAATCTCTGTCAGCAGTCAAAACATGAATCAGAGTGTCATACACAAAGACAGGGAAGAATCACAGCAGTATAGAATTCAGTACCCCCCCCCCAAAAAAAAGCCAAATAAAATATATAATATAATTCTCCTTTCACAAAAATAAACACATTTTTATTTTTAAATATTTATTTTAAAATATTTAAATATATCAAGATGAAATAAAGGATATATAAAGGTAAAGAAGGGAGCAAGCTCACTAAAACTGGTGAGCTCAAGAACTCCAGGGCTCCACAACGTCATCTAATGAGCAAAAACTGTTGAACACACTTTTGTAGAATGGTAGAAGCTAGTCAAGAACTTGAGAAAAGCTCTGTGAGGAAAGAAGCTGTCCCACAGCTGAAAGACAGGGCTACAACAGTAAAACAGTTTGCCTACCACCACTCTCCGGGTCAGGGTAACTGTGAAGGAGCCAGCCCAAGCTCTTTGTCTAGGCTGCAAATGCCAGAGGGTGCACATGGAACCTCATTTTCAAAGAACCATGATTGTATATCTGATAACTCCCCGAGGGATGGGTACAAGGGCTGGCCTTTGCTCCTCACTTTGAGCAGTCCCAGGACTGGACCAGTTTCCCAGGCTGTGAGTGCTTGCAGAATACATTTAAAGGAAAAATGGTATCTGCAGGAGACTTGGGCAGACCAAAAAGACTGGAAGAAAAAATGTTGGAAAGGAGATACATGGGGTTGGGCAATAAAGACTTTTAAAAATACCACATATTCTGGAGAATCGAGATAAGGCTCATGCCCAGAGCTGTACGTTGTGTTCAGAAAAGGCCTGAGAAGGTTCTAAGCTATGACTTCAGGCTAAAGTTCAAGATTTCTGCAAAAATAAGTGAAGGCTTAGGCAGAGGTGTCAATGTCCTGGCTAAGCATTGAAGAATACCCTGACTCAGAAGCAATCTGAAAAGAATGAAAAAGTATTGAGGTATTTTTCTTTTCTTTTCTTTTCTTTTTTTTTTTTGCTCAAATTCAATTTTATTATTTTCCCTTGCCTCCCCTTCTCCCTTTCCCTGTCTCCTTCCCTCTCCTCTACTGATCTTTCTGCTATTTTATTAAAGAAATTGGGGGGAGGGGTTATGTATATCCACAAGACACTAACCAAATTCCATTAAAATAGAAGAAAAACTGGTAGACTAGTTGAAGGGGACTGATGGGAAGGAAGAAGGAACAGGATAAGGCAAGAACAGAGGAATGAATCTAACCTACCTTTTCTAGTATATATATGAATATATCATAGTAAATGGACAAATCCTAATGGAAACAAATAAGAATATCAACATAGTGATAAAAATTATTAAAAAAAAAACAAATTTGGATTCTGGAGCCAAAAAGTATAACAGAAATACAGATTTCACTAGAGGAGTTCATCAGTAGATTTGGGCAGGCAGAAGAAAGAATCAACAAATATGAAGAGAAGCTGTATTAGTCTGCTTTTCTGATACTATACCAAAATACCTGACACAGGTTAACTGCGTACAGCAAAGGGGTTTATTTAATTCACATCTCTGGAGGTTCAAAATCCAAGATTGGGTAACCCCATTGATTTGGCCTCTGGTGAGGGTCTAATGATGAATTGTGTCATGACAGCAGGAGCTTGTTTGTGTGGGAAAGGATGGCAGAGTGTAATTCAGGGCTCAGATTTACTTTTTTTAATGTTTATTTTTTAGTTGTAGTTGGGCACAATACCTTTATTTTATTTATTTATTTTTATGTGGTGTTGAGGATCAAACCCAGGGCCTTGCACGTGCTAGGTGAACGCTCTACCGCTGAGCCACAACCCTAGTCCTCAGATTTACTTTTAAAACAGCTTACTCTATGAGTGTTCATGAAAAACTACCCATGAAAACTACTTTAATCCCTTCCAAGGGCATCTTCCCCAATGACCCAAGAACCTCCCATTAGACTCCACCTCTTAAAAGTTTCACTCCCTACATCACTATACTGGGGTCAAGCTCCCAACATAAAAACATGTGGGGGTACACTCAAACCATATTCAAACCTATACCATAGGCCAATTGGTACATTCCAGCTGAGGAGGAGAAATGAAAAATAAATAAAAATGAACCAAGCCTAAGAAACCTGTGGGACAATATCAACTATAACAACACATGTATAATGAGAGTTTCACAGGGATAGAAGAAACCAAAGAAAGAAGATAAAAAATACTTGAAGGGATAATGACCAAAAACTCCCCCAAATTTGGTAAAATACATGAATCTCCATATTCAAGAATATCAACAAACTCCAAGCAGGATAAATTTTAATATATCCCTACCAAGACAACAAATGGGTCAAAGAAAAAAATCACAAGTAAAATTTAAAAATATTTAGAGATAAATTAAAATGAAAAGAGACATACCAAAACTTATGAGATATAGAGAAAAGGGTATTCAAATTCATATTTATATCCATAAATCCTTAGACTAAAAAAGAAGAGGGGTCTCAAACCAATAACCTAACTGTACATCTCAAGAAATTAACAAGAGCAAGATAAACCCAAGCTTGGCATAAAGAATTAAACAGTACAAATGGCAATTATCAAGAGTACAAACAACAATGAATGTTGGTGAGGATGTGGGGGAAAAGATACATTCATAAATTGCTGGTGGGACTGCAAATTGGTGCAACCGCTCTGAAAATCAGTGTGGAGATTCTTCAGAAATCTTGGAATGGAACCACCATTTGATCCAGGTATCACACGCCTCCACATATACCCAAGAGACTTAAAATCAGCATACTATAATGATGCAGCCACAGCAATGTCTATAGCTGTTCAATTCATAATGGCTAAGTTCTGGAATAAACCTAGGTGTTCTTCAACTGAATGAAGAAAATGTGGTATATACACAATGGAATATTATTCAATCTTAAAGAAGAATGGAGTTATGGCATTTATCTGTAAATGGATGCAACTGGAGACTATCATGCTAAGTGAAGTAAGCCAATCCCCCCAAAAACAAAGGCTGAATGTTCTCTCTGATATATGAATGCTAACACTCAACAAGGGAGTGGGGAGGGAAGAATAGAAGTTCATTGGATTACACAAAGGGGGATGAAAGGAAGGGGCGGGGATGGGAATAGGAAAGACAGTAGAATTAATCAGACATAACTTTCCTATGTTCACATATTAATACACAACCAATATAACTCCACATCACGTACAACCACAAGAATGGGAAGTTATACTTCATTTATGTATAAGATGTCAAAACACATTCTACTGTCATGTACATATAAAAAGAACAAATAAAAAATTTTAAAATGACAAAAAAAAGAATTAAACAGTACATAGTATATTGAAGGTAAATGAAATAGAAAAGTAATGAAGCCAAAATGATTGAGAGCAACAAAATTGAAAACATTTAGATCAACAGACCAAAAGAGAAGAAGAAAGAAGCCTCAAATAACTTAAATGAGAAATGAAAAGGGGAATATGACTATGGACTTTACAGAAATAAAAATAATTATAAAAGAATACCATGAACAACTATATGCCAATAAGATAACCAAAATGAAATTATCAAATTCTTAGAAGTATAAAAACTACCAAAACTGGCTTTAAAAGTAATAGAAAATCTAAATAGAAATATAAGAAGTAAAAAGATTGAAATAGTTATCAAAACATAGAGAAGGCGTGGTCCAAAATAGGTGGAGTCAATACCTGTTGCTTTCTTTGTCTGTGTCCTCCATGATTTGACTTCAGGTGCAAGCATAGTCATGGAAAGTATGCAACAGACTGGGTTAACTAAAACTGGGTTTCTGCATAAAAAGCCAATCATGGGAATCCTAGAGAATGAGGGCAAACTAAGAACACAAAGTGAAAGCTGCTCAGGAAAGTATCATTGTAAAGTTGAACATGCATGGAACTGATCCTTAACAGTATGCAAAATACATTGATAAATGAACTAAATGACATATGATTGCCCTGGTCCCAATTTATTTGAGCTAATTAATTTAAGTCCACTATGATTGGAAAACACATTTTGTTTTATTTCAAATCTTTTAAACTTCTTAAGACTTGATTTATAGTCTTGCATATGTGGTCTTTTCTGAAAAATGTTCCATCTATGCTACTATGATTTGGGGAATGTTGGATAAATAGCAGTTAGAGCAATTTAATTGATAAGTTGCTATTCAAGTTTTCTATATTGTTGTGGGCTTTCTGGCTGGTTGTTCCATAAATAACCACAAGTCACGTATTGAAGTCGCCAACTATTTTTGTTGATTTGTCTGTTCCTCCATTCATTTTTGCTTTATGCATTTTGGGGCACTGTTATTAGGTACATGTATATTTAAAATTGTTATATCTTCTTGATGATTTTGACCCTTTTATTATTATGTTACTCTATGACATGTTTTTAACCTTGAAGTTTACTATATACATTACCTTTCCAGATCTCTTGTAGACAACGTATGTCTGGATCTTGATTTTTCATCCAATCTGACAAATTCCATGGAAGTGTTTGACCATTAAAATTTAATGCAATTATTGAAATGGTTACGTTAATATTGCCATTTTCAATCTAACTTTTTAAATTAAATCTTCAGAATTAGAAACATTAGTGTGAACTCATGTTTAGCTTAAATATATACAAATATTTCCACATAGAAATATTTATATACATATGTATAACTGTGTTTGGATTAGTATACATAAATATATCTCTTTATTGTATTGGCTGAGCAATAGCATTTCTGTAACAACCAACTACCTAGATCCTGGCTTCTAATATCATTCTCTAATTAAAGGAAAGAGAGCTCCTTGATTCTAGGACTGGGGTAGAAAAAATACATAAGATGAACCTGGAACATCTTTATAGTGCCAGAAAATGAGGAAATGCTAAAAAATAATGATGAGGTTATGTCAAAGGGATCTAGGAGACAACTGAAAGAGCTCTTAATGGTCAAAGCTAAAATAGTTTGAGTAAGAAAATAAATGAGGTCGAATTTATAACCCAAAGTATAAAATAAAAATTCATGTGTCCATACCAACATAAATAAATTATTGAATAAACAAATATGGAATACCAGATGAATCTCCCATTTATGAGAATTCTAAATAATTTGTTTTGATGCTGTAGAGGTAGAGTGTAACTCATGCTCCTAAAGTCTAAGCTGCACATGTAACTTTTTTTCCAAAAAGTACACCATGGAAAGGGAGGGGAGGGAAAGTGACTTTACAGTGCACTCACATAACAAATACTAGCTCAGCCAGTGACCAAAGTGACAGATATCAACAGTGATCCAGCATACTGATGACAGTTTGTGCTCTTGATATGTGATAACAATGATGTTGCTGTCTTACTCTTCCTCCTAAGAACACACAACTTCAGTCTAATAATGATAAAAGGATCAAACGAATGCACACTGAAGGATACTCTATAAGATACCCGACTAGACTTCTTAAAACTGTGAAAGTCAACTAAGTGAGGAAAATCTGAGATATGTCACACTCAAGAGTAGCCTAAGAAGACCTACCTCATAAATATAGGAAACCTAATGGGATCCTAGAGCTAGAAAAAGAAAAGACATTAGGGAAAAACTAAAGAAATGTGAATAATGTATGGATACTAGATGAACTTATTAATTGTCACAAATAAACCATATTAATATAAAATGCTAATGACAGGAGAAACTAGGTATAGGCTACATGGAAACTTTCTGTGGTATCTTCATAATAATTCTGTAAAGTTAAAGTAGTTCTTATTTTTTCCCGAATTTTTAAAACTTAAATAATGATCTTGGCTTATTCATTCCTGTATTCATTTAATCATTTAATTTAATCATTTTCTGAGCACGAACTATGTCCTAGACACTGCTCTAGACTCTGGAGATACAAACCACAAATAAAATCCAACATGTCTTGCTTTCAAAGAGCTTATCTTCCAGTGGAAAATGAAAGAACACTAAGTTACCATTAAACCCCATAAGAAATAAGCAACTACCTTCCAACTCAACACTCATCTTCTTGAGTCTTCATTATAGACAAGAAAACTTTTGAGAAAGGTCTAGGCAATCTGACAACTGAGAAGCGTGATTTTCAAAGAGGAACAGAAGTCAGCTCCTGAACCAAACAATGCAAATCCCTAGGAGGAAACTCAGCTTCCTGACCCTAGCAGGAAAAATTATTCTGAGTCTAGGGCTATGCCACAGGACCAGGCTAGCTGTTGGTTCTCTAAAAGCCAGATGAGTGCTTGACAATGCGATATGGTTAGGAGACATCATGCCCTTGGGTGCTGTCTTAGCAGTAGCCGTGCTGGCAGGAAAGATGGGTAGGCAGCCAATAGAGAGACCAAGCTCCACTCCAGCTGCGCAGGCAGCCACCTGTCCTCTGTTCTCCATCCCACTCCTCCATTCTCTGACCATGAATTAAACACCGCCTGAACACTACCATTAGACCTAACGGGCATCAACATGTATACCAGGTGACACTGGGAATCAGTGTTCCAGGCAACTGGAAGAACAGGTAAGACCCAGGAAGTGAGCCATGAGTAAAACCCTCAGGACATTTCAAGGGGTTCCATGGGTTGTGGGTTGAGAAAAGGAGTGTGCGCTGGCAAATGGCGACAGAGGATAGTGTAGATGGTGGCAGAGGCCAGATATGAACAGCTCTGTGGCTCCTGCACAGAGTTGAGACTTTATCCTGAAGACAAAGAAAAACAAATAAAGGGGTTTGAGCAAAATCTGTTTACGCCTGGGGCAGACAATCAGGTATGGATGTTTAGGAAAACAGTGTCGCTAGCTGCTGTTTGTGGTACCCGGGCTAGACAGGGCTGCCCTGAAGGCAGGAAATCACATGGCAAAGTCAGAAAGCAGGGGTAGAATTTGATACCTCCCTGGATGTAGTAAGGAAAGGAGCAGGAGGATTCAGGGATGACTTCCAAGTTTCTGGCCTGGGTAAATACGCAGGATTCCAGATTAGAGTAATAATGACAATAAACACAAATACTGTGTGTTGCCAGGATGTATCAGGCAAAGCAAGGGGGTAAATGCTGGTCCCTAGGGGAAAGTGAGGGACCCAGTCTAGATTCCTACCATTCAAATACTGGTGTTCCCTCTTACACGCAAGCCAACATCTCATTTGACAGATAAAAATGCATTTAATGAGCATTCAAAAATCTGAAATATCCAGGTGCGGTGGCGCACACCTGTAATCCCAGCACCTCGGGAGGCTGAGACAGGAGGATTGTGAGTTCAAAGCCAGCCTCAGCAACAGTGAGGCACTAAGCAACTCAGTGAGATCCTGTCTCTAAATAAAATACAAAATAGGGCTGGGGATGTAGCTCAGTGGCTGAGTGCCCCTGAATTCAAACCCCAGTACCCCCCAAAAAAACTGAAATAAACATTCTTTTTATAGATATAAAATATAAAAGTAATCACAAACCATGAAGAGCAACTTGTACAAGGAATTTTAATAATATATGAGTGTATATTAAATAAGCAATATTTCACAGGTTGTTAGGATCACTAAGTAAATCCTATTCATCTTACACAAGCAAATGCATCCACCAAGATAAATATACAACTGAGACAAAAATGAAAATAGCATGAGTGTGTTCAGAATTAGTAATTTCAGAGGGGAAAGTACAGGGCTGGGTGGGATAGAAAAGCGGGATGTGATTGGCCAGTTAATTTCCCAACCAAGGGTAACATCAGTAGAAGGGAAGAAGGAGGAGGACTGTAGAAATTCAACTGTTGGACAGAGTATCATGAATTACATGTGCCTCTCTGGGCTTCTCTTTCCAGCTACTAGTAGCTTCTGCTGTAAGATGGCTTTTAACATTTTCATAGAAAAACACTAAGCCAACTCTATGAACTGACAAGTGCTACATATGGTTTTAGGAAATTAGCCATGATATCTCAACTCTAAACCTCTTCACTTAGAACACTGCTAAGAGGTATCTAGATTTCTACCAGGCATGCCTGAAGACTTCTATGTGCACACAAAAATCTCCATTTTGAAATAGAATCATGATGATCATAGATAGTGTAAATTAGTTGTATTTTTAAAACTGAAGATGATATCAACTGACATTAATAAATCTATAAAAAATTTAAAATATTACGTCTTTCCCTCTAAGTCAACTCACCATAAACTCAACAACACACTGGGATGTATAGAGATTGACAGGGGACAATGTGGCCTCAGTCCATACTTCACTTGCTGGGATTGTGTCATTGGCCTAAGATTACACAGCACCACCAAAGACTATAACAGAGACAGATTCTGTCATCTTCTCCCTAGTTTCTTCACTAAACAAATCCCCATCCCCCAAAATGAAGCAGAGTTACAACATTTGAAGGTAAAGTTGGTAGAAAAAGATAATTATAGTTGTGGTATTAGTTTTCTCTCAACATTCTATTTTTCTTTTATTTTCTCTGAAACATTTTTGATATAAATACTATATCATTGGAGTCTAGATATTTTAAGTGAAATAAAAAAACTAATATTTAGGTAATTTGAGCCAACCTGGGTCCCCCCCACCCAAGCTTTCATTCCCAAACCAGGAATGCTGCTGTGCCCCCAAACTTCTGGAGAAGCTTCTATCAAACTCTTTCCTTTCCTTTCTAGTCCACACTCTGAACTTCCCCTCTGCCTCTGTGAAATGTATCTGTGCTACAAAAGGAACCAAGATCATGCAAAGTGTGTTGTGTACCATGCTTGGCTCACAGTAGGTGCTTTCTTCCTTTTAAATGAATATACAGTAATGTCAGAGATAACTGGATGTCAAGATACTATTGATGCAAGTAAACATCTAGCTGACGTCCCTTCAGCCAGGGTGATCACGAGAGACTCTCTGGAGAATGTAAACATTTCTTGTAATTCATAAAATCCCACCATCAGCCTAGCTACACTAGAAGTCACCCATGAGGTCTCCTTGTGCTAATGTATTTTGGAGTGTTATGATTTAAAAACTATTTCCCTTTCTTCTTAAAGTTTTCTGTTTCATCAGCAAATTAAAGAGCCAATGTAACAGCAAGGCTGTAAGCAGGTTGAAATGTCTAAACTGCAATAGATGAGCTCATTTCCTGCTTTAAAAATAACTTTTCAGGGCTGGAGTTGTGGCTTAGTGGTAGAGCACTTGCCTGGCACTTGTGAGGCACTGGATTCAATCCTCAGCACCACATAAAAAATAATAATAAACAAATAAAATTATAAAATAACTTTTTTTCAGCAATATCACCAATGTACAAATAATGAACTAGAATTTTTATTCTTCAGTATAACTGTGAAAGTGTGCTTTCACAAATGCACTATCCTAAAAAGGTAAAAATAAAAATAAGAACCTACTTGGATCATTGCAAACATATTTTCAATCTGTTGAATTGCAAACAAAGTTGAGAATTACTTAAGAATATTAAGAAATTTACCTTTGGGAAGGTACCCTCCAGATACATTTATCACAGAAAATTTCTATTTTTAAATGGATATAGTTTAAAAGTATGAAATGTGTAGTATCTGTATTAAAATAACTTTTGTTTGGGAAAAAAACAGTGTGCTTTCACTCATATTTAAATTGTCAGTTTCATCATTGGCTATACTTGAAGGGAATTCACTTGAAAAGATAATCCTTAAATCAAACTACATATCCCAGAAGTTTTCAGGATTAATACTGGTTCAACTCATGAAACAAGACAAAAAAGGGACAAGACATACATGAAAAATAACACATTTACATAAAATCAAACTTGACATTCTTGCCACAAAAGAAATATGGTAAACCACGTTAAAGGACAACCTGCCACCTGGGAGATTTCCCAACACATACAACCAACAAAGAAAGTCAATAAGAAAGAGAAAAACAAATCGATAGTGAATGTAAGCAAATAATCTGAACATGTACTTCCCAGAAGAACAAATCTGTTGTCCATGAACCATGAGAAGAGGTGTAGCCTCACTATTAATCAAAGAAATGCAAATTGAACAACAAAGAAGCTACCATGTTACACTAAGGTGGGCAAAAACTGTTGAAATGACATAATGTGACAGGGCCTCCCATATCCTGCCTGTCCGGGTGTACACTCACATGACCACTCTGGAAAGCAATTGAGCATTATCTAGTAGCTTGAGAATGGACATGACCTGTGCCCAGGACTCTCGCAAGTGTGCCTTGTATACCCTAGTAAGGTTTTTCCCTTCAGGTGATTGCTGACCAACCACAGAAGCAGAATCTGGAATTATTTAGAAATGCATATTCTCCAGCGTCAGCCGAGGTATACCAACTTAACCAGGAGTGGGTTCTTTTTATTTAAAAAATTGGTTCTTCTTAGTAATACGTGACAGTAGAATCCATTTTGATAAAATTATACACACATGGAATATATCTTATTCTAATCAGGACCCCATTCTTGTGGGTGGGCACAATGGTAAGGTTAACTTAAGTATTTTCAAATGTATACATAGGAAAATTATGTTAGATTCATTCTATTGTCTTTCCTATTCCTATCCCCCCTCCCTTCCTTTCATTCTCATTGTCTAATCTACTGAACTTCTCTTCTTCACCTCCCCACCTTTATTGTAGTTCAGCTTCCACATATCATCGAAAACATTCTGCCCAGGAGTGGGTTTTAAGGAGCCCTCCTGCAGATTATGATACATGCTGAGGTTTCAAAATTAATAGAGAAATTTCTTGCTTGTTTCAACAGAAGATTGCATCAGAAGGATACTAGAGACATGGTCCTTGACACATTCTGTAGACAGGATGAGTCGGAAAGAACTTGGCTTACTAATAAATATAGTGTCACTTAAGAGTCAAAGGGACAGTGTGCAATTTGATTTCCTCAAATGCCTATATTTGCATAAAGAAATACATATATATATGTGTGTGTGTGTGTGTATGTGTGTGTGTGCATTTAAGTATATACAAAAATAGAGTATTAAAAACCATCTAAACACCCATCAATAGAAGAATGGGTACAATGTTATATGAAGTCCACTGAATTTCCATCTGTGTCTCCATCTGTTTCTGGCGAGGAGGAAGGCAATAAATGAAGTAGTTATATGTGTATTGATGGCGTAGATCTTGAAAATAATGGAAAAAAGCAAGTTGCAGCATAACAACTATAGAATGATACCATTGTACATTAGTTTAAAAATCACACTCAAAAGAAACTGTCTTTTATTTGGATAAACAAATACACCTGTATTTGAAAACATTGAGGATGTGTAACTGTAAAGTGTATCTGCTGATCTCAAGATAATGGTTACCTGTGGGCCAGAAAGGAGAGAACTGGGATGGAGGAGAATTATCAACTGGTTAGTTTTTTAAAAAGCTTCAAACTTATGGTAAAGAGATAATATTTGATAAATTTGGGTCAGGAGAAAAGATACTGCTAAGGTATTCTTTGTACTCTCCCACATGCTTAAACTATTTCATAATGACTTTTAAAGTAAAAAGGAGTAGAGATGGTCTGATATGAAAGTTTAACTTATGATTTCTTTGATTTTGCAGAGCTTTCAGTAAAATCCATACTTCAAATTTTGAATTTTGATCTTTTCCTTGGCTAGCGATGTATAGTATCATGACACTCCTGCAGTTGGCTGGGCAGTGAGTCACAGCTCCCAGCCAGCCACCTCATCATGAAGAAAGCAACTAACACTGGACAGAGAGCTGTGTTGGCAGCAATGTTGGGATATTGTGTTCTATGTTTTCCACATGCCATCACGTCCATGGAACTCCCATCTGTGTCTCCAGTCTCTGGTGAGGAGGAAGGCAATTCCTTTTGAGAGGCAACTTAAGACACCTGCCCAGCATGAAGGCCACATGCCCAAAATGGCCATTGCATGTGAGTTCAGACTTTCACAGTAGATATCTTGAACAGCTTAGAGGATAAGAAGTGAGTTAGTTGGTAATTCAGTGAAATTATCAGCATTAGTTAATTCACCATCTTGTAAAGGAAACAGCCAGGCCAACTGCTGATGGGTAAACATTACTTGCAATGTGGGTGGAAGACCAGATGCAGAAGTGCATGCGATATAGTCTCCTGATGACACAGTCTTGGGTAAGATACCTTTCCCATGAGCATGCTGGAGACCCTACAAGTTTGCCAATATTTGTAGATAGAAAGTGACAAATGATACCAACACTTCAGAAGGCATCAGTTTAATTTTCTTAACATGAAGGTCAGCAGCAAGCAGCAAGGTGCTAGTCCTGAAGGTGTTAAGGGAGAGCTGCATGAGACAACTGTGTATGAGAAATATTTGCAAGACAAAATATTTACTGTGGATGAAATTAGCCTGCTCTGGAGACATATGATGAAGCATACCTATATTCATCAAGAGTCCCAGATGATGCCAGGTGTCTAAACATTCAAAGACTGTGTGATGCTGCTTTGGGGGAGAAATGTTGCAGAGTTCACATTAAAGTCATTCCTCATCAACCACTGAGAACTCTAGAGCATTCAAGAATATGTGTCATTTCATATTTTTTATGACCACACAATAAAGCCTGAATGACATCAGCATCGTTCTTGAATTGGTTTTTGGGCTATTTCATTCTACAGGTGAAACCATAGGCAAAACAAACAGCTATTCAATCAGCAGGGCATCTGAAGCACAGGGCAATGTGCATCCTAATGCAAAGGCTATGTATTTGTCCGTGGACACGATGGCACTCATTCAGCCAATGGGTCAAGTTGTGATAGCAGAGTTCAAAGCATACTATTTATGCCTAATGTTTGCTTGAGTTAGTTGTCAAAGTGACTGATTCTGGCTGAAAGCTCACAGAGTTTTGGAAAGTTTTGAACATTCTAAAGGCTAACCAAAATATTGCCAAAGCCTAGGGAGAAGTCACACAGTGATGCAAGAAGGGCATTTGGGAAAAAAAATTTTTAAACATGAATGCATTCAAAAGTTTTGACAGAGATTCTGCTGTTAATGAAATAGTAACAAGGTATTAGGGCTTGGGAGATAATTAGGATTGCATGTTGATGAAGAGGAGACTCATGAGCTTATTACAATGGAGGCCAAAGAGCTTTCCAATGAGGAATTGATCAAACTGGAAGAAGAAGAAGAAGTAAAAAAGTTGAAGCAGAAGAAAAGTACCCAAGGAACCAAGAGTGTTCACGGCAAAGAAACTGGTGGAGGTGTTTGCTGCTATCAGCAATGGTATACGGATATTGGAAGAAATGGACATCAACCATGAGAGAGTCACATGAACTGACAGGTAAATACAAGATGTTCTTGCTTGCTAGAAAGAAATATGTGATGAAAAGAAGCAACACACTCTACAGTTAAAAATTGATCTTTATGAAGAACACTATGCCTGCTAAATCAGCAAGTGTTGATGTCCCAGTGCCTTCTAACTCCTATTCTTTTTTTTTTTTTTTTGGCAGGAAGGTACTACTGGGGATTGAACTCAGGGGAACTCTACCACTGAGCCACATCCCCAGTCCTATTTTGTATTTTATTGAGAGACAGGGTATCACTGAATTGCTTAGCACCTCACTTTTGCTCAGACTGGCTTTGAACTTGCAATCCTCCTGCCTCAGCCTCCTGAGCCCCTGGGATTACAGGCATGCACCACAGTGCCCAGCTCTACTTCCTATTCTTGAGTCTCATCAAGAGAGAAATGGATACCCTGTCACTGAAGCAGCCCCATCAACCAGCAATGGATTTTAATTTAATGACTTAAATTCCTTCAGGCCCAGTTGTGCTTTCAGTTAATGTATGTTAATAAATTATATGAGTTATTTAACACTTTATTATAATATAAGGCTTGTGTTCAGCAATTTTGGCTAATGTAAGTATTCTGAGCATGTCTGAGGCTAAGCTATGATGAGTGACAGGCTACTTGTATTTAAATGCATGTTTAACTTACAATTTTTTCAACATAGATTGGCATATCAGGTTGCAACCCCATCAGAAGTCAAGGAACACTTGTAGTTTGTCATACTTACGAACACTAGAAAACCTTATTTCTGCAAAAGAAATTTTCCAAAAGGACCGCAAGAGCTTTTTAAAAATTGAACTTTTGTGACATCTAGTGGTAGTATAAATCATTACAATTTAAAACAATTAGAAAGAAA
Organism: Marmota monax; assembly: GCF_021218885.2. Lineage (NCBI taxonomy): Eukaryota > Metazoa > Chordata > Mammalia > Rodentia > Sciuridae > Marmota > Marmota monax. The sequence continues at coordinate 188,103 of NW_026692881.1, forward strand.
CTTGGCTTAATATAATATTAATATCTGAATTTTTGGTTTAATTGGGTTTTCATGAAAATTTAATATGAATTTTAAAAGCTTGTGCTTTTGTTTTTTATTTGCTATTTCGAGTGGTACACACCTGAAGGTTTTTATGAATGTGAGACTTTAAAAATAAGCTAATTTTCTTGTATATATTAACTAATGTGGTTAGCCACTGGCTTCTTAGAAAATGTATGAATTATATACAGATGAACCCCTGCTGTCCCACTCTCTAGGTCATAGATAGCAACAGGAAGAAGTTTTTCCCATCATACCCTGCTACACACCAGCTGGGACAGGTGTCCCTCCCAACCCAGACCTGCAACTCTGCCTCACCTCCTGAGCTCTCAAAGCCCACCACTGTTCCAGAAACCAGGCTTTTCTTTGTCCTTCACTTCCATCCAGTCAGCTTCCAAGCCCATCTTTGAAATGTATCTTACCCACCACTGGTTTTCTTTATATCTTCTACAAATTTTGAATTACTTGAGAGCAGGGAACATGTCTTGCACACATGCTCCCCACAAGAATCTAATACAGTGCATTTTCACCACCATGACCTGGGTTCAGGCCTTCACTACCTCAACCCTGAACCTCTACTTTTTAATGCTCTTGGTATATTCAAATACATTTAGTAGTTATATGTCAAACATACTAGGTAACAAGACCAGTTCCCACCCTTAGTAGTCATATGACTCTTAACATTAATTTCTACCACCACGACCTAGGTTCAGACCTTCACTACATCCGTCCTGGACCTTGACAAACAACAGCTTCCTAATCTCTAAATACACCATTTGAGCTTCTTAATACATCTTTTTGCTCTGCCTCCCCTGAGCTACATCTCCAGTCCCTACCTCTTGACTTGCCTACTTTCTTATTACCAGAACACTAAAACACAACTTTGTCCACACAAGGAGAATATCTTCCAACCTTGCTACAGCCTCAAGCCACTCACTCTTCATCACCAAACTTCTCCACATAACTTAGGCTTTACCATTCATTCCCTTCTTTCAGAATTCATGACTTTAAACCACATGATGTGAATTTCACTCCCCCCCCCAGAAAATAGTGAAAAGTCCCAAAAGGACATCAGCTGTTGTCTGTCAGGAGGTGAGGCAGAGTTGCAGGTCTGGGTTGGGAGGGACACCTGTCCCAGCTGGTGTGTAGCAGGGTATAATGGGAAAATTGCAAGGGCACTCCTTATAAGCCTGAAAACCACAAAAGGGATGTTCCGGGGGTCTAGCCAATGCAACTAAAAGAGATCCTAGAACTGAAAAATTTACAAGTGGGACTCAACAGCTGGTCTGAGCTGGCAGAAGAATCAATCAGTGACTTCAGAGACAAGTCAAATGAGATTATCCTTCTGAGAACAAATGAAAGAGTAAAGATTTTTCAAAAAAACAACATCATCTCAGAGCCCAGTGGGACACTATCAAGTGTAACAAACATATGCATAATAGTTACAGGAGAGAGAAAAGAGTAAAAAGAACATTTGAGAATACCCAAAACATCCTCAATTTGATGGAAAACAAGGTACAGCTGCACAAGGAGACAAATCATATTCGATCTTCCAGAAGAAAAAAACAAAGACTGAATTTGAGTAAGTAAAGAAGAGAGAAGACTCAAATTATTAATGAAAGAAATGGACATTACTACTGAACTTACAAAAATACAAAGGATTACAAAGGAATATTATGATCATTGCATGCTAATAAGTGAGGTATCCTAGATGAAATAGACTAACTGCTAGGAAGATACAAACTACCAAAACTGACTCAATAATAAAAGAAACCCTGAAAGTAAAGAAAATTAATTAGTAATCAAAAAGCTTCCAAAGAAGAAAACTCAAGCCCATATGGCATCAGAGGTGAATTCTATCAAATTTTTAAAGAACAACTAGCATTGATCCTTCACTACCTGCTTCGAAAGTAAAAGAAGGAATACCTCCCACTTATTAGTATTACTGTGATACCAAAGCCAGACAAGAAAAAAATTCCAACATGTTTTGAATATAGGTGCAAAAATCCTCAACAAATCACAATTAAAATGACTCAAGCAATATATAAAAGGATCAGACATCAAGAACAAGCAGAACTCTCTAGCTGCCATCTTGCATCCTCACATGTGTATGCCTAATCTCAGCTGGTCTGCCTGAGACCCCTTGAGTGCCAACCCTAGTCCACCCCCCACCAAAGTATTGAAGAGGTGAATATGTTTACATGTGATGTATGTACAGTGATTCACCTTAACAACCCTAAAGTTCAGGCGTCTCTGACAGCAAACACTTTCACCATTACAGGCCATGCTGAGACAAAGCAACTGACAGAAATGCTACCCAGCATCTTAAACCAGCTTGGTGCAGACCATCTGACTAGTTTAAGGAGACTGGCTGAAGCTCTGCTCAAACAATCTGTAGATGGAAAAGCATTAATTGCTATTGAAGAGGATGATGATGATCAAGTTCCAGATTTTGTGGAGAATTTGGATGAGCCTTCTTAGATGCAGTAAACTGAACTGATAAACTTATGAAGAAGATAAACTTGAAGAAGTTACTGGGAGCTGCTATTTTATATTATGACTGATATTTAAAATTGTTTTGTTTCTGGAACTCATAAAATTGAGATCTCTAATATTTTTAAGCCCAAGCTCCTTGGACACTGCAGCTCTTTCCAGTTTGTGCTTATATACAATTGACTCTTTGAAGCTAATTAAGCTGAAGAAGCCTGGGAATAAAGTTTGAAACAAAGTTTAAAAAAGAACAAGCAGAACTTACCCCCAAGACATCAAGATTTGTTCAAAAAATAGAAATCAATCAATGTAATACATCGTATTGATAGAATAAAGGACAAAAATAAATAATCCTCTTAGGGCTGGGGATGTGACTTAGTGCTTTCCTGGCAGGTGTGAGGCCTTGGGTGTGATCCGTAGCATCACACACACTAAGAAAAATCATCATCTCAGTAGATACAGAAAATGGATTTTGTCAAAATCCAACATCTGGACTGGGAATGCAGCTCACTGGTAGAGCACATGCCTAGCAAGTGTGGGGCCCTGGGTTCCATCCCCAGTGCACGTGCACACACACAAACAAAAATGAATTATGTATACAAACCAACTACCTCAATTTGCTTAAAAGCATCTATTAAAAAAAATAGTAAAATCACACTAAATGGTCAAAGACTTAAAGCTTTTTCTATTAAGTCCCTCAAATAAGAAACAAAACAAGGACGTGCACTTTCAACACTTTTATTCAACATCATGCTGGAAGTTCCATCCAGATCAATTAAGAAAAACTGTGTGGGGAGGAGGGAGGCAGGGCTTACAAAGTGAAAAGAATCAGGAATGTATAAAAATAAAGAATAAAATATAAAAATAAAGAATCGCATATATTACATATATTTAATATTTATAGAGGACATGATCTTGAATATAGAGAATCCTAAAGAATATATATATATATATACATACATACATACATACAGAGAGATACACACAATTAGATCTAATAAATGAATTCAACAAAGTTGCAGAATACAAAACTAGTTTTATTTCTACACACTAACAATGAATTATCTGAAAAGGAAATTTTAAAAAGTTTCATTTATAAAAGCATCGAAAAATACCAATAATTTAGGAAAAAATTAATCAAGGAGGAGCCCAAATTTGTACACTAAAACTATAAATATTGCTGACAGAAATGGGAAAAAAAACTAAATAAATGGAAAAACATCCTATGTTCATGGATTGGAAAAACTTAATATTGTGCAACTACCAACTACTCAAAGCAGTCTAGAGATTCAATGTAAGCCCCATCAAAATTCCAATCACTTTTTTTACAGAAATGAAAAACAAAAAAAGCAATTCTAAGATTCATGTGTAATGGCAATGAGTCCCAATAGCTAAAACAACTTTCTATTGTTGGAAGAACAAAATTGGGGGACTCACAGTTCTCAATTTCAAAATTAACTACAAGCTACAGTACTTAAATTATGTGGTGCTTGCATAGGAATAAACATATAGGTCAATGAATGGAACTGAAAATCCTAAAATAAATTCATTTGTCTATGGTCAAATGATTTTCAGTAAGAATGCCGAGATTATTCAATGGAGGAAGGATAATTTCTTCTAACAAATGATGCTGGGAAAACTAGATAGTCATTTGATTACCTCACATAATATGTACAATTACTTTCTGCTATAGATAGAAATTAACTAAAAGTAATCAAAGAGCTAAATAAAAGCTAAGATGTATAAAACACTTAAAAGAAACCATAATGTAAATCTTTATGACTTTGGATTTGGCAATGCTTTCTTAGAGATAATGTCAAAAACCTAAGCAACAAAAAAATGTAGATAAGTTGAAACTGATCAAAATCAAAACCATTGAGCCACGAAAGATCACTATCCAGAGTGTGAAATGACAGATCATAGAACAGTAGAAAATATTTGTAAATCATGTAACTGATGATGGTCTATTATCAGAATGTACAACTAAATAACTCTTATAATTCAAAAACAAAAAGAGAAACAAAAAATAAACTGACTCCAAATAAGATACAGAAATGGCCAAAAAGCACATGAAAATATGTTTAGCCATTAGTCATTAGGGAAATGTGAATCAAACCACAAAGAGATACCATCTAACAGAAAGTCTATCAGAATAAAAGCCATATCCCTCTGTACCCTTGGGTGGGTCCATAATGAATCTTCCTGATATCAGCAATAAATCCTAGGATACTGAAAGACAGCTCAGGGTAGCCAATCTAACTGTGACTCATCTTCTTCAGAGTCAGGAGTCTCTTCCACCTTCTGCCTCTTGTGTCTGGCTATGGCCAGGAGGGCTTTAAATAAGACTATAATATCCAAACTAAGCTCAGATTCTCTTGCTGCCACATCCCAGACCCTAACCCATACCCCAAGGATGACCTTCCCAAGACTGCGTCCCCCTCCCAGCCTTTCATAATGGGCCCCTTGTAGGCTGAGGCTGAGGTCTGGAAGGAAAAGATGCTCTCAGACTCTCATGCCTGGGCAGATATGAATGTAGGTCATCCATGGGTCACAGTGCCTTGCAGCCAGACTGTCATGAAGTCATTTCTCCAAGGTCCATGGGACTTTATTCTGAAAAATGTACATGGAACTGATACAGGATAACATGTATTTTTAACAAAAATGAACATTTCTCCTATTTTTCTCTTTTAGTCTTTCCATTTAAGCAGTGGGCTGTTCAGTTGTAATTGACTCAGGAAAAGCAAATTATAAGGAAAAAACACAATTGAAAAAAAAAATCTCTGAAATGGGTGTTTTCAAACCAGTGTCCTTGAGAAAACACTCATCCCATAGACTTGAATTTGGAAGAATTTTGTAAAGGAAGTAAAGTTCTCTCCAGAGTCTCAAACTAGGCCTGAAGTTGAAGGAGCCAAGAGCGCAGTGCATAGTCTGAACCCAGTGAGACCCGCCCTTCAGCAGTTGCCCCCATACCTGAGCCTACTGATGGGTCCAGAAGAAATGATACCTTTTAGCACCCTAAGACTTTGCCTGGACCCCACTCAATTCTTTCCATACGGACATTCTATACAAGGTCCCTGGACTTCATAAACCCCAAAGAGGAAGGCAGGATCCTGGACATCCCACTGGGCAGAGAAATGAAGAAGGAGAAGTTCCTATGCCTGTACTTGAGGGGGCTGAGCAAGCTAAGCTTGAGAAAATTCCCCAGCAGGATAGTGGAGAATGTTCCTTCCCCATATCAGTCACAACATGGAAGTGGGGATTCAGAATTTCCAGCTCCCAGCAAACTGGAGAAAGCCCTGCAGTCCCCTCCCAGGAAGAAAGCCATATCTAAGGCATGCTGAACTGTGCTGAGCTCTCCTCAGTGGCTTCCTCCTTCATTTCCTGCAGACAGCTCATCTTTTTGCCTGTTTTTGCTTGCTTCAGCAAACTCCATCCGTCCTGTTCTCCCAAAGTAATCACACAAATAACCAGATGCATTGGAATATCCAAACAATATTTTAAGGTACTCCTTTGAAGCCCATTTATAAAGTTGTCCTTAGAGGGAAAAAAAATGTACAGTTCAAGATTGGAGGTAAAAAAAAAAAAATTCTTACAAATCAAGAGCTCATAATTTGAAACTTAAAATAAGCAGACAATTTTTATTGTTCTTAGATTTATTGATCCTGCAAATCTTGATCAATGTTTAATGCGACCTAGAAGCAAAATAAAAGCAAACAGACTTTAATACAATGAGAACTGTGAAAAGGTACAAGAAAGGAAATAGAGCTTACATAATTGCTATGTAAATGAAGATTTTTTTGCGAATTTCAGATGATTTAGAAGAGTATCCAAATAGAACATGATAATGAATGTGTTCTCCAGGTGGTCATCTCCCTTCCTTTCTTCAACTTTTCTTGCTTCCTTTCTCACCTCTTTGTGAGGTCCTCTTTCTGTGGCCCACCCCTAAAATTCTGGAATTTCCCGAGCTTTTCCCCTGAGCCCGCAGGCTTATAAACACTCACAGCATGCTCTCCCAGGTGCCTTGCTCACTCTCCTTGCTCACTTGGCACCTCTGCCCATGGCTGCTGAATTTGAATCTCCTGCCTGGACTCTTCCCTGTTCTTCAGACCCATACCCTACATCGCATCAATTGGCCATTTTTACCTGCATATCTCAGAGCTGCCAGAAAGTCAACCTCTCCACACTGAAGCCCTCTTGTTCAAAAACCTTCCTTTTCTTATATTCATCAACTCATCAGATGGTAACACTCAGCTCAGTTGCTTGAGGATAAGAGTTTGGCTTTCTTCTGGGATCCCTCTTCCCTTGTCCACTCAGCCAATCTCGAATTCTCTTAGGACTCATCTCTACCTAATCCTGGTTACTTTGCATCTGGATAACCATAATAGCCTCCTAAATGGTCACCCTTATCCACTGCTGCCCATTGCAAACCTCTCTGCAGCTTATAAAAAGACAGATCTAATCCCTAAATCCTTTGAATAACTCCCACTGCATTTAAGATCAAAATCCCTTACATGAACACTCGGAACCCAGTATCATCTGACCTTTACCACCTCTCCAGCTTTCAATCTTCCCATCCTCCTAGCTTCATGCAACTCAGCCACAGTGCTGGACTGTTTCAGTCCATTCTCAACATCTTGTGCGTGGGCGCTCGCTCTCTCTCTCTCTCTCTCTCTCTCTCTCTCTCTCTCTCTCTCCCCATCCTCTGGGCTCATCTCAGGCTGAGGCTTCATCTTCATTTCCTCAAGAAGACTCATCCAGCCAGGTCTTGTGCCACATGCCTATAATCCCAACAACTCAGGAAGCCCAGGCAGGAGGATTGCAAGTTCAAGGCCAGCCTTGGAAACCTAGTGAGAGCCTAGGCAACTTAGCGAGACCCTGTCTCAAAAATAAAAAGGGCTGGGGATGTCTCTCAGTGGCAAAACGTCCTGGGTTCAATCCCTAGTACCAAAAAATAAAAATAAAAAAATTTAAAAATCTCTGCCTAGTCCCTCAGAGCACCTTACTCACTGGCCCAAGGCCCACAAAGGGCAGGTACATTGTTCAATGGTGTTTTCTAGCTCCCACCACAGTGTCAAATAATAGCAGATATCCAATAAAAATATAGCCATAAACTGACAAGCACTGAGTCCTTCTAGTCTAACTTTTTGAACAGCTCTTGAAAACAACATTCATGTCCAGCCATGGCTGCCTGTCTCTAGACTACTCGCAAAGCTCCTAACAGGTATCGCACATTCTCTTCCCACAAGATAGCCAGCCTGGCCTTTCTGAAATGCAGCTCTGGATATGTCAGCCTCCACTACATCAAACTCCACTGCCTGTAAGGAAATATGATTCTCTGGGCAGCTATTATAGTCCTTTCAGGGCCTGGCCCCTGCTTTGTCCCTTGCCTCATCCCTTACCTGCCCCCGCTAAATCACTCCACTCCATACTCTCCTGCCTGGATCTTCACACTTTTTGTGTTACCTGGAACTCCTCGTCCTCCACCTTACCACTGAGTAACAAGTAGGTGACTTCCTTCCCTGACCAAGGTTCCCAATCTGTGCTGGCAGTTCCATCTCATCAAACTAAAGTGCTCCAATGTGCCCTTCTACCAGTACCATCCAGGTCCACACCTGCTAATCTAGCTCAGTTATTGAAAGCTCCTCCTTTCATTCTCAAAAGCATACTAGTTTGGATAATAAATTACCTGGTCATTCTACTAAATTCTGGCCTATTTTCCCTCTAGAGAGTAACCTTGTGGACAAGGTCAAAACTCTTATTCACAAGTGCATCTGGCACAGAGCCTGGCACACAGAAGACATGATATGTTTGCTAAACAAACAAATGTATTTATATACTGAAAAAGTATGCACTCTCATTAGGATGTGTATGTGGTTCCAGGGCTTATTAAAGAGAAGCAAAATGGTGTGCCTTCCCAAATCTAAAGATTATATAATACCCATGTGCATGCACACACACATACACACACACACACACCTTTTGAAGAGATTTTGTTATTTTCAAAGTCTAACCCCAAAATAGACAGATAAGGTGACATACATAGATAGACATAGGCAGATAATAGGCATAGACAGATACAGATATAAGTACGGATTTTCCAATGACACACTTCATTAAATAACAGTGCCAATTATGCAAATGGTCAGCAACCAGGGAACTGACTTTCTATGAAGAAAAATAGCCTATTTGCCAACCAATTCTGGCCTTATATGTATTAGGCTTTATCAAAGTAAAGAAAAAGATGAAATAATTTGCTTTTTAAAAAAAATATTTGGGGGTTGGGGTTGTGGCTCAGTGGTACAGCACTTGCCTACCATGTGTGAGGCACTGTATTTGATTCTCAGCACCACATATAAATAAATAAATAAAAATAGAATAAAGGTCCATCAACAACTAAAATATATGTGTATAAATATAATTAAAAATTTTTGATACTTACATCAGAAAACATTGATTCATCAAGTTCTTCTACTCTGGTCAAGTTAGGTGCTCCATATCTATCACTAATTTCAGCAAGTGTTTTGCTTGTGTCTAGAAATCCTTCCTACAATCACAAAACTCACTTTCACTTTTAAGTGACTTGAAACTAATATCTTTCAGATTTAATATGAAATTTCTCAATAACATCAAAAAAAGTCAACATTGTTAATTAGTGGAATAACTAATATCTGCTAAGGACAAGAAAAAATTAGAAAAACTACATTCAGAAACTTAAAATACATAATTTGTAAATAATTCTATGGCCAATATTTCAAGATATTCTAGTTTTTAAGTATATAAACACACTCTGAATGCACAATTTTTGTTTGCTTTGAGATTTAGCTTCAAAGCGCATTACGCTTGTGATCTATCACAAGAACATATATTTGTACTATTAGTTTTGATAATACCCCTTTAGCTACTTACTGATGCATCAAAATTAAGATTTACGTCCTAGCATAGTCATTCATTTCACATAACATAGATAACTTTTTCTTCTCACCTCTGAATAAAAAGTATCCTCACTCTTCGGCATACTTTCCACACTCGTTCTCATCTCCTAGAATATATAAAAGTTAATAAAATACTTTAAATACAGCCCATTTGATTTCATGTTTAATTTTCAAGCATTTTTATTTTTACATAATCAAACTAAGAGTAAAAACCCATCACTCTTTAAGGTGTGGTCTATACACACTTCACACACAACTGCAGATCACAGTTTAATTGAAATACTAGCAGAAGACAGCTATGCTTTATTTATAATTAAGTAAAACTTTTTTAAAACTAAATGAGCTAAAAACATTAAATCTGAAGCCAAGTTATTAGCAAATGTAAAGAGTGACAAAATAAAAGTTCTAATAAAATCTTAAGAAATCTTAAAGAGAATTTGCAGGTATAAGTAGAGTTTTATACATAGTATGAAAGAAATAAGTGTTTGTGTTTTCCCCAAATTCCTATTCGATGAACGAGTCTTCTTCATAGTGTGTAGGCAACACTCTCCATAAGTCTACAGTAGAAATGTATTGCCTAACAGGGGAGGCCTTTTCGTGAATGACAAAGTGTTCTCCCAACCAAGCCAAACCTTGCTTACTATCCACCTTTTCATTCTAAAGCAGCAGGGTGACCTGACAGATCATTTGCTATTGGAAGGCAATAACCTTGTACTCATACATATGGTCATCCTAATTATAGGAACATATGTGATACTATTTTCCAAAGACAACTCCATTTTCCTATGTTCTTATAGCCCCCAACCACAGAAATAGATATTTGAAACAAACAAAACCAGTCAGAATCTTTCCCCCAAATTCTTTTCTTAACTGAACCAAAAGAGAAATCCATTCCTCACCAATGGTGTCAGCTACACACACATAAACCCAGGAACCATTAAAGACCACATTTCTCACTCAAGTGCTACAAACCAGACCATCATGAGAGAGACTGGAAATAGCAACCAGAGAACAGCAGAGGTGAGAGCCCTGGCAGCATTTGATTCTCTTGCTCTCAACAGTCTGGAAGGCCCAAATGTACCAGAGTTCTTCACAGTTGAAGTGTTCAATACTTTCTCCAACTGGCAATCCTTCCTATAAACTTATTTTGAGAATGATAGTTTAAATCGTCTGTCTGCAGCCACAATAAGGCCAGAATAAAGAACATGAACGGACTGATCTCCGAGCAATGGGAGAGGCAGAGGTACTTTGCAGGGGACAGATAAAGGATGATAATCCAGAGGAGAGACGAATTATTAAAATTACCATCACTCTGGTCACACAGACTGTTGATACCGGAACAGACTGAAATAACATGGGTGTGAGGCTTTGGAGCCATAAAATGATACCTATTTTTAGGCACTCAAACAGAACCATCATTTCACCTCAATAAAAGATACTTTAAATCCCTGATTTTGATTGTTATCTTCTTGATATGATCCTGTTTTTCTCCTGTCATTCTGGGTCACTAACTCAACTAAAGAGAAAGGGTGTGCTTGCATGTATGTGTACATATGTGCATATCCAGGCGCTCCTCCTACATAGACCAACTTAACACCCGCATCTATATTTTATAAAACTATGTAGAGGGGTTTAAATTTATACATCAAAATCTCATCTTTTTGATTCAATTCATTCTTGACACTTTTAAAAACACCCTTTAAATAGAGATGCTCTCATCTGAGCCATTAATAAACATATTGGACATATTCTATAAAACCTCCTTCTGACCTTATTTTTAATTATGGAATCAACATGGGAGTAACATGTGAGTGTGAGATAGTAGCCACAAATTCAGTCATTCATAAGTTTGGTCTATATGATACATACTTTTCTGATACCAGGAAATATTAGTAAACTGGACATTTGACATTCTATAGACACAATCAATGAAGACAGGCTTTTAAAAAATCAATTGTGCACAATTTACGTTAGTAAAAGACATGAAAATCTATATAAATGTATTTCAAAATGCAAATTACTGTTAATCCATTTAACCTGAAGAAAACAGACATGCTGTTTTCTTCAACAAACTTAACTTCCAACAGTAGCTACCACGATCAGAAATGGTAAGCTTTTTTTTTTCCCCTTTTCCTACATTTAGGTTTGTTTGTTTGTTTTTAGAGCATTGTAATTATACACAGTATTGGGGTTCTTTTTTTTTAGGATCATAATCCACATGTTTATTAGTGCATTACAGTTGATAATATTGGGTTTAATTTTGACATAATTATGGAAGCATGGAATATAATTTTTTTCATAGGATACAATTTGCTTCAATTCAGTCCCCAGTATTTCCCTTTGCCCTCTGCTCTTGCCTACCTGTTTCTTTTCCACTACTCTGTCTTCCTACAATTTATTGATAGTTTGTTTAAAATTAGTGCTTAATATACATAAGGGTGAAAATCACTGTCACATATTCATATGTATACAGAGGAAAGTTTTGACAATTTCATTCCATCATTCCTCTCATCTCTCTTCTTTTTTTTCTTTTTTTAGAGCATTGTAATTATACACAGTATTTGGGTTCCTTTTGACAAATTATATACAAGGAATTTGATTTCAATCCCCACCCCCTCTTTTCCTCCCTTCCTCCCTCCTCCTCTTTTCCCTTCTCTACTGATCTTCCTTTCACTCCTTTATTTATTTGTTTTTGATTGGTACTTTCTACATACATATAAAGGTGAAATTCCCTTTGGTGTGTTTTTATATGTATATAATATGATTCTGTTAGATTCCTTCCATATTTCTTCCCCTTTCCCTCCCTCCTTCCTTCCTCTTATTCTCTGCTTGTACTCCATTGATCTTCCCTTTATCTTCATGATATTCGATACCCTCCCACAATACCTTCTTTCCCTTATTTTGCTTTAGCCTCCGCATGAGAGAAAACATCTGACCCTTAATTTTTTGAGTCTGACATATTTCACATAGCATGATTTTCTCCATTTCCATTCACTTACCAGCAAATGCTATATTTCTTTCTTCTTTATGCCTCAGTAAGACTCCATTGGGAATAGCTAGCTCTTGACAAAAATGTTGACAGAGAAACTTGGTGCTCACAAAGCGGTTTCACATACATGACTGTACTTGATCCTCACAATAATCCAGTGAGATATTACCCATAATATTATGTTTCTATCCATATATTTTGAAACAGGTAAACTGAGATGGAAAAGGTGATGATATACTTAAGTTACCCAGCTAAAGTCTGACAGGTCTTTAGACAATCCCTTGATCTTTTTACTATGATATCAGTTTAAGGATTCTAGAAGATTTTAAATAAACATATTTATAAAACTTAAAATTACCTTCTCTAATTGTTCTTGAGTTCTCTGAAGTTCTTCTAGTCTCTCTTTCTCTTTTTTTTGCATTTCCAACTCCATTTGTAATGCCAGTTGTTGCTGAATATTCAGAAATATGTAAGTCATATTACAGTCTGATTAATCACCAGGAAAATACTCTATCACTCTTAAATGTCCCAGGCTAATTTAATTTATACCTACCTGAATTTTAGAAACTTATAGAAATAAATGATCGCAGCCACATAATATTTAGTTTCTACAAATATTTCCTGAAGCACAAAAAAGGGGGAAGATTTCTAATTGCTAGTTGTAGGAAGAACAGTTTGTACAAAAATCAAGTCATTTTCTGTTTATCTTGGAGCTACAAATGCAATTGTGATAATTTTTTCAGATAAAACCTCTTTAAGCATAAATGGATCTTCAAGTAATCAAAACTTGGATGCAAAATAATGGGTGAGAAAAATCTAAGATTATCTGAAACCATGAATAATCATCAATATATTTGTTCCCAACCCAACACGTATATACTAGAATCTGGGTCGGCTATAAGGATGGTGGGCTAATCTGATGCCACTCATTTTTTTATAGCTTGGGAGGTAAGAATGCTTTTTACATCTTTAAATAATTGTTTACATCTTTAAATGATTTCAAAAGAATGAAATTTCATCACACCTGAAAGTTATATTCAATTCAAATCTCAGCATCCATAAATAAAGTTTTATTGAAACACAGCTGTGCTCATTCACTTATGTACTGTCTGTGACTGATTTTGCCCTGCAACAGCAAAGCAGAGTAGCTGCAAAAGAGACCATGAATGGGCCTCTCACAACTTTACACTGCTGCTCAGAGTGCTATGAATTACAGTGACAACATTATAACTTAACAGGGTTTGGAGTGTCACGGTATCACCGTAACATAACATTTTTAAAAAATTATTTCATCTATCATGTCAAAACAAGAGAAGAAATGAACTTCAGATGTTGTGCTTTTTTTTTTTTTTAACTTGTATTTATTTATTTCACTTGGCTTTGCATTGTTTCCTTAAGAAAACATTCTATTCCCACATGTAATCATTAGGTGCTTTTAAACACTAATTCTCACCATTGGTTATTTTGACTAGAATTTTCACGAAGATATTAAAATTCCATTTTTGAAATGTTCCTTGACAAGATTTCCTGTTAATGTCACTTCAAATTTTATTTGTCTATTTCTTCTAATTCAAGGGCAAAATATGTATACTTAAAATATTATCCAATTTGATATATTCTGAAACAAATTGCTGTAAAAAATGAAGATGCACCATGAGGGACCATTTTGTGGATAGAATTCAGGCACTTGAGTCGGTCAATGTTTTTCTTTTTTGAACCATGACAGATGCTGTTTATATGTTGTTTTGGTAATGCATCAGCCATTTCTAAATGATAGTTATTATTATCTTAATTCTATGTAAGAGAGATAAAGATCTGATAGATTATTTGTACCAGTTTATCTTCTAGCAGATAGTGAAAACAGAGCTCAGATTCTAAGGTTGGTGCTGTTTAAACTTCATCAAGCTTGAACTCTACTTTCTGAATCCAGGAGTAACTGTTCAAGAAACTTAGGAGATTCTGGAAGGAAGACAGCTTTAAGATGAGCTCAATGCTGCAGGAATGTTGATGTTCAGAGGAGTGGATGATGATGGGTTCAAGACTATCAAATGAAGTTGTCCCCTGGATCAGCCATAGACACTCAGTTCTGAGTAATGTGGAGGGAATGGTAGATGACATATGAAAAAAATAGAAACCCTTTTAAAAATCCATAGTGCTTTTGAAGCAAGAAGCATGACTGGGGACACTTGTAACACAGGTGGTGTTTCAGAGAGGGTAGAACAAGCCCTCTGTCTCTTCCACCTTATTGTGGAGACACTGATTTTCTAACACCCCCACTCTTTGATTTTGTGAGAAATGGAAATGTGCCCAGCTAACAGGCAGTAAATCATGATGGGTTTGGAATGATTATGACCAGTAACTGCAGACTGTTTATCTTTGACAGACTCTTGATTTTAGAGCTCAACATTAGTGGTATGTCAATAGTGATATGCTCAACATTATCTTTGTTCCTTCTCATCCTAGACATACAATTCACTTTTGAGTTCTTTCTCCTTTGGAATGTATGTGTGGCCATTTGACTTACTTCATCCAGTATGACTGGAAGTGATATGAGCTGATTGGAAGTCATTTTGGAAGTGAAAGCTTCTGAAGGTTGAAACAGTAGTCTCAGGTCTTCTTCCAGTTTTCTGAGACAACCCATATGATTTTAGAGAGATGATCCTTCATCTTGGACCTTGAGAGACAGTTGACCAAACAGAAATTCTGCAAAACTCAGATGGACATAAAACAGAAGAAGAAATAAACCCTGTGGTTCTAACTCACCAAGATTTAAAGCTGTATGCTAAAGCAACATTGCCTAGTCCATCTTAATTGATACAGAAACAGACTGAGCTGGTACTTGCCTTATTTCTCTTTCTGACTAAAATGATCATGAGTCTTGGAGGTGTTGCAGCCATCTTGACAAGTATGAGGACAGAAACCCAAGATGATATGGTTGTAGGTGTAAAGTTAGGAAGCGTCTGAATTGCTGTTAACATCACTGAACAGATTTATCAATTCCAGCTCTAGCTTCCCTCTTGAGGAAAAAAAAATCCTCTCCATTTGTTTAAGGTTTTGTGTTTTTTTTTTGTTTTTTTTTAAATTTTTTATTGTTGGCTGTTCAAAACATTACATAGTTCTTGATATATCATATTTCACAATTTGATTCAAGTGGGTTATGAGCTCCCATTTTTACCCCATATACAGATTGCAGAATCACATCAGTTACACATCCATTGATTTACATATTGCCATACTAGTGTCTGTTGTATTCTGCTGCCTTTCCTATCCCCCCTCCCCTCCCCTCCCCTACCCTCCCCTCCCCTCTTCTCTCTCTGCTCCCTCTACTGACATTCGTTTGTCCCCCTTATATTATTTTTCCCCTTCCCCTCACTTCCTCTTGTATGTACTTTTGTATAACTCTGAGGATCTCCTTCCATTTCCATGCATTTTCCCTTCTCTCTCCCTTTCCCTCCCACCTCTCATCCCTGTTTAATGTTAATCTTCTTCTCATGCTCTTCGACCCTACTCTGTTCTTAGTTACTCTCCTTATATCAAAGAAGACATTTGGCATTTGTTTTTTAGGGATTGGCTAGCTTCACTTAGCATAATCTGCTCTAATGCCATCCATTTCCCTGTAAATTCTATGATTTTGTCATTTTTTAATGCAGAGTAATACTCCATTGTGTATAAATGCCACATTTTTTTTATCCATTCATCCATTGAAGGGCATCTAGGTTGGTTCCACAGTCTAGCTATTGTGAATTGTGCTGCTATGAACATCGATGTAGCAGTGTCCCTGTAGCATGCTCTTTTTAGGTCTTTAGGGAATAGACCGAGAAGGGGACTAGCTGGGTCAAATGGTGGCTCCATTCCCAGCTTTCCAAGAAATCTCCATACTGCTTTCCAAATTGGCTGCACCAATTTGCAGTCCCACCAGCAATGTACAAGTGTACCCTTTTCCCCACATCCTCGCCAGCACTTGTTGTTGTTTGACTTCATAATGGCTGCCAATCTAACTGGAGTGAGATGGTATCTTAGGGTGGTTTTGATTTGCATTTCTCTGACTGCTAGAGATGGTGAGCATTTTTTCATGTACTTGTTGATTGATTGTATGTCCTCCTCTGAGAAGTGTCTGTTCAGGTCCTTGGCCCATTTGTTGATTGGGTTGTTTGTTCTCTTATTGTCTAATTTTTTGAGTTCTTTGTATACTCTGGATATTAGGGCTCTATCTGAAGTGTGAGGAGTAAAGATTTGTTCCCAGGATGTAGGCTCTCTATTTACCTCTCTATTGTATCTTTTGCTGAGAAAAAACTTTTTAGTTTGAGTAAGTCCCATTTGTTGATTCTAGTTATTAACTTTTGTGCTATGGGTGTCCTATTGAGGAATTTGGAGCCTGACCCCACAGTATGTAGATCGTAGCCAACTTTTTCTTCTATCAGACGGCGTGTCTCTGATTTGATATCAAGCTCCTTGATCCATTTTGAATTAACTTTTGTGCATGGCGAGAGAAAGGGATTCAGTTTCATTTTGTTGCATATGGATTTCCAGTTTTCCCAGCACCATTTGTTGAAGATGCTATCCTTCCTCCATTGCATGCATTTAGCCCCTTTATCAAATATAAGGTAGTTGTAGTTTTGTGGATTGGTTTCTGTGTCCTCTATTCTGTACCATTGGTCCACCCGCCTGTTTTGGTACCAGTACCATGCTGTTTTTGTTACTATTGCTCTGTAGTATAGTTTGAAGTCTGGTATCGCTATACCGCCTGATTCACACTTCCTGCTTAGCATTGTTTTTGCTATTCTGGGTCTTTTGTTTTTCCATATGAATTTCATGATTGCTTTCTCTATTTCTACAAGAAATGCCGTTGGGATTTTGATTGGCATTGCATTAAACCTATAGAGAACTTTTGGTAATATCGCCATTTTGATGATGTTAGTTCTGCCTATCCATGAACAGGGTATATTTTTCCATCTTCTAAGATCTTCTTCTATTTCTCTCTTTAGGGTTCTGTAGTTTTCATTGTATAAGTCTTTCACCTCTTTTGTTAGGTTGATTCCCAAGTATTTTATTTTTTCTGAAGATATTGTGAATGGAGTGGTTGTCCTCATTTCCATTTCAGAGGCTTTGTCGCTGATATACAGGAATGCCTTTGATTTATGCGTGTTGATTTTATATCCTGCCACTTTGCTGAATTCATTTATTAGCTCTAATAGTTTCTTTGTAGACCCTTTTGGGTCTGCTAGGTATAGAATCATGTCATCTGCAAATAGTGATAATTTAAGTTCTTCTTTTCCTATTTTGATGCCTTTAATTTCTTTCGTCTGTCTAATTGCTCTGGCCAGTGTTTCGAGAACTATGTTGAACAGAAGTGGTGAGAGAGGGCATCCCTGTCTTGTTCCAGATTTTAGAGGGAATGCCTTCAATTTTTCTCCATTCAGAATGATGCTAGCCTGAGGCTTAGCATAGATTGCTTTTAAAATATTGAGGTATGTTCCTGTTATCCCTAGTTTTTCTAGAGTTTTGAACATAAAGGGATGCTGTACTTTGTCGAATGCTTTTTCCGCATCTATCGAGATGATCATATGATTCTTATTTTTAAGTCTATTGATGTGGTGAATAACATTTATTGATTTCCGTATATTGACCCAGCCTTGCATCCCAGGGATGAATCCTACTTGATCATGGTGCACAATTTTTTTGATAAGTTTTTGTATCCGAGTGGCCAGAATTTTATTGAGGATTTTTGCATCTAGGTTCATTAGAGATATTGGTCTGTAGTTTTCTTTCTTTGAAGTGTCTTTGTCTGGTTTAGGTATCAGGGTGATGTTGGCCTCGTAGAATGAATTTGGAAGTTCTCCCTCTTTTTCTATTTCCTGAAGTAGCTTGAAAAGTATTGGTATTAGTTCCTCTTTAAAGGTTTTGTAAAACTCTGCTGTATACCCATCCGGTCCTGGGCTTTTCTTAGTTGGTAGTCTTTTGATGGTTTCTTCTATTTCCTCAATTGATATTGGTCTGTTTAGGTTGTCTATATCCTCCTGACTCAATCTGGGCAGATCATATGACTTAAGAAATTTGTCTATGCCTTCACTATCTTCTAATTTATTGGAGTATAAGGATTCAAAATAATTTTTGATTATCTTCTGTATTTCTGAAGTGTCTGTTGTGATATTGCCTCTTTCATCCCGTATGTTAGTAATTTGAGTTCTCTCTCTTCTTCTCTTCGCTAGCATGGCTAAGGGTCTGTCGATTTTGTTTATTTTTTCAAAGAACCAACTTTTAGTTTTGTCAATTTTTTCAATTGTTTCTTTTGTTTCGATTTCATTAATTTCAGCTCTGATTTTAATTATTTCTTGCCTTCTACTTCTTTTGCTGTTGTTTTGCTCTTCTTTTTCTAGGATTTTGAGATGAAGTATGAGATCATTTATTTGTTGGTTTTTTCTTTTTTTAAGGAATGAACTCCAAGCAATGAATTTTCTTCTTAGAACTGCTTTCAATGTGTCCCATAGATTCCGATATGTTGTGTCTGTGTTTTCATTAATCTCTAAGAATTTTTTAATTTCTTCCTTGATGTCTTCTATAACCCATTGATCGTTCAGTAACCTATTGTTCATTCTCCAAGTGATGTAATCTTTTCCCTTCCTTCTTTTATCGTTGATTTTCAGTTCCATTCCATTATGATCAGATAGGATGCATGGTATTATCTCTACTCCTTTATATTGTCTAAGAGTTTCCCTGTGACATAATATATGATCTATTTTTGAGAAGGATCCATGTGCTGCTGAGAAAAAAGTGTAACTGCTTGATGTTGGGTGGTATATTCTATATATGTCAATTAAGTCTAGGTTATTAATTGTGTTATTGAGTTCTATAGTTTCCTTATTCAACTTTTGTTTGGAAGATCTGTCCAGTGGTGATAGAGGTGTGTTGAAGTCTCCCATGATTATTGTATGGTGGTCTATTAGACTCTTGAACTTGAGAAGAGTTTGTTTGATGAACATAGCTGCACCATTGTTTGGGGCATATATATTTATGATTGTTATGTCTTGTTGGTGTATGGTTCCCTTGAGCAGTATGTAGTGTCCCTCTTTATCCCTTTTGATTAACTTTGGCTTGAAATCTATTTTATTTGATATGAGTATGGATACTCCTGCTTGTTTCCGAAGTCCATATGAGTGATATGATTTTTCCCAACCTTTCACCTTCAGCCTATGTATGTCTTTTCCTATCAAATGCGTCTCCTGTAGGCAGCATATTGTTGGGTCTTGTTTTGTGATCCATTCTACTAGCCTGTGTCTCTTGATTGGTGAGTTTAAGCCATTAACATTTAGGGTTATTATTGAGATATGGGTTGTTCTTCCAGCCATATTTGTTTATTTATGTTACTAAACATGGTTTGTTTTCCTCTTTGATTATTTTCCCCCCTTTAGTGTCCTACCTCCCACTGTTGGTTTTCATTGTTATTTTCCATTTCCTCTTCCTGTAATGTTTTGCCAAGGATGTTTTGAAGAGATGGTTTTCTAGCTGCAAATTCTTTTAACTTTTGTTTATCGTGGAAGGTTTTAATTTCATCTTCCATCCTGAAGCTTAATTTCGCTGGAAACACAATTCTTGGTTGGAACCCATTTTCTTTCAGTGTTTGAAATATGTTATTCCAGGATCTTCTAGCTTTCAGAGTCTGTGTTGAAAGATCAGCTGTTATCCTGATTGGCTTACCCCTAAATGTGATCTGCTTCCTTTCTCTTGTAGCTTTTAAAATTCTCTCCTTATTCTGTATGTTGCGCATCTTCATTATAATGTGTCTAGGTGTGGGTCTCTTATGATTTTGCACATTCGGCGTCCTGTAGGCTTCTAGGATTTGGGGTTCTGCCTCATTCTTCAAGTCTGGGAAGTTTTCTCGTATTATTTCATTGAATAGATTGCTCATTCCTTTGGTTTGAAACTCTGTCCCTTCCTGTATCCCAATGACTCTTAAATTTGGTCTCTTGATGTTATCCCATATTTCTTGGATGTTCTGCTCATGGTTTCTTAACAGTCTTGCTGAGCTGTCTATGTTCTTTTCAAGTTGAAATACTTTATCTTCATTGTCTGATGTTCTGTCTTCTAAGTGTTCTACTCTGCTGGTAGTATTCTCAATTGAGTTTTTAAGTTGGCTTATTGCTTCCTGCATTTCTAGGATTTCTGTTTGTTTGTTTTTTATAACCTCTATTTCCCTGTATAGTTGATCTTTTGCTTCTTGGATTTGTTTATGTAATTCATTGTTGAAGTGATCTTTCATTGTCTGATTTTGCTGTCTGATGTCTTCCTTGAGACTCCAGATCATCTGAAGCATGTATATCCTGAATTCTTTATCTGACATTCCATCTGCTGCAGCTATTACCTCTTCTAACGTTGAGTTGACCTGCAATGCTTGTGGTCCTTTCTTTCCTTGTCTCTTCATACTGTTAGCGTTCCTTTCTACTTGGTGAAACTCTTGTGCTATTGAATTTTCCCCCTATATATTTATATTGGTCTTGTATAGTTGCAAAGTCTCCCTCGCAGGCGCGGGCGGCGGCTCTGTCCCTCTGCGGGCCGCTAGGCTTCTTCTGTCGGTGGTCACAGTTCTGTCTATTTTGCAGGCGCAGGCAGAGGCACTGCCCCTCTGCAGGCCTCTGGGGCTGTACTGCCAGTGGGTCGCAGGTGCGCCTACCTTGCAGGCGCGGGGGGTGGGGGGGCGGCTCTACCCTTCCTCAGGCCACTGGGCCTGTTCTGTCTCTCGGTTGCAGGTCTGGCCTGTTCTGATGGTGGTCACAGTTCCGTCTACCTTGCAGGCGCTGGGGGGAGGGGGCGGCTCAGCCTCTCAGCAGGCCGCTGCTCCTCTTCTGCCAGTGGGTCGCAGGCCCGCCTACCTTGCAGGAGTGATTGGAAGCTCTGTCCCGCCGCGGGCCCCTGGGCCTTTTCTGTCCGTGGTCACAGTTCCACCTACCTGGCAGGCGCGGGGGGTAGGGGGCAGCTCTGCCCCTCAGCAGGCCGCTGGGCCTGCTCTGTGCGTGGTCACAGTTCCCTCTACTTTGCCGGCACAGGGGGAGGGGGCGGCTCAGCCTCTCAGCAGGACGCTGCTCCTCTTCTGCCGGTGGGTCGCAGGCCTGCCTACCTTGCAGGAGTGATTGGAAGCTCTGTCCCACCGCGGGCCACTGGGCCTTTTCTGTCGGTGGTCACCTGGCAGGCGCGGGGGGTGGGGGGTGGCTCTGCCCCTCAGCAGGCCGCTGGGCCTGCTCTGTGCGTGGTCACAGTTCCCTCTACCTTGCCGGTGCAGGGGGAGGGGGCGGCTCTGCCTCTCAGCAGGTCACTGCTCCTCTTCTGCCGGTGGGTCGCAGGCCCGCCTACCTTGCAGGAGTGATTGGAAGCTCTGTCCCACCGCGGGCCACTGGGCCTTTTCTGTCCGTGGTCACCTGGCAGGCGCGGGGGGTGGGGGGTGGCTCTGCCCCTCAGCAGGCCGCTGGGCCTGCTCTGTGCGTGGTCACAGTTCCCTCTACCTTCAGATGTTGTGCTTTTAAGGTACAATGGACTGTGGATTATTTTGTTATCAAATTGAATGGCAAAACATGGTTTGTATTATACAATGACATTATGCTAAAAAAAATACACTTAAGCATCAACATTACCACTCTAAGCCTTCACCATGATATTCTTGACTCACATGAAAGCAAAGTTCAGATAAAATAGAAAATTAAAAACAGAATTATCACAGCAGAATTTTTTCACCAAAATTATAAATGAAAGCAAGACTACAACAAATGTAAGTTCCCAACTAGTTCATATCTTATAAAAGCAAGGAATGACATTAGCCAGCAGTGAGTTATTAAAACTCATTTCATTTCAGTGGCCAAAAGATGTGTCCAGGAAAAAAAAAACTTGTTGGATTATTAGTCTTTTGGTGAGGACAGTTGTGCAAAGAGTTGATGTTGGGAAAAACATCCACAGTCAATTAAAAAACAGGCAAATGACTTTGTTTTTCCTTGGCGCTTGATGATAGTCACATATTCCTAAGGCTGCCCAGTTGTTATTCTAAAAGTCAATTCTGGGTTTGGAACAAATTAGTCTCCATGAACAGTATTCATGGAACAATTATAGGTAAGAATATTTCCAAAAAAGTTGAGAAACATAAACACATATACAAGTGTTTATGAAGTGAAGTGAAGTCTGATGTGTTACAACTGATAATGATTAAAATATGCGTTGTATAGAAAAAGGCTTAGTTGAAAATGCTGGTTAGACACATAGGTGTGTAAAGCTACAACAGAAAATACTTGTATCTCTCATGTGTAATTAAGCCAGCATTGATAATGGTGACTTTCATCCAATCCTATAAACTTTTTTTTCTTTACTACTAGAGATTGACCCAAGGACTGTTTATCACTTAGTTACATCCCTAGCCTTTTTTTGTTTTTTTCTGACTTTTGATTTTTTAACAGGGTCTTGCTAAGTTGCTGAAGCTGGCCTCAAACTTGTGATCCTCCTGCTTCAGCTCCTGAGTACCCTGGATTATAGGCATATGCCACAGTGATGGGCCCAATCTTATATACTTAACCATCATGGGTTCTATAATTTTTGTCAGAAATAAAGCTAAATATATCTTGATTTGTCCCACGACACAGCAGTTCTGCAGCTTAACAGTGTTAACATCTTATTGTGAATTTTTAGCTTGGAGCCAAGATTTAAATGTTTTACTATATAAATTTAAGGTATACAATATTATGTTTTCATATACATATGCATACAGAAGTGATTATTAATGGTAGAGAACTTAATATATCCATCTAGTTGCTGTTTGGGTGTGGGGGGGGGGGGAGATAAGAGTACTTGAAATCTACCATCTTAGAAAATTTTCTATATACAATACAATATCATTAACTACAGTCCTCATCCAGGACCTTAGATCTCTAAATTAGTTCATCTTACCTGACTTCAGTTTTGGACTCTTTGACCTACATCCCCCCATGTTCCCCTCCCACCTCATGTATCCCACCTCTGGTAACCACTTTTTCATTTAAAAAAAAAAAGATTCCATAAATAAGCCACCTACCCCAGGGGTGTTCTTTTAGTGGGTATAATATAGGAATATCAAGGAATTGCCTTTAAAAGTCTTTTGTAAATAAAATATTACTATTTGTTACCTTTGTAAACATGTTGTTTTGCTAAATATGTTATTAAAATGTATTTGTAAAATGTTCTGAATGTGAGGAGCTTAACTTTTTACTAGACAGTGCTGGGTTGGTGGTGAGAAGTTACTTTCTGGCTTAGGAATGGGTAAACTTATTTTGTAAAGGGTCAGATGGTAGTTTATGCTTCACAGGCCTAGAGGCAAAATTGAGGATATTATAGTATCTTACACAGTTATAGAAAGAGAGAAAAAAATTCCACAATATTTTATTGATGAAATTTAAGTAATAATAATTCTTGAATAGATTTTTTATAATACCAGCTTACTATTAAGAATTAAAAAAAAATTAAAGATAACATTCCACTTAGTTGGATTTAAAACTTAGTGTTCCTTATTATCAAAGTTGAAAATGTTAATGCTAATCTTTCATCTTTCAAACTGTCTTTTCACACAGATAGTTACTGTCAAATAGTGATATAATCCTGTGTGCCTGTAGTTTAAATTGAGCATATTTATCTCTTAGAAGGCATTTACAGAATCCTATTAGATTTTTCTCCTGATATTTGCCAGCTGAAGTCTGGTAGAAGCTTCTTAATGGCACAGTTAAGTGAATTTTGAAATATGAGAATTTTCTTTGTACCTACAATGTGGTCTAATGAACACTCTGGAACTATAATTTGAGGCTGGAAAATACATCTAAGCCAATCATCTGGGGATGAGGATGTGATTTCTCATTCCAGTTTCTGGAGGCACTGGGAAGTACATAATGCTGGTTGACATTTCTTGTGATTCATGCAACACGAGTTGTTGAAATGATATTACTGCAGTGTAAGATTCATATATGAGTGTTGTTTGTTTTATAATTCTTAGGTTGAATTAAGAAACATAATCAAGAAATTCAAAATCATTTAACATTTGAAGTAATGGCTGAGTGTGATTCTTCTTATTCCAAAAATTTACAACTTGTATGCCAATAACTTATCTATAAAAGAAATGTCATTTATGATAGCATCAAAAAGAACAAAGTACTTAGGAATAAATTTAACCAAGGAAGTAAAAGATCATACACTGAAAATTGTACAACTCCTATAAAAAAATGAGGATGGCACAAATAAATGGAAAGATAACCCTGTGTTCATGGATTGGAACAATTAATAATATTAAAATGTCCATACTGCCTAAAGTAATCTATAGTTTAAACTTAATACATATTTGGAACCTATCAAAATTCCAAAAAAAAACTATTTACAGAACTAGAAACAAAATGTACTAAAATTCCTATGGAATCATAAAAGATCCCAAATAGTCTAAGTAATCCTGAGAAAGAAAACAAAGTTGAAGACATTATACTCCTTGATTCCAAATTATGTTACAAAGTTATGGTAATTAACAGTGTAAAAACAGACACGTACATGACCAATGGAATGGAATAGATGGCCCCCAGATAAGCCCAAGTATATATGGTCAACAAGTCCTGCAAGATACACACAGGGGAGGGATAGTCACTAGAGTCCAACATGCAGAAGAATGAAGCTGGACCCTTCCTTTTCTTGCACAATACACGAAATTCAACTAAAAATGGATTAAAGATCTGAACTTAAGACCGAAACCATAAAACTCAGAAAACATAGTACGAGAAAATCTCTTTAAAATGCGTCTGGTTATGACATTTTGGATACAGCACTGAAAGCACAGGTAACAAAAGCAAAAATAAACAAGTGGAACTAGATCAAATTAAAATTTTTCTTTCTTCATAGTGAGGGAAACAGTCAACAAGAGAAAAGGCAGCCTGAGGATTGGGAGAAAATATTTGTGAATTATATAGTTGATAAATAGTTCATAACCAAAATACATAGGAAGCTTAACTCAATATCAAAAAAAAAAAAAGTAGCTGAATTTAAAAATGTGCCAAGGTCCTGAAACAGTAGGCCATAGTGTAAAAACAGACGTTTCTCCAAGGAAGCCATAAAAATGTTGAAGAGGAATATGAAAGCTGTTCAACATCACTAGCATCAGGGAAATGGAAAAAGGAACCATTTTGTACACTGCTTGTGAGAGTATAAATTAGTAGAGTCAATATGGAAAAAAAAGAGTATGGACATTCTTCAAAAAAATTAAAATATGAATCTAACAATCCCTCTTCTGGGTAAATATCCAAAGGAAATGAAATCAGCATCTCAAAGAGATGACCTGAACTCCCATGATCACTGCAGCATTATTTAGAATAGGCAAAATGTGGAAGCAAATGTCTACCTATAGATGGCTGGATAAAGAAATTCATATAATATCCCAGGGTGGCCAACACTTCACCAGGGAACTTTTGCCTGCTCAGAGGGATAAGCCTGAAATCATTAGTAAAGAACAAAAGACAGAGACAGAAGCCCTGTCATTCTGACAGGGGGGCAGATGCTAGGCATAGGAACAGTCAGAGGAGGACAAATCCCCCAAAGTTGCGGCTGCTGGATAGATGGCTGGCCTGTTTGGATGAATGGTTTGACATCCAGCTCAACAAGCTGCCACTTCCCCTCAAGAATAAGCCAAGTAACTGAGGGTGAAGACTCAGAGCAGCAACGTTCTCAACAGCCCTATTCATCTAGACACCTTGGCACCCAGACACTTCTATCTCAGCATCAAGGGAGATTCAGCAGAGAAGCTGTTTGTTAGTTTGTATTTTTCTTTTTATCCACACATCCAAGTAGTGGGCTTCTTTCCCTTTTTTAGATGTGTAGATCTGAGACTCTAAAGTGAAGTCTTCTGTGGTGGAACTACAGAGGTGGCTTACAGTTAGTTCAGGAGTTCTCTAAAAATTGTTAGTTCAGAGGCCACCCTAGAGCTGTCCATTTGAGACTCCTTGACCTCTCCCTCCACTCATTCCCTTACCAGCATGTTCAGCCCCCAGTCCTGCTACCCCAGTCCTGCTAGGCCAACTTTAGTCAAGGAGTCTGCCTCCTCTACACTTGCACTAAGTAGGAAAATCACATAATGACACAACCAAACCAAAGGGCACCACTATGAATGTGTGATCATCCATCAACTGCTACCAAGTACCAGCTGAGTATCCCTTATCAGAAATGCTTGGGACCAGGATTATATCAAATTTCAGAGGTTTTTTTTTTTTAAATTTTGACATATTTGCAGATGTATAATAATATATTTTGGGGATAGATCCTAAATCTTAACACAAAATTCATGTATGTTTCATATACACCCAAGTAATTCCATATAATTTTGGACAAGAAACAAAATTTCGTGATGTGGTATCATGTTGCCACTGAAAAATCTTTCAGGTTTGGAGAATTTCAGATTTAGGATTTTTTTTTTTTGGTTAGGAATTTAGGAATACTCCATCTGTAATGCTAAGTTTCTTTGGTCAACTCTCTCTTCATTCCCCAAAGCCCCTGCAACCCTTCACATTCCCACTTGCCAATTCATTCTTGGCAGATGGTCATGGTCCCTACTTCACAGAGATGGAAACAGTCACACAGAAACTGCTTCCAACCTGTGCCATGGAAAACCACATGTGCCTCTCCTCTCTTCTGTCCTTCCATTATAATCAAAGAAGTGCCTTCCACTTGCCTCACCATCTTCCAGACCTCATCTCCTCATCTCCAAGGGAAGCTGACTCTGAATCATCCAGTTTCCTAATGTCACCCACTCCCCGTACTGTGTTCCTAAATCAAAACAAAAAACTCATCTCTCCTGAAAATCTCCTTGAAAATATTATGTTCACTCGCCATCTCCTACTTTACTCCACCCTGAATGAACACTCTTCAGTTCAGCAGAGACATGGTAGACCATTTAGGTCCTGCTCTCTCTCCTGGTCTTCCACGACAGCAAGCTCTCTGGGTTTTCCCAGCTGCACTGCTGCTGTTTCTGCAACAAAGAGGATGCACAAGGGCAGCAAGTTGGATCTATCAGGAAGCCACATCCATGTGGCCAGAGCTGAGGAGTTTGCCAGTGTTTGGGTTGTGGCAGAGGAACTGAAGTTGACATCACTAATTCCTGTAACCACCGAGCTCCCTTTCTTGCTTACCTGCTGCAACAAGAGCTCCTCTGCCTTGAGCCGCTCCATAATTTCCTGCTCCCTCCGAGCCAATTCTCTTTCATGCTCCAAGTCCACCATTTCTTGTTGCCTCTAGCATGGTTAAAAGCAATAGTACGTGACTCATTAGAGACCAAACAATTCAAAAATGATCTTGAAAACTTCACCAACAATAGGAAAACGGGCAAGCAAATTATAGTCCATCCATTTAGAAGCGATATAGTAATTGGGGGAGATGTGTGTTTTATCTGAACAAAGAGCACAAAATTAAAATTATACATTGAGAATGACCACAGGTATGTAAAAAGAAAATCTATAGGCAAACATGTAAAAAAAAGACTACCTGTAGAAGAAAATACCTAAAAAATGTAAACAGAAATCTTATTTGGGTATTTTTTCTCCTATGTTTTCACATGTTATTTTTCATAATACATACTATTTTTTACAATAGAAATAACATGTATGAGAAATAGTCTGGTGGTCCATTTTCAGAATAAAGTATTCAGTCTTAATTGGATCAAATTATAGTCCTTCCCTTTTGCCCACCTGAATTTTAAAATTAGCCAATAGCCTAGGTTGTACCCTGGAGTCCTCCAATCAGGGTGAAGGGCAGTGCTGCATTAGGTATATAAACCTGCAGAGCCAGCCCAGGTGCTCTTGGTAGCCAGGTTCCTATAGCAAGCCCTTTTGGCAGAAATAAAGGTTTGCCTTTCCCACCCATTTTGAGCATATATTTGATTTCTTATTGCTAACACATGGAATCTTTAAAAAAAAAAAAAAAGAACCAATTATTTTACATTTCTTATTTCATAAAAGGAGATTCATACTTACTAGTTGTTCCATGGTTAAATTTTCCTTATACTTGTAAATCCACAATGCTAAATATTCTATTGGATCCGCTGGGCGAACTCTTGCTACTTCTGCAAGACCTAGAGTTAGACACATTCCAAGGTGCTTTTGAAGATATGACGACTCCATTTCTAACTCGTAAATAAAAACCTCTAAAAAAATAAACATTTTGCATTAGTGCAGGCTTTCAGTTACAATACAATAGGAGTAAAGTCAATGAGACCAACAAAGCACTCTACTCTATCATGGGTACTTCCCAGTATGGGTGGCATAAGCAAACTGCCCCGAGGAAACTTCTAACAGCTTCCAAAAGGGCTGTTCTAAAATCATTACAGCTAAAATAGTTAAAAATCCTGAAGGGCTTTTAAGTCCAGTGCATGAGACAGAAAGGGATTATTGACTTCAAGTTGACTTTATGCCAAGCAATACCTGATTCATTTAATCCTCACAACATACCTAAAACTTTGGGTATCACAATTCCCCACTGAGCAGATTGAGGAAGTCCAGGCAAAAAGAGCATAAGTGGACAGTTCAGATTGAAGAGTTGGTACTCACTTCTCGATTCTAGGGCTTCACCCTACACTCTACTAAGATGTTCCTCCTACACTATGTATGCCATCTTTACAAAAAGTCTCAACATTAAAATTCCGTGTATTTCCAAGGTTAAGAGTATAAAAGAATAGAATACAAGGCTCTATTATGGTTTAGATATGAGATGTCCCCAAAAGTTGGTGTTTGTGAGAAAATGCAAGAATAATCAGTGGCAAAATTACTAGATTATGAGAGATTTAACCTAATCAGTGAAGTAATCCATGGATGCTGATTAACTGGGTGGTAACTGTAGGCAGGTAGGTCACTGGGGGTGTGCTTTTGTGGTATATATTTTGTCCTTGGTGAGTGGAGCTCTCTCTCTGCTTCCTGGTTGCCATGTCTTGAACTGCTTTCCTTTTCCTTTTTACCACACCTTTCTGCCATGATGTTCTGCCTCACCTCAGAGCTAAAGAGTAGGCTGACCACATATTAAACCTTGAAACCCTAAGCCCAAATAAAAACTTTCCGTCCTCTACTTTGTTCTTGTCAGGTCCTTCAGTCACAGCAACACAAAGCTGACCAAAAAAAAGGCTTCTCACAACCTGGCCCCAAATTTCTTTTCAGGTTTGCTTCCAGGCAACTCCCCTGCCCACAACACACCCTGGGCTCTTGCTCCACTGAACATCCTGCCACTCTGCTGATAACACTTTATGCCTTTCCATCATTGTGATTTTTGTACATGAAGATGATCCCTTCCTCTCAACAGGAAAAAAATATCTCCTCACCTGCAGGACAGAGATCATTTCTCATTCCCTGAGCTTTCCCATGCAACTCAAGGAAGTTGTTCCTTCTCCAAGCAGCTCACATAGTCACAGAAGAAGTTCTCTTAGGGGTAACATCTCAGCTAAATTTGAAGTTAGCTGAGATGTCACCCTAGGAGAACCTTTCCTAAAGGGACAATAAAATTCACAAGGCAACAAACAGAAGGAAGAGCCTTGGTAATGACAGTAGACAAAATGCCAATGTGTCTAGATCCATCCCTGGACAACTGCACCTAGCATTTTGCATAAAATTTCAGAAACACTGACATCTTGAGGTCCATCCATAAGCCTCAAGGCTTTTCTTCTGTCATGAGATGTTGGTCCAAGAGCAAAATACAATCCTACAGAGGGGAACTGACAAAGATCTAGAAAATCATGTGTTTGATCCACCAATCTCACTTCTTGAATACTATCTCAATGATATACTAGCAAAAGTATAAATGGCATATGTACATAGTTACTTGCACTTTCATTTACCATAGTCAAACTGGAATACCATTCAGATGTTCATATACTAGGGATCAATGAGACACAGCACCCTGGATTCTTGTGCAGGCATAAAAGAGAAGGACAATGCTCTCTAAAACAAGAAATGTTCTCTAGGACCCAAAATGAAGTGAAAAAAAGCAAGGTCCAGAAATGACATGTTATCTTTTGCATTCGCAACAGCAGTGGGGAAAGGAACAAGTATGTGTTGTATGCATAAACACAGTCCAAAAAACTCAAAATTGAAAACAGAAAAGTGACTCAAAAATGGACCTAATTTCCTATTAAGTTGGTATTAGTGTCCTAATCACACAGAGAAAAGCATTATTGCTACTGACTTGGAACAGTCTTCGCTGTGCTTCTTCAGTGGGATCCACTCAAAAAACAGTGCTACACAGACATCTCAGGTCATTTGAAGTGAGTAACATGAAAAAGGGAAGGGAGTTCTGCTGCTGCTCCAGAAGGATAACACGTGGGAAGGGGAGAACCTCTGGCCTTAGGGTAAGCCAAGTTCAGTGTGTATCCGTCACAGCCTTATCAGTGGGACCTAAGGGTTGCTTGTTGGGCCTCTCATTTAACATCTGGTCCCTGTCCATGAACCTACAATAGTGCCCATCTCTCCTGCATTAAGTAATGTTGTTTTTATTTGCACCACTAGGGACCTAGGCCACTAAAGCCCTTTCTACAGAAAGAGTTAATTCTGGCCTGAAGAAGCTTCTGCAGCCATTAAAAGGTGGGAGAACCAGCCTGGGGGAGAACTGGCAGCTGAAGAAGAAGGTAAGGTACTCAGGCAGAGGTACCAAAGTTAAATTTAAAAAGAGCTGATTCAATTAAATTTGAACTTCAGAGAAACAATAAATAACTTTTATACCATTTTCCTACTAGAAGGCAATCCGTCTATCTGAAATTCAAATTTACATAGCCTTGCAGTATTTTATCAGTATTTTATCTGGCAACCATCAACCTGGGGCTTTTAGGTCACTTTTCCTATTTGGGTCTGCAGAAGAGTCTCTTCCCGGGATCCAGGGATCCTGCTAGGAAGCCGGGAGGAGGATAGGGAGAGAGGGAAGAGGAGGAGGAGGAGAAAAAGAACCAGAGGCAAAAGGAGAAGGTGCAGGAAAGGGGTCCTAGAGGGAGGAGACAGAAAAGGGTGGGGAAGAAGACGGAAATGAAGGCAGGGATTGGGAGGAGGAGGAGCGGATCCACAGAGTGGCGACCCACGGAGCTCCCAGGAGTGAACCAACTCTCCCTCGGCCTTTGGGGTAGAGACCTGTGCCGCTCTCAAGGTCCAACCGTGAGAACCGCCTCTGCTAGGCGAGAGGAACCGTTCTGAGAAAAGGGCTCCTCCCTTCTTGGTGCGCGCACCCGGCGCATGCGCCCATCCCAATCTGCTAATCGCGTCCCGGTGCTAGGCAACGAGCGCTCCCATCCAGGGCCAGAGCAGGCGTCCTCTCGGCAGGGGCGCCGGCGGAACGGTGAGCTGAGCGTGCGTCGTGGGGGATGGAGCGGAAACGCGCGCCCTACGGGAGGGGACTCGCGCGAAGGACTGGGGGCGCGCGAAGGACTGGGGGCGCGCGGAGGGGAGAGATGAGGAGGCTTGCCACCCAGAAGCTGGGAGCAGGCGCTTGCTGAAAAGAACCCTCAGACCTGGCGGGTGGACCGGCTCTGTGTGGGAGAGGTGAAGGGGCAGCGGACTTTCTGGAAGGAGCCTTGAGGGACTGCCAGACCTCGAAAGCAGGAGACCACAGCCCCTGGGAGACTCGCTGCATGCTGCGTGGTCTGGCAGTGTCACGCCTCCGCACTTTGGTACTTCCTGGTGACCTCCGGACTCTCACGATTGCACTGTAACCGGGCCCAGGCGTGTGTGCAAAATACTCTGCTAACATTTCCTATGTTGTTTTTTGTTTGTTTGTTTGTTTCTTTGTTTCTTTGTTATGTCAGTTTTTGCGGTATTAGGGATTGAACCCAGGAGCGCTTTACCACTGAGCTACATCTCCAACCCTTTTTATTTTTTATTTTGAGACGGAACCTGACTAATTTGCCCAAACTTACCTGCACCTTGTGATCCTCCTGCCTCAGCCTCCTCTGTAGTGTCTGAGTTTACAGACATGCATGACCAGGCCAACTTCCCGGGTTCTGTTTTAATTTATGGGTGTAGCATTACCTGGTAGGAGAGGCATCAATAAAAGCTGGTTGAGTAGTAATTGCCAGAGTGGGCACTGATGAATCAAGGAAACAGAAGCTCTAATCTGGGCCCACACACATCAGAAGATGTATTTACCGAGCACCCACTGTGTGCCAAGCAAAAGGGATAAGTTCTCCCAGTAGGGTTTGTCACACCTAAGCAGTGTGACAGCTACCCAATGAACAGGGAATGGAGAGTCACCCTGGGAATGCAGAGTTGATGGCTCTTCCTCCTGGTATGGACAGTTCTGCAATGACAAGGTGGATTTCTAGGTACAAATCACTTGGAGATTATGTTAAAGTAAAGATTCTGAATCTGTAGCTCTGGGTGGGACCTGAGAATCTGCATTTCCATAAGCCCTCAGGTGATAGAATTCCAGTGCTCTTTTGTCATCAGACCACACTGAGTGAAAAGGGTGCAGAAGATTGTTAATCCTCATTCATTAGTTTAGTTGGGCCACAGATTGGCAGAAAGAGACACCATCCACCCTCCTTCCCACCCTCCACACCTACACCAAACTCAGTGACTTTAAACACAAATTTATTCTTTTAGTTATTGAGGTCAGAAGTCCAAAATGAGTCTTCAGGGCTAAAAGCAAAGTGTCAGCAGCCTTTTGGGGGATCTGGAGGAGAATCCATTCCTGACAACATCACCTCTTCTCCCTCTGCTCTCTCACCATGTTGCCCTCCCTGTCTGACCTTGCTCATCTGTCTTAGAATGAACCTTGTGATTACATTATACTCACTTGGATAATCTACTTCCCATCTCAAGATGCTTAATTTAATCACATTTACAAAGTCCCTTTTGCCATATAAGCTAACATATTTATAGATTTCAAGTATTAGGACACAGAGACCTTTGGGAGACATTAAATTTCACTCAAATTTCAATTATTCACAATAAAGTTAATAAATTCTACTGTATAATCTACAGTTTGCATTTTATTTATACAATTTTCCCAACAATATCTTTTACAGAATTCTTTTTTCTGTAAAAAAAAAAAAAAAACTAGTATCATGTGTTTAGTCCGCTTTTCTCTTTATTTCTTCCCTATCTCTTTTTATGACCTTGACATTGTGGGGCAGGTCGCTTAGAAAACACATCAAGTCCCAGTTTTACCCAAATTGAAGAGTCTTTATTCTGACCAACCAGGACTGCTCCCTGCAGGACCAAGTTGTCTCTGCAGGAAATAGCCTACAGCCTCAACATTTTAGGATATTTAAAGACAAAAACCACATCCAGGTTGACATAGCAACCAGCAAGCAAGCAAGCAGGATATACAGAAGCTGAATAAAGCCATTAGTGAAAGAATGCAATGTCCTTAATCATATTTTCATTCTCATTCAGTATTTCTCATGGGATTTTCCATAATCATAATCAAAAGAGAAATGGGTCAAAGTGACCCTAGTTGAGTACAAGTTAAAGAATATCAACTAACATCTAATCAATTATTCCCGGATAAGGCACATTGCCCAAGAAAAACGGAGACCAATGAGAACAATTTTACATTGTATAAGAATTGCTATTTTGTGTTGCTAAGTATACTATGCTAGGCAATTAGTAATGGGTACAGAGGTGGGGCTTTCCCATGGGAGAACCATTTCTTACATGAGTCTAGTTATTGCCCATACACCCTGGCCCATAATATTTTGAAGAGTATAGTCCAGTTGTAGACTGTTTCTCAATTTACTTTGCTTGATGTTTTTCTCAGTTGGATTTAATTTTACATTTGGACAGGACTTCACAGAAATGTATAATGTGCCATAGGAAGGGCATCCCAGCAGGAGGTATGGGATGTCTTTGTTGCTTCACTGGTGATACTCAGTTTGATCACTTGGTTAAGGTTGTGTTGGCCAGATTGCACCACTATAAAATTTCTATATTTCCCTTTTGAAAAATTAATGCATATTTTTGGAGAGAAACTTTGAGGCCATGTAAATATCCTGTTCCTTATCAAATATTATTTACCTGCTCAGGCAGGATGGGGCATGGCCATTTTCTCAGTGACTCAGGAGGCTGAGGCAGGAAGGTTACAAGTTTGAGGCAATCCTCAGCAACTTAGCGAGCCCCTTAGCAATATAGGGAGATCCTGTCTCAAAATAAAAAGGGATGGGAATGTAGCTCTGGGTTCAATCCCCCAATACAAAAAAACAATTTTAAATAAAATAAACCAATAGTCATTCACCCATTAATGATGTGTTTTAGCACTCCAGCTTGATTCAGTTATACTACAATGGTTATAAAATAGCAATTTTGAAACTTCCATTATTCTTTCCACATATATTAATCAGCATTCTACTCTGGGAAGGAACTTAGTTTTTTCCCTGTTCATCTACATTTGTTTTGGGATGGACTTATGGATACTTTTTTATTCTGAGTTATTTGTGAAACTTATCAGAATAAAAATACAGCCACTTGTGCTAAGTCCAAAGAAACAAATAATAAGTCAGGCTCTCAGGCCGTGAAGGACAGGATCTCACACACATGTGCCTGATAATAGGAACTATGGCAAAAGACTGCCAGAGCCACAGCCTTGCACAAACACCAGTGCAATCTGAAACAGAATATCTCTGCAGGGACATTTGCCCAGCAACAGTCTAATCTTGCACTGATGTCACCCTTGCTATGGATTCTTCATGATCAAGGATTATTGTTCAAAATATTGATAAAATCCTCCTCTTTTTGCGTTTGTAAACCTCCCCTGGACCTGGGCACTGTTGTGCCCAGCAGTTTGGGAGACCGATACAGAAGAATAGCAAGTTCTAGGCCAGGTGGGTCAGAGACCCTGTCTCAAAGTGAAAGTAAAATGGGATGCAGCTCGGTGGTAGAGCACCCCTGGGTTCAATCCCTAGTCCCACCACCAGCAACCACCCCTTCCCTGGCCTCAGCCTCTGTGAATGCACAGTTTGCAGGTAGCGTATGTTTTCCTGTTGCAGTGCTACTCCTGTATAAACTTAATTTTTGGAGAATCTGTTTGTTATTTAGGTTAACAAATCTATTACACTCATTTATTTATTTTAGTGATCAACTTGTCCCATATTTGGCTGTAGGAGCCACTTGAACATGGCTCCAGGGTCCTCAACCTTTCAGTTCTTTAGAACTCCTTTACTTTCTGGCACAGTGAGTGATCAGGCACTTTAGGCTTTTCCTGTACCTGGCTTGGAGCCAGTTGTTTCTTGAGGAGCTCCAATGCCCTTTTCATGATGAGGGATGTTTGAAAACACTTTCCCAGTGCTCAGGGCTCTCCTTGCTGCTCAAGCACTTGGCTTCTAGGCCCTGCAGCCCCCAGAGCTGGGAAACACTGGTTTTTCCTTTTTAGCTTCACATCTCTCTCTCTCTTTCTCTCCTTCCTTCCTTAAACTGAAAAATGGAGAGAAAGAGTTCCAGGGAGGAATAAACTAAAAAATGCCTCCAGAAAATGCGAAGGCTAGATCTGACCCTCTGTTATTCCCTGGATTCTTCTGGAGTTTAAATATGTAACTTTCAGGAACATGGAGTTTGTCAGGGAGCCAGGTGCTGGAGAGCTTTAGAACAAAAGTCTGCTTGAACATAAGGCCTACTGGCAAGTATACATTTGTTGGTTCTTTTGAGAAGAGTGGTTCTATGGTTTGGATTTTAAATGTCCCAAAAAGCCAGATGCTGCCATTTCAGTCTCTAGCCTGAGGTGCTATAGGGAGATGGTGCAACTCTACAGGGGTGAGGCCCAGTGGAAACCCTTGAAAGGGGACTGTGAGACCCTGACTGCTTCCTCTTTTTCTGTTTGTTTTTGGCCACTGTAAGAAGAGCTTCTCTGCTCCACCTGATGCTCCCTGCCATGGTGTTCTGCTGAGCACCCACAGACTGAAACTACTGGCAAATATAAATTCATCTTTATGTGTTGATTACCTCAGGTATTTTGTCACAGCCATGGGTAGCTGATGAACATGGGTGAGACCAAGTAACATCTCATATTTATCCTAAAATAAATCTGAATTGGTTAGAATGAATCTGTTTTTAAGATATGATTACCTGTGTACAAGAATGTGTCTGTTTGGATGCTTCCCAGGTCCCCAGGATGGAAACGGAATATCTGAAGAAGTGCTTTGGAAATTCCTTGTCCCAGGCACTGGCAGAAGTGGCAAAGGTTCGGCCCAGTGACCCAATAGAGTACCTGGCTCACTGGCTTTACCATTACAGGAAAATAGCTCTAGCAAATGAAAAGGTGTGTGTGTGTGTGCAGGTGTGTCTAGGGAGGGCTCAGCTTCCCTGGAGGGACTGGGATCCAAGGCAGAGTCCTGGAGTTGGCCAGGAGGGTTTTGGTTCATTCACCTTCCCAGGATGACTTAGTCTGCAGCTGGAATCCAACTCAGGGGTGTGGAGTTGGTGGGTTTGGAGCTGCCAGCAGGCTAAAGTTAGTTACAGGAAGAAACTCCATATGCTTAAAGGGCCTGGGTCCAGGACTATCCCCAGGGATGGCGGGCCCCCTTATAAGACCTCTTGGTGCTGACCTGACTTGAGCCTGTGACATTACCCCAGAATATGCGAGAACAGATCCAGCTGATGGAGGAATATGAGAACAGCCTCAAGGAAAAGGAAATGGCAGCAATGTTGAAACAAGAAGAGCTTCAGATTCAACAGAAGTGTGAAGAGTGTCACAAGGTAGGAAGGGGGAACTCACCATGGCCCATTCCTATCCCAGGGATAGACTCCAGGAAATCCCCAGGGCAGCCGCCACCACCGTGCTGAGCACACTGAGGCCCCTTTAGTCAACTTTCCCTCCCTGTCCCACATTTATGTCTGAACCAGGTCTTGTCAATGACATAGGGAAGGTTCAAGGCAAATTCATGTTAGATTCAGAAAATGCTACTGATGTTACTGACATACACATCTAGATTTTTTTAAAACAATCTATTCACCTGGAACAAATATTTTTTTTTCATGAAATCCTTGAGCCCTTGTTCAAAAATTATTCAGTATTTTTCAGAAACCAAACATGATTGTTATCAGTGCATACTTAATGCATATGATTACATTAACTATTTGGTATATTATTATTATATTCTGCTTAGGTGTCGAGCCTCTGGTGCCTCCTCTTTGAAGCTATAATAATGAACATAAATTCATAGTTCAGAATAGTTGGAAAAAACTGTACATTCATCACTCTGACAAGCAAATCTTTTATCTCCCACAATCTTTTCTACAATTTCCTAAAAGATGTCCCCTGCCATTTTATGCTTTCCAAAAATTACATTATGCCAGAACAGATAATTCACTTAATGGGGATGTCAGGCTGGAGATCTGAATCTTATTCAACTATCACTACATCCTGTGCATTTAAGTCTTTAGTGCAGTCTGGTACAAGTCACTAACTTTTGCTGGTTTCCAAAACCGACTTTGAAAATATGCATATATTAAACTTATTTTCATTTATAATAAAATGCTCAGCAACCTCATAAACAATAAGTAAATTTATTTTAAAGGCTGAACATATGTAAATAAACTAAAAGAAAGATGGTTTTATGCTATTTTTTGAGGTGATCTAAGGAGCTGTCCCTCAGAAAGGGTTCATGCTTGAAGCAGTTTTGGGGGGATGGAAGAAATGAGGCTCAGTAAGCAGAAGTCACTATCACCTTACTGACAACCCAATCATTTTCTAACACCATGTTTCACTGGTAATAAAAATAAAAATACAAGATGATGGACTCCCAAGTCTCCACCCTAGTTTTGTGGTAGCTGTATTGAAAAAAACTTTGCGCACTCTGGTATTTTGAGTCACACTGAGGATATTTTGCACCCTGCAGCAATATTCCTCAGCAAGATTTTGAAAAGCAACAGGTTCGCCTTTCTTTTACCAAGTGTGAGACAAGGAAATTGTAAGGGAAGATGGGAACTGAGAGATAATGCCTGGGCTGTGTGCAAGTTCTCACTTTTAGGAAAGAGTTCATGTGCAAGTTGTGGTTATGAAAATTGATTCCACTTGTTAGAAGGGAATAAACAAAGAGAACTCAACAGGGATTTAAAATAGAGCTGAAAGGATCACCTGCCTGGCAAGGGAGAAGCACATCATTCAGTTCTGAGTTAATTTCCAAGTAGAAGTTGAAAGGGCGAGATAAAAGGCAAAGAGGTAGTGGGAACCAAGATCTGGTTCCAAGTTGGCTCAAGGTGGATTATGGACTATCCCTTGCTATTGGCTACCTGTAAATTTTGCATCACTAGTACTGGTAAATCTGGTTTCAAACAGGCCCAGGAGGGATTTCATGAAATTTCAGCAGTACTGCTAGTTTACACTCAAAGCTTTGCCAGATTTCCCTCCCTTAATCCTTTAAAACCATCTTTGTTTTTGTCTTAACAAGACTTTGTTAATGTTTTTTCTTGAGTACCCCAGATAGAATACTAGTCTAGAGGAAGTGTCAAAAGAAGAATAGAAACAGAGTTCTCAGTGTGGCAGAGGTCATTCCAATTATAGGAATCAAGAAGAGCTCCATAGAGTGGGTAACAGTAGAGTCCAGGCAAAGAGAGCCAGCAAGGCTTGACCTATATGGGTTTCTCTTCACTAAACAGAGGAGCTTTGACAATATAAACCATAATTTTGTATATTAGTCAGAAAGCAAATCTTGTTGTTTATAAAGCTCCGAAGCATTCATGTTTTAGGAAAACATTTTCATAAAAATCAATACAGGTATTTGCTGCATAGACTCAATACTTTGAATACAGAAGGGTCTTAAAGATCATGTGACCAAGTGCTTCACCCAGAGCTCTCTGCCCGGTCCCTTAAGGTTCAGTATGGAATGAGGCTCTGAGACTTCTAGGCAAAGATGGAGTGGAGGTAGCCCCTGGGGCTTAGGTTCCAAGGACTCCTACCTCAGCAAGAGACTACAATCACCTGAAATTGTTTCACAGGTCCCTGAGGGCCCTGCTCATCTTTCCCCCTCTATACTTCAGTTTGGACAATTTCTGTTGATCTGGCTTCAAGTTTGTAGACACTCTCTTTTGCAATGTCCAGTACCCTATACCCTAAAAAAAAAAAAATCAGATATTATACTTTTCAGTTCTAGAACTTCTAACTGGCCCCTGCCCTTTTTTTTTTTTTTCCTTTCTCATTTGTGGTACTGGCTGGGGATTGAACCCAGGACCTCACACATGCTAGGCAAGTGCTCTACCACTGAGCTACACCCTCATGCCTTTTTGAAATTTTATTTTAAGAGTCTCACTAAGTTGTCCGAGCTGGTCTCAAACTTGCAATCCTCCTACTTCCACCTCCTGAGTGGTTGGGATTACAGATATGTGCTACTACACCCAGCTTAGTTCTCTTTTTTAAAATAATTTCCATTTTCTTTGCTGATATACTCTTTCAAACAATATGTCCATTTTTCCCCTTAAAATTTTGAAAAGTTTTAATCATGTTTTTAAGTCCTTGTCAACTAATTCTGGCATCTGTGACCTTTTCGGGTCTCTTTCAATTGAATACTTTTTCACTAGATTATGGTTCACATTTTCCTACTCCCTCCTACGTCTAGTAATTTTTACTCCTATGCTGAACGTTGTAGGTGGTATTTTCTAGGGAGCCTAGACCATGTTGCATTTCCTTTCAAAGGTGTTGAGTTTTGTTCCGGAGGCAGTTAGATCATTGGTGAGTCACTTGATCCTAGCAGATTTGATGGTCTGCTTTGCTATGGCAGCTGTATTTCAGTTTTGTACTTAGTCTTTGGTGTGAAAATAGCAACATTGTGTTCCTGCCATTCTTGAGAGTGTTTCCAGAGTGTGGTTAGCCTCTACTCATGTATTAGTCTGCTTTTTGTCACTGTGACCAAAATACCCAACTAACTTAGGGGAGGAAAAGTTTATTTTGGGCTCATGGTTTCAGAGACCTCAGTCTATGGTCTGCTCCGGTTATAGTTGTGGGCATGAGGTTAAGCAGAACATCATGGCAGCAGGGTGTGATAGGGAAAACTAACTGGACTCATGACAGCTAGAAAGCAGAGAGAGTGTGAAGAACCAGAGACAAAATATAGAATCCCCGAAGCATGTCCTCAGTAACCCACCATCTCTAGCCATGCCCCACCTGCCTACAGTTACCATCCACCAAGCAGTCCATTCAAATGATTAATCCATCAAATGGATTAATGCACTGATGAGGTCACAGCCCTCATGATCCAACCACCTCTTAAAAGAGATACCTCTGAACTTGCCACATTGGGGACCATGCTTTAACATGAGCTTTGCGGGGGACATTCCTAATTCAAGCCATGACAACTAATACCTTTTTTGCTTTTTTTGTCTCCTATTTAGAAAGTGATTTCCCCTGCTTTCAATCAGGAACTAACAGAACCCTTTGAGGAGGAGGCCTTGGAGCAGGAACCCCTGCCCGGTACTGCCAGTAGGATTCCAGCAGTGCTTCAACAATTTCCTCCTTCAGAGCTGGCTGAGGAGATTGAGCAGAACTTGGAATCCCCATAAGATCAAATCACCAGGAGGCTTTGCCCTGTGAAGTTGCTGATTAAAATGCCTCCTGGAGGCTGGGGTTGTGGCTCAATGGTAGAGCATTTGACTAGCACGAGTGAGGCACTGGGTTCAATCCTCAGCACCACATAAAAATAAATAAATAAAAATAAAGGCATGGGCTGGGGATGTGGCTCAAGAGGTAATGTGCTCACCTGGCATGTGCAGGGTGCTGGGTTCGATCCTCAAGACCACATAAAATAAATAAAATAAAAGATGTTGTGTCCACCGAAAACTGAAAAATAAATGTTAAAAAGTTCTCTCCTCTCTCTCTCTCTCTCTCTCTCTCTCTCTCTCTCTCTCTTAAAAAAAGGCATTGGTTCCACCTACAACAAAAGAAAGAGAGAGAGAGAAAGAAAAGAAAGAAATGCCTCCTGGCTCCAAATCTCCTTCTTAATTATCAGAATGGGAAGAATTTGAGTGACCTTTCCCTCAACGCTGCAATCCAAGAAAATAGCCCTGGAGGGAGAGCTCTTGCCAACCAAGGTTGCAGGACTCTGAAAGGCGGGATCTACAGGGCCTCTCTATCATTGTCAGGCAGCTAGCCATGAGAACCCTCATCATGTGTAAATCAACTCAGAAAATAAAGATTTTAAAATAAGGAATGGAACTGAGTCTTTTACCTCTTGTTTTATCATTTATTTGGAGACTGCCCAGTGAAAGCACATCATCTCTTATGCACATGCCTTAACTTTAGCTGTACTTTGCAGTCAGGCCTCCCAGAATATTTACACATACCCTGGAGTCTATCTGTCATTAATAACAGGTATTTTCCTTCACTGTATATGCCAGTTTGTCTCATGTTTTCCAATTTTTTTATTGTAATCAAACACAACATAAAATTTACTATCATAACCAATCCTGAGTGGACTAAGTGTGTTAAGTAAGTTAATATTGGTAGGCAAACATCACCAATCAGCACTGAGACTCTTTTCATAATGCAAACCTAAGACTCTATGCCCATTGAATGAAAACTCCCATCCCCTCCAGCCCCCAGAAGCCACCATTCCACTTTGTATATCTATGATTTTGACTATTCTACATGCCTCATCTGAGTCACACAGTATTTGTCTTTTTGTGGCAGGCTTGGTTCATTTAGCATACTGTCTTCAAGGTTGATTCAAATATCATCAGAATTTCCTTCCTTTTTAAGGCTGAATGATTCCACCCTATTTATGGAACACATAAAATGCCAGTGTTTCTGCACTTAACCACCACACTATGGTGTCTCATGTGATGTAAGAATTAAGAAGGAAACCAAAGGGCATTTGGTCCCCAAAAGGGTAAAGAATGGGTGTGGGAAATCCAAGACAGCTGCCAGGCTTCTGGCTTGAGTCCCAGGGGTGGATAGTGGTGGCTCTTCTTTCAATAAAGGACACAAGAGAAAGAGCAAGTAAGGGCATGCTGGGTATATCATACCTATGAAGGGAACAGGCAGGGGATGCCACAAAAGGGAGCATCTTTGAGTTATTGTCCCCACCCAAGCTTCAGGAAAGACCAAAGCCCCCAAGCCCAGCTGTGGCTTTTCTGTAAGATCCTAGAGCAGAGGCTGGATTTACTGTTCATGAACTGAAGGGGCCTCAGAAGTTCTTCATTTCAACTCTGTGATTGACAATGTTCATTTCCAAGTGTAACAATTTTAAATACCTGAGATCCTATAAGAGATATTCTCCTGACATTAGGAGATAATAATGCTTGGCTTAGACGTGTGTCTTTATGGATTTCTTCTACTCCAGAAGCAAGTTTACCTTCTTAGCTATGTTTTAAAACTCATCATAAATTGGGTGATGCTTGGCGGTAGCACTTGGAGTTAGAATACTATTACAAATATTCCTTAGAATTATTTTCAGGCTTTAATTCCCACAAGACAGCAGATTCGCTGTGAATGTGTTCATTCCTCCTGTTCTCCAAGAACCCAGAATGCTTCAGTGTGTCCAGGACCTACCTAGGACAGACCCCTGAACTTAGAATCCCTTCTGACTTTCTAATAATGCTTTTGCTGAAATTGTGAAACATGATCATCATGTTTTCTTTAAAGATTGTAAAACTGCATATGAAATACAAAAAGAGCTTGGAATCCCAGTGATATGGTAATGTAAATGAAAATGTGGACTGTTTTAAAAACAACTAAAAATCATTGTGACACTGTTTTTCTCTTCCATTTTTCCAATGATCCTGGAATAAATTTATTTAGCTGTTGTGTGGTATTGATGAGCTCAGCTATATCAAGTCAATTCCTATGAGGGACACAAACCAGCCAACTCAATGGGGAGCTGAGGCAAACAGCATACAGGCCATATAGGAAAACTTCATTATTCAAGATCCATATCCAAGTGATATGGGAATAAAAATTGAGGGTCATTAGGGTAAAATCACCTTAATTTTGGGTTTTGTGCTTAGTGAATAGGAGAGAAAATGCCTGAGTCATTTGCATTAGTGCTCTACCAAAAAAGTGAATAGGGTCAATGGAGGTCCCTTCAGATACCCCTCCCATCCCATGGGGACCCTCTTCTCCTAATAGTTTCTTATCCAGTTCCTTCTGGATATAGCAACAGAGAAAAGAGTAAGGGTCCTCTGTCCTACATCTTAACATGGAAGACTGAATTTATTAGTTGTCTATTGCTGAAACAAATTACCACAAACTGGCAGTTTAAAACAACACCTATCTGTCACAGTTACATAGGCCAGAGATCCAGGCATGATTCACAGGGTATTCTGTTCAGTCTCCAGATAAAAATCAAAATGTTGGCCATAGCTCAGTAGTTGTTGGTACAATTTAGTTCCTGGCAGTTGTAGGACTGAGGACCCCTCTTTCTTATCGGCTTGCAGTGGAGAGACCGTAAAAGCCATTCCCACTATGTGACCCTATCCACAACATGTTATTTGCACATTCAAAGCCAAGAAAAAAAATCTCTGCTTTGAATCTCTCTGAACTCTTTTAAGGGCTCTTCGACATGGATCTCTCTATTGATGAACTTGATCATCTCCCAACCATA
Organism: Marmota monax; assembly: GCF_021218885.2. Lineage (NCBI taxonomy): Eukaryota > Metazoa > Chordata > Mammalia > Rodentia > Sciuridae > Marmota > Marmota monax. The sequence continues at coordinate 232,063 of NW_026692881.1, forward strand.
GCCATGATATCCCATCCTAGTCACCAGTTCTACACACACTCAAGGTAGGGAATTATGCACAGGAGGTGAGGGTCCTCTAACAACTCTTCCTGCAACACACATCTCTTCAGAAAGAAGAGGGCCACATTACAGAAATAATGCAAAATAGTTCATGATGAATTCAAAGACTTTCAGCCACCCAGAGTCAATGAAGTTCAAGCAGTGGAGGAAGCCCCCAAACCAGCATGAATGAGAGGAAACCCCAGTGGGCTAGAACATGAATGGAGGAGAGGAATTGTCACTGGAGGAAAACGGAGTTCACTAAATGCCTGGCTGCTTGGCCAGGCAATGGGAAATGGAAATAAGGAGAGTGGAGACAGAGGAGGAAAGAAATACAGATGAGAAATGGAAGAATATTTTAATTGAGAAACATCCCCATCTTGTGGGCTTTTAGAATAAGTACTAATGTCTCAAACTAAATACCCAAATACTTCTTTTACCAAGCGCTATAAGTGAGATAGCACCTTTATGATTCCCAGTTTAGTAAAAGTTTAAAGACCACAATCCAATCTCTTCATGTCAAAGAAAGTGAAGACCTCTTCTGGCATGTGGTACTCATCCTTCTGCATGTCTCTATTCACTCAGAATGAAGTCTGAGTTTCTTGGAACAGCATAAAAAGCTATTCATGATGGGAGGGGGGAGGGGATTCCTGCCAACCTTTTCTTTTCTTTTTTTAAAAATTTTTGTTCTTTCTAGTTATACATGACAGTAGAATGTATGTTGACACCTGCCAACCTTTTCAATGCCAGTGCCCACCCTGTTCCCTGCGGGGCCCTCCAGCCAGCCACACAGAATAACCTGCAAATGCCCAAAGACACTGTGCCTTTTCCCAGGCCATTTCCTCTCCCACATTCTGGTCCCTGTTTTCATGTGCTGATGTGTCACTTACCTGGGCAGTTGTTAATAGGCACCACAGGATTTCTGCTCACCAGGTTTTCCTTTGCCCTGCCCCGACTCCCTTCCCCTGCCTTGACAGAGGGAAAGGCTGGAGGCGGGGGAGGACCAGGCATTACAGCAGAGGGAAAATGAGCACAGAGTGCTTTGGCTTCTCTCCCACCTCAAGGGGCAGCCCCTGTTGCAGCAACAGCCCTCCTTTCCAGCCTGACCTCTGCTCCCATGCGCCCCACATCCTGAGACACAAACTCTCTTACACCCTCAGCCTCTTTTCTGTTCTTCCCTCTGCTTCCTGCCATCACAGAAGCCTGCTATTTTCCCCTTTGCTTTTACCTTCCCCACATTCTCCCTTCCAGACATCCAGAATTATTCTGGTCTCCTTCAACTGCTGCTCCCAGAGCTTTACTCCCCACCCTCATTTTCACATGCTTCCACTGGAACAAATGTCATCTATCCAAGAAACTCTCTACCTCTGATAATTCTTAATGAAGTTGTATTTTCTTACATATTTCATTGAGTTTATGAATCTTAGATATTTTTACATATTGCTGAGAGAGTTATTATGAATTTGTGTGCAGGCTTTTAAGATAATAAAGTTTGAAATAAAAACTGCATGATAAATGTCATCAGTGCCTATGAAAATGAAGGACTAGTGTCAGCCCAGATGTGGTGGCTTGCATCTGTAGTGATGACTACACAGGAGGCTGAGACAAGGGGACCTCTTCGGCAACATATAAAGATCCCATCTCAAAACAAGACAAAACAAAGAATATTAGGGTAAAATGCAAGAACTTGTGTTTTTCTTCAATTATTCCTTTCATTGCTTTCATTCCTGATTCTAGAGGAGCCCATACTTACACCGAGGGTGTGTATGTGTGTGTGTGTGTGTGTGTGTGTGTGTTTATTTGTTTAAGGGAAAGACAGATTTCTTTAACCTCTTGCCTAACGTCCTAGTTCTCTGATTTCTCTGCCTCAAATGCTTGGATGTACAACCCCCTATAGCTTGGTTCAGGTTTCTTGATTCTATTCTCCATTAAATGCACCAGGTCTCTTCAGAAAGAAAATTCTTTCTAGGGTACAGGAGAGCAAAAATGACTCTGGGACATTATGTAGTTATTATCAGAAATTAAGAATGCTTTCATGGGAGAAGGATCAATTTGGGCCTTGGTAGACCTGTGGTGACGCCAACTTTCAATGATAAACCTATATTTATAATTAGTTGGAACCACTTAAATCCATGCTGACGCTGAAAGAGAATCAACAATAAGAGCACCAGAAGAGTACTTCCTAGGTTGTAACGTTCATGCAACTTTCCTGGAGAGCTTTCCATGCAGCTTTCCTGTTAATCAGCAGGTCAGTTCTCATTCCCTTGATTTGGAGTAGAGCCAGAGACTCTTCATTTCAACAAATATTCTAGGTAATACTTAAACTGCCAATCCAAAAACCACATTTTGAGTAGCAAAATGCTAGAGGGGAATTTCTGGACTACTAATGTTTTAGACATTCTTTGTTGTGGTGGGCTTTCATATTGTATATTTGAAAGATGCTCAGTAGAATTCAGTCTACACACTGGTTGCCAGTAGAACATAATTTACCTAGATGTTAAAATTTGGATATGAGGTGTCCTCCCCAAAGCTCTCGTATGAGACAATGCAGGAATATTCAGAGGTGAAATTATCAGATTATGAGAGCTGTAATTGAATTAGTGGGTTGATGCATTTGATGGATTAATAATTCAGATGGATTAGTGTGTGGTAACTGTAGGCAGGTAAGGAGTGGCTGGAGAAAAAAAGTGATTGGGGGTAGACCCTTGGGCATTATAACATCCATAACTCCTTGTACTCAAGGTCTCTGCTTCCTGGCTTCCACGGCCTGAATGGCTTTCCTCTGCCACATCCATCATGATATTCTGCCTGATCTTGGGCCCAGAGCAATGGAGTCAGACAACCATGCACTGAACTTCCGAAACTGTGAGCCAAAAGAAACTTTTCCTTCTCTAAGTTGTTCTTGTCAGGTATATTGGTCACAGTGATGCAAAGCTAACTAAAAACATTGGATGATAAGAACCAAATATTACCACATGTCCCCTCTGGGTAGGGTGACCAACCACCCCAGTTTACCTGAGACTGAGGGGATTCCCAGGACACAGACTTTCAGTCCTAAAACCAGGGAAGCTCTGGACAAACTGGAACAGTTAGTTGCCCTAGTTGGGGGTAAGGAAGAATTACCCCACTTTGAGAGCTACTATGCTAGAGAAAAGCCAGATTTTCTAAAATGGCATAACTAGTAGTAGCCCTTTTTAAAGTAGTCACTTCTTTTTTTAAAAAATACATACCCTTTAGTTGTAGGTGGACACAATACCTTTATTTTATTTTTATGTGGTGCTAAGGATTGAACCCAGTGCCTCATACATGCTAGGCAAGTGGTCTACACTGAGCCACAACTTCAGCCCAAGTAGTCACTTCTTTTTGCGTGTGTGGTTGGGAGAAAATAAACCATTTGTTGGGAAAAACATGTGAAATGCTGTAACTTGCATAATTAATTCCGTCCATACTTACTTCAGGTAGTTACTATGGTAATGGAAAGATGGTTTGTTTATTTGCTGCCTGAGGTGTAAGATGGTGCCTGAAGAATAAGATATTCTTATATCTTATTCAAAAAATTTTACCTACCAGGTTACTAGTGGAAAATTGTCAAATCTTAGGACAGGAATGGCTTGCAGAACTAGGTCCTAATGGGCCTCAGGAGTGGTCTTTGCTAGGGAGGATGTTGTGTCCATATATCAAAAGGGAACAAAGTTTATTATTACCTAAGAGTTTTGAGGGAAGAGCAGGATATAATCAAGCCTTGAGAGAACATAGCTTGGAGACTAGCTTGAGTTTGTATTTGATTAGGAGTTAAGCCCAAATAGGAGGTCTTGTGCACAGGAAGCTGCTTTATGATGGAAGGGTAAATCTAGGAAACTGGCCTCGATCCATTCAATCTTTCAGTAAAGCACTCAGGGATGTGCTGAGATCATCACATAGAATTTGCACCTGTAGGTAAGCATTCGGCCAGACTTTCCAGGGTAGCTGGCAAAGACTAGAGGATTTTTTCCTAAATGTATAAAAAGATTTATACATTGAAGAACAGATGGAAGTCTTTTTTTTTTCCAGTACTGGGGATTGAACCCAGGACCTCACACATAAATTATTCAATTAAGATTTATCCTAGGTGTGCAAGCCTTGTTTAACATTTGAAAATGAATTAATATTACCCATCAAATCAACTAACTAAAAAAGAAAAACTATATGATCATATAAATAGATGCAGAAAGAGGTTTTGATAAATCCAAAACCCATGCATGATAAAATTTCATTGGTGAGTAATTTTCTTAGCTTGATAAAGAATAACTATCAAAAACATATAGCTAATTTTATTCTTAGTGATTAGAAACTACAAATTTTCCACTAACATCAGGAAGTAGGCAAGAAAGTACTCCTCACCTCTCATTTTCAATATCAATGTGGAAATCACAGATAACACAATAAGACCAAAAAAATATATAAAAGGTATATAGATTGGAAAGGAAGAAATAAAATTGTTCTTTGCTCAATGTCATGATGATATAGGAAAAATGAACAAACAAACAACTCTTGAAACAAATAAGCAATGACATCATGGATAAAGGATACAAGTTCAATCAACAAAAGTCCATCATTTTCCTGTATTCCAGCAATAAACACTTGAAATAATAATGTAACACCATATATATGATCTATATGAAGATTAGTACAAGTCTCTAAGGAATGAAATCAAAGAACTAAATAAATGAGGAAATATTTCATTTTCATGTATAGGAAGACTCAATACTGTCAGGATGCTAGTTATACTCAACTTTCTAGATTCAATGCAATTCTAATCAGAATTGTAGCAAATGATTTTGTGGATATCAACAAACTGATTATAAGTTTATATGAAAAGGTAAAAGTCCCCAAATAGCCTACACAATACTGAAGAAGAACAAAGTTAAAACTGGCACTACCCAAGTTCAAGTCTTATGATAAAGCACAGTAATCAAGACAATATAGCACTGGTGGAAGAACAGATGAATAAATCATTAGAACATAGTAGAGAGTTCTGAAATAAACTCACATAAACATAGTCGATTGATTATCTTTGACAAAAACACAAAGGCAATACAATGCAGCAAAAATAGTCTTTTCAACAAATGGTGCTGAAACAATTGGGCATCTGTTTTAGTCAGCTTTGGTGTGGCTGTTACCAAAAAATCTGGGAAGAACAACTTAGAGGAGGAAAAGTTTATTTTGCTTGACAGTTTCAGAGGTCTAGTTCATGACCTGCTGATTGTACCTAAGGCAAAGAATACTATCACGGCAAAAGCACTTGGTCCACAAAAGCAACTCAGACCATGGTAACCAGGAAGCAGAGACAGAGTTACACTCATGAAGGACAAAATACAAACTCCAAAGGCAGGCCCCAAGTGACCTACTTCTTCCAGTCACGCCCTACCTACCTATAGCTACTGCCTGGTTAATCCATATCAGTGGATTAATCCACCAATTAGGTTAAGGGTCTTATAACCTAATCATTTCACCTCTGAATGTTCTTATATAGTCTCACACATGAGCTTTTGGGGGACACCTAATATATTTAAATAACAACAGCATCCACATGCAAAAATAATTGAGAAACTCTCACAAAAATTAACTCAAATGAAATAAAAAATTAACTCAAATGGGATCTCAAATGTAAAACTCAAAACTGTAAGACTCCTATAAAATAAAATGTAAGTGATCTCATGTACATCAAAGATTTTTAATTAATTAATTAAAATTTTAATTGACAATAAAAATTGTATGTACTTATGATGTACGATGTGATATTCTGAAATACATAAACATATGGAATAACCAAATAAAGCCAATTAACATATGCATAACCAGACATACAATAGGGATTGTTAAGCAAATATTGAAGATGTCTTAAAACTCAATAATAAGAAAAACAACAACCCAATTAAAAATGAGCCATAGACCTGAACAGAAGTCTCACCAAAGAAGATATGCAGATGGCAGCATGTGAAAAGAGGTTCATTTCATATGTCACCAGGGAAATACAAATTAAAACAACTCTGCAACACAACTGTACACATACCTATTTAAACAGTCAAAATAAAGTTCACAGATTAGGAGAAAGTATTTGCAAAACAGCTGATAAGTTTTGGTGTCCAGAATGTATATAAAGGACTCCTACAACTCTGATGAAAAGAAAACCAAATTCTAAATGAGCAAAGAATTTGAATAGGCATTTCTGTGAAGAACACATACAAATGGCAAATACATATGTGAAATGATGCTCAAAATCCTTGATCAACAAGGAAATGTAAATCAAAACCTCATGAGATGCCACCACTGCACCCACTAAAATCTCTGTAACAAAAAGATAATAAAAATCATTTGTGAAGTGATTGCTAAGTTATGGAATCAACCCAGATGCTTGTCAATAGACTAATGGATTAAGAAAATGTGGTATATACACATGATGGAGTTTTACTCATCCATAAAGAACAAAATTATGGCATTTGCTGGTAAATGAATGGAACTGGAAAACACCATGTTAAGTGAAGTAAGCCAGACTCAGGAAGTCAAGGATTGAATGTTTTCTCTCATATGTGGAAGCTACAATAAAATAAAGGAAAGGAGGAGAGGAGTAGACATCATAAGATACAGAGAAGATCAATAACGTAGAAGGAGATTGAGAAGGAGAGAGGAAGGACGGGAAAGGAGAGGAAATGCAGAAATCATTTTTTTAAAAAAATCATGTTATGTGCATATACAACTATACCATAGGGAACTTCACCTTTATGTGTAAGTAGAAAGAACCAATCAAAAATAAATAAACAGATGAGCAAAAGGAAGACAAGTAGAGGAAGGACAACAGGAAAAGAGGAGGGAATAGAAAAGTGGGGGAATGAGAACTGAAACTGAATTCCCTGAATTCCATGCATATATGACTTTATTGGGATGAACCCCAACTACTATGTATCATTGTAATGCTACAATAATTTTTTAAAAGCATTTATGAATATATGGAGAAATTGGAGCCCTCACACTTTGCTGGTAGTAATGTTGATTATGGTACACACTTTAGAACACAGTTTAGCAATTTCCCAAAAGGTTGAACATAATTATTGTATGACCAAGTCATTTTTTTATGCCTAGGTATATATCCAAAGGAAGTAAAAATATATATACACGGAAAAACTTGAGCATCAATATTCATAGCAGCATTATTCATAACATCCCAAAGATATATAAACACAAATATGTATCGACTGATGAATAGATAAACAAAATGCATGATGTTCATGCAATGGAATATTATTCATCCACTAAGTATGTAATGTCATGCCACATCATGAGTGAATCTAAAACATTACACTAATAAAATGAGCCAAATGCAAAAGGTCACATATTACATAACTATATTTATAAAAATTATTCACAATAAGCAAATCTATAGAGACAAAAAATAGATCACTGGTTGCCAGGGGTTGGGAGAAGGAAAATATGTAGAATAACTGCTAGTGGGTATGAACTTTCTTTTTTGGATGATAAAAACATTCTTAGATTATAATAGTAGTACAACTGTGAAAATACACTAAAATTGATGAATGATACTTTAAATAGAGAAAATTTTATTACATGTGAATTATATCTTAATTTTAAAAGGGAGCCATTTATAGAATACAAAGAAATATTCCATTTTCAAGCTGCTTGGGAGGCTGAGGCAGGAGAAGCACAAATTTAAGAGCAGCCTTGGCAACTTAGACCCTATCTCAAAATAAAAATAAAAAAGGGCTGGGGATTTAACTCAGTGGTAGAGCACCCCTGAATTCAAACCCCAATATGAAAGAAAGAGGGAGGGAAGGAGGGAAAGAAAGAGATCCCATTTTCAAATATAATGGAAATATTAATAATGAATAATATTTTGTGGTGTTGAACCCAGGGCCTCACACAGGCAAATTCTCAACCACTGAACTATATCCACAGTCTGATAACAAATAATACTGATAATATATGAGTAGAAGCCATGACAAATATTAGCAAGAATAAACACCAAACTTAATAGTATTATCACAGTGGTAGGGATTACAGGAGACAGTGGCTTTGAGTTATATGTTTCTGTAATAATTCACATTTTCTAATAAACTCCAAGTATTATTAGAAAAAAAGAAGGCATACCTCAGTGAAGGCTGGTCTCTAGGCTGCAGTTGCATGCAGTGCTTCGGTTAGTGACCGACATATATATGACAGTGTTTCCTTTAATGCCACAGTGGAGCTGAAAAAGTCCTACTGCTGAAAAGGGGCTAGAAAAACAAAAATGTAAAAGAAAAAGAAGAGCTTGCAAGAAATTAACAGCAAAAAGCTTAGCAACAGTTTTTGTAGACTTCAAGAAGCTCCTTGAAAGGATTGAAAACAGGAATCCTAACAGAAAAGTTTTCACAGACAGGAATGTTCATAGTGCATTACCTGCTTTCAAGCAAATCTTTGATAAAAAAAGAAAAAGAAAATAAATAAAGAAATAAGCTAAGAAACCATCAGAGACTTAATTCTGAAAAGGGTTGAAGGTTCCAGAAGGAGAGTTCCAGTGCATTATTGCCCCTGAAGACCTTGCAGGGACAAGATGTGGAGATGAAGACAGTGAGATTGATGATGACAACCCCATGTTGGGCTAGGCTAATGTGTGTCTGTGTCTCAGTTTTTAACAACAACAACAAAAGTTTAAAAAGTGAAAAATAAAATGAAGCAAAATATTTTAAAAATAGAAAAAAATATAGAACAAGGATATATTAAAAGGAAATATTTTTGTATGGCTGTACAATGTGTTTGTGTTTTAAACTAAGTTATTACAAAAAAGAGGGAAAATTTTTAAAAATGAAAAGTCTAAAGTATGAACAAGTTATGGTAAGATAAGGTTAATTTATTGTCAAAGAAAGAAAAATATGCTTTGTAAATTTAGTGTAGCCCAAGAGTATAGTGTTCAAAGAGACAGTGACATCTGGGCTTCCATGTTACTCACCACTTATTCACGGAGTCACCCAGAGTAACTTCCAGGCCCACAGGCTTCATTCCTGGCAAATACCAGATGTACTACCTTTTATCTTTCATACTACATTGTTACTGTACTTTTTCTATGTTTGTTTATGCTGAGACACACAAAAACCATGTGTTACCTCTGCCTGCTATATTCAGTACAGTTACATCCTGTGCAGGTCTGTAACCTTTTAAAAGGTTATACTTTTTGGTTTATGTGTGTACACTCTCAGATGTTTGCACAATGACAAAATTGCCCAAAGACACATTATTCAGATCTTATCCCCTTCATCAAGGAACACATGACTTGTCTTTCCACTTAAAGCCTCCAAGAGATTGAATGCCACAGCGGCTTATTATCTCCCAACTAGAGGCCAGAAACTGAGTGTTTACATTCCTTGGTTTCTTATCTAGTACCTCCTTCAGTACTGCATTCAAGCAAATCTGCAATTAAAAAAAAAATTAAAAAGAAAGAAAAGAAATAAGACTAAAAAAGAAATAAGCCAAGGAAACCATCAGAGACTTAATTCTGAAGAGGGTAGAAGGTTCTTAGCAACTTAGTAAGATGCTGTTTCAAAATAAAAAATAAAAAAGGGCTAGGGCTGTATGTCAGTGATAGAGCATCCCTGGGCTCAATACTCATGACTGAAGAAAAAAGAATACCAGAATATCAGGATGATAGCAACAGAGCTTCTCTGACAGCCAGCCTTGCTCAGGGTCAGAAAGTTGTGAAGTAAATGGCCAAGTTTCCAATCCCCTCAGGGCAGTGCTTTGAGGTCACTGTGCATGCTTGCACTGCCCCTTCTGATTGACACTTCCTCTCTAAAGGAAGCTGAACACATTCACTCAGGGTTCAGTCCTTCTTGCCTCTCTCTGTAAGGTGCCATGACATATCTCAGTCCTGCCCAAGCTGGCGTAGCTCCACCAGGTAAACTGAAGGCAGACTCTTGTTTTTTCCGCCTCCTTGTTCTTGTGATTGGCAACTCTTTTCACCTACCTGTCCACCTTTCAGGGCAGCTGTGATGAGCAGGAGAGGTGAGGGATTCAGTGCGGAGTGCAAGGGAGATGTTCAATGACTACATCAAGATCCCCAGTATAGAAAGAAATGATGCCATAAACAAGGCAGGTTGAGAGACCACAATGAGTGTTTCTGACCCAAGGGCAGGGCATGTGCAAAGGCATGGGGGCAGGAGTGAGTACTAACTAGAGTGTGAGTTCTGTGGATGTGAAAGAATTGCCACAGAGGCTGAAGATGTAGAGGAAGGGCAAATCTTAGGGATGCTAGGGAGGAAGAAGCCACAGTGAGAAGGAAAGTTTCCAGTTTTCATTTGTTTAGGATCAAATTAAAAGTTCAAGTAAATTTACCCCAAAAATAATTCCTGCTTTTAAAGAGATTTTAAAAGAGTAAGAGTCAAGGATGGAATGCATCTTCCCCCAAAAGGGCACATGTCCACCAGATGTTCCAAAGGAAATGTGTGGATCCTCCTCTTACTGCTTAACTTTATTCCTCCATATGTGTTTAAAGGAAGGAACAGATATCGTTTAAAAGCACTATATCTTAGCTTCCCATAATAATATCTGACTTTTGCGGGATGTGGACCGTGTGCCCAGCACTGTGCTAAGTGCCTAATTGCATCATCTTAGTTACTTCTGACAACGAGCTGGGGACTCTTATAATTCTCCCATTATGGGTAAGGAAACAGCTAAGGTTCAGAGGGGTCAGTGGCTGGGCTGAGAGGTGGCACTCGGGTCTCTGCCAGGAGCCCCTGCACTTGACTGCTGAACTGTGCTGAGTAACAAGTCCTATTAAAGAAAGTCTAATTTCCCTGCTCACAGACTTTTTGAGCCAAGCTGGTTACAGTCCTTTTCTTACCTCTTAGATGAAATGAAATTTTCACAGAACTTTCAAATGACCATTGTTGTTCAGAAGCACTCAAGCTCATTCGTGCATATTTTAGGTGTCTTGATTTTCAACCAAAATTAACTGACCCTATAAGCATTTCAATCTCAAACTTCAAAAATTCGAGGAAATTTCAAAAATTCATATTAGAGACACTTTTTTAATGATAACTGTATAAATAACTGTATAAATGATAAAGTCCATAAATCAAAGTTCTTCTCAGTGAGAGAATATTATCCTCTAGTGAAAACATCCCTTTTGAATAATTAATGAGTAATAGTCATTCTTAATTGTTATGGATATTATGCTTTTTCAAAAGGTTGAATTAATATCAATGGGCAAATAAATCTCCCCTCTCTACCTGTAGATAGGGAATAAAACTACGGGGAAACAAATATTAAAGCTGTGATATCAGATATTAGCAGAATATGAGAATGAAATAGCTTTAATCAACTAAAAATGTAACCATCAGAAGATGCTTGTCAGCAAAGAAAAGCTAATGAGTGAATTCTTCAGGCAGGATTAAAATTTATGACTGAGATGAAGATAGTTGAACATGTGAGCCATCAGTTCCTCAAGGCTGGCTTGCCACTGAGTCACATCACGTGCCTATCATGAGTGAAGGAAAGGCCCTCTAGGTCTTCCTGCTTTTGTGTGTGAGCTCCATCTGTCAAGAGGAAACTTTCTCTGAAAGTCCTTCAATGAAAAGCCAGTCCCAGTGTCACAGAGGGAAGAGAGTCCCCAAAACTGTCCCCAAAAAGCAGCCCTTGGGAGCCATAGTGAGAAATCAAGGTGGCACTAGATAGTGTTTCTTGGGTCTATTGTCCTCTTGGGTGATGGCCAAAAGATACTGATTCTAAAAGAATTATTAGAAATGTAAAAAAATCCTAAGTTACCATTATCAAAAGGATAATTTCCAGGAACATAACGACAAGATCCAAAACTATCATTGGCTGAAAAACTATCCCTTGTTTAGCCAAAGTAAAGTATAACAATAAAAAAGTCTTGGAGGGCTAGGATGTGCCTCAGTGGTAGGGCACTTGCCTAACATGTACAATGCCCTGGGGCTCCCTCCCCAGCACTGCAAGGGAAAAAAAAAAAAAAGATTGAGTACATTTACATTTCCCCAAATGACAGCTTTGCAGATGTCATGCATGTACAAATGTGACTAGGATAACTCCCTAAACAGCTCTTTCAGGGGGGTTACCATGTAGAAAGGAGGTCAACCAAGGCATGAATCCTCACAAGTACTTTCAAGAGCATTTGAGTCCAACTTACAGAAATCCAGAAGGAAATTGCCCTCTCTCTCAAAAGTACTGTTGGGAAGAAGCATTTTCGGTGCCATTTTTAGAACATAAGTACTACAAAAAAAGTCTGAGAAGTTTCCACCAATAGGATTGACCAGAACAGAAGATATTCCAAAATTTATATAGAAACATTATGTCCAAAGGTTAAGTGGTCAGAACAAAACCTGTAATGAAGAAGATTCTAAATGATGATTCAGTCTACAGCCATCCCACCCTGAACGTGCCCAATCTCATCTAAAAGATGATGCATTGACTCCATGAGAAACGATAAAACTAAGTCAATCCTGAAATAGGTCATAGTTTCTTAGGATTACTCTTCAGGAGTAGCCACACCTACCAAAGAGATTCCACAGGGTAATCAGTCACATTAGTACACATCACCAGATCCCTCAAAATAAGATAGCAAAAGAATGATCACTGCTGTGGGTAAAGCTTCCAAATAAGGTACAAATCCCCCTGTGAATGCTACCAAAAGTAACTCTGTGTGTGTGTGTGTGTGTGTGTGTGTGTGTGTGTGTGTGTGGTCATTTTTTTTTAAATATTCAGGTATGAGATTAGTCAGAAGCTGGGTGTGGTGGCACACTTTTATAATCCCAGCATCTTGGGAGGCTGAGTCAGGAGGATCATCACAAGTTTCAAAGCCAGCCTCAGCAACTTAGCAAGGCCCTAAGCAACTTAATAAGATCCTATATCAAAATAAAAAATAAAAGGGGCTGGGATGTGGCTCAGAGTTAAGTGCCCCTGGGTTCAATACCTGGTACAAAAAAAAAAAAAAGATAAAAATCTTACAAGCAATTCTTCAAGAGAAGAAAGAGTAATGAATACTTTGAGCCAGGGCAATTCTCCCAGAAAATACTATCAGAAATTCTATGGAGGGGTTTAACTCCATGAAGTTCCCTAGTAAATGTTATCCAAAGGAAAAAAAACAATCTTCAGAGATAGATAGACAAGTGAAAATGTCTCAAAAATCAGGAGCAGTTGGGAACAAGATTGAGCTGAGACTGTGCCATATGCCTGTGGCCTTTCAGGAAGAAGTGCTCTGCATTTTCTTTCCTGAGGTAAGTTCTTTGTCTCATTTAATCTCTTTTCAAGAAGAAAAAAAAAAAAAAAAAAAAAAACAGAAAACAGTCAACTTTTTCATTGCTGTGACTAAAAGATCTGACCAGAACAACCATAGAGGAGGAAAAATTTGAGGGCTCACTGTCTCGGAGGTCTTCGTCCATAGAAGGCTGGCTCCATTTCTAAGGTCTTTAGATGAGGCTGAACATCATGGTAGGGTGTGTGGCCGAGGGAAGCAGCTCACATCATGGTGATCAAGAAGCAGAGAGAGACTCCACTTGCCAGACACAACTATATACCCCAAAGCCACGCCCCAATTCCCACCTCCTCCAGCCACACCCTACCACTTCAGTTACCACTAAATTAATCTCCATCAGGGGATTATTCACTAATTGGGTTAAGACTCTCACAACCCAATCATTTCCCCTCTGAACCTTCTTACATTGTCTCATACATATGCTTTTGAGGAACACCTCACATCCAAACCATAACAAACAGGATAAACTAGTTCTAGGTCAAGTATCCCTACAGATGTTATCTGAAAGTTCAGAATTTATGGTCAGTGCTACCCCAGCTAAATCTTTCAAAAGAAGTTTTCTTTCAGGATCCTATGCTGCATTATTAGATAGCCATGAAAATTCCCCACTTCAGATTTACTTTGTGTGATGGTTTGGATTTTAAGTATTCTCTAAAGGCTCATTTGTCGAAGGCTTGGTCACCATCCTGTGGCACTACTGGAAGATGGTGGAACCTTTAAGAGGCGGAGCCTAGTGGAAGGAAGTTAGGTTACTGGGGGCATGCTGGTGGAGGGGAAATTGAGACCTTTGCCCCTTCCTTTCACTTTTTCACTTCCTTGTTGCCATGGGGAGAGCAGCTTTGCTCTCCCATGTGCTCACTGCCAAGATGTTTTTTCTCATCACAAGCCTAAAAGCAGGAAAGCCAGCTGACCATGGACCAAAATCTCTGAAATTTGTAAGCCAAAATAAACCTTTCTTCCTTATAAATTGTTTATCTGAGGTATTTTGTCACGGCAATGAAAAGCTGACTAGCACAATTTTCTTACTTTAACTTTTTTTAGAAACTTTTGCAAAACACAACCCCAGACTAAGATTAACAAAGATGATAGCTCTCAAAAACAAAACTGGAAATCATATGATTAGAGAATGAGGTCAGTCAGGATGACCCACAGAATGATTCTCAAAGTGTTTTCTTTAGAAAGTGATAGTTTCCAAAGCTTCTCTGTCTTTGGAGATAAGATGACAGCTGATATGGGATGTTTACCAAACTGTGTTTCCAGGAAAGATAAATGCTAGAGGTAAGCCATGAACAGACACAACTGAGAAGGGATAAAGAATCTGGCCACACTTTCCAAGGAAATTTCAACATAAGAGACAAGTTCTCGGGAAGCTATTAGTCAAAACTGTGTTGTTCTGCTCCCAATCTGAGTCAAATTCCTCTTTCTGTTATACCGAGACCCCCAAATAACTCTCAGACCACACATTGCCATTTCAATTAAGCCTTTATTGCTGGCTAGGGGCGGTCACTCTGCTCTCCAAAGAATGAGATAGTCAGAGTGGCGTGCCCGCCTTCAGATGGCCTCATATTTAAGCCAAAAATAAAAATAAAAAACACACACAAAAGGGATGTTTGGGGGTTTAGCCAATGTAAGCAAGCAAGTACAGAAGCTGAATTGGGCAGTCAACGAGACAATGCAATGGGTACATTGGTATTCCCCACAGGACTTTCCAGGCTGGCATAGCAGCAAGCAAGCAGAAGAGAAGTGGGTCAAAATGACCCTAGTTGAGTGCAAGTTAGAGAATGGTTACTAACGTCTAGACAATCAATCTCTGACAAGGTACACTGCCCAAGAAAAATGGAAAGCAAATATAACAATTTTACATTGTATAAGAATTACTATTTTGTGTTGCCAAGTACATTATGCTGGGTAACTATTAATGGATACAGAGGTGGGGCTTTCCCACGGGAAAGCATTTCTTACATGATATGGAGTCTCAGGGTAAAATGGAATCTGTTTAGTCATTGCCCATATAGCCTGGCCCATAACATTTCAAAGTGGTTATTTTAAGGTAACCATAATTTTTCTACTATGGGGAAGTGATATTTCTTACACATGAAGAACAAGGGTTAAATGATCAAAGAACTGCATCCCAACAGATTATTAATTGAAATAGGAGGCCTAAAGATGTACCAAATACTTCAGAAATTTCAGAAGAAACAGCAGATGCCCATGTGGCTATCTGATGGATAATCAAGGTAGATATAACAATTAGCTTAATGAAGAATAGAGACAACATAACAAGAATAAAGAACTGATTATAAGATTCTATTTGATTTGCCCCTCATGTTCATTGTTATATAATTGGCAGGTATTATGACCTAATATTTAAAAGCAAGGACATTGGCTACAGAAATACCAGAGTACAAATCCATGCCCAGGTAACTAGTTGGCCATGGGCAAGCTGCTTAACCTTTCTGTGATGCAGTCATCTCCCTCCCCTACAGTGGGGATGCTCCTGGCCAATTGCTTTGAGGTTTGCATGAAGGAGTATGTTACAGTTTAGATCTGGAGTGTCCTCAAAGGTTCCAGTGTTGAAGGCTTGATCCCCAATGCATCAATGTTCAGAGGTGAGGGAAGTTACTGGATTATGAGGGCTCCGACCTCATCAATGGATTAAGCCACTGGTGGCTTCATAATTTGATGGAAACTGTAGGAGGTGAGGCTTATTTAGAAGAGTAGGTCACTGGAGGCATGCATGCCCTAGAAGGGTATATCTTGTCCTTTCTCATCCTCTGTCTCTCTCCTTCCTGGCTACCATGATGTGAGCAGCTCTGCTCCACCCCACCCTCTTGGCCACGATGCTCTTCCTAGCCCCAGGCCCATAGCAGTGGAGCAGGCAGAGCATGAACTGAAACCTCTGAAACCAAGAATCAAAATAAATCTTTCCTTCTAAAGTTGATTTTTCTCAGGTATTTTGGTCATAGTGATGAAAAGCTGACTAACACACAGATGTATATATAACTGCTCAATAAACAGTATCTTCTTTCCATATTTCCAGAGCTTGACACTGACTGCTAGACAGGATCACATTGAGGGATTGCTCAGATTCCATCTATAAATTCTGATTTTTCTCCATATTATTTTCTTGTTCCTAGTGAATATTTCATGGACACTCACATATGATGCCATGCAGCACCTCTCCCACTCAGTGAATTTTCTCCTCAGACCTCTGCTCTCTGAAGAGTGGTTTGAAAGGACTGACCAATGAGAAGTGGTTGCTCCCAATTCAGCTACTGCTGCTCTACTGCTTGGCCCCCAGGACTCAAATAGCACTGTGTTCCACAAAGGCAGAGTCCTGAAGCTCTGGACATTGTGGTAGATGTAGGGAAAAGAGCCTCTTGCCATTTTGTACTACCCATTTTCACCTGGCCATGAAAACAGTTACTGTTGCCCTGGTCTCACAGAATTCTCTTTGGAAAGAGCGCTTCCAGCCCATCTGCAGCCCCTGTCTGCTGGAATGTATGGATGGGAGGTTGGAATGCTGAGGAGGAAGCAGGGGATGAGAACAGTCTTTAATTAATTAACTAATTTTGGTACTGGGGATTGAACTCAGCAATACTTTACCACTAATCATCCCCAGACCATTTTTATTTTTTTAGATGGTGTTCATTAAAATACTTAGGGCCTCGTGAAGTTGCTGAAGCAGGTCTGAAACTGGTTGTCCTGCCTTAGTCTCCCAAGCTGTTGGGATTATAGGCATGCACCACCTTGCCCAGCTCAAGGTTTTTTGATTTAACAAGATGTATAAAGATGCATATACAAAGTTATTCACCAAAATATGTTTATAATAATGAAACATCTTAAATAAGCAGAATGCCCACCAATAGGTGAAATGTGGCATGGTTAAGTGATGATTTTTGTGTATATATGTGTATGGGGGGCAGTAGGAGAAAGAAGAGGGATTGGGTTTTCCTACCTTATCCAAAACTATTTTCTTAGTGTCAACCTCTGTGGAAGTAGAAAGAAAATTTCCCCCACTTTGTTACTTTTTCCTCCTGCCCTTCAAATACCCAAGGGAGAAGAAAGACATAATCAGAGATGGCTGAGGCAAACCACCAGGGGGCAGTATGGGAGAGAGGAAGGGCAGGTGTGTGAGGAAGGCTCTCCTTTCCTTCAGACTCTCCTCCCTAAGCCTTCCCTTTATATAACTGGCAGAATCAACTCTATCTTGTATTACATCCCCACCTTTCCTTAAACAAGGTCCTTCTCTTAAAACAAAGATCTGAACATTCCCAAAACAACCTCACAGAACAAAAGCAAAACACACAGACATGGACTGACAAAAACTCGAGAACTAATTTGCAATGAGTACTTTGGTTTGGTACTGAATTTCTTGTATATTTCAGATATAGAGGTAGATAGAATCAAAGTCATTACTGGTATTCATCTTGGAAACACTTCACTGTAGTTATTATGTAGCTATTAGAAGTGATAATGTAGAAAGTTATGTGTTGACACAGCAAATGCCTTATTATAAGGTGAATGTGTGTGTGTGTGCGCACATGTGTACTCATGCATGAGCATGTGCATATGTGTGTCTTTGCTTAGAAAAATATCTGGAAAGATGGCTATTTGAGTGATAAGATTACTACTAATTTGTATTTAGGTTGTTTTTTTGGGTTTTGGGGGGTTTTTTTGTTTGTTTGTTTGTTTTTTGTTGTTGTTTTGGTCTCAGGTCAAGTTCTTTACTATTAACCTGAGTCCTCAAAGAAATTTTAAAAAAGAAAAAAATACATATTTTTTAATTGAGGAAAAATATATTTTAAAGTAAAATTTATAAACATGAGTATGAACAGCTCAATTTCTTCATTTTCAGAAGCATAACTTTAACTTTCATTGTGACCGTTAAATGAGGAGTAAGTACTTCAACAGGATTCTTCTACACCAGCCTCAGTGCTGGACCGTCATGGAGTAAATGCCTCTGATTTCTTACCCTACTTGTGTAACCTGTAGGAGGAAACTGACACCTCTGGTTATTGGAATTGGGAGGTGCCTACTAATCCAAGGGGGTCACATTCCTCTGCTGGGCAGAGGAACTCTGTTAAATGTTACACTGTTCAGTTTGTCCACCTTGATCTCTTGAATGTTCAGTTTGTCCCCCTTGATCTCTTGAATCTGCCACTACTTGTCAGAGGCTCAGCGGGTCTTCACATTTTCTCATCTTCAGTTTTTCTGTCTACAGTTTGGGAAAAGCCATTTTCTTGGAGGAAGATAAGAGACCGCGCTTTTCAGTTCAGTGGATTATCTCTCCATCTGAAAATAATCTTAAACAAATTATTACTCTATTGAAATACTAGAACCCACTGAAACTGCTCTTTTGTCATGAAATCATTCTCCAGATGATGATTATTATTATTGCCTTTGCAATTACATTTCCATAGCTCTTCACTGGCATTACGATCACTAATGTAACAGTCATTGGTTAAATACTTTTGCTGTGTTTTAGGAGACGTAGTCCTTCGGGCATCTGAAACTCCGGAAGTCAGTCTCTAGTTATCCCATCCATGAACATCTGCCCCACCTTCCACCATCCCTGTGACACGTAAATGAATGAATTCAAAGAGCACAGAGAAGTAGGTACCCGAGACACAGGGACTCCCCAGCGACATCAACTACTCCTGGTGCTTTTGTATCATCGTTCTTGTTGTGCTGGGCCCTCATGATTTTAAATTAGAACTAGTTGCTACTGCCGGTCAGCTCAGTACCCCACGTCTCCCTCTAGTTTTCTCTCTACACAAAAGTCACAGCTGTTTTTCCTTCCATAGCCATGGGGTGGCAGCATTGTGTCACAAACATTCATCAGAAATGGCTGTGTAATTGACAGATAAGAATGATATATTTATAGTCACAGCATAATGTTTTGAAATATGTATACATTAGGGAGTGGATAAATAGACCTAATTAGAATATTTATCACTTCATATTCTTGTCATTTTTGGCGGGGATAAGCACACTCTAAATCTATTTTCAGCAATTTTTGTAGACAACACATTAACTATAGCCACTGTGTTGTACTATAGAATTTATTTAAATCTTGAATTTATTCTTCTATCTAATA
Organism: Marmota monax; assembly: GCF_021218885.2. Classification (NCBI taxonomy): domain Eukaryota; kingdom Metazoa; phylum Chordata; class Mammalia; order Rodentia; family Sciuridae; genus Marmota; species Marmota monax. The sequence goes on from NW_026692881.1 coordinate 251,499, forward strand.
GAAATTTTTCATCCTCTGACTAACATCGGTCCAAATCCCCAGCCCCTGGTAACCACCATTTGAAATGGCTAGTTCTTAACTTCCAGAGGCCTTTCCACAGGGACTCTGAGATCAGACCTGTTTACACAGAGTCAACCTAGACAATCAAATCTCCCACAAGCTTCAGAAATGTGTCTTTTTTTGTGTGCTTATTTCCATGGAGGTTTATTTAGCATTTAATATTGTGTAAGAATACTCCTCTTTTGGCCTTCACATTCTTCACTAATTATGCTCAGGAAGTGTACGTAGACTAAAGAGCAACTTATAATAAAGATTATTTATTAAGCACCTGCCAGGTACAGCCAACGCCCTGGAGCCTACAGAGTATCTGGAAATAGAGATAATAGGCAATTGAACAAGGAACACTAAAGTGTAACTGGGCACAGTGTCACACACCAACAATCCCATCTATTCTGGAGGCTGAGGCAGGAGGAGCCCAAATTAAAGGTCAGCCTGACCCCATCTCAAAATGAAATAAAAAGGGCTGGTGTGTAGCTCAATGGTGGAGAACTTGCTCATCACATACAAACCCCTGGATTCAATCTCCAGTACTGAAAAAAAATAAAATATAAAAATAAGTCTAGAGTGTGGTTATACTATTGATAGGGGACAGACAAATATGAGTGGTGGGAACACAAAGTTAAGGGAATAATTCTATAAGATGGACCCATTGTGCTGACTACCATATGCTTTGTTTTCCAAGAAGCAGTTTACCTGCAGCCTTTCCTGGCTTAAGTGAACAGAATATGGCACATTACTTAGCAAACTACCTATTATCTGCAGGAGAAGAGTAGACCCAAAATAATGTCAGTAAGAGGAACCCAAGTTACCCTGAAGGGGGGAACACTTTTGTGACCCTTTTAACAGATCAGATCCTGGAACTCAGGGAGATAAGGATAATTTCTACTAGCCATAAAAATCTGTAAGAATTTATGATTAAGAATCCAGCATAGGCCAAAGTGATCTAGAGTTGTCCTGGCAGTGGGGACTTGAAAGTCTGATGTCATTCTACTGTCAATCAAAAGTCAAGAGGTGGACCTGAGCAGGATTCTCTGGAAAGTTCTCTAGAGTACCGGAGAGACACATTGTCCCTCCCTCTTCTCTTTGAAAGGATTTACCCTCTCCCTTGAGTATCCCCTCTACCCCTTTCCCACCCCTTCTTAAAAACTGTTACTCTGAGAAACATGTCTGAAATCTTCCTGACTTGATCACAAGAATTGGGGTTTGAAGGGAAGTCTTTGTGCTGCCTCAGTTTCCAGAAGTCCCCAGCCCTATAATAAGGAAAATAGAGGGTCACATGGGGAAGCCCCATTATTTTATGTCAATCCTGTCTTGTCCAGTCTCTTTTCCTATGATAAAACATGAAGACTGGGTAATTTATAAAGAAAAGTGGTTTATTTTGATTTATGATTTTGGAATCAGATGAGGAAGTTCAAGATCATGGTGTCAGCATCTGCTTGGCTTCTGGTGAGGGCTTCAGACCACAGCACAACATGACAGAGAAGCAGAAGGGAAAGAAGAATGTGAACAGGCGAAACAGGTACTAGAGAGATTGGACAAAGGACACTGACTCACTTTGGAACAACCAGTAAGTAACCCAGTTACGACAGCTGACTCATTCCTTCAAGGTAAACCTTAATCCCTTAGGAGGGCGGTGCCCCCATCACCTAATCACCACCCACCAGGCCCTACCTCTTAAAATCCCACCACCTCTCAATATTGTTAAACTAAGGACCACGTCTAAAAGCAAATGATCTTTGGAAGGCACACCGTATCCAGAACCACAGCAAGGTCTATGATTCATTTTGAGTTAATTTTTATGAAAGGTCTTAAGATGTGTATCTAGATCCATTTTTAACATACATTCATCCAGTTGTTCCAGCATCATTTGTTGAAAAGGTTGTTATTTCTCCAGTTCTTTGCATTTGTCAACAATCAGTTGACTGTGTTTGTGTGGGTCTATTTCTGTATTCTGTCTTCTGTTCCGTTAGTCTATAGATCTGTGTGCCAATATCATGCTGTCATAATTACTACAGCTTTATAGTAAGTTTTGATATTGGGAAGTGAGGGTGCATCAATCTTATTCTTCTTTAGTATTGTATTATATTATTCTAAATCTTTTACCTTTTTCAAATAAACATTAGAATCAATTTGTTGATGTCTACAAAATAGCTTGCCGGGATTTTTATAGGGATTGCATTGGAACTGTAGCTCAAGTTGGAAAGAATTGACATTTGAACAATATTGAGTCTTTCATTCCATGAGCATGGAATAGCACTCCATTTATTTAAGTGGTCTTTGACTTAGTTCATCGGGTTTCTGTTGTTGTTTTTAGTTTTCCACATATAGATTCTGCACATTTGTTGTTATATTTTATTTAAAGTACTTTTATTTTGCTGTTATTATAAAAGGCAATTTTAAAATTTCAAATTCCATTTTTAAATGGCTGATATATAGAAAAGCACTTGAGTTTTGTATATTCATCTTGCTGTACTCATTTATTTATTACAGGATTTGGCAGGGGCGGGGTGTGTGGGGGGGAGGTGGGTACCAGGGATTGAACTCAGGGGCCCTTAACCACTGAGCCACATCCCCAGCCCTTTTTGTTTTATTTAGAGACAGGATCTCACTGAATTGCTCAGCGACTCGCTAAATTGCTGAGGCTGGCTTTGAACTCACAATCCTCCTGTCTTAGCCTCCCAAGCGGCGAGGATTACAGGCATGTGCCAATGCACCCGGCATTATAGGATTTTTTTGAGGATACTTTGAGTTTTTTCATAAACAATCATACTATCTATGAAAAAAGACACTTTTTGTATTTTGTTTCTTTTATAATTACATGAGCTAAGACTTTCAGTGTATTGTTGAATAGCAATAGTAAGAGACCCATCCTTTCCTTGTTCCAGACCTTAGGTGAAAAGCATCCATTTTATCTGCTATTTTGTTGTTGTTGTTGAGCACTTTTGTGTCTTGTAATGTTCTTGATACATACTAGTCTGCAGTTTTCCTTTCTTATAATGTCTTTATTTGGTTTTGTTGTTAAGATAATGCTGGCCATATAGAATGATTTAGGAAATCTTCCCTCTGCTTCTACTCCTGAAAAGAAATTGTGGACAATTGGTACTATTTTCTTCCTCAAATGTCTGGAAAAATTCACTGTGAAATCATCTGGTCCTGCAGTCATTTTTTTTAAAGTTTGTTAATTATTGATTCATTTTCTATCAATATAGGGTTATTTGGGTTATCTATTGTGTCTTGTGTAAATTTTCGTAGTTTTATCTTTCAAGTTATCAGTCCATTTCTTGTATTGCATTTTGGATCATAGAGTTGATCATGGTATTTCTTTATTTTCCTTTGAATATCCACTGATGGTTCATTTGTGGTGTCCTCTTTCATTTCCAATATGAGTAATTTGTGTCTTCTTTTTTCTTAGCCTGGCTCTAGATTTATGATTGCCTTGTTCTTTTCAAAGAAGAAAGCTGATAGATAAATATTTTTCTACTGTATTTCTGTCATAAATTTCATTGATTTTTTTTCTCTACTTTTATTCATTTCTTTTCTCCTGCTTCTTTTTAGGCTTAAATTGCTCTTCTTTTTCTGGCTTCCAAAGGTAGAAACTTAGATTATTGTCTTCTTTATGAACATATGCATTTTAATACTGTAAATTGTCCTTTAAATCCTAATTTGACTGGCTCTCACAAATTTTGGTAAATCATAGTTTCATATGCCTTTAATTCAAAATATTTTAGTTCTTTGGCTTATGGGTTATTTAGAAATGTGTGGTAACTTTCCAAATATTTGGAGATGTCCAGTTCTCTTTCTGTTTAGTTGACTTCTTGTTTAATTCTGTTTTTTTTTTTCTGAGAACACATTTGGAATGATTTCTATTGTTTTCAGCTTGGTAAGATGTGTTTTATGGCCCAAAACATGGTCTATCTTAGTGAATTTTCCACGCAAGCTTTGTTAAAATAAAAACTTTAGACAAGTTAAATTTAGTAGAGTTTCTTTGAACAAAAAAAAAAAAAAAAGGATGTGTGATTTGGGAAGCACCCTGAACAAGCGAAGGTTCAGATAGCCCTACCCAGCAATAAGAACAGGCAGTTTATTGCTTATAGGTAGGTCTACAGTTCACTATGAATGAAGACAGCTTTAGGTTATATTTAATTTAAGAATTTGAAAAGAATATGTATTTTGCCATTATTGAGTGGAATATTCTACAAACTCAATAAAATCCAATTGATTGAGGGTGCTGCTTAGGTTTTTGCCTACCTAAACTATACATTACTAAGAGAGAGAGAGACTGAATCTCCACCCCAAATAGATTTGGCTATTTCTCTTTTCAAGTCTATCAGCTGGTGTATTATTTCATTTTTGTGGTGCTGTAACAAAATACATGACAAGTTTTTGTAACTTACAAAAGCAGATATTTATTTCCGATGGTTCTAGAGGCTAAGGAGTTCAAGGTCAAGGGGCCTATATCTGATGGGAGCCTTCTTGCTGTGTGGAAAACAGAAGGGCAAGAGAACTTTCATGTGTCTGTGATTAAATTTGGAATTTTCTCTAATAATCTAGCCCACCCATGATAACAGCATTAATCCATTCATGAGAGCAGAGCCCTCATGATCTCATTATCCCTTAAAGGTCCCACCTCAGGACACTGTTGCATAGGACTTAATTTCTAACACATTAACTTTGGGGTACGTATTCAAGCCATGGCATTCTACATCTGGCTCCCAAAATTCATGTCTTTCTTACATGCAAAACACATTTATTCCACCCCAATATTCCCAAAGTCTTAACTTCTTCCAGCACCAACTCAAAAGTTCCAAGTCCAGAATTGGATGTAGACAAGATCCAATTCTGCTCTAGCTCAGAGCTTGTGATTTGTGTGTGTGTGTGTGTGTGTGTGTGTGTGTGTGTGTGTGGTACAAGGGACTGAACCCAAAGGTGCTCTACCACTGAGCTATATCCCCAACCCTTTTTAATTTTTATTTTGAGGCAAGATCTCACTAGGTTGCCCACACTGGCTGTGAACTTGCCATTCTCCTGTCTCAGCTTCCCAAGTTGCCACTGTGCCTGGCTGAGCCTATGAAATTAATAAGCTTCCAAAAGATATAAGGCATATAACAGACATTCCCATCCCAAAAAGAAGAAACAGGCAAAAAGAAATGGGTAACAGTTCCCAAGAAAGTTTAAAACTAAACAGGAAAAGAATCTCTTCTGAGTCCAACTTCAGCAATCTAAGCATGCTAGGGCCAGGGTTGGGGCCCCAGGGCCTCATGCCACCTTGCACTTATAGCCTTGCTAGGCTCAGTCTACCCAGAAGTTCACGCGATCTAGAGATTCAAGCCTTCAGTTCTCTGAGGCTGCAGTTCTACACTAATGGCCCTATGGTCCTGGAATTTTGGGGGCTGCCCACTCCCCTGTCTTTACTAGGTATTGTCCTAAATAGGACTTTCTGTGGTGGTACATTTTTATTGAATTCTTTATGGAATTTCCATCTCTCTGTTTACATTACCCATCAGTTCCTATGTGTAGTCCACTTTTCCATTAACATATCCACCGTAGTTATATTGCATTCCTTTCTTACAATTCTGATATCTGTGTCACTACTGAGTCTGATCATTACTTCATCTTTTCAGACCATGCTTTTTCTTGCCTTTTGGCATAATTGATCATTTTTTTGTAGAAAGCCAGACATGTTACATCAGGTCAATAGAAACTGAAATGAGTAGACATTTAAAGTAAGAATTTAAGGTAATTTTAGTAGAAGTTGGGGTATGTGTAATATTTGCTGCAGCTACAGGTTCAGGCTTTGGGTTCCCCTTGTTTACATCTCTCCTTTTGAATCTGGGTTTCCCTACCTGCTCCTCCTCAGAGACAGCCTGTTCCTTTCAGCTGTCATCCACTGTTATTATCTGGAGACCTGCTGATGCAGTGGTAAAGTAATGGAGGGGAGCACTTAAAAGTCTTTCCACTAAACCTCAGCTTTTAGTGGGCTTGTGTCTTGGGGCTATCAGCTTCGCACGTGTTTCTCCAGTGATGTGGATGCTTGCCTCCTCATCTGTACTCCCTTCCCTGGCTGACGTACTCCTAGTCCATTTTCCCCCATCCCACACCTTTAGCAAGACAGGAAGGCTAGAGAAAACTGGAGCGAGAGGAATGTACTTCTTCCCAGCTGAGATAAGCTTCTAGCAAAGTCTTTGTCCCTACATTGCAGGCTGAAAGTTCTCTGGACATATTTCATGCAGATTAATCTTTTCCTTCCCAACAGAGCCCCTAAGCCAAGAGGGGAGTTTTCCCATATCTTCACCAGGAGAACCCAGTGGGGCACAGCTCTTGGAGTTTATCCCTCTGGCACTAGTCCACACTCTGCCTGCAGCAGTCCTTCAAAATTACCACTGAAGTGTCCAGATAAGCAGATCTTAGCTGGTCCTCTCTGGATGAGCTTTTCTCTTTAGGTGGGACTTGCCCCACAAACTCAGTTTGCTGTGGTTCTACAGAAATATGGATCTTCGATTTTTCCATACTTTTCTTGCTGTTAAGAGTGGGAATGAAGGCTTCTAAGCTGTTTGTATGTCAGAACTGAAACCGATATCCTCCAGGGAGGCTGCTTTGAATAGTGGGATAGGAATGATGAAAGTAACAGCACGGTGAGATCTAAAAGTACCAGGGACATCGTGGCCCTGCCAAGTAGATTATACTGCCATTTTACAGGTGACACTCCCAGGGTAAGAAAGGGTCAGGGCCCCAGGCTTTAAACCAGGGCCCATCTAGTTACAAAGTCACCCTCTCTTAACTCCACCAAACAGCCTCAAATGCACAACAAAGATGAGACTGGAGAAGTTATTTTGTCTTTGGAAATGCTCTATGTTTTTCAGAGATTTGAGATTGTGTCTTCCTTTAAACAGTCTTGCCCTAAACAAGCAAGACTATAGCAGATTTAAAACTGAGCAACTGCAGTGGTCATGGTTAGAGTTCTGATCATGAAGCCAGAAGACTTGAGCAGTAGCCTGGTTCTAGTAGGAACTTATTGGTGACATTATTCTCCCTGAATCTCACTTTCTCATACATAAAATGAAAAATCATAAACACATCACAGAAATTTCTGAGTAGCATGAAAATATTTACTATTGAATGTCAACCCCCCTGAGCTGTCTAGGGTATGAAGAGATCTCATCCTGATCCAAGGAAGAGATCATTATGTGAAACTCAGCTCTGGTTCAAGTGCTGATGAAGAGTTTAGAACAAGTCAGGAAGCCATCATGATGCCAGACCAGGTTGTCTGGGGGAGTTCAGATATGAGATGAAAAATTTTCAAGTTCAGTGCTACTCTACCTTTGTGTTTCTCTTGGCCATTTATGTGGAGATGGTAAAACCTCAGCTTTACCTTTTCCATTTTCTGTGAACTTAACCAATTCACTTAACTTCTCAAAGCCTCCTCCAGTCCTCACCTTTAAGAAGACAGTGATGTTTTCCTTACAGAGCTGATGTGAGGATTAACTGAGATAGTATATGTAAAGCATTTAGCACTGTGCCAGTCAGATCACGAGCATGTTAATTGGTGGTAGGTTGACACAGAACTATTGAGTACCAAGCATGAACCAAGTCCCATACTGGTTCTGCACACAAAAGAGAAAATGGCCCAATATAATTCCTATCCTAAAAGAGTTTCTAATCTGATAGAGGAGCAGAGCATGCACTAAATAATCATCGCACAAGGTGTGCTGGAGTTATGTCTCAAGAGAGGAACCACAATTCCTAAAAATTTATGGTAGGAGCATTGGTGGTGGGTGTAGGAAAGAACTGGCTTAGACTTTGGGATCTAACACAGGCAGAAGATGGACATAATGGTGCAGAAGGAAGCCAGCCCCAACACCCAGAGTTTCATTTACTGTAGACATGGGAGCGCAGCCCACCAGGAGGACCCTTGCAATATCTTCAAAAACCTTCTATAAATAGCATGCCCTTCTTCCCCAAGGCTTGCAGGGGCCCATAAGACCACTGGGTCTCACAGTCTTAATGTGCAGATAAAAACTGTGGAACCTGCTCAGAGTACTTTCCAACAGGCCCAGAGGGAGCCTAAGCACTTACTCAGATTCTGAAGCCTCCTGCATTCCATGACCAGCCCTGAGGGCCAGTTCAACACAACCCAACTGTAGCAGTTTCCCTAAGGCTATGTTATAGCCCAGAGATATAATCACTCACTAGAGGCTGTAAACCTCTGCTCACACAGATACCTCCTGTAGGGAGATCAACTAAGTTTTCAGGAACAGAGTGGCATTGATCTGGGCCTTGGTGGGATTTAGGAAAGATGCTCTAGGAAGGGGAAGGGGCAGACCAGGGCAGAGGCAGAGGTTGGAATGGCAGACCATGTCCAGATTGAGTAAATTAGACCACCGTGGTGGAGCAGAGGGCACCTCTGCCCATGACAATGGCTCTGATTTCCAAGTACTTTAAAGAGTGCTTATAATGCACCAGTTTCTGGTGCTAAGATCTGGAATGCATTGTTTCATCAAACCCTGGATACAAACAATGGATACTGTTATCTTGTTTTTCTTAGGAGAAAGCTGAGGCTAAGTGAGATAAATGACTATCTATGGTTACAGAGATAAAGCCTGTTAAATGTGGAATTCAACCCTTACTCCAAGTCCAAAATTTAACTTCCATGTGTTATTGGGCAGATAGCTCAGAATACACACCAAGTCCCAGTTTTGACCGAATTGAAGAGTCTTTGTTTAGCTGGCCGGCCAGTGACTGCTCCCAGCAGGACCCATAAGTGTCTCTGCAAGGAACAGCCCCAAGCCTGAGCATTTTAGGATATTTAAAGGCAAAACCCACAAAAATCACATCCGGGTTGACAGAGCTGCAAGCGAACAGGTACAGAAGCTGAATTGGGCAGTTAGTGAGACAATGCAGTGGGTACATTAGTATTTCCCAGAGGACTTTCCAGGTTGGCAGAGCAGCAAGCAAGCAGAAAGGAAGTAGGTCAAAATGACCCTAGTTCAGTACAAGTTAGAGAATGGTTACAAATGTCTAGGCAATCAATCTCTGACAAGGTTCATTGGCCAAGAAAAATGGAAACCAAAGAGAACAATTTTATGTTATATAAGGATTGCTATTTTGTATTGCCAAGTATGTTATGCTGAGTAACTATTAATGGGTACAGAAGCAGGGCTTTCACATGGGAAAAGCATTTTTTACATCATATGGAATCTCAGGATAAAATGGAATCTCTTTGGTCATTGCCCATATAGCCTGGCCCATAACCCATGCAATGTTAGCTTCTAGTGAGATATGATCAGAAAAGTAGATTAGGGTCAGGGCACAAAGGACTTGAATGCTTCATGGAGTCCTGCATTCAGTGACACTGAAGCTCAGCAGTAAGAGTATTTTAGAGGCCTCCAAGTTTATAGAAGAGACTCCTTTACCCTGAGCAGAAAGTTGCATGCAAAGAGATCCAGGCCAACTAATGACCCAATTGAGAGGCCAGAAAAACTCTGGTCTGAGATAATAGATTTATACTGGGAGTAATACTCCAGATCCAGGGTCTGAAGCTCCCCCCAGGTGCTGGTCTGCTCAGTCTGCCATTCTTTGACAACACTCTAGGCTTCTCTTGCTGGCAGGACCCAAGGTGGTGCTTACACAGATTTCTATCCAGCAACCTAGAGGCTGATGAGAGCATAAGGAAGATGAAAACAAGGTTGGTGAGATGCTAGAGCTTCACAGATCCTCTCCCCACTCCCCTGGTTTGCTTCGAAGCACCACAAGGCCAACGACTTCTCTTGTGCCCCATGGAGAAGGAAGGAAAGCCCATCAAAGCCACTGGAGGGGCATCTGTTGGAGCTTAATGAGTATCCAGGTGTCAGTCAAGTCACCTTGAATAAATAGATGATGGCATGGGACAAGTCTCTATGCTATCAATAAAATAACAGGAGGTACCAGGTGATCCTGAAGACCCTTCAGAGTTTTGTTTGTTTGTTTAAGTTTTTATTGTGGTTAAAAAAAGTAAAATGTACCATCTTCATATTTAAGTGTACAGTTTAGTAATATTCAGTATGTTTATATTGATTTACAACAGACATCCAGAAGTTGTTCATATTACAAAGTTGAAACTCATTCCTTATTAAACAACTTCCCATTTCCCCTGTCCCAATCTGTGGAAACCACCACTTGAATTTTTGTGTCTGAGACTTTGACTATTATAAGGACCTTACATAAGTGGAATCATGTAGTGTTGTCTTTGTGTAGCTAGCTTTTTTACTTGGCATAATATCCACATGGTTCATAGATACTGCAGCATATGTCAGTATTCCCTTCCTTTTTAGAAATATTCTACTGGATGAATATTACACACACAAACACACACACGTGCATGCACGCACAAACATGCACACACACCTTGGAATTTCACACACTGGACTTTGTCCATCTAGCACAGTGAGTCAGTGGGGCGAGGGGGACTACTAGATAATTAATGTTCGAGCATAGGTGTGCCTACTTGATGGAGTACAGAAATAATTAATTACTAACCACTTTAGAGAAAACTGTAGCAAAAACTTGGACTGATTCATCAGAACTTTCTGGATTCACTTCCACATCTGAATGAGAGATAGATAGACTAGATACCTCATACTTATATTGTCCTATCTAATTAGAGAGATTCCTCACATTTTGTTTCTTCATTTGCTGATGGATATTTGGGTCCTTTCCACCTCTTGGTTGCTGTGAACATGAGTGTGCTGGTATCTCTTCAAGACCTGGCTTGGCCCTTCAGCTTTGAGGTGCATGCAGTGTGTTTAGTTGTGTGCTTTATTACTCCTTTGTTAAAAATAACAACCACCAAGAGCCTCTCAAGGAGTCACTGAATTGAAGTGAATACTTCCAATGCCACAAGGAGACACTCATTTTAGGAAATTTGGACACTCAAAGCTAAGATTTTGCATTCAAAAACTCCTAAAGCTGTATCACCAAAAGGAACTAGAACAGGGCCTTGCAGAGGAAGTTCTGTCATTGTGCAGTATAGTTATGACTTCGGTCTCAACAGTATCTAGGAAACCCTTTCCATGGAGATTATGGGAGTCTGTTAATATAAATTACTTGCTGAATAAGCCATGCATTAACTTGTTGGAGAATACATGCCAGGTATGCAGAAAAACATCTGCCAAACTCAGCCATGCATATTGTCCCCCCCAGGGAAAAACATTTAGGATCCATATGTATTCCTTTAAAAGAAAGGCTTAGTGTTCTCTCCTAGGTAGCGTGGTTGAAATATCTGGCAGAGGTTCAGGCTTGAATGTATGTTCCTAAACACTGGAACCTGCCCCTCCAGCGAGGTGACTCAGTGGAGCGTTGGATGATTGTTAGATGATTAATATTTGAGCAAAGGTGTGACTACTGGTAGGGGTGCAGAAGTAGCTGCTAATCATTCATAGTAGAATCCTTTTTAAAGGAAACTATAACAAAAACCCGATTTGATCCATCGAAACTTTCTAGGTTCACTTCTACAATCTGAATACCTATCCCATTCAGGATGAGGAGAGCCCAACAATTCCTTTCCATAAGAGTCACCAAGTCCTTGTCTGGGAATGTGAACAGGATGATCAAAGTGTCTACCCCTGAGATCTTAGTTCAGTGGAGAAGGCAGGGAGAGGCACTAACCATGGAATCTCAGAAAGCAGCTAACTCAGGAAGAGTGTTAGGGAAAGCATCACGCAGCTGACATTTCATGGGGACATTGAAGGAGAAGGAGTTTTACAGGCAAAGAAACATAAGAAAGAGCAGTCTATGCTGAGGGGAATAGCACATGTGCTGAAATACCTGCAATCGCTACTAACTCGAAGTTCACTAGCATCCCTGAGGTGCAGAAACACCATCCATTGGATCCAGTGATCTCCTTAGACATCTTCACAATGTGCCAACAGAGGCTGCTGCTGGTAATTGATGGGAGAGAGAATATCCAGCAAGGTGTCTGAAGGCAGGTAGGAGCCTTCCATCTGTTCTCAGCTGGTTGCATGGTATTGTCCAAAGCAGGTTACCCACGGTTTGGGAGACAATGCTTTTTATTGTTACAACTAAGACTCTTCTGTCTGGAACCATGCTATACTGAATGGGACACCGGAAAAAGACAAAAATTTGGACTGTATGAAGCAAACCTAGACTCTCCCTGGGGTGCTCTTTCCTCTATCTATCTTTAGAAGGAAACTGAGAGTCTCTTGGGAGATTCTCTAGTGAATGGAGCAGCTGGCTTTGCTAGACAGGTTTCTCTTTGTCTGGGAGCTCTGAGTGCCTCCGCAGCCTCAATGAAAGTGTAGATGATTTTTAAGGCAATAGCTAATAATTAAATGAGAGACAGATCGAGGAAAAGCTACAGAATTCTTCCTACAGCAGGGGAACCCAAGATATGGAGGATGAGGACATTGTTAATTTTAAATATTGTAACTATTTTATTTTTAATTACTTTGCTTTTAAATGTAGACAACATACAAGTCTATAAACTACAAAAAGAGCCTTTCCCTCTGATGAAAATTTGGGTCTTTTACCCATGCACATCCCTCTTCCAGAACCACTGTTACCAATGCACACCATATTCTTCTACATCTCATGCCATGCACAGTGTATGGGTAGGGACTGACTTATACTTAGATGCAAACTTCATCAGAGGCAGGACAAGAACTAGGATAGAGAAGGTGGGGGGAGAGATGGCTGATGTCAGCTGTCCCTTCCTGTTCAGCAGAAACAAAGAATCTAAAGAGCTGACAGGAGTACAGTTTTCTGTTTACAGCCAGCTGAGAGCAGTAATATGGGAGCCTCCCCAAAGGGAAAGAGAAACAAACCGTGATTGAAGGCAAGGAGAGGCTTATGGGAATGTTGAGATTTCTAAGATTGACAGAAGAGATGGATGAGTGAACCTGTCATGATGGAGAGTCTGGGTTCTGTCTGTCCTTTTATAACTGCAGGATTTTGTAAAGATGGGAGTACACGAAGTAAAGCATTAACTGGCTTGGATGGTCTAGGGGCAAGTAGCTATCAGTGGAGAATACACAGGGAAGATGGACAACACTGAGCACTGGCAGGGACATGGGGCTGCTGGATCTCTTATGCATTGCTGGAGGCAATGAAAATGATACTCTTAGGAATTTGTATTTCTCTATGAAACTTATATTCACTTTTAAGTCACATTTAGCTGTAAGTAATAGAAAATTGATTAATGCTGGTTTAAGAGATAAAAACTTTTACTATTCACCCACCAAAATGCTTAGAGGTAGACAGTCCAAGATTAGACCAATATTTCAAGAATGTCATCCATGAAATAGACTTTGTGCCTCCTTCTGCTTCAACAACCTCAGTTGTTGATATATTACTTTTGCAAACAGTTTGACAGTATCTTGCAAAGTTAAACATACATTTACCATATGACCACTCATAGATATTGAACCAAGAGAAATGACAACATAGGTTCAAATGAAAGTTCTACCCAAATGCTCCTAGTAAATTTATTCATAACTGCCCTAAACTAGTACCAATTCAATTACATCTATTAACTGATAGATAAATGTTTGCATATCTATAAAATGGAATATTCTCAGTAATAAAAATGAAATATAATTATAGAGTTTTTTTAAAAAAATCTCTGGTGAACAACTTTAATAAGATATTTCACTTATAAAGAACAATGTTTAAAAATACATAATTTAATAAAGTGAACCTACATCAAAGTTCTTGGCCAGGCATGGTGATAAACACCTAAAATCTTAGTAAATCATGAGGCTGAGGCAGGAGAATTGCAAGTTCATTGCTAGTCTCTGAAAGTTAGCAAGACTCTGTCTCAAAATAAAAGTAAAAAAGAGTTTGTGTTATAGCTCAATGATAGAGCACTTGCCTAGAACGTGCAAGGCCCTGGGTTCAATCCCTAGCACCACACACACACAAAAAGTGAATGAATGGATGAATGAAAAATTCTTAATGTGTATTATTTTGCTAGCATTTCAAAGGCATCCACACTGATTAAGAACAGAGTTAGAGGAAGTATGGTCCATAAACAACCCTCACTTCTGAGACTAGTGGGGAGTTTTGGATCCCTGAGACCACTTTTAATGATAATTCACTAGAGAGACTCCCAGAACTCATTGAAAGCTGTCACAGGGAAAGGAGACAGATTAAAATCAAGCAAGGGAAAAGGTGCACAGCAGAGTCTAGGACAGTTCCAAACATAGTGCCTCCAATTGTCCTGTTCCTATGAAGTCATGGACAGTCTTATTTCTCTGACATCAATGTGTGACAACACACACGAGGGCACTGGCAACCAGAGAAGCTAACCTGGGCACTGTGTCCAGAGTCTTTGTTGCTGTTCAATCAAGTGAACCTAGTTGGCTGACCATGTGGTCCCCCACCGACTCCAACCTCTCTGGAGGTCAAGCTAATACTGCTTGGTCTCTACCCTAAATCACTCTGTTGGAATAGCTCCAAGCCCTCACACTAAATCACATTGTTACTATATGACTATAACAATGCCATGTGGATTTGAATTACAGTGACTTTCTAGTATTTTGATATGTGGTTAGGTAAATTTCACATGACCATTCTTTCGTATAATATTCATAACTATTCTTGGATGTGTATGTTTCTTTATAAAACTTAAATTCTTTGTTAGTTTAAAGTTACATGTGGCTTCAAGTGATAGAAAATTGACTAATGTTGGTTTAAGTAATACAAACCTTTTCTATTCAACCAACAAGATGCTTAGACTGTTGGATGAGACCAATAGTCTAATAATGTCATCAGTGATGTAGACTTTGTGCCTACAGCTGCTTTACCACCCTCAGCTTGCTGATAATATATATAATTGTTACCTCATGGTCGTTCCATGGCTGCACAGATCTGGTCACTATAACCACATCCAAAGGCAAGAAGTAAGAATTGGGGCTGGGGTTGTAGCTCAGTGGTAAAACACTTGCCTAGCACCTGTGAGGTACTGGGTTTGATCCTCAGCACCACATATAAATAAAGTTATTATGTCCATCTACAACTTAAAATATATTTTTTAAAAAAGTAGGAATCTTCTACTTGTGACATAGTCTTTTTACTAAGAATAAAAACTATTAGGAGGCCTCAGTAGACTACTTGTACCTATATTAGCCAGAACTGAATCATACATCCATTCTTGGACAAATCATTGGTCAAAGAGAATAGGAAATAATTACTGATTGAGATCAATCATAACTCATTGGTCTGAGGTAGGAACCAACTCTCTGAGAATAAGGCCTCTCTACCCATTTCTTAAAACTGCAATTCTGTTTGAAAGAAACTAGTGGGGAATAACTGTTGGGTAGGCAATTGTGTCTGCCACACCTTTACATTTAAGAATAATCCATATTTTTTAATGAATACTTTGAAACTCTTATGTTGAATTACATTTAGCTTATATATTAACTTAGACTTAATATTTCATGGTTTTCAAGTTTTTTCATCAAGAACTGTTATACTATTCCATTTATTTTGCTCTTATTTTAAGAAATTTAATAATATTTTCAGTTCCCTTAATAAAAGTCCTGAAGCTCTCTGCTTCAATATAGGCCCACATAAATATTTTACAGTATTTGTCACTATTGTGAATGTAATATTTTGCTATGTCTATTTATAGATATGTATTGGTATTTGCACATAACCCTTGAATCTTGCCATCTTCTAAATTATCCCATGAGATGTAATATATCACCACACACACTTAATATTAAGGAGTCAAACTATCAGACACTTTATTTCAACCCTACTACTTTATAGCTGTGTGACCTGGGGAACTTCCTCTCTCTGCTCACTTTCTTTATGTGTAAAATGGGTAATAGTAACACATAGGAAAATTTAAAATTTAGAATAGTCCCTGGTACATAGTAAATTGTATTAGAATTTTCAATATTAAAATACAATTTTATTAATTCCATTTTTTTGAGATTCTTTACCATTGAGTTACACCCCCAGTATTCCCAATTCTCTCTCTCACTCTCTCTCTCTCTCTCTCTCTCGAGATAGCATCTCGCTAAGTTGCTAAGAGTTTCACTATGTTGCTAAGGCTGGCCTCCAACTCACGATCCATCTGCTTCAACCCCCTGACTCACTCTGCCAGGCAATTTCAATAATTTTAATAAAATATCTTAGGTTACTTAAGGATAGAATCACATCATTAGCAAAAACAAATAGTCTCCTTTCCCAATGTTTGTACTAAGTATTGAATTTTTATTGAACTTGCTAATACTCTACTACTATGGAGGTAAATAAATAGTTCCTTATTTAATTAAAATTAGTGGTTGAGTCAGGCATGATGGTACATACCTTTAATTCTAGCTACTTGGAAGATTTAGGAAGGAGGATCACAAGTTCAAAACCTCAGCAACTGAGACTCTGTTTCAAAACTTTAAAAACAAATTTTTAAGTGGCTAGGGATGTTGCTCAGTGGTAAAGCACCCCTGGGCTCAATCCCCAGTACCAAAAAATTTTTAGCATTTTACCATTTAAGGAATTTGCTTTCAGGTCTTAGTAAAGAATATTATATGCAAGTGGTAGCTAGTTGCTTTTATTTCTACTTCACTTAGGATTGTTACTGGGAAGGGCTGTGAAATTTTTACCAAATCCCTTTTCAGCATTTTCAAATATAACAGGCAGTATTGTTGCATTTTATTTGCTCATATAGATCAGCAGACCTTCTAATGTTGACACCCGTTTGCATTCCTACACTAAACTCAACTTGGCTGTAAGATAGCATAGATCATAATTTCTAAGTTTTACATTTTATCATCTCTGAAATTGGGTCATACATTTCAGTCAGGGGCACCCTACACTTGTTGTTGACTAGACAGCAGGTATGACACAGTTGCCAGGGCCTGCACACATGTCAAGTGCTCACAGATGTTAGATAATTGACCCTTTGAGTTATGTACATTGGGTTTTACTCGAGAAGTTAAGTTTAGTTGCTGTATAAAATCTAAAATATTACATTATAATTTGTCACCAAAATGAACAAGTTATTAAACATACAGAAATTCATGGAATCAGAGCAGTGGAACATAACTTGGATAATCATAAAACAAATTTTGTCATCAGAAATGACTTAGTTTTCCCATTTTCTCACAAAGCAACACTTGAGGGACATGTAGAACTAAGTAACCCACATAACACGTTTTCCTATTGAGTTACACACAAAAGAGTTGCAGTGCTCTAGAAAAGTTGCCAAATGTTTTGAAATGGGTAAGAGAAATTCCAAAGCAATGTCATCAATTCATGTGTTTTGAAGGACCATCATTAAGATAGCAAAACTATCAAAAATTTCTTGCTAACTTTGAACAGAAAACTATTATAGAGAAAGCACCCTTTAAAAAAATGCCGCATCACCAGTGCAACTGATGGAAAATGAGTATATTGTGTGCAAATCCAGAAATCAGTGACTCTGAGTCTACAGATGGTAGAGTTGGGACTTCCAATGTGAAGCTATCTAAGGAATTCCCAAATGTTTGGTTTGTTTCTATTTTAAATTTTAAGTGTACACATAGTGATAGATGAGATGGGAACAACCCCAGATTTAGATTAAAGGTCAGCAGTACCCTGGCTATAAGGAGTAGCCAATCAGAGTCAGATTCTGAGCTTTGTTCATTCCTTTGTCTAATCATTCCCCTCCCTGTGCTGGATCTGAGAAGCCATTTTATGATCACAAGGAGAACCAGCCTTAACATTAAAACCAACACATGAAAGCCCTGCTTCCCTAACCTAGGAATGATCCCACGACTGGGCCCTCGTGATAAATTACTGGTCTCATCTATGGAGGGTCCTAGAAAGAGTCTTACAGATTTTGCTATGGGGAACACTGTGGAAGTAGAACATCTTTATGCCTAAAAAAAAAAAAAAATAAGAAGAAGAAAAAGTGGAATTAAGAGAAATTGGTAAGTAGGGAAGGCATTTGAAGCTGATCTGTGCACATCTATTTTTGCAGTTCAGAAACAATTCTTGACTTTTATCAGCCACAGAATATTTTTGCAGTTCAGAAACAATTCTTGATCTGGATTTGACTTTTATCAGCCACAGACTGGGAATCTGGGCCTAACACAATGAAGCTGAGCACCAATTTTTGCTTCATTTTCACTTCGATGCTAGCTGAACTGTTCCCAGTGAGCCCAGATATTGCAGGGTCATCAGCTTAAAAAATCATGCCATGCTGCTGGCTTGGGTCACCGCTGAGTAAGCAGATGAATCCAGCTGAATGTAAAGGTGATGGACACTGAAAGAATCACAAGTGTCTACTCAGATCTGTCTGCTGCTAGCCATGTTTTCTGACTGTCCATTGGATTTGAGAGGTGCAGGTAAGTTTCCCAGTCCCTGCCGGGTGGTAATATATCTAAGTTATCTAAGTTGTCACGAAGATTCTAATCAACGTTAACTTCAAAATCTAAAGCTAGTCTATAGTCTTTACAACATCAGAATTACTTTTCTCTTTAAAACTTGGTATGTTGTTGAGGTTTTTTGATTTGGTTTTCAGGGTTTTTGTTTTTATTTTTAATTTTTATCCTTATGTTTTATAAATAAGTTTTCCTGTGCCTACTTGCCCATAACTTCTTCTTCTGTCTGATGGCAGTTTAAAGAGTTCAGCCTGTGCTTTCTTGTACAAAGAGAAACTTGGGAGCATTAGGAGCATATTAATTCACTACCAGATCTAGCCTGGTTTCTGAAGTCCAGAGCTTGAGGGTGTTGCAGAAGTGGAGTCATGGCTTTTTTCCATTTGATTAATAAATATATTCTAGCTGAAGCCTAAGAGCACTTTCTTCTCCAGAATTCTGCTCTAATTCCTGAATGCAGTTGTCATTAATAGTCAATTTCTGCGTGCAGGTCCTAAGGAAATGGCTTCTTCTTTTGTCTTAAGTAGACCTCCCTGCAAACTTTCCTTATCTTTGACCATATCTTCTATGTCAGAATGAAGAAAGTAAGCCTTTTCTTTCCCCTCTTCACAGAGTAGCGAGAAATTAGGCAGGCAGGATAAAGGTCAGGGGTGAGGGTGGAAAATTACCTTTTTATGACTACATCCACATTGTAGCAAATTATACCAAATATTTTATGACCTTCAAATCTGTTGGCTACTTGTTATGGTTTGGATCTATAAATGCCACCCCTCCCCACAAAGCTCATGTTTTAGAAGCATAGTCCCCAATACAGCAAGGTTCAGAGGTAGGACATTTAGACAATGATAAGAGGTATAACCTCATTAGCAGATTAATCCATTTGATGATTAATGGACTACTGGGTGGTAACTGTAGGCAGGTGGGGGCATGAATGGAGGAAGTAGATCGCTGGGGGTGTGCTCTTGAGGATTATATTTTGTCCCTGGTTTCTCTCTTTCTTTCTCTCTCTGCTTTCCTCCCAACCCCACATTTCTGCCAGGGTTTTCTGCCACACCTCAAACCCAGAGCAAATGTAATCAGCTGACCATGAACTGAACCTCTGAAACTTTGAGTCCCAAATAAACTTTTCCTTCTTTAAATTGTTCTTGTCAGGTATTTTGGTCACAGCAATGAAAAGCTGACTAACACATCATCTAGCAAGAAAATTGCATGATCCCTCTGGTTGATTGACCCCTCTCACTCCCCAACTTAGGCCCACCCCTCTTTCAAAACACTGTCCAAGTACATCTGGATGCTGGTCCTAGGCTAGGCTCTGGGGTCCCAGAGGTGGAGCAAAGAAACTCAGAATTTGATTAAGAAGAATGCTTGAGTAGATTCTATGGGTCCAAGATCTGCCATAAATTCATCTGAAACATGGAGTCTGAGTGGGAAGTCAGGGAGGTGAATGGGGGAGCTTTTGGACTTCCACACCAGTAAGTGCTTCCCAGGTGAAGGGGGGAGGGACTGCAGGCAGAGACCTCCTCTCACCAGAGGGGTGTCAGGCTGATTTGCCACTTCTTTGTGAGCTGCCCAATGACTGGCCTCATTGTTCCTCTGATCTTTTAAGACTTCTGCTGTGAGTCAGCTAATCCTATCTCTGAAAGGATGTTCTCCTAACCACCTACTTCTAAATCAGTGTGGGTCCTTAATAGATGAGTAAAAGAATGAACGGGATTAATGAGTGTGGGTCAAACTAACCCATCTTCCTCAGGCTGAGAGAAACAGGCCAAAAAACATCCCAAGAGTCAGGGTTCTTGGCTGCCACAGATAACTCTACCTTGCAAACAGCATTTCAAGGATAAGTTGGAGGCTGGCAATTCTGAATTTGTTCCCAATGCTTGACGGGATGCTCATTTGTATGAGTCCTGAATATTTCCATCGCCATACCAGAAAAAGTAGGGTGAGAAAGTAGTAGTTTAAAACAAAACAACAACAACAATAAAAACACTATTCGATCGCGGAGCGCTGTGGCACACGCCTGTAACTCCAGGATCTTGGGAGGCTCAGACAGGAAGATCACAAATTCGAGGCCAGCCTCCACAATTTACTGAGACCCTGTCTCAAAAACAAAAGGGCTGGGGATGTAGCTCAGTGGATGAGAACCCCTGGGTTCCAACCGCAGTGTGTGTGTGTGTGGGGGGGGGGGGCGGGACTATTCCCGAAAGTGCTTAAAACTGGAAGGTGACCAGCCTTGGCTACACGACAGGTGCTTCTACATCCGATTGGGGCAGTGCGCTAAAAAACGCTTCAGGAGCTGAACGCTTGTAATCCCAGCCATTGGGGAGGCTGAAGCAGGAGGATCACACTTCGGAGGCCCTGGGATATTTAGCGAGACCCTGCTTTAAACAATAAAAAAGGGCTTGGGATGTAGCTCAGCGATAAAGCACCTTAAACCCTAGTACCAAACAACAACCAACACAAAACGCTTCAGGAGACTTCTGGAGTTGTGAACAAACTAGAGCTGTGCGAACCCACGACAGCCGGGAACGCAACCAGAGAAGCGCGAAAATTCAAGACTGTCCGCTAGAGCCGAGCTGCGCCGGGAGGAAGCGGAGCATGGTCGGAACAGCGGCTCCGCGGGGGGCGGGGCCCGTCACGTGTGAGTGGCGCGGCGGCACCAGCGCGAAACTGCGCAGGCGCGGGGCCGCCCCGGAATCCCAGCGGGGTAGATCTCAGCGTCCGAGTCCCACGCGAGAGGAGGGCGGGACGGGAGTACTGACGGCGGGCGCTGCGCGCAGGGCTCTGTGAAGCCGGTGACGTCCGCAGAGGCGGGGTCTGTCGCTGCGCAGGTGAGGAGGCTAGCGGGGCCGGGTCTGTGGCGCGCCGGGAGCACTTACAGGGTTTACGTCCGCGCTCTCGGCGGGTCCTGCGCGAGCTTGCAGTCCCTTTAGTGGCTGCCCGACCACCTCCTCCGGAAGGGGCTCCTTCCTGTCGCCGAGGCACCTCTACGTGGTCGCGATCAGTGGGAACATCCCGCTCCCGAGCCCACGACTTGGCGCTGATCTGAGGACGAGAACGCTTGTCTTCCCGCTCTAGGCATTGAGTGAGGCTGGTAGCACCGACCTGCCAGAATATCTGGGACAAAGGATTGCGGCACGCCCACCCCTCCACGGCTAAGCCTGGGGTGAGCGGCGCGCGGACCCCTGAGAGGAGGCAGTGAAGGCAGGGGCTCCTGACAGTGCGTCCTGTCACTGTTGCTTGCACACCGACCCGTGCCCCTACAGTCTCAGAGGCACCTGTTCTCCCTTTTCCAGAGGTTACAAGCCCATGGTTTATTGTTGGAAGGAGTCCAAGTGTAAATTTCAAAACAGTGCAGAGGTGTGGGAATGAGAAGACAACGAAGGACTAGCCTGTCTTCCCCGTTGTGCAGGAGCTGGCAGAGAAGGGGTCGGTGGTCAGAGACAGGGCGAGAATAGTTAGGGCCCCGCCTGGTGCTGTCAGGAGGTGCTGAGCTGTGCAGTGGGAAGCCCCCCGCGAGGCCACAGGATTGACTAGAGTTCCAATGGGGCTGACTCTGCCTCTTATCCCACTACACCATGCTGTTTCCACAGCCCATTGACCTAGACCTCAACTTGGAATTTGGGTTTTGTTGTAATGAATTTTCCTGTCAGCTGGTGGATTATTTATTAGAAAGGAAAATAATTAGGATTTAGTTTGAAAAAAGCTATCTGTACAAAGTCAGCTTGTATGTAGTCTTGGATATACCTGTTTTAGCCTGTCCTGGGAGACTAAGAATTGGGAGTCAGATCGCAAACCTTGACTCCTCAGAATATACACATTCATTAGAAACATATGGATACCATTTTTGAGGCAGTCATTAATTGGGAAACAAGGAAGAATTATATATCATATCAGTGTCACCCTTTGTAAGGCAGTGTACAAAGCAGCTCCTATGTGTTTAATCTTCTTATTATTTCATGTCTGTGGGAAGTGATTCGAGAGTCATTTTCATTTTACTGATTCAAGACAGTGCCTTGCTCAGGTTCATACAACTAGTGGGAATTATGTCTTGGATGTTCTTGACCTGGCCTCCTTTATAAGGGCGTACCATGTAGTTGAGACTATTGTTTCTGAGTGGGTACAAAAGACGTTTCTCAATAGCTTGTGTGGTATTGAGAAGGTTTAGTGGAATTCCAGGACTCAAGCTCCAGGCTTTGTTAGTATCTCAGAAATAAGGCAACTTTCATGCCTCTTTGTGAAAGGTTGGGCAGAGACTCTAAGTCTCCCTTGACTGAGGCTTGTGTGGCAAGAACCGTCCAGAGTTGCTGTGGAGGGAGTCAGCCTCATCTCTGAGCTCAATGACCTCTGGCACAGATTACAGCTAAGCAGTGCCCTTTACCTTCTCTGGCACTATGGGTGCAGAAGGCAGTATGTAGCTGCTGCAGGGTTTGCATGGAGCATGTGTTGTGCAGTGGGCAGATAGCAGAGAGGTGAAGCTAAGCCAGGGTTCCTTCTAGATCTAGAACCTCCACCTACAAAGCAGGTCTGCAATGAGATCTGGAGCAGTTTTTCAGTGTTTTGTGTCCTGCTTCAGATGTCTTGCTCTCATGGGAAAATAAATGAATCTGAGCCCTGCAAAGAAGAGAAAGATGGCTGCCTCACAATTCTATAGTGCATTGCCGCATTTCACATTGTTTTTTAAATATTCTTTATGATAGCCTTTCAAAATACCCTTGTTTTTAAGAAGGTACTGAGGTACAGAGGGATGAAATGACCTCACAGAGTCAGAGGAAGAGTTTAGGATTAGGGTCCTGAAGCAGTGTCTTTTGAAATATAACCCCTGCCTTCCTATCTGCACCCATATAACTTGATAGAGCAGGTGTTCTGTCCCTAGACAGGAGACAGCAAGTGAGGGACAGAATGGCTAAGTCATTTGGGGTCTCTGCAGCTTCAGCCTCCTTTCTCAGAGGAAAGGACCTCTCCTAGTTCCTACATTCCTCAGTTTTAGCCATATCCTAAAGTTTCCTGGTAGCTAGTTATGGCTTGTTCTTTGAGCATCTGTTCAAAACTTTCTGAATCTAGCATTTGAGAGGAGGGCTAAGCCAGAGCTAGGCAGACAGGCAGACAGTCCAGAGAATATAACTGAGAGTTGGAGACTGCAGCAGGTAGGTGAAAGCTCTTTGCAAGTGGCTATGGTATTGAAGACACTAGAGGGTGGGAGGGCATCTTCTATTGCTAGTGGGGCCCGAGGTGCCCATGTTAACATGTTGTTAAACTAGCATTTTCAAACTCTTTAGCATCTAGAATTGTCAGGGCCTTGTTACTGTGAGTGGGAAAAGTGTGGATCAGCTTCTTAGCCAAGAATGGGCAGTGTGACCCTTAAGAAAACATTTGGCATTGGTTTATAAGTTATTTGCCAAGGATTGGGCCTGGCAGAGTCTGGTGTTCTCTCTAAGTACCAGGTTTCCCAGGCCCTATTCAGGAGTAGTCTGACACTCAAATTTCTCTTAGCCACCAATCAGGTTTCAGGCCCTGAGCCTCTTGACTAGATCCCTAATCCCTACACAGTTCTAGCTCTAGAGACTTTTGGCCAATGGTTGGCTGTTTGAAAACCAGATAGAATAAATGCAGAATAAACAGTCATGGACTGGGATTTGGTAGACCCAAACCTGAGTCACCCTTGTGATCTTGCACTACCTAGCCCCTTCTATGAGCCTTAGTTCCCTCATGAACTTAGTAAAGGAGGGGCTGAAGTAGAATTTTAAGGGAAGGAGAGGAAGATGAAATATCCTTCCAGCCTGGCACTGAGGGCCTGAGGCTAGGAGGCCCTTAATTTCCTTGTCTCCTGGTCTTCTCTTTCTTCCTTCTGTGCTGTCTGCCCCAGGCTAGCTCCTTCTGAGAAGGGAGGATTCCCTGGGTAGGCTGGGTGAGGCAGGAATACCCTTGATGATGCTGTCTATACTTGTTTTGGACATGAATTAACCCACCCAGTGCTGATGCTTTATTTTATTAATACTTTATCGGTTTCTGCCTAGAGGCAGCTCTTTGAACAGGCAGGAGTTTGGCCTGGGGAAGGAAGAAGTGAGGATGCATATCCAGCAGGAGAGCACTAGTGGCAAGTGCCCCTGTGACTTTCTGAAGTGCCATCAGATCCTTGTAACTGCAGTCTTGGGGTACTTTAGCATCTGGATGTTCAATGTACACCAGAATGTCTACATAGATTAGGTCAGACCACCCTGCCAGCAAGCAGTGTAGCTAGGACTCAATGTAAGTTCACCTAAATCATAAGTTTAGTGGCTTACTGGTTGGTTTGTTTTTGGCACTAGGGATTGAACCCAGGGACACTTTACCACTGAGCCACATTCCCTTTTTGTTTTGAGATAGAGTCTCACTAAGTTTCTGAGGCTTGCCTTAAACTTTCAGTCCTCTTGCCTCAGCTTCCTGAGTCACTGGGATTACAGGTGTATGCCACCCCACCAGGCTTAGTGCTTTCTTTAACATCAAGCCATCCCCATCCAAAATTACCTTCCATACTGCACTGAAATTGAATGGTTTCAACCTCACCTCACTGTGGAGTTTAAAATTTAGATTCTTTCATTAGACATGTAACACCTACTAATTACTAGGCTATATGTTAAGTGCTAGTGATACAGGAATGGGTGAAACAATAGTCCTTGTCCTTAGATTGTGCCATAATATCGTGGAGACAGATGTAAGTAGGTAAAATACACGAAATCCACTTGTACAGTAACCATGTACGTGTGTTTATTATGCATGTGCACTATAATCAGAGGTGAGGGAGCAGTCAAGTGGCAGGGTTTTCAGGAAAGAATTTAGAGGAAAGTATTATTTGTGCTTAGCCTTAACAAATAGATAGACATTTACCTCATTAGCAAGAGTGGGGAAGGCATTCTGAGTAAAAGAAATGGCATGAGCAGTAGCACAGCCTTGCTTGTGGAGTGGTCTGATAAGGATGCTCTAGTGGCCTGGGAGGAGGCCAGAATGGTGGGCTGAAGCTAAGCTTTGGAGGTCTGTGCCAAGAAGTTTATTGTGAGAGTCTGAAACCAAGGGAAGGATAGGCAGGTCAAGGTGTATTAAGATTGCTCTGGTACAACCTGGAGAAAAACTAGAAAAAAAAAAAAGAAAATAAAAAAGCAGAGTCAGGCCAAGTTCAATTCTGTGGCTATTGAAGTAGACTGGGTGCAAAATAATACAGTCTTGGGGTTGGATTGTAGCAGTGAAGTCAAGAATTGGGTAGCAGATACATTTTATAAGATGAACAGAACTTCCTAATTAGGTATGGGGAGGGAGGTTGAAAGGAGATTAAAATGTGACTACTAGTTTCTGGCTTGAACAAATGGGCTAGAAGCTTGTGTTTTTCCCCAAGAGAGAACTCCAGAAGAGAAATTAACATGAGGGTAGGTCAGTTTTGACAGGGTACAATAGAGATACAAAACCTGCAAGTGGAAACTTTGAGTCAAAAGCAGGATTGGGGATTTGGAAGTCAATACCAAGGTAGAGGCTAAAGTGCTGAAGTAGGTGAGATCACTCAGGAAGGAAGTATGAGTTGAAAAACCACTTGCATGGCAGGGAAAGCAAAGGGAGGTAATGAATAGATGCAGGTGAAGGTCCTCAGTGATGCTAGCTGACTTCCTGGGTATGGTGTGAGGAATGGGCAAGGAAGCAGGCTGCCACAGAGAAAAGAAGCTGGCTCTTTGATTCTGTTCAAGTGACATGTGGGCTGTATTAAGGGCTTTGCTTCATTAGTCTTCCCTGGATAGCAGAGGGGGAGTCTGTTGGCACTTGGGAAATGTTATAATCTGCATGACTGCGAATGACTCAAAACTTTGCTCAACTTTTTGAAGAGCTAGGGGGGCCTTGGCAGCTCTCCATTTTTTTGTTTGCTGAAGATTAACTGTTGGCAGCTGGGGGGAGCCCCAGGGTGTCTGTGTGGCCTGGTCCTGCCTATGGAGTGACTGAGCTTAGGGGCATAGGCTAGACTCCAAGGCCCCACCTCCAACCCTCCCTCCCTGCCTTCTCTCCCTGCCTATTCACTGTGGGTCAGCCTTTTTGTCCGAAGAGACAGGGGTGGATGCTACACATGGTGAGTGCCTATTCTCAGGTTTAACCTGCCTGAAGTTTGGGATAGGGACCCTGTAGGGAGGGGAGGTGCCTTGTGGAAGGAGGAAGGTTCAAAGTTGTAAACTGAATGGGCAGGGTTGGGGGTGTTGGTGAAAAACCAAGAATGTTCAGACTTCAAAGTGAGCTGTTTCTGCTGGAATCCTAGGATGTTACCTGGGAGCTTTAAGTACCTGGGCACCTCCTCATTTTGGAGTTGTGGAAAATGGGGCCTGGGAAGGGATCAGCCCAGCTTGTCCTAAAGCACATCTGGGTTATGCTCTCTACCCCACAGCTTCTAGACCTGAACTGCCTCTGATCTGCCACATCTGTTGTTTGTTTGTGTTCTTATCAACCTCACCTTCTGTGAGAGGAGGATCAGATAAGCTTCATTGGGGGGGGGGGGAGTGATTGAAGACTGGTGGAGGCTGGCTCTCCTATAAACAACTTTGTTATTCTCTTTTAGAGAGACTGACCCTTTTTTAATGGAAAAGGGATGGGGCCTGGGAGAAGGAACATCTGGTGTGTGGTAAATTTCCTTTAGAAGATCATGATTTGACTGTATTTGATGATTGAAGAATAAGTTTATCTTTTTTAATTATCTTTAAAGACAAAGGAGATTATGCCTCTTGACCCATTTCTGAATGCAGTAGGGCAAGGTGTGACAGAAAGATTACAAGGTTTGAAGTCTTATTTCTGTTGAGCCTGATCCAGGTGGCATTTATCACTACCTGCTGGCTCTGTGACAGTGGGGAAGTTAATGAACTTCTCAGTGTTGGCAGCTATAAAACAGGAGGATTTCTGTATCACAAGACTGTAGAGTATATTAGGCCATGTGTATCAAGTGACTCTAAGGAAATTCAGAGTTACTGGTCCCCTTTCTTCCGAAGTCAGTGGTCGTAGAGGCCCATGTGGAAATATGTTATTTTTTTTAGATATTAAAGCTCCTCCTGCCCACCCTTTTCCTTAGGTGGGAATAACTATGATCCAAGACTCAGGATCTGCTCAGGCTGTGCAGCAGGCTGTTGCATACACGCTCCAGGATGCCAGGACGGGGTTGCTTTGTAGTTCTGGGGGCTTGGCTGACCGGTTGAACCTGTGCCTTCTCTGGGTATTTCCAGAAATCACTTTTCACTGCTAATCATGGGCAGAAGAGCCAGCTGCTGGAGGTCCACTTGGCACAGTGTGTTCATGGAGAGAACTGACTGACCAGTAATCCTAATAATGCTCTGACAGCTTAGTGCTGCAGGGACTGAGGATGTAGTCCACCTCCCCAGAGTGGTGATGGTACCTTCAGCCCTGACATCTGCCCCAGTCAGTCTCCTTCCCAGGTTTAGTCAGCCCTAGAAGGTTCAAGCCCTTCCATCCTGCTTCTTGTGTCCTACACTAGCTCCAAAGCCACTTCTCCATGCATCTGTGGCTACCCAGACTGACTCTCATCCCTGTACTGCCATAGCCTCATGTTCATTTCCTGACTCAACTGCTTTACCTTCTAATCTACTTTTCTG
Source organism: Marmota monax (assembly GCF_021218885.2). NCBI lineage: Eukaryota > Metazoa > Chordata > Mammalia > Rodentia > Sciuridae > Marmota > Marmota monax. The sequence goes on from NW_026692881.1 coordinate 279,523, forward strand.
TTATTTGTGTGCCAGGCCTGCATCTCCTTGAGGATTGTTTATCATTTCATTTTATATCGTTCCAAATTATCATATATTAAATAAGGTCAATGCTGTATAAATGTTCAGAAATAATTGTTAAGTCTAGTTGAGTTGAATTCCCATGTTGTACTCTTAAGAAGACAGGCTAAATGCCTGTGGATGGGCAATAGGGGAATGAAGCCTGTGTGCCTCTAAGTGCAACCAGGTTGTATCTTAAGGATGTGGAGCTGACTCTAAGGGTCTCTGAACTTCCTGAATTCATTCATGTACCAAGTCAAAGCAAGTCTATTTGTAGAGTAGATTAAAGCTGGCCTTTGCATACTGAAGCAGAAATGTTTACATCTGATCAGATACTACTCATGATCCTGGATCCTACACACTTGTCAGAAATCCAGAGATGTTTTAGAAATGTGTAAATATATATAGACATTGTTCCAGGCATTGTGGAATCTCAGCAGGTGGTTGAGAACTGTGATTTTCCTCCTGATTAGTCTGTGAGCTATAATCCAGTAATGCGTAACTTTGCCACATGAAAGAATTGGAAGCAGGCCTGTGAAAGTTTCTTTCCTGCTTGGTCTAAGAACTTGATTGTTTGTGAGTTGTTTTCTTCACCATTCAATTCTGTTGAGTTCATTTCAGCACACAATTGTGGTGAGTCCATGTCTGTGGACCACATTTTGAGTAGTATGGTTTTAAGAAACTCCTCTCCAAGCAAGAGTCTCTCACATCAGAGATACCACAGCAGCAACCCCCTCCCTAATTCACATACTGACCTCTCTGCTGTTTTTTTCTCCCCAAGTACGTAGATGCCAGAACGTCTTTCTGAAATGCCATTTTCATTTAGTCACCCCTTGTCTGGAAGTTCTCTTTCGTTTCTTAATTCAAATCTGGACTTCTGAGGCCAACGTTAGTACTAATCTGACCTACTCTTTCTTTTCCAAAGTCATTACCACCAAGTTGTAGTGCCTCCCTTACAGCCCCATGGATTTCCAGACTTTTGCTTGGTCTTTGGAGAAATTCTGTGTGAGCCAAGTCCTGAAGGGGCAAGTTGAGGTTGAGGGTAAGTGAACCACATATACCCCAAGGCCTGTCCCTAGCGATCTAAGTACACAGAATCAGGCTGGGATATAGGAGGAAGGCAGGAGAATAAGTCAGATCCTAGGATGGCATGAGAAGTAATGGAAGGGTAGGTGTTTAAGTGGTTGTCAGGAGAAGGAAGGCTAGATAGGGTCCCTAACACTGTTACAGGGGTGTGCTGCTTCCAGGGTTTTCTACCCAGAAGCATAAGGATTCCCAGCTGAAGGGAATTTTACTACTGAGTGTCCAGGCCCTGGCTGGGAATAAGACGGTGTTCCAATAAAATCTGCCTGGGACTCCAGTTCACTTGCAGAGTCCCATACATTGTGTAGAGATACCTTTTGCTAGGCTGTTTCTGAAGCACTTGCTTCTGGGCATAACACATACCCCCTTAGTTCCTTACTTCCCTCATTCAGCAGACACCATGCAGTTCTGTTCACAGTGGGAAAATGGCAGGTTAGACAAGGTGTTTAACAGTTGCTATCTCTTGGTGGTAGGCTTTGGAGGATGTTTGCTTTCTTGTCAACCATAATTTTATGTATTGCCTCTTTGCTATTTTTTTGTTTTGTTTTACCATGAGCCTATTGTATTTCTACAATAACTAGAAAATAAAACTATTCTCATTTGGGATCTCATGCTGAGATTGTCTGCCTACCATGAGTGGGTCCTGCTGGGGCCTTAATGAATAGAATATGGTCCTTGTTTCTGGGGGATTTTCCAATTAAAAAGGAAAAAAGGTAGGGTAACAAAGCAAGTATCCTCTAATCACGGAAGAGAAAGCTGCCCCTATCTAGGTAGGCATAGCTGAGCCACTTGTGTTGTAATATCAGAGTTTGGAGAGGAAAGGAAGAAGTCAAGGGGTCACAGCATGGCAGAGGACTGCAGAGTTGGGGGCCACCACCTTAGACTAAAGGAAAGGGAACAGCAAGAGAAGTCCTGAGAATGCTGTCATTTCTCTGTCATTACTTCTGACCCCCTGGTGAGTTCCTTGGGGCACTAATTACACATCTGTCATATCTTCAAGCTCTAATAACTGGCAGGTGATTAGCAGACCTCATTCCACATTTCTGATCCTGCTTCCCCTCCTCCCTTGGCTTCCTGGCCAGCTGCCTGCCAGAGCCTTGGAACCTTACTCAGGAGATCAGATTCCAGCTGTCCTGTGGAACCAGTAACATCTTCCTTCCTCTCAATCTCCAGAGATGTCTTTCCTCCAGGACCCAAGTGTCTTCACCATGGGAATGTGGTCCATTGGTGCAGGAGCCCTGGGGGCTGCTGCTTTGGCACTGTTCCTGGCCAACACAGACATGTTTCTGTCCAAGCCCAAGAAAGCAGCACTGGAATATCTGGAAGATATAGACCTGAAAACACTGGAGAAGGGTAAGTAGTCACCCTGCTGTTCTCAGTACTTTTCCAAGGTACTGGCATGCAGGCTTGCTTATTTATTTATTTATTTTCTTGAAGAGACAATATAATAACATTAGGGAAAATTTAGTAAACTTTGAAATTACCGACAGTTCCATTTTCCTAACATAGTCATCATTTTTATTCCAGCATTTTCCTTTCCATATGTACATGTTATTATAAAGTTATGATCTTGATATGTTATTTTACCTTTTTTTATCAAAATTATTGTTCACTCTTATTATCTAATTAAAATGATAAATCACTTCATAATGTTTAATCATGTATTATGCCATCACTTGGTAAACCTTCCAGAAAGTTTTCTGAGCAATTCCAGGCTTGTGGAATCATCAATGTGCCACCCCTCCCCCCTGCAAAAAAGTAATTAAATAAAGAAGTCTCTGGGTCAGATAAGGCTGAGAAACATTGTGTATCTAATTCCACGTTCCTGATGCTCAGCACAGGACCTGGTGCACAGAAGGAATTTGCTTATTGAAATGGGAGGTCTGCTTTGCTGTTAATAGAGCATAATCAGCCCCCAATTAGGCAGTACAAGAGAAAGCATTTTAGTGCCACACTTCAGAACAGACATACCTCTCTACCTCCCTCTGGAACACTTTTCCCTCTGGAGTCCATTATGGGCAGCTGAGAGCTGTGTGTTCTCAGTATTAAAGCTGTAACTCTGTGGGGATTCAGTTGTAGCAAGGAAGTTTGACTGGTAAACACTGGGGCTCATTGACTATGTGGTCTCCAGATTAGTGTCCTGAGAGGAAGCCTTTGTCATCCATTCAGTAAGTGAGGAAGCTTGCAAAGGAAGGCAGTTGTGTGGTTGTGCAGACTCATGGAGTGCCTCTTCAGTAAGGTGTGAGGAAGGCCTGATAGCCTTTGTTTACCCCAGGCTTCCCAGTCTCATTTGATTATGGACAGTCTCCCCCACTTCCCTCTTCCCTTTTTTTGTTCACATAGCCCCCCACAGGAACATGGCACACTAAAGCATAAGGGTTCATACTTACTGAGCCCCCACTAACTCTATGACCAGACACCATGAGTAACACTTTTATATTCTCTTTTTAATAATCCCTGCTGCCCAAGGTAGAACTGCATATATTTATATGCATTTTGCAAATGAGAAAGCTGAGATTCAAAGAGGAAAAACGGCTTTCCCACGATCACACAGCTCTAGATTCAAATTCAATCTGATATCAGAGACAATCTTGTACTACAGTTTTGTACTACAGTACTATCTACCCTAATCACTTCCTTGTAGGACATCTACCCCACTCTAATAATAACATTGCAGTTTACATAACTGAGGTAATTTTAAAAAAATTCTGTTGTCTTAATTCCTTTGAATATTTTTATAAGAGTATGTGTGTGTGTGTATGTGTGTGTACGTGTGAGAGAGAAAGAGAGAAAGTACAAGACATTTTCAGTTTGCCTATTTTTCTGACCTACAGAATTGTTACAATGTTCAGTGACACTGGCCATAAAAGCAATGCCATTCTGCCACAGTTTGGAATGTTCATATTTGAAAATGTTTTTATGTGGAGGGGCCTTTGAGTATGTAATAGGATCTGTAAGTGTTATTAACTTTCTTCAGGAAGATGAATAGTCCCTGTGTGAGTTGGTTCCCCCCTCCCATGTGTGAAATGCCTGTCCTTGCCCTCTCCCAAGCCTGGTTTCTGACCTTGGCTTGGCTTAGTGCAGATCATGAGCTGCTTAGGGGTCAGGACTGGAAGGCCAGGAGGAGATACTGAATTTCCTTTTATTTTCCCCTTAGAACCAAGGACTTTCAAAGCAAAGGAACTATGGGAAAAGAGTGGAGCTGTGATTATGGCTGTGCGGAGGCCAGGCTGTTTTCTATGTCGAGAGGTGGGTACCTTAGAAGATCAATTCAGAGAAAAGAATCCCTGCAAGTGGGGACCAGAGCATTGCCAGCCAGGATCAAAGGCCTGTAGGCCTACTGTGGCCTTTTGTCAACTCTGGGCTGTTCTGTTATTTGCTCTGGATATTTCTTTTGATGTAGATTTTGTTCCTGCTTTTTAGCAACTTGCTGTCTCTTACTGAGGTTAGCAACACATCTGTCTTCCCTTTGATACTTGCAAGCCTTTCACCTTGTGTTGTGACATCTGTGTTCTCCCCCATTTAATCCAAGTTGAGGTACAGTTCAGTGTTCCCAGTGGGCAGCACAGACACAAACTTCTTGAAATGGGAGGTCTACATTGCTATGGGCATGGTTAGCGCCCATCTGTGATAAAGCTGCAGCACCTGGAGAAGCTCTTTAAGGTGGTATAGAACAGACCTGCTTGTCAGTCTCCCATTAGGGACCCACTTGGAGTCCAGTATGGAAGCTATGGTCTCACAGGATCTGTACCTTGGCAGGGATTTAGTTAAGCTGATGGTGTGGGTGCATTTGACATGAGAAATCCATGAAAGTTGGGACTCACTGACTGGATGGTCTCCAGGTTGGCCCTTCAAAGGGAAGCCACTGCTGTCTGCCCAGTAAGTGAAGAAGCACATCAGGGAAGGCAGGAACGGTGATTTCTAAGTCACAAAATACTAGTATCAAAGGAAACATTGCAGTGGCCTAGGCCCCTCTGGATAAACTGAGAGCCAGAATGGTTTGGTGGCCTGCCTAATCTGGTAACAGAAGCACCAAGTTCTGAAATCACTCCTTGCCTGGAAGAAAACTGGGGATGACAGTACTCCTACTCACAAGACCGCCTGGCTTCCCAAGCTGTGGCTTTGGCCCTGTGAAGATTATCATCCTATTCCTCTGGCTGCCGTCTTCAGCCCTGAGGGATTTCCTTTTCAGCCCTGTTGGTCTCTCTTCTAATTGTGTGGTGGACCAGTGGAGAATCCACTTATACCCTGATGCACAGCCTGTCCTGCAGAGTCTCCCCCTCAGGGCATTTTTTGCCTGTCATCCCATTGGTTTCTCCTCATATCTCTTGAAAATACAGCTGATTGTTACTACTCCCGTTTTGCAGAGGAGGAAACAATGGTGTAGACGTTGTAACAAAGTCATGCTGTCTAAGGAGGTATATTAATGTCCTGTTTCCACAAACTTGGTGACTTTAAACAACACAACTGCCTCAGAGTTCTGGAAGTCAGAATTCCAAAATGGAATATGCATGCATTCCTCTTGGAGTCTATGGGGGAGAATCCATTTCTTTGCCTTTTCCAGCTTCCTGTATTCATTAGCTTATAACCTCCTTCCTCTGTTTTAAAAGTTAGCTGGTCAAGTGGTTGTATGTCATTGTATTCCGATGACAGTGACTTTTCTGCCTTCCTCTTCACACTTAAGGACCCTAGTGATTATATTGGGCCCAACCATATAATCTTCTTACTTCAAGGTCAGCTGATTAACAGACTAAATTTTATCTCAGTCTCCCTCCCCCTTGCCATGTAATGTAACATATTCACAAGTTCCAGGAATTGGGACACAGATATCTTTAGAGGCTCATTTTTCTGTCTACTACTAGAGGTGGAGTTTAAACTAAGAGTTTTTGATTCCAAATCTGCAATGCCTCCACACACCAACATTGAAGCCTGTTATGACTTGATCTCAGTGAAACCCAGAAGGTTCCAAGAGCAATAACGCTTGCTAATTGCAGCCTGTTTTCCTCTATGTTGGTCTGTGCCCTGGCAGAACATTTTTGTGGAAACTTAAATTTTCCAAAAAAGATGGGTGGATGTCAGTCTGAGTTTTTGGGGAGGTCTGAGGAGAAGGTATTTGACTCAGTTTCCATTTCACAGCTTTGTGCAGTGACATTCCCAGATAAAGAGCCCAGGAAAAGCAAGTGAAAAAAAGCTTCTCTTCTCCAACAGGTGATCTTTGACCACATCAGACACTATAGTCCCTCCTCCTGGTTCTTGGGCAAAATTTGCCACTCACTGAAGCTCTTGATAAATGTATTATAGTAAATTCTGCTTCAACTTTTTGTTGTTGTTGTTCTAGAAAATGTAAATGTAGTTGCCACCATACAGCAGTGCATTTGTATTTGAAGCAAGCAGGCTTCATTTAAAAGAATTTCCTGCTAGTCCTTTAATTCTGGCACTCAAAGTGAAAAAATAATTTGTTCTTAAGTTAAAGCTTTACCGTGATCTGTGCAGTATTTACTTATCCACACCAGTTCATGAGGGTCAAGGATGTCTGAACTGCTCAGCTCAGCTACGTTCTCCACCTTCAAATTTTTCCACCTGGTATTTAGCAACCTTCTTTATATCCAGTCATGTTCTATGCACTGAGGGACCAATAAATGGAACACACAGTTTCTGAATATGAGATATATTTGGGAATTAAGTGACAATCCTCACCTTAGTGGTATCCCACAGACTCAGCACAAAAAAATGTAGCCAAGCAGGGAAGCTAGAGAAGACATGCACAGAGCCAGTTGTGGCTCACACCTATCATCCCAGTGACTCAGAAGACTAAGGCAGGAAGATTGCAAGTTCAAGGTCAGCCTCAGCAACTTGGCAAGACCCTGTGTCAAAATAGAAAAAAAAAAAAAAAAGAATTGTGGAAATAACTCAGTGGTAGAGGGCCCCTGGATTCAATCCTCAGTACCAAAAAAAACCAAACCAAACCAAACAAACAAACAACAGCAACAAAAAAGAACATACACAGAGAAACAGAAATAGAACGTCACAGACTGGATAGGCTTAGCCAGGGAGATCTTTCTAGATCAGGGATGCTTTTCCAGAGAGTCCAGTTTGAGCTGAAAAGAGAAAGGAAGTGGTAGCAGGGGAGGGGAGACCACTGAGCACAAGCCCTGGGAGGGTGGACTGTGTGGCATGTGTCTGATGGTCCCTTGTACTAGTTTGGTCTAAGGCCAGAGAGCAGCTGGAAGATGAGATAGGTAAGAAGTGTCATGGCTGGGAGTAGAGGCGACACTGTTATGGCTGCCTACCCCAGGCTGTGGTTGAAACACCCATGAGAGGAAGCTAGCTGTTTTTTCCACAGTGAAAAACACAAGAAGTCTGGACTGAGGATGGCTTCTGATGCCCTTTCCTGATGCCTAGTGCTCAGCTGAGACAGGTGCATGCTGGGCTGCACAAATACTTCTGGCATTTTGTTGCCTCTGGTCCCTACGTTCAGAGCCAGCCACGCTCTGGTGCTATGTAGAGAGAGGTTTGTTGGCTGCAGAACATCAGGAGTTCATGCCCCTGGACCTCCCTATCTTCCACAGGAGGCTATGGACCTGTCCTCCCTGAAACCCAAGTTGGATGACCTGGGTGTTCCCCTCTATGCGGTGGTAAAGGAAAAGGTTGGGACTGAAGTGAAGGACTTTCAGCCTTATTTCAAAGGAGACGTCTTCCTGGATGAAAAGGTACATGTCTTGTGAGCTTGTGAGACACATACTGATGGGGACTGGGCTCAGCTATGGAGAGATCTGTGGCTCAGGGTCAATCTAGCATGGAGCTGGAGGCCAGCCTCCCCTTCTGTTGCTCTGGACTTGCTGGGGCTCCCCCAGCCCTATGAGCCAGAGCATCAGATGCTTGAAAGCTTCCTTCTTCAATGATACTAAAACCCTTTCATGCAGTGTGACCCAGGAGGTGGACAGTAGCCGAAGCCCACTTGGGTTCCCCCATCACACAGGTGGACCTTAACACAAACCCCCAACCCTTAATGTATTGCAGCTCTCTTGCTTTCCCCTCCATTCCTCACCTGCAGAATGTAGCATCATTGAAGGTATGAGAATAGTGATAAGGTCAAGTTAGAGTTATTTCTCTAGGTTGGGCCTGTCTTGAAATCAGAAGCTGAACCCAGGGCTGGGAGTTAGAGTACTTGCCCAGCATGTACAAGGCCCTGGGGTTCAATCTCCAGTACTGAAAAAAAAATTAAAAGATGACAAACCTGGCAAGTTTCTTCATGTCCTTGGCAGTTGAGGCTCATTGTGGTGGAGTTGTGTGTGCTAAATGGGGAGAGGACAGGAACTATCAGTCTTTGTGTCTTTGCCTGAGAACAGATACCCTGTAGGGAAACTTCCTCCCTGGAGGGGTAGGCATAAAGACTCTTCATATGGGGTCTATCTTTCTTGGTCCCTAGAAAAAATTCTATGGTCCACAAAGGCGCAAGATGATGTTTATGGGATTTGTCCGTCTGGGTGTATGGTACAACTTCTTCCGGGCCTGGAATGGAGGCTTCTCTGGAAACCTAGAAGGCGAAGGCTTCATCCTCGGGGGAGTTTTTGTGGTGGGACCAGGAAAGCAGGTACATTCTTAATGTTTCCTTGGGCATCTCTGGGTATCTGTCTCTGATCACAAGGCCCTGATCAGGGATCTAGAATGGGGGTTTACTTTCCCTGTTTGGGTTTTCCTGGCTTTCATTCCAGAAAACCGGGGAAGGTAAGGAAAGGGAGGGAGGGCAGTGGTCATTTGCCACACACCTGCTGGCTCCTCATAGATGAGTCCATTCACTCTTCACCTTGTGAGACTCTGATCATGTTGCAGACAAAGAGCTTCGACCATGAGGGGATGAGCAACTGTACCAATGAATACAGCTCAGCAGTGGCACTGCTGAGGTCTGAACCCAGGATTTTCTGATTCAGGTTCTGTTTTCTGTGTTCAAATGAAAATATCATTTTATTATCCTTATAAATGTACTTTATTTGCATATTTCCAGGCCATCAAGGATGGAGAAAACTGAAGAGGAAAGAAGGAATAAAAACAGGCCTGATAAGGGAAGGGGCAAGGAGGTTTTGTTGGGGAGAATGTGTTTTTCCCTCTGAGGGTCTTGGTGTCAGGGCTGTGCATAGAGAGGTCACTGACCCTGCTGTAGATGGACTGTTATGGGCTCTGATTATTAGGATCTAGAGTCAACATGGAGACCCCAGAAGCAGAGCATGGAAAAGATAGATGAGGAGTCTGTGGACCCAGGAGTTAGGTGGGTGGGTGCTCCATGTTGGACCCTGGGCTGTTGTGACATCCCCCACCCCACCCTGGAAAGTGGTACCAGAAAGGCTGGTATTTATATGGAGGGATGGGGCAGAATAGATACAGTCAGGGCATGGGAGGAAGACCTGGAGACTGGTGGTCTGACTTCTAGGCTGGTCCCTGCCCAGGGGCATGACATTAAAATTTATAGCAAGAATTGTTTTCTTTCTGTAGAAAGACAGGGTTGGTCTGCATGGTTGGATCTTATTATCAATATTGATAATTGCATATTTTTCCCCAATTTAGAAGAAATCAAAGAGGTAATAGAAATCCTTGGATTTTAGGCTTTATTTCTGAGTTCTTTTATACTTCAGTAACTGCTCTCACTTGGCTTATTAGAACTTAACAGTAAGTATAAATTTAAAAGATAAAATGCAGGAACTCACATTTCTCTAGTTCCAGAGACCCTGGAACTGGGGGTTTCCTGCACTCCTCCCTCCTTGCTTTCTCCTGGCCTCTAGGGCAGGGTTTGGCATACCTGCCAGCCTTTTCTTGCCTAGTGATGACTCACCTGATGCTCACAGGCTGGCTGGCACATTCCTGATGTTGCCAGATGTATTGTTTGCCTTTGTGGGCACTCCCTGGAGCTTCAGGCTCTCCCTGCCTGGTGGAAGGTTAACTGGATTGGCTGAGCATCAGGACCTTGCTCAGTTGTTCTTGGGAGTAGTTTTTACAGTCCACTGTGCCAGGTACCACTTGATGGGAACTTTTTTCTTTTTTCCTTTTTTTGTATTATTAATACATAAAGCACTCAGTGCCACTTGGTGGGAATTTTAAAATGTTTTTGTAATAATAATCTGTAAGGCATACTTTAAAGAACATATGTGTGCTATAGAAAATTTGAAAACAGCCAAATAATGGAAGGTGCGGGGAACCATTCTGTGAGCTTGACCGCCACAGACAACCCATTGGAACAGAGCTGAATGGTCTTTAGCTTTGTTTTTGTTCTTCTTTTATTTTTTAATCTTTGGTACTGGTGATTGAACTCAGGTGCTCTACCACTGGCCTACATCCTCAGCCCTTTTTATTTTATTTTGAGCCAGGGTCTCACTGAATTATTGAGGCTGGCCTTGAACTTGTGATTATCCTTCCACAACTTCCTTAGTAGCTGGGATTACAGGCATGTGCAACCATGCCCGGGTGGCTTTGTTTTTTTATTTTTAGAAACTGATGCCTTAACTAAACTAGATTTTTTTTTTCATTTAGCAGGTATCCTTAGCATTTTTGCATGTCATTATATATTCTTTCCCAGGGCAGATGCCAAGCCTTATTTTTACTACCTGCTTTACTCTTTATTGAATAGCAAGTAAATATAATTTCCTGATCTATTCACCTATAGTCACTACACTGAGGTGGGACTTCTAATTTTTTAAGTCTTTCTAAATAATGACAACATATTTTCAGGGTTTTTTTTGGGGGGGGGTGTTGCTTGTTTTGGGGTGTATATGTGTGTGTGTGTTGTACTAATGATTGAACCTAAGCATCCTCCACCACTGGGCTGCATCCTTAGCCCTTTTTAAAATTTTTTGTTTTGAGCCATGTATTGCTAAGTTGCCAAAACTGGCCTCGAATTTTGGTCCTCCTGCCTCAGCTTCCTGCATAGTTAGGATTACAGTTTTTTGCCACCATGCCTGATAATGGCTCTTTTTTTTTTTTTTTAAGTCTGAGTTCTCAGGTGTAATGGGTTAAATAACTTAAGCACAGTAGCATACCTCTATAATCTCAGATATTTGGGAGACTGAGGCAGGAAGATGGCAAGTTTGAGGCCAGCCTGGGCAACTTAGTGAGACTCTGTCTAAAAATAAAAACGGGTGGGGATGGAACTCTTGGTAGAATGCTTTCTTACCATGGACTTTACAAGGCCCTGGATTCAATCACTAATGCCCTCTGTCATCCAAAAGAAACTTTTTTTTTTTTTACCACTTCTTTAGGATCACTTTGGGATATCCTGGTCTTAGTGCATTTTGTTTCATAGTACCGAAAGATTGGCCTCCAGTTTCTTATGAAAACTAAAGGAAACCATGGGTCTCCCTTCTCAGGTGGCCATTCAACACCTGCTGAAGTCTGATGTCTGAGTTCCACTCTGTCGGGTTTTTCTTTTATCTTCATTCAGTTCTCTTCAGCTGCCATGTTCTTTTGCCTGCCTCTCTGTCTATGGACACCTGAGTTACCCTCTCTGCTTTATACCCTTATCATAATTAGCAGCTCCTGGCTTCATGATCCCCAAGTGTTCCTTGCATACTCCAAATCATGTGATGTGGCCTTTCTGATTCACCTTCCCCCAAAGTCTGAATTCCTCCAGGGCAGATGCCAGGCCTTATTGGGATCCATGTTCTCTTTTCCTTGAGCACAAGGCTTGATGGACAGCTGGTGCTCCACATCTGTCTCATGAATGAATGACTTAGAATGAGGATTGATATTCCCTCTCATTTCCTTTTTAGGGCATTCTTCTTGAACACCGAGAAAAAGAATTTGGAGACAAAGTAAACCCACTTTCTGTTCTGGAAGCTGCTAAGAAAATCAAAGCACAGGTTCCAGCCTCAGAGAAAAAATGATCACATGAAACTGCCTGGCTTATCCTTGTTTCCACTGATGTCCCTGAAAAGTTAGGAAAGTCACTTATACCACTATATTCTCACTATAGATTATTAACATATTTTAATATAATTTTCTGTTTAGGCCCATTGAGGCAAAATAGGCCCAAAATATGACTGATAAAAAATCCAAGAAACTAGTGCAGATCATTTTAGGTAAGACCTGGAAAAGATGAGGCTTAAAGTTGGCTGGTGCACCTCATTACAAACTTATGTGGTATTTGAGTACCATTATTTGAAATGATTTTTATTTTCATGTCTTGAAAAATCTAAGAAAAGTTGGGGCTGGGGGTGTAGCTCAGTGGTAGAATGCTTGCCTATCATGCAGGAGGCCCTGGGTTCAATCCCCAGTGCTTAAAAATAAAATAAAAAGATGTAGGACACATTGATAATGGAGTTAAAGATTAGAGAATGTAAGACTTGGTGTGTGTGTTTTCTATTAATGGCTTATTATATAACGTCAAAGTAATACTCAAAGAAATTATGTATTATGGGATAGTTTGATGAAGGTAAATTATAAATTGAAATCTCTTTTTTCATGTTCTCTATTCTAACCTCAGAGATTTGTTTTTCTAGGAGTGATCATCTCTGGCTCTAATAAATTATGCATCAATAATCACCTGTACAAATTTTTCTGACAAAACCAATAATAAAAATACTTACCATAATGTTATCTGAAAGTGAAAAATTATATTCCCCAGGAGTATAAAGGGTAGGGAGGCAGGCTGTAGTTCTAATAATGTAAGAGGTTTGAAAATGATCAGAAGTATTCATCCCATTATTCATGTTAGTCATTTATGAGGAATGACTTTGACATTTAAAATCAGTAGCCACTTTCATATTGGTCTTTTAGTCTAATTGGGAAAGTAAGGAAGAGAAGGAACATAAGATGAAATGTGACTTAATACATTAATTTATTATGTTTGAATTTTTTTCTTGTGGGGAGCTCTGCCCCTAGAAGTCTCCACTAAGGCACCAAATGAGCCCAGGAGTATAAGTATTGAAATGAGAATCAAGAAAACAGGATTTATTCAGGGACCAGCCCAGCCTGGAGGAGAGAGTGAAGTATGTCATCTAGGAAAGCAAGAACAGAGACTGAGGCTGGGAGTCAAGCTGGGAAAGTAGAAAAGTGGAGACTGAGGATATAGTAGGGCTTGTAGCTCAGGGCTAAGATGAGGTTTGGGTCTAGCTTCAGGTGGGTGGCAGTGCAGAGTTTGTACAAGTCCATACTGGGCTGGGTTTCTGCAGTTTTTGAGGCAACACCCTTAAGTATTTGCACAGGATCAATGCAGTGACTTCTTTCTCAGGAGCTTGATCCATGGGATTCCAGCTCAGAATAGAGTTCTTTGATGCCCAGAGGACACTTGACTCTGAAATAGTTCCCTTGCAACTGAAAGAGCAAAGCCTTAAAGCATGCACCAATGGATGCAAAAGTAGAAACCTCATTGTGATCCCTTTTACCTGCTGTTTTCTCCTGGGTCCTCATATGCCTTGTATTCTCTCTCCTATTAGTATGGCATCCTGGAAAGAGCATTGAATTGAGTCAAGGTGGGTTCAATTTCTAGTATACTCTGACCTTAAGCAAAGCTCTGGCTCCAGGCACCCTCATTGCTATCAAGTGGGCATAAAAATCCCTGCCTATTCTTTGGAGCTATTTATTAGAAATCACTGAAGGGGCTGGACATGGTGGTGCACACCTGTAATTCCAGCCACTAAGGAGTAGTCTGAGGCAGGAGGATCACAAGTTCAAAGCCCACCTCAGCAATTTAGCAAGGCCCTTGGTAACTTGGCGAGACCTCGTCTCAAAGTAAAAAATAAAAAGGGCTGAGGATGTGGCTCAGTGGTTATGTACCTCTGTGTTCTATCCCTGGAACCAAAAAATTTATTGAAGGAATGATAAATATTACAAGACAGTGCTTCTCCAACTTTAATGGACACAAAAACCACCTGCAAGGCTCATTGAAATTGAGACTGTTGGAAAAGGTGGACACAGTAAAGACATTTTATTCTCGGGTCAGAAAGGAGTTCTCAGTGCAGAACCGAGTCAATTCTGATCTGTGCAGAAGTGACTGGGAATTTTAAAGGGAGAATGAGGGGGTTAGGAGGGAAATGGCGGGGGTGGTGCAGGCAAAGAAGTGGAAAATTACAAAGAACTGGTAGGAGGGGTCAATGTGATCAGAGCTTCTGTGACTGTACTGACTGGCAAGTTTATGAAGTTAGGTTTTCTGCCTCTCACAGTGTCTGGGAGTCAGTCCTATATTTCTTGATAATTACATTTCAAAGGGATGTTCCCAGGGCTTTAAGAAACACTCTGGCTCCTAGTTAGTAAAAGATGCATATGTGCCTTTGAGGTATAGAAAGGATTTAAATTGAAATTTTATAAAGTAAATTGTTCTAAGACAAGGGGAAGTTATCAGCCTGTAGTTAGGTGTTGACTGGAACAAATGGTAAATTCTATTGGCAGCCTTGAACTTCCCCAGACAGGGACTCAAGAGAAGACAAGGCCTTCCCAAGCTGGTGTTTGTTCAATTCCTTTCGTGTATGCATAGTAAGGGGCTGGTGGACAAAATAATTTTTGCTAAAGGTTTAGTGGTTCTCAAGACTCTAATATAGCAGCCTGAGCTAGGGCCTGAGTTTCCAAATTTCTAACACGTTCCAATTAATCTTGATATCCTGCTAGTTCATGCATAATACTTTAAGAAACAAGAATCTAAAAGAGGACTGTACAAAGCAAAGGCATTAACTTCTGTGGGCTTTGGGCTTGAAAATTTTCAGCAATGTTTACAAACATTAGCAGTTTTCCCTTTTAATTTATTTGATAAAAGAATTGGAAATCCACAATACAAACTATTGAGAGAATCCACGACAATATCCTTACTATAAAGCTGGACAATTTTGGACATAAAGTAGAATTACATGGGAAGATTTTTAAAAACTTCTGATGCCCAGGCCCACTAAATCAGAGTCTTTGGAATGGGACTCAGACAACAATATGTCTTTAAGCTCCTGGGTGATTCTAATATGCAGTCAATGTAGAAAAGTGCTTAGAATATCAAGTTTGGAAGAATAGCAGTTACATCTGAAGAGCTTTTTCTCAGAACCAGGCTGCCTCTGATCATCCCTGATAAATTCAAGGAAAAACCTTTGGGTGGCAAGTGTTGGGATGATGTGGTCATGGAATGGGGAAGTGGGAACTTTAACTGGATCTGAACCTTCAAGGTGAAAAAAGAAATAGAAAAGAGTAGAGATAGCAAAACGAGAAGAATTGTGGTAATTTTTGTTATGCAACTCTATGTTCTTTCCCCAGTATACTGATTTATCAAAAGCATGCCTGCGTTTATGTTCTCTTCCCAGAGTAAGGCATTCCACTGTGATAGGGAGGCATTGGATAGGTGGGTTAGGAAGGACAAGCTGTGGGAAAGAGGCAGTAGGGATTTGTTGAGTACAAAGGATGGAAATCAGAGAGCAGACTGAACACTTACGCCCATCCTCTGACTGCCTTCCTTCCTCCACTAATGTCCAATGGGGCAAGCAGGCAGGTGGATATTTGTGAGGGGAAGGGAAAGAAAATTTGCTCATTCTGATTTCACTTTCAAATACTTAAAGGAGAAGAGTTTGGGGCTGGGGTGTAGGTCAGAGATGGAGAGCTCACCTTGTGTATTTGAGGCCCTGGGTTCAGTTCCCAAGCATGTGTATGCACATGCGCACACACACTTTCTTTTTATTTACTCATTTATTTATTGATCGATACTAGGAATTGAACATGTTAAACAAGCACTCTACCACTGAGCCACAACCTCAGCCTAGTTAGTTTTTAAAGTATTATCAGAAAAGATAGTATTTGATGGGATCCCTGGATTTGGGGAGGAGAACAGGAACATACTCCTTCCCAGGAACATCTGGTCCACTTCCATGTTGCATGGTGGTCATGGCTGACCACACACACTTTTAATGGAAGGAGTCAGCTCTTTCTGCAGTGCAGTGAAGGCCCGGGGAGTGGCAGTGTGTGTGTACTGCCCAAAACAGGTTGACGGAACGGGCAGCTCTCAAAATATGACATCTGAGCAGACATCTGAAGGAAGTGAAAAAGTGGGTCTTACAAATATTGGAGAAAGAGCCTTTCAGGGAGAGGAAACTGCAGGTGCAAAGGCTCAGGGGTGGTACTGGGATTGATATGTTCAGTGGAGAGTTAAAAAAGCAAGATGAGCCAAGTGATGCGTGGACAGTGGCAAGAGAGGAAGCAAAGGCGGTGAGATGGTTGTAATGTAGGCCATGTGGTTCTAGCAGACCAGAGAAAGAACTTATAAATTTTACTGAGATATAGGAGTCCATTGGAGGGTTTTAAGAAGAGTGACATGATCTACTTTTTATTTTTCTGGCTACTTGGAGAGAATAGTCTGTTGAGGATCCAAGGTGGCAGCAGTGAGACCACTTAGAGCTGTTGTAATGATCCATTCAAGAGATAATGGTAGCAGGAACCAGGTAGAGCAGGGAGGCCTGAGAAGTGTCAGATGCTGACCAAACCTGAAGGAAAAACTAAAGAGGATTCCTGAACCATTTGATGTGGAATGTGAAAGAGATGGATCAAGGATGACTTCACCATTTTTGGTCTGAACAGCTAACTGCATGTGAATTTTGCATTAAAGGAGAGCAGAAGATGATGGGATAGTGGGAAATTTTAGTGGGCTACAAGAGTCCAAAGGATGAGCCAGAGGTCTCAGCTTGGATGCACTGAAACAATGCTAAGCTAATCAGCCAGTTCCCAAATGATACATTCAATAGGATGCACTTTGCATGTTTTTTATGACATGGAAACAGCATTGTTGGGAGGGGGGTGTAAAATCCTTAACACACACACACTTATATATATATGAGATGAAAGTGTAAAAGACAAGTATGGGATGATAAACAATGTGCAGCCTAGGTTGAGCCCAACTTGGGAGCTTCACACTTTTAACAATCCCATTGCTTAAGCCAGAGCCTATTCCAGTTAAAGTAGAATCTCGGGATTAATTATTACTTTTTAACTCCCTAAGGGATTCTAGTATGTGGGCAAGGTGGAAAACCACTGCCTTAAAATGGAAAACAATTGTGAAATCTTTTAGAAGCAAAAGGAATTTTCCCCTTTTATATCAAAATCTTGGTCAGTGTCTGTTTTGGATTTAGGCAAGAGATACCCATGCTCTAATTTCCATGATGTTCATCCAGGAAACATGAGTAAACACTCCCTAGGGGCAGCTGAACCTTGACTAGCCTTCCACCATCACTTTCCAGTAAAAGGAACTCCTTAGAGAAATGGCTGATTGCAAAGTTGGGGCAGAACATGTACAAGATGAATCTATAACATCCTGTCACATCAGATAACAAACAGGCTCTCAAAGACCACTGAGCACTTGTAGAAAGGACAGATTCAAGAGACAAAAGAGGCTCTTGCTGGGCAATAATGGGATGATCTGAGCATCAATGAGCATAACTGCACAAACACAGGAAAGCTACAGATATCCATAAATTTGATGATAATTTTAAGAAGGAAAAAACCTCCAGTTAATATCGAAACCTAGCAAATAAAAACAAATATGATTTACCCTGCCTTTGCTACTTGAAAGTAACCAAGGGTTAATAATAGAAGTTTCTCACTATAGAAGTAGTAATTCAGATCCAGCAATACCATATTAGAGTGGTAGTTGCCAAGAGGCAGCCAGTGGGAGAGGCCTGAGTTCCTAAAAATGCCTGAGAGTGTCCAAAAGGCAGCTCCATGCAGGGCTCTGCCCCAGCAGTGATGCCTCTAAAGGCACTCTATCCTGCAAGATGTTCTGGTACCACTTCCTACTCAAAATGTTCTTCCAGCACAGATCAAGTCAGTCAAAATCTGGATCTTATGTCTTCACTTTAAGAGGAGGAAAGTGTTCTCAGAGAATGATGTTTCAAAACTCCAAGTTAGGCAGGTCTATTGGCACATCCTAGATAGAGACTTGGCAGGAGGATCACAAGTTTGAGGCCAGCCTCAGCAATTTAGTGGCACTCTGTCTCAAATTTTAAAACAAAGCAGGGTGGGTGGTGGAGTTATGGATGTAGCTCAGTGGATAAGTGCCCCTGGGTTCAATTCCCAGCACTAAAAGAATAAATTAAAAAATAAAAATACTTAAAAGCTGGTCAGGAGCAACTTTTGCGATAGAGGGCAAAGAGCTCTGAGGAAAGCCTTCAGAGTTGGGCCACCTATTTGCCATGAAATCTTGGGTTGGTGGCTTTCTTCTCTGGGTCTGTGTCTCCATCTGTATCATTCAGGAGGTTCTAGATTTGGCAGCTATGGGCACTATGGATCCTTCATCAGTGCCAAACCTGGAGTCTAGGTCTCTGTTCATATCCAGTGCTGTTGTTACTAATCTTGTTTTGTGGAACTGGATATTGAACTCTACCACTGAGCTCATCCCCAGTCCTCTTTATATTTAATTTGAGACAAGGTCTCACTAATTTTATGAGGCTGGCCTTGAACTTGTATCCTGCTGCCTCAGCCTCCCAAGTAGTTGGCTATTACTATGCATCACCATGTCCACCAACCCCATCCTCTTTGGATCAGTGGACTGGACATTCCAAGAAAACAGAAATGTTAATCTTGGTCAGGTGTGATGGCACACACCTCTAATTGATGCACTGAGACTGCACTGGGACAAACCTCTCCTTCCAGATCCAGGGAAGCTGTTGAGTATAAAATATAGACTAGATTTGCTAAAGAGGATATTTGGTCAAGGAGGTAGACTTCAGGACAATTCTCCAAGTAGCCTTGGATAGACTCAGCTCTCCCAGAATGTGCTGGGATTGTAGCATCTTGAGAGGAGAAACTGGCCACAACAGATTGGGTTCTGTTCCTATCATCCCTAAGGATGTTAGGGGGAAATTGCTTCCAGCCAACATAGCTTCTCCCCCAAATCCAAGTACTAAAGATTGATCTCAGAGGCACTCTACCACTGAGCTTTATCCCCAGTACTTTTTATTTTGAGACAGTCTCACTAAATTGCCCAGGCTGGCCTTGAAATTGCAATCCTCCTGCCTCAGCCTTCTGGTTAGCTGGGATTACAGGCATGTAGCACTTCACCTGGCTAATAATATCTATTCTGACTGGGGTAAAGTGAAATTGCAAAATAACTACCACATGATGCTGCTATACAATTCCTGGGTATAAACCTGAAGTATTTAAGCACAATATATGCTCGTGTGGAAATGTCACAGAGAAACCCATTAATTCACACAATTAATATGACTTAATATTTATAATTTAAAACCACTACCATTTGTATTAGCATCCCCCAAAAGAGAGAAATATTTAGGTACAAATATAGCAGAATAGGTACAAGATTTATATGCAGAAAACTATAACACTTTAATCAAGAAAATCAAAGAATGGATTAAATGGAGAGATATTCCATATTCATGGATAGGAAGACTCAACATTGTTAAGATGTTAGTTCCTTCCAAATTGATCTATAGATGGATACAAATCCCAGAAAGTCATTCTATGGATATCAACAAACTGACTCTGAAATCAGGCAAAAGACCCAGAAAAGTCAACACAATATTGAATGAAAATAACAAAGTTGGAATACTGATGCTATCTGACTTTAATAGGACAGTATAAAGAATCAAGACAGTGTTGTATTGACAAAACAATAGACAAATAGATCAGTGAAACAGAACAGAGAGCCCACAAATAGATTCACATAATTATGGTCACCTGAGTTGTGCATGGCAGTATATGCCTGGAATCTCAGATACTTGGGAAGCTGAAGCAGGGAGATCCCAAATTTGGGGACAGCCTAAGCAATTTTTCAAGATCCTGTATCAAGAAAAAGGGGAATATGGGAAGCAAGGGATAGAGATGTAGCTCAGTGGTAGAGTACTTGTCTAGCATGAGTGAGGCCCTGGTTACTGATCCTCAAAACTGAAAGGAAAAAAAAAAAAAGCCCAAGGACATGAACAGATGCCTCAACAAAGAAAATTTACAGATGACAAACAAATCAAGATGTTCCACATAATATGTCATTATCAAGAAAATGTGAATCAAAATAACAATAAGATACCACACTATTAGAATGGCCAAAATCCTTAATACTGGCAATAAAAATGCTGCTAAGAGCTGGGCCCAGTGGTGCATGCCTGTAATCCCAATGCTGCAGGAGGCTGAGGCAGGAGGATCGAGAGTTCAAAGCCAGCCTCAGCAACTTAACGAGGTCTTAAGCAACTCAGTGAGACCCTGTGTATAAATAAAATATAAAAAAAGGGCTGGAGATACCGCTCAGTGGTTAAGCACCCCTGGGTTCAGTCCCTGGTACCAAAAAAAAAAAAAAAAATGCTGCCAAGGATATGAATCAGCAACAACTCATATTCACTGGGGTGGGAATGCCAAATGGTACATCCACTCTGGAAGATAACAGCACTTTTTTATTTGGTACTGGGGATTGAACTCCAGGGTGTTTTACCATTAAGCTGCATGCCCAACACCACCCCCTTTTCAAAATTTATTTTGTTTTGAGATAGAGTCTTGCTAATTTGCTAAAGTTGGCCTTGAACTTGTGATCCTCCTGCCTCAGCTGCCCCAGCAACTGTGATTCCAGATGTTTGCTACCATGCCAGGCAGTTTAAAACTTTCTTACAAAACTAAATATAACCCTTTCCATATGTTCCAGCAATTGCAGTCCTTGGTATTTATCTCAAAGAGGTGAAAACTATCCATACCAAAATCTGCACATAGATGTTTATAGCAGCTTTTATCAATTGCCAAAACTTAGCATCAACCAAAATGTCCTTCAGTGGGTAAATGAATAAATAAACTATGGTATATCCAGAAAATGGAATTTTAGTCAGCATTAAAAAGAAATGAGCTATCAAGCCATGAAGACAGAGGAAAGTTAAATGCATATCACTAAGTGAAAGAAGGCTATGTGAAAAGATTGCATACTATATGATTCAATTATATTCTGGAAAATGAAAAAGTATGCTGACAGTAAAAAAATTGTTGACTGCTAAGGGTTAGGGGGAAGATAGGTTAGGAATAGATAGGACACAGAAGATTTTTAGGACAGTGAAACTAATCTGTGTTATACTTTAATGATAGATACACTCATTGTATATTTCCATCCTACAGAAGGTTCAAACCACTGATAGGATTTGGAATGTAAATGTTCCCCAAAATCTCATGTCCTCAGTTAATAGGACTATCGGGAGGTGACAGAAAGTTTAGGAGGTGAAACCTAGTTTGAGGAAGTTAGGTCACTGGGAGCATGTCCTTGAATGGAAAATTAGGACCTAGTCCCTTCTCTCTGCTTTCTGGCCACCGGGGAGTTAGAGGCTTTGGCCCACTATGGTTGCCTGCCATGATGTGCTGCCTCCTCACAGGCCTAAAGCAATGGGACCAAGCAATCATGGACTGAAACCTCAGAAACTATGAGCCAAAATGAATCTTTCCTCCTTTAAAGTTGTTTTTCTCAGGCATTTTGTCATAGCAAGAGGAAGTTGACTAATATAAACACTAAGATTAAACCCCAATATAAATATGGACATTGGGGGATTCTTATGTGTCAATGTAGGTTCAATTATAACAAATATACCAGGTAGGTAGGGGATGTCGATAATGAGGAGGCTGTGCAGGTACAGGGTAGAGATTATATGGGAAATCTTTTTACCTTACATTCAGTATTACCATGAACCTAAAATTGCTTTAAAAAAATAATCTAGCTGGGCATGAAAATACAAATATATTAAATAAGAATATATTGGGGGCTTTGTTTTGTTTTTGAGATGAGGGTCTTATTATGTTGTCCAGTCATGAACTCCTGGGTTCAAGCCATCCTCCTGTCTCAGCCTCCTGTGTAGCTAGGGCTACAGGTGCACACCACCAAACACAGTTTACCAATATATTTGTAACACAAATCAAAATACACTAGCAAGTGGAAATACATTAGCAAATGAAAAACCAAGGCATACAGAATCCCATTTATTCTGTCCCTATCCATCTATATGTATATTTGTTTGGCTCTAACAAGATAGATGTTTATTTCTCTCCTAATAGAATAGTCTATACCTAAGCTATCCAAGGCTGGGCTGGTGGCCCCACTGGGTCAGGGGTCAGTTTTCTTCTAAATTGTTACTCTGTCATCTTACCTCAATGCCTTCATATTCCACGAAGTTACCCACTAGTTCACCAGAGCTGGTGGGGAGGAGATGTAGAGGTCGCACTTCTTTCCCTTAAGTCACAACTTGGAAATAGCACAAGTTGTTTGCTCACATCCGATTGGCCAAGACTTCAAGATGCTCTTATCTATAACAGAGACTGGGAAATGTAGTCTTTCTTTCTTTTTTTTCATTTTTTTTCTTTCTTCCTTTTTGTTTTTTGGTGATGCTGGAGATTGACCGCCCCCCCACCACTCTGAGCTACACTTCCAGCCCTGGAAATGTGGTCTCTCTCATAGATGGCTTTGTACCCAGCCAAAATTTGGTGGTTCTATCCCCACCTCTGAAAAAGAATGGATTTTGGGGGAAAACCAAATGTCTGCCTTAACATATGTATATATGGAAAATACATGAAACTCTGGTAACAGTATTTGCCTCTAGAAACAGAGTAATAGTGATTGAGGACATAGATAGGGAGGACAATGTTCTATTTAGTACCCTTTTGGATCTTTATAATTTGTTCCATGTGAATGTATTAATTAATCCAACATTTTAAACAAGGTTATATAAATGGAACCCTACCATGTTCTTAGTATACCTCCCTAGCTAGTTCACTGACAGAAGTTTGTGTATCTGCCCCTCACCCCTCAGAGAAGGTTACAGATAAATGTGGTGTGAAACTCAGGCCACACTGAATTGCAGAAAATCCACATGGTTTGAGGAGCTGGTGAAGTCCCATAGGCCTACATGGGCTTCTTTGTACAGGAGCCTGGAAAAGAGCTCAAATCCAGATAAGTGCCCTGGGAATGCTAATCCTCCTGAGCCAGAGGACCCAACCTGGCCTCCCTAATTCCCTCCTGACTGGGCCAGGTTTGATTAGAAAAGAGGAAGCCCATTCTTCTGCCAGGCTTTTGTCCCAGCATGGATCATGAGGAGAGAGAAGAGGAGGCCAGGAGAGACTGGGAGTTGGCCCTGGAGACGTAGGTGCAGGCAGTTCCTAGGCAGATGCTGCTGCTTGCCCTTTGAAGCAGGAAGCCTTTGAAGACTCTGCCAGGCAGAGGCCAGGCTGCCCTTATCTGACTCATCTCTTTCCCATCCTTCATGACTCATGAAACCTTGGGGCAAACTTCAGGCCTGTATGGATGGGAGCTGGGAGGCTACCAGCAGCGAGCCCGTCATCCTAGTGCAGGAGGGCAAACCCTTCTACTGGTTCCTGCTGGGCTGTGAGACAGATCACAGAAAAGACACTCTCACACCTCCTGGAGTATAGACCACTCAGGCCCTGTTACCTAAACTGGCTCCCAGTACCCTCTAGAGTGCTATGCAGCTGTTATTTAGTACCCAAGGGGCTCTGTGCACACAGAGAAACATTTCCAACTCCACATCGTGTCTAATGTCCAATGAAAGAAAAGTGAAACTGTTAACATTCATCTAAATATTTACATAATATTTCCACAATTAATAAATCAAATTGTTGTATTTTTAACAGAATAGATTTCCCCTGAACATTTAAACATCAATTACACCCTTCCTGAATCTAATGACTCAGTCTTATAAATGTTTTTAACACCGTTAAACATCGATAAATAATAACATAACCATTACAGAACTGGACCTGTAAACACATACTAACTCTGCTTTCAATGCTAGTGAGTGTATCTAAAATTGCTTCTTTATTATTTGCAATCAGTGGCAGAAGCAGCCAGCAGGATAGATAATACGCTTGTATGTTGCTCATCACTGCCCTCTCCTGGGAACCTGAGGGAGTTGGCCAGGCCACACCTAATCCAGACTCATCAGGTTCTGTGACTTAAATTCCCACCCAGGGTATAGTGACTAGATGACAGTCAGGCCCTAGACTGTACATCAGACCCTCATGGGCTGGCTATGGACTTTCAAGACTTGAATAAAATCTTTGAACAAGAAGGGATGCTAATGTTGTCAGCTGATCAGAGCAATCAGCTACAGGTTCTTGGGGTGTCTCAGTGTGCATCTCAGAGAAAGGCTGGGACAGAAACCAAAGATTTACAGAGGAGCCAGTGAGCAGAAATCTGGCATGAGCCCTGAGGGGTGCTGGTCTAAAATTGCTGGTGCAGTAGAAAAAGAGACACCAGTATCAGTGCACAAATGGGGAGTACATGACATGGGGATAGTACCAGATCCTGACCCCTGCAGGCTTGCTCTACAAAAGGCATTGAGGAGAGGCTGTACTGGGTGACTTTCTCTTTCCCCGGCTTCACACAGGCAAAGGGAATGGGCAAAAGGTGTTCTGAGCCATGGCAACAGCATGGGCAAGGGGTCAAGTGCACAGGAAACAGAAGCTGACCCAGAAATGCATGTGCAGGAAGGGAGGGAAGCAGGACTAAGTAGAGACAGGAACTGAACAATGAGGCCTTAACTGATCCCATGGGAGCTCTGAGCTGGGATGTTCCATTAGTTCCCAGGAAAAGAGGCAAGGAAGTTCTGAATCCCTCCCTTCAACTATTTAGTGGATGTAGCTGCCTGTCTTCTCTCCCCGCTCACACACACACTGGGGATGGGGCAGAGCCTTGGGGTGGGGCACAGCCTTGGCACCTTCCTTCCACTAGGGAAAATTCCAAGTGAGTGATCAAATTCAAACCCTACGTCCTGCCTGTGTGGCCACTACATGGAGGGGACAGGCTGGGTCACTGAGTGCAAGGGAGGCCTGTGGTCAGAATGTGGTTACAGCAGTCCATTCAGAGGCTGACCAGGCCCAGCCTCTGAATAACACAGGAAGGGGTTGGTATTCAAGATGAACTTTTAAGAGTTTGGGGGAGGGAGACTGATAGGATCAGATTTTTGTTCTAGGGTCAGGGAGGGGGTAACTGGGACCACAGGCTAGAGATTAAGTCTCATGATAAAGATATGGTGTGGCCAAGTGCATAGAGAATATCTAAAGACACAGAGTGACTGGGACTGCAGAGAGCCTGTGAAGATGGGGTGGGGGTGCTTAGATCAGAGTCTGGAAAGAGCAGAAACATGTACAGGAAGTGGGAAACAGGGTGCCTCAAAGAAGGCTGAGGAGCAGCTGGGTGTGCACTACATGGTCCTGAGTGGGTAAGCAGAAGAACGAGTGCTCCTGGAGGA
Source organism: Marmota monax (assembly GCF_021218885.2). Lineage (NCBI taxonomy): Eukaryota > Metazoa > Chordata > Mammalia > Rodentia > Sciuridae > Marmota > Marmota monax. The sequence continues at coordinate 304,827 of NW_026692881.1, forward strand.
AGGAGATAGAAGCAATGTCACACAAGGTGGGCAAAATTCTGCCCCCTTTTCTAGCATATATGCACCTTCTGCCTGCAACACACGCCCACAGAGCAGCAGCTTGAAAAACTCAGAGATTCCTTAGACTGCCCCTAGGTGGCAGTGTGTGCACATGCAGCAGCTGTTGGGCATGGGTCCCCAAGGACAACCAGATTTTCCCGTGGGATTAGCTAAAAGGCCCCAAAGTTGTGAGAGAAACAGAGAGGGGCACTTGTGATGCCTAAAGTACTCACCTGTGCTCTGCTTCAGGTAAGTCCCAGCGCACCCCTGTCCCATGCTTCTGGGAATGGAAACATGAGGATCTTTCTGGGACTCTCCTGGCAGGGTCTGAACCTGGAGGTCCCAGGGCCTTAGCAGACCCTCAAAACCCTGAGATTGAGACAAACAGGGGTTTCAAGTCTGGATTTGAAGATGATAGTTCTAGTTCTACTGCTTGTGGACTGGGTGACTCCTTCTGAGCCTCGTTTCCACATCTAGTTTACTAACTCAGAGCTTTATGAAGGTCAGTTCACGTGAGATTATTCCAGATATAACATTCCTAACTCTAAGTGGCTTTTATATCCACATATACCCCATAATTCCCTGAACAGACATGAGCAACTCTCAACCCTGAGTGGACATAGCTTTCAAGGGGAGAGTTAGAGTTCGGCCCACGCAGTCTCCCTCTAATGTCCTATCTAGCTACAAGTAGGGTTTCCTTCTTTGGCAAAACCATCTCCCATGTGGAGTAATTATACCATGGTTGAGTCAAGGATGATAGGACGTTGGGAGGTCACCTGTCAAATCACCTTCTTCTTGCCCTAACCCCAGTTCATGGGTGGCACAACCTTGGCCAGAGATGTGATGGGTCTACTTATTACCACCATCTGCTGAAAGTTCAGCCCCCATCACTGAAGAGTACACCTCTGTCTCTGTGTCTGGTGCTCACTATCACAAATCTTAGTTCTGTCTTGCAGGGAATACCACCTGAGGGCATAGGTCACATGGCTTAGGATGCAGATTCTAATGGGAATAAGAAGTACTTGGAAATTTACAAATTCCTTAAAATAGTTCATTCTAGCTAGGTGTGGTGGTTCACACCTGTAATCCCAGTTTCACAGGAGGCTGAGGCAGGAGAATCCAAGTTCAAAGCCAACCTGTGCAAGTTAGTGAGACCATGTATTAAAATAAAAAATAATTTTAAAAAAGGTCTAGAGATGTAGCTCAGTGGTAGAGTACCACTGGTCTCAATCCCCCATAGTGAAATAAAAAAAAAAATCATAATGAAACAATAAGCATTGGAAGACAGGCCAAGAAATCAACTTATTTTTTTGTTCTTTCTCCCCTAGTTCTGGCCTCTTTTTAAAGAAAGGAAACATCCATTAAAACTAATCTTGGAGGGAATGGTCTCCCAAAGATGTTATGACCTGGCTCATTGTTATTGCTGATACCTCAAGTCCTGCCATACATTGATGAGATGACCCATCCTCAAATTGTCCTCTTGGCCCTAACTTTCTCACTCTAAGTAAGGGCCATTGACTTACTTCTTTGCTCCACAAGGTCACCCATTCTCATGAGTACACCCATAGCCTTGTGTTACCATATCATCTTCTCATTTACTGAGGGCCTTCCAGCTCCACTGCCATCTTCTCCTTCCTACCAGCCAAGGCCTGTGATACAACACCTCTGCTTTCCTTCCAGTATCCTTGAATCCTTTGCACTATTGTTTTTCTCTCATGCCTTCTGGCAAATTCCCAAACAGTGCTCAGTTCTACATCCTAGAAAACTATGGTGACTATCCACCTTTCTCCATTCTGCCTCATTTTCACCTGAACCATTGCACAGCTCTCTTTATAACTTTTTTCTTTTATGATTATAAGTCAACTGAGGCTGAAACCTGTCCATTGAGGAGAGCCAGAACAGACCAGCTGAGTGGACCTGGGACCTGAATGACATTGTGGAGGTACCGATCAGCCTGCTCTTCTTCCCAGTATGTCATGGAAGTTTTTTCAATAACTATAGCTACCATCAGCAACAAAACCCATTTGGGTAAAGCATGTAGTTGGGTCACTGTTATAAGGACTAAACACAATTCCTAATTGATACAAAATCTGCAATTTTTTGGCTTTTGCTTAGATGTATCTCCTGAATACAATCTCAAATTGGACCTATTCCTTCTGTCCAGAGGTACTTCGAATGGAAGAGGTCTAAGTCATCAACTCTCATTAGATATACACATACAAAGGACCCCGGAGTTCCTTGTCTCAGTGAATAGCACCACTGTTCATTCAGCCAGAATATGATGTCTCCTGTTTCCTTATTTTCCCATTTAACTCCTCACTCTCAGTTCTATATCCAGGAAGCATCCTGACTCTGTCCACCTCTCTCCATTCTGCCTTATCTGTACTGAATTATTACTACAGTTTCCTTTATAACCGCCCCCCCCCCCTTTAATCTTGCTCCTTTCAACACACTCTTCTGGCTGCAGTCTTAGGGATCTTCTAAAGCACAAACATGTCAATGTCATTATTCTGCCTAAAACCTTTCAGTGGTTGCCTAGGACCGGCTATACAAGACTCTGCCAGGAATTATGATGTTGGTCCTGCACACACCATCCCTTCTTCTAATATAGGTCTTGAGCTATGGGCATGTGACCCAGGCTGGCCCAATTACGGTATCCCATCTCCCTCACCACAGTGATTGGTCCAGGAATGGGCACATGACAAGAGTTTGACCAATTAGAAATCTTTCTTGGAACTTGTCCAAATCAAGCTAGAGTATAGAATTATTCATAGTCATATACTTTTGAAATGGCAAACTCCAAGAAGTAGGAGAGAAAGGCAGGGGGTCCTGGTCTGGGAAGCCCCTAGTATCAGCCATGAATTTCCTGAATAACTTTGGTTTCAGGTTCTTCTTTCGATTCTGAGTGACCTGAATATCCTTCTGGTAATCTTTCCCCTCCCCATTTTCCTACATTGGTTTAAGTAGAGGCCTCTTGTTTCCAACTAATTATTTCCTGACTATTGTGAAGAACTTTGGCAGTCTGGCCTTAATAAGAAATCGTTCCTGGGTAACAGAGTTCTTCACAGCTTACCTACTGTTTTTCAGTTTTACAAACTTTATTTCATTTGACACTTTTCTTTCTTTCTTTCTCTCTCTCTCTCTCTCTCTCTCTCTTTTTTTTTTTTTTTTGGTGGAGGTGCTGGGGAATCAAATTTAGGGCCCTGTGCATGGTAGCATGGTAGGCAAGTGCTCTGCCACTGACCTACACCTGTAGCCAATTTGTGCTAGGAGCTTGTGAGATGGGTATTACTAAGACCTTGACAATTTAGGTAAGAACATTAAGACTCATAGATGTCATATGGTTTGCACAAGATGAAAAAGCTATGAATTAGGAAAGTTTGTCACCAAATCCCTCTTCTCTTTAAGGTCCCCTGTGCCTGCCCCTTGCCAGTGCATACATGGTTGTACAGCCTAGGATGGGCAAGAGCAGCTTCAGGACAAAGGACTATGAAGGAATTCAGAGGAAGACAAAAACCAAGTTCTTCCACTTAAACTTTAATTGATATTTGCCTCAGGAAAAGAAACTCTTGACTTCTTTGCTTTCTTTCTTTCTTTACTGTTCCTTGTTCCCACAATCCATACTCCAGGCTTGTAGTACTTTAATTCAGCTATATTATTGGCAATTACAGTCCTAGGGACTAGCCTGCAAAGGAAATTACTAGTTATAATACAATTCTTTTATAAGTTGGGGCTGTCTGTATCCTAATTCTTTTATTTTTTAATAAAGGAAATAAAACATGTTCTGAATGGAGTTTCTCTGCTGCTCTCAGAAGCAACCCCATGTTGCTGTCAAAATGGGAAAGCTGGGTTGCTGGGAATGGCAGAGGAGTATCAGATGTGAGTGTCCAGTGAGTGAGACCTGCTGGGGGATGGGGTGGGGTGAGGTGGGGTAGGACATGCCGACTCTGTGAGGGATCTTCCCCACCCTCTTTAAAATTTTATTTTATTTATTTATTTTATGTGGTGTTGAGACTCAAACCCACTGCCTCACACATGCTAGGCAAGATCTCTACCACTGAGTCACAACCCCAGCTTCATATCCCCACCCTCTTAAGAACCTGCAGCAGTGTGTTCAACCTGTCTAAGAAGAAAAATGTGTCCCAGAGGCTGCTCAGATTGGCAGAACCTCCAACATCACTCAGTCTATGGTTCACAAAGTTGTCTTCACTCTCTCCTTCCTCTTGTTCTATGCTCATGACCTTCACATCCAGGATTACGCAGATATCATCAAATGTGAATGGTCATCTTCTCTTCACTGGAAATATGTCAGCCTCTGTGTCCTTTTCTTAATAACTGTGGCAGTCTCCTTCCATCAGAGGTGACCTTTTCATCAGTGCCCATATCCCATCTTCTTTCGTCTGCTCTTCAGAGTCACTGCTCCTTCTATCCTAGATCTTTCCTATCACTGTACAAACCTGCTCTGGGATAATTTATATTTTAACAAACTCCTCTGTAGTCTAACAAAAGTCAAAATTAAATGTGGTCACAAGCACCAGAAAATAGAAGATTAAATATATATAAAAAGTCAATAGGTAGGTAGCTGAGTAGGTGTGGTGACTCCCTAAATATCAGGAACCCACATTTATTCTCACTCTTCCATAACTTCCTCAATACATGGCTTCTACTACAGATTCCATATGGTTACTGGAGCTCCAACAGTATATCCATATATTCCAGTGAGGAAGAAAGAACAGTGGCTGAGGAAAGCACATTATTTCCTTTAAAGCCAATTTAAAATTTGCACATGATCACCCCTACATCCTGCTGGCTGGAACTGAGTCACATGATCATTCATAATTGCAGGATAGGCTGAGAAATTCTATTATGAAAGGAAAGGGTGAGAATGGTTTTTAGGGTAATCTAGCAATCTCTACCAAAGCCTCCTATATGCCCACATCCCTTTTGAGATTCCTTCCAAGTTCTCTGTTTCCTGTTAGGTTGTCCATATATGATAGCTATACTATGCTCTAGCTTTCACCCCTCTACTTCAAGAACACTGCATACCCAGCATGAAAAGAGGGCCCAATACACACCAGGCCCCCAATCAAGCACTTACTGTCTGCTGAAAATGAATGGAGGGTCAAGTTTCCATAGAGGTCCCTAAACTACCTGGGGCGTCACAGAGACAGATGCATCCCCTTAGAGAAACAGCAATAACTGGAATGAACTGAACAGATACCATTTCAAGTTTCTCTCTCTCTCTCTCTCTCTTTGTTTTTGTAGGGCTGGGAATTGAACCCAGGTCCTTCTCCCACTTGCTAGGCAAGCGCTCTACAACTAAGCTATATGCCTAGCCCTTTTTACCTTGAGACAGGATCTCACTAAATCGCCCAGGCTGGCTGGCCTTTAACTTTTGATCTTCCTGCCTCAACCTCCCAAATAGCTGGGCTTACAGATGTGCGGTGACTGTGCCCTCAGCCTAGTAAGATTCCTGTTATGCATTGCCAGGCAGAGCAACTACCTGATCCTCAGTCCCCTCTATGAGTTTAAGCAACAGCAGTGTTCCTGTGCTTCACTTTACAAGTAGGGAGGCCGATGCTAGGAAGGTCAGCCTTTTCATCACGAGATGCATGCCAGCAGGGTGGATCCCCCTGCATACCTGTCTGTACTTCAGGTCTCCCATGCCGCCAAGAATCACCTCAGCCACCTCCTCATCATAAAGGTGAGGAACAAATCTCAGCAGGAGATACAAAGAAAGCGTGGTATTTTTAGCATCAAGGCTGGAAGGAGCGAGTCCTTAGAGTTCCGTAGGCAAAGAAATAAAAATCTTAATTTACCATCTCTTCTTTTACAGACTACCCCCACCTTGGATTTCCAAGGCCGGGCAAGAACGCCTTCCATCTTCAAAACAGCCATTTTCCTAATCCTTCTCCCACCTCTACCCAGTCGCTCTGAGCATCCCTTGAGATGTGGCCTCCCACAGCTCGCTGTTCTCCGCTGGGGCCAAGCCTGGGGCAAGGCCGGAGGGGCGTTCGCGCAGCGTATCTCGGCCGACTGTTCGCAGTGGCCACAAATGCTCGCCCAGGGTCCAGGCTCCGCCTGCGCCGCTCACCCACCGCTAGGGCAAGGACCAGGGCTGCCCCCAGCCTAGGGCACCGCCCAGAGTCGGACAAAGGGGCGGGTCGGCGATCCGGCCTCACTGCTTGGGGTGCTCCGAGAGCTGGAAGGCGGGGCGGGGCGGGTCGATCCGCGGCGGGCGGGGCCAGGCGCGGGGCCGCACCCGGCGGCGAAGGGAAGCGGCGCCCCTTCCTTCGCCAGCGCTAGGCGCCGCGCCCCCGGCCACGCCCCTCTGCGCCCCGCCCCCGCCGCTTGGACGGCCCGAGTCGCGCCCTCCCGCCTGGAGCTGCCGAACTTGCTCTAACTTCCTCGGCCGACCGGGCCGCGCCGCCGCTGCCGCGCCCGGGTGAGTATCGCGCGGAGCCCCAGCCAAAGCCTCGGGCCCTGCCCGCCTCATTGTCTGAGGCCGAAACCCCCAGTGAGCGTCCACCGGAGACAAGGACTGCTCCCCAGATTCCCGCTCTGTCCCTCAGACTGCCTTCTCGCCTGCCCGGGGGCGGCCCCGCGGGCGGCGCTGGCTTTGTCTGCCCGGATCGCCCGCGAGAGGTTGGAGGCCGCGGCCCGGACCCCGCGGAGCCGAACTCAGGCTCCGGGCGGAGTGAGAGGCGCGGCGGGTGATCCGACTGGCGCTCCTGACTCAGTAGCCCTGGCCTCCTCCGGGGACGGGCGGGGGTGGGAGTACCCTGCGAGGGAGGGGCTGGATTCCCGCCGTCGCTCCGGGCTCGGCTTTCGTCCCCAGCAGCGAGCCCCGGGGTGGGCGCTCTCTTCGGCTCCGTACCCAAACCTCGGCACCCGGGAGCTAGGGTCGGGGTTGAAGGTGGAGGGGTGGGTATAGGCCAGTGAGGGCTGCCCCCTCCCCCAACTCAGCGATGGGTGTTCTCTAAGTCGCGCACGCGACTGTGCGTCCGACTCTGCTTGGCTCCGGCTTCGGGCTGCCGGAGTTTGAGTACCTGGAGACCCAGCTTCTTCGTGCTTGGAAGCAGAGCCCGACCCTCCGACCCCTGACCTGGCCTAAGCTTTGTCCGGGTTGCTTTTGTGGCTCGTCCCAGCTTGCTGCTTCGTCCCCGTTGCGGAGGTTAGGAAGTGTGTGTGTGTGTGTGTGTGTGTGTGTGTGGGGACGTTGGCCTTGGGACCACTTGAACGTGTGTCTTGGGAACTTAAAATTGGCCTCCGTAGAAAGTCGGAGTTTGGGGAAGTCATGAGCCCGTTGGTATTCTGGCGCTGGCCACCAAGCAGTGGTGAGTACTAAATAACTGTCCCTGGGCGCTGGTCTGAGGACTTCATGCCAGAGAGTGTAGGGCTTTGAGTTGGAGCCTCTGCAGGTGTGCTGAGAGCCGGAATCTGCTCTACAGGAGGTCACTCTTGAGCTGGTGTGTCAGCTGTATGCCAAATCCTCAAAGAAGCCTTCACCCTGCCCCTTGACCTGGAAGTAGAAGTTAGTGCCATCTGAGTGCTTGGGCCACCCCTTCACTTTTGTGAAAGGAAACCTGGAGATCCACATTCAGCCAGTATAGTGGTTGGTGGAGGCAATTTTCCTTTCAGGGATAATCCTGGGTGCTGGCACCCTCAGAATGAAGGCCAGATTCCATCATGGCTCCATATTGCCTTCTAGCCCCCTTCCTCAAGGGTCCCCAAGCTTTGTGTCCCATTCAGAGTGTGTGTGTGTGTTTGTGTGTGTGTGCACGGGTGTGCTTGCAGTGCCATTGCACTTTGCCACACTAGGGGGTTGAACCCAGGGCCTCACACCATGCTAGGCAAATGCTCTACCTCTGAGCTATACCCCCAGGCCCCATTCTGCAGATTTCTATTGTTTCGACGTCAGACCTTAGAAACCAGGCTACCAGATAAATTTTCCCTCTCCTTCTCATTGTGTTATCCTTTGTTGCACTCCACCTTCAGGTGAAGACTTCTTTGATGTGTCAGTCTCTTCCTTTCATTTCTGAACTCCACTACTTGGACCACCTAATATGATCTGGCACTTTTGCAGGCAGTGTTCTAGGACTAGTGATTCCCTGACCATCTGTAAAACCTGTGTGATCTTAGAATCCAGGCTGGACTTAAGTAGGTGCCCAATAGTGTTTATTGATTTGAGTTTAGCAGCATCAAACAGGAATTTGAGTCATGGATGCCTCTGCAGGTTTGTGGCTGCTTGGAGGAAGAAAGGGCATGGAGGAGAGGGGGCTGCAGAAGTGTTGTCTGCCCAGGGAAGATCCACCCCTTTTTTAGCAGCTGTGCTAATCTCTTAGGACAGGTGAGGACTTGCTCCTCCCTTTCCATGTTTGGGAGTGGGAGGATGAAGCTCATGCCTTGCGTCGGAGGGGAGGGGCCTGCTTTGCAGGTTTTGGGAGTGAAGTTCCCAGGGAGGCCAGGGTGTATGGAACCATTTCCTGAGGCCTCATTCTAGGTCACAATGCGCTCAGGGATTTGACCTTGTTTAACTTCAGCTGAGTAGAATTCATTTTGGCAGCACCTACGAAGTGCCATTGTGCCAGTCCTGGGAAACCTTTGCTGGTGTACAATCTAGGAAGGTTTTGGAGAAGCTTACAGCAAATATGTGGCAGGTTTAATATTGATAGTAATAGTGACTTTGTTGAGGCTTAGTATTTACTGAGACTTAAACCAGTAAACTATCCTAGTTTTACTTATATTAACTCATTTAATCCTTGAAACAACCCAGTGTGAGATGATATTAACCACCTCATTTTACAGATAGGAAACAGTGGTCAAAAGAGGTCACAGAGTAACTTAGCTTGAGTTTTCAATTTGAGCTGGATTTCCTGATTGCTAATTGGAAACAGGCATTACTTAATGCTGTCCTCCAAGAAGTGATTAAAATTGATTAATATACTGAACAAACCTGGCCCGCAGCAGAAAGACTAAGTTCTTACTGGGGCAGTTGCCTTTATATCCCTGCATCAGAAAGCATCTTTCAAGTCTAACACAGCCTGGGCACACAGCAGGTACCTCCAGATCCCTGCTGATTGACTGCTGATGTATCTTATGTGGTAAGGACAGACAATGGGAAAAGTGACTGAAAAGTCACTGCTTTTATCTGTCTAGAGAGATCAGGGTTTGATGTGGTAACAACAATCTCAGAGGCTTAAAGCAACAAAGGTTTATTTCTCATTCACTCTACATATCCATTGCCTGTCTTTATGTTGTCCTCATTATAGGACCACATATGGTACTATGCGGATTCATTGGAACATTCGTGGCCACTTGGACAGAGGGATAGAGAGCATGATGAATCCTCCCTTGATTCTTAGCCCGTCTACCTAGAACTGGTATTTCATTGGCTGAAGCAAGTCACATGGCCATATTTACCTGCGAAGTGGGGAGGAGATAGAATCAGAAACATTTGGTGAATAGCACTTATGCTCAACACTTGCCTGCCACTGTTCCTTCCTCTGCGGTTTCTTCCCACAGAGGGGATCGTATTATCATTGTATGTATCTATGTCACCAGGAGGAGTAATCATGAATTAGAGAAGCACCATTTAAGTTAAAGATGAATTGAGGTGCTATATTTGAAAGGCAGAGAGGTATGGTAAACAAAAATTCATTTCAGGATAGTAAGAGGTGGTCTGCAAAGGCACTTTGCTCCTCTGGTCCTGGGTAAGTTACTTGAATTCCTGAATATTATTTTGCTCATTCATTAATTCATCCATTCATTCAGAAGCTCAAGAACCAGTGGCAAGTTTCAGGTCAGAGGTTCTTACTAAGCACATGCTCAGGTCCCAGTCCACTGCTAGGGATGATGATACCTGTTTTTTGCTGCTGAGTCCCAGTAGCCTTTTAAGAGAAATATTATTATCCCTGAGAAGTTAAGCCAGCTCCTGTTCTACTTCACTGCCCTGGCTTGTGAGTTCTAGGATATCTTGTACTTCCTATCCCGCCTAGATGTGGCTAGCCACCTTTCCTTGAAGCAGGAACAGGTAGAGTTACCTCTGGCAACTGTGCCCTCCCCCTTCCCTTTTTGTATTCTGAGGCTGAGCTTGCAGGCCTAGAAGTGTGGAAAGGAGTGTTTGTGTGGAGAGGTAACTGGAGGGTGGACTCATTGGCAAACAGGATTGAGTGTGGGGCTGGCGTGGTTCTCTGGAACCATCTACTAGAAGGGATTAGAAAACATAGATGATGTTAAAAAGCGAGCTGCACTAAAGTTCTTGCTTTTGTGCTTCATCACCTGCTTAGTTTCTGGTGACATCCGATATACCCCATAGACACTGGGAATGGTGGAGAGACCTCAGGTTCTTCTGCATTATGGCTAACTCACTATCCTTAGGCATATTTTCTCCTTTTGCAGATCCTCTTTTCCCATCTGTGGAATGGAGGAACAAGTGATTGCGATCTCCGGCAGTTCCCACTCTTGGCTGGCCATCAGAGTCCCTAGGGAGCTGTGTAGACTGGTGATTTGAAACTCTTGGGCTTAGAGAATGCCAGTATTTTGGGTTTGCTTTCCCCAAACCCAAAAAGCAGTGTCTTCTCTGACTGTGAAGAGCATAGGGTTTTGTAGTCTCCCACTCATTTCTCCCTTAACCGCATATGTTTTTCATTTGGACAGAGCAAGTAATTGTGTTGGTTAGCACAGTACCTGGCTAGTGGGCATTGTTCAGGATCTCTGGTGATTCAACATGAAGATGACTGGCACCAACCAGCTCACAGAGTGGATAGTAGGGAGGCCAGCTTTCAAGTTTTGTCTAATTTCTGACCAAGTGTCCTAGATCACAGTTTTACATTTTCTCCTCTGGATAGTAAAGCAGAATCAAATCTGCCTTCTTGTCTCACTGGGTTGCTTTGAGGTGTGAATAACACTTCAGATTTGAGAAACTGGGTCCAGAGCCCGAGTCAGGCCTGATATTCTGTTTGGGACAGTGCCATCTGTCTGGAGGCTCTCAGCAAAGTACTTACCAGCAGCTGATTCTGGGAACCCCACTTCCTCCACTCTTGGGCCTGGTAGGGTTGGGTGGAGCTGGGCAGGGCTGTGGTTTTCTCTTTTTTCTGTAAGTGGGCCTCGGCAGACCAGAGTTGAAACCTTCACCTCCTAAGGTCTGTCTGCTTCCCTCTTTGCGCAACAGGGTAAAGACCTTGGCTAGATAGCTGGAGAGTCAGGCTCCTCCCTCCTTGAGCTCTGTCAGCCTGCACTGGATGACTGAGAGCCATGACAGTTGTCTCAATTGGCTGCTGGGATCCTTGTAGGAGGTGGGCCCCTAGTGCTGCCTCATACTCTGTGTTCCCTGGCATTAGGCAGACCTGAGTTTCCGCTGTTGGCATGGGTAAGATTTGGGGAGGGGCCAGGGCAAGGGGCTGGTGAACCCTTTCTGGGTTTTCCCTGAATATGTATGCCAATTCTTGGGCCTATGCTCATGTATGCCACATAGCCCAAGGAGCACTCAAAAAAGAGGCTTTGAGGAATTCACAACTCTGACATTCAGGAGAGGGACCCACACAGCATCTTGAAGAGAGTGAGTGCCCCTGATTTTTTTGTCTGTATTCTGAGGTGTCAGAGTCCTGATCCTGTTGAGGGCCCAGGGCAGTAGCATATCCAAGGACACAAAGTCCTTAGGGTCTTGAGTTTAAGGCATCAGAAGAAGATGTCACCTAACTTTCAGTTTGGGGTCACCCAGGAAGGATCAACTGGGCGCCATAAATTCACTGCAGCAATTCAGGCTGTGGTGGAGCTCAGGACAGCAAGAGTACATGCCCAGTCTGAGGGGCACTTAGCTGTGCTCAGTGCCCCGCTCCACAGAGAGGCTGTAAATGCCCACTGAGTAACCATTACCCATCTCCGTGATCTCCCTGGTGCCTAACCAGCCTGAAGGGTAGTATTCTTGTTTCAGTCCTTCGCCCCAGTGAGAAAGGGGTGTATTCCTGGGGCTTGGAGGGGGATGCCAGCTCTAACCCCAGATGAAGTGTAGGGGACACTGGGTGAAGGGTGGGAGTTGATAGGTCTGGGAAGCTTTGGGGAGCTCTGAATGGTTCAAGAAAAAAATTATTCTGGCACTTGTTTAAACAGTTAGGCAAACTGTTCAGGACAATGGCAATGGGAATTTTAGTAAGGGAGAGAGATTGGGCTCAACTCCAAATTCAACAAAGGAAGAGTGGGACTTCACAGCTAAGGAGCAGTATGTGGGGGACCTGGAAAATTTCTAAGAAGATAGGATTTTTTTTTTTTTTTGGTAAATGATGTAACAGGATTCTTGCTGAAGGTAGGCCCAAGTGATTAGATATTAACTAGTGAATGGTGGCAGATGAGGCACTTGATTGGATATTGGGAATAAACCAACTCAGCAGGATTTTTGCTAATACTGGGCTCTTTTAAGATAGAGACAGAAGCCCGAGGTCAGAACTAGTTCAGCAGAGGGCTCAGAGGACTTGACTAAAAAGTTTGATGAAGGACAGAATTGTTTTCAGTGTCCCATGGCCAGCAGTGACCTGTATTTAGCTTGTCCATGGTTCATGCTCTAGTCTAAGCTCATGACCACTTACCCCTGTCCCACAGGAGTGGTCTTTCTTTGTGGGTGTCCCTTCTCATAAGGGTCCCTCATTGTTTCCAGAACCTTGGTCTTTTTATTTTCACCATCTACTGGTTCCTTATCTCTTGGCTTCCTCCCTACTAGCCTGCTGCACCCAGGAAGCAGGCTAGTAGGGAGCTTCAAGGAATTAATGGGCTCCAAGGAAATGAAGATTAGTGGGCTCCAAAGAAATGAAGACCCAGACTATCTATAGTCTGGGTCTTCATTTCCTTGGAGCCCACTAATCTCCCACAGCGGGATCTGCTGGCCAACCAATCCTTGCCACTTTTCTCTGGACAGCTCCATCTGCCAGGCTTCCAAAATTGAGTTGCTTGCATTTCCTGCTGTCCAGGTCTGGTCTAGCAAACTGGTCTGACAACTTTGTGCCTCACCCCTCTCTCAGCCTAGTGCTGTCTCTTTTTTCTGAGCTGGGCCCAGGGAGGTGCTGTGCATATCTTCTCTCTGACTGGACTGAGGGTACTTTCTGTTCTGGGCTCTCCTGGTGTGAGCTCCTGGGTGTTCTGCCTGTGATAACCCCACAGCTCTTTTTCCTGTATGAGGACTTTGGATCCTTGCATCCAATCAGCCTGGCTCCTTCTGCTCCATGAGCCATGCTCCCCCTGGTTTTCTGTTTGCCCTTCCACTTACTTGGTCAGACTCTGCCCCTTACCAATCAGGGCAGGCTCCCACCTGCCTCCTGGAGAAGATGGTATGTTTGGTCTTGGCCACTCTCATCTCAGAAGTCAGCGTTATAGGAACCAGGCTGCCTGTTTGTAGGGAAAACCTGTTGGCTGCCTGTAAGGACCTACCTACCTCCCAAAGGCCAGTGTTGGGCTTCCACCCTTGCAGGGGAAGAATGGTGACAGAGCCCTGCTCTCCACAGCCATCCTGCCTCCCACACGCTTTGTCTCCTTGTCATAGTTGCTTCCTGTGAAATACAAGTAGTGTGTAAACAGGATAAGTTTTGAGGGGGGATGCCAAGAAAAGAGTCAGGGTGGTGTTGGGGCATTCATTCCCTATGGCCCTGGGATGCTGAGAAAAATAGGAAGAGGGAGTGGCGTGTGCCCAGGCACAGGGGTGGATGAGCAGTTTAATTCAGAGCCTGAGTCGTGAGGCTGCCTGAAGGTAGTCCTGGAGCTTCTCTTTGGGAGGCAGGTGAGGTGGTGGGGGCAGGTGAAAGCCTCAGTGTCACAAGGTATACTATGGAGAATCAGTGCCTCTCAGGGGTGGGGATGGGACTGGAGAAGTGCTGGACTTGGTCTCATGCAGGGTTGTGAGATTTCAGGTTAAGACCTGACCAAGACTTGCACTGAGCCCATCCAGGGGATCAGGAACTTGTTCCCCCAAACTGAAGTCTGAGGGCTCCAAATGCCAGTGTGGTTCTGCTTGTGAGCTCTCATTTGTGCTTGCTAATTTGGAGGTTACTTGTTGAACACATAACAGTCATCAGAAAGCATCTTAGAGAAGGGGGGGGGGAGCCAAACATGCACCTGCCCTCTCTCTGGCCTCCTTTCTCTGGCCTGAGCAGCCTGTGAACTTGAGACCATTAGGAAATTGTGCCTGTGCTGGTATCCCCAGGGATAGGGTGGAGCATTCTTTACATGGAAAGGTTTTGCTTATGGCCATTCCCTGCCCTCCAGTTCTCTCCCCAGAAGGTCTGGCCATTCCTGGCACTTAATGGCCATTGTGTCATATCCCTTAGCAGCAGGAGAGTCTGGGACTGTTTTTGTATTATTCCTTTGGGGCCAAATCACTTGGAGGAAATACATCAGTGCTTCTGAGTGCAGAGTATTGATAGGCCAGCTAAAGAGGGCTTTTAAACAACATATATGTATCTGTTTAGCAAGAGATAGATATACAAATGCATCGTACAACTCCATTTTGTAGCTTCCATTTCCTGAAGGTACATGGAGTTTAGTGGTTAAGGGATTAGGATTTTGGAGAAATTGTTTTTAGCTTGTCCTTGGAATTGGGCCAGGCCTAGAAATCTGTTGAAATAGGTTTCTTTAGCTGCTAAAATGGAGATGGGATTATAAGATTAGGACCTTGAGCCTGACTAATGACTGGGGCCCTATAGGATCCCTGCTTGAATGCTTGGGTTACAGACAGACAGACAGACAGATAGACACACACAATAGTGCCTGGACCTTGAGTCCCACAGATGGTCCTTGGTTTGGCATAATTTCTTTTCTGCTTTTATCAGAGCCTGTTTGTGCTTTTCTTAGGCAAACTTACTATTTTGGGACTTGGGATGGAGTTGTAAGCAGGGACTCCAAGTTGCTTGGGGGTTGGCACTCTCCTCCCTCCTTGCCCTACATCCCTTTCTTCTTGCCTCCCCTCCCCCATCCCCTCTCTACTCCTTGTTCTCAAGAGATATCACAATCTGTCTGCAGAGCTGTAGATAAAGTTTTTTTGTGCTTCCAGCCACAGAATTTAGGTATTTTAAATGTTACTTTAGGTTTAACTTTTTATTTTTTAAAAATATATATGTGATGAAAAACACAGAGCAAAGATATAATGAAAATTCATATTTTCTTTGTCCCCAATTGTGCATACACATACCCCTCCTGTCCCGGGGGGCCCTTGGTCACCAGATGTTCTGTGCCTAGTCAGGCATGTCTGTACTCCTGTCTAGCTTATTCCCTTGGTGGTATACTAATTACACTGTTCTGCACTTACTGGTTTTTTTCACTCTAAAATTTATCCTGGGATTATTCCATTTTAGTAGAGTTTAGTCCATTCTTTTTAAAACAGTAGGTCATTCTGCTGAATAGTGACTTTTGACTCACTTCACCAGTCCCCTGTTGACAGACATTGAAGTTGCTTTCAGTGTTTTGTTTCTGCAGGGTATCACATACATGTTGGCTGGCTATGAGATTAAGGCATTGGGTGCTTAACAGGAAGGAAACACTCCTTCTTCCAAGAGGGAGAATGGAAGTTTCTGAGGATTTCTTCTGAAAGGATCTTATATTTTTGCAGTCTAGTTCACATCCCAGGCTGTCTTTGGTTCACCTCAGGCTTGCCTGTCTCCATGAGCGTCATGTTTGTGTCCCTTGGCTGAGCCCTGTGGGTCATGAGGCCTGTGCACCCAAAAGTGTGACATAGGAGTGTGAGGAGGCAGCCAGAGCGAGAGAGGGATCTGAGTAGAGAAAGGCAGCTTCTCACATGTGGGTTTGAGCTGCCTCAGGGGTTTGCTGGACCTGGGTGGGTGTGAAGAGGGTGCCTTGGTTGAGAACCAAGCTGGAGCTGGCCTGCTTTCAGAAGAGAAGGTCTAGGGGTTAGTGTGAGGATCAGGCCTGCTGCTCTGGGGTCCCTGGTATCCTGCCTGCTCTGTTGCTGGGTCTGACTGGCACTTCCTAACATGCTGTGATTTTAAAAGCCTATGTAAAAGGTGCCTGGGTAAATAGTAGACAGGCTTTCTGTTTTGAGCAGGGACTTCTTTTCAGAGCAGAAACAGGGGGTAAGGCACAAGAATTTTTCCTTCCTGGGATGGATTAGGGGAGGGAGGGAGGATTGTCTCCACTGCCCTGGAAGAACTCTGGCTGTTGCCACTGTGTGCCTCTGAGATGACCACAACAAGGGCAGGGCAGGAAACAGGGAGATTTTAAGGCTGGCTGTCAGATAGCCCCCTCACTAGACCCTGGCCTTTATCCCTGCCCTGGTTGTTCCTGCCCTAGCTCTTCTGTCCTGGCATGCAGAGAACTTCTCACCATTGCAGTTACACACAACCCCCCTGAGAAGTCCAGAGTTCCTCATGCCAGCAGCTCTGTTGTTAAGGGCCCCAGTAGCACAGAGGTTTCTATTGTGTCCTGGTGGCTGCAAAGCCTGACCTGTGGAACTGAGGAGGTGGGGCCTGGGACTGACAGTGGAGCTATTCATGGGCTCTGTCCTGGTTTCCTGTTGCTTCCATTGTGGATTTGGGGGGGTGGGGACTAGAGAAGGAGGGGAGGGAGTGGCCAGGGCTGCTGCTGTTGCTGGCTGCAGGAACCCATTGTGCTCCTTAGAGGTCCACTCCAGACTGTCTTGAGCCACTCCTGGACCTTTCACTTGTTCTCAAACTCTGGGCCTTGCTATGTCCTCATGCTTGCCCTTGGTGGGTACCTCTGTCAAGATCCCTTTTCCCTTTTGTTGGAAGGAGCCCCAGTGCCAGGGGCCCAGCTGCCACCTACTCTGCTGCCTTGGGGAGCATATTTCTGCTTCATCCCCCCTGGCCCAGCTGCACCCTTGGGTGGGGGCCAGGCACGTGCCTGGGTTGCTGTGAGTTTCACAGGGCCTCCACCTTCCTTTGTACTTACCCGGTGTCCCTCATCCCTGTTCCAGCACTCAGTTGCAGAAAAGCCTGCTCGCTGGCAGCCCAGCCAGCAACCACCGCTGACTGAGCCACAGCCATTTTCCTTTGTTCTGCCATCTCCGGGCTCTTGAATCTCAGGCGGGCAGCAGGCGGCGGGCACGCTGCACCAGCGGAAGCACTTACGACAGAAGTCTGCCTGCTGAGGCAAAGGCATGGCAGCCCCTGGCTGTACCCCATTTCCCTGCAATGCCGAGGTTTCCTTTATTTACAGAGTTGCCCCTCTTATGAATCAGAATGATAGTAACTTGTACGGTGAAGAAAGAAGTCTCATCTGTTTGTGGCCACTGAGTGTGTACATGACAGAAAGAGACTCTCTTCTCTCCCCTGCCCCCCCTCCCCCCCACATACACACCAGAACTAGCCTTCTGGTCCTTGGCAGAAAAAGCCACTCCTGGGCACAGTGTGATCATCATTGAAGTCAATGTAGAAAGAGCTCTTAGCCACCAGTGGCGGGGTTGGTTGAGAAAAGTTTCTTTTTATTTTCATCTCTATGGTTGTGAGGATTTTTCATCTGGAGGGAACCGCCCCTCCCCTTTCACACTGAATTTCTCTTGTTCCTCCTCCCAGTTTTTGGTGAGCAGAAGGAACATTTTCTCTGGGGTGTCTATCTATCTCCAGCCATGTGAGGTCACAGGTTGGGCCAAGGGCCACTTCTGTCACCCATCATATGATATCTCTTTCTGGAGTACCTGCCCTGCTTTCTCTTTCTCCTGCTTTTTGAACTGTCCTAGAATCTGTAATAGTCACCAGCCTTTGAAATATAGAGTTGTTTTGTACAGAACATTTTTACTTTAACCTTTCAAAACCCACCCATGTGTAGATCAGCCTGACTGGCTGTCTTAGCTGACTTTTTTAATCAGCCTAGTCTTACAAATTAGGAAGCAAGTCTCAGCCACAAAGAGGATTGCACCTTGGGGTGTCCTCATTTCAGCAAATGTTGTAGCATCCAGGAGACTTAAAGCAAAAAGAGCTGGAACACAGATGCCACTTTCGAGGAGAGGGTAGTTGCATGCATGGAAAAGGTCACACACATTGCTCAGGAAAGAGCACATGGAGGCAGAGCCTGGGGTTTGCACTGGCTCCCTGGGTGACCTTGGCCAGTCCAGACCACTTGGCATGGGCCTCTGGCTGGAAGACAGAAGGACAGGTTGCTCAGATGAACTTTCAAAAGGTTTTAACTGTGACCTTTTTAGTCCTGTGGGAAGTCACTGCCAGGAACCTCTCTTGCCAGTTCAGAATCTTGGAAGAAAATTCCCTCAGATGGGATGAACAAAGGTCCTCTTTTCCTGGGCATTTCTTTGTCAGATTCTTGAGGGACTGCAATGATCTTCTTAACTGAGATCTGGAAACCTGCCACCTTGAACCCAAACACATTGCCAGTTCTCAAGGGCTGTATGTGACCAGCGGTAAAGTCTTGTCTTAGACCTCAACTTGGCTTTTTTTCTTGGAAATGACATATTACTCTTATTCATTATTATAGCCACCCCTCTCTTGTGAAGGGGGACCAGGGGAAAGGAAAGGAAAACATTTTATTATCTCCTGCCAAAGTGAAGACAGATGGTTCAAAGTAGAAATGAAAAGGTAAAGATACCCTCTGTACTTAAATAGTTTCTGTTTTTTACCTTAGTGTGCGGGGAGTTCTTTTCACTTTATTGAAACTCAAAGCATTCTACATAAAAATATTTTGGTGTATGGTGTATCCCCCCCAGTTTTTTCATTGTTTTGTTCACAGGTTCCAGGAGATAAAATGTTTTTTTCGCTGCTGTTCCTTTGCTCCTTCAGCATGGGATTCTGGCCCTTTATCTGCCTTTCCCCACCCAGCCTCCATCCCCTGGTCTACCCAGCCCTAACCAGTACTATCTGCCAGACCTCCTTGTGTCTGCTGTCCTCCTGCTTTCCTTTCATTGTCTTTGGGACCAGCCCATGTCACTACTCCCGGCTCTGTTTCTGCCAGCATGTCACTGGAAGCCTATGGTCTTGGAAGAAGTCCAAGGAACAGGGAGGCAGGGTTTGCTCATCTTTTGGTTAGAGTAGCATTTGCAGTGGTGGAATGGGAATAAAAATAACATGTGATGGCTAGGGCTGTGGCTCAGTGTTTGGTCACCGCAGAGCATTCGCTGGTCTCCAGATTTGATTCCCCAGCCTGGCAAAAACAGCAAGACATCTGTGACAATCCAGTGGGATACCCTAAGATAACCAACAAATTCCAAAATTAAAGTGTTTCTCAAGGAAAGCTGATTGCATCCTTGTAAATCAGTGCACAGTAAGGACATGCTCCACTTAATGGTTGGTTTCCTCCTGTGCATTGGTGTTGTGGCTTGTTCTCTGGCATCTCCCATCCTCTCTATTCAGAATGCCTCCCACAGGCTTGTTGATAGGCAGCATCAGCATCACCTGGGAGCTTGTTGAGACTCAGTCCTGGGGGCCTCACCCAGACTAGCTGAATCAGAATCTTTAACAGGATTCCCATATGATATGCATGCACTTTCACATTTGAAAAGCACTGGCTCATGCACCTACCCTGTTATTTCTCCACCAGTCTGTTTTGTGGTTTTGAGATCTTTACTCTCTGGCCTTCCTTAAAACTGTCCACTTAAGATGGGTTTGGTGACTTCTATATCTGTGGCCCCTCTCCTAGGGCATGCAGCACACACAGGTATTCCTGGGCGCTAGGAGTGTCTTGGAGGTGGGGCTAGTACCCCAAAGCTCCCATGGCTCCAAGCCTGCTGGTGAGTTCATCTTTGGAGCATAGAGCTGAGGTGGGTAATTGGAGCTTCTCCAGGCCATTTGGTGTCACTTGTCCTATCCCGTTTGTCCCTGTCTGGTCCAGCTGGAGGACAGAATCAGAATCAGGTTGTAGGAGTTCTTTTCACTTTATTGAAACTCAAAGCATTCTACATAAAAATATTTTGGTGTATGTTGAAGTTCAAATAAATAATTCAGAAGAGGAACTATAAAATTACATTTTGTTGTAGTTTTGCTGTGGAAAAGACATGTGACTGTCTTGTTCACACTAGCATCTCCTACCCACCCCCTATATTCTGGTGAAGGGTTGGGGGTACAGTTAGGTCCCTGGGGATGAGACTCCAGCTCCCCTGCCCATTTGCTGAGAATCCCTGCCCTTCTGGGCTCTGCTTTTGGAGCTGTTCTGCTGATCTCTTACTGGCTTCCTCTCAGTCCTTGTCAGTAGTCTCCCACTACTGATTTCATTGATTTACAGTTTTAAACCCCCTTCTATTCGGTTTCTCTTTTGACATTTTTTCCAACACATCACATAGCTTTGCTTATCTCTGCCCCTTTTCACTTTTCATAACTTCATTGGGAAGGTTTTTTGCTTGCTTGTTTTTAGCTTTGTAAATCTCCCCACCCCCAGGCTTTTCTTTGCTTGTAGGAGGCTGGGAGCCAGGCTCTGCCTTGGGCTGAAAAGTGTCCCACCCTGAACTGCTTGGTAGAGTTCGGGTGTTCTCCGGAATGCCTTCCTCAGGGTGAACTGGGGTGTTTGTCTTAACACAGTATATTGTAGCAGACTATGTAGTTTGGATACAAAGATTTTTAAACATCCATAAGTACCCTTTATGCCTTTTAGCCATGAAATAAATGGAGGAAAGGACTAAATATGTATTACTTGAAATTCTCTTAAGTAGTTTCCTTCGTAGGAGAAGAGAGGTGGAGCAACACACACAAAGAAAACATTTCAAGTCTCCATTAGGCATGCAGGTCAAATCCTAGCAGAGTTACTGGAGCAGCTCCTCAATAACCAGCAAAATCCAGTCATTTAAGCAGAGTTGTATTTTTTCGCTGGAACAGATCCATAGGCTACTCCCCCCATTCCCAATGGGGTACCCAGGGGCCCTCTATCACTGAGCTACATCCCCAGCCCTTTTTCTAGCTTTTACTTTGAGGCAGAGTTTCACTAAGCTTCCCAGGCTGACCTTGAATTTGAAATCCTCCTGCCTCAGCCTCCTGTCTGGGATTACAGGTGCTGGGCCCAAGGGATCCATTCTTGGAACCTGTAGTATTCGGGAGTAGTTCCCTCCTAACTGGTTTTGTTCTAGGCCCCTGGCCTAGAACTGGGGGCATACTGGGGACTCTGTTGATGATTTGCATTGCATAGTGTGTCCTGAGACAGTTGGCAGCCACCAGGTTGGATGGCCGAATGTCCCCATCTGCCAGACACCACTGTTGCTTCCAGAATGATGTTCCTCTAGAGGCAGTGCTCTCAGCTGGTTCACATTTAAACCAGCTGTACTGTGGAGCATTTCCTGATGGGCTTCCGATGCACCTCCTTCCTGTGCTCAGCACCTACTTGGCCCTGCATTTAGGAGTGGGAATCCTCTCCCACGTCCCACAGCCAGGTCCTACTCTTGAGTCAGAGTTGTCTGCAGAGAGTCATTCTGGGTTCATGGCATGCAGCTGCACCCCAAACATGTAGAAACAAGTCCTGAGGTGCTGTCTCCCACAACAAAGCCTTTCCTCCTTGACGGGCTTGCTAAGCCAGGCTGTGTACTCAGGGGTTGCTGGGCAGGCTGTCTGCAGCCTTGCTAAATTGGGCTGCCCTTGGCCCTGTGGTCCTCCCTTGAGAGTTTCTGAGTGGATATGGGACTCTGTCCCACAGTTGTCCTGAGGCACAGCAAGTTGGCCTTCTGTGTTCTTGTTCACCTTGGAGATGCTGCTGTAAACAGGTCCACATGTGGCTCATTTGTGTGCAGCTGGCTGAGAAAGAGACTCTCATGTGCTTTTGCCTGGGGCATGTGAAAGGATTGTGTCCATAGGGGTTTGACCTGGACTTAAGTTTTCAGAATAGGCCATGATTATCAGAGCACAGGGCACCATGACAATGTCAACTCCAAATCTTCCCATGAGTGGGCAGCCTCATCTCGGATGGCAGAAGGCAAGTGGTGTGGGAAATAAACTTGCAAGCCAGGAAAGTGCCATCCTTCTTTCACCCCTTTGAGAGGATGGGGTGGGGCAGCAGCTGTGGATGAGCAGGCCCTGCCTCACCTGGGCGGGCAGGTAATACCCTGAAGCTGCTGGTGCAGTTGAGTGAGTTGCCTGATGAATCATTCTGAGAATTTCCTCTGGGGTCCCCTGCAGAGGCTTGTTTGTTGCCTTATGTTTTGTCTGCTTCCCCCCCACCCCCACCCCCACCCCAATGACAAGGACTGCAAACTTTAAGTTTTGACTTGAGGCCATTTATTTTGTTGAATCGCCTTTAATTTGGCTTTGTTTGATGTTTCCTCATGATTAGATTCAGGTTAAGCATTTTGAACAAGAGAGTTTATGTCATAGGTGCTTCCCCTGGGGAGGCACATGATGTCTTTATTCAATTTGACTCATTACTAGTGATATTAGCAGTGATCATTTGCTTATTGTGTTGTTGGCTGGGTTTCTCCACTGCTAAGTTACTTTGATGCTCTTTGTAATTAACAAGTGCCCTATGGGGAGTAATTTGAGACTATGAAAATGTGCTGTTTCCCATCAAACTTTGATCAGCTAGTTTTAGGATCTGTTGACCATCCTTGACAGAATGGGTTATATCTGTCATGGTTGCTGAATGCTGAAGATGTAATTCCATAATTCCTTCTGTATTTATTCTTTGGCATTTATCTTCCTTTTCTCCCATTTGTTTGTTTATCCATGTGTGTATTAGAATCCACTCAGAATTCTTGTCTGTTTTGATTCTCAGATTGTTCCAGATATGGCTAATGGAGGCTTCTTTAGACTGACTGCTGGGAAGGACAGCTCTTTAAAAATGTGCTTTTCCAGGTCTATACCAGCCCTGTTGAACTCAGTGGGATTCTGGAAACATGTCCTTCAGCAGTTTGGATGTTCTGTGGAATTTGGTATCATGTGGTTCTAGCTGGTTGTTTTTTTGTGGTCACCCCACAGAGTTCCATTTTCTCCCCAGTCACTTGCAGAGAAAAGTGACCTGAACTCTGCCTACTTCCAAGCTGGGTTTCTGGGTCAGAGTTTCTTTGAACAAAGACTTCTGTAGCTTAAAAAATAATAAAAATAGTAAGTTTTAAAATCACTGGATTAGTGATTTTTCAGGCCCAACCTCTCCCGCAGAGTCTCCTTCCTGCTTCCCTCCACTGACCCCTGTCCACCCCTCCCTGGGCTTCTCTCCTGATGACTGCATTGAAGGAGGCAAAGGCTTCTTTCATCAATTAGTGAAGAGGCCCCTGATGCTTGTGAAACTCAGCAGGTTTGGGGTTGTGGGTTTTTGGTGGTGGAAATTTACAATGCTTAATTTGCCAAGCTCAGTGTTTTTACAGGAAGCCACGCACTTAGAACCTCAAGCTAGATCTGTGGCTCAGAGTTGGTGGCCCAGCTTCTCTTGAACCTCCACATG
The DNA here is from genome assembly GCF_021218885.2 of Marmota monax. Taxonomy (NCBI): domain Eukaryota; kingdom Metazoa; phylum Chordata; class Mammalia; order Rodentia; family Sciuridae; genus Marmota; species Marmota monax. Next base: position 328,179 of record NW_026692881.1, read on the forward strand.
GAAGATATCCTAGGGTTGGTGGTCAAGGGCCTGATGATCCTGGGAGCCTACCTTCTCCCATACCTGTGCTCTGGAGCACTGCTTGTCACCCTGTGATGAAGGAAGCTGGCTCACCCCAAATTCTGTACAACTTTGTGGTTCCTTCCCACAGTGTAGTCACATTTCCTGATGCCAGTGAGTGTCTGCTGCCTTGTTGTCTGGTAGACCCTAGGTCTAGGGTATTGGGTAACTAGGGACTGGGTCAGCAGAGGACATAGATACTTTCGACTCTGAGAGTGAGTCAGAGAGAGCTGAGCCCCTTCTTTGCCTCTCAGAGTGTGGTGGTGCCTTGGGGCAGCTCAGTGAGATTCCTGTGGGCTGCCTACTCTGGCCTGCATCATACTAACTTTTTCTCCTACTGCCTGCTGGAGCCCCTTTCCCTTCCATGCCCATCTACCCCCTGCCTAGGCATCTCTCTTGAGGCCTATCTGTTCCTTTGGCCTGTGAAGGTTCTCTGGTGCCCAGTGGGCCCTGAGGCACCCCCTTCTTAGATGGTTGGAATATCCAGGGCCTAAGTTGTACTGCTTAGAGATGCAGAAGAGGCCCTAATTCTGTTGGGAATGTGACTGCCCTTTCCTATTTGGTTGGGCTTGAGATTGGGTCAGTTGCCAGTACTGGGAGCCTTGAAGGCAAGGTGAAAAGTTAATTCTTGGTGAATGGCTGTCTCTGGACAATAGAGAGAAGGGGAGATTGCAAGGATGATTAAATTGGAGGGGTGGTGCCCATTTTAGCTAAGAATGTGGGTGCATGGTTTTGTGTTTAAGGTCACTTGATCCTCAGGTAAAAGAGAGGGGCATGAGGAGGAGTGGAAGAAGAGGTGGAGAGCCAGGTAGGAGACCTTCAGACCTTCTTGTAAGGAAATGAAGTACTGACCTGTGGGTCCCTGGGAGGAGGAGGAGAGCAGTTAAGAACAGCTTCTGAGCAGGTGACTTTGTGATTGGAGGTGATTGAAGGTGCCCTTGGGGAACCCAGTTGGTAGCCACATTGATTGAGATACCTGAGGGATCCAAATGGCACTCCTTGGTCCATAGTTAACTTTTATGCGTGGAGCTTGGGATAGGTTTCAGTGGCAAGATAATAGGCAACGAGCCACCAGCAGAGAGCAGTAGTGGAGGGGATGCTAGGTGTGTAACCACCTCTTAGGAGGGTGGTAAGCTTTAGTTCAGGACAGAGCTCACTGAGAACTTTACTGCCTATAGCTAGGTCAGGCAGTGTGGCACTGAGTTCCCTTTTCTTCACTTCCTTCCCTTTGTGCCTCAGTCTGTCTGGCAGGCTGTCTGTCTTCTTCGCTTTTGTTTGTGTATCTGTGTCAGGAATGAGTCTGGTATCTCAGTTTCTCAAATTCTGATCTATTTAAAATACACATTGAGGGAGACTGAGACTTTGCATTTCCCGCAAATTCATGTTATTGGTGGTGATATCTGACCAGAGAGTCAGTACCAATTTTAAAACAGATATTTTCCAAAGAGGACAGGTCAGAATGGGGAGATGCTAATGGGGAAAGGAGACCCTGAAGGAGAGTGTGCAAGTGGCTGCCATTCCCTCCGAAGGGCCCAGCTTGAGGAGCAAGGGCCCAACTCCCTCGGGTGTGGGATAGCTAGACACTAGCCAGATTTTAACATGGCTGAGAAGCTCAACAAACAGTTGCTTCTTGAATGTCAGTTGGTGAGGGTGATGTTTGTATGCAGCTGATCTGTAAAAAGGTAATGAATTTTTCTGTAAACTCAAGGTTTTTTTTTTTTTTTTTTTGGGTGGTGGTGATTGTTTTGTTTTGGTTTTGCAGTTTTGGGGATTGAACCCAAGGCCTTGTGCATGTAGGCAAGCACTCTGCTGCTGTGTACATCCCCAGCCCTTATTAAATTTTTATTTTGATATGGGGATCTTGCTCAGTTTCCTAGGCTGGCCTTGAATGTGCAATCCTCCTGCCTCAGTCTCCTGAGTAGCTGGGATTACAGTTATGCACCACTGCACCAAATTTGTAAACTTAGGTTTTAATTTAAAGGCCCAATCTTTTTTTTTTTTTTTCTTCTGAATTGGATGTCTTTCCTTTTCAGCCTTTCCAATCCATCTTTTTTCTTTAAGCCAATGCATGTTTATTATTTCACAGTTTTTGTAGGTCAGAAGTCCAAGTACAACAAAACTCAACTCTGATTCTGCTTAGGGCCTCACAAGGCCCAAATCACAGTGTCAGCAGGACTGTGTTTCTTTCTGGAGACTTGGGAGGATCCACTTCTAAGCTCATTCTTCCTGTTGTTGGCAGGATTCAGTTCCTTGCTGTTGTAGGACAGAGGTCCCCGCTTCCTTGCTGGATGCTAGCCAGGGTTAGAGGTTAACTCCTGGAGTCTCTCTGATCCTTGCAGGTGGCCCCCATGTCTCAGACCCAGCCAAAGGTACATCAGATCTTCTCATGCTTGGAATCTCTCTCACTGATGCTTCTGCACTTGACTGGGAGAAAGCTCTGTTTATAAAGGCTCATGTAATTACAGTTGGTCCTATATATCTGTGGGTTCTGTATCTGAATTCAAATGACCACCACAGATCAGAAATACTTGGAAAGGAAAATGGCATCTGTGCCGAACATGTATAGACTTTTTTTCTTGGCAATATTCTCTAAACAATACAGTAAACAACATTTGCAAAGCATTTGCATGGTATTAGATATTATAAATAATATAGATATGATTTAAAGTTTTAGAGGATGCGTGAAGGTTATAATACACTGTTTTATATAAGGAACTTGAACATCTCTGGTTTGTTTTCCAAGGGGGTCCTAGAATCAATCCCTTGCAGATACAGAGGGATGACTGTACTTTGGACCCACTCAATAATCTCCCTATTTTAAGACCAGTTGATTATTCACCTTAATTGCATGAACAAAGTCTCTTTTGCCCCCCCCCCCCTTTTTTTTTAATGTGATAGATTCTTCTTCTTGACTTTTATACTTTACTAAATAAAAAGTAGCAACTAAAAATACTTTGAGATCTTCCTGGGATAGAAGTGATGAATTGAACAGACCTAATTTTACTTTCTCTGAAAACCTCACATAAGTTAAGGAGGATTTTAAAAAATGAACCCATGAGCATGGGTAGAATGAGAAAGAAAACAACAGCAAGAAAACTTTTGCAAACTAGGAATTGATGGACAAGTATTCCAGTTTAAAATGTAAGAATTGATGGCACCAGATTATTTTGAGGGGTGAGAGGGGATGAAGAGCATCCAAGATGGGTAATATGATGGTTTGAAAGCAACTGATGTGGTTACATACCTAGACTCCTTTCCTTCTTCTGTGATGCTAGGTGATTGCCTCTCCCACTTTTCAGCTGGATATTGGAGATTAATTCTGCAGAAGGAAAAAAAAAAAAAAAACCAAGGGCCTTGGAGACTCCAAGTATTTTGGAGGGTTCATATGAAGATCACCTCTATTCCCCAATCTTCTAACCCTATTTGGCTTCTAGAATACTGATATCCAATCCCTTGGTGATTAAAAAGCAGTCTCCCCAGAGGGGTGGCATACACCTATAATACCAGAGGCTTGAGAGGCCAAGGCAGGAGGATTGCAAGTTCAAGGCCAGCCTCAGCAGTTTAGCAAGGCCCTAAGCAACTTAGTGAGACCCTGTATCAAAATAAAAAGGGCTGGGAATGTAGTTCGGCAGTAAAGTGCCCCTGGTTAAATCTCCAGTACCAATAAATAAACAAATGAATGAATGAATAAATGGATAAATAAATAACCAGCCAATCTCACTGGGGAAACCTAACCAGCCTAGAAAGAAAAGAGAAAAAACAAATGATGCTGATAAGAGAGATTTCCCAGCAAAAGGCCAGCTAGATCACTCTAGACAGAAACTTAGCTGCCCAGGGACTTAGCGTTTCCCAGTTAACTTCTTGTCATCCACCTTAGTCATGAGGATTACCAAAGACTAGTAGACATATTAAGAAAGTAACTAACATGAAAGAAGGCAAAGCAAATAAGGGGAAAAAAAACTTGAAAGAAACATTCTATTTAGAGAAAACAATTTTTGAAAAAAACTCAGAAATATACTGAGTTAAAGAAATACTCCATACATGAAATAAGAATAGATACCATGAAAAAAATCACATGTGGAAAACCAAAAGTTATTTAAAAATTAAGAAATGTGGGCAGAGCAAAACTATCAGAGAATTATTAGAAGGTAAAGTTGAGGAAGTCTTCAAGGAAACAGAGCAAAAAGATGAAAAGACAGATAATAGGTTAAAAAAAAAAGAAGAAGAAAACAAAGAAAGAAAGAAAGAATGAGCCAGGCTTCCCATATCCATTAAAAGTTGTAGCCAAAAGGGAAAACAAAGAATGCAAGTGATAAAATCTCAAGGAAGACATTCCTAGACTAGAAAGCTGTTTTTTTTTTTTTTTTTCCTAAATAGGAATGGTCCTCTGAATGTTGAGCCACATGGTGGAAGGTAGACATAGACCGATACTCTGAAATCTCAGTAAGCTGGGGAGCTAGGTAATCCTGTAAGTTCACAGAGAGAAAAAAACAGGTCAAATACAAAGATAAGGGGGGCTAGGGTGGTGGCTCAGAGGTAGAGTGCTTGTGGGACGTGTGAGGCCTTGGATTCAATTCTCAGCACCACATACAAATAAATAAATTAAATAAAGATCCATCAATAACAAAAAAAATATTTAAAAAAATACAAAGATAAGGAATCAGTACTTTGGGGCTTCTCAGTGCTCTAGAAGAATATTGAAGATGGTGGAGCAATGCCTCATTGTTCTCCATGAAATTGCTTCTCAGTATAGAATTGTATACACAAACTTATTAAAGAGTGAAGGTAGAATATTATTATTTTGTGTGCATGTAGGAATATGTAACAACAAATCCTATCAATATGTACAACTATAATGCACTAATAAAGAAATGTGGGAGAAAAAAAGAGTGAAGATTAGCTGGATAGAGCACCTATGTAGCATAGGCGAAAGGAGCACAAAGATGTTTTCAGATATACCTGTTCGGAAAAATTCGCCTTTTGCACTGAAACCTTTCTTCACGAAGGTGAGCCAAAGACCAGACCTTCTGAAGACTGTATCCCAAAAGGGAAAGGGAGCCCTAGGCATCAGGTGAGATGGAAGCAGCTCAGAAGCCTCTGGAAGGGATTAGAGATAGAACAGCTGGTGTGTAAGAACTTATTCAGAGTAGATTTAGACACCTGGCATTGAATTTGAGGTTGACTTTGGCCAAATTATATTGTTATATTATGTGCATGTTTGAATATGTAACAACAAATCCTATCATAATGTACAACTATAATGCATCAATAAAAATATGGGAAAAAATGAATTTGAGATTGACTATTGGTAAATTATAGAAATTGAAGCAAACAAAAATGAAAATAACTCCAGAGAAAATAAAAATTGCACGGGAAAAGCAGACAATTGTGGTTTACTTGGCTCTTTTTGATGACCCGTATGGTAACTTTGTAGTATCAGCTCTGAAAATTACTCTAGCCACTTCTACATCTTATCATGGAGGAGAGATGGAAAAGGTCAGACATGGGAAGGGTAGCTCAGGGGCAAGGTGGTTCAAGGGCAGTCTAGTTAAATCCTCATCTTCAGGGTAGGAAGTAGACAGGTAATGTTCCAATTTGAAAAGCAGGGACTAGTAATTCAAACATTATATACAGACATTTCTAAGAGATAGTAGGTATAAACAAGAGTCATCTAGAAGTTGAATGTCCTTAGGAGAGGAGGCCTAACTTAGGGGTGGGGCCAGGGTCTACTTTTTTCTCAGCACAGTTTTTACAATAGTTGGTTCTTAGATTATATGTAGATATAATTTTGATAAAAATTTAAATAAGAGCAAATCTAAAATGCACAGCATGTGAAAAGAGGAAGTATTATTCCAGGAAAATCATTTTAAATTTGTGCATGCAAATTTGTGCACACTGGATTACTTTTTGTCAAATGTATTACGTATTTCATTTTGCTTTGCCTTTTTTTTTGTTTGTTTGTTTTGTTTTTGGTGGTACGAAAGCTCCAATCCCAAATGCTCTACACTGAAATTAGTCATCCTCAACCCATGAAATGTATTTCATATTGTGAGCTGTGGTCAAACAGTTAGAAAGCCATGTTGGAGTGGGTTCTCATTGCCAGTTCACTTTTCACACTTCTGAATTGATCAAATATTTTACAGTTGAGCATGTGCTACTTTTCAAATTACAAATGGACAGTGGGGAGGAATCATACAGCTTAATGTAACAGAAGTAGACAGGAGCCCTGTTTATGATGACTGCAGGGCTCGTCACCACCCACCCTGCCCACCCTAGCAGTCGCTTCTATTTACATTTATAACACCAGGGAGGAAATGGTGAGGGTGATAGTGGAAACCTTTTTGGAAAATCACCTAAAGGCTACACACCATGCAACCATTTTCAAGCTCCTGAATTCCACTTTGGCCTTTTTTACCCATGTGCTTACAAATTTGCTCCATCATGCAAACTGTGATGTTCACATTTCATAGTGTGTATTCTTTCTCATGGTTTATTTTCATGAGGCATATTCTTGGTCATGAATTTATTGGTTTAAGGGTATGACCAGATTTTAGGGGTGTTAAATGAAAGGGTAGTAACAGATCTCTTTGCTGCCAGCAAGATACAAACATGCTTGCCAGCAATAGTGGTGGTTATCTTGTTAAATTAAGAAGTGTGAAATAGTATCTCTGGATATTGTTTAAATTTTATTTCCAGCTGGGGGAATATAGCTCAGGGGTAGAACACTTGTTTCACATGTTCAAGGCCATTGTTTCAATCCCTGGCCTGCAAAAAAATTTAAAAATTAAAATTTCCAGTGACATTATTTTTATCTGTTAATTATATTGATTTTCCATTTCATAATGTTCATAAGTGCTACAGCTACATATCACGTATTATTTGTTTCCTTTATTATTTTAAAGTTTCTTTTAATCATATGGGAATTTTGAGTAGTCTTGTACTTTTTCCCTGTTGCCTCAGAAAATGAGGCCAGGGACAATGACACATGCCTATAATTCCAGCTACTCAGTCTGAGGCAGGAGGATGGCAAATTCAAGGCCAGCCTGGGAAACTTAGAGAGACCTTGTCTCAAGGTAAAATAGAAAGGGCTGAGTGTAATTCAGTGGGAGAGAGCTTGCCTAACACGTGAAACCCTGGATTCAATTCCAAATACTGTTTAAAAAAAGGATGATTAAGCTGGGGTTGTGGCTCAGTGGCAGAGTGCTTGCCTAGCATGTGTGAGGTACTGGGTTCCATCCTCGGCACTACATAAAAATAAACAAATAAAATAAAGGCATTCTGTTCATCTCTAATTACAAAAAGAAGAGGAACCCAAGTTTATTAAAAAAAAAAAAAAAGATAAGATTAACACGGACCTACTGAGATACTCTGTTTTCCAAGACATGCTTATTTAACTCTCCTCAGATTGCTGATATGTTGTCTCAACATTATTAAATAATTCTACCTTTGACCCTGTTTTGAGAAGTTGATGAATTGACAAACATGTGCCTTGTATTTGCTATATAAATATTTTTTATTAATAAGTTCTTGGAATTGAGACAGTTTGAGGTAATAATAATATTTATATGCACACAAAATAGATTTTGGATTCTTCTCTGCTGGGTGGTAATTAGTTTTGGAAAAGTTTGTCCATCTACTTGTAGGAAGCCAATATGCTTAGTCGTGTGTGTGTGTGTGTGTGTACTTTAAGGTAAATGATATAGGTGTTAATGGACACATCACTAATAGAGGGCCAAGTTCTGCTTTCCTTCAGTATGACTTGGTTAGCAGATAAGGTGAGATGCCAATGACCATGTTCACTTTGAAGTCATTTTGGGTTAGGTCTGGCTGTTGGGATTCTCTGACTTGGCTTTGGGCCCCAGCATCTGTGCAAGCAGTTATTTTTTGTTTGGTTATGTGGTTTGTGGGGTGAAGAGAGTAAAGCAGGTGGGGAGAGAAGCCAGGTGCCCTGTGGAAGGAGAATCCATGCTCCACAGCATGAGTCTCCCTGCTGTTTGCATCTCTGTGAGGTTCCCTGTGGGGCATCTGTTCTCCATACTGAACTGGATGGACTTGTAGGAGACAAGGGATCTTCAGGGTGAGATTCCCTGTGTCACCACAGAATAATCATGTCTCAAAGACCCTGGGCAAGTGGAACAGGATTGAGTCACCCAAACTGAATTGGTTTATTTGTTAATTTATTAGTAGTTTCTTTATGGAACTGCAGTCAGGGAGAGAGGGGGGATTCTGGTTTGGTTGGCTAAAGGGCACTTTCTGGTGGCAAAAGAGCACTTTCTAGGATTCCTAAACATGGAAGGCCCTTCCGCCTTCCATGTCTTTAAGGCCAGCTCTGGGAAGGGTAGGGCCATCTGCCTTTCAGCCTTCTCCAGGAACCTCAAAAAAGAGGGTACATTTTGCATTCCAAGGAACAGGATTGTCTTGTAGGTTAAAAAAAATAAATAAATAAAAGATACAGTTTCTACCACTATTTTCCTGCCTTGTGGTACATTTTCAGCTGAGTTTGCTGTTTTTTGTGATAAACGTAATCAAGTTTTAGGTTTAATTTTTTCCCTACATGTCTGAATCCATCTATAGTCTACCACCAAATATTCCCAAACAAAAACAAAAATTCCCAGTGCTTTGGGGCTCTATAATCGGTGATACAAAAACAGATGGATATTAGTTTCTTTGGGTAGTTAATTGTCTGCAAGGAGTTTTCCTCTCCTGACCCTCAGTCTGTGTGCTGTACCCCAACCAACAAGGCTCTTTTACTTTCAGAGGATCCCCAAAGCAACTGCAGCCCCTACCCAAGCTGATACCTGGTCCTCTGGCTACATGTCTGGAAGCATGTCCCTGTTTTCTGAGGAACTTGTCAATAATGCAGATTCAGGGCCCAGCCAAGACCTACTAAATTGAATTGGGCTGTGGGGTGAGAAGTGCTGTAATCTGTATTTGGAATAAATGATCTTGGTACCAGCTGGGGTCATCACTCTAGTGGTATCAGGGACTAGTCAATAAAAACCCTGTTCTAGTTGGAGATACCAAGGCCCCAGGAGGGAAAGCCTTGGTAGGGTCAGGCCATCCTGCTACAGATACCTCTGTCTCTACCTGAGATCCTTGTGCTTCTTCCTGCAGCACCTCACATGTGTCCAGCTATGTTCTAGCCTCTCAAAGGTGTGTCCTTATCACAGAGTCTTTGGGCACTGGGATGGCTGTGCCTCATTCTTACAGGGCAGTTTTGTGGAAGTATTCTTCTAATGGTGGTAGGAGGGTAGGAAAGAGGGCTGCTGGGTGGTTGGCACCTTCCTGGCTAGGTTTTGAGTTCAGACAGACTGGATTCTTCCGACAGGGCATTTACCTCTCTTCCATTCCTCCTGGGAAGGCGAGAGCAGGGTGAATGAATGGTGGACTCTAGACAGCCTCTCGGTTCCATACCTTAGGAGGGTTGACTGAGCAGTCGATCCACTTCCAGAGGATTGTGCTTCCTTGTCCCTTCTCTGCACCATTGTCTCAGCAAAGTGGCAGGGCTTCCATGGCTTCTGCCATGTAAGAATTTGAAAGTTGTCAATCTTCACACAATATACAAAGGTGGCAGGTGCTGATTTCTTACTGTCTATTGGGGATGGATTGTGTCCTCACTGGCCATGTTGTTCTGGCCCTGATCCCTGTTCTAGCTGGCTTCCCCTTACTCTGGGAAGGTGGGAGGTGAACAGGGGGCTGGGGAGGGAGCTTTGCTCTGTGAGCTTCAGATCCTGAGCCTGAATGTTAGCTTAGACACCCTCTCCTTCCCCAGCATAAGCCTTGCTTTGGCAGCAGAGATTTTCACCTTCCCCACCACTCCCCACCAGAGAATGGTAGAGGAATTTAGGGATCACCTGGATTATCACTGGGGTTCAAAAAGGAAAAAAGTATAGGTGGGCCAGGCCCTCAGAGTTTTCCCTTGGGACCATCCCCCCTTTTGTATGATTGTGACAGACTTTGGGGAATGGACTCAGATAAAATCAGCAGTTACCACCCTTCAAAATGTAGGTCACAGGGTGTTCCCACAGGGGTTGTATAGTCTAAGCTTTATTATAAGCCCCAAGAAGCCAAAGATGTGGTCGGTCATAGAGAGAAGGCAGAGAAGAAGGGGTGGAGGCAAATGCTGGTAGCTATGGGTTGTCGGGGTCTTTCTACCCAAGCCAGGGTGCTGGGCCTTCATCTCTGTGCAGGCTGAGCTTGGGAAGATAATAGGTAAATGAATATGGAACCTTAGTTCTGGCTTTATGTATTGGCTGTATTTGGATCATGCAAACCTGCCTAACCTTTCATTTCCTCTTCCCAAATGTGACTCTTTGTGGTCAGGCTCTGATTCCTCATTTCTTTGGTTGGCTCTGGAGTGTGGAAGGATATGGAGTGTGGAGTCAGCTGCTCTTGGTGCAGATAAAGGATCTATTATTGCTCTCTTGTCCTTGGGCAAGTCACATGACCTTTCTGAACTCCTGTTTCCTTAGCATGAAGTGGAAAATCAATAGCCAGTCGTGAGGTGATAAGCTGAATGTTTGTGATGATTCCAAGCAGAACTCCAGGGACTTAAAAGACGTTTTAAAAATTGTTATTTTCCATTCTTTAAAAATTTCCTCCTAATTTTGTTTGTTTTCAAAAGCCAACCTAATCTGATTTTTACCTCATACATAGCTGATATTAGTAGTGGACTGTGCTTGGACTAGCAAAAGGACAAAAGAGAAACAATTCAGAGATTTCTGGAATCTGTATGAGCCTCAACTTTTTTCTTTTCTTGGGGAGCAGGTTTTGGGCAGATGTCTTAACACTAAACCTGCCCTCTCATCAGTTGCTGTCTCTTTGCAGGTCCTGCTTCTCAGAAGATGCACTATTACAGATACTCGAATGCCGAGGTCAGCTGCTGGTACAAGTACCTCCTCTTCAGCTACAACATCGTCTTCTGGGTAAGTATAGGAGAACAATCATATTTTCTTTTGCAGTCCTTCATGAATAAATCATGATTCTGTGCATATGTTTGATTGTCAAGCCCTGCCTAGGTGAGGCTCTGGAACCAGCAAATGTGATGGGTGAGTCAAGGTGATTGAAAGCTGGATTAAGGGCCCCTAACTCAGCCTTGGGTTTTAGGAAGGCTTGGAGCTCTGGCCCAGGTGCTATCTTTCCTGCCCTCAGAAGGCTCCCAGTGAAATGAAGATAGTATGGTACTTGTCAATTCAATTCAAATTCAATGTGTATTTGACTGTGTGATGCTTATGGTTTACCAAGAGCAGGATTAGCTTGCTTGGCATTAGAGAGCAGGCAGGGAGAAGCTCCTTGCCTGGGGGTGGCTAGGGAAGAGCATTCTGAGGAGGTGACTTGGGGGCTGAGATCTAACCTCAAACTCAATATTCTCTTGCCTCAGCCTTCCAGATAGTTGGGACTTCAGGAGTGGACCACAGCCCCTGCTATGAATATTAGTGAAGGAACAGCCAAGTGGGAGTCTGGGGGATAAAAGCTCCAGGCAGAGAGAATAGCAGTTGCAAAGATCAAAAGAAGGCCATGTGACTGGAGCCAAGCATGAGTGAGAGGGAGCACAGTGTATGTCAGTTTTCTTTGTCAGTAATCATGGTGGAGGTGAAAGTCTTGGTCATTATCAGAGGAAGTAGTAGCCTAAGAAGAACATCAAAACAAGTGAGCATGTTGACCGAAGAGAGGGAAATTTGGAATATTGAACCCTGGGGTGCCAGAGGCTGGGTGGAGGAGAAAATCCATGCAGAATTGGCTGAGTGGATGGACTAAGGTGAAAGGGAGACCAGGAGAGCTCATGTTATAGAAGTCTCTGAAGTAGAAAGGAGCAATCAGCTATGCCTCATCAAGGTGATGCAGGATGAGGACTGAAAACTGGCAGTGGCTTGGACACCGTAGAGGTGGTTGGTGACCTTGATTGGAGACACTGTGCTCTGGGTGGGAGTGGGGCGGTGATGGAAACTTGGCTGGAGTTGGCCAAAGGAGCCAGCAGAAAGTGAGGGAGTGAAACTGAGACTCTTGGTAGTTCTTTAAAGGAACTTGCCTTAACGAGAAGAAGAAAAATTGGTCACTGGCTGGAGATGGTGAAAGAGTTGAGATACATCATGTGTGTCTTGCAGTAGAATTGGTCCAAGGAGAGGAACAGGAGGACAATAAGGGACATGATAATTAAAAATGCTTTTAAACCATAAGCCTTTTAATGGTTGAAACCATTAGTATTTGTTATAGTTTAGCTCTTGAAAGTTTAGATTGCAAAGTCCCATGTGTTATAAGCTTGATCCCTAGCCTAGGTGCTGTTCCACAGGTAGGGCCTAGTGGAGGTATTAAGTTATTGAGGGGTTCCCCTGAAGGAGTTAGTGGGACCTGGTCTCTTCTTGTTTCTTTCTTTTGCATTATGGCTGTTAGGTGAATGATTTTGCCATATACTGCCTCCCTGATGTGCTGCTTCTGACCACAGGCTCCAGAACAATGGGCCAAAAGTCATGGACTAAAATCTTCAAATTTGTGAGTCAAAATAAACCTTTTCTCTTTATGAATTGATTATCTCAGGTATTTGTTGCATCAATGGAAAGTTGATTAGCACAGTATCTGTGGATTTGGTGGTTCCTATTTGGACTGGAACTTTTGAAAACAAGGCAGACTCACTAAGACTTCCCAGCTTTTCAATATTGTTTTATATCATCGTCTCCTGGGAATTCATCTCAGTGTGTTCTGTTCTGGAGATCCAATGGCTTGGCCATTGACAGGGGGATCCAATGGCTTGGCCTTTGACCCCAGGTCATTTGCTGTGCTTAGAATAGCCTTTCACAAACAGTGCCATCACTGCTCCTGAAATAGGACATTGCTGGACCTTGCAACTGTTGTTCCTGTGGGTCCCTCCTAATGGGAGAACTGTGCCTTGTCCACATCATGTGTGGCTTCCCAGACCTGCATTGCTCCCTGTCTGGAGGGAAACCTCTGGACCCACCTGGCCTGTTCCCCCACTGCTCCAGGTCAGGTGAATGATAGAGGGCCACCTGGGGTATAGACAGCTTAACACTTGGTACACTGGAGCACTGGCTTCACCCCTGCTGGCTGTGCTGCCTCAGCTTTTTTCCTTCACCTCAGACTGTCATCCAGATTTTTGTAGCTAGAGCAGAGCTGTCCTCAAGCTGCTGTGGCTGAGGGCCCTGGTCATCTCTGTTTCTTCAGAAACTTTTTTAGAACAGATTCTTGGCTCCTGGGGAGCTGTACTCACTTGCCTACTCACACATTATAGCAGCAAATTCAAATAGCAGAGTTCATGAATTCAGGATTGCAGCAAGTCCGCTTAGTGGTTGAAGGGCATTGTAGTGTTATCAGGGTTTTGCAGAGTTGGCAATGTGTGCTGTTGAGAGTTAATCATTTTTCAGTTAGTGTGCACTGGGGCTGAGCAGCAGGGAAAAACCAGAAACAGGAAATGAGAGCCTGGTTAGGAAATACAGGTGGGAGACTGGTCACGTTGGTCAGGCCCAAGCTGCCCTGACCCTCCTTGCTAGGTCCTGGCTGGGATTTGCCATCTTCCTCTGTGCAGTGTGGAGTAAGGCCTGAGAATTGAGATGCACAGTCCTCTGTTAAGCTCATGGAGCAGAAAGGAGGATGTCAGGCTACTCTGGGTACCAGGGTGCCAGTCTGGACTCTTCACTGAAACTGGTTGTCTTTGATAAGCCTGGTGTTCTTGTTATGAAACATTGTTCTCAGCTGCTTGCTGTCTGCCTCATAGGGTTGCAGAAATGTTTCAAATGGTATATCTCTTTAGAGAAATTTTCTTTTTTGAAATGGCGAGAAATACAAAAATAGAAAAATGTAATGAGCCTTACATTCCCATCATCGGGCTTCAAAATTATCCACTCATAGCTGATCTTAATTTCATTTGTTCCCCCCACCCACTCTTTGGATTATTTTGAAGCAAAGTCTGGATAGATGATTTTGCACAGTGTTGGTACTTGTTTTGTTTTGATGATTGAGGTGAGCAGTGGAGGAGGAGGATTGCTCAGCAGGCGGGGATGAATATGCAGAAGGCAGTCTGTTGTTTCTGCAGCCAGTTCTAGGTGATATGACAAATGCAAGCTTTAATTTAGCAGTTTGCCCCCATTGAGCATTATTTTCACAATAATTTTCTTTAAAGATAAACGCCTATAGCACTCTAACATTTTTTGTTAGCTCTTTTTTGACTTTGGAGCTGAGATTTCCCAGGAAACATTAATACATGATTGGGGTAAGAAACATGGATGCCGCTGATGTCTCTCTTCTGTTCTGAATTTCATGTTTCACATAGTGAGAATGGAGCTGGGCTTCCTGAGGGGTCTTATTATAGGGATAGGAAAAATTGCTTCTAGCCAAAATAGTGTTTTGTTTGTTTGTTTGTTTAACGGTACTGGGTAATGCACCTAGGGGTACTTTTCCACAAAGAATTTGAGCTTTCCTGGTTTTGCTGAGGAATTCTCTAGAGCTGCATTCCTAGCTCTTTCTGGATTTTATTTTGAGACAGGGTCTTGCTAAGTTGCCCAGGTTGGCCTCAAACTTGTGATGCGCCTGTCTCACCCTCCTGAATCATTGGATTTATGGGCACTGCAACACCTGGACCAACAATAGCATTTTGAGAGTACGAGCATTTTTTACTTTTTAAATTGTGGTTTAGTTAGGCTAGACTTGTTTGCAGTGCAAAATCTTCAGCTCAGGGAAACGAAAAATCAAAATCACAGTGAGATACCACTTCATATCTATGTCTGTTCTTTAAGAAAAAAAAAAAAACAAAACCCAAAACAACCCAAACTAAATGCTAGGAAGGATGCGGAAAAATTGGTGCCCTTGTCCACTGTTGGCAAGGATGTAAAATGTTGCAGCTGTGATGGAAAACAATATAGTGGCTCCTCATGAAATTAAAAATGGAATTTCCATGTGATCTAACAATTTCAGTTCTAGGTATAGACTCAAAAGAATTGAAAGCAGGATGTTGAAGGGAGATGTGTATACCCACATTCATAGCAGCATTATTCACCATAGCCAAAGGTGGAAACAGCCCAAGTATCCTTTGATGATTAGGTAAATAAAATGTGGCACATAAATGCTGTAGTGTCTTATTCATCTTAATATAGGTGAACTTTGGGTACATTATGTTAAGTGAAATAAGCCAGATGCAAAAAGACAAATTGATTTCACTTAAAATACAAACCTATGATTCTACTTATGTTACCTGGAGTAGTCAAAAATCATAGAGAAAGTGGAATGTTGGTTGCCAAGGAGTGTGGGAGAGAGAATGGGGGAGTGTCTGAGTCCATTTGTGCTGCTCTAACAAATTACCACAAGCTGGGTACTTATTGAAAAGAGATGTTTATTTGCCTCATGGTTCTAGAAGTCAAGAAACCCACGCTCGGGTCCGCATCTGTTGAGGGCCATCTTGCTGCCTCACAACAGGGCAGAGGCATCACATAGGCAAGAAAGAGGGCAAGACTAGCAGAACTTGTTTTTGTAACAAACCCATTCTGGTGATAATCAATTAACCTAACCACTCCTAAAGGTCCTGTCTCTCAACACTGCTGCTTTGGGTAGTAAGCTTCCAGCACATTAATTTCAGGGAACACATTCAAGCGTAGCAAAGAGTTACTATTTGATGGTACAGACTTTCAGTTATGTGAAATGAATTCTGTGGATGGATGGTGGTGGTGGTTGCACCAGACTGTCATCTACTTAATACCACTGAAATCCATACTCATATTGTAAATTTTACCACAATTTAAAAATTTTTAAATTTTTAAAAAAAACTCACTTTGGCTTGCAGAGGGAGGGAAGTTGGGAGAAGATTGTGTTGGAGGAACCATGTATGGCCCTCTGTATAGTGTTTTTTTTTAAATTTATTAGTATATTATTGGTACATTTATTGGTAATTATATGTATTAGTAGGATGTGTTGTTACATATTCATACATGCACACAACATGATTTGGTCAGTTTCATTTCCAGTACTTTCCCTCTCCTTTCTCTCCTTCCTCCCCTGGTTCCCCAAGTGTAGTATTTTAAGAATATTCTTGTCTTCACTACTGAGAAGATGTAGTACCTATTTCTCTCCAAGTATTATATAATAAACTTTTATTATTGCATGAGGTTCAAGAAGGCTCAACAAGGCAGCCAAGGATTACTGCATTCCCCCTGCTCCACCCGCTCGTGGTTTCATGTCCTTGTGAGCAGAATCCTCCCTTTCTTGAGGTCTGCATTTTCACAGCAGCATCACCTGGTGTAGAACATTCTTGGTTGTGACATAGTCTTTGTGATTATATTTGTTTTAGAGAATCCCATATTGGACTTTTAGGTTGTTTTCAGTTTTTTTTTTTTCCCCATCCTAGATAAGGATGTAGTGATTATTTTTTTATAATACAGAATTCTTCCTTTTGGGGAAAGGAGGGAAGTCGTTTGCCAGGATAGATTCCCAGGAGTGACATTAAGTGGGTCAGAAGGTGTATACATTGATTTGACCTGCCTGACATATTTATAGAGTCAAAATTACTTTTTCAGAAAGCCTGCTCCAGTTCACAGGAAATAGACTGCCTTATCTTTGGGTGTAGGTAGACGTGCGTGTTTTTATACTGAGCCTTGCCAGGGCAAAGGGCAAGGACTACTCAGAGCCACCAGGGGAACTTGAGGCATAGCCAAGGGTGCTGGATCTCCGCAGGGCTGTAGCCCCTGCCGTCCTTACACAGGCCTGAATGAAGCAGAGTAGGGATCACAGAGGAAGGGATATCCAGGATGCACCAAGATTCTTGCCGGGTCATATGGTTATTGAACACTCACAGGGTATTTTCAAGGTGAAGTAACCTGGTATTTGTGTGTACAGTTTGATGACAATTCAGTGGGCCATACAACCACCATCATCAAAATGAAGATGTGAAACATTTCTGTCACTCCAGAAGCTTCCTTTGTGTCTTCTGCAGTCCCTTCCTCTACACCCCTTCCCCAGGTCACAATCAGTCTGCATCCCCTTGCCATAAATTAGACTCAACTCTTTTATCTTTGACTTCTTAAAAGATAGTAGAATGAATCAGATATTATCAGCTTGTATGATTACATGACCAGTGTAACTCTACATCGTGTACAACCAGAATAATGAGAAGCTATATACTCTATTTATGTATGATGTGTCAAAATGCATTCTACTGTCATGTATAACTAATTAGAACAAATACAAAAAAATGTTAGGTGATTTTGTTTTTAATGTTTTTAATTCCAATGATTTAAAAAAATCTTTTATAATTACTTTTTACTTTTATTTTTCAAAAACTAAAATATGCATAACAAAAAATTTATCCTTCTAACCATTTTTAAGTTCATTGGCACTAAGCACATTCACATTCTTATCCAACCATGACCGCCATCTATTTCCAGTTCATTGACTGCTGTTCTTTTATTTATTATTTCTCACCTCTATTTGGAACTATTTTGCTTTTTTCTTAGCCTTTGAAGGTAGAAGATTAAATCACTGGTTTGAATTTCTCTTGTTTTCTAGTATAAGAATTTGAAGCTGTATATTTTGTGCATCCCACACATTTTGAAATGTTTTCACTTCATTTGGTTAAAATATTTTGTAGATGCATATTGTACATGTAGTTTATCTTTCCCCACCCTCAGGTTTGTTTCAGAAGTTTCTCTTAGCCAGGCATAGTGGTGCACTCTTTTAACCCCAGCTACTTGGGACGGGAGGTTGAGGCAGGAGTATTGAAAATTCAAGGATAGCCTGGGTAACTTAGTGACACCGGCTCTCAAAAAAAAAAAAAAGTTCTGGGGATATAGTTCAGTGATAGAGTGCCCAGTGTTCAATCCCCAGTATTTAAAAAAAAGTTTCTCTTTTCTACTGTATTGTATTGTACAGTGTGGTTTTCTTTGTATTTAATCTGTTTGAGGTTCATTAGACCTTTGGGATTTGTGAAGATGTAATTTTATCAAATCTGGGAATATTGTGATCATTATTTTTTCAAATGTGCTCCCTCCCTCCCTTCTTTTCTGGGTGTTGTCCTGTAGACCATGGAAATTGTGTTTAGTTTTTCTTGTTTTTCCTTCTTTCCTTTAGTCCGTATAGTTGCTTTGTCTTCAAATCCACGTATCTCTTCTTTTTTAATTGGTTGTTTAATTGGTTGTTAAATACATCCAGTGAATTCTTTACTTCTCATGTTATATTTTCTATTTCTTGTACTAGTTCCATTTGTGTCTTTTAAATATCTGTGTCTCTCCTTATCTTTTTATATTTTTCTTTAGATCTATAAACATATGTAAAATATCTATTTTAAAGTCTTTGTCTTGCTAATTCCATCTTCTCTGTCATTCCTGTCTCATATTTACTGATTTTTTCCTTGTTGTATGTAGATCACATTTTTATTCTATCTAGTACCTTTTGATTAGATGCTTAGTTTTTCCACCCAAATATTATTCCATTAATCATTTGAAGACTTTTGTGTTTGAAATCTTTTGTTAAATATGTGAGTTTCATTTCTGCTGTTAATATGTAGTTGTAGACAGTTCTTATTGTGTGATATTTAGTTGTAGAAATATGTCATTTTGGGTTATTTATAGTTTTAAGTTATCTATTAATGTAATATAAAATCTGGACACCAGTATATGGGGGTATCCCAGGCTTCATATGGCTGAGTTAAAGGAAATCCTGTCTTTCATCTCTAGGTCCAGATGACTTTAATGTGATAGATTAGTGCTGGGCTTGGCACACCATGGCTTGCAGGCCAAACCTGGTTTTCCGCCTATTTTGCACATATCATTTTATTGGAACACAGCCATGTCAGTTCATTTATTTGTCTTTAACTGTTTTCCCACTGTAACAGCAGAGTTGAGTGCTTGCAACAGAGATCATCCAGCACACAAAGCAGCGAGCATTTACTTTTTGGCCCTGGTTTGGAGTCTTGGGTTTCCACCCACCGTTAATCACTATGATCTGTGACAGTGATGGCAGCAACTGGGGTGGAGGTTCCCTCCACCCGCTTTCCTGTGGCGCTGCCTGTAGCCTCCCTTGGATGACTATCCCCTCGCCTTCCTTCCTTGACAGATTCCTGGGTGGGGCTTGGTGGAACCAGCTCTGTTATCAGAAGTCACAGAGACAGCTGTGGAAACTGCCTCTGGATCCCTCTGCCCAGTCCTTGCCCTTCCTCTTTGGGACCCTCACATGGGTTCACTGAAAGGGCATGTGTTTCTTGTTGTCAGACCCACCCTTCCGGCAAGAGGAAATGCTGGTGTGTGATAGATAAGCTTTGTGGCCCAGGCAAGGCATCTCCTTCCTGGGCACTGTTTCCCCCTATAATGAAGAAGCTGAGCTCCAGTCTTCATTCTGGTTTTCAAATCTCCCAAACTCCCTCTAAGAAGTGGGTTAGTTCAGATTCATCTAATACGAGACTACTTTGAAAGGGAGATTCCCTGCTCTGTTTAGAGCTCAGAGTGGTCCCAGTCTTGAGGGGCAAGGCCTTCTAACCTTGATGAATATCTCATGAATCCTCCCTCAGCCCACTAGGCTTTCAGAGTTGAGTTTGGATTTGGGGTCTGTGTCCTCTGGCAACCTTTCTGGCCTCTAATTCAGTTGATTCATTGGCATTTCAAGAAGCAACAAGGATTTCTGGTGTTTACCAGGCCTGAACTCGGATTCCCTATTTTGGAGAGTACCAAGGCCAAGGGCTTTGCACCTGGAAAGATTGAGGGGTGCAAGGCTTAGTGGAGGTGCTTAGGCTCTTTGCTCATTTTTCAGATAGGCAAACTGAGCCCCAGGAGAGGGATGGCTTGCTCAAAGCCAAAGAGTATGTTAGGACAGAACAGAGGCTCAATTCTAGCTTCTTCCACTCACTCTCCGTCCTGTTTTCTTCCATCATCTTTTCCTGCCTCATGTGAAAACCTCCAGAAAGCTCCATCCCTGAGCTCTGCATTTCTGTTATCTTCAGAAGCCCAATGAAGCAGGTATATCTGGAAAGAAAGACCTGAACTTGGGACAGAGACTAGGGCGGAAGCTGCTGGGGTGGGACTCAGTGTCTTTAGTGCAGTAGGTGCTTGTGGTGTTGCTCTGAAGGATCTTCTATTCCTCTGCTCTGCCTGCACCTTGGAGACCAGGCTTCTTCAGCTGGGGTCTGCCCCAGGGTAAGCATGCCACAGGAGGCTAAAACCTACAACCTTCCTGTGATCAAGGAAAGGGTCATCCTTGTTGTGTAGAGGAAATGAGGCTCAGAGAAATTCCTAGAAGTGCATATGGTCCTGTTGCTAGGATATTCCAGAGCAGAGACGAGACTCAGAGCACACTGGCCTATGCCATTAGTTCAGCACTGCTCTGAACCACCCCATCTTTTGGTATCTCAGCCTTGTGTTTCCTTCCATTATCTCTGAGACACCCATAGGAGGCCCAGGGGAAGGAAGGGACTCTGTGAATGTTAGACTGAGTCAGCAACAGGGTTGTGCAAGAACCAGGGACCAGAGGACAGAGTCCTGTTGCCCTGTTGTTGGTGGTTCTCCTTGAGCCTGATGAGGAAAGGCCTCTGGGGCCTGCAGGAGTTGTCTAAGTGCTTTCACACGTGCTTAAAGGAAATTTTGCAAGGACTAAGTTCATTAAATCCTGGGTAAGAGGCTGCTATTGACTACTTGGAGTTGGAATTGTCTCTTCCAGGCCAACAGGGCCTGGCCAGCTGTTTATACTTCTGCTGGGACTGGATCCCTCTTGGGTAAACTGCCACAGGCTTCTTCAGGTGGTGAAGGAATTCCTTGTAGCTTACAGGACAAGGAAGGAGTGTACCAGCCCAGAGCACCCACAAGCAGACCTCTTACTTCTATGATATGGGCCTTTGGCTAAGGAGGAAAGGTCAATTCTGAATGTTTTGATGATCCCTAAAGAAGCCCTGCTCCCTTATCATCTGCCCTGGTTGGAACAAAGACTCCTTTAATAGGCGCCTCCTCATCACATAGCTATGTTTTGTTGTCTTTGAAGTTGCAAAGCCCAAATGCCCCTCTGTGGCATCATACCACTGGGCTCCCATGTGACTGTCAGTTCTGAAATCACATGTTATCAGGGTCAGAGACACTCAGATTTGGTTCTTAAGTAGCACCAACTAGTTCTGTGACCTTGAACAATTGACTAAGTTGCTCTGCATCTGAACTTTCCATCTGATAAATGAAGGTGATAAGAGCAGTGTTGGAGTATGTAGAAGGTCTCTTTTGGTGTTTAAGTGTTTAACATAGTGTGAAGGAAAGGGTGGGGCTATAGGCCTGGTGACCATAGCAGTATATGTGTCCAGTGATCCAAGCAGACTGAAGGTTGGACTCACTTTGGGCTTGACTGGAGTTGGATCCCTACTTGAGGAGATTCAATTGGGTCATGTAAGAAGAACAAAGAAGGCTGCTCTGAGACTGGGGGTCACCCAGCAGAGCCATTGCTCCCAGAAGGTTAGCAGCTAGGGAACACGACCCAGCCCAGACCCACATAATCTGCTCCAGAGTTCAAGGATCATGATTGTTGGTCCACAAAGTTCCAGCTTTGGGCCAGTATTCATTGAACCCATGATCTGACATGTGACCCCTAAGTTCCCATCTTTCTTATGTGAGTTAACTTTAGTTCTTCCTCTAAAACAAAATGGGGGGATGGGGAAACAAGCTCTTACTCTTAAAGCCTAGTCATTGTGCAGGGAAGGAGAACTGTGCTGCAGTGATGGGGACCGGGCTTCTCTATGGCTTTCCTAGGGAGCCTTGGAAAACAGTGATGAATGGAACAGCCATGAACAGGAGCTGCCTGCCCGGCACAGCTTGGGCATGAGGATATTGGTATCCACAGAAGTTCCTGGAACCAGTTTCTCTCAATTTCTGAGGGGCAGTTGTATTTTCAAAGGATCATTCTAGTTGCTTGGAGGCTTGTGAGGAAACCCCTGCAGGATCCAGACCTGAGCAGGTAGATCAGCAGTGAATGCTGGCTTCTGTTACGGAGAGTTGAGGATCTTTCTGGAGGACTTGTCCTTTGTGTGTGTTAGCAGTGCAAGCTTCCTTGCATCAGTTTAGTTACCTGGAGGAAGAATTCAAACAGCATCTCAGCATGAATTCAGCAAGACATAGACATATAGGTGGAGCTGAGGCTGGTCTTACTATGGGGAAAGATAGATGTAGAACATGGGGTGAGGAGTGAACTGTGAGATCAGTGAATGCAGAGATCAGGAAAGGGGAGGTCTGCATGGCTGTCAGTTGAGTACTTCAAGGCTGACTTCATTCACTGGTCCACATGTCACTGGGAGCTGGGTGGACTTTGCAGAAAGCAGGGCTGGGAAAGTCTGTTTGGAACACTGGATGGGGGATAGTGCTAGTCTGCCAACAGGCTCTGTTCTGCTCTGATTCTCGGCTGATGCCCCTGTTTAGGGCTACACCATAAACCTGGGCCAGGCTGGTTTCTTTCTTGGCTCCTTGAAGTAGATGATTTCCACAAGTGTGCCTGGGAGGAGAGCCAGAAGCACCACAGGCTGGGACTGCCTATCCTTGCAGCCTGGTAAGGTTCTTACAAGGGCCTGTTCTGCACCTACATGTTAGGTCCTTCTCCATGTTGCTGGGATACACCCCTGAACAGCACAGACAGCCTATCTGATCTAGGTTCAGTGCAATAAAGTAAATCAGGCAAAAGGAGATTTCCAAGTGATGGACAGGGAGCTGTTCTACATATGATGGTAAAGGTAGCATCCCTGAAGAGGTGAAATTTGAGGAGACCTGCCTGAAAGAAATGAGGAGGAAGCCAGGAATGGATACAGACAAAGAACATTCTAGGCAGAGGGAACAGTTTCAAGGCTCTGAGCAGGGAATGGGTTCAAGAAACAGCCAGGATGCCAGGGTGGTGGGGAGCAGGGCTGCAATGGGGGTGATGGGCAGGAGGAACGTGTTGCTGGGATGTGGGCTGAAGCCTGGGGCACAGCCCTGTAGGTCGCGGCAGAGTTTGAATTTTATTCCAGGTCTGAAGGGAAGTCATTGGAGAGTTTCAAGGTGAGGAGTCATGTAATCTTACAGTTGTCCTTTGGTATCTGCCAGCTCTACATCTGTGAAAGCCAATCTTGGATAAAAGCTGTTTTTATACAGAATTTATGTTGTATTAGGCATTATAAGTAATCTGAGATGATTTGAAGTATATGGGAGGATGTGCACAGGTTATATGCAAATACTGCACCATTTTATATGAGAGGCTTGAGCATGAGGATTTTGGTATCCACAGAGGTTCCTGGAACCAGTTTCTCTCAATTTCTGAAGGGCAGTTGTATTTTCAAAGGATCATTCTAGTTGCTTGGAGGCCTGTGAGGAAACCCCTGCAGGATCCAGACCTGAACAGGTAGATAACAGACAGGTGGGAGCAGAGAGGAAAACTGGTCGGATGTACTATGTGTTTTGAAGGTAAAACCAGCAGAAGGTCAATAGTGAGTTGAATACTGGGCAAGGGAGAAAGAAGCATCAAGCACGAAGACAAGGTTTTCTCTTAAACAGAGGAACAGACAGTGGTACCCTTTAAGGAGAAGGTGAGGAGTTGGGGAGGAGCAGAGCAGGGGTGGGAGATCCAGGAGACATTGGAGACATGTTTTTTTGATTGGAATCTTATCAGATCTTTCAGGTGGACAAGTCAAGGAGACCCTGAGCTGCATGATTAGGGAAGTGGCTATACTGGTCTGGATTGGTGAGTTGGCAGTGTGTTGGACAGCATTTAGTGCTGTGGCAATCATGAGATCACCTAGCAGGCTCAAGGCAGGGCAAAGGACCTAGGACTGAGCTGTGAGCTTCTCCACCGCTTGGTGTGGTCTGAAAGAGGAGTCAGTGAGGGAGACAACCCTTTGCCTTGGTATCTCTGAAGCTGGGTATGCAGGGAAATAGTTGAAGGAGAAATGACTGACTTGATCTCACCTTCCATAAGGTCAGATAAGGTGGGATTAAAGACTAGCTCCAGCTTTGGCAAGAGTGAAGTAAGTATTGAGAACCTTGAGGAGTTGTGGGGTTACCAGTCACTTGTGGGTTTACTTTTCATAGCATTTTGAAACTCCTGGGAAGTGGAGGAAGTGATCATACACCTCATCAAGAAAAACAAAGACATCAATTAGGAAATTGGTGTGAGGTGGGGTGGGGTGATGTGGTAGAAAGGAGCAAGGATGAACCCACAGGAGCATAAGCACCAGCAGCCCGCTGGCTTGTTGGTGGAGTGCAGCACCCAGGATGTACTCGATGAATATTTGAACCAGTGAGTAAGGAACAAATGAATGAATGAATGAATGAACTGAGCTTGGGATGGGGTCCTTCTCCTCACTACCTGCCATTTTGGTTTTGAACTCTCTGGACCCCAGTATTCTGCTTTATAAAATGCAGGGGTTGGGGTTCTGACAGAACTTTTTCAGTTGGGGTTTACAGACCACTGTGGGAACCAACTACTAGAAGCTGTGAACCACCCTCCAATATTCTGTGCAGAATATTGGGAGTGTGTGCATTTTCTGAAAAATGATCTATGATCTGGAAGAGGATGAGACCTCCTGGGGCTTTCATTAAAGGGCCTGCCTTCCCATTCCAGTCACCTGGGTCTAGTATTGAATAAAACGGCAGAAATAGCTTGAAGCTTGAGAATAAACTTTGGAAAGGTGAGAGTCATAGAGAAATCTAGCCCTGTTATTTATTGTGAGATACTAATAAATGGCAGTGCAATGCCGGTGTGGTATAAAGTAGTTAACAGAAAAACAGGAGGCAGCTTCATTTGCACAGATCATGATGTATTTTCCTTTTATATGGCAGATTCTCCCTGGTTCAGGAACCTGTGTGGTGCGTTTGGGTGGGCTCCATTCTCTTGGCCCAGGGAGCAGCTTAGCCCTAGTGGGTTCCTGCAGGTGGGAGACTAGGGTGCTTTTCTTCTGAGTGAGGTCATTGCTTAATGCAGGCTTATTTTAATTCATTAGCTAGTAACCCAGCACCTCCTGAGCATATGTGTATTTTGTGTTACATGTAAGTGCCCTGGGGAGGGGGCTCAACTCTAGCCAGCAGCTGGCCTGGGTAGCTTATGGCTGAGTTTGAATACAGTGCTGGAGGCCTGAGGTGGGGAGCGTACTTGATGCTGGGCTTTGCTCTCCATGCCCCCACCTACACTGGAAACCTCTAATGCTCCTGGGGCACAAAGTCCTCTTACACACTGAGAGTGCCCTGAAATGAACTTGGGTGGGGGTAGGTGTGGCAGAATATAGAAGGAACAGGGTAGAGCTTGACTGCACAGTCTCTCTAGGACCTAGTCTGCCCTGAGGACTTTATCTCTTCTCTGGGTTGTGGGGCCATCTGGTGTTGGAAGAGTTTGTCATACATTCAGGAGTACACGCTAGTTATCTGCAGAGCCTCCTTGTCCTTTTCCTGGGGTAGAAGCCCCTGTCATCTGCAGGGTTGAGGATTTTTTTTCTTTTTTTTGCTACTGGAGATTGAACCCAAGGGTACTTTACCACTGAGCTATATCCCCAGCACTTTTTATTTTTTAATTTGAGATAGGGTCTCTTTAAGCTGGTTAGGGCCTTGCTGAATTGCTGAAGCTGGCCTTGAACTTGCAATTCTTCCGCCTCAGCCTCCAGAGCTGCTAGGGTTATAGGTGTGTGCCATCACGCCCAGAAGGGCCTAGGATCTTGGTTGGGAGCTAGAAGCATCCTGACTAGCATGTGGTCTTTGCTGTGAGAAGCATGTTTATGGTGCTGGCTTCTGATCTAACTTTTCTTCTCTCTTTCTCCCCACTGTTCCTGCTCAGTTGGCTGGAGTTGTCTTCCTTGGAGTTGGACTCTGGGCATGGAGTGAAAAGGTAGGTAGAACCCTGAGTACCAGGAGACCAAAACTAGATTAATTCTGCTTGAATTATCCACTCCTCCTGTCTGTTTCTTGACAAGGAACATTTCCTGTGCAAAGTAAAGATCCACAGAACCCTCCTGAGGCTGGCTCTGCCTTGGGCAGTGCAGGGAGGGGTGGTCAGTGCTGGTTTTCTGAGCTCTGTGAATGTGGAGAAATTTCTGTTGCTGCAGCCTGGAGTGGCCCTGGGCTTGCCTGCAGCTATGCCTAGAGTGGGCCTGGGGTTGCCTGCCTGACCCTGTATGCTTCAAGGGCAAGTGAGCAAGTCCCAAACACAGTTGTGTTTATTCCTGGAGCTCTTGTCCTCGCCTACAGAAGTCTTGAGAACAGCAGCAGGGCTTGGTTGCGTGCCCTCAGGCACCCTATGTGGTGGGAGCAGGTCTTTAGGTATCTTTGGACCTCTTTGCCAAGCCTGGGTGAGAGAGGTGAGAAAAAGAGACCAGTATGTAACGGTCTGCAAGGACAAAGATCAGTTGGAGCTGTGGTGTTGTCTTTGTCCTTGGCAGTTTGGTGCTGGGGAGGTGATGAGGGCGGAAATCCCTGCCAGGGCACCAAGGGAGGTAGAGAGAGAAGCTAGGTGGAGGAGAAAAACTTAAGAGCCCTCTGTTCCTTCAGTGGAAACTGCCTTTGTTTCCAGGAGGAGAAAGGAGCACTTAGGTTTATGGGATTTCCTGCCCCATAGCCTTAGGAACTGGATGAGTCCTGCCCTTGGGTTTGGACATCTTCAGGTTAGCCTGGGAACCCTAACAGGGCAAGAACTACAGTGCAGTGTCCCTTTGCCCCACTGACCTGGAAGCCAGTGCAACCTGTGACTTGTAGTGCCACTGTGTGGCCACCTCTGGGACTGCAGCAGTTTGCTTAGCTAGCTGTCTGCACTCCGCAGAGCACCTGGTCTGGCTGTCCTCTTCTTCATTCTCCTTTGAATCTCATAGAATTGCTGTGTCATTGTGGGTCACACTAGCCACATATGACTATGTGTTTCTATTTAATTGAAATTAAACACAAATGAAAATTCTTCAGTGTCCCTAGCCACATTCCAAGCACCCAGAAACGGTTGTTACCAATTTGGACAGTGCAGGTACAGAACACCTCCACTATCACAGGTAGTTCTGTAGGCAGCACTGCTGCACCTCTTCCCTTGCTAGGTGCATTTTCCACAGAATGTTCATTTTGAGGCTGCTTTGGACAGTCAACCACAGCATTTTGCTTTCCATTGGGCCTGTCAGAGACACCCAATAGGCTATAAAGGAAGCCTTGGGTCTGCCTCCCAGGAACTGAGCTTCAGTGGAGTCCAGGAGGTTGTGACCCTCCTCTGAGGGTCTCAGGACTGAGGTGGTCAAGAATCTGTTCGCCTGATGTGCCTCTCATTGGGTAGTCAGGGCCATATTCTGCCTGGCTTTTAATGATAGAACTGAGCTCTGAGAGGCAGGTCTCTGGACAGCCCAGCTAGAGTCCCCTTGAGTCCCCTTCAAGGCTGATGCTACCCTGCTTTCTCTGCCTTTTTCAGGGTGTACTGTCTGACCTCACCAAAGTGACTCGGCTACATGGAATAGACCCCGTGGTGCTGGTCCTGATGGTGGGCGTGGTGATGTTCACACTGGGGTTCGCTGGCTGTGTGGGGGCCCTACGGGAGAACATCTGCCTGCTCAAGTTTGTGAGTGGCCCCAAAGATGGGGGTGGGATGTGACAGAGGTAGGGGTAATAGGGGGTAGGGGTACTGGCTCAGTTAAGAAGGCCTATATGTTACCTAGTGTGAGTCACTTTGTACCCTACTGCCTCATTGAGTGGTAAGATTTTAGGGAAAAAAATCCAGATGAGCTGGTTCCTTTCCCCAGGAGAAGTGGGGCTCCTCTGGTTTTCAGCTCCTGGTGGGAGGAAGTGCTTATAAGCAGCTCCACTCCCCCTCTTTGCCTTTTATCTCCTCTCAGAAGTTCTGGAGGAATTGTTTGTTTGCTACTCACCTTTGCCCTTCCTGGCTAAGATCAAAAGATGTTGTCAGTAACATTAAGAAATCATTTCCCTCCTCCAGGGTGTGTGAATCTGTTGGATGTGCAATGTAGAATCTTTAATTTCCTGGTAGAACTGCGAGTTACTAAGAGTTTAGTTTTATATTTAGATACAAATTCATTTTTAAACGCATTCAGTTAAAATTAAATAGCACCTGGTGGGGAAAACACATTAAGGTTTTTTACAATATATTATTTGTTGAGTTTATTAGGTCAAGCTTTCTCTTTCCTGGGCTTAATTTAAAAAGCAAAGCACATATTTTTTTTCTATTTTTTCCTTCTTAAAAATACTATGTTTAGTATCTTGCTTCCATGGGAACAGGGAGTACATTTGGAGGGCCTGTGTATATGCATGTTCCTATGCCTACATGCTGGTACTTCTCCATCTTGCTTTGAAAGGCTCCTCCAAATTTGTCAGTGGTGGTAAAGCTGTTTAGTGGCCTTTGTGTCTGTGAGAACACAGGCTTTGCACACTGAAAGTCTCTGGTGACAGAGGTGGATGTGGATCTATGGCTGCAGAGGGGCCCTGTAGAATGCCACTATTTGTGGCTTGTCACAGACATATCTCAGGAAAGGTCTGTATGTGGCTATCATGCTCACATACAGAGTGGGTACTGATAACATTGGTGCCTCCAGAGTGGTAAGACTGCCAGGGAACTAGATGTCCTGTGTGAGTTACGTGACTGCAGACAAACTATGTACCTGAGTGAGCCTCAGTTTCTTCATCCTTAAGGTTGGGGTGATAAATCCGATTTCTAGAAATTTGGATGATTGTGTATGTGTGGAGAGTGGTCAGGTAATGTCTGGGCCCAGACTTTGTCCCAGAGGAGCTGACAACCTTGTGGTAGGACAGCCATTCACTCCCTATTACGGTTTCCTTCTTTCGAGGGAGGAGGGCTGCTTCATAACAGTGACTGGCACATTGGCCTAGAGCCCTCTCATCTTTTTTCACTCATTCACTGTTAGCAGTGGTGCAGTGGATGACGTGGTTAGTGATCAACCATCCCCCTTTATGGGTGAGATGAAGCCCCCTGCTACTAACGCAGGATTCCCAGGCTGACCTGGGGTCTCCTGTGATAGCTCATGTTCTGCAGCAGGTAGTGGTTTTGGGTCAAATGGGTGTATAGGGCCAGCCTGGTAGATGTGGTAACTCCTTCATTGCCCTTGTCTCCGTGCAGTTCTGTGGTGCCATTGTGCTCATCTTCTTCCTGGAGCTGGCTGTGGCTGTGCTGGCCTTCTTGTTCCAGGACTGGGTAAGGGATCGGTTCCGGGAGTTCTTTGAGAGCAACATCAGATCCTACCGGGACGACATTGACCTGCAGAACCTCATCGACTCCCTTCAGAAAGCTGTAAGCACTGCCTCCTGGCGGGTTCCGTGGTAGCACCTGCACTTTCCTGCCTTAAGTTAAGTCTGTGCAGCTCGACAGTCAAGGCTGGGGGACACAAACCTTCTCTCCTTGCTGTGTTTCTGCCTGCAGCGTGGCAGGCAGTAGGGAGGTTGTGGAGTGTGTACTCTGCCTGTGGTCAATTTGTCTCTGCCGTTCATGTGGCCCGGCCAGACTCTCTCTTCCTGTGCCTCCCCACCCACTATTTGTATTGGGCAGGCAATTCCAACTGTACCATGGCCACCCACTTCTAGAATCTCAGCCTTCACTACCCTCCCCCTTTGTGGCTAAGGTCTCCCCAGCCTTGCCCAACAGCCACGCTGGCAGCCAGTTGTCCCTGGGACCTTGAGCCCTGTGGGTATTGGGGGCAGGGGAGGCAGAGCTCCTACTCCCTAAGCTCATGACTCACCACTTAAAGCTATTCCTGTCCCCTTCCTCTCTGGGACCTTTTCCCCTTCCTGTTTGAGAAGGGCAGAGCTGCCTAGAGGAAGCTTCCTCAGATGGAGGGGAATGTGACCTCTCTGGAGTATGTCCCCTGGGGTTTATTATCTAAGCAGTCCCACGCTGGGGCCATAAGTCCATCTGTCCCTGTCCCCCTGGTGTACAACTGCACCTGGAGGATTGGGCTCCAGCTGCTCCAGGCCCCCTGGGAGAAACCCCCTCCCTAGCCATGTTATCTTCAGTTTGATCTGTGCTCTGTCCGAAAGCCCACCTTCCTCAGGAAATTTTTATATGGAACACTTTAGTTCTTAGAAGAAAATAAACTCTAGAGAGCACTAAAAATAGCTATGACCCATTCTTATTAACCAAAACTTGTTTACCCTTATTTCATGTATCATGGAATTTAGCCAAACCCATTTATATGACCAAAGAGTCTACCCGAATTGTTGTCATTGACTGGATGGTCTATGAAAGCCACCAAATCCCTGCCATTACCCCATGCCCCTCACTGTTCTTTTTTCTGTTCTGTGCCACAGTCTCATTCTATGTTCACATGGTCTTGGGTTTGCTGGCTCCAGCATTACCTAAAACACATCATCTTTTCTCTGCTGCCTCCCTTCGCTTTAAATAAAAAACAAAGTTTTCCAGAAGGATTCAGTAAGTTATGGAGCTTTCTTGGGGTGAAATATTAGTTAATTATTAAATCATTAAGCAGCTGGCATAGTGGACAGGTGGGGATGGAGAAGACAGTATTTTACCTTAAAAGCAGGAAAACAAGTGGAAATCCCCATTGTCATTTGTCATGATTATGCCATAACCAAGTCAGCTTCAAGGGCAGATGTGGAAATGCGATCTGCTCTCATGTGGGGACACCGTTCACACCGCGGCAGTTCTTTCAGCATGTTGGGTTTTACAGTTGTTAGACTAATGAGGATTCTTCTTTGCAGCTGTACCAGACAGTGGGGAGGGCAGAGGCCCTGGATGGGGCAGAGTTTCCTGTGTTGCCATTCACTCCAGTTGTAACTGTTGCTTCGGGAGTAGACGTTCAGCAGCTTTTATTTTACATATATATTTTGTTTGATTTTGATAAAGAAACAAAAAAGGCAACTAAAGCCAGAGTAGAACTATATCCTGTGCTGAGGCCAGGTGGTGCCCCTGAGTCAGCTTGTGTTTGACAGAGATGTTGGGGCTGCTCTTGCCTTTTTGTTTTTTTAAAGAGAATTTTTTAACATTTATTTTTTAGTTATCGGCGGACACAACATCTTTGTTTGTATGTGGTGCTGAGGACCGAACCTGGGCCGCACGCATGCCAGGCGAGCACGCTACCGCTTGAGCCACATCCCCAGGCCCCTGCTCTTGCCTTGATGGTAGTGGTGGCGGTGGCACTGGGGATTGAACCCAAGAGTGCTTTACCATTGAATTATGTTTCCATCTCTTTTAATTTTTTTTTTCATTTTTTAGATTAAATTGCTCAGGCTGGCCTCAGTCTTGCAATCCCCCTGCCTCAGCCGCCACTCACAGGAATTACAGGCATGTGCCATTGCACCCAGCTACTGTTTCATTTTTAGAGGATTTCCTGATGGTATTGCTCAGCATCTCTGTATGTGTGGGAGACAGCAGGGTGGGCCTCAGTTTCTCTGTCTGATAGAAGGAACCATACTTATCCTGCCACATTAAGGCTGACTCTGGGAGCACCTGATGATTCTTGGCTTTTGTGATTATAGAACCAGTGCTGTGGGGCCTATGGCCCTGAAGACTGGGACCTTAACGTCTATTTCAACTGCAGTGGTGCCAGCTATAGTCGCGAGAAGTGTGGGGTTCCCTTCTCCTGCTGTGTGCCGGATCCTGCGGTGAGTTGACTTGCTCCCGGGCATGACGTGTGTCCCTCGTATAGCCAGTAGTTTCTGGGAGTCTGCGCATGCCCAGAGCTGTTATTCTGCTGCACATTGGAGGAGCTGGGTGCATGTCCTTCACATCTCCCCCAAGGCCTTGCACCTCTGCAATCCTGTTCACATACATTCTGGGATTGTTCTCTCATGGCCCACCCTGGCACTGGTTGTACTGGGTAAAGCAGGAGGAAGCAATATTCACCCTCCCTTGAGGGGCTTTCACTTGGGATGCCTGGACAAGATGCTGTGATGGTCATGAGCCCTTGATTGGCATCTTTATACCCTTTCTCAGGAGAAAAAAAACCCAGTTCTCAGAAGGTT
Organism: Marmota monax; assembly: GCF_021218885.2. Classification (NCBI taxonomy): domain Eukaryota; kingdom Metazoa; phylum Chordata; class Mammalia; order Rodentia; family Sciuridae; genus Marmota; species Marmota monax. Next base: position 360,119 of record NW_026692881.1, read on the forward strand.
ACAGGAGCTTTGGGGAGCACATCACTGTCTAGGGGACAGCATCTCTATGGTGGAGAATTATTTTCTGTGGATTTTTCACTGTTTATTTTATTCTCAGTCTAAACCAGGTAATTGGGTCCAGAAACTGGGCTCACGGGATGACCTGTGAAGGAGCACTGAATTTTATCTGAGCTGAACCTGTGCAGAACTGACCCTGTGCTAACTCTCAGTGCAGTTATGTAATGCCTGTTCTGGGTCATAGGGCTCCCAGCAGGCAGACCATCACTTCTATTACATGAGCAGGTTCTCCGGCCCAGGAGAGGCTCAGATTTGCTGAGGTTGCACAGCTGATGTCTGAGGACTCTGAGGGTTACTGTGAAATATACTAATGTAGTAAATGTTGCATTTATCTAGTGTAACTTTTGCTTCCTAGCACAAAGATTGGCAAATTGTGACCCAGGACCCAAATCTGGCTTGTTTTTATATGACCTGGGAGCCAAGGATGCTTTTAATTATTATTAAATGGTTGTTGTCATCTTCCCAGCACTATGACAAAATACCTGAGAAAATAGCTTCCAAAGACAGAAGGTTTATGGGGCTGGGCTTAGCTCAATGGCAGAGCTCATGCTTAGTATGTGGGTTCAATCTCCAGCAAAGCCACTTACCTGCCCCCCAATCCCCCGCCAAAAAAAAAAAAAAAAAAAAGAAGAAGAAGAACAAAGAAAGAAAAAGGAAAAGGTTTATTTTGGCTCATGGTTTTAGAGATTCCAGCCCATGATCAGACAGACCCATTACTTTCAGGCCTGACCGACAATGGCAGGGAATGTATGTGGAAACAAACTGGTCACTTCATGGCCAAGAAGCATAAGAGGAAGGGGCCAGGTTCCCATAATACCCTTCAAGGTCAAGGGCCTCCCATTAGGCCTTACCTCTTAAAGTTTTCATCTCCCACTATCTCCACCCTGAGGACCAAACCTTTAACATAGGGAATTTGGGAGGCATTGAATATCCAAGCTATAGCATGGTTGAAAAGAAATCAAAAGAAAGGTAACATTTTGTGATATGTGGAAATTGCACAAAATTCAAATTCCAGGGTCCATCCCGAAATGCAGCTAGGCCTGTTTGTTTACATGTTGTCAGTGCCTGCTCTCTTGCTACTAAAGCAGAGTTCTGTACTGTTCTAGAGAGTACATCTGAAATATTTACTCTCTGGTCTATAAAAGAAACAGTTTGCTGACACCTGTCCTATCCTGGTTGGAGGATGTGGGCTGTAGCGGAATTTGCAAAGGAGTTTGCTGGTGTTGGGTTATAACTTTTCTTGAGCCTTTTACCACTAACTTCTCAAGAGGATAAAAGTGACTGATTTTTCTGATTATCTTACAGCAAAAAGTTGTGAACACACAGTGTGGATACGATGTCAGGATTCAGGTGAGAACCCCAACATGCAGAACTTCAAGAGCTCCTTAGGGTGTCAGTTTTTCAAGCTGTATTCCCTATAGTTTAACTTGCTGCTTTAGCAAAAGTGAAAATTGGAGTGGGAAAAGCAGGGGGAGATTAAGCTGAAAAGGTGACATCTAAACGGAGACGAGGCTGAGCAGGGGTTGGTGCCCCACACATTCCCTCCTGAGCTGGAGGCAGGATCCTTGGGAACAGTGACAGGTGGAGATTTCAAACCCTGTGACTACAGTCACAAAACAGAATCATTGCTGCATTAAAGAGAGGGATGGACATTTTGGGCAACAAAGTCTGTATTTTAAGAGGCTCCTTGGAGCTGTACAAGGTGTCTATTATAAAGGGGTTCTGGAGGAAGCTGTAGGAGTGTGTGGCTTGGTGCAGCTTCCTCAGGGAGACAGTGGCAGCAGGAAGGAGACTGGCCTGGGGCAGGGGTGGGACTCATGATTACAGGATTTTCTTAAAGCTGCAGGGAGTAAGTTCTTACATGTGAAGAGGATCAAGACACCCTGAAGATATAGACATAACCCTCCACCCTGACTCCAGTTCTTGCTTTGGTGACTTTTGGTGATGGGAATGACTACTGTCCTGAAAGAAAGGGGTCTCAGGAATCTGCAGGGGCAACTCCTGGGCATTAAAGATACGTTCTGTGGCTTCGAAAACTTGGCATCCTTCAGTGATCGCCATTTTTCAGGGATGGGCTGCATGAGCTGAATGTTTGTTTTTCCCCAGAATTCATAGACTGAGACCTCATCCCCTGAGTCATGGATTTTTGAAGATGGGGCAGGGTGTTTGGGAGGGTATTAGGCCATGAGGTCAGGGACCTGAGGAGTGGGATTAGTATCCTTATAGAAGTGGTCCCAGAGGGCTTTTTCACCTCTTCTGCTGTGCAAGAAGACACCATCCATGGACCAGAAAGGAGCCCTCAACACACACTGAATCTGTCTGTCTCCTTAGCTTGTGGATGTCGTCTTCTCCCTGAGTCTCTTCATGCCTCTACATGTCTCTGTACTAATCTTCTCTTGTAAGGACACCAGTTATACTGGATTAGGGCCCACTTTAGTGACCTCATTTTAATTAAATTACCTCCATAAAGGCACTCTCTTCAAATACAGTCATTCTGAGGTGCTGGAGGTTAAGGCTCTAATGTATGAATGCAGGGCACAGTTCAGACCCTAAGGCCTCTAAAATGAATTGTCTTCCATTATTATTGCCATGAAGAAAGTTGATTGGGGAAGGGAACTGAGGCTGATTGCCATTTGTGAGGTGAATAAGTGTGTGTGTGTGTGCTGGGACAGGTCCTGGAGCACTTATTGATGCTCCATTGAGGGTTGACATTGGAGGGTACTGGTTGGCTAAGGACCATTGCCTGCTGGCTCTGTCTTCTGGAGCTAGGCTTTCCTGTGGGAGACAATTGAGGAGCCACCGTCCCTTCCTTCTGCCCATCCTTTGAGAATGCCCCACACCTCATCTCCTAGTTTCTCCCTTTAAAGGTACGTCTTCCTCCAGGGCTTCAGGCCCCCTCCTGTGTTTCCAGATGTGGGCATTGGAGGTGTGCTGAGCAAGTTGAATTGAATCTCCAGTAGCCCAAACAGAAATGGGATTACAGACTAGGCCAGCTGGCCTTTGGTAAACAGGTGACATGATGGCAGCTTGACCCCATCGGGATAGAGACCAAAACCAAGGGATGTGTTTTTCCTGGAGAGTTCTGCCTGTCCTTCCCATGTGCTTCATCCTGTTCTGTTGCCGGAGCTGAGCTTTCGGGGACCAGGGTGGGAACTCTGGGCCACAGGCTCAGGCCTTTGGGGTGCTTCCCTGCAGCTGAAGAGCAAGTGGGACGAGTTCATCTTCACTAAAGGCTGCATCCAGGCGCTGGAGGGCTGGCTTCCGAGGAACATTTACATCGTGGCTGGTGTTTTTATCGCCATCTCTCTGCTACAGGTGCGTTCCAGGGGCCTGCAGATGGGTGGGGGGTCCTTTTTTCATTTGAGGAAGTTAATGGGGGGCCATTAACAGAGAATGCTTGTCCAGCTTGTGTATGGTGTGAAGGAACCTGACAGAAGAAATTAGATGTTTAAAGCTGAGTGTGTGGGGCGGGGAGGGAGAGGGACAGAGAGAGAGAGAGAGTGTGTGTGTGTGTGTGTGTGAATGAGTGTGTGTGTGTGTGTGTGTAATGTATGTGTGTGTTGTGTGGGCTAGACCCAGGACAGACTGATTCCTGTCTCCCTGTGGTCTACTACCTAAAGGAAGCCTCTTGTCATGACAATGTAAGAGGTACTGTACAGAATGGCAGTGTAGTGAGGCCCTAGTAGACTGTATAAGGGTATCTGGTTGGGACTGGAATATATTCTGGGAGGGTCACCTGCTATGAGAGTCTTCTCTGCTGCAAGTGGATGCACATGGCAGGATTTAAGATGTCAGAGCTGCATAATGGAAGGTGATACTGTTGATCACCTGGGGCTTGAAGAAGGACTGCGGCTCAGGTCAATGTAGTCACCTAAGGATCTCTTCCTCCCTGTCCCTAGCACCTGGGCACCCAGGCCTCTTCCTGTACACATGAGCCCCTCTTGGCTCCTGCCCTTTGTGGATGCTTGTTCACCTGAACAGGTGGAAGGGTGTTGGTGGTGAGGGGGCAACAGGGCCTGGGGTGAGTGGACCCGCCAGTATCTCCTAGAAGGGAAGTCAGTAATTGAGTGGTCTCAGAGGAATGAACATTTCTAGTGCTGCACAGAGCTCGTGAGGAGATGCTGGCAGTCTCTGAGCAGCTTCTGGGAGAGTGGGTGGTGTGCATGTGAACACACCAACCCTGCCTTGAAGAGGATGACTGCGGTGGGTCCAGCCACTTGTACGTACCTTTCTCCTTCACTCAGCAGTGTGTACTTAGTGACTGCAGAGAAAGACAGAGAAGCATGTAGACAAGGAAAGAAATAACCTTGCAAAGCAGGCAGGGGAGTCAATTACGAACCACAGTCAGAACTTAAAAGGGGAAATAAAAATCAAGAGCACTCCTGAAGGTTACCAAGTTCACTTTGGTCTGTTCATGTAGGAAAACTTCAGCTGAGCCTCATGATTGCCCAGTTCTCCAAGGACAGGACGTGTTGACATCAGCACAGCCAGCGTCATTAATTACCTTGATTTTATGATGGAATCCAGGTTTATAGGAAACATTTGAGATTTGTTATTTTGGGGATCAACATGATAGAGTGGCCTTGTTAATTTTGGTTTCGATCTGGGTACATGTGTCCTGCCTGTGGAATGTGCTGTGCTCACTTGTGTTAGAGGCAGGACCAAGTGTCTTTTTTTAGTCCGTGGTTCCTGCTTGTTCTTGCCTCTTCTGGGCTCAAGAGACACAGCAGACTGCACTTTCTACCTGTGGGTCAGTTGAACTTTGCCCCTTGCCTGAGCGTTTTTCCCAGTGTGTCCCTACCCTGGCAGAGTGGACCAAGGGAGCAGTGTGCAGTGGGGTGTCCACCGGTCTGCTCTCTGCTCCCCGCCCTCCTCCTTTGGTTGCTAATGCTGAAGGCCACTGACTGCTGGCTTTGGTTTCAGATATTTGGCATCTTCCTGGCAAGGACCCTGATCTCAGACATCGAGGCGGTGAAGGCCGGCCATTACTTCTGAGGAGCAGAGGCGAGCAAATGCAGCTGAGCCACATTGTGGAGGCCAGAACCCTTCACTGTCATCAACCTTATATCCAGTGGGAGAGAAGCTGGCTCAGCCACCCGGAGCCAGCACCCTTTCTTTGGCATCAGTGTGATATGAACTCTATTTCTCCTTGCTGGTGCTGAAGACCCAGGGCTCCTTTTTACCTGCAAGACTTGAGCCTGCATCCCTGCTGGGACTTCCTAGAGGCAGAAGTGTCTCTACATGGGGCAGTGGCCCCGAGGGACAGACTGGGCTTCTGTGGCTGTAAGGAGTGCCTGTCTTGGCCCTCTTGGAGACCGAGAGCCTCTGCAGACACCTGCTCCTCACTGCAGGCTTTGGGTCATGGGCGCTAGCCTGATGGACAGCCACATCTTAGGGTGGGACATGGGTAAAGGGACAGCAGGTGAGCACAGAGCTTCTCTCTCCACCAAGTCCAGCAGTGCAGTGGCCTGCTCCTAGCTGGGGAAGGGGAGGGGCTCAAGTGGATCTGTGCATGCTAGCGGGATCATGGTGGGTTAGGGTCATTTGCAGGACCCTCAGCCATGTCCAAGTGAAGTAAGCCTGAGCCAGGGCATGACTGGTGCCTCGAAATGCCTCGGCGGCTACCCGCCAAGCCCCACTGCCATTTTCCAGGATGGGAACTGCCTCTGGTTTCAACAGCATTAAGCCCTGGTTGCTGGGGAAGCGGGGGTGGCCTGTTCCCCACTGAGAGCCGGCTCTCGTTTTCTTAAAGTGTGTAAATAGTTTATTTATAGGGGTAAGAATGTTTTCACACCATGTCTTCATTTCCTCTTCCTTTCCTCCGGCATTCTCCTCTCAGCAGCCTTACACAGTGTCTGGAACTAAAAGCTGTCCCTTTCAGTTCCCCTGAGTGTCTCCAGAACCAACCACAGCAGCCTGTCCTTTTCATCTACTGTGTTCCTGCATTCCTCTTCCTCCATACACTGCCCCCGAGACACACCCCACCTCCCCAGCTTGGCCTCACTGTCTTCCAGTCTTGGTGCTACTAAAGCTGTCACCCGAACTTGAATCCTGCCCCTCCTTCCCCATGGCCTGCCCAGGGAGCCCCAGCCCCCCACATAGGCAGCCAAAAACCTTTTGGGCAGAACTTCTGGTCGAAGCTATACGCCAAAGGCTGGCTGGCCTGACATCTGTCCCTGGAGAGAGCTGCTGTCCTGCAGCCAGGCCTGTGCTGAGCTGTGCACCCCAGGCCACAGCTGCTTAGAATCTTGGGACATTGTATTTCTCACTTTCATGGTGATTCCCCACCAGGATATGTGTGGTCACTGTGCCCACCCTTCCTGTTGGAGCTCTTCTGGAGCTTGCTCTTGGCAATGAAGTTTATTGTATGTGCTGAAAAACCCTTGGAGTAGTTGGGGCATTGTCCATCTTTGACATTGTCCATCTTTGGGCTACTTTCTAATGCTTCCCTGTAGCTTGTACCAGTTCTGTCCTTACTGTTCAGGGATCGAGAGCTACCTTCATTCACTTGCAGAAGTGTACATTCTAGTGTGGTGTATACTGGTTATGCTGGTGGGTGTTTGTTGATGATGATGATGATGATGATGATGATGATGATGATGATATTTTTGTTTTGTTTTTTTACCATTTTCTGTAGACTAGAGGAAGAATGCTTGTGTTTTTAGAAAGTGTGTTGCTTCTCTTTGACTGCCAAACTCTTTTATGGAATATATCTTTATATTAATGCTGCTGTTTTGGTTGTTTTTATTTGGGGTCACTACCAAAATGGTTTTAAATACACAGTATAAATTTGGCTGCAGGGGGATCCAGCAGGATCAAGTATAACTAGAGGTATAGAAGTGCAGATTGGCACGTTCCAACATGGATTTCAGTTATCCTTCGAACAAGGCTACAACTGGAACTGGTTGACTTGTGGTGTAGCCACACCTGTGTGTAGGTAGGAGAGGAAGAACTTTAACCCTCAGGCCCACAGGAAACATTACATTAGGTGATTCCTTTCCAAACCCTGACAATACTGTTTACCCAAGCAAAAAAAGCTTGGGAACTGTGGGTTAGTATCTGGGCATTGCTGCTATGTGGACCACGTATCCTGGACTTGTTGGCCTCTCTGTCATTGGGGGAGGTGGGAGGGTGTCAGGGGCTGTGTCTACCTCAGGGAGCCTTCTACCCAATCTCCCTGCCAGTGTGTTGGTGGCCATAGACCCTGCTTGCCAGAGTGTTGGTTCCAAGGGCTTCAGACAGCTCCTGCTGTCCCATCTATTCATGTAGTCCTATTGCCTGGACCCCTTGGAATTCTCCTAGGTACCACACTCCAATTCAGGAGGAATTCTAGCCATGTCTTCCAGAATTTTATTTCTCAATTAGTTCATAAAATGTTCAGGCCATCTCGTTTAACTCTTGAGTCGTTGGTTGAAGAAAGAAAACAAATCAAGGATTGATTAGGGAGCCCCTGACTTGAAGCTCAGACACCCTACCTTGGCCTGCCCTGTACCCTCACCTTCCCTGTTCTCTCAGAACAATGTGCCACCTCTGCACTCTCCTTAAAGCTTTGTCCTCCTTAGAGCTCACTTTTTTAACTTTTAACTTTTTTTTTTTTTTTTTTTGGCAAGCACTCCACCACTGAGCCACACCTCCAGTTCTGCCACTCACTTCAAAGTCTCCAGGTTTCTCCTGTCCTTCCTGTGACCCTCCTCCTACCTCCTCTCAGGATTCCGCCCTGCTTTTTCCCTACCCCTCTTCCTGTTGCTGCCTTTTCTCCTCCTCCTACAGACTTGCTGAGGCCCCATTGCTTTCCTTTCCCACTTTCCTTCCCTGGCAGCTTCTTCCCTGGCCACTCTCTGCCCTTCTCATCCCCACCAGTACTCTCCTTTTGGCTGGTTGTCAAACCAGGACAACCGACTCTTCAAAAGCCTCTGCTTCTGAGGTCCAGGTGTGCTACTTCTAACCCTCTTCCATCTGTCCCTCTCAGGCCTCAGCTGTGTCTGCCCCACCCTCCTCATTGGTCTCCAGGACCTTCCCATTGCTCACAGGTTAGGGCCCTGGGTCAGGCAGGAAAAGCATCTGCATTGCTTCCCAAGCCCAGGCACTCAGTGTCCCCACACGAATAACAATAAAAATTAATGGACATTGTACAGTATGTTTCAGCAACACAGGAAATACTCAGAGTACTTAAGAATTAATAAATCATTCAACCACCAGAACAGGTCTGTGGAAGCCATTTTCATGCATAAAACATGCACCTCAGAGGAAGGTAAGTTACCTCCAAGGATTGGGAAAGGCCTGGTTTAACTCTGGGAGCCTATCCCTAGAACCTCACCTTGCAGCTAAAGCAGGAGGCCAGGAGGTGACCTGCCAGCTCTGAATTTCAGATCTAAGATCCTCCAGGTCACTGGGCTCAGGATCTATAAGCATTTGGGAAAAGTGGGGAAATGGTGACCTCCCCTCTGTACCTGGACTTGAGTGCCCAGTTTGATTTTGGGGCCTGTGGGAAAGCAGGGCATTGCTTCTAAGCACAGCCCCATGCTGGGCTATAGGCCTTGGTGTCACACAGTAGGCTCAGTTTGCTGCAAGGCTCAAGCTGTGCTGTGTTGTCCACAAACCGACTGCTCCCTGGCTCTGTGTGAGTTGCTTATCTTAAAGCCAAGTTGCTGGGGATGGGGTGGGGACAAAGCTTCCCCTCACTCAACAAGCTTATGGAGGCTGGCATTGTGGGGTCAGACGCAGCCTTCTCTCAAGGAAGTGCTGAGCAGAAGCCACAGAGGGAGGGCCTCTGTCGAGCAGGAGGGTCCACATGATGACTTCCTGGCCAGCAACCTCAGAAGCATGGTATGCAGAGAATGGGGAGAGCTATCTCAATGGCCCAGCACCTGGGGTTCCCGCTGTCATGGGAAAGTCCCTACCCAGATGTCAGTTGTGTCAGCACTGGCCCCCACTAGCTGAAAACCCTCAGGTCCACAAGGTGAGAAGGGAGGAGGAACAGTACTTCATGTGGGCCTTTGCTCCAGTGTCAGTGTGTTTGTGTCTCCAGGACTACAAAGTTTTAGCTCATCAGCCCCATGATGGATCTTGGTAGACGTGCTTCTGTCTGATCATGTCCAAAGGATCTCTGGACTTCCAGGTCAGACTGGGCCACCTGCAGGCTGTTCTCATTTACCTGGGTGCTCTCCAAAGGCCCAGAGAACCACATACTTTTAGGGCATTTTGAACTTCTTACAAAGTCACAATTAACGGGCCTTTCCTCCTAAAAGGCTATGTTAAAACCAAATTTATTCTCAGAATGATTTGGGGGGCTTTAAGGAGCCTCAGAAATGTCACATGTAGAACTGGGGCTATTGTGGAACCTTAAGAGAAAGAAAAAAAAAAGCTAAGGGTACATTTAAGTGGAAACTGTTCTAGGGGTTCTGTGGGGTCCCAGCTCTGAAGAGGGCAGAGTAAAAATTCCTTACAAAGGTTGGAGGTGATTATTTCTTCACTTGCCTTCCCACCCCCCCGTGTTCTGTGTCCTGTATTTCAGCAGGGCTTTCAAAAGCATCACTTAATAACTACCAAAATAAATTACCACCTTGGACTGTAATTTTGTCACCTCAAGCAACTTTTAAATGTGTCTTTTTAAAATATAAGTAAAAGCAATCTAAATAGAGTGTAAAGTGAATTTTTTTTCTTCTGTTGCCAGAGGCAACCATAATGAAGTCTCCTTCCAGCAAGTGACTTCAGATCTTTACACAAATGGCAATCATTTTACATGGTATCCCATGATTAGTTTTACTTAATATACTGATCTGTGGTGCATTTGCATGGTCACACTGTCCATTGTGGGGCTGTGCCACCAGCAAATGGACCTTGCCCTCAGTAAAGGGGAGTATGTTTACAGACATAGGTAACAGAAAACCCAGTTCAGACTGGCCTGCACAATGAGGGGAGGGTTTTGGCTCCTGAACCTGGAAAGTCCAGAAGTGGGGTGAGTTTCAGGACTGGTTTGATCCAGTGGCTCAGCAATGTCAACAGGATCTGGTTTCCTTTCTCTCTGCTCTGCCTTCCATGGTATCCCCATCCTCTGGGGCTGAGGGGGGGAATCATTCCACCTCGGACAAGCTCCTGTGATGGATGCAGCATGTGGTAAAGCCACTGGGGGAAGGGAGGCCCTCCTGCTTGTTCATTTTACTTTAACCACATGGTAGGATGTGGTTTAAGCAGAGTCCTGTAGGATGGGGGATGGAAGCGAGATGCTGACAATCCCCCCCACCCCTGCATTGCTGTGGGTGAACATTAGGGTAGCTTGCAGGGTTTTGTTCAACAAGGGGTCGAAAAAAAGCATGTGTGTTTGGTTAATGGAATTACTTCTTAGTAGGATTTATAACATGTTTAAGGGAATTCTCCAGGGGGTTGGCTTACATTGGGTGGGGTGTGCCTCTTTTGCCAGGTCATTGCTGGTGTGTGGGAAACTGTCCTAAACCTCTCTTCCCTTTTTGGTAGGTAATAATCCCACTCTTGGACCTTTCAAGGATTAAATGAGATGTGGTGGGTAAAACATTTAACAGTAGGTCCAGATTAGTTAGTATGGTAACCCCCAAATTATTGCTAATGTAGTTTGGAGATTAAGGGGATTTGATCTGTAGCGTTTTGTCCCCACCTGCTGAGCTGCCTGGGTTACATGTCATACAGCTCAAGTTCTGAGCCCAGTGAAATGAGTAAGATGTAATATTCATTCCTCCGCCCTTTTAGGCACAAGGCTTCCGGGTTTGTAGGGAGCCTCAGGCATTTGGAGTTCAAGATCTGTTTGCTTTATGTCCCTTTGGGATATGGAGGTGAGAGGGGGCTGCTTCCTGAGATTGGTGCACGGGCCCTGCTGTGCTTGCCAGGAAGCCCTGAGAAAAACTTGGTGTCTGAAAACTGGGAAAGTCAGGAAAAGTCAGGTAGAGTGCGGCAGTTGTCACCACCAGGGCTGGTGTCTTCCTCTTCTCTCCCTAAGGTGGCCATTTCAGCCTTACTGTGCCTTTGCAAGGAGGTCAGGGTGGCAGGTTTGCAGATCCTTTGGGCACAAACAGTCACTCAGCTATCAGCTATTGTGTTTTCTTTACTTTTAGATTTGATTTTGTTTTGTTCTTTTTTTTTTTTTTTCCTGAAATCAGTACAGATGCAGTTTAATATGGGAAGACTTGAGTGGTCTCTGGGAGGTATTGAGTACCCTGTCTCTGAAGGAATGCAGTACTTATCTGGGATAATATGGATGGGACAGGTAGCATGTGAGTTTTGTGCTTCATGGACTGACAGCAACTCCTTCCATCTATTGATTAAAAAGGGGGGCAGGTAGGTTGTAGATCAGTGGTAGAACGCTTGTCTAGCACATGTGAGACAGTGGGTCCAATCCTCAGCACATTAAATAAATAAATAATATAAAAGTATTGTTTCCATCTACAATTAAAAAATGGTTTTTTAAAAAAGCATGACTCTAATATTACATGTGAACCTGTCAAGGTTTTAATTCATTAAATAAGGGAGTTGGTAAGATTAACAATTCAAATGAGGAATCACAATGAATCATAAATCCATATGTAGTAAACGTGTTGAAATTGTCTTTTTTTTTTTCAGGAAAGGAAGCAGTTGAATCTCTTCAGGAGATATGTACATCTATTGACAATAACTCTGCAACGTAGAGTTGTAGAATAGCTCAAAGGCAATAAAGATCTAGAATCAAGATCAGATAAATGGGAAGGTGTGCCCCAAATAATGCATAGGTTTCCACTGGACGCTCAGATGTTTTTTATTTTATTCCCAATTTCCTTCTACCTCTTGTCCCTGTAGAGCTTACTTTTAAAATAGAACCAGGCAGGTCATTGAAAGGAACCAATGGCTCACAGTGATAAGAGGTACTTGAGGATTAGAACACCTAGCTGCCCCAGCCAAGGGCCAACCACTATGGGAAGCATCCTGGGGGTTCTTTCAGCATGAATGGCTGGCTCAGGCCATGTCTGCCACCTGCAAAGCTCATGTCTGCAAATCTGCTTGTTTTTTTTTTTGTTTAAACCAAAGAGGGGAAAACCCAACTTTTTATTTCTTTTTTAAATAAAAAGATGGGGTCTTGCTTTGTTGCCCAGGCTGGCCTCAAACCCTGGGCTCAAGTGATATTCCTCCATCAGCTCACGAGTAATTGGGACTACAAAGTGTGAGGCACTGTGCGCAGCTGCAAACCTGATTTACATCTGCTTCTTGACCCACTCCTACAGACACATCAATTGCTGCATCCCAAACTGCTTAACGTGTTTTCTCTTCCCCCAAGCCTATGTTGCACTCACACCGCAACCAGCCCTTGTCCTCTGTATCTCAGCCGAGCACCCCACCATTTATCAGTGACCAAATGCAGGAATATGGTATCACCTGGGCTATGGCAATGAAATTGACTCCTCTGTAGTCAGTAGGCCATCTATCCTAAAAGTTAAACACCATCTAGCCAAGTGATGCTGAATGCTTCACTCCCTGGAGTAGCTACCATGACAGATTTCAGTATCATTTACCCCCTTTTTTGTCTGAATGATTCCTGAGTCTCCCCTTGTTTGTAATGCATGCATATAGGTGCATTTGATTTTTGTTTTCTTATTTATTTAAGTATTAGGGATGGAACCCAGGGGTGCTGTACCACTGAGCTACATCCCTAGCCCTTCTTATTTTGAGACAGGGTTTTGCTGAAGTTGTTGAGGCTGGCCTCACACTTGGGGTCTTCCTGCCTCTGCCCAAGAGGCTGAGATTGCAGGTGTGTGCCGCCATGCCCAGAACAAAGTAAAGTGTGTTTACTTCTTTTCTCTCTGAATCTCAAAGAGATTCCTGAAAGATATAGGGGTGAGAGGACTTTGATCATGTAGAAGGAAACCTGTGATGGATGTTTTAAATAACAGGAGTGCGGGGGTCCCCAGCCCCTAGCTGCTGAATTCTCCCCTCTTTCCTCCCTGAAAAACAGTTCTTAGAACTGGCAAAGACATGCATTTTAATGTCACAATTTTGGTCTTTTTAAAAAATTCCTACAACCTCCCTGTGTTTGTCAGTTTCTATCACTAAAGTGAAATACTTGAGATAAGTGACTTATAAAGAGAAAATGTTTATTTTGGCTTATATTTTGGAGGGTTCCAGTTCAAGATTGATTGGTCCATTACTTTGAGCCTTTAGAGAGGTAGAGTATCACAGCAGGAGTCTTGACAGAGCAAAACTGCTCACCCCATGCCAAAAAGGAAAAGAAAGAAGATGGGGCTGGGGTCTCACAGTCCCCCTTGAGGGACATCCCCAATGACCTGAGGACCCTTCATAGGGTCTCACCTCCTTTGAAGGCCCACAGCATCTCCCAATAACACCATCTTTGGGACCAAGGACTTGGTGTATGTGGGAGTTGTGGTTCTGGGGATGGAACCCTGGGCCTCTATCCAAGTGTTCTACCACTGTATCACACTCCCAGCCCCAGGACCATGCCTTTAACACATGGACTTTTGGGGACATTCAACATTCAAACTAAGCATCCCATCCCCTTACCTTAAGGTCATACCAGGATAGGTGCCAGCCACGGCCTTGAGGAAACAATATGGGTAAATGTTCACTGTGGTCCTCAGGAGTAAGGTTGAAACTGGGGCATGTATGTCCATAAGCCTTTTTTCTTCTGTGAAAATGCAACAGTCTGATGATGACCTCAGAAAATCTACAGTGGGGCCAAGGCTGCTGGACAGGTGGGGGCTGGGAGAGAACTATTTTCTTCATTATAGTTAAGAGGAAACAGACTCAGACCAAGGAACTTGCCAGATGGCTGGGAAGTAACATAGCTGAGATTACAGCTAGGATTCCCACTTTAAGGACTGTTGTCCCTCCCTCTGATGAGACTAATTCACAGGACACAGATGTGTGTGTAGTTGTGGGCAGATGTGTGTGCTCATGTAGCACAGTGCAAAAGCCAGGAACTACAATCCTTTTCTTTAGAAAAATGGGAATAGTGCAGTCATTCCAACACTAGCTTATGAGTTAGGGCAGTGGTTCTCAAAATGCAGCTTCTATGCACCGCCCTTCCCCAAGTATATGGAGTCAGATACTCTGGGAGAGGGCCAGTGTTCTGTTTCAATCAGCTCTTAAGTGATTTTAATGCATACTAAAGTTTGAGAACTGTTTTATAAGGGAAGAATCAGAATAGAGTAACCACTGTAACAACATCCCCTAAATTTTGGTGACTTTGAAAAAGAAACGCTTGTTTCTTGTGTATGTCACATTCCATCCCTAGTGGCTTCTGGGGGTTAGGGTGGGGAATACTATGCTCCATACAGCCTCTCAGGGATCCAGTCTCTTTCAGTCTTATGGCTGTATCTCCTAGAGCCCCTTGGAGTTGTCTCTAGTCAAATGGTGGCTGGGGCAAGGGTGAGGACCAGGGAGGAGGATATTGGGAGCTAGACCCAGATGGGAGTATATTGTGTTCACATTCCATTGGCCAGAACTTGAGTCAGTTAACTACAGGAGCCTGGCAGAGATCGAGGAGTAAGAAGGGAGGTCAGACATTGGACACCAATGTTCTGTGCCCCAAGTCACAGTTTAGGGAAATAAAGATGAACTGAATTTTCTGACTTCCTAAATCCCTTTTTGTAGGAATATGGGGCCCAGATTAGGGTTGGGGCTGGTTTGCCTCATAGCCTCTGCTCAGCCTTCTCTACTCTACAGAGTGCCCTGAAAGCAGTTTGGCTTCTCAAGTTCTGGGCAGGAGAGTGGGCTGTGTCCGGACTGGAGGGCAGACAGCACACTGAACAAGAGTGGAACTTGGGAGGGCAGGAGCCATTCTTGGCTTGGTGAGACCTGCCTTTAGTTCTTCTTGTTAGCAGCTGTGTGGCCCTAGTCTTGATTTCCTCAAATATAAACTTGAGATAATAAAATGGCTAGTTTCATAATCTTGTTCTGAGAATTAAATGAGGAATTTAAAAAGGAAGCCCCTGGCACAGACCCTTCTGCCACACAGACATAATGTTGATAGTTCTTCCCTGGCTGTTCCACTGAGCAGGACATGGGGGATGGGGGCCACTGGGCTCTCCTGGTGCCTTGGAACCTGGCAGCAGGGGCTCACTCCAGTTCTCAGTCACTTGCCGGACAAGGATGGCTTCTCACTACTGGTCAGGATGGCTAGGGCTGGGCTTGAGGTTTGTATGTGACTTGCCTACAGCTGAGTGGGGCAGCAGGGAGGGCTAGCAGACTGCTTCATGTTTACTAGGACCCAAGGGACCAGGGTAGCCTTGGAGGGAGGCTGTTCATAGTGTTGGCCATCTAGAGCAGCAGAGTTCCAGCCTGCCCTTGGAATTCACAAGTATGCACTAAGACTTGGTGTCTGGTAAACCAGTGCTGAGTGGCCTCTGGAGAGGGATCAGGTGAACAGTGTTTTCTTATGAGGAGGATGAGGTTTCCAGGAGAGGTTTATGGGGCAAGGATGCAGGCCAGTGTTGGTCCTTTGTCTGGGTCAGCTGGTGGTGGAAAGGTGGCAGCCATCTCAATGCTCCCTCCACCCTGTGGACCCAGAGCTTCCTACTCCATTAGCCTGTGAACAGAAGATTTAGCTTCTCTAGAAACTGTCCCTTCATTGTGTCACAGCTTCTGTCCATGAAGCAAAGAAGGAAGGCCTGGGACACTGCATAGCTCTAAGAGCGTACATTGAACAATCATGTAGAAGTCTTGGAGTTTTGCTCACCATAGAAAACTGGTGACATCCAAGTATGGAGGCGATGGATGGATTTGGGGGCCTGAGAAGACTTCTTGTGGTAATCAGGCCATCAAAAGGGCCCAGGTTCTTCCCTTTTGTGGTATCATGTCCTGCCCATCTCTGTAGCATCCATGACAAGACAAATGGAGACAGAAGCAAACCACTGGGGTGGTCAGGAGACACTGGCTATAGTAGTTTAAAACTTTAACTCCAGGTTAAGCAAAATGGGGTTTTACAAAGGCCCACACCCCCAAGAAGGACAGGGGCACATTCATAGGCTCAGAGAAGAACCAGGGCTTTGGGGTAGGCAGGGGCCTTGAACCTGCTAGGGAGACCTTCCCATTGGCTCCTCTGCTATCTTTACAGGTTGGTCCTACTTCCTTCTGCTACATACAGACCTTAATCTTACAGGGAGACTTGAGTGTCAGCAGCCCCAAGTTAGTAACTTGGTAGAAAATAAGCTCATTATCCCCCATGTTTGTATATCAATCCCAGACCCAATATCTGTCCAGCTCGTAAGTCCCCTTTAAAGCCAGGAATATGGGGAGGCTCTCTAGGCAGAGGAATTAACTTCCACAATGCACCCCCCCCCCACACCTAATATTAGTTTGATTCACCGAATTAATGAGGAACCAAGCCCCAGATTAAGAAGCATACAAACAGAACTCATGTTGTTACCCAGTGTGTGCCTGGCTGGTTCATACAGGGCCTATCTGTTTAATATGGAGCCCTGACTGCTTACCCAGGTACAGATGAGGAAACTGAACCATGAAAACAAGGCCTGTCTGGGAGCTCACTGCACTGGTAAGGTTGAGTGTGGAGTGACACAGGTCTAGTTGACTACTACAACTGTGCTGTTGGAATCAGTGTGTGCGTTTGTGTGTGTGGTGTGTGTGTGTGTGTGTGTATATACACACACACACTATCTATATCTATATATATAGATAGATAGATAGATATAGTAGTTTTTTGTTGTTTGTTTATTCACAAATGTCACCATGGGTGTTCTGCCCTTTAGAGATATTTGGATGTCACCAGTTTTCTATGGTGAGCAAAACTCTAAGACTTCTCCATGATTTCTGCTGACCACTTTCCTAGAAGCCCATGTACCCCAAAACACAGAGATCACTTCTCTTTAGTGATCTCTGTTTATCCCCACCTTTATCTTACAGAATTGGATAAAATTCATTTTTTAAATAATAAAGATGTCACAGCAAGCATTTTGTGAATTAAATCACATTGATGAAGATTTGGGGCAGGGTGGACTGCAACCCAGATTAGATGACTCCCTCTCTCTCTTCTTCCCCTGCCTTCTCTGAAGCTCACAATCCCTAGTTCACTAGCATCAATTCCAAATCTAACAAGGTATCCAGAAGGGCAGGGCTTCTTCCTTTTTTTCTCATATTTTTAATTGGAGCATTATAATTGTACATAAAAATGGGATTTGTTGTTCCATATTCATACATGCACACAATATAACTGGCCTCCTACCTTTAATAGATCACAATTGTACTCCTTCGAAAGGAGTGGGGCTTGTACTGTTGTTTGTCTTGATATATAAGACTGAGGCTGTACTACATACATCCAATCTCAGTTTACCTGCTTTCCCCTTGACCAACACATCTTGAGCAACCTCTTTATGCTAATGTTCTCCTCAACTTCAGTTCCAATGGCTGCACTGCATTTTATCCTATAGATGTGCCATGATTTATTCAGCTAAACATTTTATTGAACACATTAGTTATTCTGAAATTTTCACTATGGCAAATGTCACAGTAATGATCCTTACATATGTCATAAGATCCCCGCCCCCACAGTGAGGATGTGAGCATTGAGTATAATACTGGCAGTATAGAGTTCAATATTCCTCAGTATTTGGGGAGTTGGTTTCATCTGTTCATTCTTTTTTCTTTCTTGGTGCTGAGAATCCAACCCAGGACCTCCCACATGCTAGGCAAGCACTCTACCCACTGATCTACACCCCTGGCCCCTCATCTATTCATTCTTTTGTTTAACTTGGGAATCATTTTATCAATCCTCTCTCCTAATTTCCTTTCATATTTGAAATGATATTAAGTCCATAAATTAATTTGAGATAGTATTAGTTATGTATTGCTGCATAGCAAATTATCCTCCAATTTAGCAGCTCATAAACCACACACATGCCTTTCATAACCATTTTAAGGGTTAGGAATATAATAGCAGCTTAGTTGAGTGGTTCTGGCTCTCTCTCTCGTGAGATTGTAATGAAACTGTTGACCAGGCGGAGATTTCTCCCGAGCAGAGCTGGAGGATCCTCTTCCAACCTCACTAGTGACTGGCAGGAGGTCTCAGTTCTGCCCATGGGCCTCACAGCATGGTTTCCTGAGTGCATGATGAGAGCTGAGAGCCTGGTCAAGTGTCTGATAGAAGGCACACTCCCTTCTGGCACGGGTGTGAAATCCAGGAGGTAGGGATCTTTGAGAACCATTCTTGCTGAATGGCTGATACGGAGATTAATTGGACATTTTTTCAATATTGGTTCTTGTCTGATTGTGAATGTCTTGTGTTCCTAGATCAACTTAAAGCCTACATATTCTCCCAGTAAAAAGATCTACTTTTCCTTGTTACAGGTCCCCACGTTGTTAAGTTCATTCTTAGTATTTCGTATGTCTGGTTCCTGTAGTGAGCAGGATCTTATTTAATACATCATTTTTTTTCTCCCTCCCTCCTTAAATCATTATTTTATTTTATTCAAAAATATACCTCATTTTTTTCTAAGTAGTTGCTGCACTCATGCAGGAACACTATTGATCCTTATGTCCATGATAACATAAGTATCATCATGGTGGTGACAAGCAGAAACTACTGTTGACTTTCACTGAGCCCTTAGATTGCAAAATAGATCGAGTAAGATAAGTAAGTACTCTTAGAAGCAGCTTCCCAAGTGATGATGCTCCAGGGAAGGTGGACAGAATGTAAGAAGGGC
Organism: Marmota monax; assembly: GCF_021218885.2. Taxonomy (NCBI): domain Eukaryota; kingdom Metazoa; phylum Chordata; class Mammalia; order Rodentia; family Sciuridae; genus Marmota; species Marmota monax. The sequence goes on from NW_026692881.1 coordinate 378,847, forward strand.
CCTCCTGTAGCTGATGCTTCCATGGTAACTTTGCCCAAGCTCAGCTGTAGCTGAAATGAGAGGGTCCTCTGGCCATCACTGACCCTGCCTGTGAGGGACTGTGGGACATGCTGGGGAAGCCAAAGCCGGTGACTTGTGACAAGGCTATCCATTCACCTAATGTAGCCCATGACTCCTAGGTCTAAGTGTCCAGCATCCTTTCTGCAGAGCCCTGCTCTGGATGGCTCCCCAGAATCTGCATAGGCTCTGCCAGTTCCACCTGGAAGGTTCCTTCTTCATTCATTTTCTATAGGTATTTACCAAGCATTGCTTGTGCCAAGGAGCATTCTACATTAGTGACGAACTGGATGGAAGCACTTGCTCTTGGAGTGCTTATTATCTAGGAGGGAGGGAGAGAGAGAGAGAAATATTATTGCCAAATAAATAAATAAAATGATAGTTTATAAAGCAGAGGAAGGGAGGGGTCATCAGGAGGATAGGGGAGCTAAAAGTTTGAGCCAAGACTAGAATTTGGTAACTGAGCCAAGTAAGGTCTAGACAGAGGGATGAGCCATTGTGAGGCCCTGGGGAGGCAGATGTCTAGTGTATTTGCTGTCCAGTGTGAGGCCAGCAGGCTGTATCCAGTGACCAGGCGCAAAGGGGTGGGTGGTGCCATATGAGGGGTGGTATGAAGCTGGGCAGATCATGAAGGGCCTGTGGTCCCCTGTGAGAACTTGGGTTTTGAGTAGAGAAATGACATGCTCTGATTTAATTTTAAGAGGATTTTAGTAGAAGCAGAGATTCTGGATAAGACTCTGGGACCCCCAATTCTACTCTTATCTGACCCCTTAACAATGCCTGTGTAGCCCTTTATTCTCTCTCCCCTGGATCTGGCCAGTATTTAGTGGCTGTTTCCCCTGCTTCCTGTTTTTCTAGCACCCTTTCCACACCAGTGACAAAGCTGTTTCAGAAATGTCCCAAAGCCCTTCTGCTGCTTGGGAACCTGAGGTGATATGATGGTTTGTCCACCCTGACTTCCTGGCATAGGGAGTCTGACTCTTCCTGTGGCCCTTCTCTGGGGGTGGGTCCCCTGCTGATCTCCGGAGGGAGGTTGGTGTTAATAGATCACATTTTAGGACTTTTGAAATACATTTGATTTCAGTCATGTGAGTTACATAAGTGTATGCTAATCATTCTATAAAACACAGAAAAAGTTAAAGTGGTCCCTCCCCATTCCAAGATGAAACAATGCTAAACAATTAGATGTAAAATCATCTGTATTTTTCCTTTGTTTACACAAAAGTAGTCAGAATTTCTATTTTATTATTTTCTCTCCCGTTCCATGTTCAAACATAGACTTTAGAAAATGGATTGTCCTGTGCACAGAATCCTACACGTTGCCTTTCCATTTCATCTGCTTTGGCCCTTTCCCCTCGTTAAGCCAAATCGACCCCACTCTGTGACTGGAGCATACAGTTTTATAGTGGGCGACCCCTGAACTCACCAGGGACTTTCAGGTGGTTTCCAGTCACTTGCACAATAGCATTGCATGCGCGTATCTCCTGGCGCCTGAAGGAATTGCGTTAGCCTGCAAAGATAAATGCATCACATGGCTAATGAGAAATGAAAACAGAATACAGCCTGTTGAAAGGCTGCAGGAAACCTGGTCTGAGAACCGCGGGGTTTCCTCGCTGCTTGTCTCCTGTTATCTGAGGAGCCCAGTAGTGCCCAGTTCGGCCGCCAGAGGGCGCGCCATGCCAGGCCGAGCCTGAGTGGAGGGCGAAAGCCAGGTGGGAGGTGGCGCCCAGGACTGCCCAGCCGCCCCCACCACTTGTTACCGAAACCCGATCCATCCCGCAGAGCGTCTGCGATCCGCCTTTCGGTCACGTCCCCGGGATTCGGTGTCTCCTGGCCTCCTGCCCCACTGACCTGGGATTGCCAGGGAGCACCCCTCCCACCAGCGAGGTCCGTTCTGTTGCACAAGACGGGGAGCAAGCCAGGGTCATTCTCATGGATGACACCATCATCACCCAGCCAGAGGACAGGACCTCATGCCCATTCCCTCACCCAGCCGGCTGGTGCTGCTGCTCTGAACAGCATTCTCTTTGGCCCTGTGCCCTTTCTTGTCCCATGCCTCTGGGGAGCCAAGGAAGAAAGACACTGCCTGTAGGAGGCCAGCTCCCTTGGTTGCCTTCCTCCTCTGGTTTTCTCTCTGGACTTTGAGCTGCCCCCAGCCCAACCACAATTAAGGCCAGGAAGGTCAGAGCAAGAGCGGGCTGGGGATCTTCAGTCAAGAACCAAAGGGAACCATGTCCCCTAGAGGAGTCAAAACTGAGGTAGGGAAAGGAGAGAAGAGGTCAGGGCAGGATCCACAGCCACAGCTCATCCAGGTGGCTGGAACACCTGGGTGGAGGCTCCCAGAAGGTCTGGGTCACATTGGGACAAGCTGTCTGTTCCTGGGAAGCGGCTCCAGACTATATTTCTTTTGACCTTGTGGGCTTCAAGCTGGTTGAAACCTGCTTAGTCCTTGCATTTGCAGAGGGAGCTCACTTGCCACAACGTTCCAGCACTCAGGTGTGCGATCCACTTTGAGTCCTAAGGGAAGAGAAGGGGACACAAAGGTCACCAATCCAACCAAGCCACAATGCCAAATCATATTTGTTTGCTTATTTTCTCCTGGTGGGGTTACATTTTTTAAACCATCAACAAGAAGTTAGATTTGAAAATTGGGGGCTGGGGATGTGGCTCAAGCGGTAGCGTGCTCGCCTGGCATGCGTGCGGCACCACATACAAACAGAGATGTTGTGTCCGCCAAAAACTAAAAAATAAATATTAAAAAATTCTCTCTCTCTCTTCTCTCTCTCTCTCTCTCTCTCTCTCTCTCTCTCTCTCTCTCTCTCTCTCTCTTTCTCTCTCTCTTAAAAAAAAAAGAAAATTGGGTTGAGTCCAACTACAGCACTTTATTGGTTGGGTTGCCGCAGGCAAGGCACTTACTTTCTCTGAATCCCGTTTCCTTATCTGAATAAAAGGGCGGTTAACTGTAAGTACCTCTAAGCATTGTTTTTTTAGGGAGGGGGGGCTTTGGTCTCAGCAAAAGCAGTTCCACCCACCCTCACAGCCAAACAGAGGTGGTTTCCCTCCAAGCAGAAGGCGCTATCATCCTGCCCTTCCCTGCCCAGGTGCCTCAGATCAGGGCATGAAGAGGAGGCAGCTTCATATTCTTCCTATTTGGTGAACTCCAGACAACTGCAACAACAAGGAGATCAACATCTACCATCCCATTGGGCTCTGGGGGGGGGGGGGTCGGGTTGTCTCTCAGCACACACCCAGCTTGAGTTTCCTAATGGGGAAAGGGGAAAGAAAATCTGGCTTTCTTCTTTCTTGGAACTCCATGACAGTACTCCTTTTGGTGTTCTCTGTTGATACCATTTCATTTCCCTCCTTGGCTACAATATTGATAGGAGGAAAGATCTTTCCTCTCCCACTGCGAAGTTTTAAAAGCATTACCTCAGTCTGCCAAATGTCCTGGAAAGGAGAGGGCTGGCAGTGGTGGAGCAGGTAGATAGATGGTGGGGTTGAGGAGCCCAGAAGTTCCTGGCTGGCTCTTTTGGCCTCTTTTTAAAATTGGCCCCCAATATAAGGAATTAGTAGGCAAAGCTGCCTCCTCCTTTCTCTTATCTGCAGAGGAGAGATCAGTTCTCCAGCTGGCCAGGGCAATGTCATTGATACTGCTGGTGTCATCGTTACCTTCCACTGACAGATCACTCGACACCTACTGGCCCAGGCAGGGTTGGGCCTGGGCCTTGCCCAGCTGAGCTAGACCTTGGACTGTCCCTGTTTTTCCAGAAGGTGAGGTGAGTCCAAGAAAGAGGTGCTGCTGGGATACAGTGCTTGGTGACCCAACAGAGGGACTCAATTTCTCCTGGTGGCTGCTTTCCTTTCAGGGTCCCAGAGGCTTCTTTGGTTCCTACTACTTGGTCCCCTGGTGTCCTGGGGAGAGGAGATATGCTCATCACTGGCTGGGAGCTGAGGCAGAGTGATGCTGCACAGAGACGGGGCACTTAGAGTGGCGCCCGAGTGAGGAGCCAGGGCTGAAGAGTGGCTGGGGGCATCCTGCCTGGCTGCTCTGGTCAGCTGCCCTTCTGGTGTGTGCATCGCAGGTGGCACCATGCTGCAGCAGATCCTGCACGACATGTACATAGACCCTGAGCTCCTTGCTGAGCTCAGCGATGTGCAGAAGCACATCCTCTTCTACAAGATGCGAGAGGAGCAGCTGAGGCGCTGGAGGGAGCGGGAGGCCTGGGAGGCCCTATCCCAGGGGGACGGCCTCCGGCCCCCGAAGGTCAAGCGAGGTATGTGGCTGGGCATTCACCAGTTCCAGGAGGGTGGAAAAGTCAGCGGGGCTAACCTGGGCTCTTCTGCAAGATGGGCACTGGTATGATGAGGATTGAGGGCTTAGAACCCTTGAGCTGTGGTGTTTGGTCCCTTTAGCCTGGGCTTTTATCTTTAGATCAGGACTATAGGTTTAGACCACAGCAGAGGCTCTGCAAAGTCTCTGAGAATGTGGACTTGATTTATCTTCTTGTAGAATGTCCAGGTTCTGTGAAGTCACCCTGGGGATGTCAGATTAAGCTCAGGCATAGTTGGCAATTGCATGATGGAAGGAGGGCATGTACTTGACCTCATTGCTGGTTCAGGCCAGGGTGCAATGGAGACATGTAGTTCCTCTTTCCTTTGGGAGCATGGCTCAGTAGTTCTCAGCTTGGTCTTGCACTGCGCCTCTCTGTTTCCTCATACAAGGGGATGGTTTGGATTATGCCTGGAACTCTGCTGGGCGTCTGGAGAAAGGGTGTCAGGGAATATCATCACACAATGAGTCACCAGCCCCAAATGGAAATAGTAACTGCAGACAAGAAGGATGGGTGTTACCTTTCAGGCAGTTTATATGCAAAGTCATGTGCCAATCAAGCCCATGGATGGGTCCACCTGAATGAAGGAGATTGTTCAGGACCCCTGGGCTAGAATCTGCTGGGAATGGTCGTTTATGTGCACTGCACTCATTTTATACTTTGCAAAGCTCATTGCCTTTCTTTTTCCCTTCGGTGACCCTCCACTTGGCCTCTGTACTATTCAGCCAGTGAAGTGAAGTTTTGATCTGTTTAAAGTCTTCAGTTCAAGCTGTTTCAGGGCTGTTTCAGGCCTGGGCATACAGGCGTCTTGGGGCTCTAGCTTCCGCCTTTCACTCCAGCCTCACTGCTGGCCCTTCCCCAATTTGCACCAGGATGTAGTTTAAGATGTGCTCACTCCTGCTCTGGTCTTTGCACATGTGCTTCTTACTATTGGGAATGAGCTTCTGCCTTCATCCACTTGAAAGACTCCGTCAGAACCTGTCTTGTCCTTGGAGTCTTTGGGGATGTCCCCCAGCATAGGGAGTACTTGTCCCTGTGTAGCTGACGGGCATGCAGGACTTACCCCAGCCCTTGCATTTGCCACACTGTCATTGTCATTCATCATCTGCTTGCCTGGCTCTCAGTAGACTCAAAGCCACTGGAGCGTGAGGCCATACTCCATTCTGCCCTTCTCCCTTGGGCCTACCTCTGAGCAGGTTGGTATACAGTGTTAAATCTCTATTTTGAACAAGACACAGCAGGACCCTGAGGGGGCAGATTGTGGCTCACTAGTGGCTGTATCACTAGCTGGCAAAAATAACCAGTCACCTTTCCAGTCCCATCCGACCTGTGCCTCCAGGCCTCACATGTGTCTGGTGGCTCCTTTGGGAGGAAGACAGATGCCCAAAAATTTTAACTGCAAAAATATTTATATGGAGATTTGTCTCACATTGACATCTGCATTTTCATGTATAAATTATACATTAAATTCATATGGGTTTCTGGAGCAGAAGATTCTATTCTAGGTTATTAATTTTCAGATTTATGAAGAATGGAAAGAGGGGGAACATGTTGAGGAATATGCATATCCTGGGTCAGGATCCATTTCGGATCCCAGCTTTGTGCTTCAGCCTTGTCCTTAGGAACTATCTGGGTAGGCCACCAGGAGCCTGGTGGACAAAGAGCTTTTTGTTGGAAGAGTCTGGGATGCATGGTGCCCTCTTCATAACCTCATGGTGCAAAGACACTGTACCATGCCTGTGAGTTTTCCATTTGCCAGGTGCCTGCCCTACCCTTAGTCCTCCCATGTGGGGTGCAGGGCAAATTCCTGTGACTCCATTTCAGGAGGAGAAGCTGATGCCCACAGAAAGGATGCATTGTATCCAAGCTTACCCAGCTGCTAAGAAATGAAGTCAAAACACACGTCTTGTGACTTTGTCATGGTGTCTAATGACTGATGCATGCTTTCTCTTTCATTTCTGAACTGGGGACTTGAATTAGATGAATAATCTACGCTCACATTCACTTGTTCATCCATTCACTCATTTGTTTGTTTCTCCAGCATTATGAAGAGCTGGCTTTGGTGAACTGGATGGAGCTTTATTTCTCCTGATCTTTGGTGGATAGATCACAGGGAAAACAGCCAGGAGCCAGGCCTGGTGCAGGGCAGCTGTGTGGTGGCTCTGGGCAGGAGCAGGAGAGGACAGTCTCCACCCACTGGATCTTTTCTCTTCCTTCCTGGTCCCTTTCCTCCTATTTATCCTGAAAGAGGCATCTGTAGTGCCTCTGGTGAGCTGTGTGCTGGCCTCTTGGGATCCTAAACACGATCTTGATGGGTCTTAGCCAGCTGGAATGATGCTGCACCTCCTCCTGGCTACTGTCCCCAGTCCTGCCTCTCCCCTTTGTTCTCCTCTCTCACCCTCTCTTTTCTGGGAACATTTCCCAGCTCCCAGTAGGCCTGACCTCACTGTTCTTAGGGTTCAGGTAACGCTCTGATGGCACTTATAGGCAGCATAGCACAGGGCAGGACAAGGTGTGCTGTGTGCCTAAGAACTTGTCCATTTTCAAATTGTGCCCAGTGAGACTGGGAATAAGCAGGGTGGCATGGATCATTCTAGTTCACAACACCTTGGGGCTTTATTGGTCTTGGGACATATATTTGGGACCAACACATATAAGCTGGGGTGAAGGCTTAGAACTATGCCATTAAATAAGGCAGGAGAGGAAATGGGGTCACAGCTGGGCATACCTCACTCCTCTAATCATGTGGCACTTCTTTTCTATTTTCACTTTCCATTTTGGCATGAAGCTTCAGATGTTCTACCCAGTCATGGAAGATACAGGTCTGTAGCTTGGGAGATGGGCTATTTATCATGTTGATTGTTTTATCATATTTTGGATGAAGTTTGTTGTCTGGTGGGAAGTTGCGTTGTTATACGTGAGATGCGTTATAACATTATGTTCCTGTTAAGATTTAAGCCAGTCCCCTTCCCTACCCATGCGGCCTCCTCCAGCTTTCTTCCCATGGCCCTGCAAGAACTCCCCAACTGCTTTGGGAATCAGAAACTTCACAGTCTTGTGGGTCACTTCTGCACTTGCTTAGTTATCTAGTTATCCCAGTTTCTCAGGGCTGGAGCAGATGTGGTCTTGGAGATAAGGAGTCAGGGCACATATTCACACTGCTCTGATAATATGGGAAGCTTTCCCAGCTGGACCTGTCAGCTCTGCCATGACTGACATTCTGCTAGTGTTAAATTGGTTCCTCTGTGTCCACTGCCTCATCTTTCTGGGTGTCCTTAGGGAGCCAGACAGCTTTCCTTGACCTCCTTCCTGCTTTCTTCTTCAGTGTGGCTGAAATCAGCTACACTGTGAACCAAGCCTGCACACTCAGGAGGCCGGCTTATTCTCACAACACAGCCAGCCCTGAGGCAGAATCCCCACATCCCTCCCAGGTGGCTCTTTGACCTGCATCTATTCCAGCCTGTGATGTGCTGGGTCTCCAGCTTCCATTACCTCCATACCTCACAGCAGGGCTCAAGATGACCTCCCACCTCCTGGTCCACCTCTCTGCCTGCTTGACCTGAGCAGCTCCCAGAGGCAGCCCCAGTTGGGGCCAGAGGGAGTCACCCTCCTAGGCCTCCTTTATGTCCCAGCAGTCCCACTCCTGCCAATCCAATGGGAGTTTCATGAATGCAGAACTTCTCACTGGCCCTTCTGTTTTCTAGGGACGTCTAGTAACCATGGCAACTTCACCTGTTGAATCTAGGTCCTCCTGTGCTCAGCATGTGACTTTTCCAGGCATAGAAGTCCCAACCTTGAATGCTAACCCTGCCTGGAGCATTCGTAGTGTGACCATATTCTCAGGCGTCCCCCTGCCTCACACTCAGCTACCAAAGACCATTTGATATAATAAGTCTTGGGCATACCTCACTTCTCTGCCTGGTGGCTTCCATTACACTTACAGCATGGTATCCATATATCTCTCCAATCCCCTTTGTGTCCCACTGTGTGGGAAGCCCCTTTTCCCAAACCCTCCCAAGGATGGTTCCTTTCTATCTATCATTTTGCAATTACATGTTGAGTTCTTTACTGACGACCCACTCTCAAGGAGTCTCTCTGATCTCTCCATTACAACTCCCTCCCTAAGGTTTGTCCTAGCACTTACTGCATCTGAAAATTATCTATTTTTATTTTAATTGTGGAAAACATAAGATAAAATTTACCATCTTAGCCATTTTAAAAATATGCAATTCAGTGGTTTTAAATGTATTCAAATGTTGTTCAGCATCACCACTGTCAAGTTCAGAACAAAAGGAAATCTCGCATCTATTGAGTGCTCCTCCCTCTTCTCTCCTCCCCTCAGCCTGGCAAACATTGTGTTTTTCATTCCTAGGATTCCTGCCTTCCCCTCCTCTGTGTCTTTCTCTCCCTCCTCTTCTTACTGTTTCTTTTTGCTAGTTTATGTTCTGTCTCCTCCATTTGCTTGAAGTCATCCCCAGACCATGGGTGTTTCTTGCATTGTTCAAGTTTCCATCCCCTCATCTAGAACAAGGCCTTGGGGTACAGTTGTAGCTTGTGTGGGTGAGAAGAGGCTAAGAACCTTGTATGCATGGTGTTTCCAGAGGATGTGATTGAAGAACCAGGTCTTAAAAGATTTTTTTTTTTTAAATGTGAGGCTATGTGCTACACCATGTGATTCCTCTTGTTGATCTTGAAATTCTTCAGTAAATATATATAAAGATTGACCATATAAACTTGTGCTTTGGGATTTGTTATAGAAGCTGATATATGAGACTATAATATACACATAGTGACAATTCTTTGTTACCTTTTCACTTAGAACTAATTTCATTTTCATTTCTTATTTTAGGATTTTGACTCAGATTTTAGCTTGTCCAATACTGCTTTTTAAATTCTCATTTACTTAGTGTGTATTTGTGTGTATCTCCTCCACCCTAGCCTTTTGGTATCATTTTTTTAAAAGAAGACTCTATTGGAAAATGTGTATTAAATACTATTTGCAATTTTAAGACTTATTTTGGTAAATGTTCTCAAACCTATTTTCTTTCTTTATCATCAGTAAAGAAAAGGGCTTTATGGTGGGCATGAGGCATAGTCACAGGGAATTACTGTAATCTGTTGATAACTGAAGGCATGGCCCATGGCCTGGGACCACCCTAGTTGTGACTATGTAGCTGGGTGTAGGGTGCCCGGCTGGTCAAGAGAATGGATAAAGGAAGTCACTGAGAGCCAATGATGGCACTTGCTGTGTGGTCTGTTGGCAGTCTGACATGGAGAAAAGAACAGGTAGCCAGACCTTTCTGCTCTACCCACCTGGTCTGTGTAGCCCACTCTAGATGTACCATGTAGTAGGTGCTCCACTCAGGTGTGTGGCCTAGACATTGATGGGGACCCACTTTTGGCTCAGCATGGTGACATGTCTCAGCATCCTGGATATGTCACCGTCCTCCTGCAGCACAGCCTTCATCTGTACTGGGGGAGGGGTTCTGTGACCCCCTCCCTTCATGGTGGCTGTGAGGATTGGATGGGCTAATGTGCAGTCCCTGAGGCCCACCCTGTGTGCACGATACTGATGAAAGTCCTCTCATCCTTCCCAATCATTTTCTTCCTGCCATCCCTAGGCCCAGTGGTGTGCATCCTAGTGAACAGCTCCTCCTGACAAAGGGCACCAAGGCCACTGCTCCCCATCTCTAGCACCAGCTTTCAGAAGCCACAAAGCCCCAGACTTGCCAGGTGGGCAGCAAGAGGAACCAGGGCAGAGGCTTCTGTGAGGAGTTGCAGAGTCATCCACAGTGACCAGAGTGATGGCTCTGGTGCCTGGTCGGTGCCATGTCCCTAGGGGTGAAGGTGCAGTTTTTGTGGCTATAGAGGAGGATCAACCTTATGCAAGCCCTTGATTGTCCTCTGTATCTCTAAGCACAGAACTAGCAGCCTCAGGCAGCTGAGGGCTTTTGGTAGGAGGATCCTAAAGGGGTCTCTAGGAAGCAGACTCAGATCTTGGGTGGTGGAGAGGGCAAGCAGAACAAGGCCTCAAAGCAACTGCTTCTTGGAAGGTAGGAGAACTTAACCAAATGGAGACTTGTCTGCCCTTCAAGCACCTCCACTTGCCTAAGCCCTTCAGTGACTTGGAAGATGCATCCAGATGTATTTCATAAAAATAAAACAGTGACTGATTAAAAGACATGCTATTATTTTATGTGCTACTAAGAAAGATGTAAATTGATCCATTGGTTATGAGACACATTCTGATTTCAGAGATGTTAAGTAAAATGTGTACCTTTGAATCAACCAGATAAGGAATTATCTACATTTTAGTTGAGCAAATAGAATCTCAGAGGGTTCAGCAGCCTGCTGTAGGAAGCAAGTGGGAGATGGAGTTAGAATCTGAGTGCGATGCTGGGATTAAAGTTTCTGATTTCTCTGGCTGTGCCACACAGAGCTTTCCTTGTCATGGCTTCTTCCCTGATGAAAAAGACTCATCAAAGGTGACCAAGGACCAATACCCAAAAACCAAAAATCATAAAAAATTATAAAAAATAATAAAAGAAAATATAAGAGAATATTGGGGATAGTTGAGACTTTCTTAAAATACAAGAATAAAAAAAGAAAATTAAGAAAAACCTGACTAAACACAAAATCTGAATAAAACATGTCAAACCAAACTTCCAAAAAGGTCAAAACAGGAGATAAATGGGAAAAATATTTGCACCATACATAACAGGCAAGGTATTAGTATCCCCGCGAACAAGTTCTCTAAATCAATTAGGAAATAATAACCAATACCAGTAAAATGGAGAAAAGACATGAACAAGTAACTCATGGGGGTGGGGAGATTTCAGATCACAATGTTGATGTGAAAAGAGGTTCAACCTCATTAGTAAATCACATAAATGCAAATTAAAACAATGGGATTAGCAAGTGTTGTCAACATTTGATAGTCAACACTGTTCATGAGGGTATAGGGAAAGAGATTCTGTTGCAGGGCTGAGGCCTTCTGGGAGAGGCAGCAACAAGGCCCCCCATTCAAACACCAATTCTTGAAATCGAGTCAGAAAAATTTCAAACATGTCACTCAGAATAACAGGTATGAGTTTATTAGTGGGATAGGAAAGGGGAAAAGGGGACATTCTCAAGGGAGGGAGTGGATCCTTCTCAGAGAGGAAGGGATAGCACTGCATGCATATCTTGCCCTGGAGTTTTATAGGGGTTCTAGGGAATTTTCCAGAAAGTTCTACTTAGGTCCACCTCTTGACTTTTGACTGACAGCAGGATAACATCAGACTTTCAAATCCCCACTGTCATGACCACTCTAGGTCACTTTGGCCCATGCTGGCAGGTTCTAAATGGAACCTATTCTTATAGATTTTATAATCTATAAAGGGAATTATCCTTATCTCCCTGAGTTCCAAGATCTGGTGTATAAAAGGGTCACAAAAGTCTCCACTTCAGGGTACCTTGTGTTCTTATTGGAATTATTTTGGGCCTGTATTTCTCCCGCAGATAGCAGGTAGTTTGCTGAGGAATGTAACATATCCTGTTCACTCAAACCAGGCAGGGTTTCAGGTAAAGTGCTTCTTGGAAAAGAAAGCACGTGGGTGTCAGCACAGTGAGCCCACTTTATACAATTATTCCCTTCATCTCATGTCCCACCGCTTGCCTCTGTCTATCCCCTGTTAATGCTATTTTTCATACACGGTTTCCAGGGGAGATATAAAGAGGCAGGGAGTGTTTGCCCCTTTCCATTTCTTCTGTAGGTTCCCCAAGAGCTGGGCCACAAGGGCGCTAGTGGGCTTTCTACAGTCATGATGAATACCCGTGATAATCAACTTAAAAAGAGGAAAGGTTTATTCTAGCTCCCATTTTTGTAGTTTCCAGCCCAGGTCTGTTGGCCCCATTACTTTGTATGGTGAGGAGGAGCCTCATGGTGTGTTGTGGAACAAAGCTGCTCCCCTCACAGTGGCTGGGAAGCAACAAGAGAGGAAGGGGAGGGGTGTTAGGATCCCAATATCCCCTTCAAGGGCACTCCTTCAATGACGGCAAGACCTTGCACTAGGCCCCGCTGCTTACAGTTTTTATCACCTCCCAATAGTGCCAAGCTGGGGACTAAGCCTCTGACACACATATCTTTAGGAGACATTTAAGGTCTAAACCAAAGCACATAGGGGTAAGGTGTTTCTTAGTGAGCTGGGGTTGCTATAGCGATTTACCAGTCTAGATAGCTTAAATAACAAGTATTTATTCCTCATAGTTCTGGACCCTGGAAGACCCAGCTCAGAGTGCCAACATAGTTGGATTCTGGTGAGGGCCCTCTTCTGGTTGCAGATGGTTGGCATCTCCTTGTATCCTCTCATGGCAGAGAGACAGTGAGTTAGTTCTCTGGCCTCTTTTAAGGGTACTAATCCCACTTGTTAGAGCTCTACCCTTATGACCTAATCAACCAAAGTCCACACCTCCTAATACTTGGGTTTAGTGTCAACATATGGATTCTGGGATTTCATTGCTGAGGAGTCTTAGGGAAGGAACAAAGGCCCATGTCCTGGATCACACAGCTGTCAGTGATCAATGGATCAGCAGGGAACTTGAGTTTCTGGGCACTTACCCTGTCCTTTCTTATTCTCCATCTTTCTCCCCAGCTGCTGCCTGAAGCCCAAGAACTGTTTGAACAGGACTGCATTTTGTTCAGTTCTGCATAGAGGGAGTCACCTGTCCTAAACCCGTGCAGGGACCCAGCTCTAGGGTGTTGGACTGAGCTGCCCGAGTTTTATTTCTCTCCTCTTGTCTCAGGGATGCTCATGCCTGCCACCTCCCTGCTTCCCTTTCTGGCCTGGAGGTCAGCAGGGGCAGTTCTGAGAAAGGCCACGAGCTATTCATCTCTCAGTAACCTGACCTCAGGTCTCAATTCCAGCTTGGAGCCACTGGACTGAAGCTGAAGTAACAGCTTGCAGATGGCTTGGCTGCCTGTTCCTCTGCTCTCTCTCTCAGAATGGCTAGCATTTCTGCTCTCTAGGTTTTTCTCACGTAAGAATTAGCAAAGATTCCTATGGTTTTCCCTTTTGGAAATAGATTTTTTTTTTTTTTTTTTGCATTAGACTTTTAGATTTAAATTCCCTCCCCCTCCTCTTTTTCTTTCTCTCTCTCTTTTTAGTACTGGGGGTTGAACGTGGGGCCTTGCCTAGCACTGACCTACATTCATAGCCCAAGGTTGAAATTCTTTGGGTTCATTTTCACACCAATTTCCTTCACGTCCTTTCAAAGTTACATAACCTTTGGCCTCATTTATTTTCAATCCTGTCATTTCACTGATGTATTTCATTTTCTGGCCACCTCAGTTGGGTTCTCACATTCAGACTTGGTGAGATGCTAAAGATTCAGGATGTCTAGTCCCTGCCTGAAGAATTTGAGCAATCCCCTCCTTTGACAAGCAGTTTATGCATTAGATGTTGTCCCAGATGAGAAAATTGGTCTGGTAAGTAACAAGATGAAGACTCAGGTCCTGACCCCCTCTCTGTCACATTGATTCTGCTGAGTCCCAGATGGGGAGCTGGGTTGGAGTTAGAGTGTTGCAGATTCTCAACAATAATTGCATCAGGTACTAAGATACACTCCTTCAAAAGGAGATGTGGCCTTGAGCTGGGGAGTCATTTTACAGTCACAATGTTGGAGAGAATTGTGGGATGATAGTTAAGTGTGGCTGAGTCCCGTGTCTGTGTCATACAGTAAGGACAGTGTGGAATGCAACATAAAATAGCCTGGTACTATTAATAGTGTACCTTATGTCGAAACCCTGCTGGGCTTTTGCATTTGCCAGAGGAGTTGTATGTCACACTGCCTGGGTTAAATTTTGGCTCTGCCTACTCCCTAACTGTGGCTGTTTTCCACTTTGGCAAGATATTCTAGCTTCTGTGTAAACTGATATGATGATAGTACCTTTATCCCAGATTTGTGGGGAAGATGAAATGAGATGGTCCCAGTGAAGTCTGACATGTTGTAAATACTTGACAAACATTAGTGTTAGCACATTTCTTGTGTGCCTGGCTGAGTTCTTTTCTGTTTCTCCAGAGATTCAAATTCACAAATAGAACAAAAGGCACTTAGGTTAAGAGAACCCACCAGCTGTTGGGTCAGCCACCTCCCTTGAAGGATTCTCTGAGAGGTTCCTTACAATTAGATATGGTCCTACCCTTAGGAGCAGGTGCTGTGGTATGCTTTATCTGGTCCACAGTGTCTCCTGATTCCTGACTGTTCTGAAATTCTGTCACTTCATCACCAGCTAGTATTAACACATGCATCAGTCTAGGTTCTCTAGAGAAACAGAACCAAAAGGATATGTGTTCATATAATTTATTTTTAGGAATTGGCTCATGTTTGTGGGACAGGCAAATCCAAAATCCATAGGGTGGGCCAGGAGGCTGAAAATTGAAGCAGGATTTCTATTTTACAGTCTCTTCTTCTTATAGAAGCCTTAATTTTTCACTATTAAGGCTTTGGAGGGAATGACATCCCCCCCCCCCCCATTAAGGAGACTCATCTGCTTTAAAGTTAACTGACTATAAATGTTCATTACATCCACAAGATACCTTCACAGCAATGCTAAGACTAGTGTACCAAACATCTGGGCACCATAGCCTAGCAAGGCTGACATATACTATTCACCAACACAGCATGTAATTAATTTCACCCACGTGTAGGAAACACCTACTGTGTGCAGTGTGCATCTATTGTAATAGGTACCAGCGGTATGCTCATTAGACTTCCATGGTTCAGCTAGGTTGCTGGTATTTCAATAAGGACATGCCACAGAAAGGAGGTACTTCCAAGCAATCTTCGAGAATGTGAAAACAAGCAAAGCACGGAATTAGAAAGCTGTCTGCAGTCAGAGTCGTTTTTCTCCCCTGCCACTCATTTGTGCTTCTCTCTGCACACTTGCTCCTAAGGACTAGCTCCTGATGCTATTCATCCGCAAACATGGCCCCCTCTTAATGTATTCCAGGTCTTAATCACATGGCCTTCCATCTCCAAGATCCAGTACCAAATATGACACTCATGCCTTTGCATCTCAGTGTATTCCATTTCATGGGAGTCTGGTTGTCTCAGCTGTGGTCCACATCAGTAAGCAAAGAGGCTCATGGAGATAGTAGGGCTGCTGCTTTTCAGAGTTATGAGCTGTGAAAGGTAGAGCTAGAAGGGAAGTTGGATATAGTGGGTAAACTGTTAATATCTCTGCTGAGGGTGAACCATCTTGTCCTTCTTAGCCTAGGACCTTCCTTTTTATAAAATAAAAAGGCTTACATCTTGGAAACCAACTTGGCTCCAGGCAAACTTGGACTGTTGGTCACCCCATCCATTAAACACACCTGAATGGAAACTTCAGAAGACAAAGTGGGTTTCAGGAGCAGGAGACTTAGTGCCATATAAATGCGGAGAAGGAATCAAATAGAAGGAAATATTCTTGGGTTATTCCTGGACTCACTGCCCCTGCATCTGGGTTTTAAAGGAAAATCTGGTAAACCAGCATGGTACAGCTTGGGCTTCCCAGCATTTTCAAGTGGAGAGTGACTTTTTAATTGGAGGGAAAGCTGAATATATATATGCATACATTATCTTTCTCATTCCTTGACAGCTTGAATATGGATATATATATGATGCAAAGTAAGAGTCAAATTCATTTTTTTACATGTGAATGCAAAATGTATTATTTCCCAGTATTATTTGTTGAGAAAAAAATTATTCTTAATTAAATTGCCTTGGCATGGTTCATATGTTGATCATATATGTATATGTGGGTCTGTTTCATTATATTTATTTCTCTACTTACACAAATATCACATTAGCTATAGCTTTCTAGCAAGTCCTGAAACTGTGGCTTTGTTGTAAATCTTGACAACAAATTGTGCAAGTCATTCAAGTTTGTTCTTTTTCAACATTGTATTGTCTATTCTAGGTTCACCTAAGTTTTAGAATCAGATTGCCAAATTTGTGTAAATAGCTTTTCCAATCCATAAAAAGATATATTGTTCTGCTTCTTAAAGTTTTTAGTTTCTCTCAGCAATGTTTTATAGATTAGGGAACAAATTTTGTTAATACCTCATAGTAGTTCTTATTTTTGATACTTCTGTAAATGACATTTTAAAAATGAATTTTTAATTGTCTATTGCTAAAATATAGAAACACAATGGAGGTTTTTCATTAATGCATTATAGTTAAACATAATGGTGGGTCATTTTGACATACATATAAGTGCATATCTCAAAACTTGCTTCATTTCCATCTCAAGTATTTCTGCTTTTCTCTCCTTTTCCCTCTGATCCCCTTCCTTGACTCTACTATATATATATATATATATATATATATATATATATATATATATATATGCATTATAGTTATACATAAAAGTTGAATTCATTGTAATATATTCATACATGTACATAGCATAGTTTGGTCGATTTCATTCTGCAGGGCAATTGATTTTTGTGTACTGATGTAATATGCTGTGACCAGTTAAAATCACTCATTAGTTTGAATAGCTTTTTTTTTGTAGTTTTTTTTTGAGATTTTTATATGTAATTTTTCATAAAACAAAGACAGATATATTTCTTTCTTTCCAATACATACATCTTTTATGATTTTTATCTTGCCTTACTGTGCGGGTTAAGATCTTCAGTCCAGTGTTAGACATGGTGAGAGCTAACAACATTGCTTTGTTCCCAGTTATTAAGGGTAAATAGTTAATTTTTGATCCTTGAATATAATGTTAGCTCTAGGATTTTTATGGATGCATTTTATCAGGATGCGGAGCTCTTTCTCTATTTCTAGTTTGCTAAGAATTTTTATTAGGAATGGATTTTAGGTTTGTCAGATGTTCTTTTCAACTACTGAAATGATTATAGTTCTTTTTCTTTTTCTTCTCTTGTTTTCCCTTGCAGATATGATTAATTAATTTCTTTGATTGTTAAATGTTGAACTAACCTTGAATTCCTGTGGTAAACTATATGGTTATGATAAATTATTGTTTCTATATAATTCTAAATTCAATTTTCTAATACTTTATTAAGTTTTTTTTTTTTTTAATCTATGTGTCCAGGCTTTCATTGTGGGTAGATTTGAAAGTACAAGTTGAAATTATTTTGTAGACATAGAGCTACTCAGAGGATGCATTTCTTCTTTGGTGAGCTTTGGTGAGGTATATCTTGCATCTTTTAAAGAATTTATTTCATCTAAGTTATCAACGTACTGTCATGAAGTTTTTAAGTTTTTCTTATTTTCTGTATTTTAGAAAGTATAGAAACTTAGACCATTGGTTTGAGCTCCTTTATTCTCTCCTCTTCCTCCTCCTTCTTCTGATTGAACTCAGAGGTGCTTTACCACTGAGTTACATCCCTAACCCTTTTTATTTTGATTTTGATAAAGGGACTCAGTAAGTTGCTTAGGACCTCACTAATTTGCTGAGGGTTTCCTTGAACTTGGATCCTCTTGCCTCAGTTTCCCAAGTTGCTGTGTTTATAAGCATTTACCACTGCATCTGGCTCTTCATTCTGAATAAAAACACTTGATGCTAGAATTTTCTCCTAATGCACTGTGTCAACCAAATCCCATAGATTATTATGTGTTATATTTTAATTTAAAATATTTTCTAATTCACTTTGTGATTCCTTTTTTTATTCATGGGTTATTTAGAATTGTGCTGCTTAATTTCTGAATGTTTGAAGGAATTTTTCTAGATATTCTTCTGTTATGGATTTCTATATCAATTCCATTGTGGTAAGAGAACAGTATATGCATGATTTCAAACATGGACATTTGGGTTGTTTCCACTTTGAGGGTTATATGAATAATGCTTCTGTGAACATTTATGCCCAATCATAGACTGAAACTTCCACAACTATGAGCCAAAACAAACCTTTTCTCTTTATAAGTTGATTACCTCAGGTATTTGTTTTAGTGATGAAAAGCTGACTAACCTAGTGGTAAATCTGCTGGCACCATAATGGTAGCAGTGTACATAAAAAAGGTTTTATGTACACACAAGTTTTCTTTTCTCTTGGGTGGAATTGCTGGGTCATTTATAAGCATTCCTTATATATCCCATTTGAGTTCTTTATAATCAAAATTCTATAAAAATATTAAGCTTGCTAGCTGAAGTCCCTCATCCTTTTAAAAGGCACTAATGCCATCATGCAGACCCGACCTTCTTAACCTCATCTAATCTAAATTACCTCTCAAAGACCCCATCTTGAAATACTGTTAATTTATAAATTTGGAATTAAATTTTTAGTGCATGAGCTTTTGGGTAAACACGTTCAAACCATAAGCATTTTGTTTTCATAAGCAATACATTATTTAATCCCACCTAACAAAAATCTGGAAAAGGATAGTCCTGGGTTGTGTGAGTGGCTCTGTGATACCATTACTTTCTCTGTCTCTTCTTTCAAGATCCTCAGATGGTGGCTTAGCATTTTGGGTCTCCAGTGGCTATTGTGCTTCTTAGTATCACATGTATATTTTGGTGTTCAGAAGTGGAAAGGAAGACTGAATGTTATCTATCTTAGAACAATAAAAAAAATTCCCCACAACTCCCTGGTAATCTACTTAACATTTATTGGTTATAACCTTATCACAGGGTTACCCTTAATTGGAAGGAAGACTGAGAAAATGCTGAGACTTTTCAGCAGGTGAATTACTGACTTAAACTCAGAGTACTAATAGCAAAAAAGCAGTGGACAGAATCTGGAGGGGTAACCAGTAGGTCACTAACAGCATTTACCATAGTATCTATTCCACTTTTTTCTCATAGGATTATTTTCTTATTCATTTATAAGTATTCTTTGTATATTTTAGATTATTCCTTTTTAAATTAGAATTATATTAAAAAAATTTAACCTCCAGTATCCTGGCAGTGTTTCTCAAAGTGTGGTTAATGGATTTTTAGGGGTGTTTGGGGGCACAGGGGTGGGGGGTGTCTACAAGGTCAAGATGATTTTCACAACATTAAGATGTGACTTTTTATTTTAAACAATGCTTACACTTGTATTAAGGATACAAAATCAATAGTGGATGCTATAGTTTGAATCTGGAATGTCTCCCAAAGGTCCGTGTGTTAAGGCTTAGTCCCCAACCTAATACTATTGGGAGTTGCTGGAACCTCTAAGAGATGGGACCTACTGGGAGGTCAGGAAGTTATTGGGGGTATGCCCCAAGAGACAACTGTGGGACCCCAGTCCCTTTCTCTCCTGGTATATTAGATGGATGGTTTTCTCTGACATACGCTCCCACCATGACAGGATGCCCCGTCCCTATACCAGAGGCAAAGCAATAGGTCTGCCCAATCATAGACTGAAACTTCCACAACTATGAGCCAAAACAAACCTTTTCTCTTTATAAGTTGATTACCTCAGGTATTTGTTTTAGTGATGAAAAGCTGACTAACCTAGTGGTAAATCTGCTGGCACCATAATGGTAGCAGTATCGTATTTTTCACCATGACACAATCACAAAAAAATAATGATGTGTTCACAATAAAATGGATGATATTTTCATCTCTTGATGAATAGTAAACCTTGATAATTTCATTGTGTGACAAAATGGAATGTATGCATAAAGTATTTTTGCTGCCTACAGAAGTATGATGGGTGTCCTGAGAAAAAGCAGGTATGCTTGTTTCATTACATGATGAAGTAACCTCTTTCATGTTACACCATTTTTACTTAAAAAAGGCCAACAATTTATATGTATAAATATATATATTTTTTCCAGATATGGGTATTTGAAAATAAATAAAGTAGATCTGTTACTTCAAGGAAAGCAACTGATAAAATTTATGCCACTGATAAATTCTAACTTTCAGACAAAAGCTAAAAATTTTGAAAAACTTAACATCTGCCACAGTGCGTTTATTTGTCACCTAATACATAATGACTTTTCTCAAGAGATTCATACATGTATTTACAAATGTGACTTTTCTGATATGTAAAATAAAGTGAGTCCATGTATGGAAGGTCTGCTTGACTCACTGAATCACTATATTCCAAAGGACAAACGAGTAATGTTGCAAAAACATGCATGAGAAAAAGATCCGTTCAAAGTGAATAACAAACTAAATAGTTTTTTGCGGGGGGCGGGGTGGAGTACCAGGGATTGAACTCAGGAGCACTCAACCACTGAGCCACACCCCCAGCCCAATTTTGAATTTTATGAGAGACGGGTCTCATTGAGTTGCTTAGCACCTCGCTTTTGCTGAGACTGGCTTTGAACTTGTGATCCTCCTGTCTCAGTCTTCTGAGCTGCTGGGAATACAGGCGTGCACCACCACACCCAGCGACAAATGAATGTTTATTTTTATTTTGCTTTTTAAATGCTCGAACTTTTTATTTTGAACTAACTTTAGACTTAGAAGAGTTTCAGAGTAGTTTAGAAACTTTCCATCTGCCTCTCACCCAGCTTTCCCTATGGTTAACATCTTATGTCACCGTGATACATGGCTAAAACTCAGAAAATAACATAACAAATGAATTTCAATTTAATAAACTATAATAAAACTAATCAATATGGTTTCAGATTCCAAGCCACAGCTAACATTTAAGAAACCACCTCTTGTTTGATTTTTGGTATAGCATCAAAAATTATCTGAAAAAGGTGCTAATTGTTCTCTTTTCTTCTTTTTTTCCAACTGCATATGTAGGGGAAAACATTTTTAAAAATGTATTTCAACCAAAATTACATATCATAACAGAGTGAATGTAGGAACAGATATGAAAAATCCATCTGCTTTCAATTAAGTTGGACATAAGGCAGATTTGCAAAAATGTAAAATGAGACTACTCTTTCAACTTTGCATATATGTATTACATTTACACACATACACACGCACACACAATATTCCAACATCTCCCCAATCTCCTTGCCTCCAGTCCTTGGTAACCATTTTCACACTCCACATATCAGGGGTTTCATGTGGAACTTGTCTGTGTTCTCCCAGTTATCCACATTGTTGCAGATGATAATATTTCCTTCTTCTTCAAGCCGAATAGTATTCTACCATGTACATCTACCATATAACCTCTGTCCACTCTACCTGCGGCTCCCATTACCAGCATCTGGCTTCATTACACTCCTCTTTAGTTAGGTTCCTGTATTGCCTGGAGAATACTTATGCCCCTTTACCCTGCAGGAGTCATGTTATTCTTTGGGACCCAGATGGAGTCCAGCAGGCTGGAGGCTCCTATCTCCCACAGTTTCACGCTTCTGTTCGGTAGAGATGCCGTAGAGGTATTTCTTGTATCCCTTGTTGTTTTGTATGCATTACGATGTGTTTGGAGAAGAGAGGAATATCTTTATAGGAACATCAAAAAGAAAAGCCTTTAAACCTGCAAGTTTTCTTCTGAGCTTACTATGAGATGTGTGCATATGCACATTTCTTGCATATTTCTTGCTGAATTCCCCCCACCCCAAATAATGTGTCTTTTCAACGTTGATTTCCTTAAAGACTCAAGGGTTATCTGGGAGATATTTTCTAGATTATAGAACAGTTAAAATTTTTTATGACTATTTCCCCCCACTGTCTTCTAATTTGGGGTATTATTATTAGGGAATATGGCCTATAAAAATTTTCTCATAACTATAAGAGCAAAAGAAAAGTATATGCTCAGTGTTTAAGAAATAAAGTTCTGTTGGGCATTGTGGCACATGCCTGTAATTCCAGCAGCTCTGGAGGCTGAGGCAGGAAGATTGCAAGTTTGAAGCCAGCCTCCCAATTTAGCAAGGCCCTAAGAAACTTAGTGAGACCCTGTGTCAAAATAAAAAGGATATAGTTTAGTGGTAAAGCACCAATGGGTTCAGTCTCTGGTATCAAAAGAAGAAAAAAAAATTCTGTAATTATTAAATAAAATTGAATCATTCAAGTCCTATATATCATTACTTTAAAAAATCTGTTTGACCCACTGACTTCTGAAACAGATGTAGTAAGTGCCCACCAGGAGTTTATACACATTTTCAAATTCTTCTTGTATTTTTGGTGTTTTTCTTTTATGCAGTTGGCTGTTATGTTGCTTGTTGTATAAAGTTTTATGACTGTTATATCTTCTTGGCGGGTTGCAACTTTTATTATCACACAATATTCTTCTATGTCTTGTTTACACATTTGTCCTTGAATTTTGCTTTGTTTGACATTGACACTTCTGCTTTCTTTTTGCTTGCCTTTGCACGGTCTGTTGTTGCCTCTATTTTTAACCTTTTCTTTTTTTTTTTTTTAAGTGGGTTTTCTTTAAGTAGCACATAGCTGGATTTATTTTTTAATCAATTCAATAGTCTCAGATTTTTAATAGAATTCTTTCTGCCTACGTTTATTGTGTTAATGGACATATTAAGGGTTCATTGTCTTTGCATAATTTTCTGTATCGGCTGCAGATATCTTTGACTAGAACTAACAGAACACGCAACTAATAGTTGCTTAATTAAACAAATGTCTATTAAATTGGACTTCCATGTCTGGGTTGCCTTATTTTGTTTAATAACTGCAGAATTTTATTTCTTGAGGTTTCTTGTTTTTCTCAAAGGACAAAAAGTCTGAAGATGTCCTGAAATGGGTGATTTATTTAGTTGTTCAAGATTTCCAGGGGCACATCCTGGTCTATCTTTCTGCTCAGCCTGTGATTTTATCCTCATGCTTATAAATCTTCTAGCAACCTCAAGCATCATTTCCTCAGTCTCTCAGGAAGATGCAAAGAGGGAAAGGCTTCTCCTAAGAAGTTTCATCCTGTGGAGGAGAAAGCCCTTCACTGGGGCTTCTACCAGTATCTACTTTTTTAGAAATGGGGATCTTGTCACTCTTAGATCCATCACTTGCCAATGAGAATAACATTACATGATGGGTTTAGATCCATTGTTATTTGTCCTTTGAGGCTGGGCTGGAAACTCACCTTTCCTGCAGGGGAGTGTCTCTGCTGCTCCCTGAACAACTTGGGGTTCTGTGGTGAGGGAGGATGGTGGGCTGGGGTGGATGGCGTGGAGGCAATTGATAGCATTGGCTGTGATAGTTACACGTATTTTGTTCTTTCTCTGTTCCCTTTACTTACTGTGACAGGATGGGGATGTCACTAGTCATTTACTTTTCTTCATTATTTCTTTGAAAGTTTTATAATTCTAGTAGTGATGGCCTCTCTGAATTATACCTAGTTCTCGATTACTATATTGCCCTTAATGTACTAAAAATATAACAGTGCCCTTCTATATTAGGGGGATTAATGTGCCTTGTGCAATTGATAAACCCTGACATTTCAGTACATTTACACAATGAAGGCTTATTTCTTGACTGCATTGGTTGGGTGTGGGTTCAGCAGCTCCTCTGTGTGATTTTGCTTTAGACATTGACTCATGGATCAGGATGATTTTTTTTTCTCGAAATTCTATCATCTTAGAGTCATTTATTTCCAGCTGGGTGGACAAGGGAGAAAATGCAGAAAAGACAGAAGCTGCTGATCACCTCAGCCTGGAAGTGAGACCAGTCACTTCCCCTGACAATCCACAGACTAGAAGTCAGCTGTAGGGTCCCACAGGACTGAAGGAAAGCTGAGGAATGTGGTCCTTGGTGGACTAGAGAAAAGGAATGCAGGGTGGATCTAGCATGGTCACTGTCATTGATTGCCATTCTGAGCATTTATACACTCACCACCTTCTTAAAGGGATTCCAGTCACTGCATCCACCTGGAAGTCCACAGGGTCCGAGGCCCCACATTTATCTCTATAAAGTCCAAATGTGCTAAATAGATATGTCACCTGAATACCTCTCACCCTTAAGACCAACATACAGCACTAGACAAGGCCAGAATATCTCTAGGCATACTGCCATTTGGGAAAGGAGAGAGTGTGAGACCTGTTTTCCCTAGTCTATAGCATCCTTGAGTCCTGCAGGCTGGGCTCTGAGAGTTCCCCTGCCTTAGCCATGAAGGAATTCCTTGAATGGACTTGACCCCCTTGAGGAAGCTTTTTCTCCTTGATTTTTGACCTCGACCTCTTCTGGAGTGAGTGTTGAGGACCACACCCTCCCCAGATCAGCATGATCTTGAAACCCGCCTCCAGCTCACTAAAGTTGGCACCCAAGAGTTGTTTGAGTCTTGAACAATCAAAGGCTTTCTAGTCTATACTCCAAAACTCAAAAGGCTTCTCGTCTGTTGGCTTCCATGTCCCAGGAACAATATCTAAAATTTTTACTAGTCATTTTCTACAGTTGACTTTATTTCTTTGCCCCTGGACCCCTACATGTCTCACTGTCATCTGCAGGCATCTACATTGAAGTTCTTTGTAAAACAGTTGTGAGAGTTGGCACTCAATGTACTTGGGTTAGTCTGGTTTCTCTGAGGAGCAGGAATGGGGAGGGATTCACCATGCACGGTTTTTTGTTTTTGTTTTTTTTTTTCCTCAAGGAAAATGCTTGTCAGAGAAAGAGGGCAAGGAGCTGGCTGGAGGCTGGGAGAGACATTGCCCTGCAATGCAGTCCTGACCTTGACTGAAGCAGAGAGGGAGGAAGGTTGGTTGGAGGTGTCCCAGAAAGTTTGGCAAGGAGTCCGGTGTGTCTCAGGAATGAGCCTGGTGTGCTCAGTCAGAGACTGAAGCAGACTCTGAAACATGGCCTTGGACAAACCCAAGAGCCCCAGTGAAGGGCTTTCTCCTCCACAGATGAAACTTCTTAGGAGAAGCCTTTCCCTCTTTGCATCTTCCTGAGAGATTGAGGAAATGATGCTTGAGGTTGCTAGAAGATTTATAAGCAAGAGGATAAAATGCCCTCAGTAGTAGGAGGCTGGTGAAGCACAATCTTGTGACCACCATGGAGCTTTGTGTCCTCAATCATGTATTCACCTTAGAAAGTTGACTCAGCTCTACATGAAAATACTTTAAAAGTTCCATCTCTTATAGTTGGAGCCCTCAAAGAAAAGGAGATGTTTTTCTCAATCCTATGAAGTCCCAGATTTCTAAATGGTCTCTATTCTCTCTCATTTTACTTGCAAAGCCCTGAATTCTTCTTTAGACTCATTTCCTTTTCTTGACACTTTGCCAAACGCAGCCACTAGTAACCAACACACATTACAAACTTTTTATTTCCCACCCTCTTCCCTTATAATGAAAGTTCAGGAAGCCCTGGGCCTGCTTTTTAAGTTACAGTGTCTGACATTTTTACCAAATATTTTGCTCTTCCATGACATGGATCTCCAGCCATTCAGCCTAATGGACATCACTCACCACTCAACTGAAAGTCAATGATGAGTAGTTTATATGTGTTTCAGCAGCAGCTGGTTTTTGAGATAGATCTCCATATTAGTCATAGTAATCAATGCCATCTGTTGCAGTAGGAAAACTGAGAAATCTTCATGGCTGAATCTAGCACAGGTTTATTTCTTGCTCAGGTTACTGTCTGATATAGTTCACAGAGACTCAGCATCAGGCTGCTTCATCTGGCAATCTACCATCCTTGATTCTCTCTCTCTCTCTTTTTTTTTTCTAGCTAGTGGACAGGAAGAAGAGACTGCAGAGAAGGTTCACCACCACCCACTGCCACAGCCCAGGAGTGACATAAGTCAGTTCCTACAGAAAGTGCCTCACTGTTATCTATGTTCTCTTTGATGAGGATTTTAGGAGAGCTCAGTCACAGACACCTTGGGGACCTGCTCCTGCTGGCTGGCTTAGCTATTGTGATGCTCCCTAGGGGAAGAGGGAGGGAAGGAAGAGAGGGTCTTGGACCTGCCTTTAGGCAGTATCTCTCTGGAATCGTATTTGTAGATGACACTGCTCTGCTATGAGGGGTGTAATGGTTGTGTGCCATTTCCTAACGAATGGAAATCAGATATGTTTCTTTTTCCTTCTTTATTCCTTCTCCTGTTGTGAGGTAGCAAGTGACAAACACATCCAGTGGCTCTTGGGAGAAGATGGTGAGGTCTGGGTCTGGGTCATGGGTGAAGGCCCTGGTGACAAGCCTTATGAAGAGATCTCCGAGGAGCTGATTGCAGAGAGAGCGCGGCTGCAAGCACAGAGGGAAGCCGAGGAGCTCTGGTGAGTGGTGCTGGGGCAGGAGGGGTGTTGGTGTGACCTGAGCACACAGCCTTGGGGTAGGTACAAGCCAAAGGCCACAGGTTGTGGGTAGGAGGTAAAAGGTACCATCTGACTGGCTGTTTTGAGCTCTGCTAAGATTAGGGGACCAAAGCGTCAGTGTCTTGCATCAGGCAAAACTGAGGGTTCAAACCCTGGCTCTGCTAATTACTAGTTAGCTGATTGGGTCCCCAGTTTTCTCATCAGTAACATAAGCCTAACAATGCCCTTCCGATGTGCATGTAGTTGGATTCATCTTGATTGTACATACAACATGCTTTGGCTCTTTCCTGTACTTAATTGTCAGGGGGACAGTATAGCAGTTTGGATTGACTTTTGTTGTCTGTTCCTCTATACATCATCCACGTTTCTCACACAAGATGGACGGTTGAGTCCCAGGTGAGGTTAGAGTGAGACTCTCATAAATAATTAATTTTTTTTTTTGCCAAACTTGGAAATCCATGTGAAATTGACTCCGACATCTCCCCACCACCAATTTTGAATGACAATATTTTAATTGTAAGCTGCAGAAGCCCGTAAACAACACGGAAAACTATAAGGAACAGATTAAATAGATTATAGAATGACATACCACCTAAGATAACTACAGTGAGCATTTAGGTGATACATGCTCTGTAAAGTCTTCACCTTGACAAATTGGTGAATATAAATCCACAAAACTATTTAAGATTACTGTATAGTATTTGAGAAATACAACTTGTTGGTCCTATTGACAGACATTTGAGTTATTTATTATGTTATAAAAATTCTCCAATGAACATCTTCTTCATACATCTGTGTATACTTGAGTGAGAAATGGGTTTTCTGAATCTTGTTTGTCTGGCTTCCAGAATGATTCTACTGATTTTAACCTTCCCATATGTGAGAGTACCTATTTCTCCCCATCTTGGCCAATGTTAACCTTTTGTTGACGTTCAATATTCGCTATTCTCTAGACCAAGGAAAGATTGTTTGTTGTTCTTATTTGAATTCCCACTGAGATGTGATCCTTGAGTTTTTCACTCAAGCTGATTCCTGCTGGTGCTCTCTTGGAAGGAAACAGAAGGAGGCAGAGATCACCAAGAAGTTCCGGGATGCTCTAGCCAATGAGAAGGCCCGGATCCTGGCGGAGAAGTGGAAAGTGGAGATGGAGGACCGCAAGGCTGCCAAAGTCCTGGAGGAACGCATCCACGAAGAATTCAAGGTGGGCCGCTGCATGGGGCACCTGTGTGGTGGCTCTTGCTCTAGCTCTAAGGCCATTGTGGCTGATCTCTGGTTTGGATTTGACCTTGGCCATTGGTTGGTACTGGGCGCTTTATGAAAATAGAAGAAGGAACTTGACACATCATTTGGTCCCATCCATCTCTTGCAAGATGAGGAAACTGAGGGTCAGACAGAGGAAGAGAATTGCCAAGGTCGCATACAATAGAGGTTGGGTCAGAACTCAGGTCTTCTGCACCTCAAACCAAGGATCCTGAAATGAGGGCTTTGAGAGAATTGGGTTTCTGGTCAGACCAGCCTGGAATCCTATTCCAACTTTACTATTATTGCTTTATGACCCTGGGAACTTACTGAACTTCTCTGAGCCACCATTTATTTTTCTTTTTATGAGGATTGAAAGCAGCTCTTCTCTCTCTCTCTCTCTCTCTCTCTCTCTCTCTCTCTCTCTCTCTCTCTCTCCTCTAGGGGAGGGCCTTATTCATAACCTGCATGTCTACTCGTTCTGAGAGCCTTTGCAATTGGTAAAGGAGGTTTACTGCCCTCTGATAGGAAGTTTGAATTACCTGAAAGTATACTTTTTCCTGATTCCTATTTTAAGAGTTTAATTTTTTCCTAGAGTAGCAATATATTTTACTGGATAGAAAACAAAATATAGATAAGCAGAAAATTGAAAATAATAATCATGCTAAATCTCAACGTTGTGTTATTTTGTAACTTGTATTGTCAAAGATAAGCACAGCCAGACTTAGTTAGAGCAGTGAAAACAGTTTTTTTTTTCAGTAACTGCTGACAATAGGGGAAAGAGTTGAGCCCCTTCTGATTCATGTAGAGGGGATGTGGATGTTTGGGTGAAGGAGGGTGGTGGAGAGCAGGTTCTCCACAGAGTCAGAGAAGAGAGAAATTATAAAGGGCCGGCCAGGGCCAGTGAGCATTGGGTTAGGCAGCTGTGTCTGCTAGGTGGCAGCTGGAATCAGGATTCCACCTTCCCATGGAGGAGACCGAGGCCCTCTCCTTCCAGATGATTACATTTCTAAGGCATGGCTCTCAAGTTCTTGAGAGAGACACTTCTGAGTTGTAGGAGACACATATTCACTACTGTAAGCTCCTTTTAGTAAACACTCTAAGAAAGGGCAGTCAGGGGCTGTCACTAGGTACAAGCAAGATCAAATAGTACGCGATTGCTCTGGCAGTATTGAGCTTTCTCAGGCAGCCACTTAAGTAGTGTCTGGAGTCACCTAGGGACATGGTCTTATGGGCTAGGAGCCAGGCTAGAGTTTGGTGTAGCCTCTGAGTGCAGGAGTTTGGAAGGAGTTATTATGTTTCTTCTGAGAAGTGTCTATATATTCATTGTATTTGCCCATTCAAAAATCTTTATCCCTCCATAATGATTAGATAGTGAAGACATGGGTTTTTAAAATTGTTTTATGTTGACAATATTTTTCTCAGTAGTTATTGTATTTTTCTTAGTCTTGGTTGTTTTCAGATGTACAGAAGCTTGGGATTTTTATTAACCAAATCTATTCATCTTTTTCTTTACCATTTATTTCACGCTCAGTAAGATCTGTACCATCACAAGCTTATAAAAATATGAACCTGCACTGTTTCATGTATCTTTTATGATTTTATTTCTCTGCATTTAATTCTCCTTCACTTTGGAGAGTGCTATGATATAGGGCTCTAACTTTATTTTTTTCAAAATGATTAGCCAGTTATTCCAATATCATTTATTATATAATCTGTTCTTTCCATTTCTATTGGACTTTCTGCCTTGATTAGATTTTTACTTTTTACTTACTTCTGGATCTCTTCATTTTCTTCTATGAATTATTATTCTTGAGCCAGACTTACTTAATTATTATAGCTTTAAAATAAAATTCAATATCTATTAAGGTAAGAGCCCTACCATTACTCTTCATTTTCAAAATGTCCTTGGCTAATCTCACCCATTTTTTCTGGTAGGGAAATTTTTAAATTATTTTATGGCTATCCCCCTCTCTCTACAATAGAACTCACAGTGATTTTCACTGGAATTGCATCCATGTGATAATTATGTTTTAACAATATTGAACCACTGAATCTTCTTTAGAAATGTATTATGTTTCTCCTATTATCCAAAGCTTCCTTTTGTCTTTTTTAAAATTTTGTCAAACATCTGTAAATGCACCAGCTATCTAATTCCAAACATTCTCAAAAAATTATATAATCTTTGTGCTTCTATTTTTTGGATCTTGCTAAAATTTATTATTTCTTTGAGTGTTCCACATTTCCTTTTTATTTAAACTTTAGATTTCATATTTTTTGTTGCTATTGTGAATGAAATTGTTCCCATTATTTTTAAACCTATTGCAATTGCTAGTTATATACTATTGTTGATCTCCTGATTTACCTTTCCCAGGAGTTACAATTTTTCAGGGGAGATTCTCCTGAGTTATTAAATAAAGCAATATTTATTCTCAAGACATTTTATTTTAAAAATTGCAAACATGCAGAAAAGTTGAAAGAAAAGTAGATTGAATATTCATGTATTTTCCACTTAGATTTACCAATATTAATACTTTGCTAAATTTCTACTGTTTCTCTTACAAACACACACACACACACACACACACACACACACACACACACCATGGTTCTTTTGTTAACAATTTGAAAGAAAATTGCAACAATCATGACATTCTAACCTAGGTGTTGGCCAACTGGTATCCATAAATGGTCAGTGTTTTACTCAGCCATTTCACTGTGACCAAAAGACCTGACAAGAACAATATAGAAGAGGAAACATTTACTGGGTCTCGTGGTTTCAGAGGTCTCAGTCCATAGATGGTCAGCTCCATTCTTTGGTTCCCAATGTTAGGCTGATTATCATGGTAGAAGGGTATGGCAGAGGAAAGTGGCTGGGACCATGGCACTAGGAAGCAGAGAGAGACTAAGCTCAGCTCACACAATATATACCAAAGGCATACCCCAATGACCCACCTCCTCCAGCCACACCCTCCCTGCTTACAGTTACCACTATCAGGGGATTAATACACCAATTAGGTTAAAGCTTTCATAACCCAATCAATCCACCTCTGAACCTTCTTGCATTGTCTCACACATGAGCTTTTGGGGGACATCTCATATCTAAACCATAACAGGTCAGGTGGTAAATATTGTAGTCTTGGGGAGCTATGCTGCCTATGTCATATGATTCACTACCACTGTAGCATGATGGTAGCAACTATGGTCAGTATTGCAAACAAATGCATGTGGCTCTATTTTAACAAGAATTAATTTTATAAAATAGAGGCCTGGTTTGGCATAAGAACCTTAGCTTTCAGACTCCTGATAAAAAATCCTAAGAACTTGAACATGAGACCTGAAGAGCTACAATAATCATTATCACTCCTATTGAAATTAACAATAATACCAAAATAGTAAATCCAATCCAATCCACCGTGGAGAGAGGTCTATGTTGTTAGATTTTGTATGTGGTTATTTAAGTCTGCTGGGGAAGAAACCAGTTATTTATATATATCTCTAGCAATGATAGTCGTCACCTGCTCCATTTTGGCCACTTTCTTTCCCAGATAAGGCTGGGCCCCAGATGCCAGGAGGGTAGTCCAATGCAGCTGGGTCCTGGGCTCTGTTCACAAGGACACCAAGGGATCAAGTTACTTGTGGAGATTTTCTGTTTGATGGTGTCTCTTTGAGCCTTAATGATAGAAGGGGTGATAAATTGCGGGGTGCTCTGTGCCAGGGCTCATGAATGGGTTAGTAAGGCCCTCTGGCCTTTAGGTCACTGAGGAACTCAGATGTAGGCTTTGGTGTTATTTATGAAGAAGGCTATGATGCATTTGTTTTCATTTAAAAAATTACTAAATGTGAATGTTTCATCTTTAATAGAAATAGTCATTCAGACTCGGCATGCCCTCATTTGAAGAATCTTCAGAAATATAGGTTGTAACTGAGATCCCTGAGAGGCTGTGAAGGACAGTGTCTGTCAGGAGTGGCAGATCAACGAGCCTAGAATTGGTGGCTCCAGGTTTATGAGGTGGGGCATTTTTGTTAGATCTTTAATGCACTCTTCTTTTATCATATTGAGTTCTTCATCCTAGGAAATAGTTAAGCAAAAGGCTGAAACATTATTGAAAAGATTTCTGTGGTGGATTACAGATTCTGGTGGCAAATTCTTTGTCACTTCTCCCTTTGACAGGTGGTGGTATTTATTCCCCACCCCCTTTCCTTCAAGTCCACTGGCTTTGAGATTAGTTTTTTTTGTTTGTTTGTTTGTTTTTTTCCGGTACTAGGGATTGGATTCAGGGGTCCTTTACCACTGGGGATGTAGCCCCATCCCTTTTTATTTCTTATTTTGAAATAAGCTGAGGCTGCCTTTGAACTTGTGATCTTCTTGCCTTGGTCTTCTGAGTTGCTTGGATTACAGGCATGTGCCATTGAACCTGGCTTGAGACTAGTTTTGTTGTGGAAGATCCAAGTAGAAATGTTTCTCTGTAGCTTTTAAAATTTTTCAAATTAAAAATAATATGAATTGTGTTTGTATGGCTAAAACATTTAAACATACAAAGAGCATAGAAAATAACAAAAATATGTGGATTTCCAACTCACAAATTCCACAAACATTACTGTTTTCCATGTTTACTTTATATTGAAAAATAAAAAAAACAATGTTGCTAGAACTATTAGGGTTCCTCATTCACTATCTCCCTACCAAGGAGTGGCCACTCTTCAGAAGTTGTATTTTCTTTCCATTTTTACTTTATGATATATAAGAAGCCATATAAACATAATAACAATTTCTTACAAATTCTCTAATTCTCTATATATTCCTAATTCTTTATATAAACTGTCAAACTGAATACTCAGTTATTTTCAAAGTTTTTTCATATTAGTATCATTTAGTGGCTATGTATAATTTTGTTTGAATGAGCATATCATATTTTTTTATCCAATTCTTTCCTGATGAATTTAGGTCATTTTCAGTTTTGGTTAGAATAAATTTTAATGTAATGGTGAACATCTGTGGACAGGCTTCCTTGTACATATATGGGATTGGTGGACATGTTCTGTCTGTGTAACCTATTTCTTTTTTTTTTGACCTTACTTGGGATCAAACCCAGGGCCTGGTGATATTAGGCAAGTGCTCTTCCACTAAGCCACACCCCAGCCCACTTCGAGGACAGTCCTAAGAGATCTGCACCTTTTACTTTTGCCTCTGTTGCAATGTTCCATTTTGGGAGCTGTCTCATAGATGTCCTGTACCCTAGAGTACAATGCTGTAAGGAAACTCAAGTAGCCATGCAGAGAGAAAAAATCCATCCCAAACCCACTGAGGTAACAGTCACATCTCTGAATCCTTCTTGGCTCTGCTAGTGCATCCTGGACAATGAGCCCAATCAGGACATTCACCTCAGCTGGGACTACATGGTGCAGAAGAGCCACCCAGCCAAACCCTGCCTGAATTATTAACCTATATATTGTAAATGAATAAAATGATTGTAGTTTTAAGCAACTACATTTTCTAGTAATTTGTTACTCAGCAATAGATAACCAAAACCAGCTTTACCAAAGGGATTATGGATTGGGTGAGAGATGGTCTTGGATTATTTTTATTGTGCTTGTTTAACACTAAGATGCTAATATTTGTGCATGTTTAGAATGTACAAACAACTTTTATTAGTACTTTTCTTACTGAGAACCTAAGTGAAGGTTGTTAGGGGAGGGGAGGTGTAAACTCCTTGTTCTATAAAAGCTTATGGGGTGAGAGAAACTTTGTGAGCAACCCTCGGCCCCAGCCACACCCAGGGGACTATAAAGGGGTGCTTGCAGGAGTCTTGGAGTGAACAAAGGTGGGAAATAGAAAGGAGATGGGTGGATTGAAGAATGACCTGGTGGGGGAGGTAAAAAGCCCCTGATGGGTGAAGCCTCATAGACTGAGCAAGGTAGTTTGTGGAGCCCTTGAATGCTGCATTAAGGGGTGGACTGTCCTCTGCAGGCAAAACAGCCTCTTAACCCCAAGAGTTATGGTTGGATCAAGTTTTAAAAGCATAACTGGTAGCAATGGTATGATTCAAGTGCTAGGTTTTTTGGGAAGGGATGCCAGTTGGGAGATTTTTGCAATGCTCAAGATGTGAAGTGATGCAGGTCTGGACAGTTGTGACTATAGGAAAGACAGAAGGGCAAGGACCCAGAGAAACAGCGATGAAATCAGTGGTGTTGGCACTAATTAAATATTGGGCTGGGGGAAAGCAAGGAGCACAGACATCTGCATCTCAGGCAGAGGGATGTGCAGAGGGTAGCCTTCTCCTGCCAGGGAGAGCTGGGCAGGAAACACAGGCTGAGAGAGAAGAGAGCCTTCTGAGGTTTCTACCACACAGAGGGTGACAGGCTGGAAGCTGGAGGCTGGAGGGGAGGAGAGAACCTGGCTGAGAAACCTGGTGGTGAAGGGAAGTTGGCTAGCCTCATTTGAGACAGCTTGTATTGGGCATGTAGGCAGGTTGGGCTGATAAAGATACTTGGAAATCTTTCTGTTGTGGCTGGTGCCATTCAAATGTGATTTACATGCTCACCAAAGACTCCTTTAGAAAAAAGGAGATCTGAGGCCAGGTATTATTTGTATTCCCCCTTACCCTTCTCCTCTCCTGCCCCCTTGTTAACTGTAAGACTGCTTCCAGATGCTGCTCTCTCTGCTCATGACCACAGAACAAGGCTCAGTGAGACTCCTGCTCCCTCCTTCTCCCTGGATCCTGTGACCTTCCTTCTCCACTTTCAAGTCTTCTACCCATTCCCCACCTCTTCCCAGTTTCCTTGATAGGCACAAACATAGTTAAGAAGTTCTTTAACTTCTCTCCATTTTCTCTGCCAGGCCACTCTCTTGTTCTTTTCCCCTTTAAGGTTAGAGTTTATTTTGGCCACTGAATGACATCCTCTCCAACTGTAGAAATGGTTGCTGCCTTGTTCCCAATAAGACTATAAGTGGTAGGAAAACTTTCCACTTCTCAGTTTTCTCTTGAACATTTTAGATTTCACCTGAATCTCTCTTGTCAAGGCTAACTTGAATAAGACCATGTGATCTACTTACCCTTTCCCTTTCATGGATCCTCACAAACCCTGTCTCATCTTCATTGCTGGCTAATTCACTGGGCTCCTCTGCTGGGTGTTATGGGGCATCTACTATCAGGCAAGCCCAGTGCTGTGAACTGAGAAGGGAGGAATGAGTGACACAGTTTCAACCTTGCCCATTTGGAATGTATCATCCCACAAAACACAGTATTATTGGAGCCAGACAACAATGACACTTTCCAGAAAAATAATTTATGTCTTTGACATTTTCCATTTTGGTGAGGCAGACCTGGACCTTGGAGGGCTCCTTGGGTGTATGTGAGTGATGGCTTCTCAGGAAAAAGAGGATTGTAGAAGCTGGACAGCTCAGAGGGGCTGGTGCAGCCAGAACAAGGCTGAATCATTCCTGGGTAGAATGGGAGTGTTTGCATAGCTTCCTCTTGGCTCTGTTGGCCTTTGGCTGCTAAACCTAGTAGGTAAGGCGGACTTTTCTTCAGAGATCTCAATTTGGCCAAAGGATTCTGATAGTTGCAACAACAATGAGAATTTTTGAGCAATTTCAGCTATGAGAGTTGAGTCAAGACCTCAGGAAGAAAGATGCAATTCTGTTTATTTGTGATTGCAAAATGTTTTGTTGCTCCCATCTTTGCGAAGAGCCTGCCTCTTTCACAGGAAGCAGCCAGTCATTCTCCTTTGAGAGAGAAGGTTGCTGCAGACCTCTGGCTTCCTGGGTGGTGTCCCACTCTCAAGGGGGAGAGAACTGGGTGAATAGTCGTTCACCATTTTACATTCTGTTTCATGTTAATTACAGCTGGGGGAAGTAGGAACACTATGTTGTAATTGGAAGTGAAGTTCCACTTATTCACTGTACAATAGTCACAACCCTTCTCTAGGGTGCAGTCTCCTTGTTTGGGGCTGAATTATGCTTCCCCCACCGGAAATACATATATTGAAGTCCTAACTCCTAGTACTCTAGAATGTAGCTCTTTTGTATACAGAACTAAAATGAAGTCTTTAGGGTGGGCTGGGTTCTGATCCAATATGACTGGTATCCTTGTAAGAAGAGGAAGCTTGAATGTAGACACACATGCACAGAGAAAAGGCCATATGGGGACATGGTGAGAAGGTGACCTTCTCCAGGCCCAGGAAAAAGCCCTCAGAATGAAACCAACCTGTCCACACCTTGATTTTGAACATGAATCCTTCAGAATTGTGAGGAAACACATTCTTGCTGTTGAAGCCACTTGATGTGGTACTTCATTATGGAAGCCCAGGGTGAAGCCCTGGCTCTGACAGGTGCCAACTGTCCCTATTTATCTTCCCTGAGACCCGGTTCTGCCTGGAAGATCTGAAGTACTGTGTGGAGGTTACCATGGCTGTGCCCTGTGGACTGAGTGATACCAGGGAGCCCGGGGGGAGGGAGCAGAACCCACTTTGAAACCGTGAGGGGCTGCTGAGCCAGCGTGCAGGAGGCTGCTGAGAGGCTGATACAGATGAAATCAGGCTTTGAGGTAAAACTCAGCAGATTTCACTTTGGGGTCTTAGAGACTTGGGTTCCAATTCTGTATCAGTCAATAACTCTGCTCCGGTGTTTCCCACATCAAAATCAACCCATCCCATGTCTATCATAGCCCCACGTTAACCTCCAGCTGTCACTTCTTTTCTGGGCTCTTTTTCATGGGAAATGGACATCCTGAATGGGTTGTCTGTGGTCCTCTCCACTCCTTCCTGGTGTCATCTGGATGGCTGCCCCTCTGCTGGACTAGGACTGTTCTTGTGAAACTCTCCGTTGCCTCCAGTGGCCACGCCCAGCAGACTCCTGTGATTTCCTTATCTCTGCAAAGCCTGAGCAGCCTTCAACTCTGTTTGCCAGTCCCTGTCCCTTGAAATGCTCTCTGTCCCTTCTGGGTTTTCCTCTTCCCCTTGGTCTTCCTTTTCAGTTCTCTTTTCTGGCTTTGACTCTTTCTCTCAACCTTTAATTGATGGAGTGACCCAAGACACTCTGATTGTCTTCTCTTAATCTGCTCTCTTTCTGCCGGAGTCACCATTAGGTTCCATGGCTGAGGAACATCATTCACACCAGGTGACTTCTTCATCAGTCTCTTCAGACTGATGTTCCCCTAATCCCCAGGCTCAGCATTCCACTGTCCTCAGGAACCTCTGGGTGTCTGAGGGCACTTCACACTCTTTCAACATAGAATTTAGACTTTTTCAGTTCCAGCACAGTGGGTAACTCTGTTTTAAACAGGCCAGCCTGGCTTGCAACACCGGCCCTTTGCTCTTACAATTCCCTCTGCCTGGAAATTTCTTCTCCCCAATACCCACTTGCTTGTTATTAAGGTCTCAGACCAGATGTCACTCCTGAGAAGTCTTCTGGTTGCACCATTTAAAGTAGCCTTCTAGACTCTTCATTTACCCAGTTGTGATTCTCTCAACATTGGTTGTTATTTTGTGAAATTTCTTGACTTTTCATTTATTTGTTTAGTGTTTTGCTCACCTCTAGAAAGCAAACTTTGAGCCAGTGGGGACTGTCTTGCTTATTGCTGTATCGCAGCACCTTGAGTAGGCTTTTGAGCCTCTTAGGTGCTTCATAAGTATTTGATGAATGATTAAATGAAGCCACTTAACTTCTCTTGTCCTTGATCTCTAACTCTTTGAGAATGGATAATTAGTAAGTGGGAACTGTGTCTATTTAAAAAAAAAATTGATCACTGAATTGGAGGAAAGTTCTCCATCTAAATCATTTCAGAAGCAACACAGTTTTGTTTTTAAGATGAGGGATTAGAAGTTCAGTTATTTCCTTTTAAATTCTTATTTGATCCATTAAAATACTCCAAGGACCTGAGAAAAATTGTAAACCACAAGGATTGGGAAAATGAGATAAGAAAGAAGAACAGATGAGAAAATGTTCCGGAAGGTCAGCAGTTGGAGGACTGGGAAAAGGTGGTGAGGGCCTCTCTGGGTGCAGAAAGAAGTGAAGGTAGTGAGCAGGTCAGTCCATAGCCCCCGGAGGTCCAGGACTTGGAGGTACCAGCTACTGCAAAGGACAGA
Source organism: Marmota monax (assembly GCF_021218885.2). NCBI lineage: Eukaryota > Metazoa > Chordata > Mammalia > Rodentia > Sciuridae > Marmota > Marmota monax. Next base: position 416,637 of record NW_026692881.1, read on the forward strand.
GCTGAGAACATGGAAAGGGCTACAAGTTTCTGTATGGAGTGGCTGGACCCAAATGTCCCAATTTTCACCTGTTTCTTCCAAGATATTATATTCCTCCAGGACTAGGCCTAGAAGGAGATGGGGAGTTGAAAGGGGAGGTTTGGGGCTTGGACTAATGGGGCACATGGGCAGAGCAGGAGAGAGCCAAATAGGAAAGATGGAGATTCAATAAAAATCTGAACTCAGAGGAGGGGGCCAATAGCCAAGGTTACCTCTAGGGTATGCAGGGCTAGCAAATAATTTTTTGCAAGGTCTTTCTTCATGTTACTAATTAGGGTCACATAAAATCAGCCCGTTAGCTCTACTCTGGCAACTGAAACTTATGTGAACTTGTGTTAAAAATTCTATATTTTTTGACACAATCTATCACTTGTTAGGCCACTTTTTCAAAGCAGGATCCAGGCTGACTTCACTGAGTGTGAATTCTGGAGTTCCCTGGGGCATCTGGTCAACCTGTTGCCAGGTGGTCGGAGAGAGGGTTAGAGTGCTCCATGAAGGGAAGAAACAGGAACCAGGATTCAGACAGGACCTCATCTGGGCACAGAGCAGCTTTCCTGAAAAACTCTGCTGATTTTCTCAATTCTAGGGGGACTATTTCTGGATATACCTTGCAGGGAGGGCTTGGTGAGGACATTTACAAAAAAGGCACTTCAAAGCATAGGCTTCCATGAAGCATGGGGCCCAGGTTAGAGCCCTCCTGGCTTGGGTGAAAGGTTAGTCCTATCTGTAGGCTGCTCCCCACTGACTCCTGGAATATTGGTCATCAGACATCACCCAGGAAAGAGAGGAGAAGACCCTGAATATTCTCACAGACAAGATTCTAGATTCTTACATTTGCGGATGGCTCAGTGAATGACTAGTTCCTTATCCCTTTGCTCTAGAGTGAGGTCCACCTCTCAGGGAAGCCTGGCCACACAGTGAGCCTCCCATTCAGGTTTTACCTTTCTCTTGAATATGAATGGACGACCAGTGAGTATCAGACATAGGAGGAAAGTCTCCCAGGGAAATGGTGGCAGGCACCAAGTCAAACAAATAAAAAACAAAAACACAGAGGAAATAAACCTAAATCACAGAGAGGGCAAAAAAAAAAAAAGCCTCAGAAAGATGAGCTACTGTATTTCTGAAACAAATACAGATGCAAAGAGGAGAAAGGGGCAAGAAAAGGATAGAATAGAGGGCTTGGAAATTGCAAATGCCATAGCTGAAATAAACTCACTAGAAGGTTTGGAAGATAAAGTCAGTGACATCAGCCAGGGAGAAGAGCAAAAAGAACAAGATGTGGAAAACAAGAAATGATAAAGCACTTAGAAGATCAACCAACTCAAGGAGACCAGCAGTGACAAATAGGAGTCCTATAAAAAGCAAAAGAGGAATGAGAGGAGAAGAAATGATGAAGAAATCCTAAGCAAAGATGTATTGCACTGGACAGACAAGAGACTCCACACTGAAAGCACTCCAAGTGTTCCACATCACGGATGGGAGGACATCCACACGAAGACACAACATTTAAAAACACCCAGAACATCAGCGATAAAGAGACCCTGAAGGCTTCCAGAAAGAAAAATTGATACCCTATGTGGAAAAATGACAATCAAAGTGGCAGCACCGAATGCTGGGAGACAGGGAAATAAAGTCTTTAAAATTCTGCAGGAAAAGAATTTTTAATCAAATTCTTATGCTCAGCCAAGTTAGCAGTTACAGGTGAGGTTCACATGGCGATATTTTCAGACCAGTAAGGACTCAGAAAATGTTTCTGTGCATGCTTACCTGAGAAGCAGTATGAGACATGTTATCCCAAAGCCAGGGAATGGCCAACAAAGACACAGGGCTCCATTTCAGGGAAGGCTGAGAGGGGGGTCCTGGGAAGATACATGGAGAGGAGATCTAAGCACCTTAGGTACTGGGATTGGACAAGAAGGAAAAATGGCATGCAGGGCTGTATTATCTATTATAAGAAAGAACACCTGGTTAAATATAGAGAAATATTTAGAATTTCAGTATTCAATTTCAAGAAAAAACAATTAACAACTCAGGAAAAAAAACAAAAGAGAAAAAGCCATCATATTTCCATATTTGACTGAATTTAAGATGCTATTAATTATAAAAACATGTCATTATTTTAAGAAGAAAAAAACTGTTGCCTATTAAAAAGACAAGTTGTAAGACATGTAAATTTTAGTGATTACTAAAAAGTTAAAAAAAAAGTACTTTTTAGAATTGGTGAAAATAGCACCCTCTTTGGCTTTGCGATGAACTATTTGATATTGTTATTGATTTAACTACAAATTGCAATGAGAATTCAGTTTTCTACTTTTGTTTTTGTGATGCTAGGGAGTGAACCCAGGGCCTCATGCTATCCAAGTGTCTACCACTGAGCTACATCCCTAGCACCTTTTTTTTTTTTTGAAATAGGGTCTTATTAAGTTGCTGAGACTGGCTTTGAACTTGTGATTCTCCTGCTTCAGCCTCCTGAGAAGCTGATATTACAGGCATGTGCCACCATTCCCAGCAAAACAAATACAATTGCAACTTTTTTTTTTTTTTTTTTGCAGTGTTGAACACTGAACCTAGGGCCTGTCACATGCCTAGGCAAGTGCTCTACTATTGAGCTGCACACCCCAGTCTGCTATTTTGCATTATAAGCCTTTCTAAGCTCATGATGCATGTTTAACATATACATGCTATTTTCATACAAATAAAAGAAACATTCACGTGGATGTATGCACATGCACACATGTGTGCGCACAGACACACACAAACACATACACACACACACACAGATACACACAGGCACACACAGACCTTTCTGGAACTTGAAGGTGAATTAGAAGTGGGAGATTCAGGGCTCCTAAACCTATTCACTTTTGGAAATACCTTTTCCAGATTTAAGCTTAAAGCATGTTAATATCCTGCTTAATGGGCCTCCAGGAAGACTAGGTGGCCCTCCTGTCCCTTCCTTCTTTCTGCCCCAAATGAAAGTAATCCAAGGATGATCCAAGACCTCTGATCTTTGCAGAAAAGCTTTTGGCCCAGAGTCCTCTGATCTTTGTAGAAAACTTCAGAATTTTCCTATGGCTCCACATATTTTAACCCATTTGATTCTTACCAAGTGTAAACTTCACTATTTCAACTGTGTAGGGAATGAGACTGGAGTGGCCACTACTGTCCTATCCCATCCTGAGATAGCTCAGCCCTGACCTACTGCAGATTCAAAGAGATACTTCTTCATTCTAATGTTATCTGTCTCCATGATGTTTTAGAGGAAAGAGGAAGAAGAGAGGAAGCGAGGAGAAGAGCAGATTCGCCTTCAGGAGGAACAGAGAGCGAAGGAGCTTTACTGGTCGCTGAAGCAAGCCCAGCTGCGTTGCCAAGCCAGCGAGAAAGAGGAGCAAGAGTGGGAAGAACAGTGTGAGTTGAGCTTGGTTCCTGGGGCCAGGAGACCCCTGCCTTCCCCACCCTCGCTCCACTCCTCCACTGTTCATTGGCTTAGCCATCATTTTAGTTCATTCACATTTCACAAATCTTTCCCAGGGCTGACCATGTGCATGATCTTGCTAGGTATGACCCAGAGCAGAACAGTGAGTGTCATGCTTCAGGAGCTAATATGTCCATTCTGGAGATTTCTTACGTTAAAAAAATTAAATGCTACTTTTACTGAGTTGCCAGTAATTTCCCAGATCTATGCCTGGTATTATGGTTTAGTTTGTGGCATTCCCCAAAAGCTCACATGTGAGACAATGCAAGAAGGTTTGGAGGAGAAATGATAGGGTTATAACCTTAAGCTAATCAGTGAATTAATTCCTAGTAGGATTAACTGAGTGGTAACCAAAGGCAAGTAGGTTGTGGCTGGAGGAAGTGGTTCATTGGGGGCATGGCTATTGGGTATATATTTTGTATCTGGAGAGTGGAGTCTCTCTCTCTGTGGTTATTAATCATCATGTGAGCTGGTTCCCTCTGCCACACTCTTCCTCCAGGATGCCTGTTCATCTTGAACCTGGAGGAATGGAGCCAGCCACTTATGGACTGACACCCCTGAAACTGAGGGCTCCCAAATAAACTTTTCTTCCTCTGTAGTTGTTCTGGTCGGGTCTTTCAAGTCGAAGAAGTGAAAAAGATGAATAAAACACCTGGGGATCCAGAGATAAGGAATCATGGTCCTTATAAAGGAGGGACTCACCAATCAGAGCCAAGATAGGGAGCTTTGAGGGAGGATGTACTACATACCACTGGAGCACTCAGTGGCTGCCCTGGTGGGGTTCCAGAGGGTGAGGCATGACATGAGGCTTGTTAGTTGCCTAGGAATTACTGAGGCAAAGAGAGCCCTTTAGATGGAGGCCCAGCATGTGCAAAGGCATGGGGACAAAAGGAATGTGGCAGAAGTGTGGGGTGACTGAAGCTTGGAGAGTTTCAGGAGTGAGAAGTCAAGTGAGAAAGAGAAGGTGGAGCCAGGTTTGAAGAGTGTTTTTTTTTTTTTTTAAAAAAAAAAAAAACGAGACAGGGTCTTGCTATGTTGTCCAGACTGGCCTTGAACTCAAGAACCTCCTGCCTTAGTCTTCCCAGTAGCTGGGATTTCAGGCACATGCTGTCATGCCCAGATGGATCATCTTTTGAAATATAAAAAATTTTAATTTTGATGAGGTCAATTTATCTATTTTTTCTTTTGTTCTTGTGATTTGTGTCACATCTAAGAAACTAGTTGCCTAATCCAGAGTCAAAATGACTTATGCCTATCTCTCTTCTAAGATTTATGGATTTAGCTCTTACATTTAGGCCTTTGATCCGTTTTGAGTTCATTTTTGTGTGAAACAGGTTCCTACTTGACCTAGTTGTCCAAGCACCATTTATTGAAAAGATTATTCTTTCAAGGGTCTTGGCACACTTGCAAAAATCAATTGACCAAAAATATAAGTATCTATTCCTGGACTTTCAATTCCATTCTATTGATCTACATACTTGTTTTTAGGTCAGCACCACACAGTCATGATTCCTGTAGCTTTGTAGTAAGTTTTTAAATTGCAATGTATGAAACCTACATTGTTGCTCTTTTTCAGAATTATTTTTTGTCCCTGTTCATATGTATTTTAGGACCGACATCAATTTTGGCAGTAATGCCATCTGGGATTTCAATAATGATTGCATTAAATTTGTGTTCAATTTGGAAGTGTTGTCATCCTAATGATATTTGGTATTCCACTCCATGTATATAGAATGCCTTTCTATGTATTTAAGTCTTATTTAACCTCTTTCATAATATTTTGTGGTTTTCAGAGTACTTTGTCCTTGTTTTGATCCCTTGTTAAATATCTTTGTTGCTATTGTAAATGGAATTAAGTTTTTAATTTTATTTTTGGATTGTTTATTGATAGCACATAGAAATGCAATTGACTTTTGTGTACTGATCTTGTATTGTGAAATCTTACTAAGCTTTTTTATGAGCCCAAATATATATATATATATATATATATATATATAGTGGTTTCCTTATATTTTCTATATAAAAGATAGTTTCATACAAGCAGAGATAGTTTTACTTCTTTCTTTTCAGTCTGGATGCCTTTGATTTCTTTTTCTTGCTTAGTTGCTCTGGCTAGAGCTTCTAATGCCATGTTGAATAAAAGTGGCAAAAGTGGGTATCTTTGTCCCTGATTTTGAGAGAAAGCTTTCAGTCCTCTTTTGCCATTAATATGATGTTGGCTGTGGGTTTTCCATACATAGCATTTATTGGGTTGGGCAAGGTCCATGTTTTCCTAGATTGTTGAGTGTTTTTATCAGGAAAAAGACTGGATTTTGTCAAATACTTTTTCTACATCTGTTGAGATGATTATATGTTTTCGTTCTTTATTCTACTAATATGGTACATTCCATGCTGAGTTTCAGATGTTGAATCAATCTTGTATTTCTGGGATAAATTCCACTTGTCTGTAGTATACGAAACCTATTGTGTGTTGCCAGATTTGGTTTGCTACAATTTTGTTGAGGATTTTTGCATCTGTATTCATGAAGGATTTTGGTCAGTAGTTCTTGTGATATCTTTGTCTGGCTGTGGTATCTGGGTAATACTAGCCTCAAAGAATGAGTTGGGAAGTGTTCATATCTATCTTTCTTCCTTTTTTCTTTTGGTACCATTGATTGAACCCAGGGGCTTTTAACCAGTGAACCACATCCCCAGTTTTTTAAAATATTTTATTTAGAAACAGGGTCTAAGTTGCTTAGGGCCTAGCTAAGTGGCTGAGGATGGCTTTGAACTTCTACCTCAGCCTCCTGAGCTGCCGGTATTACAAGTGTGTGCCACCATGCTGGGTTCATGCCTATCTTTTTATGTTTTTTGATTAGTAATTTAGTTTCTTTGCTTGTTCTGAGCCTTTTTTTCCCTTGAATAAATGTTCCCTGAATTGCTGAAAGCCTTTTGTTAATTTCTAACGTTTGGAGAGAGTTGGTTCTGATATCTTGCCAGTGTTCTTATTGTTCATAGAGGAGAGGATTTTCAGAAGTCCTTAATTCACCTTTTCTACTAATACCCTCTCAACTGATATATATCAATGCAGTGCCAATTCGAAAATACCAAGTTTCTAGGGCAGATTCAGAGACATAATGGGGCTTTTGGAGAGGTAGTTGGGTGGAAAGTATTTATTTTTACATTGAATATTTAAATTTTAAGTGACATAGCACATAATTAAGTGTAGAAAAGGAATAAGTCAGAATTGGATAAAATGAAAAGTTAATTAACTTTTTAAAATTTAACTTTAATTTTATATTTAATTAATTTTTTTCACCATGAGGCAGTTGCGGCGTTTAAGACAACCGCGTTCTTCCTGTTTCTGAGCACCGATGTCTTTGACCAGATGTTCCTAGGCCTCTTGGGCCCTGGTAGCCCCGTGAGCCTGAGCCCAAAGCAGACTCCTCACAGAAGTCTCAGTGCCAGCGAGGAGTGAACCTCATGTCTCATGTCTCTTTTTCCTAATTTTTTACTGTAATATTCCCAAGAAATCTTGAAAAATGGGCTATCAGAGTTCTCCAAGGTCCCCTTATGGGTTCATTTATTCTTTAGCTGGCTCAGTAAAACAGATGTGAGCAAGTAGCTGTGGTATGGGGCCATGATCCCCTGGCATCCTGCCCACTTCCTGTGGCTTTAGGGACCCCTCTGTGACTCTTTGACTTCCTTGTACTGTATTTGTGGATTCCTTGTTCAGGAAAGTATCCTTTCATCTGCTGACCACTTCTGTGACTATAGGAGCAAGCCATTTTCTCCCTTCAGAGCCAGTATTACAAATGCAAATACGGTGTCCAAACGTCCTTTTTGTTTTTATCAAGGCATATTCTGAGGTGATGCCTCTCAGGGGCTGAGACACAGGAGAGGAGAATGTTCTGTGCACTGACTGATAACTGCTAGGCAGGTGTGCTTAAACTGTTCAATGCCCATTCACATAAGAATTGCAGGTTTTTTGTATGTTTGTTTTGCTTTATTTTGTACAGGGGATTGAACACAGACAGGGGTGCTTTACCACTGAGCTATATTCCCAGTCCTTTGTTTTTATTAATTCACTTACTTTGAAACAGGGTCTTGCTAAGTTGCTGAGCATCGAAGTGGCTGAGGCTGATCATGAATTTGCAATCTACCTGTCTCAGCCTCCCAAATTGCTGGGATTACAGGCATTCACCACCATATTCATCTTGGGTTGGAGTTTTAAAAGAATTTCTAAGTATTACTACAAATGGGTGTTAACTAAATTCAACTGAATGCCTTTTTTTTAAAACTTTTCATTGCTGTGACAAAATATCTGAGAAAAATAGCTTAAAAGAGGAAAGGTTTATTTTGACTCATGGTTTCAGAGTTTTCAGTCCATGTTCACCTGGCTCCATTGCTTCCATACCTTGATGAGGCAGCACTTCATGGTGGGTAGCATATGGTGGAACAAAGCAGCTCACCTCATGGTGGACAGGAGGAAGAAAGAGAGGAAGGGGAGGGGGACAATATACAGCCCCAAATAACCCACTCTCTTTAACTGGGTCCTAAGTTTCTATGATCTCCCCAAAGCTTTACTGAGTAACATTTGGCATCTGAGCCTTTGAGAAACATTTGGCATTCAAACTGTAACAGCCCCAAACCCTGAGAGTTCATAGAATTCACAAAGATTTGGGCATTTAATTGCTCATATGCCTAGAACAGCCTCAGAGCGGAGTGGGTGTTGGTATTTTTGTTGGAACTCTTTACTGATAGGAACTGAAACAGAAGCTCAGACTCAGGCATTTTTCAGGATTGTGCACAAACACAGGCTTTCTTTTTCTCTACTCCTGGGTGTGTATTCTGGCCTGTGGATTCAATGTCTTCCAAAAGCAGGACGTAGGAAGGACGTCTCTGGCCATCTGCCTCTCAGGGCATCTGGGGGTCTGTGCACAGGAAAGAAACCAGAAACACTCATTGATTCCTTACGTAGAACTGCCCAACAACCCCAGGACCTTTGATTGGTGGCTGAATTTTCAGGAGCACAAAGCAGAAATCAGTCTCAATAAAATTTGCTTGAATCAACAAGAAGGCTAGAAGAATAAGACTACAAGCTGGGTAGGAATTCATTCATTTGAAATCAGAATGGAAAGAGTCAAATGGAGAAAGGAGGCAGGGCAATGTTTATACTGAAAAAAAATAGTGAATAATTACTGAAGTCACTTGAAGCTACTGTACTGTCTGGGAAGGAGAACTGGGTTGGGAGTCCTGTCCTAGCTTTGCCACTTGCTAGTGTGACCTTGAGCAAGTTCTTGCTCAATTACTCAATACCTTCCTTTGTAAAATGCAATTAATCATGCTGAACTGAGTCTTGTTGGGAGGGTGAAATGAGAGAGGGGAAGCCAAAGCACTTTCCTAGTTGTAAGGTCTGTGCACTTGGGAAGGCTCCTCTTTTGTAGCTACATGATGGGGTGGAAAGTGAAGAGCTGGGCTGATATTTCATTAGAGATGGAGAGTGGGAATCATCTTGCCCAGGAGCCGCCTGATTGCTAATTAATGTACCATATGGCAACCGAAAACAGAAGAAACAGAAGAGATGTGATAATTCAGGCTCTCTGATTTTAGTTCCTCATTTTATATTTTCTTAAAGACCAAAGAGCTATACTCTGGAGCCTGTCATTCAAATCCAACAAAGCTATTCTGCACTCAATTAACTTAATATGAAAGATATAGTGGGCCATTAATCTATTGAGGAACAGCAGTTTTTGATAAAACAGCCAAATTAAATTCTCCAGTTAGGCGGAAAAAAAAAGGAAATTATTCCTTTTAGTATCACTTGAGTACAAAGTTATTTAGTTCAAATAGCAGAGCTCTGGCTTCTGAGAATCTCTGAATAGACTGGGCACAGGACTTCATTTGATAATATTTCCACTGTGAACTTGTAGGACTGTAGAGTTAGGTAACATCGAGTTGCACACAGATGAGGGGTGAGCCATATTTGGCAAATGAAGCTTTTAAAAATTGGGCACTTATTGTTGTTAGAAATGTAAATGGGTTTTGGACCCATTGTTGAGACTGGTGTTTGCCTGTTTCTTCCCAAACTGTGTAAATTTGGTTATAGCCCCAAACCAATAATCTGTATCTAGTTGTCTCAGCCCTTGCAAATTGTTGTCAGAGCAAATGCAAAATGTGTGCTTAGGCCCAGTCCAGGGTTCAGTGATGTTAATTCTAGTCCTTTTCCTCTTAAAGGTGTGCCCTGATTCTGGGTTGAATATCAGTTTTTTCTTTCTTTCTTTCTTTCTTTCTTTCTTTCTTTCTTTCTTTCTTTTTTCTTTTTCTCTCTTTCTCTCTTTCTTTCTTTCTCTCTTTCTCTCTTATTCTTCCTTGTCTTTCAAGGGGCTTTATGCAATGCCAGGCAAGTGCTCTACCACTGAGTTCTATCCCCAGCCCTTTTTACTTTATTTTGAGACAGGGTCTCACTAAATTACCTAGGCTGTCTTCAAACTTGCCATCCTCCTGCCTCAGCCTCTGAGTAGCTGGGATTACAGGTTTGCAACACTGCACCCAGTTGAATATCAGTGATTGTAAAATGCTGTGAGCTTGGGACAGACTGAACCTGGAAGAGCTTGTGAAGCTGGCATCTGGCCTGGAAGTGGGAAGGAGCAGAGTGGAATTTGGGGCTGAAAAGAAAGTTAAAGTATAATACAAAAGAGGGGTGTTTTCTATCCATGGATGGGGGGTCCTGAAGTTTCTCCCTGGAGGTAACTACGGATGGTCTTTTACTCAGGACAAGGTGATATCTTGATAAATCCATCATAAGTTAAAAATATGGCAAACTTAGAATGCATTTCATCCCCTTAAACTACAGAACATCCTGGCTCAGCAACATAGCACCCTGTAGTGTGTCCGTTGTTCACCTTTGTGGTCACCTGATTGATAAAGAACTGTGGCTTGCTACTGTGAGAGAAGATGGGACTGCTTATTACTAGCCTAGAAAAAGATCCCATTCAAAACTTGAAGTATGGTTTCTACTGAATACATACCCCCATTAAAATTGAAAATTATAAGTTGGAAACCATCTGTAGTTTGAAGTGCACCCCACTGTCTAGGTGCCTGAGCTCCCATGTGTCCAGTTGTGCCCTATGTAGGGTTCTGTCTGCTCTCCAGTTGCTCAGGAACCCCTGAGCAACCAGTTAGTCCAACATTCTTGTCTTAAAGAGTGACTGCAGTTGCTCCTGGAGGCCACAGGGGGTCACTGTTGGCAGACATCTGGCATTTCTGGCCGGTAAGGATATTTGGCAGCTGACCTTGGAAGTCTCTGAGTTGGGGCTTGCGGCCCCTTTTCTAGGCTTACCTTAGTTGTGGGAAAACTTCACTTGCTTTTCCAGAGGTTCACCTCTCAGTCTTTATCATCTTTAGTACCAAACCTGCTAATTCCTGCAGGTGACTGGGACTCTACCAGGCTGAGTCTCCAGAGGCCTGTGTGTATACCCTGCCACCTATTCTTACTTCCCTGTGCTTGGGAAACCTCACCTTTACACAAGTTTTCATTTTCCCCCATTCCCCGACAGGAGCCTCTGACTCTACCCAGCTCCCAGCCGTAAGCCACCCCCCAACTTCCACCTAGGGGTAAACTCTTCCTAGAGGATGTGTATCAGTCCCTTTGTCTCAGCCTACATAACAGCAAACACTAGATGACATTTAGTGAAGTTCTACCTTGTGCCAGGTGCTGTGCAGATTTCTTCCATATTTCATTTACATCTCAGTGGGGCCTATGGGGACCCCATTTTATAGATGAATAAATAAAGTGTAGCTATGGTAATTTGGGTTGCCCACAACCACATAAAGCAGTTTTCAAATATATCTGTTCACATACAAACACAATTTAAATCTCTGTCGCTGCCTTTGCTGTATTATTGGATTACTCATTAATTTTCGGTGACAGTCTACTCTTCACTACAAATTGACATTGCTCAGAAGCATCCGGTTCCTCTGTAGGATGTAACTGGATCAAATGAACTTGGAAGGGAGACACTGGTTCCTTTCTCACTGTGCAGGGGAGGGGAGTGGGCATGACCCTGGGAACCAGGGGCAAATCCACTGAAGAGGGGTTTCCTGAGGGGCAGAGACTCAGGATTTTCTAGAACCAAGTGCCTTCTGGGCCTTTCCTCTCAGACTTCCTCCTCATGTCTAAAGCTCACCCCTACCCCGCCTGCTCATCCCTGGTTGTCCAAGGTAGAAACTTGGCTGTCTCTGCTCTCTGCCTGTTGCTCACTACCAATCTAAAACCTTCCAGGGTTCTGAGGGTTCTACTTGTTAATTTCTCTGAGTTTTCATCCTGATTGCCCTGGCCATTTTCCTGAGACCATCTAAGTCCCACTGGGGCCTGACTGAATTTCTGTTTTCTAAGTCTTTAGTTTTGTTCCTGTGTAATTTATTACCAACACGGTAGCCCAATCTTTTAAAAGTGAAACTAGCATCCTTCTTTCCTGTTTGAAACCTTCCAGTGACTTACAGTCACCTTTTGGTAAAGGATTAGAACTCATTAGCCATAAGCTATTGATCTCCCAAATGGCCTTTTCTGTTTGTTCAGCCTTGTCACTTGTCCCCTCCCTCTGAGCACTTCCCTCTGTCCATGCTCCACTCCCTCTTGCCTCTGGGTCTCTGCACATGATCTTCCCCTGCTTAGGATGTCCTTCCTCTGGCCTCTGTTGGTTGAATCCTGGGTGTCCATCGGACATCAGCTTAGATGTTTCCCCTTCAGAGGATGTCGCTGGCTGGCTGGGGTGTCCCTCCTCTGGAGCCCCAGCACCTGTGCACACTCCCACCACAATTCCATTCACTGCTCACAGATGTGTTTCTCCTATGAGACAGTAAGTCCTCTCAGGGCAAGACATTGCTGGTCCACACGGCCTACCACAGGCCCAGCCGCCTGCTGATAATGGTGATCTTGATCTAGAGACCCACTCATCAAGATGCTGAACTGCCATCTGTCAGAAAATTGTTAGAACTGCTGTACACTTCTATGGTGACCATGCTGTGACTGTGCCCCCGGGAGCTGTACTCAGTGCTCAGTTTGCAGTAAAAGCAGTGTCCCTGTGCAGCACGGAATAGGTACCGAGTAGGCCTAAGACTTGTGCTGAATAAATGCAGACACCTTGCCTATTGCTGAAATAGGTAAAAATCCTTCCTCTTTCAACAACTAGCCTGGTTGTACTTATGGAGCTGTGTAACTGCTCATGGGGATTCTGTCAAGAGGAAAAACAACCGCTGTGTCAGAGAACTGAGCAGGAACCCTGAGCACAGATAAGGGCATGATTCTGGAGTAAACTAGCTATTTGGCAGCTTTTAGATTAGGATGCTACTATCTCCATTTTTCAGGGAGGGAAAACTAAGACCCAGAGAGATGAGAAGTTGTACCAGGCCAAACAGGGAGCCAGAAGCAAAACCCCTGACTGTTAATCAGTTGAGTGTCACTGCGTCTCTCTGCAACTTCCAGAAGTCCTTGTAGGGCGTGAGCTTCTAGTGTGTAGTTTGCCGTTTAGTTTGTAGTACAGTGCAAAGCCTGTCCCAGGGCATCTTGATCTTGTCTGAACCTCCTCCCGACAATGCAAGGCAGGTTTCATGGTGTTCATACTATCTGAAACTTACAGAGGAGTCAATGGGACCCCAAACACCGCTTTTCTTCCTGGAATAGCCTTTTCCTCCTCCTTTCTCTGAAAAACTCCTCTTGATCTTTCCAGACTGTCTTAGTTCATTTTCTGTTGCTATAATAGAATAGCTGAGACTAAGTAATTCATAATTCAGACAAGATCAAGGTCCTGGGTCAGGCTTTGCGCTGCACTGCAACCTAAAGTAAAGAGGTTTATTTTATTTTTTCATTGTTCTGGAAGTCCAAAAGCAAGGGAGAGAGGGAGGGAACAAGGGAATAGACCTGCTTTATAACAACCTGCAGATAATTTATCCCATAGAAACTAGCCCTACTGTCAACAGAAAAAATCTTAGTACCTCTTAAGGCTCCACCTCCCAACACCACTACCTGGCAACCAAATTTCAACATGAGTTTTGATGAGAACAAACCACATCTACCTTATAGCATAGCCTGGTTCAATTCTCTCCTCTGTTATGGTTCTAGTTCCCTAGCAGGTTGTGAGGGCTGCAGACCCTACATGCTGACAGTGCTTTATTGGTCCTCTTCTAAATAATGCTCACGACCTGCTTCATTAAGGTGGAGATATTTACTTCTCTTGTTTTCCTACCCTGGCCTAGAGAGCTTTTAAAGAAAGGTCTGTTTCTTTGTTATCTCTTTATCCAGCTCAGGGCCAAATACAAATTTAAAGACTTAATCAGGAGCATTCAGGCATCCAAAAATGTGTATTGCTTGCCAACCCTTTCCAGGCACTGGAAACAATGCCAACAATGGGCAGATCAAAGAAAATTCCCTACCTGCCCTCATGGAGCTCACAGCCAAGTGGATATTCTGTATGTGACTTCCATGAGGGGCACTTCTATAAATACCTTCTTAAAGACGGAATTTTTTTCTCAGTTATGTTATCCTCCTGGAAAAAGTTCTTTGACTGCCTGTGAAGAAGAATGATTTATTCTGGGACTAGGGCAACTTACTTTGTATCCTCCAAATACTAATAAAAATGCAGTTTTTGATAGGTGGTGGGTTGTTGCTTTGTGACTGTTGAATGGAGGTGGAGGACAAGTGGACTACAAGTATCATTTTCCTCCAAGAGGGGAAGGTGAACTGCTGGATCAGGGCAATCACTAGCCTTGCACAATTAGAAGACCAAAGCTAGCTTTGGGGTTTTCTATCAAAGAACTTGTGGATTTGAGTGGCAGATAGGGGTGTGATAAAATGCAATCAAACTACAAAATAACTCATTTTAATGGCAGACCTTGAGTTTAATAGACTTCGTTCTTTTTCCTTCGTTTCCTCAGTTCTAGACTTTTCTGGGTTTTTGAAACAGCAATATACTGGCCTTTTCAAGGCCATTTGGCTGTGACAGGGCTCTACCTTGAGGAACATGAAAATGTGGAAAGCCAAAAAGAAGGGTGTCTTGGAGTCTATAAATACCTTCATGTATTTATACATGAAGAATGAAAGTTACCAAAAGATTCTGCCCTTCCTCCATGCTTTTAGGGCTAAGCCTGCCCTACTATTTCCAGAGGCTCCAAACCTCCCTGTAGCACAAATAGGTCTGGTGGCCAGCTTCTAGAGAATCCACCTGTATGTGCACAGTGTTACAGCCTGGGCCATAGGTGCAGACCAACACACCATCTCCCCCTTTTCAGTGCGCAGGTCCAAGGCAGCTGATGAGGAGAGGAGCCGCAGGGCCCAGCGTGCCCGAGATGAGTACCGGCGCCACTCACTCCGTGCCATCCAGAAGGGTACAGTTGCTGGCCTTAGCTCCATGTTCCAGGAGCTCGGCCAGAACCATGAGCAGGAATCAAGACTCTACCACCATCTTCCTGGTCCTGGTCCACCACCACCCCTCGCTGTGCCTGTAAGGTGAGTCAGGGATCCACGTTGACATTTGTGGGGTTGTGGGGTGAGCATTGAACTGGGGCATGCCACACCTAGTTCCATTCTGGGCTCTGCCCCTAACCTGCTAGTTATTTCCCCTCTGTGTGCCTAGTCTGTGTTTCAGGGTGGAAGGAGATGCAGTGGGATGGGGTTTGGAAATTTCTAACAACTTAGAGTCCTATGAGTCCCTTTGACAATCTGAAGAAAGCTGGATACCTTCTTCCCCTCAAAATGTGCATATATACATACCTCAAAATGCACACAATTCTTAACTCCTAAAGAGCCATGGGCCCTAGTCAGCAAGTTATAATGAAAGGCCTCAGATTGGTGTAATAAGGTATATAAGGCCCAACAACCCAGAATCCAGGGTTTGGGCCTTTTCTACATACCAATGATGCTGGTTTAACCTGTTTGAATAGCAGATTTGCATATTAGGTGTGGCTGAGTACAGGAGGGTCCTCTCATACATTTGTGTCCCCAGGAGGTTTGTTCAGCAAGGACTTCCCATGATTGCCAGGACTAAAGGTCAAGAGGTTGCAGATGGCCTCTGAACCTTCCACTTGTCTCCACTGAAGGCCAGCCATGGGGTTTGGCTCCTTTTAGACCCTATTCCACATGATTGCATTTATATTCAGGGGAATTAAAAAAAAGAACAAAAAAAACAGGCAGGGCCCAGAGGTGGGTGGTGAGCACCTGCTTCTCCCTTTACTACAGGGAACACTTGGAAGTCAGTTCACCACCAGAGAGTGGGGGTGGTATGAATTGTGCTTTAATTGGAGTTTGAGATTATTCATAACCTCCTGTTTCCTTCCCCTGCAGTCCAGGGAGAGCTGACCAGGTCTCCAGTTCTTCCCTCCTTCTCTCCCCACTCCTTTCCTTTCTTGTCATGTAAGGTTCTCAAACCGGAAAGTTTAATAAGGTAGACTGCACCAAGAAGAATCTGACTGCCTCCTCTGCATTCCATCTGCCGAAGTCCCTCTTCCCCACAGGTCATTATGGCTCTTCAGTGTCCTTTGTGCCCACCCAGTTTCTCTTTAGAGTCACCAACATGAAAAGTCTTATCCCCACTCCCACCAGCTTCTAATAGCTACCTAGTATTCTACTGCATGGATGTGCTATAATTTATTTATCAAAAACTCTATTAGTGGGCATTAGTGTTGTTTCAAATCTTTGGTTATAACCAACAGTGCCCTGAATAAATGACAGAATGAAAGAAATTATATGTATGCAATCATTATCTGAAAGAGGAGTTCTCAAAAGTGGGATCACTGGGTCAAGGTCTAAGTGCATTAACAATTCAGCTTGCCCTCCTCAAGCCTCAAACCAATTCACACTCTTCTTCTTCTTTTTTAAAATTTTACTTTTTATTCTAATTTGTTATATATGACAGCAGAATGCATTACAGTTCAAAAAACATATAGAGCACAATTTTTCATATCTCTGGTTGTATATTCACACATTCGTGTCTTCATATATGTACTAAGGGTAATGATGTCCATCTCATTCCACCGTCTTTCCTACCCCAATGCCCCCTTCTTTCTCCTCCCACCCCTTTGCCCTATCTACAGTTTGTCTATTCCTCCCTTACTCCCCCTCCCAACCTCACTATGAATCAGCCTCCTTATATCAGCCCACTCTTATTCTTTAGCCTGGCCAACAGTGCTTTGTCAGACTTTTGTTTTGTGTGAGAAATAACATCTCAGAGCAAGTTTAAATGTGCATTTCTACTTATATAGTCTTTTATATTTGTTTTAGGGCCATTAGTATTTCTTTATCTGTCTGTTCATTCCCCTAATCATTTTTTCATAGTGTGACTATTCTTTTTCTTATCAATTTCTAGGAACTCTTTACATGTTAGGGAAAAGGAAACTTTGTTTGTGATAAGTATTTTTTTCTCTGCTTGTCATTGATCTTTTGATGTTTGTGATGGAATTTTCCATCATGTATAAATTCTTGATTTTTCTGAGGTTTAATTTTGTTATGTTTTCTGAATAGTTAGAAAAGCTCACTTCCACTTTTGCGTTTTTTTTTTTAAAGAAACCCATAATTTGCCCAGATGATAGAACCATATGAACTATGGTGAACTTGGCTCCAGGTTAGCTATGTGGTCAATAGGGAAGGGGTGGCCCTGCAGCCGGCCTTGAGGGGGTCAAGATGCCAGGTAGTTGGAGCAACAGGACTGGACACACAGAGAGGTGTACATCTGTCTTCCTAGCACCACTGCCCTCAGCTTGATGGTGCTGGCCCTGCCCAGCACCTCTTTGTCTGACTGTGCTAAAGGGTAGACACACATTACTGATAGGAGGAGAGTCACAGGTGCAGAAATGAGGCTTCTGGCTAGGTAGCCCCATTGGAGCACCTGCCCTAGCATTTATATTCTGGGGAATCAAATTCCTTGCTTAGAAATTCTCTGTTTAGAGTTGAGTGTGGTGGCGCATGCCTGTTATCCCAGCAATTCTGCAGAGAGGCTGAGGTAGGAGACTCACATGCTTGAGGCCAGCCTGGGTAGCTTAGCAAGACCCTGTCCAGCCTTTAAAATGAAAAAAAAAAAAAAAAGGGCTGGGAATGTAGCTTAGATGTAAATGTAAAAGGGATGGTAGAGCACGCATTTAGCACATGCAAGGTGCTGGGTTCAATCCCCAGCACTACAAAAAACATAAATAAAAATCAAAACTCTACTTAGAAACAATTCAGTTTTACTGCTTAGAAACAGAAGGACAAGAGGGAGTGCATTTTTTTTTTTTTTTTGCTGTTATTTTTAACCTCCTGTTACCTTCTAAGGAGACAGAGTCCTAGAAACTAAGGATTCTTTCCTCTGACACAGTTATTTTTTGGGGGAATACAAATGTAGAGGAAGAGGCTGGACTGCCCTGTGTTGCTTAGTTGAGAGGAAAGGCACCGGAGGGTACTGAGAAGGAGGAGACCTTCCCATGGGAGGACAGAAGAGAGAGCAGGACTAGCTGTGGGGTGGAGAGGTGGAGAAGCAGAACCTGGACAGAAACACTGGCTGTAAACTGTGAAATGTAACTTCACCCTTTGTCTTTCTTCCAGAATCTTTTTTGAACTCTACAGTGTTCAGTACTGTGTGTATGTGTGTGTGTGTGTGTGTGTGTGTGTTTGCATATACACGTGTATGTAAGTAGGTCTATTCTGAGGATTGAAAGGAGGTACTGTGCTCAGCGTCAAAATGTTGGTACAAAGAAAATGTAAAGTTGTTTGTTTTAAAAAAGGAAACCAATGGCAACAGGGGTGACTTCTAAATGCCACAACGAGTAGTGACAGTAGTGACAAAATAAGAATTTACCAGGTTCCTACCTTTCAGTGAAGAGGCTAAGGATGTCCAAGTGGGCCAAGGCTTTGTTCTTCAGGCCTTGCGTTTTCATAGCATGAATTAACACAGGGTGGTCTTACTACATATTTATTCAGCAAACGGTTGTTGGGTGCCTGGCCTGTTACCTGGCATGTGCTCTCTAACTCCCAATGTGCTTTATTTTAGTATAACTCAGATACGACAGGGGTCTTATGTGGCCCAATTTCTGTGCATTCAAGAACCACCATTCAGAAACAAAAACAATGGAAATCCTGACTTTCTTTGTGAGAAAATATGAAAAGTGTCTAATTTATCACTCAGATCTTCACCTGCTGCTGCTTCTTCATCTCTCCCTCCATCTTCCATCCCTCACTGATCTCCTGGCCATGGTGAAGTTTTGTTCCCTTCCCCTCTCTCTCCTCTCCCTTATGTTCTTTATTTCCTGGGTGGAGAGTCTCAGCATTTCCAGGGCAAATTGATGTTCTTTGGTCTCTTTCTGTGCATTTTCCTGATTCTGCTCACGAAAGCACAGGAGCTCGCTGGCAAAGGCAGGTGTCTCCTCAGGGACAGGGCATGGCAGAGGGAAGGCATGGGAGGTAAAAAATCAGAACTCACTTTAGTGGTGGGTAGAGGACACTCCCACATTAATAAATTTGCTCCTGCTCTGCTAGGATCCTTATTCACGGATGCTGATGCTTATGACCTGGCCTATGCCCGAGGGAAGGATAAGGTTTCCCCTGCTTTGGTTATCTCTTATTTTCTTTCTGTGCTTACCCATGTGGTTTTATTTGCAGCAAGTGTTAACAGTGTCCTTTGGGGAAAAACAATAATAGCTGCTACATAATAATCTGCAAAGTGCCTTCAAGTACCTGGACTTGTTGAATCCTCTTCATGGCATGAATGTGGGTATTGTGCTTATTCATGCTCAGTGTCCCCTCTTCCCCTTCTCCCTCCCTTCCTTTTTCATTCCATCCCCCTTCCTCTTCCCTCTCACTTCTTCCTGTTCCCTATCTTCCCCTTCCCTCCTTCCTCCATCCCTCCCTGACTCTTCCACTTTCCCCTGTCTTCTCAGCAGGACTTGGGAGCGCCCACTGCGTCCACTCTCCAGAGAAGTCATTGTCCGCTGGTTTAAGGAGGAGCAGCTGCCTCGCCGAGCTGGCTTCGAGAGGAACACCAAGTCGATCGCTCCCTGGTTCCATGGTAGGGCCATTTTCTGGGCTTGAGAAAAGATGTATCCACACATCTGCCACTCTCTGGCTGGAGCATGGGTCATGAAGGGCAGCTATAACCAGGGTGCAGAGGTCTTTAGATTCTAGGATGCCTCTGTTCTGGCCCCAGCAGCTCCAGCAGGAGTCTAGGAGCCTGGAGGCACCTGGGGTGCTGGACCACTGTATTTGCTGGGAAGGGTGAACATGAGTCCTTTCTACTGCTGTCACCATGTGACCTCCTTGGCCATCAAAGCTCCTCTAAGGCATCTCCCCAATACTCACAAGGCAGTGAGTTCTCAGTGGGTACAGAGATCCTAGTGGGCAGGACACATAGCTTTGTGTCTGAGCCTGTACCTTGGGATTCTGGCCACAGCCTAACACTGTAAACTCTGAAAAAAATCCATGTTGATTAGATGACAGATGGCTGAATAGAGAGGTTAGAGTTGTCCAAACACAGAGGATTAGGTATTGGAAGTCATTCAATCCCTCTATTATTGATAAGAAACTGAGGCACAGAGAGAGGAAGAGGTTTTCATAAGGCATGCCAAGGAACTTGAAAGTCAAGTTCAAGAGTACATTTCACTGCTCATGACTCCACTCCAGTGATGTGCTTACGTAGTGACTTCAAGCAAAGAAACAGCACCGTGACTTCAGCAGACTGGCTACAGGGAAATAGGAATGGTTACCAGCCACCAGTCCCCTCTGTATCAGTTAGTATTGCTGCAAAGCAAATTGCCCCAGAACTCAGCAGCTTCAGGCAAACAAGCATTTATTGTTTTTTTTCATGAATTTCTGGATCAGTGTGGCAGTTCTAGTTTGGGTTGGGCTCAGATGATCTTGGCTGAGCTTGCTCATGTGTCTCTGAGCAGCTAGAGGGCCAGATGGGGCTGGCTGATTCAGGACGGTCTCAGCTGGGGTGTCTCCTCTTGGCTGCCTGTGGCCTCACCCTCTAGCAGCTGGGCAGAGACCATCTAGTTCCTCTGGGGAAGCTGAATCTTGACCTTGCTCCCTGAACCTTCCCTTCCTAGCCAGCATTGAGCTCAGGTTTGCCTGGGAGCTCCCCTGGATAGAAAGGATCTCCCTGCTACCATTATCACCCATTTGACCCTTACCTGCCTGTTTCCTGTCTGCCAGTCTCCCGGGAGCTTGACTAGCCTCACCCTTGGCCTGCATTTCCCCTGCATTTATTCTGCTGTTGTGAACTACCTCCTTGCTTCCTGGCGAGCTTCTGTGTCTTCTCAGTTCTCTCCAGATGGAGAGATGAACCCAGAGTCATGATGTGCACTAGAGACTGTGGTATCTCTAGGGTTGACGGGCAGATGGCAGAGGGAGGCCTTCCCAGGCAAGCTCTGGACATGGCTTCTGGCTCCAGGAGAGGCAGCTGTGGCACTTAGAAGAAATCATGCCTGGGCGAGCATGGGTGAGCCATCTGCACCTTCATCCCCACCTCCAGGAGCCCAAAGCACTTATGAAATATGAGGTGCAGGCAGCTGGCACTCTACAGACAGGACAGCTGAGATGCAGTGCTGAGAAGGACTGCTGAAGGTCACAAAAGTGGTGGCCACCCATCCAGGCTGTGGGGAGCCCTGTTGGTCTGTCTCTTTCACTGGGGGCCTCCACGATTTATCCTCCACATAACATCCTGAAAAATCTTTTAAATATAATTTGTTCCTGTCACTCCCATGCCAGTACCCTCACTCCTGCTTCTCTCTATACATGCAGTGAAAACCAAAGTCCATTCTGGAGCCCACATGTCCCCAAGTGACAGATCCTACTCAATTCCCACATGCCAGAATTTTCTCCTTGCTCTCAAAGCTCTGAACTTATTTTGATCTCCTCAAAAGAGCCATCTTCTTTCTGTCTAGGCCCTTTGCTCTTGTGATTGCTCTGCTTGAGTTTGTTCTCTTTCCCCAGCTCTTTGCATGGCTGACACATCTTTATTTTTCCTCTGACCTATCCCCTCCTCAGAGAATTCTTTCCTGAAGCAGTTTTCCTTAATTTGCCTTGTTTAGTTCCTTAAAGGCATTCACCCCATTGTTATTTGTCTTATTTCTTGTTTTCCGTTCTCCTACCTGAATGTGAGTCTGTCAGGCTCAGGGCCTTGTCTGTTCCCCTAGTGCCTGGTATAGTAAGTATCCATGACGGGAATGGCTGAAGGTGGGAATGAAGCGTCGGAGCTGGGATTAGATCCCAGGTTTCCAATTCCAAAGACTTCTATTAAATAAGTTTTTTAATTGATTTTTATTTGTTTCAATTAGTTATACATGACAGTAGAATGCATTTATGTACTTTGATATATCATACATAGATGGGATAATAATTTCTCATTTTTCTGAGTGTACATGTTGTAGAATCATATTGGTCATGTAGTCATATATACATACAGTAATAATGTCTGTTTCATTCTACTACCTCTTCTATCCCCACATCCCCACTTCCCTCCCTTCACTTCCCTCTACCTAATCTAAGGTAACGCTATTCTTCTCTAGTGCCCCCACCTCCAGCCTTATTGTGAATTAACATCCGCATATTAGAGAAAATATTCAGCCTTTGCTTCTTTGGGATTAGTTTATTTTGCTTAGCATGATATTCTACAGCTCCATCCATTTACTGGCAAACGCCATAATTTCACTCTTCTTTAAAGCTGAGTAATATTCCATTGAGTATATATACCACATTTTCTTTATCCATTCATCTATTGAAGGACACCTAGGTTGGCTCCATAGTTTAGCTATTGTGAATTGAGCTGCTATAAACATTGACATGCCTGAATTACTGTAGTATGCTGATTTTACGTCCTTTGGGTATAAACTGAGGTGTGGGATAGTTGGGTCAAATGGTGGTTCCATTTCAAATTTTCTGAGGAATCTCTATACTGCTTTCCATAGTGGTTGCACCAATTTGCAGTCCAACCACAAACAAGTTTTATTTCTTACCTATGTCTCATGCCCATCAGGTGTTGATTTCTTTTAAAATTTTTTTCTTAGTTGTTGATAGATCTTTATTTTATTTATTTATACATGGTGCTGAGAATCGAACCCAGTGCCTCACACATGCCAGGCAAATGCGCTACTGCTGAGCCACAGTCCCAGCCCCAGGGGTTGATTTTAGACTTTAATCTGGGCCTCAAACCAAGGGAGCCACCTCTGTTGGAAACTGTGATAGTCCCATGTTAGATTATAAGGAAAAAAAAAGACTTGGTGAGCCACACGGTGACCCTAGAGCTTCTACATGAAACTGATACCTGCCATTACTGCACACATTTAATTAGCCAGAACCAGCCTGGCTTCCACAGTGTGGTAGAGTATGACAGTAGCATCTATTAAGTGATTCCTTATGGCTCAGAGAGAAGGTGATCAATACAAGTGACTGAGACATGTGCCCCTGGAGCTGGTCCCAGGGATTCCCTGCCCCTCACTTCTGTCACATCATGTGTTCCTGAAGCCCCCATGGAGCCTCCATTTGAATCACCACTTTCCTCTTAACTCACACATTATTATTGCCATGGGAGCAGAGCACAGCACCTCAGATGCCTGCAGAGTGCAACTCAAACCTTCTGTGGAAGTAGGGGATTGACAGCTGCACTGACTGCTCAGCAAGGCTGGTGGTGGCCAATGGAGAAGGCGCAGTGGAGGTGCTCAAATTTGTCTTTAGCTTTTTTTCTACCTTGATGGAGAAAAAGCTAATTTTATGTTGTCATAGAACAAACAGAACCAAGATTTAAATCACAATTTATGTAACTGATTTCATGTTCTCCCTTATTCCTACATAAAACATTCTGGAAATTTGCTCATACAGGAAAGGGAGCTATTTAGTGACCAAATCTTCATTGATCTGTGACAGAATGAAAGAAAAAAGGCTCACATATGGAGGATGGCCAAGTGTCTTTGCTTAGAAATGACTGTGCTGTATTCTAAGATTATCTCCTTTCTTCAGTTTAGTGTTAAAACATCCTATCTTTTATGAATTGATGGTGGTAGTAAACAGTAGTTATTTTTATATATTGTCCTTGGAAGAGCAAAAGCCTGGGAACAGTTATTGGTATGTTCCAACCACCCTCCCAATGTAGGAATTCACTGTCAGAGGAGATTGGGCTCCTTCTGTATTAATCCTTCAGAGACTGGGAACTCACTACTGCTCAGGCAGACTGCACCAGGCAAATTTTTAGGTTTTTTTTTAAAATTAATTTTTTAAAAAATATATTTTTAGTTGTTGATAGATCTTTATTTTATTTATTTAAATAAATAAATAAATAAATAATGTGGTGCTGAGAATCAAATCCAGTCCTCACACATGCCAGGCAAGTGCACTACTCCTGAGCCACAGCCCTAGCTCAGGGAGTTTTTACTGCAGGTTGACAGGGTTTTTACTCTCTCCTGGGTGTGTCTGGGCATCTTTGCTGGGGAGGCTCTGCTCCATGTATCTCTCAAGCTTCTCCTGGGGCCTCTGGGCTGGATCAGGCATACTCTGCTCCTGGTAATAGTCCAGATACCGGCAAGCAATTGGCAGCATGTCAGTCAATCTTAAAGTCTAGTCTTAGCAGCAGCACACTGTCACTTCTGCCTCATGCTGTTGGCCACAATATGTCACAGAGTTGAGAGGCAGGAAAAAATATTTTGTCTTTCTCTTGTGAGGAACTTTGAAGTCATATGTCAAAGGATGTGGAGACAGGGAGAAAAGAAGAATTTGAGCCAATAATGCAATTTATCACAATCCCAATATAAATCTTTTCTTGGTAAAACATTCCTAGTTAATTTAGCTGGATTTTAGATGCAAGTAAAAAAATGACTACTGGGACTTCTACTTCCTTTCCTCAAACATTTGTATGTGTTCTGCGATCCAAACCACAATGTGCACGAGGGGCCTGAAGATACAAAGTTATTCTAGAACCTAGCAGCTATGTGACCTTGGATGTGTATTTTGGTTCCCTACCTGTGAAACTAGCATTATTATGTCCACTTTGCAGGAGTCAACAAAAATGCTTTGTCCCTTCTAAGGAGCCCAGTTTGTACAAGTGTTGATGCACCTGGAGCCTGAGCTCAACCACCAGAGACCCACCTCTGCTGGGAAGCAGAATGTGAGGAAATGGGCTCAGAGCATGGGGTAGGTAGGGAGATAGTGATGGGACTGATTTCTTCTGGGACCCAGTGTTCCTGCCAAAGTCTCCTCTGTTAAAAGAGTGGTGAAAAAGCAATTTCTTGTTTCTCCTTTGCTCATTGTTATGTTCAGGAGTTAAGAGACTTCCAATTATATAAAACTATTCCTGAGAAATGCCAGTACATATATGCTTAGCTTTGGGGAAAATCTATTTTTGGGCTTCGACCTGTATCTAAAATTATTAAGACTGTCCTCTGTCTGAACATTGACTCATTCAGAGTTCATTTCTCTTCCTGAGCTTTACTTCTAGAAAAGAGTTGCAATATGGTCCATGGTTTATTGTCTTGGCAACTACCCACCGGCTGTCTTGCTGCTTGCCTATAGTGCTTGGCACAGAATAGGGCTCTGTGTTAGACGATGTAGTTGGCATTGGTAAATTATTCCTGAGGGATTTTTCTCAGATGTGCTGAGAGTGGGCCTCAAGCATGGCCTTCCATGGGATTATGTGGGGCCAGGTACACTCAGGTGAGGTGTATTGGCTTGATGCCTTTTCTGATAAGCATAAAGTGAGGGCCCAGAGAAGAGATGCTCCCCATCCACCAGGACACTGTAGTCTTCAGGGAGCCCAGCACTGAGGGGTGGCTTTCCTGTGCAAAGTAAGAGGTCCAAAGTATAATGGGAACCTTTCACACAGAGCTGGGTTCTAGGATGGGCCCTGGACCTTTAGACCTCTTGTGCCCATTGCTGTCTTGCATTATGCCACAGTCCATCCAAATGTGTTCGAGGGGAGGGAAGGAATATAAGTCACAATGGTCATTTTTAAGAATTACTTGGGGCATGTTTGTCTTGGAAAAGAGAAACTAGGGGGTAGAATAGGTGGAAGAGTAGAGCTGCTACCTCTCAATCTCTGGATCTCTGTCTTGAGAAGAGTGAACTGTTAAAAAAGAGACAGAACTAGGGTTCGGGGATGGGGTTCTGAAGAGATAGATACATGTCACTTCAATAGAAGAAATAGCTTTTGATGGTTTCAGCTAGCTATGGGGCACTCTTGTTGGACTGAACATTCCCCCGATGAGGGAGTCTTTGGGTATCTGTAATTCAGGGTATTTCTGAGGGCAAGCCCTTCCTGTCAAGACTTCAGTGTATTCCAGTGTCCCAGGTGGTCACAAACATTGGCCATGTTGCAGGACTGGCCGTAGAGTGGGCCCCTGCTAGTCCGTGAGCTGAGGAACTAGTATGTTCTTTGTTTCTTTAACCATCAGACTTCCTCCTACTCACTCCTCTGTTGCTGTTGGCATTGTCGGTCCAGAAGCTAAAGATTGAGTAGTGGTGATTCTTTTCCTAATGGCCTTCCCAGGGTCCCTGTGGATGACAGGTAGACTCACCAGTTACTCTGCAGGAGTCAGCCCCCGTGAGGTGGAAATGGTTGTGTCCTGGGAGCAGCTCACTATAATGAAGTCTTAGATTGGCCCTCTAGCTGCATGCACTGGGATGTTGCCTCCTCTCTGAGAGGAAAATCAGAGAGGGAAGAGGCTGCACTGGCTGACCAGGGCTGACTGTTGGCCACTCTTCCAGCATGCCACTTCCCTGTAGTCCTGCAGCGTAGATGTAGAGTGGTTTGATATGTACCATCTCATGGTGCTGTCAATTTCTCCTTGAACTGGGCATGGTTGGCCCTTTACAGATGACCAGAGAGCTTGGAAAACTGACCCATCTTTGCCCAGCAGTAATCACAGGAGCTGGGAAACAATATAGTTTCCTGGCTCTGTTTCTCCTACTCCATTCTGGCTGCCTTCTTGAAAAAACTGAAATCCCTTACTATGAATTTCTTAGGCACAGCCTAACCCTCAGTCTTCCTTGTTCCATCTTACAAAGCAGAGCTGGGACACTGTTCTCCTAATCTAGTTGAGGTAATATTTGGGAATGTTCTTATTGTTCCTTATGATTTACTCTCAAAAGCTAGAGTTTCTGGGGACAATACAGGGAGAGCAAGTCAGCCCAGACCCCTGTCTTTGGTTTCCAAGATCAGTGGGAGAAGAGGAAACGATGGTGAAGCTTTGGAATCACTCTGATGAGAGGTGGCAGCCAGGAAGGGGTGCTAAGGACCTTGGGAGTGTGAGCATGGGCACAAAAATCCATGTTAGGCAAGGAATTGCTGAGGAAATCCGGATGGGGAAAATAATAATACCTGGTGGTGTTATGAGGATTAAATGTAGTAATATTTATAAAGTGTTTAGAACATGTCTGACATTCAATAAATGCCTCCACTTGAAATAAACAAACATGGTGGTATTTGGAGATGAGTAATAGGAGCTGAATCATGTACAATGGTACTTCATGCCTTGAAGGCACTCCCTAAGTTAGTGCTGTCACTCAGAAATAAAGAAAAAGATGACATTGAATGCCTATGCCCAAAAGGAATATGATACTTATTTAGTCTTCTAATAAAAAAGTAGAGGTCCAAATTTTCTTTCATTATAAGTATGACAATCATCTTGGAATATTTTTGAAAAGCCATTAGGTGTAACATAAAGGCCATTTGGAAGGCCAGTTAACATGTCAAATGAGCTTACTAATTTTCCTTTCCTGAGCAGAATTTGGAAAGAAAATTTTCCACCAACCCTTATCTCAAATGAAAAACTTTCTGAAGGAGAAAAAAGTAGGTCAGCTGATGCACTTTATTTTTAAGATTTTTTCCCTTTTTTTTTTTTTTTGCAATGCTGGAGATCGAATCAGGGCCTTGCATGTACTAGAAAAGCACCCCAGAATTACATTCCCAGTCTCTTCTTAAGTTCTTGCTTAAGGTGGTCAAATTAAGACATAAAAGAATATGGTTCATTTTTAAAAGTGTGCACTGGCTAGATAGTCTCAAAAAGGAAATACAGAGAAGAATGAAATTATTTTTGGCTTTAGGAAAGCCTAGCTTGTATTGGTATTCCCAATACAATACTCTTTCCTCTCAGCTGAATTCTAGTGCCTTCTCTGCTTCCAACCTCTGTACACTGTTCAGGGCTGTGTGTACCTGCTGGTGCCCAGAGGTACCATGTGGATCAATGGGGGCTGGGTAGGGGACCTTAGACTATACCTGTCCTCAAGTGTGTACTGGCTCATATCTGTGGGGTGTGGTGGTTGACCTTACCTATGGGATTATGCTGGCTTTTTATGTTTTGACTAATAATTTTTGCAAACACATTTCCTTTGTGTTGGCAGTATGTTAAGTAAACATACTGAAAGAGCATGTATTTCATTACTCCTCACACAACCCTTGGAATAGGAAGTGATGCTGTTGATTATGCACACAGTGTTTACGGTGTGCCAGGCACTCTTCTAAGCACTTGACATATGTGCTTAATAACTTATTCCATTTTTACAACATTACTGCACCTTGCTATTAGCTTTAGCTCCATTTCACAGATGAGGAAGCCAAGACATAAACAAGTGAAGCCACTTGCCCAAAGTTGACAGTGTTTTAGTCAGCTTTTTTTGCTGCTGAGACTAAAAGACCTGACCAGAATAATTGTAGAAGAGGAAAAGTTTATTTGAGGGCTCACGGTTTCAGAGGTCTTCCTACTTCAGTCCAGGGACCGCCAGCTCCATTTCTCAGGGCTTAAGGTGAGGCTGGACATCATGGTGGAAGAGTGTTGGTGGAGAGAAGCAGCTCACACAATGATCAGGAAGCAGAAAGAGACTCCACTTGCCAAATACAAAATATATATCCCAAAGGCATGTCCCCAGTGCCCACCTTCTCCAGCCACACCCTACCTATCTTCAGCTACCACTCAGTTAATCCCATCAGGGGATTGATTCACTGGCTGTATTAAAGCTCTCATAAACCAATCATTTCTCCTATAAACTTTCTTTCACTGTCTCATCACATGAGCTTTTGGGGGACACTGTACATCCAAACCATAACAGTCAGTAAGTGGGGGAGGTGGGATTCAAACCGAGACGATCTGGCTCAGAATCTGTGCTTTTACCTGTGACCAGGTGCAGCCTGTTACCATCTCACAGGCGAGGAAATAGAGACTCTGGAAGTTAAGTAACTACCCCAGGGGACCGGGAGCAGGATGGGGAGATCCGATCTCTTCCTTTCCAGTATAGGATATCTCCTTGAGGGTGGAGAGATGACTGTTTCTCTAGGAGACACCCAGGTGTCTCTGGGCTGTGGGGCCAGCTGTTTTAGTTGCCATGCCTCCTTCCTGGCTGGGGCAAGTGGCCTCACCTCCTGAGGTTGGCACTGCCCTCTCCAGGAATCTTCAAGGGTACCATTTGAGTCTCCAGTCTGCAAAGTTCTTAGGCGATAAGTATAGTGAAATAGGCAATTGATTGTCGGTGTTTTGGATTATTGCATTACTTAGACATGGATACTAGGGGGCAGCTTCCCTTGTTTAAGGCATCTAATTCGTTGATTATTATTACTGCTGTGCTGGGGATTGAACCTAGAGGTGTTCTCTCACTGAGTTACACCCCTAGCCCATTTTTATTTTTCTTTTAAGTCAGGGTATTGCTAAGTTTCTCAGGCTAGCCTTGAAACTGCAGTCTTCCTACTTCAGCCTCAGAGTTGCTGGGATTGCAGGCGTGTGTTACCAAGCCTGGAAATTAGTTGTTTATTAATATTAAGCTTCTATTGTATGGTGAACACTTTGATGTTATAAGACACAGGGTGGCAAACAAAACTGATCTTTTTTATACCCTCGTGGAACTTATATTTGCTTGCAAGTAACAGGAAAATGCAAGGTAAAAAGATATAACAACTTTCAGCTCATATGACTGAAAAACTTTCAAGTAGAGGCTTCAGGCTTTGCTTGATCCAGGGAGCATAAGCTTCTCAGCCCCTCTCCATCTCCTCATTCTGTTGCTCTTTACATTTTCATTCTCAAGCAATCATCATTTGGAGGTTGCATGTCTACATTCTCCAAGATTCAGGGCAGAAGAAGATATGCTTTTCTCTCAGCAGTCCCAATATTAGTCCCAATTGGCTACTTTTTTGGATCTGATTTGGTCCATGCCCACTTCTGACCCAATCCCGTGGCCAGAAAAATGAGCCATCTGGTTAGGTAGGCTTGAGCCACATGGCCATTCTTGGAGTGGGGGTAGGCAGAGTCTACCCTATTAGATCTGTATAAAGTGAGAGCAGAAAAAAGTCATGGTTCCCTTGCCAGAAAAGGGTGAATGGTACTGAGCAGGCCACTAGAGAGGAAAATAACCTGGCTTCTGCTCTAGCAAAGCAGCCAGTCTAGCCCTGAGACTAACTTTATGCAAATAATGAAGCTGGGCATGGTGATGCATACCTGTAGTCCCAGTGACTTGGGAGGCTGAGGCAGGAAGTTTGAAAATTTAAAACCAGACTCAGCAATTTAGCAAGACCCTGTCTCAAAATATTAAAAGGGTTGGGGATGCCCTGGATTCATTCCCCAGCACCACACACACAAATAATAATAATCATACTATAAATTTGCACATTCAATTGAGGTGATACACAGGATTCTTGCATTGCCATTTTTAGAAGTCATTTTGCTGGGTGGTACCATCCTCTGCCTGGAAGAGTGGTACTGTAGTTTGGATCTGGAATATATCCCAAGGGCCCAGGTGTTAAAGACTTGGTCCCCAGTGTAGTGTTTTGGGGAAGGTGGTGGAACCTTTAAGAGGTAGAACTTAGGAGGAGGTCTTCAAGTTATTGGGGCTGTACCTTTGAAGAGGCTTGTGGGAACCTTAGTCTCTTCCTTTCTTTTACTTCCTGGCCATGAGGTGAGCAGTTTTGGCTCCAACACATTTCCTGCCAATGCCATCTGGTACTCCACCAGAGGTCTAAAAGGGTCTGCTTGATCATGATCTGGAACCTCTAAAACCCATAAGTCTGAATAAACCATGCCTCTTTATAAATTGTTTATCTCAGGTATTTGTTATAGTAACAGAAACCTGACCAGCATAAGTGGAATTCATGCTTAGAACCTGGCATGTCACAGTGCACATGGGTGTTGCCTTTTGGCAATACATATGTTTGCAACACAGAAGCAAGCCCTTGTCTCAGCAGTTAGCTGTGGTAAAATTTCATTAGGAATTATAAAAAAATGAAAGCATTTGAACTCATTCATCACGATCTCTGTGGCTTTAGGATGCTTTGAGAAACTGTTGAGAATGAAGAGCTTAATAATTCCAGCCTCCTTAATGATATCGTCTGGAAAGTGTGGCAATAAGAAAGGAAAGTCACAAAAATGAATGAGAAATAGCTCAGCGGTAATGGAGGAGTTGTCGGCTGGTGAGGCGAAGCCGCAGTGAAAGCTTTAAGAAATATGCATGTCAGATAAATTGAGACCCATAAAAAGCAAAACGTCATGGCTGGCCTGCCTGCGTTTCTTTCTTTTTCAGGGTGAAGCACTAGCACAGAAATAAAAAGAGCTCATCTGGTTACTCAGGTTCAATTCTGGGCTAATGATTTGAGCGGTCGGAATGGGGGTGGAGGAGGGGCTGGGGACGGAATCCCAGGTCCTTGAGGACTTGCTAACATGTGGATTTATGGGTCCATTAGAGCACAGTGACTTTGGAAAGTAGAAAGCTTTCCTTTTTTTTTTATGTTCAAACAGGAAACTTTATTGCCTGAACTCCAACAGCACTCCACGCACAGCCCCCGGGAACTCTCCCCAACGCCACCCACGCCAGAAAGCTTTCCTTTTCCGGGGCTGCCGCCTGTTCCTGCTGAAGGAGTAATATTTTGAAAGTGAACATGAAATTGCTGTTGGTGTTTGACAGCCTCTGTGTGGGATCCCGGGGGATGATTAGGGGAGATGTCAGGAAGCACACGGTGGGATTTGCACTCAGGGCACAATAATGGGAGCTGGGTGATGCTGGTCCATCCCACTGGGGTGCTAGCTGCAGATGCCTGCCTGTAAGAGCAAAGTGCTAGTGGTGAGAGGGTGGAAGCAGACATGGGCTTGTTTGCCAGCCTGGCTGCCTTCTGCATGCTTCCTTCTCCCTTCTGCTCCCTTCTCCATTCTCTGCTTTCCATCATGTAACCATGGGAAAGGAGGCTGTCTCCTGTCTCTGACCTGTCCTGTTCTGCAAAGACTCACTAGGGGGCGCTGTAGCATGTAGGCGGACTTGGGCACAGTTTCAGAGGAGCCCTGGGCACCTGCAGGTAGGCACAGGAGCAGCCCTCCTTAGTCTCCATCAAGGGCACACATCAAGTCTCCATCAAGGGCTTTGGACTTGAGATTCTCCTGTCTCAGCCTCCCGAGGTGCTGGGATTACAGGCGTGCGCCACCATGCCTGGCCAGCATTGTTTTTCTTTATATGGCCAGCAGCTTTGGGTGATAACTAATGTGAGTGTTTTTAACCTTCGAAGAGAGAGGCACTTGTTCAAGATCAGGCCAAAGGTGGCAGGGACACAATTGTAAACTCAGATTTGTTTGACTTTAGCTCCTGATTTCAACAGGATAGTATAAATCAATTATCTGTGTCCGTGGGTTTCCCATCCATGATTCAACCAACCAAGGATTGGAAATGTATTCCATTGGACCTAGAATGGTTGCAACATGCTGAAGGAGTACAGCCTTTTGTCTTGTCACTGTTTCCTCAACAGTGCAGTATCACAACTATTTACATAGCATTTACACTTTATCAGGTGTTATAAGCAATCTAGAGATGATTATATGCAGACACTATGCTGTTTTATATAAGGTCCTTGAGCATCTTTGAATTTCAGCATCCATGAGGGATCCTGGAACCAATCTTCCTTGGCTATACAGGAAGTGGATTTAATTTCCCACTCCATGTGGACAAGTCTACCCAATCTGGAAAGAACCCTGCCCTCAAGTCTGGGCACAATTTCTGTTT
The DNA here is from genome assembly GCF_021218885.2 of Marmota monax. Taxonomy (NCBI): domain Eukaryota; kingdom Metazoa; phylum Chordata; class Mammalia; order Rodentia; family Sciuridae; genus Marmota; species Marmota monax. The sequence goes on from NW_026692881.1 coordinate 449,099, forward strand.
GCAGATGTTTGCAATTACTTTGCACCTCTGCATCAGGCATCTTGGGCATGCCCCCACCAAAACTAGACCTTCTGGGCATTGCCTCTTCATCTTTATAAATGGTCAGTGTCAGAAGTCCTGGACTGGGCTCATTCGGAGTATCAGGTAGCAGAGAGGCCTTAGCAGGCTTCCTAGCCGAATTCCCCTGGTTCAGGCCATAAGCACAGCAGGCCATAAGCACAGCAGGCCTGGGGCATGAGCTGTTGCTGCTAATCCACACCTCATGCATGTATTCCTCTGGGAGCTCCCATGTAAGGCTCTGCAGATGGGGTGATCCTGGGGAGAATTGACAGCTGTGGTCTAATAGGAATGCAGGCTTTGTTCATATGACTGACATTAAAAAGAATACTGCTCTTCTATCCTCATTTTGCCACTTACTAGCTATGGGACCTTGGAAGTAATTCAATCTCTCTCAGCTTAATTTTCCCCTTTATAAATGGGGAGAATAAGAGGACCTCAGGGATTATTGTGAGGATTGAATGAACTGTGTTTATAAATCTGTAGCACATCCTTAGGCATAGTGATAGTATTCCATAAATGCTAGTTAAGGGATTAAATTTTTTGTTAGTGATTTATTCAGTGCTCTTTATCAAAGGCCCAAGTTTCAGACATTCTTCTAGACTTGGGGATAGAGTAGAAAAAACTTCTTGCTGTTTTGCATTGCTATGATCAAAGGACCTGACAAGAACAACTTAGAGGAAGAAAAGGTTTACTTGGGGCTCATGTTTCAGAAGTCTCAGTCCATAGATGGCCAACTCCATTGCTCTGGGCCCAAAGTGAGGCAGAACATTGTGGGGGAAGGGCCCAGGGGAGAAAAACCAATAAACTACTGGGTTCATGGCAGGGCCAGGAAGGAGAGGTGGTGGTGGTGGGGGGGGGGGAGAGAGAGAGAGAGAGAGAGAGAGAGAGAGAGAGAGAGAGAGAGAGAGAGAGAGAGAGAGAGAAAGAGAAGGGCCACAGAGAAGCATGCCATCAGTGACCCATCTCTTCCAGCCAGGTCCTGCCTGCCTACAGTTACTACTTAGTCATTCAAACTAGGATGGATTGATTAGGTCGCAGTTCTCATAATCCAATCACTTTACCTCTGAACATTTCTACATTAACACAGGTACTTTTTTGGGGGACACCTCACATTTAAACCATAACATTTGTTTGTATAGATTTTATATTTGTAAAGTTGTAAAAATTTTAATTTAAACTATTATAGAAACTGTTTTGTATAAATTATATCATACACTATAGTATTACTGTTCTATAACTTTTCTTTTTGTTCAGTTACTGACATGCTTTAGAGATTCCTTGTCTATGTCCATGGCAGTGGTTTTCAATAGGGGGTGATTATACCTCCAGGTGACATTTGATGTTATCTGAAGATATTCTTGGTGGTCACAACTGGAATATGCTTTTGGTTATTTGTAGGTAGAGGCCAGTGCATAGGGCAGCTTCCACAACAGAAAATTATTTGGTCCCAAATGTCAGTAGTGCCCTGGCTGAGAAACCCTAGTCTATATATTTTTATCTGTGTCTCCTCCAGACATTAATTGTTACTAGAATTAAGTGCAACAGTTGAAACTTCTTTGCTTGTTTTGATACATGATCTCATCTTACTCTGGACCCCTATTTCCTGTTAATGACTAAAAAAAATACACATCATTTTCTAATCAAAGATAATCTTGTATTGAAACATCACATGGTACCCCATAAATTTCTACACTTTTATGTATCAGTTAAAAGAATCATGATTAAAAAGAAAAAAGTGTCCTGGTTTTTATTTTAAAAAGTCCTATTTCCTCTGGTTTAAGAGTATCTTCCAGTTTAACTCTTCTGTTTTCTAACAAATATTCAATCATTTTAAACTCAAAGTACTGCCTCTCCCTTCTCATTGGGGCTGTCCAACATTATTCCCCTTCCCAAAATGGTGTCTGGATGGAAGGGAAACTCATGGCCTTGTTCACTGGGCCAGTTCTCAGCCTTTTCTCTGTGCCTCTGATGATCCATGGCTGGTGGAAGAGATGGCTTGATCTTTGATACAGCCAGGGTCTGAGGGATCCCTTCCCTGCACTGACTAGCTTCCAAACATAACTTGTCCCTATCTCCACTCCTTCTGAGGGCAACTCCCCTCAATTAGCTGTTGGCTGAGCCCATTCACCAGGAAGGTGGTTTTAGGGTCATCTTGCCTTTTTTCTAGGAGGGTACTTATGAAGTTGACCTTGCTCCACCTTTTAAAAAGCCCTACTACTGAAGGTTGAGTTCATGAGCTGCCCCATCACTCCCCCTTCATAGCTTATTACTGGAAGAAGCAAAGCTACCCCTATTTATCTAAATATTCTCGTTTATTTTCATTCCTCATCTGCATTCTCTTTCCTTCTCAATAAATAGTCATTTTGATAAATTTAATATTATCTATTGAAAGTGTTCTTGTATAGGCAACTATCCTTTGGTATTCACAGGAAATTGGTTCCAGGATCCTCAGTGATACCCAAATCCCTGCATGCTCAAGTCCCTTATATAGAATGGTGTAATATTTGTGTATAACCTATGCACATCTTCCCCTATGCTTTACATCATCTCTAGATTACTTTAATACCTAATGCAATGTAAATACTGTATAAACAATTTTTATATTTCATTGTTTAGAGGACAATGACAAGAGAAAATTCTGTACATGGTCAATACAGATGCAGTTTGTTTTTTTTTTTCCTATTTGCTGTCGGTTGAACCCAAAGATTCAGATAAGGATGACTGACTGTGTATTGGACTGTGTATTGGACAAGGGAATTTATTCTTACCTCTTTTTTCTTTCCTCATGATAATATTGTGATTTGACTTTGATGTTTTTCTATAGTTAATTTTTATATGAAATTAGTTTTCCTGAATTTATCTAGTGAGAACCCAGCCCAGAATATTTTCCCATCCACAAAGCTTCCTCTTCTGTTCTTTTGTGCGGGGCTTACCAGTAGAGCAGCTTGCTTCTTGGGATTCTTCTACCTGTAGGACTCTCAAACCTAGTTATGCATTAGAATTACCTAGAAGATCTTAAACAACATGGATGCAGGGTGGTCCCCAAATGTGTCAAGTGAGACTCCAAAGAGGGACACGGGCATCAGCCAGCATAGAGATTTAGAACTCATTAGTGACCCTTTTGCTCTTGGTGGTCACCTGCCCAGACCCCAAAGGACACTGATGATTTTTTAATAAATGCCATGGCAGTGATGTGTGGGAATTTTCAAGGGTGGGAAGCTGCAAAGCAACAATTATAACATATTTGTAACATGAAATGTCGAATACATACAGCGTATGCTCGCACATGAGGGACTGGCATGATGAAAGCCTGTGGGAGCAACAGCCATCCTGGGCACCCCAGCTGCTTCTAGCTGTCATTGTCCTCTCCCCCCGCCCAGGGAGAATCCCTGCCCCAAATGCTTTGCCCATCCTTTCTTTGCTACATTTATTACTTATATGTTAATATCCAAGCCCTACAATGTTTAGCTTTGTGAGCTTTTTGACCTAATAGAAATGGACTCAGAGTGTATTTATTTTTTTCAGTATTTGCTTTTTCCATGCTTTATTAATTTTTTTTCATATTCCATTCTTCCACCTCCACTACTTGGAGGTTATATACACTCAAAATCTGTTTCAGTGGTTAATTTAGGTAATTTAATGTGTACCTAAGAAATTATAAGGTTAGTATATATGTTTATCACAAACAAACAATTTTAAAACTCTAATCATGTTATTCTCCACTGTAAGATGTTGTCCAGTATTATAGTTTTATCTTTTTAAAGTCCTCGAATTATCCATTACTATCATTTTGTAAGTTTTTTTCTTTAAATTAGATTAACTTCCAGCACCTGTGTGCATCATTCCTATTGGTTTCTCATAGTCCTTGTTCAGGACAACTTTTCTTCTTCCTGAAGTACATTCTTTAAAATTGACTTTAGTAATCAAGTCTTTCATTGTTTTTTTTTTTTTTTTTTACTGGAAATGTCTTTTTCCTCTCTTCTCTTGATAGTTTTATTAAACATGGTTATATTTTCTTAGCATACTGAAAATATTATTCTAATGTCCTCTGGCTCCTAGTTTTGCAGTGAAGAAGTCAGCCATAGGTCGTAATTGCTTAATTCTTTATAGGAAATTGTCATTTGTCTCTAGTTGTCTGAAGGGTGCACTGAGTATCTTTGTGAAGTTCCACTATTATGCGTCTTTGACAGTTCTCAACTACTCATGACTTAAGAACAGCTCCTCCCCTCCTCCCTTCCTCCCCTCCTCCCCTCCTCCTCCTCATCCTTCTCCTCCCCTCCTTTCCTACCCCTCCTCCCGTCCTCCCCTCCTCCCCTCCTCCCGTCCTCCCCCACCTCCTTTCCTCTCCCTCCTCCTTTCCTACCCATCCTCCCCTCCTCCTGTCCTCTCCTCCTCCCCTCTCCTCCTCCCCTCCTCCTGTCCTCTCCTCCTCCTGTCCTCCCCTCCTCCTCTCCTCCTGTCCTCCCCTCCTCCCCTTCTCCTGTCCTCCCCTCCTCTTCCTCCCCTCCTCCCCTCCTCCTCCTCATCCTTCTCCTCCCCTCCTTTCCTACCCCTCCTCCCATCCTCCCCTCCTCCCCTCCTCCCGTCCTCCCCCACCTCCTTTCCTCTCCCTCCTCCTTTCCTACCCCTCCTCCCCACCTCCTCCTGTCCTCCCCTCCTCCCCTCCTCCCCTCCTCCTGTCCTCTCCTCCTCCCCTCCTCCTGTCCTCCCCTCCTCCCCTCCTCCTGTCCTCCCCTCCTCCCCTCTTCCCCCTCCTCCCCTCCCTGTTCCTCCTCTCCCCCACCTCCCTGCTCCTCTCCCCTCCCCTCTCAGCCCCTCCCCTCCTCCATTTCCTCATTGCTCCTCTCCCCCACTCCCCGCCACTCCAGACCCCCACTCCTCCCTTCCCTCCTTGGGGCTTAGAATACAGACTTGTTAGACCTTCATTCCATTCTCCTGTCTCTGGGCCTCCCGAGCTTTAGGTTAAGCTTCCTTCATGTGACATTTATATAAATGGCCCGTGGATGTGCCATCGTCAGTCTTCACTCATCTCATCCCTGCAGCTCTTCCCCACCCGTCACTGTCCACACAGAACCTGCCTAGCCTTCAGGCCCACCTCATATGCCCCCCAGCGCCTCCACAAAGCTATGCCGGATTCTACAGGCCTCTTCATTCCCACCTTCTGTGTCTTTCACAGCAACTGCTGTCCCCTGCGTGAGATGACATGGTGTGGAGCAAAGGGTGTCGCAATTGGAGTCCGAAGTCCCTAGTCATACTCTGACTCCACCACCTAATAGCCCTATGTGCTTGGGTAGTCACTTGTCCTCCTGACCCTCAATGTCCTCAGTTGTCGCCTGATGATGACAAAGTTGTTAGGAAGAGTAAATGAGGGTCACAGAGGCCCCAGCTAGTGCCCAGTGCTGGCTGTGACCTCAGCATGTCCTTGTACCTTAATGCCTCAGTGGAATCTATTTTGGGGAGGATGGTGGTCCAGAGGTGGCTGCCAGTGCCCACCTGTAGAAATGCGGCAATGAAGTGGTCCTTAGGCAAGGGTGAAATCCCAGTTTATGTGCCTCCGATCTGTAATCCTTCATTCTACTTTCCACGCTGCAACATTCCCATGCCCTCCTTCTGTTAAGGAAACATCACTAGCTCCCCATTGCCCTCAGAATTAAGTCCAGAATCCTTTCTATGGTGTGGCGACCCCTTTGGGGCTGGACCACTGCTCACCTCTACATATCTTGTTACTGCCCAGCTCCCACCTTAAATCTCCTTCCAGGACTCCACAATGGCTTTTTCAAGATGCCTTTTTTGTCTTGCCCTTTTACTTTTAATTTTCTGGTCTCTTTCTATCTGTCACTTCAATCCTGGGCTCCAGAGTTGAGTGGTGCCTTTCCTAGGTACTACCATGGCACTTGAGCCCACACCCACATGGCCTGGTTACAGTTAGCCTGAATTGGTCAGGTGCACATTACTACATGAAAGTAACCTGAGGCAGTTAACTTTATAAAGAGAAAGGGATAAATTTAGCTCATACTTTTGGAGGCTTAAAGTCCAAACAGCATAGCTGAGGCTTTTTCAAGCTGCCCCTATCTGCATCATATAGGTTATGGATGACAATGGTGGGAAGTGTGTGCCCCTGCAAAACTCTCTCATCTTCAGTCAGAGCAGATGGACTAAAAAACCAAGTTCCCACAATCCTGTTGGGGGTCACGGCCCCAAGACTTCAGGACCTCCCACTTGCCTCATCTCTTAAAAGTCCCCACCGCCTCCCAAGTGCAGTACCCCAGGGACCAAGCTTTTAAGGTATGGAACTTTGGCTACATTGAACATCCAAACCACAGCATAGGCTTTTATTAAAAAAAAATAAAAATTCTGCCAATCTATTTCTGTCCAGTCAGAGGTTCGATAAGGCAGGACCTGGCTCTCATTTCCTGCTGGTCCCCAGGTGCCCAACATAAGACCCCTAGATAGTGTTTAATAAATATCTATCAAAGGGAGGAAGGGGAAAAGGAAGGAAGGAGACAAAATGTTATTGGGAACTACAGGAAAACCGGTGTTTTTGTCACCCAGGGGCGAGGACTGTCTCAGAAAGAATCTGCAGTTATTCTCTGGGTTAGGAGGAAAGATTTGTTTTGGCTCCTGGTTTCAAAGTTTTCAGTCCCTGGTCAGCCAGCTTCAAGGAAGAAACATGTGGAAGGATGCAGAGGGAAGGTGCTTAGTCTGTGGCAGCCATGAATCAGAGAGAGAGAATGGGCTGGGGACAAGATGCAGTCCCCAAGAACATGCCCCCAAAGACTCACTTCCTCTAACTAGGCCCCACCTCCTACACCTTCTATCCCCTTGCAATAGCATCATCAAATTTTTCATTCACTGAGAGGTCAGAGCCCTCACGATCCAGTCACCTCCCGAAACCCACCTCAGAACATTCCTGAATGGGGACAAAGCCTTCACTATGTGATCCTTTGTGGGATAGTTAGATCCACACCATTACACATAGCCTAACAGTCATTCCAGAACAACCACACGAGCACTAGCTGGTGTGGCCACACCCCTCAGCTAGTCCTGGTCACTAGCCAGAACATTAGAGTTTGAAAGCTTTGCAGACCCCAACAGCGAGCTTGCTTCCCAGCCAGAAGTGGGGAGGAGAGGCCCTCCTTCTTCCCTCAGCTGGGAGGGGTATGTGTTTAGATAAGGAGGAGTGGGATGAGGAGGCTGGTGATTAGAGTTCATTTCCCAGCCTCTCTATGCTTGACTGAGATCCAAGGGCAGAGAGAGAAGTGGGTGGGGTAGGAACACAGCAGCTTATCCCTTCAGACTTCCCACACTAATTCTCTTGGAGGTCAATTTTCTATAAAATGCTATTTGCTGCCTAAACTGTGAGGTTATTTTACCTTTTGTTTTGTGCCAAATTACAATTTTGCTTTCTAGGCAAGTATGGAAGTTCTGGGGAATTCACAGAAGCTTACTATTGGAGACACCTGGAGAGTCTCCTAAGACTGGCCCAGCTAGACTTATAGTGCAGGCAGGGGCCTAGGGACCCAGGCTGGGGCGTCTTCAGAGAAAATTACTCAGCCGGAGTTTGAGAGGATGGGGGCGGGGGCAGCAAAACCTGGCAGTACTAGGACCATTGCTGCCACCTGTACCAGGTGGTTCCCCAGTGCTAACGCATGTGTGGGCTGCTCAGCGTGTCTCATGCAACTAGTTACAGCATGTTAAATATTTGTTATACCACTGGGCTCTGTGCTAGGCACAGTCATGCATTAACCTCATTCTCAAACCACTTTATGATGCAGCTGTTGCTGTCTGTTATCATCAGCTTACTAGATGAGGACTGAGTATCAGAGATCTGCCCAAGGTGACCTCTGGAACAAGTCTCAGGGCCAGGATTTGAGTTCTTGCTAATAACCCCTCCTTCCCCAAACATGCTTCCCAATGCCAGGCACTTAGGATATGAAGATAAGATTTAAGGTTTCTGTCTTAGTTCAGGTCTTCTGGGAAGCAGAAGTATAAGGGATTGATGGAAGGAAATGCCCGCAGAGGACTCAGGAGAGATGAAACCAGAGAAGGTGGGGAGAGCCTTTAGAATGTGGTGCAAGTGGCATCTGTTGAGGGAGCAGGAAAGGACACTCAGGTGAGAAGAGCCTCCCCCTGGAGCGCAGCTCAGAAAAGATCCTGGTTAGTCTGATAGGAAGCCTCAGAGTGAAGACCAGTCATAGAGGAGTCCCACACTAGGCAGAAATGGTGGCTTTAGTATCTTCTGTGTCTAGTTAGTGGATGAGGGTATCATGGCTTCATAGTGGATCCTGTAGGGCATGATACTGCCCCTTGTAACAGGCTCTTCTCTCAAAGGGAGGCCGAGGTGTGTGCTTTCATGGCTGCCACAGGCTCTAGCCTTGAGCAGTCACATACTATTTGTCCTCTACTACTGTAGGGTTTGGTGGATGTTTTAAAAACCCTAAAGTAGAATATCCAATGTAGTCTCCTGGATAGAAATTATTTCATTATCAGTTGAGCAAGTTGTACACTGTACAAAGGGACCCTGTCAAGGGGGCTAGTAAGAGAGAGCAGGGGATTGACATGCAGGCACCCTCTCAGCCAAGTTGTGAGTTTTGCTATTGTGGCTCAAAGAGGCACCTTTTCCCTAATTCAGCTATTCAGAGATCATCATTTGCACAAAAGTAGAGAGTGAAGACTACCAGCAGCCTGTCCTTCCTAAGAGAAAAGAGGGATGGGGTTTTCAATGAGTCAGGGTCAGCTGGGGCAGTGGGGGCTGGGAAAAAGTTTCAGGCTTCAGCCCAAAGAAGGTAAGCTGTAAGTCCAAAGAACAGGTAAGGTAGGGGGCAAGGAGTCCAGTTTTGTCTGTTTGGGGGCCTATGAATCCTTGGAAATCAATAGGAAGCCACTCAAGGATTTCAGATGGGAGATGGTCATTTTGGTGCTCTGGTTCATTTTGGATATGAAAAAGTCAAATCCTAAAGATAAAAAGTGTCATTGAGGATATGAAGAAAAGGGAACTCTCTTGCACACCGTTGGTGGGGATGTAAATGAGTACACCTATTTGAAAAAGAGCATGGAGTTTCCTCAAAAAATAAGAGAATATCATATAATCCAGCAATTCTACTTCCGGGTATATATCCAAAAGGAATGAAGTCATCTGAGCCATCTTTAGGGTCTAGGTCCTCTGGTGTTGGGGCAGAGGGGTGGGTAAGGGACCATGCTGAGTCTTTTGATGGATCCTGGACATTACCTTTTGGTTCTCTATAACTGTCACTGCCTGTTGGGCCCAAGCCACCAAGGCTGTCCAGGGGGTGGCACAAGGGTGCATCGTCCAGCATGGGGCTGTGTGTGATTCTTCTGGTATCCTGTGTCCAGAGGGCTCCCATTCCTTCTCCTGCCTCCATCAGCATAGTTTTCCTCTTACATTGCCTGGTTGGGGAGGGGGTAGTTGGCTTGATTGCCTTTTGATCTGAGTCCCAGGAAAAGAGGACATTGGTTGTCCCCAAGCATGCTGGCTGTGTTTAAAAGGTGGGGCATTTGACAGTGTGGGTTGTCTCTGTGTCCTCTGCTTTGGGCATAATGAAAGTTAGGGGTGTGCACCTTGTCTGGGGGCAGAGCAATGGGAGGGAAGTGGCCTGTGGGTGCACTTGGTATACTCAGTGGCGGAGTGCCTCTCAGCATCATAGAGACGAGTCGCCCAGCTACTCCTGCCACTCTGCTTGTCACTGACAGTGAATAGTCCCCCTGAGGGTATGCAAAGGGCAAGTGAGTGGGTATGCAAAGGGACAGTGTGTTGAGATTCACCGCTCCTCCAAAACAGCAGATGGTGACAGGACCCACATGTTCACACTAGTCTCAATGTTAAAAACTATCTTGGATTCTTTTTTTTTTCCTCTTTTCAATGCTTTATCCATTCACATTATTCAATACAATTCCAATCTATAGGTACTTAATCAAGAAATGACAATCCTTAATGTTGGGCAGTACAATAGACATAATCAATTCAAAGCAACCAATTCTAAGTTAATTCTAAGCACTGCAAACATATTTATGATAGGCTCATTACAGACATTCCCTCTGCATGCTAAGTTCAAGTGCCAGACCTAAAGTCTCAAGTCCTAGTAGTTAAGTCCAGCAGATACACACTCACTCAGACCGCAGTGATCAGGTCAGGAATGCATAAAGGCTTCTCCTGGGGTGGAGCTGAACGCTGACTGAGGAGAGGGTCCTGAGGAGAAGTCACTGTTCTCACCAGGGTCAAGATGTGGTTGTAGAGTTTGAGAACCGTGAGGATGATGCAGAGGATCAGGCAAATGATAAGAGATGGGATGTCAGTCCAGGCTTTCGGGCATGTGTGCATCAGTATTGGTTGGCTGAATGTCAGTTCATTTGCTCCATCATTTATGCTAAATTCTGGGGCTTCTATTGGCCCTTTCAATCCCTATCAGCTGTTACTGGGCTGCTCAATGACATCTTTTATTCTGGGGTCAGGACATCTGGTCTGGTGGTTTCCCTAATCTCTCACTTCTGCCTTGATCAGGGCGAAGGCAAATGACAGTGGATTCACTTTGAGTTTTATCAGGGTTGTGGGAAGTGACTTAATTTATCAGGCTATGCCTGATGACAATATTGGAGAGTTCCATAGTCGTGCCTGGTGGAGAATGCAGTTTTATTTTAAAATGGAGTTACTTAGGCTAAGGCCCTTCTTAGGTTAAGGCCATACTTACAGAATGGCTCCAATTTATCCTAGCAACAACCTTACTATGTACCCCCAACTCCTCCTGGTGATCTTGCTGTCAGTATTTCAAATGCACCTCAACAACTTTAAGTCACTTTTACTCTGTCTGGAATATATTTCCTGGCTTTTAGAATCTCCGGATCCTTCTGGTTCTTCATGAATCAGTATAAATATGAATTCCTTTGAGTTACTTTCTATGAAGACAACCTGATTTCTGAATATCTCCACTTGGATACTACACACCACAGGCAGTTGCCAATGTGGATCCACTGCAGGCAAATCAGAGAGGGGTATTAAGAAAACCTGCATCTCAGATGGCACCATGGCATGTCTGGAAACAGAGAAATCAATGACCAAGGACATGGTCGAATTGATCCAGAGGGTGAGCTACAGTAAATTCTTATGTAAAAGCCACTGTATGGTAGCCTGCTGAGAGCCAAGACAGCTGCCATTATTTCCTGCTACATTACGGTCTATCTTGGATTCTTTACCTGACCTGAAAGCCATAATATGCCTTTGAACTAGACCTCATATGATCATTTAAATGTCAGAAGACATTGGAGAAGTTGAGGGCTTCTTCACAGCATATGATCCCATAGTCAGGGAAACGCAGAGTTGGGAAGTGAGACTGTCTATTTTGTGTCCATCCTTTCTACCTCCCTGCTCCTCAGCGTGCCTCACCAAACACATGGCCCTTTGTACCTGACCCTGAGGAGAGCAGCTCCCTAAAAGCATCTTGAGGTATTGCCATCCATGAATAAACAACTCCAACTCCAGGCCTGACTTCTGTAGTACGATGACACTATGTGGCATGGGATCTCAACAGTTCAGAATGGTCCCTTGAAAGGATGTGAAGCTTCATTCTGTGCCCCAGAAACTTTGAGCCCAGTGTGCATAAGTATTTGGAGGAAGTTTTTTTTTTTTTTTTCCTCTTAAGAGAAAACACTGCTTCCAGGCTCTCATTTCTGGCCCCAGAAAGGTGGAGAGGTGAGTGTAGCCACTGTCAGTCCTTCTGCTGCAGTCATTAAAGCAAGACCCTTATGGCTATCCACAGAGCTGTGCATGCTAATGGGAATTTGTAATCAATAGATGCTATAATTCTGGTTCATTAATAATCCCTTGCTTGCCCAATTAATCAAAATGAGATGTGCTTTAGTTTGGAGGAAAGCATGCTTAACTCCAGTCCTGGCAGAAACTGTGCCCAGTCTCGCAGCTGGTTGCTCTGGGCCAAGACACTTGTCTGTAGAAGGAAGTGAGTGCTAGCCAGCCTCTGCGGCCCTTCTCCTCCCTTGTCCACACCCTGGATAGTGTGGTGGGCTGAGCTGCAGGGTAAGAGGCAGGGATAGGTAGGGGAGGAAGGGGAAGGAGGTGCAGAACCAGCCAGCTTATTATTATTACTTCTTCTCAACCAGGAATCATCAGCCGAGAAAATGCAGAAGATCTCCTGGAGAACATGACTGAGGGAGCATTTCTGACCCGAGTCAGTGAGAAAATCTGGGGTTACACCCTCTCATACCGCCTGCAGAAAGGCTTCAAGCACTTTCTCGTGGACGCCTCTGGAGACTTTTACAGCTTTCTGGGAGTGGACCCCAATCGCCATGCCACACTCACGGATCTCATTGATTTTCACAAGGTATCCCTCTTCGGGGTGCTAGTCGGGATATGAAATAGGTGGAAACCTAGGCTGAAGAGAGCTAGAGCAAGCACAGCAAGACTGAAGGTACTGACCCATGGGGCTGCGGAATCTCAGAGACACTCAGAACAACAGGGTAGAAGAGCATAGATGTAGACTAGGCCAGGCTCGGGGGCCCACTTCTCTCTGTTCCATTATATCTTATGACTCACATGTGCATCTGTAGCTCTTTTCTCTAGGCCTCTTCTCATGCTGAATAGCCCAGTGCTCCCTACTGTCAGTACCTAGGGGCTGACTGATGGCACTCTCCGCACACCTATGACTCAGTCTCAGGAGTGCCCTTCTTGAGGACATTCTAGCCAGGCCTCTGGCAGACTCTGAGAGTTAGCTCAAGTGCAGCAGGCAGTCCTGTGGTTAGGGATGCTTTCCTAGTAGTGGAGTTAACACCTCTCTTGTGTGAACCTCAGCTTTAGCACTTGATGTATTTGTGGCCATGGGCAGAACACTCAGTCTCATTTACCTTTGGTGTCCTGGCCAGGTGCCCCGTTTCATTTTGCACTGTCATCACAGAATGCCACAAACTAGGTAATTTATAAAGAATGGAAATTTGTTTCTCACCATTTTAGAGGATGGGAAGTCCAGGACTGAGGGGCCAGCATCTGGTGAGTGCCTTTTTATGGCATCATCCCATGGTGGAAAGTGGAAAGGCAAGAGAGAATGAGGCAGCGAGAGAAGAGGGGGCCAAACTCATGTTGTATTCCTTTCTTTTTTTTCCCCTATAAATACAGAAGTGGCTCCTGAAATAAAGGCACTAATTCACTCATGAAGGCAGAGCCCTTTTACTGGTCCTACCTCTTAATAGCATCACAAAGACAATTAAGTTTTCAACACATGATTTTCAGGAGGAAAAATTCAAATCACAACACCAGGCATATGGATGCAAATAGTCTTAGCTGGGATCTTGTGAGCCTTAAATGAGATCATGTGCACAACTGTGTTCTGTAACTGGGGTTATGGAAGTCTCTGTGTCCCATCACTCTTCTTGTGATTTGTCCCCCTGCCACAGACCCACATTGAGAAAGATGTCTTTCAAACAATGCATGTAGTGAGAAGCCACTCTTATGTTATGTGGCTGTTGGCATCAGTAGTAACTGAGAGAAAGGCAGAGGTGGAAGTCAGTGGCCTGGAAGGGCAGGATAGAGGGATTCTGAGAGCTGAGTGGTAGAAGCTCAGGGCTTCAACATCTCCCTGAGCTTCCCAGGCTTAGAAGGGCTCACAGAGTGACTTGACCATCTCAATAGGTTTTTGCTTTAATAGGGACCCTCAGATTTATATTCTCTTCATTTCTTCATGAGTGTCCCCAGGGCTTGAGAAAGAGCTTGTAATGTGGCCCTATGACTGAAGCATATAAAAAAGTCACCCACCCCAAAACACCTGGACATAGAGTGCAGTGGACTGCCTGGACAACTGGATGAACCAGGATCAGGGAAGATTTCCACTTGTGTGGGAAAGAGCCTCTCACAACCAGAGGAAAGGCAAAGCCTGGGAATATTGGATACTGGTACCTTCTCTGAGCCAAGCATGGAGCCCAATGATCTGCATCATGCCCTCATTTAATATTCACTACTCTGTGAGGGATATGTATTAGCCCCAGTTCACAGATCAGAAAACCAAGGCCAGGGAGAATGAGAAAGTTGGCCAGTTCTCATGGCCGGGACCAGCTGGGACCAGGAGTAAATCCTCAGACTGTCTGCCGCTACAGCATGTGCTCTTCCCACTAAACCTTTGTATGTGTTTCCCTGTCCAACATAAGCTACTTCAGTGGTGATGAGCTCCTTGTCCCTGGAAGCTTTCCCAGTGAAGGGTAAATGCCCATCTCTCAGGGCAGGTTTCTGTATGTGAATCCCAGACCAGATGTCTCCGAAGGTCTTTATTCTCTTCCAAAGCTCAATTTTTGAGACTGACAATTCACTTCTAAGGCTATAGAGAGACAGCATCCATATCCATGTGGAAATCCAGTAGCCAGCTTTTATAAATGAAAAATTTAATTACACAATTAATTCACGATTGTATTTTAAGAAAATTCAAATGCCATAGCAACCCCACACTTCATTCATTTAAAATCCCTGTTTCTATCCTCCACCATGAATAATCATTTTGCTATGTGCCTATCCAAGTATTTCCTGGGCAGTAATACAAAAGCTTAAGTATATAAGGAAATATATAGTTTCATTTTTTTTCACAGAAATTATATAACTTTTTACATGTGGCTCAGCAACTTGATTTTTAAAAACTATATGTAAAGCATCATAGAATGTGGTGTTTAAAATCATGGTCCCTGGAATCAGAGTGCTGAGTTTAAATCCCAACTTCATTACAGTATGTGATTTAGGCAACTACTCAAACCTCTGTGTCTTAGTTTCCTGGTCAGTAAGATCGGTTTAATAATAGCACTTTATCTCTTAGATTCATTGTGAGGTTTAAATGAGATATCATAGAAAGTGCTGAAGAAGTATACCTGACACTTGTAAGTTACTAAGTCACTACCAGGAGATCTTTCCATGTCATGACACGTACCAATCCTTGTACATGCCCTGTGGTATTCCATGGTACGAATGTATATTACAACTTAATTATCCATTCTCCTCTTACGTCCACTCATTCAACTTCTAGTTTTTCAAGATGATGAACAGTGCTGCAGAGACTTCATCACTATGTATATGTCACTATGTTACTATGAATACATGTGCAATATTTTTTCTAGGATGGATCCCCTGAACTGGAATTTCTGGAGAGGAAAGTATGCACATTCTAATTAGAAAAGATCTGCCAGAATGCCCTCCCAAAACATGGTGCCAATTCATGTTCCTGCCAAAACTATATGAGGCTGTTTCCCCACACTGCTGCCAACACTGGGGATTCTCAGTCATTTAATTTTTTTCCATCAGATGGGCAGACACTGGATCTCACTATTGTTTAGCTCGTATCTCTCTGATTGCTGCCGATGCTGAGGATCTTTTCATACTCTTAATGGCCAGTTGGATTTCTTAGTCTGTGAATCATCTATTCATATCCTTTGTCAATTTTTCTATTTAGATGTCTCTTTCTTATCGATGTGGCCATTTCTTCAGCTTCTAAATTGCTCTTTAGTTATGTCCATTCCGCTTTTTCGGTTCCTCTACTGAAATTTTTCTTTTTTAATTTAAATGGTCATGCTATTCATTTGCTCCCCCCTTTCTCCCCCCACTCAAATATAATAGCTCATTTTTGTTTCATGGATGGCTTATTCTGCTGAGAAAGTTAATTCACATCTCTTAAAGGCTCCTTATGTTTGTTTTATAAACTTGTTATTTTCTTGGGAATCAGTTCTATTATTGAGCCTGACATCTTTCTTCTATAGTTATGCTTGTCTTTAAATATTTCTAAATTTGGGGCTATGAGATGATAGTCCAACTTTAAATTTCCTGATTATCCATGAGTGCTTTCAGTTTCTCTTTCCAGTCTCTTCATGCTGTAGGGGTTGGAGTTATAGTGAGTAGTTCATCTTTTGGGCAGGTAGTATCTGAACTTTTGGGGTCTCCTTGGCTTCCCCAGGAGCTATGTGCTTCCCCAATCTGTTCAAAATCCCCTACCTGACTTCAGCACACACCAGGGGTTCTAGATTAGTCCCAAAGTTATTATTGGATCCTCTTATACATGTTTCACCACACTAGGAACTCAACTCTACTTGCATGTTGACCACAGCTTAGAAGGTTTTAAGAAAATGATCCCTGGGCCCCAACTCAGATCAATTAAATTAGGATACAGAGGATCATTGTCATTTAGATGGGTGTCCCCCAAATGCTCATGTGTGAGACAACACAAGAATGTTCAGAGGAGAAATGACTAGATTGTGAGACTTGTGAACTAATAATGGATTAATCCACCTATATGGACTAATTGAGTGGTAACTGTAGGCAGGTAGCCCCTGTCCTACATTGACACCTATAACAATCTCATGTGGTATATCTCTTGGTTTTCAAAGATCCTTCAACATTTTTATTCTGTTGATGGGTTTCTCTTATTTTCCAATACTTTAAAGATTTATTTCTTTTTTTTAAAGCAGATTACCCCTGCCTCATTATTTATAGAAATTTGAGTGAAGAAGACATATGCATAGTCTTTGTCTTTCTGTCTCAAACAAGACTCTAGTGAATGTTTATATTGCTTTCTTGATTTTAAGTAAATGCCCCTCCTCCTTTTTTTTTTTTTTTTTTACCTTTCAGGAGGAGATTATCACTGTTTCAGGGGGAGAATTGCTACAGGAACCCTGTGGACAGAGGGACAGCCCACCAGACTACCACCTATTATTTGAATGATTATTTTTTTCCTTATTATAGTTAAATCCCTTTGGGTACCCTCTTTCTGAACTCAGTGCAAGAACTTCCCAACTCAAATCCCAATGGCTTTCTAGAAGATCTACCACTATCCAGAGGATCAAGTACATCAGTATGTCTCAAGAGATATGAAATGTGTGCATCTGTGCTGTGGGTCCCATCCCAATGCTCAGGACAGAAATTGCTAATAGCTGCTGCAACTGTTTCATGGAGAATTTAGCTGTGACCTCAGAAGATTCACCCTATTTGTCATGGCTACTCTAAACTAAGCTCCTAGAATGTATGGATCATGTTTTAATAATCCAAAATATTCTAGTGCTGAACCTGGACTTTAACATGTGGTGTGATAAACATTCAATAAATGTTGGTTGAACAAACACACTTCTGAAACTTTTTCAACACTAATAAGCAATGGTTTCTAGTAAGTTATTTCCTGCTTCTCACTCTTTATAAAGCCATGGAGATAATAGAAGAAAGATTGTAAAGGATTTCTATGGAGGATGCTGTAGATGGAGGGGACGATTTCTATAGATGCCACTTTGCTTATGGAGTTCATTACCCTCTTTGATATTATCACTGGAATTACCTAAGGCTCCTGAGCCCTGGCTTCCACGACAGGTGATGGATTCTGTGCTGCCTTCCTTATTTAACCTCTTCTTTGGTCAGCCTCCCCTCTTTTTGAATCGTATATATCTTGACTGCAGTTTGGCAGTACTGAAGTGATGATTTCATGTATTCCTACATATGTGCCCAAGACCTGGTATGCAAGAAATATTTTTAGATATCTGACAAGGCTTTTGCACTTTAGAATGTTCTCTGTATGCAGGCTACTGAAATGATTAATGTTGTCTTCATTGTTCTTGTGTTGATTCTAGTGTCTACTTCATCTGAATATGTTTAACAAGAAGACTCTCCCAATAACTCCTCAATTATGCTCAGTGATGGTGTGATGGTGTCTATTTGTGCATAAGCATTTATGACCACATACACAGAGACAGCAGATTAGGATAATAATCTAGAGTTAAGAAGACCTGGGTCCAAATCCTTATCCCTGGAACTTACTTGCATGATAATGCTTGCAGTATTATTAGCTCGGTGAGCATAAAAAGGTGAATTGATTCCAGGAACATCAGGGAACTGGTTTACCTTACCTGATGAGTGTGTCAAACATCTCTTATGCTCCACTCATTTCTTGCCTCACCTGCTTCCCAGCTCCTTGGCCACTTGTTTCCCCCACAGCCACCATCACTGGAACCAGTTTTGTGTGAGCTCTCCTTTTCTTTACTGCGTGGATCAGCCTCACTTGAGCATCAGCTTATGGTACATGGCCCCATGTGGTACTACGGCTGCTGTTATGGGTTGGATCTGAGGTATCCCCCAAAGGCTCATGTGCGAGACAATACAGGAAGGTTCAGAGTTGAAATTATTGGGTTATGAGAGTTTTAACCCAATCAGTGAATTAATACCCCTGGTGGGATTAACTGAGTGGTAACTAGAAGGAGGTAAGGTGTGACTGGAGGAGGTGGGTCATTGGGGGTGTGACTTTGGGGTATGTATTTGTAGTTGGTATGTGGAGTCCATCTTTGCTTTCTGATCATCATATGATCTGCTTCCCTTGGTCACACTCTTTCACCATGATGTCCAGCCTCACCTTGAGCCCTGAGGAATGGAGCTGGCTGCTATGGACTAAGACCTCTGAAACTGTGAACCTCCAAATAAACTTTTTCTCCTCTGAAGTTGTTGTCAGGTTTTTTAGTCACAGCACCAAAAAAGCTGACTGAAACAGCTGCTCCTCCTGTTGCTGCCGAGGCATGCCACAGGAGAGCTGGGGGTTAGTGCCCATGCAGTGAACCTTAGCTCATTGGTTGATCAATTCTTCTTACTTCTTCCACCTGGAGGGGCTGTCCTGAGAGCCAGCTCTTCATTTGGCCTCTATAGTTCTGCAAGATGGAGAAGTCAGCCATGGGGAAATTAAGCAGTGACCAGGTGAGTGTGACACTCTCTGTTTGTTCTTGCTCTTCCTCTGTCTTAGCTCCTCTCCATCCTGCTCCTCTGGGATGGCTTTCCTGGATTAAGCAGCAGCACAGAAACTTGCCACAGTCTCTTCCTTTTGGGGAACCCTTGAAAAGCACCCATTATAGCAAGGTATTTAATAATATCAGTTTTGCAACTCAGTTCTCTAACTTCCCCAGCCTTCCTGTCTCGTTGGGTACATACAATCAAGTGATAGAGGGAACCCTGCTTTCTGAATTCTAAGGCACTTTAATTTATAACCAAGTACTATCAAAATTACTTTGTTTCTATCAGGACTTTGCAGAACCAAGTTTTTGTTCGGGCTCTGCTAGGTACCAACTATGTGAGTTTGTTCAAGTCTTTTGACCTCACTAAACCTCTGTATAACAGGGGAGAGGATTTTCTATATGGTATCCATTTGGTAGTTTTGGAAAATTAGTTAAATGACAATATGGAAGCTCCATGCAAATGAAAGCTTCATATTGAGCAGTGATGCATCAGGAGAGATGACATGATGATTTTCACTGTGTTGGAAGAAACTTCCAGCAGCATCTTTGAAAGCAGACCAAGATGGGTTGAGAACCCAAATCCCCAGGCTGCTGTACCTGTCACTGCCTAATTAATATGAGAGAGACAACAGCTGAGTTTTCCATCCCTAACACATTTATTTCATTTTATTTGGGGCCAGCACTTTCTGCATGTCTCATATATTTTAGGTTTTACCTGGCTTCAAAATAAATTCCTTGTAAGTTGTCCTGCAAATGAAATTACTGTCTGGAAAACTGCAATTTCATCTTGAGAGTTTTATTATGCTAATAAATGTCAGGATTCTCAAATAAAGGAATTGCCTCCCCTTTTTTTTTCCCTGAGCCCTACAAATATAATGAAAAACAGCCAGTCAGCTACAAGACTCAGCAGAGGGAAAATTTACAACCTGTAACTAGAAAGAGAAGTTGTAAAAAACACAATGCAACTTAATGGAAGATAAATTTCAGGGAATGGGAGGGCAACTTGGGGGTGCAGATCCAGGGAGGTCTCTGCATGGCAGATATTCTTAGGGAATAGCAAGGGGTTTATGGGCCAAAAGGGGGCTACTGACAGAGAAGACCCTTAAAAGGAAACATGGGCATGAAGACTTGGGACCTGGGGTAGTTTGTTCCTTTTTATCACCTTGATCCTCTCCTTATCCTCAGGGCTAACTTGTGATGCCAGGTAAGTTTCTCCATCCTTGGGCCATAGTTTCTTATTTGAGATGGATAAACATGGCTGGTTTCAGAGGGTAGCTATGAAAATAATGTGAGATTTTATAATAATAATGACAGACATTGTTTTAAGCCCTGTGTGTATATGTGTGAGTTTGTGTATGTGTGTGAATTCTCCAGACCATGCTTGAGGGAGACAATGCTCTCATTTCCATCTTGCACATGGGGAAACTGAGGAACAGAGAGGCTCAGAACTTTTCCAGGGTCACTCCTCTTAGAAAAGCACAGACATTGACTATAGCCTGGCTTTTGGAATGGTATAGGCCTTAGGCCAGTGCTTTCCAAACTGGAATGTGTGAACCAGATACAGAGTGATATTAAAAATGCAGGTTCTTCTTCAGAGGATCTGGGATCAGGTTTGAGGTTCTGTGTTTCTAACAGGTTCTGGGTTCTGCTTCCATGACTGGACTGTGGTCCACACTTTGAGGAACCAGCTTTGAGAGCAGTGATCAGCAAATTATAGTACAGGTCAAATTTGGCCTGCAAATTGTGTTTCTACAGCCTGAGAGATTAAGAATGGTTTTTATATTTTTAAATAGCTGAAAAAAATTAAAAAGAAGAATAATATTTTATGATCTGTGAAAATGATATTAAGCTCACATTTCAGTGTTCATCTATAAAGTTTTAGTGGAATATAGCCATACTCATTTGTTTACATATTGTCTTTGGCTCTGTTTGACTCACAAGAATTAAAGCATTTATTATCTAGCTTTTTATAGAAAAAGTCTGCTGACCCCTGCTTTAAATTGTAGTACATCTGTTAGGAATTATTTTGTCTCCTTCCTCTGCTTTATCTAAGTATACCCTTAGTGTTACATTTTTTTCATCCACTGTGGTAAAATACCCGAGAGAATCAACTTAAAAGGAAGAAAGGTTAGTTTTGGCTCATGGTATCAGAGGTTTCAGTCCATGGTCACGTGACCCTGTTTAGGCCTGTGGTGACACAGTACCTCATGATGGAGGAAATCTGTTTACCTGGTAGCATCCAGGAAGCAAAGAGAGGGGCCAGAAGGGGCCAGGGTCCTGCAGTCCCCTTCAAGGGCATGACCACCATGATCTGACTTCCTTTTACTAGCCACCCCCCCCCCTTTAAAGGTCCTACCATTTCTCAATAGCACCAAAGGCAGAGGATCAAGCAATTAACACATGGGCCCCCCCCTTTTTTTTTATAAATTTGTTCTAATTAGTTATATGTGATAGCAGAATGCATTTTGATTCATTGTACACAAATGGAACACAACTTTTCATTTCTCTGGTTGTACATGATGTACAGTTGTACAACATGTGCAGTCATACATGTACCTAGGGTAATGATGTTCATCTCATTCCACCATCTTTCCTACCCCCATGCCCCCTCCCTTTCCCTCCCTCCCCTTTGCCCAATCAAAATTCCTCCATTCTCCCCACACCTCACCCCCCTACCCCCATTGTGGATCAGCATCTACTTATCAGAGACACCATTCAGCCTTTTTTGGGGGGGCGGAATTGACTTACTTCTCTCAGCATGATATTCTCCAATTCCATCCATTTAGCTGCAAATGTCTAATTTTGTTCTCTTTTAATGCTGAGTAATATTCCATTGTACATAGGTACCACAGTTTCTTTATCCATTCATCTGTTGAAGGGTATCTAGGTTGGTTCCACAGTTTAGATATTGTGAATTGAGCTATTATGAACATTGATGTGGTTGTGTCACTATAGAATGCTGATTTTAGGTCCTTTGGGTATCAATCAAGAAGTGGGATATCTGTGTCAAATGGTGGTTCCATTCCAAGTTTTCTAAGGAATCTCCATACTGCTTTCCATAGTGGTTGCAACAATTTGCAGTCCCACCAGCAATGTATGAGTGTACCTTTTTCTCCACATCCTTGCCAACACTTATTATTACTTGTATTCTTGATAATTGCCATTCTGACTGGAGTGAGATGAAATCTTAGAGTAGCTTTGATTTGCATTTCTCTAATTACTAGAGACATTGAACATTTTTTTCTTTTAATATTGATTGACTATATATCTTTTTCTGAGAAGTATCTGTTCAGTTCCTTAGCCCATTTATTGATTGGGTTATTTACTTTTTTGGTGTTAAGTTTTTTGAGTTCTTTATAGATCCTGGAGATTAGTGCTGTATCTGATGTGGGTATAGTAATGATGTTCTCCCACTCTGTGGGCTCTTTTTCACGTTATTGATTATTTCCTTTGCTGAGAAGAAGCTTTTTAGTTTGAATCCACCCTATTTATTAATTCTTGATTTTATTTCTTGTGCTTTAGGAGTCTGGTTAAGAAAGTCAGGATCACACAGGGGCTTTTGGGGGACACTTCCAAACCACAGCATTTAGGAAAGATCCCAACACCATAGTTTGTACCTCAGAGAAACCTAGGTAAATGTTCTATTTTTTTTAAGTACTAAGGATTGAACTCAGAGGTGCTTTTCCACTGAGCTACTCCCCAGCTCTTTTTCCTTATTTATTATTTTTAAAAATTTGAGACAAAGTCTTGCTAAATTTTCGAGGCTGCTCTTGAACTTGTGATCCTCCTGCCTTAGCCTCCTGAGTAGCTGGGATTATAGGCATACATCATGGTTCCCAGCCTACTAAGTTTTATAATAGTGTTACTATTTCAGTTTTGAATCTTATATCTAGTATTCTAAAAGAAGAGTCATTTTCTTGTCAAAGATTCTAACCAAATGTAAGCTGGTAGCATCAGTTACATAGATATTTTATATGGGCACGTGATTGTTTCCTTCTTAGAATTTACCATACTTCCCTGCAGGTAGCTATAATTGTATGTTTTGCCCTTCAGTCTGTGAGATTCTGGGGTCAGGCAAAACCATATTAATCCGTGTATTTTAAGGTATCTGGAATAGTGGTTATTGTATTCATTTGATATGAATTGGGGACAACGGATTGTGCAGATTTCAAAGATCTGCTTTTACCTTTAGGGGACCTCGAAAGGGAAAAAAGCCTAGGCTGAGAATTCTTGCTGCTTTGCATTAGAATCTCAAATCTACTACTTTAAGTTACTAAGAAGAATAAATAAGCAAGTGAACAAATGAGACCAAGAAAGTCAAAAGCAGTTCTGAGGGCTATTTTGAGATGGGAGAACAGCAAGTTGAAACTGAAATCACATCTTGTAAATCTCTTATGTGGCTCACAGCACAGGTAAATGGAGTCAAACCATAGCATAGCAGAGGAACTGTCTAAATGTCGGCTCTCATTCTTAACCAGATTTACTCATGTAAACATAGATCATCAGACGAGCTGATCCATCTCTGCATGACTTTTTAAAAAGTTTTGGTAAAAAGTACATAACATAAAACTTAGAATTTAAACAGTTCTTAAGTGTACAGTTCAATGGCATTAAGTACATTCATGTTATTGTGCAACCATCAATACCATTCATTCTAGAAAGATTCTCATCCTGCAAAACTGAAATTGCATTCTCATTCAACAAAAAGTTCTTACTTCATCCCTTTCCCAGAATCCACCATTCTTTTTATCTCTACAAATTTGACTACTCTAGGTACCTCATATAAATGGAATTATACAATATTTGTCCTTTTGTGACTGGCTGACTTCACATAACTGATGTTTTGAAGGCTTATTCATGTTGTAGCATATGTCAGAATTTCTTTTCCAAACTGTATAATGTTCCATTGTATGTAAGCAAACCCTCTACCATTGAGCTACTGCCTCAGTGATTGTTGTAGCCATTATGGAAAACAGTATAGAAGTGCCACATTTTCTGTGCCATTCATCTGTCAATGGGCACTCAGGTTGTTTCTCTTTTTTGGCCACTTTGGATAATGCTGCCATAAACATGGGTGCACATCTCACAATTCTTGTGCTCTAAAGATGAAATCTTTGACTATTCTAGCAACTCCCCAGTTTACAGATTCTGATTTATCCTGACCACATCATTGCTCTTGTTATGCCAGATTCATGGGACCCCAATAGACCTCCAGGAGCCGAATCCGATGCAATCACACAAGAGTCTTTATTGCAAGCTCAAGCCTGGACTCACAACCGTTCCCGATGCAGCAGTCCCAGGGAGTGAGTCCTGGTCCTTTGTTCAGTGATTTTATAGGTTTTGGGGGGATACTCTATGCATCACAACATCACACAGCAAATCATTCCATACCACGGGAAAGTCAAACAACAACTCAAACATTGATTAGCACATTCAATGGCGGGAACAATTTGGGTAGGGTTGATTGATTAATATAAGAGAGGGATTCCTTTGAACTGATTGTTTTAGGCCACGAGGGGTGCACGTGCTAAACTACACGGTTTCCCAACATGTTATCAACCACCATAAACTACTTGGGGGTCATCTGGCATTCCAGGTATTTTCCCTGTCTCATGCTGATTGGAGGTTGCTAGGGGGGTTGCTATGGGTCTTCACCTAGCCTAACTGAGTCAGGGCACCTGGCACCTAGGACCTCTCCTGTTATTTATAGACAAACAACTCAGCAGGGTGGGTATGTGTTTAGGAGTGCTCTATGGGTTTTTCCAAGTCCAAGGGTCACAGCCCCCTTCCTTGGACAGGCTTTGCTCTGAGGTAGAGGCTGGTTTCTCAAAAATGGAGTCACATTAGTTGCTCACTCTCCAGTTCTCCGGTCTCTGTAATACCCTTTCCTAACTTTTCCTTGTCCATGTTGCCCATGACTCCTCTGATGTGTTCTCTTCCCTGCTGCAACAAGCTACTAAGCCTGACTCTGGCCACATGTGTATTCATGGTGGGCTTTAGCTGATGGGCAATAAAAAGACAACACCTGAGAAGCCATCTGCAATAGACAGGAAGAGGGATTTGCACTTCCCTGATGATTAGTGATGTTGGGTATTTTTCCTATACTTATTAGCCACTAGTGTATCTTCTGAGAAATGTCTATGTGGATCCTTTGACTATTTTATAAATCAGACTATTTATTTTTCTTGTTGAGTTTTTTGGAGCTCCTTATGTAGTCTAGATATTAATACCCTGTTGGATGAATAGTTTAAAAATATTTTCTCCCATTTTGCCAGTTGTCTCTTCACTGTGTTGGCTTTTTCCTTTGTTCTGCAGAAGCTTCTTGGTGTGATATTATCCAGTTTGTCTAGCTTTGATTTTGTTTTGTAGGCTTTGGGTTTTTTTTTTTTTTAAATCACTGATATCTTGGAACATTTTTCCTATGTAGTTATCAGGGAAATGCAAATCAAAATCACAATGAGATAGCCTCTCACCGCAGTCAGAATGGCTATACTGACAGGAATGCTGACAAAAAGAAACTCTTATACACTGTTGGGTGCGAATGTGAATTAATACAGTCATTATGTCCACTTTTGTTTTTCTTTTTCCTTTTGTGGTACTGGGGTTCAAACCCAGGGCTGTGTGTGTGCTAAGCAAACCCTCTACCATTGAGCTACTGCCTCAGGCGTTATTGTAGCCATTGTGGAAAACAGTATGGAGGTGCCTCAAATGTCTAAAAATAGAACTACCATGTGATCTAGTGATCCCACTTCTGGGTATATATCCAAAGGAAATGAAATCAGTACCTCAAAGAGATACTTACATGCCTTTGTTCATTGAAGAACTATGCACAATAGTCAAAGTATTGAATTAACTGAAGTATCCATGGATGGATGAATGGATAAAGATCTGTGACATATATAACTAATGGAATATTAATCAGCAATTAAAAAGAATGAAATCCTGTCATTTGTCATTTGTGGAAAAACGGAGAGACTTGAAGGCAATTATGTTAACTGAGATAAACCAGACACAGAAAGACAAATAATGTATGTTCTCTTTTATGTGTGAAGCTAAACAAGTTGATCCCACAGAAGAATAGAAGAGAATAATGATTACTAGTGGCTAGGAAGGGTAGGGGAAAGGGTGAATAGAGGGAGGTTGGGGAACAGGTACTGAAATACAGTTAGGAAGAATGAGGTCTAGTGTGGCACATACAGTGGGGTAACTATAACAACACATATTTTTAAAAGAAAGGTATTTGAAGGCTCTAAATACAAAGAAATGATAAATATTTAAGAAGATGGAACTGCTAATTACTCAGATTTAATCAATTTTATATGTATATATGTATTGCACTGTCACACTGTGCCTCATAAATATGTATGCATATTTTGTCAATTAAAAATAAATTAAGGGCTGGGGTTGTGGCTCAATGGTAGAGTGCTTGCCTAACACACATGAGGCACTGGGTTTGATCCCCAGTACCACATTAAAAAAATCTAAATAAGCAAAATAAAGGTATAAAAAATAAATTAAGACTCAATGTCTCCACTGACCATACTGAGTAGCATTGCATATGTCTCGATTGTGTTTCTCACGTCCATTATATATCCTCATCCCAGAGAGTGATGATTTCATGGGAGGCTGATTGTGAGCTCATCCCCCAGGAGACTGTGAAGTGGAGGACAGTGAGGAGAGAGAGCCAGAGATGGACTTAAAGATGCTTGTGGCAGCTGCTCTGCTGAAGGACACCTCCTTACTATGGAGGTACCAATGTCAAGGTCCAGTCATCACAGGCACCTCCTAGAAGGAGGCTGAAGTAGAGGAGACCAAGAGGCTTCGTCCTCTGTGAAAGGAGGGGCTATCACAGCTGCTCTGTGGTGGACCCTTTGCTCATTTGCCAAGAGACATCTGCGCTTTATGAATATCCCTTCCTTCTTCACTCCAGGTAGAAGGAGACACTGGGTAGGGAAGGTAGAGTCATTCTTTGTGTGTGTGGGCGTCATGAATATAAACCTGAATTTAAATGATAGTAGAAGAATAAAAGAGGACTTCAGGAAGAGGAAATAATTGGAATAAGGAAAGACCTGGAGGCACGTGTGTGTGTGTGTGTGTGTGTATAGGCTAAAAATGGGTTCGTTAGTGTATTATATCTACTCCTCTGTACAATACAATCTAAACAATAGCATGACCAAATTCTTCAAAAGGGATATATTCTTCCAGATTCTCAGCCATGAGCCAAGGATCTTAGATATTTCTGGAAGCCTATGGCAAAACAGCCGCTTGTATTAATAATTTGGTATTGGCCCAACATTTGGCCTAGATCTTTTATGACTTGGTTTCCACCCTGTGCATCTTTTCCCAGATCCTTTAATCAATGTTGTATACTGCTAACCGCAATGTATGTCCTCCTGTTGGAAGGCTTTTGGATGATTCCCTTCTTATTGTCACATCTTTGTAATTTTTATATGGACTTATTCTGATTGGCTGGAATTTTTGCTTTTCATTCTGCAGCTCTTTATTAATTCCTTTTTCTCTGGGCAATTTGATAAGGGGGAGAAACCCACTCCTTGTATCTGAAATGTGTACTCTTTTCAATCTCATATTTCTATTGGCAGCTGTTTCTTAAACAGAACCATGAAAAGTTCTTTGGGTTAATTAAGCCTTTTTTCCCTTTCTAGTTTCTAAGGATGTATGAAAAGTAAGAAACACTTATGGCAAACACAACAACCAAAATAATACATAGAGGGAAAAATAATATTTTATTATATATAACCAACTTCAGTAAAAAGAATCTATGAGCCAGCAGCTCAGAGTCTGGCTTTAGCACAGTATTTTAGGAGCAAATCAACCCCTTCCCCAAGTATGCCTGACAAAATATTGTTTTCCATTAACAACTTAGCAATCTGTTTAAGAGGCATGGCGTCCCTGAACAAATGGGTCACTGGAAAACTAATTAATGACACTCTGCATTATACACATTCTCAACCTTAAAATGCAGATACTAACTCACAGCCAAAACACAAATGTAAGATCATCTGAGCAACAATTTAGCTTTTATTCCTTAGTAGATACCAAGGGAGGGATATTGTGTGTTAACAGCACTTACCTGATACACACATAAAAACAGTAAAGCTCAGACTGGTAGATACCGCACAGGGCACTGCTAAAGAGGAAACCTCAGTGTTCACAGTGGAGGTTTATGTTCTCTATTAAGCAATTCAATGATTGGTTTAAGGGAGGTTCCATCTATCCTGACAATTTTAAGAGCCCCTGAACTCTAATTTTTAAGCAATTGTATTCAAAATATAATGGTGACTCAAAGAAGAGAAAAAGAGACACATTGCAGACTTATGGAAACTTTTTTCTCTTCTTTTACTTCTTCAGGTGGAATCATTTTTTTTTTTGTCTTCTTGAATGTGCAATTTGTCTTTTACCAGCAGACACCAAGATCCAGGGATCTTGGTATCAATAATAGCCAGAGTCCCTGTAGGAAAGAGGACGGGTCCTTGAAAAAGGGCATTTGAGGAGGGCTCAGTAACAAAGCTGATGGTGTAGGGAGCCACCTGGGGCTGACTTAATACCACCCTGCCTTTACCCACCTATGCCAGGAAGACAGGAGGGAGCAGTTCTAGGGGAGCAGAGAGAGCAGGTGCAGTTGGCCATTTTGGAGGGATAGACTCTGTGCAGGGAGAGAGCCAGCTTGAGGCAACACTGCAGGGAGGCAGCTAGGGTCTGCCTCTTTCTAGTCTCTCCAGGTTTTTCCTATGGGTCCTGGACAGGTTCCCACCTGAATCTACAAGATTCACACTACATCATCTGATAGTCTTGCCCCAGCTTCAAAGTCCCTCTGGGTCTGCTCTCTCTCAAATTCACACAGGAAATGGCTCATCTGCTTTGTGGGTTCAATCCATTTGGGTGTGTGGGGACTCTGTGACACAACTGGAGTCCATCCTCCTGGGCATGTCTGTGTGGCCTTTCCTACTCTGTTTTCTGGTGATGTGACTTTCCTACTCTGAGGCTGGTGATGTGACTGACTGTGGGGAGGCTTGTCGTCCATGCAGGCTCAAGCCAAGCCAGGTGTGTCGTGCCTCTCTTTGGGCTCAGACTGCAGGGCTCCTGACCGTGGCTCTTTGGGGGGCTGCTTGGCAGAATACAACTATTTTGTTCTCTCCAATTCTTTTTTTCCCCTACCAACTTGGAGGGTCTCTGTTTAGTTCAAAGGTCACAGTGAACAAAGTTGAACTGGGTTGGTCTAATCTGTGGTCTCCTAAATACTTCACTTGTATTAGGGCTTCAGCCTTTGAATTTAAAGCCAAAGGGAGTGGGTATGTAGCACCGTGGTAGACACTTTCTTGCAGGCTCCTTGGTTCAAACCTTAGCACTGCAAATCGGGGGGGGGGGAAACTATGAATTTAAAGCCAGACTGTGCATCAGTAATTGTGAAATTGAATGATGGGTACTTGGGAATTCATTATGCTATTATTTCCACTTAGATATATGTTTGAAATTTCCTATGATAAAAATGGGTTGCGAGAAACTTTCAAAAAAGCAAGGATTTGACGTATAGATTTTCTGGTTTCCCCTGTGAAAACAACCCTAATGTGTTCTTCATGATTTCTGAATGGACATGAGTCTCAGGCGAAAACAAATAGTGTGTGTGTGTGTGTGTGTGGGTGGGGGACCAGGGGTGCCAAACCAGTGCTCTTGGCTTCTTCACCCTAAAATGGGAGGCAGAATTGTCCCCTACCACCCTGGCTTTGCTCTTTCTCTGAGGTTGGCTAATTCAGTGGTGTAGGATTGAAAATGGCTCTCCCTCTTGAGGCTGCCTGTTTGAATCCTCTGGGGCTCGCCTGTGAAGGCTCATCCGTCAGGGGCTTATGAGCCTGTCCAGTCCTGCCTTCCACTTGCTAGCAGGTGCAGAGAAGTGAGCTGCCGCAGCCAATCACCCGTGTCCTTCGGGTATATTATGTGGCTTCTGGAAGCTGCTCACATTAGCTCCAGCTTCTATCCTCTTCCCCAAGGGGAAGGGAAGTTGTAGCCCTGCTGTGTTTGAGAACTGCAAAATCTTGTTCCTCTCTCTGGGATGTTCACTGAGCAGAGACAAGAGACTCCACCAGGCCCTTTCTAATGACAAAGGTCTCTAACCTTGGAATTGCATGATTTCTTTCCTTTGATGGAGACAGTGTGACCAGGACTTGTAAGACAACAAAGGGAACGAAAGGTGAGATTGGAATTCTCTGATCCTTGTCTGCTTTCCCCTCTTTGGTCTGGTGCCTGTCCCTGTTGCTTCATTTTATGCCCTGGAAACTGTATGCCCTGCCTAGCCAGCATTTATGCTCTTCTGGGGTGGCACATTTTCCTGGGTGTTTGCTTAGCTCCTGGCCTCTGCTGGGTGCTGGGAATATAGGGACAGATTGGCCACAGGCAGTACTTGGGTCTAGGAATCACTGTGTCCATTCCCAGGAGCCCCTTTCACTTTCATTACTGCCCACATCCTGCTTCCAGTAACTCCTGCCCGCTGGCTCTTCCTCAAGAATGGGCTTGGGTTGTGACTGGAGCCACTTTGTAAGGAGGTGTCTTGGAGCGAATATTTCCACCCTGCTTCTCCAGCCCTGGCTGCCATTACCAAGGCCTCTTGGGTATGGGGTATGGAAGCCCAGGCCCTCACCTTGGGATGGGACAGTTCTGAGGTGTAATTTACCCTCTACCTCACTCTTGCCTGAGATCCCTCCCTGACTTGGCCTCCTCTTCTTCCTGTCCTTATCTCTGCTTTCTCACCAATCTTTCCTGGGAGAGCTTCCTTCATAAATCACTTGTACATCTCAAGGTCAGCTTTTGGAAAGTCTGTGCGAAAGCCATCACAGAAACCTAGTCAGAGCAAAATCACATGGTCAAGTTACAGGGTTGCTGGGTGAGAGTTCAAGGGCTGTGTGTGTGTTCGTGTGTGTGAATGTGACATGCACAAGAAGGTATTGCCATGATGCTCAGGTAGTGGTGGTGATGGTAGCAAAGTAGGGAAAGCTATGAGGCTGTCAGTATTGGTGGTGCACACTCAGATGGCCTCATGGTGATGGTGGCAGAGATATTGACCGTAGACTGTTCTGTGATACAGTCTGGTCTGTGGTTCTGTGTTTTCCTTCATTCCCATCTATTTTCCTAGATACTTCTCTGGCCTTCCTAGTCATCCCAAGAGCTCCCTGATGTCTTCTTCTGTGCAACCCAGAGTTCTGCCTCATCCCTGTGTCAGAATTGTGGGAAAATTGAGGGAAAGAGAGGGGCATGTGACCAGAGACAGAAGTGTGTGAAAGGGTCCCTGGGTCCAGGGAGCTATGGGAGTTTGGCATTATTAAGATGGCAGTAGAGAAGAGCTGGAGAGGGCCAGGAGACAGTTTAGGTGGAGATGGACTTAGGTGCTTTAGTCACTCTGCATTAAGATGTAACCCAGGTGAGGACATGGGTCTCCAATCCTCAGTGACCTAAATTCTTTGACTCTAAACTTGGGGTCTGCTTTATTTACAAATGGATACTTCTATAACTTCTCCTGCTTCTAACATCCTGAATCCATAGGTCCACAGCTAATAATGGAGAAAGGGTCCCAGTTTATCTTAAATTCTAAGCTGTCTTACATAAAAGGAACCAAGAAAAGGGGGATGATCATTTTGAAAGTACTACACATTCTATGCCTACATTGACTGTATTATCATAATCTCATTTTACAGGTGAGGAAACTGAGGCTTAAATAGCTTGAAAGGTTTGTTGGGATTGCTCAATTGCAGAACACCAATGCTAGTACATGAACCCAGACCTTCTAGCTACTCAGTATGGAGTCACTCTGTGCTCTCAGAAAATTTTACCTGCTGGTCACGTTCCGGTGTCTGCCCAGAGCGTGAAATACAGCTCACCACCAGTTTGTCGATGAAGCATCAATCTTATTTCTTCTGTGTTTTTCCAGTTGGGATGTAAGAAAAGATGTACATTCATCAGGGACGACTGGGACCACTATTAGGGATTCAGCTCTGAGCTAACTGTAAGCTCTAGGTTTACAGATGTAGGAGTGTCTAACCTTGGCAGTAAGGGGCTAAAGAATGAGATAGACCATGCTATTCATAAGTTGTGATGCTGTAATTTACATGTCTGTAAATAAGAGCCCTTTACTAGTATCCATAGCAGTGAACTGCTGAGGACGTGAACCTATTGGGAGAAAATCTACATGCTGGTAATGGTCACCATTTACTGAATGTCCACTGTGTGCCACTACATCAGGTGTCTGTACGGGATCTGTGCACATCTCATGGGCGCCACAAGGTAGGTGTGGGCATGCCCTTTTACATTTGTGGAGTTCAAGACTCAACATGGTTAACACCTTTTTCTTTTCTTTTCTTTTTTTCTGGATACTGGGGATTGAACTCAGGTAGAGGCCACTCTACCACTAAGCCACATCACCAGCCCTATTTTGTATTTTATTTAGAGACAGGGTCTCACTGAATTGTTTAGTGCCTCATTTTTACTGATCGGCTTTGAACTTGCAATCCTCCTGCCTCACCCTTCTGAGCTGCTGGGATTACAGGCATGGGCCACTTTTTTTCTGAGATTATACAGCTAGTAAGAGTAAAAATTGAGGCTATGGCATTTTGGTTGAACTCCACAGCCCATGTCCTTTCACTTAGAATCTTCCTATTCAAAATGTGGATCTTGGATCAGCAGTATCACCTGGAAGATTGTTAGAAATGCAGGATTCCAGGATAATCTAAACCTAGCCAATCAGTATCCATATTTGAACATGTGGTATTTGTGTGCATTGAGTCTCCAGAAACTGGTCTGGGCTATATCATTTCCCTTTCATCATGTCAGAATCTTGTGGATCAAATCCTGATTGTCACTGACCATAAACAAGAAGTTTTACGGAACACCTTATTTCCCCCGTAACATTGAGAATTGGTCTATTACAGTCCTATATCTGGGGTATATGTCTTAAACTGCTGGGGACTCTCCCACAATTTGTAAAAAGAAGCAGAAGCAGGCCTGTGCTATTCCCTCTGGCCAGCAGGGGGCATCAGCGGAATCTTCTGCAGCAATTTATCTAGCAGCGGGAAAGAAAGTTGGGAAGTTCAGCCCCTTGCGATGGGAGGGTGCAAAGCATGGATTAAAAACAATGCTGTGGGAATGAGCCTTGCTCTCTGCTTGCTGGGCAAAGGGATTTGGCTTTGTAGTGCTGTGGCACAGAGGTGGAAAAGGGCTTTTGTCAACCTGTGTATTTCACAGTAAGTGATGGAACTAATCCCCAGCTAAAGCCTGCATGTCTCTCTCAGGGGTCTGCAGCTCTGTGCCCAGAGGCAGGGGCCTGTGCACAGGAAGCAGGGTACCTGGCATCTAATTTTTGCTTTGCACTAACTCTCAGTGTGACTTTGGGCGTTGGTCCCTTTTCTCTGACTTAAATTCCTCAGCTATCTGAGGCATAAAATGCACAAGATATAATCTCAAAGTTCTTCTTAAGCTGTGACATTCTATAAAATAATAACTAAAAGGCACTAGATATTTAAAAGAATCTTTCTGTTAAATCCAATTGTGCAATCTAATTATCACTCCTTAACTCATCTATTTTATAACTTTCACTTTTTTCTAAGTTTTTAAAAATATATAAAAGTGAATCTCTAAAATAGGAAATGAAATCATAAGACATAAATCTGAGTAAATTGCCAAATACCCAAACATCCCCCATATCCAGAAAGATGACATGCATACTATTTATACTAAATAACCTAACAGGTCTCTATAAAGATTTTCATTTTCCTAGAATTTTCTTTTTTGGCTTCATATGTTTTGATCATCTCTCTAGATAACTGCCATTTTTATTTTTCATATAAAGAATTAAAAATATAAGCTAGCTTTTCCTCTAACAGAGTTGATCAAAATTTATGTTTTATTATTCACAATTGGGGTTTCTAAATCATATACTTCAGATACAGATGTGCTCATTGTTTGTAGTATTGGTACAAGATTGTGTTTTTCAAACGCAAAATCTGAAAAATCATATTTTACCTAATTTACATCAATAAAGGAGAAAACTATGGTGCATTTATATTTCAGTGAGAATTCTGATTTCTACCATTAATTATAACTATTTTATGATCTGAAGACTTTTTCACAGATTAACTTTTGGCTCTGTATATTTCAAACCTCCTCTTTCTTCCATTCCTCGTTGACATCAGGTGGCAGGTGTGGTGGGACATGTCCCTAGAGTGATAGAATTGGAGGCCCTATACTTTCACTACAGGATGTTGGGTATTCCTGGAAGCCCCTGCTATACTCTTGCTGTCTCCAAAGCAGAACCTGCAGGGTAGAGGATGTTGTGTCTAAAGAATGTCCACCTGCAGAGGGCAGTGCAGATCACTGGCTGTGGCTCCCAAGGCTTTGCTCTTCCCCGGGTAAGGTTTCAGGGGAGGATGGGGGAAAGTGGACACCTGCTTCCACTGCTTCAAGTTTTCTTCACCTCTCCTAAGCTGGCTAAAACTCAGTGTCATTTTCCTTCTATGTGGTGTATCTCTTGTTCCCATCACTAGTTTCCCCATCATATTCCTGAGGTCTGAAACATTCCCAAAGTAGATAGACTTGAAATGAAACTAGATGCATGCTACATTTTCCTCACTTCAAATCACAATTCGAGTTATTAGTGCAAGAAAGAAGTGAAGGTTTTATCTATTTGGAGAATATTTCTCAGGAAGGGCTCCCTGCCTTTAGCTTATACAGGTCATCTCCTCTTCCTCCTGCGCCTCCTCCTCTTCCTCTTCTTCTTCCATTATGCCTCCTCTGAGGATGCATGAGCCAAATTCAGAATAAAGGAAATCCTTTTAAAAAGGTAAATTGAACTGGGCACGATGGTGCATGCCTGTAATTTCAGCTACTTTGAGGCTGAGGCAGGAGGATCGCAAACTCAAGTTCAGCTCTGGTAATTTAGTGAGATCCTTTCTCAAAGTTAAAAAGGGCTAGGGATATAGTTCAGTGGTAAAGTTCCAATGGGTTCAATCCCTGTACTAAAAAAAAAAAAGTTAAACTGAGCAGCTAATGAACTTTTGAAAGTTTATTTGAGCAAAGAAATATTCATGGATTAGGCATCTCCAAACCAGAAAGGGGCTCAGGAACTCTGTGCAGAAAACCCAAGGGGGATGCTTTATAGGATCAACACAGGAGCGAAACAAAGAAAGAAAGTATCTGATTTGTTGTAGGTATAAAGTTGCTTATTTGGTCTATCCTACTGGAAAGTCCCTAGTTAGATAATTATAAGTTTGTTGGCTGCTTCTGATTGATTGAGTTTAAGCTCTGTTTTTCTTTGATAGGCCTTTATGAAAAATAGTTCAAGTTAAGGTTAACTTATGTTTGCAGATCAAGCAAGTTTAAAGTCACTTATGAAACTTGTGTTCTATCACTATAATGGATACCTGAGGTCATCAATTAATGAAGAGAAAAGGTTTATCTTGGCTCACAGTTTTGGAGGTTCCAGTCCATGATGGGGTAGGGTAGACTTATAGTTTTTAGGCTGTGGTGGGGAGGGAACAGGGAACAGGAGTAGATCATATTGGGAGCATGATCTACCACTTTCCTTATGGCTGGGAAGTGAAAGGGAAAAAGGAAGACACTCAGTCCCATAGTCCTGTACCAGGATTATTCACCCCAATGACCTGAAGTCCTCCCACCAGGTCCCATCTCTTAAGGGTTCCACCACCTCCCAATACTGCCACTCTGAGCCTTTGGGGGATGTCTCAGATGCAAACTCTAGTAAGGCCTAACTGGCTTTGTCTGCTTAGGGATTCTTGAAGTTTGGTTTTCATTTTAACTTACTTTAACAACTCTTTAGAGCAAATGACTGAACTTTTTCAAAAAAGAATTATTGTTAGAAAAAGGGGCAGGGTGGAAAGTAACTTTTAGATTCAAAGAAATTTAAATGTGTGGACATTTTTTGAATCCTAATTTGAACTGACTATAAAAGAATGTTTGAGAAATGTGACAATTGAACATGATCTGAAAATTAACCAATACCAAGGAATTTTTGTTAGTATGGTTAGATGTGATGTAGTGATAACTTGACTTAAGGTCCAGCAAATGGTTAGCACTCCTGCTACCTGCATCACCCAGCTCTGGGCATATACAGGGAAGGAAGACGCAGAGCAAAGGTCCAGAGAAGTGGTGACAGGGACTTCAGTCATGGCTGGGGGTGGACCATAGAGATGTTTTCTCTGTCTTTTCCATCTTCTTTTCTCTATATACAGCTACCAGATTTCTTGCTTCTGGGTTTTATTTAACCTGTTACACTTTCATAGGGAGCCCTCCCTTACTCCTTCCCCTTCTTCATGTCCATCTTCCTGAAGCCAGGCTGACCTCTGATCTTGCCTTGCCCATCGCAACACACATTGCCTGTCTCTTCCCTGAGAGCTCACAGCACCCCCACTGAATTTACAGATGGTTGCTCACAGGTCAGCTTCTGCTCTCTTGCTCAGCTCCCCAGTGGGACAAGGGATCTTCAAGGAAAGGTCACAGCTTGGTCTGATGTCTATTGTCGCCCTCGCGGACTATGTGCTTAGAAAAAGTGTGTTGATTGAAGGATTCGCCAGAACAAAACAACTTACCCTGGAAAATGTATTTACATAGAAAGAGGCTGCCCAGCAGTGCCTGTACCACTGCAGGATTGCGGAGGCAGGTGGAGTACCAAGCAAGAGCCCTGGGGGGAGTAATGAGTGATGAAGCTTTATGACATTGTATCCCATCCCTGATGAAGGCTTTTCAGAGAAGCTCCCCTGAATGATGAGGTGGGACTCCTGGAAGACGAGGTGCTGGTCTACTTCACTGACCACACATTAGGATCACCTAGGGAAGAGCTTGACTCAATACTGCTGCTCAGGTCTCCCATGGGAGTGGAAGCCCAGGCATTTTATGTCTGAAAACCCATCCAGATGATACCAATTGCAGCTAAGGTTGAGAAGCATTGGGCTGTGGAAGTCTTCGCCCCTCTACAGAGCTGGGATTTAATGGAGCCATCTACAAAGCTGCCAGCTGTTCCATGTTGACGGTGCCAACAGAGACAGCAAGCCTATAGTTCTTTATTTCTACAAAATATAGTCAGTAGTTCCGACAGTGAGCAAGGGAAGGTTCTTGCAGCTGTGTGCTTCAGGAGAAAATTGGGGTAGGCCTCACTGAACAGAGCCATGATATTGAGGCCTCTTTGCAGAGGTAAAAGGAGCCTCAATACTGTCCTCTGTAATGTGGCTGCCCTTGTCCAGAAAGTGCATCCTCATAGGGCATGGCTTAGAAGCTGATCAGGGCAGGTGTGGGCAGCTGAGTGGCCTTGTATGAGGAGTGAGGTGCTCATGATCCTGCAGCTAGTGTCTCTTCCCAACCATCATATGACCACTGAGTGGGGGAATAGTTTGCATTACTTACATGATACTTGTAGTACCCAAAATTGACACATTTATTATTTTTTTCTAAATAATATGCAATCCAGTTCTGCAGTTCAGCTTACAAGAAAGCCGAGTGCAATCACATCTGGGATCTGTTTTTGGACAAAAGTCCTGGTTTACATGATACATAGTGGTGGCTGCCTTTCCCCTCTCTCTGCCTGCTGACATTGTCATTGCCTGCTTGGGAAGGTGGCTTTGGTGCCTGTGGCTGCAGCTCTTTGTCTGTAGCCAGGGCTGTTCCATTGTATCTTCCTTCTCATACAAGACCTAGCCATGCCTGGGGTGCTGGGCTAGAGAGGGGTTATGTTCCCACTAGGAGCAGAAACCCAAATGTCCCCTTCCTCAGCTGATTGTGAGGGGCTGGAATAAGATTTCCTTTAACCCCAGTGTTAAAAGCTCTTCTTCTCCTGGACTTCATTTGAGAAGCTTTAAGAACTGAAGACTGACTCCTACCTCTGAATTCTTTGATTTATTTGGTCTGGGTTTAGTCTGGCCATAAGGACTTTTAAAATTTCAGGCGATTCTCATCTGCAGCCAAGGTTGAGAGATACGGCCAGCCCAATTTCTCTTCATTAGGCAGAGAGAACTTTCCCAACCTCTGCAGAGTAAATGGCTAACATTCAGACAGGATGCCAAACCTCCCACCTGCGCAGATTCATGGTCTTCAAAAACATTGTTTCAGGTTGAAAAACAGTGGCTAAAAGTTGGCCCCCAGTGACAGCGTGGGATCACTCACCTGGGCTTTTGATAACAAAGGCTTACAAACTCACTTAATAGGGAAAAGAAACCCATGTTTTCAGAGCCTAATGCCTGGCTGTCTTTTTGAGGAATAAAGCAGTTGTTTTTAAACCAGGTTATAGTATATTTCTAACAAATCATCAAATCATCTTTCTACACTGGTTCATTTGTCTGTACCCTCCTTGAATGCTATTTCCTCAAGGCTAGGGACTAAGTCTGTGAGTTTCCTGCTGTATGGCTACTTTACAGGACAGAGCCCAGTATTCAGCCAATTGTTGTTGCAAGAACAGACATGAATGCCTAAAGGATGGTGGATGGGTGGATAGATGAATGGATACGTGGATAAGTGGGTGGGTGGATGGGTAGATGGGTGCGTGAATGGCTGATGGGTGGATGAATGATGGTAGATAGGTGGGTGGGTAGGTGAATGGGTGAGTGGATACTTGGGATGGGTAATTGGTTGGACAGATAAGTAGATGGGTACATACAAGATGGACCAGAATCAATGCCTCCTGAAATTCTCTGGAAAACCAGCCTCTCACTGATTCTTTTCAAAAGCCAGTACTGGAAACAGACATATGAAAGCAGAGCAACCTATAAATTCAATTTTTAATAAGGCCAGAATCTCAGAGCCCAGGCAGGTTTCATTTTAGCTATTCACATAGTCACAATTTAAGATTTTATGAGTAGCTGCCACATCAGCCTCTCTGTCTTGTGACACTCAGACCCCATGGCTGAGGACTAGAAAGTGCATTCTTAAGAAAGCCATCAACCTCAAAGAGTGACCTTTCAGACACAATGATTTATAAGAGAAGAAATAAATGCTGCAATGAAAAGAATAAGATTTCTTTCTTTCAATCTTTTCCAGCTACCTTTATTCCTAGAGGGAATATCTTGAGGCAGCTTTTATTCCTCCATTGTATAGGCCTTTCCTCAGCAAGCTGTATGGAAGGGAATCCTTTAGGACTTCTGAGCAGGTGGGGGGAGACAGGAGGACTTGAGGTGGCTGTCAACTCTCGTCCTGACCTTGTTTCATTTCAGCTGTTCCTAATCAGCAGGCAAGGCCTGCTGTCTTCTCACCTATCCACTTAATGAGTGAGCAGAAGGCAGTTCACGTCCTTGAAGCAGTGTCTACCTTCTTCCAGGGCCTTGGGTCCAGGCCTGTCTGCAGGAGCACGTTGAGGGAGGCTGGCAGGCTCCCTTGCTTGCCCTATGGAAGGGTGCTTTCAGAACCTGATGTGGTTGGACTTTAGGACAGAGGGTAAAGAGTTCAATAAGAACTCACAGGTCAGCTGTCTGTTCTGCATCTCTGAGGACCTCTCACATCTGACCTCTGACCCTTACCTGGGCAGGATTGAGCCCTCCGAATTCTGCTTTTGACTTTGTTAGCCCATGTGCTTGTCAGCTTCCTGTTACTGAAACAAACACCTGAGATAATGAACTGAGAAACAGAAAAGGGTTATTCTGGCTCCTAGTTTTGGAGGTTCCAGTCCATGATCCATTGGCCCCATTGCTTTTAAGCCTCTGGTGGGAAAGGAGGCAGCACATCATAGCAGGCAGCATGCAGTAGAGTAAAGCCACTTACCTCATGGCCAGGACACAAAAGAGACAAGGGAGAAAGTGGGGTCCCACAATCTCCTGTTGGGGGATGATCCTAAAGACCTAAACTTCCCATTAAGCCCCATCTTTTAAACTTTCCATCTCCTCCAAATAACACCAAGCTGGGGCTCAGCCTTTACTATGTGGGCCTTTGGGACACATTTAAGATCCAAACTTTAGCACCATGCCCTGGTGGTAGTGCATGTTGTCCCTGCTCAGGACAGTGAGTGCATGATGTTGAGGTGTCCCCAACATTCCACCCATCTATGGGAGCACTCAGGTGGTAAGGTCCTTCCTTCACACAGACCGTACTGAAAAATGGAACAACGAAGGATCTGGTAAGTCCACATAGGGTGCTTTGTTTAAGGATGTGATCTTTCCTTGTTGGAGGGCTGCCCCATCCGTCATGATATTCCATATTTTTAGTGATTACCTCCTGGGAGCCAATGGCAAAGACTAGACTTCTTATTGGACAAGGTTAAATTCTTTATTACAAAACACCCAAGAGGATATATTACATAAACAGTTGGATAAATGAGTCTAGGCCTCCAGGGAAATGTCCATGCTAGAGCTAAAATGTTTAAGAGTCTTAGACCATGATGTACCAGAAGCCAGGTTAGATAGGGGAGGTTGAAGAGCCTAGGACAAATCCAGGCACTCCACCAGTTAGAGCAGGCATCCAAAGATCCTGGATCAGCAAAGGACACTGAATGGTATCATCTAGTAAGGTAGGATGGAGCTAGATACTTTCAGAGAGTCTTGATATTTATGTCATTATGGTGCATGAGAATGGTTAAAGGTGTCAGAATCATAAATACAAGAGAGTTTGAAAGGAAGAATAATTACTAGTGTTTAAAGGAGTTCTTAATACACATTAAGACATGTTTGCACGTCTGCAACAAAACTTTAGGAGTTATCTTCTCCTTTAAAGTCTTCATTTTACAAAAATTACTAAGGTTTAATGAGTGCTTAACATGAATTAGGATTGGTGCCCACATTATGCAGAATACTGCATGATGCATCTTCTCTATTAAATTCTCTGCATTACAGAAGAGGCATTAAGTCTTAAGCAGCTAATGTAATTGGACCAAGGCCAAACTAGATTCACTCTATGTTTGTCTGACTCCAGAGCCCTTGAGGTTAAGTGCTAGGTGACACTGCCTTTCTGGGGGCTGAGAAAGAGACAGGATCCTTAGTGGAGACAAGGGCACTTTCTGCAGAGCCACCATTTGGAGGGATATGAAAATTCTCTATGTAGCAGCAGAGGACAGAGCCAGGACCATGTTGGAGGCTACTGAAAAGATGATTTCATTGGACCCAGAGTAGTCTTTCCCATACTTAGGGCTCTCTGAGCCATGCACAGGCAGTGGGATTCCTGGTCATAGAGATGTGCAGGCCGAGGCTGGCCCATCATTATCAGGGAGAAGCAAATCATGTCCCTTTTCCAGTTCAGCCTGCTGTTTCTCGTGTATGATGACAGGCTGCTACTGGAGGCCAAGTTCTTTTTCCTCTTGCTTTCTGGGCCATAAAGTATGATTCAAATACTCCAATCTCCCTTCCCACTCCCTCTCATTGGTTTTCCTCCTGTGTCTTCAGTTTTCTTAATGGAAATCAGCCAACCAATAAGCAGCAATATGGTGCATGACACCTGTCTGTTGCCACATAGGGCTATGCTAAGCAGTAATTGGGTCAGTGTAGGGCAGGCATTCCCAACAGCCTATCAGGTAGGTGTTATTCCCACTTAGAGGTGGGGAAACTTTAGAAATGTGAAGTTGTAGAACTCAGATTCAAACTTTAGTCATCCTGGTCCCATATTTTGTCTACTTAATCCCTACATATTACTCTGAGCAGATCCTGGCATTGCATTTTTTAAAGTTCTCCAGGCTATTGGCTAATGTACAAATTATCTTGTCAGTGTCATAGATTAATTATGGGATTTCTGTATTTCTTCCCATAAACCATCGGAAATATATGACTAGGTGTTGATGTTTTAGTGAAGATCCAACATCAGAAATATCAGCTGAGGAATAACAAAGAATACATTGGTTCTTCTCCAATTATCAGCTGTGGGCAACAGAAAATAGACATTTTGCCCAGGTCTACAGTGGCCAGTGTTTGTACCCACTTGACTCAACCACAGCTCAGCTCAGGGGCTCGGCTTGGTATGAGGTGTGGGGTGTGACTCTTCATATTTAAATAATTTGAGTCTTCAGCTTTGTGATGTTTTTAGCTAATGATACTTGGTACACACATCACTGTTCAGTTTGCCAAGAGCATCCTCCATAAGGCAAGGCAGATGCTATTATTCTGTTTTACAGGTGAGGAAACTGTGATCCAGAAAGCTTTGAGCAAAATGCCCAAAGTGACATAGTCAATTAATATCAGAACAGAAACTCCTGTATGCTTTCTGCTGCCTTTCCAAGGGCCTGACTCTATCAAGCAGCACCTTGATGTGGCCAGAGAGAGGAGTTCAACCTGCTTCCAGTGCTAGGGGGATGAATGTTGGAGGAGAAAAAAAATGGAGACAACAGCTATTGTGTTTGTCTATGAAAAACACTGCACAAAATTTGATTATATCCAGATTCCAAGCCAAGCATGGCAGCTGGGCTAGTACCTCATTCTTAGGCTTGCCCATGCATGGAGGGGAATGGGATATTGAAGGCATATAAGGTGTTATTGCTGCATGAATGCAGGA
This sequence comes from Marmota monax, assembly GCF_021218885.2. NCBI lineage: Eukaryota > Metazoa > Chordata > Mammalia > Rodentia > Sciuridae > Marmota > Marmota monax. Next base: position 491,375 of record NW_026692881.1, read on the forward strand.
ACTCAGAGTGATTATGCTGTGAAATTTACCTGGCAGCTCAGCAGTGAAATTGCAGCTAATTAATTTTGCCTGACTTTATGGAATCCTCTCTGTTTCTAATCCTCTTTCTGCTCTTTGCCAGAAGATGAGTGAGGGGGTTGTAGATGGAAATGTAATCTGTTACTTGAAAAGTAGCTTCTGTGTGTGGCTGCCTGACATTTACTCCATAGCCCACCCCGGGTTTTCAAGCATAGACATTTGCTTCTCATGGGGCCTGGGTGGAAAAAATGCTGAAGACACCTGTAGGGTATCATTGACTTCCAGCAGAGTTGCAGGAGAATTGAAAATAAGGAATGTAGAGGAGGAAGGAGAAGGGGAATGAAGAGTCTGGCTCTGCAGATTTGATGGAGAAATTCAGAGAATTTTGTTAGAGCTGGAAAGGTTCTTAGAAGTCATCTATTCTGTTCTACTTTAGTCCTCCCTCACAGTGGGGCAATCAGTTTGGACAGAGTCAGTTTGGACAGAGCCATGGGAGCCTCACCTGTATGAGTGACAAGGACTCATAGGCCTTCTGCTTATTGCTTCAGAAGGCCCAAGGATTGGAGGTGACATCTGACAATATAATATGGCTACAGAGATAGAGAATTGCATCTAATTCAGGCAGGCTGTTTAGATCAAAACTGTGTATATCTAGACACTCTGGCTGATGGAGGGACCCTTGGCTTGTGGAGGCCAATGTTGGGGCTCCAGCCTGGACTGCTGTTCCTCCCTGGAGGTCTCAAGCTGAGGGGTCTCTTCAGTAGTGGTACATGTTTTCAAGGCTTGCCAAGGCTCATTTTGGGAAGTCAGGTGGCTTGTTCAGTTGATCAAAATGAAGGTCCATCCCTAGGCTTGAACCATGTCTCAGAATTCTCTTTTCTTCATTTTCTCATCTTCTTGTCTAGTATTCCCACCAACCATTTGGTTCCACAGTCTGGGTAAGTCTGGGTAAAAAGGCATCCCATAAATCATGACTCATAAATCATGTCTCTTCATTCTTGATGCCTGTTCCCTGTACTCTGTCTCCCTGGGAATGGGATCTTTTAAGTATTTCTTTTAATATTCCCTTCCCCCTTATACCTGCCTAAGCCACAGGCTTCTGGATACTTGGGTGTCCCTGTGCGAGCAGCCAGTGCTATGCAGGGAAGGAGGAGCTGATGGGGAATATAGAAAGGATCCTGACTTGCCTCAGGCTGTGCTTCGGTCACCTGGAAAGACAGACAGAGCCTTTAGCTTTCCCTCTTGCCTCCTCTGTTTCTTCCTTCCAAGGTCCCAGAGGTCGGGACAAAGCTGTGTCCTCAGGAAGAACATGCTAAACTCCAGGACTCCCTGTGCAGAAAGCTTCTGGCCAACTCAGGACAATCCTGAGGGAGGCAAAAGCTTTTCAGCCATTAGTGTGACTCCATCAGTTCATGTACTGAGTGCTTGGTATTCTGAAAAGAGGAAAGGGTAGTCAGGCTAGAAGAAACATGATGTATTTGGAGAAATGACTGGAAGTGCAGGACACAAAGGGGGTTATCAAATAGTTAAGTCTACAGAGATCAGCAGGGATTTCACAAAGGGATACATTTCCCAAGACAAGGGACTTGGATTTGGAAGAATAGAAACCATGAAGTGTTTCTTTTTCACAATTAGACTTTAAAAGTACCTAATAACATTTAAACTAATGAATTACATATATTTAAGGTGTGCAGCATGATGTTTTGACATATATATGTATATATTATATATGTATGTATATATGTATATAGTATATATATATATATGTCGTCAATCAAGAATAAATGCAACTTAGTCAAGAGCAAAGAAAATAATATTTATATTACCAATTTTTTTTTGATCCAAACTGAGTCCTTTTTTGCTCTCAGAGTTGTGGAACCAAGTACCAATTGAGCAGTAAAGGGATATTTATTCTTGGCCAAAGAGCAGGAGAAGCAGGGAAATGGACTCATAAATCATCTTCTCAACCTGTGGAGGCTGGGGAAGTCAGAGATAGAGTATGAAAGAAATAAGTCAGAGGGAGAAAAAGGGGAGGAACATTCACATATTTTCCAGGAATGGGCAGAGGCTTTCTGTGAATCTGGGCTCTACTTCTTGTTGCTCCTTTGATGATTCTTTATGGTCATCATTATGGCAATTGCCAACTGTCATAGAGCTGGGGGTGGGGTGTTTTATTAGCATGCAGTTGGAATTATGATGAATTTTAGAGGCTGCCTGCTGGTCACTCTGGTGGATCTTATATCTAAATATTTTGATTAACCCACCTGAAGAGGGACTTCTGGTCTTCAGGCATCGTATCCTTAAAGATAAGCAAAATTAGGGTAGGGTAGAAACTTACCTCGGTCTCATAGGCTAGTATACTGGATAGCATTTGTTTGAGGTTAGTAAGGGTTGATTGCAATCTGGGAAAACAAATTCAAGCAGTCTTGAAAATGTGCTCTGAGGTTTTACAAAATGGCAGCTGTATTAATATTTTAAACCGTAAGGGGGAGCTAGTAATTATATCATTATTAGTCAGAACAGCATTGGCAGAAGTTAAGGTGTCTTCCAAGAAAGGAAATGTGTGTGGTTTTGGTCTCTGGGTAGTTTGGCAAAATAGTTTGGTGTACAGATGGTCAGTGAAAGTTAGATGGGGTTTCAGTGGTCAACTTGCACCTAGGGTTGGGTCTGTCTGCAGGCCAATGCAAAGTTTTAATTGCTAGCAATCCTAATATCTAATTAACAATGGACTCTGGCTCTATATTACGTACCTTGAGCTGATGCTACTCCATTTTGATTTTTTTTCTTTGACATATTGAAATGGTTACTATATTCACACAAATTAACACACTCATCATCTCACACAGTTACCTATTTGTGTATCAAAAGCACTCCAAATCTATTCTTTAAACAGAAATCTCAAATACAACATTATTAACTATAGTCATCATGTTGCACCTTAGATCTCTACTCTTGTTCATCCAAAATATCAATAGCTTTTTATTTTTAATATTTTTTAGATTTAATGAAAAATTGCCAAGATGGAAAAAAACATTTCCAAATACCCCTGCGATATAAAAAGAAATGTACGTTTGGTCTCTGCCCTGGGCTGCTTATGACAGTCTCCCAGGCTGCCAAGTCATGCAGCGGCCTATTGGTTCCTGCTGAGAAGCAGCAGTGGAGTGGTGGAGGGCTGGAGTAGAGGAGGGGCAGCCAGGTGGGTTGGAGGGTGGCAAGCATTGCCTGCTGCTACATGGAACCTGCCAAGCCCTTTGGCAGCCAGGCCTGGGAACAGTAGGGAAGCCTGCTGCAGAAGCCTGGAACCGGCGTGCACAGAACATCCCACAACCTCAACCTCCTGCTTCCTGACCTGGTGGGAGAAAATGCAAGTGGGGCAGACCTGAATGGAAGTTGGGGCTCAAGAATTGACCAATAGCATTAGTATTTTTCCAAACCCTAATTAGCATAAATTTATATCAATAGCAGTGACTCAAGTGCTATGTAAACCACTAAAGGAGAAACTTGCTATGGGTTCCCTTTGGCTCTGCAAGGGTTCTGTTCCTGTTTCTATTCTTCAATAAAGCCTTATCTAGCAGAGGGGTGGGAGGGGAAGGAAGGGGGCAGGGGGTTAGCAATGTTGGTGGAATGTGATGGACATCAGTATCCAAAATACATGTATGAAGACACAAACTGGTGTGAACATACTTTACATACAACCACAGGTATGAAAAATTGTGCTCTATATGTGTAATATGAATTGTAATGCATTCTGCTATCATTTATTTTAAGACAACAATAACAACAACAACAAAATAAAGCCTACTCTCCCATTTTCTTATCCTGGTTTGTGGATTTTATTCTTTGAATTCAGGAGACAAGAACCCAGAAAGAAGAAGAAATAGATGGTGAGCTGCTGTGATCTGCTGCAATACGGAGGGCATGGCCTGCCATTAAGAGCTGCAACACTTCTCAGCTGTAGTGCCTGCAACATTACACAAACCTCACTCACTAGCAGAAGCGGAAAAACTCCAGTCTCACCCACCTGCAGAAGTGAGGAATAAAGTTTCAACTCAAAACTTTGGTTTCACTGGTTCAGAGATTCTAAAGCCTTTGGAATGCCCTGAGTGATTGAGGTGAGAGGAATATTTATTGTTCATCATAATAAGCCCCCATGCAAACATTTGTGCAATTATATTGCAATTATTGACTCTTGGTGGGCCGCTTGGTAGCTGTAGGAAGGAGGCTGGTGGCCAGAGGAATAAACTATAGGATTAGAGGGTTGGAACTTTATTCTCCAGGAAGAGGAGAGGGACTAGATGTTGAGTTCATTCACCAATGACCAGAGATTTAGTCCATTATCCCTTACATAATGAAACCTCCATGGAAATCCTAAAACACTGGGGTTTGGAGAGTTTCCATGTTGGTGAACACACTGAGATGTTGGGAGGGGGTTGTGTGTGGAGAAAGCATGGAAGGTCCACCCTCTTATTCTACACTTTGCCTTATGCATCTCTTCTGTTTAGCTGTTCTTGAGGTGCATCCTGTATAATAATCTGGGAATAGCAAGGAAATTATTTTTCTGAGTTCTGTTTGCCACTTTAACAAATTAGGGAACTCAAGGACAGGGTGATGGAAACCCTCTCCAACTTTATAGCTGGTCTGTCAGATTACAGCTAGCTTAGACTTGTGATTGGCTTCTGAAGTGAGGGTAATCTTGTGTGTCTGATCCTCTCAGCTGTGGGGTCTGTACTAATTCTGGGTAGCTAGTATCAGAATTGAATTAAATTATAGAATAACCAATTCTTCACTCAGAGAGTTGGAGAACAAAATACAGAACAAAACTAAACCAAACCCCCAAATGTTCCCTCTCCCCGCTACTTGCTGTCAGAGTGTCCTGGGAGTAGAAAGTGATCACAGGAGTGGTAACACCAGATAGTTTCCCGTACTATTGTAACAAAACTTAAAGGATGCTTTTGCTTAAAAACCACTGACTTGGACCTGCAAATGTAAAACATCTTGGTATCCATTCCTCCATTTTGCATCTGTCTCTTTTGCTGAGTCGCCTTGGATTCCAAGAACAACAGGTCTGACTGGTATACGTTTTGTGATGGACCAATTTACCCCCAAACCTCCTCTCAGGCAGAGCAACATTTTCATTACCACTGAGAAGGCCCTGTTGACCAATTCTGAGATCCTGTTGACCAGTTCTGAGATCATGACCTACCAGACCACAGTCTAACCAAGACTGCTTGACTGCATATTTCTGGTTCCCCTTTGTCTATGTAATCTAGAAGCTCCTGTCAGTATCCCTGAAGACAGGGCTGGAAATGCTGGTCCTCTTTCTCTTCCCAGTATGGCCAAGTTCCTTTCTTGCTTTTCACACTGTATTTTGTGTTTGGTTTGGAGGGAAAGTGGCCAGACCTGATTAGTGGAGACTTCCAGAGTCTGGCTTCTGGCTCAGAGCACTGGTAACAATATTATTAGCATTTTAATATGTTATATGTATGTATGGAATATTATCACAATTAATGACTGATATTGATACATTGTTACTAAATGAAGTCCATACTTTATTCAGACTTCCTTAGTTTCTACCTAAATGTCCCTTTTCTGTTCCAGGATTCCATCCAGGATGCCTCATTACATTTCCTTATCATGCTTTCGTAGAACCTTGCCAGGCTGCAATAATTCCTCAGATCCAAGGTTTTAAACAGGGGAGCAACATAGTCAGATTTGAGGTTTGGACAATTTGTCTATATTATTTTTTCTTTATTCATTTGATTTCTTACAATTCTTGGAACTCCTTGAGTTGAGTGTGTGTTGTCAATGTCTGTTTTAATTTTTCTTTATAAATTTACAGAGAGCTAAAAAGTCTGCTTTAGTTATTCCCACAAATTCTGAAATGAAGTGTTTTAATCATTACTGAGTTTTTAAGTACTTACTAATATCATTGCTGATTTTTTTAGACCAGCTGTTATTAATTAAGTATAATTTAGTTTTTGATCCATGGGATTTTGAAACTAATTTTGTTGGTAATTTCTAAAGTCATGTACTATAGACAGAGAGATAACATATTCTCTCCAATAGTGAGGTCTTAGAATTCACAATATTCCCTTTGCAGCCAAATTCATTGTCATTTTTAGTGTATGTATAATATTTAATTAAAATACATTTTCTATATTTACTGGGTATCAAGTCCTCTATATTTAATAATTTCATTATTTAGATACTATATAATCTTACTTACTTTTTCCTGCTATATTCACCAGTTCCTGAGTATTAAATTTTCAACTATTTTTGTTGATTTATATGTTTCTCCCCATAGTTTGTCAGTTAATGCTTTATATATTTTGAAATTAAATTGTAAGGTGCATAAATATTCATGATTATATTTTCTTACTCTGCTTCTGTTTTGATCAGTATGTAACCCTTCTCTTTGTGTTTTGCATTTCATTTTGTCAGACAATGTTTCCCCAGCTTTCTTTTGCTTCCTATTTGCCTGGTGTATCTTTCTGATTTCTTTTGTTCTTTAGGTTTTCTCTGTTCTTTGGTTTCAAATGTATCTAAGATAGCTATTGGTGAAATTTTAAAAATTTAGTCCAATGTGGGACTCTCATTTTAATTGGTAAGTTTTAACCCACTTGGATTTATTTTTCTAATTGTTATTAGATTAGAACTTGATTCTGTCATTGTACATCATCTTTTTCATTTGTTGTGTGTATCTTCCCTTTTACTGTTTTGCTGTTGTTGAGAAGGTTGTTTTACTCTGCTGATATAAAGCTGTACATTCTATTTTGTTCTTATTATGGTTTCCTCCTTTTGTCTAATTGAATGGGCTCTCACTTCTCGGGTGTGAAGTCAGAGCAGTGTAGCATGCACCTTGTCATCTATCTGACTATAGTACCACTGTGTCCAGTGCTTCCTTACTACGTGTGATGTGTGCTGTGAGCAGTGCACTATTTTTATTACCTAAACACTTGACCCCAATGCACAAGGGATTTCATAGTCATTTAAATCCATACTTTCTTACTTGCCAGGCTTATTACTATAGCTTGGAGTCCTTCTGAATGAGCACACTATCAATATATAAACACATGCATTTTCTTTTGCAGGAGGAGTGTTTTATTGACATAATAACTTTGAAATAATATTGCCAATGTATTTAATATTAAGCATTTTGGCAGAGAGAGTTGTTTACCCTCGTATCCATTTCCATTTCATAGGGCCCTTGATTTCTACTGGGATATGTAACTGCATGAAACAAAGACTACATTTCCCAACTTCCTTAGCAATTGGGTGAAGCACGAGATTATGTTCCTGGCTAAAGGACTTCAGTGGCTTTGATGTATGATATCTTCAGGCTTTGATATATGTCTCTTCTTTCTCCCTCTTCTTTCTTTTGGTTTGTGACAATGATATGACTGAAGATTTGTGTTGGATAGAAACACAAATGTTATCTCTTAGATGATTCTGCAGACACTAACCCAGGTTGGTCTGAGCTTAATTCTAGCTGATATAATCAGAATTTTGCATTTCTTATTGCTTGTTGCTTTATTTTTTGACTAAACATTTAGTCTGGGAAGATAATGTGTAGATTGCTTAGATTTGAACTTGAATTCTAGTTTTGTCAGTTATTGGCTCCAAACTGGAAATGTTTTCTATGTTTAATCTTAATTTCTTTGTAAATCTTTAATAGCATGCTTCTTGTATAAGTTGTGAGATTAAATGTTTGCAAAGTACTTAACAAAATGCCTCTCATATAATAGATGTTTGACACATTTTTAAAAAACTATTCTCGTCTTTATGCTCTATGTTGAGGAATCATATCCTGACTCTACAGAATAATATTACACAATATTTCTCATAATAATAATCATATTGCACAATTGACTTATACCATGATTTCTGCTTCACTTAAAGTTTTATTTTTCTATCAGTTTGGGGGTACCTTGTCTCATTAGATAATTCCTAGAATAGGAGTGAATTTTACCTCAAGATCTATTGCCATTGAATAACATTTTCAAGGAAGGGTTAAAATTTTTATACTCATATTATTTAAGGTTGGGAATTAATTAATTTCAAAACTTTTCTGCAATGAATTCATTTTGTTGAATTCGGTTCACTTTATTGGTAAATATGTGATAAAGAAAGCAAGTCCTCTGCTCTTGAGTAGTTCCATGAGAGGTCAGATATTAAGTTTGCTAAGTCTATAAATTATTCAGAAGAAGGATTGCTTAGTGCAAGTGGGAGAATGGAGGTGTTGGCAAGTTTTCATTCTTCAGACTGCACCTGAAGAAGAGCTTGAGACGAGTAAAGATATTGAGAATATGACTGGAAATGTCCCAGGCGGGCATGGACAGGGTCACCTAGACAGGGCAATAGCATCCACTGAGGAATGTAGGTGTGAGGCAGCCTGGCCTACCTGTGTACCACAGAAGGATTCAGTATTGTTCTAGCACAGCAGCAAAATGACCCCATCTAGGTGCAATTCCAGGGAGGATGAAGTGAAACCAAGAGGTGTGCACTAGAAAATGCAGTGTTTTCAGGGGTTACAGTCTGAATTTTCTAAAGAGCACCAGGGCGTCAAGTTGAAGGAGAATTGGATCATTTTAAGAGAAATTACAGACAGCTAGGAAGCCATTGCAATCATCCATCTGAGAGGTGAGGCGGGCTGGAATCAGGTAGCACCATCTTGGGATAGAGAGGAGAGGGCATGTTTGGATGTCAAGGAGACAGATTTGACAGCACTTGGCTACTGATTGGATATAGAATTTCAGGGCTGACTCCCACTTTCTGGAGTGGGTAGCTGAACAAAGAATGAGGCCATCAACCAGGACAGAGCAACTGGGAGGATGGGGATGGAGAGTGGAGGCAATGAGCTCAATTTTGGACATGTGAAGAGAATATTGCTTTTTCAGAGCCTTTCCTCACCATCAGATTTCATCTTGATTTTTTAGTATGATGCTTCTTGAAACCAACAATTGCTTAACCTGCCACTTGCTGTGACGTACCTGTAGCTCAGTTTCAAATGCAGTGATTTGGGGAAAGAGTCTTAAGCAATGGAAGAAAGCCCCAAGTAGGCGGGTTGGGAACAAGAGCAGAAGAACTGAAGAAGACACTCATGCACTGTGCATGAGCTCAGGAAAACCCTTAAAGGGAATGTAAAGGAACATTGCTGTGGACAAAACCAAGCAATCCCTGCATTATGGAAAGCCCTTGGGAACAGATGAAAAGAGGAGCTCATGGACACAACTCATGCAGAAGAGGACTATGCGTTGGTAGGAGCACTGGCCTGAGAGGGAACCCAATGAGGCCCACCCAAGGAGGAGGGACAGATTTTATTATAGGGATAGACAGGTGGGTTGTTTCCATGCTTTCTTGAAGTACATGGAACAGGGAACAGTGACAGGGGTGATAATGTGTAGATTGCTTAGATTTGAACTTGAATTGACTGCTGACTGCCAGGTGGGAAGAAAGAGTTGAAACACGGGGGCAAACACAAAACAGCTACCAGTATCAGAAATGGCTCCCGTGGTCCTGATGAGGTCCTGGCTCTTCCTGTTCCCAGCCCAGTCAGGTGCTGCATCCCAGACACACCCCATGCTGATCTCAGCTGGGTCTCACCTGCCACTCTCCCCATGCTCAGATTCTCTTCTCATTTAAAAGCACAACTTTATTGGGAAGGTAAGACTGTAAGAAGGAAAATCAAAAAGACAGGCTCATCCCCTATGGGAAAAATTAGTTAACGTCCTGGTTTGTGATGGGTGATGTTTATGTTTTAATCAAGTTATTTTATTTTTAATTTATTTGTTTGTTCTAATTAGTATACATGACAGCAGAATGCACTTTGATTCATAATACACAAATGGAGCACAATTTTTCACTTCTGTGGTTGTGCATGAAGTAGAGTCACACCATTTGTGCAATCATACATATGCCTAGGGTAATGATGTCTGTCTCATCTCACCATCTTTCCTACCCCCTTAATTAAAATTTTATAGATAAGATTCATCAATAGCACCTTCAGTTTCCAGCCAAATTTCTGGAATTTTGGTAGTTTTAAGTGCTCTTAAGATATGGAGGGACACTCAGTGCTGCATCAAGATGTCCCTGTTTTAGCTAATGTGTTTGTAAGCTTTAAATAAACAAAAAACAAACAAACAAAAACTTTAAAAAAAAAGAATTTGTGTGACATGACCCAGGGACAGTGCCATACAACTACATAGAGTGCTCTGCTCCACTGGCCATATAATTAAAGCCCCTTTGCTGCTTATTATTTCATTAATCAGGGAGGTAATTTATTTATGAGGATTGCATTAGCTTTGGTAACATGAGCACTGGTTTTCTAATGAGCCAGTCAGTGTGGCATTTTCTACGTGGCAGGGCACTGTGGTGAGGGACCAAGGTCTGGGTTTTGAAGTCAGGTAGACTTGAATTGGAATCCTTCCTCCACCACTTAAATTTGCTGGGTTTTCCTGGCAGTTCACTTTCCCTCCCTGTACCTCGGTCACATCACTTACATGAGGGGTGGGGGGTGGTGGTTGCATCTGCCTCATGGGACCACTGCAGGGATAAAGTGCCATAAAGCTTGTGAGACACCTGATGCACAGTAGGTGCTCCATCAAAGCAACTTCTCCCTTCTAAAGAGGCTCTATTGGAAAAGGACCAGCTGCTGGAAACAGCTGGCTTCAGGTGTCCATCTTTTCAGCTGTGAGAAGTTCTCAGCATCTCTGAATTTCACAGGCCTCATCCATTAAAATGTACTAAAATATAATTGTACCTTCTAATTTCCTCTCACAGATGCTATGAGTCCCACAACTCAAGAGAGGGTTCTAAGTCTTTTAAGATCCACAAATCCCTCTTAATTATTGTGACACTGAAAGATGTTTATGGGGGGCAAAATGGAGAGGGGTGGGCCTGTGTTTTGTCAGTATGGAACTTTTGTGGGTGAAACACCCATTCAATATTCCACAAATGCTTGTTGGTGTGGGCTGGAGCTGTGTCCACTTTGGGGTTAGGACCGTTTAGGATGGAATTTGACTGGGGAGTTAATTTGGAGAGGGCTTTGGACTCCTTCTGCACATAGTTATGGGGGGAAGTCTGCATCATGGTGCAGATGTCCAGCTTCAAGCCAAGGGACTATGGTGGAAGGGGTGAGGTGGAGTTCCCAGGAGGACCATCCTATTCTCCAGACCTTCTTAACAGCCCATGGAGCTCTTAAGTGAGTGGGTTTATCTGGGTTATGTATTCACAGCTTCCTGCAGCCTAGTGGTAAATCTGGGTCTCTTCAATAATAAGATCCTCAGTGACATATTTTGAATGCATCTGTGGGATGCAGAAAAGCCAACACGCCAATAGTTTGTGGGTTGGGGATGGTAGCAACATTGACCTTCAGTGCCCTTGACATTGAACATCAGACCCTAATGAGCAATAGCTAGGCCTTGCAGAACACTGGGTCATGGCTTCCACTTTTCGAGTGGGTAAACATAGGTGACATCACCATGACAGGAGAATAACTGCAGACATCTTAGCTAAGAGGGCTTGTTCTCAAGGCTCATGTGGCAAACCTTCTGGTCACTTTGAGAATTGACTGGAAGGAATTTTATCAAAGTCATTCTATGGATCAAAGTTTCCATAGAATGACTGGAATTGCTGTTAGAGAAATACGTTTTTGATGTCCAGACTGATGTGTTGTGTAGATGTTCCAGGCATGTTGGAAAGAAGAAAAGATAAATGAAGAGGCATCTGAATTCTCAATTCAGTTGTTGAGTGCCCTTGACATTGAACATCAGGTGAGCGGGTTTAGCTGGGTTATGTATTCACAGCCTCCTGCAAAGGGATGGTAGAATATGCATGTACATTCCTGATATAGGATGGGAGGAAATAATTAGGGTCAGAAGAGATGCCCAGGAGAGGTGACATGAGTGTTCAAAGGAGAATGAGGTCCTGTGGGGCTCAAGACATCAGTGAAGCAGTGGGCTTTGATGTGGGCACTGGGGACTGGGCAGGCTTAGAGGAGGGAGATGAGGCTCAGGATCAGCAGACACTTGCTCTGAATCCCTGGGAGAAAGACTCCAGTTTTCCCCTTAGATCATAAGTCTATACCATCCTCTCAGCTGTGGCCATGAGGAAAGCAGGGTCATGAGGGGAAGACACAGCTGTAGCCTTTAGTTCTTGTCCCATTAACTTAGGTCTTAGCAATACATCCCAAGCACTCCTCATCAGTTATTTTAATATTTCACTGCTGATGATCTGGCTTCTACCGAGCCACCTAATCAGTACTAGAAGGATAACTCTACTTATGTAATGGACCTGCTCTAAAATTTTCAATGGCTCCAGATTTGTCTCCTTGATATTTTTCAAATATCCTTGATAACAAGAATCACTGGAATATCAGGACTCTTCCTCAGGAATATCAAACCCCTGATTATCCAACTCCTAATTTAGCAATCAATTTCTTTAACAATCACTCCAGGTAATAATTAACCTCAAACAAATTTGAAAAACCAATTGTCCTGCTGAGTAAATTCTAAACTCATGAACTTAAGACTCTGAAGAACCTAATAATGAGACTGTGGGTAAAGGATAATTGCTGGAAGTTCTCAGGCAGAACTGCAAGAGGGGGAGAAAGTCTCACAAATTGCCATGGTTTAAATATGTTTTGTTCCATCCCAAACTCAGATTGAAATTTAGTTGCTAATGCAATGGTATTGAGAAGTGATGAGACCTTGAAGAGGTGGTTGGGTCATGGGAGCAACCCACCTCCAACCATGAGTAGATTAGTGTCCTTCTTGCAGGTGTGGGTTCTTGATGAAGTGAGTCAGTTATGAGTGGGTGTTATAAACGGAGTCTCCCCTCACACTTCCCTTTACTCACATGTGCTCCCTCTCCCTTCTGACCTGCCATAATATGGCTCAGCTCAAGGCCCTCATCAAAAGCCAACAGATGCTAATACCATGCTCTTGGACTTCTAGCCTACAGAACTGTGGACCAAAATAAACTTCCTTGCTTTATAAATTACCTGGCCTTAGGTATTCTGTTATAACAACAGAAAATGAATTAAGATACCAGTTTTCTACTCTTCATAAAACATGCTATGTTCTTATAATAAATACCTTCTGTATATAGCTTGAAAATACTAGATCTTCTGTCATGTGCCACAAAGGACACATTATAGGAAAAATTCCAGTTAGTGATCATTCTAGTGTCGCAGATGCACAAACAGGTAAGTATGCACCAAGGAAGTATGTTACTTCCTTTGGCCTCTCTCCTAGAAGGTGATTGGGTTCCCTTCCTTTCTTCTCTCTTCATTCTAAACTTCAGCACAGGGAATTTAGAATTTATCAGATTGAAGAATCAACTCAATCTTGTTCAAACTCATATATACTGCCTGCATTTCTTTTAAAGCACACTCTGGAAGTCCTTGATTATCTCCTGTCTCTTCTTGGTTGTCTCTTGTTCCTGAAATGATGGGGAACTCACTACTTCACACGGCAATTTTCCAAATTAGGTGGTTGAAATGTTATTTTCTTAAATTTGTCTCCACTGAACCCAGCTCTGCTTTCTAAAATGACCCATAATTATTTTGTTCTCTTACTGCATTATTTTTTAGCTATCCAGGTTCAGATGCAATATGTGTTTAGTTTTCTCTTCTGTAAACTAAACTTCTTCTAGACTTTTCAACACAATCTCTCACATTATTATTTTAGTCAGCCTGACTTCTGGGCTAGTTTCCTCTGGGAATACTCATTTGCCAAATTTTCTGTAAATGCAGCACCCCCCACATGGGATCTGGTCAGAAAAGATAGCCATTTTCTTACTTTGACATAGAAAGTTTGTTAAGCTTAGTGTGTGTGTGTGTGCATGCATGATAGATATAACATAGTTAGCCAATGACTCTTGTCTTAGTTTATTTAGTACTGCTATAACATAGGCTGAGTAATTTACAATGAATAGAAATATAGTTGACTCACAGTTCCACAGTCTGGGGATCCTAGTTGGAGAGGCTGCATTTGGCAAAGTCCTTGTGCATTAAAAATGGTGGAAGCCATCACATGGGTGGGAGAGAGTGAGAGAGGAGTCAAACCTCGCCTCTCCAAAGAACCCACTTCCTTGATAGTAACATTAATCCATGCATGAAGACAGATTATCATCTTATAAAGGTACCACCTCTTAATACCCTCACTAAGGATTGAGTCTCTAGCACATGAGCTTTGGGGGACACATTTATAAACCACAGGAAACTCTCTAGTCCCACATTTGGTGAATGGTTGCTTTGTAGCAGACATATCATCATGTCCTTCCAGTGCACCAAAGCCCCGACCTGTCACAACTGTGTCTGCCAGCCAACGTCTTCCATTTCTTCAGGCATATCTAGCTCTTCAGAGGGATGGTGAGGTGTCCTGGCTCACGCTGTCGCTTGGGACTTCATGTTTCTTTCACTGAGCTTCAGTATTTCTCCTCTATAGTAAAGAGGTCAGGACCATGCATGTTTCCTCCCAACTAGCCTCTGGCTTTGACAAGGGTCTAAAGTAAGGGCAGCCACCTACTCAAAAAAGTCCCCATTCTTAATGGGAGGAGGGTGGGGAAGGGGACACTCAAGGAGAAATAGCTTCAGGGAGAGACCCTTGGCAGGCCCCAGTTTCCTTACTCCTAGCCTTTCCAGCCTCTGCTTCTCACTGCCCAGGGAGTTGTGACATTTGAGACGTGTGCTGTCACCCTGGTGGAGGTGCAGACAGAGGCATGGTCGAGCTGCAGCGTTTAATTTTTGGAAGCAACAGAACAGAAAACCTCGTGTCATTCTGACAAAGAAAAGATGAAACAGCAGGCAATTAGGCAGGAGTGTATCAATTAGTGAGCCAGAAAAATGCTTCACAATATTTTGATGATTCAACACTGTCAAACAAAAGCAAAAATTAAAAAAAAAAATTCACTCTAAAACAAATACCAGAAACCCACAGAAATCATTACATTATCATTTTTGCTTAAATGCATTTAAAATACATTGGAGGCATAGCGTGGACATTTGGATTTGGTAGGAAACACAGAATTAATACATTGTGATGAGTACCCCATTTGTAAAAGAATACAGTTGTATGAGTTCTCATCTTTTCTCTCTCCGTTTGACAAGTTATTGTGACCTACTCCCCAGCCTGGAAAATATGCCGAGTCTTCACTGAGGCATATTCACTGAGGCACTGAGAAGACTTGCAATGCATATTCCCTCCTGGGCTCTGACACTGTGCAGGTTGAGAGAGAGCCACCAACCTGGAACTGTGTGAAGTACATCTGTAAATAAAGAAGAGTGTGCTTTGTCAGGATCTGACCTTGGTGTTGAATCCCAACTTTGACACTCATTAGTTATGGAAATCAAAGGAACAAAGATTAGCTCTTAGAGGCCCAGTTTCTTCATTAGTAAATCAGGGTCATGATTTCTACTTCACAATGTCATTGCCAGGATTAAATGAGAAAGTATGGGACAAGTTGATGACATGGAGTAGGTGCTAAACATGTGCATTTTTTAGTTCCTGCCTCAGAGTGTCAGTCTCAGAGACAAAAGCATTTCCAAAGGGCCCAGCACATGCCAGCATTTCTCATCTAACTTGCCTTGGAAGTACTAGGAAGGGTCGTGTGGCTGCGTAGTGGCATGTGGCCTTGCTGGGTAGTTGGTCCTGGAAGATGTCCTGACATTAACACAGTTACTTTTTACATAAACATTTTTCTTATTTTTCCATAGCAGTTTGGCCTCTAGAGGAAGCCTAAGCCAGGAATTTAATTTCTCTGGCACTATTGTCTCCTTATCCTTTGTGAGTGGAACATGTGCATGAATATTGCCATTTGCTTTCAATCTCTTAATGGAATGAAGTTCTTCAGTTCTGGTGAACAGGAAAGACATTCAATGCACATACAGCTAATTAGTGTATAATTTAATTTATTCACTCTTTTAATCATTTATTCGTTCTACAAGCTTATTTATATCTTGCTTACCAGACTGACTGTTAATATGGTGTGTTGGTGGAGGTGGGGTATGAAGATAGAGGGGCGTGTCTCAGGGGTGTTGGGAGCACCAGGTGTTAGCAGAGATAATGGGGTGGTCACCAGCCTCTGCAGTAAGAGCAGTGCTAGGTAAGTGTGGCTCAACATCCCTAGTAGTACGATGATGCCATTTTCAAGGTGCCTTCCCAGTTCAAGACCTCAGCCTGGGGTAGGTGGGGCTGAATCTGGGTCTGGAGGCAGGCCAGGGTTTCTCTTGGCCAAGGTAGGGCAGGGCCTTGGCTGCTTTGGGTAAACCATATGCCCATTGGTGTCTGAACATCACTTTAAGGTGGGTGCTGAGGCAGGATGGGCCAGGTTCTATGACAATGGGTTATGATCTTGGAACATGCCTTCATTCTCATACTCAAGTCACAATGCATCCATTCACAGGTGCCCAGACCCCACAACTGCAGAGATGAACAGCCACTAAAGGCCACTTAGATGGCATCATCATGGCACAGATAGGGAAACTGAAACCCAGAGTAGGGAGCTCACAGGTCCAGAATCACTAGGAGAGCTGAAGGCAGGCCCAATTGGCCTCTGCTGCCCCATTCTTCTAGTGTACCCAATGCTCCTCCCTGGACATCATCTGCCTTCATTCTTCAGCTATTTCTCCTATTATTTATCTTTATTTTTCTGAATTATGAGTTTGGTGACTGTTTCAACACTTACAGTCGCAGGCAGTTATTTGTTGACTTTTTATCAGATAGATGTGGACCCTGCCTTTCTATCCCCCGCTTTGAGTCCCCACACCCACAGGTCCTCTCAATTTAATTAAAATCATCGTTCATGGCAGGTCGAGTCAGTCTTATGATTACGTTTGCTTTCCTGTACATCTTTTCACTTTCCTGGAATTAAAAATCACACATTGCTTTCTCATTTGCATAGTCTGTGCTGTCCCTGCCATCAATTTCCCCCATCAGATGTGTCACAGTCCTGACAGCTGGGTTTTCCCAAATGAGAAGCTGCATTTCCAATTGTGTCTCGGACCAGCTTGATTCCTGAGGTGCTCAGTCCTCATCAGTGGGGTCAGAGGCACGAATGGGGTTAGACCTCCAGGAGCCATCTGCATGGCTCCCATAGGACCTGACCCTTCTTCTCCTAGGACTTCTTAGGAGTTCCAGGGCATCCTTTACATGTGTTCACCAAAGATTCTGCTTCTAGCCATTTTCTGCTGTGTGCTGTCTTTGCTGGGCCCTCTGCTTCTCTGCTCCCTCCAGCTCTCTCCAGGAACCAGCTTTTCCCAGGCCTCTGGAGATGCTCTGCTCAGTGCTCTCACTGCTCTGAAGGACGCCCACTGGTGCTGAAGTGCACGGTGGCAAGATGGGCTGCACACTTCTGTCTTTGGCAACAGGGTATTATAGGACTTTGTAACACTGGAGCTGAGCCGGCTATTACCCTGGACCCTAGGATGTTCCATGCTGGTTGGTGAGGATTGAGGTTTTCTCTTGGTGCTCCACCAATGGCATCCAAGTCTCCTGAAGAACAGGTTGGTGTGGGAATTGCCTGCGGACAGCCTACACCCTGCTGTCCCTGGCATCCTGATTCTTTTGCTGGCTGAACTTTCTTCCCGTTTGCATTGCAAGCACTTTGCTCCCTCCTAACTTTTTTCTTCTGTCCCTGTCACCCATCAGCTATGCTTTTCCCTCCCTTTACCCTTTGTCTTAAATTCATTTAGGAAGCAAAATGAAAACATCTACTTTGGTCAAACACTGTGTGGATGAGCTGCCTTTACCTAGGTCAGCAGCTGATCTGTCTCTTGGAGTCTTTGTTTCATCTTGGAGTGCCCCAGGGTACCTGAGAGAAGGGAGACAACTACACAGAAAACAAGTCTCTTGATGATTGAGTCTCACCTGCCTCCTCAGGACAAAAGCCAATGTTGCCCCTGGCTGGTGATTCTGTGTGTTTGAGGGAGAGCTGCTCTTGGATTTGATTTTTGTTGCCTTGAGGAATCTGCACTGCAAATTCTTGGGACTGGCCTGGGGATGAATTCTGCAATGTCTGTGGGATCCTTCCTCCTGGATCCCCAGGTCACTGTCTCTGTTCCTGGGTCAAGTTTGTCTTGTTTGGTTCCCTCCTTGCTGAGACCCTGCCTTCTGCTCACCAGTCTCTCTAGAACAGTTTGGATCCAGCTTAGGCACAAGCTGAGACCTTGCACTCTTGATTTGAATGATCTGTGGTTTTTGAAAGATTTGGATGTTTTAATAAAATGATCCTAGCCTCAATAGAAAACATTTTGGATGTTTAATTAAATATGGTGGATTCTGTAAATCTCTGTAAAAATTTTCATATAAAAATTCACATTTACGAACCCGCCTTCCCTCCCTTTCTTTCCTCTCCCTCACCCAAAATGCTCAGGACTAGAAATGTTTCAGATTTCAGATTTTTTCAGAACGTGTGGGGATGGGACTCAAGTCTGAGTTAATTTATGTTTCACATACTCCTTAGCCACAGAGCTCAAAGGCTAATTTATATGGTATTTTTAGTGTGCCGGCATTTTGCATTTTGACTGCAGCCCATCACATGAGGTCAGGTATAGAAATTTTCATTTGCTGCATCAAAAAAACCAGTGCTCAAAAAGTTTCAGATTGCATACTTTTTTTTTTTTTTTGGTTGAGGCAGGGGAGCACTTGGAATTGAATTCAGAAGCTCTTTACTACTGAGTAACATCCCCAATCCTTTTAATTTTTTTTTTAAGATAGGGTCTCTCTAAGTGGCCCAGGATGGCCTTGAACTTGAGATCCTTCAGCCTCAGCCTCTAGAGTTGATGGCATTACAGGAGTGCTAAATGAAATAAACCAGACTCAAGAGTCAAAATGTTTCTCCCAAATGTGGAAGCTAGAGAAAGAAAAAAGAAAAAAAAAGAAAATGGAGATCTCACAAAAATCATAGGGAGATCGATAGAGTAGTGGAGGGGGACTGAGAGGCAGGGAGGAGGGGCGGGCATGGGGAAATACAGGGAATGAAATCTACCAAATTGTGCCAGGGCCAAGTATGAATATATCACCATGAATCCTACTTTTATATAAATTATAATGCAACAACAACAATAATAATAGCAAGATGAGTAGAGAAGAAAAGTTAGATCAGAAGAAGGAGGGGAGGGTAAAGATAGTACAGGGGAATGAGACTGATCAAATTAAATGCATCTAGGAATACGGCAAAATGAATCTCACTATTATGTTTAAGTATAATGCACCAATAAACATAGTTTCAGATTTTGGAGCCTGTTAGATTTGGGTTTTCAGATTAGGGATGCTCAATCTGCGTTTTGGCTCAGACATATAGCCACTTCACTAGTAGAGGGACAAACTCAGCACCCACCCCAGCTGTAGCTGATTCATCGGGCAGCTTTCCCTGGTCAGAACCTATTCCAGCTGCCCGGTCCCCTGCTCTCTGCCTCCAGGGAAGCTGCCATCAAGCAGACGGATGTGTGCTTTCAGCTTTAGAGGAAATTCACTTCAGCAACCCAAGAGCAGTTTGAGAAACAAATGTTTCTGTTGTAAACATCTCACACAGTCGTAAACTCCAGCCTCTCTTTAGAGCCCCACAGAGAGGTGACCCTGCCCTTCTGTGACCCTCGTAGTGGGGCACTATGGTTTATGAGTCATTTTCTCTACCAAGGAGGTGGGAATTCGTGATTCTCTAGAGAGGCTGGGTAGGAGCAGAAATTCAAGCAGGGATCATGCAGGGGCCCCAGGCAGGTCTTGCCATATTGTGCAATGTGGACAATTTAATTCCACTGGTTTCATGCTCTTACACTGTGCCTGAGGCTGTGCAAGAAAACCAAGTGCATGCTGGGAGTTCATGCCAGGTTGAGCCATGCCTCTGTCTCACCCACAAGGATGAAAGTCAGCAGATGACTTTGCTTCACCAAGATGGTGTGTAGTTTGCTAGGGCTGCCGTAACAAAACAGCACAGCTAGGTGACTTAAACAAGAGAACTCTGTTGTCACACAGCTTTGGAGGTCAAGATCAAGGGTGCCACAGGTTTGCTTCTCCTGAGGACTCTCTCCTTGGCTTGCAGATGGCTGCAGTCTTGCTGTCCTTACCTGGTCTTTCCTCTGTGAGTGTCCCTTCCTGGTGTGTCTGGGTGTCCAAAGTTTCTCTTCTTATATAAACAATAGTCAGATTGATTGCATCCTAATGACTTCATAGTAACTGAGTTACCTCTTTAAACAGCCTGTCTCCAACTACAGTCACTTTCTGTCATACTTGGATGTGAGGACTTAAAACATACAAATTTTGGAGGGGACAAAGCTCATTACATAACAGGCGAGAAAGAAGCAGCTTATAGGGAATAAGAAGCAAAGGGGAAAAAAAAGAAGAAAAATAACATTAAGTGAAATGGAGTAGACCTTGGTGTTCCAGGCGTAACAGCTATGGTTCCGAGAAGGCTCTGAGAGTCAATGCCGTATAGTGATTTTTTACTTTGCTGGGACAATGATGTGAGTCTAGTGCCCTCTGAGTCCCATAGACAGGAAGGTAAAGAACTGCCCGGAATCCTCATCTCAAAAGGACTCTATATTTTTTTAAAATACATTTTACAGAGGAAATGAGAATCTGAGGCTCTCTGCAGACATACAGTCCCCATCCATTGGAGTTTACCACGACAGAGGCCCCACAGGAGGCTTCCCTAAGCAGATGTGCAGTTGTCTGTACACAACAACTCCGTGTCCTCTTAATAGGCAAAGAAAACAAGGCTCAAGGAATTTAAGGATTTAGCATTCCCAACCAAGAACTGAGGTGAGGAGGGTCTGGGAGGTCATCCTCAGAGCCATGGGAACCAGAAAGAAGAAAATTAGTGCAGACTAATAAATGAACAATCCTTCCACTGATTGATCCTGTGAAAGATCCAGATGCAGATACCAAGGCAAAGATCGAGCAAGGCAAGGTCTCTCCATCCCTCTGGCCCGTATTAGGGGTGGGGCAGATGGGAGGGGACCAGGAGAAGTGAAACCTGGGCAGTGGTGTGACACCCAGAGAGGATATTTTCCATTTTCCCAGCAGGTGGCGCCATCTAGCTGATTATCCGAGGAGAGCCGGTCCTGTCCAGGGAAAAAAACAGCCGCCTTAGGGCTTCTTCCCAAACTGCAGGTCCCAGCAAGGGCCACCGCAAAGAGAATTCTTCTCTTTTGGCGACTGAGACAGAGGTTATTTGTCCTCCGCTGGAAAATCTGGCTTCTACACGCACACGTGCACACGAGTGAAGGGAAGTTTCTGCCTGCCGCAGGGCTTGGTTGGCAGGGGTGGCCGCAGGCTGGGCTCCAGGGCCAGCCAGAATGCTGCACTTCCCCCGTAGCCTGGGGCTCTCCCTGGAACCGGGTGAAAGCTCTCCTCCAACCCCCGAGAACTAAGAAAGGTCCATTTGTCCCTGAAACTTTGGCCCTTTCTGAGAGATGAGATGTGCAGTCTTAGGATGAACCAATCAATCAGTTACACACATTTTCCAAAATATGACCATTTGGACTTGAATTGATGTATCTATATGGCTGGGGAAAACATGAGCCTTTCCTGCCCTGATACTCATCCCTTTTCCACTATACCGTGCCGGCCTCAAGCATGGTAGTTGTGGATACAGATGCTGCGCTTGAATCCATACATTTCTTCGACTTTCTGTGTGACCTGAGAAGAGCAGGGATCAGAGACTGAAGGCCAGGAGGAGTCGGTAGACCCCATCTGGCCAGGGCAGGGCAGAAGATGCACAGAGAGCGCCAATTGTCTTTGTCGCCCCCTGCAGGACGTGAAAGTGCAAGGCCAGACACAGGCTGTTGACAAGCTGGGGCAGCCTCTGCTGGCCAGCTCCCTAGCCAAGGGCTCCTGGAGGCCTGGGCGCCTGGGGGCCTGGGCTTTGGTGGGCCCTGTCTTTGAGTGCGGATGGAGAGTAGGGAGGAGCTGGGCAGCAGGCCAGGGGAAGGATGCGGGTGCAGAGAGGTTTTGTGAACCCGCTTGGAGTATCTGGACAGTCTCACAACCTGCATGTCTGTGCCTCTATGTCCTGATGGGCCCCAGCCTGACTCCTCCATCCCCAAAGCCATCTGACTTCCATTGGTCCAAGGGCACCAAGAGATGGGCAGTGGGGATAGGGCTGGGAAGGCAGATGCTGGATTGATCTCTGCATTATCTGATTTCCAAGACACCTGGAGTATGTCACATGCTGGTTCAATCTGGCAGTGAAGAGCCGGGGACCCTGCCCTCAAAGTGCCTGAATTTGAGTCATGACTACCAATTCCAAACTGTGTGACGTTGGACAAGTTATTTGCCCTCTCTGTGTCTTCTGTTCTTAACCTAGAACAGAGATAGCATCTTCCCCACAGGCTTCTCTGAGGTTAACTAGGTGATACATGCAGTGAATTTGGAAAATTTATAGTTGTTTATGCTCATTATACTTACAACAAACTATTCAATAGCATTAACTGTTATCATTAAGTACATGTTAAGTTTACATAATCTTCCAAACCACAAAGTTCCTAGATTTAAGGACACACAGGTATTTGGGCAGGAACTGGGAACTCTATTATCAGTCCTCTGTGTCCATGGGTCTGATCAGGTAACCTGGGGAAGGGGTTAACCTAGGGCATGAGAAGAGTAGTTGCAGAAGGTGGCGTAGTTTTCTATGGGTATAATGCTTCCATGTAGTCAATCAGGTCTTTTCTTCCCTTCTTCCATCCAAGCTGATGGTTGGGCTCTCATCTCCAAGGATGAGGGAGATCGGAAAGCAGAAATAGTCAATGAGTTTTCATGGTTTTATTTCCAAAGTCTTAACCTCAAAGGTGGGGTGGAGATTGGGGCAGACTAATTAAACCTGTGAAAGAAAACAGGCAGGGAAAAGGATTCACCCAGAGGCTGGAGGGCTGATTAGAACTTGGCTGTGGGTCAGCTCCGTGCTGCTCCTGGGACCCCACCGCTGTGCTTTTCCATGAGCTGCATTTCTGCACGCCCAGCTCCTTCTGAGGTTATTTTCCGCTGTGGAGATGTAGGACACTGAGGAGCCTTTCTGACAGGATGCACTGGGCAACGAATGGCTGTAGCGGCTGCCTGTTCCACACACCTTCCTCGCTGAACTGCTGGCGTGTGAAGGCTTTTGTAGACTGCCCTGCTTCGTGTGGAATTAGAACAGCTCTGAACTTGCTGCCTATTATCTTGAAGTCATTTCCCATAAAGCTCTTGGCCCTGTTGGCCCTTAGCCATGCATGCCTGGGTCAGCTGCTTCACCCATCTCCTGTGCCCACACCCACGTGGATTTCACTGTGTCCTTGTGCGTCCCCTGGCTTATGCCACGTGTGCTGGGATCTATGTGCCCTGCTGTCCTTACTGGCATGGTTAATTAGACAATAGCTGTAAGAGGGGCTGGGATCCTGGCTCAGATTCTGACCCTGCTCAGTACCCAGTGCTGACCCGAATCCAAAGCTTCCCTTTGCCAAGCCCTCTGTTGCTATTGGTTACCCGTAGTTCAGTGTGCACATGTTATCCTCGCCCACAATGGGGTTCTGAACCCGGAAGAACACAACAGCCCTGGACCTGCTGGCATGGTGTGGGATGGTGGTTCCCCCAGGTCTCCGAATGGCCACCCAAATCAAACTTCTTTGACTTTACTACAAAGTCTGTGGATGATTCATCCCAATACCTTGGAGGGAGACAGGGAAAACCCACCTGAAAACTTTCTTTAATAATTTCTTTAACAATTTCTTGTATTTTCAACAGCAACTAACAGTAGCCAGACTCTTCAACCTCCCTAGATCTGTCATTCTAGTATGAGGCCAGGGTGGGGGCTGAATCTGCCTGTGATGGGCAGGTGTACAGAGCTGGCACCTGACACTGGTTCCTGGGCATTTACAACCCTTGGGATGGTTCTGGTCCTTGGCCACGGTGAGGAGGTGAGGAAGAATATGGGAAGGAAGGGAAGATATGGACTGTCAAGCTCCTGTTGGTTGCTGTAGCAACATTCCAAAATGACTAGAGATCAATAGCAGCAGCCTGAATTTTATTTGCTTTTATTTTCTCGTTGGGAACAGCATCAGGCCTAGAAATGAGAATGGCAGAAGCCCAGGGCTGGGCTGGGGACTGCAGCTGCATTTGCTTCCTGAGTCTGGACTGAGGCAGAGAGACACAGGAGTCCCCTGAGCTGCAGAGCTGGGAGATGGGGCTGGGAAGAGCTGGGGGGGACCCCCTGCCAGGCCATTTAACCTGTTTTGTAGCTTCACCATTTGGCAGCTTGGACCCTCCTGGGAGGGAAAGATCAATGGTGCTGTCCACACATTGTGGCCTTCTCAGCTTCTGACCATTTTAGCTTCCATAAAGAAGTATCGAGATGTGCAAACAGAACCTAGAGGTGGGAGGTGGACTGGTGCTGTTGAGGAATTCTTGTAAGACCAGAGGGGACATGGAGCCACACCACTTAGGATGCTTGTGAAAACAAACAAATAAACAAAAAAAGAAGGCCAGTGTCTCCAGATCTAGGCAAAGAATAAAGTTCCAGCTTGGGTGCAATTATTTCTGATACTCTGTAAGGAACTGAGATGCTGTGTGTCATGGTTTAGATAAGTATGAGGTGTCCCCAAAAAGCTCACGTGTGAGACAATGCAACAATGTTCAGAGGTGAAACATTATCACAGGCAAAACCTAATCAGTGCATTAACCCACTGATATGGATTAACAGAGTGGTAAATGTGTATGGCTGAAGGCAGTAGGTCACTGGGTATGTCTTTGGGGTTTACAGTTTGTCCCTGGCGAGCAGACACCTCTCTATGCTTTCTGGCTGTCATGAACTGAACTACTTTCTTCTGTCCATGCCCTTCCGCCATGATGTTCTGCTTCTTCTATGGCTCAGAGCAATGGAGCCGGCTGACCATGGATGGAACCTCTGAAAATGTGAGGCAAAATACACTTTTCCTCCTTTAAGTTGATCTTTTTGGGACTTTTGGTCAAAGTGACACAAAGCTGGCTAATACACCTGGTTTATCCCAGAACCACTGTGTTAACAACCTTATTAGTCAGAACAAGGAAGGAAGTCTTGCCTTTTGCAACAATACGGATGGACCTGGAGCACATTTTGCAAGAGCCAGATACAGAAATATAAGCACTGCATGATTTCAATTGTATGTAGAATCCAAAAATGGTCAAATTCACAGGTAGAATCTGGGAGTAATATGATTGTTGCCAGGGATTGTGGGGTATGAAAAACAGGGAGATGTTGGTCAAAGTGTACAGACGTTCAGTTAGCAGGATGAAGTTTTGGAGACCTAATATACAGCTTGGTGAATACAGTTAACAACACCGTATTGCATAGGTGAATTTGCTAAGAGCAAAGATCTTAAGTGTCCTCACAATTCATGTACATGCACACGACACATACACTCACACAGTAACTTGATGAGATGAAGGACATACTAATTGGTTTGTGGTGATTATTTCACAGTTGAGGTGTATGTCTAAACATCTTTTTTTTTTTCTTTTTAGGGTACCAGGGATTGAACTCAGGACACTCGGCCACTGAGCCACATCCCCAGCCCTATTTTGTATTTTACTTAGAGACGGGTCTGAGTTGCTTAGCACCTCGCTTTTGCTGAGGCTGGCTTTGAACTTTTGATCCTCCTGCCTCAACCTACTGAGCTGCTGGGATTATAGGCATGTGCCATTGCACCTGGCTTTGAAACATAATTTTTATTTGTCAATTATACTTCAATAAATTTTTTTTTCTGTTTTTTTTTCTTTCTTTTTCTTCCTTTTTTTTTTTGGTACCGGGGATTAAACCAGGGATGCTTAACCACTGAGCCACATTCCCAGCTCTTTTTAAAATATTTTATTAGAGACAAATTCTCACTAAGTTGCTTAGGGCCTCACTAAGTTGCTGAGGCTGACTTTGAACTCGTGATCCTCCTGGCTCAGCCTCCCAAACCACTGGGATTACAGATGTGCCCCACTGCACCTGGCAATAAATATTTTTTAAACATAAAAAAGGATAATGTACTATTTTAGCATAACTAAAAAAAAAAGAAAACTCCTGTTGTGCAAAAGCTGACTTTGTGCAGGAGTGGGAGCAGAGAGAAGAGGCCACTCACTGATGAGGTGAGTCTGGGCCAGGGTGGGGGTGGGGCGCAGAATGGTCACGGCAAGTGTGGCAGAGATGAGGGGGTCATGGGTGTATCCAGCAAGACTTGGTGGGAGATTAGATAGGGTTTGTGATGAATCTACATACAGCATTGGAAAGATCCTGTTAAATAGTATGAGACACAAGGACAACAGTATAACATGAATGTACAATTTACTCAGGCTTTACTCAGTTCCCTTCATTTTATTACATTCTTTGTCTTACAGAGTGTTTTTGCGTGTCAGCTCACTGAATCCTCAAGCCCCTTGAAGAAAGTTATGGTTTGAATTCTCAACACAAGTCGACTTCAGCTTCTAAACACACCATGGTTGACACCAGGCCTCTTCTCAGAGGGAAGAGTTGATGTTTCAGTGTGAAACCTGAGACCACGTTTGCCTTCAGCTGTCTTTCCACCAGTGTCCCTGCTAGAAAGAAGGTTCTTCTGTCTCTTCTTTTTGTCTGTGCATAGTGCTTCCAACTCTGACTCAGCAAGAACTTTCACTCCTCAGTTCTCCACGGCCCAGCGTTGGATGGATCAGAAGTGGCAGCCAGTTTTGGTGAATGGGGGATAGTTGAACAAGAAGGACCAAGAGTTGGTGAGGTGATTGTTGGAGGTGAACGGTGGGATTATTAGACAATTCTTTGTACATTTGCATATGCTGGGAAGTTTTCATATTCAAAAACTGAAGGAAGTGATAAGAAACTGGCTAGCCATGGGAAAAGAGCTGAGTGGGAAGAGAGATGCTCTGTGCCGGCAGGACACCCTAGATGAGAGAGAGGATAAGTCTTATTTTCAAATTAAGATTGAAATGTTGATTATTATATAGAGCTCGATCATCTAATTTCTCAATCAAGCCTGGGCTCTGTGATTTCAAATGACTTTAGAATTTTATAATGACCAGGAAAGTCCTGGGAATTTATTCTCAGAACAGATGAAAAAAAAAAAATTGAATCCCACTGAGCAAATTTAAAGGGCATGAGACAATTTTAGCTAGGGAGCAGCAATAACCAGTTTATATAGTGTGGATCTGGATTTAGACGGAGCGTGCATTCAGAACCTGCTGCTACTCCCTGCTGCTCTGCACGCTGGGGAGGCTCCTGCTACTTCTTCAGGATTCAGTTTCTCATCCGCACTACGTGATGATGGCTCTAGAAGCTCACTGTGCTAGCGATGGCACCAAGTGCCTGAATAACAAGTTGTAGATGCTATTGTTAACATAATTATCATGTAAACATATTGCTAATGTGACAATTACATAGCAATGGAATCGGTGCCAACAAATGTATAGCTACCTGCTTGGAGAATGTGGAGTACCATCTAGAGGATTTTCCTAGGGAAAATGAAGGGGCGGGTGGGGAGACAGAGGGATGGACAGAGGGAGGAGAGAGAGATGCTTCAAAATGCATTTTTTAAGAAAAATTCTACAATGTTGTAATTGCATCAAAAATGAAGAGGTAAAGAGGTGTTGGGGCAAAGATACGGGGTCTTTCTGATTGTATCTCACAAGGTGGGCCTATTGGACATAAGGTTTCTCTTGGGGAACCAGCAGTAAAACCCTGAAAATAATAAGAAGCTGGGTTGTGTCTTTGGGGCAGTGCTGTGGGCTGGTGCCTGCAGCTCAGAAGTGAGGTGACCTGAGTGCTTTGGCTGGAAGGAGGAACAGCCTGCCTGGGCTTAAGAAGAGACAAGCTCCTCCATTCACCACCCCCACCTGGCAGCTTCTCTTCCATTCTTACTGGCTGTGCTGTCTTAAGGGCATCATTTCTATTCCTCATCAGTTCCTCATCTGTCAAGTGGGAGAAGGGGAGGGGAGGATGATAGAAGGATGTCAGAGGTGGTCTTTCCAGCCCAGCACAGAGGGATAAACTCAGCTTCGATCTCTAGGTCTGCAGACCCTGTGCCCTTACCACTGTCGGGAGAATGCTGATGGGTGATTGCAGAGAGATCTCCTGCAGGACCAGGTAGCAGGCAAAGGGCGTTGGAGGGTAGGAAAGTGCACCACAGCAACTGGCAGGCTTACTCAGCAAACTCAGTATTAACAGCAACACAGTATTACTTTATTTTCCAAATTGATTTCATGTTGAACCTTTGCTCCACAAGGCAACTGGGAAACATTGACCTCACTCTTTCTCAGGGCTTCCTGCCACTCACGATGTTACCAAGACCCTGGGGCTACCACAAGATGGATTCCTGCTAGTGGGTGTCCATGTCGTCTTTCAGCATCTGTCCTCCATGGTCAGGTGCTGCTGGACACCTTCCTCAGGTGGCATGGCTTTTCTGTCCTGCACTCTGCTTTGCACCTACATGCCTGTTGGGGCCCCACCCACTCTGGCCCCTGCCTCAGGGGGCCCCACAACCCGTTCTTTTGGGGACTCTTTCAGCTGCTGGGCAGGCTGCCTGGATGCTTCCTATTAGGCACCCACAAAATACATACTCTCTCCTACTGTGTATCCTCCACTGACTCCATTTCCGGTTTTGGAGTGGTCACAGGAGGTTGGGGGAAAAGTCCACATACAATACCTCCTCTTCTTGCTTTTGGAAATCAAAGTCTGAAGGTTCCAGGGGCTATTTTTTCTTTCCACCCAGCTACACCAATCCAGTAAAGAAGGGGATAGCTTTAATTAGAGAAATTATGGTGGGAGCCTGTGGACAGCCCTCTCAGATGTGGGCCTTGGTGGGGATATTTTCTTTCTTTTGAAATTGCCACAGATTAAACAGTTCTATGTTGACTTACACCCTCCTCTCCTTCCAGCCTGACACACCCCCACCATCAGAAACTAACATAAATATTAGATTATGCTGACCTAAAGAATGATGATACTTCTTATTCAGTTGAAGTAGTTTTTCCTTTGAATTTCATTAATAGTGTGATTAGTAATGAAATTGCTCCATTAGACATTTTTATGTATTTTTTATTACAAAAGTGATAGAAACACATTGCAGAAAATTTCTAAAAATGGGAAAATGAAGCAATGAGAGAAGAAGCTAAGGAAATGGAAGAAACACAATACCTAGGCACAAATCATTCAAGAATACATTCATTCCAGCTAGGTATGGTGGCACAAACCTGTAACCTATAATCCCAGCACCTCAAGAGGCTGAGGCAGGAGGATCTCCAGTACAAAGCCAGCCTCAGCAAAAGTGAGGTGCTAAGCAACTCAGTGAGACCCTGTCTGTAAATAAAATACAAAATAGGGCCAGGAATGTGGCTCAGTGGTCAAGTGTCTCTGAAATCAATCCTTGGTGCTAAAAATTAAAAAAAAACATAGTAAAAACAAGATACATTCTAATAATCTATCTATTGATCTGGGAATTCTGGATGATAGGTGACAGCCTTGTTCTATCCCTTTAATTTTATTTGTAGTATACCACTTATTTTCTTTTTCTTTTTCTTCTTTTTTCCTAGTCCCTAAGTCTGCTGGCTTGAGAGAACTATTTTTCCTCTCCTGTTCCCCTATTTTAATTAGGAAACTCTAATAACCTTTATGCTTTCCTATTTTTTCCTATTTTATATGCTAAAAGAAATATTAATTCTTTCTTTCCTTAGATGCTCTTCTTTCCAACTCTTCCTTTCACCTCCTACTTTTACTCTATAACAACAGTGTTTATTTAGCACCTTAAATATAAAATTCTGGTTTTGTATCAAACTTCCCCATATCTTGTATCTCTTTTAAAATCCCTACACAGAAAGCCAGTCCTGCAACTGGCTGCCTGTGAGAGGGTCCCTTCCTGCCTGGCCATTCTGTGAGTCTTAGAAATGGAAAGAAGCCTGTTTTTAAATTTAAAATAACATTAAAAATTAATTTTTCTTGGGGCTGGGGATGTGGCTCAAGTGCTCGCCTGGCATGCGTATGGCCCAGGTTTGATCCTCAGCACCACATACAAACAAAGATGTTGTGTACGCTGAAAACTAAAAAATAAATATTAAAAAAATTTCTTTCTCTCTCTCTCTCTCTCTCTCTAAAAAAAAATTAATTTTCTTGACTGTCTTCCTTGGAAGAAGTGTGAATTTTAGATAAATGTTTCTTTATCTTATGACATGGCTGTCTTTCTAGATGACCTTTCCATGGTCAAGAAACTGCTTATGAAACTTCAACGGGGGAGAATTAGATTTTGAAATGACATCTTTTAAATTGTGGAAACTTTATAAACCAATTTGCTGTGAGGGTTTCTTTCTGCCATCCTCATTTCTTGCATGTTTTTATTTGTTCTTGTTATTAATATTTTTCTTGGTTAAGATCTGTAACATTTACACCCTAGTCTTTAAATTCCACAATTGTTTAGTTTTAGTTCTATATTTAATTAGAGTAAATAATCAACCACTGTTGCTGGACACCGTCTCAGGTGCCTGTAACCCCAGCTACTTGGGAGGCTGAGGCAGAAGGATTGCAAGTTGGAGGCTAGCCTCAGCAACTTAGTGAGATCCTATCTCAAAATAAAATGGGCTGGGGATAACTCAGTGGCAAAACACCCCTGGATTCAATCCCTAGCACTGAAAAAAAAAATAGTCACTACTAATCTTTGCCACAAGTTTTCATATCTGATTTGTAATTTTGATAATTTCTTGGGAATTGAGACCTTTATGGAGTAGTTTTTACAAAATAGTTTTCAGTGCTTAGCATAATTTCAGGTACTAATCATTGTTAAATGTTATTTAACAATAATAAATGAAATAATAGAATAATGATAATAATACCTTTTGTTCTTTGAGGGTATTTTACTTATGCAATTATTTTACTATTTGTTTTCCTTTTATAATTGATGTTCCTTTGTTCATCAGAGAATAAAATCATTACTTCTTTTTTTCTAAAGATATGTTTACAGAAGCATTTCTTGTCTCATCTGCCTTTTCATTTTGGTTTCTTTAGGTATGCAAAATTTTAATTGCATATAATTAAATCTGATGATCTATTCTTTGTGATTCCTTCTATTAGTTCTAAATTTACATACTTGATATTCAATTTTATCATTTATTTTTCTATAATTGGAATTTAATATCTTAATATGTAGTTCTGTAATTCATTTAAAAATTTACTTAGTATATGATTTCAGGAAGAACTCAAAGTTAACAGGTTTTTTTTTTTTTTTCCAAATTCATCACCAACACAAAAATGTGATGAGTTCTTCCTTTTCTATTTCTCAAGTTTCAGTAAAATGTGTTGAATTTTAAATTTGAGCCTGCACATCTGTGTACACTGTTTCTCCTGTGGCTGCTTCTCATTTTCTTTTGAGCTGCCTCCTCTCGATCTTACATGGTGCTTTTGTGAGCCAGGGCTTTCTCCTTGCCCTGTACCCATATTGCCTCACCTAGATAATTCTCTGTCAGCTTCTCTCAAACTGTATTTTTTGGGTTAATGCATTCCCTGAAATATATACCACAAAATCTTGCTTCATATATTTCTCGAGCATAAAACTGAGAGCAAATCAAATGTTTGCTTGACATGTTTACCCCTGAACCCTGCAAATAGTTTTACCGGGAAGGTCTGTATGTACGGCACCTGACTTACTTTCACAAGATCAGGAGACCAGTGCCCTCCCAATTATGCAAATTGATTATCTTCTCTCCTGTGTGAATTACTCCCCGCATCAGAGATTCTAAGCATCTGAAGATTGGACAGGGTCACAAAAGGGTTTCTTATGCCATTTACAAAGGGAGGACAAATGTAATGTTTCATTCACTTGTCAAAGTAAGGGCCATCAGATAATAAACACACTCTTCCTATCTCTATTATGAGGCCAATTATTTTGTTAATTTATCTTTTATAAGTCTACCTCTGCCGACACTGTGAGTGGATGGAGGGCAGAACATATACATCTTCTATTCCCAATCCCCGGTACAGAGCACAGAATAATTCGCAAGGTTGAGGTTTAATTACTACTGGATAGAGAAGGATTGACTTCTATGTCCCACTCGCTCCTCCAAAACAATCTATTGAACCAACCAACCGGTGCATTATCATGCAATCTAACAGAAGCCGTGACACAATCGTCAAGGAGATGCCTCAACTTCACTTAAACCGTGATTTGTATGCAGCCAGGCTGTGTCGTTCATTGGATCTAGATTCCAGAAACGAATCAGACACAGTTTCTTTCCTTAAGGAGCACAGACATTCCAATTATAAATGACATATTAGCTTAAGTATAATTCAAAAGGGAAAGAGATTGGAGCCAGACGAGCTGTGGACCAGGAAAGAAAAAAAGAAAAAGAGAGAGAGAGAAAAGAGAAGAATAATTTTTTTCTCCATTAACCTTTGGGGATAAGAACACCATACTTTGGGTCTTATTAAGGGCTGCTCCATGATTAATATTTCCATCTAAGAAGCAATTAAGGAATTATTATCCAGGGAGATTGTGACAAAAGGAATTAAACTGTGCCAGCTCTGTTCAGGTTGAATAAGGCTTTGCTTTGAGTATTGAAAATTAAGTCTATTTAGACCAAAGGCTTACATTTTGTCCTTAACTTTTGCTCAGGTGCTATGAGAACCACTGAGTGGATAAGTAATAAATTATCTAGAATGACCTAGGAAATACAATCTGTAGTGCTAAATGGAATACATTATAATCATGGTGTGATAATCAGAATAACAATAATTTAACATGTAGTAGACTCCAAGGGGCAACAACTCTTTCAGCCCGTTAAAGCACTTGCATTTGAGATATAAAACTATACTTTTCAGCAGTATAGGAAGTTCTTCATTATTTCCAACTATGATTGAAACAGTGGGAAAACCATCCTCCATCAGTGCTGTAATCATATTGAATTCACAAGTGCATCTAATTATAAACATTCTACCAGGATTTTTTTTTTGTAAACCCAGTTATTTTTTAAAGGTGTTAAATGGGAGAGTTACTATAATGCTTGTGAAACAACTTAAAAGAAAAAAAAATAACTGGGACATTCATCAACTGAAAAGTAGGTACATCTTCCACTTCTAAAGATTTATAGTGTAGAGAAGGAAAGAATTGTTCCTTTACTTAGGAGAAAACTGTGGTCTGGAGAGGCCAATTGCTTTGCCAAAAAGCAATATTACTGGTCGCAGAACCTAGGCTTTCTATATAGTGCCTGGAGTCTGGTACACTGTGGTCAAGATTTCCTCTAGAAAGGGATTTTGATTCACTCATTTAAGAGATGCAGGCATCACATCCATGGAACAACAGAGCTGAGCCACGTGGCTGGCAAGTGGTGAGGCTCTGGCCAGAATTTGAGAGCCATCCCCTTATGCCTAGGCTTGCTGCAGGGAACCTGGCTCAAAGCAGGGATCCTGCAGCAAAAATGCCTCCTGCAGTAGGTTCAGGGTTTCTAAGTCCATTTTTCTTGATGACTTTAAAGAGGTTTCAACTCTTTCAGGAGCCAGTGAAGAGTGGCTCCGATTTGGAAGAGGTCTGGAAGTTTCTGTGTATCCGGTTAGGGCAGGTTCATTACCAGAGTAAACTTGGACTAATCAAGGATTCATCAACCACTCGCTGTGTGTCAGGAGCTGCCCTAGGATCCAGATAACATGAAAAAGACCAGAACGTACTTGAATGAGCTTACAGTCTAGAGAAAGAAAGGCCCGGAAGAGTAAAGAGGAAGTCCCTGGCTTCCAGAGGTGTCTTCAGGAATGACAGGGGTCTCATTTCACATTTAGATGAAAAGCTTCTTTATTCTGAATTGCTGAGTTTCTGCAGAGCCCAGAGCCGTGACGTTCTACTCATTCCTTTAGTTCACCAGCTTCAAAATACTTGCTTGTCTACACTTGTCATTTCTTCCAGGCTTTTTCAGGAAATTTCCACATGATTAATGTTACATTAAAAAAACCTCCACTTCAGGTATGTTTTGCTGCAGATTCCACACAGCTGTAGCTGTCAGTGGGTCACGCTGTGTGATAAATGAGCCCAAGCAGCTCTGGAAACGCTGTCACTGTCCTCCATTAATTCAAGCCGTGAACTAGTCCCTTCATCCTCATTGCTTCAAATTACACCTGAGATGTGTACAGAGAATTCTCTGGATGTGATTCCCAGGCCCTTAAGAGTCAGTAGGGCAGGTAGAGTTCCCCACAGAAGACTGATTTGCCTCCCCAGCCAGCTGATAACTGGTCTCTAAATCACTTCTTGGTTACAGATTTCTTTTTGTTACTGTTTATGCTTCTGTTTCTCTAGATAGTACATTTGAACAGTGTGTGGCCATTTTCTCAGTATGTCTGGACTTATCCCTGCGGGAAGCATGATATCTGGCTAAGTGAGGCAGAGGTCCCCATTTCCATATCACCCCAAATGTGACTCAGCCAGGCGGGACTGACTGTGGTTCAGGACTACACCTCTGGCCTTGGCACCCTCTACTCCTGCCTTTTCACCCTCAGCCTTCCCATTCCTTGCTCTCTGTAGCTCCTCTCAAGTGGGAACTGTGCAAACCACCAGGTCTCTGCTTAGTAATTCCTGGTCGTGGCTGCTTCTCTTTGAGCCTGTGTCCAGGACGTTTTGGGTAGAATTTGGTGGCTCACAGATTCTCTGTCCAATATCTCTTGGTTTGTTCCGACACATGGTTCATGAGGTATGTGTGGTGTTTTAACACCAAAGGGAAACTTTTTTATACCTCTGAGTCCAGGACTCTTCATACTCTGAGAGGAGAAGCAGCTGTCATTTTCTTTACACTTGCATGTGCAACTGAAAGGGAGCCCATGAAGGAATCTGAGACTAGTGTCTAATTCCCATTTATCCAGGCCAGAGGTAAACCATCCGACAGGTGTGGCCACCTGAACAATGTCTTTTTAGGTCCAGTGGGACTGTCTTTTCCCCAATGTGTCATCACGTGGCTCTTGTCTGGTGGTCTCTGCCCTGAGTGGGGGCTGTGCTCTCTGTGGGCTGTTATGGAAAAATATTCTGAGTCTTTGTATGTTGTCATTTCACACCAAGTTCATGTTAAGGCTCCCATTCTGGCATTGAAGGCAAGTCCTTCCTGTGCACACACTCTAGGAAGCCTTCTGGCTGCTGCCTTGTCCCTGGCCCTGACCCTGAATGCCTACTTTCTCTGTCCACTGACTAGTCAATTCCGGTCACTGCTCCCTAGATTCCTAGGGCAGTATGTGGTTGGGTAGGCCATCTTTCATATTTTATTCTTTTTTTGGCAGGGGGGTAGTATCAGGATGTGCTGAAGCTGCTCAGTATTGCACAGAACATATACTCCTGTCCATTTCCATGGATGCAACCTGCTCCAAGCCACCTGTTTCAGGGACTACCACAGGGTCTCTTGAACTGAGTCCTCTGCATCTATGTGGACTTGTATCTTTTTACCCATTCTCCACTCTGCAGTTGGCATTGTATAAATGAGATCTTGTCACTTAAAAATCCTGCAGCAGTTTCCATTGCACTGGGAGTAAGGTTCAAATGCCTTATGATAGCTACAAGAATTTATCTCATCTGGCCCCGTCTACCTGCATGTTCAACTCAAACCACCCTCTCCTTGTTCATGAACCCTGGCTCTTCACGGTCTTAGTCCTTCAGTGCTTGCTTCCTCTACCTGGAGAGTGCCCACATGCTGAGGTCCGTCTCATTATTCAAGTTTGTTCCAGTGCTCCTTTTTCCAAGAAATCTTTCTGGACCTTTATCTATAGCATCCTTCTACAAAAATATAGGTTTGTGGTCAATTGGCTGCAGCTTTTCTATTTGGTTCCAAACAAAACATAGCCAGAAATATGAAAATAGAAAGAAAGAAAGAAAAAAAACTCTTGAAAAATCTTACTTCTGCATATTTAGTAGTTTGGTTATTTCTTGTAGGCCAGTCCCTCAGTTTCCTCAATCATACGAAGAACACTTTGAAATGGACTAGGCAAGCTCTAAAACCTTCTCCCCTTTGACTTTTGATTGTTTTGGGGTGTTACTGTCTCATGGGGATCCTCATGTTCTCAGATACTAAAATGAAAATAATTGTACACTGATATTTACCATGTTCTGTGGATGTATTATCTAATCTTCCTGAATTTTTTTTTTGTCTTGGAGAAAAAAATTATTTGTTTTAATTATTAGTTTGACTTAGAAAAGTTCATATATTTTAGAGTGAGAGGCTGGAGTGTGTGACGTCTGCACTGCAGGAATGAACTGTGAGCCGTGCTGTCCCAGAGTGTGTGTGGCAGGGGTCCATCTGGTCACGCAGGGAGAAGGAGCTGCTCTTCCCTCATCCCCTCTCACAGGCCCAGACCTGTGGGGACATAAAGTTAATTATCACCTTCTGGGATGCTTGGAACTACCTTTCCTCTTGAAATACCTGTCCTTGTGCTGGTCCTCAGGAGAAGGGGGACCCACACAGACAAGTATATCCTAGGCTCCATGCCACTCTGAGGACATATATGCTTGTCATACTTGAACTTTGATCATGAGGTTTATGCAGAATTTAACATGGAGAAAAGTGCTGTCTGATGAGGTTCTGAAGTTCCCCTATTGGATGACTATCATGCAGGTGGATGTCTACCCTGTGCTGAGTTACTGTGGGAGTCCCTAGGGCTTTTGCAAAGGCTACTGCATAGAGCCCCCTCCCATGATGAGCAAGATCAGACTCGGGTGGGGGAAGAGGGAGTCTCAGCCATGAAAAGACTCTACTCTGCCATGGTTCCTTCTCATCCAAACCAGCGGCCATCAGCAGCAAGGCTGAGAGGAAGTGGTTGTGGAAGGTCTGAAACGTGCAGGCTAAGCCTCAGGTCTGACAAGATGGAAGACCATGGCCCATGACAAACTCAAGCCCCTTTCTCACGTCTCCTGGAAATGCACACTGGTAGGGTCTGGTCCTGTGCTATGCTCTGTGCCAAGTGATCCACTGGCACAGTAGCCCATGAATCAGAATAGTTTAAAGAATAGTGTTACCTTAAATTAGATAGAGGGAAGTGAGAGGAGGAGAAGGCTGAGGATGTGGGGATAAGAAAGATAGTAGAATGAAACAGACATTATTACTTTATGTATATATGTGACTATATGACCAATATGATTCTACAATATGTATACTCAGAAAAATGAGAAATTACATTCCATCTATGTATGATATATCAAAATATATAAGTGCATTCTACTGTCGTGTATAATTAATTAAAAAATAAAAATTAATTTAAAAAAAGAATACAGACAAAAATAAATATTTGTGAGGATGTGGGGGGAAAGGCACACTGATACTTTACTGGTGGGACTGCAAATGAGTGCAACCAATCTGGAAAGCAGTATGGAGATTCCTTAGAAAACTTAGAATGGAACCACCATTTGACCCAGGTATCCCACTTCTGGGTCTATAGCCAAAGGACTTAAAATCAGCATACTATAGTAACCCAGTCACATCAATGTTCATAACCACTGAATTCACAGTAGCTTAACTGTGGAAGCAACCTGAGATGCCCTTCAATAGATGAATGGATAAAGAAACTGTGGTATATATACACAATGTAATATTACTCAGCATTAAAAGAGAATAATGCCATAAGTTTGGAGTTGGAGAATATCATGCTAAGCAAAGTAAGCCAATCCCCCAAAACCAAAGGCTGAATATTCTTTCTGATAAGTGGATGTTGATCCTCAATAGGGACGGGGGGAAGCATAGGAAAAATGGAGGAACTTTGATTGGGCAAAGGGGAGGGAGGGTAGGGAGGTACATGGGGGTAGGAAAGATAGTGGAAATCTCCTTCCACTATGGACATCATTACCCTATGTACATGTATGACTGCACATATGGCGTGACGCTACATCGTGTACAACCATAGAAATGTAAAGTTGTGCTGCAGTTGTGTATAATGAATCAAAATGCATTCATATATACCTAGTTAAAACAAATTAATTAATTTTTAAAAATCACTATTTCATAGAGGGGGTTGTTAAAAAGGACTAATTATTTTTGCCTAGAATCACAAAATTGGTACTTAAAAGTGAGATATTCTGGTTTTCTTTTGCTATATAACAAACCATCCCCAAACGTAGGATATAAAACAACATTTATTTTGTTATACTCATAGATTCTGTGGGTAGGGAGTAGTAGGAATGGTTGTCTCTCCTCCATGAAGAATTTTCGGTGACTGTAGGTGACCTGAACAGGAGACAGCCCCTGGGGTGGTATGTCTGGACTGTTGCCCAGAACATTTACGTGTGGCTGCTGTGTTAGACTGGAGTTATCTCAATATGGCATCTTGGCTCCAAAGGAAGTATTCCAAGAGGGACGGACCAAGGCAGAAGCTGTAAGTCTTCTTCTGACCTAAAAGTCACCACAATCACTTTTTCCCTACTTTATTGATTGAAGCAGCCACAAGTCAGTCTCATTTCAATGAAAGGGGACACATAAACGTCATCTCTCAATGAGATGAGTATCAAAGAATTTACAGCCATGTTTTAAAATGGCAACACAGGAATTGAATCCGGTCCTTTGACTCTGTAGCCATTGCTCTGCCCATTAGACAACATTGCTTGTCATTGTGTCCTGGGGGAGGGATCAGCAAAGGAATGGAGAGAATGTCTTTAACATGGCTGAATTACTAAACCAGTAAGGCCCTTTTAGAGAAAATGTAGCAAGTAGCCACTTGGCATGGGAGGCAGACAATGGAGTGGGGGACTATGTAGCCATACCTAGGTACCTTTGAATGATCTGCACAGAGATCTTGCCTCAGGTTTTCCTCTCCAAGGAAAGGCTAATCACAGTATTCCTTTGCCTGTCTGTAAGGATGTAATGATTAGGATATGTGAAAACCTCAAAGACTTTCCAGCTTGCTCTGTAGAGAGGTGGACTTTTTCTGTGTCCATGGGAGAACCCTGCTGCTCAGCTGTCTGTCTCCTTGATCATGGATGCACTTAATGGACCACTCAGGCCCCTAAACCAGTAGGACTCATAGAAGCCTAACCAGATTCCTTGGGCTCCGGGCTCTTTTCCCTCCTTGATCATCATGTTACCATGATTCTGTGATGGAGAAGCTCCTTCATAAACCCATCTGGATAAAACCATTGTAAGTTTAAAATGTCATAAATTGAAAATTCCTTAAGTTGAAAGTGTATTTAATACATTTATCCTACCAAACGTGCCAGCTGAGCAACACAGTGCACTGTAAAGTTCTGGTTGCTTCTTCTCATGTTTGCAAGGCTGGTTGGGAGCTGCAGCTTGCTGTTGTGACCCAGTTAGCCTTTTGCCAGCCTGGGAAAAGAAATGAATTCAAAATTCAAAGTATTATTTCTACTGAATGTGTATTGCTTTTGCACCCATGTAAAATTTCAAAATTTTATTTCAAATCACTGTAAGGTGGGGAACATCTGTACATCATTCATTGGCTGATTCATCACATCCAGCAAAGAGTAATATCCCCCTGAAGTCTTGGGCCTATGGAGTCCTAGGTGAGTAACTGTGGATCAGTTTATGACCTCAGTTTTCTGCAAAGCACTGATCAGTATATTTGTTTCTCAGGAAAGTTATGTGGATTGAATGAGCAGATATGAGACAGTATTTTCTAATCTGATAAACATAATATATGTTAGATGTTTTTATTATTGTCATTTCCTCTAGCACTTAGCAAGCCGAGTGTCTCACTCACAGCAAGTGCTTAATAAATATGTACACTTTAGTCTTGATTTACTCCAGACCCCAGATGAAGTTCATGGCAGAAGGAGATTGGAACTTTCATCTCCAGTCCCACTAGGGGACATATGTCACAGAAACCCTTTTATATGAATTGGCCACACTGTGCTTTTTCTTATGCTGCCAAGCTGGAAGAGGGATTGCAGGCTTTTGTAACTGACATAATCACGGCATTGATTAAGAAAAAATAAGGGACTGTGTCAATTTAATTAAATAGCTGGGGATATGTAGCACCATCTCAGGCTATCCGCTTCAGGGAAAAGCCAGCGTGGGAAGCGGGATATGGGCCTGTGATCAGCGGCTCCTCTTCCAGGAGATTTTGAAAGCTGAATAAATTTTTGCAAACACTTACTTCATCCATCAGAGACTCAATTAAATTTATCTACGAAATACATGGAAATAGTTTTTTTCCATGTCAGGCCTCTGCAAAAAGGAGTGACCGAACATACTCCTAAGAGATGTATCTTGGAACAGGTCAAATTTCTGAAAAATTTCAGTCTGCTCTATTTTTTACTCTAATCAATGGATCTGTGTTTTAAACAGCAGGCATTTATTACTTTCCCACTGTGTGCTTTGGTGCTGGTTTAGAAGCTACAGGATTACAGAGCAGAAACTGTTCCTGCCTTTATGACATTTTTGTGCCTGTTCTAAGAAAACCTTGCAGTGCACAGAGATGAGTGTACATAAAATGATCTTGTGTCAGACCAAACAGCAAGGTTGAGAGAAGTGCTGGTTTGAGCTAGGCAGCTGAAGAAATGGCCCCGCATAAACATTAAGATATTAAAACAGCATTCACATTTTCTTCCTCTCCTCCCTCTTCCCCTCCCTCTTCTCCACATCTGGAGGTTCTCCTCAACCTTCTGCAGGGAGGCAGATACCACAGGAGTGTCACCATATTGGTTTGGAAGAGGCAGCCTATGGGAGGTTCGATCATTCCGGAAGATGGGCTCCATGCTGGCTTCCATGTTGCTGGATTAGCCTGTGGAAGACATCCAGGAAGGACAAGGAGGTCTCTTGAGCTGCTTCTTTGCCACTTTCACCATCTCAGGGGGCCTTAGCAGAAACTGGTTCCCTCTGGGCTGCTTTCTTATCCATCCTTCTCTGTCTTGCCTCTTGACACTCTGCCAGAATTCCTTCCCATCAAGTGCCCTGATAATAAAGTGGGTTTTATCACTGTGTTCAATGCTCCCCTCTTCTGGTACTGGTCAGATTTGGAGAATTAGCACTAGCATATGAATTTTCAATTTACTCAGATCTGGTAGGGAGCATTTGCAGATGCTAAGGGAAAGTTCAGTAGGTCCAAATTTTATATTCATTTCACGGGTAAGGGATTTTATTTCTTCTTTTGCTTTTGTAAGTATTGGGAAGACTCCTGCTGTTTTCCTCTCACAAAATTCCCTTCTCAGTTTGGTCCTTCCATCCTCCAGGCCTCAAAGCCACCTCTTCTGTGGAGTCTTTTTTGTTTCCCTGAAGTGTGCTGTCGTTTCTTCTCTTTGGGCATATCCCTTGGGCCTCCTCCTTTTCAGACTCTTTTGAAGCTCTCTGTTGATGTGTCCCCTCCACATCTGGACTATAGCTCCTTGTGTTTTGTGTCCATAGCACCCAGGATAAAGCTGTGGGTGTCCAGGGGGTTGCTCAGTTAAAGAATGGGAAAGGAGCAATGAATGCAGAAGCAGCCTGCTAAACCCCGACAGATGGGACCTGCCAGATTGCAAAACGCAGCTGGGTGTGAGGAATAAAAGCCAAGGCAGTTAATTAAATACATTTTTATTTGACCTGATTAAAAAGAAGTTAAAGATATGAGAAGTTTCTGCCGAGGCATTAAAGAGGATATGAGTCAGGTGGAGGAATAACATAATGTGCACTTTGAAAGCAAGAAGGGTAGAGAAGTCCAGAGCTGATGGCTGAAATTAGCATGCCCACTAGCCATGGTGACCTTGAGCTTTGGTATCTCAGATTCAAGGTTGAGTATCTGGATTCCCTGAGTATTTAGGACTCTTAGGGCAGACACCCATTGTGCTGGCTGAGCAGGCACTGGTTAGCTCAGTTACAGTTAATGACATCTTTGTTGGAGAGTCTAGTCCAGGAACAAGGAAGGGGGACAGGAAAATTAAGGCCCCACTGATGTTTCCAAGTGGACATCAGTGATTGTTTTTACTTATAAGTGAGACATGCCCAATCATGGTGTCCAGTGTACCCTGTAGAGAATCTTCAGGGAGAGGATGGGGCTTCCAAATTGGGTTTTGCTCTCTTTAATAACTAGAAAAAACAGTTAGGTTGGAGCCAAGTAGAATTTTCTTTTCAGAAAAGGCAGACATGAAAGCATTTTAGGATTATATGAGGCTTTGCCTGAATGTTATTGTCCCCATCTTGGTAGTATTAGGAGGTGGAGCCTTTGAGAAATGACTGAGTCCTTTACCACTGGGAATGAGATTAGCGTCCTTATAAAAGAGGTTCTAGTGGACTCCCTTGCCACCTCTGCCTCGTAGGGACACAGCTAGAGGTCACCATCCATGAAGTAGAGAATAAGCCTTTACCAAGGCCTTGATCTTGTGCATCCCATGCATCTTGTGCATTCCTTTAAAACTGGAAGCAATAAATTTCTGTTGTGAAGGGAGAGGATGAGGCCTTGCTGTCTTTAATAACTAGATAATGACCCAGTCCAGGGTAATTTGTTGGAACCACCTGAATGGACTAAGACAGGCTTTCTGTTGAAATTGCTTTCTTCCTTGCCCTCAGTGTAGGAGTCTCCCTTGGGAAGGATCTTATCTAACAGAGAGCTAGTAAGATATGCCCCCACCCCCCACAACTTTTTTAAAATAGAGAAAACGGAGGTCCTTTGAGGGAAAGTATATAAAGACCAGGGCAACCAAGATTACTGCAGGCGTCTTACTATGTCATTGGAATATTCTCATATTTTACCATATGAGAATCACTGGGCAAAGAAGAGACTGAGATTTCTGCTTGTTGTGGTGAGTGCTAGTTTGGCAAAAAAAAATACTGGATAGTTTTCACTTTGATACTGGAAAGGGAGATGGCAAGACCACAGGTATGTAGGTATATGGTGCTGAAGGACCCAAGCAGGTAGAGAAGTACAGGTAACACTAAGAACATCACCACAAACAGGGTGGGGAGTCTTTGTGAAATAGAGTGACTTATTCCATAGCTGGAGATTAAGTAGGTAGCTAAGAGCATGTGGTGCTGAGTGCCTGGAATTCAGAACTGTTTCACTCTTGGATATCAAGGGTCAATAGACTCTGGAAACCATTTGTCCTAGACAAAGGGTTGCCTCTTGGTAGAATAGAGTAGTGAAAAGAGATTTAGAATTCAACTTCTACCACTTAATAGCCATAAGACCCTGGCCAAGTTTTCACTAAATTCCACTTTCCTTACTTGACAATTTGGGAAATTAACCTTTGCCTCATTGATTTGTTGTGAAGATTAAATTATTTAACATATCGAGAATATCTACTTTGAGATGGCCTCAGGCAATCATCTCTTTGAGAGTTTTTTTTTTCTCCTAGTTGCCATACGAATATTAATGAAATTATATAAAAACAGTTTTGAAAATAAGATCAGTCATTCAACATTTTGGAAGAAATTTTCTTAACTCTAGTTCTGGTCAAGTACCCATTATTTTACAGAATCTCTTTTTCTTATCAAATTGGTGACCTATAGCATTGTTTCATAATTTAGTGTCTATTGGATGGTGCCTTGTTGAGGGGAATGGGTAGGAAGAGCTACCTGCTCAGCTCTGAATGTCCATAGGTCAGAGATAGATTCTGACCCAACTGGGAAACAGACAGCCCCTTTCTGAGGAGCTAGGGTCATGCTCACCATCTCTCATTTCCACTGGGTGTATCCTGTTCCACTTAGAGCCCATAACGTCTATAGGAAGAAACTGGCTACTTACTGTATATAGGGCTATAGTGAAAAATGATGGAGAAAAGATAAACTCTGGAATATGGATTTCTGGGGAGACTTATAGAAGTTTACACGTTTATCAACTGCATTTGGTCAAAGAAAAACTCTTACTCATCTTTTCTAGGAATCACTGTCTTTTCCTTAATGCAGCAGGGCATGAACTTGTGTTAGAATATTTAGGGTCTGAAAGGTCAACATCAGACCATCAGACTTAC
Source organism: Marmota monax (assembly GCF_021218885.2). Classification (NCBI taxonomy): domain Eukaryota; kingdom Metazoa; phylum Chordata; class Mammalia; order Rodentia; family Sciuridae; genus Marmota; species Marmota monax. The sequence continues at coordinate 535,200 of NW_026692881.1, forward strand.
TTTCTATCTTTCCTTTCTTCCTTTCTTTCTTTATTATTTTGATGTAGTGCTGGGTACTGAACTCAGGGCCTGTGCATTATAAGCATATGCTTTACCACTGTGCTACATTCCCAAACATCATCAGAATTTGTCCTAGCTCTAGTTTTGAGAAAGGATTCTCCCTGGCTAAGGTACTTGCTGAGTGTGTCATCTTGAATAAGCTGTTCCACATCTTCAAGTTCTTATTTCTAAAATAGAGATAGCAATATCTATGTAATAGGGCTGCAGGAGGATTAAGTTAGTTCTTAATACACAGTGCTTGGTTCTCAGCTCATAATTCTTAGTACCTAATAAAGCTTCAATAAAAAATATTATTATAAGTTATTATGATCAATCAACCCTGTCTTAGTGATATTGCTCCACCATATTAACAGAGCAAAACTAGAACCGAAGCTCCTGAAGGTCCTGCTGGAAAAATGACATTTGGGAAGAAGAGGTCATTTTCCTCTGATCTTGTGAGCAACATGATCCCCAAAACTTCTCTAGGAAGACTATGACACCAGGAATACCATGAAGTCTGTATGTATTTATTCGTTCTTCTCTGTTCTTCCTTTCATCTATTCAGAGCCATCTGGACTCTTTGAAATTTTAGAATGTAATGGCATTTCCTCATGCATAAAACTGAAGCAGCTCTCTTTGCCCAAAGATAATGTGCATGTTATGTAAGGCACCCGAGTCCTCTCTAGTTTTATAAATCCAAAGTTCCTCAAATTCTTCAGCAGAGGAAGCTCTTCTGCATTGCCAGCAGCCCAATCCTGCCCATTTCTCAAAATTCTGCTCAAATGTGCCCTCTGCTCTGAAGAAATTTCTGATTTTGTTCTTTATTCTTGGGTTCTCTCTCTTTCTGCCCATCTAGCTTGTCTCCCTCTCTTTTGAATTTTTACAGACTGATCTATGTGTCTTTCATGGCATCATTTGCCTTGTGTTTACATCAGTGGCTTATCTTTTCTACTAGGTTTTAGGCTTTTGTGTTACATTGTTTTCTATGTGCTTCTAATAAACAATATTAATAATATATACAATTTTATAAAATAAACAATAAATATGTATAAACAAGTCATTTGAAATGGTATGTATTCTCTTTTTTTTCTATACAAATATAATATATTTGCAATTTATATGATGACCAAACTGCTTACTCTTATTTCTAACATCTAATTTTGTTTTTGGCTTACCATACACTTTTTTGGATATATTTTTATCTTCTTTTCTCCCTTCATCTGAATTGATATAATTTTCTTGATTCTCTTTTACTCATTCCTCTGTTTGGCAAGCTAATATTTAGTTATATTTCCTGAAATGGGTATTCTTAAATTTCAGCATATATACTAAGTAGATATTTATGTGAGTTAGTGACTCTATTCTGTTCCTAACAGAAAAATTTAGAAAAAAGAGTTCAGCACACTTTATCACCCACCAGTCTTTGCTTCTGCCTCTCTTGTTACTACTCTCTAATGCACTGTTTGTATACGGTAAATGAATCTCACGGTCAGTATTCTATTTATAGGTGTTATTTGGACTCTCTTCACTCACCGTTGCTTTCTGTTGGCTGCCCTTCAGAGCGTTACCTTTCTCATCATCCTCTGGGCCCATGCTGAGTCAGGGTTTTGTTTTCTCTCTCTCTGCTGTCATGCCTCACCATCTGTCACTTTTGTGGTTAAATCTATCTGGTCAATGAACCCCAGATCCAGTACTGCCAGCTCAGGTCAATGGCAGAGCTATCGCACAGCCAGGAATTTGGTCCTGCAAGAATAGCTTTCTCTTCTCCTGGAACTGCTGCTACTGGTGCCTTCAGCTGTATTCTAAGACTCTTCACAGTTTATTCTTAGGCCAGCCACATCCTGTTTTGTGTTGGGAGTGGGTTGTTCCCTCAGTTGCTGGTAAAGGCTTAAGGTCTTCATCATGGCCTGTGGTAGAACCCTGGTCACGTCTAGTCTTGATTGCTGGCCAACAAATTCATGGCTTTGGTATCTTCTTAACATTTGATTGGTTTTCTGTTTTTGTTCCATCACTGTGGATTTTTTTTTCTCTGAAAAAGTGGCATCTAAATTTTAAAAATACAAATAGAATTACTCTGTTAAGAACAGAGGGGAGGCTGGGCTTGGTGGTACATGCCTGTAATCCCAGTGGCTTGGGAGGCTGAGACAGGAGGATCATGAGTTCAAAGCCAGTTTCAGAAACTTAGCAAGGCCCTAACTTAGCGAGGGCCTGTCTCTAAATAAAAAGTAAAAAGGACTGGGATGTGGCTCTATCCCCAGTACCCATCTGCCCAGAAAAAAAAGGGGGGGACGGTGAGGAGGGTATTAGGGGTGTAGCTCAGTGGTAGAGCATGTGCCTAGCATGTATGAGTACCTGAGTAAGATCATCACTATCACAAAACAAAACAAAAACAAGACAAATAGTAGAGGGGATAGTACTGTGAACTTGGATTAGAAGCCTGGCTTTTCCTTTCTGGTGGAGAAAGTCTGGGCTCTCTCCCAAAGTTAGCATCAAGCCTTGCAATAGTTCACAATCAAGTATCTACCCAATAAATAATTTATCTGGTTGGATAATTTTCTTAGGGAAGAGAAATATGAAACTCTCACTTGCAAAATTTCAATTTAAGAGCAGCAACCATAGTCTGGAGTCGTGGGGTGCTGGTAAATAGTAGCAACGGGTTCTCTGAAAATAGAGGCCTTATTTGTAGCTTATACCGATTTCCATGGTAAAATGCTCCCTTCATGGTTAATATCAAACTACCCACAATTTGATAACTGGTTTACAAAATTTTCTGAAGTTTTTTTTTTTTAATTAAATTTATTTTTAACCGGTAAAATGCCCATAAAATTTGTACATATTAAAAGAGTAATGTCATGTTTGGATACATCATGTAATGTCTAAATCAGGCTAAGCTAATCAATCTCTTCAGAAATTTATCCTTTATTTATGGTAAAAGTTTTAAAATTTCTTCTTCTAGCTTTTCCAAGCTTACAGTAAATTGCTATCTATAGTCACACTACTGTATAGCACATCAGAAGAATTTGTTCATTTCTGACTATAATTTAGAACCACTGATCAAACTCTCCCCATCCCTGACCCCTGCAGTCACCAGCCTTTGGTGGACAACATTCTATTCTCAACTTCTATGAGATCAACTTTTTTAGATTCCACAAGTGATTGAGATCATGAAGTATTTGTCTTTTTTGCCTTGGCTTATTTCATTTAATGTAATGAACTCCAGTTTCATTCATGTTGTCACAAATGACAGAATTTCTTTCTTAATGGCTGAATAGTATTTCATCATGTATATGTCCTGTATTTTCTTTATCCATTCATTTGTTGATGGACACTCAGGTTGCTTTTGTTTCTTGACCACTATGACTAGTGCTGCAATGGACATGGAAGTCTCTTTGACATATTGATTTCATTTCCTTTGGATACGTACACAGTAGCAGGATTGTTGGGGCATTTGGTAGTTCTGTTTTTACTTTTTTGAAGAACCTCCATACTGTTTTTCATAATGTCTGTATTAATTGACATTTATGCCAACAGTGTGCAAGGATTCTCTTTTCTCCAAATTCTTCCAGTACTTGTGATTGTGATCTCCAGTCTTTTTAATAGTCATTCTAACTGGATGATAAAAGTTTAACAGCTTCCTTAAGCTGGAAAATGCTGGTTCTAGCATCCCTGACCATGATCTCGGTGTATTTTCCAGATCAATGTGTGAGCTTCCAGCCTTACCATCAGGTTCCTTTCTAGAAGGCCCAGCTGGTTTCCACATCCTCAGCCTCAATCCCCTGCTGCTCTTCTAGCTGGTGTGTGACCTTCATCACAGGGTCTTACAGCTGTGTTTTCTGGATGGTCTATGGTGGCAGGTGTTTCGATATATGGTCATCACAATCGAGTCTTTGAATAAGTTATTGTTAAAAATTGGAATAAAAGAAATGACTTATTAAGAAAAAACCCATACCTTTTTTAAAAATAACTATTTAGGAAATGGTGAGAGTAAGTGAAATAAAGCCAAACGACCTGGTTTACCATGCTTACATCTTCTGTCTGACTAATATAGTAGAAGGAAGAGGAAGAATGGATTAATTTTACTCCATAAAGATATCATCCAACCTCAGTAATAGGAAACAAATTTTAATAAATAGGTGAATAACCTAGCTTTGTATTTTTCCCCTCCTCTGGCCATCTTCACTGGTAGCTCTACCAATGTGTTTACAGGGAAAGAGTCACAGAAATCCAGTTATTTTGGTCATGCCATGATGGCAGCTCAAGTATAGTCAGCGACTAGAAGACAGAAATTCAGGAAATAAAGCAAATGGTGACTGGAACATCATCAGCCAATAAGCCTTGAAATTCATTCTTTGCTGGCACAGATCAGTTCAGGTTAGGATCTTTTAAGTGAGGACAATATATTTGATTGTTAGCAATAATGGCTAAAGAAAACCATAATGACACCCATTTTCCTAAATCATTGTGCTGACTTTAAAACAGACATGCAAAATATATTGAATTTGTTGAAAGGATACAGAAGAGAAGGCTATTCCATCAATTCTATAAGATAATGATGAGCAAATTAGGTCATATTCAGGATCATTTCCTACATGTCCTCTACTTTGGAAATTAAGAAACACTCTGATGATTATTTTTATTATCTTTTCTCATTTCATCGTTCTCATTCAATGGTTGCAGATGCTTTCCAGCAAAATCGTAGGATGCTAAAATCTCAGTGTTGTGAAAGGAGGAGGAGAAAGGAAAAGAAAAGGAAGTAAACTATGATTTATTGAGTAGCTCCTGTGTTCTAGGAACTGTATGGTATTTCTTTTACTAATTAAGTTATCACAATTTTGTAGCAGAATTATGGAACACCATTCTACTTATTTGACTTATTCACTGTTCCCATACACCCATCCCTGCAAGGGCTCCCAGCACCTTTCCCGTGGGAGAGCTCCTGCCAATGTTTCTCTCTTTGAACTTCGGCTGGGTCCTATGACTTGATCTAGCCATTGAATGTGAGTATAAATTTTGTGTACCCTTTCCTAAAAATGTTTGAAAGCCCTTGCTGTTTCTTTCATCATTCTTTTCCATTGTTGGGCGAACAGTAGGTTTCTTTCTGGTAGAAAAAGGTCCTTCAGCCTGGATCCCAGGATGAAGAAGACATAGGAAACACAGCCACAGCTGATCTTCAGCCAACTTGTGTGTTTGTGGGTGAGAAAGAAACCCTGCTGCCAGTCACATGGCTATGGGAGCAAAACTTAGCAAAGAGTTGATCAGTAGGGAAAGAGGTGCTGTCTAACAACAGAAGCAGCAACAAAACCTAAAATATGTGGCGGTGCCAAAGCATTTGGTGAAATGGTTGCCCACAACAGCTTGGAAAACATGTAACGAACCTGATGAGACCATAGCTTTATGAGAAAGTAGGCAAATAAAATGCCATCGTGTGACTTGGTTGCCTTTGGCAAGGTACTATAAGAATGGGATTAGCTCAGAAAAGAACTGGCCAAAATACAAGCAGAATTGAAAGAGAAGATAGACATGATTTGCATGATGGAAGCCACAATTTTTAAAAAATTTAAATTCATATAACAAAGTTGAGAAATGCAGTCTGCAGCATACCACAGGGATACATCATACTGTAGACTTATAAAGTTGGGGGATTCATACTTCTGATTTAAAAACTAACCAGAAAACTATTGCTTTTACTATAATTAAGGGATTAATTGTCATAGTGTGCCTAGAATATTCCCTTGGAGGAAAAGGGAACTTTAAAATTGTAGTTAAGAGTAAAATTGGTGAAAATAACTTTAAATCTTAACTACAGGTATTTGGAAGATGAAAAGTTACAATACTCAGGGGCTCCTGAAGAAAGCAAGTTTGTCCCAAGCATGAAGATAAAGGCTTTCTCTTCCTAACTGTGCCCTTGATCTATTCCTGGGTCTTTTTATGTGGGACTCACTGGGCATTTATCACTGCTGCTACCTTTCATAATCAGGATTCTACATCTGCCCAGACCAGATAATCTCATCCCTCATTGTGTACTAAAGAGCTCACTATCTTGTATCACCTTTGCTTCTTTAAAATGTAGATACTTTGGAAAGTTAAGAGCAGAAGGCAATAAGGAGATGCCTGCAGCAGATCCCTGTGCCTTGGGCTGTTGGATAATAGCAAGAAGACAGAACACTAAGGGACAGCCTTTAGTTCATTGGACTTTGTGGTGGAAAGATGTTTAAAGCTTGAAGGTTATTAGTTTCTCTTTTTCCCCCCTCATAATATTTACTAGAGGTGCTTTGAGACCATCATTTTCCTGGGCACTGATGCTCAAGATTATAGGCTTATCCCCAAGTTAAGCAGAATGGAAACTCTTGAAGGTAATGTGGATTGGAAGATTTGTAATAATTATTGGTTCAGAGACTATTAGAGTAAGAAAAACCTTTAGAAATCGAATCTGAACTTCTACTTTAAGATGGCATACAAATTATATGAATGAATTCTCCCTAATCTTCAATCTCATTGGGTGACTTAAAGAATATGGGAAGCCATCAAAAGATGTCCATTTGCTGGAATGTCGATGAACTTTTGCTTGTTGCCATGTAGCCAGGACTACTGAATGCAGTATAACTTGTGAGATGCTGCATACAATGTGAAGTCTGCTTGAGGATTAATAGAATTTCTGGAAAAATCTTCCCCATACGACCATGACCAGAGCACAGGGCTAGAGGGAAGTATAGGATGTGGTGTGGTCATCCGGAGGCAATTTCTTATGCTACTAATCTAAGGCAAACATGCTCTGGTGGAGGTTCAAGAGAGTCTGGATTTGGTGCTATCAGTTTACATTTGGCTCAACTAAGTTTGTGAACTGAAGGCTGAAGAAACTACGAAGCTTTCAGGGGTCATTTTCTGAGTTAGAGAAGGACCTTTCTGGCTATCAGATTCCATCAATAAGAAGTAATTCTTGTGCACAAAGGTGAACACAAAGATTACCCAGTTGCCTCTTATGGAGGCTAGCTCTCTGCTTCCCTCAGGAAACTGAACTTCTCATCTGATAAAACAAAATCACAGCATTTGAGTATGCAGGGGAAGCTTTCAGAAGAGCATTTGGGTCCATGAATCTGGACCTTAGAGAAACCTAGGCCGGAGTCAGCAAAACCGTGTTTCTGGATGAAATCATTTGGGAACAGTGTAGACCGGGCAGATAGAAAAGGCCTAGGCCTGAGTTCAGAGGAATTCCAGCTTTTGGAAGGCATTCTCTGAGCTTGGACTGAGAAGAAGAGAACCTGAAAGCAACCCAAGAAAGGAACCAGAGAGGGAGGAAGGAAACCAGGATTGTGGGTGTTGGGGATGTTTAGATATGAGTGTGGAATAGCTGATAATGGCAGGCTGGAGACCTAAGGAGAGCTTGTCTTGCAGCTTGAGTTTGAAGGCAGTCTTTTGGCAGAATTCTCTCTTCCTCTGAGGACCTCAGTCTTTTCTTTCAGACATTCAGCTAACTAGATGAGGTCCACCCCCACTATGGACTGTAATCTATTTCACTCAAAGTCTACTGATTGTAATATTCATCTTATCAAAAGACTACCTTCATAGTATCATTCAGATATGTTTGACCGACTATCTGGGTACTAACATAAAATCAACCATCATAATGATTCAGGTTGGATGAAGGTGGAGAAGATCTGATGTATTTGTAGAAGAGGGTTAGGTGTTGGACCAAGGTTATGTAGTTTGAGAGCCTGGAGGGTCATGGGCCCATCTGAGGGCAGCAAGCACATATTTGTGGCATTTCTAATTAGTCCGTTGTCTGAATTCTTTGAGTACAATTAGCTGCCTGGGCACAGATCAGAGAAAAAGGATTAGCACTAAAATAAAAATAAGTAAACTTTATGCTTCATTTTTGGAAATTTATCTTTTCATAAGTATGTGTTGTGTGTGTGTGTGTACGCATGTGCATGTGTGTGGTTGTGTATTTATTCTTCTGAACATATTTTTTTCCACCTTGATTATTGTGTTAGTCAACTTCTTTTCACTGTAACTAAAATACCTTCTAAGAACAACTTAACATACAAAAAAGTTATTTTGGCTCTGATTTCAGAGGTTTCATTTAGTCCATGGATGGCTGGTTCTGTTGCTTGGTCCCGGGGTGAGGCAGATGATCACAGTGGAAGAGCATGGCCAAGGAGAACTGCTCTGCTCATGGCAGCCAGGGAAGCAGGGGCAGATGTAGGGAGAGGGAGAAGTGATCTGGGACAAGAAATACGCTTCCAGGGCTTCCCCAGCGACCTACTTCTTCCAACCATACCCCACTGCCTACCACTCCACAGTAATCCCTTTCAGCTATCACTGGCTTAATACACTGATGAGGTCAAAGTCTTTGTGATCTTTGGGGCTTCCCCAAACTGCCCCAGGGACCAAGCCTTCAGAACCTAAGACTTTGGGGGATACTTCATATCCAATCCATAACAATTAAGATAGCTCTTGCTTCTTGTTTCTGCTGTGTTGCAACATTTCCTTGCTACTTTTTCCTTCTTAACTTTCCTCCACTGGCTCATAAGACTACTCCTTGTGTTTCTTAAAAGCATATCAATAGATATTGCCATTGAGTCAAAATGTCTAAGATAAAATCCATAAAAATTACCCTCTCTCCAACCCAACAGAACCCCACAGAAACCTGCTTCTTTTCCCATGGTTAGTTGTTCCACTATTGTAGTTTGGATCTGAAATATCTGCCAAAGGCTTATGGGTTGAAGGCTTAGTCTCCAATTCAGCAATGTTCAGAGGTGGAGCTTTTGAATGTGCTCTTACCTCATCAATGAATTAATCCATTTATGGGTTCATAAGTAAATGGATTATTGGAAGGTGGTAGAATCTAGTTGATTGGAAGAAGGCGGGTTCTAGCTGACAGATGGAGGTTGCTAGAGATGTGCCTGGGAAGGGTATATCTTGTATCTGGCCCCCACTTCTCTGTTTTTCCTTCTCTCCCTCTCTCTCTCTTCCTCTACCCTCCATCTCTCTCTCTCTCTTTCCCTCTCCCTCTCCTCTTCCTGGCTGCCATGAGGTAAGCAGCTTCTGCCTCACTACAGGCCCTTAGCAATGGCATCAAGTGAAACGATGAACCAAAATAAATCTTTCTTCCTTTTAAGTTGTTTATCTCTGGTGTCTTGGTGTTTTGTTATAGCAATGAAAAGCTGACAAATACAACAATCTTTGGGAGGAAGGAAAGTTAGATTCTAAATGTTGAACATATTTACCAAGGTTGGCATGTTACTAACTGACCTGGAATTCAAATCTCAGGATCCTGGCCTCAAATCTTTCTATACCAGTATTATTAAAAAAACATTAAACACTCTAGGTTCATTGATCTAGGAATTCAATGATACAGGAGTAAAGGAGAAAGAAAGCTGATGAATTTCTCTCTGATTAAATAGACTGAACAATTAACTCCCCAGATTTCCTTCTAAATCTTTCAGAGGCAACAGAGTCAAGCGATTGAGGAGAGGTTTCTTGGCTGTGTGGTTTGGGTGCAGCTATGCTCCTAGATTCTTCAACTACCAAGTTACAGGTCAATTCACGTGAATGAAAGTTTTATAACATTCTTAATTCAGATAGAAAAACTAAAGGTTTTAAAAGGACAAATAAAGATTAATATAGGTCAGTTTTCTTTCCCTATTGAATTTTATGATATTTTGACACAAGTATTAGGGAAAATAAATGACCAAAGGAAGGCTGTTGACATTCCTTTCCCTGTTTCTGTAAAATTTACCACTTAAGTCTGAACGCTACAGCCCTGTAGTAACTTGCTATGTCTTGCCAGGCCATTCCTTGAAGGAATCACAATGCAATGGGTCCAGTTGCTCTTGAAATAAAACTACCAGCCCAAAGGAGAGAATACAACTTGGTTGACATTGGAACATTAAAGCAAAGCTAGATGATTTGGTTTTCATTTTACAAATATCTTAAACGTCAAACTAAACATAAATGATGTCCATCCACATATACCATTTTCTGGATTGTTTTTTTTAAAAAACTCCAATGTAGTAGTATCCATATTGTTTTATGGCAGACTCCTTAATTATTCTTTAACAGTAGAAATCTAAAGTGTGACCTCATAGATACGGATCATGGGGTCAGCTGTTTTTCTGTTTGGTCTCAGTTTGTCCATTTGTAGGATGGTGATGACCCTAGGTAACTTCTTCAAAGTAGGCCATGCAGTAAAGCTACAAAGTGTGTATGAATTGTTCTGGGTAGGACAGCAGGTCATATACTCATGACTACCAGTAGTTGGCAGAGAGAGATTTCATGTGTTTGGCAAATCTGAGAACACTGGCTTGTGTCAGGGCAAAGCAATGGGCCTGGTGGCTCAACAGAGGCCAAATCTCCCATAGCACTGGCCCACGGCAGGCTGTGGTGCAATGTGAAACTGGCCATCAGTCATTGGATGGATGGCCTCTTCCTGGATAGCCACCTGCTCTGACTGGTAAGAAGTAGAGGCAACCTGTGCTTCCCCCATGGGTAGCAGGAGGAATGGAGGGGCCTGAGAGAAACAAAAGGGGGGTTGAGGAATCTGTACTCCTAACTCTGTCCTCTTTCATTTTCAAAACAGGAAGTTTATTTTCAGAAGTTCTCAAACTCTTTCTGAAAAGAATTGGTTGCATTAAGTTTTCGTTTGCATTTGAAGAGCTGGGTGTTGCATTTGTGTTGGTTTTATTTCTTTACTAAAATAAATTATGGTCTCATAATATTTATTAAAGTAAATGTTAATCAAATTTACCATTGAAATATGGATAAAACAGACTCTCAAAGAACAATCAAACCAGAAGCACTTGAGAGAACGCCCAGTCCAGCGTTGACCCCCTTAGTGATAAGGTGGCCTCAGAAGCTGTGTGACTGTCATTGCACCGAGCCTCTTTGGACATGAAGTCCCCACCCAGAGACACACACAGGCACATAGCAGCCTCTCTTTCTTTCCTTTCCCCTGTGTACCCTGATGCATTGAACTGGAGAGGCTGACCCCTTTGACCCTGAGTGGGCCTCACTCTTTTCAGGATGACCTCCATAAATGTACCAGGATGCTTCCCTTATGAAGACTTTTAAACCTTTCGAGTCTTCAACATATTTAGCAGAAGTCTTTCAGGGTGTATGCCATATGGGTAGAATTCTTCCTTAATTTTAAGTACTGGTGTAGATCTTTTTATTTTGGAGGGTTTGGGTTTGGTCCTTAGCATTTATCAACAGTCTATTTTGCTTCCATCCCTTGTCATAATCTTGTGATTAAATGCTTACTCGTAAAGCCTTCCCCAGAGGACTGTGGAATCCTGCTGCCAGAGATTCAGTCTCGTGTATGTATGATCCTTCACTACAAATCTGTCAAAACATACATGTGATTTGTATGAAAATTACAAAATACACTTTTGCTTCATTCACGTCCTCTGTTTTTGTTTTCAAATTCATGAATTTCTATTCTTTATTATTCTTTACCTTATACTGAGTTTGAATTTATTTTGCTCTTCTTTTTTTTTTAGATTCATGAGAAGGGAGCATATATTATCCATTTGAGAATTTTCTTCTTTAAAAAAATACATGCATTTACTGCTACAAACTTCCCTCTTAGCACTGCTATGGCTATGTTCCACAAATTTTTATTTACTCCATGAAATTGTGGTTTATGAATTGTGGGTTATGAATAAGTGTGTTGTTCAGTTTTTAAGTGTTCAGTAATTTTTTTCTGTTATATTTCAGGTGTTGATTTAAAACTGTGGTTGGAGAAGATATTCATTCTATTAGACCTGCAGAGGTTTGTTTAATGGCCCAGGATACGGTGTGCCTTAGTATGTGTTTTGTGGCATCGGGAAAAATGTGCATTCTGCTGTTCTGTGGTGGTATGCTCTGTATCAATTAGATTCTATTAGTCAATGCTGTTGGTGGGTTCTATACCATTGCTGATTTTTTGTCTTAGCTGATCCATCAATTCTTTTAAAAAAGTATTAAAATCTCCAATTGTAATTCTAGGTGTGTTTATTCCCCTTTTGGTTCTATTTGTTTTTACTTCATATATCACTGTTAAAGTTTAGATATGAGGTATTTCTCAGAAGCTCATGTGTGAAACAATGAAAGAAAGTTTAGAAGTGAAGTGTTTAGGTTATGAGAACCTTAACCTAGACAGTGCGCTTATCCACTTGAATGGATTGACTGGGTGGTAACTATAGGTAGGTAGAGTGTGGCTGGAGGAGATAAGCCCCTGGAGTATGCCTTTGGAGTATATATTTTGGAGGTGAGCCTTGCTCAGTCTCTCATTGCTTCCCGATTTTCATGTCCTGAACTGCTTTCCTCCATCACACCCATCTGCCATGATGTCCTGCCTCATCTCAGGCCTAGAGCAATGGAGTTTATGAACTGAAACTCTGAAGCTGTGTTTGCTAAAATAAACATTTTTTTTTCTCTAAAATTGTTCTTATGATGTCTTTTGTTCACAATGGTGAAAAAAATGAACTGAAACAAATCACTTTGATATCTAGTGTACTAAGAATGTGTCTCCTTGATGGCTTGACTCTTTTATTAGCATATAATACACCTCTTTTCTCTGGTTATTTTTTTTTTTGTCCAAAGTTTACCTTATCTGATATTAAAAAAAATCACAATTTCTTTCTTTTTATTATGGGTTATGCAATATATTTTCCCTATTCTTTTTCTGTGAATGGGCCTATATTGTTATATTTGATGTGAGTTTCTTGTAGACAGCACATAGTTTGGTCATATTTTTTAAAATCATTCTGCCAATATCTTTTAGTTGGTATACATAGTTTCATGTACTACTTAATTTAATATAATTACTGATTTTCTAGGGCTATGTCTGCCATTTTATTTTTGTTTTTATTTGCTTACACTATTGTTTGTCATTCTCTGTTTTTTTTCCTGGCCTTTTGTGGGTTACTTAAATATTTTTTAGAATTTCTCTTTTATTTAGGTGTATCTTTCTTTTATAATTTTTTTCTGAGGAACTGTTTGACTAAGAGAAAAATTTAAGGATATAAACACTTACCAGTATTTATATACTAGTAGGAAAGTGGGAAATTATAAATGGTACAAAGGAATGGTTTGGATAAATGAGTCATTGGTCATTAATTTCTACTATGCAGATCCAACATGGCGGCAGGTGCAAGAGATTAAGTCTCTGACCTCTTTAGCTGCGCGGGCAAAGGGAGTTTTAAACCGTCTAAATGCTGTTTGCTCAGGATCACTAGGCAATGCTGAGCTGATGTGGATCTGGGGCGAACAGTCTGCACCCCTCAGAACACACACTGAGCGAGCCTGGAGCGGGTGAATTCAGGCTCCCATTTGCCTGCGTCTTGCAGACAAACCTCTGTGACTCAGCGCTAAACGCTCCCACTGAAACAACTTGTCAGCTCCTCTGTGAACCGGAGGAGGTTAATACCAACCGAGCCTTCATAGGCAGTGGCCACAGGATTGAGATGGGGCTTGGGAGAGCCGGTCAGGACCCACCCGTTGCATCAGACACCCGGCAAAGGGAACGAACTGTTGCCATTCGCATGGGATATCACCATGGAAGAGAACTGACATCACCAGAATGCGGCGGAGGAGATAACTTCATTGAAACCAGCGGCAGCAGGTGTGTAAACCCTTAGCCCTCCCTATCCACACAGCGGGGAAACCTCAAGGGTCCCTCCCAGCTCTCCCGTGAGCGCAATAGTCAGATCGAGGGAATCAGGAGTGGCGCAGGACCCACGGAGTGGGACCCCCGGCTACTGCTCCCACCAGCGCTGACAACCGAGGTCTCTTGCACCAGCTCCTGGGGGCGTGGCTACCTGAGGGCAGGCAAAATACGCTGAGGGTTCTCAGCCCCAAGCTCCACAACCTTAGGGTCTGAGGGAATGGCAAGCAGGGAGAGTGTGCCCAGTCATTCAAGAGAATAGGGCTCCTGGGAGCAGCAGACCTGGCATGTAGCCAGTATTGTGGTGTCACCAGTGAGCAGGGCCTGGCTGGAGGAAAAATGGGGAAGTGACTAGACACAAGAAAAGGCCTTAGGCACTCAGGATTGGAGACCCACCCTGTCGGGGAGGAGGAGCTGATTCAAAGTGATTGGTTCGTGTGTATTGAGAGGAAAAGCTTGGCCCAGTGGGCACAGCTCCACCTCCTGGAAGATAAGTTAATCGAACTCCAAGACTGCATTTTAAAATTTTTTTATTTTATTTGTTTTTTTAATTTTTATTTATTTTTAATTTTTATTTTTTTAATTATTTTTTAAATTTTTTTCCTTTTTTATTTTCTTCTTTTGTCTTTTCATTTCTTTAATTTCCTTATTCCCCTTTCCTTGAATTCTACCTGTTTACTCTCATTCTCTTTAGTGACTTCTTCCCTCTCCTTCTAATACCTTTCCTCCCAAGCATCACAATGCTGTTTATGTGTAATTTACTAAATATGTATAGGTAAATGTTCCAAGGCATTATATAGTGCTACCAAGTCTCTAGCTACCCCCAAATACTCCAGACCATTCTCCTGTTAATATCCCTCATCAGTAGAGCAACCTTCCAAGGTTGCCAAGAGATACAAACCTCAATACCATCACATCATTCGACCTAAATATAAGTCGCAAGACCAAACCGCAGACCGCTATATGCCATCAGAATCCATACACAGTTTAGGAAATGAATGAATTTGCATTAAAGTGCAACAAAACTCATCATCTCTAGTCATAGTCTCCCATCACAAAAGAGAGACCCCAGAGACACACAAAACCAAATAAATTTATAGGAGTAAACAGTAACTCAGCAGTCAAACAGAACAAGAAGTAACATGAGCAGCATGAAAAAGCAAGGAAGAAAAGGAGTACAAACAATGCAGGATAGCCTAAATATACAGGAGGACCTAGAGGCATCAGAAAAATGGTCAAATAAAGAACTCAAGGAATACCTTAGACAGATGGAATGGAATCTTAAAGAGGACATGAGACAGCAAATTCAAACAATGAAAGAACACATTGAAAATGAATTGCATAAACAGATAAAAGAAACAAATAAGCATCTTTATCAGGAGATAGAGATTATAAAAATCAAACAATAATCCTAGAAATGAAGGAAAGTATAAACCAAATTAAAAACTCAAATGAGAGTATCACTAACAAAGTTGAGCAAGTAGAAGCCAGAACGTCAGATAATGAAGACAAAATATATTATCTTGAAAAGAGTCTAGCCATCTCATAAAGGCTGGGAAGAAATCACAAGAAAAACATCCAAGAGATATGGGATAACATAAAAAAAACAAACATGAGAGTCATCGGGATAGAGGAAGGTATAGAGGTTCAAACCAAGGGAATGAGCAATCTGTTGAATGAAATAATTATAGAAAACTTTCCAGATATAAAAAAGGAAACAGATGTACAAATTTTAGATGCATACAGGACACTGAGCATACAAAATCACAGTAGACCAACGCCAAGACACATTGTTATGAAGACATCCAATATACAGAACAAAGAGAAAATATTAAAAGCTACAAGAGAAAGGAGGCAGATTACATTCAGGGGTAAACCAATAAGGTTAACTGCGGATTTTTCATTACAGATGCTGAAAGTGAGAAGATCCTGGAACAATGTATTTCAAACACTGAAAGACAAGGGATGCCAACCAAGAATTTTGTATCCAGCAAAATTAAGCTTCAGGTACGACAATGAAATAAAAATCTTTCATGATAAACAAAAGTTAAAAGAATTTTCAGCCAGAAAACCAGCATTGCAAAGCATCTTGAGCAAAACACTACACGAGGAAGAAATTAAAAATAATAACCAAAACCAACAGTGGGAAGTACCTCAGTAAAGCGGGGGGGGGGAGCTAATCATGGAGAAACAAACCAAATTAAAAAAAAAGATAAATAATCAAACATGGCTGGAAGTACAAACCATATATCAATAGTAACTCTAAACATTAATGGCTTAAACTCACCAATAAAGCGACATAGGCTGGTAACATGGATTAAAAAAACAATATGCTGCCTCCAGTAGACACATCTGATTGGAAAAGACATACACAGGCTGAAGGTGAAAGGTTGGGAAAAATCATACCACGCACACGGTCCTCGGAAGCAAGCAGTGGTGGCCATCCTCATATCGAATAAAATCGACTTCAAGACTAAGTTAATCAAAGGGGATAAGGAAGGACATCATATACTGTTAAAAGGAACCATTCACCAACAAGACATAACAATTATCAATATTTATGCACCAAATAATATTGGTGCTGCGATGTTCATAAAACAAACTCTCCTCAATTTCAAGAATCAAATAGACCACAACACAATAATTATGGGTGACTTCAACACACCTCTCTCACCATTTGACAGATCCTCCAAACAAAAGTTGAATAAATAAACTATAGAACTCAATATCACAATCAATAACATAGACTTAACTGACATATATAGAATAGATCAACCATCATCAAGTGGATATACTTTTTTCTAAGTAGCACATGGATCCTTCTCAAAAATAGACCATATATTATGCTAATGGGCAACCCTCAGTAAATATAAAGGTGTGGAGATAATACCATGCATGTTATCTGATCATAATGGGATGAAACTGGAAATCAATGATAAAAGAAGGAATGAAAAATCCTACATCACCTGCAAAATGAACAATATGCTATTGAATGAACAATGGGTTACAGAAGACATAAAGGAGGAAATCAAAAAATTCTTAGAGATAAATGAAAATACAGACACAAATATTGGAATCTATGGGACACAATGAAAGCAGTTTTAAGAGGGAAATTCATAGCCTGGAGGTCATTCCTAAAAAAACAATAATAAATAAATAAATAAATAAATAAGCTCACACTTCATCTCAAAGCCCTAGAAAAGGAAGAGCAAAACAACAGCAAATGTAGCAGAAGGCAAGAAATAATTAAAATCAGAGCAGAAACCAACAAAATTGAAACAAAAGAAACTATTGAAAAAATTGATAAAACTAAAATTGGTTCTTCGAAAAAATGAATAAGATCGACAGACCCTTAGCAATGCTAATGAAGAGAAGAAGAGAGAGAACTCAAATTACTAACATACAGGATGAAAAAGGCAATACCACAACAGATGCTACAGAAATACAGAAGACAATTAGAAATTATTTTGAAACCCTATATTCCAATAAAATAGAAGATAGTGAAGACATCGATAAATTTCTTAAGTCATATGATTTGCGAAGACTGAGTCAGGAGGATACACACAATTTGAACAGACCAATATCAATGGATGAAATAGAAGAAGCCATCAAAAGACTACCAACCAAGAAAAGCCCAGGACCGGATGGGTATACAGCGGAGTTTACAAAACCATTAAAGAAGAATTAATACCAATACTTTTCAAGTTATTTCAGGAAATAGAAAAAGAGGGAGCTCATCCAAATTCATTCTATGAGGCCAACATCACCCTGATTCCGAACCAGACAAAGACACCTCGAAGAAAGAAAACTGCAGACCAATATCTCTAATGAACCTAGATGCAAAAATCCTCAATACAATTCTGGCGAATCGGATACAAAAACACATCAAAAAAATTGTGCACCATGATCAAGTAGGATTCATCCCTGGGATGCAAGGCTGGTTCAATGTACGGAAATCAATAAATGTTATTCACCACATCAATAGACTTAAAGATAAGAACCATAGGATCATCTCGATAGACGCAGTAAAAGCATTGGACAAAGTACAGCATCCCTTTATGTTCAAAACACTAGAAAAACTAGGGATAACAGGAACTTACCTCAATATTGTAAAAGCTACCTATGCTAAGCCTCAGGCTAGCATCATTCTGAATGGAGAAAAATTGAAGGCATTCCCTCTAAAATCTGGAACAAGACAGGGATGCCCTCTATCACCACTTCTATTCAATATAGTTCTCAAAATACTGGCCAGAGAAATTAGACAGACGAATGAAATTAAAGGCATAAAAATAGGAAAAGAAGAACTTAAATTATCACTATTTGCAGATGATATGATACTATATCTAAAAGACCCAAAAGGGTCTACAAAGAAACTACTAGAGCTAATAAATGAATTCAGCAAAGTGGCAGGACATAAAATCAACACACATAAATCAAAGGCATTCCTGTATATCAGTGACAAAACTTCTGAAATGGAAATGAGGAAAAACACCCCATTTCAATATCCTCAAAAAAAAAAAAAATACTTTCGAATCAACCTAACAAAAGAGATGAAAGATTTATACAATGAAAACTACAGAACCCTAAAGAGAGAAATAGAAGAAGATCTTAGAAGATGGAAAAATATACCCTGTTCATGCATAGGCAGAACTAACATCATCAAAATGGTGATATTACCAAAAGTTCTTTATAGGTTCAATGCAATGCCAATCAAAATCCCAATGGCATTTCTTGTAGAAATAGATAAAGCAATCATGAAATTCATATGGAAAAATAAAAGACCCAGAATAGCAAAAGCAACTCTAGGCAAGAAGTGTGAATCAGGCGGTATAGCAATACCAGATTTCAAACTATACTACAGAGCAATAGTAACAAAAACAGCATGGTGCTGGTACCAAAACAGGCGGGTGAACCAATGGTACAGAATAGAGGACAAAGAGACCAATCCACAAAGTTACAACTATTTTCTATTTGATAAAGGGGCTAAAAGCATGCAATGGAGGAAGGATAGCATCTTCAACAAATGGTGCTGGGAAAACTGGAAATCCATATGCAACAAAATGAAACTGAATCCCTTTCTCTCACCATGCACAAAAGTTAACTCAAAATGGATCAAAGAGCTTGATATCAAATCAGAGACTCTGTTTCTGATAGAAGAAAAAGTTGGCTCCGATCTACATATTGTGGGGTCGGTCTCCAAATTCCTTAATAGGACACCCATAGCACAAGAGTTAATAACAAGAATAAACTAATGGGGCTTACTTAAACTAAAAAGTTTTTTCTCAGCAAGAGAAACAATAAGAGAGGTAAACAGGGAGCCTACATCCTGGGAACAAATTTTTATTCCTCACACTTCAGATAGAGCCCTAATATCCAGAGTATACAAAGAACTCAAAAAATTAAACAATAAGATAACAAATAACCCAATCAACAAATGGGCCAAGGACCTGAACAGACACTTCTCAGAGGAGGACATACAATCAATCAACAAGTACATGAAAAAATGCTCACCATCTCTAGCAGTCAGAGAAATGCAAATCAAAACCACCCTAAGATACCATCTCACTCCAGTAAGATTGGCAGCCATTATGAAGTCAAACAACAAGAAGTGCTGGCGAGGATGTGGGGAAAAGGGTACACTTGTACATTGCTGGTGGGACTGCAAATTGGTGCGGCCAATTTGGAAAGCAGTATGGAGATTCCTGGGAAAGCTGGGAATGGAACCACCATTTGAGCCAGCTATTCCCCTTCTTGGACTATTCCCTAAAGACCTTAAAAGAGTGTACTATAGGGATAATGCTACAACGATGTTCATAGCAGCACAATTCACAATAGCTAGACTGTGGAACCAACCTAGATGCCCTTCAACAGATGAATGGATTTAAAAAATGTGGCATTTATACACAATGGAGTACTACTCAGCACTAAAAAAATGACAGAATAATGGCATTTGCAGGGAAATGGATGGCACTAGAGCAGATTATGCTAAGTGATGCTAGCCAATGCCTAAAAAACAAATGCCAAATGTCTTCTTTGATATAAGGAGAGCAACTAAGAACAGAGCAGGGAGGAAGAGCATGAGAAGAAGAGCACCATTAAACAGGGATGAGAGGGGGGAGGGAAAGGGAGAGAGAAGGGAAATTGCATGGTAAAAAAAGAACACCCTTATTGTTATACAAAATTACATATAAGAGGAAGTGAGGGGAAAGGGGAGAAAAAACAAGAGAGAGAAATGAATTACAGTAGATGGGGTAGAGAGAGAAGATGGGAGGGGAGGGGAGAGGAGGGGAGGGGGGATATTAGAGGATAGGAAAGGCAGCAGAATACAACATACACTAGTATGGCAGTATGCAATATGTATATGGGGTAAAAATGGGAGTTCATAATCCGCTTGAATCAAATGTGTGAAATATGATATGTCAAGAACTTTGTAATGTTTTGAACAACTAATAAAAAAAAATTTTAAAAAAAGAATTGTAATGCTAAAAAAACCCAAAGTACATGTATAAAGTCATAAACTGGCGTGAACATACTTTATATACAGACACGAAAAATTGTGCTCTATATGTGTAATAAGAATTTTAATGCATTCCACTGTTGTCATATATTTAAAAAAAATAAAATCAATAAAAAAGATAGTTCAGAATTACAAACCAAGAGGAGACTTCAGAACAAATAAAGACATGAATAAACCCTAAAAAAAAAATTTCTACTATGCTATTACTACACACGATGTGGAATAAATGGTGATATGAAAATGATACAAATATATTCAAATTTAAAAATCAGATAAAATCATGTTTAGAGCAGGTGTAATCCCAGAGATTTGGGAGGCTAGGGCAGGAGAACCTCAAGTTTGAGGCCAGCCAGGGCAATTTAGCAAGACCCTGTCTCAAAATAACAGGATGAAAAGAACTGGGAATGTAGTTACTTCTGGGTTAAATCCTTAGTTCCAGAAAAAAAAATGTTTAGAGTGATTCTATTAAAAATATGTAGAAATATTGCATATTGAATTTTAGCTCCACTATAGTCTATCTTTGTAACCTTCAACAAATTACCCATTCATACTTTAGTTTTCTATGTGTAAAATGAGAAGAATATTCTACTACTTGTTAAGGTCTTTGGGTAGAATTAACGTGTTAAACATATAACAAGAACTAAGAAGAGTGCCTGACACAGAGTAAATGATATATAAAGCTCAATTATTTTTTTTAATGTTACTACTGTAATTGAAAGGAATTGGTAGTTTGAGTCCCTAGATGTAAGATTTCAAGGTGTGTTTACTTTTTGTGTTTATCTTTTTTTACAAAACTTTTATAATTTTAACATAAATACATCTTGAAGTGCATGATGTATCAAAAATTGAGAGAAATACTGATAACTATTA
Organism: Marmota monax; assembly: GCF_021218885.2. Taxonomy (NCBI): domain Eukaryota; kingdom Metazoa; phylum Chordata; class Mammalia; order Rodentia; family Sciuridae; genus Marmota; species Marmota monax. The sequence continues at coordinate 556,271 of NW_026692881.1, forward strand.
TAAAATAGTGATATATATATATATATTTTACATATATATATATGAATTTGTATGTTTGCAAAAAAAAAAAAAGATCAGTCACCTATAAACTCCAAAGGTGACTCATATCTTAGAATGCTTATTATGCTTCTCAAGCTACAGCTATTCTCAGATGAATATTTGTGAATAGTTATAATCAGAGTATATGCATATTTATGCTATTTTTTGATAACATGTTATACATATGTTAAAATTAGGTAGTATACACTTGATATTTTAATCATAAACATTAACTTGTGATATAGACATGACATGTAGCATATATTATGTCGACATACTTCTATTACTGTCATCTTTGGATCTTCCAATTTGGACTACTATAGTTATAACTTTTAGTATTTTTTATTACATTTTGTAATCTTATAGATGTAGGAAATGGCTTACCTGTAAGACTTAAAAAGAAGCTGTGAAATTTATTGCCAAATTTCTTTCTGGAGGCCTCTCAATTTATATTGTCCCTAGTAAAAGTAGGAGTATGTTGATTTTGCCACATCTTCTAAAATCCTTGGACATCTTTTATCAGTGTTTTGCAATTATTAATTGAAATGTAGGTAATTTGTTACTTACATTTCTTTGTTTCTTTTTTATTAATTTTATTTGTTTAAATACACTAGAGCAGAATGTATTACAATTTTTATTACACATACAGAGCACAATTTTTCATATCTTTGTATAAAGTATGTTCACGCCAATTCATGTCTTTATACATGTACTTGCTTTTTTTTGCATTACAATTCTTATTACACATATATACCACAAATTTTCATATCTCTGTATATAAATTAGGTTGACACCCAATTCGTGTTTTCATACATGTACTTTGGATAATGATGTTCATCACATTCTACCATCCTTGCTAATCCCATGCCTCCTCCCTTTCCCTCCCTCCCCTCTTCCCTATCTAGAATTCATGTATTTGTCCCATGTTTCCCCTCCCCACCCCATTAAGAGTCAGCCTCCTTATATCAGAGAAAACATTTGGCATTTGTTTTTTTTGGGATTGGCTAACTTCACTTAGCATTATCTTCTCCAATGCCATCCATTTATCAGCAAATGCCATGATTTTATTCTCTTTTATTGCTGAGTAATATTCTATTGTGTATATATGCCATATTTTTTAATCCATTCATCCACTGAAGGGCATCTAGGTTGGCTCCTCAGTTTAGCTATTGTGAATTGTGCTGCTATAAACATTGATGTGCTGTGTTCCTGTAGTATGCTGTTTTTAAATCCTTTGGGTATAGTTCGAGGAGAGGGATAGCTGGATCCAGTGGTGGTTCCATTCCCAGATTTCCAAGGAATCTCCATACTGCTTTCCATATTGGCTGCACCAACTTGCAGTCCCACCAGCAATGTATGAGTGTACCTTTCTCCCCACATACTCGCCAACACTTGTTGTTGTTTGTCTTCATAATAACTGCCATTCTGACTGGAGTGAGATGATATCTTAGAGTAGTTTTGATTTGCATTTTTCTGATTGCTAGAGATGATGAACATTTTTTCATATATTTGTTGATTGATTGTATATCCTCTCCTGAGAAGTGTCTGTTCAGGTCCTTGGCCTATTTGTTGATTGGGTTATTTGTTTTTTTCGGTGCTTAGATTTTTGAGTTCTTTATACACCCTAGAGATTATACACCCTAGAGATTAGTGCTCTATCTGATGTGTGAGGGGTAAAGATTTGCTCCCACAATGTAGGCTCTCTGTTCACCACACAGATTGTTTCTTCTGCTGATAAAAAACTTTTTAGTTTGATGCCATCCCATTTATTCATTCTTGGTTTCGATTCTTGTGCTATAGGGGTCCTATTAAGGAAGTTGGGGCTTAATCCCACATGATGAAGACGAGGGTCTACTTTTTCTTCTATTAGACACAGAATCTCTAGCTTAATTCCTTAGGTCCTTGATCTATTTTGAGATAAGTTTTGTGCATTGTGAGAGATAGGGGTGTAATTTCATTTTGTTGCATATGGATTTCCAGTTTTCCAAGCACCATTTGTTGAAGATGCTATCTTTTCTCCAGTGCATGTTTTTGGTACCTTTGTCTAATATAAGATAATTGTAATTTTGTGGGTTAGTTTCTGTGTTCTTTATTCTGTAATATTGGTCTACCAGTCTGTTTTGGTGTCAATACCATGTGGTTTTTGTTACTATTGCTCTGTAGTATTGTTTAATGTCTGGTACAGTGATGCAACCTGCTTCACTCTTCCTGCTAAGGATTGCTTTAGCTATTCTAGGTCTCTTATTTTTCCAGATGAATTTCATGATTGCTTTTTCTATTTCTATGAGGAATGCCATTGGGATTTTGATCGGAATTGTATTAAATCTTTAGTGCTCTTGGTAATATGGTCATTTTGATAATATTAATTCTGCCTATCCAAGAGCTAGGTAGATCTTTCCATCTTTTAAGGTCTTTCTTGATTTCTCTCTTTAGGGTTCTGTAGTTTTCATTGTATAGGTCTTTCACTTCTTTTGTTAAGTTGATTCCCAAGTATCTTCTTCTTCTTCTTCTTCTTATTATTATTATTTGAGATTATTGTGAATAGGGTAGTTTTCCTCATTTCCTTCTCAGAGGCTTGTCACTGATATACAGAAATGCCTTTGATTTATGGGTGTTGATTTTATATCCTGCTACTTTGCTGAATTCATTTACTAGTTATGTAAGTTTTCTGGTGGAGTTTTTTGGGTCTTCTCAGTATAGAATCATACCACCAGCAAATAGTGATAATTTATGTTCTTATTTTCCTATACATACCCCTTGGATTTCTTTCATCTGTCTAATTGCTCTGGCCAGTGTTTCAAGAACTATGTTGAAGAGAAGTGTTGAAAGAGGGCATCCCTTTCTTGTTCCAGATTTTAGATGAAATGCCTTCAATTTTTCTCTGTTTATAATGATGTTGGCCTGAGGCTTAGCATAGATAGCCTTTACGATGCTGAAATATGTTCCTGTTATTCCTAGTTTTTCTAGTGTTTTGAACATAAAGGGGTGCTGTATTTTGTCAAATGCTTTTCTGTGTCTATTGAGTTGATCATATGATTCTTATCTTTAAATCTATTGATGTGGTGAATTACATTTATTGATTTCTGTATGTTGAACCAACCTTGCATCCCCAGGATGAATCCCACTTGATCAGATTTCAAAATAATTTCTAATTATCCTCTGCATTTCTGTAGTGTCTGTTGTGATATTACCTTTTTCATCATGTATGCCGGTAATTTGAGTTCTCTCTCTCCTTCTCTTCATTAGCATGGCTAAGGGTCTGTCAATTTTATTTATTTTTTCAAAGAACCAACTTTTAGTATTGTCAAATTTTCAGTTGTTTCTGTTGTTTCAATTTCATTCATTTCCCCTATAATTTTAATTATCTCTTGCCTTCTACTGCTTTTGCTGCTGGTTTGTTCTTCTTTATCTAGGGCTTTGAGATATAGTGTGAGGTCATTTATTTGTTGAATTTTTCTTCTTTTAAGTAATGAACTCCATGCAATGAATTTTCCTCTTAGTACTGCTTTCATAGTGTCCCATAGATTTCAATATATAGTGTCTATGTTCTCATTTACCTCTAGGAATTTTTAAATCTCCTCCTTGGTGTTTTCTATGACCCATTGTTCATTCAGTAGCATATTGTTTAGTCTCCAGGTGTTGGAGAAATTTTTATGTTTTATTTTGTCATTGATTTCCAATTTCATTCTATTATGATATGATAAAATGAATGGTAGTATTTCTCCTTTTTTGTATTTGCTAAGAGTTGCTTTGTGGCATAGTATATGGTCTATTTTAGAGAAGGATCCATGTGCTGCTGAGAAGAAAGTGTATCTGCTTGATGCACGTTGAAATATTCTATATACGCCAGTTAAGTCTAAGTTATTGATTGTGTTATTGAGTTCTATAGTATCTATAGATATTGTTTGGAATATCTATCCAGTGTTGAGAGAGGTGTGTTAAAGTCACCCACGATTATTGTGTTGTGGTCAATTTGACTCTTGAACTCCAGAAGAGTTTGTTTGATGAACATAACTGCACCATTGTTTGGGGCACATATATTTATGATTGTTATGTCTTGGTGTATGGTTACCTTGAGCAGTATGTAATGTCCATCTTTATCCCTTTTGATTAACCGTGACTTGAAGTCTACTTTATATGAGAATGGAAACCTCTGATGCTTCTGCAGTCCATGTGAGTGGTATGATTTTTCCCAACCTTTCACCTTCAGTCTGTGTATGTATTTTCAGATTAATCTCCTATAGGAAGCATATTGTTGGGTCTTTTTTAATTCAATCTGCTAGCCTATGTCTTTTGATTGGTGAGTTTAAACCATTAATATTTAGGGCTACTATTGAGACATGGTTTGTATTTCCAGCCATATTTGTTTATTTTTGTTATTTTACTTGAATTGTTTTTTCTCTTTGATTACTTTTTCCTTTAGTGTACTACCTCCTCTGCTGATTTTCATTGCTGTTTTTCATTTCCTATTCATGAAATATTTTGCCAAGGATGTTTTGTAGTGCCAGTTTTCTAGCTATAAATTCTTTTAACTTTTGTTTATCATGGAAGGTTTTTATTTCGTCTTCAAATCTGAAGCTTAATTTTGCTGCATACAAGATTCTTGCTTGGCATCCATTATCTTTCAGAGCTTGATATATGTTGTTCCAGGATCTTCTAGCTTTCACAGTCTGTGTTGAAAAATCTTCTGTTATACTAACTGGTTTACCCCTATATGTGATCTGATTCCTTTCTCTTGTGGCTTTTAAAATTCTCTCTTTATTCCATATGTTGGGCATTTTCATTATAATTTGTGTTGGTGTGGATCTGTTGTGATTTTGCACATCCGGTGTCCTGTAGGCTTCATGGATTTGGATTTCCATTTCATTCTTCATGTCTGGAAAGTTTTCTGATATTATTTCATTGAATAGATTGCTCATTCCTTTGGTTTGGACCTCTACGCCTTCCTCTAACCCAATAACTCTTACATTTGATCTTTTTATTCTATCCCATATTTCTTGAATGTTTTGCTCATGGTTTCTTATCATTTTAGCTGTGTGGTCTATGTTCTTTTCAAGATGATGTATTTGATTTTAATTGTCTGATGTCCTATCTTCTAAATTGTCTACTCTGTTGGTGATGCTTTCATTTGATTTTTAAATTTGGTTTATTATTTCTTTCATTTCAAAGATTTCTAATTTTTTTAATAATCTTTATCTCCCTGTTGAGGTGATCTTTTGCTTCTGTCCAGTGTAGAGAGCTCATTGAGTTATGTTGAATTATATAGCTCATTGTCGAAGTGATCTTTCACTGCCTGTATCTGTTTTTTGATGTCTTCTTTGAGATCCCAAAACATTTTAACCATGTATATTCTGAAATCTTTCTCTGTCATTTTTTCTGCTGTAGCTGTCAATTCTTCTAATGATGTGTTGTCTAGACTTGTTTTTGGTACTTTCTTCCCTTGTCTTTTCATGTTGCTCATGTGTCTTCCTTTCCAACTCTGTGGATCTGCTGTGTTATTGTTTTTACCCTATAGATTTGTAGTGCTCTTGTAGGGTTCCAAGATCTCTCCTTTGTGGGGAAGGACAATGTTAACAGATACATTACCTATGAACAAATTGTATACAATGTCAACAATACATCACCTATGAACAAATTATTGTTATTAAGACATTTACAGTTTCATCTCAATGTCCAGAAATGTTGGATTCAATTATTATTTAAAATACAATCAGTAGTTTCATAAAAAGGTTTACAGTTAGGCATAGAATGATATGTTGAGGCAAGTAGATGTGGGGTATATAGTTAACATATCTTAGGGAATGTGAAGGAGAAATCTAGTGAAGAGGGTTAGTAGCAGGAGAATAGATAGGAGGTAATTTGGGATAGAAAATTACATGGGAAGACAGTAGAGTACATAGCATAAACACACATATGTTTTTAGAAAAATACAGGATGTTAAAATAGTATAATTTGGAGGGTGAAGGAAGAAGAAAGAGAAATTTAAAATGGGAAAGAAAGGAGGAAAAAAAGAGAGAAGAAAAAGAAACAAAAAGAAACAAAAAGAAAAAGAAAAAAAAGAAGAAGAAAAGGAAAAAAACAGTGGAAAAAAAGAGCTTATGCAATTCCTCTATATTATTCAGGTGACTCAGTCCTCAAAGTTCTTGGTTTTACATATGTTGGGGATGTGAGGGCCAGAGGATAGAAGGGTAGAAGAGAAAGAAGAAGAGAAAATAAAATACTCTTAGAGATCTATTTCTTTCTATTCTTATCCAGTAAGGGGGTGGGGGTTGTTTCATGGAGTAGGTGTTTCTGCCCTTAGGATGATGTAGGCAACCAGGGTGTGAAGACTGTACCTAGTGTGGAGCATCTGAATGCGGGGAGGGCCGCCCACCAGTTCCAGCAGGGAAATAGCACCTCATGGGTCTTTTTTGTGACCACTCGTCTGACTTGGGCCCCCAGTATCGTCTCCCTCTCTTGCCTGGAGATTTCCCAAAACCTGATCTCTCTGTTATGCTCCAGACTTTAGTCTCCTCCCCTCTCTTATTTATCAGTACCCAACTGTGTGACCTCTCACCCCCAGGCTCACACCAGGTGGGCAGCACCCTGTTCGCAGTGCATTCCTGTCCAGCTGAGAATTGTTCTCATGTTGGGTGGCCACTGTGCCAGGTTAACGCCCTTGGGGAGGGGGGAGGGATTGGAAATCAGGTACCTGCTCAAATGGCGATCTGATCTGATAGCCATGCCCACCACAAAATGGCGAGGAATGTTTTCCAAGATGGAGTCGGTCTGCTTCCAGCGCCTGGGTGTCTGGTGATGTCGGGGGAGCTGGGTGGTGGCCTTGTGCTATGGATAGGTTGCAGCTGAGTGATCTGCATGGGAGCATCCTGCAGCCTGGAGTTCTGCAGAGGTGCTGGGAGGTGTTTCTCCGAAGCCGCTTGTGAGCCGTGCATGGGCTTTGGGTCCAGAGTCTGGGGACTTACTTGAACCCAGAGGCTCTGATTTCTGCGTGGGTTTGAAGCGCTGGTGATTTCTGAGAAAATTCACTGGCCCCTGGAGATCTGATCTGGGAACTTCCCCCAACTAATATGGCAAGAATGTTGAGCCAAGATGGCGGTGGTCTGCTTTCAGCGCGGGGTGTCTGGTGAGGTTGGGGGAGCCGGCCAATGGCGTTGTGCTGTAGGTAGGTAGCAGCTGAGTGACCCGCATGGGAGTGGAGTGAAGTCTTGGTGGTCTGCAGATGTGTTGATAGGTGATGCTGTTAAGGCCCTAGCTGAGTCTTGCGTGAACTGGAACTTCGGGCTTTGGGTCCAGCTCCAACACTGAGAGCCGGAGCCCTGCGCAGGGTCACAGCCTCTTTGTTTATTATAAGTTTGAAATTTTCCCTAACATAGTTGTTTACAAGTTGTATTATCTTTTTGGAGGAGGTGAAATATTTGGCTGATGCCTATCGATCTTATTTTTCTGGCATATTTTTCTTTGTTTAATATAGGCATCTATCTGGGTAATTTTTACTGCAAATATTATTTCAGTCTGCTGTTTGTGTTTATATTTTAGATAATTTTTATGTGGAGAAGTTTTAAAACTTTTTTTTTTGGTCATGTTGTCAATTTTGACCCTGATTGGGTCCTTTTCCCCTCTCAGAGCCACAGGTGGGCAGTGAAAATAGTTTTTTATTTTTGGCCAAGACTAGGAGAGTTGGAGGAAGATATGCTCACAATTCAGTTTCTCAACCTGAGCAAAGTCTGAGAATTATTTCAAGTTACAGGTAAGGGGAGAAAGAGGAAGATTTTAGGTAATAAGTAGAATTATCCATGACTTTTCTAAGAGGGGGTACTATGTGGGTAAGTTCTTGCCTTGGTCAGAAGCAGGCTGGACCAAGATGGTGCGAGTGGGCGGGAGTTCTACTAGGGTAATGTCTCACAGTGGGATTGTGTTCGGGGGTGAGTTAACATGGTACCCTTTGTGGCTGAAAACATTTTTTCTCAGTTCCATATTATCCTATTATGGGGAAGGGTGAGTATTTTATTTGAAACACAGTGCTGGTTAGTGAAAACAGATTGTTTTGTTTACGGTGTTTGGTAACAGTCAAATCTTGCAATATTTTTCTTTGTTAACACAAGAAACATAAGACTTTTGTTACTGCTAGGTTTAAAATGATCTTTTTTCAGAGCTTTAAGAAACATGTCATTTTGTTTTCTTCTAGTTTTTCACTGTTTGATTCTTTGGAGAAAATATTTAACTCTTCTATCTATTTGAAATTTATCCTGATGAATTGAGAGGAGTGGCAGAAAAGTGTGTGTGTGTGTGTGTTTGTGTGTGTGTATAAATGAATGAAGAAGAATAAAATTCTAATGGAAATTGATATTCAACAAATGACAGAGTGTCAGCCCCACTTCACACTGACCAGCTCAGACCTTCCTTGAAGGGCTATTTTTACTTCATTCTAGATTCACTAGATCAAGTTCAGTGGATGATACTTAGGTTAACAAAAAGATAATGGTCCTTATTTTATGAGAAATGGCTTAAGAACCTCAAGACTGCTTAAAGATGTTTGCTTATCAACATGACTCCTTCAGGACTAAGTTTTGGGGCACAAGGACCTGGACTCACATCCCAACTATGGTGCATGTATTTTAGGAGAAGATACAGATTCATTTTAAGCCTCAGTTGCTTCATGTGTTAAATGAGGGTAATGACAGTACCTACCTCATGGTTATAAAGATTAAATGAGATTATGTAGGTAAACATTTAATGAGATGCTTGGAGAAGAGCGCATACTCAACAAATGCTGGTTGTTGGTATCATCTCTTTTGTTTTGTACAAGCCATAAGAGTAGATTAGGATGAAGAATGAGAAACTCCAGGCTTTGGGAGGCAGGATTGGCTGAGATTCTGTGTTGTTTCAGGAGATGCTGGCTGTGTTACCATGTCACATTTTCAGGCAATGGCTGGGATGAGGCTGGGGTTTTCTGTGAATGGCCACACTGTATGTTTTTGACCACTCCAGACTATCATTCTGTGAAGCTATTTTCAACTGGGTACCTGTGCAGCAGTTGTGAGAGACTTGTTTCTTCCCGCCTCTGTATTCTTTAGCATGCTAGCTAGCTTAGGATCCAAATGAATTTGAGGCTTAGATCAGCCAGTGCGGTGTACTGAATGCTAATTAGCTTGTCGACACTGTAGATGTTTTTGAAGAGAGGAAGACAGTGATGCAACTTATACTATAGGAGGAAGATGCTGAATTGATTACCTGAGAGATGAAGGTGAGACAGATGTGCAAAGGGGGTTTTCCCACTGGTGAAAAGCTCTGAAAGCAGGTGGGCAGGGATAAACCAAGAAAGACCAGAAGTAGTGGCTTTGGTCATGTCCAAGACACACGAAGAGGAAAGCTGCCAGGATTTGACCACATTTACCTTTGGGTGTCTCGTGTGTGTGTGTGTGTGAGTGTGTGTGTATTTTGTCAAAGATAGATCAAGCCAGACATTAGTTAGAAGTGGTGAAAACAGATTTTATTCTATAATAATTGACAGTAGGGAAAGAACTGAGTGCCATTCTGATTTTTGCAGAAGTGATTGGACATTTTAAAGGGAGAATAATGGAGGGGGGGCGGGGGAGTAAGCAGGGGCTCAGTAGTCAGGGTAGTAAAAAATTGTCAAAGAGGGTAAGAGATTTAATCAGTATAAATGAGAATGTGTCTGTGAGCTAGCTAAAGTCAGGATTCTACCCTACTATGGAGACTGGGAGGCAGAGGCCATATCTTTCCTTATGATTATTATTTCAAAGGAATGGCTCTCGGGTCCTTGAGAGAGACACACCCAAATTATAGGAGACATATCCAGTATCTCTCTCAAAGGATCAGGGGAAAGATTTACTACTCTAAGAATTTACAATAAATACTTTAAGAAAGGTAGAGGGTAGATAAGTGGTCAGGTGTTGATTAGAAAATTCTTTTGACAGCCCTGACTTTCTTCAGAGAAGAACTCAAAGTGATATAGGAGATGGGAACTTTTACCCACTGACAACAGAAATGAAATCAGGCCAAAGGGTCTGAACACACAGACAAAGCTTTCATTCAGGGGTTTCATCTTCAGGAGAGGGAAGGCAGCACTGAGGGAGAGAAAATTTAGGTTGACCCCATCCCCAACAAAGGAAGAGGGCTGCTTTAAGAGTGTAGCTGAGATGGGGAAGATCTTAGGAGATATCTTGGGTCATCCTACATCTGATAACTGTGATCAATTTCATTAAGAAATAGGAGGGTGACAAAAGGCACAGTCCATATATAAAAGGAGTAGGAAGTAGCAATGGACCTCTAGTGACAGAGTATGAATGAAGGCCCAAGATCTTACGGGCCTTTTTGTCCTTGTGGTCCCAGTCTGTCTCATAAGTGGGGCTGGGTTGGCTGGGGGATGTGGCCTCAGGCTGGCAGAAGGCAGGCCAGTGGTCAAGTCTCTCCATGTGGGGTGTGATTAGAAGCCCTCATTTCAGGGCGTAGGTGAGTAGACAGGGGTGGAAAGTTGGAATGTCGGGTATTGCTGACACCAGTTACCAAGTGGTGCAGCCAGCCCATTGGTCCCTGTGGAAGAGTAGCAGCAGAGGAGCAGCAGAGAAGCGGTAAAGCAGCAGAGTGGCAGCCTGAGAGGATCGAAATACAGGCAGCCAGCATGGGCTGCCATGTGGAGCCTGCCATGACAGTGCAGGCCTGAGGCGGGGCAGGCCTAAGGCAGGGACGGGGGGCAGGGGAGGCAGTGTGGAGGGGGATCAAACAGCTGGTTATATGTTACCCTGCAGCAGCCAGGCCTCACACAGTGGAGATACCCATTGCAGAAAGACACTCCACGCAGCTGCAGCTTCAGAAAAACACCCCACTGAGCATGCACAATGATTTTGACCTTCTGCTTCCCCAAATGAGGAGAAAATGGAAGTAAGGCAAACCTGAATGGGTTTCAGGGATAACCAATAGCATTATTACTTTTCCAGACCCTAATAAACATAAGTTTGGATCAATAGCATTGGTACTTTTTCAAACCTAATTAGCATAATTTTGGACCAACAGCAGTGACCCAAGTGCTATATAAGCCCTTAGACTAGCACACTTGGGATGGAGAAAACATGTTCCCTCTTGCACTGTAAGAGGTCTGTTCCTGTTTTTATTCTTTAATAAATCTAACCTTACACTCACTCATCGTGATGTGTGGATTTCACTCTTCAAATTCAAGAGGTAAGAGGAGTGAAAGAAGAAGAAATTGATGGTGAGCTGCTGGGGTCTGCTGCACTCTGGAGGGCATAGCCCAGTTAAGAGCTGCATCACTTCTCAGCTACAGAGGCCTGCACCTTAGGCAGACCCCATCCACCAGCAGAAGCCAGGAATTGAGTTTTATTTCAAAACTTTGGTTTCATTACTTCTCATTCTATAATGGGGCCCCTTTAAAATGAGGAGTTTTCAAAGAAGCCTCAAATTGTTTTTTCCTCTCAGTTTTAACCATCATCCTATTCACATATTCTTTAAGCTACTTGATCTATGCCAGCTTTCTACAGGTCATCATCTCATGCAAATAATGGAAGCCGAAACTATTCTTCAAAGCCCTGGTGCCAGGAGGATGCAAAAAATCAGAATTACAACATATGCGGTGCGCTCACCTGCAGGTCCACAAGTCTGACTCAATCTATATGTATACATTTCTTTTTTTAAAATTGATTTTATTTTTTTAAATACACAACAGTGGGATGCATGACAATTCTTATTACACATATAGAGCACAATTTTTCATATCTTTGTATATAAAGTATGTTCACACTAATTCATGTCTTTATACATGTACTTTTTTGCATTTATAATTCTTATTATACATATATACCACAATTTTTCATATCTCTGTTTGTATATAAAGTAGGTTGACACCCAATTCGTGTCTTCATCCATGTACTTTGGATAATGATGTCCATCACATTCCACCATCCTTGCTAATCCCTTGCCCCCTCCCTTCCCCTTCTACCCCTCTTCCCTATCTAGAATTCATCTAATCCTCCCATGCTCCCCCTCCCTACGTCAGCCTCCTTATATCAGAGAAAATATTTTAATACTCATGTGGATTGGAGGCAGGCAAATAACTATCAAAACTTCCCAGTTTTGATCAAACTGCAATTAAATTAATTTTTATCTAGTTTGTTTTTTATATTGTTTTTCTCTTTTTCCTGATACAGGAGAGCAACGGAATTCTGTTGGGAACACAGGTTCCCACATCTGGCCTGGGCTCTGGTAAAGTTTCTATAATTTGTGAGTGGGGGGAAAACTGCCTCTCTCATGTTAGTATGATCAAAAGGGATAATATATGTGAAACGAGTTGGAAAATGTTAATAATTATTTTTAATACTGACAATCATAATCAGAGAACTTGGCTCCCTCTTGTGCTACGAATTTATGGAACAGCATGAATGGCTAGGTCCTTCAGGGGAGGGACGCTGAAGACAGACTGTGAGACCTCTTTTTCATTCCCCTTGTAAAATGATTACTTATGACTGACTGCAACAAACTTGTTTCCTTTGGTTTTTCGCCTTTTCTTTTTGGACTTGTTTTCTCTGCTTAAGGCGTTGCAACTTAAAATCCACTGCCAGCAGAGAAAATGCTTTAAAAATGATAAGTATGCTCAAAGTGGGGCCAAGATTATTTTTAAATTTAAAAGCTTCCCCTCCTACCTTAAATTAGTATTATGTTGGGAAAGAAAGATAGAGCTTAATATTTGAAACTACTTTTCTGTCCTGTATCCATGAGATATGTTACTTGGAAAACATTCAGTACTCTGATAAAGGTTGTGACTTCATTTTTCACTTTAAAGCACTGACAGAAATATTTCAATGATGTTTTAGTTTATCAGCTTCAAAGCTTAATTAAGGCAAAACACCTCTGGAATGTGGATGAAAACACTAGGAAGAGTTTTGTTTTTGCTTTGTACTTAGTCTGCTTTCCCCAGGGGGCTAGTTGCTAAAGCAAGTTTTGAGGGCAATGTTAAGGAATATTATCCTCTGTTTTTATAATGCTTTCATCTTCTCAAAGTGCTTTTCATTATCTCATTCGATCCTCACAAAGAACTAGGAAACTTGTCAGAGTAGGGTTAGTGCCAGATGCACAGATGAGGAAACCGAAGCCCAGGGATCGATCTAGTATGATTGATGACAGAGCTAAGGACAGAGTCCAGACCTGCACATTATGTCTGTCACTGCAGACAAGTCAAAAGCTGCACTCCTAGAATAGACTATGGTGGGCATGTGATGTTGCAAATCTAGTAGAAATTCAATGAAACTTTACTAGTCTAGTCAAATGCTTGGGGAACATATGTTGTGTGGTTACACTGAGGTTACTGCTCAACATGTTATTTAATCTAGGAACATTTGGGAGGGGTTGAGACTAAGAATGTTCTTCTATGATATTGGGATATTTTCTGTTTGTTTTTTTTAATAGCTTTATTGAGATATAGTTATATGCCATATGAGTTGCACACCTAAAATATGCAATCCACTGTTCTTTAAAATATATTCACAGGTATGTACAACTATCATCATAGTCCACTTAAAAAATATTTTCATCGTCTCAAAAGAAACCTCTGTACTCTTGTAGAGGTGGCCTGCAGGTCTGGAGAGACTGGGCGGAGAGGTCCCCCACAAGTTTTTTGCAATCTTGCAGGAAGAATTTCAAACAAGTCACACAGAGTAACAAGCAGGGGTTTATTAGAAAGAAAATACAGACTTCAGGACACACAAGTGGCCTTATAAAGTAGAGATTTTTAAAGACCGAGTTTGGAAGTCCTTTTACTCTGAAACTGTAGATGCTGGCCCCAGGAAATCCTGCTCCCATTGACATGAAGATTCTTGGGACTCAGAAGGAGTTAAAAACCTGTGAAATTCCTGGAAATAAAACTTGAGGAAACCTGTGATTTTTTTTTTTTAATTTCCTCCTGAAAGACCCTAGCCCAGTAACCCCGAGGCTTAGTTACAGAATAACCAGGCCATGTCACAAACCTGCGCAGGCACCAGAAGTGTTTTTGAAATCAGTTAAGTGTAACCGATTAAAAAAAAAAAAAAACAGGATGGTTGGGAAAGAGCAGAAGAATAGATTCCAGGGCATGCCTGACTAAACAGGGGCTAATAAGCAGGAATAGAAAAATCAGAGTGCTCATATGTAACTGTCATATGGTGTAATTCCAGGAACATAAAATGAAAAATAACTTTACCCTTTAGGTAACCTGTATGTTGGGTTCAAAATCACCAATAAGAAACCTGTTGCTCACCGCGCGTGCGAAACCTGCCCCTTGACCCTATAAAAAAACCTGTACTCCAACGCCCGGTGTGCCAGTTCACCAAAGCTCCGGCTGAGGTTTCGCTGAGCACCCACAGGCATCTGTGTCTGAATAAACCTCTTGCGTTTGCAGCCAGTGCCTCGTGCGTCTTTCTTGGACAGGGAATCCGTGGGTCTTTCACTCCTAATGCATCCCTTGGCTCTTCCTGTCTTCCTCCCAGAGTTTCTAGAGATAGAACTTCTGAAACAATGCATTTTTTCCCTATCTTCCTCCAAAGTTACCTTTGAATGAAATCCACTTTCCTACTAATTTGACTTTGAATATCTCTGGAGCAGAGTGTTATGGCTTAAAAGTCCTTCCTCCTGGGCCAGTTTGAGAGTGGTTTTGTTCTTACCTGTGTTGATAAAATCCATTGTGACCTATGGACTCTCTGATGCATGTCTGATTTCCTCCCTCTAAGTTAACAAAGTTGCCCTTTATTGTCTTTCCCCTACCCACCTGCTCATGGCTGGCTAACCTACCTAACACCTTTAGTTATCCTTTATTCCTCCATCTACCTCTAACTACCCATAACTAAGTTATTCATGGGGGATGTTCCCTGGCTCCAGTGGATGAACAGTACTGCTCTGCATATTTGTGTATATGCTTTCATGTGTACCTATGATACCACTGATTATCAGAGACAAGTTCTGCTTCCCCACATGTTGAAGTATAATATTAGAGAAGCACGCCAAGGCATATAAAGCAGGTTTTATTTAAAAAGGGAACACATAAAGATAAAAAAAATTAAGTGATGGGCAAAGAATCTGAACAGAATTTTTTTTCAAGGAAGATATACAAATGGCCAATAAGCACATGAAAAGATGTTCACACCATCATTCATTGAGAAAATAAGTGAAAGTGTTCCCAAGAAGTGAGAGTGTTCTGCCTTTCTTATATGTCCTAGGCTCCCTTTGTTCTCCTGCTCTCTCCCCCTTATCCCTCTCCTTCCTGCATACTTGACTAGGCCTAGGAGATGCTGGTAGGAGGGCCAAAAGGTGGGAAGCAGATGGGTTGGAGGGGCTGGGGAGGAGTGATCTGGGCAGGAAGGGGGCTTAATTAACAACTCCCTGTAGGGAAGGACAATCCCTGGAACAGGTTACCTTAGCAACAGATTGGAGCAGGGACTGGATATATTGATAAGAGCGGAGGAAGGGCTCTGAAGGAATTAACATTTCAATCCCTTCATTCTCTACATCTGACCTTTGCCTATCTGCCTGTCTAATTCTGGCTTCACCTATGTTCTCATTTCTCTTGGCTACATACTGAAGAGTGAAATTTTGGGGTAATATGATAAATCTATTATTTAGGAACTGTCGGATAGTTTCCTGAAGTATCTTCATCATTTCATATTCCCACTATCAGTGTATGAAGGTACCCATTTCTTGACATCTTTGCAAGCACTTGTTATTGTATGACATTTTGGTTCAGCTGGCCTATTGCACATAAAGTGCTATCTCGTTGCAAATTTGATATATATTTTCTCAATGAATGATGGTGAACATCTTTTCATGTGCTTATTGGCTATTTGTATATCTTCCTTGAAAAAAAATTCTGTTCAGATCCTTTGCCCATCACTTACTTTTTTTATCTTTATGTTTTCACTTTATGGTGTTGCCCTTTGAAGCATACAACTTTTAAATTTTGTTGAAGTCTAGTTTATCTACTTTCTTTTGTTGCTCATACTTTAAATATCATATCTAACATACCATTGCCAAATCCGAGATCATGAAGATTTACCAGGGATTGACCACTGAGCCACATCTCCAGCCCTATTTTGTATTTTGTTTAGAGTCAGGGTCTCATTGAGTTGCTTAGTGCCTCACTTTTGCTGAGGTTGGCTTTGAACTTGCAGTTTTCCTGCCTCAGCCTCCCTAGCTGCTGGGATCATAGGATGAGCCACCATACCCAAGTATCCCTGTGTTTTTACTGAGTTTTAGCTCTCATATTTAGTTCTTTGATTCATTTTGTGTTAATTTTTGCACATGATGTGAAGTAAGAACTCAAATTCATTTTTTTTTGTGTGTGTGTGTCCAGTTGGCCCAGCACCATTTGTTTAAAGGTCATTTCTTTTCTCAGTGAATCCTCTTACCACTATTATTAGTATCAGTTGGCTATGGCATTTATTTCTGAACTCTCAGTTCTATTCCTTTGGTCTGTAAGTCTGTCATTATGCTGGTGCCACAATGTATTGATTAACATTCTCTTGTAGAAAGTTTGGATCAGGAAGTATGATTCCTTCTATTTTTTTTTTTCAGAATTATTGGGTATTCCATGTTCATTAAGTTGCATATGAATTTGAAATCAGCTTATTATTTGCTTTCTCTTCCTTTTTTTTAAAGAAATGATGTATCTCCTATGTTGCTCTGGCTGATCTCCAAATCCTGGGCTGAAATGATCCTCATGCCTCAGCCAACCTGGTAACTGGGTCTACAGGCATATGCCCTTGTACCTGTGTAGTTAATTTCTACAAAGAAGTCAGATTGGAGAGTTATTGTCATCCTAACAAGGTTAAGTGTTCTGATGAATGAACATGACATGTTTTTCCACTAATTTAGATCTGAAATGTCAACAATGCTTTGTAGTCTTCAGAGTATATCTGGAACTTCTTTTGTTAAGTGTTTTTCTCCTAAGTATTTTGTTATTTTTGATGCTATTATGAATGGAATTGCTTTTTCTTAATTTCACTTTCAGATTACTCATTTGCAAATATACAAAAATGCAACTAAATTTTGCATACTGATCTTATATCCTGCAGTCTTGTCAAACTTATTTGTTAGTTCTAATAGTTTTTAGTATATTCCATAGAATTTTCTTTCTATACCATTAATTAATGTCATTAATGAATAGAGATAGTTTTATCTCTTCCTTTCCAATGTGTAATGTCTTTTATTTATTTTTTTCTTCTCTAATTGCCTTGGCTACAACCTCTAGTACTATGTTGAACAGAAGGAGGAGACCAGACAGCCTTTCTGTCTTGTTCAAGATCTTATAGGAGAAAGTATCCAGTCTTTTACCAGTAAGTATGATGATAGCTTCATAGCTGCCTTTTATAAGGTTGAGGAAGTTCTCTTCTTTTCCTAGTTTGTTGCATGTTTTTATTATGACAGGTCAAATGCTTATTTTGTATTTATTTATGCAATTTGAAATTTTATTATATTAACATTATTTACTAAATAAATTGACTTTTATCCCATCATTATGTACTTCGGATCAATTTCACATGGTCATGGTATATATATATATATATATATATATATATATATGTATATATATATATATATATATATTTTTTTTTTTTTTTAATATGCTCCTGGATCTAATTTGTTAGTGTAGCTGCTCCCCAACTTATGATCAGGTTATGTTGTGATAAATCCATTGTAGGTTGAAAATATCTAAGTTGGAAAAGTATTTAATACAGCTAGCCTATTAAATATCATAGATTATCCTAGTCTAACTTAAATATCTTTGGAACACTTATATTAGCCTAAGTTGAGCACATTACCTAAAGAAAAATCAATTTTTAAATAAAATGTTACTTCTCTCATGTAATTTATTGAATACTGTACTGAAAGAAAAAAACTAGAATGATTGAATTGTTATGTTTTCATATCATTATTAAGTTGAAAAATTCCTAATTTGAACTATTGTAAGTTGGGGACTATCTATATTTTGTTGAAGCACTTTGTATCCCTATTCATAAAAGATCTTGGTTAATAATTTGATTTGATCTTTTTTTTCCATATGTTTTTTTGGTTTTGACATGAGATTAATACTGGCCTTATAAAATGATTTGGGAAATGTTCTCTCCTCTTGTAGTTTTTGAAGAATTGGTGAAATTTTAGGATTAATTGCTTCTTCAATATTTGGCAGAATTCACCAGTGAAAACTTTTCTGCTTCATCTTTTCTTTGTGAATAGGTTTATTTTGGCTCACATTTTTAGAGGTTTCAGTCTATGTTCAGTTGGTTCCATTGTTTGGGGGCTTTGTTGAGGTAGAGGAGCACAAAGTGTAGTGCATGGTGGAGCAAAGCTGCTTACTTCATTGTGGCCAGAAGGAGAAAGAGAAAAAGTTAGGATGAATGTCTCATTATCACCTTCAAAGCTGTGTTCCCAGTGATATATCCTCCTTCCAATGGGCCTCACATCTTAAAGCTAGTACCACCCAATAGTACCATCAGTTAGAGAATGAGCCTTTAACACATGAGTCTTTGGGGAACATTTAAGATCCAAATCACCACAGTGTCTTTTAAAATATCCTTTATATCTACAATATCTAATTCATTGTTATGCAATTGTTTATAACTTTCCTTTAAAAAATATTTCTAGTCTGGGGACATAGCTCAGTTGGTAGAGTGCTTTCCTTGCATGCATAAGGCCTTGGGTTCAATCCCCAGCACCATAATATATATATATTCATTAGCAATGTTCCTACTTTAATTAAATTATTTCTATTAATTTTAAGTTCTCTTTTGACCTTGACCAATATAGCTTATGTTTGTTGATTTCGTTTGTCTTTTCAAAGAACAAGCTTTTGGTTTTGTTGGTGTTCTCTGTCATTCTTTAATTCTCTATTTTTCTCACTTCTTCCTAATCTTTATTATTTTCTTCAATCTAGTTAGTTTACTCTTCTTTTTCCAGTATCTTAAAGTAGAAGGTTATGTTATTGATTTGGAATCTTTTTTTTCTTTTTCTTAAGAAATGTAAAGCCTTGCCTTTGTTACAGAATTTTCTTCAATAGATGTTTCTTCATTTGCTGTTTGCTATTAGGACCATTTCCAGAGGCTATAAATGCAGGTGTGTGTGTGTGTGTGTGTGTGTGTGTGTGTAATTAATATTTTAAAGTATAAGTTAGCTTCCCCCAGCTCTGCTGGGGAGCAGGTCAGCTTAATGTCTCTTGTGGTCAAGCTGGAAGTCCATCTTACGCTTCTTCTTTCTTAGAGGCCTTCAAGGGAGACATGGTATTGACTCTGCAGACACTGGACTAGGCAGAACAGGGTCAAGGAGGGTATACTTGAAGGAAGGAAGGTAGGCTGTAGGCATGAAGAGCTGGGACACTGGACATGAGGAATTGAAACAGACTAGTATGTAGGGCTCCTCTAAAACCGAGAGCAGCTTCGTCCTGCTTAGAGTCAAGGCTGACAGGGCTGAACACTCCTCACCTGACAGATAGCATGAAAGCTGGGAATGGAGATTGCCTGCTGTCTGGGCCTGTGTGGCACAGGCTAACTAAATCTGCATGTGCATGACTCCCACCTTTGTCTCACTTTGCTGCTTCTTCTCTTATAAAACCCTTCCTAACCCCGGAGTCTCCCAGAAGATGGAATTTTTGAAATGAAAACTTTCGTCTCTCTTCTGTTAAAGCCAGCTTTGAATAAAACCCATTTTCCTATTAATTTGGCTCTGAATATTTGTGAAACAGGGAGCAATACAGCCTAGCCTTTTCCCCTGGGCCCTTTGGTAATAAACTGGGTAAAGAGTTTCAGTGCAAATCTGAGGGCAGAACGTGGAGTAATGGGTATAGTTTATGCTGAATGTTAGGAAAAACCTTCCAACAACTGGAATTTTGGCAATTCCAGTTGAAGCTGTTCCTGGTGTCTGTTTTGGGCACCTGTGCACTACGAAGATCATTCTGATTGTTAAGGGAACTCCAGCAAAGATTCCCATTCTGTTGTATGATGAGACCTCATGTTCATGTCAAAGCAAAGGTTCAGAAGGCCTTGCGTGGCTCTGTCTGGGAGCTGCTGTGCAGCGTCTCACGGGCAGCTTTTAAAACCAGGGTTTGAAATCAGCAAGCCTCACAGCACCTATGTTTTATGAGAGCAGGAGGGAAAAATCACTTCCCAATTAGTATAAAGTACGCTTTCCAGATTGTCTCTGTATAACCTATTTCTTTTCTTGGCTATTTTATTTTCAATTGAAGCAACCAATATGTCAAAATAATTGATCAGAGATAATAAATTAAGTTTCCTCTTTTTCTTTGATATATATTTTGAGCTTTAAAAATGTACATATGTCTTTTCTTTGGAAAGAAAGACTTTGTAGAAATTTGGTGTTCCTAGTAGTATTTTTCCCGTTGGGCTGTTTGAACAAAATACCATAGACTGGGTAGCTTGAACGATAGAAATTTATTTCCGGAAGTTCTAGAGGCTCAGAAGTTCAAGATGAAGGTGTTGGAAGTATAGTTTCTTCTGGGGTGACTCTCTTTGGCTTGCAGATGGACACAATTGTTAAGGTCACTCCAGCACAGATTCCCAAAGCTCCCTTGGCTTGAGGATGGCCTGTTGGTCTCTATCTGTGTCCTAATGTCTTTTACAAGCAATCTCTTCTTATTAGACCCTTATGACCTCATTTTACCTCAATTAGACTGCTTTCAAATACAGTCAGTCACATTCTGAGATACCGGGGAGGGATACAATTCCGATAACAATTCCAGGATTTGATTCTCCACTAATGCTGTTTCTGATCATGGTTTTCCTTCTGTAATGTAAGCTAGAAGTTGAAGAAATTTTGGTATTTAGAGAAACTCATGCGTTAACTACTTACCCACCGACTGTCATAACAGATATAGTTTTTGATTGCCAGATTACTGGTGTCAGTACAGCCTCTGTCTAGCAGCTTTTTGGTATTTCTGCAGATATAAGCTGGCTCCCTGGAAGGACACCCTGCATCTCATTGTCAGTCCATTTGTACCCAAACAAGTTGAGACACAGCAGCCTTGCAGACATAATAGCTTTAAAACAGATTTTCCAGGGAAAGCAATAACACATCCACTTTTGTACTAAGGATCAAAAAGGCCTCTGGTTGCTTTTATGCTTTGTTTTTCTTGTGAAGTTAATCATATTTTCAGAAATATAACTGTTCTGTTGACTCCTATGAGACATATTATTAATGAATCCCTAAAGCAACCCATGCATCCGGGATTAGTACATGTCTGGGACAGAGACTCAGGATGTAATGTTCCCTTATGTTTACCCTAACATTTTCCTGAAGATATTCCATGGGCAGTATGCCTTATGAGACAAAACTTTGAATGAATAAAATGATATAGCCTTCATTTTTTTTTCATGAGACATTCTTACGTGTTCTTTCATAAGGCCCCAAGGTATCCTTTCACTCATGATAAGTTTGATATTTTTTCTTCCCCTCTTCAGAAAACAGAGTTGTCATTTCAGCGAGAAAAGTCAACCTGACGTTCATTTTTTTCTTTTTAAAAATATTTATTTTTAGTTGCAGATGGACACAATACTTTTATTTTATTTGTTTATTTTTATGTGGTGCTGAAGATTGAACCCACTGCCTCCCATATGCGAGGCACAGAGCTACAACCCCAGCCCCTGAAGTTCATCTTCTAATTATAACTATAATATTTAGAAAACACATAAAAATACAACAGAAATAAAAGTCACTCAAAACTGCATCCCCTTAAAATAATATTAATTAATATTAATATGCCATTATGTAAAAATGTGAGTGTGTAACTGATGTGATTCTGCAATTTGTGTTTGGGGTAAAAATGGGAGTTCATAACCCAATTGAGTCAAATGTATGAAAGATGATATATCATGAGCTTTGTAATGTTTTGAACAACCAATAAACAAACAAACAAACAAACAAACAAAAAAACAAAAATCCAGTGGCCTACCTATGCAATGTACTCCAACTTGGTGCCACAAAAGGAGGAAAATACTATATCATATTCTCTTAGTCAATAAACTTTATTATGGCTAAATTCAATTAATTTTTATTAATACTATTCAAATTTTAATGCACTGTATCATTTTGGATTGTGGATATGTATACATATAAATACATACTATATGTGTTAAAAAAATTACAAAGAATGGTAAAGAATCTCCAAAATACCCTTAGCTCTAATCAATGAGTTCATCAAGGTGACAGGATAAAAGAGCAGCACAAAAAATTAATTATTTTCCTATAGTCTAACAATAAACATGATGAAACCAGCGTTAAAAACACAATACAGATAGATGCAGTGGCACATGCTTATAATCCTGGTCACTCTGGAGGCTAATGTAGGAGGATCACAAGTTCAAGGACATTCTGGGCGATTTAATGAGACTCTGTCTTAAAATCATGAAATGAAAAGGGGGTGTACCTCAGCAGTTCAGTCCAGAGTAAGACACACACACACACACACACACACACACACAATCACTTATAATTACTCCAAAGAAAATATACCTAGATATATGCTTAACAAAACATGTATGGGGTCTGTATGCTGAAAGTTACAAAATGCTGCTGAAAGAAATTAAAGACCTGGTAAATCTATTTAATGTAATTTTTCAAAATTCCAGCAATTTTTTGTTTTATTCCAAAACTTAAAATTTGTTTTAATTTATATTGTATTACAAGTAACTTGTGTATATATAGAGAGAAACCCTACAGTAGCTAAACAACCTTGACAAACAAGAAAAATTGGGAGGAATCACTCTACTTGATATTAAAGCTTAATATAAACCTTATTGTACAGCTATAGTAAAGAAGGACAGACAGAGATTAATGGAACAAAACAGAAAGCTTGGAAATGATCTCTGAAAACATTCAATTTATTTTTCAGAAATTTCTGCAAGCAATTCAATGGGGAAAGAATATATCTTCAACAAATGATGCTGGATCAATTCAACAACCATAAGGCAAGAAATGGAACTCAATGTAACTCAAACTTGATGGAAAATTTAACTCAAAATGGATCCTAGACAAATGTAAACTGTAAAACTAAGTTTTAGGGAAAAAGTATTTAGGGCTAGGTGAAGTTCTTAGACTTGCTACCTAAGCACAACCATAAAAGAAAAAAAATTGATAAAGTGGACCTCATCAAAATGAAAAATGACCAGCAGACTACTAAAAGTGCTATACAGATTTAATGCAATTCCTATTAAGGTTCCAATGACATTCTTCATGGAAATAGAAAAAGCAGTCATGAAATTCATTTCGAAACTAAGAAGCCTAGAATAACAACCAAAGCAAACCTCAGCAAGAATAGTGAAGCAGGAGGCATCACAATACAAGTCCTTGAATTATACTTCAGAGCTATAGTAACAAAAATAGCATGGTATTGGCACCAAAACAGACATGAAGACCACTAGGGCAGAATAGAACGGACAGAGACAAACCCACATAAATACAGTTATCTCATACTAGACAAAGGCGCCATAAATATACATCGGAGAAAAGACAGCCTCTTCAACAAATGGTACTGGGAAGACTGGAAATCCATATGTAATAAAATGAAATTAGACCCCTATCTCTCACCCTGCACAAACTCAACTATAAGGGGATCAAGGACCTAGATATTAGACCAGAAACCCTGCTCCTACTAGAAAGAAAATGTAGGCCAAATCTCCCTTATGTCGGTTTAGGAATAGACTTCTTCAACAAGACTCCTAAAGAGCAGAAGTAAACTCAAGAATCAAAAAATGGGGTTGTAGCAAACTAAAAAGCTTCTTCACAGAAAAATAAGCAATCAAGAACATGAAGAGAGATCCTACAAAATGGGAGAAAGTCTTTGCCACCTGCACCTCAGAGAGAGAATTAATCTCTAGGGTTTATAAAGAATTAAAAAAAAAACTTAACACCAAAAAAAAAAAATAACCCAATCAATAAATGGACCAAGGAACTGATACTTTACAGAAGAAGAAATATAAATGGTCATCAAATACATAAAAAAATGTTCAACATCACTAGTAATCAGAGAAATGCAAATCAAAACTACACTGAGAATTCGTCTGACTCTAGTCAGAATGGCAATTATCAAGAATACAAGTAACAGTAAATGTTGGTGAGGATATGGGGAAAAAGGTACACTCATACATTGCTGGTGGGGTTGCAAATTGGTACAACCACTATGGAAAGCATTATGAAGGTTTCTCAGAAAGCTTGGACTGAAAGCTCCATTTGACCCCAGTTATCCCACTCCTCAGTTTATACCCAAAGACTTAAAATCAGCATACTATAGTGACGTGGTCACATCAATGTTCACAATAGCCAAGCTATAGAACCAAACTAGGTGCCTTTCAAGAGATGAATGGATAAAGAAGAATGAAGTTATGGCACTTACTGGTAAATGGATGAAGTTGGAGAATATTGTGCTAAGCAAAGTAAGCTAATCCCAAAAAAACAAAGGCCAAATGTTCTCTCTGATATGGGGAGGCTGACTCACAATAGGTGGTGTGGGGGGGGTGGGAGTGGAGAGTCACCAAATTGGACAGGGAGGAATGGAGAAAGAAAGTGGGGATGGGAATTTGAAAGACAGTAGAATAAATGGGACATAACTTTCCTATGTTTATATATGAACACATGACCAGTGAAACTCCACATCACATACAACTGCAAGAATGGGCTCCTAATTAGAATAAGTTATACTTCATGTATGTATGTCAAAATACATTCTAGCATCATTTACATCTAAAAAGATCAAATAAAAATCTTTAGAAATATTTGCTCTGTGTAAGTCCATGGGAAGACAATGAAAAGATAAGTGTCACAAACTGAGAGAAAATATTTGCAAACTACCTATTTGACAACAAACTAGTATCTAGAACATATAAATAACTCTCAAAATAAGCTGTTTTAAAAAAATACCTAACTAATTAGAAAATGAGTAAAACACATGAAGAGACATTTACCAAAGGGGACATGCAGATGGCAAATAAGCACACTATAAGATGTTCAATATAAGCAGTCATCAGAGAAATAAAAATTAAGGCCAAAATGAGATCACTATATGCCTAACAGAATGACTGAAATAAAAAATGACAATACCAAATGCTGAATAAGATGCTGAAAAACTAGATCTCTCAACACTGATGATGGGCTGTCAAATGATACAGTTACTCTTGAAAACATTTTGGTCACTTCTAATTAAACTTAACATAAAACTACCATTTATCTCAGAAATTATACTTTGGGGTATTATCTTAGAGAAATGACATTATGTTCATATTAAAACCTGTGCACAAATGTTCATAGTAGCTTAATTTTTATAGTCAAAACTCAAATCAATCCAAATGCCCTTCAACAGGCAAATGGCTAAACAGACTGTGGTACATTAATACCATAAAATATTACTCAGAAATAGAAAAAAATTAACTACCGATATGCACCAACAACTTCAATGACTCTCCAGGGAATTGTGTTGGGTGAAGAAGAGGTCAATGCTAAAGATTATGAGCTGTGTGACTATGTTTGTAGAGAATTTTCAAAATGACACAATTTTAGAAATGACAGACAGCCTAGTGGTTGCCAGGAGTAGGAGGGAAATAAGCATATCTCCGGGAGGAGAGCTCAAAGGATCCTTGAGTCAGGACTCCTGACTGTGATGGCTGATAACACTACTTACACAGATGTACAACAACTCAGTGCACAAACAATGAACCAGTAAATCTGGCTAATTCTGAATAAGACAGATGACCTGCATCAATGTCAATCTTCCAGCTGGGATACTATACAATACTCTTGCTAAGTCAACCAACTGGGAACACTGACCAGAGTCCAAGTTCATTTTCTGTATTACCTCCTACATATGTATATGCATCTATAATTCTCTCAAAAAATTTCAATTATAGACAAATAAATAATAAAGTAACCATTAACCATAAATAAGACCTAAGATTCTAGTTATAATTGTAAATATGGATTAGATTTCCCTATTGAAAGACAGAGACATTCAAATCAGAATTTTTTAAAAATAAAGGTATATGCTACTATTATAGATTGAACATAAAAAATTAAAAAGGTACCATGAAAATGCTTATAAAGATTAGAAAGTATAAGAAGATTGCTATCAGAAAAATATAATCTGAGGGGAAAGAATCAAATGGAAAACTAATATTCATGTAACTAAAAATATAATAAAAAAAATAAAAGTATGCATGAATATATTCACTTCCAAACACAGTTCCAAGAAAAAGAAATTTTTAAAATTATGGAAAAAAAACAAGAGAAAATGGACCAAAAAAAATCATATGGGAAACAATTACAACTCTCTGAGATAGAGTGAGATCAAAAGTATAGAGTATTTGAATAACTAAAAGCATTAATGTAATTAGTATAGATAAGATAAAGATATAAAAAAAAAACTCCCTATACCACTAAGAGCTCACATTCTTGGCAAACTCCTAGAAACATCAATTTAAAAAATTATTCTCCACTAGACCTCAAAGAAAAACTTCATTACTTTTCAAATAGCTGAAATATTCTCTGTTAATAGTATGATAGAATTTGAAACAAAAGATAAGACAAAAACACTAAAGATAGTCACTAGAAAAATCTAAAAGAACAACTCTGCCATGAAGGAAATAAGACAGAATGTTCAAGTACCTGGAATCATCCATGTTGAGAGCCCAGGTATCAAAACTTACAAGTGCTACAGGACTAAAGTGTGAGAGAAGCCCAAAATGACACAGAGAGGTTTGTAAATAAGTGTCAGGGGAATAAAGAAAAGGTAAACATTAAAGAACTAAGCATATAGCTCAAGATGCTGATGGGTTAACATCATTTTTTTTTAAGATTAAAAAAGGGAAGAAATTAGATATAAAAGTAAAAAAATAAAACAAAAGATGTCACATACCTGCAATCCCAGTTACTCAGAAGCCTAAGGCAGGAGGATCAAAAGTGTAGCCAGCCTGGACAACTTACCAAGACATTGTCTCAAAATTAAAAAATAAAAAGTGCTGCAGATGTAGCTCAGTGGTAGAACATTCCCAATACAAAAAAAACAAAAAATGCACTTACCAATAAAACTTTGAAAGACTAAAAGCCCAAATAAACCTTTGGCAGGCCTGAATAACAACAATGAATAAAGTGAAAACACACAAGAAAGAAGATAAATCAAATTAGAGAACTAGCAGATTTAGTTGTGAAAGATTGCCGCAGTCCGGCTGCAGCAGAATAACCGGGGGGTGACGAATAACTTGTGTATGTTGATACAGCAGGAGAGGGAGCCGTTTATTGCAGGACAGGAGCAGTATTTATACATTCCACAGAGCTTATCTAATTAGCATAAACTAGATACATCAGTCAACCAATAAGGAATCTCTACATTTAATGGCTCGCTTTTGTTACTTCTCAAACCACTCCCTCTGGCATTTTGCCAGGCACCATCCAGACTTGTTTATGAACTCTAACATTCCCCTGGCTAAATGCCAGGTGTTATTTTGACTTGTTTACAGACTCTAACAGAAGATGAATAAGTACAATTTATAATAAATGTGTGATTTCACACAAAATAGAGAATTTCTGGGAAAGATGAACCTTGAAAAGGTAATCAAAGATCCAATCCTTTCAAATGACACAAGATCCAAGAGTGTTTTAAGGACAAGTTCTAATAAAGTTTCAAATGTCTGAAACTTCCAATGTCACCAAGTACTTCCAGAACTCACAAGGGGGAAATAAAACACTCTTTAAGTCAGTCTAAAAGAACAGATTAAATCAGTGCCCCTGATTCAAAAATCACAACAGGAGAGCAAAGAGAGAAGGCAAAGAGGAAGAGAAGAGAGGATGTTATAAAACAAGGACATACAAAGATTCTAAAGGATGTTAGCGAACAAAACCCGTGAGTACATGAAAAGGGATTGTTCCAGCTCTGCAAGGATAAGGCCAGACTAAACCTCTTAATATAGTAAATTATAAAAAGAACAACAAAAAAAGAACATAAAGATCTCTATAGTAAGTAATAAAGCTTTAAAATCAAAGTTAAAGCTTATCTATTTTTAATATAAAAATTGGCAAATTAGGTAGAAAACAAAACTTTAAGCAGATCAAGTAAATCTGCCAGGACCCTTTAGAAAACAGCAGAATCATTAAACAACAGAATCATGGAGAAATATTTTAAATATTCTCATTAAAGCTATGAAAAAAGCAAAGATTTTGCTAATACCATTATTATTTAATATGATAATGTATGTTTCAGAAAATGTGGTTAAGAAAAAAGAAATTATATGGACAGAAAAATATTAGATAACATAGACATCGTTACTAAATTTACTAAATTAATTTAAATTTCACCCAGAATAATAAACAAGTAAGAGCAGATCAAAAAAGTGCTTTCTATCATAGTGCAAGATGTTTAACTTTTATTTGAATTAAAGCAAAGTATTGTGGATGCTGAAAGAGACATATGCATACACCAGCATATAAAACCAATAAATAGACTCAGTCATATCTAGGCACTTTTGATATACTAAAAATATCATTTCAAATCAGCCAAGAAGACCAAGGAAATATTACCCAATATAAGCTCAAAAATATATAGACATCCAGGCACAGTGATTCATGCCTGTAATCCCACTGGTTTGGGAGGCTGAGAGGCAAGAGGATCACGAGTTGAAAGCTAACCTCAGTAACTGAGTGAGGCCCTACCCACTCAGTGAAACCCTGTCTCTAAATAAAATACAAAATAGGGCTGGGGATGTGGCTCAGTGGTTGAGTGCCATTGAGGTCAATCCCCAGTTTCCATCCCCCGCCCAAAAATATATATATAGACAGAAAAATAAATATTATAATTTTTGATGTACAGAAACATCATTTTTTAAAAATTTCCTCAGCCTGTGCTTGTGGTTTCTTCTTCTGGCCTATCTCAGTGGCCAGAACGTCCAGTGCTATGTTGAACTTGAGTCGGGGGAGCAGGAATCTATGCGTTGCTCCTGCCCTTCCTGGAGAATCACTCACTCATTCTGTCTTACTATTTCTTTCTTTTTTGTCCCATCTTTTGTTAGATAGATTTTTCGTCCTATTTTCTTGTTTTCGTTGATAATTTGAAAATTTTAATCCTATTTCAAACATTTTGAAGGTTATGCTCCAAATTTTTAGTATCCATATTTAAAATCATGATATTTATTGACACCTTGATAGCTATCCTATCAAGATTCCAGAGGCTTTTGCTTTTTCTCCCTTCTTAAAAGAAATTGACCAGCACACCTTCAATTTTACAAAAGACATGGAATAGCTAAAACATTTTTAGAAGAAAAAAATAAGATGATTTTCACTTCCCAGTTTCAAAACTTACTATAAAGTTACAAATATTAAAACACTGATAAACTATTATAAGTTTATTTTAATCTTTCTCTTGAATGAAGAAGGAACTTTACTTTCCTTTTTCCACAATTCCCTTTGCAAGATCTATCCTAAGATGATACGGTACAATTTGAAAGTGAAATTAAGAATGTTATTCCATTCATCATAACACAGATATTCCAGAGGCTTCTGCTGCTTCTTTTAAAAAAGAGATTGTCAAGTATGTCTGAATATTTGTATAGAAATGCAAAAGACATGGAATACTCAAAAACAATTTTGTAAGAAAGAAGTTGGAGGATTTTCACTTTCCAATTTCAGAACTTACAATAAAGTTACAGTTATTAAAACAGTGAGATACTAGTATAAATTTATTTGTATTTATTTATTTTTGTGATCCATGGGATTTCTCCCAGGGTCTCATACATGCTGGGTAAAAGCATTACCACTCAGCTCCACTCAGTCTTTTTAAAATTTTATTTTGAGCCAAGGACTAAGGCTAGCCTTGAACATGTGATCCTCCTGCCTCAGCCTCCCAAGTAGCTGAGACTCATATGTGTACCTTGCACCTGACGCTAGTTTAAGTTTTGACATGTAGGTCAATTTAACAGAATTAAGAGTCTAGAAGAAAAAATACTTTTTAATGGTTTTTGATGAAGAAAGTGTCAAGGAGATTTGCTGCAGAAAGAATAGCCTTTTCAACAAATTGTGTGGGGACTATTTAATATCCACAAGCAAAAAAGATGGAAATCATTTCTATACAAAAAGTGAAATCATTTCTATACAAAAAGTAACTCATGGATGGAGGGAAGAGAGTGGTAGGAAGTGAGAAAGGACAACTGTTGCTTTACCTATGAGAGAGCACATACCCCATTTCTGAAAATTTAGGTTAGAGAGAAGCCTGGAGCCCCATACTTTTCCCCCTTGGCTTGACACATTCATTACTGGGTATTTAGGATGTAACTTCAGGAAATACTGCATTCCCAGACCTTCCTGACTTGACACAATTCCACACACTTATTTGGAGGCCTCTTCCTCAGCTGAGTTTATGAGGTTGGAGAGAATTCTTATTTCGGGGCCAACCCCTCCATCTCATAGCTTCCCACTTATGAAATTCCAGTCATTTGTGGTGGGAAAAATGTCTCAAGTAGAGCAGTCTCACATCTCATTTACCAATAGAACCTTAGATTTAGGTCCAGGAGCTACATGGACTCAAATTAAAAGTCAGGAATCCCCCTGTGACATTACAACAGATGACTGCATCTAAGCAAGACCCAAATTTCCAAACTATGATTGCATTCAATCAAGACTCAGGACATGATCTTTAAATTCCCTGGCTACCAACAAAGCCCTTGCATTCCCTAGCTACCAACTGATGGGGACTAGATTTGAACATGCCTCCAACTCTTTGTTGGTCAGCCTTTGACAAAAATCTTTCATTTTGCAAAAATGAATTGTTAGCTATTGTATTGGCTTCTATGTGTACCGACCAGTGAGGCCTTGCTCACTCTTATTGCCTTCCTCTTTCCAAATTGTAGTAATTCGGGTGTTTTCTAGAGTTATTTTATTTATTTTCCACTAAACAATTACTTAAAAAGTGACTTTATGTCTTCTGAATTTTTTCTTTCAATTCAAGCCAACATTCATCTTATCTAGCTACAATTTCTTCAAAGATGTAGTAGTATTAAGGTGTCATCTCAGCGTAATGGTGTCCCAATCATTGTTTTTTTTTTTTAAACAACCTATATCAGTACCAGGTTATATTATTCTACAATTATTTTGTGCTTGTGGTGTGTGTGTGTGTGTGTGTGTGTGTGTGTGTGTGTGGTGAGGGAAAGAGAATGAATCTGGCTTTGAATTATCCTATCTGGTTTGGATTGTTTTATGTCCTGTCTCCCCTTTACTCAGTTCATATGATGCACTCTTTAAAAATAAATACTCTGTTTAATTGGACTGTGTTTCATTGGTCTTTTAGCACGTCTTTGAGCTGGTTATTATACTTGTCCTTCAAGGAAACTGAGACTTAGAGGCACTGTATGCTTCAGATCAGAACAATTACATGATAATCACTTCTAATAATTGGTTCTAATATATACTCTTACCTTAGAGTTGAGTGAATTCAAAGGTGGTATTTATCTTTTCAACCTTTTTATATACAAGGATAAGCAAACATATAATTTTCATGTGAGCCTAGAGAAGATAGAAAATAATGTTTCATTATAAAATCTTGAAGCAAATTTTAATTTTTATAGTTTTGATTTTGTTTCCCCAAAATTCATATGTTGAAATCTTAATCTCCAAGCTGAGGATGATAGTGTTAGGAGACAGAGCCTTTGGGGAGATATTTAGTGCTTTTATAAAAGAAATACTAGAGAACTGTCTTGTCCTTTTCATCCCTTTGGATCACAATGAGAGGACACCATTTATAAGGCAGGCCTTCACCAGATACAGATCTGCTGGTGACTTGATGTTGGACTTCCAACCTCCAGAACTGTGATAAATAAATTTCTGTGGCTTATAAGCTACTTAGTTAACGCAGCCTCAATGGACCAGGACAATGATGATAGTCAGTTTTTTAAATTATTCTGATTTACATGATTATTTTCTGGAATTTACCAAATATTATACTCTTTGTCTCTACTCTTAGTGTGTCTTTATTTTAAGACAGTCTAGTACTCTTTGCATCCATCCAATGGAAGCCATGTTCACTGTAGAGGTGGTAACAGAAATTGACCTGGAATAGGTTTCTGACTGCCTCCCATCCTTATTACTTTCTGTCTGGCTTCTGAGTCTTGCCTCAAAATCTCATTTGTGATTTGGGGGCTGCCCTTTGGACTTGGCATTTGTACATGATCTTACCAGAGTTTGATTTTCAGCTACTTTTTCATGATCTTTACTGGAGACTTATATTCTTTCTGTTTCAGATTATGATATGTATTCATTCCTTCAATAAATCTCCTTGCTCTGTCTACTTCTTCCTTTTTGAGTTCAAAGACAGGACTAAATTCAGAAAATATTGATATAACGTGCTATGTAGAGTATACAGAGGATACGTAGAGAGTGTCCTACAGGATGCTGTAGAAAAAATAACGGATAGACAATTGGTGAGAGGTGCTGGGACGAACATTGAAATGAAATAAAACTTTTGAAATATTGGTAAAAGGTAGAGAAGCATTTTGCTATTAAATGAAGCATCAATAGTGGGACAGCAGTACCTAGTCTGCAATGTCGAAAGAAAGTTTTTCCATAGGTCGTGTTAGCTACGTTATATATGTTAGCTATTAGCTATATATGTTGAAGAAGCTGGCAATGATCAGTATGACCAAGGGGACATCTGGTACTGTCTGGGTTATTTGCAGACCTTATTTCATGAGTTTATCCAAGAGATGGTGCTTTCTTGCTCTCAGGCTTTTGCTGTTGATGTTGTTTTTTTGTTTGTTTGTTTTGTTTTTTGGCTAAGATATTCATTTATTTAATTTGATACCTGGTCAAAGGATATGTCTACATGTTTTTTTTCTGTCATCAATCTCTCCTCCCTCCTTTACATCCCTGAATTACCTTTCAAAACTAAAAGTAAATAGCAGAAATATCAGTAGAGGGAAGGAAATGGGGGAAGGGAGGGAAAGGGGAAGTACTGGGGACCGAATTAGAGTAAATTGTGGGCCATGCTTTTATAATTATGTCAAAACGAATCCTCATGCTATATGTAACTAAAAAGAACCAATGAAAATTAAAAGATTTAAAAAACCTCTCTTCATGCTCATGCAATCCCATTGGAGCCTGATTCTGCTATTAGTAAGACGTTAGGAAGTGATGTCGACCCATGCACTGGTGTCAAGCTTCTCTCTCCTAAAAACCATGTAAAATATGAACAATTAGGAAAGCCTCTATTGACCTACAAATGCCGCAGAGGAAGTTACCAAATTGCCAAACATTTTAGTAAAATTCTTCTCTTTGTCTGCAACTTTCACTAGATTGAGTGATGTTGGCATCGTCACATACCACTTTCCTTTCTGAGAAACAAAAGATTGGCACAGAAAAGTGTTGGAGGATATGTTAGGGACTCCTCCCCTCTCTGATTAGGGGTTGGGGCTGCTGATGAGGGCAGCCCTGGGATAGATGGGAAAGCAGCCACTAAAGCCTTTTTTGTCACTTGAAATCAATGTTATTTGGCAAAAAATTTTATGCTCCACTTAAGTGATAGAAATTTCCAGAATATTAACACCTCTTCCTATGGGTTCCAGAAAGCAACTAAATGAGGGAGGCCTGATGACCTAACAGTACATGGTAGGGGAAGCAAAGCTAGGAGAAATGGCAAATAAAATGTATAAGATTCAATCTTGCAGTCTCAGAAATGAAGTGGAGTCCGGGTGGTTAGTGAAAACCTAGGGAGAAGTTACCCACATGATTTTGTGTTAAATAAAATCCTTTAATAAAAAATATTTTTGCATTTAAAGGTGACTAAATAATAACAAAGTAAAAACCAATGTAGATATATTTTTTCACAAAATTGATTACATCACTAAAGGAAAATCAAATGATTATCTCAATCAGAAAAATGATCCTTGAGCAAATTCCATATCCATCCTTAACAGTAATAACTCTTGAGAAATTGGGCATAAAATCATGTTTGAATGATTTTATATCCATTCCAAAGGTATGGATCAAAAGCCTTAAAAATGTGCTTATCTTTTGCCTCAACAATTCCATTTCTGAGAATTTCATTAAGGAATAATTCAGAAATGCACACAATATTTCCTTTTCAAAGTTGTTATCTGTCATATTAATAATTGACCATGACCTCCATATTCAACATTTATAGCTTAGATCTTGACAGTGTAACTACACACGCAGAAATACGTACACACACACACACACACACAAACACACACAGAACTGCATCATTTTTCAGTCTTTGGAACATTATACTATAGAACAGGGATTGACAAACCTTTTCCTATGGAACCAGGTAGTAAGTATTTTAGGTTTTGGGGGCCATGTAGTCTCTACCACAATGGTTCAACCTAGATGCTATCACAGGAAAGCAGTCATACACATGGAAATGAATGAATGTAGCTATAATCCAATAAATCTAATTCATCAACCTTCAAGTTTGAATTTTGCACAATTTTCTTGCATCACAAAATGACATTCTTCTTTTGGATTTTTTCAACCATTTAAAATAATAAAAACTATGCTTAGCTTGCAGGCCATACAAAAAAGATGCAGTAAACAGGATTTTATTGCTACTATAGTGGAATATTTTATAATAGTAAATAAATTGATAATGTATTGGTAAATAATAAAAAAGTTATGAAGCAATATGTGCACTAACATACTCATTTTCTAAAAAAAAAGTGCTGTTCAAGGACATGGCCTGAATGGAAGAGTATAGAAGGACTTGACTTTGAAAAGCAGTGTGAAATCAGAATCAGTGCAAATTTGGTGCAAGATGAGGTTTGAAATGTGTGTGTATGCATGGTTCCTTTTTCTTCCTGGAACTTGGCCACTTCTATGAGAAACACACAGGCTAGTCTATTAGAGGGATGTGGAATGTCCAACTAAGAGTATCCTAGACCAGCAGGCCCCAGCCATCTGCCAACTGAATCCCAAAGCATGAATGATCCTGCTGAGTCATTGGTGATGTAGTGGTTGTTTTTAACCAGTAAGTTTGGGGGTCATTTGTTATGCATCAGTGCTAACTGGGTCAGATAGTTTTAAGTGATAGCACTGATATCTAAATCTGAAGATAATCCCACAGGTCTAAGAGAGGCAAGAAGACTGAAGGAAGAGCTCATGGAATGGGTACCAGGGAAAGTAGCTCAGAGCAGATGGTAGGACTCTACCTTCTGAGGTAGGGGAGGCCCTAATCCAGGGGGTCACTCTTCATGTGGTCCCCATGGCGATAAGCCACCACATTTGTCACTTTTTCAATTACCAGAAAATGATCTTGCTGCCAAGAATGCATTTTACAGGGTGTGTCTCCTGTGTGTTAGTTCAGTTGTCACTATGACAATTCCTACAGGAGAGTTGGGGGCTTAAAGGAAGAAAGATTTATTTTGGCTCATGGTTTCAGTCCAAGGTCAACTGGCTCCATAGCTTTGGGAAAAGGCAGAGCATCATGGCAAGAAGGGGGTGGTTGAGTAAAACTGCTAGTCTCATTCTTGTGAGAGAGGTAAGGCCCAGGGCACAAATATTCCCTTCAACTGGGTCCACCTCCTAATGGCCCGTTCAGCTCTGTACTCATCAGTGGATTAATCCACTCATTGATGAGGTTAATGCTGTCATGATTCCATCACTTCCCCCAAACCCCATCTCTGGACATCACTGCTTGGGGGACCAAGCCCTCAACATATAAACCTTTGTGACATATGCCAGATCCCAGTCATAGCACCATGTTATAAACTAACTCCCTTTGCTGAGGGAGTTAGAATCATGGGAGCTACCTAGGAATTGAGGCGGCTGCTATCTTTAGTATTGTTTTCTGGGAACCCAAATTCCTAATTTTTTTGAAGATTTTTATTTTTTCTTGACGAAGTAATGATTCTTATGTAAATGTGCCTTGTGCTTGTTACAGGTATCTCCAAAGTCCCCAGGGGGAGATGCACAGAAGGGCCATCTTTTATCCACCAAGGCTATATCATTGGTCAGGAATGGTGTCTTTCATTATTTTTTTTTTCCCCAAAGGAGGGTCTTTGACAATGGTACATAAGCATACATAATGAATTTAGTATCTTGACATTACTTTAGTGAATGCAAAACTTCCAAAGTTTCCCTACTTTTGGTGACTTTTTTTCCATCCAGAATCTATAATCAGTTATGGTATTTTCACTCTGCTGAGTAGAAATAACTTTAAATCCTTCACTTTTGCATAGTACTTTACAAAACCCCCTCACAGAGTACCCCATTCTTTCTCATTACAACTGTATGAGGCACATATTAGTATTCACATTTTAAATAAGAAGAAGCTGAAGATAAGACAGGAGAATAACTTATTCCAGGTTCAAGTTCATTAAGTGGCAGAAATGGCACGCCATACACAGGTCTTTGATTTAAAGACCAAATCCCTCTCCATGACAGCTCAACTTTCTCCCAGAGCACAGCTTCTCAAGTTAGCTGTATATGATTCATTCAACCAATTTACTCCCTCCAAAGCAGAGGAACTGGTTCTTCTAGAGCACCACTGGTTTCCAGGGAGCCCAACTACAGAGTAAGTGGGAGGATAGATTGCCTGTTAGGTGCTGGTTCAAAACATATGTGAAACTCCTCAGTGTAGCGATGTGACTTAGGCATGATCTCTCCTCCTTTCTTTCCATTCCAAGTCTAGCACTTTCTCAGGTCCCCTGCCATCCTCCACATAGACCAGTCACTGAGCACTCACGTGGGAATTCGGGTTCCTTCTCTGTCTCTCTCTCCTCCCATCCTTTATAAACCTTGTCTTCCAGATTAATCTTTGGGAGCAGAGCTATATCTGTTCTGTGTTTATAGAAGTGTTCAGTGGATCACCACAGATTGCAAATGAGGCAGTAACAATAACTAGGTCCTCTAGGGTTCGCTTCCTTTTAAATAGAATTTATCTTTTAGAGCAGTTTTAGGTTTACAGCAAAATTGAGCAGAAAGTATAGAAAGTTCCTAGTGGATCCCATGCCCTCACACTATCAACACCTGCACCAGGGTGGTCCATCTGTTTCAACCCATGAATGTCCATTGATATATCATTATCAGTTCACAGTTGATATTAGGGTTCATTCTATGGGTTTTGAAAAATATATGATGACATTTATCCACAACAATACTATAGTTTCACTGTCCTAAAAATACTCTGTGTTCCAAATATTCATCCCTTTCTCTTCCCTGACAACCACTGATATTTTCACTGAGTCCCTAGTTTTGCCTTTTCCAGAACATCATATAATTGGAATCATAGTACGTAGCCTTTACAAATTGGCCTCTTTTACCTAATAATATGCATCTAAGTTTCCTCTTGTCTTTTCATGGCTTAATAGCTTACTTCATTTTACCACTGAATAATAGTCTATTATCTTGATGTACCAGACAATGGAATACTCATTTTTCCATTGACTTACTTATGGAAATCTTGACTGTTTCCAAGTTTGGGCAATTATGCATAAAGCTGCCATAAACATTTTTTAATGCAAGTTTTTGTATGAACATGAATTTTCAACTCATTTTAGAAAATATCCATGAGCACAATTACAGGATTACGTTGGTAAAAGTAGTTATGTAAGAAAGAAAAAAAATGTCTTTTAACGTGGCTGTGCCATCTGTGTTCCCTTTCATTCACACTTAGCAATGAATGAGTTCCTGTTGCTCTGCATCTTTGCCAGCATTTGGTGTTTTCAGTTTTGAGAGATTGTAGTATTTTATTGGTGCTTTAATTTGCATCTCCTTAATGACAAATGATGCAGAAAGTAGTGTCGTATGCTAATTTGTCACTTGCATATCTTCTTTCATGAGGTGTCTGCTGAGATTTTTGCCTAATTTTTAAACCAGGTTGTTTTCTTCAGTTTTAAGAGTTCTTTGTTTATTTTGGCTAACAGTCCTTTATTAGATGTGTATTTATCTGTTTTCTACTGTTACAATAACGTACCTTCCCCAGTCTAGCTGTGCTATGGTGGTGGGGTAGGTTGCTGAGAGTCCAAAAACAGTAACTGGAGATGACCTGGAAGACATAAGATTTATTGAAAAGTGCTTACCGGAAAGGTCCGATGGTGACAGGAGAGACAGACAGCACCTCTATCCCTCATGGCCCTTCATCAGATTATATCATCTCCATCCCCCACAATGCCTTGTCCCGTGGTGGCTGTCTGGATGAGTGGCTCTTGTCTTCTCCACAGTGCCTTCAGTTTTGTGCCAGTTACTTCACAGAAGGGAGTTTGTAAGTGAGGCTACATAAGAAATGACATCACTAGCTTAACCTGTTTTGATCTCTTGTATGATCAGCACTCCAAAGAACTTCTTGTTCATATGAGAAAGCAGATTTCTACAGATAACAGTAATTTGACTTAATTCGCAGCACACAGAGAACATCAGTATCCTTTCAGATAATAGTTGGACATTCCAGCTCAGACTCACTCTTTTTTTTTTTTTTTTAATTTTTTATTGTGGGTTGTTCAAAACATTACAAATTTCTTGACATATCATATTCCACACTTTGATTCTAGTGGGTTATGAACTCCCACCTTCACCCCATACACAGATTGCAGATTCACATCAGTTACACATCCATTGATTTACAAATTGCCATACTAGTGTCTGTTGTGCTCCGCTGCCTTTCCCATCATCCACCCTCCCCCCTCCCCACCTCTCCCCTCCCCTCCCCTCCTCTCTCTCTACCCCCTCCACTGTATAACCCTGAGGGTCTCCTTCCATTACCGTGCAATTTACCTTCTCTCTCCCTTTCCCTCCCACCTCTCATCCCTGTTAAATGTTAATCTTCTTCTCCTGTTCTTCGACCCTACTCTGTTCTTAGTTACTTTCCTTATATCAAAGAAGACATTTGGCATTTGTTTTTTAGGGATTGGCTAGCTTCACTTAGCATAATCTGCTCTAATGCCATCCATTTCCCTGTAAATTCTATGATTTTGTCATTTTTTAATGCAGAGTAATACTCCATTGTGTATAAATGCCACATTTTTTTTATCCATTCGTCTATTGAAGGGCATCTAGGTTGGTTCCACAGTCTTGCTATTGTGAACTGTGCTGCTATGAACATCGATGTAGCAGTGTCCCTGTAGCATGCTCTTTTTAGGTCTTTAGGGAATAGACCAAGAAGGGGAATAGCTGGGTCAAATGGTGGCTCCATTCCCAGCTTTCCAAGAACTCTCCATACTGCTTTCCAAATTGGCTGCACCAATCTGCAGTCCCACCAGCAATGTACAAGTGTACCCTTTTCCCCACATCCTCGCCAGCACTTGTTGTTGTTTGACTTCCTAATGGCTGCCAATCTTACTGGAGTGAGATGGTATCTTAGGGTGGTTTTGATTTGCATTTCTCTGACAGCTAGAGATGTTGAGCATTTTTTCATGTACTTGTTGATTGACTGTATGTCCTCCTCTGTGAAGTGTCTGTTCAGGTCCTTGGCCCATTTGTTGATTGGGTTGTTTGTTCTCTTATTGTCTAATTTTTTGAGTTCTTTGTATACTCTGGATATTAGGGCTCTATCTGAAGTGTGAGGAGTAAAGATTTGTTCCCAGGATGTAGGCTCCCTATTTACCTCTCTTATTGTTTCTTTTGCTGAGAAAAAACTTCTTAGTTTGAGTAAGTCCCATTTGTTGATTCTAGTTATTAACTTTTGTGCTATGGGTGTCCTATTGAGGAATTTGGAGCCCGACCCCACCGACTGTAGATCGTAGCCAACTTTTTCTTCTATCAGACGGCGCGTCTCTGATTTGATATCAAGTTCCTTGATCCATTTTGAATTCACTTTTGTGCATGGCGAGAGAAAGGGATTCAGTTTCATTTTGTTGCATATGGATTTCCAGTTTTCCCAGCACCATTTGTTGAAGATGCTATCCTTCCTCCATTGCATGCTTTTAGCCCCTTTATCAAATATAAGATAGTTGTAGTTTTGTGGATTGGTTTCTGTGTCCTCTATTCTGTACCATTGGTCCACACGCCTGTTTTGGTACCAGTACCATGCTGTTTTTGTTACTATTGCTCTGTAGTATAGTTTGAAGTCTGGTATCGCTATACCGCCTGATTCACACTTCTTGCTTAGCATTGTTTTTGCTATTCTGGGTCTTTTATTTTTCCATATGAATTTCATGATTGCTTTCTCTATTTCTACAAGAAATGCCATTGGGATTTTGATTGGCATTGCATTAAACCTATAGAGAACTTTTGGTAATATCGCCATTTTGATGATGTTAGTTCTGCCTATCCATGAACAGGGTATATTTTTCCATCTTCTAAGATCTTCTTCTATTTCTCTCTTTAGGGTTCTGTAGTTTTCATTGTATAAGTCTTTCACCTCTTTTGTTAGGTTGATTCCCAAGTATTTTATTTTTTTTGAAGATATTTTGAATGGAGTGGTTGTCCTCATTTCCATTTCAGAGGATTTGTCGCTGATATACAGGAATGCCTTTGATTTATGCGTGTTGATTTTAAATCCTGCCACTTTGCTGAATTCATTTATTAGCTCTAATAGTTTCTTTGTAGAGCCTTTTGGGTCTGCTAGATATAGAATCATATCATCTGCAAATAGTGATAATTTAATTTCTTCTTTTCCTATTTTTATGCCTTTAATTTCTTTCGTCTGTCTAATTGCTCTGGCCAGTGTTTCGAGAACTATGTTGAAGAGAAGTGGAGAGAGAGGGCATCCCTGTCTTGTTCCAGATTTTAGAGGGAATGCCTTCAGTTTTTCTCCATTCAGAATAATGCTAGCCTGAGGCTTAGCATAGATTGCTTTTACAATATTGAGGTATGTTCCTGTTATCCCTAGTTTTTCTAGAGTTTTGAACATAAAGGGATGCTGTACTTTGTCAAATGCTTTTTCCGCATCTATCGAGATGATCATATGGTTCTTATTTTTAAGTCTATTGATGTGGTGAATAACATTTATTGATTTCCGTATATTGAACCAGCCTTGCATCCCAGGGATGAATCCTACTTGATCATGGTGTACAATTTTTTTTATATGTTTTTGTATCCGATTCGCCAGAATTTTATTGAGGATTTTTGCATCTAGGTTCATTAGAGATATTGGTCTGTAGTTTTCTTTCTTTGAAGTGTCTTTGTCTGGTTTAGGTATCAGGGTGATGTTGGCCTCATAGAATGAATTTGGAAGTTCTCCCTCCTTTTCTATTTCCTGAAGTAGCTTGAAAAGTATTGGTATTAGTTCTTCTTTAAAGGTTTTGTAAAATTCTGCTGTATACCCATCGGGACCTGGGCTTTTCTTAGTTGGTAGTCTTTTGATGGTTTCTTCTATCTCCTCAATTGATATTGGTCTGTTTAGGTTTTCTATATCCTCCTGACTCAATCTGGGCAGATCATATGACTTAAGAAATTTATCTATGCCTTCACTATCTTCTAATTTATTGGAGTATAAGGATTCAAAATAGTTTTTGATTATCTTCTGTATTTCTGAAGTGTCTGTTGTGATATTGCCTTTTTCATCCCGTATGCTAGTAATTTGAGTTCTCTCTCTTCTTCTCTTCACTAGCATCGCTAAGGGTCTGTCGATTTTGTTTATTTTTTCAAAGAACCAACTTTTAGTTTTGTCAATTTTTTCAATTGTTTCTTTTGTTTCGATTTCATTAATTTCAGCTCTGATTTTAATTATTTCTTGCCTTCTACTTCTTTTGCTGTTGTTTTGCTCTTCTTTTTCAA
Organism: Marmota monax; assembly: GCF_021218885.2. Lineage (NCBI taxonomy): Eukaryota > Metazoa > Chordata > Mammalia > Rodentia > Sciuridae > Marmota > Marmota monax. Next base: position 598,007 of record NW_026692881.1, read on the forward strand.
GGATTTTGAGATGAAGTATGAGATCATTTATTTGTTGGTTTTTTCTTTTTTTAAGGAATGAACTCCAAGCAATGAATTTTCCTCTTAGAACTGCTTTTAATGTGTCCCATAGATTCCGATATGTTGTGTCTGTGTTTTCATTTATCTCTAAGAATTTTTTAATTTCCTCCTTGATGTCTTCTATAACCCATTGATCATTCAGTAACCTATTGTTCATTCTCCAATTGATGTATGCTTTTTCCTTCCTTCTTTTATCGTTGATTTTCAGTTTCATTCCATTATGATCAGATAAGATGCATGGTAATATCTCTACTCCTTTATATTGTCTAAGAGTTGCCCTGTGACATAATATATGATCTATTTTTGAGAAGGATCCATGTGCTGCTGAGAAAAAAGTGTAACTGCTTGATGTTGGGTGGTATACTCTATATATGTCAATTAGGTCTAGGTTATTAATAGTGTTATTGAGTTCTATAGTTTCCTTATTCAACTTTTGTTTGGAAGATCTGTCCAGTGGCGAGAGAGGTGTGTTGAAGTCTCCCATGATTATGGTGTGGTGGTCTATTAGACTCTTGAACTTGAGAAGAGTTTGTTTGACGAACATAGCTGCACCATTGTTTGGGGCATAAATATTTATGATTGTTATGTCTTGTTGGTGTGTGGTTCCCTTAAGCAGTATGTAGTGTCCCTCTTTATCTCTTTTGATTAACTTTGGCTTGAAATCTATTTTATTTGATATGAGTATGGACACGCCTGCTTGTTTCCGAAGTCCATATGAGTGATATGATTTTTCCCAACCTTTCACCTTCATCCTATGTATGTCTTTTCCTATCAAATGCGTCTCCTGTAGGCAGCATATTGTTGGGTCTTGTTTTGTGATCCATTCTACTAGCCTGTGTCTCTTAATTGGTGAGTTTAAGCCATTAACATTTAGGGTTATTATTGAGATATGGGTTGTTCTTCCAGCCATATTTGTTTATTTCTGTTACTAAACATTGTTTGTTTTCCTCTTTGATTGTTTCCCCCCCCCCTTTACTGTCCTACCTCCCACTGTTGGTTTTCATTGTTATTTTCCATTTCCTCTTCCTGTAATACTTTGGCTAGGATGTTTTGAAGAGATGGTTTTCTAGCTGCGAATTCTTTAAACTTTTGTTTATCGTGGAAGGTTTTAATTTCATTCTCCATCCTGAAGCTTAATTTCGCTGGATACACAATTCTTGGTTGGAACCCATTATCTTTCAGTGTTTGAAATATGTTATTCCAGGATCTTCTAGCTTTCAGAGTCTGTGTTGAAAGATCAGCTGTTATCCTGATTGGCTTGCCCCTAAATGTAATCTGCTTCCTTTCTCTTGTAGCTTTTAAAATTCTCTCCTTATTCTGTATGTTGGGCATCTTCATTATAATGTGTCTAGGTGTGGATCTCTTATGATTTTGCACATTCGGCGTCCTGTAGGCTTCTAGGATTTGGGATTCTGTCTCATTCTTCAAGTCTGGGAAGTTTTCTTGTATTATTTCATTGAATAGACTGCTCATTCCTTTGGTTTGGAGCTCTGTACCTTCCTGTATCCCAATGACTCTTAAGTTTGGTCTCTTAATGTTATCCCATATTTCTTGGATGTTCTGCTCATGGTTTCTTAACAGTCTTGCTGAGCTGTCTATGTTCTTTTCCAGTTGAAATACTTTGTCTTCATTGTCTGATGTTCTATCTTCTAAGTGTTCTACTCTGTTGGTAGTATTCTCCATTGAGTTTTTAAGTTGGTTTATTGCTTCCTGCATTTCTAGGATTTCTGATTGCTTGTTTTTTATAACCTCTATCTCCCTGTATAGTTGATCCTTTGCTTCCTGGATTTGTTTGCGTAATTCGTTGTCGAAGTGATCTTTCATTGTCTGATTTTGCTGTTTAATGTCTTCCTTGATACTCCAGATCATCTGAAGCATGTATATCCTGAATTCTTTATCTGACATTCCATCTGCTGCAGCTGTTACCTCTTCTAAAGTTGCGTTGACCTGCATTGCTTGTGGTCCTTTCTTTCCTTGTCTTTTCATACTGCTTGCGTATCTTTCCTGCAGGTGCGGGCGGCGGCTCTGCTCTCTCCTTATTCCAATTGGGGTGTCGTGGCTACCACGCCGGCAGGTCACTGGGCCTGTTCTGGGAGCTGGTGGCGGCTCTGTTCTGCCCCTACTCCAATTGGGGTGACGTGTCTGTCGTACCAGCAGGCCACTGGGCCTGTCCTGCTGGTCGGTCGCAGATCTGCCCACCTTTCGGGCACGAGTGGAGGCTCTGCTTTGCCCCTACTCCAATTGGGGTGTCGTGACTACCCCGCCTGCAGGATGCTGGGTCTGTTCCTGGCAAGGGAGGCGACTCTGCTCTGTCACTACTCCAATTAGGGTGGTATTTGTACCCCGCCGGCAGGCTCCTGGGCCTGATCCGCAGGTCTGTTGTAGGTCTGCCTACCTTGAAGGCGCGGGCGGCGGATCTGCCCTGCCCCTCCTACCACGCCTGCGGACCCCTGGGCCTGATCTGCAGGTTGATCACTGGTCTGCTCACCCTGCGGGCACGGGTGGCGGTTCCGCTCCACCCCCACTCCAATTGGGGTCACGTGACCACCACACCGGCAGGGCCTGATCCGGGCGTGGGATAAGGATCTGCTCTGCCCCTACTCGAGTTGGGGTGACGTGTGTACCACACTGGCAGGCCACTGGGCCTGACCCGCCAGGCTGTCACAGGTCTGTTTACCTTGCAAGCGCGAAGGGCGGCTCTGCCCTGCCCCTCCTACCACGCCCATGTACTACTGGGTCGTGGGTCTGCCCACCTGGCGGGTTTGGGTGGCGGCTCCGCTCCGCCCCCTCTCCAATTGGGGTCACGCGGTCACCACGCTGGCGAGCCGCTGGGCCTGCTCCGGGGGCTGGCGGCGGCCCGGCTCCTTCCCTCCGGCTCGAGGACAAATTGAGGAGACTCGGGTGACTGAGCCTCACCCCCCTTACCAGGAGACCAACTGCTTATGTCACCGCTGGTATTGATGAAGATCTCTCCTCCACCGCTTTCTGCTGACATCAGATCTCTGCCATGTTGGTATCCTATGCGAATGGCAGCATTTCGTTCCCCTTGCCAGGCAACCCAAGCAATGGGTGAGTCCTGACCTGCCCTCAGCAGGACCCGGACCGAGACACAGTTTCCGCGGGCTCCCAGCCCCGGTCCAGGGAAGTTCCGGGAGCCGGAACTCGGCCGCTCCGTGCTCGGTGTAAGCTCCTATAAGTGTAGGCTCCAAGAAGCAGCCCCCGCGGGCTCAGTTCCGGGAGCCGGAATTCGGCCGCTTGGTGTTTGGTGTATGCTCTGATAGTAGCAGGGTCCAAGAAGCAGCCTCCGCGGGCTCCGCAGCCCTGAGCCAGGGCGGTTCCGGGACGGTTCCGGGAGCCGGAACTCGGCCGCTCTGTGCTCGGTGTAAGCTCCTACAAGTGTAAGCTCCAAGAAGCAGTCCCCGCGGGCTCAGTTCCGGGAGCCGGAACTCGGCCTCTTGGTGTTTCGTGTTTGCTCTGATATTAGCAGGGTCCAAGAAGCAGCCTCCGCAGGCTCCGCAGCCCGGAGCCAGGGCGGTTCCGGGACGGCTCCGGGAGCCGGGACTCGGCCGCCCCGCGCTCCGTGTTCACTCCGATAAGATCAGATTTTAAGAAGCCCCCAGGCGCTGAACCCTAGCAATCTGTCTGCAAGCCGCAGGCGAATTGCAGCCTGAAATTACCTGTTCTATGGCTGAATGAGCTGCGGTCAGTCAAAAACAGGTGTGGTGACGTCAGTTTACCAACATGGTGGCTGCTGGCCTCCTCTGTGGTCTGACCGGTGTGGAGAACCGAGATGGACCGCTTCCTTCCCCGTCTCGAACCCAGAATTCAGCCCTGAGTGCAGTGCTTGCGCGTCTGGCAGAAACTGCAGCGCTGTAACCCTGCGTCTCTATCCTCAGACTCACTCTTATTTCCTTGAGTTGGCTAGGTTCTTAGGAATGGAGAGGGACATTTGAGGGATGTGGTGTTTTATTGTTCTCCTTTTTTCTAAGGATGACACAAATGAGATACTTGAGCTACTTTTACAAAGTAAAGAGGTTATTTAGCTCACAGTTTTGGAGACTGAAAGTCCAAGATTGGGAAGACCCCCCCTATGTGGCCTCTGATAAGGGACCCCTAGCTACCTGACAACATGATAGAGAAGCTGAAAGGTGAAGATATCACATGTAGAAGAAGGAGATTGCATAGTGAAGAAGGAAGCCAGAGAAATTGAGGGGCTAAGCTTCTCCTTTATATAACAACCTGCTATGGTAAGAACAAACTGGAATCTCACAAGAACTATATTAATCTCTGCTAAGAGTAGTACACTCAATAACCTTTCCACCTCTACTAGGTCCTACCTCTTGACACTGCTACACCTGGACCATCTTACATCTCATCAGTGCACTCAAATAATATCCAAACTGTGGCCAATTGTGTCTCTTACAAATATTTTCTCCTAGTCTGTGCCTTGTCTTCTCATTTTATTGATAGTGTCTTTCATGGAGAAAAAAATTTAATTGTAACAAAGTCCAGCTTATCACTCATATCAAAAAAGCCATCATCATACCCCCTGATGGCGGCCATCTAGATTACCTCCTAGGACTTCAGAGTTTTGCATTTTACTTTAGATCTAGGATTCATTTCAAGTTAACTTTTCTTGGAAAGGGCAAAGTCTGTGTTCAGATTCATTCTTTTTTTTTGCATGTGGATGTCCATTTGTTCAACACCATTTGTTGAAGATGTTCTGTTACAGTGCCTTTGTTCCTTTGTCGAATACCAGATCATATTTATGTGTGTCCATTCCTGGACTCTCTATTCTGACCCCTTGATCCTCTATTGCCAATGCCATATTGTCTTGATTTATATAGCTTTACAATAATTCTTAAAGTCCAATAGTGTTTGTCCTCAAACTTTGTTTTTTTTTTTTTTTTCTTCAATATCATGTGGACCATCTGGGGTCTTTTCCTTGTCCAAATAGACTTCAGGATGAGTTTGTTAACATCCATAGAATAACTTTCTGAGATTTTGATTAAATTGCTCTGAATCTATAAATCAGTTTGGGAAGAAGTGAAATCTTGGCAAACTTGGTGGCTTTCTTTGCCCAAACATGATATTCCATGTTTGGGAATATCTCCTGATTTATTTAGTTCTTGTTTTATATATTTCATCAGGGTATGTAGTTTTCTGCATGTAGGTCTTATGTATATTGGTAGATTTGCATTTAAGCACTTCATTTTGGGGAATGCTAACATAAATGACATAGTTGTTTTTTTTTTTTAACTTCACGTTTTACTTGTTCTTTGGTGGTTTATATGAATGTTAACTTTGTATTATGACACTTGCTATAATTTTTTAGTTCCATGAGAGATTTTTGGCAATTCTTTGCCTCTGAAAACAAAAGCCCTCTAAGGTTTTGACAATTTGACCTCAGCCTTATTCTAGTGTCTTTGTTTTTCATTTTTCTTCAACCACTAATATTTTTACTTTCTGTTTTTTTTTCTTTAACCTATTGAGATTCCTCCCTTCTTTGTCTGTATCCCTGGGAGGAGCAGGTCAATGGTGTTATGCTCAAGCTCTGAAGTCAGGTTAGTCCTATTTTCTGTCATTTACTTGCTGTAAGATCTTGAGCAGGTTGCTGAGCACCCTTTACTTGAAAAGTGGAGTTGAGAATATCTTAAAAGTGGAGTTGAGAATATCTCCTTCTTACATGCCAAAAGGATTGATTGGGACAAAGTCCCTTGCAGAGAGTGGATAAGTGCTTGACAAATGTCAGGCAAGATGGCAGATATTTTATTAAGACATTAAGTTTTGTAACAATTTCACTTAACTCTTTTTTTAACCATATTAGGCTCAGGGTGTTTTGATGGGCATGAGAGTTGGAGGGATATTTTAGTCAAACCTCCTGGATTTTGTTTTGAATAAACTACAACCTTTGAGAGGAACAGTGTTTGAAGAGTTCAGTAAGACCTCTGAGGGAAAAGTGGAAAAAATAAGGGAGTGTCTGCAGATGAAGAGGGTTTCAGGTGTGAGAGAGGGAGTCTTTGGCTCCTACAGACTGTGGGAGCCTGTCCTTTCCCATCTGGTAATATCTGGAGGATGGTAGGACAAGGGAGAAATGAAAGGATACAACACCAAAAAGGCTGATTCCAGTTTCTACAGAGATTATATCAAAATCACAGAAAGAATAATAGTAGAGTCTCGGCCTCAAAGAGACCATCCTGAGTCATCAGGTATGCAAGTGAGGATCACTGGAGCAGGTGACATATGACTAAGGAGGCTTCTTAGATGCCTTGGAAGTTTTAAGGCCTCAGAACCTTAACACAACTCTGTGGTGGGAGGATGGAGGACACAAGAGTGATTTAGAGATGTATTTGTCATTTGCCTAGCAAGGGAGGTTGAAGTCAAAAGTTGATTTATGGCAAATAAAGAAAATTACACAACTGAGTTTGTTGACTGATACTTAATAGTTACACCCTCATTGTCATTATCATCATCATGTTAACTATTATTTTATTTGTATTCTCTGCCATGCAATCTTTTCTCTTGTTCATAAACTCAAATATTATCCATAATCCCAGACCCACCTCTATTGCCTTCCCCATGAAACATTGCCTGATCACTCACCTGGAATTACCTCTCTCCACTGGACACAAATTATCACAAATTATCAACTCTTGAGGCTCATGTGTTGCTTTCATTTGTAAGCGGGGAGTTGCTGAGTGAGGAATTTACTTCTGATCCTGCATTTATCCTTAATGCCTATGTACACATCTTGAAGTTTAATATTAAGATAAAATAGTGGAAGTTATGGGGCCATGCAGGAAATGTCACAAATCTCCATCTCCTTTGCCCCTAGGGGTTTGACATTATTTTAAGATGCAGAGCATGTATCTCAGACATCGGTGTTCTTTTGGGTCACTGACTTTGTCAAATTAATTGTTTGGAACATGTGCTAGTCAGCTTTTTTGTCAGTGTGACAAATTACCCAAGCAAAACAACTTAAAAAGAGGAGCCGTTTATTTTGGTTCATGGTTTCAGAGGTTTCAGTCGGTGGTTGCTTGGCCCTATTTCTGTGGGTCTGTGTCCAGGAAGAACATCATGGTGGTTAGCCCATAGCAGAGGAAAGCTGCTCACCTCAAGCCTGCTGGGAATCAGAGAGCAAGAGTGCTTGCTTTTATAACAAAGCCCCTCCATCCAAATGCTTTCAGTTTGAGTCAATAAATGGATTTGATTAATCAGTTTTTGAGGTCATAGCCCTCATGATCCAATTGTCTTCCCAGGGCCCCACCTATGAACACTGATGCATTGGGGACCAAGACTTCAACACAAGAGCTTTGGGGGGATAAAAGATTATATCAAAATCATAACAGAACATCTCTGCTAGTCCCTTGTATCATTCTTGGGCAAATAAGTTGATATTCCAACATGGTTTAAAAATGCCAGGCAATTTTTGAATCTTCAAAAGGAAGATTAAAGCCTTTGTTTCAGAAATCCAAGATGGTTTGCAACATGTGAGGACCTGTATTTGTATAATGACCAATGAAGATTAGGGGGAAGAAATTGTATAATCTGTGTAAGTCTATATAAGTGAGTTTAGGATGTCTCAGGTATATTCTCTTGTGCAGTTAACTTGTTAGCTAACTTAGTGTTTATGAGCTCAAATTTTGTCATATCTAGGTGATCCAGAAAAATACCTTGGCTGCTGGGCATAAAGGTCACGGTCCTTTAATAGTGCCTGTACGTGGCCTTGCAAAGAAGAGGGCATGGTGTTTCCATATTCAAAAAAATGGGAAGCTGCTTCAGATCTGAGTAATTCACAAGACTCTTCATTTTCAAATAACTTTTCTTCTATAGAAATTTAGCTATTAAGTCCCCACTGGTTCAAATAGCTGTGAAACATTGAACATTCATTTGCTTTTGAGCCCTAAGTGAATAGCCAAGAGGATCTGTTCCTTTAGAAAATATATATTTTATTCTGTCCATTGCATCTAAATGAATCTACTGCAAAGCTGTGTTTACTTACATCCATATGCAAGTATTGACTTATGTCTTGTAATGAAGCAAGCTTGGTATGTTTTGGAAGAAAAACATAACGCAGATAAACATTTATAAGCAATTCAAATATTAAAGAGCTTAAATGTTTCCAAAGACATTCACATATGAGTTTTTCTGGGATGTCATTATAGGGCTGCAGTCATTTGCAAAATATAGTTACTGAACTACATAGCTATTACGTATGAGAGTCTGCATTTATTTCTGACAGCAATAAAGTCAATATGTTAGGCATTCATACCATCTTTTATAATAGTCCTTGGGGAGACATACTCAGCTTGCTATTCTCTTAAGGTGATACTATAGTGAAATGGGATAATAAATTTGAAAAACTGTCATGAGTGTTGCTAAATATTCCTGGTAATCATGGATAAGGATTGTTTTAAATGTTTATTCTGATGTTAAAAGGCACATAACTTTGCAGCAGAATATGTCACTTTAGCCTTCTTGCATCTGGCATTTGTTCCTCTAATATGACTTTTATTAAAATGTTATGAAATGTGGTTAGTGTACACCCCACTACTGTTTTCTTTCTATTTTTCTTGCTTTATATGCAGCTGTATTAAAATGTACCTTTAACTTGCTCTAAGTTCTGAGAAATCTCCAAAACTGGTAAATTCATATCTTAAGACAAACTTCAGAGATTTTAGAGAGGTTTCTCAAGACCTGTAACTATCTCCTCATCATTCCCCACCATCCATGAGGCAAAACCTTCATAATGATACTCTACAATCCAGCACAGAATACCATTATGAATGAGTACTCTGTGCTGGATTGTAGAGCATCATTTTAGTTTTAAATTTAATTTAAAAATCAGTTTAATTTTTATGAACAAAGTTTAACTTTTGTTCACAAGTCTTTCATTTCATCTTTTTTATTAAATAAGGAAACCTGTTATTGAAAAACTAAAGGTGACAGATTCTTTTAGCTTTGATAATAAGAAAAAAAAAATAGAAGAGATGAGGATAAATAAGTGACCACATAATATACTAATTAACTGTTAATCTATTCCATCTAACAATGGAATATTTATTGTGAATTTGCTGTTTTAAAAAATATTTTTAGTTGTAGATAGACATAATATCTTTATTTTGTTTATTTATTTTTATGTGGTGCTGAGGATCAAACCCAGTGCTTCACACGTGCGAGGCAAGTGCTCTACTGCTGAGCCACAACCCCAGCCTCATGGATTTACTTTTAGAAGTCACTGGCTAAAGTCCACTTAGAATGCATAATTCTATGAGACAAAGAGGTGGCTCTCAAAGAAGTTATGGTCTTCGAGTTGAGCCATGACACATGCACACAGCGAACAAAAACCAATAGTCAAATGTGACCATGTGACTGCAAACAAGAGCTATGGAGGAAGGAAATAGTAAGGCTTGGGAACAATTTGGTGGTCCGTTTTGGCTTGCAACAGAAGACTCATAAAAGGATAGTGGAAAACAAAACTAGAAATGGAAGTCTAGATCCCGATCGTGAAGTGTCTCTAATTCTTTGATGAGGTGTTTGATTAATTTTATTCAGTAAATATTTATGAAGTTCCTGGTCTGTGCGTGATGTCACGTGGGGGGCTGGGATTTATCATAAAGGGGGCGGTGTGTGTGTGTACTGCATTCCTGGTGTTTAAGGCAGAGTGGAGGAATCTGCAGTTCAAAGAGTCATTGCAGTTGAACAGGATGACTGATGTCCTAGAATGTCTTCTCCCCTCCTGAGCTGCTTGCGCTCCACTTTGCTCTGTGCTTTGCCCTTTGCCCTTTGTGGAATGTGTGAATAGACTCTGTTTCCCACAGCTTCTAGGGAGATCAGAGTGCAGAGAGGGGGTGAAGTTGGGATATTTATTCCCCTGGCTTTCTCCCTGCTGGGTCACTTGAACTTGGCTGTGTCCCCCTGCTAAAGGCCACTGCTCCTGTTGGGAAGCCCCCTTCTACAGCTATTCTTTGAGTTCTGGTCACTGCTGCCTTCTCTTGCCCTCTTAGAAGTGGTAATGGCAACTTGTTATCAGGAGCCATGGGCTACTACATGGTCCTTTCACTTAAGTCTCCATTACCTGTACCCTTTGTTGCCCAACGGGCCCCTGACTCGCACAGCCGTGAAGCTATCTTAGCTGTCAGAGGCTTTTGCAGCAAACTGCTGTGAATTTGATGGTTTAAAATAACTGAACCTTGTGCTATTAAAGTCCTGAAGGGTAGAAATCTGAACTTAATATTATGGGTGGAAATCTAGGTTTTGTAGGGCTGTTTTCCCTCTGGGGGCTTTAGGGGACTCTATGTTTCCTGCTCCTCACAGCTACTGGTTGGCTGCTGGCATTCCTTGGCTTGTGACCAATCTCTGCCTCCTTTTCATACCATCTTTTCTTCTATGTGTATCTTTTTCTCTTCTGTTCGTATGAAATTTCTTTCAAACTCTCTTTTATGAAGACTTCTGATACATCTAGCGCCCACTTCGAGATCTTTAATCGCATTTGTGAAGGCATATTTTTTTTTCTTATAAGGCAAAACTTTCAGGTTCTGGAGACCAGGGATCAATATATTTGAGAGTGTCATTACTCACTAGATATAGATAGGAAAGTATAAGGTGTCAGGGATGCCCAAGGCAGAGAAGGCCCCATCAGTCTAGCAGATCCAGGGATGGCTTCCCAAAGCTTAGGAATGTTAAAGATGAAATTTCAAAAACTAATAAAAATTACCTAGGTAAAGAGGGGCCAGGAGATGGAATTGAGTGGGGGAATGCTTCAAAACAATGACTAGCTGGAACTAAGGCCTAGAAAAGAAACATGGATGGTCCATATGACACAATTAAAAACAGGCTTAGCCTTGAGCATGGCTGGCATGTAGAAGGTGGGAAGATTGGTGGGGAGGTGGCAGGCAGGAGTGGGGCCAGACTATGAAGGGCATTGTCAGTGACATTAAGGAATATGGACTCTGCCCATTTGGCAAAGAGTATTCATTCCATATTTTTAAACAAGGGAGTGATATGATAAAAGTAGGGCTTCAGAAAGACAAATTTAATATTGGAACGCACAGCCAATGGCAGCAGGGAGAGCTGGGTGGCAGGGAGAAATGAAATGAAAACTTCATTGATGCTGGCTGCTCAGTGAGTATCTGCGTAGCAAAGTCTGAGAAGTGTTCTCAGTATCGTCAATCATTGATGAATATTTATTAACTTGTAACAGCATGTCAGACTGCAAATAGTTGAGGAAGGGGTGGGGAGAAAAGCCTGGCACTTGGTCTGGGAGCATATATATGTTATGTTGTTTATTTGCACTGAGCTTCTTTTTCCTCAAAAGAATATTTCCTATTTCCCATTTAGGAAGCATTTAATCGACTTGTTAACATGAGCATTTTGCCAGGCACTGTATTACTGATTCTACTAGGGAAAGTTAGTATCTGAAATTTAATTCTGGAGGTCAAAGTCCAGGAATAAAAACATTTGTGGGCCCTAGGAAACTATTTCCAATGAAATCTTAACGACAATCACTAGAAAAATGTTAACCAGAAGTATATGATTTTGAGTCATACTACAAAATACTGAAAGAAAACAAATGTAGTACAAAGTGCTCTGTGTAATTTTAGAAATGTGATTTGAATATCTGACATTTTCTTATGTACTGTAATAATGAATAAACACAAAAGAATCTACACAATAGGTTGTTCTGGCAGAATGTGAACAATTTTCTTCTTACTAAGCTACTTTTTACTTGTTGAAATATATTCCTCTGAAATAAGATAAGTAGATAAGTAAAGTTTTGTTTATTATTTTGAGTCTAAAAGATCATAGAGAAAAATTAAATACCAAGATATCTCAAATCTACCCCTCCCCCAAACAAGTTGTACTGTAAAATATCTTTTATTTTAAGGGGATTTTTTTTTCTATATTCAACCATCTATTATTCATTTTTGACAATTTCTTAATGAGATAAAATAGTTATCTACCAGACTGTAATTAGCAACTTCAGCTTTCTCAAAGAGATAGTTGTTGCATTTGCTATACATGGGTAATATGAAACTATATTCATTTTTTAGTCAGAAAATTATGAAGTGATAATGGAAAGATAGCAATAAGGATGCTCTAAAATGTGCCTATAGTCAGTGTTTGGAAGCCTAGTTGAGCCGAGGTAGCAATGTGCTTGGCCAAGACTCAAGAAAACAGAAATGTGTATTGCAGAAGGGTATACACTTGACCTGGGAGAACCATCAAGACTGGGTAAATAAACGTTGCTGAGGATATGGGGGAAAAGGCACACTCATACATTACTGGTGGGACTGCAAATTGGTGCAACCACCTTGGAAGGCAGTATGGAGAGTCCTCAGAAAACTTGGAATGGGACCACCATTTGACCCAGCTATCCCACTCCTCAATATATACCCAAAGACTTAAAATCAGCATACTATAGTGATGTGGCCACATCAATCTTTATAGCAACTCAATTCACAATAGCTAAGCTATGATATCAGCCTAGGTGTACTTCAACAGACACATGTATAGAGAAAAATGCAGTATAAATATACAATGGAATATTATTTAGCCATAAAGAGAAATGAAACTATGGCATTTTCCAGTAAATGGATGGAACTGGAGGCAATCATGCTAAGTGAAATAAGCCAAACCCCCAAAACCAAAGGCCAAATGTTCTCTCTGATATGTTGCTGCTAACTCACAATAAGTGGGGGCAGGTAGGAAAGAATAGAGTACTTTGGATTAAACAAAGGTGAATGAGAGGAAGGGAGGGGGAATAGGAAAGACAGTAGAATGAATTGGACATTACTTTCCTATGTTCACATATGAATACATGACCAATATAATTTCACATCGTGTATAACCAAAAGAATGGGAAGTTTACTCCATGTGTTTTGGTCAGTTTTTTTTTTTTTTTTTTTTTTACTGCTGCAACTAAAAGACCCGACCAGAACAATGTTAGAAGAGGGAGAGTGTATTGGGGGCACAAGGTTTCAGAAGTATCAATCCATAGACAGCATTCTTTGGGGCACGAGGTGAGGAGGTGAGGCAGGACATCATGGTGGAAGAGTGTGGTGGAGGGAAGCAGCTCACATGAAGATCAGAAAGCAGAGAGAGAAACTCCACTTGCCAGATAACAAAATATATACTCCTAAAAGCATGCCCCCAGCCCCCCACTTCCTCTAGCCACACCCCATTTACCTTCAATTACCACCCAATCCCATCAAGTGATTAATTCGCTGATTGGGTTAGGCTCTTGTAACCCAATTATTTCTTGTCTGACCCTTCTTGCATTATCTCACACGTGAGCTTTTGGGGGACACCTCACACGCAAGCCATAACACCATGTATGTGTGATATGTCAAAATACATTCTACTGTCATGTATAACTAAAAAGAACAACAACAGCAACAAAAGACTGGGTTTACCTCACAACTTGACTCTAACTTCTAAAATAAAGCTGTGAAAACAGGTGTGCTCATGAAAAAACTTCATTAAATAAAAAATTAAGAAAAAAAGAGAATTTAAATGCATTCAGTTCTGATAGAAAATAAGTAGCTAACAAAGCCCATTTATATTTGGGACAAAGCATAATGTAACATGATAGAGATTAGCCTTGAAGGGATATAATTGTTAATCATTATTGGGAAACTGTGGCATTTTTTTTAACCTGTATCAAGTTATCTGAGGTTGAACTACATTTCCTGAATTCTCTTTCCCTCTATGGCTCCCATCAGGATTGGCCACAAAAGGCAGTGCACAGATATTTGAGAGTGAGGTGAAGTAGCAGTTCCTGTGCTTTCCAGGTGGCACATGGTGCTGACCTGCGGGCTCAGTCTGTTCTCATAGGTCTCAGATTACCCTTTTGGATTGCATTGTCCTCTCTTTTCACTTCCTTCTTTTGTTTCCAGTTGTCCACCCTGCTGACCTCCAGGTCTGCCCCCACCAGCTCCAGAGGCAGCAGCCTTACATAGTTCCCCATGGTTTCTGAGTAGTGACCTCTCTTTGATTTCCCTTATCCCGTCCTAGGTCTCTACACTCCTAGCTTTACCCAGGTATAATCCTTATCCTACATCGCTTATTCAGTATCATTTACAGTGGTTCTACATCCCCAATCAAACCCTCACCAACACAGAAACCTCTCTTTTGCAACATTTACCTTCTACTAAAAATGAAATATACTGCCTAATTTAAGATGTCATGTTATAGAATTTCAAAAGAGGATACACACACCCACAACCACATATTCTTGAAATGTTGTTCTTCGTTAGGAAGTGAGTGCCTCTATTCCTAAATGGTTTCCTGCCCTGGTGAATGGGGCTTACCCCAATTTGCCTTCCCTGTCCTGCTATAGTTCTCCTTTGTCAAGGACCCTCTCTTCAAACAGGATGAAGTCCAATATCCTGCAGAAGTAAAGGAGTGCTTTTTTCATCAGTCCATATCACAAGTTCACCTCTGGGTAGAGTAGGGAGAGATGTGCCTGGGAGAATGGGGTCTTATAACTGAATGTGATGGGTTCTCTTCTTGGTGAGCACAATACCAATGAACAGGACTAGAAGATAAAGAAATGGAGAAAGATTTATTGCCCATAACCAATAAGGAGAGCACTAGAGACATCTGCAAAGCCATGCTGTCCTCAAGAAACTTGGAGGCATGGGGATTTTATTTGGAGAACCTATTCACATTCATATAAAAAGGCATTTTAGCAGGAGATCCAAGATGGCAGGCCAGAGGGAGGCAGCATTCTGTGTCACTCTGTGACCTAGGACTCAAGGAGTGAGAATACTGCTTCTCTGCGAGTGATATTCCTACTCCTACGCAAGAATCACTATCAATCACTGTGCCCCACCCGGGGCTCCAGGCCTCAGAGTCAGAGTAGGTCCCCCAACTACTTACCAATGCAGGACAACTACCCGGTACCCAAGCAGGACCATGGGCATCAGCACCTGTGCAGAATTTTTGGCTACCCATTTGAGCAAAAATCATGGACACCACTCCCTCACCGGACACCCAGCAGCTTTCCACCTGCAGGAACTCCTACCCACTTCCCACGCACGCATGCGCAGGCAAGTGCACACACACACACACACACACACACACACACATACCACACCACACCACACCATTCTCTTTCTCTGGAGAATGCTGACTAATACACATACTTCTTTGTTTCTGGAATCTCTATTCTTCTTATTTGGGATATTTCCAAGGACACAGCTTCAGCAATCATGAGAGCAGAAAGGTGCTGTATGAATAACAGATAACCCATAGCAAATTCATGGCCTTGCCTTCTTCATGATTTCTCATCTATGGCTGAGAAATTGATTAATGAGACAAAAATGTTTCCATGTAGAATATGATGCCAAAAAGGTCTTGTTTTTTTTTTTTCCCCAAGCATCTTTGCTGACCTTTTGGGTGAATCTTACTTTTCACTGGTGCTAATAGCCAGATATGTAGCTGTTCTTGCTGTTAAGTGTGTCAGCCTTGGAAATGACTGCATCATAAATGCCATTGAAATGAATGCATTCTGACTACCCATTAGTGTCTCATATTTTAACCTCTTATCATTAGCTCACCTCACCTTGCAAAATTATCTCAGATGCTCACTCATTGTAATGATGTGGTGAAATGGCCAGAGTTTCAACCCCAAAATCTCAGACAACCTCCTTCATAGTACTCCTTGATGGAGTTCTTGAAAAATCCACTCAGAGGATGATCAGGACAAAATCTCAGATTATTGCTTGCTAAGGTAGATAGCTCTCTAACCTGCCAAATTCTTCATCCCTTTGTCTACAATGACTTAAGGTATAGCTAGATTGCATGCACTCCTCATGGTCTTGGGTTACTTGTTTGTCATTGTATTGGGGAAAAAGCATGCTCTCTCCTGCCTAGGTCCAGCTACTGTACCAATTCAGGCAGCTCTGTGGGAGAATGAGAAGCAACACTATCTTTTTTAAAAAAGGATATTCTATATGGAAAACAGTTACATCTTTTTGTTCTGCTAAGTACAACTTCCACAAATGGCACCATGGCCTAATGGTTTTGCTTCATACCTTTCATTTATTTATCCCAACCATTATTTATTGGGCATTCCCACTTTTCTAAGACATAAATGATAGAGCTCTAAAAAAATAGACAAATTCCCTATTCTCATGCAATTTTTATTTTAAGAAAGACATTACACAAATACACAAGCAAATACATAGTTACAAATTAGGTTGGGTCTCTGAAAGAAAAATAAATCTTGTAATTAGAGGATTTAACAGGGGAACTTGAATCCAGAGGGGAGGCAGAAAAGAATTCATTGAAGAAGGAATGTTTTGGCTATTGCATGAGTGATGAACTTGTGTTATAGGAGCAAAGAATTGAAGGTGGGAAAGTATAGGAAAGAGGAAAATATAAACAAGGTCTTGGGACTCACACCTCCTTGGAAGATGGTTGCAGAGAGAGTGATATAGAGATTCAGGTACATGGCTGAAAGTCACTCTGAAAACGTATCCACTTGTAATCCATTTGAGTCATGCCGACACACACCAATGTTTCATGAAAGTAGGTGTAACTGGCCTAACATGGGAAGACACGGCAGTGGAGAAAAGGATGAACCAAATCCCGCTCCCTTATTGTCTGCCAGAATGTCAAGAAACTCTTTGATGGATCGAGCATCTCTCCTCTCCTCTTGATGAACTTTGAGATCATCAATTTTATGGCAAATTTCTTCCTTCATTATTTGGCCACAGGAGACTTGTGAGGCAGGAGCAGCTGTGTTGGACCTGCCATCATTAACTAGAAGCCACTAAATAGCTTTTGGGTTTGTTCGATTTTCTTCACCGTCATCACCATGAGTTTAGATACAGACTTTTTCACTTCTGCACTGATCTTTTTGCACTATTTTTTCCCTCTTTCCATTCTCTGCCCCATGATGCTACAGAGATTTTTTTTTTAAACTGCACTTCCAGAACTCATCACTATTTAAAACCCATGTTCCAGAATCACCCAGTACCATTTAACTGGATTAATTTGTTTGAGTGATAATAGGTGTCTTTTACTTTCTGGAAGGAACTATGTTCTGTGCTAATGGTGATCATCACAGAATGGCTTACCTCAGCTTGGAGGCTACAAGAAAATATATGATCATCTCATTGTGTGTGCCAGAAAGAGATTTGATCACAGAAAGATGGCTTGAGAAGAAATTTGAGGCATGTGAGCCATTAATCAATTAAAGAAACAGTCTCTACTGGCACATCAGGAATAAACACCTTGATGGGGAACAGCACATAACTGGACGCTGAAGCTTATACAGGTGTCAGGAGAGTAAGAGAGTTACATTAGGGTTTTAGTCTTTCATCTTAAGGGCATTTGAAAATCACTGAGATGAAATGTGTATTCACAGGGAAGGTGTCATTTCCCAGGAATCATATTCGATGCCCAAAGCCAAGAGACAGTGAGTTGTTTGCTCATAATCTAAGGTCCGAAATTCACCATATTGTGGAATAGCCACCTCACCTTGGAATCTGTGGAAAAGGCTTAGCCTTTAAGTCTTACCCCCCACCTGGAGCCCATCCACCAACAGTAGAAAAGTGGGAGGGAGGTTTTCACCTTTTGGGGCCCAGAATTGCTCATGGGAATGCGCTTCAAGAGAACAATTTCTAAACAGTAGTGATGCAGGTGGAGTGGGAGGTGGAGGGCTTTGGAGGAGGGGGATCTGTTTTCTTCTAAATTTTAATTTAGGAAAATGTCAGAAAGGTTGCAAGAATCGTACAATTTATACCCATATAACTTTTGCTTGGATTTACCAGTTGTCAACATTTTGCTACATTTTCTTTCTTTCTCTTTCTACAAATATATTTGAGTGTGTGTGTGTGTGTGTGTGAATATTTATTTAGGAATGATTAGATAGTCAGTTGGGAAGTAGTAATGAATCTTCACTAGTGAATTCTTTAGTACATGTCTTTTTAAGACTAAAGGCATTTGCTTATATTACCATAATACAAGTATCACGTTGAGGAAGTTTAATATCAACATAATACTTTCCTATCAAGGTAGAGAGAAATCCGGAAGGCTCACACTTGGATTACTAGTTTTAAAAATATTTAAGAATGGATTATAGGTGGCTTTTGGTTTTTGCCTTGTGGCTTTATTTTTTTTTTTTAACCTAGAATTTCTCAGTATTTGCTTTACTTATTTAAACTCACTGTAAGTTATGTAAATGTGTAGAAATGTAGCATATAATGTTAAGAGTTCAGTGAAACGATTTTCTTTTTTCTGTTGATGTGAAAGCTCCAAAATCTCCCTAAAAGGCAGATAAACAGTTCTTATAAAAGTCTAAAAAGATGTGCACCTTTGACTCAAGAAGTCCTGTTCTAGGAGTTCATACAAAGGTAGCCATCTTCATAAATGGTTACGGTTTGGATATGGTTGAGTGTGTCCCCCAGGTTCATGTGGTAGAAGCCCCCTTTTCTTGGCCAAGGAGACCAATCTGAAGTTCAGACAGGCCCTGCCGGCCACCCATGAAGAGCTCACCAGTAAGAGGAAGATGGCAGCTTTCCAGGGTAAGGGGCGCTGTGGCTGTCCTACGCCCCCGGGCCTCTCTCTGAGTGCCCTTCTTGGGGCCCAGTGTGGTGATGAGAGAGGTGGGAAGGTGTGAGTTAAGAGGCAGGACTTACTGGGAGGTAATTAAGTCATTGGGAAATCACTCTCAGAAGGGATTCATGTAGTTCTCCAGTCAGTTCCTGCCAGAGAGGCTTGTTATAAACATAGCCAGCCTGGCCTTGAATATCTCGTGTCTCCTTTCTTGCTATATGACTGCCTTTCCCTCTCAATCTTATTCCACTGTGATGCCATCTATCAAGTTGTGATATAGTCAGAAAGAGGCTGAACCAGTGGGAATGCCCAGTCTTGGACTTCCAGCCTCCCAAACTATGAGCGAAATACAATTATTTCTTTATATGTTACCCATAGTAATATTCTATAGCAACAGAAGAAAAACTAATACAGGGATATATTTATATTTAAGCAAAATATTATAATATATAAATGCACATGTTTAGGCAAAATGTTAGATAACACTTAAAAATGAAATATCAAAAGTTTGGTTGAGTAAATTATGATGTGTACATACAATACAATCCCATATGGTTCATTAAAAAAAAGCACATTTTGTGAAAAATTTTAATGAAAAAGTAAATTTTTTATTAAGAGAAAAATGTAGGCTAAAAGGCATACATTTAAAATTCAGTGTAAATATAATTTTATATGTATGCATGCATGCGTGCACACACACACACACAGAAAAAAATGAGAGAGAATGAATTGGAATGCCAAAAGTGGTTATCTGGGTGTGGTGAAATCATGAACCATTTAACTTTTCTTATTTAGGATTTCCTGAATTTTTCAAATTTTCTCCAATAAATAGATATCTCTGTTGTTTTGAAATAAATCATTTTTATTAGAAAATAAATACATCTACATTGTAGAAAATGAAGACAAAAGAAAAAATTAAAATCTGTAATCTTGAGGACTTATGGTTATAAATATTTTTCTATTTCTTTTTATCATATATATGTGGATATGTGCTATATATATATATATATATATATATATATATATAGAGAGAGAGAGAGAGAGAGAGAGAGAGAGAGAGAGATGAATGTGTGTGGATCGATTCATCAGTGATAGGGTTAAGTTTGCATTGTGGATGACTCAGAAGCACCTTCTTATAATAGATACAAACCATTAACTGGAAATAAGCAATATATGGAGGGGAAAATAATAGGCAAATTGATCTGTGGCTATTAGTTAGGAATATATGGACACAAAAATGAACAGGTATAACTTATTTTAATTAAGATAACACTCTACACAGTTTTATTTTCCACTCGGCAGCACATTGTGAGTCAATTTCTAGCACTATTTCATATTCATTTCTAATGTCAGCTATATATCATTGCATGAAATATGACTGTTAAATTCATATTTCATAGATAAATTGATCTGAGCACATGAAAGTCTTTTTAATGAGGAAACTACCAAGCACACGGTGTCTTCAATATTGATTGTATATTTGAATCACCTGGGGCATTTTCAAAAATACTAAAACCTGAAACTTACTCCTGTGGATTCTGATCTCGTTGATCTGGGATGGGGTCTAGGAATAAATAATTTAGAAAAGTATGCCAAAGTGCTTCAAATGTGTGCCAGAATTTTTACCACCAAGGAACACATGCCAGTTTGATATTACATGGGGGAAATGGTGCTTACAGATATAAAACCTCTAACTTGGCATAGACTACTGGTTTGTGGTTTTCCTTTCTGTGACTGTGTTCATTAGCGACAAGTTTAAGTTGGCAATGTGGGTGATTCTGAGCCACTTCCCATAATTATCAGACACAAACCATTAACTGCAAATACCTCATAGAATATGGAGATACAAATGATAAGTAAATTGATCTGTGGCCATTAATTAGACATACCAGCCAACAAGGAGTTACTCCCTGACAGCGGGCAATTAGCATGTGAGTGGTGGATACATCAAGTAAAGGTCAGCTAATAGCAGAGTCTTGCCCTTCCTCAAGCAACTGTGGGTGATTTTTCCTAGCAAGCCCTCAAACATGCTGAAGGTGTAGGTTAGTTAATTCTCAGTTTGTTGGAAAACAAGTTTCTTCCTCAGTACAGTAGCATATCCAACCAAGATTTCATATTTCATATATTGTATGATGCACCTTGTCCTATTTTAACATCTCCGAAATTTGAATGCGTAAAAATTGAAATGATATAAAATATATGACTATATAACTGATGCCATTGATTTCATTCAGTGTTTCTTAAAACATGAGCAGCTGAAGACCAATAGTGCAGTGAAATAGGATATATCAAAATATTTGGAATATAACCATTTCCCAACTCCTTTACTGCTATCATCCTAATACAAACCTCCCCTCCTTTTTTTGGCCCACATTATCTTAGTAGCCTCCTACCTCATCATTTTACCTCCACCCTTGGCCATGCTTCAGTCTATTCTAACACAACCACCAGTGTGTTCTTAGAACTGAACCCTAGCTGTTATGTCTGGACCTGTTTTCTTCTGCATCCCTTGTAAAGGTGACTTCTTCCTCTCCTACATGTCACGAGCTATCTGTGGGTTGTGTGTGCACTATGTTGAGCATAGTAGCCTAATGAGGGGATAAGTCTGGCATTGGGAACCTCCTGTGGCACCCCTACAGGGATTGATCGTCTGATGCAGATGAACTTCCCCCTCAAGCTCTGCCAAAGATCCCACACAGCACCTGAGATGGGTGTGACCTGCCAAAATATCAATCAACCTGCTGACTGTAAGACTTCAGGAAGCAAGACTCCCCCTTTGAAACATTATTTCTGCCTTTGATATAAAATAAAACACCAGAGCCATCTTTTCTTTATCTAGTTCCATAGCCCATGTGGATTAGATTTATCGGGGACTTTTAAATATATTTGTGAATATTTGTGTTTTGTTATTCACTAATCATTTGAGACTTTAAGTTTTAGGATGGCTTACATTCTCCTGGGAACGAAGAAGAACCCCCCAATGAGACACCGTTACCCACAGTCCTCACACCTCTGCATCCCAGAGGTGGGGACCTGTCCTTTCCGCTTCTCATTGCCACTTCCTATATTTCCTCTACTTCCTCCATGTAAATCCTGGGCTTTGCATGCCCTGTCATCAGACTGTGAGATTAGCCAATCAGGACTCACCATCTTTTCATTCTCCATCACCCCTCAGATCTTCCCCTCACTGTAAACTATGCTTTAATCCTGTGGTCAATCATTTGATGCTTTTTTTGCACGCACCCTTAAATCCCTGGACCCCTTCCTGTCATACTGATTAGTGCAACCACTGACCAGACCCTGGCAGGCCTGGAATCACAGCTGGAAAGTGCTGCCTGAACATGCTGAATGCTGACTGCTTTCACTTTACACTGACGCACCTTCAAGTTTGCCAGGCAATCACACTGAATTTTCCAGGTTTATTTTCATTCCCACTATCATAGATACATATGTCTTACTTTTTCTCCTGCCCTTAAACCTCCAATATTTTCTACGTTCTCTAAACTGATGATATCAAGAAAAGTGAATAAATCAAAGAACTTCCACCAATTCCCACTACCATAACTAACTCCTTACTAGCATTGAAGTCTATGTTCTGCCTTTTTTTTTTTTTTTGCCATTCTGGAACTGTCCGTGCTTCTGGCTGAAACCAGGCTCTGTCCTGTGCAGCATGTCTCACCCTTTCTCCCCAGTATCCCTCCAGGAAGTTTCCATCTCTCTCCTCATCATCAGTTTTCTGCTTTTTTTTTTTTTAAGACCATTCCCATGAAAATGACAACATGCTGTTATTTCTCTCACTCTAAGAACAAACAAAAGCAAGCAAACTTCTTTGTCATTGATTTCTTTCACTTCTTGTTTGAAAGAAAGCTCCAGAAATATTGTCAATTCCTTTGGTTTCTAATTTCTCTTCAATTCTCTCTCCAACGCATGTCAAACAAGTGTTCTGGCCACCGGCCACCTTCAGGACTCTGCTGGGAGCAGCTCCACTTTGACCACCCAGCACCATGCCTCCATTTGTACTTCTAGTCCAAGAGAATGAGTCACTTAGAATCGCCTCTTGACCCTCACCCAGCTGCTCCTTTTTTGTCTCTGTAAGCTGATTGTTTCTTTTTCCCATTTTCTTAGCTTGGGGTTCAGTCTAGGGACCAATAGTTATTGATGTTTATTACAGAATCTCGAGATGATCTTTGGCTTTAAATATACTAAAGGTAGATGACTCTAAGACAAATCTCCTCCCCAGACCTCCTGCACTGCAGACCCATATCTAGCTCATTCTTAACATCCTGTTGGGGTGATTAATAGCATTTTGAAGTTAGCAGGTCTCAAAAGTAACTCCTGATATTTTACCCCAAACCTGCTTCTTATGAGAAAAATCTATATTTAAAGGGTCCTGGATCTTATATGACAGAATATGGAGAAAAAGTAGTGCCCTATTCAGGTAAAAACACCATGTTACTCACAGCAGAGGGAGAAGGCTTTTCAAAATTTAATTACTGCCGTGGGTGGATTTATATATTTGGAATTTTAACAATTTCATCAAACAAAAAATATATTTTTGACCTCCTCTGAATATCTGTGGGTTTAAAAATTCCATTTTAATAGGAGATTTAGGAAAAAAATAAGATTTTTTTACTTGCTTTTATTTACTTAGCTTTCTATGTCTCAAGTTTTTATGTGCAAGATGATTTATGTGGTGTAATGAGTTATTTCTTTTGATTATTCATGTAATTCCAAACAGTACAAACTGTCCCCTAATTTCTTTCCTAATTAAAATTGAAAAAAAATAGTACAGGGAGGAATCAAGTTAGGGTCTGTGAAAGATTCCATGATCATTTGTGAAATTTTTTTTTAATTAAAAAAATCTTTTAATATATAGAAGTTAGCCTTGTGAAAATGTCCTAATTCCCTCTCTTTTCTGTATCAATCCCCTTTTTACCTACTAGATTTTGTTCATCCTCTTATAACACACTGTAATGTTTTCCAGCTTAAAATGAAGAACAAAACTTGCTTTACCCCTTTGCCCCTGACTGTTACCATCCCATTTTTTTTTCTGCTCATTTGTGCAGAAAAAAATTCTTGAAGACATTGTTCATACTCCCTTCATTCTTACTTATGTTCATTAGTATTAGGTTTGGCTACACATAGTAGAAAATATAAATATATAAAAATATAGTAGAAAATATATTATTAAAAGGGATTATTTCTTTTTCTTATAAAATAAGGTTAGAGGGCTGGTTAGGGTTAGTAGGACGATTCCATGACATGAGGGCTACACCTTTCTCCAGAACCATCTTAGCTCCATGTTTCCAAGGTCATAGGGTTCAGCAAGGCTGCTGGTATTCCAGCCATTACATCTGGAATTTAGTGCAAACAAAGAAGGTGTGGTAGATTTTACTATTTGTGCATAATTCTTACCTTTGTTTTTCTGCTAAGGTTTTATATTGGGTAGAGAATAATAACTGTCTTCATTGAATTTAGGACCAAGTGTGGAAATTCTTTGGCCAGTGGGTAGAAGTGACCATGCAGGTTCTGATTTGAAGCATTAGGAGTCCTGCAGTGGGAACAGCACATTTTTCTTTCAGCAGCCAGAAACCCACAGATAGTCCTGCTTATTCGTCACAGAGTCACAGCTGTGTGAGAGATTGAAAAATAGAACTGGAAACATTTCACCCCAAATGAAACCAGAGCTCTTGTTAATAAGGAAGGGCAGAACACAGTTATTGGGTGGAAACCAGCAGTGGCTTCTATGTAAGTCCAGTTGGGCTATTTCACCAGCCCTCAATGAAACAGCTCTGGGCAAGCTGGATCTGCGCATTACTGGCCCATTAGCAACCTTCACTCAGTTTGCTCCTTGAAGCACTTTATTCGTTTCCTTCCAGGGCACTGCTTGGTTCTTTTCACCTGGTCACCTGTGCCTTCTTTGTCACTTTGTGTTTTCATCCTTCTCCCTGAGCTCTCCTCTTTGCTGGGGGCTCAGCCCTCAGCCCCTTCTATTCTCCAGTGATCCCCAGACCTCTCCCTTGAGTGCAGATTTGCATGTCCAATTTGCTTCTTGGCTCCTTTGCTCTGTGTCTAATAGGCTTCTTGTATGTAACATACTCTGAACAGAACTGTCTCCTGCCCACATGCTTTAGTCAGTTTTTTTTTTATCTGCTATGACTAAAGGAACTGACCAAGACAATTGTAAAGGAGAAAAGGTTTATTCAGGGCTCAGGGTTTCAGAGGTTTCCATCCATAGACAGTAGACTCCATTCCTTGGGGCTCAAGGTGAGGCTAAATATCATGGCGGAGTGTGTTGCAGAGGGAAGCAGCTCACATAATGATCAGAAAGCAGAGAGACTCCACTCTCCAGATACAAATATATACCCCCAAACTACACCCCAATTCCCACCTCCTCCAACCACACTCCACCACTTCAGTTACCACTCAGTTAATCCCTATCAAGGGATTAATTCACTGGTTGGGTTAAGACTCACACAACCCAATCATTTCCCCTCTGAACCTTCTTGCATTGTCTCACATGTGAATTTTGGGGAAATACCACATCCAAACCATAACACCACCTCACCTACCACTGTTCTTCTACAGACTTGCCCAAAGCAATTCCAAGTCTTCCAGCAAGACAGGCTAGAAGTGATTCCCATCTTTCTTCTAGATACCATTTCCAAACCAGATTCTATGAACTGTATCCTTAAATATAAATAAACCATGCTGTAATATATAATATTATAAAATATAAATAAATCATACAATGAAACAATTCACATCAACAAAAAGGCATGAACTCACAGTGTACATGAACTATCTGGATGAATCTCACAGACAGGACTAAGTGAAATATGCCAGGAATAAAATGTAGATACAATATAATTCTGTCTATATGTGTTGCATAAACAGACAAGGCAAATCCTTAGTGGTTATCTCTGAGGAAAATAATGATAAGAAGGGCCAGTTGGAGGACTTCCATGTGGTTACTTTCCTGTGGTTACAGTATTTCACTGCTTAATCACCACAGATTTCATTCCATTCTTTTTTTTCCCCCAAACAATGAGATGCAACCATTATGTGAAGCTCTTTTAAAAAAAAAATCTTCCAGTATTACTTAGAAATAATTGATTACGAGGGGAAGGAAGATGGCGGCGAGGGGAGTGCATTGCCCCCGTGTGCTGCTTCACTGTGTGGGAGTATGACAAGTCAGGACGGCTAAAGGATATCTTGTTAAGAATTTCCAGCAATAGTGGGGTGCTCCGGAACCTGGAGGAAGGATTTCCATCGCACGAGGATCGGCTACGGGGACTCAAACGCGAGAGGTTTGTCGCACGGTGGGTAACACTGCTTATTCAGCAAATCGCCCCGCGGCTAGAGTCTGCAGCGCGCGCTGGGAAACTAGGAGATAGCGACGCAGGGATACAGCGCTGCAGTTTCTGCCAGCCATGCAAGCACCGTACTCAGGGCTGAATTCTGGGTTCGAGACAGGGGAAGGAAGCTGTCCATCTCGGTTCTCCACACCAGTCAGACCACAGAGGAGGCCAGCAGCCACCATGTTGGAAAGCTGACATCACCATCCCTGTTTTCGACTGACCGCAGCTCATTCAGCCATAGAACAGGTAATTTCAGGCTGCAATTCGCCTGCAGCTTGCAGACAGATTGCTAGGGTTCAGTGCCTGGGTGCTTCTTAGAACCTGATCTTATCGGAGCGAACACCGGAACTGTCCCGGAACCACCCTGGCCCAGGGCTGCGGAGCCTGCGGAGGCTGCTTCTTGGACCCTGCTCCTATCAGAGCATACACCAAGCACTAAGCGGCCGAATTCCGGCTCCCAGAACTGAGCCCGCGGGGACTGCTTCTTGGAGCCTACACTTATAGGAGCTTACACTGAGCACAGAGCGGCCGAGTTCCGGCTCCCGGAACTTCCCTGGCCCGGGGCTAGGAGCCCGCGGAAACTGCTTCTCGGTCCAGGTCCTGCTGAGGGCCGGTCAGGACTCACCCGTTGCTTTGGTTGCCCGGCAAGGGGAACGAAATGCTGCCATTCGCATAGGATACCAACATGGCAGAGATCTGATGTCATCAGAAAGCGGCGGAGGAGAGAACTTCATCAATACCAGCGGTGACATAAACAGTTGGTCTCCTGGTAGGGGGGGTGAGGCACAGACACCCGAGTCTCCTCAATTTGTCGTCGAGCCAGAGGGGAGGAGCCGGGCAGCCGCCAGCGCCCGGAGCAGGCCCAGCGGCTCGCCAGCGTGGTGACCGCGTGACCCCAATTGGAGAGGGGGCGGAGCGGAGCCGCCACCCGCACCCGCAAGGTGGGCAGACCCGCAACCCAGTGGTACATGGGCGTGGTAGGAGGGGCAGGGCAGAGCCGCCGTTCGCGCTTGCAAGGTAAACAGACCTGTGACAGCCTGGCGGGTCAGGCCCAGTGGCCTGCCAGTGTGGTACACACGTCACCCCAACTGGAGTAGGGGCAGAGCAGATCCTTCTCCCACTCCCGGATCAGGCCCTGCCGGTGTGGTGGTCACGTGACCCCAATTGGAGTGGGGGCGGAGCGGAACCACCACCCGTGCCCGCAGGGTGAGCAGACCTGTGACCAACCTGCAGATCAGGCCCAGGGGTCCGCAGGCGTGGTAGGAGGGGCAGGGCAGATCCGCCACCAGCGCCTCCAAGGTAGGCAGACCTGCAACAGACCGGCGGATGAGGCCCAGGAGCCTGCCGGCATGGTACACACACCACCCTAATTGGAGTAGGGGCAGAGCAGAGTCGCCGCCCGTGCCAGGAACAGGCCCAGTGTCCTGCAGGCGGGGTAGTCACGACACCCCAATTGGAGTAGGGGCAGAGCACAGCCTCCACCCGTGCCTGAGAGGTGGGCAGATCTGCAACCGACCAGCGGGACAGGCCCAGTGGCCTGCCGGTACGACAGACACGTCACCCCATTTGGAGTAGGGGCAGAGTAGAGTAGCCGCCCGCGCCTGCAGGGTAGGCAAACCTGCAACCGACCGGCGGATCAGGCCCGGTGGCCTGCCGGCGTGGTACACTCGTCACCCCAATTGGAGTAGGGGCAGAACAGAGCCGCCGCCAGCGCCCACAACAGGCCCAGTGACCTGCCGGCGTGGTAATCACAACACCCCAATTGGAATAAGGAGAGAGCAGAGCCGCCGCCCGCGCCTACAGGAAAGATACGCAAGCAGTATGAAAAGACAAGGAAAGAAAGGACCACAAGCAATGCAGGTCAACGCAACTTTAGAAGAGGTAACAGCTGCAGCAGATGGAATGTCGGATAAAGAATTCAGGATATACATGCTTCAGATGATCTGGAGTATCAAGGAAGACATTAAACAGCAAAATCAGACAATGAAAGATCACTTCCACAATGAATTACACAAACAAATCCAGGAAGCAAAAGATCAACTATACAGGGAGATAGAGGTTATAAAAAACAAACAAACAGAAATCCTAGAAATGCAGGAAGCAATAAACCAACTTAAAAACTCAATAGAGAATACTACCAGCAGAGTAGAACACTTAGAAGATAGAACATCAGACAATGAAGACAAAGTATTTCAACTGGAAAAGAACATAGACAGCTCAGCAAGACTGTTAAGAAACCATGAGCAGAACATCCAAGAAATATGGGATAACATTAAGAGACCAAACTTAAGAGTCATTGGGATACAGGAAGGTACAGAGCTCCAAACCAAAGGAATGAGCAGTCTATTCAATGAAATAATACAAGAAAACTTCCCAGACTTGAAGAATGAGACAGAATCCCAAATTCTAGAAGCCTACAGGACGCCAAATGTGCAAAATCATAAGAGATCCACACCTAGACACATTATAATGAAGATGCCCAACATACAGAATAAGGAGAGAATTTTAAAAGCTACAAGAGAAAGGAAGCAGATTACATTTAGGGGTAAGCCAATCAGGATAACAGCTGATCTTTCAACACAGACTCTGAAAGCTAGAAGATCCTGGAATAACATATTTCAAACACTGAAAGAAAATGGGTTCCAACCAAGAATTGTGTATCCAGCGAAATTAAGCTTCAGGATGGAAGATGAAATTAAAACCTTCCACGATAAACAAAAGTTTAAAGAATTCGCAGCTAGAAAACCATCTCTTCAAAACATCCTCGCCAAAGCATTACAGGAAGAGGAAATTGAAAATAACAATGACAACCAACAGTGGGAGGTAGGACAGTAAAGGGGGGGGGGATAATCAAAGAGGAAAATAAACCATGTTTAGTAACAGAAATAAACAAATATGGCTGGAAGAACAACCCATATCTCAATAATAACCCTAAATGTTAATGGCTTAAACTCACCAATTAAGAGACACAGGCTAGTAGAATGGATCACAAAACAAGACCCAACAATATGCTGCCTACAGGAGACACATTTGATAGGAAAAGACATACATAGGCTGAAGGTGAAAGGTTGGGAAAAATCATATCACTCATATGGACTTCGGAAACAAGCAGGAGTGTCCATACTCATATCAAATAAAATAGATTTCAAGCCAAAGTTAATCAAAAGGGATAAAGAGGGACACTACATACTGCTTAAGGGAACCATACACCAACAAGACATAACAATCATAAATATTTATGCCCCAAACAATGGTGCAGCTATGTTCGTCAAACAAACTCTTCTCAAGTTCAAGAGTCTAATAGACCACCATACCATAATCATGGGAGACTTCAACACACCTCTCTTGCCACTGGACAGATCTTCCAAACAAAAGTTGAATAAGGAAACTATAGAACTCAATAACACTATTAATAACCTAGACCTAATTGACATATATAGAGTATACCACCCAACATCAAGCAGTTACATTTTTTTTCTCAGCAGCACATGGATCCTTCTCAAAAATAGATCATATATTATGTCACAGGGCAACTCTTAGACAATATAAAGGAGTAGAGATAATACCATGCATCTTATCTGATCATAATGGAATGAAACTGAAAATCAACGATAAAAGAAGGAAGGAAAAAGCGTACATCACTTGGAGAATGAACAATAGGTTACTGAATGATCAATGGGTTATAGAAGACATCAAGGAGGAAATTAAAAAATTCTTAGAGATAAATGAAAACACAGACACAACATATCAGAATCTATGGGACACATTGAAAGCAGTTCTAAGAGGAAAATTCATTGCTTGGAGTTCATTCCTTAAAAAAAGAAAAAACCAACAAATAAATGATCTCATACTTCATCTCAAAATCCTTGAGAAAGAAGAGCAAAACAACAGCAAAAGAAGTAGAAGGCAAGAAATAATTAAAATCAGAGCTGAAATTAATGAAATCGAAACAAAAGAAACAATTGAAAAAATTGACAAAACTAAAAGTTGGTTCTTTGAAAAAAATAAACAAAATCGACAGACCCTTAGCCATGCATACGGGATGAAAAAGGCAATATCACAACAGACACTTCAGAAATACAGAAGATAATCAAAAACTATTTTGAATCCTTATACTCCAATAAATTAGAAGATAGTGAAGGCATAGATAAATTTCTTAAGTCATACGATCTGCCCAGATTGAGTCAGGAGGATATAGAAAACCTAAACAGACCAATATCAATTGAGGAAATAGAAGAAACCATCAAAAGACTACCAACTAAGAAAAGCCCAGGACCGGATGGGTATACAGCAGAATTTTACAAAACCTTTAAAGAAGAACTAATACCAATACTTTTCAAGCTACTTCAGGAAATAGAAAAGGAGGGAGAACTTCCAAATTCATTCTATGAGGCCAACATCACCCTGATACCTAAACCAGACAAAGACACTTCAAAGAAAGAAAACTACAGACCAATATCTCTAATGAACCTAGGTGCAAAAATCCTCAATAAAATTCTGGCGAATCGGATACAAAAACATATCAAAAAAATTGTGCACCATGATCAAGTAGGATTCATCCCTGGGATGCAAGGCTGGTTCAATATACGGAAATCAATAAATGTTATTCACCACATCAATAGACTTAAAAATAAGAACCATATGATCATCTCGATAGATGCGGAAAAAGCATACGACAAATTACAGCATCCCTTTATGTTCAAAACTCTAGAAAAACTAGGAATAACAGGAACATACCTCAATATTGTAAAAGCAATCTATGCTAAGCCTCAGGCTAGCATCATTCTGAATGGAGAAAAACTGAAGGCATTCCCTCTAAAATCTGGAACAAGACAGGGATGCCCTCTCTCTCCACTTCTGTTCAACATAGTTCTCGAAACACTGGCCAGAGCAATTAGACGAAAGAAATTAAAGGCATAAAAATAGGAAAAGAAGAACTTAAATTATCACTATTTGCAGATGATATGATTCTATACCTAGCAGACCCAAAAGGCTCTACAAAGAAACTATTAGAGCTAATAAATGAATTCAGCAAAGTGGCAGGATATAAAATCAACACGCATAAATCAAAGGCATTCCTGTATGTCAGCGACAAATCCTCTGAAATGGAAATGAGGACAACCACTCCATTCACAATATCTTCAAAAAAAATAAAATACTTGGGAATCAACCTAACAAAAGAGGTGAAAGACTTATACAATGAAAACTACAGAACCCTAAAGAGAGAAATAGAAGAAGATCTTAGAAGATGGAAAAATATACCCTGTTCATGGATAGGCAGAACTAACATCATCAAAATGGCGATATTACCAAAAGTTCTCTATAGGTTTAATGCAATGCCAATCAAAATCCCAATGGCATTTCTTGTAGAAATAGAGAAAGCAATCATGAAATTCATATGGAAAAATAAAAGACCCAGAATAGCAAAAACAATGCTAAGCAGGAAGTGTGAATCAGGTGGTATAGTGATACCAGACTTCAAACTATACTACAGAGCAATAGTAACAAAAACAGCATGGTACTGGTACCAAAACAGGTGAGTGGACCAATGGTACAGAATAGAGGACACAGAAACCAATCCACAAAACTACAACTATCTTATATTTGATAAAGGGGCTAAAAGCATGCAATGGAGGAAGGATAGCATCTTCAACAAATGATGCTGGGAAAACTGGAAATCCATATGCAACAAAATGAAACTGAATCCCTTTCTCTCGCCATGCACAAAAGTGAATTCAAAATGGATCAAGGAGCTTGATATCAAATCAGAGACGCGCCGTCTGATAGAAGAAAAAGTTGGCTACAATCTACAGTCGGTGGGGTCGGGCTCCAAATTCCTCAATAGGACACCCATAGCACAAAAGTTAATAACTAGAATCAACAAATGGGACTTACTCAAACTAAAAAGTGTTTTCTCAGCAAAAGAAACAATAATAGAGGTAAATAGGGAGCCTACACCCTGGGAACAAATCTTTACTCCTCACACTTCAGATAGAGCCCTAATATCCAGAGTATACAAAGAACTCAAAAAATTAGACAATAAGAGAACAAACAACCCAATCAACAAATGGGCCAAGGACCTGAACAGACACTTCTCAGAGGAGGACATACAGTCAATCAACAAGTACATGAAAAAATGCTCACCATCTCTAGCAGTCAGAGAAATGCAAATCAAAACCACCCTAAGATACCATCTCACTCCAGTAAGATTGGCAGCCATTATGAAGTCAAACAACAAGTGCTGGCGAGGATGTGGGGAAAAGGGTACATTGCTGGTGGGACTGCAGATTGGTGCAGCCAATTTGGAAAGCAGTATGGAAATTTCTTGGAAAGCTGGGAATGGAGCCACCATTTGACCCAGCTATTCCCCTTCTTGGTCTACTCCCTAAAGACCTAAAAAGAGCATGCTACAGGGACACTGCTACATCGATGTTCATAGCAGCACAGTTCACAATAGCAAGACTGTGGAACCAACCTAGATGCCCTTCAATAGACGAATGGATAAAAAAAAATGTGGCATTTATACACAATGGAGAATTACTCTGCATTAAAAAATGACAAAATCATAGAATTTGCAGGGAAATGGATGGCATTAGAGCAGATTATGCTAAGTGAAGCTAGCCAATCCCTAAAAAACAAATGCCAAATGTCTTCTTTGATATAAGGAGAGTAACTAAGATCAGAGTAGGGACGAAGAGCAGGAGAAGAAGATTAACATTTAACAGGGATGAGAGGTGGGAGGGAAAGGGAGATAGAAGGGTAATTGCATGGTAATGGAAGGAGACCCTCAGGGTTATACAGTGGAGGGGGTAGAGAGAGAGGAGGGGAGGGGAGGGGAGAGGTGGGGAGGGGGGAGGGTGGAGGATGGGAAAGGCAGCGGAGCACAACAGACACTAGTATGGCAATATGTAAATCAATGGATGTGTAACTGATGTGATTCTGCAATCTGTGTATGGGGTGAAGGTGGGAGTTCATAACCCACTTGAATCAAAGTGTGGAATATGATATGTCAAGAAATTTGTAATGTTTTGAACAACCCACAATAAAAAATTAAAAAAAAATAATAATAATTGATTACTAAACTCTTTGGTGCAATATTAGAATCACAGAATACTTGTGAATATACATTAACACAGTGATGCTGATTATGTGGTGAAATAGGGTATCTTGGTATACACAACTGGGATGGTAATCAAGTGGTGTGGTTCCATAAACAAGAAAGAACTATTATTATTTGTCTATATTATTGATTTCTTACCCATAACTTACAATCTATAGATTTGCTATGATAAGATGAAAAATTCAATTTTTACCTTTGTTGTCTCTACCTACAGCATGTCTTTAGAGAATTACTACTTCTTAATACTGCCACAGTCTGAGCCACCAAGAAGCCTTTTGCCCGCATGATTGAAATAGCTTCCCTGTTCTTATTCCTGCTGCTGTCTCATCTTCCCTTCAGTCTGTCATGCACAGAGCATGAAGACAGTCCCTTTCAAATTCAAGGTAGAGCGTATTAACCCCCTCCTGAGAGTCCTCCTAAAATTTGGCATTTTACTCAGAGAGAAAGACAGACCCATAAGGCTGCCTCTCACTTCCTTCAAGTTCCTGCTCAAAAGTCACCTTGATAACAAGGATGTCAGGGCCACCTCTATACATGATATCCTGCACCCTCCTGACATTCCCCTCTCCCTCTGATTATTTTTCTTTATTACTCAAATTATCTTCTTATATATTTAGGGGCCTTTTGTGTTTGTTTGTCTCTCTGTTCTCAACTAGTGTGTAAGGGTAGGTTTATATTCCTTTCCCTTCAACCTGACTGCTTGACCCCGGTGATGATGGAGGTCAGAATGCGAGCATTTACCAGTTCCTGGGACAAACTTGAGAGCGGAGGCTCCTATTCCCCATCTTTTAGAACCTGTTTTCTGGGATTACTGAGTGACCATGCTACCTGTTGGGAAAGTTATGTGTAGGTGCTCCAGAGACCTCCACAGGGGAGCTGAGCCTTGTAGCCATGCATTCCAAGATGCCAGACATGAATGAAACTGCCTTAAAATCCCTGAGTCCAGCCATTATGCCTCTGAATACCAGCAAGTAACCTTAGCCAAAGCCAAGTGCTACATAAAAACCTGCCCATCTGAAACTTGCCTGAATTTCTCAGCCAATAATCATGATATATAAGGTGGCTGGAATCTTACACCACAAAATATTGGTGTAAATTGTCAAGCAGCACACTAGTTAGCTGAACAGAAGTTGTTGGTGTGTGGATGTACTTGGGGGTGGCTGATGATCAGATTTTGTTTCAGGGTGTGTCTACAGAAGCAGTTAGGTAGCCTTCCTTCTCCCCTTTGTGTCAAAACCACAAGGGTTTTCCTGTGCTATCAACTCCCAAAGCTGAATCTGGCTTGCTTCTGGAAGATCTCAGAGAAGAGATTTTTGGTCAATATGAGGACAGATGTTAACTGCTGCCAGACTTTCTGCATGTATTGTGTACAGGACATATGTTTCAAGTGTCAGATATATACCTTTTCATATATTTTGATCATTGAATGGAGACTCTGAGCTGGTGTCAGCAAAATGGCAGAGAGCACCCTTGACCTTCTCCATGTATTTTGGGCTGTAGTTCCCTACAGCCTGGTTTGTTCTTTGAGCTCTTTAGCTCTGAAAGGAGTTTTTTTTATAATAACTAATGGAATATACAAAAAAAGAGGAGAGCTAAAGAGCTACTCTCTCCTTTCTTGCCTATGGAAATTCATTGAAGCATCTAAATTTATTCATGGATTGCAAAACAGTAACAGGTTTACCCTTTCTGTTCATTGTCAGAGCAGTAATAAATTTACCTCTTCTGTGCATCTTTGCTCTCATTTACATGGGACTTGAGAGTGAAGGAACTGTATTAGCCAGTTTTCCATCACTGCGACAAAATACTTGAGATAAGCAACTTAAAAAAGAGGAAAGGTTTATTTTGGCTCATGGTTTCAGAAGATTCAGTCCATGGTTTCCCATCACTTTGGACCTGTGGTGAAGCAGAACATCATGGCCAGGAGCATGTGGCAGATAAAAACTACTTACATCATGGTGGCCAGGAAGCAAAGAGAGAGGGAGAAGAAGGGTTAAGGTTTTCATATTCCCTTCAAGGGCACACCCTAGTGACTTAACTTCCTTCCACTAGGCCCCACCTCCTGAAGGTACCACCACCTCCCAGGAGGGACATAGGCTGGTGACCTTCAGTGCATGGCCTTCAGAGAACATTAATGATCCAAGCCATAAGAAGGAGGGAAACATGTGCTTCATTCTTTTATTAAACCCCAACATATACTTCTATATTTAAAAAATACATGGCAGGAATTCTTGAAGTGAAAGGATCCTCAAGGAAACACCAAGTTCTGGTTTTTTCAACCTCACCTCTTTTGCCACTTGTTTAGATGCACCCTCAGATGGTTCAGCTACCCAGGACTGAGGACCAGCAACTCAGTCCAAAGCTGCCTAAGATCTCAGGGGGAAAGAGAGGAGGGTGGGAGAGGAGGCTGACCCCAAATCGAGTTCCCTAACAAGGTTTTCATCCCAGGCCACAAACGTGCCCGGTGGAGTTGGACTTCCTAAGGCTAGGTGACACTTACATATATTTTATTATTCTCAGATGCTTATTCTTTAATGAACTGCATTGCACACATTATTACTATATAATTTAGAGTAGCACATGTGCTTTTATTGCACAAGCAACTAAAATGTTCATTAAGAATTTTTAATGATGTAGAAAATGCTTATGATAAAACATTAAGAACCAAAAAAGAAAGAATGTGTGGTTGAAAATATGAGTTAGCTTATGACTTCAAGAATACAAATAAAACAAAACAAAACAAAAGAAAAACCAGAATACAGATGATGTGTGAAGATACTAATTTAATTTTCCTAGCTGGATAGAGGATTTTTTAAATTTAAAAATGTCTTTTGTTTAATCTAAATAAACTTATTATTATTGATGGCTTAGGAAAATTCCTTTAAGATTTATAACACATTATTAGTGATGTAATGCACATGTTTGGGGTTGTCACATTTGAGAAATCTCTCCCAAACTTTCATATATGAATTCCAAAATTCCAAAAAGCATTTCAAGTTTTCTTGGGCTATGACTAACCTTAACTAATCTTTTAAGACTCCATTAATCAGTTTGCTGTTGATGTTCAGGTTTTAATGATATATAATTAGTTTCATGCTACCTTAGTTGACATCAGCATTTTGTGTCAAACTGGCAAGAAATTTAAATCTTTTTAAATGTATTCAGATATTTCCCTCATACATTAATTGCATTTTCAAGCTCCCCCAAACCCGTTCATTGCTTTTGTTTGGAATTCATATTTTTCTCTTATTCTTTACTGTTCTTTACTACTCTAGTCTAAAACATGTTTTTACTACTATTTGCTTTAACTGATCTCTAGTCTAAAAAATGTTTTTGCTACTATGTCAGAATAATCCTTAATTTATTTCATCATTCCTTTTATCACTTTTTTGTATATTCCATTAGTTATTATAAAAAACTCCTTTCAGTTTAAACAAATTAAATTTGATAAGAGTTATGCATAATATGAATTTAATTCAGGAGTCTGTAATTTATCACTTGTTTTTCCAATTTTTTTTTTTTTAATTGCAGGTAAAATGGCCAATTTGGACCTACCTTTTTGAACAAAATTGTTTGCACTTCACTTGTGTTTTGGTTTTTCTTTTGAATTTTTGATAATATAAATATAAATCCTTAAAATATCACTCTGTTCCTGTTGTAAGTTTGGATAGTTTAATAGCGAGCAAGACATGTTATTACACTTCTTAGATTATTTAGAGAAAACCATACAGTGGCATGTATGTTTAAAACTCTCCATGTGAAGGACAACTAGAAAAGAAGAAAAATGTGTGGCAAAAATGCCAAAGTAGTCAAAGATTTTAGCCTTTTGTCAGACAGGAGTAAAAGAAGTATTTGCTGATGATTAAGGGCTCCTGGGATTAGGAGCTCCTCAGCCTAGTACCCATTTAGCCTTGTACCAGTGTTACTATGTATCTTCCTGTGATGATTCCAAGGTGTGTTACATTTGTATGGAACTTGTTTCAAGCTGCTGAATAAGCTTAGATGCTTTCCAGTTAATAAAAATTAAAAACCATGCTTAGAGATAGGTTTGTTTTGTTTTTCTACCTGTGGTATTTGTGCTTAAATGGAGTTTAAATAATTCCCAACTTAGCGTTTATACCCTATAATGACAGATCTACACTGTACTAGTATTTGCTGTCAGGCTTATTTACTTGATTTACCACTTTATTTTGTATATATTTTCATTATTTTTACTAATTATTCACAAGCTATTTTCAATAAGTTATATTTATTTTTTCATTTGAGATTTTGAAGCTGCTCATGTAAAATGACATATTAAATTTAGCCGGTGGATGATTTCAATGACATTTCTGTTATTTGAAAAACACTGTTATTATTATTATTATTTATTTTGAAGAATGCCATTCACATCATTAACTCTGAAACTTCTTTCACTGAAATATTCAATATCAGCAACTGTTCTATAGCTAAAAATAATAAGTGTTCTATATTTTCTGTTTATCATTTTCTTTTTGGACTTAAAATTTTTGTTAAAATTTTAAAAATTATTTTTTTTAAATTAGAAAATTAAAATTAAAAAAATAAAAATTATAGTCAAAATGTTTTTACTAGGTGCCTCATATTTTTGAATGATAATATGAAATGTATTTTTTTAAAAAAAAACTGTGAACTTTTTTTTTGCTGTATAAAAATGCAATTTATTTTTGCCTGATTCCATATCTGCTAAACTCTAATTCCATTACTTTGCCTGTGAATTAGTGAGGATTTTCTACATACATTTTATATCATCTGTGATAAAATGACAGGCATGTTTATTCTTTTCTGTCCACTGGATTTAGTGTTCTTTCTTATTTTACTGGACTCATTATGGGCATCAGGACAATGTTAAATGGAAAAGATATTTAAAAATAACACTTGGTCATCTTGCTGGCCTCAAGGGGACTGTGTTCAATATTTCCCCAATTGTCACAATGTGTGATATAAAACTTTTACCTGATTATTGTTTATCCTATGAACACTCTGAGTTGGAAGGGTCTGCAGGGTCCCAGGAGCAGAAGATGAGGCTGGCAGAAAGACTACCATCCAGGATTTAGTGGCGTCCGGGACTTGAAGCCTCAAGATGTACACAAAACACCAACTTTAGAGGTGGTTCAAGGGAGAGCAGGCAGAGGGAGACATTGGTCAGGGTTGCTGAGGCTTCTCAGCGATGTCAGGACTGTTTTTGCAGGAAACCCCTGAGGGGGGGGCAGGGCATCCTCTGCTTATTAAGAAGATGTAGGAATAGGCTGGTTAGAACAAGTAGGCCTTTTCTCACTTCTGCCCCAAGTGGATTCTGAACCTGTCTTGTTTATATCCTATTATACCAAATGGGGAATAAAATCATTGTTGATCTCTTTCTGGGGGTTGCCAGCAGTCTTTCCTGAGAGAGTGGGAGTAGATGACCCCCACATCCCAAATTTCAAACAACTGAATCAACTTCTTGGTTATTGGGTCTGTAGAAATAAAAGAATCACTCTAACCCCTGTAAGAAAAGACTAGTGTATAGTTGTTTTCTTTTAGTTTTATTCTGTTTTAGAGTTTTTAAACATGTTTTTGTTTTTATTTTCTTTGCAAAATGTGAAGACACTTTGGACCAAGTTGAAATTTCCTTCCGGTGTGCCTGCATGCATCCCTGTCCCCTTTCCCTATTCCTCAGAGGAAACCACGATTATTAGTTTGTTGTATCTCTTTCCAGATATGTTTCAGTGATTTGGTATTCTTAATATAGCTATGGAAAATATATAGTGCTGTTCTATGATTAATAATAATCCCATCACATTCAAGCTATTTTCCCTCTATCTTTTGTAATGTCAGTTTCATCAGAATGTGTCTTCAGAGAAAATTTTGCTAGAAATGCAGTGAAATACTTCTCTGGAAATGTTTGTCAGGGATGATAATGAACACAGAGAAAGAAGATGCTAATGCCATAGAAACTCAGGATTAGGAAAATTGGAAATGGCTTAATTTATAGAGGGAATTCTGTGACAAATAAAAGAAAAACAGCCACCCCAAGTTCCCTATCCTTGCTTAGGGCACCCACACACCTCAGCAACAAAGGGTGCAAAATGAGGTCTGTGCTTGGTACCAAATGGCTATTAATCGTCTCTTCTCCTTTAGATCAAATCTCAATGAAGAGGCCAAATGAATTTCTTTAAAGCATGACAAAGTGCTTGTTCCATTTCAATGGGACTGCAGCAAAGCTGAAGGATGAATATGAGGTGTGTGTTTTAAGGAGTCTGCTTCCAATTATTCTTGTCCCTTTATTGTTGAGAAGCAGTGCCTGTATTAGAAAGATCAGGGACTGAATACTCTTCAGAAATTCATTACATGCAGGATCCACTTTTTAACCTTTGCCTGTGAGTAATTTTTGTAATGCACTCTTGGTGGACGATTTTTAAATTCTAAAGGAGGATGAAATGGCATTGTCAAAGCTGTGATATCTACAGTGATGAGCACACTCATGCCTGGAAATGGAGTCCTCCAGGGGAGGGACATCATGGGGAGAGTTAGAAAGAATTGTGTCTTGATTTCCAATATATTCACTTATTCAAAGAGCTTCATCCACTTATATAGAGGAATCTTAGAATGTTAGATTCAAAAAGGACATTAGAAATAATTCAGTAATTGAAAATTTTATGGAGGTAATAAAATGGGCAGACAAAGCATGTGAACAGACCAAGGTCACATGTTGGCCAGCGAAAGAGACAAGAAAAACCCAGCTTCCTTGAACCGAAGTGGGCACAATGGGCTGTCCCTGCAGCATGCTGCCTCCTTTGTTTGACCATGCACAGATCCTTGTATTGAACAGAGAATTCCAACAGAATGAGATGATGTCATATGAGAGATGATGTTATATGGAGGAAGGGGCTTAATTAGGAATTATCTGCCTGAATTTGAATTCTGAATTGGCCTCCTGCAATGAGAGTTGAGGTAAATTCCTTCCTAGCCTCAATGTACCCACCGGAAAGGTTTGCAGGGCTCCTGGGAGAGCAAATGTAAAAATTCCAGGAAAGTGCCATCCGGGGGCTCAAGAACACTGAAGGCTCTTGAGAATTAGTAGCTTCTGACTTCTCTATTTAAAAACATGTCAAAAAGGAGACAAAAAATAGAACAAAACAAAATAACAACAACTAAATAGAACAAAACCAGACAAACCCCCAAATTACTCTTCTCGGAACCAACTCTTATCTTAGACTATCTCTATTTTTTTTTCTTTTTCCTTCCTTCCCTAATTTACTAAATTAAATGAACAGTTATAACTCTGGTTTTGCCTAACCTGAAAAATAATCTTGGAAATGTTGGTTTTGACGGAAAGACATCTAGGGGTCTAATTTTTGTGATGGCCCAAGAAATAGTGCAGAAAGCTCTGGAAGGCATGGTCAGCATCAGATTATTTAGTGGAGGCATTAGTTCTTGATTTGGTAGGTGTGGCTGTCAGTGCACAGAAAATTCATTTTGAAAATGCAGAAAAAGTTTCTTGTGTTTTACTCAAAGGTGATTCTTGGTTTTTGGAAGGGAGGAAAGCTTATTGGTTGGCTACTTACTAGGGTCATCAGAATGCCTCTGATAAACCAGCTCATATTGGTTCATTAAGAATTTTTAAGGCAGTCCTGTGCTCGCTGTGGAGTCAAGCCAAGGATAGCTAAGCTGTGACAGCTCACTTCTGGAGAAAATGGTCTCCAGCCTTGAAAGAGGGACTGTGAGAAATCAAGGTAGGAAAAAAAAAAGGACATGGAGTGGCAGAAATAAAGATATACACCTCCATCCCTATTACTCTGAGCCTGACTGCAATAATGATGGAAGCACAAATATGTTTTTGGTCAGAGAATGGGACTGCCAACTACCAGGACTCGCTGTACTGCCTGTGGAACCAGGTGGAAGAAAGAACCCAGAACATTGACTCTAATATCTCCTGAAGACAGTGGCAGTGTCTTATGGAAATTCAGAAGAGGGAAGCTCAGACATTCCAAGAAGTAGAAGAGAGGTCTCCAGACAAAGTCAGGCCATGAGTTATGGGGAGGATGTGTTGCTCAGATTAGAGGCTGAAAGCAGTATGTCAGGTGGAAGAGCAGCTGTGGTGGCCATTTTACAGATTTGGAGAGCTTCCCAATGAGTAAGCATGGCAGGCTGCTAGGAAGCTAAAGAAAATAAAGGGGGTTGGCCCAGGAGTCTGGGGAGGGAGGGGCTGACTCAGTGATTTTTTTGGTAGATGAACTGCAGCTGGCTGCAACAACAAAGGGCTTTCTGCAGATTCTGGGGCTGTCCCTTGGCAATGAACAGAGCTACAGCCAGGTCCACATAAAGCCTATATAAGGTTAAAAGAGTTGCCGTGCTGTCCAGGGAGGCCTAGCTCAGTGTGGTGGGGAAAGGACCCCAGGCATGGAGAGTTGCATTGGGAAGGGTTTTGCCTTCTCAGCTCTGGAACCTTCCTGTAAATTTCAGTGCACCCTACAGGAGCAGAAGTGGCTGAGGTGAGGTGGTATGCATTAACACTCTTTCTAAGAGGCATTCTGCTGGCTTCCCGAGAATTTATTTTTGAAGCATCCTCTGGTTTTCTTGGTGAAACCGGGTGGCTTCTGAATGGATGCTTCCTACACTTGCCTCAATTGTTCCATGCCTCCTTACCTGAGGTTTAGGTAAGTCCTGATGGTTGGAATTTGGCTGCATGGATGAGAACATCACAGAGAGGAAATGATGCCAGGGTGGAGACAATGAGCAGACATCAACATGATGCTGATGATAATGCAAGAGCCAAGAAAACCTGGTCAGAATTTTGGAGAACTTTAGCTAAGAGATCTAGATAGGCTTTAACATGGGGGTTAAGAAGCTAAGAAAGTTTGTTAATGGATTGTTCAACAGAAATTGTAGCTGACATTAAATTAGTAACAGTGGTTCTGGACAGTTTGCATGACCCTGGGGAGGGAAGGCTATGTGGATATAACAGAGTGGGGGGTCAAATTTGTCATATCAGAG
The DNA here is from genome assembly GCF_021218885.2 of Marmota monax. Classification (NCBI taxonomy): domain Eukaryota; kingdom Metazoa; phylum Chordata; class Mammalia; order Rodentia; family Sciuridae; genus Marmota; species Marmota monax. The sequence continues at coordinate 640,106 of NW_026692881.1, forward strand.
ATTTTTTGGGGTCTCTGCCCTCTAAGAAAGAAAGTAACTTAACATAGACACTTATAGGCCGTGTACAGGCTGGAAATCCCCATGTACCTTCAGGGGGAAGCTTGAATGTGTCATGCCTGGGACTGCACCCATCTTCTCTATGTGGAGCATTCTCTTGTGGGCAGCCACAGGTGGGGATCTCTCTCAGCTCCATCTGCTGCTCTTTTACAGCAGGATCTGCAGTGAGCCCACTCCACTCCTCCGTGTGGATAGGTGCTCATGTTTCCTGCAAGTCCTAAAGACCTTTTAGGGGTCAAGGTCAAATCCATGTCCTCTACTCTCCAGACTCTGTTTTTTTCCACTGTTGCCATTGTCCCCTTGATCTGGCTTCTTCAAGAAAGTGGTGTAAGTGGGTTCTTCTGAAGTCCTTTTGTGGTCTCCCAGGCAAGCTGTTCCTTCATACATTGTGGGCTCACTAACCTTTCTGTTATGGTTTAGACTGTCTTACAAAAGCTCATGCGTTGAAGGCTTGGTCCCCAATGCAGCAGTGTTTGGAGGTGAGACTTTGAAAGGTGATTGGATCAGGGAGGCTTTGGCATCATTGGTGGATTAAGCCATCGATTGATTCATATCATAATGGATTTGGGGGAAAGGGCTTTGTTATAAAAGCAGGCTCTCTCTGGCTTTGCTTCCTGGCCACCATGAGGTGGGCAGTTTGCTCCACCATGGACTCCCTACCATGATGTTCTACATCACCTCAGGCCAAGTGATCATGGACCCATAACCCATAACAGTGGAGCCAAGTGATCATGGACCCATAACTCTGTGACTGTGAAGCAAAAGAAGCCCTTTCTAATTTAAATGATTTCTCTCATGTCTTTTGTCAAAGCAAGGGAAAGATGACAGTCTGATCCTTCCTGTGCTCTATCTAGCAGAATTCAGAGACATCTCCGGATTGTGGTCTAAGGATGTAAGAGAATGTGTTTACCTTTCAATGTCTAGATGAGTTTTGCCTCCCTTATGTTTTTCTTTTCTAGATGAGGAGAGATTGTCAAACATGTGGGCACATGGTAGCAGAGAAAGCAGAGTGCACACCAATTATAAAAACAAGCCAATGGTTTCACAGGGAACAATGTATTGGGGCAAATGATCATGGCACCCTGCTAATTCTATCTTTCTCTATTTGTCCCTGTCACTCTGCTCTTCTCTCTTATGTCATGGTTTTGCTATTGTTTCTCATTTGCTTTTGGACTTTCTGACACTTTAGTTGTCATTTTGGTTTTGTTTCTTGTTCCTTGCTCGGTTTGAACTATTGTTCTTTCTGATGTATAATTACAGAATAAGCCAGAAGTCCAGATAACAATAAGCTGGAAAGTCTCTGTTAATATGCATTTGTACCACCAAAAGAAAATGAGCACATTTGTATGATAAATGAAAATGTGTTATCTTGCAGGAGTAGTGAACAGGAAGGTTAGGCAATGTGAAGATTCAATGACATTTCCCCAAGTTCAAGGATTGCATTGGGAACTATATTTCCCTTGGGTTAAAGGCTGGTGTTAAATAGGCAGAGAATTGGAAGCTGATAAAGGAATTACTAATACTGCCGTTTGTTTTACAAATTTCAATTAAAGGATTTAATATGATGGTTAAAATATAAATTACATTTAATAAAACTACAAGACTGGCATTTTCCTTAATTTAATATCCTGCTTAATGCCAGGAGGCATTAATCCTGGAGGCATTGGGTGGTCTCAAACTCACACTAAATCCTTGGCATTTATGATTCCTGATTAAACAAGAAATACTGTGCATTAGACTGCAGAGTGGAATCAAGTAATATTATGGAGTTTTTCCTTTAGAGCCTAGAATTTAATAAGATCTCACTACACTTTGAAACATTTAAAAAATCTCAGAATGAATCAAATGTTTGGATAAGCCACTGCAATTTTTCTTTCATTAGCTTGACAATTGCAAATAGAGTAGGTTTTACTTTGTTAGGTCTCCAAGCCAATAAAACATGAACACTTAAGGAAACTGAGCATCACAACACAGATGTGTATTAGTGTTATCAAATTACAAAAGCTTTAAAAATTCAGTTTTGTGGACTTTATAGGGAGGATTCAATGGTTTTTCCAATCCGGTAAAGAGAATTTTTTTTTCAGCCATAAGACTTAACATAATTTCTTTAGTTCTTTGTAGTTTTCATTCACATTTTGCTATAGGGCTAACTCCAAATTAATTTTTTTTGTATGTGTACACATGTGCATACATATCATGTGGGGATATTCAAGACCCTTATATAAAACTGTGTGGTAGTATTTGCCGCAGTCTGGCTGGGCACAAAATAACCAAGCCACCACAAAAGCCTTGTAGATTCAGACAGCAACTCTTTATTCCTGAACTCTCACCGGCACTCTACAAGCACGTTCTGGGGAAATTAAACTACCTCCACCGGGCTCTGCGTACCAATTCTCTCAGAACCCAGCGAGAACTCAACGGGAACTCAAGGAGCGGGCGCCTGAGGCAGCAGGATACGCCCTATTCCCAGCAAGATCTACCCTAAACCTGGAGCCACCCTAATCCAGCAGGATCCACCCTAAACCTGGAGCCACCCTAATCCAGCAGGATCCTCCCTAAACCTGGAGCCACCCTAATCCCTGAGCAGGGTCACCTTAACCAAAAATGCCATGCGTCCTACTTGGCTATGGCTCTCAGCAAGTATTTGCATATAATGTACATTCATCTTCTCTATATACTTTAAATCCTTTTTTCTATAACATTTAGTACAATGTAAATGATATGTAAGTAGTTATTGTATTGTATTGTTTAGAGAATAATGACAAGAAAGAAATCTCCACATGTTTAGAATAGAGGCATTTTTAAAATTTTTATTTAGAATAGTTTTGATGTATCATTGGTTGAGTACAAAGAATCCAAACCTATAGCTAAAGAGGGATGACTGTATATATTATATATAACATGTACATATAAATAATATGTATTTTTTCTCCAAGTTTATTTCATTTGTTGTTTTCACATGAGTTGTCTTTGGTGAGGTCAGTCACATGGAAAGGTAAAAGCTTTCAAGTGCTCTATGTCTCCTCTTACCTGAGGTCCAGGTAGGGTTCTGGTGATGGCATCTGGCTAACTTGGATGCAAATACCTCAGAGAGGAAGGAAATAAAGGCAGGGTGCAGAAATAAAGGCAGACTGACAGACAAGTTAATGACAAAGAAATAGAAAAGAGAACTGGGTCAGAATCTGGGAGAGTGTTAGCCAAGAAACCCAGAATTTTCTTGGGGATCAGAGAGCTACAAAAGTTTATTAAACATTTGTTTCTGCAAAAACATTGAGTGACGACAACCTTCTTTACCTCAATTCTTCCTCAGATGTCATAACTCTTAGGATCAAGTTCCTCAGGGCCATTTTGTCATCTTGGAAGTTAGGCGACATCCTGTGCCTGAGCCCCTCTCTCTCTCTGCTTCAACCACGTTGTTTTTGTTTTGTTTGGTGGTGCTGGGGATAGATCCACAGCTTCACACATGTTAGCTAGGAAGCACTGTACCGGTGTTTTCTTTTAATATATCCCAAGTATTTATCTTTTTTCTGCTCTTAGGAACTCATCACTTATTCTTCCCTGTGCCTGGACTGCTGCCCAGCTCCAACCAAACCCATTGCCTTGTTTGCTTCTGTGCGTTTCCAGGTAGGTTAGGTGTTATACATCTTACAACGTCTTCTGTCACTCACTATCCTTGAAATTAGGTATTAACTTATTTAGCTTTTTTTTTTTTTAAACATTTGTCTCTATCCATGGAGTGGTATTTCCGTGAGGGTAGGAAACACTATCTGTCCTGTAAAGAAAGAGTTAATTGCTTGAACAAAAGGCATAAGCAGAAATCTGGAATTATAGGCTGAATTATGTCCCCGCACAAGATGTATTAGATTCCTATGTTCTTAATACCTGTGAATGACCTTATTTGGAAATAGGGTCTTTGTAGATGTAATCAAGCTATCAAGTCATCAGGGTGAATCCCCATTTGATATGACCAGTATTCATATAAGATAAGGAAAATGCCTCTTGAAGATAGAAATACACAGGGAGAACGTTATGCAATAACATAAGTAGATATCAGATGATATCACATGAGTTGTGAAATAACAATTAGTTAAGCTCAAAATACCATGAATTCATGGCCATGATTAGAAGAAAGGATGAGGAAAGAAAGGATTCTATTCAGTCTTAGAAGGAATATGGCTCTGCTAATACCTTGATTTAAGACTTCAGGTCTCTAGAACTGGAAGGGAATGAATTATTGAATTATTGTTGTTTAAAGCCACCCAGTTTATATTTATTAGGGCAACTCTAGAAAAGAAAAGTTACATCTGAGTCAGAAGCAGGTGGTACTAATTTCTAGGTAAAGGGCAGTGGTACTCAAGGTCAAGCTTGCTCTTGGAAACTGTGATTTGATTGATCTAATAGGTGAATAATGAAATAACTTAGCTGAGAAAAAAGGAGAGTGTCAGGGTTGTGGATTTGGCAAAGCCTGAGAAAGGATATCCTTAAAAATGGCTAACAGTTAATACTTGGTGGTGATTATATAAACCAACTTCACGTAAGCACTATGCCTACGTGGTTTTTATCTTTTTCTGAAAAATATCTCCTGAGTTAGATTCTTTTATTATTTTTTCATACGTGAAGAAACTAGATTAAGAAATAGCAGAGCCTTGATTTGAACCCAGGTGAATATAAAGGACAGACATCAGGTAAAGACAGCCCATAAAATGTCTTTTTGTGTATAGATATTCAGTTCCCAAAGGTATTTATGAAGAAATCCTATGGGTCAAACCATTTTACAAGCTGCTGTGGTGTACCGCGATCCGGTCTATGTCAAAGCAGTTATTGACATATAGGTATATGCTTTCTATTTTTAAGTTTGTTTTTGACAATACTGTCAATCAATCTGTGTGTTTCATAACCCCCTAGGCAATGGGGTGTGATGTTGTCATCATATTCAAAACTGGATCTAAATCTGCTTCGTAAAAACCCAGAAGTATTGACGACAGTTTCAGACTCCTGCCTTTAACAGGGCCTTTTCTTCAGCTCCCCAAGTAGGTCAACCACTAGCCCTTAGGCTCAGAGAAGGAGAATGCAGAGGAATCAAAAGCTGGAAGGGATCTTGATAGGGAAAGAGATCATTAGTTCTCTTCCCAGAGAACTGCATTTCTCAAAGATGAAACATATTCTTGAAATTCCCTAGAGAAAGCAATTTCATTGGGTCTCTAGGGGGAGAGAGTGCGGGATATTGGAGAGAGGGTGGGATGGTAGGTCAGAAAATCTCAGCTACAAAGCTAAGACTCCCACACTGGAGCAATAAACCTACAGGATTGAGTCTGCACTTCCATTGTGGTCATTGATTGTGACCATTTCCTCATATGTGAAATGAAAATAAGAGAAGCTTGCTTGCTGCCAGAGTTTTGTAAGACTGAAATGGGAAGGTGTAAAGAAAGTTTTTTTTTTTTCCACTTAGGGCAATTGCACTAAAAATGTCCTACCAGAGGGAGCATCTTTTCTTTCATTTTCAGGACATTTTTATCATTGTGTCCCAGGGGTATTTACTTTGTGATTTCCAGCTTTATTTACATCAATATCAATTATCAGTATTACTTTTTTTGGATGTTTATTAGGTTTTCTTTCCTCCTCCTCCTCCTCCTCCTCCTCCTCCTCCTTCTTTCTCTCTCTCTCTCTCTCTCTCTCTCTCTCTCTCTCTCTCTCTCTCTCTCTCTCTCTCTCCCCTTTCCATATGGGCTTGCAGAGACTCAAACTGCATGTGGCATCCTAAACCCTCTCTTGTACACAGAAGATAAGTCCCACACAGACATGTCAAGAGAAAAGCTACTTAGAGGAGCTCTGTATGTTTTTTTTTTTTAAAGCAAGAAGGAAGTTTATTTCTTTTTTAAAAAAAATTAGTTATTTTTAGTTGTATGTGACAGCAAAATCTATTTTGATATAATTATACAATCATGGAATACATCTTATTCTAGTTAGGATCCCATTCTTCTGCATGTAAATGGTAGTGGGATTTACTGTGTTGTTTTATATATGTACATGGCAAAATTATGTCAGATTCATTCCACTGTCTTTCCTTTGCTTATTTCCCCTCTTTTCCCTTCATTCCTCATGGTCATATCTACTGAACTTTTATTCTTCTCCTCACCACCTGCCTCCCTTATTGTGGGTTAGCTGCTACATATTAGAGAAAACATTTGACCTTCGGCTTTTGGGGACTGGCTTATTTCAATTAGCATAATAGTCTCCGATCTGCCAATTTGCTGGCAAATGTTATAAAGTCATTCTTCTTTATGGTTGAATAATATTCTATTGTGTAAATACGCCACATTTTCTTTATCCATTCCTCTGTTGGGGGGCACTGAGGTTGGTTCCATGGCCTAATTATTGTGAATTGAGCTGTTATAAACATTGATGTGGTTTTGTCACTCTAATATGCTAATTTCAAATCCATTGGATATATACTCAGGAGTGGGATAATTGGGTCAAATGGTGTTTCCATTCCAAGTTTTCTGAGGAATCTCCACACTGCTTTCCAGAGAGGTTGCACCAATTTGAAGGCCCACTGGTAATGTATGAGTGTATCTTTTTCTCCACATCCTATCCTTGCCATTGCATGGCTTTTATTTTATAGTGGTTCTCTAGACCAATAGGCAAATTTTGAAAATTTGGGGTATGTTAGTCACTTTCACAGTTTATTTCTCCTTTAGATATTTTTCAGACTGTCCTTTTCTCTTAGCCTGAGTTTTGGTAATTTTTTTTCTTCTTTAAGATCATCTCAAATACAATGGGATGTCCCCAAATATTAAAAATCCTGTCAAAATACTGTGAAGTGCATTTTTTAAAAAGTGCATTTTTCAAATGGCAAATACAAGTAATGTGACCACTGATCGCAAGTAGTGATCTCTAAAAGCTCTGTCCAGCATTTTCTAGGAACATCCACACATAAGTACAAGGGCTGATGATGGCAATAATAACAAGAAAATTAGATACGATTCAAGGAAATCCCATTATGCACTAGACACTGGGTTAAGTTCTTTCTACATAACCATAGGCATGGTCCGAGGGTATTACTATTCTGCAGAGGAGAAAGCTGAGGTTTTCATAAAATAAGTAAATTGCAGTTTCAAGGGACAAGAAATCCATCCTTTATCCTCTACTCTGGATATGGTGGTATATTTTATTAAGGGCTAAACAGGTCAGGTTTTGGAACCTGCATGCATATAGGATCAGGGCCTCAGATCATGATAGTCTTCTTCCTCAGTTCTGTAAAATCTGCTCCCCTGCCCTTTGCAGTCATTGGTATATCCATCTGCTCACAATAAATTTCTTAATCACCTCTGGTGCTGTGATCCTGACTCCTGAAGTGTTTTGTCCCTGCCACCCATGGGGAATGCACATTGTTAACACATCTGCTCCCCCCTTCCTCCTGGTAAACTCTGAGGCGGAGAGTCCACTGGAGGGCTTTCAGGGATGCCTAGCTTCTCTGGCAGTGAGGAAAGTTTGCCATCTGTCTATGGTCATGGAGTATCCTTCACTGACCTCTTGCTTTCAGTTTCTAAACTAAATGGCCCTACTGTTATCCATCCCATTTACTCTTGTGATTTTTCTCCTCTCCTTATATAGATGGTCAAGAAATTGTAACTCTTTTAGGAAGGACTAACGCTAGTTTTTTTTTTTTTTTTTTTTTTTTTTAAGAAAAGCAAATAATGTATTTCACTGTAATATGATTTTGGTTTTCTAAAGGACAGATTTATCATTTGTGCTTATTGTAATATTGAGTTTCTATAATTTACTTATCATAATAGGGCATGGCCATCTGAATTCCAGTCTACAAAAATGTAGGTAAGAAATTTCCTCTGGACACTCCCTCTAAGCTCCTAGAATCTCAGCATTTTTGGATGAATAGAGAAATTGGAAAGATGTAATTGTATCTTTAATCAAGATGTTGCCTTTTTGTGATGGTTGACTTTCACTTTGAAGAATAGAACTTAGATGAATGTGCTTTATTATCTGCCCTGCAACGGCATGGTTCCTCTCCTGGAAAAGCTATCAAGATGATCCTTGCTCAGTTTTATGTTCATTCCTCTAAATGCACGGGTATGTCCCTATAGATACATAAAAGTGCAATACAAAGACAGTCACTATTAAAAAACTTAAATTTTTCTGATACACACTAATGGAAAAGCTTCATGAACAATAAAAATTAGCACAATTAACACATGTGCAAGAAAGAAGCCTTGGGTGACCCTATTTATGTCTCTCCTGATATTTCAATCTAGTGGTATTTTCATTATTCATAGGCTAAGACTGTCACTCTTACCCACTGTCTTTCCCCAGCCTAGCATCTGTTAGTCTCCTCTTTATTTTCAATTCTATGAATTTCCCCCTCTATATTATTTTAAGGTTTAAGAGTCCACATGGATACTGAATTCTTTCCTCACACCTGGCTTCCTGAGTAAGCAATGAGTATTTGATTTTTCCTTGGGCATGAGCCATTTCTCCTGGCCTGCTTTTTATAACACACAATGGTTTCTCTCTTCCTGGTTTTAATGGTCTCATTAAGGGTCTTAGAAATGGTGACTCTTGAATATCATTTACCCAAGCATCATCCAGGTTTCACTGGAGAAAGGGCTGAGAGACACAGAAAAACATAGTCTCATATTTCTATTCATCTTCAGCCAACCTTATCATGCTGCCCTTTCAAGGATGGCTTTGTAATTAATATGGGCAACAAAAAGGCTAGCAGTACCACTCGCTGCCCAAGCAAGTCACCTTAATGCTTTTATACTGTTAATAAGACATAAATGTGGCTAATAGCAGCATTTTTATATTGCATTAATGAAACACAATTTCAGAATGTGACATGAATCTTACCTAATTAGTAGCTTTTGAAATGCCCTCAAACCTATTTTGAAAGAGAATCTGATGCTTTGAAAAGAGATTCAGAAGGCAGAGACCCCAAATTGCTCAATTTCCCAGGGGCTCAAGACATTCCTATTCCTACCAACTTGAGTCTTTTCCCCTGCTAGAGAAGTACCTCAGACCTCTTATACCACCCTTTCCTTCCATCCATGAGCTAGGGAAACAATCACCACCATCAAGTTTGACCTTTTCTTCAGCTTGACATATTTGTAATTCCTGATACTATGTCATGGTGCAGCAGATTAGAAAGTCAGCATATAGAGTCGAATAGGGAAGAGGTTAGCCAGAGTCTATAGCGCCTAAGGGTTCCTAGTGATCCCCAGAGTTCTTCAGCTGAAAGTTCTACACACTTCAAAGCTAACTCATCTTTCCTGCCTTTTTTTCCCTTTCTCCCTGCTCTCTCTTTTCTCCTTTTGTCTTTTGATTAGTTTATTTTTTTTTCTTCTCTATACTTGTTTTCCTCTGAGTGGAGAGTTGAAATGATCTTATACTTCAGTTGATGATAACTCATTCACACAAATTATTTTATCTTTTTTCCTTCATTGCTCATGTTTATATTCATTTCATTATTTATTTATTTATTTATTTTTGCAGTGTTGGAAATCAAACCCAGGGCTCATGGAGGCTATGCAAGTGCTGTGGCTCTGTCCTATGTGATACCTTTCACAGGTACCTGTTGTGGAGCATTTCATACCTGTAGTTGCAGTGAAGTCAGTGAAAAGTGGAGTTCTGTCTGCCAGTGTGTCTTTCAAATTTACACAAGTGGTCCTGTACTACAGAACTCATATTGTCTCATTGATTTACTCAACCCTATTTTTAAGAAAAAGATTTAATAATGCAGTAGCTGGTAAATCTCTACTGACTGCTACATTCTATCATCTTCTACCCAATATCTATACTATATTTTAGTTATTCATTATTCTAGTGTTGGTATCTAGGGTGCTTCTAACATTGGTATCATAGTTGATATTTTAATGGACATCCTTATGCCTTGAGATATTCACTCTGAGGTATCACCTCTGACTTTTCTGAAATTTGAACAAAGGATTTTATGCTCACATCCTCAGCTTCCTATTTGGAGCATACTTTCTTGAGAGTGTCTAAGGTTTGATCTTTACTCAGAAAAATTAATTTTAATATTATTTGCAATCTGAAGAGCTTGGAAGTTTTCAAGACTTAGAGGCTCTGATTCTTTTTGTATGAAAGTACTTCCTGATCTAATCACTCTTCTCTTGTATTTTACTCTAATAGCATTCATGTGACATTTTCACCAGTCTGGCTGGAAATCTTCTTTGCTAGATTATCCAGGTCACTAGGAACATTTTCCACCATCCACATTACTTTTGATGACTGATTCTATCATTATATAACAAGGATCTCCTTTCCTCCAATTTCCAATAAGATTTCTCTCATTTTCTTTTAAAACCCCATAGGTAGCCTTCTTAAAATAAAAAATTCTGCAAACAGTCTGATCAAGGCAATTTAGACTTTCACTGATATTCTCTTTAAAGTCCTTCATCCATCCATTTCCTTCTGTCTTCCTCTGCCACATTTTGGGTTTTTGTTATAGCACATCCCAATTTTGGTTCCAAACTGTATTTTTAAAAAATTTTATTTATTGTAATGTGTTATATATGACAGCAAAATATGATTCAATCCATATTATACATATAGAACACAGTTTTTCATGTCTCTGGTTGTACACAAAATAGAGTCACACCATTTGTGTCTTCATACATGTACTTAGGGTAATGATGTCCATCTCATTCCACTGACTTTTCTACCCCCGTCCCCTCTCTTCCTCTCCCTCCCCTTTGCCCTATTTAAAGTTTGTCTATTCCTCCCATGCTCCTCCCACATTATGAATCAGCATCCTTATATCAGAGAAAACATTCAGCATTTGGTTTTTGGGGATTGGCTTACTTCACTTAACATTATATTCTCCAACTCCATTCATTTACCTGCAAATGCTATGATTTTATTCTGTTTTAATGCTGAGTAATTAATTGCTGCATTAAATTTATCCCCAATCTTAGTAGGTGAAGATAATGAACACTCTTTAAGTCAGGAATCTGAAAGCAGCTTATCTAGATAATTCTGTCTCAGAGTCTTTCATAAAGTTGCAAATAAGCTGTGGGTCAGGGTTGCAATCATCTCAAGGCTTAACAGACTGTAAAATCTAGTTCCGAGCTCACTCGGCTGTTGGCAGGCCTCCATTCCTCACCAACTTTTAGCCAGAGGCGTCAGTTCCTTCCTTAGTGGATCTCTCTGCATGCCTGCTCACAACAGGAGATAAAGAGGATAACATGGGATAAAGGGAATTGTTATGGTCTAGATATGAAGTGTCCCACCAAAGCTCATGTGTAAGACAATGCAAGAAGGTTCAGAGGTAAAATGATTAGGTTAAGGGAGCCTTACCCTAATCAGTGAATTAATCCATTGATATAGACTATGTGGTAACCCATTGGCAGGTAGGGAGTGGCTGGAGGAGGTGGGTAATTGCAGGTGTTCCTTTATATTTTTGTCCCTGCTGAGCAGAGTTCTCTCTGCTTCCTGATGGCAGGCCTTAGCTGCTTTTCTCCACCATGCCCTTCTGCCATGATATTCTGCCTTACCTTTCCCCCCCCAGTTCTGGAATCTGCCATCTATGGATTGAGACCCCTGAAACCATGAACCCAAATAAACTCTCCCTCATCTATGTTGTTCTTGTCAGGTCTTGTGGTCACAGTGATAAAAAAGCTCATGAAAACAAGGAGATTATTTGTGTCTATATCTATGTTCCTCTTTCCCTTCCTCATTCTCTCAAAATGAGTCTCATGACCCAAGATGAAAGTCACAGCCTTTTATAACAAAACCTTGGAAGTGATAAGCTATCACTTCTGCCATATGCTATTTGCTACATTGACAAACCATGATGGTGTGGGAAAAGTGGCATGAATACCAGGAGAGAGAAAGGATCATTGGTGAGTACAGTGACCACAGTGACTCCATTTTCTTGATACTATTATGAAAAAAAAACCCATTGTTTCTCTGTTGATTTTTGAGTTATTATCTCCAGCGTACATGAAATTCTCATGTAGGTAATTTTTGGCTTCATACTTGTGACCTTTCAAGTACATCAGCATTTATTTGCAACTTTGATATGTCTTTTTGTCTGGGAGGACATGAGGAAAGCAAATGGTTAAACAGCAGGTCTGTGGTCCTGCCCTTTCTCAGGGACTTCCCTGGGAAACAAGGAGACAGGCAAATGCAGTCAAGTCTCCTTATAAATATGCTAATAACAGACTTCCAGATAAACAACTAAAGGTATTTTTTGGTAGGAGAGTTTATCAGAATGTCTGATTTTCTGGAGTTGTTTATGGTATGCAAGCCTGGGATCTATGGATTTATGGTGCATGAACCGTTGGAAAATGTCACATAAGCTTTGTAACTCCTAACTCTAAGAGATAAATATTTCCTGCCAACTTGGAAGATAGGTAATCATATTTAGAGGCTTTCTCTGATTCAGCTTATTTGTTTTTTTTCCAAGAATATTTCACAGGTATGGTCATCATCTTCCATAGGAGATACATACTATCTGTTTTTATTTTGTCATATGAATAGTCATTGATAATCAATACCTAATTGACTAATTCCATAGGGGTTGCACAATGGTGGGATTTTATCATTCCTTGGTTTATTAGCTGAAAAACTTCTATAAAGTTCCCTTCATCTGCTACTTGCTGATCCATTGGTATAGGGCTTATAGGAAAGGCAGGATAATGCTTCAGTTTTGCCTTTATTAGTTTTCAAATGATGAATGTTGTTTTTAATTAGCATTTTTGCTGCTGTGACCACAAAACATGACAAGAGCAATTAAAGGAGGAAAGTTAATTTTGAGGCTCATGGGTTCCTGAGGAAATGAGGCAGAACATCATGGTGGATGAAGGTGTCAGAGGAACAGAGTTCAGAACATAGCACCAGGAGTGGGGGGTGGGGGGGATGGAGGGAATGGGAGAGATGGAGGGTGCAGGGGGTACAGTTAGGGACTGACTCTTGCTCACCATGGACAAAATATAAACCCAAAGAGTATCCATCTTTTCCAGCCACACCTTATCTGTCTACAGTTACCTCCCAGTTAATTATTATCAGTGAAGCATTCACTGATTAGGTTAGGGCTCTCATAACCCAATCATTTGACCTCTAAACTTTTTTTCATTGCCTCACACATTAACTTTTGGGAGACACCTCATATCTAAACTGTAATAGGTATGGTTGCTATCATCCTTCAGTGTTGACCTATTATTATTATTTTTACATTATAATGTATAACATTATATATGTTTTTTTAAAAAAATTATTTTTTAGTTGTAGTTGAAAACAATACCTTTATTTAATTTATTTATTTATTTTTATGTGGTGCTGAGGTTCAACCCCAGCGCCTCGCATGTGCTAGGCGAGCACTCTAACACTGAGCCACAACTCCAGCCCCAATATTACATATGTTAAAAGTCTTTCTCTAGTATTTTAATCCACATTGGTTATTGTTCTTATTGTTGTTGAAAGTGGGGAACTTCATTGTCTCTTTTGGCTCTTGAATCCTTTTGAGATGATTCCAGTAGTCTCTGACAGCAGCATTATTATCAAGTATGACAACAAATTCTAGACTAATTTGGCACATTTCTCCAGATGGGAAATCAGCTATATCTTGAGGATTCTTAGTTTCCTTCAGAAGTAAATGGTGCTTAGAACCCATAATCTGATTGCTAAAGTCCTACCTGGGTTTTTCCACAGTCTTGCCAACAAAGTTGATGGACAAACTTTGGACACCACCCCTGCTGTTTTGGTGAATGGAATCTTTGCATAATTTTAATTTGTTTTTCTTTTAACATGAGCAGGCTTGAGCATTTTATATTTGTAAGGGCTGTTTCCTTTTTCTGTGAATAGTCCGTTCACTAGCTCACTTAAAATTGCCTCTCTCTTTTTAGAACCTCTTTATACCAGTAGTTCTTAAAGTATGATCTAAGGAACCCTGGGGTTCCTCAAGACTATTTTAGGGGGTATATAGGTAAAAATTAGTATCTTAGTATAAATATTAAAACAAACTCTAATACTAATATTAGGACAATAGGAAGATAGTATTTGCCTTTTCACTGTCATTTATGTCATGAGGGTTCAGTGGAATTTTCCACAGGCTACATGATAGGTGATATTGCAACAGATGGGATACAGAAACAGCTGTCTTTTATTAAGCCAGACACTTAAAAAAAACTGTAAAATATAAAGCAATATCAAACTTCCAATTAATTTTTTTGTTTCAGTTTTTTATGTAATTAAATTTATCAAATTTTGAGACCTATAGGGCATTGGACTTCTTGCCAGTAACATGAGATAAAAGAGGATAATGAAGAAATATCTTTAGTCGCTGAGGAAAAGAAAATTGAATTAGTGTTGTACATCCACTTAAACTAGCAGGGTGAGAAAGAAAGGCATTTTGTGGACCTTCAAGGCCTCGGGAATTTTAATATGCAAAAGTTATCCTGAAAGTCACTCAGATTGGGGGAGGGGAAGAGGTAGGAAGAAAGGAGAGGGTCAACCATGCCCAAGCCGTTCCTGTCCTTGCTAAGTTGAAGTGAGCAAAGCATCTAGTAGGGTGCAGGTAAGTGGAGGTGGTTTGGGCATGGGAACCTCCGTCTCCATAGGCAGTAGGATATGCTTCATGATTTTTGACATTGTTTTTAATAGTCACAAGCTGCTCTATATTTATGTTTATTTTTTTCTTTCCAACATATTCTGTAAATGATCTATTACTCTTAAACAGATGTTTTTTTTGGGGGGGTGGTGAAAGCCAGAGTGTATTAAGTGCAAAACTTTACTTTTGAACTTTGCTTAACCTCATGGATAGCTGGGGAAACCCAGTTTGGCCCCCTAGGAGGATCAGAGGTATCCAGATGATCAGTGCTTTCTCTCCATCTAGGTACATGCACAGGGGACTGAGTGAGGATCCTGGCTGCTTTTGTGTCCTTAAAGCACAGCGTGTAGCTCATCCTCTAATTCCATTCCAGGAACCCCAGAACTGCCTCTCTGAGCTGTAAAAAGAATTGTGTGGAGAGGCCAGTGCTGTGAAGATATTGGATTGCTGCTGAAAACCTTGTTTTCCAGGAGGTGATCCCTGGGACTTTAGCTTCATTCTTATGGAAAATAGCAGTTGAGCATTAAAGATTTTCAGCAGTCCAGAGCTGAGCATGCACACAGTAGCTGCATTGTGGGAAATACAAACAAAAACAGTCATCAGTTACTGGAGTAATCAAACATTATTGTGAGAAAGCTTGGGAATAATCTTGGGAACCCAAATAAATGGGTTTTGGGATACATTCCACAGCTGTGCCCTCTCTTCTCATCATTTCTTTCCCTATGGCTTTGGAGAGAACAACTAATATGTACACCAGTCTGTCATCTTCATTACCTAGGAGACAAACCAATTCTCTAAGGATTTCTTCCCCTCCAGCCACCAGTCCTTCACTGCAGTTTAATTTGCATTCGTATTACTCATTTGGTTATTATTTATAAAATGGCAGAGATTAGGTTTCAAAGTAAAGTTGGATTTGTTGCTGGAGGTAAAAGTAAAATTTCTTTAATAAGCTTAAATAAGGGGGGAAATGCTCTTGGGAGGATGCTGTCTTGGTCTTAGGATGGAAAGTTCTTCCTTGTACAATTCCTCATTATGGTCATTACTCTCCAGTTTGGGGGCTCTACTGCTCTGTGAAGACAGAAGCATTATTTTGAAGGCACAGTCTCAATATGTTTAAAGGTGAACAAGTAGTTCTAGAGTTGTTTTTATTAAAGTGGAATAGGGTACTTTAATGGTTGGCTGACTGTTTCAGAGAAGGACCTTGGCTGAGACAATGAGCAAAATCTCATCCTCAGGTTTGTGTCACCAATATTGCCCCAGAAAGAGAGAGATTTGTAAACCATGTCTTGAGGCATTAATTTCCAGATTCTTCTTTATGGATCAGGAACACTTAAGCCCATTTTCTTGAGCATTGTTTCCTGAAATGTGGTTCTACCTAGGGAAGAAGTCAGTAGCTAAAGCTGGTGGGACTGGATTTCAAGGGGATGGGGCTGTTCTTGCAGGATATGGGCAGGACACAGAAGGGTCCTCTTCCACTGACAGGGATTGCACACTCTCCTTCACATCCGTGTGGAGGCTGCACTCACCTGCACTTGCACTGCTGCTCTCCTCCAGGAAAGCTTTGGTAAGGCACAGATTTCATAGCTCTGCAACCCGAAAGAACAGTTTGCAGCTTTTCATCAGTAATACTTATTAATGTCTTTCTAGGTTTGTATCCTTCAAGGTTTAAAGTCCATAGTTAAGTGCTCAAAGAAACCTTGTTAATTTATTCCAACACATGCTGTCTGTCAGATTTGGGCTCATTATTAAAGCCTTTCTATAGTGGCTTTAATATGTGGTAGTCTAAACTACCACATATGTCAATGACTATGATAGTAGTAATTATGTTATCCCATGGGGATATGATGGGATTGAAAAGAAGTATTCCTGTGAAGAGTTAGGTATGTGTGGTAGTCAGTCTCATAGTGGCCCAAATGAGCTTCATCTCTTATTCCTGTCCTTATGTAGTCCCCTCTCACAGTCAATAGGGCTGACGGGTACAAACTCTAAGATACTATAAATATGACAGGGTGAGGCTCATGAGACTAGATAATAAAAGACATAGTGTCTTCCATCTTACTTTCTTGGATGACTTAGGAAGAAGGCAGTGGACACTCAACAACCCTTATGGAGAGGCCCATAGGTGGGAACTGACATCTCCAGCCAATAACCATGTCAGTGTGCCATCTTAAAATGGAGCCTCCGGCTTCAATCAAGCTTTCAAATGACTGCCTTCTCAGCTGACACTCTGAGTGTGACCTTATGAGAGACCCTGAGCCAGAATTAAGCTGCTCCTGAATTTCAGATCTACAGAAACTATGAGGTAATAACTGCCTGTTGTTAAAAGTTGCAATGCCTTATGGCTGTTTGTTTTGTAGTAACAGATAACTAATACAGCATAAAGGTCTATTCAATAAATCATACAAATTATTATTATTGAACTCTAGCCAATTATATTAGACTTTAGTTTCTTTCTGGTCTTGTTTTAATGTGGGACAAGTGCCAAGATAATCAGGACACCTGTTAAATGACTTTAGTGTGGATCATTTTGCTAAGTGACTAATAAATCTTTTAGTATGCAGTAGTGATTTTCATTGTTTCATTTATCTTGTGATATCTTTATTAAGTTATTTGAATACTGACTACATTATTTATTTATGTCAGACATTTGTATGGCAGTTTCAGGATTTAAAAAAAATAGAATAAATATAAAAGAAAGCAGAAGTAGAACAGTTAATAGAAAGTATAGGTGAGCCCTTTGTTGCTAGCTATGTCTGCTGAGGCCTAGTTCCCAAAAGGGATTATGGTTGAGATTTTGATATTAAAAACTAAGATAAATTAAGGTAATGAAGAACCCTATTGATATAAATTCTAATTAGTAATTAAACTTTTATTATCATTTGGGAAATTGACTTATCTCTGAAATATAACTAGGCCACAACATTGAATAAATAGGCAAAGAATTTTACTGACATATAAATAAAAGGAAATATGTATGCTATTTGAGAAGTATATGCACTTTTTGAGATTGGAGTACAGAGGATACTGGCCCTTGGGATATTTTTCATCTATAATTTTTATGTTCTCCCAGCCTGAAACCCAAGGACATTCCTACAAAATATTAAGTCACAGTAGTATAGTGCACAATCATGATACCCTTGAGGAATCTTACTTTTATCTGCCATGTGGGTTTGTGGAAACTAACAGGAGTATGAAATTAGAGTAACCCCTTCCTCAAAGTCCTTAAGTTTAAATAATTTGAAATACTCAGTTCTGTGAATACAATACAGGACCTAGCAGAAAAAAACACAGTAAAACTGAATCTGGATCTGAATGAACAGAGAAGATTAAAATTGTGGATGGGAACAACCTCATGCACCTGCTTGCCTGTCAAGTGGAAGATGTTTTGGTGGGTTCCCAGTCATGGAATGTGCAGTTTATGGGAAGAAAGTTTTCCAGACTCCCTTCTGTTTCCTGTGGCTGCATGGTCTTTGGTAATTACCTCCATTAGAACACCAGTTGTCCTACATGGCAGAACAGTTTGAGAATCAGTAATAAAAAAATCCCAAATTCAAAATGCTCCAATATCCAATACTTCTTAAGCACTGACAGGATGTCACAAAAGAGAAAATTCCACATCTGACCTGGTGTGATGGGTTGCGGTCAATATGTAGACACACTAAAAATACTGTATGAAATTACCTCCAGAATACATGTATAAGGTGTCTGTGAAACATAGATGATTTCTGTATTTAGACTTAGGGTCCCATCCCTGAGATATCTCATTATGTGTATGCAAATATTCCAAAATTCAGTAAATACTTCTGAAGTACTTCTGGTTGTACATATTCCAGATAAGGAATATTTAACTTGCAATTTCTTTATTGTCCTCCCTACTAGGTTTTAATGCTTGTTCCGAGAAGAGATTTTTTAATTTATTATTTGTGAAAAATTCTTAAGACTTCACAAATAGTGGGTTCTAATAATTAGATGGAGAAGTGAATGGTTACAGATTTTTAAATAGTGCTTATTCTTGAAATCACTAGCACTGCTATGAATTATCTTCAATCCATAGGCATGCAGCAATTGCTAATTTCAAAAATTAAAAAACAAAGAAGGAAAAAAAGAAAAAGGGATCAAAAAAGAAATGAAATGAATGGTAGGTGAAAATGCGAATGCTTCTGTAGAAACATATCTCTGTACCTAGTGACCTTGAACTGAGTCTAATTAAGTGGAGTCAAATCAATGCAAATGAATAAGCCTTTTATATTAAAAAAAAATTTAAAAACCCTCAAAAGCCTGGGCTTGCATGAACTGATTTTTTAATAGATGTTCAGATTGACCAGGAAAAGGGACTCCCCCCAATGATTAACCTGTACTCTGGATTTTGTTGGCACAAATACTTTGGTTGTAGTTAATGTATCTGAGATTTTTTGGGGGGGAGGGGACTGAACAGGGATATTCAGAAAGAAGAGAAGGCCTTATCTCAGAGGGATGTACATTAATAACTAACACAGAATGCCAGATCAGGGGAAATGGGCCCTTCTGCCACCAACATAACTCAGGGCTTGGTAATGAAGTGTGGAGCCTCTTAACTGCTTGAATAGAAATGTTAGGAAAAGCAACTTAATCACTTAATTCACTTAAAAAAAGTAAATTGAATCAACAAAATCTTTTGCTTTGTACAAGTAACTGAAGAGGACCAAGGTTAAAATATTAATGAAAACATACATTACATTCTTACCAAATAATAAAGTCAGCAGTACTTATAGAGGAAGTAGTAACATAGACATTGGCAAACGAAAGGAAAGAGGGAAAGAAAAAAATTCTACTATTTTAGTCCTCTGCCCCAAATTCTTTTTTTTTTATTTTAAATCAATTCACAAAAATTCCATGTATTTATGGGGTAGTAAATGATGTTTCCATTTATGTACACATTGTGTAGTGTTCAAATATGGGAAACTTACCAGTCTCTTCAAACACTTATCATCTCTTCATTGTGAAAACATTCAGAATCCTTTCTTTTAACTTTTCTGGAATAAGCTGTACATTATCATTCTCTATAGTCACCCTAAGGTGCACTTATTTCTCCTAACTGTAACTTAGTACTTTGATCAGCTTCCCCTATCTTTTCCTCTTTCTTACTCTCCCTGGCCCAAAAACTATTCTTAAAAGAACACTATTTCTTCAAAATGTTCTTCAAAATTAGTTTTTGGGTTCAAAGGAGTTTGGAGAATATTTAATGCTAAACTTTTAGAGTAACAAATTGATCTTTCTCTAAGGCCTGATAGATTTAAAAATATATATTATCATAAAATTAATATGGGCTCATTCTGAGAGTGGAGGATCAAAAACACCAACAAACCAACTCCCAAAGGAGATCTGATCAAGCTGTTGTTAGAAGACCTCAGTGTTTTCCCGGTTGCCACATTTCACTGAAAATAGAAAACCGCTGGGAAGCTCCACGCCAGGCTCTTTGTATTGCCCACACAGACCCTGCTATGGTTTGGCTGCTGTGACACTAAACGTTGATGTGTTGGGAGGCCGGCCCCCAGGAGGGTAGTCTTGGGAGGTGGTGTGGAACCTTTATGAGGCAGGGCTTAGTGAAATGTCTTTAGATCACCTGAGGGTGTTGCCCTCAGGGGGGCTTAAGGTAGTTCTTGTGGGACTCCCTTGGTAGTTCTGGAGAGGGGTCTCAAACTGAGACCCCCTCAATCTGGTTTCCTGTTCAAAATGTGACTTTTCTGCCCCACATTTCTCCATTTTACCATCTGCTATGGGGCCTTCAGGGTACTATGCTGTTTGTTTGCTTCCACAAACCTGTTTGATAAATAAATCTTTTCTCTTTTAGGCTGTCTCAGGTATTTTGTTATAGCAGTAAATAAATAGACTAATATAAACCCAAATAGTTAGGTTAATAACTTGGACTTTGGAGTCAGTTATCCTGGAGAAAATCCTAGTTCTTCCATTTGCTATTAGACTTTAGGTAAGTTAAAAGATACTTAACCTCTGTGTAACTGAGTTTACTTACTTCCCAAATTGGGAAAATAACAATGCCAAATTATGCAGTGTACATTCAATGAAATAATATGTGACTTTTTAAACTTAACATATTAATATATCTCTTTGATAGTATATATAGACTTTTTGATAGTTGTATAGAATTTACTTTTATAACGTATAACAGTTTAGTGATTATTGAAATATAATTTAAAGTAGAAATAGGTCTTGGAAAATTGAAAAGCACAAAAAAAGATTGCTAAATTGACTACATTCATATTAACATTTATAAGTAAGAATGAACCTCATGAACAATGTTAGAAGACACATAGAAAACTAAGTAGAAAATTATTATTCACAGAAAAATACCCAACGTCTTTAAAGTATAAAGAATTTTTTTCTGATAAATGAACCTAATAGAAAAATGAATGAAGACTAAGTTCTTCTGAAACACACACACACACACACACACACACATTGTCAATTTGCAAATGAGAGCCATGAGACAGACATTATATTTTTTCCCATAAAATTGGCAAATATTAAAAGAATATTAGTTAATATGAAGTTATTAAGAATGTATAAGAAAATGGGAATATTAATGTACTATTTGTAAATGTAAGGTGGTATAATTTTTGTTGGATTGCAAAGTGTGAATTTGAATTAACCTTTTAAAAAGCATATGCCATACACACCAATTCCACTAAGACTCTCCTTATCTATTTTATGCTTGTGCATATGCACAAAGACTTCCACATTAGCATCTTGCAGCAGATTTCTTTTTATCTGCAAAGAATACACAAGGCATTGAAAAGTTGAGACCCTGTCTCAAAATAAAAATTAAAAAGGGCTGGGGATGTGGCTCAGTAGTTAAGCACTTCTGGGTTCAATTCCTGGTCCCTCCCGCCAAAAAAAAAAAGTAACATCCATTCAATATCCAGTTAGACAGGATAATAAATTCCTGTGTACCACAGCACAGTAGCACAGTAGAATGACTATTGTTTACCTATTAAAATGCCTATTTTGTATTTTATGAATGACTAGAAGAGAAGAGTTTGAAGTCCTCAAACATAAAGAAATAAAGGTATGGAAATGCTAATTATCCTAATTTGGCCGTTACACATTGTATCCATATATTGAATTATTAGTGTTTCCTATAAAAATAAGAGTAAGACAGTATAACAATGCATAGGAAATAGAATTCTGTAAAACAAGCTGTAGAAAATGTTCCTTGTAACAATTTTCAGCCATTACCTGTGAGGCTTTGAGAAATATAAATAGGAAAGTACTCAAAGACCAGAGGAGTCCTGCCTTGAGGCACAAAATTGTGGGTCTTTGGTTCTTATGGAAGTTCTGCTCCTGGAGGAAGAGAAGGGGAATTATTTTTTTCTTTTTTTAAACCTGGTGGAAGGAGGGTTAACTTAAAATTTACATGAAAAAAAAAAGATGAGGAGTTCTCCTTCACTACAGGATGTAGAAACTGGCAAGACCACAGGCCTAAAGAAAAAGACCTGAAGGAAAAGAAAAGCCATATGCTTTCACAAGTTCTAGCTTTTCCTGAGTCCATCCGTGAGCTGAGGTCCCATAGCAACTAGGTGGACTGAATTCCTAGTTACAAAGTCCTTCCAAGGAAAGACAGACAAACAAATTCTTTCACTCTGGGCAGTTCATGGTAGGAAGAGTCTACCACAAAACTGTGTAGAGAGAAAATAGCTATAGAAAAATGCAAATCAAAAACCACTCTAAGATTTCATCTCACTCCAGTCAGAATGGCAGCTATTATGAAGACAAACAACAATAAGTGTTGGTGAGGATGTGGGGGAAAAGGTACACTCTTACATTGCTGGTGGGACTGCAAATTGGTGCAGCCAATATGGAAAGCAGTATGGAGATTTCTTGGAAAATTGGGAATGGAATCACCATTCGATCCAGGTCTCTCTCTTCTCAGTCTATAGCCACATCAATGTTTATAGCAGCACAATTCACAATAGCTAAACTGTGGAACCAACCTAGATGCCCTTCAATAGATGAATGGATTAAAAATGTGGCATATATTCACAATGGAATATTACTCAGCAATATAAGAGAATAAAATCATTTGCAGGTAAAGGGATGGAGTTAGAGAAGATAATATTAAGTGAAGTCAGCCAATCCCCCCAAAACAAATGCCAAATGTTTTCTTTGATATAAGGAGGCTGATTCATAGTGGAATAGGGAGAGGGAGCATGGGAGGAACAGACGAACTCTAGATAGGGCGGAGGGGAAGGGAGGAGGAATAGGGTTAGAAATGATGGTGGAATGTGATGGACATTATTATCCAAAGTACATGTATGAAGACATGAATTGGTGTAAATATAGTTTGTATACAATCAGAGATATGAACACTGTGCTCTATATGTATAATAAGAATTGTAATGCATTCCACTGTCATATAAATTAAAAAAATATTAAACTAAGAATTAGAAAATAAAAGGAAAGAAAATAGCTAAATCATAAAGACCACGTGTGGACTGATGTGGCAGTATAAAAATCCTGGGTGCCAGACACACAGGGCATCTGCTGTCACTCACCAGCTCTTTTCCACAGACTTTCTTGAAAGATGGGACAGGGCAGATGGGAAGCCAGGTGCCCCTTGGTTGCGTAGGGGCAGCAATCTCGGTACTTACTAGGTGGCTCATCCGGGAAGCTGCTGGTAGAGGGATGGAAATTGTCTGTCCAGTTCACCAGGGCTGATATACACCACTTTAGTGGATAGGTAAGGTAGCCACATTTTCTAGATCAGGGAGACCAATGGGACATTCCCTCCTGTCTTTGGAGAGAAAGGTAAACACAGGAAATGGCTCACCTGCTGCACCTGGGGAATTCCGCCCTTTCTTGACCCTATCCTGAGCTCAGCATCAGGTAACCAGCAGCAGCAGTGACAGAGATGGGAGACCTGTTCTGTGCTGCAGGAAGGAGGGACTGGTGAAGGCTGAGGGTGGGACAGGCACACTAAAAAAACCCCTTCACACCGGAAGGTCACACCAAGTCCAGATTATTTAGGATTCATGTAGCACTGACAGTAACCCAGCACCCCAAATCCTAATTCTCTTCAACACTCAGTAGACTGGTTCCATCCTAATATCCCACCCCCCTGTCTCACTCCAGTCAGAATGGCAGTTATTATGAAGACAAACAACAATAAGTGTTGGCCAGGATGTGAGGAGAAAGGTACACTGGAAACAAGAATAAAGGGGGAAAATAAGGGTGGTGGTGGGGAGGCAAGGGGCTCTGCCATGGGATCTAAGAATTTAAGATGACTTTTATTAAATTATATTCTTGGTTAATAATTCTTCATGTACTTTGTATAATAATGATCATCACATTCCACCATCATTTCTAACTCCATTCCCCCTCCCTTCCCCTCCGCCCTATCTAGAGTTCCTCTATTCCTCCCATGCTCCCTCTCCCTATCCCACTATGAATCAGCCTCCTTATAACCTTATATCTCACCCACCTCATCCTGTAGGGATGAGGCCAAGGATGGGTTTCAACTGAAACCCAATTGGAAACAAGAGTAAAGGGGGAAAATACGTGTGGTGGTGGGGAGGCAAGGGGCTCTTCCTGGATCTGCCTTGGGATCTAAGAATTTAAGATAATTTTTATTAAATTATATTCTTGGTTAATAATTCTATTTTGGTGTTATTTTTGGATTTCTTGAAGCTGTCAGTTTCTGGAGTTGTTAACACCTTAAAGGGTGGCATCAGATGACGACCCAGTGCATAGCATTCCTGATACATGACGGGGAGGAGGTGCAAGTTTTCACGGTGTCAACAACCTTGGGGGTTCCTCAAGAAAACAGAACCCAGAAGAATGAATTGCACATGGGAAGCATCTGCTAACTTTAACCTCTAATCTTTGCTGTGACTGAAGGCCACATGAATAAAGGCTGTTTTTTTTTTTTTTTCATATGTGTGCCAAATGTGACTATTTATATCATTTTTCCTTAGGATTGTTATTCTTCAAATAAGTCTGCTCTACACAGAGGATGTGCTTACAGCTTTTTGTTACAGTCATTTTTCTTTACTAAGACTGTTCCAGAACCTGTGACTATTTCTGCCATTGTTTCCCCTAAATGCGTGGCAGGCGGCAAGAAATCACTCATTTTATGAATGATGAAACAAAGGCTTGAAGGAGGTTGTGAATATTTCATGTTAAAGAGGGATAGGAGAAAACCAACTCTAATGCATTGTCTTTGACTAAACTATGAGGCTGCTCAATTTTTTATCTTAGTGACTTATCATTTTTTCCATGGGTCAATGACTACTTGCAGAAAAGAGTAAATCTATATTCGTTCAAGGAAAAGATCTGATCTGAATACCAGAATACCACTGGTACATGTTGAGATATGGGTCTCCTGTTTATAGTTGATATTTCCACATTAAGATGAAACAGCTGCCATTTCAAAACTGCAGCCCTCGAGCAAAGCCCCACGGCATTATAAAAAAGCAGATACTGCTGCCACTTTCCAGCTGTCAGCCTCGCCACTCACCTTTCTTCTGACATTTTATTATAGGTATTTTGACCAGAATTTCATATTGTGGAAACAGGAGAGGACTCCATCTGTCCTTTGTCACAAACCCCCCATGTTGATTAGGAAGCTGGAGAAAAATCAGAACATAAGCTCGGTGTCTGGAGAATATGATTTTGCCTCAAAAGGATCAAAGTCTATGATCTCCACAGGCAGTGTGGGGTAGTGGTTAGGCTTAGTGAGCTGGACAGATCTAGCAATAATACTTTGACCAC
Organism: Marmota monax; assembly: GCF_021218885.2. Classification (NCBI taxonomy): domain Eukaryota; kingdom Metazoa; phylum Chordata; class Mammalia; order Rodentia; family Sciuridae; genus Marmota; species Marmota monax. Next base: position 665,511 of record NW_026692881.1, read on the forward strand.
ATTATGAGTAACAGGGATCCTCAGTTTCTCATAGTCAAAACTGGAGTAATATATACATCTTACTGAAGTTTGGGAAGGGTTACCTGTGATGTAATGGTTTATATATTTGGCATAATTCTTGGGTCAAGTGAAATAAAGAACTGAATTGATCCTGGGCATCAAGGTTAGACATATCCACCAGGTAATTAATGGTATTTTGCAGCAAGAGATGTCAGGAAAGAGCCAACTGCAGTGGGAAAGATGAAAGCCAACGTTGTCTAGGAAGCCTGGTGGCAGGAGTTCCATCAGCCACAGAGACAACTAGAAGGAGAAAACGAGCCCAGACAGATGGTAGTCAGGAGCATTAGAGTGAGATATGGAGATCGTGGTAAGAAGAAGGCAGTGTTCTCCAATCTTGTGGGAAGGAGTACAGAGAGACTATTTAGCACCTGTCCCCCTACTCCCATGATATGTGAAAAAGAATCAGCTTCAATCACTGGGGACTGAGATAGAATCCAGGCTGAACTAGAAACCTTGAAGTCCCTCATTAGGTGAAGAGAGGTCAGGAGAGAGAGCCTGAGGGATTCCAATGACTCACACAGGTTGTAGGGATGAGATGAAGTTGTGCAGAGAAACCAGCAGGTATTGAGGACTTTGACCCAGAACTTCAGTTTCTGAATAGTATTGTTTCCTCCCATGTCAGAAACTAGTAGTTTTCAGACTCCCTGTTTCATTTATATTGCTGAAATCAAAATTTTCTCTGGGTATAGACACTTTCCCCACATGGCCAATGGGTGGGTAGTAATTGGTGGGCTCTGCATAATTTTTTGAGTCCCCATTTCAAATGTATCTCTTCTTTTTCAGATCTTTTCTAAAAGTCCAGAAGATGCACTCTCTGCTCTCATTTTGCATATGCATGTGGCTGGCCATAATTTAGGCTCTTGTTTCTCACTTCAAATACAGTGATATGGTTTTTGCAGATTTTAAATATGGCCGTTATCCGGATAAGTATGTTTAAAATTTTCAAAACACATCCAAATATCTTAGTCAAGAGAATGTAGTTCTTTTTGAAAGATAAAAAGCTGATGAATCATGTATGTATCTTATGGTTGCAATAATAGGTATACTAATGTTTACATCAAATCTCAAAGGAGAACAAATATCTTACCTAATGGCGTGTAACAAAGAATCTCCCAGTGTGAAATACAATAGGAATTGTTAGTTTGTACTGCAGGGTACCTGGGGAAAATGGTTTTTGAGTTATCTGGGTGAGCTGATCTGTTATTTTTTAAATAACAGGAGAATAGATTTGAATTTAACATGTTTTTACCAACCTACAAAATTTTATTTTGTAGATGTAAAGCCTCAGTAATGAAAATATGTTCTGATATATTTATAATCTTCAGTCACAATAGATCAATCGTGGTTATGTGTTATGTGTATGTGTGTGTATATACATACACACACACACATATATATATATATATATATATATATATATATATATATATATACACTGTATGTTTACATTATATGTGTTTTACACAGGCAATAAATGTATTTGGAAAAGGGAGTATTGTTCACCTGATTTTACAATTTTTAAAAACAGTTTTCTAGTTTTATTGAGATATAATTGAGTGATGAAAAATTATATATATTCAATTTGTACAAAATGATAATTTGCTATGTATATGCATTATGAAATGATGTCCACAATTATGTGAATTATCATATGCATCACTTACTGATTAGATCATTTAATTGACTTAGATGGTGAATATTTATTTCTAAACTCTACATCTATTAAAATCACCACTTCAGATTTGAAAACATAAAGTTTGGAAATTCTGTAAGACTTGTGGATTTATTTGACTCTGAATGCGACTGATTTATCTCTTCAAGCCACATGTTTTAAAAAGCCCAATTTAGGGAATATTAAAGAGAAAAAATATTACTTTTACTTCCTTTCAAGTGAGGGTACATGATCCAAGGATTAGCCTCAGCGCTGTTCGGCTGGGCTTACACAACAGTGTCTCCACCCCTTTATTAATGGCTTCAGAAAAGGAAGCTGTGTCATCCACTTGTCATTTGTTTCTGTTTTGGTATTCACCTATGAGCACATGGTTGTGAGCTGCTGGTCCTCATTTGAAATGGTACTTCACATGCATGTTCCTTAATTTTTTATTATAATTTGATTTAGTAAGAACTATAGCTGTGAGTGGAACCCAAAGTTTGGCTATTTGGTGAGTTCCAAAGAGACAATATAATAGGTTTCTGTCACCCCAGAGCTCCCTCGCTGCTTTTCAGTCCTGGAATTTTGGGGTGAGAAAGCCCTCCCAAGGCACTGCTGACTGATTGAGGAATGCTCTCAATGCCTGATTGCAGACACAACCCAACTTCTCCTCCCAGGAAAGAATTCTAGTACTAACCTTATAACTTTTAATCAAGTTGGTGAAGGGGTTGGCATTTTGGAGGATAATCTTTGGCACAAGCCTATAATGTTCTCTTGAGTTTTAAAAGGTTAAAATAATTGTTACTAAGGGATGTTCTGGGGTCATTCTTCTGGATCAGTTTGTCCAGTCATTACATGTTCTTTCAAAATGAAGCTCCAAATATTCTTTTATTTCAGGAAAATATTTTTGAACGATAACACTTAAATATAAATTGGGAATCTCTCTTCCCCCCAACACACACATATTCCATCTGTCCTCCCTTCTTCCCTTCCTTTACTTTTTGAAGCCACTGGAAGAGGTCGGCTCTTTCATCATACCCCAGGTATCCTGTGCAATAGATGTCCTCCATGGGTTTCTGAAGGCATAGACTCTTCTCACCCAATTTTGAATACTATCGATTTTCTTCATAAACTACTAGGGCAGCCTACATTCTAGAGACGGTGTATTGATCTACATTTGGTATAATTATTCTGCCTACAATGATATACACCAGTTCTAATTTTGCTTTATATTCATTGCACCTTCATGACAGGGGATACATAGGGCACCTGAGACTCAGCTATAAAGCTACTGATTGAAATTATTTAATATCATCTCTATAATCATTATTCTGTGACAGAGTCATCCTTCTTGAACATCTCTTCCTAAAAGACCTAAGATCTTGCAGAACTGGATCCAGCTGCTGCACTTTTCCACATCTCCCATGGTGCTCTAGGTGTTAGCATATCACTCCTAGCCAGTGGTGTTCTGGAAAATGTTTAACAACTGGCCCTCTAGGGGAACATCAAACCAAAACACACCAGAAAAAAATCCCCATTTATAGCATTTCCAATTTTTTGGTGTAAATGCTTTCACTATAGCTCATTTCAAGCTATCAGTATGGTGTCTTGCAATATGGGGCAAATAAAAGATCCTCACAAGTGGCTTTTGGGAGTAGGTGTGAGCTGGCTCCAGCAGACCACTGCTCCTAGCCTAACATCTTCACTTTTAACCTCTACTTTCCTACTTTAAATGCTGGGAAACTGCTGAAGTGATTCTAACTCAGTTACTCTAGGTCCAACTCTGGGAAAATGGCTGCTGGAGTGGATGAAACTGTCTTTTCCCATGGTCACTAGCTGGTGGCATATATATGTGCAATATTACATAGCAGAAACTTAGCTGAATACTTTTCCCCAGTGATTGTCAGCAACATTAAGCTGACATGATTAATCAATCTTTGTGGCTAGTCTAATCCAGTGGTGCTCAGTGAAGTATACTTTTGCCACCCAGAGAACAATTGGAATGACTGGAGACATGATCATCACAACTGGAGAGATGAAGTTATGGTATCTAGGGGGTAGAGGCCGGAGAATCTGCAGAAATCCTATGATGCATAAGATAGTCCCCATGAAATGAATTATCTCACTCCTTGTGCTAACAGTATTGAGATTGAAAAACCCTGGTCTAGTTAGATCCAGGCATGCCATAAATGGGATACACTGCAGCCTTCATCCCAGAACTTGTATTTGGAATCTTCTACTATGTACCCCACTTTAGGGACATTCAAACCAGATATTTCCAGTTCTATTACATATTGCCATGGGATGCTGGCAAAATTTCACTCATGGAAATATTTCTAGTACCAATGTGTAGCACATCCTGATTCGGTTCTCTCACCATTGTTACTTGAACCTCTGCCTATTTTTGAACCCTCCAGAACCAGTGGTGGTGCCTGAAGAACCAGATTAGGCTTTTCCACCCTTCACTGGACAGTCACCAGGGGCAGGCTGACCACGGAGTGAGTGATATACTGATCAAGATAGCTCCCTGTGCAAGTGTTTGGGTTTTTTAATATTAAATGATTCAGGAATCTCACATTACAAAAATAAAATGACATTAGCTAGTTTATGTTATTAGCATCGATCCTCTGGAAAACAGAACCTCAAGCAAAGATGAGCGTGCTCATGTTCTATTGGGAAATGACAGCTCAGGGCAGTGGAATTGTGGAAAAGAGGGACACGAGGCTGGGAAAGGTGTAAAGCCATGAGATGCTGCTGTGAATCCCTTCACTAGGTGCTGCCTCAACATCTGCCACCAAAGACACAGCTGATTGCTATGATGAGTGCTCACACTAAAGTGGGACTTCTCTAGAATATTTCCACAGAAGGGATAAAATAAAAAGCAAAAAAAGAAATTTATCTGTCCAGTTCCTCTGTCTTCTGTTTCCTATTATTGTGGTTCACCCCATGAGAAAGCTAACTAGCCCTCAGCTAAATCACCTGATGCCATGTCGAGATGCAGGCTTCCATCCTGTCACCCCTATTTTCTTTGTTCTCCCTGATAAACTTTGTGGTGATAAAACAGTCATACTATTAATTAATTAACTAGAAGAAGGTGTTAGAGGCCTGTTTCAACTGTAGCTTGGTATTTTTCTGTGATCCCTAGATGTTTTAGTACCTACATTAAAGACAATCCCTCAGAGTCAACTCTCAGGTAAATTGAAAATTAATTAATTTTAAATTTCTTCTATTAACAGTAAAACCACAGTCTGGGTACTTCTGTGAAAAATACTCTGTACTTTTTTAAATGTGTTCTTGTGTCTACTGAGTCTTCTGAGAATTCTATATACTCACATGTGGTGGTGTCACCATTTGGCGGAGAACAATGGCAAAGAGGTGAAGTAATTAGTCCTTTGGGTGATTATGGGTCTTGGTTTGTGCCTGTTTTCCTGATGCTAGATTCTGGTTTCCTCTCATACATGTCCACGTTTTGGCAATAAGTCAGTGGCCTTACCTCTCTGGGGCTGGATACCAGCCTCCTAACTTCCAGCTACATTCCAAGAAATGAGATGCGGGTGCTTTTTTGGGTGATGTCCTGAGCCTGACTCCTGATGCTTAGTATTCACTAGGATAGAATTGCTTTACATAGTTTTGTTTTCCATGGGAGATTTTGCATTGTTTTTGTCCTGTTGCCCTTGTAATCACAAATGCCTTGGTGGGCAATTTCATAAACACACTAAAACAGTGAGACTGGTAACCAACAGATTCAAATCACATTGTTCAACATTGAATTCATTAAGTTAAAAATAGTGAACACATACATACAATTTAATTCTATGTGTAATTTGTTATAAAGAGTGAGAACTAGGCTTATTGCTCTTGCTCATTGCTTTATCTCTAGTAACTAGCTCAGGGCCTGATCTAGTTTAGAGTAGGCACTCAACAGACATTTGTTAAACGATTGAATGAGGAAATGAATGACTACAATGATTTGCTAGAGATTTAACATACAATCATTTTTTGGTATAGATTATTCACAATGAGATGCAAAAGAATTACTGAGTAAATTAAGGGACGAATGGAATAATTTGTTTGGTGAATTATTAGGAAGTCTGATAATTTGGTGGGAGTGACTGATACTACAACACCCTGCTGAGTAAAGTCATAAATGTCATAATGACCTTGTAGTCGATTGCTTTTCCTTTCCTTATTATATCATATCTAGTTAAAATCCAGCTGTAGTTTCATTTGGATGTGTTATTAGGAATGAGTGTCCTTATGAGAGTTGCTGATGAGTGGTTTTAGAGCCATATCTCCATGCTAAAAATGTGCTTGAGATTGTGCAAATCAGATTTTCCAAAAGTTTTCCAGAGCGCTTCCTCTACATGTCCCACTTGATACTTTTCCTTATTAAACTTATTTGCAAAACTTGGCTGCTATCTCTTTAGCAAAGCATATGACTGTTCGGATTCTGTGAATGCAGCCACACATTTTAATATAGATAACCTTGATGGAGAAGTGTATAGTTTCTATAGAAATCTATACTTAAGCTTTGTTAGACAATAACAACAAAAATGCTGGATGTGTGTTGGGGTAACACCAGTCAGTGCTTGGGAAGGCTTGTTGTTCCTGGCAGTGAGATAAGAAGGACTTCAAAGAATATGATAATGTAGGCAAGGAGAAGGAAAACTGACCATTTTCTTGTCTCCAATTTTTAGATGAGGATCCTTTGGTTTCATTGGAAGTGAAGGGATATGTTCATAAAACATCTGAAGAAGTCCATCTGCATAGTAGGAACACACCTACCCTGTATGTGTCCCCAAAACTTGGAGACATTGTGTAGCCCTGCATATTGTTCCAAGCCTACTGCCATGGAAGATACGTGAGGAATAAAATGTCCAAACCCTCTCCATTGAGTCCTCCAAATTCTTCCTTTGAAATTGGTAAACAGTATGCTGGGATATTTGCAGCAGGGACTGAACAATATTTCTAACATTTGCACTTCTCTTTACTCTTTCTATTAAAAATATAAAGTCAGAAACCTATTATTTTATTTACCTATTTTATTATTCTTAAAATAAACCTAGGAATGAATTATGTGTTCAATTCCATAGTGTATTAGTCATGGGCCGTTGAATATCCTCCTAATTGGTCTGACTGCCTTTTATTATCTGTCTCTTTTAATCTTTTTTTCATATTTTCACTAGAGGTAGTGGCTTTTACTGAAACACACAGCTTCATGAATAAATCAGAAATCCCTTAACAAGGTATTCAAGTACCTACACTTTCTGGCCTGATACAATTTCCAGCTATCGTCATTATTAACCTCACTTATTCCTTCGCTAGGCTTATTCATACTTTATCACCTGTTCCACCCAAAACACACACGGTTCATTTCTTTCTGCATAAATTCATACTTCCAAGAATGCTTTCTGATTCATGTTTCCTTTGAATCTCAAAGCTAGTGGAGAGACCAAGTCTTGGCTTTCCATTGAAAAACTGAGCCAGTCATTCTAAAGATACATTGTAGTAAGGGTAGGAGAGAAAGAAGATTCCAGCGAAAGGGTCTTATAGGCTGCCAGGGTTCCACTAGCACTAGATACTGTTGGGTTGTGATTGAAAATGAAGAGACCAACCCCAAATGTATCTTGGCTGAATCTGTAGTTAGAAAGTGTGGCAGGACAGGGTCTATATGTAACCATGGTGGAAACTTAGTATAGTGGGCTAAAATGTGGCCCTAAAATATGTCCACTTTCCAATCTCTGGAAAGTATTAGCATTACCTTATATAGCCAAGCATCACTTAATGTTTAAGGTACAAAAAATCTAAGAAATACACAGATAATTGTATTACTGGGTGAACATCATAGAATATACTTTCACAAACTTAGATGGTGCATATCAGTCACTCAACATGGTCTGGATATAATCAAGGGCTGCAATAAAGACCACACATATGAGGCTACTGCTGGTGTAACACAGCATGCTGTTTTACAGTAAATTTTTTTATAAATAGAATAAATATGATCTAAAATAATGATGACAAGTATAATATAGGAAATATATAAACCAGTAACCTAGTCACTTATTATTGTTATCAAGTCTTATGTAGAGTACATGATGTAATACAGTAGGTTTGCTTACACCATCCATGTTGTAGATGTGTTTACATCAGCATCACCACAAATGTGAGGAAATGTGGCACTACAAGATTACCATGACTACCATGTCACTACAGCTACAATTTTACTAGGTAATAGGAACTTTTCAGCTCCATTATAATCATTTTTTTCTTTTCTTTTTTTTTTGGTACCAGGAATTGAACTCATGGGCACTCAACTACTGAGCCACATCCCCAGCCCTATTTAATATTTTATTTAGAGACAGGATCTCACTGAGTTGCTTAGTGCCTTGCCTTTGCTGAAGCTGGCTTTGAACTCAAGATCCTCCTGCCTCAGCTTCCCAAGCCACTGGGATTACAGAAGTGTGACCCCATGCCTGCTCCATTATAATCTTATGGAGCCGAAGTGTACATTTCTTCCACTATTGACCAAAAAATTATTATATATCACATGATTGTACAGTACATGATTATATACAAAAGGAACTTTGCAGATGAGATTATCCTGGGTTATTCCTGTGGGTCTGATACTGTCACAATGATCCTCTTCACAGTGATCATAAGGAACCGGAGTAAAGGAAAAGACAATGTGAAGATTGTGTCAAAGCTCTTTTTAGATAGAGGAGGCCACAAGCCAAGGAATATAGGTAGCCAGTGGAGGCTGGGAAATGCAAGGAAAATCATCTCTCTCAAGCTCAAAAAGCTACCTGTGTAGCTATACCTCAAGCCCTGTGAGAATATGTTGGTCTTCTTGCCTCCAGAAATGTAAGAGAGTACATTCATGTTTTTGAAAACACCAACTTTATGGTAATTTGTCCAAATGGCAACAGAAAACTAACACATTTTGGTCAAGATGGTAATGGTGTCTATACACTTCTCAAACAAAACAAAACATGGATGGCTAATGAAAACTGAAATGAAAAAATGTTTAATATCATTGGCCACCAGAGAAATGCATATGAAAACTTCAATAAGATACCATCTCACCTCAGTTAGAACGGTGTAATTGTTAATCTGAATGGTCAACTTGATTCGATTAGGAATTTCCTAAGATTAAGAGGCTTCTGAGTGTGTCAATGAAGGTAGGTCTAAGAATGATTGGCATGTGGGATAAAGAACTGAAGTGGAGCCCCTCCCTAAGTATGGGCAGTGATATCCAATAGATTGGTGGCTTGGATGGAATAAAAGTTGGAAGAAAAAGAAGCAGCAGCAGATGCAAGCTCGATTCTTCTTGGTTCTTTATTACTGCTGCGATTGTCTGAGGACATCAGACTCTGGCTCCTTTGTTCTTTCAAAATATACCCCACCAATGGTTCTCTAGGGACTTTCCAGAAGCCTTTAGTTCCAGACTTGGGTAGCATCATTGATCCCTCTTATTTTGAGGCTTTAGCATCTTGAACTGGGCAGCTACTTGTTCCTCTAACTCTCCAACCTGCAAATGGCCATTGTGGAGCTCCTCTCCAGCTTCTGGTCATGTAAGCCAGGATATATATATATATATATATATATATATATATATATATATATATATATATATATATATATATCCTGTTGTTTCTGTTTCTTTAGGAAAGCCTGACTAACACACACGGCTGTTTAAAAAATTATACATTGATAAGGATGTGGAGAAAAAGGAAGTTATACAGTGTTGTTGGGAATATAAATTAGGAGATTCATTATGGGGAGCATTATGGGGGTTCATCATGAAATAGAAAAGGAAGGAATCCTTCCAAACTCATTCTATGAAGTTAGTATTATCCTGATACCAAAACAAGACAGAGACACATCAAGGAAAGAAGATTTCAGACCAATATCCCCAATGAACATTGATGTAAAAATCCTCAATAAAATTCTGGAAAATTGCATATAAAACATACTTAAAAATAGTTTACCATGATCAAACGGGGTTCATTCCAGGAATGCAATGTTAGTTCAATATATGGGAATCAATAAATATAATTCATCACATCAATAGACTTAAAGATAAGAATCATATGATTATATCAATTGATGCAAAGAAAGCATTTGACAACATATAGCACCTTTTCATATTCCAAACACTAGGAAAACTAGGCATAGTAGGAAAATACCTCAACATTGTCAAATCTATCTATGCTAAGCCCAAGGCCAACATCATTCTAAATGGAGAAAAATTGGAAGCATTCCCTCTAAAAACTGGAACAAGACAGGGATGCCCTCTTTCACCACTTCTATTCAACATAGTCCTCAAAACTGTAGGTAGCTCAATTAGACAGATGAAATAAATTAAAGGGGTATGGATAGGAAAAGAAGAACTCAAAATATTATTATTTGCTGGCAACATGATTATATACTTAGAGGATCCAAAAAACTCCACCAGAAAACTTCTAGAATTAATGAATTCAGAAAAGTAGCAGATTATAAAATACCCATAAATCAAAGGCATTTTGATACATCAGTGATGAATCCTCTGAAAGAGAAATTAGGAAAACTACCCCATTCACAATAGCCTCAAAAACGATAAAATACTTGGGAATCAACTTAATGAAAGAGGTAAAAGGTGTCTACAATGAAAACTACAGAATGCTAAACAAAGAAATTAAAGAAGACCTTAGAAGATGGAAAGATCTCCCTTGTTCTTGGATAGGCAGAATTAATATTGTCAAAATTACCATACTACCAAAAGCACTATGCAGATTTAATGCAATTCCAATTAAAATCCCAATGACATTTCTCATAGAAATAGAAAAAGCAGATAAATGAAATTTATCTGGAAAAATAAGAGAACCACAGTAGCTAAAGCAATCCTTAACAAGAAGAGTGAATCAGGAGGCATCACAATACTAGACCTTAAACTATATTACAGAGCAATAGTAACAAAAATGGCATGGTATTGGCTCCAAAATAGACAAGTAGACCAATGGTACAGAATAGAAGACACAGAGACAAACCCACATAAATACAATTATCTCATATTAGTCAAAAGCACTGAAAACATACATTGGAGAAAAGATAGCCCCATCAACAAATGGTGCTGGGAAACTGGAAATCCATATGCAAAAAAATGAAATTGAACCCCTATCTCTCACCGTGTACAAAATTCAACTCAAAGTGTATCAAGGACCTCGGAATTAGATCAGAGATCCTGCACCTAATAGAGGAAAAAGTAGGCCCAAATCTTCATCATGTCAGATTAGGCCCTGACTTCCTTAACGAGACTCTGAATATTCAAGAAATAAAATCAAGAATCAATAAATGGGATGGACTCAAACTAAAAAGCTTCTTCTCAGCAAAAGAAACAATGAATGAAGTGAATAGAGAGCCTACATTCAGGAGCAAATTTTTGCCACACGCATGTCGGATAGAACACTAATCTCCAGGACATATAAAGAACTCAAAAAACTTAACACCAAAAAAACAAACAACCCAATCAATAAATGGGCTAAGGAGCTGAACATATACTTCTCAGAAGAAGATATACTTTTGATCAACAAATACATGAAAAAATGTCCAATATCTCTAGTAATTAAAGAAATTCAAATCAAAACTACTCTAATATTTCATCTCACATCAGTCAGAATGGAAGTTATTAAGAATACAGACAACAGTAAATGTTGGCCAGGATGTTGGGGGAAAGGCACACTCACACATTGCTGGGGGAATTGCAAATTGGTGCAGCCAATCTGGAAAGCAGTATGGAGGTTCTTCAGAAAACTTGGAATGGAACCACCATTTGACCCAGCTGTCCCACTCTTGGGTCAATACCCGAAGGACTTAAAATCAGCATATTATAGTAATGCAGCCACATCAATGTTTATAGCAGTTCAATTCACAATAGCTAAACTGTGGAAGCAACCCTGATGCTCTTCAACAGATGAACAGATAAAGAAACTGTGGTATATATACACAATGGAACATTACTCAGCATTAAAAAAGAATAAACTTATGGCATCTGCAGGTAAATAGACAGAGTTGGAGCATATCATGCTAAGCAAAATAAGCTAATCCCCCCCAAACCAAAAGCCCAATGTTCTCTCTCTTATGAGTGGATGCTGATCCATAATGGGGGAGGTGGGGTGGCATGGGAAAAATGGAGGAGTTTGATGGGGCAAAAGGGAAGGAAGTTTGGGGAGTGGGCATGGGGGCAGGAAAGATGGTAGAATGAGATGGATATTATTACCCTAGGTACATGTATGACTGCCCATATGGTGTGATGCTACATCATGTACAATCAGAGAAATGAAAAGTTGTGCTGCAATTGTGTACAATGAATCAAAATTCATTTTGCTGTCATATAGACCTAATTAAAATTAATTAATTAATTAAAAAAAGAATGAAGTGGAAGTAAAGATATATATTCTGTTCTATGTTTATACTTAAAGAATCAGTAAAATCTTCCTCAGGGGAAAAAAAAACCCAAAAGTATAAATAGATCTACCACATGGTCCAACTCTCTCACTTCTGGGTATATATAGCCAAAGTGTTCTCTCTCTCTCTCTCTCTTTCTCTCTCTCTCTCTCAATGTATCTATATCTATCTATCCATGTATCTCTTTATATATATTGAGGTCAGCACACCAAAGGGATACCATGCTCATGCATGGTTATTGTGGAAACATTCACAATATCTAAGATGTGGAAGCAGCCTAAGTATTCATCAGTGGATGACTGGATAAAGAAAGTGTGAGATATGTGCACAGTGGAGTATTATTCAGTCATAAAGAAGAATGAAATTCGGTCTTTTGCAGCAAAATGGATCGAACTGGAGGACACTGAGTGAAATCAGAATGATAAGTACCACATGATCTCTCTTCAATGTGGAAGCACAAAAGGTCAAGCTGAATTCAGAATAGCAATTAATAGACTGAAAAGGTGTTTTGTGGGCAGAGGGTGGAGAAAGGGAGGTTAGATTTTATCAATGCATGCTATGAGCTTGTGTGTAAACATCGCACTGAACCCCATGAATACATACAATTAAGGCACGTCAGTCAAAAGCAAAGATGTAAAAACGAAATGGCATCTACAGTAAAGGCAATATCCTATACTAGCAACATGTTGAAGAAAAAGTGCTTTTTCTTTGAATGACAAACTCTTCACCACTCAAAGGTTGATTATTGTTCTCTCTTTCCTTCGTCTTAGAATTAAGGGCCATAGATGACTTTGAGAAGACAGTCATCACAGCTGTCCTTGCAACAGCAGCTTCTCATTGAGTTCCTAAAGTCCCACCACAGGCTGGCTCCTAAGATAATGTTGCCACTGTTTTAAAAAGAGGAAATGAGGCTTATGGAAGCAAAGTAACATGGCAAAGTCTTAGCCAATAAAAAGCAATGCATGGGTCCTTACCATTTTTTACACTTAAAATTCTTATGTCTTGGGCTGGGGATATGGCTCAAGCAGTAGCGCGCTCGCCTGGCATGTGTGGGGCGCTGGGTTTGATCCTCAGCACCACATAAAAAATAAAGATGTTGTGTCCACCAAAAACTAAAAAAATCAATGAATATTAAAAAATTCTCTCTCTCTCTCTCAAAAATAAATTCTTATGACTTTACAACTGTGCTGGTTTTAAAATCATCTGTGAAGACAATTTGTTATATATATTTTCTTCTGAAGACATGGAGAGGTCTATAAGAGATGAGCGTCTGATCTACTCATCACCTTGTGATCCCTGAGGCCAGGGATCTGGGTGGGTGAGCTCCACTTTCCCCCTTCACCAGTAAGTAGACTTGCTCCATGGCCTAGACACAGCACCTGCTGTTTCCCACTGCTGGATGGGCCAGCTCAGCTGTGCCCTCCTTCCAATATGTTACCCTTGGACTTTCTCTCCAAGAATTCTAGGTGGCAAAATGGTAGCAGAGCCCTGTAACCACCTTTGGCCTGTGGTGAGAAAAGAGTCTTCCTGCAGTATTGAGGCCCAAGGAGCTGGTGAATTAGGCCAGCTCTGCAGGGAACATTTAGAGAAGCCTATTTGGAACTCTAGATTCTGATTTCTAAACAGTAGGAATGGGGGAGCAGGACACTGATGTTGTGAGGAGAGTTGTTGCAGAAAGTTCAATGGATGAGCTTATTTGAATTATTATATAGAAGATGTTTAAAGCAGCAAGGGACCTTGAGGGTCCTTTTGCCCATGTAGGCACTGACCTGGGCAGGTTGCAAGTTCTATGGTGGCTTCAGGTAGAAGTGGCCCTCAGCTTGGCATCCTGATCCCAGCCACTGCTATTCCCAAAGGGATTCATGCTGAGACTTTGTCTTGGAGAAGCTGCACCTTTTCAGATTCATGAGGAGATTAGGAAGACATTCACAGAGGGCAGGTTAAACCCTCAGGTTCCTGAAGTACCTGTGAAGTGGATCTCTCAAGAAGTCACAAGTTTGGACAGTCAGGAAGGGACTCCTCTCCGGGGCAGCCTTGTACATTTATTTATCATCATCTGTGCATTTATGTGTCCTAAGAAGGGCATGTTCATTATTTCATGTTCTACTTCTAAAAGAATATCATCTCTTACACCTATATCATGCTTTGAAATTGAAGTGGATTTAAATATACAAAACTAATAATAATCACTATGATGTATAGGGGCTTCATTGAATATGGAAAGCATTGTACTCAGTGCTATCTGCATATTATCTAGTGAAACTCTCAAAACAGTGACATAGATACTGTTTTTTTTTTTAATAGAAGAGGAACATGAGATTCATTTAAAGTCAGGCATGTGACATATCATTTGCTTAGGATAACGTGACAAAGACTTGGCAAAGGTAGATGTGAACGTGAATTTCCCGTTACTAAGTGCTTTGCTTTTGTTTTCATTGCTAAATAAACTCAAATGTGTCCTAGGGAGAAAAACTGAAGGAAAAATATGGGCTCTGGCTTTGGGGAATTAAGATTGGATATCAGATCTGATGTTTCCTAGGTAGAGACCTGAGCAAGCTGATTTTTCTTTCTGAGTCCCAGTCTGTTAATCTGTTAAAATATGAATAAGTATAGCACCTCTTCAAAAGGTCATTGGAAGGATAAATCCCATATGGCATTTAAAGTGCTTGGAACACAGTAAGTGAATGCTTCCACTATACTATTCTCGTTTTTATTCTTATTTATATCTGAGGACAACTTTGAGTCTAACTCAAGGTGAAATAAATACATTTAGGGATTACTCAAAAGGGGCCTGGAAAAGTTGTTTCATATTTTCAAATCGCTTAAAATAATTTATTAGGTTTTGTTGTCTTTTTCAACAGCTGTGGGCTTGCTTACATGTTCTCTCAAAAACAGAATTAGATCACACTCTGGGATAAGGTAAACGTTTATACTTCTCTTCTCTTGTCCAATTCATTTAAGAAATGCAATTTTCAGTTGGAAAGTTTGGGAAAACCTTCTAAGATATGAATTATAAATAGTGGCAGCCCAAGATGCAGAATACTTATATTGGTTAGACTTAGACTTGCCAAGGAAGTTGTGAATAAAAATGTAGAAGTGATGTTTTAAGTAAAATGTCCAACTGCTTTTGAAGGATATTGAAATACATAGATGCTTGGGAATTTCTGAGACAACTAGTTAAGCTTTCAAAAATGAAGGTTTGTTGTCTTCTGAGAAAATGTAATGTGTTATCATTCTAAATCAACTGGAAAAATAAAAAAGGAGAGAAAAGCGTGTCTGCTGTGTGTGTGTGTGTACACCTGTACATGCATACATATTAGGATAACAAATTCAATCTCATGAACAGGGATGTGTAAAGCAATTTAATATTTATTTCTTTGTAACTGTCCTAATTTTCTGCATGAGCTCACTTCTACTCTCTCATACCAATGGGTGGGAAGGAAAGGTAAGGAGAAGGAATAACTATCCTTATTTCAACACCATAGACTCTTTTATTTACAATAGTTTAACCTGTCATTTTTTTTAAAGAAAATTATTCTCTGCTTAGATGGCTTAAGTATATGATCATTGTTTCATTTGTCTTTTTCTCCTAGTAGCGTGGAGTGGGGTCATTTAAATGTCATGACTTTGTGGTGATGGAAGAAGTGGATTTCTTGGAGCTACCCAGTGTCTCCTGGATCATTTTATGTCACTGATTTGGAATGAACAACCAAGGTGGATCACTTTTCAGTGACTTGTGGCATGGTTGATCCCAGCTGGATTTCTGAGGAACTTTGATGACATTATCCACTCTGGCCAAAAGTCATAGTTTTTTGCCTCTGGTTTCAAATTCCCCACCTTTTGTGGGGTATCTTTGTTTGAACCCAACCTTCTTTTAGACTACAAGTACTACCATGTAGGTCTTTGGTACCTCCACACCCCTTCAGAATCAGGGACAGAGCTCGGTCTCAGGTTGTGGGAACCAGGAGTGCTACCTTGGTCCCCGTTGTCTGTCACACCCTGGGCTCTTACTGAATTTCCAATGGCTGCATGAAGGTCATATCTGGGAGACTCAGGGCCTCCCACAAACACGTCATATAAGCCCAGCTGCTGGTGTCACACTTTTTAGACTTCCCCATAAATTTTTCTGGATATATTTAAGTGACTACCATTGTCTTAGTCTTTCAGATTGCTATAATAAAATACCAAAGTCTGAAAGGCTTATAAACAATAAAAACTTGTTTCTCATGGTTCTATAGTATGAGATATTAAAGATCAAGGGGCCAGCAGATGCTGTATTTGTGAAGGCTCGCTTCCTGGTCTATAGAGGGCTGTATTTTCACTATGTCCTTCACATAGCAGAAGGGCAAGGGGCTCTCTGAGTTCTCTCTAATCAGGTACTAATTACTATTCATAAAGACTCCATCCTCTTGGCCTAATCACCTCTCAAAGGTCCCACCTCCTAATACCCATCATATTGGAGATTAGGTTTTCACCTATGAATTTGGGGGAGCACAAACATTCAGTCTATAGTAGCCTCCCTCTTTTTTTTTTTTTTTGAGAGAGAGAGATAATTTTTTAATATTTATTTTTTAGTTTTCGGTGGACACAACATCTTTATTTTACTTTTATGTGGTGCTGAGGATCGAACCCAGAGCCCTGCTCATGCCTGGTGAGCGCGCTACCACTTGAGCCACATCCCCAGCCCCCCTCCCTCTTTATACAATAGTAGAGGCAATGAGAAATGCCTCCGAGCCCTCTTTTACTCTCTACCTTATCTTCACAAAATCCATCTGGGGTCAGAAGAGATGATACGATTTTTTCCTTTTAGTTTCTCTTCTTTCCCTCGAGTCACTAAATCCACTCTATGAACTGAATTAATGATAGATAGGTTAAGGGATTAATTCATAAGGGAACAATAAGCACTTACAAATATACTATCTGATTTCTCTCTTTTCCTCATCTCTTTCCTACAAACAAATCTTACAAGAAAGTATATGAAACTATATGGAACACAGAAACACTAATTTGCTTCATAAATAAATCTAGCCAGATCTCATGTTTCTGAATTCTGAAAATGCTGACATATTTGGATAAAATTATATTTGATGTAAGACAAGAAGTTCTCTATTGACTAATCAGTTCCATGTGAAACACAGTCGAATATATATATTTAAGACATTACCTGGTGATAGAGAAATTTCTAAGCCTTAAATTGGACAAAAATATATCATATGTTGTATATGAATTATTAACATATTTGATCATGTAAAAAGCTCCATAGCCTAATCCACAATTAACCTTTGAGATAAATTACAAACTAGCAAAATAACTATTGTAAAATATTTGATAGGGGACTAATTTTTAAGTCTTATAAAGAGTCTTTCTTTTTTTTTCTTTTTTTTTTAATTTTTATTGTTGGTTGTTCAAAACATTACATAGTTCTTGATATATCATATTTCACACTTTGATTCAAGTGGGTTATGAACTCCCATTTTTACCCCGTATACAGATTGCAGAATCACATCAGTCACACATCCATTGATTTACATATTGCCATACTAGTGTCTGTTGTATTCTGCTGCCTTTCCTATCCTCTACTATCCCCCCTCCCCTCCCCTCCCCTCCCCTCCCCTCTTCTCTCTCTACCCCCTCTACTGTCATTCATTTCTCCCCCTTATATTATTTTTCCCTTTCCCCTCACTTCCTCTTGTATGTAATTTAGTATAACAATGAGGATCTCCTTCCATTTCCATGCAATTTCCCTTCTCTCTCCCTTTCCCTCCCACCTCTCATCCCTGTTTAATGTTAATCTTCTTCTCATGCTCTTCGTCCCTACTCTGTTTTTAGTTACTCTCCTTATATCAAAGAAGACATTTGGCATTTGTTTTTTAGGGATTGGCTAGCTTCACTTAGCATAATCTGCTCTAATGCCATCCATTTCCCTGCAAATTCTATGATTTTGTCATTTTTTAATGCAGAGTAATACTCCATTGTGTATAAATGCCACCTTTTTTTTATCCATTCGTCTATTGAAGGGCATCTAGGTTGGTTCCACAGTCTTGCTATTGTGAATTGTGCTGCTATGAACATCGATGTAGCAGTGTCCCTGTAGCATGCTCTTTTTAGGTCTTTAGGGAATAGACCAAGAAGGGGACTAGCTCGGTCAAATGGTGGTTCCATTCCCAGCTTTCCAAGAAATCTCCATACTGCTTTCCAAATTGGCTGCACTAATTTGCAGTCCCACCAGCAATGTACAAGTGTACCCTTTTCCCCACATCCTCGCCAGCACTTGTTGTTGTTTGACTTCATAATGGCTGCCAATCTAACTGGAGTGAGATGGTATCTTAGGGTGGTTTTGATTTGCATTTGAACCCACGGAAGAGTCTTTATCAATTAGTAAAAGGCCAAAACCAATGGGAAATTAGTAACAATCACAATCAGGTAATTTACAAAATATGAGATGAAAATACTTAATGAATTTATGAAATCCTATTTAATCTAAGATTCAAATAAAATTCTATTAATTCCAAGATGCTCTACATTCCAATACATCAAAGTTTTCTAATCCAGTGTCACCATCCTCTCTGCAGAATGTGACCTTTTCCAGCGGGTATCCTGACAATGTGCTAACAATTGTCTAAATATGCTCATGTGCTTCTCATAAATAATTCTATTTCTTCAAATTTTATCTATGTGAAATGTGTACAAATGTTTCCTCACATTTTTATTCCTCAAAGCATTTAAAAATAACCACAAGTAAATGGCAGAAAGATCAATAGAGGGACGGGAACAAGGTGTGTGCGGGAAGGGGAAGGGAAAATATGGGGATCTGAATTAGAACAAGATATATTCCATGGCTTTATAATTATGTCAAAATGGATTCTACTGTCATGTACAACTAAAAAGAACCGATAAGAAATAATAATTTAAAATAACCCCAAACTGGAAATATCCAAATTATCACATATTGAGATTGGTTAAATCCATAGATATACCCACATGATTAAATATCATGTAGCCATTCAAAATGCTGTTATGGCAAGGCCAATGTACTAAAAACACATTGTATAGGTGAAGAAAATAGGTTTATGAAAAGATATCATATATTCAAGGGGTGTGTATGTGTGTGTGAGTGTGAGCAATCTTTCAAACTAAATTATGTTTGAGGTCCTTTATATTTAGTAAGAAATAAAAGAGTACTGTGACCAAAATATTTTTTTTATTTCAAATGAAATTAAAATTACAGGCCTATTGTATTAAAATACCAAAGTTGTATTATTCTGCATTTACTATTAGAAATGTACTTGAGAATTCTGACATGTGATATCTTCGTATTCTGTAGTCAATATCTTTCCTCCAACTCTGGCATCAAAGATGTATGGGAGTTGAACACATCATGAAAATGGGTAATTTTTGTGTCTGCCTTCTCTGTTGTTGTTTTAAAATCATAGATTAGTTGGTAATTCTAAGAGATACTATTGAACAGAAAAGGTTAGCCAGGAGAGTGTGAAAGGGTGTGTTGGTATGTGTGTGTGTGTGTGTGTGTGTGTATCATATCTGATAAAATAGAAGCCTACTGCTCCCCTCCTGTGTCCTGAGACTTTTGAGAATTCAATGTTTTACTTATTAGAAGGGGTGTTTCTGATAAACGATATATTTGTAGCAAGAACATATTGGTGTGTTTAATTTTTCTAGATTTTTGAGAAAATCTTTTGAGTTCATCCTGCTGTTATTACAAATTGTCAGTACTTAAGGAAATATAAAACACATTTGCATTGATGCTTCTATTTCCTTCTTATTAATGTTGCCCAGAGACAGGGCAATAAAATTCTATTTGTTAAACTAAAAAAAAAATAAAAAATAAAAAATAAAGGAAACCAAGTCATGAATTTGAATCTATATTACAGAACTTCATAATTTTGGACTATTCAATAAGACCTCCATTCCCTCAATATTTCCTTATTTGCTAACTGACAGACTGGAAGATGAATTAATGAGAACTTTTATTTGAAGTGTTCCATAAAGTCTGCATTAAATTAGATGCCACTGAAATTTGGGCTATGTTTTCCCGTTATTGTTTTTATTATTATTGACTGTGAAGATGATGAAACATAGCATCCTTGAATTATAGGAATGTGAATAGTTCATTTCAGCATTTTAATAAAAAATGCTTGAGCATCTGCTAGATGTGCTCCTCATAGAGAATGCTTTATATAGAGTGATGTATGATGTGTGGATTCTCTTACAGGGAGGCTTATGGTCTAGGGAATGGGACCGTAGAGATTTTTGTATTTCATGGAATAGATAAGGAAATGGCTTGGTTCCCTTACTGAAATAGAATTCAACAAAAGTCCCCCACCCTCCATTTTGTCTACTTATGGGAAAATGGGTATTGGACATAGTGGGGAGTGACTGTTTTGCCTGTCCATAGAAGAAGTGACCAATTTAAGATTAGAGGACAACAAATGCCATTTATTTTTATTTTTATGTAACATTCCAGCATAACTTCGGGAAAGAATAGACAGTGAAGCAAGCAGGCTGGATTAAGGAATGAGAAAGTCATCATTTCAAATCCATGCTCTATACATGCATTTTTTAGTTCAGGGGCAGATGACTAATGTCTTTGAATCTCAGTTTTTCCATCTATGAAACACAGATAGCCCAAAGAAGCTCAAAGAAGATCACAAAGAGCAACCTCTCAATATCTTAGTCTGTATTTAAAGGATAATGTTTTTTATTTATCATGACTGGCTCTGGGAAAGTGCTGAGTTGTCAGTAAGGGAGATATAAGAGCTGTGTTCCTGAGTATAGGCAGAGAATCCAAAGGCCCTCAGGTAATCTTCACATAAGATCATGTTATCAAAGACCATAGATGAGAGGAGGGAACTCCATAACAGCATGGGTGTGGACTTCCAGAATCCTTGCCATTTTCCTGGGTTGGTTTTCATTACTTCCTCTTCATGTTCTTCTTCATTATTCTCAGAGTGAACAGCAGTGGGTGTTTCTGAATGATACCATGCCATGGAGTTTTATTTTGTAACAAGGGTGGGGATGGGTCGGTGGAGGGGATGACTGAGAGAGGATAGGTTCAGAGGAGAAATGATTCAGTTGTGAGAGTCTTAACCCAATCAGTGAATTAATCCCCTGATAGGGATTAACTGAGTGGTAGAGTATGGTTGGAGGAGGTGGAAACTGGGGTGTGTCTTTGGGGTTATATATTTGCGTCTGGCAAATGGAGACCCTCTCTCTCTGTTTTCTGATCACCATGTGCGCTGCTTCCTCCGCCACACACTTTTCCCCCATGATGTTCTGCCTCACGTCAAGCCCTAAGGAATGGAGCTGGCCTTCTATGGATGAAGATCTCTGAAACCATGTGCCCTCAAATAAACTTTTCCTCCTCTACAATTGTTTTGGTCAAATCTTTTAGTCACAGCAGTGAAAATGCTGACTAAAACAGAAATTGGTACTGAGAAGTGAGGTCATTGCTGTGACTAATTTGACCATGTGGTTCAGAAGCTTTTTGAGTTTTTTTGGAATTGGTGAGAGGAATTTTGAGATGCTTAACAGTGCAAGCTGGAAATGCTTTAGATTGTTTTAAGCAGAGCTTAATTGCTAATTCTGGTGGGAACTCAGAAGACCAGAATGCCAAAAGGGCTGTGGACAGTGAAGACAGGATTCATGAGGGTTCAGAAAAGGAGGACTCTGTTGGAATTTGGAGTAGAGACCATTCATGTTAAGTTCTGGCTTTGCCCCTGTCCTGAGACTTTCTGTGAGGCTGATTTTAAAAATGATGGACTTCTTTATTTGGCAGAAGAAATGTCTAGGCAGCATAGCATTCAGGCAGTGGAATAGATATTGATAGTGGCTTTTAACCACATTTATTGTAATAATCAGGAGCAGAAAGCAGAGCAGAAATATTTGAAAAAAATTGGACTTGAAAGGCAGGAGTAAAACTGGGGCTAAGGAAGTTGCAATTGTGAAAGACATTATTGCCACTAAAGAATTGGTAAAGACTTTGCCTAGAGACAATAAGGAAGATAGCTTGAGGGCATCTCAGGAGCTGGCAAGACAACACCATCTCTAGCTCCAGGGAGTAAAAGTGAAAATTCTCTTGAGAAAAGACCAATGGAGAAATGCTGCTTGGGGGAGGGGGGACAGAGGAAGTTTTTTCAATGTTCTCAGCCACACAGGCACTCAGAGGCTAATGTACACAGGATCCCTGTAGGCTTGGCTACTGCTGGAGATGGCAGCAGACCTTGGTGTCAACCACATGGTGCTGCTTCTGCAGGAATGCAGGATGCTGCAGTCAGGGGGTCATGGAGGCTTCCATTAAGATTTCAAAGGAAGGCCTTGGAAACCAGGCAAAGTACAGCAGAGCTGGAGTCCCTGTAGGCACTCCCTAAGAAGGCAAGGTATGGAGATGTGAAGAAGAAGCCAAAGCTGCAGTGGAGACCCCTGAGATTAAGAAATGCCAGTAATGTGGGACTTCATCCTAAGGAAGCTACAGAGACAAGCCAACAGAAAGGCTACTTGGGCTGCAAACAACAAGGCCACAGGGGCACAGCTACATAAGCCCTTTGGAGAGGACATCATGCCATGTGCTCTAGATGCTGAACACAGAACTTCAGAACTTGTTTGCCCAGGTGAATTTCATTATTCATGTGGTTCCATCAATTTTATCTACGTCCCTATTTTTGTGAATGGAAATGTTTATTCTGTACCATTATATATTAGATACTTGTAAGTTGCTTTTAATTTTATAGGAGCTTCTAATGCAAAATTGCCTTGAGCCTCAGAAAAGACTTTGGATTTGAACCTTGAGCAATCTCAGCACTGTTGAGACTATGGGGACTCTTGGAAATGGTCAAAATGTATTTTACATTGTGAGATGGTTGTGAACTTTTGGGAGCCAGGGGCAGACTGGTATGGTTTTGATGTGAGGTGTCCCCCAAAAGCTCACATATAAGATGATGCAAGAAGGTTTGGAGGAGAAATGATTGGGTTATAGCCTTAACCTAACCGATGAATTAATTCCTAGTGGGATTAACTCAGTGGTAACTGGAATCAGGTGGGGTGTGGCTGGAGGAAGTGTTTCACTAGGGGTATGGCTTTGAGGTATATATATTTATATTTGGCAAGTGGAGACCTCTCTCTCTGCCTCCCGATGATAATCTGGGAGCTCTTTTCCTCTGCCACACTCTTTTGCCATGATGTCCTGCCTCACCTTGAGCTTGGAGGAATGGAGTCTCCTGTCCATGGATAGAGACCTTTGAAACCGTGAGCTCCTAAATAAACCTTTCCTCCTCTATAGTTGTTCTGGTTGTGTATTTCAGTCACAGTAATGAAAAAGCTGACTAATACACAGTTACTTGTTAAGCACTCATAAATATTTGATCTCATTATGAGTAATATTGATAATTATAAGAGTACTAAAAGGTTATTGGTAAATTTAAACGATAAGAAAGCAAACAAGCTAATTGAAAAATGTGCAAAAGATCTGAGAAAACACCTTAGTAAAGAAGATATACAGATGACAAATAAGCTTATGGAAAGATGCTCAACATCATACGTCATTAGGGAAATGCAAGTTAAAACAATGAGGTACCACTACATATCTATTGGAATGACTAAAATTTAAACACTGGCAACATCAAATACTGGTGGAAATATGGAGGAGTGAGACTCTTATTCATTACAAGTGGGGATTTGAAATGATACATTCTCTATGGGAGACAGTATGGACAGTTTTTACAAAGCTAAACATATGTCTACCACATGATACAGCAATGGCACTCCCTGGTATTTAACCCAAGAGCTGAACATTTAAGTACATGCAAATTTTTATAAAGCTTTATTCATAATTGCCCCAAATTGGAAGCAACCAAATTATCCTTCAACCAGTGAATGGTTAAAAATATATCCCTGTGGTACATCCAGACAGTGAAATGTTCCGTGATTTAAAAAAAAAAAAATAGCCATGAATCCAGAGAGACACAAAGGAGCCTTACATGTACATCACTAAATGAGGGATATGGCAAGAAATATAACTCCAACTGTGGGGTCATTTTGGAACAGGAAGAACTAAGGAGAGAGTAGAGATCAGTGGTTGCCAGGAATCAGGAGAGGGAGGGACACATAAGTGGAACACAGAGGATTTTCAGGACAGAGAAATTATGTATTATTGTAAAGATGAATAAATATCATTAAACCTATGTTAAAACCCATAGAATGTATAACACCAAAAGTGAACCATAAACTATAGACTTTGGTTAATAATCATGTGTTAATATTGATTTGTCAGTTGTAAACAAATGAATGCCTCACTAATGCAGGAGAAACCAATGGGGGCATGTGTGGTGGGAGAGTTAAACAAGGTATGAGAACCCTCTGTACTTTCTGCTCAATTAGACTTTTCTATAAACCTAAAAATGATCTATAGAAAAAAGCTATTAATTACAAAACCACTAAGGATAAAAAGATCTTGGATTATCAAAGGCAGTTTAATCCAAAGTATGAAGAATCAGACTGGTATCACACATCTAAAAACAATGGCATAATGCTTTCAACATCAAGATAATATGATTTCCAATGTAGAAATGTGTATCTGACCAAACTGCCATTTGAGTATATGTAGACTAAACTATTTTTAACAAGAGAAGTAATTGTCGGTACTATGATAAAAATCTGTACAGTGAGGCAGAAAGAAGTCAGTGCAACTATGGCAGAAAGCTTTAGAAAGTGCTTCAAAGAACAGGTAGTCCTTGAATCTTATAAAATGAATAGGTGACTGAGAAATGTCTAAGGAGGAAAGGTACATATTGGATAGAAAGAGCAGGAACACTGGAGTCAAGGTAAAGACTCTCGATACATTCTGTAAACTACTGGTTGTTTCATCTGGCTGTGATTTTAAGGAGTGGTAGGGAATGTGGTGTAGGGTATAACTGAGATGAACTGTGACCACCTCATGGGGGTCCTGTGGGTTATCCAAGGGTGTCAACTTTACCGTTACACCAGGGGTTGACAGACTTTATGTAAATGGCCAGATAGTAAATATGTTTGACCATATGAAAACATATGGTCTTGTTTGTAGCTATTTTATTCCCAACTCAGCTATTGGGAATAAAAAACAGCTGTTCACTTTTTGTTGCTATGACAAAATACATGGGAAAATCAATTTACAGGAGGGAAGGTTTGTTTTGGTTAAAGTTTCAGTGCTCTCAGTCCCTGGTGAGATGACTCCATTGTTTCTGGTCTGTTGTAAGGCAGTACATCATAGCAGAAGGGTGTGGCCAAGCAAAGCTGCTCACTCCATGGCAGCCAGAGAGGGTGGGGGAGGGAGTCTGGGAACAAGATACAGTCACCAAGATCATGCCCCAAGGACCTATTCCCTTCAACTAGGTTCCCACCACCTCCATTCAAATTATGAATCCCTCAATATCTCAATCCATTGATAAAGTCAGAACTCTCATTAGGCAATCACTTCCCCAAATCCCTATCTCTGAACATAGTTGCATTGGGGACCATGCCCTAAACACATATCTTTGGGGGCCACTCTTATCTAAACCATAACAACAGCCATAGACAATATGAGAACTGATGAAAAGTGTTCACATTCCAAAAGCTTTTTATTGATAAAACCAGCAGAGGACCTGGTCTGTCCTGCAGGTCCCCATTATATGCCAAGGAGAGTTAAGAAAAGAGTGTTAATCAAGCAAAGAGCATCATTATATTTGAATTTTAGGAAGATTGTTTGAGGGTACCAAACAATAGCAGGTCTAGGAAACAGAGGATGAGTTAAGAGCTTTTGACAATAATTTAGTCAAAATATATAGAAGTCATGATCTAAGGTACTGAAAATGGGAAAAAAAGTGCATAAGAAATGGAGTAAAAGAAGTACACAGAGTATGACTAATAACTAATCCATAGTCATGGATTAATCAGAGTGCCTGTAAGTCAGGAAGGAGCAGCATGTTAGCTTCAACGACACAATCTGAGTAGAGTAAAAGAAAGAGAAACTATATTTAGTAGAAAGATAACAGGTTTAATTTTGAGGTTCCTGAGGTTCAAACAGAAATCTGAGCTGCAATGACAAAAGTGAATCCAAAATGTCCTTTGCTTTTTGGCCTTTAGTTTGCTTATTTCTTCACAGCAGGCTGACATTCATGAGCTCAAAAGCCTGCTTGTACCAAACTCGTATTTTTACATATCCAATTGTTTTAAATATAGTCCAAACAAGCAGATATTTAGCCAATCATAGACTGCTGTTTTTGCATACACCGAGAAACTTCATCCAACATCTGCTAGATAAGAAAAAAATGCTGGGTTGTTAAGACCCCAAGTTGCTGCTAGCTTTTGGAGTCTCTACTACATAGAGTCTCCCTTTGCTGAGCTGCTGAGAGACATCACCTAGACACATAAGACCCCCTCAGACTCCCCACTTTCCTAAGAGTTCCCTTACCCTCCTCCAAAATGGTCCCATGCTGTGTGGACTTGCCTCCACATGCAAACCTTTCAAAAGTGGCATGCAGATAAAGCTTGTGTATAGGACTGTCCCCTGGTGGTCAGATGCTTTCCCTTGATCAGTTCCCAAATCCTCTGAATTCCCTACAGTTTAGGTTATTTGTGGGATGTTCCATGTGAAAGGAGTGGGTGATTTTTCTGAGAGAAACTATGCAGAGTAAGAAGAAGCAACCTTATCTCTAAGGACCAAACCTTAGAGATTCCTCAGAAAACACCATTACACTGTGGACAGGAAGAAGGTGAGAAACCTTAAAAATTACTAAGGAGGAAATAAGATGACCTGTGGAGAAAAGTATAAAGGACAAGAGGAACAATTTCAAGTGAAAGGGAAGGGTCTAGCATCCAATTCCACAGAGATGTCAAATAAGGCCAGAACTGGAACCATGTCACTGGATTTAGATATTAGGGACTCCTTGCACAGGCAGGTTCAGTGAAGCAATTAGGACAGAAGTCTGAGGATGGATGGTGTGTTGAAAAGTGGGGAGGAAGCGAGAGGGGTCTTACATTGTCAGGCACAGGGAGTGAAGCATGAACCCTGAAGTGGATGCTGAGTGGCACAGTTTCGTGATGAGGATGGGGACTGTAAGTAGCAGTTTTACCATGGTTAGTTTTCTAGTCTGCAGCCATCCCAAAAGATAACTAGGGTAGGAAAGACAGTGTTGATGTAAGGAGGAAAGCTTTAATGGTAGGAATGTGTAAGGGATAGAAGCTTTGTCAATGTTAGTGAGAGTATGTTTGGGTGTGTTGAATCACAATATTTATACTAGATAGGGAAAAGTATGATCGTGGCCCTAAAATACAGATAATTTAAAAGATGTGGGTTTCCAAAGAGTGTCAATCGTAGGAGTGTTGGGAATGAGGGATGAGAAAACTGTATGGGCAGAACAGTATCAAAGATAGTATCTGATGCTGTGGAAAGAGAACTGGGCTTGGTATCAAAGTAAGATCTGACTTGTGATTCTCGCACTTAGCTGGTTGATCTTGGATGAATCATTCATTGCTTCAAAGCTCAGCTGAATGGCAAAACGGAAACCTTTATTTCTCTATGGCATCCGTTGGCATCAGACTCACATGGGATGCAAGTGTGATGATGTTTGTGTCACTCTTGAGCCTTTTTATTTAATAATGAAGACACAATCAGATCCAATGGTTATCCATCCTGACTGCCCATCACAACTTCATACAGAGCTTTTTAAGAATACATATAATTTGCTGATAGTTCTACAAATTCAGAAGAACCCCCTGCCTGAAATTATTCTGAATAGATGAGAGATAAATGTGAGAGATGGCATAGGGGACTAAATAATTCTATTTCATAATTATTAAGTCAATACATGTTTAATACAGTAAATGAGTCAAGAAATAGATGCTGGGATCCTACCATAGAGTTGTAGTGATAAAAACAGCAGGGCAATGGCATAAACATAGAAATGAAGACCAATGGAACAGAATAGAAGACCCAGAGATAAATCCACATAAGAATGCCATCAGATCCTTGACAAAGGTGACCAAAGTATATGTTGGAGAAAAGGCATATTTTTTAACAAAGGGTGTTGGGAAAACTGAATATCTGTATACAGAAGAATTAAACTAGGTCACCACCTCTCTTCCTGAAAAACATTCAACTCTAAATGGATCAAAGACCTAGGGATTAGACCAGAAACCATGGAACCATTAGAAGAAAATAGGGACTCCAACATATTGGTGCAGACACCAACTTCCTTAATGAGACTCCTAAAGCTCAAGAAATAAAACCAAGAACTGAACAGATAGTTCATAGAAAAAGAAAAATACAAATAGTCATCAAATACATAAAAAAAAGTTCAACATCACTAGCAATTAGAGAAGTGCAAATTAAAACTACACTGAGATTTTGTCTAACTCGAGTCTCGATGGTGATTATCAAGAATACAAGTAACAATAAATGTTGATGAGGATGTGGGGATAAATGTACACTCATATATTGCTGGTGGGACTGCAAATTGGTGCAACCACTCTGGAAAGCAATATCGAGAGTCCTTGGAAAACTTGGAATGGAACCACCGTTTGACACAGTTATCCTACTCCTTGTTATATACCCAAAGGACTTAAAATCAGCATACTGTAGTGATGCAGCCACATCAATGTTCATAGAAGCTCAACTCACAATAGCTAAGCTATGGAAGCAACCTAGGTGCCCTTCAATAGATGAATGGATAAAGAAACTGTGGTACATATACACAATGGAATATTACTCAGCCATAAAGAAGAATAAAATTATGGCACTTACTGGTAAATGGATGGAACTGGAGACTACCATGCTAAACAAAATAAGCCAATCCCAGAAAACCAAATACTGAATTTTCTCTCTGATATGTGGTGCTGACTCACAATAGGCAGGGGGTGGATGAGTGGGGGAGAAAGGAGGGGACATTCACTGGATTGGAAAGAGGAAAATGGGGAGAGGGGAGGTGAGATGAGAATAGGAAAGACAGTTGAATTAATTTGACATAACTTTCCTATCATGCGTGACCACAAAAATGGGAAGTTATGCTCCATGTATGTGTGATATGTTCAAATACATTCCACTGTCATGTCTAACTAAAAAGAATGACAACAAAAATTTTTTTGAAAGAAATAAAACCAAGAATTATTAGGTGGGATAGCATTAAGTTAAAAAGCATCTGCACAACAAAAGAAACAATTAGAAGCATGAAGAGGGAGCCTATAGGATGGGAGAATATATTTGCTGGCTACTCTTTTGAACACAGATTAATAATCAGAGTATATAAAAAGCTCAAAAAATTTAATATAAAACCCCCTAATAACACATGCAATAAATGGGCAAAAGATCTAAAGAGACATTTTTCAAAATAAGAAAAACAAATAGACAAAAAAATACACAAAAAGATGTTTAACATTCTTAGCGATCAGGGAGATGCAAATCAAAACTACACTGAGATTTCCTCTCTCTTTAGTTAGAATCACACTCATCAAGAATAAAAAGAATAAGCAGGGCATGTGGTACACTCTTGTAATCCCAATGGCTTGGGAGGTTCAGGCAGGAGGAATCCAAGTTCATGGCCAGCCTCAGCAACTTAGCAAGTCCTTAAGCAACTTAATGAGGCCCTGTCTCAAAATAATACACTGATACATTGCTGGTAGGACTGCAAATTGGAGCAGTCAATATGGAAAGCAGTATGGAGATTCCTTGGAAATCTGGGAATGGAACCACCATTTGACCCAGCTATCCCACTCCTTGGTCTATACCCTAAAGACTTAAAAACAGGATGGTGGAATGTGATAGCCATCATTATCCAAAGTATATGTATGAAGACATGAAAATTGGTGTCAACATACTTTATATACAGCCAGAGATAGAAAAATTGTGCTGTATATGTGTAATAAAAATTATAATGCATTTCACTGTCATTTTTTAAAAAAAAAACCCAGCATACTACAGGGACACAGTTACATCAATGTTTATAACAGCACTATTCACAATAGATTAACTGTGGAGCCAACCTAGATGCCTTTCAGTGGATGAATGGATAAAGAAAATGTGGCATACATACACAATAGAATATTACTCAGCAATAAAAGAGAACAAAATCATGGCATTTTCAGGTAAGTGGATGGTGTTGGAGAAGATAATGCTAAGTGAATTAGCCAGTCCCCAAAACCAAATGCTGAATGTTTTTTTTGATATAAGGAGACTGACTCATAGTGGGGTAGGGAGGGGGCACATGGGAAGAATGGATGAATTCTAGGTAGGACAGAGAAGTAGGAGAGAAAGGGAGGGGGCAGGGGATTAGCAAGGATGGTGGAATATGATGGATATCATTATCCAAAGTACATGTATGAAGACACAAATTGGTGTCAACCTACTTTATATACAATCAGAGATATGAAAAATTGTGTTGTATATGTGAAATAAGAATTATAATGCATTCCACTGTAATTTATTTTTTTTAAAAAAATCAATAAAAAACAATAAAAATTAAATAATAGATATGCAAACATATCACTAAGCAAAATGGAAGTATTTGTATTTAACAACACAAGTTAAAAGTACTTGTCCCTGGGGACCCCTTATATGTGTGTGTTTGTGTGTGTGTGTGTGTGTATGTGTATACCCCTCATGTATATGAACAGCTGATAATATATTGCTGTCGATTCGATGGTCTCTTTGAATTTTCTGTTTTTCATGTTTTTTTGCCATCATATCCTTCATTTCAAATAATAAACTAACAGCTATATTTTTCAATTTTTCTTCTCCGTTTCCTTCTCTTTGTTCTCCTCTCCTTCTTTCTCTTTCTTAATTAATGCTACAACAGAACCATGTACAAGATACACACATGAGGCAAAAATACACGTGATAATCTAAAACAGTGTATTAGGGGCTGTGGTGTTCCCTCTGGGTCCTTCCTTCAGGACTGAAGCATGTCCCCCCTCCTGCCCTGGGAGAGTGGACTTGGGTGGATTATGGTGTATTGCCCTCTGGTAACTGCTCCTGGCTTGGGCACTGCCCAAAGGTCCACCAGCCTTCGGGGAGCCCGCATTGAATGACTGTTCAGTGAGGGTATAAAGAAACCCATCTCCCTTGTGTTGATTTGCAAGGACTCTGAAGCAGGGGTCAGCTGCAGAACTGCCTATGGAAACACTTAAGACCTGTCGTAACTGAATCACATTTATCTTCTCATCCTGCTCATTCCTGTTTTCTTCAATGTCTTACAGGAGTTGATCCTGTTGGGGCTTGGAAAGTGATACCTCAAAATGTGCTGAGCACTTTTAAATTGAAGAATTGAAAAATTTAGGAAGCTTCCTACAAACCAAGGCACTCTGACTTTCCCCTTATCCTGCTCCCAAGTCCAGGGTTAGCTTTTCTCTGAAGTTCTAAAGACTAGATCCACCAAAAAGGAACACAGTTTGCTTACATCCTTTGACTGAGATTTCATTGCTCAAGGAAGATTAAATTCACATCATGAGGAAGAAACTGAAAACCGAACACTACACCTAGAATCCAAACTTTGTGCCAGACCATTGTCCTTTCTTTGAGCCAATTCTCTCCCTAAAAATCATTTACTACACCCCCAAATTGCCCATTCCCCTATTTTCCTTTACCCTCTATGAAGAAGGGAATGTGTTTCTGATTCTCACTGGGTTACTAAGTGCTCACCTTCCTATGATGGCCCCATGCACACTGAGAAATTTTTATTTTTTTCCCTATGAATTTGTTTCTGCAGATTTAAAAGATGGGAACATTCAGAGGGGGAACAAAAAATTCCTTTTGCCTCTATAATCCAAAGAATATACCCCGACAAACTTATATGGATTCTCTGTCTCAGAGTCTGTTTCTTGGGGAAGCCAGCATCCCAGATTAGAAGTCATTAAAGTAAGCATTGAAAGAACCAAACACAAAAAAGTAATAAAAGTAATAGTCTCTGCATTAAAGGTAAAGAGGAATTTGGAATATTTTATATTACAAACCATTTTTATCATATTTGCTTTTCACTGTTAAACAGCAAATAAAATTCAAGACTGTTGAAACAAGAAAAACTAACTGTAGGGAGGATTAATGGTTCAATATGGCAATTTTAGAACAGCATTCGTCATCCAGCTTGTAACAATTCTCCTTGAAATTATACAAAATGCTAGCATTGGAAGCCATGCCAGCAATTAATTTTGTAGAATGTCTTTCCAGCAGACATACCAGGAAAGCATATTTAGGAAAGAAGTAATGGGCCAAGATTAATTTTATTTGGAGGAAAACATTTATTTAACCAATATTTATTTTTCAGCACCTACTATGTGTCAAAAAACTCTGATGCGTGTGGGTGGATGGGGGACAGGCAGTAAACAAATGAACCTGTGAATATATAATGAGTCAGATGGTCATCTATGGTTATGGAGACGAGATAGGAGTGTGGACTATGGAAGACATTTTTGGAGGAAATGAATTCAACATTTTTGATGAGTGCATTGAGGACTGGCATGCTAAAGTAAAGGGGAACTTTCATAGTTGCCTTCTTACCTAGAGGTTGCTAGTTAAGAAAAAAGAAATGCTGCCCCAACTAACCTCATGCATTCATGGAAAGCTCAATAAAACAATCATTTGGCAAAGTAACAAAATACCTGTTCTCAACTCCCCACTGCAAATTAGAATTCTAATAAGGGAAAGTAAAGTTCCAAACCAACTCGCTATTGTTTCATAAGACTTAAAAGTTGTGGAGAGACACAATCTCTAAAAGAAATTATTTCTGAATCTTGGAAAGATCAATCAATCACCTGGTTGATGGTCTCAGCCCATCATGGGCTTTCCCTACTTTAACATGGAGCATACATGGATGGGTTCTTTGTTTTGTGAATTTGAGAAATAAAATCCACAGAAAAAAGGGTGAGAGAGAGCAAAATAACAATATTTTTTTAAAAAAAATAATAATAGAAAGCAGAACTCCTGAAGAGGGAAGGGTCCCAAGAAAGGAATGCTAATGGGTGGCCATTGTCCAGGGGTTTTTATACTCAGTGATGCAGAACTGAACTTTCATTGGAGAATCCTTCTTGATTGTTGTCCTTTTCTGACTCATTGGAAAGAGTAGAATTTTAAATTCTCATTCCCATGATGGGATGGTTTAATGTCTTTGTTAACTTGAGTTTGTCCTGTAGTTGTTCCTTAAAACAAACAAACAAAAATCTGCCTGAGTTAAAGACACACCCCTGGAGTTGACTAGTGTTAGTGTGGTCAAGGAAGCCTGGGGCACCAATAGGTTATGTGGGCATCTGAGCATGAGTGGGGCTTTCCAGACCGGCAGCCAAAAACAAAGACAAGCTTTCGCCTAAGGTTTCTAACTGGGGTGATGGGACCCCCTTCTCCAAGGTTCCCATTTCTCTCTGCCTATAGATAATCTATTTTCTGCCTCACTACCTTCCCCTTTGTCAAAATAGGCAAATAGAGGGGAAAAGTTATCACAGAGAAAAGCGGTCCAATGTTTGTAAAGGCTGACTAAATTCAAGGAAGCAAGGTGAGGAATACATTTGAAGCAGGTACTACCAGTAAAAGAGGAAATAGGGAAAGTCTAATTCGAATGGGTGAAAGAGATTGAGAGAAAAAATTGCAAGGAATGAAAAGTGAAATCAGCTGACCTCCAGATCTAGAAATGCAAAACACTGATTTCCAAAAATTGAAGGTATATAGCAGATAATGAAAGGTAGACTCTACAGGAAAGTGAATCATAAAATGTGACGGCAAACTAGTACATTCTCAGACTCAGAGGACAAGAATGAAGTAAATAACTCAGAAAAGAAATTTCAAAAGAGATGGAAACCATATCTGGAATTTTAAATTTATGCATCATTGGAATCAGCACAAATGAGAAGGGAAAACGAGGAAGAATAATAAAAACAGGCATTTGTTGGGTGATTACTATGGGCCAGAGCCCATCCAAACTACTCAACATGTGTTTACACTCTTAATTCTCATTTGCAGGGTAAATGCTGTTGTAATCTTCATGTTACAGTCCAGGAGAGTCAGCCATGAAATGGTTATGGAATTATCTAAGGACACATGGCTGGCATAGAAATCCAGGATTTTGATCATAATGCTATATTGCCTTTGAAACAAAAAGAAATAGAAAACAAAAATGACTCAGTTTTATCTTCACCATCAGATTGAAAGGACTTTGTAAGTAACTTGATTACTTCTTACTTTGATATCATGCTTTGGAAAGGAATAATGTACCATGAGATTATTTAAATGTCATGCTTATTTTCTTCTGGTGATTTGTGGTTTTATACTGGATGTTTTCTCTCTCTCTCTCTCTCTCTCTCTCTCTCTCTTTTTAATCCCTTTGGACTAAATATTAGCACAGGGTATAAGATAAAGGGGTATATAAAAAAATTCCAAGTAATTAACTTATTATCACAGCCCATTTTACAAGTTCTCCAGTGATTTGATATGCCATTATAGGAACTAAAATTGGTAAAATCACATTTCTATTTAATCTTAAGTGCATATTTTAAAAATTTCTGCACAATTATCTACCTTAGTGGAATTTTATGTCTTACTAACATAGGATCATAAAAACCACATTCTTTTTGTTTTTGTTTCTGTTTTGTTTTTACACCTAATGATTTCCTTAGCATCTGTGGTCATAAACACATTTATTTACAGTTCAGTTTGTTTATTTAAGACTAAAGATTATGCCGGAAGGATCATGAGGGATTTTTTACTTGCTTCATTGAAGTTGAAATACATCCAAGAGCAGAAGAACTTCTCTCTCAAACTTTGAGTGAGGTAGTGACTAGTTCTGCTATGGTTCGAATGTGGCTTCCAAAGATTTGTGTGCACAGGCTTGGTTCCCAATATAGTGGTTTAGAGAGGTGAGGGGACCTTCTAGAGGTGGGGGCTAGTTGGAGGTGACTGCATCATGGGGGCGCTTCTTTTGGAAGGGATTAATGTATTTCTAGGATACGGGGTTAGGTCTCCTGGGAGTGAGTCAGATCTTGAGGCACTGGATTAGTTAGCATGAGTGGGGGTCTTTATAAAGCAGGTCCGTCTACCCACTGTCCCTGTCTTGCACATATGCTCCTTCTGCAAGTGTGCTTCCCCTTTCTGCTTTTCCATCATTATATGACACAGTACATGACTCTCACCAGAAGCTGACCAGATGTGGCTGCCTGATTTTGGATAGAACACTGAGCAAAAATAAATCTCTCTTCTTTATAAATGACCCAGATTCACGTATGTTGTTTTAGCAGCACAAACTAAGGCAAGTCCTTGGCTGAACTGACACACCCTGTCACCCAAGGCATGTGTATGGACCTACATTGCAGAATGTCTGCAGCCTGAAGCTGGGGGGAGAGTGGGTCCATGGGGCCATTATGCTTTTGTTTGGTATGTTCTGTCATTCTCTGATGTAGATATTGTAACTATGGTCAAGAATGTAAAACTACAACTGGTCAAGAATGTAAAACTACAACTTAACTCTGTATGTTCAGACACAAGAGACTATAGAAAAAGACATTTTTCTCTGGATTTATGTCACAGAAGTATTCAGGGTGTGTTCCCCAAGGAGAAGGGGAGCTCTTAGAACACGATTGGGGTATTCATTAATGGCAATCGACAGCACAGTGCCTCATTCAGCCTTCCTACCAGTTATTTGCAGGTGTGAAAGATCCCTATGAACTGAATGCCTGTGAATATTTAATATATATCATGCTTCTTGGAAACACAACCAGCAACAGCTCCTCTGCAAAATTCCCAGGCCAAGGCCCTATGCTCAAGCTTCATAGGAGTATGTTTTTGTTCAAATGTTTATTATAAACAAAAACACAAGGAATCTTAATGAATAACAGTAGGAAATTAAATAGAACAAGCTATTTGACATATTCCAAGTAGGCTAATAAGCAGAATTTGGGTCCCTGAAATCTCTGTCACCTTGGTGTTACTCCTGTGGTTATTTTACATAGTAAAATAACAGATTGCAGATGTAATTATGATTTTTAATCAGTTTATCTTAAAATAGGAAGATTATCTTGGATATTTGTGTGAGCCCTATGTAATCTCGTAAACCCCTAAAAGCAGAAGAGGAAGGCAGAGAAAGGCGATTGAAAGAGAATCCGGAGAGATACAAAGCACAAAAAGATTTGCTACCCCTGTTGGCTTGAAGGCGAAGGTGACCCTATGAAAAGGAAACAGGGTGTTAATCATGCACTTGAAAGGAACTGAATTCTGCCAATGACCGATGAGCTTGCAAAAAGACCCCAAGCCCCAGTTGAGAGCTGTAGCTTCCTACCTGTACCTTGATTTTAATCTTGTGAAATCCTCAGAAACTGATATAATAAATGTGTTGTTTCAGCTGTTCATTTGTGGGTAATTTTTTATGGCAGCCCCAGATAGCTAACACATTGTATGAAATATCATACAAATATATCATACAATGTATCATACAAAATCATCATATAAAATCATACAAAATATCATACAAAGAACCCAACATGGCGGCGGGTGGGAGGCAGTGCTTTCAGTACCTCCTCAATAACAGGGTCAGAGAGAAGCATTAATACGTTCAGATTCTACCTGCTGAGAAACTTCTAGCAAAATTCTGCTGAAGTGAGACCTGCTGGTGAATTTGTAGGATTATTGGAGGTGACAGTTTGCCCCAGACGAGTGAATCTCTGCCATGTGGCGTGGAGGTCGAGACCTGCCACCCGCCGCTGCTGCGCAGCGACCAGCCTCCGAGGCGTTTCAGTAGGCGCGACGCAGGGACTCTAACCAAGCCTTCATGAAATAGCGAACCCGGAACCGAAACCAACCGAGATTGGGTCAGACCAGAGACAGGCCAGACCCACCCCTCCCTTCGGAAACTCCGGCAAGGAGCCTGAGGCCTGTCATAGCAGAGAGGTGACGTCACCAGAATTCGGCCGATGGGATTCCTTCCCAGCAGAATCGGGAATCGGCTTTAGCAGGTGTGTGACTCCCACCCCCACCAGATACATACAGCCCGGAAAACTCGACCCAGAGCTCCGTGGGCTCGACAGTAAGGGCCGAGGGAAACGGAGGTGACCCCGACCCCCAACTCCCACTCCCGCCAACAGCGTGGGCGTGAATGTAGGGGCCAAGGAAAGCAGAGGGGATTCTCGATCCCCAACTCCCCTTACCACCAGCGGCGACACCCAAGGTCTTAGCCGCCAGTTCCCGGGGGCGTGCCCACCAGAGGTGTCCAGAAAAATTAAACTGTCGGTTCCCAGGTCACCACTCCACAGCACTGGGGCTTGGATGAATGACAGAGTGCTCAGTCGTTCGGGAAATAGAGCACGCAGTGGGGCTGCAAGTGTAACCAGATCCTTGGAGAGTAGTGCCTTTGGTGAGCGGGGCTTGGCTGGCTGGCAGGAGGAAGGGGGAGAGGGGCCGGAGAAGAGAAACGGCTCTGGACTAACAGGATTGAGAGACTCCCAGGAGCCACCTTACAGGGATTGCTGTCAGCACATAGAGGGCAGAAGCTAGGCTCGAAGGGCACAGCTCCACCTACTGGAAGAGAAGAAAATGGATCTCTAAGACTTCACTTTTTTTTAAAATTTCAATTTTATTAGTTTTTTTCTCCCCTTTTCCTTCCTTCTTTCTTTCCCTTTTCAAGTTTTATTGTTCTTTCCATTTTCCTATATTCTATCTCTCTCTCACTCTTTCTTTTTAAGAGCACCTTCCTTCCCCTTCCCCCCAACTTTCATCCCAATTACGTGTAATTGTCTAAATGCAAATAGATGATTGTTTCGAGGCTTTCTATAGGGCTCCTAAATACCTAGCTATTACCAAACACCCTGATCTAATCGCCTGTTAATATCCCCCTTCAGTAGAGCAATCTTCCAAAGTAGCCAAGACATACTAACCTTCATACCATCATAGCACCTAACCTAAACATAAAGTCCTAAGACCAAACAACAAATCACTATATGCATACAGAATCCGTAAGCCTTTTATGAATTGAATGAGTCAGCTTTAAAGTACAATAAAGCTCAACATTTCTAGGCATAGTCTCCCACCACAAAGGAGAGACCACAGAGATATACAAAACCAAACCAAATTTATAGGAGAAAACAGAAACACAGCAGTTAAACATAGTTGGAAAGTAACGTGAACACCATGAAAAAACAAGGGAAAGAAGGATTACAAACAATGCAGGACAACTTAAATTTACAGGAGAACCTAGAGGCATCAGAAAAATGGACAGAGAAAGAAATCAAGGCATACCTGACTCAGATGGAATGGAATCTTAGAGAAGTCATTAGACAGCAAGTTGAAACAATGAAAGAATACTTTGAAAATGAATTGCATAAGCAGATTCAAATTGCAAAGAATGAACTCTACCAGGAGATAGAGATTTAAAAATAATCAAACAGTAATCCTAGAAATGCAGGAAACCATAAACCAAATTAAAAACTCAAACGAGAATATTACAAGCAGACTAGATCAAATAGAAGTCAGAACATCAGATAATGAAGACAAAGTTTATCAACTCGAAAAGAATATAGTCAATGCAGAAAGGATGTTAAGAAATCACGAGCAATGCATCCAAGAGATATGGGATGTCATAAAAAAACCAAACTTGAGAGTCATTGGGATAGAAGAATGTATAGAGGTTCAAACCAAAGGAATGAACAATCTGTTGAATGAAAAAAATCTTAGAAAACTTCCCAGATATGAAAGATGGAATGGATTGCCAAATCCTGGAAGCCTACAGGACCCCAAACATACAAAACCATAATAGACCAACTTCAAGACACATAATTATGAAGATATCCAACATACAGAACAAGGAGAGAATATTAAAAGCTATGAGAGAAAGGAGGCAGACTACATTCAGGGGTAAACCAATTAGGTTAACAGCTGATTTTTCATCACAGACGTAGAAAGCGAGAAGATCCTGGAACAACATATTTCAAACGCTGAAAAATAATGGATTCAAACCAAGAATACTGTATCCAGCAAAATTAAGCTTCAGATTCGACAATGAAATTAAAATATTTCACGATGAACAAAAGTTAAAAGAATACGCAGCCAGAAAACCAGCACTACAAGGCATTTTGAGCAAAACACTACAAGAAGAGGAATTGAAAACAGCACCCAAAACTAACAGTGGAAGGTAACTCAGTAAAGGGGGGGAAATAACCAAAGAGGAAAAACTAGCCAAATTAAAATAAATAAATAAATAAGCATGACTGGAAGTACAACCATATATCAATAGTAACCCTAAACATTAATGGCTTAAATTCACCAATCAAGAGACATAGGCTAGTAACCTGGATTAAAAAAAAAAAAAACAGATCCAACAATATACTGCCTTCAGGAGACTCATATGATAGGAAAAGACATACACAGGCTGAAGGTGAAAGGTTGGGAAAAATCATACCACTCATATGGTCCTCAGAAGCAAGCAGGAGTGGCCATACTCATATCAAATAAAATCAACTTCAAACCTAAGTTAATCAAAAGGGATAAAGAAGGACACTATATACAGTTAAAAGGAACCATTCACCAACAAGACATAACAATTATCAATATGTATGAACCAAACAATGGTGCTGCAACGTTCATAAAACAAACTCTCCTCAAGTTCAAGAGTCAAATAGACAACAACACAATAATTATGGGTGACTTCAACACACCTCTCTCTCCATTGGACAGATCCTCCAGACAAAAGCTGAATAAAGAAACTATAGAACTCAATAACACAATCAATAACCTAGACTTAACCAACATATATAGATTATATCAACCATCATCAAGTGGATACACGTTCTTCTCAGCAGCACATGGATCCTTCTCAAAGATAGACCATATATTATGCCATAGGGCAACTCTTAGTAAATATAAAGGTGTGGAGATAATACCATGCATCTTATCTGATCATAATGGAATGAAACTGGAAATCAATGATAAAAGAAGGAAGGAAAAATCCTCTATCACCTGGAAAATGAACAATATGTTACTGAATGACCAATGGGTTACAGAAGACATAAAGGAGGAAATCAAAAAATTCTTAGAGATAAATGACAATACACACACAACATATCAGAATCTATGGGACACAATGAAAGCAGTTTTAAGAGGGAAATTCATTGCGTGGAGTTCATTCCTCAAAAAAAGAAAAAAAAAACAACAAATAAATGAGCTCACACTTCATCTCAAAACCCTAGAAAAGGAAGAGCAAAACAACAGCAAATGTAGTAGAAGGCAAGAAATAATTAAAATCAGAGCAGAAATCAACGAAATTGAAACAAACAAACAAAAAAAAACATTGAAAAATTGATAAAACTAAAAGTTGGTTCTTCGAAAAAATAAATAAGATTGACAGACCTTAGCCATGCTAATAAAGAGAAGAAGAGAGAGATCTCAAATTACTAACATACGGGATGAAAAAGGCAATATCACAACGGACACTACAGAAATACAGAAGATATTAGAAATTATTTTGAAACTCTATATTCCAATAAAATAGAAGATAGTGAAGATATCGATAAATTTCTTAAGTTATATGATTTGCCCAGATTGAGTCAGGAAGATACACACAATTTAAACAGACCAATAACAAAGGAGGAAATAGAAGAAGCAATCAAAAGACTACCAACCAAGAAAAGCCCTGGACCGGATGGGTATACAGTGGAGTTTTACAAAACCTTCAAAGAAGAATTAATACCAATTCTTTTCAAGTTATTTCAAGAAATAGAAAAAGAAGGAGCTCTTCCAAATTCATTCTATGAGGCCAACATCACCCTGATCCCCAAACCAGACAAAGACACTTCAAAGAAAGAAAACTACAGACCAATATCTCTAATGAACTTCGATGCAAAAATCCTCAATAAAATCCTGGCGAATCGAATACAAAAACATATCAAAAAAATTGTGCACCATGATCAAGTAGGATTCATCCCTGGGATGCAAGGCTGGTTCAATGTACGGAAATCAATAAATGTTATTCACCACATCAATAGACTTAAAGATAAGAACCACATGATCATCTCGATAGACACAGAAAAAGCATTCGACAAAGTACAGCATCCCTTTATGTTCAAAACACTAGAAAAACTAGGGATAACAGGAACTTACCTCAACATTGTAAAAGCTATATATGCTGAACCTCAGGCTAGCATCATTCTTAATGGAGAAAAACTGAAGGCATTCCCTCTAAAATCTGGAACAAGACAGGGATGCCCTCTATCACCACTTCTATTTAATTTAGTTCTTGAAATATTAGCCAGAGCAATTAGACAGACAAAAGAAATTAAAGGCATAAAAATAGGAAAAGAAGAATTTAAATTATGACTATTTGCGGATGATATGATACTATATCTAAAAGATCCAAAAGGGTCTACAAAGAAACTACTAGAGCTAATAAACGAATTCAGCAAAGTGGCAGGATATAAAATCAACACGCATAAATCAAAGGCATTCCTGTATATCAGCTACAAATTTTCTGAAATGGAAATGAGGACAACTACCCCATTCACAATATCCTCAAAAAAAATAAAATACTTGGGAATCAACTAACAAAAGAGGTGAAAGATTTATATAATGAAAACTACAGAACCCTAAAGAGAGAAATAGAAGAAGATCTTAGAAGATGGAAAAATATACCCTGTTCATAGATAGGCAGAACTAACATCATCAAAATGGCGATATTACCCAAAGTTCTCTATAGGTTTAATGCAATGCCAATCAAAATCCCAATGGCATTTCTTGTAGAAACAGATAAAGCAATCATGAAATTCATATGGAAAAATAAAAGACCCAGAATAGCAAAAACAATTCTAAGCAGGAAATGTGAATCAGGAGGTATAGTGATACCAGATTTCAAACTGTACTATAGAGCAATAGTCATAAAAACAGCATGGTGCTGGTACCAAAACAGGTGGGTGGAACAATGGTACAGAATAGAGGACACAGAGACTAATCCACAAAATTACAACTTCCTTATGTTTGATAAAGGGGCTAAAAGCATGCAATGGAGGAAGGATAGTATCTTCAACAAATGGTGCTGGGAAAACTGGAAATCCATATGCAACAAAATGAAACTGAATCCCTTTCTCTCGCCATGCACAAAAGTTAACTCAAAATGGATCAAAGAGCTTGATATCAAATCAGAGACTCTGCTTCTGATAGAAGAAAAAGTTGGCTCCGATCTACATATTGTGGGGTTGGGCTCCAAATTCCTTAATAGGACACCCATAGCACAAGAGTTAATAACAAGAATCAACAAATGGGACTTACTTAAACTAAAAAGTTTTTTCTCAGCAAGAGAAACAATAAGAGAGGTAAACAGGGAGCCTACATCCTAGGAACAAATTTTTATTCCTCACACTTCAGATAGAGCCCTAATATCCAGAGTATACAAAGAACTCAAAAAATTAAACAATAAGATAACAAATAACCCAATCAACAAATGGGCCAAGGACCTGAACAGACACTTCTCAGAGGAGGACATACAATCAATCAACAAGTACATGAAAAAATGCTCACCATCTCTAGCAGTCAGAGAAATGCAAATCAAAACCACCCTAAGATACCATCTCACTCCAGTAAGATTGGCAGCCATTATGAAGTCAAACAACAAGTGCTGGCGAGGATGTGTGGGAAAGGGTACACTTGTACATTGCTGGTGCGGCCAATTTGGAAAGCAGTATGGAGATTCCTGGGAAAGCTGGGAATGGAACCACCATTTGACCCAGCTATCGCCCTTCTCGGACTATTCCCTGAGGACCTTAAAAGAGCGTACTCTAGGGATACTGCCACATCGATGTTCATAGCAGCACGATTCACAATAGCTAGACTGTGGAACCAACCTAGATGCCCCTCAATAGATGAATGGATAAAAAATGTGGTATTTATACACAATGGAATATTATGCAGCACTAAAAAATGACAAAATCATGGAATTTGCAGGGAAATGGATGGCATTAGAGCAGATTATGCTAAGTGAAACTAGCCAATCCCTAAAAAACAAATGCCAAATGTCTTCTTTGATATAAGGAGAGCAACTAAGAACAGAGCAGGGAGGAAGAGCATGAGGAAAAGATTAACATTAAACAGAGACAAGAGGTGGGAGGGAAAGGGAGAAAGAAGGGAAATTGCATGGAAATAGAAGGAGACCCTCATTGTTATACAAAATTACATATAAGAGGTTGTGAGGGGAAAGGGGAAAGAAAAACAAGGGAGAGAATTGAATTACAGCAGATGAGGTAGATAGAGAAGATGGGAGGGGAGGGGAGGGGGGATAGTAGGGGATAGGAAAGGTAGCAGAATACAGCAGTCACTAATATGGCATTATGTAAAAACGTGGATGTGTAACCGATGTGATTCTGCAATCTGTATTTGGGGTAAAAATGGGAGTTCATAACCCACTTGAATCAAATGTATGAAAGATGATATGTCAAGAGCTTTGTAATGTTTTGAACAACCAATAAAAATATCATACAACATGTTAAATTATGTTAAAGATAACTGTATAGTAGAATTGCAAAACTAAACTCAAACCATTTCTTTAACATGTAAAGGAAATGTACTTAGATTTTTTTTTTTTTCATCTATAAACTTCTGCAGCTTTCTCTCTCAAG
The DNA here is from genome assembly GCF_021218885.2 of Marmota monax. Taxonomy (NCBI): domain Eukaryota; kingdom Metazoa; phylum Chordata; class Mammalia; order Rodentia; family Sciuridae; genus Marmota; species Marmota monax. Next base: position 709,255 of record NW_026692881.1, read on the forward strand.
TCTCCATCCAAAGCTTAATGGGAAGATTGATCCATGTTTAGTCTAGTTCTAAGCCTAGTTCAAGACTGATAATTTAAGGGGTTCCTTTTCCTTTTAGGTAGTAGTCACTCTTTTCATAAAAATGCTGTTTTTCTTAATTTCTTCCTCTTCTCCTGCTTCCCTTTCTAAGATGCCCTATGTTTGAAAGCGTATTGGAATGCATGACTAAGGAGAGCTCATGGCATTAGAGGGAAAAGAGCCATGCAGCCTTAGTGGTGACTTAATTTATACTTGATCCCTTTGTTTTCAGGAAAATGCTCCTTCTGCCTGGATTCTTAGACCCAGGAGGCACTCAGGCCAGAAACTGCTAGTGTGACTCCTATTCTTCCCTTTATGAGTCATGTTGGTCTTCTGTCTGACTGGCTGATTTTGCTGTTCCCCTCCCCAGCCTCTGCCTGGCAGAAAAAGACTCCATGAGTCTGGCTGAGTCTCAGCTGCAGTTCAGTTCAGAGAAACTGCTTTGTGGACACAGCCATAGTCCCTTGGCTCCATGCCTTTTAGGCTCAATAGCAAGGTTCAAAAATTTTAACCTGTCTGGATCACATGGAAACTAAAGTTGGCTCAAGAAAACCCGGATTTCACTGTTTTCAGGTCATGGCCTGAGATGAAACAGGAGCGTGGATCTGCTTGTCTCAGTGCTGTCCTTTTGTCTTGCCTTTCTCCTGTCCTAGAACATCTTCTATATCATAGCCTCCTCTAGTCAAGAGGAAGCTTTACGAATTTATTGTCATATGTGGAAGGCACATCTCTGCCAATCTAAGTGCGTCCTTCAAGCATGGCTATTGCAATTTTAAACAAGGGAGATAAAGGAGTTTTGTAAACCCTGCTGCAGCAGTGCTTGCCTCTCAAGCTAATTTTCTGTGGCAAAATCCTAGTTTTCTTATCAGAAGCTGATTATTGCTTTGTTCTTTCCCCTTTCATTTCTTCTGAAACATATGTTCAGCTCCCTGCAAGAAGATGGATAAGGTAAGGGAGAGAGAGCATATTAATAATGTTCAAAATAGCAACATATTGAAATTACTTACTGACATAGTAAAATGATCATATCTTATTACAGCATAAAGTTGCAAAACAGTAAGTAAATTATAATAATATAGAAAAATATTGAAAACCTGAACAAAAGTTAATTTCAATTGCACAGTAGTAGGCTTGTAGATATTTTGGAATTTTTTTGTGTGTGTGTGTGTGAGAGAGTCTTTCTTTTCTAGTTTTATCCTATGAATTTAAATTATTTTTATAATTTTATAAAACAGCAAATACTATATTTTAAACGTAGAATGAATACCTAAGGTATACAGTCTTCCTTCTTCTTGGCCCTTTGTACTGTAATTTATTCCTACAGTTACTTTCCCCATCTCTGGTTCTATAGTGTTGGATTGGTTAGACTTTTGCTGAGTTAAGATTTGTTGTGCAATTTGGATTTACTATTTCATGTAAATTCAGAGATTTTCAACATGGTTCCATGGCCCTATCTGAGTGTCAGGATTTCCAACTTTTCACATTTCTTGAAATTCATCATTATTTTAGGAGATTATTATATCATTTTAATATTTGAACAGCTAAATTCTTAGCTCAAATATATTTTTTAAATAAAAATTTAATTTATTGTTTCAAATATCCAATATTAGGTCTGTTCTGGGTACCAGAGGAGATGGAAAACAAACTAGTTGTTTGAACAGAAAAAAACTTAATATAAAAATTGTTAACTAGATTCTGTTAAAAAAAACCATATCTGGATAGAAATTAAATTGGCAAAGATAGATTTTATTAAAAACAAATAAACAGGGGCTGTGGATGTGGCTCAAGCGGTAGCGCGCTCGCCTGGCATGCATGTGGCCCGGGTTCGACCAGCACCATATACAAAGATGTTGTGTCTGCGGAAAACTAAAAAATAAATATTAAAAAATTCTCTCTATATCTATCTATCTATCTATCTATCTATAAAAAAAATAAAAAAAAACCAAATAAACAAACAAAACCTACTGTAATAGAAGAGAGACTCCAGTATAGAACTGGGTTCCATTTCAGATACAAATGGAACAAATGGGTATTTATAGCCAAGGAATGAGCTGGAGGATGGACATTGATGTATGGAATATTACCAAGAGGAAACCTGGGGTCTGGGAGATTCCAGTTGAACTAACCTAACAGAATTCTATCTGAAGATTGGCGGAGGTAATCACATATCTTTTTCAGGGGAGGTTGGGTGAGGAGTGTGATCAGACATCTGATGTATAGGGTGACAATTTTTTTGCTAAATTTAACAGAGTTCTTGTTAAAACTGCATTCTTTGAGGAAGTACATGGTTGGGATTAAGAGGATTCAGGAGTATGACTGAAGTCAGGTCAGGCAAAGAATCTTTGCCAATACAAAGGCCATTTAGGAAAATGAAAGGGTAAAAAGGCAATTTTAAGATATGTGGGTGGTAGCAATTGTCACAAACAATTTCCATTCTTAGGGGCAGGGGAGTGAAGGATAAAAATCTGAATTATTAAAACATGGTGACTTGGAAGAGGAGTCCGACAGAGCTGAAACCCAGACCTCTGAGGGCTGTGCTAGTCCATAAGCTTGGGGCCGCCATGAGGCTGGTTTTCTAAGTCATGAAAAAGTTGCAAATGAGTTGCTGCACTGCCACTGTGCTGCTGCCAGGATATAAGGAACCCTGAGCCATAGCTGGTTTTAAAGCTAAGAAGTCAAGAAGCAAATGGGAAGAAGCAAATTCCCCTCCCTTCCTACAGCCTTCCCACAACCTGATGCAGTCTCCCTCTACTGCCCTCTACTGGCAGAGCCTCACAGGCACACTTGGCAAAAGAAGAAGGTGGCAGTGGTTCAGCCTCAGCATTTCTGTATTTCACAACATAATGGGAGTCACTACATTAACTAATATATATTCACAAAAATTCCTTGCATCCTAATCTTGGACCAAAGACAGTTTAATAATAAATTATTTCCAAGTAATACTAGTGAAACTTTTTTTAAAAAAAGCTTCACATAATGGTCATATCCTACTTTTTTTGTTGTTGTTTTGCAAAAAAAAAGTCATTAAATCAGCAAAGATTATATGGAGAAACACAGTATAGAGCAGAGATGGTGAAGAGTTGAATAAGTTACTTGATAATCGGCACAAATATGAAATAATGGAAATTTTTATGTTTAAATACAATGAGAGAATTATCTTAAATTTCAAATAACTTTGAAGAGATTTTTGCTGAGAATTGAACCCAGGGCCTTGTGCATGCTAGGCAAGTACTGTGCTGAGAATCTCATATAAATTTCTTTGCATGCATGGGGACATTACAGAAAGGTAACCACTCAATAACCCCACAGATTCAGAAACGTGTATTTCCTTCTCCACAGAGGAGAGAAAAATAGGAGGGTAGATAACTTAAAGGGTAATAAATAAATTTTATGGAAGATGAATGTGACCACATAACACACAATTACCTGGGACAGAGTCCTCTGGACTCTAAGAGTGGCATTTGACTTTCAGTTTCTTCAAATTCATTCAAATATATGACTTTCATTTCCCTTGAGTAAATTTCAACATGAAGACTGAAGGTAATTTTGTTCCTTTTTGGGCAGATCCCATATTTATTGCAGAAGAAGAAACTTCAGAGAAAATATCCCCGCTGCACTCGAGTGGGGGAGACGGGAGAAGGTCAGAGGGAACTTGGGTCTGTGGTAGCTTGGATCAGTTTTTTACCTCCATGTGCCACGAATGTCTAGAGGCCATGCTTTGGGGTATCACTTTTTGAGCCCTAGCATTACTACAGAATCTGATACTGAAACCAGCGACAGCCTGGACATACTTGGGCATAAATGCCTTAAATAATGAAGTGCTAAAGTTGTCTTTCAGGAAAAGCCTCTAGAAGCTGGATGGTTCAAAACCAGCTTTTCAAGAATGAACATGAACCAAAGCAGCCAGCTCCTCTGGCACTGACCTTTGGATACCATAAGATTAAAATAACTTCAAATCACAATAACCATCCTCAAAAGTGAACATGTGACTGTGAAGAGGCATGAACTGCCTATCCCTGCACCAAAGAACCTCCCAAATCCCTCTTTTCACCATCTAAATGGTAGTAACTTTACCCTTCTACATTCCTATACATTCCTCGGTTACCAAATGATAGGGAGGCAGATCTGACTTCCTTGCTGGTTGGCTACATAATGAAACTTTTTCTTTTTGCAAAAATCTAGTGCTGTAGTATTGGCTTCTATATACCAAAAGCAGCAAGCTTTTTTAGTAGTACCAGGGCCCAAAACTTAATTATGTTTATAAGAGGGGCCTCAATTGGAAGAGGAAGATCCATTGTCTACATCAAATATTCAACTTCATGAAATTTTACCTTGTGACTTTCATGAGAAGGTGACTATAAGAGAATTCTCAAAATTTAAGCAAAGTTACTTCCAAACTCAGATCTTCTGTGATTCCGTGTGATGCTCCCTGAAATCCTTTGCCATGGTTACTTTTGGAGTGAAATGCAATGATACTAAATTTTTTTTTTCTGAATTCTAACTGTAGAGGGAATATAACTATCCCAATAACTTATGTTCAAGACAATTTCACAAATGTTTATGGTGCATTTTTTCAAAATTTCAGGAACTATTTGTGGAGTTTTGGAGTATTAAAAGACTTTTTAATATTCTACTTTTGTAGACCTATAAGAGGAATTTATTCCTTTATATTGAAAATAATATTTTTTGTTACAAAGGAAATGCATATATATTGTAGAAAAGGTAGAAAGTATGGATAAGCCAAAAGAAGACATAAAAATCACTGATAATTCCACCACCCAGAAATAAATGGTTTATAATTTGATATATAGATTTCAACTTGAAGCTATGAAATTTCTATGCATACACACATTATTATATATAATTGCAGTTATTATATATGTTCTATATAATTGGTGATTATAAGGGATGGAACATATTTCTTCTTGCATAAACAATGCTATTAAGTACAAGCATTTAAAACTACAGTTTTTCATGGGCCAATTCATGTGATTTTCACTTTTATTTATTTACTTATCACTGAGTTTTAACTTGTACCTACATTTGTGAACCATCTATTTTTTTTTCTTTTAAGTGCATTTGAATCTTTAACCTCTTTGTATAATTTGAATTCATTTGGAAAATCTAATTATTATTCTATTTTTCAAAGACAGTGACCCATGATTTTGAAATCACTTTTCTCTGAGTATTAGCTTTCAGGTTGTAAGTTTTACCTCTTTCTTCAGAGATTTGATCTTGGAGAACAAAAGTCATTAAAGATAACATAAGGTGATTTACTCTATTTAAATAAATGAGTAGAAAAATGAGGGATGGAGAATGGCAACTGGAGGTCTCTTTCTGCAGGTTTTCCCTCATTGGTCTCAGCAGCTCATATTCGCAGAGTTTGTATGGAGAACTTGTCTTGGTAGGAGTCACATCATTCTGATTCACAACTGCTTTGATCACCATAAACCACCTCCATCGTTAGTTTTTAATTCTGGTTTGTTGTCACGGAACAGAAGAGATACACCATTAAGGGTATTGTAGACATGTCCATTTGGCTAGGATTGAGGACATGTCACCCCAAAATATGGTTGCAGGAGACCAGAATATGCAATCCCAAAATATGCCCCATTGGCATAAAGATTTCTTTGAACTGTTCTTTTGAGTGACTGTAGACACAGGAGAATCCCTGAGAAGTTTCCATTTTGTCAACAAGAGAAATATTCATCCCTCTAAGAAATTCCCATTTGGCAGTGCAACTCCCTCCCTTCAAATGCAGAGAGTGTCCCTTCAATCAGCAGAGAGACTTAGTCAGTGGAGAGGGCATCAGACTTATAAAAGCAAGTTAGACTTTACTTTTGTTTTATCATTTAATGGGGTTTTCTCTACACCCTTTTTTCTTTGTTTTAGAGAAGATGGATGGTGCTGTAGTTGGGATCTTAAATGTCACTCAAAGGTCCATGCATATAAGGGTTGGTTCTTAGCCTGTTCCTAGTGGGAAGCTGTGGAAACTTCAAGAAATAAGGGTAGTGGGAAGCCCTAGATTACAGAGGTATGCCCTTAAAGGGGACAGAGAGATCCCACCCCTTCTTCTCCCTTGCCTTTGGCCATGAGCTGAGTGGTCTTCTATGCTACATGCTTCCACCATGATATACTTTGTCACAACAGATCCAGAACCAAGAGTCCAGTTGATTACAAACTAAAACCTCCTAAACTGTGAGTCAAAATAAGCCTTTTCTCTTTATAAGTTGATTATCTGAAGACTTTGTTAGGATAATGGTTGACTGACTATCAGGGACATAGTTAAGCCTAAAGTCTAAGAAACTCTTTTGAGTTCTATGCTAGAGATTGACTCTTTGCTATATCATCTCCAATGTATACAGGGGGTATAGATTCTCCTTAATTATAATGTGATTACATTCTGATAAACTTATCATAAGTTGAAAATACTGTAGGTTGAAGATACATTTAATATACCTAACATATCAAACACTGAGGCAAAAGCACAGTCAGTATAGAGAATGAATGATCAGGTTGGACTGGGAAGATGGGGCTGATTCAGAAAGGAAAGGAAATAAAATGCTAATCCTTTCAGGACACTTCCCCTCCTCCAATCTGTTGCTAAGGTTACCGGCCTCTGGGAGATTGTTCCTCTCTGCAAGGAGTTGTTAATGAGTAGCCCTGGGTGACTCCCTTCAGGCCTTTGGGGGCTTTATTCCAGCCCTTGGGTCACTTGCGTTTTGGATCCTGTAGGCAGCATGCCAGGAAAGGGCATTAGAACAAAGGAAATCTAAAATATATAAAAGGAGCAGGACACTCCCACATCCTTGGACCCCCTCCTCTGCAGAGTAGTCTCTGTCTCTCTCTCACTGTTCCATCCTTTAATAAAAGCTTCTTAAGCTTGCCTTGGTATTTCTAAGGTATTCTACCTTCAAAAAGGTGAGGAGGGACTTGGCCCTGATTCTCACCACTGGTATCAACACCACAGCTTAGTCACTTTGTGTCAACTGTTTACCCTTGTGATCCTGTGGCTGATTGGAAGCTGCAGCTCTTTGCCAACGTCTAGCATCATGCATATTGATAGCCTGGGATAAGATCAAAATTTAAAATCCAATGTACACTTTCTACTAAATTTCTATTGCTTTCAAACCATTGTAAAGTTGAAGAATTGTAAGTTGAACCATCTTAAGTCAGGACCATTTGTGCACATGTGACACTTCTGTTTGTTTTTCTCTTGCTGTTCTGTCTTTTGTTACAGGGAGTCCCAGCTATGAATTCATGAAGCATGGAGGGAAAAATTAGCTTTTCTTCCCTGCAGTTCCTTTCTTGCAGAACCACAGGAAGATACTTTGGGTCCGGTGATAACATAGACACGATGGATTTTGTTACAAAATTTAAATAAAATGAACGAAGGAGGAAAATAGATGAATAATATTTATTTTGGAGTAAACAAAGATTTGTAACTCTCATGGCTTATTTCACAGTGAGATCTCAGGTTATTGGATATGGTTAAGAATGAATTCTAAGGCGGTGGAGAAAGCAAGAAAAATGTACTCATTGAAAACAAAAATGTAAACTTCCTTTTTGAGCTCTAGCTAAATCAGCTTTCTACTTATTTCCAGAAAACACATGCAAAGCCTCAGGACAAACTGATAAAGGATTTCTTTTTGCATTTACCCATTAAAAGATAAGATTTGATTTCCCTGATGATTTTTTTTTAGCCTATCAAATCAAGTAAGAAAATAAAGCATATTAAATATCACATTGAGGTTTTTAACATAAAAAAAAATCCTTGCCTGAATTTGTTATTCTTTCTCTTTATAGCTCAAGCTAAGAAATCCTTTACTGTTTGAAAGAAGAAATATTCACAAATTCTGAAAGTTCCACTAGATTTTCAGAGTTTTAACTTGTGAGTGAAAAACAACTCAAACTCAATGAATTCCTACCACACAACAAAGAAAACAACTCTTGAAAGTCAACAAAAGCAAGTATAAGGAGAACCTGGAACTCGCCTCCAGTCAAGGAAGGCTTTCCTTGGTATGCAGAATCTCAGTAAATTAGTGCTTTCCACAAAGTAAACAAAAAGAACACTGATAAATAACAATAAGAATGAAAAACCTAAGCCTTTCCTTGGTGATTCAGCTGATCTATGTGTAGTAAATTTTATAAAAATTTGAAACTCAGGAGTGAGGATTTAGATCCTATTGGTCCTGAGAGAGGAAACAAGTCACCTTTCAAAGGAGGCAATACTATTCTTTTTAACCATATAACTAGTTCGGAAATAGTTGTGTTAACTTGATTTCAGGTCTTCATGTCATTGCTCACGAAGTTCCTCATCCTATATGATACTGATTTCTAGTCTTTAATAATAAAAATGTTAGTAGTAAATACCATACACTGAAGGTCTTAGGAAGAATCAAGTCCTATACTGCCTTGCATCTATTATCTCATTTAATGTTCACTCATCCTCACTAGTTTATTTAATAAATGCTCATAGGATGTCTACAATAAGGCCCATATTTTTCTCAGGTCCTGGTAAAACACTGTTATGGAAACAGAAAAAAAAAATCCAGTGCTAACCTTCGAAGAGTTTCCAACTCCACAGGAAGGCGCTATGATAATCCCAAAGGTCCAGAAGACAATGTGCCTTGCTCATGGATTCCAGAGGAAGGTGTTGGAGCTAAGGCTCAACACAGGGCTTGCCGAAGGCCTCCCTGTTGCTGGACTGCCTCACTCTTACCTTTTCTCCTCTAAGCTCCCTCCACTTCCCTCCTTCCTCTTCTCCCTTCTCCTGCACTCGGTAGTTCCTGGGATGCAGCCTTGATCCAATGCTTTGCCTTGATTTGTACAAAGGGCACAGTTGTCCTTCCCCTGGATTCTAACTGCCTAAAGAAAGGTGTCATTTTAATATGTAATCTTCACTTCTCACCCCCTACTACCAATTGGATGCTTACTAACACTGTCCAATGAAGAGCAGCGTTTCATTCAATGTGGAATATTGGAAAAGATGCTAAATTTGAAATTGGAGTAAGAATGTAGACAGATTACGGTGTCAGATGGGCTGATAGTGAAGTCATTCTCAGTTCCTCCCCATGTATAGACTTTAGGGGAACCAGATAGACAATGTATTAATCTTTAAGCTAATCACTATGTGATAGAATGAAATAAAATCAGTATATATGTTAAAATGATTTTTAACTCTGGCTCATGAAGCACACAACCTAGGCCAACTGGGATGGGACACTGACCCACCCTGATTGCCACAGGAATATGGAGTAGTATTGTGCAGCACAGTAGAAAAATCACTGCAGTATGGGCTGTGTACCAACAGCACTGGCATCAGCTTGGAACTTGTCAGAAGTGCAAAAATTAGCTGGGCATGGTGGTGTACCCCTGTAATCCAAGCGGCTGGGGAGGCTGAGGCAAAAGGATCACAACTTTGAGGCCAGCCTCAGCAACTTAATGAGACTGTAAACAATTTAGTGAAAACCTATCTCAAAATTAAAAAGGGCTGGGTATATGGCTCAGTGGCTAGGCCCCTTCTGGGTTCAGTCTCTGGTTTAAAAAAAAGAGAGAGAGAGAGAAAAAAGAAAAAAGAAACACAAAAATTGCTGGATCTGACTTAGACCTACTCAATCAGAAATGCTGGAAGTGATGCCCAGAAATCAGTGATAAGCAAGCCCTGAGAGTCACTCTGATAACCTAAAAGTTAAGAAGCCCCTGCTGCACTGAAAATCTAAGTCTGTGAGTTTGAACCAATTACTTGTTACTCTCTGGTAATTGGTTTATAAGCTGATAAAATGCTGGGCTAGATAAGTGATTGTTAAGGCTTCTCCCACATTTGACTACATGTAATTCTGCTCTTAAGAACTGCTGGTAAGCTTATTAATAACTTATATGTCTGACACTTTGTTAGCTGCATGATGGACAGTATTTTGAACAATTATAGAAAATTTATAAATTATAAAACAAGTTTAGGCAACTTATGCAACTTGTTCAGGACACTAAAATAGGTTTTTATGAAGCTAGGACCAGAATCCAAGATGTTCCTCTCCAAAACTGTGTGCTTAACCACTTAGCATAATCCAATTGAAATGCTGTTTGCATTGCTAACTGCAAAGATCAGAGTCAGGAACAATGTATTCTGGTTTTTCCTTGGTGGTCTTGTAACAGATTTTCCATGGATTGAATTAAGTACTCACAGAAGAAGATTCTAGTGGAGAAAGATGCAAACCAAAATCCAAATACTGCTGTGTTGTGGTGACCAAACTTCTCTTTTATATAGAATTTTGTCCCACCCCCCCCAAAAAATAACATCCCCTCATCTTATTTTGAGCCAGGTGAAGTAATGCGAACATTTAAATGTGGCCTTTTTAATTGTTATTTAAATGTATATCACTTAAAAACTAAGAAGTCATTTGGGGGGTCCCAATTTTAATATGAATTTAATTTAATGTATATATTGTTTTGAGCATCTTCAGGGGAAGGAAACATCTAGAGGTGTAATTTGGGAATTTTAGTTTTGGCTAAGACTCAGATTCTTATTTAAAATGAAACAAGTAGTTTTCTCTGTCCATTATCTTATATTGATAGGTTTAGCTGGATTAAGTAATTTTTTGACAATCTATTTTATATACTTCATAACACAATGTAGATAATTTCAAATGAAAACAAAGGAAACTCACATTTGAGTTTCATCTCCTCTAAGTCTTTATTTCTTATCTGTAAAATAATGATAGTTTTAATATCCCTATTTATTTCCCAAGGGGTTAGTAAAAAAACAAGTATTATAATATAGGAGATACTGTTATTTATAAGGTACTTGATTTTGTTTTTAGCCTTAGTACTTTATGTGTGAGGAATCTACAAAGTTGTTATAATGAAATACATTTTACAGGCATCTATAGCACAGTTTCCAGTGTTAACAAAGAACTAAGTACACATTTTATTTAAGTAGTAAGATGAAATAAATAGGCTCTCTTTATGTTCATCTGTATTTTCAGCCTTTGGAAATATTTTATCATTTAGTAGAATTTTATCTTCTATGAATTTTTATTTACGATCAAGTTTCCTAATTTGAAAGTTTAAGTGATTTAAACATGTTTATGTAATGCTTTCTATACTCCAGACTGGATTAGATTCTGGGAACACAATAGTAGGCAACACAACTCTGAGTTGTTCAGTGGTTCAAGTGAACTCGCATCTAAACATCCAATTACCATGAAGCTTGACAAGTCCCACGATGATAAGAGGTGCTGGGAAAGGAATGGATCTGACCGATACATAGATGACATAATGGGTGGAATTCAGTGAGAGTTTGCTTGTGGGAGGTGAGAGAGAGGGAGAAACCAAGAATAACTTTGCTTGGGAGGACGGGTGGATAGTGGTAATGTTATGTGGGGTAGAGATTTGAAGAGTAGCAGGTCTTGCGTGGGAAGGTGATGTGTTTGCTATTGAATGCAATTATTTTCAGGTGTTTTCAAGATACTCCTATAGAAATGGCCAGTTGGCAATTGATTTATGTGGGTTGTACTACAGAGATAGATGTTTTAACTTGGGGATTAGTATTTAGGAATCATCAGCATATAGATAATAACTTTTCCATCTCCACGGTGTGACAGCAATATAAATCTCTTCAAAGAATACCTATGGTTGCAATATAGGAATTTGTTAAAATTTTTAGTTCACATCCATGTGTTCCTATTTAAATAGACCAGGTAAGCTCACTATTCCATAATGAAATCTGAACAGTTAACCCATTTACCTTCATCATTAGGATATGAATTTATGTGAGGGTGGAGATGTATTCTCACATTCAAAAGAGATGGATTGGAGTTGTGAATGCCAGAAGAGAAATCTTGGCCTCCTTCAGTGAAAGGCTTCCCTTTACCAGTGCTCAGCAATCTAAGAAAGAAGAGACTTTAACAAGGGAGGCCTTGCTCAGGTGCTGTGGGAGCAAAGCTGGGTCCATATTTTAATTTGAGTCCTACAATTATGGATGCAGATAACATTTCTTGACTTTGTGCTGGCTCTTAATAGAATGCTCAGCACGTATTTCATTTTAGAACAGTTGCTCCTGAAGACCCATATAATACATAAACTCCAAATTGCTCTTGTGAACATCTGAATTTTCAGATGCTAGAGGCTCTGACTGCTGCTGTTTTTTCCTGTTCTTTCACCTGCACTTGGTCCAACCACTCTCTCTATCCCTTAAGCCTTGCCTAACACAATTAAGACATTTGAAAATTTTATTATGTATTAAGAGGTAAAGATTATGTCTTTTAACTTATATATTTTTTTTCAAACTTTATCATGAAATAAAATAACAAAAATAGCAAGATAAAATTAAAAATGAAAATAAAATTAAGAATTCCTAGTTCAGGCTTTACCCAAAATAATCAAATTATCAAATTAACCTCCTTTTCAAATGTAGCTTTCTTGCCCCCAAATAAGCATGACAACAGTACATATCTTCAGGTAAAGCCTAGGTTTACTCTTTGGAATTGTTTTGTGTGGCAAATTAGGAGTGTAATTGTTGGACCAAACCAGTTGTCACCTGATTCCCCGCCCCCATTACTTTCCAAAGTTTTCAATCATTTTTCAGCACCACTTATTCATTATTTTGTACCTTTCCAATCCATTTCCTCACAAATTCCATTTCTTGGTCTCGTGTTGATTATCAGTTTTCTAGGCTTAGTCACAAACTTTACCTTAAGGTCATTTTATCACACTGCTATAAAAATGTTTTCATGGAAGAAAAAAGGAAAGAATGAAAAGACTTCTGTTTAATTTTAAGTGTTAGAAACAAAGGTGATATTAAAAATAATCAAGGGGCCAAAATTGTAGCTCAGTAGTAGATCGCTTGCCTAGCACGTGGAGGCACTGGGTTTAATCCTCAGCACCACATAAAAATAAATAAATAAAATAAAGGTATTATGTTCATCTACAACAAACAAACAAAGAAATAAATCAAGAGCTCGTTAGCTTTAGATATGGCCCAATCAGAAGTAGTTTCTGAGCAATCAGAATGCCCAGCAGGGTGAACAAACCATACTGGACTATGGATCTGGTTTTACAACAGCCCTAACTAGGAAGACAGACAGATAATGAATTGATAGTGAACATATAGTTGAGAAATCATAACTGAATTTAGAAGCTTACCCTGAGATTGGGCTTTGGCAACTATTCATTTCAAGTCACCAGTCTCTCCATCAACTGCCAAGCACTGCAATGATTAGACTATGAAAAGATATAAAACTTAAATAGTTAACTAAAATTGAAGAGATGTTCAATCTTAGTTATAATCAGAGAAATGCAATTTAAAAGAAATAAATCTAATTTTATGCTCAATATTGCAAAGACTGTTATGTTGGATAATTCCTGGTGTTGGTCAAGATGGAGAAAAGAGCCCCCTCCCCCTGTGCCGGCAAAGTAGAGGGAACTGTGACCATGCACAGAGCAGGCCCAGCGGCCTGCTGAGGGGCAGAGCCGCCCCACACCCCCCGCGCCTGCCAGGTAGGGGAACTGTGACCACCGACAGAAAAGGCCCAGTGGCCCGTGGCGGGACAGAGCTTCCAATCACTCCTGCAAGGTAGGCGATCCTGCGACCCACCAGCAGAAGAGGAGCAGCGGCCTGCTGAGAGGCAGAGCTGCCCCCTCCCCCTGCACCGGCAAGGTAGAGGGAACTGTGACCACCCACAGAACAGGCCCAGCGGCCTGCTGAGGGGCAGAGCCGCCCCCCACCCCCCGCGCCTGTCAGGTAGGCAGAACTGTGACCACTGACAGAAAAGGCCCAGTGGCCCGCGGAGTGGCAGAGCTTCCAATCACTCCTGCAAGGTAGGCGGGCCTGCGACCCACCGGCAGAAGAGGAGCAGCGGCCTGCTGAGAGGCAGAGCCGCCCCCTCCCCCCCGCGCCTGCAAGGTAGACGGAATTGTGACCACCATCAGAACAGGTCAGACCTGCAACCGAGAGACAGAACAGGCCCAGTGGCCTGAGGAAGGGTAGAGCCGCACCCCCCCCCCCGCGCCTGCAAGGTAGGCGGACCTGCGACCCACTGGCAGTACAGCCCCAGAGGCCTGCAGAGGGGCAGTGCCGCTGCCTGCGCATGCAAAGTAGACAGAACTGTGACCACCGACAGAACAAGCCTAGCGGCCCGCAGAGGGACAGAGCCGCCGCCCGCGCCTGCGAGGGAGACTTTGCAACTATACAAGACGAATATAAATATATAGGGGGAAAATTCAATAGCACAACAGTTTCACCAAGTAGAAAGGAACGCGAACAGTATGAAGAGACAAGGAAAGAAAGGACCACAAGCATTGCAGGTCAACTCAACGTTAGAAGAGGTAATAGCTGCAGCAGATGGAATGTCAGATAAAGAATTCAGGATATACATGCTTCAGATGATCTGGAGTCTCAAGGAAGACATCAGACAGCAAAATCAGACAATGAAAGATCACTTCAACAATGAATTACATAAACAAATCCAAGAAGCAAAAGATCAACTATACAGGGAAATAGAGGTTATAAAAAACAAACAAACAGAAATCCTAGAAATGCAGGAAGCAATAAGCCAACTTAAAAACTCAATTGAGAATACTACCAGCAGAGTAGAACACTTAGAAGACAGAACATCAGACAATGAAGATAAAGTATTTCAACTAGAAAAGAACGTAGACAGCTCAGCAAGACTGTTAAGAAACCATGAGCAGAACATCCAAGAAATATGGGATAACATCAAGAGAACAAATTTAAGAGTCATTGGGATACAGGAAGGGACAGAGTTTCAAACCAAAGGAATGAGCAATCTATTCAATGAAATAATACGAGAAAACTTCCCAGACTTGAAGAATGAGACAGAACCCCAAATCCTAGAAGCCTACAGGACACCGAATGTGCGAAATCATAAGAGACCCACACCTAGACACATTATAATGAAGATGCCCAACATACAGAATAAGGAGAGAATTTTAAAAGCTACAAGAGAAAGGAAGCAGATCACATTTAGGGGTAAGCCAATCAGGATAACAGCTGATCTTTCAACACAGACTCTGAAAGCTAGAAGATCCTGGAATAACATATTTCAAACACTGAAAGAAAATGGGTTCCAACCAAGAATTGTGTTTCCAGCGAAATTAAGCTTCAGGATGGAAGATGAAATTAAAACCTTCCACGATAAACAAAAGTTTAAAGAATTTGCAGCTAGAAAACCATCTCTTCAAAACATCCTTGGCAAAACATTACAGGAAGAGGAAATGGAAAATAACAATGAAAACCAACAGTGGGAGGTAGGACACTAAAGGGGGGAAAATAATCAAAGAGGAAAACAAACCATGTTTAGTAACATAAATAAACAAATATGGCTGGAAGAACAACCCATATCTCAATAATAACCCTAAATGTTAATGGCTTAAACTCACCAATCAAGAGACACAGGCTAGTAGAATGGATCACAAAACAAGACCCAACAATATGCTGCCTACAGGAGACGCATTTGATAGGAAAATACATACATAGGCTGAAGGTGAAAGGTTGGGAAAAATCATATCACTCATATGGACTTTGGAAACAAGCAGGAGTGTCCATACTCATATCAAATAAAATAGATTTCAAGCCAAAGTTAATCAAAAGGGATAAAGAGGGACACTACATACTGCTTAAGGGAACCATACACCAACAAGACATAACAATCATAAATATATGTGCCCCAAACAATGGTGCAGCTATGTTCATCAAACAAACTCTTCTCAAGTTCAAGAGTCTAATAGACCACCATACAATAATCATGGGAGACTTCAACACACCTCTCTCACCACTGGACAGATCTTCCAAACAAAAGTTGAATAAGGAAACTATAGAACTCAATAACACAATAAATAACCTAGACTTAATTGACATATATAGAGTATACCACCCAACATCAAGCAGTTACACTTTTTTCTCAGCAGCACATGGATCCTTCTCAAAAATAGATCATATATTATGTCACAAGGGAAACTCTTAGACAATATAAAGGAGTAGAGATAATACCATGCATCCTATCTGATCATAATGGAATGGAACTGAAAATCAACGATAAAAGAAGGAAGGAAAAAGAATACATCACTTGGAGAATGAACAATAGGTTACTGAATGATCAATGGGTTATAGAAGACATCAAGGAAGAAATTAAAAAATTCTTAGAGATTAATGAAAACACAGACACAACATATCGGAATCTATGAGACACATTGAAAGCAGTTCTAAGAGGAAAATTCATTGCTTGGAGTTCATTCCTTAAAAAAAGAAAAAACCAACAAATAAATGATCTCATACTTCATCTCAAAATCCTAGAAAAAGAAGAGCAAAACAACAGCAAAAGAAGTAGAAGGCAAGAAATAATTAAAATCAGAGCTGAAATTAATGAAATCGAAACAAAAGAAACAATTGAAAAAATTGACAAAACTAAAAGTTGGTTCTTTGAAAAAATAAACAAAATCCACAGACCCTTAGCCATGCTAGCGAAGAGAAGAAGAGAGAGAACTCAAATTACTAACATACGGGATGAGAGAGGCAATATCACAACAGACACTTCAGAAATACAGAAGATAATCAAAAATTATTTTGAATCCTTATACTCCAGTAAATTAGAAGATAGTGAAGGCATAGATAAATTTCTTTTTTTTTTTAATTTTTTATTGTTGGCTGTTCAAAACATTACATAGTTCTTGATATATCATATTTCACAATTTTATTCAAGTGGGTTATGAGCTCCCATTTTTACCCCATATACAGTTTGCAGAATCACATCAGTTACACATCCATTGATTTACATATTGCCATACTAGTGTCTGTTGTATTCTGCTGCCTTTCCTATCCTCTACTATCCCCCCTCCCCTCCCCTCCCCTCCCCTCTTCTCTCTCTGCTCCCTCTACTGACATTCGTTTGTCCCCCTTATATTATTTTTCCCCTTCCCCTGACTTCCTCTTGTATGTACTTTTGTATAACTCTGAGGGTCTCCTTCCATTTCCATGCATTTTCCCTTCTCTCTCCCTTTCCCTCCCACCTCTCATCCCTGTTTAATGTTAATCTTCTTCTCATGCTCTTCGACCCTACTCTGTTCTTAGTTACTCTCCTTATATCAAAGAAGACATTTGGCATTTGTTTTTTAGGGATTGGCTAGCTTCACTTAGCATAATCTGCTCTAATGCCATCCATTTCCCTGTAAATTCTATGATTTTGTCATTTTTTAATGCAGAGTAATACTCCATTGTGTATAAATGCCACATTTTTTTTATCCATTCATCCATTGAAGGGCATCTAGGTTGGTTCCACAGTCTAGCTATTGTGAATTGTGCTGCTATGAACATCGATGTAGCAGTGTCCCTGTAGCATGCTCTTTTTAGGTCTTTAGGGAATAGACCGAGAAGGGGAATAGCTGGGTCAAATGGTGGCTCCATTCCCAGCTTTCCAAGAAATCTCCATACTGCTTTCCAAATTGGCTGCACCAATTTGCAGTCCCACCAGCAATGTACAAGTGTACCCTTTTCCCCACATCCTCTCCAGCACTTGTTGTTGTTTGACTTCATAATGGCTGCCAATCTAACTGGAGTGAGATGGTATCTTAGGGTGGTTTTGATTTGCATTTCTCTGACTGCTAGAGATGATGAGCATTTTTTCATATATGATCTGCCCAGATTGAGTCAAGAGGATATAGACAACCTAAACAGACCAATATCAATTGAGGAAATAGAAGAAACCATCAAAAGACTACCAACTAAGAAAAGCCCAGGACCGGATGGGTATACAGCAGAGTTATACAAAACCTTTAAAGAGGAACTAATACCAATAATTTTCAAGCTACTTCAGGAAATAGAAAAAGAGGGAGAACTTCCAAATTCATTCTACGAGGCCAACATCACCCTGATACCTAAACCAGACAAAGACACTTCAAAGAAAGAAAACTACAGACCAATATCTCTAATGAACCCAGATGCAAAAATCCTCAATAAAATTCTGGCCACTCGGATACAAAAACTTATCAAAAAAATTGTGCACCATGATCAAGTAGGATTCATCCCTGGGATGCAAGGCTGGTTCAATATACGGAAATCAATAAATGTTATTCACCACATCAATAGACTTAAAAATAAGAATCATATGATCATCTCGATAGATGCGGAAAAAGCATTCGACAAAGTACAGCATCCCTTTATGTTCAAAACTCTAGAAAAACTAGGGATAACAGGAACATACCTCAATATTGTAAAAGCAATATATGCTAAGCCTCAGGCTAGCATCATTCTGAATGGAGAAAAATTGAAGGCATTCCCTCTAAAATCTGGAACAAGACAGGGATGCCCTCTCTCACCACTTCTGTTCAACATAGTTCTCGAAACACTGGCCAGAGCAATTAGACAGATGAAAGAAATTAAAGGCATCAAAATAGGAAAAGAAGAACTTAAATTATCACTATTTGCAGATGACATGATTCTATACCTAGCAGACCCAAAAGGGTCTACAAAGAAACTATTAGAGCTAATAAATGAATTCAGCAAAGTGGCAGGATATAAAATCAACACGCATAAATCAAAGGCATTCCTGTATATCAGCGACAAATCCTCTGAAATGGAAATGAGGACAACCACTCCATTCACAATATCTTCAAAAAAAATAAAATACTTGGGAATCAACCTAACAAAAGAGGTGAAAGACTTATACAATGAAAACTACAGAACCCTAAAGAGAGAAATAGAAGAAGATCTTAGAAGATGGAAAAATATACCCTGTTCATGGATAGGCAGAACTAACATCATCAAAATGGCGATATTACCAAAAGTTCTCTATAGGTTTAATGCAATGCCAATCAAAATCCCAACGGCATTTCTTGTAGAAATAGAGAAAGCAATCATGAAATTCATATGGAAAAACAAAAGACCCAGAATAGCAAAAACAATGCTAAGCAGGAAGTGTGAATCAGGCGGTATAGCGATACCAGACTTCAAACTATACTACAGAGCAATAGTAACAAAAACAGCATGGTACTGGTACCAAAACAGGCGGGTGGACCAATGGTACAGAATAGAGGACACAGAAACCAATCCACAAAACTACAACTACCTTATATTTGATAAAGGGGCTAAAAGCATGCAATGGAGGAAGGATAGCATCTTCAACAAATGGTGCTGGGAAAACTGGAAATCCATATGCAACAAAATGAAACTGAATCCCTTTCTCTCGCCATGCACAAAAGTTAATTCAAAATGGATCAAGGAGCTTGATATCAAATCAGAGACACGCCGTCTGATAGAAGAAAAAGTTGGCTACGATCTACATACTGTGGGGTCGGGTTCCAAATTCCTCAATAGGACACCCATAGCACAAAAGTTAATAACTAGAATCAACAAATGGGACTTACTCAAACTAAAAAGTTTTTTCTCAGCAAAAGATACAATAAGAGAGGTAAATAGAGAGCCTACATCCTGGGAACAAATCTTTACTCCTCACACTTCAGATAGAGCCCTAATATCCAGAGTATACAAAGAACTCAAAAAATTTGACAATAAGAGAACAAACAACCCAATCAACAAATGGGCCAAGGACCTGAACAGACACTTCTCAGAGGAGGACATACAATCAATCAACAAGTACAAGAAAAAATGCTCACCATCTCTAGCAGTCAGAGAAATGCAAATCAAAACCACCCTAAGATACCTTCTCACTCCAGTTAGATTGGCAGCCATTATGAAGTCAAACAACAACAAGTGCTGGAGAGGATGTGGGGAAAAGGGTACACTTGTACATTGCTGGTGGGACTGCAAATTGGTGCAGCCAATTTGGAAAGCAGTATGGAGATTTCTTGGAAAGCTGGGAATGGAGCCACCATTTGACCCAGCTATTCCCCTTCTCGGTCTATTCCCTAAAGACCTAAAAAGAGCATGCTACAGGGACACTGCTACATCGATGTTCATAGCAGCACAATTCACAATAGCAAGACTGTGGAACCAACCTAGATGCCCTTCAATAGACGAATGGATAAAAAAAATGTGGCATTTATACACAATGGAGTATTACTCTGCATTAAAAAATGACAAAATCATAGAATTTACAGGGAAATGGATGGCATTAGAGCAGATTATGCTAAGTGAAGCTAGCCAATCCCTAAAAAACAAATGCCAAATGTCTTCTTTGATATAAGGAGAGTAACTAGGAACAGAGTAGGGTCGAAAAGCATGAGAAGAAGATTAACATTAAACATGGATGAGAGGTGGGAGGGAAAGGGAGAGAGAAGGGAAAATGCATGGAAATGGAAGGAGACCCTCAGAGTTATACAAAAGTACATACAAGAGGAAGTGAGGGGAAGGGGAAAAATAATATAAGGGGGACAAACGAATGTCAGTAGAGGGAGCAGAGAGAGAAGAGGGGAGGGGAGGGGAGGGGAGGGGAGGGGAGGGGAGGGGAGGGGAGGGGGGATAGTAGAGGATAGGAAAGGCAGCAGAATACAACAGACACTAGTATGGCAATATGTAAATCAATGGATGTGTAACTGATGTGATTCTGCAACTGTATATGGGGTAAAAATGGGAGCTCATAACCCACTTGAATCAAATTGTGAAATATGATATATCAAGAACTATGTAATGTTTTGAACAGCCAACAATAAAAAATTAAAAAAAAAGATGGAGAAAAGAAAATGTTAACTGCTATTGAAAATGGAAAATGATGTCTTCTTTTTGTAGAGCCATCTGGCAACACTTTGAGAAATGGAGATTGAGTATTTTATGGGAGCCAGGATCCCATTCACTCAGGATAGTAGGCAGACAAGGGTGAGAATATTTACTGCCATTTAGTTGGAAAGGAGCCAGGGATGCCTACATCCATGGTAATGAATAATTGAAACGTGATATATGGGCATAAAACCATATGGTCAGATTTTAAGACACAGTGCTATGTGATGCTATTAATAAATAGAAATATCTATATGCAACATCATCTATATAAATTAAAATATTTTATTTAAAATAACAAATTGCATGGTAAATGTAAGTCTGTATATGTAAACAGAAATGGCAATGAGAATGATTGATTGGTAGATCATCTGAAAGGGTTGTTGGTCATTTCCCTCCAAATGAGACTTTACCAGGAACATACATCAGGCATCTTTGAGAAGATTGCTATAGAGGAGGGAAGGTAGTAGGGACTGAATGAGGGTAGATGCAATAAAATTAAAAAAATGGGAAGCCTAACATGCAAACTTGATTATTGTGTGCCTTATTCTGAAGAGCACGATTAACACAATTATCTGAAAGGAGGGCAATAGAATGAAATAAAGGAAAGAAAAAACAAAACAAACAAACAAAAAACCCTACCCACCCCATTATCAACAAAGAAAGGAAGGAGGCAGGGAGGGAAGGAGAGAAGGACAGAAAAAGAGACACAAGGAGAAGAACATATGAATCCAGTAGACATGAAAGCAGACATAAAGTAGAAAACCTAAATAATACGTTTTTTTATGATAAAAAAATGTATATTTAGAATTCACAGTCAGGTTCAGTTTAGATGATCCCAGTTTTGTTGGCAACACCCAAAGCATCCTAATCAAGACCAGTGGGAAGTGTGTCTTCTTCTTGCCATCAAGTCTGACCTGATTGTCAAGGATGTTGACCTTGGCCCCATCAGAGTCACAGAACTTCCTCTGGTGCTTGTTGGCCTTGACATTCACAGTGAGCACAAGTGTGTGGTCTTCTGTCTTCCTCTGGCACTCAGTGTTCAGGGGGAGCTTGATGATTGCAGAGTGGGTGAGCTTGTTTCTCCTGGGGGCACTCTTTGGAGGATCTTTGGGCTCCTTCTGCAGCTGCAGTGCCTTGTGCCTCTGGAAGGTGGTTGATCTAATTTGTTATTGTAGTTGCTGCTCTTATTTGTGACAGGACATTTTTTGGCACTTCCTTTTTGGACTTTGAAGACTTTACTTTGGCTTCACTTTGGGAAGAGCAGGTTCTTCCTTTTTTGCTTCTGATCCCCCTTGGTGAAAAAGTAATATGTATTATTTCATGAAAAGGGTACATAAATAATAAGTTAAATGTTACATTGTGTGCATGTATAAATATGTAACAACAAATCCCATCAATATGTACAACTCTAATGTATCAATGAAAAACATAGAAAAAAATTAAAAAATAAATTAAGTGCCTCAAAAATACAGTTGCAAAAATTTTGTAAACAATATTAAAAAGCAAAGCTAGGAAAGCATATTTACAAAATATATGACAGTCAAAATCATGTTTCATAGCATATTAAGCAACCTTATAAGCATGAAACATTTATAGTATAGTCAGTTCATAGAAAAATAATTACAAATTGCTAATACTTTTGTGAAAAGTTTCCTGAAATTATTCATAATAAAGTAACATAAACAAGAATAATTTGATTTTTTCACCCATTAAACTGTCACAAAGTTTCACAGTTTCTAACACTGTTGAGTAGTGGATTTGGGAGTATATAATTGGTACAACCACATTTAAAAGACAATTTGGCCATATTAATCAAAATTTTAAAAGTGTGTTTTATTTGACTTAGATGTTTTAGAAATTATTCTTGTAGTTATCAGCAAGTGTATTTTATCTTCAGTGTAATTTAAGTTACTTATTTAATTTCCAAATCCTTTATTTTCCTCATACGTAAAAGTTAGGTAATATAATGACTACTTTATAAAGTTGATGTGAATATATGTGAATCGCTTAAAATAGTGCCTAGTATTATGATAGTAGGAGCAAATGTGACTCCATTTTGTTTTATGACTTCATCCTGTAAAACAACCATGCCAAGTAGAAGAGTCATGACTGGAGCAAGATGTTCTTTTCCTTTTGCTATAGAAACCTTTAAGAACATGGAACTACCTAATGGGGTATTGTTTCTGTAACTAGGGTAACGGGGCTCTGTTTCTGTAACTGGGGTGACTGGGCTGACTGTGATTGGTTAGGCTTCCCTCCACTTGACTGCACTGTCCTGCTTCTGTAACCTGGCTTGCTTGCATTGGCTAGACCCCCTGAACATCCCTTTTGCAGTTTTCAGGTTTATAAGGAGTGCCCTTGCAATTATTCAGGGCTGATCAGGGGAACAGCTTTATGTTCTGGTCAGCCGCCTCCAGTGTGCTTCAATAAAGGCTTGATTCGATTAAACGTGAGTGGTCTGGAAGTCAGTTTATGAAACCCTGGGATGAAGCTTTAACTATAACAGTATATAGCAATAATGACAATACTACTATCAATAGCAGTATTATAATGATTACTATGGCTACTATTAGTTATGTTTATTGAAAGAATATTTTTGATATCCAAATAAAACCACTCAAAAATTAATTTTATCATAATAACAGTTGAGGTAATTATGATATATCCATCTAATGGCACATCCTATGTGTATAATAAAATGAAAGGTTTCAATAACACTTTATTAAGTGAAAAAAAGAAACTTCATAACAATGCATATTTTGCATGTTGATTTATATGAAAAGGAAAGTATATGTTATATATGAGAATATATAACTGTTGATAAGATTATTGATGGAGATAGAGTAGCAGGGAACTTTTTTAAACTGCTTGAATTCTTTGTTATTTTTATAATGATAAAAGTACCATCATAATAAATACAAACTGCTAAGAGCCACAGCCAAGTAATATGATGCATGGCATTTTTGGTTGAAAGGTGACACCAGCAAGCCATTGAGATGATAGGATTATGTTAAGATCTGCATTCATGTGGATATTGGACTCCTGCTGTCCACCTCGGCCTTCTACGGGACTCCTGGAGAGTTCCCATTGGTTGGGCAAGTGCAGTAGGAGGGAATTCCGGAGGAGGGAATTCCTCTTGGGGTCCAGGAGAACGCCGCATGGGTCTGTCGGCAATCTTCCCGGGAGCATACGGGGCATTGGCGGCAGTTTCAAAAATAAAGTTTGTTCCTGCTTGAGTGGCTCGTGATTTTGTGCCCAGCCAGACTGCGCCAATTGGTGGCCCATACGGGGAACTCCTGAAGCTTGGAGGTGA
The DNA here is from genome assembly GCF_021218885.2 of Marmota monax. Classification (NCBI taxonomy): domain Eukaryota; kingdom Metazoa; phylum Chordata; class Mammalia; order Rodentia; family Sciuridae; genus Marmota; species Marmota monax. The sequence goes on from NW_026692881.1 coordinate 733,314, forward strand.
GTAAAATTGCTCGCCCCTGAGGGAAAGCGAGAGAATGGGTGACCATTTTAAAAAACAATGTGTTCTTGTTTTGATTTATTTTGTTTTTGTTTCAAGCTGCCTATCATTAGAACTTTCTTAGGCAAACTGGGAAAATGGTTGGCTCAAGGTTTGAAGTTGTTCGGCCCTGAGAAAGAGAAAATTGATATGACGATTTTTTTGTTCCGTTTTTGTTTCATTCTGTTTCAGTTTTGTTTTATGTTATCTTATTGGGTTGCATTACCTTTATAGTAGATTAGAAATTAGTGAAAAACAAACCAAAAGACTGTTAAGTAAATTGTTAGAGGTCCAGACTATGGTAGAAAACATGTTAGGTCAAACAAAAGAGAAGGTCTCTCGAGCTAGTCAGACAGAGGAAAATTTAAAAGAAGAAAGCTTGAAGGACAAACAACCATCAGGGGGGGGGAGCTACAACAGGAGGCTGCTACTAACTCCGTTCTATCACCAGAGGGTGTAATTCAACCAACAGCTCCATCTACAGCTGAGTGGCCCTCAACTCCCGTAGTTGATGGACGGAATCCTGAGGCAGGACCCCAAAGACTAGCATGCCCTGTACTTGAGCAGGCAGGAGGGCAACGAATTCACCGTGCTTTAGATTTCAAAACAGTGAAGCAATTAAAGGAGGCTGTAACATCCTATGGTCCGCAAGCACCCTTCACTGTGAGCATGGTCAAATCCATTACCAACTTGGACATGACGCCAGCAGATTGGGCTAACATGTGTCGATCTGTGCTAAATGGAGGACAATATTTGTTATGAAAGGTTGCCAATGAGGAATTTTGCATGGAGACAGCTAGGCAAATTGCAGCAGCCAGTTACCCTCAAAGAAATCTAGTTATGTTGTTAGGAAAAGGACCTTATGAGGGTCAACGGCAACAAATTGAATATGATCCTGGTGTATATGCACAAATTGCTGTAGATGCAGTTAGGGCATGGAAAACTTTACAGGGACATGGAGATTCACAAGGACAATTATCTAAGGTAATACAAGGAACTAATGAACCTTATGCTGAATTTGTAGACAGGCTTATTCAAACGACTTCCAGAATTTTGGGGGATACAGAACAAGCAATGCCATTTATAAAACAACTGGCTTATGACCAAGCAAATTGTTGCTGCAGAGAGGTCATTAGACCATGGAGACATGAAGATTTAAGCACATATATTAAATTATGTAGAGACATTAATGAACAAGGGCAAGTCTTGGCAGCAGTACAACAGGCTTTAGATGCCAGGCCAAAAACATGCTACAATTGTGAACAAACAGGACATTTTTAAAGGAGTTGCCCCATAGGAGGAGGGTTTAACAAAGCTAGGTATCAAAGGAATAAAATACCGGGTATTTGCCCACGATGCCGTAGAGAGAGACATTGGGCTAATGAATGCCGTTCTCAAACCACCATAGAGGGTACTCTGTTATCAAAAAATGGACAAGGACCAAGTGTTTACCCACGATATCGTGGAGAAAGGCATCAGGCTTCATTGCCAAAAAACGGGCTGGGGGGCCCAATGCTCTGGGGCCCACAACCACAAATATACGGGGCAATGGAGGAACCCAGCAACACCATCAGGTTAGTGCCCAGGACACATTATCCATTAAATTCTTCATCAGACAAACTAGAGGGAGCACAGGGTTGGACATCTGCACCTCTGCCAGAGCAGTACTAACTCCAGAGATGGGAGTTCAAATCATTCCCACAGGAGTAAAAGGACCTCTTCCCCAAGGAACAGTAGGCTTATTATTGGGACGCAGTTCTTCTACACTAAAAGGACTTATGATAAGTCCTGGGGTAATTGATCCCGATTATGAAGGTGAAATAAAAATTATAGCTAGTTCTCCAAGAGGTATATCAGTAATTTCACCAGGAGATAGAATAGCACAGTTATTAATATTACCCAGCCTGCATGATAAATTTTCCAGTCGTTATATAGAAAGAGGTTCCAGGGGATTAGGCTCCACAGGTGTGGATTGGGCTTGCTGTCTTTAAATTTAGATTCTCGCCCAATGCTAAAACTAAATATTCAAGGACATGAATTTAATGGACTACTGGACACAGGTGCTGACCTTAGCATCATATATCGTCAAGAATGGCCAAAACATTGGCCATTACAACAAGCTACTCAAATGCTTCGAGGCCTAGGAGTGGCAACTAATCCCCATAGAAGTGCAATGGTATTAGATTGGAAGGATCCTGAAGGATGTGAAGGAACTATAGAGCCCTATGTATTGGATCATCTTCCTATAAATTTATGGGGACGAGATGTCCTAGATCAATTAGGTTTGACATTAACAAATAACATCAATCCTAACGCGCCCACTACTAGGGCTAGACAAGGCTTTAGGAAAAAAAAAAGATTAAGAGAACAAGAACAAGGTATGACAGCACCAATTCAGATAGATCAAGCAATAAATAGACATGGGTTGGGTTTTCAGAAAGAGCCACTGATACAATCAAAATTACTTGAAAATCAGAAAGACCAGTTGCCCCTGACTAAAGAAAAGATACAAGTAGCCCATGACCTGGTCAAACAACAATTAGCAGAGGGACATATACAACCTTCCTTATCTCCCCATAATACTCCCATTTTTTGTCATTAAAAAGAAATCTGGTAAATGGAGATTGTTGCAAGATTTAAGAGCCATTAATAATGAGATGGTTACTATGGGACCTGCTCAATCAGGGATTCCCCAATTGTCTGCTTTACCAAAAACCTGGTATGTTTTAGCTATAGATATTAAAGATTGTTTTTTTTTCAATTCCAATTCATCCTGAGGATAGTCCACATTTTGCATTTACTATCCCTGCACCAAATCATGAAGGTCCTGATCAGAGATATGAATGGAAAGTATTCCCTCAAGGAATGGCTAACAGCCCAACTATGTGTCAAATTTATGTTAACAAAGCAATCCAGCCACTTAGAAATCAAAATCCTAAACTACATATATTTCACTATATGGATGATGTGTTATTGGCACATAAAGATAAAAATACATTGCTAGAATGTTATGCCACACTTACAAATTTATTAAAAATTATAATCTAGAGATAGCAATAGATAAAGTATAATTAAATCTTCCAATTAATTATTTAGGAGTTCTATTATCCTCAACCATGGTCCGTCCACCAAAAATTCAAATACGAGTAGATCAACTCAAATCACTTAACGACTTTCAAAAGTTATTGGGAGACATAAATTGGATAAGGCCTTATCTAGACATACCAATAGGAGAGCTAGGACTTTTGTTTGATATCCTAAATGGTCCATCAGATCCAAATTCACCCCACATATTAACGCCTGAAACAAGAAAGGCATTAAAAATCATTGAAACATATATGGAAAATATGCATTTGGATAGAATTGATATAAGTTTGCCTTTATTATTTATTGTACTACCAACAAAAAATATTCCTACAGGAGTATTTTGGCAAGAAGGTCCATTATTGTGGATACATTTATCTTATTCTCCTAACACTATTCTTACTAGGTATCCTAAGGCTGTAGGACAATTAATACTCAAAGGAATAAGAGCAGCAAAGGGAGTGTTTGGGATTTCTCCCAATAAAATTATTACTCCATATACTATGGATCAAATTGATGAGTTAGCTAATGTGTTAAATACTTGGGCAATAATCATGTGTAAATCTAATGTTTCATTTTATAATCACTTACCATCTAATCCTTTGTTGTCTTTTTGGTCTAAGCATCCTGTAGTTTTTTCAAAAATGACAAGAAAAACCCCTATCATGAATGCTCCAAATATCTTCACTGATGGGTCGAATAATGGTACAGCAGCAGTAGTTACCCCTGATCAAACTTTTACATTTTTAGTACCCAAATAATCAGCTCAAAAGGTAGAGCTTAATGCAGTATTACAAGCTTTTGTGATGTTCAAAGATTCTGTATTTAATTTGTTTTCTGATAGTCAGTATGTAGTTAATGCTATAGTATCCCTTGAAGATGCTGGTAGGATTTCCCCTTCCTTTATTGTTTTCTCTTTATTTTCCACTATATAAAGTCTAATCTGGGACAGAAAAGATCCATTCTTTATAGGTCATATCAGGGCACATACAGGATTGCCTGGAGCCCTTAGTTTGGGCAATGAATTAGCAGATAAATCTACACATGACATACATATTTTCTCTACATTTGAAGAAGCTACAAATTTTCATAAAAGGTTCCATGTCAATGCTAATACTTTACAAAAGCATTTTAAAATAACTAAAGAACAAGCCAGACATATAATAAAACAATGTCAAAACTGTGTGACCTTTTTACCACAAGTTAATCTTGGAGTCAGTCCTAGAGGACTGATACCTAACCATATTTGGCAGATGGATGTCACACACTTGCCAGAATTTGGAAAATTAAAATATTTACATGTTACAGTTGATACTTCTTCTGGATTTTTGATGGGCTCCCTTCATGCCGGAGAAAAAACTAAAGATGTTATAGCTCATTGCTTACAAAATTTTGCTACTGTGGGCGTTCCAAAACAGTTAAAAACAGATAATGGTCCTGGTTATACTTCTACCTCTTTTAAACAATTTTGCTCATCATTTGGCATTACTCACATAACAGGAATTCCATACAATCCACAGGGACAAGGCATAGTTGAAAAAGCTCATCAAACTATTAAAATGTACTTGTTAAAACAAAAGGAGGGAATTGAAAAGGGTATATATCCCCCAGAAAGGGGTATGTATCCCCCAAAGATAAACTTAAAATAAACCTTTTTAATCTAAACTTTTAAAATTTGGATTCATCAGGGCTTAGTGCTGTGGAAAGACATTTGTATCCAAAAAATGTACATAAGCCTAAGGTACTTTGGAAGGATGTTCTAACAGGACAATGGAAAGTCCTGACCCAGTGATTGTCTAGAGTCGGGGTTCTGTTTGTGTGTTTCCACAGGGAGAATAGCAGCCAATTTAGATTCCAGAGAGACTAACCAAAACAATTTCTACAGACCAAAAAGAAGATGATTTGACTCAAATCCGTAACAGCTGATATCCAGAGCTCCAGCTTGGCTATTCTTACATCTGAGACAGTGATTAACCAGGATGCTTTTTTCAATATCTATTTTATTATTTGCGTTTTCCCATATCATAAAGTTCTATTTTATTTTTGAGCTCATACAGACCTAGGTTAATGTTTTTCTGATCAGTTTTATTTTTTGACTGTGGAGTTTTTAAACATTGCAATGGAGATTTCACCTATGTAAAGCTACAAGGCCTTTACTATTGTCTTATGTGTTGTATGTTACGTGTGCACACTTCTGTTTTGTGTTGTATGTCTGTATGTGTGTATGTCCATATATCATATATGAGGAGCACTCATGAATAAATGGATCCGAATTTTTTTTATTATTCACGTGATTTTAATGGTTTAATTTAAATTGGGTAAACAGCTGTTGAGGATTATTTTAATATGTGTACAAATAAACAGGTTAACAGATCTGTTTGTTTACTTTCACCTTTCCTTTTCATTATACTTAATAATTCTGTTCAGGATAATGTAAATTGTTCAAAAATTTGTTTTCTTAGTACCTGCTGGAATGTTACATAATTTTTTTTTAGTATCATTGTCAGAATTCCTATCTTCATCCCAGTGCTGGTGAAGACAAAGATGAAACCAAACTACAGTTTCTTCGATAGTTATCACAACAAACTGTATAAACTGATGCATCAATGAATAATAACTCAACAAGTAATGCTCATTCAAGGAGTCGATTTATTTTGGGAGGAAATGGACATATTGATAGATTCCTCCGCTTTGAACTGCTTGCAGATCTTGCCTGGACTATGTATCACTTGTATGCATTGTGATCTATCTGTTGATGCAGCGAATTATGGTAGTGCTGGCGTATCTTTGCTGATGTGTCACCAGTGATGTAATTTTTCCTAAGGAGCTGTCAATTGGCTTGGTGTCATGGCATTTCTGTATACTCCTCCCTTCTACTAGTGATGGTCTAGTTTTGGGGGCCAACAGAGGTGAGGCAAAGAACCTCACCCTCCCCGCTGGCACCAAGGCCAAATTTGGGGGCCAACAGAGGTGAGGATAAGAACCTCACCCCCCCACTGGTGCATAGGCCTATCCACAAGTATGGCTATATGCTGGACCGGTAGTCAGTGACGGGTATGATCCAATTGCAGTGGTATCAACCTAAGACAGGAGGCTGACGCATAGAGGTCAGTTCATCCCATGACGGGTAAAAACCATATGTTGAATTGGACAAACGTACCAGGCACGGTCCCTAGCCACATTGCTTGTTCCTTAATTAAACAGAAGCAGGGAGATGCTAAGAGCCACAGCCAAGTAATATGATGCATGGCATTTTTGGTTGAAAGGTGACACCAGCAAGCCATTGAGATGATAGGATTATGTTAAGATCTGCATTCATATGGATATTGGACTCCTGCTGTCCACCTTGGCCTGCTATGGGACTCCTGGAGAGTTCCCATTTTTTGGGCAAGTGCAGTAGGAGGGAATTCTGGAGGAGGGACTTCCTGTTGGGGTCCAGGAGAATGCAGCGTGGGTCGGTCAGCAATCTTCCCTCTTCCCGGGAGCATACGGGAGCATACGGGGCATTGGCGGCAGTTTCAAAAATAAAGTTTGTTCCTGCTTGAGTGGCTCATGATTTTGTACCCAGCCAGACTGAGCCAACAAACAGGAAATATTTATTGATGTGGAAAACCACTCTTAATATATACTTAAATGAAAATAGCAAGTTCCAACAGGAAACACTTACTCATCCTGCAATTCTTGTGGACATATCTTAGGGGAAAAAAGATTTCTCATTCATTGCAAAGTTCATGGCTGAGGCACCTATAATAAAAGGTTAAAAAGAAAAAAAAAACATACAGATTTATTTAACGGGAGCCTTCAGAAATGAAGACCCAGAGAAAAATAGAGAACTATTTTTGTGGACACTAGTTCAGAAGTATGATCAAAAGACAAAAGGGTGAAATCCAAGGGTCATAAACTGGGAACTAGCAAGACTTTTTTGTTCAGCTCCTTTCCTGTGTCCCTGAGTGACATTCCTTTCCTCCAGGAGTAGGGAGGACCCTCTGAGGTAAGGGTCATCTTCTAACTTACTTTGGGAGAAGGGCTCAGAATTATGTTATGGTCTGATTCAGGAGAAAAGATGGGAAGATCAGATAGCCCTCCTGCCTCTGCTATTTCTTCAAATGCCAAGGTGCCATATTCTGTGTAGTGTATTCTCAACCCATTAATAAATGCAAACCTTTTTGGAAAGCTACACACTAACATGTACACATTGATTATTTCTACACAGTGACACACTAGGAAGATTTTATTTTTCAGGTCTCTCTTATTTCTACAAAGTTTTAAAAAATAATGCAAATATTATTTTGATATAAGATAAACAATTATAGATATTTACATCTATTTGTAGGTAGGAAAATATTAATATTCTCTATCTCTAAATAAAATTAGCTGTTGAAGTCTTTTGTGATTTTCTGTATCTTCTATTATAAACTCCTATTAATATTTAAATTAGAAAATATTTAAATGTAAATGACATCATGTGGGTTTAATTTCAGCTTTGAAAATTCTTAGCCATATTGAAACAGTCTATTTAATTTTTTTTCCTGAGGCTTTGTTTGCTTATCTACAAAACCTGAAGATCAAATTAAAAACAAATATGCAAACCCTTTGGCAATTTTCTCAACTCTTTTCAAATGTTAGTTGCTAATGTGATAAAGTTGTAGGAGAACATCCAGAGCATCATGTTCAATGATGGTTGAAAATATTCCATAAAATCAAAAAATAAAACAAAGATCCTGCTGTAATTAATTATTTATTGCACAACTAGTTGAGTTCAGAAGGCTCCCCTTCTCCACCAATTTCCTTTGTCAGCCTTGTGGCAATGCTTAAATGGTTTTAATCACATCTTGGGAAAATGACATTTTCTTTTGTGTCTAAAGTAGGGTGTTTGATGTTACAGAGGGTCAATTAATTTTTAGCTTTATTAAGTGGAATAAGACTTATTAATCATTGTTTTATCTAAAACAAATAGTTTTGTGGCTATCATAATTTTTTTCTTGCATTTGTGAAATGAAACTTTAATTTGGTTCTCTGATCTGAGAGTGCAATGGGGATTAAAATGGCACTAGAATGATCTCCTTCAAAATTTCTCCCAATAAGATTGCCTGGCTGTCTTCTCTTCTTTCCTTTTCCTTCCTCTTTGATAGTGTGTTTGTGAAACTGAATTTTCTTTTATCTGGAGACAGTTGACTAGATCCTTTTGTGATTTGGATATAGTTAGATAATCAGAATTGAGATTTTGGAATTCATGTCTTCCTGTAGTTTGTTTCCTTTAGAGGATGCTTAAGGTTTTGAAAACCAACCCTGGGTTCAAGAAGCTCTGGGTGCCTTAACAGAGATGGTGACTTTCAAGTGCTAATTGACATGTTTTGAATTTCACAGGATGCTAGGATCACCAGATGAGACACCCAGAGAGAAATATCAAAAGCTCTCTCCTTCAAAGGAGTTCCATAGATAGTTTGTTGGGAGTGCAAAATGGTGCAAATCTTCTGGAGAACAATATGCTAGTTATTTATCAACATTTTAAGTATACCTGCCTTTTGAACCAGCAATCCTACTACTTAGAATACATTGTGAATATATTAACATAAGTTAGCCAAACTGTAACTATAGGTCTGTATTCCCCTCTTAGCTACAGTTTTGCTTTCTGTGGTTTTAGATAACTTTGGTGGAGAAAATACTCAATGGAAAATTCCAGAAATAACGCATGCATTTTAAAATGCTGTTTTAAGTAGTGTGATGAAATCTTACACTGTTTTGTTCTGTCCTGACCAGGATGTGAATCATCTTATTGTTCAGCAGATCCTGCTGCATGACAGTTAGAATGGGGAGGTGGGTAGGCAGAAAGTATCCACCTACACATAACTTGTTATAGTATGTTCTTATATTGTATAATATTTTTATTAGATATTCTTGCTATTGGATATTCTTGTTCATCTCTAACTGACAAGAACAGCTTAGAAGAGGAAAAGTTTATTCGGGGCTCACAGTTTCAGAGGTTTAGTCCGAGGTTGGCCAACTGCATTGCTGTGGTGCAGAGTAGAGGAAAGCTGCTCTGTTCATGGCAGCCAAGAAGCAAAGTGAAAGAGGAAGAAGCCAAGAAGACAAGATATAATCCCCAAGGTTACACCCCCTGGTGACCCATTTCCCTGTCACACCCAACCTGCCTATAATTACCTCCTAGTTAATCCTCCAAATAAGGATGTACTGATTAGGTTGCAGGTCCCATAACCTAATCATTCCATCTCTGAACATTCCTGCACTAACACAATTGCTTTTGGAGAGAAACCTCATATCCTAATCATAACAGGGCTGTAGAGATAGGAGAAGATGTAGTATCCTCAGAGTTCTATACTGTCTATGATTTCAGACATCACTGGGGGTCCTGGAAAATGTCCCCCACAGATAAGCTAGAACTACTGTGTATTGACATTTAGATTTGTGGTGTCCCCTCTAAGCTTACATGCAAGAAAGTTTAGAGGTAAAATGATTTGGCTATGAAACCTTAACCTAAACAATGCATTAATTCCCTGATAGGAATTAACTGGGTGGCAACTATAGGTAGGTAGGGTGTGGCTGGATGAGGTGGGTCCCTAGGGGCATGCCTTTGGGGTTTATATTTTGTCCAGGTGAGAAGAGGTCTCGCTCTCTCTTAACTTCCTTTTGTAATGTTCTGAGATGCTTCTCTCCACCACACTTTTCTGAAAGTATGTTCTGCCTCACCTCAGGTCCTGAGGAATGGAGTTGACTGTCTATGGACTAAGACCTTTGAAACTGTGGGTCCCAAAGAAGCTTTTCCTTCTTTAAAATTGCTCTTGTCAGATGTTTTGCTCACAGAAAAAAATACCAAAAACCTGACTAAAACAGATATTCTCTAATACTAGACAAAACTGTCCAACATGTTAGGATAGTAAAGAAGAAAAGAAGAAATATCCTTATTTATGAAATATGCATGCTGAAGAATTTAGGGAGTACAGAAGTGTGATGAAGCCCTCCCACAGTTGAATCTAGGGGGTGAGTATATGGATGTTCATTGTGTTATTTGTATTTTTATTCATGTTAAAAATGTTAATAATAAAAACTTTAAAAAGACCATCTATTGAGAAGACAGTGAAAAAAAATTATGGTCTACTTACATAATAGCAACTATATAGTTGTCAAATATAACAAAATAAATATTAGGTATAGTTTTGGTGAAAATGACAAATGGCAGAAAATTATTCATTCCCAGAGAATTTGAAGAGTTTTTAAAAATAAGACTCTGGAGATATGATAGAATTAAAAGCTCTCCAGAAAGCAGAGAAAAGTTTTTGAAGGCATCTGATAGTTATTGAACCAACCAGGCTTCAAATGCCCAAGATCCTGGAGAGAAGAAAACCTTGGGGTTGTAGACAACTGTAACTCCTTTTTTCCACAGGGCATTGCCTATTCTTGGTACTAAACAGTGTTGATTCTGCGAGAAAAGAACCAGGGAGAAGATTGTAGTTAAATGGGAAAGAAGCCAGCAGAAACTTTGGCAATCTCACAGAACCAGAGGGGCAAAAGTTAAAGTTTGGAGATGCAAAGTAACCAGAGTATGGAGTCGGGACAGGATGGCATAGAAAATTTAGATCCACATGGAACCATTTTTGTCCATGAGGCATTTGCCAAATTCTTAAATTATAGGCATTCAGGAATGTTAGATGATGAGAAGAAAGCTCATGAAAATCATAGTTTTCTACCATTGCATGATGCTGATAAAAATCACCCTTCAGAATGCACAAAAAAGAAAGTCTTAATAAGACCCCTCAGGAAAGTACAGGGTAAGGGCAAAGGGGAACCAGAAAAAGTAAAACTTCACAAAAACTGTAACTCAAATTAAGTCAGGCCAGACCCTGGTTAGGTGAAATTTGCCTGACTGTACTGTGTCCACCAAAGGTAGAGTGAAGCATGTCCAGGGGAAGATAATACCTTCTGAAGACTCTCCAGTTCATCATGTAAAATGTCCAGCAATCCATCAAAAATTACCAGACATTCCAATAATAATGACCAAAAGAGGGGAAAAAAAAAGACCCTCTGAGGATCAAGGTATTAGAGTTGTGAAAGACAGACTTAAAAGTAGCTGTGACAAATCGTTTTGAGAAAATAGATAATAATGGCTTTTATTAAAGTGCAAATGTAATTATTGAAAGATGAAATAATAGTAAAAATTTAATAGATGATTTTAACATTATATTACATCTAGCAGAAAAGAGGATCAATATACTGGTCAGTGAAAACGTCCCTGACTGAGTATAAATGTCTGGCTGAAGCACAGAAGAAAAAGGACAGAAAATATGTGAGTGGAAAAGACAAATGGATGTGGTGAGAAAATCTAACATATGTGCAACTCAAGTTCCTGAGACCAGGGCAAATAAGGCTGGGTATTTTCTATAAGTGTAAAAAAAAGTCTTGTTACAGATTCAAGAATCCTTTGAATTCCAAGCATGAAGATACCAATAAAAAGATACATAAAAACATTATAATAAAATTGGCAAAAGCCAAAAATGATATTCTTAGAAGTATATAGAGAAGAATGCATTAGATAGGAAGTTCCTTAGACCAATAGACTGATGCTGTCTCCTCAAAAGAAATGAATGAAACCAGGATATGATTGAAATACATCTTTAAAACAACAATAACAAAATAAAATCAACTTCTGATAAAGAATTCTCAATGTATCAAGAACAATTTTTTAAAAGTTTTGGCAATTTGAAGATATTTGCATACACACAAAAATTAACTTAATTACTAACATTGACCCACAAAAAGAAACACCAATAGAGCAGGAAAATAGTCATAGAAATGAATGAAGGAAATGAAGGAAAAACAATGGAGAGAGTCAATCTCTGGATAAACATAAATAATAAAAAAAGTACTCTAACAATAATATATATATATATATATATATATATATATGAAATCAGGAGGGGAACTCAAGTGTTCTGAGTATTAATTCATAATAAAGTGGTATGACTAAAGATCCTAATATAATCAAAAGTAAACCTTTAAAAGGAGCAATAAAGAATACTTAATTAAAATCTCTATAAAGGGAAAATAAAATAATACAAATGATGATTAATCAAAAAGATACAAGAAATGCGAAAGAAATGTAAAAGAGGAGAGAATAAGGCTCCTATAACACAAGAATTAAAACCAAGAATCAATAAATGGGGTGGAATCAAACTAAAAAGTTTCTTCTCGGCAAAAGAAACAATCTGTGAAGTGAACAAAGAGCCCACATACTGGGAGCAATTTTTTACCCCTCACACATCAGATAGAGCACTAATCTCAAGGGTATATAAAGAACTCAAAAAGCAAAGCACCAAAAAAATAAAAATAAAAAAATAACCCAATCAACAAATGGGCCAAGGACCTGAACAGACACTTCTCAGGATATACAATCAATCAACAAATATATGAAAAAAACGTTCATCTTCTCTAGTAATTAGAGAAATGCAAATCAAAACTACTCTAAGATATCATCTCACTCCAGTAAGAATGGCAACTACTATGAAGACAAACAACAATAAGTGTTGGCGAGGATGTGGGGAAAAAGGTACACTCATACATTGCTGGTAGGACTGGAAATTGGTGCAGTCAATATGGAAAGCAGTACGGAGATTCCTTGGAAATCTGGGAGTGGAACCGCAATTTGACCCAGGTGTCCCTCTCCTCGATCTATACCCAAAGGACTCAAAAACAGCATACTACAGGGACACAGCCATATCAATGTTTATAGCAGCACAATTCACAATAGCTAAACTGTGGAGCCAACCTAGATGCCCTTCAGTGGATGAATGGATAAAAAAATTTGGCATATATACACAATGGAATTTTACTCAGCATCAAGAAAGAACAAAACCTTGGTATTTGCAGGTAAATGGATGGCATTGGAGGAGATAATACTAAGTGAAGTTAGCCAATCCCCAAAAAACAAATGCCAAATGTTTTCTCTGATATAAGGGGGCTGACTCATAGTGGGATAGGGAGGTAGGGAGGGGGACCATGGGAGGAATAGATGAATTCTAGATAGGGCAGAGAGGTAGGAGGGAAAGGGAGTGGGCAGGGGATTAGCAAGGATAGTGGAATGTGATAGACATCATTATTTACAGTACAAGTATGAAGACACGAATTGGTGTCAACATGCTTTGTATACAACCAGAAAAACTGTGCTGTATATGTGTAATAAGAATTGTAATGCATTCCACTGCCATTTATCTTTTTAAAAAATTCACAAAAATAGAATTATGACAGTTATAAATATAAATATATCAGAAATTATAGAAAATTCATTTAATAGACTAAAATTGATGGACTCTATGGAAATCAAAACCCACCAAAATTCTTCATTCAAGAGACATCCTTATACATAAAGACACTGAGAAGTTAGAAGTAGAAGGACGAAAAAGGTATGCAAATGCTCTCTAAAAAGATAGCTGCAGTAGGTATACTACAAGTATACCTACAAGTAGACAAAATGTAATCTTAGAAATAAAGACAAATATTTTACAAAGTTATAAGTATGTCAGAAATATATGAAAGTTTCCAAATTTTGTTCATGTGTGAAATATTAATCAGACATAGAAAGAATGAAATCCTGTATTGTGGCAACATGGATAAGTCTGTGGGGTATTATGTTAAATGAAATAGGCCAGACACAGAATAACAGATACTGATATTCTCACTCATATGTAGAAGGTAAATAAATTGATCTCATAGAAGTGGAGAGTAGAATAGTGTTTACCTAAGACTGGGAAGAGGAGAGAAAGATAGAAAGAGGTTGGTTATGGGATACAAAATTATAGTTGGATAGAAGAAATAAGTGTTATGTTATATAGTACATAGGATGACTATAGTTAAAATAACATGGTGAATTTCAAAATCGCTATAACAAAGGATTTTGAATGTTCACAATAAAAGAAATGATAACTGTTTGAGGTGGTAGATGTACTAATTACCCTGATTGGCTAATTGCAAATTGTTTATAGCTATCAAAATATCATTCTGTATAACATGAATACATTTAATATTTTATATGAATTAAAAATAAATAATTTTTATCACATAGTAACATAGCTTCAAAAGTGTAAAACAAAAATTGGGAGACTTGAAAGAAGAACTAGATAAGTTTATAATCTATAATCACAGTGAAAGAACATGGAATATTTGAAAGATATAACTAAAGTTTTTGAACTAATAAACTAATAAAATTTAGAAACTTTTACCGAGGAGTAGGATAATGGATATTGTTTTCAAGTGTCCATGGAACATTTTTCAAATTTGACTCTATGTGGAGCTATGTAGCAAGAATCACTAAGGGTAACCATGAAGGGAACAATCATATTTCTATTCTTTGATTTCAGGATCCATGAATTTTAGCTATGTACTGGATGTTGTTTAGGGAAGTTCATGGAAGTTCATGGAAGGCATTGCTTCATACCTGCATGGCACAGCCACATAACCTTGGTTCTGTAACTGTATCCTCAAAGGGACATCAAGCATCAGGCTTGATGCTTCCGCACAATGGAAAACAAGCAAGACCATTGAATTCTGTAAGCATCAGCTCATTACTGCACATCACTTTCAGAATACAGTGTCAGTGGATAAGGTGTTGTTAAGTCCATGGATGATCGTTTTGGCAGAAGCATTGTGTGCAGGCAAATCCACAGCTAGAGTGCTTTTTCCAAAGAGAACAGTTACACCCCTTTCATGATGATAGTGGTCCATTATATAATCATCTTACCACCAAGTAAGTGGTTGATCATCCCAGGGAATGATGCCCTATCAAAGGTTCAGAGTAGGTCTCTGCTCCTGGTAGAGTGGGCACATAACATGACTGTAACCAGTTGGTTTTGATGAGTGGAAATCCATTTTGATAACCTCATTTACTGCCACTGTGACCATGAGCCTACTGGGTAATGACATGGTGGGGCAGAGGGTGGCTGGTGTGCATCCAAGTAAGTCATCTTACCGATTTTATTTTGAAAATCAAAATCCTCTTTTATGGAGGATGACTATATTTGGTAATAATTTAGATATGACCCAAGTGTCTTTACATTCTTTACCAATTCAGAGGGATCTATGTACATACCTCTTATTCAGAATTGGTCAACAATTTTCCAATCATGTTCTTTCCAAGTATCTGACTATTCAGATAAGCCATTGTCTCTAGCTCCTCAACTCACTTTTTTTTCTACTTTTGAGAAAAATAAACATCAATGCATTGCTCAACATTGCTTAACATTCCTGATCACTGGGAGGATGCCTGTTGACTATTGTCTTTCAAGAATGTCCAGAAAGAGATGTGGTGTCACAGGCATCCACTTTTGGGTATGTTGCATATGATGCACAGTTATTTGTAAGCCTTAGACCGAAGTTTTATTTTTCTTAGCCAATTAGTCAAAAGAAGCTGCAGGTGAAGCCACTGTTGTGGGCCAGGAGAGGAGAGGGTTTATAGCAGTAGTAGGGTCCATGAGCATTTGGGCCATGTCCCCTTGCAATGTACTTGTGCCTGCAAGTCCTGCTTGATCTCAATATCATATATACTACTTTCAACTGAGAACAGAGTACTATTGTGCATGCCCAATTTTATGATTGTTTAGCCAGACAACACTCTGTTTATGATTTGCAGCTTAGGTTGTGTTAGAGCTTGGAGGGTCATTTTAAATGTTCATTTTCTATCAAGTCAAAAGCTGATTCTCAAAAGGAAAGTATTTTTCTTTTTTTTAAACTTTTATTATTATTTTTTAAATATATGACAGTGGAATGCATTAAAATTCATATTATACATATAGAGCACAATTTTTCATATCTCTGGTTGTGTAAAAGTAAGTTCACACCATTTAGTGTCTTCATACATGTACTTTGGATAATAATGTCCATAACATTCCACCATAATTTCTACCCCCATCCCCCTTACCCTCCCCTCCTACGCCTCTTCCCTATCTAGAGTTCGTCTATTCGTCCCATGCTCCCCCTCCCTACCCCACTATGAATCAGCCTCCTTATATCAGAAAAAAATATTTGGCATTTGTTTTTTTGGGATTGTCTAACTTCACTTAGCATTATCTTCTCCAAAGTATTTTTCTACAGAGCAGCAGAGCAGGATTGGATTTTTTTCTGAAGATTTTAGGGGAGAATCCATTTCCTTGCTATTTTTAGCTTCTATATGCCACATGCATTTCTTAGCTGCTTTCTGGCTCTCTCTTCCACCGTCAAATGCAGCAGCATCATCACGCTTTACTCTGAGCTGTGACATTGTCACAGAGAAAGAGCTGAGATGAAGTTCACAGCTGAGAAACCGATCTTAACTTTTAAAACCACATTTAATTAAATTGGATCCACCTGGATCATCTAGGATAATCTCTAAATCTCAAAATTTGTACCCTTAATAGCATCCACAAAATTTCTTTTGCTGTGAAAATAACATATTCAGAAATTCTGGGATCTAGAGCATGGGTGTCTTTGGAAGTCATTTATTTGTCTGCCACAGATGCTTGCTATTAATTAATTTTATTCAGCATTACACTGGAGATCTTAGCCAGTGAAATAAGGCAAGAAACAGAAATAAAATCGTGAGATCTGAAAAAGAAGGAAAATATAGTCATTATTTGTAGAGGATATAATTGTACCTAAAACACACCCCAAATTTTTAGAAGTAACAGCCTATCAGAAACAGTTAATGAATTAGTAAAGTAACTTGATATAAAATAGGTATTGAAAATCAATTTTGTTTATATAGCAACAAAGAAGAAAAAATAAAAATTTTAAAAATACTGTATTTACTTTAATAAGTACCTAAAACAAACAAACAAACAAAAAGCTGGGATTAGACTGAATAAAAGATATGAAAATCTTTTCTGGTGAAAACTACAAAAGTTTATATAGAGAAGACTTGAATAAATGCGCATGCATGATATGTATGGAATAGAGTTAGTAAGACTAACACATCAATGTTTCTAACTTATAGATTCAATGCATTGCAAATAAAAATACCATTTTTTCAGAAATTAATAGGTAATTAAAAATTCATGTAGTAATTAAAAAGGTCAAAAAAAACAATTTTGGAGAAAAAATTTGGAAGCTCTCAAACTATCATATTACAACATGATAGAATTAAGAAGGTGTTTTATTGGTACCAGGTTAGATAAATTATTCATAAAACAGAATGAAGGACTGAGAAATAGACCCTCTGGAATGGTATGGTGGAGAGGAGACTAGTGGTCTTTTCAATAAATATTTTCAAGTCAATAAACTATACATCTGAAGAAATGTATTTTAATCTCTACCTCTCACATAAAAAATCAATTACAGGAGGTAGCTTGCACAACTAAACACAAAAGAACAAGGAGCTAAAATTTTGAAAGTAAACACAAGAGAGTTTTTTAAATACTGAGGTTTCAAAGAGTACTTCAATGAGACATAAAAGCACTAGTCATAAATATAAAATCATTGGACTCCATTAAAATGAAGAAATTCTGTTTACCAGAACACATCATTGGGTGAGCAAAAAGGCAACTAACAGAGTGAGAGAAGATATTCATGAATATATAAAGAAATCCTAGCTACCAGTAAAAAGCTAGTAGATAATATATTAAAAACATGGGCGAACGATTTCAACAGACACTTCACTAAGCGACTACTCAAATGGCTAATAAACAAATGAAACGTTCAACTTCATTAGTCACAGGGAAATGTATATTAAAAATCATAAAATAATTCCAGTACATACTCATCTTAATGACTAAAATGGCAAGCACTAAAAATGTTGTTGGACGTGAAGTGCAAAATGTAGAACTTTTATCATTACTAGTGGCAGTATATTTATTTTGATAAATGAGCAACATTATCTAAAGCCTAAGAGCCAACAATTCCACTTTTGAATACATACTCAAGAGAACTTTGTATGTATATGGGTCTGAAATGTATGTAGTCAATTCTGCTATAATGTAACATACATGTTCATAAAAGTCACAGCATTATTCAAAAGCACATAATAAAACTATAGGGATTCTGGGACAAGTAAAATTAGAAGCAAAATCTTCATCAGTGACATATAAAGAAGATAGGAACGTAATAATGGTAGTGCAATTTTAAGCACATTAAATAGTGTAAAATACATAAATACTATAATAAACATGATACATTAAGTTGAAAAAGATCTAAAATTTCCTTTTGATGTGAATGTCAAGTATTGCAGCGGTAGAAGGAGTGTATTTCGTTTCTATCGCTGCCATATAACAAATTATCACAAATTTAGTGGCTTAAAATAACATTTATTGTCTCACAATTCTAGAAAGCAGAAGTCCAAAATCGAGGCATATGCAGGACTTCACTTCCTCTGAAGGTTGCTGGGTGAATCATTTTTTTTTTTTTTGCTTTTCTCAGTCCTAGATCTGTGGCTACTTCCCTCTAACACGTGTCTCTATCTCCATATAACTTTTTCTTCTCTCTATGTCCTCTCTTCTTCCATCTAGGGAATTAATGGATTTAGGACTCAACTGGATAATCCAGAATGCTTTCATCTTGAAATTTTTAACTTTTCTATCTGCATAGATAGAATTTATTTTCCAAATAAATTCACAGTGACAGGGTCTGGGATTTAGGACACGAAGGTGCATTTTGGGACCATTCAACCCACTACAGGGGGTTATCAAAATCTGCAATCTTGGACTGCGTTTTCTTGTCTTTGAAATAAAAGTCCTTTAAGGCATGTGTGCATAATAGATACCCGTTTCATGAAAAACAAACAACACATACAAAACTTCTAGCACATAGCCTTCTTCTTCAGTTAACTTTTTCTGTATCGCTGCTGAGAATTCTACTGTGGCTTTCTGGTTTGCAGTCTCAGCTTTGTGTGAGAGTTGAAGTCTTGGAAAATTGCTGCATGTTTGAAACCACAAAATAGTTGCTACTATCACCACCAAAAGTAGTCAATTTAACAGGATCTGAAAATTTCTGTTTAAAGTCTTTGTGCATAGATGGTGCTTTTTCTTTGATTGCGAGAAAGGTTGACCTTGTAATTTTTTTTTTTTTTTTTGCTGTTTGGTCTTCAATCCATATTCTCTTACTATTTTTAAAAAACATTTCTTTCAGCTTGTTCTTATTGACTTCATAGCATTTGAAGTGGTTCCAGCTTTTCTGGGAAATAAAAAACCCTTTGTATTATTTTTATAGCCTTGTCTTACGTGGTTCAAATGTGTATTCATTTATAACTATTGCTCATAAGTTATCATATGTTCTTTTATTTATTTTAAAATGTCAAATTTCTTGGTTCTCCTAAATATTTAGAACTTAAATGTTGTGTATTCTTTTTGATGTTTTTCAGCTAAGCATAAGATACTTAGAAATGTTTGGGGTGTGGATGTGTGTTTAATAGACAGAAGTTTACAAATAAAAAATAATAATAAAATATAACTTTGTAGAACATACTTAATGAACTGATATGACAGATAACTGTCTGAAGTGTTTGCATGTGTGTGTCTTGTATGTATGTATTGTATGGATTAGTTTGGCCAGGTGCAATATTAAGTGTTCAACTAGTGTTTTGCACAAACAAAAGTGGAGCAAAAAACTTACATTTATGCTCAACTTGTGCTCTAATATACCAGTTACATTGAAACAAATTAGTGATTTTTAATTTTTTTTATTCTAATTTGTTGTATATGACAGCAGAATGCATTACTGTTAGTGTTTTCAAAGTGAGACATACAGCATAACCAACTGTACTAGAATGTACTAGAACTCTCATGGCAATGCTATTTCCAAGATTCCCAGGTTGGAAATTACTCAGGCACCTTTCAACAGCAAAATGGGAAAATAAATTTTGGTAGGCACACAAGGGAATACTGTATAGCATTGAGAATGAGTGTTCCCACTGCACACAAAAATATTGATGTACCTCACAAACATAAAATGGAGCAAAAGAAGACAAACATGAAAGTCTATACACTGAATGATTTTAATTACATAAGTGACAAAAATAAACAAAACTAACTTCAAAAGTTAGGAGAGTGTCTCCTCCTAAGTGTGATGAGGTTTCAGTGGTGCTGGCTAAACAGGAGAGTTCACTGTGCCAAATCACTGAACTATGCATTCAAAATAAGTGCACCCTTTGTATGTATTATATATCTCAATAAGAAAATCTTTACAATATCTATTGGGAAAAGAAGGCCCCAAATGGCATCAGCTGGTTCTGGAATCCAATGAGTGAGTTCAAACCCTAGTCACATCACTTACTAATTGTTTGGCCTTGAACAGGTGACTTAATTCCCCCTGTGCCTCATTCTCATTACCCTTACCAGAAGACAAATAACAACAGTAATATCTACTTTGTGGGGTTGTTGTGAAGAATCAGCAAATTGAAAGTGTAAAGCTCCAAAAGTAATACCTGGCACAACCTGAGAGCTGATGGAGTATTTATAATTATTTTTATCCTTTTTTTGGTAGAATATATTTTTATTAAAATTATACATTGGGGCCACCTTTCTGTGTCTGGTTATTACTTGAAGCTTTAGGATTTAAGGAGGACCCTATAGTTTCTAAAAGTTTCCCCATTACAAAGTTGGAAAACTTCAACTGGTTGAGGAAGTAGATCAAATGCTGGGCTTATAACCTCATTTTTACCTTAGATATCTTTCTTTTTTCATTTCTATTCACTATGTATTTTTTACTCTTTCCTTCTATTTTTGTACTTTTGACCCATTGATTTACATGAGTTACTCTTTTTTATTCTACTCTCTCAAAACTTGTCTTCTTCTCAGTGATTATGGGATTTTAGACCCAGTTTATTATTGTTAAATTTATATGCATTGTGTAATGCTACATTTTTGTTTCTTCTATTCACAAATTATTTTGGCAAAGACATTCGTACCCATATTTATAGCTACGTTTACTCTTCAATTTATGTTCTCCCTGCTCTCTGCACGTACTCTGGTTTCTTTTATGCCAACAATTCTTACCTACTTGTATGTTTATTTTGATTTATATTTCAGCTAGTGTAACTTTTAAAAGGGAAGAACACTAGTAGAATATTTATGTCTCCTTTTACTTCTTTTTTTTATAGTTATCTTTTTTTAAATTTTTTATTGTTGGTTGTTCAAAACATTACAAATTTCTTGATATATCATATTCCACACTTTGATTCAAGTGGGTTATGAACTCCCACCTTCACCCCATACACAGATTGCAGAATCACATCAGTTACACATCCATTGATTTAAATATTGCCATACTAGTGTCTGTTGTGCTCTGCTGCCTTTCCCATCCTCCACCATCCCCCCTCCCTCCTTTTACTTCTAAAAATGTATTCTTGCTGTCTTAAAAGTAACCCAAATGTGGGCACATATATAATTGACTACTGAATTCTTGGGTCATAGTTTTTCCTTCCAACCTCTGTAAGTTTTTGTTTCATTTTTCTTCTGACATCTTTTTTCCTTGTCTTCCTCCACAGACCAGGAAGCCCCTATCAATTTACTACTGAAAGGATGGGAGGCAAATCTTTGGATGTTCTTATAGCAGCTGCTCAGAAAGGTCCACTCTTTTACAATTGGTGGGAGGCAGAAAATTCTTTGCAGCTTTCAGAATATACAATAATGTTTATATTTATAGTACCATGCAATAATGCATGCATTTCCTGCATTTATAACCCTGTGATCTTTTGATTTGTTTCTAGTTCAAGGTTTTAAAAATCATCCATGGACTGTTTTCAATCCCCATCCTCTCCCTGCCCTCATCAATATATTTTTTTGAGCAATAAAACAGAAATCCAGATTTCCTTTCAGATACTTTCCTGGAAGAATAAATTACTAAATTTTGCATAATAAAGAAACTTTTTAAATAAAAGGAAAGTCCTCTTCTCAGAAGCAAATATTGCAATGACTCTATTTATCAAAGCAGGCAGTGAGAATTAGAGAGAATAATTCCCAGGACATTGGAATTGGCAGAACCAGTACATGAATGTGGGAGTCAGCAAAGTCCCTCAGGGAAAGGGAGTCAGGAGTCCAATAGGAGAGAACCTGATGGGTCCAGAGCCTCCATCCAAGTATTCAGACCCGAGCCTTGGTACAAAAGCCAGTGGAAATAAAGACAGAGGGCACCCGTTATGGGTGGGGCGTCCTGTCACAAAGAATGCTCTATGGAATGGAGGTCTGCATCTTCTGGGGACACTGTCTACATTGACCATAATCACACTCAAGGATGTCTCTGAAGTACTGAAGCTCATCCTGGACAAGGAGTTGCCCATCTTCTTGAAGAAAATCAAGCTGCATGTTGTATTTTTAACAAAACACCAAGAGAAGACTTAGGGGTCCAAGGTCAACAGTTGCCCATCACATTGCTTGTCTACCCACCACTGGACCTTCACAGAGTAACTAGAGCCAGAATGGGGGATATAGGAGAATACTGGAGTAAAAGGGCCAGGGGGTGACCATCACAGCTCTGTTGTAAAGTGACAGATGTTTCTATGGAGAATTAAATCAGAATGAAAAAAGTCTTGGGAATCAAGGCCCAAAGAAGGCAAAGTTGTACTGGTGAGCACCCACCACATGCCCCCTCATCCAGCCATCACCACATCCCTTTGACAGAGGAAGAAACAGAAAGTCAGGGGAGGCAAGAAGCTCTCAGTGTCCCCAGCTTGGCTGGAGTCTACCTGCCCAGATCTGCCTCAGTTCAAATTTATTCCCACAAATGCTTTCTGACTCAACTCTGCCCACCCTCAAGGCAAGGGCAAAGTTGCCCAATGGCCCCTGTGGCTCTGACTTCTGATTCTGTGTCTTGAGTCAGTGTTGGAATTTTAGTCTTAGCTATGGTGCTCCTCACCTTCCCCAACACAGCATCCACCAGAGAAATCTGCAGGAAAAATCTCAAAAGATGGCAATGGAAGAGGACGCAGTACCTAAAGTGAAAGACAACCATAATCCCACACAAAGTCCCAGATGCTGATACTTGAAAACATCCTTAGATCCTCCCACATGCAGATTCTCACAACGGAAGCGCTCAGTTTTGTCCCTGTGTTCTTTGGGTGTGCATGGCAAGGATCCAAAGGCAATAAGAAGATAAGATCTTTGGCAGCAAGGGGCTGATGTTCTGGATTTGGTTTGCTAGTGTCTTACTAAATATTCTTGTGTCCATATTCATAATAGTTATTTGTTTAGCCTGAGATTTTCTTTGTAGCTTTTATTTTGATTACTATTTCATTCTCTTCTTACTAAATGTTTGTCCAGATTCTCTCCTTTTTTTTCCCTCCCTATGGCAGGTTTTGGTGCTTTGTACATCCTAACTAAATTATTTAATGTATTGGCATACAAGTGTTCATAGTATTCTCTTATAATCCTCTTTATTTCTGTAAGGTAGGTAGTAATGCCTCCTCTTCCATTTCCAATTTTAATAATCTGAGGCATCTTTGTTTTATTGGTCAGTCTAGTTAAAGATTATTACTTCTTAAATATTTTTAAAACACCAACTTTAAGAAAATGTCTCTATTGTTTCCCTATTCTGTTATGCTCTGTTGGAATGTTTCTTTTGTTTGCTGTAAATGTAATTTGCTCTTCTCTTTTCAATGTCTTAAGTTGGGGAGTTAGGATATTAATTTGAAATACTGTTTTTTTTAGCCTAGGAATTTTTAGTTATAAATTTCTAAGTTCCACTTTAGCACCATCCGATCATTTTAATTCAGTTCAAAATGATTTGGAATTTTTCTTATGAATTCTTCCTTGACCAATTGGTTTTTAGGGAGCATTATGGAAACATGTAATATACCACATTTACTATTTTCTAATTTCATTCACTTCATGTTGAGAAAGATACCTTGTATCTTTTTTTATCTTTTCAAATTGAGACCTGTTTCTGTTATTGGGTGGGTATTATATATGTATTAAGTGTAGCTGATTTAGAGTTTTTCCAGGTTCTATGTCCTTGTTAGTTTTTTTGTCCATGTGTTCTATTGATTGTTGAAAGTGGGATATTGGATTGTTTTTCTCTTTCTTAGTTTTGTCAGGTTTTTCTTCATGTATTTTGAGGCTTTGTTGTTAAGTGTTCTATGTGTTTCTCATCCAGCCATAGCACAGACTTTGCTCTTTACTGAAATGTAAACCTAAACCTTATTTTCTTACCTAAGCTTCACCTGTAACATAGAGATATTAATGGAAAGTCCAAAAGGAGGAAAAATTTTGCCCTCTTAGACTGACCTGCATAGATCAATACTTGGAGCCTGGGCTTTTGAAAGATGTTAGCTTTTCTAAGTCCTAGAGTCAATCTGTGTGTGTTCCTGAAAACATCATAGAGGCAACACCCTCAACCCTGGACAAATGAGGCCAGTCTAGTTTCTGATTAGGGTTAGCAAATTTAGCAAATAAAAATGCAAAAAAAATGTCAGTTTAATGTGATTATTTCTAGAAACTCGTGCATATGTATATTGAGATAAAGGAAAACTACTACATGAGTCTATTAAATGAAAAATTATTCATTGATTTTCTTAAATAAATTGTAAGCATCCAAATCAAACAGAAATTTCTGTAATTTTATTTCCTTGATATTCTGGCTGTCTTGGCTCCTTGTTGCATAGACTCTGCTAAAAATTCCTTATAGTTAAAATCTGTATTCTATTTACATTTTATCATAGTTTCTATGGTATCATAGAACTTATTTTATTTTTTTTAGTTCAACAATTATTAATAAGAAAAAATGACCTAGCACAGTGGACATCTACTATCACTAAAGTTTACCACTTGGTAAGCTTCTCAATTTAGATATGTTAACATATATCTTTCATGACATAACTTGCTTTCCCATTGTTCATGATTATATTGAATCTCTTCATTTCATTGACTTAAAACTTTTTTCACTGACAAACAGGGCATTATTGTTAAATTGTATTCCCTTCTTCAACAGTACACATCATGAGTTTATTTGTTCCCATGCTGAAGGAGCATTAGTACTAACGTCCATGTATAAAATTGAATTCTTTGAGATGAAATCCATTTCAAAAGATAATCATGGTAAATACTGAAATAATTATACTCTTCAAATCAAAATTTCTTCTCCTGTTCATAAATGATGCTGTGCCCAGTATGAACAACCTTGACACTTACAGAGATCCGTTCTTCAATAATTCTTCCTTGAATCCATTCAATAAGTTGTGTAAAACCATGGAGTACTTCAAGAACACTGTTTACTTTTCTTTAAATTTGCATAATTTCTTTTGCTAAAGAGATATTGAAAACTATGAAAAAGAAATAAGTAGGCTTCCCTTGATGAGTTATTTTAAAAGTCAACAAGAACTTTTTAGGCCACCAGAATTAAAATACAGCTTCAGTGCTTCAAAATAAACAGGATGCTCTCAACTGCATTTGTTGAAGAAGCCCAACTGGTTTTTGAATTTGAAAAAATTGAAGAATTTTGAATGGAAGCACAATTACAAAGGCTTCAATCATTCACTTTGGACAGTGCTAAAGTCAGAGAACAATTTCGTGAATATTACTTCAATGTCAACAGAAAGGAGACAAATGTTGTCCAAGCAGCATTAAGCAGAGTGTGGACAGAATGGCTGACCCTTTGTTCCAACTTTATATCAACATGTATATTTGTATTATCTCTGTCAAAAGCAGTTCCATTATTTTATTAACTCCTTACTAAACAGGAGGGTTTTCTATAAAAATTTGCTTTTGTTTCTGAAGTCTTATGGAAGGAATTTTACTTATATCAGCTTTATAAATCAGTTCTTTTCATGAAAAAAAAACATTGCACAAGTAATGGGAATTTTTTTTCATTGTGATTACTTGCAATCATGCAATCATAAAAAAAGGTGAAGCATTTAGATCTTTGATAATCTCTGTAATAGTAAGTGGGACTATTAAGCTTTTTTGTTATTGCAGTAGATTTCATCCTGGCACTAGAAAATTTGCTTGCAATTTTGGAATCTGAAAATACTTTTAGTAGTAGTATGTTCAAACACTCATTTGAACTGAAAGACTGATGATGATATACAGTGTGGGAAGCCATTACAACTTCTGCTGTGATTATTTTGTCTTCTTCCTCTGAGTTTATTTTAATCAAAAAATTTGTTATTTTATCACTTCCTTTGGAAGTAGTGGAGGAAATCATACATCTCTTAAGCTTTGCTGTCAGTATATGGTGGCTTACATCTGACTTCCAATTTTCAATTCTGAATAACAATTGCATATGATTTAGAGAGCGATAGACTTTCAATATGGTATACTGAATAACAACTGCATACTGTTTAGACTTACAAAGGACATTTTTCTCATTTAATAAATGTCATAAAGTTCATCCAAAATTTACACATATGTTTTGGCACTTGAGAGTTCATATATACACAAATAAAGAATAGGTAGTAGAACTGCCCAACTTGAGAAGATTGCCAGTCTTTTCTCCACTGTGCTTGTCACTCTCAAGTCCAAGCTTATAGCATAACAGTAAACTGGGGTCCAATTGTTGAAAGGGTTGAAAATTTGTAAACAAACAATAGATTAAAAATCAAATGCAAAGCAAGGTGAATGTCCCAAATGCTAGTAAGGGAGAATTGCCCTACTTAGGCACAATCTTCCTAAACAAACTAAAGTTGATCTTACTGAAGGTTTTGGGAATCTTGGCATTCAGAATTGGTGGATTTTCAGAAGTGGGAGTGTTTAAGGATTGAAGATTTCCACCTGTGTTAATGTAGTCAGGATTAAGACTGCTGTTGACAGGTACCCAGGAGCATGGTCCCTGGAGTGAGACCATCAGTGTCTGGCTGTTGTCTGGAGGGATGGCCTGTCTTGATTGGTTAACTTCCAGAAGCAAACAAGTGGCCTGAGGTCATCACTGATTGGCTGATTTCAGAGCATGTATACTGTTTTGAAGTGGTTACTAATTCCTGTCTTGGAGCTTTGGCAAAAGAATAGTCTTTTCCTTTCTTAGATAAAGAAAATAGACATTTTTATAAAATTTTTATTATTGGTTGTTCAAAACATTACATAGTTGGTCTTCCCTTTAGCCAAACCTGCATGAGTGTCCTTGAGGGATTGTCCTGAGCTTTCTCTGAAGAGGTGTAATTTCAGCTTGTGTTGTTATTTAAGTGATTTAAGGGCCAGATTCTGTGGCAGAATGGTTTGCTTAGCTACTGAATTCTTGTACTTAATTGAAAATAAAATCTGATTACAAAGTATTTTGGGTGTCCTGAGAAAGTTGAAATAGGATGAGAGGCAATATCCCTTAGAGCAATGTCCAGTTCACACAAAATGCTTGTCAACTCTTTGCAAAGAGGAGAAGTCAGTTGGGTGATCTGACCCAAAGGTGAGGAGCAAAGTGCTCTATCTGAAAGGCAGCTATTCCCAATGGGCTTCCAACAGGCAAGCATGAAATTTAAATTTCAACCCAAATTACAGAAAACTGCCTCTAACATGCTCTCTAGACTTGTCAATCGATAGAGTCTACTGTGCCAACCTCACCATTATCTCAGTGGAGATTTTAATTCTTTTATTTAATTTTAAATTCTTCATATTTTTTCCTTATTATATTCAGTTTCCTACCTTCTGTTTGCCTTTATGTCAGGTCCCTTCTTTTGAATCTGCTCATTTATCAGCTAATTTTCCTTTTGTTGAGTTTATATCTGTTTTTCTTTTTAACATGAACACAAAATAGCTATTAACTAGAACTTACTTCCAGTTTACATCTCTTTAGAAATCCCTTCCACTTTCATGCCATATTTTCCTCCTTTGATGTTTATTCCTCTTTTGAATAGTCTTTTCATAAGCTCCTGTTGAACTTTTTTCTTCTTGAGATATGTTCTGTTTTTTCTTTTTTTCCAGTTCTGCTTTATCTCCGCCATTATCACCTAGATCTGTGCTTATTCCTCCCTTTGTGATTGATGCAGGCTTCTCAGTGGAGGGAGGAATTAGGGCTCTGTATTCAATTATGACTTCGAGTCTCTATGTGTATTGAAGTTCAACTACGGCTCCAATTTTGTATACCCAGGTCTTATTTTTTCATGTCTCTGTTCCAGACACATTATATGTTCCTGACACCATTATTCTTTTTGATTATACAGAACCACTTCCTTTTCCCTTTCTTCACTTCAAAAGAACTCAAGTTAAACCACATCTTTGGTGTAGGTGCCAGATTCATTTGAGGAATGCTCACAGTCTTCAATTCTCATGTTACATGCTCTTGATTTTGGTAATATAAGAATATTTCGGGCTGGGGTCCTGGATCAGCGGTAGAGCACTCTCCCAGCACGTGCGGGGCCCTGGGTTTGATCCTCAGCACCACACTAAAAAAAAAAAAAATGAATAAAGGTATTGTGTCCAATTACAACTAAGGAAGAAAGAAAAAAAAGAAAAGAATATTTCAAGGTATTTTAAAGAAGTGTGCCTTATTTTCTGTGGTCTCCTACCTCATCAAATATAATACTT
The DNA here is from genome assembly GCF_021218885.2 of Marmota monax. NCBI lineage: Eukaryota > Metazoa > Chordata > Mammalia > Rodentia > Sciuridae > Marmota > Marmota monax. The sequence continues at coordinate 761,849 of NW_026692881.1, forward strand.
CCTCACTGGATGACATCTGTTTATTCTCTGTAACATAGCCTCATTGTTTTAGTCAGCTTTTTAATCGCTGTGGCCAAAAGACCTGACAAGAGTGATGTAGAGGAGTAGAAGTTCATTTTGGCTGATGGTTTTCAGTCCATGGTTGGCTGAGTCCATAGCTCTGGACCTGAGCTGAGAAAGAGTATCCTGGTGGAAGAACATGGCGGAGGAAAGCAGTTCACTATGTGGCAACCAGAAAGCAGAGAGAGAGAGCTCTGATCACCAGGGACCAAATATAAACCATAAAGCCATGCCCCCAGTGATATACCATCTCTAGTCATATCCACCTATCTACAGTTACCACCCAATTAATCCATATCAGTAGCTTAATCTGCTGATTAGTTTATATTTCTCAGAATCTCACTACTCCACCTCAGAACATTCCTGCATTTTATCTCACATATTCAAACCATAGCATCTACATTTATGTTTCCAAGGGAGTTGTTTGTATAATTTTGCCTGTACTTATGGTTCTACCTGTCTTTTATCTAAGAAAATTTTCTCCAAAAATTTCTCACCTGTGAGTAGACTCTTCTCAATTTAGGACATTAGCCATTTCTTTCCTATTTTTTCTATTGATCGAATATTGTGGAATATTGAGATCTGAGATAGTTCAGATTCTGACTTTTCAGAACAATCCAATCCACAAAGCTCTACTTGGATTTTTGTATTACTGCAAACTTAAACTCATATTATTTGAAGAAGATTTAAGGTGACTTAAACTTGCAAATTTTATTTCTTTTACTCTTGTTGTTTTCTTTGTATTGACTCTAAAGTTCTTTAAAAAAAACTAGTTTTCCAGAAATGGATATAATCATGTCTCACTTACTCTGTGTACTCAAGTTTAGAGGAAAGGGATGTTCCTACTTCCTTTCTAAGAGCTAAGGTAGGAAGTAAGTATTCTGCAGCAGAGTAAAATACTGGGCAAGAGGTGAAAGAAATGAGGTTGTCCTAAGTCTGAGATGTGCTCTCAGATTTAACTGTAGACATATCTGTTCAACTTCTTGATAATGATTTGAACAAAGCATAGGCAAACATTTTATTTAAAGAGAGAAAAAAATTGTTAGACTCTGTAGGCCACATGTTCTTGGTCACAACTATTCAATTCTGCTGTTGTTTTGTAAAAATAGCCACAAACTGTATGTAAACAATTGGGCTTGCTATGTCCCCAAGAATCTTTCATTGTAAATATAGTTGATGAACCAGAAGAGACCCATGGACCACAGGTTGTTGACCCCTGACTTAAAATAATATTTGACTGATGACTATTTAATAATTATCAAAAAGTAAAAGTGCTTGAATATTAACAGAGCTTAGAAAGAAAATACTAAATTCACTATTTAATTTTGGGTTGATTTGATTGGTACTGTGAAAGCAGGTATTATATGTACATGTGATATAATATATAAATATATATATACACACACACATATATATATGTGTGTGTGTGTGTACATGCCTAACATATGGCAAGCAAAGTACATATTATACATGCATGTATATTATAACATGAATATGTTAGGAACTTAATAAGTGTTGGTTTCATGATAAATAAGTAAACACTACTAATTCACTCTTCTCTGTTCTTCATATTACTTGAAATTATTATTATCAATATGTCTTTTCTTGATTCTTTCCCCTTATTTTCTTGATTCCTTCCCCTTATTTTGATTCCTTACCCTTATTTTCTTTATTTATTTTTATTCTTTCCCCTAGTATTTACAGGTCCCCTTGATATTCAAAAACTCTATTTAAAGATACCTCTACTCATAGCAAATTTTATCTCTTTCCCACCCTGTACATTTGCTATTACTTAAAGTTGTTATCTAGTTTGCGTCAGCCCTTCTCTTGTATCCCATTACCCACTCCCCAGTGTCTCCATCACTATTGAACTCCTATAGCTCTCTGTGTATTTTACTGAAGGAAATTCCTTCAACAAATATCATACTGATGGATTACATTTGTTCTTTGATTTTTTAAAACTTCTTTAAAATTTTTAGACCTTCTACATTCTCTTGTATACATATTGGGTATATCTCTCATGCATGAAATGTCATCCATTCTACTCCTGTGCATGAAATGACAATATTGTACTTTTGAGGCCCAGAAAATGTCTTTTATGGGTGGATCATGGGATTCACAGATATTTTTCACTTTTATTGTCTATCCTTTCCTTCTTTTATGGCATTCAGTTCTCTCTCCATGGGCCACTTAAATCCAATGAAATTATGTAATCATCTAGTCTTCCCTTCAGTCTTCTTTGACAGGAGAGGAAACTCTGCATGGCTTCTTTCTTTCTCCTTTGAGGAGAAGAATTTTACTATATTATTTATACCATCTAGCCCTTACCACCAGCAGTTAAGGTTCTCAGCTCCAGGCTTGCAGGTGGTACCCTGGCAGCAAGTTCTTAGTCACTCACTCCATATATCAAACCTTCTGCTTGCAGAATCCCGTGAACTCCCAGGACAGCAAGTCTGTGCAGGATAGACCTCAATGTTCTTAGGTCTTAGAATTCACAATCATCACCAAGTCCAGAGAATGCCAGCAGACTCTATTGCAAGGTGTCACCATTAGCTTCTTCCTGGAGTATGCCTCAGGGATGGAATATGTAAGGTCAGTATAAGATCTACCAGACTTTCTCTAGAAAATCTGAGGGATTGCAGGTTCCCTGAAATCATTCCAAAGACTCTCCATCTGATGAACACTTGAAGACTTTTGGATTTTCTGAATCAGAACATAGGACAAACTTGCACCCTCAGTACAAGTTTATGTGACTGGACATGTCAAGTGGTAAATATTTTAGAAATCAAGGCCGATCCTTTAATGGGATGCACATACTCCTTCAAGGACACAGGGTGACTTCATAAAGTGTCCACTAATGGGAGTGCTCTGATTGCATTTGAGTCCTCTTCTCAGGCTCTGTGAGTCTCTTCCCTTACTGTATAGAAACCCATGGGCCAATCGAAGTCTAAGGAAATTATTTAATCATATAGGCTTATGCTCAGTAAAGTTTGGATCTATCTCTCAGCATATGTCTCCATTGCAGTCCAGGAAGCCCCCAGTAGTAAAGTTTTAGTGTGTTTCTCAGAATAATATGGAAGACATACTATTTTCTGTGAGACTTTTAGAGACCCAGGCATGAATAATTGTACCTTAGTCTATGATTGGTAGTAGCACTCAGTGACAATATTCTGCTGCATGGCATTTGGTTGTGGATCCATCTGGAGTGCCTAAGAGTGGTTCTAACCACTTAGTGTGCATTTGAATCTCCTGGAAAGCTTGTTACAAATGCAGATGTGTGATGCCCAGTCTTAAAATGTGTGGACCATTCTGTGGGCTTGGAACTCTGCATTGTAGAATTCCCTCAGTGGACTCTGAAGCAGATGGTCCAGAGATCATATATCTGAAAATACTGGGCAGTAGAAAATATGGATTTGCAGGCCCCAAAGCATAACAGACTTGGCCTTTGGGGACACAGAGGCAGGTATAGAGGTGTTTTGGATCATTACTCTCTGGAAATCCCATTTATCATCCTCTTGACATCTTTTGAAGCAGAGAACAGTAGAACATCATCAGAATGATTTCTTCTTTCTTTATTCCAGGTCTGAAAGCATAACTGCACTTAGTCCCAATGGGTCAAGGAGACTAGTTCAGGTTCATAGACTCTGCACAAGAAGATATTTTTGGAAGTAGAGATGAGTTGAGTTTATTCCTGTTCAACATATGGGTTTTGGAGGTAACTGGGACTTCAAAGGTAGAATGGGATACACTGAAGAGAAGGGGTACAGGCTGGGCTGGGCTCCATGTGAGCAAAGAGAAGACTGTCTTAGAATATTGCAAGGATAATTTCTTTGGGTTTAGAAAAGCAGATTTTTTTTTTTTTACCAGTACCAACCACCCAGTTTGTTTGGCCTAACTTCCGTATTAATTGATAAGATTCTTGTGCTTTTAGGTCATAGACTTGGTGAACTCAACAAAATATACTTAACTGTGGCCTGACACAAGCAGTGTATCTGAAGATTATCCATAATGCTTGTAGTAATGGGTAAATGGGCAATCTGATCCTGGCCTGGGCCAGAATTAGCACCAGCTATATTTCCAGATTGCTGAGTAAATTGCACTGGTAGAGAGGAGCGGGGGGCAAGGGGGAATGAAAATACAGAACTGAAACCACTTAAGGGAAGTTGGATGAGGAAAAAAAGAATAGACTCAGTGAATGTGCTTGGAGGAAGTCTTGTTGGCAAGCAAAGTCTGCCATTTGAAAATAGCTCATGGAGAGTAATGAGAAGTCACATTTCAGGAGAATGGAGTGTCCTGAGAAAAAAGGTGACATAGAAATAATAGTCAGGGAATTGGCCTCTGTGATGTCATTACCCTGCTAATATTCACCAGCCGCTGTTAGTGTTCAGAGGGCTGATGTGGGTCATGTGTACAAGGCAGGGCATGGCGCAGGCACCGCGGGCCCATCTAGGCCATGGGAGATGCCTCAGTGCAATAGACAGAGTCTTGATCTTGAGTCAGGCTTCCTTGCATAGACTGGGCAGAAGGGTAGGAAGGGGTGTCTGCAAACCTGGGAATTGCACAAAGCACTCTCTCAAGTCTTGCCTGTGGGGTTTGTAACTGGATCCATTTCTCTAATCCACATTGCCACTTAACTTCCTCCCTCCTCTCCCTACTCACTCTTCCCTCATGTAATCTGTTCCAACTCTGCTTGTTCACGACTTTGTCTGCCCTAGAGTATTCTGAAGAGCTGCTGGCATCTATACTTTGTGTCTTGTTAATCATCTTAAAGTTCATAGCTGCTGAAAACAAAATCTTCATTGATGTACAGCCTCATTTAATTTCACTTTCAGCCTCTGTCATGTTGTAGTTCACTAGCTTACTGTAAATCTCAGGAAAATTGCTTGTGATCTTTTACCAGCTGCTGCCCTTCATTCATTCGATACTGACTTGTGGGAGTTCACTTTTTCAGTCACAGATTTTAGATGACAGCACATTAAACAGAGTCAATTTAGAGTTCACCTTCTTCTTCCCTTTCTCCCCTAAAGATTACAAAAGTCCTATTTATATGTCTAGGGGGATACCCGGGATTTAGAATTCTGATCTCATGAGCTGAGAGCTAAAATACTAACAAATCTATGTGTAAATTTCCAGATGTTATGGATCTTTTAGGACAATTTCTCTCCTGAGAGGTTTGAAGGTTCTCCTTCAAGGAGCCAACTGAAGGAAATTCTGTTTGGATGGTAGTAATTCATTTTACTTCCCCCATTGGAGCTCAGGAGCCCATTACTGCAATTTTTTTTTTCATTGAGAAGTCATACCTGTTGTTTGACATGGCCTGTTCATAATCTGTGTGGGTTGAAGAGAGTGTCTGTTGGTGTGTGATCAATTATTTTCTTCAGTGTAGTAGTCTCACTGAATGTGGGCTGTATGCAAGGTTTTGATCTTGTTTAGAGAACTCAAGAGAAAAATGAGTTTTGGATGTATTCTATTTATTATGGGCCTTTAAACACCAACTACTCTGCTACCTGCCAACTGCAAACATATTTTTTATGACAAACTTGTGAGTTACTGCCTTTCTACAGCAAAATTTTCATGAAGGATAAAAAATTTAGTGTATGGCCCAGAATTTCCAAATATAGAACAATTAGTGTACTTTTGTACCAGGCTATCTATCTACCTACCTACCTACCCACCTATCTATTCATCCATCCATACATCATCAAGCTTTGTAAAAATAAGTGCAAAGCACAACACAAACAGATTCATCAACATTAAAAAAGTATATATACATATATGTAACTTGTGTTCTCTTTATTAAATTATATCTTTATACCCGTGAAAATGAATGAGCCAAAGTGAAACGTACTGATATGGACGAATCTAAAAAACAAATTATATAATAAAAAATACCCTCTTTTAGGTAAGATACTTAGGATGGTTTTATTTATATGAAGATTTAAAATAAGGAAAAGTAAACAATATTATTTAGAGATACTTTCATATGAGATAAAGTTACATAAATGTGAGACTCATTAATTGTCAGAAGTTCAGGGAAGTAGCTATCTAGGTGGGAGAGAGTAGAGATGCACGTGGAAAGAGATGAAATAGTGGGCTTCAAAGGGATTGACGTAATCTATTAAAATTGGTCCAAGGTGGTTATGATATTATTTGTTATTTTAATTCAATACAAATTTTTGTAGAAATGGCATTTTCATAACAAAAATAAATAAAAGGAATAGACTCAGGGAATGTGTTTGGAAGAAGGATTTCTCTTACTTCCAGCTTCCACCTTTATTCACTGGCTACATCATCCAAAAAGATGTAATTCTAACTATACTGTTTAAGTCTCTTTGAACCTTGGCCTCCCCACCTCCACTGAAATTTCTCAACGCATTTCAGCCAGTTTTTTCAACAACCTCTTTCTAGGGATTATATTCCTATTTGTTAATCTCATTTGCTCAAATCCCCTTTTCTTCTGCTTCAATGAAACCTTGAGGAGTGATTCCACTGCTTTCTCACAATCTGTTATAATCCTGTATCTGTATTTTGCTGCTTATTCACCTATATTCCATGGTCAATTATTATAATAAGCCCTGGGAAATACCTCTACTCCATTACCTTTGCACCATTCCATATGTCTGGAAGAAGTTACCATATTCATTCTCATAGGTGGCAGTGTTTCAAATAAACAGAAAAGTTTATATATTGTCCCTAAGTGGTATGTCCAAACCAAGCAAGCCTCAGACTGCACATTGGAACCCTCAGTCTGGCACATCCTCCACTCGCATGAAATACTCACCAGTTTCTATTCTTTGCTCTCTCAAGTCACTTTGGACCAGTTGGGAGACCTGCCCAACTTTCCCAGAGAGCTGCTTTAAATAAGTAAGAAACATTTTCATACCACCTAGGAGGGTGTGGTATCATCAGTCTTAACATCCAAATCAAATTTTGAGTGGGGACCCATCCATGTCTGAAAAGTGGCCACAAGAAACCATATCCAGCTCAAATAAGCACCTCAGCCATGGGGCACATTGAAAGGTATGGTATTGGATTTTTTTCTATGTTAGAATTTTTAAACCTTTTACTTTGATTACTTAAAGAATGTGAAAGGGTGAAATCAGTAAGCAGAGTTATGAAGAAATTGCACTAGTTCAGTTCAGAGAGGATGTAGTCTGTCTTCAAATGGGAGCAGTGTAGGGAAGGGTATGTTTTGAAAACTTGAGCCAAGAGGATAACCTGAACACTGTTATAGCAGGTAACATTGGGGATAGAGCAGTTCTGAGGTTAGGGTGAGGATAATCAAGGCTTTTTCTTTTGACAATTGAATTTGAGATGTTTACTGGATATCCAAGTAGTTGCAGAATATGCAGCTGGATGCAGAAGTCTGGAGTTCAGAGTTGGGTGGGAGGAGTATGGGTATAAGCTGAAATGGATTGAAAGTTTCTTATAAAGTTTATAATATCTCTCTGAAGGTAATTTACAAAGAAAATTGTAACCAAACATATGTTAATAATATGCATTCAATTCTATTTTTTAATGTTTGTTGAGGCATAATTGACAAATCTGTATAATTTTGGGGAGTAAAAAGTGATGTTTGATATACATATGACATATACAGTTATTCTTTGCTTTGGGAATGTGTTCTAAGAAATACTTTGTTAGGCAATATCATTGTTGTGTGAATATCATAGAGCATACTTACATAAACTAATTATGCTATGACATCAGTTAATTTAATCTTATTGTACCATTATTGAGTATCTATATGTCCCATCTATCATTGACCAAAATGTTGACCAAAACATTGAAGAATCATAATGCAGTGCGCGATTGCAAATTGGGAAATGATTACCATTCTTGAGCTAACAAACATATCCATCACCTCACTTAGCTCTCTTTTATTTTTGTGTTGATAATACTTAAAATTTATTCTCTTGCCAAATTTCAAGTATAATATAGTATTGTTAATTTTGTTGTTAATAGTTACCATTCTCTTTTCCAGAATGTATTCATCCTGTGTAACTGAAACTTTGTATTCTTTGACCAACAATTAAATTATTTTATGACTGGATTCTTGTGAACAACTGACATTATTGCAAAAATGTATACTCACAAAACACTGAGGGTTTTAACATCTCAGAGACTTATTTCTTTTCTTTATTTTATTGTATTTCTTTTTAGTTGTAGATGGACACAATATCTTTGTTTTATTTATTTATTGTTTAATGTGGTGCTGAGGATTGAACCCAGTACCTTATACATTCGAGGCAAGCGCTCAACCCCTGAGCTACAACCACAGCCCCCTCAGAGACTTATTTCTTGATACTTACTTGACTACCTTGATTGATATCTTTAATTATCTTTTATAAGTTAGGCTTCTATAAATATTTATACTTAAAGGCCTTTAAATTTGGCTCAATACCAAACCTACCTATATTAAATGATAAATAATCGCTCTTTGCCCATGACAATTAAAATAAAATTATAAAGGAGTTTGATATAAAAAGACTCAAAAGGCACGATTTGTCACTGCCTTTTCTTCCATTGCTATTGTCAATTTGTTGTATGAAATTCTAACTAAATTATTAGCTCTTCGGTGTTTATGGTCCTTAATAAGTATCATCTCGAGGAAGTTAAAATGTTTTCCTCTTTTTAAAGATTACTAATGTTGTATTTTTTCTATGAATAGAAAGTATCATCTGTTTCTATATAATGACAACATAGTTTAGAGGAATTTGGACCAAGAGTAAAAGAAAATAATACTAACTTTGTAGAAAGTTTATTGGCCGATTCAGGAGATCAGGCAACATGGTTCCTTCCTTCCTTCCTTCCTTCCTTCCTTCCTTCCTTCCTTCCTTCCTTCCTTCCTCCCTCCCTCCCTCCGTCTGTCTGTCTCTCTCTCTCTCTCTCTCTCTCTCTCTCTCTCTCTCCTCTCTCTCTCTCTGTTTCCATACCTTATTTTGCTTTCCCCTATATTCCTGGCATGGCAAATGTACATGATCAATGTCCATCATGAGACCACATATTGCTAGAACTTTATATCCAGGCAATATTTGATGAGCACTGGTTTTTAGACTGGGAGCCCTTCTTCCTGTTCTTATTCACAGGCTTTCTATCAGGTAAATGAAGGAAGGGTGATCATTCTCCTTTTGCTTCAAATTTTATGTTAATTTATCAGTTAACTGTCCATTAACTTGCTTTTTCCCTTATTTGTCAAAATCTCAACATAGAAAAACGTTTTTGCAGCTACTTAAATGTGACCAGTCTTGAGTACTTTGTTAACTCACCAAAAAATTCCATTAATATTACAAGGCATGTGGAGATGAATGTAATTTAGTAATTGAGTGATTGTATGCTTATTTTCTAGATTTCTGGAAGTGTTGATTATGTTGCCTTAACAAAGAAAATTAACAAATTTAAAATGATTTAACTCCTTATTGGGAACACTTGCATTCATTACAAGAGAAAAATTGTCATATAGGTCAGGGAAGCAAAGCAAACCAGTAAGTTTTAATGTGAATTAATTACAGAGGTGTTCTTATTACCTTCAACAGTACAAAGCAGTTGAGAAAAGAAATAGGATGTTAAAGAATAAAAGGACTAATATCTGTGACCAAATAGATTAATATTGTCCCACAGTCTTATCTTTTGTCATAGAAGAAAACTTCCATTCTAACTAATTGGATTTACTCCAGAAGTATAATTATGTTTGATCAAAACCCTGAATATGAAACTCTGTCAAACAAATAAATGTTACTAATTCAGAAAAGCCATGAAATTATAACCTCGTAAAGTTCTGGAGACTCAAATGTCGCATTGGAGGTGTAAAACTCATAGTTTTTTTTGTTGGCCATAGTCGTAATTCCTTGACAATATAATATCTCAAAATTCAGACAACTTCTTGTGTACTTATTTCTAGTCAATTGCCCATGTAAATAACCAGAGCTAAACATCTCATCTGGACATGATTCCTAAGCCTGAAGACTCATTTAAAATATGATTATTGTCCTCCTTGGGTTCCCCCATTTCCCTTCTCTCATTTCATGATGAAGATCCATGGAATAAATTAGTTTAGAAGAACATTCTATTAATCTCATCTGTACCACTAGATTGCCTCCAACTTCAGACAGAAGAATATAAATGAGAAATTGCAGGAAAGGGATTGATGCCACATTTTGTTTTCTCCTAAGGTTGTACCTTCCCAGTTAGTGGCCATACATATCTTACATACTAATATGGACTAGGTATTGCCTGTTAAGGCCTCTTGCCTCAGTGAATGATTCCTAGTGTTTCTTTTACTAACAATTATAACCGTTTTGGGTGATAAATTTTATGGTCACCCCAATTCTAAGTTGCTTTTATAATTGGTTCAATTTGAGAGAGGATCTGCCTGTTTCTTTCTTGTAAAAGTTTTCCTAAAGTTTCAGGGAATCTCCATATTCATTAACATTGTTAGTTTTGCCACCTAAGTCCTCTGGGGCTCATAGCCACAGCTGAGACGGTAATACTGTTGGCCTTTCTCTCTATGCAGTGCTATACCAAGGTTTAAGGGATTTCTACTACAATCTCTATGTCTGTCCACTAAGCCAATGCTAAGCAATTTATGCATTATTTGAGAAGTATCCAACTGTGGTCTAAATTCCTGTGTTATTAAGGATAGGCTTCTTTAATAAATAGTTCTAAATACAATGTATCCTTGAACAGCAAAAGTAAACAGTGAGGGCCCATTTACACACAGGTTTATTTTTCAAGGTTTGCAAAATTTGAAACACACAGATGAACTGTGTAGCCTAAAAATATTTTTAAAATGAAGGAAAAATTAGATATATCATGAATACATAAAGTATATAAAATGTCTAGTTTATCATTTACTGCAATAACATATATGTAAATCTATCATAAAAAGTTAAAATTTATCAAAAGTTATACACATAAACACAGACAATATATGATGCCTTTTGCAATTGAAAAAAACATGTAAACAAACATACAGATACAATATTAAATTACAAGTGTATAAAATTGATGGTAATACAGAATATATCTCTGTGATAATTTCATAAGCACCTCCTGGGTATTCCAGTGAACACAAGTGTTTTGAGTATATATTTAAAAATGCCCTCTGGAGTTAATCATCTCCACTTAAACAGTTCATCTCGCCAGTAAATTATACATCACAATAAAAAGTAATCTCTTGTGGTTCTTGCATTTTTTTTGCCATACGTAATACATATAGCATACAAAATATGTGCTAATTGGCTGTTTGTGTTATTGGTTAGGCTTCCAGTCAACAGCAGTCTATTAGTAGTTAAGTCGACTGCCTGAGTACACTTGAGGATGGATAAAAACGGGAAGGTTCTGTGGGGAGTGAACACTTGAAAAGAAAGAATTTAACACAGTGATTTCTTCTTTCTTCTAGCTTTGGACCCAAAAGCCATCCACAGTTGGTGCGTCATGGAGTAGGTAAGACTGCAACAGTCTTTGCAGTGGAAGGAAATGAGATCAGTGTAGCAGCAGGAAAGAAAGGAGGGAGGACAGGAAGAGAGAAACTAAGGATAGAGCTAGATAGAGATGGGGATGGAGCTGGAGAGAAAGAGAATGTGAACACGTGCATGTGCCTGAATTGTATATTTTTCTCTGCCTTAATCTCTGACGGATTCTGAACCATGGTTGCTAAGCCAGGTTGCAAGCAGCCGGATTAAGGATAAAAGAACCGAAATGAGATTTGAGCTGCTGCTGGAGGTGTTTTGCAGTTTAAGTCTATACAAATTAATTGCCTGACAAAATGAACAAATAGACCAAAACAACATTTTTTGAGTCATTTACCAGAATCCAGAGTCTCCATAACATAACACATACAATGTCTAGGATGTGACCCATAATAGCAGAGAAGCAGTAAATTGTAAAACATGCTCAAGATATGGAGAGGAAAAAGGTAACAGAGTCCAGCTGTGAAATGACCCAGGTGGAAGCAGCCAGAAAAGGGTATTATGGAGGCTGTTAAGTGGCGCTCAGTGATGTAAAGGAGCATATACATAGAATCAAAGAAAACACAATTATCTATAAAGAACAATGTGTGATTTCTTTTTTTTTTTTTTTTTTTTTTTGAGGGGGGTACCGGGGACTGAACTCATTACTGAGCCACATCCCCAGCCCTATTTGTATATTATTTAGAGACAGGGTCTCACTGAGTTCCTTAGTGCCTCGCCATTGCTGAGGCTGGCTTTGAACTCGTGATCCTCCTGCCTCAGGCTCCCGAGCCTCTGGGATTACAGGCATGCATGCCCTTACACCTGACTACAATATGTGGTTTCTAAAACTGAAATATGTAACTCCTGAATTAAATAATTTACTGAATGGGCTTAACAGCAGAATGTGGGGACAGAAAAACAAATCTTTGAATATGAAGACAGGTCATTAAAAATGATCTTATGCGAAAAATGGATAACTGAAGTGGTGGAACAAAAAAGATAGACTGGGGGACTGGGAGCCAGTATCAAAAATTTCAACACACAGGTATATTTGTTTCAAGAAGGAGAGAAGAAAGAGAATGGGGCGGAAAAAGCATTTGAATGGAGAGTTGGTATTTAGTCAGAACTCATGGTCAACTGAAGCTGAGAATGAGTCCTGTCACTAATGAGACTTCACGTGCTTGTGCTGTCACCTTCCTATAACTATACCCTAGAGGAGACAATGCTCACCTTCCAGAGAGCAGGGATACAGAACAGGCATAGTTGTGTCACCTCATAGAAGTCCTCTTGGTCAATTTGTCAGGCTGCTGGTATGAACCATGCCATGAGGGGGCCAAGCCTCCTGGGAGGACCCCTTCACTGTGGGTTGGTACTCAAAGATGGCACTATGAAAATGCAAAAGCAAAATCTTAGCAAGTCCAGCTGGAGTGGTTTAATACAATATATGAAGAGGTAGAGGGATTCAAGAAGAGTCACTTAGTCCAGCATTCAGAGAAGTCCAAAGGCCCTGGGCTTTATAAAAAGTTTATATATGCATGGATCAGAGGAGGAAATAAACTTCCAAGGGCTTCTTTTCCTAATGAAGTTCCACCTGCGGGCCTGCCTTCCTTAGCAATGCCATCAACATCACATGGATTATAAAACATCATCAAGACCACATGAAAATCATCTTGAGTAAAGATAAGTGGAACTTATTTTATAGAGGTCATTAGTATTCATTAAGACATGTGAATATATTTTCTTTTTATTTACTCTGCTGTCCTTTTTTCTTTTTATGACTATAATAGAATTATAAAGATAAATATTTTCATACATTTAATTTCAGTCTTTCTCTCTGCACCCTATCTTAATTGAAGTCCTTAAGCTCTCTTATCATTTATGAAAACTTGAAATTTCAGAAACCTCATCCTAGAGGTTGGGGATTGATTGCAATATTCTCGGACTTCATTTGGAAGTATAATGCTTCTTAAAAATAAAACCATGGAGGATAGAGGGAAGAAACAGACCTTAATTTGTTGGAATGCTTAACCAAGTCACCAAAGCTCCTACCACCTTGTTGTGACACATATGGGTAGCAGATCATCAGTAGCTGCACCACATGGGAGCTTGTCAAAACTGCAAAATCCTGCACCCAACTATAGAATATGTATTTGAATACATTCCTTGGGTGATTATTATGAACATTAAACTTTTAGGGATGCTGCCCTAATGCAAGTTTACCCTTCTCCTTTTGATTAAAGTATACTCTTCAGAGTAATTTTAGTTTTACATCCTCTTCAGTGTTAAGTGATTCTCTTACATACAAGTTGTTTTTGTTGTGTGGTCCTAGCATATCAGTAATCAACAATATGGAGAATCAGTACACAGACAGTGTAAGCAACACAAGTTAGGAAATCTGAGGGGCATAAGAAATGTACTCTCATGTCTTGTGTAAGTTGATATCTAAAAGGGTGGACGCTTCTCCATGTCTGCTTTTGAGGTATTAACTAGGTATTAACTGATATAAAAGATAAGGTCAAGGCAGAAATGGATGAGGTAGTGATTATATAGGTAGGGGAGTTGGGGAAGAAGGACCCCTTCAAACATTTCTATTCTAAGAAACTTGTTATATAAGTTTAAGACTCTTTTTTTTAAATGGTTGAATTAAATAAAAATAAGGAGTCTGATAGAAAGCAATCTGAGATTCTCTTGATCTTACTATTGTTGGTGCTTTCCACTAATGAAGTCTTTTCATGTTCACTCACATAAAATTCTTTTCAAAAGAGAAATCAAACAAACTTTAACATGCACACAGCACTGATTAAAATGGATCTGGATACTGACTTTGGATACAGAAGTACTACTAATGCATAACTAGGTCAATAATCATAACCCAGACTTCCAAAATGCGAGGCAGAACTTGTATTTTGGTGCTGCAGACAATCAATGCCCTGCTTTGATTCTTGCACTCTCTTTCATTAATTCTGGGCCAACACATGGCCCACTCTAATTAGTCTGTCTTTAATGGAGGCAGTAACTGAATGTCAACACCAGGGTAGGTCACTAAATGCCACTTGTGCTGTTAAAAACCAAGGAAACAGCGGGGAGAGAGCACACCAAAGGTGGTAGGAAACACAGAGCAGTAAGAACATGGGGTGGGGAAGTGCTGCTAATGAATGATAATGAAACGAAAGAGGCCAAAGTCTATTCCAGCTCTGAAGTTAACAATAATCTTATTTTCCATTTAATGAGGTTAGGGTGGTCTTCAGGGGAAAGGTAAGACTGTGATGTTACAAGCAAAATGATGCAGGTTAGAGGGAGACTAAGTGAGGGCTTCCTTGTAATAGAGTAAATTATGAGTAAATATAATAGAAAACAAAAATTATGTTCAAGATTTTGTTTAGCTTGGTATTTTAGCCTTTTTAAACCACAGGATATTTTCAGAACAGTGTTTCAGCTATGATTGGACAAATACTTGTTGCATGCTCTTTGAGTACCTTGAGTGGTATTTGGGAGGTACAATGTATTCTTCCATATTTGATTAATTTTTGTCTCTCACAATGTCCCTGTCTATGCCTGATGTCATTTTTTTAAATATTTTATAGGCAGAAGAGCTGAAGTAAGTAAAAGGAGAACATGTTTACAAAGTGAATTACACCTTGTAGACAATGTCTTGTGTATTTGTAGTGGTTTCTGATTACTTACTGAAGTTTTATAGTTATGTGCATTCTCTTACTCTCAATAAGATACTTTCCAATAGAAAAAAAAGATGCAGAGCATCCCATCCAGCCTATGTCTAGCAATGTTCTATATAGTAGGTTTTCAGTTGTACATGGAAAACCAACTGTCTTTCTCTATACGTTCACTCAATGTTTCTGTGCCCAGATGTGTGTGTGCATGTGTGTGTGTGTTTGTGTATCTTTCTTCACACCAGCCAATTTTCCAAAACCAGCTGAGTGTCTTAGAATTGAACTCAATAATACTAGCTGGATTTAAAGCAAGCCCCACAAATTAAAGGCTCAATTCCACAAGAATACCCCCAACTTCAGACACCAATCTTAGGTAGTAAGTCCCAGGTTACCCACGACTTTCATCCAACTTGGCTACAAATCAGATATGCACACTTCCTTACCGGTTTGAGCACTTTCTGGAAGGGCTAGGATGGTTCAAAGAATGCAGAGAAACACTCGGGTTTACTAGTCTATTACAAAGGATACAGATGAAAGCCACACAAAGAGGTAGAAAGCAGGAAGGGTGGGTAGGTTCCCAAGCACAGAGGTTCTGTCCTGATAGAGTTAGGGTGCACCACCTTTTTGGCATGTGGATATGTTCACCAACTCAGAAGGTTCCAAACTCCATTTTTAGAGATATTATGGAGACTTCATCACATTGGTATGCTTGATTAATAACTCAACCTCCAGCCCCTTTCCCCTCCCTAGAAGAAAAAGGCAGGTTGAAAGTTCCAAGCTTCTAATCATGACTTTGTATTTTTGGTTAATAGAACCTTTCCAAAATTTTACCAAGAGTAAACTCATTAGAATAAAAAATGCTCTACTACCCTGAAAACTCTAAGGAATTTAGGAGCTCTGTGTCAGGAACAAGAGACAAAGATATATATATATATATATATAAAATAGCTCAAAATCAAATCAGTAAATGTGTTTGAAATTTTTATACTTTTCAGTGTTCATTTTAATTATGTAAATATTATTTTAGGATTTTTTTTGCAACAATAATTTTCTTTGAGTACTAAATCTTTGAATTCCAACATTAGCTCTACAGATTATGTAGGATTTCTTATACAGTATACTTATAGACTAATATTATTGTATTAATTTGGAGGCTTTCCAATATATATTAGATGGTTTTAGATAGGAGATCATAACAAAATATAATAAATAGTAAATCTTTTCATGATTTTTCCTGCATATTTTCAGGACTGATGCTTAATGTAGCGAAACAAAGCTTCCTTGAATGTCTTAGAATTAAATAGCTACACTGTGAGGATTTTAATAATACCCATTTTTTTTATTTACTTAAAACAGATAAACAGACTCAATGTTTAGAAATGTACCTTTAAGCAGATGAACAAACTCTAAGATTAGAATTGTTTTTGAGCTTTTTAATAAATACCATCATAATTTTGCATACAATTGAAAGAGTAGTCTTAAAAAAATTTTGCCTAGCACATAGAAAAAGTTCAATAAAAGTTAGTCAAATGAATGAAACTCTAAATATCTCCTTTATTTAGCTTTGTAAGTTGGACAAAATTTGGATTATAGTCCTCTTTTGCACATAAAAAGTTGAAACATTAAATAAACAAGGAATTATGCACAAAGATCCTATAATGTGGTTATTTGTTCCTGAAGTGATCTCAATCTAATATGCAAAGAAGACAAGACCATCAAGAATTATAGAAATAGCATGATTCAGGCTGAAGTGGGTAACTATCATCGATGGACTTAATTCATGTCTCTGCATCCACCTTCTCTTTTTAAGAATTGCCTAATCCTGTCCCATTCTGACCCTGGGTTGGCCTTGTGATTTCTCCAGCTGAGAGAGTGTGGTGGAAGTAAGAAGGAAGTGGTTCTAAGTCTATGTCTCAGGAATCTTCCTCCTTCCTCCTGGGTTCTGTTTTTTCTTGTTCATTTCAATCCTCTGGCCATACTGTATAGACATACCTATACACCTGGAGGAGGAGATACATGGAGAATAGCTAATGTGGCTCAAATGACAGCTAGTCAATGACCAGAAGTAGATCTGCCTAGACAAGCTGAAGTTTGCTCCAGACTTATAAAATATCACTTCAAATCAGAAGAGTTTACCAGCTAAATTTTTTTTTAGCTGGTAGAATCATAAACTCAAAGACTGATTGTTGTTTAAGCCTCTAAATGTGTGTTCTGCTCCAAGAATGGGATCCTAGTTAGAATAAGTTTTACTCTATATATTTACAATATGTTAAAATATACTCTACGGTCATGTATATCTAAAAGGAACAAATAAAAAATAGAAGTGTGTTCTGTTACACAGCAGGAGCTGTTACATGAAGTAGAAGCTATGAATCTTGGATATGCTTGTTGATGTTTCTAAAAACTAATTTTCTAATACATAAACACACCATCCTTAACAGATTGTTACGAGCCTTAAATTTGTGCACTAAAAGTTGCTTTAGATATACTTAGTAGAGACTACAGTTACTACTACTATTATTATATTACTGCTACTATGGCTACTTCTATTACTATGAACTAAGAATTAAAATAGTGATATTTAACCTGCTTTGGAAACACAGAGAAGGTATCCTGTCTTTTGAATGTCACAGAAGGTTGAAGAGAGGTGGTCTTATATGAGCTGAACCTTTGGGCATGAAAAAGGGTTGAAAAATTCTTGCAAAAGAATGGACTCTGTTGATAATGGAGACAAAAATAATGGGATGTGATAATGTTTCAGGTGAAGAAGCATTTCAGAAACAATAGTTTATTTGATATTCACAGCTGCCTTTCTCAGCAAAAAAAATATTCTAAATTTTATTATTTAGAAATGAATAATAGTTTATATTAGTCATTCAGTTTGAAAATTATGAAGCTGCCCTTGAATCTCAGCCTTCTGACTCCAACAAAAGATGGTTTCCCACATATTGCAAAGCTTCTTATATCATATTGTTTTCCTAAATCTATTATAAGTATTGAAAGTTTATAAAGGAAGCATTTATGTGATTGTCAGCATGCTTATGAAAATGTATCCTTTAGCTTAGAATGCTTCTTCAGGCTTTTCTAAATATTTGATAGTTAGGCAGAAAAGTTGTCACTGTAATTAGGTTAATATTGAGAATTTATATATCTCTCACTTCATATAGCGTATGTGTGGGAGGGGACGAGGTAGGAGTAGGAGTGAATATATCTCATAATAACAGCAGTCTTCTGTTCCAGCGTGTTAAAATTTTCCAATTCTGAGAACAAATTGCTTAAAGTAGTGTGAGTTTAGAATGGTTAGAGTTTCTTTATTTTCTTTAATTGAAAATATGAAGGAATTTGAATTATTTTCTTACGATTCAAGGAAAGACTTGATTTCATTTTTGATACCTAGGAAAAGCTTTCTGCTGTGTGGTAAAGATCTGTTAATGATTTGGGATGTATCCTGTGACTAAGAACTAAGTAAAAGGGTATATTTGCAGCATATCAACATCTTTTTTTTAATGTAAACTTCTTGTTTTTTATACCTTTATTCCATTCATTTATTTTTATGTGGTGTTGAGGATCGAACGCAGGACCCCGTGCATGCTAGTCGAGCACCTACCACTAAGCCACAATCCCAGCCCCTATCAACATCTTTTTAAAGGTTTAAACCACATGGAAGCATAAAGTCCAGGTTTTGATGTCATTAGTTTTACTGTAAATTACATTTAATGTGGTTTTCTAGCTAAAAAAAAAGAGTCCATTTTACTGTTACTTTAAATTGTACTGGTAATTGTTCCAGGCTTATAGAGATCACTACATCATTATGTTTAGAAGAGTCTCCAGCTTAACCCACTTTCATTAGTCCATTTTCTGTTACTATAACAGAATGTCCAAGATTGGGTGATTTATAAAGAAAAGGGGCTTATTTTGGCTCCTGGTTCTAGAGGCAGTGAAGTCCAAGTTTGGATGGTTTCATCTGATGAGGGACTCAAGCCGCATCAACTTATGGAAGAAAGTGCAAGGATAAGCTGGTGCTTGAGGAAGAAAAGAGAACATGCCTGTGCCCAGCACCTTGCCCTAGGCACCACCTCCCTAATCTCCCTTATTAAGACACCTTTAATATAGGATTAGGGCTTACCCTAGAAACCTCATTTTAAGTTAATTTCTTTTTAAATAGATCTACCTCAAATACTGCCACACTTTGAGGAACTGGGTGGCGCTTCAACATCCAAATTTCAAGGAGGCACAAATCAACTCATAACAACTTTAAATTTAGCTCATGAGGTGATTGTTTGTAGCTTGCTCAATGTTTGGGGGCCTACAAGTATAACTGGGAGTCTTCTAGATAATCTTTATAAAGAACAGACTTTATTGAAGACTATAAGGCAGTATGATAATTTTATACACATACATATATAAATATTGTCTATTTATGATCTTTATTTAAAATTCATTAGTAAGCACACAATTGCTTAGAATTTAGATTAACACATGTTTTTTATTCCAGTAAAGACTATTTTATCACTGACATTGTTCAGAAATGCTGGCCCAGAGTGATAATTAAAAGCAGACCAATTTTACTCAGTTTTTATTATTTTTAAGTTTTCTACAATGGAGAAATCAGTACAGACTGCTCCAACAGGGATCTCTTTGGTTGTGCCTCTGTCACAGAATTTTATATTTATGCTTCATGAATATTCTATTTTGTGTTATATTTCAATATTAAGAAATAAAGTAGCAACTTTGCAGCTCAATATATCAGGATCAAAATCCTTCATATCTACTAACAGTGCCATTCTGGGCTCATCTTTATGCTTCAGCTTCTCATCTATAAAATGAGTATTATACAATGTACTTCAGAAATCCACTCTAGAGATTAAATATAATCATATGTGTAAAACCTTAGCCAAGTGCCAGGCATATAATAAAATGCCCACCCATGTGTGAATCACATGCAGAATTTCAGTTATTGTCATTGCCACCTGTTTTCCTCCATTCCCAAATCTTTAGCTGTCTGTGAGGAGTGACAATCTTAGATGAAAGAATTAACTTTCTAGCTATAATGTGACAAACAGTGTTGGTAATAGATGACTTGTGTTCATGGAATTGTGGGAGTAGCCAAGTAGGAAAAAGAATAGCATTGTGCTTTATCAGGTATCCTACTTTATCAGGTAGGAAACTGTGGGAAGTCGGCTTTGGATTCTGCTGAATGACCAATGAAAAGGCAGGACCAACAAGAAAGCTACTGTGTTACTACACACAGGGCAGTGGTTCTCCCTTGAGGTTGCCTTTCCCTGTGTAGAAGACATTGAGCTATGTCTAGAGACACTTTCTGAGCATGCTACAAGTAGAGAGCAACAATATTGCCAAGCATCCTGTAATACACAACAGAGAATCTCTCCTCAACAGAGAATCATCCTGGCCAACACATCTATAGTGCTGAAATTGAGAAAGCCTGCCATTAGATATAAAATATGGAGATAATAAAATATTCTTGGGTAAATGTTTATATTGTATTTATTATCATTATTTTAAAAGCTTCCATCATAAGTTGTTTGACCAAATTCAGACAGATCCTATATTCACAGACTATGAGTCAAAAAACAAAAGTTTTAAATTCACATCTCTACCTGGATGCCCACGACAGGACTGCTCAAGCAGATGATGTCTACAGTGATATGATAGCACAGTCATCCTGGTGGGAAGGTAAGGCTGTGTCCTATAAGAAGCTGTCATGGGAAGTAGGCATCATGCAATCCCAAAGCAGACCAGGAGAGAATCATACCCTATCATAGCAAAAGTAGTAGTACTTAGTTTCAAAGATGAGAAGACCTAGGCTCTGATGGACTAGAACATGGCTAAGATGGCATAGCCAGGAAGTTGTAGAGCTAGGATCCCAACCCAGGTCAGTATGATTAGAATGGAGCCTCAACAAGGTGATGCCTTATGGTGATGGGAGACACGACCAGGTGCAGGAGGGGGGAGAGTAGAGCTGAGTAGAGAGTAGGTAGGGTAGATGTCTGCTAAGAGGCAGTAATGAATGTGCCCACAGCCGTACCTGTGGGGTATAGGTGCCAGTAAATCATAACCCTTGGGAGAGTTTGGGAGTGTTTTAACTGCCTGTGAAGAGTTCAGCTCTGTGATTATGAAGACTTACTCAACCATTACTCAGCACTTTAGTTATTTAAATACCCATGTGCAATGATATGACAGTGAGCTGACAAACCTACTTTCCCATGATTGTTCCAGAAGAAAGTGACATCAGATGGAGTGACCAGCCCTCAGGAGTTGTGAACTGAGGACAGGGAGGTGGGGGACTGGTCTAAAAGATCTAAGCAAGAGTCAGTAGCAGACAGGGTTGTGGTGAATGTGAAGAGATTCTAGGATGCAGCCTCAGTGGCTGGTGAGGTTGGACAGTTGGAGTAAGATCTTTAGAAAATTTCTCCATTTCTCCATAGGAGGTGTGACCCATGACCAGTGTGGGAAGCAGTGTGACAGACACTGGATTGTGAGCTCTCCATTCTTATTACCATGGCATCTTCTGAAATCTGGTACACTATAACACAGCCTCCTGAGAGGCTCAGGGAAAAGTAAAAGGGGGTGACTTTCCTGCTTTGGTTTGTGTCAGCCCCAGATGGAAGAAAATGTGGGTGGATGAATAATTCAAGGAGAAGCAGAAATCAACTAGAGGGAAAAAGAGAGTTTATGGCCTTAGGAATATGAATCAGTGGTGGCCTTGGATGTCCCCTAGATTATGAGAGATGGCATTAGATCCATTTGCTGTGACTCACAGGACAGGGTAAAACTCAGAAGCCATAAGGGAAATAACTTGCCAAATCTGATTATATAAAATGTGATTCTTGTGCATTAGGGGAAAACCACCAAAAAAATGTTAAAATTACTGAGCAGAAAATATTTACAATGCCTAATTCAATGAACTACATACAGCAAAGAAAACACCCCAGTAGAAAATGGACAAAATATAAAGAATGTTAAGAAATATAAAGAACAAACAAATGCAATGGGAAAAAAAAAGCCATGTGATAGAAGACATTGTTTCACCTATATTTCAGGAGTAAATTTTAAAACATCATATACTGGCAGAGGAAGAGGTAAAATAAGGTTTAAAATTTAGGGCTGGCAAAGTGAGAGGAAATGGGCCATCCTGAACACAGTCTGTAGGTCTTTGGTAGTTGTGTGTTAAAATGAAAATGTCATGATTGTATGGCTGGATAGAGAGCAGGTGCTTTGCTACCAGGCCTGTGGGTTAGGCTGGGAGGAGTCCTCAAAGTTGCAGTCTAAGAGAATAGGAATTCAGGACTACAAATGACAGAGGAGAAAACTGAGGTTCAGGCAGGGGAGGACACTTCTGAGGACCACCTACTCAGCAGCAGACTCTGTCCTGTGGTTGGATGGACACCAAGGAGGCTGTAGCATATCTCTACTTCAATGGGATCTTTTACCTTTGCCACTGGCCATGTCGCTGTTCTCTGGAGGGACTGATCCAGGGTTGGGCAGTCCTGAGATCCAGCTTAGCCTATAGTTCTGAGCCCAGCATATTCTCTAGCAGGAGGGACAGCCCTGAACTGCCAGTTCTGCTCCAGTTTCCTGAAGGTCCACCTAGGGAGACTGGGGGCCACCATCCCAAACCCACCCTCATGTCAGCGACTGGCCCTGTCTTCACCTTCAGGCCTCTGTGCTCCTTCTTGTCCACTGTCCTCTTGACAGGAGGAGAGAGGTGGGCATGCAGGAGCTTTCTTGACCTGGTAGGTGATCTAAGGCCATTCAGGAGCAACCCTCCCCTCCCAGAGTTTGGACTGTTCTCTCACCTTGCGCCCAGCTCCAAAAGCAGCTCTCAACATTCTGTGTCTTCCTCCTTGTCTTTGTTTTTCTGCTTTTCCTTGTCTTCAATTGTAGATTTCTGCTTCTCTTTGTCTTTTACAAATCTCATTTGTAAAAAAAGAAAAAAAGAAAGAAAAAAAAAGGATCATTGCTTTGTAATATATTGAGCTGTTAGATTTTGGCATTAATAACTTCAGATTTTCTGAATTCTAAGGTATTTTAATTTTTTTTCCATTTCACTTGTTTCCTTGACTTGACCAATGATCAATTTCCCCCAAGAAACCATGGAGGACAGAGGATAGGCCAGCGTATCTTTCAAGTGATGAATGAAAAGAACTGTCAATCTAGACTCCTGCATTCCATGGAAACATTCTTCAAGAATGAAAGGTAAATCAGGATGTTCTCAGTGGAGACAAATCCAGAAAAGAATTTGCCACCAGAAAACCTTTCTTAGAAGAACAAGTAGAGGAGCTCTATAATTGGAAGAGAAACGATACAATAAGGACCTGGGACACCAGGGAGGAAGAAAGAACAAGGGGAAGAGACCAAATATAAGTAAAGACATCAAATTCCTTTGCCTCTTGAATTTCTTACATTTGACATTTAAGCAAAAATTATAATACTTTCTGATGTAGTCCTGAATGCACATACAGGAAATATTTTGGACAATTTTAATATGAATTTAGAGGGTAAGGATCATAAAGTGAGGTCAATTTCCTATACCGGACTTGAATTGGTAAAAATGCCAGACTCACTAAACTGAAAAAGTTACATAATGTAATACTTGAATAGTTGCTGAGAAAACTATACAGAGGGATGCACAAAAGATTATAGGAAATAAAAATGGAATTAAAAAGATTCAAGTAGCCAATCAGAAGTCATAAAAACAAAATAGAAAAAAGAAAATCAGAGCAAATACACAGAAAACCAAAAACAAAAATAAAGTGGTAAGTCCTAAATAAACAAAACACTCATACCAACAACATGACAAGGAGAGGCCAAAGGGAGGCAAGAACCAGTGGGAAAGTGTTTTCAGCACCCAAAGTTAGATGAGTATGAGAAAGGAAAAAAAAGAAAGAAAATGAAAAACACACACACAAATTAAAAGAAAATTATAATCCATAGTCTAAAATAACTATACATGAGTTCATGCAGATATAAATAGTGATCAGATAAATAAATGAGTGGAAGGGAAGAGACAAACCTTAGATGCAGAAGAATTCCAAATAATTTATGTAGATATTCCATTCTCAGGAGAATTCCAAATAATTTATGTAGATATTCCATTCTCAGGAAAATGGAGCACAACTCCTCACTATATCTGGCGTTCCACATGCAGTGCTCAAACTTCCTTCCAAGGAGCGCAGGATGGCTGGGTGGAGGTGGGAGAGAGCAACTTGACACCTTGGAAACCTGTCAATCACTTCCTAGGAAATAGAGGTTTACATTAATAGTGATGCGTGATGCTGACTGCACATTTGATAAGATGTGATGAGAAAGGTACTTATTTCTGTCATCTTCCTTCCTCAAAGTCACAACTCCAGTCTAACAAAAAACATCAGACAAATCCAAACTGAGGAACGTTTTGTCAAATATATGACTGGCATTCCTCGAATTGTCAAAAAACATCAAATACGATGAATGAGATCATTCATTTGAGATCATTCATTCTCATTCAGATGAGAAGCTGATAGAGTCAAGAGGAGCTGAAGGAGGGGTAAGGATAAAACATAGTGGGCTTCTGCGGGGCATCCTGGAATAGGAGAAGGATAAGAAGTGAAAACTAAGGAAATCTGAACAATGTGTGGACTTAGCTTAATGCGAGTATGTGTCAACATTTATTCATTAATTGTAACAAAAGTATCATACTAATAATGCAAGATATTGATAATAGGGGGAAATAGATTTGAAGCAAATACATTATGTTCACACTTTTAAATATAAAATATATTCTAAAATAAACGTTTTATCAAAAATAAATGGGCAGATGTCATAGTAGATAAACAAATACATTAAATCTACTTATTATAAAACACAGATCAAAAGAATGCATAAAAATATAACCAAACTATGTATTATTTAAAGGAAGTTCACTTCAAATGTCACAATATAGGTAGATTAAAGTAAATAGATCTAAAAAGATATATCATGCAAACAATCAAAATAAAGTGTGCGTGACTCTACTAATAACAGATGTACATCAAAGCAAAGAATTATCTAAGAGAGGGGATATTATCTGATGATAGAAGAGTCTATTAAGAAAATGTAGCAGTCTTAATGTACAGTCACCTAGTATCAGGGATATAAACTATGTGGAGCAAAAAGTGATACAACTCAAAGAATAAACAGACAAATTCAAAATTAGAGTTGGAGACTTTAACAGTACATCTCAACAACCAATTAAACAAATAGTTGGAAAAGCAACAAAGACAAAGTTGGAAAAATTCATCACTACCAGTCAACAGGGTCTAATTGACATTTGTGGAACACTCCACCCAACCACAGCAGAACACAGATTTTTCAAATTCCCACACACATACCAATGTAGATCATGTCCTAGGTTCGAAACAAACAACAGTATATTTAAAATAATTGGAATCATAGTATGTTGGTTGATCATAACGAAATCAAAGTAGAAGTCAAATACTGGGCAATAAGAAGAAAATACCCAAACACTTGAAAACAATACTACATAACAACATACAATCTCAAGCAAATAAAAAATATATACATTAGACAAAAGCAAATGAGAATGCAGCATGTCAAAAGTTGTGGGTGTAGCTAAAAGAAAACCCAGAGAAATCACATGCTTCCACTGGAAAGGAATAAAATTCTAAAATCAATAATCAAAATCTTATCTTAATAAACCAGAAAAAAGATCAAAGTAAGCTCAAATCAAGCAGAAGGAGGGAAATAATGAAGATAAAAGCACAAATTAGTAAAATTAAAAGCAAAACATAGAGAAAAATCAATAAAACTAAAAGCCACTTCTTTGAAAAGATCAGTAAAATTGACAAACCTCTAGGAAGACTGAAATGCCAGTAGCAGCAATGAAATAGCAGATATCACCACAGATGCTAAAAGCATGAAGAGGTAGTAAGAAAAGTACTATGGACACCTGAGAACATCCCTACACAGATCAATTTTTACTATTTCAACAAGATGTTCCAATTCCTTGAAAATCACAAACTACCACAATTCATCCAGTAAGAAATAGATAATTTGAGTAGCACTATAAGTATTGTGGAAAATAAATTCATAATATAAAAAAAGAAATCCAAAAAGTAATCCCTGGGTTCAAATAGATTCACTAGAGAAAGGATGACAAATGCATTCTTCACCAAATATTTAGAAAAGAACTAACAAAAAAAATAATAAAGTGAATACTTTGAACTCATGTTTTTGAGAAAAGCAGAACATGGTACCAAAATAGATAAGGCAATACAAAAATAAATAAAGAAATAAATAAAGAAGCACTGCAGACCAATATCCATCATAAAATAAATCAGCAAAATTACTAAGGAAATGTTAGTAAATATAATAACATAAGACACACTATGATCAAGTGCTCTTTATTCTGTGGTTGCTAAGTTATTTTGATATTTTAAAATTAATTAATGAAATCATATTAATAAGCCAAAGATGAAAAGAAAGTAAATGGTATATCTACTAGAAAGAAAAAAAACTGCCAGTGTTTGCAGTTAGCAAGATAGAAAATTGAGTTAATCATACTGTCATATAACTAATAGATTAGTTCCATGAAGTCTCAGGATACAAGATCAATATACAAAAATCAACCCCTTTTTAGCAGTGACTCTTTCAGAAACTGAAATTAAAATATTATTTCATCACCAGCCTGCCAATCAATCAAACAACCAAACAAAATACCCACAACTTAGTTGAAAACCCAAGTATAGAACTCTTATGTAATAAACTACAAATTGCTAATTCAAGAAATAAAAAAAGAACTAAATAAATGAAGAGATATATCAATGTTCATAAGTTGGAAGGCTCAACATAATAGTTATGTTAATTCTCCTCAAATTGATAGGCTTACTAAAGCAGTCATTTCTTACTGCACTGACTATATTTCTAAGATACTAAAGAACCTGACAGCAACTTCCTGCCTGACTCGCACAAACCTATGTTTTAGAATCTTCTGGTACAAATGATTATGAAGAAGAAGGCAAAGTGATGGTTCCATGTCACAACTTGTAAAATGTTCCCAAAGCAAAATAGCCAGAGAGATGAGGTGTTTCTGTTCAATAAATTTATTTAAGCTGAGTCAGGAAGCCATTTTATAGGGGTAGTTGTGACTGAGTTTATGCAGGTCCTGCCAAGATTTCTACAATCCCTGAGAGTGAGTGGTAGCCTGAAATATCATCACCATCATTATCATCATCACTATCTCTGTTGGTATTTGTTGTGGCCTCCTCACCTATGATAACCACTAAAACCATGATGCTAAGAGAGCTTATATAAATTGCTCACATTCACACAGATTGTTAAGGAGCCTCATTAGAATTCAAACTCATGTTTCCATGACTACAAAGCCAGTGACCCAACACCAGCAGAATTTATAGAAACATATTTGCATTTATTTTTATCTTGTATATTTCTCCTTTTAATTTCTATTGTGTAACTTAATTTACAGGATATTAACATGCTAATACGTAAAAATAATTAATAATTAGGCATAGGAAGTGAGAGTTTCATAGTTTTGCTTCTTTGGTATATAAAATCGGGGCAATGACTCTAAACTCTCTTCTGCCATTTCCGTATACTTATACAGCTCAGCTGTGTGAGTGATCCATCAACACTCCAGTGATGTCATAACTCCAGTGTGCAAGTCTGCAAATGAGAAATCTAGACATTATGATTAAATGGTTCTTCATCTCATTTTTTTTTTCCAAATGTGTGTGTTAACATGAAATAGAACAAATTTCTGCACCTACTTGTGAGTTCCTGCTGTAGAGACTTCTCCTATCTGAGTTGTTCTTTTCAATATTTGGAATGATTAATCGTGGGGGCAGAGCCCATACAAAAACCAACACACTGTTTTGGCATCTCTCCTATGAATTCCTAAAGCAATGAAAGTCAGAAAAGCATTGTCAGGATAGGGTCATAATAAAAGGCCCTATTGAATGCTGTTCTCCTGAGCCTGTAAATTCAGTGAAGTTTATTGTTCTGATCTTGAGTCCACAGATTATGCTGCTTGATTTAAGGCACTAAAGAAGCAGTCAGTTTGAGCAGCAGTAAAATTTCTGCAGAATAAACAAACTCATAAACTGGCACTCTGCACCTCCTCATGCTGCATTATTTCCCCCTGGTTGTTTGACTCCAAGATGATAGCGGTAAAATGACGCAAGGCACAGACTGACTTCCAGAACTTGAAAAGACAGGATTCACATTTAGACAGACAGTATTTTGCCTTGTGATTTGAAATTTTCACAAAATAGTTTGATGAGTGAGCACTTCCTGTGATGATAAACACCAGGGTCCCAGAGTGTATTTACTGGTTGGGGCAGTTGTGCATGCCGTCTGTGAGAAAGTACCTTTCAAGTGCAGTTATTACCACTGGAATATGCTTTTCTTGGCTATTGCTACAACAAAATGAAAATTATCCAGGTAATTCCTGGCTGTAAGAAAAAATTCTTGTGTGGACGTGGCACAATAATGTGTTGTTGTTGTGTATCTTCCCTTTATGTCCCCAGCACCCCTTTACTTTTAAGCAGTGCCTATTTAAAATTTAGTATCTCTGTAAAGCTTAGAATTTTCTTGTCTTCTGTAAAAGCCAAAATGATTTGGAGAGAGACTGTAGATATCCCAGAAGAGGTGGGGTTACAAAAAAAAAAAAAAAAAGAGGGAGAAAAATAAGTAAAAGAATGTTCTAATAGAATTGCATCCAGCATTTTGGCTGTGAAAAAGATCAAGTTTACTAGACTCAGAGCCCAAGTAAATCCACAGTCCATCTTAAGATTCAGTGTCAAAGGAGTACCAGAGCCACTGTACCTGAAGGGACTTTATGTGTCCAGGGCAAAAGGTTATGTTGGTGTTATACAAAGTGAGTTGGAGGCTGGTGACTTAAAGGGCATCCTCAGTGCCTTTAAGCCACATAAGACTGTGCCTTAAGCACAGGTCCAGCACATTCAGGTTGTGTGTTCCGAAATGGTTGGAATTGATTTCTCCAAGTCACTATGGAAACCTGTATGCCAGAATTTGAGCTGGGAGAACTGGTAGCTGCACAGTTTGAGAGCCATCAAAGGTGCTACCCTAGTCTTGAGATATAAGCCTTCTGGAGAATCACTGGCAGAGTCTGTTTTGGAAGAATGAAGAAGGGAGAATCCGATATCCTCAGATGATTGCAGCAGCAATCAAGAATCCGTTCAAGAAGAATTAAGCTTGCATCTGCTGCTGATTCCTTGTTCTTGGAACTTTTATTACATCCAAGCCATCATCCTCTTGGTGGGTGCAGCACATGCTTAGGGAAAGTCTCCATTTCAGTTGGCTATCCCACATGCCAATCATTCCTAGACACACCCTCACTGACACACCCATATCCCTCTTAATCCTTGGCATCTCTTAATCCAATCAAATTGACAATTCAAATTCATCATTATACCAGCTATTAGGTAGTCAAATCTTTTACACTCTATCACAACAGTTACCCTCCTGGAGACATTTACTTCGTTGATACTAGTTTCCAAATCTTCTGTAACGTATGGATTCTGTTCACCTGAGATTTTACTTAAAATGTGATTTATCATCATTTGCAAAAGACCTTGGGGTGTTCTTTTTGATATTGTTTGCATTATGTGAATTTGCATAATGCCTGATTCTAATATTACTGAGCATTTTCTCCTATGCTTATTGTTCATGTTTACTTCTTGCATCTGAGGACCACACCTTTAACACTTGGATTTTATTCAACCATAGACTGAGTTTTCCACAGAATTGGAGGAAATATTTTTCTTTTCCTTTCCTTTTTTTTTTTTTCTCCAGGTTTTGGGGATTGAACCTAGGGCCTTGTGCATGGTGGGCAAATGCTCTACCACTGAACTACATCCCCAGCCCAGGAAACCCTTCTTTAGTGCTCTACAATCATCTCTAAATTTTCTCTCCAGGTACTTATATCCATTCTGCACCTGATGATGTTGCCACTTGTCATGTGTGCTTATACCAAAGAAATGAGAACTACATCATAATTGCTACCTGCCTACAACATCATAGATGCCATACTATAACAGCCAATTAAATTTCAATTATATTAAATATTTAAAAAGAATATGTACCTTAGAAACAGTGAAACATGGAATTAATAGTCTCTGTAATTTCTTATAAAATGGATTCGTGACAGGAAAAGTATTTTGTAGGGTCACAAAGGAAGACCTTTTACCTTGCTTTCTTTTTACATTTTTATTTTCAAGGCAAAATACAAAAGGCTTTTCTTTAATGCTTTCAGAAAGATTATAACCCACAACTACAGTGAAATGATTTGCTACTGTGATTGGTTTAATCATTCAGATTTCTGTTTACATTAGACAATAACTATTTAATATGCTTCTTCCATAGTTCATCTGTTGAAGAAAACATCACAACAATCATTTAGGAAACAGAAGACACCAAACAAAGTTAGACAGTGAATGCAGAATATTTTCTCTTAAGTAATACCACTATTTTCAATATATAGAATGGGAAAATTTTGATGTAGCTATTTGAATGCATTGCCTCCTGTATAAAATTGCTCCTTCTAAGCTGTAGTTTTTTTTTTTTTAAATAGAAGTCTTGGAGTGGTATTCAAACATTTTCATCATGATCCCACATCAGCATAATGTTTTCAAACATGCACAGCAAATACATGTGAGTACATTGATAAATATATGCATGGGTGCTGTGCTAATTAATCTATTGTCTACATTTAAACTATAAACAAAATATAAGAGACGTGATAATAAGTAAATGCAAATAAAAGTTATAATATGTTCCTCCTAGATCCCCAAAGGGTAATCTTTCACACCAGTTTTGAGGAACACATTCCTGAACTGTTGAAATTGTGCTCAATCTGATGAGGTCTTTGCTTCTTCCAGGGAAAGTACAACTCATCATTTTCTCTGCTTTTTACTAGTATCTTAATGCTAGAGGGTTAATTTGTCTCTGCAAGTGAGCTTTTGATTACCAGAGTGTAACTTTCTCATGTGGCAATAGTTAGTCTTTAAAAAAGTTCTCTGTGAAGTTAATTTTATAAATTGAGTCTGGCTCCCTGCTGATTTCATAAAATGGAAAATTTGTTTCTCTTGGGGCAGAGGAGAAACATGGCCCTTAGATGTAATAAAATCACACTAAAGTACAGAGAACATCTTTGAGAAGTCTATGTTTAAAAGAAAATCATTACTTTTATGCTCAAACAATGTTACTCAAAATGAGATCAAGTCTTGATTGCAAAGTAATGCTTCCTTCTTGGCTTTTTATGTTCCTGATAAATACTAAAAGATCTAAAGGAGATAAGAAAAATAATAAACATATCACCTACCTTAACTAAATGAAAATTTTCTTTTTTTCCTTCTTACCCACCCCCCGATTTTCAAAGCCCAGTTCAAACTTTAATGTTTTAATATTCTAACTTTAAGATTTCGCTAAAAGGATCACTGTTGCAAATAATATAATCAACCTTTGTGTATAATGTTGAATATATTCATGAAGTTAACTATTAAATAAATAAAATCTTCTTCTGATTAGTAAAATCAGTTATTTGAAATGAGTAAGCCTCTTTGAAAGTGCAAAGAAGGCTGAGTAGCATGGATCCTATTTTCCAATACTCATTTTGTTTCAGAGAATGGGCTGTAAAAGTGTATTAGTATCTGCAGCTCAGGAGGCTGAGGCAGAATGATCGTGAGTTCAAAGCCTGCCTCAGCAATTTAGCGAGGCACTAAGCAACTAACTCAGTTGCTAGTGATTGAGTGCCTCAGTGGTTGAGTGCCCTTTAGTACAATCCCCAGTTTACACCCCCCACAAAAAAGTGTATCAGTGTCTGGCTACATCTTTAGAATATAATTTTGTAAGTTGAATTATCCTCTCAAAGCGATACATTTTTAAAGTTTTCAAAACATTCAATCAGTATATGAGTGTCTGCCTCAGAAAATATCCACCAATATTGACAACAACCAATTTTATTAACTTGTGTTAATATGAATTGAAAACCAAGAGTCTGTTTTCAATTGTATCTTGAAACTCTACTTAACTATATATTTATTTCCCTTTGTTCTTAGCTACCATGACTTTCTGTGTATAAATTCTTATTGTTGGCCAAATTCTTTCTTAGAGAATCATTATCATATTTTCTAGTTGATTTAAAGCATCTGTGTATATTGTTATCAGCACATTATATTAATTTTACATGTCATATGAAACTTTTAGATATTTTTTATACATTTATTTCCTTGTGCTGACAACATGCTGGGAAGGCAAGCAAAGCAATTTTAATTACAAATTGAAGAAATGGAATATTCAAGTAAAACACATAACTAACACAAGGAAAAATGGAAAATTCTGTTTGCCAAAATCAAAGAAGGACTGGAAACCAGAGTTTTAATCTGGTAAATTAAAACTGTGTTGGCTGTGTGGATGATTGTCAGACCCCAAGCCATAGAGAATAAGGCTTTAGTTTGCCCATAGAAACAGAAGAATGGACCTTGACTTATGAGAAAGAGGGACTAGGATCATGATGTGTAGGCAGGATACCTGAAGTATGCACTTTCAGGAAAAGGAGAAAAAAAAACCTCTATAAAGTAACACTTGAGAGGCACAAAAGCCCTTTCTGTACTGGAAAGAAAAGTGAAATTTTCCAGAGGAAATAAAATTCCTACCTAAGCTTGTGCTGAATTTATGCTACTGTACCTGGGCTGTAGGGCCTCTCAAACTAGTACTTAAATTGGACTCAGTCTGGTAACTGTCTTAGGGCTAGAGAGAAGTTAATGTTCTCAAAGACAGAACTTTAATATAGAGAAGTTGACTTATCCAAGAGAAATTAGGAAAGGGAGGGGGTGTTAAAAAGAAAGGAGCAAAGAAAATATATGGTAAATAGCACACATCAAGAGTAGAAATAAATGCAATGTGTAAGTAATTGACATAAATATTAACATATCATACTTGGTAGTAAGAAGACAAAGATTCAAAGAATAGAATAAAACAATAGTAGAATTCAGCAGCAGGCTCCATCATAACTAAAATACTATGATACAAATGCTTTTACCTTAAACATCTTAGATCCTGGTAAAGTTAAAATACTTTGATAGCTCTCAAAATTTGATATTCATCAAAAAGGGCTCAAAATTTCACTGTTTTAGTGGTTATTAGAGAGAAGTTAATGGTGTGCTTATAATAATTTAGAGGACCTGGGTATAATGCCCAGTAGGATGAGATGATCACATTTAGACTATAAAGAAACAGGCTGTTCAGATACCATTCTGGTAAGCTAGAAAAATCAAGGGATTACATCTTCAATGAAAGAAAGGTTCAAATGCACATACTGGCACAAGGAGAAGACAATGGAACTTCTCTGTTATGACAATGACTCTTGGGAAAGTCAAACTCAGCCTGTTTTATTTTTTTCCCAGCATACAAGACTGTAATGAAAACTTATGCTATTTACAAGGGTCCAGAGTTTTAAACAACAACAACCAAAATTAACACCAGTATAGTATATTATATTGTATAGTATATTGTATATTGTATAGTATATTGATATTCAAGTGAATATCAGTTTAGAAGAGACATTAAAAGTGGGGTCCACTAAAGATTCGTTGACATTTAAAGCAAATTTAGAAAACCAGAGTAAATAATCAAGAATGCCAGTAGACAAAACAAAGAGCACATGTAGACTACCATTAATTTCTGATAATAAAGTATGAAATAAGGATTAGAAAAGTATTTTAAGGTGATTAAAAAATAAAATAAATTTAAAATATGAGAAAAGACATGTACTTTGAAAAAGTAGCAGCTTTGGAAAAAATGGAGTTTCTAAGAGTAGATTAAAAAGTATAGTTGGAATTAAACAGTGAAACAAACAACAAATTAGAATTGGTTGAAGGAAGTATTAGATAAATGGAAACAAGACTGGAGAAAATCACACAGAATACAGTACTGAAAGAGAAAGTGTTGTAAAATAATTAATGCAAATACTGGAGATATGGAACTGAATAGAATACATGAACTCCCTGCTCTTATGAAGCTTAAATTCTGGAAGAGACAAAATAAACAAGTAAAGGTCTTGTTTTTTTTTTTTTTTTTTTTTTTTTGAATGATTGCATTTCTTAATGTTCTCCAGAGAAACATTAGGACATATGCACATATATATTTGCATGTGTGTGCATGTGCGAGTGTGTATGTATATTGGTTCATGTGATTACAGAGGCTGGTAGGTCTAAACTATGCAGACTAGGATGGCAGGCTGAAAACCCAGGTAAAAGCTGATATGGCAGTTCAAATCTAGACATTGTTTGCTGGCAGAATTTCTTCTTGTTTGGAGGTGCTCAGTATTTGTTTTATTAGTCCTTCAGCTGATTGGATGAGACTCACTCACATTATGCAAAGCAATCTGGTTTATGAAAAGGCTTGTGATTTAAATATTAATGGATGAAAACCATCCTTATGGATAAATCTAGAATAATGTTTGAATAAACCAAACAATGGTCATTGTGGCTCAGTCCAGTTGACATATAAAATGGACCATCATAATGTTGACAAATGAACAATCAACTTGTAAGGAGGAGAAGTCTCATTACTTTTTTATATCAGGA
Organism: Marmota monax; assembly: GCF_021218885.2. NCBI lineage: Eukaryota > Metazoa > Chordata > Mammalia > Rodentia > Sciuridae > Marmota > Marmota monax. Next base: position 796,655 of record NW_026692881.1, read on the forward strand.
AATAAAGAAAAGTTTCTTTAAAATTGTAACATGCAAGTGGAGAACTGAGGAGGTGAGAAAGCAAACCCATTGCCCATTTGGGCCCTGGATTCTACAAGGAATAGTGCAGATAAATGGATTCACCATGACCCTGAAGTAGGAGTGCATAGGGCATGTTCAAGAATCAGTGAGAAGTTCAGTGGGGCTGAAGCAGAGTGGCCAAGCGGAAGAGTGGTAGGAATTAAGTCAGAGAGGAAGAAGGAAGATACATGTGCTGTGGCCAAGTTGATGGACTTTTATTTTTACTTTGCAGAATAGGACAGGAATAAAGTGTAGGATATGGAGTAGGAGTGTAACTTAATAGAACTCTTGTTTACATTAAGGATAGGCAAAAAACAAGGGAGAGAAATGAATTACAGTAGATGGGGTAGAGAGAGAAGATGGGAGGGGAGGGGAGGGGAGGGGGGATAGTAGAGGATAGGAAAGGTAGCAGAATACAACAGACACTAGAATGGCAATATGTAAAAACGTGGATGTGTAACTGATGTGATTCTGCAATCTGTATACGGGGTAAAAATGGGAGTTCATAACCCACTTGAATCAAATGTATGAAATATGATATGTCAAGAGCTTTGTAATGTTTTGAACAACCAATAATAAAAATAAGACAATAAAGAAGCAGGAAAAGAGTTAAAAAAGTATTGAAGTTATAATTCAGGCAAGACATGAAAGTGTTTTGATAGTATTGGAGATCATCAGGATTAATATGATTCCAGATATATTTGAAATGATAGCTGATCATATTTGCTTTTCAATTGGTTGAGAAGATAGGAGAATCGAGAGTGGGTCTAAGGGTTTTTGACTTGGGCAAGGGCAGATTTGTTTCTTTTAATTAAGATTGAAATTATTGGAGAAAAAGCATAGTTGCAGGGGGAGTGGGAAAATCATGTTTAATCTATGTATTTACAATTTGAGATGCTCATTAAATATTTCAATTGAATATTTACATTTCCATTTGGAAAAATATTCAAATGCCATATGTGGGAGACTTCTGGGCTGGAAACATATTAATTCTGAGTCATTAGCACTTAAGAAAATTAAAAGGGAAAATATATCTAACAAGAATTGTGAAAGGAGAAAATGAAAGCAGTGTTAAACTTGCAGTGAAATTTTCAAAACCTATAAAAGAAACAAAACCTGAGGCTAAGGAAGTAAAGGAATTCCTAATGACTCTACTCCCCGTGTGCTGTAGAGAACAGACCCAACACCCAAGTCAGAGGGAGTAGTGTGGGAGCTACCAGAGACAGAACTCAGATGATAAAGACTTCACATCACAAATTGAGGCTCAGGGGGCTGGAGGTATAGCTCAGTGGTAGAGCACTTGCCTGGCATGTGCAAGGCACTGGATTCAATCCCCAGGACCACAACACACATGAAAAAAGAATAGAGGTTGAGCCATGCCCAGGGATGCAATCTAATCAAAATGACTTGGAAGCCTCTTGGATCTCATGTTCAAGGCTAGCCTTGGTGATTTAAGGAGACCTTATATAAAAATAAATAAATAAATAGGCCTGAAGGTGTGGCTCAGTGGTAGAGCACCCCCCTAGATTCAAGTAACACACACACACGCACACACACAGAGGCTGAGGGGTATCTACAGTTGGGTTTCACACCTGTGTGCATTTGTCAAAATTCATTTGTATATGTCCTTGTATTGAATTTTGCATCAGACAAAATAGTGGAAAACAAATATTGAATTCTAGATAATAATATACAAACTTAAATAGGTGGAACTGTAGTAAGGTGTGTAATATAATTTGAAATGTGTCGAAAATAAAATGGGGGCTGGGGTTGTAGCTCATTGGTAGAGCACTTGACTAGCATGTGTGAGGCACCACACAAAAACAAATAAATAAAACAAAGGTATTATGACCATCTATAACTAAAAAAAAAAGATGGACTAATGGATGAATAGAGGGATGAATGGATAGACATGTGATATACAGAATCTAGGTGGTAGGTGTGAAGGAATTCATTGTACAAATTTGCCCTGTGTTGGTACTATGTTTTGAATTTATTCCCAAATTTCATAAGTTGAAAACAATTCCCAAATTCATATGCTATGGTATGGGATGCTCGGGCTTCAGAGAGGTAATTAGTGTGAGATGAGGTCATGAGGGTGGGGCCCCATGGTGGGATCAGTGGCTTTATAAGAATGAAGAAAACCTGAGTTTCTATTCTTCCTCATCCTTGCCATGTGATGTACTCATGTTTTGATATACCAAAAGGCCTTCAGCAGATCCTGGCCCCTTGATATTGTATGCCCAATCTTCTACAAAATACTTTTTTAAAATAAATTGCTTAGTTCATGGCATTCTGTGATACCAACAGAAAACAGACTAAGGCAGTTTCTAAAGTATCATAATAAAATGTTAAAAAACAAAAAGATGCCAGAGATTTTAGTTATCAAAATACTAAAGAAAATTATCTTCCAACTTAGAATAATGTACCTAAACATTTTAGTTTAGCATTAAAGTTTTAAAATGAAATAGAAATATTTTCAAACAAAAGCTAAGTTTATTACAAAGAGAAGTTTGCAGAATGAATGCACCAGGAGGCCCACAGGAAGGAAAAAATAAGCAAAAAAAAAAAAAAAAAAAAGAAATGATAGAAGTAATTATGAGAAAAGGAATATTTTAAACTTGTGTATCTATGTTACCTATTAACACAGTTATTTATAGTTTCTCAGGGTGCCTGTTTCCCCCTACCTTTCTTAGCATTCAGTCATGTCAAAGTTGAGGTTTGAATTCTGCAGGATTTGAGATTTGAATTCTTCAGGATCATGTGCTTGGATGATAGAAATGTTTGAGCACTGAAAGCTTTTGATTTTAGGCAAATTTTCATTCTCCTTTCTGTCAACTGTCTAGCTTTAACCTAAATATTTTTCTGCTAAGTTATTTGTTTTAAATTTTTAATTGCTTTATGAATCATTGGTTAAATTATTTAGCTCATTGAACCGCATCGATCTTATTGATTTGTTTTCTTAGTTTGTCATTTACCTTTTTATTCTGTTTATGGTATTATTTCAATTTTCATGTATTTAAACTTCTAAAAATATCTCAAAAAATTTCATCATCATTTTAACATGGTTCTAAAAAATCTCTGATCCCTCGAAGGGTATAAATAAATTCTATTAAGTTTAAATGAAAACTTTTCTTATTTCAGCTTTTGGGTCTGTAATTTGGATCCATTTGGATTTTATTTTGTTTTACAAATTATGGTAGAGGTCAATGTTAATTTTCTTCTCCATTGTGATTGCATTTATTCATATGGCATACTGGAAATCCACAGTTGAATTAGAATTCAACTTACAATTTTTTTTTTCAATTGTCGAACTGGTTGCAATGTTCAGAACTTTGATAATGCATGCCAGCATTTCTATTTTTATACAGACTATATTAAAATAAAAAAAGTCTTTTAAGCAATTGTCAGAGCACAGATTCAAGATCACCCATGCAGTTATAAGACTAATGAATTAAATTATGATAACATCTTTGACATCATGATAATGACAATGAGTCTTTACCAGGCAAGGCTAGCACAAAATATAATGTCCGTAAATTGGTTTTACATTGCTGCAGATTTATATTCAAACATGCATAATTTTATTAATTTTAAAGAAGTTGAGAATGGGAAGAGTAAGCACAGGCTATTGAAATCATTTTGCACTTAGTTATTAAATATATCATTGGTGTTAGATTCACTGCATGAGTTATGCATTCATAAAAATTCCTTGGAGAGCTGGATTCATCAAAGGTTAATGAGCAGTTAATTTTCATGGTGGGAAGTGTGACAACAAATGTTTTTCTTGTCACTGCTTCATTTGTATTTTTAGATGAGTCGAGGAATGTTTTCCAAATTTATATACTTTCCCTTCGCATTCTACTTTCTAAGTCTTATTAAATCACAAACCTAAAGTTGTGCTTTTATTCATAACACATATTTTCATTTTAATAATTTCATTTGGATGTCACCACCAGTTGTCATTTTTGTGCATCCACAAAAGTATCAGAAAGGGCATATGAATTTAGATATCAATCTGAGACATGTTTAACTTCCCCATTTTCAAAAGCTAGTCAGTGGCATTCACTGAATACAAAAGAAGGAATTTCTACAGATCTCTGGAGTTTTCTGCCTAGAAACTCTTTCACTAGTACTTAGTTCTGTAAAGTCTAGTTGTCTTGGCCTTCCAAGTTCCCAGCCTCTATTTCCTCAGCTCAGGGAGTGGGCTGGAATTCTTCTGGTGGCCCTCCCATTTTATACTTGGAAACATTTTCCAGGAAATATTTTTGGGTAATAAAAAGGCTCAAATCATTCATTTCTCACATCCAAAGGATGTCCAACATATTCAGTGCTGTTGTTATGTATATCTATTCTGATTATTTAGTCAGAGGGTCAATATGACCTTGGATATACTGGAAGTAGAAATCTGTCTAATGATTAAAACATTAGAAAGTTTATTGTAATGTTTAACAAGTTAAAAATCATAAAATTTATTTGAAAATTCAAAGAACCTAGAATGGACAAAACAGTTTAGAAAAAGAAGAAGAAAACTGGAGGACTCAAAGCACTTGAAAATATATTCTGGAATCAAAGTAATCAAAAGAGTATGGTACTAGTACAAGGATGGACGTGGAATCAATGAAATAAAGAATCCAGAAATGAATTCTTATATGTATGGCTTTTGATTTTTAACAAAAATGCTAAGACAATTTAGTAAGGAAAGGTTAGTCTGTGATAGTAGGAGCAAATGTGACTCTATTTTGTTTTGTGATTTCATCCTGTAAAACAACCATGCCAAGTAGAAGTGTCATGACTGGGGCAAGATGTTCTTTTCCTTTTGCTATAGAAACCTTTAAGAACACGGAACTACCTAATGGGGCTTGTTTCTGTAACTAGGGTAACGGGACTCTGTTTCTGTAACTGGGGTGACTGGGCTAACTGTGATTGGTTAGGCTTTCCTCCACTTGACTGCATGCACTGTCCCGCTTCTGTAACCTGGCTTGCTTGCATTGGATAGACCTCCCCCCCCAACATCCCTTTTGCGGTTTTCAGGCTTATAAGGAGGGCCCTTGCAATTGTTTGGGGCTGATCAGGGGAACAGCCTTATGTTCTGGTCAGCCGCCACCGGTGTGCTTCAATAAAGGCTTGATTTGATTATATGTGAGTGGTCTGGAAGTCAGTTTATGAAACCCTGGGACAAAGCTTTAACTATAACAGTCATTTTAACAAATAATACTGGAACAAGTGGATCCACTTGTCAATTACGTAGGTTCTTTACATCACACACAAAAATTAACTCAAAATAAATCATAGAGTAAAATATAAGAGATAGGACACCTAATGTTATAGGAAAAAAAATAATGTCCTTGCTCTAGGTAAAGAGTATTTCAGACACAAAAACATGACTTATAAAATAACAATTTGGTAAATTTAATTTAATCAAAATTCAAAAATGTGTCTCTTCAAAAAACCTTAAGCAATAAAAAGATAAAGCACAAAATGGGAGAAGACATCTACAAATCATTCCTCTGATAAATGACTTGTACACAGATTATGTAAAAATTCTCATGATTCAATATTAAGACAAGAAATTCCACTTAACATTTTAGTAACGAAGATATGGAAATGTCTAATAAGGACCTGAAAAAAAAATGCTCACCATTATAAGTCATTAGGGAAATACCAATTAAAGCCACAAGGAGATACCACTATTTATTCTCTACAAAGGCTATACAATAAAAAGGACAGGAAACACCAAGTGGTGGTAAGGTTGTGGAGGAAACAGAACCTTCACATGGTGTTAATTGAAAAGTACAATGGTATAGAGACTGAGCAACAACCTTGTTTTGTAGTTCATCAAAAGTTAAAACTTCCCAGAGTCCAGCAATTTCACTTCTAGTTCCCCCAAAGGCAGGAAAAAGATCCACATAAACACTTGTACACAAATGTTCAGAGCAATATTTTTAATAATAGCCTCAAACTAGACATAATCTAAAAGTACAACTGATGTATGGGTGAATACCTGTGGTCCGTCCATACAATGCAATAAGCTTTAACAATAAAAAGGGAACAAAATACTAGTACCTATGGTAAATGGATGCACTTCAAAAACATTTCTCTAAGTGAAGAAAACAAGAGGAATGTATATGGTATTGTTTTACTTACATAAGAATATTCAGAAAATGTAAATCCATAATGGCTTAGGCTGAGGTGGGGAGTCAGGAAGAAGAGGACTTTACTACAAACAGGCACAAGGGTACGTTGGGGGAGTGTTTTGGATGTTATAAAACTTTATTGTGATGATGGTCATATCATTCTACAAGTTTACTAATTGTCATTGAAGTGTACATTCATAATGGAGGAATTTTGTGGTATATAAATTATATCTTAAATTATTTATAAAAAGAATTAAAAGCTAGAAAACATGACCCAAGGAAAAAAGTGGAATATCTGCTAAAATGACATCTGTCCTGTCTGCATGATGTGTTTAGCCAGTTGGGAGCCTATCATTTTTGCTATTGGCTCCTAATAATAGAAAACCAGAAATACCGAGTCTGCTTGGCAGGTGTGTTGTTTAGGATATAGTGGGGGATGTTGAGAGGGCTTAGGGAAGGATGGGGAGATTGGACAAAAAGATAAGAATCTCATCAAGTGGAATTACAGTTCTTACAAGAAAGGCAAATATATGGTCCAAATTCTTGGAATGTGGTAAGGGTGTCAGGATGATGTAGTCATCCTGAGAGATGAGAGAATGAAGAAAGGGAACTATGCAATATATTTTAGAACAATTTCTATTATAAATAATTATAGAACAATTTATTTTAAAATGGAAATGGGCAAAATGAAATGAGAACAATATTACTCTCAATAGCTACAGATAGACAGAATGTGTTTCTACTATTTACTACTAAATAGAAAAGTTTCAAGAAATGCTTTTGTGCTATTAAAAACCATCAATCACAGATGTGTCTCAGTAGAATTTGAAGTCAGGTTCTGACTCAGATGAAGCTCTAGATCTTCTGTCTCATCTTTTTCTCACTATAATTTTTATTAAAGGGGTAAATATGTCATTGTATTTAAATACTATTTTCTTTGAGGAAGCACACTTTAAATAAGTTGTAATTAAATTGTAAAAGGGATTTTTATTACTCAGGTTATTTAATTGCGTTAAATAATATAATAGTTTTTTAATAACGTAATGAGGATTTAATTAATAAATTTGGCATTTTGAAAATCAGTATAGATATATTATCTGATTAATTCTCTATGGAGTTTGAAATCAAATCATGACAAAATGACACCAAAGGTAAATAAATCTCCACTTAAATATCCTGCTCCATTACCTCATTTGATATTTGAAGAACATTAAAGCAAGAGATTGACTCACTGAAAATTTAATATACTTTTAATGTAATAAAAGCTACATCAAAATCCCTCTTCTTTTGAAAATTGCTTTATTTTAAGAAGAGCAAGAAGACACTAATCTGACAACCATATATGGATGGTGATAACACAACTGTCAACGCTTAGTGGTTTTGCATTTCACTGTTATGTGGCTTCCTTGTAGTCTACTACCATTTAATTAAGCCCATGATTTTTTAAGGATAATTAGCTGTTGGTAGCAAGAAAAAGTTTGTGGGCAAACAGACTTTATCTGGATGTTTTCAGATATTACAAACCATTCACATTTTATGATTTTAAACAATCTTATTTGGAGGAGGATGACATGAAAAACCTTTCCTATATGCAAATAATATTGATTTACTTCTGTTAATGGCATTTTAAACTGGTGTTAATAAACTTATAAGAACATTTTTGAGGCTCTAATTTAGTGGAAATGGGAGATCTCTTTCAAGTTTGACAAACATTCAGTGATGTATTAACTGTGTAACATGAACAGGGTATTAGTACTAGGAAGAGTATATGAAGCCAGAAAATATTCTTACCATTGATAATAATCTTTTTTTTTTTTTTTTACAAAGTAGCTCGTATCTTAAGTAAGTTTTGGGAACATTAACTACAAAATAGATGCATAATTTCAGTAATTAAGTACATGTAGTCCAAGTAAAAATAACTAGACATGGTCTTATCAAATGGTAGCATATATATTTAATAGTTGAGACAATTTCAGATTAATAAAATATGTCAAAATAGCTAAAGATTAGCATTCTGTACAACTTAATATTTAGTGAATATAATTTTCTTGCCAGGTTCTATATGTGAAGATTAATTATTTGTACATAAAAGAAGGTATAATAAAAGTAAAAAGGAATAATAATTTAGGTATTAAAAAAACTGAGTTGTCAGTGTTGTGATTAGAATATTTTTAGAAACATCAAATCATTTGTGTGAATTAGGCCATGGTATCTAGCAGTCTATGCTCTGATTCTCAATTATAGGTACTTTAGGTAACAATAATTCTAATACTTGCTTAAAAAATTAACTAGAAGTATAAGTGAACAGTGCAGAAAAGAATAATTATAAAAGCCAACACACACTGTGATGTTCAGCTGAGAGTATAATGTTGGGGGACCATCAGCTAGTAGTTACCAGGAAGTGGTATTGGGAGATACTACCTTAAAAGAGATAAAGTATTCAGTATTTAGAAGTAAAAGAGTGGCAACATAATCCACAACAATAAACTAGATTTTTGTTTTGTTGTTTGTGGTGCTGGGATTGGCTTCAGCTGCAACATAAGCACCTCTTTCTTGCATGCTAAGCATGTGCTCTAACACTAAGATACATCCCAGCCCCAAATAAAGTCAGATTTAAACAACACAATATTACTAAGAAAAACTGTGGGGAGGTCATAAAATAGAAGACCAATAATGGGCTTCACAAAAGTTAGTTATGAGCTATGATGAGCATTATTGTTTAATGTTTTCAAAAATCAAGAATAAAAGCTAGATGTGACTAGAGGCCTTATTATATTCATGATATACTTCTAAGATGTATCTTTAAGTATTTTCTTGAAAAATGATATTAATATTCTAATATTGGACCATCCTTGCAGAGAGTCCTTGCAATTGGGCCTTGGAATTGATCCTTTTGTTCATGGCGTATTTTGTAGTTTCCTTTAGGATATATTGCTAGTGTTTATTGTGACATTTTAGGACTACAACAATTAGTTTGTAATAGATTTATTTTTCTTTTATAACGTTTGGCACTCACACATTTATAATTTCTTTTGACTACAAAACATGGAAGGCTAAGCAAGCCTAGTATGTCTTACTCCTAATATGTTTCCGTCAGTTCATTTCTTGTATTTATAATTTCTGAATATCTATTTTCTTTTCATTTTTTGTTGAAAATCTATTTTGATACAATAACATTCAGTGAATAAAGGTTTGTGACACTATCTCTTCACTGTGGAATTTCATTGTATCCAGCATACTTTTGCTTCTTATCAAAATTAAAATTTTATAAAGCCCATTAGCCTTTTATCTCACATGCTGCAACATAAACACATCCTTTTTAATTTATTCCTGCACATTTTGTGAAATGAAATATAAGATGTCATGTGCTTCCTGTGGTTTCTTTTTGTACTGGACCCTTCAGGGTGAGAGGGGATTTTTATTCCTCTCATGAGTTTATCTGTATCTTCTTCCTTCTTTGCCTAAAATAAAAAGATAAGGACTTCAGATCATGCAGGATGAAAAGATAAGATGTTCTGTAAATAAAATAATTAGCATGAATATTCACAAAGGAAATGACAACTATATAGATCTTCACACAAGCATTTTTAGAAGCAAAAAATATAAGTATAAACAACTTGAACTTCAATCTGAAAATTCTTCCTTGGAAAGATGTTATTGCTGCAAGGTAAGTTTATGCATTTAAAGTTGAAGAAAACTCTTCACTTTATGTTTAGAGTATAGTTTTATTTTATGCCATAGGAGTAGATTCTGCCTAGCTGAGCTCAGTCAAATGTGAACCGTTCATTTGCAAAGGATATGAAGACACTCTTTACGCAACCACAGGAAACACGTTTGTGTTGTAGATTGTAAGTGGGTTGCTTTAGTATTCAGACATCTCCATTTAAAATTCTTAATTTAGACTTAGGAGTTTCCTGATCAACTTCTTTAAGAGCCAGTTGAGGCAGGAGCACCAGGGTCACCTGAAATAGATACAACAACTCCAAGCTTTCTGGCAATTTTTCTCAGGGAAAAAAAATATAATAAACAAGTGTGTTTGAGGGGTTAACGCCACTCAATTTGGGAGATCACTGTTTTCACAGAAGATTGGAAGAACACAATATGCATATTTTGATATATTTTAGGATAAAATCTTGCATATATTTATCCTATTTGTTTAGAAACATGCCACAGCATTGAGCATATTATTATTATTAGTATTAGTAGTAGTATTAGTATTTTGGTCAGGTTCTGACCAAGAGTTAACATCAGATTTTTTCTGACATCACTTCTTCCTGCTGTTAACAGAAGCACTGGGTATGTGGTTTTTACTGTTTCACAGATGCTCTCTTCTTTCTCTTGCTCTTCTTTGTGGAGCAAGATATTTGCTTAGTATACTAAGTACATTCTTCTGTGGAAAAAAGAAAGAAACAAAAAATTACACATCTTCATTCACTATTGCAAACTTCATGCATTTCTCAAAGAAAAGCAGAAAAATACAGACCATAATATATAATAGGGTTTATTATTTTTGTCCATTTACTATGAGTATTTTCAAATAGACAAGTTGAAAGAATTACAGCAAACACCCATACATTCATTTTCTGGACTCTACAAATCAGTAGTCTGTTCTATCATTAGTTACATATCGATCTATTTTGCTAATCATCTATCAGTCCACCTTATAGTTAAAGTCATTTCAAAGAAAGTTGCAGGTACTATATCTCAAGTCCTAAAAATTCCAACATATATATCATTTGACAGGTTTCAGTATTTGTTGATAATATTCTTGAAACACAAAATTTATATGCAAAGAATTGGAAATAAGTATACATTGGCTAAGTTTTGAGAAACGTATGCTCCAGTGGAATCTAATACTATATCAAAATATTAAACTTTACTGTCATATTATTGTCCTACGGCTGCCTTTTTCCTGCAGTGTTGGTGGCTTAAAACAACAAAAATGTATCCTTTCAAACTTCAAGAGACAACAAGTCTGAAATCAAGGAGCCAGCAGGGCCTTGCTCCCTCTGAGGGCTGGAGGGAAGAAGCCTTCTTTGCTTCTTCCTTGCTCCTGGCAGCTCCTTAGCTTGCAGCTCTCTCACTTCCCTCTGCCTCTGTCTTTATGTGGTCTTGTCTGTGTGTTCCTCTCTTCTTATAAAACACACACAAACTGTTGGATTTAATATATCCCCTAATCCAGAATGACCACATTTTTACTTGATTATATCTGCAAAGATTATTTTTTCCAAATAAGGTCACATTACAGGTACCAGGGTAAAGATTTCAATCTATCTTTTGGGGTAACACAATTCACCCTACAACAGGCATCACCGAAAGTTCCCTTATTCCAATTTCAGGTCAATGACCAGCCCTTCCACCCTGAGGCAAATACTGTACTGATTTTTTCCTACTGTAGATAAATTTATTCCGGTCTACAACCTTAGTTAAATCAAATCAAATAGGGTGTATACTTTTGTTCTTATAGTAGATGCCTATCAAGTACTATTGTAAAGTTTTTTAGTTAGCATTCTTTTTTAAAAATATTTTTTAGTTTTGATGGACCTTTATTTTATTTATTTGTATGTGGTGCTGAGAATTGAACCCAGTGCCTCACACATGCTAGACAAGGGCTGTTCCATGGAGCTACAATCCCAGCCCTCAGTTAGCATTCTCACAACACAACAAACTCTGACAAAATTAATTAAAAGAGGAATTTATTAAAATAAGAAATAGGTATGTAATAGAATAAATGTGTTGGAACAGTGGATTCAGAAAATGCATGGGGATCAGGGCAGTTTAGGAGTTTAAGTAGAAGGAAAACAGATGATAAGAACAAAGCCATGGGAATAAACTAGCTTCAAGGTTTTTTTTTTTTTTTTCTTGTTTTTCTTTTTCACCCTTGTTTCAACATTAAGCTTCAGATTTGGAATCACAGGAATGAGAAGGTCTGGTTGGTATAATGTGAGTTATGTTATTGTCCCTTGACAAGAGTGAGTGTCTTAACCAGTGTTCTTCGTTACAAAACCAAACCACCCTTGTTAACTCACAGAGAAAAGGAATTTCATAGGGGACATTAATATCTCACAGAATCTCTAGTATGATCAGACGCTCAGATTTGGAAGTTTAAGAATTAAGCATGAGCTCCAACTATATGAACACTATTATAGGCAAGAAGCCAATGCTGGTGTGGCTTGGAGAAATCATGGCACTGCTGCACTGAACGCTGGGTAACACACCACCAGCACTTGTTGCCCCTGAGAGCTGGGAACCTCTGCTTCCCTTTAGCCCAAAAGTCAATTTATGTTCATTATGAACTGGATATAAAGTGTTCCCCCAAAACTTACGTGTGGAAGTTTTTCTTTCTAATGCAGCAATGTTCAGAGCTTTGGGGAAGTAATTAAATCACAAGGGCCTCATCATTATATTAATACATTCAGGATTAATTTCATAGCTGAATGGATTATTAGGAGGTGGCAGAAACTGTAGGAGATGGGAAGTGTGTTCTTGGAGTTGTGCCCTTGGAGAACCTAAATTGGCCCTGGTCCCCTAGACTCTGGCCTTTATAAGGTGAACAGATTTGTTCTGTTCTGCCACATCTTTCCTCCATGATTACCACTTCACAACAGGCCCAGAATCAACAGAACAAAGCTGACCATGGACTGAAGCCTGTGAAACTTTGAACCAAAATAAGTCTTTTTCCTTTAAGATGTTTCGTTCAGGTATTTTTGCTAGAGCAATAGAAATCTGACTAATACAATGAACCATTGCTTTATCATGTTGTACTTGCTCAAATCATGGAAAGTGAATCAACCTATTATCCCCACATGACATATTTATACCTTAGCAGCAAGGAGGCATGGGGAAGTTGAGTTCTGACTGCTCTACCAGGAAGGCAGAATTTGAATCTAGGAAACTACCCCACAAAATTGGGTTATTTGAAAGATGTTAGATGACCAGTACATAACACAGACTCTCTGATCATAGAAGGGTTGGGATCTTGTCAAATCATCCAATGAACAGTGGTGGGGATTTGAGTTATTAACAAAAGGAAGCTAGGGCACTGTTATAAGAAGGAGAAAAGATGTCAGCCAATACAAACAAATGTATGCTACATTGGATATAACAGTTTGTTACAGTGTTAGGGTTCATCTAGGCCAACTTCATTCCATGTGAAATTTTTTTCTAGTTGCTAATCTTTTGAGGTTCAGGAGTCCTTGAGGACCACACAATTTTTAGACTCTCAAGAAAAAATCAACTTACAGGATGTCTTAAAGGGGGAGTTGTTTATTGAGTAAGTTGAAAAGCCTATTTTTCCCACTTACTCTAAATTTAAACATCATCAATTTAAATGACTAGCACTTTCCTACTGAGTTTCTGATTTTCTTAAACTCTACATGGACTGGAATCACCATTATCATTGATACATATTTTAGTCTAATTTACCTCATTTTGTTAGGCATTTTTATAAATTGAAATTAAATACAAGGCTTGAAACAATGTCTCCTTTACTTTGATGTAATTTTTCTTTCAATTTTAGAGTAAAACTTTTATAGCTAATGTCCCCTGACTCGGTGTAGGGCAGAGTGAAGGGTGTAAGGGGAAAGGAGGAGGAGGAAGAGGATGAAGGGGAGGAGGAGGAGAAGGAGGAAGAGGAGGAAGAGGAGGAGGAGGAGGAAGAGAAGGAGGAGGAGGAAGAGAAGGAGGAGGAGGAAGAGAAGGAGGAGGAGGAAGAGAAGGAGGAGGAGGCGGCAGCGGCCAGGCATCTGGAAAATGAGCCTCTAGACTTTCATTTCCAAGTGTAGTTTTAAGAGGCAAGTGTTCTCAAGGTGATGCTGTTACAGGCAGAGGTGGTTTCACTGAGAGGAGCAAGGGAATCTCCAGACAAGGAGACATTAGAAATGATGGAGAGGGTGGTTCTGGAAGAGGCTAGGACTGTGCACACCTCTGATGAGGTTGATGAGTCTCTCCTATAGAGAAGTGAAACTAAGAACTGATGTCTGAGATCTCTATACCCCTCTTACCAGAAAGAGAACAGAACCACAAACCAGGGCTAGGACCTTGCATTGACTTTGTGAGGTGGAAGCATTTTATACTTCCTTCTTCTGTTTTCTGGCAACTTTTCAGTCTGTAAGTTTTGTAGCATGTCAGAATAGGTCAAGGCAACGAGTTCTATGCTGGTCAGCCACACTGACCTCTGAGTACACGCTCAAAAGAACTGGAAGCAACATCCTTGGGTAAAGGCAATGTGTTCTTGGGGTTGTGCTTTTGAAGATTAGATCTTGCTAAATTTTCAGAAATTTTGTTAACCAGTTATTAAACAGAGTCATTATTAAAAATTGAATCATATGTTCTGCAAGCAGTGGCACACACATGTAATCCTTGTGGCTACAGAGGCTGACACAGGAGGATCTCAAGTTCAAAATCAGCCTCAGCAACAGTGAGGCACTTAGCAACTCAGTGAGATCTTGTCTCTAAATACAATACAAAATAGGGCTGGGAATGTGACTCAGTGGTTGAGTGCCCCTGAGTTCAGTCCTCAGTCCACCCCCCAAAATTGAATCATGTGCTTATGATTACATAAATGGTATTAACTACAAAAGTAGTAAATATTCAAAATTCATCACTGCCTAATTTATCTGCTAAGTTTTACTGTTATCTAAGCTTTGGGTGTTATTTGCTATATCTGAATGATGGAAATACTAAACTGGTCATGTATTACATATCTTTGGCAACAAAATATACAGCGATGTCACACTGATAGCTTGATATCAGCTTTGTTGAGTGTATTTGTGCTAAAGAAATAGGCAAAAGTTATATATCAGTACATGATTTATTATTCTAGACAAGAATGTTTCAAGAACCAAATCTAGCTCAATAAATATCTTTAAATTTCTTTCCAATTTTTTAAGATATGGTATAAAATTTATTTTTAACAAATTTAAGTGTACAATTCAGTGATCTTTTAAGTACATTCATATTGTTGAATAACCATTGCAACCATCCATCTCCAGATTTTTTTTCATCTTGCAAAATTGAAACTTTATATTCACAAATCATTTCCTCCACCTATCCTCTGGAAACCACCATTCTGGTTTCTGGCTCTATGATCCTGAATACTCTAATTACTTCATGTAAGTAAGACATACACTATTTGTATCATTGTGACCAGTTTAATTCACTTAGCATAATGTCATGAAAATTCACCCATGTTGTAGCTTTGATTAGAATTTTTAAATAGGAATAACATTGCATTAGCATATCATGTGTATATAAATATATGTTATATACATATATGCATATACACATAATACACATGTATATATGCATTTATGCATATAATATATATTTATACATATACATATATGCATATACACAGGTGTATATGCATATACCACATTTTGCTTATCCATTCATTCACTGATGAATATGGGTTGCTTCCATACTTTAGATACCATAAGTAATGTTACTATGAACACAGAAGTGTAAATATCTCTTCAAGATGTTGCTTTCTATTCTTTTGAGTATATGCTAAGAGGTGAAATTACTTGATCATGTTGTAATTCTATGTTTAATTGTTTTAGAAAATGTCATATTGCTTTACACAATAGCTATATTACTTCATATTCTTACTAAGAACAAGGGTTCCAATTTCTCCACATTCAATTGTGCACTTGTTATTTTCAGTTCATTTTGTAATAGCCATCCTAATAGTTGTGAGGTGATCTTCATTGTAGTTTTGAGTTGCATTTGTCTAACAGAGATATTGAACTTCTATCTCCTCTTGTGCTTAATAGCCATTTTTTGGAGGAGAGAATACAAGGGATTGAACTCAGGGGCACTTGACCACTGAGCAACATTCTTAGCCCTATTTTGTATTTCATTTAGAGACAAGGTCTCAATGAGTTGCTTAGCTCCTCACTTTTGCTGAGGCTGGCTTTGAACTCGTGATCATCCTGCCTCAGCCTCCCAAGCTTCTGGAATTAGAGGTGTGTGTCGCTGCACCTGGCTTAATGACCATTTTTTATTTACTCTTTGGAGAAATGTCTATTTGACTTCTTTGAGCATTTTCAACCTATTTTTGCTGTCATTTTTTAATTTTAGGAGTTTTCTACATAGTTTGAATATTAATCTCTTACTAGGTATATGTTAGCAAATATTTGTTGCATTCCTGGGTTTCATTCTTGTTCTGTTCAGAGTTTTATTTTTATTTTATGGTGTTGAGATACAAAATGACAGTTAATATACATTTTAATAATGGCTAATATCAATCAAATCATCCTTATTCTAAAGCACACTGGGCTTTCTGAGTGCTGCACATAATGAATGTTTGTGTAGGCTGAAAGATGGCCTCCAATTGCATCAGTTCTGATATCTGAGACCTGTGACTATTATTTTATATAGGAAAAGGCTCTTAGGATGTGATGAGGTTGAGCTCTTGAGTTGGAGCCATTCTCCTACATTATTTTAGTTTCTGAGTGTGGTCACAAGTATCTTTAGAAGAAGATGGAAGTGAGAATTGACACAGATGAAGGAGGAGAATGGAGTGTGACCATGGAGATGGAGATTGGAGGGATGCACCCACAGGCGAAAGAATGCCAGTAGTGCCAGAAGTTGGTAGAGGCAAGGGACACATTTTCCCCTAGGTCCTTGGACAGAAGGTGTCCTTGCCAACATCTCAGTTTTAGTCAAATGAAATAGATTTCAAACTCTGTCCTCCAGAGCTGCAAGAGAATAGATTTTTATTGTTTAAAGACATCAAGATTATGGTACGTTGTTATAGCAGCCATACAAAATAATACAGAGCTCAGGGTATGCTTTCTTATTGGGCTCAATTTCTTTTATTCTAAGAAAAAAGAAAAAGCATATTTTTTATGCACTACAAACTACTCATCAAGAACTTGGAGTTGATTCAAGTAAAATAAAGTTAGGATAAACTAGCAACCCCTCTTCACCAAGTACACAAAAATAATGTATTGAAGGCAGAGAAGGTTGATGAGGGAATGTCTATACTGTTGAGCCACGCTGTTTGTATCTGAGTCTGTTGAGAATCACTGAAGTAGCTGAGGAAGAAGACTGATCAACATTCAAATAGCACACTACTGTATTGGGACTGTCATAGGAGTAGGTGGTTTTACTCTGTAGAACAGTTCTAAGAGATTCTTCTTCATCTCTCTTTTGTAATCATTCATGTCTTAATCTTTCCATGAATTTTACAATCTGAACACTCCACCACTGCTTATGAATTAATGTGGATTCTTGTCTCAAGTCATCTCTCTGTCTAAGGGGAAGAAGAAAAAACAATGTACCATCAGATTTAACTCACTGAACATCCATAATGTGCTCACTACTCTTCAATAAATGAAGCTCTAATGACGGCAGTCACTTCTGATAGATCTAGCATGTTATGTTGAATATCATGAATTGAAAAATGGCAGCCATTAAAAACTTTAACCTGTGGCTTATTTTTATGATCTGTAAATTAGGAATGATTTTTATATTTAAAAGGTGATACAAATAAAAATCATAGCAAAACTAAGAATGTGTGACAGATTATAAGTGGCCTGCAATACTCAAAATATTTACCCCAGCCCTTTGCAGAAAATGTTTGCTGACTCTAGTGTAGAGCTGTTGGCAAAGTGGGCTCAATTTCTTTTATTCTAAGAAAACTGATCAGAAGCATATTTTCTTGGGACCTTCATTGTGGCTGGAGTGAGGAGAGGCAGTGTAGCGGAAGCTTCAAGAATGTAAATAAGCCTGTCAACTTAATTATGCCTTCTGGCCTTATCGGTTCACAGTCTTCAGTACATTATTTATGTCTACTTGGTGAAGAGGGGCTGCTGGTTCCTCCTAACTTTATTTCTACTTGAATCAACTCCAAATTCATGATGAATAGTTTGTAGTGCATGCTCATTTGGTCTGCCCAAATCTTGTGTTTATTCTGTCTGATTGACAAACCCAATAGAAAACCCAGTCTAAATTTCAGGACCACTGAACAAAAGAATTGTTAATTATGAGAGATGATGTAACTGTGTCCCACAGTCTTGGTTGGGCTCACTCTGTGACTCCTATTGATGTTATTGAGATTGGCTGCAAGTCACATGCAGCATCTTGATCTGACTCAGGTTCTCTGAGCCTATTAATAGACTAGGTCTTACGAGTTGAGAGATGAAATTTCTTGTCAAGTAGTCAGGACTAACCAGAGGCTTTCTTTTGCTTAGCACCAAAGTGATAGGAAACCTCTAAAGTGGCTTCTAATAAACTCTGACTCCTAGTTTTTACTCATGTCCATATGGAATTCTCTAATTATTCACTTTGAAGCTAAAGGGGTAAAAGACAACAAAAGTAATGAGTTGTCACTTCCAGGGTTAGGGATAAAGGAACCATAATATTCATATATATACATATTATATATGTACACAAACATATATATGTATTATGTATGTGTGTGTGTGTGTGTGTGAATTTTTTTTTCTCTCTCTCCCTCTCTTTCTCTCCCTGAAGCCTACATTGTCAATAGACAGTGTGAACTTGGAATAGAATCTTCTGAGGCCTGTAAACAGCCTCATAAGTGAGCTTTTTTTTTTCTGAGTATATTCTCTCCAACCCGAACTTTGTGGTTCCAACAAACACCTTGATTGCCCCCTTATGAGAGATCCTGAACCAAAGGACTTAAGAAAGGTCCTCCCAGATTCCTGATCCACACAAACAAGGATAAATTTTTATTGTTTTAGGCTCCTCACTTTGGTGCTAATTTGTTATGCAGTAGTAGAAAATTAAGACATCAAATAGAAAGTGGAAGCTCTGGAGGTCACCTGACCAATTAACATAAGATGAACTCACACTTGTTGTGTGTTGCCTTTTTCTCCACTATGTGGGGATATCTCAATATACCCAAACTACTGGACAGAGTGAAATTTTATTGACATGATAAGCCTTTTTCATTTTTTAAAACTAATTTTTTATGCTGCAGCCATGCGTATCTTACCAAAACATCTACAGAATTTATTACTATTACTATGTAGGTCCTAGCAACTTGTTGTCATTAATGTAGTAGATAAATACATTATGCACACTTGAGACACAGTTGAAATGTGAAAAGCTTGCAACCTAAACAGTGGCATCTAGCCAAGGAATTCATATAATCTTCTGGCAAGAGAAGGAAGTCCTGTTGACTTTGGCAGGTGAATGCAAATAAATTCTATTCTAATGCTTATTAAGATAGGGGAAAGAAAATCATCAGCTAGACCAGTTGCTGCATTTTGGGTACTAGGGTCATACTACTAGTTTATTCCAATAAATATTTCACAGTCAAAATGTGGTTGCAATTTTTCTCTCAAATGATTAAGGTTACAGTAAACTGTTGTCTTTTTCTCAAATTCAACTTTATTTTGGCTTAAAATTAAATCATCATAAAATATATATACACTATTATAACCACAATGTTTCAGTAGCTTGTTAAAACGGAATGCCCAGTCAATGCACACATTTTTTTAGATTTAGCCTTTAGAAGTAGGAATTTAACATATTTTTATAAACATATACCGTGAAAAATAGCCACAAATACAGATACGTTATTCATATATAAAGATCCTCAATATAACCTTATTTATAAAAGTAATATAATGAAAATAACCTGTCACTAACAATTGATAATTAACTATGGAATAATCATGTGAAGGAATAACATGCCATCTCTGAAACTAATGTTTTTCCTGAAGACTCCACTGTAGCCCCAAATGATGTGCTAAAAATTACTATATACAACTCTGAAGTGTCATTTAAAGACGCTTTTGTGCGTATTCCATATGAAATACACTACTTTTAATTAAAATATTTAACATTATTAAATTAGAAATTAAATAAATATATGAAGGGAAGCATCTCCTATTCCTGATGGACTCTTGGGCTTTCTAGTATGGATAGAATTAAGGGTTGTAATTGAAATAGTGGAAGAGATGCATGAGCTGATGGTGGGGCCAGGTGTTTGTTAAGAGAAACATACACCAGATCACCATGGATTCTAGTCTTTAACAACACTATTTCTTTTCATATTTATCTTTACTTATTTTTTCTTCAATTTTAGTGGTACTTACAAAATAATGTAGCTAATTTGATTTTTTTTTTGGTACCAGGAATTGAATCCAGGGTCACTTAACCAACTGTGCCAGATCCCCAATGTTTTTTTATTTCTTATTTTGAGACAGTCTCCTGAGTTGCTTAGGGCCTCCGTCAGTTGCTGAGGTTGGTTTTGAACTCACCATCTTCCTGATTCAGCCTTCTGAGTTGCTGTGATTACAGGCATGCACTACTGCACTTGACTTAGCTAATTTAATTTATTTGCATATAACATTGGGAGCATTTCTACATATTTGGCTTAAATAATATTCCAAGATTAAGACTATTTGTGTCTCTAAAAAATGTTCTGTGAAGGGCTTCTAAATGTAAAATCTTCCTCCTTCACTGTCCATAGAAAAGAGTTGAACACTTCTGGATTTGTGTCTGAATTTGTGTCCTGATTTTGCTAATTGTCAGCTGCATAAAATATCAAAATTTTAATATCTCACAACATCAGTTTTTAAAACATATGGACAGATTTATAAATATCTGTTAACATTTTTTAAACATGTCAAATGGGATCCTATATGGAAAGTGTTTTAGAACTCAGTGTTGCCTATATTACCTATTATGAAATATAAAGTAACAGGTTACCGAGAAAGATACCTTTTCTTTTAAATGCAGTTTATTGCCTGTATTTGGGTGTTCATCAACTGTACAATGTCTACCTGATTGTGAAACCTATTTTTAATTTTCTCTTTTCATAAATATTTTCATTCATCATCTGGTCATTTATCAATTAATAATTTAATGTCTCATTTATTCATGAAAATGACTTGCGTGGTGCCTACAGAGGATAATAGACAACTGTTCCACTTAAAGACGTATTACAATGGATTTCTGGAAGATCAAGTGAGAGAGACTCGACTTGGATACTAAGCAGATCAGCTGTGAAGTGGCTTTTTGATCTTGTAGTTTTTAAATTGCTTCCTAAAGCTATTTGCTCTGCTTAAAACAAGGGACCGTGTTAGCATAAATGATCTCTATGGTGCCTCTCACCACGGATGACCCACCAGAGCGGTAGTCACCTGATTTCAGAGGTGTCTTTTCCCAAGACATTGGGTGGTGACTTCCACTCCACACCTCGTCCAGAGTCCAGATCTACTCTGAGAAGCTGAGAGGGACAAGAAAGCGAGACAGCTCAGAGCTCTGCTGAGATTCAGAGCCTGTTGGGGTGGAAAGCAATGCTTATGAAAGGTCAAAGAACAGGAGGGGAGTGAAAAGGAAGTGAGAAATGAAGACACAGACAGCTGAGACTCTTGCTTCCTTAACCTGAAGGAGAACATAAGGTCCTCATTGAAACAAGGACCCACGTTAATCACCCACACCCTGTTGAATCCTGCACCCACCATGCAGCCAGCCTTCTGTGCTTCCCCACGCACAATTTCCAACTTCCCACTCACAGCTGTTCCTCCATCTTGCTTCTCATTCTTCAACACGAGCCTGTTTGCCCAAGCAGGGCGCCTTAGACCAACGATTCTTGGAATACATCATCCAACAGAATCATCTGTCAAGCTCATTAAACATCCTGATTTGCAGACTCAGTCCCCACATATGCTGATGTGGTGGGTTTGAGATGGTGTCCTGGAGACTGCATGCTTGACATACACAGAAGGACTCTGGAACGACTGGCCCTTGGGTGACACTTTGAGAAAGGCAACCTCAAATCAACTGCCCTGGAGTCCTTTGATGACACAGGAAAACCCTCAGCTTGTCACAGTATGTTTGTGAAATCACTATTTGTGAGTCTTTTCCCTCAGTGGAAAGATGCTATTTCTATTTTTAAAATATTCCATTTTTATGGTGCAACTCGTTATATCCTAAAGTTTTTACAATCTGCTATATATATGCAGTATTATATGCATGTCTATATATAGTTATATAGAAATAATACACACCCTCCCTGAACATTATATTTATAGGTTAGAAATGTAACATGTATCTAACTATTTATATAAGTGTCTGCCTATGCTCACATGTGCTGTACATGAGAACTTTAAAGAATAATATACTTTTATTGAAAATGTATTATATAGATACATAAAGCCCCTTAGCTGTTTGTAGTGTACATAGGCACATATTTATATAAATTTAATAGTTACTGTGTATTCAGTGGAGAATATCCATCACTTTCTAATCTATTGATGATATTAATTTAAAAATCCCTTGTATTTATTATGAGTACAAGAAGGAAGAAAGGAATTAGGTAAAGAAGTGAAATAAAGTGCATGAAGGTAGTATGCCAGGGACTTCCAGGGATCCTGTCTCACTGATCAGGCAAACCATTGAAGGAACCCTTGCAAAACTCCTCCAGTAGTGGAAAACCTAAGTGTAATCACACAAGCATTGCCTTTATAGAAAGGTGACCACAGACGGCAGGAGAATAGATAAGGATGAGATTGACTTTGCCTGGGAGATTGTAGGTGGCTGTGCTGACGTGGGGGTAGGAACACCTGCACACCAGGCACTTGCCAGATAGACAAGACAAGATCTGTGGCCATTTGGAGTCATGCTCCAGCAAGGAAAGTAAGACAGGCAAGATGCAGCCTGGCAAATGTTCCAATTTGTTGTAAGTTGAGGGGGAGAAAAAGAATACTGCTTTTGAGGGTCAGAAGTTGTTCAGCTTGATGGGAATAATGTAGTAAGGAGATAGGTTATGATGTGTCCTAACAGGTCAAGATAAAGGTTGTGTTTGTTTTTAAATTTACCCTTAGAGTAGTGGGAAGTCATTGAAAGGGTTCCTGCTATGGTTTGGATGTGAGGTGTCCCCCAAAATCTCATGTGTAAGACAAAGCAAGAAGGTCCAGAGGAGAAATGATTGGGTTGTAAGAGTCTTAATCCAATCAGTGAATTAATCCCCTGATAGGGATTAACTGAGTGGTACCTGAAATGGTAGGGTCTGGCTGGAGGAAGTGGGAATTAGGGCGTGGCTTTGGGGTATGTGTTTGTATCTGGAAAGTGGAGTCTCTCTCTGCTTCCTGATCTCAGGTGAGCTGCTTCCCTCTGCCACACACTCCGCCATGATGTTCAGCCTCACCTGAAGTCCCAAGGAATGGAGCCCCTTTTCTATGGACTAAGACCTCTGAAACTTTGAGCCCTCAAATAAACTTTTCCTCCTCTACAGTTGTGCTGGTTGGGTCCGTTAGTCACAGCAGTGTAAATGCTGACTAAAACAGTCCCTGTGGGACAGGCATGTGATCATTAGAGCAGCGACACAGTCATGTTCAAGGACATCAGCTGCCACGGGGACTGGATTGGAGAAAACAACAATAAAAACCACATTCATGAAGATAAGTGAAGTGAACAAAGCTGTGGTTTAAAAAAGAAGGAGGGTGGTAGTGCTGGGACAGAGGAGAACAGAGGGGTTCAGACAGAACCCCTCTGGAAGGAGAAGAAAGGCAGACAGGAAGCCAGGGCCATTGATAAATGTCTGAGAAAAAAGGTAATAAAAATAGCATTAGGAATAACTTATGAAATTTTGGATTTTTTAAAATATTTTTTCATTGTAGTTGGACACAATACCTTTATTATTTATTTATTTTTATGTGATGTTGAGGATTGAACCCAGGGTCTCGCATGTGCAAGGCAAGTACTCTACCACTGAGCCACAACCCCAGCCCCAAATTTTGGATTTTTTTTAAAGTTGAGATCCTTGTGAACTATCCAAGTGAAATAAAAATGATTACAAATCATATGTCTGAAATAACAAAGGACATATAGCTAGAATATTTAATGAACTATTAAAATTCAGTAAGAAAACAACTCAATTTAAAAGATGGGGGGAAAATATTTGAACAAACACATCATCAATGAAGATAGATGGGTGGCAAATAAACATGTAAAGAGGTACTCAATATTATTAATTGTTAAATTCAAATGAAAAAATGAGATACTATTACTACTACTCTGACCAATTATAATGGCTTATGTATTCTTTTCTGAAAAAAAATCAACCCTGACTAATCTCTTTTAAGACTGATCTGATTGTTGGGAGAATATATAGAAATGTGAATTCTTGGACATTGGTGGTTGAACTATAAAATGGTACAACCACTGTGGAAAACATTTTGGCAGTATCACACATTTAAATGTAGACTTGTCATAAAATCTAGCCATTCTATTTTCAGATATTTACCCTGAATCATTTAAACCTATGGACTTATAAGTATTTATACATAAATACATCTACTTTATTTGTAATAGCCCCAAATTCAAAATAACCCGCGTTTCATCAAGAGGTGAATGGATAGACAAATTGGAGCACATCTATCCAAAGAATGCTACTCGATAATAACAAGAGTCATTATGATTAAATCTCAAAAGAGCTATAGTGAGTGAAAGCAGCCATACATGGAAGGATACATCCTATATGACTTGATTCATATAAAATTCTGGAAAACAAAAACAAAACGGACAAAGATCCAAGGAATATTTTCAGTTGCCTGCAGCCACTGTGGAGTGTGGGGAAGTAGTGGTGAGGAAGGTTTTAGAGTGGTAGACATGTTGACCATCTTTAAAGTGTTAATGATTTCACAGATGCACTTTCAAAACAGGTGTAATTTTACTCTGGATGAATTATACCTCAGTAAATCTGTTTTTAAAAATTAGAAATGGATAAAAATATCATAGAGAAATCAACTCTCTGACAACAAAAGAGAAGATGGATTCAGAGCAAGTGTGGAGGGAGTGGATTTAGATAAGAGGAGAAAATTTCCTATTGCGTTTGTAGAATATGCGTTTCTAGATTTGCTGCTGGGAGATTGAAGGGTTCCTGCTGAGAGCCACAGCCGGGTCGGAATGGCCCCTGGAATTTTGCCAATAGTATTGTTTGAGATGCCAGCCATTAAGATGATGCTGGATTGATTCAATTGTATATTAGACCTTTACTGTCCTCCTCTGGTGCCGCTACTTTGGAGTTCTCTCCAGGATTGCCTGGGGAGTTTGCATTGGTTGGGGAAGTTCCGGGACAGGGAGTTCCGGTTGGTGTGTGGTGTTCCTGGAGGAGCTGCATGGGTGGTGTTCGGGAGAGTTCCCCGGGGAGTGTGCTGGTGGAGTTTGGAAATAAAGTTTGTTCCTGCTTGAATGGCTCATGATTTGTGCCCAGCCAGACTGCGGCAGTTTCCCTTAAGATGCAGTAGTTATTCATATGAAGTTGGAGGAATGGTTTACTATCCATTTGGATTAAATTTTGACATGGATAATAATGGAGAATTTTTAAGTCATTTAATCTAGAAAGGTATTTTGGTTCCAGACTCATAACATTCTTTTCCATACTGTTCTAAGGATCTGAGGCATCACTGAAAAGGCTGACTTAGGAAGTGTGATTTAGGAATAAAATATGAGTTGATGTTTTGCGTTAAAACCCCCAACATTTATAAATTTGAAAAAGTTTGTACTCATTGTTACTTCATGTTCTCTATACAGGTATTTAGAAGTGGTATGATGCAGTGAATAAGGCATATTGTTTAGTCATTCATTTCCTCACTCATTTATACACTCAATAAATATTGATAAGCACTGACAGTCTGCCAGGTATTTCACCAGGCACAGCTAAGTGAATAAATAAATAGTCACTTAACCTGGTGAAAAACATAATAGAAAACAAAGTAAATTGTAATCTGAGAATTGAGTGATGATAAAGAGCAAGACAGGTTAAAAATCTGTGGGAGGAGCAATTTAGACAAAGAAACATCATGCTCAACAGCTCCAAGTTCTAGTGCACTGAGGCAGGGGATGCCCTGAGAGGCTGGATTCCAGAGACCAAGGAGCTTGTTTATGAGATGAGGCTGGATCAAAGTCATGATACAGGATTCCCAGTTTTATTCTCACTATGATAATAGGGCATTGGAAAACTTTGAGTGAAAGAGGGTTCACATATGATTTGCATTTTAAAGAATATCTGGTTTCTTTAAATGCATTGTTGGGCATCAACAGAAAACCTGTGCCTAAGAAGTGATTTCAGTTATCCACACAAGATGATTATCTCCTGGACAAAAATAATAGTGGTGAAAATGGAAGGAAGTTTGTGTTCATTAGTTATTCATCACTGCGACTAAAATACCTGACCAGAACAACTGAGAGGAGGAAAAGTTTATTTTGGGCTCACACATTCAGAGATTCTGTCCACAGTCATCTGACTCCATTGCTCTGGGACCTAGGTGAGGCAGAGCATCATGGCAGAGGGTATGGTGGGGAAAAGCTATCAGCTCAGGGCAGCTGGTTAACCTCTAGAGAGAGATAGCACAAGGTGTTAGGGATGAGAAATGTAATCCCCAAGGGCACACACCTAGTGACTTACTTCTTACAGCCACACCCTACCTGCCTACAGTACCACCCAGAATAGTAGCCCTTTCAAATTATTAACATCAAACAGATCAAGTCACTGATTAGGTCGTAGTTAGCTTGATCTGATCATTTCAGCTTTGAACATTCCTGCATTAAATGAAGGAACTTTTGGAAAGATTCATCATATCTAAACCATAACAAATTGAGTTACTTAATAATATATTTCAAAGAACAGCTGAAAAAAACTGAAATGAGTAAGAAAAGATATTTGGTGTGAATAATCAATTTGTGATACAATTTTACATTTGTGATCATGTGACAAATATTTCCCAAACTTCTTGGCTACTCAGTAAATTTCATCCACCTTTCCTATACTTGGTAATCACAGGTTCATTCTCAAAAATTTCAGTTCTCCTCACCTGAGAGAAAGGTAGGATTGCACCATTCTATCCTCTGTCATATTATGCATGCTTATATGATTTGCTTCCACAAATGAATTACAAGCAAAGGTAATACACATTACTTCTAAGTGGGAACATTGAAAGCTCGATCAAAATTTATTATGCCCCCTTTTAGTTTGGCATGGTGATCACGTCTTTTTTTTTATTAATTTTTAAAATCCATATATGACAGTGGAATGCATTACAATTCATAGTACACATATAGAGCACAAATTTTTCATATCTCTGGTTGTATACAAAGTATACTCACATCAATTCTTGTATTCATACATGTGCTTTGGATAATGATGTTCATCACATTCCATCATCATTTTTAACCCCACACCCCCTCCATTCCCCTCCCATCCCTCTGCCCTATCTAGAGTTCATCTATTCCTCCCCTGCTTCTTCTCCCTACCTCAATCAGATGACTGTGGACAGAATCTCTGAAAGTGTGAGCCCAAAATAAACTTTTCCTCCTCTCAGTTGTTCTGGTCAGGTATTTTAGTCGCAGTGATGAATAACTAATGAACACAAACTTCCTTCCATTTCCACCACTATTATTTTTGTCCAGGAGATAATCATCTTGTGTGGATAACTGAAATTGCTTCTTAGGCACAGGTTTTCTGTTGATGCCCAACAATGCATTTAAAGAAACCAGATATTCTTTAAAATGCAAATCATATGTGAAACCTCTTTCACTCAAAGTTCTCCAATGGCCTCTTATATCAGAGAAAATATTTGGCATTTGGTTTTTGGGGAGTGGCTAACTTCACTTAGCATTATCTTCTCTAACTCCATCCATTTATCTGCAAATGCCATGATTTTTATTCTCTTTTATTGCTGAGTAATATTCTATTGTGTATATATGCCACATTTTTTAAATCCATTTATTCACTGAAGGACATCTAGGTTGGTTCCACAGTTTAGCTATTGTGAATTGAGCTGCTGTAAACATTGATGTGGCTGTGTCCCTGTAGTATGCTATTTTTATGTCTGTTGGGTATAGACTGAGGAGGCAGATAGCTGGGTCAAATAGTGGTTCCATTCCCAGTTTTCCAAGGAATCTCCATACTGATTTCCATATTGGCTGCACCAATTTGCAGTCCCACCAACAGTGTATGAGTGTGCCTTTTCTCCCACATCCTCGCCAACACTTATTGTTGTTTGTATTCATAATAGCTGCCATTCTGACTGGAGTGAGATGAAATCTTAGAGTAGTGTTGATTTGCATTTCTCTAATTGCTAGAGATAATGAACACTTTTTCATATATTTGTTGATTGATTGGATATCATCTTCTGAGAAGTGTCTGTTCAGTCCTTGGCCCATTTATTGATTGAGTTGTTTGTTTTTTTGGTGTTTAGCTTTATGAGTTCTTTATATACCCTAGAGATTAGTGCTCTATCTGATGTGTGAGGGGTAAGCATTTGCTCCCAAAATGTAGGCTCTTTATTCTTGGTCATCACATCTTGAGATCAAAGCCTCCATCAGTCTGAATTCCAGAATGTCTCAGTTGCACTAAAAACTTTTCATCTTCTCCCTCTTCACTTTTTATTTGGAGCCATTGGGAAAAAAATGTTACCACAGAATAAGCAAAACTATATGATTGACATATCAAGTTTAAGTAGCTTCTATCTGTATTACAATACTTATTTTCCAAAGTACAAGTCACAATCTTCTTTCCTAGCTTTCCTTGCAGTAGCTGTATAAGTGTGACCTGGGCATTGACAATCAAAAGCATCTGCATGACATTGATATCTAGAAGAGATCTGTGTGAAGGAGGATATGCTGTTGAGTTTCCACTGATGATAAAAGACAGCAACAAACTTGGCCTCAGCAACAGTGCCCATGGATAGTGATGGACCCTGCAGTGCTAGTGCCCAGTGACATCTATGGCAGATTGCTATGCCTTGTTCTGTAGCTGTTATGCCTGATTCTCTAGGCTTCAAAGAGATTCTGTTCTTAATGCATTCCTATGGAGGTAGCTATAGAAGGTTCTGTTTGCAACCCTCAGTGACAGAGATGCCCATTAAAAATATTGTTGAAAATGCTGAGTGGACAATTAGACATATAAATATAGACTTTGGGACATGGGATATAAATGTAGCATTCAAATTACAAATACAGTTTTTGAAGGACATGTATAAAGATACTAAAAATGAGTTAAAAAAATTTTTAATAGTCCGTTAGGCCAAGCAGAGGTCAGTGATCCAACAAAGTTGTTCAACTTCCGTAAGTTGGAAAAACAAAAAAGCAAACAAACAAAAATTATCAGGACAATGAATGACAAGGAAGCCAAGAGAGGAAAATGGTGTTTATAGTAGTTAGAAGTAAAGTGTGCTTAATGCTCAATAAGAAAGAGACAGTTTTCCTTAGATTTGGAAAAACAGAGTTAAGATTTAGGTGATACTAATGTGTTTCAACAGTATAGAACAGTGATACGGCCACATCAATGTCTATAGGAGCTCAATGCACAATAGTTAAGCAACCTAAGTGCCCTTAAACAGATGAATAGATCAAGAAAATATGGTAGGTATACACAATGGAATATTACTCAGCCATAAAGAAGAATGAAATTATGCCATTTGCTGGCAAATGGATAGAACTGGAGACCATCATGTTAAGTGAAATAAGTCAATTCCCCCAAACTAAAGGCTAAATGTTCTCTCTGATATGCAGATGCTAACACACTGTAAGAGGATGGGGGGAGGGAAGAATAGAAGTTCATTGGATTAGAAAAAGGTGAATGAGTGAAGAGGGAATGGGATAGGAAAGATAGTAGAATGAATTGTACATCACTTTCCTGTGTTCATATATGAATACACAGCCAGTGTAACTCCACATCATATACAATCTAAAGAATGGAAAGTTATACTCATGTATGTAAAATATGTCAAAATATATTCTACTGTCATGTATAACTAAAAATAAAAAAAAAAAACAAGAACGCTCTTGGTTGAGTAGAAAAGTGGAGGGCTTCAAGTGGAGACAGGTTTCACAGACAATTTCTTTAGCAGAGTTATCCATAATAGGCATTTAACATTGTCTTTTGATGTTCAATAAACAATTACAGAATATCAGCAATGTACGACAATAAACACTTGTTTATTTCTTACTTATACATTCATAGGTTAATTGGGGCAGTTTAGTTTCAGGTTACATGTCAGAAAGTTGACTGGGTGGCCCTATATGTACTACATATGTCCTTCAGGAAGACACTGGAATAGAAGGAGCCACCTGAGTTACATTGTGGTGGGGAGGCTGGGAGTTCCTGCTGTGTAAACTTGAATTCACTCAAGCTTAGGCTCAAAACAAGCCTCTGTCAATTCTGCCCACCTGTTAACTGACAGCAAGTCACATAACAAATCCTAACCCCTGGGGAGACTGAGAGAGAGATGCTGCAGGTAACTGTAGGAGAATAATTTTATGTACCACAGATACAGGTTAAGAAAAAGTCTTTTTGTTTGCATGTTATATAACTGCTAAAAATAAACTAAAAGGAGGTATGTATTTATATACCTATACCTATTTCATTTATTTTAGATACCATTATATTTGTGTTTAATTAATTTTTTAACTGTTATATGGCCACCAAAAATAAACTGAGGAGATAAATGTAACCTTGAAAACTTATACTGAAGATTGTTAATTTAAACACATTTGAAAGAACTGGAATAACACATATTGAATTTATTTTTCTCATGAAATCTCATGTCAAGGCAACAATCCCAAAATGTGTTCTTGGGAACATCAATTCCACAGGGATAATCATAGGTGTTAAATGATAAAACAATTCAATGATACAAAAAAAAATTATATGAATAAGGAAGGGCTTAAAAAATTCAGTTTGTAAAGGTGGAATTTTCTTAAAATCCCTTGGTAGTAAATGCATATTATGATTCTCTAGAACATTGAGAGCTAGAATCCCTTGGAGCGGAGTTTGGGAAATTGAGGTATAAATCTCTTTTTCTTAAACTCTTGTGCTTTAAATTTATAGATTCTTAGAAACAAAGACCTTTACTAGCAAATAATCTTGCCATTAACCTTTGTTGGTGTACAGAAATGTGTTAAGAAAAAATATCTATTAAACTGTACATTTTTCTTCAGAGACAGAGTCAGTGAACACTACCAAACACAGAGTTTTTGTGTGTTCTAGCACCTGTATCAGGAGCTAGTCTGACTCAAACAGGAGATTTCCCATTGAAGACATTCTTAGTCTTTTAAAGGGGAATGGACACAAATAAACATATTCTAAAAGAATGCTCATTTCTGAAAGGGAGTTAGGTAAATCTCAATGGGAGTCTTGAATGAGGAGAGATTTCTCCCAGTTGAGGAGGTCACCATTAGCTCAAATAGCAAAGTTTCTGACCATCCTCTGCTGGCTTGGCCAGTCCCATGGAGCTCGTAAAATGGGAGGCAGCTTTAAAGTGGCTTGACTGTCTGCCCTTCTAGACATGCTCATTTCTCCATCAGCCTTTACAATAAACAAATATGTTTTATGTGCTACTTTTGGGCTTATGGCCTCTATATGAAACATGACCTTGGGCCTCTTGAAAATGCAACTATAAAATTTTATAGGAGTGATGGTTCCTACAATGCTGCACTGTATCTCCTTCACTCAAATAACTTGCATGCCAGGAACCTGCTTTAGCAATAATTGACATCCCTTTGCAGAAATTGATTCAAGCCCTGACTATTAATTATTCTAAAATACATAATGGGCTGACTATCTAAAAAAACATATATTCATGCCAGTGGCAGCTTTGTTATGAGGAGCCACAGTGACGTTGAGGGAGAAGAGCTGCCCAGGGATGGATAGCCAACCACCCAGCCAAGAGTCCACAAGGGACATTTTTGTTTATAACACTATGATTTCTCAAGCAAGATGATGGACTGCTTCCTCATTTAATAAGTTCTTATTTTCTGTCCTCTAATAGAATTTTAGATTTTTCTTTAGAGACATTTTGAAAACTATTTACAAAAGTAGTTCTTAGGTGCTTTATAATTTCTAGTATGATTGTAAATTGTATTTTACTTTAATTCATTTTCAGGTGATTATTTCTGCAGTATAATGCTATTTGTGTTGTTTTTCCCTTAATTAATTAATTTTTAGTAACTGTGATAAAATATACCTAACATTTATCATATTAACTAGTTTTAAGTGTAAAGTCCAATAGCATTAATTACTTTCACACTGTTATGTAACCATTGTCAACATCCATCTCCAGAACTTTTGTCATCTTGTGAAATACTAATTATGTGCCCATCACATAATACCTCCCTATTCCTGCCTTCTGCCAGCTTCTGCCAACCACCACCCTACTTTGTGTCTCCATGAATTTGAGTGCTCTGAGCACCTTGAATGAATCGAACCATTCATATGATTGTCTTTTTGCGACTGGTTTATTCCACTGAAGCATAATATTATGATTTGTAGATGTAGTGTCCTCCAAATGCTCATGTGTGAGACAATGCAACCAAGTCTAGAGGTGAAATGATTAGATTGTCAGAGCCGTAACCTAATCAGTGGATTAACCCACTGATATGGATTAAATAGTTGGTAACTGTAGGTAGGTATGGTATGTTTGGAGGAGGTAGATTCCTGGAGTTATGCCTTTGTATATTTATATATCCCTGAGTTTACATTTTTGTCCCTGGTGAGTGGAGTTCTCTCTCTGATTCCTGTTGCCATATTCTAAGCTGCTTTTTTTTTTTCCTTCCATGCCCTTCCACCTTGTCTTGGGCACAGAACCGTGGACTCAGCCATTTATGGACTGAGACCTCTGGAGCTGTGAGCCAAAATAAACTTCCCTTCTCCAGTTGTTCTTGTCAGGTCTTTTGGTCACAGTGACCAAAAAAACTGACTAAATAAAATGCATAATGTTTTCAGGCTTCATAATATTCTACCTCTGTTAGAATTTCCATCTTTTAAAAGATCAATTAATAGACTATAATATGCATACATTGAACTATTCATTCATCCATGGACATTTGAATTGCTTCTACCCTCTGGTTATTATAAATAATGCTGCTATATACATGGGTGTACAAATATCTCTTAAGGTCCCTGTTTCAAATGCTTTGGGGCATGTGTTGGATTATACAGTAATTTTAGATTTAGGAGAAATTGCCATGCTGTTTGGTACTGTATGTTATCATCTTGCATTTCTACCAGCAGTAGACCATGGTTCCAAATTTTATACATTTTTTCCAATACTTGGTAAGTTGGCTTGGTTTCTGTCTATTTTTTTTCTCTTAAATATTAACTATCCTAATTGGTGTAAGGAAAAATCAGAGTGTGGTTTTGATTTGCATTCCCCAGTTGTTACTACTTTTGAGCATCTTATCACATGCTTATTGGCTATTTGTTATCTCAGGAGGCTGTCTATTCAAGACTTTTACCTATTTTTGAAACAGATTGTTTTATAATGGGGTAATTTAAGAGCATCTCTATTCTGGTTATTAAACCTTTTTTGGATATTCAATTTACAAATATTTTTTTGCCAGTCTGCAAGTTGTCTCTTCACTCCATTGATAGTGTCCTTGAGTATGAGTTATTAATTTTGATGAAGTTCAACTTATATTTTTCTTTTGATGCCTGTGATTTCAGTGTTATATCCAAGTAATCATTGCCAAATCCAAGGTCCTAAAGATTTACCCCTATTTTCTTTAAAGAATTTTATAGTTTTAGATTTTACATTTAAGCTTTTGATCAATTTGAGTTAATTCTTTTTAATGTGATGCTAGGGATTAAAACCCAGGGCCTCATACATCTTAAGCAAGTGTGCTACCACTGAGCTACATCCACAGGCCTTAAGTGAATTTTTATATATTATGTAAGGTTAGGGTTACTCTTCATTCTTTTTTTTTGGGGGGGGGGCAGGTACTGGGGATTGAACTCAGGGGCACTCGACCACTGAGCCACAACCCCAGCTCTAATTTTGTATTTATTTAGAGACAGGGTTTAATTGAGTTGCTTAGTGTCTTGCTTTTGCCAAGAATGGCTTTGAACTTACAATCTTCCTGTCTTGGCTTCCCAAGCTGCTAGTCTTACAGGCATGTGCCACTGTGCCAGGCAACTTTATTCTTTTATATGCCAAAATAGTTCCCCAGTACCATTTGTTGAAAAGACTATCCTTTTCCATCAAATGGTCTAAGAATGCCTGAAAATCATTTTATAATTTATGAAAATAAATCTTATTAGCTCTTAACATGTGATTTATTTTTTAATAGATTTCATTCTTTTTTTTTTTTAATTTTTTATTGTGGGTTGTTCAAAACATTACAAATTTCTTGACATATCATATTCCACACTTTGATTCAAGTGGGTTATGAACTCCCACCTTCACCCCATACACAGATTGCAGATTCACATCAGTTACACATCCATTGATTTACAAATTGCCATACTAGTGTCTGTTGTGCTCCGCTGCCTTTCCCATCATCCACCCTCCCCCCTCCCCACCTCTCCCCTCCCCTCCCCTCCTCTCTCTCTACCCCCTCCACTGTATAACCCTGAGGGTCTCCTTCCATTACCGTGCAATTTACCTCTCTCTCCCTTTCCCTCCCACCTCTCATCCCTGTTAAATGTTAATCTTCTTCTCCTGTTCTTCCTCCCTACTCTGTTCTTAGTTACTTTCCTTATATCAAAGAAGACATTTGGCATTTGTTTTTTAGGGATTGGCTAGCTTCACTTAGCATAATCTGCTCTAATGCCATCCATTTCCCTGTAAATTCTATGATTTTGTCATTTTTTAATGCAGAGTAATACTCCATTGTGTATAAATGCCACATTTTTTTTATCCATTCGTCTATTGAAGGGCATCTAGGTTGGTTCCACAGTCTTGCTATTGTGAATTGTGCTGCTATGAACATCGATGTAGCAGTGTCCCTGTAGCATGCTCTTTTTAGGTCTTTAGGGAATAGACCAAGAAGGGGAATAGCTGGGTCAAATGGTGGCTCCATTCCCAGCTTTCCAAGAAATCTCCATACTGCTTTCCAAATTGGCTGCACCAATCTGCAGTCCCACCAGCAATGTACAAGTGTACCCTTTTCCCCACATCCTCGCCAGCACTTGTTGTTGTTTGACTTCCTAATGGCTGCCAATCTTACTGGAGTGAGATGGTATCTTAGGGTGGTTTTGATTTGCATTTCTCTGACAGCTAGAGATGTTGAGCATTTTTTCATGTACTTGTTGATTGACTGTATGTCCTCCTCTGAGAAGTGTCTGTTCAGGTCCTTGGCCCATTTGTTGATTGGGTTGTTTGTTCTCTTATTGTCTAATTTTTTGAGTTCTTTGTATACTCTGGATATTAGGGCTCTATCTGAAGTGTGAGGAGTAAAGATTTGTTCCCAGGATGTAGGCTCCCTATTTACCTCTCTTATTGTTTCTTTTGCTGAGAAAAAACTTTTTAGTTTGAGTAAGTCCCATTTGTTGATTCTAGTTATTAACTTTTGTGCTATGGGTGTCCTATTGAGGAATTTGGAGCCCGACCCCACCGAATGTAGATCGTAGCCAACTTTTTCTTCTATCAGACGGCGTGTCTCTGATTTGATATCAAGCTCCTTGATCCATTTTGAATTCACTTTTGTGCATGGCGAGAGAAAGGGATTCAGTTTCATTTTGTTGCATATGGATTTCCAGTTTTCCCAGCACCATTTGTTGAAGATGCTATCCTTCCTCCATTGCATGCTTTTAGCCCCTTTATCAAATATAAGATAGTTGTAGTTTTGTGGATTGGTTTCTGTGTCCTCTGTTCTGTACCATTGGTCCACCTGCCTGTTTTGGTACCAGTACCATGCTGTTTTTGTTACTATTGCTCTGTAGTATAGTTTGAAGTCTGGTATCGCTATACCGCCTGATTCACACTTCTTGCTTAGCATTGTTTTTGCTATTCTGGGTCTTTTATTTTTCCATATGAATTTCATGATTGCTTTCTCTATTTCTACAAGAAATGCCTTTGGGATTTTGATTGGCATTGCATTAAACCTATAGAGAACTTTTGGTAATATCGCCATTTTGATGATGTTAGTTCTGCCTATCCATGAACAGGGTATATTTTTCCATCTTCTAAGATCTTCTTCTATTTCTCTCTTTAGGGTTCTGTAGTTTTCATTGTATAAGTCTTTCACCTCTTTTGTTAGGTTGATTCCCAAGTATTTTATTTTTTTTGAAGATATTTTGAATGGAGTGGTTGTCCTCATTTCCATTTCAGAGGATTTGTCACTGATATACAGGAATGCCTTTGATTTATGCGTGTTGATTTTAAATCCTGCCACTTTGCTGAATTCATTTATTAGCTCTAATAGTTTCTTTGTAGAGCCTTTTGGGTCTGCTAGATATAGAATCATATCATCTGCAAATAGTGATAATTTAATTTCTTCTTTTCCTATTTTTATGCCTTTAATTTCTTTCGTCTGTCTAATTGCTCTGGCCAGTGTTTCGAGAACTATGTTGAAGAGAAGTGGAGAGAGAGGGCATCCCTGTCTTGTTCCAGATTTTAGAGGGAATGCCTTCAGTTTTTCTCCATTCAGAATGATGCTAGCCTGAGGCTTAGCATAGATTGCTTTTACAATATTGAGGTATGTTCCTGTTATCCCTAGTTTTTCTAGAGTTTTGAACATAAAGGGATGCTGTACTTTGTTGAATGCTTTTTCCGCATCTATCGAGATGATCATATGGTTCTTATTTTTAAGTCTATTGATGTGGTGAATAACATTTATTGATTTCCGTATATTGAACCAGCCTTGCATCCCAGGGATGAATCCTACTTGATCATGGTGTACAATTTTTTTGATATGTTTTTGTATCCGATACGCCAGAATTTTATTGAGGATTTTTGCATCTAGGTTCATTAGAGATATTGGTCTGTAGTTTTCTTTCTTTGAAGTGTCTTTGTCTGGTTTAGGTATCAGGGTGATGTTGGCCTCATAGAATGAATTTGGAAGTTCTCCCTCCTTTTCTATTTCCTGAAGTAGCTTGAAAAGTATTGGTATTAGTTCTTCTTTAAAGGTTTTGTAAAATTCTGCTGTATACCCATCCCGACCTGGGCTTTTCTTAGTTGGTAGTGTTTTTATGGTTTCTTCTATTTCCTCAATTGATATTGGTCTGTTTAGGTTTTCTATATCCTCCTGACTCAATCTGGGCAGATCATATGACTTAAGAAATTTTTCTATGCCTTCACTATCTTCTAATTTATTGGAGTATAAGGATTCAAAATAGTTTTTGATTATCTTCTGTATTTCTGAAGTGTCTGTTGTGATATTGCCTTTTTCATCCCGTATGCTAATAATTTGAGTTCTCTCTCTTCTTCTCTTCGCTAGCATCGCTAAGGGTCTGTCGATTTTGTTTATTTTTTCAAAGAACCAACTTTTAGTTTTGTCAATTTTTTCAATTGTTTCTTTTGTTTCGATTTCATTAATTTCAGCTCTGATTTTAATTATTTCTTGCCTTCTACTTCTTTTGCTGTTGTTTTGCTCTTCTTTTTCAAGGATTTTGAGATGAAGTATGAGATCATTTATTTGTTGGTTTTTTCTTTTTTTAAGGAATGAACTCCAAGCAATGAATTTTCCTCTTAGAACTGCTTTCAATGTGTCCCATAGATTCCGATATGTTGTGTCTGTGTTTTCATTTATCTCTAAGAATTTTTTAATTTCCTCCTTGATGTCTTCTATAACCCATTGATCATTCAGTAACCTATTGTTCATTCTCCAAGTTGATGTATGCTTTTTCCTTCCTTCTTTTATCGTTGATTTTCAGTTTCATTCCATTATGATCAGATAAGATGCATGGTAATATCTCTACTCCTTTATATTGTCTAAGAGTTGCCCTGTGACATAATATATGATCTATTTTTGAGAAGGATCCATGTGCTGCTGAGAAAAAAGTGTAACTGCTTGATGTTGGGTGGTATACTCTATATATGTCAATTAGGTCTAGGTTATTAATAGTGTTATTGAGTTCTATAGTTTCCTTATTCAACTTTTGTTTGGAAGATCTGTCCAGTGGCGAGAGAGGTGTGTTGAAGTCTCCCATGATTATGGTGTGGTGGTCTATTAGACTCTTGAACTTGAGAAGAGTTTGTTTGACGAACATAGCTGCACCATTGTTTGGGGCATAAATATTTATGATTGTTATGTCTTGTTGGTGTATGGTTCCCTTAAGCAGTATGTAGTGTCCCTCTTTATCTCTTTTGATTAACTTTGGCTTGAAATCTATTTTATTTGATATGAGTATGGACACGCCTGCTTGTTTCCGAAGTCCATATGAGTGATATGATTTTTCCCAACCTTTCACCTTCAGCCTATGTATGTCTTTTCCTATCAAATGCGTCTCCTGTAGGCAGCATATTGTTGGGTCTTGTTTTGTGATCCATTCTACTAGCCTGTGTCTCTTAATTGGTGAGTTTAAGCCATTAACATTTAGGGTTATTATTGAGATATGGGTTGTTCTTCCAGCCATATTTGTTTATTTCTGTTACTAAACATTGTTTGTTTTCCTCTTTGATTATTTCCCCCCCCCTTTACTGTCCTACCTCCCACTGTTGGTTTTCATTGTTATTTTCCATTTCCTCTTCCTGTAATACTTTGGCGAGGATGTTTTGAAGAGATGGTTTTCTAGCTGCGAATTCTTTAAACTTTTGTTTATCGTGGAAGGTTTTAATTTCATTCTCCATCCTGAAGCTTAATTTCGCTGGATACACAATTCTTGGTTGGAACCCATTATCTTTCAGTGTTTGAAATATGTTATTCCAGGATCTTCTAGCTTTCAGAGTCTGTGTTGAAAGATCAGCTGTTATCCTGATTGGCTTGCCCCTAAATGTAATCTGCTTCCTTTCTCTTGTAGCTTTTAAAATTCTCTCCTTATTCTGTATGTTGGGCATCTTCATTATAATGTGTCTAGGTGTGGATCTCTTATGATTTTGCACATTCGGCGTCCTGTAGGCTTCTAGGATTTGGGATTCTGTCTCATTCTTCAAGTCTGGGAAGTTTTCTTGTATTATTTCATTGAATAGACTGCTCATTCCTTTGGTTTGGAGCTCTGTACCTTCCTGTATCCCAATGACTCTTAAGTTTGGTCTCTTAATGTTATCCCATATTTCTTGGATGTTCTGCTCATGGTTTCTTAACAGTCTTGCTGAGCTGTCTATGTTCTTTTCCAGTTGAAATACTTTGTCTTCATTGTCTGATGTTCTATCTTCTAAGTGTTCTACTCTGTTGGTAGTATTCTCCATTGAGTTTTTAAGTTGGTTTATTGCTTCCTGCATTTCTAGGATTTCTGATTGCTTGTTTTTTATAACCTCTATCTCCCTGTATAGTTGATCCTTTGCTTCCTGGATTTGTTTGCGTAATTCATTGTCGAAGTGATCTTTCATTGTCTGATTTTGCTGTTTAATGTCTTCCTTGATACTCCAGATCATCTGAAGCATGTATATCCTGAATTCTTTATCTGACATTCCATCTGCTGCAGCTGTTACCTCTTCTAAAGTTGCGTTGACCTGCATTGCTTGTGGTCCTTTCTTTCCTTGTCTTTTCATACTACTTGCGTATCTTTCCTGCAGGTGCGGGCGGCGGCTCTGCTCTCTCCTTATTCCAATTGGGGTGTCGTGGCTACCACGCCGGCAGGTCACTGGGCCTGTTCTGGGAGCTGGTGGCGGCTCTGTTCTGCCCCTACTCCAATTGGGGTGACGAGTGTACCACGCCGGCAGGCCACCGGGCCTGATCCGCCGGTCGGTTGCAGGTTTGCCTACCCTGCAGGCGCGGGCGGCAGCTCTACTCTGCCCCTACTCCAAATGGGGTGACGTGTCTGTCGTACCAGCAGGCCACTGGGCCTGTCCCGCTGGTCGGTCGCAGATCTGCCCACCTTTCGGGCACGGGTGGAGGCTCTGCTCTGCCCCTACTCCAATTGGGGTGTCGTGACTACCCCGCCTGCAGGACGCTGGGTCTGTTCCTGGCAAGGGAGGCGACTCTGCTCTGTCACTACTCCAATTAGGGTGGTGTTTGTACCACGCCGGCAGGCTCCTGGGCCTGATCCGCTGGTCTGTTGTAGGTCTGCCTACCTTGAAGGCGCGGGCGGCGGATCTGCCCTGCCCCTCCTACCACGCCTGCGGACCCCTGGGCCTGATCTGCAGGTTGATCACTGGTCTGCTCACCCTGCGGGCACGGGTGGTGGTTCCGCTCCGCCCCCACTCCAATTGGGGTCACGTGACCACCACACCAGCAGGGCCTGATCCGGGCGTGGGAGAAGGATCTGCTCTGCCCCTACTCGAGTTGGGGTGACGTGTGTACCACACTGGCAGGCCACTGGGCCTGACCCGCCAGGCTGTCACAGGTCTGTTTACCTTGCAAGCGTGAAGGGCGGCTCTGCCCTGCCCCTCCTACCACGCCCATGTACTACTGGGTCGTGGGTCTGCCCACCTGGCGGGTGTGGGTGGCGGCTCCGCTCCGCCCCCTCTCCAATTGGGGTCACGCGGTCACCATGCTGGCGAGCCGCTGGGCCTGCTCCGGGGGCTTGCGGCGGCCCGGCTCCTTCCCTCTGGCTCGAGGACAAATTGAGGAGACTCGGGTGACTGAGCCTCACCCCCCTTACCAGGAGACCAACTGCTTATGTCACCGCTGGTATTGATGAAGATCTCTCCTCCACCGCTTTCTGCTGACATCAGATCTCTGCCATGTTGGTATCCTATGCGAATGGCAGCATTTCATTCCCCTTGCGGGGCAACCCAAGCAACGGGTGAGTCCTGACCAGCCCTCAGCAGGACCCGGACCGAGACACAGTTTCCGCGGGCTCCTAGCCCCGGTCCAGGGAAGTTCCGGGAGCCGGAACTCGGCCGCTCCGTGCTCGGTGTAAGCTCCTATAAGTGTAAGCTCCAAGAAGCAGCCCCCGCGGGCTCAGTTCCGGGAGCCGGAATTCGGCTTCTTGGTGCTTGGTGTATGCTCTGATAGTAGCAGGGTCCAAGAAGCAGCCTCCGCAGGCTCCGCAGCCCTGAGCCAGGGCGGTTCCGGGACGGTTCCGGGAGCCGGAACTCGGCCGCCCCGCGCTCCGTGTTCACTCCGATAAGATCAGATTTTAAGAAGCACCCAGGCGCTGAACCCTAGCAATCTGTCTGCGAGCCACAGGCGAATTGCAGCCTGAAATTACCTGTTCTATGGCTGAATGAGCTGCGGTCAGTCAAAAACAGGTATGGTGACGTCAGTTTACCAACATGGTGGCTGCTGGCCTCCTCTGTGGTCTGACCGGTGTGGAGAACCGAGATGGACCGCTTCCTTCCCCCGTCTCGAACCCAGAATTCAGCCCTGAGTGCGGTGCTTGCGCGTCTGGCAGAAACTGCAGCACTGTAACCCTGCGTCTCTATCCCAGCGCGCGTTGCAGACTCTAGCCGCGGGGCGATTTGCTGAATAAGCAGTTTTACCCTCCGTGCGACAAACCTCTCGCGTTTGAGTCCCCGTAGCCGATCCTCGTGTGATGGAAATCCTTCCTCCAGGTTCCGGCGCACCCCACTATTGCTGGAAATTCCTAACAAGATATCCTTTAGCCGTCCTGACTTGTCATACTCCCACACAGTGAAGCAGCACACGGGGGTAATGCACTCCCCTCGCCGCCATCTTCTCCCTCCGATTTCATTCTTTAGAGTAGTTTCAGGTTCATCACAAAAGTGATCAGAAAGTTTGGAGGATTCTCCCACCTTCCATGCACAACTGTGCTCCCTAGCACATATCACTCTGTGAAATGGTTTCACACCAGTGAAACTGCACGACACATCATTACCCTAAAGGCCCCAGGGGAAATTGTACTCACTCTTGCTTTTGTATGTTCTATGGGTTTTGACAAATTTGTTGACATGCACTCATTATTGTCATATAATACAGAATAATTTCACTCTCTATGCTTTGCCTATGCACCCCATTTTTCTCTCATCTCACTGTAACCCCTGATCTTTTTACTATCTCCATAGTTTTTGTCTTTTTCAGAGTGTCACATTATTGAAATCCTATATTATGTTGCATTTTCAAATTGTCTTTCTTCACTTAGCAATATAAATTCTAGGTTTCTTCTGTGTCTATGACTTGATACCTTTTTTCTGTATAGTGCTGAATAACAGTACGTCTTATGTACCATCACTGTTTATTTATCTACTTATCTACTGAGGAAGATTTAATTTGCTTAGTCTTTTTTGGCAATTATGAGTAAAGCTTCAATAACGTTTTTGTGCAGGGTTTTTTTTGGTGGGTATGTTTTCAACTCTTTGGGGGTAAATACCATTACTGTGATTGTTGGATCATATGTTAAGAGTAGGTTTGCTTTTTTAAGAAAGTGCCCAAACTTTCTTTGCATGGTGACAGTTACTTTGCATTCTTATCAGCAATGAAAGTTACTGTTGTTCCATATTAACAGCATTTTATCTTCTCCTTGTTTTGGATTTTGGACACTCTAATAGGTGTCTAGTGGTTACTCTTTGTTGTTTTAATTTTCAGTTCCCTAATGACATATGAGGTTGCTTATCTTTTCACAGGCTTAATTGTTATATGTATACCTTCATTGGTGAAGTGACTATCTTTTTGTTCATATTTTGGTTGTGTTATTTTCTTTTGTTACATTTTATAAGGTTTTTTTGGTGTATTTTGGTTAATAGATCTATATTTGAGCTGGGTGCACTGGTACATTCCTGTAATCATGGCTACTCAGGAGGCTGATACAGGAGGATTGCAAGTTTGGGGCTAGCCTCAGCAACTTATCAAGGCCTTGCCTCCAAAAATAAAAAGTGCTGGGGATAGAACTCAGTGGTAGAACAACCCTGAGTTCCATCTCAAATACATAACAAAAACACAAACAACCTCCACCCAAACCAAAAATACTTAAGTTTTCAAATATTTTTCCCAGAGTGTGACTTGTCTTCTCATTTTATTTAGACTACTTCTGCAAAGCAAAAGCCTTTTAATTATAATGAAGTTGAGTTGATCAATCATTTTTTTTCAATGGATCATACTTTTTTTTTGGTATGGTATCTAAGAAGTCCTTCCACAGTCAAAGCTTTATAGATTTTTTTTCATATGTTATAACCTAGGCATTTCATAATTTTGCATTTGCTTTTAGGTCTATGGTCCATTTTGAAGTCATTTTTGTGATTAGTATAGAGTTTGTGTCTAGATTCATCTCTCTACTTGTGGACGTGAAATTATTCAAATTGTAATCATACAGTTTTCTCAAACTATCTTTTCTCCATTGTATTACCTTTGCTCCTTTGTCAAAGATCAGTTGACCCTATTAATGTGTATCTATTTCTGGGCTCTCTATTCTGTTTTATTGATCTATTTGTCTATTGTTTAGCAAATGCCATACTCTTTGTATTACTTTAGTAATAGAAAATCTTGAAGTTGGATAATGTAAGACTTTGTTCTTCAATATTGAATTAGCATTTCTGTTTTTTTCTTTTATCATTATATAAATTTAGAATCAATTTGTCAATATCCACAGAATAACTTTCTGAGATTTTGATTTGGATTTCAGGGAATCTATAGATCAAACTGTGAATAGCTGAAATCTTGGAAAATATTGTGTCTTCCTATTCACGAACATGGAATATCTCCCCACTTATTTAGTTCTTAGTTTTTTTTTTTTTTTAATCTGAAAACGTCTTAGATTACCTCCTGTTTTTGAAGGACAGGGTGTTTTTGCCCAGCCTTGCTTCTGCAAGCTATATGCTTGCTACTTATAGGTACATGGGCATAGCTACCTGCCTGGGGACTAGAAAATAGGAGGTGAGTAGTCACTACTGTGATAAGAGTCAATCCATGCCCCAATCTTCAACCAAAAATAAGTGAAATCTAAAATTCAAGCCTTCAATGGACTGCAGTGTTTCAAAATGTTACATTAGATTCAGCCAGTGTGTAACTGTTGTGTAAGTGAAGAGACAAATCTGCAGCTTCTCACTCCACTATCTTTCTTCTAGCTACACTGCTATTTATTTCCATAGGTTCATTTTTATATCTTGCAACCCTGCTGATCTCTCTTATTTACTGTAAAAGTTTTTGATTTGATTATGTTGACCGATCAATGTAGAAACTGCATGTCTGCAAGAATGGAAGTTTTATCTCTTTCTTTCCAAATTTCTCTGATTTATTGTCTTCCTATTATTATGTTGGCTCCAACTTCCAGCTTTATGTTCCATAGTTGCTGTATTAGTGGGAATCCTTGGCTTGTTCCCAGCATCTAAGAAATTTCATCAAGATTTCTCCATTA
Source organism: Marmota monax (assembly GCF_021218885.2). Taxonomy (NCBI): domain Eukaryota; kingdom Metazoa; phylum Chordata; class Mammalia; order Rodentia; family Sciuridae; genus Marmota; species Marmota monax. The sequence goes on from NW_026692881.1 coordinate 840,914, forward strand.
GGTATAATGATGTTTTCTGTATTTTTTTAACCAAATAAAAAATTTGCTTTTATTTTCTGGTTTTAACAACTTTATTGGGTCAGTTATTCAATGAGTGCAGTAAAGGTATAAATTAAATCTCTACTTAAACAGGCAAATATAAAGCTTTAAACAACTAGCTCATATTATATATAGAGAAATATAGAGAAAATTGGAGGAAGATGTGAAGAATAAAAGGCTTTGCTACCATTCCGAATATTGCTTGGTGAGTGATATGTTACCTCTGCTTGATTCTCAGCCATATTCATCCTCAATCTTTGTCAATGTGTCAAGACATGTTTGAATATTTTATAAGACCTGGTGGAAAGGATTTATTTTCAGGCCCCTCTGAGAAAATCACTGAAGGGATATGGCTGGGTTATTGTTTTTATGTCATCTACATTTATATCAGATATATTCCTGTTGGATGAACTGTCTGAGAAGAGAAAAACAATTGCTAAGTTAAGTTTCCATGGATAAATGTTTCTTCTTTTGTGGAAGTTATGAGCAAACTTAATTGGCAGACCCAAACCGGGTGGTATATGCTCTGCCCTGGAGAAGGAAAAGATTTTTCCAGTGGTACAAGTGGCTCAGAGATTTAGGACCAACAGAAGGGTGCCTGGACCTCACAAGGGTGATGTTTTCACATGTGGTAGAGAGAGGATATGGTAGCCGATGGTTGAGCTACCATGGTTTAATTTGGGCTGTGGAACCTGTATTTCTTGAAAGAGAAGGGTAGCATGGGTAGATATAGGGCTGGGGCCAAGTCATGGACACTTGAGCACCTTGAAATTAGAACACAGACTTAAATACAGACACACAGTGTCAATAACATGAGTGTTTCAGTGTTATAGTTGGTGTGAAGCCACCTTTTTCTCGCATAACATCTTAAGTTCTCAGGAGCCACTGGATGGAATCTGGAAGAGTAGCCACAGTTGCCCAAGCCTGGAACCAATAATCTATGAAATGGTGAAGTGAGACATAGCAAGGGCTAGATATAGGTCAGTTACTAGGACTGCATTCAGAATATAAGCAACAAGAGGGAGAACAGAGTGAGGGACCAAGAGAGAAGGAGAAGAGAAAATCTACTTCTTCCGAGCACACACTTTTGTGTCTTAATCCTCAGACTCCAGACTCCATGCCCCAATCTTCAAAATCCTACCAGGACAAGGGAGAGATCCAGGAACACTTAAGGGAGCCATATGGAGCTTCAAATCTCAAATATTCTTGGTTATTCTCACTTTCCCACCTCCAACATTCACATGAAAATTCTTATTTTTGTCCTTGAATCCAATTTAGCAAAATTTCCTTGATGAACCTTTTGTAATATTTTCTTTAGCAATGTAATCATTAATCCAACATCTCAGATGGATGGAATTAGAGAAGTCAACGTCACTAAGAAGGACTTCCCCTTTATCCATAGCAAAATCCTGATATCTACAAAGAGAAAGTACCCCAAATTTGAAAATAAGGTATAAGAATTACTGGGTGTCCTTTCAGTATTGTATTATGGCACTGTCTTTTGGGACTGCTTAGGGATTATTTATTTAATCCTCCAGGAGAGCATGCTTTCTTTTTTAAAATTTATTTATACAAGTCCAGAGACTGTAAAGTTATACATGGAGAGAAACTTGTAGAGAAGGATAAATTTTATATGGTTTTTGATCAACAGAAATGGAAATGATGTCTTTCAAATGGTAAAATACAATCCCCCAAATCCATTTTTATTATCCTGTTGTTTATCCAACTCAGCAAAGTTGTCTCCCTATCCTGATTTCCCCTAGTGATACACATTTCTATTCCTTAAATGTTCTTATAAATCATCAATTACTGCATTGAGTTAATCTTTGACAGGATTGTATGACAGAAGTATTATAAATTTTTTCAATAAGTAATACACACTGAATGATCCAGAGAAAAGCTCTGTGTTGGTTACTGGAGCTCCAATCTAGTAATTTTTATTCCTTTCTCCACTAAATGAAAGTCTCGGCTAAGCTTTGTGACTAATTCATCACCTTGATCTTATCCAGCCACTGGTGCATTCCTTTGAATCTGACGTCATTCATTATATTATTTCCACTCAGATAATTTATAGAAAGGATATGGAGCTCAAATCAAGCAAGATAAACACCACTATTAGCTTGGAATAAGCACTATAATTTCCTACCACTGTTTTACCACCTTGATATTTCCTGTTTAATAAAATCACCTCTGTCTCTTTTTTAATGTCACTGACGTAATGTGTATATTTTAAAAACTTTTGATCTCATCCTGTTTACATGTGATGAGAAAGTGCCTGTGTGTCTACTCATTTTTTAAAAAAAGAAAAAAAACAATAAAACTATACATAACTCTACTTTGAAAAGATGTCTTTGGTTCACTTTTTCTTTTTCTCATTTTGTGATTCTTCTTACCCTTCTGAGGGTAAAGGGAAAAACTCTAATGAGAGATCTGGGCTCTTTACCCTGTGAAAGACAGATGTATGAAGAACTTTGGGAAAAAATTTCAGAATCGGGAAGATCAGATTGAGTTTCCTTCTGAGTCTATCAGGGGTCTAGGAACCATAAGTTAAGAAACCAGCCTCTACCATTAAGGAATATCCTCTCTCCTTTTTTCCCTTCCTAATCCCACATCCATTTTAAGATGATATTTCAATAGGTCTGTACTCCTTCAATTTTTAAAACATTTTTGATTTCTTTTTTCTATTTATAGTATATTTTAAACAAAGTTCCAATTTTGCTTACTTCCATGTTTATATGCTAGAATTATAAATCACAATGTCAAAATAACACACAGAGTTGAAGGAAAGTGGGATAGGCTACTAATCCAACAGAAATTGAACCACAAAACTGAAAAATGCAATAAGGTTTAAGGTATAAACTTAATGGTTGAGAACTTATCCCAGTTTCTCTTTATAACTGAACTATTTCACTATTTTATTTTTGCTGATCCTACTGCTAAATTTTTCTTCACTTAGCCTTACATCCAGGTTTTACTATAATCATGGGTATGCATTTTTTATATATGAAGTATATGTTTTATAAGGGTTGTGATCCCATCTTAGTTTCTTTTATATGTACTTTTCTTGATATAACTTGTACTCTTAAGCCATTTATCTTTTTTTGCATTACGACTTTCCATATAATGCTTAAATTTAACTATGTGAGATGGAAATGGGCAAAAGAAAAGCCAATATCAGTTTAAGGTATAAGTAATTTTCACTTTTTGGAGCCAACTGAACAAATCTTTGATAGAAGTTTTGTTTATAAAAGTTATTGTTTTTAAAGGAATTTGTATTTTCCACTGTACTTTTTAGTCCTTAAAAGCATACAAATGATATCATATCTGAATCTTGCAGCACTAAACAGGTCGTTTGGCATGGAGAAAGCAACTCCTAAAATATTTGAATATATAATGAGTGGTAAAGAGACATTTCAAAGATTCTGTTGCCTCAAGCAGATATTGGATTTTTTAGTTTCATGGTTCAATTTCTGTTGGATTAGTTAGCCAATCCCACTTTCCTTCAACTCTATGTGTTATTTTGACATTGTGATTTATAATTCTAGTGTATAAACATGGAAGTAAGCAAAATTGGAACGAACTTTGTTTAAAATATACAATAAACAGAAAAAAGAAATCAATGTTTTAAAAATTGAAGGAGTACAGACTAATTGAAATATCATCTTAAGCTTAGAAAATGATGAATATCTTTAATTTACCTTTATAATCCCAGTTTTAGAAGCAAAAGCAGGTTGCATAACAAACTTTAAAAAAGAAACAAAGCAGTTTGCATTTATTGGTTCTTTTGCTTGAAAGCATCGTTTCTGAAACAGAAAGGAATAGAGAAGAAAAAAAAACACATTTGTTTGGGAGTCAAAGGGATTGGCTTAGAATCTGGGATTCACCCCTCCAAGGTATGGGATTGAGGCTAGTTATTGAATGTTGGTATACCTTATTTTCTTTATCTATACATTTTGGGGCTATAGAATGCATAGGGTGGTTGGAAGTCATGAGTGAATAACAAATTCCTCGAGATAATGCCAGAGCTCTAAAATGTATTAATAAATGGACTCTATGTAAAAACAGTTTCTTGTTTTTCATTTACATTGTGCTTCATGCAGAGGTCATAAAATTTCCTATGGAACACAAATGTACGTAGATTTGTTCATCAGAGGAAAACAATAAAATAATTACAATAAGGATAAAGCAAAGAAACAGCTGAAGTAAGAGGAGAAAATATGCAAAATACAGCCAAAAGTAAAAGGAGAAAAATGTTCAAGTCCAATACAGCAATGATTGAGACATAAACCTGACTTTGAATTTCCTGGTAATGGTGATGATTATGTACATCAAATGGCAGAATTCAGAAAAAGTTTGAATATGTCCCTTGTTTTATATATATATATAATAAGGGACATATTATATATATGTATATGTGTATATATATAATATATATATATTCATGTAAGCATCTATGGATGATGGATTTTCTTCTTACTGAGGCATCCTTTCTTAAATTCCAGCAACCAGGTTATGGTGAAATGTGGATGGTTGGGGGCCTGATGTGTTTCTCTGAGTTGAATCAATCGCTCTTGGCCTTTCTGTGATTGCCTAAACATCTACCTCTTCACATAATGGACTCCTTTCCCTCACCTTTTCTTAAGTGCCACTGTGAGGAAAGGGGAGAATAATGATTTGTTATTGCCCTCATATATCCTCAAGATGATGTTTAGAGAAAATTTTCTTACCCAAGTCTTTTGTAGAATGTTGAGTGATAAGTTGTCTCCACTGTGCCAGTATTCATCTTCTCAGGTGGCAATTCCCTCTTTGCTAAAGTATCTCTCCCCCTTTCTGTCTCTCTCTCTCTGTATGTGCACACATGAACTGGTAGCCAAAGTAATACATTTCTGAGTTGAGTACAATGGTCTCTTTAAGGATAGTGACTGAAAACTGATGTATGAAAACTCAAAGAAATTTTCTATCATTTTCTTAGAATAGGGAAGGTTTTTGGAAGAGAAATGGGAGGAACATCCATTCAGGTGAAAATTGTGGATTTCAAAAGTCATAATGGATGCTAATTCATCTGATCCAATAACTTCAGATCAGAGATGTACATCAAAAGTATCTGTTAAGTTGTTTAAAGTCAAATATACCCAATGCTCCATGTTTTATGGGCGAGGGTGAGCCTTGATCATTTAGCATTACAAAAATTTGCCATGAGGATTCTGATGCTCACTACTGATGAAGAATCAGGGTAATCTCCTCATGTTTAGGTCTTTGGGATGACTTAGGACTGCCTGGGCTGGAGTGGACTGAAGGCACATCTAAGATCCAGCCAGGCTCCTTTTTGCTGCATCCCAATCTCTCCCAGGGCTTATTCAGTGTATTTCCCTGTTCTCACTTTCCCCATCACCACAAATTTCCCCTAGATTTAAATTGACTTTGGAAAAAAGAAGAGAGGAACAAATCACAATACCTTATTAGATGAATGTTCAGCAATCAGAAAAAGCATTGGCCTCATCATTGTCTTCCTTACCCCCTGGGGGTGTGATTTGTATTTCATCACCAGCCTGGCTGGGTAGCCCCCTAATTAAATAGTTAGCTTCATCAGTTGCAGGCTTTGAAATAGCAGTGAGAGCAATGAACAATAGAATATGACTTCAGAAAGGTAGTTGCAGCTAATGAATCGCAATCATCTAGAGTTTCAAGTGCAGCTCACAGGGTTTTCTCTGGGTTTAAAAAGTATCAATAAAATTGCTAACAGTACTAACCAGAACACTGGACCTTATCTTTCCCATAATCTAGACTTTCTCTAACTTGGAGATAAGACAAAATTATTCAAACTTGCTTTCTTTTCTCTTTCCTTTGCATGAAATACCAGTAGCAACAAGCATATATATATATATGCTTGTATGTGTGTATATATATACACACCCTCATACACACACATATACATATACATATATATGGCACTACACATCTGTTCATAGATTTTGAAACCCTTATGTTATATCTTATGTATGTAAATTAAGTGGTTTTACCTACATCTCCTGGAGAAAGACAATGCTATGTATTCAATTTATTTTCATTGCTTAGTAATAGTAAAAGGCTTTCCAATTACCTCTGAGATAGGATAGTCCAGTCTACTGGAAATAATATTTCAGTGGGAATCTGAAGACTTGGATTTTCATTTCAACTCTGAATGTGAGAGGAAGGCATGATTACTATCTGTTTCCAGAATGCAATAAAGTGCTCATAAGGTTTGATTGATGGACCATTGTGAGATAAAATAATACAAGCAAAAGTGCTTTGCAAATTACACAGTGTTGTGAAAATATGATGCCTTTCTGGTCCAGTTCCATGGAATCCTTGATATGGTCATTAAAAATAACATAATTAGTTTTCAAAGGCAATTTTCATATTTTAATGTGTCCTTCTAAAGTATAGTATTAACATAATTTTCTAGGTTTGGAATTTTTATATCTTTTACAGGAAAAATAATGGAAATTTGAAAACTGAAAATTTAATGTAAACATAATTAGATTTAAGATTTTGCTAACATTTTTGGTTCTTTTCTTCTGCACCACTGGGACACATGTCTATCTGTTTGATATGCAATGCTTCTTGTTTACGAAACAATTAACATTTTTCTAGAACCATTTAGAAAATGCAATGGTATCTTTATTTTGTTAGCATAAAGAGGGAGAGAGGAAGGAATATAAAACACAGGACCCTAAGGAGCTGTGGTCAGGGGAACCACATTTACATATGCTTTTTACCAAATCTCCAGATTTAACAGATCTCCGCAGTGGGGGAGGGGTCGTTTTTAAAAATTTATTGAAACTTTGCATGTTTTGGGGGAGATACATTATGATTGATTACAAAAGAAGAGTTATCAAATATAATCTCATTTTTTTTGGACAGGCTTATGAGTGATAAAATTTTAGAGACACAAAGCAAATATATTATTCATTTTTGCATTAAATTTTAAAGGAATAACTTTTAGTATGATTATGAGTGAAATGAGCAGTGCAAAGATATTGGACAATAAAGAAATTTATAAAGCAGTTAGTGAAAATCATCCATAATTCTGCTCTCAAGAATTAATGTCATGTGGTTCTCAGCCACACTTTTTTCCTTCTTGTATTTACTTAGAAAAATATATCTTTTTGTGTGGTTTAGAAAAAGTGGAATGCTATTTTGCATGTCATTTTGCAAGGGATTATTTTCATTTGATAGCATACGTTACATTTACTTGGAAATATGTCTGATTGTGCATCATCATTTTTCATCATTTTAGTTTATTTCCTTTTATGGACTGACCATCACTTAATTTTCCAAACACTTTATTGGGCATTTAAGGTTTTCCAAACTTTTCATTGTTATAAACAATAAATACTGAGCTTTGAGCACTGTTATTTAATCTACACAACAGCCTCCTGCACAGGCTTTATATGGAGGAGATAAAATTATGTTTTAGCACACCACCACAACATATAATTTTACATGATTTTTCATGTTATCTAAGCTTTAAAATATATTATATGGTTTGGAATTTAATAATTTGTAATTGAAGAATTTGCATCTGTATATATGTCATTTTCTTTTATAACACTGTGGTCTTTTTTTACTACATTTATGTAAATATTAGGTTGTTCATTCAACAAACATGCATAGATGATTATTTTCTGTCAGACATAGTACTTAATGCTCGAGATATAGTGATAACAAAGGCAGGCATAGTCTGTGCTACAATGGAACTTGCATCTTATGTTAGAAACAGATTTTTAAAAAACGAGCAAAAAGCATAGAATAATGAATTTAAATAAAGAAATGAACAAGAATTTAAGAATGAAAATAATGAGGGATTTATTCTCAGATAAAATGTTCAAGAAAATGCATTCCGAAGAGGTGAAGTTCAAACTGAGGTAGATTAGGGATACAAAGATATAAGAAATGGGATGGGGTGGTGGGGACAGGGAAAAAAATAGAAACTGTTGTAAGATTGAAAGGGTAGAAGACCAGCCACACAATGCTTAGGCTTAGAAACAGGTTATATGAGTCAGGATCCTATGGCCACAATGAGGAGCTGCTTCTTCTACTTTTTTTTTTTTTTTTAATAAAAGTGCAGTCTGAAGTCCTAGATGTCAATAACACCTCTTTTATTTTTCTTTTGTATGTTTAAACTGAAAGCTTCACTTATTTTATGTTTCTTTTGTTATGAGACAAAACGGTCTTAAAAATATTTTCTTTCTTGATATGCCTTACACAAACTTCATTTTGTCCATTGTGATACTTAAGTTATAACTCTAATGTGGATTAAATATTTACTAACTCAGAAAAATGTCATGTGTTTTTGTTATTTAAAAAATTAGCCCTTTGACTTTTTATTACAAAGTCTAATACTCCCAGAGATGATACTAGATCTTCAGCTATCTGTGTGGATTCTTCCATATATTCTTTGGTTCTGTCCACTTTTGCTTCACATATTGTGATGCTCTGCTGTTAATTGCACACAAATTTGAGATTGTGAATTGTCCCGTTGGACTGACTCTGTCAGCATTGTGAAATGTTCTTTCTACTTGAGTAATGCTATTTGCCTTCAAAACCATCTTTGCCTGTTCCTGATCCAGCTGGACCAGCCTTCTTTAGATTGGTGTTTCCATGGTTTGTCTTTTTATTGTTTATCTGGCTGATATTTGGAAAATATCATCTCTCTCTCCCAAACACAGACACACCATTTTTCCCCCTCAATCTCTGTATTCAAGTTTACTGGGCTGAATCTCATTAATGATTTTCTTGATGATTTCTATGCTGTTTTGGATTCTGATTTGAAAATCTAACTGTACTTTCCAGTTTGGAAATGTATTCATTCATGTTTTGTTCTTGGTGCCTAAATTTCTTATCCTCTTGAAATATTTTTTTTTCTGTAAATTTGAAGGAGCAGTGTAATATTTTAGGTGATGATGGTTATTGATCAGTTAATTCTCATGCACAAGAAAAGTTTTAGCAGAAAGTAACCTAAGATATAATTTAGATAAACATATACTTCTGTTTTTCTTAGTTGATCTATTACTGACAGGTGAATATAAATTATTTAAAAATTTTCATAATTATGACATTATAATTAAACATATTTCCTTAAAACTGTAATAGTTGTACATTCATGTATTATATCATAATGTCATTTTTCTGACAGTTTCATTGCTGTTATATTTTCAAACTGAAATTTACTCTGATAGTATAAAGCATCTTTTTATCAGTTACTGCTATTTCACTTATTTACTCAGCTTTACTTATAAATTGTTTCTGTTGTATTGTCTTTTTAAAATTTGCATGTGAGATATATTTATTCATTCTTTAACTCTTTAATCTTTAATCTTTAATCTTAAATCTTTAATTTTTAAGAATTAATTAGTTAATTAATTAATTTGAAAGGGTCTTGCCCAGGGTGGTCTCAGACTCATGTTCCCAATGATCTTCCAGCTTCAGCCTCCCAAATACTTAACTACAAGCATGTGCCACTGTGCCCAGCCAAGGCGTTTTTGTTTGTTTGTGTTTTTAATGGTCTTATAAAGAGCATATGGTCCTTAATTCTCAGTCTCATTTTCTATTCCACACACATTAGGGTACTTTTTGCATATACTTGGAGACAAAGTTTATACATTAATGTATTATAACGAGCATAACAAATCTATTAGGTTGCTCTTTTTTTTTTCATTTCTCTGAGGAAACAGATGAATATTAAGGAGATGAAACAAATGTCACCTAAAATTGTCTATATATTTAAAAAGTTTAAAAAATCTTTTAACTGTTTTTCTCATATTTATGTAATTTTTCTTTCTATAATTTGCTATATGGAATGTATTTTGTTTTATCCTCTTAATTTTAGAAGACATGTTTTTTCAATTGTGTTAAAAAATGCATACTATAAATTTCACCATCTAACTAGTTTTAAGTGTACAATACAGCAGTGTCAACTCTGTACACATCATTGTGCAACAGATCTCTAGAACTTTTTTGTCTTGTAAAACTGAAATTTTCTGTCCATCACACTATTCACTTTGACTCCCTCACCGTAAGAAGATAAACATTCTTAAATGTTTTAAGATAATCTATAATTATTTCCTAAATTATTTGCATGAAGAATGTCTTTGATGTTTCCCTGTTGAAGTTTGAGACCCAGGACTCATTTTGTCTTTTCTTAACTTCACATATTTTAAAAATATAATCTGCTGTGTTATTTCTACACAATTATTACATAATTGCTTTTGTCCCATGGATATTTATGGTATTTAGACCATTTATACATCTTCATGATCACTTTTCTTAGAATTATCTCTACATATATGTGGGTTGAATTAACTTCAAAATCATTTTTGTGTCTTTCCTGTGATTTATCTCATCATTCCAATATTTGTTTAGACTATGTATTCAATAAGTTCCTTCTTTTAAGTTCCTGGGATGCCAGTTATATATACTTTTGAGATCTTGAATATGTGAAACTATTTTTTATTACTATAATAATTCTCAATAACAGATTAAAAAGAATTTCTTTTTGAAATAAGTTAAGAGTCTGAGGGATTTCTCAACATTAATTTCAGATATAATTTACTTATCTTTATAGTTTTAATTCTTTTCTTATATTACACTAAACTTCTAATCTAAAATTTAGGTCTTCTGGTCTCAGTCATAATGTACAGATATAAAACAATATATATTTATAAACACATATGTAGTTATAACTATAGGTGCAGCTATTGCTTATTGTGCCTCTGGTTACTTATATAATTACATATATGCAATTACATATATGGTTCAAATATGATGAATCAATAGATTCCAAAGGTTTTTGGTTACATGTATTTATCATTTAAACTCTTTGAGTAATGGACTTTTAAAAATTACACATTTATTTAACAATTACGCATGCATGACTATTAATTTGCATATTAAATATTAATAAAGTTCAAGTTGTTTCCAAACATTTTAGAGAAATAATTGAAATCAATTTGCACTGAGATTTTCTTTATGGCTTCAAATTTGATATTTGTTCCCCGATTTTTTGATGTGTCCTTTGTTAGGCTGTCAGTGACAACCACAACTGACTTGTTTATCCTGTAACCCCACAACCTGCCACAGCGTGTGGAAGCCTGTAGAGGTTCAGTGAATGTTTAAAGCCTGACTGATGGGACAGGAATGACTTATACATATGCTGTTTATAAATAAGGAGTATGTACCCAGAGGGAAGATTCCATTTGCTAAAGGCACACTGCTTTATTCCTGCTAAGGAAAACTACAATTCCATTTTCTTTCTTGTATTCCAGAATCATGAAAAATAGTACTGTGCAGAGTCAAAGTTCCTTGACTTTCTGATAGGAGCTGTCAGAGGAGCAGACTGGGTAAGAGGGAGAGAAAGGGGGGAATATTTCAATTTAACATCTCCAAAGAGATTTTAGCCTAAATCTATTTTCTTTGTTTACACTAACAAAAACAAATGATGAACAATGGAAGCCAGAGAGAGTTTAAAAGTCATTTCCCAGAACGATATAGTCTTCTTCATCAGCCATCTCTTATTATCTTTAAGTGGATTTATAATATGCATATTGATAGTCATATTATCTTTTGTGTTCTTATAGGAATTAGTATTTTAAATATGAATATAATTATTATAAATGTATAAGATAGAACATATTTTAAGTTTTCTTTAAGAGAAAGGGTACCTCATACTGAAGTGTTTAATAGGTACTGAATACATAGGATTATCTATTAAATAATTACAAATTGGTATTTTAAGCTTTGATCATAAAATATTATGAGTTTTGTAAAGCCCCAGAAGATAGGATGAAGAGTAGAGATATGATGATCTGCTTCTGGGGAGACTCCATATTTACCTTCCTCATGTATCTTAGAGAACAGTATGACTCCAACAAATGTGGTAATTGTGATAATGTAAAGTGGTGGAAGTGTCCACAAGATGGCATATCTGGTGTCTAGCATACTGCAAATATGCCATTAAGTCTAATTTTACAGCACTGATATGCCAAGGTGATTGCAACAATTAAAGTTAACATACTTTAGGAAAACTTAATTTGGCTATCTGTCTTTATTAGAATACACATCACAGTGAGCTCTTTAAGATAATAATCAGCCTCATGCCATACTATATTGGTTATTAAATCTATAGCAATCAAAACCTAGCTAATACAGATCAATTTCTAATTATTTTAAAGTGAATTTCTTGCCTTCAGATGCATAAATCATAAATATAGTTATTATGAAACAGTGCAGTCATACAAAATATGCATGAAAGCCACTTCTGTAGAGTTATAATTGTCTCATGCATAAAGTTGGGAGAAAAATAGTTCCTTTCCTCATAGATTTTTGCATACTTCATGAACTAATAGATGTTTAAGCCATATAGGAAGTTGAAAGAATAGTTTGATGAACTTTCACCTGGATTTCTCAGTCTTTAACATTATGGCATATTCTCTCTGTGTATGAATTCTAAATGTTTGAGTTCTTAAATGCTGCAGCATGTATCTCCTAAAATGAGAATATTGTCCTACTTAGGAAAAATACTATTACCATTTATATGAAAAATAAGTTTAATTCACTAATATCTAATATTCATTTTATGTTCAAATTTCCACAATTGTCCTAAGAATATTGTCCTAAGAATATTGTTCTTAAACCAGTGATTGTATAGTATATTTATTTATGTTACTTTAAAATTCTATTTAATCTTGGGCTGGGGATGTGGCTCAAGTGGTAGCACGCTCGCCTGGCATGCGTGCAGCCCGGGTTCGATCCTCAGCACCATATACAAACAAAGATGTTGTGTCCGCCGAGAACTAAAAAATAAATATTAAAATTCTCTCTCTCTCTCTCTCTCTTTAAAAAAAATTCTATTTAATCTAAAATGGTCTTCTCTATGTTTTCTGTCATTGAATATTTTAAACTTTTCAGAACAAGTAGCACATTGTGACATCTGGTTTGTTTATCTTGTGATTAGATTTGGGTAAAATATATTTTGAAAATATTACTTAGGTGATGTTATATGTTTCTTTTTGCAGAATAAAAGGTGACATTTATTGGTAGATTGTTCTGCACTCAGTGATGCTAACTATTATTTCTTGGCTAAACTGGTGACTTGTACAATTTTATAAGTACACATTTTCTCTTTTATAATTAACAAATAGTCTACATATTTGAGACTTTACAAATATCTAGTTTATACAAGCTTTTGCCCACTAACTTAAGAATGCATTGATCATTCTTTGAAAGACGTTTTATAAATCAAAAAGCAAAGTATTCATCCCTGTAATCATTCCAAAGATATTCAATGGACATCTAAAGAGATTTTTTGTTAATGGATAATATAATGGATTACAGGGTGACATGCTTCTTCACTCAAGAATTAGTATTATTTAGCAGGTCAAGGTGGTGAGTGCGTGTAATTTCAGTGGGTCAGGAGGCTGAGGAAGGAAGATCATAATTTCAAAGCTAGCCTCAGGAACTTAGCAAAGCCCTGAGCACCTCGATGAGACCCTGTCTCTAAATAATATATATAAAAGGTCTGAGGATGTGGCTCATTGGTTATGTGCCCCTGGGTTCAATCCCCAGTACCAACCAACCAATCAAGCAAACTAATTAGAATTATTTAATACATTAAATGCATATATGTAATGCACTTTAATAAGAAATGAGGATTCTTTTATTTAATTATAGTGGATCTTGGTAGTAATACTGTTATCCAATTTGGCCTGAGGGAAGTGAGGCACTAGGTGTCTAAATGTGTGTGTGTGCTAGTGTGCATGTGTGTGCATGCATGGGCATGCACCAGGGCTTGTGATATGGAAAGAAATATTGGAGAATCATCATGGATCCAAATAAAATCACTACCTTTTAAGGAAAGGCTGAGATACTGTTGCCTGGAATTTTGTCTGAAAATTCTAAAAATACATACTCAAAGTACATCTGAATATTATTTCTTTTATTCCTCTTTACACAATAATACCTTAAAAGAATCATATATGCCCTGATATTATGGCCTTCATCACAACTCAAATACAAGAAGGAAATAAGAAAGAAAGCAAAAAGGCAGTTATGGGTATTTACAGGAATCAGCTATTACCCGGGACGGTCTTCAGTTCACTCCAGACTTAGCTTCTTTTCTGTTCTGAATTTGCCTAAATTCTGACCTTTAGAACTGACTCCTGAATTTTTCCCTTGGAGTCCTTTGAGCTTCTCAATTGATATGTCCAAAACACATCTCCTAGACTTCCCTGCTTTTAGCGGCCATGGACAAGACAATCCGCTCTGGGTCTGAGCTCCAGGCTTTGACTCTGAATCATCACAGTGTGTCTTTCCTGGCCTGGGACTCAGATAGGTCAATGCACATTTGCTCATTGAGGTCCTCAAAAGATAAGCCTAGTATCTCCAGGCTCCTTCTAATAATAAATCAATAAATTCTCATTATATTTCTGAAAAAAGTAGCTCTTTTCCAATTAAATAGATTTTTTTTTTTTTTGGTGAAAAGTATTGATTCCCAAAGTCTCTATCTCATTTTTAAAAATGTTCTTAAATGGTAATACATGTCCTCCATATTTGCACACAAAATTTACTGTTTAACCTCACTGATAAGTTATTCAACATCAGATTTGGGGAAATAATGGTGATCCATTTAGAAACGGCTGTTTAAGATTAAAACAACAACATTGGCAAAAAACAATCCCAATAGCTACTAGTTAGAAATGTATAGCAACACCCCCTCACCCTGTGATCAGTAAGCTTACTCTGAGGGTAATTTTAAAATACAAATCTATTCCAAGATACAAATAGCAAACTGCTTTTTCTGGGCAGGAAACATAGCTGAGTTTTATTTCATCCAAACCCATCAAAGAAGCTGCCCCATCCTTCCCCAGGCCCAACTCTGTTCCAACAGAACAAGCAGAGAATAGTGCTGCTACTAAAGCCTCCCTTTTGCTATTTAAATATGCAAAGCTCAAAATGAATGAGTTGTACTTTCAGGAAAAGTTTTGCAATACAGTAATAAGGACACTTTCTAACAATGTATCTTGACATCATGAATGAGGAATAGGTAGAGGGAAAAGTGTAAAAACAAAGATATAAATTTAAATTCTCAGAGATTTGCATACATAATATGAGATCTGAGTTGATTATTTTCTAGATTGAAAAATAACACTCTTTCAGCTTTAAAAATCTTTGGGTTTTTATTTCTCAAGATTTTATTTTCTTCTGTGGATTCTTGTCACAAAACCAGCCCCAGTGCAGGACATGTAAGGACAAAATCAGAAGGAAGATTGAAGTTTTGAAAAGGTAATACTTATAAGCATAAGGTTTTTTTTTTTTTTTTTTTTTTTTTTTTTTTTTTTTTTTTTTGCATTTGACTGTCCAGTTGCATCACAGGATAATACAGGTAGATGATTTTGACACTGGACTTGAAAATCAGGATTGGGTCCTTATTCCCAAGTATTGAAGATAAAACACCCTAGAAATGCCCAGGCAAGAGCAGAAAGTAAATTTTATTTAAGGGGAGAGAGAGAGAGAGATTGATTCATTCTTTGGAGAAGACCCAGAGCTTGTGCCTAAGAGAGTGGGGGTATCTTGCCCCTTTACAGATTTTAGGTTTGCTTTCTTCTTACACCTATGTGACCAAAAGTTAGGAAGAGAGCTGTCCAGGGCATGATTGCTTCTGTTGGAAAGTGCAAGGCTTTCCTTCCCTCAGAGATCATAATAAGCAATTGATGGAAAAGTGCTATTGACTTATTTCCTTTTCTTTCATAATAAACTATCTGTATTTTGCTCCTGTCTCAGGTGGATGGCATGCTAGCTGGCTGGCTGGATTGGAGGATGTAAAGTGTCTAGAGCACTGTCTGGTACATATAATAAATTTTAATTGCATTGTTCACCCTCTACAACCTTTAGCTGAGACCAGAAGGAGCTTTTGGGTAAGGAGGCTGCATGGCAGGTGGTGAGGTACCCAGCCACTGCTACAGGCAGGTCCACCCTTGCCCACTGGCCCAGCTCTCACCTCCCTGCACATGGGATTATGGAGATGAAGCCACAGAACACTCTGGAGTATCCAATGCCTTACCAGAGGTATCTTCTCCAACAGCTGCAACCCACCCTTCCCACACACTTCAGGTGGGACCAAAGACCAGGAAAAAGATTCCAACAGGCTCAAAGAGAATCACATCTACACTGGCTCAAGGGGAGAATCTGTCTATTTAAATATCTGTCTATATGCTATTTAAATATGCAAAGCTCAAAACGAATGAGTTGTACTTTCAGGAAAACTTTTGCAATACAGTAATAAGGATACTTTCTAACAATGTATCTTGACATCACGAATGAGGAATAGGTAGAGGGAAAAGTGTAAAAACAAAGAAATAAATTTAAATTCTCAGAGATTTGCATATATAATATGTGATCTGAGTTGATTATTTTCTAGATTGAAAAATATTACTCTTTCAGCTTTAAAAATCTTTGGGTTTTTTTATGCTACATCAAGGGACTAAGTCCTTGTCTATGTTAGCTTAAGGCAAATGAGTCCACATCTATACTGGCTTAAGATGAGGGGGTATGTACAGTGAGCAGTAGAGGGAGGCATAATGGTCCAGGCTTTGGGGAGGATCTTTGCTGGGCTCTGACCCTTGCCCTGAGGCCTATTTTTAAAAACAAAACAAACAACAAAAACTGCCCTTTAAAAATCTTTGAAACACCAATTTATTATACAATGTATGGAAAAAAGAAATTAAGAATAAATTTCCCCAAAGCATGGGAGAAAGGACAAAGAACACGGCAGGGGGAAGTGTCCCTGGGAAAAGTCTCTATGATGTGTCTTCGAAGGTGGGGGCAGAGGAGACTCCTGATGGACACAGATGCTTTCCTGCCTGGAATCCCTGAGGAGAAGCCTGAGCTCCCACAGCATGAGGTCAACATCCAGAGCTCAGTGTCTTCTGGCTGTGTGTCAGCCTTATGTGTCTGGACTCCCCATTTCCATTAGCCACCCTGTTTCTGGATGCTGGCCCACAGAAGCAAGGTATGCAGCAGAGTTGTCACATGCATTTGGTGATCCTCCTCCTCAGCCTCTTCCAACCCCTGCAGCAGTTGTGGGATTGCCCTATGGAGGTACCTTGGGAGGATGACCTGCTGGGCACAGGGTCATGTTGGGAGGCTGGGCTGGGAGGGGTGTGTTCACGTGGAGGAAGTGGAGGTGGATGGCAGGCACACTGGCACTTCCAGCAGTCTTCTGCCGGGGCTGCTAGGCCTCCTCAGGCTGCTGCTTCTCTCAGGTCAAGTGAAGGGCAGACTCACTGGAACACTTACTAGGGCACACCCTTGGAGGACCCACAGGTCTGAGAGACACATGGGCTTCACCTGGAACCTGCAGCCCACCTCCTGGGTTCTGTGGTGCTTGAGGATGAGGTAAGTGGCCATTGCATCATCAATTGCTCCCATCTTGACAAATTTACCTATATGTGTGTATGTGTGCTGTGCTGGGAACTGAACCATTTTTTTTTTTTTTTTACATATATTGGAGAAGCTATCTTAATGAGCACATTTCTTCCCTGGGGTTGCAGCTTCCTGGCCTAACCAGTTCTCAATCCTTTCACGTTGAGACTGAACTGTCAATAGGAATTTGGGAGCGATACCACATTCAAACGACAGCTCATGATAAACAAGAGCCTAGGGAGTTGGTCTCCACTAGATGTGACCTGTCCTCCAGGTTGCACTGAAGGTCATTAGATGGGGACTCAGATCTTGAAGACAGGAAGATCCCTGGTAAATAAAATTCATGACAAGTATAAAAGCTAGTGCTACATTATTTTTAACAAGACGTAAAAGAATAATGTATTAACATACCCCACTTATATTCAATGGTATTGAATGAATACCATATATAACATGTGACATCAGTGACTGAGGGGGAGGGTTTGGAGAGGTACAGCAACTGCATCTGTATGCTACTGAAGTCATGTTGCTATAGATTCATATCATCATGACATATTTTACTCATGTTAGTTGGAACACCCATGGGAACTGCAAAGAAATGCTTGTAGAGGGGACCCAAAATGAGAGATAAGAGAATTAAAATGTTTCACTGCAACCACCAACTAAACAGGAGGGAAGATAATTATATAACAAAGCAATCTACATTGAATCAAGCTTGTGCTGCTCTCCTTAGAAGGACACAAGACAGGGTGAACCATGGCCCACCCTGTTGTTTCTATAAGAACACAAGCCACACTGAACCGAGGAATTTCCCTGATCCTCTTATAAGGGCACAATCCAAGCTCAACCAGTGTCCCATTCTGATCTCTTTATAAGGACACCAACCACGGTGAACAAAAGGTGCTTCACTGACCTCCTTATAAGGACAGAAACCACACTGAACCAAGAACCCTGATAAATATCAAAGTCCTGCACTTGTCAAAACTTCTATGCTATAAGCATTTCTCCTAGCCTATGAACTGTGTCAAGTGAGATCAGGGACTGGATAATTCTGGAAGGCCAGCTCCTAGTATAGCACTTAACACCTAGGAGTTTTGCACCTAATTTTGGTTAATTGTTTTTTGGGGGGGCTAATTGGATGGGTGGGTGAATGGATGGACAAATAAATGGATTGAATTATGGCATAGATGGATAGAAGGAAGGAAGGAAGGAAGGATGAATAGTTAGATGTATGTTTGTTATACCAGTCTTGATAATCCGGGTCTAGTCCTCCTTTCCCTGGTGTTGAAGATTAAACACCTGAGAAATGCTGAGGCAAGGGCAAAAGAAAAATTTTATTTTAAGAGACAAAGGCGGGGGGGTGGGGGGGAAAGACATTGAGACTCCTCTGGAGAGAACCCAGAGTTGGTGCCCCCCTGGGAATTGGGGTGTCTTGCCCCTTTATGTATATTAGGTTTTCTTTTTTCTCATACCTATATGACTAAAAGCAGGAAAAGCCCAAAAGGCAGAAAAAGATCTGTCCAAAAGATTGCTTGTGTTGGAAAGTACAATCCTTCCCCTCCCTGGAGTTGGAGTTGTTAGCAGCCAGTTGATGGGGAAGTGCTGACTACCCATTTCCTTTTCTTTGATAGTCAGCTACCCATCTTTTGTCTCTTCTCATTTAAATTTTGGAATTCCAGGCCACTTGGATCCAAGAAACTTTGCCTGATATGCTTAGTGATATTTAACACCTTTAGCTTTAATTTTCCTATATAAATAGAGAAAAATTATCATTCTTGAGATATATTGTAAATTTAGGTCATGTCATCATGTCAGAGAAATATGGAATGTTCAGAGCAGACTCACAACAAAATTATCACATTAATGATATATGTTTTTGGAAATGCAAACTTCCTCCTTTTGGCATTCTGAACTGACCTTTGGTGCTTCATTCAATGCAGTTAGTTGTCTCTAGACGTGCATTCATTTTTCACTCTTATCCTCTCATTTTGCCATGATAATCTTCACTACATTCATTTAATATTCCTTTAAAAGATTAGAGTACAATTGGGGAAACATTAAGAGATGGCTGTGGACAAGGTAATAAACAGTCTCCTGCAAATGGAGATACTTAAACTCTTTTCTGTATGTTAGTGTTCTAGAAGTGGGTAGATTCCTCCTGAGACAGGAGTCCTTTGTCTAATGAGGGTGGGGAGCTGAGGAATAAGGAGCCAAAGAGAATATAATGCTGAACTTCTTGTTATCCCAAATATGTGAGTCATTTATTATGGACTTCTTACTCTGTGAAACTTCAATGTATACCAGCTGCTATGTTTTTTATAGTTCTTTCTGAATATTTCTTTTATTTTTTATTTTCTTTTCTAGTTCTTTCTGAAGGGTATCAAAGTCTTCCTTAGAATTTTAATAATGGTAAAGGGGGATAAAGTGCTCACCACTTTTTCTCTCATATGCTAGAAATTGTTCTAGAGCATTTGCAAAAACGGACAAAGTAATCCTTCCCATACTTGTGAAAGAGATATAACTTGGTGTGATAAATACCATTTTATAAGTATGAGAATTGACAGATGTTAATACGGAGCCATGTCCTATGTCCAAAATGAGGAAGAGTCCAGATTATTGTCCACTTCTTTTTGACTCCAAATTGAATTTTTCCACTTCATGGGCTGTACCAATAAGCTTTAAATCACATCAAAATCAATAGGATGCACTGCTATCTATCGATGACTGATCAGTCTCAGGGTCACTCTCCAGGGTGTTTCAGGACCACTGATGATAATGGCAATCAGACACACCTCAATGAACAGAGTCCACAGGTATGAGAATGTGTTACCTGCTGGATGAATGGAGGGCTCATCAGATTTTTGCATGTCTGACTGGATTGGGCCAAGCCTGTTTTATCCTGACATTGTGCTGATAACTAGCCATCCCCATCCCACACAACACAAGGCCTTGATTAGTAGTGCAGGGCATGAAGTCCTGCTTCATAGGCTTTCTTTGCCCTTGTACCATCATGTCGCTCTTCAGGATAAAATTATTTTATGTTGTTGCTGTCATTAGATTCCATTTGCTAGGATAGAGACTCAAAATCTGTGTATCATCTACCTGTTCAAAAAGTCCATTATATGTACAGTTTTAATATGTTGGTCCTTACTGACCTTTTGTACAAATGACCCGCTATCCTTCACTTTTATTTATGGGACAAAAATTGTCTCTATTTCATGATTTACAAAGAAAAATCACCTTTTCGGTTATCTGCTTACTGTAACACATATTTTCTCCTATCTATAATATAAATATCTTCTCTTTGTATGGTGCATAGTCAAAACGATACAAAGGGATGACTTTGAATAGCCAACAATTATCATAGCATTATTTAATGCTATGATATATCTTGTAAATAATAACTTTGAAAAGAACAAACATTTTGTACTATGAGCTTACATTTTGTGGAAATCATCAATAATTTAAAAATGAAAGAAAAGTGAAAAGAATGCATATTATACTGTGGTAATCTTCATTGTGTGCTGTATACACAAAAATAGCCACTAGACATCTGTGGCTATTTAATTTAAAATGTGGCTAGTGAACTCAATTTTGAGCTATCTTTAGTGTTAATGGATTTCTAATTAAATAGCCATAAAAGGTTAGTAACCTTGGGACAATACAGTTCTAGAGAAATCAAAGTTCTGCTAAGAATGTGGAGTCTGGGGCAAGTAGAGCATTGCACTTGACCTTGACCCTTTTACCTGCAGACACTAAGGTTTCCCTAACCTTAACCCAATCAGACCTAGATTAATGTCATGTTTCATCCATCCAGTTCCTTCTGGAATGCAGGATGCTTAATTAACTCTTTGTGTCACCATTCATTGCATTTTATTTGGTATGTTTTTCGCTAGGTCCGTGGTGACTTTGCCTCCATCCATGTGATCTCAAATATGCACCAGCTACCTCTCTATAGCCCCTGAGGTCGTTCTCAGATGTCCCTCTGTTACAACAGTCCACATCTTCAGAAATTGATTCTGCAACAGTAAGGTGTTATTCTTGAGATGTGAACTGTGTTGGTGAACTTTCTACTTTTACAAACTCTCTCTGGAGCTTAATTTAAAAATCAGTCTCATCTTAAACTATTGTCTGAGGCCAATGTGTTTTATTAAACAGCTGTGTAAACTCTCCTGAAAGAGTGCTTCTATGTTTAATATTGGATTAAGTAATCCTTCCGGATCCCTACTCATATCTCGGGAGCACAGTACTGTTCAATATGCAAAGATCATTTGAGAGTGTCTTGGAGAAAAGTTGGCATGAAAATATCCAGTTTGAGCAGGATGACTGTCACAGGCTGTGACATTCCTTCAGATTGCTGCCACTGTAAAGGAAAGCTCCTGACAAGGACACCCTTGTGTCACCAGGCCACCTGCTAGGAGGTGAGTGGTAAACAACACTAAGTAAGCATCACTTTGTCCCCCAAAGTTCCGTGACCAACAGGGCAAACAGATCTATAACAGGAGGCATTTTATTCACAGTGCATGATCACACACATGTACAACTCCAGCAGGTCATCCAAGAACCCCATATATAGCCAGCAAGATCAAACTTCCTGTATTCAGCCTGGGCTTTTTATATACAGAGCTGGTACAGCGAAAGCTCAGGAATTACTTTCTCCAAACATTCATATAAGCCTTGAAAAATTGATGCAAAACAAAGAGGAAATATAAGCAAAAATATTAAAAATAATCTTAAACAATAACAAAAAAGTTACAGAAGAGCCATGTCAGAATATTGGATTGATTTGTTTGTTTGTTTGTGAGGTAGGAGAGTAAGATAATGATAAAAAAAATGATATCATAAAGCACAATAAAATAATCCTCAGCAAATAAGAAATGCAAATTATTAAACATAAGTGGAGAAACAAATTAATTAGGAAACCACACAAATAATAGAAGTGATAAAATAACTGATTCTTTAAATAAATCAATAAAATGAAGTGTTTAAGCAAAATATTGAGAAAAAGAAAGTGTTGTAGTTTATAAGGGCTTATTATATAAAAATTCTATGATAATTATGTTTTAATATCTAACCCTAACCCTAACCATAACCCTAACCCTTCAAGCTCCTCTCTTCTGGATCTTCAAAAAACATATGGTAATTTATTGTAAACTATAGTTATCTATCTGTGCTGAGAGATGTTATTCCTTCTATTTAACTGAATATCAATACCCATTATCCAGGCTGTCTTTATTACTTTAGACTTCCTAACCTCTAGGAAGTCTATTCAATCACTATTCAATATTCAGTTCAACAGTTTTTAGCTTCCACTTATGAGAGCTGTGTTGGTTAACTTTTCTTGGCTATGACCAAAGGACCAGATAAGAACGACTCAGGAAGGAGGGGGGAAAGTTTATTTTGGCTCATAGTTTCAGGGGTTCAGTTTGTGGCTGACCAGTTACATTGCTCTAGACCTGAGGTGAGATGGAGCATCATGGCAGAAGAGTGCAGTGGAGGAAAACTACTCAGCTCATGGCATTTTGGGAAGCAGAGAGCAAGAAGGATGATCCAGGCAGACAAATTTATTTATTTATTTATATCGGATGAGAGAAGGGTCAAGTTTCAGTCTTTCGCATATGGAGATCTAGTTTTCAAAGCACTAGTTATTGCAGAGACTTTCTTTTCTCCATTATCCTTTCATTCCAAAGGTGTTTTTAGCACCTTTGTTGAGAGTCAGTGGGCTATAGATCTGAGAATTTGTTTATGGACACTACATTATGTTCCTTTGTTCTATGTGTCTGTTTTTATTCTGATACCATGCTGTTTTGGTTAGTATGGCTGTGCAGTGTGTCTTGAAATCAGGAATAAATATATGACTATGATGTCATATGTTTATTGATTTGCATAGGTTGAAGCACCCTTGCATTTCTGAGATAAATCTTAATTGATCATGGTGAATGATTTTTTTTTGTGTGTATGTGTATTCTTTTTAGTTTTACAAAATATTAGGATTCATTTTGATGTGATTATAAAAGGATGGAATATATTTTGATCTAATTCAGTCCCAAGTACTTCTCTTTTCCCTCTCTTCCTCTCTCCACCTGTTCCTTCCCTGTTCTAATGAACATTCTGTTATTTCCTTATATATGTGTATATATAAAAACACACACATATATATATATATATATATATATATATATATATATATATATCCTTTTTTAATTAGTGCCTTGTGGATATATACATAATAATGAAATTCACTGTGAGATATTCATATATGTGCTTTGTAAAGTTAGGTAGGATTCATTCCACTGTTCTCTTATCCCATCCCTTCTCCCTCCCCCTTAATCCCCTTCCTCTACTCCTCTGATCTTTCTTCTATTGTGATTGAATTCCTCCTTTTATTTTATTTAATTTATTTCTTTTCTTCCCTTATTTTGGACTATTTTCCACATATCAGAAAAAATATTCAACCTTTGACTTTTGAGGTCTGGTTTATTTCACTTAGCATGACAGTCTCTGGTTCCATCCATTTACTGACAAATGCCATGATTTCATTCTTCTTTATGACTAAGTATTACTCATGTGGCTTTGTCAGTATAGTATGCTGATTTTAGATCCTTTGGCTGCATACTGAGGAGGGGGATAGCTGAGTTATATGATGATTCCATTCCTAGTTTTTTGAGGAATCTCCATATTGCCTTCCAGCGTGCTTGCACTAATTTGCAGTCCCATAAAAAAATGTATGAGTGTATATTTCCCCCTGACATCCTTGTCAACACTTATTATTTGTATTCTTGATACTTGCCATTCTGACTGAAATGAGATGAAATCTCAATGTTTTGATTTGCATTTCCCTAGTTGCTGGAGATGTTGAAGATTTTTTCATGTATTTGTTGGCCATTCATATTGCTTCTTTTGAGAAATCTCTTTTAGTTCTATTGCCCATTTATTGGTTGGGTTACTTACATTTTTTAAATTATTTTTTTGAGTTCTTTATATATTCCGGACACTAATGCCTTATCTGAGGAGCAGGTGGCAAAGATCTTCTCTCTAATAATCTTTTTGATGGACTGATGGGTTTGATTTACTTGCATTTTTGTGAGATTTTTTTGCATCAGTGTTCAAAGATATTGGTCTATCGTTTTCTTTTCCTTTTTTTCCTCTGTTGAACATGTTTCTTATGGCTTTGCCCTTTTCTGTTTTAGAAATGAAATATGAATATTTCAATATTTATGCATTTAATGGTGTCCCAAAGGTTTTAAAGTCTCTCTTCGTTTTTGTTGTTGTTGTTGTTGTTGTTGTTAATTGTTCTTTTTTTTCTTTATGTCTGACTGGGATATGTCAAAAGATCTGTCTTCAGCTTTAATATTCTCCCTTCTTTTGATGTAATCTGTTGTTGAGGCTTTCAGCTGAATTTTTAATTTGACTTATTGATATCTTAATTTTAAAGATTTCGACTTGGTTCTTTTTCAAAATCTTTATCTCTTTACTGAATTGCTGATTCATGTCATGAATTGTTTTTCTTATTTTTTTGAACTATTTGCCTGTGTTCGTTTTAATATTTTTGAGTTTCCACATAATGGTTTTTTAAAAATTCCTGATCAGGAATCTCATCAATATTATTTTCTTTGAAGTCTGTTTCTGGAGAATTTCCTTAAAGTCATTTCTAGAGAATGATTGTGTTTCTTTGGTGGTATAATGTTATCTTGTTTTAAAAAAAAAAATATTTCTTGTGATCCTACATTGAGATTGTGCATACAATATTAGCTACCATTTTTATGAGGCAGTTTTCACAATAAATAGATAGCTCCTGAAAATGTGTCTTGGGGTATTGGTTTGGTAAGCCATGTTGGCTTTGGCTTAAATTGGGTGCATTAGTCTTCCCTACTTTCACCTTCTTTCACTGTATTCATTCAATCGATTTGGGTGTGATGGGTACAGCGGCAGGATTTGAGAAACACTGTTTCAAGGGCCCACATAGGGAAGTGAGTACTCTAGTGTCCCAGGCAAGTGTGGTGCACAAAGCAGTAGGGATGGAGCCCCCACATATAGTCACTCTAGTGATGGAAGTGATGACGTCAGAAACAAAGTATGGTGAATATTTATTTTGCAGTGGTGACATGCACTTGGGACCAATAGTGTCTTGGGTGACTAGGTGTTGTCTGTAGTGGGGTATGAATGGGTTGAAGCTTAGAATATACACCTGGGTTGAGCAAAGACTGGGGCCTATTAGATAAGTGGGCTTGGTTAATTAGGGAAGCTTCTCAGGATGATTATAAAATTGGGAGGGTTAGGGCAGTAGCTCCATGGACTGTGAGGTTTTTGTTGAATATGGCAGTGACTTGGGTTCATTATGGAGGCAGTTCAGGCTGACTTCAGGGTTTGAACTAATTAGTGTGGCAACGAGGCTGACTATGTAGCCTGGATAGATTACAGAGTTGGTCTGGGATGAATACAGAAGTGGCTCCAGCTAATTTTGCATCTTGGGCCAATTAGAGCAGCAGCTTGGCCAACTACGTTGCTTGGTGGTGGCGTGGATGTCAGTTTAGCTGTGCCTCAAATATGTTAACTCCTCTGCAGATTGGAGTTGAGGGTTGATGGAGAGACAATGCCTGTTCCTTCTCTGGAGCAAAGCTATGCCACCGATTCCGGAAGCCTCCTTAAATGGGCTCTAACCCAGTCCCTCCTGTCACTAATGTTGCCAAGGTCTGTGGCAAAGTTGCTGCTATCAACAACGAGGGTCCTGCTAGAAGTCTATCTTGGGGGCTGGGGATGTGGCTCAAGCGGTAGCGCGCTTGCCTGGCTTTCGTGCGGCCCAGGTTCAATCCTCAGCACCACATACAAACAAAGATGTTGTGTCCGCCGAAAACTAAAAAAATAAATATTAAAAAAATTCTCTCTCTCACTCTATCTTTTTTTTTTATTTTAAAAAAGAAGTCTATCTTACACCCTTTTCAGGAGTCACCCAAGTGAGGCTACCAGCATCAAGGTTGTCCTTGTGCTTTATTCCACATTCTGTGCCATCAGGTTCCTATCTCTCCTTTGTTGGGTTTCAGTGCCACTCACCTCAAAATGCAGCTACTAGTTTGTTGTTCTGGTTCTTCTTTGTGGAGGAGGAAGCAAGCATTGGGCACTGCTATTGGCCATATTACTCTCCTCAATAGAGCTAATTTACATGCAAATTAAAGGTAACTTCATACATTTAATCAAACATTTACACAACACAAAAAAGTGTACAGTTTTTGTCAACTGATAATTTCAAAATTAATTATGTTAGGTCACACGTCAATAAAATCTTCAAAGCATAAACTATATGGGCCATTTTCTCTACCTCTGTATTTCTTGTAATCAAACTAAAAACAATAGAAAAATAAATATTTAACATTGAAAAGCAATAACATCGAATTTTAAAATATTATAAGCATCATGTATGAAAGAAGAAATCAAAATCACAATTACATGTTCTTTACTAATTAAGGGAAATTACAATAGCACATATTAAAATGTATGGGACATAGCTAGTTCTGACTCAAAAGAAAAGTATACTTATTTTGTACACTTAATTCCTATCCACCACTATTACTATAAGCCTCTCTCTCTCTCTCTCTCTCTCTCTCTCTCTCTCTCTCCCTAATCTCATACTGTATAATCTATCTCTGTCTAATGTTTGTTCTTTACTTCAAAGTTGTCTGTGTATTACAGTTGTCAAAAAAGAGAGTGACCTAAATGCCTATCTATAGACCGTTAATTCAATAAACAGGACATAATTCCAAAAAACTTTGGAACTTCCACATAATACAATTATTTATATAAGGACATTATATAAACATGGATAAATGCCTGTAATATAGCAGAGTTTAAAAAGAAGACTTCAAAGAAGTTTACAAAACAAAATTTTATGTAGGAAACTTAGAAGGATGATGCAGAAGGAACACCACTACTCCCTCCTTTCCTGTGTCTGTCAGAGCCCTTATTTTTATTTGCTGGTAATTCACCACCCACCACATAGCCATGTTCTTCAGTAACTTAATCACTATAATCTCATTTTCCTGCCTGGTTATTTGTTTAGGAGCTGACATGTGACTTGATTCTGATAAATGATGAGAGAAAACATTTCCTGGAGTGTTCTGGAAAATGTTTTCCTATTCTTCAAAGGCTGAGAAAGTATCTCTTTTTCAATTGAATATTCTTTGTGTTTGCATGTAATATTTAGAAATTGCTGTAGCCACTTTGTAATCCTGAAGAAAACAAAGTCAACAGGGTATGGTTTGCTAGAGGAAGAGAAGTGCTACTTGGAATCACTAAACAGATTGGCCTGGGAGACACTGCCCTCTCTGACAGCTTATTCTATAGGATACTAACTCTTCTTTTTCCTTCAACCAGTTGATCTGGCACTGCCTCTTACTTGCACCTGAGATAATAATGTCACATGTTACATAGTTCTGTGGTTTGGATGTGGCTAGAGTGTGTTCCCTGAGGTTCATGTGTTGGTGGGTTGGTCTGTATGTGTGGGTGTTGAGGAATGACTAAACTGTAAATTTGGGATTGTTTCCCACACAATGTAATTTATTTTATGATAAAGCTAAGTTGAGTAATACATCCTTTATATTAGTAGAGGCACGGGAAAACCCATTTAAAAGTGAGTTTTTCCTCATAGATCTTTAATTAAAAGCCAGTAGGACTACATCAGATATGCATCAAGCCTGACCTCACAGAAAATGTCAGACACATGATGGGTGAACCACGTGAATTATAAGCAAAAGAAAAACAGCAATAGAATTGAACTCCCAAGGACTGCAGATACTACAATATCTTTTACAGTTAAAATCTAAAGTATCTGCTGGGCTTGGTGGTGCCCATACCTGCAGTCCCAGTGGCATGGGAGGCTGAGACAGGAGGACCCTGATCTCAAAGCCAGCCTCAGCAATGGCAATGCATTTAGTAACTCAGTGAGACCCTGTCTCTAAATCATATACAAAATAGGGATGGGGATGTGGCTCAGTGGTCCAGTGCCTCTGAGTTCAATCCCCGGTAATGCCTTCTCCAAAAAAAAAAAAAAAACAAAAAAACATTTAAAATATCTAGTCATGGACTGCTTAAGGAGAAAAACAATAAACCTTGGAAGCAAAAAAAAAAAAAATCATCAGAAAAATAGTCTTTGACAAACAAAATAGAACTTTTAAATGTGAACAATATAATTACTGGGGGAAAAAAATCAACAGACTAGTTAAGCAGAAAATAATGTATAATTGCTGAAAGAAGTATGTTAAGTGGAGATATATATTTATAAGGTGATATATTTAAGATATATATATATATATATATATACATATATATATGTATATAGAGATAAAGAAATATGTAGATAAAATATCTCACACACACACACACACACACACACACACAATTAAAGAGTAATAGAGACCTGGAGGCTAGAATAAGAAACTTTAAACACATCAGGTTGTCAGGTCAAAAGGTGAAACACAAAGAATTAAAAAGTGAGTTTTTCCTTGTAGAATTATTTAGAGAAATAGTGGTTTGAAATTTTAAAAAATTTGTCACAGAATTTATCTTAGGGTGGATAACTACACAGAATTTGTGCATGTAATAAAACTGCAGCTAGTAGAGAGGAGAGAGCAAGAGAACAGGAAGTGTGCAACTGAGAATGGGAAAGAATCAAGACTGAAAAAAACCCACCAAGGGTTCAACACCATTAAGGGTTGAAGTTAGAATTATAGAATATTCCTCAGCAAAAGTAAAATAAAACAAATGTTGTCTAAACATGTAACAATTGCATGGTATTGAATTTAGTCTTTGTGCTCGTCGTTGTTGTAACATCTAAGGATGCAGCAATAAGCAAAATCAAAAGGATTTCTGTTCTCATGGAATTCACTTTCTGATAAAGCTAAATTGATTTAAATATGTAAATGACAAAAAAAATTAAAAACAAAGATAAATTCCAGGTAAAAGTGGTATGTAGAAATAAGGCATTAAAAACTAATAGCATTGGTTATTTTATTTTGTGATAACCAAATGATATACAGCTGACAAATAAAATATATATATTTAATGTGCTATTTTATTATAAGTGTACATTATGAAGTGGTCACCACAATCAAGCTAATTAAAGTATCTGTCACATAAGTAGCTTTTTATATGCAAGGTTTAAATTTTAAGATATATTCTCTTTGCAAATTCTAATTATATACTCCATTATTATTAATGATAGTCACCATAGTTGTTTTAGATAGGGTCGTCAAAGATAAAGTTAATGAAGTGATAATTAAACTGAAATATCCAGGATGAAAGGAACCTTACAAACAATCCTCAGCAATCTCTTAGATCTTGAAGTAAAAATGACTGAGCACAGAAAAAGGGCTGAGTGGAGAGGCAGGGGAGAATGGGCAAGGTAATGACAGCAGCAGTAAGCAAGGGTCAAATGAAGACTGCATTTTAAGAGAGGGAATGACATGAATGGAATCACACTGCCCAAAGTTAATCTGCTCTGTGGAAAACTGGATGTAATCAATTACAGAATCCCAATGGACATGATTTTGAATTTTCCATGTATTTTATTTTATTTTTCCCCTTAAAACCAAGCTTAGAGTACAGATCTTAGGACTCCTATAATTTAAGGAGGAGAGTTAAGCAATTAAAAGTAGGTTAAATTTAAAGAATACCAGTGTTTGTCCCCAACCAAACAAAATAGTCAACATTATCAAACTTCAGAACTGGTGTAATCTAGTGGGTTAAAAAAATATATATAAGTTCAAATCTCCATTTCTCAGACAGCTTTCTCTATGTGATATGTATGGTGGTTCCTGAAAGCCTGAAGGTTCAATCCTTTTTGTATTTTTTTTTCACCTCAGCACAAGGAATCTACAAGAAAAATTCAATGTGGCATGAACTTTGATTTGTCTCCTTCTGATGGCATTTCTGGTCCTTAACTATTTCTTGTGGCCTGGATGGAACACTTGGGCACTGTGATTAATGAGGTCAAAATCACATTTCTACAGCTGAATAGTTTGCAGGGAGTATGGTTAGATTTGTTTAAATCATACAGTATGGGATCCCACTGTAGGAAGAGGGATAAGCTCTTACTAGAATGGTGGAGTGGTGATTGCCAGAAATGGACATTAATAGCGGGAGAAACATCTGCCTATTTCTTTAGTTAAATCAGTTCTCATGATTTCATACCATTTGGTCCTCTTGATAGGACCAACAAAATAGTCAAAAGAGTGAAAATTAATCTGATTTTTGTTTTTGCCTTACATTAAAAATGTAAATCAACAATTATCCTCTAAAGGAAGATGAAAGAGCAGGTGGAGACCATGACATTTCGTTCTAGATGAGGAGCTCTATACCTTCTTACACCCAGTCCCATGAAATTAACAAAAAGGAGTGAGAAGCATCCCCTCAATCCAACATCCAAAGAAAGAGCTCCAAAGAGAATGCTGTGTTTCATGAAGAATCAAAGAAAATGACTGTTCCTTTCCCCCACTATATTAACTCTTTTCTCTCACACTCATTTGTCTTAGGGTGTTTAAATTCTAACTGTGCCCCAGGGGTCTTGGAAAGGAGTTTCATTGAATTTACCTTAGAGATTGAAATTGACACTGACAGTTGTACAGAAATTTTATAACCTACGATGAACATTTGACTTTCAATATTATTTCCTCAGCATAACAAAGAGTCATTAAATAGAGAACAAAGAGTCATTAAATAGAGGAAAATATTTCAAAATTATTCATATGAAGGTCTCAGTAGCATGCTAGGTAAGAACACATAGTTATGGAAATACAAAGGAAAATTAATACATGAATTTTAATTTCTGTTCTGCATCACTTCATAGTATGTTTCAGCTTTTAAAAACTTGTTGAAGCTGCACTATTTGTAATTAGTCTGGAATAAAGCAATGTCAAAAGGAAGGCAAAATGGATTTTCTGAAAGGCTAGTACTGGTGATGTCAAAGGCATAATTTTTAAAGCTTTATAGGAAATTGTTAGGGTTTTAGGTATAATTGAATTAGATTATAGTTGAATTCAGAGCTAATCATTTTTTTCTAGAAAAGGAGAACATTGTAGAATAACAAAATAAACCTACCTAATACCTTATTTCAGGGTATTTTAAGTGCATTCATCATTGTCTTATTGTTATAGACATTTTGCTTTAAAAAATGTACAGACATTTATTGAAAGGTAGCTTTCTGAGTCTGTGCATTCATTCCCAGGCTTTCCAATTTCCCACTGGAAAATAACTTCCTATTGCAAAATAAAAATTGAAGCATTTACAACAAAGGTACATTGAACAATGTCTATATCGAGACCAGAAATCAGGAAAAAAGTCTTGTCAAGATGATGAAAGTGGTTTTGCTACTTAGAGCACTGTGCTCCAACTATAAACAGACTACAATGACCACCAACACAGGAAAGAAAATACTTGCTCCAGGGATGTTTCTGCCATGCAATTGACATCCGTGCCTCATCTGTGAGAGGACTAATGGCCACATCTTATGCTTCCAACCACCTCTCACTTTGAAATTAGGGAACATGTCAATGTTCTTACATTCTCTTTCTGACCAAATCAAAGGGTTTTGTTGTTTTTGCACGGGGTTATCATGAATTGAACTCAGGGGCATCTGGCCACTGAGCCACATCCCAGCCCTATTTTGTATTTTTTTTTTATTAGAGACAGGGTCTCACTGAGTTGCTTAGTACCTCCCTTTTGTTGAGGCTGGCTTTGAACTTGAGATTCTCCAGTTTCAGAGATGCTGGGATTATAGGTGTGAGCCATCATGCCTGGCCAAATCAAAGTTCTGAGCAACTATTCCTTTAATATAAAAAAGAATCTCTCTTAAATCTGGACATGCACATGCAGAGACTTCCTCTATAAGTGAAAAGTGATCCTACACAATTACTGCATGAAAAGACACAGTAATAAAGAAATGGGATATCTTGGAGGAAAATTAGCAAGTGCCTGCCTCTCCTACCACCAAAGTAAGCATGCTGTATGACACAGTAAAAACAAAAAGAAAAAAAAGAAGAAAAGCAAGAAAGAAAGGGAGAGAGAGAGAAGTAGGGAGAGAGACAGAAAGCGAGGGAAAGAAGGGAACAATATACTTTTCATTTTCTGAAAAAGCATTATTATAGAAAAATTTATACAGCACTTGAAAGCAAAACCAAGAAACCCAGTGAACAACATATTGACTGTGTGAGAAAATCAGATCAATGAATTTTAAAATTGTTGAATTCCCTATAACTTCAAATGAAGACAGAAATATATCTAGTTAAAAATAAGAAATACTGAAGTTAAATCAGCTAGTATTTGTGTATACTTATTCTTAAAAGACTCACTATAATGAGAGAGCCAACAAATAGCAAGATAAAATTTCTCACTCATGTGCTAGATAAAAATTCAAAGAAAAACATATTCAATTATATAAAAAAAAACTACATAGTACAAATAAAAATCCTACTCAGTAAAATCACTGAAAATCAGCTTGATAATTATTTCCAATCTGTGTAATTGACATACATACAGAAATATGACTTTACCTTAATCCAAAATATTTGTATCCTAAAGCCTTTTCCTAGGTATATTGATCCCTAGGTTTGGATATCTTAGAAGCAAACCTGAAGACTAAGATTTCTGTCCAAATAAAGTTTTGTTGTTGTTGTTGTTTTGTATGTGTGTGTGTATGTGATTGTGGGTGTGTTTGTGTGTCTGTGTAAGTGGATCCAGGAAATACCAGTGGGAGACTGAAAGTGAGGTAGGGAGGAAGTCAATACAAGGGCGGATTATTATAAAGTTTCCACTGTGTACACCTGGAAGTCAAGCTGTGGTAGGACTTTGGGGACAGTGTAGAACATCCTCAGCATTATTCCAGTCAAGGGTGAATAATCTGGGATATTTACCTTCCAGCTCCTTCTCCATCACTGGTTAAGGGTTATTTCTGGGAGCATTAACCCTCAAGCCCTTGCAGGTTGCTCTGAACATGTGCCTGGCCACATAACTGTTCTCAACTTGCTGGCCATAAGCAAGTGTCCCCAGAAAACAGTTTTCAGAGTGTGCAAGGGAGGATGGAGAGAACAAAGGTAGGGTGCCAACAGCGTACTTTTCTTTGTTCATACTATGTTTACCAAATTTTATGTCAGTCATATTACACATGGTAAAATTGTTTACAAAGTTTCTTCTTTTACTATGGTCTTTCAAATTATGAAGAACATGGAAAGTGTTAAAGCACTAATGTAGAAACAGAATGGACCTATCCCTTCTCCGGAAGTGATTACATTTTAACGTCTCCCTTTTTATTTGTCAGTTGTTGTTCAACAGTCATTTTAGCCATTTATTGAGTCAGTTAAATACTATGCAGGTATCTAGAAAACCAGACACTTCGTGTATTTGATAAACACTACAGATGCTTACATATTCCCCTCTGGATATAGTGTTGGGACTATATAGTAGTGGTCAGGAAGGATTTGGGCTTCACCTATAATGTTTTGAAGATTTCATGTGGATTGTATGTTTATGACCTGTCATAATTAAAAATTAATGTTTTAAGTTGAAGACTGAGCAAAGCATTAAATATGTTTTCTATGAAATATATTCATATTCATTTTTATAGCAATAGGATTTGCAAAAGCCAAATTATGGAACCAGCCTATGTGTCCATCAACAGATGATCAGGTAAAGCAAATATGGTATATACAATGGAGTTTTACTCAACCATAAAGAAGAATAAAATTATATCACTTTAAATTCAAGGGTCAGATGTTCTCTCTCATATGTGGAAGCTACAGAAAAATAAATTTAAAAAGGAACATGATGAAAATAGATAAAGACCAGGAGAATTAAAGAAGGGGATCAGAGAAAGGAAGGAGGGATGGAGAGGGGGGTCACCTGGGGATGAAATTGATCAAATTATATTATGTGCATTTAGGAATATGTTATAATAATAATGTTATAATATGACATATAATAAATCCAAGTACTATGAATACCACCGTGCACCAATAAAATCATGTTGCATACCTTAAATATACACAGTGAATAAATAAATAAAATAGAAGGACTCTAGAAAGCTTGAGATAAAACTGAACTTTGTTATCCTGATAACAGCTAAATACTAAAAATTTATCCCAATCATCAAGATAGTGAAAAGTACACATATTGTATTTAATGCTATCTCTACTATTATTTAGTATTGTCCTGGTCAAGATAAAAGAAATGAGTAGAAGTCACAAATTTGGAAAGAAAAAGGAAAATATGTATTTATGACTTTAAAAAGTTATTTCTTGCTCTTGTTTCCTTAAAATATGATTGTCTGTAAAATCCAAGAAGTTCTATTATAAATACCAGAAGTTCAGTTAAGATGGTCACAACATTGTGTTTTCTCCCCCATCCCTTCCTCAACTCTATTAGTCTCACATCAATTTTTGTGAGGTCCCTTTTTAAATTTCTTCTCTCTAGATTTCATATATGAGAGAAAACATATGATCTTTGATTTTGAGTCTGACTTATTTCAATGAACAGGATGCTCTCCAGCTCCATCCATTTTCCTGCAAATGATGTTGTATTTCCTCTACATCAGGAATATACAATTGGAACGTCTTCATTTTTAAAATTTTTCTTTTTTCCTTTTAGTTGTACATGACAGTAGAATGTATTTTGACATATTATACGTGGATGTGGATGAAGTACAACTTCCCATTCTTATGGTTGTACATAATTTGGAGTTACACTGGTTGTGTATTCATATATAAACATAGGAAAGTAATGTCTGATTCATTCTACTGTCTTTCCTATTCCCATCCCACTTCCCTTCCCCCCAAGTCCCCTTTGTCTAATCTGAAGTACTTCTATTATTCCCTTTCGGCTCCCCCTCTTATTGTGAGTTAGCATCTGCATATCAGAGAGAACATTCAGCCTTTGGTTTTTTGGGATTGTCTTATTTCACTTAGCATGATATTCACCAGTTCCACTCATTTACTGGCAAATACCATGATTTCATTTCTCTTTATGGCTGAGTGATATTGGAACATCTTCTTGTAGAAATAGATCAAATCAGAGACTTTCTGATATAATTGAAGACAATATGAGTACATTCACCACCTGTGCATGAATTGAAGGTCTGAGTCACAATATTATAAATTTGATTCTTCATGGTCAAAATAATACACTAAGAAACACAGTAGGCTTGAGTTTTTTTTTTTTTTTAGACTGATAGGTTGCTTCCAAAATCCACCAAAATTGTTATAAATGCAAGAATATGCAGAAAAATTTCGCCAATGAGCACTGGCTTTGTGAAAATTGAGTTACTTTGGGTATTTTGCTATTGAATATTAGGAGTTATTTATAAATTTGGGGTATTAACCCTGAAGGCATCTTGCACTTCAGTGGTTAATTATATTTAATACTTCCTTTTTGAGATAATGGAGTAGCTAGAATTTGAGGAAAACTCACAGAACAAAAGCAAAAAGAGACAAAGAAAATGCAAAGAAGAATCTGACAGCATTGAAAACACACTGAGGGACCAGAATTGGAGGAGTCAAGATTCCTAAAGGAAGAAAACTACAGATAGAAGAGATGACATTCTTTAAGCTTCTTTCCTTAGGAAAATTTGTCCATTTTCAGTGTGTTACCAAATGCTGCATATGAAGCAGATTGCTTTGGCTAGGATGCCAAGAAGCCAGCAGATCATCTAGTAGAATGTATTTTGACATATATCCTCACTGGAGACTGAAAATTTTCATTTTGAAACTGCCAAAGCATTCACGACTTAAGATCCAAAGATTGAAAGATCAAAGGGGCAAGCTTAATACTCTAGCAGTTTTAGTTGTAGATACTTGATACATTTTTAAACTATGAAGGGCAAGAGACAAAGAAATTAGTTCGAAAAACAGAGTTATTCAGCAGTTTCTTAATGCTGAAAAAACAAAAGTTGAAGTTTAAACCTGTAAGAAATGGGGTTCATAAGTCAATTTCACAAGCCCTACAGGTATGTGCAAAGCATCTACAGGGAAAAAAATGGAAATTAAGCTATATGAATAGCTTTGAAAAATCAGAGTGACTTTCTGGCAGTGTTTTGATTCTGAGATCAACCAAATAGATGTACAGAGTTTACAAGGAAGAGAGGTCATTGTAAATTGCCCAGGGGTAGAAATTTTAGAAGTCCTCTTCTTAGGAGAAAAGTAGGCAGGACTTTATAAAAAACTGCTTCGGTACACCAGAAAATGAAATTTTCTTACCATTTATTTATGGCATATTGTAAAAAGTTAACAAGCATGTTAGAGGAACAAAGAAAAAGGACCAAGTTTTAAAAAAAAAGAAGGTAGACACAGATCCATATATAATTCAATTTTTAAAGTTTACTGTAGGAATAAAAATGTTTTAAAATCTATCAGGAGATGTTGACAATATTCAGAATCTCAGTAAATAGTTAAAATTCAGATTTTAAATTGTATATTTGACTTATGCAATAATATAAATTTAAAAATTAATGCAATGGATTGTCTTTACATTAGAGGCTGCATGAGGAGCTTAATATCTACAAAAAATAAGTTATTAGCTAAATCAAAATTATGAAAAGCAACCTTTGGAAGAAAATATTCAAAAGTAGGAGATAGATTGAAAAGTGTTTTCTCATAAAAAACTAGTAGAGCATTGGATAAGAGCAATGTTTATTGCCTTTGTCCCTGAGGGCATTTTTCAGAAGCAAAAGAACCACAGAAAAGCAGAGTTAATGTACCCTCCACACATCCTCATAGACTGTTAAACTATGTGAGGGAGTTGAGCAAAAACGGAAAACCTAGGGAGACTTGCAATTTCTCTGTGATTTATAATGTGTTTTCAATCTGCACCCAGAGCAGCGAACTCAGAGTGGTCTTACAGGCTTAAGGTATCTGATTATAATCCTTCCAAATCATAGACTGAATATTAAAATACACAGGCTCAGGAGAAACTCCCTAGAGTAGGCCAAAGTGTATATACACACACACAGACACATATACATATATATGAGTTTCAAAATAAAATGCACAAGAATGTCTATAGAGGGATTGGCAGTTCTACACTACAGGGGAAAGAAATAGAAGAGTTTGAGTTCATTCAAGTAAATTGCCAGCTAAAGCAACAAAGAAAAATCTTCAGAAGAACAAAATAGAATTTAGTGTCATTAAAGCAAATTAATTTAAAATTTATAGATTTTGAATCAAATTACCAGATGTGAAAAACAGAAAGGAAATTCAAACTGTCCATCATGGTTTATATGTCCAGTGAAACTATCCTTCAAAGGTGAAAACAAATTAAGACAATTTTAAATAAAACTACAGAATTCCTGGACTACAAATAATGCTAATGAAAACACATTAGGCTGAAGAAAAATGGTATAGAAAGAACAATGTAATTCCACAGAGGGAGTAACAGCCATTAGAAATGGTAAATATTAAAAATGATAAATTTCATTCCTACAGGACATTATGAATGTACCATATGTTCTAGGTTTAGGTGCTATGCATGCTTTTTTCCTCTTAAATTTGTTACACCATACTGTTGGGATTTTAACAAATTTAGATGTAGTATGTAGGACAACACTATTATTACCAAGTACAGTGTGATGGCATTGTTTCGTGCAAAGTTTCTACAGTTTACCATATGCAAAAAGTTAAGTATTAACTTGAAATAGATTACAAAGAGTTAAAGATGAATCATGTATGTCCTAAATAATCACTAAAAAGTAATACAAAGAAACAAGCTAACAGGTCAATAAAAAGAATAAGATGGTGGGCTAAAGTGTTTATTTAACACATAAGAAGACAATTAACAAGGAACCAAGAAGAAACAAAAATGGGAAACACATAAAAGTAAACAGCAAAATGGCAGACTTTTTATCTAATCATGTGGATAGTTACAGTAAATGTTAGTGGGGGCTGGGGATGTGGCTCAAGCGGTAGCGTGCTCTCCTGGTATGTGCGGGGCTCTGGGTTCGATCCTCAGCGCCACATAAAAAATAAAATAAAGATGTTGTGTCCACCGAAAACTAAAAAATAAATATTAAAAAAAATTCTCTCTCTCTTAAAAAAAAAGATGTTGTGTCCACCAAAAACTAAAAAATAAATATTAAAATATTCTCTCTCTCTCTCTCTCTCTCTCTTTCTCTCTCTTTAAAAAAAATGTTAATGGGCAAAGAATCTA
Source organism: Marmota monax (assembly GCF_021218885.2). Taxonomy (NCBI): domain Eukaryota; kingdom Metazoa; phylum Chordata; class Mammalia; order Rodentia; family Sciuridae; genus Marmota; species Marmota monax. The sequence continues at coordinate 879,590 of NW_026692881.1, forward strand.
TCAAAAGCAGAGATTGCTAATTGTGTAGAAAGTAATATTTATTTACTCACTAATAGCAGTGTACTTTAATTTTAAAACACTTCAAATTTTAAGGTAAAGGATAAACAAATGTAAGATATAAGCAATTAACATAATATGGGTGGAGTGTTTTATTAATATTAACCAAAATCACTTTAAGATGATGAGAATAATTATGGACAATTCAAAATTATAAACAGTACAAAAGGAAGATATAGAATGCACTGAAAAACAGAGCCATAAAATACATACAGAATTGGGAGAAATATATAAATCAAAAGGAGTTGGTACTTTTAACATTTCTAAGTAATGAATAAGTACACAAAATAGTTAAAGTATACAAAATATTACTTTATACAAAATAGGTAAATTATAGAAGACTTGAAAATTAACAAGCCTGGCCTAACTTACACATAATGAACCCATTATTCAACCACTGAAGAATATAAATCCTTTTCAAATGTGTCTGAAACATTTACCCAGTAGACAATATGCTTAGTAATAAAACAGTATTGATCAATTTAAAAGAAATTCACAATAAAGATTATGTTCTTGAACTCCAACAGGGTTAAATTAGAAATCAATATCAGAAAAAAATTGGGAGAATTCCTAAATGTGTGAAAATTAAACATGATATTGATAAATAATGCATAATTCACACTTAAAATCACAAGTAAAACTTAAAAATGCACTCAAAATTAAAATGAAAGCACTGTGTATCAAAATGTGTGAAAGTTAGCTAAAACAGCTTGGAGAGTAATTGATAACCTTAAATGACTAGACTAGAAAACAAAACAAACTCTCAAATCAGTTTTCTATGCTTCAATCTTAATGCAGTAAAATAAATGAGAGAAAATAAAATCCAAAAGCACATGGAAAATAGGAACTAGTAAAGATTAGAGAGGACATCACAGATGTAGAACAGAGGTTAGCCTACTTTTTCTGTAAAGGTGTAATAGAAAATATTTTGAGCTTTTCAGACAAAATAGTCTCTTTCACATTCTCTCAATTCTGGGGTTGTAATGTGAAAATCTCCATAGACAACATGTAAGTGAAGGGGCATAATTTTATTCCAATATATCTTTAAAAGAGGAATCAAGCCAAATTTGTCCCATGACTTGGAGCATAATGACCCTGATATACAGCACTCAAAATAATATGAAATATCAGCAACCACAAAAGCTTATTTTTTCCAAAGAACAGAAGTATTGATAGAATTTTGGCTTGACTGCTCAAGAAAACGAATACCTAAATACAGGATAGACAAAGGAGCCACGTACACAGATTTTGGTAGTCATTAAAAGGATAATAAGAAGATAATCTGTGAATATGTCAATAAATTTGACAATGAGTGAAATGGACCAATTCTCTGAAAAATACAAATTACCAAAAATAACTTGAGAAGTAAAAGAACATTGCAACAAATCTAAATCAAGTTAAAAAATTGAATTAACTATTTTCCACAAGAAAAGTTCAAGCTCAAGTGGATTCAGTAACTAATACTATCACACATTTAAGGAAGGAATAATATTGATCTTTAAAAAAATGTTTGAGAAAAGGAGAGAAGAACATCATTCCTCAACTCATGTTATAAAGCCTGTATTTTTTTTAATTTAACAGTACACAAAATAATAATGATAATAACAATAATGCACCATAAGCAAGTGAGATTTATCCTAGGAATTCAAAATAACTCCTTGAAATCACATCATGCTATAATCCTGAAAATAAGGAAAAACATCATACGAATCATATGATGTTATTGATGCCTCTTTTAAAGATATATTGGAATAAAATTATGCCCCTTCACTTACATGTTGTCTATGGAGATTTTCACATTACAACCCCAGAATTGAGTGAATGTGAAAGAGACCATTTTGTCTGCAAAGTTCAAAATATTTTACTATTAGGCCTTCACAGAAAAAGTAGGCTAACCTCTGAGAGTTCTACATTTTTTTCCTGTGGAAAAAAACCATCAGAAAAAAAACCCCCTCAAATCAATAGAGGGATTGTTTTCAATCTGATATGGTCATCTCTTAAGATCTTTAGCTAATATCACACTTAATGATGAAAAACTGGATATTTCAACCCAATTTGAGAAAAAATTAAATTCTTTGTTTTCAATGCCTTTTCCCCCAAATCTTCACCCTGTTGGGTAGTTCTGCTCTTAGACTTGGAAATTGTAGTGTCTCTTGGTAATTGATTCTGTGCATAGCTAGACTGAAGAAACTCTAAAAAGCACTTCCTATGGGCTTTTTCCTTGTAACAGCTACTGTTATAATTATTTACACATATTGTATTAGTTAACTCTTGGATAAACTCATATATATATATATATATATATATATATATATATGCATGTGTGTGTATATATATATGCATGTGTGTATATATATTAGATAATAACATATAATACACACACATACACACACACACACATGCACACTCATAAGTTTATACTCTTTTTTTACATGTGAGAAAACTGATGTTCCTAAAAGTTAAGAAATACATTTGAAGTGGTGCACGCCTGTAATACCAGTGACTTGGGAGACTGAGGCAAGAGAATCACAAGTTCAAAGCCAGTCTCAGCAATGGCAAGGTACTAAGCAGCTCAGTGAGACGCTGTCTCTAAATAAAATACAAAATAGGGGTGGGGATGGGGCTCAGGGGTTGAGTGTCCCTGAGTTCAATCCCAAGTACCAAACACACACACACACACACACACACACACACACACACACACAGAAATATATTTGAATCTTGGAACTTATAAAAGATGAAACTAAATTTCTTTTTTAAAAAAATTATTTATCCTAATTTGTTATACATGACAGTAGAATGCATTTCAATAGAGCATAATTTTTCATGTCCTTTAAGTTGTTCACAAAGTATAGTCACACCATTTGTATCTTCATACATGTACTTGTGGTAATGCTGTCCATCTCATTCCATCATTTTTCCTACCCCCATGCTCACTTCCTTCCCCTCCCTCTCTTTTGCCCTATCTAAAGTTTCTCCATTCCCCACATGCTCCCTTCCATCCCCATTATTGGTCAGCATCCACACATCAGAGAAAACATTTGGCCTTTGGATTTGGGGGATTGGATTACTTCACTTAGCACAATATTCTCCAACTCCATCCATTTCCCTGCAAATGCCATGATTTTATTTTATTCTCTTTGAATGCTGAGTATTATTTCACTGTGTATATATACCATACTTTCTTTATCCATTCATCTATTGAAGAGCATATAGGTTGGTTCCACAATTTAGCTGTTGTGAACTGTGCTGCTATAAACATTGATGTGGTTGCATCACTGTAGTATGCTGTTTTTAAGTCCTTTGGTTATAAACCAAGGAGTGGGATAGCTGGATCAAATGGTGGTTCCAAGTTTTCCAAGGTTTCTCCATACTGCTTTCCATATTGGTTGCACCAATTTGCAGTCCCACCAGCAATGTATGAGTGTGCCTTTCCCCCTACATCATTGCCAACAGTTGTTGTTTGTATTCCTAATAGCCTCTTAATAGCCAAATGGTGCTGGGAAAACTGGAAATCCATATGCAGCAAATGAAATTAAGCTCCTATCTCTCACCATGCACAAAACTCAACTCAAAATGGATCAAGGACCTAAGAATTAAACAAGAGACCCTGTCCATAATAGAAGAAAAACTAATCACGTTGGATTAGGCCCTGACTTCCTTAATAAAACTCTTATAGTACGATAATTATTATCAAGAATCAATAAATGGGTTGAATTCAAACAAAAAGCTTCTTCTCAGGAAAAGAAACATTCAGTGAGGTGAATAGAGAGCCTACAGAATGGGAACAAATTTTTACCACATATATCCTAGAGCACTAATCTCTAGGATATATAAAGAACTCAAAAAACTTAACACCAAAAAAACAAATAACCCAATCAATAAATGGGCCAAGGAACTGAACAGGCACTTCCCAGAAAATAATATACAATCAACAAATGTGGAAAAATGTTCAACATCTCCAGCAATTAGAGAAATGTAAATCATAACTACTTTAAGATTTCATCTCACTCCAGTCAGAATGAAACTAAATTTCTAATGCAGGTACATCTACCAAACTCTATTTCTATCATTTACTCATTCCTATCATTTAAAGCAACTTTAGAATTATGAAATTCTAGAACTACTTAATTGTATTCTTTTTTGAATGATCTTTATTAATTAGGATTCATAATTTCTTCTCATAGGAAAAAAATCTTTCAACTTTTAAAAAGTGTTAAAATCTATCACAGATCATTTGAAACAATTTCTATCAAGTCAGAACAAGAATTGCTGATTGATACAGGGAATATATTATACAGGTTGTTTCCCAAATAAGAAACATATATTATAGCACTGCACTCTAAGTGCAAAATATTAGCTCTTTAGCAGTCACTGCTACTACATTTATCTTACAAATTTCCACATTTTGTATTTCTGGGTATTGCTCATGAATCCCTTGTTTTGTTTCTGTATGAGACTTATTTTTCTTTGGAGGATATCCTACAGCTCTGATGAAGTTAACATGTTTCTCAGTGGATATACATTTATTACTGCTTCTGTATTCCTAAGGGTACAAATAAAAATAGGTTTATTGCTTTTCAGATTAGAGAGAGATTTTTTATTTTATGAATTGGACTTTATGATTTTATTCCATAAATATCACAGAAACTTTTTGCCCTCTGTTTTATGGCAGAAAAAAGTACATTTTATTATTCCTACTCCATATGTTAAATTACTGATTTCTATTAATGAAGCAACTCTTCTCCGAACTTTACTCACAATCACACTTTAAAGAACAAATCAGAGCAGTTCTTGATTTACAGCCTTATTTTTCAGAATAACAAGATGTAATCAATGGGTTGAGATGATAATTTTCTCAGCTAATGTGACTTTAACTCTTTTATATATTCAAAAGTTATATATACACATACACACTCATAAATATTTGTGGGTTCCTTTTCACATTTCATTTTAAAATATATATGTAAAAGTGGTTTTTTTGTATGGTATGAGAATAGATACAATTTCTTTCTATCAGGATTATCAATCCATTTGTATTATTGAAAAGATTATTCCTACACTCACTCCCACCTTTAGTGATCTGTTGTGTGACCTATGTTTCCTATATGTATAGATCTTATGTAGGGTTCTCCATTCTCTTCCATCAGTTGGCTTGATATTTATCAACCTTTGTACCCATAATGTAATATTTTAATTGCTACTGTTTGACTTTTCTCAAAATGTGTGTTTCCAAGAATTGCTTGCCTATTCCTAGACTTTATACTTGCAAATAAAATTCATATCAGATTGTCAAAACAAGTTTGTCAAAATAAAGTTTGAGATTTTTAGTGGAATTGCTTTATATCTATATACCATGTGTCTATTTTTATAAGTAGACACATTTGGAGATTTATGTATATATACATATGCTTATGAATAATACACACACACATATATATATATATATATATATATATATATATATATATATAATTTAAAAGCATAAGGCATTACATATATATGGTGTGATGGAATAAATGATATCATACTATATTAAGATCATCACTTTGTCCACAAAGGAAATGATAATTAGTAATTTGTTACTAAGTATGATGACTTTGATATGTTAAACTTGCATCTGTGATCTTTTATTAACAGATTACTCTGGGGATGTTAACTCCTTTGCACTTTAATGTTTGCCTGTGCACCAGAATGGCTCGGTGGGATGCAAAAGGTGAGTCATTTGTTGGCAAAGAGAAGCCTTGCAGCAAAAAATTAAAAAAAAAAAAAAAGGTCTGACATAGCCAAACAAGGTACTGCCAGGCTACGTCTGCCACCCCAACAATCAGAGGAAAATGATGGGCAAGGAAAGTGGAGATGGTGCGAAAAGCATGCTTAATTAATGTACCTAATAATATAGACTTATAATTTATGAAGCTAAATTAAAATAAACAAAAGAAAAAAAACCTGATAAATCCAAAGTCACAGTGAAAAATTTAGTGTAACTGTGTCAGTTTAGATAGCACATACAGGCAAACAAGATGTTAGTAAGCATATCAGAGATTTGATAAATCTAGTTAAGAGACATGATTTAATTGACTCATATAGAACATTGATTCCAAAAATGGAGAAAAATTATTTTTAAAATACATGTGTTCTATATGCCAAACCAGTAAACGATATACTTGGTGATAAAACAATTTTAATAACTATTTTTTTTTAAAATAGGGATTGAACTCAGCCACCAAGGCACATCCTCAGCTGTTATTTTTTTTTATATTTTATTTTGAGACAGGGTCTCTCCAGGAGGCAAAGCTTCATAATGTTAGCATTGCCTTACACAGAATCTAGCTGAACTCTCATTGGAAAATGACAGTGTAAATAATCTGTCGGTTATAATAGTGTTGATGAGTTCAGAATAAATTGTAACCTTAAAAAATATGGTAAAAATCATGCTCCTCTGTGAAAAAGTTAAGAGAAAACAAGGGGTGGGACATGCAGGGCCTTAGGTGGTTTCCCCTATTCAGTAGTCACTTTGGAGGATCATTTGTCTTATCTCACAGTAAAGTTAGGAAGCATGGAAGTTAGTTACAAGTAAAACCAAGTGGTCAGGGGTCATGAACTGAGAGAGATTTTGAATGACATATCCAAAAGTTATTTAAATTTTCTGCTTTATCCAGGGTTTGAGAGATCTGATCATAGAGTTATCTTTATATCTGAATACAGGGGTGGAGAAGTAATAATGTTAACAGAAATCATACCTATTATCTCCTTGGAGGAATGGAAAAAGGCAGCTAATAACAGACAATTATGTACTTAGTAATAGGCAAAGTCACATATAGTCTTTGCTACTTATCTCTGGAGATTATCTTCTGAAACAGGCAGACTAACAGATCAACTAAAACACTATGGCCTGCTTAAGTTAATATGCAAGTCCCATTGGTTATGATAAAATTGCATTTAATGTGATCCAAACTTTTGGTAAAACAAGAACTTAAAATATGTAGAAGATCAACATCATGCAGGTAAATAGATCAAACAGAAGACTATGGCTAAAAAAATCAGTCATTGCTTGGCTCTGCTTGTCCATTTGATCTTCAGTTTCAGAGTGATTCCTGGTTCACAGAAGCAGGCCTTTCCAGGCCTTTTTTCTGGACCCTTTTTAATCTGGTGTAAAGTATCCAAGGAGTTATACCTGACAATTTAAGAGAAGAGTAAGTCATTAGTAAAATTAAGTAAAACCCTGTTCAAATTGACTTAAGCTTGTCCTGGGGGGACTCTGACATCCAGGTTTTTAAATATACCCAATCTCCTGGTTCATAAGGGATGGAGTGTTATCTCTGTAAAATACCTATTTAGGGAAGACATTACCTGTTAGTACATTACCTGTTGATTATGTTTTTTGTTGACAGTTCAACCTCCACAGCAGGGTGTATTCCAGACCTGGATCCTGTGGAGAGGATCTTCCATAAAATACAACATCTCAAATGATTGGCTCTGATGCATTTTAGAGTTTTAACCAAATGACTGAGGTCTCCATGCCATAATATGTAATCTTCATTGTAGTCTAAGCATTTGAGAAATCCTAGACAATATCTTTGAAACAAAAGCATGCCATTACTGCTATTGATAGACAGAAGAAGTCCAAACCTCAGGATGATTACCTTCAGAAGTCTTTTAATAATCTCTTCTGGTTTTTCTATTATTCAGAGGAAGACATCCATCCACCAAGTAAAAGTGTGCACACACACTCACACAAACAAAACAAAACAACAAAACACCTAAGAAATACATAAATCCTCCTGGATTCACAGTAGCTGAACTGTGGAACCAAGTTAGATGCCTTTCAATAGATGAATGGATAAGGAAACTTATATACATGTGGTATATATAAACAATGGACTATGACTCAGCCTTAAAGAAGAATTAAATTATGGCATTTGCAGGTAAATGGATGGAGTTGGAGAATATCATGCTGAGTGGGGTAAGCCAATCGCAAAAAACCAAAGATCAAATGTTTTCTTCGATATGTGGATGCTGATCCACGATGGGGTGGATGGGGGCAAGGGAAAAATGGAGGAGCTTTGGACTGGGCAGATAGGAGTGAGAAGAGGGGAGGGGATTTGAGGGTGAAAAAGATAGTGGAATGAGATGGACATCATTACCCTACCTGCAGGTATGATTGCACGAATGATGTGACTCTGAATAGTGTATAACCAGAGAAATGAAAGATTGGGCTCCATTTGTGTACAATGAGTCAAAATGCATTCTGCTCCCATGTATAACTAATTGGAAGAAATAAGAGAGGGAGCGGGGGGTGGGGGTGGGGGAATACCTAGGAAATACCTAAATCTTCCTGGAGCAGTTAGCATGATTTTAAAACCCATTTCCGGTCCTCATGCTTCTGACTTGTACCATCTTTGTACATGTGGCCTGTCTGAATGTTTTTTATGGGCAATGTACTCACTGTTCTATTAGCTTAGCTATGATCTCCCTTAAATCTTGGACACTTATTATTCTCTTAAGACAATTTTAGAGTTTCCCATCGTGAGTTGAACTGTGGTCATGTTTAATGGTCACCTAGGTCATCTTTAAAGCAACCAGAACTTTCCTTGCTTGTCTGTTATCCACCTTTCCAAGACAGGAGACATTCAGAAGCCTGTGCCTTAATTCCTGTACATTTACTCTTAACAGAATGGGACAAATTTACAGAGTCAAGGAAGAAAGCAAAAAGCAGCTAGAAGATGTCTCCAGACATGGCCCCAGGTTTAGTTGAGGTGTCAGCTGCATTTTCCTCCCATATTCTCATTTTCCTTGAGGCTGTTCTTTTGTGACTCATTTCTTCTTTGCCTCAATAGCCTGGGAATGTTATCCTGCCTCTTCTCTATGGTCCATCTCTCTCTCAACTGCCTGGTGCCAGCCATTTTATTAGATTCCTTCCTCTTTTTTTCCCATAGGAATCTTTTCCTTCCTTGATCTGTCTTCACTTCAGAAACTCATTCCATCCCTGTTTTGCCTTCTCTTTAGCAACTGTTCATTGTATTAGGTCTGGATGTTCCTTTCATTTTGCCTTTCACCTACCCTCAGGCTGCCTTTTCCTTCACATTTCCCATTACACTTCTTCTTTCCTCTCTTCTCCTTCTATCTATCAGGTTCCCACAGAATGCTACAGTCAGTCCTTCTGCCTTATTCTCTTCATCCTTTCCACACCTCCATTACTTCCATTTGCTCCCAAAGGGCCCTATAGACAGAATGCAGCCCTGACCTTGAATTTGCCTCTGCCACCTGTTGAGACCATCTGGGTTTCCAGCATCCTTTTACATCACGTCTACAATACCTTCACAAATGTGGAAACACATTATAAGACTCTCTCCTCTCATAGGCATCACTTTCCACCCTGTTCTCTCTTTCCTTTTCCATACGGGTGTCCTTATTTTGCTGAAGCCACCACAGACACAGGAGGTTTTCTCACTGCTGAGGTGGTTCCTGTCTTCTTCTCATCAACTCCCCTACTCCAGCTTGAGTCCCACAGACCCCCTTCCTGTGCCAGCCTAGCACCAATGTCTCTCTCTCCATCCTAAATGTGGATGTGACCCTCAGAGAACTCATCCCTTACATTTTCTTTCCCTATAGTTTTCCTGTCTCCCTTTGTTTCCTCTTCAGCATCCAGTCTTACTTTCTCTGCCAGCCTCTTGTCAATCCATGCAATCCCTTTATGTCTGTGGAAAATTAAAAGAGTGCCTCTAGTTCCATTAACAGTTCACTTTTAAAAAGGGGAATGGGGCACTTGGGAACATACAGAAATGAGTGCTTTAAAGCCTTTGAACCCACTTTTGTGGTCATAGGCTTGAGAAACCATTTGTTTTCCTCTTATATTACATTCTCTCCTGGGCACAGTACCCTTTTTAGTAGTCAATACAGAGTATATGCATAAGTATCAAGCAGAAACTCAACTCCCTCTCTAGCTATATCAAAGGGAATCAAGGGATCCTTGGAAGAAATCTGGTTTGTATTGCAATGAGCCAGCTGGGAAGCCCCTTGGCCCTGTCAGTCTTCACCTTTTGCCAGGGAAAGCTGATAAGAGTCAGGTTTGTCACCTACCTTCCATTTCTGGGAACAGTTTGAGCATTCCCTCTTCCAATGTCCCCCTCCCCCCTCTTTTTTTTCAAAATGCATACTGGTTTAGTCTTAACCTTGCTGGTCATCAATAGATTCCTCATTGAGGACCAGTGGTACTTATCTATAGTGGCTTTTTCGTTCCTACTGAATTATCTAGAATAGACTGGATGGCAATATGACATACTGCTTTCTTCTTTAATTTCTTGGGCTACATCTCCGTTGTTGAAAACCTTGAAGTCAATCTCTACAAGTTGAAAAGCATTAGCTTATGGGCCCATAACCAATTGTTGGAGTTTTGTTTCCCCCCTCACAATCAGGAGAACTCTCAGATATGAAGTAACTATTTAGGACTATCAGCTATTGTCTCTCTCAGAATTCCAAGAACTATACCTCTGGAGACCTTCTCGTGACCTCTGCATGAAGGCTAAAGAATTTCCACCTGGCCTCTGCTCCGTTTACCTAAGTGTGTTCCTTTTAACTGGGGGTTGCCTAACCTCCTGCAACTCTTTGAGGAGTGTTACTCTATAATGCTCTAATCAGCTTGCCCTGCAGCTCCTTTGGTATCTTTGGACCCACTATTCATCAGGCAGCCAAATGTGGCTGTCAGGCTCATGAGAATGCTGTTTATCAGCTTCCTTTCTGGCCTCTGCCAGCCCTGTCAATTTTTCTTTTCTAATCAGGAGGGTAGATGGAGGTGTTTAAACATGTGTCTATATAGGGTTGTGCTTTGTAAAGATAGTCTGCACAAGAGTGATAAGTCCTCCTGGGCCAGTTCTCAGACTTGGGTACTTGCCTTCCAGTTGTATAAGTCAAAAGCAGTGAAAGGAACATGTACGTAAATAAGATTCTCTTCTCCATTTGGAACCTGTCAGAGGGAAAAAAACTCCATTGCTTGGTTTATAATTGATTCCATAACTAGAGGTGCTGTCATGAAGAGGAAGGCATATAGAATTAGGTGATAGTATACAATGGGCGATAATGAAAGAGATGCCCTACCAGGTTCTTTCTGGTTAACTCCCTCTACCCAACAACTTTTACCCAAGTGTATATATTTTTTAAATTTTGGTCCACAGTCAGGTGATTTCAGTGCATTGAAACTAAACTTACACAATGAGGGTAGGGGTAGTCCTAGAATATTAAGAAAAAAATAAACATGCTTTCCTCTGAAGCTTCAAGAGTTGATTTCTTTTACCTTGATGCAAATCTCCAAAGTCCGTCCAGCCAGGATGAGATGGCTTGCTATCTCCCAGGCCAAGACAGAAATATCTTTCAATCTCTCAAATCTGTAGTGAGGTTTTTCTGTTTTCAAGCATCCCTGATTAGTTTCCCTTTCAGTACAGAGATATCTTCTAATCTCCTGAATCTTTAATTGCTGACATCTGGATTGGAGATGTCTTATAATTCCCCAGATCTCCAGGAAAGATTTCTTTCATTCTTCACAGACCTCTCTCTACCTGACCCTTAGGTGTACTTTCATCCTTCATTCTATTTCTGTATTTCTGTTAGCTGGCTTGAGGGTCTAGCACTGCTCACCAATCTGAAGGATCCTCTGAACATGAGGTTCAAAGTGGTCCCTAAATGCACCTAGGACAATGGTATTGCAAAGCTGATGGTTCAAGTACCAAGAAGGTGTGTCTCCTGTCTGCCTAAAACTCACTCTCAGTAACACACTAGTGTTGTCCTGGACAAGATCATTTCTGTACATGGGTACAAGAACAAACATACTGGAAGTTGGAGATTTTAAGTCATTATGGAAATTATACATATAAAATTCAAGTAAATCCACTATTAGTGGAACATTTATAACCTTAAATATGTTAAGAACAAGACTGAAGTAAATGATCTAAGCATCTATTTCAAGAAGTTACAAAATGAATAGTGAAGACACATAGAAGGAAGGAAATAATTAAGATAATATTAGAAATAAGTTTAAAAGTGAGCAAATTTATAACAGGTAGGATAAACAAAAACTTTGTTCATGGTGAATCAACAATTTTGTACATCTTCAGTCAGAAGAAAAAAGAGGGACAATAAACAATATCATCAATGAAAAAGATACTGTAATTATAAAGAAGATGTTATGAATATATTATCAGCAGCTTTATGCCAATAATGTGAACTTTATATTCATATAGCTATACGAAATAAACTAAAAAAAAAATAGAAAAACAATGTACTCGCATTATTACCAAAAGCATTGAGAGAGTAGTGAAGTATGTTTCCTCAACAGAAACTCAACAAGCTTCATTAATAAGTCCTATCAGTTTTTTAAAAAATAACAATTTTCAAAAATAATCAAGTTGTTCAAAAAATACAATAAGAGAAAGCATTACAAAAATCAACTTATGTAGCTATTGTAACCTGTCAGAAACCTAAACACCTGCAAAAATATATAAAATTTAATTTATTGATACAGATACAATTATCCCTACAAAAATATTAGCAAATTTCCCGTTAGCAATATGTAAAGAATATAATGAGTTTATTCCTGAAATACAAGGTTTAATATTGGAAATTAATTAACATCAGCCAAAGTATTAACTGATAATAGAGAAAATAAATGAATAAATAAATATATTAAGAGAAATAGAAAAGCACTTGATAGTTTTAATATCCTTCATAATGAACAATTTGGCATAGACATATCTCAAAGGGGCTTTTTAACCTAAGTGTACTATGAAAGAGTATCAAGCTAACTTCAGATTTATTCTGGATCATTGAAAGTTACCACAACCACAGAAGTCCTACAAATCAACAGGAAAGAGTTAATTCAAAAGGAAAAAGGATTGTATTTGAACACTCTTTTTATAGTAGGAAATTCAAACCAATATATATGAAAAAGACCAGCTTCATTAATAATTAGATATTTCCACACATGATGCAACAGTTCTATATGTACTATGTTGGCAAAAATTATAAATTCTGACAGTATCAAGTGGTGACAAGTATTTGGAGATATGAAAATTCTCATAATTTGCTATTAAAATGTAAATGTGTGCAATGTAAATAAGTACGGTATTATTAAGTGATTGAGAAGCTACTCATATTCTATGGCTCAGCATATCTTTTTCTACCAGATGCTGTAAAGAAATACATGCATATTTTCACTGGGAAATGTCCATAGCACCATTTCTCTTAATAACACCAAAATAGAAAGAATTCTGTGTTCTAAACATTAAATGTGTAAATAAACTACCAAGCATGGAATACTATAAGTAAAATAAATGAAAAACAGATAAAATGGTCTGTCAAAATCAAAGTTGAGCCAAAAAAACAAGTCATAATGAAATCCGTAGGGAATATCACCATTCCTATAGTGTCTAAATTTGGCAAAACTCACTGCCTCTTTTACAGATGGTGACATAGGTGGCAAAGGTATGATGACATAAAAGTATCACCACAAAATCCAGGATTTGAGCATCTACTGAGGACCAGGAATTATAAAACTATACAAGGATAGTTAGGTGAGATAAATGATGATATCTGAAGTTAAGAATGTTAGAGGATGCAGCCTTGCAACCAAGAAAGCAAGTGAAATGTGGTGACTGCATCTGAAACACAAGCCAAATTAGACCGACACAGACTTGGAATTCATAGTGGTGGAACACACTCTTTGACTAAATGAAAGACACTTCATAGAGTGGATACACCACAAGTGCTTTTCTCCATTAAACTCCCTTTCTCAGCAGGTGCTATCAAGGGGTACCTTTCCTGGACAAACCCAGGAGACTTTCTGTAAGTGAATTGAATATTAGAATCATGACTAAAGTGTTCTCTCTCTCTCTCTCTCTCTCTCTCTCTCTCTCTCTCTCTCTCTCGGTGTGTGTGTGTGTGTACACACAGGCAGGTGTATGTGTGGCCCATGCAATCAGGGATGACATTGTGTAGATATTCTGTCCTCATACTCTTCCACTATGACTTCTAAACAAAAGTCTGAAAGTCAAAGCAACATACAGTGAAGATAGTAAGAAACATGAACAGAACGTCCAATAATTATGGGATAGCATCAAAAGACCAAATCTAAGAGTTATTGGGATAGAGGAAGGCACAGATTTTCATACCAAAGGAATGCACAATCTCTTCAATGAGGTAATATCAGAAAATTTCCCAAGCATGAAGAATGAATTGGGAAATCAAATACAAGAGGCTTACAGGACACCGAATGTAGAAAATTACAATAGATCTACACTAAGGCACATTAAATGAAATTGCCTGGCATACAGAATAAGGATAGAATCTTAAAAGCTGCAAGAGAGAAGAATCAAATCACATACAGTGGGAGGCTAATTTGTGTCTCAACAGATTTTTCAACCTAGACCCTCAAAGGCAGGAGATCATGGAACAACATATACTGAGCTCTGAAAGAAAATGGATGTGAACCAAGAATCTTATATCTAGCAAAACTAAGCTTTATATTTGATGATGAAATGAAAACCTTCCATGATAAACAAAAGTTACAAGAACTTACAACTAGAAAGATTGCACTACAGAACATACTTGGCAAAATATTTCACAAATAGGAAATGAAAAATAGTGATGAAAATCAGCAGAGGGAGGTATTACACTAAAGAAAAAAACAAATCATAGGAGAAACAAAGTCAAATTAAATACCAAAAATAAACAAAAATGGCTGGGAATTCAAATCATGTCTCAATAATAACCCTGAATATTTATGGCCTAAATTCACCAATCAAAAGACATAGACTAGCAGATTGAATTAAAGATTAAAAAAAAGACCCATAAATATGCTGCTTCTAAGAGACTCATCTCAGGAAAAGACATCCACAAACTGAAGGTGAAAGGTTAGGGAAAATAATAGCACTCACATGGACTACAGGAGCAAGCAGGGGTTTCCATCCTCATAGCAAATAAAAGTAGATTCAATCTAAAGTTAATCAAAAGGGATAAATAAGGACACTACATACTTCTCAAGGGAACCATACACCAACAAGACTTAACAATTATAAATATACATGCCCCAAACAATGGACCATCTACTTTCATCAAATAAACTCTTCTCAAGTTCAAGAGTCAAATAGACCATGACAAAAAATTTTGGATGACTTTAACACACTTCTTTCACCAGTGGATAGCTCTTCCAAACAAAAGCTGAACAAAGAAACTATTGAACTTAATAATACAATCAATAACTTAGACTTAACTGACATATAGAATATTTCATCCTTCAACAAGTGAATACACTTTCTTCTCAGCAGCATATGGATCCTTCTCTAAAATAGGCCATATATTATACCACAAAGCAACTCTTAGCACATACAAAAAAGTAGAGATACTACCCTGGATTCTATCAGATCATAATGGAATGGATTTAGAAATCAATGATAAAATAAGAAATAAAAACTACAACTCCAACACCTGGAGACTAAATAATATGCTACTGAATGAACTATGGGTTTTAAAAGACATCAAGGAGGAGATTAAAAAATTTTTAGAGGTAAATGAGTACACAGGTACAACATATCGAAATCTCTGGGACACAAGAAGGCAGTTCAAAGAGGAAAGTTCATAGTATGGAGTTCATTCCTTAAAAGAAGAAAAAGTCAACAAAAAAAAATGACTTAACATTACATCTCAAAGCCCTAGAAAAAGAAGAACAAATCTACACCCAAAGCAATACAAGACATAAAGTAATTAAATCAGAGCTGAAATCAATGAAATTGAAACAAAAGAAACAATTGAAAAACTGATAAAACAAAAAGTTGGTTCTTTGAAAAAATAAATAAAATTGACAGACCTTTAGCTATGCTAATGAAGAGGAAAGCGAAAACTCAAATTACTAACATACATGATGAAAAAGGAAATATCACAACAGACATTACAGAAATACAGCAGATAATTAGAAATTATTTTGAAAATTTGTACTCCAATAAAATAGAAAATATCCAAGACATCAAGGAATTTCTAGAGTCATATGATTTGCCCAAATTGAATCAGGATGATATACACAATTTAAACAGATCAATTTCAAGTGATGAAATAGAAGACGCCATCAGAAGCCTAACAACCAAGAAAAGCCCAGGACTGGATGTATACACTCAAGTTCTATAAGACCTTTAAAGAAGAACAAATACCAATACTCTTCAATTTATTTCAGGAAATAGAAAAAGGAGACACTTCCAAACTCATTCTATGTCACAAAATCACCCTGATTCCAATACCAGGCAAAGACACATCAAAGAAAGAAAACTTCAGACCCATATCTCTAATAAACATAGATACAAAAATTCTCAATAAAATTCTGGCAAGTCAAACACAAAAATATCAGAAAGATAGTACACCATGATCAAGTGGGGTTCATTCCAGAGATGCAAGGTTGGTTCAACATACAGAAATCAATAAATGTAATTCATCACATCAATAGACTTAAAGATAAGAACCACATGATCATCTCAATAGATGAAGAAAAAACATCCAAAAGAATTCAGCACCCCTTAATGTTCAAAACACTAGAAAAACTAAGGATAACAGGAACATATCTCAACATTGTAAAAACTATCTATGCTTAGTGCCAGGCCAGCATCATTCTAAATGGAAAAAAAAATTGAAAGCATTCCCTCTAAAAACTGGAACAAGACAGGGATGCCCTCTTTCACCACTTCTATTTAACATAGTTCTTGCAACACTGGCCAAAGCAATTAGACAGCAAAAGAAATTGAAGGGATACTGATAGGTAAAGAAGAACTCAAATTAGCACTATTTGCCAATGATAAGATTCTATATCTAGAAGACCCAAACAAGTCCACCGGAAAACTTCTAAAACTAGTAAATGAATTCAGCAAAGTAGCAGGATACAAAATCAACACCCATATATCAGTGACAAATTCTCTGAAAGGAAAATGAAGAAAACTACCCCTTTACAATAGCATCCAAAAAAATAAAATACTTGCTAATCAACTTAATGAAAGAGGTGAAAGACATCTACAATGAAAACTACAGAATGCTAAAGGATGAAATTAAAGAAGACCTTAGAAGATGAAAAGATCTACCTTGTTCTTGGATAGGCAGAATTAATATTGTCAAAATTACCATACTATCAAAAACACTGTACGGATTTAATTTGTTTCCAATCAAAATCCCAATGACATTTCTCATAGAAATAGAAAAAGCAGACATGAAATTCATCTGAGGAAATAAGAGACTCAGAATAGCTAAAGCGTCCTTAGCAAGAAGAGTGAAATAGGTGGCATCACTATACCAGAGCTTAAACTATACTACAGAGCAATAGTAACAAAAACAGCATAGTATTGGCACCAAAACAGACTTGTAGATCAAAGGTACAGAATAGAGGACACAGAGACTAACTCACATACTTACAGTTATCTTATATTTGACAAGGCGCCAAAAACATACACTGGAGAAAAGGTAGCCTCTTTAACAAATGGTGCTGGGAAATCCACGTGCAACAAAATTAAATCAAACCCCTATCTCTCACCATGCACAAAACTCAACTCAAAGTGGATCCAGGACCTAAGAATTAAACCAGAGACACTGTGTCTTTAGAATAAAAAGTAGGCCCAAATCTCCATCATGTCAGATTAGGCCTCAACTTCCTTAATAAGTTTGCTATAGCACAAGAAAAAATATCAAGAATCAATAAATTGGATGGACTCAAATTAAAAAGCCTCTTC
Organism: Marmota monax; assembly: GCF_021218885.2. Classification (NCBI taxonomy): domain Eukaryota; kingdom Metazoa; phylum Chordata; class Mammalia; order Rodentia; family Sciuridae; genus Marmota; species Marmota monax. The sequence goes on from NW_026692881.1 coordinate 897,397, forward strand.
TCATCAAAAGAAATAATCAGTGAAGTGAATAGAGACCCTACTAATTGGGAACAAATTCTTAACACACATATGTCACAGAGCAATAATCTCTAGAATATATAAAGAACTAAAAAATCTTAACATCAAGAAAACAAATAACACAATCAATAAATGGGTCAAGGAACTGAACAGACACTTCTCAGAAGATATACAATCAATAAACAAACATATGAAAAAATGTTTAACATCTCTAGCAATTAGAGAAATGCAAATCAAAACTACTCTAAAATTTCATCTCACTCCAGTCTGAATGGCAGCTATGAAGAATACAAACAACAATAAGTGTTGGCAAGAATGTGGGGAAAAAGGTACACTCATACATTGCTGGTGGGACTGCAAATTGGTGCAGCTAATATGGAAAGCAATATAGAGAATCCTTGGAGAACTGGGAATAGAACCACCATTTGACCCAGCTGTCTCACTCCTTGGTCTATTCCCAAAGGACTTAAAAATAACATACTACAGGGACACAGCCACATCAATGTTTATAGCAGCACAATTCACAATAGCTAAACTGTGGAACCCAACCTATATGCTCTTCAGTAGATGCATGGATAAAGAAAATGTGCTATATATACACAAGGGACTATTATTCAGCATTAAAAGAATAAAATCATGGCATTTGCAGATAAATGGATGGAGTAGGAGAATATAATGCTAAATGAAACTAGCAAATCATAAAAAAACAAATGCTGAATGATTTCTCTGATTTAAGGATGCTGATTCATAATATGCTACAGGGGCAGAGAATGGGGAGAATTAAATGAACTCTAGATAAGGCAAAAGGAAAAAGGGGAATTATGGGTAGGAAAGATGTGGAATGAGATGGTCATCATTACACTAAGTACATGCATGAAGGCATAAAGTATGTGACTCTACTTTGTGTACTACCAGAAATATGAAAATTGTGCTCTATAGGTGTAATATGAATTGTAATGCATTCTGTTGTCATATATAACAAATTAAATTTTTAAAAAATAAATAAATGTAGACATTGGTCATTACTTACAAGTAGCAATTATTTTGGAAGAATTTTTTCATATTCTATTTCCTAAATGTCTTGTTTTGAGAAGATTTATAAATCAGTATGGGATGTTGAATTTAGCAGATCTCTTCACAGTATTATGGTGCTGATCACAGCCTTTTTCTTACCTCAGCCCTTTGATGGGATAAATTATAGGACTACATTTCCTGTGAAATATATTTGAATTCCTTGAATACTTTTTTTTTTTTTTAAAATTATAGTAAGTATGTAGTTTCATGAAGCATTCAAGACTGAGTTCCAGGGTTGAGGGAAGATTCTTGTCTCTTTCTGAGGATATCATTTGTCCTTCTTTTCTGTCTCTGGGTGCTGGTCAGCCACTGCCTTTACTAGACTGCTGGGCATTGGAGAGGTTTCCTACTCTTGGAAATTCTGGGAGGAACCACATTAGTATTTTGATAAGCTTCTTGGTTTCCAAACAGGGAGTGTCAGTTTTGTACACACAGAAAAACCTGCTTATATGAAGTGAGCTTCCGCTTGCACCTCAGCTGTGGGGTCTGGATGTGCATGTTCATGGCTGACTAATCAGAAGTGATGCAGGTATGCCTGCCACTGAATATCGAGTTGCTGCTGTCTCTGAGCTGTCAGCATCTCACTTGTATGGAAGACAAGGGGACACATAATTATAGGTAGGCAAATGACTTACATAGGGATGTTTAAAATGTGGGTGCAATACCAATCTGACCCATAAACTCCTCAGGAGACAGAATGAAAAAGAAGGAAGTGACGTTTGTCATTCATCTTGTTAACATTTTCTTTGCCTCTCTGAAATTTGGGACCAAGGGTCCAATAGTAATTATATCAAATGTCACCCCTTCAACAAATCTGCCTTGCTTTCATATTTAAAATTGCAACACCATTCTGCTTATCCCAAATTATTCTTTTTCAAATCTACTATTAACTAATTTAGTATGAATAATGTTTAATATTTCCTTTTTCATTAGTTCATGACGATTTTTGTCAGTTTCATTCATCCCGAATAGTGCCTGGGACACAGAAGACATTTGGTAAATGTTATCTAATAGAATAAGTGAACAAAAGCAGACAGTACTTAAAATTCTATGCATTGCATATGTGAGAGATTGGTCTCAGGACCCCTTTAGATATCAAAATGCACAGCTATTCAAGTCTCTTATTTAAAATGGCATAGTAGTTACATAAAACCTACACATATCTTCCTTTGCATGTTGTCATCTCTAGATTATGTGCAATACCTGATGCAATGTAAATGTTATCTAAAAAGTAGTTATACAATATTGCTTAAGGAATAGTGAAAAACAATAAAGTCTGGGTAAGTCCAGGACAGATGCAACCATCCAACCTAATTACACAGTACAAGTCAGTAGCAAGCTAACATCTATCAAATATTTTCAATTCTAGGGTAGTTGTATGATCACTTGCAGAAACCAAGATATGGAGGGCAGACTGTATATGCTAACTGAGCATTTAAATTGCATATTATATATATATTCTAAGAGGTCTATTTGTACTATATATATCAATTGTATATAAATGGGAAATATTTTTTATTATTTTTGGTGTAATTAAACTCAAAATATATGTAATGTCTAACCTAAACTTAGCCTTAAACTTTTCCTTAGTACTAAGGAAAATAATTTTTAAGAGAGTTGTGGGGAAAAAAGTTCAAACATTCGTTAATGCATGCTTTTCTTTTCCTTCTTTGACACTTTGCATTAATGGAATATAAAGCTTTTAACAAATCTGGTTTCCAGGAGATGGAAAGATCACCAGATTGCATGCAGAGAGAAAGTCTTGCTCTTTTTAAATAATGCAACCTATTATAGGCCATGATGAAATTATGCAGGCTAATAGTAATAATTAAGAAGACTTTCAAAAGTTAGGCTACTTCATGAAGGAACAGTCCAGAGAAGATAGGAGAATATACAGTTAATACAAGAGATAGCAGATAGCTCTAGTTAGAGGGTTCATTTCATTGTCATGGGCAAGAATAGACATTTGTAGCATGGAGAATAAACAAATTATTAAAAAGCATTGCCTATTTGAGTAGAAACAGAAGAGTGGCTCTGATGTATTTATGTCATATTTTCTATTTGTAAAACTTTTCCTTTGTTTTCCTTATGAACTTCATTTTCTCAGTGAGAAAGGTTTGGATATAACTATTTTTCTCAAAATTAGAAATGTACCATGTGAAGTGTAGGAAAAATATGGTGAAGATTGTATTAGTCATTTGTCCTTGTAAACAGAATAAAATGGAATTAATGTATAATTTTACCAATTGGTGCTTTACCCTCCCCCCTCCCCCCCTCTGGACCAGCGGGAGAAGCGGGGGATACCACGCCAAAAATAGGAGGAGCCAAGTAGGGTAAAGGTCCACTGGTGGCCTGCACCCAGCCCTCCCTCGCCAGAGATGAGTCTAAGCAGGATCTAGTTTATTGAGGAAGTACACACAGCTTATATACTGCACAGGAGCCAATCAGAATAAAGGTCATAGGGGTGGAGCAAGTTCACATGTACACCCATGCCGTAGTCCGTAAGGGAAGGCACGAGCTGTCCACAAGGGCGGAAGAGTCCTGGTCCTATCCTGGAGTTGGTCTGTTTTTTTCTGTCACCACCCACAGCACCGCCTCCTGGCTGATCTCCAGGCGCCATCCCAGCCACATGTGCAGCCCCAAGACCGGGAAGTGGGAAGCAAGTCAAGCCCTACAGGTGAGGTCTTTCCACTTAGCTTACTCTGTCTGAACCTGTGTGGACCTCTTAGAGTTCAGGCATTTCCTCTTATGTGTTTATCTGAAAGTTTTCATCTTTTGTTCGCTTAGTCAGCATAAAGCTCACTGGGTCAATGACTGTCATCTTATGGCCTCTGCCCATCATAACATCTTCTTTGTCTACCCATCATTTTAATGAGGCAGGGCTGATTCCTGAGAAAGGCTCAAATGAACAGGAAAATGCTAGCTGGATTTTATTGAAGGGGGGAAACAAAAGTGGTCCTGCTGTGTATTCTGTAGCTATTCCCTGAAACTGCACTTTTGGTTTCCCCATTTATTTAGTGTTACTTCCAATCTCAGCCCTTCAAGTACATATAAGGATTAATCTATTTCAACTCATTAAAGAGCAGAGTGCTAGAAACCATGCTTCCAACTGTTATTTTTTGTAATTGTACTTATATTTCTAATTAAGTCACTATTGTGTATAGAAGGGTGAAGTGGAAGAAAGAGAGCAAATCAGGTTTTGCATAGAATGTTCATATTTGTAGGAATACTCACATTTAGAGATTATGAACAAAAACCACGTTTTGTCCCAGTTTTTAAAAGTAAAGAAAGCAATAAAATTACTGAGTGTGCTTGAATTTCTATTAAGTATGAACAGCTGAGTATACAAGAGGCTCCATGCAACAGGTCAAGAGACAACACTACTCTGAATACCAGGGTAATATGTGGCCAAATCTAGGTGTAAGCAGACCTCTGATCTTGACCTAAAGTGAGGACTTATTCATCACAAAAATTAACAGAGTGCGAGGCTGTGAGCCTGCACTCTGTTGACAAGAAAAATGAGCAATTTATTAGTTTTTTTTGGTAATCAGAAAAAATATATTTAAAAAAGAAATTAAAAATAGAAAAAATGGATATAAATATAGTTGTAATGTCCAAATCAAAACTAAGGAGACCAAACAGATGAATATATACTAGAAACAAAGAATATGTGGATAATATTGTAGAATATATTGTAAAATATATTGAATTTTGGATTCTATCAGCAAAAAAATGGTCTTATTATTATGAAACAATGGAGTAAATTTAGAGACTTCTGAAAAGTTGGCTCTTGATTAAAACACAAAAATACACACATAAGCCATTATTATCTGCCTACAGAGCTATAGCATTATTAAATTGCTATAATTTATAAACCATATTATCTGACTAGTATGCTAAAGAGAGAATAGGGTAAAAATAATGTTGATTATAACAGAATTAGAAAAATTATGCTCATGTCAAGGAAACTATAGCAACTGAATTAAAGAATATTGAGATGTTTATGGGAACAGAGAGTGCTGATTACTAAATGAGGCTCAAGTGTATGCTGAGGTAAACTAATAGTATTAAATCCCCTGCTTAATAAATCTAAATAAATTCATATAAATGGCCTGAGGCTGAAATCCAATAATTTGGAAATATAATCGATTTTTTAAAAAATAGCTGAAGAAAATAAGAGGAAGAAATTACTATGAATAAGTGTAGATGTGATAAGATTAGAACCAAAAAAAAGATTGGTAGAGTAAATTAAATATTGACCGGTTAACTGAATTAAGGATCCTAAACTATAGTGTGGTCTTTCCGATGTGAGCATGATCATTTGAAAAGCAAAAATTTTCAACTTCATGCCTATATACTCTATTTCTTTGCCCCCAAATGAGTATATGGTTTATATATTCTACATTTTGGATCTAACTTCTACCTGTTTAATGTGTGAGAAAAGATGTATAGTTTTGTTTTTGTTTCTTTACATATAAATCACATACTTTAGAATTTAAAAGTTTTGTAGTGTTAGCTTTTACATTTATTTACTTATTCATTTATTTAGTGGTGGTGGTGACTATTAGCTCTTTTTGAGAGAGAGAGAGAGAGAGAGAGAGAGAGAGAGAGAGAGAATTTTTTAATATTTATTTATTTTTTTTGGTGGACACAACATCTTATTTTATTTTTATGTGGTGCTGAGACTCGAACCCAGCCCCCCGCACATGCCAGGTGAGTGCGCTACCACTTGAGCCATTTCCCCAGCCCAAACAGCTCTTACATTTAGCTATCTGTACTATTTTCATTTGGAATATAGTCTTTAAAAAAATTATTTATTTATTCTAATTAGGTATATATGACAGCAGAATGAGTTTTGATTAATTGTACACAAATACAGCACAACTTTTCATTTCTCTGGTTGTACATACCTAGGATAATGATAACCATAATATTCCACCATCTTTCCTTCTCCCTTGCTCCCTCCCCTTTCCACCCTCCCCTTTGCCCAAAGTTCCTCCATTCTTCCCATGCCCCTCCACCCCATTACAAGTCAGCATCCACTTATCAGAGAGACCATTTGGCCTTTGGGTTTTTGGGATTGGCTCTTAGTGTAATATTCTCCAACTCCATCCATTTACCTGCAAATGCCATAATTTTATTCTTTTTTAGTGCTGAGTAATATTCCATTGTGTATATTAAAGAATATTGAGATGTTTATGGAAACAGACACTGCTGATTACTAAATGAGGCTCAAGTGTATGCTAATTAAGAAACCACAGTTTCTTAATTCATTCATCTATTGAAGGGCATCTCGGTTCCTTCCATAGTTTATCTATTGTTAATTGAACTGCTATAAACATTGATGTGGCTGTGTTATAATAACATGCTGATTTTATGTCCTTTGGCTATAACTGAGGAGTGGGATAACTGGGTCAAATGGTGGTTCCATTCTAAGTGTTCTAAGGAATCTCCATACTGTTTTCCAGATTGGTTGCACCAATTTGCAGTCCCATCAGCATGTATGAGTGTGCCATTCCCCCTACATCCTCGCCTACACTTATTGTTGCTTGTATTCTTGGTAACTTCCATTCTGTCTGGAGTCAGGTGAAAGCTCAGAGTAGTTTTGATTTGCATTTTTCTAATTACTAGAGATTTTAAACATTTTTTCATATATTTGTTGATCTATTGTATATCTCCTTCTGAGAAGTGTCTGTTCAGCTCCTTAGCCCATTTATTGATTGGGTTGTTTATTTTTTTTGGTATTAAGTTTTTTGAGTTCTTTATATATTCTTAAAATTAGTGCTCTATTTGACGTGTGTGGCAAAAATCTGTTCCCAAAATATAGGCTCTCATTTCACCTCTTTGATCATTTCTTTTGCTAAGAATAAGCTTTTTAGTTTGAATCCATCCCATTTATTGATTCTTGATTTTATTTCTTGCGCTTTTGGAGTTTTGTTAAGGAAGTCGGGGCCTAATATGACATGATGAAGATTTGGGCCTACTTTTTCCTCCATTAGGGGCAGGGTCTCTAGGTCCTTTCTATACTTTGAGTTTTGTGCACAATGAGAGAGGGCTTTATTTTCATTTTGCTGCATATGGATTTCCAATTTTCCCTGGCATCATTTGTTGACGAGGCTATCCTTTCTCTAATGTATGTTTTTGGTGCCCTTGTCTAGTATGAGATAACTGCATTTATGTGGATTTTTCTCTATGTCTTCTATTCTGTACCATTAGTCTACAAATTTATTTTGGTGCTAATCCCATGCAGTTTTTGTTACTGTAGATCTTTGTAGTACTGTTTAAGGTCTGGTATTGTGCTGCCTCCTGCCTCACTCTTCTTGCTAAAGATTTCTTTGGCTATTCTTGCTCTCTTATTTTTCCAAATGAATTTCGTGATTGCTTTTACTATTTCTATAAGGAATGATGTTGGGATTTTAATTGGAATCACATTGAATCTGTAGATCACTTGGGGTAGTATGGCCATTTTGAGAATACTAATTTTGCCTATCTAAGAGCATGGGAGATCTTTCCATCTTCTAAGGTCTTCTTCAATTTCATTCTTTAGCATTCTATAGTTTTCATCATAGTGGTCTTTCATCTTTTGATGCTACCCCATAATTCTTAGATATTCTGTTCATGGTTTCTTACTATCTTCACTGTGTGGTCAACTTTATCCTCAAGATTGTCTATTTTGTCTTCATTGTCTGAGGTTTTGTCTTCCAAGTGGTCTAGTCTGTTGGAGAAGCTTTCTATTGAGTTTTTAAATTTGGTTTGTTGTTTTCTTCATTTCAAAGATTTCTGATTGGTGTTTATTTCATTTTATTTTTTCAGAGTCTCCATCTCTTTCTTAAAATAATCTTTTGCCACCTGTATTTGCTGTCTTCTCTCTTTGTTGGTGTGATTAATAGTTGCCCGTATTTGCAATGCAGCACAGTGGCCTGCCATGCTGCAGCAGGCAGCTGCCTCCAGGTCTTGTCTGTGGTCCCAAGGTGAAGGCTACTACATGGAGAGGGCTATGGTGATGGCCGCAGTGTCCCAAGATGGAGGTGGGCTGGGGAAGCAATGTAATAATAAATGGGGAGCCCCAGCATGGTCCTCTGCTGTGCATGGGGGCTTTCTTGGGCTCTCACACAGGTCTGCGTGCAGAGGATGGGGTTATAGTCCTGGGCCTGACCTGGGCCTGGGCTCCCATGAGGCTGGTGGGGCAGTTCTAGGCCTGAGCCTGGTCCTGGGCTCCTGCGTGGGTCAGCAGCTGGAATATATTCTTGTACATGTGCTGGGTAAAACATCCAACTTCATATTTTCATGTGGATATCCAGTTTTCTCAGTATTGTTGAAAAGAAATTCATTTACCCATTAAATTGTTTAGATACCCTTGTTGAACAAGAGGTGTCAACACGTCAATAGGTTTATGTTTGGATTCTAAATTCTATTCCATATGTCTGTTCTTATATAGTCTTCATTAATGTACTGTCTTCATTAAAGACTGTCTGTACTTATGTAAGTTTTCTTCACTGCCTTGTAGCTTATGATGCACAAGTTTTGCACTTCGTTTGTTTATTCCTAAATATTTTATTGATTTTGATGCTCTCATAAATGAAATTGTTGATTTTATTTTTGGATTATTACTAGTCTATAAAAATACAACTTATTTTGTATATTGACTTTGTTGAACTCATTTATTAGCTTTAATAATTTTTTTAAAAAACTTACCATTTCATTCACAGAGATTGAATTATTACTTTTCTAGTATAGATGTCATTTCCTTTTTCTTTAATTTTTTTTCTTACTTTATTTAATTGACCTGGGTACAACCTTTAGAACAAGAAAATGAATATAGTAGTACAAGTGGGCATTCCTATCTTTTTTTCCTTGTTGGGATACTTCCACTCACTTTTCACCATTAATTATGTTGACAATTTTTTTAAAAAAATATATTCTTTTTAAATTTGGGAAAGTTCCCCTACCTTCCTAATTCTGTAAGTGATTTTATCATGAAACAATTTTGTAAAGTGCTTTTTCTGCATCTACTTAGATGTCATGTGAAGATATTTGTCTTTTATTTTATTAGGGTGATACTATCTTGATTAATTTTTAAATGTTGGATTCCTGGGATAAATTTCTGTTAGTCACAGTTTATTATTCTTTTAGTATGTTTCCACATTTTATTTAGAGTATTTTATTGGGAATCTTCATAATGAATGTTTGCAATTTATTTTTATCTTCACAAGTTCAGTCTGAGTTTAGTTTTGGGGTAATAATGGTTACTCAGAATGAGCTAAGAGGTGTTTTCTGCTTTTTTTTTTTTGTAATATCTGGTGAAGTTAATTCTTTGAATATTTCATAAAATTCACCAGTGATGTTATCTAGTCCCAGACTTTGAGCAAAATTTTTGTTTTTGTTTTAGGTATATTTAGATTTTCTGTTTCCTTTGAATTCCTTTTGACTATATTTTTATAGAAATTTGTTCTTTTTCATGGAAAGAACAGATTCATGCACTTTTCAGTTTATTAAATTTGTAGTATTCAGATTACTCAATTTGTTAGTATAAGTATTTCTAGTATTTCCTTATAATACTGTGTTTAATCTTACTAGTGGTATTATTCTTTAGTTTTTTTTTAAATATCCTTGATAAACTCTACTTAAGCTTTTATAAAGAACTGTGTAAATCCACTCTGGATATTAGCTTAAAAATTTTAAAAATAAAAATATTAACCACATTTTAAATGGTACCTTCCTGTAATTCACCTCCTTGTGCAATTGGAACCTTAAGAGAGTTTCTCAGGTCTAAAATTATTCCTAGGTCAGTATTGGGAGAGCTGTCACTAGTAAAGACTGATTGCTTTCCTCTGTGCTCATTTATATTTCTACCAAAACACATATGAATTTCTGTTTCCTCACATTTTGATTAACAATTTGTGTTAGTCAGTTTTCTGTTACTGTAACAAACACCTGAGATAATCAATTTAAAAAGAGAAAAGGTTTATTTTGGCTCACAGGTGTAGAGGTTTCAGTTGGCCCCATTGCTTTAGGCCTGTAAAGAAGCAGCACATCAGGAACAACATGTGCTGGAACAAAACCACCTGTGGCTAGGAAGTGAGAAGGAGGAAGATGCAGCAGGATCCCACTATTCCCTTGAAGAGTATATTGCTAGTGACTGGATTACCACTCACAAGGTTAAACTTTGTAAAGTCTACAACACTTTTCAAAAATGCCAACCTAGGGACCAAGTCATTAACACATGGGCCTTTGGGGACACTTTCAAGCCAAACTATAACAATAAAATTTACATTATTTTATATAAACTTATTTGAATTTTAGCCACATCATGGTTATAGATTATCATTCTTGTTTTAATTTGTGTCTAAATGATAAAGCAGCCTTATGATTATTAGCTTTTGGACTTCTTCAGAGTGGAATTTCTATTTTTATTATTTTTCTTATTTCTGTAAAATTTATTACTTTTGTCTGCCTTGAATATTTTGTCATTGAATATTTTTTATTTTGTTTCATGTTACTTTCAAGCACTAGAGTATCTTCTCTAAATTTGTCATTCTATATTTAACTGTATGTAGGTGTTTGTTTTTGAATTAAATGCGTTTGATTTGATGTTAATTCATCACCTTCTATTTGTTTAAAAATTTATCACGTTTCCTATGGTGTTTCCCTAGTTTTTCTTATCTTTGTAGCTATAAATCTAATTTTTCACCTATTACATGAGGGATTTAACTATTTTCCAAGTTTTAAAACATATTTAAAATGTGATTTTTGCTACAACTTCTATCCTATATCTAGTGTTTAATGTACATCAATCTGTTCTGAGGCTTTATACTCAATTCCATTGAGTTATTTTATGCACTTGTTCAAAACTGGATCCATTATTGATTTTTTTTATATGTGGGGGTGAGATTATTATCTATAGTGAGTTGTATTATCTGATGTGACAAGTCCTAGCTCTTTACTTTTTAAAATTATCTTAGCCATCTGCAGAACATTATTCTTTCAAAACAGTTACATTTTGTTTATGAATTTCAAGTTATGTAATGATGAATTTATATATTAATTTGATACTGCAGTGTTTACATTAAGTCAAATAACCCATTTTTGTTATTTTTCTTCCCCTTTACTCAATTCTTCTATGTTACTTTACCAGAGCTTATAACATGTAAGTATATATACATATACAAAATTGAGTTGTATTTTTTATATTTATCTGCAATTTTCCATTTTCATCATAATGTCTAAAAATATTTCCCTCAGTCTTTTTTAAGAATTAAGAAGCAATGGTCCAAAATAAAAGCACCACAGATGGTTCTGATATATATTATGGTCCAAGACAGCAAATACAGTCTGATATTTTCATCCAAAATATAAGATACATTTTCAAACAAGTTGCAGACCACTAGTTGAGGACTGCAATAATCCAACCACAGAAGACCTACTTTACCCCCAACTGGTGGTTATCACTGATATCTAGAAATTTTGAATTTACTTAATAATAAAAGATTTTAATTCATTGTTATGTCATGAAATAATTTCTTCCTTTTTTACTATGTGTTACATCCTGTAGATAGATGACAATATTTTTTAAAAAACAGCTTTGAATCCATGAGTAGTAAAAGTGAAAAGATGCATATAATTGGATTTATATCTTCATAAAGACTCAAAATGATTATGCATTGCAGTATTAATCTGAGTGGTTATTCATAAAATTCGATTTGACACCTCATAGAGAGGTAACTGATATATGTTTAGCAATTAGTTTCTCTTTTAGTTCTCAATATGTGTGTCCTTCATTGCCTATACTTTCAGCTTAATTTTACCTTTTGTACCTATGTTCACACTTATTCCTCTCTTATTATTATATCCATAGTTATGAAGAATAATGCTCAAGAGACTGCAGATTTGTGGAAAAGTAGAAAAAGGAAAATCCAGAGAAAATACATTTTGTATGGTTTGATTCCCAAGCTAAATTTCTTCTAGTGACCTTTGTAATAAGCGTATTGTATGCAACTATAGAAATAAAATAGATTGAGCAGCAACCTTGGCTAAAATATGATCCTAAGAACTATAAAATAGATTCAGAATTGCAAAATAACTTGAAAATTACCATTTCATATTCCTTGGTTTATTTTAAGTATAATATACCTATTATGCAGGCTATTTAATTTCTCTTTAAAAACTACCTAGATGGATATGTATTTTCTTCAATGAAAATGATTCAGAAGTAGTAATATGTGATACACAAAGTCTTGATTGACTCTTTTTCACGGTCTTATTTTGAGAAATTCTTTTTTTTTTGTAATGGTATAATCATACACCATTTAATCTGTATATGACCAGTATCTATTTCTTGTCAATATGAATATATGTTTCCTAGCTTAGATGTTGATTCGCAAGAAATCAAGGTATGAGAAATCTGAAGTTCGTAAATAGGAAGAGCAACAGTGACTTTTATATCCTACTAGGGTATCTCCATCATTTAAAATAAATGAGTGAATTCATAGATATTTTCCTGAATTGTAATGCTCAGATATCACATATGTTATCTAAGATGTAATTACTTAGACTTTGACACACATTATTAATATTTAAATATCTTATTCAATTCAACATTTAATGTGTCTAGATTTTACTATATTTTACATATTATGAAAATCACTTTATATGAATTGACTTAAGTATGACAAGATCCAAAAGACAAGATTATTTTTACTAGTTTTTTAAAAAAGTATTAAAAATAGCACTTATATTACTTTCCTCAGTTCTCACAGCTGGCTAGTTGGGGAAACAGGATTTAAAATCAGGAAGTTGGTTCCAGAAACTGTGCTCACAACCACTATGCAGATCTTTTTTTTTTTTTTCTGATTTGATTATATTATTGGAACCACAGAATAAGGCTACTCCTCCATTTATGTGGCCAATTAGTTTCAAAATAGACAGTTATCATTATATGTAACAGAGACTGTTGAAATGAGATGAAAGTCATTCAGGAAATAATCTTATCATAGAAATTTAGAAAATGTAATACAAAAATAAATGCCAAGAAAAGAAGTGAAAACACCACATCCTGAATTGATTGGCCTTGCATGTCCTGTCTCCTATTGGCCTCTTGTCCCAGATTCCTCCTTCTCCCTCCATTGTGCAATATCTCAAGCATTCTCACTGGGCTGGGGAGAAGCCCTCTTTTGTTTGACATCGTGCATAGAGAGTACTTTCTCTTGAAATGCTCCCTCCTTTGCCAGACCTAGCTATCCAAGTCTTGATTAATCTTTTTCAGTCTTATTTCTTAAATATCACCAAGGTGTGTGTGTGTTTGTGTGTGTGTGTGTGTGTGTGTTCATTGCACAGTTTTGAATGAAAAAGGGATATTCAGTCATTTTTATAGATTCATCCATTAAACAGTATTGAACATCTAGTATGTTCCAGCATTTTCACAAACACCAGAGGTACATTGATGAACAAAACTTCAAATCTCTGTTGTCCAAAGAACTTGAATAGGCACCAACCCAGAAAGCAAATGAAAAGATGCCTCACCGTATTGGTCATTATAGAAATGCAAATCAAAATTGCAAATAAATACTACTTTAGACCCATTAGGATTAAGAAACTGCAATGGAATATACCTCTATCCTTAAAAAAGGAGTGAAGGCAATTTTGACATATGCCACTACATGGATGAACTTTGAAAATAATACACCAAGTGAAAGAAGTAGGACACAAGGGAACAGACAGTACATGATTCAGCTTACATGCTCAACTTACACTAGGCAAATCCATGAAGAAGAAAAGTAGAATCACATGTGCTTGTGTAATTAATGCAGTTTTTGTTTGAGATGTCAAAATAGATAGTGGCAATGATTGCACAGCATTGTGAATATACTTAATGCCACAGGAGTGCACCCTATAAATTAGGAAATTTCTTGTTTAGTTTATTTACATTAATAAAAATAAAGAATAGATAAATGTAAGGTATATCAGATTGGAAATGCATATATGATTTTATGCATTAAGTTACACTTTGGTTACATAAAATCCAACACATTTTCAACAAAATGAAGACTAGATTAGCAGTTTATAGTTATGTGACATGCTCTTCAGTATGCTGAGAGCTTTTCTGAGGTATAGCCAAATTGTCCATCATTTCTATGTTATAAGAATACTAATAGAGTAAGAAGAATGTGTGCTTCTTCCAAACTGAGACACATCTATAAAGACTTGAAATTATATTTTATTCATGAAGGCTGCACTGAAGTGAGTGAGTTATTATTTATAATCACTAAAAATTTTAAGTAACCTATTGCCCAGTAAAGGCAGTTATTAAGTAAACCAGGGGGGCACCAATTTCATGGGACATTATGTACCAATAAATAGTGAATATTTTGAAGACTAAAAAGATAAAGATATGAAGAGGTTTTTCGTTTGAGGGGGTTATAGGAATTTTCTTTTTCATTTTAGTATTGGGCTATATTGTTTCAGGAATTAATAATTAAATGCTAAGAAACAGAAGATGAAACCAAGTTTCCTAAAAATTTTTTGCTTAAAAATAAAACATGTCCACCAAGTCTCTGAATACACATAATGAACCAGAACATGTTAATTACAAGCTGAGGATGAATTGACTTGGTCTGAGTGGATATTAGGCCTGATCTCATAAGTTCTTGTCTACAACATATTACCGAAGCAAAAGTACATTTTTAGAGGAATAGGGCAGAAATGATGGAAGGCAAATGTACTAATTAAATAATTTAATCAAACCAATAGTAATTTAAGCCATCTTTTTTGAGAAAAAGGAAAAGGAAGTTTTTGCTTTCCCAGCAAAGGAGAAACACAGAATAAGCTCTTAAAAAACAAAACAAACAATAACAACAACAAAAAGAGTCCTCATTAACTATTAAGGAAATGTTATATTTTAAATATGAGGTATCTCCCAAAATCTCAAGTGTGAGACAGTACAAGAATGTTCAGAAGTGAAAAGATTAATATGAAAGATATAAACTGATCAATGGATTAAACCACAAACATGGATTAACTAGGTAAGTATGGTGTTAACTGAAGAAAGTAGGTCACTGGGGCATAACTTTGTGGTTTCTATTTTGACCCTGGTGAATAGGGCTTGCTCTCTGCTTCCTAGCTGCCATGCTCTTAGCTATGGAGTCAGTTGACTATGGATAGAACATTTGAAACCATGAGCCAAAATAAACTTTTCTTCCCCTAAATTGCTCTACTCAGATCTTGGTCACAGCAGTAAAAATCTAACTGAAACAGGAATATTAACTTTTTTCCCCCTGATCTCAAATAGCCTGGCATTCCAGACATTGAAACAGGTGCCCCCACTGTGCCCAAATAGACATTTACAACCCGTTTAAGTTACAATATTGTATATATTGCTGTTCATTCATGTGCTGGAATAGAGGCCAGTTTAGTAAATGAAACACAAACAATAAGAAGGGGATCATAAAAATCCCATACATGGTGCCTATGTAGGCCAAGTAGTATGCTAGATTAGAGGTCTTGGCCGCCTTGTCATAGCTTTGCAATTGATTTTAGTATTTTGTCTAAGTTTCAGGGGAGACTGAAAACAGGAAAAGATGAGCTTAAAGTGATATTGGATGGGGGTGAGCTGTGGGACTGTAAGAATCCCAACTAAGGGCCTGAACCTATAGGAGGCGCCATTCTCAGGCTCCTAGCAAAGAGGGAGAACAAGAAGCCAGGGCCAGGATGGAGACTCCGGATGAGGGTTTAGATTATGTAAACTCTTACCTTGCGAAATAAAATCAAGGCTGGAAAGCCTAGGAGGCAGCAACAAACAATAGCCAAAATGGTCTGCCATAAGTAGTCCTTGGGTTCTGGCTCCTCTTCTCCACCGCTGCTCTTGTCTTTACTGACCTCATCTTTAGACATTTGCTCAAACACCTGGAAGCAGAGTGAGTTAGGCTTGAATATGGTTTCTGGACTCTAACACCCCTTCCTATTCCCTCATATTTCACCCTAACTCATTTCTTCTTGCCTCCTACACAGTCTTCATTGACTCACTTTAAAATTTTCATTGACTTCTCTAATTCCCACCACTGTCATCTCTCACTTTTTTTTCTATCCCATTTAGTACCTCTCTGCCCATTAGCACTCCCTCCTTCTGTGCCCTACAATCCTGCGCTTTTCCAATAAACTTTTCCCTGTATTCTAAGACTCCCTCCCTGTCCTCTTTAATTGCTTTGAAGATTGTCTCTAGCATTTCTTACTTGGCCATTGTTCCCTTCTAAAATTCTCACCTTGTAAAACTTCTAAGTTCACAATCACTCTCTCATGACCCTTTTATAATACTCCCAACTTTTCCCTATGAATCTGTCACAGGCCTGCTCTAACCCATTACTGTTTACTCATAAACTTCTCTAGTCCCCATCAAGACCCTCACTTGGCTCCTCTAATACATTCCTCAACCACCTATAAACTCTGACTCCTCTCATTTTCTATCCATAGCCTCTTCTCTGCTTCCTTATAAATCCGTGCACTGACTTCCTCAAACCATTCTTTCCACCCCCAAATCATCTTGCTGACTCTTTCAACTCCTCTATCCACTTAGAGTAGCCTCCCTATCTCCTACACACGTGCCCCTCTAAATACTTTTCTGTCCACTTGTTAGCATCCCCTCTGCCCCTCATGACACCCTATGTGCCCCACCTCTTCCCCTCTACCCCTCTTCCTCCTACTCCCTGTCCACCTTTAGCATTACTGATATGACTGACACCTGAATTC
The DNA here is from genome assembly GCF_021218885.2 of Marmota monax. Lineage (NCBI taxonomy): Eukaryota > Metazoa > Chordata > Mammalia > Rodentia > Sciuridae > Marmota > Marmota monax. The sequence continues at coordinate 914,227 of NW_026692881.1, forward strand.
CCAGCAATCACCACCAACCAGGAATTGCCACGGAGACCAGACAGGTACTGCCTCTCATCCTGTATCTCAACTTCTATTGGCTGACTGGAACAAAATCTGACTGCTGATTGGTGGGATTGTCTTACTCTCTCAGGTGATTGGTCAGTTGGGGAATATCTGCTTTCAGATTCAAAACGGACCTGGGAACGGCTTCATCTCTATCAACTTCTTGTTTACAGCTGCCTGCTGAGTGCCTTGGGAGAAAATCACTATTTGTGCCAAGAATGATGTGGGCATGGGAGTCTTGTATTGCACCAGGTTCCTGTGAGCATGGGGATTTAACCTGAAGTCGGTTCTTCAGCAATGAAGGGTTATCCTCACCAGGGACTAGCATCCTTTCAGGTGCTCATTTGCCTGCCAACAATGTTATTCTTCTTTGGTGATGAAGTGTTTCCTTAATCCTTTCACTCATTTTTAAAAACTGGGTTGACTTAAGTAGTTAATTATTGAGTGTTATTTTGTATATTCTGATACAAGTCCTTTGGAAGATTATGTGATTGCAACTGCTTTCTCTTGGCCTCTAGCTTCTTCTTTTCTAACAGTGTAACTCATAGAGCCAAAGTTTTAAATTTTAATGGGATCTAAATTATTTTTTCCTTTTATGAATGTGCTTTTGGTATTATAACAACAATTCTGCTTAACCTGGAAAAGAACAGTTTGATGAAGCAAATTTTTAAATTTACTAATTCCATGAATATTGACTTGATGTCAAATCTTGGCTCTGATAAGTCAATTGTATACATTAAAAAAAAACTTTGTAGAATAGACAAATATATACCCTTCCCTTCTAATTTTTGGACATAATTTCACACACAACAATTGAAATTGCCAGAATACTGGTAGTTTAGAAAATTAATGTTATTTTAAATTATGTTAGATAGGAAGAGACTAATGATCCCAGGGAAGAAAGTTAAAAAACTTCCTAAAATAGTTTTTATTTATTTTTCACAATCCATTTGAAGGCATCATCTTTGAGCTGGCAAGACAGCCTAGACGTCATGTGTTACATCCTGAATAAGAGCACATTAAAATAAGCAAACTTCCTAAATGCCACTGAAAATATCTCAAGGCATTTTACAAGTCTTGGCATAAGCAAGAGTGTAAGGTACTGGGTGGAGGGCAATGATAAGAGGAAAAGAAGCCATTAGAGTTTTAGGCAATTTTATGACATTGTGAGACAAAATTATATTTGGGGGCTGCCAAAACAATCAGGATTTAGGAGGCCAAGATCTGAAAGAGGAGGCAATTTCAGGTAAGTGAGAGTGATATTCAACATAGATTTTCAGCCTTTTTTTACTTGCAATTAAGTTCCAAAGGATTAGATGGTAAATAGTCAAACACAGAGGAGCTGAAAAAAGAGAAAACTTTCCAATAATCTCATCTCATAGTTTAAGGGAGACAAAATTTTCAATTCAAACTCATCTAAAAATAGAGGCCTTAATAACCACTCCAGATTATCAAAACCAGACTCCCAGAGGGTCACAGATGTAATAGGAGTAGGGAAAAACAGACATAAACATATCCTTTCAAAGGCTGAAAAGCAGCAGTAAATGAACTAAATTCTGAATTGAATTGAAGGAAAATAATATCCTTGGCCCTACAATATTTTCTATACAATGAGTGGCATTAAATAAAATTAACATAAAAATTATGATTTAATGATTGCAAAAATTAATTGATTATTCTGTTCATGCCCAAAGAAACCTAATATCCATTAGCAAATTCTCCAGTTTCCTTCCAGATCTCTCTGATGCTTCCATCAATCTACTTTCTTTTTTTTATAGGTTTTTCCTTTTTTGCAGATAAATGAAATCTTATGACATGAATTCTTTTATTATGGGCTTATTTCACTCAGGGTTTTGAAAATTTAGTCATACTATTACCTGTATTAGTACCATAAACCTTCCATTGATGAATAGTGTCCTGATGTATGGATAAAGCACATTCTGTTTTTATCCATTATTAGATGGTATGCATTTATGCTGTTTTCACTTCTGGGATATTATGAGTAATGCTGGTATGTATATATCTCAGGTTTCAGTAGTTTGTATCTTTATGGAAAACTTTCCATTTCATCAGGGTTATTTAATTTGTTTGCTTACAGTTGTTCAAAGTATTCTCTTGGAATTGCTAAATATGTAATGTTGGTGGTTATTCCTACTTTTAGTAAGTTGAATTTTCTCTCTCCCTGTCAGCATAGCTAAAGGTTTAGCAGTTTTCTTGATCTTTTTCAAGAACAAAGGCACTTTTTATCTTCATAAATTTTCTCTCTTGTTTTCTGTAGTCTGTTTCAGTATATGAAATTACTGACCCTTTCATATTTTTTATCATTTTGTTTCCTCTGCTTCCCTTGCTTGGGTTTAGTCTTCTTTACTGTTTAGTTTCTTAAGTTAGAAATTTAAGTAATTAATTTTAAGACTTAACTTTTTTAAAAGAAAATGTTGTTGACCACTATAAAATTTCTAAGAACTTCTTCAGATTCATGTTCTAAGTTTTGATAAATGCTATTTTCTTTTTCATTCATCTCAGAGCATTTTCTAATTCTGTTGTAGTTTCTTCTTTTACATTTGTTTGTTTAGAACAGTATCATTTAACTTTTACCTATTCTTATTGCTCAATTTTTCTCTTGCTTACTTCTTGTTTAATTACATAGTAGTCATAGAACATTGAACAATTTCACTTTGTAAAAATTTATAGAGGTTTATTTTATGGTCTAACCACATGGTTTATTTTGGAGATTGTTTCTTGTGTACTTGAGAGAATTGAGATTCTGTTTCAACTGTATGAAATGTTTTGTATTCGTCTGTTAGGTTGACTTATACTATTGCTGTGTTCTTTTAATTACTTCTTTATCTCATAGATTGTCTTTCAGGGTCAGTTTTTCAAAGTCATATGGAAAATTTGCAGTAAGTAAAAAGTGATTATACAAAATCCATGTAACATTTGTACACAAATCAAACCTCTGGATCAGAGAAACAGACAAAAATCCAGTATAAATATGAAGTTACTGGAAAAAATACGGAAAATGAAAGAAATTCTTCATGAACATTTTACTATATCCATTATATTTCCATAATATTTCCTAGTTAAAGCAAACTGTTCTACCTGCTGTGATAATTAAGAAAATGTCAGATCAGCTATATACTTGGTTTTTTACCTTCTCAGGAACTGTGAATGATACCAACCGTATGTTCTTTACAGTGGTCTGAAAGGCAATCCAATAGTTCTAAGTTTGATTTTAGAAAATTAGGTATTATTAAACATTATTTTGAGCATCATTCTTTTTTTTTTTAAAGAGAGAGAGAGATACTTAATATTTATTATTTTTTAGTTTTTTCGGCAGACACAACATCTTTGTTTTTGTATGGGGTGCTGAGGATCGAACCCGGGCCACATGCATGCCAGGCGAGCACGCTACCGCTTGAGCCACATCTCCAGCCCCCTTGAGCATCATTCTTAAGCTGTTTGAAGATAGTTTTGTTTTGGCAGGGGGCTGGATACTAGAGATTGAATCCAGGGCATTCTACCACTTTTTTAAAAATTCTTTTTATTTTTTATTTTTTTATTTTTTTTTTTTTTTTTAATTTTTTATTGTGGGTTGTTCAAAACATTACAAATTTCTTGACATATCATATTCCACACTTTGATTCTAGTGGGTTATGAACTCCCACCTTCACCCCATACACAGATTGCAGATTCACATCAGTTACACATCCATTGATTTACAAATTGCCATACTAGTGTCTGTTGTGCTCCGCTGCCTTTCCCATCATCCACCCTCCCCCCTCCCCACCTCTCCCCTCCCCTCCCCTCCTCTCTCTCTACCCCCTCCACTGTATAACCCTGAGGGTCTCCTTCCATTACCGTGCAATTTACCTTCTCTCTCCCTTTCCCTCCCACCTCTCATCCCTGTTAAATGTTAATCTTCTTCTCCTGTTCTTCGTCCCTACTCTGTTCTTAGTTACTTTCCTTATATCAAAGAAGACATTTGGCATTTGTTTTTTAGGGATTGGCTAGCTTCACTTAGCATAATCTGCTCTAATGCCATCCATTTCCCTGTAAATTCTATGATTTTGTCATTTTTTAATGCAGAGTAATACTCCATTGTGTATAAATGCCACATTTTTTTTATCCATTCGTCTATTGAAGGGCATCTAGGTTGGTTCCACAGTCTTGCTATTGTGAACTGTGCTGCTATGAACATCGATGTAGCAGTGTCCCTGTAGCATGCTCTTTTTAGGTCTTTAGGGAATAGACCAAGAAGGGGAATAGCTGGGTCAAATGGTGGCTCCATTCCCAGCTTTCCAAGAAATCTCCATACTGCTTTCCAAATTGGCTGCACCAATCTGCAGTCCCACCAGCAATGTACAAGTGTACCCTTTTCCCCACATCCTCGCCAGCACTTGTTGTTGTTTGACTTCCTAATGGCTGCCAATCTTACTGGAGTGAGATGGTATCTTAGGGTGGTTTTGATTTGCATTTCTCTGACAGCTAGAGATGTTGAGCATTTTTTCATGTACTTGTTGATTGACTGTATGTCCTCCTCTGTGAAGTGTCTGTTCAGGTCCTTGGCCCATTTGTTGATTGGGTTGTTTGTTCTCTTATTGTCTAATTTTTTGAGTTCTTTGTATACTCTGGATATTAGGGCTCTATCTGAAGTGTGAGGAGTAAAGATTTGTTCCCAGGATGTAGGCTCCCTATTTACCTCTCTTATTGTTTCTTTTGCTGAGAAAAAACTTCTTAGTTTGAGTAAGTCCCATTTGTTGATTCTAGTTATTAACTTTTGTGCTATGGGTGTCCTATTGAGGAATTTGGAGCCCGACCCCACCGAGTGTAGATCGTAGCCAACTTTTTCTTCTATCAGACGGCGCGTCTCTGATTTGATATCAAGTTCCTTGATCCATTTTGAATTCACTTTTGTGCATGGCGAGAGAAAGGGATTCAGTTTCATTTTGTTGCATATGGGTTTCCAGTTTTCCCAGCACCATTTGTTGAAGATGCTATCCTTCCTCCATTGCATGCTTTTAGCCCCTTTATCAAATATAAGATAGTTGTAGTTTTGTGGATTGGTTTCTGTGTCCTCTATTCTGTACCATTGGTCCACACGCCTGTTTTGGTACCAGTACCATGCTGTTTTTGTTACTATTGCTCTGTAGTATAGTTTGAAGTCTGGTATCGCTATACCGCCTGATTCACACTTCTTGCTTAGCATTGTTTTTGCTATTCTGGGTCTTTTATTTTTCCATATGAATTTCATGATTGCTTTCTCTATTTCTACAAGAAATGCCATTGGGATTTTGATTGGCATTGCATTAAACCTATAGAGAACTTTTGGTAATATCGCCATTTTGATGATGTTAGTTCTGCCTATCCATGAACAGGGTATATTTTTCCATCTTCTAAGATCTTCTTCTATTTCTCTCTTTAGGGTTCTGTAGTTTTCATTGTATAAGTCTTTCACCTCTTTTGTTAGGTTGATTCCCAAGTATTTTATTTTTTTTGAAGATATTTTGAATGGAGTGGTTGTCCTCATTTCCATTTCAGAGGATTTGTCGCTGATATACAGGAATGCCTTTGATTTATGCGTGTTGATTTTAAATCCTGCCACTTTGCTGAATTCATTTATTAGCTCTAATAGTTTCTTTGTAGAGCCTTTTGGGTCTGCTAGATATAGAATCATATCATCTGCAAATAGTGATAATTTAATTTCTTCTTTTCCTATTTTTATGCCTTTAATTTCTTTCGTCTGTCTAATTGCTCTGGCCAGTGTTTCGAGAACTATGTTGAAGAGAAGTGGAGAGAGAGGGCATCCCTGTCTTGTTCCAGATTTTAGAGGGAATGCCTTCAGTTTTTCTCCATTCAGAATAATGCTAGCCTGAGGCTTAGCATAGATTGCTTTTACAATATTGAGGTATGTTCCTGTTATCCCTAGTTTTTCTAGAGTTTTGAACATAAAGGGATGCTGTACTTTGTCAAATGCTTTTTCCGCATCTATCGAGATGATCATATGGTTCTTATTTTTAAGTCTATTGATGTGGTGAATAACATTTATTGATTTCCGTATATTGAACCAGCCTTGCATCCCAGGGATGAATCCTACTTGATCATGGTGTACAATTTTTTTTATATGTTTTTGTATCCGATTCGCCAGAATTTTATTGAGGATTTTTGCATCTAGGTTCATTAGAGATATTGGTCTGTAGTTTTCTTTCTTTGAAGTGTCTTTGTCTGGTTTAGGTATCAGGGTGATGTTGGCCTCATAGAATGAATTTGGAAGTTCTCCCTCCTTTTCTATTTCCTGAAGTAGCTTGAAAAGTATTGGTATTAGTTCTTCTTTAAAGGTTTTGTAAAATTCTGCTGTATACCCATCGGGACCTGGGCTTTTCTTAGTTGGTAGTCTTTTGATGGTTTCTTCTATCTCCTCAATTGATATTGGTCTGTTTAGGTTTTCTATATCCTCCTGACTCAATCTGGGCAGATCATATGACTTAAGAAATTTATCTATGCCTTCACTATCTTCTAATTTATTGGAGTATAAGGATTCAAAATAGTTTTTGATTATCTTCTGTATTTCTGAAGTGTCTGTTGTGATATTGCCTTTTTCATCCCGTATGCTAGTAATTTGAGTTCTCTCTCTTCTTCTCTTCACTAGCATCGCTAAGGGTCTGTCGATTTTGTTTATTTTTTCAAAGAACCAACTTTTAGTTTTGTCGATTTTTTCAATTGTTTCTTTTGTTTCGATTTCATTAATTTCAGCTCTGATTTTAATTATTTCTTGCCTTCTACTTCTTTTGCTGTTGTTTTGCTCTTCTTTTTCAAGGATTTTGAGATGAAGTATGAGATCATTTATTTGTTGGTTTTTTCTTTTTTTAAGGAATGAACTCCAAGCAATGAATTTTCCTCTTAGAACTGCTTTCAATGTGTCCCATAGATTCCGATATGTTGTGTCTGTGTTTTCATTTATCTCTAAGAATTTTTTAATTTCCTCCTTGATGTCTTCTATAACCCATTGATCATTCAGTAACCTATTGTTCATTCTCCAATTGATGTATGCTTTTTCCTTCCTTCTTTTATCGTTGATTTTCAGTTTCATTCCATTATGATCAGATAAGATGCATGGTAATATCTCTACTCCTTTATATTGTCTAAGAGTTGCCCTGTGACATAATATATGATCTATTTTTGAGAAGGATCCATGTGCTGCTGAGAAAAAAGTGTAACTGCTTGATGTTGGGTGGTATACTCTATATATGTCAATTAGGTCTAGGTTATTAATAGTGTTATTGAGATCTATAGTTTCCTTATTCAACTTTTGTTTGGAAGATCTGTCCAGTGGCGAGAGAGGTGTGTTGAAGTCTCCCATGATTATGGTGTGGTGGTCTATTAGACTCTTGAACTTGAGAAGAGTTTGTTTGACGAACATAGCTGCACCATTGTTTGGGGCATAAATATTTATGATTGTTATGTCTTGTTGGTGTATGGTTCCCTTAAGCAGTATGTAGTGTCCCTCTTTATCTCTTTTGATTAACTTTGGCTTGAAATCTATTTTATTTGATATGAGTATGGACACGCCTGCTTGTTTCCGCAGTCCATATGAGTGATATGATTTTTCCCAACCTTTCACCTTCAGCCTATGTATGTCTTTTCCTATCAAATGCGTCTCCTGTAGGCAGCATATTGTTGGGTCTTGTTTTGTGATCCATTCTACTAGCCTGTGTCTCTTGATTGGTGAGTTTAAGCCATTGACATTTAGGGTTATTATTGAGATATGGGTTGTTCTTCCAGCCATATTTGTTTATTTCTGTTACTAAACATTGTTTGTTTTCCTCTTTGATTGTTCCCCCCCCCCTTTACTGTCCTACCTCCCACTGTTGGTTTTCATTGTTATTTTCCATTTCCTCTTCCTGTAATACTTTGGCTAGGATGTTTTGAAGAGATGGTTTTCTAGCTGCGAATTCTTTAAACTTTTGTTTATCGTGGAAGGTTTTAATTTCATTCTCCATCCTGAAGCTTAATTTCGCTGGATACACAATTCTTGGTTGGAACCCATTATCTTTCAGTGTTTGAAATATGTTATTCCAGGATCTTCTAGCTTTCAGAGTCTGTGTTGAAAGATCAGCTGTTATCCTGATTGGCTTGCCCCTAAATGTAATCTGCTTCCTTTCTCTTGTAGCTTTTAAAATTCTCTCCTTATTCTGTATGTTGGGCATCTTCATTATAATGTGTCTAGGTGTGGATCTCTTATGATTTTGCACATTTGGCGTCCTGTAGGCTTCTAGGATTTGGGATTCTGTCTCATTCTTCAAGTCTGGGAAGTTTTCTTGTATTATTTCATGGAATAGACTGCTCATTCCTTTGGTTTGGAGCTCTGTACCTTCCTGTATCCCAATGACTCTTAAGTTTGGTCTCTTAATGTTATCCCATATTTCTTGGATGTTCTGCTCATGGTTTCTTAACAGTCTTGCTGAGCTGTCTATGTTCTTTTCCAGTTGAAATACTTTGTCTTCATTGTCTGATGTTCTATCTTCTAAGTGTTCTACTCTGTTGGTAGTATTCTCCATTGAGTTTTTAAGTTGGTTTATTGCTTCCTGCATTTCTAGGATTTCTGATTGCTTGTTTTTTATAACCTCTATCTCCCTGTATAGTTGATCCTTTGCTTCCTGGATTTGTTTGCGTAATTCGTTGTCGAAGTGATCTTTCATTGTCTGATTTTGCTGTTTAATGTCTTCCTTGATACTCCAGATCATCTGAAGCATGTATATCCTGAATTCTTTATCTGACATTCCATCTGCTGCAGCTGTTACCTCTTCTAAAGTTGCGTTGACCTGCATTGCTTGTGGTCCTTTCTTTCCTTGTCTTTTCATACTGCTTGCGTATCTTTCCTGCAGGTGCGGGCGGCGGCTCTGCTCTCTCCTTATTCCAATTGGGGTGTCGTGGCTACCACGCCGGCAGGTCACTGGGCCTGTTCTGGGAGCTGGTGGCGGCTCTGTTCTGCCCCTACTCCAATTGGGGTGACGTGTCTGTCGTACCAGCAGGCCACTGGGCCTGTCCTGCTGGTCGGTCGCAGATCTGCCCACCTTTCGGGCACGAGTGGAGGCTCTGCTTTGCCCCTACTCCAATTGGGGTGTCGTGACTACCCCGCCTGCAGGATGCTGGGTCTGTTCCTGGCAAGGGAGGCGACTCTGCTCTGTCCCTACTCCAATTAGGGTGGTGTTTGTACCCCGCCGGCAGGCTCCTGGGCCTGATCCGCCGGTCTGTTGTAGGTCTGCCTACCTTGAAGGCGCGGGCGGCGGATCTGCCCTGCCCCTCCTACCACGCCTGCGGACCCCTGGGCCTGATCTGCAGGTTGATCACTGGTCTGCTCACCCTGCGGGCACGGGTGGCGGTTCCGCTCCACCCCCACTCCAATTGGGGTCACGTGACCACCACACCGGCAGGGCCTGATCCGGGCGTGGGATAAGGATCTGCTCTGCCCCTACTCGAGTTGGGGTGACGTGTGTACCACACTGGCAGGCCACTGGGCCTGACCCGCCAGGCTGTCACAGGTCTGTTTACCTTGCAAGCGCGAAGGGCGGCTCTGCCCTGCCCCTCCTACCACGCCCATGTACTACTGGGTCGTGGGTCTGCCCACCTGGCGGGTGTGGGTGGCGGCTCCGCTCCGCCCCCTCTCCAATTGGGGTCACGCGGTCACCACGCTGGCGAGCCGCTGGGCCTGCTCCGGGGGCTGGCGGCGGCCCGGCTCCTTCCCTCCGGCTCGAGGACAAATTGAGGAGACTCGGGTGACTGAGCCTCACCCCCCTTACCAGAAGACCAACTGCTTATGTCACCGCTGGTATTGATGAAGATCTCTCCTCCACCGCTTTCTGCTGACATCAGATCTCTGCCATGTTGGTATCCTATGCGAATGGCAGCATTTCGTTCCCCTTTCCAGGCAACCCAAGCAATGGGTGAGTCCTGACCTGCCCTCAGCAGGACCCGGACCGAGACACAGTTTCCGCGGGCTCCTAGCCCCGGACCTTTATTTTTTATTTGAAGACAAGTTCTCACTAAGTTTCTTAGGGCCTTGATAAGTTTCATTTTAATTAAATTATTATTAATTATCTGTCCTAATCACATTATGAAATTGATTTCATAATCAAGATTTTTTAAAATTAATCAAAAAGTAATTAGTAAGTGAAATCCTGTGTGTGTGTGTGTGTGTGTGTGTGTGTAAATTTGTGGGAAAAATAAGACAAAATAATATGGTCATATTGACAAGAGTTGACATTGTCTTGGGCTTGTGATCTTTTATGTCTGCTAAGTGAATTTCTGGAATTTTATGAAATGCTGAAACATTATTTAACTTTGTCAGGAACATTTTCCCAAGTTGAAAGTTTTGCACCAGAGAAATGTCATCAAAAAGAATTTTTTCTTTATAAAGTTCCATATTAGTTTTAGGTGACAGGTAAACCAAATATTCTTTGCCTTAAAAATGACAAATCTTATCATGATTTCCACAAATCTTATTGAGAATTTTCTTTATTATTATTAAATGTCGGGGATTTTAGCCCCTGTTTCCTCCTGACCTGCGGGAGAGATTGGGGGAGCATGCTCTGACCAGGACCAACCAAGAAAGGTAAAGGTCCGCTGGCCGCCCACATCCAGCCCTCCCTCACCGGAGGACAATCAGAAGCGTCAGGGAGAACAGTCAAAACAGGATCTCCTTTAATGAGAAAACACACACAGCTAATATAATGTACAGGAACCAATCAGGATAAAGGTCATCAGGGTGGGGAGAGTTCACATGTACACCCATCCTACAGGTACTAATGGGACACACAAGCTGTCCGTGAAGGTAGAAGGGTTCTGAGCCTATGCTAAAGGTGGTCGGATTTTTCATCACAACCCACGGTAATGCCTTCTGGCTCATCACCAGGCACTATCTTAGCCACAAGTGGCCCCAGGACTGGGAAGTGGGTAGCAGCCAGCAAGTTAGGTTTTCCTCTTTTCTGATGTAACATTCCCCACATGTTACATCATGCCCTACAATTAAATTCAGGGTATGGATAAGAAATTTGGTAAGGAAATAGAAACATTAAAAAAGAATCAAACAATCTTGAAAAAATCCACAATACATTAAATAAAATGTTCAATGGAAAGTGTCTCTAATAGATTAAAACATGTTGAAGACAGAATCTCAGAGCCAAAAGACAAAGTGGCCAATTTTGATATTCAGACAATATTAAAGGAAAGAAAGTAAGTAACCAAGATCAGAATATACAAGAATTCTGGGATATCATTAAGAAATCAAATGTAAGAATCATTGAAATTGGTGAAGGTTGTGAGATGCAGGCAAATGGAATGGATAACCTCTTCAGGGAAATAATAGAAAATTTTCAAAATCTTCAGAATAAGATAAACATCAAGATACAATAGGCCATCAGAATTTCAAAGAGACAAGACCAAATAAGAACCTCTCCATAATATTTAATATTTAATTATAATTAAATGCCTCACAGAAAAAAAATATAGAATTTTAAAACCCCAAGAGAAAAATGAGGCAATAAGAATCATTTTTGATTTCTCAGAACAAACTCTAAAACCCAGGAAGGCTTGGATCAATATGTTCCTATTTCTGAAAGAATGTCAACCATGATTGCTACATCCAGCAAAACTATCCTTCAAAATCAAATGGAATGTAAAAACCTTCCAAAATATGCAGAAGTTAAAGAATGCAGGACTACTAAACTGGCACTATAGAATTTACTTAAAGAAATATTCTACACAGAAAGAATCAAAAACAAACTTCATAGCCCATAAATGAACAAATTTGAAGTGTAGCTAAGCAAAGAGAAACAACCAAATCAAATTAAACATTATAAGTAAACAAAAATGGCAGGAATTAATACATATCTCTTGATAATAACATTGTAAATGGTCTCAACTCTCCAATTAAAACACATAGGTTGTCAAAATGGATTAAAAAAAATATCCAAATGTATCTGGTTTGCAAGAGATGCAACTTATAGGCAAAAACAGCCACAGGCTGAAAGTGGAAGGATTGAAATTGATGCACCATGCAAATGGAGCCCTAAAACAAGTAGGAATATCTACTCCCATATCTGAAAAAGCAGATTTCTAACCAAATTTAATCAGAAAAGACAAAGAATGTCACATCATACTTGTAAAGATGACAATTCATCAAGAGGACATAACAATAATAAATATTTATGCCCCCCCAAATGGATGCAATTACATAAAAGAGACACAACTTACATTGAAGCATCAGATAGACCCCAGTACAATAATACTGGTTGATTTAAACACACTTCTTACACCATTAGATAGGTTATTCAGGCATGAACTTGGTACAGACTCTTTGTACATTAAAAATGTTATAAATCCAATGGACTTAACTGACATATACAGAATATTTTATCCAACAAGAGCTGAATACACTTTCTTCTCAGAAACTTATGGGATCTTCTCCAAAACAGGCCATAAAACAACTCAGCAAATACAACAAATTTGATATAATTCCCTGTATCTTATCAAATCAAAATGGAATGAAATTAGAAATTAACATGGCAAAACCATACAGAAACTATATAACTACATGGAAACTGAACAATACATTTTGAATGATGCATAAATTATAGAAGAAATTTAAAAATTTCTTAGACTCAAAGAGCATAGTGATACCTATATACCAGAACCTCTAAGACACTAGCAAGGCAGTTCTGAGAGGAAAGTATATAACTCTGTTTTCTAACATAAGAAAAATACCAAATAAAAAATCTAACAATGCATCTCAAGATCCTTGAAAAAGAAACACAAACCAATTACAAAGCCAGTAGAGGAAGGGAATAATTAAGATCAGAGCTTAAATCAATAAACAGAGAAGAAGAAAGAAAAACAATACAAAGGACCAATGAAATAATAGTTTGTTCTGTAAAAAGTAAATAAGATTGACAATCTATTAGCCTAAGTAACCAAAAGAAAAAGAGAGAAAACCCAAGTAATAAAATTAGAGATGTAAAAGGAGAAATTACCACAGGTTCCAGAGAATTTTAGCAGATCATTAATGACTATTATGTTTATATAAATATGTCAAAGTTGACTCTACTGTCATTTATAACTAAAAGGAACTGATAAAAAATTTAAAAAGAAAATTTATACCTCAATAAATAGAAAACTCAAGAAGAAATGAATAAATTTCTAGACAAATATGATCTGCCAAAACTGAATTAAGAGGACATGGAAAACCTAAACAGACCAATAACCTGTAATGAGATAAAAAGCAGTAGTAAAAATCCTTCTAACAAAGAAACACCCAGGACTGGATTCTCAGCTGAATTCTACCAAATATTTAAAAAAGAACTTCAAATTATTCCTTGAAATAGAAAGGGATGGAACACTCCCAAATTTGTTCTATGAGGCCAGTTTTACACTCATAAAAAAGATAAGGATATATCAAGAAATCTATAGACCAATATCCCTGATGAACTTAGATACAAAAATAATTAATGAAATAGAAAATCATGTTCAACATATTAAGAAGATTGTACACCACAAAGAAATTGATTTTATTCCAGACAAGCAAATCAATAAATGTAATTTATCACATAAATTGAATTAAGGAAAAATTACTTAGTCATCTCAATAGATGTAGAGTTGGGCTGTGAAAAAATTCAGTACCCATTCATGAGAAAAACACGGAAGAAACCAGGGATAGAAGGAATCTACCTCAACATCATAAAGAGTATTTATGAAAAACCCAAAGGCAGCCTTGTAGTAAATGGAGGGCAAAATGGTAACTTTTCCTTTAAAATCTGGATAAGACAAGGATGTCCACTATCAATATTCCTGTTTAATATAGGGCTAGAAATTCTAGCCAGAGCAATTAAGTAAGTGAAAGAAATAAAAGGCATTAAATAGGAAAGGTAGAATTCAAACAGTTACTGTTTACAGATGATATTATACCAGGAGATCCACAAAACCTCACCAAAAGATTTCTAAAGCTAAAAACAAATTTGGCAAAGTAGCAATTTACAAAATAAACATACAAAAATCAATAGCTTTCCTATATACCAATAACAAATCTTTGAAGAAAGAAATCAGAAAAACAACCCCATTTATAATAGTCTCAAAAATAAACAACAAACAAAAATGCCTAGGTATAAATATAACCAAAGAGGTGAAAAAAAAACTTCTATAATGAAAACCATAGAACACAGAAGAAAGACACTAAAAAAACCTGAGAGAATGGAAAGACCCTCTGTATTCATGGATAGATAGAAGTAATTGTTAAAATGGCCATCCTACCAAAAATAATATACAGATTCAATGCAATCTCCATCAAAGTACCAATACCATTCATTACAGAACTAGAAACAAAAAATAGTTCTAAAATGCATTTGGAGGAATTAAAGACCCAGAATAGCCAAAGCAATTCTACACCAAAAAAGCAGTGCTGTGATCATCACAATACCTGACTATACTATAGAGCTATAGTAACAAAACCTGCATGGTACTGACATAACAACAGATACATAGACCAATGGTACAGAATAGAAGACACATGATAGACCCACATACCTGCAGTCAAATTTGATACTTGACAAAGTTACCAAAATCATACACTGAAGAAAAGACTACCTTTTTAATAAATGATGTTGGGAAAACTGATTATTTATATGTAGAAGAATGAAATTAGTCCTTTATTTCTCACCCTGTACAAAAATCAACTCTAAATGGATTAAAGACCTAGTAATTAAAAGAGAAACACTGTAAACTCCAGTATACAGGTATAGGCAATTACTTTCTCAATAGGACCCCATAAGCTCAGGAAATGATGCCAAGAGGTAATACATGTGATGTCATCAAATTAATAAGCTTCTTCACAGCAAAGGAAAAATGCATGTGAAGAGAGAACCAACAGAATAGGAGATAGTCTTTGCTTGCTGATATATTATATTCTGATATTTTGATAGAGTATTAATATTTAAAACATATGAAGAACTTAGAAAATTATACTAAAACTAAAATAACACAATTAATAAATGATCTAAACACATTTCTCAAAAGTTGAAATACCAATGGTCAACAAATCTATGTTCATCATCATTAGCAATTAGGAAAATGCGAATTAAAACTACACTGAGATTTCATCTCCTCCAGTCAGAATGGCAGCCATCAAGAAAACTAGCAAAAATAAATGCTGAAGAGCGTGTAGAGAAAAAGGAATACTTTAAACTCTTAGAGGAATTGTAAGTTGTAAAACCAATATGCAAACCAGCATGTGAGTTCCTCTAAACACTAGGAATAAAATCATCACATGAACCAGCTATACCACTCCTCAGTATTTACCCTAAAAAATAAAAGTGTCATACTACAATCACAAATGCATACCCATGTTCATAGCAGCACAATTTGCAATAGGCAAACTTTGGAACCAGCCTACATATCTGTCAATGTGTGAATGTATTAAATAAAAAGGTAAATATACACAATGAAGTTTTTTTATTCAGTCACAAAGAAAAATGAAATTTTATCATTTGCAGAAAAATAGATAGAACTTGAGAATATTATGCTAATCAAAATAAGTCAAACTCAGAAGGTCAAGGGTTTTATATGTATATTCTCCCAAGTGAAAGCTAGAGAGGAAAAAGGACAAGAAAAGTGGGATGGGGGTCTCATGAAAATGAAGACCTCCACTATATATCATCAAGAATAGCAAAAAAAAAATCATTAGACAAAAGGATCTGAATTGGTAAAAATGTTGAATTGCTAATAAAAATAAAGGTGAAATGCCTCACTGAATATTAGATATTTCACAATAAGACATAGTACCAGGAATAAAGATACACAATTCATAACACTAAAGTGGTGAATATAATAAGAGGCTAGAACTTCAAAAAACTAGTAGATATGAAATCGATAGAAAATTTATGTTCAGATGTTAACATCTCTCTCTTTCTAATCAGTAGATGACAAGTAAACAATAAGTAAAAATATAGAAAACTTGGATAACTTTATCAACCAACTGGACCTACATGCTATCTTCAGAAATCTTCAAATATGACAACAGAATAAACTTTATTTTCAACTGCACACAGAACATTTACAAAGATAAACTTTAGGTACATAATAAATTGTAAAAAGTGATACAAAGTATGTTCTCTTACTAGAAAAGAATTAAATTAAAAATTGACAAAGTTATTTGGTAAATACACATATGATTTAAAATTAAAAAAAAACTCCTAAATAATCCATTGATCCATGAAATAAATCAAGAAAATTTCTAAAACAAAGCTGAACAAAACAAAAGCACAACATATCCAAATCTGCAGATGGCAACTAAAGCAAAGTTTAGAAGGAAATTCATATCTTAAATTTTTATTAGAAAGGAATATATGCCTCAAAAAATTTATGTAAGCATCACCTAAGAAAACAGGTAAAAGTAACAGGCAAATTAAACCCAAAGAGGAAAATTAGTGGTATACACACAGAGAGGGCAAAAATAAAATAATAATAGCAAACAAGCAGGTTCATGGAGTTGACCCATTTAATTGAAAATGACCTACCAAGACTCTCCAGAATAGGAAGACACAAAATAAATTGCTCATAGATTTGCATGACTAATATTTTTAAAAAGGCACACATTTTAAAATTAATGATTATTTAATTAATGATTACTAAATATTTAATGATTTTCCAATTCAAATATAATATTTTTGTTGGTATGAATTTTTGGAAGCGGTTCCATATGGAATTATAGTAGCATGACACAAAATAACAAGGTGGGAGGTTACAAAGTTACTGAAGGAAGGATATAGGTGAATATAAAAATGGAAAGTAATAGGGCATCAAAAGAGTGCTACGTAAAGCCATTTTTTACTCATGACATTAGGATATGGCAGAAAGTGGAAAATTTACATAATGCTAGGAATGCTTGTAGGATCGTGTCAAAATGAACCTCTAAATTATGTGTAACTATAGTGTACTAATAAAAAAGGAAAAGAGCTTTATATAAGGTTTACCCTTTAACAAATATGTTATAGATAGTAATAAAGCTGATAATGTTTTGATACATTTATTAACTCAATAATTTGTCAAATTTTATGAGTTTTTGTCTTCCATCAATTATAATAAGGAACTCTAACAAAGCTTTCATGTATTGAGAAATAATTTTTCATACTTGCTATTAATCATGATGTCACAATTATGAATTTTAATTTTAGGAATCCAAAGGAATGGAGCAATAAGTTATAGAGTGAGGCTTTTTATTTTCTCCTTTGCATGTATTCAGCACCTGCAAAGCATTGATTGGAATCAGTGGGCTACGTGTTCATGTAACCAGAATAAAGACCAGTGTTTTCTCAAAGGCAGAGAATATTGAAGTCTGTATCCCTAGAGTAATTCAGTCTATCACATCATAACATTTTTTTCAATTTCTTGCCCATCCACCCTTTGATGGAGAGTAAATAATACATTCATTATGAATTTTTTTCCAAGTGTCAGTGTGAGGATTTGGGGTTGAAAACCAAGGTAGAGGAGGAATGTTTCTACTAAGAGAATGTAAGAGCTCTTTCTGATTTGGTTTTGTAGCTTAACAAATTAATAAGATATATTCTTTCTAAAATAGTACCAATATTTATAGTATATTGATCTGATACTATTTTTTCCCTAGACTGTTCTATTTAACTCAAGTCCTATAGAGGAAAAATTAATCTCTTCTCAACAGACACACCTTAAATTTATTTCTAGTGAACACAAGGAAAAGCCTTTTATGAGCTGAAAAAAAAAGTCTACTTAAATAACTATTAAAACGATTATTACTCAGTATTGCTGTTCCTGAAGTTGCCTATAAGAATTTTATTATTCAAACTAATAAAAATATAACCTGATAATATTGAAATGATACTTTTAGTATAGGAATTTGTTGATGTAGTGTTTGTTGAATTTCTTTCTTTCTTTTTGTTTGAAAATTTTTTATTCTTAGATTAGGCCACAAATTTTAGCCTGTCATATAGGCTATCAAGTTACAAAAGCATTATTTGAAATATGTACTAGATCCTTCTGGTGTTTTATCATCAGAATTTACTTGACGTTTGTGAGAGTTTTTTATGACCTTAGTTTTTTAAAAAAAATAGGTATTGAGAATAGGGACTCCCTGTCAACAAAGCTCTGTAAGTTCATATTATGAAGTACTTTTTAAATCAAAATAAAAAGAAATTTTAAGTAAACTATAAAAAAGAAATCTTCATATATATTATATAGACATATGTCTGTATATATCTCTAAATATACATAAACTGTATGTGTGCCTGTGTATGGACCCAATAAACAGAAAACAAAACACATCAATAGGTTGTGAAGAAATAAATTAAACAAACAAAAAAAGCTATTTTAAAAAACAGCAGAAAATCTAGTGGTAAAACTCATTT
Organism: Marmota monax; assembly: GCF_021218885.2. Taxonomy (NCBI): domain Eukaryota; kingdom Metazoa; phylum Chordata; class Mammalia; order Rodentia; family Sciuridae; genus Marmota; species Marmota monax. Next base: position 932,694 of record NW_026692881.1, read on the forward strand.
TTAGAAACAGCATAGAAACTAGGGATTTTCCCAGATACAGATTCTATTCAGAGGTGAGTAGAAACATCTAATGAGTAATCAGCACCAGAAAGTTTTCATGTGAGCCATCTTTATTGTTTAAAGCTAGAAGCTGGGGTTGATTTGTCACTCAACAAATTCAACTTGACTTATGGTTATTATGGGTTATTATGTCACTGAAATGACATAATATGCCTTGGATCAAACTAAAGAGGAAAGTCTTACCAAAGCTGACTTTTGTCCTGAGGGAAGGTGTTCATCTAACCAATATTCAGCTTTGGTTTCCACTGTTTGGCAGGCCAGAGGGAATAGGGCAAAGGGCCCAGGACCCAACCAAGTTGGTATAACTAAAAGGAAATGCCCAGCACAAAATCAAGACCACAGAAAATTGAAACACCTGCAAATATATTCTAAAAGAAAAGTTAATAAAGAATGTTTGGTCAGAGACCCAGTTCTAGGTGAAAGATAAAAAATGAGAAACCTCTCTTTCTGATCATATCAATACTGGTAAACCTCCCAGCAAAAGAAGATCAGCACCAAATGGCTTCTATGCACTATTTAAAGAGGAATTAACTGTACCCTTTCAATTTCTTCCAAATAATTGAGAAGGATGGGATACTTTGAAACTCCTTTTATGAAAGCAGTATTATCTCCATACCAAAGCCACAGAAAGACACCAAAAACTACAGGCCAGTATCTCTGATGAAGGTGAAGCAAAAATCCTCAATAAAATACTAGAAAACTGCATACAGCAGGTTAAGAGGATCTTTAACAAAACATCAATGGAAAGATATTGGATAAGAGGATGGATCTCTTGTTCAGTGTTCTTACTGCAATAAAAACATTTTCAAAACAATTATTATATTAGAAGTTGTTCAGGAACTCTTCACAATCACAGGAAAGTAGAAATGCAACATATTTCAAATGCAAACCAAAGACATAACATTTTAAAACATTTAAATTTATTTAATGGACAATATTTCTAGGACATTATGAAATGTATAATATCAGATATTCTAGCATCAGAGTTAATGTGTGTAAGTTTTCCACAGACATAGTTGACATGATGAATCTAATGATTTATAATATATATCCAGTTGAGCCCACAATTCCATATTTCTGAATTTATTGACAATTCTATACTGTTTGAAGGTAGATTTATCTTCAATTCTATGCATTTTTGTGAGATATACAATTTATAGATATTCATATACACACTGATTGGTATAGATGCTCTGTACTACAAGACTTAAAATTTCACATCTTTGGGGCTCAGAGGGATTCAAAGTCCTGATTATGATTCCCCCTTTCTAAACCGTCTGCCTTGCCACCCAGTGGAAAAGACTCCACCTGGGTAGTTTCTCTGCCAGTTAGATCTGTGTTACCTGTTTCTCAATGTAATAGTTTAAATGTTTTTATTAGCACATTATTGTTACATCTAATAGTGGGGCTCATTTTTGCACTATCATACATGCATGGAATATAATTTTCTCAATTTGCATCCTTAGTACATGTTCTTTCCCCCACCTCCTCCTCTTCCCCCTGTTCCATGTTTTTATCTTCTGACCAGCTTATGGATTTATTAAAACAAAGCTCCTTCAGGGAGGGAGAACAACCAGCCTTCCTATCACTGCAAAGCTTGCTTCCCACAGCCCCTGCTTGTTCACTGCTTCTGAGTGTGATTGCTGGGTGGCCCTGAATTGTGTGCATTGTCCTCCTTCAGACTATCATTGTGTGACTGATAAATTCCCATCAGTCCCATTTATCCAGAATAGTCTCACAAAGTTTGATATCTCATACATTTATGGTTGGGGGATCCCTCTCGCCAATGGAATGACAGACGCACATGCATATATCTGCTTTCTTTATTAGTTGAAAGGTCTTATAAACAATGACAACCTGTTAGCAACTAGCACACCCAGCACCTGGTTCTTGGTTTCTAACATTATTTTTCTTTGATAATATTCTTTGATTGGGATAGAGAGGTACTTCTTTCTGCTTCTGCAACTTTAAAACAAAAGTGGGTGAGTTTTACTCTCTGCCTCTGTCATTGACCTTGATACATTATTTTTTCTGAAGGATCTTATAAAAATAGAATATTGATTTAGGTAATAAAGAAGCTGCTTCCAAGACTTTCAAACCCACACATTTATCAATCTGAATCTTTCATAAATTTTATATAAAATTGATTAGAAGACATTACTATCTCATCCAAAACATTTGTTCAAAGCACTGAAGACATTAACATTTTCTCTTCTAAGTTATGACTTTTATCAACAGATTTCAACACCTTTTAAAAATAATTAAATTCCACAGTCTTGCTGTAATACAAACTGGTATATAATATGGAGAAGATAATTGTGCCTCAGTTTTCAAAGGGGAAACAATTATGACACTCTTGACAAAGTGATGAAATATCCCAATTGCTTAAGATTCTTGTTGGGTGACAGTGATTCTCCTATCATATGATTAGCCAGTTGGTAGTATTAACCAGTGGTCACTCTAGTCCATATATACTTTCTTTAGATACTTTGGTGTTACCATAAATCTACAACTCCAGTAGTTGTTTCCAAGAAGACTCACAGTATATACAGTAAAGATAAAGCACTTGCATGTAAAGATTGGCATATAGCTTTTATACTTGACAAACAGTTTAGCTGTCCATGAAATTCTTAGGATAACATTATTTCCTTGAGTGCACCAATGTCTCCTAGAATATAACGAAGGAAGACATCAACAGAATCTTCTCCCCTAGCTGCTCAAATTATCACTTCATTCTTAAAGGTCTGTATATTTATTAGGATGTGTCCAGGACAGATTGTTCTGACTGCATCTTCCTTCTACATGGTGTGGTCTTAAATCTAAGCCTTTTTAAAATTTATCTTTGCATACTGGCTCTCTTCCATGATTTTGGTTTTCTTCTCAGGAAAGAAGATTCTCCCATGGGCTGGTTCTCCTATGCCTGTATTCTTTGGCTCTATCATTCTCCCCCTGCCTCTTTCCAACTCTTTTACATATCATTTCACATACTTTCTTCATTCCATCCTATAGATTTCATGCTATATTTTGCATAGTATGTATTTTCCCTTTCATTTTTGCAACTTTTATTCATTTCTGGGATTTTTTTCTACTATTTCCCTAAGTTTTGCCAGTTTATGTTTCATCTCCTCCAATTCTCATTATCATTACTTTGAGTTCTTTATTCTCCATCTTTTTTTTATAGGCAGTTGTTTCATGAAATGTTTGTACATTCTTGGCAAAGCACTTGGGCAGATATATATATTCTTTATAGGATTCTTTTTTAATGAAATATTTTAACCTATTTAAATGAATATTCATCTCATTCTCTTTCGTATATTGTCTCTGTACTAATTCTATGAGAGTGTTTCATTACTGATCACTGAAGAAATCAACTTCTTTGACTTGCCTTTTGTATTAATAGTAGCTCAAGGAGAAAAGTCGACTGGCCAGGTGGTTCTCCCAGAAAGCTGACATTCACATCAACTATACTTTTCCTCTTCCCTCAAACAGACAAGATATAGCAGAGCTTCTGGCACCAAATGAGTTCACCACACTCCCCACACCAACAGTCCCCAAAGAAAGTAAGCATATATTGGACCACTTGAGAAATGTATAAATGCTGGTGTTTACCTGGCTACCCTGTACTTGTTTGTACTTAATCCCTGGAGGATTCCCTATTCTAGTCACTTTGGGTAGGCCTTATGTGTATTTCAAAATCTGTTCATTTATTTTTAGCACTTTGATTCTACATTCTGCTTCTGGATGAGTTCTAGGCACAGAATGAGAAATGATGATGCATTTAGCTTTGTTTCTACCAGATATTTCAACATTTTGCTGCTTTTGAATGAAGAAAGATTGAATACATGGGAAAATATGTATATACACACACAAACACACAAAGTATAATGAAAATTCTCAGTCTTTAAAGCTCATAAATAGACATATGTAAAGACATTATAAAATTATAGGTGTATTCTATGACAAAAGGTGGTTTCAAAATCTTTTCCATACACTATTAATTATGTAAAGGTATAAAATAGTTTTAAGCATTATATATAGAAGGCATTGGTGATTTAATTGATGTTTTTATTTTCTTCTTTTAGATTTTCTGAATCATATGCCTTTCAGCAATATAAATTATTGCATTGTTGGAGGAAAATTATTTATTATATAGAATTTATGTATAGGCTATTAATAGACATATTTTTCTTAATAAATAGTATTCTTATTATTTTATTTTTATTTTAAGAAAATTATTTGTCATACTAAATTCAGATTAAACTTTCATCTTCTTATCATGATTTAGATCTGAGCTGTCCCCCAAATCTCCTGTTTATGCAAGAACATTCAGAAGTAAAATTATTGAATTTTTGAGAGGTATAACCTTTTCAGTTTGTCCTAGTTTGAATGGACTGGGTATCAGTGCTAGTCAGCTGGGACATGACTGGAGGAGGTGGGTCACCGAGGCAGTGCCCAGGAAGGGGCATCTTCCCTGGCCCCTCTCTCTCTTTTTGTGCTTTGTGACCCGACCAGCTGAACAAATTTCCTCCAGAGCAACGGAGTTAGCCATCTATGGACTGAGATCTCTGAAACCTGAACCCAAATAAATATTTATTCCCCTAAGTTGTTCTTTTTGGGTATTTTGGTCACAACAATAAAAAAGCTGACTAATACACCTCATATTATAATTTTGGTTGTTTAAAGATTATGTCTTAAACTCTTTAAAGTACTCTTGATAAATGTCTTGGCATCATTTTTTTCCAACTGATTTGAAACTCACTTTGTTTTCCCACTCATTTGAAATTCTATTTTTAGTACACATTATCAATGATTCTTACATTTTAGTTTTTTCTGCTATAACTGTTTAATCATGTTGTTACTATGAGAAATTATCTTCCATTATGGCCTATTGCATACATAAGGGAGTTCTGATGTACACAAAAACTGCAACATCTAGCAGAGATCAATTTATTTATATTTATTAATTCAATTTAGGTAACAAAAATTTAAAATTAAAATTTAAAAAATATAAATTTATTTTTTGCAGTATTTGGATGTTTTTCCTAACTCACTATTAATTCTTCTGAAAATGGTATTTGAGGATAATGAAGTCTATATGAATGATTTGTTTATGAAAACTAAATTGTTCTGAACTGTATAAGCTTTTAAATTTTAACTACATTGTGCTTTTTGATAAAAAGCAATTGTTAATTCTAAAGTTGATTTTCTACAATAGCTTTATTTTCTTTCAAATTTTTTGTGTATAAATAAATATTCCATCCAATCTAATTACATGAAAAAAATAATAAAATTTGTTATGATTGTCCAATTTAATTTTTGTGCATTTTTATCTGATAGGATTTTGTATGACTTGTGAATTATTTTGGATTATTGGCCCCGTGACAAGATAAGCAAACTATTATTCTGAGTCTTTCAAGAAGAAAGGAAATTTAATGTTGAATTAACATGCTATGAAAATAAAATGAATCTTGGATACTTGAAATATAAAAATGTAGGATAAGATAACATAGCTAACCCTGATTTAAAAAGTCAAGAGAAATTTCCATCTGCTTTCAGAAGTGGTATCAATATGTAACTATGATTTTTTAAAATCCTTTTTATGTATTTAATTATCAAAATAAAATTTTAGGCAGCAAAATGTGGCAGTCATGAATGACAGGCATGTGAATAGAAACAAAGGCAGAATAATTTTTTGAATTTTTCAGAAGATTGAAAATTCTGATTTATTTCATACTATGATAGAAAAATATGCTTGAAAATTTGCATTTAAATGTTCTGGCATCAATTAGAAAAATCACTGAAGTCTATAACTTCAAAAGTAATTTTAGAAATGTGGTAAATCCAACAGAGGCAGAATAGGAGGTGGGAAAAAGCATTGAGAATCTTGTACAGTAACTGAAAATGCAAAATGAAATAGCAAAATAATTTCTCAGTATATCAAGACTCATAGTAAACAGAAACAAGCTTAAATCACCTAGTCAAGTATAGATAAGGCAGATCACATTAAAATAAATGTTGAAAAATAAGATGTACTCTGAATAATCGAAAATAATAGTGAGCTGGGACTGTAGCTCAGCAGTAGAGCACTTGACTAGCACGTATGAGGCACTGGGTTCGATGTTCAGTAACACATAAAAATAAATAAATAAAGGTATTGCAGCTATCCATCTACAACTAAAAATAAAAGTATAATAAAGAAAATTAGAAAATAAAGATATAAAATTGTTAACCTCAGGAAAAATGTAATATTTTACTACAAGGAGAAAGAAAGCTGGAGTATTAATATGAATAAAAGACCAAAGAGATTTGAATCTAAAAAGCATTAAAAAGGCTATTTCATTTGGAAAATGCATCCTTTTATTATGGAGAAGAATTTGTATTAACTATGTATCTTAAAACATAAGTAATGAAAATTGGCAAATTCTAAGGTGAAGTAGATAAGTATATTGTATGGGAAAAATTAAAAATAACATTGCAAACCATGTACATTACAAAGTAATATTTCTGTCCATATATTTGTTTGTACATGTATCTGTGAGTATGTATATTTGTATGTGTATGTATATTTGTGTACATATATACAAACTTCACTAAGATCTGGAAAAGATGTCCTCAAAATATTGTGAAGAAATGACAAAATTCAGTCAATGTTACATGACCACAAACTAGTTAAGGAAATCAATAAGCAAAATTAAAGTCACTTGGAAAACATAGTCTGTACTTAAATAAAATGTGTGAGCTCTAAGGTGATAGTTGAAATTATAAATTTATATATTTATATATACATGCAGAATGCATAGTTTTATATATATGTAATTATAAGTAGCTGTTTATGTACCTTAGGTCTTTGGATATGGTACCACCAGTCCTGGTCTTCAGACACTTTTCCCAAAAGAATGTTGAAGTTTGCAAAGTAGGTTCACCTGGTTACTGCCTTTACTTGAACCTCTGCACCGGGGAGTATAAAAGTCTGATGAAAATTAAAGTTATTAATTTGAAGGTGTGGGATACCTGAAAGTACATTTGGCTTTAGTCTGATGGACGAGAAATGTGTTTTACTTGAAATTTAAAAGAAAGAGAAAATAAAGATATCATTTTATCATTTTTTCAGGAATCTCTCTGGACATACATTGTTCCATCCCTGTATTAGTTAAGAAGTTAATTGAGCTTTCAAACAGAATTATTAGCAGTTGAATTCAGGAGAGAATAAAAGCATATGAGGCAGGTACTTAAAAATATTAAAAATAATAAATGCTGTTTTGGCTTCCTATTTCCAGGTATCTTAATCTCAGAAAAATAAGACAAAAGTTTTTACTGCATCGTAATTTCAGTGTGGAGTTTAATTAGCATAGCAAACATTTGTTAACTGTCATGTGTAACAAAGGAAGAGCTCAGTAATTGATGAGTATTGAGTCCAGTTAATACTAGACTACATACTGGATATAATATGAATGTTTAATGTTAGCCATGTCAAACTTACGCACTGTTATAAAACATCTCCATAATGTGATGGAGCTCTTTGTAAAGTTATTCTAGTGGAGAACAGAATGTGAATTAGAGAGCCAAACCTACATGTAGTGACTGCATTCCAAATTTCAAGGTTTAGAGTGATTGTACAGATATTCAAAAGCAGCTCACTGCATGGTATGTATGGTTGCAATACAAATAAAATCAGTTATGAGAGTTTGTGATCATTTCTTTTTGCCTAGTAAAATTTGACAATAAAATCAGTAGATATGCCATATAGGATTCTAGTTTTAAGTGCAAAACGTCATTTAGGTTTTCTGTTTAGAGCATTTCTGTTTAATCTGTGGGTTAGTTTCCTAAAAATAACAGTTTCTAGGAAGTACAGAAATAAGCAGTCTCTAAGCTTCAGTGGAAGCATAGTGGCAGACACAGAACTACATCACAGGCCTGATGAAATTTATATATGTGAAAGATGTGCCCGACAGTAAAGTAAAAAAAGAAAATAATTGGAAAGGAGAGGAAATTAAGTTTCCTTTGTGAATGGATTGATGCCCACTAAAAGGGCTTGAAAATTGTGGGTTCAATTTCTTGCCCTCTCTCACCACATGATGCCTTCTACTATTGTATGACAAGAAGATCCTTCTCACCAGACACGTGCCCTCAGTCATGGACATCCCAGCCCCCAAACTGCAATAAATACATAATAAGTAAATCTCCACTCTTTAAATTGTTCAGTCTGTGGTATTATGTTATAGCAGCACAAAACAGACTAAAATAGCAATTTATTTTTTGAAGTTCTGAGGATTGAACCCAAGAGAGTTCTTCCTCTGAGCTACATTTCCATGATTTGAGGCAGGATCTCTTTAAGTTGCCTAGGCTGACCTCCAACTTGTGATCCTCCTGCCTCAGCCTCCTGGGTAGCTCAGATTTCAAGTGTGCACCCTATGCTAGGCTAAGACAGAAATCTTTAAAGTGTTTTTCATACATCAACCCAGGTAATCCTCAAAACAAACCAATAAAGTGTGATCTATAACTATCCTCATTTTACAGATGAGAAAACTAAGGCACAGAGATTTCTTTGAACTGTCTTAATGATACACAGGTAAAACCAATCATTTAGTATCATCACATTAAACGGAAGATAGCTAAGACTTGGAGAAGGTTGTGAACTTGTCAGAAAAAAACACGTGACTAACAAGCTATCTCTTTAGCAGGTTGACCTGATGTAAATGAAGACTATGATCCATACAGTATGAACACTGAGAGGTGAGGATAAAACAGACTTCTGCTCTTCTCTGGCTCTAATGTGTCAGAGCTGTGGAATGTGTCAAACTTTGTGGAATTCCTTAAGCTCCATAAATTCTTGCTTCCATCTCTTTAAGGTGAGGTCAATAATGCTCATGTTACACACAGTTATTATGAAGCATAAAGTGATGTCTTCACAACACTTACTATGGTTCCTGGAACAAACTGTTTTTAATAAATTCTATTTCTGTCACCTCTGTCTTACCCTGTCACTTTGCCATGGGATCCAAGAAAATAAGAAAAAACCCCTATAGGTCAGGTTTTGCTTCTTTGTTCAAAATGGATGCAGTTTTACCACAAAGGCCTGTTTGAAATGAATGAAAAGCTTTTCCTTGAGGTACACATTCACGAGTTTATTTTTTTTTATTTGTTGAAAAATATTCACCTCAATTTAAATGCAAACTTTAGATGATAATCTTTAGACAGTGCTATTTATACAAATAATATCAGGCCTTGGGGAAGAACAAATAGCATGGCTTCGATATGCAGGATTACTATTAACCTTAATCAGACATGGCAAGCTCAGAATTCTGTGACCCCAGAAAACAACTCCCTGATTAGTACTCCTCAGCAGTAGGCCCTTCTGGGCTGCACATTAATGGCCTCAGCCTCTACCAAAGCAAAAGGGGAAATAAGGAAATACTTTGTGTGTGTGTGTGTAAAATGGATGATTATGAATGTACTGGCCACAGCATCTTCATTAAACGAATATGGCACATTGATTGGGGTGGCTGTCAAGTAGTTTTGATAGATTGTTTTTTCCTCATTTTCCTTGGAGAAAGATGTATTGGTTCAGCTCAGTGCAAAGCATCCAACCATGCTTGTAGATCACTCCTCCGTCATTAAAACAAACAGCCTAGTGTATTGTGGCCTATAGATCAACCGCCATGGTGTTTCCCAATAATTCATCCAAGAACACTTTATGGTTGGCTGGTCCCTTTGTAAAAAAGATATAATATCTTTCCCAAAAAAGTATGCATTTAAACATTAATTTCAACCCTTGGAAACTGAACCAAATAACGTGTGTGCCTAGTGACTTCAGAAGTGCAATAAAAATAATGACATAAGAATATTTAATTACTCTTTGAGTAGAGTAGAGAATAGAATACCCTAGTAGGGAAGAACAGACAAGACAGAGCATGGCATCAAGGGAAAAATATAAGCAAGCAAACTGAACTTTAAGAAGATTTGGGTTCAAATTCAGGCTTTGCAAATGATCTACTATGTGAGCAAGTAATATCCCCTTCCTGGAAGACTCTAACCTCCTGTGTAAAAATCATATGGTTAGATAAGATTATTTTTACTTTTAAACTGTCTTTTTATTTGTGCTTCTATAAATCTCATATTTTTGTAAAAAACTTAGTGTCCCAGAGAATGTGCTCTTATTAAGTAATAATTAAATAAGTTCTTATTAGATTTGACTAGGTTTCCCAAAATGATGAAAACTTTTTCTTATCCTTAATTATTGTATAAGACACTAATTTTTTGGCTCTTTCAGCTCTAAAGCTGTTTGTTCCAGGAACAGAATTCATGGGAAAAGAAAGTGAGTTATGTAGTTTTATTTTGTTTTCCTTGGAAATTGTAGATTTTCTTTATATAACTATAATGATAATATCTGAACAAAGTTTATGTTCATTGAGAATATTTTATGAATTACAAAAATGATTCATAAAATTTTGGAATATATTTTTTCAATACTAAAAATATAACAAACAAGGGCTGGGGATATAGCTCAATTGGTAGAGCACTTGCCTGCATTCTACTGGGGATGTGGCTCAAGCGGTAGCGTGCTTGCCTGGCATGCGCGTGGCGCTGGGTTCGATCCTCAGCACCACATACAAATAAAGATGTTGTGTCCACCGAAAACTAAAAATAAATATTAAAAAAATTCTCTCTCTCTTTCTGTTTAAAAGAAAAGTATTCTATTTTATTACTGTAAGATGATTTATCTAGAAGCTTCAGATCTTTTGATAGTATGTTGATAAACAGTTTTTAAACATTTATATTCTTCAATAATTCTTTAGAATAAATTCCTATAAGTAAAATTGATTTACTAAATAAAAAGTACAATTTTAAGACTCTAAGCATATATTTGTGAATATTCTATAGGTCCAAGTATATGAATACACATTTTACATTAACTTTGTATTAATGTTGTAAAAAAAAGGCAATGCACAAAGTATGGTTATGTCCTTCTTATAAACACTAACACTTACATTTATGGCTTTTTATACATGAGACACTTAGATTCTGTTTTTTTTTTTTTTTGTATGTGAAAAAATATTTGCTAGGTGTAAGGAATTCAAACCATACCTTAGTGTATATTCCCTGTGCCAAACCCTGCTGAAATCCCAAGGGAAAAGCATGAATGTCTTTTTAATGTACCTATAGGTGTGTATGTAAATGTATTAATAGTTTTATTAAATGAAATTATCCCAAAATATTGCTCATTTTAAAAATGTATATATCATTATGTATATATATATTGTATATTATGTCTATAATTAGTGTCTCTTTGATGGTATGATTGATCGGTATTTTATCCTGTTTTATTTCATTACTTAATGAATGAACTTATTTTGTTTTTATATTTTATTGTTCCAAATAGGTCATTCTCAATCAATGTTAACAATTTGGATTGTGTTCTTCAGTTCCATTCTCCATTTTCATATAAAGCCTTTAAAGAAATCAAGTAATATATACGTTTTTTCCCTTTAATGAAATCAAGTAATATATTTTACATGTACTTCTCCAAATCTTTCTTCTCTCAATTCAAAACAGATCATGAATATTCCTCCAATGGAATCAATATGGATGTGGTAAGATTTATAACAATTTGAAATGCAAAATTATTCTTCATGTAAAGTAAAATTACCACATACTTGAGTAGATTCAAGTTCATCTTTACAATAAATATTCCACCGATAACTTTATTTTGAACAAAGTACTTGTTGAGGAGAAAGATGTTACCAAGAATTTATAAATTAAAAGGTAATTTGGGATTTGTATAGAAATTAACTGACAGAATCTTTAAAGAGAATTTAAATAAATTTATTAGTATTTGGAAACTATTCCAATTGGCATAACCTTGATTTTAATTTTTGAGTAGCTTTTTTGAAAAATCTATAGATCTGATGCATAAATTTAAAACATCTTCAAATCTATATATGATGATGTTATGGATTATATAAAAACCCTTTAATTTATTTCTTTATTATTAATATGTATTATGCCTATTTATACTTATTGTCTATTTGTTGGTATGATTGGTTGGTATTTTGTCCTGTTCTATTTAAAGACTTAGTGAATGAATTTTATTTTTTAGAGCAATTTAAGATTCTCAGCAAATTTAATGCCAAGTGGAGCTTTATGCTGCCATTACTAGCATGCTATACTACATTGGTATTATTTATTATAACTGATGCTTCTACATAAACATACCATTACCATGAAGAATCCATTGTTCACATCAGGGTTACCCTTGGTATTATACATTTCTGAATATTAACAAATGTACAATAACATGTATCAAACTTTGTATCATACAGAATAACTCCATTCTTCTAAAAAAATTCTGTGGTCTACCTATTTATCCCTCTCTTAACCTCAGACAACCTACAATCTTTTTATCATCCCCATAGATTTTCCTTTTCTAGAATGTTATAGAGTTGGAATCATAGAATACATACACCTTTCAGATGGTCATCTTTCATTTAATAATACTTACCTCAGTTTCTTCCATGTCTTTTTATGGCTTGATAGTTCATTTCTTTTTAGCACTGAATAACATTGCACTGTATACAAACACTGTAGTTTACTTATCTAGTCACCTACTGAAGTATATTTTGATTTTGGTTGCTGTCAACTCTTGGCAATTATAAATAAAGTTGTGAAATACTCATGTGTAAGTTTCTATGTGGACTTGTCCACATATAGCTTTCTGTGTTAACTACTTTGGGTAAATGCTGGGCAGTGCAATTGCTCCATTGTATGTCAAGAGTATATTCAGGTTTGTAAGGAACTGCCACTGGTTTTCTAAAGTGGCTTTACTACTATTGTGCATTTCTACCAGCAATGAAAGAGAATTTTCAATATACCGTATCCTTATCAGCCTTTGGTGTTGTTAATTTCATGGATTTTGGTGATTATAATAGGTGTTCTAATTTGCAATTATTTAAAAGGCAATTTTTCATATGCTTACTTGCATTTGGGGAATCTTCCTTAGAAAGTTGTCTTTTCCAGTCTTCCTCATTTTTAAGAAAGGTGGTTCATTTTCTTCCTGTCAAATTTTATAAGTTATTTATATTAGATAACACTCCTTTATTACATTTGTTTTTTGCATACATTTTCTCCCAATCTGTGGTCTGTACTCTCACTCTATTGATCTTGCCTTTTGTAAAATGGAAGATCTTAATTCTGGCGAAATCTGGCATATCAATAATTCCTTTTATGGATTACACCTTTTGTTTTGTATCTCAAAAGTAATTGCAAAATCCAAGGAAATCCAAATTTTCTCCTATGTTATTTTCTAAGAGTTTTATAGTATTGCATTATAATTTTGGGGTCTACAATTAATTTTGAGTTAATTTTTGAGGATGGTGTAATGCCTGTGTCTAGATTCATTTTTTTTCATGTGTTTGTACAGTGATTCCAGCTCCATTTTTTCAGACTATTTTTCCTTCATCATATTGCCTTTGCTCCTTTGTCAAGGATCAGTTAACTATATTTATTTCTATTTCTGAAGTTTTTCTTTAATTTCCTTTGTCTTTTCTTTTCACTACAGTCATCCTATCTTGATTGCATCTTTAGAGATAAATCTTGAAATCAGACCCTGTCAGTCCTCTTTGTTTTTCAATAGTGTCTTCAATATTCTAAGTCTTTCCCCTCTCTATACAAACTATAGAATCAATTTGGCAACATCCACAAAGTAATTTGTTGGGATTTTGATTGAGATTGCACTGAATTTATAGATAAAGCAGGAAAGAACTGACATCTTGACAATATTGAGTTTTCTTGTTCATGAATATAGAATGTCTCCCATTTATTTATTTATTTTTTGACTCTTTCATCAGATCTCTCTAAAATTTTATAAAGATATTATGTATATTTGATGAGTTTTATCTTTAGTATTTTACTGTGAGGAATGAATGTAAATTGTATTGTGGGTTTAATTTCAAATTTCACTTTTTCCTTACTGATTTGTTAGAAAGTGATTTTTTATGATAACTTCATATACTGCAATTGCTTATTAGTTCCAATGATTTTTTTCAATTATTTTGGATCATCTATGTAAAAACCATATTATTAGCAAATAAATGTACAATTTTATATCTTTGTTTCCTAGTATTTGTACCTTCTATTTCCTTTACTTATCTTATTGCATTAATTAGAACTTCTAGTCAGCTCTGATGTTGAAAAGGAACAGCTTTGCTCTTTTTTTTTTTTTTTTGAAAAAAAAACGTGGATGTGTAACCGATGTGATTCTGCAATCCCTTGTGATTCTGCAATCTGTATATGGGGTAAAAATGGGAGTTCATAATCCACTTGAATAAAATGTATGAAATATGGTATGTCAAGAGCTTTGTAATGTTTTGAACAACTAATAATAATATAAAAAAAAAGAACAAGGAAAAGTAAACTTTATTGCTTTACTAGAAAAGGAGAAACACAGGGAACTCCTGTCCCAGAGGCTCTGATTCTGCCCATCAGCAGAGCAGAAATAGGGGGCTCTTAAAGGTGACATAAAGGCTATATTCCACATGTTCTCTGTTGAAGTTGTAATTCACTTGTTAATTTTAGAGACAATCGTTTCTGAGATCTTCTGGTACCACCTCCAAAGACTTTTTTATTTCATTCCTATGGTGGGTGTGAACTCAAGGACAGATAAATCTGCCTAAAATGGGGAAGAAAGGTAATCCTGGTTCTCCTGAGATTAGGTAGGGGTAGAGATTAGGGAGAAGCAGGGAGAGAAGAAGAGAAAGAAACATGTCCATTTTAAAAATAAGTTGCAGTAGCAGATCAGCAAAGACTACATTCAAAGCACAAAGTGAACCACTGTTACATTTCCTCACTGTCAATTTCTACATTCCATTTCTATGGAAAAGTGGGCAACTCCATCTCCAATCTGCTTCCTGCTGAAAGAGGGCGAAGTTTGGGGAAGTATCCCAAAGACCTTGTTCTCTATAAGGTGGGTCATGGACAGTTAAGGGCATTCAGCATCAGAGCAGTCCAGAGGTTCACAGTGACAGGTGCTTTGCCTTGCTATTGATCTTAACAGGAAACTCTGATTTTCTCACTAGTATGATATTAGCTGTAGACTTTTGTACATAACATTTACCAAGTTGAGCAATTATCCCTTCAGTTCCAGTTAATAAAATATTTTTATTGTTACCTACACTAACTCATATCCAGTACTTTTCCTTTTTAAATGTAGATCCAAGTTTCCAATCTGTATACTTTTTCTTCTCTCTGAAGAGTATTCTTGGCAAGACACATCTACTGGCTAAGTTATCTGAGTATGCTATTTGTACACATCTACGGGCTAAGTAACATCAATTTTTTGTTTGACCAAAAGAGTCATTTATTTCTTTTTTACTATTAAATAATAATTTCAGAGGCTATAGAATTTTAATTTGGTAGGCTTTCCCCGCCCCCTCTCTCTTCACTGTATTTCAATCCACTCTCTTCTTGCTTGTATAGTGTGGATAGTCAGATGTTCAATTACTTAAATTCCTGAGATAATCAGCTTTTAAAGAGAAAAGTTTTATTTTGCTCACATTGTCAGAAGTTCTAGTATAATGGGCTGGCCACATTGCTTTGAGCCTGCAGCAAGGCAGCACACCATGGCAGGAATGCATGGTGAAACAAATGTGGTTACCTCACTGCCAGGAAGTCCAACTGTCAGGAAGTCCAAAAGGAAAAATCAAAATGAAGAAGAAGGTGTCATAGTCTCATAATCTCTATCAAGAGTGTACCCTCAATGACCCAAGGACTTACCACTAGGCCCTACCTCTGAAATACTCTGCCATCTCTCAATATCACCATCCTGGAGTCTACCCTCTATCACATGGACAATTAGGGAACATTTCAGATTCAAAATATACCTTATAATTTCTGAGGAGATACTTATCTTTGTTTCTCTGGATCACCCTGGTTTCCTTAACTTTTTTTTCTTGTCTTTAATTTTCTGAAATTTGCATATTATATGCCCAGGAATAGAAGGTTTGGGGTTGCTCTTCTTACTTAATGTTCTCTGAAAATCCTGGATTATAATTCTTTATCTGTCATTAACTCTTTTCTTCCTCTGTTATTATTGTTGTACATATTGTCCACATTTCGTAGTTGTGTCAGTTTTTGTATTTCTATTCTCTTTTTATTCAATTCAATTTTTAAAATTTGGTGTTTTAGTTTACATTAATATAAATGTTCTGATGTTAAGCAACTTTCAATGGTATTTATGCATTTGGATTTTCTGTTTTAAGGTTTTTTTTTTATTCTCTGTTATTTATATGTAAGAGTTCTCTGTATAGCATAGTTGTAAGTTTTTCACCTCTAATATGTATTTTAATTAAAGTTATCTAAGTATGCTACTTGTACAGCCATGTTTTAATATGTTCTAATAGCCAGTAAAAAAAGTAACTCTTCCTTTTCAAAATTTTATTATTCATAACAATGATAACCATCCTTGGCCAAACAGCTTTCTACATCAACATTTTTGTTATTTAAAAATCATTATTTGGTGATTAAACTTCAGCTGCATTTAAATATTAACTTTGAGGACACTGATAATTTTAATGTGTTTTCCCATCCAAGATCACATGGGATTTTTGAAGAATTTAGACTTATTTTTTATATGTATATGTAGATACATACACTTTCTCTCTATATATGTACATATATAATACATAAAGTATTTCTAAATATGCTTCTTTATTGAAAAAATTTTATTTTAACAAATATTTATTTAACATCCACATTTTGTGAGACTGTTTTTGTTGTTTGAATATAGTAATATCAAAATAAAAATTCTTAAAATTTCTTTCTGGTACCTATTTTCATTTAAAGGAGCAAATAACTTAGATGGATAAGTATATAAAATTATGATATCTGAATACAGTAAAATGCTGTGTAAAAATTAAATGAAAAAAGAGGATAGGAAGTGTCAAGGTAACAATTTTAAATAAATCATCACTTTGCTGAGAAAGTGATTGTGTGGACATTTCCTATTGGTTTATCTAATTTCATTCTGTTCTATCTTCACTTGATAATTGTCTTCACTTGACTTCTTTTTGGTTTTGAGATGGAAACAATTGATAAAGTAAAGGGACAACCTACAGAATAAGATAAATGTTTTAAAACTATACATTTGAGAAGGGATTGATTTGAGATATCCAGAATGAATAAAGAACTTAAAAAACTCTAAAACAAAAGATCACAACTTAAAAATGGACAATAGACATTTCTCAAGAGAAGACAAATGAATGGCCAATAGGAATGTGAAAAATTGTTCAACATCATTAATTATCAGGGTAAAACTAATTAAAAACACAAAGTATCACCCCATACCTGTTAGAATGGTCATTAACCATTCTAAATCTAAAGGTTATATATGCTGGTGAGGCATGCCCACTTTTGGTGGGAGTGTATATTTGTAGAGCCTTATGGAAAACAATTATGGAGGTCATTAAACATTTAAAAATAAAATTACTCAAAGATCCAGTAATTCCACTTGTGGGTATATATTTAAGGAAATGGAATCAGTATGTTGAGAGCCATCTATTAATTCCAGATTGTTTCCAAGAAAAGGAAACAATCAGAGTGTGCATCAACTGATCAAAGGTTAAGGAAAATGTTGTACATACACAATGGAAATTATTCAGCCATAAAACAGAATAAAATCCTGTCATTCTGGATAATGTGGATGGAACTGGATATGACGATGTTAAATGAAATAAGCATGGCAAAGAACACAAGTACCATATGTTTCTCGTCAGTGGAATATAAAAATGTTGATCTCATAGAAGTTGAGAGTAGAATGGTATTTGCTAGTGACTGGTGACAGGAGAAGAGAAGAATGGGAGAGATTGGTCAATTGTACTAAGTTATAGTTAGCAGCAAAAAGTTCTGGTGTGGAATTGCAGAGTAGGGTGAATATAAATATCAATTTTATACTAAATATTTCAAAAATATTTCTACAAGAAAGGATTCTGAATATATTTGCATCACAAATAAGTGATAAAATTTGGAGATAAATATGTTTGATTAAATGTTTCACAATGTATACATGTATCAAAATGTCACATTACCTAATTAATGTGTATTATTTTTTATATTTTATATATCATTTTAGAAGAAATTTAATTTAAAATATGACTTTTGGAATAAAATGGAAATATAGTTTTTCAGAATATTAATGTCTTGCTTATAATATTTTTGTCCTTCAAAGACTATATATAATTAAAATACCTATCAGAGTGTACAGCACATGGTATATAATTGATATGTCATTTTCTTTCAAGTTCCATTTCTCTAGATATGCTGTACCTCAAATTTTCTGAAAACCCCAGTATATAATTATCTATTTACTTTGTAATACAAATTGATATTTTATGACTATTAGAGTTTTGATAGGAAAATCTTAGTACTCTTGGAGGATGCTTTTAAGTAAATTTGTCATATATATGTTATTTATATATATATATATATGTATATACATATATAATATATATATATATATATACACACTATATATATAATCTATCTATCTATATAAAATCTATCATTCTTCTCTTATTTTTTCTCCTATAATCCCAGATCCCAGTACATGTAGGTAATCTGTATTTTCCCTATCAGTGTACACTTAAAATATAATTACTGTAATAGTTATTGCAGTTACAATCAATCATGTGTCTGTATTTTAATAAGTACTAACTTCATACTATTCCCACAGCTTAGGAAGAGTCCCCATCCTCCTTTTCATGAAAAAGAGCTGTTATTCACTAATGAAATAATGCCATGTTGCCTCATAGTGAGAGTTAGAATGCAGCCTATGGTGAAGACTGGACAGACATCAAAGTTACGGCATTCTCCGCCTGCACTTGAACATTGTCATGGACATTGACAGGTCGGTGACCCTTGAACAAATAGCTGCAAGTTTTCTTAAACTGAGTGCATTACTTTTACCTGGTCCAATGCCTAATTCATTTTATAACATTCTTAATTCTTTGTTAAAATACTCATCTGTGACTGCAGAATGGCCTCCTTCCATTTAAAGGTATTCAGAGCCATCCCATCCTTTTAGCAAACAAAGCACTTCCTTGCTAAGGCTGAAGGATTTTAAGTATTATCTCATCAAGCCTCTGAGCATAAAAGTGAAATCTGTTCTGTATTAACACACCACATCAGTAGATTGGTAAGAAAGGAACAGTGTTTTAATGACTCCAAGTAGTTTATGCAATTTAATCTTTCAGGTTTCTTTATGCTTGGTGTTTTTTCCTCCTCACTACATTCTTAGTCCCTAACTTGTTCTCATTCATTTCAATCCAAGGAATAAAGTCCTCACATTCTTACTAGTCTTGAAAAAAGTAACCATTAACCAGGCACTGATTGTGTCAAGGATGGATCCCAAGTTTAATAGAGCTAAAAATAGGAAGAGAGAGGAAAAAATTTATCTCAGTTATTTTCTACTCAACCATATTAAAATAAAATTAGGCAATCTTAATTCTCAAGCCCTGAATGTGAATACCTATTTATTTTAAATACCAGGAGCAAATAAAGAAAATATGTTACCCTTTCTGTAGTCTCTTCTACTTGGCTCCAAGGCAAAGGCATAGTCAATGATTCTAGGCTTGAGATAGATAAAATCCAGGATAGAAGAAATGGAAGAAAGCCCTCCATTATCATGGTTGAACCACTTTTGGCCCAACACTTAAGAAATTCATTTAGATTAAATAGAACAAAAGTTTATTCTTCAGTGTTTTGTGTGAACAATGAAAGTGTGAAATTCCACTACATGAATTGTGATATGTTTTCTATTGTTTCTTCTAAATCAGAAGCACTTTATATCCAAAAGGTTACTCAACCCCCTAGCCAAGGCATGGATAAGTGCCTGGTCTTCATTTAAATAGTTTCATCTCCTTAGATACAGCAAAATATGTAAATAAAATCACTAGGAAAATCTGACCGTTGTGTCAAACATTTTCCCTTTTTTTTTCCTTAAATACTTTTATTATGAAAAATGCTATTGTGCTTATTTTCTCTTATGAAATTCTTTAGGGTTAGATAGTTACAAGCAGAATTTTCAAAATGCCTCCAAGTGCAGGGTCTTCTGATTTTTCAGGAGGTCTGGATTCAAAATTATTCAAAGGTAGTTATTGTTCAACTTATATTTTTTCATTTCTATTATCTTAGCATAACAATGTGAAATATATCATTTCTTATTTCTAGGTACATTTCATGGTTAGGAAGCAAAGGTACCTCTTTCTACTTCATGCATATCATATTTTAAAAAGCCTTTAGGAGAAGGTATGGATTTGAAATGAACTTTAAATAGCATAAATAATTTGAGAGCTCTGATGAAAAAAATAATAATAAAGAGAAACAGCATTTTAAGGGAGTAGCCTGTGGGGAAATTTTTTTTCTATATCACACATATATTATTTCTTTTAAATCTAAACCAAGCCTAAAAGTGACACATTCAAATAATGCCACATTAGTCATTTGGAATGATGTTTTCTTTGAATAAAATTGGTCTGACCTTGAACTTGTGATTCTCCCTCCTCAGCCTCCTTAGTCACAGGCATGAGCCACCACTCCAATCTTTCCCTTCTATTATAATAAATTTACAAATACTATGGAGAACTTTTGTGTCTGCCTGCTAATTTGTATATAAAGTAACCTGCATATGAGTAATTAATGTTTTGCCTTAAAAAAATAAATGAGAGCAATGTATAGCACCAAGAGTGACAATTGATGTCTGTGCCTGCTTGAAAGTTCACATGATAATATCCTACGAATCGCACTATCTCCTTCCCTATGTATTTCATAGTCAGTAATCAAAACTCAAATTCCCCATGGTCAGAACATCTTCTGTTGAGATGGTAACAGGAAAAGATATGTATAGGATGTCATAATAAAATGACACGGCAGAGAAGAATTCATTGCTCTGACAGACGTCAGGTTCCAAATGGAATTTTATTGAGTGTTGAGTGCTATGAGAGAGAGAATACTCTCACACCACCCTTTCCCCATATCAATTAAGTCAGGCCTTCTGAAGTTCACTTGTGGAAGATAGGAATTAGTCTGGCTTTTACATATTACAAGAACATGATATAATCTATGTCACAGTGAAAATTGAAGAGGCAGCTTAAATGCAAAATCATAGTTGCAACTCAGGGGCACTTGACCACTGAGCCACATCCCCAGTCTTATTTTGTATTTAGAGTTGCTAAGTGCCTCGCGGTTGTTGAGGCTGGCTTTGAATTTGAGATCCTCCTGCCTCAGCCTCAGCATCTGCTGGAATTACAGGCATGCACCACTGCGCCCAGCGGATAAGACAGTATTTTAATGGCAATTAATAATTTAATTCATGTGCTTTTAAATTTTATTTTATTGTATTTATTTGTGTACATTTTGTATTATATACATATAAAAGGTGAAGAGGGATGGGAAAGGGGAAGAAATGAAGAATCAATTTAACAATATCATGTTATGTATATATGTAAATATACCACAGGGAATTTCACCTCTATGTATATGTAGAAAGCACCAATCAAAAGTCAATAAATAAATGCACAAAAAAGGATCAGTAGAGTAGAAGAAGGAGAACAGGGAGAAGGAGGAAAAGGGGGAATGGAGGAAAGAGGAACTGAAATGGAATGAATAAAATTCCTTGCTTAAGCAATTTTGTCAAAATGAACCCAACTTCTACATATAACTATAATGCTATAATTTAAAAAAAAAAAACTGGAAAAAAATAGGCCTGGGTCCACCCCTTTACCAGAGGGGCAGACACCCGCCAGAGCCTGGACACAAGACTGCCTCTTCCTACTAGCAGACTACTGGGGAGCTCAGGCCCAGCCCAGATCTACCCACACTAGCCTGCACACACACACACACACACAAAAAAAAAATACTTGGGAATCAACTTAACAAAAGAGGTGAAAGATCTATATAATGAAAATTATAGAACTCTAAAGAAAGAAGTGAAAGAAGACCTTAGAAGATGAAAAGATCTGCCTTGCTCTTGAATAGGCAGAATTAATATTATCAACATGACCGTACTGCCAAAAGCACTATACAGATTTAATGCAATTCCGATCAAAATTTCAATGACATTCTTCATAGAAATAGAAAAAGAAGTCATGAAATTCATCTGGAAAAATTAGAGTCCCAAATGGCTAAAGCAATCCTTAGCAGGAAGAGTGAAGCAGGTAGCATCACTATACCAGACCTTAAACTATACTACAGAGCTATAGTAACAAAACAGCATGGTATTGGCATCAAAACAGACTTGTAGACCAATGGTACAGAATACAGGACACAGAGACTGACTCACATAAGTACAGTTATCTTAAATTAGATCAAGTTGCCAAAAACATACACTGGAGAAAAGAGAGCCTCTTTAGCAAATGGTGCTGGGAAAACTGGAAATCCATATGCAACAAAATGAACTTAAACCCCTATATCTTACCACGCACAAAAATTAACTCAAAATGTATCAAGGACCTAGGAATTAAACCACAGACTCTGCATCAAATAGAAGAAAACTAGGCCCTAATCTTCATCATGTGGGATTACGCCCCCAGCTTTCTTAATAGGACTTCTTTGGAGCAAGAATTAAAATCAAGAATCAATAAATGGGATGAACTCAAACTAAAAAGTTTCTTCTCAGCAAAAGAAACAATCTGTAAGGTGAATAGAGAGCCTCCATCTTAGGAGCAAATCTTTACCCCTCAACATCAGATAGAGCACTAATCTCTAGGGTATATAAAGAACTCAAAAGCTAAGCACACAAAAAACAAACAAACAAAATAACCCAATTAATAATTGGACCACAGACCCAAAGAGACCCTTCTCAGATGATGATATACAATCAATCAATAAATATATGAAAAAAGTGTTCATCATCGCTAGCAATTAGAGAAATGCAAATCAAAACTACTCTAAGATTTCATTTCACTCCAGTCAGAATGGCAGCTATTAAAAGATGTACAACAATAAGTATTGACAAGGATGTGGGGGGAAAAGTACACTCATACACTGCTGGGGGACTGCAAATTGGTGCAGCCAATATGGAAAGCAGTATGGAGATTCCTTGGAAAATTGGGAATGGAACCACCATTTGACCCAGCTATCCCTCTCCTCAGTCTATACCCAAAGGACTTAAAAACAGCATACTACAGGGACACAGCTACATCAATGTTTATAGCAGGACAATTCACAATAGCTAAACTGTGGAACCAACCTAGATGCCCTTCAATAGATGAATGGAAAAAAATGTGGCATATATACACAATGGAATATTACTCAGCGATATAAGAGAATACAATCATGGCATTTGCTGGTAAATGGATGGCACTGGAGAAAATAATTCTAAGTGAAGTTAGTCAATCCCCAAAAAAACAAATGCTGAATGTTTTCTCTGATATAAGGAGTCTGATTCATAGTGGGTTAGGGAGGGGGAGCATGGAAGGAATAGATGAACTCCAGATAGGGCAGAAGGGTGGGAGGGGAAGGGAGGGGGCATGGGGTTAGAAATGATGGTGGAGTGTGATAGACATTATTATCCAAAGCACATGTATGAAGACATGAATTGATGTGAATATACTTTGTATACAACCAGAGATATGACAAACTGTGCTCTATATGTGTAATATGAATTGGAATGTATCCACTGTCATATATAAATAAAAAAATTAATAAAAAACTGAAAAATTATTTTGTTACATATATTTGTGTATAGTGTGTTTTATTATATCCATATGCAGTGTGAAATAATCAATATGATCAATTTTATGATATGGTCTATCATCTTCCATAGTTCTACCTTTTATTATGTAAGAGCACCTAAAAGCTTGTCTGTTACCTAATTTTCCATATACATTATTGTTAAGCACAATTATCATGCTATACATTAGATTTCTAGGTTTATTATTCATACTTTACTGCAAATTTACAACCTTTGACCCCTATCTCCACATATATTTTCCCTACCTGTCCCTGGTAACCAGTACTTTTTTTCTGTTTCTGGCTTATTTTATTTAGCATAGTATCCTCCAGGTTTGTTCATGTTTTTACAATGACAGTATCTATTTTTTAAAGCTGGATAATATTTCATTGTGTGTATTTAAACCACAATTTCTTTATCCATTCACCTGTTGATGCTCACTTAGGTCATGTCCCTATTTTGGCTATTGTGAATGCATCAAAGAACACAATGCACAGATATCCCTATAAGGTGTTGATTTCATTTCCTTTGGGTATATGTTCAAAGGAAAGATTACTGGGTCTTTTGATAGTTCTGTTTTTAAAAATTTGAGGCAAATCCAGACTATTTTCCAGCATGGCTGAACTAATTTACTTTTCTAATAACAGTGTATAAGAATTCCCTTTCTCATAGTATCTGTAAGCAGAAAACATTTATGACACTTTTTATATGGGATCATCTCTCTATATCTCTGTCTATGCATCTTTCCATAAAAAAGTCTAAAGGCATACATCTAAAACATTAACAAAGTCATCTATGATATGAATATTAGGCTATACATTATGCAAGTTTCCTTTTATTTTATAAAGATAAACCTCTAGTATACAGAATAATAAAATGTTGTAAAGGAAAAGAGATGGATGGCTTTAAAAAATCAGTTTCCAGGGGAGGAGAATATTGAGCAAGATGATGAAACAAATTTGAGATTGACAGTGAGAATCTTTCCTTTTGGTTTAGTTTTCTCAGAAATAAATATATATTTTCTTATTTTTTTGGATTATCTTGTCTTAAATGCTTTTCACAATAAGTAACATGCATTACTGAATTAACTTGGTTTACTGGCAATTGTGTGTAGCAGACTTAATTTTTTAGTGTGTTTTAAAATTTTTGTGTATTTGTAACTGCAGAACTTCTTGGAGATAATGCAGTAACAAAAGGGTTAAACTATTTATAGGTAGTGTTAAGATAACCAAGAACACACTTCACACCTGACATGCCTATATTGTCAGCTACAACTCTGGGCAATTTGTGTTCTTCTTAGTTTAATTTTCAGGTTTCCAAACTAGTGCTATAACAGTGCCCTTGTCTATTTATCTAAAGAAGATAGCTGCTTTTACCTAGAAATTTCTGTTGTGAAGGTGAAAGAGTAGAAATTTTGATACCAACCAAAAGCTGGGTTTGATTCAGTTTCAATTTTTTTCTTTTTTGCTGGACTTAAAAATTATTTAATTTAGGCTTCAATGTCTTTAATGGTAAAGTTTTGATATTGGTTCAAAATTCATAGGGTTATGGAAAGAATTGGAGAAGCTGTTTTCAAAAAACAGGTTAGAGTATATTTGGCTTGAATTTGCTTAACTGGCATTGGAGATAAGGGATAAATATTTACTAATATGGTAAGTAACCTCCAGGAAGGATCATTTAGGGGATGGTTAATGTACTAGCTAAACTACATCACCAGTAACACTGGCTGTGATTCTCTTATTGTGCACTGTATTCAGTATGTCAGCTCTTCTAGGCTGTGCTCGGAAGGTTTACTTCTTGTTGAAGGATGGCTGCCATTGTTGGATGGCTGCCATTGTTCCAGATATCACATGCAGAGAAAACATCTAATCACAGAAGTGGTCTCTTCTATTTGTGTTTATGATTGAGTAAACCTTTTCAATATGTTCTTCAGCAAAATCATGGTTTCATGCCACTGGCCTGATTCATATGTCCATATTGTAAACTAATGGAAAGGAGAATACTGTTTTTGACTCAGACAGATTAGAGTCTACTCAAGCTAGGGATTGTGAGAACTTTCTTGAAGGATGAATGAGTGAATGGATGGATAAAAACTTTGGGGTTTAGATGTTGAAAAAAATTTTGAAGTCCTATTTTCATGAATTAGAAAGCTTTGATATATACTCCAGGTATGTATAATATGACAAAACATACTGTACTGTCATGTATATCTAAAGAGAAAAAATATAAAATAATAAAAAATTAAAAAGTAAAGACTTCATTCTGTAGTGTAGTAAGAAGGGTTTCTTAAATATCAGATTTGTCTTATATTAAGACAAAATGAGATTACATATGATTTTACTCTGTATTATATTGATAAATATTGAGAACAAAAATTGAGAAAGGCAAGACTTGAGGGAGTCTCATTCCATTTCTCCTGAAGTCATTTCTTAGTGAATAAGGTTACTTTTATTTTACTCAGACTTTCAGAAGATGTTTATTTAATCAGCTATAATGATTGGAATAAATGCCTCCTACATGGACATGGAAAATAATATTAAATTTAGAATCACTTGTTTGATTCAGAAGAGTGTTTCACCAAATCTCAGAGGCTCAGTTGAACCACATATGAAAAATATTAGAGATTCTGTGATATATCTAACAGATCATTAAGAAATAGCTTGCTTATTTCACTTACTACAGTGAATCTCACCATCATGCACATCCACAAAACACTTATTAAAAAAATAAAGTAAATAGCAGAAAGATCAGTAGAGTAGAGGAAAGGGAATGGAGAGGGAATGGGGAAGGGGAAGGGGAAGTACTGGGGACTGAATTAGTACAAACTATATTCCATGCTTTTATTATCATGTCAAAATGTATCCTATTGTCATGTACAACTAAAAAATCAATAAAAATAAAAATAGCTTACTAAACATAAAAAAGAAAGCTTTGATAAACCATCTGTTAAAATCATAAACTGATATTAAATCTCTATCACCCTCTCTTTAACAATGAAACATATTCAGACATAGGTAGTTTATAATTTTGAATTTGGATCTTATTTAATTTAGGCATTAATTATTATATGCATTATAAGAATTGGCACCTTTAAAATATACGTAGTTATACTAGATGAAACTGTAAAAGATATGTTGTCAAAAATAATGGCATGCCTTTGAATTTGGAGGAATTAAAATTTGTTAAGAATAATTTAGAAAATACTATTTATATGTCTAGAGTTTGACAAATTTGAGAAAACTCTTTCAAGTGAACTATGAAATTTCAAAGTATTTTTTGTTTTCCTGTTTCACAAGTGATCTTAAATACTCTTTCAAACAACAGTTGCTCATTACTCATTTTACTGCCACTATCTCACTCTGGTGGCCTATGTCCTATGTGATCTGTGATCTCTCTCTCTCTCTCTTTTTTTTTTTTTGGATCCAGGGATTGAACTTAGGGACTCTCGACCACTAAGCCACATCCCCACCCCTATTTTGTATTTTATTAGAGACAGAGTCTCACTGAGTTCCTTAGCACCTTGCTGGGGCTATGTGATCTTTTCTTGATGTCAGTATTTTCAAACAAATCAGCAAGAAATTAAATTATACTTTATTATAATTCATATAATCCATTTCTTTTCATTAATTGGCTCATCTGACAAAAATAAGAACCTGTCCATTTACTTTGAATAGCATTTTTATCACTATTAATTACTATTTTGATCTATGTTCTGAATTTTTGTTACTTTTTCATATTATTTTGTTTCATTATGCTGTATGTTAATAAAGCTTTATATTTTATGTTTGTAAAGTTAAATGTATGCACATGTCATTTTGCTTTATGTTTATAAAGTTCAATTTTATAGTAATAGAGTTACTTGTAGACATAAAGTATTTAAATGGACACTTATATGTGACCCACTAGGAAATGAAAACATGAAAACAAAAGTGATTCCAAGAACGGTTATACAAGAACTGTAGCTTTGCTGGGTGTGTATACTTGGAATCCCAGCAACTTGGGAGGCTGAGGTAGGAAGATAGCAGGTTTGAGACCAGGCCTCAGCAAGGCCTGCTAGAAATGTAGCTCAGTGGTAAAGTCCCTCTGGGTTCAATCCCCAGTACCAAAAAAGAATAGTAGCTTTATTAATTTTAGCCTCAAAACCAGAAATGGTTCCATTGCATACAAGAGGAGCATGGATAAACAAACTGTAGTATACTCGTACAATGAAGTACTACTCATGAATAAAAATGAAAAAATTCTAAAGTAACAACATGGATGAATCTCAAAAGGATTGTGCTGAGCAAAAGTAGATAGACAAAATGGTATGTACTGATTCCATTTACATTAAATTCTAGAAAATGAAAAATAACAAATTCCGACCAAAAAACATATCAATAGTTGTCTAGGGACTAAATGGAGAGATTGATTTCAAAGTGGCATGAAGAAGTTTTTGTGTTGAAGAGAATTTTTAGTATCTTGATAGTAATGTTAGATTGCTGTAGCTCTACTTATGTAAAGATTCATCAAATGATGCACTTTGTCGTATATGTACATGAAGTGTGCTTCAAAAAATTGGTAGTAAAAATTATCAATATTGACCTCAAGTTAATATTTATGATGAAGATTTTAGTTGAAAATGTTCCATGACTTCCTTGCAATCACATCAGAAAAATAAGATATATTGATATACTGAATGGGAGCATGGATAGGCAGATATTAAACCATGTGGAAAAAATGTAATTATAGATTGTAGGTGGAGAGTCACATAGAGGTTAAGGTCATTTCAGGTTTCTCTATATGACTGAAATATTCCATTATAAATGCTTAGAAATCTCAGAACATCATATTTAAAATGTTGGAAAAATAAAAGAATCATGGCAAAAAAAAGAATAATTTGGATTTTGGGTGTCCCCCCAAGGCTCATGTGATAAGGTTAGTTACCCATAGTGTATTATTGGGAGGTGGTAGAAATTTTAAGAGGTAGAACCTAGTGAGCATTGTTAGGTCATTGAGAACAAGTGAATGAATGGGTTGTAGGATCTTGCACTTCCATTCTTTTTCTCTTTCAACTACAAACCATGAGGTGAATGATACTATCAGGCCACATACTTTCCTTGCCATAATTTGCTGCTGCTCTACTGACCGTAAAGCAATAGTCCAATCAATCATGAACAGGAACCTTTAAAACTCCAAGCCAAAATAAACCTTTTTTCTTTATAAACTGAGTATCTCAGGTATTTGCTAGAGTAATAGAAAGATGACAAGCACAAAATTTGAGTTCTTGCCTTCTGTTTTTCTAAAACCTTAAAAATAAATATTTCCATTGTGACTCTTAAAAGGAAATGTACAAATTCTAGTTTAGAATATATTTTTAATCTAATATTTAATCTCTGCTCTTTAGGGTTGGGCTATCCTTTGACTAAGCTGTAGGTAGTAGATTTTCAAAGAGAACACCCTGGGATAGGAGGTGAATACATTCACAGCGTAGTTTCTTCTTTCTGGACTTAAATTTCTTTTTCAGAGAAGGAAAAGACTTTTCTTTGTACATGAATCTTTTATTATTCCCCCTTTTTATGCTGAGAATTATGTGGGACATTAGCTTGGCCAGTAATAGTAAAATGTGTTGCAAATATTAAATTGCAAAAATAAGGGTTACGTCAGCTGAGTCCCCACTGAAATGAAACCACAGGGGTTCAAAAGTGCACACATAATAACAATAAGAAAAATGTGGATATCAGCAGATGAGATTTCAAAATGATTTTAGAAGGAAAGAAATCATAAAATAGACCAGAAAAAGCTAGATAGGAGTTGTGTGCATGTACCTATATCAATAAATACACCTGAGCGGTCCTCATCTCACAGTGGTGGAGATAGGCAGACAGAAAGAACAAAAATAAGCTTGAAACATCTAAAATTTAATACTAGGCCTGGGATAGAAAGCCAATGAAAGCTCAGACAATATTTCAAAGCAAATAGGAACAATGTTAGAAAAAAATAAGATTGAAGACAATTAATCATATCTTTATCTCTCTAATATATTCCAGAGATGATCAGAATATGCAAATGAGAAAACTGTAAAAAGAAATAATAGAAGATAATTTCCTTTCAGTGTAGGTACATACTTCTAACACTCTTAAAATGTTATAAATGATGAAAAGGGTGAAGTTAAAAGAACTTTGACATAGGCATAGTCTTGTAAAAGTTTAAAAACCTCACACGTTGCCAGGTGTGATGGTGCATGCCTATAATCCCAGTGGCTCTGGAGGCTGAGTAAAGAGGATTGCTGAGTTCAAAGCCACCCTCAGTAATTTAGCAAGGCCCTAAGCATCTTAGCAAGACTCTGACTCTAAATAAAAAAAAAGTATTTTTAAAAAATCACATGTTAAAATAATATTTAAAACATTTTCAGGAATAATATATAGAGTCCATTCTCATTATGGATTCCATAGTTTCAAAAAAGCTTATTCACTAAAATTAATTTACAATCCTCAAATGAATACTCATGTTCTTTCATGGTGGTTTGTGGCCCTGCACAGGACTGGGAAAACTGAGTCACAATGACATTACCAGCTCCTGTGGAACCATGGGATGTTCTGCCTCCTGTTTGGACTGTCATACTAGAAATCAGTGTCCTTTTCTTAGTCTATTTAATGCCACACTTTCTGAATTTGTGTGCTCCTTGTTGGTGATCATACTGTTTAAAGTGGTCCCCCAAGCATAGTGCCAGAGTAGTATCTTTTGTTCCTAAGTACAAGAAATCTCCTATGTGCCTCGTGAAGAAAGTAAATGTGTTGGGTAAGCTTTGTTCAGGAATGTTAGTGCTGTTGACTATGAGTTCAATCTTAACAACTCAACAGCATACATTTAATAAGGTGTCCTTAAACAGAAGCACACATTTGATAGTTAATGAAAAATATGTAACCAGGAACCTAATCTTGCATTTCTAATTGGAACTTTTTCATATTTGCTAATTCAGTGCTTACAGTGACTTCATAGACTACAGCAAATAACAAAAACTGTCAGTCAGTTAAAAGAGACAGGCATTAGACTGTCTACAATGTTGGGAACTTCATCTGATGAATTGAAATCTAAAATGCAAAACAAAAACATTATTTTGAAACTAATTTTATGTCTAGACAAACTCTTAAACAAGGATGCACTTGGAATGAAGATTTTCATTTTCATACAGTTAATTGAAGATGTATATCAATGAAACAAAGGAGATATGCAGGATAGAGAAAAAAACTAAGGAAAAAGAAAAGAACAAAATAATAATGGCTGCAAAATAAGCTTAGCAATCATGGTTTTTGGTGGCTAAAAGCCAAGGAAGGGTAAGGGGGGGAGAAAGTGAGAGAGGGGTGTGTATAATACAGGAATATATAATAAAATTGAAAGAAAAGTCCATAATTTAACCCAGTGGAAAATTCAAAATTTATCTAAAAATGTGTATAATGAAAAGACCAAAGAGTGGAGTGCTGATTGGATTTTGTGTCTCTACAACAGAAATTCTAAAATGACTCCAAGATTTACTAAAATGAACCAATTAATAAAGCTTCATGGACTTAATACTGGGACTCAAATTATAGTTATATATGGGGATCCCTCTAAATTTAAACACAATGTCACCTAATGTTTCAGAAAAGTAAATATAGCGTAAAAGGGAAACAGGTATGCCTCATTTTATATAATCTTTCTGAAATTCTCATAGTCAAATCCCTAAAATATCCCACATTGGTCACAGACATCTCAACACAATATGTAATACATTGTTTTGGGTGCTTATATATTGACTTGATAAAACAGGATCCCATCTCCCTCTCATTCACAAAGATGTCCTAATGTAAGTTTAACCCAGGCCTTTGAGAATTAAAACTGCCTGCATAAGAACTAATTAATAAGGGGATAATTATCCCAACTTCCCCATTGGACAGACCAATTTTGCTTGTTCTTAACCAGACAAAGTCACTCACATTGGATTATTGCAACCTTAACCATGAAGACTCAATTCATTCCAATGGCCATATCTAATACCTAATATTCTTAAAATAACTGACTCTCTTCCGTTAACAATCAGAGAATACTTTTGCTGTTGTATTTTTAGTAAATATATCTTGTTCAGTGTCATTTTCAACAACTCTCAATCAGTTGGCCCTCATGTCTGGAAGGGCATCACACATCTTTTCTATATTATCCCTGTGGCACCTCAGCAGATTTGTCATCACACTCAATCTTGGCAGACAAGATTTTACCGGCATCCACCTTTCTCCAGGAACATAGGTGTAATATTACACTGACAATATTCTCACAGAGGAAACTCATTTGACACACTCATTAAGGACATATGAATACAAAATCTTTTAGTCTTTTTTTAGGGTCCTGGTGGCAACATAGGCCCCATTTACAAACTTAAAAATTCAGAAGCATTTTTAAAAGAATAAAAAGCTAAGGAGAAAACTGGAAAGAAAATATAAGCAAGTGACTTTTCTGATGAAAATTTTCGTATCCAAAATGCATAAAGAATGCATAAAATTAATGATAGGCAAATCGAATATTTTTATATGGGCAAAAGATTTGAATAAAATTCAGCAGGTAAGATATTGACAAGAAATAAGCATGTGAAAATGTTTCAAATTGTTAGTCATTTGAGAAATATACAGGAAAAACATAATGCTGTATCACTAGACAGATAATTTGAGTAAGGAAAAATAATTCTAATAATGCTCGGTGCTACAAAGGATGTGGAGTCCCTAGAACCCTTCTACATGGCTAGTAGAATTATAAAATGATTCAATCCCTTTAACTATTTCTTTGATTTTTAAAGTTATACCTGATTTCACCGCTGTGTGCACTGTCAAAAGTGATAAAAATATATACTTTAAATATATTCAGTTTATTGTATTTCCCTTATATCTCAATAAGCTGAAGAATATGTTGAATGATTCTTAATATTTAATTGACTGATTTTTTGTTAGTTTTACTTTTCTATTTTTAATACCCTAATTGACTGATAAATTTATCAAAAGCTACTATGTATCTTTTAACTTCTTATGACCTTCAAAGTAGTACTGCAAAGAAGATAATTACCTCTTATTTCATATAAAACACAAATAGAACCCATCCATCCCTACTTTTAGTACTGAATGGATAAAACACTAAATCAGTGTTTTGCCATGGAATGAATCTTGTAATAGGTATAAAGAATTAATTATGAATAATATAATTGATAACTTATCTATTTTGAAGTTCTCTTCTGGTCTTCTAAAAAGTATAATACGCTTCCCATTTCTATCTTATGTGATAAACAATTCAGAGACTATTTTTCTTTGTGCAGGGATTCTTAAATTAGAAAGTCAATTCATGATGGGATGGTGAAGGAAAAAGAGACTGGTCTGTATTAGGCGTTTGATGTTCACCAGTATCCTAGGACAAGATTTCTTCAAACCTTCCTTTCAAACCTTTGCCTCAAGTGGGTAGATTGCATTTTTTCATTGGAACCTCTTATGCAAGCTCAAGATATGATTAAATGGATTTTAAAGAATTAGTGATCTGTCTACTAACCTTACCCATTGTTTACAGGTCCTGTGATAGATCTGTTTAATTCCTGAGGGGCCCGAAAACTTTTGAGTTTGAAAAATGTTGGCCAAAAGCCACTCAGCCCTTTGGGCAATGCTGGGTGATCAAGATAAAAGATTGCCAGACTATAGGAGCATTCCTGGATTAGTTTTTCTTCCTGGAACTTTCTATGGGCTCAATGCCTAGGTATAATTGTGACTGAATAATCTAGGTATTGGAGGTGAGGGGCAATGTTAGAAAGTGATAAATAGATTGGTTTTGGCTATCTGATAAGGCTTATCACATTGTATAATTGCAGGTGCCTCAATGGTGTGCAAAAATTAATGTTAGGTAAAGTATTCCTTGGTAAACCTTAAAATTACTTTTATGTAATAACAATCATTAATTAGCATGTTTATAACATGTTAATTTAGTTATCTGTAAGAGAAGCTAAATTTAGCAAAGGCAATGGGATATGAGAAAAATATTTACATAATTTTTGTTTAACTTTAACTTAAAAATAATAAACGAATTAAGTTTCAGGAGGCTTGCTGGCAAAGATATGAGAACTACACAATTCAGAGCTGGTTATGATACCACCAGGACTCCCTAATTTACTCTTGCTGAATTACAACATAGTACAGTGTATTTGTGCTTGGCTAGAGGTAATTATGGAACAGATTATCCAATTTTGACCCTATAAAAACAGAAAATTCATTTGAACCCATTATCTAATTTTAAAACACACACAAAAATGGCAAAGAGGTTATGGTTACCAGTGTGAGATTTTTATTGATTGCATTGAGATGAAAAAATAATGTCAATTAGCACCTGCCAATATGCTGACCCAAAAGTTAAATTACAAAATATATTATTTTACTCTATAAAATTGCACCCATTTTCATAGTCAATGATCCTTCCCTTAGCTTATATTTTGACAAGAGTTAGTGGAAAAGATGATTAGTTGTGCATCAAAAAATAGTATTCTCCTTCTGTTGCTATGAATCCATTGTAAGCCAAGAAATTACATCTTCCAGCCCTCTTTACTGATAGAATTTTAACAGAACTGATGCAGGAGTCTTTCAGTCCTGGCCTAGAAAACCATTCCCTCTACCTTCCTGTCATATGTCAATGTCTGAGGTGACTGCAAGCCATGATTCGGATCTTGAGGGCCCTGCATGTTTAGTCAGCTTTTTCTGTCTGTGACCAAAATACCTGACAATAAAAATTTAAGAAGCTGAGCTCAGTGGTGCATGCCTGTAATTCTGGCAACTTGAAATGCTGAGGCAGGAGGATCTTGAGTTCAAGGTCAGCCTTAGTATTTAGGGAGGCCCTAAGCAACTCAACAAGACCCTGTCTAGGGGTCCATTAACAGATAAATAAAGAAAATGTTGTATATATGCAAAATATTAAATTTTACTAGTAATTTAAGATGCTTTGTATGCTTATTTACCTTTTGGATATTGTGCTGTGCAGTAAAATCTTTTATCCATTTTTCAAAATTATGTAGTGGGATTTTTTGTTGAATTGTAAAGAGTTCTTTATATCTTGGTTATATATTTTTTGTCAGCTTTATATATTGCAAACATTTTTCATAGTCTGTGGCTTATTCATTCATATTAGTGATTGACTTTAAATTTTGATGAATTCAGTTTATCATTTTTCTTTTGGCTGAACCATAAACTATAAAGTTTTTTTCTAAGGTTAAAAGTTTTACAATTTAGTTTATGTTTGTGAATACTTTGGGGTTCACTTTTTTATGGTGTGAGAAATGCTAGTTCTTTTATGTTCATTTAAATGAAAAATTAGTTCAAAATGGATATAAACTTAGATGTAAAGTATAACATTTATCAAACTTTTAGAAGAATGCATAATAAGGGAAATTTATATAACTTTCAGATTAGTGATGAGTTTTTTGATACTTTGCATGAAACATAAGAAAATGATTTTCAAACTGGACTTTACTAAGGCTTTTGCCCTGTTAGACATTGTTAAGAGAATGAAAAGATAAAGTCTTGCCCTGAATGATTACATTTGCAAATCCTGTGTCTGATAAAGGACTTCTATCCAGTATATATGAACAACATTTGAGTATCACCTGTAAGCTAACAAAAAATCTAATAAAAAGGGTTACATATGTAAACAGAAACTCTATGAAATAAGATGTATGCATATTTTTAAGTAGATATATGAAAAGGTGTCTAATATCGCTTACTGTTAGTGAGATGCAAACTGAGATGAAAATGGCATGATTCAGAATGGAAGAGTGAAGGATTCTAATATTCCTTTCCTCCATAAAGTGATGAGAACACTAGAAAATAATTTTCAAGATCAAAGTTTTTACAATTTTCAAAATTACCTAAATCTGTTAATAACCATGGAAGTGGCAAGTGGCCATTTAAGAAAAATGGCTGAATTTCAGTAAGAGCAAGAAGTTTTGTTGCAGGTTAGCTTGTTGTATTCCCATCCTTCTCTCCATGGTCCTGCAGTATAGTTAAAATCCAATGTCCCCATAACCATGGTGAAAATTAGCAAAATTGGTTAGCTACTGGACAGGGCTGTATGAAGTGAAAGCACCTTAAATATTCCCGTTCCAAAACCAAAATTGTACTTATTTGCCTTGTCTAGCATTTCCTTGGAAAATTCAACTCAGAGCTTGTCCTATCCTAATAGTTTTTTTTTTCCTTTTCCTGAAGGATATTTTTAAAAAGCAAGCAAGCAAACACACAGGATCAAAAATTGTTCAACATTGTATGTTCCTAAGGCAGCAATCACAGAGTGGACAAGTTGACCAAAAGCTAAAAAAAGGAAAAGCTAGAAATGAGATAGCCATGGGGGTTTTGAAAAGCTCTGTCATATATTTTGGAATCTAGAGGACCACATTCATGTGGACCAGTGTTCATCTGCACAGAGATGTGTGATGTCAGGAAAGACCTGAGCTCTCACTGTGGGATGGCTGAAGCCCTGCACAAAGCAGGAATTAAAGGTCAGTAAAAAGTTGCAAACTGTCTGCCTGAGCTTTGAGGTCGTGCACCAAAATGTACACAAAGGCTCAACAAAAGCATAGAGAATTGCTATTTTCCTGAGTTTAAGGAAATCTCAGTTCAATCACGAGGTCACTACGAAAATAACTGAGCAGAAATTTCAGAATCCACCCACAACACAGAATGCAGGCTTTCAGAACTAATCAGGAAAGTCACTAAACAAGCATTCCACAACAGCAAAACCCTGATGAGCGTGGATTTAATTTTCAGAGTTGTCATATTATATTATTTTCCATGTCCAATGTTCAACAAGAAATTATGATAGCTAAAAAGAAATAAGAAAGTAGATGTCATACACAGTGAATCAATAGCAACCTGTAGAAACTATCCCTGAGGAAATGCAGATCGAACTTTATGGAAAAATACTTTTAAATCATCAGTTTCACATTTGCTTTACTTAGTTTGCTGGGGTGGTACAATGGTTTGGATAAGTGTTTCTCAAAGTTTCATGTGTTAAAACCTTGGCCCTTTGGGTGTCATTACTGGGAGATAGTAGAACCTTCAGGAGGGAGGGCCTAGTGGGAGGTTTTCAGGTCATTGAGGCATGCCCTTGAAGGGAACTGCAGGACCCATCCTCTTCATCTTTCTCTTTGCTGGCTCATGGTATAAGTGGTCTTGCTCTTCCATGATGTGGTGCCCCATCACAGGCCCAAGTGATCATGAATTGAAACTTTCAAAACTGTAAACCCAAATAAATCTTTTTTTCTTCATCAGTTCATTATCTGGGTATTTCATTGTAGTAATAGAAAACTGACTAAAATAGATAGCCACTAAAATACCACCAAAAATTGACTGACTTAAACAACAGAAGTTATCTCACAGTTCCGGAGGCAGGAAGTCTGAAATCAAAATGTCGGCAAGACTGATTTCCTTTTGAGTTCCATGAGGGTAGGACGTGTTCCAAGTTTCTTAGCTTAATAATGGCCACACTCTTCTTTTGCCTTCCTGTTACATTCACTTTATGCATACCTATGTCCAAATTTCCCCTTTTTAAAAGGACACATGTTGGGCTGGGGATGTGGCTCAAGCGATAGCGCGCTCGCCTGGCATGCGTGCGGACCAGGTTCAATCCTCAGCACCACATACAAACAAAGATGTTGTGTCCGCCGAAAACTAAAAAATAAATATTAAAAGAAAATTCTCTCTCTCTGTCTCTCTCTCTCTTTAAAAAAAAAGGACATATGTCATACATTTAAGGTGTACAACTTGATGTAGAATGATCATCACGAATTAACATCAGTCACCTCACATAGTAGCTGTGCTAGTCAGATCCATTTCTGTGACAAAATACCTAAGTAAACAAGTTAAAATGAGGTAAGATTTATTTTGACCCATAGATTTAGAGATTTCAGTCCATGGTCACTTGACATTGTTTTTTGATCTGTGATAAAAAAGAATGTCATGGCTGGGAATATGTGGTAGAGCAAGCTGCTTAACTCCTGGCAGTTAGGAAGCAAATAAAGCATTTTAGTCAGCTTTTTCACCACTGTGATGAAAGGACCTGACCAAAACAATCGTAGAGGAGGAAAAATTTATTTGAGGGATCATGGTTTCAAGAGGTCTCAGTCCATAGACAGCAGGCTCCACTCCTTGGGGCTCAACATGAAGCTGAACATCATGGTAGAAGAGTGTGGCAAAGGGAAGCAGATCACAGGATGATCAGAAGCAGAGACAGAGGGCTACACTTACCAGATACAAATATATACCCAAAGTTATGTCCCCAAGTCCCAATTCCTCCAGCCATACCCTACTACTTCAGTTACCACTCAGTTAATCCTTATCAGGGGATCAATTGCTAATTGGATTAAGACTCTCATCATCCAATCATTTGTCCTTTGAACCTTCTTGCATTGTCTCACATGTGAGCATTTGGGGAACACCTCATATCCAAACCATAACAGAAAGAGATCAATTTTACAATAAAACTCTCCCCTCCAATCCATTATCATGAATTCCTAAATGTGTTAATTCGTTCACAAGGTCAGAGTCCTTATGATCCAATCACCTCCCAAAGGCAGACCAAGCCTATAATAAGTGCACTTTTGGGAGACATTTAAGATGCTAACAATATAGTTATTTTAAATTTGTATGCGTGAAAACACTTAAGATCTAACCTTTTAGAAAATTCAAGTGTACAATATTGTATCTCTATCCACAGTCTGCAAGATGTGAATTATGTCTTCAGATCTCATTCATCTAAAGCCTAACCAAGACTTTATATACTTGAACAGTGTTTCCTCATTTCCCTATATCCTGTGCCCCAGAAACCACCGTTCTGCTCTCTGCTTCTATGGGTTTGACCATTTTAGAGTCCATAAGTAAGACCATGTGATATTTGTCTTTCTGGGTCTAGCTTATCTCACTTAGCATAATATTCTTCAGGTTGATCCATGTTGTCACAAATAGCAAAATTTCCTCTTTTGTAAAGTCTGAGTAGTATTCCATTATACATTTTTTTCTAACAGACACTTGTGTTGATTCTGTTTCTTGGCTATTGTAAATAGCACTGCAATGAACATGATATCATACATACATCTTCAAGACAATGATTTAATTTCCTTTGAATATATAACCAAAAGTGGGATTGCTGCATTGTATGACAGTTCTGCTTTTAAGCATTTAAGTAACCTGTGTAGATTACATACTGATTCTGTAATGGTTGCATTAATTTACATTACCAAAAATAACATGGGAGAAGGGATCCCTTTCTCAGTAACCCTGTCAACACTCACTTTTTGTCTTTTAAATCGAGATCACTTAACAGGTGTAAGGTGATATAGTGGTTTTTGATTTACCTGTCCCTGAGATTAATGAATTTATATACTTATTCATTTATTATCTTTGTTATCTAGATCTAAAGAAATTGTGTTATAGTGTTTTTAAGCAGACCTCTATAGATATGACAAATCCAATTTCTCCAAATTTGTTTAATTAAGTGTTCATCCACTTGTCTACAATTATTTAAGTAAATGGAGCTATAGTTCAATCAACTGTCAGTCTCCTTAACATGCCTTCAATCTATTTATTGAGAGCTCAGACATAAATTTTTATGTGCATCCTTCCTTTGTATGTATATATGTGTTGTATGTATGCAGAAGTTTTATTCAGATGAGGTGATAATTTTCTCAATTATTTAGTATTTTATTATGGTTTATTTTTACCTAGCTATCTCTTCTAGTTTTACATATGCAATTATATTTGTTTACTTTGACATCAAAATGATTACAAATGTATGAAAAATAAATGATAGGAAAAATTGAAAATTCAAAGTAGGAAATAAAACACTTTGACTGCATTCATTAAGTGCATATTATTTTGGATGCTGATGTTCTGCTTTTACAAAAGGCATATCCAGCAATTCAGTTTCTGACCTCAAACACTTATGATCTAAGGTTGATTTCCTGGTATACATTGAAAATTTGTAGGTTTTAGGGAGTCTTTCTTTTATTTTTTTTACCCTCTAAAGAAATGATTCAGTGAATAACTTTAGCATTATATTTTCTTACTTTTATTTTCATAAGTGAACCAAGAATCAGATTATTCTTACTTTTACCTTATTTTACATTTTACTGACAATAAAACTAGACATATAGACCTCTTCTCTTTTTACCTATCCCTCTCCAAAATTTTCTCTTTCTTGACATTTACCAATTGCTTTAAGCTACAACTTCCGGTGGCACTTGGGATAACAAGATGAGCAGGAGTTTAGGATTAGGAATATTTTGCCTTTATATTCTGATGTTTTTGTAATAGAGTAACTTACCATAGTCCCAATTTTTCTTTTAATTTGTAAATAAACTGTCAAAACCTGTTTTATGTGGCTATTTTAAGACCATAAGGAAATATCTCAAGCATCAAATAAGAGTAGGGCAGGTGACTGAGTTCTCTTTATTTGTCCCTATCTACTTCCTTCTCAATTCATCTTCCTTCATGAATGCCTAAACAGATTTGCTACAGCCACTTTTTTTTATATCCTCTTCATTGAAAGTTCATATATTTGTTATAAAGCAAATAAGTGTCTTTATTCAATTAAAAATGTCAATTTGTTTAGGTAACTGGTTATCAACTTATTTACCTATATCTTTGCATATTGGAGTTACATATCAAATGCCAAATTTGATGATGGTAATGTAATTAAACAATCTCACTCAGTCAGCAACATGTAGGCAATTAACTTTTAAATTCACTGAAGATTAAAGAGAAAATAAACAATTCCAGTTAACAGCTGTAGGGCCATGGAAATGAAAAGTAAAATCTTTAAATATGATAGGTTATAATGAAATAATTCAGAAAGCAAAGAAATTTTTAGTTTTATGAAATTGTCTATCATGGCTTCAGCCAAGTACATAGGTAGAATAAGAAAATGTTCATTTGTTTTAGTCAATCTAAAGTGAAGAGGAACACTGATGTATTTAATACTACAGAAGTGAGGCACTGATATACTTAATATTATTCATCAAAAAAGAAAATGAGACCCCAA
The DNA here is from genome assembly GCF_021218885.2 of Marmota monax. NCBI lineage: Eukaryota > Metazoa > Chordata > Mammalia > Rodentia > Sciuridae > Marmota > Marmota monax. The sequence goes on from NW_026692881.1 coordinate 973,531, forward strand.
GATGTGGAAAACACATATTTTCAGGATATGGACTCTCTCAAGAACTGTCTAATTAATATATGTTTATCTAGCATACATTTTAAAATATTCTGTATACTTTAATGTAAATGATGAGAGATTTTCATATATTGACACCTCAGGAAAAGTGTTTCCTTTTGTGAGTCAGGATGAGAAAGGGGAGTTTTTTGGGGGGGCAGGGAAGGTGGTGGTCGGGGGAAAGAGTACAATATATTCAACGGGAAAATGGTTGCTTTAATTTTATGATTAAGTTTTTTTAGTTTTGCGAAGTCTCTACCTTGAGGAAAATGTGTGTGTATGTGTGTGTGTGTGTGTGTGTGTGTGTGTTATGATTCTAATCAGTGTGTTAATCCTCTAACAGGGATTACCTGGATGGTAACTGTAGGCAGGTCAGGTGTAGCTGAAGGAGGTGGGGCCTTGGCGGTATGTCTTTGAGGTATATATTTAGTCCTTCTTGAGTAGTCCTCTCTCTTTTTCTCTCTGCTTCCTGGTGTGAAGTCTTCAGATCTTCCTTCTGTTCCACCCTTCTGCCATGAATTGCTGCCTCCCTTGGGGCTCTGAGGAATGGAGTTGGCCATCTCTGGACACACACATATATAAGTTAATACCAACAACAATGGAAGCAAAAGAGTAGTTCTACATGCTGGTTTGAAACATGTGAATATTTCAAATCAGTGATGTCACTTCAATGGAGTTGAGAGAGAAAAAAGCATTATGAACATCTAACCAGATAGGATTAACCCTAGGCTGTGGAGAAAGTCAATTACTTGCAGCAATATATTGGATTTTCAAAAGAGCAAAGTGGGAATCATGGCGGGAGATGAGGTTTATGTTAAAGGCTAAATAATAGAGGCTTTTTTTTAAAAAAAATTGCAGAACCAATTTAATATTTATTTTTATTTCTTTGTTTTGGGAAAATAAATACAAAATCATCTACTGCCACATTATAATCATAGTTTATAAATGTTTTTCAATTCTTTTTTACATATTATTAGAAAACATTAGCATTTTAAAATAAAAAAGCCTCATGATACATCTTTAAATCCCTTTTTCATTCATTAATTTATTCGACAAAATACTCAGTGCAGGCTGCTAAATGAATAGGAGTCTATTATTTTCCCTTCTATTTCATGGGGTCCTTTATCTCTACTGATAAAGTATTATTATGCTTTACAAGAAGTAACCTCTTTGTCATTTCTCTCCACAAACTGCTTCAATGTAAAATTGGCTAATAATCTATTTCTGATTTTTAATGTTCACTTTTGAATGGGTAGTCATAATCACAAGATATTGAATTCCATCCATCCTGTCTCATGCAGAACTTCACAAAAGAATGTTAAAAGTTGTTTTCAGTTATTTTATGCCATAGTTTCTACATTTTATTCTTTTCTTGAAAATGTACATGGTCTCCCTGATAATTCTAGATGGTGTCATAAGCTAAATTGTCACCCCCAAATTTATATTTTCAATGCTTAGTCCCTAGTACATCAAAACGTGACTGTATTCGGAGACAAGGTCCTTAAGGTAAGTAAAGTTAAGTGATGTCCTAAGGGTTGGCCCCCATGAAGTGTAACTGGTATCCTGATAAGAAGAGGAAGTTTGGACACTTGAGAGGGGACTTCAGGGATGCATGCACAAGGACAAGAGACCCGAGGATTACCACTTCTACCTACACTTCGGTCTTGGATTTCAGGTCCCCAAGACTGAGGGAAAAAAAAGCTTTTGGTGTTGAAGCCACTCAGCTGTAGTATTTCATCAAGATAGCTCCAAACTAAGAGGGGTATGTAAAATTTTTAGCTAAACAAAAACGAACAGAACAAAGCAGTACTTTCTTATGATTCCTTTGATAAAGGACAACATTAGATTTTCTACAAAGACCCTGGACTTGTTTCAATTTATAGATTCCCATTTTTGAAAGACTTTGGAGGAAATGGATTAGAGCAAGGGAAGTTAAAATTGGGTCAGGCCAAATCCTGATACCACCACAAAACAAAACAAACATCTAAGAAACCATGAAACAAATGTGGTTTCCCAGGACATATTCTGAGAATTTTAACTACATTTAAGGGAAGGAACATAGTTTCTTTTTTTAAAGCAAGTTAAGAAACCCTTACTTTTGGAAATAAAATGGCTGAAATGGGATATGCAACAAAAACTCATTTGGGGAATGCTGAAGCACTGCTAAAATATTCAACTTATTTTTCTATTGTTCAGTGAAGTGTTTCAAACTTTCCTACTGAGCACATCATGTTCAATCCCTAATGCAAATAGATTCAGTTCCAATTCATTTCATCCCATGCTTTACTTATTTGTATCCTACTGAGACATTCTTGATGCCAGATATTCTTGTCTTCCTATACTTTATTTTTTATCTATCAGTTCCCCTCTGTGGAGTTTGCTAGATGTCCTGTCTAGCAATAAGCTGCATTTAAATAAGTATTATATATTTAAAATTCTAAGGGTCAGTGACCATTAGGCTGGAAAGAATAAAAAGGTATATCTTTAAGATTTGCATAAAGAAATTATGAGAGAGACTGATTAATTCTGACCTTTTAATAGGATTGGTTACACAGATTTTTTAAAATCCCTTAAAATCTCTGAATGTTGATTGCTGCTGCTAAGAGAAACTTTGTGTTCTTAATGGGTACTACTAGATATCTATTGGTAATTAATACAGGAGACTGATTGAATGATAGGTGAAGGGTTGGACTTGCTCTGAAAATCGAATCAATTGAGGCTTTGTTTCATGTAGGAATTAAAATACAAAAATCCTCTTTTATTCTATCATATTAAAAGCAGCAAATATTTGAAAGCAAACGTACTGGTTTGGCATTTCTCTGTGTTTTCTGATATATTATGTGCTAAGAAAAGCTTTTAGTCACACTCTACTGTCTGCATTCAAAATCCTTAGATGACAGGAGATAAGAAAAACAATGCAATTAAGAAAAGAGATGAAATTAGATGCTGATCTTTTGAGTGAACCTTAGTAGAGAGAGTAAGTTTCTTGTTACCTGAGAAGCAGTTCTTTAATTTTTTGGCTATACTCATAACAAAAATCTCATTTGTTTTCTATGATTACTATAATACATGCTTCTGAGGCAACATTAAACTAGTGGCTAAAAATAGGATCCTAGCAAAAGCCTAAATAGTGTCTCTCAAGTTCTGCTTGTTTTCACTTTGTAGGATTTTTACCATCCCTCCCCTTAAGTGACACCTTCAAATGTTCTAAGTTTTGCTCAAAATATAATGCCTGAATTGTTAGTTTACTATGTTTAGGAAAGACATTTCCTGCCCAGAGGCCAGGAGAAAGGGACACACATCTCAAGACTGTCGAGGATAATCAGTCTTGTGGGAAAAAAATTGACATTACATATTACATAATGTTACCCATATTCCACACTTTTCTTCCATACCAACAAGGTTTCAGTATGATAGCAATGAATCACACCAGGAAGAGATGAAAGAAATGACTTAAAACATACTTGGGGAAGTCCAAAGCCAAGAGGAAGCACAGAGGGAGGGAAGAAAAGAGAGAGGGAGAGAGAGAAAGAGGCAGGTGAGAGGGAACTAGCTGAATCTGAATCTCTAACACTTAAAGCTACAACAAACATTAAACCCAGTCTAATCAAATTAAAATAAATCCTTATATCACACAATCATGTAACTCAGATCCTGATACCTACTATATCATGTATGAGTCTCAACAAAAACAAGAGAAGAAATGAACACATGTGAAGAGGCAGAAGAATTCACAGCCTGGAGACACAAAGCAATCTTCAAAACCATATTCAAATATGACATGGATATTTGAATTTTCAGACATAATTTAAAATAACTATGAATAATATGTTAAGGATTCTAATAGGAAAACATAGTGTGCAAGAATAGGTTGATTTTATGATTAGAATGTGGGAACTTGGAGATATTTTTAAACTTATATGTGATAGAAATAAAAAAAAAAACTGCATAACAGAAATGACGATGTTCGGGTGGGTTTATTGGTAGACTTGACATGGCTGAAGAAAGAATCATTAAGCTAGATTGACAATAAGAGCATTCCTAAACTGAATTACACAAAGAAAGAAAAGCATGATTAAAACACCCAAGTATCCCAGAAGTGCAGAATAATGCAAAACGGTGCTCTATATGTCTGATTGAGATTTCAGAAGAAGAAGTAAGAGACTAGGAGAAATATTTGAAGCAGTAATGGTCGGAAACCTTCCAAACAATAACAGACACTAAACAGAAACATAAAATATATAACTGTACATTTCATGGAAACAAGCATAGAACCAAGGGCTAGGGGAAAGGTTCACATATATGACACCATAAACATCATCCATAAAAGAAGAAACAGTAAATTGGAGTCATCAAAAGTAGATTTATTTCTGTGAAAGACTCTGTTATGAGGATGAGACAAAAAATGTTATGTAGCCAGTCTAAATTTTTTGCACATCCCATATCTGATAAAGTACTAATATCTAGAATATATCTCAAAACTCAGTAACAAAACAAGCATTCCAGTTAAACACTGGGCAAAAGAAACAAATAGACATTTCACCCAAGAAGATATTCAAATGACAAATAAAACAAAGGGAACATGTTAAACATTAGTGGTGACTAAGAAAGGCAAATTAACTGATACATTATTCAAAATAAATTTTATTTCTTTGTGATTATTTTTATCAGTTTTCTTTGTATCTTCCAATCTTTGGTTTTCATAAATTTATAACTGGAAGTCATTGGGAATATGGTTTTCAGAGAGAAAGAACAGTGTAAGTGCATTCAGCAGACCTGCAGAAGGACTTTCTTCACAAATTGAAATGAATTTGTGTTTTGAAGATACATCTGATAATGAAGGACTAAGTATTATCAAATGGATAAACATGTAATACAAGTTTTACACATTCTGCCCATATAACACTTTATTTCTTTACCAACAAAGTTGATTAAAGAAAGAAAGGAATAAAAGAATACTAGAGTGTGGCTTGAATTGAGATTTCAGGCTCAAGAGATGAAGGTCCCCATGAGTATACTTGATCCATCTCCACTCAATAGGAAAAACAAAACAGGTTTGAGCTCAAAGCTTGGCTGTGAATGAAGAGTGTTCAAGCAGCTGGGATTCATTATGTTTGATATTCTGGGAATGTATTTGTGGGGCTGAGTTAACATAAGGAAATTCAACATCTGGGAAATCTGGGAGTTGTCAATGATCCCATATTTTGTAAATTATGGCATGCACATTTCTTTAAACAGTCCACCATTCACAACTGCCATTTGCTTTTCTTTTCAAACCTAATAGACTTTGTTGTTTCCCCTAAAATCTCCAAAAAAAACTTCCCATAATATTAAAAGGAAACATCAAAAAAGAATAAATATGGTATTTTTATGTCTTGGGTCAAAGGATGACATAGAGTGAAATTCTATGGTCAAAAATATCAGGAAAGGGAAACTTAAAAATTTTTTTTTTAGTTGTAGATGGACACAATAAATTTATTTTTATTTTTTTATTTTTATGTGGCACTGAGGATTGAACCCAGGGCCTCCCATGTGTGAGGCAAATGCTCTACCACTGAACTACAACCTCAGCCCAAGGAGAACTTTTTCTTATAGACTTTTAGAGTTTCTTAAAGCATGTGAGAAGGGACCTCCCACTGTGATTATTCATCACTTGTCATTCATTTCACTCAACAAACATTTGTTAAATACATACCTCATATCAAACATAAGTATGCAACTTTATGACAATCAAAGGCACCAACTTCATGGAGCATATACTTTAGTAGAGGAGTTAGATATAATGAATGGAAACATTAAAGAGAACAAATATGTGCAGGGAATGGTAAGTGCTATGATAAATGGTAAGCACTGCTAAAGCACACTGAGTTATGGTGATATGGTAGAGGGCTTGGACAGGTAAAGTCTATCTGAAGAAATGATTTTTGATCGGAGACATTAATGAATTGCGACTGTCTGGGAGAAGGGTTCATCAGGAAGGCAGAATAAGTACCTTGAGTACTTCATGCTTAGCATATTCATTTTAGTCAGCTTTTTCACAAGAAAAATTTGAAGAGGAAAATTTTATTTGGGGGCTCCCAATTTCAGAAGTCTTAGTCCATAGATGGAGGACTTGGCCTAAGGTAAAGCAGAATATCAAGGCAGAAAGTATGCGGTGAAGGAAAGCAGCTAGGAACATGGGAAGAGAGGCGGGGGGGGGGGAGAGGGGAAAGGGGAGAGGGGGAGGGGGAGAGGGAGAAAGACAGAAAGAGAGAAAGAGAGATTCTCTCAACAGGACAAAATATAAACTCCATCCATAGACCCACCTCCTCCAGCCACACCCTGCTTATTTACAGTTGCCACCCAGCTAATCCATATCAAGGGATTAATGCACTGATTAGGTTAAGGATCTCATAACCCAATCATTTCATCTCTAAACTCTCTTGCATTATCTTAAACATGGGATTTCAGGAGACAACCCATATCTAAAGCACAACAATGCTAAAGAAAATCAAAAAAGACCACAAACTCTTGGATGGAAAAGAGTGTGTAGAGGAAAGAGGAAATGCCAATGAGAAAAAGATACTGGAAAATATCTTGAAATGAATCATAAATGAGACTTTGGATTTTATCCTCAGTGTAACAAGAAACCTTCAGAGGTTTTTGAGCAGACAACTTTTATGTTTTAAAAAATAAAATAGTGTTCCTGGCTGCTGTGGAGTACAGTGCATTTTGTTTTCATGAAACAAGACCATCCTATAGACATTTCTATTGAAAATGGAGGTTCTAATCAGTGCCCCAGAAAAAGGAAGAAGCAAGAAGACCCAGTTCTTGGGCTGGGGATATGGCTCAAGCAGTAGCGCGCTTGCCTGGCATGCGTGTGGCCCGGGTTCGATCCTCAGCACCACATACAAACAAAGAAGTTGTGTCCGCCGAAAACTAAAAATAAATATTAAAAAAATTCTCTCTCTTAAAAAAAAAAAAAAGAAGAAGACCCAGTTCTTACGATGGGACAATTGATCTCTTCCAACTCTCACTCATAAACCCTAATCACCATATGGTGAGTGATCAATATGTTTTGTTATTTTAATTTTTTTAATTTAATAACCTTTATTCTGCTAACTTGCATAGGAACCATTTGAGGAGGAGCCTAGTGAATTTGTTGCAAAACTGAAACTGCCCACACTTTTCCTAATTACATTCCATGTTCTACCTTACTTTGCTATTTCAAAATAAATTCTTTTTGTCAAATTAGATAATTTCCTCATCATACTAGAATAACTTTATCTGAACTTAATGGTTTTTAATGCTCATTTTAAAAAATCAATTTACTACATTTTATTAATGGGTATTTTACAAATTTTCTATTACTACCTAATTGTGCAAAAATGCACTTTCCCACTTTTCTTATTAAAGCCAGGCTTTAAAATGAATTCAATATCTTGGCATTTAAAAATAATTATTAATTTCATGCCTACTTGCTTTCTATGTTTTACTCCTGAGATATTTATATAGTGCCTTCCTATTCTTTTACTCCTTTGGATAGCATTAACTGCATTCTTTACATTTCTCAAGGTTATTTGCATGTCTCAAAAATTTCCTTGCTCCTCAGTTTTCCTTTATAAACCACAGTAATCCTCCTTTTGCCATTAAATTTCCAGGAGATTATTTTTTGGAACACCAAAAATGCTATCTTGTTTTCTAAATTATACTCTTGAAGAATGCACACACTATGTCATAATATGTGACTATAATATTTTCTCTGCCTTTATCCACAGAAATGTCAACTGACATTCCTGACAACTGCATCATCATCAGTTGATTTTCTGGTTTCTTTAGATCCTTTCCTAATATTTCAAACCATTTAATAACAGAAGATGATTCAAAAATTATTGGTTAACATAAAGTAATTTATTCCATCAATATATTATTTCTAATTCTTTTCCTTTACTACAAATATACTTTTTTCCTCTCCAATATCACATTATTTAAAATGTATTTTCTAATATTCTCCAAGCAATATTGAGCTACAGGATTGGAAAGAAACTTAAAGGTCTTCCAATTCAGTTCCCATACAGCATGTCTTATGGGAACTGTAGTCTCAGACTTTGTTTGCATTCTTATTCTCACATAACCAGTTGTAATAGTCTTTTACATTTTCTTTCCTGTTTCATATTACCATCAGTAAATTTCCCCAATGCAAATACTGCTGGTATAGTTTGGATATCAATTTCCCCTCTAAAGCCTCTGTGTTAACATAGGAATATTCAGAGGTGAAATGATTGGATTATGAGAACTGTAACTTAATCATTCCATCATAGTTTGAATGAACTAAATAGGTGCTAACTGCAGGAATAAGGGGAATTGTTATGAGTCACTGGGAGTGTGCCCTCAAAGGGTCCCTTATCTCTGTGACAACTTCCCCTCCCTCTCATTGCTGAGGTTGCCATAAGCAGAGCAGTGCTCCTCTGCCACACCCTTCTGCCATAGTATTCTGCCTCATCTGGAACCCAAAGCAATGTAGTTGGCTGACCATGGACTGAACCTCTGAAACCATGAGCAAAAATAAACTTTTCCTCCTCTTAGTTCTCCTCAGATATTTTGATCAAAGTGACAAAAAGCTGACTAGCACAGTCATGGTATGGCATTCAATGAACTTTGTAATATCTACTTTTGCATTCCTTCTATAGTGATAATGTTAGCTATACTAATTTACTTTCTTTGCTATTGTGCTTACCCAAAATTGAATATTTTCATAATATAATTCTGATATTATTGTCAGAGATACATTTTTGTTTCTTTAGAACAGTGATAAAATTCAGTTAGTCATTGCCGCAGTCTGGCTGGGCACAAAATTACCAGGCCACCACACCGCCTTGTAGATTCAAACAGCAATTCTTTATTCCCGAACTCTCATCGGCACTCTACACACACGTTCTGGGAAAATTCCCCCTCCACCGGGCTCTGCGTCCCAAATACTCTCAGAACCCTGCGAGAACTCAACAGGAACTCAAGGAGCGGGCACCTGAGGCAACAGGATAAGCCCTATTCCCAGCAGGATCCACCCTAAACCTGGAACCACCTTTAATCCAGCAGGATCTACACTAAACCTGAAGCCACCCTAATCCAGCAGGATCCACTGTAAACCTGGAGCCACCCTAATCCCTGAGCAGGGTCACCTTTCAATTAAAAATGCCATGTCATTCCTAGTTGGCTATGGCTCTCAGCATCCCCCCGCCCCTTTCTGATTAATTAAACAACAAGCAATGTGGCTTAGGGACCGTGCCTGTTAGGTTGTCCAATTCAACGTATGGTCCTTACCCGTCATCGGATGATCTGACCTCTAGGCGTCAGCCTCCTGTCTTAGGTTGGTACCACTGCAGTTGGATCATACCCATCACTGACTACCGGTCCAGCATACAGCCATACTTGTAGATAGGCCTATGCACCAGTGGGGTGGTGAGGTTCTTTGCCTCACCTCTGTTGGCCCCCAAATTTGGCCTTGGTGCCAGTGGGGAGGTGAGGTTCTTTGCCTCACCTCTGTTGGCACCCAAATTTTAGACCATCACTAGCAGAAGAGAGGAGGATACTGAAATGCCACAACACCAAGCCAATTGACGGCTCCTTTGGAAAAATTGTATCACTGGTGACACCATCAGCAAAGATATGCCAATACTACCACAATTCGCTGCATCAACAGATAGTTCACAATGCCTACAAGTGATACATAGTCCAGGCAAGTTCTGCAAGCAGTTCAAAGTGAAGGAATCTATCAATATGTCCATTTCCTCCCAAAGTAAAACGACTCCTTGATTGAGCATTACTTGTTGAGTTATTATTCATTGATGCATCAGTTTATACAGTTTACTGTGATAGCTATCAAAGAAGCTGTAGTTTGGTTTTATCTTTGTCTTTACCGGCACTGGGATGAAGATAGGAATTCTGACAATGAATGCTAAAAAGAAATTATGTAACATTACATTATCCTGCACAGAATTATTAAGTATAATGAAAAGGAAAGGTGAAATTAAACAAACATATGTGTTAACCACCTTTAAAAACAATCCTTAACAGCTGTTTACCTAAATTAAATTAAACCATTTAAATCACGTGAATAAAAAAATATTCAGATCCATATTTTCATGAGCGCTCCTCATATATGAAATATGGACATACGCACATACAGACATACAACACAAAACACAAGAGTGCACACAAACGTACAACACATAAGACAATAGTAAAGGCCTTGTAACTTTACACAGGTGAAATCTCCATTGCAATGTTTAAAAACTCCATAGTCAAAAAATAAAACTGATCAGAAAAACATTAACCTAGGTTTGTATGAGCTCAAAAAATAAAATAGAACTTTATGATGTGGAAAAATGCAATAATAAAATAGATATTGAAAAAAGCATCCTGGTTAATCACTGTCACAGATGTAAGAATAGCCAAGCTGGAGCTCTGGATATCAGCTGTTATGGATTTGAGTCAAATCATCTTCTTTTTGGTCTGTAGAAATCGCTTTGTTTAGTCTCTCTGGAATCCAAATCGGCTGCTGTCCTCCCTGTGGAAACACACAAACAGAACCCCGACTCCAGACAATCACTGGGTCAGGACCTTTCCATTGTCCTGTTAGAATATCCTTCCAAAGTACCTTGGGCTTATGTACATTTTTTGGACACATATGCCTTTCCGCAGCACTAAGCCCTGATGAATCCAAATTTAAAAAGTTTAGAGTAAAAAGGGTTATTTTAAGTTTATCTTTGGGGGATATATACCCCTTTCCAATACCCTCTTTTTGCTTTAATAAGTACATTTTAATAGTTTGATGAGCTCTTTCAACTATGTCTTGTCCCTGTGGATTGTATGGGATTCCTGTTATATAAGTAATGCCAAATGATGAGCAAAATTGTTTAAAAGAGGTAGAAGTATAACCAGGACCATTATCTGTTTTTAACTGTTTTGGAATGCCCACGGTGGCAAAATTTTGTAAGCAATGAGCTACAACATCTTTAGTTTTTTCTCTGGCATGAAGGGAGCCCATCAAAAATCCGGAAGAATTATCAACTGTAACATGCAAATATTTTAATTTTCCAAATTGTGGCAAGTGTGTGACGTCCATCTGCCAAATATGGTTAGGTATCAATCCTCTAGGATTGACTCCAAGGTTAACTTGTGGTAAAAAGGTCACACAATTTTGACATTGTTTTATTATATGTCTGGCTTGTTCCTTAGTTATTTTAAAATGCTTTTGTAAAGTATTAGCATTGACATGGAATCTTTTATGAAAATGTGTAGCTTCTTCTAGTGTAGAGAAAATATGTATGTCATGTGTAGTTTTATCTGCTAAATCATTGCCCAAACTAAGGGCTCCAGGCAATCCTGTATGTGCCCTGATATGTCCTATAAAGAATGGATCTTTTCTGTCCCAGATTAGACTTTGTATATTGGAAAACAGAGAAAACAGTAGAGGAAGGAGAAATCCTACCAGCATCTTCAAGGGATACTATAGCATTAACTACATACTGACTATCAGAAAATAAATTAAATACAGAATCTTTAAACATCACAAAAGCTTGTAATACTGCATTAAGCTCTACCTTTTGAGCTGATTGTTTGGGTACTAAAAATGTAAAAGTTTGTTCAGGGGTAACTATTGCTGCTGTACCATTATTTGATCCATCAGTGAATATATTTGGAGCATTCATGATAGGGGTTTTTCTTGTCATTTTTGGAAAAACTACAGGATGCTTAGACCAAAAAGACAACAAAGGATTAGATGGTAAGTGATTATCAAATGAAACATTAGATTTACACATGATTATTGCCCAAGTATTTAACTCATTAGCTAACTCATCAATTTGATCCATAGTATATGGAGTAATAATTTTATTGGGAGAAATTCCAAACACTCCCTTTGCTGCTGTTATTCCTTTGAGTATTAATTGTCCTACAGCCTCAGGATACATAGTAAGAATAGTGTTAGGAGAATAAGATAAATGTATCCACAATAATGGACCTTCTTGCCAAAATACTCCTGTAGGAATATTTTTTGTTGGTAGTACAATAAATAATAAAGGCAAACTTATATCAATTCTATCCAAATGCATATTTTCCATATATATTTCAATAATTTTTAATGCCTTTCTTGCTTTAGGAGTTAACATGTGGGGTGAATTTGGATCTGAATGTTATGCCACACTTACAAACTTATTAAAAAATGATTTCCATTTAAAATATGTGGGGAAATATAACTTCAATACCTGTGCCCACTTCAGGTAAAATTGATACTTTCTGAAAAACTTTGAGAGACTGCACTATAGGCATGATCAAAATTTGCAAGTAAATCCAACTGGGGTAATAGGCACATCTCAAGTACAAGATAAGAGATGTATCAATCACAGTGCTCCCCTAAGATATTCACAATGAAAAAGATCAATTTTTTTTTAAATTTTGGTTCTGTGGATTGAACTCAGGGGCACTTGGCCACTGAGCCACATCCTCAGCCCTATTTTGTATTTTATTTAGAGAAAGGATCTCACTGAGTTGTTTAGTGCATCACTTTTTCTGAGGCTGGCTTTGAACTTGAGATCCTCCTGCCTAAGTAACTGCTGGGATTAAAGGCATGTGCTACTGGGACCAGCTCAATTTCTTTTTATTTATCCTTTTCCTCCTCTTCTTCTTCCATCTCTTTCCAGTCAACTTTAGCAGGACCGTTGGTATCATCAAATACTAGAGTCAGCAACATCTATCTAGTACCTTTTCTTCAGCATCTCTACCTTGGTGATGTACAGGTATTTTTACTCAGTTAAGTTACTCCACATATAACCCAACTTTTTCTGTAATGCATTTAAAAGAAATTACAGGGTTTGTGTATTTAAATTTAGGGTGGAATTTCTAGCAGAAAGAATCCAGATAGTAGACTTCTAGGGACATTCTGTTCCTTTCTCTTCTTGTTTCCCTTAGCTAGTCCATAAGCCTTCATTTCTCAATCACAGAATACTTTATCTTCCCTTTTCTTTTCATCAAATTTCAATTTCTTTATCCCAGACACTGTCTTCCACCTGTAGGGCACTTCTTGGAAAATTCTGCAATATTGTTGTGGACCTCTGGGTTTTCTCTGCCTGTCTACTCAAAAAAAAAAAAAAAAGCATATGAGACATCTTTCTCTTTGGTTTCTCAGGGTCACCTTTAATCATCCTGACTATATTATTCACTGCTCTGGCTCTATTTTTATTTCTTTGTCCATTTGAGGCTTTTTGGAATGTGAATCTTAAAATCAGCTTTTCCATTTCTAAAAACAAAGAAAAAAGATTAATAAAACTTAGGTGGGCACTTCATTGAATTTTTTGAATGACTCTGGAGAATATTACCATTTTAAAACATTCAAATTGTTATCCTTCTAAACTTTTGTCATTAAGCTTTCCAAACTGTTATGATTTAAATTTAAAATGTCCCACAAAGGCCATGTGGGAAGGCTTGACTGCCAACCTAAAGTGCACCAGAAGGAAGTGAAAACTTTGGGAGATGGGAGTCTGGTAAGGGAAAGTAGGTCATTTGGAGCATGTCCTTGAAGGTACATCTTGCCTCAGTCCTCTCCCCTGCACCCCTGCCTTTGCTTCTCAGGCACCAGCCAGTAAGCATCATTGCTCCACCATGCAATCCCCACCATGATGATCTGCCTCAACACAAACTTTGAATAAATAGAGCCCAATGACCATGCCCTGAAACTTCTGAAATTGTGAGCCACAATAAACCTTTACTCTTCTAAGTTGATTTTTTTCAGGTATTTTGTCACAGTGGCAAAAACCTGACTGAAACACAAACCATAAATGTCCAATTGCCTTCCATTTATTGAAGTCTTATTTATAATTTTTTAAAGAATGATTTTGTGATTTCCAGTGCATATACTTTTTATCTCCATGGTTAAATTTATTTCTAAATGTTTTATTCCTCTGATACTATTATGAATGGATTTTGAAACATTACTTTTCAATGAATATATAAGACAATCAAAAAGTTCTACAACAACAACAACAAAAACCCAAATAACCCAATCAATAAATGGGCAAAAGAACTAATTCAACACTTCTCAAAAGAAGAAATACAAATGACCAACAAATACATGAATAAAACATCCCTAGAAACCAGGGAAATGGAATTCAAAAGTACATTGAGATTCCATCTCACTTCAGTTAGAATATCAATCATCAAGCATACAAATAATAATTACTGGTAAGGATGTAGGGAAAAAAGTATACCTCTACATTGTTGCTAGATTTATAAATTAATATAAACACTCTGGAAATAAGTATGGAGATACCACAAAAGACTAGGAATGGAACCATCATATGACTCAACCATCCCACTCCTTGGTATTTATCCTAAAGACCTGTATTCAATATACTGTAGTGGATACAAGCACACTAATGTTGATAACAGTACAATTCACAATAGTCAAGTTATGAAACCAGCCAAAGTGCCTGTTCGCAGTTGAATAGATAAAAAAATGTGGCATTTATCACAATGAAGTTTTACTCATCCACAGAAGATAATAAAATGGTAGCATTTGCCAGTAAATAGGTAGAAGTGGAGAATATCATGCTAAGTGAAAAAGTCAGACTCAGAAAGTCAAGCGTTGAATGTTTCCTGTGTTATGCCGAAGCTAAACCAAAATAAGGACAACAAAATGGGAGGGAATCCCATGAAAATTCAAGGGAAATAGAGTTGAGTAGAGGAAAAGGATTGATGATGAGGGAGGAGGGATGGGTAAAGAATAAAAAGTAGAATGAAATTGATCAAATTACACTAGGTACTCATGAATATATTACAGGGAATTCCACATGTAGGAATATCTATAAAGTATGAATTTTAAAAAAAACAATAAATAAATAGAAGGAAGACAAGTGAAATAGAAGAAGGTGAACAGGGGGAGCTAGGAGAGGAGTGAAAGAGGAATTACTGGTGACTTAAGTAGAGCAAATGATATTCCATGCATGTATGACTATGTAAAAATGAACTCCAATATTATATATTACCATAAAGCACTAATAAAAGCATAAAAATGTGGTGAGCCGCTTCTGCCGTTTCTGCAGACTATGGTCGCCATTACAAGATGGCGCTGGCTCCGCTGTGGTCTGTGACAAACAACTCCTTATTTGGGAGAGTTGGCGCATGGTTTTTCACCACCCTATGAGAAAGCTCCACGTGGCAGCTTCGCATTGGGGCTTGAGATGCTTTATTAAGGCTGGGAGGGGCATCCGAGAGAAAGAAGAAGAAATATCAAGGGCCTGAATAAACTGCTGAAAGAAGATTCCTGAGTTGCGTCTTCCTTGCAGGCAAGGGGTCGCGACATAAAAAGAATGGCTTGTTTTACTTGGCTTTATGCATTTGAGCTTCCTCATATCTCTTCATGATTTTAATTGCTCATTTCTTTTTACTGTTGAATAACGCATCAATGTTTATCCATTCACCTATTGAGAAGCATGCTACATGTTATTGGTTTCGGGTAGTTATATATAAGGCAGTTATGACTATCCATCTGTAGGATTTTTGTATACATAAATTTTAAACCTATTTGGATAAAAACTAAGGAGTGTTATTGCTATATCATATGGTAAGACTATGTTTAGCTTTCCAAGAATCTGCCAGTCTGTCTTCCAAAATGACTGCACAATTTTCCACTCCTACAGCAATAAATGAGAGTTCTTGTTTCTCCACATCCACACCAGCATTTGGTATTGTAATTTATTTTTAAGTTTTAAGTATTCTAATAGGTATATGGTTTTATCTCACATAAAACATTATGTTGTTTTAATTTGCAGTTTCTTCACAACATATGATGTTCGCTGTCTTTCTTTTTATGGTTATTTGCCATCAGTTTATTTTCTTTGGTGAAATGTTGGATCAATATTTTGCACATTTTCAAGTGGGAATATTTTTCTTACTATATTATTTTAAAGTTCTTTATAAAATTTGGATACAAGTCTTTCATCAGATATGCACCTTACAAATAATCTTTACACACACGTAGTTTGTCTTTTTATTCTTTTAACAATATCCTTTACATAGCAAAAATGTTTAATCAATGAAGTCTAACTTATCAACTTTTTTTCAGAGCATTTTGGGATGGTTTCTAAAACACATCACAAAGCCCACGGTCACCTAGATATTCTCCAGTTACCTTGTAGAAGTTTTATGTTTTACATTTAGGGCTATAATGTATTTTGGATTAATCTTTGTGGAAGTTGGAAGTTCCACATCTGGGCTGAGTTTTTTTTTAACACATGGATATTCAATTGTTCATTTGACAAGAAGTCTTTTCTCTATTGAAATAAATGTCTTTACTCCTTTGTTAAAGATCCATTGACACTATTTGTGTGGGTCAATTTCTGGATTATCTGTTCTCTTTCATTAAAGTAGCTCTTTAATCTTTTGCCAATAGTAAAGGCAACTTATTTATTAAGCATTCCTCTGGTTGCTATATTTTTTTGTTAGATCCTAGAACTCCAAAAATATATTTCTGCAAGTTTTTGCCAGTTTAATCATTATTTTATTGTATGGATGAAATATGAGAGTTTTATTTCCCATGACTTTTGATGATGTGAATAGATATTATTTCTTTTGAGAGGCAAATATATAGACTTTTTTAGGGGAGATATGGACCTTAAAGCAATAAGACAATATTGAACACATATTCATCATGTCTATTTTATTAGATGTGTATTTGTAGTTGAAGCTTAACTTAAGGAAATAAATATTTAAGAGACTTGACATGAAGTTAATTCATCTTTCATTTTAGTTTAATCTATCTAATGAGTTATATGGACTATAGTACACATTGGTAAGGAAAAATGCTTACTATATGATGTTTATTGAAATTATATATTTTGAGAAATGATGACAATAAAAAGTTAAATTAAATGCTGGCTTGAAAATTAGTACTGTATACCAATAGATGCCAATGGCATCTATTTCTCCAAGGTAGCAGAAAAATCGCCAGTTTTTGTTTCTCGGAAGATGAAATGCTTAAGAATTGGGTAAGTTACATGCAAAGCAGATAAATTTTCATCTAGGGCCATTTTCATTGTTATTGTTGATAACTATTTTCTTGGAACTTTTTCCAAGATATCATTATGTTAATGGAAATAAAATTTTCAGTGACAGATTGTTTCATTCCTCCCCAAGAAATCAATTTTGCCAGGGTGCCTGATGATATTTGAAAATCTATTAAAAATATAGGTATATGTACACATATATAAAAATTGTAGCCTGTGATATCAATAAGAGCTTACATTTCTAGTGTAACCAAAATTATTCTAATATACATAATTCTTTGAGACGAGTGTCCCTCTCTGAACAGCAGAGGTGTCTCATTTCTAAGCAACTGAGCAGTGACATTAATCATCAACAGATAAATTCCTCTTCTCAGAAACTGCTGTCCACATCTACAACTTCACATATGTCACCTGGATTAGAGCTAATACCACAAATTACAAGCCAATGTTTCAACAAACAATATGTTTCCATCTAGATTTATTTTAATATCCTTTTTTATGTAGGAGGATTCTGGAGGGAGACACAAAATCATATCTGAGAGAAGTCTTGACTTCCTTTCTATTTCTCTTAACATCATGTCTAAAATTTATAATTAGTAGATTTCACATGTATTTTTTGTACCCTTCTAAATGGAATTATTTAATTGATGCTATTGCATTTTCTTACAACTTTACATGTATCATTAAAATACTTTATTAGAAAAAGTTTAGTGGAAAAAAAGAAACTTCCATCTGAGATGGTCAGCCTTAATTCGGATGTGTCTTGGCCAAGCTCAGAAAACCATCGCAGTCTCTCTCTCAGGGAAGTTAGTGGACCTCTGTGGCATGTTGTATTATTGTACTTGTCAGCTTAGCACTGGTACAACAATTATTGAGATATCAACAATAAAGAAATGAGTAATTAATTTTATTAGTGCCATATGTGTTTCAAAGAATGTCAGTTTTTTCACTTCCAAGAAGTTTTGAAATTATTTTTATTTATATAATTACTGTTTAGGGTCAAAACTAAAAACTTCAAAAAAAGTTAACATTATTTTATCATTAAAAAGGGGGGGGGGAAACTACTCCTAATAAAACTTTAAGTTAAATTAAGCATTCCCAGTGTGATTTCTTGTCAGCACATTTAATAATTAGATTTCAATTCTAAATTTTTTCTTGTTGTCAAGCCTTGAGCATCCAGTGACATTCCATTGCAGGAACTTAAGTCTGCTTCTGCAAAATGGGCTGGAAGTATTGGTTTACTGTCTTACACTAAGTTCTCTGACTGGGGAAATATTAATCCCCATTCATTAGGGAAGCTCCTTTGTTAAACAAGGACACAAGGAAAATAAGACATAGGTTCTACTTGCAGTAATATTATAGAGCAATCATTGACTATTCTTGCTTGTTGTATAAAAGCATGAAGAAATGCCCTCAGCTGTCTGGTCTTCAGTGTCTTCATTTATTAAGAATGAATAACAACAACAGTGCCTATTTCACCAAAGTCTTGAAAAGTACACATGAGATAATGGGTGTTGAAAGCATTATGCAGTGTGTTATGACTATAATGGACCACCACTCCTTTCAAGATCTAGGTGTAACAAGGAGTATATTGTCAACATTAGAGAAGTTGTTTACTAAGTTTGTTGAGATTTGATCACATTTTTAAGTCTATTAGATGGTTCTTCTTCTTCTCTTGTTTTGTAGTTTTCCCCTTTCATTGGTGTTTTTCCTTGTATTAAGGTGGCAGTATCATTGGCTTTTTGTCTCCTCATGTTTACCAACTCGGAGTACCAGAAAAGAGTTTGGGGGTAGAAACACAGAGACCTTGTTGTTAAGTCCTGTCTCTCCCACTTACTACCCGTACGAAAACGTGGAGGTGATTTAACTTGTTTATAAAAAGAGCCTAGAAATACAAATTTCAGAAGGTCATCACTATGTTGAGTAGAATGTAATGGAAACAACCATTGAATCCCTAATAAATACGGGTGCTGAAAATGTGCCTCAAATTTCAACTTGAATTTTATTCACCCTTCTCAAGTATTTGATGCTAGCAGCAATATGCTCAGTTCTTCTTACAAAGTTATGAATATCTCTTAGGGCCTGTGTGCATCTCAGAGAGAAGACTGGTGAGGCCTGCATCCATGGATTATTAGAATATGCCACATATAATATAAGGACCACAGAATGCCTGGGATTTCAAGCCAGCATTTTTATTGTAAAATATAGATAAAATTTTCTTCCCAGAATTAGTTTGAGGATCCAAAAGGACTAAAGTAATTCCATAAGAAATTAGACAAATATTAATTAATCTATCTGCTTGCTTAAGTATTAGAATACACTACAAAGAATCTAGCTGAGGTTGTCTGGATTTCCATGTGAGACTTACATTTAATATCTACTTGAATTTTTAAGACTGCCTAACCTATGTGATTCTCTATTCATTCTTCAGTAATGGAATATTTAAATAAAATTATTGTAAAGTTGCTATGGCAATTAGCAGAGAAAGTAAGTGAGGCATTCTAATGTTTCTCCTTACAAATGCCATAAGTGAAACAGTTCATTTCTTCATATACTCTACTATTCATCTTGATACTTAATACTTTTAATTTCAATATATGCTTATTTTCTTTTAATAAAATAATTAAGAGCATCATTAGAAAATCATAAAAAATAGAAATTAAATATTAAATATAATGAATGTAAAAGAGAGGAAGTGCATTTTGGAACCATATAAATATTTTAAATAATTATGGAACACCATTGATTTTATAAAGCCATCCATAAGAACCAAAAATCAAATTTAAACAAATGATGCTACAGTGACCCAATTAAAGGCATGAGCACTTGAAGTGACTTTATATCTCTGAAATTTTCCATATAGCCCTAGTGGTATATTTTTCAATGACCAAAGCAAAAACCTGAAAAAAAATCTAGACTGTTAGGAATAAACATTGTTTATAATATTATTATAAGTGGTACTATTCTGATATTGTTGTGAATATTTTATGGCATAAAAGAAATGACTTATTATGTTGGTGCTATTGAAAATCAGGATTTTAAGTGCTGGAAAAAGAGAAGAAATATTTGTGAGGCTGTGAAAAACCTTGCAATTCTGAATTGAATTTAAAAGTATCATTATTAGCTCATATTAAATTTATTCATTAATATTCTATTTTGTAGCTATATCCACTGAATGCACCTAAGCACAATGACTATTTCAATAGCAAAGAACATCTTAGTGCTCATAGTATAAATTTTAATTATAAAATTCTTCACTGAACAAATTAAGATATTTTTCACCAAAGGCCTATCTAACTCTGGAACGAGAAATGTACATGGTGAACCTGGAACATTTGGTGTAACAATAGAGCAAGATGTTCTTAAAGACTTTTAAGACCACAACCAAAAGGATTTATCATCCAATGTAAGGAGAGTACTTCTAACAAAAGATGAGACACATTTTAGCTTTAGTTAGAAATGCTTCTATCTGCACTATTAACAATAGCCAAGAAAGGCACTGAATGTCTATCAACTAAGGAATGGATAAAGAACATGAGTATATATGCACAGTGGAATACCTGTCAACCATAAAGAGGAATGAAATTCTTCCATTTGCAACATGAATGGACTCAAGATCATTATGTTAAGTGATATAAGTCAGGCACAAAGACAAGTATCTCATGATGCCCCTCTTATGTGGAATCTAAAAGAAATTATCTCATAGAAGTTGAGAGTCTAATTTTCAGAGGCTGGGAACAGCAGGGTGCAGGATGTTGATAAGTGTAGACCAAGTTACATTTAGTTGGGGGTAAGAAGCTCTGAGGTGCCATTGCATAGTATGGTGACTATAGATAACAGTTATTTACTGGATGTTTCAAAAAGCTAGAATAAAGGATTTAGAAAGCTTTTACCACAAAGAAATGATAAATGTGTGAGAAGATATTTTCAATTTGATGTAACCATTATATATATATATATATATATATATATATATATATATATATATATATATATATATATATATATATATATATATAATTACTTGGTACCACATGTACCACATTAATATGCACAACTTTTATGCTTTTGTGTATCAGTTAAAAATAAAAATAAGAAAGTGGTGCTATCAATTAAAACTTCTGTACTAAAATCCATAGGATTATCAGAAAGTAATGAACCCATTGATCATTTTTGACTATGCTACATGTCCATCTCGACAAACCAGAAATTGGTACATGAAGAGAAAATATTAATTTGTATTTTTGTTTGTTTTGTTTTTCCTGCTTGTACTTCAGGACAACCAATGATCAGATGAGCACACTTTTTTTCTTTAAAGAAGCATTCTAGGTAGTAAAGAAGAACATGGCCATTTGCAACACATAAAAAAGAAAAGATCAAGGCAATGATCATTGTTGGCCACTAACATAATGCACACAAAAAAGAGTGATAGCTGGATTATATGTAACCTGTTGGAAAAGCACACAACCTATAAAGTGTTATTGCAAAAAAGAATCAAGCCAGAAGCATATAAAACTTGATATATCTATTTATTGCAAGTAAGAAGAAAAAGGAAAAATGATGAATGACATCATGGAAATGAATCAGAAAATGCAGGCTGTGAGACTCTACAAGACAAGTAACCTTTTGGACTTAATAAATAATAGATAGGGAAGAAGAAACATGGAATGGGAACCTGTAGACTAAAAGAGATTTAAGAGACAAATCAATCAATTGCCTGGTATAGATTTTGGGGCTGATTTAAATAAACTATACAAAATATGGTCTTGACTTCATAGGATTAATGTTTGTGCCAAAAACAACCACAAAAACTGAAAACTCACCAATACCAGTCATCTCTTGTTTTCATGATAGTAACCATCCTGACAGATGTGAGTTTATATCTCATTGTGGCTTTGATTTATATTTCCCTATGATTAGTGATATTGAACACATTTGCACATAGCTATTGGCTTACTTCTTTGGAGAAATACATGTTTGATTTATTTGCCCATTTTAAAATCACATTGTTTGCTTTATTGCCAGTGAGCTGTATTAGTTTCTTATATATTTTGGATATAATCCATTATTTAATATAATAATTTGGTAAATAATTTTTCCTATTTTTTTGGTTAACTTTTAATTTTTCTGATTGTTTCTTTTTCTTTACAAAAAAACCTAGTTTTTAAATTTGAAATAGTCTCCCTTGTTTATTTGTACTTGATTTTGCCTGTGTTTGGGGGGACAATTAAAAAAATATTACCAAGGCTAATATCATGGGGCTTTCTATCTATGTTATCTTCTAGGAATTTTATAGTTTCTGATCTTATAATTATGTTTTTAGTCCATTTTGTGTTGATTTTGTACATGGTGTAAAATAAGGGTCTGGATTCATTATTTTGCTTTTGGACATCTACTTTCCCCAACATTATTCCTTAGTGGCCTTGTTGAAGATCAGATCAAAGGGTACAAAGGTGCAAATATGGTGGATGAACAAGTCTAGAGAGTTAATGAGCAGCAAGCAGATGACAGGTTTTGATTGTTACTAACAGTTCATAATTTTTTACTATGTACTAGAAATTTTTTAAAAGAGTCATAAAAATGGTAAAGCAACTGTGAGATGATGAAATGTAAATTTATATGACTATAGTCATCGCTTGAATATATTTCATATATTGAAACTTCATGTTTTATATCTTAAATATATATAATAAAAATAAGAGAAAAAGGATTTCAAGTCAATAATGTAAACTTCTATCATAAGAAAGTAAGAATAAATGAGCAAACTACACCCAAAGCAAGGAGACGAAAGGAAATAAAACATATTTGAGCACAATAGAAAATGTTTAATAAATAAACCCCTCCAAATTTGTCCTGTGTGAAAATATACTAAATTCAAAGACCTTTAGCTATAACTTTCCAAAAGAGGAAGAGATGGAGGAGGAGCAGGAGGAGGCTGAGGAAGAGGAGGAGGAGAAAGAGGAGGAGAAGGACGAGGAGGAAGAAGAAGAAATTAATTAATTAATTCAGAGTATTAAATCAGAAGTGGAATTATAATGAAAAATTTTATGCCAATATATTAGATAAGCAAATAAAATAGGTACATTACTACAGAGATGCAAGCCGTGAAAACAGACTGTAGAGGAAACAAAAGCATCTAAGTAGAATTATAAGGAAAACTACCGATAATAATCCAAAGAATTCCCAGAAAGACAAGCCCAGAACCAATTTCATTAGGAAATTTCAATAAACTTAAAGACAAAATAACACCAATCTTCCACAAATTCTCCTAAAAATAGCAGAGTATGGGATACCTTTCAACTCATTGTATGAGTTGCAGTGTTACTCTGCTCCAAAATTATGCAAACCAATATGATAGAAAAAAAAAAGAAACAACTATAGGCCAATACTTCTTATGAACATAGATTCAAACGTTTTCAACAAAATGTTAATGAACTGAATCCAGCTGCATATAAGAGGGATTATTCATGATGACCCAAAGAGACTTATCCCTGAAAAAGCAAGGCTGCTCCTACATATGAATATCAATTCATAAAATAAATCATAAAATCACATCAACATACAGGTCATTTGAATACAATTAATAGTCCATGATAAATAAACTCACAGATTCATGGCCAATTGATTTTCAACAAGGGTGCCAGGACCATTTAGTAGGGGAAAATAGTTCCTGTAACATGTAAACACGGAGTAATTATATGATACAACAATTCTGCTTATAGGATTATATTCGAGACAATTAAAACACATGTTCACACAAGTATTCATGGAGGTATTTTTCGTGAAGGCCAATAAGTGTGAACAACTCAAATGTCCATCAACCCAAATGTTCCAAATTTTGAATGGATAACAAAATGTGAAATATCCTTGGGGATATCAAAAAGGAATGAAGTATTGATTGATACTTCAATGTGAATGAACTTTGAAAACATATCAAATGGTGGCATTAGAACTAGAAGCCTATATACCATATGATTTCATTTATATGATCTTCAGAATGTACAGTTTGTAGAGACAGAAATAGGATAGTGGCCAAAGGGCTAGAAGCAGTTAGTTAATTGGGTTTTGCTGCTAATGGCACATGGCTTCTCGTTGGGATGATGGTTGCACCCCTTAAACCAAATCCACTGCATTGTATATAACAAAAGGGAAAAATTTATGACATGTGAATTATATCCTAATAATACAAAAATATGATGTGGGATGGGGTATTCTAGAGAACCACAGAATAAACACAAGTTATAATGAATTGATGACTTATAAGACATATTGATACATTCACGTTTTTTTATTATAACTTTAATTTCTGTAAATTTTGAATTTTTGTGATTAAACAGTTCTTTAACACAAATAAGCAAAATAGTGCTTTCAGAGACTACACAAGACGGTATAGATATATAATTTCCTTAGTGGTTTCTAATTTTGTAATGCTTGCATTATATTTAACATTCAAAAAGAGTTGACACAGTTTAACTAATTCATTTAAAAACAAAAGTTTTTCCAATGAACCAATAAACACCTTGAATCTTGATTTTGGAACCTGAAACTTCATGGTTCATCTATCTTTACCATTTTCATTTATCATTATTTTTCCTTTATTATTTACATCAACATCCATGTGGTCTCAATATCCATGTAGAGTTTATGATATGCTAGACATTTTATGTAAGATGTAAGTTTATGTCTACCTTTCATCTGTGAGTTTAAAAATATTTGAGGGAAAAATAATAATATATTTTAGAAACTTTTTTGAGTGTTCTTGCTTGAGATATTAAAGAAGTCTTCTGTTTTTTCTTTGAGAATAAAAATCTAATAGGAAATATAAAGCAGTAGGAACCCTAATGAAATACTTACATGCAGATTATAAAATTTGTTAATTACAATTGCAATATACCATAGTAATGAAGTGACCCTGTGGTTCTGCTCATCTTTACCTACCAACATGATTAAAATATATGAATGAATAAAATATTTTATTTTATATTTTCTGGGAGTGTATACTAAGATTCTAGCCAAGTGGCAGACACTTTTTATGAACAATGAAAAATTTATTTGAGCATCTGCTTGCTTCCAAATAGCCAGATGTTTTTCATTAGACTGCAAAACTCTCTACAAATTTAATACCTTTATCACCCATGGGGAGACTTTAATGTCTCTTTCTGCAAGAATAACCAAACCCCAGCATGGCAACAAGATTCAATGTCTAACCCCACACAATATCACCATGAGTCTTGGGTGGAGGTGCCATGGCCTCACTTGTGTTTTGACAAATCAGCAGCATGTGGGGAGTTTCCTTAAACTCTGTCTCCTCTAGAGTAAGACTGGAACTGAATTCCTGAACACATTTAATTCCTTTGTGAATTAAATGGTTATTATCAAAATTACGTAGAATGAATGACACAGTGTAAGTATTCTGGAAAGGTAAAGTGAATGTTATTTAGTATCTCTGGTATTCTAGGTGCATTGCTAATCCATATTTTCAGATTGGCTGCATCATAAATACCTGGAGTAATGATTTTAGATTGCCTAATTCCAGGCACACTGAACACAAGTCTCTGAAGAAAGGCTCCAAAATTGCATACAAGATGATTAGATTGAAACACTGTCATGTTCAAATTGTATATAATTAATCTTCTATTTCTGATAAACAGTCAAACAAAAGATGTTAGAAATGAAGAAATAGACCTCAACTTGCATTTGTCCTAGACTCAGCCTTAGCAAACGGCAGACAAAACATCTATCTTCTAAGTTGTAAAATATTTAAATATTAGTCTCTGCACACCTGATTTTATATTTCTTATCCATACCTAAGATGGTAAATATTTTATATACATACATAAACATATATGTGCTTTATATAAAATATGCATATAAACAGATGCAAAAAATATGCCACTAGAGTGCCATACATTTATACATAACTCTTTGTTTA
The DNA here is from genome assembly GCF_021218885.2 of Marmota monax. NCBI lineage: Eukaryota > Metazoa > Chordata > Mammalia > Rodentia > Sciuridae > Marmota > Marmota monax. The sequence continues at coordinate 999,538 of NW_026692881.1, forward strand.
TATGTGTATTTTCCCTTTGGAGAACAAAATGAAAGTAGCCTCCAGTGTTGCAAAGATAACTAAGTTCTTTCTGTAAAAAAAACTTGGCTTTCAACTGCTAATATGAACATAATTATTGAGGATAGTAGCTGGAATTTACTTTTCTCTTAAAATTTGGACATGCTATGACAATTCAAACCTACATGTTAAACTCTGAGCTCTCAAACTGAAATGTAAAGGTCAAAAAAAAAGAATCAAAATTAAGTTTATAAAAATTCACTTTAAAATATATAGCAATTTTAATACAGTAGAATGGTGGTTCCCTCTGACTATGGAGATTGAAGTATTTCAGTGGTATTTCTAATATATTTTAAAATTATACCTTAAAAAGTGAATGAAATATTGGTGTAATAACAGTTTTAAATCTGGTTAATAAGTAGATCGCTATGGATTACATTTTCCTTTGTATCATTCTACATAAAGTGGGGTCATATTAGCAAGTAGTTGAGAAGGTTTTGTGTTAGTTAGATAAAGAGAAGACAATTCACCTCTAACTGATATGAGAATCATGGGAAAACCCCACTCAGTAATGTAGTTAAACTCTTTAATCCATCATTGATTTTGGTTTAGAACCATCACTTACTTCCCACAGATATTTGAATATCGAAACAAACATAAACACCTTTAAGGTTTGAGCATCACATCAGAAACTGGAAAGGACACTGGGCAGCCTTTTGGGGTCAAATACCAATGGTAGGCATAGTTTCAGAAGCTTCAGGGACCCATGTGCTGAAGCAGCACTTCATGTATAGTGTACACCTAACATCTCCACTTGTTATAAAATATTTCAAATAAAACAGGATCCTTTTCAAAGCTCACGGATATTGGGATCATGCCTACCAAATGCCAAACCAAAGCAGCTAATTTGGTGATGTTGGGACTGCTGTAAGCTAATTTGGGACTTCTTGTCAGAATGATGCAATTCTTTGTTCAACCAATGTATCCCTATCTCTTAGAGAGTCAATTTAGACACATACTGCAGAGGTTGAAATAAAACCTATGCATGAACCAATATGAAATAAAAGTGAGTTACTGCTGCTAAAGACTGGTTTATCATGCAGTCAGGGGTGTAGGCAAGAAATAGATCTTACTGAGACTTGAGAACAAGTGACTTTGCTTTATATTCAAGTGACCAAGAAGAGAACCATACTAGTCTTAAAGAGGTGATGCACTGATGCACAGAAAGATTCATTCCCCAGGATCTCACAGATAAATGATAAAGCAATGGTTAATAAAAGCTGATTCCAGAGTCCACAATAGTACATACTCACTGAATTAATGTGCAGATATTTAGGAAGACAATCACTCTGACTTGATGATCTATTTGAGCTATAAGGAAGAAGGGAATGTCAAAAAGTTGTGAAACACAATTCATGTTTCTGGTTCTACACAGGCTAATTTCACATATTCTTGCTAAGATTAGAAAATATACACATAACAACAAGAAATGTTTGGGGGAACCAAAATCAAAAAATTCTATTTATGAATTAGTTTGTAGATCCTTTATTCTATTCAACAGTATTTTTATAGGCCATTAATTTAGTAAGCAAGTGTTTTTCCAGTTTCAAACATATGAACAAATATTAGCATTCCAACCTTTAAACTTGAGCTCCCTTTTAAAATGAGGTAATCAAAAGTCATAAATCTGGAAGTATTTCTATTTTATACATGGTCATTCATAGCAACTTAACTTTATTAATTCATTAAATTTTGCAATACCTAACTTGTATATCATTGTATACCTCCTCCTTTCCATTGCTGCTCCGTGTCTATTAAGCTTTCTAAAACAACAACAAATGTTATTATTCTTTCTATCTGATTAGGTCTTGCAATCCACCCACTGCTTTTAGAACAGTGTTGTGAAACTTTATCTTTTTTCCTTCGGGAGTCTTCACACTCCACCCCAGTATACTTCTCTAGTCCTAAGTGTCATTGACTCTGTTCACAAATCATTTTTCCTGATTCATATCCCTACTCCACACAAGGCCCTCTAAAGATGTAACATCACATTTATTATATAAATCTAAATTCTTATCACAGTCAGTAGAGAATCTCCATTCTGGCTTATTTTGATGTCATTTTATACCACACCCCTCCCTCCCTGCTCCAGCAATGCCAGCATACTCCCTGTTCCCTGAATATACTTGGACACACTGTGGGATGAAGAATTGGAGTCCTTGTCATTTATTATTCCTCATACCTGTATAATGCTGGCCCTAAATAGAGCATTCCTTCACTTCAATCTATTCTTTGCTATAATATGCATTTCTCTTTACATCCAACCTGAAAGACCTCTACTCCTTACTCTGTGTGCACTGCAGATTGACATCCCATCTGCCATGATGCTGGAGTGAAGCAATGTCTTATGAAATAGGATGACACAAATGGAAAACTATGTTAGTGCCAATTCAGAGGATCTCCAAGTCCTATCAACTTTGTTTACTTTATTTTAATGTAAAGATATTGTCATTTGAAGAAAAAGCCAACGCATGAGGACAAAGTATGTTTTGCAAATGTGGAAGGCAAACTCATAAAACACACAAACTTTTGTTGTGGCTGGATAGATCAGATGTGGAATAGCTGGGATAATGTCAAGATTGAACCAATATTTTTGAAAAGTACCTTAAGTAACTAAATATATCCTTTCACTGTCTGCTTGCACTGAAAGCCATGGCAAGTTTTTTGTTTGTTTTAAATCAGTTTGCTTGTTTTGTTGCCTTAGAAGAAGGGGGAATCTTGAAAATTATGGAAGGAAAGGACACCATTCAAAATATGACAAATTCAATTTGAGAAATAATTTTAGTACTAGCAATAATTAATAAAAACTAAGGTTAATTTAATTCCAAAGTATTAAAGAACTGTTTCAAACATTCCTTTATTAGAACATGATATGTTTAGGTAAATATGACATTATTATTTAGCTGCTACCAATGTTGCACCTACATTTTACTAATAGTTAATTTAAATTATTTCAAATAAAATAAATTTACCTTTGATTTTGCAGATATTGATCAATATTGATCTTTTAGGACTTTAAGTTAATAATCTGTTGTAAAATTTATTTTTGTATTTGGCTTAAGCAAGTAAAATTCTAAAGATTCTAATAGTTAAAAAAAGCTACATAAGAGAAATGGATTGTTATTTACAATGCATTAAATATTCATTGAAAATTACAGTAAGAAATTTGGGTTCCACTCTATTACTATCATAAGTGTGGAAATACACAGAAGAAAATGTTCCTAGCCATGAAAAAATATTTACCCCTTGGAGACATAAAAATTCAGGTTGAATAAACAGGGCAAAATAGTATAAATAAAAATGAAAATTAAATAATAATAAATCCATTTTAAGCAGTGTATGTTAAAACTGTTACATACTATTTTAAAACATGAAACCAAACTGAAGGCCAAAGCTATTGATTGAAATTGTTAATGTCCATTTTGTGACTCTTCTCCTTATACTAATAACATGAAAAATAATCAAAATCTATACTCATCAAATGTATTCATATTTTTGTAAATATAATCTAATATTGATCAATCACATATTATTACAATCCAAATAAAAAGAAGCCATTATAAATATTCAACTAAAGGTAGTAGAATTAAATTATTATGAGTCTTTGTGTCTCAGAGTAGTGCAGTGCACAGCAAGATAATTGCAAACATTATACTTAGTCATAGATAATTTTTCTGTGTTAATATTGAAAATGTAATCAGGAATAATATGTACACTAAATGTTCAACTGCAGGAGTATTTCTCCAAATGAATAAGTATAGACTAACATGCAAAAAAGCTAATGATTATATATATATATATATATATATATATATATATATATATATATATATATATAAAATAGAGAATAAATAGGTGGTAAAAGAAGAGGGGAAAAGAAATTGAGACTAACATATTACCAAAGCAAGTTATGTCAGGGTCACTAAATTATTAACAATTTATGATATTTTATTATTTTTCTTTAATGTTGTGCTTTTTAATTAAAAATTATCTTGATAAGAAGCACCAAAACAAATTTAAAGGTAATAAAAAGAAAATAGTTAAGTGGATATTTGCTTTTGTAATTCTGATTGAACTTTTCCTTTAATTTTCACAAATAAGAATAAAAATATTTTGAAAACACACAATATGCTTGTAGACATTAGAGATTATTATTTTATTTTAGATTTTATTACCACATGTTTTCCAACAATGTGCAGAAAAAATGTAAACTGAATCTTTAGCAATTATGTGAATTAGCAAAACAAGTGAGGTGATTACAGTTACTCACAGAAGCTTCTTTAACTTTAATCTGAAAATATAGAAACAAGTAGCTACATTGTCTTTGGGAGCGTCATCTCTTAACCTTCACTAAGGAAATTGTACATATAGAATAATATTCTCTGACAAAAATATTCTCCCTACCCAGGTTGTTGCTATGAGGATTTATGGAATGACTGGAGAATCTCCTGAAGCTTAAAGGTCAACTCTATCAACAAAAGTTAAACTGACTACTAATGGACTAGGTTGACTCTGAGCAAAGTTTAATCAGTTTACTTTAATAGCATATATACATGGAGGGTAAAGCATTTTTTTAGTGTTTTATTCTAAAATTACCAATATTTTTCTGAAAATATTAAGATCCAAAAAAATTAAAGATTATTAATTGAGTATATATTTCAGGGTTTTATCAAAATTCAGGATTTTTTTTTTCCAAATTAAAAAAACAGAAACAAAACTGGAAGGTGGGAGTGGTGGTGCAGGCTCAGGAGACAGAATGATGAAGAGTTCGAAGACAGCCTCAGCAAAAGAGAGGCACTAAGCAACTTAGTAAGACACTATCTCTAAATAAAATACAAAATAGGGCTGGGAATATGGCTCAGTGGGCCCCTAGTTCAAACCCCAGTACCCCTTCCCCCCTAAAAAAAAAAAAAAACTGGAAATATTTTGAGACAATTTTTTTTTTAATGCCAGGAATGGAATTTGTCTCCATAAACTTATCATAAATTTAAAATATGCTAAATTAAAACTGCATTTAATAATTCATATGCTGATAGATATCTAGGTTAATTCTCTTAACTGTTATGAATAGTGCAATAATAAATATAGGCATGTAGGTATCTCTTTGGTATGATGATTTCATTTCCTTTGGATATTTACCCAGAGATGGGTAGATGAAACATATGGTAGGTGTATAAATGTTACAGCAGAACCTCCATACTGATCTCCATAATGACTACTCTAATAATTTACATTTCCAGCAACAGTGTATAAGTATTCCCTTTTATCCATATAGTTGCCATAATTTGTCATTTTTTGTCTTTTGATAATAGTTATTCTAACTGGAGTGAGATAATATAGTATGTAGTTTTAATTTGCATTTCCTTGATGGCTAATGATGTTGAACATCATTCCATATATTTATTGGACATTTATAGTTTTTCCTTCAGAAGTGTCTATTCATATCGTTTGAACATTTTTAGTTAGACTTTTTACCGTCTTTGAAGTTTTTCAGTCCCTTTGTATTCTACATATTATCCTTCGTCAGATGAATTGTTTGCAAAAGTGTTCCTATTCTATAAGTTATCTCTTCAACTATTAACTATTTTCTTTGCTGCAGAAGCTTATTAATTTATATATATATATATATATATATATATATATATATATATATATATATATAAATTAATTAATTACATATATATATGGTTTTTGTTGCCCATGCTTTTAGGTCTTATACAAAAAAAATATTATTAGTCATACTGATATCTTGAGTATTTCTGTTGTTTTCTTCTAAGAGTTTCATAGTTCCAGATCTTACTTTGAGGTCTTTGATCTACTTTGAGCTGATCATTTTTGTACAGAATGAAAGACAGGGTCAAGTTTCATCCTCTGCATGTGAATACCATTTCTCCCAGCCCCATTTATTACAGAGGTTTTCCTTTCTCCAATGTATGTTCTTGGTGCCTTTGCTGAATATCAGTTGGCTACAGATACGTGGATTTATTTTGGGGCACTCTATTCCGTTTCATTGGTCTATGTGTCAGCTTCTATGTGTTAATAGAGCCTTGTATTATTATGTCTTAAGATCAGAAATTGAGGAGAGAGAGAGAAGGAGGGAAGATGGCGGCGAGGGGAGTGCATTACCCCCGTGTGCTGCTTCACTGTGTGGGAGTATGACAAGTCAGGACGGCTAAAGGATATCTTGTTAGGAATTTCCAGCAATAGTGGGGTGCGCCGGAACCTGGAGGAAGGATTTCCATCGCATGAGGATCGGCTACGGGGACTCAAACGCGAGAGGTCTGTCGCACGGAGGGTAATACTGCTTATTCAGCAAATCGCCCCGCGGCTAGAGTCTGCAAGGCGCGCTGGGATAGAGACGCAGGGTTACAGCGCTGCAGTTTCTGCCAGACGCGCAAGCACCGCACTCAGGGCTGAATTCTGGGTTCGAGACGGGGAAGGAAGCGGTCCATCTCGGTTCTCCACACCGGTCAGACCACAGAGGAGGCCAGCAGCCACCATGTTGGTAAACTGACGTCACCACACCTGTTTTTGACTGACCGCAGCTCATTCAGCCATAGAACAGGTAATTTCAGGCTGCAATTCGCCTGCGGCTTGCAGACAGATTGCTAGGGTTCAGCGCCTGGGGGCTTCTTAAAATCTGATCTTATCGGAGTGAACACGGAGCGCGGGGCGGCCAAGTCCCGGCTCCCGGAACCGTCCCGGAACCGCCCTGGCTCCGGGCTGCGGAGCCTGCGGAGGCTGCTTCTTGGACCCTGCTAATATCAGAGCAAACACGAAACACCAAGAAGCCGAATTCCAGCCCCCGGAACTGAGCCCGCGGGGACTGCTTCTTGGAGCTTACACGTATAGGAGCTTACACCGAGCACAGAGCGGCCGAGTTCCGGCTCCCGGAACCGTCCCGGAACCGCCCTGGCTCAGGGCTGCGGAGCCCGCGGAGGCTGCTTCTTGGACCCTGCTACTATCAGAGCATACACCAAACACTAGGCGGCCGAATTCCGGCTCCCGGAACTGAGCCCGCGGGGGCTGCTTCTTGGAGCCTACACTTATAGGAGCTTACACCGAGCACGGAGCAGCCGAGTTCCGGCTCCCGGAACTTCCCTGGACCGGGGCTAGGAGCCCGCGGAAACTGTGTCTCGGTCCGGGTCCTGCTGAGGGCAGGTCAGGACTCACCCATTGCTTGGGTTGCCTGGCAAGGGGAACGAAATGCTGCCATTCGCATAGGATACCAACATGGCAGAGATCTGATGTCAGCAGAAAGCGGTGGAGGAGAGATCTTCATCAATACCAGCGGTGACATAAGCAGTTGGTCTTCTGGTAAGGGGGGTGAGGCTCAGTCACCCGAGTCTCCTCAATTTGTCCTCGAGCCGGAGGGAAGGAGCCGGGCCGCCGCCAGCCCCCGGAGCAGGCCCAGCGGCTCGCCAGCGTGGTGACCGCGTGACCCCAATTGGAGAGGGGGCGGAGCGGAGCCGCCACCCACACCCGCCAGGTGGGCAGACCCACGACCCAGTAGTACATGGGCGTGGTAGGAGGGGCAGGGCAGAGCCGCCCTTCGCGCTTGCAAGGTAAACAGATCTGTGACAGCCTGGCGGGTCAGGCCCAGTGGCCTGCCAGTGTGGTACACACGTCACCCCAACTCGAGTAGGGGCAGAGCAGATCCTTATCCCACGCCCGGATCAGGCCCTGCCGGTGTGGTGGTCACGTGACCCCAATTGGAGTGGGGGTGGAGCGGAACCGCCACCCGTGCCCGCAGGGTGAGCAGACCAGTGATCAACCTGCAGATCAGGCCCAGGGGTCCGCAGGCGTGGTAGGAGGGGCAGGGCAGATCCGCCGCCCGCGCCTTCAAGGTAGGCAGACCTACAACAGACCGGCGGATCAGGCCCAGGAGCCTGCCGGCGGGGTACAAACACCACCCTAATTGGAGTAGGGACAGAGCAGAGTCGCCTCCCTTGCCAGGAACAGACCCAGCATCCTGCAGGCGGGGTAGTCACGACACCCCAATTGGAGTAGGGGCAAAGCAGAGCCTCCACTCGTGCCCGAAAGGTGGGCAGATCTGCGACCGACCAGCAGGACAGGCCCAGTGGCCTGCTGGTACGACAGACACGTCACCCCAATTGGAGTAGGGGCAGAACAGAGCCGCCACCAGCTCCCAGAACAGGCCCAGTGACCTGCCGGCGTGGTAGCCACGACACCCCAATTGGAATAAGGAGAGAGCAGAGCCGCCGCCCGCACCTGCAGGAAAGATACGCAAGCAGTATGAAAAGACAAGGAAAGAAAGGACCACAAGCAATGCAGGTCAACGCAACTTTAGAAGAGGTAACAGCTGCAGCAGATGGAATGTCAGATAAAGAATTCAGGATATACATGCTTCAGATGATCTGGAGTCTCAAGGAAGACATTAAACAGCAAAATCAGACAATGAAAGATCACTTCGACAACGAATTACGCAAACAAATCCAGGAAGCAAAGGATCAACTATACAGGGAGATAGAGGTTATAAAAAACAAGCAATCAGAAATCCTAGAAATGCAGGAAGCAATAAACCAACTTAAAAACTCAATGGAGAATACTACCAACAGAGTAGAACACTTAGAAGATAGAACATCAGACAATGAAGACAAAGTATTTCAACTGGAAAAGAACATAGACAGCTCAGCAAGACTGTTAAGAAACCATGAGCAGAACATCCAAGAAATATGGGATAATATTAAGAGACCAAACTTAAGAGTCATTGGGATACAGGAAGGTACAGAGCTCCAAACCAAAGGAATGAGCAGTCTATTCCATGAAATAATACAAGAAAACTTCCCAGACTTGAAGAATGAGACAGAATCCCAAATCCTAGAAGCCTACAGGACGCCGAATGTGCAAAATCATAAGAGATCCACACCTAGACACATTATAATGAAGATGCCCAACATACAGAATAAGGAGAGAATTTTAAAAGCTACAAGAGAAAGGAAGCAGATTACATTTAGGGGCAAGCCAATCAGGATAACAGCTGATCTTTCAACACAGACTCTGAAAGCTAGAAGATCCTGGAATAACATATTTCAAACACTGAAAGATAATGGGTTCCAACCAAGAATTGTGTATCCAGCGAAATTAAGCTTCAGGATGGAGAATGAAATTAAAACCTTCCACGATAAACAAAAGTTTAAAGAATTCGCAGCTAGAAAACCATCTCTTCAAAACATCCTAGCCAAAGTATTACAGGAAGAGGAAATGGAAAATAACAATGAAAACCAACAGTGGGAGGTAGGACAGTAAAGGGGGGGGGGAACAATCAAAGAGGAAAACAAACAATGTTTAGTAACAGAAATAAACAAATATGGCTGGAAGAACAACCCATATCTCAATAATAACCCTAAATGTTAATGGCTTAAACTCACCAATTAAGAGACACAGGCTAGTAGAATGGATCACAAAACAAGACCCAACAATATGCTGCCTACAGGAGACGCATTTGATAGGAAAAGACATACATAGGCTGAAGGTGAAAGGTTGGGAAAAATCATATCACTCATATGGACTGCGGAAACAAGCAGGCGTGTCCATACTCATATCAAATAAAATAGATTTCAAGCCAAAGTTAATCAAAAGAGATAAAGAGGGACACTACATACTGCTTAAGGGAACCATACACCAACAAGACATAACAATCATAAATATTTATGCCCCAAACAATGGTGCAGCTATGTTCGTCAAACAAACTCTTCTCAAGTTCAAGAGTCTAATAGACCACCACACCATAATCATGGGAGACTTCAACACACCTCTCTCGCCACTGGACAGATCTTCCAAACAAAAGTTGAATAAGGAAACTATAGAACTCAATAACACTATTAATAACCTAGACCTAATTGACATATATAGAGTATACCACCCAACATCAAGCAGTTACACTTTTTTCTCAGCAGCACATGGATCCTTCTCAAAAATAGATCATATATTATGTCACAGGGCAACTCTTAGACAATATAAAGGAGTAGAGATATTACCATGCATCTTATCTGATCATAATGGAATGAAACTGAAAATCAACGATAAAAGAAGGAAGGAAAAAGCATACATCAATTGGAGAATGAACAATAGGTTACTGAATGATCAATGGGTTATAGAAGACATCAAGGAGGAAATTAAAAAATTCTTAGAGATAAATGAAAACACAGACACAACATATCGGAATCTATGGGACACATTGAAAGCAGTTCTAAGAGGAAAATTCATTGCTTGGAGTTCATTCCTTAAAAAAAGAAAAAACCAACAAATAAATGATCTCATACTTCATCTCAAAATCCTTGAAAAAGAAGAGCAAAACAACAGCAAAAGAAGTAGAAGGCAAGAAATAATTAAAATCAGAGCTGAAATTAATGAAATCGAAACAAAAGAAACAATTGAAAAAATTGACAAAACTAAAAGTTGGTTCTTTGAAAAAATAAACAAGATCGACAGACCCTTAGCGATGCTAGTGAAGAGAAGAAGAGAGAGAACTCAAATTACTAGCATACGGGATGAAAAAGGCAATATCACAACAGACACTTCAGAAATACAGAAGATAATCAAAAACTACTTTGAATCCTTATACTCCAATAAATTAGAAGATAGTGAAGGCATAGATAAATTTCTTAAGTCATATGATCTGCCCAGATTGAGTCAGGAGGATATAGAAAACCTAAACAGACCAATATCAATTGAGGAGATAGAAGAAACCATCAAAAGACTACCAACTAAGAAAAGCCCAGGTCCCGATGGGTATACAGCAGAATTTTACAAAACCTTTAAAGAAGAACTAATACCAATACTTTTCAAGCTACTTCAGGAAATAGAAAAGGAGGGAGAACTTCCAAATTCATTCTATGAGGCCAACATCACCCTGATACCTAAACCAGACAAAGACACTTCAAAGAAAGAAAACTACAGACCAATATCTCTAATGAACCTAGATGCAAAAATCCTCAATAAAATTCTGGCGAATCGGATACAAAAACATATAAAAAAAATTGTACACCATGATCAAGTAGGATTCATCCCTGGGATGCAAGGCTGGTTCAATATACGGAAATCAATAAATGTTATTCACCACATCAATAGACTTAAAAATAAGAACCATATGATCATCTCGATAGATGCGGAAAAAGCATTTGACAAAGTACAGCATCCCTTTATGTTCAAAACTCTAGAAAAACTAGGGATAACAGGAACATACCTCAATATTGTAAAAGCAATCTATGCTAAGCCTCAGGCTAGCATTATTCTGAATGGAGAAAAACTGAAGGCATTCCCTCTAAAATCTGGAACAAGACAGGGATGCCCTCTCTCTCCACTTCTCTTCAACATAGTTCTCGAAACACTGGCCAGAGCAATTAGACAGACGAAAGAAATTAAAGGCATAAAAATAGGAAAAGAAGAAATTAAATTATCACTATTTGCAGATGATATGATTCTATATCTAGCAGACCCAAAAGGCTCTACAAAGAAACTATTAGAGCTAATAAATGAATTCAGCAAAGTGGCAGGATTTAAAATCAACACGCATAAATCAAAGGCATTCCTGTATATCAGCGACAAATCCTCTGAAATGGAAATGAGGACAACCACTCCATTCAAAATATCTTCAAAAAAAATAAAATACTTGGGAATCAACCTAACAAAAGAGGTGAAAGACTTATACAATGAAAACTACAGAACCCTAAAGAGAGAAATAGAAGAAGATCTTAGAAGATGGAAAAATATACCCTGTTCATGGATAGGCAGAACTAACATCATCAAAATGGCGATATTACCAAAAGTTCTCTATAGGTTTAATGCAATGCCAATCAAAATCCCAATGGCATTTCTTGTAGAAATAGAGAAAGCAATCATGAAATTCATATGGAAAAATAAAAGACCCAGAATAGCAAAAACAATGCTAAGCAAGAAGTGTGAATCAGGCGGTATAGCGATACCAGACTTCAAACTATACTACAGAGCAATAGTAACAAAAACAGCATGGTACTGGTACCAAAACAGGCGTGTGGACCAATGGTACAGAATAGAGGACACAGAAACCAATCCACAAAACTACAACTATCTTATATTTGATAAAGGGGCTAAAAGCATGCAATGGAGGAAGGATAGCATCTTCAACAAATGGTGCTGGGAAAACTGGAAATCCATATGCAACAAAATGAAACTGAATCCCTTTCTCTCGCCATGCACAAAAGTGAATTCAAAATGGATCAAGGAACTTGATATCAAATCAGAGACGCGCCGTCTGATAGAAGAAAAAGTTGGCTACGATCTACAGTCGGTGGGGTCGGGCTCCAAATTCCTCAATAGGACACCCATAGCACAAAAGTTAATAACTAGAATCAACAAATGGGACTTACTCAAACTAAGAAGTTTTTTCTCAGCAAAAGAAACAATAAGAGAGGTAAATAGGGAGCCTACATCCTGGGAACAAATCTTTACTCCTCACACTTCAGATAGAGCCCTAATATCCAGAGTATACAAAGAACTCAAAAAATTAGACAATAAGAGAACAAACAACCCAATCAACAAATGGGCCAAGGACCTGAACAGACACTTCACAGAGGAGGACATACAGTCAATCAACAAGTACATGAAAAAATGCTCAACATCTCTAGCTGTCAGAGAAATGCAAATCAAAACCACCCTAAGATACCATCTCACTCCAGTAAGATTGGCAGCCATTAGGAAGTCAAACAACAACAAGTGCTGGCGAGGATGTGGGGAAAAGGGTACACTTGTACATTGCTGGTGGGACTGCAGATTGGTGCAGCCAATTTGGAAAGCAGTATGGAGATTTCTTGGAAAGCTGGGAATGGAGCCACCATTTGACCCAGCTATTCCCCTTCTTGGTCTATTCCCTAAAGACCTAAAAAGAGCATGCTACAGGGACACTGCTACATCGATGTTCATAGCAGCACAGTTCACAATAGCAAGACTGTGGAACCAACCTAGATGCCCTTCAATAGACGAATGGATAAAAAAAATGTGGCATTTATACACAATGGAGTATTACTCTGCATTAAAAAATGACAAAATCATAGAATTTACAGGGAAATGGATGGCATTAGAGCAGATTATGCTAAGTGAAGCTAGCCAATCCCTAAAAAACAAATGCCAAATGTCTTCTTTGATATAAGGAAAGTAACTAAGAACAGAGTAGGGAGGAAGAACAGGAGAAGAAGATTAACATTTAACAGGGATGAGAGGTGGGAGGGAAAGGGAGAGAGAAGGTAAATTGCACGGTAATGGAAGGAGACCCTCAGGGTTATACAGTGGAGGGGGTAGAGAGAGAGGAGGGGAGGGGAGGGGAGAGGTGGGGAGGGGGGAGGGTGGATGATGGGAAAGGCAGCAGAGCACAACAGACAATAGTATGGCAATTTGTAAATCAATGGATGTGTAACTGATGTGAATCTGCAATCTGTGTATGGGGTGAAGGTGGGAGTTCATAACCCACTAGAATCAAAGTGTGGAATATGATATGTCAAGAAATTTGTAATGTTTTGAACAACCCACAATAAAAAATTAAAAAAAAAAAAAAAAAAATCCAGATCAAAAATAAAAAAAAAAAAAAAAAAAAAAAGATGTAAATTGGAACTTTCTGTGTAACATATAACTTCTTTCTTCCTGTGTTTGGCTATGTGTTGTGTTTATAAACACTACAGGCATACAGTAATAAACAGTGAAATTGCTTTTGTATGTTTGTTCCTGAACAGCTGTAACTGAATGAAAATAAACACTTTTCTTATGAAAAAAAAAAAAAAAAAAAGAGAGAGAGAGAGAGATAGAGAGAGAGAGAATTTTTTTTTAATATTTATTTTTTTTAGTTCTTGGCGGACACAACATCTTTGTTTGTGTGTGGTGCTGAGGATTGAACCCGGGCCGCACGCATGCCAGGCGAGCGCGCTACCGCTTGAGCCACATCCCCAGCCAAGAAAATGTTTCTTAAGAAAAAAAAGTTTCATATGTTCAAAATACATAGAAGATTAACATGTAAAAAGATAATTTTAAAAATTACAATTGAGAATTAAGGATAAAATATGAAAATATGGGAAATGTATCTTTAATATTAAAATTTTATTAATCAAATTTTTGTTATGAATTATTATACTGATACTTCATTCTGAAATTAGCATACTGTACCTAACTTAACTTCAAGATTACTTCATTAATTAATTACTTTTATAGTGCGTGTATGTATGTGTGGGTATATATCTTATGAACTATAAAAATTGCTGTACTTCATACAGGCATCCATTCAAGGTCCATTTCTAAAAGCTTGATACTCAGACATTTATTATTGGGAGGTTGTGAAAACTTTCACAGGTGGGGCCCTAATAAAAGGTCTTATTATATTTAAAAAAAAAAAAAAAAAAAAAGATCAGAAATTGAGATACCTTCAACTTTGTTCTTTTCACTCAATACGACTTTGGTTATTTAAGGGTCTTTGTGCTTCCATATAAATTTTAGGATTTTTTCTAATTCTGTGAAGAATATCATTGGTATTTTGATAGGGACTGCATTGAATCTGTGAATCACTTTGTGTAGTATGAACATTTTAGTAATATTAGTTCTTCTAATTTGTGAACATAAGAGGTCTTTTTTTATTTTTTTATGTCCTCTTCAACTGCTTTCATCAGTGTTTTGTAATTTTCATTGTAAAGGTCTTTCCTTTCCTTAGTTAAATTTATTACTAGATGCCCAACAACAGATGCATGAATAAAGAAAATGTTTTATATGTCCATAAAAAGTGTTATTCAACATGAAGAGTAATGATATCCTATCATTTTCAGCAAAATAGATGGAATTGGAGGATATTATGTTAAGTAAAATTAGACCGAGAAAGACATATTTCATGTTCTGTCTCATATGTGGGAGCTAAAAAACTGAATAGAGATTATTAGAAGCTGGGAATGTGGGGGAGGGGAGTCAAGGGAGGTTTTATATCAAGTATTAAAACACCACAGCTAATAAATTCTAGTTTGGATACACAGCAGGGTGACTATAGTTCACAGTATCCTATTATAAATTTTATGAATAACTAAAAGAAAGATGGTTGAATTTCCAAACTTACACTGACTAGGAGACAAAAGTGTTAAATATTCTGATTCTCATATATTAAATATATGTTGTGTATATATATTGAAATTTCACAATTCATCCCATACATATGTACAATTATTACGTGTTAAAAATTTTAAAGAATGAAGCATTTAAATGGAAATCTTAACTACCCTGATTGATCATTGCTCATCTTCACATGTATAAAATTGACACACTATACCCCATAAATATGTACAATTAAAATAAGATTAATTAATGAAAATGAAATTAATACTATTAAACTATCCTAACTCATAACATATGAACACAGCGTATCTGTTGTTTTCCCTTTTACTCATGTGGCTGATTGAGAGCTATGGCTCTCTGCTATTGCTCCACATCTTAACAGTATTATACTGCATATTACTAACTCAAGAAAAGATCAAAAATAAAAATTGTATTTTAGAGCTCTGTTGAATGCATGCAGTTTTTGTGACATCATAAAGTTGTGAAATTGTAAGTCAAATGACCATCTGTTGATCAATTTTAAAAAGGAGAGGACAACCTCATTTTAGTTAGTTTTTAAAAAAGAATCTACATTAAAGAATTGTACTGGTAATCTTTGTCGATAATATGTTTTCATACTTTTAAAATTTTGCTGATTCTAAACAACAAAAAGATAATTGAAGTAAAATGTAGTACAGAATTTTGTGCAGAAATGATAATATTGAAGTTTTATTTTCTAATATTATGTGTGGGTATATCATTACTTTTATTTTCAAGTAAAATTATGATACAATAATTTTTCTACTCAGCCCAATACTACTAAATGTGAAGAAATTTAAAAGTTGCCATATATACAATATCCTGGAAGGAAGTAATTGAAAAAAGTAATTGTTTAAAAACAATTCATAACATAGGCCCTGTTATGGTTTGAATCTAGAATGTCCCCCAATGTGTTGAAGGATTGGTCCTCAGTGTGGCAATATTCTCATGTAGGGCTGAAGGTAGGGTGATGGATTATGAGGGTGCTAACCTTGTCAATTGATGAGTTCATTGTGAAAAGCTAGTAGGAGCTAGGGCCCTGTAAGAGGAGGTAGGTCATTGTGGATGTGTTCTTGAAGGGCATATCTATCTACAGCCCCTTCCTCTCACCCTTTCTCTCCTTTTCCGTCTCCCTTCTTCCCAGTCCTCATGAGGTGAGCAACTTTGCTCTGCCACACTTTCCCCATACTCTGTCCCCTCACAGGTCCAGAAACAATGAAATTGGACAACTATGGACTGACACCTCTAAAACCATGAGTCATAATAAATCTTTTCTCTTTTTTTTTAGTTGTTTTTCTCAGTTATTTTGGCACATAGACAAAATTTGACTAATAATGGCACTAATAAAAGATAAGATCTAAAAGAAGTGTCTGAGAGCAAATGAGACAATGCATTAAAAATAATGTCTAAAGAAACATTCTGGTAGTGAAATTCAACAGAAATGTAAAAGATAAATACACAGAATGTGTGTGTGAAAATATATACATGCAAATTTAAGTTTTTAGGTTATTATAAATCTCATTTTTATTTGGGAGTAGAAAAAAGAGTATGTTAAATTTCTCATTTTTCAAAAATAATGCAAATTAATGCATGCTATGGTTTAGATATGAAGTGTCCCCAAAAGTTCATGTGTGAGACAATGCAAGAAAGTTTAGAGGTGAATGATAAGGATATAAGAGTCCTAACCTAATCAGTGCATTAATCCAGTGATGGGGATTAACTGGGTGGCAACTGTAGGCAAGTATAGTGTGGCTGAAGAAGGTAGGTCAGTGAAGAATGTCCTTTGGGGTTTATATGTTAAATATAATATATTTTATATTATGTCCACAATGAGGAGAGCACTCCCCCCACCTTCCCCATCCTGGTGCCAAGTACTGAGCTGCTTTTCTCTGCCGCATGCTTCTTCCATGATGATCTGCCCCATCTCAGGCTCCAAGAAATGCAGTCAGGCATCTATGAACTGAACCTCTGAATCTGGAATAAACATATCTTCCTTAAAATTGTTTTTGGCAGGACTTTTGGTCACAGCAGAAAAAAAAGGAGAGAAAAAAACTGACTAAAACAATGCATTTTTCTTATAGTTGTTTTCTTTGCAAAATAAAATTTCAAATAAAATTTTAAATTATTTTAAAATAAATATTTTATAAAATCAAATTAAGACAAAGTTTAAAATTACTTGCAAATAAAAGCTTGCAAAAAGTTGCAGTTTAAAAAATTTTTAAAAATATGAAATATTGTTGACTGGTGGTCACTGATTTCTTTCATAAGTAATTGTTTATAGGATTAATAGAGTCCAAACCAAAATTAATATATGTTGAGAAAACTGAGTAATATAATCAGTGGTATAAGTGCATCCTGAAATATTTAACATGGGTATGTGTTTGGCACTAATTACTACTTAGAATAGTGATACATTTAGTTTTGTATTTAACATTTGCATGAAAAATTTTGACAACTAATAATTAAATATGAATATAAAATTATCATCCCAGCTCCATATGATGGATGAAGACGTAGTAGTTATTCACCAGCTGTTTCAAATTTGATAAAAATGCATTTTTACAAATAATTCAAAACAACAAAAAAAAGTGCTCTAAATGCTTTTTTTTTTCCAGTGTTGAGCATTGAACCCAGGGTCTCCTACAAAATGGGCAACTACTTTACCTCTGAACTACGTCCCCTCACACAGAAGTTTCGACCTGAAGACTACTACAAAAAAAATCAATACCTGAATAACAGAAAGTTGACAAGATCTGAAGGAAATATGGAAACCAACATCAGTTAGATGGCAGCAACTTGGGTAATGCTTTTTTTTTTTTTTTTGGTTTGGTTTTATTTGTTTTGTGGTACTGAGTATTGAACCCAGAGACCTGTGCCTGTACTCCACCACTGATCTGTGCCCTAGCTCTGGGTAATGGATTTTGATGCTGGCATTGTAGAGGCTGAAACTTGCCCTATATTCCAGCAATAACTGATTACTTAAGATGAGTCTAGTCTGGGGATGAATGTAACTCAGTGGTAGAGCACTTGCCAAGAGCATACTCAAGGCCCTTGTTTCAATACTCAGCACTGCAAAGAGAAAAATACACTAATTAATTAAATTAAAAATAAAGTCTAAAATAACCAGGAAGTACTTTTACTTAAAACTTTAAAATAAATTGAATATAATGAAACTAGAGATGAATAAATGGGATATTTGCCATGTTCCTGGATATAAAGAATTAATATTGCAAAATTATTTCTCCCAAATTATTTAGCATAAACATTATATAAAAATATATAGTAGTATACATTATTAAGATTCATTCAATGTCAACCAAAATTCTGTCTGCATTTTTTACTTAATGCAACAAATAAATTGCAATAGCAGTGTATAGAAATAAATACAAAAGAGGAATGAGATATCAAAAGAGAAAGCTATAGTAGGGATAGAGAAAGTGCTCTATAAACATTTTTTCACTGAAGGAAAGTGAATAAATCTCTTCATAAAATATTGTGAATATTAATTATGATACCATATTTGGAAGGATTTTCTAAGTTCTACTAAACTATTATTAACATTAATTTTAGTCTAATTGTGGCTAGGGTTACTTTTACCAGCATATATGAATCCATATATTTCTGAAAAATTTTGACATATTGTTTCTCCTCTTCCTATATATCTTCCAAGATTTTAAAATAATATCACTTAATAAGGCATAGATTTAAAATAATGTACTCCCTTCAAAGGTAAATATTTGATGCACAACAGAAAAAACAGAATTTCTGTTTATTTCTAAGGTTAATAATCCATGAAAGAAATTATGCCTTTACAAAGTTGATTTAGCTAAGGCAAAAATACATATACATACTTAACGCATATGCATTTCACTTACTGTTATTGATAAAGATTACAAATCATATGATTTGCGAGGTAAATTATAATAGTGTAATAATAAATCCTGGACAATATAGTCATAATCATTGTAAATGTTTTCCAGAACTTGGGGGCTGAAATCACAATATGTAATGATGAATAGAAAGGAGAAATTTGATTTGATAAACTATCCTACTCTTAGGTATGATTATAATGTATTATTATTATTATTATTATTATTTTTACCAATGGAAGCCTAATTTACTCTTTAGTCTAACAAAAATCATTTAAGGTTTTCTTAAACATAAATGACTTCCAAAATCTAGTGTCAGTCCTTTAAAAAAATTCCTCTTACATTTTTTAATCATACGTAAAATTCAGTGCTTTAGAATTTCAATCATTAGAACCATGTTCATACAACATTGTAAAGCACCATTCAAGTTACTCTGTGTTTTCGCAAACTTGTGTCAGTGCCATTTGTTATCCGATTTTCAGCACTGTTGAGAATGTGTCACCTAGATGGTGATTTGTTTAGACTTCAGTGTTTCAAGTGTTTATTCCTCTCACTTCTGCTGTTATCACTGTGTAGCTTATAAATTCAGAGGGCAGCACTGATGGCCACATGATTTTAGAAGCAAACAACTCTTATTAAGCACCCCTCATGAAAGTGGGTCAATAGACTGGCAATTTTGATGTAACCGTAGGTTTCATATGCCTCTTTATTTATTGATGAACTTGAGATTCCATGATCTGAATTACTTTTGTGTTTGAAATATTTGAAAAGACTTTTCTTTATTCCTCTTTGCCATCTGTCAGCATTTTGTTTCTCTTGACCCAATTTGCTGACAAATGAATCCATTCTTAGGAAGTCATTCACTTACTGAAATTTGGAACTATGGTGTTTTATTTTGCTATTTTGCAGGCTTCTAAAACTTTATGCAAAGTCACAAATTTAAATAGCAAAACATTAATCAGAGGAGAGAGTAAACAGAATACCAAGAGTTTTTATTTTTAAATATTCATAACAAAAATCACTATATTTATTGTAGACAAGCAGAATATTTGGTTTGTACTCAGAGAGAACAATTATTCTTAATAGTTTAGTGTATTTCATTTGAATTTCAGGCAACAATCTTATGTAGATAAATTGGTGGTGTATATATTTCTCACAGGAATTAGACTAAAATTTCTATTCCCTTGTCAAGTGGTACTATGTTTATTTTCCTTATCAATATATAGTGCATATTTTCAATTTTAATACAAGCTCTTTGGGATATATACTAACCTGTCACAATGTTGTTCTCTTATTTAGTACATTTTCCTTTATGCTATTAAGTGAATATCTTCCTAAATTTGCATTTTATCTTGATATTACATGAAAAATTATTACCAAAGCTCAGATCTAATACCACTTCACCCACATATTATTCTAATATAATCCAATCAGAAAGTAGCTCCAATTATTTGTTTCCATAATACTTATCTTTTCTATTTTTATCCATTGCAGTCTATTTTGTAGTAAAATGTCACACATAAACTAATCATGTTCTGATTGCATAGAATTTCTTCTGCAATGACTTACTAATGTTTGTAGTTCTCAGAGGAACTAGCATATTTTCAGAATACAGTAGATGATCAATAAATTCTAAACCATAATGAATTTCACAAAGTCTTTCAAACAAAATTTTACAACTTTTACACATTAGAGATGTCTGTTAGTTTAGAGATCCCCAAAGAAAATAAATGGCTATAATATATTATATATTTAAGGTATTGGGATTCATAAATATATTCATCTTTTTACTGAATATTTCTTGATATAAAAATGCACAATTAGTATTTCCAAAGCACACAGTGACAAAATTTTATTAAAGTTGCTTGATTCATCTTGGGAAAGAATGAAAGAAATAGCAACATTCTGGAAAAGTTAGACTACAGTAGCTGAATTCTCCAAGGTGGCCTCATTTAGTGTCAAATTAGAGTACTCATCTGTTAGAAATCAAGACTGTTTTTAGCCAGATATGCAGTATCACAGCCACATGTAATTTAATCATGTTGTCAGTCAAAGATCTCATTAATAGGAAGAGTTGTCAGATTTATGTAAATGAAATGTGACATTGACAGTTGAGCTGTGCTTTCAAACAACTTATTTATTTCTGCTTCTTAAATTTGCTATAAGTAGGAAAATCACGAGTTATGTGACTCACATAATCATTTCCATAATTCCCCATACATTTTTGCCATTGTCATTGCATATTTGTTATTATAACTGTATAGTTTAATCTGTGTCCCATATACAGAAATTTAGCATTGAAATTACATCATTTTCAGGTGCCATGTTCTTACTCTTAAAAAGAAGGCAAGAAGAAAAACAGAGAAAAATGAGGGAGAGGTCAATATCAGAGGGATTAGAGATCTTTCTCAACTCTCTCAATTTTAAGCTTCTAGGACAAAATTAACCAGGCAAGGTAGTGCACATCTGTAATCCCAGCAGCTCAGGAGGCTGAGGCAGGAGAATTGCAAATTCAAAGCCAGCCTCAGCAAAAGGGAGGCGCTAAGCAACTCAGTGATACCCTGTCTCGAAATAAAATACAAAATAGAGCTGCGGATGTGGCTCAGTGGTTGAGTGCCCCTGAGTACAATCCCTGGTATCAAAAAAGAAAAAAAAAATACAAGGAGAAAATTAACATTCATCAATGATTACCAGTACGGATGGCAATTGCTATACAAACCATGCATAATTTCATTTCCAAAAATTCTAAATGTAGTTATTTTCACCATTTTATTGACTGAATAAAGGATTTTTAGAAGTTTAATAAATTGCTCAATATTCCAAACATGGACATGACTTAATAAAAATTCAGTCAGTTCTTTAGAGATTTCACTCTTTCATTCTACTTTCATGTTTCCAAAATGTGGAAGAATTATGCCCAAAGTCAACCAAATTGCTTATTTCATTAAAAAAAAGAAAAGAAAAAGAAAAACATCAAGGAAAGGAAAAGGCTCAGGAAAAGTAGTCTGGAAGAAGATGTTGGGAAGTTATTTGTGGTGAGCCGCTTCTGCCGTTTCTGCAGACTATGGTCGCCATTACAAGATGGTGCTGGCTCCGCTGGGGTCTGTGACAAACAACTCCTTATTTGGGAGAGTTGGCGCATGGTTTTTCACCACCCTATGAGAAAGCTCCACATGGCAGCTTCGCATTGGGGCTTGAGATGCTTTATTAAGGCTGGGAGGGGCATCCGAGAGAGAGAAGAAGAAATATCAAGGGCCTGAATAAACTGCTGAAAGAAGATTCCTGAGTTGCGTCTTCCTTGCGGGCAAGGGGTCGCGACAGTTATTGAAAGCTTTGAAGTTACTGGCATGATTTCATGCCAATATAACATTTTAGTAAAAGTCCTGGTCTCAGAAGTACCCATTCCCCAAAACCCACGCACATGTTCTCATGCAATAACAAAAGAATGAGAAAAATGTAAAATTGAGGGTGGTGACATAAAGAACACTTTGTTCTTAATTTTGATAGGATTCCACTTTTAAATTAAAGTTTAATAAACTTGCAACTTGTTTAAATATATTTTATTACACGTTCAACTGTCTTCATTCATAAATTCCCAGGGAAATAGCACATTTATTTTTAAAGTGAAAATAAATCTGTCCTCTATCAAAAATGGAATTTTGGAAATGGATGTCACTAAAGTCGGGTGGGAAACATATAGCATTGCATCCAATGAAGTATGGAGAAGTTATAACATAAAATATGTAAAGAAAATCCTGCCTGAAGGTATGTGGATAGATCATCTGAGAAAAAACAAAACAAAACAAAACAAAAACAGAAATGGAAATACAACGTATAATGGTAGAACAACCAGGCTCAGAGCAGCAGGCAACCGGTCAGAATTGGAAGCTTCAAATGGATGGATTTTGTGAAGTATTTGGACAAGTTTTTATGCCAAATGTAGTTCATGTGGAGATATGATTTCAGAAGAAGAAGAGTGCAGCAGGAGATTCGGTGGGAGACCTGTTCTGGGAGTCAGAGAAGGTGAGATGTTTTCTACAACTAATGTGGAGGAAAAACACAAACAAACCAAGTCCTGAGACTAACTTGCTGGTCTCCTTTTGCTGTCTTATAGGTAACTGATCTCCAATGGAAAAAATAAAATGGCTTAAATTCAAATATCTTCCTTTCCTATTGGTTTAGACTCAAACATATGAATAGGAAGCCTTCTCAGTCAGAAAAACAATTTATAAGTTCACTAATAGTTATATAAAAAGTTTTACTAGTCTGAGAAAAGGACATAAATCTGAAAATTCAGTGGTTGTTACTACCAATAAAGCAAGATTACTTTATTAAAATAAGGAACCGCGGATATCCTTTATGTGTTAGGTAAGACAGTCAAGCGAGGTTGTAATTATGGAGAGTAGATAATCAATGTCAAATTAAAACTTTAATAAAAATACTGATTTTACATTTATGTTGTGCAAACCATTAAAAGAAATAAATTTTAAACTGACTGATTTCCCAAAATATGTGTTTAAGGGTAAAGAAATGTACATGATGAATGTAATGTGAAATGTATGAATGTTTGAGATCCTGACAATTTTCAAAGGAGAGAACAGAGACTGCTGGATGAAGAAAATGAGAAGACAATCTGCAGGCTGCCAAACTAAACTTGAGATAAATAGAATCAAAAGTTTGGTCACTTACATGGAGAAATGAGTGAAGAGAGACCCCTATGATAATGGCATGATTTCAGAATTTCTGCAGAGAAAAATAATGAAATGAATATGAAAATTTACATATAAAATTAAAATAGATTGAAATCAGTTTTTTAATCTTCAATATGGAATTTTAGATTTTAATAGATCAAATTTCTGGAGGAAATAGCCCAGAAATTAATATGATTTTAAAAATTCATTTTATAATATTATTATGCTGATTTTGATCTCTATATTAAACTACTTAGATGTTATTTACCATTAAATTAACCCCAGACCTTCTTTATTGATATTTTTATCCCCATTATGAAGATGAGAATATAGAGGATACAAGAGGTTAAATTGTTTAATAAGGCTATGCCTGTGGTATGGGGGAAGTGGTAGGATTCAAAGCTAAGCCAGACTAAATCTAGTGTCTGGGATTTATCTACTACACAGAAAATCTTTTCCAATTCCAAGAAGAAAATGTATCTTCAAAGGTGATAAACTTAACAATAATATAATGCCCTTTAATAAATTAATGTTTAAATCAATATTATAATAACATAAACGACTTATAATCCACCAACCCATAAATTTTAATTAAAATAAAATTGGTGTTAAAACAAATCATAAAGTTGAAAGACATAATTTAAATGAGTAAATGATTTTCTATCTGTAACAATAGACTAAATTAAATAGGATTAATGTCTATCTAAAAATTATTTTAAAAATTTTTAAATTTTTATATTTGTGTGTATGTGATTATATATAATCCCTGCATTAAGTGATTAAACACTTGCCTATACACATGTAAGGTTAAATGATTGAGTGTTGATGAATGTTTGGGGAGAATAGTTATTCTCTTATATTTATTTGAGTTGTAATTTTTCTGAAGGGAGATTTGACAATGAACAAATTAGTGCCTTCAAATATATTCATATATACATGGGGACTTAACTTAAAAATAAAATGGTCCAAAAAATTTTTCTTATAGGGGTAGGAATTCAGTAAGACATGAAAGTGATATTTTGAAATCAAAAATGGGAAAAAGACATCATTCAATAACGAGTTGTAAATAATATATTAATAAATGAGGATCTCTGCCCCACTGCTTAGAAATACCTTCACTTCTCAATGATTATAAATAATTCACATGTGCTATTCACGCATTCTGTCTACTATATATTTTTTAGAACTCTTATGAATCTCTTCTCAAAATTAAAGTTGACCCACATGAAAATGAACACATAGTATTTCAGGTATGTGTGATTTTTTTCATACAAACAGTAAAAATGACACAAGGCATGTGTTCTTGGGGCAGTGCTGGTTTAAGTAGGATGGTGACGGACCACTAACTCACAAAGCTAAAGGAAGAAAGAGGGACCAGATACCCAAGGAAGCACTGCAGGCAGAGGATGACCTGGCATGGAGGCTACCTGCATGTCTGTGGCACAGGGAGCAAGCCAGTCAACAAACAAGAAGAGGGCAGGAAGGCAGGACAGCTGAAGACCAGTATCTTGGGACACTGGGTAAGAATTTTAGCTTTTATTTGGAATGAGATTTTGAGCAGAGGAGTGTCATGATCTGGCCTATTCTTTAAAAGCTGTCACACTAGCTACTCTGTTGACAGCAGAGGAGTTATCAGATGTCCCAATAGTTCCGGTGAGAAGTGATGATGGCAGGTCATTCTGGTTTGATTCTGGGTATAGTTTGAAAGTAAGGCTGATACAGTTGGCTCATTGATAGACTGTGTGGTATATGTGAGTGGGAGGAATCAAGATTAAAGGTTAACAGGAGAGATTCACTGCCATTAATGTTAATTACCACAAAGAAGCCCATCATAGAACACAGACACACACTTCACAGTACTAAAAGTGTTTTACAATGAACAACTCATTATAAATGTTCAATATACACATAAAAGATGCCCAGCACTATGTCTCAAGAAAGGTCAATATATAAGAACTAGACAAATATTGAATCCTTTGATGATATCTAACGCTGGCAAAACTGCATAAAATCTAGGATTTTCATACATTACTGAGCAACAGTTTATTGTGAAATACTTTTTAAGGAATATTCAGTGATTTCTCTCACATTTAGTATGTATGTACTATTTGACCTAATAATCTCATCAGTAGGAATGTATCCTGAAAAATCATGTGTACACATTGACACATGAAGTGGCCCATGATGATCAGTTAAGTTATAATTAGTGAATAAGAAAAGTAGGTAAGAACAATAAGGTAGAACTGTATGTGCTGAACAAATCTCAAGGAGGAATTATTTAACATTAATAGGCTTTTCAGAAGACAATTAAGTTTATTTAAATAAGGAATTTGAAGATATGTGTACTTAAACAGTTATGCTATTATTTTTATGGAAAGAATTACTTACTTGGAATACTTAAAACTGGTTATTTGGGGTGGGTGAACTCAGGTAGTGAATGGAAAAGGATATTTTCATGTTTTACTTTTACTATTTTCATTTTATAAGTACACCCCTATGTTATAGTTAAAATTTCAACTGTATTAATGAGAGTAGTGCACTATTATTTTTGTCCTTATTTGTATTTTAAAAAGAATAAAAATTTCATAAGATAAAAGTAAGAATGTAATATGAAAGCATTCAGTCTGAACCAGGGAGTGGAGATTCACTGCTGATCTCCTTTGTACAAGCTCTCATTTATTTCTTGGCATGGACAAAATTCATTGGTATTCTAGACTCTGGATATACTGAAACATGAGTTTGTACTTTGTAATACTTTGAGATCGTTTGAACCTCAGCAAGATACTACACTTTCTCAACTTATATTTTCTTAGTTGTATCTTTATGCAATTATTGTAAGGGTTAAGGAAATAATAAATGCAGAGTTTGCCTAACACGATGCCTGACTTAGAGCAATTATTCATTATATAGGAGCTACTAATACAATACTTAGGATTAGGGTGGTCAGGAGCATGGGTACCCTCCAGTAATTCCTAAATTCTTTCTTTCTTTTTTTTTTAGCTTTAGTTTTTTATTTTATTTTTATTTTTTGTGAAAATTTTTGATTCTCTGAATACTTGAAATTTCTGATAATAGTTGGTGTTGTTGGGTGAATCAAGGACAATGATCACTTTGAAGAATAAAATATGCACTATAAAACAACATTTTGTTTCTTCTTTGCTTAAAGGATTTGTACATTTGGTCATGTTAGAATTCTTATATTTCTTAAAATGACTTATTTCATCAATGTTTCTTATCCTAATATTAATATTAATCTGATAGTTCTTATTTCATAAATATTCATGCAGTGGGCTTTCCACAAAAATGTAATTATACCCATAATCTTGAAAATAAGTTAAAAATTAATATATAAAAATATGTAACTTAAAATGTGTTATTTGTTTATAACATATATTTATCATACCATGCATGAAATAAAAATTGCATTTCTACTCTTTTCTCTAAAATGATTCTCTAAATTTATGCTCAACAACAAATCTGTATTTAAATTAATCTCTTGAAGGAAAGACTAAGGGACAAAATACTTAAAATGAATATAATTGAAAAAATATGTTTTTGTTTCCATTTTAAAGATAATTTCTGCCTTGTGTCGGAAGTCAACAGGTAAAGGCAATCACTTCTATTATAATTCACCATTATAACACTGCAGCCATTATAAAGGCAATATTAGGGAAATTTATAAAGAGAATGCCTAAATCAAACTAGGGAATGATCAGTGAAATCTCAATAAAGAAATGATAGGATTGAGTCTGGAAGCGGAGGTGGTAAGGCTCATTTACACCAAAGCATGGATAAAAAGCAGGAAATGTCAATGACAGGCATCAGGAGGACTTACACTGGCCCAGGGGAGATTACATGACATGAATTATTCTAGAGAATTTATTTGCACCACAAATACCATATACCTAAATAAGAAACAAATAATCAGTGGGATTTAAATTAAAATGTGTGTGCACACTTTTAGATTTATTTTTAACATCTTGGAATTATTTGTAATTGTAAAGAGCTTGGCTGTTTCTGAAGATGCCACAGAATTGATGAGCAATACCAGTCTGTCTCAAGCAAGTTGTCAACTCGAAATGCAGTTAATATTTAAAATGGTCAGTCAGTCAGAACCACCTGCTCATTAAAGTGTTTGCTTGAGAAGCTAGGTGCTCAAGTGCTAATGCATTTATTGATGACATGCAAATTGGTTAAATATTGAAATCTCCTTTATCAAGATGTCACAGTTGTCCTCTCCATCCACTTTTCCAGTCCTTTCTTGTAACTGCAGGGAGAACAAATCAGCAAAGTCTGAGTTCAGCTTTGATCTATGAAAAAGCTAATTAAGGCAGAACAAAAGATAAATAATATAGAGTGCATAGAAATAAATTAAGCATTTTCTCCCAAGTAAGTGGCTATTTATTCACAAGGACACTAAGAAGTTGATTTTTTTTGTAGTCCCCTGTGGAGTTTCTTTGAAAAAAAATGTTATATCAAACATTAATTTATTATAAAATAGCATTGATATCAGCTAAAATGTCATGATTTTGAGATACCAACTTAATTATTTGACCATGTATTAAGTAATTAGGAAAATTGAAGGCTATAAAAGAAATAGAGGTAAAACAGTCACTGAGTATGCATGTAGCAATTAAAATGGCTTGAAGCCATTGAAGGTAATGTTGTCAATGAAGACAGTATACCATGGGTCCCACCTCTGAGCTATAGCCAATGCCAATTACTTCTCCCTGAAGTAAGTAACTTAGTCAAAGAAGCCATGTCCAAATTTATTATTTGGGAATCAAGAAAGGATACTTGTGAATCTCCCCCCAGGAAGTGGCTTCTGTGATTCTCCCTCCTTTGTTTGGATCAGAGGCAATCTCTTTTAAAACATTCTTCTGTTTAAGTCCTAATAGAAAGCAAGGCTAAACAGAAAGTTTAAAATGCACAGATGATTTTGTATTCATGTATATTTTTAAAATACATATTGAAAAATATGTCAAATCTCCACCACCTCAACTCACCAGTACTAATTACATGAAAAAAAGAAATTGTCATTTTTATGTAATTACTCCAGACCAGTGATCTTCCAACCAGATGCCACTTATAATAACAGATGCTGCAGATGATACAATGAATGCTTGCAACTGTTTCCAACAAAATAGTTAAAACAATCTCCAATCAGGTCTGATAGCATACAGCTGTTTTTCATAATGTGCAAAGCTAATTTTCTTTACTTCACATGATAATAATAGCTATTTTCCAAATCATCTTAAAGAATCTAGCAACCCAGAGCCACATAACCCATTTGTTATACTGATTCCCAAAGACCAATCTTTTGGAAAGATTTGAAACCATATCTCCCTTATAGTAATGCATAAAAAATGCTACACTCTTAAAATCACAGATCTTATGCATTGTTTTATGCATCTTTTCTGCAGAATATATAACCTAGAATATTTTCAATGACATGTGCTCCTATCTGTTGATTTTCTTAATAATACTGCTATTTCATAGTTCCTATGTAGTGACCTGCCTCACTCATCTATTATTGTCATAATAAGAGCCCAATTAGTCTACATAAAGGGTGCAAGAATTTATCAAGTAATATTTAATTTTATCATTTGAAAATAGAATGATCCATCTATTCAAAGAATGGGAGAGTCAGTCAACCAGTATTTAATTAGCTAAACTTAATTAAATACTAGCTACTCTGAAATATTATAAAATATGTAAATATTGTCATCAGATATTTTCACTTAATTGAAAAGATAAATCTCATGAGAAATGATTTGATAAGACTAAAAGGCACCATAGAAAAGAATTATGATGAAATCATCATATATTTGATGATAGAGTGGTTCCTAACCTAGTTTATTTTCTTGACTCAAATTTATATATATATATATATATATTATATTTATTTATATATATATATATATATTAAATTTATATATATATATATATATTATATTTTTATTTTGAAACTTTAGGGCTAAAGAATGAATTTGATGTGTCAATGAGATTAGTATATGGTAAATTTTAATGATTAATTTTGTTAAATATTCATACATTGAATATGGCAGGGAAATGAGTAACAGACTTTTGGAAGCTTATGGTGGTCTGATATCTGGATTTGAAGAATTTGTTGATGTTTTCTAAGATACAGAGTATTTTAAAAGCAGAGAAATGCAAAGGATATTCAGGGAACTATTCAAGTTTCTTTTGTGATATCATAGAAAAATAAAACATATTTGTGAATAACTATAGATTATGGATAGATTATGGATTTACTTGAATATAAAAAGTAAATGTATTATTAACATTGAAAATACATCTAGATTTTGTTATATGGAGTAGGAAATGTTTGGATAGAAATGTGTGCTGAAGAAATAATAATTATTAGAAAAATAAGGGAAAAAAGTAGATCAAGAGGATAAATCTGAAGCATAATGACCCCAGGAGAAAATGATGAAGATTTTGACCTAGATGATGAAATAGAATTGAACCACAATAAATTCATTTGTATGTCAAGTCATGGAAAAAAATCACCCAATATGGCCTGATCAATAAGTCAGTCAAGAACCTTCAGTTCCAGTCATTACCTATATTAGTCAGTTTTTCATCACTGTGACAAATGCCTGAGGACAACGACTTAGAGAAGGAAAGATTTATTTTGGCTCATGTTTTTAGTACATGGTCAATTGATTCTGTGGTTTGGGGCCTGGGGTGAAGCAGAACATGGTAGAAGGGAACATCTGAGGAAAGTTGCTCCACTTATGATAGGAAACAGAGACCCAGAGAGGGAGAAGCCAGGAACAAGAAAATGGCACACTTTTAGTCAGTCACCTACTTCCTCCAACCATGCCCCCACCTGCATATAGTTTCCATCAATCCCAGTAGTCCATTCAGTTATCAATGGATTAATCCACTGATGTGGTCAGAGCACTCATAATCCTCTTCTGGATAGTGCTGCTTTGGGGACCAAACCTTTAACACAAGAGCTTTGGAGAACATTCCAGATACAGACTATAATATCTCCCACATACTTTTAAAAATATTAAAGAAGCAATCTTTAATTATTCATACCAGATTATTCACACCAGATAATCAACTATCTATCTTTAATAGTAATTAATAATTTTCTATATACTATTCAGGTAAAGTATTAAATTTAAATTATGCATGGCCACTGTAAATGAAATTTCAACAACTCCACTGAGAAGACATGAAATTAAGTCTTTTAAAAGGCAAACCTTCAACAAGAGAAAATTTTGGTTGGATCATTTAGTGGTACCTAGTTCTTTAGATGACTATGTGTTCAGGAGTTGATTCTAGTAATCAGCTTCATTGGAACTGTAGAAAATTTCAAATATTCAAGAATCAAAGCAAAAAAGATGCCTAAAGAGAAGCTTATATTTATAAATTTATTTATCAGGAAAAATGCAAACAGGAAAACATGGCCATGTACAGAAAAAATAAATAAAGTAGTTCATAGAAACTTTCCTTGAGCTAGTTTAGATACTGGGGTTATTAAACAAGTATTGACATCAGTTATGTGAAATAATTTTAAGTAATTAAAGAGACTCTTTACTAAAGAACCTCAGAAAAGAAAGAAAAGCTGTCTCACCAAATACAGAACATCAGTAAAAAGATGGAAATTATAAAAAGAAACAAAATATCAGACATTTTAAATAATAAGTAATTGGCACCTTGGAGATTATATTCTCCCTTTTCCATGTGATTTGGTGTTAGTTGCTGTCATGTTATTGAACTTTGTTATGCAGTGACCATCCTAAACTAATTCTGTAAAGTTTGAGTTCTTTGTCATTTTAGCTTCTGAATTCTGCTTAGTTAACTTCGTGGTCAACTAATGACTCACTAGAGATTTATGTAAATGCCTGGGCAAACAGGTCTCTTCATCTATGTTGTATAACTATGTTTTGGGGCACAAAGAAGTGAAGAGATGACAGAGCTATACACACTATTGAATATACTATTAAAATTAAATTGATATTAATTTGGACTGAATTGTTATATGTTAAGATGTTGATTTTAATTTCCATGTTAATTGGTATGAAAAACTAAAAAAGAAATATACAATTAATCAAACTGGAATTGATTTTTGTATATTGATCTTATATCATAGGACATTAATGAGCTCATTTATTTGTCTTATAAGTTGTTATTGTTATTTATTATTGAAATTATATTATACCATCAACACAGGGCAGGTTTTATTTCTTATTTCCCAATGTGAATGTCTTCTATTTTGCTTATAATTTATAAAATATTTCAAGTTGTTAAATATTCTGTCTTTTTTATTAATTATGATGTTTATATTTTCACAGAAATTTTACTTTTTTATTCAAGCTTTTAATTTCATTGACACTTATCTGGGAACTTAAGTCAAACAACCTCATTTTTATGTCACACAATACTGGAAACAGGCATCATTTGCTCTGTTGTGATAAACAATTTTAGAATTAACCATCCATTTTTAAAAATGAATAATATGGAGAACAATTAAAAATGAACCATGTGCTATAGCTGCGTGTGGAAGATAAGGTGTAAACCAATTACCCAGAGTGCCAAATCTACCTAGAGTAGCAGCTCTCCATCCATTCAAGACTCTCTCCTCACTGTAGACAGCTATCCAGAGAGATATCACTGATTCTGTTCCAGGCCAATCCCCATTATAAGTCCCACTTTAAAATACATCCAGTTCAATATCAAAGAGTACATAAAATCTACTTTCTTAAATTTCCAGTGTAAAATACAATATTATTAACTATAATCCCAATTTCATACATTAAATATCTAGATTTATTCATCTGAGAAAGTGTATGTCTGTACTCTTGAATCTATGCCTCTCCCTTTACTCTACATCACCACACCTGGTAACCACCATTTCACCTTCTGATTCCACTTTCTATTACTATATATTCAGGTTTTTTTTTGTTGTTGTTGTTTTTAGATTTCATAGTGTACGAGATTATGCAGTATGTACTTTTCACTATCTAGAATATTTTCACTTAGCATAATGTCCTTCAGGTTTACTGAGGTTGCAAATAGAAGGTTGTTTCCTTTTTCTTTAAAGACTGAATAACATCCCATTGTCTGCATTTATACGTATATGCCACAATTTATTTATCCATTCATCTATTTACAGGAATGTCGATTGTTTCCATCTCTTGACTGTTGTGAGTACGGAAATAAACATGGGCTAGAGATAGCTTTCTGTGGGATTTATTTTGTGTCCTTTAACAGTGCTTTTCATTTCTTCTTGGTTTTCAAATGCCTGTCTACACATCATTATTACAAAGAGTTTTGCTACAAAACTGAACAAACACATGAGGTAGTACCCAGCTGGCAATTGGTTTTTCTGTTGCTCCTCTTTACAGAGCTCTAGAATGAACACAGAGGGAGCACAGCTGCCCAAGCTGATTCACAGATATACAGTCTGAATCAAAGTCACCAGAGCTGACCTGCATATCTGTATGCGTGAGAATAAATGCTTATTCCTGTATGCCATAGAGTTTTGCAGTGGCTTATTATACAGTGAACTTTAGTACTAAAATATTAAGAAATTTGAATATGCTAGCCATTAATACAGCAAAAATAGCAATAGAACATTTAAAACAATTATATAATGGAGGCAGATCTATATATTCTGGGACTCAGATGTCAGACACAGAAGCCATGAGGAAATGCAGAGATAGATAAATATTGGAGACTTGATATTTAAATCAATAAACAGACAAATGACGTGATAACACCTGGGATGCAAAAAATCAGAATGCATGAAATTTGTGGAGAAAATTAGAAATCTTTACTGTCTGACCTCAAAATATCAGCATGTTACCCACAATCCAGCAAAATTATGCTTCTGTCCTCAACATGGTGTGTTTCACTTCAGAGTTCAGTAAGAATGCATCCAAATCACCAGCTCCTGCAAGACAAGGAGGGGAATCATACGGGAATCTTGAAAATATTGACTGACTTCCCAGCCTCTCCTTACAATAAAGGCAGTGATACAGAACATATCAAGAAGTCAATCTAAAGAGAAAACCCCCAAATGACCAAGAAGTATATAAGAAATATCTTCCTACTAGTCAAGGATGTAAAATTAATACCACAGTAATCTTCAGATTCAAAATGTATTTAAGAAATTCTGCTGATAGCAATTATAATTATCATTGTACTCTTCTTCTGTGAGATTCTAGGTTTTATCCATCTCTTGGATAAGATTTTGACATTATATTTGAAGATGAAGATATTTATACATAGGCTATGAAAAATCAATTATACCTTATATATAAACTCTACAGCACTATTTCACCAGTGTGGAATGGGACCTGTAGATATATGTCCAAAGAATAATGTTATTAATCATAAAACCTCAAAAACAAAAAACAATGTCCAACCTTAAAAATGACTATATTTTAGTATGTCTAGATAATGAAATAAAACAAAGCAGTGAAAATAAGTATATTAGAGAATGGTAACATGGAGGGATACAGAAACATAAAAAAAAATACAAAGCATGCTGCTATGCAAAACCAACATGTTTATTAATATTTAAATCATTCAAGATAATAAAATATTGCTGGGTGGTGACACAAGTCTGAAATTCTAGCAAATCAGAAGGCTGAGGCAGGAGGGTCACAAGTTTGAGGCCAGCCTCAGCAACTTGGAGAGACCCTAGGCAACGTAGTGAGATCCTGTCTCAAAATAAAAATAAAAAGGAAAAGGAATAGGGATATAGCTCAGTGTAAAGCACCTCTTGGTTCAATTCCCAGCATCAATAAATACATTAATTAATTAATTAAATAGATAAATTGATAGATAAATAAATAAAACATATTGGTTAAGCTGAAAAATATATGTACTGCAATCTTTATGTGTGGATATGAACATCCCTCCCAAATTAAATGTTTTCTTCATTAGGAAATGATGTCAGTATGATCAGATATGGTTACATACAGAAATTCATGTTTATTGCTTAAGTTCAAATTTACTCAATATATCCATTCTGTCTTCTAGATGTTCTGAAGTATTTTGAAAGATTTTAACAGGAAAAAATAAATATAGTTTATCTGTTAATCTTTTATCCAGAATTCATGTCAAATCTTGTTGGAAAGTTTGCCAGAGATTTTGGATTGTTTTTATGAGCAGACTCTCTACGATATGGGGATGTTTTGTTTTATCTTTGTAATTTCAACACTTAAAACCTCACATTTCATTTTTGAGCTTGTTAAATGGGAAGTTAAATGCAACAGACTTCTGTTCTTTCTGATTTTAACATTTTTACAATGTTTCTACTGTTCCTCACTATTAGCCATGAAATTTTTTATGATTGTGTGGATAAAATATTTTCCACAGGGTTTTGAATCTTATATATTAATAACATATATGAAATTACCCCATAATATATATATATATATATATATATATATATATATATATATATAAAATACATTAAAATTTACATATATGAAGTAATTTAAACACATAATACATTCATACATAGTTATATAGTTAACTATTCATACATAGTTATACATTATATTAATGGTATCATAAAATTATCAACCTTTTGTCTATTAGTTTAGGGCTTAGTATGTAAAATATTAACATTGAAATAGTTTTCCTCTTATATACATTTTTATTTTGCTGAATTTAATTTATTATTATAGATATTTTGTAGATGGAATGAATCAATATTTTTCAAGTTCTATCTTTTCATAATAGGTTTCCAGTTTATATTATCCTTATAAATGTTTCAGTTAGAATGCTCTTTCATTTATTCTCTGAAAGAGCTTGCATGCACAGAATTTATTTGCTTAAAGATTTGCTCAAACTTGTATACAAAGCCATCTAGTGGTCTTTCTCAAGGGATAAATCTGATAGAAATTTTATGTCATCTTTTTGTTCATTTGGAATTTTCCATCTTTATTGAGTTCATTTTAATAATATGTATCTTCAAAATGTGTTGGATTTTTTTATTATTCTCATGCCATCTTAAGACTTTTTACTTTTGTCTGTAGTTGTGTCCCTTGAATGAATTTAAATTGTGTGATCTTTCTCATTTTTCTTCCTAAGTTTTGCAGGATATTGATTTGTCGAAGGGAAAGAGGGAAAAAGACGGACCTCTGAAACTAAGCTCTTTGGGTCTGCTCATCTTTCCATTCTTCTATCTTCTATTTTATTGACTTTGCTCTTATTTTTATATTCTGCCTTCTATCTTTGTCACATTATTATATTTGCTACATTATTCCTTTACGCAATTATTTTATTAATCCATGAATTGGAAAATGTTAACTTGCTTCTAAATACCCTCTTATCCTCTGTTTGGCTTTCTACCCCTTCAGTTACCTGCTTCAATCAAAGTCTGAAATGTTAAATGGATATTATAGAAATTAATGATGTGTAAGCGTTTTATAATATAACTTATAATTTTATCACAGTAAATTGCTATAATTGTTCTATTTTATTAATTATAATTGTTAATCTCCTACTGTATCCAATTTATAGGTTAAACTTTTTCATAAAATTTTATGCATAGGAAAAAAACAATAAAATCTGATACTATCTGCAGTTTTGAACTGGAAGTCTTGAAACGTATCTCCCATGGTTAAGTGGGCACTTCTGTTTACATAAGGTACACATGTAATCAAACTTAGTAGAGAATGCAATGGATAATTATTTTGAAATAATACTTTCTTTTCCAAAAAACACTTAATTGATGTATGCTTGACATTTAAAAAGATGTACTTATTTAATGTATGCATCTTAATGAGTTTGAAGTAGGTATACGATTGTAAAACCATCACCACTATCCAAGCCAAAATTACTTCCTGATGTTTCTCCTGCCTTTAAAAATTATTATTGTTTTATGTTTTATGCTTGTGTGTATTTACATCTGAGAAAATCCAACATAAATTCTAGCCTCTTACAAATTTTAAGTATATAATATTACTGTTAGCTTTAGGCACTGGGCTGTATTAGGTCATAATACATAATTATCTAGCATAATTATCTAGCATAACTGAAACCCTGTACCCGTTACACATCTCTTCCTCTTTGCTCTTCCTCCCAGTCCCTAGCAATCACCTTAATATTCTCTGCTTCTATGAGTTTGATTTTTTATATGGTACTTATGAGTGAGCACAAATAATATTTTACTTGATATGCCTCAGGCTCATTTCACTTAACATAATGTGTTAAATCCACTCAGGTTGTCCCAAATAGTGGGATTTCTTTCCCTTGTTTTAAAGAATATTCCATTATATGTTTATAACTCACTTTTTTTTTGGTACCAGGGATTGAACCCCGGGGTGCTTAACCACTGAACCACATCCCCAGCCCTTTTTGTATTTTATTTTGAGATAGAGTCTTGCTAAATTGCTCAGGGTCTAAGTTGCTGAGGCTGGCTTTGAACTTGCAATCCTCGAGCCTCAAGCCTCCTGAGCTGCTGAAATTACAAGTGTACACCACCACACCCAGTTTATAGCATAATTTTTATTAGCTCATCTATCAATGCACATTTATGCAGTTTCTGATTTTGACTATCATCAATAATGACTCAGTGACAAGGAAGTGCAAATATCTCTTCAAGATCTTGATTCTAATTAGTTCTTGTATGTATCCAGAAACAGGATTACTGGATTATGTGGTAGTTCTATGTTTCATCATGTAGGAGCTCCCATACTGTTTTCCATAATAGCGGGCCAGTTTATATTCCGGTCAACAATGGAGAACCACTCCTTTATCTCTACATCTACATCCTCACCGACATTGTTATCTGCAGTAGTTTGAGTATGTCTGGCAAATTTTTCTTGTTGGAACTTAATTTCCAAAGTCATGCATTAATAGTATTTGGGAGGTGGAAACTTTAGGAAATGACTGGATCATGAGGTCTCTGTTCTCATAAAAATGGATTAATCCATTCATTGATATTGTATTGATGATTTATACGAGTGGCTTTGTTATACACAGGAGATCTTTCTGGCTTGTTTATTCTCTGCCTCTTCATTGTAGTGCTCTTTTCTATGTAATGGTTCAGCAAGAAGACCCCCAGAAGCTATTGATACAATGCTCTTGGACTTCCTAGTTGCTAAAATTATAAATCACTGAACTTCTATTATATCATAAATCACCTGGTATCGGCTATTATATCAACAGAAAATAGAATACGACACTAACATTTTCCCTCCCTCCCTTCCTTCCTACCTCCCTACCTTCCTTTCTCTCTCTCTCTCTCTCTCTCTCTCTCTCTCTCTCTCTCTCTCTCTCTCTTTTTCTTTCTCTTTCTTTCTTTCTTATAATCATCCTAACAGGTGTGAGGTGATACCTTATTGTAATTTTCATTTGTATTTCTCTGGCAATTAGTGATGTTGAACACATTTTTGTTCACATATTGGCTATTTGTAGGTATTTTTGGAGAGATGCTTATCTGTTTTTTAACTGGGTTATTTGTTCTTCTAATCCGTTGTGTGTGTACCTTCTATATTTTAGATATTATCCCCTTATAAAATAAATGATTTGTAAGTATTTCTTCTGTTATGTAGGTTGACTTTTCATTTTATTGTTTCCTTTGCTATACAAAAGGTTTTTAGTTTGATCTCATTCCACTTGCATATGTTCGCTTTTGTTGCTTGTGTTTTTGTTGCCACATGCAAAAACCATTGCCAAGATAAACATTGAGGAGATTATATTGTTTTCTTCTAACGACCTTACAGTTTCAGACTGTATGTTAACATTCTTTAATTCATTTTTTGAGTTTTAGTGTATGATTATGTTAGAGTTTGGATATGAGGTCACCCCAAAATCTCCTGTTCAGGAATGTTGAGAGGCAAAGGGATTAGATTATGAGAACCACAAACTAATCATTGGATTGATCCATTTTCTGGATTAACCATTTGAAAGTACTGGATGTAATTGTAAGCAGGTAGGGAAGGTGGAAGTTAGTCACTGGGGCTATACCCTTGGGGATTATATCTTATTCCCCTGGCTCCTCCCTCCCTCTCTCTGCTTCCTGAATGCCATGAACTAAACAGCTTTCCGCTGCCATACCCCTCTGCCATGATGCTCTGCCTCATCCTGGGACTCAGAGCTATGTTGTTGAGCAACCATGGACTGAAACCTCTGAAACCACCAGCCCCAAATAAACTTTTCTCCCCTAAATTGTTCTTGTCAGGTATTTTGGTTACAAACAATGAATGAAAAGCTAACTAACACATTATGATACGGGTTCAATTTCCCCCCTTTCCAGACTGATGTCCAATTTTTCTAATATCATTTATCAAAGAGACATGTGCTTTTTATTTTCTAATTTCTATCCTTTTATCACCTTTTTTTCGTTGCACAATTTAAGTGTAGATGATTTTTCTCTAATTTGTATTTTCTTATCCTGTTTTATTTGTATGTATGTGTGATATATATTTATTTTCCTTTCTTTTTAAAATTGTTTTTGTTGCTGTGCTGGGAATTGAAAGCAGGGCCTCCCCATGCTTGGCAATTACTCTACTGCAATAAATTATATATTCGGCCTAAACTCTATCTCTCTTCTTCTTCTTCCTTTTTTTTTTTTTTTTTTTTTTTTTGTCTTCTTCAGTTCTGGGGATTCAAGTCCTCATGCATGCTAGGCAAGTGCTCTACCACTGAGCTGGAACCCCAGACTCATTGTCTTTGATTTTTAAATACAAAATATAAACTAGGATTTTTTTTTCAAATCCAAAACTTATTCTTACTTTTATCCTTTAGCTTGAACATATCAAGATAATACAGATTATATTATTTGGGCATGGAAAATTTATTCATTCTATTATTGTTCATTTTGAGTTTTTAGCTTTATTTTTACAATGCAAAATAATTTATTACTTTTGTTGTCAATATAAAATAAAAATTTTTCACAATTAAAGTTTTCTGTATTTTCCACTTTATTAACTCATTCTCTTTTAATTTTTTATGCATTTTTAGTTGTAGATAAATGCAATAACTTTAATTATTTTATGTGGTCCTGAAGACCAAACCCAGTGCCTCACACATGCAAGCCACAACCCCAGCCCCACTTTTAAATTATTTTTGATGTTCCCTAAATAGTCTAAACAATGCTAAAAGTACTTTATTTACATATATTCAAATGTTTCATTTTGCTTTCTCTCTTTACTGGTCAAGCAGCTGTGTATACAAATTAATACTGACAGCAACTTCCCATCTGCACTGTGTAGATAGTACCATACTATATTGTTTCTTCTGTTGTCATTGATGAGAAGTGTGCTATTATTAATTATAATTATTGTAATCAATGTACTTTACATCCTGGTGATTTTTAGTATTTGCTTTTCTTAATATTTTACAGTTTTCAGGAAACATAGTTAAGTGTGGATATATTATCCTATATTTTCAAAAATTTTCTTGGTTTTTTAAAAGTTCTTACACTCAAAAGGCATGACTTTATGTGTATCCTTATGGATTTTCAAGTATTATCTCTTTAAGTATTATTTTCCATTGTTTCATTCACCATATTCTTCTGTAATTGCTAATCAATGTTTAATGGAACTTTTCAATCTGACTTCTGTATCTCTCATTGATACTCTATCACTTATCTCACCTCTCTCCCTGTTGTGCTTTTGTGGTGAAATTTGTGTTAAAATAAGACTGTCTAAATGGAACACAAGAAAAGAAAACTGAACTCTTTGTTTCACAGAAATGGTTACATCAGATTTGTCAATTTTCTTCTTTCTCTAAAATAATTGTTGGTAAGATAAAAGAAGAGTGAAGAATACTGCCTGTTTCTCAAGCATATATATGGAGTTAAAATTTGGCTCACCACCTGGTAATATCATGAACTATAAGGCAATGTGTTCCTTTGGATGACCCAGGGGGCAGAGTCAGTCTTCAGTTCCTTCAATTTATGATCTCTGCCTACAAGCAGAAAGAGACAACCTTGTAAATCACAGTGGATACTTAGGTCAAGGCAGACAGTGCATTACAGCTGAAAAACAAAGCAGGAGGGTTGGAGATGTAGCTCAGTAGTAGAGTGCTTGTCTAATATGCATGAGTTCATGGTTCTGATTCTCTGCACTAAACAGATAAATAAAAAGATAGTAAGTATTGACCACAATGTATGTTGGGATAAATCTTTGCTTGCATCTTCCCCTTTTCATAGTCATCATAGATGTGGGTATAATAATCCTGTCTTAATAAATTTGATAGTTGATATTAATAAGGCTGAAAAATTCACAGAAATAAGCTTAAAACAAGTAGTTTGAAACACAAATCCTCTATGCTTCAAAGGTAATCAAGAAAACTACT
This sequence comes from Marmota monax, assembly GCF_021218885.2. Lineage (NCBI taxonomy): Eukaryota > Metazoa > Chordata > Mammalia > Rodentia > Sciuridae > Marmota > Marmota monax. The sequence continues at coordinate 1,040,558 of NW_026692881.1, forward strand.
TTGTCTGAAGCTCTCAACAAAGTAAAACAAACTTCATACTACAACTGCAAAATAAATAAATATAGTAATTCTTTTTGGGGATTTAATTCTGAACACATAATCACAAAGTGATAAATTATACATAGTACAATAGAAGGTGCTATATGAAAGGGGAAATTAATACATTGTTGGGCACCAGTAATAGCTTTGTGAAGCAGGTGATGATTGAACTCTTAAATGAAACAGTAAATAAGCATTAGCTAAAAGTAAATCTTGGTTAACAGTGATTGAAGGTCAAGGTGAGGTAATTAATTTGAAAACAAAATGGTTTTCTAGAAGATATGATGGAGGCCAGATGGGGATTCTGACCATTGAGTTGATGGTCTTCCTTGAGTCTATGTTCAGGAAAAGACAATAAAATAAAGGAATTTACTGATTTGTAAGGAAAGTGTTGAAACAATTGATCAAGGAATCAAATTTGCAGAGAGAGAGGAAAAAACTACAATAGCAACAACAACAATTCAAAGACAATATGGTTATCAGTGAGAATGTAAAGGGGTCATTGAAGTAAGGATATCAGTGAGGTGGAAGAAGATATGGGTTTGGTGAACTTATAATGCAATTAGAGAATATTGTGGAAATCTAGAATTTCAGAGGTAGAAATGTTTCAACAGATCTAATTCTAGCAAGTGTTTGCATGATTGAGTGACAGGATGCAGTGATTCAGAAGTTTAGTGGGAATGAAGTAATCTGAATGAGAAAATGAAACCTGAATGAGAAAGACAGGGAGTTTGGGCAATATCTTGTTTTTTCCAGGGAAGGGTTGACCTTATCCAGCTATAGCAGGAGTTGAGGAGAAAGTATAACAGGGATCCAAGACACAAAGTTAACCTGCTACAGCAAAAAGGGGGTTAAAGGGTAGTATATTGCACAGAATTAACTTCACAGCAATACAGGGGTGTTTTTATAATAGGAAGGACATTATTTATTAAGCAATTAGTTATTAAATTCTATAATATGTCATATGAATCTAGGGAGAAATAATGTGGTAAAGAAAAAAGGAAAAACTCATGAAGGAAAATAAATATAGCACTTATTTAATATAACAAATAAAATGGTATGAATTTCTATGTAAGATGTAAGACATAAGTCTTGTAATGGTATGTCAGAGGACAAGGAAAGAAAAAGTGAATCAATCTTGCTTCATAGGGCATGAGAGGGATATGATGTCTTCAGCGCAAGCAAACAGGTGACAGAAAGACCAGTCAGTGGGTAGACTAATCATGAAAGAAAAAGTGTAGACAGAAGAGTTGAGGAAGGAGTAAATTAGTGGAGGGTTAGGTAGAAAGCATAGAACTGGATATAAATCATGTAAAACAGGATGAAGAGCTTATCAGATTTAGCTGGATGGTGAGGTATATGATAATAAATGTTTAATCAATATGAACTCAAGAGTTCTGTTACACCCAGCAAAGCATTCTTAAAAACTGTGGTATTGGTATGACAGTGACTTTACCTTGAAGACTCTCAAATGGTGAGTAGGGGCATATGACTTTATGGGAGGGAGACACCTAGGGATGCATCATGATTGAAGAGTGGAAGAGTTCATAGGGTTTATTCATGAGGCATTATTAAATACCTACACTATGCTAGGCCCTGTTTAAGTAGTGAACATAAAAGCAACCGAAGGTCATTGTCCTTTCATTCAAAGACAGGAATGACAGTCAAAATATATTATGAAAATAGTTTAAAGATGGCAATATATGCTATGATGAAAAATGAGGAAAGATATTGACAATGTTGGTAGAAGCTCTCTATTTCTTCTGATGTGGTTATAAAAGTATCCTCTTCCACTTCCTGGACACTACCATCACTTGAATGCCTGTAGAGGACATCCTAACACAGTGAAACTTAAAACAGGTGAGAAGCAAATCAAAATGATTTCTAGAAGAGTCATCCAAACTGGGAAATCATCAACTGCAGACTTTTAGAGATTAAAGGATACCGGAAGTGGTCATGAGCCACTGAGTCTATGAAAGAGAAAAAGTAGGAGAGGAGTTCAGGGAAATAGGAGAATAGGGTTAAATAATAAGGGATGGTAAATCAATATACGGATTTTAGCTTTATTCTAAGATTGAAAATTGTTAGGGTATTTGGACCAGATGAGTAACTCATTTCATTTTAAAAGGAAGGCTCCAACTACTGTGGTGATATTAGGCTCTTGGAAAGTAAAAGTAGAAGGAGGGAGAAAATAAAAATAAACTAGGCAAGAGATGATGAGGCTTGGATCAAAGTGGAAACGTGAAGAGGGTTAGCAGAGCTTAGAGCCTCAACAAACTGCAAAGACAAAGCCAACAAGATATGCTGGCTTTTGCATGTGAATGAGGACAGAAAAGGAAGCCAGAAGATTCCAAGTTCATGGTCTTAACAACTGCAAGCATGGATTACATTATTCTGCTCCTGGAATAGTTTCTGAATAATTGTTTTGTTTTTGTTTTTGGTTACTTTGGTATTCTTTTGGAATGACCAGCTTTTCCTTATCTGAGCTGAATGTCCTTAGTTCTAATGAGAAGTTGCTAATTGATTGGTTATTTAAATTTAATTGGTAAGGAATAGAGAAGAAAGAGAAAATTTAATTAGGTTTCATAGAAGAGACTTGGATTGAGAAAAAAAGTTAATTTTGAGCCCATGACCTAAACACTTTAATTTTCCCAATTTGAAAATATCCCATCAATTCTCTTATTTAAGCAATAGGGAAACTGAGTGCTCTGAAATTTAAGTCAAAAGTTACATTGCTAGTAACAAGTAGAGCTGCTGCTATCAGAAATTCAGCATCTCATTTTTTAGTCTGGTGACCCTTCTACTTTACCATATCAGTTGATGTGACATAGCAGATTTTGTTCCTGGAGCCACTGGCCATCAACAAAAGTGCAATGTTTACCCTTTTTCTTTGTCTTGTTCTCTCACTATTTATCTTTTTCTTTTCAGAGACCCTGGTGTGTGTGAGATCTTTTAATGCAGGAATTTGGGGATTCTAAAGCTTGTGTGACATAAAATTTCAACTTTTCTCATCTTCTAATTCAATCTCTTAATTTTTTTCTCAATATTGTAAAGAATCTTCACAAATCGGATAGATGATTTGCTGGATTACTTTACTTTAAAATATCATATGTTATTTCTGTAAAACAGAACAACTAAGGTCACTTAAATGCCAACACTTCTGGTCCTCAGTCACCACTGTTAAAGGACAGACAAAAATTTTGTTTTTGAGGAGGTCTGTGCCAGGATTAAAGGGCTCCTGTACATTGTGGTGAGTAAACACACAGGTAATTTCAGGCACAGTGAAAACTGATTCTTTCTCTGTGACTCACCAGGCAACCTGTATCAAATACTAGGAAGTTTCCCTCTTGTTGTGAACCTCAAACTCCAGGCTCAGGAAAAATCATCCTTGAGGTCAGCTATCCTGGATCATGTGATATTATGAATTGCAGATTAGTTGTAAACTCCCCATTGTATCCATGAAATGGCTTTGTAGCACATGCACAAAGTCAGAAAAGGAAAGTTTCCCATTCCTGGCTATTGTGTGTCCTTGAGCCTCTGCTATGGCTGCCTGTGGTTAGTTTGGACAAAAGGATTTGAAACTGAACTTTACAGCTTTGTTCCTCACATTTCTTTCCTCTTCACAATATTGGCTCCGTGCCACAAAATAATTTAATAAGAAGTGTGATTATTTTGGCGTTTTGTTTTTTCCAACTTATGAGGTTGATTGACAAATAGGAATTACACATATTTAAGCTATACAGTATAACACTTTGCTATGCATGCATAGTGTAAAATAATTATTTTTTTTATTTTTTTTTATTGGTTGTTCAAAACATTACAAAGTTCATGACATATCATCTTCCATACATTTGATTAAAGTGGGTTATGAACTCCCATTTTTTACCCCAAATACAAGTTGCAGAATCACATCGGTTACTCATCCACATTTTTACATAATGCCATATTAGTAACTGTTGTATTCTGCTACCTTTCCTATCCCCTACTATCCCCCTCCCCTTCCCTCTCATCTTCCCTCTCTACCCCATCTGCTGTTGTTTAATTCTCTCCCTTGTTTTTTTTCCCCCTTTCCCCTCACAAACTCTTATATGCAATTTTGTGTAACAATGAGGGTCTCCTTCCATTTTCATAGTTTCCCTTCTCTCTCCCTTTCTCTCCCCCCACTCATCTCTGTTTAATGTTAATCTCCTCATGCTCTTCTTCCCTGTTCTGATCTTAGTTGCTCTCTTTATATCAAAGAAGACATTTGGCATTTGTTTTTTAAGGATTGGCTAGCTTCACTTAGCATAATCTGCTCTAATGCCATCCATTTCCCTGCAAAATCCATGATTTTGTCATTTTTTAGTGCTGCGTAATACTCCATTGTGTATAGATGCCACAGTTTTTTAATCCATTCATCTATTGAAGGGCATCTAGGTTGATTCCAAAGTCTAGCTATTGTGAATTGTGCTGCTATGATCATTGATGTGGCAGTATCCCTATAGTATGCTCTTTTAAGGTCCTCAGGGAATAGACCGAGAAGGGAGATAGCTGGGTCAAATGGTGGTTCCATTCCCAGCTTTCCTAGGAATCTCCATACTGCTTTCCATATTGGCCGCACCAATTTGCAGTTCCACCAGCAATGTACAAGTGTACCCTTTTCCCCACATCCTCGCCAGCACTTATTGTTGCTTGACTTCATAATGGCTGCCAATCTTACTGGAGTGAGATGGTATCTTAGGGTGGTTTTGATTTGCATTTCTCTGACTGCTAGAGATGGTGAGCATTTTTTCATGTACTTGTTGACTGATTGTATGTCCTCCTCTGAAAAGTGTCTGTTCAGGTCCTTGGCCCATTTGTTGATAGGGTTGTTTGTTATCTTATTGTTTACTTTTTTGAGTTCTTTGTATATTCTGGATATTAGGGCTCTATCTGAAGTGTGAGGAGTAAAAATTTGTTCCCAGGATGTAGGTTCCCTATTTACCTCTCTTATTGTTTCTCTTGCTGAGAAAAAACTTTTTAGTTTAAGTAAGTCCCATTTGTTTATTCTTGTTATTAACTCTTGGGCTGTGGGCGTCCTATTAAGGAATTTGGAGCCCGACCCCACAATGTGTAGATCGGAGCCAACTTTTTCTTCTATCAGGTGCAGAGTCTCTGATTTGATATCTATCTCCTTGATCCATTTTGAATTAACTTTTGTGCATGGCGAGAGAAAGGGGTTCAGCTTCATTTTGTTGCATATGGATTTCCAGTTTTCCCAGCACCATTTGTTGAAGATGCTATCCTTTCTCCATTGCATGCTTTTAGCGCCTTTATCAAATATAAGAAAGTTGTAATTTTGTGGATTGGTCTCTGTGTCCTCTATTCTGTACCATTGGTCCACCTGCCTGTTTTGGTACCAGTACCATGCTGTTTTTGTTACTATTGCTCTGTAGTACAGTTTGAAATCTGGTATCGCTATACCTCCCGATTCACACTTCCTGCTTAGAATTGCTTTTGCTATTCTGGGTCTTTTGTCTTTCCATATGAATTTCATGATTGCTTTATCTATTTCTACCAGAAATGCCGTTGGGATTTTGATTGGCATCGCATTAGACCTGTAGAGAACTTTGGGTAATATCACCATTTTGATGATGTTGGTTCTGCCTATCCATGAACAGAGTACATTTTTCCACCTTCTAAGATCTTCTTCTATCTCTCTCTTTAGGGTTCTGTAGTTTTCATTGTATAAATATTTCACCTCTTTTGTTAGGTTGATTCCCAAGTATTTTATTTTTTTTGAGGATATTGTGAATGGGGTGGTTTTCCTCATTTCCATTTCAGAAGTTTTGTTGCTGATATACAGGAATGCCTTTGATTTATGCGTGTTGATTTTATATCCTGCCACTTTGCTGAATTCATTTATTAGTTCTAGTATTTTCTTTGTAGACCCTTTTGGGTCTTCTAGGTATAGGATCATATCGTGCGCAAATAGTGATATTTTAAGTTCTTCTTTTCCTATTTTTATGCCTTTAATTTCTTTTGTCTGTCTAATTGCTCTGGCTAGTATTTCAAGGACTAAATTAAATAGAAGTGGTGAGAGAGGGCATCCCTGTCTTCTTCCAGATTTTAGAGGGAATGCCTTCAGTTTTTCTCCATTTAGAATGATGCTAGCCTGAGGCTTAGCATATATAACTTTTACAATGTTGAGGTAAGTTCCTGTTATCCCCAGTTTTTCTAGTGTTTTGAACATGAAAGGATGCTGTGCTTTGTCGAATGCTTTTTCTGCATCTATGGAGACGATCATATGCTTCTTATCTTTAATTCTATTGATGTGGTGAATAATATTTATTGATTTCCGTATATTGAACCAGCCTTGCATCCCAGGGATGAATCCTACTTGATCATGGTGCACAATTTTTTTGATATGCTTTTGTATTCGATTTGCCAGGATTTTATTGAGAATTTTTGCATCTATGTTCATTAGAGATATTGGTCTGTAGTTTTCTTTCTTTGAAGTGTCTTTGTCTGGTTTCGGGATCAGGGTGATGTTGGCCTCATAGAATGAATTTGGAAGAGCTCCTTCTTTTTCTATTTCTTGAAATAGTTTGAAGCATATTGGTATTAATTCTTCTTTGAAGGTTTTGTAAAACTCCGCTGTATACCCATCTGGTCCAGGGCTTTTCTTGGTTGGTAGTCTTTTGATGGCTTCTTCTATTTCTTCCTTTGTTATTGGTCTGTTTAAATTGTGTGTGTCTTCCTGACTCAATCTGGGCAGCTCATATGACTTAAGAAATTTATCGATGTCTTCACTGTCTTCTATTTTATTAGAATATAGGGTTTCAAAATACTTTCTAATTATCTTCTGTATTTCTGTAGTGTCTGTTGTGATATTGCCTTTTTCATCCCGTATGTTAGTGATTTGAGTTTTCTCTCTTCTTCTCTTCGTTAGCATGGCTAAGGGTCTGTCGATCTTATTTATTTTTTCAAAGAACCAACTTTTAGTTTTATCAATTTTTTCAATGTTTTTTTTGTTTCAATTTCGTTGATTTCCGCTCTGATTTTAATTATTTCTTGTCTTCTGCTATATTTGCTGTTGTTTTGCTCTTCCTTTTCTAGGGTTTTGAGATGTAATGTGAGTTCATTTATTTGTTGGTTTTTTCTTTTTTTGAGGAATGAACTCCAGGAAATGAATTTCCCTCTTAAAACTGCTTTCATTGTTTCCCATAGATTCCGGTATGTTGTGTCTGAATTGTCGTTTATCTCTAAGAATTTTTTGATTTCCTCCTTTATGTCTTCTGTAACCCATTGATCATTCAGTAACATATTGTTTATTTTCCATGTGATGCAGGATTTTTTCCTTCCTTCTTTTTTCATTGATTTCCAGTTTCATTCCATTATGATCAGATATGGTGCATGGTATTATCTCCACTCCTTTATATTTACTAAGAGTTGCCCTATGGCATAATATATGATCTATCTTTGAGTAAGATCCATGTGCTGCTGAGAAGAACGTGTATCAACTTGATGATGGTTGATGTAATCTATATATGTTGGTTAAGTCTAGGTTATTGATTGTGTCTTTGAGTTCTATAGTTTCTTTATTCAACTTTTGTCTGGAGGATCTGTCTAATGGCGAGAGTGGTGTGTTGAAGTCCCCCATAATTATTGTGTTGTGGTCAATTTGACTCTTGAACTTGAGGAGAGTTTGTTTTATGAACGTTGCTGCACCATTATTTGGTTCATACATATTGATAATTGTTATGTCTTGTTGGTGGATGGTTCCTTTTAACAGGATATAGTGTCCTTCTTTATCCCTTTTGATTAACTTAGGTTTGAAGTTGATTTTATTCGATATGAGTATGGCCACTCCTGCTTGCTTCCGAGGGCCATGTGAGTGGTATGATTTTTCCCAACCTTTCACCTTCAGCCTGTGTATGTCTTTTCCTATCATATGAGTCTCCTGAAGGCAGCATATTGTTGGATTTGTTTTTTTGATCCAGGTTACCAGCCTGTGTCTCTTGATTGGAGAGTTTAGTCCATTAACATTTAAGGTTACAATTGAAATATGATTTCTACTTCCAGTCATGTTTATTTATTTATTTATTTTAGTTTGGCTAGTTTTTACTTTTTGGTTGTTTTCCTCCCCCTTTACTGAGATACCTCCCGCTGTTGGTTTTGGGCACTATTTTTCCATTCCTCTTCTTGTAGAATTTTGCCCAAAATGCTTTGCAGTGCTGGTTTTCTGGCTGCGAATTCTTTTAGCTTTTGTTTATCATGAAAGATTTTAATTTCATTGTCAAATCTGAAGCTTAATTTTGATGGATACAGTATTCTTGGTTGGAATCCATTATTTTTCAGCATTTGAAATACATTGTTCCAGGATCTTCTCACTTTCAAAGTCTGTGATGAAAAATCAGCCGTTAACCTAATTGGTTTACCTCTGAATGTAATCTGCCTCCTTTCCCTCGTAGCTTTTAATATTCTCTCCTTGTTCTGTATATTGGCTATCTTCATAATTATATGTCTTGGAGTTGGCCTATTATAGTTTTGAATGTTTGGGGTCCTGTAGGCTTCCAGGATTTGGCAATCCATTCCATCTTTCATCTCTGGGAAGTTTTCTAGGATTATTTCATTCAATAGGTTGTCCATTCCTTTGGTTTGAACCTCTGTGCCTTCTTCTATCCCAGTGACTCTCAAATTTGGTTTTTTGATGAGATCCCATATCTCTTGGATAGAATGCTCGTGAGATTTAAGCATCTTTTCAGTGTTGGCTATATTCTTTTCAAGTTGATAAACTTTGTCTTCATTATCTGATGTTCTGACTTCTACTTGATCTAGTCTATTTGTAATATTCTCGTTAGCGTTTTTAATCTGGTTTATGGTTTCTTGCATTTCTAAAATCACTGTTTGGTTTTTTTTAAAGATCTCTATCTCCTGGTAAAGCTCGTTCTTTGCAGTTTGAATTTGTTTGTTTAGTTCATTTTCAAAATATACTTTCAATTCTTGGACTTGCTGTCTCATGTCTTCTCTAAAATTCCGTTCCATCTGAGTTAGGTATGCCTTGATTTCTTTCCCTGTCCATGTTTCTGATGTTTCTAGGTCCTCCTGTAGATTTAAGTTGTCCTGCATTATCTGTACTCATTTTTTCCCTTGTTTTTTCATGTTGTTCACGTTACTTTCCAGCTCTGTTTGACTGCTTTGTAACTGCTTTCTCCTATATATTTGTTTTGGCTTTGTTTATCTCTGTTGTCTCTCCTTTGTGGTGGGAGATTATGCCTATAGATGTTGGGCTTTATTGTACTTTAGAGCTGATTCATTCAATTTATAAAGGGCTTCCAGATTTTGTATGCATATAGTGATTTGTTTTTTGTTCTTAGGACTTTAGGTTAGGTGCTATGAAGGTATAAGGGTTAGTATGTCTTGGCTACTTTAGAAGATTGCTCTACTGAAGGGGGATACTAACCGTCAATTGGATCAGGGTGTTGGTAGTAGCTAGGTATTTAGGAGCACTATAGACGGCCTCGAAACTTTCACCTGTTTGCATTTAGACAGTTACACGAAATGGAGGACCTAATGCTTGGGATGAAAGTTGGGGGAAGGGGAAGGAAGGTGCTCTTGAAAAGAAAGAAGGAGGGAGAGTTAGATAGCATAGAGGAGAATGGAAAGAACAATAAAACTTGGAAGGGGAGGGAGAGAGGGAAAAAAGGGAGAGAAAAAAATAAAATAAAATAAGAAATAAAATTAGGTCTTAGAGATCCATTTTCTTCTCTTCCCGTAGGCAAAGCTGTGCCCTCCAGGCTGAGATTTGCCCTCAATGTGTCAACAGCAATCCCTGTAAGGCGGCTCCTGGGAGCCTCTCAATCCTCTTGGTCCAGAGCCGTTTCACTTCTACGGCCCCTCCTCCCCTTCCTCCTGCCAGCCAGCCAGGTCCTGTTCACCGGAGGCGGTTCTCCAAGGATTTGGTTACACTTTCAGCCCCTCCGTGTGCTCTATTTCCCTAACGACTGAGCACTCTCTCTGTCATTCATCTAAGCCCCAGTGCTGTGGAGCTGTGTTCTGGGAGTCAATAGTTTAATTTTTCTGGTCCCCTTTGGTGGGCACACCTTTGGAATCTGGTGGCTAAGACCATTGGTGTCGCTGCTGGCGGTAATGGGAGTTGGGGGTCGAGGATCCCCTCTGCTTCCCTCAGCCCCTACAATCTCGACCACTCTGCTGGCAGTAGGAGGAGTTGGGGGTCTGGAGTGTCCTCTGTTTCCCTCCGCCCCTACTGTCACACCCTCTCAGTTGGCGGTTGGGGTAGTTGGGGGTGGGGAGTCTTCTCTGCTTCCCTCCGCCCCTACAGTCACGCCCACGTCACTGGCAGTAGGGGGAGTTGGGGGTCGAGAGTCCTTTGGCCCTTACGGTCACGCCCACGGAGAGATTTTGAAGTTTCCCGGTTGTTTGTATCTGATGCGGGTGGGAGTCACACACCTGCTAAAGTAGATTCCGCTGGGAAGGAATCTCTTTGGCCGAACTTTGGTGACTTTCCCTCTCTGCTATGGCGGGCCCCTGGCTCCTTGCTGGGGTGTCCGAAGGGAGGGGTGGAACTGGCTTGTCTCTGGTCTGACACAATCTCTGGTTTTAGTTCCCAGTTCGCTATTTCATAAAGGCTTGGTTAGATTCCCTTCACGTTGTCTCGGGGGGGAGCCGTTTGCAGGGTGGACGGGGCAGTTCCCAGAGCCGGGCGGGCGGGGGGCCGTTCGCAGTGGGGGCGGGGCCGTTAGCAGAGCCGGGAGGGCGCAAGCCGTCTGCCAGGCCAGGCGGGGACCCTTCTCGCTGCGCCGGGCCACCGGGGGCCGCCTACAGAGCCGGGCCTGGCATTAAATCTTATAACACTTTTGGTAGTATATATACATATATATACATATATATGATATAATTTCTAATTTTTCTGAGTGCACATTTTGCAGAATCATATTGGTCATGTAGTCACACATATACATACAATAATAACATCTGTTTCATTCTACTATCTTTCCTATCCCTACATCCCCTCCCCTTCCCTCCCATCAATTTCCTCTACCTAATCTAACACTTATCTGCCCTACTACTTGTACCTCCCACTCCACCTTATTGTGAATTAGCATCCACATATTAGAGAAAACATTTGGCCTTTGGTTTTGCAAAATTGGCTTATTTTACTTAGCATGATATTCTCCAACTACAACCATTTACTGGCAAATTTCATAATTTTACTTTTCTTTAAAGTTGAGTAATATCCCATCAAATATATACTACATTTCTTTATCCATTCATCTACTGAGGGACATCTAGGTTGCTTTCGTAGTCTAGCTATTGTGAATTGAACTGCTCTAAACATTGATGTGGCTGCATCACTAAAGGATGCTGATTTTAAGTCTCTTGGGTATAAACCAAGGAGTGGAATAGCTGGATGAAATGGTGGTTCTATTTCCAATTTTCTGAGGAATCTCCATATTGCTTTCCATAGCGGTTGTACCAATTTGCAGTCCCACCAGCAATGTATGAGTGTACCTTTTTCACCACATTCTCACTAACATTTATTCTGTATTCTTGATGATTGTCATTCTGACACGAGTAAGATGAAATCTTAGAGTGGTTTTGACTTGTATTTCTCTAATTATTAGAAAAATAATTTCTAAAAGTGTTGAGCACTTTTTCATATATTAATTGATCAATTATTTTTTTCTTCTGTGAAGTGTCTGTTCAGTTCCTTAGCCCATTTATTGATTGGGTTATTTGTTTTTTGGTGTTAAGCATTTTTAATTCTTTATATATTCTAGAGATTAATGCTTTATCAAAAGTGGATATGATAAAGATATTCTTCCAATCTATAGGCTCTCTCCTCACATTATTAATTGTTTTCTTTGCTGATAAAAAGCTTTTTAATTTGAATTCATCCCATTTATTAATTTTTGATTTTACTTCTCGAGCTTTAGGAATCTTGTTAAGGAAGTCAGATCCTAGGCTGACGTGGTGAAGATTTGGTCCTTTTTTTTTCTGTTAGGTGCAGAGTCTCTGTTCTAGTGCATAAGTCTTTGATCCACTTTGAGTTGAGTTTTGTGCCGGGTGAGAGATAAAGGTTTAATTTCATTTTGCTACATATGGATTTCCAGTTTTGCCAGCACTGTTTATTGAATAGACTGTCTTTTCTCCAGTGAATGTTTTTGGCAACTTTGTCTAGTATGATGTAACCATATTTATGTGTGTTTGACTCTGTATCTTCTATTCTGTATCATTGGTCTACAAGTCTATTTTAGTGCCAATACCATGCTATTTTTATTACTATAGTTCTGTAGCATAGTTTAAGGTCTGGTATTGTGATGTCTCCATAGTTTAAAGTCTGGTATTGTGATGCTTCACTTTTCTTGCTAAGGATTGCTTTAGCTCTTCTGGGTCCCTTATTTTTTCCAAATAAATTTTATGATTGCTTTTTCTAATTCTATGAAGAATGTCATTGGGATTTTAATAGAAATTGCATTAAATCTTATAACACTTTTGGTAGTATGGCCATTTTGACAATATTAATTCTGCCTATCCAGGAGCATGGGACATCTTTCCATCTTCTGAGGTTTTCTTCAATTTCTGTCTTTAGTGCTCTGTAGGTTTCATTGTATCGGTACCTTTTTTGTTAGATTGATTCTCAGATTGTTTATTTGTTTGTTTGTTTGTTTGTTTTGAGGCTATTGTGAATGGAGTAGTTTTCCTAATTTCTCCTTCAATGGATTCTTCACTGATGTATAGGAATGCATTTGATTTATGGGTGTTGATTTTATATCTTGCTACTTTGCTGAATTCATTTATTAGTTCTATAAGTTTTCTGGTGGAATTTTTTGGATCTTCTAGATATAGAATCATGTCATCAGCAAATAGTGATAGTTTGAGTTCTTCTTTACCTGTTTTTATCCCTTAATTTCTTTCTTCTAATTGCTCTGGATAGAGTTTTAAGGATGATGTTGAATAGAAGTGGTGAAATAGAATATCTTTGTCTTGTTCCAGTTTTTAATGGGAATGCTTTCATTTTTTCTCCATTTAAAATGATGCTGACATTGGGTTTAACATATATAGCTTTTACAGTGTTGAGGTATATTTCTACTATCCCTAGTTTTTCTAGTGTTTTGAACATGAAGGTGTGCTGTATTTTGTCAAATGCATTTTCCTTATTTTTGAAATGATCATATGATTCTTGTTTTTAAGTCTATTAATATGATGTATCTTATGCCACAAAGCAACTCTTAGTAGATACAAAAAAGCAGAGATAATACCCTGCATTCTATCAGACCACAATGGAATGGAATTAGAAATCAGTGATACAATAAAAAATAGAAGCTACTGTAACAAATGGAGACTAAATAATGCACAGTTGAATAATGACTGGATATTAGAAAAAAATCAATGATGAAATAAAAATATTCTTAGAGGTAAATGAGAACACTGATCAACATATCAAAATTAAAAAAAAATAAAATTCAACAAATAAATGACTTAACACTACATCTCAAAGCCCTAGAAAAAGAAGAACAAATCAACACCCCAAACAGTAGAAGACAGGAAATAATTAAAATTGGACTGAAATTGATGAAATTGAAACAAAAGAAATAATTGACAAAACAAAAAGTTGTTCTTTGAAAAAATAAATAAAATAGATAAACCACTGGCCATACTAATGTAGAGAAATCTCAAATTACTAATATACAAGATAAAGAAGGAAATATCACAATGGACATGTCTGAAATACAGAAGACAATTAGAAATTATTAAAAAAATATACTCTAATAAAATAGAAAATATTGAAGACATCGACAAATTTCTAAAAACATGTGACCTACCCAAACTAAATAAAGAGGTTATACATAATTTAAATAGATCAATTTCAAGTAATAAAATAGAAAATGCCATCAAAAAACCTACCAACCAAGAAAAGCCCAGGACCAGATGGATTCTCAGTCAAGTTCTACAAGACTTTCAAAGAAGAATTAACACCAATACTCCTCAAAGTATTCCCTGAAATAGAAAAGAAGGGAACTCTTCCCAACTCATTCTATGAGGCTAATATCACCCTGATACCAGAGCTAGACAAAGACCTATCAAGAATAGAAAACTTCAGACCAATATCCCTGATGAACATAGATGCAAAAATTCTCAGTAAAATTCTGGCAAATCGCATACAAAGACATATTAAAAAGATAGTATACCACAATCAAATAGGATTCATCCCAGGGAGGCAGGGTTGGTTCAACATACAGAAATCAATAAACGTAATGCATCATATTCTTTTACATTTTTTTAACTTTAAAATTCTTCTAAAATTTGGTTGTCTTGCATTCCACATCTTTTCTGTGATTTCTTAGTGATTTCAAATTGTCATTGTCCTCTGCACTTACTATGAGTATCTCAGTTATTAGTTGTAATTAATTTTCAATAGGATTTTTTCTGAATTATGTATTTGTACACATTTTCAGTCATGTTTTTTTTTTCTTTCTATTTTTTTTTTTTATGGTGGTGCTGGGAATTGAACTCAGGGCCTTGTGCCTGTGAGGTAAGCACTGTACCAACTGAGCTATATCTCTAGCTGCCCTACTTTCCATTTTTAAAGAATTGTTTTTTAATGAAATTATTACCTTTTTGCTTGGACTGCAATTACTTGGTCTTTTCAGGCCATTTCTCTTTTACATCTTAGTGAAACATTGAGCCCCATGGAAGGAGGCCTTCACTACTCTAGCTAAGGCCTCTTGCACACCTGACACTCTACCTATATTACTATTGTTCCCTTCATATTTCTCAGTGCATTTCAATACATGAACAATTATATTGGACAATCATATTGAATTAATCAGCAGATTTATTACCTTTTGGTCTCCTCCCTAACCTTGTCATCTTTAATATTTAAACTTAAATTTATAATGGGTTAACTTGCTTTTCCAATGACTTGCACAAAACAGATGCTCAGTAAATTTGGTGTTAAATTATTGACTGAAATCCTATATAAGTACAAGAAAACGTAGAATTTGGTGTATTCTAGGAGTTAAATATTAGACTCAAATTTTTATTTTGTCACTTATACTCCAATTCTTATACTTAATTTAGATATCAAATATTATTCTAAATCTATGACATAAAGATTAAAATATTTGTCCCAGTTCATACAATTAATAAATATGATGTTAATGATACAAAATGAAACCTGTATAATTAAAAAAACATTAGTTTTGTTTAGCATCCACCAATAAGGTACCAATCATTTTAGGTAGTAAGATAAATATTTTTTTTTCAGTACTGGAGATTGAATGTGGAGCATAGCCCCAGCTTTTTAAATTTTATTTTACTTTGAGAAAGGGTCTTGCGAAATTGCTGAAGGCCTTATTAAATTGAGAAGGATATCCTTGATCTTGAAATCCTTTAGCCTCAACCTCCTGAGTTTCTGTTTTGCATGCACCATTTAAGATGATTTTTTAAAAACTTTGATATAGGGAGCCAATGAATTATATTTATCTTTGGAGATAATTCTGCTCAAAACCTCTGTCAATTTTTTTTTTAAATTGCTTTGCTCTCTATTTTTATAATTGAAATTTTATAAAACAAAAATGCAAAATAATATATTTATATATTCCATGTATAATACTTGATTTAAAATAATTATGATTAAATTTTAAAGTAGTTACACAACAATGATATAATTACATATGGCAGCTAAAATACTAAAAAAAACACCTTTTAGTGGTTTTTAGACTTGAGAATTAGGAAGAAATAATATAATTCTGAATGTAGAAATTTACATTGTGAAAAATCATATCTCTATTAAACTTCCTAACTGAAAAGTTAAAGAATACTTTTGCTGTGGGAAAATTAATTTGTATACTTGAACTAATCATGAAAAAAGGACAAACTGGGTAAGTATTTCCAAAACATAGGTACTAGTAGATGGAAACTTGCATAAATTAATTAGAAAATATTAACTCATTAATAAAAACACTTCAAACAAATGATAAACAAATTTTATAAAAGGAGAAATAAAAAATGATCAATTAACATGTGAAAAACTTTTAAAATTCAATACTAGGAAAGAAATGAGAACTAAACTTACAGTTTTGTTTCTTAGATTAATAAATAATGACCATACTCAACAATGGCTTGGATGAGAATCAACTAGTAGGAATATATGCTGCTAATTGGAATGCAAACTGTGATGCTTTTCTGTTAAGAAATCTGTCAATATATATAAAATTTTAATTACTGAACACATGGTACTGCCATTTTACTTATGCAAGGCGTTTTTCCCCACTAATATTTAGATAAATGCCTAAAGACGTATACATGGCCACTGAAATGTTTATCTAATGCTAATGCACTTTAAATAAACCAGATTGTGAACCTCCTGAGGGCTTATTTAATTTAGAATATATTCCTTCAATGGACTTCTGTGTAGCCATTCAAAATATTGTTTTATATATTGATTTTTGGAAACTATTAAGCACTCTATGCTATAATGTTATTTGAAAAGCATGTGACAAAACTCCAAAATACTTCATATTCTGAATTGTGATGTCTATCTCTACACCTATTCATTATTCATAATTTTTCATAACTTTTTTCTTATTTGTTAAAATCTAAACTGAAAGAAGTGTATGCCAACTATAATAAAAATTGTGGTAGCAGGGTTCCTAACATAAATTCATAGATTTAATTAGATATGATATGCTTTTGATTATTTTTATCCTTTTAATGGTTATATTTTTCAGCATATTTATTGGGAAATTTACATTCAGCAACACCATTTTTACTACAGTATTCATGTTAAAGGATGCAGATAAAATTAGTTTAAAGCATTTTGCAGAGCTTTTCCTTAAGCAGCTGCTTTCTGTATTCTTCATTCTCCATTAATAACCTCCTCTGTTTCATCAGATGCAAGGCATTTTCCTTTTGTGGCTAAAAAACGTTTTCAAGTACACACTAACATTATGCCACAAAAGCAGTTTATAATGAATAGCCCATGTTTTACAAGGTTTAGCATTTTCTTCTGTTGTGTATTTACAATGGCTACAGTAATTTATAAAGATTTCTCAAAGACATCTGTGGAAAACTGCTTTGTTAATGTATATCCACATTGCAAGCAATTTCCTCTCTATCATGTCAGCATTGTTTGAAACATGTGTTAGAGGTTGGCCCACAGGTCACCTCTCATTCAGTTGGAAAGTGGGGAGGAGAAAGAACGACAGCACCGTAAGGCTCATAATACAAGACGGACTGCAGTAGGCCTCCAGAGAAAGTTAGCTTCAAGTAGTTTTTTTTAAAGTGAAGTTTTTTTAAAAGTTATTCTGCTCAACTGCTTTCCTGAGTGGACTGTCTTGTTTTACATTTCCATCAGCAAAGTTTGAGTGATCAGTGTCTTTACATCTCCTCCAACATCCAGTGTTTTCCCACTATTGTTTATTTTAGCCTTTCTTATTAGAGTGTGGTCTGGCAGTTTCTTTTAAAAATATGATCACCATATACTCAGCAATCACACCCTTGGGCATTTATCCCATATAATAGGAAATATCTGTTCATATAAAAACCTACATATTTGCGGTAGCTTTATCTGTGAAAACCAAACCCCAAAAGCAACCCAAGAAACTCAAAAGGTAAATGGTCAAATTGTGATACATCCTCTCTGTGGAAGACTACTTGCAAATAAATGAATGAACTATATTGATGCATGCAATCACTTGGATAAATCTCATGGGAATTTTTTTTCTTCTGGGGTTAAAAAAGAGGTAAACTTTGGAGGTAAGGGGATAAGTTAGAGAAGGACCACATGAAGAGTCCCTGAGATGATGGCAATTATCTACATCATGATTATGTTGTTTGTTAGATAAATTTACATGATAAAATATTGTAGAACTGAACACCTATGCATGTACACACATAACAAAGTGGGGAAATCTGAACAAGATCCAAGGGTTGTGTCAATGTCCATATCCTGTTTGGAATAATGTTCTATAGTTTTGTGGGACCTTATTATTAGAAGAAAGCTGATAAAGTGTGTCTGAAATCTCTCCGTATTTTCTCAGAACAGCATGCAAATGTTTAATAGTACACAAATAAAGCATCTAATCTTTAAAAATTTAAGAAGAGAGTGACTACTCCAACACATCTAAGTCATTTATGCAGAGATGGTGCATCAATCGTCAGATGTCCTGTAGCTGGTGAACCCTAGATCTTCCAGGGCTTACTCACTTTGTATATCATCTTTATCAAATTTACTGTTTTACATCCTCAGTGAAGCTGAAGATCAACTATGACCAAGAGAGTCTCCCCAATTCACCCTTTTCCTTGCTTAGCTATATTTGTATTT
Source organism: Marmota monax (assembly GCF_021218885.2). Lineage (NCBI taxonomy): Eukaryota > Metazoa > Chordata > Mammalia > Rodentia > Sciuridae > Marmota > Marmota monax. The sequence continues at coordinate 1,058,910 of NW_026692881.1, forward strand.
GTTACTCAGTATTATATTAGTTTATCATAAAGGATCTCATTGGATAAAATAATAAGAGAAAACAAAGCTCCTATTCCTTTTATAATTTAATAAAAGAAAATGTTAAATAGCTATTAAAGGATATTTAAAAAAAGAAAAGTATGTGGAGGGAAAGAAATGAAAGAAGAAAAAAACAAAAGAACTGATACCTACAGATTAGTAACTTCAGAAACTACTCCTAGAATTGGAAAAAAAACAGGTTTAAAAAAGGAGAAGGTATTTAAGAACCCTGGGCATTGGGTTCTGGGCAACTGAGGATTCTGCTCAGCTGTTCCTAGGACTGGGAAACAGGGACCCATCCTGCCCAGCTCCCCTCAAGATGTATCAGAAAGGAAGGAGTTATGGTTTAGATGTGAGGTATCCCCCAAAAGCTCATGTGTGAGACAACGCAAGAAAACTTAGCGGTGAAATGATGGGTTATGAGAGCCTTAACCTCATCAATATATTAATCCCCTGATAGGGTGGCTGGAGGAGGCAATTCATTGAGGACATGCCTTTGGGGAATATGCTTTGTCCCTGAAGAGTGGATCTCTCTCTCTCTCTCTCTCTCTCTCTCTCTCTCTCTCTCTCTCTCTCTCTCTCTCCTTCCTGATGCCATGTTTCCAGCTGCTTTCCTCTGCCACACCCTTCCACCATGGTGTGCTGCCTCACCTTGAGCCCAGAGAAATGGAGTCAGGGTTGGCCATCTGTGGACTGAGACCCCTGAAATCAGGAGCCCCCACATAAACTTTTCCTCCTCGAATGGTTCTTGTTCAGTATTTTGGTTACAGAAGGAAACAAACAACAACAACAACAACCAGGGGAAACTAGTAACACAGTTTCAAAGACATCTCAAAGAAGCAACAAGGAGGGGCTGGGGTTGTGGCTCAGTGGCAAAGTGCTTGCCTCACATATGTGTGGCCCCTTCAATCCTCAGCACCACATAAAAATAAATAAATAAAATGAAGGTATTTTGTCCAATTACAACAACAACAACAACAAAAAATGAATCTTAAAAAAAAAGAAGCAACAAGAAGAAAAAAAAAACTTTTCCTTTCTTCCTACTTTCTGATCTACCACACTGGCAGAGTGCAACTGATAAATATCTGTCGGGTGAGCCTAGAGATGTAGTTGCAGATTATCAGACCCTGTGTCCTGGTCAAAACTTGGTAGAGAATGGGGCATATGAGACTGGGGAAGAAATGGGACAAAAATAGACTATTACCTTTCACATTTATTTATGTGCAAATAAATGATGATAAAATGTGGAAATGTTTATATAATTATACATAAAGAGAATAATTGAGACAAATTAGAAACATGATATGGCATATCTCAGCTTCTATGAGTTTGCCCCATGGGTTTATCATGAGTACATCTGTTGATTCACACTGTTGAACACAACTTAACATGTACTTCCTTTACTGAGTGAAGTCGTATCTTCAGTTGCTGTTTTCAAACAGAGGGCTTTAAGGCTTTATGGAAACAGAAATATGTTGTAAGAGGCATGTGAGTCTAAGTTGTTTGATATTATCAATTTCTAAAATTTCAGCTTCTATATATACATTTTCTTAAAATTTGTATGTCCAGGAATGTTCATTCAAATATCTCAACTGGTCTGTCTTCTCATTTTCCTTTTCATATCATGCTTTCACAAGTATATATAACAAAGGCAGAACTCCAAATATATTTTGGAGAACACAAATTCACATATATGTTCATTTGGATGGGAGTTGTCAATTCCCTTTAAACCCATGGAAACATATTTTTCTATTACTCCAAATCACTTTCGAAATTAATGAAAATATTTTGAAGATATTAATGTAAATGACACAATTAAGAATTACTATGCCTTCACTAAGACCCATATCAATTAATGGCCTAAAGCCTTACCTATTTTCTAATATTAATTTATATGATATACGTTTCTATTATAAAATAGCATGTGTGTATAAAAGCATCTATGGTACCAGAATGTTTCTCACATTGCAATTTGGATTTATTGTTCAATACTTTAGGAAGCAATTTTATTTCACTAGGGTAAAGATATTTAGGATTTTATTCTTTATTAACTTAGGTTAGGTTCTTTGTTGTAGATAGGCTCTCAAATTTTGTCAGGTATACAAATAATTATTGTCAACCATAAATGTAATTATTATTAGGTATCACACTCATTATTTCTCTATATACCTGGTTAAGATTCTTCTAGTTTATGTACAAAAGTGAAGTCAGACAGAAATTATGTTATTTCCAATTTCATATGGTTATTTTGGCCTTAATGTTGCCTAATTTCAACTCAATTTATGAGGTTGCTGTAGGCAAAAACTTATGCTACTTTGATATATCTTGCTTAAGCCACGTTGTATTAATTTCTACAAACTGAGAAAAATTACTTCTAACCATCACAAATATTTTTGCAAGACTTGTAATAGGAAATACTTTGCTTTTAACAAACTGCATTTTCAGATAGCTCATGATTATGTTGTCTGCCAATTACCAAAATCTTTTCAATGATACATCATTATCTAATATGTGATGTGTAGCACAGGAAGACTTTGAGAATGGAGTGGCATTGTTTTATCAAATACCATTCAAACCCATATGGGTACAAATTATCTCATTTTAAAAATCTATCAAAAAGAGAAAATAGAAATAATTGTAACTAAATATTCTAGAAGCACATTTTTATTGTTTTAATCATACTCTTAATATAAAAAAATATTCATTGTGATCATAGGATATTATTAAAAAATTCAATTTAAAAAGACTGAAGCTCTTGAGGTTTTCCTATACCCATGCATACTTTTAAAATTAATATTTTTGTAAATGTACTATTCCTAAATCCTAACTGATTGTGTCAAGGTTTAATATTCTGATTTGTATCTCATGACACTGACAATATGTGAAGGATCAATGATAATTCAATACTCGTTGATGGAATCTGATAAAAGAAGAATATCTAATAAATAAAATGTTGATGAAATAAGTGCTTTACGAATAAACACACTGTAGGATTAATAGTTATGGAAAGGGCTTTAGGAATTACAAACTCTACCAACTATTCTCCCTATCTAATCCTTAATACAATATTCTCTTCACTTACAGTTTATGTTTTACACTAACACAGAGAATCAGGAATTCTGCATTGTCTAACTGCTGTCCATTTCAATTGAAATTTTCACATTATCAATCTGAGAAAATTCTATCCTTCTTTATATCAAGTGAGTCTGAGAGGTCAAAAATATAAAGCAGAATAAGATTAAAACACTATAAAATGACTACACTTAAAATTTTTAAGAAGTTGTATACATGTATGCATTAAACTGAACAGAGGAAAGATCAGATTTCTGGCAAGTATGAATGACACAGTGTCCTCTCAGCCTTTGAATTATTTTCAAAGCATCCCCTGCAACTCCAAATTTCTTTTATACAAGAATAAGATGGATAGCAAGGTTAAGGTTTCAGAATGTTATTCTTTTAATCTTCATAGCTCCTTTAGAAAACAAGTACTTTCATTTTGTATGGCCACTTGTCACCTGTTTATGAGACTTCAGCTGACTAAAATTTTCAGATAGGAAAAAAAAACCATCATTTTGGCATCCTGCTGCACATATGAAATGTGCACTTATTTATATGAAGAAAGGATTTCTGTATAATTAGGATCATACCACAATCGACCTTTTATTGTGAAGTATAAAATCTCAATGTAAATGATCAGGCTTTTTGGAAATCTTCCTCAATGCCTAGAGACAAAAAACAAAACAAAACAAAACAAAAAAACCCTCATGAGCAAAATGGTCAGATATACTGTATAAAAGTTCCAGTTTGCTTTTAAAGACAAGTAATCAAAAGGTAAATTTTTCTTGTGATGACTTCACTGAGATAAAATTTTATTGAGTTATACTTTATAGCAAAGTATAAACTGAAAGGTTTCTAATAAGCTCACTGTGCAAGGATCATTACAATCAATTTGAAAACATCTAAATCACACCCAAAAAGAAACCTTCATCCCCTAGCCATCACTCCCCATTGACAACTATTAATCTTCTTTCTTTTCTTAACTATTCTATAGATTTCATATAATGAAAGAATACAAAATATAGTCTCTTGGGACCAGATTATTTTAGTTAGCATAAAATTTTGAAGGATCATCTGTGTGATGGCATGTATACATACATTTTTCTTTTGTAACTTCATTTTATCTTATGTATATGCCAGTTTATTTATTCATACAAAAGTTAATGAGAATTTTGAGTTATTCCTATTTTTGACTATGAGTAATGCTGCAATGAACATTGGGTACCTGTTCAAAAATCCTATTGATTTACATTTCACCCCTCACTTTATTTTATCGGTGTGTGTGTGTGTGTGTGTGTGTGAGTGTGTGTGCGCATGCACACACACGGTTTAATTTCCCTTGGCTATATAGTTATAAATGGAAATAATGCATAACCCTGTGTTTGACATTTTGAGGAATTACTACACTATTTTATGAAGCAACTGCACCCTTTTTAATTTCTACCAAAAATGTAGAGGGAATTCCTATATCTCAACACCCTCACAAAAATGTATTGTCTTTCTTTTTAATTACAGTAATTCTAGTAGGTACAAAGTGGTATCTCATTGTGGTTTTGAGTTCATTTCCCTAATGACTAATGATGTTGAACATCTTTTCATCTGCTTATGGGCCATTTGTATAGTTTTTCTTTTGAAAGTTTATTTAAAGCTTTTATAAGTCAGTTATTTATCTTTTTATTGTTGAATTACAAGAGCTCTTTATATATTCTGTATAAAAATCCTTCATGTGATAAAGAATTTGCAAATATTCTGTTCTTAATGGGCGTATCATTTTTTCCAGTTTCGTGGAGACATCTTTTTAAAGCCAATTTTTTTAGTTAATATGAATCCAATTTTAGTTATTCATTTATTTACTTTCACCATGCTTGAGTTTTTAGTCTTATTTAAGAAAGCTTTTTTAAAAACATTTTTTTAGTTGTAAATGGATCTTTTTATTTTATTTATTTATTTATATATGGGGCTGAGGATTGAACCTAGGGCTTCACACATGCCAGGCAAGTGTTCTAACACTGAGCCACAACTCCAGCCCCAAGAAAGCTTTTTTTTTTTTAAACTCAAGATCATGAAAATTTACACTTCTTTGTTATGTTTTTAAGATTTAATACTTTTAGTTTTTACATTTTGTCTCTGACATATTGATTGCTATTTTTTGTGCCTCTTACAAACTTGGAATACAATTCCATTATTTTGTGGATTGCACTAGCACCATTTCTTAAAATATCTATTTTTTTCTCTTTGAATATTTTGACATGCTTAAAAAATCATATGACCTTAGACATTTGTATTTGATTTTGTTTGAAAAGCTTGTGTTACGTTTTTCATGGTTTGTCTCATTGTTGCACCTGCTACTAAAAGTGGGGTACAAAGTCTCTATTATTATTTGTTGAGTTGTTCATTTCTCCCCTTAGTTTTACTTAGTGTATTTGGGGAGTCTGTTTGTAGGAGTATAGCTTTAGAATTGTCATAGATTCTTGATGGATTGATCCTTTTGCCATTATAGAAATGTGCTACTTCATATCTAGTAATATTTTTTGTTTGAAAGTCCATTTTTATATGAGTTTATCCATATCATCCCTCTTATGGTTACAGTTACACTGAACATATTTTCTGTATTTTACTTTCAACCTATTATTTCTTTGAAACAAAGTGTGTCTCTTGTAAACATCAAATAGCTGGATGCTATTTTTTATCATTATCCTTATTTTATATTTTTATTTTTGGTATTGGAGATTTAACCCAGGGGCACTTAACCACCCCAACCCATGTTTCTTAATTTTGAGACAAGGTCTCTCTAAGTTGCTGAGGCAGGTTTAGAATTTGCCATCCCCCTGCCTCAGCTAATGGGTACTCACAACGTCTGATTTTTAAAAGATGTTTAAATCATAAGACATAGACATGTCTATCCTATTGTATAATTAAAATGGGACATGAATATGATCTCATCCCTGCCCAAGTTGGGATGCTATTTTTTTTATTCAGTGTGACTGTTTCAGGACTTTGAATGGATTGATTAATTAATTCATTTTTCACTTAAAACTATTACTGATACATTTGATTTTATATCTATTCTGTTTCTATATGTTTCACTTCTTTTTTATTTCTCTGTTCCAGTTTAAGCATTAATGTAATGAATTAATGAATTAATAGAGTTATGCCCACTTCATTTTAATTATAGTTATTATCATATATAATTCTCTATCACTTACTTTTAATCTGGATGTGTCTATTCTTCCTTAGTTTTGTTAGTTTTTTTTAATGTGTGTAAGGGCTCTGATATTTGGAACATACAGTTTATATTTACTATTTCTTCTTGGTAGGTTGACTCAGTTATTGCTGTATAATGCTGTTTGTTTCTTATAAAAAATTTTTGACTTAAGGTTTCCTTATTAGAGCCACCTTGTTTTATTTTGGTTCCCATTTGCATGGAATATGTTTTTCCACCCTTTCACTTTCATAAGATAAGAGAGAGAGAGAGAGAGAGAGAGAGAGAGAGAGAGAGAGAGAGAGACTCTTGTAAACAGCACACGATTGGACCTGAGATTTGTTCTTGGGTGCTTAGTTGGTTTCTGGCATTCTGTTTTTGTTTTCAGTATTGTTTTTTTGACAGTCCATTTTCCCAGTCCATATCTTTAGTTCATTTGCATTTAAAGTAATTATTAATTTGAAAGCCTTCAGCATTGTAATTTTACATATTCATTTTTACAGAAGAAACATTTATTTTCTGTATGTTTTGTAGCTTTCTTCCCCCATCATTTCTTCCCTTACTGCCATACTTTGTGTTTTGTTGACTTTTATTGTGGTGACATTTTAAAATTCCCTTCTCATTTGCTTCTGTAATTCTATAGATATTTTCATGTGGTTACCATGGGGATTACATAAAATATTCTAAAATTATAACAATCTATTTTAAATTGATACCAACTTAAATTCAATCACATTCAAAAATCCCATTCGTTTACAATTCACCCCTCACTTTATGTTGGTGCTGTCACAGATTACGTTGTGTGTATCTATTAGCATATCGTTATGATTATTATATGCACTTGTCCTTTAAATTCTGTAGAAAATTAAAAAACAATTACAAACCAAGTTGCATGCACTACTCTGCTGAATAGGTGAATAGCAGCAGCATTTTTTTCAAGGACAGTGGCTGTACTTGTAATTCAGCAAGTAGTCAGGAAAAAAAATAAAGTATTTTATACAAAAACAGAGATTAAGAATTTTCAAATAAGACAAAGCAGAGATTGTGGATAGCCATAGAAGTTCACTTAATGTAACATGAATCCTGTAAATATTCTCCAGGGAAAAAAACAAATGTAAGGTGGATATTTAAAGTCTAACTATGCTAGATAAGACATCCTCTTGATTTAGGAATAAGAGGTCATATTCATGTCCCTTTTTAATTATACAATAGGACAGATATATCTATGTCTCATAATTTAAACATCTTTTAAAAATCAGACATATAATTTTACTTATGGGTATCTTATACTAGTCTATTAATTAGTAAAACATTTTGCAAATTCCCATAATTATTGCTAGTTATTACACAATACAAATGATTCAACAGCAGTGAGAGTAAATTGGTTTTAGGCCACATAAAATTTTATCTATAAATTATACATGTGTAGTGAAAAGCAGAACACATTTGTATATTTGACATTCAACAAACCTAAATATAAAAATTCTAAGCAAAATTTAAATAAAAAATTCTCTCATTTCTATTTTTGTTACACTGTCATAGACTGATACATGGAAACATATTTTTCTCTCTGCTACATTGCAGAAATAAATTATTAAATACAAACCATTAAACATGATATACGATATGGATATAAAAACTGAAAATAGTTATTCACATCATACCTTGACATATAATTTGGGGAACTTCTAATTCAAGAGATAAAATAAGAAAAATTTTCACTCTACTCTCTCCTTAAATACTATAAAAATGAGATAGAAGATGCACACCTATGTATATATATATTTATATAGTTCTTGAGGAATAGTTCTTCATTTTTAGATGTGTTATCTTATGATTATAAAGAAAAGAATAATAGTAAAAGATGATTCTGAAAAATTCTCTAGAATAGAAGAATTCAGCTCCCAGAGAACACTCAGGGGAAGGCTGCAGATGATGTGAGAGGAGTTCTTCTTAGCACAGAGAGGTTCCACACTGTGTGTTCACAGGTATGCAAAACAAGAAAGGCCATGAACAAGCCCTTAAGGTAATTAATCAAAAGGCAGTATGTGGAACAATTTGGTCAAATCAATTTTCCAAGCCCTTCCTTAGCCCTTTAATCTCCTACAAAAGTGATTAAAATTGTGTTATTTCTTCTTAATCCAAATCAGTTTTGGGGGGGGCAGGAGGTACCAAAGATTGAACTCAGTGGTACCTGACCACTGAGCCACATCCCTGCCCCTATTTTGTATTTATTTAGAGACGAGGTCTTACTGGGTTGCTTAGCACCTTGCTGTTGCTGAGGAAGGCTTTGAACTCTCAATCCTCCTGTCCCAGCCTCCCAATATGTGGGACATATTGGGATTATAGGCATGTGCCACCACACCCAACCAAACCAGATTTTTAGAAATGATTCTCTTATTTGGGAGGTTTAGAACTCCTAAAAGAAGATCTATAACCACAGGAAGGGAGGTGGTGAAGTCATCTGCTTTCTTCTGATAGTCCTCATTTCCTCAAGAAGTCTCCAAGACAATAAGCATTCTTCTGAGTATTCCATTATGGATTTTTAATTCCAAAGTAAAGAAAGAGTGCTAAGTATTCTTTTCTAGAAAGCAGAAGCAGTTTTCCAATAAAGGAAAAAGAACCAGTTTGATAATTGACTACCCATCAGCAAAAATTCAATAAAGCATTGGGTTGAGGATATCAAAGTTCTGAGGAACGATTACTTTCATCTTCATGCCAGACTATTACTCAAGTGTTTTTTTGGTTTTTTTTTTAATAGGGGGTTTCAAGTCTTGGAACAGTTAACTCCTAATACATTTTTTTTAAACTAACACATCTTACACAGATACAAAACCAATCAAAATTAAAAAAAAATGTTGACAATAGACTCCAAAAACACAAAATTGAAATCCAAGAAAAGAAGGAAAACAGCATAAGATCCAAAAAATGGTGGAGAAAGGGGGAAAATCTAACAAGGGAAGCAATTCACCTAGAAATAATCCAGATGTCTAGAGGGAAGGAAATTTGAAAGAAACCAACTCACTGTGAGCGACATGCTTGCTTCATTTGACAAATGTTGACTTCCTGTTGTGTTGTGGCAGGAAATATCCAGATGTTGAGGACACAACAGCAAGAAGATAGAAAAGACCTCTGGTCCCTCTGACACTGTCTTCATCAGGTTTGCTGAAATTAATTGCTAGGACTTAAGTTCCTCTCATCAGCATAGACATCACAAGTTAAAAGACACAGTCCCCAGCAAGTCTTTCCCTACTTCAGATGCCATCCACAAGCACCCAAAACCACTTGTCTCTCTAATCAACTTTTCATAAAGCTAAGGGATTCTCATATCCTTGCAGTTTTGATTATTTTCTAGAATGACTCACAGAACCCAGGAAAGGACTATTTTTATTATTATGACTTTATTATAAAGAATTCAAATCAAGGATAGTGAAATGATGAGACACATAGGTAAAGTCTGGAAGTTACCCATAGAATGAGGCATCCATGCCCTCTCCCGATGCAATCAGGGTGTCACTCTCTGAATACATTGCTGTATGCACCATCCAGGAAATTCCATCAAGCTTCTGTGTCCAGAACTTTCTTCTTGCTTCTTGACCATATCACATAAGGGAAGTCATACTCATGATTTGTATCTAAATATAATGTGAAATTTTATACACACACATTCATTTATTCACACTACTTCCCTTTCAGTATAGTAAATGCTGAAGTGTTCTGTCTGCATCCACACCTCACATCTGAGCTGCCCATTTCCCCAAATGGGAAAGAATTCTCTGCTCATGCAAAAACTATTCCCTGCTCAGAAAATTATCTTTGAGGGTTGCTGCCTCTCTCAAGCTTAAGTCTCTTTATGAGTAGACTCATCCAATGATCCATATCATTTAAAAACAAAGTTCTGAAACTTTGGTACAATCTGTAACAATTTTAAAGGAATATCCCCACTCTAGAGCTGAGGGATCAGTTTACCTCTCAGTTGCAATTACATTACAGTTCAATTTCTCTCTGTGCTCAATTTGTCTTCCTTGAGTACATGCTCCAGTAATTCTTCTGCACAAAAATTTTCACCTGAAAGTCTGTTTCCAAATATATCAGCCTAAGGCATTTTTTTTTCCAGCAGATACTATTACTCTTAATAGGCAGAACCTTTGTAGACCCTGGCAGGACTGGAACAAGGCAATTACTAAAATGTTTCTGGTGGTGAACTAAGCTAAGTTATCAAAGGGATTGCACTGGTGCAAATTCTCAGAGATTTGAGAACTACAGGATTATTAAGTGTCAGGACTGTAGAAAAGAATGGCTATGGTAAGTAGTATAAAAACATTAAAGAAAGACAATGAGGGATATGGGTCATTTAAAACTTTAGGGCAAAAGTATTAAATTTAGAGTTCTATTTGGCAATTTGTAAAGAGACTCTTGTCTGTGGTCTGAGGGAAGAAAAAACTGAACATCAAACCAAGATTTTATTATAAAAGGAGTGAATCCTAAGAGAAATCTAGAATGTCTGTTCTAGAAATTATCTTACACCAAAGGTTAGAGTCCAAACAGGGAAGAAGTGGGACCCTAAGATTTGGAATTGGGTTATATTGGCTGAAGCACTTGAGAATCTTGAAACTCCAGAGTACCAGAAATCAAGAGTTTTCTAGTGGTGTGCTTATATACCACATTGACAGCTGCAGCTCCAGCCCATAACTTGAAGACTAAAATGGTTACTGCTTTGAAAAGAACACAAGTGCAGTAACCCCTTCTGGTGACCAGAGACATATATAAAAAGTCACCTGAAGGAAGTTCTTTGTTGGCTAATGAAAGAAAGGGAATTGCAGGCCCAAACCAACATATACTTGCATGACATAGTCTGAGGTTGCTGAATTAAGGGGGGCTAAAATTGGATAATGATGAATTTCTTGGTATGAAAACTATATCCAGGAACACAGGAATAAATGATCTGTCAAAGACCTAGGGAGACTGTGTGAATGTGTTGCTAGAATGACTCTTGATAGCTTGGAAATTATGTAACTATATTAAATGGGGCAGAAAATCTAGAAGCTCCATGAAGATGGTGAAAGAAGGAAAAAAGATGGCTTAGAAAAATGGCAATACTATAATTAGATATTTTGTATAGGGCCTGATGATTTACGAGCTGTATTTCATGGGTGGGCTGGATAATACTTCATTTACCAAAGTAATAAGGAGTGAACTGGTGAGGAAGCAAAGGCATCAAGGAGAAGCTCAGTGGTAGCTACTCCATATACAGGGGCTGAAGGTAAAGATGTGAAGCAACTCAGCTCTGTAGGATCCAAAATGATAAGAGTTTGAGATCAGAGGCCAAGTATTCATAATTTTGAAAATTTGGAGTAATGTCAGAGTGCTAGTCAATGTTTGACCCACAGAAAGCTATGGTTTGGTTTCCTAGCAGCCTAAGAAATGGGCATCCAAGAAGGATATTACTTAAGCTATATAGTAAGAACTATCAATAGTGATTAATTAAGAGAACGGGTATAAATGTATTAATAAAAATTGGGATTTATTTTGCCCAATTTCCAAATTTTTGGCCTTAAAATCCATTTCTTTTAAAAAATTGTTTTATTTGTCCTTTTTAGATGTACATGACAGTATAATGTATTTTGACATTATACGTACATGGAGTATAACTTATTCTAATTAGGATCCCATTCCTGTGGTTGTGCATGATGTGGAGTAACCCTAGTTGTGTGTTCATATGTGAACATAGGAAAGTTATGTTCAATTCATTACTCTTTTGTATTCCCATCCCCCCTTCCTTCTTTTCATTCCCATATTTTTTTAAGGAGAATCCAGGTTTCAATGCAGATGGTCCTTGTAACAACATTTTGAGTGACTTTGATAAGGATTTCTTCAGATATTTTCCGACAGGACTGAAGAACATTTGCTTGGACAAGCAAAGGAGAAAGTGACCTACTAAAATGTTTTCAGGACAATTGCACGTAGTAGGGTCCAAGTTCACACAGACACTCAGCGGAACTAGGCATCATCAGCACTGTACTTGCTGTCATAGGTGTGGTGTCTTTCCTAGAGTTCAGGTTCTATCACAAGGGTTGTAGCCATTGAATTAAACAATGTTTCATTTTTTATGTCCACATGTGCTCCACAGGGTGAAAGACAACCTATAAATTTCAGGGGTTTTCAGGTCTGACTGGCCTTAATAGTCTAAGACATGTTGAGACATAGCTTGAAAGTAAATAATTGATTATTATATCTTAAGCATCTCTTCATTAAGAAAAAAGGAGGAAGCAAGATATGCCCGTTTTGGTTTTAATGGCTGCATATTATTCCCTTGAGAATATTGTTTTAACTTACTTATCAGATGACAAGAATGACTATCAACTTCAAAGGGGGTTTAGAGCAAGTACAGGTTACAGTAAATGGTGCAGACTGAGCTGCAAGCTGTGCAGGCAATTGGCTCATACTGCCTAGAAGAGCCCGCGTTGGTCAGTGGAAGAGACTTTGGTGTTAGAAGGAAACACTAGGAGATGTTTATTCAACTATCAATAGGAGAATCACAATGTACAGGCTTCTGCAGCAAAAATAATTCATCAATTAACTATAAAGCATTCACTCTCCATATTTGGAAAGTAACTCACAACACAACCAAAAAAATTTATAAGCCAGTTCCTTAAATAAATTACTGTCCTAATGTAGTTTTTCATTTTGCCTATTTTTGTCATACTGGTTCTTTTCAATTGGGAATAGTATTATTTAAATACTAGAAATCTTGGTATAATAGACTATATGTTTTTGAGGCTTCCATCTACAGCAGGTACAGTATGAAACAGAATACAGTGTATACAGATTTAAAGGTTAATTATCACCAGCTGTTTTCACTGAGCTTTCAAAGCAAGAAACCTGTCTCTTGCTGTTGAGTACAGAATATATTTAAATATACTCTCTGTTAGTTTACTTTTTTTTAAAGGAATGTGGTGCAAGATTGAAAAATGGTCAGCAATGGAATGTTTAATTACAAATGTGCGCAAGTGCTAAAACAGAATGGCATCTGAGAATCCCATGCTTACAGTCAGCTGATATTGTTTATTTAGCACCAGTGGTACCAGCCACATCTTCAGAAGCTCTTAAAGCTTACCTTTGCTTATAAATTTGGGATTTGTGAAAATTTGGTTATTGTAAATATCATTGAATCTCACTATCTAGTGTAATAAGAGTATTTCCAAACTGAATAAATTAGAAGGATATTAAACAAAATTGAATTTTGATGGATTACTGATAAAATAAATTTTAAAAATTCCTCCTCTCTTTTACTGTGGGAAGAACTTCTCAGTGTTTAGTTCATAAGGTTCATAAAGTTAAGAAAACAGTGAAGTTAGAACAGTTAACGTATTGAACATTTCAAAGAAATTGAAAATGTAAGATATTTAAAATTATCGATGAAATTATTCCTTGGCCTTTCAGTTTGATAAGAAAGTTGTTTTGTCCTCTGTATTAACTAAAAGATGATGAGATTCTGCAATAAGTAAATTTATCTTTTAAATACTAAAATTTCATTCTTGTTCTTAGGCCTTAGTTCTTGATTAGTAGACTCAGTAATAATAGTAATAAAAGCAAGCATTTACATGGAGCTTACTTATTCTGCTACTGTTATATGCACTTCACAACTAACATGTCGTTTCTAAAATAACTGCACATAATTGGTACTATGTTTTACTTGTCTTGAAGATGAAATGCTCAAGGCATAGACATTTTCTGTTTAGTGTTCACACAATTTCTAAGTGGTAGAGATGATCTAACCCAAGTGGTTGGGCTCTAGGGTGGATCCTTTCAGCTGGTTGGTAAACTGGGAATAAGACCTTGATGTATGGTCAGAACACCAAAATCTTCTAAAATCGCTTTGCTTGTGTTGAAAATAGCCAATACTGTATTTTTAAATTAGACTCCTTTAAAAGTTTCAAACAAATAAATAATCAACCCAACCAAGCAAGCAAAAGCAAAACATATTAAATTATGGTGGAAGGGGGAAAGAGAAACAATGATTCTTTTCTCTGGATATGTCTTTATCTCTGTTCTCTTTAATTTCGTTTATGACAAATTCACAATTTGTCTATCTATCTATCCATTTTGTAGTTCTGTGGATGGAACCCACATGCTAGGTAAGTGCTCTACCACTGAATGGCATTCCTGGTCCAGAAAATTTAAATATTCCAATTATTCCACTGACACCTGTATTCCACTATCTACTTACTTGGAAAAAAATATATGTGTATATCTATCTATCTATCTATCTATCTATCTATCTATCTATCTATCTATCTATCTATGTGTGTGTGTGTGTGTGTGTGTGTATGTACACACACACATTTCTTTGTAAAAATGAGAAATTAAAATATTTTTCTTTGACTTCCCCTCAATCCATCTCTCAAATTTTTCTTAGTTTTATAATTATACTTATTTTTGTTCTTGATGACTTTCAAATACATTTAAATTTATATTCTTTAATATTTTACATTAACTTTAGTCAGTATTTTCTGACTCCATGCTGTCAAAAACAATATCAAGATTTTTTTTTCCTGTTCTTACCCATATCTGGCAGCATCCCAAGTGGGTACTTATTAACAAACCAACGTTTATTGCAAATATATTCATTTTGGTAAAAACAAGGGCTTTATGTTTAAGAAAATTCTAAATGTTGAACCCCCCCCCAAAAAAAACACATTATTTCTATTCATGAATTCCATGTTTTCATTTTCTTCAATGTTCAAAATTTTTGTTTAGAGTAGGTTCTTAATTATTTTTTCACATAGGATGAATGAATGGGTTGTAAAATACTTTTATTATACATTTATAGTTGAAGCATAGCATTTTAAAATTAGTTTTTATTTTTCCTTTCTTACAATTTATACAGCATTCCTTTGTTATCTTCTGTTATAGTCTTATTGAGAAAAAATATGGTTCTCATTATACAAATATATTGATTTTGGTATCTTAGTTTTTTTTTTTCCTTAGGTGCAGGCCAATTTTTATTAGCTTTGGTAATTTAGTGAGCCTTTAAAAATAAATTTGTGTATCATTTTCCTTGATAGTGGCTATTTTAAAATTTTATTTCTTCCTCTTCCTTATCCTTATTTTAAAATCTTAAACCTTCTTTTAGATTAATGCTGAATTCCCTGTAGCTATCCTTCTCTATTTCTTTTCTTTCTACATGCATGACTTTGGTTTGTTGGTATTGAGAGCTGTAATTTTTTCCACATTGTTTTTTATTGGAGTATTATAGCTGAACAAAATGATGGAATTTGTTGTTATATATTTGCACATGAATACAGATAACAATATAATTTGACCAATAGCCCTCACCAGCACTTCCCCACTCCCTCCCTGATCCCACCCTGTGGTCCCTTTCCTCTACCACCTCCCTTTGATTTTCATGAGATCTGCCCCTACTTTTCTTTCTCTTTTCCTTTCTAGCTTCTGTGTATGAGAGAAAACATATTACCCTTGACCTTCTGAGTTCGGCTTATTTCACTTAACAAAATGGTCTCTAGTCCCATTGAGATTCTTTTGTGGTTGTAAATGTGCCTGTTATCTTTCTTCCCCAGATAAGGAAAAAATTATTCCTACTTACATAAACAATTGTACTTCTCCTTTGATGAACTTTTCCTTTATTTAAAATATTTTTCCATGTATAATCTTTCAGCTTTTAAATAACTTTGGATTTACAGAAGATTTGCTAATATGAAGAATTCTTGTATACTCTTTCCAATTTCCCCTAATGTTCACATCTTCCATAACAAATGATACATTGGTCATAATATAAATTAACATTCTGACAATGCTATTGGACTGAGCTTTATTTGACTTTCATCAGTTTTTCTAATAATGGCTTTTCACCTGTTTTATAATCCAAACTGGGAACCTTAGTCAGTTTTAGTCATAGTGTCTTCTTAGTGGTCTCACATTCATTCCAATTTAAACACATACACACACACTTGAATTTATTTTTAATTGACTTGAAAAATCATGTTTATGATGTACAATGTGATGTATTATTATATTTACATGTATAATCTGAAATGAATAAATCAAGTTAATTAACATACCCATTGCTTCATAGTACTATGATTTTCAGTGAGAGAATATTTTAAATATACTCATTCAGCAATTACACCAAGAGTGCAATACATTTTTATTAAGTATATTTTCCATGGTGTACAGTTTTTCAGGTTTTTTATTTTAAGGACCTTGATATTTTTAAAGAAACATCCAGGCATTCTGTAGAATGTCCCTAAAGTTGAATTTGTCTAACGTTTTGTTGTGATTACAATTGGGTTATAAATTTGGGAGAGAATGCCCCTAATTTTATCATTTCAAGGAGAACATGGTATTAATTTAGCATTGATGATATTAACTTTCATTACTTGGGTGAGGTCTGCTAAGTTTGTCCACCCTAAGTTTACTATTTTCTCTTTCCATACACTTTATTTCTTAGAAACTGGACACAAATTACAACACAAATTCAAGAAGAGAGAAATTGTGCATCATTTCCTAAGGGGAGGAACATCTAAGTATTCGTGGTCATATTCTTAACACCTTCAATGGTTACTAACAAATATTTGGGGAGACAGTTTGAAGCTACATAAGTATTCTTTCTCCCCAAAGTTTTTCCCACTAAATTTAGCATTTATTGGTGGATATTGAAATTATTTCTGTAATCTACTGGTAATTTTCCATTTTCCAATTTTTTATACCATGGATATATTACATTTTGCTTGTTTATTCACCTGCTGATGGATGTTGATATTGATTGACAGAATGGAACAATGCAAGATTTCATCACATTTCTCAGGAGGGTGCACAATTTTAAGTTTACAAATTATTTGTTTCTAGAGTCTTCTGTTTAATATTTTTGGATCATAATTGACCACAGTTGACAAAGTGAAACCATGGATAAGGCAGGATAACTATTTCACACAAATATAAAATTGCTACTTCAATAATAGTTCAGTGTGAAGATTCAAGATTCTATGAGAGTACTTACCAATTAGGGGATCCAGACTCAGTGAGTGTAGTTAAGATTTCCTTAAAATGGTACATTGTATGCATTTTTAAATTGCTAACGATGTGCACAAAATATTTATTTTTAATTCTCATTTTCTTGTTGGTTAACCATAAGGATTACACCTTTTTATATATCTACAGGCTATTTTTATTTCCTGCTGTGAAATATCTAATAATATATTTGGATCATTATTCTATTGAGTGATATACAATTTTAATATACTTTTTCATATCATAAGATATACTGTATATTAATTATTTTTTGTAAATTTCAAGCTTGGTCAGTTTGAAAGTTTTTAACTTTATGGTAGTTATTAAACAAAAAGTTTAGAGTTTTGTTAAAGTAAAATATGTCCTTTTAAGCCATCTTACATGAGAGATATTTGCTTTATCATTCCCTAATATATTTTGTTCTGATTCTTTATTTAGTTTGAGATGGAAAATAGATATCTAAATATACATTTGCTAAATATATATAATTGTTACAAAAAGTAATTGGGTAATTTATTGTTTTAGTACTGAATTTTCTTTTGCTATTTTTAAAAGAAGAAACTTCTAAGAAACTTTATCCATATGAGCTCCAAACACTCCAAGAAAAACACCTTCAGTCATTTGTGTTTGGAGGTTTTAGTAGTGAAAGCTGTAGTAGACAGAATTTTTAGGAATGACTCCATGATTTCTCATCCCTTATGCTTTGAGTACTGGAATGTCATATCACTCCATATGCTGTATGCCATGGTCATTCTTATGGAGCACAGGTTAATTTACTTCTCTGAATGCTTTAAAATTACAGAACTCTCTGACTGGTAGCTAAAGAGGAATGTAAATGGGGAAGGAAGAAATGGAAGATGAGTGGGAAGATTAAAGAAAAAAAAAGTAGTGGCAGTTAGCATCATAGCTGATTTGGAAATAGAGATGGGTACTTGAGAAGGAATATAGGTGGCTTCTAGGACATGGATGATCCCCCTGGCCAATGGCTGGCATGGTAATCTGAACTTCATAATGACATGGAACTGAATTCTGCAAACGATATGAATGATTTGGGAATGCACTCTTCCACTGAATGGATTCTCCTGCATTGTGCAATCCTTAGCAGAGATCCCAGTTGAGCTATTCAGACGTGTGATTTTTGGAAGTGTAAAAGATTTTTTTTTAGTTTTATTGGGAATAATTGACAAAGAGGAATTGTATATTCTTAAGATCTGCAACTTGATATTTTCATTTCACATATATCGTGAAATGATCACTCCAAATATGCTAATTAATATGTCTATCACTTTACATCATTACCTTTGTGTGTATATGTGATGAGAATACTTAAGAATGAAGCACTTTGAAAATTTCAAGTATATAATACAGTAATATTAGCAGTAGTCAGTATACTGTACATTAGAACAAAGTGTATTCATCTTGCATAACAAACTTTATACTCTTGGATCAAAATGTCCCATTTCCTTCATCCTCTACCTTTGGCTACCACTATTCTATTCACTGTCTATGAGATTTACTATTTTAGATTAAAGTATAAGTGAGATTATGTAGTAACTGTTTCTGTCTGATTCAACCACATCATCACAAATGGTAGAATTTCTTCATTATATATATGAATAATGCTCCATTATGTATGTATTTATATAAACACCACTTTTTCTCTATCTATTTACCCATCAACAGACATTTAGGATTTTCTCATATCTTGGCTGTTGTTAATAATTATATTATGAAGACGGGAGAACAGATACTTCTTTGATGTCAGATTTCATTTTCTTTTTTTTTTTAATTTTTTATTGTTGGCTGTTCAAAACATTACATAGTTCTTGATATATCATATTTCACAATTTGATTCAAGTGGGTTATGAGCTCCCATTTTTACCCCATATACAGATTGCAGAATCACATCAGTTACACATCCATTGATTTACATATTGCCATACTAGTGTCTGTTGTATTCTGCTGCCTTTCCTATCCTCTACTATCCCCCCTCCCCTCCCCTCCCCTCCCCTCCCCTCTTCTCTCTCTGCTCCCTCTACTGACATTCCTTTGTCCCCCTTATATTATTTTTCCCCTTCCCCTGACTTCCTCTTGTATGTACTTTTGTATAACTCTGAGGGTCTCCTTCCATTTCCATGCATTTTCCCTTCTCTCTCCCTTTCCCTCCCACCTCTCATCCCTGTTTAATGTTAATCTTCTTCTCATGCTCTTCCACCCTACTCTGTTCCTAGTTACTCTCCTTATATCAAAGAAGACATTTGGCATTTGTTTTTTAGGGATTGGCTAGCTTCACTTAGCATAATCTGCTCTAATGCCATCCATTTCCCTGTAAATTCTATGATTTTGTCATTTTTTAATGCAGAGTAATACTCCATTGTGTATAAATGCCACATTTTTTTTATCCATTCATCCATTGAAGGGCATCTAGGTTGGTTCCACAGTCTAGCTATTGTGAATTGTGCTGCTATGAACATCGATGTAGCAGTGTCCCTGTAGCATGCTCTTTTTAGGTCTTTAGGGAATAGACCGAGAAGGGGAATAGCTGGGTCAAATGGTGGCTCCATTCCCAGATTTCCAAGAAATCTCCATACTACTTTCCAAATTGGCTGCACCAATTTGCAGTCCCACCAGCAATGTACAAGTGTACCCTTTTCCCCACATCCTCGCCAGCACTTGTTGTTGTTTGACTTCATAATGGCTGCCAATCTAACTGGAGTGAGATGGTATCTTAGGGTGGTTTTGATTTGCATTTCTCTGACAGCTAGAGATGGTGAGCATTTTTTCATGTACTTGTTGATTGACTGTATGTCCTCCTCTGAGAAGTGTCTGTTCAGGTCCTTGGCCCATTTGTTGACTGGGTTGTTTGTTCTCTTATTGTCTAATTTTTTGAGTTCTTTGTATACTCTGGATATTAGGGCTCTATCTGAAGTGTGAGGAGTAAAGATTTGTTCCCAGGATGTAGGCTCTCTATTTACCTCTCTTATTGTTTCTTTTGCTGAGAAAAAACTTTTTAGTTTGAGTAAGTCCCATTTGTTGATTCTAGTTATTAACTTTTGTGCTATGGGTGTCCTATTGAGGAATTTGGAGCCCGACCCCACAGTATGTAGATCGTAGCCAACTTTTTCTTCTATCAGACGGCGTGTCTCTGATTTGATATCTATCTCCTTGATCCATTTTGAATTAAATTTTGTGCATGGCGAGAGAAAGGGATTCAGTTTCATTTTGTTGCATATGGATTTCCAGTTTTCCCAGCACCATTTGTTGAAGATGCTATCCTTCCTCCATTGCATGCTTTTAGCCCCTTTATCAAATATAAGGTAGTTGTAGTTTTGTGGATTGGTTTCTGTGTCCTCTGTTCTGTACCATTGGTCCACCCGCCTGTTTTGGTACCAGTACCATGCTGTTTTTGTTACTATTGCTCTGTAGTATAGTTTGAAGTCTGGTATCGCTATACCGCCTGATTCACACTTCCTGCTTAGCATTGTTTTTGCTATTCTGGGTCTTTTGTTTTTCCATATGAATTTCATGATTGCTTTCTCTATTTCTACAAGAAATGCCTTTGGGATTTTGATTGGCATTGCATTAAACCTATAGAGAACTTTTGGTAATATCGCCATTTTGATGATGTTAGTTCTGCCTATCCATGAACAGGGTATATTTTTCCATCTTCTAAGATCTTCTTCTATTTCTCTCTTTAGGGTTCTGTAGTTTTCATTGTATAAGTCTTTCACCTCTTTTGTTAGGTTGATTCCCAAGTATTTTATTTTTTTTTGAAGATATTGTGAATGGAGTGGTTATCCTCATTTCCATTTCAGAGGATTTGTCGCTGATATACAGGAATGCCTTTGATTTATGCGTGTTGATTTTATATCCTGCCACTTTGCTGAATTCATTTATTAGCTCTAATAGTTTCTTTGTAGAGCCTTTTGGGTCTGCTAGGTATAGAATCATGTCATCTGCAAATAGTGATAATTTAAGTTCTTCTTTTCCTATTTTGATGCCTTTAATTTCTTTCGTCTGTCTAATTGCTCTGGCCAGTGTTTCGAGAACTATGTTGAACAGAAGTGGTGAGAGAGGGCATCCCTGTCTTGTTCCAGATTTTAGAGGGAATGCCTTCAATTTTTCTCCATTCAGAATGATGCTAGCCTGAGGCTTATCATAGATTGCTTTTACAATATTGAGGTATGTTCCTGTTATCCCTAGTTTTTCTAGAGTTTTGAACATAAAGGGATGCTGTACTTTGTCGAATGCTTTTTCCGCATCTATCGAGATGATCATATGGTTCTTATTTTTAAGTCTATTGATGTGGTGAATAACATTTATTGATTTCCGTATATTGAACCAGCCTTGCATCCCAGGGATGAATCCTACTTGATCATGGTGCACAATTTTTTTGATAAGTTTTTGTATCCGAGTGCCCAGAATTTTATTGAGGATTTTTGCATCTAGGTTCATTAGAGATATTAGTCTGTAGTTTTCTTTCTTTGAAGTGTCTTTGTCTGGTTTAGGTATCAGGGTGATGTTGGCCTCGTAGAATGAATTTGGAAGTTCTCCCTCTTTTTCTATTTCCCGAAGTAGCTTGGAAAGTATTGGTATTAGTTCCTCTTTAAAGGTTTTGTAAAACTCCGCTGTATACCCATCCGGTCCTGGGCTTTTCTTAGTTGGTAGTCTTTTGATGGTTTCTTCTATTTCCTCAATTGATAATGGTCTGTTTAGGTTGTCTATATCCTCCTGACTCAATCTGGGCAGATCATATGACTTAAGAAATTTATCTATGCCTTCACTATCTTCTAATTTATTGGAGTATAAGGATTCAAAATAATTTTTGATTATCTTCTGTATTTCTGAAGTGTCTGTTGTGATATTGCCTCTTTCATCCTGTATGTTAGTAATTTGAGTTCTCTCTCTTCTTCTCTTCGCTAGCATGGCTAAGGGTCTGTCGATTTTGTTTATTTTTTCAAAGAACCAACTTTTAGTTTTGTCAATTTTTTCAATTGTTTCTTTTGTTTCGATTTCATTAATTTCAGCTCTGATTTTAATTATTTCTTGCCTTCTACTTCTTTTGCTGTTGTTTTGCTCTTCTTTTTCTAGGATTTTGAGATGAAGCATGAGATCATTTATTTGTTGGTTTTTTCTTTTTTTAAGGAATGAACTCCAAGCAATGAATTTTCCTCTTAGAACTGCTTTCAATGTGTCCCATAGATTCCGATATGTTGTGTCTGTATTTTCATTAATCTCTAAGAATTTTTTAATTTCTTCCTTGATGTCTTCTATAACCCATTGATCATTCAGTAACCTATTGTTCATTCTCCAAGTGATGTATTCTTTTTCCTTCCTTCTTTTATCATTGATTTTCAGTTCCATTCCATTATGATCAGATAAGATGCATGGTATTATCTCTACTCCTTTATATTGTCTAAGAGTTGCCCTGTGACATAATATATGATCTATTTTTGAGAAGGATCCATGTGCTGCTGAGAAAAAAGTGTAACTGCTTGATGTTGGGTGGTATATTCTATATATGTCAATTAAGTCTAGGTTATTAATTGTGTTATTGAGTTCTATAGTTTCCTTATTCAACTTTTGTTTGGAAGATCTGTCCAGTGGTGATAGAGGTGTGTTGAAGTCTCCCATGATTATTGTATGGTGGTCTATTAGACTCTTGAACTTGAGAAGAGTTTGTTTGATGAACATAGCTGCACTATTGTTTGGGGCATATATATTTATGATTGTTATGTCTCGTTGGTGTATGGTTCCCTTGAGCAGTATGTAGTGTCCCTCTTTATCCCTTTGGATTAACTTTGGCTTGAAATCTATTTTATTTGATATGAGTATGGATACTCCGGCTTGTTTCCGAAGTCCATATGAGTGATATGATTTTTCCCAACCTTTCACCTTCAGCCTATGTATGTCTTTTCCTATCAAATGCGTCTCCTGTAGGCAGCATATTGTTGGGTCTTGTTTTGTGATCCATTCTACTAGCCTGTGTCTCTTGATTGGTGAGTTTAAGCCATTAACATTTAGGGTTATTATTGAGATATGGGTTGTTCTTCCAGCCATATTTGTTTATTTATGTTACTAAACATGGTTTGTTTTCCTCTTTGATTATTTTCCCCCCTTTAGTGTCCTACCTCCCAATGTTGGTTTTCATTGTTATTTTCCATTTCCTCTTCCTGTAATGTTTTGCCAAGGATGTTTTGAAGAGATGGTTTTCTAGCTGCAAATTCTTTTAACTTTTGTTTATCGTGGAAGGTTTTAATTTCATCTTCCATCCTGAAGCTTAATTTCGCTGGAAACACAGTTCTTGGTTGGAACCCATTTTCTTTCAGTGTTTGAAATATGTTATTCCAGGATCTTCTAGCTTTCAGAGTCTGTGTTGAAAGATCAGCTGTTATCCTGATTGGCTTACCCCTAAATGTGATCTGCTTCCTTTCTCTTGTAGCTTTTAAAATTCTCTCCTTATTCTGTATGTTGGGCATCTTCATTATAATGTGTCTAGGTGTGGGTCTCTTATGATTTTGCACATTCGGCGTCCTGTAGGCTTCTAGGATTTGGGGTTCTGTCTCATTCTTCAAGTCTGGGAAGTTTTCTCATATTATTTCATTGAATAGATTGCTCATTCCTTTGGTTTGAAACTCTGTCCCTTCCTGTATCCCAATGACTCTTAAATTTGGTCTCTTGATGTTATCCCATATTTCTTGGATGTTCTGCTCATGGTTTCTTAACAGTCTTGCTGAGCTGTCTATGTTCTTTTCAAGTTGAAATACTTTATCTTCATTGTCTGATGTTCTGTCTTCTAAGTGTTCTACTCTGCTGGTAGTATTCTCAATTGAGTTTTTAAGTTGGCTTATTGCTTCCTGCATTTCTAGGATTTCTGTTTGTTTGTTTTTTATAACCTCTATTTCCCTGTATAGTTGATCTTTTGCTTCTTGGATTTGTTTATGTAATTCATTGTTGAAGTGATCTTTCATTGTCTGATTTTGCTGTCTGATGTCTTCCTTGAGACTCCAGATCATCTGAAGCATGTATATCCTGAATTCTTTATCTGACATTCCATCTGCTGCAGCTATTACCTCTTCTAACGTTGAGTTGACCTGCAATGCTTGTGGTCCTTTCTTTCTTGTCTCTTCATACTGTTCGCGTTCCTTTCTACTTGGTGAAACTGTTGTGCTATTGAATTTTCCCCCTATATATTTATATTGGTCTTGTATAGTTGCAAAGTCTCCCTCGCAGGCGCGGGCGGCGGCTCTGTCCCTCTGCGGGCCGCTAGGCTTGTTCTGTCGGTGGTCACAGTTCTGTCTACTTTGCATGCACAGGCAGCGGCACTGCCTCTCTGCAGGCCTCTGGGGCTGTACTGCCAGTGGGTCGCAGGTCCGCCTACCTTGCAGGCACGGGGGGGGGGGCGGCTCTACCCTTCCTCAGGCCACTGGGCCTGTTCTGTCTCTCGGTTGCAGGTCTGGCCTGTTCTGATGGTGGTCACAGTTCCCTCTACCTTGCCGGTGCAGGGGGACCCGGCGGTTCTGCCTCTCAGCAGGCTGCTGCTCCTCTTCTGCCGGTGGGTCGCAGGCCCGCCTACCTTGCAGGAGTGATTGGAAGCTCTGTCCCGCCGCGGGCCACTGGGCCTTTTCTGTCTGTGGTCACAGTTCCACCTACCTGGCAGGCACAGGGGGTGGGGGGCGGCTCTGCCCCTCAGCAGGCCGCTGGGCCTGCTCTGTGCGTGGTCACAGTTCCCTCTACCTTGCCGGTGCAGGGGGAGGGGGCGGCTCTGCCTCTCAGCAGGTCGCTGCTCCTCTTCTGCCGGTGGGTCGCAGGCCCGCCTACCTTGCAGGAGTGATTGGAAGCTCTGTCCCACCGCGGGCCACTAGGCCTTTTCTGTCGGTGGTCACCTGGCAGGCGCGGGGGGTGGGGGGTGTCTCTGCCCCTCAGCAGGCCGCTGGGCCTGCTCTGTGCGTGGTCACAGTTCCCTCTACCTTGCCGGTGCAGGGGGAGGGGGCGGCTCTGCCTCTCAGCAGGTCGCTGCTCCTCTTCTGCCGGTGGGTCGCAGGCCCGCCTACCTTGCATGAGTGATTGGAAGCTCTGTCCCACCGCGGGCCACTGGGCCTTTTCTGTCCGTGGTCACAGTTCCCCTACCTGGCAGGCGCGGGGGGTGGGGGGTGTCTCTGCCCCTCAGCAGGCCGCTGGGCCTGCTCTGTGCGTGGTCACAGTTCCCTCTACCTTGCCGGTGCAGGGGGAGGGGGCGGCCCTGCCTCTCAGCAGGTCGCTGCTCCTCTTCTGCTGGTGGGTCGCAGGCCCGCCTACCTTGCAGGAGTGATTGGAAGCTCTGTCCCGCCGCCGGCCACTGGGCCTTTTCTGTCCGTGGTCACAGTTCCCCTACCTGGCAGGCGCGGTGGGTGGGGGGTGTCTCTGCCCCTCAGCAGGCCACTGGGCCTGCTCTGTGCGTGGTCACAGTTCCTTCTACTTTGCCGGCGCAGGGGGAGGGGGCGGCTCCAGATTTCATTTTCTTTAGATACATATCCATAAGTGGGATTGCTGTATTACATGTTAGTTCTGCCTACATTTTTTTGAGAAATCTTCATCCTGTTTTCCATAATGAATGTTTTCAATCTACATACTCACCATAAATAAGGATTGTCTTTTTTATGAAACCCTTGCCAAAACTAGTTATCACTTGTCTTTTTGATAATAATCATTCTAACAGGTGTGAAATAATATCTCATTGTGGTTTTGATTTGCTTTTCCCTGATGTTTAGTGTGGTTGAACATTTTTTAATGTACCTATTATTCATTTGTGTTTCTTTTGAAAAGTGTCTATTTAGATCCTTTGTCCATTTTTAATTCAGGTTACTTTGTTGTTTTTATTATTGTTGCTTTTACTGTATTAGTTCTTTATGTATTTTGTATATTTACCCCTTATCAGATATACAATTTACAAATATTTATTTCCATTTTTTAGTTTGCCTTTTCACTCTGTTGTTTTTTTGTCATGTATAGGTTTTTAGTTTGATTAAATTGCTTTTGTCTACATCTAGTTCAGTTGTTCATATTTTTGATATTCTAACCAAAAATTTGTTTGTAAGACCAATATCAAGAAGGTTTCCTTATATTTACTTCTGGCAATTATATGTAAGTTTATATCTTTAATCAGTGTATGGTAAACTGAACAGAGATGGAACACTAATATAAATTCTCTTTTTAAATGGTGAATTTGTATTAGTATCTACTCAATTATCCATTTTAGGTATTTTTGTAACATTCTAATATTATGATGATAAAATTTAAATACTTAGATCTCTCTTGACATCTTGCATCTTCCCAGTATAGGTAAGAGTTATTGCCTTATCCTTACTGATCAACTCTTCAATTGTTCATAGCTTGTATAAACATGTATCCTTTTTTCTATCACTCATGGAAACAGTGTTATTCAAAGAAATTTATTAATTTATTCTTTTTGAAAAATAAACTTTTTTTACAACTTCTTTATATCTCTTCTTTATTGTATTAGAAAGTTGACATCTATTTTAGCATTCATAACCACTATTAAGTTTTTTTTCTTATAGATTCTAAAGCTGGAAGTAAATAGAATATAATTTGTTCCCTTGTAAAATGTTTTTTACTTCACTGCCAAAAAAGTGTACTGTAGGAATTCTTTCCCTGAGGACCTGAATGTTATGATTTCTGTATCCTAAAGGGAGATTATCCTTAGATTCAAATATGAATGTATATTCCTCCTTTATTATATATAAACAGGTGTCTCGATAACTTCCCCACCCCTATCATTACACACAAGTTGGGATTTGGATCTTAATGCCCCCCAAAACCTCATGAATGGAAAGATGGTCCCCAGTTAATGGTGCTTCTGGGATGGTGCTAAAAGTAGTGGAACTTTAGTAGGTGGGAAGGAAGCCAGGTAATTGAGGACATGCCCTTGAAGGGGATACAGGAACCCCAGTCCCTCCCAGTCACCATGAGTTGAGCATCTTCCTCTGCCATGTTTTCTACCATATGTTCTGCTTTCACCACAGACCCAAAGGCAATAAGGGCAAGCAACCAAGTACTGAAACCGGGAATCAAAATAAATCTTTCTTCCTTTTAATATTTTTTCCTTAGGTTACAAAGACAGAAAATACACACACACACACATACAGACACACACATGCAAACACACACATACACACACGAATATGTATGTAAATATTTTTTCTGTACTTCAAATTTCTCCTAAAGTCTATTTTGAATGTTCCATTAATTCCTCTGATTCACAAAATATGTACTCCTTTCTATTCTCTGTCTGCCTGAATCAATCTGAGCAGCCTGTTCTTGGAGCCTATTATGAAACTATTTCTGGTTATAGTGCATCTCTTAACTACAGAGATGAATGCATCTTGTTCTGGATGTAATATTTTTGTTTTCCATTGAATATTTTTGTTTTACTGGCATATTGCATTAAGAAATTTTAGGTAAAAATTCTGTGGCTTTACATGTTGGAAATGTCTTTAGCCTACCAAAAGTTCAAACTACAGGTTGGATAAACATTGAATATTTTATATTGAAAATTATTTTCTCAAATCATATATTCTGTCCATTGGATGAAGTAGAAGTTTGGAAAACTCTTTTTAGCCACAGAGTAATTTAATATTGCAAAAATATAAAGTTGTCCTTCTGGGATGAAAGATAGGGAAAAACTAAAGAAACCATAAATATGTGCAAAGAAGGCTGGATGGTTGCAAGTGAGGTTTCTACAATGGCAAGTCCGGTGAAGCTCAAAGAAGAGTGGTATGGACATTTGATTATTGGTGCTCCCTAGTTCTGGGTTTAAGAAATTCAATAACCTCTCAAGAAATTTTTTAATTAAAGTCTGATTTATTTCTACACGTTAGGATTAAGCAAATACAACTTTGAAATAAAAGATGACAGTTAAGCAAAGAATACAGCACTAGTAACAGCCAACGGGATAAAAAAAAAAAAAGAAAACCATCTGCCCCTCAACATGAAAATAAGATATTATATTTATAATATAAAGGTAGCAAAACTTCATATTAAATGTTTAATATATGAAAGATGGAAGCACAAATGTAGAGTATCAAAACACAGCCAAACTAATTTAAAGGAAAATAATTATTGAAATGAAAATAAAATTTATTTAAATTTAGAATGGATTTTGGCTTCTGGTCAGAATATAGAAAGCTAGAGAAGACATTCATGGGCATGGAAATTGTCATAAAATTTGAAAAAAGTAAAAAGTAAAATATTATTTATTTTCCATTTCATTTTGTCTCCTTTCTTTGGATTTTTTTTCCACACACACACACACACACACACAAAATGTTTTTCTCTAGTATATAGAATCTGTAGAAAGCAGCCAGTGCTGGTTGGGTGTGGGTTCCATGGTCATCATGAAGAATCTCCACCCACCTTGAGGACAGCAGAGCCATAATCAGGTCCCAGGATATTACCCTCCTGATCACAGTTCAATAATGAAGAGGGAATAAGAATGAAGGGCCATTCCTAGATTCTTCATTCATCAAGGACACCAAATAGCAAGGGATGCTGTGAAATGTAGCTATTATTCCCTAAAGGAATTAAAGTAATTCAATTGAAGAAAAAAAAAAACTCTCAAAAATAATGCTGAAACAATAGGATAAACTTTGACTCTTTTCTCACACCTGATGCAAAACTTAATCTGTGATGGGTCATGGACTTAAGTATGAGATGTAAACTATGAAATTTATGAAAGGCGACAAAGGAAAGTTTCTTCAAGACCTTTCATTTTCAAGAGGTTCATAGAGTAGACAAAAATATCACAAAGGGAAAAAATAAAACAAAAAAAAAATAAATTGGTCTTTAAAAGCTCTCATTAAAAATACTGTTAGGAAAATGAGTAGGTAAAATATCTGTGGGAACACTATTCTTTAAATGTGTGTTTATGTAGATAAAATAATAAGAAAACCCCAAAAGCAGTGGAATAAATTATTGCATTCATAAATGTATCACTATACCTAAGTGGAAAATAGGTGTAAAATAACATTGGATTTATTAGTTAGTCACCATGCTTGGAAAAGGATATAGTGTATTCATATAGCAGAGAAGTTAGACATTTGGTCCTGTAATAAAATTATCATTTGATTTTATTCCTTTATTTTCATTGTTCTTATTATTACCACCTCAGATTGGAAAAAAAAAGTTAATAAATATGATACACCTACTGTTTACTATAAATATTTTAATTTGTTCTTTGTGCAGCTTTTTAAAATTCTATTAAATTGGTAGGCTAATTTTCATCTAAACAGATGTAAAACATTCAGGTAGTGGTCAGGATTTTTATATTATGAGTAATGCTTCTGTAAACATCCTTTTATACTGTTTATGCTTTGTTGAAGGAGATTTAGAAGGAAAAATTTCTACAAATAAAATTGCAGAATCAAATGAATTTGTATTTAAGCATTGGATGTACACATTATCCTCCTTTTTCAACAATATCAACAAAAATTTCTTTTAACAATTTTGTACACTAATCAATCTATGACCTAATAATGGAATTGCCACGAAATTTTTTAAAATTTAAATCACTATGATATTTTTTTTTGTTTCCTTTATTTTGGGAACTCCAAGTGAATGAATGATGCTGGGTATTTTCTCCCTCATCTTATAATGTAGCTTTCTATTTTTCCCTCCAGGCTCACTGTGCTAGGTACTGTTGGTTTCACTGATAAGATGATGGCAGAAGATTGGAAGATAAATGGTTCAGGAATTTACTTGCTGAGCTCCCGCTCTGAGAGGATGACTTGTGCTGTCAGAATCTCTGCCAAAGACTAAAGCTACTCTTGGGGTAGTCTTCCTATATAACTACCTGTGTCTAAATTTTAGTTACTCCATCTTGCCCTCACAATCCTAGACATGGTAACAAATTCAAACACTTGCTCTCTAGCAAGTTTGATTTTTTTTTTTTTTGAACCTGGAATTGAATCCAGGGGTGATTAACCACTAAGCCACATCCCAGCCCTATTTATTGGTTTACTTATTTGTTTATTATTTTAAGACATGGTCTTACTAAGTTGCTTAGGACCTATGTTGCTGAGGTTGGCTTCCAATTTTTGATGGTGAGGATGACAGGCATGCACCACTGTGCCTTGCACTAGCGGTTTGATTTACTAGTGTTTCCTGTAATATTGTCACATTTTTGTAAATATTTTGTTTATGCATATTACATAATATAAGGGTTTCTTTTCTTTCCTACCAAATTGATCACACATTTGAAGAAAAGAGTTAATTTATTTGGTGAGAGATGTTATTGATTGAATTGTGTCCTTAAAACATTTTAAGGACATGTTGAAATCCTATCTCTTGGCATCTCCAAATGTGACCTTATTAGGAAACAGGATATTTGCAGATGTAATTGAGTTAAGATGAGTTCATCACGATGGCTCCTAATCCATTATGACTGGTGCCCTTACCGGGAGAGGAAAGTGCCTTCTGAAGGTAGAGATATTCAGTGAGAAAGAGTTGTGATGACAATTGTAGAAATTAGAGTACAGAATGATAAAGCTGAAATCCAATGAATGCCAAAGGTTGATGTCCAGTAGCAGAAACTGGAAGAAACAAGAAAGGATTCTATGAGTCTCAGAGGGAACACAGCTCTCTTGATACCTTGATTCCAGACTTCTAGCCTCCAGTATTATGAGATAATAAATTTCTGTTATTCTAAGACTCTCAACTTGTAGAGGGGCATAGGTAGCACAAGAGTGATCTTTACCCTGTGGTGGCATCATATAAAAATTATTATAATATTGTCTTAGGATAAAGTGAACATGAGTTTTTAAGTCTTTGGGAAATCAAGAAACTGTGGCATGTAGGCACAAGGATTCCTGAAGTCTTTCTAAAAATGTGTATGATTTCATCAGAGAAGTTGATTGCTGTGACTATTATACATAGGAAAAAAAATCAGAACAAGCTTTGGGAAAATTTTGAGCTGGATACCAACATTTGTAGAGCTGTATCCTTCAAACCAACAGGAGTGGAAAGATTGGGTATCTGAGATATAAGAAGAGATATTTGACAGAGACACATGCAGCTCTATCTTGTTGTCCAATAGTCATGTTCAAGGTCAGAACTTGAGTGAGGCAAGTCAGTTACCTAAGGAAGCACTAATTCTCAGGTACTAACCTTGTTTGCATGATAATGACAATGGGTGAGGGCTTCCTTAAATTTTAGGAAATTATAAAAGAGGAAAAAACATCAATCTTGACAGCTTAATAAGCTGAGGCAAATTTACCATTACATATCCCAATGATCAAAAGACTCATTGCCACTCTATCTCCATGATTTACTGGGATCATGGCAACTCTTATCTTTCTTGTGGTCTAGCATGATCCCTGACCTCTACTACTATGGGGACTCATAAATATGAAAAAAAATAGATTTTATCACAAAATGCACCATAGTAATCTTCAACCTAAAGAGAACAAGCATCACTAAAAGAAGGACAATATTATGTCTTGAAATCTCACCAAAACACATCCCTGTGGGTGGGACATTCAATAATCAGGTGAACAGAGTCACCTGATCAAACAGACCCAAATCACTTATGCTCCTGAAGTTGCTATAGTCGTGTTCTCTACTCTGATCAGCAAGAAGACAAAAAAGCCAAAATAGAATTTGACATTTGTTATTTATGAGGTAGCATGCAGGATGAACTTCATGATTGTTGTAATTCTCCTGAACCCCCGGATCCCAGTGGAGTGATCCAGAGACAGGCAGAAATGGACACTGCTTAAATCACAGATTGAGTACAATGAGTTTGGGAAAACCATGATATTTTAAGGCACTGCTAGTAAACTTGACCAATTACTTACTCAAGGGAACATAATGCTTTCATTATGACCAGGAAACAAATCTGCACTCTACACCAGAGGGAGACACTATCTCTAGCTTGATAAAATAATCCCTTATGTGTAGAAACAGCATGAAGAATGGTTTCCCAACAGACTTTGTGGATGTTAATACGGCTCCCCTGTTTCTGCCAGTACAGAACTTTTTTTATTAGAAAATATTTATGGTGGCAAGGGAAGTAGTTCTGTGTGGACTTTAAAATTTATTTCCTCTTATAAAGATTGATTTGATTACTTAAACTACTGAGTGTGCAACCTATTAACACAAAGGTCAACACCAAGCACCTCTCTCCTATGTATGAGAAGACTTCCTGGGGAGAAAGCTGGTCTGATGATACCAAATCTTTCTACCTTGGAAAAGACAGTGGATGCTTCCTCCTGATATATTCCAGATATATTCTTGGTACGCATACGCTCCTTTGCCAGTGCTCCATCATGAATTTCCATTACTAGGGTATTTTACTTATATATTTAATTACATATTTATTTACTTTACTTACATATTTACTTACATGAGATCATACTTACAAACTTCGCATGCAAGGATCAACACATACACATGGAATCCTCTAGCATTATCATGTACCCTATTACTGAGAAGTAGTTGGAGTAATACAGCTCACTTATAGCTATAGTTGGGGAGGGGGTAAATCTATGATGTTGGGAATTTTATCCCAAAGAATGAGATATATACCTTAAACCAGCATCCAGCATTTGTAGCCACTTTTTAGGTATTTAAAAATACCTAAAATATTTAGCAGCATTTGTAGGTATGTTTCACATATACACTTTCAGGAACCAAATGGAGGTTAATATATTAAACAACTCAATAAAGAGATTTTTAATTCTCATACAACCTTGGCATCAGTGTATTTAGAAGTTCCTATATGCCCAGGAAGAAGAATCTTTCCATTAGGAAAAAAATAGTTAGGGTTACAACTGGAAGATGGAAGGGCTCCCTAGGTATTTCGGGGTTCTTCATGTTGCTAGAGCAATGGGCATGAAAGGAAAATTACCTTAGGGACTAGGATAATTTAGTCCTGAATATCAAGCATAATAAATGGGTGCAAGATGTTTCAGCATTGAGCCCAAGGAATTTATAGCACACTGTACATATTTTTTAACCTTGATTTATTTATTTTGATGTGGTGCTGAGGATTGAACCCTGTGCCTCACACATAAGAGCCAAGCACTCTACCACTGAGCTACAACCCCAGCCCTCTTTGTCTAATAGTCTTGATCCATAGTATAGCACATCAATATAACAAAAACAGATCAACAAAGACTCTACTCTGCCAGAAACAAAATTCTCATAAAAATTCCCATACAGTGAAAGAATCAGCAGTTATTTAAATAAGGAGAATATAGAATCCCCTTAAAGAAGGAGGGGACAATCATCAGTCCAGATACCATAACTATCTACAGAAGTACAGACAACAATGCCTGTGCTTTGTTAATGTTTCCCTCCTTTTATCTTGAGCATCTTATGATAAGAATACTAGATGTGGCTAAGATTTTAGATTTCAAGCAGAGATGTGACAAAATGAGTAATACACCATGATAAGGTGACAACTGATACATGCTTATGTTTTCCTTGTTTGGTAAATTTTTATTCTGGATAAAATAAATTAGTGGACACTGAGAGGAAAATTGGGAAATATTGTCAGGTTTATTCAAGTTTTTTTTTTTTTCTTCTGAAGATTTCACTTTTCACTAATACTGCCTCACTGTGGGCCTTAGGAGACTGACTTTAATGGAAAACTTTATAACTCCTCTTGCCCTTTAACTTCTGGCTGAGTTTGACCAGTTGGAGGCACTGGAAATATATTAGAGGGTTGGAAAAGACAGGCTGAGGTACTTAATCCATGACCCGGGTTCTATAAAGATGCCACAGATGGGTTTCATCTCTCAATCCAATGTGTCTCCACTGCTGATTCCCTATAAGATGACCAATAAAATAAAATTAAAAAAATAAAACCAAAAAGTTTTCTGGACAAAGAAAGGATTATTATTTTTACCTTAGAAAGAATGACCACCACACCATAGAATCTTAGCATTCCGAATAAGGAAATCATGGAACGTACCACTTTTAGATGTTTTAGCTCCTAGGTTGGGTGGCTTTGAGGTGGATTTACAAGGTTCACTGGGCAGTGTACTTCCCATGCTTTAGCCAACATTGGCTTTGACTTTTTGTTAGAACAAAGAATTCTGGGGGAGACCCACTTGTTTCTGATTCAGCCAGTTTCTGGTGGGGCCTGAAATATACATTTCTAACCAGTTCCCCTGGTCAAGGGGAAACAGTTTGAGAACTGTTTTCTAAGGCATTACAAATGTCTCTGCTTTGGGGGAATTTCACAAGCTTGGGGCTTTCTCAGGTGTTTTGCCATCTCACTGAGGGCAACGCTCCCAGAAAGTCTGTGACTGACAAGGTGTCACTGTTCATATAGAGAAACTTTTTATCCTAAGGAGAGTTGTGCCATTATTTTGAAGTCAAAACAGGAATGTGGTCTTTAATTCTCTTCATTTCTATTAGTGTCTATGTGAACTTTTTATATGGTCTAGCCTATATGTTATAATAGTAAAATCTACTTCCTATGACTTTTATAAGGAGAAAATGAGATCACACTTATAAACATCTCAGGTGATTGTATAGTACCATAAATGCCCAAGAAATATTTGCTGTGGTTGTTACTGCTGATATGTGGCCTCTTGTATTAGTTTTATCATTTGTACAACATGGTTGCAAAGTTATTTTTTGTTAGGTTTTCATAGCGTAAGTAATGTTAGAGATAAGATTCAAGGTGCATTGTGCAAAACAGGAATTAAATAAATGCATTACCCCTCTGACTTCCATGAAGGCCCACAAAGAAGAATCTTTCTCCAATCTAAAACTGCCTGAAATTTTCTTCCAATCCTTTTTCTTATTTCTAGAATACATTCAATTCAACCACAATATTAAAATGGTGCTTGAAGGAGAGAAATAATATTAGTATAGGGACAATTAGAAAAAAAAAACAATGGATCTAGAGGATATTATGTTAAGTGAAAGAAGTTGGGCACAGGAAGACAACTAAAGTATGTGTCCCTACATATATAGGGCTATAAAAGTCAGCCTGAAGGGGTCGGATTAAGGAGGGTGAATTTGGCCAAATTATATTGTTATATTGTGTTTATGTATGAATATGTAAGAAGTCCCATCATTATGCATAACTATAATACACCAATAAAAGTATGGAAAAATAATTAAAAGTCAGCCTGCATGTAGAATAGTGAATGATTTAGAGATTAGAAAGGGTGTGAAGGGAATGGGGAACAATGGGAATTTCGATTTGATTAGTCACACTATGTGCATGTGTAGAAATGTCAGACTGAATTCCATTAATAAGTACAATTGAAGAGTATTAATAAAATATTAAAATAAAAGATAAAATGGCAATCAGTTACATCCTTGTTTTAATTCTTTATAGAGTCAGCAATCAGTAACTTTCTTTGGCCAGCTTTTTAAACATGTGGCCCAACTATTTATTGATTCCTCTTGTTCTACTGCACAGAGGATGGCAACTTCATTGTCTATACCTTCTTCAGGAAGCCAATGTCTTAATATTCTTGAAAGATGACATAGATAAGCTGCCACTCTTTTCAATTTATGAAAAGTTTCAACATCACTGAAATACATCAGATCTACTTTTCAATCAACTATGCCATTCGATCATCCCAATCAATAATGGGATTCAATTTTTATAGAAAGAATTATGAAAGTTTGTGGATATTGCACATGGAAATAAGTTAGGAATGTTGAAGTTTATCTTATTTTTAAGGTGCAAGGGTTATAAAGATTTTAGCATAACTAATTTTAGCCATTAACCTTTTCTCAACTTTTGTCTTCTAACAGTGTTGTGATATCTAGGAGAGAAATCACAGCATTAGGAAACTGAGAAAATAAACATTACTTTATCACTAGATGAACTGATATGGTGGGAGCAAGATGAAAAGAAAAATAGATTATTTACTAAAGTAATACAGGGGTCAAAAAATCAAAAAGCAATATATAGTGAAGAATTGCCTTTGATTTGAGAGTAAGAGAACACCACATTTTGTTGTGATTTTGTTAACAAAGATTGTATGAACTTAATATTTTTAAACTCTTGATACTTTTTATTTCCACCTAGTAAAAGAAGGAGGAGTAGAATGATACACAACACCCTGGTTATGTCTGAAATTATTACTCTCAAATATTTTTTTTATCATTACTACTTTAGGAAACCTAGCAGACACTAAGAATTTGGAGTAGGTTATAATTGTGTTACAAAGATAGTTACAATTTAATAGGAAATCCAACATGTAAAAGAAATAAATATGGCATAAATTCTACTAGTTTGGAAGGGATTCACAAAGAAGGCTAAATTTGATCCCCTCTTGAACAGAGATGGAGGAAAGATCTTTCTTTTTTTTTTAATTGGTTATTCAAAACATTACAAAGCTCTTGACATATCATATTTCATACATTCGATTCAAGTGGGTTATGAGCTCCCATTTTTACCCCAAATACAGATTGCAGAATCACATCTATTACACATCCACATTTTTACATAATGTCATATTAGTAACTGTTGTATTCTGCTACCTTTCCTATCCTCTACTATCCCCCCTTCCCTCCCCTCCCATCTTCTCTCTCTACCCCCTCTGCTGTAATTTAATTCTCTCCCTTGTTTTTTTTCCCTTTCCCCTCACAACCTCTTATATGTAATTGTGTATAACAATGAGGGTCTCCTTCCATTTCCATGCAATTTCCCTTTTCTCTCCCTTTCCCTCCCACCTCATGTCTCTGTTTAATGTTAATCTTTTCCTTCTGCTCTTCCTCCCTGCTCTGTTCTGAGTTTCTCTCATTATATCAAAGAAGACATTTGGCATTTGTTTTTTAGGGATTGGCTAGCTTTACTTAGCATAATCTGCTCTAATGCCATCCATTTCCCTGCAAATTCCATGATTTCGTCATTTTTTAGTGCTGCATAATACTCCATTGTGTATAAATGCCACATTTTTTTTATCCATTCATCTATTGAAGGGCATCTGGGTTGGTTCCACAGTCTAGCTATTGTGAATTGTGCTTCTATGAACATCGATGTGGCAGTATCCCTGTAGTACGCTCTTTTAAGATCTTCAGGGAATAGTCCGAGAAGGGCAATAGCTGGGTCAAATGGTGGTTCCATTCCCAGCTTTCCCAGGAATCTCCATACTGCTTTCCAAATTGGCCACACCAATTTGCAGTCCCACCAGCAATGTACAAGAGTACCCTTTTCCCCACATCCCCTCCAGCACTTGTTGTTGTTTGACTTCATAATGGCTGCTAATCTTACTGAAGTGAGATGGTATCTTAGGGTGGTTTTTATTTGCATTTCTCTGACTGCTAGAGATGGTGAGCATTTTAAATTCCTTAATAGGACACCCATAACACAAGAGTTAATAACTAGAATCAACAAATGGGACTTACTCAAACTAAAAAGTTTTTTCTCAGCAAGAGAAACAATAAGAGAGGTAAATAGGGAGCCTACATCCTGGGAACAAATTTTTACTCCTCACACTTCAGATAGAGCCCTAATATCCAGAGTATACAAAGAACTCAAAAAATTAAACAATAAGATAACAAATAACCCAATCAACAAATGGGCCAAAGACCTGAATAGACACTTCTCAGAGGACGACATAAAATCAATCAACAAGTACATGAGGGAAGATCTTTCAAGCAGAGGAAGCAGCAAGTTCTGGTCCAGAGGATGGGTATGGGGTCTCAGGTATCTAGAATGGCATAATTTTTGTAGGTACCCAATAAAAATATTTTTTAAAACTATGTAATAAATTCTGGAAAATATAGGAGTTGTAATTGTAGGAGTTGTAAAAATGAGTCTATAGAGAGCTATAGACTCCATATGCATATATATGCATTATATATATATATATATATATATATATATATATTAATGTAAATATATATATATATACATACATATATATATATATATATATATATATATTTAATTAAATTACATTAAACCTTTGTGGTGTGGAATAACCAAATAAGTAAATATGGTTGAATTTGGGTTTCAGAACTTTTAGTGAGCATTTTTCTGAAGTCTGTTTTACAGAGAAGTATTATTGGAGCAGGCAAGAGTATATTGCAAAATTTTAAGCAAAAGTTAAGGATATGGTTTAGGATTAGGTATGGTTCACATAACAAAATATACAAAATAACCATATCAATCAGGATAGAAAAATATTTTTCCCTCAATGTTTATCAACTGTCTAGCTTGTCACTGGAGGTACAAAATGACCCTTCACATTCCCAGGGCCAGTCTTGGTCCATTTGCTGGTTCCAGACTTCCCAACTGCTATTCTCAAAGCCATCTTTGTTTTTTTTTTTTATGTCAGTTGTTTCTCTTGCTTTTTGGTCTTGATTTAACCTGTAAGAAGAGTAAAAGCAAATGAAAATAGCATTCTCCCCTCAAAGACTGCAGTCTATGTGGTTATACCATTCCCCCAGGATGCAGAATTTTTTCATATGGATATGAGAAGCTACGAGGAAGGTAGGGATATAAAGATTTTATTCTGGAATCCATAGGTCTAGCTAATATTAAAAATTCTGGAATATTGCAAGACAACAGCATTGGCAATGGGAGAGGACAAGAGGTAACACATTGGATAATAATTTTGAAGAAGTGTTTAATGTCACATATGAGTGTGAGGAATTATCAATAAGTTTGTTCCTGATTCCACTTTGCCTGATTGTGCGATAATAATTGCACTAAGCTTAGAAAGAGTGGAATGGGAAGGATCTGGCTTTATATGTTGTGTGAAAATATAGTAATATATAATTGCCATGTAGTCATCTAACAAAATAAGAAAGTTAAATAATTTGAAATGGAAATTAGGAAGATGAGTGAGTAGGCATGCTGTTTATGCAAGAAATAAGGCTCAGAAGAAAGCTTGTACTTACTCCCACTCAAGACAATAGAATATGTTATGTGAGCTAATTTATGTTTCTTGGCATTATTACCCAACCGTTTTCCACCTACATAGATACAAGGCATCCTAGTCATTCCAAGACACATACTTAGATTTCTCCTCATTGAAATGGCTGACAAAGATAATGGTCACTTTGAGCATTTTCTCTTCATTTTGCTGATATCGCTGTGAATAGTTTAATGTCTTATTTTAAAATGTAGGTTAATCTGTCTTATATTTTATATGTACTGAAAGTCATTAATTTTTAAATAGAGTCCCCTGACTGTAACACAGTTACATTTTTATTTGACTTACACATAAACTAATTTGGCTGACAGCCAACCCCTTTCTATATTGCAAACACAAACTTCTGTTTAATTCTTTGTGTGCATGTTTTCTTTTCTTCCTGGAATCAGTTATTAAATATGCCCCGACTCTTTTAGAAGCTTGCTACATTTAAAATAAATAGAGTTTAAGTGTTGTAACTGGAAGAAGCTATTTTAGATTTCATTTATATTACAGCCATCACAATTATGCTTGTGAGTCCACGATTGTTTATTTTTTATCTACATTTGAAGGGACAAGTGTAAGAACTCACAATTGGTCCTTCAACTTAAAAAAAAAAAAAACATTTGGTCAAGACAGCCAATGAGTTTTGCTATGTGGAGCCTGGTGTGTTTCATTACACAGCATCCTACACCGCAATAGTGGCATCTGCATATGTTGCAGTCTTTTCTGGGAAATCACCATGTGTAATTGTACACATCCTCCAGCATTTTTAACCTTAGAAATATAGAAGGTGAGAGAAAAAAGTGAGATTTAAAAAAATAGCTCTAGGCTTTATAATACTTACCCACAGGATGTATTTTGATTCTGTGTAATTACAAATATAACTTAGAATATGTAGGAGGGAAGTTTATAGCATAGATAGATCAAAAATAGCTTAGAATAGAAACTCTGATTCGAAGTCATAAAAGATATTCCAATAAGCAGGAATCAGTAAGAAGATGTGAAATTTCTCTGTAGTGAGTATAGTCTACTATGATCAATAATCATGTTCTTCCCAAGAGAGAATAGGTTATCATTCAATAAGTCTGGGAAAACAGTTTGACAAATTGTCCTGAATAGGTGTATGCATGACTATGGATCTCAGACTCTACTGTGCATCAGAATCATCCTGTTAAGGGTTTGTTATTATATAGATTGCTGTGGCCAGCCCTAGAATTTCTGATTCATAAAGTTTAATGTGTATTCTGAGTATAGCTATTCCTAAAAAGTTTCTGAATTAAGTTGATACTACTGGCCACTGGTCCCTTTGAGCATCCGTGCTCTATCATGGGCCACACATAAAATGGACAAAATGTAAGCAACTGCCCCTGAAGGAGGGCCGGTTTGCTTGGTTCTATGAATACCAATTTAAGGAAGTATATCATATTTTATGCTGTATTAACCATCTTATTAAATTTTATACTGAAAAATCTTCTCTCAATAAATTTTCCGATTTTCTAAGAAAGAGGGTCTCCAGAGATGTTTCTTTTAAACTTGGATAATTTATGTGGTCTATTCTCTGATTCAGGTAAAATGAATTAACTTTATTTCCCTTAATACTAAACATAATTAGAAAAATTTTAAGCCATCCTTTTAGTTTTTTTAAGTAAATAAATAAAAAGGATACAGGGTGTTGCTCAGTTGCAGAGCATGTGTTTACCATGCACAAGACCCTGGTTCAATTGCTAGCACCAAAAATAAAATAAAATAAAGCATAAATATTTTATTGCATCTTTAGATAAATATTTGACTTAACTTTTGGATAAATGTAGAGATTTTTAAACCATACTTTTGCAAAACTGTAGTGCTTAGAAGCAAATGTCTCCTTTCTACTTCTTATGATAGTTGTTTACATTCCTTATT
The DNA here is from genome assembly GCF_021218885.2 of Marmota monax. NCBI lineage: Eukaryota > Metazoa > Chordata > Mammalia > Rodentia > Sciuridae > Marmota > Marmota monax. The sequence continues at coordinate 1,100,034 of NW_026692881.1, forward strand.
ATAAACAAGAAAATCTTGTGTTTCAGAGAAAACAGTCTGTCCTTTATAAGACTGAAGCATCATAGGCCCTCCTGCTACCAATGTTACGTTGAATTTTTGATCACTCCTTTCTGAATGATGTTTAGACTTTGAAGAAAAACAGAGAAGTGACTATTCTAATTTTCTCTCATTTCTAACTCTCAAAACCTTAGTATTAGTAAAAATAACCACACATTAATGCAGGTACTAGGATAAGGCTGTCCTTAAGTCCTTCAAATTAACTTGTTTAACTACAAAGTAATTTAAATCAGATTTAAAAAGTACTGGCACTAAATTCTGTCATTGGTTGTATAGTGCCATTGTGCATGCTGAATTTTGAAATTAAAAAAGACCCCAGTTAAGGGTAGTTTATGTAAACAATCATCTTTTTAAATTAGGGTAAAATATAATGAACTGAATATCAAGGACTATTGTTTCATTCAGAATATTGAAGAGGTAATCAACTTGGACTCCATTTTCTTTCCAATCTTTTAAACAGAATAGTTTTAGAGTAGGTAGTTTTCACTCATCTAAAACAAATTTTAGGGGCTTGGGATGTGGCTCAGGTGGTAGCACGCTCGCCTGGCATGTGTGAGGCACTGGGTCCGATCCTCAGCACCACATAAAAATAAAATAAAGATATTGTGTCCACCTAAAAACTAAAAAATAAACTTTTTTAAAAAATAAAAAATAAAACAAATATTTAGTGAGCATCTACTATAATCTACCATTTTTCTGGGATCTGGAGAATAAACAAAGAGGCATCAAGGTACTGCCTCATAGGATGCATGCTCTAGTAAGTTCTGGAGAAAGTACTGAAGAATCAAGCATAGAAATATAATAAGAACATCAATAATCCCACCTATAACCAAAAGGGGCCATAGGACAGAGAGCAGCATGCCAGATAGAATGACATTCATGTCATCAGTGATCATACCTGAAACATAAAAGAATAATGCAGAGACAGAGGAAGAGCATTCCAGATACAGGGAATGACTGGGACAGTAGCCTTAAGGCTCGAAGTCCTTATACTAACAAAGACATTTAGCAATTTTGGATCATAATAGACAAAAAAAAACATACAGAAGATGGAGTTGAGAATTAAAGGCATCAAATCACATATGGCATTATAGGCCCTGAGAGGAGGTTTGGATTTAATTAGAAATGCGTTAATAATCCACTAGATTTTTCTTTTAAACAAAAATATATACTAAAATTTAAATTGTTAAAAATTGCAACTGATCACAATATGAGGGACATAAGTAAGAGGCTAATTAAACAACTTGGAAGTCATAATTATCATGATGTAGTAGAAATAAAGGAAAAACATGTAAAATATTTTTATTTATTTATTTATCTTTTTTTTTGGTGGGGTATTTTTTTTTTTGTCTTTTTTGGAACTGGAGGTCAAACCTAGGGCTTTGTGAATGCAAGGCATATGCTTTGCCACTAAGCTACATCTCAGCTTGTAAAATATTTTTAAATGAAGAGTCTGAAAATAAAATAGTATTGCCTGATTTTAATAAATCTAAATTCAACGTAACACTTTAGTTATTATCATTAAATCAATATTAAGTATGTTTATTCCTTACTACAAATATCTTGTTTGACTTTGGGATTAGAAACAAATGAAAGTTTTTTTTTTAAGATTATTCTGACTTAATGAAAATAAATTCTTGTTATAATTTGATCTCTGTATAAATGATATTGCATGCAAAGCAGTACAATCATTCATACATGGACCTCATTTTTACATTTTTACAATTGATTAAGTGCAATTTCATAGTAGGTAAAAGGAAATTTGGCCAAATTAGCATCATTTTTTCCAATATGTGATATTAATTAAGAACTCGCTAGCTGATTAATGATCAATAAGCTAATCTCTGCTTATACCCATCTGTAACATTTAATGCTCCTTACCATATTTCACTGAAAACACAAAATGAAATAAAGACCTCTATTATGAAGTTGATTTAGGCCTTGTCTATTCTAAACTCTTCCATGAAAAATGATGGTGTTACACAGTGTTCTCCTAGTGCATCTTAGAACCAGGAATAAAAGTGCTTCCTAAACAAGAATGAGTTATGGGATTTAATTCCAACTCTGGCAATGATTCATTGGATAACCTTGGAAAAGTTACTTGAACACCCTCTTGTGGTTTCCTAATAGTAAATTGGGATATTAACCATTTTCCATGGAACTCCCAAGTTTGACTTATGAAAGAGCAGTTGCTTACTGTGAATTTTAAAATACAATTGCCAACTTTGTAATAAGCCGAATATCCTTCATAAATACAAATAAACAAACTAAAACATACAGATTATATATAGGATAACTAAAAACATTTTAAGATTTTTATGGTCCATGAGCAGTTATGGGCAAGGTTATGGGCAGTATAATAAGAAGAAAATATCTCAAGAATATCATTTTAAACCAAAGGGAGAATGATCACCCATAAGAATCACAAGACAGAAGAATTCATCTATCTGGTTCTGCATTTTTAACCCACTGCTGACATAATAACACTGTCTAGTACTTTGGTAATTCAGTGCTCATTTACTAGTGAATATTTACTGAATTTCTTTCATATGTCAAGCACAGTTCCAGTGCTACCAAATGAGGGGAAACAAAAGCTCAATATATTTTAGGGTGTTAGTTCTCTTTTACTGTGATAAAATACCTGAGATAATACAATTGAAAGGAGGAATGGTATATTTTGGCTCATGGTTTTGGAGCTTTCAGTCCCTAGTTGTTTAACCCCATTGCTTTGGACCTGTGGTAGCACAGTACATCATGGTAGGAGAATGTGGCAGAGGAGACTCATTTACCTCATGGTTAGAAAGTATAATTTAGGGAGAGAAAATGGGGCCAGGGTCATAGTATCCTTTTCAAAGGCATTACTCCAAGGACCTAACTTCCTGCAATAAGGTCTTGACTCTTAAAGTTTCCACCACTTTCCAATAATGCTTCAGTCTAGTCTTTACCACATGTGCCTTTGGGGAACATTTCTTATACTAACTATAGCAATTATCATGGATAAGATAATATTACCAATCTCAAATACTGTATATGATAGTAGGGAAGATAGGCCATAATAAATAAAATATACTAAATAAAATATACTATATAATATTGAGTTGTAGACAGCACTCTTAAAAGTTACCGCATACACTATGTGATAAAATGTCTCAGTCTATTATAGGTGTTATGACTAGGGAGGAGTGAAGAGATCACAGCTGAAGAGTGTCCTGAAAGTATAAGTAATTGAAGCATGACTATATCTAGAGGAATGCACTCTAGCAAGTGCATAGGTCCTGAGTTGGGAAAGACCTTGGTATTTTTGAGGAGTAACAAATTCTAGGAGTTTTTAATAAGAACTGAATTTTGTCAAAGTACAATGGGAAAATGTTGCAGAGTTTTGAGCGAGACAATGACACGATCTGATTTAGGTATTTAAAAGATCACTCTCACTTTTTTTTATGAAGGATGGATTCCTGGTGGCCAGTAATTAAACAGTGAGACCTATTAAGATACTGTTTCAGAGAGCCCAGCAAAGGGCCCTGGAAGTTCTTGTGGAACCCACTGAGGTGGTAAAAAGGGCTCAGGTTGATCACATATATTTGATTCTACCTTGCAGTTAAGTAGGATTCTCTAAGGATAGTTTGTGAGGCACTGTGAAGATTGAGGCATTTGATAGACGTTGAGTTCTATGTCCCAAGCTCCTTGGTGGATGGATTGTGATTTGGAGGAGTATCCGATTAAGATGAAGACATGAACAAAAAATAAATTATGAAACTGTTGTAATTGAGAAGGCTTGGAAAAATCTTAGTGGAGATTTAGAACATATGAGTCTGGGCTTTGTGGTGTTATTAGAGTTAGAGATGTAAATTTCCTGATTTTTATTATATAGCTGGTATTAGGACATGGTGAGGTAATTATTATAAACTATAAAGAAAAGGAAACAGACAAGGCAGAGAAATTTAGCAAAGGAGGCTGAGAGAGACCCGTAAGATAGGAAGAAATTATCTTGGGAATTATTCCCTGGAAGCCCAGTGTTGCAAATTCTCTTGGAGAATAGTGCTAACATAATTAGATGTGGGAGAAAGACTGACTCTTTATATTCATTGCTTGTTTTTCAGGAACTATTTCTCATCGGGTTTAACAACATCAGAATGGATGTAAAGTGCCAAAGATAAGCACTAGCAAAGGAAACAAGAGAAACACGATTTTAGGAGTTGAAAAGCAGAGGTATGAGAGGCAAGGTAGCATTTGGGAACCAGCAGAAGAGGAAGACCTGCAATCCTGTTAAACAGCTTGTTGAACTGATTGAGCTTTAAAATTATGTACTTAAGATTTTGATGAAAATTGGGTGGGAGGAGAGCAGGAACAATCATGACAAGTGATGCCATTGGTTCTGGCACCGTGGAGTTTCCAGGTTTGTGACTGTGAAAAAAGTGGTTCCTTTGCGAACTTGTGAAAAAAAGCTGGACATGTTTCGATGTAGGATTAGATGCAGGAGCTACAAAAAGAAAGTGGAGACAGCAAACACTTTTTGGGGGTGGGGGGTATTGGGTATTGAACCCAGGGTGCTCAACCACTGAGCCACATCCCCATTCCTTTTTATTTTTCAGTTTGAAACAGGGTCTCACCAAGTTGCTTAGGGTCTCCCTAAATTGCTGAGGCTGGCCTAGAACTTGCACTTATCTTGCCTCAGTCTCCTGAGTTGCTGGGATTACTGGTGTGGCCAGCAGCAAATAATCTTATTGGAGAGTTTTTCATTGTTGTTGTTATTTTACAAAAAAGACAAGAGAAATAGGGACAATCTCTGGTGAAAAGTGGTTTATTTTTGTTTGTAAAATTATGTAAGAAGGGGATATTATACCCCGATGAGCATAAAATTGAAAAGAGGATGAGAAAAGAGAAAGGTGATTGCTAGATAGAGTGGCTTGCATTGGAAAACAAGAAAGGGTTGTATTCATTGTGGGTTGTAAACGATTGGCCCATCTCTTCCACCGGGGGTCTAATTCATTAAAAATTTTCAGTGAAAGTATTATAGTAATCTCAGAATTTATCAGGCTACTTCTTCCCTTATTTACCACAGACTTATTCTGACACAATAGTCAAAGCCATCAGTGTAAAATTTCAATTTAGATCATATCATTCTTCCGTCTTCAAATTAACAATAGCTTTTCCTTTCACTTGGATTAAATTCAAAACTCATAAATTGCCTCCTTGCCTTTTCAGGTTTAGTCCTCAGCAATTCTGGCCCTCTTCCTGTCTAAGTCTTACAATCAGCTCTGGCTTCACTCGTCTTCTTAGGAAGCTTGAACTTGCAGGTACACCCCTTTACTCTAAGCGGGCTCTTTCCTGGTTCTTTACTCCCCTGCCCCCACCCCTGGAAGGGCCCTGGGGCCACCCCAGAGCTTCTTCAGGACTTTGCTCAGATGTTTACTTCTCAGTGTAGTATTGTAGGATTATTTTAACTCAACTGCCCTGTTGTTACCACTGATACCCACCTGCATTCTACAACCCTGTCCTGTGGACCGTTTTTATCCTTGAAATATCCAGCCTGAACTCTACAAAGTTTATTTAAAACTTTAGGACTTGCTTATTTTTCTTTCCTTCCTTCCTTTCGGTCCCTTTCCTTTCTGTCCTCCTTTCCTTCCCTTCTCTATTCTCTCCCCTCTCCCCCTCCTTCTTTTTTATTCCTTTTTTTTTTTTTTTCGTTTCTTCTTTATATGATGAGATGGGTTCTCATTATGTTGCCAGACTGGTCTCAAACTTGTGTGCTCCAGTGATCCTCTTGCCTCAGCCTTCGAAGTAGCTGGGACTATATGAGTACCACCACATCTAGCCAGGTCACACATTTTGAGCGACATGGTCAGCATCATTGTATATTTTTCTTTGACTACAAAGAATTAGAGGGGTGTTGGGAGCGCTCCATGGGCTGTTTGTGTGAGCTATGTGTATTTGAGCATATGAGGGGACTGGTCTGGCGTTGAGTGCTGATTAGGCTGTGGGACACAAGTGTGCCTTCCTCTTGCTCTGCCTGTGATCCCACGCAGCACCTGAGATGAGTGTGGCGAGCTAAGATGTCAAACAATCTGCTGACCACAAGACATCATCAAGCAAGACTCCACCCTTCAAAATCCTACCCCTTGCCTTATTTGGGTGGAATATTCTATCCAATGTCCTCTCCCCAAGAGGGCCTCTTGCCCTCCTTGTTCCTCTTGCCCTCCTTGTTCTTCTTGCCTCCACAGCAGGAGCTGACCCCTGAGGTGGCAGAGCCACTGAGCCATCCCTGACCCGGAAAAAAGGTATTTTGTGTTTGTGTGGTCTTTTCGTTGCCAGCCCAATTCATGCCGAGTGACCCTGAATCTGTCACCGATGCAGGATGTGGGTGACAGAGGAGCACATGTAGATTTATCCTGGCTTGGGGTTTCCTGGAAAATAAATAAGAAAAGAGGGATTGCAAAAGGATAAGGCTGAAAACAAGGAAATCATCAAAACGATGGATTATCTAATCCAAACTATGTGTATCTTAGGTAGTGAAACCATGATAGGGTACATGGAAGACCTAGTAGAAGATGTTGATTCTGGAAAGTGGATAAAATGAAAAGATCATGGCATCAGACTGGGATATTCTAAACTAGGGGTGTGATATTGATTGAAATGATAAATCCTAGGGTTGGACATCATGGCTGAAATTTGAGTGGAAGATAACAGCACTAGAAGTGTGGGTGTCTGAAAGAGAATGTATGGGAGTTAGATTAACTGTATAACAAGAGGTAGCAGTGGCTTGTGAGAGTAAAACAGGGCCGAGAGAGTTGAAAGAAAACAGTCATATATTAAGGGAAGTGCAGGGAGCATCCCAGTTCTGAGAGAACACAAGAGTAAAGGTATGTTCAGAGAAGAGTTCAAGGATACAGGGAAGGTTTGCTAGTAAGCAGACACATCTCCTGTGAGCTCTGCCAGAGTTCTGAGTCATACAGGAGTGGGCAAAACAGAATGGGGTTTGAGTTACATCAACCCACAATCCCAGAGGATGGGGCTGACATAGGGGACTTCAGCTCCTCACAGAGGCTAAGGGCTCCAGAGATGAAAGACACAGTGGGATTTGTCCTCAGAGCTTTTTAGAGGGAAGTGGATGTTCAGTTTGAATTGTAGCCTGTTCTTGGCCATGAGCTTCTTAGTTTGGAGTCAAAGAAAAGGGTCTATTGGGAGAAGCCGAAGAGTAAATTGGGTATGAAACTGAGGGATTCATGTCGATTTCAGTTTCAATGTTCCCAATAGGCAGATAGCTTTGTATTCAATACATCCTTCTGGAAACCTACTACCATCTTCTATGGGGAGAAGTGAAAGGGGGAAATAAAAAATGGAATGAAACCAGAATAATAAACATATTTTAAGTCACAAAATATCATCCAGTGCTTTGTACATATTCACAACATTCATTGCACTGGTGAGATACAGTGGCCATTCACAGAACCCAGTTCTGACTTCAGTCTGGTGTGATGACTCGTACCCTTCTGCTGAACAGATTCTTGAAGAACCCTGAATCATGCAATTAAACTGACATGCAAAAGGGTTAAACATCAGTTGGCAAGTGTAAAATACTTCGAGGCTCCTGGAGAAGAGACATCTATAAACACTGAAATTATCTTGAAATGACTGACTTACAGGTATTATTTTCAAAGAGCATGATTATTTATATAGCAATGTTCTGGCAGAGAACCACACACCACCTGCTTTCCTCTCCTTACAAACAGGGGCAAAATACCGACTATGTTAGTTTGCAATTAACCACTTTGATCTACTTCTGGCAATGCATTTTTCATCATCTTGGTATTATAATACAAGTAGCACCTCTGAATTGAAGGCATTTAACTAGAGAAAAGAACATAAACACTCATACACAGAGGGACCACTGGCAAATTAGAGCAAATCAGCAGCAAAGTATAAGAGGCTGCTTTAGAGCATTAGAATACAACTTGGCTTAAATCAGTTCAACTAAATTTCTTTTATACAACAGCTTAACCCATACTTGCTTTGGTCTTAATTTTTAACTAAATTTAAATGATTTTGCATATCACTAGCTGATGCCACTATTGAATAACACAGCATGAGTTGATGGGTAAACATAATTAATAACCCTATGAGTATATTTTGAGCTAAGAGGAAAATAAAAGTTGGAAAGGAAGCAAATCAGAAATTAGCCATTCGATTAAGGTAAAGGTAGAGGCAAAATGAAGTTGGAAGAAAAATATCTAAAACTGACTAAAATCAGGATCGTTTGGATAAAATAATTGAAGCCGGAAAGGAAGGTTCTTTTTTTAAAAAATTAATTTATTTATTTTTTATTGGTTGTTCAAAACATTACAAAGCTCATGATATATCATCTTTCATACATTTGACTCAATTGGGAAGGTTCTTATTATTTCTATAATGCTGTTCTTAAAATGCAATGCAAAATAACAAGATAATATCAGAAAATGCCATCTTAAATGCCATCTAGTCTTTTCATTTCTGTTTGTTATTCTGGAAGAATAAAATAAACAAAAATATTGAAGGGGCCTGATGTTGTTTAAGTTACAATAATTTAAATTATTTTATACATATATATGAATATTGATATTTATCATATAAAGTGGCATGTATATACTAAGTATACTAAGTATAAAGTGCTATATTTTATATATATTTATAATATATGATGTATTTATATAATTAACATATATACTCACACTACATTATATACTGTGTAATATACTATAGACAATGACTAAAGAGACAAAACCCATTACAAAAGATATTTTACCCTGTAGTCAAAATTGATGAATTCACTCCCAAATAAAAGAGTCCTTGATGGACTGTGAACCCTAACAAAACCCTGGGGGAGTTTGAAAAACCAAAGTTATTTCTTAGAAGCACTAAACATGATAGAACATCCTTTAGTGATTAGAATGGAAATCATATGAAAATGTCCAGGGAGAGCTTTGAAAATATGAATGAACAATCCTGAGTTGTTTATGATCATGCTAGTGACAAGGGTTCAGGTTTTGGAAGCTTTCATGATTTTGTAAAAGTTTCTATGAAATAAACATTTCCATGAAAAAAATTCCAATGAAATATTCTGTTTTCTCGTAAGAAAAAAGCATATTTATGAAATTCTAAATCTCTCTTTTCATGCCAACAAAAATTTTAGTAGAAAACGTAATGTGGAAAATGAAAATCACTTAGAAGATTTTTGAATGGTAGATATAATTAGACAAAAAATATGTAATGAATATTTCTTGAGTTAAGGGAAAACTTGTATTGGCAGACTTAAAAAATAGCAATCAGAAAGACAACTCTAGATATGGTATGGTAAAATTCCAGCGCTTAAAGGTGAAAAAATAAGCAACAAGAGGGCAAATTTTCATGAAGAGTGTAAAGACCAATGCCATCAGATATTTATCTCATTGAAGATGGTGATTAAAACATGATAGCTTCAACATTCTTTAAAACATTCTTTAACTAGACTCAATAACATTCATGTACAAGACAAAAATTTTCAGTTGTTTAGAAAAAGAATACAAGAGGCATAGCTATATTCAGCCTTGATTGGTCAAATAAAGAGGAGCATAGAAAAAGAATGTAGGATCTGGTGGCTAATTGTGGGAAGTGACACCAAGTAGCAAGAGTAGGGATGGGAATGAGGGCAGAGAAGGAGCAAAAGACAATTTAGGAATGCATTTATTATTTTTTAGTAAGTTATCACTTATTTAATTAAGGTAAATAAATGCACTTATTTTAGAATCAATAGATTTTTAAATATATCTAAACCTATGTAACTAACATTCAGTTAAGATAACAATTATTTTCGGCACTGACAAATTTCGCTTGTGGCTCAAATTCTACAAATTCCAGTATTCTGATTCCTATTATCATTGATGGGGGTTTGCTTCAGTTTGGATACTTTCTATCAATCTGCATTCAATATTATTAATTTTATCTTCTGTTGTTAAATGCATGCAATAAGCTCTTAATTTCAGATATCATGCATTTGATTCTTTGAGTGTTGATTTTAATGATGTTTTTAATTTTAACTTTTCTATTAAAATTCTTTTTTCTATTTTTGCTCTTTTTAAATTTTCATTGATATATTTATTTAAATTAGTTATTTTAACATTCTTCTTTGCAAACTTCTATATCTGAATCTCTTCTGGAATTTTTTCTCTTGTTGATTTCCAGTAAGTCAGCCCTGTGTATTTTGTTGTGCTTTATCATTTCTTATGGAATGTCAGATACGTGAAATCATGAATAAAAATTATAGAGATTATGAAATATTCTATTCTCCAAAGTAAGATCTTCTTTATCTTTTAGAGAGTGTTTTTTTCAGGCTTCAGTAGAGCTGATCTAGTTAATATTGCCCTCAGTCTTAGGGCTGAGGCTGAGTTTTCAATAAAAACTTGAGTTGTTTATAAAGCTCTTCCAACTTTGTAGGCTTTGAACTCTCAACATTTCCTTTCCCATGCTGAGCAGAATTAGAAATCTCCATTGTGCTTCTTAGCTTTCCAGCTGTGACTTTCCATTGAATTTTTAGAGCTGTACCTTGCACTTGCATAGCTTATGGATCAGACAGCAAGGGAGGAGAATTTTCATGCACATTTTGGGTTTCCCTTTTGTGACTCCCTCCATTTCAATATATAACTCCACTCTCACTCCTACTCCTCTCAAGTTCCTGCTTCTCTTGCACTCCTGACATCTGACTTCTGTCTCCTCAGTTTAGTAAAACCATCAGTTTCTACCCAGACTTTATTATTCTGAACACAGAGTACACAATCCAAATACACATGAAATACACCATGGGAAGTTTTTGTGTTTAGTGGATCATATTACCTACAGTTTTGTCTGTTTTGATTGGACTCCATGCCTTTAATTTGGGCTTTTAGTTTTTTTCTCCATAATTTGTTAGCTTTAATTATTATCACCATTAGGATTTCTCCAAAAGCCTCTATTTCTCATTAGTTGACATGTTTGATTTATCATGCTTGTGTAATATCTTCCAAAAAATATTTGGAATCTCATCCATCTCACTCAATCCACTGTCACTCTCCTCATCAAAACTTTTGATCATCAGCTCCTGTCTCCACTGATGCGTCTCTTTTTTGCAACAGATACCTTCCTACAATTCACTGGACAATCAATTTGGAAATGATTTTTATCCACAGTGTACATTGTAATCAAATTCATTTAATTCAATTTTAGGACACATGATATCCAATAACCTGGATATTTTAGATATTTCTGGGATACATGATAAATAAGATCAGATTAGGGGACAGAATCATCTGGCAGATGTTTAACCCAGCCAGAGTGGTGCTCCTAAGTAGGAAATGAAAAACTATTCCAAGGAAATGATACCAAATACCATTTAGCTAGAAGGAGCGGCAGTTGATCTGAGAAATGAAAGTTAAAACTGGAAAGAATGAAAACAGGTTGGGAAACCATATTCCGCTACCTATATACCTGCTGGAAATCAGAATGGTGTAAGAAGGTAAACATGGGTAATCTCTTTATGATGGTCTTCATTCAACCATTGAAGAAGAGTTGCAGAATTCAAGTTTACTTCCTTCAACAAACATGCAGAAAATGTATGCATTTTGCCAAATGGTACACCTCTACATGGTTTTCAGCTTTCTCCACAGTAGCATTTATGACGGACACGGTTTAATTCTCATAATCACTAGGGTTGCAAGAATGTGTGGCTGAGAAGACAGGTGCTGCTGAGAAATAATTACTACATATTATAGAAATAGTGTTGGTTGGAGTACTACACTAGATGAAATTTTGAGCTTTTTTTCCTTGTTATTGCATTAAGAAAATCTGATATCTGAAGACCAGCCATATCTTCTTATCAGGCAATTAACACTTCAGACTATAAATGTTCCTTTTATATGTATGGTCTTAAAGAACACAAATTCTTTGAAATAATCCGCCTGATGTGACTATAACCAAAAAAAAAAAAAAAAAAAACAACACTTAAAATATGTATTAGAGAGGCATATTACCCAGTTGCTAAGAGCATTGCTGTTTTTTCTTTCAAAATAGTCATGTATTTAACAAATAATCTTCATCAAGTATTTGATATCCTGTCTTAACTTAAAATAAGCATGACATCTTCAAACCAGAGAACTTGCTGAATCTGTAGAAAATATTCATAAGGCAATGTTTCATTGAAACTGAAATTTTGTCAATATTTGATTCTATAACAACAAAGTGACTTTTAAAAATATATTTTGTATTTTTAGGGGAGTTTTTCCTTCATAGAAATAGTGAGCAGAAGCTACAGAAATCCCTCAAGTCCTCCTGATAATTAGAAAGTATTTTGAAACGCTATATTCCAATAAAATACAAGATAATGAAGATATCGATAAATTTCTTAAGTCATATGATCTGCCCAGATTGAGTCAGGAAGACACACACAATTTAAACAGACCAATAACAAAGGAAGAAATAGAAGAAGCCATCAAAAGACTACCAACGAAAAAAAGCCCTGGACCGGATGGGTATACAGCGGAGTTCTACAAAACCTTCAGAGAAGAATTAATACCAATACTTTTCAAGCTATTTCAAGAAATAGAAAAAGAAGGAGTTATTCCAAATTCATTCTATGAGGCCAACATCATCCTGATCCCGAAACCAGACAAAGACACTTCAAAGAAAGAAAACTACAGACCAATATCTCTAATGAACATCAGTGCAAAAATTCTCAATAAAATCCTGGCAAATCGAATACAAAAGCATATCAAAAAAATTGTGCATCATGATCAAGTAGGATTCATCCCTGGGATGCAAGGCTGGTTCAATATACGGAAATCAATAAATGTAATCCACCACATCAATAGACTTAAAGACAAGAACCATATGATCATCTCGATAGATGCAGAAAAAGCATTCGACAAAGTACAGCATCCCTTTATGTTCAAAACACTAGAAAAACTAGGGATAATAGGAACTTACCTCAACATTGTAAAAGCTATATATGCTAAACCTCAGGCTAGCATCATCCTAAATGGAGAAAAACTGAAGGCATTCCCTCTAAAATCTAGAACAAGACAGGGATGCCCTCTATCACCACTTCTATTCAACTTAGTTCTTGAAATACTAGCCAGAGCAATTAGACAGACAAAAGAAATTAAAGGCATAAAAATAGGAAAAGAAGAACTTAAATTATCGCTATTTGCGGAAGACATGATAATATATTTAACAGACCCAAAAGGGTCTACAAAGAAACTGCTAGAGTTAATAAATGAATTCAGCAAAGTGGCAGGATATAAAATCAACATGCATAAATCAAAGGCATTCCTGTATATCAGCAACAAAACTTCTGAAATGGAAATGAGGAAAACCACTCCATTCACAATATCCTCAAAGAAAATAAGATACTTGGGAATCAACCTAACAAAAGAGGTGAAATATTTATACAATGAAAACTACAGAACCCTAAAGAGAGAGATAGAAGAAGATCTTAGAAGATGGAAAAATGTACCCTGTTCATGGATAGGCAGAACTAACATCATCAAAATGGCGATATTACCCAAAGTTTTCCACAGGTTTAATGCGATGCCAATCAAAATCCCAACGGCATTTCTTGTAGAAATAGATAAAGCAATCATGAAATTCATATGGAAAAACAAAAGACCCAGAATAGCAAAAGCAATTCTAAGCAGGAAGTGTGAATCTGGAGGTATAGCAATACCAGAGTTCAAACTGTACTACAAAGCAATAGTAACAAAAACAGCATGGTACTGGTACCAAAACAGGCAGGTGGACCAATGGTACAGAATAGAGGACACAGAAACCAATCCACAAAGGTACAACTTTCTTATATTTGATAAAGGGGCTAAAAGCATGCAATGGAGGAAGGATAGCATCTTCAACAAATGGTGCTGGGGAAATTGGAAATCCATATGCAACAAAATGAAACTGAATCCCTTTCTCTCGCCATGCACAAAAGTTAACTCAAAATGGATCAAGGAGCTAGATATCAAATCAGAGACACTGCATCTGATAGAAGAAAAAGTTGGCTACGATCTGCATTCTGTGGGGTTGGGCTCCAAATTCCTTAATAGGACGCCCATAGCCCAAGAGTTAATAACAAGAATAAACAAATGGGACTTACTTAAACTAAAAAGTTTTTTCTCAGCAAGAGGAACAATAAGAGAGGTAAATAGAGAGCCTACATCCTGGGAACAAATTTTTACCCCTCACACTTCAGATAGAGCCCTAATATCCAGAATATACAAAGAACTCAAAAAATTAAACAATAAGATAACAAATAACCCAATCAACAAATGGGCCAAGGACCTGAACAGACACTTCGCAGAGGAGGACATACAATCAATCAACAAGTACATGAAAAAATGCTCACCATCTCTAGCAGTCAGAGAAATGCAAATCAAAACCACCCTAAGATACCATCTCACTCCAGTAAGATTGGCAGCCATTATGAAGTCAAACAACAATAAGTGTTGTCGAGGATGTGGGGAAAAGGGTACACTTGTACACTGCTGGTGGGACTGCAAATTGGTGAGGCCAATTTGGAAAGCTGTATGGAAATTCCTGGGAAAGCTGGGAATAGATCCACCATTTGACCCAGCTATCGCCCTTCTCGGAGTATTCCCTGAGGATCTTAAAAGAGCGTACTATAGGGATACTGCCACATCAATGATCATAGTGGCACAATTCACAATAGCTAGACTGTGGAACCAACCTAGATGCCCTTCAATAGATGAATGGATAAAAAAAAATATACACAATGGAGTATTACGCAGCACTAAAAAATGACAAAATCATAGAATTTGCAGGGAAATGGATGGCATTAGAACAGATTATGCTAAGGGAAGCTAGCCAATCCTTAAAAAACAAATGCCAAATGTCTTCTTTGATATAAAGAGATCAACTAAGAACAGAACAGGGAGGAAGAGCATGAGGAAAAGATTAACACTAAACAGAGACGAGTGGGGGGAGAGAAAGGGAGAGAGAAGGGAAAGCATATGGAAATGGTAGGAGACCCTCAATGTTACACAAAATTACATATAAGAGGTTGTGAGGGGAAAGGGGGGGAAACAAGGGAGAGAACTGAACAATAGCAGATGAGGTAGAGAGGGAAGATGGGAGGGGAGGGGAGGGGGGATAGTAGGGAATAGAAAAGGTAGCAGAATACAACAGTCACTAATATGCCATTATGTAAAAACGTGAGTGTGTAACTGATGTGATTCTGTAATTTGTATTTGGGGTAAAAATGGGAGTTCATAACCCAATTGAGTCAAATGTATGAAAGATGATATATCATGAGCTTTGTAATGTTTTGAACAACCAATAAAAAAAGAAACTGAAATTTTGTCAATATTTGATCCTATAACAACAAAGTGACTTTTAAAAATATATTTTGTATTTTTAGGGAAGTTTTTCCTTCACAGAAATAGTGAGCAGAAGCTACAGAAATCCCTCAAATCCTCCTGACTTCCATATATGTACAACACCTCCCTCCCGCCCCCTTAACAATAGCCTGCATCAGGGTGATTGTGTATTTGTTACAATCAAAAAACACAGAGTGGTATATTTGTTTTATAAATATACTAACTGGCATATTTGTTTGTATAATTATTATTGACACATCATCATCACTTGAAGACCATATTTATATTAGAATTCACTACAGGTAGTATACATTCTATGGGTTTGGACAAATGTATGACATAGATCCACCATTGTGAAATCATACAAAGTGGATCTTCTTCCTTAAACTTCTCTGTGATCCTCTGATTCATCCCTCTCATATCCAATCCCTAGCATCACTGATCCTTGTACTGTCTCCATAGTTTTATCTTTTCCAGAATGTAGTATATCATATTTAACATTTTGAGATTGGCTTATTTTACTTATTAATATGCATTCAAATTCCTCAATGTCTTTTCATGTCTTGATCACTCTTTAAAAATAATTTCAGAAGAATATCCCATTATTTGGATATACCACAATTTACTATTATAGGAGATCTTGGTTCCTTCAAATTTTGCAATTATGAGTAAAATTGCAACAAACGTTCATGTGAAGGTTTAAGTGTGAAAATAAATTTTCAAATCTTATGGGTAAATACCAAGAAGTTATTGCAGAATCATATGGTTAAGAGTATGTTTAGTTTCATAAGAAGATGAAAAACTTTCTTCCAAAATGTTTATAGCATTTTGCATTCCCACCATCTGTGGTTGAGAGTTCTTAATGCTCCACATCTTTGTCAGATTTTTTTTTTATGTTGTTGCTGTGGCTATACCACAGTTAATTTAAGCATTCACCTGTTGAACAATATGTGGACTTTGTATAGATTTTAGTTATTGGAAATAAAGCTCCTTTAAACTGATTTATTTTTATGTTTCAAATAACACCGAGTCTACTGTCTATTGTGCATAAATAAAATTGTTTCCTTTATATATATTATTTGTAGAAAATTAAAACAATAAAGCAAGATATTTGATGAAGACTTTTGGTTCCCAATCATTGCATTATACTTTACTAGGCTCCCCAACCCTCCAAATGAAGTTCTCAATTCCATCTACATTTTGAATGTAAAAAGTTATATCATGAAATATTAAAAAAAAAAAAAAAAACTTAAGGGGAGCTGAGAACAGGCAGAGATGATGATTGCCCAACTATGGCTGACTGATCCATTTTCAAATGAAACTTTTAATATCTTGACCATATCAAATTTATAGAATCAACTTAGTGCTGGATATTTTCTCAACAAGCATGTGAAAGGGACTACCTCTTATTTTCCTCCTCAGGGGCTCAGAAAGATTGATCATCACTTGTGCTGTTTACCATATGAGCATGGCCAAGCAGTGTGACATATGAAATTTAAATAGGGTGAGAGTCCCTTAAGTCCACACTGCCCACCATTTCCACATTCCACTTGGTGAAACACACTGACAATAAGATCAAGAATAGAGACTAGCATGGTGTGTATACTTTTATAGCTGATGCACCTAGGCCCATTTTCAATAGAAATGCCTGCTGGTAACCTTGTTTGAACTCCACTTCTTTTCACTGCCCTCTACTGATTGAGATTTACATGTGAGCATAAATTTTCACTCTGAGATAAAAATCCAAAAGCTACATCCTTATATCATATGATAATTACATGTTGAGTTTTACAATAAACTGCCAAAGAGTTTTTTAGAGTGGCTGTATTATTTTATACTCCCAATAGTAATGTTGGAGTCATTCAGCTTTTTCACAATCTTATCAGCATTCAATGCTGTCAGATTTTTAAGCTATTCTGATCCATGCATAATGATATCTCACAGTGGCACTAATTAAATTTTTCCTGGTCAATAGTGATACAAAAAATCTCTCTCTCTTTTTTTTTTTTTTTTTGGCTTACTTTGCCATCTACATATCCTTTTAAGTGAACTATCTCTTCATGTTTTCCCCCCTTTAAAGGAATTGATTCTTTTTACAGTTGAGATTTGAGAATTCTTTATATATTCAGTATGATCTGAGTGTGTTACCCCCCACCAAATTCATATGTTGAAACTTAATTACATGGTTCAATGGTATTAAGAAGTGGGGCTTTGGAAAATTTGTTAGGTCATGGAAATGGTGCCTTCATAAAAGGGATCAGTGATCTTTTATAAAAGAGGCCTAAGAAAACTTCCCTCCCCATGTACCATGTGGGTACAAGGCAAGAAGACATTGTCTGTGAACTAAAAAGGGGTTCCCCATTAGACTATGAATTTGCTAGTTCCTTGATCTTGGGCTTCTTCATATATAGAATTGGTATAAGTAAATTTCTTCAGTTTAGGGGCTGTGGCTGTGGCTCAGTGGTAGCGCACTTACCTGGCACATGTGAGGCACTGGGTTCGTTTCTAAGCACCACATATAAATAAACCGTAAATGAATAAATAAAATAAAGGACTATCAACAACTAAAAAAAATTTTCATCAGTTTATAAGCCACCAGTTTACGGCATTTTTTAAGAATAACAGCCCAAATGGACCACAACATATATTCTGTTTACTAGCTCTTGTTTGGATATGATTTGATAAGATCTTCTCCCAGTTTGTAATTTGTTTTTAAATCCTCTTAACAGCATTTTTCTCAAAGAATAAATTTTTAATTTTGATGTAGTCTAATTTATTAAAAATTCCCTTATCAATTGTGCCTCAGATTCCAAATGTTTTCTTTTATGTTTATTTCTAAAATCTTGCAGTTTTACATCTTACATTCAAATTTATGATCCATTTGAGTTAATATATGCATGTGGAGTAAAGTTCAAGGTTTTTTTTTTTTTTTTTTTAACCATAGATGTTGAATTATGCCAGCATCATTTGGTGAACTTCTGTGGCATCTTTGTCAAAAACTCAAATGGATATGTTTGTGTCTTTTTTTTTTTTAGGTTTTCTATTCCTTTCCATTGATTTTTGTTTTTTCCACTGAAAACATATAGTGAACCTTAATATAGAATGTATTATTATTGTATTCTTTTTATCAAGATTGTTTACACTATACTTGGTCTTCAGTATTTCCAAATAAATTTCATAATAAGGTTATCTATGTCTACAAAAAACATTCTATGATCTTGATACAAATTAAAATACTCTACAGATGAATTTGGACAACAGAATTGACACAGTTGTTCTTGAGTTATTCAATCTATTAACATGGTAGTTCACTCCATTAATTCACATTTATTTTAATTACTTTCAACAACATTTTGTAATTTTTGGCAGGTAGATTCTATCCTTGATGTTAAATTTAAACCTATTTCATTTTGCTTTTCTAATTGTTAATGGTAATGTGCTTTAAATTTTTGTTTCTACATTTCATTGTTAGTATGTAGAAATGTGATATTTGTGTGTTGATATTGGATTCTACAGCCTCACAGAACTCACTTATTATTTTTGCATATTTCTTAAAATATCTTATACTAATTTTAACTTACAACCTATTGAAAATGATAATACTCTATTGTTTATAGTTTTAGATGATAATTACTGGTGTTTCATGTCTATGTTTAGTCACTTCTACAAAATACATTAACACAGGGGACTGGGGTTGTGGCTCAATTGGTAGAACACTGACCTAGCACACATGCAGCACTGGGTTCAATCCTCAACACCACATAAAAATAAAATAAAGGTATTGTGTCTATCTACAACTAAAAAAAATAAATGTTAAAAAATACATTGGCATGCTTTAAAATACTTTCTACACTCCAGAAAAGTTTACAAACAATAGGGAGTAACTTTGTAATTAATATATTACTCTAAAAAGTTTTGAAACTGAAACTTTGGGGAATGGTATTTCTTATTCTCTTGTAACCACTTTTTTTTGTGTTGGCATTCTATTTCATTTGTTGACTATTGGAAACTGTTAGGATTTTATAATTCCTAGGTTGGTGGTTTTTGTTTTTGTTGTTATAGTTTTTCATTTTGGTCTTTCAAATGGCAACCATTCAAATAGTTGTACATATTGTGGTACAATTTTAAATTTAATGCGTATGTTTATACTCTTTTTAACTTACAGAATTATTGTTATTTTTTTTAATCTATAGAGTTTGTTCATTCCAAACCCACTAAAAAAGCTATGAGTCATTTATCAAAGAGATGACAAGCTGGTAAGCACTCCACTAACAGTTCATGTGTAATTGCTAAAGAAATATTTAAAAAGGATGGAATTCAGAATGTCTTTACTGCTTTCCGACAGACTTTAAAATGTAATATATAGACAGAGAAGTAAGTCTGAGAGCTTGCAAAGGCAAAACATGAAAACCCCACCTGATTATCCATAAGTTCATTTGGAATGATGCTTTCTGTGAGCAAAGATGCTCCTAAGCATAGTAAACTATGCTGTGCTGTCAAATTACCCCTCTGTGATGAAGTAATATATAATAAAATATGCAAACCCTCTGTAGCTAACCTTTTCATTCCCAATAGAGCATAAGGACTCGGGCTTTAGTTTGAAGGAAAAGTTTCACCAAGTTGGGGTTATACAAAAAGTATATCAAATTTCCCAAAGAAGAAAACTGAATGGTGGTTAACAGAGCGAAGGATTTGGATTCAGCCAAGCCTAGCTTCATTCCACTCTATGAGTATTTTAGTTTTATAACTAGTTCAACTTCAAATTGGAATTTTAAAATGTTCCTCACATGGTTATTTTGAGAGTTAAATATAGCATACGATATTTGAGGCTCTAGTGCATGGCACATATAGGCACTCAATGAATAGCCAACTTGCTGTCCATTTCAAAATTATTGGTAGATAGTGGATTGG
Source organism: Marmota monax (assembly GCF_021218885.2). Taxonomy (NCBI): domain Eukaryota; kingdom Metazoa; phylum Chordata; class Mammalia; order Rodentia; family Sciuridae; genus Marmota; species Marmota monax. Next base: position 1,120,370 of record NW_026692881.1, read on the forward strand.
ACAAAAATTAACTCTACTATCAATTGCCTGCTTATATGAAATAACTTACATACATTACCTCTGATAGTATGTGAATATACAAAACAATTGCCTTACATAAACAATCTGGATATCTCACATATTGGAAAATTTCCTTATTCCAAAATGATCAAATTTTTTAAAATTTATTTTTAAAGCATATCAAAATAAATTTATTTAAAAACATTTAAATTAACACTTTCATTTGCATCTAACAAATTGTTTTAATTTTTATTTTATTTATACTAATTTTTTATATATGACAGCAGAATTCACTTCAATTCATATTACATATATGGGGCACAATTTTTCATGTCTGGTTGTACACAAAATAGAGTCACACCATTCCTGCCTTCATACATGTACTTAGGGTAATGATGTCCATCTCATTCCACCATTTTTCCTATCCTCAAGCCCCCTCCCTTCCTCTCCCTCTCCTTTGTCCTATCTAAAGTTCGTCTGTTCCTCCCATGCTACTCCCCCCACCATTCCCATTATGACTTAGCATGCTTATATCAGAGAAAACTTCAACATTTGTTTTTTTGGGATTGCTTACTTCACTTAGCATTATATTCTCCAACTCCATCCATTTACCTGAAAATGCCATGATTTTATTCTCTCTTATTGCTGAATAATATTCCACTGTGTATATATAACACATTTTCTTTATCCATTTATCTACTGAAGGGCATCTAAGTTGGTGCCACAGTTTAGCTATTGTGAATTGTGCTGCTATAAACATAGATGTGACTGTGTCCCTGTAGTATGCTGTTTTTAAGCACTTTAGATATAAAACCAGGAGTGAGGTGGATGGATCAAATAGTGGTTCCAGTCCCAGTTTTCCAAGGAATTTTATACTGCTTTCCATGTTGGCCGCACCAATTTGCAGCCCCACCAGCAATAAATGAGTGTGCTTTTTTCCACACATCTTTGCCAACACTTATTATTGTTTGTATTCTTAATATCTGCCATTCTGACTGGAATGAGATTAAATCTTAGAGTAGTTTTGATTGGCATTTCTCTAATTGCTAGAGATATTGAGCATCTTCTCATATTTTTGTTGATCGGTTGTATATTATCTTTTTCTTTTATATTGACTTAAAAATGACAGCAGAATGCATTACAATTCTTTTTTTTTTAGAGAGAGAGAGAGAGAGAGAGAGAGAGAGAGAATTTTAATATTTATTTTTTAATTCTCAGCGGACACAACATCTTTGTTTGTATGTGGTGCTGAGGATCGAACCCGGGCCGCACGCATGCCAGGTGAGCGAGCTACCGCATGAGCCACATCCCCAGCCCTGCATTACAATTCTTATTACATGTACACAGCACAATTTTTTTCATATATCTGTTTGTATATAATTTGTGTCTTTATACATGTACTTTGGATGATGATGTCTATCACATTTCACCATCCTTGCTAATCCCCTGCACCCTCCCTTTCCCTTCTACACCTCTGCTCTATCTAGAATAGTGTCTGTTCAATTCCTTTGCCCATTATGGACTGGGCTATTTGTTTTTTTTTTTTTTTGTTAAGATTTTTGAGTTATTTATATAGCCTAGAGATTAGTGTTCTATCAGGTGTGCATGTGGTAAAAATCTGCTCCCATTCTGTAGGCTCTCTATTTATATCACTGATTACTTCTTTTGCTGAAAAACTTTTAAGTTTGAATCCATCCCATTTATTGATTCTTGATTTTAATTATTGCCCTATAGAAGTCTTAGTAAGGAAGTTGGGGCCTAATCCCACATGATGAAGGTTAGGGCCTACTTCTTCTTCTCTTAGACGCAGGGTCTCTGGTTTAATTTCTAGGTCCTTGATCCACTTTGAGTTGAGTTTTGTGCATGGTGAGAGATAGGGGTTTAATTTTGTTTGGTTACATATGGATTTCCAGTTTTCCCAGCACCATTTTTTGAAGAGGTTATCTTTTCTCCAATATATGTTTCTGGCAACTTTGTCTAATATGATATAACCGTATTTATGTGGGTTTGTCTCTGTGTTCTCTATTTTATACCATTGGTCTATAAGTCTTTTTTGGTGCCAATACCATGCTGGTTTTGTTACTATTTCTCTGTAGTATAATTTAAGGTTTGGTATAGTGATGCCACCTGCTTCACTCACTTTTTCTTGGTTTTGTTTAAGCAGCTTTTTGTTGTTTTTGATAAAGTTGAATCTAATCTTAATTTTCATATTCTTGAAATCTCCTACTTCTGAAATGGATTAATACACCTTGGAGCATTGTCTTCAGAAATAAATTTCATAAATGAAAATTCAAAAAGAAATGAAAATTAATATTTACATATTTACCAATTAAACCATGTGAGGCTCAAGTTTCTGGAAGCAGCTCATCTAATTATGTATTTCATTATAGCAAGAAAAATGCAATAATTCAAATTTTTCTATTTTGCTTAGGAGCAATTTTAGTAACTTGTCTTTAAAATAATTTTAAAAATTTAATCTAAATTTTTATATTTCTTTCTTTGAAATTATTCAAAATAATTATCCCATAATACCTATAGGGATTGGTTCCAGGACCATAACTACCCTCACTCAGATTCCAAAATCCTTGTACATTCAAGTCATTATATAAAATGGTGGGTATAGGATTTGCAGATCACCTATGCAACTCTCATTTACTCTAAATCGTCTTTTTATTACTTGTAATACCTAGCCTAATGTAAGTGCTATTTAAATAGTTGTTATAGTCTATTGTCCAGGAAATAATATAAGAAAAAGGCTCTGTACATATTCAGTAGAGGAAATAAAAACATTTTTCTTCATGTTTTTGATTCATGGTTGACTGAATTCACAGATGTACAATCATGAAGCCAGAGGGCTAATTGTATTCCTGTTAGTTATTTGTATTTATCAAGTTTACATTGATGCTCCCGTTTTATGGGTAATTGTTAATTTTATCTGTATCCAAGTATTTCTTAGATTTTGGATTTCCCTAGCTCTACTTGTCCCTTTCCCATATAATTATTGACATGTATTGTTACTTCTCTTTTAGTCACAGAATAATATTTTCAATTTTTGTACAGTCTATATTCATATCTTACATAACTTACATAACTTTATCTACATGTCACACTTTCTGTTGGTCTTCACTTCTCTCTACTTTAAAGAGAGAGGTGCAATCTGGGTTCATTAATAATATTATAGTAACTGAATTACATTGCCATTAATATTTTATTCAAATCTATTGCAGCTATACAGGTGATAATCTCTCCCTTTAAAACATTTCTTTTGTTAGTTCCTGAGAGAAATTTTAATTTGATTTTGGAGGACATTTTCATTGACCACAGGATTCTAGATTTAAACTTAAATGCTTTCATCCTCTTAAAGTTATTTTCCCATTATATTATTTTCCTTTCTTTCTATTGACAACAGATTTTAGTTGAATGTCAATGGATACATTAATTACAAGTATTTTAAAGCCCATATCTAATATCTCCAATATTTGCATCATTTAAAGGTATGGTTGTATTGTCTGTTTTTTCTTTTACTTTATTAATGAGTAGTTTTTAATTAGCTCCTACCACATTGCAGGCAACACCAGAACTGATATGCCTACTATTGTTCTTGAGTCTATCAATCATCTCATTTGTAGTTCTTATTTCAGATGGGCTCATGCTCCCACCAGCAGTCATCTGGGTGTAAGGCTGGTGTATCTGATGATTATGGCTTGATTCTTTCATATATTTATGGTAAACTTAAAACTTCTCTGGCCTGACCTTAACCAAGACAAATGGACTCTCTTCCATGTGGTGTCCCATTCTCAACATTGCAGCCCAGGTCATTCATTTGGTGCTAAGAAGAATCACAGAGAGAAAAAGATAGAAAGAGGCATAAATATTCTTGAATCCTAATTGATGCACTATCACATCTAATATATTTTTATCAATCTCAGCCAAACTAATCTCAAAATCTACCATGGTTCAATGGTGTGGAAATTTACTCAACCTCCATATCAAATTGCAAAATCATATTGCAAGGAACATGGATTTAAGCTGAAATGTAATTGGAGTGATTTTTGTAATCATTAAATCTCAATATTTATGTTAATTTTATTGCATGCTAATCATTATATATCAAATATTGTGGGGCCACGGGTGTTGTCTTCCCACAGAAAGTCTTAACCCTATGTTCTCAATGGCAGTAGAGCAGTGGATTACATCTCAATCCAATTCAGATTTTAGTTCACACATGGTTGCTTTTCAGCCTTTGAAAGGACATGTTTACTTCTGTTTTTTCCTACTGATAATAGATATGTGGCTTTCTGGGATTCTGAGTTGATAACCTGGAGCAGTTCTTGGATCTAATCTTTTTGGTTGAGTCTGAACTAAAATTTTTATCTCACTAAAAGATAAAGATTATTGAAAAAAAAATTTTCAGCTCCTTTGTGTTTGACTAGTTAGCTTTAAATCCTTTGGACTTTAATTGCAAATGACTAAAGCTGAAAACCTATGTTGAGTATCACTCTCATTTCTCTGCAATTGCATTCTCTTTCAGATCTTGGCCTCCTAAATCTTGACTGTTTTGGCAGCCCCTAAAATGTAATTTTGTTCTCATAATGCCATAAAATTGCCCAAAACTCTAGTGTCTTTCTCTACTTATTTCTATTGCCCTTAACTCTCTTGCCCAGCTCCTTACTCTCATGAGTATACCAAGACTTGAAAAATGTCTTGAAGTATTTTCAGTGGTATATAGGATGTTTACTTATTTTAATGTGCTTCTCTCCAGCATAAGGCATCTAAGGTCTAGGCTGCCTTGCCAGTTCAAAGCTGATGACTTCAAACAGATTATAAAAAATAAATAAAATAAAACCTGTTTTATGCCGCTTTTCTAACTTTCTTCAATAGGAACATTGGCCACCTCCAATCAAACAAACCATAATTTAAAATAATGTATTTTCTAAAAACTATGTTATTACATATAGGGAGAAGCTATAAAATATATTAACATTAATATAGGTTACTCTAATAGATTAGAAAGAATAAAATACAATTATTCTGGAAGAGTTATAGAGAAATAAAGAGAAACACAATAAAACTACAAAGAAAATGGGGCCAACGACAGTAATGGAAGGTCTCTCTACAATTCTTGAAATTATTCTGTGTGAGATTCTATTCTAAGATTCTTAAGTTTTTAATGTAAACAAATAACTTACTGGAGGCAAGATTTCACATCAAAGCAAATTAATGGAATTAGTTCATTAAGAAATTAATTTCATTAAGATATTTTCCGGATTAAAACAGTATTCCTAGACATAACACTAAAAACGTAAAGGAAAAAAAATAGTTTAGAATGCATCTAAATTTAAAAGTTCTGTTCTAAAAATTAGATCTGTTAGAAAAAAAAGCGAACCTAGATGTCAGGAGAAAGTATTTGCAATCACATTCCTTGCAAAAAACTTGTATTCAGAATATAAGAATCCTCAAAACTTAACTCTAATGAAGATAGTTTTTTTTTTTTTTTAATGAGTGAAAGACTTAAGCAGATACTTCCTCACCAAAAAAGATACACCTTTTGCAGGCAAATAAGCACTTCAAAAGATGCCAATCCCTGCAAGGATAATCCTCCCCTGCTGAAGAACTGACTTCAAGTTAAATTCCCAAGGTTAAGCAAACCTGATGCAATCCAAGACTCCAAGGCCCACATTCTTCTTGCCCCAAATAGTCATTTCCATCCAAGGCACTCAGGAGGAATCAGTTAACAAGAAATTCAAGGCGCTGAAGCCATTTACAGGTCCTTGAGGGTGAAAGCAATGATTCCCAAATTGACCAATCACCTGAAAGAGTAGAGCCATCCCACTAATTAGCAGCCTATGTAGGAGTAGAAATATAGGATAAGAGGCGATTCCTGTCTGGTCTCCATGGCAATTCCTGGTTGGTGGTGATTGCTGGGAATCCAGGTGTCAATCATACTGGTAATGTTAGAAGTGGGCAGGGAGTAGGAGGAAGAGGGGTAGAGGGGAAGTGGTGGGGCACATAGGGTATCATGAGGGGCAGAGAGGACAATAACAAGTGGACAGAGAAGTATTTAGAGGGAAATGTTTGTAGGAGAACAGGGAGAGTATTCCAAGTGGATGGAGTTGAAAGGGTCAGCAAGCTGGTTTGGGATAGAAAGAAGGGTTTGAGGAAGTCAGGACACAGATTTATAAGGAGATAGGGAAGAAGTTATGGGTAGAACGGGAGAGGAGTCAGAGTTTATAGGTGGTTGAAGAATGTCTTAGAGAAGCCAAGTGAGGGGCTTGATGGGGAGTTTAGGAGTTTATGGATGAAGAGTAAAAGGTACAAGACCATGATGGATTCACAGGAAAAAGTGTGGGGGGTGTATTCTAAAAGGGCATAGTAGACCTATTGTGAACTTCAAAGTTTTTTGAGAATTTCAAAGAATAATGTTTATAATGAAAGCATTACAGATGGAAAGTGATAATGTAAGCATCTTATTTATGGGGCAAAGAGAAGGCTACTTTGGTGACAATAGCAGTGTTATAGTATCAAATTATTTTGAGAGGTCAATAGAGGTTTTAGGGAGTTTAAGAGTCTTCAGAGTTAGGAATTGTTTGGGGGGCGGTGGGGCAGTGCTGCAGTAGAAGAGGCCAAGTAAAACACGCTGGAGGAGATCTTTGAAGCTGTTGTAGAGGACAGGGCACAGAAAAGGGTTCCAGGAAAAGAGGGGTTATAGGACTCAGAAGGTGGGGAGTTATATAGACAGGGAAGTACTAAAGAAAGGGATAGAGAAAAGTTAGAGATGGCATGGTGACAACGAGAGTTTTAAAGGGAGTTATGAAGATTTTATGTGAAGCAAGAAGAAATGTGTTAGGGTGAATTGTCCAGGTATAGACAGACACCCTTTGTAACTGGAATAGAAAGAGGTGGTAGAGTCCAGAAGCCATACTCAAGTCTAACCCATTCTCTGCTCCCGGGTGTTTGGATAAATGTCTAAATATAAGATCATCGAGGACAAGGGTGAGGAACAGGAAGACTCCAACCCCTATTTGTGGATGTCCCTCCTTGCCCTCCGTATTTGCTGTTCCTTTGACTTCCCAGCCCTAATCTTTATCTTACAAGGTATGAATTTGCAAATGGCAATCCTTACCCTCCCTCTCCATCCTGGCCCTGAGTCTGACTCAGCTTCTTCCTCATTCTCTTCTTGTGATAGGAGTCTGAGAGGTGGCACCTTCCATAGGTTCAGACCCCTAAGCTGGTTCCTTATAGTCCCACAGCTCACTCCATACAATATTTCCCTGAAACTAATCTTTTCCTGTTTCCTGTCTCCCCTGAAACTCGGGCGAGAAGCTACAATGAAGAAAAATGCTGTAACAAGGGAGCCAAGACCTCTGAACAAGCCAACTGCTTGGCCCTCACAGGCATTATTTGGGAACTTTTCCCAATCCCATTAATACTCCTTAAGCTGCATTTTCTAAGATGACCTCTGTCCTAGCACAGGAAAAAAAAAAAAACACCAAATATATGAAAAAATATATGAAACAATGAAACTTTACTCTGCCTGCAGAATCTACTTCAATGTCTACAATTCCAGGTTACCTGAAATCAGGAAAAAAATAAGATGTTGAGATTCCTATTTTAGTCAGCTGTTCATTACTTGGTGGAAAGACCTGACGAGAACAACTTAGAGGGCGAAAAGTATGTTTTGTGTCATGGTTTCAGCGGTTCAGTCCATGTTCGGCTGACTCCATAGCTCTGGGCAGGAGGTGAGGCAATATATCATGGTGGAACTGTGTGGTGGAGGAAAGCAGCTCAGGTCATGGCAACTAGGAAGCAGAAACAGACTTGTGCTTATAGAGGATAAAATACAAATTCCCAAGGCATTCCCCTAGTGACCCATGCCATCCAGCCACACTGTACCTGCCTAGAGTTACCAGTCGGTTAATCCATTCAAATGTGAACAGTCTTATATTGTCTCACATGTGAGATTTGGGGGAGTACCACATATGGAAACCATACATTTTCTTAACTGTTAATGAGGACTTAAAAATAACAAACAGATGGCTTAAATTATTTTCAATTTGATGAAATTACTTACTCCTTTTGCCTTCAATTGTTTCTATTTCTCTAAATATCTACTATTTCTTCATTGATACATTATAGACATAACATATGAAATCAGGCCTGGTGTCTACTCAGGCCAAGACAGTTCATACTCAGCTTGGAATTAACATGTTCTGGCTCATTATGTCTGTTCACAGACTTAGTGGACATGTTTGTTTTTCACAAATAAATTTTTAAGCCAGTTTGGTTTCATTTTCTGTTTCTTAATGTTCGATTATTAATTCCTAAAACAACATAGCACAATAATAAAATGAAAAAAAATTCTCTAACCCCCTCTAAAGAAAAACCTTTTCATATCTTCATTTCATTTTTTTATGGAGTCTTCAAAATATTCACTGTTTATTGATACATAATGTTCCATCAGGTAGATGCCCCATGGTTTACTTAATAACTGCTTTTGCTGGGCAATAGGTTATTTACAATTTTTAACAATCATGAATAATACCTCACTGATTTCAATGCAACTTACGTGAATAAAATATAATTTCAAGTCTTTATAAATGTGCCTCTGCTTGGAGAAAGCACACATTCTTCTTCCTGTATTATTCTTGTAACATAGAAATGGTGGATGGACAATTTGGCTGTACCTCAGAAAAGCTCTCAGCATACTGAAGAGAGTGTCACAAAAATGTAAACTGCTAATCTAGTCTTCATTTTGTTGACAAAATGTGTTGAATTTTAAGTAACTGAAATGTGATCGAACACATGAAATTATATATGCATTTCCAATCTGATAGGCCTCACTTTATTACTTTTTTGTTTTATTATGGAAAAAATACACAAAACAAAAATGTCCAATTTATAGGGTACACTTCTATGGCATTCAGTACATTCATGATGTTGCACAACCCCCACAGCTATCTATTTCCACAACTTTTTTCAACATCCCAAACAGAAACTGCACCAGTTGCACAAGTACACATGATTCTACTTTCAGTTTTGATGGATTTGCTTAGTCTAAGTAGCTTGCATAAGCAGAATCATACACTATTTGTTCTTTTGTGTCTTACTTCTTTCACTTGGAATATTCTTTTTAGGGTTCATTCATGTGTCTCAAAATTTCATTCAATCCTTTGTTCAAGGGTTTAGAGTATTCATTGTGTGGATATGCCAAATTTTGGTTTGTCCATTCATTTATCACTTGGGTTGTTTCCACCTTGGTTGTTGTATATAATGCTCTCATGAATATTGTTAAAGTCCATACTTTCCAATCCATTGGGCATAGATCTAGGAGTGAAATAGCTAGATTATGTGGTAATCTTCAGTTTAACCATTGAAGGAAATGCCAAAGTGTTTTCCATAAGGTTGTACTATTTCCCATGCAATGAGAAAGTTTTCTAATTTCTTCACATCCTTGCAAACACTTATTACTTTCAGTTTTTTAAAAAATAGCTATCTTAATGGGTATGAAGTAGTATATTATTTGCAATTTTGATTTGCATTTCTATAATGAATAATAATGTAGAGCATATTTTCGTATGCTTCCTGGCCATTTGTATGTCTTTGGGTTGATGCCTATTCAAATCCTTTGGAGGATAGAAATTTTTGAAGTTTTGTTTTCAACAGTGAACCTCTGGTGTTTATGACAATGCTGGCACATATTACATGCTCAATACCATCTGATAAATGGGTCTTTTTAAAAATGGCTGAATCTCTTCCATTTAAATCTATGCAGTGAACACACACACACACACACACTCACTCACACACACACACACACACACACACACACCTTGGTGATATTTAAGATTAAGATGGAAAAATAATCAAGATTTAGATAGCCAGATCTGGGGAGAGAGGTAGCATTTCAGGAGAAGGTACTATATAGTCAGTCTCAGAGTCAAAATAGGGCTTCTTCCTGGCTTGAGATATTGAACAATGCAGGGAGACGAGGGATCTGGGACAAGAGGCCAGTAAGACACAGGCCATGCAAGGCCAACCAATATAGGATGCAGTACCTATACCTCCTTCCTTGGCAAAGGAGAACAAATGTGATTGTTCAGTCTGTGGAGGAACAGGACAGAGTTATATTTGGAAGCATAATCTGAAAATCTAAAATATATAGCTCATATTTAGTGATTTTACACACTTTAAAAAATAACCCCAAGCATTGCTTTATAAAATGTAAATGAATGTAGCTTGGTAAAAATAACTCACATCCCCAGCACAGACACAGCAAAACACTACCCAATGTGGTGTGTGACCCTCAGCAAATCCCTAAAATATGGGTCTATCATCTTTCTAAGGTGTGTGCCTATGTATATTCTGCTTCAAAATTATCAAGAATAAGTGATGCTTCCTTAGTAAAGAGAACTGAGAGCTTTCCATCCCCTACTTTTCATCTTTGTCCTTCTCTAAAAGATCCCTCATTGGGTCCTTAGGGTCTGGCCTTTACACTCAGACATTTCTTCACATTATTTCGAGTATTTGCCTCAATATTCTATGTTATATGACTAGCAGAACCCTTTTTCTCCCCTATACTGGGCTACTGAATTCAGTATTATTTCTTACTACTCCTGATCTTCATTTAGTTGCTGTGTTGCTTTCTGACATCTTTAATCCAATTGTGAATAAAGAGAACACTTACCCACCCCCCTCTCAGCTCCAAACTTGGTAAATAGTAAGATTCAGGAATAACAAAATAAGATTTCTCACAATACTTAACTGAAAATCATCTACTAGACAGGATGTCTTTTGATGTCCATAGGATCCTGAAATCCTTCAAAGTTATCCCCTGTCCTGACTGTAGGATGTCTTGATTGGGTAGAGGGCATTTATTTTCAGCATCAAGGAATGCTGAGTGTCTTCCAGCTTCCCTAGACTTCTTGGAGTATAGATCAAAGATAAATAATTTAAAAAGTTAAACAACAATTAAAAGTTGTTTATCTGGGATTGTATCCTAATGTGACTAAATCAGGTATCTCTTAATGAAATAATAAGGTAAATTTGAAAACTGATTATGTATTTAATGACTTCAAAATTTGTTCTCATTTATTTTAGGTAGAAGGATGGTATTTTGTTAAGTTTAAAAAATAATATTTATTTTCTAGTGGTATATATTGAATTTTTTTATGAAATTATGCTACATTTGGGAATTGCTTTAATATATTCTAATCAGAGATTGGGGGAGAATGAATCAATTGTATATACAGGTGAAACTAGATTGGTGAATATTGATAATATTTGAACCTGGAGGAAGAATACATGAGACCTATTTTATTTTATAAATTTTTATATAAAATTATTTTCTGAATGACTATCATCTCTTTTCAACAGTCTTTGTCACAATATGGTATACACCACATAACCAACCCTTAATACCTACTAATTTCAGCTATGGAAAATGAGAGTAAATTCTTCTATTACTACCTCCATTACACAAAATGACATATACCTTAAAACATGCTCATCACACTGTCCTCATTCTCCATTATATTGCAAGTTGGCAGTAATAAGATATGCATACAGTATTAAGAAATGTAACTAAATTCAGGATGAGTCAACAGTTACACACAGATCATAATATTCTGTAACTACACTTGCCACTGCACAAATTGACAAACTTTGCTTTTCACGCTGTATAACACTTTAGAATTTTTTATTATATGGGACTTTTTTTTCAGGTGACCATTGATAATCTAATTAGATAATATGACAGCTTCAAAGTTTACAGGAATAATCGTATTTAATTATCAAAATAGCCTTGAAACAAGTGGGAAAGGTAAAGAAAATAGAGACAAGAGGTGAAAACTGGACAAGGTCACTGAGCCAGCTCACAGAGATGAGAGACCATCTTAATAAAGTGAGTTCCTGCTATTCCTGACAACAGTTACTTACAGTGACATTTTACTTCTTCCTACCTTCATCCTCCCACCAAACCTACTCTCCTTTTTTAAATTAACAAATTCTTGTAGATCTGCAGGGTTCAGTTAGAATTTTCTGATCCTCATGGTTTCTTTCTCCTCTATTAGTTTGGAATTGTGAAACTGCCCATTGGTAATGAATAGGCTAACATTTGATTTTTCATAGATTGCAAATCTTCAAGTAGAGTCTAAGTTTGTATAAAATATTAACAAGCTTGTTTTTGTGATTCATTTTTTATCCAGTTTAATTTGGAAAATTGTTGTCTATGAGCTTGCAGGGGCACCTGAAGGATCTAGGCAGATCAGGATCCAGGTGAAACAAATTTCAATAAATATGTCTCTGGTGTGATTCCTTTGCTTCTGTTTCTCAGGACTCCATCTCTATTTGTGTAGTGTGCTTTAATTTTGTTTGCTACTGGGTCCTAAATTTCTTTTCTTTCTCCTATAAAACGTAAGTTGATATATTTGATGTTAAGAAAATGCTTCACATCTTTAATTAGAAAGTGTTAAATATATCCTTTCATATATTTAATTGGCATGTAAATTTTTCTTGTGAGTTCATATTCATGTGTCCATCCATTTTTACGTTTGAATTTTAAATAATATATTTCTACAGATTTGTAAAAATATCTAATGAAACTTCAAATTTCAAAACTCCCTATTTCCTTAGTCAACAAACACAAATAAAACAACTATACTTCTTTAAAGCAGGAATCTGACATTTGCCTCTACACTGTTTTGTATATGCCATGTGCCTGAATACATATATACATATATATGTATATATATACATATATATAAACACAATATTTATCTTTATTTCTCTAATATAAATAGAATTATGAAGTTGTTGCCTTTTTTTCAAATGTGCTTTGGAGGATAACATCTTAAACGCTATTGGTACTTCAAAATATGTTTTGTCTCTCAGATTCTCTAGGGTTTTATACTGTTTGTTAGTGATGTTGTAAAGTGTTCTACTTCTGCATTTCTTATTCCTAAGTTACTAACCACTATGTTTTCCATTACTTTTTAAAGTAGAAATAACTCTTTTCTATTTTTTTCTTATTGACTATTGTTATTACTTTGACCTCCAATTCTAATTGATTTATAGGTATTCCTCAAATATAAGGTAATAAACAGTCTCAAGAATACTGCAACCATCTTGTTTAATTAACAAATTTAATTTGAACATTTAACATTGTTTCTGTTTTATGTAAAGATGTTTAACCCATTGAATGTCTGATTTTCCCTTTGTATTTATTCTGTATTTTCATTCTTATACAAGTATAACATGAAAAAGAAAAGTGAGCAAATCATAAGGATATAAGTTTCAGAACAACATATGGAACTTGCTGGAATTGGAAAAGAACTTGTAATTTTATCCTCTCAGGTACCCATATCCTAAAAAAAAATGCTATTCAAAGTTTTAAATTCACAAATATTTATAACACTGTATGAATATTATATGAATTAATTTTTGTTGTATGTACTCTTGTGGGTTTTATGTTTGTTTGTTTTGATTTTTTCTTAAGGTATAACGGTGATATTTGTCCCTGAATATGCATATTACAATTTTTTTTCTTTTCCAACTGTATAATAATCCATTGTATAACATAAAAAGGAAATATTTTATATCTTCTGTTAATGCATGTTTGAGTTGTTGGCTTCCATTTAGTCATTATTAAAATTTTTACTGCTCTAAATGTTCTCTTACATGCTTTTAGGTATATATGTCTATGCATTTCTCTTGATAACTATCTGGTAGTGAAACTGCACCACACCCTCATCAATATTTTTAATACTTTTCATCTTGACCTTCCTAACAGATGTGTCAAATTATTTAATAATGGCTTTAATTTTAATTTTCTGATGACTAAAGAGGGTAAGCAAATTTCTTAATTTTGGTAAAATCTTATTTATTGATATTATATTTTCCTTTACAATTATCATATTTTGTAAAATTATTTTGGTAATTAACATATTCAGAAATTTTTATCAACCCCAAGTTCATATAGATATTTTCTAAGGTATTTGTTGTTGCTGTTATTTTGTTTGCTTTACTTTTATGCTTTTATGACTTACTTATTATTTTGTCTTTCATATGTAGATTTGCATGCCATGTGGAATTTATTTTGATGTATGGCATGAGATAAGGTCAGGATTATTTTCTATATCAATATACAATTGACCCAATACATTACCAAAAGAGCAACCTATCTTCCCTGCAAATCAGTGTCATTTTTACCATAAATCAAGTGAATATATTTGTGTGAGCATCTTCTTGAGCAGTGTTATGCCAATGACTCTGTAGTTACATTAAATTCATTCTATCTTAATTACTCTGATTTATATCAGGCCATGGCTTCTGATAATTTAAGTCACTATTTTGCTCTTCATGCAAATATACCAGCTATTTTTCATCCTTTATATTTTCAAATAAATTTTAGAATAAATCTATTTCATTTTTTAAAAAATCTATTAGTTAATTGACTGGGTTTTTTTTAATACTACAGATTAGTTTTAGGAGATGTCACAATTTTACAAAAGTGAGTCTTCCACTCCATGAACATATTTTATATTCCTATTTATTTATGTATTCTTTACTTTTCTCAGTAATGTTTAATATTTTCACCACAGATGTATTGGCAGATATTTCATAACATTTAGTCTTGGATATTTATTATTTGATGCTATCATAATAGTAGCTTTCTTTAAATTCTATCTTCTTTTGATTGATGAGACAAAAACATCAATTTATTGTTTTATAGTCATATCTTGTGAAACATTACCAAGTTCATTTATTAATTCCATGTTTGACCTATAGAGTCTTTTATATTTTCTATCTAAACAACTGTCATCAGCAAATATCGATATCATTTGTTTAACTTTCAATTTTTTTCTTATCTCTCTTTTTATTAATAGATTTACTATTTTTGTTGGATTCCTTAAATAGGACAATGACATTATAATTTACTGTTATTATTTTTTCATTTTCCTACAAGCAATGACTTTGAAATTCATTAGCTTCATTTACCCCTTTACCATTGCTGTTATACATATTAAAATTTATCTTTCAATCTTATTAAATGATTATTATAACTTTAATTATTATTGTTCCATATAATGAATTATTATTTTTATACAGTTGATATTCATATTTACCATATGTTTTGGTCTTCAATTTTTTATTTTTGTGTTTTCTTTGGGATTTTTTTTTATGAAAAATTCCCTTTAGCATTTTTTTGAGTGCAAATATCTTGTTCAATAACACATCTTAGTGAATAAGATATTTCCCCAGAAGAACTTTTTTTAGAAATTTAAACACATGAAACATGTTAGCCCTTGTCATTTTGCTTCCAATTTTTCTTTTGGAAGCCTAACATCAATATTATTAAAATTTCTATTTCTTTTTAGTTGTCACCAGTTTATATAATATACACTTAAATATAATTGATTATTTTCTGCAGTCACCTTGCTTGGTTCATAGAATTTTTTGGATATTTGGCTTGTTCTTTTTTTTAACAATTTCAGAAACTGTTTGGTTATTAATTCTTAAAATGTATCTTCTCTTTTCAGAAGATACATATACGTATCCCATATAGTTATGCTCTTTTGTAGATTATTTCAGCCAATGTATTGGTGCTGATCCCTCTTCCTGTTTTCTACTGACTCATGAAAGTTAATCCCTTATCTCTTAATTTCTTTATTGTAGCTATTGTATTTTTTGTATTAGAAGTCTGTTTTCATATTTTTTATGGATTCCAGGTTTCTGTTAAGATTTTTCATCTTTTCATCCATTGACTTATGATGAATTTTCTTGAATACATTATACATAACAAGTACAAACTCCTTATCAGATAGCTCCAAAATTTTGATCATCTGCAATTGTGTCCCTAACATTTGTTTTGATTATGAAGTCTTTGGCAATGTTAGTGTCCTCTCAAACTGAATGTTGAACATTGTAAACTGAAATTGTCTGCTGTAATGTTGTTATATTCTTGCAGGGACAGCTTATTCTTCCCTTTGATAGGCAGATAAAATAGAAGTTAATCATTTTAATCTAGTCCGAGGCTGAGCTGACATGAAACTGGGTTTTAGAAAAGCTTGTCTAAGCTTAATTTGCCTGTTGTTTGCTTTTCATCTTGGGTCATGAGGTTTTCAGAAGGAAAGCCGAAGACAATCCCCTGAGTTTTCCTCCTGAACTTGAATTTGTATCTCTCATTGTAAGAATTTTGAAACCTTATTCAATGCATAAAGATACACTATTGAATCATGTGATATATGTTTTAAAAATATAGAGTCAAGTTATTTAGGATTCTTATTAACACAAAAATGGCAATAGCAGTAAGTTATTAATGTATAAAAATGTGCGTTAGCTGATAAATGGGTAAGTGAATTGTGATGCATTCATACCCTGGAACCCTACTGAATAATAAAAAGGAATGAAATAATGATCTGTGCAATAAGTTGGGCAAATTTTATTGGAATTGTACTGAATCAAGAAAGCACAACCCAAAAGGCTTATTTATTGCATGATGACACTCATACAATATTTTGAAATGAAGAAAGAACAGTGATTGCCATGTGTTGGCAATAAAGTGTGTGGAGTCAGGACAGAATTGGGTGCAGTGATGGAAGGATGACACCAGAGATCCTTACAGTGATGGAACTACACAGCACCTTGACATTGAATAATCAAACCTGTACAAATGATAAAAATTTACAGAACCACAGACACACACGAACATGCACACAATGAATAAACTAAAACTGGGAAACTGAGTCCTATTGGTTTATTGTATCAATGTCAATATTGTGTTTGTGATGTTGAATTATACTTTTGCAAAATGTTACCACAGGGGTAACTGGATAAAGGGTACATAGAATTGCTGTGTAGTTGCTACCAAATCTGCATGTGCATCTACAATTAGCTCCATATATTTTCAATTTAAAAAGCTGAAATGAGAATTTTTTTTTAATGTTACCTCTTGAAAGGACCAGACAAATCCATTAGGTGAAGAGATTGAAGTAGGTTACTGCATAGAGATTGGGAGAGAACAGTGGCATAGAGTAAGGTACAAGATCTTTATCAGAGTGCAAAGTATTCCTTTGGTGAGAAGTTTGAAATAATTTGGTGTCAGAGAGTGAACAAAATGTGGAGGGCTTCCACCCATGGAATACCTAGTGTGGTGAGCAAAGCTGAGGGGCATAAGCCATGGGTGGGTTCACAGGCAGGGATGGCCTGGTGTGTGGTGTCAGAGCACAGAAGGTTGAGGAGGTCATACACATTGAAGCATGCCTAGAATGGTGAATCAGAGGTCACAAAAGGTATAAGAAAATTATTACATATTAGGAATTTAAAAGAATAGAATTTAAATAAAAGTTCTATCTTCATCTGTTGTAAAAACAAGCAACAAATATGAAAATGGAAAAAATATATATCTAAATGATGCCCTAAGGAATGGACTTCAAACTGAAGTTATCACTGGAAACTCATAACTTTTAATGTGCATATAGAAAGAGAAATAACTATAAATGAAAATGACTTTGTCAGGACATGGAAGCAGTGACACTTAAATAGTGATACCATACAGTGTTCAGATATTGGCTTCTAAGCATCATTCATCATTTAAAGGAACCAGGGCTCTGGAGAAAGTCTAATTCCCTAAAGGAAAACTACAAGATGTGCTTGGAACACTTTTCATGCTAGAAAGTAAGAATGTGCTCAGTGAGCAACTGAAATACTTCAAAAGGACAGAAGAGCCACTTTATTTAACCTCCTCTTAGACAAATCATAGTCAATATGTCTATCAAAATAATGATAGTAATGGATTATGGTTTATTAACTAAAAGAGTAATCCACGAGGACACACATATATGTAAATATATGTCAAATGTTTGCAAGAAATAAAATATTATCATCGTTTAAATTATCTTCCCCAAAATACCCAACTAATTACAAAGTACAAAAGCTTAACTTTTATAGTGAAGAATTCTGGAAAATATCAGTTGATCCAAGTGGAAATAACCAGTAATTGGGAAGATTTAAATCTTTTTTTTTACTAGATAGGCATTAATGAAAAGAACATCACATCACACCTGTGGAATCCTTGCCAAATAGATAGAACTTGAGTTTTATCAGAAGATAACCCATGAATAGAATGAAAACTGAGGGCCATTCTAAAAATACCTAACCTGTAATCTCTCAGGTGTTAAGGTATGGAAACTGAAGACTGAGGGATTGTTCCAGATGGAAGAGAATAAAAGAGACATATCAAGTAAATTAAACCAGTCGTTCATAATTATAAAACGTTATTGATACAAATTATTGGACAAGTGTATAACTTGTTTGGGGTATGAGGTTTGGATAGTACAATGGCTAATTTCCTAATATCATTTGTTTATCTTGGTTATGTAGGAGGACATTCTTACTTGTAAAATATTGGGGGATGATTAGTTATCAGAATATAAACACATACCCAAGTATTTCAGAAGAAAGAGTTCTTCATACTGAAATTATAAAGTTTTTGAAGCAATCAAAAACTTGTAAGATAAAATATAGTGTGTAATGTCCAAATTAAAAAAAATTACAAGTGAAATCATTGAAGTGTGGTAACAAGTTTATAAAGAGAGAATGTGTGTTCAAGGAACTCAATGAAGAATGACCTCTTTTCACCATTACATGGCTAATTAATGTAAAATGAGTCAAAATGTTTTATGCATCCACCATGCCTTACTTGCTCTGCCTGACACCCTGATGCTTAAAAGAAAATCCCAGGTCTGGAAGGAGGCAAAGCTCCTCATGATTGGTTGCTTTTGAAAGCTAACTTGAGTCTTGATAGGGTGCAATCATGATAGTATCAGCCCTGATTGATCTCTCCTATTCCTGCAGCCACCACCACTGAGAACAGATGGCCAAAATATTTACACAAAACAGGAAATCAACAGAGGTAAATATGCAAAAGCCCATCCTGAAAATAGGTAGGATTAGTTATTTGATATTGTAACATCTTGCCTTTGTTAGACTAATCATTTAATCATTTTTTCTTTGTAAAATTCATATATATATATATGTATATATGTATATATATATATATATTACAAATATAAATACTTGCCACAATATATCAAAATATTTCTATTATTCTGGTAACTTATTCTTTAATTTTAACACACAATAGTTTGTGTTTATATTTTCTCAATATGTAGACCCAGACAGGAATGGAAAACAAAAAAACTTTACCACGTTTTAATTTTCCTTCTCCCAAACATTTCTCGACAGAAAATTAATATCTTTTCTTATTCTCATGAGGATATTAATCATTACTTCTATAAATCTTTTGGGTGTTCTGCTAAGTCTATTTCTTTAGATGTTATTATGATAAATGATGTATTTTAACTTATTTCTAACACTGCAATTTTTGCTTTGTGTTTACTCACTGTTTCATGATGAAATAATCACTCTTTCTTTCTAACTTCTTTGTCAAAAATTATTGAGCCACCTAAAATCAATGCCGATTTTTTTCTCATTACTGATTTTGTGTCTCATATACAGTATTTGTATTTCTGAACACTTTATTTCGCAAGTAGGTTTTGTTTGTTTGTTTCTGCTTTCTTTCTTTTTTTTTTTAATTCACAAAGGCAGAGAGAGATTCTTGCTGCAAAAAAAAATAGTCTTTAAGTGTTCTAAAACTGTGTTTACTTTGACCTCTTACTTCAATGTTCTTACCTATATAAAATGCCAGATTCAAAATGTTTCCTCTATTGTCTTCCATACTTTCTTCTAATTTTCATGCTGCTAAGAGGTCTTTCTAATGCCAATGTGATTTTTTACTTTCTTTCTACATTGTATTTTTTTTTTCCTTTGGGGTATTTAATAATATACTCTTTACCTTTGTAATTCTAAAATTTTACCCAGCTTTTCTCAATGTTAAATCACTTTACTCATCTACATCAGATATAAGTGGGACTCTTCAATCCAGAACATGTGTCCTCAATTGATGGAGAATGTTTCTTTAAATTCTTGATAGTTTCTTTCCCCCTCTGTTCTGCATACATATTTTCCTTAATTCACACTTTCATTTGACAGTATTCTCTTTGGCCTTCAAATCTCTTCATTTTATCATTTTCCATTTTTGACATCTTAGTTCAGACTTCCGGCTCTATTAATTACCTCCTCAACAAAAGCCATCCTAATGTTTATCTGCTATGATGACTTTAAAACTTGTTACAACCATATTTTAATTTATATGGTTATGAATATTTTCTTTTTTCATATCAATATGCTCTGCTTTTGTGATTATGATCTTCTTTGTTTTTCCCCAAGAATATACCCATCATGCCTGTTTTTAATCTTCCTATTGTGCATCTACTAATGTTGACTACTTGAAGTTATTAGGATTATGACATATACTGTCTTAGTTTTATTAACTTTTTATTTTCAAATAATTTTGCACTTACAAAAAGTTTCCATTATCCTTCAAACACTATTAATGTTTGACATAGCAATAGAAAAATGACCAACACCAGAAAACTGTCACAATATTGATCGAATGTTATTATTATGACAAATTTCATTCAAACTCTACTAATATCCATAGTAATTATTTTGTCTTAAATTGATTTAGCTGAGTGCAGTGGTGCCATTTTCTGTAATCCTAGTGGCTCTGGAGGCTGAGGCTGGAGGATCACCAGCAGGAGGATTGTTCAAAGCCAGCCTCAGCAAGTTAAGGAGGTTCTAAGCAATTTAGTGAGACCCTGTCTCAAAATAAAAAATAAAAAAGGCTAGGGATGTGGCTCAGTGGTTCCAAAAATAAATAAAAAATAAACAAATTGATTTGATAGTACCTTGCATTTAAATCTCCCAACCTGTGGTGATTCCTCAGTCTTTGGCTTTCAGGACTTAATAATTGCAGTTTATTTTGTACATTTTCTCTCTCAATTGCTAATTGTCTAATGTTTTTACAATTACATTAAAGTTATCTATTTTGGTAATATTACAACAAAAGTGATGATTTTCCCTTCTCAGTATAATCTATGAAGGTGAACATGACAGCCCTCTGGCTCATTATTGCTGGTAGAAACTTTGATCACTTAATTTAGTTGCATCCTCTGTGAAGTTGTGACCTTTTCCTTTATGGCTAATAAGTGTCTAATGGAAAAATTGTTTGAAACTATGTAAATATTCTGTGTGGTAGTTTTGCCCACTAATTTTAGCATCCATTTATGAATTTTACCTGAAATAATTATAACAGTGACATTTGCCTAATGGTTATTTTCTATTTTCACCATCCTTCTTACATCTATTGTTTGGAATTCTAACAGGAAGAGCTGTCTCTTCCCTTACTAATTTATTTTTTTTATTTATTTGCTGGCTTTCCTGTACCAGTGAATTAGTTTTATTATTGCTGGGTAACAAATTAGCACAAATTTGGTGGTTTTCAGATAACACCTGTAATCCCAGCAACTCAGAAGGCCAAGGCAGAAGGATAGAAAGGTTTGAGGCCAGCCTCAGAAATTTAGTGAGGCACTAAGCAGCTTAGTGAGAACCTATCTCAAAATAAAATATAAAAAGTGCTGGGAATGTGGCTCAGTGGTATAGCATTTCTGGTTTCAATCCTCAGTACCAAAACAAAACAATAACCAGAAGTTATATCTCACAGTTAATTGCCAGAGATCAGAATAAGTTTTCTTAGCATGATACTCTGTTCAAGGTTTCACAATGCTATAGGCAAGTTTCAGGCTACCTTTTAATTTTCACCTGGAGATTTAGTAGAAGAATAATCCATTTCCAAACTAATTCCAGTTGTTAGAAAAATCCATTTATTTGCACATGTGAGTTCAACTCTCAGTCTGTGGACAGCTCTTTCTTGCTCTTGGCTGCAAACCACCCTTAGCTCCTAAAGACTGCTGGATATCACTATATATTAGTTTAAAGATATCTTCCTCATTTTTTACAGCTGCATTCTATTTCAGTGTATGGACTAACTATATTTTATTAGTTAGTTATCCTTCCATGGACATTCAGGTAATTTCCATTATTTTACAACAACAAACAGTGCTGCAATCATTAAATGTTCATATGTATTTCTTATTATTGGAGGTCCAGCTCCAGAAAGGATACTTAGAAATAGGATTAGAGAGCCAAAAGAAAGCAAAATGAGTAGTTTTGATGGGTATTTCCAAATTTTCCCAATGCAGAGTTGTTATATTCCCACCAGAATTCTATGAAAAGCTTCTGTTTCTCACAGCTTTGACAGCAGAATATGTTACAAACATTTTTTGAAATTTGTCAATCTGGTGTATGAGATACAGCATCAGTATTTTAATTTGCATTTCTCCAAACTGTAAAAGTGTGTGGACATTTTCTATATGTTTAAGATTTTAAGATGTAATTTTATACTTTTCTGAGAAACTTTTCTATTGTATTTTTATTAAATATCTCAATATTAAGAGTTTTTAAATATTAGGAATATTAGCACTTTGTAAGTATTTTATCCAATTATGACAATTCTTTTACTTAGTTCTTGGAGATTTTTATCTTGAATTCTAAAAACTATTTATGCATTTTAAATTGTTTCTTTAAGAACTGCCTTTGAACTTTGAATCACAGAAAACTTTTCCTCACATCAAATTTAAAGAGTAAGCAATCCATGTTTACTCCTAATATTGTAAAACTAGGTATGTTGTATCCATTTATTTTAATTTTTTAGTTTTAATTTGTTATATATGACAGCAGAATGCATTAAAATTCATATTACACATATAGAGCACAATTTTTCATATCTCTGGTTGTATACAAAGTAGAGTCACATCATTCCTATCTTCATACATGTACTTAGGGTAATGATGTCCATCTCATTATACCATGTTTCCTACCCCTGTGTCCCCTCCTTTCCCCTCCCTCCCCTTTGCCCTATCTAGATTTAATCTAATTCTCCCATCCCTCCCAACCCCATTTTTAATCAGCATCCTTAAGTCAGAGAAAACACTTGGCATTTTGCTTTTTGGGACTGGCTAACTTCACTTAGCATTATATTCTCCAAGTATGTCCATTTACCTGCAAATGCCATGATTTTATTCTCTTTTAATGCTGAAGAATATTTCATTGTGTATATATACTACATTTTCTTTATACATTCATCTACTGAAGAGCATCTAGGTTGGTTCCACAGTTCCAATTCTATTGGGAATTGTGCTGCTATAAACATTGATGTGGCTGTGTCCCTGTAGTATGCTGTTTTTTAGTCCCTTGTGTATAGACTGAGGAGTGGGATAGCTGGGTCAAATGGTGGTCCCATTCCCAGTTTTCCAAGAAATCTCCATACTGCTTTCCATATTGGTTGCTCCAATTTGCAATCCCACCAGCAATGTATGAGAGTACCTTTTCTCCACATCCTTGCCAAAATATTGTTGTTTGTATTCTTAATAATTGCCATTCTGAATAGAGAGAGATGGAATCTTAGAGTAGTTTTGATTGGCATTTCTCTAATTGCTAGACATGTTGAACATTTTTTCATATATTTGTTGATTGATTGACTATTATCGTCTGAGAATTGTCTGTTCAGTTCCTTGGCCCATTTATTGATTGGGTTATTTGGTTTTCTGGTGTTAATATTTTTGAATTCTTTATATATCTTTGAAATTAGAGCTCTATCTGATGTGCAATGTAGTAAAAATTTGCTCCCAAAATGTAGGCTTTCTATTCACCTCACTGATTGTTTCTCTTGCTGAGAAGAAGCTTTTTAGTTTGAATCCATCCATTTATTGATTCTTGATTTTCATTCTTGCACTATAGTACACTTATTAAGGAAGCAGGGGCCTAATTTGACATGATGGAGATTTGGGCCTACTTTTATGTCTATTATGCACAGGTCTCTGGTTTAATTCCTAGGACTTTGATTCATGTTGAGTTGAGTTTGTGCATGGTGAGAAATAGGGAAGTAATTTCATTTTGTTGCTTATGGATTTCCAGTTTTCCCAGCACCATTTGTTGAAGAGGCTATCTTTTCTACAATGTATGTTTTTGTAACCTTTGTCAAATATAAGATAATTGTAGTTTTGTGGGTTCTCTGTGTCCTCTATTCTGTGCCATTGGTCTAAAAGTCTATTTTGGTTCGAATAACACTGTTTTTGTTACAATTTCTCTGTAGTATAGATTAAGGTCTGGTATAGTGATGCCACTTGCTGCACTCTTCTTGCTAAGGATTGCTTTAGCTATTCTAGTCCTCTTATTTTTCCTGATGAATTTAATGACTGCTTTTTCTATTTCTATGAGGAATGTTATTTTGATTTTGATTGTAATTGCATTAAATCTGTATAGTGCTTCTGGGAGTATACTCATTTGACAATATTAATTCTGCCTATCCAATAACAAGGGAGATCTTTACATCTCATGAGGTCTTCTTTAATTTATTTCTTTAGCATTCTGTAGTTTTCATTGTAGAGATCTTTCACCTCTTTCATTGATCCTCAAGTATTTAATTTTTTATGCTATTTAGATGGGGTAGTTTTTCTCATTTCCCTTTCACAGAATTTGTCACTGATACACAGAAATGCCTTTGATTTATGGGTGTTGATTTTATATTCTGCTACTTTGCTGAATTTATTTATTAGTTCTAGAAGATTTCTGGTGAATTTTTTGGGGTCTTGTAGGTATAGAATCATATTGTTGGCAACTAGTGCTAATTTGAGTTCTTTTCCTATCCATATCACTATAATTTCTTTTTAAAAATGCTTTATTTTTTAAATACAGGACAGCCGAATGCATCACAATTCTTATTGCACATATAGAACACAATTTTTTGTACCTCTGTTTGTATATAAAGTATGCTCACAGCAATTCATGTCTTCATACATGTACTTTTGATAATGATGTCCATCACATTCCTCCACCATTGCTAACCCCTTGCCCTCTCCCTTCCCCTCCCACCCCTTTGATCTATCTAGAGTTTTTCAATTCCTCCCATGCTCCCTCTCCCTACTCAACTATGAGTCAGTCACCTTATATCAGAGAAAACATTTGACATTTGTTTTATGGGGATTGACAAACTTCACTTAGCATTATCTTCTCCAACTGCATCTATTTACCTGCAAATGCCATGATTTTATTCTCTTCTATTTCTGAGTAATATTCCATTGTCCATATCAGTATAATTTTTTTCATCTAATTGCTCTGGCTAGTGTTTCAAGAGCTATGTTAAACTGAAATGTTGAAAGAGGGCATTCCTGTCTTGTTCAAGTTTTTACAGAGAATTCTTTCAATTTTTCTCCATTTAGAATGATGGAACAGAAACATTGAGATATGTTTCTGTTATCCCTAGTTTTTATAGTGTTTTGAACATGAAGGGGTACTGTGTTAGAGTCTGTAAACAAGTCTGGATGGCGCCTGGCAAAATGCCAGAGGGAGTGGTTTGAGAAGTAACAAAAGCGAGCCATTAAGTGTGGAGATTCCTTATTGGTTGACTGATGTATCTAGTTTATGCTAATTAGATAAGCTGTGTGGAATGTATAAATACTGCTCCTGTCCTGCAATAAACGGCTCCCACTCCTGCTGTATCAACGTACACAAGTTATTCGTCACCCCCCGGTTATTTTGCTGCAGCCAGACTGTGGCAGTACTGTATTTTGTTGAATGCTTTTTTCTGCATCTATTGAGAGGATCATATGTTTCTTATTTTTAAGTCCATTGATGTGATGAATTACATTTATTGATTTCTGTATGTTGAACCATACTTGCATCTCTAGAATGAACCCTACTTTTTTGTGGTGCACTATCTTTTTTATATACTTTTGTATTTGATTTGCCAGAATTTTATTGAGAATTTTTGCACTGATGTTCATTAGATATATTGGTCTGAAGTTTTTTTTCTTTGATGTGTCTTTGTCTGGTTTTAAAATCAGGGAATGAGTTTGAAAGTGCTCCCTCTTTTTCTATTTCACAAAATAATTTGAAGAATATTGCTATTATTTCTTCTTTAAAGTTCTTGTAGAACTCAGCTGTGTATTCATCCTGTCCTGGGCTTTTCTTAGTTGGTAGGCTTCTGATGGTGTCTTCTATTTCATCATGTGAAATTGATCTGTTTAAATTGTGCATATCATCCTGATTCAATTTGGGTAAATCATATGACTCTAGAAATCTGTCAATGCCTTCGATATTTTCTATTTTATTGGAATACAAGTTTTCAAAATAATTTCTAATTATCTTCTGTATTTCTGTAGTGTCTGTTGTGATATTTCTTTTTTAATCACATATGTTAGTAATTTGAGTTCTCTCTCCTCTTTTTAGTATGGATAATGGTCTGTCAATTTTATTTATTTTTTCAAAGAAGCAACTTTTTGTTTTGTTGATTTTTTCAATTGTTTCTTTTGTTTCAATTTCATTGATTTCAGCTTTGATTTTAATTTTTTTCCTGTCCTGTACTCCTTTTGGTGTTGATTTGTTCTTCTTTTTTCTAGGGCTTTGAGATACAATGTTAAGTCATTTATTTGGTTGACTTTTTCTCCTTTTAAGGAATGAACTCCATGCAATGAACTTCCCTCTTAGAATTGCTTATATAGTGTCCCAGAGATTTTGCTATGTTGTATCTGGTTCTCATTCAACTCTAAAAAGTTTATAATCTCCTCCTTGATGTCTTCTGCAACCCATTGTTCACTCAGTAGCATATTATTTAGTCTCCAAGTGTTGGAGTAGCTTTTATTTCTTATTTTATCATTGATTTCAAATTTCATTCCATTATGATCTGATAGAAGGCAGGCTAGTATCCCTACTTTTTTATATTGGCTAAGAGTTGCTTTGTGGCATAATATATGGTCTATTTTAGAGAAGGATTCATGTGCTGCTGAGAAGAAAGTGTATTTGCTCATTGAAGGATGAATTATTCTATATATGTCAGTTATTATTGAGTTCTATAGTTTCTTTGTTCAACTTTTGTTTGGAATATCCATTCAGTCGTGAAAGAGGTATATTAAAGTCATCCAGAATTATTGTGTTGTGATCTATTTGACTCTTGAACTTGGGAAGAATTTGTTTGATGAAGATGCTCAATTGTTTGGGGCATATATATTTATAATTGTTATGTGTTGTTGGTGTATACTTACCTTGAGCAGTATGTAGTGTCCTTCTTTATCCCTTTTGATTAACTTTAGCTTGAAGTCTACTTTATTTGATGTGAGGATGGAAACCCCTGCTTGCTTCTGCAGTCCATGTGAATGGTATGATTTTTCTAACCTTTCACCTTCAGTCTGTGGATGTCTTTTTCTATGAGATGAGTTTCTTGGAGGCAACATATTGTTGCATCTTCTTTTTTAATCCAATCTTCCAGTCTATGTCTTTTGATTGGTGAATTTAGTCCATTAACATTCAGGGTTATTATTGAAACATGATTTGTTCCCAGCCATTTTTTTCACTTTTGATATTTAATGTGACTTGGTTTCTCCTTTGATTAGTTTATCCTTTAGTTTAATACCTCCCTCTGATGATTTTCAATGTTGTTTTTTCTTTTTCTTCATGGAATATTTTGCCAAGGATGTTCTCTAGTGCAGGTTTTCTAGTGGTAATTTTTTTTAACTTTTGCTTATCATAGAAGGTTTTTATTTCATCATCAAATTTAAATTAATCCAGCTTAATTTCGCTGGATATGAGATCCCTGGTTGTTGTTCCAGGATCTATTGACTTTGAGGGTCTGTATTGAAAACTCTGCTGAGATACAAATTGGTCTCCATCTGTATGTGATCTGATTCCTCTCTCTTGCAGCCTTTATGATTCTATCTTTATTCGATATGCTAGGCATTTTCATTATAATGTGCCTTGGTGTAGATCATTTATAATTTTGTACATTTGCTGTCCTATAAGCCTCTTGTATTTGATTTTCCTATTCTTTATATTTGGGAAATTTTCTGATATTATCTCATTGAAAATATTGAGCATTCCTTTGGTTTTAAACTCTGTGCCTTCCTCTATCCCAATAATTCTTGATCATTTAATGCTATCTCATAATTCTTGGATGTTCTGATCATGGTTTCTTACCATCTTCACTGTATGGTAAACTTTATTTTCTAAATTATATGCTTTTTCTTCATTTTCTGATGTTCTGTCTTTCAAGTGATCTAATCTGTTGGTGATGCTTTCTATTGAGGTTTTTTTTTTTTATTTAACTTGACTTGGTTTCTCCTTTGATTAGTTTATGTCCTTCATTTCAAGGATTATAATTTCCTTCATTTCAAGCATTTCTGATTTTTTTTCAGAATATATCTTTCTTGAAGTAATATTTGGCTACCTGTATGTGTTCCCTTATGTCTTTATTGATGTCATCAACGGTTGTCTGTATTTGCTCACTTATCTCTTTGTTGGAGTGATCAATTTTTGCCTGTATTTGCTCATTTAGGTCACTCTTTAATTCAGATATCATTTTAATTATGAACCTTCTGAACTTCTTCTTTGACATTTCATCAACTGCATTGTCCATGCATTTTTATTGGTACATTATAATGCTACATAGTGGTCAGATTTATTGTAATATTCATACATGGACACAGTATAATAATAAAATTTGGCCAATATCATTCCTCAATTCTCCTTTTCCTCCCAGCCTCCTTTCTCTTGGTCTCTTTCTTCTACTCTCCTGACCTCCCTTTGATTTTCATAAGATTCTCCCTCATCTTTCTTTCCCTTTTTCCTCTCTAGCTTCCACACATGAGAGAAAACACAGGGCCCTTGACTATCTGAGTTTGGCTTATTTTACTTAACATAATCTTCTTAAGTTCCATCCATTTTCCTATAAATAATATAAATTCATTCTTCCTTATGGCTGAATAAAACTCCACTTTGTATATATAGCACATTTTCGGTATCTATCAATCGACTGACTGACACCTAAGTTGATTCCACAGTTTGACTATCATGAATGTTGCTGCTATAAACATGAATATACATGAATTACTATGGTATGTTGACTTGAATTCTTTTGGATAGATACCAAAGAGTAGTATAGCAGAGTCATATTCCACCAAAAAAGAAATCATATATACTTTGTTGTCTTCTGTGGTCTGTATAGTATTTATTTAACATGTTTTTAAGTTTCATCAATGTTATAAAATGTTCAGTATTTCATCCCTGATATGGCCACATATTTCACTGTATGAATGCACCATATTTTGTTTATGCATATTTCCAGTGATGGACATTTGGTTGGTTTCCACATTTTGGCACTTGTGAATTATGCTGCTATAATATTTATGTATAAATTTGTGTGCACATATATATTTTCAATTCTCTTGACCATATGTATAGTTTTTGGAAAACTTCCATTAGGATAGTTTGACCATTTTAAACTAGGTATTTCATGTTTTTATTATTGAGCTGTAAATGTTTTCTATTCTAGAAACAAATATTTTATTAGAAACTTGATTCACAAATACCTTATCCCATTCTATGATTTGTCTTTTCATGCTCTTAATGGTGTCCTTTGAAGTACATTTTTAATTTTGCTGAAGTAGAGTTTATCAGTTGTTTTTGTTTTCTACACATGATGTGTTACATCTGAGAATCCTTTGCCAAATCCAAGGATATGAAAATTTACCTCATGCTCTCTTCTAAGATTTTATAGGTTTAACTTTTATATTTAATCCACTGTAGTTAATTATTACATGTGGCATGGAATGAGGTGGCGATTTAACTTCATTCTTTTGCATGTGAACAACTAGTTGTCACCACAACATTTTTTGAAAAGATGACCTTTTGTGGTCTTGATATATACACATATATGGTTATATTTTATATAACATAAAATATTTATTATATATTTATGTGAATATATAATGCGATTTTATATATGTACATATTTTATATGCACACTGTATGTGTGTATATGAATAGCCCATTATTTTTATTTTTCTGGGAAATTACAATTAAAATACCTTCTTTTCCTAGTTTCTTCAGTGTTTTGACTGCAAAAGCATTCTATTAATCTGAATCTTCTACTTTGTTTTCTTGTAATGAAGGTTAAGACTTGTAAATGTGATTTTTAAACTAATCTTTTAATTTTCTGTTGTCTATTTTATTAACAACCAGACTATTCTTTATATATTTCCTTCATTTTGATTCCTTTAGGATTAGTTCCCCCTTCTTTATCCACTATCTAATGTAGAAGGTAAATTTATTTATCTCTTTGTTAACTAAGCATTTATAGCTATGAATCTTCCCCTAAACCCTGCTTTTGCTGTATCCCATAATTTTTAATATCATATCTCAATTTATTAATCTCAAAAATAATTCAAAGTTCCTGACTTTTTCTTTGACTTGTTGATTATTTAAGAGTGTTTTGTTTAATTTTCACATTTTTATAAACCTCTCAATTCATCTTCTGTTAGATCTTAATTTTATGCCATTGTAGCTACAAAATATATGTTGCATTGTTTCCATATCTTTAAATAATTTTGCTGTTTTCTAAAAATTTTATTGTGTTTTTTATTGGAGAATTGCATCTTCTGTTTACAAAATAGCTCTTGAAAAATATGATTACATATACTAAAAATCAAAGCCAACTCCAATCATGAGATGTACTACATACATCATGTGATGGCAACAGTCTGATTTTCCGGTTACAAAAAACAGAATTAGAGAGTCATTACACGGAAAAGGTCCAGGTTTCCAGCCTGGAAAAACCTGGATGCTTACAAGAAATGCTTCATAAACTAAAATTTTCCCCCACTGTGTAAACAAAATGACAAGACTAGGTCTGTACTTGGCAATTTTAACACGGAAGGTATACAAAACACATGGACACCTTGTGCACTTCACTGGTTAGTTGAACATGTTTTCTTAGGTGGTAGGAAGAAGGTGATTGTGCAGAGCAAGGATGTGGGAAGTAGAAATAGTGTGCACTAGACATTAAAAAGTCATGGTAGAAAGAAAACCTCAATTAATGCATAGCCTAAAGGGGAAAGATTACAGTTCAACTTCTTCAGAAAATTAATTTAGATGGATAGTGGAAGAGTTTAAGTAATTATAGTTCAACATGAATGATGTACATGTGATAGAATGGAGTACAATGGAGAATTTGTAAAATTCTCTCTCCTTTCCCCTCTCATTAGTGCCCAGTCAGGGCTCCTACAAACTAGTGGTACAGAGAGAATCAGGTAGAAGAGCAGAGCACTCCTTCACTGTGGATGAATTTGTATGGATAATGCACAATGGAAAGGAGGTCCAGGAATTGATGCATGAGGGATTCCAGAATTTAGACTGAGGAGAAGTGAAGATTAGTGACACAGGCAGTGAGTAGCTGGGAGGTAGAAGGGTAACTGAAAATGACCTGTGTCACAGAAGTCTAGCAATGCTCATCATAAAAATGTGTTGGCTTTACTTTGTCCAGATTAAGAAATAGTAAGTTTATGACCATCTGACATCCTTCATACTTCATAAAGATGGATTTTCTGCCACTGAATTATAAAAAAAAATATTTTCTTTAAAAGAAAGAAATTCATAAACTTTTGATGGAATAAAACAAAATAAATAACTGTGTAGAAAACTGATTGATTAGATGTTAATTGCTTACTACACATGTTCTTCAAAATGTTTCTCTATGTGAAATTTACTGACAAATTTTGGTAAAATATTTAAAAATAAAAATCTTGAAGAAAATGCTTTTTTGCCCACATTTAAAACTGAAAATCAATATACTATTGACAGGAAGAGAAGTTCTGTGGAGTGTATTGTGGTGAGCCGCTTCTGCCGTTTCTGCAGATTATGGTCGCCATTACAAGATGACGCTGGCTCCGCTGTGGTCTGTGACAAACAACTTCTTATCTGGGAAAGTTGGCACATGATTTTTCACCACCCTGTGAGAAAGCTCCACACGGCAGCTTTGCATTGGGGCTTGGGATGCTTTATTAAGGCTGGGAGGGGCATCCGAGAGAGGAGAAGAAGAAATATCAAGGGCCTGAATAAACTGCTGAAAGAAGATTCCCGAGTTGCATCTTCCTTGCGGGCAAGGGGTCGCGACAGTGTATGAATTCCTTTTATTTAAAGATCAAATGGCCATCCAAGATGGATGTCATGTTCCACAAGCATTATGTTTTAATCACCCTAAAGTTTTAATGTTGGAACCAAACTTTAGTGTTCTGTGCCATGTAGTAATAGGGTCATTGGTTTCACACCATGGCTTAAGAAAATACTGGAATTTTGGTTTTTGTGAAATAAGTTCCATTTTGTTCATACAAGTTAACAGGAAATTAGGGGAACCTTTACAAGCTTTTTAAATTTGTTTTGAAAACAATATATTGAAGGTAAAAATATGGAGCTTCAATAAACTCAAAGAAATACATTTGCTGGCTAATCACTGATTAATACATGCTATAAAACAATTCTATAAATAAAATCAATATGTCACTTTTTAATCATAACCCCATTAAAAACAAGCATTTTCTAATTATTTTTTCAATATCAAATGTATACCCTAGATTTGACATTTCACTTTCATTTTTTAGAGTTACTGCTACCTCTTAGGAGCCAAACTAGATGTACTCTTGTCATTTCTCTGAAGTGTAACAGTATACCACTACACAAGAGTGTCCATTTTAATAATTAATGATAATGGAAATCCTTTAGGAAAAAAAATCAAGCTCAAAATCTAAAAATAGTTATACTTTCTAATAAAACACATAAAATTGCAGTTTATTGCACGTATTTTAGCAATTTTCATATCTACCTCAAACATCATGCTGTTTATTGTTTACCTATAAACTGTGTCTGTGAGAGACTGAATATCATAGGTGAGATGAACAGTGAGACTTTCAGAGTTTTCTATTTTTTTAAACCCTAACCCAATTGCTCACACAATGGGAAATTTATCCTTGTCAGGATTTTCTGTGGGTGCTGGAGATGATTGGGGATTCACATGAGCCAAGTGTAATAAATGCATTCTTCTCCAAACTTCAAACCAGGATTCAGATTTTTTATTCCACCAAGCTCACCAATTCTGGGCATTTTTTTTCTGTTGGTGCATTTGCTAAAAATAAAGTATAATGCTTGTAACTTTGAAAAACATTTGGAGCTTCAAATAGTTTGGACTACTCTGTAACATATACAATTTCATCTGTGATAGAAAGACATTTTTTAAAATTCTCAACTGTGATCCACCATGTTGAAATGGACACATTGTATGTGAAGCTTTTTTGTGAGTAGCTGGTGTAATTATAGACATAAGATGGTACCTATTACTGGGGTTTACCCTTGTGTCCCATACAGGCAAATTTAAGATTGCATTCTTCAGGCTTTGAATAACACTGGATTTGGGCACTCCAATTTAGAAAATACCAGGAAGATGTTTTTGTGCAACAGTTGATGCTAGTACATTTAGATGAAGCTGGCAAGTTCTTGCTTCTAGTACAGCCCAGAAAATACCACCAAGGATATATATATTGTTGCATTTGGTCCATAGTTTGATAGCTCTCAGAACTAACCTGAAGCTGTCAATATCTGAGTTAAATTTCATCAGTTACCCTGCAACCATTAAGACTCCATATCCATTGTATTTCTATAATTTTTAAGCAGACTGTCATCTCATAGGTCCATGTCTTCTGGAATAGTCTGAAGGGATAATCTTGCAAATAAAATATTAATCTCTATCCCATTGAAACAGTTTAATAACTGGTAGAAATGCTTCTTTCACAGCTCTTAAATCTTCTGCTTCTTCCAGTAATTTTAATTTATCATAGAATGGGGTGAAAATAAAACCACTCCAATTAAGATGTTTTGATGCAACACACAATGTATCAATATCAGCATGTTTTGTAAGTACTCCTAATCTGTAAGATCCAAAAGTAAACTTTTTTTCCTCCAACATTTTCATTTACAGATCACAGAAGATTAAAAATCAATAAACTTGGTTAACTTTTTCTTTTTTTTCACTTTTTCTTGTTTCAAAATAATTTGCTTTTACTGATCTCTCTTACTCTTTCACCAGCTTCTTTAATTTACCACAAAATTGAAATTCTGTGTTGCAGCCCTTTCTTGTCTTAAAAAACCTCAAGGTGGTTTCTGTGTAAGAATGCAGTCAGTCTCCTTAAGTGCTTCTAAACTGATAGAAGTAATACCATAGTACTTGTGTGGCCACTGTTGTGATCTTACCCAGTTACCACTCACCCCTGCTCGACCCTGCTTAAAGCCTGAGCTACCATCCTGGGTATAATTTCTTGAGGCTGAAGTGTCAGCTTTGGGTCCAACCCATTCCTGCCTTTGCTCAGGGATGTTAGCATTTCTCCTCTTCCCTCTTTGTCTGAACTCAGTGCCTGAGCAATACCACAGCAACATTCTAGCTATATTTTAATTCATTGAAGTTTGTTTTATGTATTAGTAAATGTTCTATCACAGAGAATGTGCACTGATTGATAGTAGATAGCCCTCTACTTTGAAATTCTTCTGTTTTATTTTTAAACTCATTATTGAAACTGGCATATCAAAGCCTCAACCTCATGACTTGCCTATTTCTCCCTTCATTTCTGTTAGAATGTTCTATGGATTTGGGGTTTGTGTTATTGAGTTCATATGTGTTTATAGTTGTTTTATATTCCTAATAGATTGAATATTTTTAAAAAATAAATATCTTTGTGAAAGATGTTAGGTATACAGCAAATAAAAAAGTTACTATTGTGAAGCAAATGAACATACCCATCATTTCACAGAGCTACCTTTCTGATGTTGCTTATTTGTTTTTAAGAACTAAAATTTACCAATGTAGCATGAATCCTGTATACTCTACAATTTAATTAGCTTTATCAATGTTTTTACTTTCATGTGGATCCAAATGATCCTCTGTTGTCACTTGTTTCAGCCTTAAAAAATCCCTTCACTTTTTTTTTTTTTTTTTAGTAAGTCAGGCCTACTAGAATTGTCTCAATTTAATTCTGGGAAAATCTTCATTGTCTATTTATTGTGAATAATTAATAGCTTTGTTTGACACAGAGTTGTTGATTATACTTTTCTCTTTGAGCACTTTAAATATGCTGTACTGTTACTTTTGGCATGCACTGTTTCTATGGAGAAGTTAGATATTAATCTTATTGGGATTTCCTTGTAAATGAAACATGACTTTTCTCTTGTTTTCAAGATTTTCTCCTTGTATTTAATTTTCATTGTTTTCACTATGACATGTCTATGGGTCTTTTTGAAGTTTATCAAGATTCCTATATTTAATAATTATTGTTATTTCTCAATAAATTTCAGAGAGTTTCAGTTATTTCTTTCAATATTTTTTGTGCTTTCTCTCCACTCCCCTGGTATTCTCATTATGTGTATGTTGGTGTGTTTGATGGTATCTATACCCCCACGGTCCTCTCAAGTTGTCTTCATTTTCCTTATTTTTCCCTGTGTCTTCAGTTTGCATAATCTTGCTAATTCTTTATTGGCTAGTTCATCTACTCTTCAGTCACTCTGGTATTTATTTTTCTTTATTCATTACATTTTTTTCCTATCTATTGATATTCTCTATTCAACGTGATATTTTAATGACACTTTACTTCTTTAATCAATCTTTCCTTTTGTTCTGTAAATACAATTTATTAGCTATTTTGAAATGTTTTCCTGTTAAAACCAACATCTGTTCTTCAAGGCAATTTCTGTTGCCTACTACAGTGCATGGGCCATTTTTTTTCATGTACATGCCTCATTGTGGGTTGTTGAACATTATATACAATATATCATA
The DNA here is from genome assembly GCF_021218885.2 of Marmota monax. Taxonomy (NCBI): domain Eukaryota; kingdom Metazoa; phylum Chordata; class Mammalia; order Rodentia; family Sciuridae; genus Marmota; species Marmota monax. The sequence goes on from NW_026692881.1 coordinate 1,156,029, forward strand.
GCATCTCTGATATTCCTCTCAACCAGGGCTTGTTGCTGTTATGTAATTTTTAAGTTTTTAGAGACTGGCTGGATTATTTTAATGAAAGTATTTCCTTCCCCAGTGCTGTGTCCCTTAAGGAGGTATACCTTTAGGATAGTCAAAGTTACTTAGGGTTGTGTGTTCATTAAATCCATGAATTTCCTTCCAATTTTCTACATCATAAGCTCCAACTTTTTCCCAGTTTTTTTTTTTTAGCATTATAATGTTCTAGACTTTCTGTCAAATGAAATCTCTTCTTTAAATTAGTTCTTGAAAGAACTATCTGTCTTACAGCCTGCTTCTTACTCCACCTGAGGAAAAGTCACTGACCAGGGTCCTCGCCTAGGGAGTAGGTGTGAGGACAATGGCACCTTTCTCTTGGAGTGGCACTCCATTCTAATAACTTAGTGGTAGGGTGTTCTTGGCTAGATTTTCTTGGCATGGAACTGTAGGAAGGCCTTTGTGGTTCCAGTATTTTCAGTGGGCCAATAGCAGGAAAGAGTAGACATGGAAGTAGACTGGGCCAAAGTAACCTACCAGTTATTGACCACACATACCTAGGACTTAACCTAAGAAAGGGTCAAGGTGAGAAACGCTTAAGAACAACTCATCGCAGTAAGGAAATCCTCTGGTCAGGCATGGTGGCATATGTCTGCAATCCCATCAATTTTAAAGACTGAGGTAAGTTTAAAGGATCATAAGTTCAAAGCCAGCCTCAGCAACATAGTAAAGGCCTAAACAACTTAGCAAGACACTGTTTTGAAATAAAACATTAAAAATGGCTGTGGATGTGCCTCAGTTAAGCCCCTGTGGGATCAATTTCTGATGCCAAAAAAAAAAGAAAGAAAAACAAAGACCTTCTGTACATATATATACCACAGTGTATCTCACCATCATATATATCCATAAGAAATTGATTTTTTTTTTTTTTAAAATGGGTCAATAGCAGAAAGATCAATAGAGGGATGGGAGCAGTAGATTGGGAGAAGGATAGAGAAGGAGAGGTACTGCAGTCTGAATTAGAACAAGATATATTCCATGCTTGTGTAATTATGTCAAAATGGATTTCTGTCATCTTAAACCAAAAAGAACCTAAAAATGGAAGAACAAATCTCAATTGATTGAGATCCATGAGTAGAAAGTGTTCTGTGTTCTATGTCATACCAATCTGGAGTTGATTTTCTGTCTTACTGAACTAGGATAGGGATGGAAAGGAGAGGTCTTGGTTCAAATGCCACAGACTCACTTTCTTCTGAATTTTCTAAGTCTTCATGATTAGATGTTTCTTTGCTATTTGCCCAAAGGGCCATTTTCAGAGGCTTCTGTTTACTTCAAGATAATTTTTATGAGTTTTAGTAGGGAGTAGTCAGTAGAGCTCTTCACACTGTCATGCAGGAAATTGATCTGTAGTCATTTATTTTTGATAGAATTTTTATATCCTGCAATCTTACACACTGCTTTTATCACTTAAACTTTTATTACGGTTTATTTAGGATTTTCAGGGTAAGCATCATACCAGTTTTCACAAAACTTTCTCCAGATGTTGCCAAGTGTTCCCAGTCATGGAGATAATTACCCACCTATATACCATTGATCACATATAGTCTCTTCAAGAAAAAAACCCCTCAATTTGCTTAATATATTTGATTCTTTACCTTGTTTCATTGCATTTTAAAGCTTTTCTAAATTGGAAGTTATTTTGTTTGGTCAGGCCACTCCCGTGGTCTAATATTTCACAGTACATGAGTTTCAACTTTTTAGAAAACAACAAAAACAAGAAAACAAAGGCATTTCATAATTGGAAATTACCACACACAGAGACTATTAGACAATTATATATGGAGTAGTCGAGGTGGTAAAGTTTTTAGAGATATCAAACTTTCACACTTCAGACTTTAATTAAAAAATACCAAAATTAAATAGGACTGAAGTATCAACACTAGTACTTACAAAGGTTAAAATTGACATCATTGATCTAGAAATAATACAAAGAAGGTTTCATAGATATAATGTGACATGATTAAAAGAAGATTAAAAGAATGATTGAACTGAAATTCAGTTACTAAAAATCAATAATCGAAGATGGCAGAGGAAGCTCAAACTAGAGCAATATCTGATACAGAAATATGGTAAGCCAGGAATGGATGTATTTGGAGTCTACTTTTACAAGAAAGAAAAAAAATCAAATAAAATACACATGCTGAGAGATGGCATTTCTATTTTAACTCTGGAAATGATTCCCTAGAAGAGGAATGAACAGAAGAAAACATATTCATTGTACAGTTTTTTAAATGAAAGGTAGTGATAGATTTGTGGGCAGTTTATTAGGAGTGGTCATCTCATACCATATATAGTGAAAGACAGTTTTGTTCTTATAAATCTATTTTGGCTCAAATGGATGTTTTTATAAAATACAGAAAATTATTAAAATTGAAATGAAGCCTTGTTTCCAAAGTTTATTCAAAATAAAGAAAATTATTGCCAAATTATAATGTTTTAAATGCATTTTCTAGTTTCTACATTGATAATATGTATGCCATCAATGATGTTTTGGATTGGCATGCTTTTCTAGGCTGGACTATTTTAGAAAAACTTTAGTTTTGGTGATATTCACCCAAAGTGTGGTTTACAGCATTTGGCTAAGTTCTATTTAATATTTACAGAGTGAAGTTATTTCTGAACTCTTAAAGGAATATTTTTACAGAAAATCCAGATAAACCAACTAAAATTTTAGTAAAGCATTTTCTCTCATTATAGAAAACTAAAAGACATTTAATAATCAAAGTCACTGGACCAGGAATCGTAGGAGAATCTTGGAAAGAAATGCCTCCTTGACCTATTAATTTTAGAATATAAAAATTTCATATTTATTTCCTTCAAATTATGGAAATATTATAATTTAGGAATAGCTATCAGTGAAAGTGGACTTTAAATTCTTAAATATATGTTAGGATTGAAAGAGAGGACATCACTATATACTTTGCAAATGTTGAAGTATAATAAGAAAACAAACCAGACAACCCTAAGAAACATTTCAATAACTTCATTGAAAAGAACCATTTCTTGGAAACCAAAACTACCTCAACTCATCCATGATAGAATAAATAAACAGAACCATCCCCCAACTCTTAAAGAAATTGAATTTTCAGTAAAACTATTTCAAAGCAAAATTTGTCTGGCCCATAAGAAATAATAAAATTTATGAAACATTTTCTAGAAAACAGAAGATAAAATATTTCCCAACTCATTTATGAGGCTAGCATTACTTATAGAAAAATCAGGCAAAAAAAAAACTGTATAAGAAAAATTAATTCAATCAAAAAAGACCAAACAGAGATTATTGTGGGAATCTAAGACTGATTCTATATTTGAAAACCAATCAATACATTTGGCCATAATAATGGTATAAAGAAGGGAAAAAACCTGCAATCATGTGTATTGTCCCAGAAAAAAAAAATGGTAGATTCAATGCCCATTCAATAAAATTACTAGCAAATTAGGAAGAAAGGACAACTTGCTTAACCAGAAGAAAAGGGTATCTAAAATAATCTAAAGTTAGTATCATACTTAATGGTGAAAATATAGTATTCTGATCCTAAGACAGGGAACAAAAGCAAGGGTGCCACTCTCCATACTCCAATTCAGTGTTGTATTGGGAGGTGGAACCAGTACAATTATGGGAAGGAAAAAAACTAACATATGGATCAAAAAAATCTGTATTTGCAAAGAGAATAATTGCACTAAGAAGCGAGTTTAGCAATGCAAAGAGAACACATAAAAATTCATCAAGCTTATGTATACTAGCAATAAAAAATTACAAATGGAATCTAAGAAAAAATATAGTTTGCAATAGTGCTAAAAAAGACAATTATTTAGTTGTAAATCTACTGAAACATGTATAGGATATATAATATATTTGTAAGAATTTTATTGATTTTACTCTTTTTTTAAATACACGACAACAGTGGAATGCATTACTAAGATTTTTTTAAAAGACAAATAAATGAAGTGATACACTATGTTCATCATTTGAAAGATAATAGAGTATATACACTAATTATCCTCAGGTGTATCTGTGTATTCAACAAATATCAATCAAAATAGAAGCAGAATTGTTTGCAGACATGGAAAACATGATTTGTATAGAAAAACAAAATAACTAAAGTACCCAAAGAATTTTTGAAAAAATGAATAAAGCTGAAGAACTCACATTTATTATAAGGCTGCAGTAATCAAGATAGCATGATTTTCGGGGGCTGGGGATGTGGCTGAAGCAGTAGCACACTCACCTGGCATGCGCAGGGAGCTGGGTTTGAACCTCAGCGCCTCATAAAAATAAAATAAAGATATGTGTCCACTGAAAACTAAAAAAATAAATATTAAAAATAATTCTCTCTCTCTTTAAAAAATCATAATTTTAGTGATATGAAAGACACATGGATTAATAGAATAATTATGAAACATTTTATGAAACATTTTCTAGAAAACAGAAGATTTAGATTTTTTTTACATTTCTAGAAAACAGAAGATAATAGAATAGAATATAAATTACAAAAACAAACTCACACAAAAATGGCTAATTTTTTTATAAAGTTTCAAAGATAATTGGGTGACATCAGCTTTCTTTTTGAGAAATGTCATAGTAAACTTGGCATCTGCATGCAAGAAGCAAAAAAAATAGATATGCATCTCCTTCTTTATAAAAGATTAACTCGAAATGGATCCAAATATAAGTGCAAAGCACAAAACTTCAAAAGTCATACAAGAAAACAGAATAAAAGCTTTGTGAGTTAGGATTAAGCCAAGAACTATCAGACATGACACCAAACGAATAATCCATAAAGAATGATAAATTTGATTTCACAACAGACACATGTTAAGAAAATGAAAAATCTAGGCTGCAGACTGAGGGAAAATATTTTTAAATCATGTGTGTGACAAAGAATCTGTTTTCAGTTTATTCATATATATGTATGTGCACATACACATGCACATCTGATGAATGTCAATATTTAATATTTAAATAAATATTTCAGATATAAAGAACTGTTAAAATGCAATAGTAAGAAAACAATAAATAAAAATTTGGCCACAAAGTTGAAAAGTTTAGAAAATAATAAATATCTCAATAGTTATCAAAAATTGTTTATCATCCAAAAGTACTTCAGTGGTTTAAAGGATAAATGAACTTGGCAGAGCCATACAGTAGAACACTATTCAACAATAAACATAATGGAAAATTGATATACTCAACCACTGGGATGAATCCTGCTAAAGTTTTCACGTACATCTCTTGTATGTTGAAATTTAATTTTGAGGTTATCCAGAAGTGTGGCCTTTTGGGATGTGACTAAGTCACCAGAGTTTTATCCTCATGAAAGGATCAGTGCCTTATAAAAGGGTCAGAGGAGACAAGCTTTCACCTTTTTTGCCTTTCTTACCAGCTGCCATGTGGAAACATAGCATTCTTCCTCTCAGGAGGATGCAGCCACAAGGTTCCATGCCAGAAGCAGAGAACAGCCGTCTCTAGACACATCCTGGCAGTGCCTTGAAGTTAGACTTTCCATCCTCCAAAACAATGAAAATTGAATTTCTATCATGATAAGTTATTCACTCCCAGGTATTTTGTTACAGCAATACTAAGGGACTCGGAAAAAAAAAAATCTCAAATGCATTTTACTCAGTGAAAGAAACCAGTATGAAAAGGCTACACCCAGTATGATTCCATTTCTATGACTTTTTTCTTTTCTTTTTTTTGAAAAACAAAATACAGAAATACAGATGAGTGTTTACCAGAAGTTTGGGGAAGATCCTTTTAAAAGGATTCTCACAAGATATAGGTTTGTTTATTTATTTTTGTTTGTTTGGTTGGTTTTTTTCTTAGAGAGAGAGAAATTTTTTAATATTTATTTTTTAGTTTTCGGTGGAGACACATCTTTATTTTTATGTGGTGCTGAGGATCGAACCCAGCACCCTGCGCATGCCAGGCGAGCGCATTTCTGCTTGCACCACATCCCCAGACCAAAATATAGGTTTTTTTAATATTTATTTTTTAGGTGTAGATGGACACAACACAATGCCTTTATTTTTTTAATGTGATGCTGAGGATGGAACCCAGGTCCCGCCCGTGCTAGGCGAGCGCTCTACCGCTGAGCCACAATCCCAGCCCCAAGATACAGTTTTGAGTGATGGAAAAATTCTATTCTAATTGTACTGGTTGTTGCATATATATACAAATATGCTAAAATTTATACCACCCATCTTTGTCAAAAAAAAAGAAAGAAAAATTTAATTTTGGGGTATGTTACTATGAAAAAAATAAAATTTAATAATGACCCTTTATTATTAAGGCTGTTGTGTTACATAAAAGTCTAACTGTGGTAAGGAAAAATTGTGACAAAGGTATTTAGTTTATCCTACTAGGAAAGTATTACATAGTTGAAATATGTGACTCCCAATATCATCTGACATATTTAGATACAGTTCAATATTGAGATTCCTGAAGAAGTCTTGAAAGGATAACAGCACATATAATTTTTGATGATTTTGAGAATTTTAAAGACCCAGAAGACCTTTGGCAAATATTTGCTATTTAATGCCCAAAGAGATATCAGTTGTGAGCTTAGTGTATCCTTGGAGGTAATGAAAACACCTTATATGTTATCCTGGGTAGGAATGAATGGAGCTTAAATCTTGTGTTAGATAATGCCAATGAATGCCATTTAATTAACATCGTTTATTCACACTTTACCTAAAGCCATCTTATTGGGTGGAAATTTTTTACATCTTCAGAAGGACTCTAATGTTGAGGATTTAAAGTTTTGATGGGAAAAACAGAATTTTGGTCAGGTTGACCTTTTGGCTTCCTCAAACCATATTTCATATTTATTTTACATAATAAATACTGACCTTTTTGATAGTGTACAATCAAGCTCATCTAGACACATCTTATTAAAAGGATCAGAATTTAACGCAGCAGGATTTCACTTCCAAATTACATGCTGCCTGATTGCTAATTGGTCCCAAATGTTAGTCAGCAACTTTTTAAAAATGAAAACTCTATGCCAACTTTAAAAATAAAATGCAGTCAACATTTTTAAAGCCCTTATTTTAGAACATTTTATTTAAAAAGTTCTGACTATATGCCAATTGAAAGCAATAAAAAGTGACTATTGTTTTTAAGAAACATTATTTCATTACTCTTATAATATTAACATGTATTCATTAGTTTATATAAAATAATTCAAACAGAAAACTACAGAGAAAAAAGAACTTTATGCAAGCAACCAAAATACATACATGATGGTATATGCATATATCCATTTAGAGAGGATACTAGAAGGATAACACAAGCACTCTTCACAAAAGACCAAAACCCAGTTTAATCTAAGACTTGGTTCAAGTGATTTTACCACACACACTAGCTTCCTTCTTGTATCAGATAGGCCCCTCATAAAAATCTAAAAATGCCAACAATAAAAATAGGTAAGATACAATTCAACAATGTGAGTAATGACTCAGAGAATGTCAGAACAGTTCTTTCAACCATTAAAAGGTGATAAATGGGTTTGGGGTTGTGGCTCAGTGGTAGAGCACTTGCCTAGCATGCATGAGGCACTGGGTTAGATCCCCTGCACCACATATAAATAAACAAATAAAATAAAGGTATTGTGTCCATCTACAACTAATATATATATATATATATATATATATATATATATATATATATATTTTTAAAGGTGATGAAGAAATTCTACATACAAAATTACATTTTAAAATACTATAGCTTAGAAGAATTAAACTTAAAAAAAGCCATGATATCAAAAGTCAGCTAAAATGTAATAAATTGAATAGTCCTCTAACTATTAGAGCAATTGAATTTTTAATTAAAAGCTCTGAAAAAAGAAAATCTCCATGTCAAGATAATTTCAAAGGATAATTTTACTAGACATTTAAGGAAAGAAATTAGTACTAATTTTACACAACCTTTTCTAAACAAAGAAGAAAGAATACTTTGTAACTCATTTTATGAAACCAGTATTATCTTAACACCAAAATTAAAACCAGTTTTTCTTATTAACTTAAAAACAAAACCCCTCCAAAATTTTAGCAAATTGAATATAATAACCTATAAAAACATTAATATACTATAAATACATTGGATCATTTATTCCAAGAATTCAAGGCTATCTCTATATTCAATAATGTACTTCACCATTACAACAAGGCACAGTAAGTCAGGTATGGTGGCACATGCCTATAATCCTGGTGACTCTGGAGGTTGAGACAATGGGATTGCAAATTAGGAACCAGCCTCATCAATTTAGCAAGTCCCTGTCCCCTGTCTCAAAATAAAAACTTTTTAGAAAAGGAGGATGTAGTTCAAAAGTAGAGTGCTCTTGGGTTCAGATCCCAGTACCAAAAATAAACAAATAAACTAATAAAAGGTGTTGTTGATACCCACCCCCCAACCACACACTTTCCCACTCTTCTTTTCCCACACAGGGCCAAATAAAAGAAGTCTCATTGTCACACTAACTGAAGCAGAAAAGATATTTCACCAAATTCTACACTTATTTAAAAACTTATACTAGAATAAAGAGAAACAATATTGAAAGACATGAGTGCATTCCTTTACGATTAGGAACAGTTACAGATATCGTCCCTCACCAACCTTTTTTTGCACAGTATTAGCAATTCTAAACATAACAATAGGGTATAATCAATAAAATGTGTAGAAATTTAAAAGGGAGAATAAAAATCTCTCTCAGTATAAAATATGATTGTCTATATAGGAAACCCAAGATAGCTACAAAATAAAAATCACTTAGGCTCAAGAAGTAAGTAAAATAAGGTCACAGGACATGTGATGTACTATTTGTAGATACCATTAACAAACAAGTATAAACAGAAATCAAAACCTCAATGCAATTTACAGGTTTAATTCTGTATGATAAAAATTTTTAAATGCTGATAAAAGAATTCAATTATCTAAATATTTAGATACCACATTCATGAAATGGAAGACTCAACATAATGAAGATGTCACTTTTTCCTAAATTAATCTACAAAAAAAATCATGTTTGTTGTAGACATAGGTAAGTTTTAAAAAAAAACATATATATATATATATATATATATATATATATATGAAGGCAAAGTCCAATGTGAGCAAAAATAATTGTAATTTTAAAAAATTTTCATCATTGTGACCAAAATACTTGACATGAACAACTTACAGGAGAAAAGATTTACTTTGGCTCACTTCAAAGGTTTCAGTCCATGATGAGCTGGTTTCATTGCTTTCGGCCTTAGGTGAGGACAAACATGGCTGAAGGACCTAGCAGAAGAAAGCTGCTCAGCACGCAGCAACAAAGAAGTGTGGGAAAGTGGGTGGTGGGGGTGGGTATCAAAAACAAGGTATGGTTCACAGGGGCATGCCCCTGTGTACCCATTTCCTTCAACTAGATCCCACAACCCACCTTTCACAACTTCCACCACTTCTCAGTATTTCATTCAGCTATCAATGCATAAACACAGTGATGAGTTCAAACTCTCATGATCCAATCACTTCCCCAAAGCCCCACCTCTGAACAGTTTTGAGTTGTAGAACATATCTTTAACACATGAGCCTTTGGGGAACATTCCAGATCCAAAATATAATAGGTGCTAAGCAAAACTGGAACTTAGATTAAAATGTGAAACCTAGGGCTGGGGTTGTGACTCAGAGGTAGAGTACTCGCCTAGCACAGGCGAGGTCCTGGGTTCGATCCTCAGCACCACATAAAAATAAATAAATAAAACAAAGGCATTGTGTCCAACTACAACTAAATATATATATATATATATATATATATATATATATATATATATATATATATATATATTTAAATGTGAAACCTAAAACTATAAAATTTCTAGGGAAAGTACAAAGTGAAAATAATTTGGACCTAGGACTTACCAAAAAGTTGTTATTTTTTATATCAAAAGCAAGATCTGTGCTATAGCTTGGATCTTATGTTAGTCAGTTTCTCATCACTATAACCAAAATACCTAACAAGAACAACTTGGAGGAGGAAAGTTTATTTGGGGCTCCTTCAGTCCATGGGCAGCTGTTGCTCTGGGACCAAGGAGAAATAGACTATCATGGCAAAGGGCCCAGCAGGGAAAAGATGCTCAGTTCACTCTGCTGGGAAGTAGAGTGAGTCAGAAGCCAGAGACAAGATGTGATCATCAAGGGCATATCCTGGGTGTCCTACTTCCTCCAGCCACACTCACCTTTATAGTCATCACCCAATAATCCTTTCAAAGTATTAATTCATCAAATGGATTAATATGCTGATGAGGTTTCAGCTCTCATTATAGCCTAAAAGCCCCACCTCTGAACATTGCTGCCTTTGGGATCATGCTTTCAAAACATGAGCTTCTAGTGGGACATTTCTAGATTCAAACCATAACAGCTATAAAATGTCCCCCAACAGTCTCTGTGTTAAAGTTTTTGTCCTTGGGCCATGTGGCACTATTGGGAGTGGTAGAATCTTTAAGAGGTAGAGCCTAGGGTTGAGATATAACTCAATGGTAGAGTAGTTCCCCAGAGAGTGCAAGGTCCTGGGTTCAATACATAGTAACACACATACACACAAGAAAAAAAGAAAAAAAGAGAGAGAAAAGAAAAAACAAAAGGTGGAGCCTAGTGAAAGATCTTGGGTCATTGGGGTTTTGCCCTTGCCCTTGCAGGGAATCATGGGACACCAATCTCTTCCTCTTTCTGTTTCTTAGCTGCCCTGAGGTAAGCAGTGCTGCATGCTTCTGTCATGTTATGCTGCCTTGCCCTCGGCCTTAAAGCAATGGAGCTAACCAACCATGGACTGAAACCTCCCAAACTGTGAGTCATAATAAATCTTTTCTCTTTTAATATTAATTATCTTAGATGTTTTGTTAGAGTGAGAAGGTAGATTAACATAATCTATTAGTAAAAAAATGGCTAAATTAGAACTTATCTACATTAAAAACTTGCTCTGAGAGAATAATGAAATACAAGCTGCATATTAGAGGAAATATTTCCAAATGACATATCTGACAAAAATGTTATATTTAAATTTTATAAATTACTCTTAAAAGCCCACACTCAAACAAGGAAAAAGACAAAACAATATAAACCTAAATAGGCAAATGACTTGCACAGATAGTTTACTGAAGAATGTATGGCAAATACGTTTTTTTTTTTTTTTGAAAATTCAATATTTTTAGCAATTATAGAAATATAAATTATAATCACAATATTAGTTAAAACCTATCAAAATGACTAAAATAAAAATAGTAATAATGTAATAAACAATAAATAGAATCACACACACACACTTTCTGTTTATGGGAAGAAAAAGGAAAAAGAAGAAAAGAAAGCATCAAATAATAGCTTCACTCATAAATTACAAAAAGAAGAAAACTAATTAGTTTTCATAAAGAAATTATATTAGCTATATTCTGCTTGATCCAATACAAATGCTATGCATTGATATTTTACATTTTTATTCATATATTTCATGCATAATTTATTACATTTCCCTCTTTATGACATCTTTGCATGCTATTTCAAATATTATCATTTTTAAACTGCATTTTTCTGTCTTGAGTAGATAGAAATGCAATTTATATTGTATTAAACTTGTAACCTGTAATTAAAACACATATTCTTTCATTTAAAAAAAAAAACAGTAATAATGCCAAATGCTGGTGAGGACTTTAAGCAAGCACACATTCCTTTCCTTCCAGTAACTGCTTCAAGTGAACTTTCATGTAGGTAACTTGGACTCTCATAGATAAAAAGGTCTTTTTAAAAATTTTTACCATAATTTTATTGGTAAATTATATTTGTACATAATAGTGAGCTTTGTTGTTACATTTTTGTACATTCACACAATGTAACAATATAATTTGATGTTCTTTAGATCTTCTAAGTACAGAATCATATCATCTGCAGTGATAATTTGACTTATTCCTTTCTTTTTTTAATCTCTTTTATTTTCTTCTCTTGCCTAATTGCTTTGGCTAGAATTTCTAGCCCCATATTAAACAGGAATGGTGAGAATGGACATTTTTGTCTTATCCAAGATTTTAAAGGAAGTGCTTTTAATTTTTCTCTATTTACTAGGAGGTTTGTTTTTTGTTTTTTATATACAGCTTTTATAACATTGAAGTAGTTTACTTGTAGCCCTAGATTCTTCAGTGTTTTTATCATGAATGGGTGCTGAATTTTGTCAAAGACCTTCTTTGCATCTATGAAGATGACTAAGTAATTTTTGTCTTTAATTCTACTTATGTGATGAATTACAGTTACTGATTTCTGTATATTAAACCAACTTTCCATCTCTAGAATAAAACCAACTTGGTTGCAGTGTGTGATCACCTTAATATGTTGTTGAACACTATTTGGTAATATTTTATTAAGGATTTTGTATCTATGTCATTAAGGGTATTTGTATAGAGTTTTCTTTCCTTAATGTGCTCTGATCTGGTTTTGGTACGAATGTGATACTGACTTCACAGAATGAATTTGGAAGTGTTACATCCCTTTTTAATTTATGGAATAATTTGAGGAGTATTGGCATTAGTTCTTTTTTAAAAGTTTGGTAGAATTCAGCTGATAATCATCTGGTCCTGGGCTTTTTTTTGTTAGAAGTCTTTTTATTACCGCTCCTATCTCATTGCTAGTTATTAGTCTATTTAAGTTTTTTACATCCTCTTGATTAAGTTCTGGCATATCATATTTTTCTGAATGTTCAACACTGACCACTTTGTCTTCCAGCTCTGAGGTTCTGTCTTCAGCATGGTTTGCTCTATTAGACTTTCACTAGAATTTTGATTACTGTATCTTTCATTTTCAAGATTTGTTTGGTTATTCCTCAATATTTCTATTTCCTTATTGAATTTTTTGTTCATATCCTATACTGACTTCCTGAATTTAGTTGTTTTTATGGGTTCTCTTGGAATTCATTTATCATTTTTATAATAATTCTTTTAAATGCTTTATCTCCTATTTCACTCACTTCAATATCTTTGAGGTTAGTTTCTGGTGAATTATAAAATTATGAGCTGTTGTATTACTTTGCTTTTTCATATTTCTTGTGTTTATGTGTTGAGTTTTATGCAACTGTTGGGAAGTATTTCTCTTCTGCTCTTATGTCTGGTCCTTTTTAGGGCACAGTCTTTACTTCTCAAAGTATCCTAGAGTTATCTGGATTGAGACCCCCACTTGCATGTGTGGTATCCACAGCCTTTGTGTTAATTCTCAGTTTTTGCTTAGTAGTGGATGTCCATAGTTGGGATCTGGTGGCCCACCCCTATCTGTTTCTATTAGGGCCTGGTTATTAGTTTGTGTTTTTGTCTCTTCCATTCTTTGTATTAAAGTATAGCTGAAGGCTGAGTACCATTAATTTGTGTGTGGAGTAAGTTGCACTGTCTTTTGATTGAGTTAGTTCAACAGAAGAGTCTCTATTCTGTGAACCTGTAGTCTTTCTGTAGGTTCCCCAGCACCTCAGAGAATATGGTAAAACGAACTGAAGCAAACAATATATAGCATTACAATAAACACCAGTTTCTACTATGACACCTACAACATTAATTACTAAAATAAACAGGAATGATAAGGTCAACAATTGTCAACTTTGAAAAGAATAATCATGAACTATAGCTGACTTTAAAGCAAACAGGAAATATCATTCAATGAAGTAATAATTTTGTCAGCACTAATGGTAGGGGCAGGGATTATATAAACTCAATGATGGTAAAAATACAATTAATTTTTAAGAGAAAAGAAAATGTGCTAAGAAGACAGAAAAGAGTTTCACAATTCCAAAAAGTGACTGGAAAGAATGCAGAAGAGATGGAGCAGGTGATGGTTCTAAGGAAGAGAAAAAATAGGAGAAACAAAGTAAAGGGAGAAAAGAGAGAGAGAACAATAAAATGTGTCTGTTAGCAAGAGAAAAGAGAAAAAGAAACAAATAAATGAAAACAATACAAAACAAATACAAAATTTACTAACCAAAACCGAACCCTCAAAAGACAAGGCAAAGAAAAAATAACTACATCTTAAAAATAACTACATTTAAAAAACAAACAAATATGAATATGTATATATATATCCCTGAAGGAGACAATCATCAATCACATCAAAAACTCATACACACATACACATTCAAAACATTTTTTTAAAAAAATGAAATGAAAAAGGTTCTTAAGGAAAAAAAGATGGAATCATCTCCACTGACATGTTCAAAAGAGTCAATGAGAGGGATTCCACCTCTTGGGTCCCCTTCTTCCTCCAGGAGAAGTCTTTTCTGCTGTCCTTTAATAAACTTCTAATTTCTACTCTGAAAAAAAAAAAAAGAGTCAATGAGAATAGATGGTCATTGTCTATGCCCAACTGTCTTTCTTTTGTTTTCTTCTTGAACTATGCACTGAGGGATGGGATTGTTAACCTCCTTCTCTTTTTGTGATGCACTCTGAGCTGCCAGTTAGAGTGACCTCAGACTGAAGCTATTTTAAATAATTCTCAGCTTCCCTTCTCACCAGTATGAGGTGGGATGCAGTGGAATGATCTTTCAGTTAGAGTTTCCTCAGCACAGACCAGATCAGTGTCCTCCCAGGGTCAGGATGCTGCAGATTTCTGAGTGGGGTTCTGGTGGGTGGGGCTTAGGGCTAACCAGGCCTCCGTGGCCTTGTTGGATGGTACCTTCTCTGGAGGGGTGAGAGCAACACACCCTTGTATGTAGCCTGGCAGTTGCTCATCTCTGTCAGGTGTCGGGATCATTGGAGCCTTCCCAAAATTCTTCTCATGGGGGAGGGAAACCAGTCCTCCACATGCTCTGCTGCCTGAGAACACAGTCTTCCCAGACTTAGTTCCTGAGAGTATTCACACTCACCTTTTCCAATTCCCGACCTGCTTCAGCTGATTACCAGAGCCACCAGACACAAAGGAGAAGCAGGCTGGATTCCCTTCACTTTTCTGACTTGAATCCCCCGGCACAATTTTCTCTGTGCCTGTTTCATTCCTGTTCTGCTGAGTACACCTTAGGCCACATGGCACGTGCTGGCTGGTACAGTGTGGCAGGATTCGCTATGATGGACTGGCTCCATAACAGGAGCTGCAGCATGGGTGACTCAAGATGGCTCTGCCTCCAGTCTCCGTGTCCCATTGGGAAACACAGAGCACTTTTCAAGCATCAGTTAAAGTGCACCCTCTGGATCAGCTAATTTCAGGCCTCTTTCTGGTCTTGAGTTTTTCCAGTACCAAATCTACATTACTCTCTGTGTCCTTCCTCCCTCTGTGGAAAACTAGCTCCACTATAGCTGCTACTGCCATAAGGGGCTCAGCTCCACTGTACTATTTTGTCTTTATTTAAATGTACTCAATTGTCTGAGTCTCTAAGACACCCTGACTGTTCAATATTGACTCTTCCTGAAATCCCCTCTTTCACCCACCTCACTGAGGAGAAGTACCTCTGCTGCTGGTCTTGAGCCAGGGAGCAATTAGGAATGCAGCCTTCCTTTCAACTACCATCTTGAAATTTCCCACTAGTATAGTTTTAGGCTTCAAAATTACCTAGGGTTGATGGGTCAACGTGCATGGGACTTCCCTGTACTTTCATTAGCTATGTCCTGTGAATCTACAATCATTTGAAAACAAATATCTAAAAAGCCAACAGAGCCCAAAATATTTTCCTTTCTTAAGTGTCAATGTCAAGTGCTTTAATCAAAGCTTGATTCAACACTGGGGTAGACCTCAAGTTATTCCATCTTTCTAAAACTTGGTTCCATCATTTCTAAAATAAAAATGATTATATTTACTTCAAAAGGTTGATGCCAAGTTTAAATGGAATAATATATGTGAAACATTTACAAAATACCTGTGACAATAACTGCCATAGATGCTGAATCACAGACAAGTTGCCATCACTTATATGATGTGTTGACTTGTCTCTGAGGTCCCTTGCTCTCCAACTTAAAGCAGAATTTGGATTTTTTTTTTCCTGCAAAGGGCCAGATAGTAAATATTTCAGACTTTGTGGTTCATGCAATCTCAGCAGCAGCTCCTCGACTCTGTTGTGGTAACTCAAAACCAACCATAGACAATATGTAAATGAGCAAGCATGACCATTTTTTCAATCAAACTTTATTTACAGATATTTAGCTTTCTGGGCATATACTGATGGTATAATGGGAGAAGGCTGGAGAGTATAAAATAAAAGCAGTTCTGTATCACCCAAACTGAAAGCAAAAGGCAGAGAGTAGCAAAAGTGGAAGCTGCAAAATAGGCAGAGGTCAGATCGCCGGTTATCTTATGTGTTACTTTAAGTTTAGAATATTTCCTAAAATTAGTGTTGGCAGTCATTAAAGGCCTTTAAATTTGCTAGCCTCCAATCTAAATATATATATATATATATATATATATATATATATATATATATATATATATATATATATATTAGAGGGTCTTCAAAGCAGAAATGTGTCTTCTATGGGCTCTGCTTCTAGTGTGAACAATTTCAACAAAAACAGGGAAACAATAACAAAAACTAAATAAACGTAAACACTTTCTCTAGCAAGAACTCTCTATATTTTCCTGGGACCATGGAAATGTAACTTGTTGTTTAACAGAATTATTTCTATTTACAAAAAACCAATATGGTATGCATTAATCAAAACATTTAATGTCTATTTAAAGTTGACTTAATTTTTATAGTATTTAGAGGAAAGAAACATTTTTTTTAAGTGTAATAACAAGAATAAGAGCCAGTTAACTGGAGAATTTTAGGAGGACTTAGGAGATTTGGATATAAATAAAGTCACTAAAGTTAGAAATAATAAGTCCAGCCAGTTTCCTGGTAGAATGTCCCAGATTCTGTTTTTTTTTTTTTTGTTGTTGTTGTTGTTGTTGTTGTTTGTTTGTTTGTTTTTTCCGATTGGTGAATGTTTCTCCAGCCTCTGTGTTTCCAGTTCATGAGGAGGTGGTCCAGAGGCTCTAGAAGGTG
The DNA here is from genome assembly GCF_021218885.2 of Marmota monax. NCBI lineage: Eukaryota > Metazoa > Chordata > Mammalia > Rodentia > Sciuridae > Marmota > Marmota monax. The sequence continues at coordinate 1,173,080 of NW_026692881.1, forward strand.
TTGACTATTGGAAGGTCTTCACATGTTTAGTCTTTAGACCTTTGCACAGGTAAAGAGCCCTTCCAGCCTATGCTGGTTATTACTGTTTGGAATACTTTGTTGTTCAGAATTTGATGTAGACATTTTTTGCTTGAACATGTACATCATAGGGCACCTACTGCTGTATATCATCTCAGTTATGAGTGAACAGGGTTCTTCACCTTCAGCTCAAGAGGAGTATATACAGACTATCTCCCTACTTGGGCTGCTGCACTGCAGGACAAGACTTTCTGGACATGGCCGACAGACATTCACAATGAAAGCTGACTTTGCTCTTTCTTTGCTACAAGTGAATGGTATTGTTCCGTATAGTTCTTACATGTGCCAGGCTTTTTTTGATGACCGCAACATCTGTAAACCATGACAGACTTAGTGATGCTATTAGCTAACCTCTCAGGCAGCAGAATTCCTCCCCCAGAGGTGAATATTGGCTTCTCTTGCATATCATGGGCGCTATGTAAATGTTCATGTTTCATTGTATCAAGAAGCATATGATGTCTAGCTGCCTCTCAAGTAGTAATGCTAAATTTAATGACTTGCTAAAGGTGACAAGTGACATGCTGTTTCATTGGACAGCTACAGATGATATGTCAGCATTATAGTGCTCTTTACTAGATTTCTAATCTAATATTATCATATTCATTGGTCACTTTGCCTTACTTAATTATTTACTGTTTATTATAATAGCAATTTTCTATTTATACCATTCCTTCTCCATGTCTTGCTTGAACTGTTAGTTAAATAAATGATCCCTGTTCTTTATTTGTGTATCACTCTGGATCCATGGGTTGAATAAATAATGCTAATGTGGAGCTTCATATTGTGCCTTTTGGCTGCCCCTGTGACTATTCTTTGAGAAAGTTTCTTTAACCTTAATTCACACAAGTTCTTTGCTCAACACAAAAATCTGTCTTCTCTTTTTCAACTTCAGGACATTAAACATATATAGTATGGGTCACATTTAATTAATTAATATATTTAATCTTCAATAATTACATGTTGCAAATTTCCAATACTCTGTACATGGTTACAATAAATAGAAATATAGCAATGGAAACAACAGGTCAAATCTTTCTATTTAGCTTTCAAATATACATCAAGTATGGTGTGCAAATAAGAAACAGATAAATGTTACAGACTCTTTTAAGTCTTATGAAGAAAAAGAAAAGCGTTGTTTATTGATATGGGATACAAGTTATTATAGAAATGTTTTTATTCTAGGTAAAATAATCAGTGTAGTGAGGCATAGAAAGATGTTTGGATTTTTGCTTTCAAAAATCTATTTAGATTCTCATATACACTGAATATTTTCCAATTTCAGAATCTAGAATAAGTTCCCTATTTGACAATTTCCATGGACCTTTTCATAGAAAATTTAATGTAATGTTAGTGGTTAATCTTTATATATATATATATATATATATATATATATATATATACACACACACACACACACACCACACACACACACACACTCATAGATGTGTGTGTGCATTGGTTCAATTTATATATTATAAATTAAATACGTGTATATCATTTAAATTAAACATAGATTAATATATTTAATTTAATTCATTTTTATATCAAACTATATTTGCTATATGTCAAATGACTGAAGTTCTTGTTTCTCTACCAAGTACTGCCTCCTCCTTGCAAATTACCACTGAGAAATTGGTATTATTAAAATAACAATTACACCTGCATTTGGCTAATTTGAGGAGTAATTGGCCAATTTCAGCCATAATTAGTCACTTGGCTCTATTTTTCAGGCACAATTTCATTGTCATGAGAAACAAACAAACAAACAAAAAATGTGTGATAGCTTCTCCTTTTACAATTTGCCTACTAATGAGCCTGCCTTCTGAACATACTTTTTCTTCACTTGGGTGCTTCAACAAAGTGCTTTGAGTACCCTAGGGAATCTCTGGGACAGCAGCAAGGGAAATAATTCCCGTGACTCATGAAAGTTTTAAAATGTTTTCTACATAGCGATACTCCAGTTTTAAACACCTTCTTTAAGCTATTGCTTTGTAGATAGAAAATTTTAGTGAATGTTCTGACTCAGGAGATAACAGATTTCACTGCTTGTAGTTTAAGGATCAGTTCTTTCACCATAGCAAATGATCACACAATTCAACAATTCACATTTAAATGTGTCTTTGTTCCACACAACATCACATACTAAGTGACAATGATGGGTTTTACCTGAGACCCATGGGCTTGGAAAAGGAACAAATAAGAAATACTGCCCTTCCCATCCTTCTGTGCTTAGGAGCCAGTAGTAATTCACTGCAAAGGACTAGCTAGTCCTAGGATATTACAAACTACAACTTGTTTCCATCTTTTCTTATGACTTTTACGAGAATGGTGAGTAATTCCCTTATGTATTTGCTTCTGTAAATTCCCAGGACCCCGTTCATGTTAGTCATTGGTGAGCATTCACCCTATTGCAATAACCAGAATAAAAACTTAATTATCTGCTGCATTTGTTTTTCACACAAGAAATTAACATCTGTTTCCAAATATAAACAAACAGGAAACAAAATTGCATTTTACTATTAAAATAAAAACTCTGATATTTACAAAATTATCTTGACTATTAAAAGTTGTGAAAGGACATATTTAATGGTGACACTTTAAAAATTCACCTTTATTCTATGTAGAAATGTTATTAGTGGTATTTTGCATAATTGCCAAAGTCATGTTATGGAAATAGTATTTGCATTTTTATTATGAAAGCTTTGATTTTATTAAGTTTAAGGAGAAACAGAATTTTTGGCCCAATTATAAAATTTTTAATGAATACAGTGTTAATATGTAAACGTTTCCATGAAAACAGTAAAAATATGAATGTCTAATAACAAAAACCCATGAGAAAAATGCAATAGAATTGTTTAAGCAAAAATTTAAAATATCCATACATATTTATACTAATAAACATGCTAAGGTAAAACAAAAAGGCAAACTATTACCTGTGAAAAATATTTGCATACATGTAATAGTCATAAGTGTCACCATTCTTTGTAAAACCAACAATAGGAAACAGTAAACAGTCCAAAGAATAAAAGGGGGAGGAATAGTAATTCAGAGAAAATTCAAATGGCTAACTAATATATTAAGTGTGTTCAATAGAAATGTAAATTTAAATATTAATGTTTCATTCCGATCTTGTAAATTGCTGTTTCCTCTCCCATTTGGGAGACTCTTCCATTCCCTGGCTCACCTCCTGTTTTTCTCTTCCTTCTCTTCATATACAATTAGTTAGTATACTTCAGAAAATTTTTAGAGTCAATAACATTTACTCCTCTAAATACAATGCTAATAGTCCCCTCTGAAAAAATAATCAAGGTTAAAGAAAATGTTACATAAAACCAAATCCTAGTATGATTTATAATAAAGATCTGGAACAAACTGAATGTTCAGTGAGGAAGAGAGTGGCTAACTAAATTTTACCATGCTTATAAAGATATAATATGAAACTTTAACAAATAGGTTGTTGGTGAATAATTCAAGTGGAAAAACAAGTTTATTTTGAGTGCATTTATTATATGCCTTTATTTTATGCATTTCTAAATGTGTATATATAATATATATACATATATAAATGTATATATATACATATATATTATATTTAAACTCAATGATTAAAACAAAAGTGTTACATAATAGATTTTTCTCATTTTTTGAAATCTTTATTACTTCAATAAGACATATGAACGCAGAAATGAAAAAAAAATCTTCAATCACTTAGGCAAGAACTACTCTTTCCTGGTAAAAATTGAAAATAAATAAGATTGTATATAGCAGAATTATTATTGGGCTAGAATGTGGCTCAGTGGTAAAGCATTTGCCTAGTAGGTATGAGACCCTGGGTCTGATCCCCAGTACCACAGTACAAAAGCAGAATTATTATTCTCTAAAAATAAGCCATACTATAGGGCTGGGGATGTGGCTCAAGTGGTAGCGCGTTCACCTAACACGCGTGAGGCACTGGGTTTGATTCTTAGCATCACATAAAAAAAAATAAAAGATATTGTGTCCACCTAAAACTAAAAAATAAATATTAAAAAAATAAAATAAAAATAAGCCGTACTATAAAGTGGAAATTTTATTTTTCTATGAAAATAAACTAAGCCTGAGTCAGAAATTTCAAATTAAGTTCTTAGTCTATTTAAAAAAAAAAAAAAACTCAGTCCTAATCTTGTTATCATTATCACTTATCTCACTTTTTAGTAATGAAATATTAAGAAACACAATGTGTAAAATATCTTCCTTTGGTTTTGGTGGAAATGAGAAACTTCAGCTTGAAGGTGCCTCTGTAGGCTTTCTTCCAGCAATTGTGATTAAATGCAGCATAATAGGCAAGAGAAGACATAATTGTGCTTGTTAAATGCAGTCTTCATTTAACTATCAAATAAGAGAGTAGAAAAAGAAAAAAGAGTATTGTCAGCCATGGAGATATTTTCAGACAATCACAATAATCTGCATTACAATATTCTTTCCTATGAAAAAGAGGACCATAATACCACTCACAAGCAGCAGTTCAATGATAACCACTCAGATTTGATGCCTTAAATGTGAACATCTGTTTCTATCATTAAAGCTATCAGAGTGCTGTTAATTACTTGTCTTCATCTATTTTCAGGATCTGTAAATATATAATTCAGGACCTAGAAAAGTAACTCCCATTATTTAAACAATTAATGCCAGCATCTATCTCATGATGCCATGTGTACCGTAAGTGCCTAAAGTTAGCTCCTTTTTCCATGCTCACACACACTTGCAAAATGCCAATATAGAGAATCTGGATTTCATTTAATATTCCTTTGTGTCCCACATTCACTGTTATTTAGTATACACAAAAACACATTAGTTTAATACACATAAAGAGAGAAACATACTAAAAGACAAGTGTGTACTTAAGTGTTCATCAATTGGAAATCATTAGAGTTTAGCTAAATCACTAAATTCACTAAATCCATTGAATTAAAAATATAAAGTTTAATATTCTTGAATCTATGCCTTCCTCCCTTTTATTTATTTATATACCCACAGAGAGAATTTCAAATTTTCTATGTTTGAAAAAAGAAAGAAGAAAATCAGATGATTTAGAGTTCTAGACAGTGTTTATAAATTTCCGATTTGTCCTAAGTTAATGCTTTTTTAAATCAGCTTTTTCATTTCTGTGACCAAAAGACCTGACAAGAACAACATGGAATGCAGACAATTATATTTTGGCTCAGTGTTTCAGAAACTCAGTCCATAGATGGCCAACTCCATAGCTCAGGCCCAAAGGTGAAGCAGAACATCATGGCAGAAGGGTCCAGAAGAGGAAAACTGTTCAGAATATGGCCATCAGGAAGGAAAGAGAAAGATCCACTCACCAGGGACAAAATATAAACCCAAAGGACATACTAACAGTGACCCACCTCTTCCAGCAACACTCTACCTACCTACAGTTCCAGTCACTTAATTCATATTGGTGGATTAATCCACAGATTAGGTTAAAGCTCTTACAACCTGATCATTTCACCTCTGAAAATTCTTGCATTTTCTCACTTGTGAGTACTTGGGAAACATCTCATATATAAAAAACTGAAAATGACTATACACACACACACAAACATACGCACACTATGGTTGGTAGAGTATGTTTGTATGTTTTTTATAAGAGCTGGAAAATGAGAGAGAATAAAGTAGAATCCTTCAATATTTCTATAATATTGGTTATTAACCTGAACTACTCTAGGAAAAACAGAAAAGGGTGATGCATTAGAAAATATTATAATGCAAATGCAGAGAAGAAGAAGAAGAAGAAGAAGAAGAAGAAGAAGAAGAAGAAGAAGAAGAAGAAGAAGAAGAAGAAGAAGAAGAAGAAGAAGAAGAAGAAACTCAAGGACAATTAGAATAAGGATTCCAACATTTGGAATTTGTGCATTTTCCCCTGTAGCATCTGTAGTAGCTTAATTCTCAAAAACCTAAGAGTTGCTCTGTTTTTTCAATATTTATAAATATGTGGTTAGATAAAGGCTACTGTCCATGAAGTACTCTATGGCAGTCATATGACCAAGATGAGCCATCCACAAAGCAATAATGAGCAGTCTAAAAACACAACCCAAGAAATATTCACTCTACTACTCATCTGGTTTGGCATGAGAAACGCTTTTTTTTTTCCATATAAGCAAGGCCTTAATTTAACAAGAGAAAAATAACATCATATGGAATCGACACTACCCTCCTGGGAATTTAAGTTCCCAGTTAGCTGCTCTTCCTGATGGTATGATCAAGCAGCACTATAATTAGACTTCATAATCTCAAAGTTGTATTCATTTTCTTCTATTTTCACTATGCCTTTGAAAGCTGGACCAAATGGATTATGTAAAAAACCATATTAAATATAATTTCATGGAATCATATTTACTCAGAAAGAATTCTTTTTTTTTTATTGGTTGTTCAAAACATTATAAAGTTCTTGACATATCATATTTCATACATTAGATTCAAGTTGGTTATGAACTCCCAATTTTACCCCAAATACAGATTGCAGAATCACATCGGTTACACATCCACATTTTTACATAATGCCCTATTAGTAACTGTTGTATTCTGCTACCTTTCCTATCCTCTACCATCCCCCCTCCCTCCCCTCCCATCTTCTCTCTCTACCCCATCCACTGTAATTCATATCTCTCCTTGTTTATTTTCCCATTCCCCTCACAACCTCTCAGAAAGAATTCTATTGATTACTAGGCAGGCTTTCCCCTACATGATGTTGGTCTCCTGGACAAATTAAGGTCTGGAGGATGAGAGGAGACTTGTGTTTGGTGGGAAGGCCCCACTCCCATGAAGAACAATGACTGATGAATCAGGCATGGCAAATTATTCATCCAAATAAAACAATGAGAGATAGGGCAGAGTGAGCATATAGAACACTTTTGTAAGAAAGAGTCAGTAAAGATTGATAGGACACAGGTGTGCTTAAGACAAAGTCCTCTCTGCTTGCAAATCATGAGAGGGAAAAAAAGGCCTTCTTTGATACTCATATATTAGAATTGTTACAGTGGGTAAGGGAGGTGGGGAAAGGAAATTCAGGCTCAGTTCCTGTGCGGCATTTAACTACCCGTTCAACTGCCCGAGATCCACCTTCTTGTGGTCAGAGAGCTCAATCTGGAGCAAACAGATACTTTCTATGCTGGAAAAAAAAATAGCATAGGAAAATTAGTACAGGCATACTAAACCATGACAGGAAATGGCTATAACCACTTCAAATGGATCATTCATGGGGTAGAAGGATCCTAAGCAGGCCATAAAATTCCACAATGGAGAAGACAATAGGCCCTTTCCTCTCTTGGAGCTGGTCCCCTCCATGCTCTGCCTCTTCACTAAATAAACCCTTCCTGCTTTTTCTATGTGTCTCTCAAATGAAATCTTGCTTTTAGGAAGAGAAGAACTAAGGAAACCTCTGCCAGTTAACAATGTTAGATGGGAAGGAGAAATGACAGGAAAAATTACAGCTCTTAATAAGTGGGGGTTGCTGAAGCACTAAGTAACAATAAAATATAGCAAATTGGCAGGCCCAAAGATGAAAGAAATGAAAATAATTCTTCTTTGTTGATCTAATCAGAAGGAAGAGAAGAGGAAAGAATTATAGAAATTGTAAGATCAATATAAAACAAGTAAACTCTTAGATTTCAAACCAACTTTATTAATGGTTACATTTAATGTTGATAAACTAAAACTTCCAGTTAAGAAAAAATATTGTCAGACTGACACATGTATCTGTGTGTATGTGTGTACACACACACACACACACACACACATACACATAATATCTATGTATCTAAACAAGATACACTTTAAGGAGATAGAATTGTTGAAACAAAATAATGGAAAACACGTCTCGTGAAAATATTGCCAAAATTAAAACCAGTGTGAAATGTAAAATGCATGAGAGACAAAGAGGGACATTTCATAATAATAAAAGAGTCAATACATAAGAAAGTTATAGTAATTCTGAAGTTGTTTGTACCTAATAAAATAATCTCTAAGGGTATAAATAATGGAGTGGTGAATTTAATGCTATAATTGGCAAATCAGTAATCCTCACAGAAGATTTTAGCATGTATCTCATAGTGAGTGATAAAACAAGCAACAATAAATGTAGTGTGGGTATTAAATATTAAGTAACACAAAAGACAATTTTCATAGAAGACAATTGAAGTTGACCTAAGTGGAATGTGGGACACATCATTCAACGTTGGGAGTCAGCTTGGTGGCCATGCCACCCATCCAGTCACATTGCCCCACACTTAGGAGGGCTTTGTACTTGTTTTAATGCTATTCTATCACAGTTTTAAAATCCTTAATAATTCACAAGCAAGTGGCACTGCATTTTCATATTGCCCTACGGTCAGTCAGTCCCCAAGTGAGCCATTTCTGCCAAGGATTATGGAATAGGTATTGTTTTCAAATGCACTTAATTATGTACATACACTATGATGTCCCTGTTGTGTGCTTCCTTAGTTCAATTAAGCTCATATGACAGGAATCCATACAGGTTAAAATTCTTATCCTCTATCCCTGTAGATTCCAATTCGTCTGAATTTCATGGCCAATAATCTACACTGTAGCAGGCATCCTGGGTGATTCAGGGAGCATACATGGATTTCCCCATTGGCATATTCCTCCTTGAGAAACAAAATGTGTAAGCCAATATAGGACTGAAAAACAATATTCATTATTAGACATGTAGCAGGTTATATTCCTGTTATGATTGGATATAAAGTAACCCCCCAAAAACCCCGTGTTAATGCAGAAATATTCAGAGGTGAAATGATTAGATTACGAAAGCTGTGACCTAATCAGTCCAGCCTAGTTTGAATGGACTGACTGGGTGTTAATTGTAGGCAAATAGGCCTTTGTTGGAGGAAATTTGTCTCTGGGGGCATTCCTAATCTTTGTCCCCTTCCTCCCTTCCTCTCTCTGCTTCCTGACATTACCTGAAGCTGAGCAGCTTTCCTCTGCTGTGCCCTTCCCTCATGATGTGCTAAAAAGCTGATTAAAACAGTTTCCAAAGCTTAACTGGTGGAGTGGCTGACTGAGAATTTATCATGGTAACTCAGGTGGCTTATCAAAATTAAAGTGAGGTTACCAAACTTTTCTCCCTTCTTCCTTTTTTCTCCCAGGGATAAATTAAACGTAATGTTTGTGTGTCTGGAACTGAGGCATTCCCAAAGCCATGTTTTGTCATCAAGTACAATGAATGAAGGACTCTTTTATATTCAAGAGAACATGTGAGGGTTCTGAAGAGAAAAAGGGGGAGAAATACTAAAAAAAAAGTTTTATACGTGTGATTACCTATGGCAGCCTCATGAGACTTCAGTGGAATAAAATGCATTGGCTGTAAGAAAGGTTGCACAGAGGAGTAGAGCTCATCTCCTGACAGAATGACTGCTCACTGGAGGGATTTCATTCCCTACATGGCTTCCAGGTGAATAGTGGTATTACTTTGCCTAGCTCTGACATCACAGTCATGTATCTTTAGTATACATGGAAATGAGATTTCTCTTCTCTTGTTTGCTGGTCAACTGGACATAGCCTGAGATGTCAGCTCCACTAAAACCCTAAGCCTGTTTGTAAGCTTTTGAAGACCACTGAGCACTTGACCTGGTATAAGAGAATTGTTAATTGTTGCTACGTAGGAGGCAGACTAAAGTGCATTAAATGACTCTGAGTTATGTAGCAAGGTCAGAAATTGTTTAAAATGCCTCTCTGTATAAACCAGATGTTTTATGAACATAACATCCTTAAGGTACACCCAATCATATTTTCTATTGCCTCAAAGCAGTCATGTTAGAAAACTAATATCTGTACAAGAGAATGAGATCAAGCATTTCTCATGGATAATACAAAGAAACTTTAGCTGTTTTGCAAGGGGGATAAAGTGATAAGGCAATGGGTTCCAACATAAATTTCATATCAGGATCTCCAAGGATACTCTTAAAAATTACAAATAGCTAGCTCTTACTTTGTAAATTTGTTTTTAGTTTATGTAAGGAAGACCTGGGCCATTGTAATTTCATCAGTTATTCATAAGTGATTCTCATGTGCATTTAGGATAAAGATTACCATTGCAGGGATTCTAAAAGCAGTTTAAAGGCACAGGTGGGACTTGAAGTTCATGGCTGTATGCACAGAAACTCAGTGGAGCATATGTGATTTTGCTTAACAGGCTCAAGATAACTTAACATGAAATATGATTTCTAAATAACTGAGGTAAGATAGATGGGTACTGTTTAAAGCTAGTCTTTCTTGAAACATACTTCAAAAAATGCAGTTGTTTCATTTATTAAAGAAGGGGTAAACCCTTTGTTGGTGCAGTGGTTTTAGTTAAGAATGTCTCTGTGGTCAAAGATGCTCTCACTAGCTTTCAGCCCTTTATCCTACAGATAATTTTTTGAGCAGTCTCAATGTGGTGATGGATGACTCTGATAATGGAGTAAAAAATAAAAAGAAAAGAACAATTCAAAAAATTTCTTCCTTTTTTGAAGAAGACAAACAATAAAGCAAGTAAGATACTAAAACATATGTTGCATGTTATAGAGTGACAAGAAGAAAACACAGAGAAGATTAAAAGTAGAATGAAAGTTCATGGAGGAAAGTTCTGGAAGGTGAGGTAATATTGAAAATGGCATCTGAAGAAAGTAAAGAAGGGAGGATGTAATCCACAGGGCTTCCCTAATCATGCTTTCAGTTTCTTCTTGTTTATAACTCTTATTGTTTTAAAATTTTAATCACATGTTTTAATCTCTGCAATTTTTGACTGATTTTGTTATTTCTATTCCGAAAATGCAAAGTCTTATTCAATCTTAATAAGGTTTTCTCTTTTACTTCTTAACTGTATTATGTGTTTGTTGCTTTTATGCAGTTTGCTGAATTGTAAATGGAAAATGGTAGGGCTGGTATTTACTATGGTTTTATGTAGCTGATCTGTAGTTATTCCAGGTGGCTATGTAGAACATAGGGCAAGTTGTGGGTAGAGGTACACACAATTGGAGAGTACAAACTATGCCTGAGTTACTTGAGCAACTACTGTTCTTAAAACTTCTTGAACAATTGGCTATAACAATCTAAAAGGCTTATGTACCTACTTATTTATCTTTAAAGAATAATTTTTATTTGTGCCAACCTACTTTGTTTTGTTGGTGGTGTGGTACAGTTAGGGACTGTTCAAGTTATTCAAGTTACCTTTGGTTTATTGCCCCCAAATCTCCCATTATTCTAAGCTCCTGCTGCTTCCAGTTGTTTCTTTGTGTTTTTTCCTGTGAATGCAGATCCACCAGAGGACTCTTAGTTTCCTATCTATATAGTTTTGCTCTATGTTATATAATGTAGGGGGTTACCACTTAGCACTAAGATCCTGAGCTTGAATCATGTTTTTTGATATCTGAAATCCTTCTCTAATGGTACGAATGTATCCATGTTTACTTCATTTTTTTAACTCATTTCACAAGAAACTTGGAAATAATGTAGTTCAATCAATTAACTCAAATTCCCTTACCTAATAATAGGTATAGAGAGAAGAGTAAGGAGATCCCTGGTTCCCTACATATCCGCCATTGGTTTCCAAGCCCCTGTTCTGTAGGACTAACTCTAGAATCGTCATCTTACCTATGGAGAACTCTTAGAGAATAACAGATTATCCCATGACCCAATAGTTACCATATATATCTTACAAAATAACATGTTAAGAAAATTTCTGACTTTCTATGCCCGCATTGCTTATAAAGTGTGTTAATAGAATGGGAATGTCATTGAAAATGAGCAAATCATTAATAGGACAGTAATAGCTTTTAAGTGTTCTTACTGCTTACCCATAATTCTTGCACCCTCATTGTTTACATGTAAATATATAGGCAAAAAATTATATTTTGAGTTAGGAACATGTCAGCATTTGAACATCCTTTTGGAAATTATGCAAAATGAGTATTAGTTGGTTGCCTTATAAATTTGAAAGTTAGCTAATCAATTTCTTATACATCAAGAGAGGGCCAATGTATAATACTTCGTCATTTTCCAGTGAAATACTTCATTTCATATCTGGATTTATATACCATTTATCTTGAATGGGTAGCCTCATGTTACTTTTAATATTTAATTCACTCTATATGTGTACAACAAATTTTCATTCTCCACAAAAAATGCTAATGTCTGAAGTAGAATAAAAGTGGGTAGATATGGATTTTGTCAAGATGAGATATTGATAGTTCAGTTATAATCCTGACTCAGCATTCCTGATTCTGGCGTGTTTAATCCTACATAAGAATATAGACCTCAAAATAGTGTGGTAGTTTGAATTGATCTATAAGCTAAAACCAAGTCCTATATACATGGTTGAAGAGTTCAGTTGTCACTTGAACTCTCAGCCCCTTTTACATTCAATTTTGAATGATGCTTTTCCATAATTCAAAACCATAATGATTCAGGAAACTACAGCACCAGAAAAAAAAATGAAGTAACTTTCAGACTGCATGTCATTTCCTATTGACCTACTGAATAAAACAGAAACATCATTCCCCATAATCAATGCGTGCACTGTCTTTGCTCACCCTGAGTCTGTCCCACAAACAGCCAAAGAAAAACAAAGCAAAGCAAAAGCCTATTTTTAAGTTTTACCTGATCTTTCTTTGGTTTTATTCTCTAAATATGTTGTTTATAGGAACTAGATACCTTTTTTAAATTGTCCAGATAGTGAACTCCTGCTTGTGTTTTTTTTTTTTAATATATTTTTTCATAGTAGATGGACACAATACTTTTATTTTATTTATTTATTTTCATGTGGTGCTGAGTATCAAACCCAGTGCCTCATAGGTGCTGGACAAGCACTCTACTACAAAGCCACTCTGCTTGTTGATAAATCCAGCCTTACTCTTCTTAGGATTGGGATCCATCTTGTCACAAAGTCATGAAAAGTTCATTTCTGTTTTACTATAAAATACTAAGATTTCTAATTGGCCTGACCACACTCTGATGTTTAAACTTGTTTGGAATTCCTGCCCGTGCTCTGAACTCACCCATGCCTGGCTCTCCTTGGCCAGATAACAACCCTTCCTAAAACCTTAGTAGTCCCTCATAAATTCTGGCTCTCCTTGACCAGATAGCAACCCTCCCTAAAACCTCAGCGGGTCCTCATAAATTCTGAGGTTGGAATCTCAATTTACTCTCTACCTTGAAATGTTAAGCCATGTAGATCATTAACCTGCTATCTGCCCTTATATTATGCCTGCCAAAACCCTTTGGCTGTAAGTTCCCAAGACTTCCTAACTTTTTGTGCTATAAAAACCTTCCTCCTCTGAGAGCTGTCGCTATTCTCTGGCCTGGCTTTCAGGTGAGGCAGTCCATGGTCTGCTCTCTTGTGTACACAATATAAGCTTGCTTTAATTTGGTTTAAATTGGAATCGGTGGTCTTTTCTTGGCATTGTGGGCTCAACACTTATCTTTTAAGATACAGCTCTAATCCCACCTTTCTTATAAATTCGCTGGGCTTATTCAACTCCGTTGCTAATTTTATTTCCTTCTGTGTGTTGTTGTACCACTTTCTGTGGACCTGAATACTTAGAATTAATTTATCAACATTTCACTGTAAATGGACTGTGAGCTCCCAAGATTGTATTTAACTCATCTCTCAATCCTCAGCAAATAAAGGTACGCTCGGCTTTGAGAGGGCATTGAAACGCCCTTTGAAGTGGTCATTCAGTTGAACAATATTGAATTTAGGTTTAAAAATTTAGGATTGTCACACATTGGAATAGTGGTAAAGTTTTTAACTCGTAATTTCATAAACATTGTTAGCTTATTGAAAATTGGGAATATCAGAATTTCTCTGTATTGTCAGACACATACCTTCTACTGAAAATACATGCTAAGGAATCAAAACTATGCTTCCAAATTTTAACTAGGAGTCACTCGCTTTATGGATGTTTACGGAGCACAACTATATCCTCCACTTTATGTGAGGCATGCATGATGCCACAATGAGCAACACAAACCAGGTGCCTGTCCTTCAGCAATCAAAAACTGGAGCATATGAACAAAGTGCAATTCTTATAGTTAAATTGAATTGTTTGGCCTTAAGCTGCTGGTGGTTGGAATGTTTGGAATCTTTCTACAGAGCAATCAATTTCTATGGAGCAGTCTGCCCTGTTCATCCTTCCCATCTCTTCTTAGAAGTCTTTGGAGGATGGGCATGGTGGCACACACCTATAATCCCAGTGACTTGGGAGTTGAGGCAGGAGGATTACAAATTCAAGTCCAGCCTCAGCAACTTAGTGAGTCCCTCAGCAGGGACTTGGTGAGACCCTGGAGACCCTGTCTCAAAATAAAAAATAAAAAGGTTTGGGGAAGTGGCTCAGTGCTTAAGCCTGGGTTCAGTCCTTCAAAGCAAAAAAGAAAAAAGAAGTATTTTAGGGGTCTGATGCCTTAACCATCTGCCTACATCTTATTCCCTGATGGTCCTAAGTATTTACTGGGTCAGATAAACTTTAACAAGTTCATCATGGGTGACAAAAATAAGAGTTGATCACCCCGTGTCTTGAGTAACACCATGTTTTCAGACTACATCTAAGGCATGGTGGAGAAAACTAGCCTTGGTTTGAAACCCTTAAACATGACCTCCCAAACTAGCACATGCAATGATTAAAACACTCAGGCCCCTAGATATTAGTGCCCCTAGATACTAAGGGGATGGCAGGCAACCCTCCCTTCTAACACTGATATTCTTGTGCTCACCTTCTTCTGTCATAATCACAGCCACTGTATTAATTTTTAAATACAAGTGAGCTTTCTATACAGGCAAACTGCTACCCTTCTCCCTCAGTGCTCTCACCACTGCTGCTTCCTCTCTCCACTCCTTACTCATTGTCCTCTCTGCCCCTCAGTAAAAAGATATTCTGAGATTTGGACAAACATGATCAGCAAGAACCCCTCCCCTTCTAAGGCTCCCCTAGTCCTCTTTTCCACCACCTTTTACACAGTTCCTAGTTACCTTGCCCATTATTGACAGATGCCTGAGTGCCATTTGTTTTCTGTTTACAAAATATATGCCCTTGAGGAATTATTGTGGTTTTAGTTTAGAAATTCTACCCAAAAGGTTTAGGATAGCCTACAGGTATGTCTATCCTTGTGGCTATCCTTCATCTAGTTTTCAACAGGACCACTTGAGATGATAAAAGGTGAGCAGAACATTTTTTCCTGTCATTGACTGCACTCTCAGCTTTCAGAATGTCTTTCTACTCTCTTAAGTGGGACCTCAGGAAGCTCAAAGGATCCTGGGACTCTGGGGATACACAGAAGCAGTGAGCTGGAAGTGAGGACACTATTTAGGAATACGTAAGTTCATACCTAGTGTTCTCACTCTCTCTCATTCTCTCTTCATTCTCTTCTTTCCTCTTTTCTCTCTCTCTCTCCCTCCCTCCCTCTCTCTTCTCTCTTACTACATCTTCAAATCAGAGAAACACACTCAACACTGATCTCTCTGAGTAACACCTTGTCTATTGAGGTTAATTCTCCTTTTGGGTTGCATTTTAAATAATTGGGATGACTTTAAGGCCAATGATCTCATGAAAAAAAAAAGTGGCTTATTTTCTTCTATATCACTGCATGGCCTCAATATAAGATATACAATTTTAAAAACAAAAAAAGATCGATATTTTTGTTTGGTTTACATGCCTAAAACATGTCATCTCACTCTAGTCAGAATGGCAGCTATTATGAAGGCAAACAACAACAAGTGTTGGTTAGGATATGGGGAAAAAGGCACACTCATACATTGCTGGTGGACTGCAAATTGATGCAGCCAATTTGGAAAGCAGTATGGAGATTCCTTGGAAATATGGGAATGGAACCACCATTTGACCCAGCTATTCCTCTCCTCGGACTATACCCAAAGGACTTAAAAACAGCATACCATAGGGACACAGCAATATCAATGTTTATAGCAGCACAATTCACAATAGCTAAACTGTGGAGCCAAACTAGATGTACTTCAGTGGATGAATGGATTAAAAAAATGTGGCATTTATACACAATGGGATATTACTTAGCATTAAAAAAGAACAAAATCATGGCATTAGCAGGTAAATGGATGGCATTGGAGAAGATAATGCTAAGTGAAATCAGCCAATCTCAAAAAAACAAATGCTGAATGTTTTCTCTGATATAAGGGGAATGACTCATAGTGGGCTAGGGAGGAAGAGCATGGGAGGATTAGATTAATTCCAGATAGGAAAGAGGGGTGGGAAGGAAAGGGAGGAGGAAGGGGATTAGCAAGGATGGTGAAATGTGATGGTCATCATTATACAAAGTACATGTATTAAGACTTGAATTGGGCATCAACATACCTTATATACAAACAGAGATATGAAAAATTGCGGTATATACGTGTATTAAGAATTGTAATGCAAAAATGTACATATATAATGGCATAAATTGGCGTGAACATACTTTATACGCAGAGATACAAAAAATTGTGCTCTATATGTGTAATAAGGATTGTAATGCATTCCACTGTTGTCGTGTATTTAAAAAAAGTGAATTAAAAAAAGTCAAGATGGTACTTAAACTACAGTTATAGCTCAGCTGTAGTTGCCTTTTTTGCTCTCTGCCTTTTCACTCTCCTTCTCTCTTTACTAAAAATTAAAATTGTTGCTCACAGTTTATTTCAATGACTCCTGACTGAAAAGCAGATATATAAGGATTAGGTCTCAAACAAACTTATGACAAAAAAAAAAAAAAGGAAGAAGGAGAAAAAATCTTCCCCTTTAGAGGGTCCAACACAGAGACACAAACAGTACCGAAGTTGATGAGGATTTATCTTCCTCATGGATGGTAAGTAGCCACCTGAACCATTGCTTTAGTAGCAGCCATGACTGAATAATTTTGTCCATCCATACTCAGCTCATGTCTGTCTCCCATTCTATAGTCTTCCTTTCTTCCCTATTGCTGACAGACATCTATGATAGATTTTGTTTTGATTTCTAGAACTCTAAATCTGGCACACACTGTGTTTAGTGGGCATCTGTAACTCTCTTGTCCCTCACCTATAGTAATGCTACAATTGATTTATATAAACTGATTAATAAACAAAAAATTCTTTATCTTTCACTTTCCTGTCTCATTGGACACTTTCTTTTCTGCTTCTTGGTCAAAGGGAGTATTTGGCCTATTGGTGACTCTCTCAAAAGAAATCCCTATAAGCCCTAGCATTGACTTTTGCGCCTATCAACAGACAAACCTCAAAAAAAAAAAAAAAAAAAAGCAAGTCCTAAAAAATGGCATCAGAAAAAAAAAAAAAGACATTTAATTAAAAAAGCTTTAGAAAGCTCACAGGAGACTTTCCCAGGTGGGTTACACATTAAAAAAAAAAATGTTCTTTGACCTATTTATTGAAGGACTACATCTAATGAGAAAGCATGTTATGTCAGAAAGACATACCAACTAGATGATTCTCTAAAGTATGAATTTTCTGAGACTTTATAAAAGAAATTTTCGTTTGTAAGGGTGTCCCCTTCTATTGATTAGTTCTTAAAATATGAAAAGATATTAATGTAAGTCTACACAACAAGCCAGTACCTTTAAACCTTTTGTTTTTCACTGGAATATCTCTGTTGCTATTTGGATTAAGTTCAGTCTTTGAGATGTAAATTCTCTACCCTGTTTAAACTAAGTCATTCCCTTGGAAGCACAGAGTAAAGATTAAGGAATTCTTAAAGAGTTATGTTAGTCATGTCAGCACTCTAGCTTGTTAAAACTGGTCAATAATAAATCTAAACAAAACTATAAAATCTTTGTTTTCTGTCTATTTTTATGTATCCTTGTGTGTGTGTGTGTATGTACTATATATGATGTCCACATGTGTAATTGTGTTTGTTGTATATTGTTTACATGGTACCAAATTGGCTTAGAGATAAATGAGCCATCATAGATAAATTAAGAAAATGTGATCTCTAATGCTTTTTAGCTCACATGACTTAAGTAAATCTTTAAAAATAAGTGTATTTAAATTTGTTGGAGATAAAAGTAAAGGTGTTTTTAGAATTGTTAATACATATTTTTGCCTAGATTTCTAGCCAATCAGGATTATATTCATTTCAGTTAGATTTTTAAAATATGATGATATGATGTCCATTATTTTGAGGGTTGTTCTTTTGCAAAATAATAATAATAATAACAGCAACAATAATATTAACTGTTTGCCTGATATCTTGGTTTTCATGGGTAATCTAAAAATTACATTTAAAGTGAGTAAATTTGGTAATATAAATGGGATAAATGTATATATAAGAGAAAATAAAACATATAAATATATAAGTGTATATGTAAGAGAAAACATCTGAGTTGGTTGTAATTAAAATATTGAAACATCAATTGATAAATATAAATTTAAATATACTTGGTTTCTTAAGTTCAATATATTTAGTACTATTCAATATGTTTTCATAAATTGTTGAAAAATGTATAGAAGCAGTTTAAATTTCTTCCTGAGTCTTCATTAAAATGTAAGATTCTAGGAGTTAAAAATTTAATTAACATATGCAAACTACATGTAAAGAATACAAAAAAAAATCAAGCTGTGTTTAAGGAGAAAATTAGAAAAGCACAGATAATTTTTATCTTATTGATAAAAAAGAGTAATTTGTCTAAAATTCAGAAATGTTGTATTATCCCTATTTTGAGGTCTTGACTTCTTAATCTCCTAGTAAAATTTGTATCTCCAAGGGTCTAACAATTTTCCATTTTAAGAGGATGACCATGAAAGGATTTCAATCCATTACAGCAACTAAGACTGTTTTTTCTCTGTTCCCTCTAGATCCAGGAGGCAGAGAATTTAGGTTTCAGAATAGGTAGAGACAATGTCCCATTTCAGCTTGATGAAGCAGCTAAAAATGATTGAGCATACATTACCCCCCCCCCTCCTGTCTGAGATCACAATCTAGAAATGCAAACAGAATTTTAAAGGGAAATAGTCATGAACAACTGAAATGCAAAACAAACAACCCACATGCAAGCCAACAGAAATTTTGCACAAAACTTGTCAGTTGGCCAATGATAAAACAACAAAACCAGGAGATAACCACAATGTATCTGGAGAAACTTAGTAGCAGGATTAAAAGTTTCAAGACAATGAACAAACAGAAGGGAAACAAGCATGAAATTGCATGTTCCCACCCCAAATCTACCTCTATCCAGTCCCCTAGCTACTCTATAATTATTAAAAGCCCAGACTCTAGAGTGACTCTCTGTCACCCTCTGTGATCACCTGCACTCTCATTCTTAAGTGTGTACTGTCCCTTTGTAATAAATCTCTTGCTGTGCTACACAGACATGATATATCCTTAAATTCCTATCCTGGAAGGTCAAGTAAAGGTCTCTTCTGCTTCTGGAGAAGACCTCTTTGGTCTCCCCTTCTCCTGACACCTTCACAAAAGAATAACTCCTTTTGTAAGCTTTCTTAGATATACGGCTTCTCATTATAGTTCATAGATTTGTGCATATGCCCATGAAACCAAGGAATCAGGGTCAGGAAGAGCTGAGACTGAGATTTCTGTTTTATCCTTATAAATTGGTAGAATATCTAGCATATAAGAGGTGCTCAATGAATGTTTGTTAAGTAAAAGAATTTACTTTTTTTTTCACATAACAGTCACACTTTTAATTTTTAAAACAATCCTTCAGCCTAAGGGGAATGGCAATGCTTTATTTAGAAAAAAAAAAATAGGCATAGAATCCAAGTGGTAATCACATTTCTCAGTTCTTCTATCTTTGGCTTACTGAAGGCTTTTCTCAGTTCATTTATAATTCTCTTTAATATCTATTGTCTGTATGATTTACCTCCCTCACCATAGGAACTGCTATATATTTAACATTATTCCTGAATTTTATGCTGTCATTGTTAAAAGTGCAGACTTCTTATTGTCATTATTTATTCTAAAGTATAGAATTTTTGTAGTTTTTTTTTTTGATTCTTTTTTCAGTTCATTTACCCATGTGTTTCAAAAATAAATCTGTCACTAAGTGCTCTGTATATCTAAGTCATTGCACTAACTACTCACTTGCATCTTATTTATCATTACAACCTCATAGTGAACTCTCAGGTTGTGCCCAATTCCCAAACCACAATTTGGAGGAAAAAAGAAAAAAATTTATATATTTATATATATTTATATATATTTATATATATATATATATATATATATATATATATATATATATATATATATATATATGTAATATGTCGGAGACCAGCTCCAACAGGGGGTCTCAGGAGATGAACGGATGGTAAGGAGTCGGCGAAAGAGGGGTGGAGAAACAACACAGACACCAAAGTAAAGGTGTTGATCCCAATCTTTACTTGTGAAGCTGATCATATATACTTTTCATTTTGGCAGGCTCACAGTACTTTGTGGTTACAAAACAGGAATCATTATTCAAAGAAACAAAATATTACGTAGCTACAATTAGAATAGAAGAATGTATCTTGGCTTATGCATAAGCAAGCATTTGTACTTTCAGTTCGCGTTTTGCTTTGAGCTGTTTCTGCTTAGTTAACCTTTAATAATAGTTAGAAATGTCCCAAACTATTGGCCTATACCTTGACTATTCTTTCTTGACTTACTGACTGGAACCGGTGCCATGGTTACGGCAAGTGGTTGACTTGTTATTAATTTTAATCAAACAAGAGTAAGAGCACAAACCATTGTGCACAGGAACAAGAACAAGTTGCCCAGTACCAAGCACTAATCTGTCTTCTTAACATTAATTTTTCTTCTCTAGATTTTAATTTAATTTCTCAAAAACTTCCTTGACAGGAATACAGGGAGTTTTTCATTAGACATTAACAATTTACACTCCACAGCTGAATCATTGCATTTAGAGCAAACAGATCTATTCTTTAGAAGTAGTTGCATTAATTGGGAAAGTCATGTTTTTTCCTTCATACTTAATGGTCATATGAGAAATCGCAACTATACTTATTAAAGGAATACAAAAACAAATCAGCCCATTCCCAAAAACATACTGCGCTCCTCCAGAGGATGGACGCCTTGCGCCATCCACCTCAGTAGGGCCTTGCCATTGCCTGAGTCAGGGGAGGGGCGCAGCAGTAATATATAATACATATATATATAATATATATTATTCATATTCATATATGTATATGTGTATATGGCCTTATGAACTGGTTTGACAATTTCTTTGGAATATATATGCGGGAGGGGTATTTTTAAATGGATAAAATTAATATCATATGAGTTAAGTTATGTTCATTGAATCTAAGGAGATATATATATATATATATTTTATTTTATATTTTTATGTTATAAACTTGATTTATAGACTTATTTGATGTTGACCAACTTTATTTTCATTTCAGAATAATCTTGAGAATTTTTAAGGTGCTCATATACATTGCAATTAAATTTTTTTTATTTGTTTTAACTAGTTATCCATGACAGTAGAATGCAGTTATGCACTCTGATATGTCATACATAGATGGGATATAATTTCTCATTTTTCTGAGTATACATGTTACAGAATCATATTGGTCTTGTAGTCACATACACATACAGTAATAATGGCTGTTTCATTCTACTGTCTTTCCTATCCCCACATCTCCTCCCCTCCCCTCCCATCAATTCTCTCTATCTAATCTAAGGTAACACTATTCTTCGCTAGTGCCCACTGCCTTATTGTGAATTAGCATCCACTTATTAGAGAATACATTTGGCCTTTGGTTTTGTGGGATAGGCTTATTTTGCTTAGCATGATATTCTCTAACTCCAATCATTTACTGGCAAATACCGTAATTTCATTCTTCTTTAAAATTGAGTAATATTCTGTTGAGTTTATATACCACATTTCTTTAACCACTCATCCATTGAAGAACACCTACGTTGGTTCCATAGTCTAGATATTGTGAATTGAGCTGCTATAAATATTCATTGATGTAGCTGTGTCACTATAGTATGCCGATTTTAAATCCTTTGGGTATAAACCAAAGAGTGGGATAGCTGGGTCAAATGGTGGTTCCATTCCCAATTTTCTGAAGGATCTCCATACTGCTTTTCATAGTAGTTGCACCAATTTGCAGTTCCACCAGTATGTATGAGTGTACCTTTCTTACCACATCCTCACCAATATTTATTGTTGCCTATATTCTTGATAATTGCCATTCTGACAGGAGTGAGTTGAAATCTTAGAGTAGTTTTGATTTGTATTTCTCTAATTACTAGAGATGTTGAACACTTTTTCATATATTTGTTGATCAGTTTTATTTCTTCATTCTGTGAAGTGTCTGTTCAGTTCCTTAGCCCATTTATTGATTGGGTTATTTGTTTTTTTGGTGTTAAATATTTTGAGTTCTTTATATATCCTAGAGATTAATTATTTATTGGAGGTGAATGTGGTAAAAATTTTCTCCCAATCTATAGGCTCTCTCTTCATGTTATTAATTATTTCCTTTGCTAAGAAGCTTTTTAATTTGAATCCATCCCATTTATTGATTATTGATTTTACTTCTTGTGCTTTAGGACTCTCACTAAGGAAGTCAGATCCTAGGCCAACATGGTGAAGATTTGGGCCTATGTTTTTCTTCTGTTAGCCACAGGGTCTCTGTTCTAGTGCCTAAGTCTTTGATCATTTTGAGCTGATTTTTGTGCAGGGTGAAAGATAGAGGTTTAATTTTGTTTTGCTACATTTGGATTTCCAGTTTTGCCAGCACCATTTGTTGAACAGGCTATCTTTTCTCCAGTAAATGATTTTGGCAACCTTGTCTAGTATGAGATAATCGTATTTGTGTGGGTTTGTCTCTGTGTCCTCTATTCTGTATCATTGGTCTACAAGGCTATTTTGGTGCCAATACCATGCTGTTTTTGTTACTATAGCTCTTTAGTATAGTTTAAGGTCTGGTATTGTGATGCCTCCTGCTTCACTTTTCTTGCTAAGGATTGCTTTAGCTATTCTGGGTCTATTTTTTCAAATAAATTTCAAGATTGCTTTTTCTATTTCTATGAAGAATGCCACTAGGATTTTAATAGGAATTGCATTAAATCTGTAAAACGCTTTTGGTAGTACGGCCATTTTGACAACATTAATTCTGCCTATCCAGGGGCATGGTAGATTCTTCCATCTTCTAAGGTTTTCTTCAATTTCTTTCTTTATTGTTCTGTAGTTTTCATTGTAGAGGTCTTTTACCTCTTTTGTTAGATTGATTTCAGGTATTTTATTTTATTTTTTGAGGCTATTGTGAATGGAGTAGTTTTCCTAATTTCTCTTTCAGTGGATTCATCACTGATATATAGAAATATACTTTATTTAGGGGTGTTGATTTTTATATCCTGCTACTTTGCTGAATTCATTCATTAGTTATAGAAGTTTTCTGGTGGAATTTTTTTGGATCTTATAGGTATAGGATCATGTCATCAGCAAATAGTGATAGTTTGAGTTCTTTACCTATTTGTATCACTTTAATTTCTTTTTTCTAATTGTTCTGGCTAGAGTTTTAAGGATGATGTTGAATAGAAGTGGTGAAAGAAGACATTCTTATCTTGTTCCAGTTTTTAGTGGGAATTTTAAAAAATTTTCTCCATTTGGAATGATGCTGGGCTTGGGTTTAGTGTATATAGCTTTTACAATGTTGAGGTCTGTTCCTACTTTCCTTAGTTTTTCTAGTGTTTTGAACATGAAGATGTGCTGTATTTTGTCAAATGCATCTATTGAGATGGTCATATGATTCTTGTTTTTAAGTCTATTAATATGATGAATTACATTTATTGATATGTTGAACCAACCCTGCATCCCTGGGATAAATCCTACTTGATTGTGGTGCACTATCTTTTAAAGATGTTTTTGTATGTGATTTATCAGAGATATATTGAGAATTTTTACATCTATCTTCATCAGGGATATTGATCTGAAGTTTTCCTTCCTTGATGTGTCTTTGTCTGGTTTAGGTATCAGGGTGATATTTGCCTCATAGAATGAGTTTAGAAGAGTTTTCCTCCTTTTCTATTTCATAGAATACTTTGTGGAGTATTTGGTATTAATTCTCTTTTGAA
Source organism: Marmota monax (assembly GCF_021218885.2). Taxonomy (NCBI): domain Eukaryota; kingdom Metazoa; phylum Chordata; class Mammalia; order Rodentia; family Sciuridae; genus Marmota; species Marmota monax. The sequence goes on from NW_026692881.1 coordinate 1,197,229, forward strand.
AGTCTTGTAGAACTCAGCTGAAAATTCATCTGGGCTTTTCTTGGTTGGTAGGCTTTTGATGGCATTTTCTATTTCATTACTTGAAATTTATCTGCTTAAATAATATATGACCTCCTCATTCAGTTTGGGTAGGTCATATGTATCTAGAAATTTGTCAATGTCTTTGATATTTTCTATTTGATTAGAGTATAAATTTTCAAAATAACTTCTAATTATCTTCTGTATTTCTGATATGTTCATTATGATATTTCCTTCTTCATCTTGTATTTTAGTAATTTTAGTTTTCTGTCTTTTTCTCTTCATTAGCATGGCCAGGGATTTATCTATTTTATTTATTTTTTCAAAGAATCAACTTTTTGTTTTGTCAATTTTTTTCAATTGTTTATTTTGTTTCAATTTTATTGATTTCAGTTCTGATTTTAATTATTTCCTGTCTTCTATTGCTTTTGGTGTTGATCTGTTCTTTTTTTGTCTAGGACTTTGAGATGTAGTGGTAGGTCATTTATTTGTTTACATTTTATTCTTTTAATGAATGCATTCAATGCAATAAACTTTCATCTTAGTACTGCCTTCATAGTGTCCTAGAGATTTTGATATGTTGTATCAGTGTTATCATTTACCTTTAAGAATTTTTTAATTTCATCCTTGTTTTTTCCTTCTATCCATTTATTATTCAATTGTGTATAATTTAGTCTCCACTGGTACAGTAGCTTTTATTTTTTTATTTTATTGTTGATTTCTAATTTCATTCCATTGTGGTCTGATAGAATGCAGGGTATTATCTCTGTTTTTTGTATCTACTAAAAGTTGTTTTGTGGCATAAGATATGGTCTGTTTTAGAAAAGCAGCCCTATGCTGCTGAGAAGAATGTATATTTGCTCATTGATGGATGAAATATTCTATATATATCTGTTAAGTCTAAATTATTGATTGTATTATTTAGTTCTATATTTTCCTTATTTTGTTTTTGTTTGGAAGATCTGTCCAGTAGTGAGAGAGGTGTGTTAAAATCACCCAGTATTATTGTGTTGTGGTCTTTTTGACTCTTGAAATTGAAAAGGATTTGTTTGAAGTACATAGATGCTCCATTGTTTGGGGCATAAATATTTATAATTGTTATGTCCTGCTTATATATACTTCCTTAAGAAGTATGAAATGTCCTTCTTTATAACTTCTAAGATGATTTGTTAATACATTAAAAATTTTATATTCACACACATCCACAAAAACAGATGATTTTGAGCTCTACCCTTGGCCTTTTATAATCATGTCATCAAAGATAATCATGAGATGATCCATTTGAAATATAACATACCAGTCAACTTCTTAATTTTGCATCTTGTGATATCTTCTATTTTTGGCTAATTATTTTCAATGTCTTGCAATGACATTCTTTTTATCTTCCCTTTCCCACTTTATTGACTATTTTAGTTATAGTCTTCTTCAAGCCAGTCTTTGAACACAAACTCAAGTTCTTCTACCTAATTTATTTGTCCTTCATTTTGTGTTTGATATACTCAGTATACACAGTCTTCCTCCTCCTCTTCCCCCTTTCTTCTTCCTTTTCTTCTCAGCTTTGTTCAGGCCTGGACTCAATTATCACTTTTTTATGTCAGTTTCCTAGAAGTAACATATAAGAAAGTCTTGTTTCAACTACTCGTAGTGGGTATGCTCTCAGAAGAAGAAAATTGAGGGAAGTCAGATAAGACATGGGGGAAGTCAAACAAGGATGTGTCTGCTATAAGCTAGAGAACAGATTCAATTTGACCTCTCACAGTATTTTGGTTTTTGGGTAATGAACTTCAAGCTACAAGGTTGAAGAAGATTTATTGAATTTTACTCTCAGAAAATACACTTCTAACAAAGTAGGGGATTCAGGTTTTAGCTCCTATAAGCAGAGGTATTCATGTAGTATGCTGACTTTAATTCTTTAGGATCAATACCAAGGAGCGGTATAGCTGGGTCATATAGTGGTCCCATGCCTGGTCTTTTGAGGAGCCTAATACTGATTTCCATAGTTGTTGTACTAATATAATCCCAGCAACAGTGTCCAAGTGTTCCTTTTCCTCCACATTCTAGTCAGCTTTTATTTTTTGTATACATGTTGGCTGCTATTCTGACTAGAGTGAGATGAAACCTCAGTGTAGTTTTGATTTGTGTTTTCCTGATTGCTAAAGGTGTTGAACAGTTTTACAAATATCTGTTGACCATCTGTATTTCTTCTTTTGAGAAATACCTGTTTAGTTCTTCTGCCCATTTATTGATTGGGTTATTTGTTGTTGTTTTTTTAAATTTTTTTTGGATATTAATTTTTGAGTTCTTTATATATTCTGGATATTAATCCTCTGTCAGACAAGTATATGGGAAAGCTTTTCTTCAACTCTGTAGGCTGTCTTCACACTCTTAATCATTTTCTCTGCTGTACCAAAAATTTTTTATTCCATCTTATAAATTAATTTGTGATGTTATTTCCTGAGCTTAAGAATGCTATTGATAAAATGATTGCCTGTGCCCATATGTTGCAAAGTTTACCCTACATTTTCTTATAGCAGTTTAAATGTGTCTGGTCTAATACCTAGGTTTTTCTATCCATATTTTAGTTGGCTTCTGGGCGATGTGAGAGATATAGACCTACTTTCTTCCTTCTTATGGATATCTGGTTTTCAAAACACCATTTGTTGAAAAACCCATCTTTTCTCCTACATATGTTTTTGGCACTTTTGTCAAGGATCGGGTGACTATAGCTATGTCAGTTTGTCTCTGTGTCTTCCAAACTGCACCATTGGTCAATGTGTCTGTTTTTACACCAGTACCATGAAAGTGTTTTGTTACTATACTTCTGTAATATAATTTGAAGTCAGTTCATATGTGTATATATAATTTTAATTTGTCTTAATATTTATATTTTTAAACTATTTCTTATTAATTATTTTAAAATGACTATTAGGTAGCTAATTGTTTACTTTTTGAATATACAGAACTATAAAATACATCATTATTGGTTCATACTTTTTCATTGTAGTCTTAGAGCAAAGTCTATGATAATTCTTTAGAATTTACTCAGTTATCATTTATTGTTTGATATGATTAAATTCTGATTTAACCTATTTGTGTTTCTACAGAGTACTTGTTTTTTGTTTGTTTACATAAATTGTTTTTGATAGGACAATAGATATTCCTGTGCTCATGGATTTAGTCATATATAGGAGACCACATACCAACATTTCATGAATGATTAACAATACATTTTTCATTGATAATCATGGATAATAAGCACAAGAGGGCTGTCATGGGATGTATATCTGATAGTCCATATTAAGTAATGACATATTGTGTTCCTTGATAATACTATTACTATAGTCCAATGGACTTAGCTACTAGTATTTTATGAGTATACAACTCATCTACTTTCTTGACTTTCCTGACAACACAAAGTAAAATAATTTTTTTAAATTGTGATGATCAGATTTAAATAAATGCAATATTCATAAATCCTTAGGTCTTTTATTGACTATTGACTAAAGCACATCTTCTCTGGTTTACTTGTATCCATTTTTTTAAATGACATTTTGTTTTGGAATTCTGTGTCTGTACTGATAAGTCATTTAATGTCTCCCTTTTTGGTAAACATTTAGGACCTTCATTCTAATTTGTGTGTGTGTTATATACCATTTGCCATTAAATAAAATTGCTGCTACACATATTTCTGTTTAGTCCCTTAGGACGAATTTCCCGAAATAAAATGGTATGAACATTTTCAGAGTTTCTGATAAATATTTCTCAACTGAACTTACTTTAAGTTTCCAGCAATTAACATGCCTGTCAGCAGTGATTGAAAGTGCTCATTTCTCCTCACCTTCCACCTAGTGAATTAGATTTTTAAAATCCTTTTCAAATTCAATAGGCAAAAATTGGTTTGCATTCAGGCTAAAATTACATTTTTTGATTGCTAGTAAATTTGAATATTTATGCCTCTGTCCATTTGCCATTTGTATTTATTTTAGTAAATGGCCTATTGTAGGCTTTGTTAATAATTCCAGTTGTGTTTTCATCTTCTGATTAGTAATTTTGAGTACTTTATAAATACCCCATCATCTCTGTTTTATTTATTTACAGATTTTGTTTTTCATTTTAAGATTGTCTATGATAATTTTTGAAGCACAGATTTTTTTTAAAAAAAGTGACAGTAGTAAGGTTTATCAATATTATCTTAATATTTCCTGTTTTCCTATAGTGTTTAAGTGTGTTTGTACTGATGTGGTAAATTTAAAATGTGCTGATTCTCTTTTTTTGTGAGATTTTTTAAAACTATCTTTTCTCATCATTTTCTTCTAGAAGTTTCCATATATTTCTAACTATTTTGTTACAAGTAATTTATATTTTTGTGTTTAATAAAATAATCTTTCAATAAAGCATGTTTCAAAATAATTTTAAGTATTTTTACTGGATTATATAGAAGTTATTGACTGTCTATAATATATCCATTTCCATAAATATAATTTTAAATTGCCAAACAATTTCTAAGTCTCAATTTGGTTTATTTCTTCTATATAACATCTTCTGTGTATAAAGAACATTGAATCTCCTTATAGTAAAGTGATACTTTTAAAACACTTTATTTTCTTTTTTTTTTAACATTATAGATTGAGAGTTCTTAAATATGTTGACACATTAAAATTTCTCTTGGGTCTTTGAAAATGAAATGGAGATATCAGGACTATACCCCCAGGGATTCTAGTTTATTGGCTCCTGTGAGGTGCCCAAGACTCCAGTTTTAAATGGTTTCTTACCAAAGTCACTAAGCTAGGCTAACCCTTCTAGAACAGTGTTTTATACTAGAAATTTCCTTTTGCCTAATTTGTATTAGATTACTTCTTTTATTTCATCTTTGACAGAATGCTGCGGATTGCTTTATGTAATGTCTTTGCTTATTAAAATAAAACTGATAATTTTTAAATTTGAGTTCCTCTCAAAAATATTATGGTAATATTCGATTACCAGGATTTATATAACCTCTCTTATCCTTCAGCTAAAATATTTCTCCAGAAAAAATAACTTATGTATAGAAAAATACATCAATAATAAAAAAAACTATTATAAATATCTGAACTAAATTTGTTACAAAATATTGATAGAATTGAGAGGTTTTTTTTCATAAATTTCACTGAAACTTCAGTAAAATTGAGAGGAATTAAAAAGAAATTACATCAATATAAGTGAATAGAAAAATAAACCAAGATGACAAATTGATATCTGCCTTCACTACTACCAAAGATTCCTTAAAAAGAGGCAAAAAAGGGATATATTCTGGAAATGTTAAAAATTATCAGTTAAATTTACCAAACTAGAAGAGAATTTATGGATTTTTAAAATCTCCATTCACTATCCAATCTGACCAAGATAAATCTCTTTGTTTTTTATAACAAATGTATTTGTAATAGGCATTTCTTCCTATTAATATTCATAGCATCCCTCTATTAGTCAATGAAGAGGTTTGAGCACTTAGACATTTTTCCTTGTAAATATTTCTAAAGTGACTTAATTACTTTCATTAAAATCTCATAACTAGGCAGCTTTACAGTCTCTCATATATTTACACATTAAAACATATAAAATTAAACTTCTATTATGTTTACATGTAATTATATTCCAAATAATGACTAATAAATATTCGGGCTTTATGGTTTAACTTTGCTAAAACCCTCCCACATCAGGGAGAAAGCAAGAGCCAGGAGGTGTTGTTTTATTTTATTTTTTTTGTTTGTTTGTTTGGTTTTGGTTTTGCTGCTATTGTTTTGTTCTGTTTCACTTGCGGGGAGATTTTTTGTTGCTTTGTTGTGGTTTTGGTTTTGTAGTTTCTAAGAGTATTTTTTTTTCTATTCTATGGTACTTTTACTTGGGGAAACATGGTCTCTGCCTTTCAAACATCAGAAAGGAAACATTTTATTATGCTCCTAAACATATATGGTTCCTCATCTTATTCCATTTGGTTTTTCTACTTTGGTGATCAAAGCAATCTATGAGTTGGAATGTTATAATAATACGATCACTTTCAAAAAGTAGAAATATGAGAAATTTCGGTTATGTCATCAAGTCAATTAAATGATTAACTTAGGGGCATTTGAAGTCATCTTTTTCATCTCCCTTTATTAATAATTGAAGATCTAGTGACTCAAAATAAAAATAGAAATGCAGGTAAGACTCCTCTAAGTCACTTCGACCAAATAAGAAAGACAAAGATTATAACTCACATCTAAAATTACACTCAAATCCTTAAATCTTCGCTTTTTCGACCACTGAACTATGCCTTCTATGTGGAAATAGACCAAGCTCTAGCTCTAGTAACTATTATTTGTGGTGTATTATAGAATGGAAAAATGCATATAATCCAAACAAAACAATTGATTTACTCATACTCCCTCAAAAACATCTCTGGCCTCTGAACTGCTCTATCCCCATCCTTTCGTTTTCTGACTTGTTATGGTCAAGAGCAATATTTGGATAATATAGAGTATGGGGTATTGAAAAATAGTGCACATGTGAACAGATATGGATCTTAATACAGGATGAGTATTTACTGGTTGTGTTACTTTAAATGGGGATCTCTTTTTATTTCCTCTCTCTAAAATAGTTCATTTTCAAGAATCTAAGGAAATCAAATGAGTTAGTGGTTGAGAAATGTTTAATGTAAAACACGAGTCAGTGAATGTTAAATTTCCTTGCTTTCCACTACATCTGTCCATGATGTAATACTGAGACCATTTTTCCAGTGATCACAAAGTTCCTATGTAGTTTCATTTAATATCAAATTTAAAAGGTCATCACCTGCTTGATAAGCAGGTGAGAACTTTTATGTATCTTTACTATATCCACTTACTTTATATAAATTAAATTAGAAACATCTCAACTGGAAACTTTCTAATTCACAGATGTGGAAATGGCAAATCCAATTATAAGTGTCAGTTTATATGAGCTGAAGAAATATCTATAAATATCTAGTTTACTTAAGCTTCATCAAGAAAAAGTAAGGAGGAATAGTTCATTGTGCATTTAGAAATGTTTTGTTGTTGTTGTTTATTTTGTTTTGATTTGTTTTGTTCTTGGACTCAGGGATTGAACCCAGGAGTGCTCAAACACTGAGCTATATCGCCAGCCCATTATTTATTTTTTTAATTTGAGGCAGGGTCTCAGTGAGCTGCTTAGGACCTGGCTATGATGTCAAAGCTGGCCATGATCTTATGAACCTTCTACCACAGCCTCCCAAGTCATTGGGATTTCAGACATCACACCAGCTTAAAAAGTTTAATTAGTATTTCAAACACAAGATGCATGAACACACAATCACACACAAACACACACCCATATACACAAATATAGAGACTTGGTAGTGGAACAGAAGATTCCTACCAAATATTTTAAAAAATATATAACTTCTGCTTAATATACTTTATTCCAGAAAAATGGAAGAAAGAACAACATCTTAGGAATTCTAAGTATAGACAAAATAATTAAAAACAAATTTATATTGTGAGACTGCCACAAAATTGAGAATAAAATTCAAGATCATAATTTCTATTATATTTTTTATTTTATGTCTTGTTTCCCTTTTTATCTAAGTGGTTGTAGTTTTGTAATGCGTAGAAAAGTACATAAAGGGAGGGAAAAGCAGGAAGTTCCTTTTTACTTCAAATATAGTATCAGGTTTTTTAAATGCAGCATTTCATTTATTTAATATAATATTCTATCCCAAAATGATATTCATTATATTCTTTAATAATATGTATATTAATGGATTTCTAAACTTGTCAAGTATCATAAAATTTTGAAAATAGTAATAATAATCCACAGAAATTTGATGTATGTCAACATAATTTTAATTCTTTGGCAAAATTATCTTAAGTGCCTTGTAAGAAGGGTGCTCAAAAGAGAAATTCTTTACAGAAACAACATATATAATGTTCTCTGATTCAAGGAGAATTTAAGTGGGAGAAAAGTAGTTTTTGATTTGTTAAACTGTAGGTTGCAGCTTCCTGCATTGGGGAATTAAACTGAATGTACTCTAATGAATGCCAGCAATACATTTAGTGAGAGACTGAAATGTGTTACCCACCAGGTAGCAGGAAATTTCTGCAAAACATAGACCCACAGATTAAATAAAACAACAGCAAAAATCAAGCATTTATTGCATCTAACTCAATTTTCCAACCTGTTTATTTAACAATCGTTGCAATTTTCCAATAAGCTATACAAAAATCACAAAAAACAGATTTAGTTTTGTATAGAAATGTGAATCACTAATTTTTTTCTTAATTCAAGAAGAAATTGGATGTATTTAAACACTGTAAGGAGTTGACAGAGGTAAATTTGTTTCCTACCTTCCAACTCAAATTCAGTGTCACTTGGTTCACAGGAGGTACCTGTCATTAAACATTACTGTGAGCAACACAACTATGACTTTCAAATCCCATTTTAAAAAATAATTATTTCAATCTTGCTAAATTACTGAAAATTCTATTGAGACTTTAAACTGCATGTGAAGTAAAATTTTTCTTGAAGTAGTTTATTAGCACATAGTAGAATCAGCTTTCTTTATCTGTAATTTTTAGGGGAAAAAGCAGAAGATGCAATGTGCAGAAGAAAAAAAAAGGGGGGTTTTCGACTCCCTCTGACACCTCCCATTCTCAAATAAAACCACTGTCCTAATATGAAGTGGATTTTGTTTCTGGGTGAGTAGATGAAATTGAGTTTCATTATGTCTTTTAGTTTTTATTTGTTTGACGTCGTGAAAATGAGTCCAAATTTCTAAAAATTCTTTTGGTTCAGAGTTTATTCAATAGAAACATTGCAGAGTATAATCATTTAAGATCTTCCTTATTAATTTTTTAAATGTTGTATTCATCTCAAATCTCCACTTATTATATACTTTCCTGAAAAGAAAATATTTTCATTGCCACTTTTCATACCAGGAAACTCAGATGAGTCTCTCAAAGGAATAAGAAATATAAGAGCTTATGATTCATTGGGAAACATTGTGGATATGCATTCAATTAAAATTTCTAAGATTACATATGCATACAGTATTCTAAGGTTTTCACCTTTGTCAAAAATATTAGTGAGACAATATTAGAAAGTATAACATTAACTTAGTCATTTTTTATGTTGAAAAATATTCTAGCATGATGGCATAATATGTTTATTACACACAGGATGTGACAAACCATTTCATTCCCAAATTCCATTATTTGTAAATTATTCTGCTATACATTTCAAGGAATAGTATTGTTAGTGAAAATATAAGTACAATATAATTATTAAAATTCATTGCTAAATTGCTCTCCCAAATTTCTTATTCTAGTTTCTATACTAAAAATATGTAAAATTGCAGCATTTTCCCTAAGACTCTGTGCTATTCTTTTACTTTTTTTAAAGATTAGTATTTTAAGTGGTAAATGGTTGAAATGTTTACTATCATTCCATTTCTTTAGTATTTCATTCATTTTTCACATGCTAGTGGTACATTTATTATTACCAAACTAGGGCATGCAATCCATTTCTCTTATGCTTCTTTCTTTAGAATCTGTATACTAAATGTGTACACATGTGTATGCAAATATACTCATGTAATCAAGAGCAACAATACTTGCATGACTTATTTATATTCCAGTCCTTGCTGCATAAGTTCCACAATGGCCTAGTATATAAATTTTTCTTTGTCTAAAGGAAGTTGAGTAAATCACACACCTAAGAAGTGTTTTAAAAAAACACTCAAAGACTCATTTAACTTATATATTTGTTTTTATTCTTTTAGCACTTAACTAAAAATACTTAAAAGATAAAGCAATTTAAAGCTGTCAATTTCAGCTAGTCTAGGAAGTGCTGGATGTGAAGGAATTTGAATTTCTGGTGGAAAACATAATTCACCTAGGCAGGAAGAAGGCAAGTGAAATTTAAGAGGAAAATAAAGTTCAGAAAGGACCAGATACAAGATAGATGTTTATGGAAATTTTTAATAGAGGGTCAATAATAAGATTTTCTGCTATCATTGAGTCATAGATACTGATTTAATCCATTGTGATACTTGCCTAGTAATTAAAGTCAGTATATATTTTTTGCCTCCTATAAAGAGATGGTATCTAAATCTTTTAGGATTAGATCATATATTCCATAATGAACCAGCACAGAATATTCTTGAGTAAGAATGTATGTGAGAAACTAACTTATGCCACATAAAGTTACATCCCAGATATAGGCATATCTATTTGGAATCACAGATGAAATGAGAGAAAATGGGGAAGAAGAAATAACTTGAATAAAATAAGTACAAATGTTCCAGAATTAATGGAAGGTATCAAGTCAACTGAAGCTCAAAGAACTGCTAGCATGGTAAATAAAAATAAAAAATATATCAGAAACATTATATTTAAACTGTCAAAAAAGATAAAAAAAATATTAGTGGGGGAAAGGTCTAAATTGTGTTGTATGTGATTAGTAACAGGTGTGATGTGGACCATTTATTGCAAGACAAATTGATTTGCCTTAATAATTATGATACGAAACAAGTACAAATCAGTATGTTATAGATTATTTAAATTTAGAATTCAGAATTAGAATGTAGTGGTTTTCTTCAGAAAAAGACTCAACCTATATGCTAAAATATTTAACTTGATTATTTCTGGAAAGGGTAATCAATATTATCAGGCTATTCATTTTTCCAGTTTCAAATATAAACATATATTTATTGAATTATTATTGAAATATATAAATAATAATAATAATAATATATAAATAAAAAGTAATTTCTAATTGTTCCTCAAGTAGTAAAAGGTGACCCAGTTAAATTATTCATATATATCTATATAAAAGTATATATGTATACAACATATATACTTTCAGTTTTTGGTACAAGGAATTGAACTCAGGTGCAGCTTACCACCAACCTATATCCCCAGTCTTTTTTAAAATTTATTTTTAAAATCTCGAGACAGAGTATCACTAAATTGTTTAGGGTCTCACTAAATTGCAGAGGCTGGCCTCCTACTGGGACTTGTCTCTGCCTCTCAAATTGCTGGGATTAGAGGGGTGAGCTACATTGCCAATTATCGGGTAACATTATTAGTGAAAAGAAACAGAAGCCACTTAATTGTAGGTAAATTCTCATCCTTCAAAGAATAATTGGATTTTCTCAATTATTTACTTTATTTGTAGAAATGTGCTGCACAGATTAATGGGTTTGGTGATTTTTCCATTCTTTCTTTGGCACAGTATCATATTGTCTATAAGTAAGAAAAAGGGAGTATTATTTTGGATAAACAACTTTCTCATTAAATTAGAAATAACTAGTGTTCTTATTAACTGCTCAAGAATTATTTGCTGAATGAATGATTTTATTTCAGCATTGTGCTTGACAAAATAAATAAAAATTAAACTGTACTCTTTCCTAAGCCAATATTGCCAGTATGTACTAAATGTACTAAAAACATATAAATAATATGACTATGGTACAGAGAAGGGGGTTAACAACTTTAACTAGAGCCCTGAAGGAATAGGAAGACAAATCAAATAATATATTAACAGAATAATTATTCCACTGAATTTTGAAAAATGTCTTAATTCACATATTTGCTCTTTTAAGATACACAACTAAGGAAATAGGCTTTTAGGCTTGTGGAACTGTTCTGAAAAGTATAAAATATAAAGCTTATAAAGGGATGACCAATACAGACGTGTTACTTGACCTAGTGGAATTTGTATTATAATAATGGAGACCAGCAAATACTGAAGGGACAAGAAATTGAGAAGTTTCAGCCTGCTTTTCAGACGAAATGACTAATCTTCTAAGAATAGAAGGCGAAGAAAAAAAAAAAAACATTGTGAATTCTGGATTCCCTGCTAAGTGTCAGGTTAATTAAGATGAGAGGTGGAAAAGATATTAGTGAGAATAACAGAAGTTAAGTCATAATTTGTCATGTACTCCATTTTAAAACAATTTGGAAATTTGTGAGAGCTGAAATATTCTGACCATAAAATAACCTTAGAATCTTTTGAGGAAATCAATAGGTCATTAGCAATATTTAGACATTTGGAACAAGAAACCTTGAAACTCTCTTCCCTTACACAGATTCTATGAATCTGCATTAGCTATACTTGCAGTCAGGAAGTAAGAATAAGATTGTCTTTATTTAGATTTTACAAACAGTGAAAACAAAACAATAGAAAACACGGTGTAGGTCCCATGGAGAGCAGAAGTGTTCTCACTGGGTCTGATTTCAAGTACCATGCAGAGCCCAGATCTGGAAACAGTAACTAGAATATACTGGTAAAGCAGTAAAGAACATGGAAGAAAATTTAGGAGATTTTATGCAGTGAACAAAGGTAAGCAGCTTTGTGCTTGGTATACTGAGCTGATTGTAGTCTCTAAGGGGAAAGAGAGAGCTCTGTTTTATGTTTGTATCTAATCCTTTTTAATTACTGCACTGCAAAGTTTAATTGGATCAACACAATTCCGAGGATTTGCTAAATTTTGTTGCTATTTATAGAATTGCAAAATGCTTCAGTGAGGAAATTAGTATAATCTCAGCTTTTCTTGGTTGAAGAAATCAAGGCACAGAGAGTGAAAGTAATTTACTCATAGTTCAACAAGACAAAGGACTGAGTCTGGAATATGATGTAACTCTCCCTAATTCTAAACTGCCTCTGGAAACATTACGTAATGAAAATGGCCAAACCCAAACCAACAACAACAACAACAAAAAAAAAAAAATCAGATTTTATCTCTATTGCAGTACTCTACATTTAAGGTTCAACTTCCAAGCAACATAATTGAATAAGAATGTCCTTTTAAAGTAGTTATTTGGTAAATGGAGAGAGTTTGGGTCCAGCAACCAAACAATATTTGCTTTTCTTTTCTAAGTCATATTATCTTTGTACTGGGAGATAAACTATTTCATTTGAGTTCTAGTTTGATCTCTTTCTCAATCATTAAAGAAGAGGAAAGGGTTCATATTTATTATACATATAGATTTCTTGCATAGCAATACTTTTAGGGTGTTTATATCCACTTGATCATGCATCCATATAATGTTCCCCAAATATTCTGGCAAATCAGGCAATGATGATGAACAATTTTGTGCAAAGGGGTGACATGGTCTCACTAAAGATTTAAAAACAGCAATGTAGTGTAATATGTTGATGATAGACTCTGTGTGTGTAGAGTGGGAGCTAGCAAGCTGGAATCAAAGTGACAAGTTAGGAGGCAGGTACAGTAGACAAATAATGCTATCTCTAGACCAGCTTGGTAGGGTGGAGGCAACACAACATGATTGATGAGTTAGTTTTGATGCTTTGAAAACAGGGCTGACTTGTCAGCTGATGGAATGGTAGCATGTCCTCCTGGGATATCTCTCCCCTCTAGTCCCCTCCCCTCTGTGATAGAATATGAACTTGCAAGACTAGAGTCAATGGCCTTGCTCCAAGTCTAGGCTCCAACATTCCTTGGAAACCTCAGTTATTTAGTTGCATCTATGATGTTCAGTTAATTCCTATGTAAAATTTGAAGAATAATTTCTATATCACAGAGCTGTTTGTGAATCAAATGAGATAATATATAATCAAGTGCTTTAAGCCCCATTTTAGCACACAATAAACCATAAATAATATTTATTAAATGGTTAGCATGCACCAGGCAATGTACAAATGCTTTGCACATATTAAATCCTCAAACTCTTTAAGGAAGTTTCTGCAATTATTTCCTATTTTATTCATGAAGAACCCAGGCTTCAAGATTTTAATTAGCATGTAAATTATATATGTTATAACTACAGACATATAACACCCTGTACATGGTACAGAGGGAAGTAATCAGTGCTTTAAAATTTTACATGGCATACCCAAGATTCTGAACCAGACATATATAGCTGCCAACATAAAAGGAATATATTCTGATGGCTTCTGATCTTGGACAAACAAAACAATGAAGAGTGGGGTTTTATGTTTTTCCTGTCTATGCATGCAAGGGGATAGCCTGACAAAAACATTGAAGGATGAATAGCAGTAATTTTAATTATAATTGTGTGTATGTGTATGTACATATACATGCATTTAGATATTTGCATGCAATTATATATACATATGCATGAATACCTAATCAAGCTATTTTTTTAAAATTTCAGTTGTGGCATTTATAATTCATAGCATATTTGTGTATAAATATATCATGTTTCACTGAACAATTTAATTCATTTCAAGAAAAGTTACCTCTTTTTAATCTAAGGATAAATGTTTACTTTCTTATAAGAAAGCAAATTAAAAGCTTTGCTTGAGACAAGTGTTTTTCATGTATGACTATTAGCTTAAATTGTGTGGGCTTCTGATAGTGCAGATAAACAAGAAAACACAGAGAAGAAAACGAAGCATTTTCAGGCTTCACAGAAATGTGCATTATAATGAGAAACAAATAATACTAATAAGAGAAGTTCCAATAATCCTAGTGAAAATAAAATGGTGTGCTGAATTGGATAGACATTACTACTTCATTATTTTTAATATTGAAAATGTGATCAGCATTACATGAGTTGTATACATTTTACATATAAACATAGTGAAAATGGAAATTGAGACCACTTTTGGACATTTTTATAATATTGATACTTAATAACATGGCAATAAAATGGTAAGAAACATGCATTTGCCCTCATCTGCTGTTTTTAAATTATGAAGGGAGATGCTGTTCGGAAACTGTCATTTACACATCCTTGACAACTAACTACCAAACACCAATGGTGGAGCCACACTGAACGAATCCCAGATCTCTTGCCAACCCCACACTCCTGTCTGCTTGCTGTACAGTGGGGAAGTCCTGAGCAGCAGTACTGTCAGAGGCCCTGCAGAACACAGAGAGGGACACACTGAGGGAAAGAGGGGCATCTTCTCCTTGTCACACAGTCCTCTAGACAGACAAAAGTTTCAAGCCTAGCCACAAGGTAACACCAAGAGAGCAGGAAAGAAACACATGCCAGATTTTCCTGTTTGGGGATTTTCTCCCAAAATGCATATATTTCAAAATTGGCACATTTCTTAAATGTAGCAGACACAATTATTCTAGTTGACACATGTGATCTTTGTTACAGAATTATTCTATTCCACACAAATAAACCTTTTAAAGATTCCCATACTTTCTGGGTATTATCATTTGGAGGCATCACATTTCTCTCCAGAATTCTACTGAAATTATTAAAGGTTGCATATAATAAATAAAATATGAAACTTTTTACCAGCCAAATATGTGGCCACTACACACATGTTGGAAATTTTCACACTTTTTTTTTATGTGAAGAGCAAGTAAGTACTGAGTTAGACAGGAATACTCAGCTCTTAATGCAAGTGAAAGAGTAGCTTCTCTGAGAAGCAGAAAATTGCCTACTTTGGGTAAAGCCCTAAAAGTGCCTGATTTGGAGTGGTAAGGACTAGACCTAGGGATGAAAAGAGTGCCTGGACCCCTCTGGATAGACCAGTATCAGTGGGGCATGGGATAGCATCAGTGGTTTTCATACCGCCAATTCTTTACAAATACCTTTGTGGTGGACCAGCTATTAATGTGGCCCCTATTATCCTTACCTTGTATTTGTGTCCCTGAGTGATCTCCTCCATTTGAATGTGGGTGGGACCTGTGACTTGCAAAAGTGACAAGATAAGTGCAATTATGTGATTGTGTCACATGAGATTGCAGCACTTGTCTTGTTGGAATAGTTCCTTTGGTCTCCTTTGCTGGCTAAGAGGAAGCAAGTAGCCATGTTCCGGAAAGCCACGTGGCAGGGAACTGCAGGTGGCATGTAAAAGCTGAGAGTGGCATCCAGCCAACAGCAGAGGGAAAATTGAAGATTTCAATCCTGAAACTGTAGCAGCTGAATGCCACCAACAACTATAGAATACGAGAAGCCATTCTTCCCCAGTAAGCCTCCAGATGAGATTTTTTTCCTGACCTACTATTTGGTCGCAGCTTGTGAGACTAAGCAGAGGAGCCAGTTAAGCTGTAGCTGGGCTCATGGCCTACAGAAAATATGAAATAATAAAGGTATATTGTTTTTCTCGGCAGGGTGGCATACACCTGTAATCCCAACAACTCGAGAGGCTGAGACAGGATCCAAGTTTGAGGCCAGCCTCAGCAAATTAGTGAGATCTTAAGCAACCTAGGGAGACCCTGTTTCAAAACAAAAATAAATAAATAAAAAAGGTCTGGGGATTTGGCTCAGAGGTGAAGCATCGCTGGGTTCAATGCCCAGTACCAGGATAAAAAAAGTCTTTTGTTGTCTTATGTTACTAATTTCATAGTAGTGTTGGTCCATAGCAATATATAACACAACAAAGGACCACATGAGGAGCAAAAGAGCCCCTGAAGCTGGGAAACCTCAAAGGCAAGAGGTTATGAACAACCCCCTCCCGACTTCCTCTGGCTGAATCTTAAGAAGAAATAAACTATGGGAAATAAGTTCTTCATCTCAGAAGCACACATCTCTCTAGCTGCTTTCTCTCACCTCAGGCAGACTTGCTTGTTCTTGGAGAATCTCCTACTTGAGTAAATGCCCCCCTTTTATTTCTGATATCATCAGATCCTAAAAAAGTTTGCAAAATGGACACCAGCCACATATCTAGCAGAAGCCTTTTTGTTTGTAATAATAGGAATCCCTAGAGATGCTTCTTTTAAAAAAAGCAAACAAACCAAAATATTGATTTGAATACTACACAAGTAAGATCTACTTAGAAAGAGTCCAATTACTGATCTCATGGCAAAGACCCCTATGAATGATCACAAGAAGGAAGACAACTTTAGATGATTGTTCATTTTTCTCTCAACAAGATAAGCAGATCACAGAATTAATGAAACTAGTTCAGACAATGATAACAAATGAATAGTTTGAGAATTTGATGGGCTCTGTAGCAAAGACACAATTGAGAAATTAGAAATCACACATTTCTGAAATTACATAGAGTTGTTGAACATCTACCGATAAATTTGAATATTATCTTTATATATATGAATAAAAATAATCTGGAAATATATATGCTAACATTAAATTTGACAATGCTTCTCTTTGAGAAATATAAATGATTTTTTTCATTACTTTCATATTTTTAATAAAATTATAAGATATATATGATCATTTTCCCTTCAGCTTCCCCAACTTCCCAGATGATTTTTAAAATTTGCATACATTCAAATTTTCCCTTTAAGCTGTATACTTCCATAGGTTTTGACAAGTGAGTTTAATCATATATGATGCACAACATCCCCCTCCAAATACTCCCAAGTGACCCTTTTTTAGTTGACTTATTCCTACAACTTCAAACCCTGACAACTACTAATATGTTTCCATCCTCATCATGTCATTCTGTCTGAAGGTCATAAATGTGCCACAGGAATTTGGCTACGTAGGTAAAGTGCCTTCACATTTCATTCATGTTGTTCTATGAATAAGTTGGTTATTCCATTTTCATTGTTGAGTAGTAGTCTTTGACAGATGTACCAGTTTGGTTTTATTTCCTTCTGATGTAAGGCTTCTGGGTAAGTATTAGTTTTGTAATGTCACAGTAAAAAAATTAGCACAAACATAATGGCTTATAACAATACAGATTCATTATCTTTATTTTTCAGACATCAGAGATCTCAAACTGGGTCTCACACTGAGTCCATCTCACACTACGATCTCTCTGGTTTTACCTTCCAATTCCTTTTTCACTGTGAAGGACCTTTCTGATTGGGTTTGGTTCACCAGAATAATCCAGGGGAGTTTGCTATTTTAAAGTCTGCTGATTAGCATCCTCAATTCCATATGAAATCTTAATTCCTCTTAACCTTGTAAACAACTATATTCCATGTTCTAGGGATTAAGGTGTAGATACCCTTGGGAGATCATTATTTTGCCTATTAGAAAATTCTTTCCAGTTTGGAGCATTCATAAATAAAGCAATGTGTAAATTCAGAATTCATTTTGGCAGATAACTAGGAGTAGGATTGCTGGGTTATATAAGTGTCTGTTTACCTTCTTTTAAGAAACTTCCAAGCTCTCTACCAAAATGTCTGTCCTCTCTTAATTTTCCGATATATATATCACAAAGATCATGGGAGACTTGCTTTAGTCATGATCTTTCTAATACATGACATCCATCTTATTACTCTTTTACTTAAAGTCATTCCACTCTCTGACCCCACTGTCCTCATAGGAAATTTGTGTTTTACTTCTGCTTGCAAATGAGGTTCCTTGCTGTCCATTATTCCACATTCCTTATGCTTTCAAACATATAATATTTTCTATGTACGCTCTGTCTCTTTTGACTGCTTAATTCTTTTATCACCTTTGAGACATAGGATGCATTCTTAGAAGGCTTTCATAAACCCACTAAATGATAGTTTTCATAAACCCACTAAACTAAATTTTGCTTCATTGCTTACAGTTATCCTCCCAAAGAGCCATAAATTTACCTCTGCTATAAACCCTAACATACCTGGATCTCTAAGTAGTACAGTCCTTGCTCAATCTCTAATTCACAGAAACAAAATTCAGCAACTTCATTAAGGTGTTTGCTCAAAATTCACTTAACCACAAAAGTTAAGTACGTGTTTACCCGACACAAGAAAGCAGTCTTTCCCTCACTTTCCCTCACTCTGCCTTATCTCTGTCACAATAATCATATCAATTTCAGATATGATTCAATTTCTTAGTATTTTCCAAAACACTTTTCTATGCTCTGCAAACATCATATTGGTAAGATCTTTGCCTGTTTTATTTATTGCTATGTCCTCCTTGAGTCAAAACATGCATCTATAAAGCATGCAGTCAATCAAGGGTTAGTGAACAAGTAAATAAAAATGACATTTGAATCTTCAATTGTGATTTTCTAAGAACATTAATTGGTTACAGTTTATAATTTCATAGGAAATATCCTTCCCTAATCCTTTCCCTCAAGGAAGCTCTTGCATAGTGCTGCTGCCCCAGCTCTCCCTTTATTACTTCCTCATGCCCCACCACCATCCCATTAGTGTCCAGTAGACTTGGCCCTTGCCATTTGTTCTCCCTGAATTTTTTCCTGTAAATGATCTTCTCTCCATTCATTCTCCTTTTTTTACATACCTTACACCTACTGAAGAGACAGGAAAAAAAAATTAAAGAGAGGACTGGTAGCCCGGTGAGGGGGGAATCATTTTATATA
The DNA here is from genome assembly GCF_021218885.2 of Marmota monax. Lineage (NCBI taxonomy): Eukaryota > Metazoa > Chordata > Mammalia > Rodentia > Sciuridae > Marmota > Marmota monax. Next base: position 1,216,432 of record NW_026692881.1, read on the forward strand.
TATTTAAGTTTCTCAAAGCAGGGAGGGCGGAATTAAGAAAGAGAACACCAGTGACTATAAAGGTGACACTAAAACAGTGCAGAGCCATCATAGCTTTTCCAGTCCCTGCAGTGAATTTCTTAAAGGCAAAAATGGTTGTATTTCTAACATTTAGTGCAACATTATAAACTAAAAACAAAAATATCATTAGGACTTGTCTCTGTTAGGACACCTCATCGTAACAGGTGGGAACTCCTCAGATAAAGTTCCATTGGCTAGGAGATGAGTTTGTACAACTGAGAAATAAATCAACTATCAAGAGATAGCAAAAACAAAAACCAGAAAATTTAGACCACCAAGATTTTCTATTAATCCAGCAATAAAATTGTGTGATACAGAATGTGGAATATAGACTTTAACTATGGTGGAAAGAAAATGAATTAATAAAAAAATTAGTAAGCAGTAAGATGATAAAATGAAGAAAACAGGAAAACTTAAAAAATCAACACTATAAAATGAAAAACATAACAGTGAAGTGTTAGCTGTCAGACTAGATGCAGTTAAACAGAAATTTGCTAACCAGGCAAAACTAACAAAATGTTATCTAAGATTACAGTGCAGACTAAAAGAAAACAAATATGGAAGTCAGAAAGCAAGAGCTAATACCTTTGAGGTTACATAAAAAGAGAATAGAAAAAAAATGAAGCATTTTCCAAAAGTTAAGCAAATTGAACATACAAAAGATATTGGCTGCAGTTCCTCTAGAACAGTAAAATACATGTTCAATGTGTTAGATTCATATAACCCAGAGACATAAAGAAAATATTCCCCATGCTTAGATAAGACCTGTAATACTTTAGACACATAGAAAAAATATTATATACAAAGTAGCCAAAAGTAAAAAAAAATCACCAAGAAATAAACGTATGCAAATTTGTGTGAATATATGTATATATATGAGTGTGTGTGTGTGTGTGTATGTATATATACACACATATATCTATGAATTAGAAACAATTGTAAAACATGTACATAAAGGTGAATAGATATTTTATAAAGCAATATTGCAGTATCTCATCAAAAGCAGGGTTGACAGAAAAAAACACAGGAAATAAAACTAAAATGTTGGCAATACTAGAACATGGTGTTTGGGCTTCATATATACTAACATCATCTTTTCTTTCATGAGAAGTTGACATTATGATTAAGTTTAGATTTTTTAAATTGTGTAGGTCCAGATTCTAGGAGTAAGCATGAAAGAGTAAAAATACAACATTTTACTTTGAAAATGATAAATAAGAAAAAAAAATCCAATAGAAAATTAAGCAATTTAATGACAGATATAATGTTTTAAAGTTGTAGGACACAATTAAATAGAAAGCATAAAATAATATACAACTAATAAAAATAAAGACAATTGCATAGAAATTGATAGCTGTTTTTTTTGGGGGGGTTAATTTTAGGTTTTTATAATTTGTTTGTTTTTTGCATTACCAAGACTCAAACCCAGGGGTATTTTACCACTTAACTACATTCCCAGACTTATTTATATTTTTATTTTGAGGTAGGATGTCATGAAGTTTTCGAGGCTAGCCTCAAACTTGAGATTCTCCTGCCTTAGACTCACGGATTGATTATAGGTAAACACCCCATGCCTGGGTAAAATTGATATTTAAGCAGTAGATATTTACTTTTTGTAGCAAATAAAATAAAATAAAACAAAACATAAAGAAATTACCAGTTTGATAAGACACATCTATCACTATGGATATAGATATGCTCAAAAATAAAAAAAAATTAATTAAAATATACCAGATAAATACTAACCTGGGAAAAATCCTAATGTTGCTTGAATGTCAAGAACATAAATAATTTGAAGCAAACAATATTAAAGACAAAACTTGTCATAAGATTATGAAAATACAAATTGTCAGTATGCTATAACAGTTCTAATACTACAAATATATGAGCCATAAAAGGTATTCAGAATAACAATTTGGCAGGTGGGGATATAGCTCAGTTGGTAGAGTGCCTGACTTGAATACTCAAGGCCCTGGGTTTAATCCCCAACACCACAAAAAAATAAAATAAATAAACAATAAAAGAATAACAATTTGGCAGAATTTCAAGGAGAGGTGAATAGTCTACATGTGCAAATGACACTTTTAGAAGCTTCTTATTGAATGACAGATATTGTAAGAACAAATGTTAATAAAGACGGAAAAAATTTGAAATCCATACCGAAATATAATGTGATAGAGGATTTTGTATTCATTAATAGAATTCATGTTTCTGTGTAATATGCATGAAGCATTTAAGAAAATTGACTGCATTCTGAAATGGAAAGTTAATATTAAACATGTTCAAGAATTGGTATCATGTTTGTTATCAAAATGAATTAATATAGAAGTTTGTAAAATCATTTAAGTTTAGAAATTTTAAAAGGTTCATACAAATAGGCAGAAGTTTTAAAAAAATCTGAAATAGAATAATAGTATTTTAATATAATAAAACTGTAGAAAATATATCCAACAGTACTCAGTAAAATGTGTCACTATGAGGTTCATAGTCAAAGAAATTTAAACCAAAAATCTTTTGAGGCAAGCATTCATCTCAAAATAAAAAGGAAGGAAAGCTAAATGAATTTCAAAAAAATACCATGAAAGTAATATGTATAATATCAGCAACTTTGAATCAAAAAGCAAGTATTCAATTAAAAGCATAAGAAAAGAAAAAAATACTTCAGTTATAAGTTTAAAAAGAACTTGGAAAACCTTTGACTAAATTATTTTTAAAAAGGAAAAATCAATCTTTTTTTGGAGATGAAATAAAATCTATAAAAAATGTGTTAAAAGTTTTTACATAATCAATGAATATGATGAAATGACTGTTCTTTGCTAAATTCTTGGTATGTCTGTTGGTTACATTAATTTGTAGTTATAAATCAAGTTTGCATTTCTGAAATAAACCCCACTTGATGATGATGCATTGTCACTTGTTATATATTCTGAATTCAGTTGTTAATCATTGGTTTGAGTTTTCATCCATTTTCTGAATGAATTTGCATTGTAATGTTTTTTTTTTCCTAGTTTGTCCTAAAACATATATACAGGTGAGGAGAGAAGAATGAATTTCTAAAAATGGTTAACTAATAAAGAAATTAGCAGGATCCAGTCTCAACCATTCACAAATTTTAAGTCTATTTTGTAAGTATTTAAATGGTAAAAGGCATAATCTTATACTTTAAAGCAAAATATACAGTAATAACTTTATTATTTGGGAGATAAGAAAAGACTTTGTAAAAAAAAAAAGTAAAATTATAAAGGAAAAATCTGATAAATTCTACTGCATTAAAATTAAGAATTTCTATTCACTTAACAACTGATAAAGAGAATCAGAAATTAAGTCACAAGATTGGAAAAAATTGCAAAATATTTAACATATTATTTACTTGGATGTATTAGGAAGACTTTTCGAGTCAATTAGAAAAAGTAAACATTTTTTTTTCTTTTTTTTCTTTTTTTTTTTTTTTTTTTGATGGTGCTGGGGATTGAACCCAAAGCCTTGTGCATGCTAGGCAAGCACTCTACCAACTGAGCTATATTATCTAAAGTACAGGTATGAAGACACGAATTGGTGTGAATATATTATGTATACAACCAGAGATATAAAAAATTGTGTTCTATATGTATAATAAGAATGGTAATGCATTCCACTATCATATATAAATAAAAAAAGAAAAAGAAAAAGTAAACATTTCAAAAACTAATTGGGTAAAATTGAGGTTTAAACAAAAGAAATAAACAGAAATTGCAATAATGAATCACAAAAGGCCCATAAGCACATAATACACTGATTAATATTATTAATAATTAATTATTAATAATCAATAAACCCAGAGTGAGCTTTTGTCTCCCCAATCACGTACTCCAAAAATTTAAATATCCAACAATATTAATTGTTGACTAAAATATGAAGCAAGAATTCCTAGCAAATGTGAACATGTACATACGCTATAACCCACCAATTCTAGTTTTACATACAGAACCCAGTGATATTCTTCCATAGGGTACACTATTTTTGTTATTTACTCTAATTATGTGCAAGGACATAAATAGAGTTATTATTAGTAATAGCAAGAAATGAACAAAACCAAAATATGGAGACCATTCTAGTATACATCAACAATAAAGTATATAAACATGTTTTATAATACAAAAGTCAATGAAGATAAATTTACTATAGTTATATACTTTGGTTATATATTGTATTGTCATCTAAATACAATATATATTTAAAAACATATTATATAGTCTGTAACTCCTGTTACAAAGTAATTTATAGACATATTAGTATTTTTATATGTTTTCTTCACGATTATGTCTTAAGCACTTAACCAATGCCTAACACAATAAATCTATAAATAAATAAATCGATGCATGAATAAATGAAAAGTAAGCACAGTGAATAGACACATATCTGTATTAGGTGAGATCTAATATTTTTCACATAATTTAATCGTACATGATTTAAGCAGTGTTTTTGGAATTAAAACAATGGAAAATTAAAAGCTAAATGACCCTGGGAAAAATACACTGATGATAGACAAGCCACTTTGTCTCAGAAGAAGTTTAAAGATTTGAAGTATAGTAAAAGATACCACATTAAAATGTGCATGAGATGTAGAGTAGAAAGAAGAATGGTGTAAAACTACAAAGAACTTTAGCTGTTAACATTCTTACTTCCTCAGCTATTAGGGAAACCACCCTAGTGGCAACCTTATACTGGACATTCCCTCTCCTAAATCTCTGCAAGAAAAAGATTTTGTTTGTTTGTTTTTGTCTTGTTGTTTTCCAGTCACTATGGAAAGCAGGACTAGGTGCTCTACAGAAGCCAAGATCAAATGTGTGCTTGAATGTTCAACTGTTAGACTTCCAGCACCCTTCTGCCTTCTGCCTCTGAAAAATGAACAGCTAGGATTATCAGCATCCACAGTGGAGTTCCATAGGTATCCCATAAATTTATATTCTATCAACAAGCCAAGCCAATCACGTTCACATAGGTTCTAATTAACAATTTAGCAGCTCATGCTATTTTTTTTTCCTGTAATGAGGATTGAACCAAGGATTGTGGAGTGCTTTTGCTTTACCACTGAGCTATATCCTTAGCTCTTTTTTACTTTTTATTCTGAGACTATTTGGCTAAGTTGGTAAAACTAGCTTCACACTTGAGATTTTTCCTTCTTCAGCCTCCCAAGTAGCTAGAAATACAGGCATGTGCCACCTCTTCTGACTAGCAGTTCACTCTCAAGGATGTGACTCATGGCAATAAAATATTTAAGGAAAGTCTTTAAGTACAATGAGTTTGAAACAAACGAGCACAAAATGAGTAAGAAAAGTAGTAGGTTCAGAAAACTAGAGAGAATTTTCACGGTAATGTATTTAAATGGGCAGACCTACACGGAGAGGATTTTGAAGGTGGAAGTTCCAAGAGCGTGTGCATTCATAATTGAAACAATGAAATCTGTACAAAAAGTCTAACAGTAATTATTTAAGAAGTATTAATATAAGCACATTAATCATGTGTATAGGAAAATATCAGAAAAATAAGAAAAATAGTTGGGTGTTTGTTTCAAGACAATTGGATTGTAGTGTGAGGAAGAGCGCATTCTTATCTTCATTATGAGTCTTTTAATAAGATTCACCATTTTTAAAATGTGTTCATGTATTATTCTGATATATATATATATATATATATATATATATAAAGTATGATAAGATATATAAGATTATGCAGACATATTAAGCTTCTGCTAGACATGTGATTGATTTCTCTTGAATTGCTGGGGACAAGAAAGATAATTTTGTTGTTGCAAATTTTTGTGTGGCTATATGAAGAAGATAAAATAAAATAAGATGTGATCTGTGCTATAAAAAGTTTGCAGCCTTTTACATGAGTACAGGGTGGGAGTGGGGTGAGAAGTAGAGAGGTGAACAAAGTGTTAATAGATTGGTCTATGTAAATGTTACAATAGGTGTATTTATATCTGAATGGTAAATGTGCATACAAATGTTACATTATATCTAGATTTCTAACTTGGACAACTAGGAGAATGGTTTTGACATTTACTGAGATGATAAACAGAATGAGGAACACAAACAATCAGCAGACCTAAATATGGTTACACTAAATATGGTTAGTGTAAGAAGTAAGTACATGATCAGACTAATCAATCAAGTCTCCTAGCATTTGAATTTTGAATGAAGATATGAAAGGAAAACTACAAATAAGACAGAATTGCTGGGAGCCATTAGCCAAGTAGGTATGACAATTTCCTTGCCAGCGTACCCCATGTTGCAGTGACATTGAATGTAGGTGACCTGGCTCAAGGACCAAGGCGGATTAGGGCGTTCCCGGTTTAGGTTCCAGGTTTAAGGTTTAAGATTATTCCTGCTGGGAATAGGGCGTATCCTGCTGCCTGAGTTCCCCTTGAGTTCTCACGGGATTCAGACAGTATTTTTTGGGAGACAGATGCCCAGTGGAGGTGGATTTGGGCAGAGAACGTGGATTTGGGCAGAGAACGTGGATTTCCCCAGAACGTGATTGTAGACGGCTGGTGTGAGTTCGGGAATAAAGAGTTGCTGTTTGAATCTACAAGCTGTGTGGTGGCTCCTGATTTTGTGCCCAGCCAGACTGTGGCATTTGGCGGTCCTCGGGGAACTTCATTGCAGCTTCTCAGTTCTGCTAGTGTCATTTACCTTAGGATGGGTCCAGGCCTTGCTTGACCATGCGGCTTCCCTCGGAAGCATCAGGGATGTCTCCCCTACTTGGCTAATGGCTCCCAGCATCTCCCCCCTTCTGATTAATTAAACAACAAGCAATGTGGCTTAAGGACCGTGCCTGGTAGGTTGTCCAATTCAACATATGGTTCTTACCCGTCATCGGAAAACTGACCTTTAGGCGTCAGCCTCCTGTCTTAGGTTGATACCACTGCAATTGGATCATACCCGTCACTGACTACCGGTCCAGCATATAGCCATTGGCCCCCAAATTTTAGACCATCACTAGTAGAAGGGAGGAGGATACAGAAATGCCATGACACCAAGCCAATTGACGGCTCCTTGGGAAAAATTGCATCACTGGTGACACCATCAGCAAAGATATGCCAGCACTACCACAATTAACATGGGGTGCGCTGGCAAGGAAATAAAAATTGCATCACTAGTTAATCACTGTCGCAGATGTAAGAATGGCCAAGCTGGAGTTCTGGATATCAGCTGTTATGGATTTGAGTCAAATCATCTTCTTTTCGATCTGTAGAAATTGTTTTAGTTAATCTCTCTGGAATCCAAATGGGCTGCTGTTCTCCCTGTGGAAACACACAAACAAAACCTGACTCCAGACAATCACTGGGTCAGGACCTTTCCATTGTCCTGTTAGAATATCTTTCCAAAGTACCTTAGGCTTATGTACATTTTTTGGATACATATGCCTTTCCGCAGCACTAAGTCCTGATGAATCCAAATTTAAAAAGTTTAGAGTAAAAAGCGTTATTTTAAGTTTATCTTTGGGGGATATATACCCCATTCCAATTCCCTCTTTTTGCTTTAATAAGTATGTGTCTGTATCTAATAGTTGTCTTAGCTTTTTGCACTTTCTATCTGAAATACCTTACTTGACATTTTCAACCATTTTTTATCTTATTTCTATCTTCTAGTTTTTTTTTTTAAGGTTTGAATTTTTACCCTTAGTTGCTTTTTTTTTCCTCTTAGTTTTCTTGTTTCCTATTTTGTGGGTTTAAAATTCTTGTCTTCCTACATTTTTTAATCTTTCTACATCTTTTCTATCTTTTTGTTTTTAACTTTCTATACTTCTGTCTTTAAAGTTTTTCACTTCAAATTTTTAATCTTCTTTATCTAAGTATATTTTATCCTATTATCTTCCCATTTTTTTTTTTAGTAATGCCTTTACGATTAACTAGGCTTCGAATGATGCAATCTTTCCTCCGCCATGAAGGCATTTTAACCACCTTCAATTTAACCTTTTAAAGCCTTTTGCAACTTACTTAGACATTTTACAACTTTTTACTTTACCACACAAAGATTATCTCATCTAGAAACATTTCTTTTTCTTTTAACCTTAAATATTAAAATATATTTCCACATCTTGAATCTTTTTATATCTCTTTTTTAACCGTTAACCCTTTTTATAAATTCACATTTTGAAACAACTCTTATAAAATTTCTGATTTAGACAAATTACTCCACTTTAATAAGATGAAAGACTTTCATGTTTTTTATGATACTATAATACTATAATTGAAACCCAACTGAAAATTTTTCTACTCTTTGTATATAAATTACACATGATAGAATCTTAACTCTTAGTAACCTTGTTTTAACAAAGACACAGACCAAAGCAATATTAAACCTTTTTTCCATTCACCAATTTATGAAAACACACATAATGTTTAAATATATTACCTTATGGAACTTAATAAGTATAGAGTACTTGATTTCATATTTAGTGGTTGATATTTTAACACTTTAGCTTTGTAAATTAATTAGATATCTGTAAAAACCAAGATCTTAGACAAATGTAGTAAACAGAACTAGCCCTCTCTTTCTTGTTGAAGAAAAATCCTTCTACAGGATACCATGATGGTCCCATTGATATACTTAATAACTCGTCTTTAAAAAGCCATGGGCTACATTTTTGTATTGTATCAACATATGCCCTAATTGTTCTTGGTCTCACTGGGGCGCCTCCTTCCTCTAACAATTTCTCTTGCTCGGAGGCGAATAACTTCAAACCTTGAGTCAACCATTTTCCCCAGTTTGCCTGAGAAAGTTCTAGGAACAGGCAACTTGAAATAAAAACAAAATAAATCAAAACAATAACACATTGTTTTTTGAAATGTTCACCCATTCTTTTTCTCTTCCTCAAGGGTGAGAAATTTCACTTACCTCTAAGATTCAGAAGTTCCCCGAGGACCGCCAAATGCCACAGTCTGGCTGGGCACAAAATCACGAGCCACCACACAGCTTGTAGATTCAAACAGCAACTCTTTATTCCCGAACTCACACCAGCCGTCTACAATCACGTTCTGGGGAAATCCATGTTCTCTGCCCAAATCCACCTCCACTGGGCATCTGTCTCCCAAAAAATACTGTCTGAATCCCGTGAGAACTCAAGGGGAACTCAGGCAGCAGGATACGCCCTATTCCCAGCAGGAATAATCTTAAACCTTAAACCTGGAACCTAAACCGGGAACGCCCTAATCCGCCTTGGTCCTTGAGCCAGGTCACCTACATTCAATGTCACTGCAACATGGGGTATGCTGGCAAGGAAATTGTCATACCTACTTGGCTAATGGCTCCCAGCACAGAATGCATATATTCCAGTGATGATGTCATCAGGAGATGAATGCACTCTCCTCTGCCTCCCTGGAGAGGCATAAGCCCTGCTGAAGCCCCAGCATGTTTCTCAAGGCTCCCATTTGATTCTTTGTGACAACTGATGTTTTCACAGTAAATTATCTTTCTGCCTTTATTTGCCACCATCAAGTATTCTTAAAGCAAAAATCCATATCAACAGTAATAATAATAATAATATTTGTTCAAAAATCGTTCAAGAGTACATTTTTAAGGGATATCTCAGAGCAATTATAAAGCAATTTAAGTTCCCAGAATTCATGCATTTCCATATTTGTAAAACAGCAAATAGTAATAAATAGGACATCCGAATTTCAGGGAGGATATTTTGTCTATTTAATTAAGTTCTGAAAATACCTATTGAGTTACTATTGTGTTTCCAGGCACCAGCCTCCGTATTGGGCATTATAGTCTTCCGTTAAGAAACATAAAGGCCTGGATTTGAAACACTTTTACATATTCAATGAGAAGCTAACAATATTTTTCATAAATGCCCATTTAAAGGAGGATAACTGTTTGACATGTAACAATGGAGGGCATGTGATGATGAATAGCAGAGTGTATACCTAAGCCAAGAAAATAGGAGTTGTCCATAGTTCCAGAGCACAGACAGGATCCCAGCCTAACACATTTTAGTGAAATTTAAGAATATTTCTTAAATATGATTGGGCTGGAGGTAGAGCACCTGCCCAGCATGCACAAGGATCTGGGTTCAATACCCAGCACTGTAATAAATAAGTAAATAAGAACACACAAGCAAAAAGACTATTTGATATTTGATGTCGGCTACAAATCCAGCCACTCTTTGACTTATATTATAGTGAAATCCATTACAAAAACTAGTGCCATACAAAACTAGTACCATGGTGAAATGCATTTGTAACTGACATTAAAATCATTACTTTTCAAAGTGGTAAGTAGTTTCTGTGATGAGCCGTGCAGATTCCTCCTTTAGAAGCTCTCAGTCTTATTTCTTACTTATTATTCCCAAAGCCTCTGAAAAAGTTGTTGCCTGCCAGCTGAAAGCTATCAGTCCTTTTTGGAAATTGCTTATGACTGAAGAAATCTGTTTCTCCCCTGTCATTGCTACTTCCTGAAGCAGACTGCATACAATGACTGGTCAACATAGAAATATATATAAGTCCAGCCCCTTCTCTCCAATGTAGTCAACTATTAAGGACCATCCTGGCTTTGTTACACAGTGTATTGCTGGTATGACTTAGCTGGATTTCTACCTCACCCTCATCTTGTTTTTCATTGAGTATAGGATTCCTAAGGGCCAAATTTCCTTTTCCAGGCAGAGTAGCCCAAACTAGTTGGATTGAAGATGACTGCCAGAATAACATCCAGACAACCTCTAACTAATGCTGAGAGCCATAGCCCAGTAGGAATGATGCATGGCATTTTTGGTTGAAAGGTGACGCCAGCAAGCCATTGAGATGATATGATTATGTTAAGATGTGCATTCAATTGGATATTAGACCCCTGCTGTCCGCCTCGGCCTGCTACTTTGGAGCTCTAGTGGGACTCCTGGAGAGTTCCCATTCCTTGGGGAAGTGCGGTAGGAGGGATTTCCGGAGGAGGGATTTTCCTGTTGGTGTAGTGTGGCCTGGGAGAACGCCACGTGGGTGGTTTGGCATATTTCCCAGGAGCGTGGGTGGCATTGGCAGGAGTTTCAGAAATAAAGTTTGTTCCTGCTTGAGTGGCTCGTGATTTTGTGCCCAGCCAGACTGCGGCAAACTAACTTCATTATAATCCCACCTGTATGTTAAATGACACCCCCCAATGACTGGACAGTTGATAGTTAACCATAACAATGACCAGAAAGAGCCTGGAAGAGCAAAAAGAGAGGGTGCTTTAACTATCAGAAATTATCCATCCATTCCCAGAAGAGATGTGAATACTCCTCTCCTTTATGACTTTTCCAACCTCCATGGTTTGAGAGGCTGGTATATGAGCCTCTCTCTCTCTGTTTATTCTGTTCTTTGGCTAGGAGAAAAATCTTCCCTCACTACTCAAGAAATGCTTGGTCTCATTTATGTTTTCCATGATTTTGAGAGGGAAAAAGAAATCTGTTCTGGTCAAAAAATTAATAATAACTTTATAGCATCCTGTGAGATTGGAAGAGGTTTGTGATGATCACAGCTCAACTTCTCCCTTTGTCTTTCTTCTCTCCTTACATAGAGGTTGACCCTAAAAGTACTACTTATTAAACACGCTGCTCTGTCTGAGAATCTGCTTGCTGCAGAACCCAACCTGCTGCAGGTGAGGATTCTGCTCGAGATGGGCTCAGACAGGTGTTCCAGGGTGGTCATTACTTTCTTCTTAAATGACCTCTGAAACACGTTCAGAGTCACCTCACTTACTTACCTTCTGCTGTTACCACAAGTGCGCAACTTCCTAACCTAAGCGTTGAATGAGTCGCTATTGATATCTCTGTCATTTTTAGTAGTGCCTCTCTGAGAAGCAGCCAATAGAGAGCAAGAGCTAGTAAGGTTCAGTTAATCATGTGCTAGAAGAGATTGTGATTTTGAACCCCTGATAAAACCAAGTGCCCTCAAAATGAACTGGATGAAGAAGGAAGGCTGACAGTGTTAGATGCTTTTGCTCCCAAGTGGAGGTCTTCTCAGCGTGTCTTTAACAAGTCTGTCAAAGGAATTAAACTGCCTACAAGTTTGAAATCTTCAAGCAGGTAGTGACAGAAACTGGTGAGTTCAAGTCATAGTTGCTAGGGGAACGCCATCTGCTGCCACTTTCCTTACTGCTAATCCACAGAAAGACCAAAAACCCAGGTTTATGAGACAAAATGTTAATGGTGTACAGTGCTCATTGCATGTAATTATAGAGCACCAACAGGGTGACACAAATCTGTTTTCTACTGGTATGGCTTCAAAGAGTCTGAGGAAAAAATATAATACTAAGATTTCCGGGTTCTATTTAAATTTGGTGAAAGGATGGAGTCAATTACCCTATTATAAATTACTAAGCAGGTGACCACACATTTAACAGTACAAGTAGTAGAAAAGAAACTGAATACACAGGTCATATAACAATGAAGTGCTATAATAAAGAGACCTCCCCCAAAAGTACAATTTAAATAACAGAATATTATTTTGCTGTCACATGGAAGTCTGAAAAATTTCGGCTAGCAGGTACTCCAACTCTTTTAGTCATTCAGGGACTAAGGATATTTTCATCTATATGGTCAAGGCTACCTAATCTGATCTGGTACAGTGACATTCTTCCAAAATGAGAAACATTGAGCTCAGTGTTCATCATGACTTTATTAAAGTATAGTTTGCATACTCTAAAGTCACTCATTACAAATTGGTAAACTGAAGGGTGATACAATCACAATCCACTTTTGAATAAGCATGCCTATTTTTAGTCAATTCCTGTCACCATCCCTAAATTTAGGCAATGGCTTCTCTATTTTCTGTATCTTCAGATTTTCCTGTATTACATTATGTATATGAATGGAATCACAAAATAATGTGATCTTTTGTGACTACCTTTTTCCACTTAGCAGAATATTATATAGCAATACATTCATGAAATAGCATGTGATAGGGCTTCCTGTTAATTTTTATGACTGAATAGTATCCATTGTAGGGATATAGAGCATTTTGTTCATCCATTCATCCATTGATGGGTATTTGCCTGTTATGAATAAAGCTGCTATGAACATGCAATTTCAAATTTTTGTGTGTGTTTTCCTTTTTCTTTTCTTTTTGTGTGAATTAAAATTTATTCATTATTAAAGCATTACTGACATCTAACCAATTTTTAGGTTTCTTGGATTTACATGAAATCCCATGGATATTGCTATATATCTACTTTAATAGTTTTAAATGTTTTTATTAGTGCATAATAATGAGGTTCATTTTGACATAATCATACACTCATGAAATATCATTTGCTCCCTTTCAGTCCACAGTATTTCTTCTTTCTCTCCCCTCCTACCTGCCCTACTCCCCTTCCTTTAACCTACCAGTCTTTTTTCTATTTATTTATTGTTTTTAATTGGTAATACACACACACACACACACACACACACACACATATATATATATATATATATATATAGAGAGAGAGAGAGAGAGAGAGAGAGAGAGAGGCAGAATTCACAGTGGTATATTCATATATGTATATAGTATAATTTGGTCCATTTCATTATGCATTCCCTCCCCTTTTCTATACTTCCTCCCTCCCCTTCATTTCCCTTTCTCTACTCCACTGATCTCCCTTACATTTTTATAGTTTCTATTACCCCTCCCCCTTTTCCCTTTTTTACCTTTAACTTCCCCCTATGATAGAAAACATTCAAACCTTGTCTTTCTGAGTCTGATGTATTTCACTTATCATGTTGTTCTCTAGTTCCATCCTTTTATCAGCAAATGCCATAATTTCATAATTTTATTTATATATATAAATATTTTATATATATTTCAGAGTCTTGGACTTATGTGTCAGTTGAGAGGAATTCCTCTTTCTTTTTTATGTATGTGCCCTCCAGTATGTAGTTATCTATTCTGTTCGTGGGACTTCTCTTTGTTTTTACTGTATGAATATATATATATATATATATATATATATATATATATATATATATATATCACCTTTTTTTTACCCATTTATCTGCTGACAAGCACCTGAGCTAGTCCTATACTATTAGATATTATAATTTGTCTTGGAGTTGTTGTATGGTCTGATCATGATTTTAAATTTTTAATTTTTTTTCCTTTATTGCATACCAAATATTCAAATTTATATACTGTGCCTTCAAAACCTGACGTTCTTTCTTTGAGGACTGAGTTATATTTTGTATGTAATCTAATCTGTTGGTGATATTTTCAAGTGATATTTTTGGGAAGTGCAGGGGAGTACCAGGGATTTAACTTAGGGGCACTCAACCACAAGGCCACATCCCCAGCCCTATTTTGTCTTTTATTTAGAGACAAGGTCTCACTGAGTTGCTTAGCACCTCACTGTTGCTGAGGCTGGCTTTGAACTCTTTAACCTCCTGACTCAGCCTCGGAAGCCACTGGAATTACAAGCATGTACGCCACCATGTCTGGTTCAAGTGATTTTTAATTTGATTCTCTGTGTCCTTCATTTCCAAGAATTCTGATTTGTTTCTTTTCAGTATATATATTCTTTGTTGAAATGGTATTTAACCTTCTGTATTTGCTCTCTTAATTTGTTCCTTAGATCTTTTTCTTTTGTTCATTGAACATTTTTAATAATCAGTTTTTCAATAGTCTTTCTCTGGAATTTTATTCACTTCCGTATCAGTGAAATCCATGATTAGGGTATTACAATTTGGTGGTGTGGGTGGAGACTTGTTTACTTGGTTGCTAATGTTTTCAGAGTCTTGGAATTATGTGTCAGTTGAGAGGAATTCCTCTTCCTTTTTTTGTATGTGCCCTCCAGTGTGTAGTTATCTCTTTTGTTCTTGGGACTTCTCTTTGTTTTTACTGTATGAATAGATGTCCAGGAGTGGGACATGAGGTCCACCTCCAGCTAGTTCTACTTGGAGCCTGGTTATTGGTTTGAGGTTTTTGTCTTCCCTTGTTATTGTGTTGAATTTTTGTTGGAGCTTGGGTGAAACTGGTTTATGCATGGAGGTTCACTATAACTTGGCTGAATTATGAGTGTAACTCAGAGGCAGAATATAGACCCTGTGACTTTGTAGTGTCCAGTCACTTCCTAGCTCCTCTTAGAAGGGGATTAAAATATATATATATATATATATATATATATATATATATATATATATATATATATAATGGTATTGACCAATATACTGTCTTAAAATAAATGTCTTGTGCCTACTATGACATCTATAACACTAATTGCCATATATATAAAGGGGAATGGTGTATTTAACATCAGCACAAACAATCTGTGAACTGGATCTAACATTAAAGAATAGACTATGTTATTCATTATATTAATAACCACAATAACATGAATGGTTATAGGAACTGTATAACCTAAGTAGTTCTAACATATGGTGAAATTATGTTTCCTTCAGTGAAGAGAAAATGATATAGCAAAGCAAGAGAAAGCTTGAAATATTTAAAAAGTAAACAGAGGCAAAGCTGGAGAGAGGTAGCAGATGATGGCAATAAAGAAAGAAGAGTAACATCTAAATAAAAGTAATAAAATAAATAAAGGAAGAGGGGAAAACAGATCTTAACTATTAGAGGGAGAAAAAAATTAAGAAGGAGTCTTAAAAGAAAACAAAAACAAAGGTAAGAACAAACAAACAAATTCAAACCAAAACAAACCCACATAAAATGTTACCCCTCTAAAGTCAAATTAAGGCTAAATAATAAATAGGTGAAGAAAAAATAGACAACTAAAATGAAAGAAAAATTATGTTAACATATATGTTTATATCTTATATACACATATATGTATATATGTTTTATATATGTATGTATGTACTGAAGTTCATACATATGTATGAACATATGTATATATGTATATACATATATATTATATATACATATGCATATGTGTATATATATATATATATATATATATATATATATATATATATATCTCGAGCTTATGAATGCAGTGAGAACATACACATTCCTACAAACAGAATGGAAAAGTTTTAAATAGTGTAAAATAGCAAAAAAATCATAATGAAAAATGAAGGGCTTGTTTCAACTGAGGTAGTCAAAACTGTCAACGAGAATATGTATTCATTGTGCATGCAGTTGAGACATTCTTTGCATTTATATTTGGATTATGTGTCCCTTGGATCAAGGGCTGGGAATTATTAAATCTGACTTCTTTGCCTTTCTCACCAAGCTGCCAGCCATTGTAGTCTGGAGTCAAAGCTGGTTGTAGCTCTCAGCTTCCCATCCCTCAGTAAGATAACATAGACTGGGCAGCACTAACAATTAGAGTTTTTTCTGAATAGACTAGGTAGGCATATTCCCAGAGCAGACTGATCCAGAGTTCTAAATAAGAAGTTCCAGAAGCTGGGATTCAGTTATGACTGTCCTTTGGACCTTCATTGGAAAGCATTTGGAATTAGATTCATACCCCCTAGTGCTGGACAGATGTTGATATCTGCTGGACATCTAGATCTCAGGGACTTCCCCCAATTTCACTCTTAGAATGGGGGATCTAACCCTGTCCAACTCTCACAAATTCCACTGCCATGAATGTGAATTTCCCAGGATCAGATCTGGAGTGCAGATGTTTCTGCCTGACCAGTTTCTAGCCTCTTCCTAGATGTTTACAAGAGCCACTAATAACAAAGGTAATTGGAGCCTTTCTTCTCTCAGATTCCCCAACTCAAATCACCTTGGACTCTTCTCCACACCTGTTTCAGTCACACTGTTTTAGAAACACTTTGGACCTCATAACAGACGACTGCTGTGTCAGCCTGCCAATGCTCTTTATGAGCTCCTGATCACCTGCCTCAGCCAGCTGGTACATGGTCACATTCGGATGTTGCCCAGTGACCCTCTGCTCCTGGCCTAGAGATTCTGATCACTTATCCATCACCAACTTTTCCCACCCTCTCTGGATGGGTTAAGATCAACCTCTTTCTCCATTCCACAGGTTCTTCTAAGCTAATGCTTCTCACCAAGGTTTCCTCTTCTTTCTGCCTGTTACTCCTCCCTCAGCAGTGGGCTGGCAGTGCTGATCTCTAATGTAGTCTTTCTTGATTTATGTTCAAACCTTCTGAATTTCCCTGTTTCTATGGCTGTTTTACTGTTCGGTGTTGAATTTGGGTCACTCACCTTGCTGAGAAGCAATACTACTGCTGCTTGAATTGTGATCTGATGAGCAATTGGGGAATGCACCTATACTCTAATTTGCCATCTTCCCCTTCTCCTCTTCTTTCTTAAATACATTGAAAGAAGTGAAATTTTAGGTTTGCATGGATATTGATGTATAACATCTAAAGAATCTTCCATATAATTTTACAAAATGGCCACATTATTTTATATATTTATCAGCAATGGATAAGGATTCCAGTTTCTCCATTACTTTATCAAAACTGGTTACTATCTTGTCTGTTTTTATTATAGACATTCTAGTGTATTAATTGGTATCTTAAAACTGCATGTCCCTAAACTAGTGGTGTTCTGCTCACTCGATCTTTCTCTCTCTCCCTCCCTCCCTCCCTCTCTTTGACTTTGTACTCATTTAAACAGAATTCTCAAAACATTTTATCTTCTTATGTTAATAGAAGACACTCATGCATTTTTTTTTCAGGTAAACTATCTTTGCCCATGTTTTCATTTCAGCTGTTTGTCTTTTCATTGATTTGTAAAAGATTTTTAAAAGTACATTATATAATCTCAAAACAATTCTTTTATCAGATATATGACTGAAATATATTGTCTACCAGATTGTGGACATGTTTGCTTGTTTTGTTTTTCATTTCTAAAATAGTCTTGGCACTATTTGCTGGAAGATATTCTTCATTCCATTGAATTACACCTTTGTTAAAAATCAATCGACCATACAGGTAAGAGATTATTTTTAGATGCACAATTTCATTCCATTAGTCTATATTATCTCTCCTTATGATGGTAACACACTTTCTTGAAAACTTTAGCTTCAGGAAGCATAAGCCTTGAAAAGTTATTTTATTTCAAGACTATTTTTGTTACCATGTGTTTGCTTTTCTTTATAAATTTCAGAATTATTCTTCCAATTGTAGAGGAAAAATTTCTACTGAAATTTTGATAGAGATTGTGGAATATCTACAGATAAATTTGAGGAGACTGCTATGTTCATAACATTAAATCCGGCATTCCATGAACATCTCATGTTTCTTCCTTTATTTAGATCAAAGTGTCTCAATCTTGGTATTATTAACATTTTGTATCACTTAATTTTTTAAGAGAATGTCCTGAGCATTGTAGGATGTATATCATCATCCCTGGACTACTAGTACCCTTCCACTAATGAAAAACAAAGTCATCTGCAGACACTGTCATGTGTCTTGCAGGGGGTAAAATTATTTCTGGTTGAGAACCACCAACTAACATCTTTTGTAATTTCAGCAAACAGTATTTTTTAGAGTCAAGTATGCAGGGTTTGCACTTACTTAATTTATCCTGGAGTATTAATTTTATTTGAGAACAGAACCAATGAAACTGTTTGCTTGTTTCTTTTTTTTTCACATTGTTCATTGGTAAAATATAGAAACACTCTTGATTTTTCTATATTGTACATGATTTTGTATCCTGTCACCTCATGAACTTTTTATTTGTTTTAGGAGTTTTGTTGTAGATTTCTTAGGATTTTCTACATTAAAGATTATGTTCTCTGTTTTTAAAAACAGTTTTGCTTCTTCATTTTCAGGCTGATGGCTATTTATTTATTTCCTGGCCTGATTCCATTAGCTACATCTTCAAGTTTAATATTGAATAGAAGGAATAAGGACCAGAAACTGATTTTTTTTTTAATCTTGAGCAGAGTGTCTAATTTTTCATGGTTAAGTATGATATTAGTTTTAGTTTTGAGCAGTTGTCCTCTCCTAAGGTTTAGGAAGTTGTCTTTTACTTTTAGCTTGCTAAGAGTATTTTGTTTGTTTGGTTTTAAATCACAAATGGGTCTTGATTTTTGTCAAGTGTTTTTTCTACATATGTAGCAATAATCATTTAATTTTGTTTACCTTTAGTATATTAATATGTAATATATTTTCTCTTTTATATGTCTTTGATTTCACTCTTGTATGTATATTTATTATTCCCTCTATTTGCTTTGGATTTAGTGCTTTTTTTCCCCTAATTTTTGTACTCTTAATATGGACACTAAAGAGATCCATTTATTTCTTGCCAATGTAGTATTTATAGCTCTAAGCATTGTTTAGTTACATTATATAAATTTTTATATATTCTGTTTTTGTTTGCATTCAGATCAAAACATCCACTAACTTCCCTCCCTGCAATTTCCTATCGGGCCTTGCATTATTTAAACATGTTTAATATGCTAATACTTGAGGATTTCTCAGTGTTCATTTTGTTTACAAATGCATTCCTAGTCAAAATTACAAAATTACAAATATATAGGAGCTATATTTCATCAAATATGGCTCTTGTAAAACATGGTGGGCCCAATGTTTATATAAAATCACATCACTAAGAAATTAACTCAATACTCAAGCATTTTCTGGCCACAGATGTAATCCTAACTCTACTATAAGTGTGAGCCCTAACATCCTATAAATGGGAATACCTATTACATACCCCTCCCTGTTAATTAGTCATTGTTTATTACTTATTACAAATATTCCAGGTTCTGTAAACAAAACTACATATTTCATGGTTGCACAGTAACAGAAACAAGACTCAAAATATATGAATATATAGGTTCACTACAACAAAGTTTATCCAATACCATTGATGGGCTGGGGATATGGCTCAATTTGTAGAGTGTTTGCCTCACATGAACAAAGTCCTGGGTTCAATCCCCAGAACCACAGAAAAAAAGAAAAAACAATAATATTGATATTAATGTGCTTTGCACACAATGAGATATGCTTCTGAATCATAGGTGCAATTACTGACTTTTGTAACCCATTACTTTGATCCTTAAGCATGAGTTGATATTTAGTCTTGGAGTAGACTTTTGGTTCAAATGAACCTCAATTCAGATTTATGGCTTCATATTCTTTTTCCATTTTTTTTTTGTTTCTCTTCAAGTATATTGCTTGCTTATCTGTTTTTGTCACTCCCTGCAGTGTTTCATATCTATACTTGTGCTGTCTTTCCTTCTTCATGGATTTGGGTTATCTGCCTTCATTTATTTCATTATCTTAGATTCTCAACAAGATCTCATTCTCAGCTCATAAAACTTTAAATTATTTTGGCAGTAATAAATCTTGGAGGACATTTCCAATAGTCATTTTGTTTATTCTTCTTTCAACATATAATAAAAAATTACAACTTTTATTTACTGTGTACTAGATGACAAATGTTGCTCAAGTGTTTTTGAAATCATAAAGGAAATGTTATTACTTAGAAGTAATGGCCATATTAGAAATAAATGTTTCAAAATATGCAGTCATTTCCCAACACCTAAATTTTTTTCTTTATTTTCATTAAGCTGAAATATCATATGGACTATATATTGCCTAATATTTTTACATAAATAAATATATCCTATCTAAATTTTCTCTAAGACAAACTAGTTTGTTGGTCTAGTCCTTTTTTTAAACAAATGCATATTAAAATAAATATATATTTAAGTGAATGTGTCCTTCCTGGAACATATGAAATTTTCTCCTGCACCACAAGTGGTATCCATGTCGAGTGTAGATCACCATTATAGGTTATTATTATTGGTATTGCTTTTTATTATTTAAATACTATTTTCCACATTATTTATTCACCCTAACTTCTTCATTCTTTCATTTTACATATGGCTTGAGTAAAATTGTCAAGTATTCTGTTTGACTGAGAATATATTCATTTCACTGTCACATATTTCAAGTGCATGCTATATGAAATTTAATAGTCTAAAAGTATTTCTCTGCTGTCTTCCTGTGTACATTGTGGCCATTGAGAAGTCAGATTTCAGTATTTCTTTTGCTCCCTTTTAATAGACACTTTATCTAGCTGGAAGTTTATGACACTTTTCCTCAAATTTATGTTCTTACAATGACTATCATATGTCTGGATTTATTTTTCTCCTGTCTCCTGTGTGCCTAATTTTCTTATGGGGGATTGAGAATGAGGTGCAGAGGCAATAAGCTTAAGAATAAGCTTTTAATTTCATGGACTAAAGAAGAGAAATTATTTATTGTTCAGACACAAACGTGGACAATCAGAGGAAGCCTAATAGTTTTTTGGAAGAGGACATCAAAAAACACTAGACAAACTGACTTCACATAGAAATATCATAACATCATCTGAAGTAGTCACTGAAAATCAAATATCCATTTGTAGCATAATGAATAAAGAATAATCTAATCTTGCAATTGATCATGATAATGGAAATGACTAAACTACTTCTATATAATACTACAGAGTACCCTGTTAATGTTATTAGGTTTTCAAAATTTACATGACTTTCTTTTATTTGTTTGCCATTACTACTGTTTTTATTTATGTATTTATTATTTATTTTTTATTTATATATGACAGTAGAATGCATTACAATTCTTATTACACATATAGAGCACAATTTTTCATATCTCTGGTTGTATACAATGTATATTCATACCAATTCGTGTCTTCATACCTGTACTTTGGATAGTAATTATCATCACATTCCACCATCATTTATAGCCCCATGCCCCCTCCCTTCCCTTTCAACCCCTCTGCCATATCTAGAATTCATCTATTCCTCCCATGCTCCTTCTCCCTCTCCCACTATGAATCAGCCTCTTTATATCAAAGAAAACGTTTGGCATTTTGTTTTTTTTTTTTGGTGGGGATTGGCTAAGTTCACTTTGCATTATCTTCTCTAACTTCATCCATTTACCTGCAAATTCCATGATTTTATTCTTTTATTGCTGAGTAATATTTCGTTGTGTATATATGCCACATTTTTTTATCCATTCATCGATTGAAGAGCATCTAGGTTGGTTCGACAGTTTAGTTATTGTGAATTGTGCTGCTATCAACATTGATGTGGTTGTGTCCCTGTAGTATGCTGTGTTTAAGTCCTTTGGATAGAGACCGAGGAGAGAGATAGATAGCTAGGTCAAATGGTGGTTCCATTCCCAATTTTTCAAGAAATCTCCATACTGCTTTCCATACCGGCTGCACTAATTTGCAGTCCTATCAGCAGTGTATGGGTGTACCTTTTCCCCCACATCCTCGCCAACAATTATTTTTGTTTGTATGCATAATAGCTGCCATTCTGACTGGAGTGAAATGAAATCTTACAGTGGTTTTGATTTGCATTTCTCTAATTGCTAGTGATGATAAACATTTTTTCATATATTTGTTGTTTGATTGCATATCATCTTCTGGGAAGTGTCTGTTCAGGTCTTTGGCCCATTTATTGATTGAGTTATTTGTTGCTGTTTCTTTTTTTTTTTTTCCTGGTGTTTAGCATTTTGAGTTCTTTATATACCCTAGAGATTAGTGCTCTACCTGATGTGTGAGGGATAAAGGTTTGCTCCCAAGATGAAGGCTCTCTCTTAACCTCACAGATTGTTTCTTTTGCTGAGAAGAAACTTTTTAGTTTGAGTCCATCTCATTTATTGATTCTTGATTTTAATTCTTATGTTTTTTGAGCCAAGTTCAGTAGTTTACTTTTTTGCTAACTATCATACTCTGCTTTTAGTATTAATTTTCTCTTTGAGATGTACAAAAAGGTGTTCTTTAAAATGTTAAATAATCGTGGTTATGTGTCGCGACCCCTCGCCGGCAAGGGAAAACACGACACAGGATTCTTCTTTCAGCAGTTTATTCAGGCCTTGTTTCATGTATCATCTTCTAGCGACCCCCCCGCCGAGCGCCCAAGCACAGCCTAATAAAGCCTCCCGCATACCAATCCCAAGCTGCCACGTGGATCTCTCTCATAGGGTGGTAAGGGATTGCGCGCCAACTCTCCAAAAAAGGAGTTGTTTATCACAGGCCACAGTGGAAGCCGGCGCCATCTTCTAATGGCGGCCACGGTCTATAAGAATGGCTTACCACAGTTATGAATGACTATTTTTGACATTTTGTAAATTTTATGTTGTCTTATTTGAAAAAGTAAGTACTTCATTTAGTATACTTAATCATTATTTAACAAATTAGCTTTTGATTTTTTTTTTACTATCTTCCATTTTTATTTTCCTAAATTTCTATTTTAATCTTTAAATTTTCTTTATTTTAATTTGTATATTTTTTAGTAGTTTTTCCTTTTTTATATTCCTTCAGCTGACTTTCTGCTTCATATATTCAGTCTTTCTTCTATAATTCCAAAAGAACACAAGCATATCACATTATTTTTTAGTAGAGCTTTAACTGTGTCCCATAGGCATTCTCTTGAAATGTCTCCCTTTACAACATATTTATATATATTTTATACTTTCTATTTTGAGTCTTCTCTTTGATCTTGATATCAACTAGGAAATCATTTCTCAACTTTTATACAATAGTTTTTTGTCTTCTTTCCATCCATCATTCATTCTATTTTTATTTTATAAGTCAGATAATGTGGCTAATAAAACAAATACAATTTTAAATTTATTAAGATTTCCTTGGTAGATGAATATGAAATTTAAAAGGAAGACATTTTATGAGTAAGGAAAAAAGTGTGATTCTCTTTGTAGAAATGGTTTATTATATCAAAGTAATTTATGCAATTTAGCTAATTGGTTGTATTATTTAGATCTTTCCTCATTTTTATTTACTTGAAACTGTCAAATTCTAAATGCATTTCATAATCTTGTTTATGCTCACAATGAGATCATTGAAAACTTTGGTGGTTAGTTATTACTAATTACTATTATTTGTTTGCAATCTAGTGTACTACGGAAAAAATTCTTAACAAACACAAATTCCCAATCACACGATTATCTTCCTATCTTAACTGAAGATTCATTGATCGTGATATCAGACCCATGGATGGTCTTCTCTGAAACTTTATGTATCAAAAATGTCCTAACCTAATTTTTCATATAAGTAATATCTTGGCCTACTATTATATTCTTTAATCTCTGTTTCTTTCCTTTGATAGTCTGCTAATAATGTGCTGTGATTTTGTTTCAAATGAAATGTCTAGTACTCTTATTTTGTTTTCTCTCTGGAAACAGACCTGTTAACTGCTCATGAAGAATTTCACCCTGAAAGCTTTCCAGTATATTTTTTTTCATCAATTCTGAAAATATGTTGGTAAGCACAGCTTGCAGATTTTTAATTTTTATGTGTTTAATAAAATGTTTAATTTTGATTTGAAATAATTAAAACATACAAACAAGTAAGGAGAATTATAGAATGATTTCCTTTATATCATAACCTGTATTAATTTTTCATTTTATGTTTGGAACATTCCTTATGAGATACTTATTTACTTTAAAGAGATCATCAGATACAAATGAGGGTTCCACTTCTTTCTTTATGGAAATTTCCATGATGTATGGATTGAAGAATATTTGGGGGTTATGTCCCAGTTTTGCCACTTTTTCATTGGTAATCTACATTTTTGTTAATTAACCATCTGGGCCTTTATTCCTTTAATTGTAAATCAGAGATGATAATTCCTCATTGGGTTGTTAGCAAAATTGGCAAAAATAGCTTGAACAAAGGCTCTAGCACAGTGAGTATGCATATGTCAATACATGTTAATTTTATTTGCCCTTCGATATAATACTGCTTATAATTACTTCAAACCCATCTCAAGGATTACCTCTGTGAAACTTTTCCAGATCAGTATAAACCAAGATTTTTTGGGACCCTTTTGATTTTTCAAAAAAAATGGCAAATTCTCATGTAAAGCTTTTGTATCTATGGCTGTGCAAGGTTGTGATTTCTTGGAAAGCTGTTTGGCTATATCAGGGGTGGGGTTAAGGCATCCTAAAAAAATACAAAATGAAAATATTATTAATACTTTTCAATGAGTAAATAAGTCAAATTGGAGCACTAAAAATGATCCAATTTGAATCATCTCCCATTATTTGAGAAATGGCTCCAAACACAAAACTCATCTCTCCACACAAATTAAACCATTTGCTCTTTTCGCTTGGACTTTTGATTTCAACCTCTTACCAATTACATGGCTATCAGGAAAAAAAAAAAAAGCATGAATGGTTGTTGTCAAGGTCGACAAAGGTTTTCAAATTCTTGGTTGTTGGCAATATACAAAAAGCAAAATGTTCCCTTTTGACACAATGTAGTGAGAGATTTGCTAAATTAAAATGTGTATTCCCTTGAGTGCAGGTGGATCTCATGGGGAGGTAACCTGCACATTTAGAGATTGGCCCTCTGTGGCCTCAGATGCTCTGTCAATCTCTGCTTGAGAGATAATAAGGGCAGGAGGCCATTACGAAACAAAAGTGTCATGTATTTATTTATTCTCCTTTTTCTTTGTGGATTGAACACTTATCACAGCATCTGCAGGAGCAACAAATGGTGGGACTTGTGCATTTCCAAGACTCCCTTGTTTCCAGGTTTTACTGGCTGAATTTCTATTACTTTTCTGATCAGCAGGTGGGTTTCCTTAGTGTATAATCTTTGTCAAGTGAGAAATATTTGTTATGCCCATTCACAAGGAGCTTCTATTCAATAGCAATATTGCTAAAGCTATTTGTTTATTCTGTCAATTCAACTGTTCTCCAAGTGTATTGTAGTTTAGTTTTAAAAAGCCAGATGTCTTCTTAGAATATTTAATATTTAAACAAAAACAAGAAGGGAATGCTATTTTATTAGCATAATTTATTTATTGTGATGGTGTTGTTTAGACAAATTATTTGTTATTTGAGGAACAAGGAATTTCTTAGCATGTATCCTTTCCAAAATACTTCATTCTAGGCAGCTAAACAATTGCTTTTAAGGTAAGGTGGGAAGGAATAACCAGTTTTTCCTTTCAGTCCAAATATTTCTACTTATTATTAAGGTTAATGTTGTTAATTATTTTAAGTACATGGAAACAATCTAAGGGGAACTCAGGGTGTCTCATAATAAGTTATACTTACATTATTTCTCACTAAATACTGCTTAATGTCCCAAGTTATTTGGACACATATTATGGGGTAGAAAATAAACTCTCTTTTTGTCTTTAAAGAATTGAAATAAATAATCCTGAGAATTTTAAATTTGATTGTTTATAGACCAAATGAAGAAATTGAAAGGATGATTTATCTGCACTACAGGCAAACAAAATATTACTCAGCATGATAGACAATCCATGGAGATTTAGTATTCTGACATAGGCAAAGACGCAGTCATAAAAAATTTTATTAATGGAATGTGCTTGAACAAATTAGCCCTATTCGTTACATAAATAAATGCTTATTGACCATATTCAAAATAGCAGGAACAAAAATAAAACAATCAAGAAAAATGGGCTTTGGAATCAAGACAGACTCTATCCATGCTTAATAATGTTATCAATTACTTAATTGATATGTTCTTTTTTCATTTTAAATACATCTAGTAAAAACTACTTTATGATGCTTGGGACAAAATAGGACATAGTGTTTAAGCATCAACTAAATACCCCTGTACTGAAAGGAAGCCAAATTCAGAGATTAAGACAGTTAGATGAGATAAAGAAATAGTCTATGAAATGAAGTCATGGGATGTGGGAAGAGAGAGTGATAGAAGTTATCTATAAAATATTGCTTTGCCAAAATAGGCAACCTTAAGCCTATCTTCAACCTTACAAAATATTATACATTTTATTTTAATGCATAGTGCAACCAATGATACATTAGATACAAACGACTTGAGAAGGTTGAATTTTATTGATTTGTGTGTGTGTGTGTGTGTGTGTGTGTGTGTAGAATTATAGGTTTGAAAAGCATTTTTTTAGAAGTGTGAAGATTTTTTTTAATTTGTTAACCGTCCAAACTTGTCCTTTAATTTTAATGTGTTTTCTCATCTGTTTGCAATCTTTGTGCTTTCACTTTCTTGATTTTTTTAAAGTTATCTTCATTGTGTCTAATGAATATTTCATTTCTTATATTTAGTTTCTAACCTCCAAGACTGCCTGACCAACTGATTGATTTCCTACCTTGCTTCCTTCCATCTCTTTCCCTTTTCTTTATTTCCCCCCCCACCTTTTCTCCAAAACTCCCTCCTAGAAAAACAATAGGTTTTATTTGACTCATAGCATCAATATATTGCCTCTTTGAGATGCTAACATTTTTTTGAAGTTTTCTTCTCCACACCAGTGTTTTCTTATTTATTCATGTCTATCTCCATAAGGTTTGGTTGTTAGATTTTGTCCCTATTTTACATCGTTAGTGTTTCTTCAGATGTCGGCTAATATTTTGATGGTAAAAGTGAAGAGTTTACTGGAAGCTCTGATAATTTTCAATTCTACTATTAGATAAATTTATTATATATTTTCTGGTTGAAACCAGTACTATTTGGAGAGTAAAAGATGGCGTTATTAATTACTACATGAAGTTAACAGATGCAAGCCAGGGCTATCCTCTTGTACTGATCTAGAAAACCTTTTTTTAAGATAACTTTCCTGTCAGAATCTTTATCTTATGCTTATCAAATATACCAAAGAGTATGTTTTCTAAGCTTGAAATGTAACATTTCTTCTGGCAGCATTCTGGAAGCTCAGAGGCATCAGCAGGCTGGAGTTATGGTCTTAACATTCACAATTCAAGGTGAACATAAGTAACTTAAAACTCCCCCACCCCCACATTTTTCCTAAAAGACTTGTTCTTGACTGTTTAAAATTGATTTTCCTCATTATTATTATTTTAATCCTATACCTCTTTTATCTTCAAATTCAAAAGCACATGAATTTTATGAGTTTTAATGATTTTCTATGAGTAAGTTGTGTTTTTACCTTCCCTGACTTCTAAGAGAAGTAGGTTTTAGAAGAGTATTGCCTAGTTACTTTTAGTATTTCCTCAAATCTTAACTTCTGTTGTAAATTCCATCATTTAATTTATATTCCATTAAAGAAAAAAACTACCATTTAATATATGACATACCAAAAAAGTACCATTTAATGGATGTCATACCATCAACTGTAAAATGCATTTCAAATTTTGAACATGTTAAAATGCAAAAAAATAATAATAATAAGTGTGCAATTCAGAACCAACTTAATATGGTACTATTCTGACACCAAACCCAACTGGGTATGCTGTAATTAAATTCTGACACTTATCACATGGAATTGGTAGAGACCCCACAAGATAAATGTCATAGTGTACAACAAGCCTGCCCTCACTTCAGAAATTGTCCACGAGTTCAAGAGGTTTCTAGCTTATTCTCATATCTCTTCTAGTGCCAATAATTTGTGAGGTTCCTATAATCTTCTCAGGTTCTACATTGCACTGAAATGACTTGCAGAACCTAGGAGGTGCTATGCATTTAATTGCACTTTTATTAAAGAATATAAACACAGAAACAGTCAAATGAAGACATGCATAAGACAAGGTGTGGCAGGGTCCTGAACAGAGAGCTCTGTGCTGTCTCCTCGTGGAATCAGGATATATCACCCTTGTACACATAGATGTGTTCATCAACCAGTAATCTCTAATGAGCTTACTGTCCAGAGATTTTATTGGCATTTCATCATGTAGGCATGATTTATCATTAGCCATCTCATTCAACTCAATTTACACTTCTTATCCTCCTCAGAAGTCAGGTAACTCACAGTCTCAATCCTTAAGTCTTTGGTCTTTTGAGTGACCAGCTCCCATCATGAAATTATCTAGGGATCACCATGCTTCACCTTATTAAAGTAAACTCAGTGGTGATCCAAAGTGTCATGAATAACAAAGACAATTCTATCACTAGGGAAATTCCCAGTGTTTGAGAATCTCCCTGTCTGAAACCAGGAACAAATAACAAATTCTTTATTAGTTAACAAGTATCAATTGTCCATATGATTTTTAATTTCCATTTTTCTTATGATTTTCTCTTCTAGTTTCTTGTTTTTTCCATCATTTAGAATTTATGACTTTAGAAAAAAAATCAGTTTTCTTTATTTTCAGGTGGTTTTGCTGGAAAAAACTAAGTTTGTTCTCGTGTCTTAAATTCTCTAGGGGAATTTAAGAAATTATACCATGTACATACATATACACACATACATATACATATAATTATGTAAATTAAGCAATTATATACATATAATTTACATATACATATAATTTCTAGATTCTGATGTTTCACTAAAAGTGAAGGTTGAAAAACAGAGGAAATAGAGGCTTAGCTTTTTTTTTTTTTTTTACTTTTTCAACAGTATAC
The DNA here is from genome assembly GCF_021218885.2 of Marmota monax. Taxonomy (NCBI): domain Eukaryota; kingdom Metazoa; phylum Chordata; class Mammalia; order Rodentia; family Sciuridae; genus Marmota; species Marmota monax. Next base: position 1,245,713 of record NW_026692881.1, read on the forward strand.
AAAGTTAATTCAGTCTTTGACTCCAGAAGTAGAGGCAGGAAAAATTTTAAAAAAATAAATACAATGATGCAAGATGTAGATCCCTTATAATCCCTTGTGATCCCTTATGAATCCCAGTTGCTCCAGGCTTCTTTAAGAAGCCTCAATGAAGAAAACATAAGAGGTGGAGCCTTCTGCCTTTTGTGGAATGAGGAGTTAGTGTTGCAGTAAAGCCAAGGCACAAAGCAGTTTTAGCTGACACAATGAAAAACTGAGAGAATAAAGTTAAGAGTCTTTGGCTTTTGCTAAGGATGCTGAGTCTATGGGGAAATACATAGTCAACCAATTTATTTATAGAGTTCATAGAAAGTGCAAGTTGCCCATTCACTGAGATAGTGTGTATTTGCCTATTGATAAGCTCACATTAATGAAGTAGCATGCAAAACTCCAAGAGAGAACAGGAAGGAAAATTGAGAAGTTTTAAATATTTGCAATGGTAAATTAAGAATGATGGTTTCTGAGATAATTTAGGAACTGACTTCTACCAATAAAAATTTCAGAATTTTCCTCAGTGAAAGAGAGCATTAGAGGCTATTCTCCAAGAAAGGAGACTAGCTGCTAAAGGAGATCAGGAGATAGAAGTTGTTCTATTGCTATTTAAATATTATCCAAGCCAATTGACTTTGACCTAATGAAACTTTTACCTAATGAATTTATAAAATTTTTTGATATGACTTTTAATGTTTGGTTTTATTTTATTTTACTTTTTAAGCAATACATGATCACTTTAAAGAACTTTTTAACAGAGAAGGGTAACAAGAACCTTAATACCTATAAATAATCTTTATGTTATTATTTACAGCAGATCCATTTGAACATATATGTTATAGTTTTGGTTCTAGAAATTCCTCCTGGAAAGCTCATATTTTGAATCCATGATCCCTAATGCAGACAAGTTTAGAAATTCGTCTTTAAGGTAATAAAGAGAACCATAACTTCATCAGTGGATTAATCCATTTGATAGAATAATAATTTGAATAGGGGTACTATGTGGTAACTGTACGCAGGTGAGGTGTGGCTGGAGGTAGTAGACCATTGGGAACATATCCTTGGAGAATATATTTAGTCCCTGGCTCCTCACTTAACGGGATTCCTGGCTACCATAAGTTGAACAGCTCTCCTATGGTACATCCTTCTGCCATGATGCTCTGCCTCACCTCAGCCCCAGAACATTGGAGTCAGCTGACTCTGAACTGAACCTCTGAAATCATGAGCCCAAAATAAACTTGTCCTCCTTTAGGTTGTTCTTGTCAGGTGTTGGTCACAGAAATGATAAACTGACTCACAGACACAAGCAGTATACACATACCTATATCCAAACACAAGCACATATACAATCACATTACAGTACTCATACATAATAAAAGACATAATTCTCAAACCCATATACACACATTAAAAAATACATACATATGCATACACATTTATACATACTCACTAGGAGACCCTCTGTGAAGGACTAATAGGTGAAAGGATGGGTGAAGGCTGATATTTGAGAAAGAACTTGAAATTTTCCACCAATATCTGCCTTCTATATTAAAACAGAATTTTACCTCTCCAGCATAATGTTCCTTTATTCTGGGAAGATACATTTCAGTGAGTCCTTTTATTATGCAAATATAAAGAAAGTACTCTTTGTTCCTGAAGAAGACCTGAGTGCAATAAAACTACAAGAGTCTACCTTTCACAGTGAGAAACTGTATTTTGTTTATTAATTTAAATTGAGTGCATCTTCTGACAGTCTTGTGTTATAGAACATTATGTTTTCATTACAGACATTTTCCCCTGAACATAAATATAAATGGTCCCCTGCCTATTAATAATAACAGTAATTATTATCATTATTTGTTTTGGGGAATTGTTTATTTAAAGTAGCTACTTATGAGACAAGCTGGCATTAGAAGTATAAAAAGAAGATGAGTAGGTAAATCTAATCTATAGAGGCATTTTGTTAAACATTGAGTCTATAGTAAGTAGAGCAGACATATCCCTTGATTCAGGGAGTTTACCACTCAGTGGGAAAATATTAGTCAATTATATGTGTAGAATTTTTAAAAGTTCCATAAAAAATTAAAAAGACATGATAAGAGTGCTTATAATGGAAATAATGACTCATATGGGGGATTTAAAGAAGTATTCTTTAAAATTTTACGGACCAGTTGATGGTAGAACTTTTAGTGCCTATCCCATCTGAGATTATGAATTGTTTAATGTAGGCAGAGAACAGCAAATTTAAAATTCTGAAAACTGGTTTGCTGTGGTTGAGTCATAAAGTCAGACGTAGAGAGACACAAATTTAAAATTAGTGATGTCTTTAGAGTCTAGGCTAGGGTTACATATTATGTGCATATAGTATGTGTATATAGTATGCTAATTTTTGAGATTATTTTTTCCTTTCTAAAAGCAGTGGGGATTTGGTGAAGGATTCTTCTTTTTTTTTTTTTTTCCTAGTGAAGGATTTTAAGAGAAAAAGGACAGGATAGATTTTGAGTTGTTTGAATTGTTTTTAGATTTTGGAGTTTCAGTATAGAGAAGGGATTTGAAAGATAGTTAAGAGAGTCAATGGTGACATTAGAATTTTTATGATAGAGACTTAACTGAAGCAATTAAGTCCCAGGAAGATTTAACTTGAAGCTAAGTTTGCAGTAGCAAGAACTGTTTTATTTAGATGGTATATTTGTTTAGAACAGATGGAGATATTGCTGAACATTATTGTAAAGTGTAATTTAAATCCCAAAAGCCTCCTTTTGGTGCCATTTGTAACTAGTGTTGGCAGAATTTGATCACAGTATGAGGAATGAGGACAATGGAGGGTCAGATATGAATCCTAAGGGCCTAGGTTATTACACTATGTTACTCTACTAAGGCAAAAAAAGAAAATCTGGCATAAACATTATTGGAATTCTTATAATAAATAGTGAAGAGAATTTGGAAAGAAAGAATTTTTAAGAGATTATGACTAAAATATTAGTCATAATTTGATCAGATTTGAGAGAGAGGAGTTAATGAATTGCATTTTAGACATGTTGATTTTTATGTCTTTAAAATCCATACAAATAAAGAAGTTAGACTAAAAATGATATATTGACCTAGAACTTAGAGTAGGAATCTGACTTAGAAATACATACTTAAAAGTTCCAACAAGGGCTGGGGTTGTGGCTCAGTGGTAGAGCACTTGCCTAGCTTGTGTGAGGTCCTGGGTTCAATCCTCAGCACCACATATAACTAAATAAAATAAAGGTATTGTGAAAAAAAAAAGTTTCAACAAATTGGTGGTAATTGAAACCAGGGAAGTGGATGAGCTTGTGTAGCAATTAGCCTTCAGGAGAAGTTAAACTGAGAAAGTGCAGAAAGGGAGTTCAGAGAAAGACAGGGAAATGTGAATACACAGGAAGATAATGTTCAAAGAAGGGATTAGGCAAAGATGCAAATGTAATTTAAATGTAATTTAAAAGTCAGATAAGCTGAAGATGGTAGATTGCCCATTACTTTAAGTGACATGATGATCATTTCTGTTGTAATGAAAAAAATCTGGGAAACTGAAATAGGTCAACTAGTGAATGGTCTTTGAGGAGACTAGAAAGAAAAATGCAAATCTAGGCATCTTTAAAAAGTTTTATTTGGGGGGGTCCAATGGTGCTTTGTCTTTTTTCTATTTTGTTTATTTATTTGTTTTGTGCCTTCTTTTAGATATTTTTCTTCTGCCACTTTCTCCTGCTTTTTTACTCTAAGTTGTAACCCTTAACTATTCTACCTTGCTATATTAATGATGTCTAAAGCTATTTAATTTCTCCAGTTTCCTGCTTAAAAAAACACATACATACAAAAGACTTGAAAGCTTTTAAACTAATTTTTTAAAATTCATGTTGTTGTTGATCACTTTTAATTGATGATATCATTAGGCATATGGAAAAGCAAATGATAAACTTTATTTTCATCTCTCAAACTAAAACACTAAGTTGGTTAAGATTGATCTGTTTATTTTCCAATGATATTTATCTAATACTCCTCTTTGTATATCACACTTCACTAAGTCTGCCTTGTACTCCCTAATTAGAGTTTCTTAACCTCAATACTAGTGACATTGTGGGCCTGATAATTCTTTGCTGGGAATGTTGTCCCATACACTGTAGAATGGTTAGTAGCCAGACATGGTCATTATTCACTAGATAGCAGTACTACCTTCCTCTCAATTGTGACAACCAATGACAACTCTATGTATTGTGAAAAATCCTATGTGGGACAAAGTTGCACCCTTGGATGGAGAATTGGCACCCTTGAGTAAACCTCTTAGAATTTTCTTTAGAGGATTTTTTTTATCAATGGAGAAGGGTTATAATATGCCTTAAGTTTTGCTGGTTTAAAAGGTATTATTTTCTATTTATTTATCAAAAATCACTTTCTGGGTATAAGGTAACAGTAAGTTTATTCTCTCAACATATTAATAATAATTTTCCATCATATTCTGGAATTTGTGGCTGCTGTGAGGTCAACTGTCAGTCTAACTGATATTCTAATTTGTTTTCATGATTTGCCTTAACCCCCTGTATTAAAGATTTTTCTCTTTTTTCCCCCTTTGGAATTGTGTTTGTTGACTGTGTGACATTTGTGTCTGGATATCTTTTTTTTTATTTATCTTGCTTGGACTGTGTTGGATTTCTTAGAATTGATGTTATTTGCATTTTCTTGAATATTTTAGTCATAATCTCTTAAAAATGCTTCCGTTGCACATTCTCTTCACTATTTATTATAAGAATTCCAATGATGTTTATGCTAGATCTCCCACAGGGTTCCACATGAATCTTAATAGCTCTTCAATATTGTACAATTCTTCATCTCTTTAACCTTCAATGTTAGTTCTACATCCTAATTCATCCATTTTGTTTTCAGTTTTTGGATGTTTTATTCTAATTTCTCTTTTCACATTTTTCTGTATTTGTTCTTTTTAGCTATACATGACAATAGAATGTATTTTGACATATTATACATGCATGGAGTATAACTTGTTCTAATTAGGATCCCATTGTTGGATTTCGTAAATTTTTAACTTTCTAGTTAAATTCCCCATATTATTAAGCATTTATTTTATGTTTTTAAACATACTATACAGAACTATATTGCATTTTGAGTTTTATAATTCTAATACTTGAATATTTTACCTTTTTTTTTTTCATCTGTTGGTTAGTTAGCTGATTCTCATTCTGTGTCTTATGATTTTGACTTTACATTTTTATTTTTTGGTGAATAAATTTTTGATTCCTGACAGAGGTGTGGATATTTTATTTTATTTTTTTATACCTGTCACCTAAAGGCATTGCCAACACAAAACAACTTTACTTGAGGTTTATAGGCCTACACATTTACTATGCTATGGCCTTTAATCCTATTAATGGCTTATAATTATAAATTTCTTCATAGCTTTTCTGCCATCACACATTTGTATTTCTTGTATTTGCCTTTTATACAGTGTATTATTTTTCTCATTTGTTCTTACACTTCAGATTCTTCATTTTGTACTATTGGTTAAATTCTTTGGGCTCTCAACATTAAATGGAAAATCTTATTAGATTCCGCTTACACAATGGATGATAGTTTTTGTTACCAAGAAAATAGTTATATTTGGGATAAAGAGAAAAGATGAGAGGGAAAATGGCCTTCACCACCAAAAGTTTTTCACCCTTGTATTCTATCCAGGTTGGGCCAAAGATATTTTAAAAATTATTTTTATATTATATCTATATTTTTCTAGGACAAATCAATCAAGGTATTCAATCTTTTCTATTCTGGTCATAGAACTAATGCCAAGTTTTGAAGAAGAATAAGAAGAAATAGTTGGCAATACAGGAGACTATAGGGATAAGGAGAAGACAATCACATGTATAAATACCATGAACAATGAAAACAATACATGGATTTAAAAAAAATGAATTGAAAATAGGACTACAATCCTATGTAATGATATTAAAATTATGGGGTTTCAGAGAATTCAAAGAGAGAACACATATACACAATTGGAGCAGACTTTGGGTATCTTGGGAAAAATCAGATCTGGAACTTGGTAAATGTTTGAAAGGAAAATTCACAGTAAGTAGAATACATATTTCAAGAGGAGAATGACAGCATATTTGTTATTTATAAAGGAAACAACAAATATTTGTCTTACAAATAATAATGCATGTTATATATTATATACACAAGTAGTACTATGAAAGAGATTGTGACAATGGCAAAGATTGCAGGGTTTGGGGGACATTTTTCCTTGTTTTATCCCTCCCTTGTTCATCTCACCTTCATACTTATGAATTTTTGTTCATGTTGTAGACAAGTAGAGCTTCCTGTCATTTATTGAAAAAAAATACTGAGCTTGTTCATCAAAACTTCTTCAGAAACACATGCTTGGGGTGTGTGTATGCATAGGGGTTATGTGTGTGAGGGTGTGGGTGTGCGTTCATGTGTGTGTGGGTGCATGTGTGTGTGTGTGTGTGTGAAAGAGAGAGAGAGAGAGAGAGAGAGAGAGAGAGAGAGAGAGAGAGAGAATTGGTTTTTGCACCAGGCAGCTTTGAAGTACAAGTTGTGTGCTATGACATAATTTGACCACCCATTTTAACTATTTAGTAATTGTAAATCTATAATTTGCTTTAAAATGGCTTTTCAGGTCTTTCAAATTAAGCTGGAAGAAAATCCAAGTGTTAGTAGCATTCTGGAAGCTGAAGGGGAAATAAGAGTTTTTCATTTTACAAAATTTTTTTTCCATCTTCCAAAAATGTAAAGTTCTTATGTGGGTCCATTACGGTAATCGGGCTATAATCCTGAACTGATTTATCTATCTGCTGAAATTAGTGAGGTTCCAATCATCTTCCTTCCATGTAGCTGAGATTTTTTTGTGTCTGTGTGACATTTCCACTTCCTTGTACTCTTTTAAGTTCCTCTCTCTCTTCGCATCATTTTCTCTTTGGATTGAGTTTCCATGTTGGAATTTATCTATCATGTAGCTAGTGAGGGAGAAAAGTAGGGGCACATCTAGTTTGGTGAGGTTCTCTCTCCCCATTATATGATCAGATGGAAGCCTAGTCAGAGCCAAAATGAAAGAAACAGTGTCATTGCTTTTAGATTTATGATTTCCTTCACTTATATGTACTCCGTTCAATTAATCTTGATGGTAATATTCAAAGGAGGATGAGACCAATGTACCTGGAATGGTATTGCACTGTTTGACAACTCTAATACACATTTCTCAATATGTCAGGCATTGAATTCTATCTTTCTGTGAACAAGAAAAGTAAACTTTAAGTTTCTTCCATGCTAAGATGAAAATGGATGAAGGTAACATCATGGGAAGTTATGGCTAGTTAAGAACTGTAGAAGAACTGCCCATAGTGCCTAACGTGTCGTAGTACTCAATAAATGCTGATCATTTTACATTGGAATTCTCTGCTAGCATTGAGGTAAGGAACACAAAAGGATGAGACTCTTGAATATAAAAATTGAGAAAAGGAGATGACAGTGCCATGATTTTAGAAATCTTAGTATATAGCTGTAATTAATGATGGATATTTGAGATTGAGTTTCTTTTATGAAGACTCATTATGACTTACTAATAACTGAAATACTAACAGAAAAATCAGAATGCTTGATTTTTCTGTTACTGGAAGCCTGTTATTTTTTGAATGTTCTCCAATTTGGTTAATATATTTTTCTAAACTTTTGGCTGCTTCTGGACATGTACTAGGGACAGCATTAAGATAGGTAAAAGAAACTGAAAAGATTTTCACTGAAGAATGGACTCTAAGAGAAGATTGTCAAAAATCATAGTCAGAAACAATTGGAAAGAGTTAGAGGGGAACACTGATTTTCAACACAGCCTAGTGTCTCTCACTGGGCTTGGCATCTGGAAAAGTCCCATGGATTCATACTTGATTCCTGGGATTAGAGCATGCTGTAATAAAGCAGTTGGGGAAAAAACAAAGCAGTGTCTAACTTCCAACTCTATGGGACATAAAAGGCTTAAGGCATGCTCAGTTTTACAGTTATCTGCTGTGTATTTGTCAAGAGATGCGGCATACAGCAGAAACCAGGAGGCTGTTGGAAGCAAGACTAGGTTGCCTTGAGGCAAACATCAGAGGAAATGAACAGTACCCTGGGTACTTCTGACAGTGTTAGTGTGATAACATACAATGCACATTAATGGTATAACTTTAATTTTATGCATTGGTGAAACAGAACTAGAGGAGAGAAAAATGTCAAATTCCATATATATGGTAGTCCACTGAGGCATAGTTGCAAGAATTCCACCACTACATCAGAAGCATCTAAAGGGAGGCAACTTGGGACTGAATGAAAGGCACATTAGTTTGCCACAGTCATCATGTCCTCATTCTTACTCTCATGGTGGTTTGAGACACCAAATATCAGCTACAACTTCCACATTTTCAAAGTCTCAGAAGGTTTCCCTAATGATGTTTCCCCCAATTTTTTATTCAGTGTTGTCTTGAATGAATAAGATCAGATTGATCAAATGGCTTCAAGGGATCACATTTATATGTGTCATCTCCCCTAGGAGGTTGGTTAATTTCTCCTGTATCCTACAAAAGCATTTGCTGTGGAGAACAATCTGCACAGCTGGCTATGTTAGTGTTTCACATAAATCAGTATGAATTTAGAGTTCTGATAAAAGCTTCCAATAAACTTCTCTCTGCATCATAAAATGAGACACACTTGGAATCATTTATTCTAATTGTCTGTTTTAGAGATTAATATTGAGGACGCAAAAGTTTTAATGTGTACACAATTTAATTTTCTTACATTAGAACAGGTATAGTGTTCTTTAATAGCATCTGATTTATATTCCTTTGTCTCTGAGTCAGTCTCTCTTCTAAGCCCATAATTTAAATATAGGCATGAAGGTACTTTTACTCCATTCAATTAATGTATTCAGAAAGAATGATATGACATAGAAAATAGAAAAAATAGAAAACCCTATGTTTACTCTTTAAAGTCTTGCTAGACTAGAAAAGGAAGAAAAATAAAATTTCTCTTGTATCCTACCAAAGGGTTTTGTAAATAATAAAGGTGGAAGGGAATTGAAGAATCTTCCATATTTTATCTCCAAACTAATGTCCTAGAGTATATATGTATATTATTTTGATTGATGGAAAATCTAAGTACAGAAAGCACTGACAATCTACCTCTGGCTTGAAATGTTTCTATACTCTCATTGATTTGGGGATGAGCTACTTAAAAATAAATTTGATGGGACATAATTGTTTGGCCAATGAATATTCAAGTTGAATTTAAGCAATCTTTAGTTCTCATAAACATAACAAAGAGAGGACTCAGAATTTCACATAGTCTCTTGATGCAAGCCCATGAAGTTTTCTTAGTTGAAAACAAATGCCATAATTATGGGTGAGGTGATTATGCATGAAACACTATAGCATGCACAATAAAAACCTACGTGTAGTATAAACTACAGTGCAAGACATCCAGCAAAATACAGGCTAAGACCAAATTAGGCAGAAAATACCATCTAGCATTGACTAAACTAAGAAGTCAGATCATGATTTACATCACCCACTCTTAAAGATAAGATGCAAGCAAAATAACCACATATCATGGTCCTGATCTGAGAGAACAATCTAAACCAACTACTTACTTGAGAGACTAGTATTAAGTTTAACTGTGAAATAAAGTGCGTAAAATGCAAGAAACATAAGGAGTCCCTGAAAAGGGATGGGGGAGAACAGGAAAAAAATAATAAATATTTACAATTCTGATGAAAATATTTACAATGATTGAAATATTTATAACTTGATGAAAACAATAAACTCACAGATTCAAGAACTACAACAAACACAAAGCCCATGAAACTACACTAAAGCCTATCAGCCAAATTGCTTGAATTTAATGACAAATAGAAATATTTTCAAAACATATGGAGAATGAAAATGTAAAAATTGTCAAAGTTATACAGTTTTAGAAAACAAATCATACACAAATAATATATCACTAGTGATATTAATTTTTGATTAACTAATTAACTCAGTGAAAGCAAAGATTGCCAGAATGTATATTAAAAATCAAGACTATATTATATGCTGGATGACAACATATTAAAAACAGAAATTGATTAAAATTATAAGAATAGAGATATATTTGTTATCAGTAATACAATTAAGTATTTAGAAACACACAAGAACAGAGGACAACTTGTTAGAATCTCTGAAATACTACAAAAGCAGTCCTAAGAGGAGAGTTTGTAGTGTTGTGTGCACACATTAACTACAAAAGCAGAGTTATTCCAAATAAGCCAATCTAATGTTCAAGGTTCAAGAAAAGTAAGAATAAGCCAGGTGTGGTGGCACATGCCTGTAATCCCAATAACTTGGGAGGCTGAGGCAGGAGGATCATGAGTTCACTGCCAGCCTCAGCAACTTAGCAAGGACCTAAGCAACTCAGTGAGACCCTGTCTCAAAATAAAATATATTAAAAAAAGGGCTGGGGGTGTGGCTCAGTAGTTAAGTACCCCTTAGTTCAATCCTTGGTACCAAACAATAATAATAAGAAAACTAAGAATAAACTATGTCCAGAACTAGTAAAAGAAAGGAAATAATTAGCATCAGAGCAGAAATTTATGAAATGCAGAATAACAAAACAATACAAAGGATTGATGCAATAAAGAGTTGGCTAATCAAAATGGTAAACAAGACTGATAAACTCTTAGCAAAATTAGTCAAAAGGAGAAAGAAAACATTCAAATCCAAAGAATTAGAGATTAAAAATGAAAATGTCACCACAGATATTTTTAAAACTCATAGGATCATTAGGGACTGTTCTAAAAAATTACATTCAAACAAATTGGAATTTGAGAAAAAAAGTTAAAATACAAATTGTCAATACCTGCAATGAGACAGTTTATTTGTATAAGTACAGATTTCATAGATATTCAAGGTAGAAAAAAATACTATAAAGAATTTTGTGTTAGTAAATTTGAAAGATAGGTATAAAGGACAAATTCCTCAAAAGACACTACCTCTTTGAAAGACACAACCACTTTACTTGAAAGAACACATTATCCCTAAATGACTTTATTAGGGAATTTTACGAAAAATTTATTTAAGGAAATAATGCTAATTATATGTAAAATCTTTCAGGAAATTGAAGAGAGAATACTTCAACTTATTTATGAGACCAGAAATGTTAAATATTTTTACATAAAAACCCTTATACCAATATACTTCATTAACAAATAGAAATATTTCAAATAAAATGCAAAATATACCAACTGAGACTTATATTTGGAATATAAGGGTTATTGCACTTTCATAAATTAACCAACATGGTTTTCCATAAACACATACTATCAAAGATAAGCCACATGTTCAACACAATAAATCCAGAAAAATTATTGTATGACATCTAACAGTGACTCCTGCAAAACCTGTCAGTGAACAGACATAGAAAAGAATATCCTCAACCCCAAAACTAATTATCTATAAAAAATGTACAGCTAATATCATATTTTATGGTTAAAGTTGGTATGCTTTCCTCCTAAAACCAAAAACAACAAAGGTAGATGCTCAGGCCCCTTCTTTGAAGTGCAAAAGATTTCACCTGTTACAATAAGCCAAGTGAATAAAAAGGCATCCAAATTGTAAAGGAAGAAGAAAACTATCTTCATTCACAGATGACATGATGATCTATGTTGAATATCTCACCAAATAAAAAAATTAAAACAAAAGGTTCTAAAACAAAGTGAGATTAGTAGAGTGGAGTGATACAAATTACTACCAAAAAATCAAGTACACTTTTATATGTAAGCAACTAATAGTTGGATATTGAAAACAAAAATGCAATGCCATTCATTTGGTGAAATGAAATGTTTAAAATTGAAGTAATTCCCTTTGGTCAACTATTAAGTATAATAGTTTTATAAATAATAGTATTATAGTAGTATTATTATTATTATTATTATTATTATTATTATTATTACAGAGCTTCCAATCACTCCTGCAAGGTAGGCGGGCCTGCGACCCACCGGCAGAAGAGGAGCAGCGGCCTGCTGATAGGCAGAGCCGCCCCCTACCCCCCCGCGCCTGCAAGGTAGACGGAACTGTGACCACCATCAGAACAGGCCAGACCTGCAACCGAGAGACAGAACAGGCCCAGTGGCCTGAGGAAGGGTAGAGCCGCCCCCCGCCCCCCGCGCCTGCAAGGTAGGCGGACCTGCGACAGCCCCAGAGGCCTGCAGAGGGGCAGTGCCGCTGCCTGCGCCTGCAAAGTAGACAGAACTGCGACCACCGACAGAACAAGCCTAGCGGCCCGCAGAGGGACAGAGCCGCCGCCCGCGCCTGCAAGGTCGGCGGACCTGCTACCGACCGGCAGAGCAGGCCCAGCAGCCTGCCGGCGTGGTAGGCACATTGCCCCAATTGGAGGAGGGGCAGAGCCGCCGCCCGCGCCTGCGAGGGAGACTTTGCAACTATACAAGACCAATATAAATATATAGGGGGAAAATTCAATAGCACAACAGTTTCACCAAGTAGAAAGGAACGCGAACAGTATGAAGAGACAAGGAAAGAAAGGACCACAAGCATTGCAGGTCAACTCAACGTTAGAAGAGGTAATAGCTGCAGCAGATGGAATGTCAGATAAAGAATTCAGGATATACATGCTTCAGATGATCTGGAGTCTCAAGGAAGACATCAGACAGCAAAATCAGACAATGAAAGATCACTTCAACAATGAATTACATAAACAAATCCAAGAAGCAAAAGATCAACTATACAGGGAAATAGAGGTTATAAAAAATAAACAAACAGAAATCCTAGAAATGCAGGAAGCAATAAGCCAACTTAAAAACTCAATTGAGAATACTACCAGCAGAGTAGAACACTTAGAAGACAGAACATCAGACAATGAAGATAAAGTATTTCAACTTGAAAAGAACATAGACAGCTCAGCAAGACTGTTAAGAAACCATGAGCAGAACATCCAAGAAATATGGGATAACATCAAGAGACCAAATTTAAGAGTCATTGGGATACAGGAAGGGACAGAGTTTCAAACCAAAGGAATGAGCAATCTATTCAATGAAATAATACGAGAAAACTTCCCAGACTTGAAGAATGAGACAGAACCCCAAATCCTAGAAGCCTACAGGACGCCGAATGTGCAAAATCATAAGAGACCCACACCTAGACACATTATAATGAAGATGCCCAACATACAGAATAAGGAGAGAATTTTAAAAGCTACAAGAGAAAGGAAGCAGATCACATTTAGGGGTAAGCCAATCAGGATAACAGCTGATCTTTCAACACAGACTCTGAAAGCTAGAAGATCCTGGAATAACATATTTCAAACACTGAAAGAAAATGGGTTCCAACCAAGAATTGTGTTTCCAGCGAAATTAAGCTTCAGGATGGAAGATGAAATTAAAACCTTCCACGATAAACAAAAGTTAAAAGAATTTGCAGCTAGAAAACCATCTCTTCAAAACATCCTTGGCAAAACATTACAGGAAGAGGAAATGGAAAATAACAATGAAAACCAACAGTGGGAGGTAGGATGCTAAAGGGGGGAAAATAATCAAAGAGGAAAACAAACCATGTTTAGTAACATAAATAAACAAATATGGCTGGAAGAACAACCCATATCTCAATAATAACCCTAAATGTTAATGGCTTAAACTCACCAATCAAGAGACACAGGCTAGTAGAATGGATCACAAAACAAGACCCAACAATATGCTGCCTACAGGAGACGCATTTGATAGGAAAAGACATACATAGGCTGAAGGTGAAGGGTTGGGAAAAATCATATCACTCATATGGACTTCAGAAACAAGCAGGAGTATCCATACTCATATCAAATAAAATAGATTTCAAGCCAAAGTTAATCAAAAGGGATAAAGAGGGACACTACATACTGCTCAAGGGAACCATACACCAACAAGACATAACAATCATAAATATATATGCCCCAAACAATGGTGCAGCTATGTTCATCAAACAAACTCTTCTCAAGTTCAAGAGTCTAATAGACCACCATACAATAATCATGGGAGACTTCAACACACCTCTATCACCACTGGACAGATCTTCCAAACAAAAGCTGAATAAGGAAACTATAGAACTCAATAACACAATTAATAACCTAGACTTAATTGACATATATAGAATATACCACCCAACATCAAGCAGTTACACTTTTTTCTCAGCAGCACATGGATCCTTCTCAAAAATAGATCATATATTATGTCACAGGGAAACTCTTAGACAATATAAAGGAGTAGAGATAATACCATGCATCCTATCTGATCATAATGGAATGGAACTGAAAATCAACGATAAAAGAAGGAAGGAAAAAGAATACATCACTGGGAGAATGAACAATAGGTTACTGAATGATCAATGGGTTATAGAGGACATCAAGGAAGAAATTAAAAAATTCTTAGAGATTAATGAAAACACAGACACAACATATCAGAATCTATGGGACACATTGAAAGCAGTTCTAAGAGGAAAATTCATTGCTTGGAGTTCATTCCTTAAAAAAAGAAAAAAACAACAAATAAATGATCTCATACTTCATCTCAAAATCCTAGAAAAAGAAGAGCAAAACAACAGCAAAAGAAGTAGAAGGCAAGAAATAATTAAAATCAGAGCTGAAATTAATGAAATCGAAACAAAAGAAACAATTGAAAAAATTGACAAAACTAAAAGTTGGTTCTTTGAAAAAATAAACAAAATCGACAGACCCTTAGCCATGCTAGCGAAGAGAAGAAGAGAGAGAACTCAAATTACTAACATACGGGATGAAAGAGGCAATATCACAACAGACACTTCAGAAATACAGAAGATAATCAAAAATTATTTTGAATCCTTATACTCCAATAAATTAGAAGATAGTGAAGGCATAGATAAATTTCTTAAGTCATATGATCTGCCCAGATTGAGTCAGGAGGATATAGACAACCTAAACAGACCAATATCAATTGAGGAAATAGAAGAAACCATCAAAAGACTACCAACTAAGAAAAGCCCAGGACCAGATGGGTATACAGCAGAGTTTTACAAAACCTTTAAAGAGGAACTAATACCAATACTTTTCAAGCTACTTCGGGAAATAGAAAAAGAGGGAGAACTTCCAAATTCATTCTACGAGGCCAACATCACCCTGATACCTAAACCAGACTAAGACACTTCAAAGAAAGAAAACTACAGACCAATATCTCTAATGAACCTAGATGCAAAAATCCTCAATAAAATTCTGGCCACTCGGATACAAAAACATATCAAAAAAATTGTGCACCATGATCAAGTAGGATTCATCCCTGGGATGCAAGGCTGGTTCAATATACGGAAATCAATAAATGTTATTCACCACATCAATAGACTTAAAAATAAGAACCATATGATCATCTCGATAGATGCGGAAAAGCATTCGACAAAGTACAGCATCCCTTTATGTTCAAAACTCTAGAAAAACTAGGGATAACAGGAACATACCTCAATATTGTAAAAGCAATCTATGCTAAGCCTCAGGCTAGCATCATTCTGAATGGAGAAAAATTGAAGGCATTCCCTCTAAAATCTGGAACAAGACAGGGATGCCCTCTCACACCACTTCTGTTCAACATAGTTCTCGAAACACTGGCCAGAGCAATTAGACAGACAAAAGAAATTAAAGGCATCAAAATAGGAAAAGAAGAACTTAAATTATCACTATTTGCAGATGACATGATTCTATACCTAGCAGACCCAAAAGGGTGTACAAAGAAACTATTAGAGCTAATAAATGAATTAAGCAAAGTGGCAGGATATAAAATCAACACGCATAAATCAAAGGCATTCCTGTATATCAGCGACAAGTCCTGTGAAATGGAAATGAGGACACCACTCCATTCACAATGTCTTCAAAAAAAATAAAATACTTGGGAATCAACCTAACAAAAGAGGTGAAAGACTTATACAATGAAAACTACAGACCCTAAAGAGAGAAATAGAAGAAGATCTTAGAAGATGGAAAAATATACCCTGTTCATGGATAGGCAGAACTAACATCATCAAAATGGCGATATTACCAAAAGTTCTCTATAGGTTTAATGCAATGCCAATCAAAATCCCAACGGCATTTCTTGTAGAAATAGATAAAGCAATCATGAAATTCATATGGAAAAACAAAAGACCCAGAATAGCAAAAACAATGCTAAGCAGGAAGTGTGAATCAGGCGGTATAGCGATACCAGACTTCAAACTATACTACAGAGCAATAGTAACAAAAACAGCATGGTACTGGTACCAAAACAGGCGGGTGGACCAATGGTACAGAATAGAGGACACAGAAACCAATCCACAAAACTACAACTACCTTATATTTGATAAAGGGGCTAAAAGCATGCAATGGAGGAAGGATAGCATCTTCAACAAATGGTGCTGGGAAAACTGGAAATCCATATGCAACAAAATGAAACTGAATCCCTTTCTCTCGCCATGCACAAAAGTTAATTCAAAATGGATCAAGGAGCTTGATATAAAATCAGAGACATGGCGTCTGAAAGAAGAAAAAGTTGGCTACAATCTACATACTGTGGGGTCGAGCTCCAAATTCCTCAATAGGACACCCATAGCACAAAAGTTAATAACTAGAATCAACAAATGGGACTTACTCAAACTAAAAAGTTTTTTCTCAGCAAAAGATACAATAAGAGAGGTAAATAGAGAGCCTACATCCTGGGAACAAATCTTTACTCCTCACACTTCAGATAGAGCCCTAATATCCAGAGTATACAAAGAACTCCAAAAATTAGACAATAAGAGAACAAACAACCCAATCAACAAATGGGCCAAGGACCTGAACAGACACTTCTCAGAGGAGGACATACAATCAATCAACAAGTACATGAAAAACTGCTCACCATCTCTAGCAGTCAGAGAAATGCAAATCAAAACCACCCTAAGATACCATCTCACTCCATTTAGATTGGCAGCCATTATGAAGTCAAACAACAACAAGTGCTGGCGAGGATGTGGGGAAAAGGGTACACTTGTACATTGCTGGTGGGACTGCAAATTGGTGTAGCCAATTTGGAAAGCAGTATGGAGATTTCTTGGAAAGCTGGGAATGGAGCCACCATTTGACCCCGCTATTCCCCTTCTCGGTCTATTCCCTAAAGACCTAAAAAGAGCATGCTACAGGGACACTGCTACATCGATGTTCATAGCAGCACAATTCACAATAGCTAGACTGTGGAACCAACCTAGATGCCCTTCAATGGATGAATGGATAAAAAAAATGTGGCATTTATACACAATGGAGTATTACTCTGCATTAAAAAATGACAAAATCATAGAATTTACAGGGAAATGGATGGCATTAGAGCAGATTATGCTAAGTGAAGCTAGCCAATCCCTAAAAAACAAATGCCAAATGTCTTCTTTGATATAAGGAGAGTAACTAAGAACAGAGTAGGGTCGAAGAGCATGAGAAGAAGATTAACATTAAACAGGGATGAGAGGTGGGAGGGAAAGGGAGAGAGAAGGGAAAGTGCATGGAAATGGAAGGAGACCCTCAGAGTTATACAAAAGTACATACAAGAGGAAGTGAGGGGAAGGGGAAAAATAATATAAGGGGGACAAACAAATGTCAGTAGAGGGGGCAGAGAGAGAAGAGGGGAGGGGAGGGGAGGGGAGGGGAGGGGAGGGGGGATAGTAGAGGATAGGAAAGGCAGCAGAATACAACAGACACTAGTATGGCAATATGTAAATCAATGGATGTGTAACTGATGTGATTCTGCAATCTGTATATGGGGTAAAAATGGGAGCTCATAACCCACTTGAATCAAATTGTGAAATATGATATATCAAGAACTATGTAATGTTTTGAACAGCCAACAATAAAAAATTAAAAAAAATAAAATAAAATAAAATAAAATAAAAAATAAAATTGAAGTAATTCCCTTTGGTCAACTATTAAGTATAATAGTTTTATAAATAATATTATTATAGTATTATTGTTATTATTATTATTATTATTATTATTATTATTTATTTTGAAATAGAGTCTTAGTAAGTTGCTGAGAATGGCCTTGAACTTTTTTTTATCTCTGCTATTGCTGAGATAAAATTTAAAATATATCAGAAAAAGTACAAAATACTTAAGGATAAATCTGATAAGCAATGTGCCTGACGTATATGCCCAAGACTAAAAACTGTTGTTGTGATATAAAGCGCCTCAATAAATGTAAAGGTAAACCATATTCAGATTCAGAACTAATAAGACTTACTATTTTAATGATATCATTTCCAACAAAATTGATCAATAGAATTAATGTGATCCTTATAGAAATTCCATCATGCTCTTAGGAGAAACCAACAATCTGGAGAGTTTTGAAGCTTTCTTTCCAGGTAGATGCACATCTGTTTTCTTTTTGTGCAAGTTTGCAGGCACAGGTACACTTTCTACCCATCTGTCAGCAGAATCTTTTTGGTGAGTTTAAGTGTAGGAGACAGAATTTTCACCACATTTCCAGTTGCTGCTGACCTTTACTGGGATTGAAGTAAACAGAGGGTTTTCTGCTCTTCTCCATTGGCAGATAGTGGTTGATTCATTCCTAAATATGCTCCAAATAAGATGGAGTGTGTGGCTGCCCTCTAAGATAGATGATAACCTCCTGATTCACATGCAAGTCTCAGAGTTTCATGGAATTCTCTACGATCTCCTAGTACCACACATCTGTGCTACTGTCAGGTATTAGAGAGCTTTCTCAGGTCCTCTGCCTTTCCCTGAATTATTTTATGAACATTTAATGAAGACTCTTAACAGAAGATTGGTATAAGATACATGAGTCTTTAGAACTCTCAGGATAACCTCATTTGAAATTTAAAGCTTGGAAAAAGTTCAGTTTTTCTGCCACTATTTGCTTTCATGACTGCCACATTTCTTCTAATTTGGCTCAAAATAAAGCTATTTGTTCTATTTACACTTGGAGGAGTTAGTTAAACATTAGGATCCATTTTACCTGGTTGCCTTACAATCTCAGCTGTTTGATGAGTTCAATTTTATTATTTTGCTCATTATTTTTTTTTTCTTGACAGTAGGTTGTATAAGTCAGTTTCACTGTGACCAAAATATCCAACACAAACAACTTAAGAGAGGATGAGTTCATTTTGGCTCAATGTTTGAGATTTCCCTCCATGGTCATCTGGCTTCATTGGGCCTACAGTGAGGCAGAATCCATGGTGGAATGAAGTGGCAGAGAAAGCTACTCAGTTCTTAGCAGCAAGAAAGCAAAGAGAGAGAGGGAAAAGGACGAGGAACAAGATTAAACCTTCCAGGGCACATCCTCAATGAACTAAATTCTCCAACTAGGTCACACATTACAATAATTTTTTTTGTAATATTAATCCATCAAATAGATTAATCCACTGGTGAAGTTGGAGTTCTCATGATCCAATCAGTTTCTAAAAGGCTCACTTCTGTACCTTGCTACACTGGGGACCAAGTCTTTAAGTACATGAAATTCCATGTCCAAACTATACCATAGGAAAAGAGTAACATTCTCTTACAGTTTTTTTTTCCCATTTTAAGTGGGATTATAATGATGATTAAGATTTAAGGGTACATATTATGACTCCTTTGAAGGTCAGGAATCTCTAATTGAGAAAAACTGAATAACTTGATTAAGATCATGAAGCTGGGAAGTGAGAGAACCTTGAGTCAAAATTCCTAAGTTGATGATAGACAGTATTTTTAGATAGAATTCTGAAATGTATATAATGGTAACCAAACCATATACTTCTAGGCTGTTAAAGTATTGAAAAAAACAACAATAATTGATAGTAATTGATAGTATCTGAAGTAATATAAAACCATATAATTATTTGCTAGAATATAATTGTTAAATATTATTATCATTGCTGCTAAAAATGGAAAGAAACTTAGACTCAACATGCTTAAATATATTCTCCATGAATGTACACCAAATTTATAATAGTCAAGATTCAAACATCTTTTTGACTTTCAAGTACATGTTCTTTTACATTAGGAAAAATGCGATATACATGTAAATGCTGTTAAGCCCTCCTTTCCATTTTTTATGTTCCCAGATTTTTCCTAACTGAATTCTAGACAGAACGAAAATATGACCATCTCTATTGGTAGTTTTTTATGGAGTAGAAATTCTACCTTGTTACAATCCTAGCATAGCATTGCTATAATTTTCTTATGATGTATTAGTTTGTACTTGATATTCCTAAATTGCCTTATTAAAATTACTTATTCTCTTGAGAAATGCATTGACAATATAATATATTGCAATGACCCAAAGAATGACTGTCAAAAATAATCTTGATTCAAGACCTAATTGTGTGCTTTACATTTCTGACATTCAGTTTTATTATCTTTTAAACTTCTTATAATAATGAATCAATGCAAATAATTGCTATTTTTAGAAGAGCTTTATAAAATAAAACATACTATATTAATGCTAATGAGTCAGTATCTATGTTTCTGTTTTGAAATCTTCTAATGACAAAGTTACAATTGCTGAGGTCAAAAGAGTGATTTAATTAGTGTTGTCTTCATTCTAAGTGATAAGCCTGGAAAGAGTTTTGTATTTGTCTGTAATTAAAAAATTTTACTTCTGTTTAGCTTGTCATCTGGATTTCTGTTTTATTTATCATCTTTTATTCTTTTGAAATACTCAACATTTTAAACTCTCTTAGAATCTCTTATTCTTCATATCTATCTGGTTCAGAAGGAAATGGCATTGAGATTATGTTGAAAATGTAACATTAGTTAAGAATACAGGTATTTGCAAATATTTATGTATACAAAACCCACCTAACAAAGTTAAATTATTGGAAGTGAAAGGAAGATTCCTCAGGTACAATGGATGTTAAAATAAGCAAGAAAACTTTTTATTCAGTCAGATAATATCCCTGGGGCTTTCTCCTAGTCTATTAGGTTCATTCTACTATAAACATCCTTTATGGCTTCTGATCACAGAAATTAAAACATTACACAGTGAAAGAACAGAAGTAAGTTGACTCAAGATTAGTTTTGTTTCAACCTTAAAAAAGATGGTCAGCAAACTGATTTATGAGGCTGGTGCACCCACTCTGTTGTGTAAGAAGAAGGAAGAAGTTCCCTAGAAGCAAAATATACCTGAGATCTGAAAAACATTTCCAATCTCTGAAAAGGTCAAGGAAAACTAGTTGGTTGGTCTGTTGCTATAGTTAAAGTGTTATGGGAATGTAGGAGACCTCAGCTTTGGTTCATTTTAAAGTTCTTTGTCTGAATTTCTACAATGTCCTGCAGAGTGATCCTTTGGGAGATATTTAGGTAATAAAAAAGTGGTCAGATGAAGTAGGGAGACAAAGCATTCTTCATATGCACCAAACTCTCTAAGTAATCCTAAAGTAAAAATACATCTTCAATTATTTTAATCTCAGCGGCTTTAACTGATATTGAAAAATGACACAATTTTTAAACATGAAGCTTGCTCATTTCCAATGGAGAAATCTTTTGAATTTAAGTTTCATCACCTTTTTTTTTGCTATTGCTGAGATAAAATTTAAAATATATCAGAATCTAATTCCTCTCTGTTGAATTTATAAAGGTTGAATCTGAATCATCATTATATATTGTAACAAAAGTCTTTTTGTTTATCTTGAAGTAGCAGACTCCAGATACAGGCAGAAGAAATTATTAATCATCTAACTAAGGAGTCCACAAATCTACAACTGAGTGTCACAGCACTTCACTTTTCTTATTCTGTGAAGGTAGCTTTCCTGTTAACTCAACCCATGTCTCTTTCCACAGCATATTAAATCATCTACTTTGGTATGGCAGCACAGGACTCCTACATTCTTTGCAAATGATACTTTGTAAGTGAATTTTCTTAATTATGGGTATTCCCATGTCTTTACCTGAAGTCTTTATTTATGTTATAGATTATAAGATTATGTCAATTTAAGCAAACAACAAGTAACCTAAGTGAAAATATAAACAAAAAGAAGCATGAAGTTTTTCTTGTTCTTTTCAATTCATAAAATATTCTACAACAAACAACTTAAAAAAGAATAGCATTTGCATGATATATTAACTTCCTTTCTTATTTTGTAATAAAAAAGCAAAATAACAGCACATTACTAAGTTTCTATCCCAATTCCTCACTTAAATGATGCAGTAAAAATGTTTAAACTGATATCACTTTCAAGATTGGTAGAGGGAAAAACCAAGAATTTATTTATTTTTCTTAAATATTGGACTTTTTTTCTAAGAAACAACCAATGCCCATGTCTAAATTGTGACAAAGGAATATCCAGAAAAGTTTGAGAACAGATATTAATGAAATTCTACTATTACAACAATACATAATATGAAAGCATTTGGAAGTAATTGAGTCTAGAAGTGGAGAGTGAATAGCTCCATATTTATCCATTGTCCATGAAAAGCATCTTTGTATGTGGAGGTCCCATGGGAAAAACCTCCTACAGTTGAGGCTAGAAGTATAAAGGAAGCTCAGTGGGACACTTGATCTCAGCACAGACTCTGCAAATAGACATGCAACCCACATAGATAAGGTGATACACTTCCAACAGGCTGTACAAAACTCCATGGGTATTCAACTGCACCACCAAAATTTTGTTTCTTTCTGGGAAAACAGATAAACAATCTTTCCCAGACTCTGTTGTAGTCAATTGTGGTTCATAGATTGTGAGTAGATAGAATATGTGACATTTTCAGAACTAGCCAAAAAAGGCTTCCTGTGATGTTCCACATTTTTCTTGCTCTTGTTGATCTATGGCAATCCAGAAAATCTAGCAGCTCATATATTTTAGTATTGAGTATTTTAGTATTTAGAGCTACTTCTAGTGTGAATTCTCAAATTATCATGTTGAATACAGGTCTACTACCCTTCATGTTCTTCTGCCCAAAACACAGGAACCAATATAAGCCCTGATGTGAGCAATCAAATACATTTCTATCTTGTTGACAAATTATACATTTGGGTCTATTTATTACTGCAGCTTATTTTTGGCTAACTAATTCAACTCTTTCTACTTCTATCTGGGATAGTAAAATTTAAACAATAGTTTCCACCAATCCAATGTATTAAAAACAAGAAAATACATAAAAGTCATTTGAAACTATGGGATAGTATTGGGAATTATCACCTTCCTAAATTGTTCCACTGTGAGGAAAAAGAAAAAGTCTAGTACAATCTAATTATGATCTTAATAAGCTTCAAGATCACTTATCACTTTGACTTTAGGAAAGCAATAGGAACATAAAAGCAAGTTTCTTACCATCTCATATGGGATCTCACTAAAATAACCAAATAAAAACAATAACAAGGTAGAAATACATC
This sequence comes from Marmota monax, assembly GCF_021218885.2. NCBI lineage: Eukaryota > Metazoa > Chordata > Mammalia > Rodentia > Sciuridae > Marmota > Marmota monax. The sequence goes on from NW_026692881.1 coordinate 1,269,126, forward strand.
ATAACTGCAAATAGGAAATAACAGTAGCTACAGGAATAATGGAGTATGGAGATCAATTGAAGGATCTTCTCTGAACAATAAAGTGCTGTATCATGTGAAAAGAAGCAAAAACCAGGCCAATGCAGCAAAACTAGAATTAATTTTGGCAGGTGTTTCTTGAAGGCACAGGAAAGCCACAAGAGAAACGAAGTCCTGCCACATGAAGTCATGAGACAGTGAATGCTGAATAGATGATAAAGGACTACGTGTAGCATACAAGGAACAGAGTGGTGGTGATTATGCTAACAATGACAATGATGGTGGTGACAATTCAGAAACTTAAAAAAAAAATGAGGAGGCATCTGCTTTCTACTTTTGAGGAAATAACTCAAAATGAAGTTAAAATGTTAACTAAAGCAAGGAAAATAGAAAATCATGAAGGAAATTTAAATTGTATCAAATTCAGAATATTGAATTTGCAATGCAGGGGAAACTTTAAGATAATCTGTAACAATGTAGAATCAAAATACAAAAATTAATACCAAATCCTAAAGAAGCTGGTGAATTTGAAAGACTGATAATGGAAATCTCAAAGAGAAACCTTCATCTAAAGAAAACAGAAGAAAGGAGCATTGAATGACAGTGACTTGAATTTGGTATCTACCTTAACCACTTGCATCATCACACACGTTAGAAATTTTGAACAATTTGTTTATCCTCTCAATGCTCCAGGGTCATCATCTAAAAAGTAGCTTTAAAATTAATAAAATTTTCATAGAACTACTGTTAATATTAAATAAGACTATATACAGAAAGAGATTTAAACACCCTGGCTGTTTTTCATGCTCAGTGCGTCCTCAGTATTATAATGATTAAATGTAACATTTTAATTCAAAAATGTTAGTCAGGATAATTTTAACATCTAAATTCTGAATTTCAATATAAAAGGAATTATTATTATCACTATTATTTTTATTATTTAGTACCAAGGATTGAACTCAGGGGGGGCTTAACTACTGAGAAATAACCACAGACTTTTATTATTATTATTATTAATAATATTATTATTATTATTATTATTTATTTTGAAATAGAGTCTTAGTAAGTTGCTGAGAATGGCCTTGAACTTGGCTGTCTTCCTGCCTCAGCATCCTGAGTTGCTGGGATTACAGGTGTATGCCACTGCACCCAGCTTCAAAGGAATTACTATAGATGGCAACAGTAATTAAATGTGATCAATAACTGGGCCAGTCTGATTTAATTTTTTGAATATCACCAAGTAAAATAAATTTGAATTATCTGACGCTAAATCAATGGAGAATAAAATCTCCTTATAAATTCTCATTTTTTCTCCTCAACCATATAATAAGGAGGAAATAATAATACATACTTCCAGAGCCTTATACCTCCTGTGTTCACTTTTGGTTGTTCATGTTACCAAATATTAGCAAAATGGCAGTGGTAGAAAAAGTGGGGCAAATAGTTGAGCACACAGGCATCTGCTCACATACACACACAGACATGCACACACACAAGCACAAAACACACTGGCAATGTGCTAGAGGGACACATATCTAGTTTTCAAATTTGTATAATTCTTTGGCTCTTAAACCCCCAGAGAGTAAAAGAGGGATTAAGCCTCTTGCATTAGAGTTTTATTTGGCAGATTTCCTTTTTGTAAAATATTCTGTATCCTATAGATAATATTCTAGTTATAACTTTTAAAAAATACAATCTTGAAAAAGGTGTTCTGTCTTAATGTGTTAGAAATGCTTTCTTTTCATAAGTCATGGTGTGTATTTAAGGAGCAATTACAAAAGAATGACTCATGGAGCAATAGTAACTCAATGCCAATTTTCTGTATTTTTAATTTGTCTAATGTTCATATTGTAGTAATTTGGTGAAATGAAATGTTTAAAATTGAAGTAATTCCTTTGGTCAACTATTAAGTATAATAGTTTTATAAATAATAGTATTATAGTAATTCTTTTGATCAACTATTAGGTATAATAGTTTTATAAATAATACTTTCTTAGTACACTCCTGCAATTTTAAGTTGATTTCTAGGAGATACAAAAGGTTAAACTAATTAATGATTGAGATAGTATTTCATCATTCATTAGGAATAAGTGAATTTCTTTATAAAATGAACGGTCTTCTTCAGTTGTTAAATGTGTAAATTTCATTTCAAATATGCACAGCCTTCGATCTATTTAAAGACTGATATGTCAATGATGAAAAGTAAATTACAGAAGCTAATTAAGTTTAGAAATCCTGAGCTCCTGGCTATGGTAACTGCTGTGATGTCAGGCTTCTTCCCTGATTATGAGAAATAAGAAGGAAGAGGTGGCACTTGGAGCAAATATTTCCAACCTAAATAGGAGATGTGATCTTTGTTAGCAATTATGGAAAACAAGGTCACAGCATCGAATGACAATTCTTAGCAGACTACTTTCTGGCTTAAATAGAATGTCACAATTTCTCGCAATTGAAAGGGCTGATTGTAGACTTGTAAAGAACATATGTTTTAACTTACAATCTTTTTCTTTTTAGAAAACATGTAGATTTTTCTAATACAGCATGCATTCTTTTTTAAATTTAATTTAATTTTTTAATTTATTTATATATGATAGTGGAATGCATTACATTCTTATCACACATATAGAGCACAATTTTTCATATCTCTGGTTGTATTCACAGTACAGTCACACCAATTCATGTCTTTATACCTGCACTTTGGATAATAATGATCATCACATTCCACCATCATTAATAACTCCATGCCCCTCCCTTCCCCTTCAACCCCTCTTCCCTATCTAGAGTTCGTCTATTCCTCCCATGCTCCCTCTCCCTAACCTACTCTGAATGAGTCTCCTTATATCAAAGAAAACATATATTTTTTTGGTTTTTGGGTTTTGGGGTTTGGCTAAGTTCACTTAGCATTACCTTCTCTCACTCCATTCACTTACCTGCAAATGCCATAATTTTATTTTCTTTTGTTGCTGTGTAATATTCTATTGTGTATATATGCCACATTTTTTTATCCATTCATCTATTGAAGGGCATCTAGTTTGGCTCCACAGTTTAGCTGTTGTGAATTGTGCTGCTATAAACATTGATGTGGCTGTGTCCCTATAGTAGTCTGTTTTTAAGTCCTATGCTGCTTTTAAGACCAAGGAAAGAGATAGCTGGGTCAAATGGTGGTTGCATCCTCAATTTTCCAAGAAATCTCCATATTACTTTCCATATCGGCTGCACTAATTTGCAGTCCCACCAGCAGTGTATGAGTGTACCTTTTCTCCCACATCCTCGCCAACACTTATTGTTGTTTGTATTCATAAAAGCTGCCATTTTGACTGGAGTGAGATGAAATCTTGGAGTGGTTTTGATTTGCATTTCTCTAATTGCTAGCAAGGATGAACATTTTTTTTTCATATATTTGTTGATTGATTGTATATCATCTTATGAGAAGTGTCTGTTCAGGTCCTTGGCCCATTTATTGATTGGGTTGTTTGTTTTTTTGGTGTTTAACTTTTTGAGTTCATTATATAACCTAGAGATTAGTGCTGTATCTGATGTGTGAGGGGTAAAGATTGGCTCCCAAGACGTAGGCCCTATATTCACCTCACAGATTGTTTCTTTTGCTGAGAAGGAACTTTTTAGTTTAAGTCCATCCCATTTATTGATTCTTGTTTTCATTCTTGTGCCAAAGGAGTCTTATTAAGGAAGTTGGGGCCTAATCCCACATGATGGAGATTAGGGCTTCCTTTTTCTTCTATTAGATGCAAAGTCTCTGTTTTATTCCTAAGTCCTTGATCCATTTTGAGTGAGTGTTGTATATGGTGAGAGATAGGAGGTTAATTTCATTTTGTTGCATATGGATTTTCAGTTTTCCCAGTACCATTTGTTGAAGAGGCTATCTTTTCTCCAATGCATGTTTTTGGCACCTTTATCTAATATAAGATAATTGTAATTTTGTGGGTTAATCTCTGTGTCCTCTATTCTTTACCATTGGTCTACCATTCTGTTTTGGTGCCAATACCATGGGGTTTTTTTTTGTTACTATTGCTTTGTAGTACATTTTAAGGTCAGGTATAATGATGCCACCTGCTTCACTCTTCCTGTTAAGGATTGCTTTAACTATTCTGCATCTCTTGTTTTTCCAGGTGAATTTTATGACTGCTTTTTCTATTTCCATAAGGAATGTCATTGGGATTTTGATTGGAACTGCATTAAATCTGTATAGTGCTTTTGGTAGTATACTCATTTCAACAATATTAATTCTGCCTATCCAATAACAAGAGAGACCTTTCCATCTTCTAAGGTCTTCTTTGACTTGTATACCTAGAAGACCCTAAAAGTTCCATCAGAAAACTTCTAGAACTAGTAAATGAATTCAGCAAAGTAGGAGGATATAAAATCAACACCCGTAAATCAAAGGCAATTCTGTGTATCAGTGACAAATCCTCAAAAAGGGAAATGAGGAAAACTACCCCATTTACAATAGCCCCCACCAAAAAAATAAAATACTTGGGAGTCAACAAAAGAGGTAAAAGGTCTATATAATGAAAATTATAGCATGCATTCTTATATTAAATATTTTTTCTGGAAAAATATAAGCGCATTACTATGCCTGCTTTTGTGCTTTTCCCTAGTCTGTTCCTTTAGTTTGTCATCTTGATTGAATTTAAAAAAATAATAATGTTAATGTCCAGTAAAATTTTACTAATTTTCTTTCCATAGGTCTTCAAAGTCACACGACTAAGAAATAACAATGACACTAATAAAAATAACAAAATAGCCTCTACATTTAAATTGCACTATACAATTGAAAAACTGATTTTACAATAGTCAACCTATTTAGTTTTGGTTATTCCTTAGAATAATACCATAAGGAAGGTATTTCCCAGTTAGCAATCAAGGAAATAGACAGCTAAATAATTGTCATTGGAGAAGGCCAAAGCCAAAGAATCTCAAATTTTCTGATGTTAAGGGTGGGCTTAGTATAATTCCTTCATAGATGTTTGATTGGGTTGAAATATCAACAGCAATCAGCAAAAAAAAAAAAAAAAATGATAAAAATTGAAAAGCCAGTGGTTGCCTCTCCATGTTTAGTTCAAATTCTAAAGAAGGAAGTGGACATATGCAGGCCACTTATTGTTTGTTAGATTTTGGAATGGACTGAAAATATTAAGAATATTAATATTAAATTCTCATTCTGTAGGATCAGAGAAGCTTCTCAAATTATCTAAGTGACCCTAATAATCAACAGAATATTGGACCCTAGGCCTACCAGATTACTAAGCCTTCTTCATTATACCATAGCTTGTAAAACCAATCATTCCAAACAGCATGTATTTTACAAGCATCTATCACTTTCCAAAATAACTTCTGTGTAGCAATGTTGGTATGATTGCCTATCAGACAACATTTATTAAAAATAAGCACTGTAGATATTAAATCAAATCTGATAGAGTTTAAGGCTGAGGTTTAAGAATTTAGACAGAGGATATCAATCTGAAATTTCTAGGTCTTTTATCCTCTTTAGTTCATTTTTATAATAATGAAAACTAAGTAAGATGTGTTAGTTTTGAGCAAAACTTCGACAATTTTGATGACTTCTGAAAATTTCTCTGGTCTAAATCTTATCCCAATATAATCATCATGTATGTAAAGTATAAGACTTAAAATAAAGAAAAGAATGGACTGTGAATCACGACCCACCCTGGAATTCTATTAGGTTCTTGACTTTCAGAATTGCAGAATATCGCTAAAATAATAAGCCTTTGGATTCAGAACACTGATGTTTGAATTCTAGCTTCAGCCAGATATGACCTTAGGAAAGCTATTTAATCTTCCTATGATATAATTTTTAAATTTGCAAAAGTCGACTAAAATTTCAAAAATCAAAATGAAAGAGTTACTTTAAGAAGTGAATATTAGAAATAACTAAATGTAATAATTCTAATTGCCAATGACATCTTCAAGAAAGACTAAGATTTGTTTAATAATTCAGACTCCAAAATGAAAATATTACAACTCTGTAATAGAAGAAAAAATAAACCAGCTCAAAATTCTAACTCTAAGAGTAGAAACAGTTTTGGGGATGATCACTGTCATATTGTTAAAATATTTTAAGTTCTATTTTACTACATTGTACTCATTTATAACCCCAAAATAGTCATTGTTTCTAAACTAGATACAATTTCCTCCTCTGTGAAATGAGGCACAGTATAAAATGAGAGACTTGAAAAATTGTAAGATTCTTTAAAAATATAATTTTTTACACAAATATTCTAATTTTTCATTTGTCAATTATCTAAAATTCTTAGATTTCTTTATATTTATATCCTATCCAAAATTAATGCTACAAGATGAGAACATCTAATGTAAACTAAATAGCTAACTGAGAGTGGATTTAGCATGTGATAAGCTTTGTAAAGATTTTCATTAAATGATAAAATGTAATCAATCATTAATTTAGTATTTGTTTTCACTAATCATCATAGAGATAATCAAAATGCAAAAGAAAAAAATAAATTATCACTGCTACCTTCTTATCAAGTAAGCCATTGTGATTACCGCCAACTATCTTCCCCAATTAGCTCAACACTTTGAAGAAGTAGAACAATTTTCTCCCTTTGTATAACCAGAAAATTGGACCTATTATTATTTCATTACTGTATCATTAGTGACTGTCAAAATTTTTAGGTTAGCATAAAATAGTGTGAATATGAATTCTCTGTTGAAGTTTCCAATTGCAGTGTAGTTCCTTTAACAGGACAGTATTTAGAGAGGTGTGTAGCATTTCAATAAAATAAATAAAATGTAGGAAACATCATCCTTCTCATTTTTTGAGCCCTTCATTTCATTTATCTCCAAAAAATGAGCTAATGTATTATCAATAAATGCTTAGAAACTAGAAATTGTCCTTCATTTAAAGGAAGTAATATAACAAACAATAGATAACAAATTCCATAACCTTTTTTTCTTTAAATACCTTTATTTTATTTGTTTGTTTATTTATTTACTTACTTATTTTTATATGATGCTGGCAATTGAACTCAGTGCTTTACACATGCTAGGCAAACGTTCTACCACTGAGCAACAACCCCAGCCCAAATTCTCTAATCTTTATAGCTAGTTTCCAGAACATAGGCTTCATGAAGTAGGCATGATACAACATATATTTTCAAATCACCATCTCCTATGCTCAGCTACTAATACTTAGAAACAATACAAATTCTTATATGTGAGTTTAGATTCCTCATTAGAGAGTTAAATGATACTTGAATGAATGATAAATGACCAAATAAGCAATGCCATTTGCTCTTATTAAGGCACGATTATTATTTAATTATTGAATCTAACATCACAATAACATATTGTGGCTTAAATAAGTGGAAGTTTAATTCATTCTCACTTACTGGGCAAAACGTAACACTTTAGGGCCAATACTATAGATCTAGACCCTTTCTGATTCACTCTTCTGTCTCAACATGTGGATTCCATCTCATATTTCAGAATGGTTACTTTGGTTTCTATCCTCATAAACTACTTCCTAAACACAGAAGAGAGAAAGAAAATACAGCATATGTCTACGCTTTTCAAGGACAGCACCCAGAAATCATAGTCATTTCAAAGTCTCTCATTGTACTCTGTGAGACTATATATGTGGCTTGACTATATATACACATATAATATCAAGGAATGGAGAAAAGTGAAATCCTCAGTGGATTAGAAAGTCAGTACTGACTAGCATTATCTGTCATAATCACCATTTTATCTACCCTAAAGCAGGAAATAGGAACAACTTGCATCTTTGCCATTTCATTATAAGCAAAGAAAAGAAAACAATAATAGCTTTTATAACAGGATGAACCAGTAATACCAACTATCAGTTCTGTTCTCCCCTCCATCAGGATATAAAGTATTTAATAGGTTTCACAAAACTCTTTTAAATTATATGGGTGCATTTAGAGATAAAAATAGTTCTAAACTTTTAGATTTCTCTTATTGAAATCATTTCTTGCTTGCCAAGTCTGTTCTAGCTATGGCTTCTTGACAAAAATACAACTAGCACAAGTGAATTTGCAAAATAATCATGATGGATTAATTAATGGGATCTGATATTACAACCTTCAGGAGCAGACCTAGGCTCATGGTAAGCCATACTTCATCAAACACATACCACTGTACTCCAAATGACCTGAATTCCCTTCTTGAAGATAATATCAATGGTCAGAAGATAAAACTGTCTGGACACTTCTCTTATTATCTCTATTACTCTGCCCAATCAACAATTAATGCTGAAATTATAATTAAGTAGAGCTGCCACACATTTTCATCCTTAGCAAGCAGCTTAGTATCCATAACCATGTGAAGAAATTATTAGGTCACACACGAATGAGTTACATAATATACAAACTCCTTAAGTTTATTACTGAAATCATATTAAGTAATACTTTAATAATTTATGAACGGAGCATCTTGTCTCCCAAATATGCTAGAGCAATGAACACCACAGCTTTTCCTTCAATGTCTCTGATAGAACAGCTCCCAGGTCTTCCTAGATTCCATGTCAGTAATAATTTGCAGATTCTCAGAGATTTTCCCTATCACTTTTTGAACAAGAAAAGAGACAAGTGACCCTATCTTATCTTGGCTTATATGGTTCTTCTGCCTACTTGCTTGTTGACAAGCATCATGCTAATACTGATGTGTCAAATTGATGAGAAATTTAGCCATCCAGCCATAGTTTCTGTCAAAATGTTTGTAAATCTTCCTGCAACAAATATTCAATCAGCACTACCACTCATAGAATAGGGCAGGTGAGTGAGGAAAGTGAGAAAATTGGAAAAAAAAAAAATTGTTTTCATACTCTACTGGGCATTTTTATCCCACCTGCCCCAGAGAGGTGTTGCATGTGGCTGTATCTGACTATCTCTTTTACATGATTATCACCTTAAGAACTCTCTCATCTTAATTTTAAAACTTATCACAAACATAATTATAAAAAATAATCAATTTTCTTATGTGAACCAGGGCTCTGGGAAAGCTCTTAGCGTAATTCAAAAGTCAAAATAAAGGACCTGGTTTGAAACAGAGGCACCGTCAGCCTAGACTAAAAACCCTAAAATCAAATTGCCAAATTCAGAATAGTTTACCTTAGAGTCAGATTATATTGAGTATTAGCTTCCACTCTATATTTTTATTTTTCTTCTACTTCTAATTCCATTCCAGTTACCCAAAATAAGCTACAGATATTGTCAGAAAAGATAAGATGGCTTGGCAACTTCTTATATGGCCATGTAGCAAAGAAAGAGTACCCAATGATCAGAGGCTGCAAAGTAGACCTCTTCTCTGGGAGAAAAATAAAGTTTCCAAAGCCTCAATAAAGCCATTTGCCAGGAAGTCACAGGGGTCCCAAATGCACAAGCCAGCTACATGTCTATGATAATTTCTTTGGTAATGATACTCCTATATAATGCATTGCTACTTTGACATTCATGCAGAAATTCTTCTCTTATTCCAGCACCATGAAATGCCCTCCTCTACTGGTTTTTGTCTGTCACTATATCTCAGTCACTTAGCCTTTAGCCATCTCAGTAACTGGTAACTTGCTATCAATGCCAGAGACCATGCACATGGTCCATTCTCTTCTAGAATCTTTGTATGTTGGCACTCCAGAGGAAAAGAAAGAGCTACTGACATGATAACTTACAATTGGACAGTAAATGAGAAAATAGTTTTTTTTTTTTCCTTGAACCAGGAATTGATCTCAAAGTTGATGAACCACTGAGTCGCATCCCCAGGCCTCTTTTTATTTTTTATTATTTATTTATTTATTTATTTATTTTTTTATTTTGAGACAGGATCTCAGTAAATTGCTATGGGCTTCACTATGTTTCTGAGGCTGGCTTTGAACTTTGATCCTCTTGTCTCAGCTTCCCAAGCCTCTAGGATTACAGGCATGTGCCACCATGCCCAGTGAGAAAATAGTTCTTAATTTGATAGGACAAAACAAACAAAACAAAAATCTCTACTGAATCAGATGAATATACATGGAAATGTTGAAAATTAAAGTTTTACTGCTGCATAGAAATGAAACCTCAAAGAGAAAATTAAATTCTGTCAGACAAATAGAGTATCAATTTAATACACATCTGTTTGGTGACTTTTATTTATTTATACAATAAATCATATTATCTAAATTAGCTAATTGATCCCTCTAATCTATATCCTCAACTGCCTTCTGTATCAGGTACTGATGAATTACGCTATGCTTCAGAGATACCCTTTGGCATTCTCTCAATCAGAAACAACAACAAAATAGAGAAAGAGAGAGAGAAAACAAGAGAAGTCCTAATGGATAACTGCTGCTTGTTTTCATATTCATCATTAGTCCTAAGTATGTAAAACAAGTCACCCGATAAACCTGACATGATATACTAACCACCTACAATCCACACAAGAAACCCTAAAATCAGCAAATTTTTTGTACCATGTTATGCTCAAACTAATTATACCCAAATAATCAAATTTTCCAAAATTTAGTTAAAATTTATTTTCAATTGATAAATTAAAACGAAGTTGTACAGATCAGGGAGGTACTATATAATGTTTTAGTACAAGTATGCATATGCATACTTCAGTTTAAACATATCTGTTTCCTGAAACATTGGTCATTTTTCAAAATTTCTTAAATTCTTCCTAAAACAAGGATCCACAGAGACAGAGTCTCATATACAATGTCATTATGTAATTGTTCTTCCATCTTTCCCATATATCATTGTTCTCTAACAGAGCATTCTTCACAGAGGGCCGAAAAACTTTGGGATCCTTTGAAAATGTTTATGAGTCTCCTCTTTCAGGATTGTATTAATGAATGTCTCAATAATTTTTAGCTTCTCTAATTATAGTTCTTGACTATACTACTTCTGCCTTAATTCTTTGGGATTTCAATTTACATACAAAGGATATTTCAGATACCTTCATCGGCTACTTCCTTAATTTCCTTTCCTCCATTGCAAATGTTTCCCACCACACCTCAGCCACTCATTCCTATGGTCATGTTTGAGAATTTGTAACCCTCCATACTAGTTACCCTCCATTATCCGCAACACGTGCTTTGTACGCTAAGTTCTCTTAACAAGCAGTGTCTTTCCTCTTTTTAACTCATTTACTGCAGAACATTGACTTAGTACTATCCTTGTCTTTCCAGAACCACCCCACCCCCCACCAGTTTATCAATTATACAAAATTTAACTGTCCCTTGTCTTTTCCCTCCTTCTCTAGTAAATTGCCTGATGGGCTATTACTATTCAACTGCATACACACACTTCTCTGCCTCTCTCTCTGCTTGTGCTGTTTATCTGATAAAATTATAACCCTGTTTAATCCAGTTCATTCTACTCTGTGCCTGTGTTCATAAAGCAGCATGTAGCTGGAACAAAACACAACCTGAATAATGGCCTCTTTAAATGCATGCCCATGGATCTCAAATCAGCCTCTAATGATGCCCAGTAACTCTCCTTCTTAGCCCATTTGCTCTTTTTCTTTTTTTCTTAGGCAACTGTTTTATGTCTTCCCCTCTCACAAGCACCACCAAGACCTTCTTTCACACTCCCTTTCTCAGTTAACAATCTCGCTGTCTAATTCATTGAGATATTAAGGATTCTATTGACTCCTATCCCTCTTCTACCTACTTACTAACACCTAAGTTCACATTCTCTGCCTCCTCAACCTTTACCATCAATTAATTCTCCATTCCTCTCTAAAGTCAATTTTTCAACTTTTTTATTGGCACTTCTCTCCAGAACTTCTTTCTCCCTTACACTATTAATTGTTCTCTCCTGTTGTTCCCATTAAGAAGAGAAGGAGGGAGGGATGGGGGAAATTACATATATTTTCTCCTATTACAAAAGAGAAATAAAAGCAAAACCAAACCTTGTTTTGCTATTATTCCAGGTCTTTGCCTCCTTTGCCAAAAACTCCTTGACTGGGATGTCTGTTTCAAACTGCTCTCCTCCACTTCTTTGCCAGATTGTTCTGGTTATGTTTTTGCCATTCCTCACAATATGTGTCATAGAAGACCCTTTGTCAAGGTCATGATTGCACATAACCACTCCATTATTAAATCTAATGCTCAATTCTTGTTTTTTAATTTACTAGATTTCTCATCATTTTCTGACTTGATTTATTCTTCCCTTTTTCTTAATGCATTCTCCTATGGCTTTTCCAATATAATAGACTTTTTTTCTTCTAATTTACTGGTCACTTTCCATTTCTCTGGCTAGGCCCCCTGCTTCCACCTGAGCCCTGGATGTGGAATAACCTAAGACTCAATCCTTGGTTCTCTTCACTTATCCACCATCATTACTCCCTTGATGGCTTTAGACTCTCATGACTGAAAACCCATCTGTTAGCCAATAGTTCCCACTTTCACTATCCTGTTTCCAGATCAGACCTCTGTCATGATCCATATAGACTTTGATATTTAACTTTTGTCTATTGAACATCTCACTTGTGAGTCTATTGGGCATCTCAAATATAATGCATCCAGAATTAAGCTTGTTTAGTTTTTGTATTGCTGCTAGTTGAATGTAGGGCCTTGCAAATTCTAGGCAAGTGCCGTAGCCAGAGGTACACCCCTGCCCCAAATGAATCTATTTATCTTTACCCTAAGATTTCTCTTTTCAGACTTCCCCATTCAGGCAATAATCTTGAGAGCAGTCTTATTTTCTCTCTTCCTCTCATGCTTTATATCAAACCTGAAAAAAAAAATACTATAAGTTCTACATTCAAATCTATGTAACTAATGGTTTTACACTACCCTATTGCTCTCATTTTAGATAAATTTTCAATATTTCTCATGCAGCATCTTCCTAACTTGTCTCTTTCCCCCTGTCTTTACTTTCCTTGAAAAGAGCTACTCTCAAGTGAGAAGCACAGTCTACTTTCAAATTGGAAGTCATCTCATTCCTCTATTCAGAATTCTCAATGAGTCCTCATTTCATTTAGAAAAAAATTAAAATGACTCACAAGCCACTTTACAAGATGACCCCCATCAGCAATCTGGCTGTTTGCCCCTTCTTCTCCTTTGTACTGATACTGTTAGAGTCACCCTGAATTTCATTCATTTCTCAAATATTCCAGGTGTGCACTCACTCTGGGGTCCTTTACACAAAGGCTGACTGTCAACTGGAAAACTCTTCACCTCCACCTTCTTCAAAAGTTTGCCAAATCCTGTATTCTCAAATAGACCTACTCTGACTCCTGTATACAAAATTTTCATAATAGTCTCTCTGATACCCATGATCCTATCTCCACATTTTCCCCCTACCACTTTATAATTTGCCAGTAATATAACCTTCAAACAAACTGTGCATTACACATTAATTATGCTTTTCTATAATCTTCTTCTCTCCATAAAAATGAAACTTTTACAAGGGCAAGAATTTTAGCCTGTTTTGTATATTGATACCTCCTAAACAACTCAAGAAAAACTTCCAGAACATAGTAAGTGTTTAATAAATATTTTTAATAATCTATGAGTAAAAGAAGAAGATATCTTAGTTTTATCTCATAACATCCCTTAAAATGTTTAATTTCCTTTACTTAGATACTAGGTGATAACTCAAACTTAAGTCATATCAATTTTTTCTCTAAGACGTTTACTATAGAAAAGAGACAAAAATACAACTCAAACTTGAATTAAGAAAGAAAATACATTGGCTTCGATAATTGGGAACCCCTAAAGGAGGTGAACAAAGTTGTTTCAAACACATACAGGGCTTCATGTTTTTACTGAGTTTCTCCCTTGTTTTCGTCAGCTTTTTCGATGCTGTGACTAAAAGACCCAAGCAGAACAATTGCAGAGGAGGAGAAGTTTACGTAGGGGCTCACAGTTTCAGAGATCTCAGCACATAGGCTGCTGTCTCCTTTCCTCAGGGCTCTAGCTGAGGCTGAACATCATGGCACAAGAGTGTGGCAGGGGGAAGTGGCTCACATGATGATCAGGAAGCAGAGAAACAGACTCCACTGCCAGATACAAAGTATATAACCAAAAGGCACACCCCCCATGACCCACCTCCTCTAGCCACACCAATCTACCTTCAGTTACCATTCAGTTAATCCTGTCACTGATTGGGTTGAGGGTCTCATAACCCAGTCATTTCTCCTCTAAACCTTCTTACACTGTCTTACACGTGAGCTTTTGGGGGACACCTCACATCCAAACCATAACATCCTTTATTCTCAATTGCTTTCATTTATTTTCTTCTGGAGGCCAGGCTGCTGCTTTCTGAAGAAATAAGGACTTTCTCCCTGCATCAAGAGAAAATAGACTGCAAGCCCCAAAATTATGCCTTGCCAGCATTGTGTTCCTAAAGCAGAACATTTTCTTTCCTGCTAGCACTTTAAGAAATGTCCTGAAAAGGCTTCTGACCACCCAAATGAGAGTTATCACTTTTACCTGTGAGGTGAGGGTAGTACATCATAACTCAGAGATTTGCCAAGGTAGGGAAGCTAAATAGAAGACATTTACTTCATACCATATTCTGTTTTTTCCATAAGCTGCAGACTAGAATGTTTCAGAGCCCAATTTCTATCTGATGTTACAGATCAGTCTAAAGTGTAGGGAAAGAGAGTAAGACAGAAGGAATTTAATTGGTACTTCTCCAAGCAAGTAGGGTAAGATCTGAACATACCACTATATGATTTAAGTATACTTTGTATGACCAATATCCAGAAATTCCAGGATAACTATATTTCATTCTTCAAAATGCTTCAAAAGTATGATTCATTTTATAGAAATTGATAAATAAAACAATCTTTTTTGAAAAAAAAATGAAGTTTTACGCATTTTCATTTTATTTCAACACGCAATATTCTTATCATCATTCATCTCTCTGATCATCAGATAAGAAAATTGTTCATGCCTATGACATGCAATTCTAGGAACTCTGTAGGTCTTGGGGGTGCAAAGATTAATAACATATACAAATACTTGATTAAGAATATAAATTCATTCCATTTGCAAAACTCACTATGTAACCAGCATGCAAACGTTCTGATGATAGCAGATAACCCATGTATTTAAAAATCTTATTTATGATTCCTAAAAATTATCATATGTAATATTTATAGAAAGCTAACTTTGTGCCAGTCTGTCAAGTAGTTTATGAATTATTTTATTTAATCCTCATAGCTTATGTGGAAGGTACTATTATTAACTCCACTGATGGAAACTGATAAAACCCCAGAAGACAGATGTACAGTTCTCATGGTTAAGGAAGAAGTAAAGTTGGGACTCAAATCCAGCAATCTGATTTCAGAGATAAATTTTTTCAACACTCTTCATTGAAACTTATGAATGTTTCAATTTTATTTCTTTCTTTAATTGATAAACAATTATACATAGTTACTGTATACAACATGATGTTTCAAAATGTGTTTATTTGGGAGAATGTCTAAATCAAGTATGTAACATAGGTATTACCTCACAACTTGTCTTTTGTGTGAGATCATTTAAAATATACTCTCACTGATTTTCAACAATACAACACATTGTTATTGACAATAGTCACCGTGTTGTACAATGGATCTCATGAACTTATTCATATGGTTTACCTGAGATTTTTTTTTTATACTTTGACATCTTCTCAACCAGCTCTTTGCCATCACTGTTCTATTCTCTACTTCTATAAGAGCAAGACTTTTTAGATTCCATGTATAAGGGAGGTCATGAAATAAAATATTTTTGTACCGGACTTATTTCACTTAACAAATGTCCTCAGGGCGGCTCCCCTGAAGGGGAACCCGGTGGGCGGCCTCCCGCGTCGGCAGTGCACCCTAGGAACTCCAAGGCAGCTCTCTTTTTCTAGGAGTCTGTCTCTGTCGTCTTGCCTCAGAGAACAACTGCATCCATTGTGGGCCTAGCCTGGGTTGCTGGCTTTGAAAACAAGAAAAGGTGGGTAGATAACGGCATGGAATTTCCAGAGAAATCTTATTTCAAAAAAAAAAAAAAAAAGGAAAACCACATGGGCTTACTTGAGAGAGATTGAACTGGCCTGAGTTTAAGGGAAAGGAGAAGATAATGTGTGCCCAATCTGTAACTCGCACCAAGGAGGCCAAGTGGCAGAAGGTCTTGTATGAGCGGCAGCCCTTCCCTGATAACTATGTGGACCGGCGGTTCCTGGAAGGGCTCCGGAAAAACATCTATGCCCGAAAATACCAACATTGGGCTGTGGTCTTTGAGTCCAGTGTGGTGATACAACAGCTGTGCAGCGTCTGTATTTTTGTGGTCATCTGGTGGTATATGGATGAGGGTCTTTTGGCCCCCCACTGGCTCTTTGGAACTGGCCTGGCATCTTCATTGATGGGATATGTTTTGTTTGATCTCATTGATGGTGGTGAAGGGCGGAAAATGAGCGGCCGGACCCGGTGGGCTGACCTGAAGAGTGCCCTAGTCTTCGTTGCTTTCACTTAGGGGTTTTCACCAGTGCTGAAGACCCTGACAGAGTCCGTCAGCACTGACACCATCTATGCCATGTCAGTCTTCAAGCTGTTGGGCCACCTCATCTTCTTTGACTCTGGAGCCAATGCCCCCATTGTATCCAGCACACTGTCCTTGAACATGGCCATCTTTTCTTCTGTCTGCCTGGCCTCACGTCTTCCCCAGTCCGTGCCTGCCTTCGTCATGGTGACGTTTGCCATCCAGATTTTTGCACTGTGGCCCATGTTACAGAAGAAACTGAAGGCCTGTACTCCCCGCAGCTATGTGGGGGTCACAATGCTTTTTGCCTTCTCAGCCCTGGGAGGCCTGCTCTCCATGAGTGCAGTGGGAGCCATACTCTTTGCTCTTCTGCTGGTTTCCATCTCCTGTCTCTGCCCTTTCTACCTCATTCCCCTGCAGCTTTTTAAAGAGAACATTCATGGGCCTTGGGATGAAGCTGAGATCAAAGAAGACTTTTCCAGGTTCCTCAGCTAAGTTAGGGACCCCATTACAATATTAAGGCAAAGTGATAGACTGACATCCTAACCAGCATAAAATTGGAAGGCAGAGCCCTTCTGGAAGCAGCAGGCTGATGTGGACGAGATAACAGAAGAAAAAAATGACAAAGGCTTGGGTGGTGAAGGTGTCATTTTATTATTAAAAAGCTTTCTGGTCCCCTCTTGAAAAAAAAATGTCCTCAGAGTTTATCTATATCATGACTATAGTGAATAATACTGCAATAAACATGGGAGAGTTAATTTCTTCTTTATATACTGACTTCTTTTTCCTTGGATCCCAGAAGTGGGATCACTGAACATTATGGTGGTTATATTTTTAACTTTTTTTGAGGAAACTCTGTACTGTTTTCCTTGATAGCTCTATGAATTTATATTCCCAACAGTATAAAAAGTTACTCCTTCTCTCACATCCTCTCCAGCACTTATTTTTGTCTTTTTGATAAAAGCCATTCTAACAAGGGTGACAGTAATGTTGAACAGTTTGTTATGTGTCTGTTAGTCATTTGTAAGTTATATTTTCATAAATGCCCACATTTAAATTGTATTATTTTTTCCAGCTATTGAGTGGTTTGAATTAGACCATTAGACCATTAGTGAATACAGACCCTTTATAAGATGTATTATTTCCAAATATTTTTCCTATTCCATAAGTTGTCTCTTTAGCCCAATTAGTTGTTTCTATGGCTGTTTTTTTTTTTAACTTTGATATTGTACCATTTATCTATTTGCACTTTTGTGGCCTGTGCTTTTGAGTTATATCCAAAAATTCATTTCCTGAATTGCTATTATAGATGTTATAGAGCTTTTCCCCTCTGTGTGTTCTTTGTTTCTAGATTTTTGTTTTTTGCCTTTTTCCCCTTTTGGTAGTTTTATGTCTTTAATCTATGTTGATTTTTGTGTATGATATGAAATATATGTCTAAGTTCATTTGTCAACTGGTGGATATTCAGTTGTCCCAACATCATTTATTGAAGAGATTATCCTATTCCATTATGTGTTCTTGGCATCTTTGTTGAAAATTTAATTGATCATCAATGCATGTATGTATTGTTAAGTTCTCCATTCTATTTTATTGGTCTATGTGTCTGTTTCTATAATAGCACCATGGCATTGCAATCATCATAGTTTGGAGTATGTTTTAGTCAACTTTTGTACTATTGTCACCAGAAGACCTGACAAGAACAATTTTAGAGGAATAAAAGTTTATTTAGGGCTTACAGTTTCAGACATTTCAGTCCATGGAAAGCGGGCTCCATTGATCTGGGCCCAAAATGAAGCAGAACATCAGACAGAAGAATATGGCAGAGGAAAGCAACTCAGGTGGTGACACAAAGAAGCAGAGATTCCCCTCACTAAAGACACACTCGCAATGACCCACCTCCCTCGGCCACACCCAACATGCCTACAATTACCACCCAGTTAATCCCTATCACAGGATTAATGCATTGATGGGGTTCAGGCTCTCATAACCCAGTCATTTCATCCCTAATCTTTATTGAATTGTCTCACATAAGAGATTTTTTGGAACACCTCATATCTTAGCCGTAGCTGAATGAAGTCAGGTAGTTAGATGCATAAAGATTTATAATTTTTGCTCAAAATGGGCTTTGACTATTGAGATCTTTTGTGATTTCAAGTTAATTTCAAGATTCATTTTTCTAAGCCTATGGAAAATATCACTGGAAATTTGATAAAGTTTGCATTGAGTCTGTTGATTGCTCTGGGGAGTTTAAACATTTTAACAATATTAAATCTTACAACCTTTTACTTGGGGCATTTTCCATTTATTGGTATCTTCAGTTTCTTTCATGAATGTTTTATAGTTTTCTGTGTACATGTCTTTCTCTTCCTTGATTATATTTATTCCTAAGGATTTTAAATTTTTAAAGCTATTGTTAGTGGGGTTATTTCCTCAATTTCTTTTTTAAGGTAGTTCTTTATTAGTGGAAGAAACACTGCTGATTTTGTATGTAAATTTGGTATCCTATAAATTTACTGAATTTATTTATAAGTTCTACTACTTTTTCATAGAGTTTTAGAGTTTTACATATATGATCATGTCATCTGCAAACAGAAAATTAAATTACATTCTTTTCAACCTGGATGGCTTTTGTTGTGTGGTGGGTGGAGGGTGTGTGTGTGTGTGTGTGTGTGTGTGTAATTGCTCTGGCTAGTACTTCTGTACTATGTTGAATAGAAGATAAAAGTAGGCTTCCTTTTCTCATTCTTGATCTTGGAACTTTCATATTTTCACCATTAAGTATATCAACTTTGAATTTGTCATATGTGGCCTTTATTGTTTTGAGGTACATTCCTTCTTTAATTTGTTGATCTTTTATTATGAAAAAATATTGTATTTTGCCAATTTTTTCACATGTACTGTATTGAGATATTCATGGGGATTTCAGCCCCCATTCACTTAATGTAGTGTATCATATTTATAAAATTCACATGTTGAATGAACTATTCCATAAATGTTTGTCAGGTCCAACTAGTCTAAATTTTCTGTTTGAATAACAATTTGTTTCCATTGCTGAAGGTGGGGTATTGAGGTTCACTAATACTATTGTATTACATTTTATCTTAGCAATATTTTCATATTTGCTTTATATGTTTAGGTGATTCAGTATTAGAAGCACATATTTTATATTTTCTTTATGAATGGACATCTTTATTCATTACATAGTTATGCTCTCAGTCTCACTTTACAGTTGGGACTTAAAGTCTATTTTATCTATTGTATCATTTAGATTGAATCTGATTTGAGAACTTTGACCTTCTGGTACTTGGATATTTATATCTTTTCAGTTTTAATTTTTTTTCTTTAAACATCCTTTCTATCCTCTTATTTTTCTCTTTTTTATTGAATTCTGATAGGTCAAATATTTTCTTTTTGATTCTGTTCCATAAATCAAATAACTTTTCCTCATTTATTTCTATTCTCTTTTCTTTTTTCTCTTCTGCATATTTGCAAATAACCTTTCTTGAAGTTCTCAAATTCTTCTTTTTGCCTAGTTAATTATGCTGTTGATATGCTCTGTTGCATTTTCTATTTCATTTATTGTATTTTTCAGCTCAGAATTAATATTCAAAAAGTTTGATGTCTTTATAATTTTTGTGTTTTGCAATTTATTATTATTCTGATTTCATTGGATCATTTGTGTATGTTTTCATGAATTTTACTGAGCTTCCTCAAAGCAATTATTTTTAATTATTTTTCAGGCAGTTTTTAATATCTCCATTTCTTTATAGTTAGTTACTGAGAGATTATTGTATTCTTCTTGTGCTCTTAGGTCAGGGTTTACTTCATTGCCAGCCAACCCCTCGGAACCCAGGTTTCAGCTTAACCCTTGGAGACAAAGGCTTAGGTCAACCCACACATATCCAATCAAAAGACCCACCACAGTGGATCCAGACTCCAGACCTAACTATGTGTGGAATCAGATAATAGGCCAGTCTACTCCAGGATACCAGCAGAATGCTTATACAAGTACCATGACAGATGACCTCCCCAATAACTCCGAATGAGCTGACTGGTGAAGGGCTTTTCCAGGAAAAAAAAATAACTAGTTTAAATAGACTGGAATAGGACCCTCCTTCTTCAAATGGAAGGCCATGAAGGCAACAAGAAACATGAAGAACCAAAGAGAACCTAAGACCTAAGAACCTGAGTCTGGGTTTAAATATTGGCTGAGTTATAGGATTGGCCAAATATCTGGATCATTTGGGACAGGACAAGATTCTGTGTCCACATGGGCTATCCCAGTACTGGGTAAGCCTGGATTCTGAGTCCACAGGCGTAAACTGGTATAGCACTAGGGTCATGACATGTTCCTGGACCAAAGTTCTCATGAAGTAGAGTCACTAATACCCTGAGACCAGGAGTGCCAAACACTGTACTAAGGAAGGCCTGGAGCCTATGACTGTATGAGTCAAACTGCTTCAACAAAGGTCTTAAACCTGGGTCAGAGTTGGAGCCTGGGTCCACAGGGGTTAGTCTGGAGCTGGGTGCTGTGGAGCCTGTATGCCTAGGGGCTGGGTTGAAGACAGATTCTACAGTGTCACCCAGATGGGTCAGGATATGTGGGCTGGCCTAGGTCTGAGATGAGCCTGAGGTCTGGATTTGTGAAGACCAGCCTGGTGTAGGGGAAAGTCTAGAATCTGGGTCTTATACAGTGGCCTTGTGATAGAGCTGGCTTATAGGTAGACAGCCAGACCAGCCTGGTGCAATGATGTCTATTGTGGCATGGAGATGGGCCTGGAGTCTCCATCTAAATGTACTGGTCTGGTTTCTGTGACTGTGGAGGCCACTGGTTCTGGGTTTACTAGAGAAGATCCATGAGATTGAAGGCACAGGTTGATCTAACTTCTTTTGTCTTCTCCCACATGTAGAATAACTCCACTCTATGCTGCATGTGGATGGGAGAGGGATGACTCCGGTAATAAAACTGTCCTTTCTGCCATCTTCAATTCATTTCTTTTTATTTCTGTGACACATCTATGTGTCATAATCTCTATAATCTCTCTTTGTTTTGCTTAGCTTTTGTAAAGATATTTTAATGCATGGATGGTCATTTAAATAGGAGGACAAACTCTGGACAGTCCTTTTTGGCTGTTTCACTGAGATGTTTCATAGTATTAAC
The DNA here is from genome assembly GCF_021218885.2 of Marmota monax. Lineage (NCBI taxonomy): Eukaryota > Metazoa > Chordata > Mammalia > Rodentia > Sciuridae > Marmota > Marmota monax. The sequence continues at coordinate 1,290,764 of NW_026692881.1, forward strand.
AAACTTTCTACTGCAAGATGACTCATGAGTCATATAGGACAAATAGCCACAGAGTATAAAATTTTTGCTTCATGACTGAATAACTAGTGTCCACGTGAAGATTTAATATTTATACAAAAGGTTTTTTTAAAATGGTTTTCAATGAGTTATATAGAAAGTAAACTTCTACCAGTTGAATGAGATTTTTGAAATGGCCAACTTATTGCTAGATATATTTTAGTCAGAAACAAACATGGTGTTCCTGATTGTTGTTACAAACTTTGCTATATTTTATATCCAAGGGCCATGATTGCAGATAACAGGAGGACAAAGTGAGAGTACTGGTAGAGTAGAAATAGTATATTAGATCAAAAGGTCACTGCAAGGAAGCTGTACTTTTAAAGTTCTATCCCTGGAGGATCTGGATATCATCAATATACACAAATTATTTTAATCCTTGAAATTCCTGCTTTAATAAGAATTATAGCTGAATATATGTAAAAGGAAAATAATCCTCAAACATGATTTTTGGAAAGATGGTTACAAAGATGGGAGAGAAGACACCTATACATATATCAAAACAGTATATTTTACTTTCTTAGTATTTTATTGTACATCACAGTTAATATTAACTCAATATGAGAAATTTTCACAGTAAACACAGAGACACAGGGACTGATTCCAAAAGTTTGACCCATATTAAATGTACATACTATGTGTAATCTTAGACTTGAAGGTATAGTTTTATATTCTAATCATTTTTAATTATAATGATACAACATTACCAAATATTTAACTAGGATTTAGGAGTTAAATAAGCACATGAAGTTTTTGTCATTATTTCCCAGTTAATCAATGCAGATTAGATTTAATGACAAATACTAATTGAATACTACTTATAATATTCATAAATTAAAATTAAACAAAGAGTGTTTTGTCTTTAAATGAGAAAGGCAGGTAAGAATCACCAAAAAAAAAATCTCTATGGAATGAAAATTGTTGGGGATGGGGCAGGCATGTGTGTGAGACCGTGAAGTTTACAATCTTGTGTTTAACCTTACAGTACCTAGTACCTGTGTTTTCAGAATAGTCAGTTTCAAATGCAAATGAATGCAGAACATAAGTTATGATTAAAAAACAAACGGATTTCATTAGAATTTTTATCTTCCCTTTTGGTGATATGACAAGTCATGGATGAGGATTAAAGGAAATGAAAATTCCTCCACAGAGGAAGGCGGCCAAAAAAAACACTCTTTGCTTTGGAGTGTACTCATTTGAGTTAGAATTTCTATTATGCTTCTGTTTTAACATTACATTTGAGTCTCATCTTATTAAGTTCATTTACATCAGTATGAAAGTCAGTGTAATAATAGAATAAATTATTTTGAATTAATTTTAAAATACTAAAGACTCCAAGGCAGCTTTGATGATTAAAGTTGATTATAATGGCTAAATGTTGAGAATTATAATATATTCTCCAATTATTTCTATGAATATTGCATCTCATGATACATTTTTTCAACTTCTTATGTAATTCTTTGCATTCAAAAATGTATCTCAGAATATGCAACCATCTTGGTTTGGGCAAAGCAGAAGTACAGTAAAATGAATAAATTAATTAATGTGGACATGTAAATAATCATGGAACTCAAAAATAGACACTATGTATTCATTTATATAAAGTGATATTTAAGGAGTAAGTATATAAATCAGAAGAGTGCAGAGACATAACTTTGTAAAGATATCTAATTCAGACCATCACCAAGTTTAGGAATTATTTATGTATCATTTCTATTCCAGGGGCTGAGGATGGGTAGTAAGAGAATATTGTATTTAATATTGATGTACTTATTCCACAGGATAAATTGTTACACTTTTTCAACCATATTCAGCAGGTAAGAAAGGTAAGAGACATACCACTGAAGCCAGATTTAAAGATAGGTAGTTAGAGTAGTTAGATAAATCTGGTCTGATGGTCTAATATCAGGTTTGATAGAGAAAATGGAGTCTGATTTGAGTCAGCGAAATCAGAAACTGCACCTGGGAGATTGAATTTTTACTCTTCCCAAAGCCTGGCCTTTACTAGGCATCCTAAAGAACTATTAATGAAGCAACTCCTAGAAAATAGGGAATTGCTAATTAATTCGCCCTGGGCCCCCTTCCTTTGAGGATCACTCCTCCCTTGTCCCATTAGCCCACCAGTTTCCCATCTATGGGCCTTCCCACCTGCATCCCCCATCACATGCAGGATAAAGGAAAATAAACAGGGTAAAGGAGAGGAATATAGAGGGACAAAGAAAATTTTAGATATAAAAGGAATGGGACTTCCTTCCTCCAGGGAGAAGTCTGTTCTACTATCCTGTAAATAAAGCTTCTTATTTTCTACTCTACCCTTGCCTTGGGGAGCTTCTCTGGTGTTACACTTCAGCATTGGGGAAGCAGGACTTGTCAAGGTAATCGTGGGTATTATGACTACTGATCCATGAAAATAGTATCTAAAAATTGAGAATGTTAATTGATGAGAGAGGAGCACTTGGATTTATGGAAACACACCTAATCACTGGGTATCACCAAATGAAAAAATTCAAGGAAAGTTTCATGGTGTGCCTGGAAAAAATCAAATAGACAGTAATATCAGGCAAAAAATAGTAGAAGTGGTTGGGGCATTGCTTGTTTATTAACTTGTAGGAACATCACTTTCTCTAACCCATGGAATGCATGTGGGACAGAGTAAACCATGAAGCTGGTGATATCATAAACAGAGATAGTTCACGAAGGGTAAGAGATACATATTAGAGCACTTGGGTCTGATCTTACCTATGATATCAACCCACCAAAGGATTTAGACACAAGAGTGAAATAAAAACATGTGACATTTGTAATGATAGCTTTTAGTAGTTCAGAAAATCTCATAGACCATTGCTATCTGGTAGAAGGAAAATGTTCTGTATCTTCACTGTTTAATATGGTAACTACTAATTGTGTGTGTCTATTGAGCCCTGGAAATGTGGTAATGAGAAATGTGGAAACTAAATTAATCTTATTTTACTCTAAATAATTTAAATAGTTACATTTGATTGGCATATAGTGTTTTGAACAGTACAATTGCACTTTTCCCAGAGTTGAAACAGCATGGATAAAAAAGTTGAGAAATTTAGATTTCCTTGCATGCATTTTCATTTTCTGTTAAATACCAAATATGAAAGCTTAAAGAAGGAATGGTTGGTCCGTTGTTGATTATACCTGTTTCACCATATTCTCTTCTCTCTTAAAAAGCTTACATTTGTAAGCCAATCCTCAGAACTACAACAGGAAAAATGTATCTGAACATCATCACCTAGATTTTGAAACACAGCCTAAGTAAATCTTTTACCATGCATTAGGAAGTAAGTGCTCTGAAAAGAAAACCAACAATTAATTTAACATTCAATTTTTATTCCTTTAAATAGGTGTTGAGCATGTTGCTATTTACCAGACATTATGCTCAATTTGGGAGATAAATGCATGAGCAGATCCGCAGTTCATGGGTTCACAGTATCAAGATAGACAGATTTAGAAGTCAGAATATTGTGAATGACATATAGCAATGGGCAGCTTAAAAAGTGACAATCAGACGTGAAATATAGAAGTAATTAGTTCTGAAAAAAAATTGATTAAGAAAGGATTGAGTTAGGAGATGATTCTCAAGGTGAGAAGAAATTTTCAGGGTGAACTCTCAGTAATAGGGGTAGATAATAGGTATGAGTGGTACATGTGTAAGAGTGGTTGGGATAGGGAGAAAACTATAGAGTGGACAGAGCATGATCAAGGAGTTCATGTGTGAAAATCAATTATTGTTTCAAAAACGGTATATTAACTTGGATACCATGAAAATAGAATTATGGCTAAAATTAGAGCTAAAAACCCACACTACATTATGTGGAAATGATTACAATTCAAAGGTTTTCTGTTCTTTCTTCTTCTTCTTTTTTTTAATGATATAACTTGGTCAGGTTCAGATTTTAAAAGAACACTGGGAAATGATGATAAATGACAAAGACTGAAATAGGACACGTGACCTTGAATATGATTGGATAGATCTTTGAGATGTTAGGGTTTTAAAAAAATTAATGTTGAGGCTCATAACTAATGTCATATGTACTTCCAGCCTCAAAAGTTATGTAACCTTTTCTTTTTAAAGGAATATTTAAAATGAATACACATGTTCTTCTGGCTTCCTAATAGCCACTCACCCTTCAGTCGATTTGAAAGTCCACAACTGTCTATGGACTAGCTACTGACTGAACAGGTCTTGGAGACCCATTCAATGATCAAGTAAGAATGATAGAACAAGGATGAGTACAGAAGGTCTGTGTCTCGAGACTGGGGAAGAGGATTTGATTAATGAGATAAAGAAGATAGAAAAAAAAACTGAGGATTTGGAAGGTGGTAATGGATTCTGAACCATTCCTGCTTCCAGCTACTGTTTATCTTTTTATTGAGTGACAGTAAGGATTACTCACCCTGTTACAAAGTGCCCTGCAGCTCTTGTGAGTTTAATCTTCACAAGGTGATTACTATTACTGTACATCTGTCTGGCTGGAAATTCCTATCTGTCCTACCTTAGAGCAACTTCAAGCTGCATGGAGGAAATTGTTTAGGCACACTGTAGTTTATTTGCACCGCAAATACTTTAGCAGAGCCGACAGAGCAAGTTCAACGTAGAGGTTTTCTTTCCAACCCACTTTGCTCCAGGAAACTATGGGTAAATCAGTTAATACCCTGTGTGTTTTCTGAAGAAATGCAAAATGCACTAATAATGGAATTTTTCACAGGGAAAAGAAAGAGCCAAATGTATATTGAGCTGTAATCACAAACGTGGTATGATTCTGTTTAATTTTCTAGTACAAAAACACATTGCTAGAAGTTTCCTACTGGCTTGTCACATTGAACTGAACTGTACTGATAGCTGATATTTTGCAATGGGTACCTGAACTCCAGAAAATTCTGACCAGCTTCTTTCACTCTTACTTTATCCCTAGGTCACTCATCAGGGTTCCTCAGGACTCCCTCGTCCCATATGAACTTCACAATCAGGTACTGATTATTCTTCTTGGTATAGATGTATGACCCCATGGGCAGGAAACTTCCCACTTATAGGCATAAAATGATACTCTGATGTCCAGCCCAGGTCCAGGACCCTGCTCATAGAGCCTTCTTCTCTTCACTCTGACAGGGCAAAAGAGCTTACTGGTGGTGATTTGTGCTCTCAACCAACATAACGTGGATTCCCGGCTCATTTTCAACTGCTAAAATTTGTAATTTCTAAAATTAGATTTCAGATACAATAAATCAGAAATTCTACACTGGAAACAAAGTTCAGGCTACAACATCTGCTGGAAATGCATTTGGTACTCTGAGCCATGGTCAGAAATATTGATGATACTTAAAAATTACAACAAAAGAAAAAGACAGCCTCAACAACCAAAGCCATAATATTGTTAACTTTTAAGAGAAAATACCATAAAAGGAAAGTTATTTACTTTATGCTATGATTGAGAGTAACATTATTATGCTAATATAGATCTGAAGCCCAAGAAAAAAACCATGAAGTGCCACTAAGCCATACAAGGGAGTATGAATAAAGTGTCACTCCTGGGTCTCAAGCAGGTCCAGTGATCTGCTTAGAATGTTTGTGTCTTCTTCACTCTTCCTTTGTGCCCAATCTCTTCTACTAGGCTCTGCTTCTCCAAGTCTCTGACTTTTGCTGCTTTTTTTCCCGACTTTGCCTCTCTGTGCACTTTCAAGGATGCTATATAAGTGTGAAGCTGGTTACCCTGTACTCCATTGCCATGTTCCATTAGGTAAAATCAAGAGTCTCATAGTACAACAGCATCCATTACACTGGCGTCCTGGAGACACAGATGAGATTGTAGACTTGTAGATGTAAACAGATGAGAAATGGGAGTAGGGACTCCAAGAAGGAGATGCCAATCTCCACTCTTCCCCTCTTCTAACAAGTCAAACTTCTTATCAGAATGTGTCCTGACACCGGCTTCTCCTTGGATGAGGGATGTTCCTTTATCCAGCATGAAAAATGTTTTGGTGGCCCTCTCTGACATCACAACAGAGGACTAGAGCCCAGGAGCAAATGGCTTAGCTTCAAAGCTTTGAACTGATTAAGGGATTTCAAATCTATAATTAAAACATCATTGAGTAGATTTTATATAATCTTTTTTAAAATAACACTTGTTAAATGTGTCTGAACTAATAAATATATGATAAAGGTATTCAGACTTTAGTTGATCAAAATAATTTAATCCCCAGGTGCACTGAGATAAGTTTGTTGCCAAAATCAATCAAATGATTAAATAACATTCTGAAAAACATTTTACGAGTGGTCATAATACCTATGCTTTACAATATAGTTTCCTAAAAGAGTTAGAATGAGGTAGGCAAGAAATAGGAATATAATTCCTGTTAGGAATACCTAATAAATAATATAATTCTAACCTTATGAGTTTTAAAATTACCATTTGTAATAACTAACATAAAGAACCTAATCAAATAAGTTATAGCTGCTCAAAAATTATAATTGCTATACCTAAAACTAAAGTACAACATTCTATTCTTTGTCTACTTTCAAACTCTTCATTCAACATATATCCAAATATATTTATATTGAATACACACACACATATTAGGCAATAAACATCATACCATATACTGAGAGATAATCTGCTCTCTTGGTGAGAGAAAAGGAGAAGTCTATATAATATGTTATAATTTTCTACTACATCCTCTCAAATTAACAAAAAAAGACCTCACAAAACATTATAAAGAGAACAGCTCTAGGTTTCAACATTTAAAATAAAATACTGAACCTTGATACTTACCCTTCATCCTACAGAATGAAAACTCCAAGTAGATCTTTACTAACCACTTAGATTATCAAATCCTTATATTTGTGAAATTTGAAAAACACAAATAAATAGCTAACTGCATACAAAAATAAAGCCTTGGATAAAAACACACTAACAGGCAGTTTATTAATACAAGTGAGGGTGTGTGTTCTCTTGCTACCATGAGGTGCTGCCACATCTTCTATAAGAAAATGTGTGCACTCCTCATACCCCAGGCTTTATGCAAAGCCTTGATTGTGAGCTTATAATTCGTACATATTTTATCTGTAAAGGTCTGTTATAATCCATAGCAGGTTTTTCAGGAGTATGTCACTACCTTTTGTTGTTGTTAATCTTTTCACTTAGGATTTGCAGCTGTGAGAAATATATGTGGATTATATAATAGTTGCTTTTTCTGATATAACTGATAACATAGTGTTATCATAAAAGGCTAAAAGTTAAACTAAAACAAGGCATGAAGTAAGTATATTTAGGGGCATAGATCTCAAACTCTGTGAAGAGGTAGCAAGTATATTACAAACTATGATGTCCTATTCCATCTGAACTGAAATGATGTCTTTGGATACAGTATTCAAATCAGAACTTCCTAGAGGAATTAGGAGACCTGGAAAGGTTTTATACATTTCTGAATGGAACACAGTGAGGAATCATTTTTTAATCCCTACTAACTTACAGAAGTCTGATGATGATACAAGGAGCTTTTGAAGGAGTTAAGAAATGGACTTCCTTGTTAATAAACAATGGCTTTGAACTAGCTGTTGTGAACCACCTTGTCATAGCGAGTAGAGCACAGGCCTGGTGAGACAGAACATTCACTTCATGGAAGAACATGAGGTACACACGATTTCATAATTGATAGCAGGAAATGATGGGTGGTTGCTTATGCTCCCCAAAGATGTGTTTTCAACTGATTTTTTTTCAAAAGTTATTTATTGTTATTTATTATATATTATAAAAATAAGTCACAGAAGTATTTTTATGTTTTTATGTTTATAGATTTTATGTTTATAGAAAGATGATTGTAGGTTTGTGAAGTGAAAAATTAAAGATTAATTGAAATTTCTATTCCATTCAACTTACAAGTTTTATGCCTACCTATAATATTATTATGAAAGAGAAAGAGAGAGAGAGGGAGAGAAGAAACAGCAGGAGAGGGAAGAAGGAAAAAAATGAGAAAGAGGACAAATAATACTTCCTAATGCACATTATTTTCTTCTTAGTGAGAAGTTACTCACACTCAATGGGTTGTTTTTGTAGAGTCAGCAACAGTGTCAAAAATAATTCTGAGTGGAGAGTGGTGGCACACGCCTGTAATCCCAGTGGCTTGGGATGCTGAGATAGGAGGATCATGAGTTCAAAGCAAGCCTCAGCAAATTAGCAAGGCCCTTAGCAGCCCTGTGAGACCCTGTCTCTAAATGAAATATTACAAAAGACTGGGGATGTGGCTTAGTGGTTAAGCACCCCTGGGTTCAATTCTTGGTACTACTACTACTATTACTAATAATAATGGTTCCCAGCTTTTTGTTTATTCTCAGACTGGCAGGAATGCTTCACATTTCTCCCATTTCCTCCTCTTAGGCATTGTGTCATGCAAATGGTGAGAGAATATGGGAAAGGAGGTGAGAAGACCTCTACATCTGAGTTGTTTCCTAAGTTTCCATCATCATCTGTCAAAGACTGAGAATGACAGCTCAGGCAACAGAGTCTTGGTGTAATGCTATCCTCATCTCAACAACTACTCATCATGACAGAAAGGAAAAATTGTGAAGTCTACGGTTAGTCGTTGAGATATTTAAGTGCTCATTTGTCTCCTTTTAAAAATTTGTCTTATCAAGGATGCTTGTCATTTGGGCACGGACACCTGCAGGCAATGAGAGGGTGAGACATAGCATGGGATTCTTTTTTGCAGAGGAGAGTATGCAGAGTGGCAGAGGATGAGGGATGTGGGAGGAGAAAACAGAAAGTGAACACAGTATCCAAAATAAGCACCATCCCCAAATCATAGTACGGCTTAATCCCTCAGTATCAGAGACTCTGGCAAAGGGACTGAAGTGTCCCAGAGGGGAAGCACCATACAGTATGAGGCAGGCAAAACTAGAAAGACGATTGAAAAGTGAACAGCTGCCACTGTTAGCCAGTGACAGGAAACAAGATGCAAAGCTCTGAGTAAAGAGAAAATGAGATGGCTGGTCAAAAACAGGACAATCCTCTAAGAAATTAGACCCAGGGAGCAAAAGAAAGCCCAGTACTTGAAAGTAGGTGTGGAAGTGTGATTGTGATGTAAGCACCCATGTAAGAATTGGAGCTGTCTGAGGGCTTTCTGTAAGATGTCTCCTGCTACACTCTCTGTAAGATGTGAGGGTGCTGATACTGAGCAAGGGCTCATTGCCCGCATGTGCATAGAAACCACTGCTACGGCACCAGGTTTTAGCAAAAAAGAAAGAAATTTATTGAAGTCCTGCAGACAAGGAGGCAGGAAACATCTCAGATCTGCCCTTCCAATAGATTGGTAGCTACAGAATCTGCGGGAAGGGAGAGAGAAGAATAGAATGGCTGATTGTATGGCCAGAAGGGGAAGTTTTAGAGTTTCTTTGTGCTGACTTAGATGGTTAACACATCCTTTGCAGGTTGCATGTTCCTTTTCCTGAGAAGTTATCTTTTGCTGCATGGGATGTTCTGAGTTTCTGTTGTTTAACTGGTCAGGGGAGTGACTTCTGCATATGCTCAGCTGGGAGTAACTGCTTTTTAACTGCTCTCCGGCAGATTTTTTTCCTGCAAAACCATCTTGAAGAGTTTTGTTGTTAGGCTAATTTATAACTAGTTTCTAGCCAGTTTCAGTACCCATTCGCCCTGGAGAGAGACATATGGACAGTTACAAGATACCAGACCGTGTTGTGTGGTCTGACATGTTAAGGAAACCAAGAAGGAATTGCTGAATTAAAGCAAGGAGACCACAACAGGATCCAGCAAATCTGAAGACAAGGATACAAAGGTAGAATGACTTAGTTTTACAAGTGAAACAATGAAGTGAGACAGAATGAGTTTTAAGGATCAGATCAGAGAAGATGGCTCTGTTCTTAAAATCAGAAGGGGGCACCCTTTTATTTCTTTTGTAGGGTAATGGAACTCCAGCTCAGGGTGAAACTAAAGGAATTGTTTGTGACTAGAGAGCAGCTGCTTGATGCCAGGAGAGGTCCTGAGGGTCACAGCTTCAGGCAAGAGGAAAGAGGGGGCATAATGGCAGAGAGGAAACAGATGTGACTAAAAACTAACGGAGCGTGATATTCCTCTATCCGTTAGATGCCTAATTACCCTAAGTTGTCCTTAACCTCCCAGTCCTAGAACCAGTGCCTCAGAGAGAAATCTGGACAGGGGGCCCAAAGCTCCATTCTTCCCTGACATGACATTCAGAGCAATAGCTATACTCCGAGGCACATTTTAGCAAATGGAAAAATGACACATGACATGGCTGTGTATGAGGTTAACATTTATAAGCCACATTGTGAATTTTAAATTACTCTTTGAATGTATTATTTCCATCTGATAATTCTTCTGAGGTGTCAGGCACTCATATTCCAATTCCCAGGAAAATGCAGGAAGATAACATTTGGGAATCTCTTCCAAATATTTGAGACCCTGGCCCTTTCTACAGGCTGTAAGAAACTGTTTCAAGTCTGACAGATGTGACAACCTCTAAGACATCCCCCGCCTCTTTGCCAAATCCTGCCATGGAGGCATTGGTGTCGTCAAGCCATCAAGACTCTCACCATGTGCTGAAAACACCTCCCAGCTACCAAAAGCCCACACTAGTTGTGGGAACTGAAAAAGGAAGCCAAAAATCAAGGTGAACTCACAGATCTGCAAAGCAGAAAGCTGAGAAAGATAAATCAGGTCTTTTAGCACTATGAGAAAATGTAATTCTGCTTGTTTTACTTCAGGTTCTTTGAAACCAGATGTTCTATCGGAGATGCCCTCAACAAGCCTTAATGGAAGACTGCCAAATGCAATTGTTTGTTTCATAAGAGAAAATAATTCCAGTGTTCCCAAGTACCAGAATCAGCTTATGAAAACCAAGAGGAAAGAAAAGACTTTTCTTTCTTTTTTTTTATTAGTTGCTCATGACAATACAATGATCTTGGCATATCATACATTTGAATCAAATGGGGTATAATTTCTAATTTTTCCAAGTATACAGGTTGCAGAATCTTTATTTGAGGTGTTAAAAAAAGTTTCCTGAACAGAGTTTCTTAGATTTCAATGTGCATCCTCATCACCTTGGGCCTTTTTCAAATGCAGGTTCAAATTCTGCAGGACAAGGCAGATAGAGGATGGGCCAGGATGCAGCATTTCAACAAGTTTCCAAGTGATGCCAGAGCTGCTGGTTCCCTGATTCCATGCTGAGTAGCAAAGTAGCAGATATCTAGGACTGTGATTGAAAAACAACTATCATAGAGTGTACACACAGATAAGAGATTAGAAAAAAAAAAGAATACCATCATATAAAAAGAGAGATTCTTGATACCAAAATATGTCTTGAAAGTGCTTGATGAGTGATGCTTCTTCTTGCAAGTATTTCTACTTCATTAGCAAGGTCAAGATACACATAATTCCTACACATACACTCACAACATATAAAGGGTGTAGAGTCAGAAGCTCTGGGTAAGGAGGGTAATTTAATACCATACACTGAACTACCTTTTTCCTTAGCATCTTCTTCTGATTAAGAGACAAAATAGTAAAATTGTTGTTTACATTAAAATAACAAACATATGTGATCATCACATGTTACCAAGTTCTTAATAAATAGCAACCTGTGTCCATAATGGTAGCAGTGTTACCAATGGACTCCAAAAGAGTTTCTCATGTAAAATCTCTATGATTATTTTTGATCTTAAAACTTCTAGATTAAGGGTTGTGGTTGTAGCTCAGTGGTAGGGTGCTTGCCTAGCATTAGTGAGGCACTGGGTTTAATTTTAATTCTCTGCACCACATATAAATCAGTAAAATAAAGATCCAGCAACAACTAAAAAAAAATTTAATATTTATTTTTCAGTTTTAGGTGGACACAATATCTTTATTTTATTTTTATGTGGTGTTGAGGATCGAACTCAGTGCCTCGCATATGCCGGGCGAGTGCGCGACCACTTGAGCCACATCCCCAGCCCTAAAAAAATAAAAAAAAAAAACTTGCTGATTAAAAATTATTTTCTTTAAGCATTTTGAAGAATATAGAAAAGGATAGCAAGTAAAATTTTTAGATGTATACGTAATCCAATTACAAAGAGACATGTACCCTTAATACTCACTTTTATGAACATGATATTTAATTCAGATGACATTATATATATTAGGAGGTGTGTGTGTGTGTGTGTGTGTGTGTGTGTGTGTACGCCTCTATGATTTGACTGTGTGTTTCCATTCAAAATTCATATGTAGAAATTAAACCCTATGGTGATATTATTGAGATATGTAGAATTTAGAAGGTGGTCTAAGTCTTAAAGGTTCTGCTTTTATAAAAGGGCAAGTGCCTTTTCACTTTCTGCTCCTTATACCTTGTGAGAACACAACATTTTTCCTTTTGTTTCTCCTGCCACTCGAGGATATAGCAAGATGTCACAAGTTGTCAACAGACCAAATATTCTTTTACCTTGACATGGACTTCCCAGCATCCAGAACTGTGAAAAATAAATTTCTGTTCTTTATAACTTACCCTGTTGAAGGTGTTTTGTTATAGCAGGGGAAACAGACTAAGACAATGTGTATTCAAAATTCAGATTATAACATATATCTTAACAGTCACAGAAATATATGGTAAAAACCTTTCATACTACAAAATAAGCATCTATACCATCAGTTTTAATTATTCCATTAAATTCTTATGTCATAATTTAAGCATTCACCTTCCCCCCCCTTTTTTTTTTGATACCAAGAATTGAATCTGGGTATGCTAGAACCATTGAGCAAACTCCCCAGTCCTTTTTATATTTTGAGACAAGGTCTCACTAAGTTGTTCAGGGCCTTGCTAAATTCCTGAGGCTCTCTTTGAACTTGTAATCCTTCACCCTTTCAAGTTGCTGGAATGTGCACCCCCACACCTGGCTCACTTATTACTTTTACCAGATGTTCCAGCTTGTGTTCTTTTATATTGTTAAGTATTAAAAGAGCATTAAAATTATCACTTTTAAAAATATTTTTAGTTATAAATGGACACTACCTTTATTTTATCACTCACATTTTTGTGGTGCTAGACAATTGCTCTACCACTGAACTACAACTCCATCCCAACATTATATGGAAGATGTCAACTTGATAGGGGTGAGGCTCAGGATCTTTAACTGCCAGATAGATTTTAAAAGATCTCTTTTCACATCAGAAAAAGAAATGTCTTAAATTTAATGGTAAAATGAATAAGGCTTATACAACCCAAAGTGTATAATGTGATAAGCAAAGCTGTGGTACAGGGAGATCACTCTCTCAGATTCTATTCCAGGAGTTAAGGCTTGGCCATTCCAACTGAGGCAGAGAGATAAGGATTTTTGAAACTGCTAGAGAAGTCACCATTAACCTTGCAGTCATTAGTAATGACCACACAAAGTGAAAAAAAATACTTCTGAAATATCATGGAAGAGGAAAAAACCAGTTTGTTGGTTGGTTGGTTGGTTTTTTGAAATAGATGTCAGAATAAATTGGAAAATGTAAAACTATGAGAAGAAGAGATATTTTAATATCCCATCTCATTTATTATTCCTTTATCTTTTTTTGCTTTCAAGAACCCTTTACTGTTTTTTTCATATTCTAGACATTGCAATTTGAGATTTGTAGTAATTTAAAATAAAACATAAAGTTTTGGGTTGAAAAAATGATTGATCTGTGCATAGCAAACCCTCAAATGGCCATTGTTATAATTATTATTGTAGGGATTATGGGTCTTTGTAGAAGAAGAAATTATTTTCAATCTAAGGTAAAAGAGTGGTAGAGAAGGAAACAGGCAGTTCTTGTGGAACTGTTGTTTGAGTTGTACTTCCAAAGAAGGGAACAGCTTGCCTCTACATGTCGTCCATTTTCACTGAATAGAATCATTGGCTTTTTCTAGTGATTTGTTCAAACCCTGAACTGGTGGGTGTCAGACAAGCTCACTGCTTTGCTGTACTTGGTGTCACTTAGCTCAGGCTTCATCTTATTTGACCTAGCCTACCGGTAATTTATTCCTTGAAATGAACAGGGAGTGGATGATACACCCGGTTGAGACAATCAACAATAAGCACTACTCCTGCCCTACATCTTAAATGGACACATTTTAATGAAGAGAAATTAAGAAGATTCAGGTGGCATAAAATGAAAACCCAATCAAATAAGAATTATGCCCAGGCAAAAATGTCTTGCATCATGGTCTTTTATAGGCAGTTAGTGACTAACTGGGAGAGACTGAAAGCATCACACGCCATATGGTGAGATAAATATGGCTTATTTTTAAAATTGCATTTGTGTCACACAATTAAACATTAAAGCTACGCACTCCTAAAGATTCAGCTGCAAAACTTGAAGTTTTTGCAAGTTTCACTGTTACCACTTTGGAGATTTTTGGAGACATAAAATCTATCATTAGAAATAGAATATCTAAGTCACAGGAAACTATTTTTAAGAAGGTTTAAAATGAAAAAAAAAAACAACCTGCAATTCAATTCACAGAGCAGAGAAGCTCAAATAATAACCAATATTCAATCCAAGTTACACCCTTCCAAAGAACAGAAGGCATCCATGATGATATCTCTCTGGAGCCTGGCAAAGGAAATAAGAGCTCAGGGAGCTGACATGTCCCCAAAGGGAGCATGCAGGAACTGAATTGCTGCAAGGCCAAACCCCATATTCAGAGCATAGCAGAGAAGTTTCAGCAGAATTGAGGTCAAGCAGGTGTGTTTTGACACTATTTTGCTGCTGAGGCAAAACCAAGATTCGTTAAATCAGTGCAATGAATCTGGCTTCTCATAGAAATCCTGACAGACTTACAAACCAAATAAGAATATTAGAGTCTGGTTTCTACACCTCTCTCTGATTGACTTTGGAAAAGAAAAATCGAGTAATTTTTTTTTTTAATTTTGATAAAAAAATTTCGTCTTCTGTTTCTTTATTTCATATTCAGAAATGGAAAACAACTGAGAACAACAACAACAACAAAACCCCACCATTTAACAAACAGTACCAAAGCAGAAGGAGGCCTGCCTGCTTACAAAGAAGGACACCATGTCTTGGTCTTCCTACTGCCATGTGTAGAGTGTTTAGAGGCCAGGAGTAAAGTTAAAATATCAAAATTGTTTTGACAATTTAATAAGTTAACAAGTACACAGAGGTCTGATGATAGTGTTGAGGACATAGTGATATATATGTTGTCTTCTTTATGATTATTATAATTATTTTTTGTTTTACTTGTGTAGAATGGAGATGTTTAAATTAATAGGCAATTCCAATAACATTGAATGATACCTTCAATTTGATTAACATTTAATTTGTTCTAATTGCCACATGTAAACTGCTATATTTATTTTCCACAATAATCTCATGGTGGGTATTATTGTTATTCCAATTTTATATTTTGAAAATTTAAGTCTTAGAAAGATTAAGTGAATTGCTCAGGAGATCACACAGCTGAAAAAAAATGGCTGCCTCAGCATTTTATCCAGGCAATTTGACTGAAGCAGCTGCTCTTAGTAACTAAACTAAAAGTCTAAAACAAACAAACTAATGAAACAGGATCTATAATGGCCAAAATCAAAACATAAATTAAGTGTGATCTATATATTATACTACTGCATGGGGTCATAGAGACAATGTCATATGGGGCACACTAATGACATATAAATGTGGAAAATACATGCATAATATACGGAGTTCAATATTTCTTGGTAATAAAACAATAATTAACAATATCAGTAGGACCTCAGAGAGTCTTCTGTACTCTAAGATTTCAGCACTCTCCCTGTGGGGAATGAGCTGTTTCAATCTCAGCTGTTGTCTTTCGAAGTGTGTGTCTATGTGTAACCTCAGGCTTTTATACTTGCAAAAGGAAGGGGCAGAGATATGTTGATGTTCAGATAAATTGATATGGATGCCAAATGATGTCTCCTATTCTTCGGATGAAGAACCAGTATATATGATTGAAATATCTTCACTGAGATTGTGCTGATGTAATAGACCCCAAATAACCCTAACCATCCACCAAAGCATCTTTTGTCTTCTTCCTTGAAGTCACTTAGCAAGAATGTTAAATTGATCTTCATGGCCTCTCTAGAGATTTCAAATGTTTTCTTTAGGTTGAAACTCTTTCTTTGTGTCTGCCATCTATAATTCAACTCTGAAAGAGCATACCCTTTCCTCTTAGATGATAAAACATTGCCAGTACATTGATAACCTTACTAACTCTACCTAGAAAGAAAAGCTACATACTTCATCCCTAAATTATCACCATTTACAGCTGACTTATAAGGCTTGCTCAGTCCCCATATATTTTATTACTTTCAGACACGTAAGAACTCACGAAGTCTTCTCATCTCCATTCATATCTTGTATTTGGCCTTGCAGTATCTAAAAATCTTACTTGTGGCTTGTTTTAACCTTTATGGTCTGTGAACCTATCTGTAGAACATGTGTTATGTTAAACAGTATTTATTTCTGTGGGTGATCTCTTCCCAGTTGCTCTTAACCCAGTGTTCAGGCTGCCTAGGTTATACCAGACCTTCCTTCAGCACGACTAAACTGCGAACAGCTTTGTGTAATTTTGACTTCCCTTCCAGAAATAGATATGGCATATAATGCCAGGAGGTCAGAGACAGAGAATTATCTGTGTTTCAGGAAGAATTAAAAACCATACTGGGAAAAAAAAAACATACTGTAGAAACAGAGCTTGATAACAAGTTGGAAGGGGATTCCATAATTTTCGATAGCTAATACACCACTTGGATCTCTTAGGAACTCTAATTCCACCACTGATTTAAATGGTCCTATGATAACAATCTGACTCTTTGAGATGACAGCAGCATAAATCTACTTTCATCTAGAAGGCAACAGCTTCAATTTAATGTGCTCTGGTAAAATTTAATGTAAGAAACTTGGATAAGTGGAGATACCCAGCAGGACTCCAGATAGAAACTATAACAAACTGGAAATAAAAATAAATAAATCAGAACAAGTGCTGAAAAGTAAGGAGAGATTGCCTCAGGGCTGCTCTAACTGTCTTGTCAATGACTGGAACCTTGATCTAATGTATGAAAGACAAGATTTGCTGAGCAACAGAGTTAATACTTTTTTAGGATTGTGTATGTAAATAGTGGGCTCTGATGGAATCTGACATTGCAGAAGTTTAAAATGCAGCATATGCTCAATCCTGAGTCCCTAGCACCAAAGGATATCCTCTGTGTAAAATGCTAAGAGCATCAAACTTTGGGCAAACTCTATGACAGAATCCATAGGGAGCTATATTTCCTGACTTACCCCTTTAATACTCATCACTCTGGTTCTTGACTATTTAGAGAATAACCAAATAAACTCAACCTTGAATGTCTAAGTTTTCATTCTCATCAATTCTTAAAAATCAAACCAGACTCAGAAGGGTAGCTCCTTTTCTCCCCTTTTTTTCCTCTAGTCCATATCAAAACTTAAAATAAAAAGAAAAAAATAATTACATATTTCATTATATAAAATAAGCACAGAAAGATCTAAAATTTGGGAGGTTTCTGTAAAACCTTATACCTAGTATGTTTTAGCTATAAATAGAGTAAATCTGTTGTTCATTTGTTTTAAAATCCAGGACCCCTTCCATTCTTCCCAACTCTTAAGTTTAAAAAAATGGAGATAAATTAGAACACACATGCTGTTGGGATTCAGCTGTCATCATTTGGCTTCCTGGGTCTTTTCAATTCAAATCTAATAGGTGGCATTACTAAATCTAAATTCTCAAGGGTGTAAAGATACTTCTTATTTCTGTAGATGCCCAATGGCCTGTGGGACCTAAGGATAAGCTGGTCTGCCAGTGCAAAGGTGTTACTATGAATCATAGATTTGTTCATAATCAGAGTATGAAGAGGTCTTATAAAACAATGCCATTTAAAGGAATCCCATGGTATCCACATCAGAATCCAGAGAGGGCAAAATGAATATTTTCAGACTCCATCCAAAACCTGAATCAAAATCTCTAAAAAAAAAAAAAAAAAACTGTAGGTATCCATATTTGAAAATATTCCTCATTAACATTTAATAGGGGAAAGCTTCAAGGCATTGTTATAAGTCATGTCATTGTACAGATGACATCTATGCATATGTGTGAAAATGTAAATGAGCACAAAGATATATATACATATATATATTGATATATATCAATATATAAGTAAACATAAGAATATATGCATTTTTCCTTTTAAATGAAACAATGCCACAATTTTTTAAAAGTTATAGCTATGAAAATTTCTGTGTAACATCTGTTTAATGTTCTCTGCATTATTCTGATCTGATGGTTTTATCAATTATTAATAACTTCCCAAGCCCTAATCCTAAACTGAGAGTGCAAGTGATGTGATTTCTATAGCCATATTTATTACTCACTTTTTGAATGACAACAGATCTCAGTGTCCTCATTTTTAAATGAGAGATTGGCTATCTTCAAGAACCATTTTGGCTTTAAAATTGAATAACTATATTGAATGCTGACTTAAAATCTGAGGAACTATATGGTTAAGAGACAGATTGTAATTCAAATGGCAGCTATCCACTCATGTCCTCTCATCAGACCACTAAGAAAATGTTGCAATTTCCTCTACCTAATTATTCTTCTAATTTTCTTAAAAATTGCATTTGATATGATTTCCAAAGGGCACTAACACATGCCTTACCAATAGCTCCAAGTGTATGGTCTCTTACATACCAGGAAGGGAAAAGTATTATACTGATATCATATATTTTCCCAAAACAGAAGTTTAATACTTATGTGATTGATTCTGATTCTAGGAGAGGAGACTATATTAAATTCAGAGACATGGACAACACATATATCAAGTGGTAGAGAAACCTAATCAGGTGCAGTAGTCATGGAAGGTAAGTTATTGAGACTGATAGATAACACACAGTTGAGCGATTGTTTGTTCCTCCATAAAGCTGAGGCATCCTCAAGAGCTGCATAAGCATGCTAAGGAAGTTCATTAGGCTACCACAAAAGAAACACATTGGAATAGATTCTCTTCTAAAATTGTTTATATGGAAGCTTAGGAGAGTTGAATTGGTCCTCATGGTAGTTGTTCTCAGCAAGTTAATAAATTGGAATGAAGATATATATTAGACATTTAATGAATTTTCCCATCTACATTTATGTTTGACAACCAACAGGTTTTCTCTTTTTTTTAGATGTGTTAAGAGTGAGAATGGATTGAACTATAATATATTTGACACAGAAGTCAGAAAAAGGGTAGGAAAGTCAACACCAAGAGCAGCAGGCATTTCATGATGATAAGAAGCCAGATTGGGAATATGAGTCACAGGAATATGCAGGTCAATTTGTTGTTAAGGAATGAATCAGGACACAATTTCCTGTGTACATACATTCATACAGCACAGTGCATACCAACATCAAGTAGCTCCACAAGACACTAATTAAAAAAACTATAAATAAATTACAGAAAGATCAGTAAAGTAGACCAAGGGGAACAGGGTAAGGGAGCAGGGGGAAGGGCAAATTATCTGGATTGGATTAGAGCAAATTATATTCCACGCTTTTGTGATTATATCAAAATATATCCTAATATTATATAAAACTGAAAGAATGAAAAAATAAAAAGAAAATAAAGAGAACCCAGATCCACTTTTCTGAAGAAATGTTGTTTTTGAAATGGGAACAAAAAGCAATGGCAGAAATATTTGTGATATTCCAGGTGCTCTTAGATGCATAATATGATTTTCTATCTGTGTTGATAAATTTAAGGTGTGTTCAAATGCATGGACTGGTCAGATACTGTCATCTCAAGACATAGGACAAGATTGTTTTTTTATGAAAATAACTAAATCGGGGCCTCTGGTTACGTTTGTTCAGCACCTGTTCTCCTGCCTCAGCATAAAAGCAGCTGGAAGCTGTTTTTGTTGTTGTTGTTGTTGTTGCTGTTTCGTTTTGTTTTATAAGGCTTTATTATTTATTGTCCAAATGTTTTTCATGAATTTCCAGAAGCAGAAAAATTCAGACCAGTGAACATCAGGGTAGTGTATATATTTAGACTAAAGAAAAATGCCCCCTCTAAGTAAGTTCCCAGTTATTCTCCTTTATATTATGCATCTTCCAAGTGCACTGAGCTGAAGTCTTCTACTGACTGCTCCTCCATTTAAAGATGTTCAGTGAGCGACTCCAACTCGACATGTCCAGAAAGTTAACACATCCTAATGTGTTCAGGTCCCAACCCTACCTGCCTCATCTTGTGTCCACAGGTGTGTCAGTATCAAGTGTAACTGCAGCATTACTGTTCTCTTGGGAAGAAGTACTGCCCTTTTTATAAAAAATACTCCAAGGTTACATTGGTGTCCTTACTGGGATTTTGTTCCTAAGGAATCATTTGGAATATTAAGTGGCCTACAGCCCTGGAACTGAATGAGGTCTCACTGGCAAATGTTCAGGTGAAACAATGAGTTGAAATTTTTTTCTGTAAAACTTTTTAAAATGCTGATAACCTGGCTTACATCCCAATAACATTGTGCAGTGAACATGACATCTAGGACAGTATTCATAGGATCCGGTTGCTGTTGGATGCTCAAAGAGTGGCTGCAGCCACCAAGGCAAGGGCTGGAGGGTTTAAGAGGAAACTCAGTGCTTACCATGTGCCGAGTACTATGCTAACCCTCTAAGTGCCTAATATTACTTTCACAGCATCTTGTGAATGTAGGTATTATTAATTTCTCTGAATATACTGGAAAAGAATAACAAATAATATATCATATTTCCAAAATCTTGTAGTAAGTGATTTGGACCAGAGTTTCCACTAACTTGCAGCACAGCTAACGAAATTCTTTCAAACTAAGCCGAAAGTCTTAATTCTTGCTCTACTTATAATCCACAGGCTCAGATGATTTCAACAGGCAAAAAGCTACCAGCAAACTCAAGAAACATACAAATAGATGACTACTCTGCATTTTTGCTCAGCTGCATACTGGAGTCCAGGTTTTAGAACAATAAAAAATTAAACAAAAATACTAATGTTATTGGTTTACTTATGAAAAATCAAAGAGCAGAAAAAAATAGGTGTGTTTATTTAGTATGAACTAGGCACTAGGGGAGGTACCATGTAGGCACTAGGGGAGGTACTATGGGTTTATTGGGAAAGATCCCACATTTCATTTTCCTTTGAAGCATAGAGCATATTCAAAGAAGCTCGTATCCATAAATAATTGCAGTGCAATGACAATATATGAACATTGAGTAATAAAAAAAGGAACAATAAGTGATCAGCTCAAAATATAATTAATCAGCTGGAGAAGACATAAAGATGTCAGAAAATTCCTCATAAAAGAAAAAGATCAAATTTTGAAAAATGACCAGCTGTGATCCCAAAGTGGGTGATTATATTGGGGAAAGAGGAAACAGGGTCTGCGCCTATTTGGAAGCAGTGCTTATCATTACTTGACGATAGTGATGCACACAACTGCAGGACAGGAAATAAGCTGCTTTGTATGCTTATATTTCAGTTAGGAATTCTATTTTCCAGGGTACAGGTAACAAACATACAGCTTTTGTCTTGCCGATGAATACCTTTGGCTCAGGCAGAATGTGTTTAGATTTGCTGACTTCCCAGCACTCTGTAGACCTTATTGCTCTCTACTGTGTTGTCTTAGGCACTCTTTAGGCTTCCATTGTTGACAAGTTTGGCTCACGACAGCATTTTGAGTGTACAGTGCTATTATAAGACATGGTGATCCATCAAACATTTTGAATATGGAGTGGCATGAGAAGAAAGTATAAACATGTATTAAAATAAGCAGGAGAAGTTTAAGTTTCCAAAAGATGCACAATATTTACCAGAGGCAGAACAATGGCAAAAGAGACAGATGAAAGAAAAAAAAATCTATAGTAGAGTGGACAGTTATAAGGATTAATCAGATGTTAATATTTTTGTAGGAATGGTAAAAATTGTAAAATTTCAAATTCTAAATTCACATGAACCTATAGAATAACATAAAGGAAAGGAAAAGCAATACCTATAAGAAATATTTGATTGTCATTAGTTGTTGGTAAAGGGTTAACTGGGCACAGTGAATGCAATTAAACAATTCAGTATATTTGAAATTGTGCCATGGAGACTGATAAATGAAACATTGTTAAACCAGAAGTACCAATTAATTACTTTATTGGACCATTAAACATCTGGCTTGCCGTTGTTACTCAATAAACTTAAATAGTTCATTAAAAACCAATGAAACATGACAGAAAAAAATTAGAGGCTTTGTTTTCCCTTTTCCTTTCAGTTTACCTATGGATTAGAGGATTTTATTTTCTCTTGAACTTCTACCTCCAAAAGTCAAATAGAAAGTCAGAAACTTTGATGAGTGATGGGAAATTCCACACCCCTGATCAAAATCAGAAGTTGCAAACTTATAACTCTTTAGTGATTGCAAATAAACCAAGTTGCAGAAGGAAGTAGAGAAGAAAAACCTTTTTATAATATATACTACTAGCTTTTCTGGAATTTATTTACAGCAGCAATGGTGACATCTTTTGATAAAAATTCCTGTAAGATTACTGTTTAATAATCATAAGAGGATCAATGAGCAGGAGTCTGAATTCATATCAAAAGATGAGAAAAGATGAAAAAATCAAGATATTTATAAAGGAAATAAAATTACATTCATATTCATATACACACACACACACACACACACACACACATATATATATATATATATATGTATAAATACATTAAATATATATGATGGAAAATATATGGATTTATTTACATTGTACATGTATACGTATACATCATACTATTCAATTACCTTAGCATTTCATTTGTTGTCACAGATACATCTATATAAATAGATATGTCTCTAAGTTTATTTTATTGTGTAAACTGTTTCTAAATTTTTATTTCTGTATCATATTATTGATGGGTAAATAGGATTTTACTCATTTATTATTGAATCAAACAACTTTATTATAAATGAACATTGTTCAATTTTTTTTTTGCAATTGTAAATCTACTCCAGTGAAAATTTTTACCAAATATCACTGTGGTCTTATTCAATTATGTCCTTTCGATGAATTCTGAAAAATAAAATTGCTTGGGAACTTATAAGCCTCCAAGGGTTTTATGTGCATTGCCAAACTGGAAAGCATTAACTGAATTCAATTAATTAAATTAGTAAAAGAATTAATTAATTACTAATTTAAAATCCCTCCCATGAGGACCCTGCTAACACCACCAGATAGAAAAAGCAGTGGCATAGATTCCAACATAGATCTCCAAATCTACATATGGAAAATGAATTAAATTGTAAAACCAAAGAAAGATGGACAACATTTATAATAGAACCATGTGGCAAATCATACTCATAAACCTAACATTACAAGCACAGAAGGACAGACTTCCAATAGCCACAAGACCTACCTAGTGTCAGTGGAAAAAAACAAGAGAAGTACCTTTCAAACATGATTATTCTATTATGAATTAGATACTTGAAATAGCCTATATCTTCTTACCAGATAGCATGAATGACAAATATAAGATCAATATCTGAAATTGGGAGTGTTTTGGGGATTGAGTATAAGGAGGAAGTTGTAAGGACTTAATTCTGTACCAGTTTTACTCCCATGAACTTTCAAAACCAACTTACAAGGGCTATCTCAAGAAAAAGACTCTAGAACACCACGTGGAGAAGACACCATCAATTAGGGCACCAAAACTGAGCACAATGGGGATAGTACTAAAACCTAAGGAGAAGGCCCAGATAAAATGAGGAAGGGAAAAAAGTTTGGACATTTCAGAAAGCATAATTTTGAGGTCTAGATGAAAAGAACAGAAGAGGGAGCTCTGTGAAATGAGAAAAGCTACCTTGAGCCACACCTTCATCTAAGAGATCAGGATAATGTTACAAAACATGAGCAACAGAAAAGTATTCAGGTAAATTTCTACACTTAGTTAATAAAAGAAAGGTGAACACAAGAAGAAGAATAACATTCTTACATATATTGAAAGCACTCCAGAAATATACGTCAAAGAAAGATCAAAATTCTCACCTTGAAAGTGAACTGATGATGTTAAGAAGGCTTTTTCAAACCTCAAAGTCAATGACAGAAGTCAGGAAGTAATTAGAAATAAACAAATTTGATTGAGTGGATACCTAATTTGAAATAATACAAGAGTGAATGAACACAATGGAAAAATCCTTAAAACTAAAAATGAAAGAAACTCAAAAACTTTAGGAGGAAGTTGCCAATAGTGAAGTATATATGCCCTATGGATAATAGGAACAACTGAAGAATAAAGCAAAGAGAACCAAAGACTAAAAATTGTGATTTTCAACAACAGTCCTGAAATTAAAAATGATATAGATTTGAAACTAAATATTAAAGAGCATGTGATATGTTGATATTACAAGCCTGGAATGTGAAAAAGTTGCTAGATGTTATAGAAAAAGGAAAAACCATTTGCTGCCCTCAGGAGGGAAAAAAATCAAGATATTTATAAAGGAAATAAAATTATATTATCATCTTGTGTTTCAACATCCATACATGGACAGATGTGGAAAACAACATAATGTATTTATATAATCAAGGAGAGAAAATGTAACTCACGGACTTTTATATCCAGCAAATCTGACTTTCATTTGTAACACATAAACTGTTATTAACTAACACACACATGTGTAGTAATATTGTTACTATGACATCTTCTGAGGAATTTACTAGACAATAAACTTAGGCAACAGAATACTAAAAAGACATTCATGAATAAGGACTGATAATGAACATTAAACTTACAGTTACTTGTAGAACTAAAAATAATAGGACTAAAAGAGCAAACACTATTATGGCTTATAATCAAATAATGTAGATATTATACAAGCATAAAATGGGAGAAGAATGTGCAAAATATAGGAAAATGGCTTTTCTTTTGCTTTTTTTATGGTACTAGTGATTACACCCAGAGTTTGTACAGGGTAGGCATGTACTCTACTACTGAACTACATCACCAGCCATCATCATCATTATTATTGTTATTATTATTTATTTATTTTGAAATAGGGTCTAAAATTTAATTGCCCATGCTAGCCTGGAACTTGCTGTTCTCCTATATTGGCCTTCTGAGTTGCCAATGGTGGAGGAAAGCTGCTCAGGAACTGGAAAACAGGAAGCAAAAGGAATGTTCTGCTGACCTGGGACCAAATATAAACCCCAAAGGCACATTCTCAGAGACCTACTTCCTTCAGCAACACCCTATCTACCTGTAGGAACCACTCAGTTAATCCATATCATGGATTAATCCACTGATTTGGTTAACGTTCTTAGAACTCCATCATTTCACCTCTGCACATTCTGACATTTTATCACACATGAGATTAGTTGGGACAATCATATCTAAATCATAACACTGGCATTACAGATATGTACCACCATATCTGGCACTAGGGAAACAACTTTTAAACTTTTTTTGATGCTGGGTGTGGTGGCTAAAGCCTGTAATTCTAGCGATTTGGGAGGCTGAAACAGGAGGGTCCCAAATTCAAGGCCAGCCTCCGCAATTTAGCAAGGCTTAAGCAGCTTAGTGAGATCCTGACTAAAAAATAAAAAAAATAAAAAAGGTTAGGGATTTCTCTCAGTGGTTAAACACCCCTGGATTCAATCCTTGGCACCAAAAAAAAAAAAAAAAGATTACTGATCTTGTGCCTGAACAATATTTTTTTTTCTATGCATTTTTTCTTTTCTTTTCTGTGCTTCTGGGAATTGAACCTAGGACTTCACACAAGCTATGCGGGTGCTCTACCACTGAACTACATCCAAGCCCCTCAATTTTTATTTTTCATATACTTCATTAACCATCCAAAACTTTTACATTAAATATAGTTAGTTCTCTATATTAAAATATACATATTAAAAGTTTCCATATTCATTGTAGTTAAACTATATATTAAATATAACTAAATCTATATGTTCTTTATCTTGTTTTTCTTTTATACACAGAAATTCTTCCTTTGTATCAGAATAATAGAAATGTTCCCCCACTCCTCCCACCTTTTTTTTTTTTTTTAGTTTTTATATGGTCAATTATTCCTTCTTTTCTCTGTAAGTCATCTATATTTCATTTCTATATAGGATTTAGGGTTCACAGCAACAGAATTATAATTTTGCAATGGTACAGTGAATTATTCCATCATAAGGTTTTGGAAAGTTCCTAATTTTCTAAATTATTTGAAAGATCCTTTATTATCAGAAATAATTTTCCTCTCAAATTTGAAGACCAAAATAAATTTTTTAGACTTTCAAAATTTCTAAAAAATTTATTTTTCTAAACATTGAATGAAATATGGTGCCTAAAAAATACAGAAGTTCCTTAGTGGAATTGAGTTACTAAATCTCAGGTGGAAATGATCTGTCCTGGATGTCTCTGATCTTCCAGTCTCCGCTTCTCCAAGGTTACTCTTAATAACATCAAGTGGTGAGTTTTTAAAACTTAGGTAAATGTACATCTTAGAGCATGTACTCTTTTACACCATGACCATTTTGCTCAAACATATTTTTTTGAGATTCTTCTGTGTTTTGCAAGGCAATGACCTTGTTGGTATGCATTCTAAAGTATTCATCTATTCTATTGTGGCCAATTTTTGTTGGTGCAAATAATATTGCTTCACATGTCATTGTGGTAAATATATGCTCACATTATTTTTCATATATCTAGGGATGGAAATACTGAATCACATGTGAATTAAATATTTACCTCATTTGGGTATATGATTGTCAAGCAGATTCAGTAGTGGTTGACACTCATGCACCACAGTCTTACCAATATTGGTGTTTATAATTTTGTTTTAGACATGTCATTTAGACGTGTATTTCTATGATAGGTGATGATATTATGTGCCTTATAGACATTTTATCAGTTCATTATACATTTTGATAATCTCATTTGTGAATTGCCTCTAAATATTATGCTTTTTTTACCCTACATGGGTGGATATTTTTTAATTGATTTGCATGCATTTCCTGTATACTTATCCTTTGTCAAAAACTTTAACTTGCAAATGCAGTCTTTAAAAAAATAAATCTTTTATTGATTTCCTCACAGTATTTTAATGTATTTTTAAGTGGCACCATTTTTAAAATTCAATTTTCTGTTTGTTGATTTCCAGTAAAGTGAAAGAAGATTAACTTCTTGTATTGACCATTTATCCAGCCACCTGGTGAATTCACTTAATAAGCTGTTAGTCCTAACCATATATTCTTTTGAATTCGATTTATTCCTATTCATGTCATCTGCAAAAATGACAGTTTCATGTCTTCCTTTTATGACATTTACCATTTTTTTCTGCTTTAAGACACTGTATATATTAAGGAAATGCACTGTATTGTTGATAGAAGTTGTGATGGCAAAGGAAAAGCTTTCAATATGTTTTAATTAAATCAATCCTTATTATAGCAGGGAATTTCTCTTCAATTCCCAGCATATTTGCAGTTTTCATCATGAATAGAGTCTGTGATGATCACATGCTTTCTATTTTGTTTTGTTACCATAGCAAATATTATGATTAAGTTTTTCAAAATGTAAGCTCATGTTTCCTTCCTGAAAGGAATGATTTAATGTGATGTCCTTTAAAACAAAATCATGCTATAACTGATTTGCAAATATTTCCTTTACAAAACTTTTATTCATGTTCATGAGCAATTGGACTATCATTTTCTTGTATTGCCTTTTCCAGGTATTATATTAAGGTATTCCTGGCCTGGTGAAATATATTGGGTTGTAGAATAGATTTAATGGTGGCCCCCAAAATATAGGGCTGTGTCCTAGTCACCCCAGAACTGTGAATATGACCTTATTTAGAAAAAGGGTCTTTGATTTTGTAACTAATTGAGATAAACCCATTCTAGATCCATGTGGACTCTTCATCCAGTAACAGTTGTTGCCATAGTCCGGCTGGGTTAAATAACCGAGAGTTGATAAGCAACTTGAAGGTTGAATCGGGAACTACTTTATTGAGAGTGAACTCAGCAGAAACTGAGAACTCAAAGTAGCGGGCACACAAGGTAGCAGGACAGAAGAGGTACATATACCCAACTAATTACACACAGCTTAACTTAATTGACATCATCTAGACACAGCAGTCAGTCATTAAGGAATCCTCATCATCTTAATGGCTCATTGGCATTGGCTCAGAAACCACTCCTCCTAGCATACTGCCAGGCGCCATCTTAACTTGGTTGTGGCCCTCATCAAGTTGTGTTTAGAGAAAGCCATGGGAGATCTGAGACAGAAGCAGAGAAGAAGACCCCATGTGAGGATAAGAAAAACATTCAAGTGTTGCTACAAATCAAGTCACTCCTAGAGCCAGTAGCAGGAAAAAGCAAGGTAGAATTCCGCCTTACAGACTGCAGAGGGAGCATGACCCTACCAGAACCTTGATTTTGGAGTCATGGGCTGCATAAATATGAAAGAAGAGATTTGAGTTGTTTTCAGACATACAAAGTTGAGGCCTTTGGGTTGGATAATCCTAGGAAACTATTATAGGGGGATGTTTAGAGCAGCTTTAGTCTTCACTTTCAGCACTTGAGAGACAAAGTGGATAGAAAAAAAAAAAAGAGGCCTGAAATGACAGAAAAAGGAAGGAAGTTTCAATGTCTGTGTATCCACATGTGAATACACAAATGTATTTAACTACTATGTTCTCTAAAATTAGAAAAAATATCTTTCCAAATGTATGTTGAAATTGTTTAAAAAAATAAAAATTCACCTTATCATAAATTAAAGAAAATCAGATAAATTGCAATTCCCAGAAATAATACAATGCAACATATTTCAAGATAACTCAGTGGAAATTACAGTACAAAGAGGAAACAAAGAAATCCTCTACATTTGAAATATGTATAAAAACAAATCATAATGTTCAAAATCTTTATAAATTAAGACTATACAGCATTATGGAACAGATATTATATAATAAAGTATTTTTAGTCAGCTGTGCTGCACCAAAAACACTTGATCTCAGTGACTTAAAACAACAGATTCCTTAGAACTCTTGTTTCATGCAGTTCTGCAACCTTTATCCTAGCTGTGCCTCTGTTGAGGCTGTAACCCACACATCTGCCCAGACCCACAGTTCACATAGCAATAGCAAGTCATGGACACAGACATGAACCTCTTGTAAAAAATGGGAGAGAGTGAACATTACAATTTCCACAATATTTAAGGCAATGTGCAAATTAATAGATGAACAAAAAAATGTGATAATATCAATAAATACAGAAAAATCATCTGATAAATTTAAACAAGTATTTGTAATTAAACAGTTAAAAAGGAACACAGGGAATTTTCACAATGTGCTACATGGTATCCATGAAAATTTTATAGCAAACAATTTGCATAGGATAAGATTGTAGAAACCAGGAAGAAGACAAAAAGTCTACTGTAACTAATTCTATGAATTGTTGTCCTGGATATCTCAGACAATAAGGAAGTGGATGAATTGGAAAGAAACAAAACTGTCTTCATTTTCAAACAATGTAGTCATCTGTACATAAATTGTCGCATAGTCTATATACTATTTCAGATATTAAAATACTTCAGCAGGAATAGTAGATAAAAGATCATTATACAAAATCAATTGGAAATATATGTTATACCTGCCACTCACAATACCATAAAATCTACAATGGGTCTAGAAATATGTAACAAAAGTTTGTTGGAGCCTAACAGAAAAGAAAATTTTAAATATGAGGGAAAAGTGTTAAGCATAATCCAAAAGAACTTAGACTATAAAAACTGACTTTCTCTAGAGTAAATCAGTATGTTTTACAAAGGTCTACTAATAAATACAGTATTGTATTCACTTAGTGATGAGAAAATAGCAAAAGAAACAATCGGGGACCTCATAAATACTCATGTATTTTAGAAGCTCACATAGGTTAGAGCTATTATAATTAACCAGTGAGAAAGGGGTACTGGATTCATTGTTGGGATTATTGGTTTTCTAAGTGGAAAACCCTTTTAAAATTTAGATTCAGGCTGGGGAAGTAGCTTAATGGTAAACCACTTGTCTAACACCAGGTCCTGGATACCTTGTGCCCAATATTGCAAAAAAGAAAAAAAAATAGATCCAGATTTCAAATAAACATTAAATATGTCCCAGATTGATTATTAACATGAAGGTGAAAAGATGCACATTAATATTTTGAAATAGAAGAGTTTGACATTAAATGTCTAATGTACATACAGCTATTTTTTCCTATAATAAACCAGAAGTCATTCAGTATTTCCAACCAATTCCTTAAAAAGTTAAATACTTGGTGTGGAATACCAAGACAAATAATTATATTAGTCCCTACAGTTTCTATTCTTATCTTAAAACATGTTTCTGATTGGTTTTATTTTACATTCAACTATTTTCGTTTTAGTTCCTCCTATATTTTCTTACTCTCTTACACAATAAAATTCAGGATTTGTTCTCATTTTTTTTTTCTTTATGAAAGTTCTCAGAACTAAGAAGATTTATTTTGAGGCACTTTTTACTTTCTCATACTATTTTATTTTCTTCTGGAATGAATTCATTATTTTTTTTTAATTTGTTAGTATTGTTGGTTATCCTTCTTAAAGTAATATATTAGCTTATATATTTTATATTTGACAGAGTTTTCTGTTTTTCTCCCTTGGTATCTCTCCATAACCAGTAGTTTTATCACAGATTTGTTTTTTTTTTTGTTTTACATCTGATAATACAGGGCTTCCCATCATAACCCATTTGACCAGACATTACAAATAAAATATGTAGATCCTCCAATTTATGAGCTACCAAAAAATTGCATTTATTAGTGGTTCTCTAATTTCCTTTCTCAGAGTGAGTTATACTCAATTATATATGCTTTATTTCTTTTTTTAAAGATTTTGTTCTTTTTTACATTATTTTGATTTTTGAAATTTGGGAATTATATATAAAATTATCGTGAAATATATTTTTCTATGACTTCCCTTGAGATACAATATTAACTAAGCTTCACCTATGTTGTATAACGGCAGCTGTGATTCTTTTTCACCTCTTTGTGGACTCCATTATAAGAATATCCCATAGCAATATTGTGGCATTCTTACCTTTCTATGACATGAGTATTATTTCAAATATTTTTGATATTGTTAACATTCCTATAAATGATACTTGTTATGAAACTTTTCCATGAATTTATACACAAGAATGGAATTGCTAGGGTGTATGACATGAGAATTTTCAGTATTACAAGAGTGTGCTAGATTAGTTTCTAAAGCAATTTTACCAAGTTAAACTCACATCAGTAATGAGTAAGGCATCCTGCTAATCTGTGACCCTTCTAACAATTAGTACTGTCAGTCTTCATTTTGAAAATTTATTTTAAAAACTGAATTTCATTGAGATCTTGATTTGCATTTTTATGATTCTAATTAGCAATAGCATGGTAAAAAACTTGCCCTATATTTTCCTTTTCTTTGTAGTGATAGCTCATTTATTTTATTTTGCTCATCCATCTATTAGATTGTTCCTATTGATTTTAATATCTCTTTAATTATTTTATACCAATACTTTATAAGTTAGTATGTTCATATGTTTTATGTGGAAATATGCTTTGAAAATGTATTTAGAATTCATAATGTCTTTTAACTTTCATTAAAGTAAAATGATAATTAAAATTTTTAACATTAAATTTAATCCATCTATGATAAGATAAAAATAAAATGCTAAATGATAAGTGCATCATAAAATTTATTAAGATGTGCAAAATAATTATCTGTCTCCATCAGGGGTCCTTCTTAAGCAATGACAAAGCACATAACAAACCAATAATGAACAAGAAAATATGGGAATTTGCACAATTGTTTGATCTCACTAGCAAAAGAAAAAATGATAATATTCTGTTATTACTGCTTCACAAATACAATAACCAAGAATCAAAACCTGGAAATACATTGAACATGTAATCTACTCTGAGCTGAAAGTGTGGTCCATGAATCAGAAGCACTGGCATCACCTGGGAGATTATTAGAATTTCAGAATCTCTGGCCACACCTAAGATGTAACTGAATCAGAATCTGTATTTTAACAAGATCCCCAGGTGACTCACATACTCATTAAAATTCAGAAAGCACTCTTCAAATGCCCTGCATTTGAGACTGAAATGTGTTACAACTCCTTCATAAAATAATTTGGCAATATTTTCAAGAAACAGTATTTACATGAATTTGTCTCTGGTTTGTTACAGCCCCAAATTAAAGTATCCCAAGTGCATAAAAACCATTTAAAGCAAGAAATATCCATGTCATAGAGTAAAAATACTTATAAGTAAGTCAATAATTATGCATTTTGACCAGCTAGAAAGCCACATAAATAGTATAACTACAAAAGTTATTTTAAAATACAGGAAGAAAATTTATCAACAGAAAATATTTTGAATAGAAGTGTTATTCACAATTTTTACCAAAACATCTTATATAAAATTTAAAATATGATCATAATAAAGTTTAATGAATGGGTTAGCGTCCACATATCAGAGAAAACATTCAGTCTTTGTTTTGGGGGGGACTAGCTTATTTCACTTAGCATAATATTCTTCAGTTCCATTCATTTACTCTGAAATGGCCTAATTTCATTCTTCTTTTGTTCTCTCTGATATGTGGGTGCTAACCTGCAACAAGGGTGGCTGGAAAGGGGAAGAATAGAAGTTCTTTGGATTAGACAAAGGTGAAGAAGGGAAGGGAGGGGTGAAGGGAAGAGGACAGATATTAAAATTTATGGGACATAACTTCCCTATGCTTGTATGTGAATACATGACCAGGGTAACATTATATCATGTACCACCACAAGAATAGGATCCTAATTAGAATGAGTCATACTCCATGTATGTGTAATATGTCAAAATACACTCTACTGTCATGTATAAAAAATTCTTCATCACAGCACTCTCATGCAGAGTGTTTTAGATGTCACTCTGTATAGGCAATTGTGTTTGTAAATGTCTATGAAAAGTCTTGCATTCTATATTCATTTTGTTGCAAATTAATAAGTCTATTTAGCTGGTACTTCAAGTGATATAAATGGAAGGAAGAAATAATTCTCTAATTTGGAGGTTAAAGATTTTTCTAGCATTTAAATTTTTCAGTTGTATTTTATAAAAAGAAAGATTTCTAACACTATAAAAAAAGATTAACGGATGGGAGAGTTTTCTAATATCAGAATGTCAGAAGTCCAGCAAACACATGAACTCTAATGTATTATGTGTGGTACTCCTGCTTGATTTGTCAGAAGGTCTGGATGAGACTCATCTTTCTGCTATCCATCTCTATGTGCTTTGCTTACTGTTTTTATCTTCAGTCCTTCCTCATTGTATGGCACTTTTCACTGTTTTCCTGGCAACAGATCCTTTGCCTGGTCCCAATATGCCACCAAAACTGATCTCCTGTTTCCCAGGAAACTGTCGATAAGGCTTGATACCTAAGGCACCATCTGCTTTCTGGTTTAGGCACATCAGTAAATACAGTCCCTCAAAAAGATTGATTATGGAGCTCCCAAGAATAAAACTTTAATAAAAATATTTGTTATCAAGTTTGAGAAAAGAACCGAGATCTTAAAAAATGAGACTGGTTTCCATCTGGGTCTGCTGAGATCAGTCTAATTCTGAATAAGGCCAGTTTTTAAAATGTGTCATTACATTCCAGTCCATGCAGACCACCATTCACACCTCATTAAACATCGGAGGAGTTCTCATTTCCCTCTGGTTTCAATTCATATAATTAGGGTAGAAGTTTGTGTGCCATGATTTATGAGGTTTTCAAGAAAATCTGAGCCTTCTTGAATTGTGGGGTTGGGCAGCAGAGATGGGCTAAACACACAAGGAAAAGAAACCAGAACAATTCTATAAGCCTTTCAGTCTTAGGGAGCTTTTTCCCTGCTTAAATAATTGACAAGAACTTTCACACCAGACAGGCTTTTTCAGCCTCTTGCAGATCTAATAAAGATGAATGAAGAGTGTACAGCTACAGTAAAGCAGAGAAACGGGCAGATAAGAAAACAGAAACATTTCAATAGCTCATATAACAAGTCTTTCTGTAGTGAAGGGAGAAATGGTAGTGAAAAAAGGGGGATATAAAACAACAAATGTGCTAACTTTTTCACATCATTTCTGTGGAGCAATGATAAATGAGGGTTTTGCATTTGTAGAGAAATGACTAATACTTGCCAACGATATTTTACGATCAGGATATGTGAGGGTGCAGCAATGACTTACCTCATTGTTATTAAGCCTGCTGTTTAAGGTCGTTGGCTACATATCTTCAGGGTTGCAACAGTGAATTTAAAAAAATTCCCCTTCAAAATACAAGAAGTTATTTCAAGTAATGAATGAATTTTCATCAACAGGATTCATTGGCACTGAAACAATACTCAGATTATATATATGAAGAAAATCATTCTATAATTGAAAAAAAATCAATCTGACCAGGGGATTTCACTCATTCTCTCTCTCTTGCTCTACTGGCCTTCCTTCTATTTATTTACAGTCTTTTTAAAATTGGTGCTTTATAGATATACATAAAGATGGAATTCACTCTGGTATATTCATATGTGTACATATCACGATTTGGTCAATTTCATGTCATAGTACCTACCTTTCCTGATCCCTCCAGACTCCCTGCCAATCCTATTCCCCTACTGCATTCATCTCCCTTCTATTTTAATGGGATTTCCCATCCCCACACTTTTTTTTTCTTATTTTGGTCTCACTTCTGCATATGAGAGAAAACATTCAACCCTTGACTTTCAGATTCTGCCTTAATTCACTTAGGAAAATTTTCTCTAATACCATTCATTACCAGCAAATGCCATAATTTCATTCTTCTTTATTGCTGAGTACAACTCCATTGTATATATATATATATATATATATATATATATATATATATATATATATATATATATATATATATATGCCACCTTTTCTTAATCTCCATTCCACTGTTGCCAGGCAGCTGGGCTGGTTTCATAACTTAGCTATTGTGAATTGCACTGCTATAAACATTGATCTGCCTGTATCCCTATAGTATGCTGATTTTAGTACTTCAAAATAAATTCTAAGGAGTGGGATATTGGGTAATATGCTGGTTTCTTTCCTACTCTTTTGAGGAATCTCCATACTGCTTTGCAAAATGGCTGAAATAATTTTCAGTCACATCAACAATGTATCAATGTACCTTTTTCCTAGAATTTTCACAGCATTTATTAATTATTTGTATTCTTGATGATTGCCATTCTTAGTGGAGTGAGATGGAACTCAATGTGGTTTTGATTTTCATTTCCCTGTTCACTAGGAATATTGAAAACTTTTTTCATATATTTGGGGGTCAAGAAATGTTGCCCATTTCTTTATTTGGTTATTATTTGGTTTTTGTTTATTAAATTTTTGAATTTTTGTATGTATTCTGAATGTTAATCTCCTATCAGGGGCACAGCTGGCAAATGTATTCTCCCATTCTGTAGACTTTCTCTTCCTGCTCTTATTTCCTTTCCTGTGCAGAAGCTTTATAAGTTGATGCTGTCCAATTTGCAGATACCTGATTTTATTTATTGATCTTTATGGGTCCTGTTAAGGAACTTGGTGTCTATGCCAATATGTTGACTTGTTAAGCCTATGTTTTCTTCTAGCAGTTGCAAAGTTTCTGTCTAATTCCTACATCATTTATTCACTCTGAGTTGACTATTGTGCAGGTTAAAAGACAGTGATCTAGTTTCATTCTTCTATGTATGGATATCTAGCTTTCCTAGCACCATTTGTTTAAAAGGCTATCTTTTCTCCAGTGTATATTTTTGGTACCTATGTGGAGTATCACTATTCGGATACAATCTTTTAATTTATTCCATTGGTCCTCATGTCTGTTTTGATGCCGTATCATAATGTTTTTGTTTATATAGCTCTGTAGTATAATTTGAGGTTTATAATTGTGATACCTCTAGCATTGCTCTTCTTGTTCAAGACTGTTTTGGATATTTTATCTATTTTTATTCTTCTAAATAAATTTTAGGACTGCTTTTTCTAGTTTTGTGAAGAATGTCATTGGTATTTTGATATTAATTGCATTGAATCTGTATAATGTTTTTTGGTAGTATAACCATTTTGACAAGATTAATTCTGCCTGTCCAAGAAAAGGGGAGGTCTTTTTATCTTCTAAGTTCTTCTTCAATTTCATTATTCGGTGTTTTGTAGTTTTCATTGTAGAGGGCTTCCATATCCTTGGTGAAACTTCTACTCAAGTTATTTTGTTTTGCTTTTGATTGTATTGTGAATAGGATCATTATTGTAATATAGGAAAGTGATTCATTTCTGTATGTTGATCTTTCATCCTGCTACAATGCTGAATTTATTTATCAGCTCTAGATGTTTTCTGGTGAAGTTTTAGGGTTTCTAGATATAGAATAATGTCTTTAGCAAACAGAGAATATTTGACAACTCCTTTTTCTTTTGGTAACCCTTTAATCTCCTTCTCTTGCTTGATTGCTCTGGCTCTTGATTGCTAGAGTTTCAAGAATTGTAGAAATAAGCATGATGAAAGTATTGAATAAGAGTGGTGAGAGTAAAAATTCTTATCTTGTTCCAGGTTTTAGAGGAAAGGCTTTTAGTTTTTCTGCATTAAGTATGGCATTGGCCTTGGTTGGGTTTGTCATATATAGCCTTTGCAATATTGAGGTAAGTTTCCTGTACCTCTAGTTTCTGCAGCATTTTTAACATGATTTGGGTCCTGAATTTTGTCAAATGTTTCTTCTGAATCCATTGAGATGATCATATGATTCTTGTCCTTAACTCAATTTATGTGGGATTACATTATTGATTGGTTTATGTTGAAACAACCTTGTACCCCTGAGATAAAAACCACTTAATCATTGTGCACTATCTTCTTAATGTATTTTTGAATGCGGTTTGCTGATGTTTTATTGAGTGTTTTTGCATGTATTTTCATCAAGGATATTGGTTAAAGTTTTATTTCCTTGTTGTGTCCTTGCCTGGTTTCAACAAGAAAAAATAGTTTTGTTCCAAACACTGATGTACAAAAAATAAACACTTCTTACTATGAACAATCAAATAGACCACACAGTATAGTACCATCTATTTAAAGGGTTATCTTTTTTCCAATAATGTATGTCTTTGGCAGTGGAGTTAGACTGGCTTCATTAGATAAATTTGAGAGTGTTCCCTCCCTTTCCATTTCATGAAATAATTTGAGGAGAATTGGTGTTAGTTCTTCTTGAAAGGTCTGGTAGAACTGGCCTGAGAATCCATTTGATCCTGAGCTTTACTTTGGGGAGGATTTTTCATTGCTAATTCAATCTCATCCTTGATATTGGTTGTTTAAGTTTTCTATAGCCTTATGGTTCAATTTGGGTAGGTCATATGTTTCTAGAAATTTGTCAATATCTTCTAGTCTTTCCAGTTTATTGGAATATAAATTTTCAAAGTAGGGCTGGGGTTGTGCCTCGGTGGTAGAGTGCTCGCCTAGCACAAATGGGGCACTAGGTTCAATCCTCAGCACCACATAAAAATAAAATAAAGATTTTTTGTCCACCTAAAAACTAAAAAATAAAACTTTTAAAAAGTATATATTTAAAAAAATAAATTTTCAAAGTAGATTCTAATGATCCTCTGGGTATCAGATGTCTGTGGTAATATCTTCTTTTTCATCTCTAATTTTATTGATTTGGGTCTTCTCTCTCTCTCTTTTCGTTAGCTTAGCTAAGAGTTTATCAATCTTATCTTTTCAAAGAAACAACTGGTTGCATTTATGCTTTGTGTTATTTAATCTCAATTTTATTAACTTCTGCTCTGACCTTAATTATTTTCTTTAGGGTCTTGAGGTGTAGCATTAGACTATTTATTTGGAATCTTTCTTAATGTAGTAACTCAATGCTCTAAACTTTCTTCATAGAACTGCCTTTATACTGTCCAGAGATTTTTGATATCATGTATCTTTTTTCTTATTTTTCATACAGTTTTTCTACCCTGATTTCTTCTGATTTATTTCTCATTGAAGTGTATTATTTAATCTCCAATTTTTAAAATGGGTTTTATTTTTTATCTCAATGCTCTCTAATTTCATTCCATTATGACCTGATAGGATGCAAGGAATTATCTCTCTTTTTTTTTGTATTTTCTAAGATTTGGGTTTTCCCTAAAATTTGATCTATTTTAGCGAAAGTTTTGTGTGCTGCTGAAATGAAAGTGAATTCCTTTGTCAAAGGATTCTGTATTCTATAAATGTCTGTTAGGTTCATTTGATTAATAGTATTTTTAGTTCTGAAGAGTCTTAGTTTATGTCTAGATAACCTATCTAATGGTGAAAGTCTTGTGTTGAAATCACCCAGTATTATTTTAGTGTTGTCTAATTGATTATTTATAGTAGGAGGTATTTGTTTTATGTATGCATCAGTGTTTGGGGCATAAATATTTATAATCATATTAGCTTGTTGTTGAATAATTATCTTATCCAGTATGCAATAACCTTCTTTGTCTCTTCTGATTAATTTTGACTTGAAGTAGACTTCCTCTGATATAACATACCCCTGCTTGCTTTAAGTCTCAATTTGCCTGATATAAATTTTTCCATCCTTTTACCTTCAGCCTATGGATGTCTTTCTCTATAAGGTGAGACTCTGATAAACACCATATAGTTGGAATACTTTTTAATCCATTCTGTCAATATATGTCTTTTGATTGGAGAATTTATACTATTTGCTTTTAGAGTTACTATATAGAGGTGAATTTTATTTCCTGCCATTTTGATTTATTTCTAATGCTTAATTCAAACTTGATCCTCTTTTAATTGATTATTCTTCTAGTGAGATGCATCCCTGTACTGGCTCTGATTTTTCTTTTTCTGCATGAAATATTTCACTGAGTATATTTTGTGGTGCAGCCTTAGTGGTTATGAAATCTTTTAGTTTCTGCTTACCATGGCAGGTTTTTATTTCAGTTCTGCAGGATAAGTATTGTTGGATATAGTAATCCTGGTTGATACCCATTTTTCTTTCAGGCCCTGGTATATATTATTGCAAGTCCTCTTGGCTCTTAAGATCCAAGATGAGAAATCAATAGAAATCCTAAATGTGATCTGCAATTTTTCTCTTGTGGCTTTTAAAATTCTATCTTTATTCTATATGTTACCCACTTTAATTACAATGCATTTTTATCTTACCAATTTTTGGTTCTAAATGCCTTTTGTATTTGCATTTCCATCTTGTTCCTGAGATTTGGAAAATTTTTTAATAATATTTTCTTGAAAAGATTGTGCATTATTTTAGTTTGTATTTCAGGGGCTTTGGTCTATGCCTATGAGTCTTATATTTGGTTTCTTAATATTATTTCAGATTTCTTGAATATTCTTGTCATGGACTCTTAGCATCTCTTCTTTATTGTTGAATTTATTTTTAAGATTATATACTTTGTCTTCAGAGTCTGAAAATCTGTCTTCAAAGTGGTCTAATCTATAGGTGATGTTTTCCACTGAATTTTCAATTGTATATATTGCATCTTTCATTTCTAAGATTTCAGTTTAGTTCTTTTTCAGAATCTCTCTTTATTAAAATGATCTTTTGTGTCCTATACTTCCTAGTTTTATTTCTTACATGCTCATTTAGCTCACTTAATATTTTAACTATGAATTTTCTAAATATTTTCTGTGATATTTCCTCCACTGTGGGATCAGTTGTTGAAGTGTTGTGTACTATTTCAGATGGTTTGTGCCCTTGCTTTTTAATATTGCTGTTATATCTACTATCTGCTGGTATGACTATTGCTTAAGTACTCCATACTGAACAAATATTCAGGTATTGATACACTCACTCAAAGCGTAGCCTATGTTGTTCCCAGAATCAGCACCACCTTGAGGGGGAAATTTTTGTTGAAAATGTTCTTCAAAGTTCCTCTAATACAGGTATAAAATCACAATTATGTTCTGGAGCAGATTGTGTCTAGGTACCTACTAGCTTTCTGTTGGGTCAGAGGAGATAGTCCCTAATTACCTAGGACTAAGTATCTCCTTATTCCCTGTTTGGGTGTGTAGTCTTGTGTGCCCTCCTGAAGATAGTCTCTGTGTATCCAGCATCATCAAATCCAGTGTGGGATACCCCATTTATATTTCAAAGTGTGCATGGTATGGTGTTCTAAGTTAGAAGTATGTATCTGATATAGCACTGGGTGGCCTTGGACAAGGGTAGGGTGCACAGGTTGCAGAGCTGTGAGCTTGTGTCTGGGCTCACTGGTTGGTGGCTATGGGGTACCCCTCTGTAAGTCCCTTTTGGGGAGTGTCATGTCTCTCTGTACCTGTGTAAGATTTTCCACTGGTGCTATGGGATTATTCTCAAGAATTGACTTCTGTAGACCTGAGCATCTGAATAACAATTGACTTAACTTGCAACTCTGAGACTCAAAGCTGTGAATTCTCCTAGAGGTGCTGTGACACAGGAGCCACTTCCCTGATTTCTGTGGATTTCTTGTCAGCCAGTCCTTGTTCATCAGTTCAGGGACCTGAGCTTGAAGTCTTAGAGGGTGTTGTGCTGCATCTGTTGGCTATTTCTATTGGCTGTCAGGGTGTAGGATGCAGGTCTCAGGGATGTTGCTGTCTGCTGTGGAATACTGTGGGCTTTCTTCCTTCCACAGGACCTTTTTTAAAGTGACATAGAGCCTGGTGATTGTCTGCAAGCATAAGAGCTGTGGCTGCAGACTCTCTGTGGGTGGTCTGTGTTGCAAAAGTTGAAACCCTGGCTGGTATAGATCACCAGGGCACTCACTCTGTGACTGGGATTGACAGTTGACCCACCTGCATCTGAGCTCCTACTGCCTGGGTCAATGAATCACAGGCATCTGCTCCCCTCTGCTAAGACTTCTACAAAGTGGTTCTGTCTGCTTTGTGGCTGTCTGCAACTGTGGAGCCTGCAGGTGAAGACTCCATATGGACCATCTGTAACACCCTGGCTGGTGCAACTCACTGTGGCTTTACCCATAACCATGACAGATAGGATGCCAGTTGACTTGCCTTTGCCTGAGTTCTTGCAGAGTTTGTGTGGAGTGCTGGGTTGGAGTTATCACTCCCTGGGAGTGATTAGCTCCTGGATCAGCTCCTCACTCCCCTGTCCTTGGTGGGTCAGGGTGGAGGAAGTTCAGTAACTTTCAGCTAATAGCAATCCCTCTACAATTTCCTTCTAGGCAGGTTACTGAGACAACCCACTTCAGAGGTATTCCCTCTGGCTTTGTTACTACCTGTGGGTGGGGAGAAGCTGTGTTGATTTAATTTCTTCCAGCAAGCCTGGTGAGGTATAGACTGTACAAAATGGCTGCCCTTCCTAGCACAGCTTTCAGTTCACAACTGGCTTAATCTGTGTGATGTCCTTCACTTTCTTTGCTGCTCCTGTCCTGTTTTAACTTAGTATGCTTCTCTTTCCTGTTGTTAAGGAAGCAATTTTAGGGTTTTTTTTCTCTCCCTCTTTTCTTTTTGTTATCCTCTCCCTATACCAATCCTGGTAAAAGTTCAGGGGTCAAGAAATTTTGTTCTTATTTCTTGCTCCAATAGCCAAATGTCAAGTCCCTCCAAGTCTCAAACTGTGCAGTTTTGAGTTTTAGAGGATTTCCTCTCATGCACATCTCTAGCCAACTGTTCTTTCACCACTTCCTTTCTGGCCTGTAGAGTGGTTGAGGGTTGCTGCCTAGATACACTCCACCATCTTCATTCTTTCAGCTCTTAGAGAGGAAAAACAGAGTGTATATGCTTACTATTTTATTTATTTATTTATTTATTTATTATTAGTTGTTCAAAACATTACAAAGCTTTTGACATATCATATTTCATATATTTGATTCAAGTGGGTTATGAACTCCCATTTTTACCCCATATACAGACTGCAGAATCACATCAATTACACATCCACATTTTTACATACTGCCATACTAGTGTCTGTTGTATTCTGCTGCCTTTCCTGTGCTCTACTATCCCCCCTCCCCTCCACTCCCCTCCCATCTTCTCTCTCTACCCCATCTCTTGTATTTCATTTCTCTCTCTTGTTTTTTTCCCTTTCCCCTCACTTCCTCTTATATGTAATTTTGTATAACAATGAGGGTCTCCTTCCATTTCCATGCAATTTCCCTTCTCTCTCCTTTTCCCTCCCACCTCTCATTCCTGTTTAATGGTAATCTTCTTATGCTCTTCCTCCCTGCTCTGTTCTTAGTTGCCCTCCTTATATCAAAGAAGACATTTGGCATTTGTTTTTTAGGGATTGGCTAGCTTCACTTAGCATAATCTGCTCTAATACCATCCATTTCCCTGCAAATGCCATGATTTTGTCATTTTTTAGTGCTGAGTAGTACTCCATTGTGTATAACTGCCACATTTTTTTTTGTCCATTCATCTATTTAAGGGCATCTAGGTTGGTTCCACAGTCTAGCTATTGTGAATTGTGCTGCTATGAACATCGATGTAGCTGTATCCCTATAATACACTCTTTTAAGGTCTTTGGGGAATAGTCCGAGAAGAGGAATAACTGGGTCAAATGGTGGTTCCATTCCCAGCTTTTCGAGGAATCTCCATACTGCTTTCCAAATTGGCCCCACCAGTTTGCAGTCCCACCAGCAATGTACAAGAGTACCCTTCTCCCCACATCCTCGCCAGCACTTGTTGTTGTTTGACTTCATAATGGCTGCCATTCTTACTGGAGTGAGATGGTATCTTAGAGTGGTTTTAATTTGCATTTCTCTGACTACTAGAGATGGTGAGCATTTTTTCATATACTTGTTGATTGATTGTATGTCCTCCTCTGAAAAGTGTCTGTTCAGGTCCTTGGCCCATTTGTTGATTGGGTTATTTCTTTCCTTATTGTTTAATTTTTTGAGTTCTTTGTATACTCTGGATATTAGGGCTCTATCTGAAGTGTGAGGAGTAAAGATTTGTTCCCAGGATGTAGGCTCCCTATTTACCTCTCTTATTGTTTCTCTTGCTGAGAAAAAAAAAAACTTTTTAGTTTGAGTAAGTCCCATTTGTTGATTCTTGTTTTTAACTCTTGTGCTATGGGTGTCCTATTAAGGAATTTGGAGCCTGACCCCACAATATGTAGATTAGAGCCAACTTTTTCTTCTATCAGATGCAGAGTCTCTGTTTTGATATCAAGCTCCTTGATCCATTTTGAGTTAACTTTTGTGCATGGCGAGAGAAAGGGATTCAGATTCACTTTGTTGCATATGGATTTCCAGTTTTCCCAGCACCATTTGTTGAAGATGCTATCACTATTTTATTATTGCTTTTGTGCATGACCATTTTTTCTACCAAGATAATTACCATTGTGATATATTTACATATTAGTAATATTTCACTCATCCTGGGGATATGAGTAATACATATACATCACATAAAAATTGTAAAATAAATGTAAGTAAAATGTAAGAAAGAACACAAAAGTTTGGATGATTAGATAAATACATTCATGAATGATCCTTAGTAACAATAGTAATATTTTGGTGAATATTCATCTATTTGAGAATAAAAATAAAAACAAAAATTAAAGAAATAAATCTTATATAAAGCAACCAATCTATGTGGTTTGTACA
This sequence comes from Marmota monax, assembly GCF_021218885.2. Lineage (NCBI taxonomy): Eukaryota > Metazoa > Chordata > Mammalia > Rodentia > Sciuridae > Marmota > Marmota monax. The sequence goes on from NW_026692881.1 coordinate 1,334,465, forward strand.
TTGAAGTTGACTCTATATAAAGAAGCTGAAAAAATTCTGAAATGGCAATAAATACTTTGAATATAAAATTGTAAAGTTTAAATTAAAAAATTATTAATCAAAGAATATTGCAATGAAAAAATGCAAGAAAATAAGGAACCATGTGATTCTACAATAACAAAAGAGCTATAGTTTTTCAAACTTAAATGTAAACAGAGAAGTTACTATAATAGTAAAACATTCTTGTGTCATTTTAACTACACCATTATATCAAAATTGTGACAATAACCATGATGATTATAATGATGATCACCAAAATTGATAAGTTCAGAGGGAAATAGCAGATTCATATGGAAAAACTGAGTTGGTTTGCAAAACGAAAACATGCCAAACATGAACAGGAGATCATGTTCAATGTCACTAATAAGTAGGAAATTGCAAATCAAAACTACAATGAGATACCTTCTCTATTTAGGAAGATGCTTATTATTACAAAACAGAAGAAAATATAACAAGTGTTGCCAAAATGTCTTGTGCAGTGCTGGTGGGAATGTAGTGTGGTGGTGGGCAGCAGCTTGAAGGTGTGAAGGAGGACACTGTCTAAAGAGAAGGGAAATTTGACTTTTCAGTACATGTTCAAGTCCCAGTGTCTATCTACCCATGTCACTATTGCAGACACACAAGAAGCTTAAATCACTTAGGCTGAGGTGTCATAGTTTTTAACTTCATCTTTCACTTTTAAAAGTTTTCCAAAATTCTATAAAGAACATGCTATTCTTATAACCAGAATAAAATATGAGTTTTTGTGCTTGCCTGGGATTAAAGTTGGATTTTTCAGTAGTTCTCCAATACACACCTCTTTGTCTTTACCTGCATGTTCTGGGTCCAAGACACCATTTTCTCTCTTGTAAAGAACTACAACATCTCCTAAATGTTTCAGTGTTATCTACCCTGGCCTTTCTTCAACTTTTATCATCCCTACCCCCAGCTCATTGTTTTCAAAACACTAACATGATCATATCCCCATTCTTTGACCCCAGTTCCAGGCTTAACAGCCTCAGCAATGCTCACTACCCTGGAAATAATACATACTTATATATTTTATTGGTCTGAATGCTATGCCGCAAGTGGATTTTGTAAACTATTTTCCAGGGTCTTGCTACATTTGCACCAGTCACTGACACTCTCAGGAACTGATACCTTTCAACCCCTCCTTTCCTCTGTCTGGATTCTTTTCTTCCCCTTCTTATGATTCCAAACTTCAACTCAATTTGTAGATCACAGAGGAATAGTCTTCCCTTTTTTTTTCTGAACAAAGCAGTAAGTGCTTTGTGACATCTGCTCAGCAACACCTTTGCATGAGTTTGTGTAAAGTTCTTAAAACTATTTAATGATTTTTTTCTGTTTCTTGAACTACACTATGAAATTTGTTGGTTGGAAATGCGTCTCTCTCTTCTGTTTTGTCTGGGTTTTTTTCATCATTGAAGTTCTTGACATTTATATTCATTAATATTTCTTGAATAACTGAGTAAGTTTTCTAATACCTGAATATATGAACAAATTGAATTTTTTCACCTGTGAAATTCAATGTATTTCAAATTTTAAGCACAGTCCTACGGTAAATAAAAAGTCTCCATACCAGCATATACACTAAATTTGAGGTGAAAAAAAAATGTGTCAGTCCTAAACAGGAACTGCCACCAGCTTCACTAAAAGCACAGAAGTTTCTAGACCCTCCAGGATGAAAAGTTAAGGCTTTAGAACGTTTGGTCAAGTTTAGTATTGATAAACTGAGATAACTGAAGTAAATGGAAAGCTTTGCTTAGCTCTGTAAATTGGTGTCAGAAAGGCTGAACATTCACACTAAAGTAACAGAAAGTAAAGGTACATTTAATGGGCTGGGAATGTAGCTCAGTGGTAAAGCTCTTGCCTAGCATGTGCAAGCTCCTGATTTTGATCCCCAGCACTGCATTTACTCTGTTGAAAGACACAATTTTAGCAGCACCCAGAAGATCTCCACATCTGACCCCAGACCATTTGAGTTTCACTCAAGCAGGTATCATTATTTGGACTCAACAAGCTATAGTTCACATACAGCCGTGATTCTCAGTGAGAGGTTACAGTTTGAGTGCTCCTGAACTGTAAGGAGAGAAAGAGAAGGAACTTGTTCCAGGTAGCAATAAGGAGTGGTAATGTTATTTTTTAGAGTAAAACAACAAGAAGAGAAATTCACTAGGCTCTGTAGTTAAACACAGCTGAACTGCAAACACAATCCTTTTACCTATGACTTGAAATATAAGATATTATAAAAGATATGTTTTCTCCCTTAAAATTTCTGCACAAAATGACAAAAAGCAAATACAGTCTGAATTTTCCTTTCACAAGCTTCAGATGTACTTTAAAGCCAATGTAAAATGAAAGTTGGACAGAGCAAGTTTCACCTACACAGTTCCAGTGTTTCTGGATATTTCAGAACTTGCAAATGATAGTGAGGAGTTGGAGAGAGAGAGAGAGAGAGAGAGAGAGAGAGAGAGAGAGAGAGAGAGAGAGAGAGAGAGAGAGAGAGAGAGAGATTCTTAATTCACCAATTACTGGGAAAACAAATTACTTTTTTTTAATCCAAAGATCTTCTTACCTTGCTTGTTTAAAATGAGATTGATATTTCTGCCTTGGCCTGCACATCCTTCCTGTCATAGAGACAAAGACAGCTTCATGGGGCAGGCAGCAAGGAACAAAAGGTTCACTTTGTCCTAACAGCATGAAAGAAGCTGACATGTTCTCTTTTAACCAAACCTGAGTCAGATTCTTCAGTGCCCTCTTCTTGAGTTGGCCTTGGCTTGGTCTTTGCTACTTAGGTTTAGTCCAGTTTAACAAGCATCCTGCAGGGTTAATTTATCTTAAATCCCCCATCTTCCATCTAATAAAATTATTCCTCATCTCCCACTCTCCATATTTTATCATTCTTGTCTGCCTTCAGCAAAAATCCTGTTGAGTCAGTTTAACCAGAATTTCCTGTCTCCCTGATATTTCTTCTTGGTAATTTTCTACCCATTCACCCCCACCTTACTCCTTGTCTGCAAATCTGTACTTGTCCTTGCTGTACTTGGACTTGAACTTTTTCACCCATAGTACAAACTTCACTACAGTAGCTTTACTTGAATAAAATCTCCCTTACCATCTAGTGTCATGACAATATTTTCTTTCATAAAGCATTGCTAGCACAGTAATCTCCACATCCAAGATCCTTGGACTATGACCCCTGTAAATACCTGCTTTAGTCCAGGAGCAAGAATAGGCACATTGGAGTATGAGTAAGAAAGAACATTGGAGAAAAAGAACAAAGGCTGTCAAAAAAGAAAAGAGATGTTCCTCAAAGGCCAAAGCAAGCGTTGGATGTGTGATCAGCATATGTCAGGGAACCAGAAGAGCTGTGATGGCTTCTGACCTCTGTCTCTATTGCATATTTGACTCAAAGTAAGTCACTAAATATTTGCAAACATATTATTGTTATTTAACAATAAGACACTTAAATCACTGGATTGGTATTTTAAAGAAAATTAATTTATAACACTGATTCTGTAAACTTTATGCATAAAATATGGATGTTTGGCATTATTATGCTCAGTTTTCTTTACATAGCCAACAGAAAAACTGTTTGAGTAAATTGTTTGTGAGCAATCCACATTCTGGAATCTCAGAGCACCAGGAGAAGCTCCCTGTGATTTATATGTTCATAAAGTCTCCCTAACTATGCTTACTAGAAGCATAAATCAGCATTCATAAATGTGCAGTTTGCCCTTTCCAAATTCTTGTTCATTTAAATGTTGTATAGATTTTTAGGATCTTTTATTCTTACAACTTTACTTGGTAAAAAAAATGGTGATTTATGTTTTAGCACATATCACTCATGTCCTTAAGCTGCTATTAAAATATCATTTTTCATATAAGATAGATGTGCATCTCAGAACACTATGTACAAGGAATCACTTTATTTCATAGTTTTACTTTCTCATTACAGATCACAGGAGATGGCTAAACACTGCCCAGCACACATTTTTTAGCAACAGGTACAGAGTATGGCTCCTTCATCTGTAGACGTCTTCCTTTGCATGTTAGAATGAATCAAAAACCTTCTTATAAAGCTATGTTGTTAAAGTTTAACAACTTGAAGGTTGACAGAGTCAGACTTTCCTTAAGTATCATTAGTTGAGGCTTTTGTAATAAGGTACTATTAGGGTTTGGGTCTGGAATGTCCCCCCAAATCTCCTGTGTTCAGAGATGGGCCTTCTGGGAAGTTCTTAGACCACGAGGGCTCTGACCTCATCAGTGGATTAGTCCCCCTGAATGGACTGCTGGGAGGTGGGATGAGTTCGAGGAGGTAGAGCACTGGGGGATGCACTGACAGGGTTTATCTTCTCTCCAGCTGCTTCTTCTCTCTCTGCTTCAGAGATGTCATGAGCTGAGTAGCTTTCCTCTGCCATACTCTTCCACCATGATGTTCTTTGGCCTCACCTCCATCATGCTCGTAAACATCAGAAAACAATGAATCACAACAAACCTTTCCTTCCTTAAGTTGTTTGTGTTAGGTTTTTTAGTCACAGGGACAAAAAGCTGTCTAAAACCTGTACAAGGTCAAATTCATACCATGTGGCCCTAAGTTTCCAAGGGGCCACTTCACAAAATTCAAGAATACTCTACATCCTCAACCCAATCTCTCTAATCATTAAAAAAAAAAAAAAAAGCCCTTGAAGGACTCTGAGAAATATCGGATATTGTGAAAATTGTCCAGGTAATTTCAACATGTAGTAGTGTAAAATTGGGGATATCAATAGGAAAAAAAAATAGATGAAAGATAACAGCATAAGAAAGTGGCCTCTGCTTTGACTAGGGAAAGGGTTTATTGAGGTCTGCGAAGGAACTCTAAGCCTTAATTGAGCACCAGCAAAAGTACAACTTTCATAAATATGTTCATTTATATAAAGTATTTATATGAAGTATATCTTCTACACATCGTACCAAATCCCTGAGTACCATCTACTTCCAAGCATCTCTGACTTAGAGAGACCATGTCTATGACAACCTAAGCATAGTGCAATCTAACTTTAGGTGTTAATGGGCTCTGCAGATATTTAAAATTTCCAATGATGGTATGAGTTAACTGGACACCAATTTTATTGTGTCTATAAGATATTAGATATGAAAATAATATTCATCTTCCATATGAAATGCTCTCCTGGAATAGCTGTGATTTCCATGATTTGCACTTTTTTTTTTCTTTCAGAAGGAAGAGAGACAGAGAGAAAGTGAAGAGAAAGAGAGAAAAGGAGAAAGGGAAGAAGGGAGTAAAGGGAAATTTCAATCATTAGAATTGGAATTACATTTCTAAATACAAAGAAAAACACTTTTGTATGAACCAGTTAAAAAGTACATCAAAAATGAGGCTAAAGACTTGTGAAAAAGTTTGCCATCGATATGAAATATGCTAATATTAATAGACTTTACTCATATCATCTCATTTAATTCTCATTACAGATAATAACTTTACTTATTATTTTAAACTCAAAGATTAAAATGTTGAAGACAGGAGGTGTTAGGACCCATACTCAATTATTAAATAACTGAAATTGAATTGCACCTCAGATCCCCTTCTATTCCATACCAACCTACATAATCAATCCTCTTAGGATGATGTCTACAAATAAATGAACTATTCTATTAATAGCACTGAAACAATCTGAGTTCAGATAAGAATAGAAACAGAAAATAGTCAATTTGTAGAAATATAAGTTTCAACTCCAAGTGAAAATAATATATACCAATATATATACCACAATGAAATGCATACAAGAAAATATCTACTTTGTGTCCCCATACTTTTTTTTTTTTGGTACTGGGGATTGACTCCGGGGCATTTAACCATTCAGCCACATTTCCCACCCTACCACACTCCCCTTTTAACTTTATTTAATTTAATTTTTTTAGTTGTAATTGGACACAATACATTTATTTTATTTATTTATTTTTATCTGGTGCTTAAGATCGAACCTAGCACCTTGCACATGCTAGGTGAGCATTCTCCTGCTGAGCCACAACCCCAGCCCCTTCCCAGCCCTTTTTGTTTTTATATTTTTTAAATTTTAAGACCAGTCTTACTTAGTTGCTTAGGGCCTCACTAAATTGCCGAAGGTTGTCTTGAATTTGCCATCTTCCTGCTTCAGCAGGAAGTCACTGAAATTAGAGATGTGCACCACCATACCCAGCTTGTGTCTACATACTTTTAAAGTAGCCTATTATTTACCTTTAAAAGAAAAATTGCTAACAAAATTATAGAAACCACATAAAGACTAATGGTAAGCATGCTATAAGACATCCTACTTGTTCACTGTCAGATGGAATCTGCCTGCAGTTAGTAGAGATAGAAGAGACCTGTGGTCTACGTACAAATCAGCAGAGGTCTACTAAATATGAATTCTGTCTAAAGATAAAATTAAATGTTTGGATTTATGGAAATTTTGCAAATTTTTTTCCTTCCAATTAAAGGAAATAATTTTGCTTGGTTTTATTTTAGATTTCCTTTATAGGTCAAATTATCAAGGATTTTTCCTTGCTTGTTAAATTTTTGGAAGTAAAGGTTGACAAAAATTTTCAAAGGAAACCTGAAATTGTTTTTACTCACTAGAAATATTTCTAAAGACAGAATGAAGAAAGTCATTTTATAGAGTCTTATTAAGTAAGCCAAATTTGCCATTTGGTTAAGTAAGGGGATGGCATTCAATGCCCCTCTGGGGATTAGCTGGTGATAGTTTTTTACATCAAAATGCAGTGCAGGATATCAAGAAAACTTGAATGGAGGCATGTGATTCATGTGTCTTTTTGTGCTTATTTCACAATTTATGGAGCCAAAGCAAACTACTGAATTCTACCAACTCTCTCTTTCCTTTGGTGCAGACTGGAAAAATCAGTGCCCTATTCTCTCCTCACCCCACAAGTTAGAGAAATCTGTTATTTCCTGACTGCTAACAGGATGAAGTATGGTTACTGTTACTCTACATGCCATTTTTAAAAAAAATATTCATGCATTTCTCACTATAAAGTTTATGGCTCTAGAATTTCTTACAACCTATGTATATATTTAGTGTATGTATGTATATATATATATATATATATATATATATATATATATATATATATATATATTTCCTGAAGAGCTATTATTAAATTGTTAGTTTGTCTCTCAGTACTGAGATCTCAGAATTGAGGAAATGCAAAATTCATATTCACTAGTATGGTTATTTCACATTCTAGTGAATGAGTCTTGGAGGGAAAAGCAAACTCAGACAAAAAATACAAAAAGTTTTCTATTCTCATCCAGAATATTTTTATTATCTCTTATAGTACAAAGCTATTTAATCTACCAAGATTTTCACTTTAGTAAATAATAAAAAATTGGCTGCTATGATAAGTATGAAAATCTTTAACGTTAATCTCCATTTTAGAAATGAACCACCATATTGAGAAAGTCTCTTGGTTAAATATTAAGTTTCTTTCCTTCTTCCAGATTCCATTGCTTTCACTCCATTGCAAACTACTGAATTCTACTAACTCATCCCTCCCCCCACCTGGTCCATGAATAAGGAGTTAAAAGCCAGAAAACATGTAGAAAACAGCTATTGAAATAATGTAAAGCAAAAAATAAAAGGAACCAAAGACATAACAGCAGTGGAACTGCAGAAAAAGGAAAAGAATAGAGATATTTACAAGGTGGAACTCAGAGAGTTCCATAATAGAATGGATGTGTGTTTTAAGGAAGGGACAGTTCCATACAGTTTAAAGTTTCTTTATAATAACATGAAAATATAGACAGCAAATATATATGTATGTATTTATACATATGCCCCTAAGTATATATCTACACAAACCATATTCCATGACATGTGTGACATGTGTGTGTGTGTGTATATATATATGTTTATGAAGCAGGATCATATGCCACAACTGGCATACTGAAATTTGATGAAATTTAACACAGAAGAAGTATATGGACATGGATTCATGTAAAAACCTCAAACAGAAGAAAGCACCAGAGGGGCTTATTAGAAATGAAATCCAAAACACAGAGACAAACTCAGATCATCAGTAGACAAACTGTCATCAGTGTAACTAATTAAAGGCTTACAGAATAGCATAGCCATCTGGGGCAGTCCTATTACATCCCAACTTCTACCTGAGTATACATAGGAGAAGGCTGTGTATCCTGTCCCTTTGAATAATGGTTCTCAAACCGTTCTGCATCAGTATCAAATAAAAGATTTGCTCAAACAGATTTCTGGACCTTATCTCCATATTTTCTGAGTTTCTAGGTTTCAGGGAGAGTTTAAGAATTTGCATTTCCAACAAGTTCTCAGAGGATCCTATTGATGCTGATTTAGGGGTAACCCTTTGAGAACTAGTGTCCCAGCTATTGCTAGGAGAAAAGCTCTTTGAGGTTTCTATGAAAGTTTCGCTGTTATGTATATTGAGACCAGAAATAGAAAGCAGCAGATCCCAGAAGGAAGTAACACCAGAACTCCACAACAAACATGCAAACAAAAGAGGTTGGGAGTGAGAAGGTAGCCATTGATAAAGCTCCAGACTTAAGAATTCAAGACTTACTTTTCTAGATGTTCCTTGCTCGAATAACATAAATGATAGCCTGTCTTGTAACACATTTCAACCACCCACCTGCAATCAGCAGTTAAATTCTGTGGAAATGCCCACATCAGAAAGAGTCTCAGCCAGAGTAAATGTTTGCCAACTACCTAAAATGACTAATGCAGTCATTCATTGAAAAATGTGAACAGACCATTAAAACTCTCAGGGAATTGGAAAGGAAAAATAAAACACACATTGAAGAAGCGCTAGCAGGAATAAGCAAAACATTCCAGGCTAGTGGGGAGAGAGAAAAGGCAGAACACCAGGAAGATAATCAAATAAAAATATTGATCAGCGTCAGCAGAGATTTTTAACATAATACAGCATCTGTTTCATAATAAGAGAGAACTATATGGAAGAAGAAACCGAAACAGGAAAGAGTTTTGAGAGAGTAAAAAATATAAATTTTGTAAAGTCAATTCAGATTCTATTTCTGGTAATACTGGGAGCAGTGCTTCTCTGACTCTTCTTGAAGAAACTGAAAGTGGAAAAAACAATTGAAAACAATTGCCTTTACATCTTGGAAGAAGTTGAAAGATAGTGCTAAAAGTGGCTGGAACAAATCTAGGGAAGAAGAGGAACTCAGGAGAGCATAGTGCTTGCACACACACCCCGCTCATTTTTCCCTGTGGACTTTTACTAAAGCTGCAAACTTGTGTTTTGGTTTTGATGGACTCACAGACTGAATGATAAGAAATCAAGGCTTGGATCTGCCCAAGACAGGAGTATAAAATAAGACGTTCCATATTAAAATGCAGATCTAAGGACTAGCCTGCTACCCACTGTAAAGGCAGCGCAGCATCAACTAGCTCTCTGTTAATGCTAAGAGCATCACCTTTGTGAACAGGATTAAAGGATGAAAGAAAACTGGGGAATACCCTAAGCAGTTTTAGTGGTGGGTAGACTACACAGAATTGCAACTCAGATTTGCATTAATTTATTTTCCAGGGATAATAAGCAGTAAATAAGAAGAAATGAAAAGGCTTACAAGCAAAGAAGGCACCATAAGTGAGAACCAGGACAAAAAGATCACTATAGTTAAGATACTGTAATATTCAAGCATAATTTATGAAATAATGATTTTTTTTTTGTACTAGGGATTGAACTCAGAGGCACTCAACCACTGAGCCACATCCCCAGCCCTATTTTGTATTTTATTTAGAGACAGGGTCTCACTGAGTTGATCAGCACTTCATTGTTGCTGAGGCTGGCTTTGAACCCATGATCCTCCTGTCTCAGCCTCCCGAGCAGCTGGGATTACAGGCGTGTGCCACTGTGCCTGGTGAAATAATGATTCTTGCCAGTAAAAATCATGTAAGGAAAATGTAAAAATACCATATTTCAATGAACATTTGTCTCAGATTTATACTTTTTTTGGCAAAAGATTGGGTGTGACCATTATGTGAAGCTTTTTTTTTAAATTTTATTGTTATTTAAAAATAATTTATTGCTAAACTGCCTTTGGTGCAAGTTTAGGATGCACACAACACTCATAAATATTCATTAATGTAATGACAATGACTATACACTGAAATGCTCATGAACAAGAAACAGGAAAATAGAGACTGATCTAGCAGATTCTAGACAAAATGGATTACCCTGAAATGGGGAACATGTGATAAACAGAACTTAGCTAATCTATAGGGTGAGCCATGATATTTCCATGATAATAATGATATTGAAAACAGCTGTTTATCTACTTTGGGAACATTTACTGGTTTATGAAATGTCTTTAAGTTTCCTATTTGATATTTTTATGTTGATTTGGAAGAATACTTTAAAATTATATTTAGTATGAGTAATTGCATAGATAGTCATTACATATATTAATTATAAATAAGTATTCATAAATAAATATAAGATAAATATCACATATACATACATATATATGTGTGTGTCTATACACGTATAGACACACACACACACACACACACACATACACACACACACAAGGTATTTCATGATATAGATTTCCACCAAGGCTTTTTCTTAGTTCACAGCTTTGCCTTTTCTCTGTATTAAAGTTATATTTTCAAAATATCTTAATTTTGATAAAATCCACTTCATCAGTCTTTTTTAAAAGTAGAAAAGTTTGTTTTGCTTAAGAATACCCCTATTTCAAAATCAAAATCATCTCCTATCTTTTTTTCTAGAAATTTTATTGGTTATAATTTTTATTTAAATTTAGAACTTATCTCAAATTAACTTTTCTATATGCTTTGAGATAGCAATAATTTTCTAATTGACTCAGCCCTATTTACTGTAAAGACCCTTCTTTTATTGGTGTTCTACAGTGACACTTTTGTGATAATGAGATGGTTATGTGTGTGTTAGTTAGTTTCTGGACTCTGTTCTGTTCCATTAGTTTATTCATCTGGCCATGTACCATGACCATGTACCAAGACCACACCTTCTTAAGATTGTTACTTTATAAAAGAGTTAGAAGTCTGGCAGTATAAGTCCTTCAACTTTGTAAAGTGGATGGAAAAATCTAAAGTTTCAAATTATTTAGAAAATAAAAAAAATACAATAGGAAAGTAAAATTTTATATGTATGTAATTGCCTGTATTTCTCACCTATTTTAGAAGGTAGAACAAAACGAGTCAATAGTTTAGACTCCAGGAAATCATTTATTATTCCATCAGCAATTAAAATCATTAAGAGGTGTAGACTGCCAGACCTGAGAAAAAGGACAGAATCCACCTCAATTTTAACAAGCCATATGCGAAAAAAGATGCAATAACGTTGAAAGAAAATAATTTAAAAAAACATTTCTTTCAAAAAGTAATAAAAAGAGAGCAGGTATTTGTTGCATCAGTAGCAGACAAGTAAACTTCAAAGAAAAAGACTTTGATAAAAAATACTGAATCATTTAATGGTGATAAAAGTGTTCTCAATAGAAAGAAATATCAAAGTCAAATATCTGGATTTTTAAAAGATAAATAAAATTGATGAGCATATAATAATGTAGAACACAAATAACCAGTGTATATTATGAAAAAAAGATACCACTATGATTTTGTTAACATTAAATTGATATTAAAATATACTTTGACTAAAATTATGATGACATTTGAATGTGTAGATAAAATACACAAATTTCAAACCATAATGTCAACAGTACTGAAGAAAACTTAAAATTTTTTCTGTGACCATTGAAGAAAATTCATCAGTAGTCAAAAAAGTTTCCTCATGTGTTCCACCCACCCAAATGAATTTGCAATGAGTTCTACCAAGCATTAAAGGAAGAAATAAATATAATGCTAAAAAAAAAGATTCCAAGAAATAGGTGTGGGGAATGATGATTTGTTTTCATAAGGACAATAGTACCTTGATTCAAAATCTGACAAGAACAATGTAACCATGAAAAATCCTGAGTATTTGACTCTTTAAGATAGTTCCTAATTTCTCAAACAATATCATCAAATTGAATCAAGCAATCAGGAGTGGCAATTCAATTTGATCATAATATGTTTAAACAAATATTAAAAATGTCATGGACATAAGATAGATTTGATTCAACTTTCAACAATTCGATCCTCTCAAAAAAGGAAAACAAAGCAAGAAAATATTTTCTCGATGGTTTCAACATGGAAACTATTGACAAGTAGTAGGACTTGGAGAGGAGATCCTTAACTTTAGTATGGCTCTGCATAAAACTTCTGACATTTCATTTCATGCTTAAATCCAGAAGTGTTGTCCATTAAAGGTCAAAGGCAAGACAAGCTTCCCGTCTCTCACATTTGTTCACACTGGTACTAGAAGAAATAGCCAACTAGAAAAATCAATAAAATATTTAAAAGGCATAAGGGATAAAAATGAAGAAATTATGATTATGTGAGTAGCAAACTCTAAAGAACAGGAAAATAAATTTTATAATTAATAGAGTTCAACAAGTTGGTAAACATTAATTCTATATATATAAAACTCAATTGCTTTCTTATATGCCATTCAAATAGTTAGATAGTAACATTTTAAAAATATAACTTAAAATAGCATTTGAGGGGCTAGGGATGTGGCTCAAGTGGTAGGGCGCTCACCTAGCATGCGTGAGGCAATGGGTTCAATTCTCAGCACCACGTAAAAATAAAATAAAGATGTTGTGAACACCTAAAACTAAAAAATAAATATTTTTTTAAATAGCATTTGAAATTTGAATTACCTAGGAATCAATTTAGCAAAATAAGTCCAATAATTCTACAGCGATCACTATAAATCATTACTTAAGTTGTTAAAGGAAAAAATCAATACATGAAATTTTAACTTCTCAATGAATTGCAAAACTCAATATTGTAAAGAATTCAGTTCTAGAAACTCATAAATTTATCCAACTATAATCTAATCCCCCATTTTTTTCTTTCTTTCTTTTTTGTGGTTGTTTCAATTATTTATTGTTGTTGTTGTTGGTAGTGGTGGTAATGGAACATAGGAATGGAATAGCCAGGTATAGGCAAGACGGTCTTTAAAAAAGCTATTCAAAAATCAAGATTTATTGTGAAAATATAGGACTAGGGTATAGCTCAGTGGTGAAGTGCCTGCCTGTCATGCCCTGGGTTCAATCAGCAGTAACAGGAAAGAAGAAAACAGACAGGTGTCAAGAAATTGTGGTTCTGATACAAGGATAAATACATAGGTCGGAAAACAGATCCTAAAAAAAAAAATGTGCCTAAATGTAGGCACATTTAATGGAGAGTTGATGTATGTCAAGATTTATCTGTAGATCAGTGAAGAAAACTTGCTTATAAATTAACACTACAGAAAAAAATTAATTTGACATCTTATATCATATCAAACTCAAAAAAGAACTCAAGAACGTGAAAGACTTGGTTTTAAACCCCCAAAGCATAATTCATTTAGAAGATGATGGGGAGAAAATCTTAATGACATCACTATGGGACATCCTTCCTCACAAAACAGAAAAAGTTCTAACTGCAAATAAAAATATTGATTAATTTGACTACATTAAATTAAAATATTGTTCATCAATAGATATAAATATAGACAAAATTCAAAAACAGAATAGATATTGGCAGCCCATAATAAAAGATTAACATTAAAGAACTGCTATTGATCAACTGGAAAAATACTGCAACAGAAACACAGACAAAAGCCTTAAAAGCCTTCCAAACAGGAAATCCCAATGTGTTTAAGTACCACAGTCATGACATTTCCACTAGATCAGAAAAATTAAAAATCTGATAATATGAGATGGTGATAGGATGTGGAAGATTAAAGTCTCTCATAAATATGTGTGGGCTACACATATGTACAACTGGATTGGAATCCTCTTTATCATTATTTGGTAAGTATGAAGCTACTATACTCTATTGCCCAGCAATTTCACCCTTAGCAAATGAATTAATTATGAAATATTCATGCAATGGAATATTATATGGCAATGAATATAACTGCAGTATAACCACTTGCAAAAACATAAATGAAGTTCAATATTACCAAATATTATCAATTTGGTAATATTGGTATGTCAAGATTTGTCTAAAGATAATTCTATATATTAAAAATAAATATAAATATCTAAGCTATACTATGTAAGGATAAATACATAGATAATAATATTATGAAGAAAAGCATTAAAATCATTATTATAAAAATCAGAATAATTGCTGCCTCTAAGGGAGAATGATAAGGTTGTAAGTTGTGATGGGTGCATGATACTCTTCTAGACATGGGGAAGGCTCTACATGATTAACATACATTACAGATAATGTATAAATGAGTACTCACTTTACTAGAATTCATTAAATTACAATATTTTGGTTTGCCTGTATGTGTTACAATTTCACATACACACAAAAAAAGACAAAGATGCATTAAAATGATGAATAATGCAATGGGAACATCCAAAGAGAGAAACATAAGTGATAAAGAAAATTCCAATGAGGAAAAAGTATAATTGGAAATATAAAATGAAAGTAAGAAATCTGTAAGATAAATAACAAAAGGTACAATAACATTCTATAGAACTTTTAGAATAAACACAATGAAGCTAGTATGAATCACAGAAACAATAATATTGGAAGTAGGCATTTTATCAAAGTGAAGCATAAGTCTTGAGACTTCAGATTGAAAAGTTCCCTGTGTCCAAGTAGGGCTTTTTATGTTTTATCTAATCCTGTTAGAACTTCTATATTTCAAGGATTAAAAAATAAATGTAAAGAAAAATAATTAAGAGAGAAAATGAGAGGTATCTAAACCTGAATTACATCCTGATAGAGATCATACACATCTTCAATAAATAATGTTGGAAGAAAATGGAAACATTTTTCAAATTCCTGAGGACAGGGGTTGTGAAACTATTCTTTAATCAACTCTCATTTATGTTATATAGATATTGCTTTAAGTGTATTTCAGATAGTACTCCATTTATCCCTCACAGTTAACCTGTAAGTGAATCAGTATGTTTATGTCTATTTCATAGATGGGGGAAACGTAGCACAGAGTGTTAAGTAAATTCTGAGAAGTGGCTTAGTAGCTTCACAAAGTTACTGAGCAGCAGAGAGGGGATTGCAAACACACAGATGGATTTGAGAATTTGTATATTTAATCCCTCTAGATTTTCAATTCCTCTCTAGGAAAAAAAAATACCTGGCTGCATTATTATTTACTTGTGACTGGGGGAAAAAGATATTTGGAGAAAAGAGGGCTTAGAAATTTACACTCCATGAACTATTTCTGAAGAACAGGAAAATTTGCTTGAAAGTTTAGTTTGTTATTTTTTTTTAATCTTCCCCAGAAAAGGAAGACAACAACGGTAAACTAGTCTATCTGTTCTCTGCTTTATTCTCTTTGTGTACAAGTTAGATTCTAGGACATTTGACCCAGGACAGAGAAGTCTTGAATTATAATTACAAAAACTCAACCCAACATATCTTCCCACTGTGTTCTTTCTATGCCAATATCTGAAAAGATAAATTCAGCTGGAGAATTTGGCTTTTTTTATTGGTTGTTCAAAACATTACAAAGCTCATGATATATCATCTTTCATACATTTGACTCAAGTGGGTTATGAACTCCCATTTTTACCCCAAATACAAATTGCAGAATCACATCAGTTACACACTCACATTTTTACATAATGGCATATTAGTGACTGTTGTATTCTGCTACCTTTCCTATCCCCTACTATCCCCCGTCCCCTCCCCTCCCATCTTCCCTCTCTACCTCATCTGCTGTTGTTCAATTCTCTCCCTTGTTTCCCCCCTTTCCCCTCACAACCTCTTATATGTAATTTTGTGTAACATTGAGGGTCTCCTACCATTTCCATATGATTTCCCTTCTCTCTCCCTTTCTCTCCCCCCACTCGTCTCTGTTTAATGTTAATCTTTTCCTAATGCTCTTCCTCCCTGTTCTGTTCTTAGTTGCTCTCACAATGGAGTATTACGCAGCAATAAAAAAATGACAAAATCATGGAATTTGCAGGGAAATGGATGGCATTAGAGCAGATTATGCTAAGCGAAGCTAGCCAATCATTAAAAAACAAATGCCAAATGTCTTCTTTGATATAAAGAGAATTTGGCTTATGACTGCACATTGTTTCAGCTATGAACTCATGAACATGATCTCAACTAGGCATACAAGTTTGCTAGGCAGACTTACTCTGGTTCATTCTTGGATGTGTCCTTTCACTCTGCAATAACGGTTTCGTAGCTTCTTCACTCTGCTTAAAACACTCCACCCTCACTCCCAATACTCTCATTCCCATGCTCTCTCCAGATGCCTGCTACATAAGAGAAAACCGGATTAGATCCCTCAATCTCCCCCTGAGGAACATATCAACAAGCTTCAATGTTTCTCCCTTCCCCCTGTTATAGAAGTAAACTGTCCTTCCTCACATCTGAATCTGATTCTTCTACCCATACTCAGACCAGCCATTCTCACTTCATACTGTGTGCCTTTTTGTCTGCTCCAGGCAACATTTTCCTATCAATTTATTTTCCCATTAAATAAATGCTCTATCAAATCATGACCAAGCAGCTTTTTACAGATATAACCATCTCTCTGTCCTCTCTGAAAAATTAGTCTCAAGAATTTGAATACTCATCAGCTCCATTTATCCTTGTTTTGCAGAGCCCTCGGATGAGCCAGCTGTTTTCCCCATTTTACCCTGTTACAGCAGCTCTTTCCCTAGTAACCATGTCCCTGGGTCCAGTGGGCATATTTTAGGCTTCCTCCTTTTACACCTCCCACTAGCTTTCAATTGTATTTAACAACTCTTTCCTGAAACCAGTGTCTTTTGTCATTACTGACCCTTCTGTGTACAGGATTTCTATCTCATTCCCTACAGCTTCTCAGTCTTACTTCATAAGACACCTCATCTTCATTTTGAACATGTGAAGTTGAGGTCCTCCAAGGTTAACGATTTAGGTCCCTTTCCCCCCTCCCTCTGCTCTCCTAGACTATCCCACATTAGACATCCTATGACATCCCTCCTAGACATCCACGTCCATCATAGGCAAAAATTCTCAGCCAAACTGTTCCATGAGCTGTAGGAAGACCTACAATGACCTCAATTCACAGCAAACTCTACGTTCAAACTGAAATTGATTTCTTCACCGCCTCCTGTCATCCCTTGAATACTGTGATGGCACAACATAGACCACAAATTCAGCATTACTTTGATACTTTAATCTCCTTCCCCCAATTTATCACCAAGTCCTGTTGATATTACACTCTAAACCATGACAAGCTGCTGCGGCTTCTTCTTAGGATTCCTAAAATCGTCCTTCAGTGGTTGTGACACCAGGACCAGGTACACCCTCCAGGCCATTTTCTATGCTGCATCCCACAGATCTTTTAAACAGAACTTATTATAACCATCTTCCCTCCCACTCAATTTTAAATCCTTTAACGGGGCATTTTTTTTGTTGCTTAACAATGCTCTCTGCATGACCTATTACCCAGTAATATTTCAAACCTTATCTTGTACCTGCAGCCTTGAATTTTGCAGTCCTTTTATTTCCTTTGAACACTTCTGCCTTGAATACTTCAACCTGTTTCATCCCCACTCTTTTCGTCTGAGTATATATTTATTCATGTATGGGTGTATACGTGTGCGTACATAAGTATGCATGTAAATATACATATTTTAAATGTGGAAAAAATCTTACATATATGTAAGGAAAGATTTTTTTCACATTTAAAAAATTATTGCAACATCAATTATAGAGAAAACTACAAAGATGTAGTTAACATGGTATCCACCAGCCACATATAGTAGATGGCAGAAATGTCTAATATCATTTAAGAGAATAAAATATTACATACCCATTATCATTCCCTTTGATTTAATTTCTAATTCTGTTCCTCTCTTTCTTTCATAATAGGTATCCATTGTCCTGAAATCTGTAGTGATCCTTTCCATCCAAATCCATCTGAATTTATTCTTTCTTGTACTTGACCTCTGAGTAGACCATCAACATATTGCATTGCTTTTTGCAATTTTCACTTACACAAAAGTATTTTGATATACTCAAAAATATGCAGAAGTTTTCACTCAGTATTATAATTTTAACATATATAAATGTAAATATGTATGAAAATAATGTAGTTCATTAACACTGAAAGTTTTCATCATTTTCCTACTGATGAATATCTATTTTTTGTTTTTTATTCTTATAATGCTCTGAACAATGCCACAGTAATATACTCATGTTACTCCATATGCATATAGATGAGTTTTTCCAAAATATATACTGGAAATTGATGGATATTAGTGGATGTGTAGCTATAGTATCACTAAATATTGCCAATTTGCTTTTCAAAATGAATGTAGGCATTCACATTCACAGTAGCAATATTTGACTTAACACCTCTTCATATCCATGATATTGATGGCCACAAAATGCTTCCATTTTAAAATCTATTTACCCAATTACTAAAGATTGAGAATTTTTGCACATATTAGTCATTTAAATTCTCTTTTCTTAAATTTTCTATAGATGTCATTTGCCCTTTGTTTTTTCTTTTGTTAAGTTAAATCTATTGATCTGTAAGTGGTCAACAAGCCTTCTTTTAATTAATCCTGGGATGCCTATATATCATCTTCCAAACTACAACCTCTTTTTAAACTTAGCTCATGTAATACATTTTAGCATTTAGAAATATTTTAAAATTTATGCCAAATAAAATATCAGTATTTTCCATTTCAGTTTTTCTTCTTGTTTCTCATTCAGCAAATATTTTCTTACCTGACATTCTCCTATTTTTCTCTAACATGATGAACTTTCCTTTTCATATTCAGAACACTCATCTATGCAGAATTTCTTCTATGAGCAGGTTTAGAAGGGGATCTAATCTCATAATTTTCCAAGTCAAATTGCTAAGTATCTGAAAGCTATTTATTAAGCAAAACATAGATTGTCCAATAGTAACCTACAAGTCATCTGCCTATTTTCAGAAATCGAGTTTTGTTGGCACACGGCCCCTTCAATTGTCTATAGATCATATTTGGCTGTTTCGGGGGTGTGACAGCAGAGCTGGGTACTTGTGATAGAGACTCTCTGTCCCACAGTGTCTACATTATTTACTATCTGGACCTTAAGAAAATATTTGCCAAGTAGTCAATCATTTTTTCACTGAATATGATCAAGTTCCCATAAAGATTTGCTTGTGAGTTCTCTCTATTCTTTCTGTTTGCCTATGAATCCACTCAGCCAATATCATGCTATTCTAATTACTAGAGTTTCATAACATATTTGGATTTCTGGCAGGGCAGTGTCTCTCTACTCATCCCCCATTATTCTCTGCTCTAAAACCCCCTTGACAGTTTTCAGAAATTTATGCATCTATTAGAATGTAAGATCTGTGAAAGGGATTGTGAAGGTGTTTATTTGCATTTGAGAAAGTGTGACATCTTTAAGATATTGTGTCTTTCACCCAGGAAATGATATATCTCTCTATTGATGCAGGCCTTTTATGTACTTTGTAACATTAAAATTTTAAAGCTTTCCCTATAATAACTATGCACATCTTTGGTGGATTGGTTTTAAGACATGCTCACTTGCTCTTCTTTATATCTGTTACCTCTCATTCTTTTTCCCTTTCTGTGCTGCATGTGGATAATTTCCTCGGATCCATCTTTCAGCTCACTAAATCACTCTTCAAATGTGCTTAATCTGCTATTTAACATTCATTGGGTTTTTTTATATCAAGGGCTATAATTTCATATCTAGAAGTTTTATTTGATTCTTTTAAAAATGTGCCCGTTCTTCTTACAGTTTCCATTTTTTTCCAATTCTTATTTTATCCATTTAATCTTTTCAACATATTTATTTTACTATGTCTTTTGAATTGCTCTAGTCACTCTAATCATGGGTATTTTTAATTTTTATTTCCTTCTAATGCCATCCTATTCCTGGAAGTTTGATGCACCCTTTATAATAACAAAGTTCCTATGAAATGGTTTTTAATTTTCTCCTGCCATTTGAAGGCTATATGTTTATTTGCAGTCATTGTGTTTTGTTTTGAACACTCTTTTTTTGCCATTATACATGAGCTCACTTTTTTTTGGATTTTTTGCATTACAATTTTTAATACAGTGAGTTCTCACCTTAAGGATTCCAGCAGTATGCTAACTTAGGAATAACCCCAGTCGACACCAGTGTCTCTCACAGGAGCCTCTTGGAGTACTAGAACAACATCAACCTTCATTTTACATTGTCCTTTGTTGATTCTGCCTTCTTTTGAGGGTCTCAGTTCTACCTCTGCCCCTTCCAATTAGTAGCAAAATTATGTATATTTAATATGACACAAAAATTAAACATTATGTTAAGTGAACTACTCAGAAGGAAAATAAGCTATTAAGGTTGTTAGAAGAAAAAAATGAGAAAAAGTATTTAAATTCAAGAGAAACTTCATAAGCAAGGCAGAAAGAGAGTACAGAACTGTAAAATGTTTTGATTATTGTCTTCTTTTACATTCAAAAGTTCTGACAGCAAGAGTGACAGTGTGGTTTAAATAGAGTCAATGCCTCAATAAAGGGCTGACACTCTGCTCTGCCACTGCCAATTATTCTGGCACTAGAACCCTTCATTTTGCATTAATGACAATATTATCAGCTTGAATTTTGACAGTGACCAATGACGTAAACAATAATTAGAGGCAGAATCACAGGTGGCTTGCCAACTTGATGCTGAGAGATATCTGGAGAGGAGTTTAAGAGTGATTTATGTCATTGAAGATGAGATCCAAGGGAAAGAACTTCCTGTATAAAAATTTTCCTTTATTTATAAACACAAGAGATACCTTGAAGTTGTATGATTAAAAATCACTCTGGAATGAAGGAAAACCTCTTCAGCTAACAGTGGCCAGAGGCCTCATGCACCAGCATAACTCTTGCTCTCTGGATGTGTCAGAGAGTACCTGCTACTTGGGAAGAACAAGGGCTTGGAGGAGACAGAAATGCGTTGTGCTCCTGCCTCTGGATCCAAACAGTGACAGCTGCATACTCATTAGAAACTTGTCTGTTCACTGTATCATAACCAAAAATGTTGGAACCTCCTAGAGGGATTTGAAGTAATCAAAACCCAAAACATGGGAAACAGTAAAAATGTGCTCGGACACATAACTGAAAACGTGAACGAACAGACGTCTTCAGGGGTATTGGAGGAAGTATTCATGGGAAGATTTATCAATAAGAAATATTCCAAGATTATAATGGTGGCAATTGCCAACAAAATGTAGTCTTAAATTCTAGACATTTTCAATACAAATCCCATTTTTTTTAAAAAAATTAAGGCTCTTTATTCTAGAATTTTCTAGAAAATTCAGTGTGAAAGAATAAAAACATAAAATATATATTTTTAAAAGTTTGAATGAATTTCTTAAGTGTGAAATGTGGAGCAATAGGATAAGGACTACCGTGAACCACAGAAAACAGCTTACTCTGCAGAACAAGTGGGTGAAAGTTGATTTTCAGAGTCATCTTGAAAGAAGAGAATTGGAAACAAATAAGGATCACAGTAAAACTACAAGAGGTTGTTAAAAGAGGATGCAAATAATATACTAATTGTCTTGAGAACTTGAAGAGAAGAGCAGGGCATAAGCAATTTCTGCTGGCCAAAATGACTGAGGTACTTCAAAATATAGGAATTTTAGTTATCCTCAGAACCTCAAACTTCTTGGGGACAGAAAGCCCTCAAGAAATACAAGACATTTGTTTTTTAGGGATTGGCTAGCTTCACTTAGCATAATCTGCTCTAATGCCATCCATTTCCCTGTAAATTCCATGATTTTGTCATTTTTTAGTGCAGAGTAATACTCCATTGTGTATAAATGCCACATTTTTTATCCATTCATCCATTGAAGGGTATCTGGGTTGGTTCCACAGTCTAGCTATTGTGAATTGTGCTGCTATGAACATCGATGTGGCAGTATCCCTGTAGTATGCTCTTTTAAGGTCTTCAGGGAATAGTCCGAGAAGGGCAATAGCACGGTCAAATGGTGGTTCCATTTCCAGCTTTTCGAGGAATCTCCATACTGCTTTCCAAATTGGCTGCACCAATTTGCAGTCCCACCAGCAATGTACAAGAGTACCCTTTTCCCCACATCCTCGCCAGCACTTGTTGTTGTTTGACTTCATAATGGCTGCCAATCTTTACTGGAGTGAGATGGTATCTTAGAGTGGTTTTGATTTGCATTTCTCTGACTGCTAGAGATGGTGAGCATTTTTTCATGTACTTGTTGATTGACTGTATGTCCTCCTCTGAGAAGTGTCTGTTCAGGTCCTTGGCCCATTTGTTGATTTGGGTTATTTGTTATCTTATTGTTTAATTTTTTGAGTTCTTTGTATACTCTGGATATTAGGGCTCTATCTGAAGTATGAGGAGTAAAAATTTGTTCCCAGGATGTAGGCTCCCTATTTACCTCTCTTATTGTTTCTCTTGCTGAGAAAAAACTTTTTAGTTTAAGTAAGTCCCATTTGTTGATTCTTGTTTTTAACTCTTATGCTATGGGTGTCCTATTAAGGAATTTGGAGCCCGACCCCTCAATATGTAGATTGGAGCCAACTTTTTCTTCTATCAGATGCAGAGTCTCTGTTTTGATATCAAGCTCCTTGATCCATTTTGAGTTAACTTTTGTGCATGGCGAGAGAATGGGATTCAGTTTCATTTTGTTGCATATGGATTTCCAGTTTTCCCAGCACCATTTGTTGAAGATGCTATCCTTCCTCCATTGCATGCTTTTAGCCCCTTTATCAAATATAAGATAGTTGTAACTTTGTGGATTAGTCTCTGAGTCCTCTATTCTGTACCATTGGTCCACCCACCTGTTTTGGTACCAGTACCATGCTGTTTTCGTTACTATTGCTCTGTAGTATAGTTTGAAGTCTGGTATCGCTATACCGCCTGATTCACACTTCCTGCTTAGCATTGTTTTTGCTATTCTGGGTCTTTTATTTTTCCATATGAATTTCATGATTTCTTTCTCTATTTCTACAAGAAATGCCGTTGGGATTTTGATTGGCATTGCATTAAACCTATAGAGAACTTTTGGTAATATCACCATTTTGATGATGTTAGTTCTGCCTATCCATGAACAGGGTATATTTTTCCATCTTCTAAGATCTTCTTCTATTTCTCCCTTTAGGGTTCTGTAGTTTTCATTGTATAAATCTTTCACCTGTTTTGTTAGTTTGATTCCCAAGTATTTTTTTTTTTGAGGATATTGTGAATGGGGTGTTTTTCCTCATTTCCGTTTCAGAAGTTTTGTCGCTGATATACAGATATGCCTTTGATTTATGCATGTTGATTTTATATCCTGCCACTTTGCTGAATTCATTTATTAGTTCTAGTAGTTTCTTTGTAGATCCTTTTGGGTCTTCTAGGTATAGAATCATGTCTTCTGCAAATAGTGATAATTTAAGTTCTTCTTTTCCTATTTTTATGCCTTTAATTTCTTTCGTCTAATTGCTCTGGCCAGTTTTTTGAGAACTATATTGAATAGAAGTGGTGATAGAGGGCATCCCTGTCTTTTTCCAGATTTTAGAGGGAATGCCTTCAATTTTTCTCCATTCAGAATGATGCTAGCCTGAGGCTTAGCATAGATAGCTTTTACAATGTTGAGGTAAGTTCCTGTTATCCCTAGTTTTTCTAATGTTTTGAACATAAAGGGATGCTGTACTTTGTCGAATTCTTTTTCTGCATCTATCGAGATGATCATATGGTTCTTATCTTTGAGTCTATTGATGTGGTGAATAACATTTATTGATTTCCGTATATTGAACCATCCTTGCATCCCAGGGATGAATCCTACTTGATCATGGTGCACAATTTTTTTGATGTGTTTTTGTATCCGATTCGCCAGAATTTTATTGAGGATTTTTGCATCTAGGTTCATTAGAGATATTGGTCTGTAGTTTTCTTTCTTTGAGGTGTCTTTGTCTGGTTTCGGAATCAGGGTGATGTTGGCCTCATAGAATGAATTTGGAAGAGCTCCCTCTTTTTCTATTTCCTGAAATAACTTGAAAAGTATTGGTATTAATTCTTCTTTAAAGGTTTTGTAAAACTCTGCTGTATACCCATCCAGTCCTGGGCTTTTCTTAGTTGGTAGTCTTTTGATTGCTTCTTCTGTTTCATCCATTGATATTGGTCTGTTCAAATTGTGTGTATCCTCCTGACTCAGTCTGGGTAAATCATATGACTTAAGAAATTTATCGATGTCTTCACTATCTTCTATTTTATTGGAATATAAGTTTTCAAAATAATTTCTAATTGTCTTCTGTATTTCTGTAGCATCTGTTGTGATATTGCCTTTTTCATCCTGTATGTTAGTAATTTGAGTTCTCTCTCTTCTTCTCTTCCTTAGCATGGGTAAGGGTCTGTTGATCTTATTTATTTTTTCGAAGAACCAACTTTTAGTTTTATCAAATGTCTTCTTTGATATAATGAGAGCAACTAAGAACAGAGCAGGGAGGAAGAGCAGGAGGAAAAGATTAACATTAAACAGAGACATGAGGTGGGAGGGAAAGGTAGAGAAAAGGGAAATTGCATGGAAATGGAAGGAGACCCTCATTGTTATACAAAATTACATATAAGAGGTTGTGACGGGAATGGGAAAAAAAACAAGGAGAGAAATGAATTACATTAGATGGGGTAGAGAGAGAAGAAGGGAGGGGAGGGGAGGGGGGATAGTAGAGGATAGGAAAGGTAGCAGAATACAACAGTTACTAATATGGCATTATGTAAAAATGTGGATGTGTAACCAATGTGATTCTGCAATCTGTATTTGGGGTAAAAATGGAAGTTCATAACCCACTTGAATCTAATGTATGAAATATGATATGTCAAGAGCTTTGTAATGTTTTGAACAACCAATAAAAAATAAAAATAAAAATAAATAAATAAAATATTGATATGGAACTAAAAAAAAAAAGAAATACAAGACACATTAAGAAATCTGGGGGGATAATGTGTAATAAGACTTAATTTGAGGATAGTGACATACAAAATTAGGAAGGGCTGTTTGAAAATATGATTGAACTTATTGCCTAGCTATTTAAAAAATAACATCAGCCTTCTTACATTCTTTTACATTTCACTGAAAGTACACGTAGGAGAATGACTTTATAGTCTTGCTTTAGGGAAACCTATTCTACAGGTGTCAGTCAAAAATCACAAAGCATATTACTAATTAAATTGGTGTAATGACTAAATAATTTCAAATGAAGTAAAATATAAGTTACAAAAAAATAAATCAAACAACCATTCATTTCTGTGTTGGACTTAAAATATTTCTTTAAACTCTTTGACACTCTTTTCAACAAAAGGCACTCTAATTATCTATCCTTTGATCATCCATCAGTCTGAGATACTTGTATCTTATGGAAACATACAGAAGCAGAAATGAGTCCTAATTTTGTGTGGTTTACTATATAACAATAATTAAATCAAACAATGTCCTTTGTATATTAAGAGTTTAAGTACAAATCAAAATCAAAATAACAAACTACTTGCAAAAATTGGCAAAAATAAGAAGTATTTCTCTTGAAGAATATAACAAAAATATGTACCAAAAAATGTCCAATAATATTAATTATTGGAGTGATTGAATTAAAATGACACAATAAAAATATTTGTCACACATCTGACAATTTCAATTCTTTGTTACAAAAAACTATCTTAAATAAGTACATCCACTGAAAAAGTAAAGGCAATATAAATAATGATACATCAGATATATTTAGTTTACTACGTAAATTATGCGTGAAAAAATTGTTAAATTCCAAAATAAAGATGTTAAATAGATAAATTTTCATATTTTGTTTAATAAAACATGTCTATGAATGCACAGGAATTGGCTAATCATACAGTATCAAGAAAGGAAACTCAATGTTTAGTCTATATTTTTCCCAAAAAACGTAAATTACTTTGGTAATCATAAAGAAACTGATTAGTCATTAAGGTCCTAATTTATAAAGGAAAGTGGATGCTTTGGAATTGCTGCAAGGAAAGGTGGGTTTTCATAACTAATGTGAGCCCCCATTGTGCTGTTACAATTAGAACCCAGGCCCTGAGCTGGAGGGCTTGCCCCTGACTGTGGATTTCACTTTGTGCTCTCTTCTGCAATAATTGATTAAACCTGTGGTCCTCAGAAAAGTATGAGCCAAGGACACTGGACCTAAAGGAGTACAAAAAATGCCTGAGTCAAGGCTATTACTGACTCAAAGGAAATATGTACAAAGGAATATACATATATATTTTTTCCATGTTTGTTTTTGATTTTTACTTTCTTTTGCTCATAGAACACAATTATAAAGAACACATACAATAAAAAGGCACAATCTTTTTTTATTAGTGAAAGAATTTGTGAATAAAAACTCCAATTCCAAACTAATTAATGTTGTTTACTAAACACCTGATATGTTCCAGTCCTACCCTTGGCAGCCCAGATGATTATTTTTAAGCAAAAACATAACCAAATGCCCTCCACAGAGAAAAATTATGATTTTTTATGAGTTGACTCACCCACATATTTTGTGAAAATTGTCCTGTCACTAGTGCTTCACTGGTAAAAGACCTGTTCAGCCTTTGTTAGAGATTTTAATCATGCTCATTTACCAAGCTACTCACAATTATGCCACCTCATTAAAGAGGTGAAAATCATAGTACCTGTTTTGATATCACTCCCACTGAAATAATTCTATATCAGCACAGACATCACATTTTTCTGATTAGCATAATAAAAAAAGTTTATGAAAATTAAACAATGCATTGCTAAATAATTAATGGAGTAAGTAAAAAAATCATAAAGGAAATTAGAAAATAATTTGAAACACATGAAGATAAAAAACAACATATCAAAGTGGATGAGATGAAACACCTACCGTTTTTTGTATTTGTTTATTGTTACTGGGGACTGAACTCTGGGGCATTTTACCACTTAACTCACCCTCGAGGATTTTACTTTATGTTTTGAGATGAGGATTCACCAAGTTCCTCAGGGTGTCACTAAATTGCCCAGGCAGAGCTCGAACTTCTAATCCTCCTGCCTCGACCTCAGAGGCTGGGATTACAGGTCTGTGCCACATCTTGAAGCCCCCATTTTAAGAAACTAGAAAAAGTACAGCAAACTAAACTCAAGTAAGCAGAAGGAAAAATATAACAAGTGTAGAAATAAGTAAAATAAAGATCAGAAAAGCAATGGACAAAATTGAGAACATTGAATGTTGGTTCTTTGAAACATCAACAGAAGTAAGAAATGTCTGCTTAAATGAAGAAAGAACTTAAGTCCCAATTGATTAAAAAAAAAAAAGGATCCTAAGAGAATACCATGAGCAACTATGCACTAATAAATTTGATAACTTAGATAAAATTTTAAGTTTAGAGGAGAGACATAATTACTGAAAATGACTTATGAAGAAATGGAAAATTTGAATTGACTTAAAATAAATAAAGAGATTGAATTTTAATTAAAAATTACCAACAAAACACCCAGGCAAAAATAATTTTACAGGTAAATTCTTCCAAAAAAAATTAATATAAATTCTTAAAAAACTTTTCCCAATCAATTTGGAACACTCCCAAATTATCCCCTGAAACTAGTAGTGTTGTAAACCTCTATCCAGACAAAGCCAAGGAGGATTAAAAAGAAGAAGAAAAGCCTACAGACCAGTTTCTACTTCGAATGTAGATGCAGAAATCTTCAGCAAAATATTAGCAAACCAAATCCAACAATTCATGAAAATATGTACACTAATACACATAAATTCAAGGCTGATTTTTGACATTTAGAAATGTGTTAATATAATATAGCATATCAGTAGGATAACAGACACAAAACCCATATGATTATCTCAACAGACAAAGAAAAATATTTGACAAAATCCAACATTTTTTTCACAGTAAAAAACACAGACAGCTAGGAATAATAGATGACTCCCTTAGCCGGAAAAGGGTATCCATGAAAGATTCATGACTAGCATCATACTTAATGGTGAAGGATGGAGTATTTTCCCTTAAAGTTCAAGAATACGGAATGATGTCTATCTGTTTTTGTCAAATCTGTTCAACACTGTATTGGAGGTTCTAGTCAGGTCAATTAGGAAAGAAAAAGAAATCTGTATCCACATAGAAACAGAAGTTAAGTCATTTCTAGCGGTAGATGACAGTGTTTATATTTAGGAAAGAAACATTATTATAACAAAAAATGAGTTCAGCAAGGAAGCAAGAGATGAGGTCAATATACAAAAATCCGTTGTATATACATACCCTAGCAATGAGCAACATGAAAATGGAATTATAAAAGCATTTCATTTTAAAAGGCATCAAAAAAGAATAAAACACAAAGAATTTTAACAAAAAAGCATACAAGACTTTTATGCTAAAAATTATTAAACATTGCAAAATAAAATTAAACAGATATAAATTTTTAAAAGTCACTCATGTTCAATGTTTAAAATGAATGTATCAGTGTTCTCTAGAGAAACAGAGCCAATAGGAGGCCCATATAAAGTGATATATAAGGAGTGGCTCCCACAATTACGGAGACAGAAAAGTCCCAAGATCTGTAGTTAGGAAGCTGGAGTCTCAAGAGAGGAAATGGTATAGTTCAAAAGAGAGTCCTAAGGTTTGAGAACCAGAATTGCTTACAGGTTGGAGAGCTTATTTTTCTTTTCAAGTTTGAAAGTAAGGAAAAAAAAATCCAGTTTGAAGAAGTCAGTCAGGAGGAGTTTTCTTGGATCCCTAAGAAGGTCACCCTTTTGTTCCAATCAGACCTTCAACTGATCGGAGCAGAACCAACAACTAGGAAGGAGAATAACAAATTTAATTCGTCTACCATTTGGATGTCAATGTCATCTAAAAATACTCTCACTGAGAAGCACAGAATAGTGTTTAACCAAACATCTGAGCACCTCATGGCCCAGTCCTGTTGACACGTAACCATTACAATGACAATACTTTCAAAATGGATGTGCAGACTCAATCTCCACCAAAATCCAAGGAATGCAAGAGAGGTGGAGTAGTCAAAACATCATGTGAAGAAAATGATAAATTGAGAGAAATCAACTTGTGAATTCAGAAATAAAATGATATATTTATGATCAATGGATTTTTAATAAAAATAGCAAGAAAATTATATGGTGGAAAGAAGAGTATCTTCAGGAAACGATGCTTGAAACTGTTCTTATCCACACGCTAAAAGAATGAAGTTGAGCTGGAACCTAATACCATATATATATATATATATATATTTTAAACCCTCAATATTAAACATAATGTGGAACAAAGCATGATTGTAATTTTTTTGAGTTTGAATTAAATGACCATTTCTTACATATACTATGGAAAGCATAAGTCTACCTAAGAAAATAAAATAGTTAAACTGAATTACATTAAAATTAAAATTTTAATTAAAGTGAAAAACATTAAAGTAAACCTTATTAGTGAAAACAATAAAAGAAAATACTTGTGAATTGTGTGTCTGATACAATTGTGTGGCTTGTATCCAGAATGTATAAGGAATTCCTACAACTCAATAACCAAAACATCCTACCTTGGTATTTATAAAAAAAAAAAACACAAAAAATAAAACACATAAATATATACATTTCTATGGAAAATACTCAAATGGCCAATATGACATGAAATAACACTTAGCACCATAGATTATTAGGGAAATGAAAAGCAACACTGCAGCGAAATTTCTCTTCAAAGCCAACAGGATGGCTGTCATCAGCAAGACAGGTGATTCTTGGACTCCACATTCCAAGAATTTCAAAAGGAACAGCCCTGCTTGAAAACTGTTTGGCAGCTGTACAGAATATGAAATATAGAGTTACCGAGTGACCCAAAAATTTTACCCACAGGAAAGAAACAAAAGCACAAACCTTTATTAGAACGTGCTCTTAGCACCATTATTTATGATAGTCAAAATCTGAAACAGCTCAGATGCCCACTAACTGATGAATGGATGGGTAAATGTGGTGTATTCATACAACGGAATATTAGTTGGCAGTAAAAAAGACACAAAGTACAACAGATGTAAACTACAACATTCATGAATTTTGAAAATTTACAAAACCAAAAAGCCCATCATGAAAGACAGTATTGTATGATTCTAGTTTTATAAACTGTCTGGAATAGACAAATCTTAAGAAACGAAAATAAATTATTGGTTGTCTGAAGTTGAGAGTTTGAAGGGTGATGTGTGGCTGCTGATTGGTACAGAGGCTTTTTTCAGTGTGATGAAAATGTCCTGAATGTGTGTTGTGGTAATCCATTCACACCTTGCTCTATGGATACATCCAATGAACAACTATATCATGGTTCAATGGGCAAATTGCAGCAGATATGAATTATCTCTCAATAAAATTTTGTTTGGTTTTACTTTTTTGATAATTTACAAAAAGAGCTATAAGCCATATACTGGTGAAGGTATTCAG
This sequence comes from Marmota monax, assembly GCF_021218885.2. Classification (NCBI taxonomy): domain Eukaryota; kingdom Metazoa; phylum Chordata; class Mammalia; order Rodentia; family Sciuridae; genus Marmota; species Marmota monax. The sequence continues at coordinate 1,365,036 of NW_026692881.1, forward strand.
CACTTTATGACTTCAAGACAAGTAGGCCCAAAACAGCTTACTGAGACTCTAGCAGTAAAAGCCAATTCTTTCCATGTACATATGAATTGGAAGAAAGTCCCATTCCCCTGCTGTAGGAGGAGGCAAGGGAGGAAGGGAGATGTCAAATCAGAGGTACAAACATTAGTGGACGCAGTCTCTACCAAACTGCCTACCCCCTGATGCTTTTCTATGTGACAGCCAGCTAACACAATCTTATAATATTCAGTGTGCAATTAAAACAACTATGGAATGTTGTTGTTGTTGTTGTTGTTATTATTATTTTCATGACAAAACTGTCAATTCTGGAATGACAGGAGCTCCTACCAGCATGGGACTCTATTGCTTCATCACCAAATTGCTAAGGATCCACATGATACCATATATGCTTAAGTACTATTGGTGGAAAATAAGAATGTTATTTCTCAAGAATTTCCAAACAGATTCTGAAGACTATTGACTTCTTCAGAGGTTAGTTTTACCATTTCATGGATGAGGTAACTCAAGTTCAGAAATGTTAAGTTATTTATCCAAGATCATTCAATTTGATACCAAGAAAGCAATGAAACCCAGTTCTGTCCGCTTCTTAAAACCGGGCTCCTTCCAATAACACAGCTAAGACCCAAAACCGAGCGTCTCACCTGTGATAAAAAGAGTAGGAGAGTAAGTTTCACAATGTAGCCCAGCAACACTTGGGAAATTAGTGGAAATGTAAATTCTCAGTCTTCCCAATGACAGATACAACCTGAGAGTAGGGCTTGGCAACCTGTATTTGAACAGACCTTGCAGATAATTCCAGTAGACCAAGAAGTTTGAGAATACTCTTGTTTAACACTGGGAATAATTATTTACAAAATAAGAAATTGAGGATATCTTATTTTATTTTGCAGCTTGGGTGGCCTGAAAGTTATCCTTCCAAAGAACAGCGGCTCTTTGTAAATTGATATATTGCACATTCAGACAATTTTCCATTGATGTTTGTGAAAACTTCAAATAAATGGAGATAGAAAATACAAAAAAAATGCAATGAGACTCCCAGTTGGTATTAATGAACCGACCGTTCCAGGCAGCTGAGATTCAACAGTATACAAAGAGGGCTTCCCTGACCCTTGAAAGTGAGAGACTTATCCCAATATTTTAAGCCTAGTCTTGAGAGTTAGGCACAACATACTGATGCCAAAAGCTTCAAGGCTGCACTTCAGGAGGAAGTGTTTTTTAGGTTTCCAAGGAAACAGAAATATCAGGTTTGAATCCTGACTTGAACCGAATCCAATTCTAAATCACTAGGATCTACATGCAGAGACAAGAATAGAAATGGCCCAGAGGAAAAATAGCATATCCCACCTGGCCACCATAGGAGAAGACAAAGTAACAGGTAAGAGCAATGATTTGCCAGCTGCACAAATTCTCCCAATTATGTTCTATAATTTTAAAGAACGGATTATTTCCAATCACTACTGCCACACATGAGTTAACTGGAGGCAGAAAAGAAGATTCCCAGTATTTTTTTTTTTTTAATAAAAACTTGCCTCGGGGAAACTCAAATGCACAATTGGAAATATCTTCAAAAGAAGCCCACACAGCACCTATCAGATGGTAGCACAGTTCCTAAGTAATTCATAGCTGATCCTAGGGTTGGGATGTGTGTGCATAAATACACAATCATATATGCCAGTGTATAGATTAGTATATTACTATAACCACCTATATGTATAAAGTATATAAGAGACCAATAGACCACATCAATTATGAATTTCCCACATAAAAATGAAATCTAAATTGGAGACAAAACAAGAAATGCCCTGGAGCCTTGTACTTTATAAAAGTGATAAACTAAGCCAAACAATACATCTCAATAAAAAAGCAAATAATCTTAGCTAGCTCTGCTGACTATGGCAGACCATAAAACAAACTCATAGGAGATTGACCCTGAAGGTATCCTCACAGATCATCAGGAAAATGCATCCTATGATTTTTTAGTTAAGAAAGAAGAATACAAAGCATTTGAGGTAGTAGAGCATTGTATCTTTTCATTTTATTAAAAGAAAAAGCCTCCATTTCAATATTGCCTTGATCACTTTATTGTATCTTTTAAAGCTTCCTCCATTAATTATAAGGGTACATAAGTAGAAACATGTATTTGTAAATTAATAGACGTTAAGAACAGTTTTAGGCTTACAGAAAAAAAGAATAAGTACACAGTTTGCATATATTGTCTCCCATGCCACTTCCAACTCTTTCCCGTGCTGGTAGCATCTTGCATTCATGTGGTTCTGCTCTGGTTTGGGTGTAATTTGAATTTGCAAAAAGAGGCCCATGGATTAAAGACTTGGTCCCCAGGGTGGTACTACTGGGAGGTGCCATTGACTTTTAAATATTGGGGCTTAGTGAGAGGTCCTTAATCCATTGGGGTTATGTCCTTGAAAATGGATTGTGGTACCCTCATTTTCTCTCTATCTCCACTTTAGTTCTGCTTCTACATGTACACCAATCATCCTGTGCCACCCTAATCAGAGGCCAAATAAATGGAGCTATCCAAACATGGACTTGGACTTCAAAAACTTTCATTTATATAAAGTTAGTTAACTCAGGTACTTTGTTATAGTAACACAAAGCTAAAAAAGGTCCATTTTTATGATTTATAAACCAATATTGATACATTGTCATTTACTAAAGCCTTAGTTTTCTTTAGGTTCATTCTTTGCATTATTTATTCTTTGATTTTTGATACATGTATAAATGACATGTCTGTCATACAAAATAACTCTATCACTCTGAAAATCCCTTATGCTGTACCTATTCATTCTTCCCCCCAAACTCTACTCAGCCTACCCCTGACTTCTTGGCAATCACTGATCTTTTATTTATTTATTTATTTATAAAAATAATTTTTGGTTGTCAATGGACCTTTATTTTATTTATTTATATGCAGTGCTGAGAATCAAAGCCAGTGCCTCACACATGCTAGGCAAGCACCCTACCACTGAGCCACAACGCCAGCCCCAAACACTGATCTTTTTTACTGTCTCTATCATTTTGTGCCTTTTTCAAATGCCATGTAGTTGGAATCTTATAGGATGTAGCCTTTTCAGGTCTGGATTTCATTTACCTTTTAAGTTGCACTCATGCCTTTCTCCTCTTCTGCCTCCTTTTCCTCCTGCTCCTCCTTTCTTCTTCTTCATATTTCCTTTCTTCTTTTCTTTTTCTTTTTTTTAAATTTGTTCTGTTTCTTTTTTATCTGTTTTAGTTTTTGTTTGTTTGTTTTCAGAGACAAGTGTTCTTATGTTGCTCAGGCTAGCTTCAATCTCCTGGGCTTGAGTGATCTCGACCTCAGCCTCCCCAATTTCTGGAACTGCAAGCACATGCCCCACCGCACCTGTTTAATGTTTTTTCTTAATCATTGAATAACATTTCATTGTGTGGATATGCCAGAGTGCATGCATCCCATTCACCAGCTGAAGGACATCGTGATTGCTTCAATTTTTGCCAGTAGGTTTTGTAAACATTCATGTATAGGTTTTGTATGGTTGCCTCTACCAGCTATGAAAGGGCATATTTTAATCAGCACATGTTTTTGGAAACACACATATGTTTGCATTCTGAAGTGTCCTAGTCTTTCTTGTATATATTAGATCCATGAAATTTGGTCATGCCAAAGGAATTAGGATTGAAGAAGGAATGCAAAGTAGAATCAAAGAAGTTTATGACTAAAGGTCACATTGATAGTCATCTGGGTCAGTCTCTGTGACCTCAACCCCATACGGGGATCCCACTACATACACTATATATCTTTTCTATTCATATGGCCTCTACTGACTAAAATTTTTATTTTGGTACACTCTGAACTTTTAAAATATTACTTTTTGGTGTTGCATTGCCTTAATTTCTAATTCTTGGGGATACACAGGAATACTAGACTTTCTTCTTCAGGTATGTTTCTGAGTTTTTCTTTCTTTTTTTACCAAAATCATCCATTTATGATTCTAGTTCAATTACAAAAATTTCCAAATTAGTTCTTCTACCTACATGCAATGAAAGAATGTAAGTTATTATTGGTTAATTAGATAGCATAATGATAAAATTTTATGGGTTTTTTGTATTGCTTTAATGACAAAATCAAGCTTATAATATGGATTTCCAAACCCACTGTGTGTAGATCATGTTTGGTATTTCCTTATTTAGTAGAAAGTCTGACATATATAAATCTCATAGAAGTTTATCAGTCTCATTGCTGCTGCTGTTGTTGTTGATGTTCTTGTTGTTGTTGAAGACCTCTGTTTATTCATTTCGAAAAATGTTCCAAAGATGGAAAGTGGAAATCACAGAGTGCTAATAGTGACATCTTATTTATATGTATAAAGAAATTATAAAAAGATAAAATGATCACCAAAGAGTCCACAATGGTTAGGTAGAGGTGATAACATTTTAGATTTGTCTTTATTTCTTTGCATTTTCTGTAAGTTTCATTGCCTTTTACAAGTATCCAACTTTTAGTTTCATTTATTCTCTATCATATGTTAATGTTTTATCTTTGTTTTCATTTATCTTATTATCTTTTTAGCTTTCTTTCTTGTGTAAATCTTTTCTGAAACACCACATGTTCATAATTGCAGCTATTCCAGAGGCTAAAGCAGGAGGATCACACATCTGAGGTCAGCCTGGGCAACTTAGTAAGAACCTGTTGAAAAATAAAAAGGACAGGAAATGTAGCTCAGTCATAGAGCATCCCTGGATTCCATTTTCAGTACCAACAACAACAGCAACAAAAAATATGCAAAAACCTTTTCTCCTTATATTTTTGCAGAATTTAAAAAACTGAATGGTATAGAAATGCTTTATACTATAACAAATAGCCTACCAATCATATAGGCATTTTCTCTTTTCTAAACCTCACATACAAAAATTATTTTGTTTCTTAGATTGTCTCTTTTGAGACCTTATGAGGCAGATAGAAAAATGGCACAGAAAAGAGTCCTAAAAATAGTCCCCATACTCATGGGACTGATAATCCTATTCTCTTTTCTCTTCATTGGCCTGTATATATTTAGACTCTCTTAAGTAGAGGTAGGGCCTTAAATGCTGTACAAATCAACCAACCACCCAGAGTCAACAATGTCAGAGAAAATGCAAACCCAATTGCTATATGGTTGTTTGTTTCCTCCTAAGAAGTCTCAATACTTACTCTCATTATTCTTTCAACCTCTTGGGGAAGAATTTAATATAGAGGTGCATGTTTCAATTAGAAAAATATTAAGATTTTTTCCCTGCACTACTCACCTTTGGGTCAACTGTCTAAATATTGAAAAACTCATTGACTACAACAATACATATAAAAGATAAAGTAATCTTATTTGAGAGACATAAACAATACAATGCTAGAATAAAGCTTCATCCTTGAATATTGTGGGTTGCTATAGAGGCTTTTCGGGTTAGTTCTTCTTTATGCTAAAATAAAAACTAGCTGATTTTTTTGTGTTTATCGCTTTTCTCATAAGCACAAGTAGATCATAAACTTGTAAGTAATGATTAAATGCACTTAGAAATAAACAGAACCAGGACAAATACAGATAATTCACAGCAACAAGAGTCTTTAAAGAATCCTCAAATTAGATAACAATGGGGAAAATGGAAAAACAAGGAGAAATGAGCTTTCCACCTATTACAGGGGAAGAATGAGTTTGAGTAGAAAAAAAAGATACAGTATTTCTCTAAGTTAAATGTGTTTATCAAACACCCTCCACATCTTTTTACCCACAAACAAAGTTTTCGTCTGAGAAATTAAAAGGTAAACAAAGTCATCCTGGAAAATCAATTCAAGACACATGGTCAAAATTTGGCATGCCTCCAGACCTTGTCTCTGCTGTTTTCTCTTCCCCAACTACTGTGCTTTGCCAAGAAACTCAACTTCACAGATTGGTCAATATTATCTTTAGTAAGCTCCCCTAAACCTGATCTATTTTCTGAATTTCAGCATCAAATACCAACCCTCTGCCTGGCATCTGCTACTGAATATCCTATCATCAACGCTGAGTGTTATCTGTATTTTTAAAAAAGTTATGTTCATAATAATTAGTAAAAATTAGGCTAAAAACACCTATCAAGTTAGATAATCTCAAAATTAATTTCACTTTTAATTTCAAGATGTCTGAAGATGAATAAGACACTCTCTTGCACCAAGCTTCAATCAAGCTCCCCTGAGCCTTCTTCTTAAGTAGGAGGAAATCTCAGCCTGTGATGACGGCTAAACACTGACACAATCTATTTCATCTCCCCCCAACACTAGAGAGTGGGCAAACACTAGCATGATTTCTAGCAGATCATGTCCCTGGGAAAACCCAGCCAGTTAAGTTCGTGCCTGAAAAAATTTAAGGCTGCAGAAAGAATTTATACTAGCCCAAACTGCAAAGCTATACTCTGACCCAACATCTGCCTTGCCTAACAATTTTCAAAAAAGAAGAGCTCCTTCCAGCTGCTTTTTATATTTTCCCCTCTAGTGACTCTACATGAATCCCCCCATTGATTCCTTCTCTCTACTTCTTCATTCTCCCCTTAAAAGTACCAGTTTTATCAGCTTGGATCAGAGTTGAGCTCCATTTACACCAAGTCCCTTTTCTCTGCAGTGGCTGTCTTTAACAAACGTCTGGCTGTTTCACTTTGACAGGGTTATCTGTTGCCCAGCAGATTGGCAAGGTAAAAGGTGAGACATCTACTTTCTTTTTGGTTCTCTGTTTACAGATGACTTACAGTCCCAACCACTTCATGGTATAAGATGTCTGCTATAATTCCAGCTATTAGGGCTGCATTTCAGCTCATTGGAAGATGGAAGAAGGGAAGAAAAAGCATGCCTTTAAAGTCATATCATGGAAGCTGCTTTTACTAACTTTGCTGATAATGTATGCTCATATGTATGCGCAGTGAGGATGATAATATACAGACTTTATTCTAAGAAACATTGTGCTCTGCAAAAACTGAAGATTGATTATTTTTATTGAAAAAGTGAGAGAAGAGACATTAGGGTATAGAGATAGCATGCCTCCACCATCCTACTTTCAAAACAGCTTCTCTTTATTTACACATTTCTATTATATCTTTTCGGCATCTGAGTTAAAATTTGTCACCTCATCCTCTTTATAGCCTGAAAATAAAATTGAAGTCATTATTTTCTCTTTAGTGAAATAAGGACATTTTAATTAGATGACCACTGAGATATCTTCCAGTTATCCCATAAATATCATTTACCAAGAACTATCAAAGACTTCTCACAGTGTACTTTGAAATGATGGTAGAGTCTAAAACTCAGTACTGCAGAATAGATAGTGGCTCCCAGTGTGAAATTCTGGAAATATAGAAAGAGCCCTAAACCAGGTTTATTAAGGTTTGATAATGGACCTAGAAGTGACTGTAGGAGTTTGCAAGAGCACAGGCCTCTCGCCAAAACTAGGACAGGGAATTCACATACATTTTTAATAAATTTTTATGGATTTTATCTGATATGACTATCATTACTAATGTTCAAGATGGTCATTATTCATGCCTTGCTTGGCATGTTTCCACACCAATTAAAGTTTGGAGGGAATTTTAAAGATTCACATAAATTGAATACCAACAACTAATATACTTCTCAAAGGCTTGTCAGGATGAAATATCACCAACACCAACCATTGCACAGCTGGCCTTGTTTGCAGGCTCCTATTGCCGCCCTCATCAGAGGACTAGGATGGGATAATACTGGGAATTTAAGACATATTATGTGCCTTCCATTCTTGCATAACTAGGTGGAACTTATCTCTGCTTTTTCTGATTATAGATCCTTTATTTATTACACTTCTCACTATCTGTTCTCATCTGTAACTTATTTTGTAGGAAATATGCCATGTTCTTAACACATGGATGCTGGTATTCCATATTTCACAGGATGTAGAGAGTTTCTATGTTTCCCATGTTAATATTTATTTGGTTATTCATAGAAAAATTGAACATAGTCTCAAATCATTGTTTGAAAAAGAAAGCTTATTTTTGTAAAGAGGGATGAAATCTAGTCAGACTTGTTCATGGCCAACCACACATGATCTCTCTCATATTCCTTTTTATTCTTTCCAGTATATTGTCACATGGCTCATTCAAGACTTGCTATCTCACTCATGGAATTTGTCAATAGACTTCTGCTTGGCCTACTGATCACAAGGGTCTTTGTCCTGATTCTTGCCACAAACTTAATCTTCTCTAAGTCCTCTTTTGTTTGTATCTTCTGCTCAGACACCACCAATGCTTTCATTAGATCATACCCTTTGTTCTTAAAATACATTTGGCAAGTAGAAACAACCATGGCAAGGATATCTGTGATCCAAGTGTTAATTCAGACCATTGCTGTGGTGTTCACACTGCAATTATCATACCAGAAGCAGATCTGCATGAATCCAGCCACAAGACTCTAGTTAAGAGATTATAGTGAAAGGGAAGCATTAATTTAAGTAGAAAGCCAGTGTCTTCTTTAATAAATAATCTGACTTCATTTTTGTTTGTTTGTTGATTTTTCAAAGAACTCACCCCTTCCTCTGTCCTTTGTGCCCCACAACCAGGCAATCTGGTAAGAAAGCCTGGGTGCTTTTTTTTCAGTGGCATAGATGAAAGTCTCAAACTACACAAGTCTCTTCCTATGTGGAAACTTCCAGCATGACTTCACCCACAACCACCATTAAAAAAAAAAAAAGTCTCAAGAATTCTCCTTTTCTTTCTGTTTCAAACTATTTTGACAACAGTTGTTAAGGGCTGCCCTGCTGTCTCCATAAATCCTTAGTAAGGAATAAACCTTGGCATAGCCTCTTGGAGTTTGTGTAGCATCATTAGTATTGATATCCAAACTAATTTTGGGGTGGGGTCACACCTGATCATATAGCCTGGGCACAACATTAATTCTAAGAAAGAAGATATTCCAGGCCACAGTAGAAGTAAAGTATCAATAAGCATTGGCCACAGAGACATTGCTCACACACTGATTCATGCCCTTATTTAGTCTGTCACATGCCAAACATCTACAGTGCAGGCAAGAAAGCAATTGGTACTTTCAAGATTTAGAAGCAACTGTTTGGCCTGGCCAGAGCCACAGAAGGCTCTTGAATCAAAGTGTCTGGCTTTAATTCTTAATTTATCACTATTTCTGCTAACATTAAATTCCCAATAAATGTAACCTACTGGCATCAGTAGTACCATCATCTATTTCTTTTTTTTAAGATCATTACAACTTAATGAGCACAGAAATTATTTTTCCAATACTGCAGATAGATTGAAAGAGCTTGGGAATAAATCCAGCTTTCATAGGACTGAGATTCCCTTGTAGGTTATGGGATAGCAGTAACCTTCTGTTCACAGGACTGAGAGTATATAGGAAGAGTTGGCAGACCAGTCTAGATAGCTGAACAAGAGGAGTACATTTTTTTTTGTTTGTTTTGTTTTTAATTTTTATTGCTGGTTGTTCAAAACATTACATAGTTCTTGACATATCATATTTCACACTTTGATTCAAGTGGGTTATGAACTCCCATTTTTACCCCATATACAGATTGCAGAATCACATCAGTTACACATCCATTGATTTACATATTGCCATACTAGTGTCTGTTGTATTCTGCTGCCTTTCCTATCTTCTACTATCCCCCTCCCCTCCCCTCCCCTCCCCTCTTCTCTCTCTACCCCTTCTACTGTAATTCATTTCTCCCCCTTGTATTATTTTTCCCTTTCCCCTCACTTCCTAGATGCCCTTCAATAGACAAATGGACAAAAAAAAATGTGGCATTTATACACAATGGAGTATTTCTCTGCATTAAAAAATGACAAAAATCATAGAATTTGCAAGGAAATGGATGGCATTAGAGCAGATTATGCTAAGTGAAGCTAGCCAATCCCTAAAAAACAAATGCCAAATGTCTTCGTTGATATAAGGAGAGTAACTAAGAACAGAGTAGGGACGAAGAGCATGAGAAGAAGATTAACATTAAACAGGGATGAGAGGTGGGAGGGAAAGGGAGAGAGAAGGGAAATTGCATGGAAATGGAAGGAGACCCTCAGGGTTATACAAAATTACATACAAGAGGAGTACATATTGAATTGGTAAATATTGGTGTCACCTGCTCTCCATGACAAAGAAAATTCAAAGCAGAGATGTAAATGTGTGCAATTTAAGACATGAATAGCCATATTTTGCTTTGATCATAGCTTTTGTTAATCTAGAGCTCTATTTACCTAAATAGTAGCAATGACACCACTTAACTATGCAGATTTATTATTATCAGTATGTGGGTTATAGCTTTCATTTTTTACAAATGGAAATGCTCTTCTTTCTTATGATCCTGTATCTGGGCTTCTGGCACCCAGAATTCTCTCTAAATACAGACCCATTGACCAACCTTTTTATAAGATGCTTCTTACATTCACACCTGCCTTTGGACCATTTCATTTATTCTTTTGTGAGTGGAAAACACTCTCTACTCAAAACTGAGAAATGTCACTCCAGATTAGTGTTAAAGGTAGATATTCTCTGCCCATGCATACATCAGGGAAAAATATTTTCCTCTAATTAAAATTTGTTTAAGATCACTAAGATTTTTACCATCTTTGTCTTTCTGACTTAAAGGATCATCTGTAATCTGTGCATGAAGAAATAAACTTATTTCACTTTCATAAGTTCAAATATAAGCTCCTTAGCAAATATTACACACATTTTACAGCTTACAGATTGTTTTCATATCTACTTTACAATGATGTTCAAGGGTTTCTTTCTGCAGTGGCCACTGCTGATACTTTATACATCACGGCCCCATCAGGTGGGACACTCCTTTATTTGACTCAGGGACATCAACACTAGCCCCCCACCTTTACTTTTTAGCCCACTTCTTCTCTTCTGCCCTTCATGGAGATGTGCCTCACTAAAGGGAAGTCTCCTGTAACTTTTAATTTCACAATGTATGGATCTTCTCAACAAAAAGACTTCCCATCCTCCAATTCACATCACTGTGGAATCACAGTTCTGTCTCACACTTAAAACATCCTACCTCTAAGCTTTTGCCCAACTTCTACATGTTCCTCCCTGGATGTCTTAGTTCTATTGCCCATGTGTTTATCTACTATTTTATTTTCTTATTCAATAGTGCATGATGAGCCTCTACTATGTGCCACTAGTCCTGGATAATCCATACCACCAAATCTTCCCTGCTGATTATTAGACCTTCATCCTTACTCTATCCCTAATTTTCAAGTCTTACTCTAAAAATGTAATTACACAATATACCACTACAAATTTCTATATGGTGCTATTTCTTTTATGTCTATTACTCTGGTTTCATACAATTCAAGATAAAATTTGTAACAGTAAAATCTATAGAAGAAAGCAGTCATTATTAACATGGGAGAACACCTGAGGATGTTGACATGTTGGTAATGGTCAGATACTAAGAAAAAATTGATATCAATATATTCTAATAGATTACATACAACATATAAAAAACTGTCAAACATAATTTTCAGATTCAAGGGAACTAGAGATACAATTTGTTACTATGTAATAAGAAAAATGGAAATTTGATGGTAATAAATATATCTATTCAGGGATCTTGGGTCCTAACAATGTATTAAATTTACCCAAAGATCTTTTAAAAGGTCAATACCTGGATCTTACAACAGATCAATTAAAACAATATGTCCATGGTGGGGAATAGGGATTAATATTTATTTGCATTTGCACAGGTAATTAACTCACAATGGCTTAAAAATTGCAATCTATGTAAAGGGTTAAATGCTACCTCATTATGACAGTATGAACCAACAAAAGCCATGGCAGTGTTAAGGTCTACATTTTTATTTTCCATTTCCTGAGATTTAATTTCACCCAGATGGCTACCTAATTAGTTTGTTTTACTTTAGGTTGGTTGAAATATCTCACTCATTCAAAATGTACTATGCATTTTAATTACTGTGGTGATCACAGCTTAAATATAAGCTTTTTAATCACACAGCTAGAAAAATATACAGAACTTCTTGATAATGTGAAACAACTTGACAGAAATTAAAATACTGGTTACAAATTGTAGCTTTTCATATAGATTTTTATTTTTGTTGGATATTAGCTCATTCAAAGCTGAGTATAAATTTTTGTCTTTAAAGAAACAGTCTCACTTGAGCATAGTTATGTTTTTTTTTATATTCATCTATTTTAAGTTAAAATATATTTATTTGCAGAGGGGTTGGAATGGGTGATACACTTTGTAGGTGAGAACTTAATTAGTGATTTGATTCATATGTATAGTCCAAACTGCTTATTAAAAAAGGTAGACAAAGTGCTGAGGAGGAAGGTTACAAAGGCAAAGAATATGATCTCATTGTAGTGAGATGAACCATTTTGTATGACACAATGTGTGGCTTGACAATGGTCAAAACTAGACCAAGTTAAGCCACAGGCATTGTCGGTATTTACGTCCACACTGCCTGCTGGTAAGTTTTGGAGAACAAGAGGACTGACACATTGTAAATTTGGCATGAAATGACATCACAGCCTATATTATATGCACAGTAAGCTTGCATGGCCTTGGAACTATGCATCATAGTTTCTTAGTAATCTTTGGCAACAGTAGTGGAAGCTTGCCCTTTACAGCTGGTTATTTAGTACAAGTGGCAAACTGGGAGTGCGCTTGTTGTTTGTAAAGGTCAAATGAATCAGAAAACAAACGCTGAGCCTTTCATACAGTCAAATACACTTCTATGACTTAAGCAAAAAAACTTGAGAAATGCATAAAATATACTACACCATACAAGTAGAGTTCTAACAGGCCTTGAACCTATTAGGCTGCCTTCTGTGAAGAAATCACTAAGTTATTAACATGCAGTGAAATGATTTGTCACAAGATTTTATATATATATATATATATATATATATATATATATATATATATATAATATATATGATTAGATATATATATATGATTAGATAGATAGATAGATAGATAGATAGATCCATCGATCTCCTAGATTTTGTGGTTATGAATTCTAATACTTAGCTAGACTATGAAATACCAGGCAATCAGCCTCACACACTATACAAACCAGGAGTCTCAGCTTAATCTAACCCTTATTATACATATGAATAACTGGTGAGGAAAGGAGTTATGTGGTACAAAGTTTCAAAAGTCATCAATTGCAGAGCTGAAACTAATCTCCCAAGTCAGCTAACTGCCAGTATAGGCAGATTCCGGTTGCCTTTCAAAATTTGGATCAAGGAATCGGTCATTTGTTTCATTTTAGTACTACATCTTTTGATTTTATGATAAAATAGGCAAAAATCTTTTCAGTTTCCAAATGAAATATCTTGGGACTTTAATTTATTTGAACTAAATTCAAAACACTCATAAATTAAAAGAGCAAGGAAAATAGCCCCAACTTCTTCACTGAATTCAGTTTGGATGAATGGAGTCAATACTACAATGTGTGAATTTTATTCTGTCCTCTGCCTCCCACTTCTGTGTCAAATATCTACTTAAAATTTATTTGAGAGAGAGAATGAAAATAAAATAAAATTCACTTGATATTTTCTATATTTACTAGTGCATAATATTTCTCTTATGAAAGCATTCAATGTTAATGTTTCTTTATTGCATCTTAACTACAGAGGATAATTGCATGTTTAAAAATGGTCTGCAAATCCGGAAATGCAAAATTAGCACTTAAATAATAAGGTTTATGATAATATATTTAAAGTATTTACAGAAGTTTTAGATAAATTACTAATACCCATGAATATTATCATAATAATCAACACTCCTGTGCAACTCTAGAAAAAACTAAAAGTAACCATGTTAACTTTAGAATTTAAAGTATTTATATATTTATACTATGACATTAAAATACATAGTATCCAAATAATTCTCTGAAAGTTATTTCTTTTCTTAAACCTACATTATCCACTAAAACTACAAGTGAAAGAAATCATAAAACCTATTTATTTCTAGGGATCTCTGATATTTAACAAAATCCCCTTTTCCAATTGAACTTTAAGTTAATGCCTACTGTACACATTTCTTTGAATTTCTTTGATTGAGGAAGATTTACAATAGCTCCTTCCTCTTCTCCATGTTCAATAACTTTTCTGTTCACCCTAAAAAGCATTCTCATCCCCTTTGGAATTAACTACAAAAAACACTAATGCAATCCAGCCCTCTTGTTTTGTAGATGAGACAACCAAAGCTGCTAAATTAGTTTCTAAAGCTACAAAAAAGAGTGCTCAAGTGCAGTAAAGAAGGAACTTTGGCTGGGTGTGGTGGCACACTCCTGTAATCCCAGCAGTTTATGTGGCTGAGCCAGGAAGATTGTAAATTCAAGGCCAGCCTCAGGATTTTAACAAGACCCTGCCTCAAATAAAATAAAATAAAATAAAATTATACACACACACACACACACACACACACACATGCACCAGAGGTTACCTCCTTAGGATTTTTAAATGTATTTTATCCCATAATGTTTTCACATTTCATTTACTTATCTCAAAACTCTCTCTGGGAGAAAAGTAGTACTATAGCTGTTTGTATTGTAAGACCTAAAATTTCACGTGCCTCTTATATATTTGAGCCTCCCAGGACTCTAAATGACTAACCTGTATTCCTAGCTCACTAGATATGTCCATACCCAGAGAAGAAAGGCTTCATATCTAGTTTGGTCCCTTGTCAGTTGGACTGAACATACCCTCTCTGGTCTTCAATTATTTCTCAGCAACCTAACCTACCTTCCATTCAAATAAGCCAATCACATTCATAAGATCCAAGAAGCACTGCAACCTCCTGTTACTTACAAAGCCTGTTTAGCACAGTCCTTTCTGATTCATGCTATGCCTAAGCATAACCCTTCAGGTGCCCTGCGTGGTGTAGGTGTGTTTTCCCCCTAGAAAGTAACTATATGTGACTACACACTACTGCTAATCATTTCTGTTCACTTTTGAGTATCCTATGCTTGGTCTTCTTGTATTAGAGCAGAAGATCCCTCCATCATCAATATGGTGAATAGGAGGCAATGAAAACTCTATTGTAAATATGAGCTGAACCCATCTTTCATACCATGCACCTATATATCAAGAATCTCTAACCACATAGCTATTTAATAATGAAAATTTCTCTACCTACTAAGTACAGTTTGCTATTTCAACAGTATGATACCCAAGATGGAATAATTTAGGAGACCGTAAAGCTTAAAAGAGTAAATAAGGAAGAAGTTTTTCATGGCCAGGACTGAGGCTGAAGACTCATATTAGCACAATAGCTTCAGTTTCCGTCTTTTTTTCAGGTCAAAAGATTGCACAGACTTCCTTGACAACCCTGATAGCAACAGGCTCAGAAAATAGATTCATTTTAGTCAATGCCAATGTTTTCTGGAATGGGGTCCAAAACACTTCCTTGTAGGTCATTTAGCTTTTGCTCATGAGTATGGCCTTTGTAGCTACAATGGTGTTCTAATGGGGGTTACTGAGTGTTCAGGTATGGTTGCACAGTGTGGTCTCAGGTCAAGCAAAGATGGGATCTGTTAGGGGGTGTTTTGGGACACTAATTTCTAGGATTTAATTATAGCTTACTGTGAGCCCAGTGGATCTGTTTCGGGAAGCACTTACATAGCATCTTTACAAACTAATGAAGTACTTGCTCAAAGTTGTGCAGCTTCCTTTTAAGGGTGAGAAGATAAGAAAATCCAGGTTCTATTTTGAGGATTGCAGAGGACTGAAAATAGAGTGAATTTTCCATTCAGACAACTCAAGGATCACAGTTACTTCTGCCTTGTTACAGTATTGCAACTTTGTGAAAGTTACTTTATTTCCTTAATTTCTTTATCTGAAAATTGAGAATAATTCTTTGGAAGCATACATAACATACATGTTAAATTTGTCATACTTTAGCCTCTTATTATTTTAAAACTTGTTCACTTGTATGTATGGAATTAAATTATCAGGCAAATAAAATTAAAAAACCTAGGTTTTATATATGTCCTCAAGATTAATACATAGATATAAGATTACAGCAAATAGAGCCCTGTGGCATTAACAAAATTTTAGGTAATTTTTCTTGAATAAGAAAAAAACTAGAACAGCAAAATAATCATACTCACCTATAAGACAAAGTATCTTAGCACTTTAAAAGTTGCTTATTTTGCTTTGTACAGAATTTCCATTACCATCCTTTAATTTTATATGAATTAATTTGCCTATTTGGCTATTCCTGGGAAAATGTACTTGGTTTTGCCTAAACTGGCAAAATAACATTACTCAAAGTTCTCTTGTTTCTGACAATCATCTGCAGAAGCGGTAGAAATCCACAAATGGAATAGTTTTAGAGCCTAGGGTTGTGACAGACTGGGAGGCAGTTTAAAACATCCTTTTCAGAACACAACCTGTCTGGTGAAATAAGAATATTTAACATAAAGTAAAAACATGCCTTCCAGAGAAAGGAAATTTGGGGCCAAATTTTCACTATATAAGATTTTGAAGAAGAACTTGAGAAGTGAAGTGTGAGATACAATTTAAGTGCTCTAGTCAAAAAGACCAAAAACTCAAATTCAGATCTATGTCATATTTTTTTTTCCTTTTTAATATCTGACAGAAGGTAAACATGCTCACCTTTTTTCTGTACCCATTCAGTACTGACATGCAAATCTCACAATTGATATAATTGTTTTCTCTCAAATTTACATGCAGAAAATAAAAATAGCATAAAAAGCCCTTAGCAAGTATATTTCTAAAGGAAAGAGTTAATATTTTCAAATTTGTGGCAGACAAGTCTGGGAGATGAATCATTTTGTTTGCTTTATCCATAATCCCATTGTGGTCTGTGGACAGAGAGAATGTGAACTACCAGAGTTGATTTGGTTTTGGGCATAGTACAGACTGAGTGAACATAGAGAGCAAAAATAGTTTTATTTTTGCATTCTAAGTTGTAAATATGACTCTCAGAATCCAAAGGCTTTGTTGTAAATTGTTTTCCTTTAAATTTTTAGATTCTAGATTAAGGTTATCTGTGTTTGAGTAATTTGCATACCAAACTACTAAGAATGTTGTTTTGAAAATTGCTAGGGAAATTTCTGGACCTTCTTTGTAAATCTGTATGATTATTTTCTATGCCAAAATACCCACAAATAAACACTGTTTACCGAATATATTCATACATTAGTACACACAACATGCTTTTCTTTTTCTTTTTCAAATGGTGAAAACTTTAAATGCCATAATGTTTCATGTCAATGTAAAACAACTCCCCTACTTTCCTCAGTACCCCAAATCTCCCAGCAACTACCACAACAAAAAGTTTCTTGAATATTTTATCAGAAAAATGTGCATGCATGTAAGTTTGTGTACTTTTCATCTTTGGAAAATTAGAGCATACTCTATAGTTTTTTTTTTTTTAAATTAATAATTTGATTGACCTAAACAAAGGTTTTCAAAGAGAGTGTACCACCACAACAGTAGCTCCTCGTCCTCTGCCCTTTAGCACAGCTTATTTTGACACAGTTTTGTAGTTGTCAATTAGATTGATCAAATATTTTAAAGCCATATTAATTTAATTATGAGAAAAAGTCAGGATCATCCTACCAACATATAAGTTGCATGTATTTTTTAAAAATATCCTTATTTATTTACTTTTATGTGGTGCTGAGGATTGGACCCAATGCCTCACATGTGCGGGGCGGTGCTCTGCCATGGTGCTACAGCCCCAGCCCAAACTGCATGTATTTTAATTACTTTTTTCTATTGGTCTGATCCTGTTTTATTAGGTATGTATTCTTTATATATTAAAATAATTAAAGATTTTCCTACTGTTTATATTACATTCTATAAGCATTGCCTGGATTTTATTACAGGGTTTATAAAATATTTGATAATAAATAATTAAACATTGTATATTTTCATTTATAAAGTGTTTTAACCACTTTCCTTGTACCTACTTTATTTTGTTTCTTGGTGATCTGCATACTGACTGTTACACAATATCCAATTTCTCTCCAGAAAGAACACTCTTTTAGGTCAGAATGGCATAACTAACTGGCAACTGAACATACTCTTAATATATCACCAATGCTCGTACACTATCTTTCTCCTAACCAGCTTCCTCCTCCTATATTTTCTTTTTTCTACTGGTCCTAACTTCCCTAAGTTGTCACTCAAGCCAAAAATTAGGAGTCACTCTAGAGCACACTATTTTCCTTCTCTCCACATTCAGCCTATACATACACACCCCTCTGATTAACACAATGCCCCCCCAAAAAATAGGGGGGAATATTTGTGGAATGAATATATTCCAAATGATACTGCCTTATTTCAAATTGTTGTCATCTTCTAGGTAGATATTATAATTTTTTTAAATAGACCTGCCTCCAGTTTTATCTGCCCTCAATGCATTCTGTATGCTATTACCAAAGACATTGTACTACAAAACAAATATAATTAGAATTACATTAGTTATCCTATCCGCAGGAAAGACCAAACTCTTCACTTGACTCATGGTACACAGCTGAAGGTGCCCTAAGATTTCAATAATCACCATTCTTTTGTTCTAAAATGCATGCTACACCAATTTCCTAGAATGTTTTTCATTTCACCTAAATGTAAATACATTGACTATAAAAGACATGTCCAACACATAAATTCTCAAAAACTGCATGTTGTGTTAATGGGAACATTATTGATTTCTCATCTTCTGTAAAGACCCATATCTACTGTATTTTCTCAGTGAAAGTGTTGTTGGTCAACCAAAGAAGAGTCCCTCATTGTTTTCTAAGGACAACCGCTGCCATCGTAGCTAGCTGATAGAGTTCATCAGATATGATTTTCTTCATTCCTTCTGTCATACTCCAAACATGTTCAATGCAGCTTTTCCTTTAGTCTCAAATGCAGGTTTATTTCACCCATGTGCTTCACATTTTATGCTATCTTCCAATTTTCATTCTCATTATATATGTTGCTATTGGCTCACCAGCATATTATCAGCAGAAAGCTTTTAATCTCTAGAAAACCAACAACTGTCTCTTAAATCTATCTTTTTTCAATACTATCTACCCTCTTGCTTCTCTTACTCCTGCAAATGTCTGAAAATAATGCAGTTTACTGAGTATCTTTGCTTCCTCACCCCTCAGTGTTCAAGCTCAGGGCTGCAAAAGCCCCAACATGGTGTTTGTTTACCAATCCCAAAGAAAGAACTTGGAGGATTCAACAAAGAGGGTCTGGACAATTTATTACTCACCCAATGGCAGCATCAGGCAAGGTCGAAATGGAGAACTGCATTATGCCTACAGACAGCGGGAATACTTACAGGGTCAGCCACCTGCCAACAGCACAGGTGGATTTCTTCAGATATTTTATTAGAACATGACTTTACTTCACAGCCAAAATCACTCTGCTTGGATTCCACCTAAAGATGGCATTATGTAAAAATGTGGATGTGGAACCGATGTGATTCTGCAATCTGTATTTGGGGTAAAAATGGGAGTTCATAACCCACTTGAATCTAATGTATGAAATATGATATGTCAAGAGCTTTGTAATGTTTTGAACAACCAATAAAAAAAAAGATTGAAGACAAGGGAGGTGATTAGTTTCCCTCCTCCTTACCCTCCCTAACACATTCTTCTTAGCTCACCTTAAGGAAAAAAAAATGGCATTCCTAGGCACCTTGTTAAACACAACACCTGCTTTCTCTCCAGCTGTCTTTCTAAGACGTTGACTCATGACTCCAGAATGCTACTGAAAGATACTTGGTCATTTTTTTGTTGTCATCAAATTGAAAATAGTCATTCACTGAAAATCATGAGCTGGTTAAGTTCTCTGTGACTTTGACTGTGGTAATCTCACATACCACCCCCTCACCAGGAACCCTTATTGTTCCTCCCCCATTAGTCCTTCTCCTTCCTCTACTCCTTGTGTGTTGTGTTTCCCCAATGGTATTTGCCTTCTAGTTCTCCTTCCCTGTATGTGCCCTCCCAGGGATTCCATCCATTTCTTCACTTTGATTGCCACCTGTATGTTCATGACTCTGAATCTCACAGTCTGCTCATTGGTTCACTACCTACAGAGTCTCCACTGAACCACAAATTTAGAATCTGAAATTTAGACTGAAATATTCCATTTTCAACTGTTCCTTTACATTTATCTTGATTTCCATTGCTGGAACTATTATCCATCATGACTTAACTCTTCAAATTTAATAATTCCCACTATTCCATAGATGAACAAAATCACTTCTTAAATATTTTCCAGTCATCCCTGCTGTCATCATCTCTATGACATAGTCTAACCTCTCATTATAACTGTGTCTAGAGAGTCCCCAGTAGGTTAGTCTTCTCTCTCCTGCATGCTAGCAGCAAAAGTGGCTTTTATAAAATATATGATGACATCTCTTACCCTCTTAAGAACTTTCTGTAACTCAATATTTCTATAGATTAGATCATTAGATGTCTCAGGTGACATAGCTCTACTCCATAAGCCAGGCTCTCTAGATTTCTAGCCTTATTAGGCACGCTCTCCTTTGTGAATAACCTACCAAAAAAATGTACATGCTTGTGATTCCTCCCATATTAATTGTTTTTCTGTGTCTTTGCTCTTGTTTCTGCTTACTCTATGCCTTGAAAATTCTTTTTCTTTCTCTTCCTTCCGGCATCACTGAGAACATTATTTTACTCCTTCTCATACAAGGATGTGTCCCCTTCCCTTTTATCCTATCATGTCTAGTTCTATATTTAAAACACATTTATTTTATTTTTGTATCTCATACTCTGTTGTCTGTATTATGAACTGAGTCTTATTTGTTTTTGTATTGCTAAGATATGATATAAAGAGAAAATTCCAAAATCTTAATGAAAGAAATAAATAATGGGTGAATGATTGAGTAGATTTCAGCATTATTACAATACATTTAAATTTCTGATTTGTTTACCATCTAACTTTCTATATTTTACATTTCTAAATGTCTGGGATCCTGTCTTCTACCACAGAGCCTAAATCAGTGGCTCAAAGCACTAGATACTTAAGTGTTGGCTTAAAGACTGGATGAATGAATGTTGGGAAAACTAGACATTTAAAAAAAAAACTTATGCACCAGGGAGTTTGTTGCTAACAACAAGCTTTAAACAGTAAATTATACATTTTAAGTGATACTTTGTGCTGTTTTATTTTCTTTATAAATTTCTTTACCATTTTCTTTTTCTTACATAATGAGGTAAAGACATTATTCCTGTTATAGATTAGTTATTTAGCATATAAAAGCCAGGAAAATAGAGCTCAGCAGCTATTAAAATATATTGAACCTTGTGTGTATATTTCTTAAGCAAATAATTAAAATATAGGGTAAATCTCATATCATGCTGCTTTATTTTGTGAAAAAATTTACATTTTTTAACATTTTAGGGGAAGCCCCTTATTGTGATTATTATTTAGTTTAACACAAAGAGATTAAATGTTTCTGGACAATTAGAGAAACTGGATTTCAATTATTTCAGTTACTTTAGGGAAAGGGAGGGCAAATTGCATAACCCATGAGATTAATCTTGAGTGCCAGGATAGATTAACACTGGGGGTGGGGGCCGGGATTCAGTCCACGAAACAAATACAGTTGGAAACCTTAAAAGGTGAGCCATGACTTCAAACGAGAGCAGGTGGAGGAATTCAGCTATGGAAAAGTTGATGTCAGATAAAAAAGGCATTTAGCAATACAGGTTGGGATCTTCAGAGGACCTTCCTACTGTCCCGTTAAAGGGAAACTCAGCTAGAGAACGGCTTTTGCTGAGAAATACCACAAAGGGGTGCCTGGCTTGGCACTTCACAGCTAACAGGTTCTAATATATGCACAGGTAAGTTCATTCATATCTAGCACTGGAAGTGACACTGGTTGATAAATTAAGGAACGGAGCTCATATAAACATAGAAAAGACATTAATGTGGCATGTTAACAAAACAAGCTCTTTGTCAGAATTTAGAAGATTCTTTATCATTCTCCATCTTATGGTACACATATTAAAGAAGTTACTCATTCTGAGTAAATATTTACAAGTTTTTTAGGTAAATGTGTAGCTACAGCTGCTCAATTTCCAATAGCTAATGAACTTTAATTCCTTCACTGTTTCAGAGATTTAAGGAAAATAAAGTCTTGGTCTGCTGCTTCTGCTACTCAAGGGATGCCAGGACCACAGTTGTTCCAAATGTGCAGGGTTATTTCCTGAAGAAAATGCAAATAAACAAAGTCCTGTCAAAACAACAACAACAACAAAAAAAATTGTATCCAAGAAGACCAAGATGTTACAAGGTATTGGTTAAATAAATAAACAGTAATACTGTTATTGTATGGATATGACCTGTCCACCAAAAGCTCCTGTGTTAATGCAGGAATATTTCAAAGTGGAATGATTAGATTATAAGAGCTGTAACCTAATTGGTTCACCCTAGTTTGCATAGGTGGTAACTTTAAGGCAAGTGTGGCATGGCTGAAGGAGGTGGGTCACTAAGGGTATGCCCTGGGAGGATGCATCTGCCTTGTGACCACTTTCACGCTCTTCTCCATAACCCTCTCTCTTCTCTGCTGCTAAGAGGTGAGCAGCTGTCCCCCAGGCCACCCTTCCACAATGGGGTTCACTTCACCTTGAACTCAGGGCAATGGAGTCAACTAACATCCAACTGAACCTCTGAAACCATGAGCCAAAATAAACTTCCTCTTCTAAGTTGTTCTTCTCAGGCATTTTGGCCACAGCAATAAAAAGTTGACTAACACAAGTGCCAAGTGTTAAATCTAAAAGGCAATTTACAAAATTGTTGATCAGTTTGTAGGTGTGCGAAGATAGTAGTCACCATTTAACCTCCACTCTGGCATAACACCTGAAACACAGTAAGAATTCAATAGACATCTTCTGGTTGAATAAATGAATAGATGAGTGTGTCTGCATGATAATGAAAAAAACTCTCATCAAGATTCATTATTGAAGGCTGGGGAGGAAAAAGTGTCAATGCTCACAAGGTAGTTCCCTAATGAGGGCATAATGAGATATTTACAGCTTTTATTTAAGATCAGAGACAATGTATTTTGCTGGGTTGGTCATTCCCATTTGAAAGTTCTGTACAGGAGAAAATTAAAATCATTTTGAGGTTGGATAGGTAGAAAGAAGATATTGAGATTTAAAAAAGAGAGAGGAGGCCATAATTTAAAGAATTTAAAGTCTCTATTTAAATTCTACTTCCACATACTTTGTTCACTGTTAGATTGATTACTAGACTTTATGGATAGGTCCATAAATAACCTCTCCCTGACCTGGACCTAGAGTAAAACAAGCATTTGTTCAACAAATAGGTATTTCTGGGACTTGTATTTTTAGAATCTGATTACTTCATCCATATGTTACACTCTTGATCAAATTTTCAATGTTACACCAATATAATATCATTTAAATACATAAATGATGAAATGATTTTGAATGATGAAACACCAGATAGGGAAATTAATAAAAATTTTCATCAAAAACAAAAAAAGAAAAAAATCCTTAGTAGGTAATGATTAACATTTCAAGATGCCAACACAAAAGAGAAGTAACAATATCCTCTTATATAAGTGTATGCTCTCCGATTTCCACACTCTACCCTGTCCCAGTGTGTACACTTCTTGATTTCTCTAACTTAAATCAACTCTGACTCACTTTGACCCATCCTTAAATTCCTTTCTGTGACAACATTAAGGACCCTCCAACATCAAGGCCTGAGTTGAGGTCCATCTCCCATTTGGGGATCTACCTAAGTAGATTTAATCTGCCCCATCCAGGTGACAGTTTTTGCCAGGGAAGGATTATTGATTAACTAATGAAATTCTGATAACAGTATACCTATTTTCAATCATGTTTTTCTTAACAGTTTGTATTTAGCACTTGTAGTTTGTAGTGGTTTTCAAAATGAACCATTGTTAGATATTATATTTTGGCAAGCCTAGGTTTCTTTGTCAGAATATTTAACTAATGTCCCTACAATCAATTTATAACATTTGTGGGTATTCAAAGCAGTTCTAAGGTTTGCAGTAAGATACTTAATTGAATTATGCTGCAAATGTAAGCATTAAAAGTACTTCCTGTAATTGTTCTTCCCTATGACCAGAGAAGGGGTGTATTTTAACAAGATGCTTTTAGAATAAGCTTTATTTCCCTTTACAAAGAACTAATAGTCATTATGAGAACCTGGGAAATACAGAACCAAAAAGGAGGAGGAAGAGGAGCAGCAGGAGTAAGGGGAGGTAGAGTAGGAGGAGGAGAAAGAGAAGGAAGAGGAGAAAGAGGAGGAGGAGGAGGAAGAGGAGGAGGAGAAAAGAATGGAACACAGCCTTGCATCCCCTTGAACCACTGTTGACTTAACAGTAGCTGAGCTGACAGCTCCATTCAAGCTCTGACTCACCTGACATCCTTGGCCTCATCCTTCAAACATCCATGATATTTTCCCTTGATTTTGGCCCTAGAATTTCTACAGTATTGCAGGAGCCCATTCAGCCCTTGTGTAACCGTGACCTAGAAGCATAGAGGAGTTCATATCCCTGCAGTCAATTCTCAACCAGAGAAGGATGGTAGTCAGTGTGTAAGTACCCAGCCTCCAGGAGGGTCAGGGGGATACAACCCCCACAGCCAAGGTGGCAGCTTTATTGGCTTTTCTTTATCAGTGTCCTATCACTTCTGGTTTCACCTCCAAAATAACAACCTGACTCCAAGTCCTTTTAAAAGAACCCATACTAAGATGTATTATAACAAAAAATATTGCTAAGGTTCCAAGACCTTGAGATAAGCAACCCTAACACTGTGATTGTCTACATCCAATTGGATTCTTTTTTTTAATGACATGATATGTTTGAAAATAATTTGAAAATTTCCAAATTATGCACAATAAGTGATAAAATCTCCTTTCCCCTGTCTACCAACCCCATCTTTAACTACCTTCTCTCCTTAGCAGTTAAGTCCAATTAATGTTTGATATAAATTGTTCCTGTAAACTTTATGCCCTTTCATACATATAAGTAGCATGTATGAATTCTTTCTTTCTTTTTCTTTTTTCTTTTCTTTTCTTTTTTTTTTTTTGGTGCCAGGAACTGAACCCAAGGCACTTAACCACTGATCTACATCCCAGCTCATTTTTATTTCTTTATTTTGAAACAGGATCTTACTGAGTTGCTCAGGCCTCCCCAGGTTGCTGAAGTTGGCTTTGAACATGTGATCTTCCTGCCTCATCCTCCTGAGCCGCTGGGATAACAGGCATACACCACATTCTATTTTTCTTTGCAACTGCATCTTTGTATATCTTTAACAGCTTTTCAAAAGGTACATAGTTATCATTTTGTTATTTTATAAATAGTATATAATTGATACTGTGATTACCTCTTTGACTCTTGATGTTTCTTCAGTAATTGAGACTATATAAATGTTACTACTAACAGACATGAAATCTTACAATTTAGAAATATTAAGTGAATATGAAATAAACAACCTGTTATGAGTGTTCAGAATCTATATCAATCAGCCATTGAGGGACTGAGAAAAGCAGTCACTTCACACACTGGGTATGGTCTGACTTGGGCCAAGGCCAGTGAGTGACCTTGCTCTTACCACACAGTGTGGATGGCTGATTTCTCTTGGCTTTGAGCTCTGGTGGTAGGATGGCTCTGCTCCACATATCTGTCTTCTTTCCCAGGATTCCCAATGTGAATCCTCATGCTGTTAGGTAAGCTGCCTCCAATTAGGAAGAAACTTGGCCACAAAATTCCTTGAACTAGAAGAAAATGTTAAATGACCAAAACACTTTCAATTACTACTATACCTGAGTCTTTCTCCCTTTATCATCAATGTTGTACTGTGCTACATATTATCTCTATCATCCAGAATAACTTTTCCCTTTACATATGCCATTTTCTGTTAATTTTCATCAGACAGGTTTTAAAAATTAAGAAAATTAAGTATCTTATTTTTTTTAATAAAAAGCAACCCACACAAAATAAACAGCAAAACACATTCCTAATGCCTATGGTCCAAAAACTCGCAACAGAGCTTCTTTGAAACACCCATAGTGTTGTGGGATGCAGTCATCTTTCATACTCCTGTTAAGTACCTGCAAAGAAGCACATGGGGTAATCAAGTCCTTTTCCTTGCCCATGAAGATGAGATCTTCTATCTCAACTTTTAGGGTTATTTTTTCCTGTGAAATTTAGATCATGGTGCAGACTACATCACTCTCTTGTTCCAGTTGGAAAGCAGTTTGTAGCAGTAGTCCCCATGTCAGCCAACCCATTTTGTAAGTAGTGCATTACTTCTCCCTTCTCCTTCTGTCAAATGTGCTTAAAAGCAGCAGCATCTGCTAAAACCCAGAGAAAGCATCCAGTGATTTTGATGAGTAGGTGGCCTGCCATAGTGACTGCCATGACTTGGCTGTCCTTTATTTCCTATTCACTGGTTGTTTCAGAACACTGAGGCTGCATTACAGCATCCTGGTTCAGAGTAAGGAAGGAGCAAAAGTGGAGCCTTTGTACAATGTAATTTAGATACATATGACTCATAAACCTCCATAAGACTATCTTCACTTCAGGCATCAGCTGCCTGTTCAAGGTTTCCTAGGCCACCCACACTGCTGATCAACTAACTACAAAGCTAGTATCTCTTACTACCACCTTTGTTTTTGTGGTTTGCTGAGATAAGGCATAGAACTTGGGAAATCATTATACTTGCAATCATAGTTTTATTGTAGTAATGAAGGATAAAAGAAGACTCATCAAAAGAAGAGATGCATAGGGCAAGGTATGGGATCAACCCAAAAGAAAAGCTCCTGCCCACTTCTTATCATGTCATCAGGATGAGTCCTCCTCCTGATATTTGAAAGTATATCACCCACCAGGAACTTCAGCTGAGCTTGGTATCTGGAGTTTTTATTGGAATTTCATTGCATCATTGACTGAATTATTGGCTATGAGTTTGAACTCAAGTCCCCAGCCCTCTTCCCCTCCCTGGAATTCAGGATGATGTCAAGTGGCACAAAGTTCCAACTCTCTAAGCACCTTGTTGGTCCTTCTGGCATAGCCAGACCCCATTCTGAACCATTCCCCTAACAAAAAATTCAGATGTGATCCACCATGAATAATAAAGGCATTTCTGTCACTCAGAAAATTCCCAGGATTTAGAAACTTCCTCCCAAAATCTGAAGACAAAGAACTGCCAAATTGTTTATTATATGAAGCCTTGGCATTCATGACCTAGTATAGAAAGATATGCTTCTATTACTTAATCCCCAAAACAGAATGAAAGAGGACACAACAGTATGAGCAGAGAAGTGGTGATATTCTTTGAAAAGCCAAAGAGGTAGCATATAGAAATATACATTAATAATTCTCACATCAGAGTAACACAATCCAGAAATTTAACACATGTGTAAATATATAATCAGGAAAGGAAAGCCAAACAGAAAGAGTGAACAGAAAGAGCATGGTACTGGTACCAAAACAGGCGAGTGGACCAATGGTACAGAATAGAGGACACAGAAACCAATCCACAAAACTACAACTATCTTATATTTGATAAAGGGGCTAAAAGCATGCAATGGAGGAAGGATAGCATCTTCAACAAATGGTGCTGGGAAAACTGGAAATCCATATGCAACAAAATGAAACTGAATCCCTTTCTCTCGCCATGCACAAAAGTTAACTCAAAATGGATCAAGGAGCTTGATATAAAATCAGAGACATGGCGTCTGATAGAAGAAAAAGTTGGCTACAATCTACATACTGTGGGGTTGGGCTCCAAATTCCTCAATAGGACACCCATAGCACAAGAGTTAATAACTAGAATCAACAAATGGGACTTACTCAAACTAAAAAGTTTTTTTTTTCTCAGCAAAAGAAACAATAAGAGAGGTAAATAGGGAGCCTACATCCTGGGAACAAATCTTTACTCCTCACACTTCAGATAGAGCCCTATTATCCAGAGTATACAAAGAACTCAAAAAAATAGACAATAAGATAACAAATAACCCAATCAACAAATGGGCCAAGGGCCTGAACAGACACTTCTCAGAGGAGGACATACAATCAATCAACAAGTACATGAAAAAATGCTCACCATCTCTAGCAGTCAGAGAAATGCAAATCAAAACCACCCTAAGATACCATCTCACTCCAGTAAGATTGGCAGCCATTATGAAGTCAAACAACAACAAGTGCTGGCGAGGATGTGGGGAAAAGGGTACACTTGTACATTGCTGGTGGGACTGCAAATTGGTGCAGCCAATTTGGAAAGCAGTATGGAGATTTCTTGGAAAGCTGGGAATGGAGCCACCATTTGACCCAGCTATTCCCCTTCTCGGTCTATTCCCTAAAGACCTAAAAAGAGCATGCTACAGGGACACTGCTACATGGATGTTCATAGCAGCACAATTCACAATAGCTAGACTGTGGAACCAACCTAGATGCCCTTCAATAGACGAATGGATTAAAAAAATGTGGCATTTATACACAATGGAGTATTACTCTGCATTAAAAAATGACAAAATCATAGAATTTGCAGGGAAATGGATGGCATTAGAGCAGATTATGCTAAGTGAAGCTATCCAATCCCTAAAAAACAAATGCCAAATGTCTTCTTTGATATAAGGAGAGTAACTAAGAACAGAGTAGGGATGAAGAGCATGAGAAGAAGATTAACATTAAACAGGGATGAGAGGTGGGAGGGAAAGGGAGAGAGAAGGGAAATTGCATGGAAATGGAAGGAGACCCTTAGGGTTATACAAAATTACATATAAAAGGAAGTGAGGGGAAAGGGAAAAATAATACAAGGGGGAGAAATGAATGACAGTAGAGGGGGTAGAGAGAGAAGAGGGGAGGGGAGGGGAGGGGGGATAGTAGAGGATAGGAAAGGCAGCAGAAAAAAAAAGAAATGTCTATTTGAAAAAAAAAAGAGTGAACAGAAAGAGTAATAATAATGAGAGATGAAACTCTGTTCTGTCCTACCTAATTTTCCATTTCTGTGAATCAGGCAAACCCTTCTTTCTAATAACTTAATTTCCTCATTTCTAAAATCGAAGTAAGATGCACTGAGGGATTGTTGTAAACTATGTGTAATCAGTGAATAAAAGTGACTCTAGTGAGGGGCAAAAAACTCATTAATCTGCTTCTCAGTACAAAATTTCTATTCCTCCAGTTGTCAAGATTCAGATCCTTGATCATTATCACATGACTTTTCTTCTTCTCCAACCCCACATCCATCTATTCTAAAAACTCTGGCTTTGAAGATGCAATTAGAGCAAATTGGAGAAATTAGATCTCAGCTAGTGATGGACTTTGCAAATGACGATTACTGGACCAGGGGCACATATATTTGGTGTAAATTCTTAAAGATGCTGGCTTACTAAGTTTTGTTTCTTTCTGCTGTTTGATCAGAAACATCAGACATACTGTCCTGGAAATCCTTCCACAGTAACAAATGACATCACACACCTTTCTATCATGTTGATGGCAATGGTAAAGTATCTGCTATGGAATTCCAGACACAACTGACAATTCCCTCTGCAGCCTCTTCCAAATAGTATTATCCACTTCTGTAAGCTACTAATTTGGACATTTTTATTTTGTTTCAGACTCTTTCAAGTTCCTGTTACTAAGTGGTCTATAGACTGGTAATGTGTTCTTCCACAGGTCTACAGTTCCTGACTAAGAACTATGGAAATCATACCCCCTTCTTCCTCACATGTGAAATCAAAGGAATGCTGGTTCAGAACGGGAAGTTGAGATACAGACATCTTGATGACTTGGCCTCTGCCTATAACTGCCCTGGTGCCTTCAGCCTTCTAACTGGGTTCATCAAATCATCCACCAACAACTGTATTGTAGCACCCTGATTCTGGGACTCAGTAAACAATACCCCAAAATGAAGGCCTTGGCAGCTGTCTAAAAAGCAAAGTTTCTCATGAACCTACTCTCCTCATCCTGTCTCTTGTTCCCCTTTCTACTCACCAAGGCAAGAAACTAGAATTTCTCGTACCCAAGGCAGATCATAGAAACTGGAATGCTGTATTTTCCCCAAAATCAAGGCATAAGGCCCAAAATATTACTATAATCTTCTCGGCCTTTCTATCTTGGAACTGACCACAAAGAAATTCTCTGAACCACAATAGATCTTGACACCCACCCTACCTCCCATTGCAAAGAGGCCTGATCCATACTAAGAAGGAGGGAATCCTACACAGAGAGGCCAAGAAGAATCTGCAACAGGCAACCCTTGTTGGATTTCCTTGGTAAACTCCATAGTAAATCATAAGCATTAAATCATAGTACTTTTGTCTAATTATGTTTCTGTAGCACTGTTCATGTTTTATCAAACTAAACATAAAAATGGACAGTTCATCCTGGATCTCTGGGTCTTTGATCAGAAGTCTCCCCTGTCACCTAAAACTGATAAAATAATTTTTTTTGGCTTTTCTCTTATCTATCTTTTGGGATGTGGTACATAGATGTGAGCCTTGACAGTTTATGATAAGCACAAAAGGAATCGGTCCCTTTTCTACCCTACACTAACTTCATAGGCAGCCTCTTTGTGATTGTGGGAGAATACCAATATTTAGAAGCATTGGATTTACCTTTGGAAAGGATTTACTTTGTTTTGGAAGAATTTATATGAATAAAGAGGCTAGTTGATGAAGAGCTCCAAGAAGTTGATTACTATGTTCCAGTTGCATATGTACATTATGCATGTGATGTGTTATGTGTGCTTTGTTTTATATTATAATCATATGGTTTCATAAGACTAGCAGTTCAGGCTGAGTACATTTAAGTGAATTGCTTCAGGTGTGAATGTCAGAAAGTGGTAAATCAGTTTGTACACTGTTTAAACCACTGTTCTTAAAGATCACACTATACTGCCTGTCTCAGGAAAGAAACTCCATGGTAAATCATAATATAGACAAGTCCTAATGCATGCTCTCAATCATCAGAACTAAGACAAAGTGCAGAAATTTGCAATGATGTGTAATCTATCTTAATATATGGAGAGACTGTTTAGTAGTCAGAACTATCCCATTTTGGAACAAGCTGCCCAGAGTTAGTCAGCTCCTTGCTACTAATGGAGCTCAGGAAAATGAAAAATAAGCAGATTGTGGGGTACATCCATGAGAAGGAGACCACCCATGGACCTGGAACAGATCCACTCTGTGTCCAAACCACACATACTAACCATTAAATTCCAAGGACCTTATGTCCACACCCAGTCCTTCAGTTCTGTGATCCTTTGGTTTAATTATTATGTAATTATTTTCAATTTTTATTTTTTAGCTTTCTGGAGAGCCATAACATAACCGGCTTAGTACCTAGAAGACAATTCAAGAACCCATATGGTCTCCGAGGACCCCTGGCAAAATTGTGTTATGGTGTGTTCATTCTCAGGCCCCTAAATTGCCAATCCTTCATTAGGAGGAAAGCCCCACACTTTTCCAACATTTTTTTATGAAGTTTAATCAATCAAGTTATGAATATTCACATGGTTGATTTAGCTTTTTCTTTCAGCTATTAGTTCAGCTATTAGTTAAGAGACTCACAGTTAAACATTTTTGTAATTACCTAAAATAACCATTCTTAGTAATATTTTTGAGATTATTTTATAGTTGTACACATAAAAACATTCCAAAGTCTTAAATAAAGAGAATAACATCAAAATGATCCATCTGGTGCTTAAACAAAAGTGATTTACACCTTAATTCCGAAAAGATGACAAAAATGCAGATACTTTTGTTGTCTAATTCACATATTTGATAAGAGAATTTCATCATTCACTAGATCTAGTTCAGTGAAAACAGCATACTCCATTGCTTTCAAAAGATGAAATCCTAATATCTTCCCATCTCAGTTAGTTATTATTGAGTGTTGCCTAAGATCACAAGGGCACACATCACAAAGTCCCTTCCCAAGTTCTTTCAAGGACTTGCTACATGACACAGGCAAGGTGCTCTGAGCAGGTCTGAAACCTTCTCTCCTTCCTTCTGGATGTTGTTCATACTTTTTTCTTTGACCCTAAACTCCATTCTTTACTTTGAGTACCTTCTTGCTCCTTTTCCATGAGATTCATGTAAAGAAATAGTATCAATGTTTGTTATCAAAACTCTTGCTTGTTTTGAAATTTGTTTGCTCCAGATTTCAGAAACATCTCATGTTATATGTACCATATATGAAATCACAGCCCCAAGCGTATCCCCAGTCATAGTAGTAACTCTGTAGAGAAGTCTATTAGTATGTACACTATTGGAATTGTACAATGCAGTCTTTGTACTAAGTACAACAATGGAAAGATAGTAATAAAAGTGACACAGAAATGACAATATATGAAAAGATACAGTGTTTCAAAAATTAGTTTTCCCCCTGCTTTTTTCTGATAGTTTTACAGTTTCAGGTCTTATTTTTAAGTCTTTAATCCACTTTGAGTTGATCTTAGTATATTGTCTCAGATTGAGTCCAATTTCATTTTTCAGCATGTATATATATCCAGTTGTCTCAACACTACTTATTAAAGAGGCCCTCTTTTTCCATTGTATATTCTTAGTACCTTTCTTGAGAAATCAATTGATCATACACAAGGGTTTGTCGTTAAGCTCTCTATTCTGTTCCATTAGTCTATGTGTTTATTTTTATGCCAGTACCATACTGTTTATATTATTATTGTTTAATTGTATAGTCTGAAATCAGATAGTATGATACCTTTGGCTTTGTTCTTTTTGCTTATAATCACCTTAGCAAGTAAAGATCTCTTATGGGAAGAGGGTGTTACATATGAAATTTAGGATTATTTCTTATATTTCTATGAAAAAAAAATGACATTAGAATTTTGAGAAGAATTGAATTGAATATGTAAATCATTTTTTGGGTGGTGATTTTTTAGATTTGGTCCCCAAAATGAGGGCAACAAAACCAAAAATGAAAAAATGGAATCACACTAAACTAAAAAAATTCTGCATAACAAGGAAGTAATAATTAACAGTGAAGAAAGACAACCTATGAATTGGGATAAAATATTTGCAATCAGTACATTTGATAACGAATGGGTCATTATCTTGAATGGGTCATTATCTAAAATATATAAGGAATTCAAACAAGTCTATAGAAAGAAAACAATGTGCTTTAAAGGCAGGAGATATGAAAAGACACTTCTCAAACAAAGATATACAGATGACTGTCAGATATTTGAAAAAATTCACAAAATCACTCTAATCAATGGAGAAATGTAGATTAAGCCACAATGAGATATCACCTCAAACTTATCAGATGGCAAAATGTGTTGCAAGCATGTGGAAAAAATGAATCCTTGTACCCTGTTAGTTGGAATGTAAGTTGGTGCAGTCATGGAAAACTGTATGGAAGTACCTCATAACACGGAATAGAGAACTTTCATAAGATCCAGAAATTACACTTTTGAGTATTTACTAAAAATGTTTAAAGTCAGTATGTCAAAGTAAGGTCTATCCTCCTCAATCCATTACAACACTATTCACAATTACCACATACAGAATCAACCTAGGGCTGGGGATGTGGCTCAAGCTGTAGCGCGCTTGCCTGGCATGCGTGCGGCCGGGGTTCGATCCTCAGCACCACATACAAACAAAGATGTTGTGTCTGCCAAAAACTAAAAAATAAATATAAAAAAATTCTCTCCTCTCTCTCTCTCTCTCTCTCTCTCCCTCTTTCTCTCTCTCTCACTCTCTCTCTTTTTTTTTTTTTTTAAAAGAATCAACCTAAATGTTCATCAGCAGATGAGTGGTAAAGAACACGTGGTTTATCTACACATAAAGCATAAAGTGGAATGGTGGGTACCAGGGTTGGGGGAGATGATCAAGGGACACAAAACATTTTCAGGCACTAAAAATAGACTCATCAGCTCATAATTGAGCTGATACCTTCAACTTGAATGACAAGATTTGGGGTGAGGAAGGACTGTCAGTCAGGTGGAGGAAAGCAAGTTTAATAATCAATGGAGCTTCCTATAGTTGACATGGACTAAACTGTGAAGGCACATGTATTGGTTATTGCAGTAAGGTGTCCCACAGCAGCAGACAAATGGCGACTGCATCTGGTGACAACAAACTATTCCCATGTGAATGTCCATGGCACAGCCCTGGTGCTTGCAAAGGGGGCTTTCCCAGACTCTAGCTTCTCTACCTCCCCAAAGCAACTGGACTACTGTTACCTTAATTAATCTAAGCATTGTCTTCCTTCCTGAACCAGGATCTAAATACAAAATGATAAATCTCATCTCAAGTCTCACTGTTATACTTTACTTGTAAATTGTTGAAAATACAGGGAATATCACAAGATACAAATATTCAGGAAAGCATGAAGTTTATTGTGCATATAAACAATAAATACATTTCTTTCAATGCATAATAAATAAAATAAAATATAAACAATAAATAAAAATTTCCTTTCAAGAAATGAGAAAACAATAAATAAAAATTTCCTTTCAAGAAATGAGAAAACAGTTTACAACCACAAAAATATTCAGGGTATTTTGGAGAACAAATCAAGGTCAGAAATTATCATTTTGAAATGAAATCTATGTTTTCTAGATAATAGAATATAATTACATGTTATTGTTTAGATATTAGTGTCTACCTGAAATTTCATATTTTAAGTCATAACACCCAACATAATGATATTAAGAGGTAGGTTCTTTGGCAGGTGATTAAGTCGTGAGAAGTCAGTGGTTATAAATGGTATCAGAGCCATTATTATAGAGGCTTCAGAGCACACCCCTACTCCCTCTGCTATGTGAGAGCACAGGCTGAGATACTGAGTCAACCTCTAAGATGCCATTTATAGATGCTCAGAATGTGGTTTAG
Source organism: Marmota monax (assembly GCF_021218885.2). Taxonomy (NCBI): domain Eukaryota; kingdom Metazoa; phylum Chordata; class Mammalia; order Rodentia; family Sciuridae; genus Marmota; species Marmota monax. The sequence goes on from NW_026692881.1 coordinate 1,399,933, forward strand.
GTGTTACCCTAGAGAGAAATCAAATACTAACAATTTTATCAGTTGGCATTCCCTGAAATGGGTGTCATATTTTAGATACTATTAAAAACTGGCCTTTTCCTTCTAAAAGGAGCACACTTGGGTATTTCTTGAATTCTCACACTTTCTTCCTTCAATAGATTAAGATTTTTCTCCTGAACCTGGAATTATAAAATACATAAAAATGAAAATTCATTAAATATCAGAAACTAATCAGGGTAAACCTCTGATGAAAGGAAGTGTGGAAAAGAAGTGTGCCTAATAAGGATCTTTAAATAACAAATCCAGATTATCTTAGCTGCAGTATGCATGACCCAGGGTTTTACTGGCGAGAGTAATGGGATCCTGTATTTGTTCCTCAAAGAACATCTGCAGCCTTAACAAAATAGTATGCCATTAGCTATAGCAGACACCAGACAAGGTCCAACCCAGCCATGCCATACATACCAGGCCCTATTGTTCTCAAATTGCTTTTATGGATGACTTTGTACTAATGTCAAGAGGTGCCCCCATAATTTGCAATTCAAACAGGGGCAATTTTGAGAGTGAAAGGAGAAACATGGGTAAAGCAGGAATGTCTCCATCACACCTGGACTTCCAAGTACCCTAAGCAGTGGTTGAGGACTGAGGAATGATTGCAGATTCATGCCTTCCATGGATGACCTGATTATTCTTTATCAGACTGGGAGGAGCAGTCCTAGGAGGTCAGCTGATTAGTCCACAATGTTGGTTTCAGTATATCAAGATCTCCTTTCTGCATTAGCAATTTCAATCTAGAGATGTTGAGTTGCAGCCTTAGAGGTGAAACATTGTCTTAGGTAGAATAACTCAGGAAAATAAAATATTCTTGATTAAGAGGCTAGAGGAATACTCCTGGGAAGCCTTCATCATCAGGGTCAAAAAGTAAATTGGACCTTCCATGGGGATATGGACAAGGAATTCCTAAAGAAATGAGAGCAAAGCAAAAGAGCTTTGGTATGCTGTTATCTGGAGGAAAGATAATACATATATATATAAGAAAGGAAATCACAAAAACTATATATGGGCACATATACATAAGGGCTTGTGTGAGACATGTTTACAAATTATTATAATTAAAGAAGAGAATAAAATGACTCCAGAATTCAGAGAAAGAATTCTGCAGTTTTGACTGATTATAGAGGGACAGGATGAAATGTTCTTTCATGGAGGCCTAGCAACTGTGTGTGTGTGTGTGTGTGTGTGTGTGTAGAGTCTATACACTGAATATCACAGAAGAGAAACCCAAAGAGTTACAGGGAAGTTCTAAATGTCACACCACATCTGCCAAATAGGTTCTTCCTGAATTCTCTGCCTCCAGGACCCAAGTGTTGACATAATAGGAAAGTATCATCAAAAGGTCTTCCATTTATTAATATCAGGTGGTGGGCTGTTGACTTCCACTTGAAAGTATTAATCAGTGATACAAAATGATACAAATTATCCCTACCACAGTAGACTGTATTAGTGAAGTAAGATGTTTTATGATACATTAGAAATAGCAAAAGTACTTGGAATATGTTTTCATGAAATAATCTACATATAGTAAAATTTACATTCTGAGATACTTTTTGAAGAAAATAAAGGGCCCATAAAACTCTACAAAATAGAGTTTCCATTGACACTATGAAGTATCACGTAATGTTAATTATGACAATCTTCATCACCCCTCACTATCCCTATTGGAATAGACAAGAACAACTCAGAGGAGGAAAATTTTATTTTGGCCTCACAATTACACTCCAACTACAAGCACAATTTGAGAAACAACCTTAATACCAAAGTCCAGCCAACCTGAATCCTTCCCAGGATTTTCTTCCAGTTCTACAGAGGATACCTGTTTTTCCCTTCATTCAGAGTTCATAGTGCTCTAAGCATATAAATTTAAGGCTGCCATGAGACACTCACCCCAGCCATGTAGAGAAAGCTTCTTCGCAGTAGAAAAAAAAGGGAGTTCAACATGAAAAATATGAGAGATGAAAGATGGACAGAGAGAATAAAAGAATCCTTTGTTCTGCCCCCTTGAGATCCCACATCCTGCATTTTCTTTACTTCTGTTAACTATACCAATTGCTTTCTGAGTTATGTGGGCCAGAGCATTCCTTTTGTTCTTAACCTAATTTAATTCGGGTTGCAACCACTTACAAATAAATGTCTTGACGAAAATTCATTTGATGAGTCTCTGCGTTTGGGAAATGTCCAAACTCTGTGGCAATAACTATGCAAATACAGATGTTCTGCTAGGTCACCAATAGGAACTTTAAGCTGGACTTGCATAGACTAAAGAAAAGGATATGGACTCTGTGTTACTCAGCTAAGTGTCACTGTGACCAAAATATGTGACAAGAACATCTCAGAGGAAGAAAATTTTATTTTGGCCTCAAATTACAGAATTTCAAAGATTCAATTCTTGGTTTGCTGACTTCACTGCTCTGTGCCCAAGATGAGGCAGGACATATGGTGGAAGGGCCTATGGAGGAGTACTACTCCATTCACTGGAGGTCACAAAGCAGGAAGAGTGAGGAGAAGAAGAAGGGGGCGACAGGGAAGAGCCACCCTTCCAGGACTTATCCCCAGTGACCCACTTTTTCCAGTTATATCCCACATGCCTACAGTTACTACCAGTAAGTGTATTCAAAATAGAATGGACTAATTAGGTTATAGCTCTCATGATCCAATCATTTTGCCTCCAAATATCCCTGCATTAATACAGGAGCTTTGGGGGAAAAACTCCTAAACAAACCATAACAGACTCCCCACTATAGAACTGCAGAATTGTACCTCATCTTTTTCCCCCTTTCCCCATGGAAGACCTCAGAGCATCCAGCCATCTGAATAAACTTGGGAAAAAATATATTCAGAATCTAGTATACCCCAAAACTCCATTTCCTTCCCACCCGCTCCTTCTGCTGCATTAGTTTCCAAGGAAAAAATAGGGGTCAAACTGAAATCCTGCTTTGTAATATTCTTCATGTGTTCCAGAATGCAAGGAATTCCATAGTTTCAGAGATCTTAGAATGAAGGTCTTAATGGTTTCATTGGTAGAATGGAGAAGTAAGTAAGGCTTTTCTCTTTATAATCTAGCTATAGTGCCTACTTACATATATGTTAATCTTCCCAGCAAGAGTTAGCTCTTGATGACATTTGTAGGCTATGCAAGGGGCTTTTTCTGTGCTTTTCTTTCATTACCTAAAATCAAATTTTGTTTTGCTCTGCAGCCACAGTTACAGAAGGAGACCAGGGAAATACTTTGTCATAGAATGATCTCTTGATGCTTCAAGTGCTTCTGAAATGGTAGGACTCACTAGCAGCCCAGAACTTCAAAACCCAGTTGGACTTACCCGTACTCTTGCTAGCCTCTTCATCATCTTACTCTAAGCTTTATTTACTGAAAAGGGTGCTGTTCTGTATTACTGTGGAATCCTGGATAGTGGAAGGAAGCAATGGAAAGAATTAAGATAATGAGCTCCTTTATCAATTAGAATGTGAATAAGTAGACCTAGCTCTCCATATGACTCAAAGCTGTTATAATGCAAGTGAATGCTAATGAGACTCAGTGGCTATTTTGACTATACACAATTATGAAAGTTTTGCCATTGACCTGTGCATGAGGAGAAAGTACAGATAATGCTGCTTATATTACTGCTTCTTGATTCTTAGCTCCTCCTGGATGCCCAGAATTAGGGATGGGGGTGGAAGAGTAGAAGTAAGCAGGTACACATGGTTATCAAAGGGAAACAGAAGGGCCCCTTATAGTGATGGAACTGTTCTGAATCTTGACTATGGAGGTAGATGCAATACATGTGATAAAATTGAACAGAACTAAGTGCACACACACAAAAACACACACAAATTTTACATGTACATGTAAAACTGAGAACAATAAATTAATAAGATTCACAGAGTGTATCATGTTAATATCTTGGTTGTGATAGTTTTGAAAAATGTTGCTTTGGTAGGAAACTAGGTAAGAAGTACATGGAATATAGCCAAGATCATTAAAGACAATTTCTAATATCAGATTGTGCATTGATCAGTGGGTAATGGGTAGGGACAAAGGAGTGTCCTGACCTGACTGCCAATAACTGATCAGTAAAATTACGTTTTATTAACACATACTTGACAGAAACTATCCTATATTATTTCTTACAAATGCATATGAGTTTAAAATTATTTCAAAATTTAAAAATATATATTTTAAAAATTGATTTCACTTGGGGCTGGGGTTGTGGCTCAAAGGAGGAGCGCTTGCCTAGCACGTGCGGGCACCGGGTTCAATCCTCAGCACCAAATAAAAATAAATGAATAAAGTAAGGGTATTGTGTCCAACTACAACTAAAATTTTTTTTTAATTGATTATACTTATTCTCTCCAAAGCCAATGCAGTAATCAGTCTCTAACTGGACGCCTTTATTAACAAGACTGTCTTCAGATCCACGCAGAAATACAGAAACAACATCATAGTCAAACATTTCAGGCATAGTCCAAAGGGTATGGACAACTTTTAAGGTTCTTCTCTTTTTCATCTCATCTGTGCCAAGCAGCCAAGGTGCTAGATAGAAATTATTTCCCAGGAAATTGAGTATATGGAGTTGGAAGGTACAGTTTTATTTACCCAAATGGATCTTTTGTTTCATAGCCTTTCATCTTTGATGCCAACAGAGAGGATCAAAGTAGAAAATAAATAGAGCCTTCTTTTAAAGTGAAATATCCAAGAGATCCAAAAACTCTGAGTGTGGGAGTATGGTGAAACAAATTCTAGCATTAATTGTGTATCCCAATCACAGAGGCCAACAATTAGTTGCAGCTTTATGCCACTTATGCAGCTAGTTTTGCCTATTCCATATGTACCTGTAGCCCTGGTGTCAACAATGGCTTCTGTAAGACATCACTCACTACATGTGACAACTATACTCCTTCTAGAGGAGATTTGAGACCACATCCTGGTGTGGACTATTCCACTAGTAATCCACAGTATTTATTTTCTGAGAAATTACTTTCATATGGACACACTCTCATCCTGGTAATAATAGATAGGCTTACTCAGATGAAACTTTATGACCAACCATAGCAATTCCCGTCAACTATTTGTTAAGGAAGCATTATTTCACTGTTATTGGGGTTTAGGCTGACCTTCTTTTTTGAACCTACCAATTACCTACTGAACAATGCATTATCTTATATTTAGGGTTTTTTCTCTACCACTGATTATGATTATGGAAAGGTTAAAAATTATTATTAGCATCTCTGTATCCTACTGTCCTCTCTCTGAAATTATTTAGCAAGCTCTTTTTCTCTATATGATAATCAAAACAGTGGTGTTTCCCAACTTCTCCTAAAGCTGTCAAGCAAGTTTGTAGACAAATGTCTAGATTAACTCTCTTTTCTAAATAAGTATTCTCTATGAATGTAGTTAGAAACTGCTTATAATGTAGTATTAGGAGGATTGTTTCTCTGATACAAATATGGTGTGTGTTCTCCATAAAAATATTCAAAGCTATGTATCTTGTATGTCTATTTCAATAGTTTCAACAGTGAGCTTTCTTTTTTTCTTCCCAATTTCACGTTTTATGTTTTACTCTGCTGGAAAATATCTTCACACTTACAAGGATTCAAGTGTCCTTCAGAGTTCTCTTTAACAAGCATGGCCGCATCATCACAATGTTCCCGCAAATTTTTATTGTATATGACATTGAACTAGAGAAATATTTCCAAGAGGATGTACCAGCAATAGAAGCTTTTACCTATGCTAAACTAGGATGCTTTGTCTCTATAAATATTTATATTTGAAGTCATGCTAGCCATGACACTGGTGGGAGAAAGTGGCTAAAGAGATGAACCAAACAGAGACATCTTTATCAATTAACTCATGGTTTGGCATGGGGATAATAATCATAATTATATAAGTATGGTAATACAATCATACTGTTCAAAACCTACACAAATGGCTGTATCCCCTTTTTGTCTTATCTTTGGTCCTTTTCCTATATGCAACTGATTAACAGAAAAGAAAACTTGCTTATGATTTTTTTAACCAACTCCATGTATTATGGGAATGTGCCTGATGGTTAGTATATCTGTCTGCCAGCCCTCATACTTGATTCTCTACTCATCTTCAACCCCCAGGGACTGACTTTGAAACTGACCTTGACATCTCTGTGCTATAATCCTGGCAATAATTGTTGTTAATTAGAAATCAATAGAGAGCACCAGAAAGAGAGCAGAACATGAGGAGAAACATTTCAGTGTATTTATCTTCCCCTCCAAAACAAACACACACATACACACACACACACACACACACACACACACTTCCTCTCTTAAGTGACATGATTCTGATGCTTCTGGCAGTGGCCATGACATTCCATGACTATAACTTAGATTGTTTCATCTCTTTTTTACTCCAACTCTCACCCCAATTTGGTAACTCCATTTCCTGCCCCTGCCTTCTACGTTAGAGTGATAATGGCTTCTTGCCAGGTTAGCCTCTGGGTAACTCAGTATCACTTGCTCTTTGTCTTCATCTTGTCTGTCCCTCTACAATAATACCTTCATCATCTCTGCTAAATTTAATTTTTGTATTCTGGTGGGACAGAGTCAGGGTGTCTGGGATTACACCTACAATGCAAAATCATAAAGGGAAAATGATAAATGGCATATGGGCAAGAGGACTATTGAAGTGCAGTGGAGTAAGACATTTTTCCCAGCTAGCAGATTAGAAATAGACAAAAAAGGCAAAAGTCAATTCTTTGCTTTTCTAATAAAAAATATTGGTTTCTTTTCTTTCTTTCTTGGATTTTGGCTATTCTGGGGAAAATAATCTGAATACTGCTCACAGATAAACCTAGGAAACAACGTCAGTACCTCAACATGAGCCTGACCAGAAAGGTTCTGCTGGAAATGTCATGGGGTGAGCCATGTTTCCAGAGCAAGGAGGCAGGTTCATCTGGAAGCATTGGGCTGCAGTGGCACCATTCCATGGAGGCCTACCATGCTGAACTTGCATAGAGAAGTTAATGGGCCCTGCATTTCCCTCTCCATGTCTCCTTACCCTTTTTTCAGCTTTTTTGCTGCTGTGACTAAAAGACCTGACAAGAACAAAGTAGAGGAGAAAAACAATTATTTGGGGCTCCTAGTTTCAAAGGATAGCCCACTCTATAGCTCTGGGTCCATGTGAAGCCAAATATTATAGCAGAAGGAAATGGCCAGTGAAAGCAAATAAGGACATGGCAACATGAAGTACAGAGAGAACTCTACTCATTAGGAACAAAATATATACCCCAATGGTACACCCCACTGACCTAACTACTCCAGCCACACCCTACTTACCTATAGTTACTACCCAGTTAATGCATATTAATTAACTTATTAGATTAAGGCTTTCATAACCCAATCATTTCACTTCTGATAATTCTTTCATTGCCTAACAGACAAACTTTTAGAGGGGGCACTTCATATCTGAACCATAACATTCCACACCTACCCCCAAAAACTTCATGCCCATTTCACAATTAAAAATACATCTAGTCCATTTCCCAGAGTCTTCATAGTCTTAACAATCCCAGCCCTGCCCAAAAGTCCAAGTCCAAAGTCTTCTTTAAGACTCAAGGCAAACTCCTGTTTGTTCAAGTATGAACTCCTGTAAAACTCAAAACCAATTATATACATCCAATACACAGTAGTACAGAGCAAATATTTCCATTCCACAGTGGAGAAATATGGGCATAGAAAGAATGAATGGGACCAGAGCCAGACCAAAATCCAACTGGATAAACAAGTTTGTATTTCCATGTCTAGCATCTAGTATACCTGGCCTTGTGATGTTCTCTTCAAAAGGCTTATGTAGATCCTCCCATAAAGCCTTGTTGGTTGCAGCCCACATGGCCTCTCTACTAGTTTATTTCTGCTCACTTCCTGCAGCTTGCCTCAGCAGATGTTTCATGGTACTGCCATTTCTTAATCAGGGGTAGGGGGGATCTTTACTTCAGCTTTGGCTTCCTTCTCACATCTACATGCATTGCCCTTTTAGGTGGTGCCTCCAGGGTCTCTGACCCTATTGCACTTTGCCTGTCCTCCCAGGCCTTCTTTTGAAATCTTGGTGGAAGCCTCCATGACATCCTAAATTCAGCATTCTGCAGTCCTGCAGAACCAGTACCACATGGTTGTTGCTAAGGTCACCATTTCAAACAGTAGCCAAGCCTCCTATGACTACAGCTGCAACAACTTTTGAGTGCCTGGTGGCTGAGTATGGTTTAAAAAAACACAAAAAAAAAAAAAACAAAACAAAAAAACCAAGAACAAAATATCCTAGGTCCTTTTGTGAATGAGAGAACAGGGTCTCTTCTGAAAGGAATTTTTAGTTTTACACCCTGAGCCTGAAATGGGTGTAGTTTCTTGCCAATTCCTGAGATGCTCTCCATTTCTATTATTTCTGGGTAAACTATGTACCATTTCTGTAGTGACTAATCTCTTTAACTACCACATATTCCTTAGCTCCTTATTTACTTGCACTTTTCTGGTCCAACTGCTCTGCTTTCTTCTCCTTATAATTACAGTAAACTTGTGAAAGCCACCAGCAATATCCATGTCATGCTTGAATGCTATGCTGCCTTGAAATTTCCTCCAACTGATTAATTAATCCATCACTTTTAAATTCAGCCTCATAGAAAATCTCAGGACATGAACAAAATGTAGACAATTTCTTTGCTAAAACATAACATGAACAGCTTCTAGTCCAATTTCCAACAGAGCTTCTAGTCCAATTTCTTCCTCTGAAACTTCTTGAGCCCAGTGTTTACTGTTCTTATCAGCACTCTGATCTTCTGAGCTCCTACCAGAATCACTCATTAAGCTCTTCTTACAACATTCTAAGGCTTTTTCTGCTTGCATTTCTAAACTTTTCAAAACTCCCTTCCTGCAAACCAGCTCCAAAGGCTTCTGAACCACATTGTCAGATTGGTCACAGCAATACCTGCTTCTCAGTACCAATTTCTGTTTTACTCAATTTTTTTTTTTTTTTTTTAGTGAACTTTGTCATCACTGTGACAAAAAGACATGACAAGAAAACTTTTATAGGAGCAAAAGGTTATTGGGTCTCATGATTTCAGAGGTGTTAGTCCATGAACAGACCGTTCCATAACTCAGGACCCATGGTGAACATCATGATGCAAGGGCATGACAGAGGACAGCAGTCCAGGACACAGCAACAAAGAAACAGAGAGACAGTTCCATTCATCAGGGACTAAATATAAACCCCAAAGTCACACCCTCACTCACCTACTTTCTCCAGCTACACCCTCCCTACCTGCCTATATTTACTGTTCAGTTAATCCATATCTGTGGATTAATCTACTAATTGGGTTAAAGGTCTTATAAACTAATTATTTTACCTATCAAAAATATTACATTGTCTAACACACGAGATTTTGGGTGACACCACATATCTAAACCATAATACTCTCATTTCTTCTCAAATCCAGCCTCTCTCCCTCTCATAAACAGCATACTTAGCCAACAGCAATATGTATTTAAATTCTTATTTTTAAAGATCAAAACATTGTGCTCCTAGTGAGAAGAACTGAGATGGTATTTAAGAAGAAATCAGAATAATGATCAAGAATAATTGCATTAAGCCAAAGAGTTATGTGGTACATGGGCTATTCCTCTTCTGAATTCTCAACTTTGGCTAGTGTCAGTGCTCTGTTCCCATTTAGAGGTCAAATAATAGTAATTCCACATTTACCTGGAAAGAAATCAGGACATAAAAATCTAAAATAATTGTCCATAGGACTCTGCCCTCCCTTCTTTTATTGAGTCTTCTTATTTATGCAAAAGGAGAGGAATTTTATACATTATTTTAAAAAATATATCTCTGATGATAGTCAAAACTAGAACTGTTTCCAATGACATATTAGAAGAAATAGAACAAGGCTATCATATTCCCCAATAAAATTCAGAATCTTAAGGAAACTCTACTTGGGCAAGAGTTACTAAAGCTCCAGAATATTAGGGTACATGAAACTAAATAACAGGTCCCCTGTGATCCCATGCTCAAAGGAATTCAGACTCAATGTTTGCGGGTGAGGATATATACCAGATTCCTGTAGTTATTTTCCTGGTATTGACTATGCTCTATGTGTGGAGCTATCTGGTCAAAGAATGTGTAGTAACTAAATCACCCCTTTCACAAAGCCTTGCCTGACACCTCTTCCTCATGCAGTTTCATCTGTTATATTGCGTGCCAACTTCTGCAATTTGATTGCTTACCTGCTCCCTCTCTAGACCTAAGTCCATCCAGGCAGTGACTGCACTACGTTCCCCAAGGATTCCTACTCATGGGCCAGTGAGCTCAGTAAGAGCTTAGCAATTCTTGTTCAGTAAATAATTAATGAGTGAACAAATGGAAAGATACATGCGTGCAAAGGAACAGAGGCATTTTTCTGATTGGTTATACCTCTTTCTTACAGATGGAATAAACCTAGCATTATTCTTATTTCTGCTGTTCTCTTTACACTATGAGATTTTATTATTATTATTATTCTGAAAATTTCCAGGGAAACCCCAAGAATTATAGAACAAAAGACCCATTTCCTAAACTTGTCAAGCAAGAATTCCATGAAACCTTGTAGAATTCACCATTGTCAGCACCCAGACATCCAACCTGGAAATCTGTCCTTTGTTCCTGTAAAGGCATTACTAGGATTGCTCAGAAGCAATCATGCAGTTAAATCTCAGCCACAGCCATGTGCAGCTGAATCTATACTGTTCCCTCACTATGCCATGCACCCCATTTCCCTATTTTCCCTCCTCCCTTAAAAAAAAAAGAAAACCTTACTCTGCTTCTCTTTAGCCACTTTTTTGTCTGTGCAAATTATCACCTTTAGATGTAGCACCTCCTCTGATCGCCTGTTCACCGGGACTCTCGTGATATTCTATGTAGCCACAGATAAGTTCTCCATATAAACCTTAGGATTTATCACACTAAGTTGTGAAAAGTCTTCACCTGCCTCTTGCCCCAAGCCTCCATTCTCCAGTCCCACACAGACAACAACTCTCAGAGTCCTTAGTGATTCCTGACTGTAACTTCTAGCATATTGCCCAGAATAGAATAATAGCCAAACAAGGCAGGTGTTGACATAATAGATGAATGAAGATCCCAGCCCCAAAGAGCAAATACTCTTAAAATTCCTTTTTCAGTATTCCTGTGTTCTTATTATAGCACTAAATAGATGTTCATTATTACACTGGGTATTCTACACCCACCTCCATCTTTACCAATTCAGAAGGCAAAATATGATATTATTGTTTAAATTTGCATTTTTATTATAAATGAGAATGATTTTTCCCTACAATTGAATGGCCATCTGTATGTTTTAATGGAGTGATCTTCTATTACCCATTTTTATTAGAATATTCAATCTGTTGATTATTAATTAATGAAAATTCCTCCTCTTTATAATAAAAACTACTTTTTCTATAAAATTTTCAAATACTTTTGAAGCTTTCTTTATTCCTTTTACTTTTGTTTGTTTTTGCCTAGATTTTAAGATACAAATATTTTTAACTGTTGGTAGACAGATATGTTGAAGTCAGTATGATTTCTGCCTTTGAATTTATTTATTGTTGCATTTTTAGGTTTCATTTTTAATCTTTCTGAAATTTTTTGGCACAGTCTACAATTTATCTACAGAGATAACTAATTGTTCCATCATGATTTATTGAATAATTCATAATTTCTCCTTCATTTGAAATGTCACACTTGTCAGATGCTAAAATGTTTATACACACACACACACACACACACACACATACATATATACAGGAAGTTTTTGATGGTCTATCAATATCTAGTTCCATTGAGAAACATTATCTTGCCTTAACACAGCACTAAATGGATTCAGGGTTTTTTTGTTTTGTTTATTTTTGTTTTATTTTTAAGATCATTCTATCTACATAAGACATTTTCATACTTGGAAATATAAGTCACATTCTCCCTTCTCTATTCTTTCCTCTATTTATTCTTCTCTTTTCATTTTTTTCTTACTGTCCTCCAAGATCGATTTTTGCATATGAATCATAGAATGTTTTTAAATTCCAAAGAAAAAAATAGTATAAAACATTGATTGCTATGAAATAAATGCTTTAAGTGTTTTAGAAAAAAAAAAAAAAACAACACACCATTTTACTTCTAAGGACATCTCACTATATTTCTAGGTAAGTTCTTAAAAGTTATTTAAGTATTCCCTAATAAACTTTATTCTAAAATATGGAAAATCTCTTAGGAAAGAAACTCATCACACTGTTTTAATTTCCTATTACTACTGTAAATAATTACCAGCTTGGTAGTGTGTGAAAACAATGCAAATCTGTTGTCTTACAGTTCTGAAGGTCAGAAGGCCTGGATGGGTCTCCCTGTTGGAAGGACTTTTCATCCTTCCTCGCCCTCTGGGTCTGCAGCTGCATTCCTTGCATCTTTGTTCTCATCTCTACTTCCTCTGTCTTTAAAGTGATCAAGGCAGTAACTTCTAGTCACTGTCCTTTCCTTCAACTCCTATCCCAATGTCACCTTGTTCTGCACTGAAGTTTCCCTCCACCTCTCTCTCTCATAAGGATACAGTATTATGTTCGGGGCCCACTCAGACAACTCAAGGTAAACTTTCTATCTCAATATCCTTAATTCAATATGCAAAATCTTTTTTTTCCATAGAAGGTTTTCTTATAGGTTAACAGGCTGTAGGAATTAAGATCTGAATATCTTTAGGGTCATTATTTAGCCTACATAACACCCAATACTTACAATTTAAAGTAAATATTTTATTCTAGTGGTTTTCTAGATAAATGATTAGAGCAACTGGAAATATTGGCAAAATTTGTTTTTCTTTAAGGAATTAAACTCTTAATTGATCTTTCTTTTCGCATCTTATTAAGCATAACTTAAAGAAAAATATGTAATGCAAATGGTTGGCATACTTTTCTTGTTCTTCATTTTAATGGAAACAACTCAAGTATTTTACTAATGAATTTTATTTTTCAAAGTTATTTAAACATGTATGGTATTAATATTATATTATTACAGCCTTATATTATTAAATTAGTATAGCATTAGAAATAAATTCAAGTTAAGATACTTAAAAATACTTCATGGACACTCTCCCAAGGCTTCTATAATATTATAATTTTTGAAATGCCAGAAAACCTATCTATTGCTTTTAGGTGACTAGATTCATCTTCTCATTTATTCATTAGAACATATCCAGTGCCATTCAATCAATTAGGACTTAGAAATATCAAGAGAGAAATTTTATTCAGTATAGTTAGAATGGAAAGTGGTCATCAAATACATATATGCATATTATTTATAAATTGTGGTCAATGTTATATAAAAGTAAAAGTAGATCATTAAAATAAATGGAGAAAAAGTCAGGGAACAAAATAGATTGTATACAGAACTATGTATTGTGTTTTACAAGGTATAAAACCAATATCAAATAACATTAAAACCCCTTGACAAAAGTATTTTATATATATATATATATATATATATATATATATATATATATATATATATATATAATTTTATTCTGTGATTACAAGAGATAAGTGGTGGGTTTTGGTGGACTAATAACAAAGTTACTCCAATTCTATAACTTAAAATCTTCTACAGGATCTATTTTTGAGAAAGTAAGGGTTTCCTTCCTTCAAGAATCTTGTGGTCAATAAGATTTCCAGTACTGTGTTACCCTGCCCTTCCAAAATGATTGCTATTGGGACAGGGACTAGAAGTAAGAAGACTGGTTACTTTTAAATATGATTTTTCTGGAATTGACTTTACTTGGTAATAACATATATTGAGTATTAGCAATTATATTCTTTTTTGAGATTAATATAATTTGTTTTAATATCTTACTTAATTTTTATGTCTGTTTAATATTGTTTAATCCCAGTAGAGTGTACTGTTTCTGAATTTTATATATTTGTTAGGTTAATTAGACATTCTTAAATAATGCATATTGTAGAACCTGTCTTGAAAACTCAGAATCACAATGTCTATTATAAAGGTCTAAAAATACACATTTTAAGCAAATAGATAATTTTATGTATACTGAAGCTTGTGACTCACATGTGTAGTGATTAATCCCACTGTTTTCATAGTCTAAAAATTTACCAGTCATATGACATGAAAAGATTGTTTATCTTAAACTCAATTTCTCCACTTGTGGAATAGAGATGGAAATCTGTAAGGATATTTTTGGGGTGTTTGTATTAATGTTTGTGAAGCACTTAGTTCTGAGCAAGGTTTCTTTTCATAAATACTTCTTTTATACCTTTTAAATTGATTCCATATTTATAGTAGTTGGACTATTATAAGTCAGAATTTAACTGGGATCCGATCCAGATCCACATTAGTATTCAGTTCAGTTATAATGTAACATAATAATTCTCTATTCGATTTGATTTGTCTCTTTGATGGCTAAAAAAATTCTTGAGTGTTTTGTTATCTTTCATGAAGAGCACTCAAAGTCAGAATAATTAGTGCTCTGACACAAGAAGTATTAAACCAGATAATGCACTTAGAGGCTTAGGATGTGATTTTTTTCCCTGCCCTTACTGTGACAAGTCATATGCTCAGGCCATGGAAGCAGGAAATTGGAACTGAGTTTCTTGCATGAATTTAGGCATGATCAGAGGTCATGCTCTATGAGATGAAAAGTACAATATGGAAATGGGAAGTAGACATGGAAAGGAACAAAGAGGTTCACCATTCAACAGGCATCTTCAGAGGATACTAACCCTCTAGGCCCTAAAGGTGCTATCTAAATTCACTGTAGCCACCAGGTATGGAAATCAAGGCTAATATTGTAACATACACATGTCTCTGTCATGATGAAAACTAAGGATCTTAGCAGAGGTTAAACATAGTCCTCTATTCCCCAGAGGGACCCTTCCACAGCTGAAGATGCTAGGATACCCCTAGAGAAAGTGCTCCAACCAATGATGGTCAACTAATTGTCAAATATAAACAATGGCACAAGGATATGGATCTTTAAGAAAGTCATACATTATAACAAATACAGGAATGTCAACTCACTAAACTAAAAATAATTAAACCAACGAACCATTTCAAAGTCATACAAATGTCTTAATAACTATTATAAAAGGAAAAAAAATCATAATTTCAAGAACAAAGCTAAAATGAAAAAAGAGCAGGATATTTGAAAAAAAACAATAAAATTATAGAAATAAAATAACAGTCATTTCAATGGAAAAAAATAACTCAATTAGAAAGTTAAAAGTAGAAAACTTTGATAAGAAATTTAACCCAAATGTAGAACTCAGGAAAAATCTGAAAGTAGAACTGAAAGAGAATTAAATAGAAAATGTAAGGAAAAAATAGAAAAGTTGGAAGATAGAAAAAATGATCAAAGTAAGTGAAACTTGATTTCCAGAATCAAAACTACCTAGAAATATGAAGAAAATGTATCTTAAAAAATAATGGTGAAGGGCTGGGATTGTGGCTCAGTGGTAGAGTGCTTGCCTAGCATACATAAGGCACTGAATTCAATCTTGAGCACCACATAAAAATAAACAAATAAAATAAAGTTATTGTGTCCATCTACAACTAAAAAAATTTTTGAAAATAATGGAGTAAAATTTTCTAGAATTGAATACATGAATACTTAAAGGGCCACAAAAATCAAGAATGAATTAAAAATACATTAATTAAAACAATGAAAGACTAGTCCTAGCACAGTCATGCAATAATTAGAAAATTTGGATAATGCCAATTGTTGGCAAGAATGTGAGTAAATCAGTGCTCTTGTGTCATAGTACATGAAGGGGAAACTTGCATAGCCACTGCAGAGGATAACCTGGTAATACAGAGTACCACTAATTATACATGTGTCTTAGAAATCTGTGACCTGACATCAGGAAATAAAAATCATACCTTCCCCCAAATTCTTAAACTATTCACAAAGGAGCATTGACATGTGTGTTTTTCATGGCCTTCTTTGGGTTAATAGAGAGAACCTAGTTCTCACTAAGCATAGTTGCTTGAGTAATTTCTCAATTTATAGAAATAAAATAATAATCATTTTCAATTGGAAAACAATAATTCAATGGGGGAATTAAAAGTAGAAACTTTTTATAAGATAGTTAACTTGAAAATAAAGTTCAGGAAAAGTCAGAGAGTAGAAGAGAAAGGATAATCCAGGAATATCAAGGAGGTTACAGTTTGCAAGACACAGTATACATGCAGGAGATGCACAGAGGGTCACACTTGAACTTGTAGCACAAAGCTGAGCAGCATAGGCACATAAGAAAATAACTAGAAGAAAGCAGGGAAAACATACAAAGGATTTAACTACACGGTGTCCAGGGCTCACATAGGGTTGAAAATAGCTGCCATTCTCATCATTCAGTCTAGAACAATTCCTCAATGGGTCATTTGAATCTTTGTCCAAGTAGTGGGAAATAATTAGGCCCATACTGGATATAGCTTTGGATATAGTTAAAGAATCGTAAACCTAAGACCTGAAAGAATCAATCTGTCTTAAGATAACTTAATGGCCTCCCAGAATAAAACTGATGAAGATTTATGAATGCAAATAATATATTCAGTACTCAACAACATAAATTTTAAAATGTGTGGCTTTTAATAAAAGCTTACCAGGAAATGTGACCTATAATGAGGAAAACAATCAATTAATTTAAACTGATGCAAAAATGATGAAGATAAATTTTAGAATCAGAATCTAAGAATGTTATAATAGTTACTATAACTGTACCTCATATGTTAAAAAACTAGAGCAATAGATGCTATAAAAGACACAAAGGAGATTAAAATTTCAATGCCTATGATAAAAAAATATAGATGGGATTAATTCTAAATTAGAAGAAGAAGAAGAAAAGCTAAATGAACTAGAAGACTGTTAAGGTCTGTAAACAAGTCTGGATGGCGCCTGGCATTTTGCCAGAGGGAGTAGTTTGTGAAGTAATGCCAGTGAGCCATTAAGTGTGGAGATTCCTTATTGGTTGACTGATGTATCTAGTTTATGTTAATTAAGATAAGCTGTGTGGAATGTATATATACCCCTCCTGTCCTACAATAAAGGGCTCCTACTCCTGCTGTATCAATATACACAAGTTGTTCGTCACCCCCCGGTTATTTTGCCCAGCGAGCCGGGCTGTGGCAGAAGACTACCTAGAAATAGAAGCAATCTATGCTGAAACATATGAGGAAGAAGGTATCCAAAAGATGAAAATATTAAAAAAAAAACTAGTAAGTTGTGGCATAACTACAATTAGCTAGCATAAGCGCAATTGTTGCACCAAAGAAGAGGAGAGGTGGGCTGAAAAACATTTGAAGAAATAATGTGTGCAATTTTCTCATAATTTAATGAAACCACTGGAAATGACATGTATGATTATACCTAACATAGATGGTAACATATAAGGTATAACATTATTTTCTTATTACCTAAGTCTCTTTAAAAATATCTTTAAACAAAAATATAGCAACAATAAACTGAGGTATGTTTTATGTATAATAAATACATATATACATTTTATTTTTTAATAATAAAATATGAACTTCTATGATCAGTTGCAGTGCACTGAAAGTATTCTAAAAGTATTATATGAAATCACCCACAGGCATGTATAGAAGGTGAAACATAACTGAATTTTATGAAACAAATGAACTTCAAGTTTAGACTTGGGTCTCATCCTCAAAACATCATATATATATATATATATATATATATATATATATATATATATATATATATATATGTATGTATAAAGTTCCAAAATGTGAAAAAGTTCTGGTCCCAAGGATTTGAAATAAGGTATTCTCTATGTGTCATACTGAAAGATTTTCATACTCAGCCTCTCAACTATCTCTTAAATCAGCTAATGCCCATAGTCCAATGGGTTTAACAAGTAACCAGCTTGCCTCTCTGAATTTCCTTCATTCTGGAATTCTGCTCAATAATTTATCACTGACATACTAGCTCCTTCAACCTTTTAGAAAGATGTTTTCTCACACTTCACTTACAACATTTAGTTGTATTTCACCCTGGAGCTTTGTCCAAATAGCCTAATCCACCATTACCACTTTTAAATATAATCTTTCCAACATTCTTTTTCTTTCAAAATTCTGGTTATTTGAACTTTGACTTTTCATTCTAAACACTGTACTTCTCAAGCTCTCGTATTTTCTAATGTTATTGGGTTTTCTCCCCATCTGTGCTATACAATGGCTAATTGAGCCTATGTTTATTTCAATTTACTACTCTTTCTTCATGTGTATTTAATTTGTTATGTAAATTGAACAACTGAGGGACTGCTTAACCTTACAGGGATTTTTCTCATTCCAGGCAGAAAGGAAAAGAACAAATATTTCCTTGACAAATCCTAACCCTATGATTTTCTTTTCTCTTGATTGTTCTCCCTTTGATTTAGGCGTAATACTTCTAGGATTAAGACATTCCTTTTCAGGGGTTTCAATTCTCAATTTCAATGTGTCTAGACCAAATACTGTCCCTATAGATAAGAAACCGCATCTCAAGGCCAGGGTTCTTATCATGAGTGCTACTGGAAGCTTCAACACATGACTCTTTGCTCTAGTTGGCTTCCTTGGGCTCTGGTGTTCAGCAGAATTTCTAGATTCTGCTCACTAGATATCATTAACATCACCCATACTTTGCTATCCCCACCACCAAGGCAAATAGATGTATCTCCAGATATTGACAAATGTCTTGTACTTAAGGACAAGCATCCCCATTAACAACCAATGTTCTGGGTCAGTGATTTTCATCCCTCCCACCTGCCCAGTCCCCAGCCTTCCAGGATCTCCACTCCTAGGAAAGTGCTGCTGCAGCCTCTTCTCCCACAAATATTCCAATATTCTCTGACACATTTTTCTCTTTATTTCCAAGAGCCTGAGAAATTCCCTTTCAACCTGGCAATCTCAGCTATGTATTTTTTTTTTTAGAAAACGTTTGCTTAAATGTATCATGTTTTTTGTACATCTCTAATGAAAGGGTTTCCAAGTTATTTTAGCAAAGGACTTATTGAATGAGCAGGAAGAAATCCTCTGACTCTTTAAAAGTTCAAAGCAGAGCTGAAACCTGTGTTTCAAAAACCTAGAATTCTGATATAAATTCCCAATAACCAATTGAATCATATCCCAGTGGCCATTTTAAGCCTCAGGAATATCAGCAACACCAAACATCAAATACCATTGCAAACATTTATAAGTTATTGAGATTCCATCGCAGGCAAAGGAGGGCTTTTCATCATTCGGTGCAAAAATCTCTAGTCTAAAGTGTGGTTCATTTAATTTCTCATCCTTTCTTATCATCCCTACAAAATCACTATTGGGAATGTCAGGAAAACATTATCAGAGATGGGTTGTCCAACTACTTGACCCTCGAAAATGTAAGAGTTATAAATAAAAAAATCAGATGCTATTTTTTATTTCTAAATGCATTTATTCATCAAAATACACCATCAGAAATTTTGGGATAGTTAGTAAAAAAAAATTGCAGTAATTGCAAAACTATTGAATTTAGAATCAAAAACCCTAGATTCAACTCTTGATTCTTCAACTGTGTGATAAGAGATGGTTTTCCTAACTTCTCTGAGCTTCGGTTTCTTTTTTTCTGATTACAACAATCACTGCCTTACTTATGGGTTTTGTAGATTTAATTTAAAAAAATGTATAACTCTTCTAAAATATATTGAGTTCTGTAATCATAAAATATCACATAATTTATACATAAATCTGTGGAATCTTTTGGAGAAGGTTTTCCCAAGTCTCGTAAGAAATGGACAAAATAAAAATTTAAAATTCTAAAGTGTTTATTCCAAATAACTAACACCAGGATTTGCTGTCTCTGCCCCACAGAGGGCTGGCTAGTCAAGAATCCAACCATGTACAAGACACATACTACCTTTTCTTAAAGTTCCCTGAGGTAAGCTGGATCCAACCACTAGAATATGTGTTTCTAAATAGTTATTTTTTTCTAGATATATTCAGTCAAACTCCTCCATTTCATTGCTGTTTCGGAATTTTGTTGTAAAACTAATTTCGGTTACTTTGACATGATTCTGGGCTGAAATGCTAAAATATTTCAGGATAATTATAGAAACAAAATGCTCTGTTATTTGTCAGAAATAAAAAAATTCATCAGACCATATCATTTTTCAAACTATTTGTAGATCAGGCAGTGATTGCAAAAAGGGAGCATGAATTATCTACAACTTTCCTTGCATTATTCAGTACCTACCAGGCGTGATTTTTAATTGTTTTGAAGGCTTTTCAGTTAAAAATAAATGGCTTCTCAGACAAACTTCTGCCTGCATTTTTGTTTAATATGTAATATCTTTGCATCACTTCTGAAATATATAAATCTTGCTTGACAATTTGAATATATTAAGTCAAACACTTATGGAATATATGTATATATGCATGCAGGCATATGGTATACATATATGCATGTGTACATATATAGAGAAAATATTTATATTTGCATATATATATATATATATATATATATATATATATATAACCCTTTGTATTTGTAGATATTTATTCTAGGACCCTTTTCTGGTATCAGAATTCACATGTGCACAAATTCCATATATAAAGTGGCATATAACTTATACACATCCTTTCTTATACTTTAAATAATCTTTAGATTACTCATAATACCGAATACAATGTGTGTGGTATATAAATATTTGTTAGACTGCATGGCATAGGGAATAACAACCAAAAGAGAGAGAGAGAGAGAGAGAGAGAGAGAGAGAGAGAGAGAAAGGGAGAGATGGTTAGTGCATACACGATTTTTATTTCCAAATATTTCCAACTTTCTGTTGGTTAAATCCCCAGGTGTGTGACTGTGGAATGTGGAGAGTCAGCTGTAATCATACACATACATATAAGAGAAACACACAAGATAAGGAATAATTAAATAACCTTTTGTCCTTGAATGCGAACACAGTTTACACAAAAGATAGTGGTGAATGAGGCTATGAACATAATAGTGATAGCAATGTGGTAAGCGCAATTAGTGGAAGAAGCACTGGGCTGGGTATCAGAAGCTCTGTTGGGGAATGGCCATGGTGGACCCTGGCCCTGTAAGGAGAGGAAGCCTTGAGTTCCCCCTAGAGGTTGGTGTGTGCAGGTGCTTCTCCTCTACATTGTTTTTTGGCTTGATTTTGGTTTGGGTTGTTTTGGGTTTTGTTTTTTTTCTTTCTTTCTTATTTTTATCCTGGGATGATTAGAGGAAAGACATTCCCTTAGAGAAAAAAATGAAATATTTGTGAGAAAAAAAAGAAAAACTTCCTGTTTAATTTAATCCCTTTAGTTGTTTGTTACTTGACCTTCTGTTAAAAAATAAAAGTAATAAGACTCCTAAAATTTCAGTTATAGGTTCCCAGAAAAATATCAAAATATCAGAATATTAACTGAATTAATCTTAGCCCTGTTTTTGCTGGATTCTAGGTCAAAGAGTTATTGAAGCCTCATTTTCACATTGTTAATAATACATTATCTTATGTCTAGAAATATTACCAATCTGAGATATAAAATGTGCATCAGATAACAGCATAAAATTCTAGAAATACCACATGACAGATCTTCTAAACCCTATAAAATGTTTTAGTTAATTATCAATTCAATCATTTGGTAACACATAGTACATCCTAACAAAGTGATTGTACCCTCATCTTAATCCTAAAACATGTAAGAAGTCTTTTTTACTTCCGTTCTTTTCTTCTTCTTCTTTTTTTCTGCTTGTATAATCCTCCTACTCCCTCCTTGCCATGTGGGAGTTTATTTCTGTTTGAGTCTCTTCACCAGCAGCTACTACCTGATATGTCAGTGAAACTAATGTTCATCCTTTAACACCTGTTAAGATGGATTACTCCCACACGACATATCATACTTTGTCCCTTATGAGTTCCATAGAGCTATAAGAGAAATTTAGAATACCAGGATATTAATATTATTTATACAATCTAAACAGGACTCCAAAATAAAATGTGATCACTGAAGCATCTTTAAAATCTTAAAATTCCATCCTCAAGTGAGAATATCCAGTGAATTCATGGCTACATATCAGGGAGCATGGTGTTATCTTGGAAGAGACAGGCAACAGGATCAATACCAAGTTTTTTTTGTTGTTGTTTTGTTTTCAGTTTTGTGTACCTCCAGCCATATATTCATTCATTCTAATTGTCTAGAACTAACCTACTGTGAACTGACAGAAATTTGGGTAAATAATACCTTAGGAAGTTTTCCAGGTATTTATTGCTAGGTAAAAACCACTGCAAAATTTTTATTTTTAAGCAACAACATTATTTCTCAGCAGTCTGTGGTTTGAGTGAGTTCAACTAGCAAATCTTACTTGTATTAGGTGAGACTTCAAATAGATGAAGGCTGGAGTTATCTGAATAGTCAATGGCATCCGTGAAGAGATGGCTCATTCACAGAGCAGGTGATCAGTGCTAGCTATCTACTGGGAGCCCATCTGGGGTTATTGATCAAAGGTCCCACAAGGGGCCTCTTTATATAGATTAGACTTCTTAACACATGGTAATTAGGTTGTAAAAATAATTTCCCAAAATCAAGCATCATCAGAACCTCAGGAAAGAGCCACAAAGCCTTTTATGACCTGAGGTCACTTTTGAGACAGTTAGATACCACCTTAGGGACAAGGGCAAATGCACTCCTGGGCCTTAACTTGTGAACAGACCATATTTAAAGATAGTATAAGCTTTTCCCATGCTGTCCCACCTTAACTCATAGCCTGTTATCTATTAAAACTTGGTACACACCTTAACCATCACCTTGAAACAAACTTATCAGCTTCAGAAATCAGGTGCATCCTTAGGGCCAGGATGCTCTTGCCCTGGCTATGTGCTGTATGACACGAATATATCCCATAGTGCAATGTATAGGATTAAAAACTGTTGAGGATTAATTAGAACATATTAAAAATAAATTAAAATAAATAATTATTAATCACACACACACAAAAATAAACTGTTGAGGAGCCATCCAAATGGCAAATTCCCAGGGCCCTTAACTTGCTATTTGCCATGATAGTGTGTGCTCTTCCATTCCCCATGTATGTTATCGTGACAGCTACAGCAGCTCATCCCCATCACAAAGCAGAGGTGTTTATACAGGATGCGGCATCAATGTGAAAAACTAACCTTTGGCTCCAGAATGACCAACTGACAGAGTCTTCCTCAGAATTAAGGGACCCTCAAAGGAAAAGATAACACACCTTTGAAATCTACCTGAAGCCAATTAACATTCTTAAGTCTTAATGCCCTTTGCAAACACACCCTTCACCTGAATAAAACTAACCTTCTTCTGTTGAGGAGCCGGCCTGACACTGGTCAGTGCCCTTTCCCTTCTCTTAGGAGAAGTCCTCCTCAAAACCCTGGCTAGTATGTTTTCTCACCTGACCTGTTTTACTTTCTGTTGCCACCAAGTCAGAGTTCCCCTGTCTAGCATCTATTTTACCAAATAGAATGAATCAAGAAAATCATGAAGATGTCCATATTTAAGAGGAGGTAAATTTGATTCCAGTTCTTGATATGAAGATCAATATGCACAAAAATGTAGGAAAAATATTGTTGATGTCCATCTTTGCCAATGACCACAGAAATGGAATCATGGCCCTATGATTTCCACACCTTGGGGAAACTATTTTCACTGTTGATGCACACTGACTGATCCATTTCCTTGAAAAGCAAATTAAATACTCAGGTAGAATTTTATAATGATGGTAACTCCTAATTCTCTGTTAATTCCTGAATTTTCTTCCATCCATTAACCTTCGATTCATATATTTAATATTACTTGTTATCTCTTTGCAATGGACCAGATATTCTTACTGAACCTCCTGAACACCAACCATTTCTAGTCCCTTGCAATTCTAGCATCCTAATTGTAAGCTGAGTGGACTATGTCCAAGGATACAGCCTACTTTCCTACACCAAATTTATAACAGGCAAAGCTCCAAGTAATTTCATGGTCTTGCATTCTTGAAACACAAGCTGAAACTGGCTTCTTTTTATTTCTGCAACACAGCAGAATTCAATAGTTCCTTCGTCCCCAAGCCACTAGTATTGAAAGTTGAATAAATGAGGAATAAATACATTTTTAGAAGCCTGAAAAAAAGTGGTATGGCGGCTGGGGCTGAGGCTCAGTGGTAAAGCACTTGCCTAGCATATGTGTGACACTAGGTTCGATTCTTAGTACTGCATATAAACAAATAAAATAAAGGCCTAACAACTATATATATATATATATATATATATATATATATTTTTTTTTTTTTTAAGCAGTATGGCCTTTTTATCATATGTGCTTCTTCCCAAAACTGTCCTTTTCAGCATTTAATTAACCTGGACCTTGAATAAAGTTTATTAATAAGTGAAAAATCTTCAATTCTTTTCATTTCTGATTGCATTTCAATTTTATAACTTGTCAGTCCCTAATAAGAATATGACAGTCTTTGGAGATCATGAGCATCATCCTACTCCTGGATATCTGTCTTTCTCAAGGCAATGGATTGTCAACTTGAGTTTGTTGATACCCTAGAGAATAATTTTTCTTTTTTTTTGGTGGGGGGGGTAATGGGCATTGAAGTCAGGGGCACTCGAACACTGAGCCACATCCCCTGCCCTATTTTGTATTTTATAGGGTCTCACTGAGTTGCTTAGTACCTTGCTGTTGCTGAGGCTGGCTTTGAACTCATGATTCTCCTGCCTCAGCCTCCCAAGCCGCTGAGATTACAGGCATGTGCCATCATGCCCAGCAAGACCCCTGAGAATAATTTCTGTTCTCATTGGCATTATGTTATATCAATAGATCCAAAGAGATCTTGTCTGAGCAGTTAATGGCCCTATGTAGAGTCCAGGATAAATCCAGAAATAGATCTTAATGGATAGATAGATTTCCTTAAAGTCTGGAGACTGCATTCTTAAAGTAGAACCTTGAGCATGATAACAGGATTTTCAAAATTTAGAACATAAATAAAATTGTTAAGGCTCAAGAAAAAGTTATTTTTACTACCACCAAAGTATCAGCAAGCAAAATTTTGTGAGATTCTCACATGGCGAGTCCTTTCAGGCCTTGACCTGTATGGATTGACAGTATCACCTCCTGTTACACAGTTCTTCACCTGTGCAAATTGAACCAAAAACATGGTTTCATGAGATATATAATTAGGTTTTCCACTATGTAAAGATTTATGAAAAAATGCTTCAAAACAAGAATTCAATACCGAAAGAATTGATGAGAGAAGAAATTTGAACTCTCCTCTGTGATTGCCTCCATTTTTCAGGATAAAGGAATAAAAACCAACACTACATACCTACCATACACATGCACACAATTTAGCATTAATATTAACAGATTTTTACTATATTGTTTTCTTGATTAACACACCTTCATTATTCCAGGAAACTCTTGTGCAGAATAAATCACTTGATTGTTCATTACAGGACTTTCTCCAAATTGTAAAACTTCTCATCAAACTTTCAATAGGAAGTACAAACAGAACTTCAGTTTTTGGCCTTCTCATCTCAAAATCTCCCCTGACAAACGATCCTAAACTTTTATATCATGATTGCTCTCCAATCCCAGTCAATGGCACATCGTAAACCAAATGTTTTATTCTTAGTAACATCCATCTTGTCATTATCTTCTGAGAATAATGAAGTTCTTTCTAGGTGGTGTTCTTCTTAACTGTTATAAGCAATAAACTATCTTGTTTTCTCAATAGGTTTTGCTGATGAGGTTTAGGGAGTGGGTATTTTACAAAAAAAGTAGTGCTCACATGACTTTTTGGATATGACTTTGAAAGCACAGGCAACAAGAGCAAGTGAGATATATCAAACTAAAATCTTGTGCACAGCAAAAGAAACTATTCATGAACCAAAGAGACAACATAGACAATGGGAGAAAATATTTTCAACTCATATATCAAGAAGGGGTTACTTTCCAAAATACTCACATAGATCAACAGCAAGAAAAATTATTTGATTTTAAAAATACCTGCAAACATGTCTCAAAAGAAGACATATGAGGTAATAATGTCTGTTTCATTCTCCTATATTTCCTACCCCCATGCCCTCTCCCCACCCTTCACTCCCCTCTACCTAATCTAAAGTAACTCTATTCTTCCCTAGACTCTCCTTTTGGAGAATTAGCATTCTACTGTCATGTATAACTAATTAGAACAAATTAAAAAATAAAAAAGAAGACATATGAATGTCTAATAAGTGCCTTACAAACATAATAATGTTTAACATTACTGATGATCAAGGAAATGCAAATTAAAACCACAATATCACCTCACACCTCTTAGAATGACTATTATCAGTATGATAAATGATGGCTAGTGTTGGTGAGGTATAAAGAAAATATAAATTAGTATATCCTTCATGGAAGGAAGCATATACTTTCCTAAAAACATTAAAAATAGAACTACCATGTGACCCAGCAATCCTTCTGCTTGGTATACAGTGTATCCAAAGGAAATGAAATCAGTATTTTGAAGAGATACCTGTGAATCTCTGGTTTCTGCTGCATTGTTCAGAGGAGCCAAAATACACAATCAACCAAGCGTCCATCAACAGACGGATGGGCAAAGAAAATGTAGTCTGTATACACAATGGCATACCATTCAGCCTTGACAAAGAATGAAATCTTGTCACTGGCAACAGCACAAATGGAACTGTACACTGTTAAATAAAATAATCCAGGCACAGAAAAACAAGTACTGTCTGATCTCATTTACACATGGAATACAAAAATGTTTAAACTCATAGAAACAGAAATCCCTGAGCTCACAAACCCTGTTGGTGACCAGGGTCTAGAAGTTTGGTTACTGCAGAGAAGTTGGTCAAAGGAAACAAAATTTCAGTTACACAGGAGGGATAAATTCACAGTCTATTGTACATCATGGTGAGTTCAGTTAATAATAGTATATTGAAATAATAGGATGCTTGAAAATTGCTGAGGAGATTTCAAGTATTCTCCCCTTACATAAAAAGAAAAAAAAAAGATAATAAGAAAAGACACATGAGGTAACATGTATGTTAATTAACTTAATTTAGCCATTCCATAATATATACTTATATTAAAAAATTCATATTGTACACTATAAACATACGCTGTTTTGTTGGTTTAAAATTAATTTGTTAATTTAAAATATATTTTTTTAGCCAAGTATGGTAACTTATGATTGTCATCCCAGTGGCCTGGGAGGCTGAGGCAGGAGGATCCCAAATTTGAGGATAGCCTCAGCATCAGTAAGACCCTATTTCAAAAAACAAAAAGGGGGGGTGTGGTTGTAGGTCTGTAGGGGAATGCCCCTGAGTTTGATTGATAGTATGTGCACATGTATGTGTGTACCTGCATATTCTTTTTTTTTTTTTTTTTGGAAGCAGTGCTCAGGATACTCTAAGAAAAATCCTGTCAAATTTGTAGTGGAGGGAGAGGAGTAAAGTTGGATTAGGAGTGCAAAAATGGTTTCCAAAAGCATGGCTACTAATTTCCCCTCCTCTTTCCTAGTCACACAAAAGATATGCTCAAGTAGGTCTTACATTTCCTGAAATTTTGAGGTCAGGATGACCTAGTACCTTCCAAGTCCTCTGGTGGTTAAGGATAGGCAATATCTAGGGAGCCAGCTTCCCAGGTCTTTACAGATCATTGCAGACACACACACACACAATGAGAAATAAAAATGGAGTTGTCCCTGTTCGTGTCCCTCCTCATTCACCTTGAAACACTACATAGCACTTGGAACAATTACTAAACTGATTCAACCTCTTAGAACATACACAAAATAAAATAAATAAAAAGATAGCATAATAAAGGTTCATTCCATGCTGAGAAGGGAAAGAAAAGATGTAGCACTTAACAGAGAATAATAAGATCCAGTTCTTTAAAAGAGCAAATCACTATATCTCTCTCCTTTCCTCCCATTTTTCCTTTTCAAATCCCTCCTATAATACAGACCAACCCAACTCTTATCAAAACAAAGCCTGCCATTAACTTGAACTCTCCCTGCTTGGAAAAGAATTTGGAGGGCAATTTTCTGTTTCTCTAGCCAGTATTTCACCTTCTTTGAAGGTCTTACCACAGAATTTACCCCTAAATTTCTCAACTCGCATTTCATTTATACAATGCTTACATGGCACCAGGCCTCTGTAATTGAGTGTTGGCTAAATTCAAATCATATGTATACTGAAAACTGAAGTAATATTCTATTAGAGGAAGTTTTTAATCAAAAGAAGTAACAGGAGGCTATAGACAAATATTCAGTGACCTGGAAAATTAAAATGAGGATTAATTTCAACCAACAAATTTGTGTGTGTGTGTGTGTGTGTGAGAGAGAGAGAGAGAGAGAGAGCCACATCTTTGTTTCTGGGGTAATTTACTTGTTTGTTCTGCCACAAGAGAAAATGGCAGACCCTGACATATTTATGGAACAAAACTGAACACTGAATAAAGCTAATAATAAATAAGTTGCACACATGTATACTTTATGACACACACCTTAATAGTAAAAGAAGTGATACTTTTGTAGTGTCTATAAATCCCTGTATTATTGAAATGAGAAAGATCACTGATGTTCAGAATAATTTGGGAGAAAAAATAGTTTTAAGTCTTTAGATGGAGGTCAAAGCTCTCTAGACTACAGGATAGAATATTAGTTCTTTCACTAATTGTGTACATTTGGCCTGATCTCTTTCCCAATTTAAATGTTAGGTGCTTCCTTTTCCTGCAAAATGCAAAGGTTGAAATAAGGTAAGCCTTGTTCTGCCTTTAGATACCCTGGATACCTCTAGATACCTTGTTTTGCCTTTAGATATCTTGAAGATCTTTATTAATTCTTTCAAGAAGGTGTGGTAATGGCCAAAAATCGCATTAGTTTCATACAAATATATAATCAGAGTGTTTGGGATGCACTGATTTAAGAACAGCTTAACAACAATTTGGTACCATGGTAGGTTGGTTTTCAGTTATTGTTGCTGCTGCTACCATTATGGGAAAGCAAATATTCTTTGCTGATTGTCACTGTTCTGAGGTGTGTGCATCAAATAATAGGCAGTTTTCAAGCCTCTTTGACAGGTGCAATTACCTGCACCTAGACACCCACACGAATAAGCCTGATGAAGTCAGACATCTGTTTTCCTACACATGCTGCTTTCATCCCACTAGTGCTTCATGATATTCTTTTCTCTAGTAGAGACTGAGAAGTGGTTTCTCAAGAACTTGGACACCTACCTGAATCTATCCCCAGAAAGCCCAGCTGATTGCCATGGTCAAAGGAAAACTCAGAGACCCAGGATGACCAGACAGAGACAAACACAGGGGACAGTACTGGAACAATGGAAGAGCAGGGAGGGACTGTGAGGCTGGCTTTTATGTCCTGAATTTATTCTAACAATCTAGGTCACCTTCCTGAGCACATTCAAGTCTCATTTCATCTACTGTGGGAAGACTTTAGGTTTCAAATAAAGGCTGATGAAAAGATAGAAACAAATCAAAAATATGAATTCCAAGCAATGCTGACCTCAATGAGTGGATAAACTAATTGACAGTGAGAAAATAAAACCTGAAGATAGAACATCAAGTCATTGTTATTTATGCTCAGTTTTTATACCTACAGATCACTGACTACCCTGTTCCAGGTTGTACTCATTCTCTTGAAAGAGATGAAGAACATGAAAGGAAGCCTGAGAGACCTTCCTAATACATTAGTTCAGGACAACAAGGAAAGCAGGAGGGCTTGGTTCACGCTTTACCAAGAAGGATTGGTTTAGGTTTTCCCTAGATATTATTTTTTTTTCATTTCATAATTAATTATTCCTATTTTAAACTGAATATAAATATCTTTTTATTATAGCCAATTTAGCCAATGATAGGCAATCATGTCCCCTCAATCCCTAATTCATAAATTCATTTCTTTGATGAGTTTTATTTTATAAAATGAAGGTTCCAAAATGGAAATTTTACTTCTTTTTTTCTTTTTCCCTCTTTATAACCAAAACATTGTCCATAACAATATTTTATGTTGTACAAGAATTTCACATTGTCCACATACTATATGATCAGCTGATAATAAATATGTATTTAAAGACTGATAGAGTCTGGATCTTGAATATCTTGAATATCCCCCAGTATGTTAAAGATGTGGTCCCCTGAGTGGTGTTATTGGGAGGTGGTGGAACCTTTAAGAAGTGGGAACTAGTGGGAGGTACTTATGTCTTTGAGGGCTTCCCCTTGGTGGGGATAGTGGGATACCAACCCTTTATTTCTCTCTTGTACCTCCTCGAAATATGATGAGTGGTCTTGCTCCAACACACACTCCTGCTATGATATGTTTCCTCACCACAGGTCCAAAGTGACCTAGCCAACCAATTGTGGACTGGAACCTCCACAATTGTAAGCCAAACAAAGCATTTCCCTTGATAAATTGATTAACTTAGGGGTTCCATCATCATAACAGAAAGCTAACATAGGCTTTATTTTTTTTTTATTTTTTTTTAATTTTTTTTATTGGTTGTTCAAAACATTATAAAGCTCTTGACATATCATATTTCATACATTAGATTCAAGTTGGTTATGAACTCCCAATTTTACCCCAAATACAGATTGCAGAATCACATCGGTTACACATCCACATTTTTACATAATGCCCTATTAGTAACTGTTGTATTCTGCTACCTTTCCTATCCTCTACCATCCCCCCTCCCTCCCCTCCCATCTTCTCTCTCTACCCCATCCACTGTAATTCATATCTCTCCTTGTTTATTTTCCCATTCCCCTCACAACCTCTTATATGTAATTTTGTATAACAATGAGGGTCTCCCTCCATTACCATGCAATTTCCCTTTTCTCTCCCTTTCCATCCCACCTCATGTATCTGTTTAATGTTAATCTTTTCTTCCTGCTCTTCCTCCCTGCTCTGTTCTTAGTTGCTCTCGTTATATCAAAGAAGACATTTGGTATTTGTTTTTTAGGGATTGGCTAGCTTCACTAAGCATAATCTGCTCTAGTGCCATCCATTTCCCTGCAAATTCTATGATTTTGTCATTTTTTAGTGCTGCGTAATACTCCATGGTGTATAAATGCCACATTTTTTTTATCCATTCATCTATTGAAGGGCATCTGGGTTGGTTCCACAGTCTAGCAATTGTGAATTGTGCTGCTATGAACATCGATGTAGCAGTATCCCTGTAGTACGCTCTTTTAAGGTCTTCAGGGAAAAGTCCAAGAAGGGCAATAGCTGGGTCAAATGGTGGACAATTCTGTATGGATAGAAAATTAACAAGAAATTTCCATATAAGTGCCCTATAATAATGCTCCCTATAGCATGATTTTAATATATTCATTTATTCAACAAAATTATATTGTTCCAGACACTGTGGTAGGTTTTAGGTAGGTAGTGCTGAACAAAGCTGAGATATCCCAGCCATCACAAAGTATACCAACTGTTGTTAAAATCTTTTATTATATAGTTCAATGCTTTTATTATACAGTCCAACACATAAATATTTATATATGTGTGCACTTGTCCTCTAATACCCAATATTAGTGTCACTTAATTTGTGCTTTCTAGATGTCTGGCATGGCAGTCATGAAAGTAATAAAATTCAGGCCAGCATTCAGAAGTCTTCAGAACCAATTGGACATAGATTCACATTTATATTGTGTGAAAGAATAGTAGAATTAAGAATAATTAAGGAAAATGCCTAAAAATGTTGTTGTTATTAATTTCCAGGAGGGTGGGATTCTACTCTTATCTCCCTTCTAGCTTAGCAAATATTCTGTATTTTCTACATTCCACATTTTGTGATTGAAATATAGGATCTGGGCCTGAGTTGTAGCTCAGTGGTAGAGCGCATGCCTGGCATGTATGAGAGGCTGGATTCAATCCTCAGCACCATATAAAAATAAATAAAATAAAGTCATTGTGTCCGTCTACAACTAAAAAAAGCAGAAAGAAAAAAAAAAGAAATATAGGACCTGTTCAAGAGTCTATGCCTGCAGTGCCAAATAAATTATAAATATAATAAGTAATACATGACATCAGTTAAGAGGAAAAATCAAAATCTGGAATATAGTAGACAAAATGATATAGAAATTGGCCAAAATATTGGTATACTAATTGTTAAAAAAAAGTTGGTATATTGATATGGAATGATATGATCAATAAAGCAGAGAGGCAGATGTCATAATCTAAATATGAGACTTAGAATGTGAAAGGGAACTGAGGCTAGAATGTTCCTGGTAGGAGACAGAAAGCCTTCAAAAAGAGTTTCAGGGACAGGGGAGTGTAGCCCAGTGGTAGAGTACTTGCCAAGAATGCAGAAGGCTGTAGGTTTTATCCCCAGCACTGCAAAAAATAAAACTATATATTAAAATATGAAATAAAAAGTTCAATTTTATTCAAAGGAACTTTTGGAGAAGAGGCTGGAGAAGTGAAGTGGGCAATAACTTGAAGAGGGCCCCCAATATTCATGATTATTTAGGTGGTGGGGATTTGAGAAAAGTGATTCTAATTAGCATTTAATGGATTAAAGTTAGGGATGAACAGCATTTGAGCGCAGCTACTGGATACCATAAGACATCTTAATTGCTCCACTTAATGTGATAGGGGCTCAATAGAGGAGTACCACTGAGATTGTAAAGGTGGGATTAGATGAAATAGTTGTGATTCAGAAATAAATGATAACACTTATTAACTACTTACATAGGATAGTAATGTGAGAAGAAATAGTTAAATATACCCTAATGCATCAGATTTGAGTGACAGGGCCAATGTCATAGGACAGAATTAAGAATTTTAGAGGATTAGGCAAGGAAAAAGAAAGAGGTTGAATTCATTTTTAGGTGCATTTGGAGTGTGAAGCTATTGCAGTGATGCCCAGAGATGAAGTATCTTGGTATTCTGGCAAAAAGTGGGAGTAATATATTTGGATTGGAAAATACATGTATATGTATATAATTAGGCTAGTGGTAATTTGATAATCAAGTGCTTTTATGGCAAATTTCATCATTACATCTCACAGCCTATAACACATTTTTAAACATTTTAGAAATACTACAAATGATGGTCTACTGAAAAAAAAAATGAATAGATGACTAAAATCTTAAAGGAAGTATATATGAACTTGTATGAGCAGAAAACTGAAAATTGATTTCTGTTGTAGGTATATTATTTGAGGGGTAGGGACCAGCCCAAAAGTCTAAAAGACTAGAAGGAGTACATCAAAAGATGGTAGTGGGTGAGGAGCCTGGTACCAGGGAGATGAGGGAGTAAAGAAATCTGAGGAAGAAATAGTGGAAAATAAATTAGACCTCTGCACAGATCAAAGAGAAAGAGAATAGAAAATACATCATAGCCTTTAGTCTAAAGGGGCCTTTTGTGGCCACGTAAAGAACTAGGGATTTTAATGAGAGAAACAGAGTGGAAGAAGTTACATGGCAAAGGAATTAGAGGAGTGAATTCTGAGAATGCAAAGACAGCCAGCAAGAAGTCCTTGTGATTCAGGAGTCTTGGGGTGATAGAAGAAAGCGGCAACAAAGATCTTAGCTCCAAACAGGATGAAAGTTGCAAGAAAAATATTCATGAAATTAGAGGAAATTTCAGCATTATAACAGAAAGAAAGCAGAACAGATTTTTAAAGACTTTCCTCACTCTTAATTTTATTTAAAAGTCTTTTGATCTTCTGCTTTATTATATTTGATATCCCATTACAGCATTAATTATTTTTTTTAAAAAAATGATTGTAACAATTTTTAAGCACATGTTGATGCATGTACTAACTTTGTTTCTCCTAACTCTTTTTCTGACTTTATAATCTGGTTGAAATGTGAAACAAATTCACTGTAATTCCTTGGAATGGATTATACTAGAAGAAGATACATTGATTTGGTAAAGTAAAGGAAAGACCTGGAGAAGTGACTAGCAAACACTTTTTTTTTTTTCACTTAGTAATATCTGGTTAGTTGTAATTGATGCTTGGTAATGCAATAGATCTTAAAAATCAGCCTTACAAATATTAATAGGATTAGTGTAATCACTAAGTATTATTCAAGATTTTGCCTCATTTACTTTTATTTAAGAAGCACAATGTATAATGAACAAATCCTTAGCACTTTTTGAGTGGTGTACCATCTAAGGCAAATATAACCAGTCAATTGTTGTGCCCTGATATTTTATCATTTTTCCTGATATGTGTATGTTGAACATATGTGTGTAATAAAAACATTTTGAAAATGGTAAAGCATTTTTTAAAAAATGATTTTACTTTATTCACTATAAATCCAAGATGAACTACTTGCCCATAACCATTAAATCACTTGGTTGATACTTACATTTTTTTCCTGGTATATAAAGCTCTTTGATTAAAAGAATCAAAGTTTTTACAAAAGATATATGTCTGCTTCAGTTTTGTTTCTGAGATTCCCAAACAAGGCCTGTTAAACTAGGAAGCAATCCTTGAAATAAGAATAACTGTGACAAATAACATAAAACTTAATAATAGAAAAATAATTCTGTGGTTACATGTTTTTCTAAATTTATGGTCTATGGAATGAAAATGGAGCTTAAGTAGATAAAATACCTTATTAAGCTTGGTTAGAACATCAATGAAGCATAGAACATCACAAATCACCTACCCCAACTATACACCTTTACATATTTATTAAAAACTTATTTCTATGGGGCAAATCAATGCTCTTATTCTATTGGCTTTTCCTCACCTGCAATAGTGTGATGAGAAATGTAGATGAGTAAAAAGATGGTGGAAAAGACTTCACAAATGGAAAAATATTAAAGTCCATTCTCATGCAGGATGTAAATATTTACAAATGGCTACAAATCATCTGTACATTTTTCTTAAGCACATACTTCAAAATGTTGACTCACACTGTAGAAAGCACTGATCATCCAATAACTGTCATTCTGAGACTGTGCAAATCAGCCTGAATTTTCTGGTCCACATTACACTCACATTTCCGTGATGAACTTCTGTTCAACACCTGCAATCTTAAAGAGTGCTTTTATCTACACAATGTTGTTCAACACTCACTCTATGGGACGGGAATATTTTGACCATTTCCAAATGGAAAACTGACACTCAGGCCACAGAGTGAGCTTACTACCTGGATCCAGGTGTAGGCCACTTGGGTCCCAGGTCAAGACTCTCAGAAGGCAACTTTGCACTGGGGGATGGAGGATAGAGAGCACTTGGGTGTGAATTCAGATCTTAATCCTATCACTCAGTGGGGCTATACAAGCCTTGCTAGAAGTGTTGTTAAGCTCTCTTAAAGTTTCTTTTCTGTAGGATTTTTGTGAGGCTTAAATGAGGTACTGTTTATGAAAGCACTTTTTAAGATTCTATGGAAATGTTAGGAATTGTGATGTGTTTGCCAAAGGGAAGCTGTGCTGATATGTGGAATGGTCTTGTGGGGATGTTTTCAATGGGAAAGAAATTGCCTATGAAACAGACCCAATCACAAATGCAAATCCTGCTGGCAAATCCTGGAAAAAATACACATTCAGATATTGTCTCTTTATCCGTTTAATGTCTCTGTGACTCAGGGAGTGGAGCAGCTGCTGCTATTACAATCACTGTTATAATATTATTTTTAGATTATTGATAGGAAGGCCAGGAACAAGAAAAAATGTATGTGTGTATGTGTGTGTGTTAAGGTGTTTACATGTTTGTTTAACTTTTACCATTATGTCTGGCACATAGTAAATGTGTTATTATCAATAAATGGTGTTATAATCACTGCTACTATTTTTATGATATTCTATTCAAAGAGAATAAACTGTAGCATGAATCAATAAACGATAATCTCCAGGCCTAAATAGATTCCTTTGATGTCAAGGGACCCTGTGGAGGAGTATTCTGGCTTAATTTGACCCTGGGATTAATTGAATAGGTCAAATCTACCATGAGTAACACAATAAAGAAACAAGAGTAGTACGGGCATGGTGATGCACCCCTATAATGCCAGTGGCTCCAGAGGCTGAGGCAGAAGGATTCTGAGTTCAAGAGCCAGCCTCAGCAACTTAGTGAGGCACTAACCAACTCAGTGAGACCCTGTATCAAAATAAAATATAAAAATGGGGCTGGGGAATGTAGCTTAGTGGTTAAGAACCTCTAGGTTCACTCCCCAGTACCAAAAAAAAAAAAAAAAAAAAAGCAATGATTTTTAAATGAAAACTGGGGGATTTCAGAGTAATAAAAACAACAAAAGAAAATATGAGCTGAACGGTACCAGCCATTGTGGATGGTCTTTGCATATCTCAATGAGACACTGGGGAAAAAATGAACTTAAGTTGGCAAGATATTGATTTATTGATGAAGAAACCAGCCACATAGTTAGCAAGTAATTGAGTCTTGATATGAATCCAAGTACTCTAAACTCTCTGTTAGAGTTCTTACCACATACACTGTGCTTTCTTCTCTCCCCAAATACTATTGCAGTTTCAGCTGAATGAGTATGATTATTGTATATGGGAACGAGACTTGATGGCTCCTTTTCTTGCTAAACCACAAAAGTCCAGGGAAAAGAATAAAAGTTACAAATAAATATGGCTCTGATATAAGACAACAAGGATGATAAGGATTCTTGGGTCCATGTAACATGAAGGTGTTTGAAATAATACTTACTCAGTCCAATAATATGAATGAGTCATTTTCAGATACTTAAAGGACCATCAGTTAGAAATTAGAAATACGTCCTGAAGGGAGACATTTTAGGGTTGCTTGGAAGAAGTTATGCTGACTACATCAGCTGTGAACATAGACTGGGGTTTCTTTAGAGCAGACCAAACAGATAAACAGTCCTATATCACTTTCCTATCTGGTATGTGGTAGAGCACATGCCAGATAGGATATACAGGGAGGATCTAACTGGATGGCCTTGAATTCTTTTCTAGAAATTGGTTTTGGAAAGCCTCTGTGCTGAAGAGTGAAAACTGCGAACATATGTGTGTTCACAGATTGACTTCACCTCCAGGTCAATTAGAAGAATTATGGATAGCACTTGTCTGCCCCCTATATCCCAGCCCTCCTCAAGAACTGCTATTTCCTACAAGACAAGATAATTCAAATTACATTAAAGAAGAAGAGGAGAGCCAGTGTTAGGATAGGTTAGATAGGTGCATATGAGGGGTTGTGGACAGATAAAGAAGGCTCAGTCCATCGTGAGTGATAGAAAAATCACAGAAATGCCACCCCTCAACCCTCCTGTTTCATGGGCAGGTACTACTTTCCTAAACCAAAAGAGCCAGGTGTAACCAGTGTAAAGGACTTTTTCAACCTCAAAACCTGTGCAGAGCCTGGAGGCACTATCACTTGGGGGGCTCTGATTCATTGTAATTTACATTACGACTCTAAACCCCTGTAGAATTCACTTAGGTATAAAGGTCAACATGGCAAGCCACTGATGTGAACTTTCTGTGTTGGTCATCTTTGCATCACTGTTGACCAAAATTTCCAACAAGAACAACTTAGAAGAGGGAAAGTTTCTTCTAACTTGTGGTTCATTGGCCAGGACCCAAGTCAGCACATTGTCAGAAAAACGTGGTGGAGGGAAGCTGCTCCATTCATGGAAG
This sequence comes from Marmota monax, assembly GCF_021218885.2. NCBI lineage: Eukaryota > Metazoa > Chordata > Mammalia > Rodentia > Sciuridae > Marmota > Marmota monax. The sequence continues at coordinate 1,437,651 of NW_026692881.1, forward strand.
CCAGGAGGCAGAGAGAGAGCATTGGAAAGGGGGTTCAGGGAAGATGAACCCTTCCAGGGCACACCCCCAGTGACTCATCCCCTCCAGCCATGCCACACTTGCCTACAGTTACTACCCAATCAGTCCATTCAAACTAGGATGGACTGATTAGGTTAACCCTCTCGTAATCTAATCATTTCACCTCTGAATAGTCTTGCATTAACACAGGAATTTGAGGGGACACATCATATCCAAACCATAACAATGTGCAACACAGTAAAACCAATGCAGCACATGTTTCTTCAAATATTTTTGGAAACATTTTGGATGTCTTCAAAGTAACATCATTCTGAGGCTGAATTCTCTCTTTGGTTTCTTGGAGTACCATGTTGGAGGGTTACTATGCAGGATTATTAGCTTCAGCCCTCAGCTATACTCAGGTTGAAATTCGAAATGTGAGTCAAAGTGTATTTTCACCCTGACTTCCAAAGTGTCATGACACTAGCACTGACAAAGTTTCCATCAAATCAGGAATCAAACAATAATGTTAAAGCATTCTCAATGGGATAATGTCCTAGTAAGAGCTTCATAATCTGGAAGAGGGCTCTATTCAATGTTTAAATTTTTAGCAAGAAGCACAAGGTATGTACGATCTCTAACTTGAACAAAACTCAGCAAACTACCTACGTTGTACATGATGAAATATAAAACTGGAGCTTACCATTTGTTTTATTTTTCTTCTAACTTCCACTGATAATCACATAGATATCAAAAGAAGTTTGGATCTTCCTGATTTAAGACTTCTGCTTTACTTCCATAATCAAAATCAGTCATCTATCAGATAAACTCTGGAATGATGATTGTTTATAAGTTGCTTATAAACCTAAAGTTCAGACATTAGTGATAGTACATAAGGGGCAAAAACACAAGCTTGGTACCATAGAAACAAGGTGCAGTGAATCATATAAAGAACACTATATTCTTCCCTGCTCCCACAGCTGTGAGACAAAACATGATTCTCTATCAGCTTACTTTGGATTTGGCCAGGTACTTGCTTTGAGAAATTAAATGTGAACAAAAGGGACTTGGTGGCAGCCAAGTGGAGATGTTAAGAGACTTCCATCCATCTTCGTGCCCTTCTGCACTTCTGCTGTCTGCCATGAGAAGAGCCCAGCCAGATAGTGATTCCAAAATAAGAAAATCTGAGCCCTATCCACAACTCAGAGCATACCTGGGACAACCAACCTGCAAAGTCATCAAGAAAACCAACAGTTTTATTATAGGGAATTACTGTCAAAAAAAAAAAAAACAACACTCCCAAATGTCATCTAATCCATAAGACAATGAAACAGAGACTCAGAGAGGAAGAAATATCATTGATTGCTTTCAAAATATTTAAGGGACCATAAAATTAAGAGAATTTTTAAAAAGTACTGATGTGAATGCATGATAGAGGTGGGATTCTCAGACTATAAATATAATTCTTCTTCTTCCTCTTCTTCTTTTTGCATTTACATAGAAAAATAGGAGAAGCACTAACAGTTGGATAGGGTGCTGGTTAAAGACTCCGGTTTTACTCATAATCACCCTGGATGAAAATATTTTAGGACTTTTAATATCAGCTTTGTTTTTTCTTTTTACTTTTCTGCATAACAAATTTCCACTAATTCAATGGCTTATTTCTTTTTGCATAATTTCTGTGGACCAGACTAGGGACTGGTTATCTTGATCCTGAGATCAAAATTTCAGGAAGTTCAGTTCAAAGTGTTGGCTAGACTATGATTCCATTTGAAAGATTGCCTGGGGAAGATCCTCTTCCAGTCTCCATCATTGGCAGAGTTCTGCTTCGTGCAACAGAAGAATTCATAGCAACTTGGTTGTTTTAAGGAGAAGAGTCTGCTTGCAACTTGGAGCATCTAATCTCCAATAAGTACCAAATTCTTTTTCTAATGGTTCATCTGGTTAGATCAGGCCCACCCATGACAATCTCCCTCTTAATTAATTCAAAGTTGACAATTAGGAATGGTAATTAGATCTGAAAAAAAAATCCTTTTACCTTTGTCGTAAAACTTCACATAACCATGGAAATGATATCCCATCATCTCCGCCATATAGTACAATTAGGGGTAAGTTATAGTTTCCATAGTCTATAATAGAAGAATATACAAGGGTGTGGTTTGTGAGTGGTTACAATAGTATGTTTCTACCACAGCCGCCAATGAACTTTATTGGACAATTCAGTACTCTGAAGACCTGCCAGCTTTCCATTGATGAAATAAGCCAGGCACAGGACAAAGGATATGGCAACTATAAAATAAAGATAAGTAATGAAGTTCTGATCTAAGGCACTGTGGGGACCTGGCAAAGCTCAAAGTCATTTATGACTCAGTTTCTCAAAGAGGTACTACCAAAAAGCTATGTCTTATTTAATGTGAATAAACATGAGAGTTTACCCAGACATACCCAGAAGAGGAATGATTACCAGGATTGTGTTTGTCTTTTTTGTTTGTTTTTGCAGTGTTGGGGATTGAACCCAGATCCCCATGCATGCTAAACAAGCATTCCCCCACTGAGCTACATCCCTAGCCTATGATTACCAGGTTTGAGAAACCCCTCTCTAATTTGCAAGCGGGACAGAAGACTGGGTGGGCACTCATTCATCAGATGTTCAGAGCCCCCGGCAAGGATGGAAGTGTACTAGCATTTCAGCATTGGCTAGGAGGGACATCTAGTGGCAGCAGGACACTGGGAGGGTTGTCATCTAGTTAGCACATACCTTCCAGCCAGTTTGTGCATCAAGATTAAGAGAAGGGGGATGGAAGAGGTCGTGTTTGTTCTCTAGGCAGCCATCCATCCACCAATTTCAAGTTTTCAGCAAAGATATTTAGAAAATCTCAAACAGGCTACATCTGGTAGTATCCTTAGAGATACCTAAAAATATCCACATCTTCTTGTAAGAAGGTATCAGAAATAATTGTAAATCCTAGGAGTCATGTTATAGTTTAGATTTTGTGTGGCTATGGGTATCTGAGAGAAAGAGAGAGAGACAGGGAGAAAGAACAAGAATTGGCCAGGAGAACATTACAGTATTGTAAAACAGACATAGATGACAGGAAGAAAGGCAGGGAGGGAACTGTGATTCTCTGACCCCCTATGCTCTTCCCTACTCCTCGGGACAATGTTCTTTACCTGGTTTGACTTTACCTCCCCTCTCTCTGAGGTACATAGCTCCCTGAAAACACTGATTTTAGAACTTTACAATACATCAAAAAATGAGCAGAGGAGGGCTAGGCTTCAGAAATAGGAAAAAGAAGCTAAAAGAGAATAAAAAGGTAGGTTGATCTCCTTGGTATAGAGCTGAGAGGCGGGCAATGCAATGAGGAGTTCAAGGACCCCGGGAAGTTTTGGGTGGTGAGGAGTGGCTGCCTCCAAAAGCCTTAGGTAAGAGAAATTGATGAAGGAAAGAAGAGAGAGAGAGAGATCATTTTGCTGAAATTAAGCTTTTTTTGACAGAGGCAAATTGCATATTGGGTTATTTTGATTAATTTTTTTGACTGGTCTGATCCCAGCATCTCCTTGAAGTGGATGTTCAGTTGTTTTTTCTGAGTGAATGTGTACTTTTAATCACTATTCTAGAAGGGCAAGTGGTCCCAGTTTGGGCACAGTGGATGTGAGTGACTTGTAGAATGTGCTGACAGATAATACCACACATGAAACCAGAGGACAATGGTATAGAGATGCTAGGGGTCTGAGGCAGACATCAGACTTCCACTGTGAGGACTCAGGCCACCTTTTTAAACCAATCCAATAGAACAGAAAATGAGCAGGGGCTTATTTCATCCAACCCACTGAACGGTTCATGTTTGATTACAAAAATAAATAGAAACACAAGAAGCCCCCAAAGTCAAGGTATTTGAATAAAACAGGTGTTTACAACACATCTGTTCCAGTAAATAAGACCTGTTCTCTCAATGACCTAAAAAAAAAAATCCCACCGTGATTTTCTTTATGCATGATTGAGTTCTTTTTTCTACTTCAAATTCTTTGAGGAGCTGAGGGAGTCCTTTGGTAGACAAGTGCTTGCCCATTGTGCATGAGGCCCTGGGTTTGACCTCAGCTCTGTAAAAGTAAAAATAAAAATACTTTTTCTCTCCCTTTACCTTTTTCTGTTTTCAAGGCTCATGTCCAAATTTTTCTCGCCTATGAAATGAGGTTTTCTGACACTTAGAAAATTTTAAAGCCCTCCCTGTCTCTCTCCTAAAACTTCCCAGGACACTCACACCCAACATAAAGCTGTGCTGGAAATGAAGCGTTATTACATAAGCAGTGTGCTTCTCACTGTGGGCTCCGGGGTCCCTGAGCGTGAGGTGTCTCTGAGAGCTCTCTCCCTAAAACCCTCACAGCTGTCCATCTGAAGCTTTTGTACGATTGGTGTGTTTGTGTTTGGTTTTGTCAGTTTGCTTTTTGGGGGTTTTTGAACAAAAATATCCTGTCTTATTCGTCTTCCTGGCCATTTTAAAGTAACATTTAAATATAAAGAATTCTTTAAGTATTAAATCACATCTGGCAGGAAATCAATTTGGCATCAATTTACCAGTAGTTGATGTAACTGAATGTATTTAAAACTATAAACCCAAATTTCTTTTAAACTCTTCCATGATCTGAAAGTTTTAAAATTCAAGTGGAGTGGAGTCTCCCTTAGTTACTCCCAATTAGTAATGTTGAGTGGTATGCATACACAATATACAGATGCATTACCATATCCTAATAAATTCTGTCGGCTTCTCATTGTTCCCTTGTCCTGGGATTTTGTTACATAAAATGCTGCTTTTCCCCCTCTAGCCTGAAAGGAAAGACCTAACTGTAAGTTGTTTTATTCCAAAGCGTAATAGTCCTTTGAAGCAAGTAATGTCATGAACATTATGTTCTTTAAACTTTTCATTCTCTGTGTTAGTGATCTCCACATTTACAAGTTGATTGGTAGAGTTCAAGACAGCTATATTGGAACTTGGATGCATGTGTGTGGCTCAAGTTATTTGATGTATAAAGTAATGTTATTCATTCCCTGACTGCTTGCAAAAGCAAAAAAAAAAAAAAAAATGGGATGGCTTACAATGATAAACAAAATAGGCAAAGTTGTACTAATAAAAAAGAATAAAGGAGCTGGCATTCACTAATGTCCTAGTACACCCAGCTAGGATGTTGCCTGAGATGGTATTTAAATAACAAGGAGCTGACACTTTGGCAGGTGGTGGTATTCAAAGAGATAAGAAGTAGAGAGGCAAAAAAAAAAAAAAGTAGGACAAAGTCAAGCCATTAAAAAAAGAATAGATGAACATACAAAAAAGAAAAACAAAGTGTCCAGATATGAGTAGAGCTGCACAGAAGCACCCCATGAAGCCCAGGGGCTGCAGCTCACTCCTTGTCAAATCTGACTCGTGGTATGTTATGCAATTGTGTGCTTTAAAGGCTCAGGTCAGCATGGACAATATAAAGGGATACCATGAGTTAAGGACTATGGGAAGCTTGTCTTCAACTGAAGACTTAACCTATATGGTTAGTAGTCAAGAAGAAGAAAAAATGTAATGGATTTCAAATGAAAAAAATAGGATTCAATTCTAGAGGGAAAAAAAAGTACCTTTTGTTTTTCTAACAGGAAGAACAAAGGAAAGTAAAAAATAATTATTCCTAGACTATAGATCCAACAAATCACAGCTCAGCCTTTTTCTCCCACTCTATAAGGGAAAGCAAAGAAATATTGGCTACATCTTTTATAAAGAATGATGTTAATGCTTGAGGAGAGAAAAATGCTTCCATTGTAGCAAGGTTTCAAAGAAAAGTTACTATAACAAAGTCATTAAAATTATGTTATAATTATCCATTTTCAGCATGGCTATGAATATTTTATATATGTGCCAGGAGAAAGAGCTTGAAAACTAAGTATTATGCACGCCTGATCCTCAATGCTGAAGCCCAAACTGGCTACTGTCCATTGACAAGAGGGACTGAGTACCTTACAAAAAATTGGGAAAACAGGATTGAGACACACAAATTTCACCCAAAGACAATGGACCAACTTTAAGGAAAGAGGCCCAACTGAGAGCTTTATGATACATAGCACTTAGATTATTTCCATACAAATACTCCCAGGATGAAGGACAAGAATTCCTATCAAATTAGATGACCCTAAAGAGGGAGTCACTCTGATCTTTTGCACCCTTGTTCATGAAAGGAGGAAACAGCCCTTTGGTGTCTGGACCCATCTAATTCAAGATGACACAGGTTTGAATGAGCTTGTTTGAACCTATCTCTGTAAAAACTTAAAAAATGACAGCTCCGGAAAAGGGACTAAGGGTTTGTTGTGTAATGGCTGTTGTGACCCTATTTACCTCTTACCTATAATACATTTGTCAGAAGCATTTTATTTCCTGGGACCATTATTCTCACTGTTTCTTATGTTCTGCAATGTGCCACAGGACACATACTCATCTTCATGCATCACGATATTTGGTATTCCCAACAATCACATAGAACAAGCACTCTTATCCTTCTTTACAGGTGAGAATCTTAAGTTCACATACACTCAGACTCTTCACCCACAGCTTCACCTTTAATACAACACAGAGCTGGGATTCAAGCTCACTCCTTTGTTTGGAGTTATTTTCAAAGGACCTTTCTGACTCTCTCAGATAAGCATTTATATTCAAGAGAAACCAAAACATAACATTTGGCTTGCACAGAATCATTTATCTTCATCTTTTGGCACTGTGATTATGTAGCATTTATAAACTCCCTGTCCAGTCAGGCAAATACTTGCACTTCTGTGCTTTGATTTAGTGCACTGAGTCCCACTATCGAAGTTACTAGGCTTGCAAATGGTCATAATCAGCATCTAGATTTTAAGGCTTAGGCTTCTAAATCACTTGGCTGAGACGAGATTTGATGTTAGGAGAAAAAAAAAAAACAGGTACGAAGGACTGAGTTACCATCACACATCAATCAGAAATGAATTGGCTTGATTTTAATATGGGTTGTAAACAAACCATATGTATAGAAAGAGAATAACTGATTCAAATAGGTTTCTTTTAGGAAAACATCAAATATAATGGCTGTTATATAAAAGTTGAAAGTTTTTTGTCACGGGGTTACTTTCTCTTTTTGCAAAATACTGCTTAGAACTGAAACAATTCAAAGTATAATCTCAGTTCTCAAGAGTATATAACTACCAAGAGAAAGAGGCTTCAAATCTTCCAAATCTTCTATAGGGAGAATGTAATGTAAACTATAAAAATAATGTTTTTTTGATCAGAGGAAATTCTTTGTCATTATTTCTGTTTTCCATATGGCTCTGGATATATTTGAAAAGAATGTATTTTATGGCTCAAATTTTTTTCCATAGCTGGACATAGATGCAAAGCCTATAAATGAATGGCATGCATTGTATATAATCTTCACTTAGGAGGTAGTCTGTCTCCTGAGACCTCCAACTCCCTAAGAATTTGAAGGCAGAGTTTCTCCCATTACAGTCTGTTTGCTTTCCATCATGACAAATCATATTTGATTTATACTGAGAGAAACTTTTATATGGGTCTTGGATATCTGTAAGGGTACAGTAAGAACTAGCATGTTTGGAATATTCATCCTTTTATTTTTCAACGAATGCAGTATGAGAGTAATAACAAACATAAGCATGAATAAAACATTAATTTGGCACTTTCTAGTTTATGAGTGCTTTCATTTTTCTGTGAGCTGCAAACTTGTAGAGTCTACAGTCTGCTGTACTACTCCACAGGCTTCTGGAACTCCAAACTTGTGCACAAACATGACTCTCTTCCAGCATCCCTTTTCTCAGGAATGACACTATCATGCATCCAGTGAGCCAAATCAGAAATCTAGTAGTCGTCCTTCACACTTGCATTAGCCTCACATTGATATCTAATTTGTTGTCCTTGGCATTCAATTTTTCCTTGAATCCTAAAAAAATGTTCTTTTCCTCGTGGCAAAAGAAGGAGCAAGGATTGGTGAGACACTGAATCTTTCCTAAAATTTGCCTTCTTCAGACAATGCTTATTATATTGATCTAATAAAGCATGAATTCATTTTTGGCACATTTGAATAACATTATAAAATGATAATAAAATCTTTATTTTCTTGTTTTTTTTTTCAGTCCTGAGGATTGAAACTATGGCCTTGGGCATATCAGATAAACACTCTACCACTAATGTATACCCCAGCCTATATTATCTTAATTTATATATAAAGTGTAATATGAATCCAATAAAATTAAACATTCCTTGAGAATTGAATAATTATTAGGCTGAAAAATTGAGTGAACGCTAAGTTGTATGTTATCTCTTGAGCATAGTGGTGCCATTTTAGCAACTAAACAGTTATACTCACCATCTTTGTTTGAATTATCCATATATCATGTGAGTTTTGAGTAATAGAAAGTCAGTAAAGTATCTTTCCCTTAGAATATGGCTGCTCCATAGGTGTGAGCTTGTGGGAAAGAGATTTTTCTCACCTAATATAAAGATCTTCAATGTTATTTCATTATTTGATAATATTTTATTTCTGGTAAAATTTTGCTCGATCTTTAAGCATTCTGTATGAGCTAAATCTTCACCATGAAAGCAAAATAAAACAGACAATAGGGAGAAGGAGAGAGAAAATTGTATGATGCAGCAGAGCTTGTGGCTCCATGCACATTTGTTGTTTGGGAATTTAGAACAAGGCCTTCCTGAGTATTTCAAATGGCATGTTGGTATTGGTTCTGGCTGTGAGTTAAAATTTATTCTTAGCATTTAGTTGCTGCAGTTTCACACAATGTGGATCTGGCAATCAGGTACTCTTAATAGGCTTATTATTTAACATTTTAATCAGATTTTGGATGTTAAAGCAACCTCAATTTGGCTTGACAGTGTATCTGAGAAAAATGTATTTATTTCTACTCCCTAGCTATTATGTTCCCATATTCTTTGAAATGGATGTTGTATGGTCATATCTTCAATTTGCATTTAGCACATATCTATGGAATCTCATTGAAAATTGCTCAAGGTTGGCTTCACAGATATTTTCACAAATGTAGGAATCCACATTATGTCTCTTATCCCTCATACAAACAACTGTCTGGCTGTCAGATTATTCCAGTTTTTCTTCCATTTTCCAGGAGAAACTCATTGACTTTGTAATAAATTCTCTGAGGAAAACCACCAAACTGCCAATACCCTGGGCTGCAGTGGCCTATCTGGCATGTACTTAGTGTTATTGATGTTCTAAGCCACATCAATAAGTCTGTCTTAGCATCCATCACAAGATGTGTCACTCTCCTTCTGTATCTCGGTCCTTAATGTTCTCTGTGCCTTCTTAGCATTCATTGCTGTGATATGGGAAAAAAAGATAATAGAGATTGCAATCATCCAGGTGATTCTACCTGAAGACTCAGTTTCCTCTCCTAAAACATAGAGATTTTGTGATAATCAAAGGAAGTCATTACACATGAACACTTCATGCAATGTAAATGGCAATAACCAATGAGTGGTATTGATTTTATAAACAACAGCTATATTATTTTTAACTAAATTTTCAGGACATGAAGAGTATTAAATTAAGGAGTGTCTTCCCAGAAACAATTAGAACATATCCGTAGCCCTCCTAATATCTCACTATGTATTTTTTTTTTAATATTGACATTAGTAATATAAAAAAGAAACCAAAAGCATCTCCATCTTTCAGTCAAGGTGGTTGAAGCAGAGGAATTTTGTTTGTTTGTTTTGTTGTTGTTATTTTTTTGTGTTCTGAGGGTTGAACCCAGGGCATTGAGAATACTAGACAAGCACTCTACCCCTGAGCCCCATTTCCAGCCCAAAGCAGAGGAATTTTGATAAATGCTATTGATTATGAAACTAGAAGTAGTAGAACCAGGGCCCTCACTCAAACCAAGATGATTCTTAAATCAAGGGCTATGCTGATTGCAATTTTAAGTAGCCAAATAAAAATATTAGTAGTAATCTAGTCCATGGAATCATTTCAGTTGATTTTGTATTAAGTTTCTTAGTTACTTTTTGTCTTTCCATTTTCCATAATTTACTTCTTTCCAGGACATTTGTTCTCTCTTTATGTCACAGTAAAGCATCACTATTGTACGGTAGTGCACACCTAGAATCCCAGTGAGTAGGGAGGCTCAGCCTAAACAGGGAATTTAGCAAGATCCTGTCTCAAAAAAAATTTTTTAAAGGGCTGGGGAGGGTTGCTTGGCGGTTGAGTATCAGTACATAAATGCACCAGTACATAAATAAATGAATGAACACAGAATAAATAAATAAAGCTTTACTATCATTGGTCCCTAGAAAATTTGAATGGCAAGGGACAACTAATTAGGAAATGAGGGGAGCTGGAACTGAAAAAGAAAGACCCTAGCAAAAATGTGATCTGGCTCAAAAGTCTTTCAGAAAGAGTCTCCAGCCAAGTTCTATAAGAAAGTGAGAATGCAAGTCAGGTCCCAGGTTTAACAATGGTTGCTGAGAGGAGCTTTCATAAATTCACTATGATCTATCAAGGTAAAGACCTCCTTTGGTATGGGCATGAACCCCTAGGACTTCCAGATTCTCTCCATGTTCCATCAAGAAAGTGCTTATGGACTTTCAGGTCCCTTGACCTCAGAAGCCAGAGGATAGTCCTGAGGAAATGATCCAAGGGTTTGGGGAGAATTTTGTCAGAGTACCAATAGTATCAGCAGTGATTGCCTACTATCTATTTTAAGAAAACATTCTAAATATTTACTAAGCATTATTCAATATTTACTAATATTCTAAATATTTATTAAAGAAAAAGTTAATATATCCATTTGAGATTAGGATATAAATTTTTATGTCTTCATTATCAATGTGGAGATTGGAGAGAATACAAACAAGGTAGATATGATTAATTGACAAAGTGGATATAAAATTAGTAAATTATATATAGAAAGAGATTAGGTTGAAAAGAATCAAAGAAACTTAAATTTAAAAAGGTACCAGTTTTCAAACATTGCATTTGTTGAAAATAGTGAACAGGAAAGAGAGACAGAAAAGAGAGGAAGTGGGCAGAGGAAGGAGAGAGAGGGAAGGAGGATGGAAGAGAGGAAGGAAAGGAAGGAAGGAAGGAAGGAAGGAAGGAAGGCAGGAAGGCAGGCAGGCAGGCTGGCTCATGGTTTAGAACAGTATGGTGAATAGAATATTTTCTATTCTCTTTTTGAGAATCTAATGTAAGAAATACTTCCAAATTTTTTTTTTCTAAGAATTATACTATAAGCCCTTTGCAGTAGTACACACCTATAATTCCAGTGAGAGTCAGAGGCAGGAGTATCATGAACTTTAGGCCAGCCTCAGCAACTTAGCCTGACACTGCCTCAAAATGAAACATTAAAAAGGCTGGGATGTAACTGAGAAGTAGAATGAACTGGGGTTCAAGCCCCAGAAATGGAAAAAAAAAGTCATATGAAAAGACTTTCTGAGTTTTAGTTGACCTTTGGGTTTGTGACATATGATTAACTTAACCCCCTTTCATCCAATTACTTGTTTAAAAATAAATGAGAGCCGGGCATGGTGGCCCACATCTGTAATCTTGGCAACTTGGCGGATTGAGGAAGGAGGATTGACATTTCAAATCCAGCCTTAGCCATGTTAGTAAAGCCCTCAGCAACTCAGTGAGATCCTGTCTCAAAATACAAAATAATAAGAACTGAGAAGGTAGCTCAGCGGTAAAGTGTCCCTGTGTTCAATCTCCAGTACCAAGAACAAGCAAACAAACCAAACCAAACCAAGAACAACAGGATAATGCTTAGGAAAAGAACCAGAAGTGAAAACAAGCAACCACAAAAGGAAAATTCTGTGTGTTCTAACTCTAGTGTATTTTTAATTAGCAAATATAAGCTTAGCCCATTCCTGATCTTCGCACAAGCAAGCTGCATCTATAGCCCTGAGTCTTGGTCTCCTTAGCATAAATGCTCTCTGGCTTTTTAAGGTTTTTGCCTTTTTGAACTCTTCCTTCACACTGTTTTCAATTTTAGGATCATAAAAATAGGGTACCTGTGTGCTGACAAGATAAATCTATTAGGGGGAAAGTGACATTCATCCGAATGTAACCACATGTAACTCTTAAAGAGACCAGAATGGTTTTTCTCCTGGAAAAGTACATTTTTATGGTATATAAAAAAACACGTTGATGGGCCACTTGGGGATGAGTAAGTGATTGACAAAACTGAGAAGAGAAAAGGAATATACTTGCCCTAAATAATAAAGCAAAAAGTGTGGATTTTTCATGAGTAAATCAGTAAGAAGAGAAGAGAGTTCTTCTGCTTACACTGGATGGAATGAGTCAGCTAAGTGGGAACTGTAGAGGAGGGGCAAATGAGAAATGCTTTCAGACTTTAAGAACAGACATATTTAATGTAGTTTTCTCTAAGTATACTTGGGGGATTTGTTCCAGGACACCCTGCAGATACCAATATCTGCAGATGTTCAAGTCTCTTACATAAAATGGAGTGATATTTGCATTTAAACTATGCACAATCTCCCTTTAAATCATTGCTGCATTAGTTATGATACCAAATACCTTGTAAATACTGTGTAAATAATTGCTATATTGTATTGCTTAGGGAATAATGACAAGAAATAAAAGTTCATGCTCAGTAGAGGCTTATTTTTTCCAAATATTTTCAATCCATGATTGATTCGATCCAAGGATGTGGAACCCACGGACAGAGGGCCAAATGCAGTTTGTTATTAAGTTATCTGCTTTCAAATACTGTCATTGTCACTTTGCCTTCCAACCAGTAATAAAGTGACCTATGCATACAGCCTTGAGCCAATGATATTTGGGAGGTAAGGGGAGTGGGTGAAGCCTTAGAGTTCCAGTGTGGAGATGAGAGCAGTGTCAGTGGATGGGCCAGTGCACTGTCACTCCATTAGTGGACTTGATACACACCTGTCTTGCCCCCCACATTTATTATAGGGAGTGAATCTTAGACATGGAGGAGGAGGAAAGTTGTAAGAAAAGTACATAATTTAGTTCTGGTTTGAAAGCATATTTCTGGTACCACTCTCCTAAGGAAAGCTGATATTTGGGGGCCCATGTTGACAGTATTTGTGTAACTCCTTTATAGTCATATCATCATTTTTTCTCTAACGCAAAAGCATAAAAATCAGAAAAGGAGGCAGGTTGCAAAAATGCAGACCCTGATTTAGGAGACAGAGGAAGGACTTGAGATTTTCTATTTGGGATAATAACAAAAGACCTCTCTGTTACCGGTACTTAAGAAATACTTAATAACTTACTTGTGATTTAAACAATCCAAATTTAAATAAGAATATTTGGCCTTATAATTTTTCCCTCTCCCTTTTTTGGAGACACCATAATGATTCAATGACTTTTTGTATATTCATAAGATCAAACAGCCAAGATGCAATGCCCTTGTGTTTTCATTACCTCAATAAATAACACTGTACATTAGCAGTCCTTCCTTTTAGTCCCTGGGAAACACTAACTTGCATTCTATCACTATAGGTCTCTCATTTCTAGATACCACACATATATGGAATAAAAAAATGTAGTCTTGCAAACCAGGCTTCTTTCCTTTCTTAATTTTAATTGTTTAATTGACCCATAAAAATTATACATAATTTTGGGCTTCCACATGACCTTTAACACAAATATACCTAGTGTAATTATTCAAGTCTGGGCAAATATATCTTTCTTCTCAAATGTTTATGACTTATTTGTGATGAAACATTCAAAATAATTTTATCTGGCTTCATTGAAATACTCAGTACATTATCATTATCTACAATAATAATCATCCTACTGTGCAACAGAACACCAGAACTTATTTTTCCTATTTATAAATCAGTAGCCATTTATCAAACTTTCCCATCCCGCCCTCCCTCTTCCTCCTCCACCTCAGTAACCACAGTTCCATTCCCAAATTCTATGAGTTCAATTTATCTATCTAGCTACGTATCTATCTACTTAAATGCATTGTTACTCATATTAATTATACAAAATAGGTTTAACTGTGAAATTTTCATGCATGCATCTCCTGTGCTTTGATCATATACACCCTCTGTACTACTCACTATTGTTCTGGACTTTCTTCCTTCACACATGTTTCCTTCCCCTTCCCTGAGAGGCCTGCTTTGACCGTCAAGCCATCTTTCTTTTTTTCATATGTGAATCAAAACATGCAATACTCATCTTTCTGAGAACAGCTTATTTGGCTTAATATGATGACCTCTATTTCCATACATTTTGCTGCAAATGTCCTGAGTTCATGCTTCTTTATGGCTGACTAATACTCAGTTGTGTACATATATCACGTTTCCTTTTTCCATTCATCTGTGACAAGCACCTAGACCGATTCCATAACCTGGTTATTATAAATAGTGCTACATCTCTTTTGTAGGCTGACTTAATTTCCTTCGGGTCTACACCTAAGAGTGGTATAGCCCGATCATATGGAAGTTCTATTTTCAGCTTTTTTAGGAACCTCTATATTGTTTTCCATAGTAAATTTATTAATTTTCCATTCCACCAGCAAAATATAAGACTTACTTCCCCCTCCGCCCATCTTCACCAGCATGTGTTATTTTCTGTTTGGTTGATAAATATCTACTATGATTGGGGTGAGATGAAATCTTGAGATCAACTTTCATGAGTATGATCTTGTAGACTTTGTCTTTCTGCCAAGTCTTCCTTTTTCTTTTAGTATAAAATTTTCAAGATTCATCCATGTTGTAACATTTATCAGTGTAGTAAAAAGAAATGAAAATTCCTTTCTATGACAGAATAATATTTTCCTATATATGGATATTCCATATTCTGTGCATTCATCAGTTGATGGATACTTGGATTATGTGTACTTTGGGCATTATTAATAATGATACTATGAACATCCATGTAGAAGGTTTTGTATAGGCATATGTTTCTGTTTCTCTTGGTTGCATAGTAGAACTGCTATAAATAGACTGCTAGGTTATAAGATAATTCTGTGATTAACATTTTGTGGAACTACCAGACTGTTTTCTAAAGCAGTTGCACAATTTAACATTTCACCAAAAAATTATGAGGGCTTTGTTTTTTCCAAAGCCTTGCCAACATTTTTTTTTATTTATATATGAAAGCACAATACATTACAATTCTTATTACACATACAGAGCCCAATTTTTTACATCTCTGATTGGTTGTATACAAAGTATATTCACACCAATTTGTGTCTTTATACACGTAATTTGGTAATGATTAACATCACATTCCACCATCATTTTTAACCCCATGCCCTCTCCCTTCCACTCCCACCCCTCTGCCCTATCTAGAGTTCATCTAATCCTCCCATGCTCCCTCTCCCTGTCCCTCTATGAATCAACCTCCTTATATCAGAGAAAGCATTCGGCATTTGGTTTGGGGGGATTTTTTTATTTTTTTATTTTTTTTTAAATAATGGCCATTCCAGAGGGTATGAAATGGTATTTTATTGTGGTCATGATTTTAATGGCCTTTATGACCACTGACCATCTTTTCATATTCATATTTATCACTTGTATTATTATTTTATTTTAATTTTTTGAGAAATGTGTCCTTAAATACACATCCATTCTTATGTTGAATTATATAAGTTCCATGAGTTTTTTTTTATATTCTGAGTACTATACACTTACATATGATTTTTCAAATGTTCTCTCAGTCATTTAGTGAGTTTTTTTGTAACATTTATTGATAGTGTCCTTTAAAAACTTTTAATTACAATTAAGTATAACTTATCTTCTTTTCTTACAAAGATTTACACATTTAGATTCATATAAGTATAATAATTTTAGATTTTATATTCAGGTTCTTGATCCATTTCAATTTTCTACTTGTGCCTGCTAATAAGAAATAGTCCACCTCATTCTTTTGTATGTAATTATCAAGTTTTCTGAGTGCCATTTCTTGATAGGCCACTCTCACCTCATTGAACACTCTTTAGGAAAATCAGTTGCCATCAATTCTGGAATCCCAGGTGTTCTATTAATTTATGTGTCTGTCCATATGCTACTACTAGACAGTCATGATGAATGTAGGTTTGTAGTACCAAAGTGGTTCACACTTTGAAACCAAAAGTGTGAGTCTTTCAATTTTTTTTCTTTCTCCGGATTGTATTAGCTCCTCTATATACTAAAATTCCCAAGAGAATTTTAAGATTATCTTGTCATTTTCTGGGGAAAAAAAATTCCAACTTGGATTTTGATACACATTGCAATGAATCTGCCCATCAATTTGATTTTGAAACTGTATTGATTTTTTTTTCCAATATGTTCACACAGGATGACTTCTTTAATTTCTTTCAATGGTTCTATAGTTTTCAGTGAACTAGCATTATATTTCTTATATTATTTTTTCTAAATATTTTTGATATTTTGTTAAATAGAACTTTTTCTTAATATCATTTCATATTTTCATTGTAAGTATATAGAAAAAACTGATTTTGTATACTTATATCCTGCAACTTTACTGAAGGTATCTGCTCTATTTATTTATATTTTCATCTGTGCATTTCTTAGCATTTTCTATATAGAAATATAGACCATCCACTAATAGTAAGGGTTTTACTTCCTCCTTAGCAATCTGGATGTCTTTTATTTCATTTTCTCCCATCATTTCTCTGAACATTATCTATTACAATGCTAAATAGAAATGTCTGAAGCAGACATCTTGTCTTACTCCTGATTTTCAGAGGAAAGCAATAAATCATTTTGTGTGAAATATTATATTAGCTGTGGGTTTTTCATAGCTGCCATTTATCAAGTTGTGAAATTTCTCTTTCATTCTTGGTTTGCTTAGGTTGTTTTTCTCATGAAAGGGATTTATCAATGGTTATTCCTGCATCACTGAGATGACCATGTGGTTGTTGTATTTTATTTTGTTAAGATAGTGTTTTAATCAGCATTGGATTGACTTTTGCTTGTAAGACTAATCTATTCCTGAGATAAATTTATGTGAACATTATGTACAATCATTTTATTTTATTTTTTTAAAGAGAGAGAGACGAGCGAGAGAGAGAATTTTTTTAATATTTATTTTTTAGTTTTCAGCAGACACAACATCTTTGTTTGCATGTGGTGCTGAGGATCAAACCCCGGGCCGCACGCATGCCAGGTGAGCTCGCTACCGCTTGAGCCACATCCCTAGCCCTGTACAATCATTTTATATGTTTCTGATTGATTTAATAATATTTTGATAATTTTTCATCTAGATTCAGGAAATGTAGGAAGTATTTGTTCCTTGTTCTCTTTTTATTTATTTTTTAATGGGGTTGAGAAAAATTGTGTTAATTCTTCTTTAATTTTTTGATAGAATGCACCAGAAAAGCCATCTAATTCTGGACTTTCTTTGTGAGAAATGTTTTGAAACTAATTTTTTCTCTTTGTTATAGGTCTATACAAATTTTCTATTTCTTCTTGAGTCAGTTTCAGTAGTGTCTATTTTCCTAGAAATCTGTTCATTTTTTTTATTATCTAATTTGTCAGCATACAATTGTTCATAGTATTCCTTTAGAAAGTCTGCCTGTCATCTATCTACCCACCCATCTGGTAGTAATGTCCTTTTTTTTTTTATTCACTATTTTGGTGAGTTCTGTTCACTCGCTTAAACTTCATCAGAATAGATGTTTGAATTTTGTTGATCTTTTCAAAGAATAGAATTTTTGTTTCATTGGTTTTCTATTGTTTTTCTATTTTCCCTTTCATATATGTCCACCCTAAATTTTATTATTTCTTCCTTCTGCTTTCTTTGAGTTTAACCTGCTCTTCTCTTTTCAGTGTCTTAAATGGTGAAAATTTAGATAATTTTAGATCTTTTCCAATGTAGGCATTTGTAGATATAAAGTGACCTAAACACTGTATTAGCTGCATCAAATGAATTTTAACATGATGTGTTTCCATTCTTGTTCATTTTATGACACTTTCTGATTTCTGTGTGATTCACTGTTTGAATAACTATTTATTTAGAAATATGTTGTTTAAGTGTTCATTTATCTGCTAATTTTTCAAATTTACTTCTAATATAATTCTTTTGGGCTAGAGAATATATTTCATATGATATAGTCATCTTACTTTATTGAGACCTGTTTTATAGTCAAATATATGGTGTTATTCTTTATAACTTTTAATGTGCATTTGGGAAGAATATATATTCCTTTGCCTTCTTGCTATTTGTTTTATGTATTTGTTTCCTCTCTTTCTCCAATATTACCTTTTGTATTAAGTAGATAGTTTACAGTGCGCCACTTAAATTTTGCTGTTTATTTTGTTACATTTTTGTCATATTCTTAATGATTGCCCAGAGATAAAATTGATATCATACATCTGTTAGCCTAGTTCTTATTAACACCTATAATTTCAGTATCATAAGAACATTTCCCCCAATATAGATCTGTTCCCTTCCTGATCCTTTATGCTATTATTGTCAGATAAGTGACTTCTTTATATGATGTGTGCCCATCAACACAGGCTTATGGTTGTTGCTTTATGTAATTTTTGAAAATCAGATGGAAAAAAAAAGAATTATAAGCAAAATTTACATTTATATTGTCTGATAAGTATTAATACAGAGACCTTTACTAGTGTTTTCAGTTCATGCATGTTTAAGTTATCATATGGAGTCCTTTCATTTCAGGCTAAAGGTTTCTCTTGAGCATTTCTTGGATGAGAGCTATGACAGCAAAGCATTTTCTGGCCTTTTTAAACATGGAAATGTGGTAATTTCTCCATATTTTATTCTTGTAATAATTTTACTGATATCTAATTACTAAATCATACAATTCACCGATCTGACATATACAACTCCATAGTTTTTGCTATATTCACGATTTGTGCCACCATTCCCCCAAACAATTTTAAAATACATTATCACCCCAAAATGAAAACTCTGTGACCTTGTGTAAGGAAAGTAATCAGATCCAATTCCCTCATTGTGTGTCTCTTGACAGATAGTATGTTTAATATCAAACTTCCTCAAATTTCTTATTGTCAAATATCTGTATCTTTCCTTTTGTTCCCATTATTGTACAATCATTTTATTAACTATAGTCACAAAACTATACTGAGATCCCAGTGCTCATTATTCTTATGTCAGAAACTTTGCCCCTATCCATTCATCTACCGAAAGGAATCTGGATTGGTTCTACAATTTAGCTACCATGAATTGTGCTGCTATAAACATTGATATGGCTGTGTCCATGTAGTAGTTGTTTGTAAGTCCTTTGGGTATAAACTGAGGAGTGGAATAGCTGGGTCAAATGGTGATTCCATTCCCAGTTTTCCAAGGAATCTCCATACTGCTTTTCAGATTGGTTGTACCAATTTGCAGTCCTACAGCAATGTATGAGTGTGCCTTTTTCCCCACATCCTTGCCAACACTTATTGTTGTTTGTATTCTTAATAGCTGCCATTCTGACTACAGTAAGATGAAATCTGAGCATAGTTTTGATTTGCATTTCTCTAATTGCTAGAAATGCTGAACACTTTTTTCATATGTTTGTTGATTGATTGTATATCCTCTTCTGAGAAGTGTTCAGTTCCTTGGCCCATTTATTGATTGGGTTATTTGGTTTTTTGGTGTTAAGATTTTTGAGTGCTATATATATATATATATATATATATATCACAGAGATTAGTGCTATACCTTATGTGCATATGGTAAAAATTTGCTTCCATTCAGGAGGTTCTCTATTCACCTCACTGATTGTTTCTTTAGCTGAGAAGCAGCTTTTTAGTTTGAATCCATCCCACTTATTGATTCTTGGTTTTAATTTTTGCACTATAGGAGTCTTATTAAGGAAGTTGGGGCCTAATCTGACATGATAAAGCTTTGGGCCTACTTTTTCTTCTATTAGGCACAAAGTTTCTGGTTTAATTTCTAGATCCTTGATCCACTTTGAGTTGAGTTTTATGCATGGTGAGAGACAGGGGCTTAATTTCATTTTGTTGCTTATGGATTTCCAGTTTTCTCCAATGTATGTTTTTGGTGCCTTTGTCTAATATAAGATAACTTTGTAGTTATTTGGGTTAGTCTCTGTGTTCTTTATTCTCTACCATTTGTCTACAAGTATATTTTGGTGCCAATTCCATGCTTCGATTGTTACTATTGCTTTGTAGTATTTTTTTAAGGTCTGGTACAGTAATGCCACCAGCTTTACTCTTCTTGCTAATGATTGCTTTGGCTATTCTGGGTCTCTTATTTTTTTTCAGATGAATTTCATGGTTACTTTTTCTAATTCTATGAGGAATGTCATTGAGATTTTGATTGGGATTGCATTGAATCTGTATAGTGCTTTTGGTAGTATGCTCATTTGGGCGATATTAACGCTGCCTGTCCAAACAAAGGCACTATGGAACTCAATAATACAATCAATAACTTAGATTTAACTGACATATATAGAATATATTATCCATCAACCAGTGAATACACTTTCTTCTCAGCAGCACATGGATCCTTTTCTAAAATAGACCATATATTATGCCACAAAGTAAATCTTAGTAAATACAAAAAAAGTAAAGAGAATGTACTGCATTCTCTCAGACTACAATGGAATGGAATTAGAAATCAATGATAAAATAAAAACAATAAAAGCTACTCCAACACCTGGAGACTAAATAACATGCTACTGAATGAACAGTGGGTTGCAAAAGACATCAAGGAGGGGATCAAAAAGTTTTTAGAGGTAAATGAGAACACTGATACAATGTATTGAAATCTCTGGGACCCTATGAAGGCAGTTGGAAGGGGAAAGTTCATTGCATGGATTTCATTCCTTCAAAGAAGGAAAAGAAAACAAATACATGACCTAACATTACAACTCAAAGCCCTTGAAGAAGAAGAACAAATCTACCCACAAAACAGTAGAAGACAGAACATAACTAAAATCAGAGATGAAATCAATGAAATTGAAACAAAAGAAACAACTGAAAAAAATGACAAAACAAAAAGTTGGTTCTTCGAAAAAATAAATAAAATTCATAAACCATTAGCCATGCTAATGAATAGAAGGAGAGAAAAAACTCAAATTACTAACATCCATGATAAAAAAAGCAATATTATGATGGATACTAAAGAAATACAGAAGATAATTAGAAATTATTTTGAAATGGATGGATACACAGCTGAGTTCCTACAAGACCTTTAAAGAAGAACTAACACCAGTACTTCTCAAACTATTCCATAAAATAGAAAAAGAGGGAGCACTTCCAAATACATTCTATGAGGCCAATATCACCCTGATTCCAAAATCAGAGAAGGACACATCAAAGAAAGAAAACTTCAGACCAATATCTCTAATGAATAAGGATGCAAACATTCTCAATAAAATTCTGACAAATCATAAACAAAAACATATCAAAAAGATAGGGCACCATGACAAGTAGGGTTCATCCCAGGGATGCAAGGTTGGTTCAATATATGAAAATCAATAAATGTAATTCACACATCAATACACTCAAAGATAAAAATAATATGATCATCTCAAAAGATGTGGAGAAAGCAATTGATAAAATACAGCATCCCTTCATGTTCAAAATGCTAGAAAAACTAGGGATATCAGGAACATACCTCAACATTGTAAAGGCTATCTATGCTAAGCCCCAGGCCAACATCATTCTAAATGGAGAAAAATTGGAAGCATTCCCTCTAAAAACTGGAACAAAACAGGGATGCCCTCTTTTACAAATTTTATTTAACACCATTCTTGAAATTCTATCCAGAGCAATCAGACAGTTGTTGATTTTTAATATTACATTTTATTTTTCATCAATATGTATTAATTATATTTATTAATGGAGTTCAGGGTGATATTTTACTGCAGATTTATAGGGTACACTAATCAAATCTGGAATCTCTTTATTTTATTTCCCACCCTCCTAATCTCTAGTAATCACCATTGTACATTCAGTTCAATATTTTAGCTTCCACATATGACAATAAATATCTTCTACTTGTGTTTTTAGGTTCCAACACTTAACATAATATCCTTCAATTCCATCCATTTTGCTACTAATGACATAATTTCTTTCTTTCTTATAGCTGAATAATATTCCTCTGTGTGTGTGTGTGTGTATGATTTTCTTTATCCATTCATCAGCTGATGGGAACCTATGCTGATCCATATCTTAGTTATGTGAATACTGCCACAATAAACAGGGACAAGCACTTATTTCCTTTGGATATACATCTTAGAACTGAGAGATTTGGATTATATGGTAGATGTATTTTTATTTTGGAAGAGGATTCCATACAGTTTTCCATAATGGCTATAATAATTTACATTCTCACTAACAGTATGAGAGATCCTTTTTATCCATATCTTCACCAGCATTTGTTATGTGATTTCAACCATCAGTTTTATCGAGGCTTGCTTACACATGCCGCATTGCTTCTCTCTTGCTGCTTTTAAGATTCTCTTTGTCTTTTGACAGTTTGATTACACTGTATCAGTTTGTGGGTAACTTTAAGATTATCCTGTTTATAATAGAATGTTGAGCATTTGGGATTTTTAAATTTATGTTTTCAAACAAATTTGGACCATTATTTCTGTAACTGTTTTTCTGATGTTTTCCTCTTTCCCCTCCTCTTGGTAATCCCATAATATGGATGCTGGTATGCTGTCACAGATCTGTGAAGCTCTGTTCATTTGTTTTCTTCCCCACCTCCCCCTTTCCCACAGGTTGGACAGTTTCAGTTGTTCCCTCTTAAAGTTTGATGATTTATTTTCTCCACCTGTTCAAATATCTGTTATGCCTCTATATTGGATTTTCCATTTCAGTTTTTGTACTTTTCAACTCAACAGTTCTTATTTGGTTCTTTTTTATCGTTTATCTCTCTCTCTCTCTCTCTCTCTCTCTCTCTCTCTCTCTCTCTCTCTCGATGTTTTGGTGACATGACATTCACATACTTACATTTATATCTATTGATGTGATTTCCTTTTTGTCTCTGGACATATCTAAAATAGCTTATTTAACGTCTTTTGTCTATTAAGCCTAAACTTTAGGCTCTCCAAGAAACAGTTTCTCTGGATTGTGTTTTCCTATATGCAGGCTATGCTTTCTTTTCATGTCTCACCATTTGTTATAAACTGAACATTTTATATTCTATAATGTGACAACTCTGGAAATCAAACTTTTCCTTCTCCCTAGGGATTTTTGCTATTACTGTACTTTTTATTGTGTAATAACTTGTCTGGATAAATTATGTAAAATCAATACTTTGTCATATGTGGCCAAAAGTTTTTGCTCAGTTAGCTTGGTAGTTCATTAATGATTGAACAACCCCTGGAATTGATGCATCTCCCAGTCTTTGCCCAG
This sequence comes from Marmota monax, assembly GCF_021218885.2. Classification (NCBI taxonomy): domain Eukaryota; kingdom Metazoa; phylum Chordata; class Mammalia; order Rodentia; family Sciuridae; genus Marmota; species Marmota monax. The sequence continues at coordinate 1,460,996 of NW_026692881.1, forward strand.
TGGTTCTATATGTTTGACCACATTTTTGGTGCTCTTGGGGATTACAATGTTGTCTTCACTTTTACCTTCTGTTGATATGGTGCCTCGAGGTCATCCACAAGTGACAGCTTGAACCCTTGTCAGTTCCTTCCTGAGCATAAGCATAGCCCTGTGCATATACATTCTGAGAAATATAGTGAAACCTTTTTCCTTGTCAGCTTTTCCTTTTAAACTTTTTGCTCAGTTTATTGTTTACCCTAACTGTTATGTATTACTTCAGGCAGCCAAAATGTTAAACAATTGACTATAAATCTTTTTTGACAAATGTCCCTGGGGAAGGGCCTTTTCATACTGGTGAATTCTGCATCACATCTGGTAAAGTCAACCTTGCAATTGGCTCTTCCTGGGAACCACTAGATGGGTCAAATACTGACAATACCTCAGGAATGAGGCTTTGAAAGATTTCCAGCCTCATTTTGCCCCCTCTAGTCTGCTGGTTTCACGGGTGATTGAAGGCTATTGATTTCAGGGTAGTGAGGAGCTGAGGAGAGAAGGATTGAAATAGGACAAACTTTCTGTTCTTACCAAGATTCAGCCATTTTTTTTTATTGAATAAAATCTCCCCAGATTGCTGCTCTGGCCAATTTCCAAAGTTCTAAAAGAGTTGAATCTGATAATATCTGCCAATTTTCTCATTGCTTTTATGAGAGAGAAAATGTTCAGAGACTCTTTAGTCACCATGTTGCTGACAGCACTCATAATGTTGTTCTCTAACAACAATAACAACAACAAAAAATAAAAGATTAAATAAAACCCCACAGTTTGAACCAGGTGTCGTTGCACACACCTGTAATCACAGTGACTCAGAAAGCTGAGGTAGGATAATCATAAGTTCAAGACCAGCCTCAGCAACTTAGCCAGGGCCTAAGCAATTTAGTGAGAACCTGTCTCTAAATAAAATATTAAAAAAACAAAACAAAACTGGGGATGTGGGTAAACCCCCTTGGGTTCAATCCCAGGTACCTCTCCCCCAAAGAGAGAGAGAGAGAGAGAGAGAGAGAGAGAGAGAGAGAGAGAGAGAGAGAGAGAGAGAGAGATTGATATTTGGGAGAAATGCTTGACTAGTATATAAATCCTATATTATTTTGTAGGTTCTTATCATGTGAACACTTTTATATATATATATATATATATATATATATATATATATATATATAAAATGCACTAATCTATTAGGAAAATTTAACAATGATTCTGAGGAGTTATTGGATCCCAAGTGCCCCATCAGGCAATTAGTGATTTTTATTCCTTTGGATTTCATCATTTCAATCCAATCAACAAGGCCACCATCAATAATCACAGAAGAAAAAAACATGGTTCTAACAGAACTGAGGGAAGTGGAAAGGATGTCATCTGCAAGATCCCAAATAGAAGTGTTTGGGGCCAGATAAAGGAAACTATGATAAGGGCTGGCTCCAAATTAGTTTTCTCACTTCCACCCTCTCATCCTCATAGGGCAAAGAGCAGTAGTAGACAGAACTCAAAGTCTACTTGGCTAAAAGTTTGCCTAAGGCAGGTAATGGCCTGGCCTATACCCTAGGTAGGTGCACTGCTTGTGGGAGAGTAGTACCACAGATAGAGAACAAGAAAAAAGCCTGGCACATATTTTTTAAATGGTTAAAAAATAAAAGTTTCTTATACATTTCTGTTTCAAGGGCTTTTTTTTTAATAGCGAGATACACATATCTTCTATGTTATCCAGTATAAAGTTACAAATGAAAGTGGAAAATGTTCATCAATCACATTAAATGATACTACTGCAACGTTTTACAATATATGCACAGTGTTTTTTTTAAATTAGCAAAATACATTCATATTTTTTTTCTTTTTTAGCATTTATAATCATGGACTGTGACAGATATAATAATCATGGATGTAGGTAACGTTTCCCACGTTTTAGGGGCAGTATAACCAAGACCTAGGAAGGACCCATAAAATTATAAGACAAAGTAAGATTCAAGTCCAAGTTTTCTGTCTATTTATTCAATGCATTATCCACTTCCCATATCCTTAATTCAAATCGAAGAATCAAGAATTTACCAGAGTTTCACCTCTCCTCATTGTTTTAAGGATACTTATATTTTTAATCCATCAAATATTTGATTCCAGTGTTTTTATAAATGATATGTGACCCTTGGCTTGGCTTCACCAGAATATTTGCAACACAATTTAAAGTTCTGTTAAGAGCACAATGTGACAGGACACGTTGATGAGCAGAGTTGTCTCTAGGATGATTCTTCTGACACCAACTCTGGAGATGAAAGGCAGAATGGCCTTATGATGTTCCATCTTCACTCACACAAAAATAATGATGATAAAATAAAATAAATTTTTAAAAAAGAAAGAAGACATTGCTATTTTTATGTAGGGAAAGGGACCTGCTTGGAGAATTTGAATGATGTAAGTTTGTATGCAAGCTTTAAAGATGAAAGGTATCACTTGTTACCCATTAGCCTCTTAGGATGATGAGATTCTGCATGTGCCTTGCCACTTCAAAGGGTCACTGGAACACAACTTCCAGGAAAGACTGCCTAATAGTATTTGTGTGCAGGAGATACATTCCCTCCAGGGCCATCCTTCAACACACTTGTAGATTGCTGCCACTTTTAGTCTTTATTAAACTTTTTGAGGAAACTTGTAATGTTTAGATTTCTAGGCAGCTCTCATGTATGAGACCATAAGGATTTTCTACCATTCTTCAGACCTGGTTTGAATTTCCAGGGATTAGACCAGTGTTTGCTCCTCTTGCTTAAATACATATGCATATGAGTTTAGTGATCAAGAGGTAAATGTGAATTTGGGCTTCAAATCCTGGAAACTGCTTTGCAGAAGGGCTCTCTTGATGGTTGAGTCAGTTGTCCAGAGAAGTCAGAGGTGGGCCCTGGAGAACCATTAAGAATGCTAAGTGAGATTACTTCTTTGATACTCCCAGAAAGAGAAAGGGCAATGGACAGAGCTCTGTGTGGGGTGGTAAATAATATGTACTTATTTGCAAATCAGCCTTAAGGCAAGACAGTGCCAACATCTCCTATTCATTCTGTTTACCAGGGGAATACTTCCTAACTAATTGGATATTTCCCAAGGAGATTATTTTTATATTATGTCATTCCCAAAATGATGATTCTGAGATTTCTGCCTAATGTTGTCTTTATTATTTAAACCATAAACCATAAATAGTGCTGTTTTGGTTCTTAATCTTATCCAGTGTACTAGAGACTAAAAAATATTTCCATTTTCAGTGATTTAGGAGAGGTCAGAGTTGGGAGGATCTTCCTATTCCAGTTACTTGGGGAGTGTTTTTAATATAACCAACCATTAGCAGTGTAATTGGCCATCATTCCAAAAGCCTCTTGTTTGCCTCTGATGCAAAGTTGGATCTTTCCTAAGGCACCACAGGAGTCTGTTGGCTTGAAGTCTCTCTGGGGTCAACTTCACATTTCCTTACTCCTTGCAATTTCCTTGGGTAAACAAGCCTAAAGAATTTTCTGTTTCTATCGCCTTCCACTTGCATTTGGAATCTAGTACCCAAGTGCAGTATCTAGTTTCCCCTAATTTACATAAACAATTCCATTCTTACATTATCTTTTTCTCTAGGTATATAACTGCTTCCATACCACTCTTACTTATTTACATAAGTTAGTACACACACACATACCCCATAAAAGGATGCATAAACACAACTATTGGTTAAATGTTTTAATCAAATGTTCCCAGAAGTCCACATTCAAAAGAGAAGATCCTCTCATAATGATTATATTCTTACATTAATTAAAAATAATATTTTTATAACTTGAACTGAAAAATATGTATATTATGCAAATTCTGAAGAAAACCACAAAAACCTTGACATAGCTTGTGTGCTTTATGTTATATAGGATTATACTCACGGTTTTCAAGGATTCACTAAGGCACAATTTTGTAGCCTCTACAATATCCTCTAACTGCTAAGATAACTAGAATATGAATAATATTTTATCAAGTTCTGATACATCTATCTATTCCCTACAGAATTTATATGTGCTTTCAGTGTTTTTCATAGGTACTAAATATATGGGGAAAATTTTACTTTATTTCTCCCATATAAGGAAAAAGGAAGCATAAATATATAAAGACATATTATCACTCTTATCTTTAGTAATAATCATGAGCACACATACATACTTTCTTGTAAAGCTAAAAAGAGAATGGTAAAACTAAGTGTGAATGTTGAGCTTGACCTGAGCCCTCTGATTTTAAAAAACAATAAAAGTTAAGGAATCCACCCTCATAATTCTGATTTTCAGAAATCCCTTCCACCTTCTGTGTTCCAGGAAGTAGCTTACCACTGAGAACCACCCTTCCTACAATGCCTGATGTAAGATTCCTTGTCCATTCTTTGGCATGACTCACGTAAGACTCACAGTTGACCTCCTTATTTACCTGTAACAAGGCCAAACACAGACATTTCTTTATCATGAACCAGAAACAAACCCCTTCAACAAGTTTTTCTTCAATTATTACCTGAGATTATAACTGCCCTCCCCACTAAAACTAGCCAGACACAGAAATGAATATTTCCTGTTTGTTTTCCTGAGACTTCACTGATTGCTAAACAACCTCAAAGGTACCCCATGTTGTATCCAGCTTTCCATCACCGTGACCAATATACCTGAAAAGAACAACTTAGAGGAAGAAAAGTTTATTTGAACTAACAGTCTCAGAAGGCTTAGTTCTAGGACAACTCCATTGCTCTGGGGCTGAGGTGAGGCAGAATATCATGGCAGAAGGCATGGTGGAAAAGCTGCTAAGTTCATGGCAGCCAGGAAGCAGAGAGAGGGAGAGGGAGTGTGGTGGGAGGGAGGGAAGAAGGGCCCGGGGATAGTTATAGTCCAATGCCATGTCCCCAGTGAGCTACCATCTCTAGCCACATTTCACTGGCCTATAGTTTCCCCTCAGTAGTCCATTTAAATTATTTATTCATCAAAAGGATTAATCCACTAAGAGGATTAATCCACTGTGAAGTAACAGCCCCCACAAGCTAATCATTGTTTAACATCCCCACCTCTGAAACTTGCTTTATTAGGCACCATGCTTTGAAAATATGAGGTTTTCCTGGATATTAAAGATTCAGACCATAACATCCCAAGTTCCTCCCTATGAGAATCAAAAGATAAACAAACCTCTGTGCTGAGGCATTCTGATCTCCAGACCTGGGGCATCTCTTCATTGAACAAAATCAATGTCCTTACTTGTTCTACTTTTGTCTTTGGCATTGATGATGCTCAGCAAAACTACAACTCTTAAGAAGATGCTCAGATAATTCTGAATAAAACTCTGAAGGCAGTTGATAACTTAACCACCAAAAACAGTCCCTGAACAATCCTTTTATCTTCACCATATCCTATTGGCATTATTGTTGCACCCCATCACATGAACACTTAAATGTTCATGTGTGTCTTTGTTCACTTTATTTAAAATAGAGAATCATTTTCCACCTTGCTGTGAAAATCTCAAAGACAAGATAAAAGCCAGGTTTTCTCTTTTTTTAAATATTTATTTGTTAGTTTTCGGTGGACACAACATCTTTATTTTATTTTATATGGTGCTGAGGATCGAACCCAGTGCCTCGCGCATGCCAGGCGAGCGGGTTACCGCTTGAGCCACATCCCCAACCCCCCAAAAAACAGGTTTTCTAAGTCTTGGAAATCCCATAGAGTATCTATCTCAGAAGGGATGGGCATTGTTAGCCATTTTTGGTTCTGTTGATATTTTTTTCTAAATAAACTAGGTGGTGTTTTCCTTTCTTTTTTTCTCAATTTAAAAGCACAAAGCAAGTTTTGTTCTCCTGAAATACCCTTTCTTAGCAATAACAGATGGGCCAAATCTGCTATGAGTATCAACACTTACTCCTTGGAAATTCTGTGGATTTCCTTTGAGAAGGACATGGTGGTAGGGGTGGCACACAAGGCATGGAATGAATGTACATTCGTCACCTGTGGCCCTAATGATACTGCTTTTCCATGGTACCCCTTTATTGATCCTGAAGTCCATACACCCCACAAAGAGCCCACTTGTTAGAATCAACAATGCTAGTGCCAAACTCCTGTGACTATCTCCTGCATAAAGAGGGCTCCTTAGATAATGCTTGTATTTGTCATCTTTGCATGACTACCACTAAATACCTGAGGCAGCCAACTTAATAAAGAGAAATGGTTAATTTAGGTCACAATTTTAGAGGTTATGTCCAAGATCAGGCAGCCTCATTGATTTGGGCCTCTGGTGAGGGTGATGGATAGCAATGGAAGAAGCATGCATTGGACCCAGCAGTCATGCCTCAAGCCAGGAACAGAAAACAGCTTAGGCTACATTCCACAGCTCACTTTGTAGGCACACACCCAATGACAAAGACTTCCATTAGGCTCCACCTGCTAAAGGTCCACAGCATCTCTTAGCAGCACCTCTCTGAGGATGAAACTTCTATATATGGACTTTGGGGAGATAATCAGATTACATACAAATGATAGCAATATTCCATTCAGACTTCACTGGTTGCTAAACAACCTCAAAGGTAGCCCATGTTGTATCCAGCTTTTCTATTTAATGTCTATTTTCATTAAATAATACTTGCTACTATTTCTGAGGTGCCTTTCATATGCCAAACACAGCACTGGCCACATCACATGTGATATTTTTCAACTGTGCAACCACCTGCTAAAAGTTATATTCAAGCCTGATTGCCTCCAGAATCTCTGCTCTTTCCCCTTGACTGATGATTGAACTATGTAAAGAAAAAAATTCCTGGATCCAATACACAAAAGAGAGAGAGTTTGTAGAGCACTGAAAACCTCCAGAGACCACCAATAATTCTTAGAAGAGATTGTGAGTTGAGAAAGGAAACTCTAAGCTTATACTTATGACTTTAAGTATATTAATATACTTAAAGTATATATTAGAAAAAAAAGAGAAAGTTAGGGCCATGTTGAGTGTGGCAGCTATGGTGGCCAGGGTCTTAGGGACTGGCACCAAGGCTGGGTATTCTCTGAACAGTTTAGCAGGGAGTCCCCTTTGTGTCAGCATAAAGTAAACCAGTGAAGAATCCTGGAAAAATTTGTTTTCTCCCATAAAGTGATATGAAGGTTTCATGCCCAAATGGAAGAAAGCAGAATGTAGTTTTCCAGAAAACACAGGTGAGATGAAGCCAAAGTGTTATTTATACAAACACAAAATCACATCAACTCTTTCTGAGTGCAGCTGTTTTTCACTGCCTTTCTTAGGGATAATGAAGCTTGAGACAAAGATGTTTTTCCTTAGTCATGAGAAAGCATTTCTGAGAGGCAGCTTTGCATCTCCTCCATGCCTGCAGCTTCTCTCACTCTCACCCCCAACTAAGAGAGGTGGCAAATCTGTGAACCATCACATGGTCAGGTGGAATCCACTGTGTGGTCTGGAGGGAGGAAAAGAGAACCAGGAACTCCCCTCCTTTGTTTCAGACTGTGCTGAGAAGACATCTTGGATCTCACAAAGCATGGGGTCCTCTGAAGGAACTTGATTTGTGAATTGTCAAGATAAACTTCCACTTACTAGTCCTCCAATCCTAAATCATAAAAATAACAACAACAATCCAAAACAATAGAATTTTACTGTGTAGTCAGAAAAAATCGGAATCTGCCAGTGTTTGGTAGAAAGGCAAAAAAAAAAAAAAAATAACAAAGAGATCAAAAACCAGATAGACAAACAGCAAACGTAATTGTGAATGCCAAGAATGAAGTATCCACATGAATATGAGAAGGTAGAGGTAGCTGGAATTCAGGGTAAAAGTAAGTACTCAGACATGTGTCTAGGACATCAACATCCTTCAGTATTGATTCTCCAGTTCATTTCCACTTCTGTTTTCTGTGCTTGCCCTACTACATCCCTCTGGATACTATTGTTGTGGCATGGCTTCATGCCTTCAGGTGATGGCAAACACTTAACACACAGAGCCTCTCCTGCCACAGGTCACTTTGGCCAGCTCTTTGACCTGAGTTTCCTAAGGTTGTGTGAGTGAGTACCCCAATCCAAAGAGGATCTACCTAATACTTCGGGTTCCCTGAGTCCCCTCTCACTGTACTTAAAATAAGAGAGCTGTGTACTTGTGCTCTTCCTCCTTTGAACTCAGATCACGGTTCTGCTAAAGAAATGCTCTTCATGAAAATCCTCCTTCCATACATCCAGTCCTTAGTTAACCTATTTTGAAATTTAGATTATCTTCTGGCAACTCCTGCTGAAATTTCACATCTATTTTTTCTTAGCGCCTCTTTCAAAACTTCTAATTCCACATCCTGCTATAGAGTAGTCAGCATTTCTTAATTTATGATAGAGCAATTTGGCAACATTCCAAATTCCTTAAGCCTTTGAATATTGTTACAATCATCTTTTGTGACTAGGATACAGTTAGAATGAAAATTCTTTATTTTTGCACTTTCTAAGTTTTCCTTTGTATAGTTCATGTATCTTATTGTTCATTTTATTTACATTGGATTGCAATTCATAAATCCTTAAAGTCAAGAGGTTATGAATAGTGCAATCCATGCTGGGGGAATTTTCTAGTACATTTTTGTGTTGATTGTTTACATCAAGAGGCTTCAAGAGCACACAAGAAACCATAAAAATTAGGTGACTTGTTGACACCTGAGAAGAAAATAATCAGCTTTTCATTTTAAATAGCCACCAGAATTACAACAGAATGCATGTTATTCTATTCACAGCACTGGACAAAACCAAGAAAGAATGAGGAAATAGGTAACCATATGGAAGAGGGTGAACTTTATCCAGTGTCTCATATTTACTCTGTGAAATGAGTTGAGGTTTCACACGGACTATATACATGACTCCAGTAGACATTAAAAATAATATTAGGGGCTGGGGTTGTGGCTCAGGGGTAGAGAACTTTCCCAGCATGTGTGAGGCACTGGGTTCGATCCTCAGCACCATATAAATACAAATAAATAAAATAAAGTTCCATTGACAACTAAAAAATTTTTTAAAAAATATATTAGTACTTTGCAGGACAGACTTTTTTCAGAGCCAGGGATTAAATTCAGGGGTGCTTAACCACTGAGTCATATTCCCCAGCCCTTATTGTTTGTTTTCAATTTTGAGACAGGGTCTCACTAAGTTGCTTAGGGCTTCCCTAAGTTGCTTATACTGGCTTTGAACTTGTGATCCTCCTGTCTCAGCCTCTTTAGCTGTGGGGATTACAGGCGTGCACCACTATGCCCAGCGGACAGACTGATTGCTAAAGTGACTACACTACCCAGAGAATCCTGTTTATTAAAAAAAAACAAACAACAACAACAAAAAAAAACGCCCTGGTCATTGTGTCAAGTTCTCATGGCAATGGAGGGGATAGTAAGTTGATTAGGGATATTGGGATTGGAGAAGAGAGGTCCTGTATAATCATGCAGATTAGGCAAGTTCTTCGTGGTCCAAAACTGCACATTTTTGGATATACTACAAATTTATCTGTTTTGGTTGTTAACTGTGAGTCTTTCCCACTACGATAGAAGCTTCAAGAAGGTAGCAACCTTTATTTTGTGTTCTCTTATATCTCCGTGTCTGTCACCCAATTTTTGGAAATTTTCTGTATTGAATGAGGTAAAAAGAAACAGTGAGAGAATTGGAAGGCAAATTTTTTAGCTCAACATGAACTGTTTTTACATGATATGTACTATGGACAGGCGGGGTGGTCTTCCCCAGGAAGTGACATCCTCCATACAGCTCCATTGGAATTAAAATGACTTTTGTGCTGGGCATTTTATGGGATCACAGATTGGATGTGTTTGGCCACTAATATCATTTCATCTCTGTGGTTCTAAACATGAGACTTCATCAAAGGTTTTTCATGTTGAGGTCCTAGACAATCATGCCATAAAGACAGAAGGTAAATGACTTGACAACCAACTGAACTTGGTGTATGGAGTGGAAAGGATTCAGAGCCTCTCAGTCTGGAAATTTTGATGCCATTTTACAAAAAAAAAAAAAAATGAATTGTAGTAGAATAACACATACAGCTGCCTCTTTTTAGAAAGGTATCTGATAATGGTGCTTAAATAGTCCCTTTAGCTATACAATCTCATATACTTGGTATAGTATGTAGGTATAGCAGTTCCATTTCACAACTGAGGAAACTGGCTCAAAGTGATTTTATAGCTATTAAGGGCATAACTCTGACATGGATTTTTGTCCTAATTCGAAGCTAGATGCTCCTAATCCAGTGTTTTGCTTCAGTAAGCTGTGAGTCACTGGAATGAGACTCCTCCTTACTGGGGGACTTTTGAACTGGCAGCTCATGAGCAGTGATAGCCCACCACTTGTCTCTTGTCTCCACTGTGGACAGTCCCTCCCCAATTCCAATTTCAGTCCTTACTACCTGCTACCAGAAAGCCGCACAGTACAACCACAATTTAATGTTTATACTAGCCAAACATTCTTGGATGGGCTGGTAAAATCCATTCCCCAATAGAAAACTGTCAAAGCAATGGGCTCTTTTTTACCCCCTCCAGTGATGATGCCTTGTGAAAGCAGCTAATGATTGGTAGTTGGGTGCAGTGGCTTGGGATCCAGGAGAAAATGAACTCAACGGGAACCATGAATAAGCTGTTAAAGCCAGGTGGAAATGAGAAGTGGAGGAAATTTGGAGAAGTAGATGAAGAAGGCATTGGGGAGCACTGAGAGGACAGGGAGTGAATGTGGTTGAATCATGGTTTCAGGAAACCAAGCATTTGCCCAGCTGAAGCATTACAACACCCCTCTTTGCACACTGCATTTATTCCAGTGGGCAGGGATGAAGAGAGAGACCACAGGAATACTGAGGGAAAAAAGAAGTACACTAGGAGTACTCTGGAAAAGTGATTTTCTGTCTCAAATATGTGACAGCAATCTACTGCAGTGTAGGGACATTTTGATTTGCTATGTAGGAAAGGTTGAGAGTAAATGCCCAGCACCTACAGAAGGTGGGGACTGGATCAATTTTTGACTTAAGAGGACAATGCCTTGCATTAGAAAGTTGAAGGAATGTGGATTCAAGAGATTCTGGCCTGTTTTCTTCTTTTACTTGCAATTTTTAGAACCACAATTCAGCTCTACTGTATTAGGGCATGTTCCATCAAACTAAAAATCAAAAGCTTTCCTATGCGAGAAGTCTCAATGTTATAGCTGAAAAAGGTGACAGTCATATTACTGCCACCAAAAATAATTTATTAACTGTGTCTGTACAAAGAACTCTGTAGGCACAAAACCCCAGGGGCTTCCTGATTCAATGCATCCTTTGCTCTCTGCCATCTCCTCAAGAGTGCCATTCCCCTCTTCACCTGTGAATAAAATGGATACCGCATGAAAACTTCATTTTGCTGAGAGTATGACAGGACAAGAGGACGCTGGCTCCATCATCTGCTCCATACAGTGCTAGGGAAGTGTACTAGGACACTGCCATTCTCAACCTCACCTTTTTGGCACTTGTGAATAAAAACATCTCTTAGGTTTCTACTTTCGACTAGGAAATACGGCAAGAGTTGGCAAGCAAGGTTTTGCACCATCATCATATACCATGCTGATAATGCTCTTCACTCTTCTTTCCTTTCTATGCCACCCTGATCGCCAGACAGGTACCACGTTGCACCTGAGATACAGGCACACAGGTGCCTGCCTACACCAGGGAAAGAACCGGCATCGGAATTTCAGAAAACCAACCCAAATCGTTTTTACATTTTTCTCTCAAATGTGCTAGTCTTGTGACGCGTGTACCTGTGCGCACATCTACATTTAAAGAAAAAAATCATTTTTTTAAGGCAAGTTATAAATGGCTTGGAGAGATCTGACAGGTCTGATCGCACAAAGGTCGTCTGCTTCACCAGCATTCCTCTCAGGAACTCAGAGGCAAAGGTGGCTCTGCATCCCGCACCCATGGCACGCAGTTAGGCAGCGGATTGCACAAGCACCCTCCCACCCGTACACGCCCCCAATCGTTCGCCCCGCAGAGTCAGTCTCTGACCCCCACTGGATCCGCGCAGGAGACCTTCTCACAATCGGTCGGGAACTGCTTTTGCCACACATCGCCAACGGGGTTTTGCTTGGATCATTTATTTATCTTTTGTGCATTAAGAAACCACCATTAGGTGTTGGTGGGAGGTGCTATTCTGCCCGAATCCCAGCCCGTCCGCCGCGATTCCGCACACACACCCGCACCCGCCTGGCTGTCAGAGCCTGCCTGGAACCGCCTTTGGCCCGGGATCTGCCTCGCTCGGGACCCCCTGACGCGTTCTCCCGCTTTTTGCTCCCCAAGCTCGACCCGGCAGCGGCGCCTTAGCGTGATTTTGAATTCTCTGCCTGCTTGTTGGGTTGCTCCCGCGGGCACCCCCTTGCGCCCCCGGCCCTGGTCGTGGCACTGGCAGCCTCACTCGCTGGAGTTTGACTCTCCGGCGGCGGCGGCGGCGGCGGCAGTGTCGGCGCCGAGCCGCGGGCGGCGGGAGCGAGGCGAGCCCGGCCGCTCGCCCTCCGCGCTGTGCTCGGATTGGTCTCTCCCGGAGAGTGCTGGCCGAGGGTTGGCTGTGGGCCGGCTGAAGAACAGGTGCACCTCACCGCCCGGGCTCGCCGAGCAGCCGCCGAGGAACGCGGCGCGCCGGGCTAGGCAAGCGGCGCCAGGCCGGCCCCCTGTGTCGGAATGCGGTCCACCGGCGCCGGGTACCCCGCGGCCAGCCCGCTCGGCCTCTGAAGGCTGTGCGCGGCCCGGCGGCGGCGCGGGCGGGCGCCCCAGGGAGCGGGCCGGGCGCGGCGCCCCGAGGATGCCGGCGCGGCTGGAGCGCACGCAGGCGGCGGGCAGCAGCAGCAGCGGCGGCAGCGACAGCAGTAGCAGCAGCAGCGGGCGCGGAGCCCCGGCGCGCAGGAGGCCGCTTGGCGGGCTGCAAACGCGCCCCACCGCTCCCTGACCGACCGGCGGCGCCGGGGGGCCGCTCTCGCCCCTCTTCCGCGATCCTCACCGCCCCCTCCCCGGCCGCGTCCCCTCCCCCGCTCCTCTCCTCCCCGCCCGCCGCCCGCCTCTCGGGGGGAGGGGCGTGGGGGCAGGGAGCCGATTTGCATGCGGCCGCCGCGGCCGCTGCCTGCGCCCGAGCCCGCCGCCGCCGCCGGAGCCCGCGCCCGCGCCCGCGCCCGGCCCGCGCGGCCCCATGCCTCTGGCGCGGCCCTCGGGGGGGCGAAGGTGAAGACCGGCTCCTAGGATGAGTGAAGGGGCGGCCGCTGCCTCTCCACCTGGTGCCGCTTCGGCAGCCGCCGCCTCAGCCGAGGAGGGCACCGCGGCGGCTGCGGCGGCGGCGGCGGCGGGCGGGGGCCCGGACGGCGGCGGCGAAGGGGCGGCCGAGCCCCCCCGGGAGTTACGCTGTAGCGACTGCATCGTGTGGAACCGGCAGCAGACGTGGCTGTGCGTGGTGCCTCTGTTCATCGGCTTCATCGGCTTGGGGCTCAGCCTCATGCTCCTCAAATGGATCGTGGTGGGCTCCGTCAAGGAGTACGTGCCCACCGACCTGGTGGACTCCAAGGGGATGGGCCAGGACCCTTTCTTCCTTTCCAAGCCCAGCTCTTTCCCCAAGGCCATGGAGACCACCACCACAACCACTTCAACCACGTCGCCCGCCACCCCCTCCGCCGCCGGCGCCGCCTCCTCCAGGACGCCCAACCGGATTAGTACTCGCCTGACCACTATCACGCGGGCACCCACTCGCTTTCCCGGGCACCGAGTGCCTATCCGGGCCAGCCCGCGCTCCACCACAGCACGGAACACTGCGGTCCCCCCGACGGTCCTGTCCACCACCGTCCCTTTCTTCAGTAGCAGCACGCCGGGCTCCCGACCCCCAGTGCCAGGAACCCCCAGTACCCAGGCGATGCCCTCCTGGCCCACTGCGGCATATGCTACCTCCTCCTACCTTCATGATTCTACTCCCTCCTGGACCCTGTCTCCCTTTCAGGATGCTGCCGCCTCTTCTTCCTCCTCTTCCTCTTCCTCCTCCTTCTCCACCACCACTACACCAGAAACTATCACCAGCCCCAAATTTCGTAAGTAAACACGCTGTCTCAACTATAATTTACTACCGAGTTTCCTTTCTGCTCTCCTGCAGTCTTTCCCCTTAACTGCCTGTCTTTAACACCCCCCTGCCCCTCCCCGCCATCCCAGGTTTGGGGCAGAGCATGGAAGATGGTTCCAACTGGTCACACGGAGGGTAAAGGCGTCGGCCTGTTGTGGGACTGTGTGTGGAGTCCAGGGGATGAGAAAGGGAGGGAGATCCTCAAGCTCCACCGGTCCTACTTTAGTGGGTCCCAAATGAGAACCGATTTCCCAACTCCTTTCAAAGGGTTAACTCCAGTGTGATCCCTTCTCACTGCAGACCTGCCGGCGAGCTCCCGGATCCGGTTCCTTTAGAGGGTTAGGGAGGGAGGGTGGGCCTTCCCCAAAGCTCCCAACCCTTTCCCCGCCCGCTGCTGGGAAGGAAGGGGACAAAAGCACTCGCAAATTGACCAAGGATAAACCACAAAGGGAAGTTATGTCCCATGGGGAATGGCTATTTGTTGGGGGTGTTGGTAGAATGTAGGGAAGACGCTTCCAGTCCAGGCGGGGACCTGGAAGGGTTAATTAGAAACCATTGGGGGAGGTAGGGAAAGGAGGCGATCCTAGGCGAAGGGCTAAACTGATCACCCCTCAGCCTTTCGGTAGCCATTCCAAGGTACAGAAATTGATTGCTGGATCCTGTGTCCACTGACTGTGAGTTAACTAGAAGGATATATGAAAGGAGCCCTGCAGAGTTGCCACCTCTAGGGTTCTAAGGTCCTGTGGAAAGAGAAAGGTTCCCCCCCACCCCAATACACACTTCTGCCAAGCGTTAGCTTTTGTTCCTTTCCCAAAGGTGGGGTGTGAACCTCATCTCCTCTCAGTTCCTGTAAAATATAGGCGGTCTGGGACAGAGTTCTCTGCACTGGAGGGTGAGAACATCCAACGCTTTTGAAACATGTCACCCTTAGGAGGTAGCATGTTCATCCTGGGCGCAATTGGAGCCAGTACTGGCCAGATTAACCCGAAGCAAAACAGCATTTTATGTTTTGGAGGTGTATATTTTCTATTTTTATTAATGTTTTAGGTAGCTAATTGACCTCCCACCCCCACTCCTCACCTTATTCTTACTCTAAAGAATTCTCAGGAACCTTTTTTATCTGACTATTGATCAGGATATGGGAACAGTTTGTGCAACCTGTGAAGGTTATTTAGGACAAACCCCCAGCATGCCAGTTCAAGTTCTGTGCAAGTCTATTCTGCAAAAACTGTCAAGTTATGCTGTCTTGATACTGTATTTCTGTTTTGAGCCCTAACATCTGGGGAAAGAAAGAGTGCTCATCATTAACTCTTCCGTGCTGGTAAAAACACCCGGTTTGCTTTCAGTCATCTGGTAATTTTTCACATCACTTACCTGTGATCTTACCAAGGGTGTTATTTAACCCTTGAAACTTTTGTAAAAGATAGGATTTGTGTACTTGTTACTAAGTTCCAGAATCAAGTCCTTTTGCCTATAGTGTGCTATGGGGGGCGGGGGAGGCTAGCAGATGAATTGGGAGACAGGAAGGAAAGGGGAAGGAAGGAATCTGCCACAAGCCAGAATGGCAGTAGAGCCAGTAACTTGCAGCTCTTCTCTGCTTTGGTTGAAGCAGTAATTTCTAAGAGTACATCAGGAGGTGCTTAGAGACTCCTTTTAGCAAATCTAGCTTGAGTTTTGTGGAGGGATAAAGGATTTGCAAGTGTAGTATGAGCATATTCAATGGATTTAAAATAGGTGTCTATCTCTCTGGAAGACCCCAGATTTTTTTTTTTTAATCCTTTTGATGCAGTTGATATGAATAATGGAGTGTGGGTGTACTTCCCAACCTTGTGTGTATGCGCCTGTGGAGAGATGGCACATGATGGGGGTATTTCATGTTCTTAGTTGATTTGCTTTCATTCCATTCTTGGGAGGTCTTTAAAGAAAAGCCTAAGGTAATTATTTCTGCCTCTCTGTGCTCTCTTTCTACATCCTGTAGTAGGGAATGGCAGCCTTTTTAATAAGTAATGATTATTGACAGGGCTCTTTACCCCAAGGAAAAGAGGGGGAAAACCTGTAAATGGTGTCAGTGTTCACTAGACATATAAGCAGTATTTGCTTTATTTGTAATCTGACGTTTTCTCCATTTTAAACCTTTAACAAGAAGTTAAATCAGGGATAAAACCAAGTATGCAAATCCAGCAGAAACTGACCTGGTTTGCATACATCAACAAGGAAAATTTTAATGAAAGGTTTATTATATAGTTTCCATAAAAAATGTAAGTTTAAATACAAATTTTTGTATGGTAATTTAAAGAAAAAACATAGTTTAATTATTTTTTTTATCTAAGACTGCAGGATGATTAACAAAAGAACATAAAGATTTCATTCAAGGGATTATCAGCACTGCTGCTGTAGGCTGAATTATTGTCTGAATATCTGACATTCATATTTTTTTTACTTGTTTTGATTATGTCACTAAAGTTCCCTGGAGAGAAATTTCCTTTTTTCCTGGCTTCTGTTTTTCTTTTAAATGAAAGTCATGGATGGTGCTGTGGCACCTGAGGACAGATTCAGATGATGCTCTATTTTTGTGAGACTAACCCACAAATTCTTTAATGGCCAGAGTCTTGGCTCTTGAGTTGAACATCTCAAGGCTTAAAGAATAAATTTCTTTGTGTTCATCTTCGAGCAATCAGAAGGATCTTGTGTGTAAAGGCAGCATAGCTCTTTGAAGTGGAAGAAGCTTGTTCACTAAGAATAAACACACTTGCTAATGGATAATAGGTTCCTTGCAAGCAAAAACTATTTTTGCAGTGAGGAAGGTTCAGTGTAGAAGACTGTTAATAATTTTGTGTAGAATTGAAGAAAAAATGATTGCACTTATACAGCAGGAGGATGAGAGCTTAGAATTTGATTCTTGTTTCTTGAGCCATGATCTGGACCAAAAGTTTCCTGCATGTCCCTGAAATCTCTTGGTTTCTCTGTAGGCCAGTACTTGCCTTCCCTTCAGAATCTTTAAAGACAAATATCTTAAAAATATTGCTACTAGGTGATTATTTTTCTCAAAGTCTCTTTGAATAATTTTGTGTCTGAAGTGTAGGTTAGTTTTCAAATTTTTCAAGCTAAATGTAGGAACCTATGTAAGGGAGAACACTGACTTTTGTCCAGTATACAAACAGCCTTTCTGTTTTCTAGCATTTGAAATTGTATTTTTAAATTAGAAATATTTGCACAGAGTTGCTAAAGCCAGTGGAGTCTTAGAATTCTTTTACTCAGCTGAAAGCACTGCTTGGCATGTAAAAGGCCAGAGTCACCAGTTAAATTCAAGTACAAAGACAAAAAGCACCTTTTAATGGGCTATTTTTAGGGTCATATTTGGAAGGTTATATAGTTATTTCCAATGAATAATATTCCAAATATTGAATAGTATTTAGAAAAGAAATGAATGTAAATGGATCAGTGAAGTTTAAACAAGATATGGAGATAATTTTCATTTACTCAAGTCTATTTAAATAAAACTTTACCCAATCACACCTATTGCAATTTTTAAAAGCATTGATGACATCAGTAATTTTCCTGTTTATTCTTTCCAACATCTCCACTCCTTCACTTCAATAAGAATATTCTTGGTTCTTTTGTAAGCAGGCTCAGATGTAGTTCACTTAAATAAAGTTACCCTGAACCTGATGTTCTGTCTATATGAGTCAAGGCCTTCAAAGGAATTCCAGCATAGAGTGTACTGACCCCAATCATGCATAGTAGCCAAAGTGAGAATATTCAAAGCTGAAGATCAATATTTCTTATGCAATCCAGTTGTGAGCTTTTTTATGAGTGCTTGCTGCTATTTGAGTATGTTTTAATTTCCTTTGGCCTCAATGCTGGGATTATGGGACTTTTTTGCTTTAATCAGTTCACTGTACAGTTTTGCTCTTTGGATACTTAAGTTGAATTTCATAGTTCAACAATAGTAACAACAACAACAAAAATATTAACCACCACCACTACAACAACAGAACAAAACCAACCATAAAAACTAGCAAGGTTAGACATAGGTTGGCAAGACTATTTTGGGGGCTCTTTGAGTTTGGTCTTAATGCATTAAGACAAAGTGGTTTAAACTTTCTTCTTGAGGTGATTTTGCTAGTGAAGAGTCCCTTTTGAAGGATTGATTTGTGAATCCACATTTGTATTTGTGCTGTTTTCCTGGACAGACTTTAAAATACAGTGTTGATCCACAAATGTATAAGAAGAAAAAAAAAAATCAACAGAAATAAACAAATTTTGTCAATTTTTCTCACTGTTACTAAAGAGCTCAGCTTTTCTAAATCTAGACTGGGTCACAAGCAGAGGTTTTTTTTTTTTTTTTTTTTTTTTTTTTTTTTTTTTTTTTCTTTTCAGAGTTTGAATCAATGCCATTCTGGGCAATCCAGCGTGCATAGGAACAAAATCTCTCCTCCCTTGTGGATCTTCCCAGCCCTTCCTTCTGGTCTTACCACAATAAAAAGAAAACCGATTTTCAATTTATTTCTTTGGTAGAATTTTTTTTTCTCATAACCTCTCATATTCACTACCAAGCATATCTCAATATTCTATCTGGGTTGTCGAAAATGGAACATGAAAGTTGGCCCTGAAATATATAAGAGCAAGGGAAAAGTCATAAATCTAAGTCTTCAAAATGCTTTGGAATTGCTTCTGAATAGGACTGAAATTCATCTTGAGTTCTTTCAATCTGTTTTTATCTTCAGACCTGTGTATTGGGCAAGGCACAGCACTGGTGTTACCTTGACAAATACCACTGTTTTGAGATTCTAGAAACTCTACTCACCTACACCTAGGAAAGCTCCAGAACCAGGTACACAGTGAAGGCAGAAGGCAGGAAGGCACTCAGTTTGTAATGGACTCAGCTTTGTAATGTCACAGTGAAAGCATATACAAGAGTCGTTTCCTATTCATTTAAATTGTAACAAAGTTTGTTTTTTTTCCTTTCACTACTTGTTCACTGAAGATTTTATGCACTTTTGATTTTCTTAGACCTTTATTTCTTAGCCTGTAATACCAGCACTACTCAATAAATTTTCTTTGTCTTAATAACTTCATGTTGTTTCAAGTTATTTTAAATAAATTATCCCTTTGATAAGAAATGTTAGACTGCTTAAGTTGATATAGAAATTTTAAAATAATATTTGTTTAGGTAATTGCTTAAATGTCTTGGTGCTTTTTATTTTTAAAAAAATAAGGGTTCTATAAACTTGGTGGAAGACTAATAGCTATTTATTTTCCCACGTAGATTGGCTTACAAATCATGTAACTTTTGATGTCACTTATTATCTCATTCCACAACACAGTTGTATATTTGAACATATGCTATTATATGTGTTTATATAGTTGAATTTTCAAAATTCATGGCATGCATTATAATTTTTTACTTCATTTATTAAACATCTATTTGGAGGACTTGAAATGCTGGTAGTGAATTGTTTGATTTGAAAAGTTTATATAGTAAAATTTCCTTAAAAAGGAGAGTATTTACATAAAACTTAACCTAAACAGCATAAATTCTCTCATATCTTGACCTAAGGCCAAGACATTTTTCTGAGTATGTGTCTACTGGTTTAAGTTTAACATTTTTTAATGCCATATTTCTGTTTCTTCTTTAAAGACATTAATGAAGGAATCTGCATATGAATGCAGATTATTCACAGACATTATAATATATCCATGCCCTGGAAATCTTTCATCGTTTTTTTTTTCTCCATATCTTTTTTTCCCCAGAGTCATTTTCTTCTCCTCTTTTTCTTGTCTTCTTTCTCTTTCTCTCTTTTTTTCCTTCTTTCTTTCTAAAAATAAAAAACAACTCATCTTTTGGATTTTCTTCAAAATATCCAATTACATTTTTAAAGAAACCACAGTTACCTTTCATTCCCATAAATCATTGGTGTATATAATATTTTAACTAAATTTCAGTTAATTTGATAGCCAAAACAATTGGCATAAATAAGATTTTTACCCCAACTGATGTAGGTAATCAAATAACTCAACTGGTAGCTGCAGGGAGGTGCAGGCATTTTTGCATCCATCCTGGTGGCTATGTCCTGTCCTGGGTCATAGTTTCCTCTAAAGCAGTGGAGAAGGGAGGTGGTGACAACAAGTTGGTTAAGGAAAGTTAGTTCAAGAAATTGTCATCTCCAGTAGGTAACATTATTGAAAGTGGGTATTAGTCCTTACTATATTTGTTAGGGACTTTGCTAGAAGAGCAACAAAGATACCTATAAAAACAAAATAAAAAGAACAAAGCAAAAATACCTAAAACCTGTATCCTTCTATTATATGATAGTTGCGTAACCTTAAAAAGTAGATTCATTCTCAGAACTTTAACTTTCTCCTGTGGGATCATGAGCGTGATGCCAATAACACCCACTCCCAAAAGAGCTCATTAACACTACTGTTTTTATAGCAGTGAAATGGGAAGTGGGTAGACTGATTATTTTCATCCAAGAGCACATCAGGCCATTGAATTTAGTTGAAATATTGGGACTGGTTTGCTCCCCAGCTTCAGAGACCTTTCATCCCAATGAGAGATTGTTGCTCTTTTATTGCCCTGGTTCTCTCCTGTGATACACCAAAATGAGGTATGGAAATCTACCTCAAGTCAGCTTTGAAGTTTAGTCCCAAAAGGTAGCCCACTTTCCCGTTAACAGTATTTGCTTGTTAGATATTTGTAAAAGCCTCGTTTGTGTATATGTTTATCACAGAGAAGAGCCAAAATTGGAGGGTAAAATGAGTGAGATTGATGAATGATCTGGAAATCTGAAATCTACAGAAATCTGAAGATTCTTAATGAAAGAAAGAATGCCCTAAATCTTCCCTCCCTTTGTGGCATTCCTACACAATATTATTATCATTGGGTCTTTCAAACTTTGGATAGAATTTAAGCCAAAAATCTTTTTTTTTCTAGAAACAGCAACATTAACATTTCAAAAACATCTATCTGCAGGTTACACTTCATCCTGAAAATTATTTCAAAGTATTACGTTTTGTGTGATTATAAGTTTTTTTTTTTTTTTTTTAAAAAAAAAACAGGTTAGGGATTGTACATAAAACATATATTACCTTTCCTGAGCATAACATGAGATTAGTTAGAAAGTAATCTGCAAAACTGTATTCTGTTAGTAAGCTTAATAACACATGTTTAACAGCCTCCAATAAGATTTTGTCTTTTTGTCTTTGAGGACTTTTTTTTTTTTTTTAACAGGTGATAGGGTGTATCATGAATGCAGTAGGGTCTACGAGACATTTTCAAATTTTTAAGAAAAGGAAATCTTGAGTTCCATGCAACTACTTTGGCATAAGCACCTCAGAGGCAGGGTTATGAGAATAGCATCAATCTTTTGCTATTATAACTGAACATGTTTGTCTGCTCCTTAAGATAACCTTCCCAAGGCTACCTACAACCCAAGTCATGATTGTCTGGTGAATTGCCAGGGAGTTAGAAATTCACTAAAGGAAAAAAAAACTCACACCCTGATCATTTTAGAATCACATTCTCTGGGTTTGTGAATCTTAAATTTTGCTTTTAATACCACGGAAGGATTATTCACAGAATCTCAGGATTGGAAGGGGCTTGAGAATTTAGGTAATAATAAAAATGAGAGCTATGGGGAGTCTTGCTGTGTGCCAGGAATTTTTTTTTTTATCTGATTTGTTTTTTAAATACAGATTCAAAGACAAACATATATAGACCTGTGGCCCATGCATCCCTATCTTAATCATACAGATAATGGAATGGGGCTTAGAGTGGTTATATACTTTGTCTAGGACATGAATAATATGCATAATTTGGATGATCAGGAAGATAAGCAGATTGTGCAGGTAATGGTTCCCAACCCAATTCCTAGTCCATTGATATAATGTTGCCATATCTGTGGTCATTGCTCCTTTCAATCTCTTACTATACATAGTGAGATTTGATATTATAAATTCATAAATGGCACATCAGGTCTAGCAAAAGAGAGCTTTTCTGTGTATTCTGTGATATCTTACACATATATATAATACCATCCTTGTATCCTGAGAGAGCCTTTCTGACTGCAGAAATTGCCCTGGTTTTCAATCCAAGGAGAAGCTCTGGAGATGTTTCAACAAAAGAGAAAGAATGTGTTCCTTTAAACTTCTTTTTCTTGTAACTTTATTGAGGTATGACTTATAAATAAAAATTGCATGTATTTAATGTGTATATTTCGATGATTTTGGACATACACATATACCCATGAAACCATCAACACAATCAATGTGCAATACTAAATATACCCATGATCACCAAGAATTTTCTTGTTTTATTTTTTTGAGGTAGGCACACTTAACATGAGATTTATCTAAACATTTTTAGAAATATGCAATACCATATTGTTAACTATAGGTACTGTATTGTACAACAGATTGCTAGAAATTTAGCAAAAATCCTCATCTTCACACTTCTATTCTTTTGTCTTCTTAACTATTTTATCCTATGATTGCTTGTAGGTAATTCAATATACCACTGACAGAAAACTGTTACAGACTTTATTTCTCTGCTTCCTAAAATTC
Source organism: Marmota monax (assembly GCF_021218885.2). Lineage (NCBI taxonomy): Eukaryota > Metazoa > Chordata > Mammalia > Rodentia > Sciuridae > Marmota > Marmota monax. The sequence goes on from NW_026692881.1 coordinate 1,483,693, forward strand.
AGTCAAAATTTTCTTCTCAGCCCATTCCAAATGTATTTTTGATTATAGCAGTTACTGCATCATATGCTGAGACTGATCAATGGCAATGTGTCAGGGAAGATTTGGAGTGATAGCCTTCCATGTCTGTAGTCACTAAGATGTGGGCCCTACTAAGGAAATGATGGGAGTTTCATCATATGCAGTCTTCTCCAGAATACCCCAATTCCATTTTGGAGCCAGACTGCAAGATTCCCATGATTGACTGTCCAAGAGTTCTATGAGGAGGAATATTGATGAGACCCTGATATTCTACAAAGGGAATACCCCAAAGTAGGTCCACTCATTCTTAGTTATTTGACATTTTTGTATATTGAAGTTCTTTTTAGTTAAAAGAAGAAAAGTTGCTGTTAGTTGAGTGAAATATGATTGGAATCGATACTTTTGCAAACTTATAAAAAGAAAATGAAAACCAGTGAAGTAGCAAGTTTATGTGATAGTGTTTGAATAGCATGCTCAAAGATAGGAAGATTGTAATGTCGAGAAACTGGTATATCAAAAAAGGCCACAAAGAGTAACGGTTATGTTCATAAAGAAGAGGGGCAAAAATTTGCTAACCCAAATTTGTTGTACATGTAAAAAAAGTTTTTGTTGGCATGTTGACAACATTTAGAGACTCTAGGAATAAAAAAGAAAAATAGGGTGCAGAAATGTTTATATTAAATTCTATTTTGACTTAATTCTGTTTAACCGACTCTTCAGTATGTTACTATTTTATATTTAATAACTGACAAATGCTTATGCTGTACTGAATAGTCACAAATGGGAAGACTTCTCCTTTCACTAAACCAGAGCTGTGTTTACAGTGTAAGTTATGTTAGCCCCAGAACCTGTTTATGTTGCTGTTCTTGGTACTATAATTAGGTATTGTATTTAAATATTATGAAAACCAATGAATTGATTGTGGTTTCTATTGAAACTAAGTGGATTGCATTGGAAATACTCCATAAAGATAAGCCACTTCAAAAATTGGTTATGCAAGCAAGTGAAGATATATTGATATATTGATATACATTATTTATAAGAAGGCTGTGCTTGGGTTGTTTTGCATGTGGCTTTAATCCTTCTCTCCACAATGAATAAACTGAACCTGAAAACTCACAGCATACATTGTGTGTATGGTTTTCCACAAGAAAAACAATAGATATTTACTCAAGTAAAAACCTTGAAATCTGTAACAAGTATTTGGCATTTATGTGTATTAAATCATGTACATTTAAGGTTAAATATAATAAATAATAAAATAGATTTTTGTTTACATAATAGGTATTATGAAATCATTACATTTTTTTTGTAATTTTAAGAATATTGGAAAATATTTATTACTACCTAAGACTTTGGATAGAAAATTAAATAGGATGCTGATTATATTAAGCTATGTAGATTAACAGATTTAATATATAGTAACTAAATTCAAAAAATTGTTGATTATTTCTGGATTGTGGAATAGGAATGGTATTTAATTTATAGTCCTTTTTTCTGGTATTGGCAAATTTTTCATTAGTGGTCATGAGTTCTCTCTAATTCAAAATTGTAAAACTTTTGAAAAAGTAAAGAATAATCTCCATGGATCAGTTGAATTATTGGTCTTGCTTCTGTGAAGATTTTAGATTTTTTTCTTTAAGAATTTGTGTCTTAATTGGTGGAATCAGCACTGAAGTATTGACAGTTGGATTCCTGCTGTGAGATGCTTGTGTACAGAAATACAAACACATTTTCATGTGCTCATGGGAAATAATGCCTTATTGAAAGCTGAGTGGTTTACCTGGGCCTTTGATATTAGCCTTGATCATTTGAGGATATGGATGATGGTGGAAGTATAATGAGTTGCTTAATGGCTCTTCTAGTCTGCAGATTGTGGATAACTTTAGTAGTAGTGCTATGGCTGAATATAGCCAAAATGAATCAATCAAGTGTCTGTATATTAATGAATTAATTACCTGTTGTAGTTCAAGGATGAAATAAAAGGAAGAGGCTACACGTATTGTTGGATTTTAGTTCACAGGCCATTGGAAAGGGACAAGTAGCAGGGCACATGCTGAACTGTGCTCCAAGTCCCTCAAGTATTTCACAAACCTAATGATGAGCAAAAAGAGCCAGAACAAAATTATGGATCTGTTTATATAATGTTTAACAATGAGAAGTCAAGATCAAGTTTATCTTTAAAAAGGAGGCAGGTAGTGAATGGACGGGACCCAAGTTGTGGGGCTTAGGGGTACTGACAATATTATACTTCTAGATCTGGGATCTAGTCATATGAGTGAGTTCAATTAAAAGTTTATCAACATGTGTTCTTATGATTTGTGCACATTTTGTATACATCAATACAGATTTCAAAAAGTAAAGGGAATCTTTTGAAACATTTCTTTGGCCTTTACCATTGCTTAGAGCCAAGGTGGTGTTCTGCATTCGAGGATTTTCCCATTTATATACCCTTGATCCTAGGTCTGAGGATTTGCTTCTCATGGCTCATGGCCTAATACATGCAAAGAAGGTCTTCCTGGTTTCAGCAGCTTCATTTTTTATGGTCTTGACTGGAGAGACCACAGACAGCCACCCTCCTTTAAGACTTCAGCCTTTTTGAATGGATACCTTGTGTTTATATTAAGTAAAACCTTTTGTGTCTTATTAGGAGTGTTTCTGATAACAGCTGAAGTTGACATTTTTTTACATATCTTACACATATAATACCATCCTTGTATCCTGAGAATGGACTTATCCCAGTTCTATAAACAGTAAAGTGTGTGACACATAAGAAGGACATTTCATCATTTGCATCTCTGCTTTTGTTGAGAAGATCAGAATGTATGTACTAAAGAATAATGAATTGCTGAAACATATGATTCCAACATAGAAAGTGTATTGGGCCATTTCAGAAAGTAGTAATCATTGCCGACAAAGAAAGTTTCAAAGGAGAATTTCCTCAGAGTAATAGAGAAGTAAGGCCAAGAGAGTAAGAATCCATTAACAACTGTAGAAGTCTGCATGTTCTTGCCCCAATGATATAGTACAGGGTCCAGCTGGTATGCAGACAGGACCTCTTTGGGAACTAAGGGGGCAGCCTCACCTTTCCTTGGAGCAGGACCTGATTAAGGAGGTGGAGGTGCATTGGGGTGGACATAACTAGGCTGCTAAGTTAAGCCATAGTCAGGATTGGTTCAAGGAAGTGATAATATCTGTGGTATTTTCAGAAGGTGTTAGATCTCCAGGATGACTTGGGAGGAAGGATGGACATTGGATTTTAAAGATTCTCCAAGTCTAACTTGTACCAAATTATTTACAGATGTGGTCTCTGATTTGTGTGGGGATATATTTTAAGTGTTGACTTCATTCCACTGCTGCCTCAAAGTGCTCCAAAAGGCAGATGAATTGCTGTGTTTTAAGGATGTTTAGTTTATCCAGAGTCACATCAACACAGCCATAGATTTAACCCAAAATAACAGCTTTTGAATATCTAAAAATTTGCAAGTAGAGACACAAGGAGAATAACAAGAAGAAACTCTTGATTGCATTGCTTCACCTAAATTAACCTGTGGCTGCCTTCAGATTTTTCAGAGGCAAAAACTCCTTTCTGAATTGATTGCTGCATCACCCTTTGGTTCCATCTGGGATCCTCTCTTTCCAGAATCCACTCAGCACCTTTTGGGATTCAATGCTGAAATTGCATAGCATTCAAAAGGAATATGACACTATTGATTCCCTCTCTGCTCTTGTCACAGTGAGGAATAAGAGAGGAAAGATATGTAGGGCTGTATAAGATGAGGCTTTCATATGGCCTGCAGGAGGGCTCCTGCCATTGACGGGAGAACCACATCTGTGCATTTACATACTGACAGCTAAAATTAGATGTCGCCCTCTTTGTTCACCATACAGGATCTTCAGTTGAGAATCAGGTTCATCACTCTCGCTGGCTTACTTGGTTGCCAGCTGGTACCAGATAGAGGGGCTACAGCTCTGTGTAAGTGCAAATGCTAAATTAGCATTAATACCTAACAGCATCTCTCCTATATTTTTCACTGATCAGATAATTTTCACTGATATCAACATTTACAATATGCCAGCTGATATATACTGGTGTTATTTGCTTGGAATATTTTCGGTTGATTTATTTTATTGACTTAGATCAAGGTAAACTTTCTTAGTTATTTGTTCATATCTGTGTATTTGGTTAGAAGAGATTTTTTTTGAAAGGATGGCAGAGAAGTAGATAAGGATTTTAGCAAAGTCTGTCTTGAATCTGTGTTACTCCTTCAGTGCTTGGTTTTGCAAGCTTCCAAATGACCTTCTCTGTGGTACCTCACTGATGCTCATCTTTCATTGTGAGCAGCTCTGAGTAATTTATGATAAATAATGAAATGCTGTTTCCTACAATGCACTGCAAATGGCTGAGTGTTGTAAAAGTCTAAGGAGCTCTATTACTTCTAAATGACTAGATAACACAAAAATGTTAACCCCAAAGAGAAGAGGTCAAGTAGACAAGGCTGCTGAGGAAGCACAGTCTCCTGCTGGGTGCCCTCTGATAGGCTTTCTGCATTTGAACTCTGCAAGGACTGCTGCCTAAGTAATCACCTTCTAGAATGGCAAGGAAGGGTGTAAGCCTGTCAGTTAGTTGGATACTAGAAGCAACAGGGGTTTCCTTGGAGGGGAGAAATTTGCAAAACTGATTCAAAAAATTATGAATGAATGAATACATAAATGAATGGACTTTCATGTGTTATGGATGAACTTTGTGATGCTAGGAAGCAACTGTGAATATTTTGTTTGAACATTGATATTGAAAAGAAATCTTAAGGAGAAAACATTGGAATAATTTTATCTGAGCAAGGCTTTATACATATCTAACATTTTTCAAAATTAACTCTTTTTGTGATTTTTATATTGTCTTATCCTCTTATTTAAAATAAATACATACCAGACATATTTTTGCAACTTTCAGCTCTTTGGTACTCCACAATACATTTGTACAACTGCAAAACGTTCAAAGTGAATATGTATGTCCTTCATCCTGGTTGCCATAAAATAGCTCCATATCTAAGTGTTAGGATTTGGAGACTTTAATTGCTTGCTACAAAATGTTTTTATGTATTGCATTCCCATTGTGAAAATTGAATTAAATTGCCAGTCCATGAGCTCTTTATGCTGCAGGGAGGGAGAGTCTCTATGTGAGCAAGCCATTGAAAGGGTGATCTTTGGCCAATGATACTTTTAAACTCAAAAACTTTGCTGAAGTTTAGTGCTGAATTTTCTCACATTTACCCAAACTTATCACTTTGTCAAAGAAAATCTTTTTTCCCCCTGTTCTTCCAGCTATCAGCTACAAGGTATGAAATGAATTGCATTAAAATAGATAACACATGCTACATTTTCAGAGGAGTACTCCATCTGTCTCATCAATTTCTTTTCACTGCTGGTGCTGGGTAGTCCACTTTAATCCTCAATTATCAGTTACATGCAATCAGGTGAACCTCTTGACCCTCAGGAAATAGAGATGCTTTCAGGCCAGAAAAGTTGGAGTGCTTTAATGTGTGAGGATATTTCTGCTTTTAGATGAAGAAGGATTGTTTCCATGTGTAATGGGAGAAAGAAATTCAAACAAGGAAGGTGATTCAAAAATCATGAACTCTATGGCCCTGCTTCCTGATCCTGTGCCAGCTGTAAGGTGTGGTGTGGGCAGCATCATGCCATTGGCAATACAACCTACTTTTAGGTGTCCGGATATGGATTTGGATGTTTGTAGATTATGCAAGTGTATTACCTCATCTCCATATGTCTCCTGTATTACTGCTTCTTTTTCTTTGATGCTCTGTCATTTTGTAATCTGTTAACAAAAGATCTTGGTGAACATGGCAAAGATGCTCTGGTGGTTCTAGGAGGTGGTTTCCAGAAACTGACTTCACATAAACTTGGCATTGTTTTATGTATGTGTTCTTCTTTGCTTCCATGGAAAATTGGAAAGAAGAGACTTAGAAGAGGGGGTTTGAAAGGGAGAAAAGTAATTAAGGCACACTGGGAAGTCCTGACCTGGTTGGAGAACATAGGCTCAGATCTGCTATTTAGTTGAGACCTCAGGATAAACTATTTGATCTCTGGCCTCGGGTTCTTCTGTAATCTTAGATGCTAGACAGGATGCTCCCTGAGTCTCCTTGTGGCTATGATTCTGGGAAGCCAAGGGTCTAAATTTGAGATTAAAATCTTGGTGGGATTTTTTTGAATCATTGACTTCAAAAAAGGGCTCTCTCTCTCCCCTTCCTGCCCACTCTCCTCACAACTCTCTTTCTTCCTACCTACCTACACACACACACACACACAGTACTTTTGCTTGTTTGTAGTATATTTTTAATAGGATATTTAATAGTTTATCATTTTATCATTTGGAATATCCCTGTTTTGGTGTGTTATATAGATGGGGTTAGATGGGAATTGATTACATCCTAAAGTCAGATGAAATTTGCTTGTTTGCAACTTTAAGAAAGAATTCTTTATCCTTCCCCTAGTGTGCATACACACAGACACACATACTTACACACACACATACTATATATATATATGTCATGTGTATATTATATATCTATACACATATATGTAAGTTGATTCCAATAATAGGGGAAATTACTGCCATACATCAAGTACTTTATTTGGAAGTATAAATAAATTCATCTGAGTCAGGCATGGTGGTGCGTGCCAATAATCCCAGTGACTTGGGAAGCTGAGGTGGAAGGATCAACAGTTCAAAGCCAGTCTCTTTAACTTAGTGAATTCCTAAGCAACTTAGTGATACCTTGTCTCAAAATAAAAAGTGCTGGGGTGTGACTCAGTGTTTAAGCACCCCTGGGTTTAATCCTCCATATCAATAAATAAACAAACAAATAAATAAATAAAAACAAATTCATCTGAATCTAGATACAATCATAGTATTTGATCCCCTTCATTAAACAGACGTCCTAGTTGCTGAATCTTACAGTGTTATAAGAACAGAGGACCAAGAACACCATCTCTAGAGTTATGTTAAGAATGTGTCTTCCTGTGGAACACTGAGTCCTCTTGTGTTGGTTGTCATGAGGTTTGGAAATCAGAGTATGGTCTCATTAATTGAATTAGAACACAACTATGACCTGTAGCAGAGTTAGATGACATTTATTTCAAACTCAATGTGGTTATTCAATACTCTTATTTTTTTTTTCACTTACCTTTCTTCATTATTATATAGGCTGTGCTCACAATACAAAATTAGAAAATATAAGCAGCAAGAAAAAAGTAATACTTAACTGTAGCTCTAATACACAGAGGTAATTATTGTTATGATTTTGTTGAATGTTAATTAGTCCATGCTTTCTTGATTTTTGAATGTGTACTTTATATATAAAAATAAAATATATTCTAATACTCTTTAAGATAGCTTTTTGTAGTTAAAGTCTTTATTTCCACATCAAAACACCTCAAGTCCTATCTTTAATAGCTCTATGCTGAAATATATTAATCTATTCAAATATAATCAGCTTATCATTTGTTGGAGATCTAGTTTATTGTAATTTGGTCACTATTATATAAAATTCTGCTTCAGACATTCACAGCATGGAATGAAAATTTGGGGGCCTATGTGTAATACAAAAAGAGTACTTCATCGTCTTATTTATTTATTTATTTAACCTGAAATTTCTAAATTCTTACCCAGGAAGATTGAGCAATTCAGGTTCTTGCCAGCAGAGTATCAGAATGACCACAAACCCCTGTGGTCCTAGGTGTCACATGTCATTAACAACCCCGTAAACAAAACATTTGCTGGACTGGGATTGTGGCTCAGTGGTAGAGCGCTTGCCTAGCATGTGCAAGGTACTGGGTTCCATTCTCAGCACCACATACAAATAAATAAATAAAATAAAAAAAATTCATCAACAACTAAAAAAAAATATTTAAAAAAACATTTGCCAAACAGTTTTAGAAGAGTGTCTTGTTGGTGTTTTAGGCTACATTTCTCTAATTACAAGTAAGGGTGAACCTTATTCATTAGTTGTTGTGGAGCGAGGGCATAGAGTCTCCCCTGTCTGCACAGTTGTTGGGACCTGACCTCTCTTTGCATCAGCCAGGGATTCATTGCAGCCTGGGATGCTCCTTGGTAGAGGGGAGCCTAGAACTTCTAAGACTGCCCCAAGAAATTCTATAACAAATTGTGTCCAGAAAACCAAGAGCCGTGTTGTGGACAAAGGATAGATTCAGCAGGCAATGGATAAGGTGTGGCTGTTCTTAACTAAGTGCTCACAGAGAGACACTACAGTTATCAGCTTAGGCTCCGTCACAAACTACCACACACTGGATAGCCCAGGCAACAGAAATTCATTTTCTCCAAGTTTTGGAAGCTGGAAGTTCAAGATCAAGGCATCAAAGGCAGAGTTGCCTTCTTTTGGGTCCTCTCCCGCTGGCTGGCATTGGTCATTGCCGCTCAGTGTCTCCATGTGGTCTTTTCCTCTGTGCACATACATCTGTGCACAAACTTCTCTGGGTACAAACTTCTCAGAAGGTCTTCAGTCTGACTGGATTAGGGTCTACCCTCAAATCTTCATTTTGAATTAATCACATTTGCTTATATCCGAATACAATCACCTACCAAGGTATTGAGCATTAGGGTTTCAACATATGAATGGGGGGATACAGTTTAGTCCATAATAGAGACTCAAGTGCATGGACATACACAAATCAAAAATAATAATTTCAAATGGTCTGGAGGTCTTACATTGCAGCTTACTCAGAGTTTAATCAGTGCCTGGGGACTGCTTCCCCCTCCTCTTTACTTTGTAAGACATCCTCAGTGTTGTATTCTCTGAGTGTGCTGTTTTCTACTGTTCTGTTCTGTGGTGTGGGTGCAGAGCTGGAGAGGAGGCTCTGCTTCTAGGGAGGTACGGCCTAAGTGTTCTGCACCTGGGCTTGGCGACAGCTGCTGCCTCCGGCAACCACAAGTCTACTGCTGTTCCCGCTAATAAGTACCATGGAAACCCAGTGAGCTCCAAGGGTGGTGGAGAGGTGGGTGAACATGAAATCACCAAGTGACACTGGCTTTTCAAATGTCACATTATAAAAATAGAACCAATTGAGAAAGAGAGGGGCCATACCAGCATCCTGTTGCTCCTCGATTTTTGGCATTTGATTTCCTTTCCTTTGCAGTCATCTCCATGACACGCAGGGAGACCCAGTGCTCTGATTACCTGCATAGGATGGACAAGCTGAAATGCCTCCTCTTTAGAATACCACTAACACTCCAACCAGAAATTAATTTGATTTGGATTTAAAATCCATCTCCATTAAGGCTCTGCTGATCTATTCTTTAAGCGTTACAGTTTATAGATTGAGGGGTGTTGTCTTAACATTTTCCTTCCTTCGTTTCTTACTTTTTTTTTTTTTTGGCCATAAATAAAAGCTTTAAAAATGTTATTTCACAGATCAATAAATTCTAATCACAACACCAAAATTGGTAGAACTGAACATTTGGATTTGGTCCAAATACCATCTGCATTCTTAAACCAGCTGCCCAAAGGGAACCCCTACCAATTTAATTCAGTGGACTGTTTGTTGGATTTCATTTAATGTGGATGTTAATTTTGTGTTTTGTTTTCCCCTCTCTGATGCTATTACCATCTAATTAGGTTGAAAATCAGCAATTAGAATTGGAATGCATGGAATAGTTGTTATTTTTCTTTTGATCATAGTTATGCTCTTAATGATGTGAGTGTAGTCTGTGTGTGTGAGAGAGAGAGAGAGAAAGAGTGGGGGGGGAGTGAGAGAAGAGAACATGAATTCATTCTATAGAAGTGGCCATGGGTATCACTCAGGAAGATGAGGTTGAATCCATGTTTTGCTTTATATGAATACCTATACCTGAGTTGGCACAAGCCTCCTTTTTCTGTATTTGCAAAAACTAAGATAATGACTCCCTCCTAGCAGATAAGGCTGGTACAAATTCTGTAGATATGAAACCATCTTATACACTAAGGTGCTGCACAAATTAGTACTCACAAATTGGAAGCCAAGGAGTGTTTGGATATGTGGGAACTAGGGCAAATTGAAATCATTATAAAAGGCTGAACATTATTGCATATCGTGGACTAATTCCAAATTTAAATTTGAGAACTAAATTTAATCTTAAATGTTAAATGCTAAATGTAGGAACAGTTTCAAGCTAGAAAGCAATGTAGAGAGGAAGAGAATGATGCTGTGAAAATTTAAATCCCACAACAGTGCTGAATAGAAAAAAAAATATATCCATTTTCAGGCATCTGGACATGAATTTCTCAGCATTTGAAAACGGCCGACTTAACCAGCATGCCCTTTCTGTATGATTGCCCCGGAAGTGTGGGATGCTCAGTTTGAAACCAAACTCTGTGTCAATCTTTGATATCTCAATTTCTGACACTAAACACAGAAGAAGAGGAAATATGCTTCCAAAGCCTGAAGAACCCTTGCTTTCATTTTCTTGCCATCCTATCTCATGCCGTCTCTTCACATTGATTGTTCTTAAGAAATGATTTTCAGTGCTGAGAATACTCTTCTAAAGCATTTCTTCCAAAGTGTATCTTGATAGATTTTGCAAACTCTTAAGCAAGATTTCATATGCTTAGATAAAGTAAGATGATTTATTTTTCTGGAGAAAGCTAAAATTCATCTCATTGACTTTTTTCCCAGTCTCTCCTCATTTTCTTTTTTTCTATATAAATATTTTTTTAAAAAATCCTAACATAGTAAATTTAATATCCAAAGGATGAAAATTTAGGGCTTTGAATTCTGTTTATATTGAAACATTGCGAGATAAAAGAAAAATGTTTATCATGGCTTATGGTGAAATGAATCTTTTCAGATAAGTTAGTGACATAAGCAAACATACCTCATTCCTCTTCCACACAGCCTGTCTCCATTGACTTATTTTCCATTGACTTATTAAGCACCTACTATTGCCAGATGCTGTCTTAGGAACCCAGCAGGAGGGCTGCATAACAGTGAAGATTGACTTGAGCATTGGCCTTCCTGGAGCTTGCATTCTAGTAAAGAAGTCAGAGGACAATAAGAATTTCTACCTTGGTGAAATGCTGAACAGGATAGTGACGCAGAAAGTTTGAATTTATACAGCTGCTCCTTGAAGCTTTAGCTGAGGGAGTGATACTTGAACTGAGTCCCAAATAATGAAAGGAAGCCACATACAGGAATTCCTGGGGGCAGAAGGGTACCAGAAAGATGAAACAGAAAATTCAAGGCTCTTAAAAGACAAAAAAATGGCCAGTGTCCCTGAGCATCATTAACATGGCAAAGAGTGAGGGGGTGAAGTGGAAGAGGTTGAAAAGGTAAGATACATAAAGAATTTGGACTTGGTTTTTGTTGTAATAAAAACCACAGGGGGTGAGGTAGAAGAAGGTTCTGATAAACCTTGTTTTACAAAGGCTACCTTGGATGCTGTGTGGAGCTGCATTCCAGAGGGTCACTCCTAGGCAGGAAGACAAGTACAAGGCCACTGTCAGGTTCCAGTCAAGAGATCCACAGCCTAGACTAGAAGGAAGGCATGGTGGGAATGATTCACTGTTATACTGAATGTGTCTTGGAGGGTAAGAGAAAGGACTTACACAGAAAGCAAAACAGTAAAGAATAATCAAGACTCCCTCCTGCAAAAGAGGGGCCATAGTGATATCATTATCTGAGATGGTAGTGCTGAGAATATACAGGCATGGGGGATCCAGATGAAAGACTTCAGTGTGCATTTGGATATTTATGGAAGTAATTGGATAGAGTGTGTATGCACTGAAAAACCTCAATAGTAAAAAGGATGATGGTACAGGAGAGTGGATGTGGAGACCCTCATCAATGCTGGAAACCAGTGACAGAAAATACCACACCAAGTGAACTGTGGAGTTACTTGTAGATCCAGTGCAGGGAGGATGGTATAGTACTCCTCAACCCTGCCTGAATGTTGAATCATGTGGGAAAGATATAAATAAATAAACATATATATTTTACATGTGCCCAGACCCCATTGTAGACCAATCAGAATCCCCTTTTTGGAAGAGGGGAGAGTGGCAGGCTTCAGTACTTTCTATGAAGATACTTGGGAGAATCTTTGGACAGATTAAGCCAAAGAAAGGAGGGGAGGGCCTGCTGATCCAGTGAGGATAGTGGCCTTGGAACAACGAAGGGGAAGCACCCAATAGAACCACACACACCTTATCCTGTGGAGAAGAAAAGGATAGGAAGTGAGTGAAGGTCAAGCTTTGCAGCAGTGAGGATAAGAGTCACAGGACTCAGTGGGAGTGGGAGGCTAATACCATCCAACTCCCTGCATTCATCCCCACGGAAGAGCAGACCTTACCCCTCAAGAAAGCAAGAGAGGGCAGATCCCAGGTAGCTCCTTATGGACTGGCCAAATACTAGAAATCCTTCAACCTGAGTCTAGGCACTGACTCAGGTTGAAGGATCCCCTCCCTGTCTTGAGGGTTGGTGAAATCTAACATCTGGGAAAAAATGTTTACAACAAATCTAAACATTTCATGCCTCTGACAATTTGGCAATAATTTTTATTATGATACCCAGCATTATTAAAGACAGTGCAAAATGGGCTGTAGTGTGATTTGATGTGAAAGATTGCAATGTGTCCAGCATGTGTCCTTTGTTCAGTAATTTCACATTTAGTCTTCTCTCTAAAATAAATAAAATGCATTTAAAGAGTTGTTATGTGTGTGCAAGGAAATTCATCACAGAAATACTTGTGAAGGTTTGCTAACACAACTTTTCTACTGTAAAGTCATTACAAATTACTCTTTAAAATCATAGCATGAGAAAAAATAGTATGTGCAGTATGGAAAGCAAGTTCAAAATCATATGTAACTATAGTTATTCATGAATTATATTAGAAAATAAGCATTGGTAATAAATTTGCAAACTTGTTAAAATCAACACTTGCTAAATGATGTGATTAGGGTCACCTTTAACTTTAGTAAATTTTGCACTTAAATTTCATTTTATCTCATTTAAAAAATTTAACCATGCCACATAGTTTTAATAAGAATAAGAGTTGAAGTAGTATTTTATAAAAGATTGATAAATAAATTCTTAATTTTAGATCAGTATAATTATGAGTTTTATTATCCAATTTTCTGAATTTGGAGTAAAACTATCTACTTCTCAGAAATATTGCAAGCATTAAATAAGATAACCCATGAATATTATGCTGTGTAATCTCTTGTCCATATTAGAACTTTTCCAATATTATTTCACTCTTGCCTCTGCTCCTAACAATGAACTTCAGTGCTCACAAGTTCTGCTTTCCACTTGACATTTGGTTAATTTAGGTAGACTGGTAAAATGGATAGATGTAAGATTTGTGCTCTGTGTTAATTGGTGCAAACTGGTGTGCTAGAAGTAAGGACTAGGGTTGGATAGGTTGTCATGGTGATTCCCTTTTTCTACTTGTGATTGATTGGGTATGAGTATCATCCTGGGCAAAGAGAAATAGAGGGGAATGTGCCAGAGGAAGGATTTCCCACCCTAATTAGAGGAGGGAAAGCCACTGGAGAGATTGTGTGCTCTTCCTTGAGCTTGCTACTTTTCAACGACATTGTAATAGTGCCTGGAGCTGCTCTGGCTGTTCTGAGACCATGAAACTTGAAACCTGAGGTGAAGGCCCTGTCCATGGAGATACCTAAGCAACTGGTGCTGACTACCTTTGGGCATCTTGTTGGAGTCAGTAGTCAGAGAGTCAAAGTCTGTAGGCCTGTATTTTCGCCCATGACCAGCATCACAGCAACTGGTACCTCCTATGGAATTTGATATTACATTGGAATCCTCCTGAACAAATAGAAAAATAGAAAAAAATTCGCCATGTGTTTGTGTACTTTAAACATTTATGACACCAAGATATTTTCTTTCAATGTACTTCTTTTTTTCATATAAATGCCTAACTTGGCAAAATAGTTTTATTTAATGCTCATGCAAATTTTGTGCTCAGAGCTATGCCAGAAGTGAGACCCAATGAATTTGTAAGAGCCTGTGAATCTTTGACAGACATACTGTGAATTTTAGGTATGCTGAACTCTGTATCCAGAGTTATATCCTCAGTTTACTCCAGCATGCTGGTGAGGCTTCTCCTGCTCATGCTGAGGTGTTCAAGTGGGCACCGATTGCCAGAGTTACTGAAAATTTTATTCAGCTGAATCCTTAAAAATGTTTAAGATACTTGTAATTTGGTAATACACAAATAGGAAGTTAAAATCAAGCCATCATAAATTTGTATGTTTCATAGTTCTAATTTAGCAACTTCTTTTTGTTCTTGGAGGAAATATTATAAATGATCAGTAGGTTCTTCAGGATATTTGAGAATGTGCTGTGTAAGCATGAAAATATCCAGGGCTTTTGCAACTATTTATCCACAAATATATCTGAAATACTGGCATATTTTCATTTAGAATAATGATAAAAGAAAGTCCTTTAGAGGAGGTTTTGCTTGAATACTTTTTCCCTTGGGATCATACAAGCCTCTTTTTTAATTTTTAAAGGTATTAGTGATATGATGAACACAGTTTACATTCTTATGAAAATGAAAAGTTTGTTGATCTCCATCAATGAGAGGGCCCCATCAGTGAGGTCAGTGAGAAGAAATCCTAAGGAGGCCAGGGCTGGGGGAGGGTGTAGTGTTAGAATAGAAACGTAGACTAACTAGCTCAGAATGCTAAGGCAGTCACTTGTTTCCAATGTGGTCTGCGGTAGGAGCCAAGAGCCATGTTCAGCACTGTCCTTTCTGCATCCTGAGAAGCAGGTGGAAGCAGGCCTTCAGCTAGTGCCTCCTGGTGCTACCAGCACTGAGAAGAAAGAGAACAAGTGATGTCACTGACGATAAGAATATGGCCATATATGTACATTTATATATATATGTACATACTCACACACACATACTTTCTCTCTACCCCCCCTCTCTGTATATATATGTATCTCTCTCTCTCTCTCTCTCTCTATATATATATATATATATATATATATATATATATATATATATCATGACAATGAGAATGTGCAGTTTCTTACAGGGAATATTGGTTTTATATTCATGATATATATAGTTTATGTATGTAGAAACCTCACCATTGGATAATAAAAATGTATTAGGTTTTAAATAGAATCTTTGACAAAAAAAATTAGCTCTGAAGTTATAAGGAGAGATTACAGGAGGTAAGTGGAAGGTTACTCTATTTTAGAAATCACATGATGTTTACAGAAAGAGCATACATGTTGGTTACTGGTGGCACACCCTGGATCCTGTATTTTCCATCTGTGTTTACTTCTGCTAACAACTGTCCCAACAGTCTATATTATGAGTGAGTGTGCGTGCATGTGTTCATCCCTTCATAGACATGGTTAGCTGACTACCATGATGAAGCTGGATTTCAGACATTGTGTAATTGTAGTTTTTACGTAGAAGAGGACTCTCACGAATTTTGCAAAAGGGTCTGTGCTTATTTTGTGTTTTCTCGCTGACCTCTGTCTGATCATCTCACAGGGCATCTTGGTAGTAGTCCCCTTTCCTTACAGGCAGGACCTCAAGTTAAATTCTTGAGATCAGGATTCCCCTCCTAAATAAAGCAAAGGGAAAGAGAACTTTCATGAAGTAATGGTCAGGACCTTGCAAATGCATTTATAGATGTGTGTGATACTGAGAGAGCCCTCCTGTTATGGACTGAATTGTCCCTCGCCACAAAATTCATTTGTTGAAGTCCTCACCTCTAATTGAGGGTATTAGAAGGCGAAGCCTTTGGGTGTATGGAAATCATGAAGGTAGAGCCCTCGTAATGAGATTCATGTACTTCTAGAAAGAAATACACAAGAGCTTCCTTCTTCTCTCTTGCTTTTGGCTGTGGGAGGCTCCAGGAATCAGGCTGCTGTCTATAAACCAGGAAGAGAGTCCTCAGCAAAGGTCTGCTGGGGCTTTGATCTTGGACTTCCCAGTCTGCAGAACTATGAGAAATAAGTAGTGCTTAATTCCCTTAAATCTATAGTATTTTTTGTTTTAGTAGATGTTATGGTTTGGATGTGAGTTTTCTTGCAAAAGCTCATGTGTGAGACAATGCAAGAAAGTTCAGAGGAGAAATGATTGGGTTGTGAGAGCCTTAACCCAGTCTTTGAATTAATCCCCTGAAGTGATTAACTGAGTGGTAACCAGAGGAAGTGGGGCCCTGGGGGCATGGTTTGGGGGTTTATATTTGTATCTGGTGAGTGGAATTGCTCTCTGTCCTTCCTGATCATCATGTGAGCTGCTTCTCTCCAAAACTGTCTTCTGCCCTGATGTTCAGCTTCATCTTGAGCCCCAAGGAATACAGCCTGCTGTCGACGGATTGAGACCTCTGAAACCATCAGCCCCCAAATAAATATTTCCTCCTCTACAATTGTTCTAGTCGGGTCTTTTATTCACAGCAGAGAAAAAGCTAACTAAAACAGCAGGTGAAGTCTACTATGACGCTTGGTTTGCAAAGTGAATGGTTGGTTGAATGTAGGACAGGTGGTTTACAGTACTTGTAAGTATTTGTAAGGCAAAAGATTATAACCACTCTCTACTAAGCTTAAAAATCTTTGGTACTGGAGTTAATTTTACCTTCTAGCTTCCTAAAGGAAACCAATGAAAATAATATCGATGTTGATGTAACTATGCTATACAGAGTGTTTTCTAAATACATTTGATGGATTATAGACAACGACTCACTTAATTCTCCACACAATCTGAGGAGTGCAGGTACTACTATTATCTCCATTTCACTGAACAGGAAGCTAAAATGAGGAGTCATTAAGTAACCCAGTCAAGATCTTTCCACTGGTGGTAGAAGGGGCCTCATTTTGTAACCAGGTTTATGATATTAAAGTCTTTATTCCTTTGCCTCCAATGAATGATTCACTTAGACTCTAAAAATCTCAAAAGATAGACATGTTCTATAGCACACAAAAAGATAGACTTTTAAAATTTCGTTTTTGTTTCTTTTACAGGCTGAAAGCCCATGTCTTCCAGGAGTGTTTACCACATGACCTGTAGGTGCAGGGCATGTAATTGTGTCTCAGAATTATTTCCAGATATGCTAGCAACAGTGATAGGACCAGCTGTGTTTCTCATAAAAGATTAGGCACAAGTCATGTATGAGGGTTGCCTCTACTCCATCTCCTGAATGCCCAAACAGTAGGTTAAAGTGATAAAGGAAAACAAAATTAAATAAGCTGATGTAAACATATCTGACTTCCAGAAGGTAGATAAATGTTGCATAAAAACATTGATTCTGACCAAACTGCTGTCTCTGGTATTTCTGTTTAGCTAATAGTGCTTAATATTAGTCGAAAGATAAAAGTATGCCGAGAACCAGTATATCATATGGTCAGCATTGCATGGTTTCAAACACTCCATTGAACCCATCTGGAGAGTTTCAGCCACCAGGGCTTGGCTGCCTCATTAGCTGTCTCCAAAAGGCCTTGCCCAAGCAACAGTACAAATCACTGTTGTTTCAGGGCGATGGTGCAGAGTGAGAGAAAACAAACATGTTCAACTCTGTTGTGTTTCCCATATTAAAATCTAAAGATGGATGCAAAATGATTCAGCGATTCCAGGAGAGCACCGAGCCTCACTCTAAATATTCACACCAGAGGAATGCTACGTGGGAAGCACTGATCAGGAAAGGGCATCCTATGACCAAGATGATAAACATGAATATATCCACCTCCAAGATCCTAGGGTAATAATTATTATCACAGATTTGTATCCTTATGGAATCTGAGTTAAGAGATGGAAAGCTGTTGGTTCCCAGTCCAATTCTCATTTCTTGTTTGGATCTCTTGACTATTAAAATGGCTGCCCAGTGTCTGCTTGACATCTGTGACAACTTCATGATCTCCTTCGATTTGCCATTCTATTTCTAGATGGTACTGGCCCTTTGAAGTGGTGTCACAGTCGTAATCAAATCCACCTGCTACTCTTGTTCCTCATACTACTTTCTGAAGCCAGAAGAATGAACTGATAACTGTTTCAGCAGAGTCCAGACCTTTTAATCCCTAAATACCTTATTAGGTTCACCAGTTCCTTTTCAGAGGGCAGGGCTTTAGTCCCCATGGCATCCTGGTAGCGCTCTTGGGGAGCATAGTAGTTTACTACTCTCATGCCTCCCTTGTAAATAACTGGGATGCTTGCAGATTATCTGTGAGCCCTGGTTTCCTCATCTGTAAAATCAATATATCATTGTGCCTGCCTGAAAGGGTTGCTGTGAAAATGAAAAGAGATGCTGTGAGTTAGAGCACCATGCCTGATAAATTGTAAGTGCTGAAAAGACAATAGCCATTGTTACTGTCGAAATGTCTAGTAATTGTTAAACCCAGGACTAATCACTAGGTTTCCAGACCAGGGTCCATATTGACTCTTCCCTGCAGTGCATTAGCTGCTCCCCCAGCTTCGTGTCGTTCATGAATTTATTATCGTGTACCAATACCTGAATTTATCAAAAGAAAAGTAAGAGGAGGAGGAGGAGGAGGAATAAGAAGAGGGAAGAGAAGGAGGAGGAAGCAGTCATTCCGCCTGACTCGATCTTCTTGCACCCACAATGGCCCTAAGGGATCACAGTGTCTGTTTTTCATTCACTCACCAACCACTCTTTATTTTTTCTAGGTCATGGATTCTATCACCTTGCTTTTGTTGAAAATCACCTGTCATCAGAGTTCCTTGTAAACCCTCCAGGTTTCTCATTCCTCTAGTTTGTGGAATGTGTGCTTATCCATAAACACTATGGTTAACTGGATGTATTCTTTCTTGGACCACATACCTGAGTTAGAGAGTTGATGTGCCAAGTTTTCTTTTATCAGACCTCCTTTCATACTTTTTATACTCTGGAATCAGAGAGGAGTATAAATATTATCTTATGACATCTGCTACTGTAATTTGTATAACTCAATCAGGGGACAGAAACATGTCCTTGTGCAATCTGAGGATATAACTTAAGGAACCCCTTTGTAAACAAATTTACAGCTCCTTCAGGAAGTTAATGCAGTTTTCCTACTCTGTTCTTATAGGCTATTCCTGCTAATTAGCAGTTGCCCTATATCAAAGCTTCATGTTGTTTCATGTCCTTTACAAATCTTACTCTTTGACTAGTTGGCACTTTGAATATATTCTGTTTCTTTCTGCAGTGGAACTATTTGTAATTGCATAATTAGAACTTCTCCTTTTTTAGAGTCTTCCAAATCTCTTGGGCCATCTTTTACTATTAGATGAGGCAGACTTACAGAAATATAAAAAGGACTTTAAATATTTGTATAGCCATATATTTCATAATTTAGGGCAGAGGGGCAAGTGTCTTTTTTAAACCTGCTTGAACAGTTTGATTTGTTTTGGGCAGCAAGTAGGCTTCTCTAGATGTTGTCTGTGTTTTATTTATTTCACCTGTACAAAGCACACATTTTGTATAATGTAGATATATGAGAAGGTTGTTATAAGAATTAAATGGATATTGCAGTTCATCCATAACTGCATATTATGAAATACCTAGAACAGCATGGGCATATGTTCATTGAGTGTTGGCAGCTATTGCTGTGGCTCTCATCTTCATCATCATCATCATCATCATTTTCATTGAAAAAGAAAATGCTATTTTCAAAGAAAATACAGACACTGTTCTTTTATATCATAGGCAGCCAAGTGTTCCCTTTCCATATGCTCTATTTCATCCTAAATCACAACTGTCATTTCAAGGAAGAGCTCATTTCTCACCCAACTATTATTGTTGAGGATATTATTTTTAAATAGAGTAGTTGGAAAAGACCTCTTGGTGGAGGTAGCATTTGGGAAAGTTTTGAGGAAGCCAGGGAAATATCTGCAGGGGACATGTCCTAGGCAGGGGGAAGAGTACAAGCCAAGACCTTCTAGTGGGAGTATGTGTGTCCTGTGCAGACAGTGAGACTTAGCAGGGAGTAAAGCCCGTGGGGAGGGAATGACAGCCCGCAAGGTCTGAGAAGTAGCCATGGGTGAGATTCTAACAAGGACTTTGAATTTATTCTGTGAAAAAATGTGAAAGTAGGGAAACTGCTGAGCAGGGGTGTGGTTGGTTTGTGTAGAAAATAGATGATTTGGAGTTAGGAGTGGAAGCAAGGAAAACATTTGAATAGCTATTGTGGTGGTTTTAGTGAAAGATGCTTTTCATGTGGACGGGAGTAGGAACAGAAGAATGGATGTAGGATGTTCTGACTTAAAAGATATTTTAAAGGTGATATCTTCAATAGAGATTTATATGGACCAGGCAGGGGCTAGTGGATTAGGCAGAGAGGGAAATGGAGTTTGACTAGGGAGTGTTTCAGTATTTGTGTTCTTTAATCTGTGTAAACTGGATAAATGGTGTGGTACTTATGGAGGGAGGACTATTGGGGTGGGAGAGATTTGGAGTGGGGGTGATTCAGTCACGAGATTTGGGATCTGTTGAATTTGAGTTGTCTCTTAGACCTTCCAGCAGCATATGTGTTCCCAGGAAAAGTAGCATCTCTTGGAGAGTTCCACAGCCTCCATTTGCCACCTGTGTCACACCTGACCCATTTTTAGGAGGAAATTAATTATTTAGGGAGGAAAAAAAACACAAAATAAAAAATTTAAACAAAAGAAGGAGTGGACTTGGTTTCAGATTATTATTTATTTTAAGAGTTATAGTTATACCTGCATCCACAACCTAAAAAATACACAGTAGCTGCCAAATAATGCATGTTAGTTAGAATCTTGAAACTTTTTACTGCTTAAAAGAAAAAAAAATAATTCATTACTATATTACAGTTGTAACTTCCCTGATGGAGACTGAAAATAGTGGGTGGTAATTCCAGATTATAGATACTTGGTAATTCAAAGTATTAGGAAATAATAGTAGCACACAAGTTGCTGATTAAATTTTAATATATATTTGTGTAATCAGTTTATTCATATTTTTCATTTTTAAAAGTTTAGGTAAATACTATCTTAATTACATTATGACACTGTCAACTTAATAAGAAAAGGAAATTTCTAATAACACTCTCCCAAAAGGAAATGATGCTAAGGAAAATGATATTTTTAGTTGAGAGAATTTGTAGTAACTGCATAACTGTAAACATCACCTCAGTTTGACTATGAATAGAGCATTGAGTTGCACAGAATTACCTGAAGCTCTGGGAACTGATCTTAACAGTTCATTTATTTCTTTTATAAAATACTAGGATTTCTCAGTTTGTACATCAAAATTCCTGACTCCTTAGTACCCTTTTCTCAAAGTTTTCAGAAGTTGGGGTTTAGTGAAGTTCAATTTTGGTATTAGAGATTGCATCTTAACCACTGTGAAGCTAGGACAATGAGACAACCTGAAAAAAACAAAAGGAATCAGTATGTTTGGTTGGGTTTATCTTTTCATTTATTCATTTTTTGTCTTTACTGGATGCTTTAGGATACAGAGTCCCCCTTTAATTTATTGGTGCTTAGACTCATTATGTAATATTTTTTTTTTAAAAAAATATTTCTTTAGTTGTCAATGGACCTTAATTTATTTATTTTTTTAAAATTTATATATGGTGCTGAGGCTCCAATCTAGTGTCTCACACATGCTTGGCAAGTTCTGTGCCACTGAGCCACAACTGCAGCCCTCATGATATAATCTTCATGAACAGACTTACAGAGCCTTCATAATTCCAGTGTCTTCCCAAATTAATGACAAGAATTCCACCTCAGATTTGTTTTGAGAAGATATCCAAATTATTTTTGATTTTATGCTGGTCTGTAAAGTTGATGTTAGGGACATACCCCTTAGAAGTGAAATCATTTTCAGTTAGGTTATCACTACTATTAGAAAGCACCTTATGTAAATGTCACCAGTTGGTATCTCTACTGATATCATAGTGACTAATTTTATCTCTGGATCTGGTTCATATATTTTCTCTGGTAAAGTTTAATGCATCTTAAATGAGCCAATACAGTGAGCTTATGAGTTGGTATCATGGGGAATGTTCATATCTTTCCTACACTGATTCCTGATACTGATAGTAGAGATTAAGATACACTGTGCCCACTTCTTTGGCAAACAATCTTGTGGAACTGATTAGTCAAGTCAGGAAATCTGAGTTCTGGATCTGATTCTGCGAGAAGCTGATCCACTGGCTTTGCACAAGTTTCTTTACATTTTATAGGGATCAATTTCTCCAGTTATATGATTATGAGATTAGAATGATTGATCTTTGATATCTCTTTCATGTCAGCTTGAACTTTGTTCCTCTCTTTGTAATAATGGGGAAAAGTGGACATATCAGTATCAAAGTTTGGGAACAAAAAGGAGAGATACTAATTTTATAACTTCAGAAGTAGGATTCAGACACACATGGTTGGGACCCTTATGCCTGAGTCCATCTTCTGGTGTCAGCTGCTGACCTCTAAAACTAAGGTCCAGTGTTAGCCTGAGCAGCAGTTATCTGGGTTATCTTTTCCATATTTTTTTCACCATATTGGTAATGACAGTGGACTTTGTGGTGATGGCTATGAGAATGATAGGATTGCTGGAAATGATAGGGATTGTTCTTGGCTTATAGGGCTGTTGTAATAAAGAATCATAAATTCAGTGACTTAAAACAATAGAAATTTGTTCTTTCAAAATACGAGAGGCCCAAAATCCAAACTCAAGGTGTTGGCATAGTTGTACTCCCTCTGAAGGCTTTAGGGAAGAATCCTCTTGGCCTTCCTTAGTGTATAGATTCATCATGACAGAATCTACCCCATTCTTCACAGGCCTTCTTCCTTATGTGTCTATGTTCCTGTGTCCAAATTTCCATCTTCTTATAAGAACACCTGTCATTTTGTGTTTAGAGTCCACCTTACTCTTGTTTGAGCTCATCTTATATAGATCTGCAAAGACCCTGTTTCCAGATAAGATCACATTTGCAGGTTCTGGATAGCCATGAATTTTAGAGGATGCTATTCAACTCAGTGCATGGATGGTAGAATTTTGGTGGTAGTACTAGCATTGGTAATGGGAATGGGGTGATGTTGATGATGATGACTATTAAATATATGATGTGAGTGGTGGTGGTGTTAATATTAGTAATTATAGAGCTTTGCATTGTTGCATTGTAGACAGGTGTCCCCTACTGTGCCCTAATGGTGAACATGAACAATATCTATTCCCTTATAACTCTCCTGAGGAGTTCCCTCTGCCTTGATATGAGGCAATTTACAGAATACTAGTGTTTTAGTCAGCTTTGTGTTGCTGTGACCAAAAGGCCTGACAAGAGCAATGTAGAGGAAGAAAAGTTTATTTTGGATCATGGTCTCACAGGTTCACTCCATGGTCAGCCAACTCCATAGCTTTGTGCCTGATATGAGGCAGAACATGATGGTGGAAGAGCATGGTGGAGGAAGGCAGCTCATAACTTGGAAACCAGGAAGCAGAAAGAGAGCTCTGTTCATCTGGCACAAAATATAAACCCATAGTAATGCCCCCAGTGACCTACTTCTAATTACATCTTACCTGCCTACAGTTACCACCTGGTTAATCTATCAGTGGCTTAATCCACTGATTAGGTTGCAACACTTATAATCTAATCATTTCACCTCTGAAAATTCTTCCATTGTCTCATCCATGAGCTTTTTTTTTAATCTAAACCACAGCAACTGGTACAGAAAAGGGATATGTGGCCACCTAGGTATTAGCACAGTTATTGTCAACTATCAGGTATTAAAGGATGTTTGCTAGTACTAGAATTGAGGAGAACAAATATAAAAAGATTTATAAACAACTGCAAATAAGAAATACTTACAATCATGACCTTGTTCTTGAGGGATCCATACATGGCTACTGCATGGCTCCATTTCCCTGTGTGTAACTTGGCACAAATTCTCTGTTGCCCCAGCTTACTCTTATGCAGACTCACAAGGTGGCCCCTCACAAGTTAAGGTATAGGGCTTTGGCTCTACCATACCTGGACATTGGAGAGCATTTTACCTGCTCCATTTGAGTTGTTCATCCAGAGTTCCATCTCATAGAATATGCACTCAGTTGTAGCCAAAAAATGCTTATTACACATTGATCCAAATTTGGCTGGAAACCAGCAAATGGTTCCTGGCACATAGTTCCTGTAGAGTAAGGAAGAGAGGCCGATTGTCAGTGTCTTAAGGGCTCCAGAAGAAGCAAGGGGCAGGAGAGATTTGTTGTATCCACAGGACATCATTGGAGACTTTCTCTCTCTAGGAAGGAAGACCAGGTGTATGTCAACAAAGCACTTGTAGTTTCTTAGAGAGCAATCATGTGTAAATATAAGGCACAGAGATAATAAAAGTTTTAAGGAAAACATGCATCATGCTTTTGTACTCCACATTCAGGATCATTTTCTCTTCCTCTTGGTTCTTACAAGAAATTTTACATGGTCTGTCATCACATTGTTTAGTGGCCTGAAAATATATCTATTCTTCCTCTTACTCTAGAATTTATATTGAGTGATCTTTGAATGGTTGCACACCAAGAAACTCTTATTTTTAAATAACTAAAAATATTTAAACTCCTATTTAGTGTAGTGAATGAATCACTTTTCTTCTCAGAGGTTTTTATAATTTGAATTTAAAAAAAAAATTAATTATATATTTTATATAACTGAATATATCCAAAAATATTTTCCCTACAACTTGTAATCAATATATTAAAATTATAATAAGATGTTTAAAATTATTTTAAGTTAAGTTTTCATTTAAATTTATTTATTTATTATAATTTGTTATACATGAGAGCAGAATGCATTTCAATTCTTAGAATATATATAGAACACAATTTTTTATGTCTCTGGTTGTACAGAAGATAGAGTCACACCATTCATGTCTTCATACAGGTACTTGGGGAAATGATGTCCATCTCATTCCACCATCTTTCCTACTCCTCTGCCCCCATTTCCCTCCCTCTCATTTGCATGATATGATTCTATACCTAGAAGATCCAAAAAAATTCCACCAGAAAACTTCTAAAACTAATAAATGAATTCAGCAATGTAGCTGGATATAAAATCAACATCCATAAATCAAAGGCATTTCTGTACATCAGTGATGAATCCTCTGAAAAAGAAACTAGGAAAACTACCCCATTTACAATAGCCTCAAAAAAAAAATACTTGGGAATCAACTTAATGAAAGAGGTGAAAGACTTCTATAATTAAAACTATATAACACTAAAGAAAAAAAATTAAAGAAGACCTTAGAAGATGGAAAGATCTCCCTTGTTCTTGGATATGCAGAATTAATATTGTCAAAATGACCATAATTAAAGCACTATATGGATTTAGTGCAATTCCAATCAAAATCCCAATGACATTCCTCATAGAAATAGAAAAAGAAGTCATGAAATTTATCTGGAAAAATAATAAGAGATCCAGAATAGGTAAAGCAATCCTTAGCAAGAAAAGTGAAGCAGTTGGCATCACTATACCAGACTTTAAACTATAGCAATAGTAACAGAAACAACATGGTTATCAGCACCAAAATAGACTTGTAGACCAATTGTACAGAATAGAGGACACAGAGACAAACCCACACAAGTACAGTTATCTCATATTAGTTAAAGGTACCAAAAACATATATTGGAGAAAGGATAGCCTCTTTAACAAATGGTGCTGGGAAAACTGGAAATCCATATGCAACAAAATGAAATTAAGCCCCTGTCTCTCACCATGCACAAAACTCAACTTAAGTGGATCGAAGACCTAGGAATGAAACCAGAGACCCTCTGCCTAATAGAAGAAAAAGTAGGCCTAAATCTCCATCATGTTGGTTTAGGTTCCAACTTCCTTAATAAGACCCCTATAGTGAAAGAAATAAAATCAAGAATCAATAAATAGGATGGATCAAACTAAAAAGCTTCTCAGCAAAGGAAACAATCAGTGATATGAATAGAGAGCCTACAGAATGGGGAGCAAATTTTTACCACATGCACATCAAATACAGCACTAATTTCTAGGATATATAAAGAACTGAAAAATCTTAACACCAAAAAAAACAAATAATCTAATCAATAAATGGGCCAAGGAACTGAACAGACACTTCTCAGAAGATAATAAACAATCAATCAACAAATATATGAAAAAAATTCAACATCTCTAACAATTAGAGAAATGCAAATCAAAACTATTCTAAGATTTCATCTCACTCCAGTCAGAATGGCAGTTATCATTTAGAATTAAAAAAATATATATATTTTTCTTGGGCTGGGGTTGTGGCTCAGCAGTAGAGCGCTCACCTAGCACATGTAAGGCCCTGGGATCGATCCTCAGCACCACATAACAATAAATAAATAAAATAAAGGTATTGTGTACAACTAAAAAAATAAAAATATATATAAAAATATTTTTCTTTAGTTGTAGATGAACACAATGACTTTTTATTTTATTACTTTATTTTTGTGTGGTGCTGAGGATTGAACCCAGTGCCTCACACATGCTAGGCGAGCAGTCTACCACTGAGCCCCAACCCCAGCCCTCATTAGAATTTTTAAGGTCAGAATTTATTCTAGAGTCCTGCAGGAGGACCTTCGGTAACCTACTACCTCCCACTCCATAATCTCTTCTTGATGTTTACCTACCAGGCACCAAGTGAAATACTATTTTTCTCTTCCCCAGTTTTAGTTCACAGCTAAGAGAAAAATCGAGACCCATTCAAGGCTGGAAGGTATTTGGAAGAAAGCACAGTGGTAGAAGCCTTTGAAGGCTGGAGGTCCTGAGTACTTAATAATGTTCAAAGAAAAAGACTTCAGAAAATTGGGTCAATACCATTTTATAAACTAAAGCAACTGACATTAAAGGTAATCTCTGGAAAGCCACAAAATATCCTGCTTTGCATATTTTTTAAACTTGGCCTTAAAAATTTTTAGTTCAGAATAGAAATCTCTGGTGTTGTCTGTTTTTCTGGAACTGTCCCCATCCTGCCTGGAGAAGCAGTGAGCTGCAGCTCTGTGTTGACATGAACATCAAATAGGCTTGGTTCTCTGGGACATGAGAACTGGTGAGCACAATTATTTTGAAAAGGTTCTTTCTTAAGAAGGAGCTAAAATTTCCCCTTCAAGGAAAGCTAAGTTACTCAGTGGAATTTGTCCTTAGAATACATGAAGATTGAGACATTTTTCTTCAAAACATCTTTTTTATTGGGTTGCCAATGTTATGATAGTCATTTGTTTCCCAACAGTTTTGTTCATGTCAAATGCCTTGTCTGTGAGTCTTATTGGTATGTCTTTATCAGCAAGACCTTAGAGGTATTTTAGCGTTTGACCAAATAATTGCAAATTGTCCCAATTAGGCAACTGGAGATTAATTTATTATGAACACGTGACAAATTTTAAAATGACTTTTTCATGTAAAGCACTTATACAGATGAAGAGCCTGCTACAGTGCAAATCCTGAGTTCTTATAAGTACCCCGTGCCTGCCCCCTCTGTTCCTTAGGCATCACTGCTCCAGGAAAGCTTTTTTCATCAACCACTAACCAAGAGAGATGCTTTTAGCTGCAGAGGAAGTGCCCTCTCTATAGACCCACTCTTTGGGGGATTAGGACTTGAGGAAGGCTTGGCAGGGCAGACTCTCATTTGCTGCTCCTTGAGGTGTTAGTTTGTGTGTGTGTTCATGCTGTAGCTTAAACTTGCTTTTTAAAATGAGATTCTCAGACAGGACATTACTTTCTCTACTGCTTATGCTCACCTTATTCTTGTTGAAACCATTCCTTCTACCTCCATCCTTTCCTCTCAAAAAAAAAAAATTCTATAAAGGGCAAAAACAACACAGTTAATCTCTGAATTACTTTGGATACCTAATATAGAAAGAACCCAAACAAGAACAGCATCTGCTCAAGTAAAAAAGAAAAAAAAAATGTTTTCTTGCAGAAGAAGAGAATTGTTACTGCTTATTTTAGAATTGCCATTATGCTTTTGAAATCTACTATGAGAGTAATAAATGTTAATTACCAAAGATTAGAAAGTGAAGACAGGCAGAAAGATAGAAAATCTCCAAAATTGTATTTACCAAGAAGAATAAAAATCACCTTTTTTAAAATCTGGGGTAATGCTTTCCAGATACTTTTCTTTCTTTTTTGTACCTTTCTAATTTTTTCTTCCTTCCTTCCTTTCTTTCTCTCCCTCTCCCTCTCTCTCTCTCCCCCCCCCCCTTTTTTTGGTGTATGTGTGTGTTTATCCCAGGCTTTGGTTGAGGATCTGTGTATATATACATACTGGTATTTGGGTGCACACAAATGTTCTTCTACATAGAGAGGATTATTTTGCTCTGATTACTCTAAAACTGTTTCATTCATTCATGTTGTAACAGAGTGGAGTACTGTAAGAGAGGATATGCTAAAGAAGAAGATGACCAGGGAAATATTTTTGATGAGTGACATTTATGGTGAGATACTAAGATTGATAACTATTGTAATACTAAGCATGTTGTTTTGGTTTGGATCTTAAAATGTCCCCCAAGGGCTCATGTACTAGCAACCTGATCCCTAATGTGGCAGTGTTCAGGGTTCCAGCCTTTGGGAAACAATTGGATCATGAGGGCTATGGCCTTATGCATGGATTCATAGCTTAGTGGATTTGTGGGGAAAGGGCTTTGTTATAAAAGTCAACTCTGTATGCTTCTGGGCTTCCAAGGTGTGAGCAGTTTTGCTCTAACACATGCTCCCTGCCAGGATGTTCTACCTCGACACAGGCCCAAAGTGATGTGGCCAAGTAACCATGAACTGAAACTGTTATCCAAAATAAACCTTTCCTCCTTTAAGTTTATTTTTCTTAGACATTTTGTTGTAGCATTTGGGAGCTGATTAACATACATAGGGAGACCAGCCTAGCAGGTATAGGAGATCACAGGTGAGGAGGCTTTCTTGTGGAAAGAAATCTTGGTTTACTTCTGTGTCTGAAAGAACTATGGGGCTTAGAGGAAACTAAGTTCAGAGGAAACTAAGATGAAAAGACAGAAGGTCAGCAGAGACCAGATCATCCAGGACTTTTAGGCTGACTGTGCTTATTTCACTTGTATTGTAACTGTCCTTTCCTGGTCAATATTCTAAAGGTAGTAGAATGTGGTGTTATGAGCAGGAGTCAGATAAATCTGGTGTATAAAATGCACAAGATAATGAATATCTCCACATCTCAATGTCCAAATCTTTAAAATGGAGATGATTGTAGGTGCTCCCTGAGAGGGCCAGTGGGAGGGAAGGCCAGATAATTTGTATAAAGTAGTGAAGAGGCGGACATCACCTTTTATCATTTTTTATCGTTGAATTTATTCAAAGCACATTGATGGAGTAACCAAGAGCTTGCTCAAGAAAGGTTATTTAGCAGAAGCTTTAATGGAGCTTCAAATAACAAAGCAATGAAACCTGCAAATGTCTTCCTCACCATCTTTAGAATAATGAGCCGAGGTGCTTCACTGACCTTATACAGAGCCAAGTGCTGTTACAGTACAGACCCTTAGGATCTCAAGGGCAGACGTGTGGCTTTCCTCACCCTCTTTCACCTACCTCCTTCCTCTCAACACTGCTGAAATATAGCTGTCAGTGAATCCATTTGGAATGTGTGATAAGCCGCCAAGGCCACTGTGATCCTCAGGTTCTCCTTTTCTAGAAGGAAGACCACTCTTTTACTCCAATGAAGATTTGATGTGTGTAGAAAAAATTTAAACATACTTTAAAAGATGTTTAAAATATATTGCAACTTTTAGGAAAGGAAGTTGAAAATCTGTGTGGTTATATGATTCCATTAAAAACATGGCATACATCCAGAGCAGCTGTGGTTCCTATATCAATTGGCCCAGCTATGCAGACTGCCTAAGGTGGCAACTTCAAGTACTATCCCATTTTTACATTACACACTGGCTACTAAACATATCAAAGATCACCTCTGTGTGCTATCACTATTTAAAGACCTATTAATGATGGTTTTCTCTGGTTTGTTAAATTATAGATGCTTAAATATTGTATTTTAAAATGGACAGCCATTACCTTCTTAATAAAAAATTTTCACATTTGTAACAAAAAAATTAAAAATGCATAAAAATAATATACTTTATTTTTTTCCCACTATTCTTCATGCAGCTTCATTTATGATCCAGCATGTCCAACTACAAGGAATATGCCCACAGGTTCTTTTAGAATTTTAAAAATAAGACACAGTTGGGCTTCCAAATAGTGTACTGATGTCTCTTTCAGTGGGCTACCTGATGGGGTCATTCCAAAATATGCATATGCTCTCAAGAGATTTTAATTTTGATTTTTTCTTTGGTCATTTACTAGAAAATTCTAAATTACATTTGTGGACTTTGTTCATCTGTAAATAGGGAAAACAGTGCCTCCCTTATGTAATTTATAGGTTCTCTGATGTTTCGAATTAGATATGAAAGTACACCATGAACACGAGTACTAGCTCCTATTTTTATTATGATTCATTATTATATCCTGTGAAGGCCCCAGCTTTGTTTTTATTGAAGATCATGTGGACAAATGTCTTACACTGGGGTAATTTATAACTTATTAAAACAGTTTCCTTCTCATTAATGGACTATTCTCTTTGGAAATTAGGCAATAAAATTTATGATTTTTGTGGTAACACTGGGTTGTGTGCTGTGCAGCTCCTCCATAAAAAGGTCTTTTCATATTTTAAGCATTAATCAGACCTGGGGCTATTTGCTTTTACATCCTAGTCTGTCAAGTGCCTGTCTCAGGCTAGACTCTTTGTGATATTTAGCGCTGAGTAGGAGTGTGTTCTCTGCTCATGGTTGGTCAGCTGGCTTAGAGAGACTGAAATTCTGCACCTTGAGACGATTACAAAAAAAAAATGCAGGGTTTTCTTGGGTCCCCAAAGGAAGATGAAGCGGATGTTGAACAATTAGAAATTTATGTTTTTAAAAATTCTTTTGAAATTGGTAAAGTCAACCAACACTTAGATACTTTTGAGTTTCATCCCTTCTCTGAAACACATCAAATATCAATTGATGTTTTAAAATATCTTTGGTGCTCAGCTGTGGAAGGTTTTTGAATCCAAGGGCAATATGGACGTACTTGGCATCAGTACATATGGAGTGTTGGTATCATTCCAGTAAATGGTCAGGCAAGAGTAGCAAGCTAGCTTCCTGCTAGGTTATGGGACCTCATGGGACCTGAAAGCCTCCCAGATGAACCTGGAGGGTTATTCTTTATGAGGAGATGGAGAGTTTGCGTACTAATCATGATTTTCTCTGTCCTCTGGACAGCTAGGATTTCAGGAAATGCTTCCTCCATACCTTTGTTCTCAGGGCAGGATCTTGTCTAATTATCAAGATGAGGAACTTGCTTTGGTTTAGTGCTACCCAGTAGAGACAAAAGGTGGGCCACATATGTAATTTTATTAAAGTTTTCTAGTAGTCATGTTTAAAAAAGTAAAGAAATAACTGGGAAATGAATTTTAATAATAAATCTAATTCAATTTAATTTATCTAAACTATAGCAAATGTAATCACATGAAAATGTCAATGGAATATTTTACATTCTTTTTCTCTTTAAGCAGTATTCAAAACCAGACATGTAATATACACTTATAGCATATCTCCATTCAGATTAGAAACATTTCAAGTGCTCACTTTGCCATTCAAGACCAGCGGTTACTATACTAGACAATGAGGTCTGGTTTATTCCTTACCAGTTTGGTCCATAATAGGAAGTACTGTTTACATGTAACAAACTTTTCTCAGTAAATAATGAGCATTTAATATTTGCACCATTCGTTATGTTTGTGAAGTACAACCTAAATTTCAATCAATGAATCAAGAAACATTAATAAATAGTATAAATGAAGTGACATTTCTGAATATCTGTTTGTCATCTGTATCACATAGAAGCAGCTGGGTATGAATTTTATTAATTTGGAGTGTATCTTTGGGATTATCCAAGTTAAAATTATAGGTTATATGGCATATAATTTATTGGCTCAGGGGAGGGTGCCAGGTAGCATCACAGAGTTAATAGTCATCCTCTAAGAGTAGTGAAATTGAAAAAGAACAATGAACTCATTGGATGCCACTGATGAGACTTACTATACTATTTAAGTGTCAAACACAGGAAAAAAAAAATAGAATGGCAATGGGCATAAACTTCCAGGACAAGGGCAGGTACTTCCAGCTACAGGCCTGGGTTTGTAATTGAGGCACATCTTCCATGGGCATCTCCTGAGTCGCTTGAGGAATGCCAACTAGAGATGCCTACCAGTACTTCTGCCTTTGTGCTCAGACTCTGCATGTCATTCATGTTCTAATATATTTTAAAAATTAATTTTCACAATCCAAGTCACAAAGTAGGCACAATTATTTTCTCCACTTAATCGATGATAGAGTTTGAAGTGCAGTGATGTTACAAAGTGGGCCCAGGACAACATGGACATTAACTGGGGGAAGCAGGACTCTGATGCAATTCTGTCCCACCCTAAAACTTACACTGTCAGTTTACACTGCTCCTCAAGTTAGATAACATCAAGTCTCAAAATGTAAATAACTAGTCACATACAATAAAATATATCTGGATTAATAGAGAAGCTTGATTACATATTGCATGACTTTAGTTAGGTTAGATGGAAATTATTAAGTGCTCTCAAATCATTTAGCTTATTCAAGAACCAGTTCAGATCCACTTTCTATTAAGAGTTTCCTACTTCAGTCTCCTCATTTGTAATTCATGTCTCTTTCCTCTGATCTCCCCAAACAATTTACACATCTCATGGTGCATAATAACCTTTACCTTTGATTGTAGTTATAGATGAGCCTGTTTTATCTGCCTTTTCTCTCCAGCCACTATTTTTTCCTTATAAAAGAAGAAGCTTCTCCACATACATGTCAGATGAATGAGGTAAGAGGCTTGATGGATGAAGGAGTTAATAAATGAATGAACAAAGGAAAATATTCTTGTCCCCTTCATAATGAGAGAACCATTTGAACAAATCACTTTGAGTAAAAATTTTGGGTAAAGGCCTTTGATCATGACAGCAACATGCAGAAACAAGTATTTATAAGGGGAGAGTTGTTTTAAAAACTCAAAAATGTCAAACAGTTATCTACTCAAAAATATTAATTATTCATATTATGCATCTACTGGTCTATCAGCTACCACATACCAACCATTTGTCTTTTGTTTCACAGAGCTAGTTTCATGCATTTTTAGTAAATATCTTTTCCTCCAACCCCTCTCCTAGCCATGTCTTGGCAGAGACAGGGCTGAGAGCATCAGGCTTTGCAGAAATCAATCATTCTGAGCTTTCTTTGTTATGTCTCTTTCCATAACAAAGTTTTCAGGAGATATAGGCATGAATTACCCTTTTCCATATGTTCTAGAAAAAAGCTGCAGAATGATGAGTTGGAACCCAATAAAAGACCCTGGGTTGTTTTTGATGGAGAGGTTTTAACAGGAATGCCCATGGCTTTTGTTATCTAAGTGAAAATGCTGTGATCAAGAAACAGAATAAGCTGTAGCCTGAGTGGATAAGATATGGTTCCATCATACTGACTTGTAGTTTGGACAACAACTTGATATTTTTTTGGAGTAGCTCTGTAAATGTGCCCCCACTTTGTTTATTTATTTATTTATCATTCATTTATTCTTGTGCTATTTATCCATCTATAAATTCTCCCATCTCATTTCAAAAAGAACCGACTCATACATTTCTTATATTTGGAATATTACTTTATAGGGCAAGGACTAAACTTTCCCTGTAATTTGATTTAAAGAACTCCTGTCATACTGGCTTAAATTTTGTTATGATGTTGGTTGTTTGGGTTTTCTCTGTGATATATGGGCAGAGAAAACACTAAGTGTAACTTTGCAGCAGCCTGATGGGTTTCTTATATCTGGTACTCCATCATCTGCTTTGGATTACATACAGAAGAAATGCAAGTCCATTACTGTTTCCTGTTACCTGTTTTCTGGATTTTTCTGTTTGTAAATGATATTCCACATGCTCTGTTTTAGCAGTTAATGATGAAGAACAAAGACAACTCATTTTAATTACTTCATTCCTTGCAAATGGAGCATGCATCTTTTCCCTTTGATATTAATGGAAAATTATTTCGAATTCAGTCAAAGGAAGATGCTTAAGGCAAGCAGGGACTTGCTAACAGAGTTGCATTTTTTTATTTTACTAATGATGTGCTATTAATTTTTTCCTTGTGTTTTATCTGCTGTGAGTGGTTTTCTTGACTGTTCATACCTCTGGACTCTTTTTTGTTGTTTCTTTAAAGAGAGAGAGAGAGGGAGAGAGAGAAGAGAGAGAGAGAATTTTTTTTAATATTTATTTTTCAGTTTTCAGTGGACACAACATCTTTATTTTAATTTTATGTGGTGCTGAGGATCGAACTCAGCACCCCGCGTGCCAGGCGAGCACGTTACCGCTTGAGCCACATCCCCAGCCCCTGGACTCTTTTTAAAAAAATTTCTCCACAAGCATCTAACTGACCATGAACAGTGAATTTCCAGAATCATTGCATTTTCCTCTCAAGCAAGTGTTTGACTGCATTTGGTTCTTAAGAACTTTTTTTTAAAATTTATTTTATCCATTAACTATCACATCATAACTAAACATGTACATGTTCTTTTGGCTCAATTATTTCACAAAGATGTCCTATTCTCATTGTTTGGGGTAAGAAATGCAAGAAATAATTAATTTGTCATTAAATGCCTACTTAATAGATTTCTGTTGGGATCAGCTGAATGTCTAGAAAGGGCTTAGCTTTGAGCTTCAGATGTAAATCACTATCTAGGGGATGGAGAGGCCACAGCTGAAAAGAAGTATTGATTTTAGATAGCATGAGATATAGGAGTC
This sequence comes from Marmota monax, assembly GCF_021218885.2. Lineage (NCBI taxonomy): Eukaryota > Metazoa > Chordata > Mammalia > Rodentia > Sciuridae > Marmota > Marmota monax. The sequence continues at coordinate 1,518,560 of NW_026692881.1, forward strand.
ATGTTTTAATATTTTGCATGTGAATATCCAGTGTTCTAGCACCATTTAATTTTTCTACTAATTAGTTATGTATGACAGCAGAATGCAATTCAATTCATATTATACATATAGACACAATATTTCATGTCTCTAGTTGTTCACAAAGTAGAGTCACACCATTGGTGTCTTCATACATGTACTTAGGGTAATGCTGTCTATCTCATTCCACCGTCTTTCCTACCCCCCATGCCCTCTCCCATCCCCTCTCTTCCCTTTGCCCTCTAAAGTTCGTCTGTTCCTCCCATGCTTCTCCCCCCCCACCCCGTTCCCATTATGCATCAGCATCTTTATATCAGAGAAGACATTTGGCATTTGTTTTTTTGAGATTGGCTTACTTCACTTAGCATTATATTCTCCAACTTCACCCGTTTACCTGCAGATGCCATGATTTTATTCTTTTAATGCTGAGTAATATTCAATTGAGTATATATACCACATTTTCTTTATCCATTCATCTATTGAAGGGCATCTAGGTTGTATACACAATTTAGCTATTGTGAATTGTGCTGCTATAAACATGATATGACTGTGTCCCTGCAGTACGTTGTTTTTAAGTTCTTTGGGTATAGTCAGAGGAGAGTGATAGCTGGGTCAAATGATGATTCCATTTCCCATTTTCCAAGAAATCTTTATACTGCTTTACATATTGGCTGCACCAATTTGTGGGCCCACCAGCAGTGTATGTGTGTAACTTTTCCCCCACATCCTCTCCAACACTTATTGTTGTTTGTATCCATAATAGCTGCCATTCTGACTGGAGTGTACGTGTGCCCTCTTCAGTTGTTTTCATCAGTATTTGTAATTTTCATTATAGAATTCTTTTGTTTTCTTTCTTAAAGTCATTCCAAAGTATTTTATTTTAGTGACTATTATGAATGGGATTGCTTTCATGATATTTTTTTCAGCAAGTTTGTTAATGGCATATATGAATGCTAGTTACTCTATACAAAATCAAATAAAAATGGATCAAAACACTAAATATAAGACCTAAACTATGAAACTATTAGAAGAAAATAGTGACACTTGAAGCATTAGTATAAGGTATGTTTGTTTTGGATCAGATCCCCAAAGCCTAGATTAGAGAAAGTAAACATCAACACATGGAATTATCTCAAACTAAGAAACTTGTGCACAACAAAAAAACAATAGAGTGAAGAGACAAGCAACAGAAGAATTTTTTTTTTTTTGCAAATTATTTATCTGATTAAAATCCAGAACATATAAAAAACTAAAGGAGATATTCACCTGGCCAATAAGTTTATGAAAAACACTCCTCCTCATTAGCCATCATGGAGATACAAATCAAAGCCACAATAATATATTACCTCATCCTAGCTGAAATAGCTATTATCAAAAATATAAAAAAATAAAAATACTAATGAGGATGTGGGTAAAAGAGAACTCATACACTGTTAGTGGCAGTATAAATTAGTACAGCCATTATGGAAAACAGTATAGGGATTCCTTAGAAAATTAAAAATGGAGCTACTGTGTGATCTGGCTGTCCCACAATGGGGTAGATAGTCAAAGGAAATGAAATTGGCATATCAAATGGATATCTGCTTTCCAAAGTTTATTGCAGTGCTTTTCACAATAGCTAAGATGTGGAATCAACATGAATGCCCATTTGTGGATTCATGGCTAAGGAAAATTTGGTCTATATACACAAAGAAATATTATTCAGCTATAAGGAAGTGATATGTCATTTGCAGCAAAATGGTTGGAACTAGAGGACATTGTTTTAAGTGAAAGAGAAATACTGCTTGTTCTTTGTCATACGTGGAAGCTGAAGAAGTTGATTGAAGCATGGACTAGTAGTTAATAAAGACTAAGAGTGGGAGGAGGAGGAATACAATGAGTTTGGGTAATGTGTTTCAAAACACACATTGAAGGGATAAGATCTGGTGTTGTGTACCACGGTGTGGGAATGTAGTTCACAATAACCTCTTACATACTCTGTGAAGAACTAGAAAAGAGGAGCACAAAGGCTCCAAGCCTGAGGTATTGCTAAGGAGATGAAAGCGTTAATTCCTCTGATTTGATTATTATACATTGTATACATATATCAAATTATCACACTGTAACATAAATACATACAATCAAAATAATAATGATAATAAAAAGTGTTGAGACAGCAGAGAGTATAAGAAGGTGGGAGCTCTGAAAATCAGGTGGACATTTACATCAAAATCAGAATCCCTCTTAAACCTGTGAGCTTGTGCCTAATTTGTTAAGACAGAATGGTGATACTTAATTGTGTGCCAGGAATGTCAGTAAAATGTGAGGTTTATGGAATGTATTAGCACCTCACAAATATTGTTGACTGTGTATTATTTTCATTAACTTCATCATCATCATCATCATCATCATCATCATCATCATCATCAAATATGATCCCTTGCTTCAAATAACTTATAATCTGGTTTGGGAAAATGTGCTGTGTGTGTTAGTGTGTGTAAATGCATACATGTAGTAAAGATGGGGTAGATTTCTTAAGTATCAATTTCATTGCCAGCATAGACTTGGCAAATGATTGACTTCTTTCCTCACCAAATTGAGGAAATCTGAGATTAGACATTGGGGTGAATATGAGACATCAAAACCAAAGCAACTAAAAGAATTAGGAGCTAGGCTAATAAAGCGAGAACCACATGAATATCCAGAGGTTCCTCCCCTAGAAATCAATTTGTGGGACAATTGCAAGAGCAGAGTTGGGCAAAGGCAGCAGCAGCTGGGGTGGAGGCAGCAGGCCAGGAAAACCTGCAGTGAATTGTATTCACTGGCAAGACCTTCTTTAAGGTTTCCTTAAAAGCAGCAGCAGGTTAAGAAGCAAATCCTTCACCTGCTGCTGGCCATGTCCACAAAAGATACAAATACATGAAAATAAAATAATGTAAAAAATGACATCGTAAGACATGCCTCAAGGCAGAATGGATAGCAACCAATAAATGATGGTGGAATTAGTTACCTTGGAGTTCAGAGAACACAAATATCATATGGCCTGTGGTACAAAGGATGTTTATGATCAGAAAGGGAAGCTTTGATTTCACTTTCAGAGAGCTGTACAGGGAGAAACCTGGGAAAGTGTCATCAGACGGATGGGATCTTTCTTGCTTGATCAATTTCATCACTTACCATTGCTTGGCTACACTGGGAAACTTAAAGTCACCTTTCCTCTGCCCCAGCACCCTACAAACAAAGAGAAATTAGAAAGAGTCACTAACTCTTGTTGATTTAGTTTCTCAAGAATCCCTAGAATTCATTCCTGCTGCTTCAGTACCCGGTACCCCTGGTCTTAACTCCGTACTCACCTGTGTGTCTCTATTCTGTCATTCTTTCCAGCTTTTGATTGCAGCTCACCCAGGTTTAATAAAACACAATTACTCATTTTGTAAAAATTAATATTTTAAGCTGGGTGAGATGGCTTGCTGCTGTGGTCCCAGCTACTGAACAGGCTGAGGCAGGAGGATCACTTGAATTCAGTGGGCAACAAGGAAGTCTCCTTATCTGGGGGAAAAAGTGTATATGTTTTCTAAGTGCATTTAGAAAAACAAAATAATATTTAGCCTACAATACAAACAAGTGGATTGAAACTTTTGAACAAAGACTATAAAATTTTGTGACATTGATTTGTCATGAACTTATAAGTTTTCCAGCTTTTCTCCCCAAATAGCATAGGCAAATTGAATTAGGAAAATTTTGAGATAGGTTTAAACAAAAAGAAATTCAAAGAATCTTTTAATTATGCCAAGCCAAGAATGCTAATGGTCATGGTTATTTTTGTATATACTTTCCAATTTATCATATTATGAATAATATTAAATATCATTCAGTACACATCATATTTCACAAAACATGGAATCACTTATTTAAAATCTACTTTATCTGCTTAGTATTTTGTGGGCATCTTTCCTTGTCACATATATAATTCAATATCTTTTATTTCAAGCTGAACAGAAATTCATTTTGTAGAACATGATTTCTTTATTCATTTCTATATATATATATATATATTTCTTCTAATATTTTTTCTCATAAACTAATGTGAAAATGATAGAGTGTGGCTAAATCTTGACATGCATTCATAATAACTTTTAGGGTAATTTTTGCCAGAATATATTTTCTGGACCAATGATATGCACATTGTGTTAATCCTTTTGAAATATACTGTGGAATTACATCAACATATTTGTATCAACTATGTCAGATGGAAATGTTTGAGAATGACTTTCTTAGGCTCCAAGCCAGCACTGAGACTTATTAAAATAAACAAACAAATAAACAAATGTTTGCCACTCTGATGGGAGAGAAATGGAATTCCATTATATGATCAGATTGATTTAAACTAACCGGATGTCTAATGCACTTCATTTTTCTTATGTTTGTCTTTTCTGTTATTTGTATTTTCTCAATTATGATTTGTGTGCTTATACTTGCCCATGTTGTTTTGGAGGTATTTCTACTTCATTATCAGATGTGAGATAGCTCTTAATGAATATTAATGATAGTAACTCCATCTCTGCTATAAATGTCACATATTGGGGGTTCAGATAGACTTTCTCTTAATATTTAGAACTTTTCTGCTAGTCAGATCTCTTAGTCATTCTCTTAGGATTTATAACTTGCCAAGAAAGACCTTCTCACCCCTAATTATTAAATGTATATACCTTTATCTCTGCTCACTATTTATTGTTGCATTTTTATTATTTAAGTTTCAATGTTTCTCGAGTTATTTTTTGTAAGAAGAAAGGATCCAGTGTATAATTTTGACTGACTCTTGACAACTAGTGTGTTTTATTCTTCTGTCCATCCATTTTTAGCAGCATATACCATGACATTCAGTTAACTTTTCAGTATTTAAGCATGCATATCATTTAAAATATTGTCTCGTAGTGTTTTACTTTTTCATATGAAAGTTAGGCTAGTTAAATCTTCAAAGCATAAGCTGGATATGTTGGATACCTGTAATCCCAGGTATTCAAAAGGCTGAGGAGGCAGAAGGATTGGAAATTCAAGGCCAGGCTGGGCAATTTAGGCCTTGTTAGTAAATATAAAATAAGAAGCAGTTTGTGGTAAAAACACTCTTAGATTCAGTCCTAGTATTGCAAACAGACAATCAAAGACAAGAACGAGAACAACAAACTTGAATACAGTTATCTAGTGGAACTTTGAATGGAAGTGATAGTTATATAAATTTGACAAAATGGTATTTTGCAATATTTTTAACCATATAGTAACATTTGTGTGTTGTTTATTTAAGTTTTCTATCCTTTTGTTTAAAAGGTTGCATTTTCCTTCATATATAATTACGCCTTATGCAATACATTCTCAGCTCTTTGCTATTATTTTATTTTTGGATTTAAATAGGATGTACCAAGTACTAAATTGTCCAGTGTGATATTAAGAAAAATCCCTACTATTGCTATTTTACTACATATTTCAAATTAGGAACTAATGTTGAAATATTTCAAAGACTGTTTTTTCATCTATTTGATTAATATATTTTTTATTTAGTTGTATCAAGGGTTATATTTAGAATCCCTTACAATTGGCAATTATTTATGTTTTTTAACACACCTCCTATTATGGCATTTTGTGTTATTATGTGATTATCAATGATATAATGATATTATGAATTTTGAATCTATAGTCATATGAAAAACTCATTAAATGTTTTCTATTTTTTCCTGTCTTTGAGAGGGTCAGGTTTGGAAGCAATGTATGCCAGATTCTTTTCTAAATTACAAACTGTTCTATCTTTCCATTGTTTCAAACATAAGAAATTGAAGGATTCACCTGAGAACTTGTTTTGGAATGGTCATTCAAACAAAATATCTTTGAGGACTGGGCTTCATTAAAAATAATCCCAGGGACAGTGTGCAAGGAGATTCTGTAGGATCATCTGACACTCTGAGTAGATGGGGCTTACATTATGTAGCATTCTACTTTTATACATGATTGACTTTCTGCAATAAAAAGTTTTAGAAAATGAAACAGCCTACAAAATGCTTTCATGGTAGTATGTTTATACAGGATTTGTCATGACTCTAGTTGCAATGGTGGTTTACAATTTATTAGGAAATAATGACATTTTAATATTTCTTAAATGTGTGCTTTTACTGAGTTTCCCAAATCTAAAGGTATATTTCTGTTTTATCCCTTATATTAGAGAAGTCCTTTTAAAGTCACCATTGTAAATCATACCTCTGATGGTGTCACTCACCTGTGTCCGATCATTTTACTTCACCTCCTCAAAGTTACAATTTCTTAAGGGTGAGCAAGAGAGCATTCATGTAGTGAGCACAACCCACCTGTCAGCCCTCAGCTCCAGCCTAATTTTTTCACTCATTTTTCCATACTCTTGAGAGATATGGGGAACATTCTGTCTCCTTAACCTGGAGTACTGTTGGCCTAAAAATACCCCACTTCTCCAGTACCTCCTCAGAATGTTGTTTGTCTTAAGCCTTCCCCCAAATTCTCCCTTGTCTCCATTTCCTGTCTCTTCTCTGTGCCACATAATATTTTGCTCAGACTGGTGTATCCTTTATTGTATTGTATTAGTTTTACATATTTGGACACCCCTCTCCTTTCCTTCATCATACTATTAGCTGAGGGAGCCTGGTTCCGAAGAGGCATGGGAGAATAGTTACAGGATGGATGTGCTCTGGAAGGAGCTGCACATCTCCTTTAGTTCAGCAATCTCATTATATATCCCCAACACTGAACAGAAGTAGGTACTTGTTAAATGTTTGCCAAGTGGGCATGACATATATACATAGGTGAATCCAGTGGGTCTGGACCACAGCAGGATTTGTGGACTTAAGTGGTGGGAGATGACTTTTTATCAGGTTGTTATTTAGTTTGTGGGTGGCAGCAAGCAGGGCTGGTAGTGAGTACAGGAGGAAAATAACATGTGTACAGTAGGCAGTGAGGACTCTGTTAGATAGCATGTTTCATTGATTATGATAGTGATGTGTTTCTTTCCTAATTCATAATTTAAAAGAAAGGATTGTGTACTAAGGTAACAGAAAACACTTTGTTACCATATTTAAACCACTTTAGTGTAATTCATCAGAATAATTTTAGTAAAATAATTGTGACAGTCAGTAGCCTGCATTCTAATGCTAGAGGGAGAACATTTGCTCTACCAGGCTTTATTTCCCTCCACTCTCTAGTACACGGTTGTGGCCTTCCCCTGAATATCGTGGGCTACTTCACAGATTCCATTGTGGGTGGTTGAGCTTTCTCTTAAGTGCCACTATACCAAGGAGCACATTTGGGTGAAAGGTATACTAAACATATCCCATTCCACTTGATTCAGTTAAGGTCGCCATTGTCTTACATGTAAGGAAGGTAGACTTTCCATTACAGAGTTTTGTTTTTGATTTGGGCGGATATTTGTTTGTTTGTTTGGGGCTCTGCACTATAGTTCAAAATTAACTTTTTTTTAAAGTCAAGTCTTGATTTTTCTGTAGTTTATTCTTTTGTCTCTTGCTTTACTGGGATTATTTTCATCAAAGAAGGTCTGCTATTGAAGGTAGATGCCCAAAGTGTATAATGATATCTAAAGCTATTTAAATGAATGGGTTACTTATTTAATAATTACTATTCTGTAGTGCTTGCACTGTGTATTGGAGATGTTGGAAGAGGAACCTAGTAACATTTGTATATTTGCAGGTTAATAAGAAAATAAAGATCTAAAGAGGGATTTTTTAAAAATTGCCCTTTTAGCTTGCCAGGCTTCCTTCCTATCCAGTGTTGTTCATTTGTTTCATTCTTATGTAGAGAAACTCATTGTTGGACCACTCTTAAGGTTTCTTCTCCATAGCCCTGGAGGCCTCAAAGAGTTTCTCCAGTTATAATCATCATATATATTGGAAAATATCAAAATTATTTTAAGGATATAAAGTCCTATCTTGAGAAGTATGCAGCCACCATGGCTAGATAATCATTTGGGAGGCATGATAGAAGGGAATTTAGATCCGAGATATGAGGTAACTTTTGGTCAGATTTGACTTTCTTCACTATGTCTAGAGGAACACAGGATATGGGAAGGCTCATTCAGGAATCAGAATTCTAATAGACTCATCAATGTTCAAAAGCAAGGAGTGCATTTGTCATTTCTGTGTTTCTAGGACCTAATATATGCATGGCATTTATGGGGGTAAGCAACTGATGTATATAGGATTGAATCTGATTCTGAATAATTGATTGTAATATCATATTCCATGGAAATTTGTCAGGGCTGATGTACTAATATTGTACTTACAAACATGAACTGTGAAATGGACCTAATTCTCCTATTTTTGGGGAGAGGGTGTACTTTCTCTTGCCAGTCCAGATGAGTGATGCAGAAGCACCTTGTGGATTTGAATTAGCTGGAAAATTCTTGACTTTGCTCAAGCCTTTAAACCGGTAGGAGCTTTAATGGACATTAATTAGTGTGAAAGCTTTTTATTCTTTGAGGAACCTTTCTTTCTTTCTTTCATTTTTTTAAAAGAGAAATCTATCTTGATTGACAGATGGATCCCTCTGTTTCATGTTTTATTGTTTTTGAAGAAAGGGGCTTTGATTTCCTGCCAGGGAGCTTTCATAAAAGGACCTAGCATGCTGAGCTCTGATTAAACATGAGGGAGAGGTGATGATTCTTTTGTATAGCTCTCCCCTGAAAGGTGAAGAGGCCAAAATTACAATGACTATTGGAGAATTTTCTGCTGAAGGACCACATTCAGCTAGGGGAAAAATCACCAGTGCACAGATAGCAGTAAGATTGGGATGCAAATAGCATTTCCCCCTATTTTATGCTATTTTATGAGTAATTAAAGACAATTTATAAAAGCAAGAGTCATCATGCTACTTTAAAGGAAAGAGTAGTGACCTACCTAACTGGGACTTTTAAATAAAGTAAAATAAAGTTTTATTTTTATTTAAGGTTCATGCTAATTTTAGCAGATCTGAGAGATTTACATAATAAATTCTGGTCAAGTGCAGCTCTCCTGGTCATGGGTTTACTAAGTTGCTTCCAAATATTTTCTTGTGGCAGTCCTGTTTGTTAGTCTTGACTCCCCAAATCAATCATAAAATTAAATTTGTAAATAAACAAAGCCTGTTTATGAGCATGTTTGAGTATCCAAGACAGTGGTGTCCTGCAAGAAGCAAATTCATACAAGTTGCACAGCTCTGCCATCTACTAGTCAGGTGGCTTTGGTCAAGATTTTAACTGCCCTGAATCTCAGTAAAAGCATTAACAAGATAATCTTATTTATCTGGCAGAGGGATTGTGAGGGCTTAATAAGAAAAAGTTCATAAGGGCCTAACATGCTCTGGATTTTATAACACTGCTTGTAGCAACAATATTGCAATGTAATGACTTAAAAATAAAATTAAGTGGAGTACAGTGGTGGACTTCTGTAATCCCAGCAGTTTGAGAGGCTGAGGCAGGAGAAATGCAAATTCAAAGTCAGCCTCAGCAGCTTAGTGAGGCTCTCAGCAATTTAGTGAGACCATGTCTCTAAATAAAAAATTTAAAAAAAGGGCTATGGATGTGGCTCAGTGGTTTAGCACCCCTGGGCTCAATTTCTGGTACAAAAAACAAAAGCAAAAACTAACTGAAGAGATTATAATCATGATTGAATTGTAGTTCTTAATCTTAGCAAAATGAAAAAACAAATATTATAGAAATTTTGGGCCACTGGCACCTTTTTGTTTCAAACTAGTACAAGATGATCATATATCATCATATATCCTTTATTTACACTTACCTTGATCCAAAACATACACCCTAGAGCTGATCAATACATGCTTAAAAACAGATGCCAATTTGCCCTTTCTCTTTTTGCTTACTTGTGTTCGTGAACTGAATTCTTAATATTCTACTATGCTATAATGTTCATTTTTTTTCTCATAAAGGAGAATGATCATAGGTCTAAATCTCCGCTTCTGAGTACTTAAAGGTAGATCAAGTATTCTAAAATTAATACACTCTTGTTAAAAATGACTAATTCTTGCTATTAAGAGTGAAAATTAACTACATTAAGACCAGCTCAATATGCTAAAAATGAGCAATTTGGATTGCTGTTAATTAATGAGAAATAAAATAAGAGCATTTAAGAAACACTACTTGAATTCATAAATTTACTTAGTCATTATTTGTTTTTTGGCTCATTTTAATTAAAAGATTTGTTTTAGAGTTTAGGTTTACACAGAAACTGATCAAGAAATACAAAGTTTTCACACACTTCTTTTACCCCTGGCTTAGTTTATGCTGAAGCATGGAGGTGATGCATTTGTTATAACTGATGAACTAGTTAGTGTGTAGATACATTATTGCTAACTCAAATCCTCAGCTATACTAGTTTCACTTTCTGTTGTATCATTCTGTGGAATTTTTTTTACCTAAATATTTATTTTTTAGTTGTATTTGGACACAATACCTTTATTTTATTTATTAATTTTTACAAGGTGCTGAGGATTGAACCCAGGGCCCTGCATGTGGGAGGCGAGAGCTCTACCACTGAACTACAACTCCAGCCCAGTTCTGTGGGTTTTTAAAATTTTTTATTTGTTCTAATAAATTATACATGACAGTAGAATGCATTTATGCACTTTTGATATAGCACACATAAATGGAGTATAAGTTCTCATTTCACCAAAGGGGGGGCAGCTAGAAAGAATAGAGTTACTTTAGGTTAGGTAGAGAGTAGTGAAGGGAGGGGGAAGGGTATGGGGGTAAAATCAATAGTAGAATGAAACAGACATTATTACATTATGTACATATATGACTGCATGACTAATGTGATTCTACAACATGTACAGTCAGTTCTATGGATTTTGATGAATGTATGCCAGTATCTGCTATTTCAGTGTCATAGATAACTGTTTGACTTTCTTAAAATTCCCTGTGCTCCACCCATTTGTCCCTCCCCATATATTTTCTAAAGAGAAGCTGTAAAAGTTGCTTCCTTTAAGTGAAATGGTAAATGTTCTTGAGGTTGCTGAGATCTATGGCAAGAATGAATCTTTTATCCATGAAGAAGGAAAAAATAAATTTGTCTAGTTTTACTGTTGCATCTCAAATTGCAAAAGTAATGGCACAATGAGCAAATGCATGGGTTAGATGGAAAAAGGTATTAAATTTATGGATGGAAGACAGGAACACAAAACGTGTACCTATTGATGGAAAGCCTTGTGCCAGAACATGTTGAGCAAAATGCTTTGTCACATTGCCTGTGTCTTTGCCCTCACTTCATCTCATCCCAGGGCATTGCACCATCTCTCATTATACTGAAAGCACAGTGAAGTACAATAACATTTTGAGACAGGCCACAAGCACATAACTTTTTATTACAGTATATTTATTACAGTATGTTCCTATAATTGGCATATTTTATTATTAGTTGTTAATATATTACTATTATAAATTGAACTTAATTATAGGTATGCATAAGAAAAATGTAGTATTGTAGTGTCAGGGCTCTGTCACTTTAGGCATTTGCTGGGGTCTTGAGAGGTATCCCCCATGGAGACAGGGGGCTAATCTTAAAAATATCAACCTCATAATAAGTTGAAATGCATTTATCTTCACTTAACCATTTTGTAAAACACATTCTTCCTTAGTTATTTTTTTCAGGAAGTAACACATTATTTGATCTGGCAGACTTTAGAGCATTTGTACTTAACCTTCACTGCAGATGGACATCACTTGGAGAGTTTTTTTTCACACAATATCCTGATCTGGTCCTCCCTGCAGAGATTCTGATTTGAGTGTTCACTCCTTTCCTTCCTGCCTTTCTAAGAAGTTCTTTGATCTCTTCAGGTAATTTCAATGCAGCCTCCTTTGGGTCTTAACAAATTTCAATACTGATTTTAGTCAAGGGATATAAAACAAAATATTGTGAAAAAATAACTTTAGAAATATATTGTAAAGAATTTAATGCTGTCCCAAAGCATTAAAGCTCACAACTTAAGTATTATTCTGTAATCCACAAATTATGAAAACACAATGCTATTGCAGGAACAGTTGGTCCCATTATCCCCACCCTTGGTCTGTTCTACCCTGAAAAAGAAAGTCTAAAAAAGGAAAAAGAAAATGGAGCAAAAAATGGCCAAATAGTAAAGGAATAACAGTGGTATAAATGTGTGAACTGGTGACCTGGTGTCCCCCTTTTTTTTTTTAAGCAACTTGGAATTAACATTTAAAAATCAAATATCCTTTGCTTAAGAAATCCATATATATTTTCATTGTGGCATGAGCTATAGTAGTGAAAACGTGTAAATATCTTTATATTCAACAGTAAGACAATTGAATAAACATGAAGTACAATTTTAAGGTAATTTAAATAAGTGTATATATATATATGTGTGTGTGTACTGAAATGAATTATGTACACAATTCATTATTATGTTAAAGAAATAAGTTAAAGAACAATATTTGACCTATGATGATTTTTTAATAAAAATAAATTCATTTCCACCAATTATATAAATTTTAAAAATCCTCTGTGCATTTGGGGTCTTAGTGTTTTGGAGAATATCTGAGAAGATATCCACTAAAGAATTAGCATTAATTGCATGTGGAGAATGAGTTTGGATGAGAAGAACTTACATTTATTTAAATAACAGGTTTGTTTTTCATTTTTAAATATTTTGAACCCATTTATGATATTTGAATTTTAAACAAAGAAGTGATTTTCTTGAAATTTCTATTAAGCAGAGTTTACTACATTTTGACACTCATGGAAATATTTAGCTAGTAATGGCTAACACCCTAATCAATATTTGAGTTTGTGTCAAGACATCTCACTCCCTGTCCAGTCATCTCCTCAGTATGCCTAAAATCCCTTCAGTAATCTGAACAAAAATTGGGTTCTTCCCAAATCCAAGCTTCCCTAAATAGGTAGGTGATTAAGAAACCTTTTCCTTCTGTGGGATAATGAAGGCATTCATGAGCTCCTTTCTTGCTTCCTTTTCCTGAGTTTGGTAAAGAGTTTGATGGTAGCATGTTTTCTTAGCAAGCTCATTCCCAATGTCAAATTCAGGAATGCAAGGTCAGCCCAGACTCCAAAAATTTTTTCACCCTTATTGTACTCTATGTAGCAGTTCTCAAACTCATGCATGGTAAAATCTCCTAAGATGATTTCTCAAAGACAGTGACTGAATTTATATGGCCAGGCATTGCTAATTTGTAAAAGTCTGCCAGGTGATTCTCACATGTGGTCATGGCAGCTGTGTGCTTAACTGAAATACTGTTGATTTTTTTTTTTTCTGAATATTAAACATCTGTAAAAGAAACTTTAAACATCAGGCCAGATGTTCAAGCATTTTAGGGTCAGCAAAAGTAGAGGTGAATGAGACTTCCCATTTCATTCCAGAGTCTCTGTTCATCTTACAGGATTGTCCAGGGTTTCTAGTGGGCTGGTTTGGCCACAAAGAGCTTTTATTTTTTTTCCCTCTCCTGGAAAGAGTTCCTAGAATCAGTTGGTGTTCAGTCTTCCAGTGACTCTTCATATCTTGAATATGATATCTTCATATCTTCATACCTTGAGAGTATCCTGATTGTTCCCTCTATTGCAGTTCTACCCTCTTTGACCTACACCTTTCAAACCCTGAAAACCTAAACAAAACAAAAACACAAACCCCACTTCTCTTTTTTCCCCAGGTAGAACTTAATTGCCTGTTATATCTAGTGCGAAGATAACATTTCAGAAGATAAGGAAGGTCTAACTCTATACTTACCTTTAAGAGGTGAAGTAAAAAGCTTTTGCATTTCCATCTTCAAGAAAGATAATGAACAGGAAGGAATCCATTAAATTAGAAGGATTGGGAGCTTTGAGTAATTCAGGATAAGGCATATAACCTACTATTGACACAGGTACTAAATGATTCTTCAGAATCCTTCAAAAACAAATTCTGAATTTACATTTGAAACTCAAGTTAATTTGGAAAGATAAATTGTATCAAATTAGCTCTAAAGGATATTTCCTCATGCATCATTCCCAAAATCTTCTCCAAAGGTCTGACTTTGTGCAATGTTTCTGTCTTATGTATTTCAATTATGTTAAAGACATTGAAAAAAGCATTATTCCTTTCTCAAGAAGGATTACCTTGATTCATGTCCACTGTCTTTTCAATATTGTTATTAAATGTTCTGAGTGAATGATTCAAGTCACCATCTAAAGAGCCATAGTCTTTTCTGATTTTTTTTTTAAATTAGAAATCTGGTCTTTCTGATCAAAATATGACTGAGGATATAATGAAATAGAATCAAGCCCGTAAGAAATTTGGATGAAAGAAACTTGTAAGACTGTATGTCTGCTGCCTGATCATGACAGACTTTATACTGGAAGCTTTTAGATCCAAGACTTTAACCACAATTAATCCCCATAGCAGCTCTGCAAGATAGATTCTTACGCCCCAGTTTTATAGATCAGAAATTCTAAGTGAGGAGATAAGTGCATTACTTAGTGAGGTGACAAGTAGGAAATACAGGATTCAAACAGTTTGAGAATTCAAAGCCCTGCTATAGTTCCATATGGATTATTGTTTACAAGGTACTCTATAGAACACACACTTCCAGTCAACTCCTAGTGCTGTCTATAACAGTTTGCAGGGTGTTTTCCTCATTGATAAGAATCAGAGCATATGCTCAGCAGGTTATTCAAAGTAAATTAACTATTAGGTTCATTCATTCAATGTATTTTTACTGAGTGGCATCTATTTTTATTACAAATAAAGTAGGCATATATGAATTATATTGATTCTTTTTTTTTTCATTTAGTAAACTCTGAATGACATCATCCAACTCTGTTGCATGTTTAATATGGTTAAAAATAATGACAGACTGATTTGACTCCTTCAAAGCAACTAGTTCATGAAATAAAAGGAAGGACTTCTTCCTTTAAATCTGAGAAAGAATCCATTTGAAATCTGTCATTTGATCTGATAATGTTTAAGCCAGTATTTTTAATATTATTTATGTTTTTTTATCTCATGAGCTTTTGTGTCTGCATCTCCAGTGATCATGCCAGGCAGATCCCAAATTCAGAAGTTGTAGTGCATTTGACAGCGCTTACAACAACTAATAACCAGGTTCAATGACAGTGATCCAGTTTCAGCAGGTACTATAATTGCAGATTATACTCTTCATGGTTTCTTCTTTGTGTGAATAGTAAGTGTATGAAATCTTGAGTCAACATTTCCTTTTCTGTTGCATAAACAGTGCTGAAAGCTTAATGATCAGCTGGAGAAGAGGCGTAATGAATAGTTGCAGCATTGTTCATTAAACACCGTGGTGGTTCTTTCTTTGCCATCATTTCATCTATGCTTGAATTTCGCATTTCCCTCTAGTCTGTCATTCTCCCTGAGCATTGGACACTCCCCTCGAGGTAATTGCTGTGACACACATAAAGCTGCTATCATCCAACAATGGAAATGTCTCTCCTTTTCCTTGAGCTGGCTTTTTTGGAGAGACTACACTTTTGAAGATGGCAAATCTGCAGAAAGTGACTCAGTCATACTGTAATAGATTTCTTTAGGTATGTGTGGACTTTAGCATAATAAAATGTTGTGTTATTTTTCTGTGAATTAAGAGTTACATTTTAGGTAATTTGAGATTGGAATTAATATTTGCAAATTTTTGCTACACTTGTTTTTAGATCATTATATAACTTTTTGCAACTTTGGTTCCACCCTTACATACCTTGTGTTACAGATATTGGCAAACCATGCCCTATTTGGTGGATTAAATCTCAAAATTACTGCAGTATTATTGAATGCAATGATTTAGTACCATTTTTAGTAGCCCGTTAGCATATTGTGACAATGTGCTATTCACATCTCCCTCGTGACAAGCCTCAATTAATTGCTGACACAATAAGAAGTCTTACTCCAGAAATGAATTCCAGAACACATATAACAATGAATAGAACTAATTTTTATTTCATCCAAAGTATTTTAAACCATGAGTATTATATTGCGTTCTCTTTTATTCATGTATTACAGCTTTGGGATTTGGTAAAGTAAAAGATTTTCAGAGATTGCTATTAAAATCTTCAAGTGCTTGCTTTAAAGTATAGAGAAAAGCATTTTTTAGATAGATAGGGAGTTAGCTTCTTTATGATGTTCTTTAGAAAGCATCATCTTATTTGGCACTAAGTATAAATACCTACAATATGAGTTAGTTAGGCAATATATTCATGCTCCATTAAGTGTTAATATGTCATTTTTGGGGAAAAATAACTCAATGGAGTTCTGTTTATCATATGAATAATTTATGAGTAATTCCTTAAGCAACATCAGAAGTCACCAGATGATAAGTTTTTTTTAAACTTGGAAAACATATTTTCATATTAAGATGACAAGTAAGCAAAAAGACAGGTTTTATTAGCTGAGTGCCTTTAGAGTCAAACTATATTTAGGTGGGTTTTACTGCCAAAGTTTGTTAGGATAGCAAAAGTAGCCCATTTGTCATCTGTGGTCTATTTCAGAGACAAAAAGAAAAACTTGGTAAGATTATCTGCTTCTCACCCCTGTTTTACTTTTTGGTACATATACTACAGAAGGATTCATTGTTGAAGAAAATTGAAATTATATTGAGGGATATTGCTTATTCAAGAAACGAATTTCTACATAATCTGAAATTTAAACAAAAAGACCCTTCTTTAGAAAATACATCATCACAAACATTCATTACAGTTTTAGGTCTTAAAAGTAAGAGGCAATGTGATCCAGATTTCTACACTATTAGCATGACTACTGAAAGTCACTGCTTCCCAAATTTCTACCTGGAACAATTTGTTTTTAACTCTCACTCCCCATGAACTCCATTCTTTGCTTCTGGACTGCATTACTGAGTATTTATTCATTTTTTTCCAAGTTAGCCACTCTCCCCCATACTTTAAGTGCAGGTTTTGCCAAAGTGCATACATTATATTTTTCTTTGTCTGCCTGTTTGATCATGGAAGCAGGACATGGGCTCTTGAAATGTGTTTAATTATTTATTGATTCCTTTCATACCTTTGAGTATGCCTGGCAGCCAAGATAGTTCTATTAACAATGATACAAGTAAAAGAAAATAGAAAAGGGGAGATGGAAGGAATGAAGTAAGAGAAAGAAAGAGAAGAAATAGAGAAAGGAAAGAAGAAAAGAACACAGGAAAGAGAGGAGAAGCTATTAAGGGAGAGGAGAGAGCCAAAGCAAAAGCCCATGTCCTCTTGCCAGTGTACCCATATTTGTGCCATATGGCATGCCTTCATTTACTCCTTTCACTTTAAATGTAAAATGTTTTTCAACTGAGAAAGTTTAAGGATTCTTTATATTATTTTATTTGAAATACCCAATGCATTAGGAGTAGGTGTTTTGGGTTAGAATAAAATTGTATTTGAGGGATTTGCAGTGTTTGATGGCAGTCTAGAATACAGTGAGTTCCCATTTAATTGACATTGTTTTTGTTTATTTATGTTTTTATTGTGATCTTCTTTAGGATGAATAGTCAATTAATATATGTTATTTTATTATTTCACATTAACTGATTCAAAAACAACCCCCAGTTTGTTTTTCATTTGTAGGTAGAGATAGTATTAAAAATTGAAATTAGATCATGTTACTTCTTCCCCAAAGCATCCAATGACTTCGTCATACTTGGAATAAAATCTAAATTTTGCCCACCCCACAAGATCTTTTCTGATACACTCTGATCAGCATCCTTGAACTGTCTTCCATACTTGTCTTGCCATCCATCTATTCCTTAGACCAGTAGGTGGGTTCTGCTTAGGACTTTACAAGTGCAATTTCTTTCTAATGAGTCACTCTTTCCTCAGAGATTCTCTCCCTTCACTCACATCCCTGTTGTAGTTTTACCTCCTCTGAGTAGCCTTCCTGCTAATCTATAAATTGTATGCCCTTTTTCCCTTTCCTTCAATCATTATTTAACTTCTTAATATACTATTTTTATAGCAATTTTCAGTACTCAAATTAGTGTGTGTGTGTGTGTACTACTATTTACATTAAAATATCAGCTCTCTGAGGACAATGACTGGTTTGTCTTCCATATTTTCATTTGCACAATAATGGTTCATACCTGCTATAGTATATGCCTTTGTACAGTTAGGTGGGTAGACGGTGATGGAAGGAGATCAATATACCCCCTTGTATTAAGTGTTATGAAAAAAGTATGTGTATATACTTTATAATATATATATATATATATATATATATATATATATATATATATATATATTATTTCACAGAGGAGAAAATAAATAATTATCATGGGAGCTGGAAAAAGACTGAAATGGGATTTGACATCTTAATAGACGTAGAAAGATTGGCTTGGCATTGACTATGAAGAGAATTATTGAAGAGCATTTCGCATAATAAAACTTGAGTAAAATCTCTGCAATGGGAAAGTATATAAAGCATTTGAGAATGAGGAACTGAATTGAGATTGGAGATTCAAGTACAATTGTTACATAAGAGAAAGTGGAGTAATATGGGTCCAGAGAGGTATGTTGGAACTAGATGTTGAAGGGACTTGCAAAGGTTACTAGGCATGATCATCTATGTGTTCTATATTCTGACACCTCTATGGAAGATGAATTGGAGGGAGACATGAACTAAGTCATGAAGACCAGAAATGGACTTGTTCAATAGACCATGTAAGCAGGGATGACAGTGTATATTGTTTGTTCAGAATTGAGTGGCGATAGAAGATCAGGCTGGTTTGCACTACAGAACACAAGAGAGACCCCATGTCAGTTGTGACTTATTTTAGTAGATTGAATTATTTTGGCTGTCCTCCATTAGGGGTTCGGTGACTTGGGCCCTTTCTAGATCACTACCAAAGGTATGGCCCTTGTTTTTATGATGCAAGGTGATCCTGTATCCAAGACTAGTACTTAGTCCCTGGATCTGCTCTAGGCAGGATAGAGATAGGGTCCAAAAAAGGTTGGTGTTTGTGGTAAATATGTCAAGCAAATTATTTTCTTAAAGTCATTAAGGTTTAAAACCCCTTAACAACTAATTTGCTATCTTAAGCAATTTTATTTCCCATTAATGTCAACTGTGTGCCCATTGTTGTATAACATATGACACTGACACGGAGCTTTTCAATTTTGCAAAACTGAACATCTCTACTTTTGAAAAACTGCTACCCTATTCCACTGTCCTTAACCCCTGGGCACCACTATTTTTTCTTTCTGTTTCTAAGATTTTGATAACTTTGGATACCTCACATAAATGAAATTATGCATAGTTCCTCTTTCATTGACTGGCTTATTTTCCTTGGCATAGATCCCCAAGGTTGATCCATGTTGTAACATGTGATGGGATTTTCTTCTTTGTTAAGACTGGATAAAATGCATTGTATATATTGTACTATGTTCTTTTTCCTTTTATCCATGGGAATATTTTGGTTGCTTCTACCTCTTGACTAGTGAGAATGATACTGATGTAAGTGGATGTGCAAATACCTCTTTAAGATTCTGTTTTCAGCTGGGCATGGTGGTCCATACCTATAATCCCAGTGGCTTGGGAGGCTGAGACAGGAGAATCTTGTGTTCAAAGCTAGCCTCAGCAAAAGCAAGGTGCTAAGCAACTCAGTGAGACCCTGTCTCTAAATAAAATACAAAATAGGGCTGGGGATGTGGCTCAGTGGTTGGGTGTCCCTGAGTTCAATCCTCAGTACTCCCTCCCCACCAAACATACAAACAACCTCAGCAAAAGAAAAAAAATCTGTTTTCAGATTTTTGAACGTATACCCAGATGGGATTCCTGTTACATGGTTAATCTATTTTTAATTTATTTTTTGAGGAACCTCCATTCTGTTTTCCATAGTGGAAATTAAAAATCAATTTTATGTTCTTATCAACAGTACATAAAGATTCCAGTTTCTCCATATTCTCACTAATAGTTGTCATTTTCTTTTCTTTTCTTTTTTTAAAATAACAGATGTTTTTATAGGTTTGAGTTGATACCAATGTGGTTTTCAATTGCATTTTCCTAACACTTAGTGATGCTGTGCATCTTTAAATATTATATTCGTGTTTTCTGTTTGTTTATCTATTTTAGAAAAAGGTCTGTTCAAGTCCTCTGCACATCTTAAAATCATGGTGTTTTGTTGTTATTGTTGAGTTGTAGGAGTTACTTCATATTTTCTGGATATTAAACCTTTGTCAGATACATGATTTCCAATTATCTTCTCCCACTCTGTAGGTTTCCTTTTTACTCTGTTGATTGTTTCCTTTGCTGTGCAGAAGTTTTGAGTGTGATGAAATCCAACTTGCCTATTTTGCTGTTTTTATCTGTGCTTTTGATGTCATTTCCAAGAAATCAATACAAAAATCCAGGCTCATAAACCTTTCCCCCTGTGTCTTCTAATATTTTTACAGTTTCAGGTCTTACATTTAAGACTTTAATCCATTTCAAGAAATTTTTCTACATGTTATAATGTAATGGTCCAAGTTCACTCTACTGCATATGGATATCTAGTTTTCTGATTGCCATTTGTTGAAGATATCAGCTTTTTGCCATTGCGTAGCTCTGGCACCCTCCTTGAAGATCATTTGGCCATGACCAGAAGATTTATTTCTGCTATCTTCATTCCATTTCATTTGTCTGCATCTGTGTCATACAATTTTGATTAGTGTAGATTCATAATATGTTTTGAAATCAGAAAGTATGAGAACAGCAGCTTTTCTTTTCTTTCTTAAGATTGTTTTGGTTACTCAGCATCCTTTGAGATTCTTTATGAATTTTAGCTTTTTAAAAATCTCTGCAAAACTTGTATTTGGATTTTGATAGGTATTTTATTGGATCAATAAATCACTTTGGGTAATAGAGACATTGGAACAATATGAAATCTTCCAATCTATGAATATGGGCTTCTATTCCATTTATTTGTTTTGTGTTTTTTTTTTTTTAAGCAATGTTTGTAGCTTTCAGTTTACAAGTCTGTTACGTCTCTGGGTAACTATTTCTGAGTATTTTTTTGAGAATATTATAAGTGTAACTGTTTCCTTAATTATATATTGTTAGTGTTTTGTACTTTTTTAGTGTCCTACAACTTTGCTGAATTCATTTATTCTATTGGTTTCTCTCTCTGTCTCTCTCTGTCTCTCTCTCTCTCTCTCTCTCTCTCTCTCTCTGTGTTTCATCATGGAAAGATGTTGAGTTTTGTCAATTTGTTTTACTGTATAAGTTGAGACAGTATTGTTGATTTTGTTCTTTATTTTGTTCATGTGGCATATTACAATGATTTTCATATGTCAAAACATTCTTGTATCCTGGGAGTAAATCCTACATGGTCATGGCACATAATAATTTTAATGAGCTGTTGAATTCTATTTGCTAGTATTTTGTTGAGGATTTTTGCATCCATGCTCATGAGGGATACTGGTCTAGTATTCTTATAGTATCTTTGTCTTGTTTTAATATTGAGTAATGCTTCATTCATAAAATGAGTTTGGTCAATAATCCTTCTTTTTCAGTTTTTTGTAAATAAAGAGTTTGAGTAGGAATGGTGTTAATTCTTCATTAATTGTTTGGCAGAATTCTCATGTGAAGCCATTTGATCCAGGGCTTTTTCTTTGTTGGGAAGAATCTGATTAGTTGTTTAATCTCTTTCCTAGTTGTATGTCTATTTAGATTTTAATTTGAGTGAGAGTGTATATGTGTATGTATGTGTGTGTGTATGTGTGTGTGTGTGTGTGTGTGAGAGAGAGAGAGAGAGAGAGAGAGAGAGACAGAGAGAGAGAGAGAGAGAGAGAGAGAGAGAGAGAGAGACTGTGTTTTAATTGTTAGTCTAGCTGAGGGTTTGTATATTTGTTGATATTATCAAAGATTCAACTTTTAGTTTTGTTGATTTTTTTTGCTTTTTCTCTGTTTCTACTTCTATTATTTCTGTTATAATCTTTGTTACTTTTTTCTTCCTGCTAACATTAAGTATAATTTTTACTTCTTTTTCTAGTCCCTTGAATTGTCTGTTTGAGTTGTTGATGTGAGATTCCCTCTCCCTCTTGTACATAGTTATTGGCTGCTATGAATCTCTCTTTGTGCTGTTTTCTGCTTCATCCTTGATTTTGGTATTGCTATGTTGTCATTGCCCTTCGTCTTCAGGTATTCTCTAATGTCTTTTGTGACTTCTCTGAGTTATTGTTGTTCAAGAGTGTGTGAATTTCTGTGCACTTTTTAATTTTCCATTTCTCTTTTTGCTGTTGATTTCTAGCTGCATTCCATTTTTGTTGGAAAAGAAACTCAGTATTTTTGAAATCATCTTCAATTTATTCGGACCCATTTTGTGGCTTAAAATACGATGTGCTCTGAAGAGGGGTCCTTGTGTGCTCGAGAAGAGCGTGTTCTCTGCTATTGTGTGGAGTGTCATGAATAGTCTGTTAGGTGCAGTTGGCCTACAGTGTTCGCTTTTATTACAACATCGGCTTCAATATTGATCCTTTGTCTGGTTGTTCCTGAGTTGTCATTCAAGGAGAGTTGGGCGGGAACTATAGTAATACTTTGGCTTACTCTCACCATACCTACATAGAAGGCTGGAAGGTGTTGTCCAATTCCAAGTGTTCATGTGTACATCTAAAAATAGGGGTTCTAATACCATGTAAAAAAAGGGGGGGGGGAATGGATATTGAAAGGCAAACAGCAGAATGTCTAAAGAATTAGATCAGAATCTATTATTTTTAATGTACTGAAACTGTATCCCATCACATCTTGATTCTGATGAGGCTTCTCATTTTATTGATGGAGGAAGCTCTAAAGCGCTCCCTTGTGTCTCTGTGATATATGAGCTTTTACCTTCTCATTTATGAAGTTACAATAGATATATAATTCTTACCTTATTATGTATTCTCCAAGAAGCACAGTAAAAGTAAAATGAAGCTTTAAAAGTTTAAAATGATACTGTGGGGAATCCAAGATGAAAAAGATATACAATGCCAAATTACTTCCACCCATGTTGTTACATACCCTATTAACAGTATGCACAGGAGACAATTCTATTTCTAGGTTTTACCACCCAATTTCATAATTTTTACTTGTGACTACCACAGAATATGAAATAGGGAGATGGCCTATGGGGAATCGTTATGCATTTATGTCATTGAATCTTGCCACTGAAAATTGTGTTGTTAATCATTTCTCCATCACCTGAAATTGATAACAGGTAAAACTGTACCCAATTTTAGTATGATAATTTTGTAATTGGGTTCCTAACATAAAATATGAATTTCAGATTGGGGGACTTGAGGATTTCAGGCAATTTATATTAATTTCTCTTCATGCATATATTAATTTTGGAATAAATAGTGAGAATGAAATTGTAAAGGTATAAAGAATTTTTGATCACAATGGAGGATTGGGATAAAATTAGCTTCAAAGTTTTTCTTGTGACAGGTTACGTGGTTATCTAAATTATTATATTTATTTATGCAAACTGTGAATGTGTTCAAAGTTAAAGAAAGGGGAAAAATTAGCTTTAGAGAAGTAACAACATGAGAAATGGGGCCTTCTTTTTCACCCAATATGTGTTGTTTTTTTCACAGTAAGGTCTGCAGTTGTGGGGCAAGCTGGGTAAATGTCTCTAGGATTGACATAAGATGTGTTCTTAGGGTCTGAGGAAGGAGATAAACAGATGTCCTGTAGGCTAGACTTTTGGGATCTCCATCCTTGTTAAACCACGGTTTGGCTTTGATATTTTTTACTTTTTGAGCTCCTGCATTAGCTTCTTCCTGGAGGGGAAGGGGAGAGTGGTTGCAAGGTATAACAAACCAACCACTGCACTAAATCATTCTGCTTTTAACCTGCCTCCAGCAGAAGACCACATTTCAGAAGTTATTTCATCAAAATTTAGCTCTTTCTCATCTCTCCCTTTCCCACCACCTCTTTGCAGGCCTAAAATTTCATGAGTTATTCCTGTACTTCAAAATCTATGCTTGGCGAAGGAAGATTTATCTTTGCAGAAATGAATAATTCAGAGGCTGGAATTGCCCTGAGATTAGTTTACAAAGTGGAGACACCAACCCAGGCTTGAAATTTCTAGGGCAGCTAAGTTGTTTGTGTTGTTTGCTTTACATATCAGAAAAGGGGTTGGGATTCAGCGCTCTCAGTGTGAACACATTGTTTTGGAAGAAAAAAAAAGGAGGTAGAATGTAAAGGGATGCAGAAGAAAGAAGAAGCTCCTCATCTGCTGTGGATGCTACCTCTTCTCTAAAGAGGTAGAGTCCTCAGCCTTTGATGTAAGTAGGGTGGATCACATCAAATCTATCTTTAGGTTTTAAGCTTGCATAGAATTATTTCCAAAATAATATGCCCCTTTTATAATTAAGTGGAAAAAAGCCTGCTATTAATTCCCAGCTAGTAATGTTTTCTTTGGAAATTCCATTTTACTTATACACGCTTTGATGTATTCTGTTTTTTTTTTTTTTTTTTTTTGTATTGGCCAGTGTGTGTGTGTGTGTGTGTGTGTGTGTGTGTGTGTGTGTGTTTTTTCTCAGTAACCTCCATTTATTTCCTTTCTTCCTTTTGAACTGGGTTTGAAGAGGGACATTTAACCACTGAGCCACAACCCCAGCCCTTTTTATTTGTTATTTTGAGACAGGCTTTTGCTAAGATGCTTAAGGCCTCAATAAGTTGATGAGGCTGGCTCTGAACTTGTAATCCTCCTGTGTAAGCCTCCTGAATCACTGGGTTTATAGGTGTGCACAACCATGCTCAGCTAGTAACCTCCATTTTCTTTTTTTTTTTTTAAATAAATGAAAATTTTATTAAAATTTAAAAGAGTCATTGGATAGCAGAAAGAAAGTCAAAATTGATTCAGGTAATAGAGTTTTCAAACATTGACTTTAAAATAATGTCTTGATGGGGTTCAGGAAAATATAAATAAAGGTTAAGAAAACAGCCAATAACTGAAACTATAGAATATTTGAACTTGGAATACTTGGTTTTATTAACAGTTTAATGTCAAATGTTAGAAATCAAATGAAAAGTGCTGTTACTAAAGTATTGAACACATTAAAAATTTACATTAAGTGAGTAAGAAATTGAAGTGGAATTTTTCTTTTTTTTTAATTTTTTATTGTTGGCTGTTCAAAACATTACATAGTTCTTGATATATCATATTTCACAATTTGATTCAAGTGGGTTATGAGCTCCCATTTTTACCCCATATACAGATTGCAGAATCACATCAGTTACACATCCATTGATTTACATATTGCCATACTAGTGTCTGTTGTATTCTGCTGCCTTTCCTATCCTCTACTATCCCCCCTCCCCTCCCCTCCCCTCCCCTCCCCTCCCCTCTTCTCTCTCTGCTCCCTCTACTGACATTCGTTTGTCCCCTTATATTATTTTTCCCCTTCCCCTCACTTCCTCTTGTATGTACTTTTGTATAACTCTGAGGGTCTCCTTCCATTTCCATGCATTTTCCCTTCTCTCTCCCTTTCCCTCCCACCTCTCATCCCTGTTTAATGTTAATCTTCTTCTCATGCTCTTCGACCCTACTCTGTTCTTAGTTACTCTCCTTATATCAAAGAAGACATTTGGCATTTGTTTTTTAGGGATTGGCTAGCTTCACTTAGCATAATCTGCTCTAATGCCATCCATTTCCCTGTAAATTCTATGATTTTGTCATTTTTTAATGCAGAGTAATACTCCATTGTGTATAAATGCCACATTTTTTTTATCCATTCATCCATTGAAGGGCATCTAGGTTGGTTCCACAGTCTAGCTATTGTGAATTGTGCTGCTATGAACATCGATGTAGCAGTGTCCCTGTAGCATGCTCTTTTTAGGTCTTTAGGGAATAGACCGAGAAGGGGAATAGCTGGGTCAAATTGTGGCTCCATTCCCAGCTTTCCAAGAAATCTCCATACTGCTTTCCAAATTGGCTGCACCAATTTGCAGTCCCACCAGCAATGTACAAGTGTACCCTTTTCCCCACATCCTCGCCAGCACTTGTTGTTGTTTGACTTCATAATGGCTGCCAATCTAAATGGAGTGAGATGGTATCTTAGGGTGGTTTTGATTTGCATTTCTCTGACTGCTAGAGATGGTGAGCAGTTTTTCATGTACTTGTTGATTGATTGTATGTCCTCCTCTGAGAAGTGTCTGTTCAGGTCCTTGGCCCATTTGTTGATTGGGTTGTTTGTTCTCTTATTGTCAAATTTTTTGAGTTCTTTGTATACTCTGGATATTAGGGCTCTATCTGAAGTGTGAGGAGTAAAGATTTGTTCCCAGGATGTAGGCTCTCTATTTACCTCTCTTATTGTATCTTTTGCTGAGAAAAAACTTTTTAGTTTGAGTAAGTCCCATTTGTTGATTCTAGTTATTAACTTTTGTGCTATGGGTGTCCTATTGAGGAATTTGGAGCCCGACCCCACAGTATGTAGATCGTAGCCAACTTTTTCTTCTATCAGACGGCGTGTCTCTGATTTGATATCAAGCTCCTTGATCCATTTTGAATTAACTTTTGTGCATGGCGAGAGAAGGGGATTCAGTTTCATTTTGTTGCATATGGATTTCCAGTTTTCCCAGCACCATTTGTTGAAGATGCTATCCTTCCTCCATTGCATGCTTTTAGCCCCTTTATCAAATATAAGGTAGTTGTAGTTTTGTGGATTGGTTTCTGTGTCCTCTATTCTGTACCATTGGTCCACCCGCCTGTTTTGGTACCAGTACCATGCTGTTATTCACCACATCAATAGACTTAAAAATAAGAATCATATGATCATCTCGATAGATGCGGAAAAAGCATTCGACAAAGTACAGCATCCCTTTATGTTCAAAACTCTAGAAAAACTAGGGATAACAGGAACATACCTCAATATTGTAAAAGCAATCTATGCTAAGCCTCAGGCTAGCATCATTCTGAATGGAGAAAAATTGAAGGCATTCCCTCTAAAATCTGGAACAAGACAGGGATGCCCTCTCTCACCACTTCTGTTCAACATAGTTCTCGAAACACTGGCCAGAGCAATTAGACAGACGAAAGAAATTAAAGGCATCAAAATAGGAAAAGAAGAACTTAAATTATCACTATTTGCAGATGACATGATTCTATACCTAGCAGACCCAAAAGGGTCTACAAAGAAACTATTAGAGCTAATAAATGAATTCAGCAAAGTGGCAGGATATAAAATCAACACGCATAAATCAAAGGCATTCCTGTATATCAGCGACAAATCCTCTGAAATGGAAATGAGGACAACCACTCCATTCACAATATCTTCAAAAAAAATAAAATACTTGGGAATCAACCTAACAAAAGAGGTGAAAGACTTATACAATGAAAACTACAGAACCCTAAAGAGAGAAATAGAAGAAGATCTTAGAAGATGGAAAAATATACCCTGTTCATGGATAGGCAGAACTAACATCATCAAAATGGCGATATTACCAAAAGTTCTCTATAGGTTTAATGCAATGCCAATCAAAATCCCAACAGCATTTCTTGTAGAAATAGAGAAAGCAATCATGAAATTCATATGGAAAAACAAAAGACCCAGAATAGCAAAAACAATGCTAAGCAGGAAGTGTGAATCAGGCGGTATAGCGATACCAGACTTCAAACTATACTACAGAGCAATAGTAATAACCTCCATTTTCTTGAGTGCTATCTTTTCCTTAGGACAAGGACATATTTTCCTCTTCATATCTCTTGTTTCCTTGACTGTAGAATTAGTGGTATTTAATTTTTGGTCATGTGTGCCATCCTTAAAATATTTTAGATTCCTGTCTATTGGTAATCAGTCCTGAGGTTTTAACCTATTTCTACTTCCCCCCAAAATGCCCCTGAAGACACAGAAAGAAATGGCATATCAGATCTGTCATCCCATTCCCATTCCATGCTAGCAGGTACCTAGGGCCTCCATCTGAAAGGATGGAGATATATATATATATATATATATATATATATATATATATATATATATATACATATATATATATATATATATAAAACATCTGCCTGGATTGAGAATAAGGCAGAAGTGATTTAGCCTTATATAATCCATTAAGTAGACCACCCTAAAGAAGGAAGACAAACATGTCAAAAGGACCATTATAGTTCGCTGTCTGGTTCAAAGACTAAATGTTTTATGAACTAGAAAACAGGGTCTATCTCTATTACAAACATGTTGCATTCTATTTTAGCCAGGGTACTCTTCTGATGTTTTTTGTTTCCCCCTTACTTTTATTCACAGTCTGCATCCCCCAGGGGAAACTGGGGTGTTCAAAGGAGGGATGGGGACTACTGATGACCTGGCACATCATGATGAGTGAATTCTCCATATGTGGGGTTAAGCCAGCAAGAACACGGGTGCATGTACAGTTGTGCTGAGGCTGTCCTGCTCATGTGCTGAGAGCCAAAGGGCAGGGGAGGGAAAAAGAAACTTCTACCCTAGTCAGCAGAGCCTCATGGATGAGTAACTTCCATTTACCAGACACAGCTTGCAGCATCCACCTGTTTAAATTTCAGATCTGGGAAAGGTATTTAATGGCTATCCAAATGGAAAATAAGCAGAAAAAGAAATCCACATGCCATACCCAAGAGCAAGAATCAATGACAACATAGGATGCATAACATAAAGAGGGCAGTGTTGTGCCATGGACCTCAATGATGAGGGGAAGAGTATATTTCTGATATATCAGGGATGCACTAAAACAAAATTTTAGAAAGTCATTGTGTGGACACAGTGAATTTTAAAAATTGCATCATATGCAAATTCTTAAGAAATATATTATCATATCCTTTTCTTCGAAGATTAAAAGAAACCCAAGCTAAGATCTGGACTAGGGCACACCAAAGAACAAAGGCCACCAGGCCTGGGATACCACCATATGTCTCTTGGACCCTCATGCAAAGGTGGAACCTGTAGGCTTTCATCACCAAATAGCTGTGTTAGATAATTGTTCACATATTATTGTCTGCTTGTGGAACACTTTTGAGCAGGCATTGATCCTGTGAATTGAGCACATCTAAAATACTCAAATTTGGATCAGCAAAAAATGCTAAATAGAGGTACTCAGTATACAACTACTTTTCCAGAAAAAAGTACTTAAAAATTAAGTGCCTAAAACACTGAGGAATTTCAGTATAAGTGGAAGGAAACTTGTTTGAAAATTGTGTACTTAATGATACTATTTAGAAATATGGTTATAAAACTAAATGACTGGTATAAGATAGTAGGTGTCAGGGCAAAGAAAGAAAACAAAGGGCATTATGCAACATGCCTTGTCTTTTCCTGACAGGAGGCAGAAGATAGTTTCATGCCCAACTTGTGTAGATTGACACTTAGAGAGTCTGAGGGAACCAATTTGAGTAACATGATGAATGGAACTTGTACCTGTCTTGAGCTGGGTCACAAATGGGAGTTACTCCTTCCATTAAAGCATCCTCAACACATTTTCAAAAACTGGAAAAAGCGTATTTACCACAAATACAGTGACCTAAAAGAAAAAGTAAAAGAAATCAAAAAAAAAGAAAAATCTTAGTCTAGCATGACCTGAAATTTTGGGGTTTAAATTCTTGCATTCTTCACTTCACTCACCACTTTCCAGAATCAATTCCACCTTCTTCTAAATTATTCTGCTCCTGGGTTGAAGTTCCACCCCTTGTTGGGATGATCTCATCCCTACTCCCCCAGGCCACCCCTGGACTATGTCCTATTCCAGACATTCTCTGCCAAGAGGTCTTTTGTGGCTCACTTTTCCTTAGTGATCTCTATCTTCTTGATGCTTGTTCTAGTCATAGTCTGAATATCTCATTTATCACTGTCAGATTGGCTCTTGTATTGTTTCATGTTCATTGTTTTGCTTCATCTCCATGATGTGAATTTAATTTCTTGATAGTCTATCTGATGGTATTTCTACAGCTCTCCTACTCCTCCTCCTTCTGGTTCTTCTCTTCTTTATTCTCTAGCCCAAATACTAATTGGCTCATTTATTGAATGAATAAGAACAACAAAGGCAGTAGGAACCTTAGCATTGCTTTTAGCAGGTACAATTACATTTGGTCTTCTTTTCCTTGTTCCAACCTATGACTTTACCTGTAAAGTCATTCTGGGGATTGAATGATTAGTACTTTATGGAATGCATTATATTTTTGTTCTGAAAATAAAAATAGTCCTCTATTTCAAAATCTCTAATAAATGACTCCTTTTACATGGCTATGCAGTAAATGTGTGGTGTCATGGCTTGAATAGATTCCCTCTCACGTTCCAAATTTATTATTTATAGGTGGACATCTTAACTTCCAGTACCTCAAAATGTGACCTTACTTGGAAATAGGGACATTGTAATTAATTAAAATAAGTTCATACTTGAGAAGAGGGAGACCTTTAATCCAATATGACTATTGTCCTTAAAATAAGGGGACATACCACCACAGACATGCACTGAAGGAGAAGGACATGTGATGAAGAAGGTAGAGGTCAGGCAGATGCATGTACAAGCCAAGAAATGCCAAAGAGTCCACTGACCCATTGAGGAGCTAGGAGCCAGGCCTGGACAGATTCTTCTTCACAGTAGTAACTTCTCAGAAGGAACCAACCCTGTGGATACCTTGATCTAGGATTTCCAGCCTCCATAACTGTGAGATAATAAATTTCTGTGTGGTTTAAAGTCACCAAGTTGTGGTACTTCTTAAATGGCAGCTGTCGGAATCATTTTTATTGATAAGTGGAAAAGGAAAGGCACTCTTTTGTTGGTATGTTTATGTTAAGTGCCCTGGAGAGTTTTTGGCAGCATCTGAGACTTGATAGGCCAAATATTTCTGCAGTGAAGAATGGGACAATCCACACACTGGAATGTAAGCTTTTGGTTTTCTTTAACTAAAAGAAGTGTGTGTGTGTGTGTGTGTGTGTGTATGTATGTGTGTGTAAATAAAGAATAGTATACAAGGGTTTATGCTCAAAGGCTAATGCACTGATACAAAAACAAAAATATTCTGTGAATAAATGAGTTTCCCATTATGCCTGACTGTGATAATTACCATGCCTCAGTCATGCTCAGAACAGACATTCTTGGGAATTTTCAGTTATGCTTGGAAGAGAATTTTGCAGTTCAAGAGACTGAATATGAAACACAGGCTGCTGCATAGGTATGTGCCTGCTCTTAGTATTGTCATCTTTTCAAAACCTAATCCTTGGCTGTTATTAATGTTCTAGGGCTAATGTAACAAAGTATCCCAAAACCGGGTAACTCTGAAGGATAGAAATTTATAGTCTCTATGGTGTTCTAGAGACTAGAAACCCAAGATCAAAATATTAGCAGGGCCTCTGAAACCTGCAGGAAAACGATGCCTGTGCCTTTTCCATCTTCTGGTGGTCCCTAATATTATATTTCAGTTTCTTCCTCTGTCTCCATATGGCATTCTCCCTGTGTCTCTTTATATCATCTTTCCTCAAAGTGTGTCTTTCTGTGTTCAAGTTTCCCCTTTATATGAGAACACTAATCATATTGGATTGGGGCCTATCCCAATAATCCCTCTCAGCTCTCTAAGACCATTTCCAAATAAAGCCACATTTTGAAGTATTGGGGGTTAAAAATTGAGCTCTTCATTTTGGGGGGAGATAATTCAATTTTTAACTCTAACCAAAGAGACTTCATTTTGGGGCTCAGACTGTCTCTTAGCTGACATAATCTATAGGCATGGGTGTTCTGGTTATAAATAGTAGGCATCATCGTGCCCATTTGCCTTGATCCTGTTGCTCACAGGGCATTCACATATTCTATTTGTATAAGTTTTCAGTGCTACCAAGTGTCCTGAAAACCCCAGAGGCATCGTGTTTTAAGAGTATGTTATTTTTCTAGTAGGTGGTATTCTTAGATAAGAAGAAACTGATAGTGTGGTATACCATCATGTTCTTCTTTGCATATCTGAAGAACACAACCCCATCCAATCATTGTGGAAACAGTTGCTAATGTGATGGAAGTACTGTCAGAACCCAGGACACGTCACCATCTCAGCAATGACCCGTGAAGCTGAACCAGTCTGACCAATGAGAAACTCAGCATCCCAGATTCGGAGAGTTTTGGAACTAAAACCCATATCTGTATTGTATTTGATCAATAACACTAGGAAGTTTGCTTAATTTCTCTCTGAAGATTTTCATTTTAAATATAAGATTAGAACTGCCTCCTTTGTGGTGAGTGCTGAATACATAGTAAGTGCTCCTGGTATAAGAACTGTGTATTATACTCTAACTGTTGTGTCTACAGACTTGACCCTCAAACCCACATTTATGTACAGCAGCTCAATCCTTTCCCTTTCTCCTGAAACCCTAAGGATATTTCAAAGTTTCTGTTTTGCTGCCTATTTCTTTTTTTATTTTAATTTTTCAGAGAAACTTTAGATTCACAAAAAAAAAAAAAAAATTGAGAAGATACAGAGAATCCCTAACTACTCCTGGCCCTTATACATGCATAGCCTCCTTCATTATCAGTATCCCACACCAGAGTGGTAGACTGGAGTTTAAATGATCCCCCAACCTGCAGATTACAGAAGAAACTCATTGAGGTTATAGAAAGGAAGGAGCTCTTCAGTTTAGTTTTCTTGCAATTATACACTTCCCTTTCCTATCAAACCAACAAAGGGTCCCAAGACCACCTCTAAATTCAGTAATGTACTAGGAAAAACTAAGAAGAATGCACTGAAAGTTGAGATACTTACAGTTACAGTTTACTACAAGGAAAGAATTTGGATTAAAATCAGCCAAGGTAAAAGGAACATGGGTCAGAATCCATGAACATTCCACGTGGAGCTTCTGGTTGCCCTCTTTCCATGAAATGTGGTCAATGTTACTTTCTCAGCAATTGCATGTGACAGTATGCAGAAGGAATTGCCAATCAAAGAAGTTCACCTAGGCCTCAGAATCCAGAATCTTTTATTGTGACTCTATCACATGAACATGGTGGATGATCCACATGGCCACCAAGGAGCTTGAACTGATACCATGTGACCCAGGCCCTCATCCTAAATTTTATTGTTAGATTTTTCCAATAAGACCCAAGGCCCTTGGAAAAACAAACACGTTCCTGTCAGGCATGACATTATAATAAAATACCTCCAATAAATTCTTTACTACATATGCAAGAAGAAAAAGGGTAATCCCCAGGGGCCCTTTTGTAGATCCCTCAGATCTACAATGGTTTAAGTGTGAAGCCCTGCCTAAGTTCATGGCCACTGCCACCTTGCTTAGGAACTGCAGACCTGCTCTTTCACTGCCACATTGCCTCATTGTCATGCTGATGCTCTCTGTGATATTCTCAAGGGTTTGTGGATGTGATGTTTCAGAAGGAAAGTTATGGCTGGTAAATGAGTAGCTCTTAATTATTGGATGGCATTATTTTCTGTGTTTGGTGCTTAAGATTTAAAGCTAGGGCAATATGGAAAAAAAGAACACATTAAAAGGGTGTTAGAATTGAAACATTCAGGCCAGGAGCAATTGGTATCTATTAAATGCCAGTTACTTATGTCTCCAGGGTGCCAGAAGGATGAATTAATATTCTATTTCATTTATGGAGATATTCAGAAACATTAAAGTCCTTGGTCCTCATGTGAAAATAATTTCCATGAGAATTGAAGGCATTATTGCAGAAAATCTTGCTAGCACATTTCCTGTGAGCTATGTTAATTTGCACCTATCTTTGTTGGTCAGAAGGTTTTGCTGATATGAATCAAACCCCAACTAACCCATGCGGGGCAGCTTTGAAGGCCACATCTACACTGCCTTGATTTCCCAGGAGACTCAAAAAATAGGAAAAAGCCCTGTTCTAGGACCAGCTCTTCAGGCATATATGGTTTGCATAGAGCTTCTAAGGTGTTAAGTTCTTAGGAGCTTATGGGAGCCAATTGGATGATTAATATACCAAGTGTTTTGTCTGGTTGGGTCCCACACTTTTTTTATTCCATATGATTTGGCTTGCGGACTTTTCCAGTCACCTTTAACACAACTATATTCACAACTAACAGTTAATTGGACTCAGTTTAGTCAATCCTGGGATTAAGGGAAAAGGAACAAGAGGTACCATCTTGTCACACCACCTACTATGTGCCTGGCATCCTGTAGGGTGTTTTATCTCCTATGATATTGAGAGATTCTTCTTTACAAGTATGGAAAGTCTAATTCAGAAGAGTTCTAGAAAATCACCTAAGGCCTAACAAGGTTACATAGGGAAGAACAAAGTTCTATTTGAACTCAGGCTTGTGCTCTTTCTACCCCTTGGTGCTGCAAACTCTCTGCATCCAAATGATGCCTCTGCTGATTTGCAGTTGATCAGAGCACATCAAGCCAGGTGAAGCATTGTTCTGCAGCAAAGTAACTGCTGCCTTCAGCTTGATTTTGTGTGTTTATGAGTATTGTCGCTTGCTTAGCATTTCTGTTTTACTTGAAAAGTATTCAGTTTTATTCACTAACATGCTCATGGTGAATAAAATGACAAGAGACCATTATTAAATTGTGCTCTTTGCTATCTTCCAACATAACGTGAAAAGGAAATGCTTTATAGAGAGAATGATTCATTCAAAAATCAGTATTCATCTTTTGCTAACATTACCCTGGATTGTATGTGCTCTTATTTGAATACATATTATTAGTGAATTTAGTCATAAACTGATAACATTCTGTTTGAATTTTCTTAAATCACCATCTTGCCCTTGAGGGGAAAAAAGTTGAAAAATGCTGGTTAGTATTTACTACTACTAACAGAATATGTGAAACAACTGAACATTTTAAATTGACCCTCAGAAGGTTACAGAATGGTCAAAAAATAAATATGTATCATATTTAGATAGTTTATTCATTTATAGTCAGTCATGTGGCTACTGAAATTTTCCCTTAAGTCACTCTTTTTGATCTACATAAGTAGGAGCATTATGTCTCCATTCAATTTAGCCTTGATTAGGAAGGGCAGAGGAATTTCCTTCTCTTTCAGCAATGGTTTTGTCAAACAAGATAGAGGAAGCTTGAACAGTTAAAAAGCTGTTATAGGTCCTCTTGTCTCCCTATAAAATAAAACAGTTCCTGGTTTGCAGTCATCTCTCTTCTGCCTAGAAATAGAAAAATAGAAAAAAATTAGATGTGTATCAGGAACTGAAATACCTCCTGCTTATCGAGAGTTTAAAAATAATCTTTGCAATTATCATTTCATATCCTGGAAACTCCTACTGCTGGGCTTGTACACATACAGGGACTTCATAAACCCAGAATGTCCACATCCCCACAGACACCTGGAAAACTCACCTGCTCCTGGAATAAATGGATTGGAAGTGTGTCATTCTATTGCAAATTGCTTGCTGAGGAGCACCAACCTGTTTGGGTTTAAGCGTGAGATGGATTTATTTTATTCTACCTCTGATATTTCTCCTCCCCTGGAATTGGACAGTAAGCTCCTTTTGCTGCACTTCAAGCAAATTTCATAACTTTTAATTTACATATAATTATTTTAAGAGCCATGCCAGTTATTATGCTATAATGATCTCAGTTCTGGCCTGATATTAAGACTTAAACCCAGAGTTTGTGTGTGTATATGCTTATGTTTGTGTGGGGGGAGAAAGAGAAAGAGAACAGTCTAGTCTCTTCCTTTATTTTTAAGTCTGGAGGAGGTAGAAGAAAGTAGGCGTGTCTCTGCTCATGGGAGATTTTATTTCAGGTCACTCATGATCTATAATGTGGTCTCAGCCTCAGGAATCATTACACAGCTGGGCCCATTATCTAGTGGCTCAGTCCTGTCTGATTGGCCTCAGTGGGTGTTTAACTGTTAATTCTGCCTGGCCCAGCTAGTGCTTCTCTGATGTGCCTGCCTCTTCCACATCATCTGTAGCAACCCCAGTCACTCAGGGCTCTCCTACTTTCACCTGTCCTCTATACCCCTGTCTCTGGTTTGGTTACAGGCCCACATATGGGCCCACATACAACAAAACACTTTTCAAATAAAACAGAAATGCTTTATTTTCCTTTATCTTCTTAGCTGACCAGTAGACCCTTTTAATCTAACACTCCCTTCTTAACAGGGATGGCAATGGCTAAAGTCTGCAAGCTTGTGTCTAAGTGGATATCCACAATGAAGTAATGCCATTCTTGAAGACCCTCTATGTGAATCACAGTTTTCAGGTGGGACATATACTTGGGATAATCAACTTATAAGATTTATTTGGACTCATATTGTCAGAGATTTCAATGCATTTTTGCTTGGCCCTGTTACTTTTGGTGAGGCAGAATATCATGGCAGGAATTGCATGGTAGAGAGAAGCTGCCCACCTCCTGGCAGCCAGGAGATAAAGAAAGAGAGGAAGGGGCCAGGGTTGAAATATCAAGGCCATGCCCTCAGTGACCTAACTTTCTCCACTAGTCCCACCTCCTAAGGGTTCTAATACCTTCCAATAGTGCTGCTCTTGGGACCAAGCCTTCAGTATAGGGGCCTGGGGATATTTAAAATTCAAACCATAACACCCTCCCAAGCTCAGCAAGTCTATGTTCTTTGCCTTGGAATGGGAAACCTGTGGGGAGATGCATACACCCAGAGGTCTCTCCATCCTGCCCTTTAAGATTTTCTCATGTCTGTTGCCTCAGAGGGAGTGAAACCTAACACCAATGGGAGAATCTCCTGACCTGGCTCTCAATAGGGCTCTGTATTTCCTGTAATTGCCATCTATTCAGTTATCTCTGGGGGCCTGAAAAGAGCTCAATCCGTACCTTCCAGTCCATCTGATACACTCTGGTGAATCATCAAGTCCATTTCTTTTTCTATGTTGGTTTGTAACTCAAGAAAATAGGGGGATTGATAAAGTATCAAATTACAAAGCGTTTAAATAGTCAGTGTCACGGAGTCCATTACCCTGCTTCTCAGAATATGAGTCATTCCCTTTCTGATATTATGACATAGTTTATAGCAAACATAAAATGACACAGTTTCATTCTGCTCTAGTGATCATGAGGATCTGAGAATAAAACTTATCACCAGAGTTTTTCTGTTCTCATTCAGTCTCAAGTTTTAAATTGGATTTCTATAAAGTGAAAGCACAATTTTGAAATCCTATCTTAGATTTTGGTTTATGTGGTGTAAGTAGGAGGAGACTGACTCCTTAAAACCTGAACATTTTTTTGGAAAATCATGTAGTGCTTTTCAACTTCTTTACCTGAGTATTTGGGAAGTTCAAACTATTGAGTTAGATATGTAGTTGGGTAATGAGCAAAGTGTTTTGCAATGTTTTCAGAACAAGCTGGAAGTTATAAAATCCCAACACCAGTGTATCTTCTTTCCCTTTTACATCTTTTAAAATAATTAAGGGTCTGGTCTACCAGAGTTACGGTAGTCCTATCTATTTAAATATTTCAAAAAATATGTAACAGGGAAGTTTCAGATAAATATTTAGTGTTGGTGGGGAGGTGGAGAAGAGCTGAAGTTGTTGGAGCAGAATTAATTTATAAAGTAGCCCTGTTTGGATGGGAAATGGTTGCCAATAATGCCTGTAGATCTGTACTGGGTTTTAGAAACAACAACAAATAATAATAATAATAATAATAATAATTCTTTTTAAATTGTCTTAATGTCAAGCTTTTTGAATAGTGGCAGTCATGACATTTATGAAAATTTATACTTTATGGTTAAAGTCCCATTTCTTTTTATCTTATAGATTTAAGTGTTTTCTTCCTTTGATTTTATGCACGCAATGGGTGCTTCTAGAAATCACTCTGAAGTGATCCAACCATGAGATTAACTCACTGTTCTGGCAAGTATATTCTCTGAATTACATCAGAACAAAGAAGAAATAACAAGAAAACAAGCTGAACTCAAGAGCTCTCTGTCTTTTCCTTTGAAGTCTACAATTTCCCCTATGTCTGAGAATCGGTTCCAAATCAATCTACCTCTACAACAATCATATTCACAAGAGGAGGAGCATGAATAAGGATATTCTCAAAAGAATACAGCTGTTGCAGACAAATCAACATGAATGTCAACATCCAGGAAGGAAGAAAATCCATTGCACACATAGGCTTGCTTGTGTTAATTTACCCACCAATATCACACAACCTCTGTTGCAACCAAGATCATTGACAGTTTCCAGAAGAACTTAACTTTCCCCCAGGTTTTTGCATAGCATTGACCAGCATGAACCCAGTTCACATGTTATTTATACAGGATTCAGATTACTGAACTGGGATGAGTTGTGTTTATGAAGAAATATAACGAAAATCTGCTAGTAGGGATGTCTTTTTTCTCTGAACTTTCTCCTGACATGACTCTTTTAAAGTAATCATATATATACTATCATATAAAATAATCATATAAAATGATCATGTATGAGTATGTTTGTGTATGAATATGTGCATATGTATATATGAAAAGGGACACAAAGACAACAGATATTTAGAATAATGAATTGCTGAGCTGATTATTGAAGCTGATGTATTCAAAATCTGCAGAATTGATGGCCTGGATCAATCCTTAAGGTCAGAAGCTGCTGTGGCACCAGGAATAGCCAATGTCCTAGTTTGAAGCCTTCAGGCAGGAAGAGCTGATGTACTTGGGAGGCTGAGTTGTGGGTCACTTTTACAGAGAAAATAGTGGCCGTTTATTTTAGTTTTACAATATTGCGAATGAGTCTGATGAGAACTGATTAGAATCTATACATGCCTTTAAGGGTATTTGTGAGAATTCAACAGAATGTCCTATAAATTTTGACCTATGGCAAAATAGATTAAACACAATTATAGCTCTATTTCATTGCTGCTATCTTATTTCTTACATATATTTAAGTACCACTTCATACCTTAAGAATTGGCTGACAAGTTAAAATCAAAGCAAACTAAAAAGTTGAGACTTTTGAGGAGTTAAGTACTCCTTGAGCTCACTACTAATTTCTCTTCATTTTTTCCATCTAAGTTTTCCATGTGATCTTAACAGATTCATTACTTTAATGTCTTTTCCATGCCGATGATGATATAAAAATATGTTTCTCTTACTCTTGCTTTTCTAATAAACTGTGGACTCATTTATCCAACTGCTCTATTTCTCCAATTATATGTGCATTACACTCCTTAAAATTTATATATCTAGAATAGAATCTCAAGTCCCTTGCCTAGAAAAATCTGATCATTGCTCTGTGTTCCTTATCTTAATTAAGAATTCCCCTTTGTCTTTTTTTTTTAACTGTGGTAGATTGTATTTCTCTAGATGACCACAACAAAAATAGTGCACATTTTTCTTACAGTGTGGCATTCATCCCATGACAGGTGGGGTCTGTATTGTGTTGAAACTCAGTGGTGGCTTGGAACTGTCCCCCTAAGTAGAATAGAGAGGATGTGATGTTGGGTTACTTACAAATCTAGGACAAAAAGCAAAACAGCTTCTATTTGACCCCTTTCTCTTTGGGCATGTTTGCTTGGGAGCAAGATGTACTCCACGATGTAAGGAACTAGTTCATGTGCCGAGACTATGTGCAGAGACCACATGTAGAGACCAGGTTGAAGAGGCAATAAGGTCCCCTGCTTAAGCTAGCATCAACTGTCACATGTGTGAATAAACAAATCTTCAAGGTAACTTCTTCCTTCAGTTTTTGAAGGACCCAGTTGATGGCTGAGACTCTCTGGGGCTGAGACAATTAGCTTAACTTTGAATAATTTGCTACATAGCTATGGTAACTGGAAAACTGAAAAACACAAAACAAAACAAACAAAAAAAACACTAGCTATCCAGATTCCTCTCATTCACCTATCATGTACATCAATAAATCCTGCCACTTTACGTTCAAAATATAATAGCATGTTGATTATTTCTTCAATCCCCGTGGCTGGGACTGAACACTATCATCTTGAACTTTTATTGCAGAAGTCTTCTGTTTTCTCTACTCTGTTCCCACTAAAGGTGATATTTTCCAGATAGAAGCCAGATTGATCCTTTAGAATCATGGGAGAGATGAATCCCATATTTGGCTTCAAAGGACTAGAGACTCTCTATCACATTTAGCATACTGCCGTATGCACCTTATACCATATGCCATAAGCTCCTTATCCTACATGGTCTGATGTCTGTCTTTTTTTCTATTCTCTTATCTACCATTCTCTCCAGACTCAGGATGCTCAAACCACACTAGAATTTACTGCTCCTAAAAGATCCATTTCTGAGCCAGAGCTAAGTTATAACAGAAATTGTGCCTGACTTTCATGATTGTGGAGTTGCTCCTGGGTCTGTGATGTCCAGCTCATTCTGCGCCCATGAAAT
Source organism: Marmota monax (assembly GCF_021218885.2). Lineage (NCBI taxonomy): Eukaryota > Metazoa > Chordata > Mammalia > Rodentia > Sciuridae > Marmota > Marmota monax. The sequence goes on from NW_026692881.1 coordinate 1,558,823, forward strand.
TAACATAGTACTTCCTGGATGCTTTCTTAAGATGTAAGTGTGCTCCTCCACTCCCTGGACACCAAGAACTCCATTGCTCTAGGTGTCTATAGACCTGGATGATGGAAGGAACCTGGGCCCCCAAATCACCACATGGAGGAAATTTGTCCTTTAATCAGAAACAGGCACTGGACTTTAATATGTATACAGCAGTCTCATCTAACCAGTGATTTGCTTTCCAGAGTCTCAGTTACCAGCAGTCAACTATAGTCCAAAAATATTAAATGGAAAATTCCAGAAAATAATTTGTAAATTTTAGATAATGTCTATTACAGGATATTGCTATAATTGTTCTATTTTATTATGGTTTTAGTCATCCATTGGAGGTCTTTGGATATTTCTCTATGGATAAAGGAGGGCAATCATACAACTTACTGTGTATAATACCTGAAATTTGGGGTTTATTCCTTATAGCAACTGATATGCTTTTTCCTCCTCAAAGCCTTTTTTATTTGCTACACGTTTTGCCTGCCACTTATATCTACTTTCCATCATTCAGGGCAGGATTCTGCTTCTATTTAAAGCAATCAACACCCCCACCCTTATACACACTTATACCTTCTATCCCATCACCCTGCTTTATTTACTTCACAGTACTTATCACTATCTGAAATATTGCTTATGTATTTTACTTGACTTATGCTTCTTGTAAGCTTCATCATAGCAAGGACCTGTCTTTGGATTATTTTATCCCCAGCACCTAGATGGTGTCTGGCACATGGCTAGTGCTCAGCAAGTCCTGGAAAAATGAATGGATGAGAGGAAGTTACATCAAGTAGACAGGGAACAGGAATGAACAGTTGGTAATGAGTCCTTGGTAATTAAGTTAGCATCACTGGGTGAATTGTTCAACTTCTTTATGCCTTCTTACAACTTTCAAGTGGGGGTAATATCTCTTTTATGCAGAAGTCATGAAGATGACACATAATATGTATATAAACTGCAAAAGACCCTGACAGCTTTTGAAATGAATGTGTTCTACTTTTTCTCGTTCATTCTTTTTTCATGATAGCTTGGCAAAGGGCAGGCAGTGGATAATTGCTAATTTTAGCATTTCTTATTGGGTATAACTGAGGCCATGACACATACCACATTTGACATGCCTTGTAGTTTTTCTGGATTGAAGTAGTCAACCACAAAGCACTGTTAGAATTTTTATAATCAGCAGATCTGTTAGTCACTCTGACACGTACTAGAGAAAGAGGTTCTACAACCCTACCCAGTGTTTTGACCATTGTTCAAGTGATATGGTAGAATGGCCACATTCTGCCCTGATTATGCTGTGCAAATTGTACCTTTATAAATAATTTCCATATGAGCTCTTGAGCTCACAGTTGGGGGGAAGGAAGTGTGTGTATGACAAATTGTTATTTACTTAGATCTCTAAGAAACAAATGGTATTTTTTTTTAAATAAGACTGGCCAATCCAGGAAAAACATGTTTATAAGTCACTGTTATTTTGTTCTCAACTTAGTTTCTTTCTTCACTTTTTCCCAGTTTCCCATCTAATAAAACTTTACGACTGTTCAAGAATTCAGTGGGTGAATTTCTAAGAGATGATGTTGCCCTCAAGGCAGAAAAGATTTGTGGGGTTTTTTTGGGGGGGCGAATGAGAATCTTACTTATTTTATGTATAAAGAGTAGATATACATCAATGTATACTATTAAAATTTCATGGGGGTTTCATAGATAGTGATTAGGAAATATTTAAAAATTTCTTTGTAGAGAAATAATGAGACATTGACTTAGTCTTCTCCCTCCAGCTCCCTTTATGTCCCTACACTTAATGTAACAAAATTATTTTCATTATTGATATTCATAATGATTATAACAATAATGAATATATTTTACTTTTTTTTTTTTTTGGTACTGGGGGTTGAACTCAGGGATGCTTAACCACTGATTCACATCCTTAGCCCATTTTTATCTTTTATTTTGAGACAGGGTCTTACTAAGTTGCTTAGGGCCTCACTAAGTTGCTGAGGCTGACCTTCTTCCTGCCTCAGCCTCCTGAGCCTCTTTGATTACAGATGTGTACCACCACACCCATTGCATTTAAAAAATATTATTTAATATAGATATACCCCCCAATTTTGACAGCTTTTTGTTTTATATAAAATGGGTGACCTGTGGGCTGAGGTTGTGGCTCAGTGGTATAGCACTTGCCTAGCATGTGTGGGGCACTAGGTTTCATTCCCAGCACCACATATAAAAACAAATAAATGAAATAAAGGTCCATCAACAATTAAGAAAAAAAAAATTAAAAATTGGGTGACCTAAAATCTAGGCATTACCCTGATGGTGGACGTTTTTGTGATTACCATGAAGTAGATAACTGATGTTTGTCCCATGCTAAGTGCCATAGCCAAGTAGTATGATGCATGGCATTTTTGGTTGAAAGGTGATGCCAGCAAGCCATTGAGATGATATGATTATGTTAAGATCTGCATTCATATGGATATTAGACCCCTGCTGTCCACCTTGGCATGCTACTGGACTCCTGGAGAGTTCCCATTGGTTGGGGAAGTGCAGTAGGAGGGAATTCCGGAGGAGGGATTTCCTGTTGCCAGATGGGAGAACTCCTTGTGTGTAGGTTGGGGTTTTTTTCCGGGGGAGCGTAGGGGTCATTGGCGGGGAGTTTCAAAATAAAATTTGTTCCTGTTTGAGTGGCTCGTGATTTTGTGCCCAGCAAGACTGCGGCAGTCCCACATTTACTTTTCCCATGTTATCCTTATGAAAGAATGCTCACTTAAACTTGCTGACTACCTGTCTCTCAAGCTTGGTGGGGCTATGGAATCTGGTGCCATTCGCTTCAGGGATGAGCTTAAATTATGGAAGGAAATTGCATCCCTTTATCAGGTTGTTTTTGCTTATTAGTTCTTTAAGAATGGACAAGGCAAAATGTGTTGAGCCAAAAAGAAGCAAGGAGATTTCTACTCAGGGATTCTGGGAATGAAAGCCTAGTTACTCTCATCCATTCACTAAGAGTAGGAAAGAATGTTTTACAGCCCTCTGATGATGAGAAGGGGACCAAGCTTTAGAGGAAAGCTAGTGATGTAGATATCAAGCCAGAGAACAGAGAATCCTACCTTCCTATTTTATTACTGCATAACTGATTCAACTAATCATGAAATGAGCCCTACCCCAAGATTTCCCAAAGCATTCTATCAGAAAGGATCCCATCTAAGCTGACATTCTTGTGTGTATTTATATGTGCTCACATATCAGATTCCCTTAAAAATAAAACAACCCTCCAATAACTGTATTTGCCAAGTTATTCACTGACCATTTGTATTTTATTACAAATTGTTTGTTTTTCTTTATATTTGTTATGTTTTTATTCATGCTTTTATGATTTTTTTGTGTTTCTAACTTGTTATATATATTGTGAATATATTTTCTAAGTCTTCAGCTCAATGATTTGTGTTTCTCTTTGTGTGTGTACTTAGAGAACTTTTTTATACCTCTTTGCATGATTGCTTCTAAGTTTTCTCAGTCTTTTAAATCATGCTGTTTAGATTGTGATTTACTTAGAAAGACCATCCCAAACATTGTTACAGTTTGCATTAGTATTTTTTGCTACATTATAATCTTACTTTTATGCCTTAAGCTCTGAATGGTTTACATGTATATTTAATAGAAGTGTGTAAAATATAATATATAATATATGGATGTAACTTTATTTTTTACAACATCAGTACCTCATTTCTTCATGCTCTTCAGTATATCTTTCTTTTCTCATTTATTTAGAATTTGACTCTCATAGAGTAGATTAATATATGTGTCTCTATGTTTTCTGGCTAGTTACATTCATTTCTCAACATTTTCTTATGCCTATATTACCTTCTATTAATTACTGTAATTTCTCTGTGGAATTTAGGATGTAGTTGGGGCATGTCTAATTTGGTCCTTCTTCACATGTTTCATTTGAAAACTTTTCTATCCATGGTGTGTTTTAATTCAAACTGAAAATAGTTTTTATTGAGTTCTAGGGTCAGATGAGCAGAGAAAGGGATGCATCTTCTTACCTAAATCTTTAATCTGTGTAATTTCATAAATGACTGATTAGAACACATTTTATGGCTCTTTCTTTATCAATACATATGTGCATATCTACACCTTTTTTAAATGCAACTTTCTTACCTTTCAATCTTCAAGTTTGTATGGCTCTTTATAATTTACCATGTTTGCATTTTCTGATTTCTGTCACAGAGGAGTTCTATGAAATGCTTGTCATCATAATGTTCATTTTCAAAAGAAAAAACTGAAACTCAAAATAGTGAAGTGATTGACTTAAATTCATAAAACAGGCTAGTAGCAGTTATGGAATTAGAGTGAGCCTGTTCTTTTCAGTGTATTGAACTCTTAGGGACTAATCCAGGAATGAGATGAACTGAATGAGATGAACTAATACTGCTGTCAGGCATGATACTTGGGTCTGTGAGTAGAGAGATATGTGAGAGTCACTTTGTACTCTCCTGAAGCCTGAGCCTCCTTTTGCACTGGTTGCTTGATCTCCTCTTCTTAAGAAAACAGGTAGAGGGAAGGTAACCTGAAGGAGCCCCCACTCACCTGATTTCAGGCTTGACTGAGTTCTACTCATTGTATCTCGAGGTTGTGACCTCCCCAGTTTTAGGGAGGAGCCACTTGATAAGTACTACTCACCAGGAGAGCTGCCTACAAGGGTCTCCTCTTTCTGATCCTTCTGTTCTGCATGACCCAACCTTGGTATTCAAAATTTATTCTCAGTCTTTCTGGCAATGCTAGAAAAGTGATGGGGATCTCACCATTGGTTTAACAGCTCCTTCTATCTCTCACTGCTCTTTTACTTAATGGACTATAATTTCAACTCCTTAAGCTGTCTTTTCAGAATGCTGTAATGAAGGAGGTGTGACTTGGATTTGGAAATGTGGTGGTAAATTACCCATCTATGAATTAACATGTATAATTTAAATACACATCATGAATTATGATGAATTGCAAGTTTGACTTTATCATCTAATTGGAGGGTTAGATTTCTCCCCCTACCCCTGCTGCCCTGTGTATTTCACACAGTAAATATTAAAATTTGATACTCCCCTTCTGTGGATATGGTTTTGTAATTTACAGAAGCAATTTTCTAGCAACCCATTTTCCTGTATCACATTGTAGGACAGTGACAACTTCTGAGTCAGCTTCATCTCTATACATTACAAGATACTACTCAAAATATTTGCTGAATCAGTAAGTGAATGGGTGAATGTGACTTTGTACTTTACCTGTATCTCAATTTGCTTTGACTTTTGAAGTCACTTCTTTAGCCACACAGTATAAACTTTAGGTAACAATATTGACACATCACTTTTCACATTCTGTGCAAAGGCATTTGCCACTAGCAGGATGCAGAGGAAAAAAATCAGCTGGAAAACAAACTTAACTCTGTCAGTTTTGGGCAGCTGTTCTTTGTAAGGATGATAAAGCTGGGTATAATTCAGCATGTTGTAATCAGATATTAGTGTTAACTGATAACTTTGCTCCTATGACTATTGAAGAAATTTATTCGATATGAAGCTGTCTTACAAAAAGCTTCTGCCAGCCCTCAGAGCAAAAGCAAAATGTGTTTTGATATTTGCTCCAAGTTGCATGCTGTGGGTGCAGGGCTTCACAAAGTGGAGCCTGTGAGTTGTCACCTGGAACATGGTAAGAAATACACATTCAGGGATGCCTTAAACAAAAAAAATCATGTGGAGGGGCAATAGTCTGTGTTTTAATAAGCCCACTATGTGATTCTGATGAACGTTGGCATTTGAGAACACTCACCTTGCTGGAAAAAGAAAGCAGAGAGATCTCAATCAGTCCCACCTAAATCAGAATGTTACCTCTGCTGCATTTTATGCAATTTCAACTAAGTTAAATGTAAGAACTCTAAGCCTTGTTTGTCTCATGCGTAAATTGTGGACTTTGACACTTACTTCCTTGGATTGTTAAATGAATATGAAATATGGCATTGGGCCTGCCACCAGAAGCCAATCAAGACATGTAGGGTTGTCTTTCTCTCTTCCTATTGATACCAACATTTGCATGAGATCTGAAGTAGCAATTATAATATTTAATTCTACAGGTGTACTGTTACATACAGTATACACTTTTAGACCCTGATCTTTGGATTTGGTAGTTTTCTGGAAACACACACACACACACACACACACACACATGATTTATTCAGATATATTAGTTTTGAAATCCCAGAGAGAAATATGTGTTCCCATCTTCCCACAGGTGGCTATAGATAATGGCGATGTGTATCATCTATAGTGACCATGTGAGTCAGTGATGTTTCATTTCTCAATTGATGTAAAACATCCTATGCCAAAACTTAGTAGTTAAAGCCACTGTATTTATCCCTCAGAATCTGTGGGGATTGTTTCCAGGAGAGGAGAAGTAGTTTCCACCTCTTGATGGGGAACAATACAGAAGAATGTGTGGAATGGGAGATGTTCTGCCCATCTTTGGAAAATGTAACCAGCTACAGAGGCTCCAAGAAATTCATACATAGCATGTCATTTTTTTTGGCATGCATTTATTAACCAAACACAGTTTTTTAAAAAACAACTTAATTTAGCTTTTACTAACCATATCACAACATATTTTACTTATGTTGTTATCTAATTTTTCCTTTTAGTTCTTAGTAATTCAATTTAAGGAGCAAGTCAGCTGAGTCTGGTATAAGACTCAGCTGTCATTCTGTCTCCATCAAGTCCCTGCTTGGACTTTGTCTTACATGATGGAACATGAACCCACGTTCCTGATGCAGTGTAAGGGTTGCTGTGTCAATGTAAAAGCCTTGTCCATGCCTGGGGCATGCAGCCTTACAGCTTCGTGGCAGAATTACAAGCTTTGTTGGTGAAGGAAGTAGCATTTTCATTAGGTTGCCTTATTTCTGCTCTCTCAGTTGGGTGTTATGTTACTCATGGAGAAGCAGTGAGAATTTGTGTCCTCCTCCACCGCAATCCAGGAAGCATTAATCATTCTTTCATCTGTGTTTTCATAGCATTGAGGTTATTACATTATTGTTTCTTCCTGATTAATTTATTTTTAACCATATGAGGAATACATGAGTACATTCTGTTTATAAAATTTCAAACCATAAAAATAAAATAACTACTCCCATTACTCTACATCCCTTTTCCCACTTCGGTCCCTTCCCAGAGATGAGCAATCTTATCAATTTTGTATGTAGCCCTGGAGATATTTTCCTGCATCAACATACACACAAATATGTGCGTAGGTATAATTTTACTCAAGTGGAATCTTGTTCTGTGTATAGTATTTATGATTTGTTTTTTTCACTTAACCATACTGACTAGGAGACGTTTCCGACTAGATCAACTTTTTAAAAACAACTGTGTAGATTTCTGTTCTATGATCACTCAGTAGTGAATTTCACTGTTCCCCTGTGGATGGATAGTGACACTGCTTCCAGGTTTCCACTGGACACAACAATGCCCAAGTAAAGATTTTTGGACATGGTTCTTTGTGCTCCTGGGTGCCTATGTGACTGTGTCACTATGATTGGCACCTGTAGATGTAATCCTGGTTGTGCATGCCCTTTCCAAAGATAATTCCAGATTGCCTTCTACAAAGGCTAGTCCCAGAGATGACCTCTTCTCTCCTCAACATACCCTAATCATCACTTAATATTATTTAATCTTTTTGGGAATTTTGCATATTTGATAAGAAAAATAAAAATATCTCATTGTTGTATTCTTTCCATTGTCCTGATTACTAATGACATCTAACATAATTTGCTATGCTTTTTGAGCATTTGTATTTCCTCTTCTGTGAATATGTTTGCCTCTCTTATTAAATACAGATATATGTATATATTTTATTATACACTGTAGATTTATGGATTTCCTTGAAATCTCTTAATTTTCTTTTATTGATAATTTAAAAAAAAATTCTTGGACCAAAAAAATTAAATTCCTAATTATGTAAATGTATCCATATATATCAATTTTATTTTATGTCATATGTATATATTTATATGTATTCATGTACATGTATGAATTCACACATCAAATATTTATTTAATGCAAAATATGTGTTAACCCTTCTTTGATATTAAGAGTATTACAAATATAGAGTTAAACAACATAGAAAATAATTCCCTAAGGGAGTCCAGTAATGTGAATAAGTGCTGAAGGTCCATCAAAAGCCATGTGTGCATAAGTGTTCCTGACTCTGGCCTCAGCTCTTGCTCGTAGCTCTGGTTAAGGTATATTTTACTATCTGTTAAGAAAAGTCCCAAGGTATTTTCGTTCCTGAAAAAAAAAAATCTATGTATTTGTCTATCAGTTGATTTTTCTATCACTCTTCCTACCTACCTTTCTACTATCTATCAATATATTCCCCCATTTACTTATCTAATAACCACATTTATAGTGTTTCCTATATATCTAGTACTATTCTAAGTGCTTTATGAATATTAACTCATTTACTTCTATGACACCATTATTAGGCAAGTAATCTTATTCTCATTTTGCATAAAACTGAGTCAGAGAATTTGAGAAATTTGTCTAAAGCCATACAGCTACATGTGTACCTCTCTATAATTTGGAACCAGGTAATCTGGCTTCAGAGTTCGTATTTTTAATTATGTTTAAAACAAAATTTAAATTGTATACTTTTTTTGTCAAACTTCATAGAAAAAATCATTTGAGATTTTAAGACTTACTTGGGCTTAATAATTTATTAGGCATCTTCATAATATTGAGCATTTCCATTTAGTACCATAGTAAGGCTTCATTAATCATTTGTGCTTATACGTTCTTTACAAATTTTGTCCTTGATCATTAATTCTTACACTTATACCCAGGTATTTTATAATGTAGTGTTCATATTAATGTGATCTTTATAACATCATTTAATTTGTTTTCAGTATAACAAAAATATTAAAACAACTTAATATTATTATAACATATTCAATATGGATATGTTGTGAGTTTGTCTTTTCTGTTCTAATAGTTTGTCCACTTGTGGGTTTGAGGCATTTTCATAAGATTAAAATAGATATAGTTAGTTTTCCTTTAATCTGCATGTCCATTTTTTCCCCTACATTTTTATTATTATATATTTTACCTTTAGAATAGAGCCTTGTCTTCTGGTTACCCTTTTAATTTTAGTGTACTAAGATCTTTAATTAAGGAATTGGTCTTGCATATTTTGTGTTTTTCAGCATTTTGAGAATTATGATAGAATATTTTACCTCTTATATAAATTGATAATATAACTTACACTAACGTACAGCCAAATGCTAAACCATCTATCCTTGCATATCTTATTTAGCTGTATCTAGTTATAATATATTCATTTAATGTGCTACTGAATGTTTTGTTAATATTTTATTTTAAATATATATCATGTTTTCTTGATAGGTAAAAATGGCCTAGTTCTCTCTTTACTGTATTATTCTTTTCTGGTTTTATTGTCTGGGTTAAACTGACTCTGTCAAATGAATTGATTTTCCCTATATTTTTCCTTCTTGAAGACAGGTTTCTAATATCAGGACCTGCAGTCTGATGAACTCTTTTTATGCAGCAATGAGGGCTTGGTGTCTTCTGTAGTAGTAATGTAACTGGTTTATCAGTTTCCTTAGTATTTATTCTTTTATTCAGTTTATGTAGTTATCCTTGAACCAGTTCTGGTCATGTAATTTTCCTAGAAAATTGGTCTTATTTTCTATAGAGATTGTCAGTTGCATTTGCATAAAGTTGTCTATAGTATAATTAGTATTTTTATACAATTATAAAGAAACATTTTTCTCAGTCAAGTCCTTCTAATATTCTCTATATTGTTTTTCTTGCTTCTAATGTGGGACATACTAAGAAATTGAATATGTCACATATTTTCAAGAATACTATTTTTCAGACTTCTTATTTTATAAACACACACTTTTTTAAATATATATTTTTCAGTTGTAGATGGACACAATACCTTTATTTAGCATTTTTTATGTGGTTCTGGGGATCGAAACCTGTGCCTCATGCATGGTAGGCAGGCAGTGTACCACTGAACCACAACCTCAGCACAACACATAATTTGATCATTACTGATTATTTTTATTTTGTGTTTTGGTCTATTTATCTTTTTATAGTTCCTTAGTATTCATTATGTATCAAATACTCGAGGTTATAAATTTTCTTGTGGCACTATATGATCTATAAATCATAGGTGTTAAGATTAATTGCTTTGATTATTGTTCTTGTGTAAATAATTTCTGACCTCCCTGATAATGTCTATTCAATCCAAGTTTTTAATATGGGTCTCATTGTAAATGTTTTAATTTTTGCATTTATTTATTTTATATGGATTTTTTTCATTATTTTGGAATACTAGATTTTATAATATAATGATTGTAATTGTTTTCTTATTAATTAAGTAAATACACTGAAGTTTCCTTTATATTCTACTACATAGTCATTTTGGGAAATATTCCAAATGTGTTTGAAAAATGTGTATTTTTTGTTGGGTGAAGTGCTATATATGTTAAACCCAAATTATTATTAGTTGCATTATATTCTGTATATTTTTGTCTATTTTTCCTATATGATCTGTCAATATCTTAGAAAGTTATATTACATTACATGAATACAATAGTGTTTCAATTTCTTTTCAGATACTTGAAATTTTTCCCTTGTATGTTGAAAGCCAAGTATTTAACTACATTTAAGTCTTACATTTAGGTAGATTTTTCAATTTTATATAAATGGAATAAAATTTCTTTGTCTTTATATATGGTGTTATTTTCACAACCTCTGGTCCATTTTGTTTCATGTGTCTTCTGACTTAATGTAACTGGATGCTTAAATTTCCAATCAGAAAGCCCTTGACTTTTGCTACAAGAGTTGAGACCATCTACAATATTTTGTTTACTTGTGTATTTGGACTTGTTCTTGCCAGATTCTCTTCTTCATTATAGTGTATTTGTGGATATGCATAGGAATGTATTACACATGTGATAAAATATAAAGCATCGCTGCCTGATAACATCAACCCTTTTAGCTTTATTTTTTCAGCAGTTTTCCACTTTGACTGAAAAGCACAGCATGTCAGTAGCAAGAGTGGAACCTGTACTATGCCCTGCATTTGGGCAGAGTGCTTTTGTTATGGGGATGTGGTGAGGAATTCCTGGAGCCTTTGGCCCTGCTTGGTTCTGGTATGCCCCATATAAACAGCTTTAAGCCTTCTAAGACCTGGTGGACCTCACACAAAATTTCAATCACCTAATAGCTAATCACTGAGTAAATGACAGTACCTTATTCTCCCCAAGAATTAAACTCTCTCTTGGCCAATACCTCTAGGGATTGAATGGAAGCAGGGGTAGGGTGAGAGAGGTGGATAGAGTTTGAACTTAGTATTGCATGGTCCATTTTAGGGTTTTACTATACTACTTGCTAGGAAAGATGGAGCTTATGGGTAAGGATGATAAACATAGTTATTTTTCCTCTTTCCTTCGTAGCTTGGATATTGAAGAATAGGCACTCTCTTCCAGCTGCCATGCTTTGATGAGAACCTTAAACTTAAAACTAACCTTTCAGGACATTGTGTAGTTGTATTTGATTGAGCACATTTTATTTAACAACTCTGATTTCCAGACAAGTTTCTTTTAAATATTAAGCTATATATGTGGGATTCCATTTCTGCTGTTTCCTCAGGACAACAAATCTCAGAGGTGGGCTGGGAAAGAGTTAAATTTTGAGAAGGATAGAGTAGAATGTAGAGAGGAATGGTTGACTACACCATCTCTGAAACCTCTATTTGCTGAACTTCTGTCCTCTCTTTTAATTCAGCTTTGGTGCTTCTCTTCTGAGATTTGTGGAACAAGAATCCAGACTAATAGAACTATAGGGAAAAGGAAGTCGGGTAGGGCTTTTAGGGTTGGAGTGAAGAAAGGGTCATTTGTAGTAGTCTTGTACAGTGGAAGTGTCAGGGCTACAAGCAAACCTGTTTTCTGTGGGTGAAGAATAGGTCATGGGTGGTGTATGACTGAAGAAGACTTGTCAGGTCTCCAGTAGGCAGTACAAATGGACTTTGAGATGAATTGACTACTAGAGGCAAAAGGGATGATACACTTGTTGTTGGGCAGGACCCCCTGTGCCAAGGATCTTAATGAATGTTTCCTGTCTCCCATGCCACACCCAGAAGATAAGGCAGGAAAACCAATATGTCCTGAGAGAGTTGCTTTTAGAAGCCTGCAATACAGAGGGGACTAGTAAACTGCATGCTTTAGAGGTGTGTGTTTGAAGAAGTTGTGAATAATGAGATCTACAAAGGCAAATCAACATCTCATTGAGCCTTAAGTAAATAGATTCCCCTATGCCTACCCCAGAGCCAGACAGCCCTCAGATCACATCTGGCTACAGAGAAGGGCAGGAGAGTAGGGAGAGGGAGAGAGAAATTAGGCCACATGGGGTGATTCTAGTCTAAGCTGCACATTTCATTGTGATCACATTTTAAATCCAAAAAGAAAGGGGAGGTGTTGGAATTGAAATTAGCCAAATTATATTGTATTGTTTACATGTTCAAATGTATAACAATGAATTCCACTGTTATTTATAATTATGATGTACTAATAAAAAGAAAATAAATGAAACTAGAATCAAAATTTCTGTCCTGTCTGGACTTTTTAAGAGAGTGAAGGAGGTAGGGAGGGAGGTGGGAAGGAAAGGAGGGAGAGAGAGAGATAGAGAGAGAGAGAGAGAGAGAGAGAGAGAAAGAGAGAGATTATTAGTTTAGAAAAATTAATGCTGAGCTGGGGACTTAATCCCAGCAACTTGGAAGATTGAAGCAGTTGAATTGCAACTTTGAGGCCAGTCTCCACAACTTAGAAACACCCTGTGTTTTAAAATTAAAAATAAATAAATAAATAAATAAAGGTTTATAGGTATAGCTCAGTGGTGAAGTACTTATCTGGCATGTGTGAGGCCCTGGTTTCAGTACCCAGCACTGAAAGCAAACAAACAAACAAAATATAAATTTAAAAGGGCTTGGGATGTAACTCAGTGGTGGTGTGCATCTGACATCAATCTTCAGTACTGGGGGAAAAAAGAAGAAAAATGAAGACTTGTGTCCATTGGCGATTTTAATTCAGTCTTGCCCATTCCAAGATTTATCACAAGATATTTCACTATGTATTTTTTAACTGTCTCTTCTGCTAGAACATTTATTAGAGTGGACCCTAATTGACCATTTTTGTGACTTTTGCTTCTATCATGGTACATACAAAGCAGTCACTCAATAAAAGTCTAAGGTAGTCTTTATTTATTCTAATGTTAATATTTGTGTCTGTTCCTCTTGCTGAGAAAGGCATTTTTTAGATTACCAGGAATACCTCTGCAACTTTTTACAGTAACAAGGGGGGAAAAAAAACAGTAAGAAAGCAAGTACGGTTATCTTTGTGCATGTAGCATCCTGAGTATGGCTGTATATGTGACTGGCACTTACTAGTAAGTCCCCAAGTTTGCTACTTTCTCTGAGAGTAATTGCCCTTCTAGATACAGTCAATGAAAAGGTAGTGAAATAAAAAATAATGGCAACAACAACAAGGTCTTTACTCATTTCAACTAGGATCACATTTGATCTCAGCCAGAAGGCTGAGAAGCATTTCACCTAGGTTTATAAAGAATTTTCCCCTTAACTGTAACATTAGCAGTTTTTATTAATTCTGTAATTTTGCAATGGCAAGAAGGTAGTTTTCAGCTTAACTCTCACGTTTTCATTTCCACATTACAAATTTAATCTATTTTAGATATTCAATGCCATGGGCTTCCTTCTGTGTGTTTGGGGGGGCAGGTTAAATATTGAGTGCCTTCTATGTGCTGAACTGAAGTATGGCAAAGTCTAGAAGGGCTGTTTTGTCTGGGAAAAGGAATATGCTGTACAAAATTATTAGGATCAGACTTTCAAAACTGCACAGTCCATTTGAAAACTGAGTATAATCTTTTCTTTCTTAAAGCTTTTTATTTTTAATAACTTTTCCTCATAAAGAAGCTTCCTGAATTTCTTTATTTATTTTTATTGGTTCATATTAGTTATACATAGCATTAGGATTCATTCTGACATAATTATAAATGCATGAATATAATTCACTCTAATTCGGTTCCCCACACCTCCCCTTTCCTACTTCTCCTCCCTCCCCCTGTTCCCTTTCCTCTACTGTCTGAATAGAATCTTGACATCCAGGACAAATTGAGATGTTGTAGGGCCCAAACCTCACAAACTTTGGAGAGCCCATTCTAAGAAAAAGAATTCAAAATTAAGAGCACAATATTAAGTGTAGGGCCTCTGCAAGTGAAGTTTCCTGAGGTTTAAGCTTCATGAGCCCCTTTTAAATATTCCCCTTTCATTTCATGGCAGGCCTGAGGCTTTTCCTCCATCATGCTCTTGTAACCATCTTTCAGTCTTTGTTTCTCACTTACCACATCACAAGGCAGCTGTTCATTAAATGTGTGCCTCTCTCTAAGCTGTGTGTGCTCCTCAAAGTCCGATTTTAATCCTCCCAGTGCAATTTCTCTGATACGCAGATCAGTACCTGAAACATGGTAAAGTCTCGATAGTGTTCATCAAAATCACTGGACAAGTGAAGTGGCCAGACTCATGCAGCATACTTACTATTTTACAGCTTTAAAGTAGACAGTTTTATTGTCTATTGTTGAGTAAAAACAAAAATTATATTGTGTTTCAAAGACAAGATGATCTTCTGTTACGCTGAAGTGTTGATAGGTGTTCATCCTCCTTTTTCTAGTAGTGTGTTTTACTGAATTTTCTAAAGAATTATTTGTTATTAATGAAAACCAACCACATGGTACCATATTATCTAGACTTGATTGTGTTTTGGAAAGTTGGTTTCTTGTTCTAGAAACAACTTTATAGCTTCCCCATCTATAAAATGGAGAATATCAAAATAGAAATGATTTTTTTTTTATTATGTAAATTTTTATTTAGTGCATTCCTTATCCTCCTGTCTTAAGATTACTTTTTATTTGTTCTTTTTAGTTATACATGACAATAGTATTCATTTTGACTTATCACACATACATGGAGAGAAATGATTATTTTTTTACTTTACACAGTTATTGTGAAAATCATAGGAACTGGAAGACATCAAAGCAATCAATAGACATTCTTTATGTGTTAATAAAAAATTGATGAAAAGATATCAGAATATGTGGAGTTAGATGGTGGAACATCTTGAAGGCAAGTAATAAGTCACCTGCCCCACACATTCCTTCAGTGTTTGTGAATACTTCTCTCTGCTGTGGCATTGTTTTTGCATGGGTTGTTATCATTTCTGGAAGCCCACTGAAGTGCTATGACAAGACAGCTCTAGCTTTCAGAACCTTGGACAGAGTCTTCATGTCATAGCACAGCAAGGTGTTCAAGCAATGACAACCTAAATGGGGTCGTTTTAAAAAGTGAGTTTATTCCTTATCCACACTGTTGCATCTTTATAGCCTCCTCCCAGTTCATCCTTGAATCCATATCATATTGCTCTATACATTTGATAAGAAGTAATGATATTATCAGAAAGATTAGTTTTTTTGTCTGTGTATAGTTCTAGTATCTTGTATTTTACACCTGACCTATTATCTCTTTAATTTTTTTTTCTCGCTGAATTCAGGAGCTCTAGATAGCTTTGTGCCAAAGATGTTTCTGATTTCCTCCACATAGCCTCTATGAAAAAATATTGCGAAATATAGTGCTCCTACCCTAACTATAGCTTAACAACAAAAAGTAAATTCTAAATCCTTGATCATATCTAATGGGAGCATTTGGGGAGGCACTGTCCACACATTACTGGAGAGCTCTGAGAGAACTATTTCAAATGAAGAGAAATACAAGGGTAAGGAAACTGAAATATATCTTAATAGCCCTCGACACTCTAATTTATCCCACTTAATTTTCCTTTTGTTTAGATTAGTGTGAGTTTTCATTTTTGAAAATGGCAAATGTAGGCAGTAACTTGATTTAAAATAATAGCTAATATCAGAATGTTGTGATAGAAGAATTAAAGGAAATCCAGCCTGAGCCTTCCCCAGAATGATCTGTGTACACACAAACTTATACACACATGAGATATATTTGCAACTGTATTACTGATTCACAAGCTACCTATATTCCATTCAAGACAGCTATAATGGATCTTATCAGAATAATCCAATCAGTCATTCAGCCAGCCAATCTCCCTTTGTATATACAAAACCCCAAAAGATCAGCCAAGCTTAGAATAAGCATGAAAAAGGCAAAAAAACGGGGTGGGGTGGGAGTGGGGGTGATCCTGGGTGTGCTTGGAATATGGGGTTGATAAGCAAACCCTTGCTGGATGTGTGACTCATTATTCTGCCTCATTCCCCCATTACCTTTCCCAGCATTTCAGAAATATTATATGTAACTAAGTAAGAATGTACTCTTAGGTATCTTTACATTTGAATAAAAAACATTATATCTTCTTGCCTGATCTTTAATTGTATCTTGATAAAGAACTCAAACATCTTTGCACTTGGAGAAGTTGATGAGTTTTCTGGTTTGCCATGAGTTCTTGAAGTATAGTGGAGTATTTTGCAAGCACTTTAATCTGAGAGTTCATTCTGGCTTATTATATTTGTTAGGTTGGGCAAGTTAATTTTCCATACATTTTTCTTTTTTGTTAATGATGGTATTATTAGAGTTTCTATTTTCCATTTTGCATGGTTTTGGGGAGAGTCAGATGATAAAAGTACCTTATAAACTGAACAAATAAAAAAGATAATGATTTTCTAACTGCTTTCAAATTAATAATTAAACTAGTACTTGAAGATGCTATATTTTAAGACTGAAAAAGAAGTAATTTTTTAAAAGAGAGTGGTAAAACAATTATTTACCATAAGAAGGCATGAGTACCATATACAAAATGGATCTTATCTATCATGATTTTCAGAAGTTCCATTTGTTCATTCAAGTCCAAGTTATTTATATTAATTTGCTAAGGCTGCCATACAAAATATCGCATACTGGGTACCATAAACAACAGATATTTCTTTTCTCACAGTTCTGGAGGATAGAAATCCAAGATCAAGTTGTTGGCAGGTTCAGTTTTGTCTATGGCCTCTCCTTAATTTGCAGATAGCTACTTTCTTGCTATGCCTTCACATGGTCATTTCCTTTGTGCACAGTTCCCTTTGGTGTCTTTTTCCAAGCCACCATTTTTCTCCTTATAAGGAAGAGTCTAATTGGATGGGGGCCCAACCTACGGGCTTCATTTTTAAATTAATCAGTCCTTAACTTTTTTCCAATCACATTTTAGGTATTGTGGGTTAAGGCTTCAGTGTATGAATGGGAGAACACTCTTCAGTCCATAACATTCTCACTTTGAATCTCCAAAATTTATGTTCTTCTCATGTGCAAAATACATTCATTCATATCTCAATAGCCCCCAATCTACCCATTTAGGCACCAATTCTAACTCTCAAGTCCCATCTTAATATCATCTAAATCAAGTATCAATGAGACATGAGATAAGGATTCATACTAAAGCAAAATTCCTCTCCAGATGTGAAACTGTAAAATAATGAGTTCTCTTTCCAAAATACAGTGGTGGGATATGTAAAAGATAGATATTCACATTCAAAAATGATGAATTTGATATAAGACTTGGGGTCATGAGTCCATCCCAAGTTCAAAACCTAGTAGATCAAATTCCAGTCAATTTTCAGTCTCAAGAACAATGCTGTTTGGCTCCATGCTGTGTCCTCTGAGTCCACTGAGGTGGTGGCCATGCCTTCTGGCCTACTAGGATAGCAGCAGTTGCCTTAGTCCTGGGCAGTGCATCACCCTCTGGCCTTTATTGGTAGTCCTTCCCATGTGTTTCTGTAAATGCCAACTAAAGAGGTGGCCCCTCATTCTGAAATGAAGAAGAAGACAGTATAGTCTTACCACCTAGCCCTAGACTTTTTGTGAGAAGGACAGCCTTACCAGTCTTTGAATAGCCTTTCAGGATCATTCTCCCCATTACTTGAGGGATAGCATAAGTTGCTCTATTGTCCCATACTGTATGATCCCAGTTGTCCAGCTTCCTTCCTTCATTTTGTCCAATGTCTGTAACCTTTTGTCCATGCTGACAGTTGTCTCTGCTGGTGTGAGCCCATCTCTATTCCTGGCTGCTGCTGAGATGGCTGATTAGGACCATGAGTCACTCCCATAATTTGTTTGGAGTGAGTGTCTAGCCCTACACTTGGTGTTCTCTGCAAAATATGCATTCTCTGTTTTTCCAATATGGATAGGCCCAGAAATTTTCAAATCTTCAAGCTGTGATTTATCTTTGCTTAATAATTTCTTTATCAATGTATCCCTCTCCTCTTGCTTTCCTATGTGCAATAAGGAGAAATGTGACTGCATGTATATTACCTTGCTTAGATGGTGCCTAAGTTTGTCATGTACAATTTGTTTCCAGAAAACATGAGGGCACAGTTTGGTCAAGTTCTTTGTCACTTTATCATAAAGATTATCTTTTTTCTAATATCCAGTAATTTATTTCTCATTTTTTAATCTGATTCCTAAACAGAAACTCCTTAAATGTGCTTGCCATCAGTCTCTTCAAGGCACTCCAAGCATTTCCTAATGTGCTAAAACCTCTTCCATCCTCTACCCAAAACCTGGTTTCAAAATTGTTTCCACATTTTGAGGGCCTGTTACCAAAATTTGCATTAGTTCGCTATCACTTCCATAATAAAAAAAAAAATACCCTTGACTGGATAGTTGAGACCATAGAAATATATTTTTTTACTGTTCTGGAAACTAGAAGTCTAAGATCAAGCTGCCTGCCAAGTTGGTTTCTTCTGAGAACTCTCTTCTAGGTTTACTGATGAGACCCTTTCACTGTCCTCCCATGAGAAACATCCTTGGCATCTCCAAATTTCCTCTTCCTGTGAGGATAGTCATATTAGTTTAGGGCCCATTGTAAGGGCCCTATTTTCATCTATTATAGTTTTAAAAATGAATCCATCTTCAAATACAGTCACATTCTGAAGTACTAGTGGTTAGAGCCTCAGCACATTAATTTTGAGAGCATATAGTTTATTCATAACATTGATGAAGCTTAAGAAATGGCAGCTTAGGAAGAAGCACAGGCTTAGCTGGCCGTGATAGGGCTGGCATCCAGATGACTTTAAAACCTTGCTTCTCTCATCCCGGGCAGTGGGTAAGGAGACCTGGATGGATGGTTGCCATGGAAGGTGGAGATGCTGATGGGTATTGGCTCTTAGGCCTTTTGGATACAGATGGACCACAGCAGGGGAAAGTGGTAAATTGGCCATGAATTCACTGGTGCTTCGACATTGTGTACATGTCTGGAAACCAGTGAACACTGAGTCTATGATCACATTAACTGAACCAAAAAACAGGGCAGGGATATCAGTTGATAAAACTCAGGAGTTGAAGTCAGAATCTCCTGAGAACATCTAAAATCCACAAAGTTGTATCTTTTCTTAAATAGGGGTAGTCCTGCAGGCTTTGTCTGCAGCTCACCTTTCTCTCCACTGGGGATGTGTTCTCTAAATGAAGGGCTTCCAAAGTGCTACTAGGTAAGGGACTCATTTTAAGACTTTTAAAAAAATAGTGTACAGGCTTTTGGTGGGGCATATTATGTGAGGCAATTTGACATGTAGATCTTAGTATTATTAAAATATTTTTAAAATATTGATTTGCTGGTTCTAGTATCCATGAATCCTTGTAAGACAAAATAACTGTTGTTTAGTGTGTTCCAGGCTCCACATGGTGTGCTGCTGATGTGATAATGGGGTCTCACTGCGCCTCCAAGGGTCTCTAATCTCATCTAGAGTGCTTTTCCTTTCCTGAAAATGCCTGCCTCAATAGTTAAAGGCACTGAAAATGTAGTGCAGCTCAGTAATGTTCAGTATCTTTCTTCTCTCACTTGACTTCGGTTTATCACTATGGTAGGCTGTGTAATGACTCCCAACCATATCCACATCCTAATCCTCAGAACTTTCTGATTTTTCTGAATATTGCTAAAATGACATGAAGATGAAGTTTCATGAGATAGGGAAACTATGCTGGATTATCTCAGTGGTCCTGGTGGTAATTACTTTTTTTCTTTTTCATTGGTGGTGCTGGGATCAAACCCAGGGCCTCATGCATGTGAGGCAAGCACTCTACCACTGAGCCACATCCCCAGTCCTCACAACCATTTTTTTTTAAGAGGGATGAATGCAGGCCACAGTGGTACATGCCTGTAATCCCAGAGGTTTGGGAGGCTGAGGCAGAAGGATCATGAGTTCAAAGCCAGCCTTAGCAAAAGCAAGGTACTAAATAACTCAGTGAGTCCCTGTCTCTAAATAAAATGCAAAATAGGGCATTGGCTGTGGCTAAGTGGTAAAGTACCCCTGATCAGTTCAATTCATGGTACCTGCCTTCACCCCCCAAAAAATGAGAAATGAAGAAGAGTCAAAGAAGAGCAGAATGTGGTATGGTGATGAAGCAGAGGGTGAAGTGATGCATTTTGGAGAAGGAGGAAGATCCCGAGCTAAAGAATGCAGGCAACCACTAGGAACAGGGAGGACAGGTTCTTTCACCCCATGTAGCCCACATAAGGGACTAGCTGTGGACCCCTTGACTTTAACTCAGAGGGGCTATCTGTGAATGTTTGACCTCTAGAACTGTAAGATAATAAATTTCTGTTGGTTTAAGCCACTAAAGTTTGTGGTGATTTTTATAGCATCAATAGACCTCTAATATAATCACATTATCAGTCATCAAACCCCAAATCTTATGTCCACATTCTTCTTTACCATCTATGACTTATGCAATCACCACTAATGCTTATTTTTTTAAATTAATTGGTGCATTATAATTATATATAATAGTGGGTTCATTATGCCATATTTGTACATGTTCATATTTTGATGACTCTTAATCCCCAGCACTTTCCCTTTTTCTCCTCTCCTTCTTCCTTGACCTGTTACCACAACTCTACTGATCTCCCTTCTTTTATTATTATTTCAACTAGAGCATTATAATTATGTTTGCAAGTCAGATTCATTGGGGCATATTGACATATGGAAACACTTAATTTGGTAGATTTCAATCTCCATGACTTCCCCTTCTCCCTCCCTCTCAACTCGCTTCCTATACTCTGTTGATTATTATTATTAATTATTAATTCATCCACCACAATCATTCTTAATCATTCTTTCCCTATTTTCATATTACTCTTAGCTTGGAAACTTGACAGACTTCTGCTTGAACATTACTCTAATTTCCTGAATGATATTTGTCTTTATACTTTTTATTCTAAATTTTTATCCAGATTTCTAAGATATTCTTATAAAAGTTAAATCTGAGCAGATTTTTTTCCTGTGTAAAATCCTGGAATACATCATAAATTTATTTCACATTGCCAAACTCCTGTTTGTGCTTCATGAGGCAATTTAAATAGCCTCTTTTCTCTGAATCTTTTCAGACATTAACATGTACATTATTCTCTATGCTTTCAAAGGATTTTGAACTTATTTTTTCTGATAACCCCTCATAGATATATGTCTGTCTCTCTATGTATGTAATTTTCTGTCTTTATGTTTATTCTACCCTACTAATTTATCAGCTACTATATCATTCTGGGATTCCACATCACATCTGTGATATTACTAAATACATGAACAAATAAGCTCAAAAGAATGAGTGGTAGAATGTAGAAACCCTAAAATCCATCTGGAGTTCGATTTTGCATTATAAAGTATGTGCTAATAGGCAAAGAGAAACATTAACGAATACAAGGAAAATTTCCAAATGTGTTTTTCATAAATAGCAGATGCATTAGAGGAGATATCTTACAGTGGCAGAAAATAACAAAAAAAAATTTCAAGGATATATGCACATGAAGATATATATCAGGAATGTTATCAAGAGACAGGAAAATAAATGCAATGACAATTAACATCCATTGCGTGCTTACTGTGTGTCAATACTCTTCTATGTGCTTTAATGTTAATTCTCTTAACAACCCTTCAAAATAGATATTTTTATTACCCACTTTTAAAGTTGTTAAGGAAACTCAGCATAGCATTAATACAGACAAGAAGAAATTTGAACCCAGAAAGCCTGATTCCAGAAACTGTCCTGTCACCCAGCATGCTCTGCCATCTCAGTGGAAAAGCTTCACATTGCCACAGTGTGAGTTATTCTAAAGTGACCAGCGTCTAGCCATGATGACCAGAGCAGACCAAGCTCATTTTGACAGGTGTTCAATGATGACATTGCCCTTATTTTTCAATTCCAAGACTTGCCTGTAGTGTTCATCAATTTCAAATTTGCAACCACTAAAATCTATGATCACTATTGATAATATATCCAGCACAATAATTTTTAGAGAGTCATGATTGTGATGACCAAATTAACTCTCCTAATATGAGGAGCCTGAACTCAGTGAGTGGCTATTAATACAACAAGAGAACTGAGAGATCATCTTCAGGATTGCGTTCAGGAAGTGAATAGGAAGCTTATAGATGGAGGTGAAGTAGTGACAGTCTTGTGTTTAAGGCATATAGTTTCAATGTGATTTGACCAGCTTTCCAATGAATCAAATTTTGATGCCTTCCTGTCTTCCATTGTGGGATACAGCATGAATCAGTGTTTTTCAGTGGGCTGTTTGTGATGCGTGAATGAGTTATAAAATCAATTCTGTAGATCACAATCAGCATTTGAAAAAGGAAAAGAAAGTAGAATGGAATGGAACAGAATAGCATAATACTGTACAGCATGGCACAGGAATATTTGCATAAATCTTTACTAAGAATTGCACACTTTGCAAAACTTACTGCAACCAATTGCAATTCACAGTGTGAGGGAGACGATTAGTAGAGAAATTGCAGGGAATGTACCCACTGGGTAGAAATGCACTGTTTTATCTACTTTTCATTTGATTTTTTGGCCTAAGAGAGTTAATTTGATCATCATTGGAAAAGGAGGGTGAAGTTTATTTTCATGTTAACATAATTAGTGGTTAGTTGTGATACAAAGATAGTAATTGTTTTTCTGTTGTGAATAAATGTATTGAGATTTTCAGTCAAGTGTTAGGTGTTTTTTAAAGAACATTGCCAAGTTGTAACAACTCAGCATCTTATTAAACATAAATTGTTTTTAAAATGAATTATTTTATTATTAACATTGATGAATTCAAAACTTATGTATAAGTATATGTATGTTCAAGTGAAGGATTTAAAAATGTAACTAGTGAAAATATTAAGGACAAGTGACTGAAGTGAGCAACAGTGTAAATTTTAAGCAAAACATACAAATGAAAAATTTACTTTGTTGTGAAGATTAAGATACTTGAAAGTAGTTTTTAAATCAAATATATAAAGTCTAATGAAAACCATACAATTATATGTTATTGATGATTTTTTGCAAACTTTTAAAATTAAAATGATACCTAGAAAGAAACAAACAAGCTTACTGTCAATTAGTTCAAAAGAAGGAAAGTCACTGTATAATATCTGCTTTATCCCACAACTTTTAATGAGAAACATCTAATGTTGCATTGTTAGGGGCTTAATCTGTGGCAAAAGAAAATGGAAAAAGTGGCACATGTAACTATAGAATAATGTTATTGTAGTCAATATAGTATATTGTAATAACCAATTATCTCATGGAAATAAATATTCTATTTTTTAACACACTATCCCTTTGTGTAACTTTTATTTCTTATTTTAACTTAACTTTATTGTTTGAAACAAAACATTTGGTACATATTTATGAGGTATAGAGTGATGCTTTGATTCATGTATGTATTGAATAGTGACCAACTCAGGATAATTAGCATATCCATCATTTTGGATTTTGATTATTTGTCTAACTTTTAGAAGAAATGATTACTAACTACATTAACCTGATCCAATATGGATAGATGTACAGTACTTGATGAGAGAACTAACATTACATATGTAAAATTTCTCGTTAATGCCAAATGATGAAGTGACAAATGTTTTTTGAAAGATTTGTAATGTAGTTAAAGTTTGAATATATTTCTTCATTGAATAAGAGCATTTTTATCAATGTAAATGACACTGGAGAAATTTTATATGCATTATAATTGACAGAGTAGCAAAGATGACCAGAAAATTATTAGAAGTTACTAATAGGTGTGTTCATTGAAGTCACTTGTGAACTCCATTTCAAAACTTTGTTATCTGGAGAAATTTTACTGTATTTCATGGGTGTATTGAGAAATTCAAGGAAAATGATTATTTTATTAAAAGAAGCTCATTGGAATATTTTTGTATCTTTTGTTCAGAGATTGGCACTACTCATGTTCAGATACCCTATTACCCTACCAACATTCTTTGATTTTCATGACCAGCAATTATAATCAGAGTGTGTAAGAATTAATGCGTTCAATTTACTTTTTTGATTATTACTGAAAAAATAGTCTCATGTAGTAAGTTCTATGGCATTGAGTTAAAATGACAAATTTAATAAACTACCAAAACAATAGGAAAATATAATTAAAATGCATTTTAAAATATAGATCATATCCAAGAATGATGGTGTAGCATTTGTTAACTTTAAATAACTACTCCAAAGTAAACATTGTCCTACTTGTTTTCCACTTTTTTCCCCCAGTATTGAGGATTGAATCAGGGCTGGTCTTTTGTTGTTGTTTTGTTTGAACTACATCTCAAGTCTTTTATTCTATTTTGAGACAGGGTCTCACTAAGTTGCTTAGGGCCTACTAAGTTGCTGAGGCTGGCTTTGAACTTGCAATCCTCATGCTTCAGACTCCAGAGTTTGTGGGATTACAGGTTTGCACCACCACCCCAGGTCCAGTGCCTGCTTTCTTATATAGGGAGAGCTGTGAGTTATCTCAACACCTCTGTCTAGGAACAAGGTAAGTGAGAGAGCAGTGATTTGATCCCAGGGTATTAGGGCTTTGAAAGCTATGCTAGGGCCACTCCCTGCCTGCCACTTTGAAGGCAAAACGTGAGAGGAAACCATGATTTACTTACCAAGTATACTCAACTTTGATATATCTTTATCCAGGTTAAAGAAATAGGAGAACTTAGTGGTGAATTTTGTTGTTGTTTGTGGGGTTGTCGTCGTCGTCATCATCATCATCATCATAATTATCTTTTTAATATACATTTTCCCTATCCAAGGAATCAGGAAGCTTTACCCAGTTCCTCTTTAATTAAATTCAGTGTGAGTAATAGGGTCTCACTATAATATATGAAGTTCAGTTTTGCGTGATAATCAGGGTATCTAGTTAATATCTGCTATGCTGTGAGTTGCACATTGTTATAATGGAATCCATGTTAGTAATTTAGGCACAGTGTTTGGGGTAAGACTTGTCTACCTTGTTTGTAATATATGATATAATAGTAAGTAGATGTTCAAGTACTTATTTTTATGCAACTTACTTCTATTCCAGCTAAGTTGGGGCTACCCAGGAAAATGATAATTAGAAAAAAAATAAACAAATTAAATGATGACCACAGATGTTGTTCTGGAAGCAGAAAACCAACTGTCAAGAAGCTGTTTGGGGTAGTGATCAAGAAAGATCTTTTTTATGTGGTCACTGTTAAACTAAATCTAAAGTTGCAAAGCAGTAAGCAGAGGATGCTTCCAAGGGAAAGGAAGGACATGTGCCAGGGTCCTGAGGAAGCAAATGCTTAGTCTGATTCATGCAGTAAAAGGAGGCCAATGTGTTTGGAGCCCAGAGGTGAATGAAGGAGTGATGGAAGACAGAGGCTACCTGAGTGCCAGAGATGTCAGGACATAGGACATATTAAAGAATGTCGATTTTATTTAAATGCAACGGTAAAGCAGTGATGGATTTCCAAGCCAGGATGTATTTAGTTAAAAAGAAAAATCTTTGATATCACATAAAGAATGGACAATAAGAAGAACAAAGTTTAAAAAGGGAAGCCAGTTATGATGCTATTGGAATAATGCAGGTGAGGTATTCAGATAGCCTTGTCAAGGGAGAAGAAATCGCTATGATATTATGCTTGATACATATTACAGAAGTAAAATGAATCACAAACAGCTTCTGAGGCAAGTAAGGAAAAATGATTTTATTTCCTACGCTTGGGGGATCGGGGCCAGAAAATTTTTGCCCATTTCAATGTTCTGAGCATATTCCATGTATCTTCTTCTAGGTATTTCATAGTTTCAGGTTGAATTTTGTAGCTGGTAAGAAATAAGGGTCAAATTTCATTCTTCTACATGTAGATACACAAATTTTGCAGAAACATTTATTGAAAAGACTGTCATTTCTCCAATGAAAATCAGTTGGCTGTAGATACATGGTTTTACTTCTGGGTTTCCCAGTGTCTTCCTTTGTCCTGCCTATCTGTATTTATGCCAACATCATGCTAGAGTTGGTGATGAGTGCAAGTGTTATCAATCTATGGATGGGAAAATTTATCAGTATATAAATATCTACTTTGACATCATCCAAAGAAAGAATATAAATAGAGAAGAAAAGAGGACCCAGTCTTTTTCCTTAAACTATGTCAGTATTCAGAAATTGGGCAGAGAAGAAAGAAATAGCAAAGAAACCCAGGAGTGGCAGTGAGGCAGAAATAGAACCCAGGATTGATGGAGATCCTGGAAGCCCAGAGAGAAAACTTCAGTGATATCAGATGCTTCAACTGTGGAGATGCTGCTGAGATGTTGAGTTGAAAAAAGAGAACTGAGAAATCTGTTCTTTGATGATTAAAGGTTATTGATGAACTTGGGGAAAATATTCTTCTGAAAAGGAGCTGACCGAGGCTTAGTTGTAGTGAGTAGAGAAATGTGCAGGAGGTGAGAAAGTGGAGGAAAATCTTTCCAGAAGGTTATTTATGAAGAGTAAAAGAGAAATGGAGTGTAGATTTAGAGAAGAGGAAGCTAATGGGTCAGGGACTTTTTTTTTTTTTTTTTTACAAAATGGAAGTATATGTCCTGTGTGAAGTTTAGAGAATTTTGAAACTTACAATTGTCATGTTTCTCAAACTTTGGGAGTTTGAAGTTCCAAAATATGCAGTGGGGAATGTTTAAGGCATGGTCCTTGAGAAGATGTCTATGAATAGTATGTGTTCCAAGAAATGGAACACATTTGCCTCTCAGAGCTCAATCTTCCAATCTGTGAAACAGAGAGGAGGTCTGGGTTGTTCCCAAGCTTGCTTCTCACTTGAAAGCTCTACAAATGTATTACTGTTATAATATGTATGATATTAAGCAGTGATAAAGACAGGATATGCATGCTGAGGCAGTTTACTCTTATATTATATGTGGAGAATTTAAAGATAAACCCAAAAGATATTTCAGGTCATTTTCTCCAAGGTAATATTTTTATGGTCCATTTATGAAGTCATCTGTATTGTTTTATATGAGAAAACTGGTATCCTTGGTTCTTTGGATTACTTTTCCTCTTTCAGAAACTATAACTTTTTTTTAAGTTTAGCACAGACATATTTTACATTGGTTTTATTGCTTTAATCTTATTTTCATTGTTTTTGCCAAGTACCCATAAAAGTCTGAAGCAATAGAGATAATAAAATAAGAGAAATTCATTATTGGCAATATCATCTTGAAAATATGTCCATTTTGTGTGTATGTTGACCATCATAAATTTTAATATATGTAGCTAGAAGATTTCAGATGAAATTCCAAGAAAATTGATCTATTGCCGCCATATTAATAAAAGTTGTAGAGTATTATTGCCAAATATGCTAAAATACCAGTTATCTGCAAAACTTGAGTAGAAATTAGCTACATTGCATTTCTCAAGATGATTCTTTTTCTTTTTCAGAAAAATCCCATGATTAAAATTTACAGAAGGTGAACTTAGTACTTTCTTACTGATACTAAAATGCAAATTTACATATTGAACTCTCATTCTCCAAATATTAAATTGGTTGAAATGAGTTGAAGAGGCAGTGCGTTTGGAAGGAACCAAAATGTGAAAGAGTATTTAACTTGTGGCAGAAACTTGATAAAGCTAATTTTTTCTAGTTGTAGAGTACCATTATCCAAAGGAAGGCACAGGAAGAGTATTATGACCTGGGCCTAAACAGGTACACAGAATCAGGAAGTACTGGACATGAGTAGAGCTGATTGACAGATGCTCTCAACACTGATATTTTAGTACTAATCAATATTTTAATATGTAAATTGTTTCCATAAATAATATTTTGTTTTATTAAGTGCACTTAACAGTATTTTGCTAATCTCTCTGATCATTTCTGCTTCAGAAAATGGTTCTTGTAATCTCACGATCACAGAATTTGAGAAAGAAAACATGGCTGTAACATAGCAAGTATAATTGCTGAATATAGAGCTTATTACCTTGTAAGCAATTTAGGTCAAGGCACATGCTCAATGGAGATCTGAATCTGGTGGGTTAGCAAGGTAAATGGACAAGTTAGAGCTTCTTTTTATATAAAACCCTAGTCACTAGTTCTTCCATAAGATTAAAATAAACAAAATTATAAGAAAAAACTGCACATGTTTTAGCTTGTTTGGACTTCAATTTATTATATTTACTAATAATGCAAATAATGACCTGTGAAAATGTCATGTTAGCCTGCATTTTTGCTATTATGTTAATGTTAAGCAAAACATATCTGTCAACCATTAATATTTTTAACACAAGAATTCAGTTAGTTTCCAGAGTGAACTATGTAAATTCTCAAGAAACAATAATTTCCAAGATTAACAATGAATTATGTATTATATCATTTTCTGAGTATAGTCATAGAAAAACAAAAAATTAGATTTTTTTAAAACAAAGTATCATGTTTTAGTTTTTTATTTATCTAGGCTAAAATTCTCTTATTCAAAAGGTAAATGTTATTTTCAAGTAAAGAAAACAAAATTCCAGTATAAGTTGTTTCATATAGTTAATGTAGGTAAAAATTGTCATTTCTTTGAATGTTGTAAGTTGATTCGAACCTGAAAACTTTGCATGACCTACCAGTTCCAAATATTATTTTTTATTGAAGTTTATTTTAGTTATATAATTCTCTTATCAGAAGGGTTAGTCATGTCAGTGCTGTATGTAGAAAGCATGTTGGTTTGTCATGTGGGAACACATTTTCTTTTGGAGATATTTGCATTTTCAGCATGGTGGAAGTTGCTAAGAGTACCATCAAAGTATGGTAGTTGTCACTGTGAATAACTGCCCACCATGCTTGAGGCTGGTTCTGCCTTCTTATTCAGATGTTATGAATAAACATAGTTTTAGGTAAATAATGTGTTTGGTTAATCTCATAAACAATTGAGGCAGGCAAGTAGACCACTAGTAGGCAGATAGGATAAGGGCCTCAGAGAAGGGAAGGAGGGAATGAGATCATGCCTTGTGGAGAACATCCTGTCCCTGCCCCTGACAACTTCAGCCATGTGGCTCTTCCTGTTTATTCCTACCCCTTTCCTAGCAACATTCAACCACAAAATCTACCCTGTCAAGTACTTCCCTGTGTGCCAATAATTCCTCACCCTGCAACCCTTGTGCTAATAAAGACTTAGAAACTACTTTTCCAGATTTGTTGAAGAAGACAAAAGAGAGTTGATTGGCTCCTTTCAGAATCCTACATTCCACCCATTACCTACAAGGGACAGATAAAACCCATAGAAACCCCTGGACAAAAGACACCCTTTCACATCTCTCTTTTGGAACCCCTCCTGCTTTGGAGATCTGTTTGCTATTACTCTAATAAATCCTGTTACTTTGCTCTGACCCTTGTGTCTGTGAGTTTCATTCTTTGATTTCATGGGAAAAAAATCCTGACATCCACGCTCTGTATTATACAATGATGACTCCTCATAAACAAATTATTTCCACCATAATAAGTGGTTTCTTTGCATTATCACAATTACATAATTCAGGTTTCAACAACAATTTTTTAAGGTTCATTTTCTAAAAATGTGGATGAGATAGAATGGCTCACTTTTTCATTTCCTTCAGAGGTCTCCCTTGCCACCTCCACCTTTTCTCTCTTATTTATCTTGGGGCTCTCCTTCCTATAGGTCTGGCTGCCACCCTACTGTCACAGTTGTGCTGTGACCTAATATAGACATTGCCTGTATGACAGCAATGCCTACTCTGTCTACAAAATATGAATCTTGCAGGATGCCTGAAGAATGTAACAGATCTGTGGTCAAATTTCAACTCTTGTAGAGAGTTCCATTCATATAGTAAAGCCCCTGTGAGCTTTTCAGTTAAGAAACTTGTGATTAATTATTTTCCCAAATTATCATAAAATTCTTATTTTATAATAAATATTCATAATCTAAGAACTTGGTAATGTGTGGAATAGACTTTAGGAAATGCCACATTACAGTCTTTCTCTTGAGTTGGAAGATGTCACTTAGACTGAAAGTGAATGATACAAGCTCCCCATTTTTTTTCTGCATAATTTTTGTCCTTTTCTGTGTTTATCAAGAGAAAGTTTAAAAAAAGATCTCAGCAACAACTTGTTCTGTTTTTTACCCTTTGATGTACTCAGCACTATAATCAAAGAACATAGGAAAGACCTTGTCTCAGTTCTTATTGTACAGTTGAGGAAGGTGAGGCCTGGGAAGGTGTGCTAGCTGACCATGCAGATCTGGCATAGTTAAAAGTTATTTGGATTGTGATTCAGATTCCTATCTTACATTTCCCAGTTTAGTGTCAAATCCACAAGATCAAGCCACTTGGATTAAGAGAAGCATGTAATCCTAGTGACTTGGGAGGGTGAGGCAGGAGGATTGCAAGTTTGAGGACAGCCTCGGCAACTAGAGAGGCCCTGAGCAACTTAGCAAGACCTTGTTTCAAAATAGAAAATAATAAAAAAAATGAATGGGGATTAGACTCAGTGGTAAAGTGCCCCTGGATTAAAAAAAAAAAGCATACTTATTGTACTTTTGATATAATCCACAACTTTTTGTAAATGGTTTTGATATTTTTTTCTGTTTTTGAATGTGATACATATTCATTGTTAATCATATAGAAATATACAAACACTTAACAAAGACTGTTAATATTTTGTATATTAATGCTTATAGTATATTGAACTCCCATTTTTACTATTTAATCTGCTATGAAGGTTTCCCAACTGCTGAGTAATCTTTCTAAAACACCTACCTTCTTTTTAGCTAATTTTCTATTGCTGTTTCCAATATTTTGCTATTTTAAACTTTATTTTACTGATCATACTAAAAAATGTAATTGTGGGTTCAAAGAGTATCATCATTTGTAAGGTTTTTGCTGTATTACAAAATTATACTTTGTAAAGTTGTATCAGTTTCATTCCTATCAATATTGGGAGAGTCTTTTCTTCTGCTCAGACAAAGCCGAGTACCTTTGTCTAGAATTCTGAGAATATCATGTTTGATATTTACTATGTATTCCTCTTATGTGTCTCCCTAATATCACCATTTCTGGTGATAAGATTACATTTTTCTATTTACTTTTTAATGGCTATTATACATTTGAAATCATTAAGAATTAAATCTGTTTAACAGATTTTATACTTTATCCTCCTTTTTAAAAAGAGTTTCAGTTCTTGAGTTTTTATTTATTCTCCTACATAAGTGAACTATGTCCTAATTATTTCTTTTTCTTGCATAAAGCATAATATGTTGAAATTCTTAGAATTTGCATATGAGGGAATAACTTTCTATTGCTCTTATTTGTTGTTAATTGATTAAGAATATGCTGGCTGTTTAGTTTTTTCTTTTCTTTTTGGTACTGGGGATTGAACCCAGGAGGGCTTAACCACTGAGCCACATACCCAGCCCTTTTCATATTTTATTAGAGACAGTTCTGGCAGAGTTACTTAGGACCTTACTAAGTTACTGAAGTTGACTTTGGACTCTCGATCCTCCTGCCTCAGCCTCCTGAGCCACTGGGATTACAGTTGTGCACCACCATGCCCAGATTGTTTAGTTCTTGAGTTACAGTTTTTTTTTTTTTTTTATTTTTCTCTAAGGAGTGGAGTATTTTAATTTCCATTTTTTAATTGATATTTGGTTTTGTAGAAGTCAGATTTTAAGTCAATCCAGTGTAATTTAATTGTCTTGAAGAAGTGGTCTTCTTTTAGTTTTTATATACTTTAAGTATTTAAAAATCTTGAATTGATATATTACTGCTGTGATTTAATGGGATTTAGTTTAAAAACGCTTTTTTTTTTTTTTTTTTTTTTTTTAATTTTTTATTGTTGGCTGTTCAAAACATTACATAGTTCTTGATATATCATATTTCACAATTTGATTCAAGTGGGTTATGAGCTCCCATTTTTACCCCATATACAGATTGCAGAATCACATCAGTTACACATCCATTGATTTACATATTGCCATACTAGTGTCTGTTGTATTCTGCTGCCTTTCCTATCCTCTACTATCCACCCTCCCCTCCCCTCCCCTCCCCTCCCCTCCCCTCCCCTCTTCTCTCTCTGCTCCCTCTACTGACATTCGTTTGTCCCCCTTATATTATTTTTCCCCTTCCCCTCACTTCCTCTTGTATGTACTTTTGTATAACTCTGAGGGTCTCCTTCCATTTCCATGCATTTTCCCTTCTCTCTCCCTTTCCCTCCCACCTCTCATCCCTGTTTAATGTTAATCTTCTTCTCCTGCTCTTCGACCCTACTCTCTTCTTAGTTACTCTCCTTATATCAAAGAAGACATTTGGCATTTGTTTTTTAGGGATTGGCTAGCTTCACTTAGCATAATCTGCTCTAATGCCATCCATTTCCCTGTAAATTCTATGATTTTGTCATTTTTTAATGCAGAGTAATACTCCATTGTGTATAAATGCCACATTTTTTTTATCCATTCATCCATTGAAGGGCATCTAGGTTGGTTCCACAGTCTAGCTATTGTGAATTGTGCTGCTATGAACATAGATGTAGCAGTGTCCCTGTAGCATGCTCTTTTTAGGTCTTTAGGGAATAGACCAAGAAGGGGAATAGCTGGGTCAAATGGTGGCTCCATTCCCAGCTTTCCAAGAAATCTCCATACTGCTTTCCAAATTGGCTGCACCAATTTGCAGTCCCACCAGCAATGTACAAGTGTACCCTTTTCCCCACATCCTCGCCAGCACTTGTTGTTGTTTGACTTCATAATGGCTGCCAATCTAACTGGAGTGAGATGGTATCTTAGGGTGGTTTTGATTTGCATTTCTCTGACTGCTAGAGATGGTGAGCATTTTTTCATGTACTTGTTGATTGATTGTATGTCCTCCTCTGAGAAGTGTCTGTTCAGGTCCTTGGCCCATTTGTTGATTGGGTTGTTTGTTCTCTTATTGTCTAATTTTTTGAGTTCTTTGTATACTCTGGATATTAGGGCTCTATCTGAAGTGTGAGGAGTAAAGATTTGTTCCCAGGATGTAGGCTCTCTATTTACCTCTCTTATTGTTTCTTTTGCTGAGAAAAAACTTTTTAGTTTGAGTAAGTCCCATTTGTTGATTCTAGTTATTAACTTTTGTGCTATGGGTGTCCTATTGAGGAATTTGGAGCCCGACCCCACAGTATGTAGATCGTAGCCAACTTTTTCTTCTATCAGACGGCGTGTCTCTGATTTGATATCAAGCTCCTTGATCCATTTTGAATTCACTTTTGTGCATGGCGAGAGAAAGGGATTCAGTTTCATTTTGTTGCATATGGATTTCCAGTTTTCCCAGCACCATTTGTTGAAGATGCTATCCTTCCTCCATTGCATGCTTTTAGCCCCTTTATCAAATATAAGGTAGTTGTAGTTTTGTGGATTGGTTTCTGTGTCCTCTATTCTGTACCATTGGTCCACCCGCCTGTTTTGGTACCAGTACCATGCTGTTTTTGTTACTATTGCTCTGTAGTATAGTTTGAAGTCTGGTATCGCTATACCGCCTGATTCACCCTTCCTGCTTAGCATTGTTTTTGCTATTCTGGGTCTTTTGTTTTTCCATATGAATTTCATGATTGCTTTCTCTATTTCTACAAGAAATGCCGTTGGGATTTTGATTGGCATTGCATTAAACCTGTAGAGAACTTTTGGTAATATCGCCATTTTGATGATGTTAGTTCTGCCTATCCATGAACAGGGTATATTTTTCCATCTTCTAAGATCTTCTTCTATTTCTCTCTTTAGGGTTCTGTAGTTTTCATTGTATAAGTCTTTCACCTCTTTTGTTAGGTTGATTCCCAAGTATTTTATTTTTTTTGAAGATATTGTGAATGGAGTGGTTGTCCTCATTTCCATTTCAGAGGATTTGTCGCTGATATACAGGAATGCCTTTGATTTATGCGTGTTGATTTTATATCCTGCCACTTTGCTGAATTCATTTATTAGCTCTAATAGTTTCTTTGTAGACCCTTTTGGGTCTGCTAGGTATAGAATCATGTCATCTGCAAATAGTGATAATTTAAGTTCTTCTTTTCCTATTTTGATGCCTTTAATTTCTTTCGTCTGTCTAATTGCTCTGGCCAGTGTTTCGAGAACTATGTTGAACAGAAGTGGAGAGAGAGGGCATCCCTGTCTTGTTCCAGATTTTAGAGGGAATGCCTTCAATTTTTCTCCATTCAGAATGATGCTAGCCTGAGGCTTAGCATAGATTGCTTTTACAATATTGAGGTATGTTCCTGTTATCCCTAGTTTTTCTAGAGTTTTGAACATAAAGGGATGCTGTACTTTGTCAAATGCTTTTTCCGCATCTATCGAGATGATCATATGATTCTTATTTTTAAGTCTATTGATGTGGTGAATAACATTTATTGATTTCCGTATATTGAACCAGCCTTGCATCCCAGGGATGAATCCTACTTGATCATGGTGCACAAGTTTTTTGATAAGTTTTTGTATCCGAGTGGCCAGAATTTTATTGAGGATTTTTGCATCTAGGTTCATTAGAGATATTGGTCTGTAGTTTTCTTTCTTTGAAGTGTCTTTGTCTGGTTTAGGTATCAGGGTGATGTTGGCCTCGTAGAATGAATTTGGAAGTTCTCCCTCTTTTTCTATTTCCCGAAGTAGCTTGAAAAGTATTGGTATTAGTTCCTCTTTAAAGGTTTTGTAAAACTCTGCTGTATACCCATCTGGTCCTGGGCTTTTCTTAGTTGGTAGTCTTTTGATGGTTTCTTCTATTTCCTCAATTGATATTGGTCTGTTTAGGTTGTCTATATCCTCCTGACTCAATCTGGGCAGATCATATGACTTAAGAAATTTATCTATGCCTTCACTATCTTCTAATTTATTGGAGTATAAGGATTCAAAATAATTTTTGATTATCTTCTGTATTTCTGAAGTGTCTGTTGTGATATTGCCTCTTTCATCCCGTATGTTAGTAATTTGAGTTCTCTCTCTTCTTCTCTTCGCTAGCATGGCTAAGGGTCTGTCGATTTTGTTTATTTTTTCAAAGAACCAACTTTTAGTTTTGTCAATTTTTTCAATTGTTTCTTTTGTTTCGATTTCATTAATTTCAGCTCT
The DNA here is from genome assembly GCF_021218885.2 of Marmota monax. Lineage (NCBI taxonomy): Eukaryota > Metazoa > Chordata > Mammalia > Rodentia > Sciuridae > Marmota > Marmota monax. Next base: position 1,594,313 of record NW_026692881.1, read on the forward strand.
GATTTTAATTATTTCTTGCCTTCTACTTCTTTTGCTGTTGTTTTGCTCTTCTTTTTCTAGGATTTTGAGATGAAGTATGAGATCATTTATTTGTTGGTTTTTTCTTTTTTTAAGGAATGAACTCCAAGCAATGAATTTTCCTCTTAGAACTGCTTTCAATGTGTCCCATAGATTCCGATATGTTGTGTCTGTGTTTTCATTACTCTCTAAGAATTTTTTAATTTCTTCCTTGATGTCTTCTATAACCCATTGATCATTCAGTAACCTATTGTTCATTCTCCAAGTGATGTATTCTTTTCCCTTCCTTCTTTTATCGTTGATTTTCAGTTCCATTCCATTATGATCAGATAGGATGCATGGTATTATCTCTACTCCTTTATATTGTCTAAGAGTTTCCCTGTGACATAATATATGATCTATTTTTGAGAAGGATCCATGTGCTGCTGAGAAAAAAGTGTAACTGCTTGATGTTGGGTGGTATACTCTATATATGTCAATTAAGTCTAGGTTATTAATTGTGTTATTGAGTTCTATAGTTTCCTTATTCAACTTTTGTTTGGAAGATCTGTCCAGTGGTGATAGAGGTGTGTTGAAGTCTCCCATGATTATTGTATGGTGGTCTATTAGACTCTTGAACTTGAGAAGAGTTTGTTTGATGAACATAGCTGCACCATTGTTTGGGGCATATATATTTATGATTGTTATGTCTTGTTGGTGTATGGTTCCCTTGAGCAGTATGTAGTATCCCTCTTTATCCCTTTTGATTAACTTTGGCTTGAAATCTATTTTATTTGATATGAGTATGGATACTCCTGCTTGTTTCCGAAGTCCATATGAGTGATATGATTTTTCCCAACCTTTCACCTTCAGCCTATGTATGTCTTTTCCTATCAAATGCGTCTCCTGTAGGCAGCATATTGTTGGGTCTTGTTTTGTGACCCATTCTACTAGCCTGTGTCTCTTGATTGGTGAGTTTAAGCCATTAACATTTAGGGTTATTATTGAGATATGGGTTGTTCTTCCAGCCATATTTGTTTATTTATGTTACTAAACATGGTTTGTTTTCCTCTTTGATTATTTTCCCCCCTTTAGTGTCCTACCTCCCACTGTTGGTTTTCATTGTTATTTTCCATTTCCTCTTCCTGTAATGTTTTGCCAAGGATGTTTTGAAGAGATGGTTTTCTAGCTGCAAATTCTTTTAACTTTTGTTTATCATGGAAGGTTTTAATTTCATCTTCCATCCTGAAGCTTAATTTCGCTGGAAACACAATTCTTGGTTGGAACCCATTTTCTTTCAGTGTTTGAAATATGTTATTCCAGGATCTTCTAGCTTTCAGAGTCTGTGTTGAAAGATCAGCTGTTATCCTGATTGGCTTACCCCTAAATGTGATCTGCTTCCTTTCTCTTGTAGCTTTTAAAATTCTCTCCTTATTCTGTATGTTGGGCATCTTCATTATAATGTGTCTAGGTGTGGGTCTCTTATGATTTTGCACATTCGGCGTCCTGTAGGCTTCTAGGATTTGGGGTTCTGTCTCATTCTTCAAGTCTGGGAAGTTTTCTCGTATTATTTCATTGAATAGATTGCTCAATCCTTTGGTTTGAAACTCTGTCCCTTCCTGTATCCCAATGACTCTTAAATTTGGTCTCTTGATGTTATCCCATATTTCTTGGATGTTCTGCTCATGGTTTCTTAACAGTCTTGCTGAGCTGTCTATGTTCTTTTCAAGTTGAAATACTTTATCTTCATTGTCTGATGTTCTGTCTTCTAAGTGTTCTACTCTGCTGGTAGTATTCTCAATTGAGTTTTTAAGTTGGCTTATTGCTTCCTGCATTTCTAGGATTTCTGTTTGTTTGTTTTTTATAACCTCTATTTCCCTGTGTAGTTGATCTTTTGCTTCTTGGATTTGTTTATGTAATTCATTGTTGAAGTGATCTTTCATTGTCTGATTTTGCTGTCTGATGTCTTCCTTGAGGCTCCAGATCATCTGAAGCATGTATATCCTGAATTCTTTATCTGACATTCCATCTGCTGCAGCTATTACCTCTTCTAATGTTGGGTTGACCTGCACTGCTTGTGGTCCTTTCTTTCCTTGTCTCTTCATACTGTTTGCGTTCCTTTCTACTTAGTGAAACTGTTGTGTTATTGAATTTTCCCCCTATATATTTATATTGGTCTTGTATAGTTGCAAAGTCTCCCTCGCAGGCGCGGGCGGCGGCTCTGTCCCTCTGCGGGCCGCTAGGCTTGTTCTGTGGGTGGTCACAGTTCTGTCTACTTTGCAGGTGCAGGCAGCGGCACTGCCCCTCTGCAGGCCTCTGGGGCTGTACTGCCAGTGGGTCGCAGGTCCGCCTACCTTGCAGGTGCGGGGGGGGGCGGCTCTACCCTTCCTCAGGCCACTGGGCCTGTTCTGTCTCTCGGTTGCAGGTCTGGCCTGTTCTGATGGTGGTCACAGTTCCACCTACCTGGCAGGCGCGGGGGGTGGGGGGCGGCTCTGCCCCCCAGCAGGCCCCTGGGCCTGCTCTGTGCGTGGTCACAGTTCCCTCTACCTTGCCGGTGCAGGGGGAGGGGGCGGCTCTGCCTCCCAGCAGGCCGCTGCTCCTCTTCTGCCAGTGGGTCGCAGGCCCGCCTACCTTGCAGGAGTGATTGGAAGCTCTGTCCTGCCGCGGGCCACTCGGCCTTTTCTGTCGGTCGTCACAGTTCCACCTACCTGGCAGGTGCGGGGGGTGGGGGGTGGCTCTGCCCCTCAGCAGGCCGCTGGGCCTGCTCTGTGCGTGGTCACAGTTCCCTCTACCTTGCCGGTGCAGGGGGAGGGGGCGGCTCTGCCTCACAGCAGGCCGCTGCTCCTCTTCTGCCAGTGGGTCGCAGGCCCGCCTACCTTGCAGGAGTGATTGGAAGCTCTGTCCCGCCGCGGGCCACTGGGCCTTTTCTGTCGGTGGTCACCTGGCAGGGGCGGGGGGTGGTGGGTGGCTCTGCCCCTCAGCAGGCCGCTGGGCCTGCTCTGTGCGTGGTCACAGTTCCTTCTACCTTGCCGGTGCAGGGGGAGGGGGCGGCTCTGCCTCTCAGCAGGTCGCTGCTCCTCTTCTGCAGGTGGGTCGCAGGCCCGCCTACCTTGCAGGAGTGATTGGAAGCTCTGTCCCGCCGCGGGCCACTGGGCCTTTTCTGTCCGTGGTCACAGTTCCCCTACCTGGCAGGCGCGAGGGGTGGGGGGCGGCTCTGCCCCTCAGCAGGCCGCTGGGCCTGCTCTGTGCGTGGTCACAGTTCCCTCTACCTTGCCGGTGCAGGGGGAGGGGGCGGCTCTGCCTCTCAGCAGGTCGCTGCTCCTCTTCTGCCGGTGGGTCGCAGGCCCGCCTACCTTGCAGGAGTGATTGGAAGCTCTGTCCTGCCGCGGGCCACTCGGCCTTTTCTGTCGGTGGTCACAGTTCCACCTACCTGGCAGGCGCGGGGGGTGGGGGGTGGCTCTGCCCCTCAGCAGGCCGCTGGGCCTGCTCTGTGCGTGGTCACAGTTCCCTCTACCTTGCCGGTGCAGGGGGAGGGGGCGGCTCTGCCTCTCAGCAGGTCGCTGCTCCTCTTCTGCAGTTGGGTCGCAGGCCCGCCTACCTTGCAAGAGTGATTGGAAGCTCTGCCCCGCCGCGGGCCACTGGGCCTTTTCTGTCCGTGGTCACAGTTCCCCTACCTGGCAGGCGGAGGGGTGGGGGGGCGGCTCTGCCCCTCAGCAGGCCGCTGGGCCTGCTCTGTGCATGGTCACAGTTCCCTCTACCTTGCCGGTGCAGGGGGAGGGGGCGGCTCTGCCTCTCAGCAGGTCGCTGCTCCTCCTCTGCTGGTGGGTCGCAGGTCCGCCTACCTTGCAGGAGTGATTGGAAGCTCTGTCCCGCCAAGGGCCGCTGGGCCTTTTCTGTCCGTGGTCACAGTTCCCCTACCTGGCAGGCGCGGGGGGTGGGGGGCGGCTCTGCCCCTCAGCAGGCCGCTGGGCCTGCTCTGTGCGTGGTCACAATTCCCTCTACCTTGCCGGTGCAGGGGGAGGGGGCGGCTCTGCCTCTCAGCAGGCCGCTGCTCCTCTTCTGCAGGTGGGTCGCAGGCCCGCCTACCTTGCAGGAGTGATTGGAAGCTCTGTCCCACCGCGGGCCACTGGGCCTTTTCTGTCGGTGGTCACCTGGCAGGGGCGTGGGGTGGGGGGTGGCTCTGCCCCTCAGCAGGCCGCTGGGCCTGCTCTGTCCATGGTCACAGTTCCCCTACCTGGCAGGCGCGAGGGGTGGGGGGCGGCTCTGCCCCTCAGCAGGCCGCTGGGCCTGCTCTGTGCGTGGTCACAGTTCCCTCTACTTTCTAAAAACGCTTTTTAATAAGTCTTTTTTTATTTTTTATTTTATTTATTTATTTATTTATTTATTTATTGGAGTACTTAGTCCTGTGTTGGAATGTCAGTGTTTTCTTTGGCTGAGGAAGGTCATTTCCTGTCATGTTTGTGACAACTGTTCTTTTATTTTGAACTCTTTTCAGATGTGAAATTGGTCTCTGTTTCTTATGTATATTTAGTCTGGGGGGGTATGTCCAACTTTTTCAGCATTCTTGTGTCTTGATCTTCTGAATGAAGTTTATGATGGTTTTCCTACATTTTAGATGTTTTTCCTAATTTTTAAAACAGTATTTTTCATTTCTCTATGTAGTGCAAGCATTTCTTCTTTATACCTACTTTTCATGCTTCACAGAAACAACATGACTATACAATGACTGTCAAATCACATTATGTCGGTACATAATGCATGTGTTTAAGAAATAAAGCTTACTCCAAAAGAATTTTCCTCCAGTTTTCTCACATTTCTTATAGAAAATCTATTTCTATCCTGTGACAATCTACTTTCCTATAACACCTTCTCCTAGGTTCACTGATTTTCCTCGGTCTGCTCACTTGGTTTCCTGAATATTGTGGCCATTTACTTTGGAAGGCATGGCCGTTGTGTGAGCACCACCTCAAGAGGTCCCTCCATTCTGCATTTATGCTGGTTGTGGCTGACTGCTCTGAGGGAGGATTTAAAGGGTAGCCCTGGCATTTTGATTTTTGCCTCTTGCAACTATTTGCTAATGAAAAAGACTCTCCTGGTTTAACTTGTGTTGAAGGCCTGTGTCTTGAATTTTAAGGGTATCATGTAACATCCAATGTTATTTCAATTAGAGTCCTGTGCCACATAATGGCATTTCAGTCAACAACATACCACATATACAGTGGTGGTCTCTTAAGATTACAATGAAGCTGAAAAATTCCTATCACCTAGTGACATCCTAGTTGTAACACTTTAACATCATCGTGCAGTGAATTATTCACCTGTTTGTGGTAATACTGTCCTATCCTTCCTATAAAAGTATAGTACAATTATGTACAGTACGTAATACTTGATAATGATACTAAACAACTGTTACTAGTTTATACTGTGCTTTTTAATCATTTTTTTCACACTATCCCCGGAATTTGCTATACACATTGTCAGGCTCATAGCAGGTCAAGTTTACTGTGTCAGTAAACAAGTCAAGTTCCATGTCAAGTTTAATGTGTCTCTTCATTGCATCAAGAGGCCCTGTCAAGTGATGGACCTCTGCCATGTAGGTTTGTGTAACTACAATCTATGATGTTCATGAAACAACAAAAGCTCTCTTAGTATCCTGATGCTAAGCTGTGTATGACTGTACTTCCTGTGTTAGAAGGAGAAAGTGGTTGAGGATGGACCAGTTTCTCTAGGGTCCCTATGTCTCTGCAATGTTACAATCATACAGAAGTCCTTGCAATTTCCAGTTATCATTGGTACAATTTTAAGATACAGGTGCTGATGTTATATGTTGTGCTGATCATTCCTATGTAAATATGTTCAGAGGGACTTTAATTGTTCTCACTTATCTAGAAAGCCCTGAGCTAATCTGCACATGATCATTTACATCCATCTCTGGAATTCTTTTTTTCTTTCTTTCTAATGCATAATGAGTGGCTTTGCTAAAGAGATTCTGCTTTCAAATTTTCAGAATAAAAAGAGGACAGCTGTCTGAGTATTAACGTTGTGGAAAATTTTTAAAGTATTACATAGCATGTTAGCTCATTTGTGACAAATAAATAATGTATCTCATGACCATTCAGAACAGAATACTTACTTGTCACAGCATTCTGTCTATTGTTTAAGGCATTGGGGCGCATTATAATATTTACACAAGGCATGAAAGTGTTGCATTATGTGTGTTTGAAATCTGTAGTCTATCCATTAGACTCTTGCCATTCAGCTGAATTCCAGTAAAACGTTGCCAATATCATCGTTTGAAATGAGATAACCAAATGGCTTATGGATCTCTACTTCTCCCACATTCCACCCTCTGTCACAATTAGTAAGTCAGAATATTATTACTTATAGAAGCATATGCTTAATGAGAAATTAAGAGCAATACAATATGATGTAATGGTGCAAGACTGTATTCTGACAAGGATAAGATATTTACATATTTCTGTCAATCGGTCATTATCTTTTATTTCACATCACTATGATGAGTGCACATTTGGAAAATGAGAGGATGCTTTCTGTTAATGTTTCTGATTATTAGTGATAATGCTGAACCCATGTGCCTACAGAGAGAAGGAGGGAGAAAAGAAGGCTAAAGGGAGGTAGGAGGGAAGAGAGAGAAAAATAGGTGGGGGGAGGGAGAGAGAGAGAGAGGTAGAGGGAGGGATAGAGGGAATAGGAAGGATGGAGGGAGTGGAGAGAATGTGAATTGCTGTGTGGGTGGCCTGAATGTGTATGTGACTAGCATAATTTTGGAGGTCTGGATTTTCTATATCATCATTTTGGAACATTACCAAGTAGTGGAACGCTGTGATTGAGTTAAAGCTAATTCCGGGTATATCTAAAATGAAACCTAACATAAATGTACATAGGCATGGTTTTGAACAAAAATAAATAATTTGGTACTAGTTACTCTTTTTTAAAATTATTTAAATCAATGGATGTGTAACTGATGTGATTCTGCAATCTGTGTATGGGGTGAAGGTGGGAGTTCATAACCCACTTGAATCAAAGTGTGGAATATGATATGTCAAGAAATTTGTAATGTTTTGAACAACCAACAATTAACAAAAAAAATTCAATAAAAATGGGTAAGTTTACTGAAATGGTCTAGATAAGTTTTTTTACATTGCCTATGAATCTGTAAGAGACAAGTTTCTTCACTTATGGGGATTAATATGGGTACCGTTGCCAGATTAATAATTCTCTGTAGTGTCTTTCTAGAGCCATCAGCACAGGTATCTGCAAAGAGACCTTATGGGCCTCACAGTACCTACAGTGACAGGGAACCTCCTTAGTCCAGCAATGTGGGGTTTTTTGTTCTGTGATGCCCTTGCCTCTACAACCCTCTCCCCTAACTTTTAGTCTGTCTTCCTTGGGCTCCAGGTACAGAATCCCCTTGCCGTTTTGCATTCTGACCCTGGGATTTCCCTTCTCAATGCGTGTACAGGGTCACTGTGAAATGTCCAACCATCTGTGTCTAAAGGGTGTCTATATTTAAGTTCTCAGCCAGGTATCTCTTCCTTCAAGAACAGTGACTGCTAAGGTAGAGTAGTCTTTCTATGCTTGGATTCATTAAGTACTTTATCTTTATCTCTCTAGAGACAGCAAAATGTAGGATCCTGAATATGTATTGGGAGATCTTAGATTCTAATTAGTACACACCAGTTACATGATCTTCAGTGTAATACCTAATATCTGTGAGCTTCTATCTTTGAATCTGTGAAATATAGGTGATAACACATGTTTTTTAGGGCTTTGTAGAATTAAGATATCGGAACCTCAACAGCGTAGGGTATGGGCTATCATAGATATCAAATAAGCACAAAGTATTCCATGATGTTACTGGGTGCCCTTGCTTTCTCCTATTATGTGCTTCATGATGCATACTCTCACCCTAGCTGGGCTCCTAGGAGACAGGTCCCGATCTGGGCTTGTCTTTGTATTTCCCAGATTTCCAGCACTATTTCTTATATCAAATATTCACCAAACTGGGTCTTCCTCATTTAACTACTCAATAAATATTGTCATCCCATCCCAATTTCTTCTACCACTTTTGAGCTGAGTAGGGACAGAGTAGTGTGTGAATCTGCATTTGTGATGATGTGTAGTCTTTACTTGAGTTGTCTTTTAGGTGACAATCTCTGTTATCTTTTTCTGAAGAGACCAGCTGAGGCTTGGAAGTCCTTTCTCTCAGGGACTTTGTTGTTTGCAAACACACTTCCACTATGATGAAGGGTGTGGCTTCCTCTAGCTGGGTATAATCAGTACTGGGATATGTGGAGTGTGATTATTGGAAAGGTGGACGTCAATGCTTATTTAGATAGTTGGGCTGTTTAATGTTTATGGCATTTCATTCTATCTGATGCCTGATATGTCTGCTTAGCAGTGCTTCTCTGCCTGATCCTAGAAACCTTTAGAATCCTTCCGACCTGGCCATTCTGAGACTGTGAACCTCATGGTATGCTGTGGTCCCCATGTCTTCTGTTCTCCACACTACTAAGCCATGTGGGTGAGAGAACATCTCTTGGGTTTGGAACCAGAAAACCAGAGATTTGGTCTTGAACATGCTGCTGACATAGTATGACATATTGACATTTTTTAATCTTCTGGCTCAGTTTTCTCCTCTAGGAAGATGATGTGAACCTCTCTACATCTAGTGCTGCTGTAAGGAATAAATGACACCAAAATGTTACATGCTGGAACACAGTGTCTCACACAGAGTGTCGGGCAATGGAAATTCCTTCCCATTGCTTTTCTTCCTTTTCTTACACCTGGACCGTGATGAGAAATAAGACTAGCCAAATGTGTGAGCAGAGATCTTAAGTAGGGATGCCCTTTTCTTTTTAGGCTTCTTCACTTTTTTAATTTCTTAGCATGCCTGTCGTTAAAAAGAAACTAATTTTTAGATTTCAAAAATATTTAGTTCCTTAATGACTAGCCACAGTGAAAAGCTTTCATGAATGTGAAGGATAAAGTTTGTACCTTGTTAAAAAAAGAAAAATGTTTATAAGGTCCCCAGGTTCAACAACAACAACAACAACAAAATTAAGAGACAGTAGAGTTTAATGAAACTGAAATATAAGTGGGACAATTTCCAAAACTTAACCCCAAACCATTGAAAGAAATATATCAGTGTTTTTGGCTATGTTGTTTGAAGAATTGGGACAGTTTAGCCAATAATTATTGGTTCTTTTGAAAATAAAAGTTTCATTTTAAATAGCAAAAGTACAAGAATGTAACTTTTTAAATAACAAAATTAATATCTCTACTAATTGTGAAACTGTTGTATTGACTTTATATTATATATTTAGATTTAATTTAAAACACTGAAATGTGATTTTGAGTACTACTACCTCTGGGTTAGAATTTCTTCTGTTGCTGCAAATACTTTTGATCAATTTTATCCTTAAATTTTCTGAAATGTACAGGAAAAATGTGTTTTTTTTTTTAAATTGAACACACTTATCTAGATAAATAGTAAAAAATTAGTCCTGCATGGTTATGAAAATGATTCGATTTACTGGGGGTAGGGGTTTGTCTGAGGATTGAATCCAGAACTTTGTGCATGCTAGGCAAGCACTCTAATGCTTCATTCTTACTGAGCTGCATTCCTAGAATAATAGAATGATTTTGTATTGCATTAATTAAAATGAAAATTTATTGTTTGAGAAACATTTTTATTCTCCCTTAGGAGAGGTCAGGGTATTTGTTAAAGTGTTCAATTTTATAATGAGACCACATAGACATTTTATGATTTTCTTTTGGGGAGTCATAATACAATATTAAGAAATGAGTTCTTAATTACCAAATAGATTCTTATGTGGTGATATGCAATAAATTTCATTTATGCCTTTAACAATTAACAGACAAGAATAAAAAAATTGAGTATAACTACAGTTGTGTTTAAAAGTATTGGTGATAGATTTAATAAGTGAGGCTTTATCCATATCTTAAACCTACTTATATTGTTAATTTGTTATCCCTAAATTACATAAAGATGCATGTGATTATAGGTTAGGGAGAAACTGAGGTATGAGAAGTACAAATTGAATACTATGATACTGGCTTAGTCAAGCATTTTTAAATTGATGCGTTAGTCATATTATACTCTCCTTGACAGTATTAGTGATTACTCTGCTAATGTCTATTATAATTAATGTGTTCTGTTGGGAACATAATCATGCCTAACTAAACAATGATACCCTATCCAAACTATCAGCTTGAAAATTAGTTAGGAAGTTGACAGATTTAAAAAAGTATATTGGATATCTTTAGTTCATTTTCTATTACTGTCACAAAATAACTGAGATTGGGTGAATTATAAATTTAAAAAGGGTTATTTGTCTCACAGTTCTAAAGTTTGAGAAGTCCAAGATAGGGCTGCTACTTCTGGTTGGCTTCTGGGTGAGCCAACTGTATTTATGAATGATAGAGAGGCAGAAACAGGAAATAGGCACATGTGGAAGGGGCACATAGGCCAGATAGTCTGAAAGGTCCAGGCAGTTTAGCTTTAGAATAACTGATCCAATTCTGAGAGACCCAACTCCCTCCCGAGAGACCTATTGCAGTCTCAAGACAACTATCCAGCGTCTTGAGAAAGACATTCCTCCATCATGAAGGTGGAGCCCCATCCCCTATTCTCTTTACACTAAACTCCCCCCTTGTCACTGTCACATAGGAATCAAATTTCAACAAATCCAAACCATAGCACTATTTGTTTTATTTATTTTTTAATGATTAGATATGTTTCTGTTTGCATTCTAAAATTATGTATAATACCCTTTGGAACTTAGTTACCTGCATTTTTAACATATGCACATTTCCTATTCATCACAAAATTTATGTGGCATAGGGAATGTTTTCAGATGCAGTTTTGCATTGTCTCATCTAGAAGTATGATGAAATGTTAAAAATTTATTTGGTCAGAAAACAGTTGTAATACTCAGGGGAATTAAGTGAATTACCCAGGTCATATATGCAGTTGCATTTCACCCTCTTTTAGGTAACAGAATGCCCTTGAAGACTTGTAAGCCAAGTGTGACAGGTTCAAGTTATAGTTTAGATAAATTCCTCTAGCAGCAGTGTGAATGGTTGTTTTGTAGCTCTGAGACTTGAGGCAGGGCCCAGTGTTACTCTTGGTTCCTGCATCTCTATCATAGGCCAGATTCCTTGCATCAAGAAAACTAGAATTTCAACACACATGGACCAGCTGACTACATATCAAGACCTCACATCTGCCTCCCTTTTCTTAGCCTGTTAACCTCTCCTTCATCTACAATACCTTCCTATTTTTTTTCACAAAAGCACAAAAAATGTACATATTAACTTACTAATCTCATATCTGTAGCCAGCACTAAATAGTTGAGTACAAAATTTGGTTAATAGCCATTTTGAAAGAAAATCTCAAATCAATGCAGAACATTGCAGTATGATCATTTCTGTTGAAAAATTGCTCAGTTTTGGTCTTTCCAGAACAAATTTGCTATTCTGGCTTTTGTTCTGTTCTACAATGATTCTATTCAATTTATGAATTTGTTTAGATTATTAAATGTAACAACCTGACAAATATTATATAGAAATTATAAATCAAAACTAAACAAACCTCACCCTGCATCCTGCTCTTTCTTTTTTTTTTCTTTCCCCTGCTTTGGTGATAAAGATAATTTTCTCTGAACAAATTGCTATTATGGTGAAGACAAAGATCATATTTTAAAAAAAAAACCATTTTCTATTACTGTCTGAAGAAAGCTTCTAGGACCGTCATTAAGATTCATGCATTTGAAAAAAATAAAAGGATAAGAGAGAAAAGCAGAAGAAAGTAGAGAAAAGAAGAAAGGAGATCAAGGAATCAAAAGAAAAGAAGAGGAATTAATACAGACATAGAGGATAGGGATAGTAAAAGAAAAATCTGCATTACTCCTCAAGTGTCCTATTTTTTGCACATAGTAAAGCTAATAAAGTTTTAGCCTTCATTTCTGAATTCAGAAAACTTAACTGACTTCTTTTTGTATTGATATTTTTCCAATTCCCAAAATCATTGCTAAAATTATAAGAAGAGGACAATGCATTTTCAGCCATTTAATTATTAAGCTAGTCAATTATTTTATATTACACTATCTGTACTCCTCCCTTTGTTTTAGGAGCAGGTTTTGATGACAATATCATTTGCAACTCAGTTTCTTTGGTTTGAAGCCCTTTGAAAAAACATATCATAAAATTGCATCCTTACATAGTTGATGTATGCAAATTTGAAAATCATTTCTTGAACTAAACTCACTGATCTTGCAATGCTTCCTACCTAGATTTCCTTTCACATATACTTAACAGAACAAAGCACCCTTTATTACATGAAATAAGGAAAATTGTGACCAAAAAGACTTCATATTGACCCCAAGTCATGTCTACAACTGCCAAATATGTTTTTGCCTTTGTAATTGTAAAAAAAAAATCGCTACTCTAGAGACCTCATTACCACATGCCTGGCAGATCTCAAGTTTCTTTGAAAAGCAAATTGCCTTGTCTTTGAGCCTATTGGGGTTTTTCATTGCTCTTCAATATTTGTGTCACCTTTTGATTCTTGTCTTATTTACCTTTAAGGAATCCTATTACTTTTTATGGACTCCCACCCACACATTGGAAGCTAGACATGTTAAATGTGGAATAAAAATTTATGTATCTTATTTAAAAATAGATGATTGGGCTGGGGTTGTAGCATGCACCAGGCACTGAGTTCTGATCCCTAGCACTGGAAAACAAATGAATAAATGAATGAGTACTATTGCAATTTAGCAACTGTATAGATTTTCCTGCAGGTGAGTTCTTTTGCATTTGATACAACGTGTAGACCTCTAGTTATACTCCTTTCATGCAAATGGCCCTGGTAAACCTGTGTCAGGGACTTTGTCCTTCATCTGTCCGCACCTCACACTTGGCATTGTGCAGAGCATTTGACCGAAATGTGCAGATTGCATCTCTGACTCATGGTCACACTTTGAGGTTCTCTGCACCTTTGGTTAATACTATTCAAGTGTGTCTTTTGAAGACACATTCTCCCCCTGCACCCTAGCTCAGAATAGAAAAGACTCTGTTTCTCTCTAGGCTGTGTCACTGTGGCCCACATAGGCAACTTGGTGAGAAGGCTCCATTCCCAGGTATATTTATAGTGTCCTCATTAAGTATCCAAAGGATTGAGCACTTAAGCAGTTCATTCATAGAGATTTGGGACATTTTGAAAGTGATTACAGCAAATCCTAGGTTGAATCAAGATAATTTCTACCTAGGAAATAAATGAAATCCTGATGGCAGGATCAGGATCTGCCTAGGTTCTGACCCAACAAGGTAACCATGGAAGTGATACCACAAATTAAACAATATAGGTAGTGTTTCCTCTTATTTGGGATAGTTTCCACAAAAACATATCCCATGCTTCAGAGCATGGCTCTTTACCACCACAGATCCTTGAGAGTCATTCCTGAGGATGCAAACACATTTCAAGCTTGTGCTGCTTGGTTGCATGTGACTATTCTCCACCTATCTACCTCTACTGCCTTTAGTCTGCACATTTAGATGTCAGTGTTGTCCTCTGTAAAATATTATGTACATAAATGGGCAGACTAGACACATGACTTGCTAGGTGTCTACCTCTTAAGCCCTTTGTATTTCTTCCAGATTAGGAAAGAAGAGAGAGAAATATATCGAGCGGTGAAAATTCTACTCAGGAATGGAGCTATATAGATTTACTTATGGGTGAATAGCAATGATGAGTATAGTGGTGTCTGTTCTCACTTCCTCCATGCTGGTATATGATGCAAACAATATTTAAATTGATGCAAGGGACACACATGGTATCCTACTTTTTATCAGAAGCAAATTGGGATCCGTATATATCCCCTTCCCTCTCACTTCTAATCCCTTCTGAAAGTCCTTGCTTGCTGCTTTAGTAAAACAGATGGAAATAAAGGCCTGTAATGTTTGGAGCATGTGCTAAGCTCTTTCCCTACAAATTATGCTGCACATAATATTATTATCCTCATTTTTGCAAATTAGAAAAGAGAGAATAGGGAACTCATTAAGTTCATGAAATATTAACAGATAAATTAAACTTAAGTCTTCAGTGATTTCCAAGCCCTTCACCTTTGTAAGTTTTCTTCACTGATTAAAGGTTATAAGGACCCCCAGAACACAGTAGTTTTTAAAAATATCCAAATTCTTACAGTCAGAAAACCTTGGTCAATTCTAAATTCCAGTAGATTCTAAGTATATGAACTTGAACAGTTCCTCTGAACTGAAGTTCTCAGTCTGACTTCCCTAATTACATCTTCTCTCTCAAATCCCAGCAGAGGACATTGATACCTTGAAGTTGACAAGTAGTGTTACCTAGATTTCATTACAGGTGTCTCTAAGCAATATGAAGACTGTCTTGTTGTGTTTTAAGGTTTCATGCTTTACTGTCACCAACAATAATATAGGAACCCTGACAATCAATCTGCTCTCTTTACATCTTTATCTATCATTTCAACTAGATCAACTTGTATCCTTGGGATGCCAGGGACTATGTCATCACCATGATATATCCTATGTTATGCATTTTGGAGAATACTCTTAATTTCTAAAAGAACTCTGGTGCATCCCAGATATCAGGTGTGGGGTCTTACTGGATATTCTGATAATTCTCAACATTTTCCATCACCAGAGATAGGCAGTGTAATGCTGGGGCTTTTAAAAAGGAATTGAGAAGCTTCTTTGGGTATGAGCATTAATATTTGTGAAGCCAGGATTTCCCAACTCCTCATTTAATTAGAGGTGAAAATAATCCTGAACTGCTGAATTTGTTATGAGAATTTAATGAAATACTGAGGGTTTATTCTAAGTGATAACCTTTTTTATTATACAATTGTTCTGTTCCAACTTCTAAATTTTCCCCTTCTTGCCCCTGAGACAGAGATGGCCATACACAGGAACTTTATTCCTAATGTTTCTAGTAAAGAGTTGAGGGATTCTTTTTATACATGTAGACTAACATTTCTAAACCTTTTTAGACTCCAGATAATTTGAAAGGATGTATGGTTTTGGTTTCAATGAACTACAGTGAGGCATTCCAGAAACAGGTCTTTTATAGAAATCTGTGCTTGTTCCTCCCGTACTCCCTTTTCACTAGGCACATATGCAAGTAAACATTTTCAAGGCCAGGGGAACTTTATTTCAGCTTCCTTTGTGTCTCCCAAGGCTGTGTGGCAAATGCATGATTTGTTTATTCTTCTGAAAAATTGTTTAGCATTAAGTGCCAGGCATTATGAATGCATGCTTGGGAAGGGTTAGAACAATGATATTATCTTATTTATATTTTGAACAGATCACTCTGGTTGTTCTGTGGAAAATGTCAAGGGTTGTTGAGTTGGGGTCCAGATGTATGCAGACAATTGTAAAAGTGAGTGATTCTTTAGCAAGGAATCATAACAGTCTCAGGAAGAAATTTAAGATATCATTTGAAGAGAGAAAAGAGAGGTCATAATGGTGAATTATAGGAGAAGGGAGATGTCCTGATTTCAGAGTAGGTGGTCATGTATTGAATTAGGAATATTGGAAAAATAGTAAGTTTATGAGTAAAATCATGAGTTTGGAATTACTCTGTTTGAAACTCACCTAAGATATTCAAGTGGAGATGTTAAATAGACAACAGAATATATACACTTTGACCACAGAGAATTATTAGAAGGGGATAAATATTAGAGATTCTATAGATTGATTTGATATTTAATCAGTTTTTTGAAAGAGGATAGATTCCAGGATTGAGCCTGGAGGTTTCGTGGGTGTAGTAAGGTGGGGATTGGGTAGGAAAAGGAGACCAAGGGGAATAAAGAGTGAATAGTTATAGGAAAACAAGGAGACTGTACTGTTTCTGAAACCAAGAATGACAGAGTGGTCAATTACATTGAAGGCCACTTAAAGATTAAGAAAGATGCTTGAGCCAGGAGGCTGAGGCAGGAGGATTGTGAGTTCAAAGCCAGCCTCAGCAAAAGCAAAGCACTAAGCAACTTAGTGAGATCCTGTCTCTAAATAAAATACAAAATAGAGCTTTGGATGTGACTCAGTGTTTAGAATGCCCCTGAATTCAACCCCTGGTACAAAAAGAAAAAAAAAAAAAGAACGATGCTTGAACTGTGTCCATTGGACTTAGCAACATGGGAGTTGATGGTGGCCACTGAAAGAGAATACGCAGTGTGGAATAGCTGGGGCAGAAGTCAGGTTGGAGTTATCTCAGTTGCTGATAGGAAGCTCAAACGTAGAATGTTTGGTGACATCTCCTTTGAGAAATTTCAACAAAGAAGGATAGCAGAGAAATGACATGATAAATGGAGGGGATACAGAGTGAAGGAAATTTTTATTTTGCTTTAAAAAGTAATTGCTTAGAGCAGCATTTATTAAACTTCAGTTTGTGAACATCAGTGATCTCCAAATAATTTCACAGGGTTGCAATCATCATTCCAAACATTAATTATAATAAAACAGAATAAGAGAATACATGTCACATGGCAAAGATAAGAATTTTATTTTTTATAGCATATCATTATGAAATATTCACAAATACATATCTACAGTTACATATACAGGTGTATATTGGGTCATAACATAAAAGCATTTCTTAATATGGATTGCAGTTTTAAAAATTTGAAAGCCATCATAATAAGGAATGTTTGCTTGCTGACAGGGATAACCTAGTAGAGAGAAAGAAACTGATCATACAGGAGGGAGATAGAACTGAAGATTTAGTTCTTGAGCAGGAGGGAAGATCTCTTCTCTAAATTCTTCTCATTACATGGCTTCCAGGCCTTCATCATCAGCCTGTCTATAAATAAACTAATTTCTTCAGCAGGTATGCATGGTGTTGATATTGTTAATAACAGTCATGATTTGTCCTAGGCTCTGTGATGTGGCTTTGGGTCCTCTCCAGTATCTCAGAATGTGTCTGTATTGAGATGCTCTTTAAAGGAGTAATTATGTTAACATAAGACCCCATGGGTGAACCCTAGTTCATTTGACTGGTGTCCTTACAAGAGGCTTAGGCACACAGAAAGAAGACCATGTGAGGATACAGGGAGAAGACAGAGATCTACAAGTCAAAGATAAAGGACTGGAGCAGACCCTTCCCTCACAATCCTCAGAAGGACGCAGTCCTGCTGACACTGGGCTTTGGGCTTTTGGCTTCCAGAATTGTGAGAAAATAAGCCACTGTTGTTTTGGCCACCTAGCCTGAATGCTGTGTTTTGGCAGCCCTTGCAGATAAGTACACACTGTCACGCTTGTCATCTCCCTTGGTTTCCTTTGACTGCTACATGCTGAGGGGTGGAAGACCAACATCTCAAATGCCTGTTTACAGATGAGAAAAATGCAGCAAAGAGATAAGAAACCCCTTACCCGAGGCCATGAACCAAAATAGCTGGTGAGTGGAAAATAAAGTTTCTAAATCCTTGCTCAGTGTTCTCTCCCTGACAAAAGGCTTGATAACAGGTCTTTCAGTCATGCTGTGCCTACACTGGTAGTTATACGTATGTGCTGTCCCATTTATTAGCACCAAAAGCTACATTTCTCTGCAAATATAGATTCCGATTTCATTTTATGAAATAAGACTTAAAACAAGTAAGGACATTAGAAATCCCAAGGATGACATATATTAATATTTTAAAATCATCACTTTTATGTGGCCCATGAAATTATACATCTTGCTTCCCAAAGCAATGTGATAGAACTTGACCAGGGAATGACAACAACAACAAGAAAAAAATTGGTGATTTTTCAAAACCATCTTTATGAGCTATGACATTTCTCAAAACAAGCACTAGGTGATCTGTTGATAAAGTAATGATCATTTAACTGATGTCAATTTGGTTTCCTGATATAAACACCTTAAGTGAGTGATCCCAAATTATTTTCCACAATGCTTTTTAGGTCACTTTTATTTAAAAATATATGCTCTTAGCTTGGATTTAAAATTTTTTAATGTCAAATGTTTATAATACAAAAATTTGAATGACAGAATTGAATGACAGCTTTGAGTGACAGAGTTCATAATACATTTAGCATTTTGTGGTGATTCATTAATTCACTCCTTCTCTAATAAATATTAAAGTGTATATCTTAAGCTTATGTTGATGAATATGACATGGTCTCAATAAAGTTTTGAGTGAACAAACAGGAAGTGTTTGTGTGTGTGTGTGTGTGTATGAATAATGTTTCAGTGTAATGAATATGTCACCTTATGTATGCAAGAGATTTCTAGTGTACAAATCTAGAGATCAAACTGGTAGGTCATAAGTTGTGTCTTCAATTGTGTAATATAGTAAATAGGTCTTCACTTTACTCTTCTGCATCCCATTTTCCCAACATTCTGAAAATTTACCAATATTGACTTGAACAACTTAGTAAGAATAACATGATAGCTGATAATTGTTATAATTTGTGATTCCCTGATTATTTAAATTACTAATCCATCAGAAATTTCTTTGTTTGCTTTTGTTCATAAATAAGTACTGATCTACTTTTTTCTCCATATGGATGACCAGTTGATCCTGCATCATTTATTGGATGGTCAATCTTTTGTTCATATATGTGTCCTATGTTATATCCTGAGCTTTCATAGATATGTAAGTTTACTTTAAGGCTATTTATTACTTTGGTTTATTTGTTTGACCCTCCAACTCTATGCACTGCTTACTTTTTATGTTTTTTTTTCAGTGTAGTCCTATATTAAGTAAGCAAAGTCCTCAAAATTTTTCTCATATCAACCTATAACTTACTCATGTGTGTTTTAACATAAAGTTGCCTTGTTTCTGAGAAATGCTTATAGGATTTGATTGAAATATTTTTGATTATATGTATATTAATTTATATGAGTTTCTTTTAGGACTTTCAAGTATATGAACATGGTATATTTCTCATTTATTTATGTCTTCTTTTATTACATTCAAAAAGTATTATTATTTAATTCTGTTTATTAGATTTGGTTATAGCTGTGTTAGCATTTGGATTATTATAAATGTTAGTCTTTGAATTCAATTTCCTATACTTTGTTGAAGATGTAAAGGAATATAATTTAAATAGATCAATAACTAGAGATTTATTATCCATAAACCTCAGAGAATAATATTTTTAATTATGATCATATTTATTGACTTTCCTAAATTTTCTTTGTGCATCGTCTGTGGATAAATTCCATTTTATTTTTTTTTTCATCTTTTTGTGCTATTTTACTTTGATACATATTTTTTAATGTAATGACGAATAGAAGTTAAGAAATCAGGATAGCAACCTTCTGGTCCTATTCAGAAAACAATGTCCACCTATATGCTGTTCCATTTTAACATATTATCATCTTGGATGACAATGGACAGCAACAATCAGAACCTTAAAATCTGTTGAGTTCTAAATGCTTTCCCAGTGCATTGCAAATTAAGTATGAAACTAATTCTTTCACTCTTTTTATTAGTTATAGGTGTACTATTATATTCTCATTATTAACCTATTCCATAATCCTTTTACTTGTTTCACAGGTATTTACTGATTGTTAATCATCAACCACTGCTGGTTCTAGGCTTTCCATGATGAGTGAAATAACAAAGACCCTGCTCTCACAGAGCTTGTGGATAATAAGGGAGAGACAGGTTACACAGAGAATTACAGAGTGCTGATTTCCTTACAATCCAATGGATACTGTGAATCGCCAAGTGTAATGTTATATCAGAGTACTTAGGAGACTGAAAGAGAGTAATGGTGATAGAGAGTTGGTGGGTCAGGACATTTGAACTTTAGTCCAATGAGGAGTATGAACTAGATGAGCAAAAATGGGACCCCTATCAGGAAAAGTGCTCCAGTGCAGGTTGGGATTGTGAACAAAGTTATTGTACAAAGTGTGTTCAAAAATTATTTGCTATGGATATTAAATAGGCAGCCTAAATAGAAAAAAAATATATAAAATGCTTGAATATAACAAATAATCTTCTGATTGTTCCTACTTGGAAGGCATCTTATATATCACTTTGAATTACTTCTTAGTTAATTAGGAAGAGTAAACTTAATAAAGAGGAAAGCCATGGAAATCGGTACAGGGAAAATCAAGATCATGGCTACCTATGTTTTTGCCTCATGCACAGGTCTGTAGTCCAGTGGAAATATCATAAAGAATGTGTTCTGTTGGGAACATAATCATGCCTAACCAAGCAATGAGACCCTATCTAAACTACCAGCTTGAAAATTGGTTAGGAAGTTGACAGATTAAAAAAAAAATAGATACTAGTGTCTGTTGTGCTCCACTGCCTTTCCCATCCTCCCCCCTCCCCCCTCCCCACCTCTCCCCTCCCCTCCCCTCCTCTATCTCTACCCCCTCCACTGTATAACCCTGAGGGTCTCCTTCCATTACCATGCAATTTCCCTTCTCTCTCCCTTTCCCTCCCACCTCTCATCCCTGTTAAATGTTAATCTTCTTCTCCTGCTCTTCGTCCCTACTCTGATCTTAGTTACTCTCCTTATATCAAAGAAGACATTTGGCATTTGTTTTTTAGGGATTGGCTAGCTTCACTTAGCATAATCTGCTCTAATGCCATCCATTTCCCTGTAAATTCTATGATTTTGTCATTTTTTAATGCAGAGTAATACTCCATTGTGTATAAATGCCACATTTTTTTTATCCGGAGCACAACAGACACTAGTATGGCAATATGTAAATCAATGGATGTGTAACTGATGTGATTCTGCAATCTGTGTATGGGGTGAAGGTGGGAGTTCATAACCCACTTGAATCAAAGTGTGGAATATGATATTTCAAGAAATTTGTAATGTTTTGAACAACCCACAATAAAAAATTAAAAAATAAATAAATAAATAAATAGATAAATAGATAAATAAAACCCCATGCGGGGGCTGGGATTGTGGCTCAGGAGTAGAGCACTCGCCTAGCACAGGCAGGACCCGGGTTTGATCCTCATCACCACATAAAAATAAAGGCATTGTGTTGTGTTCATCTACACCAAAAAATAAATATTTAAAAAGAAATCCCATGCCCATTTTTAAATTGAATTATTTATAAAAATTCTTATCAATCTGTGGAGATTCCTTTTTTTTTTGGGGGGGGGGTAGTAGAGATTGAACCCAGGGGGTACATCCCAAGCCCTTTTAATTTCTTAATTTGAGATAGGGTCTTTCTAATTTGTTCAGGCTAACCTTGGATTTGCAATCCTCCTGCCTCAGCCTCCTGAGTAGCTGGAGTTATAGGTTTGTGCCACTTTGCCTGGAGCCAATTCTTTTTTGTACTAAGGATTTTACCCAGGAGTGCTTTACCACTGAGCCACATCTCCAGCCCTTTTAATGTTTTATTTTGAGACAGGGTCTCACTAAATTTCTTAGGTCCTGCTAAATTTTGAGGCTGCCCGTAACCTTGGTGATCCTCCTGCCTCAGCCTTCTGAGTCGCTGGGATTACATGTGTGGTCCACTGCACCTGGTTGCAAATTCTTTTTTTTTTTTCCTTTAAATATTTATTCTTAAGGTTTTTTTTAGGTGGACACAGTATCTTTATCTTACATTTATGTGGTGTTGAGGATCGAACCCAGTGCCTCGCCTCGTGCATGCTAGGTGAGCACTGTACCACTGAGCCACAACCCCAGCCCTGCAAATTCTTGATATATTCAGGATATGAGTTCCTTTTTGATTATTTATATTGCATATACATTTTCCCATCCTGTGTTTATTCATGTCTTTTGATAAACACACTCTTATTTTAATGAAGTCAAGTATATTAATATTTTTCTTTTTAACTATTTTTTAGGTCTTATTTAAAAATTATTTCCTCACTTTGAGTTTAAGAATATGTTCCTTTGAAGCAAATGTATGGTATGTCAAGATCATTGTATTGTCTTGAACAACTAATAGAAAAAAAAATTATGTAAAACTATGTATTTGCCAAAGTTTGAGTTTCTTATTTTCTTTCATAGTGAATTTCTCTATTATTAATAAAGATAATTATGCTTATAAAAAATAGATAATTTTTGTCTTAGTTTTTCTGTTACTGTCACAAAATACCTGAGACTGGGTAAATTATAAGTAAAAAAAAATGGTTATTTGGTTCACAGTTCTAGAGTTTGGAAAGTCCAAGATAGGGCTGCTACTTCTGTTTAGCTTCTAGTGAGCCAACTGCACTAAAGAATGTAGAGAGGCAGAAAGGGGAAATAGGCACATGTGGAATCAGAACATATGCAGAGAGTCTGAGAAGTCTGGATGCATCTCAGATTTTCTCTTTATTTTATTTTGATCTCCACTTTTCTTCATACCCATGAGGACAATTTTTGAATAAAAGAAAAAAAAAAACTAGTGATTTTAAAATAATTTAATTGGATTCACTAACATTATCAGGAGTAATCCAATATTGTCTGTGGGCATTTTGGCAGCTTTAGATTGATGATTTTAATACAGCCTTTCTTCCAGGACCCAACAAAAGGCATGTTCTTGCCTTGGCTTCATTTTTTTTTTTTTTTTGAAAAAGTATGGGCATGTGTGAGAGCTCCTTTTTCTTATTCTCACAAAAATGGAGTGCCTCAGTCTGCATTTTTCCTATTCAGTTTTAAGTATGAATTTGATTTTAAAATTTAACTGCAGTCTCCTTGGATGTGCAACCACTCCCAGCTAATTATGTAGCTGTATCAAATATGCATTTTCTTTAAAAGCGTATTACTGTTTTGCCTTTATCCACCAATGGTTCTTGGATAAAAGGTGGTAATAAAATGTTAATGTGTATTTAGTTACATGAGATAAAGTAATACAGAAATTTCTGAGGTGTAAAATGAGATGCATAATTGCTTCTAAAACATAAGAAAAGCAAACTCAGAATTACAAGCCCACACAAGCATGAGTTCTTGACCACCTGGGGTTGGCCTGCTTTGTTGTCTGTTCCTGAATAGAAGATGAGGTTCTGTCTTTCATGTATTTTCCCTCTAAAGCAGCTGCAGTATTCTTAAGTTCTTAGTGACTTGGCAAGTTCGAGCATTATACCAAGCTCATGGACTTGGCCTGTGAACAAGAGTTCTAGAATTCTGGAAAGCTCTGGCAGTAGGGAGGCCTCAGGTCCTAACCTAAATCTCTTCATTTGGAGTTTCCCTCATCAAAATCCCCTCTCCCTTTAGGATTCTGTGCATGCGATTACCTTTTGGCATGCGGAGGGAGCTTCCTTTCACAATGAAGGAAGTGTGGTCAAGGCTGGAGAGGGTGCAGTGGTTCACAAAAGAAGGGATGTGAGTTTTCCTAATAGACTATCACACAGGAAGGATTTCTATGTTTTGGATAAGTGTCTGCATAGGCCCCCGTGTTAAAGGCTTGGCTCCAGACCTGTGTCTCTTGGAAAATTTAAGAAATTCACCTTTATATAACCTTTAAGAAAATCACCTTTATATTAGTTTTCTAGTCATATGGAGGCATGCTGCTTAAGGGATATTGGGAACCTGGCCACTCTTTCTCTCTTTCCCTCTTTCACATGTTCCTGCCATGATGTACTGTCCCGCCATAGGCCCAAAGCAACAGGGCCAATAAGTCATGGATTGAAACCTCCAAAACCACGAGTCAAAATAAAGCTCTTTTCTTTTAAAATTAAATTATCTCAGGTATTTGTTATGGGAACAGAAGGCCCATGAGAGGTGAGACTGAAGCTCTGGGACATTTTCAGTTCTAGGCATGCCTACCTGAGTTTTTATCTTGCAAATAGAGAACAATGACAGCCCCCATCAACCTGCAGGCCCTGAGACACAGGGCAGAGTAGAAGCAAACCGAAGCTATGAACTATGACCCAGTTGTACCACCACTGATGTGAGACATCAGAACTATTAACAATGGGAGCACTTCTTCAATTAAAAGTTTGAAGGGATACCCCATATATGATCATACTTAGCAACAGGTGATATTATGAGAAGGAAGAGATACACTCTTATTTTACAAGTGAGGAAACTCAGTCATGCAGTGGTGAAGCCACTAGCCAAGGTCAGGAACGTGTGTCATGTGGGGAATAGGGGACTTTCCAACCATGGAGTTCAAATCACAAGACCCAGGACATACCTGAAAATAACTCATGAACTCAAAGACCTGGAGGATGAACCTCCCTTGGAAGAGCAAAGAAACCTTATTTGAGGAACAGAGTACGATCACTTCAGATTGTAACCCCATCTGGATGGAAGGGGGATATTTGTAAGCATTTCAAATTAAAATTGAGTTTCCAGAGAGCAGCTACTGGGCTTGTCCTGTTGGAGACTCACCCTGGGTCTTATCTATGCCAAACAGGTAACCTACAATTTTTCAGAAAGAACTCTCAAGTACTCTGCCTCTCACGTGGAGAATCATGCCTGTAAATTGGAATTTCCACATGATGAGAAATCTTTCTGTTTCCATCTATAAGTGGAGGGGTGTAAGTTTTCCTCTCATTTGTGGTTATCAACATTTTTTTTTCAACATGAGGTAAGAAGTTATTGAAATGTATCCAGTGGGGAAAATGTGGAGCAGATATTGACAAGTTTCTTTTACTTTGTTCATTTCTCTGTGAAATTTTAGCATAAATTCCAATATATTAAGTAATAAATGCTAGTTAAAAGTGTCAGTGAATATTTCAGAAATTCACCTTTATAAAGTTACATGTTTTTCCAATTGCACAGTCATATTTTTTTAAAACAAGGACTTTTTATTGTAACTGTGTTGTTTATAGAGTTTTTAATAAGTACGTTGTGTCCATTTTCTCTTTCTTACTCAGCTATTGTACATGCAATTAAAATATTTAAATACTATGTTTATTTACATGTTTATTATCAAATATATTGAGTTCCCTTTTCCCCTAGAAAGAAATAGATGATAATTTATTCTCAATTTTTCGTAGTTATGAAATCAAGCAGATAGAAGAAACCATATTTGCTTTGATAGTATGTATTGGTGATGCTCGAATCTGTAGTTCTTATACATTTACATTCCCAGTACTTTCCTATTTTCTAGGGATGGGAATGCTCAGAAGATATATGAAAAAATGATTCATTCTATGAATAACTCATATGTAGTGGGGGGATTCAAGTACCACAACTAAAATGGTCAGAAAAAAATTTTCATTGCATATGAGACAATCATAATAGCTTTTCAATTATTTAGAGAGGGTCAAGACCTTTTGGGTCTAGATAATGTCAAGAGCTATTTAATAGGTAGCTTCATAATTCCAGAAGCATGCACTTTCCCCCATTGTTCAATATAAAGCCACAGTATCTTTCTGTCACAGATATTATGGGATGTTCATGAAACAGAAGAAGAAACTGAAGCCAAACAAGGTAAGTTACTTGCCACAAGGTCCCAACTATGCTATTGTAGTTAGTACACTGACTTCATAGTGAGTTTAGCTTTCAGTTGCCCAGAGCTGGGATTTTTCAGAAACATGATAAAATAATAAAATTGTTAGACACAGAAACAATATTTATTGAGCTCTCATGGTCAGGCATTGTTCTGAGTATTTTCCATGTATTATCTCACTTAATCCTCACATAAATCCTGTGAATCACAGAAGATTAAGTGTCTTGTCTAGGACCACAAAGCAAGGAAGAAAGGTTTGAATTAGAATTAAAGAATGTTCATAAATTTGATAAGTATTTGGGACAAGACCATGACTGTTTGATGGACTAATCTACCTAAACTTGGCAGAAGCAACATGAAGTTGCTGAGTTCAGGCAGTGGGAAGTCTGGCTTAAAGGACAGCACATCACTTTTGGACCAAAAGTGACAACCATGTGAAGCCTGAGACTTATGGAGAGAAGTGTAGAAACAGCAGGTTGGAGGGAAAACAGGGGTGGGGGCACTGGAGAACCCCAAGAAAGTCGAAGGAGTAGAGTGGTCAGCATGGAATAGAGATGTAGAATGGGAGAGAAAGGTGAAGTTCAGGGTCTGTGTCTATGACAGATATGTGATTCTTTTGCAAGCTTTCTGGGAGGCTCAGATTCTTAAGTGAGAAATATGGGAATTGGCTCATATTCTGGAAACCAGTGTATTTCTCAAGACTGCAGCAGAAGTTTTCCTTCTTCAAATCTGTATTTGAATAATCATATGGTTGGAGAAGCTCACTTCCAGGTGGGATGACAATACTGCAGTTAGTACTGCCTTAAAATGTGAGAAATATAAATGTAAAAATCTTCATTTTTATTCTCTAAAAATGAAAATATGGTAATTGATTAACATGTCACCAGATGAGTTTGTCAACAGGTTTTGAATGCAAAGCTATGGAGCATGTATTTTAAGAGAATTTGCTTAGGGAGGATCTTAGTGAACTTGACCATTGGTATTTCATCACAGAGTTTCAGAATAGTTTGCAAACAAACCTGGGAACAAATCTGTTTTTGCTGTTTACTAGCTGCATAACATTGAGTGCATATTTTAATTTCTCAGAATCTCAGTTTTCGGATATGTGAAATGGGACAATATTGGCTACCTCACAGAGATGTGAATGGATAAAATAAAAATAATACATGCACAGTGATTAACAAGAAGCCTGGCAATTGTAAGCACTCCCTAGTTGTATATCATCATTATCATCACCTGTCATTTGTGTTCCCAATCTAGATTTATGTGTAATTAGTTTCAGGCAAACTAGATACCTTAATGAAAATGTGAGGTCTTAGTAACTGGAAACCTTCTTATTCAGAGCTGTTGTCATGAGCTGCAATGTAAGTGTATTAATTTTATTGGTCATTGACTAAATACACATACTATTTGCAGAGTACCTGGTGTGTGACCAAGGGAAGCTTACAGAGCAGTATGAAGAAGGGCACAGATAAATACTGTAAGGCAGTATGAGTGTTGCAATCACGTACAAGTATTATGGAGGCACAGAGAAAGTACTTGTTCCATATGGTTGGCCAAGTGATTGGCTAATTGGAGAAGTTATCAGGAAGGTAACATTTGAGTTAAGTCTAGATGGATAAGTAAGAGTCCACTTTGAAAATAAAAGACTAAGGAGGTAGCATGTGAAACCCTCCATTCACACTTGAAAGTACAAAGAACATGTCAGGTAGGAGAAAATGTCAGCTATGGGATGTGAAGTGCAGAGGGGAAGATGGGACAGTTGTGAACAAAAGCCAGAAGAGGAAGGGCACCATTTGCTTTTTTCATTTATAGAATATGCCATGTGATACAGGCTCATGACAGACTTGGTATTTTGAAATAGAAAAGTAATAATCAAATTTCTGTTTTAGAAAGATGATCAGAGATGTGCAAAGGATGAATTGCAAGAAGAAAACCTGGAGGACACTTTATGTTTTCACTGAAAGATGATGATGACCAAGACTAGGTCTAGACATGGAAGATAAATGATGAGGAACTCAAGTGTAAGGCTTTGGGAAGTGCAAGCAATTGAATTTTGACAGAATGTGGATGTTATGGGTTAGATGTAGAGTCCCCCAAAAGCTCCTGTGTGAGACAATGCAATAAGGTTTGGAGGAGAAATCACTGTTATAGCCTTAACCTAATGAGTGAATTAATCCCAGATGAGATTAACTGAGTGGTAACTGGAGGCAGTTGGGGCATGGCTGAAGGAAGTGGTTTTCTTAAGGGCATGGCTATGGGGTATGTATTTTGTATCTGGAGAGCAGAGTATCTCTTTCTGCTTCCTGATCATTATGTCAGCTGCTTCCCTCTGCCACACTCTTCTACCTTAATGTTCTGCCTCACCTTGAACCCCAAGGGATGGAGCCACCCTTCTATGGACTAAGACCTCTGAAACTGTAAGCCTCAAAATAAACTTTTCCTCCTCTATAATGTTTTGGTCAGATCTTTTAGTCACAGTAGTGAAAAATCTGAATAAACAATGGGAATTTTATAGAGGGTGAATTTTATAGAGGTGAATTATAGAGGGTGAATTATTTAGCTTTGACAAATAAAACAGTAGTGATACCTTAGCATCAAGTATGGAATACAAAATGAAAAACAGGATTTCTTGGTGGGGGGAAATTTAGTATCATTAATCTATTGATATTTGTAAAGAGCTTCAAAGGAAAAAAAATTGAATTGGAGCATAAATTTATCACTTTAGAAAATCCCATGTTCACAGAAAATAGTTACAATGTGTGAGAAAATGTAAATTGATTTTCTAACTTACTGTATCAATTAGAATAGAGCTTATAAGATGTGACTTCCAATTACTTTAAGGAATGAAATGGTATATTTGTAGAATGTTTTATAATTTAGAAAATTACATAAACTGTCCCTCACATAAACTGTCTGATTTGATTTTTCCAAGATAACAGGTATCAGAAGCTGATATAGAGACACACTCTCAAAGAGCATGCATTCTTGGGTTAAATCCCCAAGTTGTAATTATTTATAATAGGCATTCTTAACTTGGCTCCTGGGAAGTGCTTTGGAATAAAGATGTATCTGTGATCTCTGTAAAACCTATGTAAGATATTTCTAAAAAGAGACTTTTATCAAAGACTGTCATGATCTTTAACTGATAAGAAATATAGTTGTCTAAGCTGGCTCTTGTAGAGGTTAATTGACTTGCCTACAATCCCAAAATTCAAACAAGAATTCGAGTCTTTGACCATTGGTTTCATGTGCTCTGCAGGGCCATTCTTCTCCTTGGTATTATTCTACTTTGCCATTCTCCTGTAAGGTTAAGTTTCCTGTTTTTCTTTCTTTCTTTTTATTTTTTTTTTCTTTTTTTGCGGGGGAGGTGTGGCGGGAGGGAGGTTCCTCAAGGTGATTAGTATAAATGTCATTTCATATCAGGTTGCAGCCATTAATCATATTAGGATATGCTTGGATCAACCTTAATTTCTTTTGGCTTTAAAGCACGGAAATTCACAATCTAGCTAGCATGGAAGTTGTTTTCTTAAAGGTAGTCTTCCCAAATCCCTGTTGGAGGGGATCATGGCATGGCTTCTGAAGAAACTCCAGTGGCATTTTTTTGATCATCTCTAGGATGTGGAGCTGAATACCATTCTGAAGAAAATTGTTGGTCTTCTATTGTAGGACTCAGACCAATACCTTCAAAACCATCATCTTGACTTCTTTAGCCATGGGGAGCTTTGAGCATCATGTTGAAGTAACCCTTATATTTATACATTATCATCTTTTCCTTGAGTCAGGACATTTTTAATCAATTTAGGAGTGCTGCAAGGGGAACTATAGTATCAATGATTTCCACAGCATTGCAACTAAGGCTGCATGGGACTGAGAGGCCTGGGAACTCTGTTGTTTTTTAGTATTTTTTTTTCCATATAATCTTGAATTTCAGGGCTCAGAATTAAGTCATTTGCCAGAGAGGATATTAGAGGACAAAAAGACAGCCTAAATAGTAGAGATGAAGGAAATTGTCTCACATACCCCACTAATTAGTTTTACCTGGGAAAATTAAGTAGAGACATTTGTTCATAGACTATTAAACATCTTAGCAATTAACTGAAGTTAGACATAAATGTTTAGCAGGAATTATCTTTATAGTTTATAGCATTGGGCTAACAGAACTCCTATCACAATGCATCCTAATAGTCTGTCCCAGTCTGATAGAACTATGTCTAAAATCAACTATAACTTTGTTTGGGAATAATAAAGAATATCTAATTCACTTGTGGAGTCCTCAAGAGTTTCACTGCTCTGATTGCCAAGCATGGAAGCAATAATTTGTTGTTGAATCAAGGAAACAAGAGGATAATTTTATATCAGCCTAATAGAGTTGTTTACTGAAACTCTAATAAGATGTAGGGTTTGGTGTGTGTGTGTGTGTTTCCTTGATTTGGATTGTCTTCATCATTTGAAGGAATAATTTTAGGTCATATGTCTGGTCAGCATGGCACTGTGGCTTAACAAGTGCCGCTGTTATTTTTCTCCCTAATTCTACTCTTTCATGTTGATTTAGAAATATGGGTGCTTTTTTTAAAATTCTCACTTAAAAATCCTTATAGTGTTTTCTGAAAGGCAGTATAAACTTCTGAATGGGTATCACTGACTTATTTATCCATCTTGGAAGGATTTATCAAGCACCTATTATGTGTAGTGTTAATAGATTACTTTCCAAGAACTATGAATTGGATAAGATAAAGAATTGATAACATGACCCAAGTTATCAAGGCCAAGACATTATAATCTATTGGGGGAAACTGTAGGTCCACAACTAATTCACATGTGAAGCATAAGGAAAGTAGGGATAGTCCACTCAGGCAGGAAGCACCCAGGGATCTTAATGAAGGGAATCTTAAAGCAAATGCTATTGCCCAGTTGGGAGAATGAAAGGTATTACAGATTCCATTCTACAGCTCAATATTTGTGATGTTTCTTCATTATTGGTATAGTTCTACAAATGATTGCTTTATGAAGTTTCTGTTCATTGTGTACATATCTACATCATTACTAGACTTCATCTTTTGGGGAACAAAATCATAAAATCAACTCTGCCTGAGATCTGCATTGTTTAATACGGGAGCTGTAAGCAACTGTGGTCATTAAAACTTGAAAATTACTAGTCAGAATTGAGAAATGCTACAACTGAAAACTACATTGAGTTTCAAAGACTTCGTTTTCCAGATAAAAGTAGAATTTCTTTTTTACTCATATTTAGAATACAGAATGAAATGCTAAAATTTCTATATGCTGGGTTAAATTTTTTATTAAATATGTCATTACTATTCCACACACCCCTTTTAGTGTGGCTTCTAGAATATGTAAAATTACATGTGTGAATCTCAATGTGTTTCTGTTGGACAGTACTGTCTTGCAAAATGCTTATGGAACTATGTAACAAAAAGTATGTATAAACAGATTACCCCAGGTAATAACACTGAATCCAACTGCATAAAATGAGTATTAGAGTGAGATCTGGGAACTGGGTCAGAATCAGCTCAGACCTTGATTTCCAAGGTTGTTAATCTCCTTCCCTGTCAGGGCTAAGGTTTTCTCACCTGGGCAATGTGAACCATATTTAAAAATAAATGATCACTAACCCCCTTCTGTATTGAAGTTAGTGATTGAAATGTCTTCTGGGGTATAAGATGGAATCTTATTTGTAATTCTCACAATTTCTCCTCAAATTCTATCAGACTAAACGGTCTTCCTCATTCCAATTCTTAATTTATTTAAGAGAGGTTAAATTTGTAATTACTGTAATTTGGAGTTTCCTTGAACAGCCTGAAGCTGGAGCACAACATCCTTCAATCTGTTTAGTGCTAAGCAAAGCAGTTGAACATATTGCAATTTATATGGATCAGACAGAGATATTTTACAAGGAAATTCCCAGCACTCTTTGAAAAAGTTCAGAGATATCTGAAAGTAAATCATTTTTAGTCCAATAGTTTTTATGATGTCATTTCAAACAACCAACCTCTAGAAGACATAGGTTTCCAATATTAATTTCAAAAATAAAAAACAATCTTTAACTTTATTTGATAGATTAGCTTTCAAAAGTTAAGTTTAAGAGTGTATTTTGATATTAGAGGCAAAATACTTAATATCAAAGGTAGATAATACAGAATACTCAATATACAAGGTGTAAGAATTACCCTGGCCTAATATGATTTTTTTTTCTCCTAAATATGCATGCAATATTTTATTGATTATATGGCCTATGTTATATTTTAAAAAACTTAAACCAGGATCTTACCAGGACTTATGGCTAATTTATAATAATTTATTCTTCTAAACAATAAATATATCTATATGTAATATGTCCATAATAATTCATTTAGGGTTATTTCTTTGTACAGAAATGTTGCCCAAAGGACATGAATATTTTAAGATTCTTTAATATTTTTAAATAAACTTTTCTTCCATAAAATTTATATTGCAAATATGTGTTAATCTTAATAGTGTTCAGCTTGTCTGTTCCCTAAAACCTTACCAATGCTAAAATTTAGATTTTAAATCTTGTGGTAGTTTGATTGGTACAAACTGTATTTCATTTTTGTTGGGGTTGGTATTCCTTAGATTACTCAGAGAACCAGATATTATTTAATGAGCATATTAGAAATTTCTTATTCTTTTTTTGTGAATAGCTTATTCTTAAGATTTATCTTATTTACTATTTGGGATAGTTTTCCTTTTTGATAGGTAAGCTGGTTTGAATAACTATTCTCCTTCCTTCGACTTCAAATTCTGTTCATAAACAGGTCTTCTTACTCACCCTAGTATTCAATGGTTATTAGTAAAAACAAGTGTTTACAATAGGGGAAAACAACTGCACATGGGCCACCGGGGGGTTATCAGGTTCTTCCAGGAGGAGAAAGGCCATTTAACCTCCATTTATTTTTCTTTTGTTGGAGTTTTTTAGAGCAGTTGTTTGTATTTTTTTTTCCTTCTGAAAAGACCTCGAAGCAGTATTAGATGTATTAAGATATCTGCTATAAACAAGACTTGTCAGTCACCTGGGCTACCACAAGTCACTTATTTGAACCACATTGGTATATCCCCTTGCAAAATCACCTTCATTGAGCTGTCATGACAAGGCCATTAAAAGAAAGGCCATATGAAATATTGTAATGGATTTGTAGTGAAAATATTATCCTGGCCACTTTTTTTTTTATAACACTGACATTCCAATATTTGAAGGACATATTTTATAAAATGGAGTGCTAGAAAAAGCCAAAGAGTTCCCCTGGTCCATCCTCCTTCTCATCCTTTCTTCTATCTTTCCTCCTCCTTTTCCTTTTTACCTTCTCCTTATTCTTCTTTCCCTCTTTCTTCCTCCTCCTCCTCCACCTTTTCCTCTTCATCTTTATCTTCCTCCTCCTCCTCTCCTTTTCTCTCTCTCTCTCCCCCCCACCCCACACACACTTATTCCCAATCATGTTACAGGTTTTAACTTTTCTGATTGGAAAGTCAGGGCCAAATTTAATGCTTCCTCACAGTGATAGTATTGACTATTAGTACCTACTATTTTAGCAACATAGCCATATGGTCAGTTTCTCAGTTTTATTTTTAAATCTTTACCTGTAACTTATTTTTTTCATTATTTGTTGAATTTTGTATATGGGTTTATTTCTTGCTGTTGTTGGTTATGGAAAAGTCCCTCTTTCCTGAAGACAATGACAAAAAATACTAAATCCTTTTTGGAAAGAAGCAATGCTAAATAGAAATAAGCCAATCAATCTCTAGTGTCTTATTTCTGCCCATGCCTGAGCAGTTTTTGCAAATTAAGTAAAGAATATCGTTATGGTTTGGATAGGAGATGTCATTCATAAAGTCTATGTGGCATTGCAGGAATACTTAGAGATGACATTATTAAATATGAGAGATATAACTTCATCAGTGGATTAATCCATTTGATGGCTTAATAATTTGAATGGATTACTGAGTGGTAATTTCAGGCAAGTGGAAATTCCTTCTCCTCCCCTCCTTTCCCCTTTCCTCTCTTCTTCCTCCCCTCCACGCTGGTTGCCATGAGCCTAGAAGCTTTCCTCTAACACCCCTCTCACCATAACATTCTTTGTCACTTCAGGAATATCATGTGGGCCCACCATGGACTAAGACCTCTGAAACTCTGAGCCCAAATTAAACTTTTCCTCTTCTAAATTGTTCTTGTCAGGTATTTGGTCACAGCAATGAAAAACTAACACAATTATCATTATTTTCATCATGATTTTAAGGTTTATTACATAAAATGGGCTATATTTGCCTATTTTTTTGCAAAAAAAAAAAAAAAAACTGTTGCTGCTGAGTTGAAAAGGTGCAATTCATCATTACTATTTCTCAGATTTTTAGTTTTGGATGTGTTTGCTTGTTTTAATGGTGATATTTATCTGTTCCAGGTATCAATCCCTTGTTTCATCATATTATTTTTGCTCAGTCACTGTTGTAAGAATAAGTGAACAACATGAGACTCGTTTGTGAATATCAATCTAACTTTATGGGTATCCTTCAGGGCAATTTTATGGTCCTGAGAGACTTCATAAATCATACAAGCAGTTGAAGTTACCTCAATACTCTAGCCTTGCACACATTTCAGCATTTTAAATAGGAATGTGCTTTAGAAACTAAGCAAAGTATAAAGGATATGTACTAAAAGCTAAATATTTGTTTATGTCCTCCTATTTAAGTCACAGGCTTTAGTTTTCCCTGCCTTTTGTTAGTAATCAAGGTCATCTGTATGATGCACAACTGTGGGGGGAGCTGTTTATATGGTCAATTTTAGCCCCCTGTGGTGTTCAGGGAATTTTTTTTTTCTCCAGGGAAATATTTTTAAAGTGTGTTTTAAAGGATACATTTCAGTGATCATCAACTCTTCTTCAAAATTTTAGAAATGATGTTTTTGTCAAATCAGATAATTTTCATCCTGTATACTGAAGAGTACTGTGAGAAAGCCTGAGCTCTATCACATATCAAAGTGCTGTTTGGATGTTGGCACTCCTAAGTTCATTTTTAGAAATTTTTTTGTTAGTAGTTTTCAATTTCAAATTTAAAATTAAACTCTGTCTGCCAGTATCAGGACTCTCCATCAGCTTGAACTTGGGTGGATGTAGATGACATGCTACTTTGGAGCTTGCAATTTATAGGAGGACCACAGTCTGCTTTACATGGAGATTTTTGGAAAGAGGTAAACAGATGGAGCCTCCATGGGAGTAGCTGTGCCCAATCACACTAAGGTCTATTAAAGAAAAGTTCCTAGAGGAGAGATGTTGACAAGAGTAGGAACCAGGTAGGGGAGGGAAGAGAGGACACTAATTTAATCACAGACTTTCCCAAATTAGGGTTGTGCAAGCCATGTGTGCCTGACTCTGTTGTCTAATATTAAAGTCAACCTCACTCTCTTTGTTGTTGCTATTGTTAGATTCTATTATCACATCTAGGAAAAAAAATTTCTTAACATTTTTAGAATAAGGATTAAAACCTATTAGAGTAAAACCCATTGGAATAAGGATTCTCCTAACAATGTTTAATAAATGGAATTCTGTAGCATTGACTTTTCCTTTTTTTTTCCTTAAATATGGATGGAATCACAGTTGTCTTCTTGTGAACATTAAAAAGAGACCACACCCTGCCAAAGGATTTTCTGAATTTCTGCCTTCCTGCAGACTTCTGATCATTTGAAAAAACAACAACAATGACAAAAACTCTACCCTGTAAAGCCAAAGTTTCTTCTACTTGCACTCAAAGACATTCCTCAGATACTAGTCACCTCAACTTACTGTGACATTTGCCTTTTTGCTCTTCAATAATCTGATTCTTGATGATAAGGGAGAAGAAAATACATGAAACTAAATTTATCCCAGCACATCTCAAAACCTCAAATTTCCATCCCACCGAGCCAGGAAGATCCTCACATATGAGGTACTTAATAACTGCAGACTGGATGTGAAAGATAGGAAAACCCTCTATGAGGGTAGTGATTCAACTCCTTGGAGTTCTCTGACCTGACTTTTCCACAGTGCAAGGCAATACTCCTAGATCAGCACACATCTCTACTTATACAAACCTTCATACTGACTTAATGTTGTAGGAATCCACCTCTGTTTTAAGTTGCCCTTTTTGAGGACACAAAAAGGAGATCTGAGTTCCTGAATATATTGTGCAAAGCTTGATTATACTTATATACAATACAGAATAATTAAGGGCACTCCCAAGCTTCACCTCTTGGGGCAGCATGTGAGCCACAGGGAAGGGCATTGCCTCACTAGTAGTGGTTATAACAGTGTAAATGCAGATTAGGACCCTGTGGTCATTGTCTGGATGGCATGGCCACTAGAACTGTTCATGTCCTAGACCTTTGATGACAGGAGAGCCTGTCATCAAAGAAGTCCTGAAGAGGGCCACTGTCACTCCAGGATAGGTGTCTAATGGTCATATTTGCACATAGTTTGGCAGCAGGTTGTAGATAGAATCCTGTTGGATACACTATCATGGGTACAAGAATCCCCTACTCTTTTCAGATGATCTGATGTTTAAGTCTAAAAGCTGTGGGCTTTGCACTGCAGTCAATATGGATTAGAATCTCCAGCATTGTGGTTGCAAAAGTCATAGAAAGTCTGGGCAAGCCTGCTCATTTGGTTCACTTGAACTGGAGCGAGCCAGTAGGTGCCACTGGCTGACAGTATACTCTGTGATGGTCTTACAGATGCATTTTTCACAGCTATAATGTGGGTGTTGTAGCTGAAAATGTATCCAAAACAAAACAAAAAATAATGCAAGTGATAGAGAGCAAGGCAAGGTTGCAGTTCTGCCTCAGAATAGGACACAGAGTGCAAAGAAAACCAGGCATTTTGACAGAGTTTGTACCAGTTTGGTGTCTTCTCGAAAACATCTTACTTGAGTTAAAAAAAAAAAAAAAAGTAAAAAGTTTTCTCAACACCACAGTAACCCAGAAGTCATGTTAAAGTTAAAGCCTTGTTTTCTCAAAGAAAACAGGAACAGCTATTGCTTCAGGATAGCTGAAGGTGCTTGGAGCTTCTTCTTAAAAAGAAGTCCAGATGCTGATGCTTGTGTGTTATATCTTTAGCACAGATCATCTTCTGGTCAGGAGTAGGTGTGGAGCTTCCCATTATGGGAACAGGATTGATTCCACAACAAAGCAAGCTGTTTCCAAAGCAGTCTGGTCACTGGAGGACATTGCTGTATTCAAAATCAATGAAGCCTTTGCAGCCTTCTCCTACAATAGCTGAAGAACTTGGTTTAAATCCAGGGAAGGTCAACATTTGGGGAGGAGCTATGGTGACTTGGTTCATCTCTTTGGAGCATCTGGTTTTCAAATCTTGTGACTGTTACACACACTGGAGGGAATAGGTAGAACTTGTGATAGGACTTCCCTGTGCATTGGGGGTGGGACAGGAATCATAATGTGTATTCAGAGAGGGCTAATTGCTTCACAATTAATCATGCTAAAACTGAGCCTGAATCTAGTTTCTTTTTAAACTAATAAAATATTAATTATATGAAACTGGAGGACCAAAGTGAAGATGGAAATCATCTCCTATTTCATAACAGCCCAATCTGACAACTTGCTGTATGATAATGTGAATACTCAAGGTATAAGACAATTGCATCTAACATTGTTATAAATAGAAGAGAATCAGATCAGTCATCAAGGGCCCCTGAGTGAAAAAGGATATAAATAAGAAATATGCTTCCAATATAAGGAATTGTGTGGAGACCAGTTACAAATGCTTCCATATCTGCTTGTAGTCTGCTTGGTTTGATGGTTAAGAGAGATGTCATTGAAACCAAATGAAAATGTGTTTAAAATTATTTTTTATTGCTGATGGCTGCATGTTGTTGAAAAACTTCATTAACTGTGCTGAGGAAGCTTTACTTTTTTTGTAAAATACACATGAAATGCCACTTTTACAGAGTGTTTTGGATTAAATTAAACATTTATATTAAAAATATACATATAATCTATATGTGTATACATATATATTACATTTGACATGTCCCAAGCTATCGTTAATAAATGATAGTTGTTATGTTAATGGTTATGGTGATTCTACAATATGATAATTAATTAAAAGATGTGATTGTTTCAGAACAAAAAAAAGATATATAACGTCTGCTTGCACTAGCATTTTTATTTTTTGAATAATGGTTCTCATTTATGGTCACTTACCTCTTCCCTGAGATGCTTCTGATTTGTCACTGTATTACATTCACAGCTGTCAACCCATCGTTTCCCTGTGATCTTTGCCTGCCTGGCTGTGTTACCCACTGGAGGCCCCAAAGATGACCAGCTTCAGAGATCTTATGTATAACTCATATGACATTTTCAAATTTAAGCAACATAATTAAAAAAGGACTGTTAGCACGCTAGTCAGGAGTTACAAGCATACTTTTTCTTTTGACAGATTTTGTAGAAAGTACCCTGGTTTGTGGATTATTTCTCATGTTGAGGGTTTCCAGGAACCTGCAGTGAGGTTGGTAACCTTTACTCAAGATTCTACAGAACAATTTAATTAATGTTGACCTCTAATGAGCTATTTAGGACTTTGGGGCCATTTTAGTACTTTTAATGGCTTATTTAATTATCTGAAGGGGGCTTTTATAATCTCAAGAGGCATAATTAATAGGCCTTTAGGAATTAAAGAATCACCTCAGAAAATAATATAACATACCCTATGTTGGCAGATAGTCTTCCTGACAAATGATTCCTTTGAGGGAACAGTCCTCAGACAGAAATCCTGGGTTGAAGTCATAAGGGGCACTCTAACAGTTTTTTAATACAGTTGTTGCTCTTTTTTGATTGGCAAGAGTCTGCTCAGAGAGATGCTGAACAGCTCTTTTCTCAAATCTTTGGCTTGAGGCTGACTGTTCTCCATGAAGACAGATATCTTTGGGAGGGCAGCCAAGGGTGTTGAGTATAAAAAGATCAGGAGGCAGTCTCATTCAGAGAGGTAAAGCAAGATTGTTTGGCTCTTCAGACCTTTGCTTGTTTCTTTAATCAGGAAACATCACAAAAAAGCAGAAGTGGTGATGATGTTAACAATAATGATTGGGTTGAATGAATAGAAGTGTAGGAAGAGTATTCAGAAACAGGCACTGTATTACTGTCTGCACAACACTCCAGGTCACAGTAATGTGGCTCTGGATCATATGATTCAAATCCAAGTGAGTTGAAAAGTGGTGCCTGTATCATATGTGGTGGTTACAGGCAAGAATTGCAGATGAAAATCTAATAGGAGAAAAAAGACTAAAAATAAGTTCAGACATAGGTCAGAGAAAAAACATGATGTGTATCAAAATCTTTCTATAAAGCAAGAAAACCACTCTCTACTTCAATGGAGGCTATTGTCAAGATTGAATTTCCATTTTGGAATTCAAGAACATTTTTGTTAAAAGGACAAGCACTATTCATTTTCATATGTACTTAAGGCAAAACAATGATAATGTTCATTTGATTTAAATAAAAAGTGTCAATGTATTTTTAATTGTTGTGAGGTGCAGAGTTATAAAATCTTGTATGTGGTTGAGTTATAGAATACAGATTTTGAGTGGCATCTGCTGAGTTATACAAACGGGGGCAGCAGCGACAAACTATAGACAAAAATAATGGAAGTTAAACTTGTAGAAATACGTTCTACAATAACTAAGAAAGTTTAGGACAAACTTTTAGGATTCTGCGCTCAATTCAACAGGAATGGGAAGCTCTTAAGGGCACTTATGGAAAGAAGTGGACTGATTAGTTGTGGGCTGCATTTTAAGCAAGGGTCGAAATAATTCTTGAAATTTTAAACACACTTAGTAATACCCTTAGTGATAGAAAATGAAAATTAATATCTAGATGTTCCAATATTTTTAAGGATTCTGGAATACATGGATCCCTACCTATCTGAAAAATCTGGTTGCATTTTCTCAGCCTCATGCATTATCTATAAACATTTCCACGTGTCCATCATGGAAGACCTGTCCCATTTCTATACAAAATTTCATCAGTGCTTTTTAATGCCACATTATTTTAGGTAAAGTTGTTCCAACTGAGTGCACACATCTATTAGTGCTAAGTCATATTGGATAATGAAGCACTGTTATTCCCACAGACTTGTGTTAGGTGGACCAGGGATTTTAATTAAATGTCTGAATGGGTGTTGCACAGTAGATACTCTCTAGAAAGCATCTGTCAGGGTTAATATTTTACAAGTTAGCTATGCCTCTTTCAACCTTTAATTATAATATCCTAACTCTTTATTCTTAGTTACTGCTAATAATTTCAAGGTGATACAGATAGAAATTACTTGATTATCCAAGTGACTGCACATTTCAAATGAAATAGAAAGCAATTTCACTGTCTATACATGTTTTATAAGTAAGCATTGCTAATATACTATCATATTGTTTAAAATTATCTGTTTTTCCCAAGAGGAATTGAAAAACACACCATCCCATAGTTGGAAGTGCCTATTGCCTACCACATACATAACTAAACTCAATTTCAATATTAGTATTAACATAGAACTCTCTTTCATCAAAACAACAACAACAACAACAAAAAACAAATACAATCGTGATCACTGCCAAGTCTTCAACTCTCTTTAGGTACCAATTTGCAGTCCTTATTATTTTCTCACAATGTTTAGCTTGACCATGTGAAGTACATTTCAAATATGCATATGACTTTCCCTTTTCTTTTTCTCAGGTAGAATTTTCCCA
This sequence comes from Marmota monax, assembly GCF_021218885.2. Lineage (NCBI taxonomy): Eukaryota > Metazoa > Chordata > Mammalia > Rodentia > Sciuridae > Marmota > Marmota monax. The sequence goes on from NW_026692881.1 coordinate 1,634,454, forward strand.
TTCCTGTGAATGAAACCTTCAGAAAGGACTTTGAATTTTTCTCTAATTCTCAGGAAAATAAAACACTTTAGTAGTCATTTAATGTCTAAATCTCCCTCTTGGAGATATAGATTTCATATGGGCTGTTCAGGATCTGGGCTATTTAAGTCCATCAATTGATGTTCTTGGTCAGAAGGAGTGGAGATCTAGGACCCATGCATTGATATATAATTCCCTTCATATTGGCCCTGGTCCTGAGGTTAAATGAATGGAGATTTTAACTTTTATTTTCATTAGATTCTTTCATATTTCCAAACACTTTTTTAAAAATATTAATTTTGCTTCATTTTAAGAGCTGTGATATTACTGTTTTGCTGATCAATCTGCCAATTCCATGTAAATGGAGTTTACAAACTGATAGCAAGTTATCTTTGTCCCTAAGAAAGCTGAATGTGTATTTTAAGAATATTAGTGAAAACTCTTGATACTTTATATAGAAAAGATAGACTAAGAATATTTCAAAATACAAAAGAATGTTTTTCTTCTCTGGCCTCTTCCGATTCCCATTTTTTTTTTTTTTTTGATGCTGTTGCATTTGACAATGTCTCGTCTTACTGTACTGTTTTCTAGAAGCAGTGGAGAGAACAATTAGATCGTCATTCTTTCTTGGAGTAGAAAATTCTCATGACACATTCTCATGGTTTTCAATATTTGAAGACAATATCGTGGCAGATCTGATCCAGGCAGATCAGAATAATCACAATTTAAGTAGAAGAGAAGCAGGTTGAAATAACCCTTAGTTCTAAGAGATCTGTGTCATTGTAGTTCTCATTTCATAGGTCTTTGAAGATATTTTTTCTTTTATTTAAGACCAGGAGTTTATAGGGCAAGTTGTCCTCTTTAAAGGTACTCATTTGCCCTTTCAGTATCTTAATTTTGGAATTATACTGTTAAATAATTATTTTAAAAAACATGTAAAAATCATGACTTTAAGCAGGTAAAAAATGGACATGTATTATATATTTAATATAACTTATTAATTATGGAAAATAAGATGTAACAAGTTTAAAGGAGGATCCAAAGGAAAGGTATAATTATAGATCAGGAATATTGAAAAGAATGTGCAATTGGAGACAAAGTTGCCCTCTGCTATAATGAAGGAGTTGGTCAATGGGAACTCCAACAGGAAGTAGAGTATATGTCCATAGGTAGAAATTATTTTGTGCTGTTAACAGTTATCAACAACTTACAGAATTGTAAAATAGCTCAATGCATGGTTAGAATGAGGTAGCCTGAAAAAGTACTCTAAATAATGCAATTTTCCCTTCAAGTACAGATGTTTTTCTACAGTGTTTCATTCCCTCTTTACTTAGTTAAAACCTTTTTATCCATTAAGATCATCTTTAGCATGTACCTTTGGAATTCTTGCCTGATGCCTTCTATCTGACTTTATATTTCCCTTCATCTCTCTAGTTATCTTGTAAATAGCAATCACTGTGTTTACTCCATTACATTATAATTCCATATTAATTGAATATTTTAGTCCCTCTTCTTTAAGACCAGGACTATATTTATTTTTTATCTATTTATTTTATCACACAGCATTTGCACAGAATTAGGTACCCAGACAAAACTTAAAAGATGATTAAAGAAGGAAGGAAAGAGTGATTGATTTGTGATTGGGTTGAGTGTATATGAGCATGTGTGATAAGCAAGAATTTAGTACCTTCTAGAATGCACAAGGAATTTTAAGCATGGGCCCTTTAACTCTCAGCATAGCACATTTCAAATTATTATTCAATTATACTCTATGCTTACCTGGACTTGCACTTACTTTACTACTTAATCCTTCATATCTTGCAAATACCAGTTTATACTTATAAAATATATACTCTTTATTGTTGTCTGAGTGCAGATTTTTAAAAAGTCATAGGTAATTTAAAATTGTAGTAATATATTTGCAATAGTGGAAAAATTTACATAAGAATAAGCAATGATCTTGTACTGCCTTAGAAATTATTTGAAGTGGAGAGTCAGAGTATCTGTATTTTTTCTAGTATTTCTGGCAATAATGGCTAAAACAATGAAGGAAAACTTATTCCTTTTTAAAATTCTGTTATCATCTTTGCAAGTTTCTTATGTATGTTAAGAGTTAATTCTTTATTAGATGAGTTTATAGTAATGAATAGGCAGAGAATATATCCATGATGTCTGTTGTTTAATGGTTTCTTAATCTCAGATATGTGCACACAAAATAGTGGTTCTCCAAAATCACAAGATTCTTGGATTTCTATTTGAATATATGTTTGCACATGTATTCTCAAAACAGAACGAGTGGCTTAGAAACTATAAGATGCATCCTGCATAGTGGTAAAGGGCAGAATAGAGTGCCTCTCCTCTCAACCACTCCCTTCTCTTTTCTTCCTCCTCCTCCTCCTCCTCTTATTTTTCTTCTCCTTTTCCTTCCTCTTCCTCCTTTTCCTTCCTCTTTCCCTTCTTCTTTTCCTTCTCCTCCTCTTCTTCCTCCTCCCTTCCTCCTTCTTCTTCTCTTTCTTTTGGTCATTAGCTTGGACCCAGGTCTTTTCACATGCTAGGCAAACACTCTGCCACTCTCTCCAGTTTACTAGATTTCCTTGTCTTTGCCAAACAGACTGGGAGCTAAGTAATGTCAGAGTCCTTGGCCTGTGTTATTGGGTCAAGAACACTCCCAGAACACTTCTCAGGGTCTGGAACATTACCCAGGCCCAGTGGACTAATAAGAACAGATGCCCCCTTTCTCTAGTAGTTTTCTTTGAGGAGAAACCTCATTTTTACCTGTGTTCTCTAGAAACCAAAGAAATAGTCTCCAAAGCAAAGACTCAAAAATGAATGCACTTTAGCAAGTGTTGTCCACGGTGCTGAATGGAGTTTGGCACTTACTTAGAGGATTTGATTTTCTTTACTGAGCTGCCCTGTAGTTTGAGCAGCTTGCACTTATGCTTTCTAGTCAGACTCTCCCAGCATGCCTTCTAGAATTTACTACAACTTTAGGATCCCAGGGAGTGAGGACTGACCTAAGGTCAAATGCATCAACCCACTCTACCACTAACGTGCTGCTAGAGGAATGAACCGATGTGTATCAATGCCTGTGGTATTCAAGACAACATATTAAAACATGGATTCATTTTAACTCCCTATGGTGTGAAGCTGTAAGGCAGGAGATAAAATTCATACCCTGTGGTTTCCTTGCTCTTATTTTCTCCTTTATAGTGCATTCATTCCTTCTCAGCATCTTTGGGCATGCACTGTGTTTTCTATAATGAAAGTAGAAAAAATGTATTCTCATTGCTTATTTTTAGCACTGTTGCTATGCTAAACTGTAGCCTAGATGTCTTATTAAAATCAATTCAGGATTTGAATTTTCATTCTCTTTAATTCAGTGGCATTACTACTTGTCCTGAAAATATATCAGCATGTATGAGTATTTATTTAACTATTTCTTATGAATTGTTGGTAAAATATTTCTCATCCATTTAAAGAATGTATTAAAATAGGTGCACAAAGATTGGGAGCAAAATTTGTCATTTTTTTCTTGATTATTTTGTGAGGTGATAGATACAACTGTTTATTCATTATTCCAAGAATAATTTTTGGTATTTGTAGGGTGATATTTGCACTGTTCAAAACTTAGTGTGTTAAATAAAGTGCTTGACAATTGTGCTTTTAATTAGTTTATGTCATGGTTAAAAGACTTCCTAACATATAGATTCAGTGATCTGAATTTTTCTACATAGAAATTGAGGTCTTACAATACTTATCATTAAGGCCATAATCTACACTTCAAGGCTAGTTTTGCTATTGCACATGTATAAAGACAGACAAGATGAATCTGCTATTTCTGCAGTGAGGTATGGAACTGTTTTGTGCTGTTGTCTTTCATGTTGATTCTCAGCTCTAGGATCATGGGCAGGAACAGAGCTTAGAGGAAACTGGCTCACTCAGTTTTTAAGTAAGACTCCTCTTAAAAGTTAACTAGCATGAGGAGGTAAGAACTGCATTTAACCTAAAGGTTGCACTTAAAGTGGTTAGATCAGAACTGTACCTCATTTTAGATTAGGTAAACTCATCAGCATTAAAAAATGTCATAACAACAAAGGGGGGATCATTAATTGTGAAGTGTTCTGATTCTAGGTAACCTATTATACTATTTGCTTTCGTAATTGTTATCTCATTTAATCTTCCTAACAACCATATAGGACACAGATCATTATTCCCATTTTATAGATGAGGAAATCAGGTTCTGGAAGTTTGAGTGGCTTCCTCAGTGGCTGAAGCTAGCATTCAAAGCTAAGGCTCTATGATTCAAAGTCTTTTTTATTTTATGTGATGCTAAAATCAAGACATGTCATCCTTCCTGTGGAAGACTATTCACAGTTTCTTTTAATTTTTGGTAAACTCACAGAACGTGAGGTCTACTTGTAACAGATTTTGAAGTGTACAATACAGTGTAGTCAACTGTAAGCACAATGTTACAGAGCAGATCCCTAGAACTTTTTTTTATCTTGCATAGCTTGAACTGTACAGCCATTGAACAGCCACTCTCCAGATGAATTTACATCTATAACTAAATTCTGGTTATGCATTCCCCTCCCTGTTAGGTAATTTTTGTTGTTGTTGTTCATGTTGTTTTGAATGGAGAGGGAAGAGGTGCTACTGTAATGCTGAGTTTAGGGTCATCACTGTTTAGCCAACAGATCTTGGAGAACACTTTCTATAACATGTCAGTAGCCAGATTTACTTTCAAGATGATCAGACTATTTGCAAGCTGTTTTACTAATCAGTGGAAGATGAATTAGATTATAATTTATGATCATCAACAACACAGCTTCTGTTCCATTTAGTCTACAGACTTTTTCATGTACTTTGAACTCCAAGTTGATGGTGCCCCTGAAGCAGGCAGAATATATTTTTAGCCACACTTACTTGAGAACTCTCCATGGCAGCTCACAGACAAATGTTTCTCTGTCTGGTTGGAATCCTCTAGATGGAGTCAGACTGCCTGGCAGGTCCTGGCTCTACTCCCAGGAACTATGAGTGGGTCCTGAACTGCCAGACAGCCCCTGGCACATGGGCTGTCCAGTCATGGCACAAGGATCATCTGTACTTTGACTGGGCACCAAGCCCAGCTCCATCAGAGCGGAACGTAAAGCTCTGCAGATTGAAGTTTGGTCTCCATGGCACTAGGGCCAAAAGCATGCTGCAGTAATCTTCAGACACCTGCATTGTCTCTGGTGTAGACATATGACACATTCCATCTAATACCCTGCAGGGAGAGCTTATCTTGTTCCTGACTCAAGGCAGAAATGTAGTTCTGCTCTTTCTCATTTCCTTGTTCACACTGTTCCATTTTCAAAGTGACTTGATAGAGTTGTTTCATTTTGTTTTATTTTGTTATTTTGTTTTCATAAGAGCATGAGACTTTTATCCAGGTTGAACAGTCTTATTGAATGTGCACAGTCCTGGAAGACAGCAGCTTTGAGTCTTCTTCAGGCTCCAGTTCACTGTGTGAGCTTTCATATGGGTACCTAAACATAGTGAACCCCAGTGACCCTTTATTTTAACTGATTTGCTAATGACATCTGCCTCTTAGATACTTCACAGGGTAAAAGTACATACACAAGAACTTGGAAAACTAAATGTAATGTACATACGTGGTATTTGTGGATACTCTTATGTGAGTCAGGTCAGTAAGAATTAAATCTTAATGATACACAGGTGTATGTAAGTATATATGAAATCATGGAAAGGAATATCAGTGTTCAGGGGAGAGGAAAAAGTGAAGAGTGGGGATACAGGGAGATAGAGATCACTTAATTGCACAAAAAAATCTCAAGCCCAATAGTTTTGAAATTAACACTCTTTAACCTAGTATTTTTTTTGTTTTTTTAATATGACTATGATGATTTTTTAAATTATTGGATGTCAAATAATTTAACCTTTCACTAATTGTTTGAAGAATACAACTTCTCTAAACTGAAAACATAATAGTGAGAGTCCTGTGCTTTCTGAATTATAATTGTTTCTTGGTATCTATGGGGAATTGGTTCCAGGAACCCCCCACATACCAAAATCCATGGATGCTCAAGTTCTTTATATAAAATAGCATTTCATTTTCATATGAACTCAGTACTTCTCATATACTTGAAATCATCTCTATGTGTTCTGTACATACATAAAGTTGTCTAAAATATTTTTGATCCTTCATTGTTTGAATCTGTGAGTGTGGAACCTATGAACACAGAGGGCTGATTGTACTTACATTTGTAAAATCTCTTTTGAAAAATGTAAACTGAGATTATTTAATAACAATTATCTTAAAATCATTTTTTTTCTTATCATGCTTTATATGATCCATAAATAAGTTCACATGATTAATATTTTCTGAGTTTTTGTCAAACCCTAGTACTATGCCAACATGGATCATATGTTGTCTTACTTTTTCCTCATTGCAGTCCTATGATGTTACCTCTTTTCATTTTATCCATTTTTCAGGTGGAGATGCTTGAAGAAGTTGCATAACTCAACCAAAATGACAGTCCATGTAAGCGTAAAAGTGAGGAGACCTCAATTTCAGACATGTGCAATGCAGAACCCATGATTTTTGTTCAGTTTTTCCTTTAAGTAGCCACGAGTGACTCCATTTGCTAAGTCTAGAGGTGACTTTTATACTTCTAACTTGACCTTCAGTGAAAGTTCCAGGGACTGCGTAAAGGGAAATTCTGGGCTGACGCCTGGTGATGCTTAGACTTGATCATCCTCTCTGATGATTTGCTTCTGAGACTCCCACCTGAGCATCCATCTTTCCTTCTTCACTTCACCTTGATGCTTGACACATCACTGTTCTGTCTCTTCCAGCTCATCAACCTGGTTTCTATCACACATTTTTGCACGTTTTTGACTCCTTAAACACTCAGCTACTCCTTCTTGGTCATCTGACCTAGAAAGAATGATGGAGACATATATGCTATTGTTGGGTGATTTTATGACAGGCTCCACTGAACTGAGAAGAGCTTGCTGTTCAACTCTTTGGCAACATTGCACACTCATACATTTTTGTAAGAAAAATATGTGTTTCTGGCATTAAATTTACCTAATCCCTAAAGACACCCAGGCTGTATTATATAAACAGGATAATATGTTACACAGCTTAAAACTCTTGGAAATTCCCTACTAGTTATATTGTGCAACCAAATTTTAGAGCAAGGCAACCCATTTAAGAGTAATGATTAGCACTGTCAATGCCTCAGTAGTAGTAGGAAAGGATGTTGTGAAATGATCCAAAGTCCATTAGAAAATGATGACTCTCTTGTCTGAGCAATATGTCTTTTTTTTCCCCAAATTAAATAGCAACAATTCCTAGTAATCAGAAAGCCTATTAGCCATGAAATTTGATTCCAATATCAGGAATTATTCACTTATGAAATGGGAGTCAAATAAGTGTGGGTGGAATTTACAGTCCTGCATTGAGGATAATGTTAAATATTTTGGAAATGGCAACAGGGTACAGCTCCAGTTCTGGGGAATTGAGGTGTTTTACATTCAGTTGCAAGTTAGGGTGTGATTAATCTCTGAGGCATGATATTTCCTCTTTTCATTTGTGAATCCAGAGCTCTGCAGAGCAGTGAACTTATCTTACATTCTACTTGGTTTCTGTGATCTTTTGCAAGTGTCCAACAACTGTATTGAGAGGAGTCAGAAATCCTTGCTTGGAATTAGCTTGAATTTATGGAGGGCAGTAGTCTTAATCCAAGAAGTGACCTTTACAACAACTGGAAAACAACACAGGCTTATGCTTTCTATAAGCTCAACTCTGAATTCCCTGTCTTCTTTCCAGATGGCTCCTCCTGATGTGGAACCCCCAGCACACTTGCCCAAGGTTTATCCATGTATTGCAATCCCTGTTCAGGGATACATTAATAAAACATTCACTGACTACTCACAACATGATTTTTGTCAGGTTACCCAGACACAATTTTTGGAAAAAGGTGCTTACTAAGTAGGCCCATGAAGATGAATTATTACCCCACAGTACACAGTAAGGATAAAAAGCAGGGTTCACATCTGGGTCTGTCTATGATCAAAACATTTGTCCTTTACATTGTCGCCACTACGAAGAAAAAAATGATGAGGATTTAGGTAAATATATCAATTGGCCATGGATATTATACTTAAGTCTTTGATATACTTTTAAGACACCATAAACTTATAAACCCACACTTTCCACATTCAACTATGCTTGTATATCATATTTCAATGATTCACATATACATAGGAACTTTCAGGATTTTGAAATAACACATATCTATACATGCATATATACCTTTATACAGTATCAGTAAATATACACACACATATATGCACAAACACATGCACAAATATGTATATATGTATGTGTGTATATGTATGTATATGTATGTAAATATATAGGAAAAATGGAGATATATATGTATATTGCACACACATAAAACATGTAATCTTTCTTGAGATATATATTTCTCATTTATGTGGACTGAAGTTTAGCTATTTGAAAATATCTTGCTTGGCACTCTGATGGGTGTCTTTACAATCTCATTTGCAAACTGTATAGCCACACATGTGTTCTTCAAGACAGCGAGGGTTAGCAAAAGAACATTTATCAGATAGTTCAGTAGCAAACTCTCTAAAGAGTAAGGCAGGAGAAGATTAAGTAATTTTCCTGTTATTACATACCAGGAAGGATAAAGGCAGGTATTCAGTCTATGCTTAGCTGGTTCTAACATCTACATTCTGTCTACTACCATAACCTACTACTGTCAGAAACAGAAATTGACACGTTTACAATTATCCCTCTGCCCCAATGTATCTCAGCATTTTTAGGTATATTTGAATAAAAATTAAAGTTCATGCGTGTCAACTGTTCTTCTAAAAAGCCTTTTAAATAGAAGTATGGCCTTCAGACTTACCTAATTATGAAAAATTTGGTTTCAAAACTCAGTACTACAATGCATCCTAGAGAGTTAAGAAGTGAAATATTGCAGCCTTGCATGGTGATGCATGCCTATAATCACAGTGATTGGGATACTGAGACAGAAGGATCTCAAGTTCATGGCCAGCTCCAACTATTTATAAAGACTTAGTTGAAAATACTATTACCAGATTACTTACAAATATTCTTAAAGCCTATGACTTTCATAAGAATTTGGAGCTTTATCTTTTTTGTCTTATTCTAAGGAGTTGTGTTACTCATCTTTGCATCACTGTGAGCAAAAAAAGCTGACAAGAACTAGTTAGAGAAGGGATGATTTACTTTGGCTCATGGTTTCAGAGGACTCAGTCCATGGTGGGCCAGCTACAAGGTGGCAGAAGGGCATGGTGGAGGAAAGCTCTCAGCTCATGGTAGTCAGAAAGCAGGAGACAGGAACAGGGATGAGGGAAGTGGCTAGGGAGAAGATAAACCCTTCTAGGGCACATCTCCAGTGATATATTTTTACCCAGCTAGGTTCCAACTCCCACTAGTTCATTTAACTCTCAGTTGTTTAATCCATTCTTACTGATGAGGTCAGAGTCCTCATGATCCAATGATTATCTAAAGACCCCACCTCTGAATCTTGCTGCACTGGGACCACACTCACAATACTTGAGCTTTGGGGGCAATATTCCAGATCTAAACCATAGCAGGAGTCCTTGTAACTTTGGGATGTCTTAATGGAATTCTTGCCCCAAGAGACTTAACTAGTGTGGGTTTATAGGTCTTCTTCAGGACTCTCATTAAGTAGTCACATTTTTAATTCAATAATCTTCTATCCATTCTAGATCACATCATGAGTTGAGGTGAAGAACAGGCACTATTTTTTTTTTTTTTTTTTTTTTTTGCTCCTGCAGGTGTCCAATATTGTATTTCATTTACTGATGCAGATGCCTTCTTCTCAGCTTTACCTGTAAATCTGCTTCATTCCACTGGATCTACCTCTAAAGCTAAATTGCTTAAATACTGCCTAAAGCCACCTTTGGGAACTATTTGTGTAGACTTTCTCTCATTTATAAACCACAGCTGCTCCAAGATCCACCTTGTTTTGTTTTGTTTTGTTTTAAACATAAACAGAGGTTATTTTTGCTTCAGTATGGAACAACACTACTAAAAATATCTGTAGCTGGCTAATAGGTCACAGAGTACTCCTGGGTTCACAACAAGGTATATGACAAAGATATGGCCCTCCCCTCCCTCCAGCATCCCTCTCTCCTTCCCTCCCTCCCTTTTTCCCTTCCTCTCTTCCTCCTTCCCTTTCTTCCTCTCCCCCCTCCATCTCTCTCTTTTCATATGAAAGAATGGCTGGGCTGCTGATGCATTCATTTCATTAAATGATACTGTGTTGCAGAATTCCAAACACAAAATTTGTAACTAAAGGATTATTTAGTACAACTTCCTTATTTTACATTTAAGAAAGCTAGCTCAGAGAAGTGAAATGACTGGATCAAGTGACATGGTATCAGTATTGCTACCTGAACCCAGGTCTTCAGAATCAAAGCAGAGTTCACATCCAGTTAGAGGAGTAAAACGGCAAACCAGGCACAAACCAGGAATATAGCATTTCATAAATTGGATTCTGCCTACCCCAAAATAATCTCAGAGACAATTTGGGAGGATATATTGACTTTTAATATGAGAGGAAAATGATAAACAATAAAGATAAATATTTTCTAAATCCAAGAATATGTGTTTTATTGAAAATTCAGTTTTGTGCATTCATTTCCAATGACAGTGGCAATCGGAACTAGAATTTTAAAAATAGAATTAAAATATACCTCTCATTGACCTTTAGTCTTCATAACGATCCATGTATGGATTTAAACTATTTTTCAGAAGATTAGATGGCAAATGACAAAAACTAAATTCTTATTTTATTTATATATTTTTACATGGTGCTGGGGATTGAGCCCAGGGCCTTGTGCACACTGGGTATGCTCAACCAATGAGCTACATCCCCAGCTCAAGAAAATTAAAAGTTGAAGATGTTATATATTTGGAGTTACAATCCATTTCTGATGCAAACATTTTTTAAAAATTGTAAATACTCTGAAGTTAATGATACTATGTTGCCCCCACAATTTACTATTCTAACTCAAATTTAATGGACTCTTGTGGGAGACAAAGTATGTGCATTTATAAACACAGAATACATTTAAAAATATCAGTGGAAGCTTGACTTTTACTAAAGGATGGTTCATTGTGGTAAGGAATTCATTAGCATTAGTAATGTGTGGGAGACTTAACCTCCCATTTTCAAATAAAAAATATTCACAATTTTTTTTTGTCTACTGTTTTATGAGGCCATTTGAGCAATATGTGCAAGACATTTCTTGTGCTATTTTGTCATTTAGTTTTTATTTGTTCTAAATATCAAGGGAAAGTGAATTCTAGGTCAAAATATTTTGAATAAAATTATAGACATAACACTTTGAATGATAATTATACAATAGGATTCAACTGACACATAATGGTAATATTTTCAAGACATTTTATTAGAGGTTATTTTTCCCTAAAAGGACATGAATTTTTGCTATTATTTTTATTCTGCAATATTGATTGTTAGATATTTAGACAATTTTTTGCTCATTTAAAATGTATGAGAATCTGTGGCAGTGTCATTGGTCCCTGGGAAATAAATGATGTCATTAAAATAACATTAGGACTTTGAGCCTCTCAAATCCAGAATTAACTTTAAGCGAGGACAATGCCATGGTAGAAAATGTTAATGATTCTTTTAGTGCTTAATTCAAGTGTTGTGTGATAGTCCTGTAAAAAGGTACACTATATTGATAGTACCTGAGGGAGAAGAAAAGAAATAAGCAATCTCAGGCTTGTGAGCTGGTGTGTTTTCTTACACTAAATGGTTTTTATTCCTTACCTCAACCAAATATTAGTCAACTCAGAATAAAATCCTGAAGGGGGAAAGAGTTGAAATTCTTCCTTTGCTTCATTTATTCTTGTGGGCACTCCAGTTTATGAAGTCATTATTTAGTGACAAATATTTTTTTTTGTGTGTGTTCAGGGCTATCATTTTATAAGAGTAAAATATATAATTCTTATCTGATAGTTCCAATTCCTTATATTCTCATTTTTGATTATTTTTTCTTTAGGTATTCACATATTTTTTTGCAGTTTAGAATGGTATCCCAGTTACCCCCACATAGGAATTGCAGTGTAGGTAGGAATAATATACTGGTGCCTTTTCAGGCTTTTTCTTTGCTTTACATCAAATGTATTTAATTATCAAATGCATGCAGTGCAATAATAAATTAATAAAGTAAATAAAACTGTATATGCTGACATCCTGCCTGTCTTTCAAAAATTCTTCCTACATTATAAGCAATCGCTTCTGGTGATGTACTTAGGTGTTTTCTTAGGTTAGGAAACATCTCTTTAAGTAAGTCTTTGATTATTGCTTTATTCAGATTTCTTCTTTGCTTCTTAGGTTTTAATTTCTGTTATCTTCTATCAACATCAATTCTAAGAGGACCCTTTATCATTTCTCCCTGTATTTTTTTGGATGAGTCAGGTGTTTTCTCCATATCATTCCTTACATCTTGCATTTGATAAATTATGTTCTTTCCATTGGATTTTATCTATGTCTGCTGTTTTCATGGTTTCACTACATCCTTCATTTCTGCATCCTTTAATTTTTTTTAATGATCGTTTAGTTGCCAAATAGCTTCCTGCAGTTTTCTTGTACCTCCTATTGAAAATTATTAAGACCACTATTCCACAGGGCCTTTATAAGGTTTCTCTCATTTTCTGAGTTTATAGATTTTGTGTGTATTTTTCTGTATTTCAGATTGTAGTGATAAAATCTCATGCCAAACCCCATGTTTTCCAATGTATATGGCCTGTGGAGAACCCTTGGCTCCTCTCTGTATCCAACTGGATGTTAGTTGAATTCTTCTCTCAGATTAATAGCTACCTAAATAGTAGATTGATAGCCCACAGCACAACTCAAATGTGCCAAGCAGGCATACATCTAGTGTGACTCTGCCAGTTGGATATATTTAATCCTATGACCAGATAACTATCTGACATTCTGAAACTATAAAATTTATAAAATTAAAAATCCCAACAATGATAGTCCATAGGAATTTGGGAATACATTTTTCCTGTTATGCTTATAGTGTTTAACTTCTAAAACTAACTCATTGTAGAACAGAGTAGTTTCTTACCTTGTCTATCACCTGCCATCTCTCCACCCCACTTACTCACCAGCCACCAGTAACCTTCCTTTCCAGTTATTTTCTGGGAGATTTTAGCCATGCGTAAATATGCTAAGATAGAGTAGTGAGGCTGAAAGGGAGCAGTGCTCTTAATGGCACTTGGTGATCAGTGTCTAAAACACTTAGATATGTTGTTAGACACAACATTCCAGATTTACTCAGTAACTCCAACCTCATGCTTCATATAAAGTTTTCTTTATTACTCTCAGAAATTATCCCATTTAATTACATTATTATAAACCAGAGCACATAGTGTATTCTCAACAAATGTTGTGGATGAATGGATGGCGAGATGAATGGTATGGGATGGATGGTTGTTTTGGATTCTCATTGGTCTGGGTTTTATGCTGCTGTTCTGCAGGGAATCATATAATGGGAAAACAGAAGGTCTTTCTACTTGGTCTTAGACTGCAAGGTTTCACAGTACAGGCCCTCAGATTTGGTTTTGGTGAGTGTTGTTAACTTTTCTTTCTTCAGTCTCTTCTGTAATGTGGTGGCAGACTATATCCTAGGTTGCCACCTAGATACCATTTTAACCACCAAGACTCTGATACCCATTACCTCCTCTACTCTATTCCCTCTTGCTTTCTCTGATGCTGTTACTACTTTATACTCCATTTGAATATTCCTCTTTCTAACCACTCTTTATTTTTGCCCTGGCCTTAATCACATCCCCAGGCCCATCCACTGCTTTTATTCTGTTCTGTCAGATGTAAGACATGGTTCTTCAACTTTGGAGGAAATTTATATTTTCTTATCTATAGTTTTCTGGAAACAGCTAGGAAGTTGTAGGCAGCAATCAATTTGGGGGCCATTTAATGGCAGCAAAATGGGTAAAGCAATACATCCAAAATTCTTCAAATTGGTATTTATCTATTTCTATCCATCCTTAGCTATTTTAATACAGATATAACTTTTACTACCAGAAACTATAGATAGTAATTGATTTTTAGCTTTCTATTTCAGAAGCTACAGATAAAAGGATATTAATTTTTAAGAGGCCACTCAATCAGAAAATGCTTTCTTCACTAACAGTGGTGAAAAGAGCAGCAGGGTGGAACTCGGGAAACCCAAGAACCAGCTCCAGTCCTGCCACTTACATTGTTTGAAGCAAGTTACTTCCTGATAGGAGCCTCCATTCACTGTCATTCTAAAATAACCAAGTTTTCGATCCTATTGGCATCCTGAAAACCTCTGACCTTGTGAGCTTGACTTCTCCTTGCACATTAGTGTGGGTCCCCTCACCAGCCCAGCAGCACACTGGATGCTCAGCTTATAGTTTAAGAACTGGCTGATGGCACTTTGCTGATTAAAAACATTAGCCCTAAATCAATGTTGGTAAACATGGACTCATTATTTACTTTAAAAGGATAGTTGAAGTGAAGATTGACACAGCCCCTTTCAATCACCTTCTACATGAAGGATGAGACACAAGTGATCCAATTTTGAAGAAACTACAAAAATAGTCACTCTATCAACTTATCTGTATCCTTGCTTTTCTTAATAAAGGGTCATCATTAAGTCAGAATTATCTCTTCCACAGTGCCACTCACAATGATCATTGAACTCTCTGTGCTTTCTCTATTTGGGAGCTATTGAGTTAACATCAAATTGATCTCAGACTTCTCACCCAGACCATGACAGTGTCCAATATCTACCCTCCCCTGACTGATTTGCACTGTGACCTGCTACAGATACTGTGCTGTATTCTGGTTGAATTCTGTTACTCCAGCCACATATTCTTTCCTTTCCCAGTTTCACACCAGTATTCATACTTTGACACCTACCAGGAATCCTCTTTTTATTTCTACTCAGAACCCTTCTCATTCTTTGAAGCTTTTCAAATCGTTTTGCATAGTATTGAATGTTCTTTGATCCATTTTTCAGCTTTGAAGAATTTTCTTTGATTGTTGTTTCTGCATCTGTTTTATTCTCTATTGTTCAAATTCCAGTTGTGAGTAGAGAAGGCCTAAAAAATTATGCATATAATATCTCCATTATATTCTTTATACACTGAGTTCTATGAGAATTTATCAAGTGCACTTTTACTTTGCTCATTTGAGTTTCTAAGATCTGTTCAGTGACTATGAGTTTCATCTCCAGTCAATCTATTATGATTTTAGATTATTTTCCCTTTGTCATAGTATATGATGTCCCTTTCTGTAAACCATACTATCATTTTTTTTAAGAAGAAAATTGCTCTAAACTATCCATCTTCTCATAGGTTGGGAAACATTTTTAAATTAATAAAATCTCAGTTTGTACAACATTTGGTTATAATCAAGACATAGTTGGAATTGACTATGCCTGAGGTTGATGTGGTACTGTGTAATTTGCTTTAATATTCACACTGTCATTTTCAACTCAATAGAAAGCTCTGCTATTGAACTTATTCTGATGTATTAAATATTAAAAATATGAAACTCATTTTCATGCATGTGATACTTTAGGTTAGAAATTCAAATTTCTTCTCTAGATCTCAGGAAGTGAGTCTCTATGAGGGAGAAAGAGAGAAAAAAATGAATCTCAGCCATTGTCTGGGAAAGAAGAGCTGGTAGGAGATGGTAGAAATGCATTGCACAAAATCACTGGTATATATTCTGAAAATTTGCCTGTAAGGAGATAATTCTTATTAAGTCTATGACTATGTATGGGGAAAAATGAGCTTCTTTTACTTTGGGATTCAATGACCCTTTGAAAGATTGCAAATCAACAGCATTTTCTTTCTCAGTCATCTGTATATGGGCCACAGCACTGGCATATATGTAATATTAGATCTGTGTTGGAAGTCAAATATTGCATTTAGGGTTTTTGGAAAGATAAAAACTCATTTTAGTGTGCAAGTTGGACAATTACAATACTACATATAACGAATATTCAATTGGCTTAGGGTCATAGGAAGGAAAAACACACATGTGGGTAGTAATGAAACTAAAGTATTTGCTTGTCTTCCTTTACAGAGGTCAAAACTTTCATTTAGTCTTTCCTGAAATTATCATATTTACCAATATCAATAAAAATCTTTCAGATGACTAAATATTGAGTTCAGATGCTGGGAAGAGAAAGAGTAACCCATGGGGTTATATCTCTCCTATACCACTCTTCTTCATTTATTGTTGTCCATGAGATATCCATTGGCAGCCAGCCCCATTCCAAGAACTGCATTGCACTGGAGATAAACAAGCAGTGGGCCATCATTTCTGAGGAACTCACACAGATTCTACCAGGGGATGTCAAGGAAATTACAAATATACAAAAAAAATTTCTGATGTTCCCTTAAAGAAAATATCAGATTACATTATAAGAATCATATAATAAGTGATTTGCCAACAGTGTATTCTTTCTTAATTTGTCAAATATTTTTAGGTTCTTCACATATTTAACATTTTTTTCCTCTCATATGTTTATTCATTCTATTTATTTATTCTACAAATACCTTTTGAACATTTCAGTGTTCTCAGAATTGCGAGCCTCAGGCATTAACATACTATTTAGGGCAGTGTTGGTTGCTATACTAAATAAGCTAAAATTTCAGAATTCAACATTGTAAAATTTTAGTTCACATTCAAATGAGATACAAATTAAGCATTTCTTTTTTAAAATTAAGCATTTCTTATTGGTAAAAAGGTGAGGATCACATTGTTGGTATAGATGGTTGGAGGAGAGAGGCCCAGATCATGCAGTCATGCAGAGATCCAGGCTAGGCTAATCTCAGAGTTCATTTTGATCTCCAATTCCATTTGGAAGATAGGGGCAGAGTGAAGTTGAGGATGATATAACCTCTTCTTAAACACTCTGGCTCAAAACTGACACAAATTATTTCATGCACATATCTTTGTAGAGAATTTTTGAGTGACACCAGTGGGGTGCAAAGTGGGTTGATACATTTAGCCTCTTTCTCAGTAATATCCCTAACATTTAAAGGGACCATGGCCTTTTTTTTTTCCTTTAATGGATAAGTGACTGAGCAAAACAGACCCAAATTCTTTCCTTGTGAAGTGTACATTCTAGTTGGAGGAAACTGACAATAAAATATGTGTTTTGTCCCAAGAAGAGATTCTTCATGGAGATATTTAAAGCTGAAAAGAAGTATAGAGAGCTCTAGGTGCAGAGTTTTCAATGGAGAATCTGGAAAAAGCTCAGTGAAAAAGAGGCATTTCACAACTGCCTGAATGAGATGAATGTGAACTGCATGAAGCTTAGGGGGAAGCATTTCAGGGAATGGAACAGCAAATGCAAAGCACATTGGGTGGCACCATGTGGTATGTCCAGGCACCAAACAGGTGGCTAAGAGTAGGACCAGGATAAGCAAAGGAAAGATGGTAGTATATGAAATTAGAAATGCAATTGAGTGCCAAACTTTCAGAGGCCTTATAAGTACATGAGGATTTTGGCTTATACTGTGATGTATAGGGGAAGTCATTAGAGGGTTTTTAGCAGAGGAGTGAAATTATTTGATTTATGTTTTAAAAGGATGGTCTAGTTGTTTTGCTGAAAATAGACTGTGGTGCAATAGGGCAAAAGCAGCAGACCATTAGAAAGTCTTTTCAATAATTTAGGTGAGAAATGATGGCAGCTTAGACCAGAGATATTGAGAAGAAAATGTGTTGTGGATATATTTTGAAGGTACAGCCAATGGGATTTGCCCATGGATTGGTGATGAGGTGTGAAGCAAGAAAGGAGTCAAGAAGACACCTAGATTTGAGGCCAGAGAGACAAATTAGAAGAATAATTTTCACTAAATGAAATGAGGAAGATAGTAGAATGATCTCATTAAGTAGTAGGCAAAGAATATCAGGATCTTGAATTGGAATGACTTTTAGACATATATATTGAAATGACAAATAGGCATTAGAGATAGGAATATTGTTATTCAGGTGAGTGATAGTAGAAGTGTCTAAGGAATAAATGCAAGCATTGAGTCTGGAGGGAGTATAGAATTTAGGGATGGAGAGGAGCCAGAAAACAAGAATGAAAAAGAAGGACCGGGAAAAGAAAATCAGGAGAGTCTGCCTGGTGATGAAGAAGCTAAGTGAGATAAGTGTTTCAAGGAAGAGGAAGTGAGCCACAATCTCAGCTGCTGCTAATGGCTCCTATAAAATGAGAACTGGAAATCAATTGGACATTTAGTTGTGGAGAGTTTAAAGGGATCATTGGTGACCTGGATAATAAGGACGTTTGTATGTAGTGATTGATAAGAAAACTGACTGGGGGAAGGTATAAGGAGGGAAGACACCTTTGTGGCTGTGGATATATTTAATCATTTTGAGGACATTTTTCTATAAAGGAGAGCAAAGAAATGGGGTATCAACTGGAAGAGGAAGTGAGGACAGGAATATTTTTATTAGTGGGAAATGATGGTATATTTATAAATAGGGGAATTTTATAATTCAAGAGAGATGGGACTTAATAAGCCACAACAGGAGGGCTATATTAGATACATTAGTGAGGGGGTTTGACCTAAAAGCAGGTTTATCTGTAATCGCTCAGATAAACGTATGGTGAGCTTGTGGGAATTTACTCTAATGAAATAAAAAATGAAGATCATTCAGAAGGAATATGTGAAATTAAAAATCTGGGAAAGAGCTGGTGAATAGAGAGAAATCTTCTCAGGTGTTTTCAAGGATGATTGAGGTTAATGGTCATGCCTACAAAGCAAAACCATTCAATATGGTGGTAGTTTTTGTGTCCAGTCATATTACCTGTGTGGTCATGTCCTATGGTGGAGAGTTTTGTTTTGAGGTTGTCAATTTTTTGTGGTTAGTACAATGGCATAAGAGGGGGGATAAGAGAATTAAAACTACCATGTCAAAGATCTGTGCTGGATAAAATGGCAGTGATGACATAGGAGCTGAGTGAGCTAGGAAGAAGGTTGAAAGATCATGTATCAAGACATTTTTAGCATTATGCTATTAAAAGGAATGCCTTGGGCCAGTGACATTGGCACATGCCCATAATTCCAGCAGCTTTTGAGGCTGAGGCAGGAGGATCTTGAGTTCAAAGCCAGCCTTAGTAAAATATGAGGCAGTAAGCATGTCAGTGAGACCCTGACTCTAAATAAAATACAAAATAGGGCTGGGGATGAGGCTCAGTGGTCAAGAGCTCCTGAGTTCAATCCCTGGTGCCAAAAAAAAGAAAAAAAAGAATGCCTTGGAAATACTGTAATTGGTAGTCAGATGGTGCATTTCTTAAAGCTAAGAGGATGGATTGATGATAGTTGGAAAGTTCTAGAAGTAACAATAGAAATGAGAGGCTAAGGATGAATGCAGGATAGAAATCATTGGAAGAGACAAAATCAAAGATTGAGGAGGCGGATATATTAGAAACATTTTTCATTTTATTTAAATTCTGAGAAATTTGACATGAGCAATTTTGAATGAGACATTTAGTGGGAACTAGTATCTTATAGATATGACCTCCTGACAGGAATTTTGCAAATATATCATTTAAAATCTGTTTTGACAGCATAGTCTAAGTTAGCTCTGAGTTATTGTTCAAATGAAAATGTTTTTATCTTGGCCTCATTTTTCAAAAATCCTTTTATGACTATAGAATTCTGGGTAGATAATTATATTCTCTTAGCATTTTGAAATCATTATCCATTTCTTTCTGATTTTTGTGTTTGCTATTGAGAAACAAAATAATCAAGGAAGAGAAAGCTAACCACAATCTAATAATAAAATCACAATCTAATAATCTAATTATTGTTTATTATAGATAATATTTTTCTCTATAGCTATTTTTAAAAATTATTTAAAATTTTTTATATCCTGTAGTTTTAATAGGATTTATCTAAGTACAGATTTCACAGCTTTAGGACTCTGAACATTACTTTTTTCATCATTTCCCATGCATGGTCTTTCCACATACTTACTGATTGTCTTCCCATTTCCTATTAGATCTTTAAACTTTTATTCTTCCCTGTTTTCACTCTATCATTTTTTTTAAATATCTCCTTCCTTTTTTTCCATTATTCCATACATCTACTTCATGCTTTGTATTTTTCCTGATATATTTTGCAGTATTCTAAATTTGTTGTTAGCTGCTTAATTATCTTTTCAATTATATTTTTCATTTCTATATGTCATTTAGTTTGTCATCAAATATATCTAGTTAATTGTGTTGGTTTCTTTTTTTCCTTATTCCTATTGTCAATATTCTCCTTTTTCCTATCATCATAGTAAAATATGCATAATTTATAATCTTCATGTAATAAATCCAGTATCTGTAATCATTGGGGGTCTGGTTCTGTGGAAAACTGGTTCTGCTTGCAGTTTGTTCATAACAGTGTTTTTGTCTCATTTATAACATGAGTTTTTTAGATTATGAATTCAAGTTTCTTTAATATGTGATTTTTAAAAACTTACTAGAATAATATTTTAGGCTAAATTTAAATTGTCTTCAGAGAACTTTGTTATGCTACTTTGAATTAAATGGAGATCTTATCAGTACAGACCAACTTAAATTGTACTTTAAATCTGAGTTTTCTTTGGGTATGCTAAATTCTGTTTTCAAACATGAGGGCAAAATTTTGCTTAAAAATTATCAATGGATCTCCCACTGCCCATTCTTCCTCTTCCTTCTCTGCTTTGAACCAAAACTGAGACCCACATTCCAAAAGAGTTACGATGTGTCAGGATTTCAGGATACCCACAGAGGTCTTAAAACCAGCTTTCTGCCTTGGTTTCATATTGGCCTGGCCTACTGTAAATGAGACCCCAGGCCACCAGTGACTGTAGTACATAAGCTGAGGAGATCTTCCCATTTCAAGGCTCACTGACTCATGTGAATTCTTACATTTTTGTATTTTTAAAATGTCTTCTATTGTTTTTTACTTTGCTGTTACTATAGTCATGAATTAAAAATGATTATTTGGTACGTTCTATTTTAAATTATGCTGAAATTAGAATAAGGGATGGCATTTTCTGGGCATATTTCCTCAATCTTACAAGAAACTTAAGCCACTGGGCACTGTGGTGCATGCCGGTAATCTCAACTACTTGGGAAACTGAGGCCTGCAGATCCTAAGTTCAAGATCAGCCTTGGCAACTTGGTGAAACTCTGTCTCAAAAAAGGTAGGAGACGAACTCTAGATAGGCCAGAGGGGTTGGAGGGGAAAGGAGGGGGCATGGGGTAATTAATGATGGTGGAATGTTATGGTCATTGTTATCCAAAGTACAGGTATGAAGACACAAATTTGTGTGAATATACTATGTATACAACCAGAGATATGAAAAATTTTGCTCTATATATGTAATAAGAATTGTAATGCATTCTGCTGTCCTATATAAATAAAAAATTAAAAAAATTTAAAAAAAACAAAAAAGGTAGGAATGTTGCTTACTGGTAAAGCACTCCATCTCAATCCCTAGTTTTATTCACATACAAAAGAAATTTAAGTCACATTAGGTGTGCCACTGTTGTCCTTTGTTTCCCAAGAAACTATATATATTAAGGATAGCATTGTTTTGACAACATATGTCAAGTAATTTTTCCTAGTTTGTGTTTTCTTTAACTATGTTTATTTCTGTATTTTTCTTCCTGATGTGACCATTAAATTCTTATATAGTCAAACATATTGATTTTTCCTCTTATATGTTCTCTACTTTTGATGCTATGCCTAGAAGTTTTTTTTTCCATTGATATCATGCAACTATTCACCTGCAATTTCTTCTAATTCCTGCTAGAATTTTCATTTTTATTATAGAATATAAATGATTTTTGATGATTATGTAGATATTTACGTACATGTATATTAGTTAGCTTTTCACCACAGTGACCAAAATACCTAACAAGAACAACTGAGAGGAGAAAACGTTCATTTTGGCTCATGGTTTCAGATGCCTTAGTTCATGGTTTTCAACTGTACTGCTCTGGGCCCAAAGTGAGGCAGAACATCATGTCGGAAGAGCAAGGCAGAAGAGCACTGCTCCAGTCACAAAAGCCAGAAAGCAGAAAGAAGAGAAGGAGCTGTAGGGAAGATCAGACCTTTCAGGAAATTTCCCAAGTGATCCACCTCTTTCACTCATGCCCCAACTGTCTACAGTTACCACATAGTAAGTCCATTCAAACTAGGATGAACTTAGGTTATGGTTCTCACAATCCAATAATTTCATCTCAGAATATTCCTACATTAACATAAAAGCTTTTGGGGAGATACCTCATATCCAAATCATAACATACATAGGAAAGTCTTAAATTTATTATTATATTTAATTTATTTATATAATGTATATTTACAAATAAACATATATAGTAGAATATAGTTTATTGTATATTTAGGTCATACTGAATAATTCTATTAGAAGTCTTGATTTTCACTCTATTCTTTTTCCTGCCTTCAATTATCTAGTATGTTCTTTTGAAAGAAGTATTAAGGGTCATTCTAGTTTGTTCAGGCCTTGAAAATACAAAAATTTAAACGTCTAACATACTAAAATTCTAAATGTAAGGAGAAAGGCAAGTGAATAGGCATTTCTAATTGAGAGCCACATATTCTGTAATGAAAAATACTCTTCTTGGCAAGGGAACATATATAGCAGGTCCATCTAATATTCACAGAATCATGGAAGCCTTCTTGGAAGAGGTTGCTTGAAATCTGTATTTCTGACTCACTGGAGATGATGGAGGTGAGAGACCAGGAGTAAGAAAGTCATGAGGGGATGGGATGTGGCTCAAGTGGTAGCGCGCTCGCCTGGCATGCATGCGGCCCGGGTTCGATCCTCAGCACCACATACAAACAAAGATGTTGTGTCCGCCAAAAACTAAAAAATAAATATTAAAATTCTCTCTCTCTCTCTCTCTCTCTTTAAAAAAAAAAGAAAAAAAGAAAGTCATACTGAGGCAATGCAGGCATTTTTTCCAGTAAGAGAAAGTATGGATTGTTTGAGAAACTGCAAAATAATAGGTCAGTTGCAGAGAGGTATAGATGATGATATGCAATTGTCATAAAAGAAAACCATAAGAATCAAAGGCCAGGAGAATTGTGGAGGATTTTACTGAGAGTGTTAGTGTTCATCTCAAGGTTTGAAACTATGGAAGAACATGATCAGGTTAGATTTTTTAAAAAAATAACATCTGGGCTATGACCTTTTTTATACTGGATAGAAAGTGGCAAAGCCCTCACAGAGATAGGTCTATTAAGAGGCCACTGCTATGTGCTAATAAGCATAGTCAGAGTTCATGAGGAGGATGGACCTGCATCCCTGGAGATCCCAGAGGTAGATGGGGAGATCTGGTGTGGGGTATGATAGTAAAGGTGAGAGGAGGAGAAGAACCAAGGGTATCACCAAGCTTCTTTCTCAAGCAACTTGTAAATGAGTTGGCCATTTTATGAGATAAGTGATAAAAGGAGGAGACACTGTTCCTAGGGATAAAACAAGTAAAATAGGAAGAAACTTTTGCAACTAATTATCTATTGAATTACAGAGTGAAAATGTGCCTCATCCTCTCGCCTCCATTGGCAATATCACCTGCAGCCCCAACTCAAATTGCTTTTATATCAGTACTATGTCAATAATTTCCAACTGGCCTTCCCCACCTCAAGCCTCTTAAGCCAATCATCTGTTTTAGCCGCTTTTAATTGCTGGACCTAAAGACCCAACATGGACAACATGGAGGAGGAAATGATTATTTTTGCTCATGATTTCAGAGTTTAGGTCTAGGGTTGGTCAACTTCATAGCTTTGGGTCCAAGGGAGGCAGGGAAGAAGGGTGTGGTGGAGTAGGGTTGCTCAGTTCATAGCAACCAGAAACAGAAAGTGGGAGCTCCGCTTGCCAGGGACAAAATTTAAACCCCAGAGGAACACTTCCAGGGAGCTACTTCTTCTAATCATACTCTACCTACCTAGAGTTACCAGCTAGTACAATAATAGTTCTTTCAAATTATTAACCTATCAAATTGATATAGTAACTGAATAGGTTACAGCTCTATAATCTAATTATTTCATCTCTAATCATTCCTGCACATGAGCTTCTGGTGGCCACCACATGTCAAAACATCAGGACAGATGTCCCACATCAGGACAGATGTTGTGCTTTCCACACATGTGGCTTCATTCATTCTCTTCCCTCCCCTGGAAGGCCCACTACCCACATATCTGTTAAAAACAATCTACAAGGACACCTTTACCCAGAATATCACTGGTGACCTCTAATACCTTTCCTGGAGGATTAGCCATAGCATTGTATTTGATTGTGTTTTAATCTATTGTAAGAATCATGGGCATTGGGAATAGGTTAACTCATCTCTCTGTTTTGATGCTGAGCCAATCTATGGCTCTAAAATAATTTCTTCCTTAAAAAATAAGGTGTAATAATAAAAACCTTGTTTGCTGTGAAGGGTAGAATTAAGTTTGACACAGTATCTGACCTCAGCAGGTGTTTAATTAGTGGTAGTGATTACTAATATTGTCTCCAAAACAATTTCTCACAGTCTGTTAGACCTATAATTCCCTGTGTATGTGTCTCCTGTGCAACCATGGTCATTTCCTCTGTTGTCTTTAGGATGACTAATATAGTTTCATAAAATATGCAGTGAATGAATGTTTACTGCTTGGGAGTTGCTAAGCAGAGAAGAACTATGGTAGACAGCAGCCTGGTTTAAATACTTCCTTCCTACAGTGTGCCATAAAGTGCTTAGGAGTCTTCTTCCATGAATGCCTCCAGCATGAACTGTGAGGATTTTGCATGTGTTCTCCAGTTCTGTTGTCCCAGTGGGTAGTAATTTTGGTGGTTATGCATAAATCAGACATACAATAGGGAAAATTTTAAGTGGTGTTGCAAATAATGATTTCAAGAATATGCTTTAATTTTTATTGAATATCATCTGATTAGCAATTTTGTTTTTGTTTTAGCCTTGTGAATATTTATTCTAGCAAAAATGAGTGAAATAAGTACTAATGGAAATATTGTCCACCTGGGTTTCCTGGTGTCAGGATGTTCTTGTTATTTTTTAAAGGAATTATTGGTGGCCTTTGGATTGGAAGATGCCTTGACTGACTCACCTGGGGGTGTGCTGAGAGGGAGGAGACAAAAATCTGCAGATTGTCTCTAAATAGTCTCCTTCTCCCAGTAACTATCTCCAACAAGCCTAGTCCAGGCAGGGTGGTGGACTTGTCTCTTGGTAACTCTGGTGGTATCATTTATGCCAACTGCGGGGGGTGGGATGCTTGTGAGTGGAAAGAGTTCAACTTTGAGGTCATGCCAATCTGGATCCTAATCCGATCCATCATTGGTGTTTCCTACATTTCTCATCTTGAAATAATGCTACACGTTCTTTGAACTCAACTTATTATTGTTTTGTGTTTATATGTATGTGTGAGCCAAGTATTTCAACTGTGTTCTCATTTACTCCTTGGAGATCTAGTGGAATTTTTGTTTTTCCAAATCCAAGGTCAATGAAATTCTAAACACTACCCTAGCCCCTGATATTTTGAAAAGTTTCCAACATGGGTAGTCTCATGGTCCTTTCTTCCTGCAGTTCCTGTACTGGTGATTATTGCTATTATTTTATCCCACGTCCATCATAATATGAAACTCAGGCTTTCGCTGGTTTTCAAAAAAGAAAGAAAATCCATGGGTATGTGTGTAGGGTGAGCTTGCTGAAGATTTGAAAGGGGTCACACTATTTGTAGGTCTTTACACAGGCCTCCTTTATCTTCCTTTTCTCTCATTTCTATATCAAATTTTCTCTATATATAATTGTTTTCCCCATTCTTCCTTCTCTCATTCTCTCCCTGCCTTCCTTCCTTCTATGTCTCTTTCTCTCTTTTATACAGTCATAAAAACATGTACAGCTCTTACAAGGATGGCAATTCTGCATAAATTTATAAACAAAAATTTAAAAGCAATTATATGTAGAAATTAGTAAACTACTTAGTACAAATTTATGTTAGTCTTTCCTTTTATTTGCTTTTGATGATCAAAAAATAACTATCAAAAAATAGTTTTGGGTTGCAGCTACTATCAGTTATTACACATTCTGGTTTGGGAGCACAATGTAGCAGCAGAGTTTTGTGCCATCCAGGCAGCCTGGGAAATAAAGCTCTGCTTTTACCTTTAAAGTTCTGTTTTTCTCTTAACAGCTTTTCCCCAGTGGCCAAGGATCACTGAGAGCTCAGCATGGCTCATTCCTCTGGTACCTGCCACAGACTCCAATCTCATCTAGATGCTAAGGGAGGGCGGGTTGAATTGCTGGGAGAGTAGATAAAAAATGGGCTCATAATTAAGGAGACTGCTCAGCAGCCAGCCAAGTAGGTGAAGAGAATAGAGGGGCATGACCCAGTGAGGCTAGGCTGTCTTTCTTTATCCCTTTTGATGCTGCTGCAGGGGACAAGTACTTTATTGAAATGTGGAAGGGAAACCAAAAATGAGAAAAGGTACTGGGGGAAAAATGTGCTTCATCTACTCTGGAAAATAACTGGTTTCTCCCTTTGCTGTGGTATTCAAAGAACCCCACTACTGCAGTGATTGATCAGGACTTCTGATTAGAGTTATGGGACATTTGTAATTTCTCCCTTTGAGGACTAACATTGACATTCAGCCACTCCAAGTAACTTCACCCCCGTCAACTCTCTACACCATTTGTACTAGAACATTTAGCAATAACTGAACCAAGTACTAGCAAGTTTCTGGGCAAGTTACTTCTTAACTTTTTGGTATATTAATCTCTTCTTGAATTAGAAGATGAAACCTCAAGACTTGGGATAATCTCAAAGTCTCTTCTATCTCAAACAATTCGATTCTTTTCATGAAAACATCCATGACTGCTTTGTCATTTTTATTTTACTGTCACTGGGAATGCATTTTAGGTTTATTGTCATTGTATAGTCTCGAGTCCCTGATTTTCCTGTATTTTAAAACAAGTCACAAATGTAAAAAATATTGAAAAATTACAAATGCCTTAGCTCAGAATAGTGGAGGAAAAGTAATTGGAAGAAACATGATGTGAGACAGTGTAAATATATTTGTAACAGAAAGTGTACTGTTCTACTTCTAAGCAATCTCTGCTCTATGCTTGTAGAGATAGTCAATGTATATTTTTGTTGGAAGCAAGGAACGCTGTTTTCCTTTTCTAATCTCTTTTTTTTTCTTTTGATCCTATGAGATATTGCTTTCTAAGAATATTAACTTAGTGCCCTTCACGAATCCATCATCTTTTATGTCATATTATAGCATTATTGGTAGAGATAATGTTAAAAGTTAATGTGTCTTCCCCTGGTATCTATGGGTGACTGATTTCAGGACCCTCGTGGATGCTGATATCAGTGGTTACTCAGTGCCTTATATAAAATGATGTAGAGTTTAGATATAATCTAGGCACATTCTCTATACACTTTGAATCGTCTCTCCGTATAAGGCATTAGAATACCTAATACAATGTACATGATATAGAAAGAGTGCTGAATAGTAAACTTTGGAATAGCAACCTATAGGCTTATATTTCAAGGGAAAATATAATTGTGTGTTCCCACCTTATTCAAAACTCTCAACTGAGATTCTTAATATGATTCAAATGCTCTTAAACAACTTTGTAAGAACCCACCATGGATTCATGAAAAGAACTTAACACATCAATTGCCCCATTATTTAAACATAATGAACTTTTCCCTTGAAATCTTTATGTACAGAATCTGAACAGTATTAGAGACAAATTTAATTTTCAATATATTTTGTCATTTAATTCTTTCTTCTAAAATACTGGATTTTCCAAGGCTTTTTAGACTCACTGGTTTTCTTCAAAGGAATTTCTACTTCTGTATGAGATGTATTTACTTAAAACTGGGGGAGGAGATTGATAGTAATAATGAAAAATTCATTTAAAAAGCACAAGCAAGAGACTGTTATTAGGTAAAAAGCATGTAGACAATCACATCATACTTCATATTCTCTCACTGGCCCTGCCCTACAATTAAAAGTCTTTGCTCATATGTATAAGTTAATTGGAGAGTGAGGTTTAGATTTTGATAATGACTTTTTAGTAAAAGTTTTGCATATCATTATAGCAAACATTTGTAGATTCAGAGTGCATGTAATAAAATATATACATGTTGAACCAGTTTGTACCACTGGATGGATTGCATTATCTGTCCTGCTTTGTGGCATAATAATTAATAGTAATTAATCTTGTTGAACTTTAGTCTCAGGCATATAGTATATGTTCAATAAACAATTGTTGAAATACTGACAGAAAGAAGTAAAAATGGATCAATGTATAGGTATTCATTAGAGTTATTCCAATAAATGAAAATGTGTCTAATAATTATAGCTGCTAGAGAAATTGGAAGATAGTGTACTTCTCTGTCTCTAGTTACATTTTTGAATGATAGAGGTGGTCATTTTGCAACTTTTGCTAAACAAATTCATTCCTCACTTGAATTCTTAGATGCACTCACCAGAAAGGTTTTCTTCTTAATTCTGAAGTTTCTGATTATCTGGTCCTTAACCCACCTTATCCATGCTAGAAACAAATTATATTTATTTATTTTCTTTATTTTCCATGTCTTCCACAAGTTAATGGGGGTATTCATTTTATGGTTGTTTGGGCTTTATGTATTTTACCCAAATATCTAAGAATAGCCATCACATCAAACAAACATAGTCCAATTCATACACTTTGCAAATGTTCTTAAGAATGTGTGATTTTTTAACAATGAATAGATGTATACATATTCTCTTATGTTCATATATATTAATTTTGTCTGTATATATTAACTTTCATTAATGTACATAGGTGCATACTTCATGTAATTAGATGCACACATAAATGCATGCACATGTAGTCCTTAAATTTTTTGCCAGTGGATTTGGTTTCTATCTAGATCATTGCGTTGTCAAGTGCTTTTCTGTTTTACTTGGGGTTGAGTAATGCAGGCAAGGTAGAGGTAAGAGACTCTTTTACTGACATTCCATTTGGGGCCTCTGCAGTATGTGTTTTCTGGAGCCTATGACACACATATTGAACTCTCTTTTCTATAAGAAATCCTATTGGCACAAAATTTTTAAATTTCTGTAGGAGCCATGCCTGCTGGGTGCTCAACTAAGTGCTTCACTTACGCAAGCCCTGAAACAAATGCAATATCTGTAGCTCCATTTTTTTTTTTTTTACACATACCCATGAATATAATGTTCTTAGGG
The DNA here is from genome assembly GCF_021218885.2 of Marmota monax. Lineage (NCBI taxonomy): Eukaryota > Metazoa > Chordata > Mammalia > Rodentia > Sciuridae > Marmota > Marmota monax. Next base: position 1,663,850 of record NW_026692881.1, read on the forward strand.
CCAAAGGAGATGAAGTACAGTGATCTCATTGACTTGGAAGACACCAACCATTCCCCATACAGGATACTTAAACATATTCTTTATTTTGGACATGATCAATTCATTTGGTCAAACTGTCTTTCAGAATTCTTTGGGTCCAATTTTGCAGATATTCATGTCTCTAGATTCATTAACACGATTTTCAAATATCAGTGTGAACCAGCCTTTGAAGTAATTTGCGTAATCTGTCCCAAGTAAAAACCAAGAATGCTCATCCACTTTTAGCTTTTAAATACAAAATGTATAAAAACGTAAATGGAATACAGAACACAACTGCAAATTTTCTCACTTTTTTTCAATTATTCTCAACTTGAACATTAAAAATAAGAATTTTAGCAAACCTGGAAACAGTGGAGCTTTTTTATCTTACTGTGAACTCTTGGCTAAAAATTCTCTCTTGAAAATTTGAAGATAATGGAATTTTTCTAGGAAAATTTATTGATGATGATATCAACTATTATAATTCACATTTTAGAATAATAGACATTATGCCTCAAATTTCTTTTCTCTTAAATTTATGTACTTTGTTATTTTTTCATTTTGGTAATATTCTCACACCTTCTTTCCGTGACATTTGCTGGCTCTAGTTTTTGTTTTTGTTTTTGTTTCTCCTAATAGCTACTCTCTGGACCACAGCTTCGTTGGATTGGCATTTGTATTTTCAGAGAGGCCCCACCTCTGAATATTAGATTCGTTTTTAATACAGAGCAGTGCAAGAGAGCTCTTCAAGATACCTTGCATAGCTATCCTAATGCTACCAGAAAAGTCTTCATCGTTGCCTTTGAATTGCACTTTCTTAATTTTATTTAATATACAACATGGCCCAGAGGAATATAAGCATTTGCTGTGTAATCCAAAAAGAAATGAAATTTACAATTTCTATTTTTGTAGCAAATTCATGAATATTTATAAAAAGAAACAAATAAACATATCTATCTTTTCCATTTTGAGTTATACCCCCCCAAAAAACTGTAGTTAAGTAAAGATATCTGTAACTGATAAATATTTTATCAACGAAAGATTAGTTGAATGAGTGAATGCAAAACGGTCTCGTATTCTGGTCTATAAATACTGGGACTTCAGGATTCATGTAAGAAGGAGAAACCACCCTTCCTTTATGGCTTTGAGGAAATGGCAGCAACAAGGAGGTTGTTATAGAGCTTAATTGCTTACAGCACCTTTTAGCCATTAGTGTTTAATATCTCTCCTGGTCTCCACTGCCTTCTACAGACACAGCAGCACTGGTGAGAGTACCATACTCATTCTTTTTAAAAATGTGTAAAATAAGATCATCAGCACTCATTTTAATGAAAATCTATTAATTCCCTTCTTTATTTTTGTAAGGAAATTTATCAAACATGTACTATACACATAATCAGGTTTTGTGCAAGGCACTGATGTGCACAACAGACCTGTTCCCTGCCCTCATGAAACAGCTCAATGGAGAAGAAATTTAATAATTACATGAATTCACAAGTAAATTCTTAGGGATAAGCTGTTATATCATTGCCATGAGGAAGTACAGTATGCTCTGGGAGTACATGAATGGGGATTTCAATGAAGGCTTCTCTGAGGTGATAATATTAGAACTAAGATTTAAAGGATGCAAATGAATTGGTTCTATGAAACAGGTGGCAGTGGAGGGAAACAGAGAAGGAAGATGAGAGTGTTCCACTACTGTCACAAGGACATGGTAATCAATGAGGCTGCACAAGAGGCCAGGCCAGGTCACCCTGGGCCTTTTAGTCAGCTAACAGATTTTGGTGTTTGTCCTCAGATCATAAAGTATGGAATGAAATAGACTTGTATGCTTAAAAATTATTTTGGAAGCTATAACAATATGATAGCATTCAGTGCTGCTTTCACTAAATCACAAGAGAATCTTATACATATTTAAAATATGCCAACCAACAAAACAAGAAGTATATTCAAATAACAGTGTGTCCATGGAAGAGTAATTGGATTGGGTTTTTGAACATTCTAGGGAGAAACAAAAATTGCTTCAGATTATTTATTACCTTAGGAAGGTATTTTCCAAAGAGAAACCCATTCCACTTCATACTGAATCCAGAATCACAGAGCACTTTATTCAACAGCAGCATAGATGGCTGTGCTGGGCTTCCCCAGGCACAATGGCCTGTCAGGGGTCAGTTTTCACTAGAGATAGAAGGTGGACTTCATCTAACATTGTCAGAAAGGCTGGACTTCAGAGACGAATATGCATGGAAATCCCAGATTCATAGAAAGAAGCAAATCATGACACAGTGAAGTAAGAAGTGCCAATTTTGAGATCTAAAAGCTTCTCTATCAAGGAGTTTCCTGGCTGGGAGTCTCCCTTGTCGACAGTCCTTATGACTGATAATGGTCTTTACAGGTTGTGTCTATTGCCTGCGTCTTGGTTTCCTGTAGACAATTCATTGGTCCTCTTACAGTCCCTACTCCCTAGATAATGGATGTATAAGGCTGAGTGGTGAGGCACCTGGACACGGTTTAGCATTTTGTTAGTCAACTGGTTGTCACTGTGAGAGAAATGCCCAACAAGAACAATTTCAAAGAGGAAAAGTTAATTATGGGTTCATGGTTTTAGGAGTTCCGTCCAAGGTTGGAAACTCCATTGCTTTACACATGAAATAAAGCAGAAAATCATGGTGGAAGGATGTGGTGGGAGAAAACTGCACAACTGATGGCAGCCAGGAAGGAGAGGGAGAGGGAGAGAAGGAGAATATGAACGTGTGAGCAGCCATGGATGATATAATCCCTGAGGGTACACTCCCAGTGACCTACTTCCTCCAGCCTCTCCCCACCTCCTACAGTTACCACCCAGTAGCCCATTCAAATTATTAATCTATCAAATGGATTAGTCCACTGATGAGGTTATAGCTCTCATAATCGAATCATTTCACCTCTGTACACTCCTGCATTGCCTAACGCATGCACTTTTCAGGGGACACTTCCTATCCAAACCATAGCAAGCACCTTCTGCCTCCCACTGCATGCCTCAGTGTATATGACAATGGCCTGGTAGTGCTATCTGCCTCCATACAACCCTGACCACCATCTTCCTAATAAGCATCTCCATCATGAAATGAACTGGGTTTCCTTTTGAACTGAAGAGGTCAAATAACTAAGTCAAAACATTGTCATTTTCAAGGAGACTACCTGGACATGTAGGTGGATATTCTGTTATTGTGAATCTGCCTCTTCAGGGAACATAGACCAGATATGCTGTGGAACATACCAGAAAAGTGTCCATACACATGCTGTCATGATAGGTGACTGAGTACAAATTAGTGTATTTAACTTACCCACAAATATAAGAGGTGTATAGATTTGGCTCTGTTTTAATAAACAAAAAATACTAATTAGAGAATTTAAATATCAATTCCCAAGGTTGTATAAGAACAAGATTCAGTCCCCTCTCTAATGACTATAACCCAGGATCTTGCTCTACTTATGTTATTCATTTTAAATTGATATTTAAGTTTATACTTATTTTTGAAGATATTCATGTAAATAATTAATTCTAAATGAGAAACCTTATAAAAGATGTCCAAAATCATTTAATCAGAGCTGGGACATAGCTCAGTGGGGTTTTTCCCTAGCATGTACAAGCCTGGGAGTTCATCTCCAGCACCTCAATATAAATAAATAAACATAATTTAATAGGGCTAATGAAGCTTCGTACTGAAATAAGTTTAGAAAAATTGGTATGGATAAATTGATACAAACAAATGATAAAAATAGAATAATTAATGTAACTTGTTTGTCAAAAGGCATAGTAACTTCAACTGTCTTTTTTCCAGTTCATTTTTGGCACAGTTGAAGAGGGGATTCTCCTCTCTAATTAATAGTCCGTCAATATCCAGGAAAATCATCTGATACTTCAGAGGTTTTCCTAGTGAGTGAATATATTTGATTAAATGCCATCTGGAAAGATTCTCATTATCTAAGAAAATAACAGATCTTATATCTTACACATGCTTTACATGTGTCAAGAAATATGTTGGTCAAATCAGGAGGAAAGTACATGGGTTGAGCTGAAATCTGACTTAAGACAGCTGCCTTCAAATCTCCCTGCTCAGCCAGGAAGATTGACTGATGGAGCCCACAGCTGCCTCCTCATCTGCCTGCCCATAGCGAGTTCTTACCTTTGAAGTCTGTTTCTCCACATTCTGGAAGCCTTTCCTGGTTACCAGAAGGAAATTAGCCAATTGAATATATACAAAAAGGGAGCCCATGCTGTCCAGGGAGGGGGAGGGAGGCAGAGACGAAAAAGAGGTTTGAGTCCTTGCTATTTTATCTGCTATAGGTTACATTTAGAAATATCAAAAAATAGTATCAGAAAAAATATGAATGAATTTTATCATTCCTTGAGATGGTGAATGCTTTCTAGTCATTGAGGTGAAGTAAAAAAAAATAATTAAAAATATGGGTAAGTTTAATCAAACAAAAATTTTAAAAGTCAGACATTGGAGGGCTTGATCAGAGAAATGGCATCATTTCACTTACATATCAACAGGATCAAACTGGTCAGTGTTGAACATTTGCTGAAAGGTCAGTGTGTAGCCCAGAAGGTCACTTACGATGCTCTTGTAAAAGGAAAGAGATGTTGGAGGTGTGGACCAGTATGAGAGTCAGGAGCTAGTGGGGAAGAGTTGGATTTACTATACCTTTAAGCTTTATACTGTTTGTCTTTAACAGAAGATAAACATAATGAAACACAAATGATAAAACTGGAAAAGATAGTAACATATTAGATAAAATTTAAATATATTTCATAAATAAATAAATTCTCACAATTTAAAAGGAAAAAGATAAATGATGCAAAAGAAAAAGCAAAGGATATGATCAAGCGAGTCATAAAACAATAAATAAAACTTACCAAAAATAAATAAATAAAAAACATTCCCAACTAATTGTTCTTTAAAACTAAACAGATTAAAACATTTTTGCCTATTAAATGAATAAATTTTATAATACTCATTGTTTATGAACCTAGTCACAACTTTTCTTTTGGCTCTTTGACAACATATACCAGCTCTTTAAACTATATGTACTTCTTTAGGTTTGTTTGGGAATTTGTTCTAAGAAATCATCAAACATGTATACAATGATTTCTGTATGCAGATTTTGCACAAAATCATTTCTAACAGTTAAATATCTTAAATAAATAGAATATCAACCAATAAGAGTTTGGCTATTTAATTAGTACCCATTATTACTCTAATACCCTGTAATCTCATTTTTAAACTCTTTGCAGATTAGTATTCATTATTCTCAATTCATTTACTAAATAACTAAATTTCTATAGGTTTGAGTTCCAGTGACTTCTTCAGACCTGGGAATCAAGCAGTGAAAAAGTAGGCGAAAATTCTTACCATTCTGGAAAAATGAGTTTTTAACAAAAAGTAACGCATAAGTCGAACATGTTCTAAGTCAGATGTTGGTGAGTGCTCTTATAGAAAGGTAGGTAAGGAAGGGATAATGATGCAGTGGGTGGAGGAGGGCCAGAGTAATTTAAAATAGCATGTGAAGGGAAGGAGTGGTGATTAGGTAACAAGGGACTCAAAAGCCTTCTGAATTGAGGGATGGGAGCCAGTTGCTGTCAGGGAGAAGCTTGAAGAGAGAGACAGATAAAGCCTTGAGGAGGCAGAATGTTGGATACATTCAAATAACAGCAGAAAGGCCACTCTTGCTTTGCAAAAATAATTAATGAAGAATGCAGAATGGAGAATGCAGGGACCCTTGCAGATTTGCATGACAAGGTGGGCTTCTTACCCCAAGAGGATGGACAGATATTGGAGGGCTTAATTAGAGAAATGACATCATTTCACTTACACATCAACAGAATCAAATTGGCCAGTATTGAACATTGGCTGAAAGGTCAGTGTGTAGCCCAGAAGGTCACTTATGAGGCTCTTCTAATAGGAAAGAGATGTTGGAGATGTGGAGCAGTGTGTTAAGTCAGGAGCTAGTGGAGAAGAGTTGGATAACTATACCTTTAAACTTTATATTGTTTGATTGTCTTTAACTTTATTTTTAATACCGAGTACAATTATATGATTCAGAAGTCAAAACTATTTATAAAAGTATACTTTAAAAATCCTAGTGTAGTCTCTCTGCATTGCACTGCATTTATTTTTCCAATAGTTCTTGATGTGAATATATTCATATATATGGATGTGTATTGTGCACACATGTGTGTGTGTATGTGTGTGAATATGTATGAATAAAGGAAGACATAAAATAGATTATGTTAACTTTTGTCCCCTTTATTTATCCAGACATGTTCTTATAAGATATAAACTGTACTGCACCATGTTTAATCTTTTTTTCATCCAGAATTATCTACTTGTTTCAGTCAGCTTTTCATTGCTATGACCAAAAGACTGGACAAAAACAATTATAGGAAGAAAACTTTATTTTAGCTCAAGGTTTCAGAGGTCTCAGTCCATAGAATGTCATAGCTCTGGGCCCAAGCTAAGGCAGAATATAATGGTGGGGAGGAAGCAGTGGAGCAAAGCTGCTCACCTTATGGCAGCCAGGATGTAGAGAGAGAAAGGTGGGTGTTGGGGAGGGGGAGAGAATATCAGTGCCATGGACAAGATATATTCATCTTTCTAGGGTATGCCCCCATTGACCTACTTCCTCAGACTGAACCCTATCTCCTAAAGTTTCTACCCCCTCCAAATAATGCCATTCCCTATGAACCATCAATGGATTAATCCAATGATGAGTTTATAGTCCTCATGATCCAGTCACTTCATAAGAGCCCCAGCTCCAAATATTACTGCACTGTGAACCAAGCTTTCAACACATGAGGTACATTTCATATCCAAACCATAACAGATGTGATCTACCTTTTGTTGTTGTTGTTCTAACATGACAAAGGATAAAACAAAGAATGGTGTGTATGAGTGAAAACAAATAGAGGACAGCCTTTCCTCTTATTGAAATAGACCTTGGAGGAACTACCTGTAAATGTTAGAAAACAATTTTATCTCTGAGATGCATGATACTAGGCAGCCAGGTAATGATACGAGCAGAAATGACACATCACACTTGATCACATTTATAGATTTTTCAGGTTATTAGCCAGGTTATAGAAATACCACATCTGTCATGAAATCTGTGTTAGCTTCTTTTATATATAGTGCAATTTGGGCATTTCTTATATATCAAATATGGCACCTTTTATCCACAATCAGATTTTTAAAAATATAGCTGTGCCAGTGACCCACATTTTTGTTGCAATTAAAAATCTGTCTTGGAGAGATTCCCCTATTAGGTCATATAGGTCTACCTTTTGTGTGTGTGTATGTGTGTGTGTGTGTGTGTAGGACACATATTATGTAAGGTTTATGTGCTATATAATTGATCTGGTGATTTCCCTACTGGTAAACATGTAGTTGTTTTCTCATTTTTTTATTACTGATAATGCCATAAGGGATACATGTTTTTACTCAGGTATAATTTCTTTAGAAGCGTTTGTCATGTCAGAATTGCTGAATGAAATATTATAGGTATTATAAACTCATCCATTCATTCATTCACGCAACACAAAATTTTATGGAGCATTTACTCCTATGTCAGGCATGGTTCTAGAATTAGGGTTATAGTCCTGAACAAAGTAAACAAATTTCCTATACTTTCTCACTTTATATTCCAGCAACAAAGCTAAGACAACCAACAAATAACAGTATATTTTTGTATGTGTGTATGAAATATGAAAAAAGAGGGATGTAGCAGTTTATCAAGTAGTGATAAGCAATAGAGTAGGGTTTGGGCAATAAGGGTGACAGGATTGGTCTAAGTAATAGGGTGCTCAAAGGTTGGCCTGAAAGATTGATAAGGATCTGGAAAAATGAAAAAAAATCAGAATTTTCAAAGTATTGTATTCCATGTTGGGCCCTAAGACAAAAACATCTTTCTTCATTCGAGAGGAAATAAAAGATGAAAGTGTCTGGATTGAATGAACAGAGCTGGAGGATTGGTAGATGCTGGTGCTGATGTAGCCAGAAGCTGCAGGTGATGCCAGTGGAGGAAGGTGGAATGTAAAGTTTTGATTTTACTCTGGGAGTGATGGGTGCCCATTGGATCGTAATGAGCAGAGTAGTAACATGATCTGATTTACATTTAAAATATGAGTGTAGCTGCTTTCAGGGTAAAAAAGAGTAAATTATAGAACATAAATATTGGAAACAGAAATTCCAATGAAGAAGCCACTTTAGTAAATTAAAGATAATGGTATCAAGGCATAATTGTCCTCGAAATGTGGAGGGAAGAGTCAGATTTGGAGGTATAAAGGATCTAGGATTTTCTGGAATATTGGAGTTGGTTTTTTGATACATATAATCAGATTCTCCTCCAATGCGATCTTATCAAACCTCCCTTTTGCCAGAAGTATATGAAATTCCCCTTCCCATATTTTCAAAAGCAGTAGGGTACGATCTCTTCTTGTGCTTGATATGATGCTTAGCATAGAGTTGATATTTGATAACCATCTTAAATTAGTGAGTGAATATCAATGCTACTGTTCTGATGCCTAGCAATATAAACATTGTTGTTTTGATTTGCATTATTTGAACTTCATGATTTTTATAGGTGTATGCCAATTTATAACATTCATTCCTCTTGCTATTAGGATTTGTTCTTATTTTTATGAAATAGGAGTTATTTATGTTTTTCCAGTATTATAACTTTGGATGTGGTGCTGTTTTTTTTTAATTAAACTTTATTTCTTATCTTTGATTCTATGAAGTTTTAGGTTGATGTTTAAAGTTTTATAGTCTTGGGGCTTTTTGCACATTTGAGGGAAATCAAATGCCTTTAATATTCATTACATTATTCCATTTTCTCATACAAGTAGATTTGCAGATGGAAAAAGAAAGATTTAATGTGTTTAAGAGATTTAATATAACTAACTCCTTGTATCACTCTGGTAAGCTCTTTCCACAGAGTTGATAGTGTTTTCAGGCGGGGTTTCTCACATCTTAGACAAAGAAAATAACAGTATGGTGGATAGACAATGAAGGGAGCCTATGCGAAGTATGATCATGAGTTTAATTAAGATTACAAAGAACTATATATTTATATGTGTGGATGATTTTGCTTTTCTTTGTAGCAAAATCACATACAAATGAGACATGAGTCTAATCCTAATCCAGTGGGAATCAACAGACATCTGGAACAATATGGTATCTCAATGTTGCCTGAAGGAAATCAGAAGTGAAAGAGTGTTGGAATTAGAGGAAGAATGAAAATTCTAAAAGCCAAAATGCACTAGGAGGGAAAAGGAACTATATAAAGAAATTCAAGTGCATATCACATTGCATCATTTTGAATCCATGTCATAATTGTTTCTTTCTTGGAGCAATGGAGATGGGCAATATTCTGGAGTGGTCTAGTCAGGTTGGCAGTACATGCAGATATCACTAATCAATCACAGTGCCCTTTAACCTCCTCAATCACTGGAGTACTTCAGTGTGTCTCTCTGTGTTGATGCTAAAACATTAACTGTGTTCTACACAATTACGGTTCAACTCTGATTTTGAAGATAAGCAAGCAAGAGAAAAATTTTGTCCCAGATCATCTAGTTCTGACTTTATCTACTTTTATCAAATATATTTAATTATTATTCTTTTGGTTTTCATTAGCCATCTGACTCCTACTTGGATGATTACTTTGTAGAACAGCAGAAAGAATATGTGTAGGACGACCCAGGGATAAACCTGCACTAAGTTGCCTTCAGTACCCCTGGGCTCCTGGTTTCCTTGAGTGTCTCATCTGTAAAAAGGCACAGGGATACTTGACTTACCTTGTGGAGGACAATAGGGGGTTAGCTAATTATCCCATTATCTCCTTGATCTACTGTAATTCTGTAATTCTTATGATTCATTGCAACCCAACACTAAAATTTGGGCAAAATGATAGCAAATAACAGAGCCACTTAGAAGGGAAAAAACAGAAAAAAATTATCATTTATTAAGACTAAGTATGGTTGTAGGAAGAGAGGGACACATATTGGCCTCTTTTTTCACTTCCATAATATAAATTTCTACATTTATTAACTGCACAGAAATAGTGCTTATCACACATTAGGTTTTATGATTCAGGCCAAACAAATCCTTAGCACTCTATGACATTTAATCCATCTCAATGTCATTATACCTTTGAATTAAGTTATTAATTATCCCTAATTAAATTCATTTTAAATGATGCAATTTCTCTTTCTGAGTGCTTATTTCATAATTCCTGAAAGAGTATAAATTCTGCTCAATTTAACAAATAATCATTAAGTTATTTTATGCAAGATAGTTTTAGATATTTAACCACTGATTTCATATCCCTTGGGGGGAAAAAAACCCTAAATATACTTTTATCTCTGATACTTGTTTGTAATGGCCATTAGAACTTTCCTATTGGCTTTTACTTTCTGAGAGCAGTGTGTTGGAAAGAGAAAATGGTCTCAATGATTAAAAGAAGTAATCTGATCAATTCATAAAGACAAGTAAACATTGAAGTTAAAATAATGATACTTATCTTTATATAGGTACCATTGGACAGTAAATAACTTCTGCATAACTTTTTTAATAGATATCATAACAAATTTTACATGATTTAATTTATAGTGATCATATATTTAGAATGAAAGGATAACATTGAAAATGATCCAATGCAAAAAATTATTCAAGGCCAAGTTCACAAGTTCTAAGAGTGCTTGGAGGCACAGAGCAATTACAGAGTCCTCAGGCAGCTTTCCCCTCAGGGTCTCATTTTGTCTGTCTCTGAGACATGCCAACAATCCTCAACTGAGCCCTTGGGATAAGGCCTGATTGTGAATAAACTAAGATGATCTTTACACTGTTTCTCTCTGTCTCTTTTCTTCCTCCCTCTCTCTTTTTTTTTTAATATACATTTCTTACTTTCTTATTTATTCTATTATTGCTATGGGTGCTGGGTGTTTGCTCCATCTCTTGCCTTTCCTTTTCAACCAGAGAGCAAAATGATCCACATCCTTTTGAAACCTAATGAGGAGGTGGCAGAGTGCCACTTCCCTTGATTTCACTTCATCTTATTTTATTTTGTTGAAGGAAAACTGAATATTGTAGGGAATACCTCCAATGTGAAAGTCATATAGATCCTTGAATACTGTCCCCACCAGAGTCTTCTGATTTCTTAATTTTCTTGACATACTGCCTGTCTGGGTTCAGTCATATAAACCTGCCTTGACCAGATTTAAAATAAGTTCACCAGCCTCACCCACCCCCAACCTCACATAGAAGTGGCTGATCTGGCTTCTACTAGAGTGCTGTCTTGATTTACAATATATGCATCAGTGGAATATGGAAGAGTTTACCTCTATGAAGGAGAGCAGGTAGTTTTCCCCAGAACTGGGGAGGAGATTTGTAGAGTCCAAATGAAAAATACAGGAGAGGAAGATGATTGCTAACCAGCTGCTCTCTAGAGAAGTGCTCTAAGCCACTTTTAATGCCACATAAAATGAGAAAAAGAGGTGAAGGTCTGTCACCAAGACCGTGACAATTATTTTCCCTGAAGCCATAATACACCTTTAAATACTAAACAATTTTCAACCAGGATAGGAATACTTAATAATGTAAAATAAATGCTGTGTAGCATTGTGTGAGTTATAAATATTTTGCAGGAATTAGGTTGCATAAAACATCCCAAGCATCTCATGTATTAGCCACAGCCAGGTGTGATTAGCTTGGCAGGGGAAAGGACTGGTAGCCAAGGTTTGGGGTGGAGATGTTCTTGAGCTTCCCAGGTTTTGGACATTAGTGGCTGACTACTGCACATGTGTATGTGGTGCTGGTGGGGAAAGGCTGTGTTTGCTGTATAATATTGAATGAATGAATGAATGAATGATTTTTAATAATAGACTATTTTAGAGCAGATTTATATTCACAGTAAAAAGTGTTATAAAGGTGCAAAAATTTCCCAGGTACATCCTCAACCCCATGTACACATAGCCACCTGTTAACATCTCCCACCAGAGTGTTTCCTTTGTTATAATCAATGAACCTTCCTTGACATACACGATCACCCAGCTTCTATGCCTTAAAATAGTGTTCATTCTTAGGGGCATACATTTTATTGACAAATATGTCAGTATATGTGTTCATAATTATTATATTTCTCAGAGTATTTTTCATTGTTTTAAAAATCCTCTGTGCTCTACTTACTCATTCCTCCCTTCCTGCTGAATTTCTGGCAACAGCTGATCTTTTGTTTTGCCATTCATGGACTGTTATGTAGCTGGAATGGTGCACATTAGTTTCTTTTACATGATAATGTGCATTTAAACTTCCTCTGTGTCTTCTCCTGTCTATATAACTCATTTCTCTGTACTTCTGAATAATATTGTCTATGTGTACCACAGGGTGTTTGGGCAATTATGAATAAAGCTTTACTGGATAAAAAAATAAGATGTTCTAAATAGAGAAAATAGCCAGTGTGATCCCTGTCCCATCTCTTCAGAAATGTCTTACTTTAAGTTAGTAACTATGTTTCAAAGAAAGTTACTATGAGACAGTGCACAATGTAACATGGTGTGCCTTAATGCTTTTTGACACACATTCAGTATGCTTCAAACTGAATTTTTATGTTGTTCCCAAGCTAGTGATATGCATCATGATAATCTTTCTTGGTACTAGACAGCCATAGTCAGCCATGTGATTTTGAGAGTGAACCACCACAAGCCAGACTCTACAGTGGGCTGTGTTGATAAAATAGGACGATTACTGGGTTAGGTATATTAAATGCACATTTAACATAGAGTATTTTCAACTTACAATGGGTTTGTGTGGATATAACTCGCTGATAAATTGGGAGCATCTATATATTTAATCAAGTGTATGAGAAAGACTGGTTTCTGAATTTTGTTCTGTCATAACTTTCTTTTGATTTTTGTTTTAGTGCTTTTTGTTATGGTAAAATACACATAAATTTTTCATCTAACCATTTCTAAGTATGATTTAACTATTCATCAAGAGCGTTAGATACATTCATAGTATTGTGAGGCCTTCATCACTTTGTATATCCCAAACTTGTCTGTCATCTCCAACAAAAACTCATCACCCTTTAAGCAATAACTCTCCTGGAATCTGGTCATCACCATAAATCAAACTCTAATGCAGTTTTCACATCTTTGTGTATCTCCTTTTCCTCATCTGTGTGTGTCAAAGCACAGCATTCAGGCAGTCAGCTCCAGGATCACACAAATATAGCACCAGGGTTGTTAGTGCCCCTGGCAAACTCTTTTAACTCATTCCTTTCCAAACACAGCATCGAACCCATGCCAAATAGAATTCCTATCATCCTTCAATGGGTATATCTGGACTCAATTGCAACAGTCAGTTCACATGGAATGCATATTCCCAGTTTTCCTGGAGGAAAACCTTGCCCTCAATAACCTCTCTCAGGTGTGCCCCCTCCCCCGACCCAAATCGAGTATTAACCTGTGTGAGAGGCACCAGAGCTGGTAGTGCCATTCTGGGTGTGAGTTCAGCCTGGTTGCCCAGGCAGCATGACATCATTCATATTCTTCACTCAAATGATGGTTTTACTGCTTTGAGCTAGCTGAGTTTGCTTGTTAAATCTGCCACAACAACAAAATTCCATTTAGACTTGGTCTCTTAGGTGTAGCTCACAAACATCTTTTTAAATTCAAATAGTATTTCATGTTTCATTTAAACCTAAGCCTGTATCCTCCATTTAAAATGCTTAACAGAAAATTTGCTTAACTGTGTGAGAAATGAGAACTGCTTGATTTGCTTTCCTCTTTGTTGTTGTAAGAAAAATTTCCTACTAGTCTAGATTACAGTGTTGCAAAATGAAGGAATTTGAAACATCTCAAACTTTAAAAACCATTGAGCATGTTTCTTCACTGAAATAGCAAAGCCTGTGTGTCTTTTGCACCAAAACCTCTGATGCTTCAAATTGGAAAGAACTTCTAGTTCAAACCTATTAGTTTACAAATGGAGAACTTAAAGTCCTCTAAGGTGTAGTCATTTACCCAGTGGGTAAATTAAAGGAATCTTCAGGTCCATTCCCTTGTGCTAGATAGAGCAGAAAAGAAATGGGTCTTAGAAATTTGGGGTTTGTAAAAGACTTGTCTGTGGGGGTGGTAGATTGAGAGGATGTGACACTGTAGATGGAGATCAGTGTATGTGGAGGGGGGGCATGAATCAAGATTGCTCAGTGTCAATGTATAAGAAACACGAGCCGAGCCTGATATATAAAAAGGAGACACGGCATGAGACAGGTATGGGATATGGTCACTTCCATACAAATCTTGCAAACATTGATTTTTGGATGATTCATTATTTTCAGTGAATGCAGTTTGGAGAATTTCCAGGGAATGGGACCTATACGGGAGATTCCCAATGGAGTATTTCCAGTTGAAGGCCCTAGGTCTCAGATTATCCCGTTTCTTTCAAATATACTACTCTCTTCCTTTGGGCATTTCTTTTTATAGTGCAAGGGAAAAAATAAATACTCCTTTATCATGAATATGCTTGAAAAATTGTATTAGTCTTAATGTTTACTCTCCTTGTTGATTATGATGTTCTTATGAGTCTGCACAAGTGATCTATGGCCACTGTTTGGCAATTTACAGTAGCATTGCATCCATTCCTGGAAACATGTCTGAAAACTTTTTGGCTCTGATCCATATATACCTATTGATACAATGTTTTGAGGGTGTGCACACAAATACACACACATACAAATACATTTGATCAATATATTATTTATCATATATCTTATCAAAAGGGTATCCCAGAGCTAATATAAGGAGGATGAGCTTCCTTCTCTCCAGCCTGAGTGTTTGCTTGCATGAGCTTACACACTTCCTTTCAAATAATTATTCACATCTGGCAAGACAGTTCAGCTTTTTCTTCTGTGAACCAAGAACTCCAGTGGATTAAGTATTGGGTGAAGATAATCTTAGTGTCTGTTTGATATACATGATCTTCAACAGAATTGTTTTATTTCTTACAACCTCTCCTTTATAGCACTTGTATAATTTGAGGAACCATTTATAATACCCTTGATGGCACATTAAAATACCTTTTTATAAAGATTTTATTTTTGCATATCACTTTTCATGCTCATTCATTGGAATCCTACAATTCACATTGTTTCATATTGTGCTTCTTTGAATTCAGAATGGCATCATTAAAATTAACTTCTGTTAATCCCAATTTTGAATGGCTTTATAATAATCATGTGGGCTTTGAGAATGTAATTTAGTTAGTTAGTCTGTTCGTTGTGCATACATGAGCTAATTTTGTTTTGGTTTTTGTCTTTGATATCATAGATAACTGCATGTCAGGCACCTACCTGTATCCATAATGCTTCTTGTGTGCATTTGTGTAAAATACCTTAGTATAAAAATACCTTAGTCAACAGGTAGAATATATATTCTTCTTATTATTATAATCTTCTGTATCTCCTGAACTTTTTGAATTCCTGGGTTAGGCCTCAATGTCAAATCATCCTCCCTCAAGGACTACATGCTTGAGGTCATTTTTTTTTCTCATTTCCCCTAAGTTAGTTCCAGGACTTGGTTGCTTCTGGGCAAGACTGTCAGGACAACTGAGTGCCTCCACTGACCCCTATCAGTGAGGTCACAAGCCAGCATTGTAGGCTGCAACTCCTTCCAACACAATGGATTAAACTAGCTTTCATGAGGCTACATATAAGTGCAAGTGTGGAGTACATTTGACATCACCATGCAGGCTGAACATCTTGTCTGCTTTTTTGGACAACAGGAAATGATTACCACAAGTATTCCATATTTAAATTGATTGGTTATATATAGTGGTTACTGTGGTCCAGGAAAGAGACAAAAAGCTCTACCTCCCTTATAAAGGGAATCCTGGTGAGTACACTTAAGCTCAGAACCTTATCCCTTTGTCCTCCTCTCTGCTGTCTCCTGAGAGACTACTATGTCAAATTTCTTAGAGTACATCTTCAAATGATTTTTGGAAAATGCATGATCTACCAGGATGCATCATGTACCCACATGAGGTACATTGAAAGATACTATAATATTCCAAAACTGGAGTATGTCTGTCTAGATGAATGATACAGGGGAGATTCACTTAACCATACACCTAGACAGTGGCTCTGCAAACTGCTTACATTTACAAAAGTACCCTGAGACCAAGAAGAGTTGGGAAACTGATATAGATCACAAAAAATAATCCAAGCCAGAAAGTTTTAGAGTAAGTTGGTTCTAAGAGTCAAAAAGTATGATAGTAATAAGATTGGAGTCCAAGAAGATAGAGTATCTAAAATGAGTTCATCTGTGGGCTTTTTTAAGCTTTTCTTTTTAAGCTACCTCAAAAAGACATTTTTTAAAGTAAGGTCTCCAAACTTTTCTGCAAAACCTCCAAGACTAGCTGAAAGGAGAAGAAATGACCACCTTTATAAGTTTCAGATCTTGCTTTATCACTATTTGAAATGATAAAAATCAGATTGCAATCCATTAGAAAAAATCTATTCCTCTTTTCTGCCAAAGCCCATGCAAAGCCAGGAAAACAAAAATCGATTTTACTTTCTTTCAGTTCTTCCAATCCAACCTGATATACAGTAGTGTTGAAATCAGATGCTCTTCATATTGATCTGGGTCTTGAACCAGTTATAATCCCTGATTAATGCAACCACCATCATCATGGTGGTTCTGTAAAGATTGAGAGAAAGCTGTGTGGACTTAATACAGTTCTGTGTTTTCTGTAACTTCCTGGTTTTGGAATTAAGCCTTGAATCCTTCTGTCATTGTGTGAAATTAGGGTGTGGTGTTTGGGAGGGGTGTAAGCAACCCTTGACACTGCCAAATCACTTGTCCATCAGAGGAGCCTGAAAAATTTAGGTGTTATCACTGTCTTCCAGTCCCCTGACTGAAATGCTGTATTGGTGTTGACACTGACATTACTAAGAAAAGTCTAGAGAGTCCAAGAGGATGTATGAGGCTTAGAAGGCTTCAAACTGTCTCTATACCCCAAGAGGCAGGGCTATCAATTCGAGTCCTCTGTCTACAAGCAAGAGCAAATCTTTACAAGATAGATATACCTCATCCTCACTGGAGCACAGAAGACCCATCAAAGCAAAAGTTCCACGCAGGCAGTGATCATCATGGCTTAGTGAAGAGCATCTCTGATAGACAGACCTAATCTTTAAGGCAGAAGGACAGGTGGGTGGTTTTAGGAGAGAGTAATGAATCCTTTTGACAATTGAAGTAAGACATTAGGAATGTAAGGCCTAAATGAGAGTTTTGAAAATGGTTCCCATAGGCAGCCTCAGTTTCATTACTATTCTCATCCCTGGCTTTCTTTCAGATCTGCTCTCTGCCTGCCCTGCAAAGCCCTGCCTCTTGTATGGTCTTTCCTGACCACCTTATGCCTGGTGCCATATGCTCCACTCTAACCTCGGAACAGTGCTTTTACTGAGTGATCAAATAATAAATCTTAAGTACATGTTGTGTGAATGTCACCCTCTCATGGACTCCCATGTCATCTGTAAACTCTTATCATGTAACAGTGCAGGTGGGCTGCATGCCATGTGGGTTTTATTCATCATGCTGTTCTTCACACAAGGTATTGTGCAGTGTACAAAATAGTGTTCAACACATTACAGCTGAATTTTCAAGAATTAAATATAACCAGGAAATTTATGAAATGTGATACGAAATAGGTAATAATTAGCATGAGCAGTTTCTTTCTAAACCCTAGCATTTCCTCGCCTCTCAGAGATGATCTGCAGTCCCATTTGTCCTCAAGTTTTTTCTTCTATTCCAGATTTAACTCAATCATCACATCACATTCCCCTGGCTGTATTGGTTCAGAACCAGTTACAGAACCCAATCAGAAGCAATGACAAACAATGTTTTATTTGCCCCTTTGGGATGTGTGAGAAAAAGAATGCTTAATTTTTCCGGTTGAATCTAACATCTCAGAGTAGGTAGAGTCTGAAGAACCTGTCCTTGTTTTGCTCTTACAGGATGTCTCTGATTATAACAGAGCAGAATCTATAAACAAGATGCTTGCTGGGCACCTGCCTTCAGCCTTAGCTTTCAAAGCCACACTTCTCCCTACTTCCCTATTTGCTAAATTATGTGAGTCAATATATTCCCCTTCCTTCCTTTCTTCTTTTTTTTAATTTATTATTATTTTTTTTACATAAGCCTATTTGGGCTGTGAATTCTGTCACTTGTCACTGAGAGAGTTTTAATCATTGCTCCTCTTGAGTTTATCTTGTTTCTCTTTGGTTCAGTAACACAATTGTACTTTATTCATGTGTTGATATTTTGACAAATTAATGTGTCCACAGCCCAATGGCAAAGTATTGATATAAGTGCAGTATCTCCAGTTTCTTCTAAATGGTGTCCAGATTTGTAGAGATACATTTGTCTATGTTGTGAGAATTGAAAATCCTTCATGCATAACTTGAGTGTTTTGTTTATGTAAGTAATTTGGCATTTCTTTTCAAGTGCAAAGAGTTCCTGTTGATTTTGAATGCATAGACTGCATCAGTTAGCAGAAGCAATGAGAATCAGACCAGGAAAGAATAAATTTCCTTCCTATGTGACTGTTCAAAGTTTAAAAACTTTATCTATCTCAGCTTGGTGAACAAGATTGAAGACATAAAGTAGGGAACTATGACTGGCTATACTCAACTCAGCCCCCAATATAGTTATTCAATTTTTTTATGTGCCATTATAACAAATATATTTCTATTTTACTCATAAGCAAACTTTACTTTTTGTCTTGAAATAGGTCCAGTTCACAGGGTCTACATTTTGTCATATGTCTTCAAAATCTTTTTACCTTTGTCATAATCAGCCCGATTTAGAATTAATTATCATCGTTTCCTAATAGGAGTTCAATTTAAAAATCAGCTGAGAATATTTTAAGGCATCAATAAAGTAAGAAAATAAAATGTCAAATGATTGACATGCTGTTATTTATATTCGGGATCCTGGATTTTTCCACTTAGGGACATTTTCCAAATCCACATACAAGATTTCCAGAGTTAATATTTTAGAAATTCAAGTGAGCAATGATCAAATAAGTTAAGGCTAGACAAAAGGACTTCAAATTATTGTTATTAGGAAATATATAAGTAGCAAATTAGTATTCAAGGATATACACAATCTTCATATTTTATTGATACATTATAATTATACATAATGTGATTCACTGTTGTATATTTATACATGCATATAATAGAATGATATAATTTGTTCAATATTGTTCCCCGATATCTCCCCATTCCTCCCCCTCCATTTCCTCCTAGTCTCTCTCCTCTCCTGTAATGGAAGGGCAGACACAATTTCTATTAAAATAGTGACTTTCTTCAATTTAGTTAGAACTCCACTCCACTGCCCTTCTTTGAACCCCCAAATTTCTATTGAGTATTTGTAATGATTATAACTGCAGGTAAAAGGCAAATTGTGATTCCCTTATATTCTGCAGGATGTAGGTTATCCCTTTATACAATTCTGAGATATATCTGGAAGAACTTGGGGTACTGAGAAGGAAGTGAGAGGCAAAGGGGACAGATAAAGCAGGCCAGGTTGGAGTATTGTGCCTAATTCACAGCTTCAAGCCATGTAACAGCGAGGAACAACCCTCTCCCATTTCTTGCCTTCCAGTTGTCACGAGAACCCTCAATCCAGTGACCTCTTAGTTCTCTGACAAGCAGTTGAATAACTTCTTTGTTGGTTCATTTTTAATAGCTAATTCTTTTTTTTTTTTTTTTGAGGCAATTCTGCAAATTGGTTTCCTTCCTTAAGGATTTAGCCTTTGGAAAAAGGTATTATTATACAAAGCTAAAGATAAGTAAATTTGAAAATTTCAACATTCCGATTCAAAGAATTTCCTCCATGATATGAGGGAATGTGGACCATCATTTTGTGGCTGTTGCCAAATAAGTATTGCAACTATGGCATGGGTTCAGATTCCTAGGTTCCTGCTCCCATGGGATCTTCCTGAGGCTGTGTGATCATGGGAATGTCCCTTCCCTTTTCTGGACCTCTTTCCATTCTTATGTTGCCTAGGGGTTGAAAATGACAGTGTCATGTTTTCCTTTTGACTTTCAAGCTCTCTGACTCCAAATATTTAAGGTGCAAGTTAGTTTCCCTTTTCAAGATTCCATAGTGTAGTACAGTACAGTCCTGGGAAAGCCGTCTAGAAACACAAGGTATTGCTATGTGGGTTGATTCAATTAGTAGTCCTGCCTACCACATCTGCTGTGTCTTGTGAGACAACTACGCTTTTGGATGAGAACAATAATAGTGAGTAAAGTGTGAACAGAATACATAGAACCAATGAGATTGTGTTAGTAACTAAGAGAAAAATGTCTTAAATTAGACCATATACTTTATTGTCCATAGCTATTAGAAAGTTCCCTTCTGAGGACAATAATACAATGGCCTTCATCCTGTCTCTTTCATTTGCTGCATTTTATTTAATTGTTTAGAATGCGAATGTGTTGATTGGAAATAAATGGTCAAATTTTACTAAATTTGAGAGAAGTAGCAATAAGTATGAGGACAACATAGATGCTAATGGCTAAAAGTGAAAATCAGGTAAATTCCATTGTTTTTAATGACACATCAGTCATTTTGATTGGGATTAGAATCCAATGTGCTAACAATGTTTCCAGCATGATGCTGTCAGATTTCAATAGGGAAAATAACCATAGTACTGCCTGAAAGGGATTTTAAGTCATTTCCAGATCACATTGCAACATAAACCAGAACTGAGTTGAATATCCAATAATGTTAAATTAGGGCAAAGGAGGCTCATTATCATCTGAACTCTGTGTATATCTGAAATGGGAATTCAATAATGTGGCAGAAATAACATTTGGTTTGGGATTTCACACATCCTAGAGTGTATCAAAGGATTTATGTTTATGTATTCATGAATTTTATTTGTTTACTTACTTTTGTGTTGTATTAAAAGGCACAAGAAAAGTAATATTTTGTGTGTAGTTGCAAAGACACCTACCTTTCTTCTTCATAGAGGCATGGGGTGGTACAGTGCAGAGTTTTAAAAAAAAAAGTTTTAGAGTCATACCCGGGTGAAATCCAAGATTTGACATTTATAGTAGTGTAACATAAGATAAAGTTGTGATATTTGCTGAGCCACAGGTTTTTTCCTCTATTATTTTGTTTCTTTTTAATTTTAACCATTTTTATTATGGTAAAATATACACAACATTTATCTTTCCAACCACTCCTAAGTTCTGGTTTGACCATTCATCAGTAGCACTAGACACATTCACAAAGCTATGTTGCTCTCACTACTGTAAATATACACCCAGAATGTTTTTATCATCCCTAACAAAACCTCTGTACCAATAAAATAATAACTCCTTTCTCTCACTTCTCCTCCCCTCCCCCATTGGCAATCTCTGTTACTTTATGTCTATATATATGTAATATTGTCTCTCAAAGTATAGCTCCTTTCACTAAGCATTTTTTTAACAACCCAACCATGTGATAGCATTTGTTAAAATTGTATTCATTGTAAGGCTGAGTCACATTCAATTGTAAATATGTACCATACTTTTGTATATCTGTTCACCTGCTGAATGGTTGACTTGGTTGCCTTCACCTGTTGGCTATTGTTAATAATTCACTATGAACATGGATATACAGATATTTCTTCAAGTCTCCCTTTCAATTTTGCATGTATGCATAGTTGTGAAATTAATGGGTGTGTTAGTCAGCTTTTCTTTACTGTGACAAAATACTTGAGAAAATCAAGTTAGATTAAGAAAGATTAATTTTATATCATTATTTCAAGATTTCAGTCTACAGTCATTTGGCCAGTCATTTTGGGCCTATGTTGAGGCAGAATATCATGGTGGAAGGTGTTTGGTAGAGCAGAGCTACCCTATGGCAGCTAGGAAAGACAGAGCTGGAAGACGGGGGACTAGGAACATGATATGCCCATCTAGGAGATGCTTTCAGTGGCCCATGTACTCCAATCAGTCCCCACCTCATAAAATTTCAATCATCTCACATTAACGCCACCATCTGGCTAAAACGAGCCTTCAACACTTGGGCCTTTAGGAGACATTACATGTCCAAACTATAACATTGGGTCATAAAGTAATACTGTCTTTAAATTTGTGCACAATTCCTATAGTGTTTTCCAAAATGGTTGCAACACTTTGCTTCCCTGCTAACAATCCACAAAGATTCCAATATCTCTGTATCCTCAATGACAATTGTTATTTTCTATGTTTTGAAAATAAGAACTCTTATAGATGTAAAATAGTCAATCGAACTTGCATTTTCCCAGTAATCAATCAGTAATGTTGAGCATCTCTTCAGGTGCCTATTGCCATTTATATTTTCTTTTGAGAAATGAAATTAAGTGGTGTGCAATTTGCAAGGATGAAAAATGGTGATAATTAAAACCATCAGATGATTTAGTGAATAAAAATAAGTTATTACAATAGTTATCATTTTTTGGCATTTACTCCATGCCAGGCTGTAGGAGAGCTATCAGGCTTGGTCTCATTCATCTTTTACTATGAAGATGAATACTGTGAAGGCAACTTCATTATTATTTCTGTTATTCACTTGAAGACATGGAATATCAGTGTCATCAAGTATCTTGTTTTATGTTGTGCAGTTCACTTATGGCAGAGGACTGATGCAAATTAGGTCTCCCAAAATTTAAAGAAATTAGCTTTTTTTTTTTGTGTGTGTGCTGGGGATTGAACCCAGGGCCTTGTGCATGCAAGGCAAGCACCCTACCAACTGAGCTATATCCCCAGCCCAGAAATCAGCTCTTAAACCCTATGTTAATTCACCTAATGCATGGTCTGTTACTTCATAGGCTGTCAATATATGTTAATAATCCATCCTCACCATCTCCAAACTAATACACACCTCAAATTTCAGGCATCATCAACTGCATTTTAGCATAAAATTTCAAAGACAAAGCCACCTAGGATTGTGCATTGCCACCCACTCACCATCCAGTCTTGTACAGTGTGCCTTGGAGGGGAGTCTCAAGAATTTTTTTCCACAAAGAAGCATATCTATGTTTGTTCTGAGAGATAAATATGCATAGATCTCTTGTATTTCTGTTGTCTAGTGAGCAGAAATGCTGAGGATTCTTTTCCATGACTATATTTTCAAAGATGTTTATAGAGTAAATAAAATTGGGAGAGATTTGGAAGAAAGAAATAATGTCTGTCTTCAGAGCAGAGGTACATGTATTCAAAGGTCAGTAAGATTTACTTAAAACCCTGGTTAAAAGATTCAGGTTCCCCAAGATCTGAATTTCTTAGCTCTGGATCAACCCATCGTGTTGTGCAGCATCCACCTGTGCTGTTTGAGCTTCCTCTGTGGGATGTAGAGGACATGAAGGAACCAGAATCAACAAGAAGCTCATGCTACTTGCTGTGCTATGTGTAGCAAAGCCCCATGAGACATCAGCAGGTTAAAATGTTAGCTTGCAGGTTATGTAAAAACCTCAGAATCTTCATTTTCATGACAAGGGCTAAAATTTTCCATACACACCAAACAGCACACATTCTATATATTTATTTCTTTTTATAGTCTGGGATATTTACTGCTATTCTTATTATTTGGATGACAACTTAAAGCTTAGACAATTAATTTACTAGGCATTTATCTGAAAAAAAATGTGTGCCTCCTGGGTCACTTGTAGATGGCATAAAAACAAATTTATGGCAACATTCTGCTACTATGAATATTATACCTCAGTTGCCAACCTCTTTAATTTGGTTACAATGGTGCATGCCTATATTTGTAACAATTTGGGAGGCTGAGTCAGGAGGCAAGATTGAGGCCAGCATTGGCAACTGAATAAGACTTTGTTTCAAAATAAAAAAGTTTGCTGATGTAGTATCAATGGTAGAGTGTCCCTGTGTCTAATCTCCAGTACTGTTAAAAAGAAAAAGAAAATTATAGTTAAATATTGCCTAGCATGTATGAAACCTGAGCCAAATCCCCAGTACTGCCAAAGATAAGAGTACTTGTAATTAAAGTTGAAAGACATAATTAACTTAATTTTGAGCTTATTTAAATGTCATTAAACACAGATATATACATTTGGAGCATTTTGAAAAAACTGTTCACAATATGGAAACAGATATCATGGCAATGTCCATATGCACTTGATCCTCGCTTGATTTACACTCAGTACTCCTATAACAGGTATGGTATTTCACAACACCCCGCTACTTATATCCAATAATTCCTCTGTTAGAAATCATAAGAAATATTTGTAGTCATATGGGCCATGTCTGTCTAGAGACTCCTCTTCTTAGGCTTTGGGCTTTAAATTTTGATAGCACATTTTAACACTGATATAAATAGTAAAATATGAGTGCTCAATGCTGGTGCTCATGGGAGGTATTTTGGAGGTGGAGAACCAATATTTCTTTGCACCTACTACTTATACCCACTGATCTTTCCATTGTGCTGGCCTTGGTTTGAGGCACTAAGGATTGGGAATTGCTTCATTGCCTTTGAAATTCCAAACTGTTAAATTTTTAAGATTCTTCATGGTTAATAAAGAGATATTAACCTTCTGCTTTGTAAACTCCTTGGAAATTGCAACACAAAAAATGTATTATTTCTCAGATTTATTCACAATAAATCATTTTACTGGGCTTTCCTGTTCATATTGAAATAGACTTTAAGAGACATTAATGTATATTAGAAAGATGTCATTGGCCTAAATATGCTATAAAATAAAAGCACAGAATTAGTATATTACTTTCTTATGAGGTTTGTATATTTGTGATGACCTTATATTGAATTGTATCTTTTTCCAGCTGATATTGGAGCTTTTTAAGAAGCATTTTATTTGTAAAGATGATATAGGGAAGACAGATCACAATATCCTCTTCTCAAATCACTAATAAACACAAAAAGAACTAAAAATCTATCAAGATATTACTAGCAACAACCAAGTTAAAAAGGGAGGTGACACAAACCCAAACCATTGCTATAGACTTCAAAAATGGCCCATCAGAGAAACAGAAGATTGCAGTACCAATCCTCTTCCTCCCCCTATTGCCATATAGTTCAGTAAGGCCTGAGAACTTTCACCAGTATTCTCATCTCTGAAATTCAGTAAACCAAATTGTATTCCATCCTGATTTGAACTAGCTGAGAAACATGAACCAGAAGCTAACTGTGACTACAACAATTTCTCTAGGGCTAGTAGGAATCTGGACAATGGGGCCAACCCTGTACTCCTCTGTGGAAATAGGCTATCTCTAACATTAGGCAGAGTGAATCTAGCACAGCACACTGAATTATCACAGCAGCCAGTATACTCCAGCCATGAAAGAAGTTACCTTGAACTGAATACTTCAGCATGGAAAATCCCCAGGAAACATTCAGCCCCCAAAATGTATCTGTTAGAGGAAAACTAACGAGTCTCACCTAGAAACGAGAAAAGAGACAAGGACACTGACCTGCAAAGTGGCATCAAGTAGAAAGACTCAATGAGGAACCAAACGGAAACTGTAATCCTAATTCAGGCCAGTAGGTCCATAGACAGGGACAAGTTGATGAAACAGCATAGAATCTGGAAGACAGTGTAGCCCAAGACAGAAAAGAAAAATCCATCATGATACTATATACTAAAAACATACATGAACATGAATTAAATAAGAGCCCCTCTCACCCACCAAAGTGATAACAAGAGAAAAAGATGAAGAACAAGAGTGAAAATCTAGGGGGAAAAAAAAAAAAACTACTAAGGACCAAGATAACTCTCAAAACAAATTAAAATGTCAAGCAAACAGAACAAAGATGACTTAAAATTGATGTATTAGATAAAAGACAGGAATATATGATCACAGCAAATGAAAAGACAAAAAACAAGGCAAACAAAATAAGATGATCGATTTTTTAGGGCATGGAAAGATGAGCTGACACATGAAATTAAAAATGGATTAAAATGTAACAGAGTAAACACAGATTTATACCAAGATAATATCTGATGAAGATACTTTCCTGAACAGATTTTTAAGATTTATATCAAGTAAAATTTACATTTTTGTCTTGTAGGCCTCTGAGTTTTGTAACTATCACTACAATTAGATAAAGAACCATTTCCTCAGCTGGGTGCAATGGCACCCAGCTGTAATCCCAGTGTCTTGGAAGGCTGAGGCAGAAGGATCTAGAGTTTAAAGTCAGCTTCAGCAACCAGCAAGACCCTGTCTCTAAATAAAATATGTATATTTTTTTTAAAAGGGAGCTGAGGATATGGCTCAGTGTTTAACCACCTCTGCATTCAATCCCAGTACCAAAAAAAAAAAAAAAAAAGAGAGAGAATCGTTTCCTTTTTACCCCAAAATTTATCTCATGTTGCCCCTTTATGGTCAACCCCTCTCCCTTTCTCTTCCTCCTTTCAAAGCCTGGCATCTCTGCCCTTCTAATTTTGTTTTTTGCACCTACAATTATGGTTTTCTCAGAATATTATATGGATGAAAATATACTGTATATCATCATTTGAGTCTGGGTCCTTTACAGAATAGTAGTCAATTGCATGTTTATTTCATTATTTGTTTATCCATTCTCTAGTTAAAAGACATTTATTTCCAGTTTTGGGGTGATTACACACCCACACATGCCCACACACTTGCACATTTTTATTATACAAGTTTTTGTGTGATCATACATGTTCATGTCTTAAGTAAATACCTAGGAGGGAGATTGTGAGATTGTTGTGTCACTTGGTACATCTGTGATTAACTTTATGAGAAACAGCTAGACCATTTTTCAAGTGGCTATACCATTTTGCATTACCACTAGCTAGGAGTGAGAGCTATTGTTTCACAAGATCTTTGATATCATTTGGTAGTATCAGATGACTTTCCATGTTCAATGTTAGCTTTGCTAACACGTGTGTAGTTGCATCTTGTTTTTTGGGGGGTGGTTACCAGGGATAGAACTCAGGACTACTCGACCACTGAGCCACATTCCCAAGCCCTATTTTGTATTTTATATAGAAACAGGGTCTCACTGAGTTGCTTAGCATCTTGCTTTTACTGAGGCTGGCTTTGAACTCAAAATCCTCCTGTCTCAGCCTCCCAAGCCACTGGGATTATAGCCATGTATCCGCACCAGTTATGTAGTTGCAATTTATGGTCTTAATTTGCATTTTCCTCATGATCAATGATGTTGAACATATTTTCTTGTGACAATTTGCCATCTATTTATCTTCTTTGGTGAAATCTTTGTTAGTTTTTTTTTTTCTTTTGCCCACTTTAACAACATGGGAGAATTTATTTTCTCATGATTTTGTTTTGAAGGTTTTTTATTGTTAGTTATGAAAGTGTGAAAGATCTTAGACCTTACCCTACTTGTAAGACAATATGTTAGTCTACCACAGAATATATGTCTTTCTGGATCAGAAAAGTAGACAATTAATTACTCTTGGCAAAAACAGCCATTCTTAGAACCTGTTTTTTGAGCCCGCATAAGGTGATGTGAAAACAGATGTTATTCTGCACTGTGTGCATGGGTGTATCACCAGAGTGGAACCCCAAATGATGACTCAGAACATAGGAAGGGCTGTTGACACAATCCAATCCTCCCAACTGGAGAGAAATAAAAAGTGAGAACAAGAGCAAGAAAGTAAGATTGAGAGCCAGGCTGAGACTATCAAGTTTATGACTGGATTTTTGCAGAGTAATTGATATGTATCTTTAGCTTGATGGATTTGCTATTGAAACAGGACCTTTCCTGAGAAAGTCTGGATGTACATACAGAAATATGAAAATATCCAAAAATTCTCTCCCAGTATGTATATAATCTGTATACAAGTTTCTTGTTATCTATAGATTTGTGAATGTTTCTCTCCATTTTTTGTATCTAATTTATTTTTTTAATTGTAATTTTGGCAAAGTGATTTAATTTTGATGAATTCTGATTCGTTTTTTCTTTTGTTCATAGATTATGTTGTTTTGGGATTAATGTTAAAATCTCTTTGCCTGATTCCAAGTCAGAAAGGCTCTCTCCTGCTTTCTTTTGAATTTTACATCTTACAATTAGATCAATGTTCAATTTTGAGTTAAATCTTGTATAAGGTATATAGGTCATGATTTCTTTTTTGAATACTGTTCCAACATAATTTATTGAATGTCTTGTGCAAGAAAATCATTTAAACATGATTTATGATACACCATGCTGTTTTATTTCTGGATACTCTTCAGTTTCATTGATCTGTTTGTACTTTTATAGATACCATATCATCTTCATATGGTAGTTTTGTAACAATTTTTTTTTTTCTGCACTAGGGATTTGACTTGGGGTTGTTTCACCACTAAGATACATTCCCAATCCTTTTTATTTATTTATTATTTTGAGACAGGGTCTCATAAATTGCCAACATTGGCCTTGATCTTGTGATTCTCCTGCCTCAGCCTTCTGAGTCACTGGGTATAGAGGTGTGCATCACCTTAGTCTCCTTAAAACATATTTAAATGGAATATAGGATTTGGATTGATCTTTCCTTTCAGTTTTATAATCGATTTTTTTACCATCATACCAGATGTGGAATACATGTAAAAACTTAAATATAGTATATAATATGTAATGTAATTGTTTTACTTTGCTTTTTCACTGTTGTGACTAAAAGACCTGACAAGAATAATTTTCAGAAGGAAGAGTTTATTTGAGGGCTCACAGTTTCAGAGGTCTGAGTCCATGGACAGCAGGCTCCATTCCTCAGGGCTTGAGGTGAGGCAGAATACCATGGCAGAAGAGTATGACAGAGGGAAGCAGCTCACATGATGATAGAAAGGAGAGACTTCACTGACTAGATACAAAATCTATACACCAAAGCCATGCTCCCAATGCTCACCTCCTCCAGTCACCATCTACCTCCCTTCAGTTACCCCTATATTAATCCCATCAGGGTATTAATATATTGATTGGGCTAAGGCTTTCCTAACCTAATCATTTCTCCTCTAAAGCTTTTTATATTGTCTCATATGAACTTTTGGCATACGCCCCCCATCTAAGCCATAATGAAAATTATATAGAATGTAAAATAATTAAATAACAATATAGTTATACAATTATAATAATGTATAAGCTCTAGATTATGATTTCCAAATTATTCTAATATGCCTTTGTTGTTTCTATTGTAACATTTGCAGAATTGAAAACTTGGGATTTAGATATCCCAGGTCTTCTTGCATCTAAGTTTTCTGATGACAAACACATGATCCTGACTTGTTCTTCCTTTATAAGTAACATTGCATTTGTCCATGCAATTCTGCCTTCAAGAATTTTTCTTCATCATTGACTTCCAACAATTTGATTTGATGCTTCTTCTTATGTCAACCAATTTGGACTTGTGTCCTGAACATTTAAAAAATAATATATTGTGACTTTGTGAGTCCTATGAAATCCTTTTAACCATGTTATTTTTTAAAAATAAGAAATCAAAATTGTGGTGTGGTTCAGTAGTAGAGCACTTGCCAAGCCTACACAGGGCCCTGGGTTCAATTCCTAATTAACTAATGAAAATAAATAAAAACAGGCAATCAACCTGGTTAAGTTTGAACCATCAGTTTTGTCTTGCCTTCTATAAGCAATGGATCCAGTGTCAGTTCTATTTTAAAAGTCTTTAGTATGTTTTTTTTTTGTGCCCTACAAATACATAACCTGAATTATTAGGTGGTATTTTGTATAATTATTCTGTTTTAAAAGCTTTTAATATGCTTTTGTGTGTCTGATACATATATGTTCCTCTCAGTAGTGAGCTCAATAATTTTGCTAGCATATTCACAGAACAAAGGGATTCCTATCTCTAAGTCTTTGTCTTATATTTCTGTGGCTGCAGAGTTGCAATTCAGCCTATCCTCATGTTAGAACTAGGAGCTGGGGAAGGCAAAAGTGAAAAATAATAAACTCTCTTCAGACTGTTTGTGCTTCAGTTTTGTGACTTTTTTCTCTAATGTCACTGCCAACATTTGTTTGTTTGTTTTCTGGATCTGGGGATTGAACCCAGGGGTGTTTAACCACTGAGCCACATCTACGTCCCTTTTATTTTATTTTGTTTTTTTGAGCCAGGGTCTTGTTAAGTTCCTTAGGCTGGCCAGGAACTTGTGATCCTCCTGCCTCAGCCTCCCAAGTGGCTGGGATTCCAAACATATACCTATATACCTTGTTACCTGGCATGCCTGCCAGTGTTTACCTTTGAGAAATGATGTACTTTTAGTGTTTCTGTTCGGGGACTTTTAACTGTAATCAGTGAGAGAGATTGGCAGTAGTAGGAATGGACCATGTTGGCCAGCCGCAGAAGTCCAGGTTTTGATATTAAACTTATAAATTGTAGAAAGTAAGATATCCTGCATGAGATGCTAGATACTTGATAAGTATAAGAGTAAACCTTGGACCAGCCACACACACATCTATTTCAACACATTGTTCTTAGAAAATAGAAAAAAAAATAGGAAAATGGGGAAACAAATTTATTTACAGTTAGCCAAGAGTTAACATTTAGGAAGCTGATAGCCATTTGAAATATTAAAAAGAAAAAACAAGAGAATATCTTCTATTGTCCCTCTAGTGTAAAACAATCCTTAGATCAGGTAAAACAATATTAAGAACTCTGAAATGCTATAGAAATGTGCCTTAAAACATTTAAATAAAAGAATATGAAATAAACAAGTACAGTTATTGTAAGAACATAACTAACATGTATCTTGATATTGTTTATCAAAGATAACATGAAGCAATATTGCAATTTACATAATATTCATATTCATAATCATATATATGCACATGGATGTGTACACACATTTATATATTCTATGGAGAAGTTGAAGTGGGGCTTAGTAACATTGATGATGAGAAGTATTAAAATACGCATAAAAGGAAAATGCCTATATTAAATTATATAATTTATTGTTTTATAGTAAAATAAAAGGCTTATTTTAATTAACTCTATTTTTATTTGAACTTGCGTTTATACATCTTATTTTTTCAAGAAAGCATTTGTATTTAAATGTTATGTATAATCTGTGAATATTCAGAGTTTCAGATAAAAATAGCTTATAATTATAAGGTAATTCAGGAGTATATTAATAATTTAAAGTACATATTCTCTGTGAGAGTACAGATAATATTTTCCTAAGATATGAATTTAATGAAGTCTGAAGTTTTTTGTCATTGGATAAAATATTACAGATATTCTGTGACTATAACTTAGGTTAGGATGGACTCATCATTTCTTCTTCCAGAATTGGTAGATATATGCACAGCAAAGTTTGGACATAACCAAGGAGATTATCAGACTACCCCATTACCTGATTTCATTTTGTATATCAAGCAAACTGCTCAGATGTAGAAAGATATGGGTAAGTGGTTTTGTTTACTAACATCAGGTGTGATGATTTCTCTCTCCTTTGACTTGGATAAGGTCAAAAGGAGTGTGAAATGAATAGATGATATTCCTTACAGGTTCTTCCATTTTTCTAGTATAGGGAACTTTAGCTAGCATTGATGGTTTAACAAATATATTTGGAATAAACTGATGAACCTAAAAGTGAAAGTAGATACTTTGGAAATGTATAGAGGAAGTTATTAGTGACTTTGTTTTGCATATGACTTTTTTTTCATGTCCTATTTCATTCTGTGAAAGCCTTCAGGCATCTATGATGATGCATATGATTATCTACTTTTATGTGTCTCTTGATGTACTACATAATTTTATAAGCACTTTGAGGTATTATCAGGAAATTACATGTCAACATGAAAATAGACATAAATAAAGATAACAAATCATGACCATTGAGATCATAGGGAAGATGGAATGTCAACAAATTTGACATTCAGGAACTGTCCAGAATTATCCTAGAAATAACCCAGAATTTCCATAAATACTGCAGACATGATACAGTGCAACCCAAGACACTTTGCTCAGCATACAAAATATTATGTTATATTTAAAACCTTTTCAGTTGAATGATAGTGACTAATTCCATGCAGCCATGACCTGAGGAATATTTATTACAGCAAAGATCTGTTCTTCTGGGGTCTGTATACTTGGGCATCAGATTTAGTAAGAGCATCTATATTCATTATTTTCCACTGACCTCAAATTAATGTCAGTGTCAGACCTGTTTACTCTGATGCTCACATAGATCAGTGCATCAGTCTAATCATCAAGGTTTACTTAAGACAACCAATCTTAATAAAGGGACCTGGGCTTTGATGCCACTTGAACATGGTGGCATCATGTACTAAGTACTATTTTAGTACTAAGTCTCGGAACATTAGTTCAGTACTAAGTCCGAGACTTAGTACTGAACATTAAGCCAGATGAGCCTTCCTGGGAATAGGTTAAGCTCAGACTCCTGGACTAGTTGGAGAAAGGCAGCTGTTAAACAAGGGGTCCAGCCAGTGGTGCTAAGCCAAGTACATGGATGTTCAGTCAGACCCAGAATCACCCCCAAGGCATGCATTCCATCTCAACTTGATGGAAACTCTCATTACAATTTGGGTTTATAAGCCCAGGATTCCTAGCAGAATCCTGATCACCTAAAGATGGGATGTTTTTAAAATTTTAAGCTCTTTCATGTTATGAAAACTCATAAGTAGACATTTATATTCAGGGATCTAAAAACTATCTCTGTGAAGATGTACTCCGCTATAAAGGATCTTGCAAAATTGGAGGAAAATAATCTTTGTACAAAATGTCACACACTGAGAATTCAATGCATTCCCATTTAATTTTGCAATCTGTTTCCTCATCCACTCATAAGATCCTTGCTTGC
Source organism: Marmota monax (assembly GCF_021218885.2). NCBI lineage: Eukaryota > Metazoa > Chordata > Mammalia > Rodentia > Sciuridae > Marmota > Marmota monax. Next base: position 1,696,718 of record NW_026692881.1, read on the forward strand.
TAGGTGATGGATAGGGCATGGCAGGGTGTACTGACCTGAATTAGACTTGGGCATGCTGCTGAAATCTATACCAAACAATAATACCAGACTGAACAAAAAATGACAACATGTTTGGGAGCTCAAAAAAGAAACTCTTAAAAATTAGTTGGAAAGACCATTAATGGATGATGTTCATGATAAGGACTGTGAGAACCTGAAAAAAAAATTACATAAAGTGCTTGTCATTACTCACTAGTATGTATGATATGCCAACTTCCAGATGTTCTATATATAGACTATTTCACTTGTTTTTATTTTTTTAAAAGACATTACAGGTGGAAAAACTGAAAAAAAATTAATTTTGCCAATATATTGATTCAATGATGGAACACAACTGGGATTCAAATGCAGAGCCTGAGAAAGTCCCACCAAACCTCCTCGTTACTTGCAGAAACTAAACATGAGGTTCTTAACACTGTTGTTGCACAGAGCTTATCATATAGTAGCTGCTTGATACATCTCTCTACATTTATACCTCCCTCATTCTTCATTCGTTGATTGAATAAGTGCAAAAATCACATAGAATTAGGGGGAAGAGTCTGCAAGAGGAAAACCTATGGCCAAAAAGCAGAGCAAACCCTTGGGTTTACATAGCTTGCTTACCTTTCTTCTAAACTATGGAAATTTCCAGCCAAGGAGGTTAAAAAAAAGCTGATATTACAGATATCAGGTATACTTATAAATTAGGTTGACAGTTCCCGCCACATTTAACCCCCACTGTGAGTTCTGTCTACCTTGTCAGTTAGCCACTAAGGGATCAGGCTTATGGGTGCACTTCTTTACTGAGGTCAGAGCTATTTTACCTGCCTTTTCCACTTAAGTGTGCTGCCATGCCAATTTATTGGCCCTGCCAAAGAACAGTAATCTCAATGTACAGTAAGACACTATGTGGCTATTACAGATGATTTAGACTAAACTATATTGTTAATGTAAATTTTCATCCACTGATATTTCAGGGACACAGGCAGGGTTTTTGCAAGTTGTTACTGGTACATTTGCTAAGATGTCAACTGTTTTTCTGCCTATGCTTTTCTGGTTAATTGTAGCATGGGAAATTGATTAATAGTGTTTTACTTAGACCCTCATTGTCCCCAACTGAACAGGCAACTACTGACTTAGTGTCACTATACTGGAAGTCTATGAAGAGCAAGAGATAAATTGAAATGTCACCATGATGCACGAATGCTTGTCTTCCACCCTTCATTTCCTTTTTAGCTATGAAACTTTGCTAATAAAATTGACCTTCTTGTATTTGACAATTTGAATATAAATGTTGAAGGTGTGCTGAGGATTGTAAGAGATATCATAAGTAAGGAGGATTTAGGCTCCAATATTAATAGTACAGTTGGAAAGCTATGAAAATAGTTTATTGAAAAACTACTGAAGATAATAGTAGCATTAGTAGAAGTCATCATATTATTAGTAGTAAAACAATAGTACCAGTGTCAGCAGTAGACAGGCCCAAATGTCAGGTAGGAGCTGAGGACACTGGTGTTCCTTGCAGAGTATCTTAGTGCTTCATGAAAGCTGGGACAGAATTCTGTGCAGCTATGCCTGGCGGGGGTACCTTTACCGTTCCCCAGAGCAGCCTCTGATCCAAATCTCTTTGTCCATGGTTAATTCCTGCAGTGCCAACAGTATAGAGTCCCTCCTTACTCACTGCACTGTTATCCCCAACTAGAATGGAAGCTGCAAGTGGGCAAGAGCTAGGCTTTATTCACTACAGTCTATTTAGGACACAGCAAGCACAGATCCTGGAATACAGAGGAGAGTAATAACCATTTATTGAAATAATTGTGTCTGTCACTAACATCAATAGAGTTATGATGTGGTTAACTTATTTCCTAATGTTATCTCCACAAGAGACAAGCTTCCAAAGAGTAGGTAGAGGATAGAAGGTTCAGGACACAGAGCTCTTGGTCTTAATAACAAGGCTGGAATTACAGGGACATGGTGAGTATCTGGAGAAGGCCACAGGAAAGGCAAAAGGATTAATGAAATCCTGATTCAGTCATGGCCATTTATTTAGTCAGCCATTCAGTAGGCACCAAGAATTGTGTTGAACACTCCATACTATCGTATCCTCTTAGGGAATAGACGTAGGTGATTCATATTACAATTTTACAGTCAAGGATTTCAGGGCTGAGAGGGGCTAATTCTGTTGATTAAGGAAACACAGCTAGTTAATAAAAGAACTAAGATTTATATTCAGGTGAAACTACTTCCAGTGTCCTGACATTAAGCATTGGGTTATTGTGACTCATTAGCTAGGTATTTACAATTATGCTGTCCAGTGCTTTTTAATCAGTTAATAATTATATTAAGTGAGCATTAAATATTTTACAAATACTGTGTGATGCAGTTTCCATGAATTATTACATATAATTCTCATAACAAATCTTTAAGTCAGTTATTATTTTTCCCATGTACCAGGTGTAGAAACCAAAGAATAAAGTTGAACAACTTGACCAAATCTGGGAAGCTTGTCAGCAATTGAGTTGGCAGTTTGACCTGGCAGTCTGATTTCTGAATAAGTGCTCTTCCTCATCACTCTGATTCAAGAGTATCTGTTTGATGACCATAAGGGCTCCAGAGAGGAAGTCAGGAGGGGAAAGGGGAGGCTATGATTTGAGCACCAGAACCAAGAATAACCTCACTTTGCCAAGAAGGTTGTGACTGAATGACCCATACAAACATCTGGGATGAGTATATATTAGACAGATGAAAAATCATCAAAAGTCCTTGAGATGAGCATGTGCCTGATGAAGAAAAGCAGATAAATTGTGTGGTTTTGTGCAATGAAACATGGGGAGGGTAGCAGGAGATGTTGTTAGAGACATCAGGGATAAATGATGGTTGGGACCAAAGTGGTGGAGGTGTCAGGGTAGAAAATAGTCAGATCAGATTCCATGTTTCTGAAGCAAAATAGGCACGTTTGGATCTGGAGTAAGGAACAAAGAGAGTCAAAGGACAAGTAGAAGGATGGAAGGACTGAGACAAGAAGAGTGTGAAGAGATGAGTAGTTTTACAGACTTCTTAAATTCTACTAAACGTCTGTTAGACATGTTCATTGAGATTTTGAAACGGTCTCAACTATAGTCATTTGGAAACCATTTACACATTTCTTGTTTGTCTTGTGCCCAACCAATGTCTTTTCAGTGTCTTTTTTTCTTGATGTGTCATAGTTTGTTAGTACTGATCTTAAAATATGGCTCCCAAGAAGAAGGGTGTAGTGAGAAAAAGTAGAGAAATATGAAAATTGTCTGCAGTAGTATTTACTGTTATTGCCCCGATGTTAAATGTTTAGTTTTGATCACTGATCTTTGGTTATATAAGATGTTAATTAAAGGAGAAACTGAAGAAAGGGGGTTATAGGAAAATGAATTTTCTACATTGCTTATGCAAGTTTTCTGAAAGTCTAAAATTAGTTGGAAATTCTAAGTTTTGAAATATGTTCCCACACATGGACACACAACTTGAATGGGATCCAACCTGTTCAGAAGAAGGAAATGAAATATTTACCTCTCTTGGTCTGAATGCCATATTTTATTTAGAAAGCCTATACTTGCAGTTGAACACTTCTACCACCTGGTCAGCTCACCCTGCTAAATGGTCAACAGAGTCTCAATGTGTCTTCTGAAAACCTCTTCTTAATTCAGGCCTTCCTTATAGTATCTCAGAAAAATGAATTTACTTTTCTTGACCACTTCATAGATAGATCATTTATTATCCCTAGTAAATATTCTTGTTTATATTTTATAAAATGCTCCAACACTTGTTCTGCCACCCAGTACCATGCCATCTCCTAGTTACATTAGCATGCCATCTGTGCCACATTCCAAGGCTGCCCCAGTTCTGTAACTGGGCAGTATCACTTTCAGATCCTTGGATAAAGTCAGGGGAAGCCTTTGTCCTCAACCAGCATCAGCATTTTGGTTGACCAAGATCTATCTACGAACTCTACTTCCATCCACTTGTGGATTTTTCTGCTAGAACTATCCCACAGCTCATACTTACTGTACTATCAAATATATAATGAGAGTCTCTATTAAATTTCTTGATGAAATAAAAATAATCTGATTATAACATTCTTCAACTATGGGTCATTCCTGTTGTCATATCAAAGTATGAAGTGCCTCATTTTCTAATTTGTAATGAATTTGCACTGGCTCCTAGTGAGCTATGTGTCTTATTATTATGTAATCACAAATCATATACTTAACTGTGGTCATCTACAGATTCAAATAGTATAAAGTCATTCATTAAAATTATGCAAAGAATCTCTTGCCTAATCTGTTATCATTTATTATTATTATCATTATTATAAACTTGTAGATGTAAGAATGGGGAAGAGCCTCTAGTGATGTTAAAACTATAGGACAATTCCTTTTTTCAATTATAAGGGAACATGCTCTATAAGATTTAAACATAAAATACTTTTGCCTTTATTTCAGATTTTATATGCAATATTTGTATTTGATGGTGTAGTTAAACTCCACAGGAGGCAGTTTAAATGGCAAAATTTAAATGTAATTTGGTAAAGATGTTTATCAAGTATTTTCTTAAATAGTTGATAATTTGCACATTTCTTTGCTAAATTGTGCTTCTTCATTAGTGAGGACTAGAGCTTGCTACAGACTGCTAATGAATTATGACACATTTATTATTTATGGAGCCTACAAATTTAGGTGACATTCTGAAGGTCATCTTATGGTTTAAAATTTCAGGTGATCTTGTTGAAGTAGCTATATACAATATCACCAACTGTAACTATGGTAATCTGATATTGCCCAGACATGACCAATGCTCCACCTGCATGGAGATATGTTCTGGTGATCTCATTGCTCCTTACTTGTACAAGCTTTAACAATTCTTCTATATGGTCAAATATGGAGCTGCCTGGTACAAAATGTGCCAATGGATGATGAAATAAATGTGCCTAAGTTTTCTGCTTTGCCTCATGCTTATCCTGGTCTCCCTGCATGCTAGCTCCAAGGTTTTTATGGACTACATGAGAATTGGAAGAACTTGGGATAATAATAGTTCAGACAGTGCTTTATGGTGGTTTGACTTACAATCTTTGTATTTTATGATGACGAAAAGCAATACACATGCAGGAGGAACTGCACTTTCAACTTTGATTTTTCTTGTAGAGAATATGCAGTAAAATGTCTCTTAGGATGTTTGGTAGTGGCAGTGAGCAGCACTATTAGTCACATCATCACAAAAGGAAACAAATGATACTCTACCTTGTTTGTGTAGCTAAGCTAGGATGCTTCACGGGTTGGGTAGATTTGATGCATTTTTGACTTACAGTATCTGCAATGTATGATGGGGTTTATCAAGACATGGCCCCATTGTAAAATGGGAAGCATCTCTGTGGAGAGCATAAGGCATCCCGAAAGACCAGGAGAAGAAACAGCAATAGCAAATACTTGCATGCACCCTTAGTGTGCTGTTCAGCATGCATTATCTCACTTAATTCTCACAATGACCCTATGGAGGTGGGTTGTGGAAACTGTTTTACAGATGAGAAAACTAAGAACACAGATGTTAAATGAATTGCCCAACATGCTAGAGCTGTTCACTGGGCTGTGAGCCCTGTCATTTGGCCACAGAGCCCGTGTTCCTCAACACAGCACCAGGCTTCATGCTGCTCAGTGCTGATGGATGCCATGGTGAACATGACCTGTCACCTTGCGTTCATAGACAGCTTTCAGTGACTCTAATACCATTAGCACCATATGATGCAATTGATATGTGACTATTTTTACATGAAAAGATATGGCGATTTTGATTATGAGAAAGAGGAAGAATGAGAAGATGTCACTTGTTAGAAGAGATGGAGAAGACCACGCTGATTAAACACAACATGGAATCTTGGATCAAATATCTGGGAAGAAAAAGGAGCTCAGTGGAAACACTGGTGGCATCTGAATCAGGCCTGAAGTTTTGGTCATGGTGTTGCACTATTATAAATTCCTTGGTTTTGACTGTTGATTTCTTGGTAAGAAAACATTAGGAGAAGAGGGTGAATGGTGCATGAGCATGCTCTATAGTGATTTTGCAACTTTTCTGTAAATCTATAATTATTAACTTAAAATGTTTATTCATATTTTCAAAATAAAACTGGTGGTTTTAATGTGGTTCCTAACCCATTTTATAATTATAGAGGCCTTGAATACTTACAAATTTCTTTCTTGTTTAGTCCTAGAAATATAGGGTTTTTCCCCTTCCTGTTCTTCAGAAGCACTTTGGTTTTACCTTAGGATGGCACTTGTCAGATTGGACATTTATTTGTTTATAATTAGTGAATCACAGTCAATTTTAGAAAGTTGTTTTTTATCATCCTCAAAAGAAACAGGTCTGTTTTAGTCATCATTCTGTTGCCCCTAGACCTCTCCCCACAGTCTCTGGAGACTTCCCTGGTTTTGTATACGAAGTGAATTTCATGGGGTCTTTTGTGATTGTCTTTTTTACATTAGCATGGTGTTTTCAATATTCACTCATTTATTGGTTTGTTCATTTGTTTTTATGGTCAAATGATATTGTACTACACAGATATAACCTCTTTTGTTTATCACTCACTTGATGGACATTTGAGTCGTTCTCACCTTTTGGCTATTCTGAATAATGCTGCTATAAACATTAGTTACCTATTTTCATATTGTTTTAGTCAGATTTTTCAATGCTGTGACCAAAAACTGACAAGAACAATTAGAGTAGGAAAAGTATGTTTTGGGGCTCATAGTTTCAGAGGTCTCAGTCCATAGACAGCCAGCTCCATTTCTCAGGGCTCAAGGTAAGACTGAACAATATGGTGGAAGAGTGTGGAAGAAGGAAGTGGCTCAGGACATCCCCAGGAAGCAGAGAAAGAGAGAGCTCTACTCAACAGGGACAAAATATATACCCCAAGAGGCATGCCCCCCTCCCCAGCTACACCCCACTTGTTAAGTTACCACTCAGTTAATCCTTATCAGGTGGTTAATTCACTGGTTGGATTAAGGCTCTCATCCAAACCATATGTAAGCCATAACATTTATGGACAAGTTTTTTTTTTTTTTTTTTGTCATTGTTGTTGTTTTTCTTGGACATATCCTTGGCTTAGCTCAATTATTTCTAACTTAATCCCAGAGGTTATTCTCTTAGAAGGAATAATAATACCTTAACATGCTAAAAAATTCAAATCATTTTCAGTGTTCATTGCCTCTTTGAGACTCAGTTTATGAATATCCTTTATAGATAAGCTGTGCCTGCAAATAGAGTTTTTCTTTTGAACATGAAACACGTACACACACACAGCCTTGCACAAGTATGCAGTCAGAAGTTTCTCCTTTAAAGAAGCTTTTCTGAGAAGGAAGCATAAACCTTCTTGTGATATTGCAGTTGCTCAGAAATCAAGCAACTCCTCTTTAGAAATTTCTTCTGAGGTTTATGAGCCATAGTAGAAAAATTGACTATTTGTAACAGCTTTTGCCCCCAGTGCATGGCCCTGCTTAAATAAAATTACTTCTGGCTATCTCTTAAAATCAAATTCTCCCTTGGAACCTTTCTTCCATGATAAATTGCCAGAATATTGGCCATGGTTAGGAAGGTAGGCTCCCAAAGGGCCATTCCTGGCTTTCCTCTCGTCTCACATGGCACCTTCCCACAGTGCAGCATTAAATGTATTTATTTGTTAAACTGATGTGAACTGATATAATTAAAAAATATATTTTTTGTGGACAAGTACTTTCAATTGCACAGTTTTATTTTGGAAAAAAAGCGATTATAGGGTATTCCATCAATTGTGTACCCCCCTTTGTTTTTGCTTTTTATAGCACAGGTGAGAGAATCACACATATGCATGCCCCCTTCCCCGGCACACAAACACATATCTTAGCACATCACATCACTTGATGTATGTAGGAGGCACAGGAGGCTCAGGGCAGCCCTCAGACTTGCTCTTCCTATGACTCTTCTGTACCCTGCTCCCCTGCACTTGATGACCTTCAGCCAGTGGGCTGACCTGATGCTTTTCCAGTCCATCTTTCTCCCCAGGTTACCCAGAGCTTCCACATCCCTTCTTAGACAGTACATAAATACAAGGAGCACTCCCCACCTCAGATATAACCATAGCTTTTCAATCATCTGACATTTTGGTTGTGGATCAGAATAAAATAGAGTATTGAAATAAGGATATCCAAGCCTGATTGAAACTTGAATCAGAGACTGAGAAATCAATATTTTTCAGTTTGAACCTGTGGTACTTTTATTTATTTCTTTATTGTGGTTCTATGGGATTAGATCTAGGGACATACTACCACTGAGCTAGTTCTCCAGCCCTTTTATTATTATTATTATTTTTTATTTTGAGATAGGGTCTTACTAAGTTGTCCAGGCTGGCCTTGAACTTGGGATCTTCCACCCTCAGCCTCCTGAGTCACTGGGATAACAGCTGGGCACCACCATACCCAGCTGACCTTTGTGCCACTTTTAATGTTGCTGATTTGCAGTAGTCTGGATCCTAGTGGAGGGAAACTATTTCCTGCCTTTATTATTCAAGCCCCCTTAGTGCTGAGGTCTTAAACTCCCTTGTTTATTTCAGTTTGTCAGGGCCTTGGTTGTTCATTTGATATAATGTGGTAAACTCAAGAAGGCATGGAATCCAAAGGATCCCAAAAGATCATCAAAACCCAAAGAGGAAATAGTCACTAAAAGGGAAAATTAATATTAGAGACAAAATTGGCTATCATGTGTTTGGGCCTGCAATACCCAAGTTCTTTTCCTGATATTTCTTGGTGTTCTTTCTAGCCTGGTACATGCCAAGCATTGGATGAAGCTCAGTAAATACCTTTGATGGGCAAGGAAGTGCTTGTGAGACTCTGCCTCATACAAGTACATTTGACCACCCTAGTTAGATGGAGCAACCATTGTCCTAGTTCATATAGAGAAAATCTGAAGTTTCCCACAATTACAACTCCTACAAAACTGATTTTTGACTAAAGTCAATTGGGAGTTTTGCCTCTGGCCACCTTTAAGTGGACTAGGGTTATGAATTCTTATAAATCAAATTTTATGCAAGCAGTTATGTTTATGATTCATCCCAGTGTAGCCTCCACCATAGGGATACTTTATATCCAGAAGTGAAACAAAAATGACTACTGAAAATCTGAACATTGTTTTAAAAGGTTTAGATTCAGGTAGATACAATGGCCTGGTTTTGTTCCCTACACTTTGATGTAGAGTATCCTTTTATTCATCTACCACAAGAAGAAACCATCTAAAGGAGGGAAGGATAGCATCTTTAATAGCATGTTTAAAATTAAAGACAACTGAGATATTAATTCTTAAATAGCCCTCTGGTTTCCGGAGTAGCTAGCAAAGCACTATTTAGCTCTTAAATACCTTTTTTTAGACTTTACAGGAATAGGAAATGCCATGTATCAACACTTAATTTAGAAACTATGAATGCTTTCAAATATACACTTCAAATGTTTTTACCTGGGGTGAGGATTAGCTAAGTGACATTTACTTCTTTTTGCATAATTGAAGAATGAGGATTTTTATATAAGTGCATTTTCAAGTAAACTAAACTTCACTCATTTAAGATCATCTGTTTACTATTTCAAATCAATCTGAAGTCAATCTTAAATGTAATTGTACAATCGATTCTCTTTGTAAACAAAAGTGTTGAATATACATATAACTCTTCCTAATGATTCATGTGTTATGCCCAAATGGATCTTGGTGTCTGGGGAAGTTGGATTCTAGAGAACTCTAGTTCATCCAGTCAGCTCCCCTAATTCAATGCACCAAATCCACAGAGGGTAAAGTCAAGGTTTCTAGCTTTCTTCCTATAAGTTGCATGGCTATTCCCAACCAAATGCCCTCAGATCTCTTTAATAACCTACCAAAAATTTTGTAGCCTTGAGGTTTGTCTTTATTATAGCAACCCTCAGCGGGCTCATGCTGTTGCCTCTTTGTACTCCTTAGCTCATTCTTTTTCTTCAGTCAGCTTCAAGGAATGGTGGGCTTGTCCCTTATCCAATCCCACTAGCCGCAAGGCTCCTCCATCCAGGCTTTTACACATCTACTTCTCAATCCAGGGCCTCCTTCCTTTGTGCAGGTGGATTGGTAGAACATGGGTCTATTTTTCATAGGTCACATTTAAGGGTAACTCCTCTATAGGACTTTTCAAAATTTCCAAGGAAAAATTGGAACCCTAATTGATCTCCATGACTTCTCCTCTCTGAGCTCTTGGCCACATTTGTACCCATAGACCTGTTCCCAGTTCTAAAAACTAACTAGCATCTCTCTATGAAGGTAGATAACTTCTTTGATCCAAGAGTATACTCTAGATCATTGATGTGACTTGTCTGTTTGTAGTCCCTCTCAGATGAGCTGCTCTTGTATTTTTCTTTAATCATTGTCAAGTTCATTTAATTTGCTTTTTGTCAGACTATGAAGATCTTAAATTATCAAGTGAGGCCTGAGGAGTCTGTGTTTCTGTGTGTACGGGAGCAGGCCACCTCTTGTTACCCTAATCTTGACACTTTCTGTCAACAAGGGGAGCTCCCTGCAAATAAGAGGCTCCTCTCTTGTCACCTGTGAGGCATTGCTCAGAATTTTGTGCAGGAGCTTGGTAAGGCACTGGAATGGCACCCAGAGCTAAGCAGGTGTGATGTTATGAACCTGGAGGAGTTTTATAGCCAATGACTAATGCCCTCCCTCTCCCAGATCACCACAAATGACTGAATTGAGCTCTTTTTTTTTTTTTTATGTCTCTGCTATCCATGCCTGTTACTATTTTCTTGCATTGCTATTCTGAAGCCACATGGCCTGCACTCAAATTTCAGCTCTATTAAATGATCTCATTCATTATCTCAGTTCCTCTGGCCCCTCGTTGGACAAAATGGGATGGTGAACAGTAAATGGTTGGTGCTTATACAGTGTAGAGAGGAGGCTCAGTAGCACCAGCACAGCCTAATGAGGCTCGCTGCCATTATGTTAAATGACTGTTCAGCTTCTAACTCTGGTGCCCAACTTCTAACTTCACAGCCTGGCTCACTGTCACTCTCTTGAGATTTGCTCCATCCATGCTTCAGTATTTGTAAAATCACATTGATCCATTTTGTTGTAATAAGAAAGACTGAATATTAGGCTTTGGGTGGGAACTCTTTCTCAAAAAACTAAAAAATCTGTATGAACTTTGATGCACATGTATTTTTAGGCTGTGTCTTGGCTATCCAGGGCTCTTCTTTTTTGCCTTTTTGATTCATACCCCTGTTAAGAATAGTGGAAGTTGCCAGAAAAGTGATTTTTGGATAAGTAAGAGAGGTGAGATTGTGTTAAATTAGGAATCAGAGGCAAGAAAAGATGAAAAGCTTTATTTAGAATGAGGTTTGGGCTGAAAATGACTGTGGATTTTTTTTTCTTTTTTAATCGTGAGAAATACGGCCACAGGTTTGAAATGGAATTATCTAAACATTTATTTTAGCCCAGTTGAGAAAAGGAAAGAGCTAGCCTCGTCCCAGACCTGAGCATTTATCTTTAGGATGTAAAAAGAAAGTGAGAGACTTATGACCTTGTTTTCTCTCAATTCTATCTCTTTTGCCTTTTTGAGGGGGGTCATGCGTATTTTTAATGCTGAAAATAGCAAGTGATTTTTTTTCTTTGAAGAAGGGACAGAAAGTTAAACATATTTATAGTTCATACAAATGGGTCAAAGTGTAGGAATTGATGAATAACTCTTGCCAGGCTTCTTTTCCACAGCCCTGGAATCCCATAAACTGGTCATGCCTGGATCCACAGTTGCCCTATGGTCAGTCCTTTCAACAGGCCAGGCTCAATTTGTATCACACTTGGCCAAGTTTCCAAGTTAATGTATTGTTTAATGATACAATATTTTAAAAATTAGTATCATTGTATGTATCCATAAGGTAAAATACAATGTGGAATAATTAAAACAAGACAACATATTCATTACCTCAAGTACTGATTATATTTTGATAAGAACATTTAAAATTTATTCTGCAATTTTTAAATGTGCAACACACTATCATTAATTGTGCTCACAACACTATGCAATAGGTCTCCCAAACAAAACAAAACTAGTGTGTTTCTCTGAGGTGTCTCTTTCTCTCTCTCTCTCTCTCTCTCTCCCCCCCTCTCTCTCTCCTCCTCTCCCTCCCTCTCTCTCTCCCTCTACCTACCTGAACTTTTTACTGGTCTTACACAAAACTCTTACAGACTATAATAAGAATGGAAGATTTTATGTATCTTGTACATTCAACCTTCACAATATGCTCTACTCTCACTTTACAAATAAATTGAGGCACTAAGGAATATAGATATATTACCCAGTTTCACAGCCAGAAAGTGTTGTAGTGAGGACCTTTCTGACCCTAGAGAGTTTGTGTTCTTGACTATCTAATACTTAGAGCCACTACACGAACTGTGTCCTAAATTTATGAGAATTTTGCTAAATACCAAAACCACAACCATTTGAAAATTGTAAATTCCTTCATGCATGTATATAGGGAGGTTTCTTTGCCTGTTTGTTTTTATCAACTTTATTATACTGATAAATGATACCCTGCTGACACAGGTTGTAAATAAAGATATATGTGTTACCAGCATTTCCACACTTCTGTATGGCACTTCCATAAACACGAACACCTCTCTTGCTCCCTTCTGCAGTACTGGAATAGAAATGATGTGGCTGTAGATGGAGGGTGAAGGAGAAAGAACCTGGGTTTTGGCCATGGAAAGAGCTCTACCTCTGCCATTTCCACACTGAAATGCAAAGATGATACTTTAAGGAATTGTGACATGATTACTTCCTCAAATAAAGGAGGGCTTTTAATGCTATTGAAAAAAAAATTGAAATTATTTTAAAGAAATGGATTATAATTGTTCTGTTAGAAAATTCAGGGAAAGAATTCTTTGCCTAAAATTAAACAGCCTGTTTGAGAAGCAGTGATATATATGGAACAGCTCCTCCACAGAAGGAGTCCAAGCCATTTCTTCTCCCAGAAAGTGACCCAGTAAAACCACTAAATATACACCCAGGTCCTCTCCAACTTTATAGGCGATGGTAGAAAGGGATGACTCAGCCTTGTAACCACAAGAGACCCATGGAAATGGTTTCTTTTTCTGGATTTGGTCTAAATTCTGAATTTCTTTAAAGTTTTAGGCTATTTTAAATCATTGGAAATATTTAGCCAATATTTATTTTATAAAAATGAAATAATTTCAGGGACATTATACAAGTCATAATAATGAAGTGATTAATCTAGTGTCCATAAAAGAACCCTGAAATTGAATGCAATGTAAGAGGTATGAAACTTTCTCCCCTTATGTTTTCCTCTTTGCTTAGAGAATTATGCAAGTCAAGTTAGATATCAAATTTGCCTTTACACATTTATGTTTAAAGAAGATAGTAAGAGATGTTTCAAATGTACTATTTACAAATAACATCCCTACCAGCCAAAATTGAATGAACACTGTAGTGGAACCAAATTCTGGTACACATACACACTTAAAAAAAAAAAGTAATGAGAAGAAACAAAAACAAAACAAAACAAAAAAACAAACAAACAAAAAACAAAACAAAACAACCCCCCCCCAAAAAAAAACAGGACAAGAGTTCACCTACTAATAAGAATGCAAAAAAATTTGCTTGACATTTCTGTGGATGAATATTGAGTGCTGTGGAATCACTCCAAGAGCTATGGATTCAGGGCCATGTCATTTGCTTTCTGTGGCCTTTCATCTGTCTGTGGGGAGACTCATTACCACCTATTATTCCTGCACACATCTCCTTATTCATCTTTCTGCCTCTTTCTTCTTCTACTCCCTTTTTCTTCTCTCACTTTAGTAATATATGCCATTGGTTTAACTTAACTTAGTTTGATGCAGTAGAACTAAAATGTGTTCAAATGAACGTACTGCATTCCCATTATGGTGAAGGGTCATATATCTCTGTCATTCTAGTTATTCTACAAATATGGCAAACCAATAAATTTATGGGTGCTACATGCTTCAGTGACATTAACCTACCTGTGCTGTGTCTCTTCAATAAAATCTAGATTCCACCATCATGCTTTTGTTTAACTGCAGCAATTCTTCCCCTTTTCCTTCACTTGTCCCTGATGACACCCATAATCATCATCTGATATCAATCTTCAATTTCACCCACCTCACAAAAATGTTCAAAGGGTCTGTATAAAAGAGAGGAAGGGGCATGGGCTCTAGAATTGGATTTAGGGGCACATGTTGAATCTGCTGCTATACCTGTAGGTCAATGATGTGTGTGCCTTAGTTTCCTCAGTTTTGAACACAAAAAGAGGATTCAGGCATATTCTCTAGGTGAGAGTTGGCAGTTTAAAGGATTGTTTTCTGTTTCCTTCCCTGTATTTACCAGCTTTTCATTGGGTTTGCATGTTCCCTGAGACCATGAAGTACTGTACATTATATTATATGGACTTTAGATTACAGATTATAGTTTCTTGAGCAATTAGAGGCTTTGTGCTGATTTTATTCAACCATTCCATAAATTCCTTAGCAGAAATGTTCTACTTCTCTGGTTTTCCTAGAGGAATTTTATATAATGAGCATATAATAAATGTCTATTGAATAGAATTGCACTAGAGAGAAATGGTAGAGAACATAGAGAGAACGTGGTAGAGCAAATCTTGTACTATACAAACAAACTCTCTGGTTTTTATACCAGAATCACCTCTTTCTGGCAGTTTAACCTTGAGAAAGTCATTGAATCTCTGTGCTTCAATTTCCACATGTGGAAATGAGGCTGCCTCTTGAGTTGTGAGGTTAAATAAATTAATGCATGCATTTAGAAAAAAAACCTCCCATGGAATAAGTGTTCTATTGTCACTGTTGCATTTAATAATAACTAGTTATTATGAAAACCTTGCCCTTTGTGGTTCTTACCTTTCACATGACATTGATTTTCTTTCTAGTAATCAGATGTCTCCATCTTTTTGTCCAATTGAGTTTTCTCCCCTTGGCATTTGAAGTTTGCCTCTGGTATAGTATTTACTTTGCTTGCTTTTGCTTGTGCTGCAGACACCTGTGTTAGCACGACTCTGGGGCCAATTTATTAGTGTGTTTTCCTCATTAGTGTCCCCTCGAAGACACTTGGTAAAACTTGGCCTTTGTGCAGTTGGATACTCATTTTCTCTCCTTTATGTTATCTTATTCTCAGTAATGAGGGTTGAATTTCTTACCTGTCTTCCTTCTACTTCAGGTTCTCAGGTGACATTGCACAAGGACAGCTGCAGCCCATGGCTTGTCCAGCCAATTAGGTGATTGTTATTCCTAGACACTGTCTGCTCTGGATACATGTCACTTTTCTGGTCCTGGCATACCAACTGGGTGAGATAAGAAGAAACATGACAGTCTGCAGGAAATGGGGTTATTTTATTAAATGGAGCTGGTCTTGCAGTATGTGTGGGTAATCCTCATTTTACATGAGATCTTACAACTCTCTCATTAAGTTCCTGAGATACACACTAGTTTCTGTGACTCCAAAACCTCTTTCCACTATACCTTGCCCACTGCCATGATGAAATTTCTCTCTCTCTCTCTCTCTTGAATTAATTCCCCAAATCTGCTGTGTTAGTAGCTTAGACTTCTCTTGAATAAAATGGATCCTAAGCCAAAGATTACTTTGGCGATGAAAAACCACCTAAAAACTCAAAATGGAAAAGCGATAACATGGAGTTACCTGAAATTACGTTCAAATTTTGGCACCGTCTTTTTAACTTCAGTATTAATTATCTTTGTTCTTCCTCTGGGAGGAGTTAACCTAGAACTGAACAAGTAACATACACAGCGACCTAGTATAACACTTGTTACTTGTAAAAAATGGCTTAATAGTTAAAAGTCATATTATTAGAAGTGTTTGGAGATTACTAAAAGACTTGAAACATCAAAAATGTAGGGCCAGTTTCATTTCCCTTCCCTGATTTCCAAAAGTGCACACTTCACCTCCAAAAGAGAATGCTTTGCCTCTACTAATAATTTGTTGTTGGTGGTTAATCAGTGTTTCTGCTGTAGGTACCAAGTGCCAAACTTGAGTTTTATGCATTTAAATTAGAGGTGTTGAAAGCAGAGAGGACTGTAGAGCTCACCCTTCTTTGGTTCCTCTTACTTTCATTGTCAGCACCTGTTTATTGTTTGGAAGCCACATTTAACCCATCAGTGTCTGACTGATCACCCTATGTTTCATGGACACCAGCATTCTCTCCTGACTCTCCCTTCTGTGTTCTTGATGCCCTCCCACAACCGCCCTCAAAAAATAGGATTTAAGAGTTGAATTCATCCAACATTCTGTGCTTTCTTCTGCAAGTCCCATTTGTTTCTGAGGCAAGTCCAAATAACCAAGTGTAGGCTCTAGGATGCTAAAACAGTAGCTTTTAATTTGGCCGAACAGTGAAATCATCTGGGGAGCCTTAAAATGTACAGATTCCTGAGTTCCACTCCCAGAGCTTCTGACTTAATTGTTCTGTAATGTGACCTGAGCATGCAGACTTTTATGAACTGAAAAGCAACAACCAACATTAGGTTCTTCATTGTTTTGGTTTCCAGGATTACCTGCATTGACAGAGGAAACCAGTTCCTTTTAACATCTGATACTCAGCACTGTCTACCTATTCTGATCCCATCAGGTTTGCATACTAATTAGATATCAGCAAAACACGAGGTCCTTTACTGCAGGCACTCAGTAGCACTATTTATGTCACTTCAGGAATTCATCAATTCAGTCACTCATCACAGTGACCTGTTTTAGGTAATAGGCATTCATTTCATTCTTAAGCGTTATCCTGCCATATCACCTTAAAGATTTATGCAATTTGGAAACTCTAGATAGGGTAGAATTGTGGAGAATTGGCTTTAACTCCATGAGTGTCAGGTCTGGAATCTAGCATCTTGGGGAAATAGCTTAAATTTGGGTGGATTCTACTTCCACATCTATAAAGTGGGCTTAAGAGGTTTCTGTGATGCTTAAATTAAGATATATTTTGTAGAAATAGATACACAATCCTCATCTGAAACATAGGAAGTTCCCTCAAATATATACTTCCAATCTCAATTACTATATATGGAAATGTTTAAAATTTTTGGATACCAAATAAATGTTTTCCAAAGGGATGAAGAAATGTGTAGTGTATTGTAATCTATTGCTTCCTTTCAGTCTTGTATCATTCATCACAGACTATTTTCTTGACACAGTAAAACATCATATCATCCAATAATGGCCCAATTTTCAGCTTCTCAATAGACCAATAATCATCCCCATTTGACAAGCACATTTTACTCAGAAATGACATCAAAATGCAATATTTTTCTTGTCGGTTTGAACTATGCCATGCTTACTGACTCCTGCATATTCTCAGTATTCATTACCCTTTAACTTGGTCTCACCCTTTCACTGTCAGATTGCCTTATTGTATTTATTTATTAATCTGACAAAGCTGAAAGAAATATTACCATGGGCTTATGAGACAATTGAAATGTCCTTCACTATCATCATTTTCATTCAGATAACAGAGACATCCACCTTGCCATGAATTTGAGCAACGCATATGGGTTCCATTTTTTTTTGTGTGTGTGTGTGTGTACTCTTCCTATATTAATTTTGCAAGATAGATTTTATATACAGCTGTGAAATGATGTGATCTTCCCCACACACTGCTATTTGTTGTATTTCAGGAGTATTATTTAAAATAATTTAGAAATAAAATCTATCCTAGTATTAAGTAGATTTAATTTAACTAATACAACAATGGCTTTATATTTGACATTGCTTTTGTAAAAATTATTTCAAAAGATGTATTTTGAGGAAACTCCCAGACAGGCACTCCCCAGACTGTAGCTCTGTGTCCTATAAAACATGCCCACTTGCTTCAGGACCGGCCTCTGCCTCCTTTTCTCTGTAGGCTTTCCCCCCTCTTTAAACAAAGGAAGTGTGTTTTCCCTTACTTATCTCTTTTTACCTCATCAAGTTAAGGGTTTTCTCTATTCTTACTTTCTCAGAAATATCACCCCACCATCACCAGGATTTTTTTATTTCTCTAAGTAAAAACAAACAATAGCTTCTCCTTCCCAAAACAAACTTTGCGGAATCATCTTTTTGCTATTTCTCCACTGCTTGAATTTCCACACTTCTACAAATAATTCTAAATTTTATTAGCAGGTCACCAATAAGTTCTAGGATTGTCTCTTTTTAAATAAGTTCTAGTTTTTTTTTTTTTTTTTTTTTTTTTTAAGGCTAGAGGATAGCTTAGTAGTAGAGCACTTGTCACTTGTCTAGCATATGCAAGACCCAGGGTTAGATCCCCAGAACCAAATAAATAACCAAATAAACAAACAAAAAACTAAACGTTTGTGCAGCATTGCAAGTCCATAGATCTTGAAATAAATGTTTCTTAGAATGTTCTTATGACAGTTATTACTCTCCTTCTATATGACAATATTTAAACTTTCAAAATTTTGAATAATTTTAAACTCACAGAAGATTTTCACAGATAGTACACAGACCTCTGCTATATCCTTTAAACTGCATCCCTTACTGACCATGACCTATTTATCAACTAAAAATCAGCATTGGTACTATCTTAAATAAAATAGACTTCATTTGTACTTCATTGTGTTTTTTTTTTTTTTTCACTAATGTCCTTTTCTGTTTCAGTGTCCAATCTGAACTACTACATTTTATTTGTCAGTCTAGACTTTTTTCCCCTGTCTCATTTTGTTTAAATTTACTTCAGGTCTTATCCAAAGAATCATTCTTTATTCCTTAAAATGTTTCTTCCCTTGTTATCTCTGATATTTCTTCCTCCTCACTTTGTGGCATTTATGTGATAATTTGCAGGGCTGTTTTCTCTTCTAGCACTCAAATAGTGTGCTTATTTAGAGATGGGCCCCTGTTCCTTATTCCCTTGTGATATACTTCCTTTATCCACTTAGGCAGAGATGTGACTTCAAATGCTGTTGATATGCTGGAAGCTTCACGTGGGCATTTTTAGTCTAGATTTCTTTTCCAAACAGCAGATCCCTGATATTGAACTCATGCTAAGTGTGTTTGGGCTCAAACCCATTTTCTTCCCTTTCCAAGCAGTCTCTTTCAATGTCCGCTACTTGCCTGACTATGCAAACATGTGGCATTTATCTTCCTCTGAAAACACACACCTAGCTACATATATCTGTACCTTCTAGATTGTCCAGATCTCTGTTGTAATTTCCTTTCTCTTCACTACAGTTCATTCAGATGAAGGGACTTTCTGTTCTCCCTGACCATTGTGTGTTTCTGAAGCCTTGATGGAAATAAAAAAAAAAATATTCTGTTTAGAAATTAATCTGTTAGGTCACAGTATTATTTTACTGAAAAGGCCCATAGAAAGAAACACAAAAAGAAAGATCTTAATTGTGGTGACCTTAAAAATTATTTTCTAGATAAGGATGTTTAAAAATGGAAGGGGTAGTAGGTAGTAATTATTCCCAGGATGGTGGCCCTAAATCAGGTTGGTCCTAGGAAAGGTAGGGTGGTGGTCAGCAGGATCTTAATAGTTTCTCATGAGAAAGTCAATTTACAACATTAATGAACATGTTGACCTAATATATTAAGATAGTGCAGCCTTGGATAGTGACTTAAATGTCATATTATTACCAGATACATTGCTCCTCAGGAAAATGGATTTAATTTACTTTAAGAAACAAATCCTAACAAATACTCTTCTTTATGGTACACACATAATTATTAAAGGTAATTTCTTTCATAAGCATGTCGAATAAGCTTGTGATAATTATTGCTTTGAGATTGGTATTACAGAAGATGCAAAATGCAACATGTAAAGCAGAAGCTAGATATTACATATCAGGCTGCTATAACAGATATTCTGGCCAGAAACTCAGTTTTATGATGACAAGGCACTAAGAGTATGCAGAGATTTAATATAAATGATCACTTGACTAATGCTCTTTATTCTTTGCCCCTTTATGATAATTGGCATACAAATATTCTTAGAAGTCAGAAAAACTAGCAAATTAGCCTCTTCTTTGGCTGCTGCTTTGAACCCACAGTTTAACCTCTGTTCCTTCATGTTTCTTCTGTTTAAAGGAGGTGATGGCATTTATCCTGCTCACTTCAAGGATGTCAGAGACATTTAATGGGATATTACATGTCTGAGCTCTCTGCAGTCTGGTAGTTCTCTGCACCCCTTTTGGTGTTATAGTTTTATTATACCAGCGGCAAAGGAGGGATCTTATACCTCCAATTTGTAAGAGCCTGGGCTGGAATTCTCAGTTGGCCTTGCAGGACATGCCCTGGTCCTGTGAAACAGGGACACAGTTTTGCTGTTAGTCTTCTGTTTACACTGTTGTCAGCATGTTATTGAGATTTCAGATTTGGCATCATCACTGCTACAGTGGAAAAGTTGTTTTGACTTCTGGTTTAATTCTTGAGCAAAAGAAAGCCTTTTCTAAAATGTGTGTGTGTGTGTGTGTGTGTGTGTGTTCCTGGGAATTGAACCCAGGGCCTTATGCATGCAATGAAACAGTCTACTAACTGAGCTATTTCTAACATTTGAAGGAGAAACTGTGGGCTATGTGGCCTTACCACCATATAAAGAGTGGCTGCAGGTGCTGTAGGAAGCTTCATGGAGCTCTGTGTTTAATGAAACATGTAAGATCAGAAAGTAGAATTAGAGCAATTGGCTAAGACTTAGGGGGCAGAAGATTCAGTGGAATAGATCCCAGATACCTGAAGCCAATTATAGAATCGTTCTGTCCAGAAGATTCAACTACTTTCCCTATTGCCTTCTCTATTGGTTGCCTTCTGTATCTTGGTAAAAAAAAAAAAAAAATCTAGGTTTGAGAGTGTGGCAAAGCAAGTAGAGGCATGACATGTTTATAGTGTATTAAGCTTCCTTCCAGCACTCCACCCCAGTCCTCAACCCTAGATTCTCCTGAGACATTTGACACTCTTGCCTCTTTTACACATAAAGTCCCCAAGTATAAAAACTCTGACATATTATGGCTGAAAGAGTAATGGTGAACCTGACACAGTATTTGGACACAGGGATTTGAGGAAATTGCTTGTGAATGTGCACATTTAGCCTGAGTGCAAGGGGTGGGGACCAACTTTTGCTCTTCCCTAGTTGATGCCAGTACGCATATCAGAAGTCCAGCCCAGCCCACCTGAGCCTGCCCTAGAGAGGCCTCCCTAACTCACTCTCAGCCCAGCTGCTGATTTTGGCAGTTCCAAATGTACTGCTCTTCCCCACAGTCAGGTACCCCCACCTTCCTCTATTAGTCTTCTGTCCCACCTATTTCATTGCTCTGACGCTCAGCTGCCAGAGGGCAAATAGAGGACAGTCTCTCAGTTTCCTCCATCATAGGAAGTTTACTTCATTTTTGAATCGTGGAACAGTGTAGCTGAAATGAACCTCAAAGTTCAGTTAAGATATTAGTAATTTACAAAAGGGGAAAATGTAACCCATAAGTGGAAGATTCGTTGGCCAAGGTCACAATGTTAATTAATGACAGAGCTGGATTTTGTTCAGGTCTGCTCGCCTTTCACTGATTTTCCTTCTACACATCAGGCCCTGATGGAAGATAAAATGTGTGCTGGGATATATCCAGTTCCAGACAATCATCTTTATTAATAATGCACCATCATTTAAGAGTATGTGCGTAATGGCATTGCATTTATTTCCTTTATTGATCATTATTAATATTTCAGTGCTATTTCATTTTTTTCCTATGGTCTTTATCATAAATGGCTATGCATGTTTTAGAAATCTCACCTTAAAGATGTATTTCTAAAGACTCAGTTTATGAAATGAATATGGAGTAGATGCTTCTCAGCCATTGTGGAAAATATGACATATAAATTCCACATATTAAAACTTGCTTCCTATGCCCCTCTTTAGTCTGTGTCTCCCTACTCCAAATAAAATCATTTCTGGGTTAGCCTATGATAGGGAAATGCCCTTTGCATTCATTGTGGAATGAATGAAGGATTTATGCCTTCAATTCGGCATTGAGCAAATTTAAAGAGAACATTAAATATCCTTTACCTTGAAATTTCCAATGCCCATCATTTTGATAGCCTTTGAATCAAGGATTGTTGGTTTAAAAATGCCTCATATAAAAAAATGCCTCATATGCCTTCAGCTCAAAATATACTCGCAACTCAACCCAGAAACATTTTTAAGGACTTATATGAATTTCCAATTCCTTCATTGCGCTCTTACAAGGGATTTGAATAAACATATTAGCCTTTCTTTCCACTTTGAGTTTACAATTAGGGACTGGGACATTTCATTCAGTAACAATCATGTTTGTGAGAAAAGCTTACCACACATGTGCTGTCATTTTAATTCATGTGAGATTTCAATCCTTTAAAAATTGTACACAATGTTCTCAATGCAGTTTTTCTGGGAAGCAAAAATACTGTATTTCAGAGGGCACAAATGACCTTCAGGTTCTGGGGAATATATCTGATTATTTATCATACGTATGGTTAGTTTGAAGTCAGTCTTCGAATTCCCTTCATCCTGCTTCCCTATCTCCTGTACAGATTTTGAATTTCAATTTTTGTGAGATCATTACACATCAGAGAGCAGACGTATAGAAGAAAGGGAATGGTAGAAAAGATTCTTGAGATTCCTGGTTGGGATTGGATTTTAGAGCCAACTCCCTGCTCAAACCTTTATGTTATGATAAGATAAAAAACTTATGTTTAGATTCATGCTAAAAACCTAGTCGAGAATATTAACCAAATGCATGGAAATGCAATCTTCCTCCCTCTTTGAATTATCTTAACTGATCTTAAACATAAATGCAAACTCAACTTCAGCTAATACCTATTCCATATTTAAGCAAATATCATGAAAGGAAAAAAAATAGGTTTGTAGAGGAACTAGTGAAGCTCCACAGCTGCTTTTGAGGCAGAAATAACTCTTTGGTGGCCACTGTGATCAATTATTTAGACATAGTAATAAGCAGTTCATGTTATTGCCCCATAGAACTAATTGATCTGAGAAAGTGGCCATTAGTGAGATTGAAATAAAAGAATTTGCGTCCTGTCTCAGGAACACTGGATCAAAATAATATAACCTGGGTTTCAGGATCCACAAGATTGGAGAAGTGACCATTTATTATGCACCCACGCTGTTCCTGAGACTCTGCTAAGTACTATGTATAGACATACGAGGTCACACATTACAGCCTGAGTGTAGAGTTTTATAACCTAGGGGGTGTAAGTTAAATGCACTGGAATCTAGTTCGTTTAACAATTGAATACCAACATGTCCTTAGTGCTATCTCTAATTTAGAGTAATCCCCTGTCCCTAACTTGGATTAGTGCAAAGTTTCAAATATAGACTGCTAATATTTTGTTATCCTTTAAAAATGCATAACAGTTTTAAAACATAATAGTCTTTTTTCTGCCTTTTGTTCCTCAAATTACAATTTTTATTGGCCTTTGTAACTGAAGATAAAAAGTTTTCTAGATTGTCACAAATAAGACTCAATTATTTAAGAATTTTCTTTATTCAAATAAAGCTCTTTTTATTTAAACAAAAATGTGTGTATACATTGGTTTGGTTTGGTTTATTCCCTTGCCCAATCCACCCCAACCTTATTTCAGAAGAAGGCTTTAGAAAACGTGTAAAATTTCCAAAGAATGAAATAACTATGAGCCAATTTAAACATCCAGTTTAGAAGTTGGCTTATTATATTGGTCCACTTATAAAGAGATATCCCTTCATATTAAAGCTAAAAGATCATTAACTGCTGTCTTCTTGATTTCTACTCCCACTGTTCCTAGAGCAATGCTACACACAATGAGAACCTTTATTACAGGTATGTAGTATAGTTGTAAATAAAAATGGACTATTTATCAGGAAAATCCAAGACAAAGTGGAAATATATTTTCCTGGTAAATCTGGATGTTTTCTGCTTGGAAAGCAATGCACTGTTTTGCAGATATTGCCTCTAATTAGCAAGCTCCTGAAATATGATTCCTCATTGAGCAAAATGGTTATTCCATGCATAACTGCAGTTTCAGCAATACCTTTTTGTTTCTGGTTATTAATTTGCATTTAACTTGCACAAAAATCATTAATATACTGGTCCAACATGGATAATGTAGAGCATTAACTTTATAAATGACACCATCATGCTTCAATATATTTGTGCTTAAAAACATTAAGCCACATGAAGGATTCTAATTTCCTTGTACTTGATGTAACTGGTTGCATTAGAATGCTGAGACCATGGTAGTATTTTTCGGTTTAATTGTACTGAACTGACTAGTTACAAGTGGCTTATTAGTGATGCTGACTCTTACATCCTCATCGTCTTGGCTGTACACTACATTATTATTTTTTTTTCTTTTGTAAGCATCTAGCTTTCTCAATATTATGACAGTTATACTACTGTAAAAGTCTGTAAGAAGAAAATAAATATACCAATAACATTCTGAAATAACATTCTGGAAGGATTAACTTTAAGAAAAAGCAAGTAGTACATCGCTATCAAGATGCATAATTATTTCTCCCTGAAGATTTTATTCATTAGAAGATAGGAAAAAGGAAAAGGCAAAAGAAGGCAATTACAGGGAAACCACTGTTCTCAAAAAGAGCCATAAAAGGAATTAAAAACTTTCTTAACCCTATGTTGAAAATCCTTCATATTTGGAGGTCAAGCAAATGTTAATGCAAATTTTTAATTATAAAAATGATATTTCAAATAGTTATGTGTAGATGAATCATCAGATTCTGTGAGTAGTTTCTATATCCAGCAAAGATTTTAACTTCCATCTTTTTATAAAATGAAAAAAAAAAAGGTAGAAGGGATTTTCTGTTCTTATCCAAACATGACCTCACACCTGAATCAAAACCAGCAAGGTTTGGGGAAAAGTTCAGTATTTTTTGATAAACTAATAAGAAAGATACTCATCAGGCTAACACATGAACAATGTTTGTGGTAGAATTGATAGATATTGTAAGTGTGTTTTAATTTTTATTGGTTGATTCTCCATTTCTGTGCATATTCTTACACTCCTCTATTTACTTATTATTTATTGATTGCCCTCTAACTTCAGATCTCTGGACATTATCATTTTTTATCTGGTTTTAAGATCATTTTATACTTTTCTAAGAAATGTTTTAGTATGATATGGTCCCAGTTGTCTATTTTTAATTTTATTTCTTGGATATTTGAGATCTTGATCTAAAGATCCTTGGCCATTCCAGTAACCTGAAGCATTATTGCTATGCTTTCTTCTAGTAGTTTCATAGTTTCAGGTCTTACACTTAAGTCTTCAATGAATTGATGTTTGTAACCAATGTGAGAGAGAGAGAGTAAAGGCCAATTTCATTCTTCTGCATGTCAATACCCAATTTTTCCAGTTCCACTTATTGAAAAGACCATTCATCCTTCAATGTATATTGTTTGCACCTGTGTTGAAAATAGGTTGGACATAGATGCATGGCTTTATTTTTATTTTCTCTTTTCTGTTCCATTGCTCTGTTCTTGTTTGTATACCCATACCATACTGTTTTATTTACTATAGCATTGTAATATATTTTTAGCCAAGTAGTGCAGTGCCTATCGCTTTATTCTTTTTGCTGAATGGTGGCTTTGGATATTTGGGGATTCTGTGGTTCCATGAACATTTTAAGATTTTTTTTCTAGTTCTGTGAACACTGTCATTGGTATTTTGATAGGATTGCACTTCTAGATTGCTTTGGTTAGGATGGGCATTTTATCAGTATTGATTCTTCCAATCCATGAACATGCAATATCTTTCCATTGTTTTGTTTCCTCTTCAATTTCTTTCATCTACTGTTTTATAACTTTCACTGTCGAGGCATTTCATTTCTTTAAAAAATTTAAATTTTTAAAGGTTCATCATTATTATTTTTTTAGCTACTGTGAAATGGGATTGCTTTCTTGGCTTCCATTTTAGGTAAGTTTATTGACATATAGTAACACTAATAATTTTTGTATACTGATTTTATATCTTCCAACTTTGGGAAATGCAATAGTTCTAATAGATTTTTGGCAGAGTCTTTGTGTTTTCTTTATATAAGATCATCTGCAGACAATAACAATTTGACTTCATCTTTTCCAATTTGGATGCCCATTAGATTTGTTTGTCTGATTTTTCTTCTAGGCCTTCAGTACTCTGTTGAGTAAAAATGGTGAAAGTGGGTATCCTTATGTTATTCCAGATGTTATACAGAAAATTTTCAGAATTTATCTATTCAATATAATACTTTTTTCTTAATGTATATGGCCAAATATATTACATTAGCCATGGACATTTCTCAAAAAAAAAAAAAAAAAAAAAAAGAGAAAAAGACACAGAAATGGTCAACAGGTATATGAACAAATGTTCAGCATAATTAATCATCAAGGAAATATAAATCAAAATAATAAGGAGAACTGCTATTACCCAAAAATAACAAAGATAACAAGTCTTGGTAAGGATATAGAGAATATTTTTCACACTGTTGAAAACTTTCACACTGTTGGTGGGAATATAATTTAGTACAGCCACAATGGAAAACATTGTGGAGATTTCTTAATAAACTAAAACTAGAATCACACCTGACCCAGTAATTCCACTACTTGGGATATAGTCAAAGGAAACAAAATTGGTATGTCAGAAACACATCTTCATTCTTCTGTCTACTGTAGCAATATTCACAAAAGTTAAAAAATGTAAGCAACTTATGCCCATAATTTGATGAATGGATAAAGACAATGTGGCCCATATACACAATGGAGTACTATTCAGTCACCAAATGAGATTGTGTCATTGACAATGACATGGATGGAACTAGAGATCATTATGTTAAGTGAAATAATCCAGATATAGAAAGACAGGTACTGCGTAGCCTCACTCATATGTGGAATCTAAAAGCATTGGTCTCATTGAAGTGCTGTGTAGAATGGTGGTTACCAGAGGCTTGGAGAATAGCAAAAGGGATGGTTGGGCAGAGATTAATCAATGTATATTAAGGTATAGTTAGAAGTAAAGTGTTCTAGTATGCTGTTGTATACTAAGGTGACTATTAGATGACAATATAAAGTATATATTTCAAAAAGTTAGAAGAAAGACTTAATAATTAATTATTTTGGTATAAAAATAATAAATATTTGATGAGTTAAGTATATTTTACCTATAAAACCACTACACAATGTATACATATCCCAAAATAACATTTTAATGAACCTCATTAAAATGTACTTTTTTAGCTTTTTGTATTAGTTTTTAATTAAATTTAAAATGGAGAAAAGCTGTTATATTTTTCAGATCTGCAGACTGAAAGTCAGACAGAAGTAAAGATGCTTACGTTTTTTACCTGCAGCCTGAGGACTTGAGTTTTACTTAAGGAGTCAAAAGAAATCATCACTTGGAAAACAACCTGCTGGTCACATCTTCTCTCTTAAAATCTTACAGATAAAGTTTGGTCTTATTTTTTATTCACTGATGGCAAATCAGTGAATGTCTATTATAGAACCTTTGACTTCCATGAAATATCTTTGTAGTATAAACTCCCCAGCTTTCTTTAACACACACACACACACACACACACACACACATACACACACACACAGAGAATGATTCTAGGTTTTAATAAGTTGTATAATTATGCCAAATCATCATAAAATGCTGATGCTTTCCAGTCATTTTTATTGCATATAACTACTGCTGAAATAAAAAGTGACACTTATGTAACTGATTTTTTTATAAATATATGCATCCTTAAGACATTGCCACTACTCAGTATGCATGAACACCCTAAACTGCCAGAGCAGTGGGCTATGTATGAATGCATTTCGCCAGCTCTCCACCTGTCCTTCAGAGACCCATTCCTTCTTGTGTGAGATCCTGATTGCTGCTGCTTCCTTAGCATTTATTCACTCAAGTACTGATTCTCACACTGTATGATGCTCAAAACAAAACAACATTTAAAAGCATTTAATAGGTATACTGTCTCGCCCCACCAACACATACTTTGAATCAATCATTACAGGTGAGGACAAGGAAACTGCATCTTCTCAAGCTGTTACCTAATTCATCTAAGAATGTCCTTGTGGGGAATATTGAAAATATTATTATTATTATTATTATTATTATTATTATTATTATTACTACTACTACTACTATTATTATCATTAGGCTTCAGGACTAACCTATTACTCAAAGCCTTGTATTCCTGGAGTGAAGCAGTTGTGAATTCTTATGATTATTGCATTATTGATGCTTTGGGATCTAGTAATACTCAACCTGGTATCTAAAATATGAGCCTTCAGGGGAAAACAAACAGGGAGCAGAACTGGTTGAAATAGCAAATAATCAGGCTAATCAGTGCCCAGTTCTGCAGGACAGGGAGTTCAGAATGTGGTTGTAGACCCAGAGAGAAGATAAGGCAGGTGCACATTGGAATCAGTGGTTTCTGCTTCCCTCCTGCTTATG
This sequence comes from Marmota monax, assembly GCF_021218885.2. Taxonomy (NCBI): domain Eukaryota; kingdom Metazoa; phylum Chordata; class Mammalia; order Rodentia; family Sciuridae; genus Marmota; species Marmota monax. Next base: position 1,725,261 of record NW_026692881.1, read on the forward strand.
GATTTACCCATTTCTACGGGGTTTAGAGTGGGATGGCCAGATGCAGGATCCCATTGGGCATCTGTTATGCTACGTTCAGCTATGTTCAGGAAGGACTAAACACTTGCTGTGTTTACAGCAAGGCCTTAAAGGCAGTAAAGAAGAAGAGAGTTGCAATAAAAAATTTTACAACAAAATAACACATCTCTCATGGAAGAGCTGGGGGCTGTCATGTGGGAGGTTCAAGAGGCAGGAATAAGATGTAGGATTCTTCTTTTCGAGATGACAATGACTAAGAGGCTCCCTAAACAAAAGAGTGATGAGTGATATTAACTTAGCACAAGGCACCAGTCCAAGCATGAAAACTGATACCCAAATAGTTGCAGAGACTAAAAGGCTAAAGTTACTTTCTGGCCTCAAGCCATTGGTCAAGGAATTCAGGAAGCTTGGAGAGGAGACTAAATCCACATGAGTTGAGGGTAATAAGGATGAAAGAGGGCAGTTATTGAGAATCCAATATATCACTTGTAGCTCACTAATGCGTATGGTCTGAAATGGGCTCTATGGGAGGGTGTAAATGCTTCAAGGCAGGCCACAGCTGTTAGCCTTTCTTAGTGTAAGCGTGCTGATTTTCAGTGAGTTGCTACAATCACAGAATGTACAATTCAGTTCAGTGGTTGGTATAGTTAAGCAAGGGGGCACCTGTACCAAACACATCTGGCTTAGGTTCTGCTCTAATTTCTTGTTTAAAAGCTGTTTCTTCTGTTGTATTTGTTCTAAGCAGGTGCATCAATTTTTATCAGCAGTTTGTCCTTTCCTTTGCCCATTACGATCAATGTGATTTAGATGAATGACTTGGAATCTGGTACTTGGTGTTCCTGGGGCTTTCACTTACCACCATTAGTTCACTGTCAGTATAAATAGGATAATGATGTGTCCCTCATAAGGGTTAAATGACAGAACTTATGCCCCACACATAGAAACATTACATATTCAGTGAATATTAATTGATTTCTCCTTTTCTACTTTAACATTCTCTGCTTTCATCAAATTTGACACTCAGGGTTTCTTCTGTACTTTTATTCACATGGGACTTCTGTTTAATTATCTTGTCAGCCACTACGTGGTTGATTTAAGGTATGTAAAACAAGTATTCATCTATTCCACACTGTGTTTCTACCCTGGGCCACATCTATCTTATATTAAGTAATCTTTGAAGCAGCTCTAATGGGAATCGGTCCCTTGGGATAGCCAAGCAACTGTTCCTGCTGTCTCCTGTGCTGTCCGGTCCCACGATTTGTGACCTGTGCTTTGTAATGGGCAAAGCCACCCAGGACACCTGGCCATCCCTCATTCCTATTCTCCTCTTTGGTATAAGAGGGTCTAATTTATATTTGTGGCAATTAGCAGTGCTACTGAGGTAATTTTACACATAGGAGGGTTGTCTCGTGAGCTAAAGGAAAAAAATGTAAAAACATATTGTGAAGAAACAAGTCAACTCTGCATTAGTCTTTTTGAGGAAAGAGAATCTATGGCAGCAGGGCCTAGCCCCTCCCCAAGAAGCACAAAAACTTCTATAGACAGGAAGTAGGATTATAGAGAAAAAAAAAAAAAAACACCTTTGACTCTGGATTTAGAGGATGTGAGGGACTCTTGCTTTTACCATCAATGACCTGTGTGACATTTTGCAAAATTTACATCTGGAATTCTGTTTTCTCATGTATTAAAGGGGGATACACAAAGTCCCTACCTGGTTTGTTGGAAGGTCTGGATAACAATTGTAGTCACCTAAGACAAAGGTGGTAAAGAAAAGCACTTGTTCTTCCCGCCCGTTTAGAATTATACGCATTTCTCTAATGGAATTAATGTTTCCATCTTTCTCAGCCCACTCATTTTTAAGCTACTTCTACTGTACATATGAGAAAGCTCCCCAATAGCCTCTGAAGGGACATAACTTCAAAAGGGACAGTCATCTGTATCATTTGCAGCACTTGGACATTGTTGGGTGCTGGTGTCATAAGCTGCTGCTGGAGCTAAGCTATTTCCAATGTGGCTGGCTCTGTGATTGAACAAGGACTTGGTACAGTGTGCTTCCCCCCAAAAGGAATTGGTAAAGAGAAATGCCTTCTCTGCCAACTCAGAATGGAAGCCTCTGCTTGTTTTAATAGATGAATGAAAATACCAGATATTCTCCTAGATGTGATTGTCTAGATTGGTAACCATCAACAAGAAGTAAATCCCAGCATACGTCTACACCATATTTGACTTTTCCTTTTAGCCTGAGGATCCTCATGAAACAAGGCTATAAAATGGGAATATCAAATCTCATGCATTCTCACAATACTTTTGTGAGAAGCAAATTTATAATGTAAGCAAGAAGGAGCCATAGGTGCCTGTGGGATGGCTTCCGCATCAGGTTAAAGCCACCAGTAATTTTGTAAATGCTCTTGTTTATCTTTTATCACATAGGAACTTTTTCCTTTGATGGACAATTTACTTTTATCTTGAAAACAACATATTGTTTTTTTGATGTGTATTGTATGCTAATAATCTCTTCATTGATAGAACCCTACTATAAAAGGCAACTCTACCTGAAATAATTTGGCTCATGCAATACTGTTTGGCTTGAATGATAAGTCTTCCATTAATAAAGCTGAAATATACAAAGTAAATTTGGAATAATCTCAGAATATCACTTCTCTGTAGCTTTTTTGTATTCTTCATTAGCCCCCCCACCCCCTTCTTCATGGGTCTCTGAGAGATAAGTAGTAACAAGGGTAAAGAATTTGGTTGCCTTGAAGCTCAGTGATCCATGCAGGAATCAAACATGACCAGCCAATGCCTAGTCATTGGAGTGGATATCATGTAAACCCATATTTGCTTGGAGTGATTGGCAGAAAATATTTTATGAGTAAGTTGAATTCCTCAAATCTCAGCATAAGACATATATGATAGCATCCAGTTCAGAGAATTACTATTTTCAATATTAGCCATCCAATGCAAATATTTAAAGTCTGTTTCTACCAATAAGAAAACAGGGACACACTAGTAAAACAGGGTAATAGATACTGCATATTTCTAGATCCTACTGAGATCCAACTCAAAAGCTGCAGCTGTTTACAAAGAAGTGCTTATTTCAATATTTTAATATTTGTCTTACTCCACAAGTCATTTGGGTTCTCTGGGATTTTCATCCTGCAAATACATCGCAGGTGATCTCTGTGTTATTTGTCTCAGCTCCTGAATTCTGATTTATCACCTCTAGTAAGTAAGCCAGTAAGCATTGCACAGGAGATTCACAGGGCTCAGTCTTTTGAGAAGTATAGACTGTTGCAATTCAGACTCCATCTACCATTTGAGTAACAAACTGTAAAGATACATTTCCTGCCTAAAGCTCAACAGAACAGTCATTTGCCTTATGACTTCCTTTAATAGCGTGCACCCTCCTGCTTTATGGAGACATGTAGGGTGTATTTTATCTTGGTTCTTAAAATTCCTCAGTGAATAACAGCAAAGTCCTATAATAAATACAAGCCATACATACCATCCTAGAGCATACCAACACACATGCAATGTTTAATATGTGAGAAGGTGGGAATGGAAAGGAGAGAGATTAACACGTAAGATGCCTGGCCTAAGCTGGTGATAACCTGACTGATGGGTCACCCCAGGACTGCTGGCAAAAACAGTTGCATTTTCTCCCTAACATACACCCTGGAGTGTGGTGAGGGGAAAAGAAAGTTGACTGAGAGAGTAGAGGCTTCCCTGATGGAGCTATGAAAAGTGAAGAGACCAGGTGGACCCAGAAGGTTACAAAAGAAAAGAACAGAATAACAGCTACTGCCTGTATGGAGTTCTGGTACTTGGGTATTCACCCAGGGGGATCTAATACCTCACTCTCCAGCTCCTGATGCTTTTCCAGACTTTTTCCAGTCTACAGGCTGAGGGTCGTTGCTATTTCTATTGGGTCAAATTGGAGCAAGCAAACACTAAGAACCATTTAGAAGTAAATACCATCTACTGGATATTGACTGCCCCTTCATTCTATTACATTAAATATATGGAAAAGGAATTGTCTCCATTTTGCAGATGCAAAATCTATGATTTGTCTAAGATAGTAGCTGTAAGGGGTACAGCTTGGTTTTGATGTCACATCTGATTTTCTGAGATCCCTGGGCTCTGGCTCACCATCAGAATCTTTACTATAACTAGCAAACCAGGGAAACATGGTCAAATCTCTAATTCTGAACTTACCTGGTGGAATTCCTTGTTTTAGCAGCTTTAAGACATTAAAAATAGACTAGTTGAGAATACTCCTTTCCATCATTTTAATGAGAATGATGGTTTACTACCTAAATTTCACAGTAAAACCAAATAAAATTTAAAGTGTTATACTAATGGCAATAGTTTCTTATTAAAACTAATGAAGTGAGAAGTACTTTCCCAGCCTGGGCTGTGGTAGTTAGCCTCAGTGAATCCAATTGTAAGATGGCCCAGAACTTTTGAGTAGGGGTATCTGCTTCTATAATCATGGTATTTATTACCAGTCAATCATATGGAAAAAATTCCACTTCTGTTTATAGCCAGAGCACTTCCCTGAATGCTCTGGCTCCCACCAAATGGCTCTGTAAGATGATGTCTTCAAGCTTCATTAATTCAACCTTCAGAATCACTCAGTGCTGTTACATTCCCAGTTTTCTCTCTTTTTAACCCAAATAGGCTTTGCCTATACTTATGATTTTTGCTAAGCCCTCTGACAATATATTTTAAGGAAAAGAATTTTAAAAGAAGTTTCATGAAGCTTTGAAATTAACATGTTGTTAGCAGCATGGCAGGTATTCTCTCCCAGTGTGTTCCCTTTTATCCTGTTCCTTATAGTGTTTAAAAGTAACAATTCTATGACACAAAGTCTTTTCCTGTGTTGTGATCAAATTTTCTCCTCTACTAAGAGTCACAGCTTCGAAAACTTAGAATTCTTAAATTGTTGCATATTCTTATCAGATAGTTCTTTGAGTCTATACAATTCAAAATATCACTGCTATTTGAATCCTTTCTAACCCCAGGTTGCCATCAGTGTCTGGGGATTTACTCCCCAACCCAGTCTACCTGCATTATTCTGTGATTCCTAAATGTTTTTACCAGATGTTGTTTATCCTGAGCTGAAATAGCTTGCCTTAGAGTTTCTCCCTATTTGTCCTTTTTGCATCTAGGACAATGATTGTCCAACTTTTGTGCCCAATCAGCTGGAGGACAAAACACGTGCTTTCCCCTGCCCTAGAATCTGTCATTTGATAGATGCGGGGACAGACCTGAAACCGCCATTTCTATCACATTCCTGGGTCACAGTGATGATGCCAATCTCACCTTGCCAATCACTTACTAAGTGATCATTCTTCATTCTGGTACTTGGGCAATTAACATTCCAGGAAGAGGCCTTATCTCCTGATTGAGCTACCCCCATTCCTACAGTGTTTCTGTCTAGTCTGTGGCTTTTCCACCATCTCACTGTCCAACATTCTGTGTCGGTCTGCTCACCCTCAGTGGTTGCACCTCAAGGGGAGCCAACAGCACTACACAAATGAAACCATCCAAGGTAGGGGTGGATGGGAAAAGATAGACAAGACAACAGAGGCCCATCCTCTGTGCAGACCCCAGCTGAAGAATTCATGTTTCATTTTTAAAAACACCAATTCTAATAAAATTTGTTTCTCAGTTGAATATGACCCCAGGGAATAATAGATTAGGGATCTTAAGGTACAATTAAAAAGCAGCCTGATACCTGAGAGTGGTGTGGAAGGCAGACTCATGTTACTATCCACAGTTGTTTGGTTTTCTGTTGCATGAAAGCAATTCTAAAAATATCTTTTAATACAGTGTAAAGAATTATCTAATTATGGATCTACACATTAACTTTGATTATATTGATAATGTCATGCAATAAATAAGAATTAAAAAGTTAATATAATTGATCAGCTGGGCTGCCCTAACTTTGTTTTTGCCATTATTTAAAATTTAATTGCTGTGTAACATTTCCAGATGCTGATTTTGGACATTTTATCATGCGTTTTATTGCCCATAAGCAGTTTCTATGTATTTATAATCTGAGCTTTTCATGTTTCTTGGATGTAGAAAAATCAATTAAGATGATGTAAATATTTTTGAAACCTAATGAGACTTCTGTCTTTGTTTTCACAGAAAGTTCCTCCTACAAATATGTGGCCTGGGAACTGAGCCTAATGCTGTCTGAATAAAATATTATTGGGCTTGTAGTGTATGTTGGACATTTAAAAAACTGATTTTTTAAAGCTTCCTGGTAGAATGTCAGTTTAATAAATGAACCACATGTTTCCAGTGATTTTATGACATGTTTCACAAACTGTCTTGGTGTAGATATGAAAAATCCATTGTCCACAATACAGCTCTGACTTTCCCTTTAATTCTCCCTTGTTTTCAATTGTTATAGAGTAGACATAAAATGGAATAGAATGAGCAGATTTTTAACTATACTCCTTATATAAGACAAAACCCTCACTGGACCAGTTATGCTAGGAGACCTGACAGAAGCAAATGTGTATAGGCAAGGCTGTTTTCAACAGAAGTGCACCTGTCTATCTGTACTTCTTGCTGCTTCTACCAACCTTGCCCCCATGCTGGGGATCCCTAGACCACCCTACAGTCCAGCAACTAAGGGGTTAACGTGGGCCACAGCCACAAGTCTCCAGGATCCTTCTCCAGCAGATATCTATTCTGTTGGATCATGGTGGTGCCAATGCCAATTTCCTGGCTGATATTTCAGTCATCCCCCCTTCTTGGGAGTTGGACACTGGAGAGTGATCTGGAGGATGGAGACAATGCAAAAGTGTGATTGCACCTGGTAGAGAAGCTCCTGCTTAGTTGCTAGGAGGTAACTCTCATGAGCCCCAGCTCATGCCTTTGTGTCTGCATTGGCAGGGCATATTCTGTCAATTTTGAGGAAACCCTTAAATCTACACTGTTGTGTGTTCAAGTTGACATCTTCTGATTTGCAAACACTTGCTAGTTAGAAAAGCATAAAACAAAAACAAAAACCAAAAACAGAACTCAGCTTAAAGAAATGAACCAACAAACAAAGAATGAGCTGCTAGATCTTGACTAGTATAAATTGCAAAAGCCCGCATGGCTAACTCCAGAGCAGAGGGCACCTGGACCCTCAGATCACTTCATAAACAGAAAAATGCCATTTTTCATCTGTTTCTATGGCTAACCAAGGTCATACATGGCAGAGCTTTTTATCTTTAAGAGGTACATGCTTAAATTTACAAAACAAGGAATTTTTCTAAGCCCAGAACCTTTCCTGTGTCTATTTAATATTGTATGCATCAAAATAATGACAGAGATAGGGAAGAGGAAAAAGAAACCCAAATGCTTGTGTTATGAAATAGTTCTATTTTAGAAAAGGGATTCTTGACAAAACCTGAGCCTTGTTAGGGAAAAAAGGAAAATGACAAAGCAATCATTTACAGAAAGCCTGAATTGGATCTTCAATCTCCTTGTGCAAAAGCAAGCAAAAATGTATGCTGAGGATCAAAAGTATGAAGTGCTCAGAAAACAAATGCACAAAGTCAGCCTAGCAAAGGGGCCACATCAGACTGGCATGTAAAGGAACCAAGGAACAGCTGAAGATAGAGGATCTGGAAGCTGCAATGTCACAGCTCAGCCTTGTGCAGTGCCAGTCTTTTTCCTGGCACATGGAAGTCAATATGAGTTCAGGCTGAAATAATGCATGATCAAGCATCCATGTGCAAAGGTCTCCAGGTACAATGATTAGAAATGGTGTTCTATTTATTTACTTTTTAAAATAATTGCCATCATTGAAACCTTATGCAGTGGGAAGTCTAGCAGGGATGAAATGCCCAGATGGGAGGAAGGCATCAGGGCTTTTCCTTTGAATCAGACCACCCATCAGCTCCTTTCCTCATTTCCTATCTCTCTTCCCTCTCTCATCTCCATTTTTCACCTTGCTGTGTCTTTGGTGTCCTCTGTGTTGGTTACCTTAGTTGATTCTAATTTGAAGTGAGTGGCATTTCAATTATTTTTGACTCTGCCTAATAAAGTTTTGTCTTCATAAGTAGGAAAAAAAATGTGTCTTTTCTCTCTTCGATGGCTAACCAAGGTTATAGGTGGCAGAGCTTTCAGTCCAGGAAGTACATGCTAAATTTGACAAAAAGGTACTTTTTCTAAGCCCAGGACCTTTTCTGTCTTTTTAATATTGTTCACATCAAAATAGTGATAGTAGTAGGAAAGAGGGAAAATAAATGGTCTTAATGGATGAAGTTGGTGAGATGAGACTTGATTTTTCCCTTTTTGTCCTACTTCTCCACAGTGGAAGAATGAGTTCTAGATAGTCTGTTCACGTGTGACCATCATTGTCCCATAAAAGAAAGTCACTAAGTGCTTGTCCAGAGTACCTAATATCAATTCTGGCTTATTATCTGAGGGGGGACAAATAAGTGAAGCACTATTGAGCTCTTCTTCCTCTCTGCAGAAGAGGAATTATATTAGCTCCTGCTTTTTGAAGTCAATAAGAAGATTAAGTGGGTAATATATAAAGTGAATTAATATAGGTTCTGGGGACAAGGAAAATACTCAGTTAAGTTGTAAATCACACACTGGTAAATGTTTTTGTAAAGGGAAAGATAATAAATATTTGGGATTTGTCAATTGCAAGATTGCTGCCTCTATTACTTAACTCTGCCATTGTTCCATGAAAGCAGCCATAGAAGATGTAAAGGAGTGTGTGTGTGTGTGTGTGTGTGTTCCAATAAAATTTTACTTATAAAAACAGGCACTAATCCAGATTTGACCTTCATATCTTACTTTGATGACCCTCTTGTGTAATATAGTTTTTAAATACCAGACATAGCTTTTTCCGGTAAGTTAGATTCTTTGTTGCCAACTAATTGAACACGTAATTTTATTAACATATGCATATACTGTGCCTGACAGATAGTTTGGGACATATTTTGTTTTGTCATTGCTTCTTAGAGGTAAAGGAATCTGAGGCCCAGAAAGGTTAATTTGACTTGGTCAAAGTACATAGCAAGAGAAAGGTAGAAGTTAGACCGGGGATCAAGGCTTGTGCTTCCAGATCTGAATTCCTTACTTTGCTTGAAATGAATGTGTTATTAGAGAGTTAGCTCTGTGATAACAAGAGTTCAGGTCTCAAGTTCTTATTCTACCACTTGATGACCTCACTGCCTTTGAACCTTAGGTTCTTCCTCATCAAACAGATAATAATTCCCATTTCACAAGTGTACAGTGTGAAGTCAAGGACATAATATATATGGGAAACACTCTAAAATCTACTATCATTTATCTTCACTTAATTAAATTGACATATAATAATTGTATACATGGGTTACAATGTGATGATGCTTGGATACATGTATATGTTCATAAAGATTAAAACAAGCTAATATAGTCACCTCACTTAAAAATTTTTGTGTTGAAAACTTAGTTTTGAACTATAACATATATTAACTATGGTCAACATGATATGTAATAGATTTTTAAAACTTCCTCTTCCTAACTGAAAATATTTATATTTTTCCCACCCCCACCCCCAGACTCTGAGAACCATCATTATGCTCTCCATTTACAAGGAATCTACTGTTTTAGCATTTTTAGTTTCCACATATAACAAGATCATGTGCTATTTGTCTTTCCTTGCCTGACTTATTTCACTTCGCATAATATCCTCCAGGTTCACTCATTTTGTTTTAAATAGCACCATTTCCTTAATTTGTAAGACCATATAATATTGTGTTGAATGTATATATAGCACATTTTCTTTATCCATTCATTCACAGATGGACACTTAGGTTGCTTCCATACATTGGCTATTATTAATGTATGCTAAATGTATTGCTAAAACAAACTTGAGTGTGTAGATACCATTCCAACACAGAGATTTTAGTTCTTTGGGCTATGTAAACTTGTAGGTGGGATTGCTGGATTATATGGTAATTCTCCTTATAGATTTTTGGTGGCCACTCCATACTGTTGTCCAGACTGGCTGTCTAACTTACATTCCCACCAAGAGCATACTAGAGTTCCCTTTTGCCCCAAATCTTCACCAACACTTTCTTTTCAACTTTTTAGTTATAGTCACTCTAGCAGTTGTGGTGGTATGTCATTGTGATTTCTATTTGAATTTCCCAGATAATTAGAGATTTCAAGCACTTGTTCACATCAATGTCTGTGTTCCATTTGTATGTCTTGTAAGAAATGTCTGCTATGGCCCCTTGTCCATTTTTTAATCACTTAATTGTTTTCTTGGTAGTGAGGCATTTGTGTTTCTTACATAGTTTGGGTATCAGTCCCTTATCAGATGTAGAGATTGAAAATATTTTCTCTCAACCCCTGGGTTATCTCTTTACTCTGTTAATTGTTTTCTTTGCCGTGTGGAAGCTTTTAGTTTAATGCAATCCCATTTATCTATTTTTGTTTCTGCTACCTATCCAGATCAATGCATGGAGATTTTCGTTTATGTTTTTCTCTAGCAGTTTTAGAGTTGCAGGTCTTAGGTTTAAGTTTTTAATCCATTTGAGGTTGATTTTTTTTTATGGTGTGAGTTAAGCATTCAAGTTAATTCTTCTTCATGTGGATATCCAATTTTCCTGACATCTTTTGCTGAACAGACCATCCTTTTCCAGTGTGTGTTTTTGGCACTGTTGTTGAAAACCAGTTGACAGTAATGACACATGGATTACTTCTCTTCTGGGCATTCTATCCTATTCCATTGGTCTGCATGTTTGTTTTTATATTAGTTGCATGTTGTGATTACCATAGTTTTGCAGTGTATTTGGAAATCAGGTAATGTAATGCCTCCAGCTATATGCTTTTTTCTCAAAATTGCTCTACTATTTTGGGATCTTTTATGATATGGATTTCAACATTACTTTTTCTATTTATGTGAAAAATCACATTAGAATTTTGACAGAAATAATATTGAATCTGTTGGTTTGTGTAAAATGGGTATCTTAGCACCATTTCTTCCAATCAATGAACATGGAATATCTTTCCACTAATATGTGTCATGTTAATTTCCTTTCATCAATATTTTATACAATTCATTGTGCAGTTATTTCATTGTCTCAGCTCAATTTGCTCTTAAATATGTTTTGTAGGTATTATAAGTAAGATTGTTTTATTAACTTGCTTTTTAGATAACATTTTTAGTGTATCCACATCTACTGACTTTTGTATATTTTTCTACAAGTTTACTAAATTAGTTTATTAGTTCTGTTTTTTGGAGGTAACTTAGACATATATAATATAATATATAAACATAATCATAATATTATCTGCAACAGGGACTGTTGGGAGTCCCACGGCTCCAAAGACTAACTTCCCCATCCCCCAAGAAGAGCTGTCCAATGGTGAGCCCTGCTGGCTCACATGATCCTTACCCACCAATCAGAGCCCTGCTGGATCACATGATCCTTACCCACCAATCACAGCCCTGTTGGCTCACCTGATCCTACCCAACGATCAGACTAGCCCTGCTGACTCACCTGATCCTTACCCTCCAATCAAAAAGCACCCCATGCCAACTGTCAAACCACCCCTGGCTCTATAAATATGCAGAGATGTTCCTCAATAAATGGGCATTTGCTCCGATGACAAGCCTTGTTCGTTCTTTCAGGGACAATTTCACTTTTTCCTTTTTGGGCTTTCTTTTATGTTCTATAAACTTATTGAATGCTCTTTAACCACTCACCTGCTTTAAGAAATGAGTTGGTGAATAACACTAGATATAATAGAGATATTTCTTTTTTACCTCTCTCTCTATGCAAATTACACATGCATTTACTTTTACACAATGTATGCAGTAAAGATAGATGGAACCACAGGAGTCTATTATCTTGGCTGTAAGAAATAGTTGGGGGAGTTGGATACGGTTAGAGATGTTTCTAATATAAAACATTCTAGGAGAACAGAGGAGTATAGAGATTTCCTAATTGAACTCTGTCAGCTTGTTTCCCAAGTAAGGCACATTTTTACTGGTGCTTTTTCAATCATTTCCACTATAGATTTAGAAGATGGAAACTTCAGTGTTAAACCAGGTTACACTGTGTTAGTGATAGTCCTCATGATAATGTCAGATTTATCAGGTTGACTACCTTTATTTATAAATTTTTTAAAAATAGGTATGATGTGTTACAGAGAACTGAGACTGCTGTTTGGGAATGTGGTTATTGTATTAATGAAATATCATTAACCTCCTCTCTGCTGTGCTATGTGTTAATTTAATTATGAAAGAGATATAAGGAGACACATGATCATGTTCCATTGGGCCCTACGTTTTACCCCACTCTCCTATGGCCATGTCCTAATACCCATTACAAGGGGATCATAATAAAGAACACATGGCTTCATGCTAATATGTACCTCCTATTTTGGTATCTTATCTGTGATGACTGATGAGGCACATCATCAAAGACACTGAAAGAGAGTGGCTGTTCAATAGATTGACATTCTACACTTTGTTGATGGAGGCTGCCTGTGAGTTTATTTCAAGATTGTTCAACCTTTTAGTTAATTAAAGCAATCTCAACTGCTGATCCATAACTATGCTACTTTATTTAATGTGTGTGTTAGCATATGCATTTCATTTCAACATTTATATTTATCCTGATTATAAAAATAATAAAGATTCAATATAGAATTCACAGAAAAAAATAACAGAATCTTCCCTCTTAATCTCAGTGCTTGTCTAATCTGCACATTTATGTGTATCTTTTACTGTAAAACATTATTCTCTGAATTAGAAGATACTTGTTCAAAAAAAAATTAAATACAAAAATATGGAGAAAATGATGCAGCTCAGTGTTGAAGCACTGAATTTTCCATTGCTTGTAAATTTCTGCCATTCCTGTTTTGGTGGGCCTGGAGAAGACAGTGGGTGTGGTTACAAGGCTGTCATCAAGGCATCTTATTTATTAAATTTGGACATAAAACTTTTTTAAAGCAAAATTGAATTTTAACTCCCATGTTTACTTCCTACCAGAGTGCTTTTGAAGAAGACCCATGGTGTTAAAAATCAGGTTGGTGTGATTGAAAGTGCTAGTTGCATTCATAGTTCATTACATTTTTAGTGACTGCTAATAATATAGGTATGATCATTAGTATGAAGCTACCATACAAGTAAATTTTTGTTGATTATATCATAAATTAATATATCATTAAAATCCCATAAGATGAAAATATTTAGAACTTCATAGTAGTTCAGACATGGTGTTACCATGGTAACAACAGAGCTTAAATATTTTTAATGTATGCCTTAATTTTATTTAGACTACTTTATCACTGCATCAGCAGGAATCCTGTCTGTTGTAATGGTGGTGATTTAATGGTCATTGTGAAGTTGTCCAACATTCTTCTGATTTGCTTTGGGGAACATTGACTTTGAGTATTTTAGGAGCTACTATCAAGCACTGCTAAACCCATTTAAAATAGATAGAGTTTACAGGGGGAGAAAAGCAAGTATATTTTCTTTTTACAATTTATCATCCAGTAATAATGGTGAATATTGCAAGTCAAAATATAGAGCCAAATATAACTCAAGAGTGAGCTGACTAATGGCTGTCTTAGATTGAAGAAAGTATATTGCTTCTACATTTAACCAATCATTTAAAAGTATAAAAAGCTATTTAATAGCTACAAATCATATCCCTGAAAGGGTGTTCAATCTGTAATACAAAATGAGCCAGAAATGGGTTGCTGACCCATTAAAGAAAATAACCATCATCTCAGATTTTTTTTTATAAATCTCTTTACTCATATCAAGGTTGTACTGTTAGCAGGTTAGAGGTTTGTATGTATGGAAATATATTATGCAGATAGAGATATTTATAAATTAACCCCAAAGGCATTTAGAATACTGTAGCATCAATTCAACATATGTGAATGTCAATACAGGGAGGTCAAGAAAGCCTATAATGAAGATAAGGAATATTAGTTTGGAAAGATAAGGAAAATCTAAACAGGAGGGATACAGGGAATGCTAGGTAGAGAAAATGGAAGAAATGAATGCCATTGGAAGACTATGTGTGGTGTGGCTGGGACATAAGATGCATATAGCGTTGAATTAAGTACAGAAATTGCTTGCCATGTATGACATTGGACCAGGGGTCTATTTTGAGAAAATGGACAAGATAGAATATAGATCTTTCCATTTTATAGTATACTTAAAATGTTTTAAGAATGTAACTCAAGCATTATTGAGTGATTTCTGGGCAAAGGAAAAAGTCATGTCTATGGTACTCAATGTTCCTATGAGGATAAAGGAATGTGGAATTACTCAGGACAATCAACTATTGTTTTGTTCCTTTATGACTGTTTCAAAGAACTACTTTTATATATAGGCCATACAGAAAATAGCATTTTTATTTACTAGAAAAGGAATATTTTATTTGAGGGGGTGGTAATTGAACCATGGTAAGGAAAATATGCCTAATTTAATTTAAAAGGGGACTCAGCATGTAGAGACTCAGATTTTACTCTCTGGTCTTTTTTTTTAATGGAAAGTGCCTTCATATGCTGTTTGTCCACTATAAAAGAAAATTTCAAAGTAAGAATCAGTTTTCTCAAAAATGGCTCCAAATTTAATTTTCATTACTTGACTATGTTTTGGCCTTGTGTTTTAGTTACTCTCATATAAATATATCTACAATATCCATTAGAGAGTCTGTGGGCTTCATTTTCCAGCTATTGTTTCCTGGTGCTATGTGAGCATGTTTGTGGGTACTTGTCTATGGGGTACTTGGCTATGTCTCTGTATGCTGTACTTAAAAGACCAGAAAGAAAAGAGAAAAGAAAGAACAGAAAAGAAAAAAGAGAGAGGTCCTTTAAAACAGGTATTTGTGGTGTCAAAATCTCAAGCCCTTTTATAAAACACATCCATTTGAATAAATAGGATGCATGCTCTTTTCTGAATGGCTCAAGTGTTGAGTTTCATGGGACTACAGCGGACACCAGTTGTGAATGGGGACTTTGCAAATTTATAATGAATTCAGCTGTCTTGTTACCTATTACATTGTTTTGAGATCATCCTTTGAGCTGTACCCTTTTTATTCACATGTAAATAAAATGCCACAATGCCTCTTCTTAAAATCATGAGAGATGTCATATTGTTTTTATTGGAATTGTACCATTCTAAGCCTCTCTCTGTGTGTGTGTACATATATATACACATACACACATATAATATATGTGTGTATAAATATATACATACACACACACACACACACACTTAAACCTGATCATTTGCAAATTGAATGAAATCTCACATGAGGATTTATTTATTCACTTAAGCTTACCATTCAGGTGAAGGTGTGAAAAATACATGTCAAGAATTTAATTAAGATTCTTAAAATGAGAAGTATAAAACAAGAGAGAAATGAGGGTCTTTGGCTGTAGATAGATTTTGATTCTTTTTCTTATGCTTCAAATTTTATTTTCTCTGAGAATTGGGGAGAAACAAAATGAACCAACAAAAAAAATGTAGAATAATAGGAAGGTCAACTGAAAAATCGTGATTTGATTTAGTCTAAAAATACCAGATTCCTATAAAAGCTGCAAGTTATAGGATACATTTCCTACCTAAAAGAAACACTGCTGATTGCGTAGGTTTGGAAGCGAGGCTCAACGGCAGATAGGCATGTGCTAAGTCACAGTGCAATGGTTCCTGATCACATTTGGGAAATTAGCCTGGTATTTCAAGCTATTCATCATCCCATCTCCTTGCTGCTCAAGTTCTCACTGCCTCAAATCCCTCTCTAACTGTATGCAGTTTCCTGAATATATTACTTGTTCTCATGTCTGCAAATACTTCTGCCTTTGTTTGTCCTGCCCCTTTTCTGTTGCTGCATCTATTAGACTCTTCCTTCAAGATTCAATTTCAGTACCATTTTCTTCTTCTGCTCTCTCCTGATTTCCTTGGTGACTGGATCTCTCCAATCTCCTCAGTACTGAGTTACCTCTAGTTATAGATTTTTTGTAAAGAATATTATAAGCATATATTTTTTCTTGTCTCTCTGATTAAGCAGGAAAAGTCTAAGAAATTGAGAGCATGGGCTTTTTAGATTTTTGTGATCCTCACACCATCTGGTACCCTCCCTGGCTCAGTAAATTTTGATTGGATGTTGTTTGTGAGATGGGGTGCAGAATAGAAAACAGTAAAAAATTGAATTATTTTAACATTCTACAAGGTATTGTCCCTGGGTTTCTCAGTGTATTAATCTATTTTCTGTTACTTATATGAAATATCTTGTTCTGGCTAACTTTATAAAGAAAAGATTATTTAGCTCACAGTTTGGAGGTTTAAGGACATGGTACTGGTGTTAGCTTTTCATCACTGTGACAAAATATCTGAAGAAATCAACTTAAAGTAGAAAGGTTTACTTTGGCTCATGGTTTAAGAGGTTTCAGTCCATGTTTTGCTGGCTCCACTGTTTCTAGGCCTGCGGTTAGACTGTATGTCATGGGGAAGTGCATGGCAAAGCAACACTCTTCAGAAAGAGAGAGAGAGAGATAGAGAGGGAGGGAGGGAGGGAGGGAGGAATGGTTCAGTGACAAAATATATCTTCCAGGGAACTCCCCAAATGGCCCACTTCTTCCAACTAGACCCTATAGGTACCTGTGGTTTCTACAACCTCCACATAGAGCCACCAGCTAAGGACCAAGGCTTCAACTCAGAAGCCTTTGTGAAACACTCCAGATCCAAACTATATAAGTGCTGGCATCAGCATGGTTCTGGTGAGGAGCTCGTGGTGGATGTCATCATAATAGCAGGAATGTATATGTGGGAGGAAGAGATCATGTCACCAAACATGAAGCCAAAGAGAACTGGCTGAATTAGAGCCTGTCATGTTCTTTTTAAAAACAACACACCATAGGGAACTAGCTCAGTCCCATTAGAACTACTATAATCTCTTCTGAAAGCAGCACCATCAGGATCCTCCCACAAGGCCACACCTCTCAGAGGTTCACCACCTCCATCATGGCCATACCAAAGACCAAACCTCTCACACAGGAACCCTCAGGGGACATACTTCCAGCATATTCAAACCATCTGAAATGAGGGTTAAGAGTACAAATAAAAGCAAGTCCCTCTTCTAAAGGAACTGGGAAAGAAAAAGACAAATGATTCACTCAACAATAAAGCTATGTGAGTGCTGTCAGAAAGTCTCTGGGAGGGCTGGGGCTGTAGCTCAGTGGCAGAGCGCTTGCCTTGCACATGGGAGGCATTGGGTTCGATCCTCCGCACCACATTAAAAAAATACACAAAGAAAATAAAGGCATGCTGTCCATCTACAACTACAAATAATAATAATAATAATAATAATAATAATAATAATAATAATAATAAAAGAATGTCTCCTGGAGAGAGCCTAGGAATTGAGCTGAGGAAGAAATCCAAACTTCATTTCACTGAGTAGTAGTGATGGAAGGGCTTTGTGAACAAAGAAGCATTTCAGCTGAGCCTCAAAGTGCCTGTAAGTGTTGTTTATTATTTGTTTGTTTGTTTGTTTTGAGTGGGACATTTTTGGGCCCACAGAGCTGCAAGAATTTAAGCTCTGAATTTTCACATAGGTTGACAAGTGTGAATTTAATTAGCCTTTTCAAAAAAAGTTATAAAGCAACCATTATTTCACACACCTAAATACCAGAGAATCTTCTAAATATCTTGTACTCAGTGACCATCTTGAAGAAGATAATTTACATAGCTCCCATGCCCTGTCTTCTTGCAACACTTTGATTCCCCAGTGTGCCAGTGGCTTAGAAGAACAGATAAACTTGGTTTCGGGATGGAATTTTAACAAATAAGAAAACCACAAACAAGTACAAAAAGTACCTATACTCAAAATTCTGAAGATTCCTGGATAACATCAGGACAGAAAATGCTTTGTCATGGCTTCAGAGATCCCAGAGCACCTTTGAACAGCGTGGACCATAATAATGGGTTCAGGGAGGAAGTTTTAAAGTGTGTTCTCTGTCTTTAACCAAAGCAACAATATGAAATGGGAACAAAGGTTAAAAAAAAAGGCATCACTTATTTGAATAAGGGAATAGCAAAGCATTTGTTCTGAATGTAGGATTTCTGTAAAATGTTAAAGACTAAAGAAAATGTTTTAAGATGCTGAACTTGTTCGTCTATAGCAGGCACATGTGCTAATCAAGGGCTAATTCATTTTCAGTGTTTAATCCTTAAAACATTCATAGGCCAAAGGATGTATGAATCTGGAGCTCCAGAAAATAGTTGATGCTACACGAGTTGAACTAATCAGCACAGTGATAGTATATAGAAGTATGGAACTTGAGTATCAGTCATTCATTTCACAATTATGGATTAATGCATTCTTCTAAGAATTTGTGTGGATATAATAATGTTATCAATAAGTGAGGACAGGGTCCCTGGTCCAGGTTCTTGGCATCTCAAACAAAGAACTGAGCAAGATATACAGGAGAAGCAGCTAAAGCATGGATTTCTTGAAAGTGAAAGTACACTCTGTAAAGTAGAAAGGGCACGGCAGGAGAGAATGGTTCAAGGCCCTATCCACACAAGGGAGCTCACTTTTATTGGGCTGTGCTATTTTTCCCCTTTTCTCCTGGGTGGATATAGGGTTGATTGGCAGTTTGATCGACAGTAGGCTTGATATAATTTCTTTTCTATTGCCCACGTGTAAGTTTCTTTTTCCCCTAGAAAATACACAGAGACGGAACAAACCATAATGCTAATGATATGTTAGCTAGCAACAAGTTACCCTCAAGTCAGTTTCTTGGGTTATTGTACATGCCCAATATTGAGGATTTCTCTTTTGGGTCTTGAATTCCCCTTGTGGTTGTCTAACTCCCTTCCTTTAACAGCAAGATGGCTCAGTTGGCCAGCACAGGAAGTTTCAGGAAGAGTTTTAGAAGGGGCCAAGGATTCTAGCCATTTCCAATTCCCTACCTTCTACAGAACAATAATACAATACATGTCCTGACTTAAAGGTTCTTACAATCTCATTGGAAATACAGAAATAGTACAGGACAAATGATCCCAAAAATACCTAAAGCAACTACTTTCCTTTATTCTGTATTTAGTGAGCAGGAACTTTCCATACATCAGTGTAGTCTTCACATGGGCACGCCTAAGTAGGCATCATCTATCCCATTTTGCTGATACGAAACCTGCAACTTCAAGAGGTTGACTGATGGTATACGTTCACTGGCAAGTCAATAGAGCTGCTGGATTTCAATCCTGTTCTTTCTCATTGAAACATGTTCATTTTTTGACTATCTTTTACTACCTTTCAATAACAGGCCTCTTGTCTCTAGATCCTGAGCTTCTTGACCCATGCTACCTGAATACTGACCATAATATCCCTCTAGGAAAGAAAGGTATCAATTATAATTAGTCCTATTTGACTGATGGGGATCCTGGATTACATTGAGTTTATGTGAAGTAACTGAGCCTTGTCCAGGGCAGTGTGGACCATGAGAAAGCTGATCTACTTCTTAGATTCATACACAGCAATCTAGGCATGGTGCCTATAATTCCAGCAGCTTGGGAGGCTGAGGCGGGAGGATTGTGAGTTCAAAGTCAGCCTCAGCCACTTAGCAAGGCCCTAAGCAATTTAGTAAAACCCTGTCTCTAGTAAAATATAAAAAAGATCTGGGGGTGTGGCTCAGTGGTTATAGGTCCCTGGGTTCAATTCCCAGTATGGAAAACAAACCAAAAAAAAAAAAAAATCATACACAGCAATGTGTTGATTCTTACATAAATAGGTTTAATGCCTTAATATGATGAAGTTGCTTATCACTCTTGATCATCCCTACTACTAGTCATCCCAGACTCTCAAATGAGCTGCAGGAAGCTTATACAGGAGTTGGAAAACTTCCTGAATGGAATGGAAAATGAAACTTTATTTAACCAGAATGAATTATTTTTCTTGAAGCAAAAGAGAGTAGACTTGGGTTTTAAAGATCAATTCTTATTCTTCAGAACTTCTGCACATATCTGTTGGATATAGGTTTAGCTCAAGTGAACACTGATTTCGGGGACAGGTTCAGGAACTCAAGGTTGAAGTGAATAGCCTTAGTACATGCATCCTTGTGAATCTAAAGAACTACTTTGAACAGTGTCACATGCTACACCCGCATTTTCCTCTTGCTTCTTGGTGGGCAAGGCAAACAATGTGATAGGATGTTGCTTCAGTACCAGGTGCCTTGCTCTGTCAGGTGACATCATTCTGTCAGTTGTCCTGTCAGATATACTGTTTTCATTGCAAAAGTCATTGTCCTTAACTTTGTTATTACCTATCTACTTCCCACCCCTTTGGGGGAGAGTAACTCCTGTAAGCCAGATCAAGGAGAAGGCTCTAAGGGATTGGCTGCCCTTTCTCACCAAAACTAGAACACCATGACTTATCTACTTGAGCTGGCACTTCTTGTGAATGGAGAGGAGTCCATAAGGAAAATGAAATGATAATGTAACTGTGGGACATACTATTTTCCTGAAAATGAGCCACCCAGGAGCTCTCTCCACCACTCTGACTCAATTCAACACCTTTCTAGAGAAGTCAGAGTCCTCCCTTTGTGACTTAATTTTAATCCGAGCTATGAAGCTTTCCAAATCTCTCCTTAGTCCTTTACCTAAAACAAGACTAACTAGACCATATGAAAAGCCACCTTTAGTTACCGATTATTTTATTAAAATGCTTCTTCCCTTGTGGGAACCAGTTGGCAGGGCAATAGAGAATGGACTTTGTGCTAAGGACTGTTGATCCTCAGTTAAATTCTTACTGTGACCTTGGCTTCCTCTTCCAGGTGGCTGAAAGTATGCAGACCATTCATGCCAGCAAAAGAATCGGACCATTTTTTCTCTCCCAATTTTTCCTGGCTTCTTGAAGGAGTTTAATTAACCTGTTCAGTTTCTTCCAGATTCTCTAACAGCTCTCTCATATGACTCCTACTTCTTACATTGCATATTTCCCTGTTGACCTTCCACTCCAAAAGGATTATTTCTAATAGTACCCACAGGTGGCATAAAGACTTCATCAAATTCTGAAGGAACTAGCCTTCATTTATTGTACACCTTTAACTCTGCCATTTTTAAAAATATTTATGCCTATCCAAATTTTGCATTCTTGTTTTAAAAATAGTGATTTTCAATCATAAAAATATTGGATAGTGAAGAGGCATAAAGAAGAATGTTAAAACCAGTAACCAGATAACAACTATGATATTGTTAATATTTAAGCAATATAATTATTGAGTAGTTAGATATTAGATCAGACATTCTGCCACTCAATAAATCAGTAGGCAAAAGAGAAATATGAATTTAGATGAGGCTGTGAGTAATGAAAAGTCCCTGATATATCAGGTAAGGATAGGGAAGAGAGAATTGATTTAGAAGTGATCAGGAAAGCCCTTTCTGGATGTTGAGAGGAACATTCAAGGCAATAGCTGTAGGTGAGAATGTGTGTATACAAGTGGAGCTTAAGACCTTCAGGGTAATGGGCAAGGTAGGCAGAGGTAGGTCTTAGATCAGTAAGATAGGCAAAGAGCAGCTCACATGGGCTGTTGATGTTGATAAGAAACTTGCATGTTATCTGAAGGGTAGCAGAAACCAGTGGTGACTTTCAAGCGAAAAACCTATTTGATATGAATATCATCTTTAAAATATTATGGCTGTTGTATGGAAAATGGATTTATGGAGCACTAGGGCAAGTAGTGTGGGGGTGATAAAAATCAAATTAGGAATAAGATTTGGAGGCAGAGATGGAAGTACTTGGCTGAAGGATGGTATCAAGAGATAAGGAAACAGTCAAGAAAAACGTTTTTGTTTACTCATAGTGAGAAATTTAGTAAGGAGTTCTTTAAAGGAAGGGAGGCAAATAAGACAAAGAGTTCTATTGTCAGCCATGTTGAATTCCAACTTGGATACAGCAGTTTTGAAGTCAAGGAGAAAGTTGGAGTTCAAGATATACACAGGTGGTATCAAAAACAGAAATCAAAATAAATAAATTAATTAATTTTTTTAAAAAACAGAAATCAAAGAACAAATTGAAGCTGTGGGAGTCATTGTAGTATTTAACCTACTAAGCTTTCTCACCTTTGATTCCATATACTTTTTGGGGGGTTGAGTGGGAACCGGGAATTGAACTCAGGGGCACTCAACCACCAAGCCACATCCCCAGCCCTATTTCATATTTTATTTAGTGACAGGATCTCATTGATTTGCTTAGCACCTGGATTTTGCTGAGGCTGGCTTTGAACTCCTGATTCTCCTGTCTTAGCCTCCAGAGCCACTGGGATTACAGGTGTGCACCACTGAGCCCAGCTGGATTCCAAATACTTTTTAATAACTCACATTTTAATACTTGTTTATTCTGTATGTAACTTACTTTTAAAATAAGATATAGTTGTATATCTGTGTCTATACCTAAAACAAATTTTGTTTTAGGTATATTGTTTATATACAACTATATCTTATTTAGGCAATGGGGAAGTTACAATTTTATCTATTTTATATTAAAGTATTTTATTATTTCTAAGTTATTCTCTTGGCAAACCAGCAAAATACAGAAGGGTTTGAAAACTATTTTTCTGCAGCATAATTGTAGAGACTGTAATGCCCTTATTGAATGGATGTTACCCTTTGCTAACCAGCTCTCTGTAATTGCACATTTATGCTGTTTTTGAGTTTATTAATTTAAAAAATATGGTAGCTTATCAATAAAGCTTAACAAATACTTTCATTGGGTTTTGAAAGCACAAATTCCAATGAGAAGAAGTATTTGGAGAAAACACATAAATACTTTTAAGAATGTTAATATAAATTTATAATTTGCACTCCATGTGTGATATCTAAAAATAAATGCTCAGTAATTATTTATTTGCAGAATGATTATAGTCTTGTTAGGATTATATGAAGGTGACTTTTCCCCCTTTGCTTTAGCAACACTAAATGGTGTAATTTATAATAATGTCAATTTGCTAGGCAACACAACTTATTTTAATTTATATTTGTAAAACTATGGAATAGTTGATATTTTTCATACTTTCCTTAGATATTTGTTGCTCTCTTATACAATCTTATTTATTGCCTCCTTTTTAAAATTAGGGATCACTGTAGTTTTTCTACTACATTTTTTATTGCATTTTACTAGATTTTTCTAATTGTAAAATCGTAATATATAAAAGCATTAAACTGTTTCCTTATGATAAATATATTAAGTGCTTTCTCCTTCCCAATTTGTTTTTTACTTTTTAATTGAATTTATAGGTTTTTTCCCCTTTTTTGAGGGCTGATATGGTGGGAATAGTGCACAGAAGGGTTTAGTATTTTATGTTGCTACATTTGCCTTTCTTAAGATAGTCTATAGGAAAATCTCTTTGAGAAGTGAGGATTCTTTTGTTTGCAAATTGAAGGAGTTCTCAATATTCCAAACAGATTCAAATAAATAGCTATGCAAACCTATTTACATCTAGTCTTAAACACATTGGAATGATGACATCATCTTGTCATTTGAATTTTTGATATTAATTTTTAATTTGTCCCATCTGTTCTCTGTTCCCTTTTCC
The DNA here is from genome assembly GCF_021218885.2 of Marmota monax. Lineage (NCBI taxonomy): Eukaryota > Metazoa > Chordata > Mammalia > Rodentia > Sciuridae > Marmota > Marmota monax. The sequence continues at coordinate 1,748,856 of NW_026692881.1, forward strand.
TCTTTTTCTGCCTTCTTAATTGAATATTTTATATGACTCCATAGTATCCTATTTGTTGACTCATCAGGTGTTAACCTGTACTTTGTATTGTCCTGACAGCTTTGGGCTTATGGCACATGTCATTGACTCGCCATGGTCTCCCTTTGTGATTCATGCCACTTTGTGTGTGTAGAAGAACCTGACAGCAATATCATCCATTTTCCCTCTCTTGGTCTTTGTGCTGTTGTTACCATGTATTTTGATTTTGCATCTATGACAAAGACCATGTCGAATTGCTCGTACTTTTGTTTAAACTGTCAGAAATCTTTTAAAGATATTTAAATAATAAGACAGGTCTTATATATTTACCCATTAAGCTACCATTTCTGGTGTTCTTCATTCCTTTGTTTAGATCCACATTTCCATTTGATATTATATTCCTTCTGCCTGCAGGACTTTGTTTAACGTTTCCAGTAGGATAGATCTGATGATGTCCATTCAGATTTTGTATGTCTGGAGAAGTGCGTTTTTTGGGGGGGTGGACATTTTATTTTATTGGTTCTTTTTTAGTTATATACTACAGTAGAAGTCATTTTTAAATGCATGGAATATATCTTGTTCTAATTCAGTCCCTAGTACCTCTCCTTTCCCTTCCCTACCCCTACTCCCTTCCCTCTACTGATCTTTCTATCTTTATTTTGCCTTCATTATTAAGATATGTTTTGGCTTCCCATGTTTATTTACCCCTTCCTCAGTATGTTAAATGCAAAACTGTCCTCTTACATTTTTTTTATGAGAGATCTATTCTTATTCTTGCCTTTGTTCGTGTGTGTGTGTGTGTGTGTGTGTGTAATGAATGTTTTCTCTCTGGCTGTTTATAAGTAGAAATAAAAGAACAAGTAGAAACTGTTAACTTATTTTTTAAATAGTGTGAGGTTGTATATCTGTGTCTGTACCTAAAAGACCAAAGAGGGTGTGTGTGTGAAAGATTGAAGAGTGAAGTTTCTTGATCATGTATTTCAAACAATTTGGACTATAATAGTCTTTGCTGTGGTGTTAGTTTTTTCAATATTTTTTCTAAATATCAAATTTGTAATTTGAATTGAATATGTTCTTTCTGTTCATTTTCAATCATGTTTTCCTTTATATTTCTTCTTGGATGCAGCTAATGTACTTGGCATTTCTTTTGATGCTTTTGATTCTTGATTTTATGACTTGGTAAGTTGGATTGGGATGGAATTCATTTTAGGTACTTCTCCTGATTCCTTAAAAAAACATTTATTGTTTTTCTTTACTAAATGGTCTGTGGGCTAATTGACATTCCCATTTATGGTGTATAAGAGTTCTCTTTCCGCCGTGCTACCATGTGTCAGTTTTGTGTTTTTGATAGAAACTATTCCAACCAGGAGAGATGGCTTCAAGGTGTAGTTTTATTTTGTGTTTCCCTGATGACAAATAATATGGAGTATTTTTTTCATGTATTTGGTGGCCATTTTTATTTCTTATTTTGCAGATATTATGTAGAATAATGTGGAAATTCCTCAAAAAGGTAAAAATAGATCTCCCATCTGATCCAGCTATCCAACTTTTGGTACATATTCAAAACAAAGATCAATGTACCAATGAGAAACCTGTGTGCCATGTTAACTGCAGCCTTATTCATAATAGCTAAGATATGGACTCAGTCTAGGTGCCCACCAAGGGATGGATAAATAAATAAGATGTGGTATATGTACACTGTGGAGTATTATTCAGCCATAAAGAGGAATGCAATTCTGTTGTTTTCTGCAAAAGGAATATACCTGGAGGACATTATGCTAAGTGAAATAAGCCAGACAAGGAAAACTGGGACTACATGTTTTTCTCATATGTTAAAGCTTTAAAAAGTCAGCCTGAATCTAGAATAGTGATTACTAGAGACTGCGGAGGGTGTATGTGTAAGGGCTTGATACAGTGGAGTTAGATAATGGATGCCAAAACACAACTAGTTAGAATTAATAGATTCTAGTATTCTAAGGACTGTAGTTCTCAATAAACTATTAGTTATTTTATGAATAACTAGAAGAAAGAGGCTCAAAGACTCCAAACAAAAAGAAACTATAAAGAGAAAGAAATGCTAATTTCCCTGATTAGATCAGTGCACATGGGATGCATGGGTCAATGTATCACACAACAGACCCTATTAAAATGTAAAATCAATACTCATTAATCAAAAATTGAAATTTAAAAAGATTCCAAGAAGTTTCTTCAAGTTTCTTCTGATCCCTCAGTAGATTATTTTTACAATTATATTTTCTTCTGAGTCTTCCCATTTTTTTTCTCTTCATCTGGTAATTCAATATTCTTCTCTTTTTTAATGTGCACATCTTTAAATAAGGTGGGATTTGGTTGATATTTGTTCTACTCTCTGCCTATTCGTGTGTAAATGAATGAGTTTCCTAGCTTGAATCTTAAGCTCCATGTTGTCCAGGTGTTTTTCTTATGGATCACTGATCTAGAAACATTAGGCTTCTTTCTAGCTCCATTGCCTCATCCTCTAGTTCTTTAATCTGCTGCAGTACATGAACAAGAGTTAGCTTCTCATTCACCCCTCTCCTGTCTCCAAATTCTGCCTCAGCACATTATCAGAGAAGACTCCAGGACGGAAGGGGTCAGCCCAGTGCAATCCCACCTCTTCCTGCCCTGTTATTTCTGAAATGTGTAATATGGTTATTTCTGTACAAAAACTGAAATCCGTGGGGAAGGGGATGACATACTGTTAATCTCACGGAGTACTCTCTGGAGGGTAAAGAGAGAGTGAGAGATGTGGCCATGTTTCCAGATTTGTGGGCCCTGACTTCTGATTCAGTGAATAGTAAGCAGGTAAAATTAACATTATAGCTCAACATTTTTCAGACATAATCTCTGTCTCACATCAAACATAACACACTGCTTCCTCAAGCCTAGATATTTATTTTTCCATGCAAATGTGTATAGATCACATTCGAGCACCTAATTCTGAGTTTTTTGCATTTATTGGCTGTCTAACCTTGGGCCAGACCTCAGACCTCACTAAAACAATTCTCTCATTTCTAAAATGAGGAATAATTATGAGAAATGAATGAGGTATTGTCTATGGAACTGGTAGTATAAAAATAGTCTTTTTTTTTTTAGTATTCCCAATTGTCTGCCAGCATTCATTTTTAACAGTGTAACACATGTTTGTATTTTTCTCAGCCTCAATGGATCTTCAGACAAGAATGGGGGATAAGTTACATTATAAATGAACTCTCTTCTTCAACCAATTTTTAAATTTCTGTTTTAATTTATGTGTGTTGATTGCTTTTATTGTGCACTGTGTTAATCTGTTTTCTATTACTGTGACAAAAAGAGGATGAAATTATTTTGACTCATGTTTTGGAGGTTTTAGGTCACGATTGCTTGATCTAATCACTTTGGGCCTCTTGCAAGGCAGAATATCATAGGCTGGGAATGTGCGGTGGAACAAGCCCATCACTTCATGGTAGCAGAAGCAAAGAGAGAGAAGGAGAAAAAGGAAGGGTTCAGGGACAAAATATACCCTTCAAAGGCACACCCCAATAAGCCTACTTCAACCAGGCTCCTAAATTTTCCACCACATTCCAATAGCTTGTTAAGTTATGACTCTATTAATGGATTGATCCAATAATGAGATCAGAGCCCTTATTATCCAATCACTTCTCACAGGTCCCATCTCTGAACACTATTGCACTGGGGATCATGAACCCCATTTTAACATATGTACTTTTAGGGAGACATAACCTGTACTCTGAGATAATTTGTGTGTATGTGAAATAGTTGATGACATTAGTATTGATTATGAGAATAGGTGTTCTGGTTGTATTATGTCTATTTTGTGTAATTTTTTCCTGCCATTTTCACTTCATTCTTACCTAGTCTACTAATTTAAGTAAGTTAAATTGTAATTTAATTGATATATGTGATACCAAATATTTTTAAAAAATAGAAATGTCACTATTTGGGTAAATAAAATTCATGCAAAAAAGTAGAAAGGCTTTGACTCAACTATTCTCTCTCCTCCAGTTGTCTGGCCCACTGATATTCTGAAGAAACTGTATTCTTTACTGTTAAGCTCTTTCTTCTCTTCATCCCTCAGCCTAATTTGTCTTCCACCAAGATGCACTTGAACAGCACATTTTCCAAGATGCAGGGAACCATCAAGAGTCTGGGCGCAAGATGTTTGCTTCATTAGAAAAGATTAAGTTCAGCTATGAGTAATGCAATTCACAATATAGTGACTTAACCAGAATAGAAGTATGAATTTCTCTAAGAGCAATAGAGAGTAGGCAATTCAGGACTTGTAGTTTCTCTGTGGTTCTAGGAACACAAAAACTTTTGCTATTGGTTTTCAGTTCTTATTCCTTACATTAATTTAAAAAAAAATGTTTCATGATTCAGAATAGCTTTGGATGCTCTAGCTATTGCATCCACATTCCATAGAGCAGCAAAGGTGAAGAAGGAACTCAAGGGCACCTCTTTATCTTAGGCAATTTAAAAATTATCACTGTAACACTTCTTCCTATATCTTAAGACCTCAGGAGCCACATTTGGTTGCAAGAAAAAAAAATGAGGAATGACACTTTGGCTCTCAGCACTATGCACTATGCTAAAATATCAGAATTAATTTACAATGAATGATGGAGAAATCGAGTTGGTGATGACTGTGTTCTACGAGATATCTGCTCAGTGATTGGGTTTGAAACAAATGCTCCATTTCAAACCACTGGCAAGCAGTGAAGGAAGGATTTCTGTGATACCTTCATGGAGTTTCTGTTGGGAAAGTAAAATTCAGGTTTGCTATTCTCTGTTGTGCTCCACTTGAATTATATTTAATGAACAGACTTATCACAGTCCTATTCTGGTGGCTTCCCTGTCCTCTCCCCACCCCCACCCCATTAATAGGCAACATTTTGGTTTTTAAGCAAAGGGATCTTAAAATCCATCTCTACTCATGTGGCTCACTAACCATGTTGACACAAAGGCTTTCAGTATGCAGAATAATTCAGACAGGTACATTACAGCTGCTTTTGTTTTAATATTCATACCCAAGGAAGGTTGGGTGTCTTTCTGTCTTTGTATTATGTTTAATATGAACAAGGAACCCTAAACATGAAGAACATAGTTTTGGGAAATTCTTACAATATATGTTCTTTGCGAAGCAGCATCAAATGGAGAAAGAAAATAAGGAATCAACGTTTGAATCTCAGCTCCAACATGCCAAGATTCCAGGTAAGGATCCTGGGGCTGCTACTAAAATTCAGGAGGATTCAGCTTGATGACCTCTGAATAACAGGGTTGCTTTCATTGTTAGCAGCTACAGAATTTGCTACACTGTGTGCATTCCTGTCATCATACCCCATTTTGTGGTTTTATGCAAAGTTAGCAGTTTCCATGTTCTAATTTCCTGTAGATTCAGATAAAAGCACCCATCCTGGCCTCTCTCATTTGACCCATTATTTGATATGATGACAGTCTCTAGCTTGGCCTTGGATTTCCCTCTTCCTTTATTTTACATAAACCCCCCACCCAATTAGTTATTCATCACAGTTATTTTACTAATAGTTGGGTAAATTTTTGAAATTACTAAAATCAACAGGGAGCCTTTCACCACAGGCTCTGACTATGATAATCTGTGTGCAGGAAAATCCATAAGCTAGGGTGACTTCTGAGTTAAATTAAATTTTATGGCTCAAGAAATGCTTTACTTAGTTTTCTCCATCATTATAAGCCAAAGAAGATAATTTCAGATTCAGTTTGCACAAAGGATCACTTTGGGTTGATACAGGCTTTCTGTTAGTGGCAAGGAAATATTTGCATATAAACCTTGATATGTAATGAAACAGGCTGTAAAAGATAAGATCAATTTTCTATTAAAAGTAAAAGGGCCAATGGAGCTGGATCCAGTGGGGGCTTTTCCCATTTGTCACTCAGGACTGTTTGACAGTATAACATTTGCTGCAGAAGGTGCAGACTAGTGTACTGTAGTCAAGTTTTTGAAAATGTATGCAAACACAAGTACACGCTGATGTAAGACACATGTGTGGCCACATGCACATACAGACTCACACACAAGGACACACACACAAATGTGATTGTCTCATAGATACCTATTCAAGCACACCAACACGTCTGCATAGCAAAAACATGCAAACCCAGATATGAGACCTTCACCAAATGACACAACCAGGACAGGCAAATGCAGGGCCTCACCCAAGCAAGATGGAGGCTCATGCAAGATGAAGGAGCCAAGACACCTAGAACCCAGAGAGATAAGAATGTGTGCAAATGTGGGGACACACACACACACACACACACCCTGAGAAAAGCTGGGTGCTGAGAACCAGGCCTGCACTCACATGCACCTAGCCATGGGCTCTGGACGTCTGCTGAACTGTAGTTTGATTTTGCACTGAGTTCTGTAAAGCTGTGTGGGTGAGGTTGGACTTCTTTTGGACTCTTCTTTCACTTTGATCTGTTATATTTGAACTATTGTTAAGTTGACTTCCTTTCAAAATATTTTAAAAGTATAATTACCTCAACTGAGGGTCTCCTGAATGTTAGAGCACCTAGCTTATTTACTTGGAACCCATCTTGCTCCCTTCAAATCATTCAAAATTACTAATTGTGTATGTCATCCCTGGGTACAAGAACTGCTTCTTAAACCAATAACATAAAATCTTTTGAGCACATTCTGCATGTCAAATGTTGAAATACCCCTAATATTGTTATTGCAACTGTATCAATTCCAACCTGGCATTTTCAACCTGAAGTCATTTCAAGCTTGAAATTAGCCTTTTCCCTTCTTCCTTGTCCTTTAGTCCTTTAGTGTTCCCTTTGCCCTCATTCACCTTTATCCTTACATTTTCCAGCCACTTAACTTTATTCTCTTTCCTCTTTATGCATCTGTTTTCCTTATCTTCATAATTTTGCCCATTATTACCCCAGTCTTGTCTTAATCTAGCTTCCTTGACTGATGCTAATGTCAATAGCTTTCCCCCAACAATAAAATTCCATTTCCCTGATTCCTTCATCAGTTCAGAAACTTCATCTGTCTTTCCAAGTTCTCATTGAATTCCACGTCAAAATCTAATTAATATATATATTTTTTTATTTTTAAAGAAAATATTGGGAATTGAACCTAGGAGTGCTTTACCACTGAGATAAATCCCCAGACTTTATTTTGAGAAAAGTTCTTTCTAAGTTGCTGAAAGTCTCACTGCATTGCCTAGGCTGCCTTGAACTTGTGATCCTCCTGCCTCAGTCTCTCTAGGATTGCAATAGAACCCAGCCAGTATTAATTATCATTCTGTAGCTATAATAAGTAGCAAGTATCTTAGTACTTAATTTTCCTTTTACTCCATTTTTATATATGGATTTATGTCTCTGATGGAATCCAAATCTTCCACTTTATACATGTCCTCACCTTGGATTTCCCAAGCTCTTGACATTCTAGTATGCTTCTGGGCACTCTGCACCATCCTTCTGGGGCATCTCTTCCCTCCCGCTTCAAATGATGTCTCCCAAGTCTGCATCTTCCATCCCAACTAGGATTCTGAACTCCAGACCTTTGTTTGCAATTTGGCAATGCTTGAAGCCACTTTAATCCTCGGGGATTGCTAATTCATTTTGCAAACACTAAGCAAGAAAATCTTTCCCCATGATCTTTCTTTAAACATGCACCCCTTCACTTTATTTTTCTGATTATGGTTAATTGATGCAGCATGCACTCAGTCACCCAAGTTAGAATATCAGGCATTAATTTTCAACTTCCTATCTGCTCTGTTCCTTCCATAACATTTGGGACCTCAAGGAAGACCTTTCTATTGCCCTTCTGCCCATCATGGCTGCCCTGATCTTCTTTCAAGTACTTCTAAGTCTATGCCCTCACCAGCATGTGGTCAAAACATGCAGATTTTTGACTTCTACATGCTTTCTTGCTTCCAGTTTCACTTTATCTGATCAAACCCCCTACTATGCTCAGAAATCATCATTATGAAAGACAGATCTGATCTTGTCATTCCCATTAACAGATTTCCAAGGGCTAAAGAATGCCTTTGAATAAAGTCCAAGTGTAGCATTGCTTTGATCCACCACCTCAGTTGACCCACCCCTTTCCCTCTATTTCCACCCACTCTGCATCCCTTTAAATTGTCTCTGATGCATCATGTCTCATCATTGATTAATAATTTCCTTTTGCCTAAATGAATTATTTTACAGCTCTACTTAGAAAACAATCACATATCCTTCAGAACTCAGTTCTGAAGGGTTCCACAACCCGCCATGGGAAAATTAACATTTTTATAACCTTTTGTACAAATCTTTAGAATAGCACTCATCATGTAGCTAGCTACTCATGTGTGTCTTTCTCTCTAATTGGACGGTGAGTTCTAGGTCAACAGATACTGTATCTTATCCATCATTGTCTCCCCTCTGCAATGTCAGGTACTCAATACAGAATGGTTGTTAATTCAGTTATTTTGATTACGGCTTCTGTAAACATCGTGCAGGGAAAATCTGCACCTTAGCCTTAAACACATGCTTCAATGAAGAAATCGTAATTGCACATCTAATATAAATGCTATGTAATATACAATAATGTATATATTATTGATTTCCACAATAACTAATATGTAATTGCAGTTACTCCTATTTTCCTGTTAAGAAGCCAGTGGTCCAGAGAAATCAAAGATTTGACTGGTTTAGCTTCTTCTTTTTCAGTCCAGAGTAAATTATTCTTTTTCATGTCAGCACAGTTGAAAAGGTGACCTGAAGACATTACTTTTGAAGGCAACGTTAGAAACTCTGGATTAAACAAACATATATCCCTCCCCCCTGCTCCTTGGTGGTTCTCAAAGTCTTTAATACATTAAAATATTCATCTTCGGAGTGTGATGATATCTCATAGTACTTCCCAAATCTGTTGACTCAGAACCAATTTCATGAGGCATTTATCTTACAGAATACTGTTTGGAAATGCAGCATGGTATTAAATACTGTCTTTAAATATCTTCCGGTTCTCAATCTTTAGGACAGCACTCCCCTTCCCCGAATCTGTCAAGTGTGTGCATCCCTACCCTAGTGCTCATTCTGTGAACAGCAGGGTGGTTAGCTCATCCCTTCCTACAGCCCTGGGGCCTCTCTATTATGAGTCACTTTCTGCTATTAGCAAGGAAAGGAGAGATGGAAATATGTCTTTGCTTCTCCCCATTTATTTCCTTCCATGCCTAGACACTTTGGCAGACTAAAAAGAAGGAAATCTTGAGTTGAGCCCTATTGAACTGCCTTCTTAGCCATCACAGCATGTCCCTGGTTTCCCCTTTCTGGTAGTATTTGGTCTGGGCTGAGTGATATGGCTCTACCTGCACCTGTGCACTCTGCAGGACAAGTTTATTTATTTTTGTCTCCAGCTGAGAACAACAACATGGCATTCCCTGATCCCCCTGGTAATTTCCTGGGCTCAATGATTCCTGCTACTGTTGACCTGCTCCACAGCTGGTGGCATTGCTGCTGACCTGGATTTGATCTTCTTAGCTCAGAGGACAGAGCAACACAGAAGATGCATGTGTTTGACAACACAAAAGTCCAGCCTTTAAACAAGATAGGCTCTCTCTCTCTCTCTCTCTCTCTCTCTCTCTCTCTCTCTCTCTCTCTCTCTCTCTCACACACACACACACACACACACACACACACACACACTCATATCTTGACTCAGAGAACTCAGTTCCAATCCTGGGTCTAGGAACTCAAATTCTAGCCTTGCATTTTATTAGCTATGCTACACATTATTGCCTCACCTGTCCTTACCTGTATGACAAAGACGTATTACCTCCTCCGAAAGCCATGGAGAGGATTAAATAAGATAGCCTAGTGACTAGCAACTGTCACTTAATATATACTGGGTTTACTTCACTAGTATTTCTCAATTAAGTTTTTCATTATCAATGTAACATTGAAAATGCAACATTTTCATATTGCATTTCCTTTCTTTTCCTTTCACACACTCTACCAATAGAGGCCTGGTAGATTTTTATTTTTAAAATCTTAGGAGAAACAGTGTATTCTTAGGAGAATAATCTCTTGATGCTTTCTAGGAAAGGTTTGTAATTATCTGGGAAAATTAATCATAAGCATAAGAAAAGGTTACTGATGACATGCTATTGGTAATATTTTAATTATTTTTGAAAGAAGGAAAAAGATCATTCTGTAGATAAAGAAACTGAGTTTTAGTTAAATCCATTAGCATTCGAGTTTGCAAGTTCACATGATGAATGAGGACCATAAATGCGGTTTGATAAACTATTTTTACGTATGTATTACTTGGAGAACAACTAAGCCAGTAGAACTCATTTTTTTTTTTCAGTTTCAGGAGACTTTTAGCTTCATAGAAATTATTGGAGACTTCAAAAAGCTTTTGTGTATGTGAGTCACATCTACCAATGTTTATAATATCAAGATTAATATGAGAAAACTTGAAAATATCTTAATTGACTAACTTAGAAATAAAAACAACCCATTCCATTTTAGAAATAACAATTTTGGTGAAAAGTAAATTATTTTACAAAACAACTCCCCCCACACCAACACATGTAAAACAGAGGGAGGTAAAGATGGGTTTTGCATATCATTTATTGAGATTAAAGACACAACCTATAATCTACCCTTTTAAAAAATATTAAAGCATGAGCTCCAACATTGCTGACAATGAGCAGGATGTTGTACAGCACATCTCTAAAACCTGCTCATCATGCATACCTGACATTTCATACCATTTGAAAAGCAACTCTATTTTTCTCTCTGCCCTGGCATGGTGGCCACTGTTTTACTTTCTGCTTCAACAGGTTTGATTATTTTATATGCTTCATGTTGCTGGACTTGTCCTTCTCTGTCTGTTTCATTTAGCATAGGGTATTTAAGTTTCATCCAGGTGGTAGCCCATGACAGGGTTTCCTCCTTTTGGGCTAGATAATAATTTATTGTGTGTATGTACAGTATTCTCTTGACCTATTCCCATGTAGAAGGATATTAAAGTCGTTTACACTTTTGGCTTTAGTGAATAATGCAACACTGGACATAGGATGCAAATATTTCCGCAAGCTCCACAGTTTATTTTTAAATGTCCTTTTCTTTAAAATATGTTTTTCTTCAAAATTCTTAGTTTGTGCTTGTGCATGAATCATTTTCCTGAGCTCATTGAGAATCTTTAAAAAGATTATTTTAACTTCTTTGTCAAGTGATTTATATACCTCTGCTTCTTTAGGTTTGTTTCTGGAGATTTACATTGTTATCTTACCTGAGTTATTTCTCTCTTTTTCTTTCTTTTCTTTTTCTTTTTCTTTTCTTTTTTTTTTAGTGTTCCATGTAACTTTGTGATGATATCCATACATTTTTTTTAAAAAAAGAGAGACCCTCTCCCAAGCTTTGTATGGAAAAGCCCATTACCTCTCAGCCAGGTAGAGATTCTGAAGCCCTCCCAAAACTTTTTGGTAGATCTGTCTTCTCTGAAATGCAGGTGATAACTAGAGGTATTTGCTGGTTTCTTATTTTTATAATCTATTACTCCCTCTGATGTTTCCATATGTACCTTTGTCTTCTGAAGCTGTGAGATGCCAGCCAGCTCTTTTGTTCTCCGGCCCCTGGGCAACTAGAGTATGACATATCCTACCAGTGCCCGGAGCTAGACAGTAGTCCCTGAGACATCCTGAAAAGTTAGAATGTTGGATGCACAGTCTAATCTTTTCTTTCTTTCTCTGGGCAAAACCAGGAGCTAGGAGTTTCTGATGTATAGTCAGAACCTATAGCATGAGGTTGTCTTTGTTGTGGCTGATTTTGTGTAGGACCCTTTTAACTGGTTACTGGATAAATCACAAAGAGAATTAGTTGTGTTGAATTATTTTTGAATTAGCATTTCTGTGGAAGGCAAGAGAGTTTTGGGCTACTTATTCCACCATCTTGTCAATCTGATATGTCATTGTGAATTTATATTTATATTTTTATATTTTTGTGAATTCTTTGATATCTGCCATAGTAGAAGATGAGTAGATTCCCATATTTACTTCTGTAATTAAACCTTTGCCTTATGCTGTTTTAGTTGAAGTAAATAATGATGGCTTCACAACCATAGGAGGTTGGAAAAACAAGGAGTATTTTATTAGTCAATTCAGATATTGTGGATTTAAGTAGATATAAAATTCTGTGCCCAAACTCAATAGATACTAATTTCACAAAGAGTAGTGGCAATGTCAGATCTAAAATTTTAGAAACTTTTAATACTCTTAACATGAAAACCTACTGATCACTACTCCCATTTGAATGTGTCTTTTACTTATTTCATACTATTTCATAGTGTCCTGTGTTACTGTTATATTTTAGAAAATATAATTTCATTGAATTATAAAGATCTGCTAAATGCTGACTCATTATTATATAGTGTGTAAGAAATATTTTATTGATATTACCAAAAATCACCTCAGAAATATCTTAAGTTCCTTGATTCATGGTGGAGAATGCAATAAATTCAATTTTTTATTTAATTGATTGAATTTTGTCATTAGCAACAAATACTACCAATTTCCTTGGAACAACAGATTCCTGCAGTTTGAGAAAATATCTGCCAAAGACAGAACTTTGAATGTCCTTATTCCTCCCATCAGTCATTCCAACAAATGAAAAAAAAAAAAGTCCTATGAAAAAAAGCAGACATTGACTCACTGTCAAAACCAACAAGGACTGGATGAAGGCCCCTTGAAGTATGAGATTATATGTAGCAGCGGGGTTTTATTAAAATGATATATACTCAAGAGTTTGATTCAATAAAATTGAAATTAATAATTTTTACCACTACCTTAAGTATACAAATGTAAATAATTGTTTTTCCTGAAATAGAAATGACAGTGAAAACTAGGATGAATATTAGTACAAATGGATGCTACTGCCTACATCTGTAGTAAGCAGCCAGCATTTTTATTGGACCCCAATTCTATATTATAAGTGCAAATGTAAGACAATGAAATGTAAAAATAAATTATTAGCATTATTATGAAAATAGTTTTGACACAAGATTCCCTGTAGGTTTCTCTGTAGACCACACGTTTGAGAATGATTGGTTTGAGCTGCCATAACAAATATACCTAGATACAAAGGATCAAAGGAGACCAAGGTTATTCATGGATGTAACTGTCCAGAGTGTTCTCAACTAGTTGTTCTTAACTAGTTGCAATTTTGTTCCTTGGGGTTATTTGGTAACATCTTGAAGCAATTTTGGTTGCTATGACTAGAGAGAGGGGAGTTAGATATAGCATCTAGATACTACTAAACATACTATAAGATATAGGGTAATCCTGCACAACCCTGGTGTAAAGATGCAGGTGAAGGCCAGGAAGATAGTTGTGTGCTCCACAAGAGCATTAAAGGGCTGAAGTTCCTCCTTACTTGCTGTCTGGTCATTTTCCCAAGGATTGCTCTTATCCACAGAGTGAATCTTGGTTTACTGGAACACCATCCAGTTTATGCAAGGGGCGTAGACAAGAAGTGGAGGGAAAGAAACTGGTTTTTAAGAGATGATGTAGAATTTGCACATAACCTTCCATGGACTTACATTGCATTGGCAAGGGCTTGGCCAAATGGCCAGGCAAGACTGTCATGGAGAAAGGGGTTCTATTTAAAAGGGAGGTGCAGAAAACAGTACTTGAGAACATACTCACAATATCTACCATTGCATCGAAATGCTTTAGAATTTTTGAAATTGTGTTCAAGCAAGAAATTTCTAATCATGGAACTACTAAAAGTTCATATCTATATGTATATCATATTTTTAATTTTTAAAAATACAAATTCTTACATTGTTTAAACATTGGATTCGTAATGGATTTGCCATTTACTTTCTAGAGGCAAATTAATTTCTTTCAGGTCCTATAAATAGACTTTCCCAAGGAAAACCTGTTCTTGTGGGAGAGATTATCAGTTTTTATAAAGTGTAAATAAACTGATATTGGACTGGTTTATGGAACTTATCTTTGGGTCTCATTAAAATCCTGAATTTCTAACTAGAATAAAGAAGGAAGACATTGACTCACTTTCAAAACCAACAAGGACTGGATGAAGGCCCCTTGAAGTCTCATCCCTGTGAGCTAGTAAACATTAATAGCTAATTTGAAATGAGATGCTTAATTACATAATTTCATTCCAATTAAGCTGCTAATTAATTGACAGGGCATCTTTGAGTGCTTTACACAGTGCAAGTAAAAGGCAGAAGGATCCTGAGCCTATTACCTGTGACCCTTTGGGAGAGATCAGTAAATAACTGTTTAAGAGGCTGGAAACAGAGTTTGTGAAAAGAGAAAACAAGAGGCCAGCCCTGGGGAGATCCAGGCCCAGGTCCAGCCCTGGCTCAGGCTCCATTGAGCTTTCTTATCAGGCCCTTGATAGAGAGTAATAAAAAGAAAGAAAAATTAAAAACTCTTACAGAGCAATTAATACATGCCTATGCACTTTCCATGGAGGAACAAAGAATCACAAGACACTAGCATAACCAACCAGTAGTTGTTTTAAGGAATAGAATTGAGAGGTAAGTAAGTGGCTTTGCCATGTCTTTGGCCTTTAACTCAGCCAGGTCTATTTTCCTAACTTTCCATTTTCGAGCCTTGTCAAAATTTAATCTGGGGACAGATAAGAAATGACAATTTAATCTCCCCATAGGATAATAAAGTTTGTGTTAATAGTGAGAAGGATTCTAAGTTGAAATCATTTTTTCAAAATATAATGTATTATTTTCTATATATATATTCCCCACCCATTGGCATGAGAACATAGAATATGGGAATAAACATCTATTCATACACCCCTGTGTGGTACCTGCTAGTTCATTTTCGTGCTCTAAGGAAGATGATACTGAAATGTGTATTTTTTTTTATCAGCTAATACAGACTAAAAAACTGTGGGTCTAGCAAGCAGACTCATTAGTTATTAAAGTTAGCGTTGGCTCAAGGATCATTCAAAGCCATCTTGAAAAATACTCAGGGGTTGCATTATCACACCTTAATATCTTATAATTATTTTTAAAGAAAAAAATAAGATCAATTACAGACTTAGCATCCAATCCAAAGGGTCTTACCTGTGTTATCATGCAATGTTATCATCCACTAACAGGCTTCATGCACTTTCATTTAAATGTATTCTTGAAAAGGTGGATTTCCTCATGACTATTTCAGCTGTTTTGCATATCTCTAGTTCCTTGTCACTGGATATCAGAAGAAATCACATCACATTATGTCTAAGTATCTGTGTGGGCATGAAATTGCTGGAATCACCTTACTGACTCAAGGATTCATTGCTTAAAAATAGAAGCCCAAAGAGATTAGAAGTCACAGAAAATTATTAAAGAACAGACTCCTTTTCTCCAATATCCCCACATCACCAATATCTGACTCCTTTTCTCCAATATCCCCATACATGTTTTTAAATCCTGACCAATAAAGAGGAATAAATCCATGAGTGACTATTGTGTCTGGTAAAGTGAAAGATGGTTAACCTTTCCTTTGGTCACACTGAGTGCCTGAAACTTCCTAGAAATCTCCTTCTTACAGGAGCTCAGCAGTCAGCATCCAGGCATCATAGCACCTGGCCGATAGCAGGAGGACATTTAGGTTGTGACCCCTGAGCTTCACTTCTACCAGAGTCTCAGAATTTAAACTTAAACCCAACAGACTCTCATGACAGGTGGACACTTGTCCATTATAGCTCAAATGCAAGAGCAGAGAGGACTTTAATGGCACTGAAATCCCATCCCTTTGTTTACAGGTGAGGCAGTGAAATAGAGGCCAGTGATAAGCAGGTATCTGGTTATTGTCATAGTGAAGCCATTGAAATTTCATTGTTAATGTTTAATGGGTTGCTTAATCACAAATCACAAGGTTGGCCCATATTTGGACAAATGTCTGTGGAGTTTGCATCTTATTTGACTATCCATGTAACAGATTTTCTAAACATTCAAGTCCTTTTATATAAAAATTCTGTGGCTTTGAGTAAACTCTCAGGCCTATTGCAACTATAACTCCAGGAATCTCACTTTTGGGAACACATGAGGGAAAGTCATTTTGCCAAACCTTCGTTTTCCTTAATCTTGTGGGCATAATAACTGTCTTACCTGGTTTGATTTCCCACCAGCTCAGAGCCCAGTCTAGTGCACTATCTAACACCTGAAGAATACTTTCCAATACATCTCATAATTTGTTGACTTTCATATATTAATTTTATTTCAGTGCGAAGAAATTTATTAATAAAATATTCAGAAACTTTTCATAGACCCTAGTTGTTAACCATTTCTTGGTGTGTATGTGATGTAACTATGAAACACACACATGCCCTGGTGTGTTCTAAGACTGTCAACAGAATGGCAACATGAACAAAAATTGGGTTTAACATTCCTCAGACTCTCATTTGCCACCTTATTGAGGTTAGGATAATTTTAACTGGTGTCTCGTAGGCCATTAAGGCCACTTCACCTCTGGAAGTTTAACTAATGAATATGAAAATTCTATTTGTGCTAGATGTTAATTATCTAAAATTATTTTAAGTTTCTTAAATAATTGTGTTTAAAGATATTTCTAAAATTCATGGTTTAGCATTTACCATCTATGTACTGAAGAAATATTGACAAAGAGAAGTTTTCAGTATTTGTGTTTTGAGGGAAGAGAAATGATTTTGAATGAGAATTATAAAACCTAGGATTCTTTGTCATCATTTTCAAACCAAAAATTGTTATGCTGGTTTTCTAATAGGTTATAGACAATTTTCCCAGTTAATATCATTCATTTTCTTATGCTTGATAGTATCAACATTGAGGCCAACCAGACCTCCAAGGAAGTCCACTGTGAAGGACAGTTGGACCAGTGTTCTAGTTCTCATACATTTTTACCTTTACTGAAAGGGTCACATTACAAGATTCATTTACATGGCATTTTTAAGTGTACATTTTCAGAAATATTTTTTGAAGAGTAATCCTCATACAAAAAGTTACTTTAAAATGGTATGTTCCATCTCCAAAAGAAGTAGAATAATAAGTAAACTGGATATTCCCATGAGGTAATGGAAAATTTTGAAAATGACTAAATTTTATATCAATATAGTAATTTTGAATAGACCTGTTCTTGAGAAAATAGATATGAAGTTATTTCAAAATGCTAATAGAGTTAAACTTATTGTGACCTTTTAAGTTGAATCTATTTTCTATGGTTTTTGTACTTAGAAAATATATATATTTTAAAACATTAAACAAGATGTAGAAGACTCCTCAATGAAGAAGCAATATAGCAAGCAGTTCAAAGAAGGACTCACAAATATGCTTCCTGACTTAGCCACTGCTGGGGTCTGATTTTGATAAAACATCTTTACCAATGACCTGTTTAGTAAAAGGAGAATAATGATAGAACCTATCTCATAATGTTAACTGAGAGGGTCACATGAGAATGTCCATGAAAAGTAGCACATTGTCTGTCGTAGGATATTAATTATTACTTTCATGTTTTTATTAAAGAATTTATTGCTTTTCAAATAGAAGAAAGAAAAACAACCCCCAAATAGGGACCATTCTGAAAAATCATATATTTTTAAAAAATACTAAGAGATAAGTTATGGTTACTAGTATTTTTATTAAAATAGATCATTTAAGCACCTTCTTTTTATAGTTTGATAAAATATGCAAAACTGACAATGGTTTTCTTTTTTTAACCTAATCATCTAATATTGCCTAGTTTTGATAGAATTAATTCTTAAAAGTTCCTTCTATATGTATCTCAATATTTTTTTCATTTTGTCCAGGAATGGAGGAAATGAAAAATAGAGAATAATTGTTGTCAGTATTCATGGACAAGCTTTCCTATTTTCTCTTTGACCTTAATCGAATTAGTTTACCCCTCTGTGTCTCTGGCTAGTGAGGGAGCTTTTAGTTGCAAACTAAAGGGAAACTCCTGGAAATGTCTTCAGTTAAACCACACTAGAGGCAGGAGGACTCCAGGGCTAGATAATATAGTGATTTAGAGACAGACCTAGTGTTTTTTTGTTTTTTTTTTTCCCCCAACTTTCTCTCCTCCTGTCCTTGGTATCTCAATTTCATTCTCTCTTGTCCCCCCTCATGTGTGTACATGTTGGCTCTTTAGAACCAGGTCTTACACACAGACATTCCAAACTCCCAGGAAGAGGGAAATAAACATGTCTCTTTTATGTGTGTCCCTCATGAGGCTGAGAAACTCTTTCCCACAGCTCTGCACTCCCAGGAGCTCTCTGACATTTTGTTGGTCAGAATAGGGTTACATGCCACTCAGAGTGACTGGCAAGAGTAGTGAGATTGCTCTGATTAAAGCAGGATGAGATCCTCTGATTGGTTAGACAGTCTGGATTTACCTTCGAGCTAGAGGTGTTCTCTTTCCTGAAGGTTGAACACTTGAGCCAAATATTTTTCATGATTTAATGGACTTGGGTAAAAATGCACAGTATTTTCCAAAGTCTAAATTTCTTTAGCTTATAAAAGTAGGGGAAACATCAATTCTATTCAATTTGTTACTTGGATAGAATGTTCTTAGGGTAAATGTGATAATGTCACCATATACACTTATAAGAGGTCCAGGATTTTCAGTGAACAGAAGTACTGTTATGATGTCTTTAAAGCTCCTCAGAAAATGATATTTTAGGTTCTACTCTCTTCTTCACCTGTATTCCTATTGTTCAGCCATTACCAAGTTCATTATTCCCTCCTTGCCATAGCTCTTACATTGCCAACCATAGGAATCTCCACTCCAAATTCATGTGATGATAATGGACAAGCTAGAGGACTTCTAATTCCCCTCCCTCCAAAACAAATCTGCCAGAAGCCATTAATAATGTAGCCCACAATGCAGTATAAGGTATATATGGCACCAAGATTCAGTTTACAACAGTGATTCAGCAAAAGTTAACTTCATTCTGTCTGGTGAAATTACTACATGTTCCTTCTTCCTTAGTGTGGAGGGGAGAACTCCAAGAGATCATGGTTTCATACTCATGCTTAACACACACTATTCTCATCCCTTGTCCTGTCCGCTCTGGGATACATTCTTTCATGCAAATGTGATCCACCAAGAAAGACTGGTTTGTCCTCAGGCCTTGGGCAGTGCCCATTTTTTTTATATCCTGGGGTTTGTTTCCTTGCTGCCTCTGGCTGAGGCTTGTTGCCAATTCAGTTCTAACACATGAACACTTTCCCTTTATTCTTTGGGTTTGATTTCCCTTTGCATTTATCTGCTTTCATCAATGCAAAATACTGAAAGGTTCACATTGATTTTCCTTCTCAAAACATGAAAGGTCTGTTTTTCAAACTTCAGTATTTCCTAAGGAAATATCTCTGATCAATATGTGTAAGAATTAAAGGGAAACTCCAGACTCCCACTTCTGATTGTCAGTAACTCAAAGCAACCTGTTTACCCACTTGGATTCTGCCCAGCAGAAAATGTTAACAATGGTAATTATCATCATTATGCAGTATGTTCAATTGTACAATCAATATAATTGCCAAATGGAAATTATACAATAAATATAATTGCTGCTTTACTCCTGTGCAGTATTTCAGTGGCACTTCACATTTATTTTGTCCTTTAATTAGTAACAGGTGTAATTACAGTACTGTGCTCAGAACTAAAGCTGAGTAATTGGCAGGAGTGGGCATGGGGTATGGCTATTGAGAGGGGGGCCAATGTGACTCATGATTTGCTGGGATTGCCTAAAGACACCAGAAAGCTCATACTAGTGACCCCCAATTGAGCTGACCTTTGGACATGTTTGGTATAAACTCCAGGTCGCAGATGCCTTTCAGTTTCTGTAATATACTTTGCCATTCCTTCTCTTGACTTCTAATGCCCCTTTGTATCTATTCTTTGTGGGGCTATGCAGATATTTTCATTCATTCATTTGATAACTTATTAAGCACTGATTATGTGCCAGGTACTATTCTATGTGCAGGGATTATTAATGAACAAGAGAGACATGAAGTAATTAAAGGGAGAAAAGCAAAAATTACACCAACACCAATTAAGAAATAAGAATCTGAGTGAGTTGTGCTAAGAACTGCTAACAAAGAAAAACTACTCTAACATAGTAATGTCTTTAGATGGTTAGGAGACTTTACCAAGCCATGACCTGCAATGGCAATGAGACTGGTCATTCAGACAGAGGGTGTGACCGCTGCAAAGGTTAGCTCAGGAACAACCTTCCACTATTGATGGAAGGAGAGGTTGAGAGAGAGAGAGAGAAGGAAAGCCTGCCTGGAGAGATTTAGGTTGAGAGGGTTTATAAGCAATTTGGAAATTATTCTAAGTGCAGTGGGAAAAGAGTAGAGGGTTTTGAAGCACAGTAGTGGCAATAACTTGACTTATGCATCAAAAAACCCATAACTGGTTGCTTTATTTAAAAAAAGAAAGGATTATAGAAGAACAACAATTGAAGGAGACCAGATGGGGGAATTTTGCCAGCATATACGTGGGAGGTTGCTGGTTGCTTGACCAAGGAGAGTTCCAGTGGAGAGAGAAACAAGTGGAGCAATTAAACAACCATCTGGGAGGTGGAGCTCCTATCACCTGCTGACAGGGTTGATTGAATGGTGAGACAAAGACTGAAATCCCTAATGGCTCTGGGCTTTTAACTTGGAACTTACTAGGATGTGGCATTCTGGAAAAAGAATAGTGTTAAGAATAAGAAAACAAATCTTTTTCTGTTTCAAGTGCCATTAGATATCTAGGTAGACTGTTGGATAAATGCCTTGAGGGAATAGTCATCACTGTAGATATAAATATATGACTCAATAAAATAGCACTGAGATAGAATAATCCATGGACTTTGGTGACATAACCATCAGAGGCTAAAGATGGAATATCTCCTAGGACTAACCTGTGAGTCTGTCCAACATTTAGAGATCCCTATGTAAGAAAGTGCCAACAAAGAAAATCCAAAAATAACTGTCCATGACATTGGAGGAAAACTAGAAACTCATCCAAAAGAGTGGATCAAGAGGAGAAGTCTTAACTACATAAAATGTGGCTTAGAAAGATGAAAGCAAAGATACGGTCTTTGGATTCGACAGTGTGGAGGCTGCCATTGACCCTGTCAGAATAGTTTTAGTGAAGTGTAAAGGATGCATGTATGATAGGTATGGGTTGAAGATAAAATATGAAGTGGGGAAGTGGTGACATCATACTAGATGATTTTTGGAAAGTGACAAAGAAGAAGAGGCCCAGCTGTAGGTAGATAAGCACAAGGGTCAAAGAAAAACTGTTGGGTATTTTTGTAGGCAGGGAATTGTAAGAAATGAGAAATGGATGCTGCAGAATGAGAGAGAAATTGCTATGGGAACGAAGTCCTTGAGAAGATGAGACATGGAATCCAGAGGAGAAAGTGGAGAAGCTGTCTCAGGCAGGAACATCGGGGGGAAGGCGAGAGTGGAGGCACAGATTGGGGAAGGTCAGTCCATGTGGCAGTGGGAGGACTGCTGCTGCCTCCCAGTAGTTCGTGATCATAAGGAGAGAGACACAGCGTACACAGCTCCCTACTGAGTCAGACAGCAGTCTGAGCAGAGAGAAACAACGGCGGTGGGAAGGCCCTGGTGGGAGGAATCAGCCTACAAAAGTTTAAGGAGGAGGTGGCATCTGACTTGGCCTTGAATAATGCATATAATTTTGCTGTTATTTTACTTGGACTTCAACAAATTTAAGAACATTTTCTCTTCAACATTTCTGGCAAAAGCATTGTATCAGGAAAGACTGAGGTAGACACAGGTTGAGCTCTTGTTCTTAGCAGTCCTATCCTTCCCCAGACTCTCCATGGAAGCCTTAACAAATGCCCTGTCTTCCTTTGAAAATTCCCCTCTCCCTCCTCTTGGCTAAAATAGAGATATCTTTCAAGTCTAAGAAAAAGTGTTACTCATCCAGAAATCCTTCCCCACATATCCTCCAATGCCTTTACCCATTTCAGTTTAATTCTTCACTATATGTAGGTGGGGCAGTGATGGTGATTTCTGTTTGGGGGAATGTCTTGAGTGGATGTTGTCTTGCTCCACACAGGTGAAAGACAAATACCTATGATAGTCATCACCTCAGAACTCAGGCCTGAGGGTAGTCTCAGTTCCAGAGGATTGTAATGAAGGCTTCCCAAAGAGAACAGTGTTTGCAATCTTGCCAAAAGACCTTGCATGCATCTCCGTGTGCCTTTGCAACAGAATCTAGTTTTGTACTAGGCTTTGATGAAAGGTCATCTAAATATGCATAATTACATGTAGGATTGCCATGAAGATTAAATTCACTGTCTTTCAATAAATATTTATTAAGCACCTCCTTGGTGTTAGTCACTACTCTAGGTGTTGAAAATATAATAATGAACAAAATAGAATATTGCATAAATGACAATGTATGTTCTTAGCATTCTATTAATATAGCTAATTTCAGTTAATTGGTGATGTCATTCTGGTAGTGGTTGGCAGTGGTAGTAGTAGTAATAGCAGCAGCAAATCAGTCATACTTAAAAACTCCCATAGCAGGCTAGAATTTTTCTGATGGACCAGTATTAAATTTTAGTAACTAAAATATCTAAACACTGAGAAGAAATACTTGTTGAATAGAATCATCTACTATATTTGTTTATATATAATTGTGTAATTAATGGAGATAAGAAAGATAGGTAGAAAGAACACTAGAAAGAGGACCAAGTGACGAATTACTCAACCTTCTGCTTATTTGTCACATGGAATGAAGTGATAGGGAAGTAGGAGGAAAGGAGTGGGGTGGATTTCTAACACTGTGGCAAATAAACCAACAGTGTGATATAATTCTAACAACCCTAAGAGGAAATAATAGAAGGATAGAGTAAATGATTTTCCCAAATAGTAGAGTGATGGGTTTAGCAATAGAATCAGGCCTATTGTACCTCAAAGACCATTCATATTTGCATATTTCCTAAGGCCAAGCTCAGGACTTCCTTTGGAGTGAACTATCTAGAGTTCAAAATTGAGAGTTTCAGGGAAAGGACTATCAATACCTAGATCTCCCTTTCACTGAAGGAAAAGAAGAGATATAAACTTCACACTTAACTAAGCCAAGTTCAGCTTTAAACATCAAGAAACAGCTGAACTGTACAGCTGTGGTCCAGGGTGGATAGACTAGGCTTGGCGATATCTGGGTATGATCACAATTGAAACCACTGGAGCCAGAGTGGACTCCAGGAAGACTCCACAGCCAGAGGGAAGTAGTTCAACAAACATGTTTTGGAAAGCACATTAGCCAAAAGTTCATTTTATCATGACATTTGAATGGTTTAAATGTCCCATACAGGGTTAAATTGTGAGTTCTAGGAAATCATTTTTGTCTCAAATTGTCCATTCTCCTTTGTAATGTTTTAATCACATCTTTAAAATTTTCCAGGTATAGGGATTAAATGGAAAAACCTTGGTGAAACCTAATAAAGGACACAATTGGGTTCTTTAAAAAATAAATAGTGACTATTTTTATTGAGAGACCACATTGTAGAGTAGTTGTTGAGATGACAGGTCTTCAATACAACTGAAAAACATAGTTGCCTTTTTCAACAGGAAACTGATGAAGGGTGTTGCTCAGAAGAAAGAATAATAATATAAGTAATAAACATCATGTATATAATCAGCCAGAATACCTTTGCAAGAAAACTCTTATAAAAGGGAAACCATAGAACCTTAAGCAGATGCAGCTATATATTTTTATTAGGTATTAGCCATCTTTCTTCAAAGGATGCAAAATATATTTTACTTCACATAAACTCAACATTAATTCATTTCTTTTTTTCATCCACTGTTTTACATATAAGAAATGATATTCCACTCTGCTAAGCATTTAGAGTAGACTGAGGTAAAGGTTATTTTCCATGGGAACATAAAGTCTAAAAAGGAAGATAATTAACCTGTACTCTTCAATATAGGAAGAGTGAAAAGAATAAAAATTTTGAAGAGAGAAATATTTTTGAAGACCTAGTAATAACCTGTCAAGAATGTAAAATTGTTTTCCTTTTAAAGGAGGAAAAAAAAGTTTAATGGGGTGTGTGATTTGCCCAAGTTCACATAAGTATAGAATCATGGACAAGACTTAAATGTATTTTTGTCCCATTCCCAAACCAGTGCTTCCATTGATCTACCTGATTCCTATGAGTGGGATCTGAAGGTGGAGGCCAAGCTATCAAATCTGCCAGAAAGAGATAGTATTTGACACATGCATTGGAGATAGAATTGGAGACCAATGGGATTTTAAAACATGGTCATTCCAGGTTATTGGGTTGAGTCTTCACTGATTTTCCCTTGAAATATTTGGAAATCTAAAGGAAAAAAATATCAAAGTTGTCAAAGTTAGCACAAAATTTATGAACTACTTTGAGAAAAATTCCACATATACCTTTTTATGCCCTTTAGTCAATACATAGCTGCAAGTAGGCTCATATTCCTTTATATTATAAAATAACATCACCAATGTTACTTGGAAATCATCTTGCTTATTTATTTACACACAAAGATAAGCTGCCACTATGGTCAGGATGCCCTGATTAAATATACATATTTCATTGTTTGAATCAGAATCAGTGGCTTAAATGTCAGGATATTTACCCAAAGGACTGTGGACCCCTGAATTTTTCCCCCACAAATTACTTTGGATAGATGAAGAAGCCATTGTCTTATAAGAGGGATGGCATGAAGGAATATGATTAGAAGGAAAATGTGTCATATAATTTACTGAATGCTTTTAGACAATATTAAAACCCTCCTAAAAGTCTCCTACCCCGAATCATATTTGTGGGAAACATGATGTTCAGCTTTGATTGATGTATGATATACACATAGGGGAATGTGTTAGATTAGCCGAAGACACATTGGGGAGGACATGAATGTCAGGATGCAGAAGTTGGATTAACTGAGAATAATTTGATTATTTTGAGCAGAGAAAATAGTAATTGCAGCTGTGCTTTAGAAAGACCATCTGTGAGTTATGTGTAGGATGGATTGTAAAGAAAAGAGTGAATACAGAGAGACCACCCAGGAGGCTGTTGCAAAAGTTCAAGTACAGATAGCAGGACTTCAGATTAAATCAGTGATGACAGGAAAGAAAAGCTCAAGTTGGATTCTAATGAATATTCATTGCAAATGAGTTTTCTACTTCCACACAAATGGACCACAGATTAGAAGTATAATTAAAACAGAGTCAACTCATGGACCCTGAAAGCTGGGCTGTAATGGGAGTTGGTGTGCCTTCAATGTTATCTGTGTCACAGAAGTGGAGATATGTAATGGGCCAAAAGAAATGTGGACTACGCACATTAACTTGGAAGGCAGGATGATATTAGAGACAGGTCAAAGACATGTTCAGGTGTACTTGAACACTATACCAAATTCTCCTCCATAATCACTTCTGACTGCCGCAGTCTGGCTGGGCACAATTCAGGAGCCACTTGTCAAAAGAAACAAACTTTATTTTTAGAACCACACACGCCAAACAAAACAGCTCCTCAGGAAAAACCCTCAGAGCCCAACCACCACCACTGGCTTCCCACAAGCCTCTCCCTCTCCCACTCCTCCTGCTCTTGAGGCCGATTGGCTGGGTCGTGTGGGCGGAGCCAAAAAAGTCCCCCAATGAGCAGCTCCGTAGTCTGAAAGGGCGGGGAAACAGCCCAATGAGCATCACTGCAGAGGAGCCAATCAGCTAGATGTTGCTGGGGCTGCTGTGAGCCAATCATCAGCTGGCAGTCTGAAAGGGCGGGGAAACAGCCCAATGAGCATCACCACAGAGGAGGCAATCAACTAGATGTTGCTGGGGCCACTGTGAGCCAATCATCAGCTGGCAGTCTGAAAGTTTGCTGGGGCCCCTTCAGCTGTGGCTCTCAACATCTCCCACTATCTGTTTAAATAACAAGCATGTGGCTTAGGGACCGTGCCTGCCTTAGGTTGTCCAATAGTACATATGGTCCTTACCCGTTATCGGATGAGCTGACCTCAAGGCGTCAGCCTCCTGTCTTAGGTTGGTACCATTGCAATTGGATCTTACCCGTCACTGACTACCGGTCCAGTATACAGCCACACCTGTGGAGAGGTCTTTGTACCAACGGAGGGGGGTGAGGTTCTTTGCCTCACCTCTGTTGGCCCCCAAATTTTAGCTGAATGACCATGACAAGCAGAAGGGAGGAAAATACACCAAGCCAATTGACGGCTCCTTTTGGAAAAATTGTACCACTGATGACATCATCAGCAAAAATACCCCAACACTACCACAAGTCGCTGCACCAACAGATAGTTCACAATGCATGCAGGTGAGTTCACAATGCATACAAGTGATACATAGTCCAGGCAAGTTCTGCAAGCAGTTCAGTGATGGCTATTGCAGAAACTGTAGATTGGTTTTATCTTTGTCTTCACCGGCACTGGGATGAAGATAGGAATTCTGGCAATAGTGGCTAAAGAAAAAATTATGTAACATTCCAGAAGGCACTAAAAGAAAACAATTTTCTTAACAATTTACATTGTCTTGAAGAGAATTATTAAATATAATGAAAAGGAAAGGTGAAAGTAAACAAACAGATCTGTTAACCTCCTTTTTTGTTCACATTTTAAAACAACCCTCAACAGCTGTTTACCCAATTTAAATTAAACCATTTAAATCATGTGAATAAAAAAAATATTTGGATCCATTTTTTCATGAGCGCTCATTATATATGGTATATGGACATACGTACATTCAAACATATAACACAAAACACAAGTGTGCACACATAATATAATACATACAACACATAACATAATAGTAAAGGCCTTATAACTTTTTACAGGTGAAATCTCCATTGCAGTGTTTAAAAACTCTATAGTCAAAAAAATAGAACTGATCAGCAAAACATTAACCTAGGTTGGTATGAGCTCAAAAAACAAAATAGAACTTCATGATATGGCAAAGGGCAATAATAAAATAGATATTGAAAAAAGCATCCTGGTTCTGTCGCAGATGTAAGAATAGCCAAACTGGAGTTCTGGATATCAGGTGTTATGGATTTGAGCCAAATCATCTTCTTTTTGGTCTGTAGAAATCGCTTTAGTTAATCTCTCTGGAATCCAAATCGGCTGCTGTTCTCCCTGTGGAAACACATAAACAGACCCCCAACTCCAGACAATCACTGGGTCAGGACTTTGGTTAATCTCTCTGGAATCCAAATCGGCTGCTGTTCTCCCTGTGGAAACACACAAACAGACCCCAGACTCCAGACAATTACTGGGTCAGGACCTTTCCATTGTCCTGTTAGAATATCCTTCCAAAGTACCTTGGGCTTATGTACATTTTTTGGACACACATGCCTTTCCGCAGCACTAAGCCCTGATGCATCCAAATTTAAAAAGTTTAGAGTAAAAAGGGTTATTTTAAGTTTATCTTTGGGGAATATATACCCCTTCCAAGTCCTTCTTTTTGCTTTAATAAGTACATTTTAATAGTTTGATGAGCTCTTTCAACTATGCCTTGTCCCTATGGATTGTATGGGATTCCTGTTATATGAGTAATGCCAAATGTTGAGCAAAATTGTTTAAAAGAGGTAGAAGTATAACCAGGGGCATTATCTGTTTTTAACTGTTTTGGAACGCCCACAGTGGCAAAATTTTGTAAGCAATGAGCTATAACATCTTCAGTTTTTTCTCCGGCATGAAGGGAGCCCATCAAAAATCCAGAAGAAGTGTCAACTGTAACATGCAAATATTTTAATTTTCCAAATTCTGGCAAGTGTGTGACGTCCATCTGCCAAATATGGTTAGGTATCAATCCTCTAGGATTGACTCCAAGATTAACTTGTGGTAAAAAGGTCACACAATTTTGACATTATTTTATTATTTGTCTAGCTTGTTCCTTAGTTATTTTAAAATGCTTTTGTAAAGTATTAGCATTGACATGGACCTTTTTATGAAAATTTGTAGCTTCTTCTAGTGTAGAGAAAATATGTATGTCATGTGTAGTTTTATCTGCTAAATCATTGCCCATACTAAGGTCTCCAGGCAATCCTGTATGTGCCCTGATATGTCCTATAAAGAACGGATCTTTTCTGTCCCAGATTAGACTTTGTATAGTGGAAAGCAAAGAGAAAACACTAGAGGAAGGGGAAATCCTACCAGCATCTTCAAGGGATACTATAGCATTAACTATATACTGACTATTGGAAAATAAATTAAATACAGAATCTTTAAACATCACAAAAGATTGTAATACTGCATTAAGCTCTACCTTTTGAGCTGATTGTTTGGGTACTAAAAATGAAAAAGTTTGATCAGGTGTAACTATTGCTGCTGTACCATTATTTGATCCATCAGTGAATATATTTGGAGCATTCATGATAGGGGTTTTTCTTGTCATTTTTGGAAAAATTACAGGATGCGACGACCAAAAGGACAATAAAGGATTAGATGGTAAGTGGTTATCAAATGAAACATTAGATTTGCACATGATTATTGCCCAAGTATTTAACTCATTAGCTAACTCATCAATTTGATTCATAGTATATGGAGTAATAATTTTATTGGGAGAAATTCCAAACACTCCCTTTGCTGCTTTTATTCCTTTGAGTATTAATTGTCCTACAGCCTCAGGATAACTAGTAAGAATAGTGTTAGGAGAATAAGATAAATGTATCCATAATAATGGACCTTCTTGCCAAAATACTCCTGTAGGAATATTTTTTATTGGTAGTACAATAAATAATAAAGGCAAACTTATATCAATTCGATCCAAATGCATATTTTCCATATATGTTTCAATGATTTTTAATGCCTTTCTTGCTTCAGGCGTTAACATTTGGGGTGAATTTGGATCTGATGGACCTTTTAGGATATCAAATAAAGGTCCCAACTCTCCTGTTGGTATACCTAGATTAGGCCATATCCAATTTATGTCTCCTAATAACTTTTGAAAGTCATTAAGTGATTTGAGTTGATCTACTCGTATTTGAATTTTTGGTGGATGGACCATGGTTGAGGATAATAGAACTCCTAAATAATTAATTGGAAAATTTAATTGTACTGTATCTATTGCTATCTCTAGATTATATATTTTTAATAAGTTTGTAAGTGTGGCATAACATTTTAGCAATGTGTTTTTAGCTTTGTGTGCTTATAATACATCATCCATATAGTGAAATAATTGTAGTTGAGGATTTTGATTTCTAAGTGGCTGGATTACTTTGTTAACGTAAATTTGACACATAGTTGGGTTGTTAGCCATCCCTTGAGGGAATACTTTCCATTCATATCTCTGATCAGGAACTTCATGATTCAGTGCAGGGATAGTAAATGCAAAACGTGGACTATCCTCAGGATGAATTGGAATTGAAAAAAAACAAACACAATCTTTAATATCTATAACTAAAACATACCAAGTTTTTGGCAAAGCAGACAATTGAGGAATCCCCGATTGAACAGGTCCCATAATAACCATCTCATTATTAATGGCTCTTAAATCTTGCAATAATCTCCATTTACCAGATTTCTTTTTGATGACAAAAATGGGAGTATTATGGGGAGATACAGAAGGTTGTATATGTCCTTCTGCTAATTGTTGTTTGACCAGGTCATGGGCTGCTTGTATCTTTTCTTTAGTCAGGGGCCACTGAGGAACCCATACTGGTCTTTTTGATTTCCAAGTAATTTTTATTGTCTCAGTGGCCCTTTCTGAAAATACAACCCATGTCTGTCTGTTCCTTGATCTATTTGTATTGGTGCTTCTATACCTTGTTCTTGTTTTTCTAATCTTTTTCCTTTCCTAAAACCTTGTCTAGCCATAATAGTGGGTGCATTTTGATTGATGTTATTTGTTAATGTCAAACCTAATTAATCTAGGACATCTCGTCCCCATAAATTTATGGGAAGATGATCCAATACATATGGCTGTATAGTTCCTTCACATCCTTCAGGATCCTTCCAATCTAATACCATTGCACTTCTATGGGGATTAGTTGCCACTCCTAGGCCTCGAAGCGTTTGAGTGGCTTGTTGTAATGGCCAATGTTTGGCCATTCTTGACGAGAGATGATGCTAAGGTCTGCACCTGTATCCAGTAGCCCATTAAATTCATGTCCTTGAATATTTAGTTTTAGCATGGGGCGAGAATCTAAATTTAAAGAAAGCATAGCCCAATCTACACCTGTGGAGGCTAATCCTTTGGAATCTCTTTCTACAGTACGACTGGAAAATTTATCATGTAGGCTGGGTATTATTAGTAACTGTGCTATTCTATCTCCTGGTGAAATTACTGATATACCCTTTGGAGAACTGGCTATAATTTTTATTTCACCTTCATAATCGGGATCAATTACCCCAGGACTTATCATAAGTCCTTTTAGAGTAGAAGATCTGCATCCCAATAATAAGCCTACTGTTCCTTTGGGAAGAGGTCCTTTTACCCCTCTGGTAATGATTTGAACTCCCATCTCTGGAGTTAGTACTGCTCTGGCGGAGGCGCAGATGTCCAACCCTGCGCTCCCTCTGGTTTGTCTGATGAGGGATCTGATGGACAATGTGTCCTGGGCACTACCCTGATGGGGTTGCTGGGTTCCTCCAGTGCTCTGTATATTTGTGGTTTTGGGCCCCGGAGCATTGGGCCCCCCTGTCCATTTTTTGGCAATGGAGCCCGATGCCTTTCTCCACGATATTGTGGATAAACACCTGGTCCTTGTTCGTTTTTTGATAATGGAGTACCCTCTATGGTGGTTTGAGAACGGCATTCATTAGCCCAATGTCTCCCTGTACGGCATCGTGGGCAAATACCCAGTATTCTACTCCTTTGATACCTAGTTTTGTTAAACCCTCCTCCTATGGGGCAATTCCTTTTAAAATGTCCTGTTTGTTCACAATTGTAGCATGTTATTGGCCTGGCATCTAAAGCCTGTTTTACTGCAGCTGCCACAATTTGCCCTTGTTCATTAATGTCTCTGGCATCTAAAGCCTGTTTTACTGCAGCTGCCATGACTTGCTCTTGTTCATTAAGGTCTCTACATAATTCAATGTATGTGTTTAAATCTTCATGTTTCCATGGTCTAATGACTTCTCTGCACCAATGATTTGCTTGCTCAGAAGCCAGTTGTTTTATTAATGGCATTGCTTGTTCTGTATTCCCAAAAACTCTGGTAGCTGTTTGAATAAGCCTATCTACAAATTCAGCGTAAGATTCATTAGCTCCTTGTATTATCTTAGATAATTGACCCTGTAAACCTCCATGTCCTTGTAAAGTCTTCCATGCCTCTGCAGCAATTTGTGCGTATACGCCAGGATCATATGCAATTTGTTGCTGCTGATCCTCATAAGGTCTCTTTCCTAACATCATATCTAGATTTCTCTGAGGATAACCAGCTGCTGCATTTCGCCTAGCCGTTTCCTTGCAAAATTCCTCATTGGCAACCTTCCATAACAGGTATTGTCTTCCATTTAGCACAGCTTTACACATATTAGCCCAATCTGCTGGCGTCATGTTCAAGTTGTTAATGGATTCGACCAAGCTTACAGTGAAGGGTGCTTGAGGACCATAGGTTGTTACAGCCTCTTTTAGCTACTTCACTATTTTGAAATTTAAAGCATGGTGAATTCGCTGTCTTCCTACCTCAAATACAGGGCATGTTAATACTTGAGCATCACCGCAGAGGAGCCAATCAACTAGATGTTGCTGTGGCCGCTTTGAGCCAATCATCAGCTGGCAGTCTGAACGTTTGCTGGGGCCCCTTCGGCTGTGGCTCTCAACATCTGACCACATGCCCTCTGCTTCTCAGATTTCCTTAAAAACAGAGTCTTCCAACTCACATTGGGTCAGAACTCAATGTCGACTTGGTTCGCTCTATTCCTCTATTTCAATATTTAGTTAGGACAAAACCTAAAGATTTCAATTCTATGGTTCTTCTGGGTCCATTCTAACCTTTTAATGTTAACAGAAACTTGGTCTGATGTTCTAGGCAAAGCTACATAATTGAGTAAGAACTGTTGGGGAAATATTCCACAGAGAAAAGATAGCCAAGACAGACTCTCTGGTTATGTTATGTACAAATAAACACAAGAAGAGAAGTCATGAAGATAGACCAAGTAAGCTCAGTGAAAGGCTTAGGAATCAGCACAGTGTCCTCAAAGACAGTTCAGGAAGGAAATGTGGGAAGGGAAACATGGTCAAAAAATCCCAACTTCAGGAAGTTGGAAGAGGGTATGTGGGAAAGAGTTTGGGACACTCATGCTCCCAATCCTCACCAGAACTGAAGAACCCAGGTGTCACTGAAGGCTTCACAGTTACTATGAAGAAGAAGCAGTTTTAGTGCAAAGAGGATTTGTATTTCCATAATCTTCATTTTCACTCCTTTTTTTTAATCTTTAAGTCTTCTATTTGCTACCTTCCTGAAAATTCTTGCTTTCCTGAACTTATCCAAATCTACTTTTTCAACTCTAAAAATAAATTCTCTGCTTTTTCCATATTTAGATCACACTATATTTGTGCTCTTAAATCACAGTTGGACCCCCATCCCATTATTCAACAGTACTTTGCTTCTTATTGATTCTTTGTTGCAATAGCAATGTTTTATTTCAATTTTTCTCCAAGCTCATTAAGCCTCCATTCACCACACACACCCTATTCAACAATGCTCCACTTTTCTTCCTTCTACCTAACACCTCTGCTTCTTTGTCTCCCTCATAGTCCTGTGCAAGTGGTGTCCCTTCTTGCTTAGGAATTCGATGTTATTCAGTCTTCTTACCTCCAAAAACACCACCTTAATTTCTCCCACTTAATTTGCATCTTTAAATATTCATTCTATTATTGCTTTTTCCTTTTTCCCAGCAGTTAAGAACAGGTTTAGAAGAGATTAATGAGGTCTCCATGACCTCCTTTAGACAACACCTTTGGCCTCTTTCCACCAGAGCTTTACAATTTGCTGAACAAATGGCCAGTCTCATTGGTTTAATAGCCAGTTCTTTTCCTTTCCTGGTCTGGCCCTCTGTTTGAATTATTAATAAGCTGTAGAACTGGGTGGTAGCACACAGGAGGTGTAGCT
This sequence comes from Marmota monax, assembly GCF_021218885.2. Taxonomy (NCBI): domain Eukaryota; kingdom Metazoa; phylum Chordata; class Mammalia; order Rodentia; family Sciuridae; genus Marmota; species Marmota monax. The sequence goes on from NW_026692881.1 coordinate 1,781,943, forward strand.
AAGTTGGACAAGGGCAAGTAGGCCTTGCTGATCTACAGGCAGCCTATCTGGAAGTTTGCATGTTGATAGAATAGTAGTTCTCTCTCTTGAGGGACACTTCCCTTATCTCTTCGAATCTACCCCAATGCCAGGATTATTATTATTTTTTTTCTTCTTGTTCAGACTGGACTACCTTTGAGGATGATGGAGTACTTTTTATTTGGCTTTCTCATTGGACTGGCTGAAATAATTGCTTGCTTTCCCACATCAGTACACTTTGAATGAGTGCCTATACAGTCATGTGTTGCCTAATAAAGGGGATAAATCCTGAGAAAAGTGTTTATTGAGTATTCATAAAAGTGTTCATGTTTTGCCATGGTGCAAACATCATAGAGTGCACTTACACAAACCCTAGAGGCTACAACATTATTTAGTAGGTAATATAATCTTCTGGGACCTCCATTAGATGAGCCATCTTTTTTTGACTGAAACATCATTATGTAGTACATATCTGTATTTTGTAACAATCTTGGTGATCTTTACCCCTAAATTACATATTACAATAATTTTTTTTCTGTTTTTATTATTTCTACATTTTTCCTTTGTTAGAAAATTCTCAGTTTTATCTCTCAATTGAAGAAGTAGGGTATTTTGAAAACTAATTATGTAGCACATACGGAAGGTATGTTCCCATACTCAGTCTAATTTAAACCTCACACCAAACTTATGGGGTTGATATTATTACTTCCATGTTTTGTTAATGTGTAAATAAATTTGGGCTGGGGAAGCCTCAGGCTCTTGCCTAATTGTCTCCTATGCTTCATGGTTCTCATTATTGATAGCAGAACCTATGTTCTATCTTTTTGCATTTCTAATTGCTTTTGACCAAAAGAGACAAGAACATGTTGAAGAAATAATAGACTTTCCAGATGAGCTGCTAGGCTAAGTGAATTTTAAGGTTTACTCTAATCTGGCCATCTCTAGTTCTTTCCTGATTATAGTGTAATAGTGTTGGACAATCAAACTGATTTGAAAAAGTAGCTGAGAAAGTGGGTTATTATTGTCAGCAATTATTTTTTTAACATTTCCTATTTATATTGATTTAGAAAGAAATCCCAAGATTCCCAAGGGAAAATGGGTATTAAATTGCCCTTAGTGTTCACTAGTACCGTGAATGGGCTTATGGAGTTATTTTACATTTTTGTGCTTTAGCTCTTTTTGTATACTACAGGAAAGAAAGCATACCGACCCACAGAATATTTTGTGAGGTTCAAATTAATGTACACAGGTATAGTTAGAATGGTGCCCAGCACAAAGTAAGTTCTCAATAAATAGTAGTTTCAGTTGCTTTTTTGTAAAAGCAGTAGATTTACATAAAAATTATCATTTTTAAGAGTAGTATCAATTGATAAATAACTTGAAGCTGCTTATAAAATGTGACCACCTATTATTTGTAAAACACCTTATACACATTCTCATTTAATACAAATTATCAAGTAGTAAAAATTATTACCACCCCTTAATAGTTAAGGAAACTCAAACATAAGGAAATTATTTTGCTTGCATAATGCTCATTGATAAAAATTACCCAAGAAAGACTTAAGCAGGCTTGTCTGAAGACAGGCACAGCATATTTAATTATTATTCTATAGCTTTATGAACTTAATTTTAGACTACTTAATGAATGAACAAAATTAGCAGCCCTTTTAAATGCAATTGAGGAAGATATCACAAACGTACACCTTGACTCCATTTTTACTGTTATCAAACATTTGAAATCAGGTACCTTGATAAGCCTCTGGAATGACCAGCAAGAGTATAATAATGAAAGTATTGAGGAATTTCTATGAGGTACTTTACTTTCATTCTCTCATTTATGTCTCTCAGCAGAGGCTAGAGTCCATGGGGACTATGCCATGCCCTTAACCATAATTCTTTACCATCTTGCTCTTCATCCAGTAAAAGAGCAAGCATAGAAATATGCAAAGACATTTTATAAAGGAGATTGAAAAAAAAAATGTGTCTAAGGATCTTTGTACTTTGGTTTTTCTTGAGTAAATATTAGCAATAGGAGTAAAAAATATTTAAAATACATAAGAGAAAAACTAAATAAAAACATATAGTGGATGGAGTCAATTACAAATGATTATTTTCAAAATTAAAACCTTCTAGCTTTTAACTAATATATCACAGAGACAAAGCAATACAGTTTCATGCCTCATAACAATTTAATAAATATTACTAAAATATGGCAACTGCTACCACAGCTCATTAGCAAGCTGTTTGTATGATATAAAGTTATAGAGAATTATTTTGGGGAGTTGGTTTGTCAATGTAACACACACAGTAATCTCTAAAGAAAGTCAGGAACATATGGTCCATGTTCATCAGCTAACCCCAGGGGATTGCAGCAGAATCTTTCTTCTTGCAACTACATGACATTGAAAGGGGAGATGGAAAAAAGATAGGAAAAAAGAACGGGTGGGAAAAGAAATGTTGATTATTCAAACCGCAAAATCACACTTGGAAGCATAAATCAAGAATCACAAAGTTAACATCTTCAAGGAATCTGTTAAAAATACTAGTCGAACATTGCAACATTGAAAATTTTCAGACTATAAATTCTGAGTCTTGGCACACACAGCTAAAATTAATCATGGCAGCAATGACAGTGAATTGCTGCATATAAATGCTACTGGCCAACACAGATGAATGTAATGTCATCCATTTACTCAAATCAGAATTCCTCTGAATATATTTTGTTGTTTTATATTTTAATGTTTACATGTACATTAAACCTTCTCTCTCAAAAGAAATATTTCTAATTTTCTGTCTTGTCCTGATTAAATCAGTTTGAACAGGAAATGGTAGAGTTAATAACATCTATCAGTGTTATCATTTATTTATAAGGAGAAGTACATACTTTTAAGGACATTTTTATTTAATAACCATCACTTCTCCCTGGAATGGGAGGATCCAAATTTTTTTTTTTCATCAAAGATATGATCACCACTAAGCAACTCAGCAAGACCATCTATAAATAAAATACAAAAATGGGCTGGGGATGTAGCTCAGTGGTTAATTGCCCCTGGGTGCAATCCTGGGTACCAAAAAAGAAGAAGAAGATATGATCACTAAATTTTGAACAACCGTAACAATGTAATAATACAGGATAAGAACTGGATATTATTAGTTGGTATGATAAAATGGGAAGTTGGTTTGTACTTTGTATTCTGAGGCAAGTACTTTGCATTCTGAGGTATTTCCTTAATGTAAATTTTATCTGGAAGTAAATTTTTCAAATAGTTCAATAAGATACACAGGGATGTGTTGTTTTGGGCAATTTGGAACAATTTCTAAGATTTTACCAGTTTATACATGTATGATTTTCCACTTTAATTTTCTCTCAAATCCTTTCAGTTTCACATTTTATCACAAGTTTGGATATGCTGAAAGTCCAGCTCTCTTCCTTAAAAAGTCCATCTGGGGTCATTTGAAACCTGGCTTTATGAAAACTTCATAAGTAATCCAATTGATAATAATAATAATAATAATAATAATAATAATATATTTTAAGTAGCCAAAAATAATATATATATATATATATATATATAATTTTTACAAATAAAATTTATGTTTATTCAACATGGAGTTGTACTATAATACATATTATGTGTAAGAAATATTTTCCTGAGAACATAAATGATATGAGAATTAACAAGGGGATGGCAGAAATATAGCTATAATATATTGCGACACAAAGCTTTGCAGATAAAAATGTATAAGGAAACATTAAAATTGCCAAATGTGCAGATTGCAAAGATGGAAGTTAATATTACATTTATTTAGACATTTCCGGCTCGTCCAGACTCATCTCAATGAGCCTATTTTAAGGTGAAGTTATTAAAGGCTGGCTCTAATCTCACAGAAATTATTTAAAGTTGTTTTATGTGGAAACAGCCTGCCTCATGTGATTGTACTGTGATGCTCTCCTGCTAGAAGGTGGCTATGTGATTTGAAATTTAAATATAAAGGAAATTCAATCAGGTGCCAGGGCGCTGGCCTTCTGGACTGCCATATTGGGAGGAGGGACATGGGGAGGGCAAGGGGTTGAATGGAGACTAGAATGTGTGAAAGCGAAGACTTCAAACTTGGGGGCTGGAAGAGCACCAGGAACTGCAAGAAGCAATGTGCTGGGCTGAATAATTCATGATGCAGTACTAATTTTGACTCTGGAGAAAATTGCTTTCTCGCTGTGCCAAAAGCCAGGCAATGAGACCAAAAATCAAAGAGGAAGCTAAAGGGAAGGGGAGCAACCCCCCTAAATCAACAGAAGATCAAATTGATAAGCTTTTTAAAGTCAAAACATAGGAATAGACATTTTAAACCTTACCTAAAATTGAACATGTTTATGAGCATACTGATATTTAAGTAATAATATGTAAATATTATATAATTATTTTTTTAAAAAATAGTTCCTTGGTATTAATACAGAGACTTCCAGTAAGGAAATAAGCATTTGTGTTTCATTGGAACTTGGGAAAAACAAGCTGCATGTCTTGGTATAGTGTAACAGATTCATCATCATTTTGTTCTTAGAGAATCATATGGGTGCCAGAAATGACCTTTTGAGCTAATTAACAGAGATGCCATAAACATGGAACTTGATAAATGTTAATATTTATTAGATTCCTGAAATCCAGATGGTCTTCCTTGTCCCCCACCCTGTTTTTTTTTTTTTTTGGGCGGGGGAGATGAAATTAAATGATGATTACTTCTAAAATGTAACCTTAGGCATTCTGTCACATGCTCATTTATTTCTTTTCTTTAATGATTAGAATGAATTTTGAATTTTCCTAATGAAAACAAACAAACTTTTAACTAACTATAGGACTTCCCACTCCCAAGGAATGTTTAGAATTCTGAATTTTTTTCCTAGATTTTTTTAAACACTCAGACATGTTTAACAACTGAGTTACAACCCCAACTCTTTTTTAAAAATTATTTTTATTTTGAGACAGGGTCTCCTTAAGTTATTTAGGATCTTTCTAAGTTGCTGAGGTTGGCCTCGAACTTGAAATCCTCCTGCCTTAGCCCCTCTAGCTGCTGGGATTACAGGTATGTGCCACTGTGCCCAGTCCAGCATTTTTCTTTGAAGAGTTCAAGCAGCTTCTCAGCAAATAAATGCAGGAAATTAATAGAATGAAGATGTTTGAGGTGAATACTTTCTCCTCTTCTCATATTTTGTTTTGTTTCATGCAGTAGAAAAGTGTCCCTGGAAGGGAAACACAGTCTCACTGGAGGCTGAGTAAGTGTGCACAGTATGCACACTCACAGTGGCCAAGAGAGTCTCTGGGGACAGAAGTGAACTTCTTTCTCAACATCACTTGCTGGCTTGAGAATTTTCCCTTAGTGGCTTACACTTTTGTGATGGCTGATGTGACACTGTTCTCTAAGACTAGCTAGAAACAGAAACTAGCAGAATCCACACAGCCACGAGCAACCCAAAGTATGGGGTACTGTGCACAAACTTCTACCTACTACAAAGTACCCTTTGCAGCCTCACTAATGCAGACAGCCACACTAAGACAGCAGGCTGGCCATAAGTTGCATATTTTGAGGTATATGGGTGCACTGTGCCTCCTCCCCAGGAACCTGAAGGCACACTGCCTAGGTGACAGGGAGCACTGTGTGGTTCAACGGAATGCCATGTACTCTTTAGTAAACCCTGTGCAGGTCCCTATAAGGTTGGGAGCAGTGGTGTCAGAAAACATAGGTTCTGATTCTAGGCCCTCCACTTACGAGTTCTTCTCACTTGACTAATTTTCTTTAACTTTGTTGGCTTCTATTTCCTCATGGGTGAAAGGGTTATTATTCTATTGGCAATTTCACATGGTTCAAACTAAGAAATACTCCTGAGACTTGTTCAGAGGATCAAGGGAGAAACTCAGTGTACATAAATGCATATATGTCTTTCTGCTATAGTTGCATCATCCATGGAAAACTTTATAGAGATTTAATGAGATAAGATCTAAAATTGAAACTGTAGCACTTGAAAAATGACAGCTCCCTCCATTTTACTTCCAAGCACTACAATTTCAACCACTGTTTTGAACTTAACACTTTTATAGTGCATTTCAACTTAGAAGGTACTTGCCTGTAAGATAAGATTTAATTTGTACAACAACCCAGTGATAAAGAAATGGAAACTCTAAAGAAATTGTAGCTTGGCTTGAGTAGCAGAATAAGTAGTGGATCTTACACATGAATGAATATAGTATGTGGCCACTGCCCACCACTGTTAAAGCACTTAATCTGGAAAGCAAAGTGGTCCTGAAGGTTTGACACTGTCTAGTCTGCTGATCAGAAATATTTAGATCAGTGGTCTTTAAGTACTTCAAACAATCCTATATATGATACTATTTGAACAATTAATGTTTGTGTGGTTCTCTTTTTATCTACATACTTGCTATGTATGACAACAGGAATATCTTGTAAAATATACATAAGCAATAAAATTTTAAAACAAAAGATTTAAAAATAAATGGGAAGTCCTGATATTTCGTCCCTGTATCCCAAAGGATTTCACAATTGTAGCAATGTAAATGGGAATGCCATTACCAAATACTGTTGGATTTCCATAGGCTTCATTGCTCTGGCCCTGCTTCTTATTCCTATTTCAGAGATTTTGGGATTTGTGACCAGATCAGGTCAGCAAAAGTAAAACTCAGCAAAGGCAAATCAGGAACACTTAGCTCATCAGGGAAGTTTCGGGGAGGGTGGTGACAGGGCTTGACTTGGAGTCAGAGGTCTTTCTACCCAACACTGTGACCTAATATAAGACACATGCTCCCCCAACTTCAGTTTCCTCAACCTGGATTTATTTGGGGGCTAGAAAGAATGAAATGATGTATTGAGGGTACTTTCTAATGAACAATAAACTAAAAATATATTATCAATGTGTTTTTCCATGTTCAGTGTCTATCCCAGCATCTTGGGGCACTATAGATACAGAATATGGGTGTAGAGAATGAGCAAAACAAAATTATTTAATTAATGAAAGGAACCATTACCTTACTATGTTGCTTATGCTGTTTCTAGAAACAGAAAGCACAAAAAATGTGTTTTCAGAGCAAAGTTATTTTTATTTCAAATAACAAGAATCTGAAGGTAGGTAACTGCAGAGCTAGCTAATTCAATGGCCGAAAGCCACTAGTGAGGACTCTGGTTCTTTGTAGCTTCCCACTGAGCCATTCGGAACTCCTTGACTCTTCCTCTGGCTCAACTACTCAATTTTTAAGATGTTGCCATAGTTCCAAGCAGTTATGAAGATGGCAATGTCCAGTGGCATAGAAAAGGGAATGTTCTGTTCTTGCAAAGTGTTTCAGGAACAAAACAAAACAAGGCAAACTATTCACCAAGGTTCCCTTCCCCTCTGGCTCAGTAGCTGGTATTGTGCCACAGCTCATTCTTTCAGCAGTCCAGGGACAAGAGTGACCATACTAAAAGGATTTCTTTCACTTAATTGAGGTTCATGCCTTAGGGATGGAGAAGGAGCCAAGTCTCCCCCTCAACCTAAGTGATTTTATAATCAAGAAGGAAAAGTAGCTGTAGCCATGGGTTAGCATACAATACTGCTTCCTCACTCCATCCACAGTGTCCCTGCACTGATAGCAACACCCAATATGCTGAGAAGGGCAGGTACTTGATCATATTCCATAACACTTGTTGTATGTCTATTTTTGTTCTTTTTTCTTAGTTATACATGACAGTACAATGATCTTGACAATTCATACATTTGAATCAAATCGGGTATAATTTTTCATTTTTCTGATTGTACAGGTTGCAGAATCACATTGGTCATACAGTCACCTATATACATACAGCAATAATACAATAATAATGTCTATTTTATTCTGCTGCCCTTCCTGTCCTCCCTTTCCCCCCCCTCTATTTTTGTTCTTATTTCTGATGAAGAGTTTTATTTTACAATGGCTTCACAAGTTTCTTTAGATGTTATTTAAAACAGAGCATCATGGAATGTAAAACATACGCTTCCTGTTTTTTCCAGGTAGGGTATTACTGAATCTTCTCACTCATCTTACTAAAAATTGTGCATTCTTACTGATTCTCATCCCACCACCTCATGACCATGGCAAATATCTGCTAAGTACTCACACCTATGGAAGTCCTTTATTAACGTGAAGTTAATTAAGAACATGTGCATTGCCAGCACTTATCATCACAGTGAGTAGAAATTAATTTTTTCAAGTCCAGTGAAATTTCGTTAAGCCAAAAGCTTTTGCCTCCTATAATAGAACATGTGAAGAATTATGAGAAATAATTTGCTATATTTCTGGAACAGATGCATTTAATAATAGGTCAAATGAGCAAAACTGGCTATAAATCAAATTTGAATACAGGATTTCTCACCACAGTAAATGGGATGATGTGGTTTATAGGTAATGTTTTGGTTTTAGATCATATAAATGATTCAGCAGATGACATTATTCTAGTTTCTTCTAATTTCATTTCACTTCGTTTTGGGGGGTTGTGGGTAGGTACCAGGGGTTGAACCAAGGGTTACTTGACCACTGAGCTACATCCCTAGCATTTTTATGTTTCATTTTGAGACAGGCTCACATTAAGTTGCTTAGAGCCTTGCTAAGTTGCTGAGGTTGGCTTTGAACTTGTGATCCTCCTGCCTCAGCCAAATAAGCCACTGGGATTACAGGCATTGCTGCTGCACCTAGCTAGTTTCATTTAACTTCTTGCTTTTTCCTTCAACATCCTCTAAAATTTCATTTTAGAAGTCTTTTTTCAGCTTATTTATCTCCAATTCAAAATCTGTTTTTCATCAAGAGTGATACATGCTACAACTCTGATTAATGTGAGTTATATGTATATGCCTGTGTGTGCATGTACACCCATGTATCCAATCATTTAAAAAAATTGTCTGAAGAATCATCTTGTATTCTACTTTTTCAAGCAATTACTAAGATGAAACCAAAGGGCTCTGAAAAAATTAAATCATTCATATCTGAAGCTTTTTGATGTGATGCATCCCAACTTATGGCAGACACACTTCTAGTGACAACATCATCTGACTCTGAAGACTTGTTTTACATTTTTTAAAAATGTGGTATTTCTAATATTCTGTGGATCTAATTATATAGGCACAATATCTTTGTACTTTTAAGAAATTTGATAATCATCCATATTCACCACTTATATGTGATAATTAAAATAATATTTTAAACACATGGAAAATATGCCAATTCCTTATTGCTGTCTTTGTTCATGATTTGTAATGGAAATCTATGGGTATTTTGGGATGTTTTATGTTATGAGTACAAAGCAAGATGATTTTAGTTTTTGTGTGTTTTTTAATCTTTTTAGTCAGACTAATTATTTCAACTTTTTACTTGTACACCTACTTTGATACATATGTGATCCTGGTGGTCTTTAGGAAGAGGACACTCAGAAGAGTACTATTTAACTTTTTTTATTGTATCATGAGTGAATAAGAAATTATTATGATAATAAAAGTGGTGACTCCATAAACCTGAGAAGTAAAATTTACAAGAGGGGAAAAAACCATAAGGTTTTATATACATATATATCAAAATATTCAGTCACATTGTTAAAGCAAAATTTGGCAAAGTTATGAAGTTGGTCTAATCTGTGATTATAATTGGATATTTTAGTAACTTTCTTAATCAATAAGACAGTAGCATTTATCAGAATACAGGGTTTATGAAAACATTTAAATCATTTCTAAAAAAAATCCAGAAATTTTGTTCAGTACACAAACAGGCTCCCATGTGTTGATGTTTGAAGGCACTGTTGTAGCTATCATCCGGTGTCCAATACATTACCAGTATGAAATTTTTAAAAAGTGTTTACCAACAAATTAGACCTTATACCAGTGAAATCTACACACATGCTAAGTTAAAGCATCAGAGGGTGTTCCCAACTGTGACATTCTGATCTGCCTACCTGGGACACACATTAGAGCTTGCAGGAAAATGCAAGCTGTAGTTGAGTCTTCCATGTGGAGTTTCTGGAACATTTATGCATATCTACAACTCTGAGAAAATGTAAGTAAGGTACTTGTGTTGGTTTTGGGATACTCTTTATTGGCAATTCAAGGAATTATGAAAAGGAATCAGAAAAAGACCTCTGCATGAAGCCAGGTAACTTTCTTTAGAAATAAGGGAAAGGAACAATATTATAGTTTACAGAAAAAAGATAGCAGAACTTTAGCTAATATGTACATATCCTCATTCTTAGAGAGCTATTTTCGGATATTATTCATGTGTTTTCTATAACTCTAAAAATTTTGATCAACCACATAGCTATGTAATCTGATTTTAGTTATATTTAAATAACAGTCGTTGGTGTTTTAAAAAATGTATTTCAAAATACTTTTATCAGCATAATTGTTTTTTTAACTCACATTTCAAAAGGTGATTATTGACAGTTTAATCAGTTGAAAGATTACAAGTAGAGAGAGTAACATTATTATCCACCCACAGGAAAAGTAATGTGTAAACCAGATACTAGAAATCAGACTTTCTAGTCTTTGCCCACTCTACCACTTGGTGTAAAAACATCCCATTATTATGTTTCTGAAGATCATTTCTACACAGCAAATCTAAACAAAGGAACTGTTGCTCTTCTTGAGTTAAAGTAATCTTTTCACAATTCAAAGACAAAATTTTATAGATACATTTTTTTTTCAGTCCAGCAATTCTTCATTACATTTTCTTTCTTGAAACTAAGGATCTGCTACAAAAGTCTAGAAGAAAATAAAAATAAAACTGGGAAATAGCAGTAACTCTTAGTAACTCTGTGTTACTAAGTTTTAGGAAGAGTACCTGCAGGGGTAGTTACTTTTTTTTTTTTTAAAGAGAGAGGGAGAGAGAGAATTTTAATATTTATTTTTTTAGTTTTTCGGCGGACACAACATCTTTGTTTGTATGTGGTGCTGAGGATCCAACCCAGGCCGCATGCATGCCAGGGAGCGCGCTACCACTTGAGCCACATCCCCAGCCCCGTAGTTGCTTTTAATAGGTGTGTAATATGACCATGTCTCAGTGGTCCCTAAGGTAGAGATGAGAACGTGGATATAACATCCTGACTGCCTGGGCTCACTCTTAGCCAAATCTTAACATGTTCCAGGGTCTGATTATTGATCTGCAGCATTAGGAGCAACTGGGAATTTGCTAGAAATGCAAATTCTCAGGCCTCATTCCTGACTTACTTCAGATATGCTTGGTCAGGCCCAGAATCTGTGCTATTATATGTTCTGGGGGTAATTTTGACATTGCCTAAAGTTTGAGAACTACTGTTCTAGCTCTTAATATGGGCAAATTGCTTGACTTCTTAGCATCTATCAGATAGGGTTATTGTGCTAATTCAAGAAAATCATGTGATGTAATTTTTCAAAACCCCCCTTTTTTTAAGAGAAGTGCCCTACAAAGCAGCATGGACCTCAGTATGCTCCAACAACTGAGAATGTTTGAAAACCACCCTCTAACATCACACTTCCTTCACCAATGAGTGCAGAAATGAAGGTTGCAAATACATGACACTAATATACCCATAAGAAAGTCAATGTCATTAAAATTTCATTCCATGGCATCTTTCATTAGTTTTGTATTCCTTAAAATGCCTATCCTATTTTACTTTCTAAGTGAAATTCATTTTTATTTCAGTACAAATTCATTTTTCCCCCTGCCTGATACTTTCATTTCCTACTTTATATTCATTTTCCTTTTTGGTCTCAATACTTTCTAGAGCATCCTTTCAATATTCTAATAATGTATAATCTCAAATACTGAAAGAAAATATACTTTTGGAAAGGTTGATCAGTTAAAAGCAATGAATATGAATGAGTAGATTCTTTGTCTAGTCTACACGTGAGATATCACCTTTTTTCCTGTCATCAAATAGGGAGGTAAATAAAATGCAGTCATTAATAATAATGAAATAGTGTCATTTTCTATAAGAATTGGGATTGTATCTCATCTAATTTAGCAGCATAAAAATGGATGAACAGTCTTTTTGAGATAAATATTTTTTTCTAATTTGTTATTTTTACCCACTGCATGAAAATTTGCCACAGAGATTTTGTTCAAGGTTGGAATAGGCAGCTAATGTTTAAAATGTGTTTGCTATCTAGTAAGCAACATTTTATAGTCTTAGATACGCTGGCAGCACATATCAGGATCTACATGTGTTCAGGCATGGAGAGCACTGGGTTCTTTACACTCTGGAAAATACAGCCTCAGCAGCATACCCTTTCTTAAGCAAGTGGTCAACTCTGAAATCAGAACTCTCCTTCCATTCATTCAAGTTGCTCTCCAGTGTTTCTGTGTGAGCCCCTGTATTTGTCTCTCTCTGTTTCTCTATTTGAGTCTTCTTCTCTGGGAAGTGTTTACATGGTGTCTCCCCATTGGGTGTTGTTTTCGTGGTGTCCTGATGTGTCTTCCTTCCTTAGCATCTTTGCTTAAACATTCCTCCCTTCTCATCTCCTGGCCTTCCTAGATCTCATCCACAGTCTTTTGTATTGTTGAGATTTTAATCCAAGTTTAATAAAAGTATTTCCTGAGGCTTTGCCTTGGGGACACTATGATTAGAAACAAGGCTAAATGGAAGATGAGGTGAGTGGTGGATGGGCTGATTGCATTCAAGGATGTCCAATTGGGCTTAAATGCAAAGAATGTTTAGGAAAAGAACTCAATCCATGGCTTACTTCAAATTCCTATTCAGTTTGAATATCTGAATTTGTCCATTATTAGAATTCTTTCTCTAAATGCTTCAAATATTCAATGGAATCTTTGTGAGAAAAACTGATAATTTGTCCTGTTCATGTATTAATGAACTACATTACATTAATGAATATCCTGGGCCTGGGGCTGTAGCTCAGTTTAGACCATTTGCCTAGTATCCATGAGGTCCTGGGTTTGATCCAAGCACCACAATAAAAAGAAAGAAGGAAAAAAAAGCTCATGTTGAACAATCAGGAATAAATGTCAAATATATTCTTAGTATAGTTACATCAACCTACGAAAGGGTTTCTTAATCTTAACATTATTAAAATTGTGGATTGCATAGTAACTTGTTTGGGTGTGAGGCTGCCCTGTGCAATATAAGATGTTTAGCTGCATCTCTGTCCCCCAAATAGTAAATGTCAATAGCATACACACCCCAAAATTGGGATAATAAAAAAATATCTGCAGATATTGTCAAATACCCTCTGGAGGCAAGATATCCTGACAGAAGTTTCACTGATTCAAACTAAAGAATTTTTACGAAGAATTCAGTTCCAATACTTTAATGGTGAAAAATGAATGTTTTCAGCTAAAGTTGCAAGATACACCTACACAAACATTGGTTAAACCTTAGCACTCTGCTACCCAGTTTTGTGTTTCTTTGTGCATAGCTATTTTTTGAGCCCTAAATATATACATTGGTTAATTCTATACCTTCAGTTTTCTCTGACCCAAATAATGTATCATAGTAAATTAATTCTATCACTTCAATTATCTTAATATTAATGGGTACACAATAGTCCAAAATGATTTTTCCTTTTAATCCTGCTACATGAATAATAAAAAAAAACTTACCTCAATTCTGAAAATTCAAAAAAAGAAGAAAATGATATAGCATCATGCAAATGAGAAGAAAAATATAACAAGAAACATGTGCACACATATACATACGTACAAATTAACTTAGTGAAGGTAACAAATAGAATATATAAATTCATAGAGACCTTACCCCTGCCAAAAAATCTCAAAGTCCAAAGACAACCAGAAGAGATGCGAAAAATACAGAAATATAGAACATATAATGCAAATTAAAATAAGCTAATCAATTTACTTCAAGATAGGAGAAAAACTGAGTGTGAAGCTTCTATGATTCTTCGGCACATGGGTATACATATGTAATTGTGTGTGTGTGTGTGTGTGTGTGTGTGTAGTGTGTGTCTGTCTGTCCAAATTTCCCTAAGAGTAGTAAATTTTCTTTACTTGTTTAGGGTATACCAAAATATTTTATTAAGGCATTCACCTATACAGACCATATTTTCAGGGATTTAGAAGGTAAAGAGATATTAGGCAGGTAAGCTCAAATCAAAACTAGGAGCATTCTAACTGGGAAAATGGTAATTAGGAGTGGATTTCTTCTATCTATTGGTCTAGAGTGAAAAACTGCTTCAGGATATTTGTGGTAGATAACTGAAACCAAAGGTATTATGTTAAGGTTCTTGTATAGGAAGAAAAGCCAGGATATTTCCTTGATGCAGTGGGGATATTTAGCAGAAGTAAGAAATTGAGGAGGGTATGGAAAACGTTTTTAAGATATAAGTCTCAATAGCTTTAAAAAGTCTCCTAAATATCACACCTATATTTCAATATACCACATGTGTTGTACATGTCATGTAATCAATTATATTTGCTTTCTGGATTTTATTTTGATTTCTAATGCTACTTTTAAAGTGTCAGGGCTGAGATTGTGGCTCAGAAGTAGAGTGCTTGCCTATTATGCATGAGGCACTGGGTTCGATCCCCAGCACCACATACAAATAAAATAAAGATATTGTGTCCATCTATAACTAAAAAATAAATATATAAAAAATACAATGTCCAATGTTGAATATCATTGGGAATATGTTTCATCCATATTTTTTTCAAAAATCGTTGATTTAAAAATATATAAGCCTCACATAGAGGAAAAGTCCTAAAAAGAAAATTTGTTCTTTTTCCTCCTCTGTCCTGCACACATGGCCACGAGAAAATATTGCAATTTTGACAATGGAAGACATTTTAACTTTGCAACACCTTTAATATTTATAAAATAATTAGAGTTCTTGATTGTGGAGTATGCTTGATTTAGAACTGAGTTTTTTCTAGGCATACATTTTAATTCAAATTCAACTCACTGCCAAAAAAAAAAAAATGGCAAGGCAGGAAAAGAAAATAGGTCACAAAATGTAAAAGTCAAAAGCAGCCATTCCAAATTGGTGTTTTATGTATTTGCTCAGACTTGGCTCTCTTCTTCTCATTTCTCAATATCTTTCACATAGCATTGTCAATGGATAGCTTTTTAGGACCATGAAAATGCTGTTTTTTTGGCCCAGTATTCAAATGCCTTCAACTGATCCTTCTGACATTGCAAGTTAGTACTCTACAAAACCTTCCAAGTCCTTTTTCTTTTGTTTTATATGCAAACAGACAGGAACTGGGGAATAATTCTGTATAATGCTGAACAACACAGACAGATATGAAGCCTAACTAACAATAGGGTTAAAGACACAGAAATATTTGAGCAGGGTTTATATTGAAAACAAAGTAAATCGTTCTGGGATTGTAGGTTAGTAGTAGAGCACATATGTAGCATATTTGAGGTATTGGATTCAATCCTCAGCAACCCCAAAAAAATGTAAATAAAATAAAGGTATTAAAAAAAGAAAACAAAGGAAATTCATATGTTCAGAATAAAGAGAGAATATACAACAAGTGAATTCATATGGATACCATAAAATTTCTAGTTAACCAAACCATGAGCTCTGATGAGTAATCCATCTTCCCTGAGATCAGGAATATTACAGTCCTTATGTCCAGGGCAGATGCCAGCTGTTGTTAAATTGCCCACAGTTGTCACTAATGTTATCTTGAAGTCCTCTTGCTTCTACTCAGATAAGAAAGGGAACACAAATCTATTCTCCAACAGAGTGGGCCTTTCAAATTGATTGCTTTCATCTATGGCTTTTTACCTGCAAACCCTCCAAGTAAAACAAAGGTGCCCTGCTTTCTTCTGCTTGCAGTCTCCTGATGTGACATTGCTCACCCTTTCTTCTATTAAATATTTACCCATTTGAGCATCTTTGCATGTGTCTGTCATATAGTGGAAAAGACTCAAATTTGTGTCAGGTAAATGTCATGTTGTTTAGCTCATTACATTTTATGTCAAGTTATACCTTATAGAATTTTCCCTTTATCAGTGCAAAATTTTCCCTTCATTTTGACTTTTGCCTAAGCTTCAATATTATCTGAGGATGTAGTAGTAAACAGGCTCCTTCATGGAGCTTGTAACCTGTTGTAATAAGATAGAATCTTTAATGTTGATTGTGATTACAACTAAAGAGAATTGTAAGGTGCATTGAAACAAGAAGCACCTGTTGAATGAGGGATTTTGATAGGCATCCCATGTGAGACAGATCTCTCAGCCAGTCTGAAAGAACAGTATAAGAACTTTCTCAAGGTTGGGTTTCCAGAACTGACCGATGATCATGTTCATTAGCCCCTTGGATTGTCACTATTGAAAAGGTGGCAATAGCTACTTCAGCCCCTGAGTGTGCTAGTGTGGTTACTTTTTAGAGGACATCAATTAAACTGAGTAATTTCTTTCTTATCAGGAACATTTTCCCTTGTAAGATGTCTTGCAGTGTTGAGCTTCTCCTTTAAGAATAACAAGTAATCAAATGTAAGTTCTCCATTTTCTGTCTTCAATGCATTATTTTTCTTTTATTTTTATTTGATTTTTTTCTTCTGGATTTCAGGCAAGTTTCTTAAGTTTGTCTTCCAAGTCCTTGGCATCAGTCCTGTCTTCAGTGTCTTCATTGTGGATTTTTAGTATGATTTTTCATTGCAATCATTTTTATACTTCATGAACCCTTTTCTATCTGATTGTATAGCTTTTTTGTTTGTTTGTTTTGTTTTGTTTCCTGTTAACTCCAATTTGCTTTTGGCTAAATTGGAAGGAAGCCATGCTATATCTGCTTTTTGATGGAAGCAATCAGTTTTTATTCTTTTTTTTTTAGTTGTAAGATTTAAGTTTTCTTCTGGATTTTATAGTAGGTTGGTATAGAATCTTCTTTCTGAGAATCTTAAGTACTTCTTCTCAGGATTTGTTTAGTTAGAGATCCCTAGAAATCAGAGTCAAATACAATACTTTATTCTTTAATTAGCTTTATTTATAGCTAAACTGAATGGTAGTCAGTCATAGCAGCTGCAGCTGAACTGGAGGAAGATGCTAAGCCAGGGTATAGGGCTAAGTATATCTCAAGGAATGGATGTATATGTGTGTATTACTCTAAGTGCACTAGAGCACATAATTTCTTTTTTTTTTTTCTTTTTTTTATTGGTTGTTCAAAACATTACAAAGTTCATAATTTCTAAAAAAAATTAGGTCACAAAGTGCTCTGTCTTTTGATCTACATTCTAGACTAGAGTTGGAAGTTTTTTCCTCAATTCCAGACCAATAGCTATTTCATGGAGGCATTTACTAATTCACTTCTGCTCCATCTTGGCAGCATCTCTCACTGCCATATCACGTAAGTCACAGGAAATCAGACCAGGGAATTTGAATAACTATGGAAAAATTTTAATTTCCACCAGATATGCTACCAGGGTTTGTAACTGCCTTTGTCTAACCAGAGTACGATATAGTAGTCCAGAACTACGCCAAATACACATGCAACAGACATGCACACCCACACCTGCACCACACACATTACAGCAGATCAATACATGCTCTCCCAACACACACACTCTCTTCCTACTCTGCCTCATTTTTTGGTATGTTCTTCCTGTTATGAAAGTCATCAGTAAAAAAGCAAGAAGAGCAAGGTAAGAGAGTGAGAAATACAGTATTCACAGAAGATAATACCCTACGGGTATAAGCTTGACAGTGTAGTTTTCTGCCTGGAGGACCCCCTGTAAGAGTCATGAAGCAACTCCCTTTCTTGGCTGTATGACCTCAATTTAATGATCATAGAAGTGTGCTAGAATTCTGGCATCAGGTTAGTGATTGATTCAGTTTAGTTTTAGTAATTTTGAGTTTTCATCTGTTTTTCATCATACTGCTGTAAGTCTAATAGTCAAGTATAGTTTTTTGTTTGTTTATTTGTATGTTTTGTCTTTATTTTCTCCCCAAGTTTTTATAGATATATTTGCTTTTTAAAAATTTAACTAATAGTAATATTTAAAAGAAGCTATGTTTAATATAATTACAATATTCTAAAATATTACTGATTTGCTGGTAGATTTTTAAATCTTTTCCCCAGCTCATTTGGAAAGGAGTAAAAACATTTCCATCTAAGGAACAGTGTAATTCTGACTACTGATAAATTTTTGATTGTCCTGATATCATAATGGAATAAAAGAACTGTAAGCCATTTGAGAATTGTTTTAGTACTGAATGTTATGGAAACCAGGTGGAAACAATTAAAAATGCATATGTGCATATGAGAAAGAATATCACTCAAACCCACATCCACAAAAATGCCCACATACAATGGATCTGTATAGTGACATCCTAAAACAGAAGACAAAAGTTAATGCTAATATAGACATTATAAACTCTCCAAATGAAAAATTTTATAGAACATTTCAGATAATTTAAACTAAGAGTACTTAATATATCAAGGAATAACTATGTGCTTTATCAAAATAAGAAAAGATTATAAGCAAAGCAATTAGGGATCTTGGGTATGAAAAATACAGCAAGAGGGCTGGGGATGTGGCTCAGGCGGTAGCGCGCTTGCCTGGCACGCGTACGCCCTGGTTCCATCCTCAGCCACATACAAACAAAGATGTTGTGTCCGCCGAAAAACTAAAAAATAAATATTAAAAAAATTCTCTCTCTCTCTCTCTCTCTCTCTCTCTCTCTCTCTCTCTCTCTCTCTCTCTCAAAAAAAAAAAAAATTAAAAAAAAATACAGCGAGAGTTGAAAAGGAAATTAGTGAACTGGAAGAAGACTCTATTAAATCCTAATTCTGTGATCATTTTACCCAGACCTCAAAAAAATTTGTCAATAGTTTCCTTGGCTTTAGGATAAAAATCTTAAATCTTGTTTGTCAAATCTATACATCCTTGCAGTGATATCTTTTGATGCTTGCTGCATACATCTCTGCAACTTTATACTCTAAGCTCTAGTTTTTCTGCTTATCACTTTTCTGCATCAGAAAAGCCAGTTCATCACCTTCCCAGTAAAAGCATACTAAGGGTTGTCTTTAGCATGCTATTAAAGAAGAACTAGCAAGAAATCATTATTTAAAATATGTGTTCTAATAAGGAAAAAAAAAAGTTGTGTGCAAGGACTGGAAAGATAAGTAAATATATTTCATTAAGTGTGATCAACCCTTTCTTAAAAGCATATAAAGCTGTCCTGGCATATAATTCAGGGATACTTATGTATTTACTTAAATTTATAAGAATGTGAGCACCAGAATGGAAATAAAGGGGTTGTGTTCATTGTCATAGCATCAGTATTTAAAACACATCCTGGATTTTCGGAGATAGCTGATAAGTGTTTTGTTCAATTAGTGTACTTGTGTAATTATTATCTATCTTCCCCTGGATCAGGAGTTCCCTGAAGGCAACCAGGCTGTTTTCTTTGTCAGGTTATCCTCTGTTCCATGTGCAGTGTCTAGCACCTGGAAGATCAATAAATATTTTCCAAGAATAGAAGAACTTTCAGGATGCATTAAAGCAGAATACCTAGTATTATGGCTGTGTTGATATTTGCACCTCAAACAGACTGAGTTTCTTGACAATAGTGACTAAGAATTCATTCATCACTGAACTTCTGCAGAACCGAGAACCATTTTCAGTTAAGTGCTTACTTGGTGATTATTTGGTTGAAAACGTGAATGAATGGATGCATGACAATAATTCTCTCACAAATAGGATGTAAGATATAAAAAAGCCTTATTTGTTGAAGCCTACAGGACTTAACCCCCTGAATGCTGAGCTGATATCACACAAGGAAAACTAATACCTTAACAGACACTTCAAAAGAAAACATTGTTAAAATCTATGTCATGATCTCAATTGTCAAGAAAGAATATGACAAAAAGTCTACAGCAATTCTTCACAAACATAGCAAAAATTACAGGAAAGAGCATTTTTTTAACAAGGGAAAAATGAGTTTTTCAATAATTGCCTGTAACATAAAAAAGAGAGATTTTCTGAAACAAAAAAGGATAGTATAAGCATAACACACTCCACCACTGCTGCTGAAATTTACTATTAAAGTGATTAAATATTAAAGAAAGTAATATTGAAATGCAGTAACTTGACCTCAAAATCTTTACTAGCAGGAAATCGTTATTTTAAATGCATGTACAAGTAAGAAGAAAATACAATTGTATAGGTTATGACTAAAGAATTGAAAGATAAATAAAAGTAATATTCTAAATACTAATGGAAGACAATAGAGCTGTAATTGATGGGGGAGAGAGGGAGAGAAAGAGAGAGAGAATAACTACAGTATTTTAACCTAAAATTTGTTGATTATAAACTTCAAAGAAACAACATGGTTTCTCCAAAAAATTCTAATATTTCTATTACTATCAGAAGAAGCTGTGTTAATCAGACACAGATGTACAACAGAATAGACTCAAAGCATAAATTGTTTCTCATGCATATAATATTTGAATAGTAATTATTTTTTTTTCCTTTTTACTATTAAGCCACGTAGAGTGAAAACAGCTCAGCTGGCACACACACCAAGTACACCTTTTGATGAGGTCATGGTAGTATCTTCAAGTACAATTTTATTTCTAATTTTCTTTCTTACATTTTTCCACAATAATCTTTCTATGTATAACTAAGAAAATAAATTGAAAGGTGAGACTTCAAACTTAACAGCATCAAGGAGATAGACACACTTTTCCAGCATCCACTTTTCCATTGAGGGAAAAAATTATTCCCAAGATACTAACTACACCTACGTTCCCCCATTAGGGACCAACTTATTTGTTTGCATGGAAATGTGTTTCTCAGCTTTAATACCAGTTCTAGAAGTTGGAGACATTTGCATATGTGTAGGACCTGTCACTGTCCTGAAAGCCATCCAAGAGAGGCAGATAGGGCTAAAGTCACCTGTCAGAAATGAAGAATGTTAGGAAAGCATTGGAGGCACACCCTGGCTTGTGGACTTTTGGTTTCCCTCCTGCTTCCAAGCTTACTAGCCCTTACTATGACCATTTTCAAGGTACTAAACCTCAATGAATCCCTGATTTTATTTTTTAAAATGGAAATAATGCTAGCATTTATGTCTTAAAATTGCCATTCCCGGTGATTATTAGGTAACTCAGCAGCAAGCACTGACTGGGTTCTCAACACTCTTGAGGCATTGGGAAGGCTGCATGTTTTGAATCCATCTTTTAATTTGATGCTAATCATCCTATGAACTAAGTTCTTTATTTCTAGTTAGAGACAGAAAACTTGAGGTTCGACATGCTCATATGATTTTTCCAACACCTGACAGTCAATATAGATTGAAATCTCCATCTAGACCCTTAGTATCTGTGGGTCCAGGATGAGGCTCACACTGGTTTAAGGTTGAGCAACTGTTAGCTGTTTTTATCACTTGTACTAGGGATACTTTGAAACACGTTTTCCAGAAACTTTCTATTGACAAATGTGAGGCCAAGTTTCTTTTCATAATAGGAAATGTATCTTTTATTTTCTGTATGTATATAGACATATTACTTTGCCTTCTTGTGAATCCACATAAAGCCAGATGTTGGTGATTCAAATGATACATTCAGATCTATCACCTTTACCTCCTGTTTTATGGTTCAGACATGAGAATGCCAAGTTTCCTTCTTTTTCTTTACTGATTCTGCCCTCTGGCTGTGTTTTGCTTCTAGGTAAGAGCAGGAGTGCTTCCATGTATCCAGAGTACTTCTCTTCTCTTTCTCCAGATACTGGATCAGGGATTAATGACTGTAAATATAGAACCATCATTCTATTCTGGCTGTTCTCCGCTTTCTCTGACTTTACAGAGACACACAGCAGAAATGCTTCCTGAGTACCTGACAACTGACCTACCCTTATATTAAGCTACTGGTACTGGGTCATTATTATTTTTTATTGCATTTCTTATTGATTTTGAACTCAAGATATTCATAGCAAATCCAGTTACTATGTGTTTCACACAGTCCTCTTTTCAATTGCTACAGTGAAAAAGTAGTGGCCTCAGGTGCTCTTTATTCTGGCATTTTCCTGAATAACTGTGCCTAAGCCGGTGTAGAAATGAATGTTAAAATTATTATGCCAAGGAACCCTTGAATCCAACTCTAACTGACAGTTGTAATTGAGAGTGCTTTGAGTGAAGATTGACGTTCTTATAAGGCTTCTGAGGAATGCGTCAGAACTGGGTTTGATTAAGGGAAGAGCTTAAAGGGTTTTCCTTTCTCATCTTGATTATTCTTTTACCTTATATCTAATTTCATCTCATGACAAAGAAGAGATATGAAATTGTCTTTGAGCTCGTACACTAATGTTTCCATCTGAATATTGCTTTTTCATTGTTTTGATTAGAAGCACTCGATAAATGGTGTTGACAGACTCTGGGAATGATTTTTATAATGAAAGGGGATGGTGAAGTGGAGAAGATTCAATAAAAGATTCTTACATAAAATACTCCCATTGAATATAAAAAACATGGTGTTGGCAGATGACCTTGTAAGAAATGTTACTCCAAATAGGCAGTTGGGCCTTTTTCTCCTTCCACTTCTCTGAAATGTCTGGTCTTTCTGGAACTTTACACTGCTTTCTTTTATTCACCCTTACCCCTGAGCCTGGTGTTAGGGGTCACCTTCATTTATTAATTTCATGTCAAAGAACTTGTTGCTTAATTAAGTTATCCCCAAGACTTACTATCAGCTCCAAAGTTCCTCTCACCATTTTGTTTTTCAGACTATTATCTCCTGCCTAATGGGATCTGGTTATGGTTTCTGATGTCCCCATAGATTCTGGGGACAGATAATTCCTGCAATATACATCTTACAAGAGCAAACCTGGGCCCCATAGAGGTCCAGACAGAAGTTGGGCATTTCTAAATTATGAATGCAATTCTATAAAAGATTTTTTTTAAAATTAATGTGCTGATGAGTTATAATTTTAGATAGAAAAAGGGCTTTGAAATATACAAATTTAGTATGTGCTCTAGAAGCAAACTCAAGTGGAAAATTTGGGCTTTTTGTGAATGTGATTAAATTGCCATTGTGATGGACCTCTTATCTGACATTGTGATTAATTTCCAGGGGAAAACAATAACTAAACAGAATGATCATGTTTTTAATTGAAGAGTTTAATGTTGAAGAGAAAGTTCATGAAATTTTATTCGTGGTATTAGTTTTCTCTGTGGCAATGTTAATTCATGTAACTTTGAAGGAATTTGTTTCATTTTTTTTTCTATTGGGGGTATTATTACTTATTAAATTGTTTGTAATTGGGTATGGCTTAAGATCAAATTGGTTTGTGGATATAACATATTTGGAATTCTAGAAGTCATTAGGGTTTAAAATTACAAAGTCAAAATGCATAGCCTCTTCTCCTAATGAAAATTAATGTTAAATAGTAAAAGGAAATATATCCTTTACTGAAACTAACTTTTAGCCAAAGATCTGGAGGAGGATTCCTGATTCCAGTATGTAGTTCTAAAATTAAATGGTATACTCTTCAGAGGAGACATTTGAAACAATGCCCTGCCTGGAAGTGGGAACATCTCAGGAACCCACTAAATATGATGGAGACACTAGAGGACCAGAGGGTGATTCAGGAGACACTGAGACATAGGAAGGAGTCAGGTGATGGACGAGGCTGAAAGAGAAATGTCTTTGGAAGCAGTTCTGTCACTCATCTCCCTTAGCTGGGAAGAAGCAAAAGCTGTATTAAACTAAACATAAACTACCACTTCAATCCATTTTGTGGTCAACCAGGGATGATTACCTTTATATTGGATCCCACCCTGACCCTTCCCACAGGCATTCCAGACATTCATCTTATTCAAAGAGAAACTACTTGCATATAGACTAAGAAGAGTCACCCTGTGAAGAAAGAAACCATTATAGGATAAATGCAAAGATCCTGAAATAGAATTGAAAACAGATGAGAATATTTACCAGGAAAATTGGGAGGGGAAGAAAACAAACCCCATGACCAAATATATTACCGCTATTTAGCAACAACATACTTTAATAAACCAGTAACTTCTCTTAAGTAACATCTCAAAGCAGAGATTCAGAAAATAGATATTCAGGAAAAAAAATACATAGCAAGGCAATGGAAATGTATGACACCTTAACTGTTAAGGCAAGGAAAATACTAGAAAAAGAAGTTGACTATAACATAGAAATGAAAGTGTATTGGAATTATCAAAAAGATAATATAAACCAAAAATATAAGGGATATGGAAAATGAAAAAAAAAACATGAAACTAGAGAAATTAAAATGAATAATAGCAACATTACTATAACATTAGAAGAAAGTAATTTGTCTAGAAGATTGAAAAGAATAAAAACTTATTTAGCCTCTACCAACCTAAGTGGTGTGCAGGTAAAGGAGAAATGAGCACACATATTAAAAAAAAAGTTTTAATTTGGATTAAATTAAACAAAGGGGAAAAATTTTAAGAATAATTTTTTTTGACTTGAATTTATTGTTTGAGATTCAATGTTCTGAAAAATAAATGATAAAAAATGTGAATATCAATAGTCTAATCAGCTTCACTTCTTAGATTATAAGGAACTCTCTGAGAAGTTTGAAAAGAGATCAAGTTCAATTAAATAGTGATCTCAGAATTCTTAACAGCCTCACAATTAAGAAAGAGCAGATCATTGGTTTCTTCAGGGACAGACAGTGTGACCCATATTCCTAAACTCCCACTGTATTCTTGAAAGTAAGGCAACTGACAAACATTTCCTAACCTAATAGTTACAAGAACCTCATTTCCACATTTGTTTAAAAATATTCTACAATAATAATGAAAAGAGAAACTAAGGCAAAGGGTCTGTTCCTTAACATTACTATTACTACTACTACTACTACTACTACTACTACTACTTTTATATATAGCATTATATTTATAAGTTGTAGTTGAGTTCACTTATACAAAGTCATACCTGCATGGGATTTGATTTCAGTCAAATCCACTTCTCCCTCCACCTAATCTTCTTGCTCTACTCCAGTGATCTTCCATTTGCTCATTTATTTATCTTGATTGTTACTTGCTACATACACATAAGGTAAAATTCTCTGTAATCTTTATATATACATATAACTTTGTAATAACTTTGACTATAGTTATAAGAAAAAATTGCTCTCGAGGATTATGGTTACAAAATAGAATGAAAATATGATTAATAAGCTAACAGCATAGACATGATTTATCCAATATAACTTGAACTGGAAGGTGATGTAAAAGGTGAAAGGGAGGATAAGTATGGTGAGTTTCTCATCCTTTAGAACTGAGGGCAAGCAAAGTGCCACTGAGCAGTGACATATCAAATAACATTTGCAGGAACACTGAAAGGCATGAAATAATATATTAGACTAAAAAGCAATGTAAATAAGCAAATGGAACAATGGAAAGGATTATGTAGAAAAAAGAAAGATAAATTGTGTCACTATTAGAGAGAAAGGTCAGTAGATACTATGTAAAGAAATATGAGATTAAAAACATCCCATTGTAGTAAAAACAGTATCTAGCAACAAAGGACACATTCAAATTATCAACTGTAACACAGAGATACACACAGACTCCTAGGATGTAATAAGAAAAAGACAAAGTGAAAGATGGGGCATGAGAGAATAGAACCATCCTGAAGCATTATAAAATATGATGTAACTAATTCTGAAACTGTCTACCACATTAATAAGTACACGATTTATGGCAATTTAATGATTAATTTACTTATTTCCACAAGGAATCAGTAGGAATAAATATCTATGCACCAAATGGATATAGTCTCCTGTTTCATAATAAAAAAATCTATATAAGTTTCAGGGCAAAGAAGCAAAAAAATCCATTAGTTGCAAGAAACTTAATTTAGTAGAGGTAAACCATTAGTAAAACCTTCTAAGCTTGTGGAGGACTTATAGAACATAATTGATTCAGTACATTATATGTCATTGTGTTTGTCTCCAGTAAAAACACTGATTCATAAATTCCCTAAAATTTTTGGTGAAATGATTTTCTCTGGAATTATTAATGTGCTCTAAATTAAGAACATTTTCATAAATATCTTTAATAAATTGCTTGCAATGAATGGGTTTATATTTGTAGGTATTCATACTAAGAGATTCTTCTCTACCTAGTGGATGAGTTAAAGTCTTACAGGATTAAGAGTCAGTGTCATAAATTTGGAGATTAATATGCAAGTTTGTATTGTGCATCTCTTAATTATATGAAAAATCAGAGCCTCAATTGGCTGGGGAGGATATACAGAGGAAAAATAAAGTCTTTACTCTGAAAATCTAGCCTCTAGTCCGATAGGAAAACACTGTTTTATATATACACTGAAAATATCCAATAATTTCCAGAGGAATTGGTGGCAATAACCAACAGGATTTTATAAAAATATCAATTAAACTTTAGGATGCAAGAATTCAACCTGTTTTAAAATGGATATGATAGCTCAGTTATCAGAGACCTGTGACAAATAATACTGGATATGGATAATTAATGATCTACGATTTTAAGACAGAACATGAGAAAATCCTGTATCCTCTCCTTAGATATCATCTTGGTGACAATCGTTTATTGCATATGCTTATGGTAGAGATGAATCTTCTGCCAAATGGCACTTGCTCACATTCCAGACCCTGTTTTCCTGTCTTTTCTTGAATGTTTCACGTTTTGGACCCTTTCTCTAGTTACTAAATTGCACACTTTCATTGTTATTTTTGTTAGTTTTCTCATTCATTACATTTATAAGTGTTCTGATTTCTCAGATCCTTTTGTTGTTGTTGTTGTTGTTGTTGTTGTTGTTCTTTTAAGAGGCCATCAGTTGGGTGGGACTATAAGAGAATCCACAAAAGAGGAATAGGAAAATAAAGTACAGCAGATTCATAGTTACTAGAAGCAGGAGACACAGTGTACTATATAGACCAGGTAGGAAAGATATGGAGGTAGAAGAGAGAAACAAGGGGAGGTTGCAGACCGTGGCTTTTATTGGGGTTTCTTAGGGGAATGGCAAGGCAAGACCAGAAAAAAGTGGAGGGGTTGCTGGCTTGAATATTATCAGGACTATAGGCTGTAGGTGTTGCCTGGTACCTGGGATGAAGAAGGCAGAGGAATGGTCTCCTCTGATGTATGGCCCAGCTAGAGGTAATCTGGCTCTTGATTGGTGAATTTGCATATGAAACCATATTCCAGGATTATCCCTTTGCTTTTCAAAGAACTTGGTAGGCTGGTGAGGGACATCACTACCTCAGCTAGAAAGATTTCATGAGATGTCAAAATACCATAATATACAGGAAAAAATAAATTATTTACTACACAACCTTGGTCTGGGTCTTCTTTTCTCTATAGCTCCTTCCTATGATGTCATGTATTCCAATAGCTTAAAATACCTAATCTATTTTTTCTGACTCACCTGGGATTAAGGCCTGGGATTCATAGCTCTTAGTTCTCTTTGCATTCTTAATCTTCCCAGATTCTTCCCTTTCAGCATAATGGTACTATCATTAAACAAGGAAGTTAAACAAGAAACCACATGGCTTCTTTGGTTCTTACATCATCCTTCCTTTCTTGTCCCACTCCCTATATACAACCAATACCTCAAAACTTTTTAACCCATCCACAAAACTTGGTTCTTTCTCCAACCTATCTCAAATTCAGCAATGCCCCTCTCTCACCAACCTGCACCTGGCATGCCACCATCATTTGCATTTTTCTGCTGCAGCGATGTCCCCAACATGCTCATACTCATGAACTCTCTATAAATTGTCCTTTAATAGTAGCTGGATTAACCTGAATGAAACAAACAGCATCATTCTCCAGCTGAAAACCATCCTCATTATTCTCTTCCAGCTTTCAGAATAAAACACACAAATCTTACCAAAGCCCGAACAGCCTGCCTGCCTAACCTCTCTCCTCTTTTTCTCCAATCAATTTTTCTTTTCCTTTCCTGATTCATGATGTTTCAAACCTTTTAATGGTTTCTAGAGCAATGCTTCTTGATTAAAAATGTAAATAAAATAAAGAAGTTTGAATCAAATAAAGATCTTCATTCACAGAATAACTTTATTATCTTGTCTAAATTAATCCCTCTGCATGGACTTAGCAGCTTGTTCTTCTTTCAAAGCAAATAACCACAATCTGCACTTATTTATGTGTGACTTTGTTTTGTATCCCCACATAAGGACTTTAAATTCCAGGAGGGTAGGGACAATGTGAATTGCCCAGGTATCAGGCAACTACTAAATCTCTACAGCTCTTCTAATAGTTTGGTGACATAGTAACAGTCAAGAGTAGGCACCTAGTAATTAACTGTTAAGTGCATAATTTAAGTTCATCTTGGTGTAAAAAAAAATCAAAGAAAATGAAACAGTCAATATTAACAGAACAAGAAACAGAATAGTGAAGAGAGAGAGAGAGAGAGAGAGAGAGAGAGAGAGAGAGAGCGAGCATGGGAGCCAGGAGGCTGGCCCCTGCCACCTTGTGGTTGAGACTACCCATACAGTGAGTCTCCTCCATGACTATCTTCCTTTGGCCTTGCCTGCCATGTTGCTCTGTAATTGGGATTTGTTTATATTTCTTCTTCTGGCAGTAACACTCAAGAGAAAGGGCTTTGCTTTAGTCTCACCTTAAATCTATTTCTTCCAAGATTTTTTCTTTTTTCTTTTTTGTCTCATATCCTAATTAGGCTGCCTCTACCTTACTTTCCCAGAATCTTCAGTGACAGATCATTCTATTACATTTGGGGAGCAATATGAGACCAGGGCAGAGGTTGACAAACAACTGCCTGTGAGCCAAATTCAGCCCATCATATATATATATATATATATATATATATATATATATATATATATATATATATATATATATATATATATATTTCTTTTGAACACAGTAGCACCCATTTATTTTGTATTGCTCATGACTGTTTTCCTTCTCTAAGACCAATATTGAGTAGATGTTTTTGAGACTATGTGGTCCATAAAGCTGAAAATATTTACTATCTGCTGCTTGATGAGAAAAGTTTCCTAACCTTTGGACTAGGACATAAACTTTATTAATGTCTGTATATATTAATAATGGGGGGGGGGTAGATTTTGCTTGTACTTTCCAATATCACCTAGTTCAGACCCTATTATATTCCAGGCACTTACTTAATCGATTCATAAAGCTTTCCATGACCTTTCCATCCCAAGTAATCTTCCACTGTTCTCAGCACCCACAGTGTATGCCTCACACAGCACTTTATCTCCCTTGGTGCAATCTCTCACCTGGTGCTTTATCTCTAGTAGCACACAGCATTTTGACCTTGTATGTGAATCATGTGTGTGCACAGCAAATCTAGGCTACTGGTATGTTATTGTGTAAAGAAAATTGTATTTTGAGCATGAAAGATTGCTAGGCTCTATGCTGAATAATAGTTGGGATTGTGCCTCTTTTGTTGATCCAGAAACTTGCTCAGCACTTGCCACATGGTGGATAGTTTGTAATGCATGAGTGAATCTGACTTGTGCTTCTATATAACTAAGGAATTGTCTCCTTGGTTTTTGTAGATGACCACAGAACTGTATCAAAGACAAGTATTACTTGGCACAATCCAACCCAAACACACACACACACACACACACACACACACACACTTTTACTTGTTCCTTTTTAATGCTCTTTCTAATCAAGAACTTGGAGACAGGTTTTTGTGCAATGTAATTTGTAGTCATAGGTTTGAATCCCAGCTCTGGCATTTACCAAGTAACTGAGCAAGACACAAAATAAAACCTTTTCTCTCCTCATCCCTCCAGTGAAGTTAATCATACCCACTTCCCAGGGCTGTAGTAGGAAGTAAACAAAACAGCACATCTGGAAGGAGCTGCCCAGCCCTAACTTACTTGATGTGGTTGGTTGTGTTCCCAAGGCCTTGACTTCCACCCTAAACCTTCAGGTGAAGCTCTGCTCCCCACCCCCCAGCACATGCTCCTGCTGACTGGCAGTGTGTTGGGCTATGAAAGCAGGGGTTCTTATTTAAATTTCCTGCCTCCTGTGATTCGTGATCCTCCCATTCAGTCTTTCCCATCATAGTACATTGCATCACAATTTGCCACTTTCCTGAAGCCAGAACTCTGAGTCATTATTGCTATTTCCTACATCTAGTCCATCAGCAAGCCTTCCAAAATATCTTTAATCTGTCCATTTCTCACTTTAGTTTCTCATCTGTTTAGCCCCAACTACGATTTTCTTTTTGCTGATCTGATAGAAAAACATTCATACCAGTCTCCTTCTATCTCCTTCATATGGAAACCAGAACTTTTGAACACTCAGACAATGTCTTTTCAAAAACTTGTAATGATTTCCCAGGATGGTTGTCATAAATTTAGATTCCCATGTCAAAGACCACAGAGCCCTTGAGGATGTTGGTGCTAACTTAATCTCAAGTCCCAGAGTTCTTTCACAGTGTATTAGGCTCAAGGTCCCCTCCACTGAGGTCATTGGCTTTGAAGACCATTCCTGCCTTAGTACTTTTGCTCTTTGTGTCCCTCTGCATGCACACCTCTGCCTTTCATTACTGGGGCCACTCCATAGACATCAACTATCATTTTACTATTGGAGATATCCACGAATACCTGGTTCTTCCTAATTATCTCTTTTTGTAGAATCACACTTTTTGTCCTTATTCTTATTATGATTTGTAATTATATACATATATAATGTATTATATATATTCACACATGTGTGTATATTTCTAAATGTCTATTTATACACTTCTAAATTGTATACACATACACATGCACACATCTCAGTAATGTGTGACTTAAAGATGCCAATGCATTTTGAGAAATACAGCCTTAAGCAAGTTTGTCATTTTAGAAGCATCATAGGGTGTATTTACCTAAACCTTGGTGGAATAGCCTATACAATGCTCACCTATATGATATATACCATTGTATATGGGGTTCCTTGTTAACTAGAATATCATCATCTCATCCAAGACTGCATAGCAGGTATTCACTTCTGTTTAACAGAACTAATTTGTATACTCTGTAAAGGTCAATTCATGTGTCCTTGGTTCATTAATGTATACCCAGCTTTAGTGCACACTGTTTTCCCTACATAGTGCTTAATACATTTTTCATGAATGAAGGAATGAATGGTAATGTTGGGCAGTTGTCAACATGTTTTCCTCTGATTATAAATGGCTGGCTGAAATTCTGACCTGTAAATTGAAATTTATATTTTCCAAGAAGATTGTAAATATGCAAATGATTTGAAAACTGAATGGAAGTCCTTACATGACTTTTAATCTAAACAGATAAGTCCCTTCCAAGATAATGTTTTTCTCAATTTTTTGTGACAAGACAGAATAAATACACCGTGTTGCTTCGCTTCTCAGCATTTTAATTTTCAAAGAGCTTGGAGAATTCTCTTTGAAGTTTAGTGCACAACAAGGTGTAATAAAAAAAGTTTTGGTTCCAGGTTCCAATTTGTAAGGAACATTGTACTTTATCTTTCAACAATCCTACAATGTGTTCTCTGTAATCCAAATATAAAAAGACTGATTTTTAAAATATTGAAAGTAATCTTAAAGCTACTATAATAGGTTGGCTGCTTATTGGAAGGATAGTAAAATAACAAAAAAACAAGCGTTTGGATTTTAATTGAAATTATGAGATACTTGTACTATATTTGTTCTTTTCCAGAACTCAGGAATATTTTTTGGTAGTGTTGTTTCCCCATTTTAGAATTGAGCAAGCCTTGAACTCAGATAAATTCTAGGTATTGATGAAGATAAAACACCCATATAAAATAAGCATATATTTATACTTTTTAAAAAGGCTTAATAAGATGAAAATATTTTCCTTCCTACTCTGTAACATGTCAAGTAGTTCTTTTTTATATATTTATTTATTTATTTGGTACCAGAAATGGATCCCAGAAGAGCCTGAATCATATCCCCAGCCCTTTTTAGTTTTTATTTTGTGACAAGATCTCACTAAGTTGCTTAGGGCCTCACTAAGCTGCTGAGACTGGCTTTGAACTTACAATCCCCCTCCACAGCCTCGAAATCTACTGAGATTATAAACTTGCACCACCATACCAGGCTCAAGTATTTCCTTTTTTTTAGATTATCGCCTATAAGGTGACAATTATTATCTCAATTTTGCCAGTGAGGCAAGAGTCTTACAGAAAAGAACATTGTTTAAAGTCATACTGATAGCAAGTGGCTGTTGGGTTTAAAATGCAACTTTCTTTAAAGTTCAAAGCTCATGTTCTTTCCATTTCTGATTGCTTTCTGACATTTTGCATCACCCAGGCCATGTTCTTTTCTACCCCACCCACTTCTTCCATTTCCCATTCACTGCCACCTTGAGGCAATCATTCTAATCCATATAATGAGAACATTCTTGTTTCTGTGTGTTCTTGTGAACAGTGTATTATTTTGTATGCATGCTTTTTTTATGACTTCATGCCAATCTGCTGTTTTGATTAAACACTATTTTTTAGATTCACATTTTACTGATTCACATTTTACTAATCTTCTCTCCTAATTTTCTTCTAACTCCCTGCCATCATAAATGGTTCCATAACTAAAATGTATATTTTCATATAGTTATGAAACTACTTACTTGGGATATACATATCAAAGAACAAATTTCTTGTTACAAGGCACAAGTCACTTAATTTACTCTATTAATTGTTAGTACACAGACCCGTCTGAGGGTTTCTCTGTCTTGATGTCCAATTTTGTCAATTGATGTAAAGTGACTCTTGGTTTTTGTTTTACCTGACTACTACTGACTTTAAACATCTCCTTGTTTAATTTTTAGCATTAGTTATTTGTTTAAATTTTCCACAAATATATTCTTTATATGGTGGCCTCATTTTCTGTTTAGACTTTCCTCTTTTTTTGTGTGTGTTAATTTGTGTTTCTTGTTTGTCAATCTGAAACATCATAAATAACTTCTTAATCTGTACTTCAATAATTTCTTTGCTTAAACTTTATTGCTTTTGTCTTAAAGTCTTTTGCTTCTTCCAAATCTTAAAGATATTCTCCCATTTTTCCTAATAAATATTTTTCCAGGTTATGTTTAGATTTTTAATCCACCTTCATATGTGCTTTTAACTTAGTCCTAGTTTGAATTTGCCACAGAGTTAATATTTCCAACCTGACAAAGCAATGAAACATCTAACATTTTTTTTCTAATTTATTCATAAAATAGTGCTTTTTTTACTTCTGAAAAATAAAAGTGATTAGTATCTTTTTCACATAAAAGATATTCAGGTAACATTTTTTAATGAATGCAAATCATGTTGTGTCTGTTTAGCATCTGAGCCAAAATGCTTCTCCAGTGTGGGAAGGCATGTAAAAGTATATTGCCTCTGTTTTTTCTGTTTTAGCCTAGAGTCCTCAGTGGGACTGACATGGGATTTTAGGTTGAATATTAAAAAAACAAACAAACAAAAATCTCTTCTTTGTTTTCAGCTATTAACATCCTACCAACAATATAATTTTAATATGATTATGCCAGTTTAAAGGGAGAAGCTAAAATTAAAAAGAAATCCTCATTGAGAAGAATTTACTTAAACAGGCAAGTGATATGACTGTAAACCACACTGAGCCCTTCATTTCTTCTCCAAACACAAAATTAAGGGTGTAAATTTAAAAGATTTATATGAAAGACAGGGTTTATCATGGAATTATATGATTTAAATAGGTTTCCTTTTCTCTAAATGATGACCCTTATGTTGGCATTTTTGAAGCATGATGTAGACCTGAGAAGACAATAAAAAGTTGGAAACATATCCCTAATTCCATTAGGGGAAAAAGACTTCAATCAGTCCTTCTAGTGCCAGAAAAAATGGCCAACACTGTTTCAGGGAATGACCTCCTGGAGGAAGATGATCCTGAGACCAGTAGTTAGCTGATTATTTAGTCCATACCTAAATAAATAGACTACTTACTTACACCGAATGTTCAGTAGATTTGGATTCCAGTTACATGGAATGGCATTGGATTTGCCTTTATTAATGTTGATAAAAGTATGTTTAGAGAAGGCCTCCCTCAGTTTTTGCTAATAATATCCTCAGTTGAGTTTTCTTCTCCCTCATTTGCTTGATGCTTCAATTTGTAGAGATCATCTGATTTTCAACAACATATGGCATAAGCAAATCCAACTTCATGATAGAAAACTCTAGAACTTTTAAGAAACCTGTTATACTATTTACCTCTTTTAATTTTTTTTTAGCTTTCTGAATTAAAAGAGGGAGGAAACTGTAAGATGCATCATTTTTGTTAAGAGTGTCCACATTTTGGAGATGACAGTCCCTCTACTTTTGGGGAAAAAATAAGAGAACTGCCAATTTTCTAATTTATATAGCTATAATTATTACAAAAGCCATCTATTCTAAAGGGTGGAGGAAAATCTTGTAAAAAGGCAACAATTGCATTTGAATGAGAGAATCTAAATTATAAAATTGCTTTAGAATGTCCCTTGAAAATATAATTTTTTGTCATAATAGACTTAGTATGAGCAGAAGATTTGACACACAGAAGATCAAATCCCAATTATGCTATTTTCTGTTATGAGATTTTAGTCATTATAACTTTAAATTGTGCCTTTACCCTGATCCAGTGGTGCACACCTATAATCTCAGTAGCTAAAGAGGCTGAGGCAAGAGGATTGCAAGTTCAAGGCCAGCCTCAGCAACTTAGTGAAAGAAGTTAAGAAACTTAGTGAAAACCTACAATAAAGGGATGGGAAATTGGCTCAATAGTAAAGTGCCTCTGGGTTCAAATCCCAATATGAAAATAAATAAATAAACAAAATAAAATAAATAAGTTAAAACTTATCAGTAAAATGCCCATCTCTTATGGTGTGGTGTGCAAGATGCTATCTTCTGGACCTTGCCCACGTGAGCCTTGGGTTTTCTTTTCTTCCCTTTCCTCCAGTCCCAGATTCATAAACTGAGGACAACTGAGCTGATCTTTAACCACAAGGAAGACACATTGTTTACTTTAGCTGACTTAGCACTTAATATGTTTTTAATTGTCTGCCTATGACTAATAGTAAAAGGGGAAAGCTCCTATTTCTTTAGAGAAGTAAAATAACTTGCCTTTATTTACATTGATCTTGTAATCTTTGTTCTTTTGTGGCCGTTGTTAATTATATCAGTGTCAAACTAATTATGTTAAGTAATGAAAGTTAAATTCTCTTAGTGATTTAGAAGAATGGAATATTTTGTAAGCATTATAGAAGGGTTGTTCTTTTGGAGGTATGTCATGAAGTCTCCACTATGTGGATATTTGCAGATGATAATCTCTACAAAGGACAGACAGCCCCTCCATAGAGTTTTCTTGAATGAAATGGAAGAGTTATTCCCCATCTGCTGCTTTTAAAATGTTATGGAGACACCAAATTTGAAAGACCTTGTTGGTAAAGTTTATATTAGCACACTTCTCCAAAGAAACAAGAATAGTCAGTTGGCACTTATATCATTAGGAAAAGTATTTTTAACTGAGAAACAACAAAAAAAATTGTACGACATTTATACCATGAGTGATATTCTTTTAAAATAATCACTGTAAGCCTATTCTAGGAATGGAGCCCATGCAATATAGGTGGTACTTTAAGAAGACACAAAAAATAATTCAACTTCAATTATGGATAAACACACTTTTTCCCCCTTTTCTACATCTAGAATTTTCTTTTCTTTTAAGAGAGAGAGAAAGAGAGAGAGAGAGAGAGAGAGAGAGAGAGAGAGAGAATTTTTCAATATTTATTTTTTAGTTTTTCGGCAGACACAACATCTCTGTTTGTATGTGGTGTTGAGGATCGAACTCAGGCCGCACGCATGCCAGGCAAGCGCGCTACCGCTTGAGCCACATCCCCAGCCCATCTAGAATTTTCTTGCCACAGAATTCTCAATTCCTTAATACTAATGTTCTTTGCAAGAGGTGATATTAAACACATCTCCAAGAATTTAGAAATCTGTGATTCCAGAAATATTTATTGAGTAGCCACCATGGACCAGAAACTGCATTAGATTCTAAGCTGCTTTTCCTAAGCCAAACAGGTAAGGATAGTTGCCCTTTTGTTGGGATTTTTATTTTCCTTTGGACAACTACTATTAGCTGAAATGCAGTAATTTAAAATAATTTATTTAAAAAATAAAATAACATTGAAAAACGTCATTTATTTATAAAACTGTTTTCTACAATGTGTGGAGCTTGAAGGTCAGGTTCTGCAGAGAACCTGGATAGGAATATATTTTTCTAGTTTGGGGAAGGAGCTAACTATTTGTACAATAGAAGATACTCTGGAGCTCTGATGGAGGAGCTTTGATGGAGACTGAGGGTATAGCAGGGAATGAGAGGAAAAATGAGAATGAGAAAATGAGATGTTATTCCCCCAGATGATTTTTGAACATCTTAGCCAGTGAAGCTATTCACTTTGTTTAAGTTTTCTTTCATTTAAGAGAGACCCTCACCAAAGTTAAATTTAGGTGTTGGTAAGACATGAAATCAAACCAGGCACAAAACTACAATATGCAACAAATAAAGAATCCTTCTACAAAAATCAAATACATAGGCACAGAAAATAAAGAGGAAAAAGGAGAAGACATGACCAAAGAAATAATGAAAACAAATCTCTAAAATTGACAATATAAGCACATTTTCAATCCCAGTGTGCTGTATATGGATTCCAAAGAAGTAACTTGGAGGACACCACAGAGAGGATTTGAGCACTTGGTTACGCACATGCCACTTGGTGACAGCTTGCTGGGACAAAATGGAAGGTCACAGTGCACCTATGAGCAGGGGGCACATATAGATTAGGTCTCATGTCCACTGTACAGGAGGGATTCTTCAAGTGCTTCATGAGTACATTCTTTTACTTCACAACCAAGGATCCTTTGCTTTGATCCCCACCTAAAGATTGGGGATTAAGGAAGTGGCCAATTTCCCTTTTCACTTTCCTTCCTTTTCACATTCTTTGGAGTCTTATCTCAGCACCAGGAAGGAACAACAAGCTCTTCTAGGCACTGAGGAGTGTTCATCCCAACAGAGATCCAATACAATTACTCTCTCTCTCTCTCTCTCTCTCTCTCTCTCTCTCTCATATCATATCATATCAAAGGTACACTATTTTGAAAACTATAGGGTTAAACCAAAAATCTTAAAAACTTCTAGAAAACATTAGTATTCTAATAATCAACACTAAACATGACTGTAGACTTTTCGAAAGTGATCCTGGAAATTAGAAGTCATTATTGTTCCATATTCAGAATCTGAAGGGAAATAACCATCTTTTGTTTGAATTCTCTCAATTGTTGGACATATTTGGGGGTCCTGGGCACCCCAGGAGCCAAAATAAACACTTGCATCTACACTGAAAGCAGGTGTGCTAAGGGTGAGCAGGAGGTCTGCTGGGCTATTAGCCCTGACAGGTGCATGTCCACGGCCCATTGGTTGGGGATGACTGTATTGTCTCCTATTGAATTATTTAAAGAAGAATACCTGCAGTTGTCCTCGCACGCCTTTGTTCTTTTGTGTCAGGAAAGTCCTCTTGGGTTGAACACATTTTGTCATAGTTCCTGAGGAAGTGAAGACTAGGAAATACAGATTTTAGGAAAGTAAGCAGCTATGGTAAGAAGATGGCAGTCAGGAAGTGAGGGGGTTAAAATGGAGTTTCTCTGGTTTGATAGAAAAGACTAATGGGATTGTTTTCCAGCACTATTAAGTAAAAGTAGAGGAGTTGCACTCACCTTCCCATAGTTAATTTTTTGAAAAGTTTAGATTGTGACTTCAGGCTAGTGCACTAGAGACTTTAACTTTGAGGAAGCTGCTAAATGAGCTGTAAATGTAAGTAAAATTTATATTTATTTTCTGTGTATACAAGAGTTGTGCCATTATTGGGCCAGAAAAGCAATTGCTGTGAGAATTTGAATTGTATTTTCAAGGTTGGCATTTAGTGGGAGAAATTTCAATTTCAAATAAAGATCTTCTTGGAAATCCATGTTAGGCTGGTTATTTTTTTATGTTAATTATACTGCTTTATTTCTTAGAATCAATTGAAAGAGATTAATAGATAAGAAAAAAAGGTATACAAAGAAGGTTGCCTAATAAGAGTTGATGCAGGAAACTTAGAATCCTGTGCTCTTTTTTTATCATCCACAGGCTTTTTACCTAAAAACATAGAAAGAGCCCATTATGATTTTTTTCTTTTGTCCTATAAAACTTTCTCATAGCTTACACACACACAATAGCACACATGCTGTTAAACTGGCAGGGATCCT
Source organism: Marmota monax (assembly GCF_021218885.2). Classification (NCBI taxonomy): domain Eukaryota; kingdom Metazoa; phylum Chordata; class Mammalia; order Rodentia; family Sciuridae; genus Marmota; species Marmota monax. The sequence goes on from NW_026692881.1 coordinate 1,820,199, forward strand.
AATTATGGCTTCTTTTTTTTAATCTCAGACTCTGGATAATCCCAAAGCTCTTTAAGAAGATTATCACCTTAATCTACATGTTAAATTCTTCAATACACTTAAGAGAACCATAGCATCAATCTATAGATTGTGAGAAAGATCTAGAAGTTAGAAAGATAGGGAGTGAATGAAATAAGCAGTAGATAAGACACCTAGAGATGCAAGTTTTGATCCTATTTTGGGGCAATTTATTCCACCTCTTTAGAATGTCATTGCCAGTTGGAAAAACAGAGGCCACAGAGTAGGTGGTCTTTAATATACACTCTCATTTCTAAATTTCTTTGGTTTGGTTTGCTTCTATAAATAGAATTCTCATGTTTTTGCCTTTGGATGAGCTCTATTAATATGCATAATGATGTAAAGAATTTATAGTCAAAGGGTGTTGAAAAGAGCAGACAGCAAACACAGTAGAAATCCTACTGACTGGGGTTTAAATTTTGGAGCTGCTGCTTAAGAGCACTGTGGTCTGAGCTGGACCATTCTGTCTTACTGAGATTTTTTTACCTGTAACTATCAAAAGAGAAACATAGTACATAGCTTTCAATATTTTTTTTAAAAAAACTGCTGTTAACATATGCTAAGTGACTGGCTCATAAAAATAGTCAGTTAATAGCAACTGTTATTTGTGTGATATTTTGTAACTTAAAAAGATGAGCATGAGTGTGTCCTAAAGAATCTCATTTTGAGAAATAAAGAGTGAGGAAAATCTGGAAAATATTGAAAATCATTAATAAAATTCTCCTTTGTACAGCTGCATATTTTTTTCGAGATTCCCTGAATTGCCTTGCCCTCACACTTAAAATATGTTTATCTAATCCCACTCATGGTTTGAAGAACCTCTACAAATACCAGTGATCACAGAGTTAGCCCGATTTTTCCCAATCTACTACCTTTTTGGCTCAGTGTATACTGGGAAGTACTCAGGTATTTATTCCTGAGAAAAGTATGGCATGAATGAGAACAACAGGACAGAACTTGTGATAGTGAATTTGTAAGTCTAGTGGCCATATAACCTTGTCATTTTGAGACTTAACCATTTACTTTATGGTTTGCTGTTGTAATTTGAAAGTGATCTCTGTGCTAATTGGTTAATTTTAAAAGGAAAGAATTTGGCCCAGCGATTATCTTCCTTTTTTAAAACCAATGATATTAGACCATTCCCACATTGGCCTGTTTTGTTTTCACATACAGCAGAATTTCCAAGATGCCCATTTTTGTGGCTTAGTAATCATTCTGGCTTTGACATTCATTTCTTGAGGATGTTACAACATGCTTTTGAATCTATTTCCTCCAGGAAGCACTCTGTGATGAATAATTTAGCCGGATAACTATTTACTAAGGAGAAAACATGAGGGATTAAAAACAAAACTAAACAAACTTTTTTCCCCTCACAGAGATAAATAACAAGGGCACCTACTCTTTCAACAAACAATATTGCTTCCCAGATTACCAATGAGATCTGAGATATGTTAACTTTGGCATGAAGAGCTCAATAACTTAACTCTTAATAATTGATATCTGACCAGAAGAAGGTTAAGCATCTTCAAGAAGTGAAACAATTATAGAAATGGGAATAAAAATAAAAGGGAACATTAGCTTAGAACATTATCTTTGTGTGAATCATAAGATGGCATATTTTCCTTTTGATGAGAACAGAATAAATTGGTATTTTCTTTCTTTCTTTCTTTCTTTCTTTCTTTCTTTCTTTCTTTCTTTCTTTCTTTCTTTCTTTCTTTCTTTCTTTCATTCTTTCTAATTAGAGGAAGGGATGAAGTGTAGGAGGACTTGAATGTAAATGCTAGCCACACTACTAACTGCATGACCTTGAACCAGTAAACATATCTCTCAGGCATGTTTTCCTCATCACTAGTGTAGAATCTCACCCTCTCTTCTGGCTTCCTTGGAGAACTGTTATAAAGAATACTAAAATTGCAAGTGGGAAAGCCTGTTGGAAGCTAAAAAAGGACTAGGGGATGTCAGAAACTATTACAATGTTGTGTTCCCTCAGCAGTGGTACCAGCTGCAGGGATTAAAAACAGGTGGAGGATCTGATGCTGCCCTCAGGTGTGAAGGAAAACATGGCTGATGGCTTTGTTCTCCTGAGAAAATCTGATCTTCCATGTGTGCTCAATTCTGTGAACATCTTTTAGCATCTGCCATGTATGTTTTACCCAAATGAAGTGCTGTCCATGAACTTGAGTGTGTCTTAGTCAATTTGGATTTACAACAACATGCTACAGACTGAGTAGCTTATAAACAACAGGAATTTATTTCTAACAGTTTTAGAAGCTAGAAGTCCAAGTTTTGAGTGCCAACATGGTGAGGTGCTGGTGAAAGTCCTGCTTTGGGTAGTAGATAGGCATCTTCTCATTGTGTCCTTCTATGCCAGAGGGGGTGAGAAGGTGCTTTGAAGCCCCTTTTGTAAGAGCACTTATGTCATTTATGAGGAATCTCCTCATATGACTTAATTACCCTTCAAATGTCCCACTTCATTGCTGAAGTGTAGGTTGAATTTTGGAGGGAAACAGACATTCATTCCATTGTTGGTGCTAAGAAGCTTCAAGATCCCCAAGCTTCCAAAATTTAATGCTTGATACAACTTTATGCAGCAATATATATATAAGAATATAGGAATGTGTCATACTCCATGAAGGGCATTTATTATAGGTAAATCAAGCCTTCATGGGGAAATTCAGAGCAGAATCTGAATTTAACACTGGGGTATTTATAGTAATTTACAAAGAGATTTGGTCTGTCCATTCAGGTATATCCTTATTATACTTATTCACATAATCAAAGTGTGGTTTTTCTTCTCCCACTACTTCCTACTGATTTTCTTTCCCTCCCTACAAAGATTCATAACCTTGAAAAACATCTGTGACCACAATAATAATAGTAATTATAATAATAGCAATTTTATTTAACTCCATCAGCATCCCACATCCTATTTCTGATTTTATGCTCTCTTTTACCATGAAAAGCTTAACAGGATCATCTGTATCTAGTGAGAGGATTCTTCTTATTACTTCCTTATTTCTCATTCACTCTTAATCCCATACAATCTAATCCTCTGCATTTACACTAAAACTTTTGAGCCATAAGGCACCAGACCTCCTTGCCACAAAATTCACCTGCCATTTAAAATTCTCTGATCTGCTTTCACTTTTTAGTACCCTTTGGCTCCCTGGAGCAACTTCTTTTTTGGTGACATCTACACCTTGGCATGGAGATGAAGTCACTTCTACTACCCTCCTGATAAATTTGTCTTGTTCTCTAGCTAGCCTTCTTACTCCCAGTCCCCATATGTAAATTCTTTCCTTGCATCCCCACTGAGTTGACTCAGTTTGATGAGCTCGCTATTTATTTATTTATTTATTTTGGTGAAGATGTTGAGCTGGCTCATCTGTGAGAAAGACAAGTAAAGAGTTTAAGGGAAAGTCTGTCTGTCTTCCTGAACCCAAATCTCTCTGCCCTTCCAAGCTAGGTAACAGTGTGCATGTAGGGGACTTTAACTTTCTCATTGGTAAGGCGAGGGTAGTAAGTATCCATATAAGTATCCACATGAGTATCCACAATATAGAATGTATGAGAGTGGTTTGTATGTTACTTTGTTTAAAAATCCTTAAGGTAATTCTGGCTTATGGCAAGTGCTGTTTAAGAGTGGCAATTACGTTTATTATTTTAGTATTATTTATTATCATTATTTTAAATGCTTTCCTATTGTTGGTTCCCCTACTTCCAGAGCATCCTGCACACAGGAGTCAAATTACCTAAAACAAAGCTCAGTTTATGTTACTAAGCAGTCTAATATTCATACCAATATTGTGTGCATCCTAATAGTTTAAATCAGCCTCAGTCTAGTGTTCCAGGCCCTCCAATGGTCCTGGTTTATTTTTCCCGGCTTATCTATAGCTTTCAATGTAATATTCAGTGCTGATGTCTCCCTTCCCCACTGTTTTTCTTGCTTTTCAGAGTTGTGCTTTCCTTCTATCTCCATTAAAATCCTACCTGCCAGTCACAAGACCCAGAACAAAGGCTACCAGCCCCTGGATGCCTTTTGTAATCCTCTATGATCAAGCATAAGTCTATTCTCTCTGAAGCCATTAAGTAAAGGTCTTTACTTTTAGGCCTCTTTTGGCCCTGTGCCTTTCTGTCTGGTACTTTAGTTATTCATGTACCTGTTGTTATCTTTCCTCCTAGATTATAAACTCCTCGGGGAAAGAGCCTTTGCCTTTGTACATCCTTCTACTCCCAGCACTGTGCATTGTATGCAGTAGGCAGATGCTCAGTGAAGGACTATTGGATTCATGTTCATTTCAATGTCAGAATACAGCCCCACATTAGCTGGCTTTCTTGCTGTTTTGCTGAGCAGACTCAGCTGACTCAGTTGTTTCCCATGAATTGAGTGGAGGAAATTTATGAAGACTAGCCCTCCCATGACCCCATCTTTAGGTTTTAAAGTTTACTAATAAACTGAAAAACACAATGCTTGGCTTAGAGTTGTAAATATCTGTTGAATATTTGTTGAATGAAAAAGAAAAGAAATAGTAAACATTTTCTGAATGAGAAAGATAAATAAATAATGACCACACCCTGTCTCACTTCTCTGCCAGAAATGGAAAAAAAAATGTAAATAGACATTTTCTGGAGGAAAAACATACAACCCACACTTGTTCCGGAATGATGTGGAAAGCATAGATTGTCTCAAATTGAGAGGCATACTTATGTCTACTAAGCACACTGGATGACATTACCAAAATTCCTGTTTTTGCAATACATTCTGTAATCTTTTTGAATGCAACTTCATTTCTCTACTGCATTCTGATCAAGGTTCAAGTCAACCCTTTACTTTATGTTTTTTTTTTATTAATGGGGTACCCTCATGCAGTTTGTACCTAAAATGTTGTTGCAAAAACAAATGAGGCCCTGTAAGCTCAATATGAATGGGATATCCTCAGGGACCAGGATGGAGGATTTTCAGGTGACCTGTCAGAAGTTCCAAGCTGTGTTACTGTCCCCTGAGTACCACTAAGGCCACACACAGGGATGGAAGAAAAAAACCTTCTCCTTGAGGTGGAGTCATCAAGTGACTTTCGACCCTTTAATACCTCACAAATAAAAATGGGGGAATTGAACAGATCATTAAAAAATAGCAGGGCAATTAAAATATTTCATGATAATCGTGGATAAATATGTCAATAACTAATGTTATATTTTGCTTTCTATACTTGTTTTAGTATGTTTTTGTATGATTTTTCTTGAGATATATTTAGGAATGAATACCAAATAGAAATAAAAAATCTCTTGTGGAGATATCTAAACTACCTTTGTCTTGGCCACTGCTTGCAGGAAGCCTCACCTGTCTTCAAGTACTGAATTTAATACCATCTGATTGGACCCCATTGATTCCCTGTCATTTCACATATCACACACCATTGATTATTTAATTGTCCATACTCTCCATTTACATTACACAATACTTGAGGAGATATCACCTCTTCAGCTCCTTGTGCAATGTCTGGCCCAAAGTGGGTACTCTTGTCTCCTTATTTATTGAATGATGTATTAAAATGGGTAAAACCACAGTGCAGCCGTTCATCACTATGAGTCTGATGCTGTAACTCAGAGGCCTCAATCATGCTGCTGACGGGCTGCACTTGACCTGTGCATTCAACTGATAGAATTTTGAACAGATAATTGTTAAGGCACTAATATTTAGAAACTGAGAGATTTTACATGCATACTCACCATAAATTCAGATTTATGCCTTCTTTTGACTTATTTAAAGATCTGACAATGTTGGACCCTATATTGCTCTCTATTAAAAATTAAGTTCTGGCACAACTTTTTGGATACTCCTGGTAAAACAATTCTCCAATCTTCCATGTCCCCTCCACATAAAGATAGCTTAGTTTCTATCTTTGAACAGTCCACCTGACCTACAGGTACTTGGATTTCCTCCACCAAGCTACATTGTTATTTCCCTTCCCATTTTTTTTTTTTCATGAGAGGTACAACCCAAAGCTTCTCTTCTTTTTCTTCCTGTGAAGGGAAAATGAATCTTGCTTCTTAAGAAAGATGCTCTACCAAGCCATTGTCCTGCAGAGCAATAGGAAAATTCTTATCTGCTGTAGCCCTGCAGACCTGGAGGATACTTGTCCTGTATGCCTGGCTCTACATTAGAATGACTTAGGGATTTTTTTTTGCAGACTGACTTAGCTTCAATCCTGTACCCTCTTGTGTCTTGAGTCCTGGGCTGCTCCCTGCTCCCTGCTCCTAATCACCTGCTTACATCTTGCCCCCTGCCATGACCTGAGAAACATGAACAAATCAGATTCCTGCACTGCTCCCAACCACCCCTCAGAAACATTGATTGTTTCCTAACTAGAAATTGATCAGTGTGGGATTTAGAGATTTTCGAAGGTGCATTTGTTTAAATTGAGAATTGAGCCAGGTAGAAATCCTCATTAAAAGCCACCAGGTGGTCACCACAGTTAATAAGGCAGGTCAAATCAGTTTGGACATTAAATAAAGGCCAATTAACAGCAATTACTGCACCCTGGGTGCTTTCTGGCAGTGGAGCCTCCCTGTGGAGGGTATCCCATCCTGCCATCCCTCTGGCAGAAGCAAGGGTATTTGTCCCCAAATAAAGTCCCTAAGCAATGGGTGGAGTCAGGGGTCCTGCCTCTTCCCTTCAAAGTTCCCCTTACTGGTTTGCACCTTCCCTTTTGATGGTGCCACTCTACCCAGTTTATCCTGCATGATGCCATGGATAGAGAAGAAGGGCTGAAAGACCTGGTTCTTCCAGGTGGCACTGAATCATCGAGAGGCCAAACACACAGACTGAGACTCTCACGGCTCTTTTTCCCTATCCTTTATAAAAAGTTATCTAGAAGACCACTGAACCCTTGCTGAAAATTATTTAACTCAATGAATAAAGGTAGATGGTGGCCACATAAGCACAACTCAATTGAGTTTTTTTTTTTTTACCTTGTGTTTCTTTTAATAATATAAATAGCCAGTGTTTCCATGACTTTTACCATGTACCAATTGCTGTTCTAAGAAATATACAACGGTGATTCAGTTAATTCTTACAAAAACTATATGTGATGGGTACTATTATTGACCCCATTTACAGATGAGGAAAGAGAAGCATTGGAAAGATTCAGTTCTGTGGTAGGTAGTTTTCATGCATACTTTCAAGCAATTCTCTTCAAAATCTCTATGTCATGGACATTTTCAGCTCCATATTGCATGGGAAGACATCGAGACTCAGAAAGTTTACACAATATGACTGGAATATTGCTCATGAGTGAATAAAAGGAAAATTTGAAGTTACTTCTTTCTATTTCCAAAAATAGCTGTGTCTAGGTTGAAGAATTTAAAAGTTCTCTTTATGATTTGTCTATGAGCCCTCAGTTGTCCCTTTCAAGATTCTTAGAGTAGAGAGTATCATAAGGACAAAATATTAACAATTGTCTTCAAATAGTGGGTACAGACAAATGCCTCTGTCACCATCTTTCTCCCTTAAGAATCATACCTGGCTGTGCCACTTCCTCCTGATTTCTCTCTGTAACTAACCACTGGATGCTCCTCTTTAATTATTAAAGTGTGCAGCCTGACCTAAAGCCATTTTATCTGTGGGAAACTGTCATTAGCACAAAGGACTTCAGCATCTACAGAGCCCTTCAAATTGATTTCTCATTTCTACCCCCAACTCCTCATCTCTAGCAATCTTGTTCATGTTGGCCACAACTTTTATCATCACACCTTGGAATTCGTTATCACCAAAAACTATACCACCTCCGACATCATTTGTTAAAAATGATCCATTCATATCAAAAATACTCTCTTACTACCTGGCTAATTCAGATACTCCCAGTATTCTTTGAAACCACCAACCTCTCAATTCCCAACACTTTCCTCCCTGTGGACATCTCTTTTCTCTGACTCCCTCAAGATAAAATTTGAGCAATCCTCTTGTATCTCGTGATTCTGATGTAAATTATTTTATACCCAGTTAGTTATCAATTAGTTATCAATGCTGACAACTAAAACACTGTTGATGTTCACACATTGTACTGTTTATGATGTATTTTCAGGTTACCATTTAACAGAGCTCTCATCTATGGCCTTCCATCTTGCTACATTTTTCTATCTGGCTCACTTACATATTTTACACTATCTGAGAATCAAGTCTTTAATGCTTCCAGTATTTTCATTCAAACTTCAAACATGCTAGACTGAGCTATCATAATATAATTCAGATACCTAAACAGCTTCCTCATTGGCTTCCCTTAATTCAACCTTGTTCCCTTTCCTATTCATTTTGTAGATATAAATCAAAATAAAAAATTCAGATCACATATGTAACCATTTCATCCTCCTACTTTAAAACACCTTAGTGTCATGTCCTTGTCAATAAGAAAATATTTTTATCTTGGTAAGCCCACAGATTTTGCATGATCTTTATGGTGTTTAAATCTCATTGTTCTTATACACATTAATTTATCTCCTTATGAGATAAATTATTCTACTTTCAGGATTTCATTTCATCTTTTGAACATGCCAAACTTCATGAAAATTCATGACATTTTACAAATGTTGCCTTATTTTTCTCCCTCTGGAAACCACCCCCATGCATAACCCACCTCTCATTATTTCAAGATCTCTGCTTATATATCATATTCTCAATATATCATGAAGCTCCTTTACTCCTATCCACTGTGGTTAATTCCTTCTGTGGTTAATTACTCTCACAGTAATGTATACTTTTCTTTTAAAACACCAACCATTGTTTGATTAAATGTTTATTTATGTACTTACATATTTAAATACTGTCTTGGAAATTAGATTGTAAGATTAAGAATGGAAGGGTCTAGATATGCTCACTGACTGATATAATACAGCACCTAAAATTGAGATATATGTGTTAAACACTTAATTTACTACACCACAAACTAGATTTGGTATCTTGGAGTTCATACCTCTCAGAACCTTAATTTGTTGTGTGGTAAAATAGGGCATGTATACCTAAGGACTTTTATCAGGCTTGAATGTGGTAATGGATGGAAACCTTATTCAGCAATTCTAAAATGCTATGCTGGTCACAAGGCTGATAACCTCAGGAGTGATGAACATACCCAGTGCCCAGATTTTGGTTTGTCATTTTCTTCTCCAGTAAAGGAAAAATCAGGATTTCTTGGATAAATGAAAGATTCTATATTGGGACTAGAAATATACAAGATGGTCTGGACATGTTGTAGCCTCAGAAATAAAGGAAGTGCTAAAGACAAAGCAAAATCAAATGAAAGCTCACATTGATGAAGATATGTCAGAGAGAAATAAGAGCCAATCAATAGAACTCCTAATGGCTCAAACAGGAAAAGTTTGAGCAACAAAATAAATAAAGTAGCTTTGGTTTATAACACAAAGTATAAAACAGATATATATATGATACTATACATATATATATATATATGTGTGTGTATATATGATTGAATAAATGAATAAATTAGGAAAAAGAGATAAATCTTCATGAGGAAAAATTCAATATTATTTATTAGACATTCAACCTTCAAAGTGTACTGGCACCCTCTCCTGCAAAAAAAAAAAAAATCTTAACTAAGCTTCTCCAGAAATCTTCACCATAATTGATTTTAGGGCTATCAGCAGAGAGTCTCTTCAAAAGAGTTCAATGTAGTTGAACTTCCTATTTTCCTGTTGCTCTATTTTACTTGGCCACTAGCCTGGAAGAGATTAGCAGTCCTGGTACTGAACACCCCTTTACTAATTTTTCACAAACATTTACCCAGTATAGTAGTTTGTAGAAGTGTGTTTGCAAATGCAAAGTGTGATTTAAAAAAAAAAAAAAAAAAACAGATCCTTTAACAAGGCCTTTGGCCTTGAGCTGGAGTTTCACAGAGATGTCTACATTTCTAAGATAAGTGAAGTTATCAACTGGGCTCCATGGTAACATCTGGCAGCGGGAGGGAAGAAAAGGAAGAAGCAGCTCTCCCCTTCTCAGGTGTTGTCCTTGAAGGGTTAACTTGCCCAGAACAGTGAAAGAAAAAGCTGCTTTTGTGTAAACCTCTGCAGATATGGAAGTTATTATTAAAAACAATAATAACAGTCCAGATATTATTGTTATTATTGTTTTTAATGTGTTATTGCAACTTCTATAATCCTTATCCAATGTATTGTGTTTGGAACATGTTTTAGTTAGCTATTTCATCTCTGTGATTAAAAGTCCTGACAAGAATGATACAGAGTAGGAAAAGTTAATTTTGGCTCATGGTTTCAGAGGTTCAGTTCATGGTCAGCTGACTCCAAAGCTCTAAGCTCAAATTGAAGCACGTAAAACATCATGGTGGAAGAGTGTGGTAGAGGAAAACAGCTCAGGACATAGCAATAGGAAGCAGAGAAAGGGAGAGAGTTTTTGTTCACCAGGAATGTAAACCCCAAATGCATACCCCCAGTGATGTACTTTCTCTGGCCTCACCCAACCTGAACATAGTTACTGCCCTGTTAATCCATATCAGTGGATTAATCCAATGATTAGGTTACAGCTCTCATCATCTAATCATTTTGTTTCTGAAATACTCGAATTATATCACACATGAGATTTTGGGAAATATCACATATCCAACCCATAAGAGAGGTGATGGTGGGTTAACATCACTTCTTAACATATAGTGATTACTGAAGATTTCCAATATGACCCTTCCATTATAACACAATTTTTGAAATACTAACCCTATTATATTTTTTTAATTTAATTTAACTTTTTATTAGCTACACATGACATTAAAATGATCTTGGCAATTCATACATTTGAATCATTGGGGTATAATTTCTCATTTTTCTAATTGTACAGATTGCAGAATCACACTGGTCATAGAGTCACCTATAAACATACAGCAATCATAATGTCTATTCTATTCTGCTGCCCTTCCTATCCCTCCTACTCCATTATTCCACAATTTTGAGAAAACATTATGAGATGAAGTTGAATGCTTTACTGAAGAATGTTCCAGACTTAGGAGTATCTTCTTCATTTGTTTACCCTTCTTAGATGTCATGTGGATATTCCCTGCAGGCTGGACTCTTATTAGACTTCCATCTTCCTCACTTTCCCTCACTCTCTGGCTTCCCCTCTTTTGGTATCTATCTTTGATCACACTGTTGGTCTAGCTTATTATATTTCTTGCTTTTTTCATTCTCTTCTTGTAGAATGACTATGAGTAGAAAACCCAGGTTTCTTCTCTAATACTCCTCTGTGTATCATATAGTTGTGATCTGTGGAACACTGACTTTTCTGTTTCTAGCTTTGCAAAATAAAATCTTTTTGGATGCACAAGGAAGTCTGGTAAGAAAAGGGCTAGAAATTCTAGAGACGTGAAAAGTTGAATTTTTACAAAGAGAAGCAGCACACATTATGTCCCTATCTCCAATGAGAGGCTTGTTTTTCTTCTCATCAGGGAATGACTTCCTGAAAATGATAACCATGTAAATCAGAGGTTGTGGTCCATGTAATTGCTATTTCTCTCAGTTGACAATGTGTCAACACTATGGTTTATAGCCAGGACTACTTTTTATGCCATTTTCCCTTGTTCTGTAACAGAATGTATCTCTAAACAGTGGGCCCAATTGAAAAATAGTCTTAAATTCTCAAAAGGAGGTACAACTCTGAATTGTATATGAAAGTTTCTGATTTTAACATTGCGAATTCAAAAAAGTATCAGAATGAGACGGCGGGTGGCAGGGGGAGACAGACATTGAGATTCATTCTAAAGGCCATAACTTGGTTTCTGTCAAATCTTATGACAAGAAATGAAAAGTAGAATAGGAGAAAGGGGAATGAAGAAAAATGCCTTTTCTTTCTTTGAAGTATCCTGATGTATTGAGTTTAGATTGTATTATTGTCTTTTGTTAATTGAGTAAAAAAATAAAGGCATACATTTTAAACAATTTTAATGCTTCTATTAGGAGTAATTTAGCAAATATGTATAAATGAGAAAAAAGTCAAGAATTCTAATTATTCTTATGAAGTCTTAACAAAATCAAGTAGCTACATTTTCTGCGCTCTCCATAAAAAGCATGATCCACCAACTCCATTTTTGCTGTGAGTATGAGGTGAGGTTAAACATTATGGTAGAAGGGTGTGGCAGAGGAACACTTCTCAGCTCATGGCAACCAAAAAGCACAGAGAGGGAGCAAGCTGCCAGGAAGATGATCTATTCTTCAAAGGCATGTCCTCAGTGACCAACTTCTTCCAGCCATGCTGACCAGCCTATAATTACCACCTACTAGTCCATTTGTATTGTTAATCTGTCAAATGGCTTAATCCATAAAAAAGCCCCACTCTGAGCCTTTCTGCATTGTAGATCATGCTTTCAAAATGACTAGCCTTTCAGGGAATACCTAGATCCAAATCATAATCTGAGCTAAAATTTCAGCTCTATTACCTGCCAGCTACATGGACTTGCACAAGTGGTTAACTCCCTTCTCAGTTTCTTTATCTTGCATGATTCTCTGGCTAGAAACAGGCCCTCGATATTTATCAAATTTTTACCCTCTTAGCTAGTGACTAAAACACAGCCCTTAAATAGACAGCAAGCTTTAGCAATCATCTTACTTTGTTATTTACTAGTTGTCCAGATGTGGCAATACTCTAGGTGCAGTGCCAAAATAAAACAGAGAAGCTAAGAATGATTCCAACTTAGTTAATTTACAATCTCAATCATAGTGTTCATGAGTGGAAAATGGAATGATCCTCAGGAATAGATGGTGATAATAGGTGGGCTCAATTATGGCCTTATCATTTAATGTGCTCTCTGTTTTCTGTGTGACTCATAATTGGGATTCAATGTTTTTATATTTGATAATTTTATTTTTCTTATTAGAGTCCATTATTCTCTTGTGAGAGCTTGAGAGAGATATGGCATTTGAATTGAATTTGTGTATGTGATATTCTAAGAATGTATTTAAGGAGTCAGAAATAGGAATTTATAAATTAAATTTGTGTAAAATAATAGGTCCTTATTGTATCTATCACACAGACTTTCATTACACAGACTAAATATAGAAAAGTCATTATAAAAAAGGATCAGTGCAGCAAGGCAAATGGCAAAGTTACTTGTTTGATATTAATTAAGTGCTCTCCTGAATGATGTGAAATTTTCCTAATGTTACATTTGAGGAAAAGTGTTCATTGAGTGCCTACATTTAACCAGGCAATGTGTTCAGCATATATTTGTATCTCATCTAACATTTAGTTACCATAAGAGAGGAATGGTTTGACCCTCACCATGTAGATGAGGACTTGAAGGTGTGAAATATCATTCTCAAGGCTACATAAAGTTTCTTTGTGTTGGAGCCAGGATATGGAGCTGGGTGTATTTCACATTTATGACCATATCAGTCTTCCTTCTGTGAATGATGCATACTTAACTTAATTGAAACTTGGGAAATGACAAAGAAAAGCAGCTCTAGATAGAAAGATGAGAATGGTGAGGATTATGCCTGAGGGTGGTATCCCCAGGAAACTAATTAAACAGTAGCAGATGAAAGCTGGGTGTTGGACCTGATGATTTCTCTGGGATCATTCCAAAGTTCAGGACTGTTCTTTGGTCTTGTGGAATTAATGCAACCCAGAAGGAGAGGGAAACTTTCAGTTGCCATGGGTTAATTTCAGACAAAGGAATCAGCTGGCATTGAACAAAAATCTAAATGTTCAATTTTACAAAGCAATTGTTCTTTTTCTCACTTCATTCTCCTTTCTATTTAAAACTGAAAATCAATCCATCTCAGAGCCTTTGTGTGTTCTTGGAGTTTGCACTACTCTTGTCTCCCAAATACTTGTCAAATGTTAGACTACATTTGACTAGTAGTCTAATGTTAACTAGCAGAGTTGTTAACAGGAAGCACACTCTTGGTTCACCCAATCTAAAACTTAGGAGCACCTGTTGTCCAGTTTGTATAGGATAATCTTAAATTCAAGATCCCCTGTGAAAATTTAAGCACCTGTGTACATGTTCATTAATTATAAAATAGTCACTATTGTGAACCACAATAATGAGAAAACAACTAAAAACCAAAGATTAAGTACCCCCCCAAATCATAAAATGGTTGCAGAATAGCAGAGAGACAGAATGAAACACTGACCACTCTAGGTGATGTCAATCAGGCATTGGTAGGATATTTCCTCTCTCTAAAATGCCACAATTTCTAGTCCTCTTCCCACAAAATACATACTCAATTCCAAAACTGAACTCTTACTGGTCTCTGTTGGCTCATGAATTCATTCCTGTTACTCCAGGCCATGATAAAATGACATCTATTGTCTTAGAGAAATGGACTTTATTAACTCACCTTATCTGTGTGTATCCTAAAATTTGGTAAAATCACTGAGGTTTGTAATTTGTACCAAGTGCTCTGGTTTTTGTGGAATATGTAGTCATGGGTCATGAGATAAATGACACATGGACAACTTTTATAAAGCTAAGAGCTGCTGAACAGCAAGCAGAAAAATATGGGATTAGAGTCATTACAGAGTCACATTTTATTGGAGCCTCTGGAAAAGATTCCGGAAAGTGACATTCCCACTGGACTGACTTGAGACCTGAGATATTAAATTATTTTATCTGTTCAGGAAATGTCAAGATAACAATGTAGTTATGTCTTGAATTCGACATTGGGAAATAACATGACAAAGAGACAGAGTGGAGACAATGAGTAGGCAACCAAGAGGTTTGACATTTATCTTCTATGCCATGACACTTGCAGCAGAAAGATGTCAGGATCAGAATTCTGGTTTTGAGGTGACTATAGATGAGTGAGTATGAATTAGAGAGGTAGTGACTGGTGGCAGAGAGGCTATGTAGTCTTCTCCACTTCACTATCTTCGTTAAATCAACGGTCTCAGAGTTGGGGAAATATAACCTCTTATAAAGGACACAATAAATTATATAAAATGGTCCATATTCAGGTGCTATGCCCTTCATTCTGATTATTCCAAATTCTATCTGAGTAAGTGCAAACTTTAGTCACTATCAGTATCTAACCTTAGCCATGCTTTCACAACTCAGTGTTTACCCCAAAGAATATGTTATGCAATATCCATGTTAGTTGCTCAAATCTATGGAATCCTTACTCAGTACTTTTGTTCTGTAGAAAACAAAGAGTCATGGGTCATGGCTGGAGCTGTTATAAGAACGTGACACTCAGTGGAGCATTTGCTGACTGATGGAACAATATCCTCGTATATGTGGTCTGCTTTTGCCCTTTCTAGCTTCCAAGGAGAAAGATGCTCTTTCTCCATTTTGTATATTCAAATAGAGACTCATAAAGTTAACAGAACTTATCCTAAGTTTAGCTCTGGAACTCTGCTGATTTAAGAACCTTAGGCTTGTTTTCCCTGGAATGATGGATCTAAACACCCACACAATTGAGGATTTACAATTGAGGATACGGAGGACTAGTGATTGGAGTCTTCTCCAAGTTCATTAGAACTCACTATTTCTTGTATCCTCCCTGTTACCTTATGTTGCATATAAGAATAAACATAAAACAAAAATTTTAATTTAAAAGGCAATACTAGAACAAAGTTTGTCTTTTTAAAGTGCATAAGGTGGTTTCTAGAAAGATGGGTTGGGGAATTTATCAAAGCAACTAAGCAGTGTTTGCACCAGCAGTAACAGTAAATCAGTGGGATGTGTTGGAAAAGGCAAGAAGGGTTTGACTGAACAAAGAAAATTAGAGGAGAAAATGAGTTTACAATACAGAGAGGTGATGACAATGTGACATAGAGGGTTCTCACTCAAGGGATGAGCAGGAGAAGTAGACCAGGTTGGGATTTCACATCTGAATCCACAAGTTCACATATTGAATGAGATTGGGGGCATTTTAAAGCCTTTTATTTCAAGTTCTATGTTGAACATTTTTATCCTCCAAATCATTTTCTTCCAATGTGCTAAGATTATAGCCTTTAGCTAATGGTTTTCTCTCTCACTTGTGCATCTAGCATTTATAAGCATTAATTTTGCTGAACTGATATAGTAAAAATGTTCAAAATACCATTTGGCAGAGCATTTTAGTCTGACTACTCAGGTATAACCTGTAATCTTTTCTTCTTTTACTACACACACACACACACACACACACACACACACACTCATTCACACACCTTCATACTAACACCTGTTTTCCAGGCTTTGCCTCTTTACCTAAAATTGAAGAAATTTCTTCCATAAACTATGCAAGGTGTATAATTTAACCTTACCTCCCTCAGGAGAAGACACAAATCACATTTATCCCAAAAATGAGTTTAAAGAGAAATATAACCCATAAGCCAAATACAAAGAACACTAATCTTTCTCCTAAATAAATAATAATCTTTGAAAACTGTTGTTGTTTTCAGAATGGTGCTTGTATTCAAGTTTGAAGATGAAATTAGGATTTTTGATGATTTGCATATAAAGAATGTAGAAGAGCCAAAGTTAGGATTCCCTTGCCCCCAGGCAGCTGGACAAATTACCTTTCCAGATGTGATGACCTCAGGTGTTTGAGTGGTAGCTTCTAAAGGAGATGTTACATAAGTATCAGATGTGGAAATATGGAATTTGGGAGAAGCAGAGGTGGAAGTTTTATTTTATTTATTTTTATTTATATATGACAGCAGAATGCATTATAATTCTTATTACACATATAGAGCACACTTTTTCACATCCCTGGTTGTACACAAAGTATATTCACACCAATTCGTGTCTTCATACATGTAGTTTGGATAATAATGTTCATCACATTCCACCATAATTTATAACCCATGCCCCCTCTCTTCCCTTCCAACCCCTCTGCCCCATCTATAGTTCATCTATTCCTCCCATGCTCCCTTTCCCTATCCCACTATGAATCATCCTTATATCAAAGAAAGCATTCGGCATTTGGGTTTTGGGGGATTGGCTAATTTAACATTATCTTCTCTAACTCCATCCATTTACCTGCAGATGCCACATTTTTATTCTCTTTTATTGCTGAGTAACATTCCATTGTGTATATATGCCACTCATACACAACTAGTGGGACTGCGAGTTGGTGCAGCCAATATGGAAAGCAGTATGGAGATTTCTTGGAAAATTGGGAATGGAACCACCATTTGACCCAGCTATCCCTCTCCTCT
Organism: Marmota monax; assembly: GCF_021218885.2. NCBI lineage: Eukaryota > Metazoa > Chordata > Mammalia > Rodentia > Sciuridae > Marmota > Marmota monax. The sequence goes on from NW_026692881.1 coordinate 1,837,417, forward strand.
GTCTATACCCAAAGGACTTAAAAACAGCATACTACAGGGAGGTGGAAATTTTAAAGCTTTAGGTATGAATTTTTTTTTAAGCCAGGGGACTAGATGAGCCAAATAAGGGACTGTAAGTATACAGAGACAAGTAAAGGAAGAAAAGATGAACTTCAGGGCACACAACTTTAGAAGTCAGGAGAGGGAAAAGGATCCAGCTTTGGGAACAATGAGCAGAGAGAGGAATCAGGAAATGATGATGTTCTAATGACAGAGGAGGGAAACTATTTCAAGAAGGAGGGAGTAATCAGGACAGATGCTACTGAGAGGGTAGGTAAAATGAGAACTGAGAATTTCCCATTGGTTGCTTTGCTAGAATGTCATTGAGAATTGTGAAATAAGTCTGGCTGGAAGGAGTACAAGAGAGAGGAGGTGGGAAGTGAGCCAGCAAGTACAGTCAAGTCCTGCAAAGAACTCTGTGTCAGCCTTTCACTGAAACGGGAGGAAAAATAGAGTTTTCTGTTATAGATAAAGTGAAGTTAATGAAATTGGTTGTGAGAGGTTAAAGAAGATTTCACAGCAAGTTTACTAGTTGAGAATTAGGTACGTGTAGCAGTGTTAGAGATATAGGAGAGAATAAAATGTGCAAAACAGCATCTTTGGGACTTCCAGTGCTGAGAATTCACTCAAGGCCTGCGGTTATATATGTAAATGAAAACTAAATAAGTAGTGACTCAGTTTTATCTATATGATATTTAATCTGAAGGTACATATAAGGAGGTGAGAGAGAGAAATTTATAAAAAACTTGGAATTGTGATGATGGAAAGACAGAGGTGCAGGGATATAGAAGTGGATTCCATAAAAGGCATCATGGTAACTGGCAATGAAATCTAAGCACACTAAGAGACTGAGAGCATAGGGAAGATACTATGAACAATGGAAATGTGACATAGGCAATGGATTGTATCTCTATAAGGCCAAATGGCAGTGAGAATACTAAATAAAGAGAACTTGAAAATGATGAATTAGTCACTGTCCTGGTATGGCTCAAATTGTGACAGTTTTAGAGATGGTATAATAATGATGTCTGAGGTCTGATTTATTAATTAAGGCAAAATATAGACATGGGCATTGCAGGGGGCTTGGTTAACAAACCTAGGAACTGTTTTGATGATTGGATTATTTATGTGCATACAAATATCACCAAAAATGATGGCAATATCCTCATCCATAAAACAAATGTCAGGCCCAATGTCATCACTGAGCAGGGGGAGGCTATCAGAAGACTCTAAGTGACAGAAACAAGAGGAGCTCATATTTAGGGAGGAGGTTTTGCTGATGGTGTTTCCTGAGTTTAAGAAGATTTAAGAAGTTTAGAACATGTAGACTATTTTAGAACATTTTCAAAGCAGTAGATGTATGTGAGTCCTGATGAATCAAGTTGTCCTGGGACATGTGGGAGTCCTGCTAGGATTGTAGAAAGCAGAACTATAAACTCTAATAGAGCTAGTGGTCACCTATTGGGGTTTAAGAGAAATTAGAGGGAGGTTGATATATTTTAATAATCTATTGAAATACTGGTCTTGGTTTTGAAAGGTGAGGCAAGGAGTATTGGAGGAGATTGGTGGGCAATGACCAACTCACAGGAGCTATTGGACATACAGAGTTCTTTTGGCTATGTGGGGCTACAGCATACAATGTTCAGGGGGCAACAGTGGGACCTATCCCTACTCCCGTGTGCAGTGTCTAGGGATATGCAGAACCAGTGTATAGACATTGTCACAGATAGGACTGAGATTCTGAGTGGTAATCGGCTGAGGGCTATGTTTCTCCCATCATTAGAAGTGCCTTCTTTTACAAGACTTTCTGAGACAATCCTGTAACTTAAAGCAGACAGGATCCTTTGGGAAAATCCAGGACTTGGCACCATGTTCCCCAGCTGGCCTTAGTCCCAGATGGATGATGAAGTTAGGAGAGGAAGTTCTACCAAGAACCTGGTAAGGTCACATCTTAGGCTCTGCAGGCAGTCACAGCCTGAAGCTAAGCCCAAGTGATGCAGTATCCTCACAGGGTGAGGAGAGTAAGCACTGGGTAAAGAGGTGTCTCATTTCCCATGAGTGGTAAGACAGCTTTGCTAAGGCATCTGATAGAAAATTATGGAACTGAAATCCCTGTGTTCCCCAGGATCCTAATTTACTATTCTGACTTCCCATAACATATACCCCAATTCTGGCATATAAAAGAGTAAGTCCAAAATCTAGCTTCAGAATAGAAACACCGGGAATGTCAAAATACATATCCAGATTCTCTCCTGGAACAACTAAGTTTGCAGAATCTCTGAAACCAGGGCAACTACATTTTATTCAAAAGTTTCCCAGATATTTCTTATGTAGAGAACTGGTTAAAAGCTATATTCTAACTCTGGGTTAGATTCTGATCTATGAACCTAACTCATTTCTAGGATTTTCAATTGAATGATTTCAATGGCATAAAGTTTCTGTGGCCTGAGCTGTGCATGTGCATGTGCATGTATCTGAACACACACACACACACACACACACACACAGATATTCTATGTCCTGCTTTTGTACAAAGTTGTGCAAAAGGATCAGGATTGTGGTCAAAGGAAGTTTGCAGAGACAGGAGCATGGGTGGGGCAAAGCACTCACCTCCCAATAAGCAATGTACACCAACGTCCTGTCCTAGAGGAGAGTTCAAGACCCATGCCAGGTTTAGGGAAAGTGAGGCTACAGAAACCAGGCAACTGAGCCAAACCTTGAGGTCTTAAGTATCTCCTGGATCCTGCCTTCAGGTAAATACCATGTAAAGACAGGCTTCTTGCTTCCTCTGCTGTAGCTGCTGTTTCATTCTGAGCCTCTGCAGACACATTCTTCATAGCTGAGAAAACCCACAGATGGAATGACTATTATTGGTGCTTGTCAATTCAGAAATAAACCATGATTTGCTGAGCATTTCAATCTTTACCACTGACGTGTTACTTTAATTTAATTAGTTCTGAGCTAGATGAGGTCATTAAGTTTGTATCATAATGGAAACCTATTACTCATCTCTGAACAGTGAGGGTATGTGGGATTGATTTGAATTCTCTCTGGACAGAAGGTGAATTCTTGTGCTGGAGTTATGATAGGCAGCAGATTCTCCTGCAGAAAGTCATTTTGTGATAACACTAATTGAAGGAGCACCTGTTTCTTGAGAATTCTCTTTTTAAAATTAAATAGAAGATTGGCCATGTACTCTGAGAGAGAGATAAAAAGTAAAAAGTGTTCTATTAATAAAATAAAAATTTTGGGGAAAAGGTGTAGTGTGATACTCAATGCTATTAACAGGAATCTGTGTGTGTGTGTGTGTGTGTGTGTGTGTGTGTGGTGTATGTTAATGGCTCTTTTTTTAAAGCCAAATTTAAAGAAATTCTCTCAGTTACTTTCTTCCTGAGCTTCCTATTTCCCATGTAGAGTAGGCCCTCATTTAATCTCTGTAGTGCACTTATAGGAGTACTATTTTTTTTATTAGGGTGCTATCATTGTTCCCACATTCAAATTGGAAAATGGAGACATCAGGTTGCTGACACCTGGTGTTCCAAGTTGCTAAGAATCTCATTCAAGTCACTGTTTCCAGGAAATGGCCCAGATGGACTCAGAACCCAACATGGGTCTGAAACATCCCTGTTTCCCTTGTACATTGCATGATCAAGAACAATTTTTCTTACCCTGGTAAAATCTGTGCCCCTTAGTTCTCAGAGTCCTCTCCATCCTGAGTCTTTACATAGTAGAATACTCATATCCCCAATTTGAAAATTTTAAGAAATTATTCTTAAAAAAATATCTACCCTGCCTTCCATTTTTGGATTCTAGTTTTATAATGAAAAGAATAGATCCTAGTCTCCTTAAGCAAATGTAAAATCATGTTGCCACATTGAGTCTGCTTTCTCCCACTCTATATACAGGGCCTTTTAATCAGCTTAGAATCCCTGAACTAACACCCTGGAAACTGATCTTCTAAATATATATATATATATATATATATATATATATATATATATTTTTTTTTTTTCTTTTCTGTCTACAACAACATGCAAACCTAGAATACGGGAAACAAAGGCTGATTTTAGTGTTTCTTTTGGGTAGAGGGCTGAGGAGGGAAAAAGGGCAATTCTGTAATTGAGATTGTCTGTAAGGAAAAGGACCTTACCATTTCCACAGGAGACAGGGTATTATATTGTTTGTGAAGAGTGCCCTGGAGTTGGACTAATGGCAGCCCTCTTGCAGGCTTATCTCATCTTCCTTTGCCCTGTCATCACCTTCCCCCATTACTCCTTTCCCTTCACTGCTATACTTCTCAAAAATTGTGTCTGTATTTGCTGCTGCTGCTTCCCTGCAAGCGCTTTCATGGCAAACCTTAAAAAACTTCTCCCTCCCACATTATTCGGATACAATTTTCTCTATGAAATTCAATGAATAAATTTACAAGTTCAGCAATCCCTTCTTCATTTTCCTCTGGTGCTAGTCACTATTTGATCCAATCTTTCTAGAAATTCTCTTCTCCCTTAATTATTCAATTTCACTTTACCTTCTAATAGAAGAAATTTATCTAAGGGCCTAAAAAAGGGTAAGGTTTTATGGAGACAGTTAATTCTTCCTAATGGCTCCATCTTTCCAAGCCAGTGTATGCCTTCTGTTATATTCCCATATGTGAAAACAACCATAACATTCTGCCATTGAACTTCTTCTGGAAAAGACTTTAGAGAATCCATCCACTTCCATAAATGTACTTTGTGAATACATTGCTTATCTTTATCTCCAGCCTCATGCTCTTTCATCTCTGGTCTTTCATTTCTCACTCTCTGCTCATTGATCTTCTGCAACTGGAAACTCCTCTGGTACCCCAGAGTCAACAGCAACAAAGGCAACCTCATCATCCCTCCTCTGAGCAGTTTCTACTTTTGACTATTTTACTTGAAGTCTCGGCTCAACCTCTTTCATCATCCAGGCATTACATCTTAAATTAAGCCAGCTATAAAATATATCTAGTGGTTTACTACAGAGCTTCTTAAACACTGGTGGGATCAGGACCACCTGTGTGAAGGCACACATTGATCAGTCTCACACCAGGAGCTTCATGTTCAAGAGGCCTAAGGATGGTCCTGAGGATCTCTATTTCTAACAAATTTCCAGACGCTCCTGGGCCAGCGACCACTCTAGAAGAGACATTATGCTCAAAACCTAACTTAACCACATGATTGATGTATAAATCCTGGAGAATTTATCAGATGTCCCCATGTGTCAGATGACTATTCTATAAAAGGGAGATAATGAAAGCATCTACCTGTGTTAGTCTGCTTTTCATTGCAGTGACAATTACCTGTAAAAAACAACTTAAAGAAAGAACATTTATTTGGGCTCATGGTTTCTGAGGGTTCAGTATTGGTCAGCAAGCTCCGTTTTTTTCTGGACGTAAGGCAAAGCAGAACATCATGGTGGGGAGGTGTTGTAGAGCAGAGCTTTTCAGGTCATGGCAGCCTTCCTGAGAGAGGGATAAAGGGAGAAAGAGAAGAGAGAGGGAGAAAGAGAAGCGAAAGGCTGGATACAAGATATACCTTCACAAGGCACACACACCAAGTAACCTACATCCTCCAATGAGGCTGCATCCACTCTAGTTTCTACCACCTCCCAATAATGCCATTGGATTGTTAATCCAGCAATAGATTAATCCACTGATGTCAGAGCCCTTCACTATCCAATCACTTCCCAAGAGCCCCACTTCTGAACAGTGCTGCATTGGTGACCAAACCTTCAACAGGAGCCTTGGGGAACATTCTAGATCGAAACCATAACACCACCTCCTAAGACTTTTGTTAGAGCTAAATAAGTAATATGCCTTCAGTTTTTTGGCAGACCCTCAAAAACTGCTAGCTCTAATTGTGCAGCTTTTACTCCTTTTCCTTTTCTTATTCCTAATGACCAATCAGCTCACATATCCTTCCAATTTGGACTTTGCAATATATCCATCTCCTTTTCATAATTGCCCTGAGTGGGAGTAAGTGCATAATCACATTGTTATTCACCTCATTCTAATGATTGCTATTCAACTGATGGGCACTGGAGCTGCTTACCTATCCCTGATGCCCCAGAACTCAACATACTATTAGTTTCTATCTAATTTATTTAAAAGCAACCATGACACATAAAGTAAAATTTCAATATATTAGCAGGGATTTAGGGCTTACCTTGTACTGGTAGCACCTTTCTTCTCCACCTTTTCTTCACACTGCTCCGTATATAACATTTATCTTACAAAGTGTACGTTCTTTTGAACATAGATCTTTGTTTTCCTCCTTTGCTTTCTTCTCTAATATTCATTTCATTTGATATATCTTTCCCCTCATTACTACAAGGTACAGTCTAATTCATTCTTCAAGGCCTGGTCAATTTTCTCTTGCTTATCAAAAGGCATAGTAAATTGGTTTCTTTCCCCCTGACAATGCTGACTGATTGATGGTAGCTACTGAGGGACATGACAAAGATTCTAGAACGAAATCTACCCATAGAAAATAAAGCCAAGGTCAGTGAGCAACGTCTGCTATGGACCCTGTTTGAGTGCATGAAAGTATCTGCACCAAATATTGTCTGCCCTGCCACACAGTGTATTTTATATTGTAGGTATTCAGTGTATTTTGACAAATTCTCAACCAAGTAGTCATACCCCAAGTTATCAATTTGATTTTTATTGTAATTATGAAAACTACTTTTCCTTTCTTCATTCCAGGAGTAATGCTTATCTCAGGAACTGATATTGCCAGACAGAACATCAAAACAGGCAATGAAAAGCATCCTTTACTACCTGATTTGAGAAAACAGTGGCAGCATAAGACAAATGTACTGATTTGCTCTCTGGGCTGCAGGTTTGCAGATGATTTCTTAGATTTTGAGGTATAAAAGGCCAAAGGAAATTCTACTCCATGATCCAAGAAAATACAGGGTACTTGATATTATTTATAGAGGACCTTCAACCTGGAGAACCCCATGTTTAACATATACAAAATCCCAGCTTTACCATACTCTAGCTATGTTACTTAGGCAGCTAATTGATTTTATTATGCTTCCACTTTATTATGTTAAGAACAGTAATCATGATATTACCTGTCAGAGCTTTTGTATAATTTACAGGAAAACATATATACATGGCCCTGATTTAAGATTTTTTCACTTTGCAATGGTGCAAAAAGCTATTTGCCTTCTATAGAAATACTACTTCAAATTTTTAATTTTGAACCTTTCCCAGGCTAGTGATATGTAGTAAGATTGTCTCCTGATGATGGGTAGAAGTGACAAACCTCAGCTGCAAGGCAGCTATAGAATCATGAGGATGAAGACCCAGCACTTGACACACGCTAGCTTACTAGATTATTCAATTGTGATGTTTGGTAGGTTTGATGTATTAAATGACCTGTGATGTTTTCAACTTATTATGGGCTTTTAGGAATGTGACCTTATATAGTCTTTGTAATTCGAGGAGAATGAGTGTATATAAGACTTCGTATAGAATTTGGCTCAAACAAGTGGTAGTTGTTTTTAAGTTGTATGACATAGCAATTAAGAAAATCCTTTTAAGACTCTTAATACTCCTTTATCTGTTGTCTCTTACCCCATACTCAGTGTTGGTTATAAGCATACGGTGTGTTGCAATGATCCTTCAGCTGAAGGTTATATAACTTATTAACCATTACTACTAATTAATTAACTCTGATTGATTAGAGTTAATTAATACTACAGATTTATTGTGTCTCTTCACCAACAAGCATGGATCTGCTGTGAAGATGGAGTCTTGGTGCTTTCATCGTATTTACTTCTTCAAATTTCAAAGAGAAATAGTGGGAAAGTTATTTACAAATTCACATGTAAGGATTTACTCTGTGAGATTAACATAGAGAGTACCTTAGATATTTACTCTCTGAGATTAACATAGAGTACCTTAGATATCTTGAGTTACCTTATTCCTTTTCTGAAAAAGTTATTAAATAACTTACATTTAAAAAAAAAAACCAGTTTGGGTTGTTTCCTGAGGCCAGTCTGTTCTAGATTGGACACTGCAGACACAGCAATGTACAGAAGAGATAAACCCATTTATTCTTATGAAGATTGCCTTTGGGGAAAGAAACTTTGACACTCCATAAGTGAGCAAAGAAGCAAATTACCATGAATTTTAGATGTTGCCATTTTCTATAAAGAAAATGAGCTGAGGGAATAGAGGTAACCAGCGTTAAGTGTGGATAATCAGTTTTGGATTGTGGGGCAAGCTGTAGCCAAGATTTTACTTATAAGATGGGTACCAAGCCTTCCAAGCAGAAAGAAAAAAGCAAATGACTGTTTGCATGAGGATAAAACAAGGGTCAAGTGGTAGCTACCAGGAGTTTTAAAAAATTGTTAGAAATCGATGATAGAGACTGGCCAGGAAGACCATGGAGGGTGCTGTAAGTCTGCTAAGGAGTCTAGATTTTATTGGGTATTATGGGGGCTGAGAGTGCTTGCCTAACATGCACAAGGCCCTGGGTTCAATTCCCAGTATCACAAAAATAAATGAATAAATATTGGGTACAATGGGTGGCTATTGGAGCATTGTAAAAATGGTATTGAGAATAAAAGTTTTGTAGCTGTTGATGAACATCAATGCTTGTACATCAAATCATATAAAGATTTGGTGACTATTTATGTTGAATAAATAATCACCCATGATTTATTTTCTAGTTCATTTTTTCCCTATAAGAAACAAAGCAAAAAAGAATTTATTTGTTTCTACTTTTTTGTTCCTGAATTATACTTTGAGATGGCTTTCAATGTGTGCCATAACATGTTGTTGTCATCTGTTTTCTGACAGTTATTTTCAATGTAGCCCTGATCTGCTCCCTCATTTATTTATTTCTCTTCTCCGAAGTTATACTGTATCATTTTTTGGATTTCTTTATTTTATGAATCTCAGAAGAAATTACACAGAGTTTTGATAAATTACCTCTGTTGCCTTTGGATTACACTAGTTTTCTTTGGAAGGTTTGCTATGACTTTAAAACTGTCAACCTGTGTAAGGTCATAAGTTGGTTCAAGTGTTCTGGGTAAGCAGGAAAATCCTCTGCATTTATCATCTAGCTGAAGATACTAATGATTTCACAATTGCCTCTTTGACTCTTGCCTCCAACTTATTACATTGAGGTTGTCTTTTAATTTCTCTCATATACTTGTAGTATCTATGCACTTTTTTGCAATTATACATTACTCTTTGCTGTATTAAACTAGTCTATTTTTATATTGACCTCCTACTCTTCAGTTATATTCCTTTATGCTTTACATTCTTGTTTGGTTTTTTGGTTATTCATTCATCCCAAGATCTGAAGACTCTTCATAGAGTGGGTATCACTGCCAGTTCTGCAATCTAGTAGTGCTAGTAAAGTATAGGAATGATATTTTATTTATAATTTCTTCTTTGAGTCCCCCCAATTTTTTCATTTATTTTTAATTTGTCTTAAATAGTTACATTATTTTATATACCTCAAGGTTTTGAAAACACACATTTTTTAAACTTAAAATGGATGTGATTTAATTTCATGAATTGTAAACCACCATGTTTCAATAAGCCCTTTGAAATTGCATTCAACTGAAGAAAATGCATCAAACAATATTTTGAATGAACTTTTGAAATCTATAACATTATTGAAGCATATAGAAAAAATCCATTTAATATATTTCTAATAATAAGTGGTTTCTTTTACAAAAATACTGTTTTTCGTGTAAATCTACAGGGTGAACCTTGAAAGGATAATAGTAATTAAGAAAAGCATTTAAATAAGAGGTGCTTGAAAAGCAGAAGAAATTTAGTTCATAAATAACCTAGGTAGAGAAAGAAGTGCCACAAGTTGTTCATTCCTTTGAAGGAACAGTAATGGCTTCCCCCCCTTTCTTCAAATCCAGTAAGAACAAAACTTGGTAATAAACAGGAGCCAAACTAATTTGGAATCATTCTTTTCTCATTTCCTAGCGATATCACTCAGCTACATATAATGACTGAAATTAAAATAACTAGATTCTAAGGTTCTATCTAGAATAATGAAACTTATCAGACTGTTGCAGCTTCCTTATAAACCAACAGATTCAGTTGTGATTGCCTGGCTTGTCACCTCGTAAGGGGACTATAATTTCAGAGAAACTGAAGAGGAGAAAAAATGTTTTCAGAAATTTCACTTTAATTTTAATTTAAAATATTCATTTCTAAAAATTGTTAATGAATATGAAGCAATACTTCCAGAGTTATAAAAGAGAACACTGACAACCTTTTTGCAAATGAATATGCAAAAATCTTAGTGTGGTAAAATATGGTGGCAGAATGTCTTAACAGTCTCTTCCCATGAGCATGGAAGTGTCTTCACTGCAGATTCAAGGCTGGCTGGGAGATGGAGTGAACTTCAACAAAACCCACAACTTACTTCTGATTCTGAATTCCCCTATTAAAGAAAGAATTAGTTGTCAGATTTAGAATTATTGTGAGCTGTTATTGAAGCCTTTCATGCCAAAATTTTAGCTTTAAGTACTTCCCCTAGGGATAAAATTGAAGGGAAATGACTATGGCATATTTGTATTTGATTCTTTCATGAGCAAAATGATATGAATATGATGAGAAGTACAGATTACAAAAAGGAGTAATTTAAAATTTGAGAAACATTCCATTCAGACCATTTCTCTAAAAACACTTAGAAATGGAATATTCTAGTATAAAGTCTTTGGCACTTTTGGGGAACCAAAATCAAATCTACCTTGCAATTAATAAAAACATTAGACTAATTTTAATGCATTTCTTAGGTAGTTAGTTTTATTTTGCAGTTGTTTGTAAGCTATTGCGGTAAGTACTTCATAAGCTTATTAGATCTTTCCACATCAACCCTGTGCTGCAATTTCATTCAATATCTTGCTTGATTAAACAAGACAGAAGAATAAATCTCTTTTCCCCCAAACACTTAACTAGAAAAGGTTAGAACTTTTTAGAAAAGCAAGTAAGCTCAGGTCAAGACCTTGTGTTTTTTACTTAGACTAGGCTCTGCTGCCTCTCTCTGGGCTCAATTTTCTTGTACTCCAATCTCATTCCCTTTGTGGAATAGTTTCTCTGGCTCCATATAGAGTATCCGGATGTTTCGGGAACATTGGTGTTTTGTACTCTCTAAAATCTTTTAACTGGTTCAGTTGGAAAACCTCCATTTTATCCAACTCATAGCTCAGTGTGTCTGAACCTTTAAAATGTCTTAAATATCAAGATTCCATACCTCACTTTCATCCATAGAAATGTCCAATTATTTAGTGTCAATCAAAACCAAAAAGATATATTTAAAAAAAAGAATTTTCCATAAACATACTCATCTACACATCACAAGAAATACCAGAATGATAGGAGACTGACTGGTCCAGGTGGGTTTTCAGTGTCCCTCATAGTTTTATTATTCTTGGAATATAAATGCAACTATTATATATTGTATTTAAAATATTACTTTATTTGACTAAAAATATAGCTTACTCATTGTGTTTAAAAAATAAACTAATAAAATATAAGGTATGTTTTAATGTCCCACTAAAGCCTTGAATCCAACCACCTAGAGATAATCACAAAGTTTCTTTTCATGGTTTAAAGACTTGTACATCCTTGGTTTGTTCATCAACATTGCTCATTTATGTAGGTAACATGAGTGTTCAAATCGCTGTTTTGATGTGGAAGCTTCATAAACTGAAATTGCAGCTGAAAGATAGTAAACAATACAATCTTGCACTTGTGGATTTTATGTGTGAATTATTGAAATATGAATTTTATTGAAGGATCAGATATTGACATGACCTGAAAAGTCGAACTCAATTTCATAATAAGAGTCCAGCTTCCCTGAAGTCAAAAGGCCAATGAAGGGCACTGAAGCCTGGATTAGTGTAACTGTCAGGACAGAGTGACAGAGGTTTCATGATCTCCAGGGTCTGGGAACAGTGTATTTTGGGTGTTGTCGAACAAATTGTTTAGAAGCAGAAAAGTTGGTTCTCATCAGGACATGCTTCCAGTGATGCTATGAATCACACATGTCCTGACAAAGAAAATACTCACCTAACATGTTTTCTATTAGGGATTAATATGTAAATATTTGAAAATGTGAGTAACTTGATGAAGGAGATACAATGAATACCCAATATTTGAATATGTTTATGCATACTGTACCCAGGACAAAGTTTTATTCAATATAATATACTATTTACTTGATGACATTAGTCTGTTTTATTCATCCAGAATTCATTTTTCAAAATATGTGTCAGGACAAAATAGCATTTAAACATAATAGATATGAATAGGTAATTGGCCCCAATCCTTATATAAATTCATTAATTTGAAGTAGTAATGTAAAGAGTTAACACACAACAAATACTTGTTCAAGAATGCCACATCCTTTTGAAACATTAGTTTGTATTGCATTCAATTTAAATGGAAAGCCATTCTGCAAAATCTAACTAAACTGATTCTAAAATGTACTCTTTATACTCAACTAGATACATACTTCATGAAAAACAACTTAAATGCTAAATGAAAACCAATTTTTATTTTTCTATAGGTTATCTTATATAATAGGCTGATATTTTTTATCAATTTTTTTGTTCCAGGAAGGTGTTAAGTAACTCAAAATAACTTTTTAAAATATCTTTATTTTTATTTATTTATTTATTTTTATGTGGTACTGAGGATTGAATCCAGTGTGTCATGAATGCGGGGCAAGCACTCTACCACTGAGTTACAACCCCAGCCCTCAAAATAACTTCTTAATATGATTCTTCTTTGCATTGTCACCACTAAATGATATGGGAGTTTTATCAAATAATGAAAACCAATATTTTAAAATTTGGCAATAAAGAATTCAGAAAAGCTAATGTATAAATAGAGGTAAATATCATTTTTATCCTGACTGCATAAATAATGATATAGAATTTGTACAACAAATTTGTGAATTGGGTTGGTGAAAGAGTAGATATTATTCTTTTATTACTGAAGGCAGAAAAAAACATGGTTCACTCATAATTTGTCTTCAATGCTTAGTGCATAACACAAAATATTTTTAGCATGTAGGTTGAACTTTAAACTGATGTTGTTTATCAATCTCCTGAAGTGTCTACATACTTTTCGAACTACAAAATAATAACATATTTTGTTTTTAATATATTTTTCTCCTTCATTAGAAAATACAGTTAGATGATTTAAACTTCAAATGCTCATAGCAAGTTGTTGACTTTAACAATAGTTTAATGTTTAGCCTAATGCTAAAGATGAAAATGCACTGTCTTCTTTGTGGCATATTTTAAGAGGATGGTAATTATACGTCCATGCTACACATGAATAAAGTTCCATTAAAATATTTTGAGTATTGTGTACTAAAATATTTTGTATTATGTGCATGTTTAGATTTTTCTTTCAATTGATCATTAATAGACATTTTCATAGCAAGAATATTTGTGTTTGATATTTTTTTGAAACTATCTAGGAGGGGCCTTTAAGTGATTAATAAATGCATTTTGGATCACAAAATAAATGGACAAATGCATAATCTTAATAGGGAAGCATTAGCTTAGATAAGATTCCTATTTATGTTTCTCGCTCAAAAAAGAGCACCCTGATGTGATTCCAAGTGTAGGATTAGCCCATACAATTTAGATAAGTCTTTTCTAGAACAGGGCTTGTAACTTAGAAAATGATAAAAGTTACACTCTTGCTTTGAATCATGCTTGTTTTGCTTATAGATAATTCCAGTATTAGCATATATATTAGTTACAAAGGATCATTAGTAATCTCTGCTTTGGGAATAGATAGTAATACTCATAACCCTCTTACTAGGAAACATGGAAAATTTCAAGATCTAGAAGTAGGAGAGGAACCTCTCTTTGCTGGCTCTATTCATGCTACTCCTGTCCCATCATCCTTGGTGACCTGGGTCACCTGTTGTGAGACATTGCATATTACTGTTCCATGCTGGTCTGGTTACATCAAGATATTACTGTTGCTATAACTTAGCAGGAAGCACTTAGGAATCTATCTAAAAATGCTCAAAATTTCATCTTTCAATATAGAGTTTTTATGCTTTAGCTGGATTACAGGCAAAACGTGATAAAGTACTTTTTTTTTTCCTTTACCAGAATTCCAGGGAGTGCCATATTGTACTTTTGAGGGAAGGAGTGGGAAACTAGGTTGGTCTACACTCCTCAGACTTTGTAAAGAATCCAATAAGACAATAGACTTGGTGTTATAAAATGTAATTTCTTACCGTAATACTTCAAGTCTTCTATTAACTTCAACCATAGCTATGTATCTTTGAAGCCCAAGAAAGAAGAATTAAAATTATAGTATAGTGAACATTAGAAGTGAACAGAATAAAAATACATGAAGGTTTTCGAGACAGAAATAAATTTGTCCATCTTTTTAAATGAGGATTCACAAAATATATGAGGATTCACTAAATATGTAAGGAAATGAGAAATTTAAAGTAATTGACTATATGTAATTTTTATTTTTTAAAATATTATTTTTGGTTTCTTTGCTTGGGCTGCATGACACTTTAAAATCACACAATAGAAACCCAGAGAAAGTGCAGGGCACTTCTGATCACTGAAATCCTTCCTGTCATGCTGAAGAATTATTTTCCTGCTTCCATAGCACATGCTGCTGAATGGAATGCTTTGGTTTTAGAGAAATGTTATTTGGGGGTCTCAGCATTACCTGGAAATTTGTTCCTAATGACTCTTGCATCCTTTCCTCCATGTTCCCTATTTTCCATTGAAAACATCCTCTGGCAAGGATACCTGAAACTAAGAACAAAAAGCTTTCTCTCAGATCTATGCAAACAGAATTGACATAAGCAGAGTAAGTGAGCAATTTTATGCTGGTTTGGTTAACAAATTGATTTGAGAACAGATGCTAGAGCTGTCTGAAATAATAAACAGGTTCGTTGGTGACTGGAAGAGACTGGTATTTAATTCTTGGTTGTGATCCTTTCCTTTACTGACAGTGTCATGTCTCTGCATTCATTGCTCTGTATTCCACATTGGTCTGGTACATGGCTGAGGGTGCTCACTGCTGAATGATATGAGACACAAGAAGCCCTGACCACCTCTACTTGGAGCTCCCTTCTTTTCTCTTTCCTTGGGGACTTCTGAATTTTCTTTCTTTCTGAACTTAAAGGTGCTTCCACTAGGACACCTTTCTTGTCCCCCAGGTGTGTTTGATGTCTGTTTCTGCATCCTCACACAGCGCCTGTGCCTCTCCTAATAATGATGCACAGCCCACTTTCTTATGATCATTTATTTAAATGTTTGTCTTCCTCATGAGATTGTCAACTATGTGGAGCTATGTGTATTACCTTGCTGGTTTAATGCTGATCTGAATGAACCTACTTTAATACCCAGTAGACAAGTTCTCATGAATAGTCATTTCATAATGAATGAATGAACGGATTTTCTTTTCCTGGATTTTTGTTTGTATCGTTAACAAATAAAGCCATCCAGGCAGCAGGGCACATGTCGGTCGTTTGACACAATACACTAAAGGAAATATGCCCTGGCCTTAGAAGACAGCTGTTATTTGGATTCCAGCTCACCAAGATTTTCATCCTTGTGAGCACCTGCTGAAAAGAACTGTCAAACTGGCACTAGTGCTGACTCGTTTGTAATCTTAAAGTTTACCTAAAAAGAAACCATAAAGGATGCCATCAGGTTCTATTTTCCAAAATCCGCATAGACAGTAAAGGCATTTATCTAAATAATGTTTTGGCTTCACACAACATCAATAAACACTTCATGGAGATTAAACTGACTGAAAACCTTTTATACTTGTCAAATGATTTCTGTTGGCTGAGTAGATTTTCTTTTAAAGAATAAAAAAAGTAAGGTTGTTTTGCATTAATGCATTTGGGAATGGGTAAATGATTTTCCTTAAATCACATTTTTTTGACAATGAACATGGAGTAAAGGATTATTAAAACTGATTTCTCACAATGTTGTTTGTATACCTTAGAACAAACATGTGAGGCTTTCTCCATCAGTGAATGCCATGTGTTGATGTGATTGATGGATTATAATTAACCTTGGCAACATGTTTTACACCTTAACTGGATCAATCAAAATTAGTTATCCTGAGAGACAGTAAAATCGCTTCTATCCTCAGCTTACTGCAATAAGTAATGGCCTTTTCTTAGAAGAGTTCTCAAAACATAGAGAACAAACACTTGGCTATTGAATCTACTTCTTAAAGTAAATGATAGGTCAATGGGATTGAAATAATTTAACTTGAAGGAGAAAAAACTCCAGGCCCATCTAGGAGCTGTTTCCTCGCAAACTCTGAGTGGGTCATAGGAGTCTTTCTGGAAGGGAAGGAGGGAGAAAGGGGCATTTCAGAATTTCTGTTCCTCTCATCTGTTCAAAGGGAAAATTTCAGAAAAGAATCTCCATTTTCTAAGTATATATTAAGGAAGTTGCTGTCCTATATGTCACTATTGAACTATAGAGAATGATATCAAGTAGGGCAAGGTATGCAGCTCATTTAAACATCTGAGTTCCCTTTGGCTCAGCATCTCCAGTGTCAATTTTGTTTTCTAAATGTTGCCATTGAAGAAGGCTTTGGCAATAAGATAGAATCTTGTCCCCACCTGGAAAATCTCCTCCTGGAAGACTTTATCCTAGATGTTTCTTCATTGCACCCTGATGTAGTCTTCATCAAGCATCAAAAGATAAACTTTTTTTTTAATAGTCTGTGCAAAGCTTAGACTTTTATTTTTTTTTTTATTTTTTTTTATTTTTTTCCTTTTCTTAACCCCAGTAGTATGTGAGCTTCTTCATATACACCTGTAGCTTTCCAATTAGTTGCCTACAGGGGCCAAGTCCAAATGTAAATGCTGGAGACAGGGCAGTGGAGACAGTGGAGAGAGGCACATACAGTCTAATGAAGGCAGGAAAATGTAGTGTTGTTCTAGATGTATAGAGGTCATTTGCCAGACACTTGAATGGTTTTGTAATAAATTCTTAGTTTTGAAACATTATGATTGTTTTTTTTTTTTTGTTGTTGTTGTTGTTTTAAATCTGGAGACTGCAATTGGCCTGTAAAGTACCAAAATATGCATTGTGATTGGGAGCCAATGACAGTTGTAGTTTCATGTTTTAAGACCCACTAGTGGTGGGTCACTTGGAGGCTGGCGTGCTAGGGATTCAGGGCATGGGCCTGAAAACTGGAATAACACAACAATGAAAAAGTTTCAATGCCAGAAGCTTGGCTCAGAGCCAGCTACTGACCAGCCATGAAACCTTAGATAAGTTGTGTTGTGATGATTAAATGAGTCAGTGAACATTAGTGGCAGAGGTGTTTGCCTTCATTGTTAGAAGCAGGGGAGCAGGGTTGAACTTTGCTCTCCCAATCTCTGCTCAAGTGGCAGTCTGTGGAGTACCTGTGTCCAGGGCCTTGGGATGCCTTTGTACCAGCACCTTCACAAAATTCCTGATTCCAAGAATAGAAGCCAGGTAGTTAAGATTTTAAGCACTTATCAGGTGATTCTGCTGCTTCCCCAAGTGTGGAGCAGAGAGAACTCAGTCTTTGGGGTCAAAACCTAGCTCTGGCATTTACTGGCTATATTGACTTGAACTGGTGATAAACTGTCAAAATATAAATCTCTTTATTTTCCAAATGCTCACAAGTGCAAAGTGTTCTTTGAGAACTGGGCATTTCCAGCACAATTCTTGGCACTTCATACACACTCTCCAACTACAAATTCTCCTGTCTTCTCAGTCTCCATATAGTAATAGACTGGTTATGATATTTTGAGAAATCCTCTTAATAAACAAAAAGAAAGAAAGTGAGTTTCAAGGGTGAGGATTCTATCCTTTAGTTCTGGAGTGGAATTAAGTCACTTTGGGAGTTGATTTCCTGTGCTATCCTCTGGTGAATTTATTTGTTATACTATGCCTTTCAATGGTACAACCATGGCTTCTCATAATTCTTTGCACAAATAGTAATTGAGCAGTAGAATTTAGGTTACATTTTTCTTTTTAAGAAAATGAATAATCATATTAACATGTGATGCTTTCTGGCAGTACATGAAATCAAATTTTTATTGGGAAATAGCTATTATAACTCAGCAATTTAAATTTTCCTATGCAACCTTGATTTATTTTTACCAGAAATAGTTCAACCTATATATAGACAGTAAGGAACAAAGATGTGAGGGAAAGAAATCTCTAGTTCAGTTTCTATGGCATCATAGAAACTGACACTCGACCACTGAGACACAGCCCTATTTTGGATTTTATTTAAAGACAGGGTCTCACTGAGTTGCTTAGTGCCTTGCTTTTGCTGAGGCTGGTTTGAACTTGTGATCATCTTATCTCAGCCCCCCAAGCCTCTGGGATTACAGGCATGTACCACTGCACCGGGCCACAACAGCATATTTTTAATAAAGTAGGCATGGTGACATCCATTATTATTATGCTAAATATACTGATGCTTGTGAGTTTTCCATGTTGTAGCAAATAAAGATGCCTTGATGCCAAGTCTCAGATGGGTCATATAAATCACCTACTGTCCCTCTGTCATAGCATTTATCACAGGGTATCACCTCTGTGCATCTCTAGTCTCAATTCAAAATTATAAATTCCAGCCTGAGGTTATTGATATTTTATGCTTAAATTTTTAGACAATTCAGACAAAACCGGGTTTCATGGAATTGCTTAGGAAAAAGTTCATCAAAGAGTGCAAAAATTTAAGTTTGTGTCATTATTTTCCAACAGCTTATAGTTTGCTTAGGAAGAAAAAAATAAAGGCAAAAAAAGAAGAGAGAGGGTGGGAAAGAGAGTAAAAGAAGAAAGAGTAAAATAGAGTGCCATTACCATTTCCAGCGTGAACTTTCATTATGAATTGTTCCAACATAGGATGCAAGCTCAGAGCTTTGAATTAATTGGCACTCACTATATGCCACCTGATGATAGTGACAAATTAACCCACTTCAGCATGGGAGCCACTATCTGTGTATCAAGGAGCTGCAGAGATGACAATGAAAAGGTGCATGGCAAGTGATGAATGGTACATGCTGATGCCAGCAAGCCCCTTGCTCCAGAGATGGATTGTTTAATTGTTCCTGCTTCAGATTCGTACTGTAGACACCATAAACAACTTAGTTTAATCAACCAGAAACTTGGGCTGTCATAGATTGAAATTCATAGCGGGTTAGTTTCCTTTATTGAAAGCTATGGAGATTCTTGTTTTATCCAGATATAAAAGTGCACATGAAAGGTACTGATGTCATCACCATGGTTACAACTGGACTGTCCATCTATTTGCCCAGCTGGGTGGGCACTTTATTAACAAATAATAGTGTTTATCAGGCTGGGCATTCAGATGAACCCATTTTCCATTTAATCTGTTTATTTGGAAAAATTCATTTGTCTACACAGAAATATTTGTAGTTCTTTCATGATTTTAAAAATAACTTTCTCTGATTCTTCAATTGTTTATGTTTTTCTTTTTCTTATCTAGTTTTTAAAACCTGTTCTCTATATATCAGTATAATTTTAGCATACTCATGTGTAATTTTCTTCCTTATTTTCTTTTAGATCATTATTTTCTTGTTTTCCATGTTAAGATGATCACTTGCATTTCAAGTGAACCTCACTCACCAAATACCAGGTCTTCTTGCCACTTAATTCCTGAAAAGTTATTACTTCCTGCTTATATAAGGTCTGAATTTTTCTTTCCTTATTTTTGCTTGCAAGTTGACAAGAAAACACATTATTTTGAAGACCCATTTGGCTTTAAGTTAATGTTTTAGCTGTAGCTGAAGAATCCCCTGGCTGGTCACGTTTTTCCTCTTGGAAAATAGATTGGGGCTAATCTCTGCATTCTAACTTCTACTTGTTTGGTTAATGCCATTACTTTTACTTGAAAAGGACTTAAGGAAAGTTTTCCCTTCTCCTAGGCTTTGGATACCAAATGTTTTTTCCCAATCAGCTAGAGTCCTTCCTGGTTCTGAGGAGTTCTAGGTTCCCATTGAAGCAACAGACACTGAATTTTAAGACAGCAACTTATGTTTCCAAAGTTGCTAAGAAAGCACCTCAATCAGGGGTGGAGACTTGAATTATCAAGTTATTATGAAACATTTTAACAAGGAAAGGGAAGTCTGGCCACTTTTATTCCTGGATAAATTTAACCTCTATTTCATAAGGCCTCTTTTTCTAAACACAGTATTCCATTACGAAACTTATGATAGCAAAGTACAGCTCATTTTTTTTCCAGAGACTTTTAAGAATTCTTTAAAACAAAACAAACAAACAAACAAAAACAAAAAATACAAAATCAAAAAACAACTAGTTGACCCAGGATATGGTGACCTAATTTATATTTGGATGGATTTTATGATCCATTAAAATTATCCCAAGATAGAAATGATGGGTACTATTTATCAGGAATGCTGAGAGCAAAGAGCTAGCTAATCAGTGATTTGGTGCTGCAAAGTACACTGCCTGGCTCCAAATATGCTAAGTCAAAGTTGGAGTCAGTTTGCTTATTTCTTGTCATTATCATGCTTTCTGATCAAAGTAGTTAGTGTTTCTGCCTCCAAATCCTGGTCCCCTGATGACTTAGTGCTAAATCATTCACCTTTCCTTCATCCAGTTTTCCAAACACAGGTCAGAGATTGTCTTACCTTCAGGACAGGACTACTTTATTCTATCCAAATAACTAGGATTATTTCTATGGGAGCAGCCCACTGCTCATGTTAGAAGAATGTTAGGATACCCAAGGACCCCATGTGGAATGGATGTCCAGTCCTTATTCCTTGGTGATAGACATTTCTGATTTTCAAAAGAAACCGGCTAGGTAGGGCAGAGTGTCTCTGTTAAGTATTATTTTATAGACAAAGAACTAAATCCCCCAGGTGTTCAGTTCTCATACTTTTATGCCCTTTCTATTCCCAAAAAGGAAGAGAGGTTCAGGAGGGGAAGGTAAAAGTTTAAGAGATTGTGCTAGAAACTCATCCACTTTCAGTTTCGAAATGATTTGACAAAAGAGCTCAAACTGAGAGACAACAGTTTGAGGTAAGCTTCAAAGAAAAAATAATAATAAAAAGCAGAAATTGTGAATTTTTAGTGGCATTTAGCATTTCATGATGAGGGTGGTGATAGAGGTTATGTGTGTGTGTGCAGATGTGCGTGAGGGTTTAAGGCAGGAATTCTGATCCCAACTTTTATCATCGAATACAAAGCACAAGGGAAAAATCCATACAATTCCAAGTTTGGATATTCACTTTTTAAACTATAAACCTAATATGCCTAAAGTACAGCAATATCATGACTATTTAATTCTTTAATCTGCTGATATAAACATTTTTAAGAGAAGGAAGAATCTTTGCTGAGGAATACATTGAAAGACCCATTATAAGGCATTCCTCAACTTTTGGATCTAGTGGTCTGGCACTCAGGGAACAGATAACCAGAACAGTTAAAGTACTAAAACACAGGAGAATTTGACATAATGGAAATAGAGAAAGAAGGACAATACTAACAGAACAAGCATGAGTGAGCAGGAGGGTCCAATCAGAGGAGGACTTTGAGGGTCTGGGACAGGTGCTGGGGTAGGTAGGATCTTGGAAGAGGGGACTAGAAAATTCAATTAAATTTCTAAATTTTCATCACTTTTTGTTGTTCATAATCTCTTTGTATGCATGTGTATGAACAAAAAGATCTTTTTGGGGGGCTAATTCAGGCTGAATTCTGAATTAAGGTAAGCACAGATGAGATCTGAAGCTAGTGAAGGAGACACTAGAGCTGGGGTACCAGGGAATGTTGGTTGGCCTCTGAGCAACCCAAGGGAACACCAACATCTTTGGTGCTCTTGAAATTTTGGCCCAATCCTAGTGTTGGTCTAATGGCCATAAAATAAAGGGTAATCCTGGTTATGATCATCAGAGGTGATTTCCTTATCATCAAAGACGACCTGGATAAATCTAATTCACCCAGAACTCAAGGCTTGTGTTCAGGTAGTCATTCTGTTGCATGTCTGTGGATGCAAAACTATATAAATGCAGTTATCTTCAAGAGGAGCCCAAATGTGGTTCCATTCATTTTCTCATGATTACTAAGAAAATCAAGATATCTTTTTTTTTGGTTCTATGAATTCTCTAACTCTCATAAATTACCTGTTGATTTGCTGGTTGGAGAATAGAATTTTACTACTGTTTATTGAGAGCATTTATACGCATTTTACTTACATTATTTCATTAATATTCAAAACTCTTCTGAGTAGTTATTATCATTTCTATTTTTTTTTTTGGAGGGGAAAGAACTGAGGATTAGAGAGGGTAATTAATTTACTTTGTATTATTCTAATAGTAAGTGGGAAGGGCTCAGAGGTATTTATAAAGCAAACATAATTTTTGCTGGGCTGCAGAGCACTAGGAGTTTTCCACTGGGGACAACACAGTAGGAGCCTGGCAGGGAGGAGGAGGCACCTTGAATACAGGCCAGGATGCTATGCTGTTCAGGATGTGTTCATTTAGGCAACAAGTATTTATTGAGTACCTACCACTTGCCAGACACTGTTCCAAGTCTGTATATCAAATAGTGAACAAAAGAAATTCTCTAGAACTTACATTCAGTGGAATTCAGCTGTTTCAGGGACAGCGACACCAACTCCTTGTTCAGGCATTTGACATTCCCTCTCATGAATGATGCATCTGTGAATGCTAACCTGTCTTCCCCACACTGTTGTGAAACATGAAATTTTGAGGTGGGTCAGCATTTACTTAACATTACTTAACACCTCCTTATGACCTGGTTGGCCTATAAATCCATATTTGGCCACATTAGCATCATATTAGCTTTTTGTTGCTGTGACAAAATATGTAAGAAAATCAATTTAAAGGAATAAATATTTATTTTGGCTTACTGTTTCAGAGGTGTCATTCCATGGTCAGCTGGCTTCTTGCTAAGGACCTGTGATGAAGCAGAACATCATGGCACGAGGGCGTGGTAGAGTAAACCAGCATACATCTTGGTGGCCTGGAAGCAGAGCTCCAGAGAGAGGAGGAGGTTGTTGGATGGATGATGACCCTAATGACTTACTTCCTCCAACTAGGCCTCACCTCCTCTAGTTTCCACCACCTCCAAATAGTGCTGCCAATTATGAACTTACCAATGACTTAATTCATTGGTGAGGTCAAAGCCCTTGTGATCCATTCACTTTCCAATAGCCTCACCTGTGAACATTGCTGCACTGCTGACCAAGCCTTCAACAGATGAGCCTTTGGAGGATGTTTCAGATCCAAATGATAATAAGCATTAACAGATATGTTGTAATGACTGTTGGATCTGTGTGCCTCTTTCTATCCTAGGCAATGATTCTTATTATATCTTTCTAGGAGCACTGTTCCCTCCTTATTCAATACTGGGCTCTGTTCTTCACAGATTCTCTATGGTCTAATATGCTGAGGAGGGTTGGGCAATGACTCTTCTCAATGGTTACAGTTATAAGGCTGGCCTTCAGCTATTTCACTTCCTGAGTTAGCCCTTCATTATATCAGCTGTAAACACCAACATAACAGAGCAGATGGGGCCAGGAAAGGCATGAGTAGCATCCCTCACCTTGACTTCCTGTCTCCCTTTTCTCAGGCAAAACTTTTGTCCTTCCTTATTCAGCTGTAATGAGACATCAGAAAAGGCCAATAGCTAGCTATCTAGTTATCTTGTGATCTGCTTAGGAAAAGAGCAAACCAATCGCACCATGGATAGAAAACTCATTATATTTACTTCCAGTATTTGCAAGTGATTTATTAAAGAAAAAAATAATAGTAGAGTAGATTCTAGTTTATCCTTATAATAACATGTCTCTTGCTCTCTTGCATTCAAATTTGTTTCCTGGAGATGGGATAAATTATTTAATTTACTAGGAAGTACTGTAATATAGACTGTGTTTGTGGGAATTTGTTATGTCTGAAAATAATATTCAACTCCTCCAACTTTCCATTTTTTCTTGTGAAATTTCATATGATGTATACCTTTATGCCTTTTAATATTTTTAAATATATGGAAATAAATACCAAATGAAAAACATTTTTGCCTCAGTAAATATTTTTAACCAGACTGCTCCAAATAATGATTCCCCAGTTAATGCGTACATATATTTTTGCAAAATGAAAAGTTCATTTAGTACTGCAAAATAAATAATGGCTTTAATAACTAGTGCTCCACTTGGTGTCTGCCTTTAAACATTGTTAGAACAACGAGCATCACCCAATTCCTTGTGGCCCCTGTTTTCTTGGATGATTCTATTTATGCCTTTCTAATTCTGACTATATTTTGACATTTTCAAGTAAGAGTACGGCATCTGTTGAATAAATGCTCACTCAAAATGGATTTCCTTCAATTATCACCCTGATATTAATCTCTAACTACAAGCTCACCTTTCCTCACTGCGGCTGACAGCTGCACCTGTGCTCTGGCAACATCATTCTCAGGAAGGAAGGCAGAGTTGCCTTCTGCCTTAAAAGTGGTTCAAAACCTCCAATACTTGAGCATTCTTCATATTTCTTCTATTATTGCATTTCATGTGCATGTTATGATTTTCTTCTCAAATCTGTGCACAATGCTTGAACAGAATAGTATTTAGATGGGGCACTGATTGGCTACACTGATAAATGGTGAGTCCTTATGGCTACACTGATAAATGGTGAGTCCTTACATTGAAGTTACTGTTACAATTAATTTGTCTAATTATGATTTTTCTGTTTACCTTATATTAAAACTTTGACAGCACTAATTTATACTTTTTTAAAGAGAGAGAGAGAGAGAGAGAGAGAGAGAGAGAGAGAGAGACAGAGAGAGAGAGAGAGAGAGAGAGAGAGAGAATTTTAGTATTTATTTATTTTTTTAGTTATCAGCAGGCACAACATCTTTGTTTGTATGTGGTGCTGAGGATCGAACCCAGGCCGCATGCATGCCAGGCGAGCGCACTACCGCTTGAGCCACATCCCCAGCCCCTATACTTTTTTTATTTTTTAGAGCATCATAATTATACAGAATAATTAGGTTCAATTTGACAAAATCATACAATGCAAGAAATTTGATTTCAAGCACCATTCCCCTCTTTTAACTTCCTCTTACCTCCCACTATTCTCCTTTTTCTACTTTGTTAAACTTCTTTTCTTCCACATACACATAAAAGTGAAATTTCCTTTGATGCTATTATATATGATTATAACATGATTTTGTTAAATTCATTCCATTCATCTTCCCCTTTCCCTTTCTTCTTCCCTCTTATTCTTCGACGTCTTCCCTAATTTTTATGGTATCTGATCCCCTCTTCCACTGCCTTCTTTCTCTTATTTTGTTCTAGCTTCCACATATGAGCCAAAACATTCAACTTTTGATTTTTTGTGTCTGGCTTATTTCACTTAGCATGATTTTCTCCTTTTCAATCCATTTAATGGCAAAAATCCATTTAATGGCAAATGCCACTGTATATATATTCTCACATTTCCATTCATCTCTTGATGGGCATCTGGAGTGATTCCATAATTTGGCTATTGTGAATTACACTGCTACTAACATAGGAGTGGGACAGCACTAAATGTTAGATTGAGATTTCTCATTGCAGTGCAATCATAAATTTTTACTTTGTCATATTTTATTAATCATAAAGGACATCATAATATTATTAAATATTATATATTTATTATCTATTTGTACTGTGAATTCATGTAGAAAAAAATGATTAATATAATTTTATTTTAAAATAATGAATTATATTTAACTAACCCTGTAATACTTAATTATTGCTGAAAATCTTATTAATTTAGTGTATATTTTCCATTGGCTCACAGTTATTAGAATATATGTTATAAGCTACAAATCATACTGAATACACTAGTAGTAGCACTGCCCTAAGATATGCCTGCAAATGATCTTAAAGATATATTTTATACACACATGATATACTTTTATTTTCCTTTTGGACTGAAATCAACATCTGATTTCAATTACCATACATGATTTCTCTGCTAGTGCTATTTAAGTTGAACTAGAATATCTATAAAAACCCTATATTTTAGAACTAAATAAATACTTTCAACAAGGTTGAAGGATTCATCATCAATAAAACAGCTCACATTTATACATACACATAAGAACAATCCCATTTCTCTATGTGTACTAATAATGAACAGGGAAACCAAAATAAAGTCAATAATAGCATTGGTAATTGTTCCAAAGAAAACAAGTGATTGGATATAAACAAAAATGTACACCTTGTATGTAGAAAATTATAAAATGCAGATGAAAGAAATCAAAGAAGACCTAAACAAATGGTAGGACATGATGTTCATATATTGGACATATCACATAGGAAACGTGTCAATTCTCCTGACATTCTTAGTAGATAAGATTATTTTTATTTTTTTTAATTTGTTTTTAATTTTTTATTGTGGGTTGTTCAAAACATTACAAATTTCTTGACATATCATATTCCACACTTTGATTCAAGTGGGTTATGAACTCCCACCTTCACCCCATACACAGATTGCAGATTCACATCAGTTACACATCCATTGATTTACAAATTGCCATGCTAGTGTCTGTTGTGCTCCGCTGCCTTTCCCATCATCCACCCTCCCCCCTCCCCACCTCTCCCATCCCCTCCCCTCCTCTCTCTCTACCCCCTCCACTGTATAACCCTGAGGGTCTCCTTCCATTACCGTGCAATTTCCCTTCTCTCTCCCTTTCCCTCCCACCTCTCATCCCTGTTAAATGTTAATCTTCTTCTCCTGTTCTTCGTCCCTACTCTGTTCTTAGTTACTTTCCTTATATCAAAGAAGACATTTGGCATTTGTTTTTTAGGGATTGGCTAGCTTCACTTAGCATAATCTGCTCTAATGCCATCCATTTCCCTGTAAATTCTATGATTTTGTCATTTTTTAATGCAGAGTAATACTCCATTGTGTATAAATGCCACATTTTTTTTATCCATTCGTCTATTGAAGGGCATCTAGGTTGGTTCCACAGTCTTGCTATTGTGAACTGTGCTGCTATGAACATCGATGTAGCAGTGTCCCTGTAGCATGCTCTTTTTAGGTCTTTAGGGAATAGACCAAGAAGGGGAATAGCTGGGTCAAATGGTGGCTCCATTCCCAGCTTTCCAAGAAATCTCCATACTGCTTTCCAAATTGGCTGCACCAATCTGCAGTCCCACCAGCAATGTACAAGTGTACCCTTTTCCCCACATCCTCGCCAGCACTTGTTGTTGTTTGACTTCCTAATGGCTGCCAATCTTACTGGAGTGAGATGGTATCTTAGGGTGGTTTTGATTTGCATTTCTCTGACAGCTAGAGATGTTGAGCATTTTTTCATGTACTTGTTGATTGACTGTATGTCCTCCTCTGTGAAGTGTCTGTTCAGGTCCTTGGCCCATTTGTTGATTGGGTTGTTTGTTCTCTTATTGTCTAATTTTTGGAGTTCTTTGTATACTCTGGATATTAGGGCTCTATCTGAAGTGTGAGGAGTAAAGATTTGTTCCCAGGATGTAGGCTCCCTATTTACCTCTCTTATTGTTTCTTTTGCTGAGAAAAAACTTCTTAGTTTGAGTAAGTCCCATTTGTTGATTCTAGTTATTAACTTTTGTGCTATGGGTGTCCTATTGAGGAATTTGCAGCCCGACCCCACCGACTGTAGATCGTAGCCAACTTTTTCTTCTATCAGACGGCGCGTCTCTGATTTGATATCAAGTTCCTTGATCCATTTTGAATTCACTTTTGTGCATGGCGATAGAAAGGGATTCAGTTTCATTTTGTTGCATATGGATTTCCAGTTTTCCCAGCACCATTTGTTGAAGATGCTATCCTTCCTCCATTGCATGCTTTTAGCCCCTTTATCAAATATAAGATAGTTGTAGTTTTGTGGATTGGTTTCTGTGTCCTCTATTCTGTACCATTGGTCCACCCGCCTGTTTTGGTACCAGTACCATGCTGTTTTTGTTACTATTGCTCTGTAGTATAGTTTGAAGTCTGGTATCGCTATACCGCCTGATTCACACTTCTTGCTTAGCATTGTTTTTGCTATTCTGGGTCTTTTATTTTTCCATATGAATTTCATGATTGCTTTCTCTATTTCTACAAGAAATTCCATTGGGATTTTGATTGGCATTGCATTAAACCTATAGAGAACTTTTGGTAATATCGCCATTTTGATGATGTTAGTTCTGCCTATCCATGAACAGGGTATATTTTTCCATCTTCTAAGATCTTCTTCTATTTCTCTCTTTAGGGTTCTGTAGTTTTCATTGTATAAGTCTTTCACCTCTTTTGTTAGGTTGATTCCCAAGTATTTTATTTTTTTTGAAGATATTTTGAATGGAGTGGTTGTCCTCATTTCCATTTCAGAGGATTTGTCGCTGATATACAGGAATGCCTTTGATTTATGCGTGTTGATTTTAAATCCTGCCACTTTGCTGAATTCATTTATTAGCTCTAATAGTTTCTTTGTAGAGCCTTTTGGGTCTGCTAGATATAGAATCATATCATCTGCAAATAGTGATAATTTAATTTCTTCTTTTCCTATTTTTATGCCTTTAATTTCTTTCGTCTGTCTAATTGCTCTGGCCAGTGTTTCGAGAACTATGTTGAAGAGAAGTGGAGAGAGAGGGCATCCCTGTCTTGTTCCAGATTTTAGAGGGAATGCCTTCAGTTTTTCTCCATTCAGAATGATGCTAGCCTGAGGCTTAGCATAGATTGCTTTTACAATATTGAGGTATGTTCCTGTTATCCCTAGTTTTTCTAGAGTTTTGAACATAAAGGGATGCTGTACTTTGTCAAATGCTTTTTCCGCATCTATCGAGATGATCATATGGTTCTTATTTTTAAGTCTATTGATGTGGTGAATAACATTTATTGATTTCCGTATATTGAACCAGCCTTGCATCCCAGGGATGAATCCTACTTGATCATGGTGTACAATTTTTTTTATATGTTTTTGTATCCGATTCGCCAGAATTTTATTGAGGATTTTTGCATCTAGGTTCATTAGAGATATTGGTCTGTAGTTTTCTTTCTTTGAAGTGTCTTTGTCTGGTTTAGGTATCAGGGTGATGTTGGCCTCATAGAATGAATTTGGAAGTTCTCCCACCTTTTCTATTTCCTGAAGTAGCTTGAAAAGTATTGGTATTAGTTCTTCTTTAAAGGTTTTGTAAAATTCTGCTGTATACCCATCGGGACCTGGGCTTTTCTTAGTTGGTAGTCTTTTGATGGTTTCTTCTATCTCCTCAATTGATATTGGTCTGTTTAGGTTTTCTATATCCTCCTGACTCAATCTGGGCAGATCATATGACTTAAGAAATTTATCTATGCCTTCACTATCTTCTAATTTATTGGAGTATAAGGATTCAAAATAGTTTTTGATTATCTTCTGTATTTCTGAAGTGTCTGTTGTGATATTGCCTTTTTCATCCCGTATGCTAGTAATTTGAGTTCTCTCTCTTCTTCTCTTCACTAGCATCGCTAAGGGTCTGTCGATTTTGTTTATTTTTTCAAAGAACCAACTTTTAGTTTTGTCAATTTTTTGAATTGTTTCTTTTGTTTCGATTTCATTAATTTCAGCTCTGATTTTAATTATTTCTTGCCTTCTACTTCTTTTGCTGTTGTTTTGCTCTTCTTTTTCAAGGATTTTGAGATGAAGTATGAGATCATTTATTTGTTGGTTTTTTCTTTTTTTAAGGAATGAACTCCAAGCAATGAATTTTCCTCTTAGAACTGCTTTCAATGTGTCCCATAGATTCCGATATGTTGTGTCTGTGTTTTCATTTATCTCTAAGAATTTTTTAATTTCCTCCTTGATGTCTTCTATAACCCATTGATCATTCAGTAACCTATTGTTCATTCTCCAATTGATGTATGCTTTTTCCTTCCTTCTTTTATCGTTGATTTTCAGTTTCATTCCATTATGATCAGATAAGATGCATGGTAATATCTCTACTCCTTTATATTGTCTAAGAGTTGCCCTGTGACATAATATATGATCTATTTTTGAGAAGGATCCATGTGCTGCTGAGAAAAAAGTGTAACTGCTTGATGTTGGGTGGTATACTCTATATATGTCAATTAGGTCTAGGTTATTAATAGTGTTATTGAGTTCTATAGTTTCCTTATTCAACTTTTGTTTGGAAGATCTGTCCAGTGGCGAGAGAGGTGTGTTGAAGTCTCCCATGATTATGGTGTGGTGGTCTATTAGACTCTTGAACTTGAGAAGAGTTTGTTTGACGAACATAGCTGCACCATTGTTTGGGGCATAAATATTTATGATTGTTATGTCTTGTTGGTGTATGGTTCCCTTAAGCAGTATGTAGTGTCCCTCTTTATCTCTTTTGATTAACTTTGGCTTGAAATCTATTTTATTTGATATGAGTATGGACACGCCTGCTTGTTTCCGAAGTCCATATGAGTGATATGATTTTTCCCAACCTTTCACCTTCAGCCTATGTATGTCTTTTCCTATCAAATGCGTCTCCTGTAGGCAGCATATTGTTGGGTCTTGTTTTGTGATCCATTCTACTAGCCTGTGTCTCTTAATTGGTGAGTTTAAGCCATTAACATTTAGGGTTATTATTGAGATATGGGTTGTTCTTCCAGCCATATTTGTTTATTTCTGTTACTAAACATGGTTTGTTTTCTTCTTTGATTGTTTCCCCCCCCCTTTACTGTCCTACCTCCCACTGTTGGTTTTCATTGTTATTTTCCATTTCCTCTTCCTGTAATACTTTGGCTAGGATGTTTTGAAGAGATGGTTTTCTAGCTGCGAATTCTTTAAACTTTTGTTTATCGTGGAAGGTTTTAATTTCATTCTCCATCCTGAAGCTTAATTTCGCTGGATACACAATTCTTGGTTGGAACCCATTATCTTTCAGTGTTTGAAATATGTTATTCCAGGATCTTCTAGCTTTCAGAGTCTGTGTTGAAAGATCAGCTGTTATCCTGATTGGCTTGCCCCTAAATGTAATCTGCTTCCTTTCTCTTGTAGCTTTTAAAATTCTCTCCTTATTCTGTATGTTGGGCATCTTCATTATAATGTGTCTAGGTGTGGATCTCTTATGATTTTGCACATTCGGCGTCCTGTAGGCTTCTAGGATTTGGGATTCTGTCTCATTCTTCAAGTCTGGGAAGTTTTCTTGTATTATTTCATTGAATAGACTGCTCATTCCTTTGGTTTGGAGCTCTGTACCTTCCTGTATCCCAATGACTCTTAAGTTTGGTCTCTTAATGTTATCCCATATTTCTTGGATGTTCTGCTCATGGTTTCTTAACAGTCTTGCTGAGCTGTCTATGTTCTTTTCAAGTTGAAATACTTTGTCTTCATTGTCTGATGTTCTATCTTCTAAGTGTTCTACTCTGTTGGTAGTATTCTCCATTGAGTTTTTAAGTTGGTTTATTGCTTCCTGCATTTCTAGGATTTCTGATTGCTTGTTTTTTATAACCTCTATCTCCCTGTATAGTTGATCCTTTGCTTCCTGGATTTGTTTGCGTAATTCGTTGTCGAAGTGATCTTTCATTGTCTGATTTTGCTGTTTAATGTCTTCCTTGATACTCCAGATCATCTGAAGCATGTATATCCTGAATTCTTTATCTGACATTCCATCTGCTGCAGCTGTTACCTCTTCTAAAGTTGCGTTGACCTGCATTGCTTGTGGTCCTTTCTTTCCTTGTCTTTTCATACTGCTTGCGTATCTTTCCTGCAGGTGCGGGCGGCGGCTCTGCTCTCTCCTTATTTCAGTTGGGGTGTCGTGGCTACCACGCCAGCAGGTCACTGGGCCTGTTCTGGGAGCTGGTGGCGGCTCTGTTCTGCCCCTACTCCAATTGGGGTGACGAGTGTACCACGCCGGCAGGCCACCGGGCCTGATCCGCCGGTCGGTTGCAGGTTTGCCTACCCTGCAGGCGCGGGCGGCAGCTCTACTCTGCCCCTACTCCAAATGAGGTGACGTGTCTGTCGTACCAGCAGGCCACTGGGCCTGTCCCACTGGTCAGTCGCAGATCTGCCCACCTTTCAGGCACGGGTGGAGGCTCTGCTCTGCCCCTACTCCAATTGGGGTGTCATGACTACCCCGCCTGCAGGACGCTGGGCCTGTCCCTGGCAAGGGAGGCGACTCTGCTCTGTTACTACTCCAATTAGGGTGGTGTTTGTACCACGCCGGCAGGCTCCTGGGCCTGATCCGCTGGTCTGTTGTAGGTCTGCCTACCTTGAAGGCGCGGGTGGCGGATCTGCCCTGCCCCTCCTACCACGCCTGCGGACCCCTGGGCCTGATCTGCAGGTTGATCACTGGTCTGCTCACCCTGCGGGCACGGGTGGCGGTTCCGCTCCGCCCCCACTCCAATTGGGGTCACGTGACCACCACACCAGCAGGGCCTGATCCAGGCGTGGGAGAAGGATCTGCTCTGCCCCTACTCCAGTTGGGGTGACGTGTGTACCACACTGGCAGGCCACTGGGCCTGACCCGCCAGGCTGTCACAGGTCTGTTTACCTTGCAAGCGCGAAGGGCGGCTCTGCCCTGCCCCTCCTACCACGCCTATGTACTACTGGGTTGTGGGTCTGCCCACCTGGCGGGTGTGGGTGGCGGCTCCGCTCCGCCCCCTCTCCAATTGGGGTCACACGGTCACCACGCTGGCGAGCCGCTGGGCCTGCTCCGGGGGCTGGCGGCGGCCCGGCTCCTTCCCTCTGGCTCGAGGACAAATTGAGGAGACTCGGGTGACTGAGCCTCACCCCCCTTACCAGGAGACCACTGCTTATGTCACCGCTGGTATTGATGAAGATCTCTCCTCCACCACTTTCTGCTGACATCAGATCTCTGCCATGTTGGTATCCTATGCGAATGGCAGCATTTCGTTCCCCTTGCCGGGCAACCCAAGCAACGGGTGAGTCCTGACCGGCCCTCAGCAGGACCCGGACCGAGACGCAGTTTCCGCGGGCTCCTAGCCCCGGTCCAGGGAAGTTCCGGGAGCCGGAACTCGGCCGCTCCGTGCTCGGTGTAAGTTCCTATAAGTGTAAGCTCCAAGAAGCAGTCCCCGCGGGCTCAGTTCCCGGGAGCTGGAATTCGGCTTCTTAGTGCTTGGTGTTTGCTCTGATAGTAGCAGGGTCCAAGAAGCAGCCTCCACAGGCTCCGCAGCCCTGAGCCAGGGCGGTTCCGGGACGGTTCCGGGAGCCGGAACTCGGCCTCTCCGTGCTCAGTGTAAGCTCCGATAAGATCAGATTTTAAGAAGCACCCAGGCGCTGAACCCTAGCAATCTGTCTGCAAGCCGCAGGCGAATTGCAGCCTGAAATTACCTGTTCTATGGCTGACTGAGCTGCGGTCAGTCAAAAACAGGTATGGTGACGTCAGTTTACCAACATGGTGGCTGCTGGCCTCCTCTGTGGTCTGACCAGTGTGGAGAACCGAGATGGACCGCTTCCTTCCCCCGTCTCGAACCCAGAATTCAGCCCTGAGTGCGGTGCTTGCGCGGCTGGCAGAAACTGCAGCACTTTAACCCTGTGTCTCTATCCCAGCGCGCTTGCAGACTCTAGCCGCGGGGCGATTTGCTGAATAAGCAGTTTTACCCTCCGTGCGACAAACCTCTCGCGTTTGAGTCCCCGTAGCCGATCCTGGTGCGATGGAAATCCTTCCTCCAGGTTCCGGCGCACCCCACTATTGCTGGAAATTCCTAACAAGATATCCTTTAGCCGTCCTGACTTGTCATACTCCCACACAGTGAAGCAGCACACGGGGGTAATGCACTCCCCTCGCCGCCATCTTCCTTCCCCAGATTATTTTTAAATCATGAGGACAGAACTGGGAATAGTTGCAATGATGTTGAAAAATAATAATAAAATGGGAGAAATCCAGTCTAATGAACAATCAGACTTACTGAGCAACAGTAATCAAGACAGTTTGGCAAGAAGATAGATACAAATTAATGGAATAGAATAGAAAACCTAGAAATAGACCCATGCAAATTTTCTCCAATGATTTTTTGACAGAATTGTGAGTGCAATTTAGTGGAGGAAGGATATACTTATTAACAAATGGTCCCGGAAGAGTCAGATCTTAAGAAAAAAAAAAAAGAAAAAAAAACCCTAAACCTCAATATACACATTACACATCATATGAAAATCATCCTGGGGGTATGTTTCAGTGTAGATTGCAAGTCTTCCATGGGCAAGGCCTTGGGTTCCATTCACAATACCTGGATTATGGACTTAAAACATAGAACATTACAATACAAAATGTAATATTGGAAATGAAAACTACAAAAATTTTAGGAAAAAATGAAAGTATTCCACAATCTGGCACCAAAACACAATCAACAATGGGAAATGGTGGTAAATCTAACCTTATCAATATTAAAAACTTTATCTCTGGAAAAGACCCTATGAAAAGGTTCAAAAGACAAAGTAAAAACTAGGATAAAATATTAACTAACCACTTAAGAAAGGACTATTATCTAAAATACATAAATAAATCTCAAAACTTAAAGTTTAAAATAAAAAATTTAAAATCCAATTGAAAATGGAAAAAAAAGAGATTAAGAGACATTTTTGTAAAGACATTTCATACAGAGAGCCCATAAATAGCTAAAAGTTATTTAAAATCATCACTAACCATTAAGGAAATACAAATTAAGGTCAGTTAGTTATCACCCTACATCTATCAGAATCACTAAAGTTGAAAATAAAATAATAACAATACCAAATGCTGATGGGGATGCAGAGAAACTATCTCTGAAACATTGCTGTTGGGAATATAAAACAGCACAGCCACTCTGAGAAGCAGTTTGCTACTGCATGTAAATGCCATATGACTCAGCATTTGCACTCAGGGACATTTGCTCCAGAAAAATGAGACCTCTACATAAATATTCCTAGCAGCTGTATTCAGAAACAACCCAGTTATACTTAAGCAAATTAATAGTCTAACATACTATGGTGTATCTAGACAATGGATATATTGCTACTCAGCAATAAAAAAGAATGAACAACTGATACTTTCAAGAACTTGGATAAATTAAGAGGGAATTATGCTGAGTTTAAAAATCCAGTCCCTGGATGTTTAATATTCTATGATAGCATTTATATAATTTCTTGAAATAACTAAAATATAGAAAAGAAAAAAATCTGTAATTTCTAGGATTGCTCAAGTGATTCAGGGTGGTAAGGAAATCAGTATGGATATAAAGGGACTACATAAGGGATCCTTCTGGTTAATGAAATGCTCTACATCTTGAGGGTATCAATGTCAATGTCCTGGTTGCATTAGTTTTACAGCATGGTCCCATTGGGAGGTAGTGAGTAAAAAGCTACCAGAGGTCATCTGTATTTTGATTCACAACTGCATGTCAATCAGCAATTCTTTCAAAATAACACGTTTAGTTAAAACAAAACAAAAAAATTCTGTGGAGACTTTTATCTGAACTGTGAGTGTTCCCTAAGGCCTGGCAGAGCTGGGCACCTTTCTTTCCAGGCACAAGTTAAATTCCTCAGCCTCCATCCCAGTTGATTCTACACTGACCTCAATATTTTGCTAAGTCACGAAGATCTGTATTTAGCTGGCAAGCTAAAAACTTGGCAGACACTGCAAAAATGACATCAGCACAGACAATATTTACCAAAAAGCTTATTCGATATCAGCAATGTTCAGAAAGCATTATTTGAAGCCTATGATTCTAAAAACTTACTTCTATAACATGCCTAGAAGGGAAAGAGCTAAGTGTACTGGTTCAATTATTAAGTCATGGCAAAATTATATTTACAGAATCATACTTTGGTGATCCTACAAGAAACATCTTCCTCAAGTTCAAGAATTGTAAGATTTTTTTGAAGCACTAAATTTCCTATGAGAACTGTGTGTTATATGATCAGATTTTCTTCTTATGGGTAACTGAAATGCTAGTGCTAAATTGGGGCAAGTTCCTAGCAATGTGTGAGTACATTATGATATGATTTTTTCCCCTTAGTTCCTCATCCAACCTTTAATGAATGCATCTTGTTAAAGTTTCTGAATCTTCAGACACTGCCATAAATCTCTTTTGTGATTAAAACAAAATAAAGATAAATACATCTTACTGTATCATAATTAGATAGGCCTGAGCTGGGAGGTCTTGAAAAATTAGAGAAACTGTCTCTATTTCAATAATTTCTCTAGGCTGCCTCCAACCTTATCTTTATTAAGCATGGTTTGACAAACTAGTTTTTTTTTTCTTAGTCTATCTTGACTTTTTCTTCTCAGCCCTCTGATGAATGGGTCAGTTCTGATTTGCTACCTGCTCTTGGACATTAGACTTCTCCCAGAATATGCCCTGCCTCTCCACTCACCAAAGATAAGAAGAATCCCACCCCACCCTCTCCCTCAGCTCCAAGGGATTCATCCAAAAAGAGAAAGGGCACAAAGGCCCTCAATATATGCTAATTTTATTTTGCCTCTGATAGAAATCATTTGGAATCTTTCACTTTCCACTAACCTCTCTTCATTTACCAAACCCTCTTCAAATTGGCCAATTTATTTATGTTAATAAAATTAACCGTGGATGGATTTAAGATGACTACAGCATTTTTACTTGTAAACAGAAGGTGTTGACTCAGTCATTTCTAGGGCTGTTTCTAAGGTTTCTAAGAAGTATTCAATAATATTATAAAGATTTATTGTACAACTAATAAACCCATATTCTACTGGTTTGCAGGTATGGTGTGTGTGTGTGTGTGTGTGTATTTATATCTCATGTCCATATGTTGCTGTGAGACTTCTTCAACCATTCTTGAGGAATAATTTATTTAACTTGCCATCCATAAATATGATGCAAATTGGGCTGATAATTTAAAATCTTCATTAATCATATATATCTTTTAGGACCTGGATTCCTTCTGTACCACATGAGTTTTCCTCTAAATGAAACATATGTATTTCCTTGGATTCTTCTGTGGTTTCTCTTGTCTACTTACGTTCTTTTATTTTCTGCCCTTTGTGTATCTGGATTCATCATATACAAACTGATATTTCTTCTTGTTGAGGAATGTAAATTTTTAAGGTCCGTAGTTATACCCATATCAATAAAAATTGAAGTTCTGTTTGTTCCCTTCTGTTTTATGTTCTGATTTTTTAGTTTCCCAATGTGATACGTTCATAGTCATGGGTTCTTAAAATAGAATAAAATATAAAGGTATATAATCCTAATAATCTTGAATAAAGTTGTGCAATTAAATTAAGAAGTCCCAAAGTAAAATTTAGATTACAAAATTTAAACATAGAATTCCTGTACTGTTCACATTGATGTAAAAAGTATTGTTATGTTCAATTTATGAAGAATGTTAAGTGGTGAACTGTTTAAATACCCAAGATATGGTATATTTTGTTTCATTAAGATTATTGCTAAACCTTCCCAAACTTAAAAGAATTAAACTAATGAAATTTTCACCATCAACAGTTGAATTCTTAAAACAAAAATAAATACAACTAGTTTAAATCAAAGTCCATGGAAAAAGAACAAAGTTTGGTAACAGAATTGATTGGTTGTCAACTACAAGCTTTATTCAGAATGGCAGGTGTACTTTGGAGGAATCAACAGTAAATTTGGTATTGAAATCTGTAAGTGCAAACTTGGAACTTATGAAGTCTGTTTTTGTTATTAAGTGTACATCTTTTTAATTTTTTTTTTAGTTGTCAACTTTTATTTTATTTATTTATTTACATGTGATGCTGACATTTGAACCCAGTGCCTCACACACGAAAGACAGGAATTCTACCACTAAGCTATGACCCCAGCTCTTAAGAGTACATCTTTAATAGGAGAGAACTTCTGGGATTCTGGGTAAAATGGAAAAGAACCATAACCAAATTTCACTCAGAACCTTAGAAAATCTTGTTGTCAACTTGTCTTCTATATCCTATTAGTTAGACCAATGGTGTCTCTTACCTCATTCCCTACATTGACACTCCAAAAACATATTCCAGAAAAAATAAAGAAAATTCTTTCTGCCTCTAAATCTTTCAGCCCTTTCCAATTACACAGTGATTTTATTCAAAAGGATTTAGTCTGCTGTTCTCATCTCAGGCCTTAATTGGGAGCATTCAGTCCTCATATTTCTACTTGTCTACATTTTTCTAAGTCATCCACCTGTTGGTAGGATATCTTGGTACTAATTTTTATCTTCTAATTGATTCACTAATTCAATAAATATATATTGAATTTCTCATGTGGCAGATGCAATGCAAAACTCTGAGAACATAAACATGAACAAAAACAGCAAAATAGGGGCACTTAAAAATTACATAAATGTGTAAAAATTAAAACTATAGTAAGTGCTATAAAGAAGAAATCCTGTGAAATTTATGCATAAATGCATATTTATGTGCATAATTTTGCATTTGCATAAATATCCATATTTATGCTTTTACTGGTCACAGAGGTGAGGCCAGGTTTTCCTGAAAATATAATTCTTTCTCTGGTATCTAGTGGATGAGCATGCATTGCTTAGTCAAAATGGGAAGATGAAAATTCCAGGTAGAGGAAATGACATGTGAGGAAGTGTTGCATTTGGAGGACAGGGTATAAATGTAAAGTTGTGGCTACTGTTGAGAGAAGAAGAGAATGGCTGGATAAGAAGTGGTAAGCCTATGTGGTGCCTAATGTTTTGTTTTGTGCATTAAAAATTCAACCTAAAGGCAATGAGAAACCATCAGACCATTGATAAGAAACCACTCATTATAGCAGGGTCAAAGATGAGGTGATGTGATCAACTTTGTATCATACAAGACCATTCTGCTTGCCATTTGGAGACTGGATTAGTGGACTTCGTAGATCCAGGTGGACCTGGATCTAGTTTATATGAGAGATGTTCTCACCTGGGATAATGCTGGTAGAGGAAAGCA
The DNA here is from genome assembly GCF_021218885.2 of Marmota monax. Taxonomy (NCBI): domain Eukaryota; kingdom Metazoa; phylum Chordata; class Mammalia; order Rodentia; family Sciuridae; genus Marmota; species Marmota monax. The sequence goes on from NW_026692881.1 coordinate 1,876,364, forward strand.
GGCAATATGAGTTTTACTGGAGGAAAAATTCAATAAAAGTTGAAAACTGGGTAATAAGAAAGTTCATTATCAGCATCAGGGCAGAAAATAAATGTCAGTATTGCTTAGAATATGCATATCAACTTGTGAGAATGACATTTTTTAATGCATAAACAAATCTGTCTGCTTAGTAGAGAAGAAAGTGCAGGATGATCAAGAACATCTTCCCTGCTTCTGATTAATGTCACCCATAAGAAAATCCCTAAACTTTTCTGACCCTTTTTACTCTGACTTTTTATTGATTCATGATACATAGAGTAATTAGTTCTTTTTTTAAATTTATTTTTTAGTTGTAGTTGGACACAATACCTTTATTTCACTTATTTTTTTTTAACTTGGTGCTGAGAATTGAATACAATTTAAGTGCAAGGCAAGCACTCTACCGCTGAGCCACAACCCCAGACCTCTGTTTTGTTTTATACATATGAAATAATGCAGTAAAACTCCTTCTAATAAATTATATTGTATAATTATAGTTTATTATATACCAATTCATATTAAGAAAAGATCTGAAATCTATTCTTTAGATCTATTCCATAACTACCTAAAAATAATGTTAGTAGGTTGTGCTTATTTCTTAATTCCTATTGAACGGATTATAACTATATTAATATAAAACTTCTAAAGTCTATTGACGGTATAAATTCATATTCATATGTAATAATTTAATACTTACAGTTTTTCCAAACTCTTATTTGACTCCATTTTTGTCTACCCTTGGCAATGTTTTTGAATGAGGTTAACATCCATTGATACAGAAGAGAAGAGTCTCAAGTTTGTATTTAGCTTTTGACATTCATCATTAAATTCTGTAAAAGGACAATAAACTTTTCCAGCCAGGATCTCTATTCAGTGTTCTTTCATCTTCATTGCCGAAATTTTTCTCTTTCCTTTTAACATATTTAAATTACAGAGGAATTCAATGATGTAGACAAAATACCCTGACTTCCCATGGTACCATGGGTAACTAACAATATTGTGTTTAGTATTAAAGAAAAACCTGCTTTTACCCTAGTATTAGGATTATTTGAGGAGGAGATACAGACAGAATAAGAGGAATGTAGATTCATCTTCTCATATTGATGGGAGTCCATTAAGGTTGTGGGAGAGGCAGTGTAAAAAAGAAAGAGCTCAGATTGGCTTTGTAAAGAGCTACACAGAAGCTGCCCAGAACAAACTAAGCTTTATCATCTCAGAGATGATGGACCAGAAAGTTCATAAAGAGGGAGGCTTGCATGGTTTTTTTGAGCCCTGAAGTGAGCTGAAAGTCAGTACATGCCATGTGTCTTTAAGAGCAGCAACTCTACTGTGTTTCTAAAATACATTAATAGTATCTAAAATATATTAATACCTAAATTAAAAATGTATTTACATTTCTTTATATACACATATATGTCAGTATGTATGTGTACATATAAAACTATATATAAGTGTTAAGTATATGTATATACTTGTAAGTATATATATGTGTGTAAATATATTTTTATCCATATGTACACACACACACACACACACATACAGAAATTTTTCCTGAGCTGCTTATTAAATGTCTAATCTTGTACTGTGTACTGTGGGATTAAAACAAGGGCCAGTTTCTAGATAAAGGACCTGGAAAACAACAACAACAATTCAGGGATCATCAGATAACTGAGAGTTAACAAGGGGCAGAGTCCATCATGAGAAGAGGCCTAATGTTCCCCAAGGTCACAATAATGTTATCACTGGTATTTGTCAAATGCTAATCTAAGTATTTCACATGTACATAGTAAATTTAATGATTCTTCACACACTATGCCGTGACTATATAATTTTCATTTTACAGATGGAAAAATTGAGTATAGAAAAGCTAAGTAACTTTCTCAGCATCACACATCTAAGAAATAATGAGCCAGGACTTGATGTAAAAGTCTGGTCCATTGGCTGGGCTGTGGTTGCTGTCTATGTGCACAAATTCATGAGCTGTTGCTAAGGTGCCAGCATATTTTAAAATAGCCAGTGGATCAGGGCTCAAATTCTAGTCTTCCACCACCTGTTTGTGTGTGTGTGTGTGTGTGTGTGTGTGTGTGTGTGTGAGAGAGAGAGAGAGAGAGAGAGAGAATAATGTTTTATTAGAATACAATCAGGCTTGTATTCACTTATATATTCTTAGCAGCTGCTTTGATGTTACAGAATTTGAGTGGAATAGTTAAAATGGAATTGGTGGGCTGCAAAACTTCAAATATTCTCTCTATAACCATTTTCAGAAACAAATTTGCTGAACTTAATGTGGACAGTTTCTAAAGCTCCAATCAGAGGTACCCAAACTGATAGATAGATAGATAGACAGACAGACAGATAGATAGATTTGTAATCCTCCAATTCTATGGGTGTACAAACAACAACAACAACAAAACATCACAAATCTTTCACATACACTCAGATAGTTTTTCATTGAAGAAGCAGAAGAGAGCAGTTTGTCAATTAGCAATCCTATACTACTTGTAAAGATTGTTTTAATTACTTTGTTGGCCTCAATTAGAAACTACAAACAAGATTAGACATTTAATAAGCAGCTCAGGAAAAAATACTGTGTGTGTATGTGTGTGTGCATATAGATAAAAATATATTTACATATATATATACTAATAAGTATATACATAAACTGAACACATCTATAGTTCTATACTTACATACATACAAACATATATGTGTATATAAAGAAATGTAAATGCGTTTTTAATTTAGGGATTAATATATTTTAGAAACTACTAATCAAGTATTACATTAACAAACAAATCTTATTCAAAATACTTGCTGAGGTATTGTTGGGTGAAATTGTATACTATCTTGGGTTTGACTTAAAATAGCACACAAAATATAGAAAAATTAAAAATGTGCTGAAATATGAAAAAGAATAATCAAATTAATTATAATTGTTGGAGTTAAGTAATTAACTCATGATGGTTTATACCATTGTGGCTATTTTGTGTTTGAAAATGTCCAAGACCAGAAGTTTGAAAATTACTATGCAAATCATTGAGACAGTGTTCCTACATTATCATGAGCTAAATACTAAAAGCTTCAATATTTTCATCATAATCTTGTTCCTTATTTTCCTTATACTAACAGAAAAGAATTCATGAATTGTTTCTAGGCATAAATAAGAAAAGGAGGATGATATTCCTATAAGTCACTTATAAATTATTTAACAACTTTGTTTTCACTATTTGCTACAACCAGCACATGAACTTGTGTGTGAGAGGTTTAAGTGGTACAGGATAGGTCCTGTCTGTAGACAATGAAAAACTAATAACAGTTCCCTCCTGGAGTCTCTTATTTTCCCAGTGGGTGGCTTATGAAATGTGTAGGCTTCCCATTAGCCCCACTGGAATGGAGACAGATACCTGACTGGTGGAAACATTTTTTTAAGATAATTTTCTTTTCTTTTTTTTTTAAGAAGGAAGAAAATGTGCATAAAATATCTCTTGCAGCAATTAATTTGAATATCATTGATTTCATCAATGTATAATATTTGTGTTGTGTTTGAACAGTGGTTTTTTTTTTTTTTTTTAAATTATTTATTTATTTGTATGTGGTGCTGAGAATCGAACCCAGTGCCTCATGTATGCTAGGCGAGTGCTCTACCCCTGAGCCACAATCCCAGCCCCAGAAACAGTGGTTTTTAACACCTGTTGAAATTAAGGTTTGGATATGTCAATCAAGCTAATTCTGAAAAATACCAAAGAACAATTTTCTGACATGTTTCCCCACCAATCTAGACCTAGCACTATAATTTCCATTTTGAGTTCTGATTTAGCTTAATGATTATGCATTACTGCCTTCTTAATTTCAAAATATTTAAGTTTTTAAGTATATTTTTAATATATCAAAATATTTGTGTCTCTGTTTGCAAAAGCAATGTTCTGTCTATATATCTAGTCATTTATTGTTTGAACAATTATTGTGTGCCTATGGCTGGCACGGCAAAAACAGCAATAAGACAAAACCATATTGACATAAACTCTACATTCTAGAATTCTAAATGAAACTGCTGCTATAGTATTCAGTTCATTTATATTCTAACAGTGTTTGTTTATTAATTCCCATCTATTCCAAATAAACTGTGCTGTTGCAATTTTGTTTATCAAATTTTTCTTACATTTTTTATTTCTACATTTAGCTTCCATTTTTATTAGTGAAATATGTGAAAATCACATACACATTTATATGTATGTGAGTGGTTACCTTTATTTTTAATACTGGAGCATTTTATCTGGATTAGTATTTTTAACCTTATATTAATACTTTCAAGTTTGTCTGACACTGATGATGTTAATGGTACTTTTATAGTTACTATTAATACCATATTTTTTTGTTTTGGATGATCTTTTTTTGAGATATGGATGCTCGCTTTACTATAAGATATATATTTTTTGTATTTTGTAAATTATCATATGGCTTGAGTCTGTTTTATAATTCTAGTAGATCATCTTTTAATGTGAAAATTGACTATTTATATTGAGGGTGAAGTATCTGTAATTTTGTTTATCATCTTACTTACGTGTGTTATTTATTTCAATTTTGTTTTCTCCATTTTTATCTTTTCCTGTTTTTTTTTTTCTTTTTCCTTTTTCATTTTGTCAAGTTGTTATTTATTTCCTTTTCCTACTCGGTCATCCAGCAGTTCTGCACTGTGATTCCCCATGACAGCTTACATGATAATTTTGCTATAATCTATATGCTATAATTTATTTTACTGCCATCACTTATAAAATGAATGAAAAGTTTATTCAAGAGATTCTATATCATTATTGTAATTGCATATGATTTTTAATAATAAAATTAATTAAAATTGAAAAGCTCCTTTTCTTCATCCCATTAACCACATTTCAGCTTATCAATAGTCATGTGGCTATTGGCTACTATACTGAAAAATTCAGATTCACAGGGCATTTCCATTTTTTGATGCAGAAAATTCTGTATAGTAGTATACAGTATACAATACTATACAGTAGTATAATAGTATACATATTTTACATACTACATGTATTCATGTTTTTAATATATTTTTAAAATTTTTTGTTTTAGTTGTAGTTGGACACAATACCTTTGTTTTTATTTATTTATTTTCATGTGGTGCTGAGGATAGAACCCAGGGCCTTGCACAGGCTAGGTGAACTCTCTGCTGCTGAGCCACAACCCCAGCCCACCATATGTATTCTTTATGTACTACTTAACTTACATTTTAGGTTATATATTTTGGTTTATAAAATAGGATGGGTGAGGTTACTATTAGTAGGTTAGACATAAAGGATTAATAAATAAGTTCAATTTTCTAATATAAACAATAAAAAGAGCAATCAACTTTTTACCACAGACCAGTTAAAATAATATCAAAGTCTTAAGTGAGGGGTTATTTAAACATAAAATATTTTAGTTATGTAAGGATGTACCTGAGAAACTTGCAAACACACTATTCGGGACTCAGTTTCATGATGACAAGATTTTGGATTAGTTTAAATCTGACAGGAAAGAAACTTTGCCCCAACATGCCTAATGTGTACAATCTTAATGTCCTTAAGATAATTGCCTTATAATTAGTCTGAAGCTTTTGCCATTATTTCAATAATGGGTGGTAATGGCTGGCTTAATGCAATGTGTTCTTAAAGCACTTGTGTCAAAAGTCTTGTTATTTTTTAAGATTGTTCATTAGCGGTTCAATGAAACATGTGGTCTCTGGGTTCAACGATAATTTTACTTAAATTTGCTAAATAATTTGGAGATTCAACATTTTTATTTCATTCTTTCTAACATCAATAATCTAACATCTCTCTCTACCTTAGATGGAAATAAGATGCACTGTGGAAACCTTCTCTCCCTTTCAAGACAGATACATCTTAAAATAAGTTTGAGACTCCTTTCCTGCCCTACCTTAAAACCCAGGTTTTATAAAGAAATTTGAGACTTTTTCAGTTCAAAATATTTTAATAGGCTTCCACTGTATCCTTTATTTCAAAAAAATCTACATATATCCAAAGATCCCATCCTTATTCATTTTTATATCACTGATGATGTGTCAATGCACAGAGACAAGCACATAGAATAACACAGAGCGTACAACTACTCCTTCTTACCCTCTCCATTTTATTTGAGAACTCTATTTTGGTTTATTTGCGGGATCTTGCATTATTCCATGAATATTGCCAGCAAATGGGGCCTATGACTCATATAAATTTTTAAGTGCTACTTTTTGTAATAGTAAAGAAAATAAATTATTTAAACACTTTTCAATGAGATATGAGTCTGTATGTCCCTGGTCCCTCCTTTATGGATAAAGATTTTAAATTTTTCTATTTAAACAATGTAGCAACACATAAGAGTTTCATGTAGGCAAGTTTTTCAATGACATATTTCTAGTAGAATTGTGATATTATGGTGTATGCTTCTAATTTTTGTTGCTATTCCAAGCTGTATTCCAAGGGTTTCCACCAAATAACACTTCCACCAGAAATGTATGGAAACTTGTCTTCCTTCAGCAATTCTGAAATTTGTGTTTTTTTTTCTTTTATAGCCAATATGATAGGTAAAAAAATTATATCACACAATTTAAACTTACTTTTCTTATTTAAAGTGCACCTGAACTCTTTTGGTGTACCTAAAGTCATTCATAGTTTTGTTTTTTTTTTTTTTCATAACTGCCTACATCTAGTCTACATCTTCACCCTCACCATTGTTTTGTCCTAATTTTCCTATCAGGAAGAGTTTACTTATTAGGAAATAAACTCTTTGTGGAAGTATTTTTACCACAAAAGAAATGAAAACATGTTTGGGGGAGTAGATATTTACCCTTTTTTGAACATGAGACAAAATATAGATGATTGAAACATCACATGGTTCCCTGTCTTCTCTCTTTTGATAACATCAGACAAAATATAGATGATTGAAACATCACATTCTCTCTTAACTATGTATAATTTTTCTGTTGATCAAAAATATTTCAAAAATTATTTTTCTAAGTTTTCATTTGTTTTGTGATATTTCTTATGAAACTGTTTTTCCAGGAAACTTTAAAAATATTTTTGCAGTTAAATTTTCTTTCTTTCTTTCTTTCTTTCTTTCTTTCTTTCTTTCTTTCTTTCTTTCTTTCTTTCTTTCTTTTCTGGTGAGCTTTCTGGATTTTGAGAGCCATTGATCAGAAGAGTTGTATCATTCCAAACTCATGTGGTTGTTAGCAAAATTCAATTCCTTTCAGTTATAGAACTGAAGTGCCTACTTTCTTGTTCACTGTCAGTCTGGATGGGGCTACTCCAAATTCCTAGAGGAACTCATGGTTCCCTGTTTTCTCTCTTTTGATAACCTTAAAAGCAACAGATAGTGACCTTCATTGCATGTGAAAAATGCCCTTGTTTTATTCCATATAGTTTAACCTAGTGATAGAGCTATGTTCCCCCATGTAAACACAATCTGTCTTCAGTCAAGGGGAGGAGGTTCCATAGATAATCTCAGGCACCATCTTGAAAGTCTACCTATTCAAATCTCCTTGGAATTTCTTTTCTGTTCTTCTGGTCAATATGTCTACCAATCCTCAATTTTGAAAAGAAGGTTTACCATGCATTTTAACACAAGGCAGGGTGAAATCCCATTGCTCTTTTTGTTAGAACATTACTGGCTTATGTTTATTGGATACAATTTCCAAATGGACATTAGAATAAGTTTCTTTTATTCAGAAGGAAAAGAAAGGAAATTCTATGAGTATCATGAAAACGTATTCACTAATTTGTGAAGAAATGACATATAAATGGTGGTGAGCTATCCACTTTAAGAACATAGTGTGACTTTTTATTTGCTCAACTTCTTTGTTTTCACTTCATGGTGTTTAAATTTTTCCTATTAAAGATTGGTTTTAAATATTTTATTGGTTAAAAATATTTTATATTTTATGGTGAGTGTGATTTTTTACTAATACATCTTATAGTAGTTATTATTTTCTTATATGCAAGGTTGGTTCCAGTATATCAATATTATAAAGCAACTTTTCTGTTCATTCTCTTAGGTTTTCTACACATGTGATTCTTTTGTAAATAGTGGTAGTTTTCTTCATCTTTTAAATTTTTTATACATCTGATTTTTTTCTCCTAATTAAAAAATGAATTGCACTAAATATTTTTTAGCATTCATTGAGAATATTATATACAATTTTTCTTTAAATTTATTAATATGGCTGTTTTATAAATAGATCCTTTTTTTCTTTTTCACATTTTTTAAAAAATTTAATTTTTTATATATGTCAACAGAATGCATTCCAATTCATATTACACATATAGAACACAATTTTTCACATCTGTGGTTGTACACAAAGTAGAGTCACATCCTTTGTATCTTCATACATGTACTTAGGGTAATAATGACCATCACATTCCACTGTCTTTCCTACCCCTGTGCCCTCTCCCTTTGGCTCCCTTCTCTTTTCCCCTTTGCCCTTTCTAGGCCAGGGTTTCAAGAACAATGTTAATTAGGAGGGGTGAAAGAGGACAACTCTGTCTTGTTCCAGTTTTTAGAGGGAATACTTTCAATTTTTCTCCATTTAGAATGATGTTGGCCTGGGTCTTAGCATAGATAGCTTTTATGATGTTGAGATATGTTCCTGTTATCCCTAGTTTTTCTAGTGTTTTGAACATGAATGGGTGCTGTATTTTGTCGAATGTTTTTGATGAATCTGTTGACATAATCATATGGTTCTTATCTTTAAGTCTATTTATGTGATGAACTACATTTATTAATTTCCATATGTTGAACCAACTTTGCATCCCTGGAATGAACCCCGATTGATCATGGTGTACTATCTTTTTGATACGTTTTTATATTCAATTTGCCAGGATTTTATTGAGAATTTTTACATCTCTGTTCATTAGAGATATTGGTCTGAAGTTTTCTTTGTTTGATGTGCCTTTGCCTGGTTTTGGAATTAAGATGATATTGACCTCATAGAATGAGTTTGGAAGTGCTCCTGCTTTTTCTATTTACTGAAATAAATTCAACAGTATTTGTATTAATTCGTCTTTAAAGGTCTTGTAGTACTTGGCTGTGTATTCATCCAGTCCTGGGCTTTTCATTGTTGGTAGGCTTCTGAGGGTGTCTTCTATTTTGTCACTTAAAATTGATCTGTTTAAATTGTGCTATCCTGATTCAATTTGCCAAATCATATGACTCTAAAAAATTGTTGAAGCCTTCAATATTTTCTAATTTATTGGAGTACAAGTTTTCAAAATAATTTATAATTATCTTCTGAATTTCTGAAGTGTCTGTTGTGACATTTCCTTTTTCATCATGTAAGTTAGTGATTTGATTTTTCTCTCTCCTCTTCATTAGCATGGCTAAGGGTCTGTCAATTTTATTTATTTTTTCAAAGAACCAAACTTTTGTTCTGTCAATTTTTTTCAATTGTTTCTTTTGTTTCAATTTCATTGATTTCAACTCTGATTTTAATTATTTCCTGTCTTCTACTGTGTTTGGTGTAGATTTGTTCTTTTTATAGTGCTTTGAGATATAGTTATGTTATTTATTTATTGACTTTTTCTTCTTTTAAGGAATAAACTCCATGCAATGAACTTTCCTCTTAGAACTTCCTTCATAGTTTAAATAGATCTTTTAATATTGAATAATTCTTGGATTCCTGTTATTAAAACCACTTGAGCATAATGTTCGTTTTTTTTTTTTTGATATGCTGATTCAGCATTGAATTTATTGGTATTTTATGTAGGGTTTACACATTACTATGTTTAAGTAACACTTGCATGTAGTCTTTATTTTTTCTTTTGGTATCTTGATCAAATTCTGAATGACTATTAACATACTCTTGTTTAAAACTAGTTTGAAAATTTTACTTTTCTTTTATACACAAAAACTTTTTGATAATCTGCTTTACAGCTCTGGTGCACATCTCCCATGGATGCTTCTCAGCCTGTTGTTTTATTTGATTAAGGGATGTTCTTCTTGGCAACTTTATCTATTTTGTCTATTTCATTTCATTTTAAATTTTTGCTTTAATGAATTTTGCTAAATTTTGTAGACTATTATTCCCTTCATTCAACTTAAGTTATAGAAAGATTCCAATATTCAGTATCATTCTTTTAAAAAAATTTTGATTTAAATTTAAACTTTCTCTGATACAAAGTTACAAATTTTTCTTTTCTTTTTTTTACCAATTGATATTATCCTTGTTTCACTTAGTCATCAATTTATTATTTCATCATATTTTTTATATACTCTCTATATATTTATATGTTTTTGGTGCAATATTTTTGATAATGTAAACTTGTAAATGTCCCATGAACACATAAAAATTATATTCTATTTTTGGAAAAACATTTTTCAAACACAAGTATGCATGTAATTTCGTGTGTATGTGTGTATACATGTATGTCAACAAGATACATCTGGCTAATTATGTATTTATAGTTATTTTATTCAATTTGTCATCATTACTTATAACAGAGATCACTTATAACAGAGGCTAGTATATTAATTCAGTTTTTAATATTCAAATATTTGTGTGTAGCTATATTTTTGTGATTCAGGGACAGCTTTTGGCTGGACATGAACTCATTGGCTTATAATATTTTCCCTTGAGTATTTTCCAGATTGTGGAATAATATGAGAGTTAAGACCAGTTTGATATTTTCCATTTTAAAAATTGAAAACTCACTATTTTGGACAATGATGCAACAATTATTTGGAAATGCCTATTCTCTACCACCATATTTCACAATGCTAACTCTTTCAACCATTTTTTTTCTGATGTATTAGAACATTTTCAGTTTTGACTTATTTTATAACATTTTGTTTTCAAAATATACGTAGTATTTAATGCACTTAAAATATATCAGGTTTATTTTGCTCCCCTGCTTTGGCTTGCTTGATTTTCTTTTCTTTTTCTTGATACAGGGTCTCATTAAGTTACCCAGGCTGTCCTTTAAGAACTTGTTGTCTTTTTGTCTCAGGCCACCAAGTTGATAGCTTTCTTTCTAAGGTGCTCAAATCACATTTATTGAATTACAGTAACCAATATTGTACATTTTCTTTTCTTAATAAAGTATTTAAAATTATTTATTTACTTCTATTTTCTTTTATTTTTGAAATTTTATGTCTAACTATAAAGAAGAACTTTTTCATATTTTGCACTGATTTATTTTCTGTTCAATTTATTCATTTATTTTTTGGTCATATGTTTTTTATATTTTTTATTTTTTATGAGAAAATCATTTTATTTTTGTTTTTCTTTACATTTTTAAAATTCTAATTTGTTAGATATGACAGCAGAATGTTTTACAATTCATATTACACATATGGAGCCCAATTTTTCATATCTCTGGTTGTATACAAAGTAAATTTCTTTTGTTACTTGTGATTGAACTTAAAGCACTTAATTCTAGAACCACACCTGAGCCATTTTTTTAATTTTTAAAGACAGAGTCTTACTAAGCTGCTTAGGGCCTTTCTAAACTGCTAAGCCTGGCTGTGAACTGACAATCTTTCTGCCTCAGTCTTCCAAGCTGCTGGAATTACAAGTGTACACCACTGAGCCTGCCCATAAGATTCACTTTTTAAATCATTTATATATATATATATATATATGATATTTTTTTTCCTGAATTCTGCCAGCTAATATACATTTCTTCCTACATTTTCACTTACTTTAGATTATTTTATACTCATGCTTTGTATTTTTCTCCTTCATAGGTGTGATTACTTCATTAATTTATTTTTAATTCTTTCCTAAATACTGGGTCACATTTTCCTCTGCTTTATTACAATATTTTTTTCTTGTCATAATTTACATCAGTGGATAAATCCCATTGCTATTTGTGAATTTTTTTCATATCCTTGAGCTCAGTCTAAGAAATTACTTCCCCAAGTTTCCATTTCTTGTTCCAAAGAAAAAATATAATTGTTGAGCTTTAGGTGAGCCTCTCACTTTTAAGGAGGATATCTTTGTGAGATTATTCTGCCTCTGGCTTCTCTTGACATGTGTCATGTGTCAACTCTCCCTTTCCTCCCATGTGGCTGCTACTTCATCTCAACTACTTATATACTCTTTTATTTATATTTTAGAGTGTGAAAACTATACTAACACTAAATATACCTGAAAATGGATTTTATTGATATTATTTGTATTATTCTTATTGCTTCTTTCAGATTACCAAAAGAATAAAATGAACAATTCTGTCACATGTACCCATACTCATTCCCATGTTTTCTCTTAGTTTTTAGTGAAAGTATTAGTCTGTAACATTAAAAGCTATAATTTATTAGGATCCTTCTTGAGTATTGTACTTATACTCTCTGGCTGTAGGGCTTCTTATTTACTAGAACTTTTCTTTATCTGCTCTTTGGGACTCAGCTTGAGCTCTATAGTTAGCACCTTGAATCATCAAAGGACCACAAATGATAAGAAGTGTTGTGGTCTCTTCTAAAATGTTGTCAAAAGGATGGTGTCAGTGCTCTACTTAGGAGCCAGACGATTCTATTTTCCTTCTCTTCTAGATGTTCAGCCTTGGATATACACAGGACTCACCACTGGATTATCTTTCCATTAGCTGTTTAGGAGCTACAAAAATCAGGTGTGCTCATATAGAATAATGACACATCCCTTCTCCCCAGAATCCATAAATTCTTTAAAATTAGAACAGGTACTTACTGATATCCACAGTTTTGTCCTTAAGTTGCCAATTACCAGTCTTAGTTCCAAGATATTCTGGAGCTCATAGCAGAGAAACTTCTATGGTAGCTGTGGACTTCAGCACCATAGACAGTAACTGATACTTCACCAGAACTTGCCTGGGTTGTCTTGGGAGATGAGGGGAGTTCACAGGAATTTAAACCACCATCTCCCCTTCATCTTCCTAATTTTATCTACAGATGTACTTTGTACAAATTGCTGTGAGATTGCAGAAATGGACAAAAATCAATTAGTTTCGAGTGTTAACATACCACTTAATTAATTTTCAGAGAAGAAAATTTAAAAGAAAACTTGTTTTTATTTTGTCATCTGGCAAATTTCATTGTCTTGCAATGTTGGTCAAAGTCTTCTAGTTGCACTGAAGGTTATTGTTTTTTTTTTTTAATTTCACAAATTGCTTTGCATTAAAAGTGTTAGAAGTCCATGAGATGTCCTTTGTCGTTTGGATATGTTCTAATGCACTGAGGATTCAAGTCCAGTTCCTACATCCAAACTGTCTAACTATGAAGGAGGGAAAATAATAGGAGAGAAATCACCTGTATCCAAAATCATAAGTCAACATGAGAAGAGTGTCTAAAGTATTTACCTAAAACAAAGAAATGAATCTGAAACATTTTTTCAGAATAGGAATGCAAAGTCTTAATCAGCCTCAGGAACGTAATAGTCAGGGTCAACAATTGGAACAAGTGAATTGGTGAGTGTAGTGTGTTAAACCAACATATAAACTCAGTACCTTTCAATCCCAACTATTTCCTCCCATTCTCTCCTTTTTAAATGTTTCTTACATCATCATCATCATTATGATTAATATTATCATTATTTTAATGGCAACATCAGTCTTAATCTCTCCTCTCATTCAGTCTGCTTAACCAATGTCTGGTCATTCTGCAGTCACACCTGCTTTCTGTTCTTGCTCTAATTTCTTTTTCAGTCCCTTATTGTATCTCCTGGACAACTGCCATCACCCCTTAACTAGTTTCTGTTGAAGGATGCCTCCATTCTCTGCTTCCTATCCATTTTTCTCATGGCTGTAACAGTAATCTTTTCATATAGGCATGACTTCCAATTGTCAGTGTGCCATTGCTGTAACTTCATTCATCTCCTTCATTCTTACACTTTCTAGTTCACAAGTGAAAGTTTGCAACAGGCACACAAAAGATGATGTTATTTGTACTGTGTTTCCTGAGTAAGTCAAAGAGGTGAATTATGGGTCTTTCTATCAGGTTGACTCAGGTCGAATGCTGTTCATTTCTGGGTTTGTGTCTATTATCCTGCAAATAATGAGTACCCCTAAAATGTTGGTGTGCTATTATGCCATGGGGATAGAAAAATTCTATACAATATGGAACTATTTTTATACAACTATCAAAGTAGTCAGAAGACTTGAACTTTCATTCAAATAAAATTGAAATAAAATGAATAACAGTGAGACATTGGAGCACAAAAGAAAATATTGTATTTTTCAAAATATACACATCAACCACTTTAAACTACACTATGTGAAAAGGCTATAAGGGTAGTTGGGTAGAATATGCCAGCAATGTCTTTCAATCATTTTTTTCCATTGCAAAATACTATAAGAACTATATCCAGGAAGGGCTACATTTTTGGCAGGCACAGAATATAAAACTAGAAAGACAGATTTTATTTTTGAATATCAATAAAAATTTTAGTTATCTCCACCCCTGCCATCTCTTGTTTTCTCTCTCTTTTTTCCACACCCTCTTGGAATACTTGGAGGATCTCTTGTCTAGGTGAAAGGAATTCGTTTCAATAATTTTCAAATCCCAGTCAGCCATCAGCAGTAGAAGTTAGCTAGTCAATGTAGCCAAACTTGGGGAAATGTTTGTGTTACTCATGCTAAGGATGGGCTAAGTGTAAGAGATATTTCTTTCAACACCTCCCCTAACTATAGATGAGATATTATATTGTGAGATGTCTAGTGAAGAAGTAAAATCATCTAGCATAATTCATGTGATGAATTTAAAGAAGACCATCATTGTATGAAGCAATTTTTCCTCTTATTTCCACTCGATGCCAATACTTTTATCTTAAAAAAAAATATCTTTAAATATATGAGACCATACCACATTCCCTAAATGCTCTTGTGTAGCATAATATAGTGCTCTCTTGACTTGTTCTCTTCTCTACCTGAGTAGAAATGGGGACTGACCAAGTTAAAAGCTGTGAAAAAAAATCTTGTTATAATTCATAAAGGACTTGCTGGCTATGCTGACAAATGGGTATCTTTTTACTCTTTCTTTCTTTCATTCATTCTTTCTTTCTTTCTGTTATAGTTACAACAAAATAAAGAATAGAACAACAACAAAGACAAACAAAAAAATCTGGAGGATATGAACATGCAAGACATAGATAGGATCAGGAAGGGTGATGAGCAAGTATGGACTTGCTACTTGATAGTTATCAGGAATTAACCAAGCAGTTTTCATGTGTTGGATGCTAGGTATGCTCCCTGTGTTGTCTCATTTAAAACACAAAATCTATAAAGAATGGACTTCATTTCCAATTATTACCCCAAATCCCAGACAAAGAAACCAAGGCACAGTGAAGTCAATCATATTGCCCACATATCTTTAAGTAGACATGAGACTCATTCCCTGTGGTCATAATCATCATATGATGCAAATTTAACCATACAGGTATTATACCAAATGCTTCATATTGATGATAACGCATTCTCACTGTATTACTTTGAAGACAATATTTAACTTTTCAGCCAAGTGAAAACTATGAAACATATGTATGTGAAGATTAATGAAGTAATGTGTGTAAGGTACCCAGCAATGGGAGCAAGATGCAAGATTAAGTACACAATAAATATACGTTCTTGTCCAGGGATGATTCTCTTTTCCCTGAATATTCAACAGCAATGACATTTTGTTGTTTATTTTATACCAACAAAAGGAAAAGAAAGCCTCTCACATGTAAATAATCAAAACAAAGGAAGACTATATTTACATAATTTTTTGAAGTTGGCATTTTTAAAGAGTACTCAAGATATGGGCATATAGATACTGATATAGATATAGACATATAGAGATAGACATGCTTGACTGACAGTCTGAAATTCAATCAAATGGGAGATAAAAATACTATGGTACATTTTTAACGGACCTATTGGTATCTTGTATCTCTCCAACTCATAGCGCCTACAATGAAAATTCAGTCCTGAAAGACTCAAATCCAAAATGATTATACTCACATCAAGTTACAGATTATGTGACCTCATTCTTTCCTTAGATTTTTGTAATCATATAGTTGACTAGAGAGTATTACAAAATTAAGTGAATTATTGAAAACCAGGGTCAAAGAATCACAAAAAAGGAATATAGTACACAAAAATCTTTCCCCATGAGACTTAGACAAATTACACTTCTCTTAGTTTTTCTCTTCTACAGAAGAAGATAATTGATGTTTAATCAAAATACTATCCTAAATTAAATTATTTTCATAAAAGTGGATTGATAGTTGAAAAGCCCCATATGTATTGAATGTTCTAATCAGTATGATTATTATGTCATCTTTTAGTTGAAACCATCCTGATTAGGGTGTCAGTCCAGTCCTCTAAGGCAGAGCAGAGTTTGTGTTACTCAGAGTCTCAGCTGTCATCTTCTAAAATAACCTTTCCCTAGTCACCATGGAGTATATGCCCATGTCAGGCAGAGTACAAAGACCATGTTTAGGTAGAGGTGCTCCAGAAAGCATGGGTAGTCTATAAACAGCCAAACGATGGCTGTGGGAATATCAGAGATCCAATTCTGAGGACTGGTAAGTTAAGATCCTATGGACATATGTTCTGGTCTCTAGCTGTGGCATGGTTGACATATATGAATGTGCATTCCAATTCAGCAATCCTGAGGTTCACAGGCCTGACTTTATATCCATTTATTCATCTCTGTTGCAACTGAAGCATTGGAAGTAAATGAAGGAATATCCAAATGGCCATGCTCAAGTGTTATGTTTGGAAGATGAGGAAGTCCTAGAAAGGAGGTTGATTCTTTTTTTCTATACTTTTGTATTATGCTTTTTTTCCCAATAAAGAGTGACCAGATTAAATGATTTTGAAATATGAACTCTGCTGCTTGCTAACCAGCTATATAGCACTGGGAAAGTTACTTAACCCCTCACTTAATTCATGGGCAAAGTGGAGATAATACTGGAATATATTCTTTAAGCTTTTAAAATGATATTAAATAAAAGAGCCTTGCAAAGTCCTTAGCACTTATTAAATACCCAGTAAATGTTACCACTTGTGAATTCTTCATAAGGAGGCATTTTATTGTCTTTTTTTTTCTCTTATTAGCTGGACAACAGAAGTTTAATAAACATGAGTTGATGTTTAAGAAAGGAATTGGAAATTGATGTCCTTTTAAAATTGTAATTACTTTTCTTCACCTTTTGATGACACTCCAAACTTTTCATTCATTATCTTGATTTTGCCCAGTCTTCTAAAACTGCCAGATGGCAGAGTTTTAAATTTGGAGGGACCCCAGAGATCATCTCATTCCAACCTTCTTGTTTTTAGAATGGGAAATTAAGGCCAAGGTAAGAAAAATGACTGACTCATTTGTTTCCAGCCTTTTGTAACTGACTTTAGAAAGAGACAAAGAGCAATAAAAGACAGAAGTTCAGGAGAGGTGAGCTGCCCCAGGTTTTTTTTTCTTTTCTTTTTTTTGTTCTATCCAAGCCGCTAGATATGCTGCTCTTAACTTTATGGGACTTCATTTCCTCAAATATAAAATGACGAGCATGGATTTGATCATTGCCAGCTCAGTATGTATGTGTGTGTGTGTGTGTGTGT
The DNA here is from genome assembly GCF_021218885.2 of Marmota monax. Taxonomy (NCBI): domain Eukaryota; kingdom Metazoa; phylum Chordata; class Mammalia; order Rodentia; family Sciuridae; genus Marmota; species Marmota monax. The sequence goes on from NW_026692881.1 coordinate 1,893,943, forward strand.
ATTTATCCAAATTGAAGTTATGTTCATATATACACATACATACATACACACACACATACTTACACACACACACACACACATATCGAGAGAGAGAAAGAGAGAGGAAGAGAGAGAGAGAGAGAGAGAATTTTATATTCCTGTCCTGGATCATTCTACTGGAATTTCCATACTGCTTGTATGGCCCACATTAAAATATGTGTATACATGTGAAGTTTCAATATAATAAAACTCCTTAAAAAATAAAAGCAGTGTGAGGTCTGTTATTAGCAATGTTTGAGGTCTTCTGAAGCCGATGCTTGGTAAACCAAAATACTCACTGCTCAGAGTACTTTTGAAACTCCTTTTCTGAGCCCTTTGTGGAGCCCAGTGGGACCCTCTGTCATGTGCTGGTTATTGAACCGTAGAGCCTCTCTTCATCTTTGAGGAATGATTTGGAATGGCCTGAAGTAAAATGCACATAGCAGTCAATATTGGCAAAACTACATTTAGTCAGAGGCCAGCTGTTCCTAGCAGGTAATAGGACTTGATCTTCCTGCGGGGGTTTTATACTGAAGCGGCAGAAAATGAGAAAGCAGTGGCTACCCCTGTGTGGATAATGCCTCCCAAAGTGACACTTGTAAAGGTTGACATTATTTTGGGTGCATGAATGGATTCTGCTGAAATTGTATGTTACCTTGCAATCATATCTCTTTGTGTCAAAGAACACCAAAAGAAAATGTGTTTTTTACTGGTGTGTCCAGTGTTGTGGTAGGAAAGGTGAAGGAGATGTTTGTATTAGAATATATTCAAATACAAATCAGTGTGATGGTGCTCACATAAGATGGGACCAGTACTGGAGATACAATGGAAAATCGCCCTGCTTCCACACGCCTATATCCTTCCCATCCTGTACCAAGGAGGTCTCAGTTCCCAGGGGAAGAGCACATCACATATTTAAAGAAGTCTGAGAAAGAATTATTTAATACATTGTTATTAAGAATTTGAAAAATATGCAATACATTTCTAAAACTATGATAAAATTATTGAGGTTACTTTGCTGTTTTTATCACTAAAGAATTTTGGTGATGGAAATGGCTATCTTAACAGTCACAAAATTAAATCATTTTCTTTGTTCCCTGGTGCATTTTATGAGTAGACACACATGAAAATCAATCCTGTTGAAAATCCTGGTGCTTTAGCAAAAAAAGTAGACAGTAATTAGGGTGCGTACCTAGTATCCAAATCCAATTCAGCAGCCCCTTTTATGTGAGCAAATACTTTACCTTCATGGACCTTTTATTTTCCCTTCTGGTAAAACAAATCAGTTAGAACAGAAACCTGCTTTAAGTTAGGATTCATTTCAGCCACCCACCCCCACCCCATATGGCTTGCATTACAGGTATGTTCCCTGTCCCCAGCCACACTTCCCTCATTAGTGAGACTGTTGGCTCAGTACCTTCACCAGAGGTAACTGTCACCCTTAAGTCACTCTCATCTTGACTCTGGTGCATGCCAGTGAACTTACATTCTAGTCAGCTCACTGTGACCTTCATTGTCACCAGCTCCCGGATATTGGAAATTTTTATTTCTGGAATATCAGTCCTATGCTTTCAGAAAGTATAGAATGCACAAGGTCTTCACACCCTTTAATGTGTAGTCTCTCAAGTAAGCTCTAGAAGACACAGATTTTCAAATTTAATATATCTAAGGCAGAATAGAGGTTTTTTTTTTTTTTTTTCTTTTCCTGTACCTGACATGAATGCTGTCTCAGGGATATAACAATAATCCAGTTTTCCCAAGCCAGATGTTGGAAAACTATCTTATTTTTCTCATCAAGTTTTCAGATCATGGAGAGAAGGAACTTTTTCTGTTTAGTCCTTCTCTTAACAACTAGAAAGGTACATTTCTAACATTAATATTTGGTGAGTTAATGGATAAATGAGTAGTTATTCCTTTTAGATTGTATTCTACCTGCAGTCACCTAGAATTGACCATTTAGGTATTCATCAAATCCTTGCATCCTCTGCCACTGCTCACATAATTCTACTCTTTATCATCTCGAAACAATAAAAAGATCTCCTATTTCCATTTTTTTTTTTTCTGGCCAATACTCTCCAGACTACTTCAAGAGTCCTGGTTTAGCTAGGTGCACACCTGTAATCCCTGCTTAAGTGGAAGCATGAGGCAGGAGGATTGTGAGTTCAAGGCCAACCTGGCAACTTGTATAAACCCCTGCTGGAAAAAAAAGAACAGAGAAGAGAAGAGAAGAAAAGGAAGGAAGGAAGGAAAGAAAGAAAGAAAGAAAGAAAGAAAGAAAGAAAGAAAGAAAGAAAGAAAGGGAAAGGAAAGAAGGAAAGAAGGAAAGAAAGAAAGAAAGAAAGAAAGAAGTTGGACATGTATCTCAGTAATAGAGTGCTTGCATAGCACATGTGAACCATTGAGTTGAATTCCAAGTAACCCCCTCTGAAAAACACAGAAAAAGAATTCTGGGTTAAGCATGAACAAAAGATCAAGTTTATGGCAGCACAGGTGGTTTATGTCCTTGTAGTTTATTTTCCACAATTCCTGAGAGTGGTACATGTAGATGGTACATGCAACAGAAAAAGAGAGAGAGAGATTTGAAAATTTCATACCTCCCATAAAATTCTTAATTATTTCCTGTGATCCTCAATAGAAAAATCTAAAAACATAGCATGAGAGATTATTAATGGCATAACTCCTTAATATGATGGCCTTGGAGTTTATGTTCTGGCCATAGTACTGTGTCATGGCCCTTCAGACACATGCCTTGTGGGCCACACCACTTCACCTCTTTGCAAATACTACACTCTGCCTATACAGGGTCTTTCTGACACATTCATTGTTCTTTCAAGATACAGGGCAAAAGTTCTCACAGTTGCCTCTGTTCAGACCCACCCCACAGAACACACTATATTGTAGGAGAGTCCTCTTATTTCTCTTCCCAGTGAAGTGAGTATCTTGGAAGCAGGAGCACCTTCTAAGTTTACCTTTCAAGTCTTGCTTTCAGTTGAGAGGCAGCTCAATAAATATTTGTTCAATGAGTGAAAAATTCATCCACCAACAATATTATTCCTTTTGGGGACAGTAACTCCTAAAGAATGTCTTTATCAATAATAAATATCCAGCTTTTTCTGATGCAGAAACAACAGACCTCCCAAACATGTTTATGTTGGTCTAATACCAGAAAGAGCATATTAACATGAGAACAAAACCAACCCATGAAATACTGTTTTAGGAAACATCTCTTACTGCAACCCAGCTGTGTACACTGCAACTTCTAGAATAATGTGTTTAAAATGTTTTGCAAAATTGTAGCACCAGAAAGAGAGGCCCGGGACAGCAATGCGCAAAGCTGGGCCTGCGGTGTTGGCTGCTGCAGGGAGTCCCCCTGGTCACATCTTTCCCATCTGTACAGACAGCAGCAGGTGGAACCAGAGCTGTTCCATATGCGGATTAGTCTATGGCTTTTTCTAAAGGCTCCGAGAGGCAAGCTTACATTTTGTCTTCAGATCTTTATATGAAAATACCACTGTGGATAATGAGGCTGTTGTATGCATAATTTAACTTTAGGAAGCCTAAATTCCTCTGCAAGGCAAATTGGTACCTAGAGGCACGCAATTTGCATGGGGATTTCAAGCCCTCCTCCTTTCTATTGTCCCTGGCCTGGTGTTGCTTTTCTTCTGAATTATAGTCCTCTGTTCTTTGAGTGTCTGATTCTGAGATCTTAACCATATCACCAAGGCCTCCCTATTTAATAGTGGTTTCAGAAACCCTGCTGTGCCTGCTTTGACCATTTCTGGGAGCATGACTTGTATTTGGCAAAGCCCAGCCCCAGTGCTCAGAGGCAGTATTCCTAATGAATCAGCTTCTTTGCCCACAGCCCTCCTGCCTGGAAAGGGTTAGACCCAGCTGAGTGAGCCTGCAGCTGCCCAGAGTGGGTGGTGCTGATAGAGTCCTCTGTGGCCGACTTCACAGCTCAATCTGTCAATCTGTTTGGGGACAGACGGTTAGAGAACTGTCTGTCTGAGTTGCCTCAGAAAGAATTTGCCTTCCTGGCTCAATCTTCTAGCAACAGACTGCTTTCCTCTGCTCTGGGCTGGAGAACATGGCTGTGTTGGCTTGGTTACTGATTCCATTTTTCAAAGCCTTTCAGAGTAAAGAGAAGTGTAGATGGATCAAGGGCTCAGGAGAACAACCTGCCAATCGTCTTCTAATATTTCACCCATCAACAGATAGATAGTGTTGATTTTGCAGACAGTACATAAGGCTGACCTGTTAATAAATACTACCTCTTCTGAAGTGATCTTTTCCAAGTAACATGATTTTATTTTGCATAGATAAGACATGAAGATGTAAAGGCTTGCCAATATACTATAACTATGTTGTATGTTTTTGGCCTTTGGTGACCAGACCAATTTATAGATGACAGGGAAGTTGCTTTGTGATAATTTTTAAAGTAACTTAGTATTTTCCAAAGTCATTCAGAAAACAAAAAGAAGCAGAATGAGAAAGAAAGGAAAAGTTAGATGAAGAAGGCATTTTAGCAAAACCTGGAGGTCAGTTTTAGATCAATTTTTATATCAAGAGATCTAAACCTCGGTCAGAATACATTGAATATTTAGCTGGGCAAACCTGTTCAAGCCACTACATTCTTTAAAATAAGGCACAAGACTTCATACTTTCTTGAGGTCTCCTTGAAGCTTAGCACTCAGACAACCTTTGTTTTGTCTTCTAACCTAGGTAATTGTAAGTATTTAATAGCTGATCCAGGTGTGTGTACTAGGCAGAAACAAGGTATAAGGTCTTGGGCAGAGAGGTACCCAAATCAGCGAATATTCTTTGATGAGCCAGGAAATATGTTGAGCTCCTTAAATACATCACCTTTGTTATTTCTTAAAACCACCTGTGAGGTGCTTATTAGTTTTCCTTTTTTATAGTTGAAAAATAACAAATTGTTTCAGATCCCACCACTGAGGAATGGGCGACTGAAGATTTAAATGTGGGACCTGAATTTTGAATTTCTACCTTATTCTACCACTATAAATATTTTATTTGCCTACTTGAAATACCATGATTTGGGTTCTTAACAAATTAGGGGTCACCCTGCCACATTCTTGACTCTCCAATAGTTTCATGTTATTAGGAGATCCAAAATAGAGATATGATGTGTCTTGCTAGGAATAAGGTACAGCTATTGTATATGCACAGCTCATTTATAACCACTAACTAATGCAGAGATAATATTTTGCAGCAAAAGACAGAGAATTTAATAGGCTACAAAGATACATATATTTCCTGATGATATAAAACTTTTTCTCCATCTAGTTAACTAGGCCCTTCTTTTTTTTTCCCCAAGACTGACAGTTGTTTCCCTGTTTGATAGTCCCTAGGATTTTTTGCTGTTGCCAAATCACCAGAGGTATCAAAATGCTATCTGAGTTAGAGATTAATGGCATGACAAGATAAATGATAGACATGACAATGACATGCTTCCATAATGGTAAGAAAATTTCAGAAAAGAAACAGAATTTCATTATAATGTTTTAGCAATAAATATTCTGTAAGCCTAACAGAGAACAGTTTTTAGTCTTTGAGGAATGTATGTTCTTAATTTAATTTACTATTTTATTATGACCTAATATATTTAGTCATCAGATAAAATGGAATAATTTGAGGAAAAATTGCCTTATTTGTGCAAATGAGTAGATGTAGTTACTCAGTCCCCATGATATGTTAGGTATTGCACTAGTTTACAATGGTAAATAAAAAAAAATATAACTAAAATTTGGATTTTTTTCCTCACATTTGCAATGTGGTACTATCCTGGACATACAGTTGACCTAGGACAGTGAAGAAAGTATGAGCAGATAGTGTGATTTCAATTAAACTCAGATAATAGGAGATGAAATGAATCTTGTAGAAAGAGATCAGAGACATTTGAATACAGGGAGCTATATTGCTTACTTCTGGCTTTCTGAAAATTTTTATTAGATTTTATTGAAAGGATTAGATTCTGTATTAGCACTTTTGTTTGCTTTTTAAGTTTAAAGTTAGATACTTCTGATATTCATAACCTTCATTGATTTGCTATGTAACTTTTTGTGAATTTACAAATTCAAGGCATTCAGGTAAAATATAGACATGTTATTAATCTTTGAGAATCCTTGTATTCTACTAATGAAAGCCTGGCTTCCCATGTCTTAGTAAAGAAGGCAAACATTTTGGTGAATTGCAATCTGCATAGGAAAGAGAAGTGTTGATTATTTTTCTTTACTTTTACATCACAGAGTTATATTGCACAAAATCATTTACATTTGATGCTATTTGGTATGATAACATTTGCACATTAGTGTGCACAGAATTGTAAAAATCAAAAATCATTTAAAAAGAGGTTCTTTCTCCAATTGCTAGAATAAGGCAGCTCCATCTAGAGAACTGTTAACCCAAGTCTTCTGATGAATACCATCTTAATAATGGATAGGAAGGAGAAGGGGAATGAAGAAGAAGAAGAAGAAGAAGAAGGAGAAGAAGAGGAGGAGGAGGAGGAGGAGGAGGAGGAGGAGGAGGGGGAAAAGCCTGGTCTCCGCATAATTCATATAAAATGGAAATAATTGTGTTTGTTTTTTTTTTTGGTGTTTACCTTTTTGGGTTTGTTATTTACTCTAGAGATTAGTGCTCTATCTGATGTGTGAGGGGTACACATTTGCTCCCAAGATGTAGGCTCTTTATTCACCTCACAGATTGTTTCTTTTGATGAAAGAAACTTTTTAGTTTGAATCCATCCCACTTATTGGTTCTTGATTTTAATTCTTGTGTTATAGGAGTCTTATTAAGGAAGTTGGGGCCTAATCCCACATGATGAAGGTTAGGGCCTACTTTTTCTTCTATTACATGCAGAGTCTCTGGTTTAATTCCTAGGTCCTTGATCCACTTTGAGTTGAGTTTTGTGCATGGTGAGAGAGAGAGGTTTAATTTCATTTTGTTGAGTATAGATTTTCATTTTCCCAGCATCATTTGTTGAAGAGGCTATCTTTTTTCCAATAGATGTTTTTGGCGCCTTTGTCTAATATAAGATAACTGTAATAATGTGGGTTAGTCTCTGTGTCCTCTACTCTGTACCATTGGTTTACAAGTCTATTTTGGTGCCAATAAAATGCTTTTTTGTTACTGTTGCTCTGTAGTATAGTTTAAGGTCTGGTATAGTGAGGTACCTGCTTCACTCTTCCAGCTAAGGATTGCTTTAGCTATTCTGGATCTCCTATTTTTTCAGATGAATTTCATGATTGCCTTTTCTATTTCTTTGAGGAATGCCATTTCCATGAGGGATTTTGATTGGAATTGCATTAAATATGTATAGTGCTTTTGGTAGTATGGTCATTTTGATAATATTAATTCTGCCTATCCAAAATCAAGGTAGATATTTCCATCTTAACTCAATCAATAAACCAGCCGAGGCCCTGAACAGACACTTCTCAGAAGAGGATATACAATTAATCAACAAATATATGAAAAAATGTTCATAATCTCTAACAATTAGAGAAATGCAAATCAAAACTACTCTAAGATATCATCTCATTCCAGTCAGAATGGCAGCTATTATGAAGACAAACAACAATAAATGTTGGCATGGATGTGGGGAAAAAGGTACACTCATACATTGCTGTTGGCACTGCAAATTGGTGCAACCAATATGGAAAGCAGAATGGAGATTCCTTGGAAAACTTGGAATGGAACCACATTTGACCCAGCTATCTCTCTCCTCAGTCTATACTCAAAGGACTTAAAAACAGCATACTACCCGGATACAGCCACATCCATGTTTATAGCAGCACAATTCTCAGTAGCTAAACTGTGGACCCAAATTATATGCCCTTCAGTAGGTGAATGGATTAAAAAATGTGGCATATATACACAAAGGAATTTCACTCAGCAAAAATAGAAAATAAAATCATGGCATTTGCAGATAAATGGATGGCATTGGAGAAGATAATGCTAACTGAAGTTAGCCAATCCAAAAAAAAAACCAAATGCTGAATGTTTTCTCTGATATAAGGTGACTGACTCACAGTGGTGGGGTAGGGATGGGGAGCATGGGAGGAATAGACAAACTCAAGATAGGGCAGAGGGATAGGAGGGGAACGGATGGGGCAGGGGGTGAGCAAGGATGATGGAATGTGATGGACATCATTATCCAAAGAACATGTGTAAAGACACAAATTGGTATGAACATACTTTATATACAACCAGAGATATAAAACTTTGCTTTATATGTGTAATAAGAATTGTAATGCATTTTGTTGTCACTTATTAAAAAAATCAATAAAAAATAAAACAAATCACAAAGTAACAACAACAACAACAAAAAGAATGGGATCAAAATTGTAATGGGTTAGACCCCATGTTTGTATAATATGTCATAATACACCCTGCTGTTGTGTCTATCTAAATAAAGAACCCCTCTAAAAATAAATAAATAAATAAATAAATAAATAAATAAATAAATAAATAAATAAAATGGGAAATATTGTGGGCAATATTCTGGATTCTTATCAAGAGTTTATTTTACTCTCTGTCTAAATTATGACAATGTTGCTTATAAACTTTAAGAATTGATGATTCCAAATGTCTTCTATTTAACATTGTTTATCCAATCATGTGTACACAATTGGCCTGTCCACCTTTGATCTTACTGTGATAAATCACATATTGCATAGATTGATTCTTTTTTAGTGAATCAAAACTGCATCAACCCAGGAAGACTCAGACAGAGGGGGGACCTCACAAGTGTCAGCCAGGGTGAGCCTTCTCATGGTTTAACAAACATGTAATGAGCTAATCATATGTGTTTTTTTTTTTTTTTAAATCTGTTAACATGGTAAATTACATTAATTGATATTGGGATGTAGAACAAAATTTGCATGCTTGGTACAAAACTCACTTGTACATGGAATATTTTCTTTTTGATTTATTGTTAGATTAAATTCACTACAATTTTGTTAAAAATTATTTTTGTGCCTATGTTTAAGCACACCTGATCCATAATTTTCTTTAAGTGTCTTTGTTTAGTTTTGGTATGGGGGATAGGGAATGTTGACCTTTTAAAATAAATTGGAGAGTATTCTCTTCCCTTAAATTTCCTGGAAATACTTGTGTAGAATTGATGTTATTTTTTCCTAAAGCCAATGATAGAGCTGCCCAGTGACGTAATCTGGGGATAGAGTTATCTATGTGGGAAGATTTTCAATTAAAATTTACTCCTGTAAATAATTCAATAATTGACTATAGAATCATACGAGTTAACTATTTCTTGAATAAGCTTTGGTAGTTTGTGTGTTTCACCTAATCTATTTTATCACAGCATTTGAGTGTCATAAAGTTGTTCATCATATTTAGTTATTTTCTCTATAGTATTTCAAGAATTGGTAGTGATGTCCTCTTTCTCTTTCCTTATATGGACAATTTGTGCAAACTTTCTCCTCCTTCACCCCATCACAACCACTCTAGGTAGAATTTCATGAACTTTATTAATAGCCTCATAGAATCAAGTTTTGGTTTTACTGATTTCTATTTCTTTCCTTAATTAATTTCTAATCTCATCAGTATTATATCTTTCCTTCTCTTACTTTGTGCTTCATTTGTTTATTTTCCCTTGTTTCTTAATGAGAATAATTAATATCATGCATTTCTAATAATTTTCCAGTGCATATATTGCCCTCAAAGTGTAACTTTAGCTATACTCCATCTATATTGATATGCTCTGATTCCATTTTCATTAAATGTAATTAATTTCCAATTCTTTTGTTTATTCATTGCTATTTGGTTATTTAGGATCATATCATTCATTTTCTAATAGTTCTGTTATTGATTTTTCGGAACAGATATATCAATCCTCTTAAATATATTGAGATTTAGTTTATGAACAAGAATGAGATCTATTCTGGTCAATGTTCTAAGCACAGTAGAGATGAAATTTTATCTGCTTTTGTTGGGTGGAGCGTTCTTTAACTGTTAATTTTTTCAAGGTGTTTGATGCTTTTGTTCGAGTGTTTTATATTCTTACTAAATTGCTTTCTAGTTGAAGTAAGGGTTGAAATAACAAAATATAATTGTCAATTTGTCAATTCTTCCTGAAGTTCTCTCAATTTTGCTTCTGTAATTTGAAGCTCTTTGACTAGCTGCATGCACATTTATAATTGTTACAGATCTTTAGGGAGTCCTCTTATCATTACATTGAATTTCGCTTTATCCCAGATATTTTTGTGGTCCTGAAGTCTAGTTTGTCTGATTTCACTATTACTACTCCATCCTTCTCTTGTTACTATTGTGTGATCTGTTTCAATCCATAATTTTAGCCTATTTAAAGTGGGAAGTATATAATTACACCTTGTTTTTTAATCCAAGATAATAATCTCTGCCTTTCCATTTGCATTTTCATTTCCTTTGTTGTTGTATTATCTTTGCTTCTTTGCTTCATTATTTCCAGGATTGTTTTACCAATATATTTTTTATTTGGTAGGTTACAACTTTTAATTTCACCATCTATCTGCAAGCAATATTTTATCACTGCACTTATGATGTAAAAACTCCACTGAGCCCTTCCATTTCTGTCCTTGCCTTTATGCTGTTGCTATCAAATATTTTATTTCTCTAATAATTATAAACTCCGTAATACTCTGTTACTCTTTCTATTTTAAACACTTGATTTTCTTTGGAGGTCTCTAAATGTACAAAGTCTGCCTATATTTTCATATAAATACCATTTTTTCCTCATATAAATACTTTGGATGGACCATATTTCCTGCTGGTAACTTTCTCCTGCCTTTATATTTCTTGTGAGGCAGCTGGGCTACTGCTAAATTCTCTCAGCATTGTACATCTGAACAAAGCTTTATTCCATCTCTGTTTTTGAAAGATTTACTATTTGGATGAAGAATTCTAAGTTAAACTTTTTTTTAAATTTCTATTTGTTCATTTTAGTTTTAGATGACAGTAGAATCTATTTTGACATATTTATACAAACATGGAGTACATCTTACTTTATTTAAAGTTTCAGTCTGGTGGTTGTACATGATGTGGAGTTTCACTTGTGATGTGTTCATATGTGAACATAGAAACTTATGTCCCAGCCATTCCACTGTTTTGCTATTCCTACCCACCCCCCTCCATTTATCTTATTTTCCTCTTTCAACTCCTTAAAATCTGCCATACTGACATACAGGTTTGCAGTGATTCTGACAGGAATTCTATCTTTATCTTTACCTTTATTCTTCTCTATATAATTTTCCCCCTCTAGTCATTTATAAGATTTTCTATTGGTGATTTGATAGAAAGTTGACAATGATGTGTCTTCATCATCTCATGCTTGGGATGGTTGAGCCTCTTTATTCTATAAACATATAGTTTTTATCAATTTTTTAATTGATTTTAACCTTCTAAATATTTTTAATCCAGTGAACTCCACATGAGCCTGAAGTCTAATATATAGTTTAAGGTTGTTTCACATTTCACTGTCATTTGATTCTTTATATATGGGCCATAGAGAGCAGAGTGGTCCTGTCAGATGACCTCTCTAGTGACATCGTAGCCATCTTAGTTTGCAGAAGTGTTCTCTGTGACATTCACACAATGAGGAAGTCACCTGGTGATGCATTTCTCAGCAGATGTTACTGTTGGTAAATAGCTCATTACTAGACTCTGCTAAGTTCCTCTGCAGTGTCTAATATGCTTTGTCTAATAACTATGGTATTTATGATCTCAGACATTATGATTTTCAGTAATCATTTGTTTCCTATTTTTCAGAGATAACTATGTTTGCTAGAGATATAGAGTCTTGATTTATATTGTTGCACATATTTTTAGTTGTATTTTATGTTTTCTCAGGTGGAAGTGTTAACCTGTTACTTGTAGTTGGGCCAGAGTCAGAAATCTCTCATTACATTTACTGTGTGTGGCCTTTGCCAAATAATTTAGTTCTCATTTTTCTTTTCTTTAGAGATAAAAGATATAGCTACTTCAAAGAGTCTTAAAAAAAATAAGTCAATCCCTAAAGACAGCTTACTTTGTGACCTGATACATCTTAATTAGTAAAGGCTAGTGTTATTAAAGTTAGAAAGTGATGTGTGGAGTCATTTTAGACTTTGATCCCTTATTCTATGTGATCAGTTGGTTGGAGGCACAACACTGGGCTAAGGAAAAGCACATAAGCCCCTTGGTACAGCAGATGTGTGAGGGAAAGCAGAGTGTTAGATTATTAGTATTTTGAAGTCTTAGACTCTCATGCCAAAAGCAAAATTAGAATGGAGACAGGACATAGACGTAGAAACCCTGTCCTTTCCACAAGTGGTATTATAGGAAAAAGCTGACAGAAATTTCTAATAAGAACTCTGTTTTATCCTTACCTTTATTCTTCTCTGTGTGTGTGTGTGTGTGTGTGTGTGTGTGTTTACATCATTCCTGACTTGACAGTTTGAAAAGCTGCCTCAGTAATAGGTGTGGATGAGTTTTCAGCAGAAGATACCTGGGACTGTGATTAAGAGACTGAGAAAGGCATGAGTTAAAAATATGTTCCCTTGCTTTATCTATCCATCTTTTTCATTAACTTGAAAAATATTTCCCTATTGTAATGATTTATAGTCAATGAAACCCCAAAGAGTTTCCCTTAGATTTAACAGAGATATGGGTAAATCATGTGGACAGAGGGCTCTAATTTCCCTGATCACAAAGCAATGACACTTTAACTGTTACTGCAAATCAAATGCAATTCTTTTCAGTCTTTCCTGTGTCTATACATGGTGGCTGAATGTACAAGTTATCTTTTTACATAGACTATCATATTTGACACAAAGTATCCTATGTCATATATTAGTCAGCTTAGGCTGCCATAACAAAATACTACAGGCTAGGTAGTTTAAATAACAAAAATTTATTTTTTCACAGTTCTGAAGGCTGAAAGTCCAAGGTCCAAGGTGTTTGGTTTCTCCAGTGACTTTTCTCCTTAGCTTGTCATCAGTATCTTCCCTGAAGTCTCACAGAGCCATATCTCTATGCACATGCATTCTTTTGGGATTTCTTTCTTTTCTAAAAAAGACAACCCTGTCAGATTTGGGACCCACATTTGTAATCATACTTTATTTATCTCTGTAAAGGCTCTGTCTTCAAAAATAATGACATTGAAGGCAAAGTGTTCAATCTAGGAGTAAAGGGAACATCATTGAGTCCATTACATGGTAAAAGGAATAGGTGTTTGTAGGTAACAGCATCTATCTCATGAACAAAGATGTCTTGTTTTGTAGAAACAATTCTTGTTATGTAGAAATCAGCACCCTGATTCAGATGTTTATTAAAAGAATATTTGGTACCCAGTGACTCAGGGGGCTGAGGCAGGAGGATTTCGAGTTCAAAGCCAGTCTCAACAAATTAGCAAGGCACTTAGCAACTCAGCAAGACCCTGACTCTAAATAAAATACAAAAAAGGGCTGGGGATGTGGCTCAGTGGTTGAGTGAACCTGAGTTCAATCACCAGTACAAAAAAAAAAAAAAAATAGAAGAAACAGAAGAGCTGTTATCTTTTCTCATTGGTATTTTGAACTACGATCATGTTTGGGTATATCTTATGTGCTTAACCTCAAAGGTTAAGATCTTTAGCCTCTGTGTCTAGAATAGCATTCTGAACTCAGTAATCAGATTTGATTTATTTATTTATTTATTTATTTTTGCTTATTGATTGACCAATAATCTCTACCATCCATGAATATAGAGAAATGTAGTTTATCTGTCTATGTTCCTATAGGCTAGGTTCAAATCTATAAACAGTTTGAGCAAGGGTTTCTCAGTTTCTGATTGCTGAAGCATGAATAGGTCTTGGAGGCTGTAACTGCCTTGCTGTGATTTCAGGATACTGGACCATGTCTAGCCATCTTTTATTCTCATGTGTCTTTTCCATAACACCGGATATGTCAGTAAATTCATTTGAATAAATGAATGCACAAATAAGACGTATTCAAGTGCCTATGACAGAGGGAGATTTGTAGGAGCATGCTAGAAATTAAGAAGCCAAGAATTTCAAGTTTATAAGTTTATATCCCTGACGTTTGCTCTATCAATGTTTATTTTGAAATGCTGGATATTTTGTTGTTGGCACTTGTTTGCAACTGATCAGTTTTAAGAAATTAAGGCAAGTTCATGCAGACCACAAATATAAGTCACTTTTTTCTGCATCCTTTCCCTGCCTCGAGAAGCATAACTGTAAAGGAGAGTGAAGGGTAAAGCAACTGGACAGCTGAAGCCCCTACAGTCCCAGAGATGGCTGTTCCAGGAGCATGGAAGGAAATGTCAGCTCTTTCCATTTTTGCTGAGATATTTTTAGAGTGGCTTCTTTTCTCCTTGGCTAGAGCCAGAAAGCTACTTTATTGAGAGGCTGTGTTCTACTGAAAAAAAAAAAAAAATTAAAATAGGCTTCTTCCTATAAGAGAAGAATTTAGTTAATTTTATATCCATTGTGCTCACTTACAAAAGTCTCACCTTTTCTGGGAATTTATTTAATTAATATTTATTTTGAACATTTAATTTTTCCTCTACCTTTTTTTTTCAGTCATCTACAATAAAGGGAAGTGATTGCTTAGCTTTTTAAATTTTTGTAATAAGATTTGTAATTATGTTTTAGGGTTATAGTACTAGTTTGGGTAGATTAAAACAGAAAGTATCCTGAACAGGGGTTAGAGAGAACGTATGTTACTAAAGCAAAGGCTAGGTTATTTTTAGATCTCTTGTCATACCAAAAGTGACTCTAAAGAATGAGGATACATTTATTGACCACATAGGACATTCAGTCTTGTTCCTTCACAGTAGTAACGCCTCAGGTACATGACATTTCTGGCTCTAAAACCAAATGTCTAATGTGCTTTCACCTTGGCAATGTCACTTAGCTTCCTTTCCTAATCTTTCCTTGAACATCATCAGGTAAATAGACTCCTGGAAGCCAAGAGTGACAGCTGTAGAGGACTCCTCATGAGCCACCATCACAGGAAGCTGGAAGCCTGTGCTCCCACTCTAGGCTTCTGTCTCTGTGCTTCCTGGCCTTGAAGCTGTGGACCAAGGGCTACCCAGCCCACCCCACTTCCTGAGCCACACTGAGTATCTGCAGTTGTCTTCAGGTATAGATCCCTTAGCATCCATTGAGTCTTTTTTTTTCCACTTTCCTGATGATATTTTGTTACAGCAGTGAAGATTTGTATCCATGAATATTTTCCACATTTGGTATTGTTTCCTAAATATACAAATAATAGTGGGAAATACCTTAATAAGGAACCCCAGTTTAGGTACCATTTTAAGGATATACTTTTTTAGGCTAATAGCATATATATATATATGGCTAAAAATACTATTAGCCCAAATATACAAAGTATACATATATATTACATATATAGATACACACAAATGTCATACATTATATAAATGTATAAATATGATAGCTTCTGAAGAGTAAGTGGTATCTATAAAATACATAATGGAAATGCTGAACAAATTTAAAGAAAAAGCATTATGAAAAATTATATTCAGTTATACAACCCTTAGACAGTTGTTAACTGCTTTGCTATATTTTTTCATGTATGTTTGCCATATTTACCGTACTTTCCTCATAGTCGTGAATACATAATTACATTTTCATCTTCATTATTTAATATATTATAATCAAGTTTATAGTCAAGATAACAGCTGCTTCAGAATCATCACCTTTTATAACTTCATACAGTCCCACATGTGGCTCCAATATAGATTAATCATTCCACTATTGGGATGTGTGCCACATTCTACTCTATCATCTTTAAATAATTTAACAATATACATCTTTAAATAGGGTCATAGTTTTCTATATTAATGCTTGTTTTCCCTAGACATATAGATAGCTAGCTCAAAAACTGGGACCAGTTTTAAGCCTTTTGATAAACAATATTTTTCCTAACCATTGCCCTATCTGGCTTCACCAAATACTTAGGTGTCAATGCAAGTTGGTCCATCTGGTTTTCTAAGTAGTCAACATAAATAACTACCACGATTACATCTGAAGTATAGTCATATATATTGGTGTTCTTAGCATAATTTATAATTCTCTTAAAATGCCATTGCTAATGACCTCAATAGCCATGATTGAGGGAATAATTCTGTTGCCCACTCCTTCCCTTAACTTTCTGTTTTTGGCCATCCACTGGTCTTGCCTGTATTTTCGACTAAACAACAACCCAAACTCATCTGTTGTTTTCTACCTTTTGTATTTACTGAAAAGAAATCTCATTATCTGCAAAGATTGTACTTGAAAAATAAAAGCTTGATCAATTGTTATTCAATGACTTGAGAGCTGGACTCATCTCTATTCACTGCTGACTTGAGGATTTATCTCTGTCCCATGCAGCCTGGTAAATGCCCTGCTGCTACTGGCTGTGCCCAGGAATACTTGCTAGACTTTGTCACTTTTTGTCTATGCTTTTTTCTCCAACACCTTCCCCTCCCTTCACCTGTCTCTTTCTCTATTCTTCCTCTTGACCTGGCACTTGTGCTAATAGAAGGGATTTTGTAGCCTCCTAGGCTATTTATGTAAAAGGAACTAATACAGGTTAAGTGCTATTTTTAACAGCCTCTGAATTTTGCAAAAGGCTTTAGTTCTCTGCTACTTTATGGACCACGTATTAACATTCCTTGATGCGGCAGACCCATAGGTTTTGCTTTAGCTCAGCATTTCCAAAAATGTGCTTCTATGGAACTGAAATTTCAAGGGGAGCCACAAAGAATCCCACAGTCAAATAAGCTGTAAAATGGTGCTTCCTAAATGCCCCTCTTGAAATGCCACAGTTCATAAGAAGATTTGGAGACATCAGAAGGAAAAACCATGTTTTAAACTAGCAAGTCCCCACTGAGGACCTGCTTTTCTCCTCTTATTTCTTTTGGCTATATCTGGAGTCATTATTAATTATAAATTATTTGGAAAAAAGTTGCTTTGACAATAAAACTTGTTTAGTGAAGTTTGCATGGGATTTTACATCAAGAGGAAGATATGAATATACATAATGTTTCCCATTTTTGGAACTAGACTGTACACAGGTTGATGCTCAGAACTACTGGAATTCCTTGAATGTTTGGAAATTATAATCACTACACACAGAAGTAAGCTGGAGGCTGAGGACTTTGTGTGAGCAGAAGGAGACTGAGACTGAGGCCTGCGCTGGTGAGCTCCATGCTGCTCTCCTGATGGAAAGTCAGTGAATACCCAACACATAGAAGTGGATAACTTTACAAGCAATTGTTTGTCTACCAGTTGGAATGTTTGAGTTTGATTTATCAGAACAGTGTTACCATGAAGTCATCTCTCATCCAAAGGGAATCATAGGAATGCTTTGAGTACAAGAGAAGGATCATTGATTTCTTTGAAGCCACAGCGCTCTTCCTTTCACAGCTGGGGAACTGCTTTGCTGTAAAATAGAATTCCAGTTGGATACAAAATTAATCAGCTTTCACAGCTCTAATTTTTGCCTAAGACACTGTGTCAGAGTGTTTGGTACATGCTGTGTTTGAGCCTAGAAGCCTACGCCTTGCGTTTGTGTAGCATCGTGACACTACCAACTGCCTGTTGGAATGCCATGGGAGCAAGGGGACTGGGGAGCAGAGAGTTTCTCTACTGCCATTCTGGATTTTCCTCTTGATTTAATTCAGGAATGACCTTCCCTATCTGGAAGTGACCTTACTGGTTATCTACTCCAACAACCAGTGGCCACTGCAGCCTGTGCTTGTACCACTGCCATGATGGATCCACTATCTTACCAGCAGTCTGGGATTAGATTTTGAATCATATCCAGGTTTTCTGGAAAGGTTTCTTTCCTGAATAAGAAAAAAAAAGTCTGAATCATGTCTGTATCCTGCATAATATAAATATCATGGGACTAACCAATCAATTTTTTAAAATTTTTATGGCTCTAAAGTGATCATTTGTGATATTTTGGTCTCAAATATTGGGAATACCATTTACAGAGAAAAAAAAAACAGACTTTTGTCTGAATTTTAGGCAAACAGGCATCTATATTTGGCATAATATCCCCACCATAGCAACAGCAATGAAGCAAAGATGTTTCTTTACTTATATAGGCAACCACACAGAAAGGGTACCCAATAAGGTTTCCAAACATAATGTTTCAGTTTTCTTGACCCTGCTTGCATAAAGGAAATAGTCTGTTTGCAGACAAGTTTTTGGTTTTGTAACAAAGTGTCATGGGAAAAACATACTCAGTTTATTGATGGTGGTATATGAGTGTCTTTGTTTGATGGTGGTATATGAGGTATATGAGTGTCTTTGTATTTGTTTACATGGCCTGAGACAACAGGGGAGAAAAGATGAGGGAGTCATGGTCCTTTCCAAGAAGCTGGTGGACTCCCCAGGGGGAGGTGGGAATGAAAAACTCCCACAAAAATAAGTGATACACAAGGCAGAGAATGATGTGTGTTATGATATGAATAGCAGCAAAATTCTGAGGAAGGAGAGGCGGGGGCCAATGTTAATGCCAGGTGGGAGCACTGGAGAAGAGTGCAGCTGACAAGACTCTGAGTTGTATGTGGGAAAATGGATGGGACTCAATAGGTGGAGATTACTGAGAGAACATTGCTACATGGGGGCATTTTTCTAGAACATTCCTCAGCATGGGAGAAGGGGCTTTCCAAATGCTATCATTTTTTTTATGAACATTTTATTTTGTAACATCTCTGATCACTGTCCATAGCTGAGATTTTTCAGTTTTCTGTGCTTATTTTGTTGGTAGGATTGTTTGTAAATAAGTATAACTCAGTAATTTGACCTTTGGGGGTCTTCTTACACCTGTTCAGAGTATCTGCAAGAATTCCTTCCTGGTTTATGTTAACCCTTGTATCGACTTTCAGTATGTGGTGGGACCTCACAATCTATTCTTTCCTTCCCTGGAACAATGTCTTGCCTTGCCCAGGGAGGAAGAAAGTAGCTACAAAGAGAACAAACAGTTGGATGGCTTTAACCTTGTTGTCTGATTGAGGTCCCTGGGAAAGGCATAAGAGAGAAAAGGGATGGGCTTCTCTATCTGGAGATTGTAAGCTAGAATTCTTCTCTGATCAGGGATGTGTAAATAAGGGCAATGCCTTCTATATGAACATTCTCGAAAAATATTTACATTAATTCATTATTCTTTCCCCAAAGCATGAAAGAAATACATGCTGTGCATAAAAACTTGCCTTTTCAGTGTTCACAGTCTGATGAAGGGGAGAGAAAAACATGTCAACCAGCATTTACAATGCAGTGTGATAAGGACTATGACAAAGGAAACTTGGAATGCTATGTCTTAGAGGGCAGATAAGAGAGACTGCAATAATAGCTCAAGAGGTTGATACCTGAGCCAAGTAAAGATTAGATGGGTGAAAGAGGGGCTTTGTTTTAATACTCATATGCCCTCAGTGAGTGGTGAGGGATTCTGTAAAGAAAATCATATATTCATTCACCTTCATTAGATTTACTTTAAGCAGTTGACTATACTGCATGAACTTATGGATGCATTAAGTGTTTGACACTGTTTTGATTTTACTTTTTAATAAAAACAGGTGGCAGCACAGCTTGGCCCACATAACATAGTTTACTGACCCCTATTCTACATAAACTAAATCTTATAAATATTCTTCTTGATTAAGTTCAAGAAAATCATGCCAGTACAAGAGAAGAGGAGACATGTAGGGATAGTGTAGAAAAAGAGAGAATCCTCCTCTTTTACAAAATCCTTATGGTGTCCAAGAATCTGTCTACACCCCTCCTCAACAGTGCACATAGAGGAACAGCTAAAACCAATGTAAAGGGAGGGGAGTCTCCTGATTTCCACTAATTTAAACGAAAAATTTGGAAGATTGCTTATTTATTATCTGCACCTTACTTGGAATTTCTGCTCAAAACTCTGTATTCCCTCAGTGATACCATTCCACTACCACCATTTTTTCTATTATTTAAATTATGGAATGATCCACAAACACCTTAATACATAGCTGCTTTCTGCAAATGTAGAGATAAAGGTCGAAAATGAAGAGATAACTACAAATGTTTGACTTTAGCTTTAATTGCTTTCCAACAGTCACAGAGAGTGGACCAATTTTCTCAAAACAATATTTGTTCTGTAACAAAGGTCTAGGAGTAAAGTTTTGTCAATAAGTCAAGGAGCTTTGGGGAAGTACCTGATGGGTTTTTCTTCTTTCTTTCTCAGATGGTTTTAAAGGTATAGCATGAAATCAAATGTGATTTGTATATAGAATCTAAAATATTGGGGCTGGGGTTGTGGCTTAGTGGTAGAAGGCTTGCCTAGCATGTGCAAAGTTCAATCCTCAGCACCACATAAAAATAAATAAATAAAATAAAGATATTGTGTCCAACTACAGCTAAAAAATAAATATTTTAAAATATTGAGCCGTATTTGTCTTCTTTTACCTATTATCAAACTGAAAACATAAAAGAGGGGTTATAGAAAACAAAGACTAGCTGCTTAAAACCACTAGTCGATTTTGTGCATCGGTTGATGTGCTTGTTTGAATGTTTTGTATAAATGGAATCGTATAATATAAAGCTTTATGTCTGTCTTCTTTCAACAAAAACGGTTTCAAGGTTTACTCAGGCTGTACTATAGTCTGCTATATACATAAACCACATTCTTTATCCATTCATCAAACTTGCTAGACAATTAAGTTGCTTCTACTTTTTCGTTACTATGAATACTGCTTCCATGAACGTTTGTATCCAAGTATGAGCATTTGTTGTCAGTTCTCTTGGACAGGGAGTGGAATTTCTGGTTAACATTTGAAGAACTGCCAAACTATTTCCACAACAGTTGCACAATTTGACTTTCCCACCAGGAGAATACAAGGATTCTGATTTTTCCACATCCTTGCTAACAACACTTATTATTGTCTGTCTTAATGGGTATGAGGTGGTATCTCATTGTTCTGGTTTCCTTTCACATAAAGTCTATGGGTTTTGAGCATCTTTTCATGGGATTATAGGACATATGAATTTATTCTTTGGAGAAATGTCTATACAAGTGGAAAGGAAAGTTTTAAATGAGGAAAGATAAATATAAGATTGATATTTCCTGGATACCTATAATGCATTACTGAATGCATTAAGTTATTTTGGCTCATAAAAATTGAGTAATCATAATTTGTAACATTTTATAAATAAAAGAGAAATTAAAAACTTACTGGAAACAAGAAAACATCACTGTTCCAAGAGTCAAACAAGATTCATAGACTTTTCCTTTGTGTCACACACAGTCCAATTATCCATTGCTTGTCTACATTCTCACAGACCAGTAAGACAGCTATGACTGAGTGAAGCATAACATTCATTCCTCTCCTTTCTAGCAAAACCAACCAACCAACCAACAAAAAAGATAATAATAATAAATGTTTTAGCAATAATACAGATAAGCCTCAATTCTCTTTCTGAAGTCAATGTGATGATAAAGTAAGGTCAAAGTTGTACATGTATGATGTCTTCACATATATGGTGATAAAAGAGGGTCTCCCATTCTTTGCTATTTACTAGCAAATGGGAAATCTATGATATTCCCTGTGAAGGGCTTCTTTATATTTAATAGTCCTAAAGTCCCATTAGTGTCTCCAAATAAGCACTGAGAGATCAGTAGGCACACTGTGTTAGGAAAATATTTGCCGTCCATCTCCCCTGTCTTGTACCTAGCAGAGTATGAATGACACATGGCAGGGATGTGTGCCTGGGAGTTCCTTGAAGGTAGCCACATGTCAGATCATTTCTGAACTGATTTCCTCACCTCCAACCCTGGCCTTAGTGGAGGACTCAGCAGTCTTATAGTAAAAATTCAATGATAGATTGCTAAATAGATAAATGACTTTAATGGCATCATATGGATACACTACAGAAATATATAAATAGATGATGCTTAATAAATATACTCTGACTTAATTAGTATAAGAGAAAGAAATACTTAGTGCCAAGCACTGTGTAAGACCCATTTCTATGTACTCTGGATGGATTATGTTTTAATATACTCCATTCATTCATATTCAACACACCAATAAGTAGTAAAACTGCAATGCAAAACCAAATCTACAAAAGTAGATTACAAAGCTTTATGTTAGATTTAGGCCCAGGCACATTTAATTTCAGATGCTGAGATCAAAGCACAGAGACCCAAAGGGTTACTAAGAAAAAGGCCTTTTCCCCTTTTGGCTTAGGATGGAGCCACATTGTCAGTAAGAAGATGAACAGGCCTGCAAAGGCTGAGACTTTTTAAGAGATTTTTTTTTAAGAAAGGGAAAGTATAATGTATCCAATATTTTATGTGAGGAGAGTTGGAGAACAATGTAATTGTTTCCTAATCTGATTGCACATCCCTAAGACCTGGATGTTGTCAAAATGATAAATGACTTGGTGACTGAATAAATTTGAGATTGTTTGTTTTAAATAAATGTGGCATTTTGGGGGTGGGGGTTAACAGTACATTATTGATTTCCTATATATATATTTTTAAATATTTTTTTAGGTGTAGATGGATACAACAGAATGCCTTTATTTTTATGTGGTGCTGAGGACTGAACCTGGGTCCCGCCCATGCAAGGCAAGCACTCTACTGCTGAGCCACAATACCAGCCCCAATTTCCTATATTTTTAATAAGAAGTTTTATTTTCTTTTAAGTGTCTTCAGCTTTCAACTCTTTTTCTGACTTTCAGTGTATATCTTGTGTCTCTTAACATTTTCTCAGTCTTAATACTTGTGATGCATGCTCGCCTTTCCTTCCCTCTTTATGTGAACTTAATTTGCCATCACATCTGGAATTTCTTTATCTCTGTTATGTGCCTAGAAATATGCTAGTTGGGGTAAGGACTGGGGTGCAAGGTGGCTTGACAACAATATTTGCAACTGAGTGACTATTACTTGTTTATACTCATTTAATATAATTTTCACAATATTTACAGTCTACTAGATTGAGTGTTCACTAGTGTCTCTTTAACAGTTTCTTTTGAAAGCTTTTTTTGATTGATTGCCTTTTTCTTAATGCCCTGATTTATAGACAAAATACCAAGAATTTTTTCTACTTCTACTATGACACTTGACACAATTAGCACACATTCAAAGAAAACACAGGTTTAAATCTAGGCCCATGTAGCTGCAAAACTAATGCCTTCTTCATCCCCATACACAGAAGGGAAGATTGAAATTCTGAATTCCAAAATAAAGGATGCAACTATAGTCTATGGAGGTATAAAATAAGACTTTAATTAATTAAAGTGAAGGGTGTTCAGTTTTCTGAAAGATTTTTGAGAATCATAGAGAAAGCAATAAAAATTCCAAGTCTTTGTTTTATTTTTGTACCCACCTGCTCCCAATACCTGCCTCTTGCAGTGTTTCAGTATGTTCTTAGAAAAATAGTGTTGGGTGGATGAGTGGAAAAATGTATAGATTATACTAAAATAGTGCCCTAAATTGCTCTTATGATTACTTACAGTAGAGAGACCAAGAGACTGTTTGGCAAGGAGGGGCTCAAATATACTCACCTAAAAGAGTCCAAAACTCAGCTCAGGTAGAATCACAGAGTGCTAAAGAGTGTTCATTAAGGAACTGAGTTCCTGTGTCTTTTCCCCTGTTTCCAATGAAGAGCTATGAAATTCTAAGAATAGTACATGATTCTTCCAAGCTTCATTTTCTTTTCTGTAAAGTGAAAATAATACTTACACCTGATTAATAGGTTCATTCCAGGCCTTATTATTCGATTTTGACTTCTACAGTCTCTATTATCCCAGTTTGAATTGTTAAAACTACAAGCATTAAATACAGATTTAGATCACAGATAGCCGAAAGTTTCCTTAATTGTATCAACTGTTAAAATAACTGTATTGATTTTATTTTAGTTGGTAAATAACTGGTGCTCAAACCCTTCTGAATGATGCCCTCCATTGCCATCTTGGATACCCTGTGCCAGGTTTTCCAGATATCCTTAGTATTAATCCAGGTACCAGAGTGTTAACATCTGTTCACATATGGGGCCATCAGGACTCTGCTTTTTTTTTTTTTTTTAATGGACACACATTTATTCCAATTAAAGCTGTCATTTCCATAGCACTTAGTAAATATTTTGAATATTTGCAGGCAAGAAATTTGAATAAGGAGAAAGTTTTTGAGTAAACAATTATATAAATGTTTATAAAAATAAACTTTATTTTCAGCGGAACCTATTACATCAAACAAAAACATAAGCTGGATTATTAGTCTGCCTCAGATCCACTCACATAAGCACCAATATGTTTTTTCATTATTTATCTCTAGATATGTCATTACTGATAGGGATCTGCAAGATGGTGTTTACCTTATCCTGCTAAAGGTATATGTGAGCCTGAGGTGTTAGGATAATCATCATTGTTATAACCATTATGATAGTTATTCACTCAGAAAGCATGCATTAAGCATCCACTATATGTTAGGCCCTGGGATAAATTATGAGGATGCAGAGATGGCCTTGCTGCAGTAACCTTGATGGTTACTACAAAAAAAATCATAATCTAGTTTGGAAAGAGGTGGTGAACAAACTCCTAGGCAGTCTCGTAGCATTTTAGAGTGATAATCATAGCATTAGGGACAGTGGAGCTCTGAATTCTGCCAGCTCCTTCTAACTTGAGGAGTTGGGAAAGACTTCATTAGGGACTTAGATTTTATGTATATCTCAATCAATTAGAATGTCTTTTGCTAGGCAGAGGCATATAGCTGGGTCTGTGAGGTAAAAGGAATAACATGTTTAAATTTGCAGAGTCTTAAAGAAGCCTGAAAGTTTCCAATGTTGGGAACACAAGAGGAAGACCAAGATGTGTAGCCCTGATGAACCTTCTCTTTTCAACTTGTGTGGGGAAATGTAGAATGAGCTGGAAAGCATTAAGTTTGTGTAATGAAGGCACAATGGAGTTGTAGGCACAGGGTAAAATGAGCTCAGATGTGCTTGTTAGGTTAATGTGTAAGCTCTTGACTGGTTGGAATCCAGTTGTGGGGAAGATTTTGGCAAATGTCCAAGGGGTTTCATTCATAGTATGTCACATAAAGGTTAATCTGGTAGATGAAGATGTCACAGAGCATGAAACCCTGTCCCCAACATGGGTAGTGATCCTATTGTGAAAGACATTCTTACATGAGAAATCAAGACCCAATTAGAAATATGCCCAGAGAACAGGCTATCAAAGGGAAAGTTGTGTAATTCAGATTTGCAATGACATCTCATTAAAATCCCCCAATGCACCCAACTTGGAGGACAACCTCCAACCAGAAGTCTGTCAGCTAAGCTCTCTCGACTCTGGAGAAGTTTAAATAGCCCCTGCCAACGTAGTCTCAGAGCTCTTTTCTTTGGATCTCAAGCTTGGCCAGTCACCTGCTATTTCCTTCACTGAAAGTATTGGGGTTTTTATGTACATTATGCTGCTTTTCTATAGGCAAGGTGATGTTTTAAAAAGTGTTAAATTGTCCTACTGGCAGCCAAATCCAAATGAGAAAACATGATATTCAGTCAAGATACTCTCTGTGTTTGGAACCAGAGACAATACTACTTTGCTAGGTATCCCCCCTTCTGACCAAGGTTACTTCTACTTCTTTGCCAATCACAAACCTACTGGAATCCTCCTGTATCCTCAGTTTTCAATCTGGTTGGTCACCAAATTGTCTCTACTTCTTCATAGCATCTATTCCATATGCTATGTACCCTTGCTGTCCCAAGGGGTAACTCAGCATGTGGCATAGTTAACTCAAATTCCCTAGCAAAGCTCTTAGATGAAACAAAATCTCTATGGGTATAATAAAAATCTCACTTACTCTAGGTAAATTCTAAAGTCCAGGGTTAGTATAAGATATTCATTCTGTAGACATTAATTAAATAATTACTGGGTGACAAGTGATGGGTTAGTTAGTAAGAGCACAGCTCCTCTTCACTCCCCACCAAATAAAAAATGTTTGTATCTTCCAACAGAAGTTCATGGTCTATGAATGTACATAAAACCCCCAACAACTGTGGCTTGTTAGCTGAATATGATGTTTGTTCATTTGGATTTGGCTGTCAGTAGGACAATTTTCCACTTTTTAAAATATCACCTTGCCTATAGAAGAGCAGAAGAATGTACATAAAAACTCCCAAAACAGTGGCTTATATACTGATACAAATAATAAAAGTTATTATTTTTCATAGGAAATCTGAGAATAATCCCAGAGTCAGGCTCGGTTTCGTTAAATTTTGCCAAATCAATCAAAGTCCAAACTTCCCAGACACATGAGTTATCTGTAGTTTAAGACCATGTGTAGGTGTCAAAATGTCTTTGAAAAAATGAAAGACAGAAAGAGGAAAAGAATAGGAGGTGACCTAAATGGGAGAGGGGCCTAAGAAAAGAAAGACTGCACTTGGCAACTCAGACAGAGAGTTTTATAGAGAAAAAAAAAAAAAAAAAAACATCTAATGGAAATTTATTTTTTTGCTAAATTTGTCTCTTCCTTCTCATATGTGCTCTGGATGACATCTTTAGTGACTGTGAGAATCTGTGGAGTCCTGGGTAGCACCCTGCAAAAGGGAGCATACACAAAGGCCTCAGATTATGGGGCATTTGAACAACTGTGGCTTGTATATTGAAGTGAAGTGAAGCAGCCATTATGTAAGAGAGAACCACAGAGAGCGAGGGCTTAGGAAGATTTTGGTTCTTATCATAAAAACCAGGAAAAGCCACTACATGGTTTTCTACATGGAAATGACCAATCATTTGTTTTCTACACATATTATGCAAACTGATTTTAATGTGGATAATTCATTTTAGGGTGCAAAACGTGTGTAGATAGGCCTGGAAGAGGTGGGATATCCTAGTCCAGGTGGGATAAGATGGAAAATAGTAAAAAAAAAAAAAGTATTTAGAAGCTAGAGTCAATAATATTTGATTATTGTACATGGAAAATCAAGGAAAGATGGCTAATAGTGGGGCCAAACAGGTTTGTGGAGGAAGAACAAGAGTTGTTCCCAACAAGTTAATTTTGAGGTATAGTTGGGATGGTCACCAGTAGGGGAGGGTAGACAGTCTGGAATTCTGAGAAAATTATGGGCTTGTAGTGTGAATCTGAGAGTTATTGGCATGTAGATGATAACAATCATCCAGAACAGCTGATTCTCTTCACCTCTAGGGTTTCTAATGTGGTAGTTCTGGGATGAGGTTTATGCTGGCTCACATATGATCCTGACATTACTGGTTTGAGGACCTCACTGCAAATAGCAATGACTAAGAGAATAAGTAAAAGAACAGAAACAAAAAAGTGACCTTTGTGAAGCACCATAGTAA
Source organism: Marmota monax (assembly GCF_021218885.2). Lineage (NCBI taxonomy): Eukaryota > Metazoa > Chordata > Mammalia > Rodentia > Sciuridae > Marmota > Marmota monax. The sequence continues at coordinate 1,921,310 of NW_026692881.1, forward strand.
AGCAAATCCAACTGTGTTGGTTTAACTCCACAAGTTAACAGCTAAGAGTCATGAGGCCTTGGGCCAAGGACATAAACTCCCTAAGATTCACTTTCCCCATTTGTAAAATAAGGAGAGTAAATAATAGCACAAAATCATAGTGTTCTTTGAAGGCCTAAGTGGTAGATAATGAAAAAAAAATGCTTATCAAGATGCAGAGTATATATTAGGAATTATTTGAAAACCAATCCTTTAGTCATCTGGCATTTGAATATAAATTAGGTGAGACTAAGGTGGCAAAAGTCAAGGATCAAGAGAAAAATCCAGAATATGTCATAATATATATAGCTAATAAAAGAAGTTTTTTTCAGTAAGTCAGAAATTCTTAAAGAGAATTCTTTAGAGAATTCCAACAAGATGAGAAAATAAGAAATTCAACCCCCATTGGATTTAGAATTAGGTGGTAACACAGAATGGGCCCTTTCAGAAAAGTGATGTGGAAAGCAATCACATGATGTTTATGAAGAATACAGCACAAAATTTAGCACAAGCTGAGGGCTCCAGTAACTGTAGCTGCTGCTACTACCATTGTGAGAGAAAGTAGTTTGTAAATGAATGCTAGAAATATATTCCTCTTCAGTATGCATTCTACAGTTCCAAAATAAACTCATTCCTGTTGAACAAACTACACCCTGCACAGGTTTATTTAAGATGAAACCATTTTTAAAAGCAGTATATCCAGCTGAAAGATGGCAGGAATATCATACAAACTTAACAAGGCCCCCCTCTACATTTGTAGCAAGAATTGATGGCTCTGGGGGTATATCAAGAGCTGTCAGCCTCACAGCAGTCTCACGACTCAATTGAACTCTCAAATTTCTTTCTCAATGGTCCCATTTCTCTCTTGCCAGGGAGTGAACAATTGTCTAATCTCTGGCACTGGAGAGAAAGCAGTATTTGGCCCCTGCCAGCTGAGAAATGTTGTTTTTTTTTTCTCTCTCTCTTTAAAATGCCACTAGGTTTTTATTCCAGTTTTTCTTGACCATTAAATATTTTGTAAGTCAGACTAATGCTCCAGGGGTGCCTGAAGAATAGTAATTTCAATAAGAAATTCTAATGTATTGCATCCCATTTCATTTACACTGTTGCCTCAGAAGAGGGTGCTGGAGTCTGTGAACATATTTAAATGTCTTCAGACCTGCAAAGGTATTTCACAAATCCTAAAAGCTTTTAAGTGACATGACCAGATTCTGAACTTTTCTTAGAAAATTGTCACATCATTCACTCAGTGGGAAAAAAAGAAAACGCTGAGGAATCTGACATTTGTGAGCCAGGAGTGTAAAAAAATTATTTAGGGTCTTCTCTGTGCCTTAGCATTTTTCTTCCTTAGGTGATCTTCCTCTTCTTTGCCAATTGAATCACATATATTCAAGATCAAGCTTCAATGACAATCCTTTGGGATGCCTTCCTAGATAACTATAGCCCAAATTAAGTTCTCCTTTTCTTTGGCTACCTACTGCAATTATTATCTATAATAGCCAATTTAGCACTCTTGTTCCTCCAACAAAATATGGATTCCCACAGTGTTCAGCTTTGTGTTGAAGACTTAGAGAGCCTGCAGAAGTAATATTCAGGTTCTACTCAGTACATAAGGGGAAAACCAGTCATCGTTGTATTCATTAGTAAATTAACTCCCATTGCAAAATCTGCAGGGATTTCTGTCTTTCAGCCTTACATTTCTTTTCCATTTTGCCTTTAATGAATTAACCACCACCATGTCCCACTGTGCGTTTAATTACAGTACTGATTGCTTACTATGTATGCTACATGGTGTGGAAAGAATACAGAAGTTAAAAACAAAGTATTCTCCCTGACCTCCCTGGAAAGAGAGACCAAAACCCATTAAAAAAATAAAGAAGAATATACAGTAAACTACACATAGTAAGTGCCAGATGAGTGGTCCAGATAATTGCATAGCTCAAGTGGCCCCAAGTGATGGGGCACTATACCTCAACCAGTGGACTTACTTCTTTCTTAGAGATAAGCCCTTGACTGCTGATCATGGGGCCTGGAAGGCTCTTCCTTAGCACCATCTATGCTCATCTTAAACTTCACAATCCTCTATCCTTCATGCCCCTCTCTTTAAAAAACACTTCCTAATTTTTTGTTTGTTTTCCCTCATCCTCCATGCTGTGGAGCTTATCCTTCTATCTATATAAAATCTACATAAATTGCTTTTGAAACACTTCTCACATCCTAACTTCTAAACATTTATTCATGTTCTTTCAGTTTTTTTAAATAGAGATTTCTTTTATGATGATAACAAAAAATATTGCATACTTTGCACCATAAACATTTAGAAAAAAGACTCTGAATAAACAGATTATTCTTCTATAAACATCTATTGTGTGCACCTTCCTGTCAGGGCATGTATAAGACCATGGGAGATGTGGAGGCCTGCTGTCCTCCACAAACACTCATGATCCAATCAGGTGGGATATCCATATAGAGGTGCAGGTGGAAAGAGTGATGTCTAATGAAGCGCTCTCTAGAGTAAGGAGGAGCCTTGAAAGACAAATGGGGATACATGGCAATACTGACTCACCTAGACCTTCATTCATACAGTTTTTGAAGGCCATTAATAGCTATAATAAATTTACCAAATCATATGTATAGAATAGATATTTGATGGGGCTGGAGTTGTGGCTCAGTTGTAGAGAATCTGCCTAGTATGTATGGCACATTGGGTTTGATTTTCAGCACCACATCTGAATGAAAGAATAAAGGTCCATCGACATCTATAAAAATATTTTAAAAACATAATAAAATAGGTGTTTGATTAAGTGCATGAAAAAATGGCACCATGTACTCTATACCCAGATTAATTTATTAGATTATCTTATAGGGTACAGTTTTTAAAAATAAAAACAGGTTTCACAATGTTAGATACATTCATAGGTGAGAGCTCTATATCTGATTACTAAGATACCCCAAGGTTGTTCACAGCTACAACTTGGAGTTAGATCTTATTTGTTATTTCATTCCTACAAATTTCCTATGTTTACCATTCTAAACAGAATACTCAGCTGAATGTATTAGAGCCTGCTGTATTACCTTAGGGGAGGAGAGAAGAATTGCACCTTATATTTAATAATTGTCTTATTTCTTTATTTCAATTTGTGCTATTTAATTTTTGTAATATCTTTTATATGTTAAAGAATAAAGTGTGTGTGTGTGTGTGTGTGTGTAAATATCTGAGGGTATCAATTATATAAGTATTGGAAGGCATCACACAACATCCTCACTGTCTCTTTGTTAGAATATGTGTGGTGATAATAGATGGTCTGGCCAAAAGTGATTTGGATATAATATGCTTAATATTTACTTAATAAAAGTCTTAACAGAATAGTGACTTCATTTTCTGTTTCCATCCACAGCTTTGGCATGACTTTCAAGAGCAAATTATCATGCCATGATGAGTGTACCTTACCCTACCCAAAGTCTCTGTGATTTTTGGCACTCTATGTTGAAATGCTTAGGCAAACTCTTTAAGATTTCAAATTTATTTATATTTGCATTTTATTGATTATAAGAAGCCCAAACACAGCATATTTCACTTTTATAACATTAAGCTATTCAAAGGGGTAATAATAATGTTTTCTTTGAAACCACTTAAGGCGTTATAAGAGATAAGTATGTGTGTTTTAAATTAATTTCATAATCATCTGAGCTATGGAAATAGAAAATCTGAGCACACGCTAAGCTGCATATCTCTGTGCTCTCCCACCCAGGACTGGCAGAGACATTTGTGTGGGTCTCTGATCCTCTGTAACATTCCAATAACTGGCAACTTGATAGGCAGTAACCACAGTAGACATCCCTTGTCAGATGGAAATAATTGATTGTAATTGCTTTGCCATTGTATTGCCTTTGGAGTCTGTAGCTTTTTAAAACCACTGATTATAAAATAAGGATCTCACTTTTTATGCTGTAGGTTATGTTAATGAAAAGCTGTTCTTAAAGGAATGATCAGTGAATATCAATAAATAGATAATAAGAAATTAAAGGAAAAGTTAACTAACTGATCATGAGTTAATGTACTTCAGCAGTCAGAGTAGCAGTGAACTGTGTGGCATTTCATATTGAATATTTTGGTTGGATCTCTTGAATATTAAATATTTCCCAGAGAAAGAGAGATTGATTCTGTGTGGCGGTTTATCACACACTGCCTTGAATAACAGATCTTCACTGTACAGACAATCTCTTAGAAAATGGAAAATGTGTCCGTTTGCAGAGCCTTTGTTTTGTTTCAAAGTATTAACAATCAGATATTTTACACTGAAAAAAAAAGTTTCCATTGTAACACCAAGAAGGAGGATACCAAAAAGTCACTTTGTTTTTTCAATGCTCACAATAAGTGAGGAATATGAGAGTTATATAAATAATCTTAAGGTATTGTTTTTGAAATATTCATTAACATTATGCATGTACCAAAACAATAGCATAATTGTAAAGTTGTATCTAATGTTTTGCTTTAAGAGATACAATAACTATTAATAGAGTTGTAATGAGATCTTAAATGACCCCATCTTTCATTCATACCATTTAAATGGTTGGTGATGTTAGGAGGTCAGATTTTTTGACAATATTTTTACTGAGCACCAATTCTGATTAGATTTCAACTCCTCTCCTAAAGGAGTTCATAGACTAAAAGGATGGATATGGATAAACTTAGGAACAAACTATTATGGCATTAAATGAATAATGGGAAGCAGGGTTGGGGGAGGCACAGGACAGGAGTAGATCATTCAAGTTCTGAAGGATTTCAGGGTCTCTCCCAGAAAAAAAAAAAATAAGTGGATGAGAAAGAAGTTTGATTCAACAAGAGGAGGGTGACAGAACCTGGCATATGAGGGGAATACAATAATAGTTGAAAATTAAGTTGTATGTTTGGTATGTTTGGAGTGCAAGAAGTGACCAGCGAGATGTCTATCATCCCATTGGCTCAGGGAGGGGGGTGGTGCTGAGGCAGGAGGATTGCAAGTTCAAAACCGACCTCACCAATTTAGCGAGGTCCTAAGCAATTCAGCGAGACCCTGTTTCTAAATAAAATATAAAAAAGTTGCAGGGAAGCTGGGGATGTTGCTCAGTGGTTAAGGCCCCTGGGTTTAATCCCCAGTACTCCTCTAATGCTATAAAAAAGATAGCAGATAGGCAAAATTACATTAAAATAAATTAAATTAAAATTAAAAGAAAGCCCATCTTTCTTTGTTTTATTAAGTTATCCTCATGACAGTAATCACTGAGGAATATTTATTTCCTTAAAAATATATTTATTTATGTATTTATTGATTGTGGTGCTGGGGATTGAACACAGGGCTTCACACATGCCAAGTATCCATTCTGCCACTGTATATATCTCAGCCCCACTGAGGACTTTTAGATGTGGGAGAGACTTGAGCAGGTTTCCTTTTAAGATGATTGGTTTCCCATCAGTTTGCATGATAAGCAGGGAAGAAGCTCATTGTGACCTGTAGTTAGTGAGCTGATTTCCTATGCCATGCTGGTGAACATTATTAGCAATCTAGATCTATAAAAAGGAAATTTAAAAAGCTTATGTTGAATAATTTATTCATCTTTGACTTTTTAAATACATATATTTTCTCTTGACTGTTAAAGTGGAATTGGTGTTAATACTTCAGATGCTGAAAATTCTATAGCTAGAAAAATGTCTACATATGGTGATAGAATTTGTATCCTATGGATAGTGCATATTTATGGTTAGTTTCATATTTGGAAAGCAGATATAGATGTATAACTTAATTTAAAAATGTAACTGATTATGATTTCAAAAATACATGTTTAAGAGTATGCTAAAAAATGACAATAATTTGGTCCTGTTAAATATTTACCAGAAACATTTTTCACATGTGATTATCTGTTTCAGAATTTGGAACATTTGCATTTTAATTACATAATAAAAGGAGAAAGTGAAAGAATAATTGGCTTAGCTATTAGCCAATTGTAGCTGTAGCTAAAAGAACTCAAAAACTGACATGAGTTTTCTACAGAACAATCACGAAATACATTGATCAGATGTTTAATGATATTTGGCAACAATAAAGCAAAAAAGATGTTGTTTCAATACTTCATACAACACATTTGCTGAAAGTAGATTTGGGTGTTTGGCTCAGGATCAATCAACTTTTACTGTTAATGTGTCCTCAAATGAGACTTCTCTAGAGTAACTCCAATTATTAAAACCCATTGAAGAAATACAGTGGTCCCTTGTCAACCTCAGGGTATTGGCTCAGGAGACTCAATGGATTGGTGTCCAGATGGATGTGCATGCCTCTTGTGTAACATGGAGTAGAGTTTGCATAACATATGCATGCCCCTTTATATACTTTAAATCATCTCTGGATTTTTTTATGATACCAAATACAATGTAAATGGTATATAAATAGATGGTACACTGTATTGTTTAGGTGATGCAACAAGATAAAAAGAAGTGTAGATATGTTCAGTACAGATACAGCTCTTATCTTTCTGAATTTTTTCCATCTGTAGTTGGTTGAATCCCAGGATGTGGAACTTGCAGATATAGAGGGATGATGAGGACAACTGAACACAGTGGGTTAACTAGCTGTGTTGCTCAGTACTGTTTAGTGTCAATCCTGTTTGTCTCAAGTCCCTGCCATTGTACCCCATACACAGGCCTCGATGCACACATCTGGGCCAGTGACAGGAGCAGTTGGTGTTGGAATGCATGCTGACAGTATTCCCTCTGTGCTCTCCTTGACAGATACAACGACATATTCCACTGAGAGATCTGAGCACTTCAAACCCTGCCGAGACAAGGACCTTGCATACTGTCTCAATGATGGCGAGTGCTTTGTGATCGAAACCCTGACAGGATCTCATAAACATTGTCGGTAAGCCACTGCGGCCGCTGGTTTCAAGGGCTGGCTCTTAGAAAGGATGGACAGAGGTGGAGGATGACGGTGATCTTGGGAATATACTATATCCAGGATGTATAGAGCCCTGCCATTTGAATGGAAATATTGAGAGTCTTAATATGGAAAGGCAAAGGAGATATCTCCTTAACATTCAAGGAAGAAACAAGGGAGAGTAGATGAGGTTTAAGCTTTAGCTAACCAAATCAAGGAACACTTAGTTTTATATCTGCCAATTTAAAGGGAATAATTTCTTTAGAAGCCTATATTTCTGGCATGGGACTTAAGTTTGTCTCCTTGTACTCAAAAATAATCCTTTCTTGCAAATTTAAGGACCATGGCAAGAAAATCAAACACTTCCTCTTAGGTCTAGAGTCTTGGTGTTTCATGTGAAACAAACCCCAGAGAATGTAACTGTGTCCAGAGAGAACTGCATTTTATTTTGATTCTGCTGTCCTTGATTAATTCCAGTTCTTTTTTTTTTTAACACCTCTGATGATGAAACAATCTCCAGCAAGATGTTGTAAATGAAATCATAGTCCTGTTATGGTCTAGTAGACAACTACTTAAGGAAAATTCCCAGCAGAGATCAGAAAGGTGTTTAATTTGTTTTTAGAGACATAAGGTTATATAATAGCTAAAAATAAAAACAAGTGGAGATAAACAGTTCTCTTGTAGAGACACTGCAGCTTTAAGGCTCAATAGAAGAATCAAATTAACATGCAAAAAAAATTCCCATGGAGCTTTTATTTCTGACACTACCCTGGTAATTTGTTTTTCCTTGCAATTGTGGATGCTTCAGTGATCACATATATCCACACCCCTTTTCTTCTCTTTATTTACTCTTCTCATATGACACAGTTATTAAATTAATTATTCTAAATAGTGAAGCATGGAAAATTATGACTTTTCCCCCCTCTTTGTTGCTATTATAAAACTTTATTCCCATGTTGTTTTATTAAGACAGTGCAGAGAAATGCATCTTACAGTTATAGATTAAGAATGTGACAGCAAAACCTGTGTAAGTCCAAGAGCCAGGTGCAGTCCACAGGGAGGACATGTGGCCACAGGGGGCAGCCACATAGGTCTGGAAGAACTGATAAATGATAGTTGCATATCTCAGTAGAAGTTATCATATGTCTCCGGGCACAGTGGTATATGCCTGTAATCTCAGTGACTGAAAAGGCTGAGTCAGGGGAATTATAAGTTCAAGACCAGCCTCAGCAAATTAGCAAGGCTCTAAGCTATTTATCAAGGCCCTATTTCAAAATTCTAAATAAATAAATAAGTAAAACAAGGCTGGGAATGTGGTTCATTGGTTAAGCTCTGCCTGTGGTTCAATCCCTGGTATTAAAAAAAAAGAAAGAAAGAAAAAAAAAGCTTACCATATGTTCTGTATTGGGTCAAATGGTACTGAGGTCTTTATTTCCTTGTTTTTGACATGTGGTTTTCTCTTGACTTTAGCAATGCCATTACGTTTATTCCATTTGCAAATCCTTCACCCCATTCCTATCCATTGTGAACTTGAGTTTGGGATGAAGCTGCATGGGAACTAGTCATCCCCACATTTCTCTTCTCTTGCCACATGTATTATATCCAACAGGGTACTGGTAGGGAGCACACAAGTGATCTAAGCATCTCAAAGAGAAATGAATGTGGTGCCTTTTCAAAGCCTGATGTCGGTCCAAGGTCTTTCAGACACTCAGCTACCTGTTAATCTTACCTTAGTCAATCAAGTGTGATCAACACATGGAAGAGGGTGTATCCTGTGGATAGGGCTGGTGACCCAGAGGTTCATGTGCTGGAAGTTTGGTTCCTGGTCTGTTGATGTTGAGGTGTTGGAACCTTTACGAGGTGAAGCCCTGTGGAAGGTAAGAAGGTCATGGAGGCTCCACCTGCTTGAATGCATTAATGCTGACTTCGAGTGGGTTTGGTTACCTCAAGATCAGGCTGTTATAAAAAGAACAGCCTTGCCATCTCCACTGTCTCTTGCTTCCTTGTTCACATATGCACCCTTCCACATGCAGCTGGTTCCTTCCTGCTTCTCTGCCATAGGGTCATGCAGTCTGGGACCCTCATTGGGACGCTGTCACTGGGATGTTTGGACCTTCTAGTCACCAGAAGTATGACTCAAATTAATCTCTATTTTATGAGTTACCCATACACTCGGATATTTTTTAAAATATTTATTTTTTAGGTGTAGATGGACACAACACAATGCCTTTAATTTTATGTAATGCTGAGGATCAAACCCTGGTCCCACCCATGCTAGGCGAGCACTCTACCACTGAGCCACAATCCCAGCCCCAAAACTTGGATATTTTGTTAAAGCAATGCAAAATGGACTAAGGCAGTGGGTAGCAGTCACTTAAAGTTGGACTTCTAATCTTTTGAAGGAAGGGTGATCCATTAGAAGTGTCAGGTAATGTAGTAATTTTCTTTAGTGATGTTTTACTACAGGGGAGAATCAAATCAGGTCCCACCATAATGTGCAGGCCTATAATATTCATCTTTTTCAAAGATGAGTATGCAGACAGGAACAAAATAATTCCTTTTTTCCCAACATATGGCTTTTCTAATTCTTAAGTTGATGGCTGTATTAATAGGGCTGCTATAACCAACTATGACAGACTATGTAGCTGAACAGCAGAAATTTCTTTTCTCACAGTTCTGGAGACTAGAAGTCTATGATGATGGAGTCAGCAGGGTTGGTTTCTCCTGAACTTTTCTTCTCTGCTTATAGATGGCCATCATCTACCTGTGTCTTCTCCTTGTTTGTCCTCTGTAGATTTGTGTGTTCAAATTTGCTCCTCTTGTATAGGCACCAGTTAGATTGGCTTAGAGCCCAAACTAATGAACTTATATTGACATAATTACTTCAGTATAGATCTTTTCTCCAAATATGATCACATTTTTCAGTATTGATTATTAGTACTTTAACATATAGATTTTTTGAGACATAATTCATACCATGATAATATATCTTCAGCCCAGAAAAGGAATCTCTTGCTTTTGTGTGAATGCATGTGCATGTGTAATTTTTGTAACACATACATACAAGCAGATATATATCTGTGGTTTAGCTGAAGTGATGTACATGTGTAATAATTTTCATCTTCTGTCTTCATATTTCTTGCATATTTCAGTTTAGACAACTTGTTATTTAACATACAGTGACAACACAGCTAATCATGACAAAAGACAAGCTTAAGACAGGGTTGGAACTCAAGTAGGTTAATAGATGCCTATAAATCTCCTACTAGTGTTGTATGAATAAATCACACATCACACTTACCCACTATTCATCTCTCAGGCTTTGCTGTGAATAAAAGACACGCATTTGTTCCTACATCAGCCACTTCTAAAAATCCCTGCATAGTTATTAATGTGGCATTTTGTATAGCACTCTATTTAAGTAGTATGTTTCATTCATTCTTCTCCCCTTTGAGAAATGTTTATTTAGGACCTCCTATCACCAAGAGAATGTTGAATAAATACATACAGAAATGAGTTTAAGAATTAAGTAGCAATGCAGTTTGTAACGTGTTTCCAGGAGTGAAATACTTCATCATTAGGAAATAACAAAAAGAAAGCAAAGTGCTTTAAAATGACTGGCATGCTTACGGTGGCATCTTTATGACATATTAGTTACTAGATTATGTTTCAAGCAAAATAAGAAACCATTTAGTATATCAGAGCGGCAATACAATGGCTTGCACAGGTATCTAATGTATAGTTTATTTTTCACATGTCACAAAGATTATAAATGAAAATCTGAGAAATTAACACAATGTCTTCTCAATTAAAAAAAAATGCATTCCTATGATAAATTGTAAAGCAAATAAAAAAACTGTATTGAATTGTTTCCACACTCAGAAAAGTGACCTTGCTCTGACACATTCCTTTCTCATTGCCCAGGAGGAATAGTGGCAAAGTTTCCAAACTATCTATAATAGAAATCCTGAAAGTACATGTTGAAAAAAAAGACAGTGTTAATTTCAGAAAAAAGCAGTGAGAAGGGGGTAAGATTTTTCCTTTTGTTATTGTCTCATTCTGTATGCACTTTCAATTTTTTCAAAAAAGCACTTATATTATTAATAAATAAAACTATAAAGCAAATGAATAAAAATTTTAAGTGAATTCTAAGGTCATAGCCAGGCACAGTGGCACATGCCTGTAATTCCAGTGGCTCTGGAGGCTGAGGCAGGAGGATCACTGCTCAAAGCCAGCCTCAGCAACTCAGTGAGGCCCTAAGCAACTTAGTGAGATCCTGTCTCTAAATAAAATACAACAACAAAAAAGGGGGGGCTGGGGATGTGGTTCAGTGATAAAGCACCCCTGGGTTCAATCTCAAGTACAAAAATAAATAAATAAATAGAACAATAAGTAAAGAAACAGGGAAAATTGGAAATTTGTTCTTCTGAATCAAAATATATTATGAAGTCATGTATATCCACATGGCAATTAATAAAAACAGATCCTGGAACTCAGTGAGTCTTAATATAGAAAAAGGATGGATTCCTGAGCCAGAGGTAAAACGAGGAAATGAGGGACTGACTGTTCAATCAGGCTGCCTATCAGATAATCCAAACCCCAAGTATACTTTGACCTGTCTCTACACATGAATTGTTCTCAAAGGAGTCAGAAGGTATTGCAGTAAATAAATAAAACCTAAGGAAAATAAAAGATAAAGTGACATATTTATTTATGTCAGCATTGAAAGCAATTTGTGAGTAAAAAAAGAAATAATGGAAGGAAAAATTAAGCAACATTGACAGGACATTGTTTTTTGATCTGAACATTTCATACAACATTAACTTTTGTTCTATTTACATTATGTCAGAAACAAAATTATAAGCTAACCTATGAGAAGAATGAAGAACCAATGTGGCAAAGAATTAATATCCAGAAATCACAGCGAATACTGAGGGTAACACTAAAATAAAATCTGAATAGGGAAGTGGCAGAAGGGAAGAATATATTCTTTCCCTAAAAGGGAATACAGGTGACCTATAATATGAAAGATGCATAACATCACAAAGGAATGCAAATGAGGCTTTGGGGGTTTGGGTTTTGGGTTCAGGATTTTTTGCATAGGATACATTTATTGATTTTAAGTGAATTCCCGTTTTGCTGAGGGTGCAGTGAAACCTCTCATTCTACTTGCAGGAGTATGCTTTGTTAAGCACTTTCTGAAGGCACTGTTTCCCTATGTGTGAAAGTCTTTATATTGTTTCTAAGAAGCTAGCCTACCGAAATGTATGTGAATTTATTTGTAGGGATGTTCACTGTAGGTATATTTGTAATAGAACACACAAATTCTGAATTTAAGTGTTCATATAAATTAGAATATATCTACCTATTGAGTTCTCAAAAATTTTAAGGACAATAAATGTTCATTATGTCATATTACATTGAAAAGCAGGATCCAAACCTATAAAGTTGAATGCACAATAGAGCCCTAATTCTGAAAGAGAACTAAATAAAAAGGTTAATAGTGTTTGTAACCACTTTCTTCTTTGAAAGTTATTAATTTTCTAAGACCTTTACAAATACAATTCATTTATGTAATACCTGGCTAAAACACTTGACTCTTGCTTCGAGTCTTCTTGTTAAGAAAGATAGTGTTCTTGTCTCTATTAAATCAAGGTTGTTATAATTCATTATTATTAGACTGATGAAAGAACCTTCAATTAAGTGCTTTCATATTAAACTATTCCATATTAAATTAATTTTCATATTAAGCTATTTGAATGCATCTACTCATTCTTATTAATAGATTAATAAGAATGGTGTTCTGTATAATACTTTCTATATTGAAGTCATGTTTTGAAAAATGAAAAAAAATATATTTATTAACAAATTAAGATGGGTGGAGAAGGAAACCACATCACTAGAAACATCTTGAATCAAAACATCTGAACAAAACCTAGATACACTATGATCAATTTATTATCAAGCCATTGCTAGAAATTTTATAAACTTGAGAAATAGTGCTATCTATATTTCACTGGAATGAAAGAGGTAGACATTGTAACTGAAAAGATAGTTAGGCATTTGGATGGGCCAAATGTGGTATAAGGCCAGATTCGAGTTAAAAAGATGTGTCTCTTCTGAATTGAAGCTCATTAAATGTTTCACCAACCTTTCTGCAAAAATGGATTTTTCAAAACTTTGGAAATGATACCATTTGAGCTGAATTTAACCTGTAGTGATCATTTTGGAAATCTATCAAGCAATTTACTTGAAGAGGCTTGAATCACTTGAAATATGGAACTGCTTGAAAGAAGAAGGAGTCCAGTAGCATCCATTGCCCAAGGGGATAGTTTGGAAAAAAAGGAATGATGGACTTACATAGCAATGTGAGAAGTTGTAGAGGGCAGGCAGCAAGCAAGATGGGGAGGGGAAGCCGGCAAGGAGTTGCTGCTCCATGCTATGTCTATTTCTCTCTGAGTACGTTTTGAAATAAAAGCTTCAATCTTCAAGAGAATTGATTGAGAGCAATGTAATAATATCTCTATGGTATAGTATATGAAATTGCAGGACCATCCCAGTTAGTGCTTTGCTTTTTCACTTTGGAAGTCCATTAGCTCTTCTACCCAGCAAGGATCTTCTTTATCAAATGGTTCCCCAGTAATAAGTACTCTGAGAGCAGCAGCTCAGGATTCCATGTGGGCTGAGGCAGGTTGGGAGGAAAATGGAGTTTTGGAGCACATCCCTGAACACCATCAACAGGAGGGAGTGGAGGCTGGGATGCCTAGAAATCCAGGTTTAGTGGTAAAGACTTACAGAATGGGGTTAATCATGAGGTGCAGAGCCTTAGAAGAATTTTCAGTTTCATCAAAGGCTCAGAAGCATGTCTACCATGGCTTAAATATAATTTGAGTAATTTGCAGTATCCCTGTTTATAACAGGTGGACTAATGATTACTCTTGGCAAGAAGAAATGAACCAAGTGTAAGGATTCTTCTGTGTGAATGTAGTATGTCACGATAGTCTCAGAAACCAAACAAACAAAACCACACAATGCATGTCATTTTGTAATTCCATGACTACCTGTGGGTGATTTGCCTTTTACTTTAACTCCTTTGTATAGATCTCCAACTGGTATGTTTAAAGGTTATCTAAATACCATGGAAAATACCAGAAGAAAAAAAAAAAACACATCTAAGAGAGTAAGAACACAAACCATTTAGCTATTGGGGCTGAGACTGGATCTTCTTTTAATGTTTTCTGAGTTATATGGCAACTCTAGCTGAAGAAATGGTATTTTGAAGTGATCATTAGTACTTGAGTTTGTTGTTGTTGTGAAAGAATTGACATAAATTTGTTATTTTTAGAAGATAGAGTCTCTGTGTGAGTTGGAGTGGGAGGTTGGGGACAAGGAGCAAATGTAGGCATTCAATACCAAGAGAACTGAGTTTAAAGTTCTGCTCAACTTTCCACTGGCTGTGTGATATTTCTTCAAGTCATTTAATTAACATCACCAGTTCTTTATTTAAAAAATAAAATTAAAATACATGTTAATATCTACCCCAAAAGGTAGATGAAGGAATGAAATGCAATTACATATAGAAAAACATAGATACATATTACATATATGTATAATGATATATACAGATATTATGTCTCTGTATATATATATATATATATATATATATATATATATTGTATTGCATAAATAGACATATATATGCATACATATCCATGCATGTATGTATATGTAGGTATCATATCTCATATTATACCACTTTCCTCTTCCTCCCTTAGGCTCTCACTGAAACCTTTGAGCAAAAGCATGTTTGTAGAAATCTATTAAATACATTAAAAAGATATCATCTACCTTATTTAATTGGAAAAAAAGGAATGATGGACTTAAATATCAACGTGAGAAAATGCTAGTGGAAGTTGTAGAGGGTTTAGGTTTAAAGGAGAGGAGAGAGCATGACAAAGCTTCTTGTGTATATTCTGAAGGCTTAGAATTCCTACAGAAAAATTACCAATATTCTATTAGTTCTTCCATTCTGTTACCATTTCTTGACTTTCCCCATTTTTTTTTCTTACTGAATTTTCTGTAACATTAAGAAAAAAATGATTTTTCTTTCCTACTTAGTCAGTGTAACTTGCCATAATTGTATTATTAACATAAATGGATGTTGATTTTGCAATTCTTTGAAACAATAAAATGGCCTGTTGGCTTATTTTTGGAGAAAAATTGTACTTTATGGCAAAAAAATATACACATTGAAAAATAATGATTTCACTTGTGGAAAACATATGATTCAATAAAACAAATTATTTTCTTTCTGCTTCATTCTTTCTCAAAACAGTTTTCTCAAAGTTTTGATATTTGTACATTAGTGTTTATAATACAGAGACTCTAAAGTCTTTAATGCCATGAATAATCAAATTTACAAGTCCTTGCAGAAAATAATGACAGAGAAAACTTGTCGAATGTAGAATGTGCTAACATTGAATATCTAGAACATAATAAGTGAGTATGTTTGATTTTATTGAGGAAAAGCAGATCATTGGCCATACATTGCTTTGGTTAATTAGCTTTTAGTAGCTTTTCTTTATAAAGCTTGTTTTGAGGTAAGTATTCAGCCTCATGTAGCACACATGCATGCAAACACAAGCACACAATTTTTTTTAAGCTATTGCGATGATTTTTCAACTCTAAAATGGGGGTGATGATGATTTTTTTCCTAACAGTATCATTGAAATATTATATATGTGGTTGCCAACAGATAACTAGGAAATGCCACATAAATACAACATATGATAACTAAGTAATGTCCAAAATAACCTAATTGATTTTTTAGTCTGCCCTAACCCCTTATAATGATATTGGTGTTAATGAAAGCACCATGTAAATCATTGATTGGCTTTCATTACAGCCAATAGACACTAGGGTTTAACTATCGGATCTGACTCTGTCAAATTTTCTTTTATGACATTCTGATGATTTCAGGAAGATCTGCTATTTAACAGTGAATTTAAAAGAGTTATTAATTTGAAAAACATATATATGTATTATATATATATATATATATATATATATATATATATATATATATATATATTTGTTTGTTTCCTTCCTTGAAGATACTTCCTATAAAATGCTAGATCTTTTGTTCTTTTGATTTTCCTAATGATTCCCAGTTGACTGGCTGGTTGGATTCATTATTCCACCACTAACTATCAGACTTACAAATTATATCTATTCTCTGTGTCTCAATTTTTTAACCTGTTAAGTAAGGTAAGTAATATTGCTGCTTCATAGAATCATTGTGAGGGCTAAGTATAGTACAAATGCTTGGTGTAGAATGAGTCCTGTACATTCCAAGTAAGTACGGTGAAATAGATTAAGTTATATGTTTTGTTATTTTATCTGAACAGCCTTGTTTACAGTTCTGTTGATTTCCGTCAGGGCTTCTTCTTTTTTTTTTCTTTTATTTTTTTTATTTTTTTTTATTGGTTGTTCAAAACATTATAAAGCTCTTGACATATCATATTTCATACATTAGATTCAAGTTGGTTATGAACTCCCAATTTTACCCCAAATACAGATTGCAGAATCACATCGGTTACACATCCACATTTTTACATAATGCCCTATTAGTAACTGTTGTATTCTGCTACCTTTCCTATCCTCTACCATCCCCCCTCCCTCCCCTCCCATCTTCTCTCTCTACCCCATCCACTGTAATTCATATCTCTCCTTGTTTATTTTCCCATTCCCCTCACAACCTCTTATATGTAATTTTGTATAACAATGAGGGTCTCCCTCCATTACCATGCAATTTCCCTTTTCTCTCCCTTTCCATCCCACCTCATGTATCTGTTTAATGTTAATCTTTTCTTCCTGCTCTTCCTCCCTGCTCTGTTCTTAGTTGCTCTCATTATATCAAAGAAGACATTTGGTATTTGTTTTTTAGGGATTGGCTAGCTTCACTAAGCATAATCTGCTCTAGTGCCATCCATTTCCCTGCAAATTCTATGATTTTGTCATTTTTTAGTGCTGTGTAATACTCCGTGGTGTATAAATGCCACATCAGAGGCTTGTTCAGTGAGTTCAGCTTAGATTCACAGATGGGAATTCAAGAAAATCAACAGTGGTAAATTATTTTAAAGCACAGTAATACCAAAGCATGCACAAGAACACTTCTCAG
The DNA here is from genome assembly GCF_021218885.2 of Marmota monax. Classification (NCBI taxonomy): domain Eukaryota; kingdom Metazoa; phylum Chordata; class Mammalia; order Rodentia; family Sciuridae; genus Marmota; species Marmota monax. The sequence goes on from NW_026692881.1 coordinate 1,938,419, forward strand.
AATCAAGGGTCATTGTGATTATTCAAGTAGTAAACTTGGAAGAAAGGCAGAGGAGACACTTTTTATGAAGGGAATTCTCCCTTTTGACCATTCCTATAGAACAGAGTGTGAAGAAAACTCTGCTCATTATCCAACCTACTGTTGAGGCCGTTCTGGTGAGGACCCTTCAAACACATTTCTCCAGGCTTCCTGGATCTGCCTTCATAAGCACTTGTACTATACACTTGTACCCACTCCCTGCCTGGGTCCTGCCAATCCTTCTAGGGTTCTAATAGTTTGAAAGCTGAGACAAAAAGATGCAGCAGCTTATGTCCCCAGTAAAATAATACAGGTTTTGTGGATTCTACCAAATATGTTCTAAAAATTAAGGACATATCCATAAATATTGTTTTCTATAAAGATGATCTCTTGATACAGTTGTGAACATTGACTAATGGCACCAAGCTCCTCGAGCAAACATTACAATAAAATATTTTCAAAATAGGATAATGATGAATCACATATTCCTTAGAATCTCCCAGAGTGATGAGGAAATTGGTGATGTCCTTCTGGGGTCTTCCTGTTCCTCATGCTCTTGAAAAGACTTGCTCCAGACTGAGTTTCAAAGCATTAGGCAGCAATTCTACCTTCCTGAACATGTTAATTTTTTTCCCAATTCAGTTGGGTCTGAGCATGATTTAAAAAAGTAAAAGATGATGTAAGGACCATATCAGAATTTTTATGCATATACCACAATATATTTGTGTATCTTTGTGTAATGAGCAGACAGGCTGCGATCCCAGGGTTTACAGGCTAAATCTCTCCAAGAACTTATGTCTTCAAAAGCCTCTGGTTCAGAAACCCTAAAATCCAAGCTGCTTAAAAATAAGACATTTAAACTCTGGTTATTTTTAAAAATGTTTCTCTCTCTTTCCCTCTTTATATGCCTCAACATATTACAATCTGATTAACCATGTAGATTGTTGCCTAAACCTCAAAACTTTTTAGATACAATAGACAGTTTTAATCATCTGCAAAATAAGCATAAACCAAGAACATGTTAAGTAGGGCATATGGTTGCCCTAATTATAATTCAGATAAAACATAATTCATAAGAAAGTAAGACCACCATATGCTAGGTGTGTTTTCCTTAATATAAATTTCACAAAAATGTACAACTTCTGTATTGTTAACCTCACTTCTCAAAAATCAAGCGAGAATTCCCTGACTCACTAAATACTGGCAGGGTCTGGATGAAAAGGCAGAGCAAGGGGATGCTAGAACCCGTTGTCTCTCTGTTGTACCCCAGCTCTGTGGCAGTCCATATCAACATCCACTTTGTGTTTTATTTAGTTATGTGTGTATCTACCTATACTTTTTATTATGTTTTTAGTTGTAGATGGACACAATACCTTTATTTTATTTTTATGTGGTGCTGAGGATCAAACCCAGTGCCTTCCATGTGTGAGGTGAGCACTCTATCACTGAGCTACAGCCCCAGTCCTACCTATACTTTTAAAACAGGAAAACCAAGCATTCCTTATCTTATAGGAAAAAAAAAAGTCAAAGGTATGGTTTACAGAGTTTATTGTGGAGTGCATTTCTACATTTCTATTATACTCTATTTTTCAGATTGTTTTGTGAATATGAAGAAAATATTCCTAGTAGAAGCAACTTGAAGCAAAATAAGCCTTATGCCCACACATGCGTACATACATATGCATATGTGGTCTAGCAGGGGTCTGACATCATGCAAGCCATTGAAGTTCAATGGCAAATAAGTTCCTCCTTGTAAAGAACTTGCACAGAGAAGTTACCACAATCCAGTTTGAGCAGGTACCATGATGGACACACATAGGCAGTCCCTGGGCAGCAAAACCCATACTTGGGACACCAGAGTAATACTTTCTAGATTGTTAAATGGAGGAAAAATATCTTCATCAAGAATATTTATACACAGAATCCCTTGTGCAGTTTTTAACAAATAAAAACTTGAGGAGGAAATTAAGAGTAAGCCAAAAAAATTAAGTCATTGAACATGGTTGGAAATATTTTTCTTGGAGATATATGTGCAGTGTGTGTTTGGTGTAGGGCATAATGTTTAGTCCTAATCTATGCATGCTTAAAAATCAGTGGTAATTTTACACACTCTTTCCATCATTTTGCCAATGCTTATTAAGCATATCCAATGTTCCAGTTCCAATAAAAGGTGCTAGGAACACAGTGATAAATGTTCTCAGAACAACTCTCAAGGGAAGCATTGAGATGAGCATTTTCTAATTGAAGTTAATGTGAAGAATTCTGTGTACACAAAAGAGATTCCAAATATCAGTGTTCATGGGAGAGCTTCAGAAATGAGGTGACGTACAAATTTGCATTTGGAGGGATAAGAGCCTGCTTATCATGCAGCTGGCGTTTGCCTTCCAACAAAGTCATGGAGAGTTGAGCTGTTATTGGAGAAGTTTTCCTTCAAACCCTGGGGAGAAATTTTCAAATTTATTTTAGATGCAATTAAAAACAATCAGTTTGTATAAAATTCTTTATGAAATTGGTCACCTCTTTTCTTAATTATTTTATCTCTCATATCCAGATGGTTTTCAAAAACATATCAGAAATAGTTGACAGTTTTAATCCCTACAATTTCTCTACAATGCTGAAATTTATGGTGAATTGAAAGTACAAACAAGAGTGTATACTTTCAACTGAAGTAACTGTCACATTGCTGAAGTTATGACATCAAGACTTTTTTTTAATCCAAAATAACATACAGCTTTTATCTTATATATGTGAGCTATTTGCAAAAACCACTTTATAGTTGTAATAAATATTAATTTCTTAACATCTTAGGAATAAAAATGACTTTTCAGCTCTAAACTTTTTTTATAAGGAATTAAATAGGCCCATTCAAGTATGCATTGATAATTGTTAAATTATAATACTTTGGAGATAATTATTGGTATATCCAAATAAAAATGTCCTACATTTTCCCAACCAAGAGGTATTATTTTTTTGCTTTAGCAGACCTATTCTGATATTAACAAAAAGTCAAAGTAAAGCAACTGTAAGGGTTTATTTTAATATGGGTCAGGAATTTTGCTATGTACAGCAACACATATGTACAGCAGAAACCAGAGGAAAAAAAGCTTGCACAGCATTCTTAAAACAGGGTGGCTCTCTAGTGTCTCAAAGACTACTTTCTTATTTCAACAAATACAAAAATACAGTTATGGCTAACATCAGGGAAAGGAGCTATTATTTCAACAGGAGACTTCATTAAACAAATCAACCCCAGGCTTTGGATGCAGGACTACTTGGACATGGCAGCGTGAAGAGAGATGATGCCCAGAGGCTAGCATGCCCTAAGCCTGGCCTCCATAGAGTCCTCTGACAGCAGGTTGATCCCAATGACCCTGTGCTCCTGAAGGGCAGAAATTCAATTAGGAACTCTGAGCTTTTGGCTTTCAGGCTAAGGAGAGCAGGACTTGTGTGTCAGTGGGTAGCTCCAAAGCTGGAGGGAAAACATTCTCCAACAGTTATAAAATAGAGTCTAATAATAAGAAGTGAAAATAGGAAAGTGGAAAAAAAAAAAAAACCACCAGTTTGGAAAGAACTGTCAGGAAGGATGAGCTGATAAAGCTTCTAGTTTAAAAAGGTCATAATTTTGCTTCAGTTTGGGATGTTCTTGGGGTTAATTTACAGTTATAATCAATGTCACCTGGAAGCCTTAGTTTTTTTGACAAGGTTTTATTTTCAGAACATTCAAAAGCCCTCTTCTTACTGCCTGGGTTACCATTTGTGAAAGAAATAATGATTGTTTTAATGATATTAAATAGTTTAGCTAACCAAAACATTATCTGGATGTTTGAACTGATTTGTTTGTGAACAAAACTCCAGTTTCTATTACATTATGCCTGTTCACCTACCTGACTCTAGCACTAGGCTTTGAGTTCAACTTTGCTTCTAGAACCTGCCATCTACAGAGTAAGGATAAATTAAATGAGTGAAAAAATAGAATTTGAGAAACCTACCACTCTCATTTTTCAGAGGACAACATTGAGATGTTAATTAGGTGACAACAAAAATGCTAATAGCCGCCTTACATCTCATACCTACTCATTGCAAAGCAGGCATTTAGGTCCTTTCTATGCTCTTTCATGATCACTTATTTCATGCACATATTAAATATGCAAAGGAATGTTGTATCCCCCTTGGACATAGGACAAGAAGGAAGCTCCCCAAGGGAAGGTAGCTGATCAAGCATGCCCATCAGTAGGTAGCAGAACTTAGCCCCAATCTCTTTTCAGACTAACTATAAAGCCTTTAATCCTCCCCCTTGTCAAATTTGCTTTAAGAATTACCAAAGGCCATGGTTAAACAGCTAACCTCAAGATCTTCCTCTGAAGAATCTGATTCAGGTCTGAGATGAGACCCAAGAATCATGCGCTCAGGTGATTCCATTACTGAGACCCATTTTGGATGCAGGGAATGAAACTGATGTTTCTCGTAGTTTAGTGAGCAGATGAATCCTCTGGAGATTTTGTTCAACTGCAGATCCAGGTGGTTCTGAAGTGGGACATGGGATTCTGTATGTTTAACAAGATTCCAGGGGATGCCTATAGTTTTGATATATCATTCCACAGTGGAGCAGTGAGGAACTAAGATCAGCTGGTCAGCAGGCTTCAGAGGTCTCTGCATAGTCTTCCACTATCAAAAGTCCCGCTCCCCGTGCAGCTCAGCAAGCTTTCCTACACATTTTTGCCAATATGTTTGTGAAGTCTCTAGAAATTCTTACTTGTCTCTACTAGTTACCTTGCTAGTTCATATAATTCCCAAATAAGAATACCTGGATACCTGCAACATGAGTTTGTCCCATGTCTATCTTATCTATGATAGTTTCATAAATGAGCTATTTCCTTGAGTTTCTGTTACCATAGGGATTTTACATATCTCATTTGCTTTTCACAAGTTTAGTTTGTGGAACAATTCATATTTTCTCCAAACTGTGAATTTCCAAGTTGGGGGAAAATGTTCTTTGTGACATTCAAAAACATAGATGTCACACTTGTTCAAAGATGCCAGTAATCACAACACATCAGGAATACTGTTCATCCAAGATTGTGTACTTGGCACTTCCTAAAATTATAATTTTCAAGCTAGGAAACCTTTGGTGTTTAAACATGAAAAATCACTAAGCAAATTTTTACAATGGAAGACTTTTTCCAAATTTTACAATGAAAGACTTTTCTAAAGGACAATTCTGCTTTATCAAAATCTGTTCTAAATCTAGGATTTTCTGATTCCTACTAGAGTCATACTTGGTAATACCTTAGTTTCTCTGAACATTAATTTCTTTACTGTGAGTGGATGGGGTTAGAGAGAATTCCTGCTACCACTTAAGATTCTAAACTCCGTTGAGGAAACCCAGTGAGCCCTTGTATTTTCACCCATGTCAGTAAATACTGTGTGTTTATTGCATTTCTATCAAAGAGAAGCAGAGAAATTTCAGAAGAAGCAAATATTTCCTGAAGAAAAATATAGCTGTTCAAAGTTTTAAGGCACAAAAGATGCTAAATTAAGAAGAGTGTGATGCTCTCAGGAAAACCTGTTAGTTCTCTGTTATAGTGCTTCCCAGACTGGCAGTCCCTGTGCTCACAAGGCAGCCTTTAAAAATTCAGATTCTGTTTCAATAGGTTAGGGGTAGGGCTGAAATTCTGCCTTTGTAACAAGTCTCCGTGTGCCATGGAATGTTTCTGGTTGTAAGCCTCACTTTGGCTAGCAACCCTTTAATTAGATCTGTGTTTTTCAACCTCAGTTGTGTGGTAGAATCACCCAAATCTAACATTCAGATGTTCAGGCTACACTCAGAGCAAACAAATTTGGATCTCTCTAAGTGGGCTAAGGCATCTAAGCCACCCACGGAATTCCAACGGGCAGCCAAGGTTGAGAGTCACTGCTCGACATGGCTTCCATATGCCCGTTGTTGCTGTTGCTTCCCAGCTCCCTGAAACTATGGGTTCAGCTTTATTTACAAACATATTTATCACAGTGTTAGTAGAATTCAAAGCAGACATTTCACCCTTACTTCTACCTTAGCCATATATGAAACTGATTATGCCAAGAGATCCAAGAGCCCATCCTATTGTCTGACAGTTGTTTTTTTTTTTTTAAATTCATGTCTACACACTGAGAATTTTCTAGCATCCATCCTTTTAAAGCAGATCAACTCTCTATTCTGTTCCTGTTCCCACCCCACCACCACCACCACCATCAGCATCACTTGTGGGCATGTTTCCAGATGGCTACATGGGTCTTCACAATTGGTCAAAATATCCACATTTAGCAAAATGTCTGTTATGGTTTAGATATGAGTTGTCCTGCAAAAACTGTGTGAGACAATGCAAGAATATTCAGAGGTAAAATGATTAGGTTATGAGAAGTATAACCTAATCAGTGGATTAATCCACCAATATGGATTAATTAGGTTGTAACTGTAGGCACATGAGGTGTGGCCAGAGGATGTAGGATGCTGGGGGCATGACTTTGGGGTTCCTATTTTGTCCCTCTTTCTGCTTCCTGGCTGTCATGTCCTGAGCTACTTCCCTTTGCCACATTGTTTGACTAGGAGATTCTCTTTTGCCTTGGGCCCAGAGCAATGGAGTTGGTCTACTATGAACTAAACCCCTAAATCTTGAGACAAAATAAACTTTTCCTCCTCTGAGTCGTTCTCCCCAGGTATATTGGGCACATTAACACAAAGCTAAAACAGTGTCCCATGGTTGCATGTTGAGAGGGTTTCAATGGTCTTTCCCCTCTCTCTTATTTTCTATTTTCATTCTTTCTCTTCTATCTGTGCTTCTGTACACTTTGATTGAGTACTCACTCTCTGTCAAGCCTGTGCTGGGTACTTTGGTGAAATCTGTACATAGATGGAGTATGTCTTTTGTACTGCTTCTATGAAATTGAAACCTAAAAGTGAAATTGTTTTCCCCAAGGTTATGAGAGTGTCCAAAGCTTTTAATCCCAAAATGTGTTTGTTGTCTGCACTGGGTAAACTTTAATTTGCTGAATTAATAAGTGTAAATTTTCCTCATTGTTATTTAATGTTATTGTCTTTGATTCATAAACCTTTTATATCCTAAAGCAAATTTGTATTTTATTTTTACTTTACTAGGAAAATTTTGAAGGAAATGGGAAAACAATAAGATGTATTAGAGTTGTGTGTGGTGGTGCACACCTGTAACCCTAGCAACTTAGGAGGCTGGGGTAAAAGGATCACAAGTTCGAGGCCAGCCTTAACAACACAGAGAGATCATCAGTAACTTAGCATGATCTTGTATCAAAATTTAAAAAATAAAATAAATAGGACTGAGGATGTAGTTCAGTGGTAAAGTGCCCATGGAATAAATCTGCAGTGCGAAAGAAAGAAAGAAAGAAAGAAAGAAAGAAAGAAAGAAAGAAAGAAAGAAAGAAAGAAAGAAAGAAAGAAAGAAAGAAAGAAAATGAAAGAAGGAAGATTTGTTATTCAAGGGGTAACTGCTCATTTTATACACATATCATATCAAGGTTTTGGTGTTTTTTTTTTTTTAATTTTCAGCAGTTGCCAGTTCATTTTCATATAGGCAGGCACAAGATGCCTTGTAGGAAACATTATTTGATTTAACATGTCATGTTTTGCTTATGTGAAAGAAACATGCATCCATGATCCTGCAGGAGGAGGGTAAATAGAGACAGAAAGGAAGAGAAAGAGAGGCGGAGATTATGTGTGTGAACGTGTGTGCATACGTTTGTGCATGAGTGTGTGAAGGAAATGGGAAAACAATAAGATGTATCAGAGTTGTGTGTGGTGTGTGTATTCATTAACATCCTGTAGACTTCTTGGCATATAGGAATTTTAAAAAGGATGAAGTAGTATAATAAGTAATGTAAATTTTTCTCGGAGCGGAGGGACCAGACATCTAAGCTATGTTCCTGCAAAGTCAAAAAGAAGATTTGTTCAGTAAGAACAGAGTGATCTGATTGATATCAGTGGCTGAAAGAAAGGAACCCATAAAGCCCAAAGGGGAGCACACAAGAAAAAAGTAAGATACTGACCCAGGCTCAAATCTACAGCCTAGCAAATAAGCATCTTTGGGATCACATGCCCAAAGTGCAACAGTCTCTCTTTGCTTCTCCACTTTTTTCCTATTGGGATGGGATGAGGAGTTCTATAATCCTAGAAAGCAGAAAGGTTAATCCCACCCTCCATGCCTCCAAGAAGCTGGGATTTCTGCAGACAAAACTCTCAAATCTAAATAGGGCCAGTTTTATGGTTCAATTGTAGATTGCTGGCCTAGCATGCATGAAGCCCTGAGTTTGATCCCCAGCATCACAAACAACAAAACCCACAAACTTCCAAATCTAACTGGATTCCCATCATTCTAATTACCACTTTGCAGAATAGCGCCACCTTGTGACAAAGATGGCAGTAACAACACTTGTAGCTCATGAATTTAACCTTCACTTCTTCCACCAGGCATGTAGGCTCAGAAGTGAAAGATCTGCATCATCAATGAAGGGGAATGCTGAGCTTTCAGTCTCTAAGGACACATAGGAGTTTGACAACTCAAATTATTTGTGGAGTTTTTGTTGTTGTTGTTCTTATGGTGCTCAGTAAGCTTGGCCTTTGTCCCATCTCAATTTTCATTGCTTGAAAAACTAGCCAACACCCTTGGAGGTAAAGGAGTTTAACATGCCAAAGCAGTGACAGCAGAGCAACGAGATTTCAAAAGAACATGAATTAGAGAAAACTTTACACTAAGAAAATGAGTCTGTAGTGATTATCTAAAGTATTGGCAGTGAGAATTTAAAGAGGGATTACTAGAAAGATTTGAAGGAAGTGAACTGCAAGCTAAGTTTACTAATGAAAAAAGAAGAGTAATAGGGAAAGGGAAGGTTCAAAGAAACCACCACCAAATTTTTTATTTGGAGAGCTTGAGAAATATCATTTGGAAACAAGAATTTGATTGCTGCTACTTACTAGTTATAAGAATATGAAAATCAATATAACTTTTTTTCTACTTGGGTTTCTTATCTCAAAAATGGGTATGATAATAACAGTACCTTTTTCATGGGACTGCTATGAGGATTAAATGAATTAATATATGCAAGGCATAGATTACAAAGTGTCTGCAAGGTGCCTGTTATACACAAAATATTCACGTATAATAGGATAAGGAGGTTTGGGGAAAGTGGAGCTGTAGTTTGAATATATCAAGCTTGAGGTTTTAGTTGGGATTATGATGTTATTTATATTTGATGCTCAATATAAACTGGGCTAGAAGTATAAAAACAGTGAATTTGGAATAACAGTCTCTGATATTGTGAAAACAGGTAAGATAAAGTGGGATAGAACTATTAAGTAATGATTATAGAACATAAAAAAATAGGGAGTTTTCTTTTTCTCAAAAAACAAATGAGCAACCAAAGAAGCAACAATAAAAAGAAAACCCTCAAATCCATTCATTCATTCAAATTCTATAGTATTTCATAGGTAATGTTATGATACTCAATAAAAAATTGCATAAGATATAAAAACAAAAATTCAGTCACCATTCATTAATGTCCACTTACCACAGGCTAACCGGCATTTGCTATTCTTTATCTTCACTTCTTTGTGTGTGTGTGTGTGTGTGTGTGTGTGTGTGTGTGTTTCATGTTCTGTTTTATTTAGCCTCTAATGTAAATCTATACCCATGGTGTACCTCACTTCTTAAAATGACTATTTCATTCCAAGGATGGACATGCATGTTTTTTGGCACTTTCTGAACAAAGGCAATTTAGGTTGTTTCTCTTTATTTGCACTAAATAATGCTGAGGTGAGCATTCTGTAAAATACTTATTTTTTTTTGATTTATTGGAATCTATTCAGTAAAAAGTTACATTAAATTCTATTCAACCAGTATTTACAGAGAGTCCACATTGTGCCAAGAAAACACGCTAAGTGCTGGATTCAGCATTATTGTGAAGGTAAAGGGAGAGAGCAAAATGTAGTTAACAAGGCCAAAATGCAGCAGTAGATAAGGTATGCCCATGGATATAGCAAGGGGTCAAATGAGATATTAATAAGAGCAATTTAAACTTATTACTGGATAACATGACATACTTCAATTAGTTCAGATATCAGGTGGAGGAAAGAAGGTGGAGAAATTAGTACTGATGAATACCATATCAAGTTATGCTTATATACACAACAGACTAGAAAAATACATACATTTGTATAACCACTTTGGAAAACAGTTTAGCATTATCATCACATTGTATATGTAACTGTCCTATAACCTATCAATCCTTCTCCCAGAGAAATTCTTTCATCAACACACCAGGAAACTTGGGCAAGAATATAACTACAAGAAAATCTGGAATAACCCTCAATGGAAATGATTATGTTCATTAATGTAGAATCACAGGCAAACTACTTTCCTCCAATGAAATGCCACCCACCAGTACTACACCTCCAGTTGACAACATATATGAATCGAGCAGTATAATATTGAATGAAGAAAGCAAGACACACCATCATTCCTGCTAGGCAAAGTTAAAAAGCAAGCAAATAAAATATTGTAAAATTATAAATAACAGTAAGGGAATGGTTACCTACAAACAAGAAAAATGGTTACCACTTTTGGGGAAAGAGAGGATGTCATTAATTAAAGTCACTGTGATGTCTCCTAAATCCAGCCTGCTTTATTCCCTCACACAGCAGTTCTTGCACATGTAGATGTTGATAAAGATTATGTTGATTAAAAATCTGCTTCGAGGTGGTATATGTTATAATGGAAAAACAAAACATTACAGAGATAAAAATAACTAATGTCTATTGATCCTACTCTCTTCCACATTCTATTCTTAACACTTCTTAGTCCTCAGAATAATCCTTCAAGAAAGCCATTGCTATTCCTCTTCATTTTATAGACAAGAAAGCTGAGACACACAGAAGTAGAGTACCTTTTCTGTGACTAGGAAGTAGCAGAGCTGGGAGGTGATCAGCAGCTAGAGCTAGTATTCTTAGCACACGTGAAAATTACCACTCAAGAGCTGAACATCTATTTTATTTGTACTTTATTTTTTTATATCTTGGTTACTTTATATTTACGATTTTTATCTCATTGTGAAGAAATTTGTATCTTAATAAACTTGACGTCACATGAGTTGAAGGAATATAATTTAATATAATTTATGGGCTGGATGAGAAACCATTAAGAATAAGAAGATGTGTCTGGGAGCAGTGGCTCCTGTAATCTCAGCGGCTCAGGAGGCTAAGGAAGAAGGAACTGAGAGTTCAAAGCCAGCCTCAGCAAAAGCGAGGCACTAAGCAACTCAGTGAGTCCCTGTCTCTAAATAAAATATAAAATAGGGCTGGGGATGTGGCTCAGTGACCAAGTGTCCCTGAGTTCAATCCTGGGTACCCCTCCCTTCCCCCACAAAAAAAAAAAAAAAAGAATAAAAAGATCCTGTAGACAATACTTTGAAAAAGATAGCCATCAACCGAGACTGTCTTGAACAAAGTAGACACATGGCAATTTCATATGGCAAGAAATGATAAAGCAGAGGAGTCATTGCAGAATCCTTCTCTTCCTTGTGTTAATGTGTACCTGTAATAACACAGGTTATTTGTGGTAGGGAGAGGACTTGGAAGCTTCTGGTTAGTTTGGTTGAAATAATGTTTTCTCTTCATACCATTCAATATTGCTTTGATTACCTTCACTTTTGAAAAGGTTTTAATTTCTAGTGGTACAATTTGATTTTTATTCATTGCTCTACTTTATCCTATGTACTTTGATATGTTTAAATTAAAAACACATTTCCTTTTTATGAATATTGCCTTTACAGAAATACAAAATCACTTTATTATATTTATAGAATGCAAATTAAAAAGAAATAAAAAAGAAAAGGAAAAGGTAATGGAAAATTTAAGGGATAAGTATTAATATTTTTGCCTGTGGTCTTCTAATCTTGTCCAGAAATATTCATCTTTATATTTCATGACTTCTCCTCTTGTAGATTTTCTGTACATGGATAAATGTTTCTGTATTCCCTTTAATAGCTTTAGATTTCTTTATATCCTCATCCATGGTCCTTGTTGATTATTTATTCTGGATCTTCTTACTTCTTTACATGATAGCCCAGATATTTGTATTTTGCAATGATATTGGAAAAATAGCTTTTTAAAAAATATCATGTCTAATAACCTTGTGTATTAAACATTTATGGTAGAAATTAAGTTGTCTGCCTTTTGAAGGCCTATAATCATACAATGTGAAAATAATACATCTTTTGGTTTATAGATATATTATTTCTATTTTTATGTACTATTGCATTGATCCAGCAGTCCAAACAATATTAAATAAAATAAAAATTATTGAAGGTATCTTTGAATTACACTATGAAGAGTTGCTGATACATTTTAACATTTTTATTAGACCTGGATAAAAATTTGTGCATATCTTTTTTTAAAATCAAAACACATCAAATGGAATGTTTTATTTGAATTAAGCTATTCATATGGTGCATTAAACTAATAGTTTTGCCTGTACAGAAATATCCTTCTATTCATAGAATGAACTTAATCCTATTGCTTAATTACAACCACTGATAATGTACTTAAGATTTTAATTTAATATTCATTAGTGAAATTGGCCTGGCTTAATTTTTTATTAAAGCTCTATTACATTAGATATCAGTTTGGTTTTTATTTCACAGAATACCCGAAAAAGGTCTCAATTTATTCCCCAAATTTCTGTGCAATGTGTATAACAGCTGTATCAAAGTTTGCATTATATTTTAAATGAACGAACGTATCAATAAATTTATTCCTCAGGCTTCTATTCAGTACTGAATGTTTTCTTTCACAGTGGTTGTTATCATTTCTCTTTTCAATAATGTAGGACAGTGTTGTACATTCATGTAATTTTTTTCATATCCTTTAAATTTATTTGCATCTTCTCTCTCTTTCCTAAATGCTTGCCTTTTTCCAAGTTGAACACATTTACCAGGATACTATAGATATTTTCAGCGTTTCAGAGATTTTTACTGTATTTATAACCTATTAAACTTATTTGTGCTTATTGTAGAGAAGCCTAGTTTGCATGAGGCCCTTGGTTTGATTGTCAATACCACAAACTCTCTCTCTCTCTCTACACACATACACACACACACACACACATATAATGTGTGTGTGTGTTTTATCTTTTAAAAAAAAATGTTTGCTTTAGCACTGACCTCAATATTGCGTGTGATTTTTGGTTAAATTGGTTAAATACTTTGTTTTCTTTTTCTTTTTAACAATACAAGTATTTTATACTTATTTTGAGTTGTATGTACTTGTTTATTTTTTAAAGTAGATGGTTGTTGTATTCCCATTTTCTCCTTGACTCGAGATTGATATTTGACACAGGAATTAAAATGAGGAAAATATTGTTTAAAATAATGTCCCAATACTTTATGTTACTGCAATCTGATATTTTGATCTAAATGCATAAATACCACATTAACATACTTCAGATTTTGGAAGGTGTATAGATTTCCACCTTGGTAAATAAATAATATTTTCACAAAGGTTTCATTAAAAGAACAGTGTATTAACACAAAGATATAAAATTCAAAATCTTTCTATTAAATCACCCTTGTTAATTATGTCTTAATAATTTTTTTTTGTTTTTATCAAGTGAGTATGTTCATGATCATTTTTCTTCTCCTGGATTTAAATGATTTTTAACAATCATTTTCCTGCACAACTAAACATTAATCTACAATTAATCTACAATTCATTTGAAGTAAGCCTTTTTGACATAGTTAATTTCAAATAAAATTTTATCACTATGAACTGTCATCATTAATTCATTTAACACCTTAATTCCACTATATAAATATTGACAAGCCTATTTCATTTCATTTACATTTGAATGATCTACTTTTTCTCCATTTAAAAATATTTTTTTCTCTATTTTGGGCTTTTATGTCTTTGTTTGGGGGGTTTTCTTTATGTTAAGATTTATGCTCTGCATTGATCATACCAATTTAAAATTTAAAAAAAAATTAAGACCAGCAATAATAGCTATAATTTGAAGAACAAATATGAAAATAATTCTTCAATAAGAAATGTACCATTTATATTTAAAGTGCATAGAATGAAATTCATTGACAGGCTAGTCTCAGAAACTGTATGGAACAAGCACCTTTTCAAAAATTACTCAGAGCTTCTTATAACTGTGGCTGAATCAGAGAAAGTATAATTTAAAATGGAAAGACTTCATACAATGTAGGAGGGGTAACACTTTATAAATAACTCAATGTAAATACATTATTTCTACTGTGGATTTTTTATATAAAGTTTAAATGAAATGATTTAGATACAAAGATTAGCTGTAAATTTTGCTTTAAAATGCTTAATGAGATAGTCTTACAAAATGGATTGTTGTAATGAAAATTATGAAGGGGCAATATAAGGAAAGAGAGAGAGAAAAATAGAAAGAAAAAGGAAAAGGAAAGAAAAAGTCCAACATAATGACATAATGTTTTGGATATTAAAATACATTTCTGCTTCTCAGGTTATTTTAAAATATGCATTCCAAACTCTCTTAAGAAAAATTTTAAAGAGCAAGCTACTAATAGCTAAACATAAAAGAAATGAAAAAAAATGATTACATAAGGGATGCATGAAAACAGTTTTTAAACGTATATAAGCAAGAAAATGTAAAAAAATGCATTCCATTAATTTTTTCAATCAGAAATATTTTAGTTTTAACTTCTTAATCTAAAAATGGGACACATTTTGAGCAATACCAGCAAATCATGATTCAGCTCAAGGTAAAAAAAAAAATAATTTTTCCACTAGATTTTACTTCAGATATAAATTATTATATAGTTTAAACACATTTGTTTACTTTTATTCCCCACTAATACCACATTTCGCTTCTAGAACAAGGGTGACCTGTGGAAATTTAAAAATACCATGAATATTTAGATGGAAAAGAAAAGGTTTTCAATAATAACTGTATATAAACACTGAGACTTCAATGATATAGAACTTCAGGTATAAAAGTATGCTTTGGGTGTTTGTATTACCATTGGTTTGTAATACAGTTCCTTATACATAGTCCTTTTATGCAAGAAGATAAGGGACACAAACTAGTTTAAAAAAATGGTATGGATTTATTTGGATATTAAATTGCTGATTGTTCCTGTGCCTGAAATAAAAAACGAGGACAAGTTAAGCATGAGAATATAATATTCAGGCCAAGTCACATTATGTGTTCATAAATTCCTCAGTTTGAATGAAAACAATATAGACCAGAAACTTCATAGAAACACTTTCAGCTCTACTGATAACCAATTCTCTTTTACTCTAAAGAATTCTTATAAAATATTTAGACTCAAACATCACAAAAAAGTGACTAATTTTGAGGATATTTCCACTGTTTTCCTTTGCTCTCTGAAACATCCATTTTTTTTGAAGATGCATTAAAAAATTACCCAGTAACATATCCTGCAAAATCAATTTTTTGAAGCTGTTTTTCTAACCACAGGAATTAGTCCAGTCTTTGCAGGCTTTTGAAATATACCTATTCATATTTTACTTTCTCTAGTTATGTTACTTGTTTTAACCTTTTAAAAACTTTTACTCTTGGGAAGTCACATATGGTCAGCCAGTCTCTGACCCACCCTGGCAGATGGCACTGAAGGGAGAGCGAGGAACAAGAGAAGAGTAAATGAGAAATGAAAGACAGAGACCAGGGAGAGATACACAGGAGAGTTTATTCATCAGATCTGACAAATAAAGGCCATCTCTCTATAGGAGAGAGAGGTAAAACAGGCTTGGATTCCTAGACTTTTATAGGGTAGGCTCAGGAATCATAGATGGGTGGATCCTAATGCAAGTAGTTAGGGGTTGGGTGGTATGAGGGAGTGGTGAGCCTTTCACAGAAAGGCCCTTAGGCCGGAAAGCAAAACTTCTTCCTTAAAATGGCAAGTCACTTAAGGTGGACATCAGATGCTAAGCAAGGACCATATATCCCCCCCCCTTCCTTTTTTAAATTGGGTCCCTAAGGGAACAGGAACTAGGTCAACCTTCTGTAACTACTTCCAGCTGAGAAGGGATGGTGTTTGCATCCCTCATTAGGGGTGCAGGATGTCAATGATGGAGGTTGAATGGTGGTGGAGTGCTGTCCCCAACAGCCCAATTTTGGTGAGGGATTGGCATTCCTGTAACAAAAGCTGGTTTATAGTTTGGTTAGAGATTTATTGGATCTGGTTTTGAACAAATCTAGTGACACAGGGGGCAAGCATTAACAGAAGGTCTATGACAAGGAGAGGGGTCAGGAAAGGAAGTGCCCACTGGAGAAGGGGGTTACTTAGCTGCCCTCCTGCAGCAGAGGAGAGCTGTTGTTTCTGATGTTCAAGGTCCCATTGGAGCGGTTTTATCTTGTCATTTACTATACCAGATTAATTGACATAAAGATAACATTCCTCCCTAGGTATAGACAAAGTCCACCTTTTGGAGCTGTAAGGAGATCAAGGTCTTTTTGATTCTGCAGAAGCACAGCAGCTAAAGAATCAAGCTGGGATTGTATGGGTAGTATAGTTTGCACAGGTTGCTGTAGGTCTCCTAGAAATTGTAATGGTAATTCCTGGTAATGGTACCCCTAGGAGGTGAGTGCAGAATGAGGGAAGAGAGAGCAAAAATGAAAAAGGTAAGGATGGTATTCATGGTTCTGCAGTGTTCTTGTTGTCCTCAGAGACCAAAGGAAAACTGGAGGTTCCGACCTTGGAGAAACACAGCTGGAGAGGGCCTGTGAGTGTCACTGTATAAAAGGGTGGAGAAAACCATTTTAAATAGGAGTTATAAACCCCTGTGGGATGCCCTTAAGGTGGGCCACCAAGGGAGTGGTAAGAATGACCCCTGATAGGGTCCAGTCCATTTTTCAGAGAGTGGAGAAGAGGGGGAATTTGTTGGGGGTGGGGGGCGTTAAAGAGTACCAGGTCTCCAGAAGAGAGAGTAGGAGAAGGGGAAGAGGCAGAACTAGGTTTGCCAGAATACCATCACTGTACTGCTAAAGAAGATTCCTAATATATGCAAGAAAGAACCAGAAAAGATGAGGAGCAAGGGGTAGTGGAGATTCAGAGGATGGTGAGCTGAGCAGGGAAATAAGCTGTTCATATAGAAGCTCAAAAGGGTAGATGTTGAGTGGCTTCTTTGGGAGGGCCCATAACCAAAGAAGACCAAGGGACAAGGTTTAGTCCAATCTATATGTAATTAAGGGGATAGTTTAGTAAGAATATTCCTCAAGGTCTGATTGATAGGTTCAAACTTGCCAGAGGACTGGGGATGATAAGGGATATGAAAATGCCTGGAGATGTTGAGTGTCTTCCCATGAAACAAGGGAAGTAAATTCATAATCATTATCAGACTGGAGTGAGGAAGGGATGTTTAATCAGGGAAGAATGTGTTCAATGAGGGTGATGGCCACAGTGGGGGCATATTTATTGATGGTAAGAAAAGCCTGGACCCATCTTGAGAAGATGTTAACGAGTACTAAGAGAAATTTGTACTACTTGACTGGGGGCATATGGCTGAAATCCAGCTGCCAATCAGAGCAAGGGAGATATCCTCTTGCCTAGTGTAAAGGGAAGGCAGGTGGGCAGAGATTGGAGGTGGAATTTTTTTTTTTTTTGGCAGATTTAACAGGAGGCAGAGATGGGAGAAAGAAATTGTAGGTCCTCTGGAGAGAGTTTATGGTGAGAAGTGAGAAATTGTTTTAAAAATGTGGTGTGTAGGGTGAAAGAGTTTGTGAAGGAAGGTAAGTATCTGTTGAGTGTCAGGTGGGGAAGAGTCAGGAGACTAGCAAGACAGAGGACTGCAGATGGAGTAGGCTGTCAAAGGGTGGTGGCCCTTGCCTCAGAATCTGCCTTGTTGTTGCCCAGTGTCACAAAAGAGGTGTCTGTCTGATGGGATTTACAATGTGAGATTCCAATGACAGTGGGAAGCTTTGAGGCTTGAAGGAGATTGGAGATGAAGGGGGCATTAGTAATTGAGGCTTCCTTGGTGGTAAGGAATCCGTGTTCCTTCCAAATAGCAGAGTGGGAGAAAAGTATGTGGAAAGCATATTTAGTTAGTGTAGACACTGAGGGAGGCTCCCTTTGCCAAAGTGAAGGCTCTGATGGGGGCAACAAGTTCAGCCTGCTGATTGGATGTATTATTGGGGAAGGGAGCTGCTTCCACATCTGAGGTTGGAGAGACTACAGCATACCCTGCCGGAGGAACTCCTTCCTGAAAGAAGGAGGCGCCATCTCTGCACCACATGTATGTTGCCTGGAGCAAGGGGCCTTCCTGTATGTGGGAGGGATGTGGAAGAAGCTTCTCCAGAGTTTCAATGCATGAATGGGTAAGAGGTGAAGAGGTGGAGGAGTCTTGAGGTGTGGGGAGGAGAGTAGCAGGGTTTAAAGGTGAGCATCTGTGGAAAGTAAGACTGGGATCTTCCATCAAGGAAACCTCTAGAGATCAAAGGCAACAGTGGGGGTAAGGAATGTAAGCCCTTGTAGGTAAGTAGTTACTTTAGGTGATGGGGAGCCAGGATGGTAAGTGGGGCAACAAAGGTGAGTTTCTTTGACTTGTTAATGAGTAGAGAGACTGTGGTCACCATTTGTAGGCCAGGGCCATCCCCAAACAGTAGGGTCAAGATCCTTTGATAGATAAGCCACAGGGGCAAAGGTTTGCTCCACCATGTGTCCAAGGACGTCTAGAGCAAATACCTGCTTTCAGCCATGTGAAGGTGAAATGGGCATGTGAGATCAGGGAGATGGAGAGGAGGGGCCTGGAGGAGGGCCTGCTAGACCCTGGTGAAAGGCTTTGTAACAGAGTGCAATAGGGGTTCAGAGAGTGGGCCCTGGTCTGCATCATATAGAGGCTTAGTCAATATAGAGTAGTTAGGAATCCAAGCTCTGAGAAATCCTGCCATACCTAGAAAAGAGAGAATTTCTTCCTCAGTAGAGGGCGTTGGTATATTGGTGATAAGTTTCTTTCTATCAACCGTAATGCCTTTGTGTGTAGCGGTCAGGAGGAGGCCTAGGTATGCTACCATTGCCAAGAAAAGCTATACCTTGGATGGAGAAACCCTCTATTCATAGTCAGAAAGGAAGTTAAGTTTACAGGTGTCCTAGTGACTTACCTCAAAGGAAGGAGTGCAAAGAAGGAGATCATCAACACACTGTAGCACCATAGACAGAGTGAGATGTATGGATGCTAGGTCCTTAGCCAAGGCCTGTCTGAAAATATGAGTGCTGTCTTGGAACCTTTAGGGGAGAACTGTCCACATCAGCTGAGTGGAGTATATGACTCAGGGTCTCTCCATGGAAAGTTGAAAATGTCTTGAGAGTCAGAATGGAGGGGAATAGAGAAAAAGGCAATTGTTCATGCCTAGCACTGAGAAGTAAGAGGTTCTGGAAGGAATGGTGGAGGAAAGGGTATAAGGATTGGTTACCACAGGATGGATTGGGATGGCCACAGAGTTAATTGAATGGAGGTCTTGGACCAAGTGGTAGAAACCATTGGGCTTTTTTACTGCCAAGATGGGGGTGTTATTAGGGGAATGAGTAGGTCTAAGGAATCCCATTCAATCCCAAGAGATTGAATGATAGGCTGTAAGAAAATGGAGGGGGTTTTGAGACAGATGTGAATGGGCTCATGGTGTGAAGCAATAAAAGGACTTGAAACATCCCACACAGTAGAGTCCACCTCAGATGCTGGTAATGGGAAGGCAATGACAGACGGAATAGGGATGGTCCTAAGGTAAGGGTGAGGACCAGGATAGTAGCAGGCAAGTCTGGATGGAAGAGTATATGAGGGGAGAAGGCAAACATAGCCCCCAACTCTGTGAGGATGTCCCTTCTCATAATGGGAACAGGGCACTGTGGAATGACCAAAAAGGAGTGAGTAAAAATTAGAGAGCCAAAAGCACAAACAAGGCTAGATGTTTGCAAGGACTGGTAGGGTTTACCCTCTACCTTGACAATAGAGGTCATAGAATGAGTAATAAGTGCCCTGGACTCCTTAAGGACTGAATATATAGCCTGGGTGTCTAGGAGGAAGGAAATAGGTCTAACTGAAATAGGCAGAGTCACCCTGGGTTTCTGCGGAGTGATGGTAGTGGTTGGGTGATGGGGACCTGGGCCTCATCAGTCCTCTGTAGCCAGTCCTAAGAGTTGGAAAGGGGAACCAGAAGGGCCAGATGGCTGGGGGCCACCATGGGCTTGGGGACAGTCAAGGGCCCAGTGTCTCTCCTGATGGTATTTAGGACAAAGGCCCAGAGGCCTGTAAGGCTTGGGACATGTAAGAGCCCATGATCCATCTGAACATATTTAAAATAGGGTCTGGACAGTCCCAAGGGACCCTTCCACGGGCTAGTGGAACCAGGGACACCCTTCCACGGGCTAGTGGAACCAGGGACAGATGCCAAGGCCAGACGGACAGCTTGAGCAAGCATCTGATATTTCTGCTTCCAGACCTTTCTTGTCTTTCCTGTTATACACCTTAAATGCCACTCCTGAACCTCAGCTTGGGGAGTTAAGGGTCCCCTCTTGAGGCCTCAGTTTGGCCTTAATATTGGGGAAACTCTGGGAGAAAAAGTAGATCATTAGTAGTTGTCTCCCATCTGGAGTCTCAGGGTCCAGATTAGTATATTATAATAAAGCCTTGGTCAGGCAATATAAAAATGCTGAAGGGTTCTCATTCTTATCTTGGATGACTTCCTGGAGCTTTTCATAATTGATAGGCTTGTGGGCTGTCTTTCTAAGTCCTGCCATGAGGCAAGTAATGAATTGGCTTCTACTAGTTACTCCTCCAGGAGAATTATAATCCCAATTGGTATCCCAATTAGGGATTGCTTCATTGCCAATGGGATGGGCAAGGGAGGTCTGATGTACCTCATCAGCATAATTTCTATCTTGCTCCCAAACTTGCCTGCAATCTTCAGGCAGGAGGGTGTTAGATAAGATTACATGAATATCGTGGAAGGTCAAATCATATGATTAAGTCAGATATTAAAACTCTTTGATATATGTGGTGGGGCTTGAAGTATAGGACCTAAGCTGCTTTTCTGTCTGTGGAAGATCTGACAAAGAGAAAGGCACATGAACCTGGATTACACCATCTACCCCAGCCACCTTGTGTAGAGGACACAGAGATGTGGGCTGGGCTGCAGCAGCCCGTGAGCATGTGGCAGGAGGAAAGAAATGCAGAGAGGCCGAGGGGACAATTGCTGCAGTGACTTCAGAAAGAGAATTGTGGTATGGTGGGGTCTCATCCACTAGGTTGAAGGAGGAGGAGTCCTGGGCAGGATCTCCTGTCCCTTTGGAAGCAGGCATATGAGAGGTGAGAGCTAAGAGGATTTGTGCAGGAGACCAAGGTTTGCAGACCAAGATTTGCAGGGCTTAGAACTTAGAGAGGAGAAAGGTTGAACATCTGATATCTCTTTCCATTTTCTAGAATGCTCACAATAGTTGAAAAGATCCCTGATAATATTGGGATCTATAGTGTCATTAAGTGAACATTTAGATTTGTTATCCAAAGGATATTAAGGCCAGATCTGATTGCACAAGTGGATAAGTTTGGGGAGGGTTAGGTGAGGGGTGAAGAGAGAAACCCTAGGTTAGCCAGGAGGCAGCCTAGGGAACTATGGGAGGGAATGAATGAGGAGCCACCCATGGTGAGGCGTAGGAGTGACTTAGAAGTGGGGCATCCCCCAGTCTCTAGTATCACCTAGTCGAGAGGACGGTTATGCTCAGGGGGTCATCACCACTGCTGGGTAAATGTTGGGGCTGGAGCCCATAGAGGCACTTGGGCACCAGGCCTGGACTACGTAGCCCCTATAGAGATTAACCCAAGGCCAAGAGGTAGTCTCACTAGGAAAAACTCAGAGGTTTTTTTCTCAGAACCCTAGACCCAAATAAAAGCAACCTATAGACTCAGTTGAGTCTATAGGGATCCGTCATAGCTGTGAAAGCTGTGGCTGGAGGTTCCCCCGATCAAACAGTAACCCTGGAAATGCTTCATGTTCAATGGTCATTTCCCAGGACCTGCTGGTCATTTAGGTCAACTGTAGACAGGGATCTTACCTGGAATGTCTGGTGGTAGGTACGGAGAGGGTGTTCAGCAGAATGGATGGTCTGATCCCATGATGAAATTCAGATCAGGACCCAGGGATTGTCAGTGACCTCAAACAGGGGAGCAGGTACACTGGGGAACCTGATACCAGGTTTCAGCACCTCTTAAAATGGCGGCTGTCACTTAAGGTGGCCATCCATATGCTAAGCAAGGACTTATACCCTTGTGTCAGCCCTACAAAAAGTACATAAATATGAAGTATATAAATATAAGAGTTCTTGTGTTTACAAAGGACTCTAGAGTTGCAAGTTTGTCCTGAGTTAACTTGAGCCTGATCTCATAGACCTACAAATCTTCCTAACCTCCTACATTGATAAACTTCATCTGTTTTTCACTGATATGATTATGAGTTACTGTCTTCATGGTTTTCAGAGATTGGCTGAAATACTAATTGCTTTTGTGCTAATCATTTACCAAAACATAATGCTTTGCTGTTTCATTTTGTCTAAACATGATCCCAGCCCTATGTATGCCTTGTCTAGTCACCTCCCATGTGCCACTGTGGACCTATGGACTATTGTGATGCTGAATACTTTTAACTGTTCATGCCCCACCTAATAGAGAACAAGAACTTTGGGTTTCTTCCCCCTCTTTCACCAGGAAGCAGCTTAGAAATGTTGTTGCCCATTTTTCCCTAGAAATGGAATATAGAAATTGACAGTGAGAAAATGTAACAGTGCTTCACTTTACTCTTTGAATACAGACCTTGCTGCTCTGCCACTGGAACTTATTTTTCAAATGGCCATGTTTCTTTCTCTTCCTCTCTCCCTGCTCTTCCCTAATCTCTCCTCCACCAAAAATCTCAGGGTAACAAGATTGACTTTCTTCCCCATTTTAGGCAGATTTATCTGTCCTTGAGTTCACACCCATCATAGGAATGAAGTAATCCAGATTTTGAGCACAGTACCAGAAGATCTCAGAATTGACTAGCTCCAAAATTAACAAGTGAATTAGAACTCCAACAGAAAACATGGAATGCACCCTTTAAATCCCCTCTTTAAAAGCCCCCTGTTCCTGCTGATGGGCCTAGGCCAAATCACAGCCTCTGGGACAGAGTCCCCTGTGTTTTTCCTTTGCTAACAGAGCAATAAACCTTCTTTTGCCTTTTTTCTCAAAAAAATATTCATTTTACTCTTTGGAAATGAAAACCAGAACTGTTTATACTTTTAGATATATGTTGTTTGTTTTTAACTAATTTTTTATTTTCTCATAAAACACACAAATATAAGTGTGTACTTAAATCCAATCTCTTCTTTATCTTAAACTATATCCTCAAGACAGAATGCACACAGCTAGTTTGATTGAAAGTCCTATTTCCACTTATTCATGAAATGGAGTTGTCAGTCTCACTGGTGTCACTAGTACAAGGACTGGTTTCCCCTGCCTTCCAGCTGCTGCCATTTCCAACATCCTTGCTTTTCAGAATGCAGTTTTTAGGGCAACAAATGTGATCTTACAAACAAGAAATGAAAGACTGCCCACTTCTCAAGTGTTTTAGCTTGAAAATGCTAGCAAATTCAGTAGTTAATAGAGAAGCACTTATATGTTCATGTGAATTAGCTGTTCATCAAAATCAAGATGAGATAATTAATTTTTTAAAACTTTAATAGGAATTTTGTCAAGATTTTTTATTGACATACAATAATTGTACATATTTACTGTTTTAGTCAGCTTTTTTTGCTGCTGTGACTAAAGGATCCTATCAGAACAACTGTAAAGGAAGAAAGGTTTATTTAGGGACTTAGGGTTTCAGAGGTCTTAGTCCTTAGAAGGCTGGCTCCATTCCTCAGGGCTTAAGGCGAAGTGGAACATGATGGCAGAAGAGTGTGGTGGAGGGAAGCAGCTCGCATAATGATCCAGAAGCAGAGAGAGAAAGAGACTCCACACAACAGATACAAATATATACCTCAAAGCCATGCACCGATTCCCACCTCTTTCAGCCACACTCTACAACTTCAGCTACCACTCAGTTAATCTCTATTGGGGGATTAATTCACTGATTGGGTTAAGACTGTTATAACCCAATCATTTCTCATCTGAACCTTCTTGCATTGTCTCATACATGAGCTTTTAGGGGACACCTTACATCCAAAATCATAACATTTACA
Organism: Marmota monax; assembly: GCF_021218885.2. Lineage (NCBI taxonomy): Eukaryota > Metazoa > Chordata > Mammalia > Rodentia > Sciuridae > Marmota > Marmota monax. The sequence continues at coordinate 1,962,701 of NW_026692881.1, forward strand.
TAATTCCATGCATGCATATAATATGTAATGAATAAATCTGTATATTGATATCTATCTCCTTAAACATTAATCATTTTTTTTTCTGGGAAATTTCTAAGTCTCTTTAAAAAATGCACAATAAATTGTTGTTAACTTCAGTCACCTTACTGTGCTGTAGAACAGTAGAACATATTCTCCTATCTAACTCTATATCAGTATCCATCATTCAACTTCCCTCTAATCTAGACATGCATCAGCAATGGGCACACAGTTTGTTCATCTTATCAGCTTTTATGACTACTAATGCCCCATCAAAGACTTCACATGGTAAATCCATAAGTCAGTCAAAATAAAATAAAAGAATGACTATATCATTAATATGCAGCCTAAAACATTATGTTTGCTTATGAAAGAAACTCTGTTTGCTTCAAAAAGAACACGTCCATTTGTGTATACCAAGATACTATTTTTTAACCCACCAGAATGACAAAGAGCAAAGAGTTTGATCACATGTTGTTAATGAGTAGGTGTGAAAACAGGAAACAGCTATGTGGAAGTGTAGATTGTTACAAGGGAGGACAGTCTGTCCCCAGATTATTGATCCTGTGCCTCAGCAATTCATCTAGGACTGAATCTTATAGATATCCTAGCACCTTAGAAAAATGATTCTTCAATATGATTATTCATCACATCATTGAAACAAGAAAATATCAGAAACACTAGTCCATTAGCAGGAGACCATTATACATAATATATTCATGTGCCATAAAATTAGAAGAAGAAAGACATCTATGAACAAATTATCTCCAAGATAATTATTTTATTAAAGAAAACCAAGATAAGTTAATATGATATTTAGGTAAAAATAGAGGTATTTGCTTACACTGGATTCTACATAAGAATTGTATCTGTAGAAATATTTATGAGAAACTAGGAATATTGATGGCTCAAAGAAAAAGAAAATAGGTGGCTGTAGACCAGGGCATGAGGGAGGTAGTTTGCTCTACGCTCTCAGATCCTCCCTTTAAAATTAATAAAAATTGGGATTTGTGTATAACTCAGTGGTAGAGCATTTATCTAGCATGCTTGTGGCCCTATGTTCAATTTTCAGGACCACATAGTGCCCACGCACATGTGCATGCACATGCACACACACACGTTAATAAAATTAAGTTAACGCATAATAAAATAAATGTTTTGAAACTCTGATATTTGTTCCCAAATTAGACTCTGCACTGTGTGCATTTGGAACATGTTGGCCTCTAAGCATGTTAAGAACTAGTAAAAATTATATTGAAATGGTCATAAAGAAATTAGTCCATAATTCTATATTAGAGAATCTAAGAGCCCAGATAATAAAGATGTAAGAGTGGAACTTTACTGAAAAGTAAATAATGTGTTCCTAGTCTCCATTCTTTAACAATGAAGCATCCTAGCCAGTTGTTGATTCAGGCTCAGCTTGTGCATCTGAAGAAGTTATAAGGTGATTTTGTGGAGCTAAGCACCTGCACTAGATTCACTTTCTATAGTGTGCTAAAATAAATACATATTTTGAAGTCCCATACATACATGCTGAGTGGGTCTGGGAAAGGGGCCTACGTATTATCTGTATTTTGCAGAAGAGCCTAAGGTCTTTTTGTTGTTAGTGCTGAGATTAAATCTAGGGACTCTCATATGCTAGGCAATCACTCTACCACTGAGCCACTGTACCAGAATTCCCCTTGTAAGGGCTTCAGAAAACAGAGAAGAAAAATCTGAAAAAAAAAACTTTATTAATTGGTTAACAGCTGATGAGTCTTCTTATGCATTTACTCCTCTAACCATACATCAAGGTGAACATTTGAAACTCCACATAGAAGAAAGGAGCACTGAATATGTGATTAAGTGACTTGGCAGGTAGCAGAGCTAGTGAGGTCTAATCATAATTCTACTTACAAATTTCTTCTTTCTCCACACTGACCAGAAAGTCATATTGTAAGTGGAGAGAATTGTGTTAGCATAGTTTTGAAGAGTCAAACCCTTCATAAATGTTGCTTCATGGTGGAAGGTCATGCTTTAACTGGAATTTCATTACAGGGAATCACTGGAGATCAAATATTTAGCTAGCAAGAGATTTACTCATTTTTCTTCACATTCTCATCTTTATACATTGCTCTGATTTATCCTTCAGAGAACATTCTGCCCAGATTAACTTATATAACCAACAGCTATCCACATATATTTTCAATGCCTAGTTAGCTATTTTTAACAGAAAAAAGAAGTACAAACCTTAATGTGTACTTTTTAGATGGCAGCAAACTAGGTAGCTGGTGAATATGCAAATTAATGTTATGAAATAATAAAATGTAGACATCTTTGAAATAGATGTCACAGATAATATTTGATCATTATTTTGTGCATGCACATGTATACACAGTGGTGGATATATATAATTTCTGGCTGGAAATGGGTGCAGATGAGTTTCAAGTAAGAATTGGAACAATAGCTAATATTTGGGAGATGAAATGTATTTAGAGTCTGATTTTATGAACTCACTCACATTAAAAAATACAAATCCTGGGGGCTGGGGATGTAGTTCAGCTGGTCGAGTACTTGCCTCCTATGCACAAGGCCCTGGGTTCAATCTTCAGAACCACCAAAATATATATATATATATATATATATATATACACAACTAATGACTGTGAAAAGTAGATCTGTCAGAAGTGCTATCTGCTGAGTACATTAGAGAGGCTTCTTTGGACATTTATCTTATTCTGTCCATTCTCTGTCCAGCCCAATAGATATGGTTTGAATCTCCGCTCAGCTAGCCAACAGAGAACTACACTGCTTTCAGTTACTTATCTATAGAGATTGCATATAATACCTACTTCACTGTGTTGTTCTGGATAGGGGAAGAGAGGACTTAGGAACCTGTCCATTGCAGAATGGCACTTTGAACCTTAATTAACATTTCCTCTCCACTAATAGAAGTAAGCTTGCTGGCACTTACAGACCCACTTTTATAAGATAGCCATCTTATAAAAAAAAAGGTTCTGTTTCTACTTTCTTTGATGGGCATTTCCCTATGTCATTGGTTATTTTAAGTAATTTAAGGGAAGCCTATTATTTATGTGAGTTGAATTCAATGCTTTTTGGGCTTGCAGGCTCTCACAATATGATTTATCAAAATTCCCCAGCATAAACTTTTAAATAAGAATATTCTAAGGGTGGAGATTTAAACAAATAGAATTATATTACAAATCATTTTAAGGAAAGGGCTATATAAGTAAGGACTCCCTTGTACATCTGACTTGCAGAAGACATCCTCAGTTTAAGCCTTGGCATGCATATCTTTATTAATAGTGCCCCTTTATTTTCAAAAATATATAATTTGAACCAAGCCATGAACCACCTAATTACAGAATTGATATCTTAGGACTTAGAGGTCAGCTAGAGTTTATTGAAAAGAAAGTTGAATCTCCTAGAGAAAAAGAATAATTTGTTTCCCTACAGAAGAGGTGTGGAAAATGAATTAATTTTCCATTCAGGTTATAATTCACCCAAATACTATGCAAGTAAAATTACCAAGACCTTAAGGTAGAAGGGACAGCAATAGTTGAGCTAAAGATGCTCAGGCAATTTGGACACAGTTTTGGCATGGCCAGGGATGTGGAATTCATGTCTGGGGAAGGTGGATTATGAGTAGGGTTAAAGCAGAGGTAGGTGGTGGTAAGGTCTGGCTTCTGAGTTACAAATGCACTTTAGGGGAATCAAGATGTTTAATACTATATCTACATAGTTACTAAACAAGGTCATTCTTTAGTTGAGGTTTTCTCTTCAAAAGCAGTTTGCCATATTGAGATTTAAATATGAATGTATGACAACTTTCTACTTGCAATGACTCAGTGATTCACACATCAATTAATCAAACATGTAAAAATACCCTCCAGGATGCCTGGATTGAGTATGAGCGAGAGTTCAGTGAGCCCTACACTAAAGTCTCCTCTGGCTAAGAAGGAATATACTGCATTTTATTTAATCCTTCTATGGATTAAAAAAAAATCTGTTGGATTGTTAGAACTTGCTAAATTCCTTGAAAGCAAATGTCAGTTCAAAAATACCCTTTCAATATCAATGAAGAATCAACAGGCACTTGGCTGTATAGTTGGAGGCTACATTGCTTATCCATGGTTGCAGATGGGTGCTAAAATTTGGATGTTGAATGTCCCCTAAAAGGTCCAAGTGGTAAAGGCTTGATCTTCAGGGTGGCACCACTGGGAGGTTCTGGAACCTTTAGAAGGTGGGACCTAGTGGGAAGTCTTTAGGCAGGCATGCCCTCAAATGAGATTATGCAACTCAGGCTCCCCCCTCTTCCTCTCTTGTTTCCTGGCCACTAGGTGAGCAGTTTGCTGTGCCACTTGCTTCCCACTATTGTCATTCAGCACTCACAAAATAAACTTTATTCTCTATAAGTTTATTACCACTGGTATTTCATTATAGTGACAGGAAGCTGACTGACACACTGGGTGTGGCTATGTGAAACAATTTGAGCCAAAGAGACATAAGTGGGAATAATATCTGTAATTTTGGAGCATCTTCTATATAAAAGAAAAACTACTTACCTAGAAATCACTTTTTCTGCCCCCTTCCCGTTTGTTGAAGAATAGGAACGGCCATACCCTCTATTTATGCAGATGAGGAAAACACCCAAGGAAATAAAAATTTGGAAAAAAAAAATGTGCTCATTCATCAATATCATACATTTAAATATTTTTATGAAAGATGCAAGCTTTTATCTTTTTAAATCACTGTATTTGAAGGTCTCTTTGTTAATTCAGGTGAAATCTGCCTTACCTATTGCATATTGTTGCTAGGTCCCTACAGAACTTGTGCAACAAAAGAAAAATAAAGAAAGAAAAACCAAAACTGTCAAATATTCACGTTGTGACCAAGTTTCTCTTTAAATTCTCCTGTAGCATGCTTGCCTCATTTCTTTATCTCATAACAATTCTCATCAATAGTGCTGCCAAAGTTGAGTTCTTTTTCAAGCACATGCAAAAGAAAAAAAAGAGACAGAAACTAGGGAAAGCATTAGAATTGCCCCATGTGAATTCCACTCACATTTCTAAGCCAATACATTTAAAAGATTAAATGAAAATATCCCATCTACTGTTATCACACTCTGCTGTCTTCACCAATGTGCACTGAGAATAAGAGGTGGCAGCTTTTCAATGCATTGCTGAGATCCCTCTGGCTTATAGTGCCCCCGTCATTTCTATTTCCTACCACCCTTCTGTGATAAAACAAGCAATAATATTCCAAAATGACACTAGCATTTAATGTAGGATATGTTGCCCTCTACAATTAGCATACTTTTTTTTCCTGATAGACTAAGTGCTTAGGATACAATGATTTATGGATCCTATAAACATATAGACAATTGCCTGGATAAAATAAGAAATTGTAGGAAGTTGACTTTGTGTACTAATAAATGCCAAAAGGTACACTAGGTTAAGGAAATTATGTTTGGAGGATTCTGGCTATAAATTTCTGTTGCCTTTTCTGAGTTGAATCGCTTATGTGTCTGTATAAATTGCTAAGCAGAAAATAGGCTTTGAGCATTAAAACTTCAGTTAACTCTATTTCCTTGGGTCTATATAATTTTAAACTTATTTAGGACAATAGCCCATTTGTTTTATAAATCACAGTGTTCATTGCAATATCTTTCAAGCTGAAAGCACTAAATCACTTTATATTACTGAGTGCTGGAAGAATGCAGCATTATAGCTTGGCTGGCAGAACATGTATCAGTGTGATATTGATCTAACCAGGCAAAAAGAAAAGCCATATTGAATGGACTCCAAACTGCAAGGAATGTTATCTGCAGGCTGCAGTGTTTGTTCAAATCCCATATTGCCAGGGGTCTACGGGTAAAGTGTGCTCTCTCTCTCTCTCTCTCTCTCTCTCTCTCTCTCTCTCTCTCTCTCTCTCTCTCTCCAGGCATATGTTTTTGGTGACAGTTATGACCATTTCTCTAATCGGCAGGATTACGAATGGTGTTAGTTGAATACTGTCTGGAGATAATTGCTTGACATTATGAGTAAGCTCACTTTTCTGCAAGGAATGGGTTAAAATGGAATGAAAAGTTTATCTTGAAGTTCAAAACTGTTTCAAGAAATTTCTGCTGGATGTTTTGGAGATTCAATATCAACACAAACAGCATAAACATAGAATGTGACTGACTTAAGCAATTTTTTCCTAGAAGACCCCAAAGAAGTATAGAAAATGAAATAGCTCTGAGGCAGAAATGTTCTCTGGATTATGCTGAGATTAGGAATTGGAGTGACTCTGACTTCTCAGCTCACTTTTTAAGACCCAGGAGGCAGGTACATCCTTAAGTTTTCCTGGGGTGCAGGAAAGAGCCCATTGAGAGAAAATCAGGATTCTTCATACAGTTGGCTTTCAGACTCATTCAGTCTGACTCATTAACATAGACACATTGACATTAGGGAATAAGGATTCTGGACAGAGCAAAAGAAAGAGAAATGTTATACCAAAGCAGGGAAAATATATGTAAGAAGAGAAGGGATCTGTCATGCTGAGGAAAGAAAATGGAGAGCTATGGTTGAACCTGCCTCCATTGAGTTCCTTAGGAATGCCTTTGCTACTTGGAAGTGTAAGCCGAAATGATCATCACAAGCAACATGAGCAAGTCAGCTGTTAGATTCACTGCCAATGCCAAAAATAGATCTTAAAGGAGCAGCTGATGTGTGGTAACCAAACCTGCTCCTGATATAGATGTAGGCACTTGGTCAGTTCTCCTAGGGCCTAGTAGGGGAATAAAGGCATGGCCATCAGCAAACTAACATCCCTGTTAGGATACACTTTAAACTATGGTGGATTATATTTGGAATTGTGTTTTTTTTTTCTTATTTGCACACAAAATTTTGAGGGGTTAGAGATTTATGCCTGTTACTCAGCTATTGCTTTTCTATACCTCTAAGCTATTTCTAAATTGCACCCACACACAATCCTGGGGGAATGAATAGTTTCACTATTGCTATTCAGAGTTTTCCTTGCCTCCAGGTGCTTCTCTGTGCCCAGGTTCTATTCCATGACACTGTCCTATTTCTCGAAAATGCTGGCTAATGTCACCTCGGCAGACACAAAGATCCCAATAGGAAGCCCACACTGAACATTGATTTCCTCTTGGTCTGAGGATGAGGGGGCTTCTTCCTCTCTCATGTCACACCCTGCTTGGCATGCTCTCAATCCTCTAAGGAACAGATGCAGGAGCATATTTACAAAGCAGACCTATGAGGAGCAGACACCCACGGAGGCCCAAGATGGCCCATCCTCCTTCACAGGCAGGCAGGAGAAGCAATGCCACCTCAAGCATTAGCTTAGGCAGATAATGGGCAGGCACAGGAGAAACAAATCAGAATACAGACGTGCCTTGGGCCTGATTCCCACTTAGAGGGTGAGGCATCCATACTCTGAGATAGTGAGCAATTCATGAAACAGGCTTTTCTTAACACCCTTCCTTTCATGTCTGTTATGGATTTTCAAACACGACTTGATCCACGGAGCTAAAGAAAAGCAATAGAGCTTCTAAACTTGCACTTGGCTAAAAAAAAAAAAAAAAGCCACATTTTTGTTTTCATTTAATTGCTATACCAGCAATGATTTATTAAAACCATAGTAAAATATGAAAAATATCTATTCTTAAAATTAATGGAGCTCAAACTATTTGTTGGAAAGTGACCTTAATCAAAGTGGTTGGTCATAATTCAGAGGTTATAGGTTATTTTGACTGTCATGAGCAACCTCATAGGAGGGGGAGAGGATCTGAAGTGTTCTCTCCCACAACCTTGATGCTCTCAAACATTATGGTGTAATGAAATAAATATTAGCCTGAGCTCTTCTATGCCACAACTGAATGAGTTACTGGTTCCAATTCTTCCCTTCCCTGAGGTATTATAGTTACAAGCACAATATTTCCATGGCTTCATAGTGAGTGGAATTACTCCTCAACTTTTGATTTGGGGCTCAGACACATAACTTGATTTGGTCAATAGGATGTCTATAGCTGTTCAGAGGCAGGGGTTTGAAAATACTTCTAAGGTTCATCTTCTCAATTTCTGTCATCACCATGAGGAAACATACTCTAGATAACTCCATACTCCAGCCAGTTATCCTCACCCACAAAGGGCAGTCTGTCTTGGAGCATTTATCTGTCTCTAGGAAGAGGAGCCCGGTGCTGACTCAATCACCTGGCTGAAGTCTCGCCAAAACCCGCTCTGGGAAATGGCTGCAATCTCTGCAACAGGCACCTTTCAGAGCCCTGAGATCCCAAAATGTGACCCATAAGTGCAGAATCAGCTGAATTCAACTGTTGAATAGATCCAAAAGTAAGGAAAAACTATGTTGTAGGTCCCTGAAATATCATATTTGTCTATTTAATATTGTGGGAAAAACCAGCTGATAAACAATTAATCAATTTTTACCAACAAATGAGCACAAAGAAAATTATTCAACACAAACCTGTCTGTATAATCACTATGAAAATGACAGGCATGCATCATAACCAGTGACCAATCACATCACTTCTTCCAAATTTGCCAGTTATTTGTAACTATATATGTGTCAGTTCAAGAGCAGACAGCAACCTGTGTAGATGTTTTGCTTCCTTTTCTCCCAGGGAAACTCATATTTATAAAATGGATAGCATAAAAATGTCAATAAAAATGAGAAGCTAATAAAGAAATGAAACATAAGAAAAGCTGGAAGTAAAATTTGAATTGAATGGAAATGAAATAGTAGGAGCAATGACTGATCATGGAAATGATGACACTCTGGCTTTTGAGTGACTCCTTTGTGCTGCTAGATAAATTAGGTGAAGGCGAAGTTATTGACGTCAATATGGAAAGCAGTCATGATGAAAAAAAAAAAAAGAAAATGTTCCTTAGGGAGCAATGCCAGTAAAAGAAATTATCACAGTAAGAAAATTCTTGGGTTAAAAAAAGAAAATTGTTGGGATATCACATACCATTGCAAATTCAAAGGGTGACATGTTGGAAACTCATCCAAATTTGCAAAGGAGTATGACAATGTGCCAAGGCACAGAAAAGTCATTAATTCATATTGTAGATCATAGGACTAAAAATGAAGGAATAAAGGAAAGCCCTGTCCAAATCACCCCTATTAAGATTTTAACAAAGAAATGAAATGTAAATTCTTAATATTCTAACACTTCAAATTACAATGTACTAATAAGTATTATAATTTTTTCATTTCTCTATATAACATGGTAAGAGCATTTTCAAGTTTTGACAAGAATTTTGAAGGTAGCAGAGCAATAATAATCTCTCTTATTCATTATTAAGATCCCTTTGCTCAGTTTTAGCTTTAATTAATCATTTCTACAAGTCTCAAAGTATTGAGGAAAACAGTAAATTCTGGGTGGATGAACAGACAAATGGGAAGGATAGTTAGATGGGCAGAGAGAAATATAGAAAAATATATTATAGATACTATTATATTGTCTATTTACTTTAAATTATGTTAGCCTAGATGGGCTAAAACATAAGTCCATACTACTTATTTCCACCTCACACAGCTGGGATAAAGGTAGGACCCCAAAAGCAGATTGCTGACATAGAGTCAATCTTTCAAGGGAGGGTTCTATCTTAGGATTCCAAGTAGGTGAGCAGAATCTTGCCCTAAGAAAATTTTCACACTGGCAGTGTGCTTGCTGAGTAATTAAAAGAATTGGTGGCATAATATACTGTAGACCTAGCAGAGAAGTTTGTGGCTTTTGTAGTTATTCACATTTAGTCTACTGGGATAACTGCAATTTGAACTGTGTTGTTCACTGACTGGTTTTATTTAACTAAACAATGTAAAAGAAATTCTTGCATATTGAAAATATTCAAAGTAAGGATTGATCATGCATTTGTGCCTGTGTGTGTGCGCGCGTGCGTGTGCACATGTGCACACATGTGCTTAACCATGGATCTCTAAGTTTTCTTTGTTCCTGACATACCATATCTGTGCCTTTCTGCTGTTGTGTACAGTCTTTTCTCCAACCCCATGGGGGCTTCACTTATGTCCTTCAAATGGATGTTTGCTCATCCTGAGAGGACATGACCTGCCTTTACCTCAGTGTGTCTGTTCCCTTTCTGTCAGCCTCTAGAGTGCTAAGGCTGTTGCCTCCACTGGCAGAATGTTTTAATGCTATTTAATCAGGTTTGCCACACCTAATGGGGGGGTTAAGAATGCTCACTGGGGAGATAAAGGTGTTTTCCAAATCACATGGAATATAAAGGCAGACTCTTGAAGTTGAATCCTCATGCAGAATACAAAATGTATTCATTAGAAAACAAAATCTTCATGTATTGAAAGAAATCATTATTTGCATTTCATAGTGAGCACATAGTCCCAAAGTCTTGCTTTATCTAAACAAGAAATAAATTTAAAGACAAGGAGCTGATTAGGAGAAAAGGATCTGAATAGGTATTGTCATGACAGTGTTTGCTCACAACTGTTTCTGTTTTTCCTATTCAATATCTTTGAGACATTTATTATCCACAGTCAATGTAAAAGCCACTGGCCAGCTTCTAAATGCCAGGAGTTTAAATGCCTGTCAAAAATGAATTGGTTCCTTATTTTTATAAGGACACTTTATAATGTAAAAGGGCAAAATACCATATTCTCCCAGGAAATATGTGGTAAGGAGTCTAAGCCAATATTTTTCTCCTAAAGATAGATAACATCTCTCTTCACAAAGAAAGAGAGTTGCTGATGTCTCCTCCAGACTACCTTTCCCACATTTAATAAGAGGCATCTGATCCCAGGGAGTAAAAGGCAAATACCAGCTGCCTCCTGAGAGAGGGGCAAGGAAAGGACAAGGGAGACCTCCTGCCGCTGGCTTTTGAAGAACCCTCTGTTATCTTCACCCACAAAGGGCAGTCTCTCTTTGAACACAGGCTTATGTAGCAAGAATATCCCAGTGCTGACTCAGTCACCAGGCTAAAGTCTCTCTGAAAGCCCCTCTGCAAAATGGCTACAGTCTCTGCAACAGGCAAGATGCCCTGCATAAACAGAAACACAAGGCTTGGGATAGACTTGCAAGGCTAGCGTGGGTGACCAAGGGTCTTAAGACCAATAGAATGAGAGGAAGCCAAAAAGTCAAAACCAGACCAGGGAGCAGCAGCCCTGTGAGAGATCTGAGCAAGGGAGGGAAATCAAATATAAGGCCACAGGAGTTTCCCTGGAGATAGCAAGAAAAGAGAGATGGTTCTAGAATAAGGGGAAATGGTTCAAGAAAAGCTGAGGCCTGTTTCAGTGCTTGCCTTCTATTGGGTCACTGGAGTCCGTCTCAAGTAGTTTTCAAGCGGGTAAGCTAATTTGAGCAAGTGGGCCCAGATTTGGCTCTGGTTTGGATCTGCTAGTGATTCTGGCTTCCTTTCCGTGGCAACTGTAACCTCAGTCAGAGATTAACAAGTCCTATTCTTTTGTCTGTTTGTTTTCATTTGAATTTAAGCATACTAAGTCACCAACTAATATTTTCAAGTGTGCTTCAGAATACCAAAAGGGGTAAAGGTCACTTCTAAAATGTGTAAGAAATGTATGTGCACGTTTATTGCAAAGGCAGGGAGTTTAGGATGTAAATCATATAAAGAAGTCAGTCCAAAGAGAATACCAGTGAGTCCCACTGGTGATTGACACATCTGGGCTCCTGGACCTCTCAGGACAGTCTGGAAAAGAGGCAGAGTGAACTGGCTTGAGCTGATTTTCTTACTTAACAAAGGTGTTCCTCCCACTGCCTGCTCATCTCATCTTCTCCCAGAGTGGAAAGGAAGCAGCATAAACCGATTGTGTAGAGTGTTTCTAAAGGATTTAATGCAAGACTGCCATTGAAATATACTTAAACAACTGCTGCTACAAGTTCTGAGATTGTGACAAGTGGTAGTTAATTTTGACACTGCTGCCTGTTTGTGGATCTCATTTATTCTTAGCACAGTTATTCATCTCACTATCTGGGTTACATGCTTATTTTCTAGCTAAATGAGAATTAGGATCTTTACCAAATATATTTAATTGAAAAAGTACATTCACCTAGTAAGCAAACAATAAAAATAAAAGGTCAAGGGATGAGGAATGCAGCTCAGTGGTAGAGCACCTGCCTAGTATGCACAAAGCCCTGGGTTCAATCATTGGTGTCACAATAAATAAACAAACAAATATATAGTAAAAGTGATCATAGCTGTAATGAGCAATAGGATAATCTTTTATTTTTCTTTACTTTTTTGCTTCCTTTTAGACATACCAAATAGAGAGGATTTACACCAACTCAAACCCAGGGCATATGTAAATAAATACAAGTAAAATACAAACTGTTTTACTTAAAACATTTAAGAAAAATTAGCTCTTTTTAAACTCGACAAAAGAATTTTTGTACTTTCCATTGATTGTGGGAGTATCGATGGGCAAGTGTCCTAGTTAGTGTGGGCTGCTCTAGCAGAATACAATAGATTGGGTGATTTATGAGCAACAGAAGTCTCTCACATTTATGGAGACTGAATGATGGAAATTAGGGTGCCAGCATGGTTGTGATCTGGGGGAGGTCTTGCTCCTATTGCAGACCACCACTTTCTGGTTATATTCTTACATGACAGAAAGACAGAGTACCCCAAGACTGAATTACCTCTTAAATACCTTAAAATGGTACCTGCTAATACCATTCTATGGGGAATTATGGTTCCAGCATATGAATGTTTTTGAGAAGGTGGGAGCATAAACATACTGCCTCTAACAGCAAAGAGTTGAGACTAGAGATATATATGAACCAAAACCCAATCAATGGTAAGTCATCAAATTTATTGTTATTTGCACATATGCCTTTGCTCATTGTTTCCTCCATTGAATTCAGCATTTAGAAATGTATACATATACCTACAGATATGTAGGTATATGTATACATTTATGTAATGCATCTGAAATATCCCCTGTGTATCTTTATGCCTTTCATCAAGTGTCTCTTTGAAAGACATGGAGGATATGTAAAGAAGCTTCACATTGACATTTGCTCTGAAGAGGGGAGGGTTGGGAAGGTAGCTATCGGTGAGCACTCAGGGAACAGTTTGATAGTACACAAATATCAAATGATTTGATGCTCAGTAAAAGAGAGCTAAGCATAGACAGCATATACAATTTTCCCAATTTGAGAGTTGCAGCTTAGAGAATGTAACTGGTGAAACTAATAATAATAAACAGCATTTTCAGTACTGTAGATACTAAACACTAAAAGTGCTACTACCAATTATTGGGTAAACACCACATGTTAGAAATTGAGTTAAGGGCCTTGTTTATACTTGATACCCCCGGGATTCTTAGAAGGTAGGTAACAGCTATCTGAATCTTATAGGCAAGGAAATGGAAAGTTCCAAAGTATAGTGCTTCTCATTTGAATCTGCACACAAAATGGCTGTCCATATTGTTAAAGGTGTAGCCTCATATTTACAAGGTCTGAAGGGGACCTGAGGTTCCCCATTTCTAACAAGCTTTAGGTGCTCTCTGCTCCATGCACCCCGCTTAGAGCAGCGAGGCCTGGAAGTTAAATAATGTGGCCAAGTATATGAGGCTGATTTTCAAGGGAGAAAAGATCAAATTGGCATTTGTTTGGTTCAAAAATCAAAATACACTTTCCCATCCTGTTTTTTTTTTTCCTTGATTTTAGCAGTACAGCCTGGTAGGGGGAACCAAGATGTACACAAAGATGACTGAGAAGAGGTTCTAATTCCTAAACACCCTCAGACAGGGCAGAGAGGAATTTGGTTGTCATCTGTGCCACTAAGCATTTCCTTGGGAGTAAATATCAATGAGAAATTGTTCCTGGGCAATCAATCAGGGTGATTCCCAGAAAGAATTGACATGTAAGCTTGACCTAGAAGATTGAAGAGAATTTTACTCACATACACATATAAATGTGTGTGTATTCACATATGTGTAATAGAAACGATTTAGATATGCAAAAGGAATATGTAATATAAACTGATGTAAATTTCATACAAATTGAAACACACACACACACCCCCACACACACCCCTAATTTCTAGGTGGAAGGACGTGGGCCTGATCATAGACAACTGGATATTTGGATTGCATCCCGGCTCTATAGATCTCAGATCACACAGAGCTTTCACTCCCCTGCTCTTACATGAGGGTCACCTGTATATAGGACACTTTGAGTGGCTTATTGATCTCCTTCCAGGGTGTTCCTTTTCTTATTTATAAGTTGTCTAATAATAGGGGCCCAGGAGCACTTGATCTTAGAATACCTACAGCCCTAAATCTAGTCAACTAAAAAAAAAAGAATGTATTTGAATTATTTGATGTTCTCCTTTCTCTTTTCTTTGAATTATGCTGCCTTTTATGTTTGTCTTTAGGGAATTCAACCTGATTTTCTCAAGGTTTATAAAGTATATCTTTGCCAATAAGTTTGGAAACTAATATATCTGAGACTATTTAAAGACTTGGAAAATAAAATATGAATGAGAGACACTGGCCATATGTTGGATGAGATTGTATTTTGGGGATTTATTTAAAACAAAGTTCGTGGGGGCAAGATAGCTGAGTAGAGGAGGTTACTTTCTGTGGAGTGAGACCAGGAAAGCAGACAAACAGCTTCTCTTTGAGGTGAATGATTTAATACCAAACTATTGGGATTTAATACTGGACTCTTAGAACAGCCTAGAGACTCAGAAGGTTGTATAGAATGAATGTTTTTTAAAAAAAATAATAAAAAAAAGCAACCACCAGCACTGTCAGCTTCCAATGCGGATCCACAGCTGGCAAATGGGAAAGGGGTCTAAGAAAACTTGCATTTCAGGCGACATCATGGCTGTCTTGAAACATAGAAATCAGTGATCAAGGACATGTGGAATTGATCCACTGGGTGGGCTACACTTTATGTGGGAAAGACCCTGCGTGTCTCCCTGCAGCACTGGGCAAGCCAAGACAGCCTCCATTACCCCTCACTGCGCTACATTGGTCTTCAGGTGTGGGTCCAAACCCAGCACCAAGACCTGTGATAATTCCAGCTGGATCCCCAAACCTGACCTGGCAGAAGCCCTCAACGTGACCCAGAGTGTGACTAGAAAACCAGATGAAATTCAGAAGTGGAGAGTGTTGTACCCAGGAGAATCCAGGCTACTCAGACCCTCTGACAGGAGATCCTGGGTGCTTCTCAACCCTTTTGAGTCTCAGGGTTTGCAGGACCATCTGGAGACAGACAACTGGGAACTCCATCAGGCTGGGGGATGGGGGTTGAGGAGAAAATGTGTTAGCCCAGGAGGACAAGATTCAGAGCCACCGGTGGCAGAGCCAGTGAAGGACTGGCTCCTCTGCCACTTAAGCAGAACCAGCGGAGATTCCAGAATTACAGACTCCCAGCAGGGATTGGAATAGCCAGGATCTGGAGGTGTGCTGATGAAAGCTTCAGACCAAACATCATTCAACAAAGCACCAGGGGTTCTAGATTGAACCAAACCCCCCACCTCTAGAAGCTCTGCCTGTGGGAGCTCTTCTCACAGAACTCTACAGCAACCCATACCCTCCAGCCCATCTCACCTCTTATTGCTGAGAAAGGAGGCTACAAATGGCAACCTGACCAGCTCCACACAAACAGAGAACTGACAGCCCCAACTACCACTCTTGAGCACAATACCCACCTCAAGAACAAATGGAAAAAAAAGACAATTGGGAAGACACAATCAATGTATAATATTATTGACAATGTTTTGACCATGGTAATGGAAACAATTTCTTAATCTTCCATCAAGAACCTTTTTTGTCTTTCTTTTTTAAAATCTTTGTGAACTAAATGGTACATGGACATTTCTACATCTCCTCTGCATTACCCCTTCACCTTTTTGAAATAGTAGGCCTTTCTGCAAACATACTCTCTACTGAAGGCAATTGGTTACCCTACTGTTTCTGTTTATAGTGCCAGTTAACATTGTAGATGTCAAAATAGGAACTAAGTATTTAGTTTAATGCTCTATATTATTTACATTGCTTGTTTGTTATTATTTGTCTCCCTCTAAATCCTGATGTACCAAAAAACTTCGGGAACACTACCAATTCATAGGGTAGAAGCTCTGCCATCTCAGATTTTTACAGATAAATGGGTAGATGTACAAACAGTATGAAAAAGCAAAAGAACAAACCATCTCAATTAAATCAAAATACCTCATTAACAGAATCCGATTATATAACAATGGAGGAAATGTCAGAGAAGGAATTTGTAAAGTTCATAGTTAAACTGATCTGCAAGGTAAAAGGTGATGTAAGGAATAAAATCAGAGAGAAAATCCAAATGAAAGATCATTTCAATAAAGAGATAGAAATCCTAAAGAAGAACCAGTCAGAAATTCTTAAAGGAATCAATAAAGCAAAGTCCATATGCAGCAATTTTTTAAAACTTGTATAGCTGATATTGAGGAAATAAATAAAATTTGATTTCTATGATGATGCCTCATTATTAAATTATGATAATATATATTCATGTTAATAATTTTAGGGAAATTTTAAAATGAGATTCAAAATATCCAGATTATAAATATTTTGCCTATAAATCTGCCTTTTATGTTCTCATTAGATATTAATAACTAGATTACATGTCTATTTCTGAGAAGCAATTGAGAAGACCTTCATTAAATTAAGGATAAACAGTCATAGAAATAGGATGCTGGTAGTTATTATTTCCTGGATAGGAAATTATATCTATTAACCGCAATATTCAGCTGAGAATTTTCTGGAACCCAAGGCCAATAAGGAAATAAGTTTGTATTCAGAGCTGTGTTTATTTTGTAATTATAAGAAGGTTAATTCCTGGGATGTTGGCAATACCAGGATTTTTTTTCCTTTCCTAAGTGAACATGTGGTTTGGGCAGGTTGGTGTTTGGTTATTGCTTAAGCAGCTCCCGCAGACTCAGAGGCCACAGCTTAGTGCTACAGGCCAGAACTTAGGATCCTGGTTCTTTAGGTCGTATTTATTCATCAGAATTTTTTTACTCATTTATTTCTCTCTTCATCTTTAAATGCATAGCCATGAATTTTGCATTGAAAATATCCTTCAATGTACGTATCCTCCTCTAATTACATTTTAAAAGAAATCAATAACACTTGCAGTCATTAGTAGAAGACCTTGAGAATAAAGTTCAATTATATCTCTGTGTATGTGTGTGTGTGTGTGTGTGTGTAAATGTGTGTCTGAGGACATGATATTGAAAAAAATCATTACATTGAAAATTGATCACTCTGTGTATCAGGGTTGGTCACCAGCGTTTTTTCTTTTCTTTGCTTTTCTGTCTCTCATTTTTCTTTTGCTTTAGACAGCAATTACAGTTTAACTGAATCTCAATAATTGAATGTTTAACTACTAAAAAGACAGCTGATTCAAAGTGTTGTTCATATGTAATGGTATAATTTAAAGGAATGTATGGGATCTTTGGTGGAAATAATTTTCCCAGGTTGAGATTAAGAATAAGGGATGTGACCACTGAAGAAAGACTGAACGCCATCTCTTTTTATGGACCACATGAAGACAGTGGGAGGCATTAATGTTAGGACTTCATAAAATCATGGGCTTAATGATGAAATAGTGACACTGTTTTCTCAGTGATGGCTCTGCTCATTTGAGCATACCATCACTTAAATCCTTTCACAGTCTTTTCTGGTACAAGATCCAGACTGTCATCAACATCCTGCCTTCAGTGGCAGAAAATACATGCCCCTCCCCCATCCTGGGAAAAACTGCCCTTTAGCCAACATTTTATGTCACTTAATTATTTGCAAGATTCATTAATTGGCAACAGCCCTTCCAGATCCTCATTAGAATTAACAAGATTCCACTATAATTTATAGATTATGTGTCACTTTTCCTCCTCAGCTTGAAAAGGGCATACATATTTCAAAATCACTTTCAAATCTTGAAATTTAAACATTTTCCCTCAATGACATCTATTTTAATGCACTTGATTGAAAACATGGGCTTTTGATCTAAGGAAAAATGATAGTTTGAAAATAAAAATAGCTTCTTACTTTCATATGATTCCTGCCTTTGGGGATATTTCTAAGTCTTAGAGACCTTGGTCTTTCTGAAGTCCTTACTTTTGCTAATATAGAAATAGAAGGGTGATGGCATAAAGGAATATGGACTGTCCTTCACAAGACACACGTTCTAACTCATTTCTATTTTTTGTCAACAGTCTGACTTTGGACAGACCATGACAACTCTCAAGGTCTTCAACATACTATCTGTACAATGGGAATAGCAAAACTATCTCAGCCCCAACCTATAGTCTAGGTTTTAAAAAGTTAACTAATCCAAGTAGGCATATGTCATTAAACCTTTCATACAAATTGTTGTTCTGAGTATGGAACAGGGAGAAGAATGGCTTCATTCAAGTCACAAGCCTGCCTAGCACTGGATGGCTCATTACTGCAAGAGGACCTGCTTGGTCCTCTTGCAGTAATGAGCATAATACTATGTCACCCCAGAAAACCCTTAGGAAGAGGCCAGGTAGCAAGCAGTTCTTCAGGGTTGTTTTTTGTGCCAGGGACTATCTGGTCCTCACTTAACCTTGCCTAAAAGCACACTTCTAATTTTACAGGCAGACACCTCAGGTACAACCTTGCCAATGCAGCCCAAATAATTAGAGAAACTGCAAGTTAGATCTTCACTGTCATACTGCAGATCTCATTCTCTTGATCATCATACTGTGTTGTATTTGTTGATTGAATGATTGAGCAAATAGATGGATGAACACATTGAAGAAGATTAAACAGAAATCAAAATCAAAATCTCTTATGTTACAGGAAGATGTTTCAAAGATAGTTCTTTTTGAATATTTACTAAGGAATTAGTAGTTTTGAGGGTTTAGATGCCATTAGCCATAATTGAAGCCTATTACAAATGATATGGTGTCTGAGTTAATATTTTATAACAAGCATGATTGGGGGGGGAATAATCATCAGTTTTTACATTCAATATCATCATTCCATTGTGGGCACATGGACATTCTGATAGCTCTTCACTTTTCTATCCCTGTGAGTATGGAGCACAGGTATAAGCACAGATGAGGCACTGCATAAAGACTTTCTGTGGATGAATGTATTAAATATTTCTCTCATCCATCCAGTGAATACTGCAAAAATCCCTGTGGTGCCGAGTTACGGGCTGGGTTAAGAGTGTTGAGTGAAAGAACAATCTCTGTTCTTAGGAAGATTCAAACCAGATGATGAAATGCTCCAAAGGAAACTGGAATGTTATTGTGGTTGGAGTCCAGAGGATAATTAAGTAAGGTGGACAGGTCCTCAGAGAAGTGATCAAATGAGGGAGCTTGTGGCAATGCACTAATATGTGAGTGTGAAACTTGAAGTATGAGGAAAAGCCTGACCGATGTGTAAACAGAGCAAGGGAGAGCATCCCAGGAAGAGCAGTATACACAAAGGCCCTGAGGTGGATGTGACTTTGTTGGTTTGAGAATCTGAAGGATGGCCATGGTGGCTAGAACAAAGTCAGTGAAGCATACAGTGTGAAAAAATAGTTTTTTAAAGGTACACAGGGATTTTTTTCCCAGAAACATCTTTCCTACATTTGGTGTGATTTCAATCCTATTATTTGGAAGAATTATTAAACACTTTTGTAAACTATTGGACCTTAGGGAGATTGACAAGTTAACTTGCAGAATGAGGTTTGAGAATGTTTTTCTCCCTTATGTGAGAGTTATCTGCTTAAATGGTTTTTTTTGTTTGTTTGTTTGTTTGTTTGTTTTTCTAATTTTGATCAATCACCATCTTTGGAATATAGTACATTAAAACCAACTTGAATGGCTGCATCTTTGACAATACTAAGGTCCATATCATCAAACTGCATGATGATAGAAGGAAAGCACGGAATGGCCTCAAACAGTATCATAATGTGGAGCACTCTGTCACAGGTATAAGGCGATTGCTAAGCAGGAAGCAATAACTTGAACAATTCAATGTTAAGGTCCCAAATGACTTCAGTGCTAAGCCTATCTTAATTTTCTACAAAGTAATTATATTATTTTATTCACATACTCCAAGTATTAGGAGACTTAGGATAATTGCAAATGAAGACAAAACCTTCCCATTGCTTATTAGGCATATCTAGGTCCTCTGGAAAACTAATCAGAAATCATAGGGAGAACACTTCTGTTGCACCAGCAATAATAGTACCAACATCTCCTCTCCACATAGTTGTTTTCAAGCAATTTAATGCCTGCCATTATGGAAGCCAGACAGATAGAGACCAGCCCAAGAAAGCTAAATGACATTGTCAGGGTCTCACTCCAAATTTACCACAAACCAAGTCCGTTGCTAATTGTTCAGTCTTCTCCATCAGTCACTTATGAATTCTACCACAATTGCTCAGAGGTGAAGGTGACAGACTTCAATGGTTTTCCCATCTTCAAAGATTTCTTGTTGCACATTGTGTTTGGAGCCTGCAATAACCTTGAGAGACAGGCAACGCAAAAACCAATTGTCTTGTTAGAGACAAAGGAACCTGAGGCTAAGGGACAAAAGTGATTTTCCCAATATTATGTGCTCAGTCAGAGGGAGAGGTGAAATTTAGGTTTCTGACTTCTGAGGATCATTTTCTTATTAATATTTTGTGTGCAAGCTATAAAAATTGTCATTATTTATGCAAACATAGAAAACTTGTTGACTTAGCAATTTGGTGTATTTTACATTCAGACAGGTATTGTTTGCATTTATTCAAAGACTAAATTGAATTATTTTCTCTTACAACTGCTCTCTTGGGTCTAATTAATTTTCACGGGCCTTTCATTTATAGAAATTCAGTCTGAATCTTATCATTGTTATTATTATTTTTACAACCAGAGTATCTCTACATCCTCTTTATTTCTTATTTTTTTGCTCTACTTTCCCCAGTAGCCTTTTTTTAAAGACCCCTCCCCCAGTCTCTTTTCTTTTGATTCTACTAAAATTGTAGAAGACCACTGTTAGAAATAGTGTCAAGAAAGCAGGTTAGATAGTGCCTGGGATTCCTCAGTTAGGCATAAAAGGGAAAAAATAAAAGGATAGTAAACATTGGAAATTCACAGGTACAAACTATTTCTGCATACTTTTTAAAGGGTTCATCCTTTTTATCTCTTAAATTGTCTCCAACAGGAATCCTCTTCTTGTAATATTTGCACCATGAGTGAGACGCAGAGGTAATCCACTGTCAATAGTAGGGCACAGTGGGTGGTGATAAGATGGGGTTTTGAAATAGATAGCAGCAAATTCAAAGCCTAACTCTGTCACTTGTTAACTTGTGATTGTGTAGAGTTGAGTAGCCTCTGTGTGGCAGCTAAATCATCTATAAAATGGGAAAACATGGGCCTTCTAAGGTAAGGCATTAACCTGCATAGCTTAACCTCAAGACTGATTTGTATCTGCCCTCAATGCACAGGGATGGGCCTGTTATCATTCTTATCCTACTTTAGTGAATGCTATATACTGAGTGCTTACTGTTTGCCAGGCAGTCAGAATGAAGCTGGGATTTCAATGGAACAAGAAAAATAAGTTCTCCTACTTGTGAGGCATGCCCATTGAAATAGGAAAATAAGTAAAATGATAAATTTGGATAAATGCTTTGAATGAAATTTTAAAAAGGTGTTATTATAGAAAATAAAAAAGACAGGTACATAGAGTGGTCAGGGGAGGCTTTTTTGAGTGCATAAGACAAAATCCCAAATGAGTATGCATCATGTGATCAGGCATTATAGGAAAGCCTCCTCCACATATGGCATACCCCATGAAGGACTCTGAAATGAGACTGATATGGCTAAAAACTGAAGTTTTTGTATGGAGTCAATGATTGTCATTCAGCCCTCTTCAAATGAAAGATGGATGTTCCCTTCTCAGATCCGGTCTTCTAACTAGTTCATGACATGGATGTATTGAGCACAAAAAGAGTTTATTTTACACCTGGAAAGATAATTAAATTTACCAAGTTATTATGATTACCAAGTTTCTATATATTATAAAGTTGTAGTTCAATTTTTGATGAAAATTTCAGGACTGTGCTCATTTCTTTTTAAGGAAGAGATGGACAAAACTAAAATTAACATTTCATTTATTTACATTCTTATTCACTCATTAGTTTATTCTCCTTAGTGGCATTTGCTAAGCATCTATTCCAAGAGAGCTTTAGCAACAAATATTTGCATAAGATACCATGATGGGAATAATGCAAGAGAGAAAAAGTTATTTGCATACAGTGATGCTTTATTTCCAAGGATATTATTTTTAGCTGAGAATTAATGGAAAACTTTGCAGACTAGAAAACTTGTAAAGCCTAAGCTTGCAGATGTGGCAAGAAAACTTTTCCACACGTGAAAACTGAGTTTGATAAATGACTTATTATATGACACCATATGTCAGATTTTTACTTAGACTGGCACATAGAGTGTCTGAAAGGAAATTATAGAACACAAGGAAATTAAAATGGTATCATAGAATAGAGGGACATTCTGTGTCAAGAAGAGAAGTCCAGTTATTGTTTTAAATAGGCAGAAAGAAGACATTCAAAGTAAGTAAGACTGTCTACCAATTGCTGCAATAATTAAATCCAAAGTAAAGCATTTCCAAATTAGATAAGTCTTTCTTTGTTTGACTGAATAACACTTCATTAACTATATATCAAACTAATGGCAGGTTTACAATTTGTTTAATAGTGGCATATAAGCATAGAACAATTTGAAAGAAACCAAAGGTGGTGGTGTGTATAATGCTTTTATTTATGCTTTTAAGCATATTTATAAATAATAAAGTAGCTCTCCATGAAGAACACATGAGATCATGTTTTGACTGGGAGTGAAAAGGAAGCCAGGGTAAGCAACCATCTGCAGTCAGTCTGAGCTGAACAGAAAAAAGTCAACATTTTTTTTTTTTTTTTTTGGTAACGAATGTGTAATAAAAACGTGTTTCCGGTTTGTGCTGGCTGGCTGCTGAGTTGACTGGATGGGTCATTACCAGAAGAAATATGACCTCCTTTACTGTGTCCTTGTTCTAGTAACTATTGCTGCATATCAAATTAGCCCAAAACGTAGTGGTGTGAAACAACTGTTTTATTTTGTTCATGACTTTTTAGATCATAAATTCAAGTAGGGCCCAGGTGGGCAGTTCTCCTGGGATCCTGCATACAGTTATAGTCAGACATTATCTGGGCTGTGGTTATCTGAAGTTTTGATTGGGCTACGCATCCTGGAGTACCAGCTCATGAGGATTGACAGTTGATGCAGGTAGTGAGCTAGGGACTCAGCTGGTGCTGTCAGTCAAAACACCTATCTGTGATCTTTTCAGCTTGGTAGGTCTAAAGAAATCAGGTTTATATGGAAACTGGGTTACCCCTGAGAAAGCATCCTGGGAGAGCCAGGGGAATCTGAAACCACATGGCCCTCTATGCTTAGCCTTGGAAGTCACTTGGAATGACTTCCTTTAGACTGTATCATTGACAGTAGCTTACCCAAGTCCAAAGGGAGCAAATATAGAGCCAATCTCCTTATGAGAAGAGTGTTAAAAGTTTGTGTTCATTTAAAAATTTGTCATGGGGGCTGGGGCTGGGGCTCAGTGGTTGAGCGCTCACCAAGCACTCATGGGCCCTGGGTTCGATCCTCAGCACCACATAAAAAATAAATTCAATAAAGGTATTGTGTCCAACTACAACTAAAAAATAAATATAAAAAAATTGCAATGGGCTGGGCACAGTGACACCTGCCTGTAATCCAAAGAATCTGGAGGCTCAGGCAATAGGATCACAAGTTTATAGCCAGCCTCAGTAGCTTAGCAAGACTGTCTGAAAATAAAACTATCTGAAGATGTGGCTTAGTGGTTATGTGCTCTTGGTTCAATCCTAGTGCCAGTAAATAAATAAAAATAAAAAAGTGCAAAGTTCCTCATGTTTACCCAATAATAACTGATTATTTACAAAGTAGTTTTAGTTTAAATATTTTGAAGCAAAAATCCATCCAACAATTAATCTGTTTCCAGCATAAATTCATTGAAATGCAGGTTTGCAATAGTTGCCTTAGTATCTAATGCTAAATGAAATCAGGAATGTAACATATTTCATGAACTCTAACATGCAGTCAATTTTACGACACAGCACTACTTTGTGTACCGTTGATAAAGAAGACAGTCACACACAATTATGACACTAACACCAGAGTGCTAATATACCCAAGAATATTAATGTTGGAATTGGTGAAACAATATTTTGAAGTTTCAGAAATTTATCTGTGAACTCTGTTTCCCTTGAGATCCAACTCCTGCATCATAAAATTGATCCTTTTTAAAAAATAATTCAGTGGTTTTAGAATATTCACAGAGTCCAATAAGAAAAAAAAATAATTCCAAAACATTTGCATTATTCATTTCCCCCCAAATCCTGTAATTACTAGCAGACTCTACATATTTGCCTTTTCTTCTAGCCCATTAACAACCATGAAACAACTTTCTGTCTCTGTGGATTAACCTATTCTGGTCATTCCACATATCTGGATTCATATAAAATGTCCCTGTGTCTTCTATTCTCCTCCACTGGTCTTCATGTCTATTTTGGTGCCTACATTATGTTTTTCTTACTATAGGTATGTAGTATACTTTAAGATCTGGTATTGTGATGCCTTCTGCTTCATTTTCCTCACTGAATATTGCTTTAACTATTCTGGGAAAAATAAGAGTATTTTTCAAATGAATTTCAGGACTGCTGTTGACATTTTTAAGAAGAACATCATTAGAATTGTAATAGTAATTGCATTAAATCTGTGTGCTGCCTTTGGTAGGATGGCCATTTTGACAATACTAATTCTGCTTATCCAAGAACATAGGAGATCTTTCCATCTTTTAAGGTCTTCTTCAACTCTTTCTTTAGTGTTCTGTAGTTTTCACTGTAGAGGTCTTTCACCTCTTTTGTTAAATTGATTCCCAAATATTTTATTTGTAAATGGGGTAGCTTTCCTAATTTCTCTTTCAGTCATCACTGATGTTTGAATGTAATTTTTTATAATATTTTCTCCACTCTACCCTAATGTTTGTACTTTAGCACTCATTTTCCGAAAACCCTGATAGCTCCCAAGGTCCCAGAGTTCTAGATGAATAACTGGAAAGTAATTTTAAGACACTCCAGGCTAAAGAGAATGCCATTTCTCTTTGTGTTCCTGGGTTCTGGACATTGTTTGACTGAGTGTTTGGTTAATAGGATTAGAGGAAATTAAAGGGAGAGTCCTGACTTACCAGAAATTCCATGTTTTATGTAACGATGCCCTGAATTCAGAAATAAAAATGTAGCTTATAATATGACTAAGAAAAATACACAAAGAAGTGAAATAGAAAGAGTAGATATATTGAGTTCACATAGTAGGAGATACTTAACTTTATTAATCAAGAAGAGGCATGAGTCTGGGGTACTTAGGGTGGTACAGAAACCACTGGCATGATTTTAGGCTTCATGTATGGTTTTATTAAATGTCAATAGTTAGAATAATACGTTATAGGGAAAAAAGACCACATCTACTTTGTGATTTTATTGTTATTGTTCCCTTGGAATAGGTAAATAAATAATAAGTTTCTTTAAATTCATCTTAAATAATGATATTTTGTTAATAGGAAGAAATGGCCAAAATCATGAAGGAAATCTAGAATAAATATGGCTGTTATCAGTCAAAGCTCTCCAAAAAGAACAGATAATATGCAATTGTATATGTGTGTGTGTGTGTGTGTGTGTATATATATATATATATATATATATATATATATATATATGCCTGTGTGTATGTGTGTGTATGTGTGTGTATGTGTATGAGAAAGAGAGAGAGAGAGAGATGATGGAGGAGTTTTGATTCTTTTTTTTTTTTTTAAATATTGGCTCACATAAGTGTGAGGTTTGTCAAGTCCAAAATCCATAGTGATCAGGCAGACCAGTAGGCTGTGAACTCAAGTAGGGTTTCTAGTCTTGAGGTAGGATTCTTTTCTTCTTGCCCTCAAGGCCTTTACCTGTTTCGGTTGAAACCTATATTATCAAGAGTGATCTCTCTTACTTAGGTCAACTGATCCTAAATCTTAATCACGTCTATAAAATACCTTCACAGTAACATCAAGTCTAGTGATAAATACCAAACAACAGGGCATTGAAGCCTAGCCAAATTGCCCTTGATATTAACCATCACAGTGGGAAACATTGGCAAAAAAAGACTTTACTGAGTCTGGGTTTGCAAATGTTGCATATACAGATGGAGCATGAAGGAGGAATTGCTCAGTAGGGCTTTAGAAATGGTGCCATTCATGAGCAATCACTCTGTCTTTTCTTGTTCACCCGTTTTTATTCAAAAAGTCACCTGGTCTGGAAAATTTCTTTCATATAGTCACATGTCCTGTTGTTGAGTGAAGAGGTATTTCAAGGGCTTTCTTGTTAGGCTCATTTTACATAGCTCTGTTGTAGCATTACATTGGGAGTGTCTACTGAAACGATTTGCTAGTGATTACCTTTCATTTGTATTCAGATGGAAGCAAAGAGAAGGAAAAATACACAAGCAGGAGTCTTGTAATTATGCTACACAAAATTATTAGGTAATTTAGAAAATTGTTAGTGGGAAACTGCCCATCAAGCATATAAATAATTTTGATTTTGATGTAGAGAGTTTAATGTGAGAATTATTGTAGGGATATCACACTATTAGATTTTTCCTCTAGTTATTCAAGCACATTGAATTTGTTTTAAAGAAAGTGATATCTCTATAAAATTGAGTTGTTCCTATAAGAAAATCCTTGTTTGACTGACAAAGTTCATTTTGCAAGGCTTACTCTAAACTGTAAACATTGTTCCAACAAGAAAGAGTATTAATTATGTCCTTTTCCCTGATAAGAATGCCCAAAAAAGTGAAATATTTTCCTAAAACCTGAAATATATATGTTGCATGTATATTCAGGTTATTATTAGGCTTATCTATGAACTATATAGAAATACTCTTATCTGTTGTTGTACACAATCATTCAGATATTTGTCAATTTAATGATAAATGGGTTCTATTAAAAATCAGTTCATGTTACAGATGATTTCTTGCAAAATTTTGAGCTAAATATAGTCAATATTTAATCAAGGCACATATTCCAAGGGTTCAAAGTATACCACACTGGCATTTGAATGTAGTTAATTTATATTAATCTACTACAAGTCAATGTTCAGTTGTATTTCAGTAACTATAAAACATACCTTTCCAGATAATGTTCCAAGTCTTCAGTTTGGCATATGCAGTTGCCCTATTTTAGAGTGCATGTCCTGAGATTCCCCCACAGGGAATTAGTTAGGTACTTTAACACCTGTCTGTACCATGTGGTTCTGCATCCTGCTGCACAGTAATAGGACTGCACTCCCAAATATATTCATTTTCTCCTAATAGTTTGAATGAGACCACAAAATTATAGTACTTTTACATAGAGTACCAGTCTGTGATTGTTGGCAGATATATAAATTCACATAAGTTCAATTATGTGAAGATTGTCTAGAGAATACAGAAAGAAGAAAGGTAAGGACCTTGTAGACCCACAGAAAAAGTGAGTTGAGGTTCCTCTAGACACTAAAGATAAGTTACCCGTTCTTTGTGTGAGCTTACTTGAACAGTGTCTTTGCTCTGATGGGCAACTAGAGCCCTCCTTATTCATTAGTCTTGCTCAGTCTTCTTGGCCTCATATACCAATAGTTCTCATATCCTGCCTCCACATACTTTGGCCATATGAGTAGTTTTTGAGTGAATCTGATTTTCCAGTCCATTTATGATTTTTTCCTACAGAAGGATGTCTGTAGCTCAAAAATGATGTAGAAAAGTCAAATCTCACTTCTTCTCCAGTCTCTGTTTTTGGTGGAATGCATGCCCATTATTTCATGAGTTCACTTTTCAGATGTTTCATGTTAAAATGGATAAAGTAGCACTTTAGTGGGAAGAGTCACAGTATAATTAAATAAGATATTATCCACATAGCCCCTATAATAGTTCCCAGCATTTAGGTCATTCTATAGTATTCTACCATAAAACTGAGGCAAATTCTAATTCAACTATTAACCTTAGATTCAAGTGTTTTAGTCAGCTTTTACATTACTGTGATCAAAAGAACTGACAAGAACAATTTAACTTTAATTTAAAAGTCTATTTTGGCTCACAGTTTCAGAGGTTTAGTCTATGGTCAACCGACTCCATAGATTTGGACCAGAGGTGAAGCAGAAGTACATGATGGAAAGAGGGCATGACAAAATATAAACAACCCCAACATCATGTCTCTGGTGACATACTTCCTCCAGTCACACTCTATGAGTTTCTATCCAATTTTATTAATATCCATAGATTAATCCACTGGTTAAATTGCAACTGTCATAAGTTGCAACTTTCACTTCTGAACATTCTTGCGTTGTCTCACACATGAGCTTTTGGGGGATACCTCATATCTAAACCACAACATTGCACCCCTCTTCCTCCAAAGCTTATACCCAATTCACAATGCAGAATACACGGAGTTCATTTCTAAGAGTCACAATAGTCTTAAAAGTTCCAGCATTACTCAAAAGTCCTAGTTCAAAATCTCATCTGGGGATCAAGGCAAACTCTTAGATACTTTCTCTATAAAGATCAAAAGCAAATTACATATATCCAATAATATAATGTTAGACTAAACATTTCCATTCCAAAAGGAAGAGATATGGCCACAAAAAGAAGGGATGAGATGAAAGAAAGGCCAAAATCCAGCTGGGCAAATAAGTCCTGTAGCTTCACCTTGAGCATCTAGTGCACATGGCATAGTGGGACAGTCTGTCTTCAAAGGGCTTGTGTAGCTCAGCCCTATGACCTTATTGGTTGTAGCCCAAGTCTCTTTCTTGACTTCTCTCTGCTCCCTTCTTGCAGCTTTTTTTGGTAGACATTCCACATTATTGGCATCTCTTAATCTAGGGAGTCTCCCCTTCAACTTTGACTTCTTTCTTGCATTTTCACACAACACCCTCTCAGGGGCTGTCTGCAGGGATTCCAACCCTGATATAGTTTGTCTAGCCTCATGGTTGCAGCAGCCTCTGTGTGCTTGGGTGACTGAGAACAGTGATATAACTTCCTAGAAACCCCTATACAAGCAGGATGTCCCACAGTCTCTTCTCAAAGGAAGTTTTACTTTTACAACCTTGAGCCTGAAGTGGCTGTGGTTTTGCCAATTCCTGAGATGTCCTCAAACTATACTCCCCTCTGCATGCCTTCAGTGGCTATTTAACCACACCCGCATTAACCCATTTTACTACCACTCTTCTGGCCAAACTGCAAGTTTTTCAAATCCTTCTGCTCTGCTTTAGGCTGCTGATTACCACAGTAAATTAAAATAAAAACCACCAGCAATTAGCCATGCTACCTTCTAAAAACTGTGCTACCTTGAAACTTCCTCCTCCACATTACTTAGTTCATTACTTTTAATTCAGCCTCACAGAAAGTCCCAGGACATAGATAAAATATATATGGACAAAATATGTTTTGTTCCTTTGCCTGAACATAAACAGCCTCTAGTCCAATTTCCCATAGAGTCTTTACTGATTGCAGTCCTATCAGTATTTTGTTCTTCTGAGCTCTCACAAGAACCACCCATTAAGCTCCTCTTACATTTTAAAGCTTTACCAGCTTGTGTCTCTAAACTTCTAAAATTCCTCCCCCAGCAAAGCAGCTCCAAATATTCTAAACCACATGGTCAGTTAGTCACAGCCACGACCCCACTTCTTGGTACCAATTTCCGTTTTAGTTAGATTCTCCTTGCTGTGACCAAAATACCTGACAAGAACAACTTAGAGGATTAAAAGTTTTTTTTGGTTCATGGTTTCAGGGCTTCAGTACATGGTCAGCCAATTCATAGCTCTGGGCCTGAGGAGAGGCAGAACATCATGGTGGAGGAAAGTAGCAGAGGCAACGAGGTAAAAGAGAGCACCAATCACCAGGGACAAAATACAAACACCAGCTTTTCTGCTGTTGTAATTAAAAAACCTGACCAGAACTATTGTAGAGGATGAAGAGTTTATTTTGGTGTTTATGTATCAGAGGTCTCAATCCACAGACAGCTCCATTACTCTGAGCTCAAGATGAGGCTAAACATCATGGTGGAAGAGTGTGGCACATGAGGATCAGGAAGAAGAGAGAAAGAAACTCTACTTGCCATATACCAAATATAACTACCCCAAAGGCATGCCCCCAATGCCCTACCTCTTCCAGCTACACTACACCCTCCTTCAACTACCACTCAGTTAATCTAATCATGGAATGGTTTAACTGATTGGATTAAGGCTCTCAAGACTCTATAGTTTCTCCTCTAAACCTTCTTGCACTGTCTCACATAAGCTTCTGGGGACACCTCACATCCAAACCATAACTAAAGTCAAAACTCAAGTGACCCATTTCCTCCAGCCACACCCTACCTTCCTAGAATTACCTCCTGGTTTATCCATATTAGTTAGTTAATCCATTGATTAGGATAAAGTTCTCATAATCTAATTATTTCACCTCTGGTCTTTCTTGTATAATCACAAACATGAGATTTGGGGGGACAAGCATGTCAATACTGCCGGTTACCTTGATGAGTCATGCTTCCCATAATGCTGAAGAATGACACCAGAGAAGCACTCCAAGGCAAGTGTGGAGTGACAGTAAGAGGCTTCATTTAACAAATAGTAGAACAGACTTCACCCTGGAAGAAGAAGGGGACCCGAAAGGCGGAATCAAGGGATGAGGAAGTCCCATCCCTTTTATATCTAAAGTTTTCCTTGTCCTTCTGCATTCCTCTTCTTCATCTTGTTTATTTCCCTTTATCCTGCATGTGTTGGGGGATACAGGTGGGAAGGCCAAAAGGTGGGGAACAGGTGGGCTGATGGAGTGGCAGAGGAGTAATCTGGCCCAGAGCAAAATAATTAGCAATTCCCTGTTTGCTAGGAGTTGCTTCATTACCAATTCTTTAGCATGGGCAGTATAGGCCTGGCTTTGGGGACATTAACAATTTAATCTCCCAGGTGCAGTTTCTGATTTCTCAGACTCAGATCGATTTCATTTTCTCTCTCAGACCTGATATCAGACCCGAGTTATCTAACTACAATAACTACCTATCTTTAAATTTGGCTTCAATTCTTTAGTTGAAGTCCAACTTTTAAATAGTAGCAAAAAAGCAGAGAACAGTATTCGAGGCAGAATACATGGAAATACATGCCAGCAAAAATGTATAAAGAAGGAACAGTGATGTAAGGCTCTGCTAAATAAACAATGTCATTGACATGAGAATTTCCACATGGGTTCAATGAACAGTATTTGTTTATTGTAAAACTCATAATAATAGAACCACTTATTGAGTAATTCCTACATGATAGATGCTCTTTGTAGCCTTCCATACATTGAGTTATGCTATTATCCCTGGCCCTCTGTAGTACATGTTTTATCCCAACTTTACAGACCAGAAACTGAGGCAGAGAAAATTAAAGTAACTCCAGAATGTTCACAGTTAGTGAAATGGCACAATCTGGATACACCTGGCACAATAGGGACCAGGATCCTTGCTCATTAACATTGTGCTGCCCTGTTTAATGAGCAAGAGGATGGCTGAGTGAGTGGATTCCCAATCAGATTGGCATGAGTGGACCTGCCTTTTAACATCAGTGTGGCCGCAGAAAAAGCTGATTGGAAAGAGGCCAGAGGGACTGCTGAGACCAGTTAGCTGGAATGCAGAAGTTGGAATGAGTGATGACCCTGGTTTAGACTAGAAAGGTAGAGAGTGCTATTTTGTGAAAGGAAATTTCAATTTAACCAGAACACCTTGAAGTGGAGGCTTTGAATTGGAAAGAAGGTTTAAAATTGCTATCAGAATTTGTCATTTTAGTGATTGAAACATTTCAGGGCCAAATGTGCCATCCTGCACTGTTATGGAAGGGACTATTTGTGGGAAATAACTGCTGGCTCCTACAGAATATGAACCCTGAAATATGGGTTCAGAGGAAAATGCAGTTCACCTTTATCTCCAGGTGGGGACTGATTGAAGTTCTGAGCAACTGGGGGGAGGGGAACATTTTTTAAACTCAATTAGCTGCTACTTGTGAACTAGTGAGACCCAATCATTCTTGTGGGAGATTATTTGAGAAACTTTATCAAAGAATGGGAAAGGCTGACTTTGTGTTCTAAAGATATAGTAAACCCAATAAGAAAAAATAAAAAAAAGTTTCTAGATTTTAAAAGTCAAAAGAGGAGGTGAGAAGCCAGGTGTCTATCATTCACAAGGAGTATTTGATTTGTAGATGTGAAAATTGATAGTGTTGATAATATTCTTTGTGCTATAACCCTACCTTTAATTTATACTGGTTTGAAAAAAAAAAAACACAAACAAAAAAACGGAAGCATAAAGCCTTTCTTTTTTTTTAAATATAATCAGAAGTTTAAACCTCGCCAAAATTTCCCAGAGAATTACTGAGCTGTTTCTGCAGATGCAAAAGACATTCTATAGTGAATGTAATGAATAGACTCTGAGAAACAAAAAAGAAGTTAATTTTTATGGACACAATTAGGCAGCAAAAAACACTGGTCTTGACTCTATACAAACCAAGAACATCACTAATGTTAAAAAATAAGAATATGTAATTAATGCTTAAACTAGACTATCTTCCATTGCTGGACTACCCTGAGTTTAATGAAATTATCTTTTTTGATAAAATGGAAATGACATAATAATCTCAAAAAAGATTAATAGGTGATATTTTTCTCAATTTAAGGCAAATTAACTTACTGTATTTTCTTTTCTTTTTATTTTTTTTTTCCTTTTTGGTACTGGGGATTGAACCCAGGGGCACTTTACTACTGAGCTGCATCCACAGCACTTTTAAATTTTATTTTGAGACAGGGTCTCACTAAGTTTCTGAGGTTGGCCTCAAACTTGCAATTCTCTTTTTCTCAGACTTCTGAGTCTCTGGGATTATAGGAGTGCACCACTACTGCATTTTCAAATGGGGGAGTCTACTTGGGTTTGGAATGATGCATTTTCTTTGATCACTCGCCTAAAACAGGAATGGAGAGTCATGAAGCACGTTCACATCTTATAAATGTTAACACTGATGCTTAGAAAAATGAAATCATTTTTCTATACTCACACAAGTTTCTAAAACCAAAATTTTTTCAGTTAAATAATTTGGTTTTAATTTGTTTTCCACTTGATTAGAAAGACATCTGTATTCAGTGAATTATATTTGGTTTGTTAACTGAATAGTACTTCATGGCCGACTTACATGTTCTTAAAGGACTACACATTTTTTTTGTAGAAATAGATTTATATACTATACAAACACAGCAGCACAATATTTTAGTTTATATGTTTGCTTCAACTTTTCCCACTATATTTGTGTTCTTCTAGGTTTGTTTAAAGAATTGTAATATAATGTCTATTGGAGGGCAGTTTGTATACAAGTGACAAAAACACTAATACATGCACAGGAATCTTTGGCCTGTATTGTTCTCCTGGGAAGGTTTTATCCAGCAATTGAATAGAAGTCATTAAGAATTCAATTTCTCTTCATCTTTTCTTCCTCTCTAAGTGAAATCACTTGTAAACCTGTCTCTCATTTCCACCTCTCTGCTTGAATCTCTTGGCAGCGTACTTCCCTGTTAAAATACATGGCCACAGTTGGCAGAGGGCTCTGTCTAGCCTTCTGAGTTGTGCATTGCATTTGTTTTACATGCAAGTTGGTGCTCCTCACCACTGTGTCCTAGTAATGGAATGCAACAATCCCCCGTGATCTCATCTTGCTGTGTCTGTTACACAATTTAAAACATTGAGTAATATGGCTGTTCTAGGCAGAACAGAACTCATAATTAGGGATGCAATGATTTCACACTAAAACTGTAGTTATGCAGCACATAACTACATCTGAATGTTCATCAATTTTGATCTCATAAGGTATTTATCTTCAAGGAACAAATGAACCAAGTGAATTGGATTTAAGATACAAACAGCTGAATTTATTTAATATTCCCTTTCTCCTCTTCTGTTTCTAGAAAAAAAATCATTTCATCTTATGTAAACTATCTAAGAAGTATCTTTTCCTCCTGAACACTATAGCTTTGTTTATTCAAATCCAAATCATGCAAAGTGCTATAGCCACTCTGGAAAACATTCTGATACTTTACTGCAAAGTTAAATATACAATTGCCACGTGACCATGTGATCCCATTTCTAGGAAATTATCCTAAAAGAATAAAATTTATGCTCTACATAAACTTGAACAATTATGTTTATAGTAGTACAATTGCCAAAAACTGGAAACAACTTAAATGTCCTTCAGTAGGTAAATGGATAAATAGACTGTACAATGGGATGCTCTTCGGCAATAAAAAGTTACAAACAATAAAAAGGACATACACCTGAATGAATCTCCAGAAGCATTATTCTCAGTGACAGTAGCCAGATTAAATATTTTCTGATTCCATTTATGACATTCTCAAAATGCAAAACTGTAGGGACCCATTGGAGAATGCCAGGGTTGGCAGTGGACGGGAGGGTGTGATCAGTAAAAGGACAGCAAGAGGGGATTCTTTGTGTCACTGGGATTGTTCTACATCCTGTTTGCGACTGTGGTCATAAGGATCTTTGCATACTTTAAAAATATACATGAGAAAAGTGAATGTTATAATAATCTAATTCACCTGTGAACAAACCTTTGCTAGTTCTACCCCGTGAAAATACAATAACTAAACAATAACAGCTGCCACTTGTATCTGTTGTCATTTCCCAGTGCTCTGAAACCCAGCACGGCATGCTCGGTTTTCCAATTAAAAGGTGTTTTTGCTCTTTATGTGACACATATGGAAGTCTTGGGACCATTTTAAGGAAGGAGAAAATGAGTTTAGATGCTGCATCGGGATGAATCAACACTTACCTTGTTAAATGTGACATATAAGAGAACAGGGAAGAAGGCTGTGGCAACGACGATGGAATGACATATGGAGGCTTATGGAACTGGTTTAAATTAAAAAAAATTAAAAGTCTTCCCACTTCATTAGATAAGAAAGAAAAAGGAAAAGAAAAGACTATTAGTTAAGCAATCTGAATCACCCACCTTCAGCAGATGTAGACTTCATTGTTGGATGCTGTCTACCTGAAAAGATTGAATTTCCCAAATGCTTCTTTAGAGCTTATTCAGTTCTACTTAATGAGATATTATCATTTCACTTACTTTTATTTTTCTATGCCCTGGTCAAAAGTTACAATGGTATTAAAAACTGGGCTTAGCCTCTGTTCTGTGTCTGCTTACTCCTTTAAATTACTGAAAGCATATTATGCTATACCATTCCCCTGATACCTGTGTTGTTAATGCGTTAGCAAGTCTTTTCAAAACGGATCTCCTTCTACATTTGGAGCACTTTTAAACTATTTGCAAAAGAGCAAGAAGAAGTCTGCAGGGAACTAAGTTCCTTCAGGGTAAATCATTTCAACTATGGTCAGTTTCAGTTCACACTTGTTGAGAGAGAGCATTAAACCATGCCAGCAAGCTTTGAAGTTGCAGAAAGAACTTCAACCACATTTGCTTTTGAGAATGTGATTATTCACAGGTAATGCATGATTCTTCAGTGAAACACCAGTGCTACAGAGGATCTTCAGCTTAGCTTCATCCTTTAATTGTACAACCATGTTTTCCATGCACTTGTTTAAACAACTGTGGGCATGATTGTTCATTCAATCACCAAGAGGTTATTTTTCACTCTCTGGGAATGGATACAGTTTAAGATACTAAATGATACTTTGTAAGTACATTTTAGGAAAGGGGATGAGGAAAAGGTAAAGAATAGAGAATTTTCTTATTGTCAATAAGGTCAATAAAAACTAAATTAAGGAAATTGAAACAATATTTTGAGAACGTGCACTGTGTTAATACTTATTGTAAACTTCTGAGGATTAAATCCAATGAGAGATGATTCTCAAAACTTTGACTGTGGAAGTCCCTATTAATTTCTCCCAGATAAATATACAGCTCTAGTACTCTGCTCTATGCACTTTGCAAAATGCTTGTATAACTGATAGCGAAAAGATCAATTTGCATGTCTTAAATATAGAGCATTGATTATTACTAACCATGCTGCATAATCTTTCATAGCCAGGGAAATTGCAAGCAGTGACCAAAGTGATATTTGCCAAGCTGATGGTAACATACAGCCTTGTCTTTTTTAAAAATTTGTTTTAATTAGTTATACATGACAGTGGAATGCATTTATGCACTTTAATATATCATATGTAGATGGGATATAATTTCTCATTTTTATGAGTGTACATATTACAGAATCATATTGGTAATGCAGTCACATATATACATACAGTAATAATGTCTGTTTCATTCTACTATCTTTCCTATCCCCATATCCCCAAATTACTGTTTTCAAGTTAGAATTTAGCAGTATCAGTGGCAATCTCCAATTATGTTAGGATGCTAGATGGGTATGTACACCAATTGGTTTTAATGTTTGGAAGAGCTAGATGATTAAGGCAGCTTTTCTATGTGGTAAATTATTTTCTATGCTTTGTAAAAATTGTCAATTAAAAATGACAGATTTGTAACCAGAATTTGTTGAGTATGTCTTATCCAATACATACATATGTTTCTTGATACACTGAGTACATTATTTCTATAAATTATATATTGATTTTTAATAATTTGAAGAGAATATAAGTATGTAAATGTAGTTTTCATTCTATCACTAAGCCTGTGTATTTTTGATACATCTACTGCTAGTTATACTACTAGTGCAGGTTTATTTTGATGAGTAAATTAACTTTTTAAATTTCAGGTAAAGAGATTGTGTGTACTGATAGAATTTTGTTCAAGTAAAATAAATTATAGGCAAATAATTAATTTCTAGAAACAGATGTCAGCTTGTCATTTAATAAGAGTCTTTCTGATGTCTAAAACAAATATTTAAGCTCAGTATAAATGTAACACTCTATTTAAAATAATTATGAATTTAAACTCTCTTAGGAAAATGTCATTTTATTAATAAGTCACCTGAATCCATCAACCAATCTGTAATCTGCTGACATGTTAGCTTAAAATGATTTAATATATATATAGTATCATTATAATTACATATACCTAATGATTGAAAAAAGATAATTGAACTGTATATATTGTTATCGACAGTTAATCCAGATTAAGTATTTAGTTATAGGTTAATGTATTCTGGCTATGTTTGGTTCCTTTTGGAAAGAGTTAAAACCTTAATTGATCAATCACTTGACTAACATAAATATTTAATGTTTTTTAATCTGATCAAAATTGATAATTTTCTCTGAATTCTATAGACCGGGGAAAACATACACTTGCAAACAGTAATTATTATTACAGATGTTTCATGGAATTGCAGTGGCACTTAAACTTTTAAATCTATTTTTCAACGAGCTTTTATAGAAACAATTCACAACCATAAAATTACATTTTTAAAGTGAATAATTGAAAAGCTTTTATTATTTTCACAGAACTCTGAAACCATCACCATTATTTGGTTTTAGAATACACCATTATTTAATTTTAGATTATTTTTTACTACTCCAAAACACCTAGATTCATCAGTAATTTACCCATTACCCAATACCCTTCACCTGGCAACCACTAATTTACCTTTTGAGTCTATATATTTGCCTAATTTGGACTTCTCATGTATATAGAATTATGTAGTATGTAGCTTTTGGTGTCTGACATCTTTAAACTAGCATAGCTTCAAGCTTCATTCCTATTGTAGCAGGAATCAGTACACTATTCCTTTTTATTTTTTTTTTTTTAATTTATATATGACAACAGAATGCAATACAATTCTTATCACACATATACATCACAATTTTTCATATCTCTGGTTGTATACACAGTATATTCACACCAATTCGTATCTTCATTCCTGTACTTTGGATAATAATGATCATCATATTCCACCATCATTAATAACCCCATGCCCCTCCCTTCCCCTTCAACCCCCCTGCCCTATTTAGAGTTCGGCTATTCCCTCCAAGTTCTTGCTCCCTATCCCACTATGAATCAGCCTCCTTATATCAAAGAAAAAAATAAGCATTTTTTTTTTGGTATTGACTAACTTCACTTAGCAGTATCTTCTCTAACTCCATCCATTTACTTACAAATTCCATGATTTTATTCTTTTTTATTGCTGAGTAATTTTCCATTGTGTATGTATGCCACATTTTTTTTTATCCATTCATCTATTGAAAGGGCATCTAGGTTGGCTACACAGTTAAGCTATTGTGAATTGTGCTGCTAGAAACATTGATGTGGCTGGGTCCCTATAGTTAAGTTGTTTTTAAGTCCTTTGGACATAGACAGAGGAGAGAGATAACTGGGTCAGATTCCTGTGGTGCAAAAATTAAAATCAAGAATCAATAAATGGGATGGACTCAAACTAAAAAGTTTTTTTTTTCTCAGCAAAAGAAACAATCTGTGAGGTGAATAGAAAACTTACATCCTGGGAGCAAATCTTTACCTCTCACACATCAGATAGAGCACTAATCTCTAGGGTATATACAGAACTCAAAAAGCTAAACACCAAAAAAACAAATATCCCAATCAATAAATGGGCCAAGGACCTGAAGAGACACTTCTCAGAAGATGATATACAATCAATCAACAAATACATGAAAAAAAAATGTTCATTATCACTAGCAATTAGAGAAATGCAAATCTAAACTACTCTAAGATTTCATCTCATGCCAGTCGGAATGGCAGCTATTATGCATACAAACAACAATAAGTGTAGGATGTGAGGAAAAACGTACATCCATGCAATGCTGGTGGTGCAGTGAATATATTCCTTTTTATGGCTGAATAATATTCATTGTAGGATATATCAAATTTTGTTAATTCACTCATCACTTGACAAAAATTTGGTTTGTATCTACTTATTGGTTGTTATGAACAATGCTTATACAAACACTTGCATATTACTTACATGTGGGCATATATTTTCAGGTCTTTTGGGCATGTACCTTGGGATGGAATTGTTGGATGACATGGTAATTCTGTGTTTTACATTGTGAACAACTGCCAGTTTTCCAAAGTATCTGTATCACTTTATAAGTCTACTCCACAAAAATTTGAAGGATCAGTTTCTCCAAATCCTCATCAACATTGGTTACCATTTGCCTTTTTGATATTAATCATCCTCTTGGATGTGAAGTGGTACCTCATTGTGGTTATGATATGCATTTCCTTAATGAAATATGATGTTGAGAAATTATTTATGTGCTTATTGGCCTTTTTTTAAAAATATATCCAAATTCTTTGCCCACTTTTAAAATTGAGTTATTTTGTCTCTTTGTTTCTAAGACATTTCATATATTCTGAACACAAGTCCCTTAAAAAGCAGATGATTTCTGAAAGCACATGAACGAGAATACAAAAAGAGAAAGAAAATGGAGGGAGACCTCATAGACCAATGATGCACCAGAGGGTAACATCTTCAGGGGCAAAATGGCAGCAGTCCACCTCAAGGATCTGGCTTTTAAATGGGCTTAGCAGAACCAGGTCATTGGAGAAGCTAATTACTTTTGGCAGGCCCTCCTGTTGGGGAAGGCCAGGTAATGAGAAGAGTTTAGGGTGAGGTGGGAGGACCGGTAGGTAACCATATCCTTCAATTTCTAAATATTTCTCTCATTTAGGGAGATATCATTTTAGTTTTTAAAATTTTATCATTTGAAACATTAGAATTTTTCATTGTGATAGAGTTCAATTTACCTTTTTTGTTGTTGCTTCTGTTGATATACTTTTGTTGTTATTTCAACTAAAACATTGCCAAACCAAATGTCACAGAATCTAATCTTATATGTTGTTTTAGGAATTTTACAGTTTTAAACTTTACATTCAGTTATATGATGCATTTTAAGTTAATGTTTTACAAGGTGTGAGGTCTAGTTCCATATCCATTCTTTTGTATATGAATATTTGTTGTCCTAGCAATACAAGTTGAAAGGACTCTTCTTACCCCATTGAACTGTCTTAGCACTGTTTACAGAAAGTCAATTGTCTATAAATGTGCGGAATTATTTTTGGACTCTCAATTCTGTTCTATTGATCTATATGTCAATCCACATACCAGTATATAAGTCTTGATTATTGTAGGTTTTAAACAAGTACTGAAATCAGGAAGTGTGGATCCTCAAACTGTGTTCTTCTTTTTGAAGACATTTTTTGGCTATTCTAATTCACTTGCATTTCTTTATGAATTTTAATATCAATTTGTTGTTAATTTTAGCAGAGGCCAGCTGAGTTTTTAATAGGATTATTTTGAATCTGCACATCAACTTGGGGATGATTACCATCAAAATAATTCTAAGTCTTCTGATTCATGTAGACTGGACCTCATCCCAATTATTTAGATTTTCTTAAATATTTCAGAAATGTTTTCTTGCAAAGTGAGAGACATGTACATTTTTGTGAAATTTATTTCTAGTATTTTTGAGTTAATTTTGTTCACTTACTGTCTGTGCTCTGTATTCATGTATGCTGCATCTGTGGATTCAACCAACTGGAGATCAAAGATATTTGGAAAACAAAACCATTGTTTCAATGTCGAACATGTACAGTACTTATTTTCTTCTCATTACTACACAATGCATATAGTAACTATTTACATTGAATATTCATTTTATTAGATATTACAAATAATCTATGATGATGTACAGAGATTGCATAAGTTATATACAAATACCATCCTATATTGTATATAAGATGAATATCTTTGCTTTTTGATATCTATGGAGTTTCTGGAATCAATCCTCCATGGATAATAAGGGATAATTACATTTTTTTTAGAGTACTCATCTCTCTGTTTACATTGCTGATCTGTTCTTAAATGTTATTCATTAATCTTCTTAGCAAATAATCATAGTTATTTTAAGTTCTTTGTCTGCTAATTCTAATCTGGTTCCAGAGTCTGATGCTCTGGTACTTGTTTTATCACTTTAGACATTTTTTTCTCCTTTTAGTATGCTTGCAATTTTTGTTGAAAGCCAGGCATGATGTACTGAGTAAGAAGAGCTGAGAAATTGGTCTTTTAAAAGGGATATTTTATGTTCATGTTCCTAAGAATTAGGCTTTGTTTATGGTTTGCTGCAGTTATGATGTCAGAGACTAAAATTTCCTCTAATGTCCATGTTTTGCCTATTGGCATTCAGTTCCCTTGAGATTTCTTCTTAAGTAGGGCTTGAATCTTGCAGTTCTTTCAGCCCTGGTCCCACTTATTATTCAGGGACAACTACTGATGCTATGATAAGCTGTGGGGATAAGGGAATCAGAATCCTGTGATTAAGTCTCAACTTTTAGTGAACCTGTTATTTCTGGGCTTTAGCCTTCACAAATACTTTCTGGCTTTCCCTGTCATTCATACCTAGAGGAAGGAAGGGAAATGAAGGTTAGAGTATGCCGGAGATGTATATTTCCTTTCCTTTGGGTTGGTGCTGCCTTACTAAAACCAAATATGGTTATTCTCTAGTGAAATTCTTTCCTTTAAAGGCAGACAATTGTTAAGAGCAGTGTGCTTTGTTTAGATGCAGAATGTCTTACATACTACAACATAAGGGCATTTTTTCTCTGATCTTCATCATCAGAAACTGATAGGGCTCCTGAAGATAAAACTTATGAAAGTCTGTCCCACCTCCCCCAAAGCTAACCGATAATTTTTTTTTTCTCCCATGATACTACACACTCAGTCACCAGAAATTTGTCAATGCCTCTTCAATTATTCAAATAATAGTGGTTCCAATAGTGGATATTTCTGCTTCTAGTAATCTGTGATTTTCAGAATTCAGTTTTCTTTTCAATTTCTATGGTGGTAGTATAACTTTAACTTCAATTTTCTGGTATATATGAGTTATTAATTTTCAGTTTGTTTTGCTGTGTCTCTGTGTGTGGGTCTGTGTGGGCGTATGTTCATGATAAAATGGAACTGGAATTCCTGTATGAAATTATTTTCTTAATTTCATTTCAGATTTTTCATTACTAGGGTATAGGAAAAATAGAACTGATTTTTGTATAGTAGTCTAATATCTAGCAAACTTACAGATTTGTTTAATTAGTTAAAAGTGTGTGTGTGTGAGAGAGAGAGAGAGAGAGAGAGAGAGAGAGAGAGTTGATATATATACAAGATAATGTCAAACTTCAAATAAGTTTTACTTTTTTGTTTTTATTTCCATCTGGTTGTTTTTTATTCAATTGTTTTTTCTTGACTGTGTCTAGCTAAAACTATAAGACACTGTTGACTAGATAAAGCAAGGACAGATATCATGACTTGTATTTTCTGATCTTATGAGTAACATCTTCCATATTTCACCACTAAATTGGTGGCATGGGTTTTTTATAGATGATGCTCTTTATCAGTCTACAGAAGTTCTCTTCTATTTCTAGTTTCCTGAGAGATTTTTTGAATTATGAAAGGGTATTGGGTTCTTATCAAATATTTTTCCTCTCACCACCACAATTATCAAGCTTTATTGTCTTTATTCTTTTAATATGATATGTTATATTGACAACTTTAGGATGTTAAATTAACCATTAATTTGTATGATAAATACAATATGTTCATGGTATGTAATCCTAGTTCTGACTCCATAGATTTGTCTTATTTTTTGTTTTTTTCTTGTGATGTCTTTGCTTCATTATGCTATGAGGGTAATACTCATCTCACTCTGACTAAAGAAGTAATCATTTCTCTTCCTCTCATTTTTTTTCTGGAAAACTTAATTCAAGACTAGACTTAGTTTATCTTCAATATTTGAGAAAATTAATCAGCAAAGCCGTCTAAGCCCAGACTTTTCTTTGTAGGAAGTTTTTAAATAACTAAAATGACTATTTAATATACTTCTTTGTTGTACATTTTTTCAAATATGCCAGTTGTTCTTGAGTCATGTTTTATTGTTTATGTCTCCCTAGGAATTAGTCTATGTCATCTAAGTTGTCTGATTTGTTACTAAACAGTTGTTCATAGTAATCCTTATACTTCATTATTCCCCAGGATTGATAATTATGCATCTTTCTCATTACTAAATTTAATCATTTGCATTTTCTGTCTTCTTGGTATGTTTAGTTTAAAATTTGTCAATTTTGTTGATCAATTTCAAAAATCAACCTTAAGTTTTGTTGTGTTTCTCTAATATTTTATTCCCTAACTTTATAACTAATATAATCTTCATTGTTTCCTTTTTTCTACTTTAGTTAGTTCTTGTTTCTCTAGTTTCTTAAGGTAAAATTTAGATTCTTATTTTAAGATCTTTCTTCTTTTATTTAATATCACTGTTTATACCTGTATGTATTTCATTGCTTTATCTGTATCTTATGATTGTTTGCATATTGCTTTTTCATTTATATTGCCTCAAAACATTTTCTACCTTTACTGTTGATTTTTTTCTTATTGTTTATTTAGGTGTGTATGGTATGTTTCTACATACTTATGGGTTTCTGTTAGGTTTTTTCTAGTTTCATTGCATTGTGGTTAGAAAACACCCATTGTATTATTACTTTACAGATGGTCTTTAACTTTAAATGGATCAACTTACAATCCTTCCACTTCATGATGGTATAAAAGTGAAGAACGTTAAAAAAAATCAATTTTCAAATATAGAATTTTGATTGGGATAGTGATATGTGTACAGGAATGCTTTCCTGCAGTGCTAAGCAATGGGAATAAGCTGTAGCTCCCAGTCAACTAGAGTCATAAAGGTAAACATTGGTACGCTAGTGTCCTGTGTTGTTTTGTAGTTTAAGTGCATTAATAACTAATAGCATTTTCAACTTACAATGAGTTTTTGGGAATATAACCACATTTATCTGTAGGAATGGATAAATTTCAATTGAAACTTTTATGAGAAAGAACAGATACTGGATTTACTTGAAAAAATACATTGAATGAGATATTTTTAATATTCTGATAAACTTAAAGAAAACCATGTCCAAAGAAATGAAATAAAGTATGAGAATGACTTTTCCAAATGGAAAATACTAATAAAGACAAAGCAATTATAAAAAGGAAAAAATAGAAATTCTGTATTTAAAAATTAACTCAAATTAACTTTAAAATAGTGGAAATGAAAAATTTGCAAAAAGAAGACAGGAGGAGACTTGAACTGTCAATGAAAAGAACCAAAAATAACAGCACTAATACTTTCTTGAAGGCAAGAGTCCTCCCTAGTGACCTCTTAAGGGTGCCACCTCTTATGTTACAGTGACAATTAAATTTTAATATACATTTTAGAAGAGATATCCAGAAAAGAATGAAATTTATAGTAATAAATCTTTAATTTATTAATAACAGATGACAATTATATCTTCTTTTAACAACAAAGCCCAGAAATTCATGAAAAAATATGTTAATCAAAGGGAGAAATAGATA
The DNA here is from genome assembly GCF_021218885.2 of Marmota monax. Classification (NCBI taxonomy): domain Eukaryota; kingdom Metazoa; phylum Chordata; class Mammalia; order Rodentia; family Sciuridae; genus Marmota; species Marmota monax. The sequence goes on from NW_026692881.1 coordinate 2,007,175, forward strand.
ATTCATCATTCATAGATGGAGACTATGGTCACCTATTTTTCAATAATGGATATAACGCTTAGATAGAAGATTAAAAAAGAAATAGAAAACTTAAATAAAATTAGAAAACAACTAGATCTAAAAGATATCTATAGAATAATCCAATCTAACAATTCTAATATTCTTTGCAAGTTCATATGGAACATTCTCCAAGATAGACCATAAGATACATAATTCAAGCATCAATAGGTTGAGAAGTATGGGTGCTCATCAACTTACAATGAGGTTATGTTCCAGTAAACCCATCATCAATTGAAAATATTATAAATAAAAGATTCATTTGGTGAACCTGACCTATCAAACATCATAGCTTAGTAAGGCAGCATTACAGGGGATTGGATTGTGTAGTCTTGTGACTGCATGGCTGACTGAAAGTATTTTACCATATATATGGATAGCCTGGGAAAAGATGACAATTTGAAGTACAGTTTCTACTGAATGCATATCACTTTTAGCACCATCATAAAATAAATTAATTATAAGTATAACCATCCATTATCAGGGAAGTGTCTGTCTGTATTTAGGCCGTATTTTCTTATTTCATTGTGTATCCTTTTTTAAATTAATATTTTAAATAATATAATATGCCAGTACTATAAGTCCTCCTTCCCCACTTTCTTTCATTGTTGCTGCTACTTTTAGTTTTCATTTTTGTTAATATTTGTTAGTGATTTTTATACTCTAATTCTGGATTCTATCATAAGTATTTTTAGTCATGGGTGGTTACTAAAGTCTTTGGAAGGCTTGCTTAGTGGTCAAAAATGATGAGATTGTAGATTTCCTTAAATTCTTCAGCCAGTATGTTTCCCACCTTTGGCCAATGGGCTCTGTGTTTCTATTTGCATGACTTCCATGTTTGACTTTTTATCTTTGCTGTGCTGTTTTATCCTTTATATGTTATACGTGGGGATACTCAAAGTCAGCCAAGGAAGGAGATTATAGTTTCCTCAGGTCTTTCCTGGAAAGGAACACAAGGATATAACTATCTAGACAACCAAGAATAGATTAGTGCTTTTCAAAATCTCATATTTAAGCTCTTTCGTGGCTAGCATCTTGTTTGCCCCAACTGTTGTCACCATATCAGAAAGGTGCAATTTAAATAAGTGTCTCCAATTGTTTTCAACAAAGACCTATAAATATAGTTTCTCAATTCATGGACTCACTGCATGAGACAAGGCAAATAAATCCAGCTTCATAAAATGGTGTTTATCCATGAGGAAAAGCCAAAGAGTTCAAAGAATGATAGTTTATAATGATGAAGATGTCTGGTGATTCCCAAACTTCTGACCCCTCTGGTGTTTGCTGTGTTGCTGAATTTCATACCTACCGTATTTTTATGGCTGCTGATTTCCAACCTTAGAGAGTTATGGAGAGGGAAATGAGGATTCATTAAGTTTAAACACCAGAAAGTTCAATGTTTTTATGAGGATTTATTCACTTCTCTTGAATAAACTGTAGAATTTTTATAAGGCTTTAGCAAATAGATGATAAGATAGATGCCGAAAATTATTTGCCAGTGTTTTAGTATCTTTCAGGGAAGATTGATTTTTTAAAATATGTATTTGTTAGTTGTTGACGAACATTTATTTTATTCATTTATTTACTTGTGGTGCAGAGAATCAAACCCAGTGCCTGATACATGCTAGGCAAGTACTCTACCACTGAGCCACAACCCCAGCCCCAAGATTTAATTTTTTAGATGTCCTTACTCCACCATTCTGGAAGCACCGCCAGTCTTTAACTGCCTTAATACTAGCAAATTAGAATAGAATAATAAAAAGGATTGTTTTGTGGCCTACTCAAAAACAGTTAAATTTTCTGAAAATAATTATCAAAACTTTTGTTAAAAATACTAATTATGGCACGGCATGGTGCCAACTCAGCAAGGCCCCAAGCAACTTAGGGAGACCCTGTTTCTAAATAAAATATAAAATAGGGATGGGGATATGGCTCAGTGCTTAAGCACCTCTTGGTTCAATCATTGGTGTCCAACCCCCCAAAAAAATACTAATTACAACTCTTTAACCATTTTAGCATACTAGTGTTTATCTTCTTGCTCCAAATGTACACAAATGGAGGAGAAATTATTTTTCTTCTTTTGTGTTTCCTGGAGGGAGGATAGTGAGGATTGAACCAAGGGGTACTTTATCACTGAGCTACATGCTTAGATCTTTTTATATTTTATTCTGAGACTGGGTCTTGCTAAGTTGCTGAGGACCTTGCTAACTTGCAGAGCTGGCCTCTGTGATCCTCCTGCCTCAACCTCCTGTCTCTGAGATTACAGGCAAGAGCCACTGTGCCCAATAGTCCAATACATATTATTGTGCAAGTTGGATATTTTAGATAATAACTAATTATGGACATCCTTCCATGGATACAAATGCACTTACATATACTTATGTGTAGGTAAATCTCATTATTTAATTACTCTTTTAATTACAGATAATGAGTCCATCATTTACATAAAGTCATATAACCAGATTTACATTTTATAAAACCTATAAAAACAAAATAGCCAAAAGATGTATACACTGCTGCTTTTATTTCTAGAATGAAGATGGATTAGATTGAATCTATGTCTCAGCCAACACATACCTGGTATTAGTAATCAAATATATGTGCCAATCCATACCCTGAAAAGTTCCAGAATCTTTTACTTTTATATATTTGTACAAATATGATATTGAAAGAATTGAATCTATTTTTAAAATACCATATTTTTTCAGTCTAAAATTAAGGTAGTTTTTCATTCATCTGTTTACTAGAGATTTACATTTTTGTTTCTGCCTTCGTTTTTCTTAATTTGTTCATATTCCATGTTAACTTATGATCAAGCAGTTTATTTTTTTTAAGAAGTTTGTAAGAATGCTGAAAACATCATACAATCATTATCACTACCTCCTTTCCCTTCTAGCTTCTCAAATTTCAGTTTTGGTTAGACTCATTTATTCATTTACTTCTCAGATATTTGATGACATTATTTTAAATGTATTTAGAATACATTTTGGGGTATAGTTTATTTTAAGAATATAGCTTTACTTTAGCTTGGATACTTAACAAATTCTACTAACACTATTTATTAAATAAACATGATTATTTTCTCAACAAATTGAATCACTAATTTTTTTTATAAATTAAGTTTTAATAAGCATTTGCTTTTATTTCTGAAATTTCAACTTCTTTCTAATATGTATTTGTCCCATCAGATGCCAACATATTATTTGATTGCAGTAGCTTTACAATGTTTTACAATCCAAAAAGAGAGGGTATCCCTTCTTTTTCCTTTTTCTTGCCTACTCTCATACATGTGTTCTTCCATATTTGCCAGATCATTTGCTTGATGTTTTTAAGATTGAGCTTTTGTTTGAAATTATACTACATTTAAATACTAAATTGTATAAATAATTAATGCATGTGATATGATGTCTCAGGAACCTGAAACACTCTTTGTTGATATTTCTTCTATATGATCATTAATACATTGTATGGTATGGTTTTTGTTTTGTTTTTAATCATGTTGTAAAGATAATTGGAGTGTAGCTAAGTACTAAAGCGCTTGCCTGTCATGTGCAAGGCCCTGGATTTGTTCTCCAGCAAAGGGAAAAATTTATATCTTTCAACTTTTTATTGAATTTCCCTTCAGTATGTTTTTGAAAGGTGGGTGATTATTGCAAAGGAAAATTTTCCCCATGTATATAGTATACATATACACCACATTATGTATATAAAATATTACTATATAATTTTTAAGTATGTATTCCTAATATTTGTAAACAGAACTACAATCAAATGTTTATTCTTAAGAGATATTCATACTTTTTATTTTACTTATCTTACTGATCTAGTTAAAATTCCTAAAAGAATTCTCAATAATAATTGAGACTGAACATTGCTGATTTCTATTTTACTTTGTTTTAATAAAGAGTAGCTGTTAATTTTATAAATTGCCTATCAGTATTTCTCATTTAATATACTTAACTAATTAATTATATTTGTAAGGTTGAATTTGTGTCAATTCAGTCATGGTGATTTATTCTTACACTACAGGTGTTACTTTGCTAATATTTCACTTTGAATTTTGTGCCCATGTGTGCACAAAATTTTTTGTCTTTTTGTCTTGTGATTACTAAGTTTGACTATTAAGAACAAAAATTTGTTTCATTGTTATATTTTGATATTAGATTTTATGAAATAAGTTTCAGAAATTTATATTCTTCAATTGTTTGATTGTGTTTATACTATAACAGTATAGTTTCTTACAGTAAAGTTAGTAGACCATATCTGGAAACTTGTCTGGGCCATAGAACACTTCATAATAGTAAATTATCTTTTCAATGATCATTGAACTGCTCAATGTGCCCATCTTAAAATAATTTTATAAATATCTTTCTATTTGTTAATTACATCTCATTTTTCATATACAATGCACGCTTTTGTTTTTCTCAATTTTCGAAGTAATTGGACCTTCTAGAAAGTTGTCAGTTTATTTTTTTCAAACAGTCCTTTTACTTTTATTTATTTTTATGCTATGTTTGGGGGGATGCCCTATTAATTATAGGTTCTTTCTTTCCTGGTTTATTTTGGTTAACTGTGATTCTTGCTGTGTTCCAGAGGATTCAGAAAGAAACATGATTATTAAAATATTTGGAATTCAGAGACAATTATATATGCCCAATATGTTTATCTGTAGCCTTGCTTTAAAATAATTTTGTGGGAATCTTATGGAGATGGTATGTTTTCCTTGAAAAGGTGTATTGAAGCAGTACAGCCATTTTATTTGTAATCCTGGTCATTGTAAGAGAATAGATCTCTTGCTAAATGATTATAATTTTTGTATCTATATACATAAAATTAATGTGCTAAACACTTAAGATGAGATACTACATATTAGCTGACAATGATCACTTTACTTTTTTAAATTGTGTCACTCTAATTCTTAAGCCTCTATTGCAAATGCATTTTAAGTTTCAAGAGTGATTAAAATGGCAGTTTTATTGTTTACCATGGTCATTGCTGACTATAGTAAATTGTTTGCTGACTCAGCTTAAATTTAGAAAATGTGCACATATTCTGGATTTCTTCCCAGAAAAGAATGTGACTTTAGGTCATATAAATGGAGAACAAATCCCTTTGTATTTATAAATTTGTGAATTTCCTAAGGCACAGCAGATTAGCAGTTAATCTTTCTTTTTTTAGGAAGGTTTAAATCTTGAAGCAATTTTGTAGGCTCTCAGAAGTGATATTTTTGTCTGAACACTGGTTATTTTGCTGAAAACCAATAAATAAGAGTTACAAAAAGAATATTTGGCTGATATTAAGGAAAGAAATAGATGTTAACTTTAAAAAACAAATGAATAAATTATATATAAATCTATTATATTAAAGTGTGAATTCCACTTTTATGTCTGGTATAAGGGTGGAGGCCACAAACCCCTACTATACTTGTTAAGGATTTTAAGAAAATAGTATTGGTAGCAGATTCCTGTTGTTGGCACTGGTGTACGAGGGAGAATGATTTGTTAGTCAACTGGAGAGCCGTAGAAACAACTTTGGTTTTGGTATCAGAAAATGCAGTTTCAAGTTCGGGGTTTGCTATTAACTTGATAATCTCTTTATTACTCTGAATTTTCATTCTCATATTTATAAAAGTTTTATCAATTCCACAAGTTCAGTGACTCTTTTAGTTCTGCAGGAAAAATGAGCAGGTGTATAGGGATGAAACAGTTCTGTAATGTGGGGGTTGGAAGTGGATCCCAGTAAGCCTTCCTTAAAAAGATAGATGAATTATTTCTAGATGGGGAACCCAAATGTGGTATATTGCTAACAGATGAAAATCAGAAAGGGATTAGTTACTTTGATAATTCTCAAGAAAATGAAATTCTTCTGGTGTGTGTGTCAGAATCACAAGCAGCCTTTATCTCTCTTTAAAATCTTTGGGGAAATTTGTAAGTTTTCATCAAGAATGCCTGGTGTGGCAATAGGGGCTCTTGTCTTTCACAATGTTGCTCTCCTTCCTGAGCTGGAGAATTTAGTTCTAAAGCCTTTTATTCTGGGATTGCTATTGTGTTGTTCTCAGATCACTCACTTCTTTTTGCTTCCCCATTTGTAAAAAAGTAATAATGGTGCCTCTTTAGTCAAGGCGAGGATTGTAGGAGATAATGTGTATTTACATTTACTAACCTGGTCCCTCGAATACCTCTAATAAACGATTGAAGCCTATACATTACCTTTTCTGCTGAGTTCTTGGTACCTTTTCATTTGAAATTTCTTTAATAAATATTTATTAATGCTAATAACTCTATTCTAAAGACAGAGCTAAGTGCTTTAAGTGAAAAAAAGCTTTATTCCTAGCATTATAGAGCTCGAAGTTAAAGGAGGGAGACAGATATTAAATCAGCTGTGTTAGCAAGTATAATTAGACTGTAATTTTGTGGCTGTTTATTTCTTATTTATTTACATTTTTAAGACTTTAAATTAATATATAACATTGTACATATTTATGGGGGATAGTATGATAATTCAATATAAGTATATATGTGTAATGAGCAAAGGGTAATTAGCATTTTCTTAAATATTTATCATTTATTTTTGTTAGGGAAATTTCTCCCTTCTAATCTGCTATACAATTTATAATAAAAATTGTCACTAACTATATACCCCTGTTGTACTATAAAACACTAGAACTTATTCATCCTATCAAACCACATTTCTATATCTCTTATACAACCACTTCTATGCAATCTCCCCACTTCTCTCCTAGCCTATAGTGACCTCTCTTCTTCTATGACACCAATGTTTTGGCTTCCACATCTGAAAGAGAACAAAAAATGTTTGTGTTGTTGTTGTTGTTGTTTGTGCGTGGCCTATTACTGTTAACATGATGGACCTCTAGTTCTGTCCATGTTGCTGCAAGTGAGAGCATTTTATTCTTAGGAAGATGGGTTTTGAAGGACTGATAGAAAGAACTGTGGCCTGCTCTGAGGAGTACAGGATGCATATATGAAGACATGGCATTTAACTGGGTACTCAGAGTTAAGTAGGCCAAGAACCGGGATAAATGAAGTCGAGAGAGGTCCAGATGGGAGCAATAGCTCAAGCAAAAGAGCAGATTCAAGAAGTATCATGGTATATTTGAGCAATTGAGGGAGGGCTCAGGTGGCTGGAATCAGAGAGGAATTAGAAGGGTAGTATAGCACAGTCTCCATGCTCTTCTGATTTCACTTGAGTTTAAAAGTTCAGGGTTATCTGTGGATGACAAATAGTCTTCAGATTATCTATTTCAATAGCCAGAAAAACATTATATCGGAAACAGAAAGTAAGGGCTTCCGGTGGGGACCATCAAATGTCAAAGATCTTATATTTGTGTGATTTCCTTATGAAATAAGACTCGTGGAGGAGGAATGTGCATGGAGGTACTTGGAAGCAGTATCTAACATGCCTGTTTCTGCCCCCAAAAGACTTTTCTGAACCCAAAGTCAGTATAATGGGGTTTGCTGTGTGTCTTGCTTTAGAGAGAGACAAATCACACTAAATATCGCACAGAGGTCTCTCTCGATAAGTAGTGTTGGAATATCTTTGACTTTTACATCTCTTCCTGACATTCATATTTGAATGTGACACTCAGAGAAGAAAGGGTTATAGATCACAGCCTGAATTTTAAACAGCGCAACTGTAGACCTGAGTAAGAAAGAAAGGGGAATGTGGAAAAGGAGGGGAGTGCCCTGGGACGACTTCTGTGATGTTCATGCTGCTGGTTACTGGTGACAAGTCCTGCTCCCTCACATGTTGAAGTATAACCTTAGAGAAGCATGTGGCGGTAAACATATAAAGCAGAGTTTATTTAAAAAGGAGTAACATAGACTTCTCCAGGGAGGGAGAAGGGGGCCATAGCTGGTATCCTGGTATCCCAAGAAGTGAGGGTGTTCTGCCTTTTTATATGTCATAGGCTTCTTTGTTCTCCTGCCCTCTTCCCCTTATCTCTTTCCTTCCTGCATATGTGACTAGGCCCAGGTGATGCTTGGTGGGGTGGCAGATGGGCTAGAGGGGCCTCCTTGATTCCTTCTGACTGATTTACCTATCTATTCTGACTGCCTGTCTAATTTTGGTTTCAATGTCAGGATTCTGGGGGTGCTTTGGAGTTTTCATACCTCCATGATATCCCACTTGCCATTTCACTGTCATGACTGATGAATCACCTAGGATGTAACTACCAGCCTGGGTAAATTGGTTTGTCATTCTTGTACAAAATGTTTATTGGACACTTACATTGTTCTAGCTGATAAAAAAGGGAATAATAATTTTGTCTCTTGCCTCTAAGAACATCATAATTCATTGGGGTGCTAGGCATGTGAACAACTATAATATTGTTATCAACATTTTTTAAGCATACAATGTCATGCACTTTGATAAATGATTTGTACCCATTAGTTCATCAATCCTTTTAACAATCATTTATTCAGAAAGGATAATTGAGACTCCAAGAACTCTGGCAACTTGGCCAAGAATCCAGAGTTTGTAATTATCAAACCAAAGGTTGAACCCAATTTTCTCTTCTACCAAGGTGCATGCTCTTAATCAAACTATATTGTTCCATCAGGAGTTTCAATAGGTGGGCATGGTGGCACATGCCTGTAATCCTCAGTAGGAGGCTGAGGCAGGAGGATTGCAAGTTTAAGGCCAGCCTTAGCAACTTAGTGAGGCCCTAAGCAACTTGTGACCCTGTCTCTAAATAAATAAATAAATAGGGCTGGGGACTTAGCTCAGTGGTACCCCTGGGTTCAATTCTCAGTACAAAAAAAAGTGTTATTGGAAATATTGCAAAATATTAAGAGTATCTAGTAAGGATTGCATTATTCTGGCTGAAAGGATTTAGGAGAACTTCAAGGAAGAGGTGATGTCTCTGTTCTGGCTCATGATTCTTGATCTGGGCCAATTGTCTTCAATCCTGGGAAATCACTGTGATTTTAAAAGACTCTACCCACAGTGGTTCATTAGGAAGAAATGTCAGGGGTGAGTTGGTCCTCTTTGTAGGACCACAGGGAATACATCCATTACCTTGAATGGAAAGTAAATGGAAAGAATTAGTCCATCCTCTTCTACATGAAAGCATTTGGCCTAACAAATGAAAGAAGAAATGATAGACTTGCTGCCTCCCTTTCTCAAATCAATTAAACTATTTATTCTCTCAAAAAGTTATTCTCCTGTTACCAAAGAAAAAGAATTTCAAAGAATTCATGAGCTACCCTGTGAAGGACTGGTAGACAATAATTAGGTAGGGGAGGAGGAAGGAGAGCCTTAGGGTTTAGGGTGGGTGAGACAATGCCAAGGAGAGCCCAGACTGTGGAGAGCTACTGGAAGAGTTTTTAAGGTTGATGGAAAGGCAAGTGTGAAAGCCCTAAAGCATGTTTAGAACATCAAAGACAGAGAAAATCAAAACAGAAAAGGTTTTATTGAAACTATATTGCTGAAAGTTCATAAAAAAACACATAAAAAATTGGAAGTTCACTTGCTTTCATATATCTGAGTCCATTTTTCCTTGAAGATTTACAATAAAGAGTGCTATGGGTCAAATCCTTGACTGATCTTATTATCAAATTCTTTGTAAAATTACTTAATGTAAGATCAACAAAGGTGGATTTGCACAAGTAGTGATCTGAATGCATGTAATGTGAAATAATAAGTGTTGTATAGGCTGATCAAATATTTAAGGAGAATAAAGGGCTTAATTTAGTTTCAAAAGCCATGCCATACAGATAATTCAGTTGGTAATTAATATCCTCTATCTAATTCCAACACACAACTACATTTGGAAGGCTGAAGTTCCTTCTTTTCTTTAGCTCATCTTCACAGAGATTGTCCCCGGGCTGATTTTCTTTGCCACCCTACACATTCTCCCACAGCTACATAATTGACTCCTAGTATTTGAACTGACTTGGCAGATGACTCTCAAATTATATGTATGCCCTATAAATACATAGTGGGTGTTAACCAGGGGTGGCAACCCAAGTGCCCTTAAGGACCCTGATTGAATAAAGCAGTAGGATGTGTGTATTGTAGCTGTGCATTCCTTGCCTAAGAGCAACCACAATTATCTATTCCACTTATCTATATTTTTTTGTGTGCTGGAAAAAATACAACAGAGCTTTGAGTTTTACTTGACAGCATGATATTACTTTCTCAATTCTCTCCCAGACCCACCTAAAGAGAGATCTAACAGGCCCATCTTTTTAGAAATGTCACATGTCTAAAACATAATTTTTCTCATTAAATATCTTCTTCCTGCTATGTTCCTGGATTCCTTATTGGTATAGCCATCCAAGTAGTTTCTCTAGCTAAAAAATGCAGGAAATATTTTGAATTGCCCTCTCTTCTCTGCCTGTCACATCGTTAAACACCAAACCTTATTGATTCCATACCTTAGATATATGAATGGAGAGTAGATCTTTCTGTCTGGTTCTCTAATTTACTCTAGTCGGATTATTTCTACACTTTTCCAATATTTGTTTCATTGATTTGAGTCTCTCCAAAATATGTTCTCCACCAGCATGAATTCACTGAAAAGTCTCATTTTACTATACTGGTTAAAGGTTTCTACTGAGTACTAAACATTCTTAGCTTTACATTCAAGCTACTTCACAACCTACCCTCAACCTACCTAACTCATAACATGCATCATCAGCCATGAACACTGAGATTCTTAAATTGGAATATTCTTCCTTGAATCATCAGCATTCCTAAGACTACACTCTCACGCCTAATTCCCAGCCTTTGCATTTGATGTCCCAGACCACTATTTTCCCCTGGCTATCTCTGTCTCATTTGTACATGACACAGCTTAATGTCAGCACCTCCGAGAAAACTTCCTCTGCATCCCAGGCTGATAAAGTCACTTCCTTCCCTGTGCTCTGAATGCTCTTTATTAATAATTCTACTTTAACATTTACTCAACTGAACTCCAAATATCTGCTTAGGAATCTTTCTCACAGAAAGGACCATGTTCTCATTCCCAGGAGGCAGAAAGCATGGATTTTAAACTTGTGCAGTATTGGCACACAGTGGTGTTTAATAATTATCTATAGAATGAATGAATGGGTGAATTATTTGATGCATATGTTAATTCCAAAACTTTCACTTGCATTTCAATGCTGTTTTACTAAGTCAGATTGCCTTGGGATTTTATATGTGTTTACTCTTTCTATCTACTCCCTCCCACCCTGGAAAAACAACACACACACACACACACACACACACACACACACACCAACACACAACTTTATCTCAACTCTTTGATATCAGGAACTTTGATGACAAGCAAGTTGAATTGCTTTCTAAATTTTGCTGGGTTGAAAATTAAAAAAAAATATTATTAAACTTTGAAAGTTTTCAGGGATTCTGTGTCTGAAGAGCTTAAGTTTCCTCTACAGGTGGTGCTAGTGAATGGAGAATTGCTTGAATGAGAGTCAAAATGCTCCAAACTGGTCTTCACATCACATATGCTTCAGTTCAATATACCACATCAGCCACAAGAACTAGACGAATTTCCTTTCAATAGATATAGTCTTGAACTATCTTTTAAGTGTTGAGTGATGATAAGATAATGCTCATCAAAGGGGGAAATGATGGATTGTGTGTGCTACACATGTGATTTTCTTAAAGAAGGGTGTAGGACTCAGCATTTTCCAAGTGTTTGCACCCAGTAGATACACCCTTTTGTGGCCTTTAGAAAGCAGAAATTTATCTAGGAAGAGAACAGTGGGGGAAAAGAAGCCCCCTTTAGACTGAGTCATTAAACATGTAATTTTAAAGTATTTATAAAAATTCTGCATTGTCTGTTTTCACAAATATTCACAGTGTTATCTCTGGTCTAGAAACTGAACATGTGGTAAGTAGTTAGGCATAGTTCTTGTTTAGGGGCCTATATCTTATAGATGTTAATATATTTGATGGTTATAACAAATTTAATTTTTAAAGAAAATCAACTGGGAATGTAGAAATATAGGAATTTTGAATGCGTGCTCAACACACTGAAATCTTACCTCTCCCACCAGTGGTTGCTCCTTTTCCTAGGTAACCTGGATTAGAATTTTCTTACCTCTATCAGGAGAGTATTTCCATGTGGGTTCTATTAGTGATACTTTTATTTTTATTTTTCCTATATTTTGTTTTGTTTATTTGAGTTTGCCACATGATGTTATGTTATGGGATTTGACAATCTGTTTTAGAAAAAAAACATTCAACTTGTATTGCACTTAATTATAGGTTTGGTGAATATATATATATATATACATATATATATATATATGTATATATATATATGCATATATACATAAACTCATGTTTACATAATTATATATAATTACATATAATCCAGGAATGTTATATATTTATATATACATACACACATAGACATTCTTACATACGTAGATAAATATATATACACAAACAGGTATATATACGTAGAGCAATCCTTTAGTATCTGTGAGAATTTGTTCCAAAATCTCTGAGAATACAAAATACTGTGGATGCTAAAGTCCCTTATATAAAATCGTGTAGTATTTGCACATAACATCTTCCATATACTTTAAATCATGTTGAGATTACTTATAACATCTAATACAATGTAAATATCATGTATTGTTTTAGCAATAATCGCAAGAAAAACGTGTGTACATTCAGTACAGATGATTTTTTTCTGAAGATTTTTGATGCACAGCTGGTGAAATCTATCTATATATTCTTATATATGTGTAATATAGGTCATTAAAATCATATTTGTACCCTCAAAGCAAGCAAAAAGTTGATTAAACCAAGAGTCTGCCCTGAAAATAACTGTCAACCCTTAGCTCTGTAGTTTCTCAAGAGTAATACAACCCACGCTCTGTCATTCAGGGTGTAATTACTTTTTACACTGAATCAATAGGGAAAATAGCAAGAGAATCAGAAGTACTGGAATGCTGCAGCCATCAGCCTCTTTGTTCTGTTCCCTGGGCAGGATTCTATCTGTGGGCCTGGGCTACAAGAAGCCATCTGGAGCCAGGCTTCAGATGTTGTTGTGAGCTGAGGTGAGGCAGCAGCCAGCCTTTCTAAGAGCAGGGGAAGCTCTCTGAGAGGAGAGGCAAGTTGAACTGGGGTTCAGCAAATGACGGCTGCTTGCATTTTACAAGGACAGGAAGTCAGCTGGCAGATATCTGGAAGATCTTTGAGACCCTGAGGTGACTGGCCAGGTTTTCCTTACCCTTTTTCCCTAGGCTGCCACGGGGCCCATTGCACAGTGAGTTCTCCCTTACTATTGGGTGAGAGAGTGAGTGAATAAAAGTTTGAATGAAAGAGACACCTGATTTTCTAAGATGAGAACATATTTGCATTTGTCTCAGCTTGGAACTGATCTAGTTTCCCAGATTGCTGTGGATACTGAATAAGAAGAGGAAAAGTTAGCACTTTCAATCAATAACAAAGTAAGAATAACTTGAGAGCTCTAACGAGTCAATTTGTGAATGAATTCATGCATTATTCCATTCATCTCAGCTAGGATGGACTAGAGTGGCCCTAGAAGACCCATTGCCAGGGAGGTACTCCCTCAGCACATCAGGTCCTCCTCACACTGGGCCACATCAGGCATGGATCTTATCCCAGGATCACATTCCCTACCCAGCTCCTTTGGTGATCCATGCACTTAATTCACTCCTTCATTTACATACATTTTGAATGTTCTGTGTATATGAAGGACTGGGTAAAGAGCGTGGTGATAAAGAAGGCAGGGTTATAAGACTCTCAATAAAGAGGCATCCATAGCAGAGGACTGCACCATACACTCCTGCTGGCTCTCCAGGCCAGTGAGAGCTGAACTGAGCTTCTGACTTCCAGGAGGGGGTGCTAGTAATCAGTTTACAAAGAAGCTCTATAAAAGTAATTTCTGTGGATTTTGTTTTTTTTAGAACTGTAGTTCTGTAAGACTACCTACAAAATGGGGGTTGTGCAGGAGTGGACTGTAGGCAAATAAGTTTGAGAAATACTAAATATTATCTCTTTCTCTAGTAAGTTAAAAAATTTATTAATATGTTACAAGTTCTCAGCAATTCTGCAGTCAGGATGTCTTGTTTTGTTTAACAGGACTTGATTACCTCCATGTGCCTCTGTTTGGAAAATGCTGCTTTATACCTTCCATTGGGTTTTTCTGAGCTGTTGTGGGTATGGAAGGCACACTGAGCACTGAAAAAGTTCCAATAGAGCCTCAAAAAACAAAGTCTCTTCAAGATGCAACAAACATTAGGTGTCATTTTGTCCAATCTTATTGCTAGTGAACCGATTAAAGACGCTGCCAGACTGGTCTTGACAGTTGGCTATCTAGTTTCTCCTTGGTAGGGATCTCAGTGCATTGTGTATGAAAGCAAAAGTTACAACTTCTGACTTCTCTCTTGGATTTTGCCTTCTGAAGAAATCAACCCACACCCTTTTCCTGATATTTGAAAGCATCCATCAAATCTCTTGGTTGCCAAGGCTTCTTAGAAACATGACTCATCGAACCCAATGAAGCTGTTCAGCCAAATTTTTTTTTTCATGCCCTTCTTGGGAGGATTAAAATAAAACACATATTAAGTGCATTTATTGAATGCATAATTAGTTTGGATTAAATGTGGTCAACACAAAATCATTTGTCAAATTGTACACTGATATTATTTTTTTGAAAAATCTTATTAAATGCAACAGAAATTGCAGTGTAGTGACAGCCTAGATACAGTAGTTAGCAAGTGCTCTGCCATATGTATTCTCCATTAACAAGTGTGCCTCTCTGTTCCCCAAATTTAACTCAGCATTGTTTGACTATTAAGTTGGTATCACAGGTATTTTTTTCATATTATAAGACTCATCATCTATTCAAGCTACTGATGAGCTGTTTCTTCCTAGAACATAGCAGCAACAACAGAAATAGCAAGCAGTCCTATACCCTCACTATGTGGTCTTAATGTTCTATGTCCTGTAAATATTTTAACTCACACAATCTCAGAATAATTCCAAAGAAAGTTAAAATTGTGGAGAAATTATCTCTCATGTCACAGATGAGAAACAGAGATGCAGAGAGGTTAAATATCTTGCCTGGATGACTCAAGTAGCATCTTTGGTTGGAATCTGAATTTGAATCCAAACACTTGCTCCAGAGACCATGTTCCTAATGACTATATTATATTACTTGTCTCAATTGAATTAATATATATTGGATCCTAGAAGTGCGACAGTACAATTTATTTGGCTGTCAAATATTTAAAGAAATGAAGAATCACCTGTGAATGTGAAAGGTAGGATGAATTCATGTAGGCAAGTATTAACATTAGAAAATTTACTTGATAAATGCAAACAATTTAGCAAAACCCAAGAGTAATGGCATGGGGAACTGGGGTGTTTGTTTCCCATTTCTCAAAATAAAGCAGCCAACCTTGCATTTGTCTCAACAAGTAGTTTGTTTAGCTTCTCAGAGGAATAGCAGCAAATGTAAATAAAATCAATAACAGCAGCTGAAAATCTTAACAGAGCAATGTATATCAGCTTTTCTCTGTGTGCCTCTCAGCCTGTCGATCCTATTTCAAGATATGGCATACATGATTTCTCATCTGGGTTTCTGAGATACATTGTGTCTCAGCAATATACACATCAAACAATTTGGAAGTCTGCCTCAAGAAGCAATGACTACTTGAATTATACATGGCTTCACAAAATGATGACAACTTGGACCTACCGACATGACTGTTTTTGAAGAATTCTACCTGAATTATATACATCCCACATATCCAATACATGTTTGATAATTGAAAACAAAAACCTTATATCTATGAATATTTGCAACGGGTAGGTTGGATGCATACCTTTTCTATTCAGTAATCAGCATGGCCTCTTCTAATGTTTTCCTGTCAAACTGTGAGTCTCTTAAGATGCTTTTCAAAACCAGAGTTGTTATCCTTGCTGATGTCTAATAACCCTATTTATGGCCCGCCATGATGGAAATCATTATTAGTATTCCTGGCCTTGTCCTATAAAGTTGTAATGGTGTGTTTCATTGTTTGTGGTGTTAGCCTTGGGCCGTTAGACATAATTCTGTTTATGACTATGAAGTCAGGCTGTCCATCCAGAACATGACAGATTATATATTCACTACATCTGCTGAATCAGCTGGGTTTGTGCAGTGAATACTACATCCTCATTTGCAGAACTCAATGAGCTTCTGGGTGAACATCCATAGGATTTGGCTTGTAATGTATAAAACACAATTTATTTTATTTTCCTCAGTTAAATAGATCCCTTATGGTTTCAATTAGCCACAGCTTGAATTTTGCTTTATAAGTAGAAAACCATTTTTGGTTTTGCTCTGGTATAATATCCACATGAGAATTCTCTTTCTTTATCTTCTATAGAGAAATCCAAGCAACTGTTTTGCCCATCCACTGAAAGACTAAGATAACACATTTTTAATAAAGCTCAATCAAAATGTGCTGTAATCCACTGTCCTCTTGTGGAGATTTTTCTGCCACAGAGTTCTAGACCTCTCATAATAAATATAATACATAATATAATATAATATATACCATATATATATATACACACACGTACATAAATATTAATGTATTGATTCAAGAACTAGATTCCTTTGATCTTTGCACTCTTCCAACTCATCGTGTAGCTTTCAAGTCTGCCTGAGTATAAATTATCATTAGGCAACTGAGGAGGAGAAAATGTGGTCCCTTTCATGGGCCAGGTTTGGAGAGGCTGCTAATCCCTTCTGTTCACATATTACTAGCCACCAGTAAGTTTCATGACCCCACTTAGGGGTAAAGTGTTCTGGAAAACCTAGCTCTTTGCTTGGAGGATGTTCAATGAGCCTCTAATGTTTTTCCGTCAAACTGTTCAAGCAACCATTCTATACTCTTGAAAGAAGAGTGTAAATCATTGATAGACATCTCTACCACTCTATATGATCTTAGAATCTTTCTGAGTTTCAGTTTTCTTGTATTTATAATAAGGAAAACTTAACTATATCATATATTATGATTTTTTTCTTAGATGAAATTATGAACATTACAAATCATTTGAGTTACAAAATGTTACACAGGTTTATTACATTGTATCTTTTCAATAATAATAATAATAGTAATAATAATAGTTAATGACATTAGAGTAAAAAGAATTTATTTGTCTCACCACAACCTAGATAATTAGGAGAGGGCTCAGGAGCTAAGACACACAATAAGCAGAGTGTCTTTATTTTCAAAATTGTTTTTAGTTTCTTTTATGTCTGCCCAAGAAATAACAACATAGCTCATGGAGTCACATTTTATAAAAAGAAGTAAGAATTGGGATATAGAAGAAGGTTGATCACGTTAGTTACAAATAAAGCTTGATGACTTTCTGGGCATATCTTCTATAACAATTGCATTAATCAGAGGTTAGGAATACCAGTCAAAGATACCACCTGAATTAAGCACCACACAAATTTGTCTCAAATAACAACAACTTCATGTACAGTAAAACCAACATGCAACGTATCAATGGCACGTGGTTTTGTACTGTGAGAACAGATGCTGAGAGGATAAAGCACAGGTTCAAAACATGAGGCTTTGAGATCAAGGAAACCTAATTTGCACTTGGTTCTACACTTACCAGTTGTATGAAATTCAGTAAGTTATTTGCCTTTCTGGTTCTCTTTGATTTATTCAACAGAGAAAAGTCTATAAACTCAAAGGATTTTTATGAGAGTTGAATTTGATGCCTCTAAAGTATCAGCTCCAAGGGAAGTCCACCATGGGGATTTAGCCAAGTGCTGTTCATACAGCATTCTCCTCATGGATTGCTATAGATTTCTAAGATTGCACAAAAGCTAATAATAAAACTGGGTTCTGGAATTCAGGGCTCTCTGAATTCAAAGTTCATTCTCATAATTTTTTTCCCCCACTCCAGGCTTAAAACTATGCCTGGCCATGGTAATTGCTCAATAAATCATGACAATTATCGGTAACATTTGTGTCTGTGTTCAGGTCAATTGCTGGGTGATGGTGGGTATTCGCTTCCCCAGCGATATAGATATTAGATCCGAGGGATCCCCACAGTGCTAATGGAGCCTTGAAATCATAGCTCTTCTGGAAATTTCCCTTCATTGACACCAACTCTTAATGGAGAATGGCCAAGGTAGTCCCATTTCATACGTAATGCATAAAAATTTATAGGCAATGCATTTCGTCTGTTATTATCTCCACACAATGATTTCTAACTATATTATGTTTTCTGTCTACATAGTTGGAATTAGGAGTTTTTCTTCTTTTAAAAGTCAATAATGAGGTAAAATAGAAGAGTACAACAGGAAGTTTCCGGAAACAAAGAATGAAGGATACATACTATGCAAATGTTTAAACAGATAAAACAAATGAAAACAGCACTAAAATAATTTAACAGAGGGATTGGGAAGACCAAATGCAAAGCTTCAAGAATAACCACCTAAAGCATTATTAAGCTACTGTTTGGAATCAATGAGGAAAAGATCAATTACCTGACATACACTGCACAACCTTTCAGCTGAAAAACAGTTAGCTCTTGTTTCATTTCACCACACTCAGCAAACACAATTACCCACAGATTAATCATTTAAATGTATAAGGCGAAACTACAAAAGAGGAAAACACAGGTGACATCTCTAATATCAGGAAGGGGAAACGCTATTCTAATCGAAGAAAGCAATGAAAGGAACTAGTGAGGCCAATTGTATATTTGGGTACTTAACTGCTAAAGAAATCTGTGCATGTCAGAAACCATATTAAACAAGATGGAAAGGCAAACATTGAACTGAGGAAAAATTTGCAACGTGGACTTCCTTTACTTTTCACATTATCTCTGTGAGTCAAATAATATTATCTCCATTTATACAGGAGGAAATTGAGACCCAGACACTAAGTAATTTAGTAACTTGGCCAAGGTCACTGCACTATTGACAGGAATTTAAACCCTTAAAAAGGAAAAGTGCTCTTTTTCTTTGCCTCACATTAAAAAAAAAGCCCTATTATCATGTAAATTTTATTTTGTTTTTGTTTATTTGCTTGTTTGTCTTTTCCCACAGTAATTATTTACTTTCAGATAGTACAATTTAGGAATTTTTGCCCTGCTTTTTCTGAACTAGAATAGAAAAAAGCTCAATGTTTCCATGAAAAGAAATAGGCAAACAAACAAACCACCCCTAAACCTGCCATTAGAAATGCTGTGGTAAGCTGCATGCCTGCTGAGCCCAGGCCTCCCATGTGGGTCTCCCCAGGTCTGGCTACCCATAGGTGCTACAGAACAGAAGTCTTTTCCCAGTAGTTCCTAGTCCTCTCCTGCTCGCCCCACCCTGCTCACCCCAACTTCCCTTTAGCCAGAAATTTCAAGACCTTATGCTATGAAGTACGTAATTTCTTTTCCATGGAATTTCTGAGGCCATCCTGGGTACCCACAAAACTATCCATTTTTTAAGGCTCTAGAGACAGCATTAAGGTGTCTTCAAAGTCAATCCTAGATTGAAATAATCATTCCTAATAAGTAACTTCTGTGGCATCTGTTAAGGCAAATCATACCATATTGTAATTTTCTGTTCACCTATCAGACTCCTCTATTAATTTCATCTATTAAGCCTTGAATTCTTCTTTTAAGCGACTTTCTCATCTCTATGTCTCCTGAATCTAGCACCCAGCTGGGAACAGAATAGTAGCTACATCAATACCTGGTGAGCTGAACCAAACCCCATGGTGAATCAATAGTGTTCTGTTTATTCTCAAATGAATTCATGTGATTTCCCTACTGCCCAATGCCTCATAGGCCAGAAGAATGGAAAGGGAACCCTGACAAGCACCATCCTCCAAGTCTCAAGGGAACTGAATCCCATCCCAACCAGGGGCAGATGTTCTTGCTGTCCTGTTGGTCCACCTGGACAGAGGAAGCAAGTGAACCAGGGGATATAAGCTCTTTAGAGGAATGAGAGGTTAAAAACCAAACTCTCCCTCTTCTAGGGAGTATTTCCCCTCCTTATCTTCAGAATCTTACCCTGTTATTTTCATTGTCAGTGACACACTTGTTTAAGCACCCACTGTTACAAGTGGTTTTCAGGGTGCCAGGGTACAAAGATGAGCATATCCTAGATAATTTACCATACACATCATGCAAAATTCACAGTTTAATATGTATGTCAAAAGCTTGTGCAAACACACACACACACACACACACACACACCATTAGAAGATTATCTTCTGAATAACAGGCACAGAGATGGTGTCAGAGAATGAAGTAAGAGGAGAGTTGAAAGACTGGAACCAGGGGCAGTAGAGACTCAGTTCTAACTCTGCTCCTTCAGAAGGAAACAAAGAAAAGTGATTAAATTCCATAGACTTTGAAGTAAGTTACACCTGGATTTAAGTCCTTGCTGTGCTACTTCTAAATTCCCAAGCCTAGAATCAGCCTTTTGCTAGCATCATTTTCTAATTTTAAAAAGGGAGAAAACAAATTTATCTTTGTGTGTGTGTGTGTGTGGGGGTGTGGTAAAAGAGCTTGCATACTCACACAGAGAATGTCACCTAGTAGGCTCATCTAAGATCCAGCCTTCTCCAGGTCTCCGCAGCCTGTGGGGAGACGTGGGAACCTACTAACATGTGTGCTGGCATCTTAACAGCTGCACTGTTTTCTCTTGAGGACGTGGAAGGCCCTCCGTCTCTCACACTGACTCTATTTACCTATGATATGTCATAGATTGAAAAAGCCCACTTGTCACACCATAGCCAGGGCATCATAGCCCCATGCCATGGCTAGGGCTGCTACCAAAATGCCCCTCAACAGCCATATTTTCATACCACTGAGAGGAAGCCACTGAAGGATCTTGGGCCTTTGATTCTTTATTGCCATGACACTGTCACCTGCGTACTAACCTGAGTATATCTGCCATTGCCTCTGCGGTTGCCACCATTCTGGCAGGACTACTGGCCCTTATAATGCATGGCTGTGATCTGTGGGCCCTGCTGCTACTCCAAGTTCCTGTAAGAGAAAGGCCTTGGTCTCTACTTTACTATTAATACATTTAATTCCATTGCTATCAGACTTTCTAGACTGAAGGGATTGGACTAGGAGCAAGTAGATACACATGTAGGCATCCATCCAGAATAATATCCACTGAGCTCTTACTGTGTGTTGAACATTTTTTCAGACAAAGGCATGACCCAATCCTTGACTTCACCCAGAAGTCTATAGTCTCAGAATATCTTTTCTCTCTTGCCTTCATACTTAAAGATGAGAAAACCACAGACTCCCTCCATCCCGTACTGAATAATTTCTCAAGATCTTAAACATTAGCCTATGCTCCCCCTATAAATACCTTCCAAAAATGTCCACTAAATACAAGGCAACATCCACCCAAAATAACAAATGTGTCTACTCCAACTCCTGCCAGCCATGATTCCTTGCGAATGCCATTTCACTCAGGAGCTGGAACACAGCAAAAAGCAATTGTTCCCTGAATTATTAGAATAACTGGGTTCTAATCAGATCATTTTTTAAAGGGGACTAATTCTATTTCATTCGTTAATTCCTGTGGTTGTCAGGAGTTTGGTAGTAGATGGAGAAGACAAGGAATCATTTTGGAAAATGCTAGAGGTAAGGTCATTATTCCCCTTCTTCTGTGTTCAGGGATGTGTCTTAGTCCATTTTGTGCTGCTATAACAAAATACCTAAAGCAGGGTAATTTGTAGAGAAAAGAGGTTTATTTATCTTATAGTTCTGGACATCTAAGAGAATGGTGCTGGCATCTGTTCACCACTGGTGAGAGCCTCATGGGGATGGCATCACATCACAGGGGCACATGTAACAGAGAGGTAACATGGTGAGCCAAGAAGTAAGAGACCAAGGAGGGGCCAGCCTCCCTATTTTTGTAGCAACCTACTCACCCAAGAACTCCCTTGATGAGAGCTGAATTAATCTCTTCTCAAGAGATCTCCAACGACCTAATTACCTCCTGCAAGGTCCCACCTACTAAAATTTCTACCATCTTAACACTACAACAGTGAAGACAAAGCTTTCTTCACATGAACCTTTGAGGAACAAACTACACCCAAAATCATAGCAGAAGGGGACTTGCTTCCTGCTGCTCCCCAAGGAGGGCAGGAAAGGCAAGGTTCCCCTCTTTACACCCTATGCATTCTAACGTTCTCTACTAGTCCTCTTCCATCACTCTCTCTTTCTTCATCTCCCATGCCAGTTTCTCTCATCTGTAAAACACGAATAATAGCATTACTGACCTCAAAGCGTGTTTTAAAGACTGAATTTGGCACACAGGTTGTGAAACCACGTACCCATCGAATGTTGACGAGTAAAGTGGCCGAGGCTTTGGAGGTTAGGATCTGGCTTTATCATACATAAATCACTTAAGCCCCTGGCTTACATTCCATAAAATAAGGGAAACAATAGTCATTTTAATCATTGTCATAATGGCATAACTCTTGTCTGTATGTAGCACAGAGTGTCACACAGGGTAAGTAATGAATAAATGCAAGCTGCTAATTATCTGATGAATATTATTACATCTTACCTTTCTTCCCTTTGCCTCAGTAGTGCTCCTTTATTTGCTCTGTTTTGATCTTCTCTGTCTTTCAGACAATTCTCTATTCACTTTTGTGCAGGGAAAGGCTGAGATGAGTAAGACACACAATTTGGAGACAAAGCCTGTTTTCTGGCTTCTCCTGGATTCGTGAGCAGTAGGGGAATATAGGGAGCAGTATAGGGAATCTGTTAGGGAACAGGCAGTAGTATCCCCAGCTGAGCAGACAGTCTGGGTCAGTACTGAGACCACATTACTGTGGACCTGGTAAAAGGGACTCTCTAAAGTCCCTGTGTTTCCTGAGGTAGCCATGCAATCCAACTTCAGTGTGTGGAGGACCCTGTCTTTCCCTATATGCCTGTCCTTGAAGCAGTAATCATATGTTCCCTTTTACATTTTTTATTGGATTGGCTAAGAATTCCTGAGCTGTTTTTCATATCAAATATCTCTAAGCCATACTTCTGTATATGTTCTTGGATTGCTGTCTGACACCATTCACCACCAACAATTACAACACCAAGCCCACTGCCTCTACTGTGGATCAAGCATCTGCTGCTCTGGGACACTTTATCCAGCATCCTGCTCCAATTTTCACATCACTCCTCTTAAATTCCATAGGTCCCATATTTTCAACATGGCATGTATCACACCCATTAGCTGATTTCTGGATTGAACCCAATGACACCTAACTCATAGATCCGACTATATAACATTGCTTAAGTTTGACTAGTTTCAACTGACTCTTTCACATAATTCCAACTCCTACTCACCTACCCACCCCATTAAGCTAGTAGTTAAATGAGAAAGAACAGAGAAAATGTCTTTTACCCTGCTCTGGCAACACCTGGCACACTGCTTTGTGCATAGCTTATATTTCATAAGTATCATTTGAATAACTGAATGAGGCATGTGGAAATTCTTTATGGACTCTGAAGCCCTATTCAAACATAAGAGCCTACCCCTGTAAAATAATTAAGCATATAATAATTTCTTTGCACTAGAAATATTACCTGTTTTTAGAGACTGAATTAGTGATGAAGGGAGAGGAAGTCTGTGTGAGACTTTGCATCATGAGCTTCAAAATACTTTCCTGAGCCCTCCAAGATAAATCAGGGGCAGCCTCAAGGGAGGAGCAGCAACACTTTCAAGAAGCTTTCTCTTTGTTTATGCCTATTGTGCTACCTTTATCTATTCCAAATATTTCATACACTTTTTAGGATCCCCCTAGTTATAAGGAATTTCAAGATAGCTGCAATGGATGTCACGGGGCTAGTAAAGGATAACAGACAGGGGACTGGCCTGCTTGGATTTGCAGTTTGTGAGTGATACCATAACAGCAAGCTTAGGCGATAGGCTGGAGAGGTGTAGGCTGGAGGATGGGAGACTGGGGAGAAGATGACCAGGGATGTGTGTCTTGAACTTCAGCCATGGGGGTAATAACTAGAGGAGGAGGTGGACTGGACAAACAGCAAGGATGCCATTCTCTCAGTGAATGAGGAGAATGGAAGGGGCAGTCTGCACTGTTCTTCAGATCAGGAAAGCCTGGAACTGTGTGGATAGAATTGCTACTTCCTGATTCAGGTGTGCAAGACAAAAGGCTTTGGGGAGAAAGATAATGAGTCTGATTCAGAGCATATTGGGTGGGAGATACTGCTGTACAATTCTGGAATTGATATTGCCAGTCACTCATTTGTTTTGTTTTCTTCTTCATTTGATGCCAGAAACTCGGTCAGATAGGCTGTTTTAATGGTGGAAATAGGAAAAAAGCCAGATAGAAATAGAGTTGGTCTTGAACCTGGGACTACTGTGTTGTTGAATCTCTTCATTAAATGTACACCTACTAGAATGTCCTGTTGGAACTAATAGACACCAGCTCCACACAGACACCAGCTCCCCAGTTCTTCTTGAACTCTTTAGAGTTGAATGTACTTAGAGATTGAATAGTGAGCAGTACTTTTAAGATTTTAATTAATCATTAACTGGCTTGCACTCCAAGCACTTTTTGCTCCTGCTTTGAATTTTTAGACAGATGGCAGGCAGTTATTTCCTCAGCCTTGTCATCCATTCGCATGGCAGCTAAAATATCAAGCACAGACTTGGAGAGAGATCATAATTCATTATAATTAGTCTTCTTTGATCATTTGTCCTTTGTCCTAAGTACAGTAGCAACATTTAATTGTGGCTGAAGTATTTGTCTAGAACAGCATCCAAAGTGCTCTCCCCTCTCTCTGTGAATGCCTGAGGGCACCACTGATGTTGGGAAGCCTTAATCCCAATTCTCTTTCTCAAAGGCTACAGAGCAGTGGGAAGAGCACTGGATTTAGATGTGATGACTTGAGTGTGGCCAGGCCATCTTCCTTCATTGTGTCAGTTAGCATCATTAATTCATATGCTGACTATTTCACACATGTTGCAAAAAATTGGGTAGAAAAGGAAGTAACCTTAACAGAGGGCCTACTCTGAACCTATCTCACTTGACCTTCTAAAGAATCCCCAAGTTGAATACCATACAGCTACCACATGGAGAGCCAGGAGCCAAACCCGTTCTGGACTCTGTCTGAGTCAAGAGCCAATGCACCTATGCTGTCTAGCTTAGCTACATACCTGGTTTGGGATTTACCTGGAAAACCAAGTTGGATTATAAACTGAAATAGATACTATCATATCAGTGGGTAAGCCTTGAGAAGCATTGATCTGAGAGAGGCACAAGGGGTGGCAGTTGCTGAGAAACATGTGGTTGTGTTGTAGCAAATTAACTTCCTCTTCTTTCAATTAAAAAATGTTTTATCAAGTGAAATAATAATGTTCTGTAATGTTTGTTTTTGTAATTTAGACTTCCATAGTTCACAGACTTGTATGACTTAACTTTTAATCTTCATCCTCATTAACCCAGTCTTCTGAATCAAGTGGAGGAAAGGAGTATGAGGTGCATTCCATAGGTAAGAAAATGGAGGCTCAGTGGGTGTCACTGACATGAGTGGTCAGGTGACATTTAAGTGACCAGGCTTTAGACCTGTAGATTCATACCACCCTTCCAAAACGAGAACCAAGCAGAAGCAAAAGTAGGAAGAATGAAGCTCAGGGTTTTTTTTTATTTTTTATTTTCCCTAAAAGGCTGACATTCACCTCCAAGTCATATGGGTAGGGTTTGCTTCTTTCCACTTTTCAATTTTTGACACTAAGTGATAATTATAGAGCCTGAGAGCACCCAGTGCATTTGCAGGAGCTAATTGACTCGATGGAGGGAAGGCTGATTGTGCAGCAGAATCCAAACTACCAATTAAAAGAGAAGAAAATCACATGCTCATGATATCTTGGATATTTATATCACAGGGAACTAAAGGAGCCAGTCTTCCCTGTCACTGTGGAGATAGCCTGTAAGTGAAAGGGTCTAGCCCTGGGTACTCAGCTGGAGACTTGGGTCCAGACAAAATCACAGGAAGGGCTCAGAAGCCCACCAAGTCAGCAGCCCTCAGGACTCTAATGGGTGCACCAGGGACTTTGCTTCTCCAGGCTAAAAGGACAAATCTTGACTAACACAGACATTAGATTCAATGCACAATAAGCAAGGAAATCAGGCAATAGGAGCTGTATCCCTTAATTAATTGGCAGAAAAATAGAGCTCAGTATACACTATTAATACAAATTTTGTATGGTGATTTAGAATTTACAGAGTTGGATGACCCTCACAATAGCAACTACATAAGCAGAAAGAATATTATCCACGTCTTGCAGAGAGTAAGTATCTGGGCCTACCTCCCACATGTATTAAAGCCAGAGGAATCAGACCATGAACACAGGTTTCTGACTTTTCTTCATAGCCCTCCAGGGATGTATCCACTGATGGGGGCAGGTGACAGTGGTGGGACATATCCTGGGGTGTGGTTTGTAGCTGAACTATTTCTCAAAATTCCATTTTAATGAAGAGCATTTTTATGTAGGAGTGGCTGCAAGGTCAATAATAATGGGACCATTAACTGAATAACATGCAAGCAGAAAGTAACAGCCATGTCAGGGTCATAATTAGGCTCTGGCTGAGGCAGAGAAGCAGCACATTTACAGAAGATTTCTGGTTGACCAATCTGGTGTCAAATTAACAGTTTTCCCTGGAGGATGTTTCCAGTAGGCCAATTTCTCAGAAGAAAGGTCTCGCTTCCCCAAGG
Source organism: Marmota monax (assembly GCF_021218885.2). NCBI lineage: Eukaryota > Metazoa > Chordata > Mammalia > Rodentia > Sciuridae > Marmota > Marmota monax. The sequence goes on from NW_026692881.1 coordinate 2,033,962, forward strand.
GATAGTTCCCCAGAGTACATTAGCCCTGAGATACCTTTGTCTTTCCAAACTACCGGTTTAACTTTTGAGCACATCAGCAGGAATTCCAGTGTTTCTCTCCCACTAATAAGGGCTGAAGCCCCACTGTGTACCTGGGTGCTCAGGGTGGAAAAGCAGTTAGCAAGCCTGTATCTGAGCAGTTCTTAGATTTTTCAGCAGCCATTTAATGGTGTAAGGAAAGAAATCAGGATCAATGGAAAGTCCAAATTTTGGGTTCAGGACCTGGAAGTTAGGAGGGTAGTACGGAGAGCAGATATATGCTTTCTATTAATTGTGGGAATAGATGCCTCATGTCATTTTTTATAGTCCACTAAAATAGACATGTCCATTTCTACATAAAAAGTGCATCATAAAGGGAGGATAAAGTAGAGTATGCGGTAGACACTACCAGGTACACAAAGTAAGAATCCAGGGAATGTTAGTTCCTTTTGAATATGTGCAGCCTGGGAGGATGGCCTGTAACCTCCAAGGATCTGATTCTGCCCAGAGTTGAGCCTTGTCTACACAGAACAGTTGTCCAGGCCCACATGTCTCTGCTTAGACCTCAGGTTGCAATGTGCTTGACTTCATTGGCCCTGCCCTCCTCGCCTCCCTCCCTGAACATCTATTCTTGTCCTTTCTTCCCTCCACTTGCCTCTGGCCTTTCTATCTGATGGATGAGCCATGGAATCTTACTCTTTGCTTATTCCTCTACTTCTCCAGCCTTTTGCTTCCTTCTTGCTACACCAGCTCTGACTGCTTTTGGAATAACACATTTCCCAGATCAACTACCACCTTTCTGATTGTGGACTCCAGATTCTCATCCCACCCAGGCCCTCCTTTAGGAAGAGACTGTGCATCATGAAAGGCCCTTGGGTATGGAGAGATGATCTGGGAAGCAGTTGATTTTATGCAAACAAAATAACATGACCTTTGTGAGCATGTAAACCCATGGTGTGTGTGTGTGTGTGTGTGTTAAATGCCACATTTTATTGCATAATTTCCCAGTAATTTTACATTTTCTAAGGAAAATGGAAAAGAACATTTGTTCCTGTTTGTAGCATGTCACTGAAGCAATCACATTGAAACTGCAGAATTACCTATGAAGCACTGTTGTTCCCTTTATATAGATTAAAAAAACAAAAAAAACAAAACAAAACAAAAAAAACAAATGGAGTTCACTCTGGTTAAATGACCAGGGCAGGTTGCTAGAATCAGACTGAGATTTGAACTCAGGTTAGGTGGGTCCAAGACCATCTTCCCTCCATCACATCACTTTTGTTGCCCATGCAGGAAGTTAGATGTGGCATTGCTCAGCCTTTGCAAGGGAACAGTGGGCAGCTGTGGCAGATGACTGCATAACTATGAACTGAGATATAAAATAATTCTCTTAAACTGTTTGCTTACTTGAATTTATATGATGGGGAGATTGGTGAGAGGGGCTGAGTATGGAGGATGGTGAGCTATCATCAGAGACCTTCAGTGGACCTAGACCTGTTTCATTGTCCTTCTCTCCCTTTTTTTTTTTTTTTTAAATCTCAGCATCGAGGAGGAAATTGCTTTGGATATGTGGGCATTGTCCAGGAGACAAGTGACACAAAAAGACCTGACAGATTTCTCTGAGCAGAGAATTATGCGAAGAGGGTGCTGAATTATATCCAGGAATAGAACAAACTGCGGGTACTGCAGCTACGGGGAATATCAGCAGGAACTTCAGATCTATGGCATCTAATTGAATCTTCAGTGTGACTAAAAGAAGTGAATATTCTGACCCCATTATTCTAGAGAAACTACAAGGGCATGGGGAAGGGTGAGGTGAGTTATATTGAGAAGAGAGTGAGAAAGACAGAGAGAGAATCTATGCATTTAAATCAATGCAGTGGGATGATGGGAATAAAATCAAGCAAGTTCTTGACTTCTTGTTATAGCTGAGCAAGGTTTCTGGTAGCTTCTGAAGACAAACACCAGGTCAGTTAGGCCTCAGCTTCTTTGAAGAGTAAATGAGCTCACCCGCAAATCATCACACACATCCTTCACTAAGTTCAGAAGGCCACGACCGTTATCCACTTTCCCTGAGGAGTTCTTTCAGTTTGCTTTGAAAAACTGGTTCTTAGACAGAAGTAGATATGTGTTTCCCTCCCACTGGTCCTTTGTCTTTTCCTCCCTCCCTTCTTTCTTCCTTTCCTTCCTACAATGTTCCCCTTTATTCTCTTCATGCTGTACATATTTATTGACCATCTGTGTGTACCAGACACAGTGAGAAATACAAAGGAGATAGTGAGACTCAGACACAAACCGCTCAAGATCGATGCTGTAAAGACCCTGGTTCCATAGAAAGTCAAAGAAGGATGTGCAGAGCAGGATGCTCATCAAATGACTTACAAGACAAATAGCACTTCAAGGGGCTCAGCTGCCTGGCGATGGTGCTGGTGGGTGGAATGGTGTTACAGGAGCATTCTTAAGGAGAAATCTCAATGAAAATAATGACAGACATTAAGTCCAGGGTGGCACCATCATGGCCATGGTGGCTGGAATAGGCACGAGCATGTGCAGCATGTCTTGGGTTAGTTGTGAAGTGGAGGGCTGGGTCCTGAATGCTTTGAAGGCCTTGTTAATGACTCCTGAGTGAACAAGAAGCCTGACTGGCTTGGGCATGCAGGCATGGAACCATGTGTGCCTCAAGATAAATTAGTTCAAGCTGTTTGCTTACTGGACCTTCACGTTAGAAGGTTAAAACAGGTGAGTAGCATCATTATATTTATTTTCTCCTAATTACTTGCTTGGTTGTGGTAAAAATAAAACCAGGATTGCTCTTATCTGTTGCATCTTTGAATGTGCAAGTTAGGAAATGCAACATAGGGACAAGCTGGTGCTTTTCATTCCATGCTACTCAGTCAATTGTGCAAAACCTGGGCTGTGGTTCTGCCCTGTATAGTGTTAAGAAGGATTCTCTGGAGACAGTGTGCATGCTGCTCTCAGGTAAAGTGAGCATCCTCCCCCTGGGATTCAGGCCATGTCTTCCAATGCTATGGCAAACATAACAGAGAGAAAGGCCCGTGGGTTTCTGGCTTTCTTCTAAGCAATTCTCCTCCTATATTTCCTATAGTCAATTGATTATTAATCTTCACAGAAAAAGCATCTTTGAATGAGAGTTAGGGAGCTTGGTTGAAATAATTGAGGCCTTAAATATAGGTACAGCTGAATAAAAGTGCTAGCTTCATTACTTATGCCCTGGGTAGTGCTGCGCAAGTGGCTGATCCTCTCCAGGCTTCAGTTTTCTCTAATAAAATGTGTTATAAGGATAATATGAAATACAGTGTGTAAAACATGTAATTAGCACTCAATAAAAGAGAACAATAATTTAACAGTTCCAGCCACAGAAACAGAAATAATGGACAGTTCAATATTACCAGAAGGATTTTGCATTCTCAGGATAGGATCTGCCAAGTCATAGGAGTGCCTAGCGATACTTTTTAAAGAAAGTTTATAACCCTCAAGGCAGTTCCAAACAGTGCATGGGACACAGCTGGGTAGAGGAGTAGCCCTGTGTCACAGTGACCAGGCTCCCTGTCTTCTGGTCACAGTCATATATACCATCAGCCCTGGTCCCAGTGGCTCCCATTGCTTGGTTTCAGATCTACTGTCTTCGTTCTCCCCACTGCTATGGTTTTCAGAAACTAAGACAGCTTCAGTTTCTGGAAACGGTTCTTAATTGAGATGAGAGGTTTCCAATATACCTCCTGAAATTTTCCTCCACTACTCAGTCTCTCTGGGCCCTCAGTCTGCTGCCTACACAACTTTGTCTTCTCTCAGGGCTCTGTTCTGTTGCTGTCTCTTTCTGCCATGGTCCCAAGCCAATAGGCACCAAGAGCTGAGAGAGATTCCAGCTTCTTTGTGAAATAGAGCACTTACTTCCTCTTAAGACCCTCTGCTCAGCTTTGCTGAAAGTCCTCTCTGGCATATGATTGCCTGCTAGCCACCAACACACCTAAACTATTGAGAAATCCTGGTCATTATGAAGGTATCCCCTAATGCTCCTCCTCTGGCCCAGTTCAAATGACATCTTCTATACAAAATATATTGTACATACATATATTTTGATTAACAATAGGCCTAAACATCCCCAAAGAAAAGTTGCCAGCATAACTTTGGTAAGAATTAAATATGAAATGATCTAACAATTGAGGTTTTCATATTCCTTAAAGTTCAGAGTCAAAATAGAATGAATTAATTCAATAAGTTTCTAGTGAGCACCTACTTTATGAGAGGTTTTGCACATGCCAAGTAGGGCAAACTACTTGGGAGTGGTTGGTGGGGACAAAGTCATACTGAAAATTGAAAAAAAAAAAAAAATATATATATATATATATATATATATATATATATATATATATATAAAATAATGTGATAACAAAGGCAGTTGTTCTACGTACCCACAACTCTTTAAATCTTAAAGCTAATCTTGTCTAAATTCTTAATATGTCTTTGTCATGTCTAAAATGATTGAAAATTATTTGAAAAATTAAAATAGACATCTGGGCCAGGTATGGTGGCGCACATCTGTAATCCCAGTGGCTCAGGAGGTGAGACAGGAGGATCACAAGTTCAAAGCCAGCCTCAGCAAAAGCGAGGTGCTAAGCAACTCAGTGAGACCCTGTCTCTAAATAAAATACAAAATAGGGCTGGGGATGTGGTTAAGTGGTTGAGTGCTCCTGAGATCAATCCCTGATAACCACTCCCCACTGCAAAAAAAAAAAAAAAAAATAGATATCTGAGAACTCAAACCTGGGACTTTAAACTAATTTGTTTAAAATATTCTTGGGAATGGGTAGTAGTAGAGCGCCCTCCTTGTGTGTGTGAGGTACTAGGTTTGATCCTCAGCACCACGTATGAATAAATAAAAAAATAAAGGTATTGTGTCCGCCTACAACTAAAAAAAAAATTTTAAATATATTCTTAATATGGATGTGTACATGTCACATATAGATACAAACATTTTAAGATGGAGAGATAGCAAGGGAGGCTCTCAAAATCTTCTAGATAAATGAAGGAAGAATCCCTTTCTGCAAAAACACATTAAGAGGAATAAAAGTGATGATTGGGAGTCCAGTTATTGTTTATTTTTGAGAGAAGAGCGACACACAGACAGACATAGATAAGGGAAAAGAGGGGAGGAGGAGGTGGAGGCAAGGGAAGAGGGAGAGAGACAGTAAGAAAGCAAGAGACTGATTTAGAGAATTTGTGCTGACCTCCAATGTCTTCTCCTCTTGAAATGCTGTCCTATGATCTGGCCTACTTAATATAATATTTTCAAATGAGTTATCAAACATCTCCATTTTATAGCAATTCCCCTTTGAGTATCCCTGTCCAAATAATGTGCATTTCTACTTGACTAATTCATTTCTGAGGACAACAGACACCTCAGGGGAGGCATTTAGCTTCTTTCTTCTGAAGGACTCCTGTGTGTGGTAATGAAAGCCAAGCATGTCTCCCCTTCTCTCCTTTCTTTCCCCATTATCTCAGATAATAGGAATTAATTAGCATCCTGCAGTCTTTTCCTTTAAATTCATACTCTTCAAACTTTGAGTGACTCACACACTCAGTGATTTTTCTTTCTTTTCTTTTTTTATCTTCTTGTTTTGTTGCTGTTTTGACTTTTCACCCTTTATTCTTAAAAAAAAAAAAAAATAGGCAGGGATGCTCCTAGAATCTCTTGAAGATGTCAGACCAACAATAGGAGCAAGGTTGCTCTCTCTCTTTCTCTCTGAATAAATAGCCACTCTGCTTTGAAGGGAGAGGGGGTTCCGGCATTGTGGGGCAGCGGTGTTCCTTCTCCTTTCTGGCAGATGCACAGCGCTGGCTGCAATTTCCAAACACCGCCCGCCAGCCTAATAATACACCAATTTCAACAAAATCACTGTAGGTGCTCTGCAAACACACCCAGCTGTTGACATACCTTCCAAAGCAATGTGGTGACTGTACAGTCAAGGAAAGTGGCCCCAGTGTTCCTGGTGCTTCTGCACATTGGTGAGGGTGTCTTTAGCCTTCAGTTCATCAAGCTACAATTGAGTGCTGGTTCACATATCAGACACTGAGCTGTGTATGTTGGTAGATCTAAAGAAAGGAACTGTTCTATGTCCTTGAGGAGTTTCGAAGGTGACCAGAGTATTAAGACAAGCAGAAGATAAATGGATTAGAAAGACAGAATGTAGCCAGGATCATGGAGAGGTACATCAAACATATTAGGGGTGAAAAATTATTTTTGGTTTATAGGAATCAAGAGATCGAGAGTGGCACCCATAAGAAAGATTTCCCAATGGAATTATTTAAAGGACAAGAACAACATCATCAACTAGAAAGTGACTAAAATCACTTTATAGGAGCTCTGGAAATAAATCAAGGATACAGCAACCCAACACTCAATCCAAAAAAAAAAAAAAAAAAAAAGGCAAATTCAAAGTAAAAGGAAATTATGTGGCAGTTTTACCTGTTTTTGCCTCAGCTTTCCCCAGTGCCGGGCAGCACAGTTTGAAGGAGGTGGCAGTTCAATGTCCATTTCCCCTCTGAGAACTGGAGATTACAGAGAGGACTGAATTTTCCACAGTCTAACCTGCCTTCAGGCTGCCTGAGGGACTGGTCTCTCTGTCACATATTTAAGGACTCAAAAAGCCTAAAGAGGCTTGGATCACAGTTTCGCAGTCTAAAGGAAACCATGGGTAGCAGTGGCCAGGGCTCATGAGAACAACAAGGGGATTGCCTGCAGGCTCCTGAGGCAAGATATTACCTGTTAAGAAATACAGTTGAACAGTTAAAGCCAAGAGAAAGCAGAGAGATGCTTAGAAAAATTATGACATTTATAAATCATCCTATATTTATAAGAGTTGGGGAAAAAAAAATACATGTTCAGGCCCAGGAAATGTACATGTCCAGAAAAGGCCAAGGAAAACTGTCAGCCTTCTTGCCAGCTGAAGAGCGAACCTCTTTCCCTGCATGGACCCAGTTTGCAAAGACTAGGAGACATAGATGTTTTCAAAATTTTCAATCAGAGATCACAAAATAAACAGGATTATATTGTCCATTCAAAGGAACCAAATAAATATCTAGAAAGTTCCTGAAGAAACACAGGCTGAACATACTAGATAACTATACTAGATAAAAATTGTCTGAAATTTTCTTAAATAGCTAAAGGAAAATATGAAAAATGAATTAAAAGAAGTCAGGAAAATTATATATGAACAAAATGACAATGTCAACAAAGGCGCTCGAATGTGCGTGTGCACACACAAGTCCCAAAATGACATCATGGAGTAAAAAGTGCAATCATTGAATTGAAAGATTCAGTAGCAGTGTTAGACTCAAACAGGCTTATCACCCAAAGTTTGAGAACAGAAATGAATATACAAATACAAGAAATTGGATGAATTTCAAGTAGGTTAAATTCAGATAATTTTTCCACATCAACACATTGTAATCAAATATTAAACACAGAGTTTCTTGAAAACAGCAAGAGAAAAGAAGACCCTAATATAATTTAAAGAAGACTTATGATCTTGCCATGTATTTCACTAGCTACTACCCAACAATAATATTGGATCTGGCCATGACCTCAGTCTCTTGGATGTGACACCAAAAATAGAGGCAACAAAGAAACATAAATAAATTGGACTACATCAATGAAAAATTTTGTGTCTCAAAGGTCGCTATCAGTAGAGTGAAAAGACAATTAACTGATGGAGTAGGAGAAAACATTTTCACATCATTCATAAAGCAATGAATATCTAGCAATATACAAGGAATTCCTAAGACTCAAAGAGAATAATAAAACAAGTAACTTGACTTTTTAAAGAAAGGGCAAAGGATTTGAATAAACATTTCTTGGGCTAAAATGTACAAATGTCCAATATGCAAATGAAAAGATGCTTAACATCAACAAACACTAAGGCCAGGATAGATAATGAATTTGATGAGGATGTGGGTGAATTGGAACCTTTGTGCTCTGCTAATGAGGGTGTAAAATGGCACCTTCACTAGAGAGAACAGTGTGGCTGATCTTGAAAACACTACCACATGTTCCAGCAATCCCATTGTTTTCCATGAATAATTTGACTAGTTTGTATTAAAATAAGCAAATAAACTCAACAACATCAGAGTCCATGCCCTTGACCACTTATAGAAAAATTGCTGGGTATGATAATAATATGGGCTGCCCATCAGATTAGGGTATTTATAGGGCACTGTGGAAATTTAAGGATTTTTAGCAGCAAGCAAAGAGAATAGTAATTGCCCTGTGAAGACAATTTGGCAACCTCGAAATAAATAAATTAATGAAAGGTGGGCTTCAATTAGGGACATCAGTTTGGGAACAGGGGAACAGGCATAAACTAAGATGAGGGGGGAGGATTGGAGTATGTGCGTTCAAAATTTTGAAAAACTTGAATTAATTGGATTTAACTACAAGTTAAATAAATAAAGGAGGCCAGTGACTCTGGGAGGCTTACAACAACTCTGGGGAATCTGAAATTATGGAGAAGCAAAAAAATTCAATTGTAATAGAAAAGTGGAAGGCAAAGACTAGTCTGAAGTGGTTAGAATTAATTGTCAGAAATTCCCAGTCACATCCCCTTTGGGACTTGAAGAATACACTTTTAAGATGCATAATTTATTTGAAAATAATACTATGAATCCAAAATATTAGGAATGCCCATACAACCAAGGATTCTAAGTTTATTAATAGGGCACAATAATGTGTGCTAACTGGGAGAGATTTTAGGTGTTCAGCAATCACAGGACTGTTCCAGCTGTTTGAGATCAGAAAGAGTGATGCCTTGTCTCTCCTGAAAATTAGTTTGAAGTCCTTTAAACTTATTGTATTATGTCCTTTTATATGTCTTACCAGTGTAAACTTGGAAATAATTAAAAACAATAGAAGAGAACTGTCTAATCTTTTTTCAGTATCCTTTTATGTAGGGAATAATTGATTGGGTGAATTAGATTACATTTCAATATTCAGACAGGCTCCTTTTGTTATTACTTTCGACTTTTTATCTGCTTTTTAAATTACCTTGCCTGTTTGGAAAGCACAGAGCCATTCTCTGATGTCCTTTTTTTTTTTTTTTTTTTTTTTTTGGTGCAAGACAATATAGAAAGGTTCATGGCTTAAAGTTGAAGGATACCCACTATCCAATTTAATATCCTTAGATAACTGACATTTTTAGAGAAATAGACCTTTGAAATTAACATGAGTTGATGTGATAGAGTGGAAAAAAAAACATTGAAGTCAAACTGACTTGACTTTCATTACCGGTGCTGGCACTTAAGAGCTTTATGACTTTGAAAATGAATTAAATCATTGCACCTCAATTTCTTTAACTGAAACATAGGACTAATACATGTAGCTCAGGGTTATCACAAGGCACACACACATACACACTCACACACAACAAACATTTGCCACCAACTATACACACATATATAGAGGCTATTCTGAGGCTTGGTATATATACATATGTGTTTGCTACATCATATTAAAAGGTTGAGGCAGAGACAATGGCTTTCTCAATAGGACCCCTAAAGCTCAGAAAATAATACCAAGAATTGGTAAATGGGACAGCATCAAATTAAAAAGCTTCTGCACAGCAAAGGGAACAATTAGGAATGTGAAGAGTGAACCCACAGAATGGGAGAAAATATTTGCTAGTTATACTCTTCTAACAGAGTATTAATATCCAGAATATATAAAGAGCTTCAAAAAACTTTACACCAAAAAGCAAATAACCCAATTAATAAATGGGCAAATGAATTCAACAGACACTTCTCAAAAAAGAAATATAAATGGCCAACCAATACATGAATAAATATTCAATGTCTTTAACAATTAGGTAAATTCAAACTAAAACTATACTGGGATTTCATCTTACACCAGTCAGAATAGAAGTCATCAAGAATACAATTAATAATAAATGTTGAAGAGGATGTAGAGCAAAAGAAACTCTTTTACACTCTGGGTGGGACTTTAAATTAGTACAGATTGTAATTTAGTACATACTATGGAAATCAGTATGAAGGCCCCTCAAAAAACTAGCTATAGAACCACCCCATGACTTAGCTATTAGTCATCTTACTTTAGTGATACTTGCATCCATGTTTCTAGCAGTACAATTTACAATAACCAAACTATGGAACCTGCCTAAGTATACATCAGTGGATGAATGGGTAAAGAAAATGTGGTGTGTATACGCCACACATGTTTAGCCATAAAGAAAAAATGAAATTATGGCATTTGCAGAAAAATGGATGAAACTAGAGACCATTAAGTTAAGTGTTACGTGAAATAAGTCAAACTCAGAAGATTAAGGGTCCTATATTTTCTCTAATATACAGAATCTAGAGGGGAAAAATGAAAACAAAGTAGGGATGGATCTCCTAAAAAATCAAAGGGAGATCAGTAGAGGAAAGGGACCAAGTGGTAAGAGATGGGGAAAAAGGGAAGTGCTGGGGAGAGATATTGGCCAAATTATATTGGTATATTTTTTTGTGCACATGTATGAAAATGTATCAAGAAATCCCATTGATATGTACATCTATAATGCACCAATAAAAATGTGGAAAAAAGGTTGACATTTTTTAAAAAAGGAATTTCTGCTCTGAAAGGAACTTGTTTTTGAAGTGCATCTATTTTTACAAATTAAGACATTTAAAAAAGAATGCATCTTGTATGATTTAATCCCTATGAAAAGTCAAGGATAGGCAAAGAGAGAGACAACAGTAGACTAGTGGTTGTCTATGACTGGGAAATGGGTTAAAATATGAACCTTACTGAGTATAAATTTTCCTTTTAAGGGTGATAAAAATATCCTAAATTTAGATTGTGGTAATGATTGAAGCATTCTGTAAACATGCTAAAAACCATTGAATTGTACACATTTAAAATGTATATTTTATCTATATTAGTAATATTCCAATAATGTCATTTGAAAATAGAAAGATGGCATTTCTATATGCTGACCTGAATATACTAAATAAAATCATCTATGCCTAATGTCTTTAACAATTAGGGAAATTCAAATTAAAACTACACTGAGATTCCATCTTACACCAGTCAGAAGAGAAGTCATTAAGAATACAAATAATAATAAATGTTGAAGAGGATGTGGAGCAAAAGGAACACTTTTACACTCTTGGTGGGACTGTAAGTTAGTACAGACTGTAATTTAGTACATACTATGGAAATCAGTATTTGCCTGAGGTGGAGGAGACTCTTCTATAATTCTTGGTAAATATCTATTTTTATTTGTTTTGTCATTTTGTTTGAAAATAAAACTCCCTGAATCACAACGGTTTGTAATAGTTTTTTAATTTATGTTATTGTTGGCATCTTTTGAGGTGTGTTTGTTTGTTGTCAGCTCTACTCAGCTCTGCTTAGCACTGTTCACAAAATCTTCTCATTCTTTAAGAGGTCACTACATAATCATGCTGATATTTAGGCACAGGGAAAGAGAAGACTGAGCCAACTTATCAATTATGAAAGCTTCTTAGAGACAATATCTTCCTCAGCCATTCATGTATCACTGCTTAAAGCAATCCTACGGTCAACCCAGGACTCACCTTATATGCAACAGGGCATTACGTATATTTGTGACTCATAACACAATGTAATGGTATTGGAGGAAAATGGGGCTAACATCCTTGCTTCAACTTGACCCTCTGTCAATGCCTCTGATCTCTTCTACTCTCTTACTATCTAAGTATATATCTCAGTCTTCCTCTTTTCCCATGGCAGTTTATGGTAATCCAGATTTGTCCCTGCAGTGGGATATTCCTCCAAGGACCACTGATATCCCTGGTTACCACCTGTGCCTTCCAATCCTTCCAATCCTGTGTAGAATTCACAATTCGGATCAGTTACTCTAATAATTCTCTACCATATTTAATGTTTTTATTATGATGTGAACTCTCTTGATCTATGGAAATTGCTCTTTTTAAAGCATCCAATGGTCTTAATTGCTAAATTCAATGACATTTTCTTCTGCCATTGTGTATTGATGGTTGGTGGTGTTTGTATTGTAAACTCCTAAAATGCCAACTTCATGACCCCCCTTTTTCTACCAAGTTCTGCATTCTTCTCCCTCTTCCTCTCTTCCTGTGTGGTCTCACAAAGTCACATGTGTTTGCTCTGAATGTTTGTTTCTTGCTTTCTTGGAAACCACAGGTCAAAACTATATTTGATTGATCACTTTTATTTTGCATATTTGTGTTGCTAATCTTTTCTTGAACAGATGAAAGTAGAAAGCATATCTCTTGAGAGATTATAAAGTAATTTTTGATTTAATAATTTTAATCATGAATGTTATCCTGTATATTAAATGATTTACAAATCATAAATTACAACTTTGTGGTGGAAATGCAGCATTATTTTTAAAGGTGCAGATTTGCTCAATGCCTGCATCTAGTGGTCTCTCCTCCAATTTTTTAAGTCAAATATATACTAAAGGGAAATATTTAGAAATTCTATGTAAGGAATAAGAAGTGTTGTGTTGTCAAAGAACCTATACATAGAATTATATGAAAGGCTTGGGAAAATATATAGCATCAGTACTTATTAAATTACCATTTTTAGTTATCCTGTGATTTTGACCACTGAGCATGCTTAGTAGGAAAGGAGCTACACTCTGCATAGCCTTGCCATCTTAGGCCAAGGTTGTTATTCCTGAATAGCTGATACTGCAACAGACCCTATGAGTAACTATGAATTTCCAGCATAGGTTCAATTGTGTTCTGGATATAAAAATAATGTTCTGGTCTCCTGTTTCTCTTTTATTAACATTTACGTAAGAGTTTGTGTAACAGCAGTAAGAGTTGGGAGATTTGGATTTTTATTTCTGGCCTTGACCTTGGAGCAGAGGGACTTGGTGTCATGAGGTACAGACAAATGGGCTCAGTCTGTGCTAAGCAACATGTGGTCTTCCAATAGGAAGCTTCAATGGTAGGAAGGAGCTTGATAAAAATGCACATTCCTGGGCCCCATTCAGACCTATTAATCAGATCCTGAGAGGGTGGGGTCCAAACATCTGTGTTTTAATCAGCTTCTGATAGCTGATATGCTTCTTCAAGTTTGGAGAATATAGGACTAGTTGTCCTTGCTTAGGCAATGCCATTTCATTTATCTTCCTGGGGATGCAATCAGAAAGGGAACATGGGAATGAGTAGGGGAGAGTAGTTGAAAATGAGACACCCACAGAATTACAGTGTGGGGCAAGTATCAGGGAGTAGCAAATCCAGTCTAGGTGTCCCAAAATAAGCCTTGGAGGGAGGAGCTTCCTCTAAACAAGCATCAGTTTCAACAGCCTGCATAGGTCCTAACAGCTGCAAGTATGCAAGAACTTTTATAAATAAATTAACAAATAAGTTCAGTTCCAGTAAATTCTCAAAAGTAAATAAGTCAGGAGAGGCAAGATGGAAGGGCCTTGACACAGAAAGTATGTTGGTGAAGCTGGTTCAGAGACCTGAATGGTGCAGAGGTGGATTTTAAACTTGAAATGTTCTAACTTCCTTTGAAATACACAGGATGTGCTTAGTCGAGGTGGGTGCCTGGTGTGTAGTGGTGATGAAGGCTCCCAAATAGTGGGCAGACCTTTGCTCTGCCTTCTAAAGATCCACTGACTACTCACTCCAAGTTCTCAAAACAGCTCCCAGGTCACTCCAGACCTTATGGAACTTTGTAAAGTAGAACATATAATCTGCCTCTCAAAAGAGAAGCTTTGTAAGTTTTCATAAAGATGATATGACGATGATAAAGATGTAAAGAAGCACCTCCAGAGTGAGGTGATTTTTCTCTTCTTAATGCAGATGACTTTCAAAAAAAAAAAAAAAAAAAACTCCAAGGCAGCTTTTAACATAAAGATAAATCATATTCCTTTAATTTTTAAAGTGACACATAAGGTTTGTACATATTTATGGGATAAAGTACTATATTTTGGGAAAAAAGTAATAAATTTTATATATGGGATAAAGTACTATATATATTGATACATATGCACAACTAATGTGTAATGATAAAATCGATGTAATTATCATTTCCATCTCTTAAAATATTAACTCTGTGTGATAAAAACCTTCAGACACTTTTTCCCAGGTATTTGAAAATATATAGGTGTCCCTCCAATACTATAGAACGCCAGAAGTAATTTCTCCTAACTTTATTTTGAAACCTATTTTCTAACCTTTGTCTGTCTTCCTTCCCTACTCCTTCCCACTCCTTCCCAGTCTCTAGTGACTACTATTCCACTCATTTCTTCCAGGACAATGATTTTTTAGCTTTTAAAAATGAGTGAGATTATAGAGCATTCACACTTTGGTGTCTAGCTAATTTCACTTAAAATGATGTATTCTAGTTCAATCTGTGTTGCTGTAAAGGACAGGCTTTCATTCTATTTTATGGCCAAATAATATGTTATTGTGTATATATCCATATTTTCTTTATTCATCTACTTATCAATAGATATTTTGGTTGATTTGATATCTTGGATATTATGAATAGTGCTGCAATAAACATGGGAAGTCAGAGACCTATTTGATATAACAATTTCAGTGATGAAACTGTTGAATCACATGGTAGTTTTATTTTTAGTTTTTCTGAGAAATTTCCACACAGTTTTTCATAGTTGCTGTACTAATTTACATCAACAAATTAGATCTAAAAGAAACATGCCTCAACACAGCAAAGGTTATACACGACAAATCCACAGAAAAATCACACAGAATGGGGAAAAATCAAAAGCATTTCCTCTAAGATATAGAATAAGACAATGGTATCAATTTTCACTACTCTTATTTAACAGGTATTAGAAGTCATAAAGGAATTAAGCAAGAAAAAAAATAATAAAGGGTGTTGAGATAGGAAAGAAGAAACTCAAATTACCCCATTTATATATAACCTGATTCTATATGTTGAAAAACTAAAAATGCCACCAAAAGACTATTAAAACTCATACAACACTGATGAATGAAATTAAATATGACACAGAAAAAAATGACAAGATATCCTAGGTTAATGGATTGTAATAATGTTGCTAAAATGTCCTAAAAATAGATTTACAGATTCAATGAAATCCTAATCAAAATAATAATGACAGTTTTCACAGAAATAGAAAAAAATAAAATTTATATGCACTTATAAAGGACCAAGAACAGGCAAGTAATCTTGAGCAAAAATAGGTCAAAGCTAGAGGCATCATTATTCCTGACTCTAAAATATAATATAAAGCCATAATAACAAATACAGCATGTTACATCAAATTGATAGAGATCATTTGATCAGAATTGAGAACCTAGAAATTAATACACATATTTGCAGTCAACTTATTTGCAATGAAGGTACCAAGCTGTCCATTGGAAAAAGAATAGTATCTTCAATAAATGGT
Organism: Marmota monax; assembly: GCF_021218885.2. Lineage (NCBI taxonomy): Eukaryota > Metazoa > Chordata > Mammalia > Rodentia > Sciuridae > Marmota > Marmota monax. The sequence continues at coordinate 2,049,399 of NW_026692881.1, forward strand.
ACTGGGAAAACTAGATATTCATATGTAGAACAATAAAAATAGACCTCTATCTCTCATCACACCTCATACAAATAAGAACTCAAAATAAATAAAAAATATGGATTTGGAACCTTAAACTATGAAACTACTGAAAAAATAAATAAAAATATGTATAGGGAAAACCCTTTGATACATGGTGTTAAATAGAAGTTTTGGGGATAAGACCCTGAAAGGAGAAGAGACAAAAGTAAAAATAGACAAATGGGACTATAAAAAACTATGAAGCTTCTGCAACTAAGCAAACAATCAACAAAATAAAGAGACAACCTTCAAGGTGGGGGAAATATTTGGAAACCATTCATCCAACAAAGGGATTAATGTCTAGAATATAAAAGAACTCCACATTCAAAAAAAATGATTAGAAAAAATGATCTGGATAAATATCTCTCAAAGGAAGACATACAGAAGGCTAAAAAGTATATAAAAACGCCCAGTATCACTAATGATCAGAGAAATAAAAATCAAAAACCATAAGAAAATATCATTTCATCTTATTTGGAATAACTATTGCCAAGCAAGCAAAAAAATAACAAATGCTAGAAAAAATGTAGTAAAAGGAAAACAGGTATACATTCCCTTATTAAAGAAGGCTTCTATCTCTCCTTGTCATTAATGGATATTTTCTGGAATCACAGATTGGTTGCTGAAGGTCATCTCATGGCAAATAACCTCTTGCTAGCTATGCCAGAACTTGAGCAACCTGGTAGATTTGATAACTGTATGATTGCACTTGATCTGCCTGTTAGCATTTAGACACAAATAGTGCTTCAGAGTTTATAAATAGGAATAAATCCTGATTTTTAACTCCTATGAATAACTCTAAGAAAATTAGAGAAAATATTATGTACATTAGATTTTAATTTGCTTTTCATATGCAGAGACCATCTGGAAATTATAGTTTAAACTTTTCTTCTCCAGTGCTTACCATTTAAAAAAATTAAATTGTACTTTAATCTAAGAACATACTGCTTTAAAAAACATAATAAGGGCTTATTTGGTTAGCAAGAAACAGACCTGCTCATTCCAACATGAATTGGCACTTAGAATCTTGGTATAATTTGGATAGTCCGTGAGTGCCCATAGGCCTGCTTTCCTTTCTGAATTTTAAAAGAAATCCCTGTACATACAGGATAAGAAGTTGAGTTTCAGAGTCAATCCAAGGTAGTCCTCAATCTAGACATAACCACTTTTTAATGTTGTGTCCTTGGCCAAATGCGTTAAGCTCAGTAAGCTTTAGTTTTATTATGTGTAGAATAAGGATTATTATAGCTCTGTCCCATTGTTTGTCTTGAAGATTAAATGAGACATGTAAACATTTTAGCAGAATATCTGGTACATGTCAACAGTTAATACCTTAGTTTTTGTTGTCATAATTATAAATATTATTTAAAAATTATACTTGTGATTCATTGCTATTGTTAGCATTATTAAATTCATGCCTTTTACATTAAATAAGTCATCCATGGTGTTGCTAACATATGCCTATTCCCTGTCATCACTTGATCTGATTTGCTTTGCTTCCAACTGCTGAGCTTTCTGCTCTGTGGCATATAGGGCTAAAATTTTCAGTTTTCCTTATGAAATGCTTCGGTGGAAAGCCAGAGTTTGTAATGAAGAGCTTTCCAGGTGAGCAGCCCTCCTAGTAGAATCACAGTGATGGAAAGACATGTATTGGACTAGAGAACTTTTCAAATGCTTCCAGATTTGGGATTCCTAGACTCTAAGGTCTCCAAGGAGAATTGCAATTTCTTGTCCTGATTTTGTGTTCAGGTTTAATATTTGTGACTCTGCCAGCTCTCCTCAGAATATTTTCCACTAGTAACTTAAACATCTTGCTGTGTTAATTATCTAAAAGTTTGGAAATAATATCAGTTTACATATTTAGAAAATGAGAATGTACCACAGGAAGGACATATTGTAATAAATATAAAAAAGATACTTTGTTCATAGCAACTTTTATAGTATCTCTTGCACATAACAAGCATGGTTAGATTGATTCCTAAATGCTACTGTGATACCTGTCCATTATGTCCCTAGTATAAAGCCTGGAAAAATCTTAACTACACAAATGTGTTCCCAATGTAACCTTGCTCCATCCAAATAGTCTTATGAGCTTCTCATACACTAAGTGAATGCAAAGATTGGCCAATTTTTAGATAAACTGGAAAAAAGAATGCATCCTTAAATAAATTGCTTGTTTATAATTTATAAAACACTCTTATCCAAATTGATAATGATGTATGTTTGAATAATTCAAGAAACAGGATGTCAATAGCTTTTAGCATCAGGTACCTAGAGAGCTTCTGCTTTTGAATATTAATTTGACTAATTTGGGATATTAGGCCATTTAGTATGGTAAGCACATATGCAGAGTAGTAGGATTCTTGAAGGGTAATTTAATCCTAAATGGGGCCATCTAGAATTTTATAAAAATTCAATAATTATCCTAAGGTCTCCTAAGAAATATTTTCTAATTAATAAAGAACAAGATACCCCAAGTAAAATGTAAATGGGCAAAAAATGCAGTATTGGAAATGCCTCTGGAAGGAATCAGTACCAGGATGCTTCATTTTATATTGTTTTCCTCTTACTTATGGTTTGATAATAATGGTTTGATTTTTTTCAATTTTAAGACACAAAAATATAGGTAACATAACTTTTAAAAAGAAAAGTGAGACTAAATCAAATCAAGAAGCTTCTGCAGGGAGACAGAAACAATTAACAGAGTGAAAAAAACACAATATATGGAATGAGAAAAATTTTTGCAAACCATGTATCTGATAAGGGACTATATCCAGAAAAATAAGGAGCTCCTACAACTTAATAGCAAAAGAGAGAAAACCCAAATAAAGCGATAAAAATGGGAAAGAACTTGGGTAGACATTTCTCTAAATAGTCAACATTTGTATAAAAAGATGCTCTACTTTGCTAGTCATCAGGGAATTGCAAATCACACCTATAAGGAGATACCACCTCACATCTGTTAGGGTGCACATTATAAAACAAAGAAAAATAATAACAACAAAAAATGGAAAATAACACCTTAGGATGTGCAGACCCTGGAAATATATGCATTAATTGGGGAATACAACACTTTGTTGCCTTTATGGAAAATACTGTGGAGATTTCTCAAAAGATTAAAAATCAAAAAGAATTGAAATCGGTCTATTGCAGAGATAATTTGTACTCTTGTTTTCATTATATTATTCACAATAGCCAAGAGACAGAAAGTGTTTACACTAGCAGATAAACAAGGAACTGTGGTGCACAGGAATATAGGAAATTTGGTCAAGTGTTACAACAGGGAGAAGGCTTGAGGATATCAAACTAAGTGAAATAAACCCTTCATAGGGGATGATTTTGCATGATTACACTTACATGAGATCATTAAAGTAGCCAAATTCAGAGAAATAGAAAATAGAATGATGGTTACTTCATTACAGGGACTGGGGGAGGGAAAAATCAATATATAGTGTTTCACTTATGCAAGACAAAAAAAGAAAACTTCTGGACATCTACTATACAACATTGTGATTATGATTGACAATACCGTATATTTACATGAAAGTTTAAAAAGATAGCTCTCTATTAAATGTTATTTACCAAAAATTTTTATAAAGTCCTTTGAGGGAATATACTTTTTTCATCAAAGTGCTACGTTGTGAAGATACAAAGAATAAAACTCTTTTGTTCTAATTCATAGAATAAAACCCTATCTGGACAAACAAGGAAATAATGTAAGTCAGTATAAAAGTCAGTGATTTATCATCCTGTAAATATGCAAATACAGTTAGGTAGAACACTTTTATAGGGGATTAGTAGAGACAGTGTTTCCAATGACAAATTTATGTTTATATTGGGTGCAATATATCAATCTAGTACATTTTTTTCCATCTTTTGTCTTAATAACCAGCCAGGCATGGTGGAACATACTTGTAATACCAGAAGTTTGGGAGGCTGAGGTAGGAGGATCACAAGTTCAAAGCCATTCTGAGCAACTTAGCAAGGCTCTAAGCAACTTAGCAAGATCCTGCTTCAAAATAGATAGATAGATAGATAGATAGATAGATAGATAGATAGATAGATGAAAAGGGCTGGGACATGGCTCAGTGGTTTAGGGCCTCTTGAGTCAATCCCTGGTACCAAAAATAAATAAATAAATAAGTACAATATTTTCATTATTGATACCAAAGCCCTATTCTATTATATGTGCACCAAATCTATTTCAAGTCTATTGAAAATATATAGCTTCTAGTAAGAAACCTAGAATACAGACCTTTTTCTGCATCTTTCTACAGTTCAGTGCTGTCTCTGTAGATAATGCCATGTAGAGCCATTTGCAATTTCATATCTGGGAAAGTTAGAAAAACTGAAGCATAGACATGTTGAGTAACTTGTTTGAGGTTGTAAAACTGGTAAGGAACAAAGCCAGGTTTTACACTCAGTCTATCTGATTTCAAAACTCTGTCTATTGAATCATTTCCATCTCATAATAATATGTTTTCAGTTCTCTTGTGTGACAGTCAATCTGAATTTTCAATTTGATTAGCTTAAGAGATGCCTAGGAAATGCCTAAGATTAAAAGACTTCTGAGTGTGTCCATGAGGGTGTTTCCAGAGAGATTGACAGGTGGGACAGCAAACTGAGAGGACAGACCCACCCTGAATATAGCTGGTGGATAGAATAAAAGGCAGAATCAGTGGAAGCCACGGTAGATGCAAGTGCTGTTCTTTGAGTGCGTACATGGATTGCTGCTGCCATTGCCTGTGGACATTGTACTCCAGTTCCTTCCCTCTTCCAAGGTGAACTCTAACCAGTGATTCTCCAGGGAGTTTTCTGGCTTACAGTTTTAGACTGGGGCTGGATTATTGGTCCCTCTTTTTCTGAGGTTCCAATTTCTTAGACTAAGCATTTTCTAGTTCCTTTGGCTTTCCAGCCTGCATATAGCCATTGTGGGACTATTCAGCTTCTAATCATATAAACCAATATAATAAATCTCCTTTTATAGTCATCCATATACATATTGTGCTGATTCTATAACTATACAGAATCCTGGCTAATTTATCATAAAAATAAATTTGTCTCTTGAACTAAAGGTCCCCATCATCACCACCTAGTGCTTTGCTCCCCTTGCTACAAAATTCTTCAAAAGATGCAAGTGTGCTTGTGAAAACCAGTTGCTCTATTTTCATTCTCAGAGCTTTTTCTAGTTTGGCTTACACCCTCATTCTGGCACAGAGATCTCCCTGATCCCAGGCTGCTAAATCCCATGGTCAATCCCCAGTCCTCTGACTTCCATCAGAAAAGCATTTCTGTCCTCCTTTTGAATAAACTTTCTTCATTTGGCTTCCAGTGTAATATACAGGGACTTGATTTTTCTTCTACTTGACTTTTGCCTCATTCTTACTTTGCCCTAAGATCTTAACATGGGAGCATCTCCATCCTTGATGCTTCTCATGACTTTGGTGGATCTAGTCTATGTTCACAGTTCTAAATGTCAGTTATATTTCAACCGCTTTCAAAATTAGAGATTTGTGCAGATCTCTTTTTCAACTCAAGACTTTTATTTTCAAATGTCTACCTTGGCTCTTTACATAGATGTATAGTAAATGTTTAAAATGAACCATATCCAAGATTCAAATACTAGTTTCCCTCCCAAACCTGTTTAACTTAACTAGCTATGTTTCCCATTTCAGAAATCTGTCTTGTTTCTCATAAAAGCTAGTGTTGTCACATTGATCCAAACCACAACCATTATTTGCCTGAATTATTTAAAATAAATAATAAAAATTAAATATTTTACAAGTTTTCTGGCTTCAAACATTTTGTGTCTGTAGTCTGTTTTCCATATGACATACAGAGGGACTAAAACTTAAGTCAGATGATGTCAATCCTCTACTCAAAACCCACCTAATGAATTCACTCACAGAAAAAGTCTATCTCTAATCTACTGGTCTATCTCTAGTCTCCTCTCCTCTCCTTTACTCTCCCCTCACTTTTTCATTTTCAGTTCACCATTGCACTCATTCCTTAGGACCTTAGTTCTAGATGCTTCCTTGAGCTGAGTTTCCCTTTCCTCAGACAATAGCTTTATTCACAACCTCATGTCTTTTAAGTCCTAATTCATATTTTAAACTTTCAGTGATCTCTACTCTGAGCTGTCTATTAACACTGTAAATCATGGGCCACGTCACTTGTCCTGTTCCCATTCAGAAAAAAACAAAAATTTGTCATGAGATATTTATCTGATAACAGACAAGAAAATTTACTTATTTATTATAATGATTATTATGGTTTAGGTATCAGGTGTCCCCCAAAAGCTCATGTGTGAGAGAATGCAAGAAAGTTTAGAGGTGATATGATTGGGTTATGAGAGCCTTAACCTCCGCAGTGCATTAATACCCAGATAGGGATTAACTAGGTGGTACCTGTAGGCTGATAGGATGTGGCTAGAGAAAATGGGTGTGTTATTGGGGTATGACTTTTGGGTTTATATTTTGTCCTGGGTGAGAGGAGAAGTCTATCCCTGCTTCCTGGTGCAATGTCCTGAGCCACTTTCTCCCCCTGACAATCTTCTGACATGATGTTCTGCCTTGCCTCAGACCCAGAGCAATGGAGTTAGCCATCTATGGATTGAGACCTCTGAAACCTTGAGCCCCTAAATAAACTTTTCCTACCCTAATTGTTCTTATCAGATCTTTTGGTCACTGCAATGAAAAGGATGCCTAAACAATGGTTATTTACAATCTGCCTTTCTCAACTAAGATATTAGGACTACAAGAGCAGATACCTGGTCCTTTTCCCACTACTTTATTCCAAGAGCCTGGATGGAATGGGACCTGAGGCATAATAGCATCCCAGAAAATACTTGTTCAGTGTGCAAATGAAAAATGAGTATATAGCTAATCTCTTTTAGCTTTCTTGGTAGAAACTTAAGGTTAAAATTGTTCTCTGAAGATTCAAAGGATGATATCATTTTTCTCTCACAATCCCATCTGTCTAACTAAAGTCTCATTTTCCCCCTATTAGTCATAGGTCTATGTAAATTTATTTCAGTTTGCATATAAATCACCAAAGCAGTTCAATGATATTGATCTTTGTTGCTATTTAATGGGTTGGTCAGTGATTACCTCTAGACATGACCCTGAATCAGCATTTGCTTGTGTGCCCTCTGGCTTGTAAATAAGTGGAATAATGTCCTTTGGCTTTGCTTCTGCAAACTCCGGGAGCATTTCTCTTGCCTCAAATGCTTATCTGTGGGCTCTCTGGTTTAAAATGAAAAACAATTGGGATATAAGAAAGAATGAGAATCATTCATAAATATTTTTTTCTCCACTTTAATTGCCCTGATATTAATCTCTTGTTATGACAGCAAAGCCTAGCCCTTCTCGGATTCTTTGAACACTGTAATTCAATAATTTGATCTTCATGGGTAGTGAATTTATCTGTCACAGTCAGTTGTCCCTTCACTCTTTGAATCAACTAGCATTTACCCGTATGAAACACCATTTGTCCATCACTTCTAAAACCCTTGAAAATTTCTAGCTGCTACTTGGAGCTGGGTGTGAAGGTTGACATGGATCATCTATTCTTTCCAGAATGACAAATAGCTTTACATGGTGATCCTCACATTTTATCTTAATTTCTTGGCAAACGTTAATTTAATTTTCTGCTAAATGGTTTCAATCTCAAGCAGAACCAAAGAGAACTAAGTGACTATCTCAGAAATATTCTCTGACTTGTCAGGATATATTTAATTTCCATTTAAATGAAAATTAAGTAATACTTAGTGGTGATTTTTTAAAAATCATCAACATAATTACTAATGTCACTGTGAACCTCTGAGAAATGTTAAACTTGAATTTCCCAGGAGGTGCTGATATAGTGGAAAATAAATTATGTAGTGGTTATCTAAATTTATTTCTTCTAGAGAGACTGGAGAGAAACAATACAGACTGAGAATATTGTAGAACTAGAAATAGTCTTAGATATTATCGAGTCCAGTCATGAAAGAGTTTGCAGAAAGAGAAAGTGAAGCTCAGACAGGGTTGATGAATGCATAAATTCACATGGTATCAAATTGGGCAGAGGTCAACTGAAATCCCTGGTCTTTTAAGTTAGCCTTGTGAGTTCTGAAATTATATGCAAACTTTGTTGAATGTGTACAGAAGAACAATTGATTAAAAGTGGTATATAAGATATGGAAAATGACAAACCCCAAAATAAGGTTGTCTGAGGAACCTGTGTAAGGAAGAAGGCAACACACTGATAGCATTGATTCTTCCCCAATAAATCCTTTCCCAGTGACAGTACAATGGGACCCTGAAGGAAAAGAGATAAGCAATGGACGCTGACTCCAGACGCTCCATTCTTTTCCAAGTAAAATGTTGCCCAGTGAAAATAGATTTCAAATTCGCACACACCTGTTTCCTTAGTGCCCAAACTGACATGCTCTGTCAATAATTAAGTCACCTCTCAGTGTAACATATATAAACACAGACTCCCTCTTTGGCCAGTGACTCATTTTCCATCAGGAAAGTGGGTCCACCAGAGGCTTGACTCCACCACTGAAAAAAGGCTGTGCTGATCTATGAAGTTTGCACTTGCTTGGTCATTCTGTGCTAATGGTGTACATAGCGATTGAGCACAAAGGTTATTAATCTCTCTAAACTTGAGTGCCAGGTTCTACCTGTGATTTCATGGACATAGTTGGTCCCTTTTGTAAATATAATCCCAGGGTCCATGTAAAAGTAAAGTGAACTCTGTATTCAGTTTCAGACATTGATGAATTATTTAGATGGCACCCCCAAGGCTTTGGATTTCTGTGACTTCAGCATTCTCTGAGCACAAGTACTGTCCTTGGAACAAAATGCTAACTGTGTTGCCAGGTGCCCATGTGGGGACGTAACAAAACACTTGAAACTTAATATTTCTAAACGAAGAAGATATTACATTTTTATCTTCTACCTCCCTTGGCACAATTACAAGTAAAGACATGCATAAGTAAGAAAGTCCAAATATAATCCTGCTTCCCCAAAAAAATTATTATAGGATTTTAAAATAATAGAACATGTGATGAAATGCAATTATAATTTTCTTCCACTATAGTTTGGAGGCTGTGTGTATGTTTTTTGATGGGAGAATCAGGTGTCAACATCAAAGAATTTTAATTTGTTCCTTAATAGGTCAGAAAATTCTAACTTTATATGCCATATATGCAAATATGAGTTGTATGGAAAAAGCATTGACATCTCTGCTTTGTCACTAAATCCATCATCCCAGGCATACCAGCTCACTTATAGACACCATTTTCCATCTATAAATGAAATAATTACGGAGATTATTCAGGCTTTGTTAATCATCAATATCTATTTGATGATTTGCTACCAAACTCAAACTGCAAGTCTCTGCTATAATTTTCTGAGACTGAAATTAAAAGAGTTATTTCCTGCATATTCCAAAATAATATTCATCTGAGACCCTGGCAAATAAAATCTGACTACTATCCATATAACAGCCCCAGATAGATTTATTCCTGCTATTTCTTAATTTGAGTTGAACAATTGCAGTCCTAAGGCCATTCCTTCTGTGCTCCTTAAGTTGACCACTTAGGATCATAATAAATTATACACAGTAGGATTTTCTAGTTGAGAAAATACCAAGACTAGATTTTAATTTTAGATCTTAAGGCTCAGCAAAAAGAACTTGATAATAATTGATTATTTTTGTCTCACATACTTCCCCTCCATTTCTCTTCTGTTCTTCTCTACCTTTTATTTGCCCAACTAGGTCTCACACATCAAAAGAAACAGATCTGTGTTCCCTTCCTACTGCCAGTTTCCCAGAATAACCTGGGAATGTTGTTCATGTCTACTTGCTGATCAAAATGTTATGGGAAATCCTTCTTACACAATGTGAAGGGTCTACTTTACATGATTAGATATCGTAACACTGAGAGGAAGAAGCCCCAGACAGATGGGGAGCCCAGTGGTTAATCCTCATCTACCTCTTGGTAAATCCCCCTCTGGCCACCACTGCCTTAGTGCTCACCCCTGTGTGCTCCAATGTTTCAGCACAAATAAGGGACAAAGTACTGATATCCTATCCCTTTGCCTTCAAAGGGATATAAGAATAAAAATACTTTCTGTGGATTCTTGCCTGAAAAATACAAAAATACTCTTCTGAAAGCTGCAAAGGACACTTGATAAGATTTCACTTTATTTCTTTATTATATTTTACATTTCTTGAAGTTTATAAAGAAGTTGAAAGCTGCCTAGCATACACATGCCAGTGGGGTGTCTCTGACAAGATGCCCTCATGGACAAAATGTTGACATTAGCATAATGCATAGGATTTATGTAAAATATTCAGACATATTCTGGGAGTAAAGAATAAAATGTTGTTTTAAGCTTACTGATACATTAAAGCAATTGTAGACTTACAGAATGATCCTTAGTGATAAAACTTAGAGAGAAATTAAGGGTGAGAGAAAAAGTAATTGACCTCTAGTAAACACCATGCAGCGTCAGTATGAGGCAAGGAGACAAGGTCAGCATTCATATTTCATAAGACTAGTAATAACAATACTGTAATCTGCACAGCTACCTGGGATGTGAGATGATATTCTATTTCTGGTACAGTCAGCTTTCCTTTATGTATGGTATCCTTCTCTTTCCATGTGAAAGTTATTTATATTCACTTTTAAATTAAAATAATCACAAAAACTGTTGCCTGTTTTCTCAGAACTCTCTATGGACATGATTGTTTATTTTCCTTCAGTCCTTATTATTTCTTATAGGTATTTACTTAACATATTCAAGAATAGACCATACACATCCTTTTTTCCTGGTTTATTCTTTGCACATATTCCTATGCTAACAAACCTCTTTGTAAATCACCTTTTTGCAAATGTTTACACTAACTACCAAGTACCAAATAACAAAGTTTACTTAATTTTACCTCCCATTAATTGGATATTTGGGTTAATTCCAAACTTTCATTATTAACATAAGCTGCATTAAAATTTTGTGCATAGGCTGTTTTTCTATTTCAGATTCCATTCTTAGGACAGATTCCCAGAAGTAGAATTGCAGACTCCAAGGGTTTGAATCTGTTCCTTTCTTAAAAGGTTTTTTTAAATACAAGTTTCTGAATCACAAACCAAATAAGGTGCTTTGATTTTCACATTTAAAATCTAAATTTGTTAAAGGTTCTGTTAGGCTGACTTTGACTTTTTTTTTCCCCTCAGTTTCTGGTTAAAATTTCTTTCTCAGCCTGGGGTTGTGGCTCAGTGGTAGAGTGCTTGCCTCTCATGTGTGAGGCACTGCATTCAATTCTCAGCACCACATATAAATAGATGAATACAATAAAGGTCCATCAACATCTAAAAAAATATTTTTTAAAAATTCTTTCTCTATCAGTTACAGGACTGGCTACCATATTTGGACTGACTACAGTCATACTGGGTAAAACCACCAGATTTTAATTCTGTTGACTGATATCACATCCAAAGATCTGAGTGTTCTGTGGGGCAAACTGGCATCAGACACATTCTGGCTATTCCATTCTTCCATGTGATCTCACCTATCATTTTGAAGTAATTTTGTTTTTCTCCCTAATGAATAAATAAATAAAGATCAGATAAAAGACTGTATGAGTACATAACATTTCATTATTATTAACTCTTTGATGTGATATGTATCCTTGAGCAGAATGAGATTTAAAATTCCATTATTTCTCCCACAACCAGCTTCTGACAACCACCATTCTACATTCTGCTTCTACTAGTGAAACTATTTTAGATTGCACGCACATGTGATATCATGCAGTTTTTGTTTTTATGCTTTTGACTAACTTCACCTAGCATAACATTTTCTAGGATTAACTATGTCATCACAAAGTCTTTTTAAAGACTTAAATAGTGCTTCAATGTTCATACATATCACAATTCCACTTACACCTCTATGAGTCTTAGTTTTCCATATCTTGGTTATTGTGAATAATGTTACACTGAACATGTGAATGCAGCAAGATCTTCAACATGGGGATTTTATTTCCTTTGAATATGTACCCAGAAGTGAGATTACTGGCTCATGTAGTAATTCTGTTTTAAAATTTTTGGGGAAGCTCCATAATGTTTTCCATAATGGGTGTACTAATTGACATTTTTACCAACAGTGTATAACAGTGTGCTTTTTTTTACTGAGGTAATATTGCTTTGTGGTTTTGATTTAAATTGCTCTGATGATTAATGACATAGATTATCTTTTCACTTACCTGTTGACCATTTATGTCTTCTTTGAAAACATCTATTCAGGTTTTTCTGTCCATTGTTTTATTGGGTTATTTGTTTTACTTACTGCTATTGAATTATGTGAGTTTCATAAATATCTTAGCTATTAATCCTTTATCAGACATAGTTTGCAAGTATCCACACCCCAATCTATAGATTGTCTTTTCTTTTTTTAAATCATTTCCTTTGCTATAAAGAAAATAAAAATAATCCATTGTTAAGATGTTGTGAATAAGGTGATTGTTTTTCTCACTTTTGATATTTAAAGAAAAAATTGTGATGTGAGCCTAGTTTAACAGCACTCATAAGATTTGAGGGAAAAAAATAATCTTTGACTGCACCTCTGGAATGAACTCATGTACAGGAGTGGTATGCAAAATTAGAGCAGACATAGTTTTAGCTCAAAATAAGGAAATATCAAAATAAGTAAACATCACTGTCTCTTCATCAGAAACCAAGTGAAGACTTGGTAGCAAGGTTCTAATTGGTGTTTTCCATTGGTAGGTAGATAAGTTTCATAACTTTAAAATTGCCCTTCACCTTTGAAATTTACTGATTCTTTCATAGCTGGGAGGCAATCCTGTCTGGTTTGATGAATGGCTGAGCAAAAAGGGTGCAGAGATTTCTAGGAGAAAATGTATCCTAAAAAAAGAGTTACTCACAAGGGTTTGGCCTGGGCTCAATCTTTCATTCTTGATAAAGAGTTTTGGTTTCGAGAATGGCTTATTGGATGTCACTCAACATTGTCTCAGCCCCATTGTCTCATAACTCAATGTGTGGGTTCTTAAGAAAAAGAAAAGTGTGAACAAAAATGAAGAAAACAATTTTGAGTAAAACCATTTAAGACATTACTATGCAATAAGATGAAAGGAACTCATTCCATGGTCCACAGCTCAGTTTGGGCATCTTGAGGACTCCAGATGAGAATGGAGGGCATCAAAAAGAATTGGGTGATGAAAACAGCTCATTGCCTTGTAGAGAAGGAAACATGATGAGTAGCAGGAAAAAAAAAAACATTTGAAAAGGAAATGCCAGTAGACACTAGTGGTTCTCCGAGGAAGGCAGGGGTGCCCTGAGAAAGAGAAGAGACTCGCCTAGTGACAATTAAATGAAATGACGTGTGAATATGTCCCCTACATTGTAGTCAGATAGCAAGAGTGTTGAGTTCAATTTGAAAAATAATTCTCTTCCTGGGAAAACTCTATACTACTAGAGGCAAACAGCTAACATTATGAACGCTGTACAGTGCTGAGTCGTAACTCAGTTTGACTTTGTTTTTCCAAACAGTTAAAAAGAGACTTGGCTGATACTTTCAAAGGGGAAATTGAGACAGAGAACAATTCTGGAGAAGAATATTGCATTTCTCAGGTTCATTTGCTATGACTGCCTACCAAAGCAATTATAGGCAAACCTTCCTTTCTTTCCTAGAAGATAATAAAAATGATAATTAGCAATCTGCTCCACCATTTCTTCACATGTTCTTGACCTTGTCTTGCTATTTAAGGATTATCATTTTGCAGATAATTTTTAGAAAGAATATGATTTGATGTGTTTGTAAAAGCTTTATTTTCTTAAATATAAATGTTTTTCCAATGTTCTCCAAGCAAGAATTAAGATAATAGAAAAGACCCTCTTAATTCTGTTTTTTTTTTTTTACATTCCAGAAAGTTACAAATAAGCATGTACATTAGATGATATATGTTCAAAACATTTATTGGATACTTATGAATTATAAATAATCTTTAAGAGTTTCATTAGACTTATTTCATCTTTAAGATCAAGTATGGAGCATAAACACAAGTTTTGATGTCTGACTAACGTGCAGGTATTTCTCACCCTGTGGTGCCTGGGCTAAGCCTCAGCCTTCCCAGCTGTGAAGTGGTGATAATCTACCAAAGGCTTCTTGTGAAGATTAATTAGAATGAAGGGTAGGAAACAACTTGCACTGAACTCTCTGATCTCAAGAATTCTGCACTATGAGTATAAAGTGGGGGAAACAAATGACCTTGAGAACTGTTTATGATGAAGGGCTCAGGTGTCAAAGTGGGCTGTATGTACTGGGGAAGAACAAAGGAGGCAGCCCTCAGAGTAGTGAGTTCTCACTGGAAAAGGAGAGTCCGGAACTGGAATTGGAGGAAGACAGGATGAATAGGTCATCTCTGAGTCCCCAAGTCAAGACCTGCAGAATTTATCTGATGCTTTAAATTACCAGTACTTTAAGTCTTACAAGTATCCTTGTTACTTACACCCCTTGTTACTTCCTGGATACACTTCAAGGTCATTGGTTCCAGTAAGTGGCTGAACAAAGGTTGCAGTAAACCAGGAATTCAGCCAAGCCATATTAGACATATAAACCTACATCAGCCTTTAAAGCTCTTTCTTTGTCAGTATCCCCATTGTGTACACTTGGCAAACTCACCTGAACCTGTCTTGTGATACTTATGGCATCTGTCCTTTCTCTCTGGATTAATTTCCTGTGCCTGTGTTTAATGCTGGATGTTTTAGGTTCTAATTATTTCAGCAGTTTTGTTGCCCAACAGATAGCAACTTCTAATTTGCATCACATCTCTGAAAGCATTTCAGAAGGTCCTTAGAATGTTTGTCCAGTGGCAATAAGGAAGACAGAGTAGAACTAGAAAGTGTCTGTTTCAAATGATGACCATACCTCCTTAGGTAGGAATACTGGTGCCTAACCTCAACTTTTTGCACATGTATCTTTAAAAACAACTGTCCCTTCTCCATGTTCACATTAAACTCATTAATTTCTCACCTTAAGAAGTTCAAAAAGCTCTCTAGTCATCCCTTGTTATACATGGTGAATTGGTTTCAGAATCCTCATGGATGCCAAAACCTGTGGATACTCAAGTTCCTTATATAAAATGCTGCAGTATTTGCCTATAAATACTATACAATTTGTACCTCTGGGAAAATATGAGAATGTTGTAAACCGGGGAAGCAGCAATAGTTAGTAGTAAGATAGGAACAGATTTTAAGGTCTAAGGTGACAGATGATTATTTAATGAAGGTAAAGATAGAGCATGATTTGCATTTGTAGGTAGACCATTGGGTGGATGAGGCAATTGACCAAGAAATGAAATAAAATCTGTCCCTTGTATCCATGGGTTCATCATGTATGGTTCTAACCAACTTTATACAGATAAAGAAATGGGGAGAAAAAATTTGCATGTTTATTGAATATGTATAGACTTTTAAAAATCTTGCCATTATTCCCTAAACAATGTAATATAATAACTATTTACATGACAGTTGCATCATATTAGATATTATAAATAATCCAGAGATCACTTAGGATATATAGAGGAGGTACATAGTTTATATGTAAATACTGTACCATCTTATTCAAGGGACTTGAGCATTTGCACATTTTGGTATCCATGAAGATCCTGGATCCAATCCACTATGTAAAACAAGGAATGACTAGAGAGCTTTTTGAACTTCTTAAGGTAAGAAATTAATGAGTTTAATTTGAACACAGTCACAGACTTGGAAATGACAAGAACATTGATGATGTGTGAAGGAGTTCATGGGAATCGGTGGAATTCATACTGAACAAGGACTCCCTGTCCAAAGTACATTGAAGTTAATATTGTGGAACTAGTTGTTGCTTTAACTGAGAAGTCAATCAGCAAGGAGAACAGGACAAAAAGCTCAATTTAGCTTCCTGGATTGGTTGGTAGGGAGGGGATTTATAGGAAGGCAATATAGAGAAGCTGCTTATTGATTTAATAATAGGAAGGAGAAAGTTTAGAGTTCTTCTATGCAGGTGTAGATAGTCATCATTACTCTTCATATTTCATGTGTTTCTTTTGAGGGAGTTATCATGTTCTGCTGTGATGTCAAAAGATCATAGACCAGACAGAACTGGTTTCTGCACATGTCTCTTCTTTAAAAGCTGGCTTTGAACCATCACTGAGTAGATTCTAAGGGTACTTCCTGAAAACTACTTAATCACTTGTTATTTAAGAAATTTATGAACAAATATCTCTGGGTTTCAAGTGATTTCAGACTCAGCACAGTCAGTGGAGCGAAGGAAGTTGACCAGGGAGAGAAGCGTCATCTCTTGGATGCACCTGCATTCACCTGCTACTATGGCACTGCAGCTTCTTGACGTTGTCCCCCTCTGGTTGTATTCAGCACAACAACATGAGCAAGACTTTTTAAATACAGCTAACATTCTCCTGATCAAAACCTGCCAGACACTCTATTTTACCCAAAATTTTCAAGATGCTACAGGCCCTTTGTGACCAGCTAACCCCTTCCCCACATGCTCTCTAAATTCTTCTTATATAGTTCATCCCCTCACTCCATTCCAAAGCACTGTCTATCTTACTCTTCCTCCAACATGCCAGCAATATTCTTGCTTCAGTCTGTGCAGTGGTTATTTCCTTTGCTGAGAATATTATTTTCCCAGAAGCAGCACAGCTTTCAGATCCATGCTAAATGTTGTCTATTCATCAGGAGTCTGTTAACCGCATTTTATTAGCTATCAATTTCTCTACCACCAAAATGGGAGTCCACCTTCCTGCAGTCTTGATTCCTGCTTTATTTTATTCCATAGCTGATAGTCTTGTCTTTTGTCCTACCTATTTCATCATCTGAGTATTGCCTATCTCTCCTCTTCAAATGATTAGGACAGCCTTGTGTCTCTTTTGGCCTGTGCTGTACATATAATACCCCACATAGTGAAGAGCACATAAGAGCCGCTTAATGACTCTTAGTGAAGGAATGGATGAAGAAGGGAATGAATGAAATCTGGAGTGATGCAGGGTCTTAAGGCAATAGGAAGAAGAATGAAATAGGGATAGGGTACATGTCAAAAATATCTGGGTGACAGTTGAAATGACTTTGATGGCTTTCCTCATTTTTATTTTATGTATTTATTTATTCCATTTCATCAGTAATCTAGAAGTCTCAGAAGTGAGCTTATCAGGTCCTGGCATCCCATTCCTCACATATGAGCACACAAGTATGCGGCTTCTGGGAGGCTCCTTGAACTTTTTCAGGGCAGTAGCATTCTTCACTCTCTCTGATAATTTCAGACTCCTGAGGGGGAAAAATCAATTTAGCAGCACAAATTTTCATCTACTTTTGGTGTTTGTGTTGTCCCTCAGAGGAATTGAGGGAGACTTTATTGTAGGGGTAAAATAAAAGGGGTTAAAAAAAAGGGAGGGCTTCTTTCTATACCCTTAAGCCCCAGGCACATAAACTAAGGCCAGTTTGCTGGAAATCCATCATTTATTTCTTATAATAAATCTTGTTCTTTCTAGTGACTTAATGAAAACTGTATAAGAAAAAAATAATTATATCCCTGTACTTTGGCAAGAACATTAGCATTGAAGCCAGAAAATCTGAATTTGAATCTTTAGTCAGCTTTTTTCTAAGTGTGTGATATTGGAATATTCACAATTTCTGTGTGCCTCTGTTTCCCCACTTTTTTGGATGAGGGTACCAGGATTTGAACCCAGGAGCATTGTACCATTGAGATACATTATCAGTCTTTTAAGTATTTATATAGTGACATTGTCTTGCTAAGTTGCCAGACTGGCCTGAAAGATTTGATCTTCCTTCATCAGCCTTACAAGTAGTTGGGGAAGATATATATATATATATACATATATATATATATATATATATATATATATATATATATATAGAGAGAGAGAGAGAGAGAGAGAGAGAGAGGTGCTCACCAGGATACTTAGCTTCCTCACTTATTAAATGTAGTAATAATATCAGTCCTGCCTTGCTTCACATAACTAGTGTGGAATTTAATGAGGTTATTTGGGAATTAATTTGTAAAATGTAAAATTTATGAATTTTATGTATTATACAGCAATCTATAAAGAAATTGCTTTCCTCTGAGATTTCTTTGTAGATCCTGCAAATCAGACAATTCCAGGTCTTAGTCTATGAAATATACTTATTTTAAAGTTGACTGATTTAAAATGTAATTCTGTTTCAGGATTAGCATTCTTTTGTCTTCTAATTTGATTTGCCTGATATGTTGTGAAGTGTATGTGATGAAATGATTATAAGGTAGATTTGGAGTTGTTAAAGGGTGCTTCCTCTCTCAATGGAAATAACCATTTCATTTTGTAACTTATCCATTTCTACTAGAAAAAAGTTGAGAAACGAATCAAAGTGTGTCAATATTCTGTATCTCCTGATTTATTTTAAAAATGGTGTTCTTAATCATAGTGAAATAGAAGATTGAAATTTGTAAGCTGTGTAAATATTCCCTCATAGAAAGAAATAGACTTTGTGAACTTTAGCAGATGATGAAGAGATGCCTGTCAGAGGCATGATCATGGTAAATGACAAAAGAACAAGACCCAGTAGGCCCACCTGGCTCCTTGTTAACTTGGCATTTTTAGGAAACAGGGGTCAGTAGAATCTTCTTGAAGGAGGTATGCTTTTCAGGGAGGCTTTGACTATAATTTATTTTAAGAATAACTGTGACAAGAGCTTGGGAGGCTGAGGCAGGAGGATCACAAGTTCAAAGTTGTCCTCAGCAATTTATCCAGTCCCTAAGCAAATTAGTAAAACCCTGTCTCAAAAAAATTAAAAATACTTTTTAAAAAAAAGTGCTGGGGATGTGTGGCTCAGTGGTTAAGTGCGCTTTAGTTGTTCAATCCCTGGTAACAAAAAACAAAAACAAAACAAAACACACCTGTGAGTTTTCATTTAAAAGGCTACAACTGTAACCCAGAACTTTAGTCATTATTTTTATACATCTTTTTCTCACAAAATCATTAATTGCCTTCTCTTTCCCAGAAACTTCTAATATGTGGTTTGCTCTCAAATTTATAGATATATTCCATTTCTTTAAAAAATTAACCAATTTATGCTTACCCCTCTTATGATGGAGAAATAATTGTAGGAAGACTGCTGATCTGTCAGTATATGATAAGCTAGTAGGTCACCACATTTCTGGGCCTGGGTCTTTGAATTAGAAGTTCATTGAGGCCATTATGCTACTACACCTAAATACCAGGGCACTAGCTCCACCATCTCCAAATCTCATGGGTCAAGGAGATGATTAAGATGTCAATGAAGTCTTTGGTTGAGAAATGAAACTGCAGCGAGAGAATGGTATTCATAGCATCTGGGTTACACATTCTACTTCTTCAGAAAACCTAGGTGAGACACCAAAAGCCAATTTGGTGTTTCTTTGGGGAACCTGGATGCAGAATCTAGAGAGAAGCCAGTTCTATGGAGCTGATATCTGGTATATCCACTTGTACTTTGAAAGGTACCTCTACATTGTTATGGCATTCATATCCAGGTGTTAGCTTCCCTCTGCTATGGACTGAGCTGGGGATTAACTACTTATTTCACATCTATTAAGATCTGTGCACTCAACTAAATGTGAGCACTTCAATGAATAGAATATCATGATGGTAGATCCCTCATGGGGACATTAGTCTATTCAGAAAAATAGTTTCTAGGCAAATAATTTTAATGGTGTTGAGGGTATGGCAGTACAATATGAGATGCTATAGGATAAGCCAGTAATAGTACTTAACCTGACATGGGAGTTGGGGATAGGTCACGCCCAACTCAGTACTTAAAATTTGAGATCCCCCAAATCCAGGTTTGTGCGACCTTAGTCTGAGTGCTTTTTCTTTCCTGTTTTTGGACTCATGTAGTAGACAAACTTTAGAGGGAGAAGACAGTGTGACTAATAACCATGTATAATATAATCTCTGAACACCATCTTTTAAATGGAGAAAATGTCATCCCTACCCCCTAAATTTCTATAAATATGCACTGAAACACTGCCTGTAGAACACAGAAACAAAGATGGAATTTCTGATTTTCTGAGCCCTTTATTGTGATACTATCATCAGCTCTGGTTTGTGGATTTGGTTATGGTTTTGGTTCACTTTGGAGAAGGCTAATTTCCATTAGTCTGAGCCCTCCATGAATGACCAGTTAGATGTCTTCTAAAGAGACTCTCCTCTTGTATACAAGATGTACACAAGATGAATAATATCTTGTGCTCCCCACCTGGATTTTCTTATGTTGGAAAGAGCCGTTTTAGAATCTCCCAGACAGACCAATGGGATGTACTGTGATATATCACACTGATATCAACACATCTGTAAATGGCACTTTTCCAAGCATGGCACATTTTCCTGGGTTTGTGGATGAGTTTCTCATAATATAGTGTAGTTAAACTTGTTCTATTAATGAGAGTCATAGCACTATGGATGGCCAGGCATGATAATGCAATTCTGAATGGAATTCTAATGTATGGAAACTAAGAAAAGGTGACTCTGAGGGCAAATTGATAATTGTGGCAAGCTCAGTACTTCCCACCAATGTACAGGGATAGGTTAATTTATATTTCCCCACAGGTGTTTGTCTGATAGACTGATGATGTTAAGCAAAATAACAAAATCTGCATTTAAATGAATGTATTATAACATGGAAAAGTAGATCCAGAATACAAAGTAAGCACCAACATGTTTGGGATGATTAAATGTACAGTATCTTTAGAGTCCTCTGGGAAAACACTGGCCTGAGATTTATGAGCTTCTTAGGGAGTGGCTCTTAAAGTTAGTTCCTCCTGGAGCCTGCTAATGAGTAAAGTATAACAAAGTATATGATGTTTATCTCTATACATCATACATTTTTTTCTTTACTATGGCATAGAAACACTAGACTAATGTTTTTGATAAATTAGGAAAAATGCTAAGTAAAAAAGGGCACCAAAATAGAAAATTCACAGAAGCACAGATTCTGTGGGCCAAGAGGCAAATTGATTTTATTAGCTTTTTCTTTAAGACCATGGTTAAAGTAATGACCTGGCTATTTATATTTTAAATATTACACAGATAATTTTGGAATCTAAGGGGTACCCAATTATTTTTGAGTCCTAGTCTTTCCTGAAACTTAAATAAAATCAATGCTAAAATTTAAAACACCTAATTGTAATAACCAAAAGCAACTAATCAGAAAGAATGCCAACCATAATACAGAAGCAGAATCCTAGCAGTTCCCTGATATGCAAGGTGTTCATTTTAATTAATTTTGCAATAGCAGAGGGATCTGAGAACCCAGGGAAAGAACCTGAGTGACCAAGATGATGCTCTATGACATCCAGAGAGACTGTGGCTCTTTACCTACTAATAAGAAAGTATTTCAGATTCTTAACAACTGATAACAACTGTAGTGAGCATAGCAGCTAAATATCAGCCCTGGACAGAAAAGTAGTTGACTTCTATTTTCTTGTCATATTGAACAATGGGAAGTCTCAGGCTAGTGACCATCTGCCATTTACCAGCCGTTGACTATGCAAGTCAATCTCCCTCATTGCATTTTTTTCTTCTCAGTGGTCTAGAGATACTATTATTGGCTTGGTAGGTCTGGCGGATGAGTACAGTTAGATAATTACCTGGGATACTACAGTGCAAAAGTGGAGGTGTGACAGCAGTCTAATTATAGAGGGCACCTCCTGACATTGCTTTGTGTAGGGTACATTTCCTACCCTTGCTTTGAAACATTGCTGGGGCATCCTGTGGCCATGAGTGGGCAGGAAACTCAAGCTAGGAGAAATTCATAGTTTCTCCTTGCAATTTTATTCTAAGAGAAGCATTGTGAGGGTTTTTAATGGTTGAAGCTAGTTTATCTTGATGAGTGTCACTGGATGACTGTGCAGGGATGTTACAAACTGCCTCCAGCACTTCTGCATCTCTTTTCAGAGACAAGGGAATCTGGCTATCCCTGAGATTCTTTCCAAGCAATCCCTTCCAACAAGTCCCTCTTTTACTTAGATCTTCCAGAGAAGGTTTTGTTACCTGCGATTACAGAAATGTAACTGACAACAGTTGGTTGCTATTTTTGAAGAGAAGTGACCTCTGAGCTTTTAGAGAAATATAAATGCTGTTCTTTGGATCTTTTCCCTATTCAAATGAAATTTCTTCCTTTTTTTCCTTCTTTCCTTCTCTCTGTCTCCTTTCTGTTTCCATCCATGATGTAGAGAATCAATTCTGCATCCCCTCACTGATCAACTGCAGTGCAGCCACCCAGTTCCATGGAATTTACATGTCTGGGGACAGATTTGAGCAAGCAATGCAATTATGTACACGCAGAACCAGGAAATATCCAGAAAAAAATAAATGCTTACATGAAGTTCAAATGCTATGCGATGGTTTACCTGTCTGTATATTGTCTGCTCTCAATGAAGTAATTTTCCTGATTCCAACTGTGATCCTGTCTCAGGGCTTTCACCCAGCTTCTCAGGTGGTGCAGTCTCTTTACCAATTTTATTACCTTTGTGTGATTATCAGCAAAGTTACACACAGCAGTGCAGGTAAGATATGCCTTAAGGACCGTTGTTCATGTCAAAATGTAATCGTGAGGTGGAAATTGTGTTCAGAACAATGCTGTCCCAGACCTATTAAAGAAAAAAAGAAGAAGAAGAAAAGGGAACAATGCACTGTCATAAAACCTTGGATAATGATCTCAAGCCATGCTGGGCAATGACAGCAGAGGGAGGAACAGGGATTAAGTTGCCCACCCCCCACCCCTACTTAGACTTGTACAGCTAATTTAGTGGTAGAGATATTTCCTTTCCTGCCATGAAGCTGACAGTACAAAGTGCCAGGTCTGAGGGATTCAGTAAGATCTGGGCATGGGCATGGAAATGGAAGGAGACCCTCAGGGTTATACAGTGGAGGGGGTAGAGAGAGAGGAGGGGAGGGGAGGGGAGAGGTGGGGAGGGGGGAGGGTGGAGGATGGGAAAGGCAGCGGAGCACAACAGACACTAGTATGGCAATATGTAAATCAATGGATGTGTAACTGATGTGAATCTGCAATCTGTGTATGGGGTGAAGGTGGGAGTTCATAACCCACTTGAATCAAAGTGTGGAATATGATATGTCAAGAAATTTGTAATATTTTGAACAACCAACAATAAAAAATTTAAAAAAAAGAGATAATGTATGCACATTCAAGTCAATACTCATACTACCTATTGTTCTTTTCCCGTGGTCATGTGCTACTTACACCATGTTATTCCTCACTTTTGGTACTTAATGATTCATTTTGGATATCCTTATTAGAACATAAAGGGCTTCCCTTGTTTAAAGATTGAATAATATTACATTGATAGATATAACAGGATTTAATTATCCTGTCCTCTAAAGATAAATATTAGGGTTAAATTGTTACAAAAAAAAAAAAAAAGAAAGATCTGGGCATGAGTTGATTTAGAGCAGAAAAATAAAGGAAGAGAAGGGAAGTAGGAAGAGGAGACATATACATGCCTGGGCTTGTAGAAGTCAAAACATTATCCCAAGAAAAGAGAAAATGGGATCAGGTCCCCAGTAAAACAGACCAGGTACAGGCTCAATCTTCAAGCCTGCAGGGGATAGATGGGTACTGACCACACCTAATCAGCTAGCCTAACCCTACAGTGAAGGCCCAGAGCTGCAGCTGGGAGGCACCCATGGGTGGTGCCTCTCACTCTCCTAAGCATATCAGACACTGGGGTGAGGACCACTGGCCTTTCTAGTTAGGTTCTTCACCTGAGAAGTTTTGAGCTACTGTGCCAGGCTGGAGCTGACAGCAACCTCAAGGCAATATTTGAGACTAGGGTTCTTATACAGCCCTTGTGAGGTCTAGAAGCACACAGAAAATAATCCCCTGATGAATAGAAGATATATGTAAAGATGTGATGAGTTTATTTTTTCTTGTTTCTCTGCTGACCAAAGACAGAAAATGTACAATACAACATCTGATAAGGGCAACTCTGATTATGATAAAGGGTGTTCCTAGACAAAACATTGTCAAATTCTAAGGCCCAACCTACCCAAGAGCATTTCCCTAATGGAATATTTCCCCAAAGAGATTGTTTGCAAACTAATCAAACTGAAGACTTTGTAATTAAATGTTCTGAGGTTTTAAACTGAGATCCTAGGGGCTTTCATGTGCATTTAGTTGTTTGGGTATTTTTCTACAGTAAATCAATATTTCCCTAAAACCTGTGGGAATGTACTATTCATCCAAATGGAGTTGATTAAAATGTTCACATGGTACAGAATAGAAACATAATGCATTGTTTCATAAATGAATTGATGATCAGAATTTCAGATTGGCCCTTGATTATGGACAGTTTAAATGTAACAGATAAGGCACACTTGTGACTCTACCCAGATCAAATTAATTTTAGCCTGTCAACCTCAAAACTCTCAAGCACCTTAATTTAAGAGGAGCAGTGAAAAAGAAACACAAGAAACACTATCACCCGAAAAGCACTTGTAGTAAATATAAAACTGAAAACAGGCATCACCAACGAAAAACCCCAAATACAAAGAGTAAAGATGACTCCAAAAAGCCAAACAGTATCCAAAGTGTTCGTGAAAATTCACAGAAAACAAACCCTAAAGCATGTTTGAAATCTGTAGTATTCTGGTAAAAACAATATATTTTACAGACACTAGAAGCACAGACTCATCAAGGTTCATAAACTTGATGTACAGAGACCTGCTGCTCAATTCCTCCTTAAATTCCCTGCTCTCTTAAATTCCAACCATAGACTTTATAGTTTAAATTGGACACTTTTTTTCTAGGTCGGTGCTGAATCAGGTGGGATGCTGAAATCGCATGCTCATAATGGCACTATTCCAGGCAAACCAGCACAGTGGTTACCCTAACGATTGCAGGGGTCCTTCCAACATGATTGCTCTTTGTCACTCTCCTCACCTAGAGGTCTTACCTCGTGTCACCTTTCACATGTGGAGTCTTCCAGATGTCCCATTGCTATTCTTCTTGTCTGACAAGCTTTTCTTGGTGATCTTATGCACTTTCAAGTTAACTTTGTTTCTGATGACATCAAAAACCATCACAGCCTTCTCTCTCTCCCTCTAGCTCTCCCTCTCTCTCTTATTCCAGGCACACAGGTTATCCACTATCATCAGAGAACTCTTTCCCAAAAGAAGCTCCAGCTCAACATCCCTAAATCCAAGCTCATGCTCATCACCCTTATCTCAAAATCCTGCGTTTTTCTTCTGCTTTGGTGGCACCACCTTACAATCTGCTCCATCTTACTGCACTTGCGCTATGCAATCAATGTCAAGAAAATAACTGCTAAGAGTGATGGTTAATTAGCATATTTTGAGAAAATTTTTGACAAATCTGTCTAGGTCTATCTTCTGTTTCTAGTTATTATAGAAGACCCCCTTCCATAACCCCAGCTTGTTATCATTTCATCCTAGAACACACTGAAACATTCCAAATATAAGACATGGGCACCAGGTAAGCAGAAGGGATACAACAATGAATTACAATCAAGGTTGGCCACAGCCAGAAAGTCTTTATAATGTATAACAACAAATACTCTCCTTGAGTTGGGGAAGATGCGGGACTGTAGGACTCTACTCTGTTACATGACCAGCTGGTTTTTTCCATATCTGCCACTGATTTATTTGTATTTCTAAAACAGACGTTAGATTACTGATTACCCTTTTGTATAATTATTACATTCATTTTCAAGGTCAACAAAATAGAAACCTTCAAATTTACCTATAAGACCCATCAACCAGTCATGGTCAAGCCCCAGACTACTTAATCCCCTCATATCCTGACACCCTGTACAACCTCTGCCATGCCTGTTTTCACTGTGCATTTGTTTTTCTCCAGCAGGCTCACATCTTTCCAGACCTTGCTGTCCCTGCTCCTTTACAGACACAGTTTATTTCCTGCACAGACCTACCTTCCTTAGCCAACAAGTACTGCTCATTCAGCAGCCCCTTTTTAGCCTAAGGATTCCAACTCATCCTTCATATACATCATATACACCATTTTCAGTGGTCACACCAAACATGCCCCACCTGCAGCAGGGTTAATCACTTGTTTACATTGTTCTCTAAACATCCATCCTTCTCTTATTGCCATCTTCATACCACATTCCAATGACATCTATTTCTCACTCCATCACCAGGCAATGAGCTTCCAGAAAGTAGTAGAATAGACTTATCATTGCCAGAAGCATATATCTAGCATATATGTCCAATTGTATTTCTTAGATTAATTTTAGATTCTCCTAAGGTGTGACACTGTGAGTCCCCAGGCACTGGGCTCTTTCAGTGATTCGGGAATAGGCTTATAGAATAAAGACCATATTTAGTCATTCAGTTGGAAGAGCCACAGCTCCTTTCTCTAGTGGTTTCAATCCAGGTCTTAGCATATAGCTGATGATATTTTCAAGGAAGTTTTCCCATAGTACTGTTTATGTAAGTGTGGGTCATGCTAAATGAACCAATAAGAGATGGTATTACTTTAAGGTAGAAGGAGCAAGACCAGTAAAGAGTGGGAGTCACAGAAAAGGGACTGCCTTTGATTCCCCTGTCTTTTTCTGCTGCCTCCCCATTTACCAGATGCAGCCAGAAGTCAAAGGGCAAGAAAACCCAGGTAGCATGTTTTAGTCAGCTTTTTCACTGCTGCAACTAAAAGATCTGACCAAAACAATTTTAGGGGAGGAAAAGTTTACTTAGGGGCTCACAGTAACAATCCATAGACAGCAGACTCCATTCTTTGGGGCTCAAGGTGAATCTGAACATCATGGAGGAAGAGTGTGGCAGAGGGAAACAGCTTATATGATGATCAGAAAGCAGAGAGAGAGAGAGAGAGAGAGAGAGAGAGAGAGAGAAAGACCTCTACTTGCCAATGCAAATATGTATCCCAAGGCCCCACATACCCGATGCCCACCTCTTCCATCTGCCTTCAGCTCCCACTCAGTTAATCCCATCAGGTGATCAATTCACTGATTGAGTTAAGGCTCTCACAATGCAATCATTTCCCCTGTGAACCCTCTTGTGTTGTCTCACAGTTGAGCCTTTGGAGGCTATCTCACAACCAAACCATAACAGTGCATTGTATTGAGGACAGAAAAGAATAACAATGGTGAAAAAAATGAAGAAAATCTAGCAAAAACTCCCATTTGTTCAGATGTTTCAATAGGGATTAACTAGTGAAAGCCTGTGCCTCTCCATTGCATGAGACAAGAACCTTCCTCATCCCACCACTGCTTCTACTTAGAAAGTAGAACCAGACTCAAGCCTTCATAAGGGAAGGGATCTTGACTGGCTTCAAAGCCCACAACTTATAACAGGGCTGGGGTACAAAGAAAAGAAATGATTAGCTGTTACATGAGTAGATGAGTATGAGTCTATATTGGTCTCTCAACTCCCACTTAATCCAAAAGACTTCCATTTGAATGCTATAGTGTTTTGCAAAACTACAACTCTATAGCAAAAATGCAATACTGAACTTTTGGTTCTCTTATGTCCAGAAGAAAATTGGTCTAAAAAAACTGAATACAAGAGATGGCATTTTCTGAAATTCAAATCATCAGGAAGCCTATAATAGTCTAAACTGTGTTACATGTAATTGTAAAGAAATAAAACAAACAACAAATCCCAGAATAAAAGTGAATGCCTTATCTTCCTAACTTGTGCTCAGTTCTCTGCGTTAGCTCATATTTATCTCATCTTCTCAGCTAAAATCAATGACCTATTTTTGTAGATATTCTTATGTCTTCATATTTTCTGGATGGTACACTTTGGAAGGTGTTAACTTCTCAGATGAACAATATCAAGAGCAACCTGTGTGACTTCTGTCCCCTTGTCTGTCCACCTCTTGCTGGCACTTGCTGGGAAATGAAGGTCCATTTGAAGAGGACACAAAGCTATTTGAACAAATCCAAAAGATGTGGTAAGAAGGGATGGAGTCCAGGTAGCACAGAAGCTGGCTAATTTATTTCTCTTCAAAAGTTCAGGAAATAATCCAGTCAATAAGAAGGAGAGGAAGCCAGAGGATTCTGTTAATAAACACCAGAGTGCTGGGAAGAAAGGCCAGAACAAAACTTTCCTGTGGCCTCAGCGGTTCTTGCTCTGTCACATAGTAAACAAAGGAAGAAAGGAGTGGGGTTGATGAATGGATCCTGCCAGGACTCTCTCAGATACCAAGTTTTCTCTAACTCAACTCCTAGTTCAGAGGAAAAAATTATGTTTTCCCTCAACTTTTTTTTTTTTTTTTAATTTTTTATTGTGGGTTGTTCAAAACATTACAAATTTCTTGACATATCATATTCCACACTTTGATTCTAGTGGGTTATGAACTCCCACCTTCACCCCATACACAGATTGCAGATTCACATCAGTTACACATCCATTGATTTACAAATTGCCATACTAGTGTCTGTTGTGCTCCGCTGCCTTTCCCATCATCCACCCTCCCCCCTCCCCACCTCTCCCCTCCCCTCCCCTCCTCTCTCTCTACCCCCTCCACTGTATAACCCTGAGGGTCTCCTTCCATTACCGTGCAATTTACCTTCTCCCTCCCTTTCCCTCCCACCTCTCATCCCTGTTAAATGTTAATCTTCTTCTCCTGTTCTTCGTCCCTACTCTGTTCTTAGTTACTTTCCTTATATCAAAGAAGACATTTGGCATTTGTTTTTTAGGGATTGGCTAGCTTCACTTAGCATAATCTGCTCTAATGCCATCCATTTCCCTGTAAATTCTATGATTTTGTCATTTTTTAATGCAGAGTAATACTCCATTGTGTATAAATGCCACATTTTTTTTATCCATTCGTCTATTGAAGGGCATCTAGGTTGGTTCCACAGTCTTGCTATTGTGAACTGTGCTGCTATGAACATCGATGTAGCAGTGTCCCTGTAGCATGCTCTTTTTAGGTCTTTAGGGAATAGACCAAGAAGGGGAATAGCTGGGTCAAATGGTGGCTCCATTCCCAGCTTTCCAAGAAATCTCCATACTGCTTTCCAAATTGGCTGCACCAATCTGCAGTCCCACCAGCAATGTACAAGTGTACCCTTTTCCCCACATCCTCGCCAGCACTTGTTGTTGTTTGACTTCCTAATGGCTGCCAATCTTACTGGAGTGAGATGGTATCTTAGGGTGGTTTTGATTTGCATTTCTCTGACAGCTAGAGATGTTGAGCATTTTTTCATGTACTTGTTGATTGACTGTATGTCCTCCTCTGTGAAGTGTCTGTTCAGGTCCTTGGCCCATTTGTTGATTGGGTTGTTTGTTCTCTTATTGTCTAATTTTTTGAGTTCTTTGTATACTCTGGATATTAGGGCTCTATCTGAAGTGTGAGGAGTAAAGATTTGTTCCCAGGATGTAGGCTCCCTATTTACCTCTCTTATTGTTTCTTTTGCTGAGAAAAAACTTCTTAGTTTGAGTAAGTCCCATTTGTTGATTCTAGTTATTAACTTTTGTCCTATGGGTGTCCTATTGAGGAATTTGGAGCCCGACCCCACCGACTGTAGATCGTAGCCAACTTTTTCTTCTATCAGACGGCGCGTCTCTGATTTGATATCAAGTTCCTTGATCCATTTTGAATTCACTTTTGTGCATGGCGAGAGAAAGGGATTCAGTTTCATTTTGTTGCATATGGATTTCCAGTTTTCCCAGCACCATTTGTTGAAGATGCTATCCTTCCTCCATTGCATGCTTTTAGCCCCTTTATCAAATATAAGATAGTTGTAGTTTTGTGGATTGGTTTCTGTGTCCTCTATTCTGTACCATTGGTCCACCCGCCTGTTTTGGTACCAGTACCATGCTGTTTTTGTTACTATTGCTCTGTAGTATAGTTTGAAGTCTGGTATCGCTATACCGCCTGATTCACACTTCTTGCTTAGCATTGTTTTTGCTATTCTGGGTCTTTTATTTTTCCATATGAATTTCATGATTGCTTTCTCTATTTCTACAAGAAATGCCATTGGGATTTTGATTGGCATTGCATTAAACTTATAGAGAACTTTTGGTAATATCGCCATTTTGATGATGTTAGTTCTGCCTATCCATGAACAGGGTATATTTTTCCATCTTCTAAGATCTTCTTCTATTTCTCTCTTTAGGGTTCTGTAGTTTTCATTGTATAAGTCTTTCACCTCTTTTGTTAGGTTGATTCCCAAGTATTTTATTTTTTTTGAAGATATTTTGAATGGAGTGGTTGTCCTCATTTCCATTTCAGAGGATTTGTCGCTGATATACAGGAATGCCTTTGATTTATGCGTGTTGATTTTAAATCCTGCCACTTTGCTGAATTCATTTATTAGCTCTAATAGTTTCTTTGTAGAGCCTTTTGGGTCTGCTAGATATAGAATCATATCATCTGCAAATAGTGATAATTTAATTTCTTCTTTTCCTATTTTTATGCCTTTAATTTCTTTCGTCTGTCTAATTGCTCTGGCCAGTGTTTCGAGAACTATGTTGAAGAGAAGTGGAGAGAGAGGGCATCCCTGTCTTCTTCCAGATTTTAGAGGGAATGCCTTCAGTTTTTCTCCATTCAGAATAATGCTAGCCTGAGGCTTAGCATAGATTGCTTTTACAATATTGAGGTATGTTCCTGTTATCCCTAGTTTTTCTAGAGTTTTGAACATAAAGGGATGCTGTACTTTGTCAAATGCTTTTTCCGCATCTATCGAGATGATCATATGGTTCTTATTTTTAAGTCTATTGATGTGGTGAATAACATTTATTGATTTCCGTATATTGAACCAGCCTTGCATCCCAGGGATGAATCCTACTTGATCATGGTGTACAATTTTTTTTATATGTTTTTGTATCCGATTCGCCAGAATTTTATTGAGGATTTTTGCATCTAGGTTCATTAGAGATATTGGTCTGTAGTTTTCTTTCTTTGAAGTGTCTTTGTCTGGTTTAGGTATCAGGGTGATGTTGGCCTCATAGAATGAATTTGGAAGTTCTCCCTCCTTTTCTATTTCCTGAAGTAGCTTGAAAAGTATTGGTATTAGTTCTTCTTTAAAGGTTTTGTAAAATTCTGCTGTATACCCATCGGGACCTGGGCTTTTCTTAGTTGGTAGTCTTTTGATGGTTTCTTCTATCTCCTCAATTGATATTGGTCTGTTTAGGTTTTCTATATCCTCCTGACTCAATCTGGGCAGATCATATGACTTAAGAAATTTATCTATGCCTTCACTATCTTCTAATTTATTGGAGTATAAGGATTCAAAATAGTTTTTGATTATCTTCTGTATTTCTGAAGTGTCTGTTGTGATATTGCCTTTTTCATCCCGTATGCTAGTAATTTGAGTTCTCTCTCTTCTTCTCTTCACTAGCATCGCTAAGGGTCTGTCGATTTTGTTTATTTTTTCAAAGAACCAACTTTTAGTTTTGTCAATTTTTTCAATTGTTTCTTTTGTTTCGATTTCATTAATTTCAGCTCTGATTTTAATTATTTCTTGCCTTCTACTTCTTTTGCTGTTGTTTTGCTCTTCTTTTTCAAGGATTTTGAGATGAAGTATGAGATCATTTATTTGTTGGTTTTTTCTTTTTTTAAGGAATGAACTCCAAGCAATGAATTTTCCTCTTAGAACTGCTTTCAATGTGTCCCATAGATTCCGATATGTTGTGTCTGTGTTTTCATTTATCTCTAAGAATTTTTTAATTTCCTCCTTGATGTCTTCTATAACCCATTGATCATTCAGTAACCTATTGTTCATTCTCCAATTGATGTATGCTTTTTCCTTCCTTCTTTTATCGTTGATTTTCAGTTTCATTCCATTATGATCAGATAAGATGCATGGTAATATCTCTACTCCTTTATATTGTCTAAGAGTTGCCCTGTGACATAATATATGATCTATTTTTGAGAAGGATCCATGTGCTGCTGAGAAAAAAGTGTAACTGCTTGATGTTGGGTGGTATACTCTATATATGTCAATTAGGTCTAGGTTATTAATAGTGTTATTGAGTTCTATAGTTTCCTTATTCAACTTTTGTTTGGAAGATCTGTCCAGTGGCGAGAGAGGTGTGTTGAAGTCTCCCATGATTATGGTGTGGTGGTCTATTAGACTCTTGAACTTGAGAAGAGTTTGTTTGACGAACATAGCTGCACCATTGTTTGGGGCATAAATATTTATGATTGTTATGTCTTGTTGGTGTATGGTTCCCTTAAGCAGTATGTAGTGTCCCTCTTTATCTCTTTTGATTAACTTTGGCTTGAAATCTATTTTATTTGATATGAGTATGGACACGCCTGCTTGTTTCCGAAGTCCATATGAGTGATATGATTTTTCCCAACCTTTCACCTTCAGCCTATGTATGTCTTTTCCTATCAAATGCGTCTCCTGTAGGCAGCATATTGTTGGGTCTTGTTTTGTGATCCATTCTACTAGCCTGTGTCTCTTAATTGGTGAGTTTAAGCCATTAACATTTAGGGTTATTATTGAGATATGGGTTGTTCTTCCAGCCATATTTGTTTATTTCTGTTACTAAACATTGTTTGTTTTCCTCTTTGATTGTTTCCCCCCCCCCTTTACTGTCCTACCTCCCACTGTTGGTTTTCATTGTTATTTTCCATTTCCTCTTCCTGTAATACTTTGCCGAGGATGTTTTGAAGAGATGGTTTTCTAGCTGCGAATTCTTTAAACTTTTGTTTATCGTGGAAGGTTTTAATTTCATTCTCCATCCTGAAGCTTAATTTCGCTGGATACACAATTCTTGGTTGGAACCCATTATCTTTCAGTGTTTGAAATATGTTATTCCAGGATCTTCTAGCTTTCAGAGTCTGTGTTGAAAGATCAGCTGTTATCCTGATTGGCTTGCCCCTAAATGTAATCTGCTTCCTTTCTCTTGTAGCTTTTAAAATTCTCTCCTTATTCTGTATGTTGGGCATCTTCATTATAATGTGTCTAGGTGTGGATCTCTTATGATTTTGCACATTCGGCGTCCTGTAGGCTTCTAGGATTTGGGATTCTGTCTCATTCTTCAAGTCTGGGAAGTTTTCTTGTATTATTTCATGGAATAGACTGCTCATTCCTTTGGTTTGGAGCTCTGTACCTTCCTGTATCCCAATGACTCTTAAGTTTGGTCTCTTAATGTTATCCCATATTTCTTGGATGTTCTGCTCATGGTTTCTTAACAGTCTTGCTGAGCTGTCTATGTTCTTTTCCAGTTGAAATACTTTGTCTTCATTGTCTGATGTTCTATCTTCTAAGTGTTCTACTCTGTTGGTAGTATTCTCCATTGAGTTTTTAAGTTGGTTTATTGCTTCCTGCATTTCTAGGATTTCTGATTGCTTGTTTTTTATAACCTCTATCTCCCTGTATAGTTGATCCTTTGCTTCCTGGATTTGTTTGCGTAATTCGTTGTCGAAGTGATCTTTCATTGTCTGATTTTGCTGTTTAATGTCTTCCTTGATACTCCAGATCATCTGAAGCATGTATATCCTGAATTCTTTATCTGACATTCCATCTGCTGCAGCTGTTACCTCTTCTAAAGTTGC
The DNA here is from genome assembly GCF_021218885.2 of Marmota monax. Lineage (NCBI taxonomy): Eukaryota > Metazoa > Chordata > Mammalia > Rodentia > Sciuridae > Marmota > Marmota monax. The sequence goes on from NW_026692881.1 coordinate 2,083,033, forward strand.
GTTGACCTGCATTGCTTGTGGTCCTTTCTTTCCTTGTCTTTTCATACTGCTTGCGTATCTTTCCTGCAGGTGCGGGCGGCGGCTCTGCTCTCTCCTTATTCCAATTGGGGTGTCGTGGCTACCACGCTGGCAGGTCACTGGGCCTGTTCTGGGAGCTGGTGGCGGCTCTGTTCTGCCCCTACTCCAATTGGGGTGTCGTGTCTGTCGTACCAGCAGGCCACTGGGCCTGTCCTGCTGGTCGGTCGCAGATCTGCCCACCTTTCGGGCACGAGTGGAGGCTCTGCTTTGCCCCTACTCCAATTGGGGTGTCGTGACTACCCCGCCTGCAGGATGCTGGGTCTGTTCCTGGCAAGGGAGGCGACTCTGCTCTGTCCCTACTCCAATTAGGGTGGTGTTTGTACCCCGCCGGCAGGCTCCTGGGCCTGATCCGCCGGTCTGTTGTAGGTCTGCCTACCTTGAAGGCGCTGGCGGCGGATCTGCCCTGCCCCTCCTACCACGCCTGCGGACCCCTGGGCCTGATCTGCAGGTTGATCACTGGTCTGCTCACCCTGCGGGCACGGGTGGCGGTTCCGCTCCACCCCCACTCCAATTGGGGTCACGTGACCACCACACCGGCAGGGCCTGATCCGGGCGTGGGATAAGGATCTGCTCTGCCCCTACTCGAGTTGGGGTGACGTGTGTACCACACTGGCAGGCCACTGGGCCTGACCCGCCAGGCTGTCACAGGTCTGTTTACCTTGCAAGCACGAAGGGCGGCTCTGCCCTGCCCCTCCTACCACGCCCATGTACTACTGGGTCGTGGGTCTGCCCACCTGGCGGGTGTGGGTGGCGGCTCCGCTCCGCCCCCTCTCCAATTGGGGTCACGCGGTCACCACGCTGGCGAGCCGCTGGGCCTGCTCCGGGGGCTGGCGGCGGCCCGGCTCCTTCCCTCTGGCTCGAGGACAAATTGAGGAGACTCGGGTGACTGAGCCTCACCCCCCTTACCAGGAGACCAACTGCTTATGTCACCGCTGGTATTGATGAAGATCTCTCCTCCACCGCTTTCTGCTGACATCAGATCTCTGCCATGTTGGTATCCTATGCGAATGGCAGCATTTCGTTCCCCTTGCCAGGCAACCCAAGCTATGGGTGAGTCCTGACCTGCCCTCAGCAGGACCCGGACCGAGACACAGTTTCCGCGGGCTCCTAGCCCCGGTCCAGGGAAGTTCCGGGAGCCGGAACTCGGCCGCTCCGTGCTCGGTGTAAGCTCCTATAAGTGTAGGCTCCAAGAAGCAGCCCCCGCGGGCTCAGTTCCGGGAGCCGGAATTCGGCCGCTTAGTGTTTGGTGTATGCTCTGATAGTAGCAGGGTCCAAGAAGCAGCCTCCGCGGGCTCCGCAGCCCTGAGCCAGGGCGGTTCCGGGACGGTTCCGGGAGCCGGAACTCGGCCGCTCTGTGCTCGGTGTAAGCTCCTATAAGTGTAAGCTCCAAGAAGCAGTCCCCGCGGGCTCAGTTCCGGGAGCTGGAATTCGGCTTCTTGGTGTTTCTTCCCTCAACTTTTAATAGTGAGCGACTCTTTGTGTCTACACCAGTCACAATTCCATTGAGATACAATAGACTTCAGAAACCATATTGCTATTACTATTATTTATTGTTTTAATATTGAAAAAAACACACCTCAGTATGTGTGTGTGTGTCCAAAGTTTATTATCCTTTATTTTCTTTTTTATATTTTAGATTATTATGAAGTTTATGAAATATATCTATATCTATATCTATATCTATCTATCTATCTATCTATCTATATATATATATATATATATATATATATATATATATCACATATGTATTTAAAGGAAAATAACAAAATTACCACATAGCCAAACTCTGTTTTAGCGGAACAAACCGAGTAATTTTCAGCTTTATAGGCCTGCCTTCTTCCATCATGTGCCCTTCTGACCACCTGCAGTCCGAAGTTTTGGTAGACTTTTGCTTGCCTGTCTCCTTAGTTCTGAAATGTGTGTGTGTACACGTGCCTAGGAAACCACTTAATTATAAGTTTTACCTCTTTTTTACTCTTATACACACAAACTGTAATGTATTATTTTTGACCTTGTCATTGTAGTACAATATATTTATTTTGAAATCCATTCATATTGATACTGGTAGTTGCATTTCTCGACACTATTTCATAGGTAGCTGGCTCCATTCCTTGGGGCTTGAGATGAGGTTAACATCATGGCAGAAGAGTGTGGTGGGGGGAAGTGGCTCACTTGATGATGAGGAAGCAGAGAAACTCACTAAATATATATCCCTAAGGCACACCACCAGTGACCCACCTCTTCCAGCCACACCCTATCCACCATCAATCACCACTTAGTTAATCCCTATCAGGGGTTAATTCGTTGATTGGGTAAAGGTTCTTATAACACGATCATTTCATCTCTGAATGTTTGTCTCACACATGAGCTTTTGGGGGACACCTCACATCCAAACTATAACAGTAGGATGATGGTGATATAGGGGGAAAACAAATTTACCAATATACTGAGTATAATAAATTCTTTTGGGAGGCATTTCAAAAACATATCTGGTGTCCACTCATGCAAAGAATGAATTATGACCTCATTGGTGGTTTCAAATGAATGAAAATTGGAAACCTCAATACAGGTTATGAAAAAAAGATGACAAAATAATTTATAACATTACTTATGGTAAATAACAAAATATATCTTAATCAAGAATTTCACTTTCTCTTTATCAATCTAATTTAATTACACTTACACAACATGATTCTTTATTATTTTGGCTCAGAAATTACAAAGCTCTGTTCAAGTTTCATTTTCTATTTTTAGCATACCTCAAGCAATCAATGGATAAAAGCCATTTATGATTATTTTGCAAGAGTGACCAAGAGGCCTGTGTTATTTCAAAGGAAACATATATGTAATAATAACAATCCACTTAATGTTAAAAATCAGGGCTCTGTTATTGAAACCCAGTTATAGGGACAGATACAAATACAATTGAGAATGCAAAATTTCAATAAAGCATAAATGAAGCAATAATCTTTCTTAGTTCTTTTATTTTTAATGAATTTTTAAATTCTTTAAAAATTTAATAATATCCGCTTTGCTCCCTGTGTAAATGATCTCATGCTAATTAATTTGGATGAAAATCCTTTCCTTTCATTCCAGAATCACCATATTCTTTCTATGTGAACACTGGAGTGATTTTATCCAGTTATTCTTCTTAAGTCTCAGTGGAAATTCCTTCCATTTATAGATAACCATATGGCCTAATGAGATTCTAACAGCTCATACTCTGTCTTTCTTTGCATTTGAATATTTTTGCCAGTCATTGTTGGGAATGAAATGTAAAATGAGGGTGGGGGGAAGTGTTAAATAAGCTTGGCAGTTTCCTCTGTCATTTAAAGAAAGTAATTATGATTATTCCTTTGATTTACTGAATGTAAGTGTTCAGTTTGAATACTGTCCAAAGGATGTTGCCTTACTTAAATATCCAGTGATCCTAACTAAAATAGTTATGGTAGTCAGTGCTAGATATAGTCTAGGAATATATAATCTTGTGGTTGCACAAGTGTGTCTCCATAATGTTGGAAAGAAACCAACTCAGGCAGGACTAGAATATGTGTCCTCAAACATCAGTATTCTTCATTCCTTCTCAGTGTGTTGGGGTAGCCAATTGGAGAGGATAAATATAGATGTTCCTCAACTTATGATGGGTATATATCCCAATAACCCATTGTATGTTGAAAATATCCTGTACTGTAAATACATTTAAGGCCTCTAACCTACTGAACATCATAGTTCCACAACACAGTACACATAACTTATATCATTTTGCCTCAAGATTAGGGGGCTGACTAAATTCTGCTACCTCCCAGTATCAAAAGGGGGCATCATATTGAATATTACTCACCTGGGAAAAGATCAAAATTCAAAATATTGGATACAGTTTTTATGGAATGTTTATTGCTTTCACACCATTGTAAAGTTGAAAAATTGTAAGCCAAATGAACCCTTATAAGTCAGGGACCATCTTTACAGTCTTGAGCAGACACAAGGACCTAGAAAACTGCATTTGAGGCAGTAATTCTAGTAATTCTAGTAATTCTAGTAATTCACACAGTCAGCTTCATCAGTTCACCAATAGCCAATGTTAGTTCATAGTCAGTAATCTTTCTTTATAAAATATATATGAGCTTCATACCTGGCAATGAAAAGGAAAAAATAACTGTAAGCAGAGACATGTCTTTGACAACTTTGTCTCATGTACCAGGGGTTCTATGGGATAGATCTGTAGAAGACACCCGGGAGAGTGCTTCAGAGTGTGGCTCTGGAAGGACATAATATAAAATCACATTCAAACTCTTTAATTTGCCAGTGACTTAGGACATTTCTTAAATTCCACCAGCCCATAAAATGAGTGAAGTAGACAAAATGAGAAATGGTACCTAAAATTATACCTGGCACAAAGGAAATGATAAACATTAACCAACATATTTTTGCGATCCTCCTGCCTCAGCCTCCTGAGCCTCTGGGATTACAGATGTGCACCACTGAGGCCAGCTGGTATGTATTTTTTTAGGTCTAAATTGTTCACATGAGAGAAAGGAAGTAACCAGCAGCAATGTAAATGGAAACATCCTTTGTTTAATCAGCCAGCTGACTAATATCTGTCTACCTTGGATCCAGGGTTGGTGCTGGGGCTATGTCAGTGACCCAATGAGACAAAATCCCTGCAACCACGGAGCTGTCCATCTGCTACTGATAGGCAAATCACAAAATGGGAAAATGGAAAAAAAAGTGTTTTCCCCAGAACATATATGATTCATTTGTGAATGTTTACCATGAGAAATATTAAACATCATCTTTTTCTGTTTTAAAAAATAAATTGGGGCTTATACACAGAAGTTGATTTTTCCTAATTAGGCTCATATATTTATTTCAAAATAGGAAGAAGTTTTCACAGCCCAAATTAACATGGGTAGAGGATTTATCTTGAAGAGAAGCTGGTGACAGGGCCATTAAGGTCTACAGAGAGAGGGAGAAGGAAGTTAGCCTGAATGTGCAATTTCCCATTCGCTGGATTGATCCTTGATTTTTATCAGCAAGCTCACGTTCAAAAATCCCATTGTGAGGTATAATAGATGACACCTGATACTAAAAATCCACATACCAGGCTGAACAGTTCAGAAATTAATGCCTCCCATAACACCAAGAGATTTGATAATGAAGCCAGCTCAATAGAGGTCAAGGAGAAATGATACTATGTGTGTCCGCTATGAATCATGTAATCCTATTGCTTTCCCCCCAGATGTTCACTCCTGGCTTGTGCAGCTACAACGTGATCTCAGTGACTTTCATAGGAAGCCTGCTGAACAATTCTGTACTAACTTGAGCCACTGTAAAATATAGTTCCTGGGTATAACAGGCATAGTTCACACATCAGGTTCTTCTCCCCCTTGAGACCTGATAAAACAGTCTCATATTCCTCATCCCATGCTCCTTGGTTGCTCAGTGAACTCCCAAGTGTTCTGAGTTTTAGAGTAATTTCTAGTTTCCTGGTAACTTCGGGTTCCAGACTCCTAATTCTCCTCAATTTGTCTTGCCTTGACCCAGATGTGAAACTTTGTCACCTCCTTAATTTCCGCATCATCTGTCCAATCTGGAATGCCATTTGAATGCACTAGATGGTCACAAAGGCTTAGCAACGTGAGGTTACAAGCAGGAACATATGTGGTGACAAGATAAACACAATCACATTTATTTGAAACATTCCTGTTCTATGAATTCCTTCGCTCTTTTCTCTATTGGGAATGTCCACTGATAGCTTCATCCATGTGTATGCTCAGTACCCATCTCTTCTGGGCCCATTTTACATATGCCAATCCATCAGCATGTTCCAAGGAATAAAAGAGAATTGCCTAATATAATACCCTGCTCAGAAGAAATGTGTGCTTTTAAATAATTTCCTTATGGGTTTGACATTGCAAAATCTCTTGTACATGCTGAACTTCAAGGTCTATAAGGGAAAAAGATAGGAATCGAGGCAAGAATTAGTGGCTATGGTAAAGTATTTTAACTTTGTTCAATTGAAGTGTGCAGTTGGTGAAGAACTTTAAAGGGGGTCAATCCATAAAGTGCTTATGGAAATCAACTACCAATGACTTTCTCCTGTATAGGGAGGCAATAGACATTTCGGAAGAAAAAGAGGATATAAATTAAAAGAGCAGTAGTTTAAATACATGTGATATGTTATGTGCTGTGGTATATTCCTTGTGCTGTGCTATGGGAGTATTTGTTAAATTCTATCTCCTGAACTAGCCTGTGACATCTTTGGGAAGATGCATTGCCTAATTTTGAACAAATCATCCAAGGCCTGTTCTGGAACTTGCATCTAGAAAGAACTGTTGTGAATTTTATTCGAGTGCATAGACTAAGATGATTTTCTGTCCCCGTCCGTTATGGGAGGCTTTAGCCAAAGTTAATCCAGTGTAACACCATGAAGAAAACCTTTTCAATATTACAATCCAAATCCATCCAAATCCTCTCATTTTCTCAGCTTCCCTTTGTGACCAGCAAGGTGATAGGTGTCACTATTTTAAGAAATTTGAAGGTCCTATCCCTCTAACTCTCTATCTCCTCAAAAAACCCTTCAGGAATTATTTTTACCTAGCATTTCTCTGAGAAAGTTAAAGGATGAGTTCTGGATTTTTGTTCTGTTTAAAAGTTCCTTTCCCTCATATTAGCCAGCCTCTCCTATCTCAGCTGACTCTATAACTGCCTCCAAACTCTGATTCTGAGGTCTATCTTGGACCTATTGAAATGACTCTTGCCTAAAACCAAATTCTGCCATGCCATTTCATTTATTGATCCAAGCACCACAACCTAAGGCAGTCATAGGTCAAACAGCATCACAGGAATTTGCTGGGTAAGGGAAGCTGTTTACAATACAGGTCGAGCAATAAATGTTAGACATTACTATTCTCAAAATATGTGTGCCATTCCCAGGCTCGGGCACATTTTAAAGTATTTTGTATTACCATGAAATCACAGAGCACTATTCTTTTCCTGATCAATCCTGTCACCCACTTTTCCAGATTCTGATCTTCTTTTGGTAACAACATCTAAATTCCAAAACTCTCTGACTTGCTTATGAGGGCTTTCTAATTTTCTGTCTAAACCTGTCTTTCCTATTCTCTATGGAGTTGACAGTTAAAATATAAGGCTCTCTGTTAAATTTGAATTTTAGATAAAGACATTTTTTTAAGGATGCTAGCTTCATTTATTTTTACTTGCTTTGTTAATACTGGCATGTGATTTTGTTTTTTCTATTTATTCATTTTTATTGGTTATTTTTAGTTATACATGATAGTAGAATCCATTTTGATATAATTATAGAAGCATGGAATATATCTTATTCTAATTAAAACCCTAGTCTTATGAACATACACGATGGTGAGATTCACTATGGTATATTCATATAAGTACATAGGAGAGTTATGTCAGATTCATTCCATTGTCGTTATTTTTCTTATCCCCTCTCTCTTCCCTTCATTCTTCTTTGTCTAATCCACTGAACTTCTATTCTCCTCCCACCCCTATTGTGAGTAACCTTCTGCATATCAGAGAAAACATTCAGCCTTTGATTTTGGAGGATGGGTTTATTTCACTTAGCATGATAGTTTCCAGATCTACCCATGTACCAGCAAATGTAAGAATGTATTCTTTTTCATGGCTGAATAATACCCCATTATATATATATATAAATATGAAGAAAATGTGACATATATATATGAATGAAGAAAATGATGAGATATCATTTTCTTCATTATCTGTTGAGGGACACCTAGGTTGGCTTCATATCTTACGTATTGTGAACTGTGCTGCTATAAACATTGTTGTGGGTGCATTACTGTAGTATTTTAAATACCGAGAGTGGGATAACTGGGTCAAATGGTAGTTCCATTCCTAGTTTTTTGAGAAATCTGCATACTGCTTTCCAGAGTAGTTGCACCAGAGAAAAAAATTAATATAATACTGCAGCATGATATATTCTTATACTAAATACACTAAAAAATTATACAGTTCATTTGAAAACCAAATTTAACAGGGTTCTCTGCATTTTAATAGCCTTATTCAGATATAATTCATATGCCATAGAAAATTCATAATTTTAATATACCCAAGAGTTTTCCATCCACAAACACATAAATTATACTACATTTCATTACTCCAAAAAACCAATACAACAACAAAAATAAAAACCATGTGCCCCTCAGCTTTTTCCTCTAGTCTCTCTTTCTATCACCTCCAGAGCTAAAAAATCACAAATTTACTTACTTTATCTATAAAATTTCCTATTTTGGACATTTCATGTAAATGAAACCCTAAAAAATGTGCACCTTTGTGACTGACTTGTTTTGCTTAGTGTGCTGTTTTCAATGTTCATTTATGTTTTAACAGGAATCAGTACTATACTTTTGGAATCACATTGTGTTGCATGGATATACTATATTTTATCAATTCATCACTCAAAAGACATTTAATTTATTTTCCTGTTTTGGCTACTGTGAATAATGCCACTATGAACTTTTCTTGTACAAGTTTTTGTGTGAACATATGCTTTCAATTTCTCTGAAGTATATAAATAGGAGTGGAATTGATGGACCATATAGCAACTTTACCAGTTTGAGGAACCCCAGGCTCTTTCTCAAGTAGCTTCATGATCTACCCTTCCACCAGCAGTATGTCAGAGCTCCAATTTCTTCACATACTTTCCTGTAGAATTTATCATTCTTTTTTTGATTATTCATTTAACTTTTTTTTTGCAGCTGATGATGCTGAGCATCTTTCTGTGTGCTTGTTAACCATTTGTGTATCTTTGTTGGAGAAATGTCTATGGAGATCCCTTGACCTCTTTTGATTGGTCATTTGTATTTTTATTACTAAGCTACAATTACTACTTATGTATACTAGGGATAAATCTGTGATTTGCAAGAAGTTTTTCCTATTCCAAGTGCTGTGTTTTATTTGCTAGATTGCATTTGTTTAATTTTATAGCCAAGGGCACCAAATTTACATAACCCCAAATCCCAAGTATCTGAAACAAAGAAGCAGTTCTCTCTATGAGAGGAATATTGCCTTCCTCCAGGACTTATTGGCTTCAACTACAGTCAACATTTCAAAGAAGCTTATTGCAATGATTAGATATCTATGTGTCTTCATTAGCCATGCAATATTAGTCCCCCTTCTGTTGAATTCTTTCCATCAAAAAAAATATTTTGAGAATGAAGATCTTGTTTTCCCTCAGAGTTTTTGCTGAATTACAACATTAAAAAATACATAAAGAAATAGATGATAAGAAGTCCTCAGAATTATCCTTGAATATCTCCCATGCACATGTCTAATGGACATCCTATTCTGGTGCAGAAACTAAAATCAGAGGCATCTCTGTTCAAGACACTATATAAAATACCTCTCATGTCATTTCCCTCTAACAGCAATCAACCAGCCACCTAATGGCAATTTCAGAATTATTAAAACAAAAGAAATCAATATGATTTTTTGCCTGCTTTAATTGCAGTATATGTACAAATGATCAAAAATATGTAATGAGTTGAACTATCAGGTAATTTACATGAAAATACCTACCATTATATGAGACAGATATTAGATGCTGAATAATGTTCATTTCTTAATTATTTTTCTTCCTCAAACCTTAATTTTAAGCCTCCCCTAAAAATAATTTGCTATGATCTAGAATAACACTCATACATATGCACACTGGGATAATCCAATAGCTATAATTTATTCAATACCTAGTAAGAGTGTAGGCACTGCTTTAGAAATTTAACCATAGTATTTAATTTTCTATCTTAACTTCTGTAACAAATAGATATTATCATTTCTACATTATAGAGATATTCATAAATTTCCAATAACATACCTAAATTCATATCTGTAGTAATATATGAGCTGGTCTTAAAATGTAAGTCTTTGTTCAAAACTCGTGTTCTTTTTAATATAAAATTTACAGTTTGAATTCTATATGTTTTATAAATGTTTCTTTTTCAAGAAATTCTCTCAGATAACTCTGACTATGAGTGATTTGTTCCTTAATAAACCTCTGGAGTAATTTATTTGAGCCCCTGCCATGGTACTTAGCATTTTCTACAGATTTCGATAGTTATTGTTTTTTTCACTGGGAATTCTTTTTCTCCTTCTATATCTTTTTCTTTTATATGCACAGTGACAGGTCTTTAACATAAAAAATATGTTTACTAATAATTTTAGAATAAACCAATACATAGCAATGTCTCTCAACCTTTTCTTATTAAGACAAAGAAAATTTTACTTAGAAATTTCACTTAGATCAAAAGTGGATTAGGTTATTTGGATCAACAACAACAACAAAATGATTGAAAATTTCTAAAATTTCTTAACAAATTTAAAAAGATTAATAAGGAACTATCATTTAAAAACTGAAGAAAAGGGGAACCTAGAAAAGTACATAAATATGATGTTTTTTTCCATGAAATAATTTGTTTATTAAGTCAAACTTGATTTTTCTTTTCTTATTTGGCCATTCTCACGATTGAAACCAGGGTTGAAACCAGGGTCCCTTCACTTCTGAGCTATGCTGGCAGCCCTTTTTATTTTTTGAGACAGGGTCTAAGTTGCCTAGGTGGCTTCAAACTTGCAATCCTCCTGCCTCAGCCTCCCTAGTAGCATGAATTTTTATATGCACCACTGTACCCAGCTCCAGTATTATCTTTTGTTCTAACTATCTAAAAAGTATGAGAAGTCCAATAAGACACTTTCCAAAATTGGAGAATTCAACAGGAATCCTCCAAAGGGTAAGATGGAATCATAAGTGGTAATCCTTTAGAATAAACTAAAAGAAAACGGCTTTTACACTCATTTCAAACTTTTGTTGATATCAAGTTTTATCAGACTTTCAAGATCTTGGATACATCAAATCAAACAGAAATACTTTGTAAATTTCCATCCTTATCTTAAACCCTGGATTATTTCAGCAGATTTTTTCCCCTAGCATAAGGAATGTCATACCAAGGTATGCAAGGCTTTCAAATATAATAAAACCCACAGAAAATGAGGTACTGTGAGTGAGAAACAAGAAAAACAGTAAGAAATAGAACTACTAAGAACTTCATATGGGGAGATTATCAGATATAGACCATAATCAGCCACGATTACTATTTTTACAGAAATAAAAGGTAGGTTTAAAACAGTCTAGAAACAGAAAACTATTAGAAGTGGTGGAATATATTTAAAAATCTTAGAAAATAAAGCTTGCCACTTGCAGAAATGAAGAACACAATAACTGGTTAAGAACTAAATGGATGAATTAAACATCAGATTAGAAATAGCTGACGAGAAGGTCAGGAAGAAAGGGCAGGGAAATTACTGAGAAATAAAATTGCAGAGAAAGATAAAACTGTAAAATAGATTTAGTTGATTAGGAAGATACAATCTAACAGGTAAGTCAGAGAGGCATGAATAGCTTTAAATGCTTGATTTCCTTCTATTTTCTTGTAGGAGGATTACTTTATTTTGTACTTTGTTATAATTTGTTATAATCACTAAAAGAATAAAACATAGGAAAATTAGATGCAGATTCAGAGTCACAAAAATGAATAACATGTTGTATACCTTAAAACACACAATGAAAATTGTTTTTAAAAATTGAATGATAAAAATATCAATTGCTTAAAGATATAGAAAAGTAGATACAAGACAGGATAAACAGAATTTAAGACAAATTAAAATTGAAAGTACAAGATAGGAAAAATGCGTTTAAATGACATATAAATTATTAAAAGTTCTACAAATGATAAAGACTTTCAAATAGCACACAGAGATTCTATATGTAAGACATATGTTTGGTTTTTAAAGTGACATACACCTAAAGCATAAAGATAAAGAAAGTCTAAGAAATATAAACATCCTATACAAAGGTATGTAGCTACAAATATAAAAGCCAACCATGAGAGAAAGAACATTATTACTGATAAAAGAATAAAGAAAGTCAAGCTATAATCATGAAATTTATTCCCACCCATTTGAAATTTTTATGTTCCTGGCAGCAATCATAAAATGTATAAAGCAAAAACTGATAAGATAAAAAACAAACCATCTCCCCATTTCCAGCAGAATATTTTAACACAAGTCCTTCAAAATTTTGAGAGAATAGACAAAAAATATATAAGGAAAAAGGAAAATAGAGGTAAAAGATGTGAACAATAAAATACCACATCTAGCTGCTGAAAAAAAAAAACAAAAACCTGACACTTAAGCATAAGTGATCATTTACCAGGCACTGTTCTGTAAATTGACTGTGAGTATTTGGGGAACCTTTAGCATCATCTATTGTGCAGGAAGTTATATGCACCACATTTGAAACAGCAATCTCAAATCTAGACAAACATTCCAGAAAAAAGTCATTAGTGAATAACTAGTAACATCCCATAGCAAGATTATTTATAATAGAAATTTCAAGCACCAAAATGTCTACTAACAACATCCTGGATAAATAAGCTGAAAGGAATTCTATGCCCCAGTGAGAATGACAGGCAATCTGTGCAGGTGTAAAATGAATGAATCATTCCACCAAATCAGGAGTGAATGAAGAAGTATACAAAACAATACTCCCAGTGTAATTTCCATTTATGTAAAGTCCAAAAAACAGGCATTAGTAGACTCGATTGTTTAGAAAGTCATACATAAATCATAAACTAGGATGAACAGAGACAACGTGTGCATCCCGAGTGTAAGGAAAGTGGCTTTGGTTGGGAGGAGAGTGTGATAATAAGGGTTTCTGAGATAGTGGCCATGTTCTGTTCCTTAACCTGGCTGACTTATTCTCCTGGGTTCATATTAAAATTTTCTAACATTTTTTTATTTTGAAACTTTACTTTGTAAGTTATGTTTGACAAATAAGAAGGGTAAAATGGAAGCAAATTGGAAAATAATTTGATGCCCATAAGTATAAAGGGGAAAATTTATTTTTAGCAGAAAGAGAGTTCCAAGTTCTGCCAACTGCTTTAGGGACTTGGGGAGAGTCAGTGTTCTTTTTCCTTACAGGTAAACCATTTTTTCTGTGTGGACATTGTAGTGTTCAGATCAAGGAAATACTAAATACTTGGTCTTACGGACTATATGTGTGAATTCTTTCTCCCTTCCCCTTCTTTCTTTTCTCACTTTTGTTTTCATAAATGATAGGTTTTATTTTCCCTTTGAAAGCAATTTTATGCATTCTTATGACAGGGTTTCTCAATCTAGATGCTACTGACATTTTGGACTAGATAATTCTTTTCTGTGTTCATGGCAGGGGGGGCGGGATCTGTTTCATGCATTATAGGATGTTTTGCAATATCTCTGTTCTCCCTCCTATTTCCTCTCTTATTGTAGCAACAAAAATGTCTCCAGATATTGCTACATGTCATTTGGGGAGCAAACAGCTCTAGATCAAGAACAACAGATTCACAATCTTGGGTAAAATGAGCCTTTAATAACCAGCTATTGAAAAAAATGAGTATATATTCAGGTATCATATGCAGAGGCAAGTTTAAGCTTAGGAAGAAAGAAATTAGGGAGGGTAACTAAATTTATGGAGGTCTGCCACACTTGGGGGAAGTAAAATATATTCTGCTAGGTCTAGGTGGTGAACATGGAGTAAAGGTTCTGACCATGTAGATTACAACAGGAAATTTTCAAATAGAAACAGGACTCTCATAATAGTATTCCAGCAGAAGTTGCATTCATTAAAGAATAGTAATGATGTTCTCTCTGGTCTGTGGAAATTTCTAGGTTCTATCTTACAAGGTTTGTTTTCCTATTAGGAGGATGACCTTTAAAGAGGTCTTTTGGACTTCTCAGGGGCAGTTTCTAGTTAAAAGCCAGTGTCTGTCTTTGTTGTCTTGGCGATGAGTATGCTATTTAGAATTTTTCAGTGATTTCCTGATTGCTTGTGGCCCTCAAACCCAGTGCTGAGTAAAAACACATTTTCATTTTTCCAGCACTTCTGAACCATGCAATTGCTGTTTAGTTTAGAAAAGGAGATTGGTTTTTCTAGGAAGCATAAAAGAAAACATTGTCCATTCCAGAAAAAGGCCTGAACAGTCTATCCCCTTCCTCAATGCATATTGTATTTGACTAAATATTTCCTTCTTATTTTAGGGGACCACACATGCCAGCCTACCCAAGAAAGTTCTCATTTACCTTCTTCCTGTAATCCCATCTGTTATTTTTGTTTGTTTGTTTGTTGTTTACTTTTAATGAAGTATCATTAATAATCATGATATTGAAGTAATATGGAAAAGTGTTGATAGACCACTACTTTGATTTTCAGCTGTAAACAATATCTTTAGGGAGGAGATGAATGTGCAGTGAATCAAATTATCATATCAATGTACACCTAGACATTGTAAATCTTTGCATTCATGTTTCTTTCCAGATGCAATGTAGCTCACTCCATCTTTGTAGAGTGGCAAGCAGGGGGCTTCCTGACATCAAAGTCTTTCATACATGAGAACCAGGGACAGCTAATTTTTTCTGGTTTCCTTCTGTTTTCAGGTGTATTTGAGAGAAGAATTGCACCAGATAGATTGCTCCTGTGGGCTACCTGGTATACCAGCCAGTTCTGTGAACCATTGCTAAATTCACCTGTGGCACAGGAAGACACTAGGCTTCAAACAGAAGCGAGGCTGGAGTAAAATACGGGGAAATATTAGTTAGGATTTGTAAAATATGTGAGGGATATAGAAGCTGAGTACTCCAGTTGAAGGATATAGAAGGATGAGTGTCTTTGCTGTGGCTATACCATTTATTGTAGGGTCTTAATAGTTCATTGTTTGGCAAAGCTTGTTTGTTTGTTTTAATAAACCATTTTGGCCACAATAACCCAAATCAACAAAGTACATGCTTTACAATTTTCCAATTGGTAAGAAAGATGATAAAAAATTTGGTAACTTGCACATTATGGTTATCCATATTTAGTATTCTTCATGAGAAATGCAGTAATATCACTTATCATATAAAAGCCAGAAAATTCAAATCTGCTAAGTAAACATTAACATTTCAAAAAAATCACTGGTTATTTTATGAGACTGTGCCCAAAGGTGACAAATTAGCACAACCCTGAAGCAAAACTCTTCTCAAATGATTGTTCTTCTAAAGTAATTTTTATTTTCTATTGTAAGTATTATTAGTAACAAATAATCAGTTCAAATGTTATGCCCTTTTTCCCTTGCCTGCTTTTATAGTGACTAAACCGTTTTGCATTCCCACCAATAATTCAAAAAGATTTCAAATTTGGAAATCACCATTCCACTTTGGGATTCTATTAATTTGACTATTTTAGATACTTTGTATAACTGGAATCGTGCAGTATTGTATTTCTGTGTTTAATTAATTCATTTCATTTAACATAATGTTCTCAAGTTTCATCTGTGTTGTGGCATATTGCAATATTTTTTTCACAAGGCTGAATAGCATTCCGTTACGTATTTATACCACATTTTCTTTATGAACGGACATTTAGTTTCTTTTCACCTCTTGAGTATTGTGAATAGTTCTGTGGTGAACATAGTGATAATATCTCTTTGAGATCCCTGCCTTCAATTTTTTGGATAAATACTCAGTAGTGATATTGCTAGATCATAGCAAGTGGGGTTTTGTTTGCTCTTTTGTTTATTTTGAGGGCCCTCTGCAGTTTTTGCATAGGGATTGCATCATTTTTCATTCCCATAAAAAATGCATAAGAATTCCAAATTTTCCAAATCCTTACCAAAATAGTTAATTTGGCTTTCATTTATTATTTACTTAATTATTATTTTAGTCCTGGAGATTAAACCAGGACCTTTTGAGTGTTACATAAACACTCTACTACTGAGCTACTCCTCCAATCTTTGAAATATAATTGTACTCTGAAACAGAATCTTGCTAAATTGCTGAGACTGGTCTCAAACTTGCGATCCTCCTGCCTCAGCCTCCCAAGTAGCTGAGATTACAATTGTGCAGCACTGCTACCTAACTTTTTTTTTTTTTAATAATCACCTAACAGATATGTACTTTTCTGATAATTATATGCCAAGTATTTTTTATATGTGTCTGGTCATCTGTATGTCCTCTTTGAAGAAAAAAGCATATTGAAATCCTTAGCCCATTATTAAAATGAGTTATGAAGATTAATATGTTGCTTTATATAAGGTACCTTAATGTTTTACTGTACATAATGAGCTTCACCACTCTTAACTCAAATATAATGTGAAACAATTCAAAATGCTATTATTTTCAATAGTGATCTGTTGTTTTGTACTGACATTATGTCAGTTTTGTACTCACTTAAAAGAGACAGCATTCATGGCATTTGGAACTTAGATTGTCCTAGAAAATATCGTTTTGAATGCCGCCTTTGTATGTGTTGATCCTATGCTTAATTTCTTTAAACCACTCAATATCGTCTAACCCCTGGTATCCCATGAGCTTATTTTGCTAAGCAATCAATCACAATCTAATAATTGATCTGCCCCTCTGTATTCCTCATGAAATAGACATATTACGCAGAAAGATTTTGTAACACTATTTTCACAAAGTCTTGATCTACCCAGGATTTGATGGATTCCAGAAGACAAACAAAATGACTTGTTGACTACCTCAGGATACAAAATACCCTCTGATATAAGTAGTAGGAGTATGAGAAATTGAAGTGGGGACATGGCTCACTGGAACTAGCCAGGGGACAGGGAAAAAAAAACACAAAAGAAAAACAGGAATGAAATTGTTTTCCGTTAGACAAGCCTGGCTCAGACTGGAGCCTTCGTTCTTATGAGAAATAAACATTTCACTGATATTGAGTTAGAAGTCAGAATTTATCTACTCACCCAACAGCATATGTTTCCTTTTTGTTCATACTTTAAGAACATAGTTTTTTGGAGGATGAGCAATAGATGATGTCTGTGACTTGCTACTAGAAGTGTGTGGTGATTTTATTTCTTTGCACTTAGCTATTTTTCAGATAGTTAAATTTTTGCTGATCTACTTGAGGACCCAGTTTCTCCTCTTGCTTGATCTCAGAGATTTCAGGCTTGTGCTTCATTCCCTGCCCAGATATATGTCAATATGCCTCTGTACAATGACTTTGGAAACATCTGTTCTTAAACGTTTTGCTGTTATTTCACAGTTTGAATTTCAGAGGGTCTGTAATTTGGAGACCCTTAGATTATGTAATTTGTAAAGGGGTTCATCATCCAGCTCTGTTGACTAATTGGCCAGGGGATGGCATTAAGCTCACCAGGACAATGTTTGAGCTATAATTTACTAAATTATTAGATAAATTAAAGAATTATGTATTATGAGAAATGAATAAAGACACTGACCAAAAAATACAGTTGTCATGATGAAGCAAGCCCTCTGAACTTTAGACAGTTTAGGAAGCATTTTAAGATCTGACATGACTGGCAGACTGTGGAATTTTTCTTTGAACATTTTTTATCAGAAGAGGAAAAAAAATATAACTGATTTCTACAGAAGGTTCTGAGAACAGAAATATCTGGAGATAACAAAATCAGTGAAATGTTCTTTTGAGGGCAAACCACCTTCTGAAGTTGCTTTGTTGTCATTTAGATCCATCAAGCTGGTGGAGGACCCTAGCTTCCCGCAGGTGGGAAGAGAGATCTCCAAACAGTGAGGTTTGGAGGCTAATAGCCCAGGGGTTTCCCCTGTATTCTCAGAGGTGGATTTCATCTTGATGGGCAGACCAGTACCTGGTCTTTGTTGCTGAGGTTCCTAACTTTAACCTAGAACCCTGAGAAGGTATCATCTCTCAAATGGGGTATGATCCATTGCATCAGTAAAGAGATTGATGAATAATTAATTTACAAAAAAATATTTGCAATTGAAATAACAACAGTGGTGCAGCCAACTGGCCCATCCATTTATCCATTTAGAGCATTAGTTCACTGAATTCAGTGATGGCGCAATGCCTGACAAAAGTTGACACTCTGGCCACAGGCAAGCAACACTTACAGTGATGAAGATTGTTCTTATGGTATGAACGAAAAGGTTTTGTACAATTCTCAAAGCACCAGCTCTAACTTTTCCTCTTCTTGCTTAAAGAACATTTAAAATAACACTATATCTTTACTGATGCTATAGGGAATTCTATAGGAAAATCCCTTATAATTAGAACAGTACTTTAGGAATATTATAAGGCCAGGGGTTGATTCTGTCACTTATTTTTGTTTATGGCATCACTAATGATATCTAGAATAATCTTTTCCTCTATCTTCTGGGTCAGGAACTTCAATATGTTAAGTCAGGACAAGCATGTGTTTGAGGACAGTCCTTGGATGGTGTCTGCAAACAGATGCTTCTGTAATTATGATTTTCCAGCTAAGATCCATTATTAACCAGCTCCACATTCTGAATGCCATTCTTACTTTTGATGTAAATATAATTAACAACTTTTGACTCGGTCAGTCAATCTGCCTCTGTACAATGACTTTGGAAACATCTGTTCTTACAAATTTTGCTGTTATTTCACAGTTTGAATTTAAGAAGACAAATCCATTTTTCTTATTTTGAAATTAAGAGAGATACTGGCTACTTTTTTCTGCCTAGTTTCTTTAAGGTTGATATTTTCCATATCCATGCTAACCTTTAACCAATTACCTTTTCTAGTTAGTAATTTCCGTTGGATTACTCATGTTGACATGAAAAATGCAGAGGATTAAATAAAATGGTCCTAATCTGCTTTGAGAATGACATTTTTCTTGCCTGGCTTCTTCCACACTTTCCGTTCTCCCTGTTTTCTTTCTTTCCTCCCTCCCTCTTCCTCTCTTCCTTTTTCTTTTTCTTTCTTTTGCTTTTGAAAATAATTCAGTCCAGGGGCTGGGAATATAGTTTAGTTGGTAGAGTGCTTGCCTTGCATGCACAAGGCCCTGGGTTCAATCCCCAGCACCACAAAAATAAAATAAAATAATACTTGAGTCCAAAGATATTGGCTAGAGTAAAAAATATGTGTGTGTGTGTGTGTGTGTGTGTGTGTGTCTTGCATGGTGGGTAGATAGTACACAGCTTGGACTGCTGAAGGCTGAGTAAGGAGGCATTTACCCAGAGAAGGACAAGGATGTGGGGGTGGTAAATTGCTAGCAACATGAGATGGGAGATTGATGTTATACTAAGGAGGATTCACCCAATATGTAAATATATTGAGTATTAGAGTCATATTTCTTACTATTGGAGAATACGCTTATAAAATGTGAGGAGAAAAAAGGAATACGCATTGTGGTTTGGTCTTGAATTTGGATATATCAATGTAAAGTCAAATTTGATTGATTGCTATGTGAGTTATACTGAAGTTCTAATCCCAGTACCTGAGAATGTGAGCATATTTGGAGAAAGGGCCTTTAAAAAGGTGATTGTGAATAAATAGAGTCAATAGGTGGGATCATAATCTGTGATGGTGTGGTTAGGAGAGAAGCCAAGGTGCACCCCTCCAGAGAACCATTTATAAGACAATGAGAACATCTCAGGAGAAATTAATGCTGATCAGACTTTAATCTTACACTTCCAGCCTTCAGGACTGTGAGCAAATAAATTTCTGTTGTTTAAAACATCTTGTCTCATTTTGCTATGGTAGCCCTGGGAAACTAATATCTAGCTACTACCTTCTTAAATCTATTTATCTATAGATATAAATAGCTATAGACATAAATAATAGATATAAATAATAAAATTAAAATGGATATGAATGTGAGTAGAAATAAATTGATATAGATATGTATATGTATGTAGGTGTGAAATATACATATATATATATATATATATATATATATATATATATATATATATATGCATATATGCATATATATATTCATACATATATGTTGCCTAACTCTGTTTACTTCAGAGGTCCATTTAGTAATACACCAATAGCTAAAAGAAAACCTCAAGTTATAAATTGCCAAACTTTGGTTGCTAAATCCATTCCCAGTAAAAGGAATTAGGTTTTGGGGAAAAATAGCTGATCATTAGACTGGGCAGGGAAAATGTGATATTGGATTAGACCATTTTCTTTCTTTCACCAAAAGGAAAGGAAATGCTCAAAGAATGATAGAGGCATACACAAAAATAGCCAATTTCATTGAGCTTCCACTGGCCAAACCCGAGATTTTTACCCAGTGAATAAAAAAATAAAAATCTTCAGTTCAACTTGACGTAAATTCATAAGAGAACACATCAACATGGGTGAGGAATTACATATTTATATCATTGCAAAGTATTTCCCCATAAAATATTTATTAATCACAGGAGTAAGAAGTGACTAACTTTTTAGAAAGAAATCTTGGCAGGTATGACATTAATCAAGGGCTCAAAGTGAATATCATCAGCACTGGAACAAATAAAAATCATGCAATTCTTGAGAGACTAAAAACAAGAAAAACAGCACTTCTGTGACAATCTTGCCAAAGATGCCAAAATGGAATAAACTCTTGAGGACACATTAGATAAATCCAAATTCACAGACAAACTGCTATGTAAAGAGTGGGCAGTTTTAGAAAGTGTCAGGGCTATAAAAGCCAAAGAAAGCCTAAGATACTCTTCCAGATTGAGGAATACTAAGAGGACATGACAAGTAAATGTGTTACATGATCTAGATTTAGATTTTTTACTATAAAATTTATTATTAGGAAAAACAGCAAAACTTAAATGAGGTCTAAGGTTTAAACAACAACAATATATCAATATTCATGTCCAATATGTGTGTGTGTGTGTGTGTGTGTTTTGCTGGATCCCAGGGCCTCACACATGGCAGGCAAGTGCTGTATTACTGAGCTACATTCCCAGCCTTTATGTCTTAATTTTGTAGGAAAACCGCATTAAAACATTGAAGGAGGGTGAGGCATCATGTCAACACTTTCTCAAGTGTTTCAAGGTAAATACAGAATTTTTTTGTGCTATTTTAAAACTTGCTGAAGTTATGGAATTATTTAAAAATGAAAATGAAGAAAAAAAGAGACACTGATATAGCCCATCTCTCTCTCCATCTATTCATCCATATATCCATCAATATATTTAAACATTTGCCTCTAAAGAAAGTTTAAAATCAGTAACTTTTCTTCATTCAATAATATTGATTATCATTTTGAACTAATTGGCTTAGGAAGGGTACTACCTGGGAGTCAGAAAAGATAAAAGTCAGTTCCATCCAAACCATTGTTGTGATGAACATTTTTTGTCTGCATTGTCTTATTTAAATATAGAGTAATTCCAAGAGACAAGTTTTTACATGCACAGTTTACAGATTAAGAAGATAAGGCCCAAGAGTTTGAGTGGCTTGCTCAAGGACATGCTCAGCTCCTGGGTTTCAGGTCTCAGCTTCTGGGTTTCAGTGCCTCCTGCAGTGTACTGTTCTTCTGATAAATCATGATAACTTCACCTGGCTTAGGAGGGATAAGCTGCAGTCAAGGAGTAAGATTCTTTAATCTCTTTGTGGTGCTAAGGCTGTGAGAACTAAGCAAAGAGATATTGCCCAAAGAGTTCATAAATTTCAGTGCAGAGAGATCTAGGTTGGTTGGTTATTTAAAAAAAAAAAAAAAACAAACAAACAAAAAAAAAAAACCAGCAGTTCTTTCTTTGGTTTAATAGTTGTTGTTGTTATTATTATTATTATTAGTATTATTTTGGCTATTCAAGCCATTTAGAGACCCAGTTCCCTCATCCTAAAATGACTATAAGCATCTGACTTCTGATTTCATTAAACAGTTTAAAGAATACATGAGATCATGAGTATAAAAAGTATTTTATACCTTTAGACAAAGGTATTATATTAGCATAAAAATAATGATACTTTTTTATCCAGGTATTAATTCTCTATATATTTTGGGCATATATTAGAACAAATAAATAAATCTTTCCTAATGAATGGGTTAATCCATAATATTCTAGTACTCAGTCTTTACTGAAAATATGAGGCTATGGCAGTGTAGTAGAGTAATTGTTCTAATTTTTCACTTAATATTTTCTACGTCTCTGAATCTACTATTCTGTGGCATCTTCAGAGTATGATGCTAAGCCCAACCACCTGACTTCTTTTGGCCAATGGAGTGTGAACAAATGTGAGACAGCCAGAGGCTTGAACAGTCTTAGCAGTTAGTCTTGCTCTCATGTGTCTTCTCTTTCCCATGAAAGAGTTTCCCAGTAAGTCAGCAGTTAGCTCCAGGAAGAGCACAGGACAACTAGTTTACTCCAAACCACCTAGCCATGGCTGTCCTAGATTTACTGACAGCTTACACTGCAGGTGTGTAAGCACATCCAGCAGCAAACATAACCTGCAGCACCCACTAATATACTACCCACAGAGAGCTGTGCTGAATAAACACTTGTTTAAGGGCCTAAACAATATGATGTTTTTGTAGTAAGGCATACACATGTACTATGAAGTAAAAGGCAAAGCTTCCACAACTTTAGCACAAAACAGAGGCTTCAAAATTACATTTGTAGCTGCCACCTTCCATGTGAGAATTTTGTTTAGATTCCATAGCACCTGGAGCAACAGAGGACTGTTTTTTTTTTTTTTTCAGAAATGATGGACTTGAAGAACATAGTAGTAACTACTTAAGACATTCTGATATTGAAATCTATCCCACTGCACACATCTCTGGGGCTCAGTATTGACATCTAAGAGATTTTCCAATCTGATTATGGGCTGGGTTTTCTTTTTTATTTGTGGTAGGTGGAGGGACAGATTTGATATGAAATGTAAATCTCTTTTAGTGTTATTATTTCATAATATCTTTGTGTTAGTCAGCTTCTTGTCACTGTGACTAAAATACCTGACAAGAACAGCTTAGAGGAAGAAAAGTTTATTTTGGCTCACAGTTTCAGAGGTTCAGTCCATGGCTGGCTGACTCCATTGCTGTGGGCCCTGGATAAGACAGAATATCATGGCAGAAAAGTGTGGCGGAGGGGAGTTGCTTACCTCAGGGTGGTCAAGAGGCAAAGAAGGGGAAGGGGCTTCAGGGAAGATGATCCCTTTCAGGACACACCCCCAATGACCCATCTCCTCCAGCCATGCCCCACCTGTTTTTAATCCTGTCATTAAGTTAATTCATTCAAACTAGGATGGACTGATTATGTCAAAGTTCTAACAATCCAATCCTATCACTTCTAAATAGTGCTGCATTAACATAGGGACTTTTGGAAGGACACCTCATATTCAAACTATAATAGTCTTTTTTATCTATAATAATATATGTACTTTAGCATTTGTAAATTATTGTTGTAATTACAGTAAGTAGAATAGACAACAAATAATGACTGAATGATCAAATACAATAGTAATTAAAAGAAATAATGATTTTTAAATATCCAAGTTCTCAAGGTAATTTTGCCAAAAACAATTGTTAAATTTCTGTGAATGTTCAGTGTAGAACTCCCTGTGTAACAGCAAACAGATATGTCTTTCTTGAGTTCAAAATGTAACATTAACTTTTAAACCCCATTCCTCAGTAATGGATTTTGAATAGCTATATTGCAAGCAGAATAAGACATATTTCAGTCTTGTTTTGAATAAATAAAAGTCTTGTTTTAGGAGAACAGGGGCTTGAGCTAGTATTCTGGCCAAACTCCAATCCCTAGCCACTGCATCCTAACAACAGAAAGACTCACAACTTTAATGGGCACCAAATTTCAGTGTTCACCTATTCTTAATTAATAATCACAATGTCAAGGAAGAAGAACCTTGTATAATAAATTCCAAGATAATTTATTTTAAAAATTAAATTCCATAGTAAATATGGTTTAATTTAAAAACTACAACACACACAAAAAAAGTTGGACAAGGAACTGAGATGTTTCTGCTTGGCAGGGTTACAAACCATTTTAAATTAATGCACACCACTCTCTCTCTCTGACCCCTACTTGCTCTGTATGTATTCATATGGAAAAACTCCATGATATATGTTATGTGGAAAAGGTGAGACAGAAACTATTTATATTCTAATCCTGTGATGATATACACCAACTTCTAATTACCCAAATCTCTAAAGTTGTGAAGAAATGTATGGAAGTGAGGCTGTATAACATGGATGCATTCACTGATCTACTGAATACTTACATAATTAGCTTCTACTCAATCATCCAGCTCCTCTTAGCTTTTCCAGTAGTATATTATGTTTGTGTGAATCATCTAATTGGTTTCCAAATATTGCATCTGGAAATACAATATAAATATGAAACAAATCAATCAAAAAATAAAATTGCAGATCTTGTACTCTGTGCAATATTTCATGGATCTTGATAGTAATATTGAAAAATTACTCAAATCACACTCCAAATTATTGTCAATAAAGTATTTGAAAAAGAGCAAAGAAAGAAAAGAAAAAGGCAGAGGGAGAGAGCCACATAGAAGGATATGTGCTATCAAAAAAAAAAAGTAAAAATAATTCAGCAAAATCTGTGACATTTTGTGGCACTACTAATTATTTTTTGTTTGTTTTTAAAAGTATGGTCATGTTATAATTAGGTTAAAAAAGACAAATATGAAGTAAAGCGGACATACCATGCAGTTGTAAAATTTGTAGAGAAAAATGTCAGACAAGAAAAAAACATCCATTTTGCTGCTATAAATATAGCAGTATATGAAGTACTAAAAATTGACAGCACTTGAGTCATACTGTGTTCATTCATAAATTGATATATGGAGCAATTATGTCCAGTTGTCTCCAACATAAGTGAAAATATACATACTAGTATTATTGAGTTTTATTATTCTAATTTTGTTTTTTAAAATGACATTTTGCTACTTATTTTAGGTGTATTTAATTTGTGACTCAGTATAATTTATCTTCAAATAGAGAGCTCTTCGAGAACTCCTATATAGAAATGCCCACACACTAGACAAACACATATACCTATGTGCATTGATATATGTACATGTATATATACTTTTTCCAGTTTTTCAATAGAACCAAAATATTAGATTTCTTGACTTTATGGCATCCAATCTTGTGAACCTGTTTCTTTTTTTTAAATTTTTTTTGTAGTTGTATATGGACACCATGCCTTTATTATATTTGTTTCATTTTTATGTGGTGCTACAGATTGAACCCAGTGCCTCACACATGTTAGGCAAGTGCTCCACTACTGAGCTACAGAGCAGCCCCCATTTCTTCATCAGATCCAATATGGAGATTCAAATCTGGTAAAGAGCAGGTAAATCTGGGGAAATTAATGGAGTTGCATTTAGAGTGAATTTTAGCAAATCAGATTAAAAAATTGAATTGTTTACCAAGAGAAAAAAACATTGTAACAAATTGGTCTGTGATGTGAACAGCATGGGAGACAGGGAAGTGGATTAAAAGATAATTTAGGGTAAAAAAGTAAATCACCCAGTTTCTATCATTGATTTTGATAATTTTGCCAAAAACAATTGATAAATTTCTGGGAATGTTCAGTGTAGAACTCCCTGTGTAACAGCAAACAGATATGAAATAATAATGATTCCATTTCTTCCATATATATATATATATATATATATGTGTGTGTGTGTGTGTGTGTGTGTGTGTTTATAATATCTCTATCATACATATTTTAGAGATATTTTATATCTATATCCATATTTGGGTATACACACATATATATATTCTCCCAAATTGTGTATTTATGACTAAATATTCTGTTCATGAAATCTACCATGTACCAAGTTATCATTTTTCTTTTGTAGGAGCAAATAATTATATCTTGAAAGATTTCTGGTCCCACCAGAAAAACCTCCCTTGACCATTGCAGGCAATGTCCTGGTGCCAGAAAGGCCTGGAAAATGTTTTTTTTTTTTTTTTGGGGGGGGTGGGTTGGGTTCTGGTTCAAAGGCACAACACATTACAGCAATTGATTGATCTCCCACATGATACTCATTGTTGGAATGATCATGACCTATAGCTTTAAACTGAAAAGCAACAAAACAAACAAACATATAGGTGGAGAGCAGAAAAAAAGTATCTATGAGGCCATGTCTGAGGGTCAGCATTAGGGAAAGCAGTTAGGAGCTTGGCAGTTCTGGAATGCATTGCATAAGGGGGCAAGACACCTGACAACCACAGGCCACAGTAGAACAAGTCCCTGCTCTCGAGTTGAACAGTGCTGGGCTCAAATCTTCATTCTGGCATTTACTAGTTACATGATTTGAGTAAGTTACTTAACCTCCTCCTCTGTAAATGGATTAAATACCAGGCCTTTACTGATTTAAAAATTAGATGAAGGGATGCATGTAAAACACAGTGTAAAATTTATAACTGAAATGCAATGTGGGTCTTAATGTACTTTGAATTCCTCTTGCCTATATTTTCAGTGTAGAAAGTAGTGCTGATTTTAACACATGATGGGTGAAATATCAAATGGTTTCAAGCGGTCCTAGATGCAAACCAGGGTGGTGAGAAATGCAGAGGGCGAAGAGCCAGTCAGAACAGTTAGTCTTGTACACACAACATAGGCAGATTGATTTTCTAAAGAGAGAGATTTTTAATTTAATTCCCTTTGCACCTGTTCCTCCGCCTGGGCGCCGGTTATATTAAATTCTAAAATAGCTATTATCACCATTTGTTACAAAGCTGATGCAGAATAATTGAGCATGTCCCTGGAGAAATTACACAAACAAATTTCCTAATTCTGCAGAATTATTCAGGGTCCAGAAGGGGATTCCAAATGCTCCCCTACTTTCTCATCAATGTTGGACAATTAGTTTTCTGGCTCTGGTATACATGTGACATTGGTAGAGCAGGGAATGGTCAATGAGGTGATGCTTGGGTGCCAATAATGGGGAAACTTAAAATTTTCCAGTGCAATGAATTTTGCAATATTGGCTGAGCGATTCAGTACAAATGAGCATTTTCTGTCATTTTCTTTTCTGGATAACTCAGTCAAGGTTGTGGTTAGGAGAGACAAGAATCAAGCAAGGAGATGGCTATGGCCCACACAATAGCAAAGGAGGATCATGTTGCTGGAGACGTCTAAACATGGTTTCCCAAAATTAAAGAAACCTCAAAGAGATCAACTAGAATGCATGTGATTGGTCCTGAAATCTGCAGGTGGCCCCAGAGTTTCCTCTAACTCAACTTCTAATAGAGGCATCTAGTGTCCTACTCAATATACAAGCTTCAAGCCAGGTGCAGTGTAATCCCAGCAGCTCAGGAAGATGAGGCAGGAGGTTTGCACATTCACAGCCAGCCTCAGCAAAAGCAAGGCCTGAGCAACTCAGTGAGACCCTGTCTCTAAATAAAATACAAAATAGGGCTAGGGATGTGGCTCAATGGTCAAGCGCCCCTGAGTTCAATCCCCATTAACAAAAACAACAACAAAAAGTCTCAAAATGTTCTGTTTGTCTTTGTTTAAAAGATTTAACATTTGTTTTATCTTTCTTTGTAATTCACCCCATTGTCCATCTCTCATGCACCTGTGGAAATACAACCTCCATTAGATAGAAATTGCCTGAGCACATCTTGAAGATTCTTTGAGGGGATAGCATTCTAGGATTCCTAACATTCTGTTTCAGAAAATCTGAAATGTAACCACAACCACTTCACTAATGCTACAGAAGTACAGAAGAAAGATATCTCCATCCCAAGGGCTTCTTGGCATCTAGACACTTCATCTCAACCCAAAATCTAGGACATAAAACCTCCATTTCTCCCCAAAAAAGTTAAATCTTGAATTTTCAAAACATTCTTTTTGTTGCTATTCATGATACCAAAATCGATTCTCTTTAAAGATTCATTAAATACCCCTTGATATAATATCTGTCTTAGACAACACAGAGTATACCATTACATATTCACTTGCATCACAAATTGAGCTGACTACAAGCAATGACTCCCATGAGATTAAAATACAGAATTTGCAATAGTTAGTATATAGAGATAAATGTAGATCTCTTGGAATTCTTACTAAAAAGAGGGCTAGAAAAAATGTAAAATACCATTTTAGGTAATGAAACAAGAATCTGACAAAATTAAATCTGCTTTCTCAAGTACTATCTTTAACATTTGTTACATGCATTTTGTATTTTTAAAAAAAGTTTCCTGACATTTATGGATAAGAAGTATCTTAAAAAATCTTTCTGCATTTCTCTCTTAAAGCAGGAAACAAGCTCTATAAATGTTTCTAGGAAACACCTGTGACTGTGTTGATGTTAAAGGGGATTAAGTTGCCCTGTAGGAATAGGATTCATTTGTTTGTGTAAATTCCTTTTTGTGTTTTTTCCTGAGTTGGTTATAGATGAGATCACATGCTAATAGTTGGTACCAAGGATTTAGATCTTATGTTCATTTAAGAATGTCACAAATTATTCTTTTTAAAAACATACATAAAGCCACACACACACACAAATCATAGCTCAATAAACTATTTCAAGTCAAATTAGCTTTGCAATCACCAGGATGCAAGGAATAACTTTGCCAGCACCCTAGGATCCCTGTCTTTTGCTTCATCCTGAATGATCCACCACTCTTCCCCACAAACCAGGCCCACTTTTACCATACTTGCTTTCTTGATCTTTTCATTTTTATCATTCAAGTGTGCATTCTTAAACATGATTGTTCAGCTTGTGGCATTTTTCTAATTGTTGTATGTATTTTAGTATTTTCAAATCTACTGTGTCTTCTACCATTTCCCTCCTTTTCTTCTTTTTAAATAAAATTTATTTGTTGATGTACTGGGACCTTTTGAGCAGTTCTTTTCCCACAGACTGGACTTTGTACTTACAGACTTTGAAAAAGGCACAACTTCTATTGCTTTAGCAAGTCCACAGGTGGAGTTGTGCTCTTTTATAAGAGATACACAAAATCTATTTTTTTTTAATGATGTTAGCAGCTAGTGATGCTCTGTGGCTATGAACATGAAGTCATTGACGGTTGAAAATAGTGACAAATTCTATGTTTATTTGCATATTAATTTAATAATTCTACAAAGACTCAGTTGCCCTCATCTACTATTTAAATACTCAATAATACACTTCACATAGGAAAGGTTGGATAAAATCTTAATGATTTATGTTTCTTTCCCCAGTTATTTTTTGTATCATTCTCCAAAGGTAGCTTGTTTTTTAAATGGCATTATGAAATCATGGATTTAAACTTAATTGATGGATTTAAATAGACTGCAAATGTTACCTTGTGGGAATGAGAATTGCCCCATCTTGGGGGATAATATTTTTTATTAACTATTGACTTATATATTGACTGATGACTATTTTGAATATTTTCTATGTATTATCCAAAATAATCCTCTCAAAAGTCCTCAAGTTATTCTTTCACAGATGAGAAAGCTCAGGTATAAAAAAATTTAAATACCTTGTCAAAGTTCCTTCAGCTAGAAAAAAATAAAGCTGCAGTGGAAATCAAGTCTCTTCCTTTTTAAACACTGCTACGTTCAGCAAAGACAACTTTTGACCACAGGTAAATGAAACCACAGAAAATGAAACCACAGATAAGTAGGGACTGCTGTATGGGCCTCATCAGGAACAAATCACAAATTCTAGTCTTGGAACTGGTATCTTTGAAGAGGTGCTCTTCTCAAAGTGATCATTATAGTGAATGGGAATAATAGAATACCCACATCCACCTGAGTGTCACAGACCCAAATCCAGGAGATGAATCTCTTTTCTTATTCATTCTTATCATATTTTCTACAAATTTTCATCATTTTTTTCCTTTTTATAAAGAGAAAAAAGTAGGAAGGAAGGTAATTAGTGAAACACTCCTTCTATCATCACTTTATGTTTTCTAATAAGAGGTCAGATTCTACAAAAACACACATGTCTAACTTTTTTCTTTCGTCTTCTCATGAACCTCTCCATCTCCCCAGCCTCTCTGTAGGGCATTCATTCTCATTGTGCACCTCTGAGTTCTTAACTCCTTTCTAAAGGGAAGGGTTTGCTGAAAAGAATGTTATGTGCTGAATTCTGCAGTTGCATGTTATTTAGGTATTTTGATGAGATCAGGAGAAAAAAAAAAGTATGCAGTCTGTAAGATGTTTGGAACAGAACTGCCTAGACCGCTGAATGTGAACAACTCCATGGAAGCTTATTTATTATATATGTAGGAGCTGGTGCTAGGAATACCTCAGAGAGTGACTCATAGAAGTCCAAATGGGAGCGGGTGGAGGGTAGTTACTTAAAATAAAATTTCTCCTTGGATACTTGAAGTAATAAAAGTTTCATTATCGCTCAGTCCTGATATTCAGATAAGACACATCTCCACTTTCCTCACCTCATGATATTGAAGTATACGTACACCTGCTGTAGATATTTTATTTTGTTTATCTACAAGATTTAATTAGGCCTCTAAAAAAAGCAACAGCTCATAAGACAGTTATGATATTTCAATTTAATGCAAATCTACAGACTTAATTGCCTCAAATAGCAACATAGACTGAATTTCAAAATCCTCAGGATTTGGAATCAGCTGTTCAATGTTAGCACATTTTTACACAGGGCACTGGAACAGTGGGATTATACCAGGCAATTGCATCAAAATTCTATACTTCCTAAACTGTGGAATTATTTTTTAAATGAAGGTGAGTTAAAATTAAGAAGTAGATGAGATTCTTGATTCCATAATATGTTTTAAGTGGAATTGTCTTGGGAATAAGCATTAGCCTCTTTTATCAAAATTAAACTAGGTACTAGTTTAATGACTTCATACTTTGTAACTAAGATAAAATCTCAAACTACAAAAGACCAGGAATCTGAGTTCATTAACCACATAACTCTTGGGCCCAGTTGTCTTTCCTGAAAGTTTTGACAATTTATGTACATTCCCTTGTTTCATTGGCTCTTATGGTGATATGTAGAATAATCTCAGAATTCCTGAATCTCACACATATCCAGGAACACTGAACAAGATTGTCTTCCAATAAGAATGCTCAAGGAAGGGTCTCCCAATTCTAGTCACTTCAATATATAAATGGGATGTTATGCAACAATTAAAAAGCAATGTAAAAAGTTGGGCACATGTCAGTAATCCTAGTGATTTAGAGACTGAGGCAGAAAGGTGAAAGTTCAAGACCAGTCTCAACAATTTAGTGAGATCTTGTCACAAAATATAAAATAGAAAGAGCTGGGATCATAGCTCAGCGGTAAATTGCCCATGGGGTTCAGTCACCAATAAAAATAACAAATAAACAAATAAATGAAGCAATGCTAGAGACCTATACTTACTAATATGCTTAGACATGAATTGTCATGTGAAAAAGACTTTGGAAGATTGGTGTATGTTAACAGTTGGACATTTTCTTTACACAAACCTGCCTCCTGCTACATGCTATTGCACTTCATGTTTGTCTCCCAGTGAGGGTCTGGCCTTTGAAATATTCTGCCATCCTCCTCTCCCTGGCTAAATTCTACTTTCCTTCCCTTGAAAACACAAATTCATTAACTCTAAATATTTGGATCTGACAACCCACCTGTCATAAGGGCAGGCCATTCTTACAGGAAACTTGGTAAGATGTCAAGTCTGTTAATACCACTATTTCTACCTCTGTCAAAGACCTCTTCTAATATTTTTTAGTGATTTGTGCAGCTTAGCTGTACGCTGTGGTCCACAATCATAACCTTATGTTTGCAAATGAAGATTGATCGTCTCTTTTTAGATCTATGGTAACAAACTCTCCGTGTTTTTTGTACCCAACTGGACATCTTCCCTATGTCCACATTTAAAGGGGTAAGAACACTACTGGAGAAAACCTCCTAAGCCAGAAGATGAGTTTCATTCATCTTTGGTTCCTCAATGACTTTATCAGGTATAGTGATAAACTCATTTTTTATACTCTCAAAAATAACTAGTTCATACATCCTTTTTTTTCTCCTAAAAATCTGCTGACCACCCTAGGCTCTTTCACTTCACTAGACAATGAAGATATCAACTAGAAACCCCCTTATCCTCAAGCAACCAGCCAAAAAAATCTACTTCCCTGATGTGTTGCTCATTTTGTCCTGTTAAAATTAATTCTGCATCCTAACTGCTACCAAAGGCCATGACCTTCATACTTTATACTTCATTCACACATATTTTCTCAGGATTTGGCCCCTTGGTTTCCCCCTCTTTTTGTTGAAACATAAATAAGACTTCCGCAAATGGTCATAGATGGTATTTTATAAACCTAGTTTGGAATTTCTCATTCTTAAAAAGAACAAAAGCCTCATCTGCTTCTCATTCTCTCTACCACATCCTTTTATTTACATGCTTTTTCTTAACCAATATTTCTTTAAAAACTTATTTATGTATTATGTCACTAATCTCCCCTCCTCATTCTTTAATCATTATAGTTGGGATTGCTTCCAAACTACTGCATGACAATACTCTTCTCAAGGTCACAAAATTCAATTCCCCTGTCTTGATCTTCATCTTCTAACCTCTCAGCTTCATTTAATTCACTTGATGACATTCTCCTATTTTAAACCCTTTCTGGCCTTTAGTTACATCTCATTTTTTCCATGTTTTTCCTGTTTCTGAGACTGCTATTTCAGAATCTAATTTAGAGACTATTTTTTTTTTCTTTTTCCCATCCTGATTTTTTTTTTAATTCCACAGGGCTCTTCCACTTCCCTATCTTATTCCCTCTCCCCTGTTATTTCATTCCTCCACAGGGATTCAAGTTAGAATTTTCCACATGGTGATAATACTTTTGGCAGAGTGCTCCCAGGGCAATTTAAACCACACTGGGTATACCTGTTTGCCTCAAACAATAAAAATTGAAGTACAAATCTAGTTGCTGATAGGAAGACCCAATAAGAACTCACAAAGACTGCTGCAATCTGTTAATTTGCCTGCTGCCATCCTCCATCCTCTTAGGTTATATCTTGACCATCACCATGACAAAGGGGCAGATTAGCTGCATTGCTGGCAGCATGGGTGGTAAATGCTCAAATATTATAAATATTTATAATATTTATTATAAATATGAATTTATTTTATATATACTACTTTGAATTTTGTTTTGTCACTTAACAATATCAATGGAAATCCATTCTTGTTAAGAAGTTGAAAACTAATTTTATATCAGGAGGAATTTTCTAAAGGTCTAAAAGTAACATATCATTTGTACAGAAATGTTTATTGATATTGCTATTATGTGAAATAATGTTTAAAAAGTTAATAAATACAGACAAAATTATGAAAATGTAAAATTTATTTTCATTGAAATTTCATGTGTTTACACACACATGCACAGGGCTTTGTTTAAATTTAAGCATTTAATATGTTGTAATTGGTAGGAGAAGAGGTATGTTAAGTCAGTTTTCACACTTCCACCTTCCTTGCACTTCTAAAATTTGTTGATGTTAATTTGCCTGCTGCCATCCTCCATCCTTTTATGTTATATCTTCAAATATTAACATTTTAAAAACACCTTTAATATCTCAATTCACATTTTTAAAGAAGAGGTAGAAACATAAAGTATGTGGATCTACCATTTATTTTTATATGTGTACTATTATCTAATTTTATCTAGCTAAAAGGAATAGGTATTCTATTTGGAATTAGATAATAAGAAACAAATTGATTTGCAAGAGTTTGGTATTCTTATTGTTTGTCTTTGGATCCTACAATAAGATATATTATTATTTAAGTTCAGTTCATGTTTTATGTCTTCCAATAGTTAACTTTTCTCTTATTGATGTTACAATTTTCTTATTAGAATAATTCATAGGCATGTTATAGTTTTATAATTTTTTTTAATAAAGAATATTTCCAATACTTATGCAGAGCTGATTTTTGTTAGCACAAACATAAGCTGTTTATTGTGGTTGTTCACCCTATATTCATCTATCTTTCTTGTTTATTTTATTAATTATAAAAGTATTTCTACTTGACTATCATTTTTCTAACCTAGAATTGTTATCATATGTTCAATAAAAATACAATTTTATATTTTCCTAATATTATCTGGATTTATTAACACTTTTTTACATTACTTAACATAATTACAATATCAATAAACATTTTCTACTTATCCATATTTTGCTGACAGTGGTTTTAGTGTTTTGCTTTTAAAAAGTTGTGGGTTATTTTTTTTTGTGAGATGCCCCGCATTTTCAAAGATAGTTCTTCTATTTCTATAAAAATTTCTCCTTAAAATAAGAAATGATGGTTAAATTAATTATTCTTATGTAGTGAAATAAATGTACAACATTTTCCTTGGTTTTTTTAAATGAAATATGAGTCCTATTCATACCTAACATGTTTACTAAATCATTATTTGATTTCACATTTTGGTATTCTATTAAGGATTACTATATTTGTAGGCATATATTGATTTCTAAAAATGCCAATAAGCATAATCTTTAATTTTCTTTCTTTTCCTATCTTTATTGAACTGACTCTTCATTTCATGCCTGCTTTATAAAATGAATTGACGTTGCCCATCTATTCCTAGAATCTGTAACATTTTAATTATTTTTGCAATTACCTTTATTTAAAAGAAGCCTAGACCTAGAAGAAGAACATATTTTGTTCTAATGCCTTTTGGGGAAGGGAGGGCTAAAATCTTTAATCACATGGCTAACATCTTTGGTAGTACCTGGCCCATTCGAATTTTCTCCTTTTACATTATTATTTTAAATTCATAGTGTGACATCATTTCAAGCTAAACTTTCAAGTTTATGAATATATTTCTATTTTCTTTTAATATCATCTTTACCAGGTAGCTGAAACAGGACAGCTTTTACTTAAAATCCATGGATGCTTGTGGTTTGATTTGTGCTTAGAAATTGTACTGAGTAGGGCTAAGAATGAAACAAATAGGTAGAAAACTCCAGAGACTAACAATAGAACAATTAAAATGTATTCCCTCACAACACACCAAACCTTAGTAGAGGTTAAGATATATCCCCACACTTGAACTTAAAAATATAAACCAGATCCCAACCATGTTTTCTTCAGTTAGTGTGTGTGTGTGTGTGTGTGTGTGTGTGTGTTACTGAGGATTGAATCAATTGGACCCATGGGTGCTTTATCACTAAACTACATTTTTTAATTTTTTTTTTTTTATTTTGAGACTGAGTCTTACTAAGTTGTTGAGGATCTTATTAAATCGCTGAGGCTAACTTTGAACTTGCTATCTTCCTGCTTCAGCCTCCCAGGTTTCTGGGATTACAGGGGTGTGCCACCATGCCTGGCTCAATTTTTTTCAGTTTTGCTTAAGCAGGTTGAGCCAAAAACTTCATGTCCTGCACATTTGCATATGTAAGTCTTAAGTGTAATATTTAGAGCAATTGAGAGGAAGTTTGTGGACATTAAAATAAAATTTGAATTAGTTAATAATCTATTTATTTTATATCAATAATTATTACCTATGAGATTTTATTATGTTTAATAAAAAAATCACCCTTTTGATTATAGATAGCTATTTCTACCTCTGATAGGTTGTTATCTAGTCTATTTTTCTAAATTTTCAGATTGTACTAAAATTCTGTTTTCTAACTTATCTCATTGTTTTGACAATTTCAATATTTTAAAAATATTTAATAATTGAAGTACTGTTGATTGAAATATCTAAATTATGCTGATATATTCAAATAGAGATCACATAACATGGTAATGTTATTTCACATTTTTCACAAATGTACAATGGTATTATATAAATTAAAATCCACCTCTACTGTTTTGAGCTCTTAAATAATACATAAAGGGTTATTTTTTGAGAAAAATATGTTATTTTAATTTCTTTCCTCAGATATATTGTTAACAGATAAAAATTCAGATAATGAATAATAGTTCAATGATGCTTTCATTTGCGTACACACTCTTTGGATAAACAATGATTGATGATGTCTCTCCTTTCAATCAGAAATTCATTTTTAGTAAAGAAAAAGTGTTTGTGAATGCTTGAGCAGAGACCGTCAGTGATATTATTTTGCATAATTATATTGTCTGTTGATTCATTTGCGTATTTCTTTGGATGGAGCATCTCCTGAATTGATTAAAACTTCCATTTCATAGTCTATTTGAATTCAAGTTTTGCTTCAGAAATTCTGCTTTGATTGGACATTCTGATGCATCATTCCCAAGGGCATTTGTTTAAAAAAAAATAGAAAAAAAAATATAGACTGTAAATAACCTGGGGTTTTCCACATTAGCTTGATCCCTGTACCATTTGTTAGCTGGTTTCTCTTTCATCCACTTTGATGTGCAATTGGGAGAAAGTTAAGGTCCTGTAATGCATAACCTCTTGGCTCAGATTTTCTCACCATAACACTGCTCTGACTTTTACCCAAGTAAAAAGTCAGCTAAGGTTTTCTCATATCTGATGTCCTGCCTGTGTTTCTGTCTTCAGTGTACAGAAATGGAAATTCTTTGTCTGTAACTCCCCTAGCTTGTTGCTCTTAAGATTCTGGATGAATCTAGACAGAGAGTGCCTATTTTCCACAAAAGGACCCTGTGGAGCTAAGTGTGTCAGAGCATATCCTGGCACCTTATAGCCATTACTGCTAAAAGAAAAAAAAAATATATATGTGGATGGATTCTTTGTTGTGGGATGACATTCTCTGAGTGTTCAATATCTTCATAACTCAGCAGGAATACTCTCTTTAATACAGAAAGAATGCAAGACAAAAAGTCACTTTCCCAATTTGCTCATTCTTTCTTTTATACCTGACTCAGTATCAAGTGTCTCCTTGGTGCCAGTTTCTACATGAAATCCTGAAATGCAGAGAATGGAAACTTCCATTCTGCATGCATAGATGAATATGAGATGAGAGGGTGCCTCCATGAGCATTGCTGGGGTGAGGTTCACAAAGAGTTTGCCACATGAAGGAATTCCTGGAAAAGAAAGCCTCAGCAAGAGTGGAAGCAATATGGAATAATGTGAGCATCTGCGAAACCACAGTGTCCTAGGGTTGGGGGAATAGAGGTCATGACCCCTACAGATAACAAAATCAGAAGATGCTGAAATCCTTACATAAATTGTTGTACTGTCTACATATAATCTATGTACATCTTTCTATATATTTTAAGTCATCTCTGGATCACTAATACCTAGTAATACCTAGTACAATATGAATTATATGTAGGTAGTTATAATACTGTATCATTTAGAGAACAATGACAAGGAAAAATAAGTCTGTATGTGTTTAACGTAGAAGTGTTTCCCAAAATATTTTCCAACCATGTATAGTTGAATCTATGCCAGAACATGTGAATACAGAGGGATGCCAGTGTCAACTGCATGGAAGACTGGAATGTGCAGTGCTGAGGCAATGCAAGGTGGGCAGGAAATGCAGCCAGACATTACTATTTTGTCTTGTAGGGAGGCTGCTCTGAGTAGCTGCAGGGGTAATATGAGTTTCTCACTTGACCCTGCACAGCCAATAAATGATTTCCTTGAGCCCAGCTGCAGAAGATTCCATTTCTGAACCTTGTTAATAGTCAATGGGAGCCATGGTGAAATCAAGTCTCTTAGTATATTTATTCCGGGGATCTAGGTTGTAGTCCCTATATGCTTTGTGGGTAAGATCCTTGACCTCCATCACCCAGCACCAACCCAAATCAAACACACAAGCAAAATGCACCTAATCTTTATAGAGTTAACATCGTCCCTACCCCCTTATCCCATCCAGTTGTGTTATCTGAGAGCACACACTATTGGGCCCTAGGAACATATAGTCTCCATATGCAGAAAGACAGATTTTGGCAAATACATGATTCTTCAGTTGACTATTCTATGCAATAGAGAAGATACCCATCACTCTCCATTTTTCCATCTGAATCTGATTTTTTTTTTTTTTTTTTTTTTTTTTTTTTTTTTTTTTGCTTTTTGATGGGAAATGACACTTGTAGACTCAGGTAGATTGGACACCTTAGAGTGCATATCTGTCCTTTGTCCCAGGGCTGGGGAAGCCCTAGGTTTGACTCCCTTCAGATAATTTAGTTTGGACCTTGTTATACAGTAACTGTAACATTACCTGCTATCCTATGGTTAGGATTCCAGCACTGGAAATGATGAACGTCTGCTGTTATATTAGGGACATTCTAAACCCAGGGAAAAGAAAGATGGGTCAAATAAATCAACACAAAAACTTAGACTTCTACTGAGAAAGTGGTGTTATGCTTTTGTCAGCAAAAGCTTAGTTGAAATTATTCTTATTCTTCTGCTTATTATCACAGAGAGCATTTAGATATTACTAAACTAGTGACTTAGTTTCCTCTTCTACGAAAGTTTTTTTTTTTTTTTTTACACTATTAGGTTTTCTTTGAAGAATAAATAAGATAATATATGTAAAACTATTTTATTGTCCCTGGTATTTAATAAGCATTCAAGAAATGTTAGCTGATATTCTTCTTTTAATGAATTGTTTGTAATCTCAGAAAAAGATGACAACCATATTTCCTTTTAAATTTTTTGCTTAATTGGTTTTGATTTGTTAAGAATTCATTAAATGTGTTTTTAATTAAAATTATTTTTATTTTGTTTTAGGGTATTGTATGTATTATATATTCAGTATTGTGAATTTTCAGAAAGGAAGGAAAAAGTTAATTTATAATGAACCATGGAATAGCATACTCCTGACATCTTTTGTGTTGGAATTACTGAGAAATAAAATATTATCTCTCATATGTCAAAAGCAATTTGAAAAAATAGAGAATGAAACTAATGGTTTAGATAAATTTTTTAATGAAATTGAGACATAAAATGAAAATTACATAAAAGACATATTTCTACTACAAATTACTCTGAGATATTTAGATTTTGGAAGCAAAGACAATAGTCACAGGAGTGTTGCATTTTTGTCTTTATTATGAAGTGGTATGTTGATTGCGCCAGAGCGTTGGCTGATACATTAACTTGCATAGTGGTGGATATTAAATCAATAAAATGAAGAACATCTAAAGAAAAACCATCTGAAACATAATGGGCTTTGTTAGTGGGAGGTTGTTTAGGTCGATATAAGATAATCACTCATGATGGAGCTCTGCTCTTCTAGGATAACAAACATATCCCAATGTTTTCATAGCCCCACAGCCAGAGGGATTATTTCTTGTTCACAGATAGCTGATTTGGGTCTGGCTACTCCTCATACCAAGCATCCTCCAAGCAGTTCCTGAAGGGTACACACTGCTTTCCTCTCTGTTCCATCTCAACTCATGCCTTCCATGGTCTTTCAAGAGCAGAGGGAGACAGAAGAGGACCCATGAGTTCTTAATTTCTCACCTTGAGACATAAGCATTACTTCCTAACACATTTATGATTCTCAGTATTTACATATTATTGAGAAGACATATCTTAGAATTACTATCTTCCCATGATGTAGAAAACACATTATAGGGTATGTGTCATGGACAGACTCTCGGACAAGCCTAATTCTGAAGTCTGAAATTCCAATGAATAATAATTGTAGTTTATGAAATTTACCCAATGCTTGCAAAAAAAAAAAGGTTTAAATCGGGCATAAACAATGTGCTATATCTCTTAGACATTCATTCCCAGATATGCATGAACAACAAAAGGCCTTCCTGAAAAATCTCTGTGTGGACAGGTTTGTACATTGGCATTCGTTGTTCTTGCTCAAAGCCAGCTCTAATAGTTCAGTTAAGGGAGATAATATGTTGAAACAAATGTATGCAAATCAATCTTCTATGCATATTTTTACCTCTGTAAGTGATTCTGTACTCCTTTCTGCCCTCTCTGGGAATTTAATTCTCTTCACCCTTTCACAGAATTATTTTAATTTCTATTGGTTCTCTTTCCAAATGTCTCTCCAGAGGTGATTTCTTATTACAGTTTCAAGTTTTTTTGTCTATAATGAAAGTACTCATATTT
Organism: Marmota monax; assembly: GCF_021218885.2. Taxonomy (NCBI): domain Eukaryota; kingdom Metazoa; phylum Chordata; class Mammalia; order Rodentia; family Sciuridae; genus Marmota; species Marmota monax. The sequence goes on from NW_026692881.1 coordinate 2,122,873, forward strand.
TACCTTCAAACTAATTAATATACTTATATATCACCCCTTCCTGTAGCAACTCATCTTGTGCTCCTTCCAGGACCATCACCTCAAGCTAGAAACAGAAGGCCATTATTCTGGAGGGAGACAACTTGTAACTTTGAAATTGTTTTTAACCTTCATCTCTAATTTTATGATTGTTTTTAGAGACACAATAAATTATATGCTTAAAACAGGGTGATAATGTAAATATTCCACATTAGTACATCATGGCACAAGTGGATTAGAACAGACACAGGCTATAGCTGGACCCTTGCATTTTTAATTACCATGTCATGGGATGGTCTGGGGGCATCATGCAATGAAAGGGTCTATAAGAGAAAAGGACATGAAGAGGAGTACATTTGAGTAGCATTTGGCTATAAATATTTACTATTGGTACAAAAGCAGTTGATACTTTAGTATTAATATGAGCTCCCTATCAGTTGAACATCAGCTTTAGTTCAGTTAATTCATTAAAAACTCTGAACACAATGTACAATCAACTTAGGTTAGTAAATGCTGCCATAACAAATAAACCCAAATCTACAGGTGTTAACAAAATACAAATTAATTTCTCACTACCACATAATCTGCTGAAAATTCAGTTGACTGTCTGTCCTCAGAATGGTGGACTTTGCAAAAGAAAACACTGAGATTTGTCCATCATATACTCTAAAATGCTTATTGTCCAAGGTAGCCCTTATTATTTCTGCACATAATTCCATTAGCCAAAGGAAGTTACATGACTATAATTGTCTTTAAGAGAACACAGAAGTATATTCTTTCTCTGTGTTCAGAAGATATTAGTTGGACATTTTAAAGAGTCATGATAATGTCCACATGTATAGTAGTATCTTGTGCATTATTAATTGTTCCGGTCATGACTCAATCATGTTCTGATCATTCAATCTTCTGTATTCCAATTGATTAATTGGACCTACTTTACCTCCCTTTAACACCCCGAACTCCCCATGATGTAAATTCTAACCACATTTCTGTTTATGGGTTCAACTGCTTCTCTTGACTTTTCCTCTGGTCTGTTGAATCTGAATTATTTGGTTTTCCCATCAATCCATTGCTTGTCTCTATATCTTTGTCTCTACTTCAACTTAAGTGCTTTCACTTCATCTCCAAATTACCCTAAATCTTCTTGCATGCTTGTCTATCATGTTCAAATGCCTTAAATTTCATTCCCAGTGTGAAATTCCATAGTAATATTTCACTAACTCTCATGACTCTATAAGGTCCAGTGTCCTATTACAGTTATTTTAGTACATGACTCTGTATGAGTCAAACTTGAAAATTCTGATTCTGATTCATCCATTTATCCTCTTATGAGAATCTTACTCAGAGCCATTCAATAACACAAAAGTAATAATAACAGCATGGAGCAAACAGCCTGATACAGCAAAGTAAGCATTGCATTATAGAAAAGAAATTCTGATTTACATTGTAGCCCAGTGACTGACTAATAATATTACCATATACAAGTTGCTTAACCAACCAAATGAAGTCAGTTTTGCCCTTTCTAAAATGGAGTTAGTTTTAACTGCCTTTTCCATTGTCTTACAATACCATCGGGAGAAGCAAGTCAGATGTGATCACTGTTTGTAAAACTACTTTGTATGAATTATACTAATATTCAAGCTAAAGTGATTTGTGCTCAGTTGATTGATTCTTGAGCTGTATTTAATTCTGTTTATCATTATTTTTTCTTTCAAAACATCTTTGTTTTAACCCTTTGGGTTTCATGACATTTTATGCTCCTGCTTTTCTTCCTTCCTCTCTCTTAGTGGGTTATTATATTTCAGAATTTCTCAAGACCTGGCTTAAGCCACCTTCCCCTTTCTCTTTTTTTTCTGTATTCTCTTGCTAGATGAGTTAACTCCTATTTATAAATGTTCATCTATGTACAGACATATCACAAATAATACATCCTTCCAGATCTCTCCCATGGATAATTAGTCTTAAATCCAAGTTCTTAACTGATGTCTCCATTTGCATACATGGCACATCTCAGGCAAAGCATTGCCCACACTAGATTCATACTTGATTCACACTTGCCCTCATAAGCCTTGCAATTCTCCAGTGTTTTTTTTTTTTCAGCTAATGGTGCTACCACCTACTTAGTTCTGAGGGTTAAAATCTAGGTCTCCTCTTCTTCCTGATCCACAACATCAACAAGTACTGTCATGCTACAAACTTCTCATGTTTCCCAGTTCCATTAATAACATTCTGAGCAAATTCCCCACCATATGTCATAGGTTCCATAAAATACCTTCCCAACTAGTATTACTTTTCTTCAGCCAACTATTCCCTACCATGCATCTATTCAAAATGTAAATTTTAGGTCATAACATAAAATGATGACTATTGCTTTCAGATGAACATCAAGTTCCGTCACTTGTCTTTTGTTAAAAATCGTGCAGAGTATGCCCATGTATATCTCCTAGTCTCATCTCTCATAACTCAACACTTGCTCCTTACAACTATCTCTTTTTAGCACTTTTTTATAGTTGGCAATTTTACTCTTAGTGGTTTGGTTAGTCAAATAATATATGCTTTGCTAATCAGAGACTTCACATTCTAGGATGGTAGGAAGAGATGATCTTTTTTTAAATGAAATTTGATGTAAAATAAATAGCACTGTGTTTTGCAGAGTGTACTCCATACATATTTGTTAAATGAATAAAAGGTTAAATAAGTAGGCCCATTTTTCATCCACCTATTGGGCATTGACTCTAGGAGTGCTAATAAAGGTATAAAGAACACACTTGTGAATAGGTCTTGGTTTCTCCTAAGGAAATTAGAATCTATTGATAAATATGACTATAACCAGTTGCATTGAGGAGACATTGAACCCCCCTCCAGGAGCATGGGTTGATACAGAGTGAGAAGCAGCTCAGATGTGATTACTGTATGTGGAAGCAATTTGTATAAATTGTCCTCCTGGTCTGTGGCTTGCTGGAGGTTGTTTTTTTTTAACCTTCTAGTGAATTTTGTTCCAATATTATAATGGTCTTTCCTTGTAGATTTTCTTTCCCTGTGACAGCTCTCAATGACTTACATTCTTTACAGATGTCTTAGATGTTAGGAATATCAAAATACTCAACACATTTTCAATAAAACAAATTCCACTTTTCTGTTCTTAGACCAATTAATGCAAAAGAGTCTTTTAGTTATGGATTCCTATGTGCCAAGCACTATGCTCCCTATTTTCAGTATTTTTAGATATTATTAAACTCTTACAATGATAATACGAGGTAAGAGTATTGAAGCCGAACTTGGTTAAGTGACTTCCTTAATGTCATATAACTAATAAATAGGTAGCAGTCACTCAGGATGCTCCCTGCAGCAATTACCGAATTTGCAGCCTTCCTCTGTGGTATTTAGTCTGGCCACATGAACTTTCATTCATTTTTACTAATGGTTCATGTGGTCACTTTGGAAGTGTTTAGGATTCCCACTTTCCTACCTTTTAACTCTACCACTGGCTATTCTATCTTTATATAAAGATCCAGTTGGTATGTTAGCTCCCAGATGGATGATTTTGAACTATCATTCCAAGAACTCTATGGGTTATAACTCATTCATGGGCCATAGTTGAAATCAATATTAAAGGGAAAAACCCACCATCTCTTTTCCTACCAGAGCAATAATTCATTGATTCATTTTGTAGATTGCTTTAAATTTAGATTTATCTCCTCTTAATGTGTTGGATTTTTTTTTTTTTTTTGTGGTCTTCGATCCATTTTATTATGTTTGTCTCTCTATGCATGTATTTATGCAAATCTATTACTCTTTTCTTTATGATCAACAGGTTTTGTTTATTTACTTATTTATCTCTCTGTCTGAGCTACTATTATTGCCCAGAATGATCTCAAACTGGTGGGCTCAAGTGATTCTCCCATCAAGCTTCCCAAATAGCTAGGACTATAGATGTGTGTCACTGCCCCAGCTGGCTACCAGGTTTTGGCTTTGGTTTTGGTTTTTGGTATGGCTCTTTTCAGTTTATTGCATGAGGGAGTTACACAAGTCCAAATTAAAAGCCAACCCCAAATGGTTACATTATACAAGCTGTGAGTTTCTTAAACTTCTCACAAGGAACAGAAGGGAAATTCTACTCTTCTCAAGGAAATCTTCAATTAAGCTTCAGTGAGCCAAAAGCACTTACAACCCATGAACCTTCAGCTGCTGGTCCATAGCCCGTCCAATCTACACCAGGAACTGGCATATGTTCTTTTGCTGGTCACTCTGAATTACTTCTCCATATTTTGGCTGCTCAGTTACAGCACTCTTACAGGCAAATATCTTTCTTGGATGCCTTCACTAGTTTCTTCTTATCATAATCAACAGTGATTCCTTGAACAGGAGTAAGGGTCTTCCTACTGTTTCTTTGTTGAATTCCTATATGGTTATAAATAATCCTCAGTGTCAGCAGGAGGCAGGTCACCATTCTCACTTGCATCAGCCAGGGGTGGGAATAGTGGAAGTTCTGGAGAGTGGGTACACAATACAATTATTTTTCCTTGGTGGCAGTGAACATGCGAAAGGCTGTAGGAGAAGGTGGGAGAGGAAATTGTAGGGCAAGGCTGCTGCAGATGGGGGGCCTACCAGGTTTTAAATTCTATTAAGGAAAGCATGCCTGAATTCCATGATTGAATTGTCAATTATTTGATGTAAAGGCATAATTCCATTAACATATTTTAAGAACTTATACTAATCAGTAGAAAATGTACAAATAGGCAAGTGGAAACTAGGCAAAAGATTGAACAGAAAAAGCAATACAGATTATAAATACTCATAGAGATTAAATGTTTTAGATCACTCACAATTAGATAAACACCAATCAAAAATCACATGAGCTCTGTCATTTGTTCAGGCTGGCAACAAAAGTTTTGGCTAGGTTGTGGAGAAGCAATGATTATACCTCATTATTTGGAATGAAAATTAGTACAAAAATTTAAAGAATGCATTAACAATGTCTGTCAAAAATGAAGCACTTCACCTGCTTATTTTTTATCAGCCATTTTACTGTTGTGAGAATTTACCCAATAGATAAATTTTCAGAAGCGTATCTAAAAATATTTCTACAAATTTCCACTGTGCCACGCTCTAAAATATCAAATACAGAAATGTCACAACGTGCTAAAGACACATTAGGGGAGGCATGATATGGATTCAGTCAGTGGGTAGTATGCAGAGGATCAAACAATTGTATGGATTAAAGTAGGTAAGTCTGCAATCACTAAGCCACAAATATACTGAAAGCTCATGGTAACAACTGGTGGTTACTTTGCATACATAAATATATATATATGCATATATATGTATATATACATATATATACAAATATATATTTTTTAAACTACTTGTGAAACAATTTTTCTTGAAGAAAAATTATAGGAATGTATTGACAGTGACCAACTTTGGGAGAAAGTGGGAATGGAAAATAAGGGAAAGAATAACAACTACTTTTCATCTTATAGCTATCTTTGCACTGTTTAAATATTTTTATTAAAAATATATATTACTCTCATCTTTCTTATAAAAAAAACTAGTATTAGACTTTTAATTCCTATCTTTTAAGAAAAATTCTAAAGCTAAATATTTTTAAAAATTCTCCTCCTTTAATAGAAATGAATCTCATTCTTACATATAGTTAATATTATATAATTCCTTTTTTTTATCTAACTGTTGCCTTCAGCATTTTTCCACTTCTTCATGTGTTCTCACATACTGAATCTATCCTTAGTAAGCTTATAATTCTGCTAGGAGAAAATTCTTGATATTTTAGGATCATACACCTAGAATTGAAGTCAGAAGTTGACTCTCAAAACAATTATATCGTTCTTCAAAATTAATGCTCAGTTTTCAGTTACTTACTAAAGCAAACTCAATGGTAGATCCCCCCAAATGCCATAAAAGTCCCCATGTGTATCCCACTTTGATTTTTGCATGTTATCTTCAGCAAAAGAATAGAACTGTGCTTCCTTTGACTTCAGTATTATATATTTCTTCCGCACCCTTGACCTGCCAATAAAGTCTAATCTCTCATGATCACTGTTTTGAGAGTAAGTGACCAAGGGAAAATAACCAGAAATAACCAACTTAAGCCCTACATGATATTTCATGTGCTTTGAAGTTGAAGTACTCATTTTAAAGAGAAAACTTTTTTTTCCACATTTCATTAGGCTCCCTGTGATTTATTATTATTATTATAGACCTCAGATCTTTTTCTTTTCTCTTTTTTTTCTAGAAATTATAGTAAAAGTCAAATTTTTAAAGAAAAAGGTAAATACATGATCAGAGGGAGTTGCTTAAGAAAGCCTCAGCTGCAACCAGCACTTTAGTGTGTGTGATGCTTGCTCCTTAACAAGTCAGGGATGTGAGGAGCTATGAATAAAGAGAGAACATTTTGCCATGAATTATTCAGCTAACCATGGGATGCTGTTATCTCCACTTCAGTGGCTTTTAATTGCACATGGAAGAATTCTGCTTATCTGGCATTCAATTTGATGCCAAGGTGCAGCTTGCCCGAGCAGGGCAGAGGCAGGAAATGAGGATCTCATTGGACAAACAGCTGCCATTCACAAATGTATTAAGGAATATGACCTAGGATTGTATAAGGGAGGACGGAAGATAGACACAGATGATGGCAAGGGAGAAACATCAGAAAATATGTGACACGAGATTGTCTTTTGCTTTTGATCTTGGTGCATGTTAATGAGTCTTGAGTGAAAAATGGAGAATTGTGGGTGCTACTCACATCCACTGCATCTTTGTTTGTTACAGAACCAAGTTTGTCTCTGGGGCAAAGATGAAAATTTCCCTCTCATAAGATCTGTTATTCTTTCAGTATAAATGGAAACTTGGATCAGTTTTGAGAAGCTGCTAGTTTTAATTTTTGAAAGTATATTTGAGATAGGTTTGTTAATCAAGCTACATAATTTTCCTGAAACTTTTTCCTCATCCCAATTTCCCAGAGGAGATATCGCTTGGCACCTGTTCTGCAAATTTTCCGCCACACTTTCCTTATGAAATATCACTTTTAAATATTTTGAGAAGATTTAATTTGGAACCCCTTCTTTATTTACACCTCTCTACATCACAGATGACTCTCTATTATTGCATACACCTATTTCAGAATCCATTGCATATACAAACAGGAGCTTTTCATCACTTACCGTTGGCTGTGCACTATGGAGAGCACAGGGAACGTAGAGCTCATTAGTACCCACAGATAAATGCCTTCACTTTATGGAATTCAAAGACTAGACGGAAACATAGTACAAACCTATGGTACTACATGATTATTGCTCCAGGGGTAGTTTGTGCTGGACAAAAAGGGAAGCACTAATGAAACTTGGCTCACCCAAGCCTTCCTGAGAAGAGAAGCTGCAGCAAATGAAAATAGTCTTCAGAGAATACTTCTTTAGGAGACAAAACTTGAACAGAGACTTAAAGGATACTAACACATTTCCACATTTCACCAAAGATGAAGGGCAGGCATTCCAATCACAACAGTTACTACAGCAAACTTCATGGAGTCAAAAAGTTAGAAAAAACTACCATGTGATCCAGCAACCCCTCCTTGAGGTATACATTCAAGGGAAAGGAAATCAAAGAGAAATCTGCAATCTCATGTTTATTCCAACATTATCCATGATAGACATAGGAGGCAGTAGTAAATTTAAGTGTCCATCAATGGATGAATAAAGAAAATGTCATACATCTACCCAATGGAATACGATTCTATCTTTAAAAAAATGGAATTCTGTCAATTGTGACAATATGGATGAACCCAGGGGACATTATTTTTGAGGAAATAAATCAGGATCAGAAAGACAAAGACTTTATGATCTTATTTATGTAAGAAATCTGAAAAAGTCAAACTGATACAAGCAGAGAGCACAATGGAGTTTTCCAGGTGCTATGGGTGCAACTGGGTTGGGGAGACATTTGTAAAACAACTTCAAAATCTCAGAAGGAATAAATTCAAGAGATGTATGGCACAACTTGGTAGCATTACTAATAGCAATGTGTTATATAATTATAAATTACTAAGAATGCAGATTTTAAGTGTTCTTAACCACAGGAGAAAGAGGAGAAAAAGATAAGTATGTGAAGTAATACCAGTGTTAATACCAGTGTTAAATTAGCTAAAGTTAGACCTGAACAATGCATACATATTTCAGAGCAACATGTTCAGTATAAATATGTATAATTTTCATTAAAAAATAAAAATTAAATTGGGAAAATCTACATGAGAAAATTCCAGTTTTAAAAATTAAAGAATATTTAATTCAGTCATAAAAGAGCCTTTGAATTAAAGCTGATGATTCTTGGAGGGAGCTAAAAAAAAATAGATTCCGAGTTATGATAGACTGGGAGAATTTGGGAGCATAGCAAGCATTAAATTGTGTTTGGGGACGATAGGGTACATTTGGCAGAATGCAAAGTGTAAACGTGAAGAGTGTGAACAAATGCTCAGGTGCCAAGTTTTGAAGGGCTGTCCACTTGGGTTTTATTCTGAAGGTAACAAAGAGCCATCAAAGACTTTTACACAGGAGGGATGTGATCAGATTGCTGATGTAGAAAAATTGTTGTGATGACATTTTTTCTCTGACACTGTTTCTTTGTAGGTCTCCACCATTAATGACTTCATATCAGAATTCTGAACAGGGCCAACATCAAGGGGACAGTATAAGTGAATCAAATCCTTTATGTTCTCTCATTTTTTCAGGTATATGATTTTGGACAAAACACTTCTCTTTTCCATTGGGTGTAAGTTCCATACATGCCAGGAGCCTAAAACAATTCCTTTTGCATAAATGATGATGAGTGTTTGTGGTACAAATTAATGAATTTCTGGGCCTCTGTTCCTTGACGTGAGGAAGATTGATGCTGTTCTAAGAGCCATCTTCCAACACTGCAGTATGAAGAGCCCCCTGTGACGCTAAGTGCTCAACTATAACATACCCTTTCTGGGATATTATTATTTTGTGCCAATACTGTCAGTCCAGGGAAAGTGCAGTGGGAGAGGAGAAGCTACAGATCAGCTCCCAGATACCGTCTTTTCTGGTACTTTATTTTCATCATTTTGACAGTTTTTTCTTTCCTGCCTCTTCTATTGCTGCATTTTTTTTTTATCTTCCTCAATTTAAAATGTGTTTTTTCCAGGAATTTGGTCCTAGGATCTTTTATCTTCCTGATCTACTTTCTCCTATGAATACATAACAATCACATTTGTATTTCTAGTTCAGATATTTTCTCTGAGCTCAAACTTAAAGAGCTCACTGCTTACAGAGCCTCTGCAGATGTATTTTTTCCTCATATTCTCCCTACCTTAATGTTCTACTGACCTTTTACTTTCTTGGTGCATCAAAAAATCATTCCTGCTTCCCTGCCTTCTTGGGCATCTAAAGCAATCTCTCCTGTGGTCTGGATTTCTCAAAAGGCAAGATGAACCATTTGGTTAAGTTGTTTTTAGTTCCTGATCAGTGAAAGTCCCTGAGGAAAGGAGCACAAAGCCTGCTGTTTCCTTGAAATATGAGAAGGATCATGGTTGGCGAAATGCAGAACAAAATAGAAGAGCTTATAAATTAATCTCTCAGAAATGATAGTCACCTTTTTTTTTCCTGATTATTTTAAAGTATTTGATGTGTTTCAAAACAGCTTGTTGTGTTCGGCCTACCTCTGGAGTCTTCATTTCTTGGTTGTAATTGAAGAAAATGCTAAATTCCTGAAAAAGTGGCAGATTTCCTGAGAGTTTTATCTTGTGCTTAGCCCAATGCTTGGATGACACTGGGCTTGTTAATAGATAAACACACAAATGTCACTTAGTGCCGGATCCTGCCTCATTATGGCAAAAGAGTAAAACCACTACTCATGAATCCATTCTTAATCTGCTTCCCCCCAATGACACCTGTACCTTTCCTTTTAATCTGGCATCCCCTTCCCAAAGGAATGAGTCACTCAATGTTTACCAATTCTGTTCTCTGTTTTCCAACTGTTTATTATGTTATTTCCCCAATTTTCTCTTTGTTTGTTGAAATCATTCAAGGGACTCTATTAAGTGTTCCAAACTCAGATATGTTTTATCTGAGGTACCCTGTGGAATAAAATGCAGTGCATAATTCTTCACATGCCAAGACCTCATGTTTTATTTTTCTGGCTAGACTGTAATAGCCCATCTTCTTTGAAAATTCTGAGTATGACTCATACTAACTCTGCAGTAGGTTAATCTTACCGTGATTTCCCTATCAAAGGCCTAGTACAGAGTCTCATGAAAATCCTCAATGTGTATTTTAATTTAGTTGACTTGAATGAATCCAAAATTCTACTCAAAATTTATTTAGTAATACCAGTAACAATGGATCTCACAGAAATAATTGTAAGCTGTAAATTAACCTAAAAATATAGCCAAATTCTGAGGATACCATCAGAAGAATTTAGACAGATTGTATGGAAGCATAATAAAAATTGAATATCATTAATATTTAGGAATATTTTTTCTGTGATGAGAAGGTTGATCACATTGGAAATTTTTCCATATTTGAGAAATAATAATCCAATTGATTTGTTGCAATAGTTAAAGGAAAATCTTCCCATGCTCCTGAACACTGAAAAAGAGAAAGCACTGTCCTTCACAGACTTGTTTTAAGGATATTTAATGGGTATTTGGGATGTTGCTCTTTATCTGTGTTAATAGATTAGAAGGTTCATTATTCCCAACTGTAGAAAATAAATATACAATTTTTTCAATACTTTGCTTTTATCAAAATTTATTTTCTCTCATAATTTTGTTAGAGTAGATTGTTGTATTGCAAAATTTCTTTGCAAGTTTTTTTTTTTTTAAAGTCACAATAAATTGATCAGAGATAAAGTCAATGCTACCACCAAACACAAAGGCCAATGAGGAATTAACACACAAGAAAACAAGCAAACAGGCACCAAAGAGGTGTGCAGTAATCTCCATTAAATATTTAATTCATATGAGGTAGGTACAGTTAATATACTTATTTTTGTAAATGAGGAACTAAGACTTGGGGAATATGAGGAGATTTTCTAAGGTCAATAAAAAAATGCCTCTCTTTTTATTCAAATTAACTTATTCTATTTAATTCAGTGACTGAAATAATGAAATAATTCTTTAAATGCAACCTCAGTGATCTCACAAATATATAAAAGGCCATGTGTATTTAAAGAGCTCCTGAATTCTGGTGGAATGTTTTGAGATTTGCAATGCTTATTGCTTAATCTGTGGCTTTCCTTTGATTGTAACTTGGTTTCCATTCACTCTACTTTATGAGGACTAATTTCATGAAGAGGCAAAAAGGGTGATTGTGGTGTGCAGTTAATTAGAATTTCTAATTAAAATCATCCTGAAAAAAAGAAAACAGCAGTGCCAATAGAAGAGTAATTACTAATCTGTAAATTAAGGAAACTGTATACTGCAAGAATTTTTTTTTTCCTACTGGATTGAAAAACACTCAGTTTAAATTAACATACCATGAATAAAGGTACTCACCTTGAATTAAGGTAGAATACACATGGCAGTAGGTTGAATTTAATTTGGTCAAATGCAATTCAATTAAGTTTTAAGGGTTCTGTAACTGACAACCAATCTTGCTTCATTTCACCTTCTTCAATACCTCCTTTTAAATTTGGAGGCTTAGGTTTGATTTTCTCATGTAAGGGCTTAGTAGACCTACTAAGCTTTCACAGTTGTATTGCTGTTCCTATATGTAAGCAGGCTTGTGTGTATGGCAGGCAAGGACATGTCAAATCATAACTGGAATCGTGTGTACATTTCTGTGAGCTCCGTGACATAGGCACCATTCCTAGCAATAGGAAAGGTACTTGTATTGTTAACTTCTTGCTTCAACCCCTATGTTAGGAACAACTATTTCCTCCATAATCTTATTTCATTAGTTTAGGAAAGACTTGAAAATTTACCTTAGGGAGAAAGGGCATCTGTTAAGAGCCTTTTATTCTGATTCTAATTTCTAAGCCTTAAAGCCCCACTCACAGGTTTTTTTTCTTCTTTTACCATTATGTAGGCAGTCTTAGTCCACCAATATCAAAACTATTTTAATAACATAGCTATCCTTCTGATTCTATTCATTTTGCATCTGTGGCTGTGGTTAGAAAAATAATCATTCTGGAAAATATCTTAATTGTCTTTATAGTAATAGTCATACTGCTGGCTTAAGCTAAAAAATGAAAAAAAAATGAAGCTAAGATTTGTGATACAACGTATTATATTTACTTGCAAAAATGCTAAATATTGTACATTTTTACGTTGATAGTCTACATTTAAGAGCAGTTTAGGTTCATAGAAAAATTGGTCAGAAAATACAGTTCCCTGATATTCTTCCCTCACACAGTTTTTCCTACTGTTAATATGATAGTTGATTAATCAATATTGAAATGTTAACCAAAGTTCAGAGTTGACACTAGAGTTCCCTTTGTTTGTAGACTTCCATGAGTTTTGACAAACACATATTTTCATATACACATTAGAATTTATATTCTGATGCTACAGAATGATTTTACTGCCCTAAAAACTTCTGTTCCACCTATTCACTATTCATCCTTCCTGTGTCCTCCCCATGCTCCTGATAATCGCTGATCTGTATACTATCTTCATAATTTTGTCTTTTATAGGACAGGTTATTGTGACCATAAGTTTTCAACTCATTTGAGTTAATAGATAGGAGTATGGTTGCTGGATTGTATGGGATATTGTGTTTAGTTTTGCAAAAATAAATAAATAAATAACCACCAAAGTGACTCAAATTTGCTACATTATTTTGCATTCTATTTTCTCTTCTTCTTTTTTTTTTTTTTTTTTTTTTTTTTTTTGGTAACAGAAATTGAACCCAGTGCTACTTAACCACATTCCCAGCCCTTTTTTTATGTTTTTATTTTGATACAAGGTCTTGCTAAGTTACCATGACTAGTTTTAAACTTGCATTCCTCCTGCCTCAGCCTACTGGGCTGGCTCTGGGAGTACACTCATATGCCACTGTGCTTGGCTCCATCTTAGAGCAATGAAAGAAACTTCCTGTTCTTCCAGATTCTCACCAGCACTTAATGTTGTCAGGGGTTTGGATTTGGGCCATTCAACTGAGCACATGATGGTATTGAATTTCGATTTGAGATTCCCTATTGATATATGATGTTGATCATCTTTCTTTAATTTACTTTGTATCTGAACATCTTCTCTAGTGACCAGTTTATACAGATCATTTGACCACTTTCTAATTGGGTTGCTTGTTTTCTCTTCTTGAGTGTGAAAAACTTCCTTGTAGAATTTTGTATATCCTTTATGTTTTATTTAGTTGTTTAATAAATTAATTAATTTTGTTACTGGCAATTAAACATAGTAGATATTTACCATGAAGCTAAATTGTCAGTACTTTTAAAAAAAAATTTAAGATAAGGTCGCACTAAGTTGCCTAGCCTGGCCTTGAACTTGTGATCCTCCTGCCTCAGACTCCCAAGTTGCTGGAATTATGCATGTGTGCCACCATACCACACCTGGTTTATATAAGACTTTTGCCAGATGGATATATGTTCTGAAAATATTTTTCCCAGTGTGTTTTGCCTTTTGTTTTCTTAACAGCATCTTTCGGAGACTAATGATTTTAATTGATTTGGATTTAATTGATAAATCCTACTTATAAATATTTGTCTTTCATGAGTGGCGCTTTATGTAAAATTTTATTGCCAAAAATTATGGAGACAGAAAGTAGAAGGGTAGTTACCAAGGATAGGTGTGCGAGGAGAAAGGAGAATTATTGTTTTATGGTTATAGAGTTTCAGTTTTATAAATTGAAAAAGAGTCATGGAGATAGATGGCAGCGATCTCTTTACCCATAATCATTGCATTTAATTCCATTGAAGTGTATACTTAACAGAGTTATGGTGGTAAGTTTTATGATGTAGGCATTTTGCCATAATAAAAAAGTTGAAAATAAGAAACTCACTGCCAATCCAAAACTTACCAAGATTTTTCTCCTATGTTATCTTCTAGTTCTATATAATTTTGTCATTGACATTTAGTTCTAGGATACATTTTGAACCAATGCTTGTGAAATGTAATAATTTTCATTTAGATTCATGTTTCTTTTTTAAATTTTGTATGTGGATGTACAATGTTCCACCACATAAGTTTACTTTCTATTTGCTTCTTCATTCATTGGTGTTTATCATATCAAATTAGGATTTGCAAAATGAGAAGTCCACTCCACACCTGTTTTGAGGTTCCCCTTTGCCTCTTCTAACTCATGGGAGCATATTATGTAGGTGTTAGTTGGGATAAAATTGTCTGAGCATTCATAGTGAAAAAAATTTCCTTTTCTAGGCTTAGTTCCTTGGGTTGCAAAGAACAGGAGGGGTGCTTTAGAGAACAGAAAATTATTTGAAGTAATGGAGAGAAGTGCTCCATTATTTAATTTTCATATCAGGAGAATAATAGGTAAATCTAGGAAAATTAAGGATACATAGCTCATTTTAAGCAGCTGTAGGAGGGGACAGAGTACATTATGTGGAACATTCTGCCTCACAAGGGTTTGGGGGATGAGCGAGCATATAGATAGGCAGTCTCTCCCACGAGGCTGCTGACCATTTCTATTGGATGATATGGTTGCCTTCTTGCATTATTCTTTAAATCTTCCCAAACAGTTTTTGGACATCTGCTCAGTTTAAAAATCAGATGTACTGGGGAAATACTTGTTTAGATTTGTAACAATTCAATAAGATAATTGTATTGTTTTAATATGTGATTACAACATACCTGCATCTGATCAAGGGCCAGAAAAGGATAAAGAAGGTTGGGGGTATCTTTAGGTATTTCATGTGATACATCAGTATGCATCCATAGACATACATATAGTGTCTTCTCCTTCTCTATCTTAATATCTATGACAAAGTTGTTCATTTTATACTGCATCTTGCTCAAAGTGCTTTTACATTTAATAATTTATTTAATTCAAGGTGGAAAGAAGCTCCTTATTTTAAATTAACATAAAAAAGCAGAAGTTTATTTTCAGGGTAGGAAATCAAACATTTAAGCACTTTTTTTTTTAACTTGGAAAGTCATTTTCTCTCCTAGGACAGATAAGAGGCCATTAAATTTAACCCAGCAGATTGGGAATTCAGCAAATCAAATAACAGATAAGGAATTGAAATATGAACTGCATATCAAGTTCTGAACGTAAGCAGTTTGAGGAAAGAAATGTTTCAAAGGTTTGCATGTGAATTTGTATTTTAGTAGCACATGTTCAATAAATACAGGACAGAGGAAGAAAAGGAGCCCAAATAGTTTGAATTGAAAAACACAAGACTGACCATTGGAAGTCTGTACCTTACTTCTCAGTTTTACAAAGCAAGCAATAGTAAAAATGTTATGAGAACATTCTTCTTTAGCACTTACTCTTTTTAAAAAATAAATATGATTTGGTAACTGTATAAATCCCAAAAAATGTTTCCCCACCAGTGCTGTCAATAACTCACTCCAGGAGGGCGTAGCATTTTTCATTGTTAAAAAGTAAAACTGGTAAGTAGCATATTGGCAAGTGAGGAAAGGAGCCAAGATTTCATAACTTGTTCTTGATAATTTTGTTTGTGTGTGACTAGATTTGCTTGACACTCAAGTACAATTTCAGAAACCCCAAAAGATACCAAATCCAAGGATGCTCGAGTTCCTTACAGAAAATGGGAAAGTGTTTGCATATATTCTACACTGATCCTCATGTATACTGTACATTAAAGCATCTATAGATTAAATATGACATCTATGTAATGTAAATGATATGTAAATAGTTGTTATACTGTATTGCTTAGGGAATAATGACAAAAAAAATGTTGTATATGTTCAATACAGGTGAAATATTTATTCTTTTCTGAGCACTTTGGTCTATAGTTGATTGTATCTGCAGACGTGGAAAAGCAAATATGGACTGTATTTGGCGCTGTGATTCTCATAATTACTTATAAACCCATGTCTACCAGTTTGGCTTTAAACATTATGCCTGTAATTTCTATAAAAATCTTTATGTTCCACCAGAAATGAAACATGTCATTTTATATTATTTTTGTTGTAACATGGGTCTCATGAGTAAGGTTTTGTGGTGTATATGTGGGGGAGGGGGGTTATGAGCTCACTGCTCAAAGAATTACACAAAGCCCTGTGCTCAAAAGGGCCTCAGACTTGGTTGAATGCTTTGCTGTCACTATCAATAATTTTTTAACAAGAGCCTTCACATTTTCATTTTGTGTTAGGCCTCTCAAATCACATAGCATTGTCCAGTACAATAAACCAGTGTCTGAATTTCATTCCTGGACCTTGCCCTCATATGAATATGGACAAATTAGTTAACCATAGTGATCCTATTTTCTATACTTATTTATAAAATGAGGATTAAAACTGCTCACCTTCTGGGACAGTATTGAGAACTGAATGAAATAAAACATATCAGGAATGTGGCAGGAATATGGCCACTCCATTACATCCGCATTACTTCCTGATAAACGTAGGCAGGAATGTTGACACTAAAGTCATTTCTTGGTAATCGATACTATTTGTATCTAAATTAGGCCTCAGATTATTGAGTTGGTGATTAAAGATTTACTTTGAAGGACTCAAGCCTCTACTTTTTAATCCCTTCCTTTCCAATGATATGTTTAATTTCTCAGATTTTCTCAGGATGTCATTAGGGCATCAGTTCATGGTTATTTTCATTTTTTCCTGCTTAAGTCATATCCTACCCTAATAGTCAAAACATAGTTTGTTATTTTGGATAAGACACTCAAATCAGGAATCAGAACACAAATATAAGCATACTCTGCACATCGTTCTGACAAAAAGCTAGCTATTAATTTTGAGCATGGGGTTCTCATGAACCATATTTACCTGCTATAGCTGTCCTCATTTGAAGGTGTCTTCTACATGGAAGTCAGGGCAATACTTTTGGCTGCAGAAAGAGGAGACTTCGCCCCTGGTTTTAAACAAGGCATCATGATCCACGAGGGGCTCTTTCCTGATAAAATTGCTTGTGCTGTCTTTGATGTTTGTTGTTGTCATTTGGTGTGAAGGGTGATGTATATGCAAGTGTAATAAATAAAAGTTCAGTGAAATCTGGGAACAAGTGAGTTTATGAGATGGAAGTATGTGCTGGGTACATGTGTAGATGAATCCAAATCAAGAATCAGAATCTGCTCTCAAATCAAGAATCTGCTCTCAAATCAGAAGCCTTCTGCTATTAATTGTTTTTCTAAAAAAGCTATTCCTAATTGAAAGAAGTATTCTTCAACAAAAGTTATTAACATTACAGAACATGAACGATAGATAATTAGTTAACTAATTCAAATCAATTGTGTAAACTGAGGTCCTATTATATTTAATGGAAAAATGAAAATAAAGCGAGAGGTACAACCTCTGCAAATCCTATGGTGAAACCAAGCCTGTGAGTTTAGCCTCATGAACCCATTTTTCCAAATTAAAATAACCTGTAGCCCAAATCCGCATAGACACTTTGTTCCAGGAGGCAGAACTAGGCTTGAGAATATTTCTCAATATTGATGTATACTGTGCACTGTCCTAGTCAGAGACCATGCTCCACAACTGGGCTCGTCCCATTTATATGAACCAGCCAGAAGCATAGCAGATTATTAAAGCACCCGTGCTAGACCAACTACCTTGATAAAAGACCTACTTTTGAGGGCATATTTCTTCTTTACAATGTTCTATGCTCTTCACCTAGCAGGTCTAGGTCTAGTAATTCATCTGTAAATTCAGCACAATGATGATAATCTTTGCTCAGCTTCCTTCAAAGAACCAGGCTGATGAAAAGCTTAGAAAATTCAAACCAAAGCACTTTCTAATGTTCTCTATCAGTTGCATAAAACAGTATTAATATTGGCATAGGATAATAGGCATAATATTAATACCATTGGTGTTAATATTAACAAAATAATATGTCCAGACTATTGCAAATAAGATGGCTTGAAAAACAGTAGTTTAAATAGCTTACATGAGAGCTATAATTATTTTTAGAACTTCATGTACTAGTCAAATGGATTTCTAAAGTGATCCAAATAGGAATGAATATTCCTTGTTTTTAAAGAATGTATTGATCTGTAAATCATGGTTGATAAATACAAAGGGAAATGATTTCAAAATCAGGAGAAATACTTGCAATATTTTTATTGTCCCAGGGGAAAAGATGAGGAATTGTTGGCTCTTTGATGCTTTAATGAATTTTCTATCTAAAACAAACCCCCTAAAAATAGCCCTGGGAGGATCACACTGATGGTCAAGGGTAAGCACAAGGCTGGGTGGACTGGTTCCCCTCACTCTGGAGCCAGAATTCCTGGGTTTAATTGCCTCTCCTGCCACTTATTGTGAAATATTAGTGAAATACTTAGCTTCTCTGTGGTTAGTTTTCTCAATTGTAAAATAGAAATAATCTAATTGGGTTGCTATGATGAACACAGGTGAAAATATTGCTTAGGACTGTAGAATGTGGACTTGTATTTATCATAGACATTTCTTAGGGTGCCCATGAATTAGATAGTTCCTGTTCATTACTTCTACTTTATTTTTCTTTAAACCTGCTTTTGAAATTAGATCAATCCATCTAGTAGCTTGTTATTCTATCCATTTTAATAGGGAATAGATGAAATGGTTTTTATTTGATGTTTTCATGTTAATGCTCAGTAAATGATACTGAAATCTATGCAGTAGATCCGTAGTCTCAAAGTACAATGGAGGAGCTCCTGAGGTCTCTAGGATATTTCAGAGGGTCGGCAAGGTTGTAGCCAATTTCCAGATTAATACTAAGATGTCATTCATTCTAATTGTTCCACAAGTGCATAGTGACATTTTTCAGAGGCTGAACTAACTTGAAATATTGCAAGTTAGGATACAGAAATAGGTCTGAGAATCCGACTACCTTCTCTTAAAATTTAAGAATATTTAGTAAATTGTAAAACAATGTGATGCTTCCCACTATTTTTTTTTCATTTTTTGGAAAATGTATTTTTATTAAAATTTAAAAATATCTTTTTGTGTGTGAGTGCTGGGATTGAACCCAAGTTTGTACATGCTGAGTACATGTTCTACTACTGAGATATACCCTTAGTCTATTTTAATGTTTGATGGGTTAGTAATGTTGTTTTTAATTAATTAACAAATATTTTAAATTTTCAAAATTGTAATTTTAATGATGACAATTTTTTAATAGTATCACTGATTTAAAAAGAAATTCTTTAGGGTTCTCAATATATATATATATATATATATATATATATATATATATATATATATATATATATATATATTGGTACCAGGAATTGAACTCAGCGGTACTCGACCACTGAGCCACATCCCCAGCCCTATTTTGTATTTTATTTAGAGACAGAGTCTCACTGAGTTGCTTAATGCCTTGCTTTTGCTGAGGCTGGCTTTAAACTTGCAATCCTTTTGTCTCAGCCTCCTGAGCTGCTAGGATTGCAGGTGTGAGTCACTGCACCCCACCTCAATAAGTTTTAAAAATATAAAATGATCCTCAACCAAAACGTTTGAAAACTGCTCCATTAAACTGTCTTTAGACTCTTAGAAATTTATCTGAGTCATCCTGTTGCACATGTCTCTGGAATAGTCAAGATGCAGGCCCAGTACCATCCAGCCGAACCAGCCCCACCCTCAGTGGACTAAGGGAACATCTAGCTGCTGTGTTTTACCTCTAGTTCCAGAGACATTAGGATAAAAGATGGACAGGTTGTGATCAACAGACCCTTGAGATTCTCTGTCTAGTCTGTGAAAACATCCATTTGAGTGATATTTTTCAAACCATAGCTTCTTATCCCTTAGAAGCTGCCAACAAAACATATTTAAAACAGTAGGCAGGTACAGAGAGGAAAAAGTGCCTTTTCAAATACATTTGAAGTTCTATATGACCACAACAACTGTTAGTTTTCCTGTTGAAAAAAACTTCTGGGTTAAAAGTTGGGGAGACAGTTATAAGTGAAGATAGTACTGCCCATGACTGTCCTGTATAGTGTATGTGTCAACCAATACCATGGTGAAACCCTTTCAAACTTCCTGACATCACTAAGGACCTATTTCCCTAGAGGCAGCTTGATTGTCTAAAGCCATTCCCTCATTTGCTTTGATTCATATTTGATTACTGTGCAAGCATTAGATGAATCTTGGATCCATTCTTAGTGACTTGGGCAATACCAGCTTATACACTGTAAGGGAGATGCCCCACCCCCAGCTTTACCCAGGTGTTTCTTATCAGCCTGTATACTCTTTTTGGGTTTACCTTAACCCTGTTTTCTCCTCAGACTCTGCTTGGGAAACTGCTAAAGTTCAGATGAATTTTCTTCCAGAAACCACAAATTCATTCCCCAAATTTAGATAAGAAATGATAAAGAAAGGTCAACCCAAGGAGAGATTCATTTGTTAGTTATGGGGTTAGACCCACCTTCTCTGTTTGGGTGCTGAGATAGATACCTGGGAAAAACAAAATGCCAACTCAAACCCTGAAAAAAAAAAAAAAGACAGTAATTTATTGAAGATGTGTAGCCCAGTTCAAAAAGGAGGCATTGCCAGCCGTATTCTCAGCCAGATGTTCTTTCAGGCACATGGTATCACTACCAGGGAGACCCTTTTGCAGTACAGAACAGTACTGATTCTCATAATGAACCTATTGAAACTCCATGTGGGAGGCATTCCAGGTGTGAGATCACATTGCTAAAGGACTGGTAATGAGGGGCAATTCTACTTGATTTAGATATTTATATAACTTGCTAAGAAAACCTTCTGCTAACTACACCCCTCGGAGTCTGAAAAAAAGGTGTTAAGTAGGTGGACAAAGAGCTTTGATTTTCCCTCTCCTTAGACGGAAAGTAAAAGCATAGCTCTACATGGCTGGAACACAATCAGTCAGGTAGCTGAGTGAACATTATCTCCTGCACAGACACTACAACAGGATTCGTTCTTTCATATATTACGCATTTGCAATTTTCCATTGACTAGGGTAATTGACAATTCCAGTGAGCTAACTTAAAAATCTGTTTTTCTCTTTAACTAAAGCATAATATAAAATCAGGATCAAATTTCTGCTCTACAACTGTGGAAATGGCTTATTTCCAGAAATGTTTAGAGAGTATAATAGTTTGTACCCAGATATAGTTGCAGAACAGTCACTGAAAAATGGTTGTTTTCTTGCATATAATTCCAACCTTCCACCCATGCTAATTGCTAGTGACATTTTGGGTTGTTTTTCAACACTTTAATGAGAACTAGAGCTTCAGCAGGAATATTACTTTATCTCCCATGCAAATGAATCTGGTGTCCCATTGATTGATATCTTTGCCAGTCTGTGGGGCAAACCAGACCTCCAATGGGAGGAAGAGAAAATAGGTTTGAACTATGGTTTGGTTTTGGTTGTCCTTGCCAAAATTCATGGACTCAGTTTCCAATATAATGCTTATTAGAGCTTATAGGGCTTTCAACAGGTGTTGTGGTCTTGAGGGTGATCTGCCCTCACTGATGGTTTTTCTCACCTGGATTATTTCTCCCGAGAGCTGGTTGTTAATAAAGCTGGTCAGGGCCTTGTAGCCTTTTCTCTTTTTCACACACTTGCTTGCTTGCCTTCTGTCTCCTGTGAAGAAGGCTCAGCTACTACCGCCCCTCCCAAGAGCTGAAGAGATACCAGCCCCTTGCTCTTGGACTTCCAGAACTGTGAGTCAAACATTTTAATACATTATAAAAGTTACAAATTATCCAGTCTCAGATATTCTGTGATATACAAAAAACACTAAGGCCCTTAGGCAGATATTTAAATTTTAGCTACAGCAAAACTTGAGTGATTGTCAAGAATCTTGTAAATATGAATTATGAACTTTGCATAGGAAAGTGTATAGAGAGAGTTCATGTGTCTACATCTGAGCACATCAACACCTGCGTGTAATTTATTATGAGACACACTGGAACTAAAGTTGTGTGAGAATAAGTTATGGGGGGAAGCTAAGAGGGCTCCTAGGTACAGCTAAGGGACTAATATCACACCCTAATGGATATGGAAGTGGGAAGGTCAGTACAACAAATGTTGTCTATTCAAAATGTGGTTCATGGTCCTACAGCATTGGCATCCATGGGGAGCTTGTTAGGATAGACTCAGTCTCCACACAGATCTACTGAATCAGCTTAACAATCTTCCCATGTGATTTATATAGACATTGTAAAGCCCTGATAACGAGAGTTTGTGGTGCATCTGTGCTCAATCTGAGTCAGGGTAGAGTACCAGCTGGCTGTCAACTGGCATGATAAGTGAGGCAGCTGGGATTCTGTTACTACTGATGCTCTGCATCAGGTAGGGGCCATTGGCTGAAATTTGGAATGAAAGTTCTCAGTGAATTGGCAAAGGGACAGTAGTTCCACTGTTATGGTGGTCACACAATCATCAAAAACCTTTTTGGTGGACTTTAGTTCACCAAAAAATAAATTCAGGACAGTTACCATTCAAGATAAACAGGGATGGCCAAATCCAATAAGATAGCAAGTAATGAAGGCACTAAAATAATTTCAGCTCTCAGACCACTGAAGGACGAATTAGGGATATAATAGTCCTGGAATTGCCCCGAGGTACATCAGCTTTCAATCTTGGTCCTAGTTTTAGACCTCTTCACTGGGTAGGAGAGGGTTTGGAGCAAATGTTCTGGCTTATTCAGCCTAAAGTGGAGGAGCACAGCATACTCAATTCTTAATAGCACTGAGCTACAGTGCTTTTTAGAAAACAGACACCCGAAATTGATATTTTTATACATGAAATGGAAAAGTGGTACAAAATTGTTTGAAATTTCATCAAAGTTGGCAGGATCCCATGATAAACATTTATGATTTTAGTAGTATCTAAATTGTAACAACCAAGGAGTTAGTAAAGCTTAAAATGAGTAATTTCGGTTCTTTCTGAAGTTACATTCTGAGCAATTCTAATACTTAGTGTGTTCTTAAGGAGCTTACTTTTATTTTTCTTTTAAATATGTCAAGGTCTTAATAATATTGACTTTCCCTGCGTGTATCATCTTCTTAAACCCTTTCACCAACACTGTGAGGTAAATATTTTTAGCCTCCTGATTAAAATGAGGCTTAGAAAGGTTAAATAATGTTTTTAAGACCATACAGTATTCAGTAAAACATAACTATAAACACACACACACACACACGCCTGAAATTCTTCCAACTTACTCTGCCATTTCTCAAGGATTTTGAATGTTATGCATGGATTATTGAAGTATCATATTTTAAGCAAAATATTTACTTCAGTCACTTATTTAATTGCTCAAAACTTACAGGTCCTGGGAATCTGCAGACTAAAATACAGTGATAAAAATGATCACAAAACAATGTTACTTTAACTTTGATCCTGTTCTTCAGGGAGCTCTAGATTTCCTTTAGTGTCAACCAAATGTTTTGGGAAGCATGGGAGGTTTTATGCTTTGCTTTGTGTTAATAAATCCTATTTGCTACCATGGATTGATCGTATGGAATTTCCTTCCTTTTATATTTTGTTTTTTGGTAATCACTGTGAATTAATATGGATAAACAAAGCTGCAACAGTAGATACTACCAAATATGTAATGGCTCAATATAATATGAGATTGGTTATTTCTACATAATATTGTCCAGAGAGGTGCTAGGTAAAGCAGGGACCAGGAAATAGTGGGGGATCTCTGCACATAGTATTCTGTATTCTGGATTATGGCAGAGCTGCCACCTTTAACATGTGATTTTTAAGGCCTTCCAAAGAGTCACATGTCTAATTAACCAAAAGGGGAAGAGGATATGATGAGTATGGTGGGCCAGTCCTGGAAATTATATAGAAGATTTTTCTCCCCACATTTCATTGGCTAGAACTCAGGCACATGGCAAACAGTTGCTGGTCAGACAAAGTGTTTCTTTTGTGTCTTGGAAGAAGGGGAAATGTGTTTTTGATGGACCAGGACACTGTCAATGTCCAAATAGATACCAATTACTACCACCTAGCAGAGGTAGCCACAGCCAATTCTCATATCCATAATCCATTTCTACTGCTGACAGTCACCAGATGATAGTGTCCACTGTCCATGATAAGGTGACTCCTATGCAGAACCTCTGTGCAGTTGACATCAAACCTCCACTATGTTCAGCTGAGCTTTTGAAGGTTGGAAGAAGTAGATTCTTTGAATTTTTGTTGTTTTTCTCTTACATTAGCATGAGTTTTATTATGTAAATATTAAATAGGGGTCAGTAGAG
This sequence comes from Marmota monax, assembly GCF_021218885.2. Classification (NCBI taxonomy): domain Eukaryota; kingdom Metazoa; phylum Chordata; class Mammalia; order Rodentia; family Sciuridae; genus Marmota; species Marmota monax. Next base: position 2,147,201 of record NW_026692881.1, read on the forward strand.
AGAGAAGATTAAATCTATAAAATTTCTTCATCTTGTACTCCAAAACATCCTTTCTTTCAAATCCTGAGATGAAGTAACTGGCTCAGACTTACTTAGTATCTTACCTCCTGTAAGACTTAGGTCCAATGGGAATAATTGATGTGTATATACATACAAAAAATTACAAAGTCAAATCTTAGTTTTCTAATCTTTCTTTGTTACTTCCTCACTAGCTTCTCTTAATTTGCTTGAATTCTACCAAATTTTCTGTGACTCTTGTTTGTGCTGTATATAGACCTGAGGTCCTACTCTTGGGACAAAGATAAAGCTGGTAATATAGGATTATAATGGTAGTCACCCAAGAACATGTAAGGAAAGCATTTCCTTGAAGAGTCTGGATAAATTGCCTAGAGGAACTGGATATGGTGTGTAGTACCAATCCTATTGAAAAGGTCTAGGTATGTGAAAACATGGCTACAATTCTGTCAAAAGAATATTGTAAATAGCCTGAAATTCTGCTATTTGATACAGTAGACAAGTCTTAATATTTTCTTCCTTTATTTAAAAAGAAGCAGACTGTAGTGGGACTACTTCATTTGGAATCAGAATTAGGTTCAAGTTACTGTTGATCCCATTTCCTATGTGTTCTTGAACAAATTAATAAACATTTCTGGGTGCATATTTTTCTTATGTAAAAATGTTAGAAATAATACTTACCTTGCAGGCTTGTTTTAAGATTGAAATGTGATTTTTTTTATATGAAGCATTTAGCATGGTGGCCTATTACAATCTTGGTTATCACTGACTTTCAATAATTTGAAAAATGCACAATTACAAATAAAGACCTCTGTTTTTGTCTTATTTTTACACAGGTAAACTTTCTTTGCATGTGTAAAAAAAATACTAGCAGGCATTAAATATTTTATAGAATTACATATTAAATATTGTGTTGTGTGTATGTATGTGTGTGTGTGTGTGTGTATATATATATATATATATATATATATATATATATATATATATGGTAGTTTCAATAAATAGGGGGATACAGCTCTTTAAGTTAGTTTTAGCACTAATGATTCTACAATGAAAGTTATATACCTTTTCATTTCCAAATCATTTTAGATCTTCAAAATAGTACTTTTTTATGATTTTTGAAAATCCTGACTTTCTTTATGTAGATGATTTTCATCTCAGTACTGGTTTTGTTTTATGTCAGATTCAGTGGACCTTTGATTTATGCTCAGGTTGTTTTCTGAGGCTTTGAAGAATCACAGCAGGGTGGGGAAAAATTATTTTTGGAAAACTGATTTTCCAACTAAGAGACCCAACGTGATGGATTGCTAGAATAATGGCCTTAATACAAAGGAGATTCTCAGTCCCTTCAAGATGAATTTGGATTTCTAAGAAGTGAGCCTGTATTTTATTAACTTTCTCTATATAAGAGAACTCAGACTACAATGCCATTTCTGCACAAATTCATGGTAACCCATGTCTGGCCACTTTTAATATTGAACTATAAATAATCTAAGGGATATTGTAGAAGTAAGTGCTTTGTGTTCCCCAGTTTAGAAAGGTATTGTTCTCATAATAACTTTTATAATTAGTAAAGAAAAAGTGTAAGGATTTCTTAAAAGGCAAGTTTACTATGGTAATTTTAAGATACTAATAAAATGCAACTACTACAATTATTTAAATATGTCTATTGGTTATTTCAAAATATTTCTCCTATATAATGCTATTGTGTATAGTTAGTAGTCACAAAAGTAGGTAGCACAACTATTATTCCAGTATCTTTGAAGACATTAATTATCACACTTTTCTGGGAAACTTATTATTTAATCCCATTTTATGGAAGAAGAAACTGAAAGAGGCAGTGGGAGCTGAAATGCAAATTCAGGAAGTCTGGCTCCAGAATCTGAACTCTGGAGTAACTGTGACAGACAAGCATGTAGACATTTTATACAGTTTTCTCTTTCTTTAAATAAGAGGGATATCAGAATTTCAAATAAACATGACATAAGTGAAGCATTCAAAAGTGATAAATCATAGTTTGAAGAGTTATTGGTGCATAAAGATTGACTTGATCTTCTTAAGGTATGGCAGAGTAGTGTTCGGAAATTTGAACATATAATCAAAGTAATCCTTATCAACAAAGCATCATGTGTTCCATACAGTTTACAGCGCATTTCTTGGGCACAATCTCTGTTATTACTCAAGATAATAGCAGCATGGTGCTGTGCATCCCATCTGCTCAGCCCTGCATCCACTGATGTAGGACATGATCCTTGCCTAGGGCTGTGGTGACTCTTGCCTTTGAGGTGATAAAAGCCCAGGCTAGAGTGGCTTTGGGTTGTGTGAATCCACTGATAGTTTTGTTTTTCATTCATCTGCATTACAAGGCTTCTTGGCCAACTCTGATTTCCTGTTCTTCTCTAAAATGAAACCTGGTGAGGTAAACTTTGATATATATACAACTGAACTTAACCCCACCATTTCATTGACTATATGGTGAAAATGCTCAAAAAATTAGAAACCCTGCTTCCTCTTCTTGGCCCACATTAATATTCTTGTCCACAGTTTTATTTGATTTTTCATTAATATATCTAAATCCTCTCTGGAGGAAGACTGCCTTGTTACAACCATTTGCTTGGTCTAGTGGAAATATACAATCTTGAGAGGTACCAGTTAATAGATCCTAGAATTGCTATAGCATGTTCACGACTTCTGTTACCCACATTGGTCTGAACCTAACTCACAATTGCTCTGGTAATTAGTCTTCAGCTTTGATTGCTCTAGTCAGAATCCAGTTCTTGAAAATATGGCTCCTGCCTTATTAAAAAAAAAAAAAGTTGCATGACATATTGTGCTAGAAACAAACTGGTATCTGTCATATTGGTTGAGCTTGAATTGTAGTTTACTAATTGTTTGACTTTAGGGAAGCCACTTAATCTCCATAAAAATTCAGCTGTTGAACTGCGCTGATCTCTGTTTCCAAACTGTTGAAAGTCACAAATGAGAATATTGTGTCAATATGGTTGATTTTGTTAATATTGTTATTGTCAGGTGTAATAGAAACTTAAACATTTAATAAGAAAACATATGGATGAATGGTACTCAAATGTATGTTTAAATTTGTACCATCCCCAGGTTTTTAGGCTGGGTCATAATAAAAATGTTTTCTTGCAAAATAGACTTTTGCTTCCACAGAGTGTCTCATAAGATGAGAAAGATGTTAAGACTTTGAAGCAACTAAGGAGCTTTGCTGAGTGAGTGTCATCTGCTTCTCCACTGGTGCTTCAAGCCTGATAAGTTTGACCAAGTAGAATGGGAAATAGAGGACTAGTGGGTCAGTTGATTCTTTCAATGAGATTCAAGATTGCAGGTGTGTCTTGACAGGTAATAATGAGCAGCAGGAAAAGGATTTAGATGAGGTTCCCATGTGAGAGCCACATTCAGGCACTTTGGTAGGAAATGACTGTTCTGCATTCTCCAAGGTAGGAGAGGGTGTGGCTCCTTCATGCTGGCAGGGCCCCTTCTGGTGAGGAGGAATCTTGGAAGGTAGAAAATTTCCAGCCCCTAGAGAAAATGTGTTCAGCCATCCTTGTTGGGAAAATGAATTGGATAGCTTACTGAACTGTAGGCCACAGAGAACGAAGCAAAAGATCTAGGGGGTTTATTTTTATCTAAACAAGAGTTGCAGCCCACATATCCTCCCTGCTTTCCCAGCGATCACACATTCTCACTGGTGCATATAAGACAACCAGGGAACAGAGGCCAGTGTACTGCAGTGTGAATCTGACAGTGTGTCTTTGAGAAATCAATGGCAATGCTCCAAGGGGAGAGACTGCAAAAATCAAAATACAAATATGTTCAGTGGTTTCAAATTCCTTTGTTTCCAGATACCTTCTGTTTCTGCTAGTTATGTTTCTGGTTTCTCAGGGAGGCTTTGCAGGACCTTCCCTTGCTGTTGAATTTATGCTCAACATTTTATGTTATTCTTTACCCCTGGGGTTTTTCTTTCCAAACACCAGAACTGTATCACCCTTCAACCCATTGACTTTGCTTCTGTGTGTGATCTTTCTTTCTACCTCCCTGTCTTATGTTTTAATAAGACCATTTCCAGTGTGAGGATTAGAATTTTAGTTAAAGAAGTGAAAGGAATTTCTGCAAATTTTAAGCAACCTTAATGAGGTGTATACCTAAGCATATGGTTACATGTTTGGGTGAGATAGAGGGATGAGGATGACCTAGAGATAGGTTTGCTTTATAAAGAGTTTGGCAATGTACAAGAGGCTGGTATGAGAGGAAAATTTTGAGGTTACAATAGCGATTTCAAATACAAAATTTCGGAGGAAATAATAAGAGAACTTTTCTGTGGCTCTTGAAACCCCTTGAACATTTCTAGCATTTAAAGCAAATGAAAATTAGTGATTAAAAGGTGAAGTTGTGAAGCAGTTTATATATAATAAAAACTTGAGTTATGGAGTAAGTAATTGCTTAGCCCTTCCCTTGAAAATAAGTAGTAGGAATTCAGCATGACTGGACTCTGAATGTCACCAGTTAATGTGTGCTCATGTGGTTAGAAGCCATAGAAGATTTTGGCTGATGTACCCATGAGAAGGATAATGTAGACCCTGACACCAAGATATAGGCTAAATACAAATGGAAAAGTCACCTTGATTCTCTGAATTTCAAGCCACATATAAAAATCCAGGTAGGCTTATCAACCTAGGGTTATTTTATTATTTTTTTAATTATTTTCATGTTTTTAGGTCCATTTGAAAATAAGTCATATTCAAGAGGAAATCCTGACTGCCAAGCTGAGGAAATCCCTGCAGTAAAATACTAGGAGACAAATCCCAGAGACGGAAGTTCTGGGAAGATCAAACATTTTCCATTCCATGAAAGGGCATTTGGGGCTCTGCTCAATGATTTCCACAAGAACATAGGGCAACTCCTACTGAAGAATGAGTTAGCTTTGGATGCATTTTGCCAGTATCTGCTGAGTTCATGGTTCCTCACCATCCCCTTCTTACACACCTTCTTTTTGTATCTTTTAAAACCGAATGGTGTCAGAATGAACATACAAAGCAGCTACTGATTGAGGGAGATGGTAAGAGGAGAAGATTCCAGGAAGGAAAGAGTCGGCTGTATTTTTGAGCCAGTTATTCCATGGTATCAATGTAGCTTGAAAAGTAATTAGATGTGGATGCTGAGAAAAGGAAATGGCAAGGGCACCATGAAATCGGGTCCTTGGTGAAGGTTGATGCCATGTGGCACAGTTAGAAAGGAATGTGTTTGACAAGGAAGATAACATGTTTGGCCCATGTTGAGTTTGTGTTGCTGGAAGAAGCTGTCCCACAGGAGATTCAGTCTGCCTTATTGATACCATTTGAGGAGTGAATGACTATTGAAAACCAGAGAATGAAAGTAATCATCCTAAGAGACAGTAAGTTGTGAACTAAGAAAGGGTACGGCCTGAGCCCCAGGAAGGTCCTTCAGTTAAGATTTGGGTAGAAGAAGTTAAATAATAAGACAAAGATAATAATAAGTCAAAGAAAATATGAACAGATGACAGTGATGTCGACCCTGGGATAAGTTTTACAGCAATGTGCAGGACTGATGACAGCTTAGTTATAGAGGGAAATCGACATGATAAAGATGAAGCAGACACTTCTGTGGTAGTTGGGGATGTGGGAAAAAAATCTAGAATGATGCTGCCCCCCATGTTGAGTGTGGAAATGGCAGTGCATAGAGTCATAATGGGGAGAAAATAATTATCTCTGCTTCTGGCATATTGTATTTGTGGTGATGGTAGATATTCATAATTTGTAAAATATCTGTATCCATAAAATATATACACAATATGCACATACAGTCTGGGCTTCTGAGTGCATTATAAGGGGGCAGTTTTCTTCATAAAATCTTCTAATTTTTAGCATATTTCATGATGTACTTTGCTACTAAACTGCTTTTGCTTTTTATCTCATTTTTTAAGCTGCTTGATTAATCTATTTCAGTGACCTTACAAAGGCTTTGTAATGTGTGTGACTTGATGATAAGGTGTGATTTGTGATCTTTGTAGGCTTACACATGAATCTCCAAAAGCTGTGTTGCATTAGTACAGTGGCCTGAGTCATTATGATTGAATATTATTTAAATCTATCCTGTTATAGACAGACTTGAGCAACTCGACAGTGTATAATTTTTTAAACATTTTACTCAAAATTAAAGGTCTTATTTTGAAAACTATCCTTGTACTATAATAGCTGCAGACAACCTAATTATTTCTCTTTTAGGTAGACAAATCTAGACAGTTCTCCTGGGAGAATGTGGATGTAAATGTCAGCTTCTGAGCAATAAAACCAGGTTTAATGGAAAGTAGTTATATGCAGTAAGTCATGACTCTTCGGTGTGGAGTTGAGTTGCAAGGAGGGAAAACAGATAAGCCACAAATAGGAGAAGGAAAATGATATGCTCCAAGGTCGCATATATGGAATTTAAAGTGTCTTCCAAATTCTATGGCTCTTGAAATAGTTTCTATCTCTTGCAAATTCAATATTTACAAGCTTGGTAGAAAAATGCAAATCCAGGCATGGAATAGCAAGAGAACTATGCAAACATAGTGTCACAGGAGTGGAGAGAAGACAGTTTTAACATGGATGAATGGATGGACAGATGGAATGATTGCATCCAATGATACTAAGAAAAAGGATGAGAACAGATAGGTGATTTTTACTGTAGCAAAATATTTTCTCCAGTGACTTTGATTAGAGCCATTAGAGTGGGAGTGTAAAAGTGCAATTGGAAATAGAGGAAAATAAGTACAGTAGGGAGAATATTAAAATTAGGAAGTTTTCCAGGAAGAAGAATTTAGAAATATGAGAGTGGGTAAAGGAGATAGGGTCATACAGGCATCCATATGTACATATGGGAGGACCAAAGGGCTTCAAAATGAATACACATATTCTTCCACTATAAAATGAGGAAAATCAAAAACAGTCAGTAGACATGCATGCATGTTGGGTAATAGGGTGAAAAGGTTAGATAATTTTTATCTTCATCTAACTCTTGGTGATGGTTACAGCCAGGTCATTACCAGAGAGATCAGGTAGCAGCTGGAGGATTAAAGAGAGGAAATGAGTGATGGAATTATCATCTCAGTTTCAAAGTGCAAATAAAGTATGCATATTAAATGCAAAGTCAATAGATATTTGCAGGTAAGAAATATAAAGACTTAATCAAAGATGAGCTGGAAAGTAATGGTATAAAGAATGATTTTAATTATATATATATAAAAGCAAAGTGTCAAAGAGTGATAGATGTGGGAAAAAACATGACAGTGTTTAATAATCAAACTAAGGAAAGAAATCAGAATATGGAGTTTCTGAGAGCAAAATGGTTAAAGTACAAACAAACTGATTTCAAACTAATCTAATAGTGAAGGATCAAAATATGTGTGTGTGTGTGTGTGTATATATATATATTTAATATATAATATTATTTTGTTTTTATATGGTGCTGGGGATTGAACCCACTACCTCAAGCATGCTAGGCAAGTGCGCCATCACTGAGCCACAGCCACAGCCCTCAAACTATATTTTCAATATGAAAATGAATATTACATAAAAGTAAAAAGTTAAGTACTAAAAATATGATGATGAAATAAACCAAAATAAGATTTTGAGTAGAATTAAAGATGTGCATTTTACTGTATGCCTATTGTTTTAATTAAAAATACAAGTTCATATTAAACTATAATTGTATGCATGCTGAGTGTCTAATAGTAAAGTGTACTTTTGCAAATTTAATTTGAAATTTGTTTATAAAGAAAATGAATAAAGGGATATAAATGACTAAATTACCACATATTCTAGTAAATAAATCAAAATATGAACTGTGGAATCCAGGTGATTGATGTTCACTGTACAGATATGTTTTTGAATGTTTTTTTTAATATTCAAATTTTTCACAAGGAAAATTTAAATAAATATCACAAGGATGGGGAGACAGAAAAAATTGGGAAGTGTAGTAATTCCTATTCACAATGGAATGTACGTGGATATACTTAAATGCATTTGTTCAGTAGTAGATATTTTGGGGCTATATTTAAGTTCTTAAGGTAACAAATATGAAATCTAAGAATAGACTAGACTTTCCAAATTTTCAAAAAGTAAAAGTACCCTAAGTGCTTTGAAATTCTGATATAATTGTTTATTGTCTAATGCTCTCATATGCCCCATATTAGCTGTTTTCTTCTGAGTCATGAGAGAAGGTGAATTTGGGTTGAAATTTTATCCAAATATTATATTATCATGCCTTCCTGTCTACTTGGATTCTGAGATCTGTCAAATAATAACGAGGCAGAGGTTCTGTAGATTCTCTTATTGATAGTTCAGTGGTCTAGTTGCTCAATAAAAGCTGGTGCTGTAGGTGCCCTATGGCCATTGTTCTTTTGTTTTTATTTTTTTCTGCCCATATTTGACTCATCTACTGGAACAGGAGCCAGTTTCTCAAATGTACTTACAATTGAGTATGGCACACTCTCTACTTACTATGGTGAGGTCTTGTGTCAATTTCCCAGTGTTTGTTTGGTGTTGAGGTGAGACTTGCTATGTCAGGAGACCTTCCACCTGCCAATGTCCTGTAGGAGTAAGTTCCAGTGCTGATGGAACATCTTCTTGTAGCTGCTTTGAAAGCCACTGTTCTATAGGTAAAAGTAATTCACCCAGTGGAGAATCCTTCCAACTCTTCACAGCCCAGTGTTGTCCAATCCAATGTCATTCTTGTATACATTTGTTACGGTACTTCAAAAAACAAAATATGATATTCACCTTTGCCTATCATTTTTTTGAAAAGCATCTGGCATAAATTCCTTGAGGTCATGGGCATGCGGTGACATGCTTCCCTTAGCCCTAACATAGATAACAGAGATTTTGTGTTGTGAATTGCCTTTGTCCATTCACTAGGCACAGGTACAGAGAGGCATGGTGACAGCCAGGGATCTGTGCTTAGGTCCATCTTATCTGTAGAGGTCATTCAAATCAATGATTTCATTTATCTTATGGGTACATGTTATAGCATTATGTAAGTTCTTAAAGACATGTGTAGTAAGCAGTGACACTATTCTTACCATATTTCAAACATTCGAATTATTGTGTGTGTGTGTGTGTGTGTGTGTGTTTTCCCTGGTCCTGGGATTGAATGTAGGGTTTCCTATTTGCTAAGCATAGAACTCTATCACTGCACTATGTCCTCAGCTAATTGAATTGTGTTAATATATCCTTATGGTCTTTATATTTTAATATTTTAATTATATAGTTAGAGAAATTTGTTGTTTTTTTATTGGTTGTTTAAAACATTACAAAGCTCTTGACATATCATATTTCATATATTAGATTCAAGTTGGTTATGAACTCCCAATTTTACCCCAAATACAGATTGCAGAATCACATCGGTAACACATCCACATTTTTACATAATGCCCTTTTAGTAACTGTTGTATTCTGCTACCTTTCCTATCCTCTACTATCCCCTCTCCCCTCCCATCTTCTCTCTCTACCCCATCTACTGTAATTCATTTCTCTCTTTATTTTCCCATTCCCCTCACAACCTCTTATATGTGATTTTGTATAACAATGAGGGTCTCCCTCCATTACCATGCAATTTCCCTTTTCTCTCTCTTTCCCTCCCACCTCATGTATCTGTTTAATGTTAATCTTTTCTTCCTGCTCTTCCTCCCTGCTCTGTTCTTAGTTGCTCTCATTATATCAAAGAAGACATTTGGTATTTGTTTTTTAGGGATTGGCTAGCTTCACTAAGCATAATCTGCTCTAGTGCCATCCATTTCCCTGCAAATTCCATGATTTTGTCATTTTTTAGTGCTGTGTAATACTCCATGGTGTATAAATGCCACATTTTTTATCCATTCATCTATTGAAGGGCATCTGGGTTGGTTCCACAGTCTAGCAATTGTGAATTGTGCTGCTATGAACATCGATGTAGCAGTATCCCTGTAGTATGCTCTTTTAAGTTCTTCAGGGAATAGTCCAAGAAGGACAATAGCTGGGTCAAATGGTGGTTCCATTCCCAGCTTTCCCAGGAATCTCCATACTGCTTTCCAAATTGGCCACACCAGTTTGCAGTCCCACCAGCAATGTACAAGAGTACCCTTTTCCCCACATCCTCTACAGCATTTGAATCTATAACTTTGTATATTGCTTCAGAACTTTCTGAATTTGTTTATACACACAAAAGTTGCTACTCAGATATCTGTAATTTTTAATTATATCAAGTTTTCAATTTGTGGCTATTGCAGTAATTCTACAATGAACATTCAGTCATAGAACTTTTTCATGTTGACATTATTCTTTTGGTTAATTTTTTTTTTCTCTTTAGAAATGGAAGTACTGAAATGACATGAACAATTTTATGCTTTTAAAGTATTTTTTTCCAAACTGTTTTCTGAAAGTTTTGCCATTTTACCCCTATTGGCAATCTATTAGAATTCTAATTTTACTACATTATTATCAGCTTTGGACATTTGTGCATATGTGTTGGGTCTACAGGGTATTTATTTCCTCCCTGTCTTAAATTCCCCAGCTGTCCTTCTCACTGTCTGCTACAGTAAAGGAATTTTTAAAATTAAGTGGTGGATGATCTTAGTATATGCGATTCTTTTCTAGCCATTTTGTTATTAACCAAGGATTATATGTCTAGTTCACAGTTGCTATCCACTCTGGAATTTGCCCTTTAATATGCTGTCTTTTCTAGCCTGCTGGGTTTGCGATGAGATTTGTGGTAATTATTTTGTGCTTACATTCTTGATATTATGTTCTGTGTCCCCTGCTTGCTTGACATTCTTACCAGAGATCAAGGAACAGAGTAAATATCATATCATATCACAAGGGAATGCTCTTATTTTCAGGAAAAAAGTAACACACTAACTGTTAGAGAATGAGACTCTGATTACACTATGTGTGGAGATTCTTATTATATGTAGATTTATTTTATTGAATTGTTATTTTATTGAGTCAGCACAGCCTGAACTTTGAAGACAGGTAGAACTCTGTTCACACCCAGGTTCCGCTGTTTCCTGGCTTAGATGGGTACTTGCAAATTTGTGAAAGCCTTCACATGAGTTAAGCATAAAAGCTCATGTAATGTGAGACATAAAAGTTACTATTTTGATATCTATAATTTGGTAAATTCATATTTCCATGTAATATGATTTTTTGAGAATTATATCATATATGAAGAACCAAATTCAGTTACTGGAACACAATAAGTAATAACTATTTGTTACCTGGCTCCTTCTCCTCCTTATAAGCAGTGGGCAAGACAAATTCCCACAGCAGAATAGAGTGAGTGAAGAACAGGGGTGCTGGGATATGTATGAGAGCGAGCTGGGCCTGTCAGCCAACATGCCTTGGCCATTTTGCTGTGGAGGAGGCATTCTGAATGACAGGAGGGCAAGGGATTCGACCTTGGTTCTCCTGAGTAAGGAGACAACTTTACTGTCAATTACCAATTTCTGTTTCTATATAGGGAAAATAAAAGTTAAAAAAAATAAGAGGAAATTTGAGGTTACAAAGAAGAAATAAGAGGGCAAATAGATGAAAAATTTTGTAAATATTACTTTTTGGGTCTAAAATTAGTCAAGCTTTTTGGGTCAAAAATAGTCTAAAATCAGAGACTGGAACTTGGAAATGGGTCTAATTTTATTTGCACATGCATTAATGTTCTCTGGTTCAGTAAATTTTGTATATTTTACTATTAGTCTCTTAGCTATAATAAATGAAACAAAGATTAAAAAAAAAGAATTGGAACAATTTGACCTTAATGTGAATTAGCTGCCTTTGCTGGGGTCAGAAAGTTTACATAGTAGATCGTTGGAATTATGAGTGATAGAGCCCATTCTAAGGAGGCAGAAAAAGGCTTATATAACCAACTGCACTCAAATCAAAAATAGTTTCTCTTCTTTATCATTCAAACCATTTTGTATCACAAGGTTGTTTTATTATATGTCCTGGAAAAGTTTTCTCCATTTGTTCAGCCACAAAGGCAAATGTTCAAAACTGGACATCTTGAATACAACATAAGCTTTCTTTTAGGGAATAGCAAGTAGCTGAAATGCTTGGTGGATTCTAATTGTGATCTACTCAAAAAAATCCCTGTCTCCACATTTCCTGCAATGTTGCCTGTAATTTCCTTTTAATTATGGTCACATATAGCTTCACCTTTGCAAATCAGTGCTTGATGTATAGGTCTAAATGTAAGATAAAGCAAAAGTTGATGCTCTGATAAAGTAGCTTCTAGGAAAAAAAATCTAGCGTGAGGTCATTTTTAGATTATATATTTACATATTTATTCAGATAAATTTTGTTAAAATAATTGTTTTGTATTCAGGATCAATTAATGTAGAATGAATGGACAGAGAATATAAAGACAGAATGAAATGCTGAGTTTATTTAACTGTCACTGGGTCGTGCAGACTATTGGAGAGGAAAGAAAAATACCCTTTTTTAATTAATACATTTTTAAAAATCAGTTCTACATTTACAGAAAAAATTGAGTGGAAAGCACAACATGTTTTCATGTATCCCCAAACTACCTACCCGTTTCCTCTATGTTGACATATGGCATCAGTCTGATACATTTTTTACAACTGTTGAACCATCATTGCAACATCATTATTACCTAATGTCCATAATTTGTTTGGCTTTATGGATTACCAGATATAGTCAATGGGTTTTGAAATTTGCATATGGTATATATCCAATTATACAGAGTAGTTTTACTGCTCTAAAATTCTGCCTGTTTATCTCCTACCCCTTTAATCCTAAACCCTTGACAACGGTTAGTACTATTTTTACTATCTATATATTTTAATTATTTTCTAGAAAAAAATTAAATCATATACTTAGAATCATACAGTATGTAGACTATAGGTAACCTTCTCATCCTGGCTTCTTTAACCCAGTGATATGCATCTAAAATTCCTCCATAGCTTCTCTTGACTTACTAGCATTTCTTTTTATCACTGAATAATTTGCCATTGTATTGATGTATTATAGTCTGTCCATTCACCTTATGAAAGACATCTCGATTGTTTGAACATCTTGCTAATTATGAACAAAGCTGCTGGAAATATTCATGTGTAGGTTTTAGTGTAGACAGTTTCCTACTCATTTGGGTAAACATTAAGGAGTGTGATTGCTGGCTTGGACTGACACTACCTGACTTCAAGACGTATCATGAAGCTGCAGTAATCAAGAGAGTGTGGTATTATATAGAGGATAGAATAATGAAACAGAATAGACAGCCCAGAAATCAACTCACAAAAAATATAATCTACTGATATTTGACGAAGATGCAAACCTTGTTCAATGGAGAAATCTTAGTCTTTTAACAAATGGTGTTGCAACAACTAAACAGGCACAGGGAAATTTTTCTTTTCTCTCTTTTATGTTATGAACTTACTATAAATGGCACTGTGTTTTTATTTCAATTTCCTATTTTCCTTGCTGATATGTAAGAAAGCAATTACTGTTTGTATATTAACCTTGTGTCCTGAAGCCTTGCTAAAAATGATTATTAATTTCAGGAGTTTGTTGATTCTTTGGGGTCTCTACATAGACATTCATGTCACCTACACACACAGTTGTACTTCTTCCTTCCCAAAGTGTTCACTTTTATTTACTTTCCTTGTACCACTGAATCAGCTAGGATTATCAATATATTGTTGACTAGGAATGGGGAAGGCAGGCAGAACTTGGTGAGAACCTCATTTCTCATTATTAGATATGGGGTAGCTGTAGAGATTTTGTTTTCTTGTTTGTGGTATTGGGGATTGAACCAGGGTTTATATAGACTAAACAAGTACTCTACCACTGAGCTTTAACCTCATCACTGCTGCAGTGTTTTTGAACATGTTCTTTACCAAATTTTCCTCTACTCCTAGTTTATCAAGAATTCTTACCCTGAAAGGGCATTTGATTTGTCAAATATTTTCCTGTGTCTTGGACATGCTCATAAGATGTATTTTTAGCTTATCAATGTGATGGGTTGCATTAACAGATTTTCAAATGTTGAATCAGCCTCTCATACCTTGAATAAATGCCACTTGTGGTATACATTTTTTATACATCATTGGGTATAATTTGCAAATATTTCCCTGAAGTTCTTTGCATCTATATTCTTGAGAAACGGGTCTGTAGTTTTTTCCTTTCCTATAGTGTCTTTAGTTTTGATGGTAGGGTAATGCTGCCCTCATAGAATAAGAAAATAATCTTTTTGCTTCTAATTTTTGAGAGAGATGATAGAGGATTTGTATTGTTTCTTTAAATTGACATTTCTTTAATTGGTATCTCTTCTTTAAAATTCACCTGTGAATTAAACGGGGCCTGCTACTTTCTGCTTTGGATGTTATTTACTAATTTGATTTCTTCGCTAGATATAGGCCCATTCAGATGTCTATTTCTTATGTGAGTTTTGGAATTGTTCACAATATTCTTTATGACCTTTTTCACTATTCAAGGAAACCTAATAGCTCCTCCTTCATTTCTGGTATTAGTTGCCTCCTTTTTTTTTTAAACTTAAACTGGCCTCATTCATCATTTTTATCAATATTTTCAAAGAACCAGCTTTTGATTTCATCAATTTTTCTCTGACTGTTGTCAATTTTATTGTCTTATGCTCTATTTTTTATTATGTCCATTCTTTGGTTTACTTTGAATTTAAAATGTACTCCTTAGTTTCCTAACGTAAGTAAGATCTTAGATTATTAGATTTTCCTCTTTGCTCATACATTTGATACTATAAATTTATACATTTATATCTATATATACATTTATACAAATGTATCTTATACATTTAATACTATAAATTTACCTGTCAGTAGTGTTTTCACTAAATACAATTAATGTTGATAAGATATATTTAAATTTTTAATATCTATTGATTGTTAATTTTTATTAATGGTTCAGTATGATACTTCTATACATGCATATAGTACACACTGATCAACTTCAATCATACTTTTCCCATCCTCCCTCACCCAACACTCTTCCAAATCTCTGGTAATCACTAGTAGACTTTTACCTCATTATTTTTTAAAGCTTCTGCACATGAGAATATGAGGTACTTGTCTTTCTATGTCTGGCTTATTTCACTTAACCTAATCTCTCCCAGTTCCATCCACTACTTTGTACGTCACAGGTTTTCATTCTTCTTTATGGCTAAATATCCTTTATGTAGATATCACATGTATCTTTATTTATAAATATTTTCATCTGCCAGTGAACACCTGGTCTGATGCCATATCTTAGCCATTGTGCATAGTGCTATAATAAACACTCATATGCAGGTATCTCTTTTGGATGCTGACTTCATTTCCTTTGGATAGAGGCCAGGCAGTAGGATAACTGGATCATAGTACATCTATTTTCACTTTATTGAGGAACCTCCATACTATCCTCTGTCATTGCCATATTAATTTACATTTCCACCAACAGTATCAGTTTCTTTTTCTCCACGTCCTTACCAGCATTTATTATTTTTTACAATAGCTATTCTAACTGAGATGAGGTGGTATCTCATGGTTTTGGTTTGCATTTCCCTGATGAATAAAGATATCACGCATTTTTCCTAAATTTGTTGACCATTTGTTTCTTTTGTAAAGTGTCTATTCGCATAATTTACCCATGTTAAAAATTGGATTTTTTTAAATTTTTCCACTCCATACACTGTATAGTAACCTTCTGTCAGAAAAATTTTTGGCAAAGATTTTCTTGCATTGTAGGTTCTCTTTACACTGTTGTTTCCTTTGCCATATACAAACTTCTTATTTTAATACAAGCCCATTAGTCAAATTTTGATTTGTTTACTGTGCTTTTGGAGTGATATCCAGAAAATCATTGACTAGCCACATCATGATGTGTTTCCCCTATGTTTTCTTGTAACTTCAGAGTTTCATTAATTTCATTTATTAATTAATGTCTTTCATTGGAGTTGATCTTTTTTAATATTTATTTTTTTAGTTGTAGTTGGACACAATACCTCCATTTATTTATTTATTTATTTGGTGCTGAAGATCAAACCCAGTGCCATGCAGATGTTATGTGAGCACTCTACCCCTGAGCCGCAACCCCAGCGCTTGAGTTGATCTTTTGTACAGGATCAGAGACAGGAGTTGTTTGCTTTTTATATTAGCTATTTATTCAAAACTCATATTCTACAATGCTCTAATGCTCACATTAGCTTATGAGAGCCATAACCTAAACAGTGGATTGATCCGCTTGATGCATTAATAATTTGATTGAATTACTAGGTGGTAATTACAGGCATGTGGGGCATGACCAGGGGAAGTAGGTTAATAGGGGTGTGCCCTAGGGGATTATAGTTTGTCCTTAGCTTCATGTTCTTTCTCTGCTTCTGGGCCACCATGAGCTGAGCAACTTCCTTCTACCTTGCCCTTCTGACATTATATTCTATCTCACCTCAATCCAAGAGCAATGAAGTGGTCAACCACGGACTAAAGTGTGAACCTAAAATAAACTTGGCCTCTAAGTATGTTAGGTATTTTGCTCATAGTGACAAAAAGGTGATTAACAATGTAATCAAGTTTTCTCTTCATGTAATATTCAGTTTCCTAGCACTGTTTGTTGAAGAAAGGCTGTCCTTTCTCCAATGAGTGTTTTTGGTGTCTCTGTGAAGATGCACGGTTTTATTTCTGAGATTTCTATTCTGCTTCCTTGGTCTATGCGTTTGTTTTAATGACAATACCTTGCTGTTTTACTTACCCTGACTCTGTAATGTGTCTTAAAATGAGGAATCGAAGTACCTTCAGCTTTGTTCATTTTGCTCAAGATTACTTTGGCTATTCGGGGTCTTTTGTGCTTCTGTATTAATTTTAGGATTTTTATTTTTTTCTATCTCAAAGAGTCATTGATATTTTGATGGGAATTGCACTGCACATTTTAATATTAAATCTTCCAACTCTGGAACATGGAATGTCTTAAACCTTTTGGTGTCTTTATCAGTTTCTTTATTCAGTGTTTTGCCATATTCATTGTAGGGCGCTTTCACTTGTTTGGTTTATGTTTTTCATAGGCATTTTATATTTGTAGCAATTGTGAATAGAATTATCTCAGGATTTCTTATCAAATTAATTATTGGTGTACAGAAAAACTGCTGATTTTGTATGTTGATTTTTGTATCTTTCAACTTTACTGATTTACTAGTTCTAATAGTTATGTGTAGAATCATCTACAAATAGATATAATCTGTGTCTGTTCTATTTGTATTCCTTTAATATTTTTGTTTTAATTGCTCTGGCTGAAACTTCTAAAAAGTAATGAAAGTAATGACTAAAAGTAATGAAAGTGAACATGCTTGTCTATTTCTTGATTTTATAGGAAACGCTTCCAACTTTTCCCAATCAATGTGATGATGGCTATGGCTTTGTCAGGTGTAACTGCTATTAGTTTGAGGAAAGATTTTCTGTGCCAAATTTGTTCGTAACTTTTATCATATAGGGATATTGAATTTTGTTGAATGCTTTTTCTGCATCTGTTAAATAATCATATGGTTTTCTTCATTCTATCCATGTGATGTATTTATTGATATGTGTATATCAAATCATCCTTGAATGCCTTGGATGAAACCTATTTGAAGATGGTGAGTTATATTTTTGATTTGCTGTTAAATTCTATTTACAATGTTTTCTTGAGAATTTTTGCATCTGTGTTCATCAGGAATATTGGTCTATAGTTTTCTTTTATATTGTTCTGGCACGGTGGGGTTTTGGTAACAAGGTAATGCTGGCTTCAAGATGAATTGAAAGGTTTTTCTTCCTTCAATTCTATGGATGAGCTCGATAAGAATTGACATCATTTATCTTCAGATGCTTAGTAAAATTCATCAGTGAAACATTGTCCTGGGCTTTTCGTTGCGGGATACATTTCATTAATGATTAAATCTCATACCTTGTTATGGGTCTATACAAGTTTTGTTTGTTCTCTTGGTTCAATTGTGGTAGGTCCTATTTGCCCATTTTTTTAGGTTTTTCTGATTTATTAACATAGTTTTTCATAATCCTAATAATCCTTTGAATTTCTGTGATTGATTATAATATCTCATTTTTTGTCTCTAACTTGCATTTTGGGGGGTTCAATTTTTATCTGTTTCTTTTGATATTTATAAAAATTTAACCCATTTTTATTTATAAATATGTTATTTAAAGACACAAAATCTCAAAATACTTTGTGATTATTTCCAATTTGATTTCAATGTGGCATGAGAAACTACTTTGCAAATTTCTGTCTTTTGTTTTAGGACCCCGAAAATGTGGTCTGTCTTGATGTGTTTTATGTTATCTTGAGAAGTATATATATTCTGCCATGGTAGATGGAGTATTCTATAGATGCCAGTAGACCCAGTTGATTGATTTAGCTGTTCAACTAAACTATGTCTTTACTGATTTCCTACATGATGGTTCTGTAAATTACTATTAGAAGCACATTGAAATTTTAAATAGTGGAGTCACATGATTTTGGAGCCTATAAATTTTCATATTTTGATACTTTTTTGGGGTGTACAGAGTCTATGGATTGGATGTCTTCTTGCAGATAGACCCCCCTCATCATTATGCAGTATCCCTCTTTATTCCTGATAATATTTTTTGCTCTAAAGTCAGCTTCATTTGAAGTTAGTGTAGCTATTCCAGTTTTCTTTTGATTGGATTTGGCATTACATATCTTTCTCCATTCTTTTATTCTTCCTCCAACTTTGTCTTTAAAGTAGATTATACAGACAATATTTAATTGGTTCCTCTTTTCACCACTCTGGTACTTATTCTTTTAGTTGATGCATTTAGACTATTTATATTTAAAATGATTATTAATATTGTTATATCTGTCATATTTGTTCCTATTATTTATTGCCCTTCTTTGTCTTTTATCTCTGACTATTGTGTTTTCTAGAACACTAATGTTTAAAATGATTTTTGTGTATTTATAATCACAATTTAAGTTCTCTTTAAATGGATCCTTTACCATTTCTTCTGCAGTGCAAAAAGCTTATAACAGAGCATTCTCAATTCTTCACTTCTCTCTCTCATAACATTATCATTCATATCACATCTCTATAATCACCAAATACCTTGTTGCTATTTTTATCTTGAACAAACTGTGATTTGTTAATTTAGAATAAGAAAAATGAAAGATTTGACTTTACTCTCTTTTATTCCTTCTTTAATGCCCTTTCTTTTTTATATTTTTTTATTTGTTTTAATTAGTTATACATGACAGTACAATGATTTTGTAGATCTAAGTTTCTGACCAGTATTGTTTCTTCTTTCTGAAGAAATCTTCACATTTCTTGCAAGGCAGGTCTACTGAAGAAAAAAAAAAATCCTTTGACTTTTGTTTGAGAAAGTCTTTTCCAAGATAATTTTACTAGATACAGAATGTGAGTTTATGGCTATTATATTTTTGTTGTTGTTGTTTCATATTTTAATTCTTGCATGGTTTCTAAGGAAATATCAATGTAATTATTATCCGTGTTCTTTTATAGTTAAGATTTATTTTTTTATTTGGCTTTTTTCAAGATTTTCTGTGGTTGATTACCACCAGTTTGAATATGGTAAGATCAGGTATAGATTTTTTTGGTTGTTTATATTTAACTGATTGGTATTCTCTGATTTCCCTGGATCTTTGATTGTGTGTTTATCAATAATTTCTGTAAATTCTTAATTATTGTATCACATATTTCCTTGATCATATCTCTACCATGTTATACAAGGACCCTATAAATGAGTCATAAGTGAGGAAAGCAAGGATGAATTCTCTGACCCTCTGTTAGATTTCACTCTTTAGGGGATGTTGTGCCTCTGGGTTGCCACTTCTGTCACTTCTTAAGTACTTCCCTTGTTACTTAAGACAGGAAAGCTAGAGGGGGCTGGAGGTAGGTATTTTAAGTTGGTAAAGTAGAAAATAAAATTGACTTCTTTTAGTTGATTAGGCTTTGGTAAAATACAGATGCTCCTTATTTTATAACAGAGCTAGGGATTATTTGATAAACCCTTTGTAATTTGAAAGGATCACAAATTAAAATCTATTTAATACGCTTAATCTATAGAACATCATAATTTAGTCTACCCTACCTTAAAATGCTCACACATCTACCTACCTCATGTAGTTGATAATTGGGCAAGATCATGCAACTCAAAGCCAATTTTAGAATACAAGTTCGAACATCTCATGTAATTTATTGGATACTGTGCTGAAAGTAAGAAGCAGAATGGTTGTCCAGGGAGACTTTCAACAGTATTGTAAAATGGAAAAAACATTATGTCAACCATCATGTCTAGGAGCATTTGACGCTTCTCTTGAGGGGAGGCCTTGGTAAGAATAATATGCTATGGCATATTTTAAAATATCTACTTTTCCCTTCCTCCTACCAGAAGCATTGGGATTCTTCATAAAGAGCTTTCCCTTGCTCTCCAAGACTGGGACTACCTGATGATTATATCTCAAGCTTGTCCATACCAAGCCTGAAACAATCTGTGGATTATAGTCCAAGTTTTCCTTGTAATTTTAATACAAAATGAAAGAAAAATACATCATTATGTCTTCCTCTTTCCTTGTGAAGGGATCTCATGTCTTTTTTGGACTTAAGAGTTTACCAGAGTGATTTGCAATTTATGATAGAAAAGGAAGGTAATTTTTCAAAGATGGAGAGGAATAAGATTTGAAGAACCAATGTGACCTATTTAAAAACCTCTTTAGTGAGCTTCATTAATTCCTTGGCTTTCATTTGTAATAGTTTTGCATTAACTGTAAAGGTGATGTGATTCAGTCTATGGTAATCGATTCCAGTGCTATTTATGGAGGGCCTATAGAGAACCCAGGATCTAATGAGGTATGTGGCATTGTCATATTTAGAGCTGACTCTCTCCTAGGCAGGTTTGAGGGACAAATGGCACTGTCTTTCAGGATTACAATATACATAGAGAAAGGTTTATTTTTCTTGCTCTGCCACTCCAGGGCTATTTTTTCTGTTCCAGAATAATGGTGCCAATCAACTGAGAAAATTGCAAAGCAACTTCAGATTTAAATATTGTAGGTTATAGCATGCTAATGCATTATATTTTCCAAGAAAGAAGAGCAAATTGTGCAGGGAAAATAGTGGGAAAACTCACCTGTTAAATATCATATTCTGTCTGGTAATGGAATTTCCATGAATATACTAAACCTTAGCTTAACACAAAGCTGATGTAAAATAATTACATTAAGATGTAATTATTTTACATTCTTCATTATAAATTTAGAAAAACACAAAGGGTAAAGAAGACAATAATAAAATCAACTTCATTCCACAGCCCCTATGTACTTAAATATTAATTTTCTATTTATATCACAAATATTAGCATCCTTAAGTGAAGCAAATGTATATAAACAAGTGAAACACAGTCTTTTAGGTCAGAATGAGTAGCCATGGCTGGTGTGTCTGCTTGGTTTTACAATGCTGCTTACAGCACCACTCAATTTACTTGAAGGTTCAGTTCCAGTTAGCTGTTGGGCTAAGATATCTTGTACTCACTGGTTGTCAGCCAAAGGCTCTCTTGGTCCCTTGAGGTCACCTGCGTTTCTTATCTTATTACCCTCCATCTTCAAGCCAGCAAGGGTGCTTTAAATCTTTCTCATGAGTCACTGTCTCTGACTTCTGTATCTTTTCTGCTTGTAGTTAAAATGACCTATTAGACTTTGAAGGTGAGTAGATTGAGGCAATTTGGATAATCTGTTGTAAATACCATTAATTTGATCAGAAAAAAATCCCCTTTGTCCTATAAAATGACATTCCTGGATTTTAAGGATAGGGTCTGGATATCTTTGGGAGGAACCCTTTTGCTACCATCACATTTTAATGTTCCTCAGTTCTATTACATAGAATGCAATAGCATATACTTCCTTAGAACAGAACAATAGATATATTGACTTGAAATTGACTATTTTGTGACCCAGTGTAGGTTGCATCTTTACATGTTTTCAAAACGATCTGGATTCTCATTCTAGGCCCAGTGCCAAGTACATTGGGGTAATCTTAAGGGTGAGGAGTGCCACATAATTTCATGCCCATAATACTTCAGATACAGAAATTTAGAATGTCTTACGTTCCATCTTAAACAGAAGAAGATTCAAGGTTGGACACAGTTACTTTTACTCATTTATATTCTTTCTGCTTTTTTGAGAGGGAGAGACCTGGCTGTCATTCTGGGAGGTATGACTTTGCGAATGTCATTCCGGGCACACATTTTGACAAGAAATGGAGTTCTGCTCAAGTGTACACTAATGTACAGTTTTTAATAGCTGTTACATTCCATTGTAAAGGAAGTGAAATATTTTAATTGAATCCATATTTTTATTTATTTTGTTGGTTTTAAATTTTTATTCTAATGTATTATATATGAAGCAGAATTTATTACAATCCATTATATATGTAGAGCACAATTTTTCATCTCTGCTTGTAAACAAAGTATATTCACACCATTCATGTCTTTTTCATACATGTACTTAGGGTAGTGATGTCTATCTCATTCCACCATCTTTTTTTACCTCCTTGCCCCCTCCCCACTCCTTTGCCTTTGCCCTATTTACAGTTTGTCTGATCTTCGAATGCTTCCCCTCCAACCCCACAATGAATCAGTCTCCTTATATCAGAGAAAACATTTGGCATTTGTTTGTTTTTTTTTGTTTGTTTGTTTGTTTTGTTTTTTAGGATTGGCTTACTTCACTTAGCATTATACTCCCCAACTTCATCCATTTACCTGCAAATGCCATTCTCTTTCATTACTGAGTAATATTCCATGGTATATATATAACACATTTTCTTTATCCATTCATCTATTGAAGGGCATCTAGGTTGGTTTCAGATTTTAGCTATTGTGAATTATGCTGCAATAAACATTGATGTGGCTGTGTCCCTGTAGTATGCTGTTTTTAAGTCCTTTGGGTATAGACCAAGGAGTGAGATAGCTGGGTCAAATGGCGGTTCCTTTCCCAATATTCCAGGGAATCTCCATACTGCTTTCCATATTGGCTGCACCATTTTCCTGTCCCACCAGCAATGTATGAGTGTTCCTTTTTCCTCACATCCTTGCCAACACTTATTGTTATTTGGATTCTTAAGAGCTGCCATTCTGACTGGAGAGAGATGAAATCTTAGAGAAGTTTTGAATTACGTTTCTCTAATTTGCTAGAGATGTTGGACATTTTTTCATATATTTGTTGATTGATTGTATATCCTCTTCTAAGAAGTGTCTGTCCAGCTCCTTGGCCAATTTATTGATTGGGTTATTTGCTTTTTTGGCATTTAGCTTTTTGAGTGCTTTATATACTTTAGAGATTAGTGTTCTCTCTGATGTGCAAGTGGTAAAAATTTGCTCCCAAGCTGTAGGCTCTCTGTTCACCTTACTGCGAATCTGTATTTTTTAAACAAATAACATTTGTTTACTACCCAATACTTTTTTTGTAGAAACATCTCTATATAAGAGAAATACTAGGACTAATAATATATATATATATATATATATATATATATATATATATATATATTATATAGATCATAAATATGTAGATTATATAGATTATAAATATATAGATTATATATATAATATATAAATCTACATATGAACATATATATTTATATATAATACATAGTTCATATGTATAATATATACTTCATATATAGATTATAAATATATATTGCCAGCTTGCTACTTTAAATCCTCATTAATCTTACATAAAAGTGCCTGTTTTACTATGTCATTTCCAGAATAACTAATGAATATACTTTGGTTTTAAAAAACATTTTAAGATTGCAGTGAGTTTTATGCCTTAGCCTTGGTTTGATTTTCTTTCTTTCTCTTTTCCTTTCCTCTCTCTCCTTTCTTGCTTCCACTCTTCCTCCCTTTTTTTCATTTTAACTTTAACAATAGCATATTACTATGATTAAAAATATAGGCATATGCAGTAAAATTAGACACTATTAAAATTTCCTATTAATTCTGAATTTCAACTTAACAGTATTTAGTTTTCCAGCAATATACAAATATTTTCAAAGTCATGAAAAAATATATGGCATTAGTTTACCATAAAGAATAATGCCATATATTTTTAGAAATTCTCAAAGTTTTTATCATCAAACATTTCTTTGTACAATGTATAATAAATTTGTTTACTTGAAAAAGGGCTGGCATTCAGTGAGATGTACTGTTTTTACTTATAAAATACTTGAGTTTTCCAAATTTCTTCCGGACTTTATTCTTAGGTATGGTATAAGAGTTTTACACCATTATGGTTTTGTAGTGTACATTGAAAATATGTTTTAATGCTGATAAACCTCCATTTCTTGGCTGAAAAGTCTGGCATTGTAAATATGTGCTAATGTTCTAAAACATGTTCTGCCTTGAAAGAAACTACTTAGCATCACTGGGTGCTGTAGGAAATGTTGTGTAGCCACAAAGCATGAAGCATTACTAATATCTCTTAGAATATAAAATGAGCTTGTTTTCTAAAGTCACTGTGATTCTAGTTTTTCTAAATTTGTCTTAGCTATTTAGATCACAAAGCTTCAGTATGGTAGTTTGAGAAGTAAGATTTAATATCTGTTATTGATATAGTTGCTCAGTACATTATAAAAATTCTTGCATCCAATTAGGAATAAATGTTCTTTTAGAATGTTACTTTCCAGTTAGACTTTGAGAGACTGATTCAAGATACATTTTATGAAATTTTCAGAAGTATTGATATAATCATTTTAAGAAATGAGCACTTGTACAGAACATTTCTATTTTTTATGTATAAAGTTCTTCATGTAGTTCATATTTTTAAGGGTTCAGATCTATAACTTGACTAGTTTGCTAAATTTGATTATTCAGACAATCATTTAAAAATTATAGAAAGAGCACCATCATTTGAACCAGCAGATCCCCCTGGGTCATTCTGGAACATCCATATTGCATAATTTGGGTTTGAAAATTGTCCTGGTACAGATGTGTACAGTAACATTTTCCATTAAGTTTTGCATGTTTATGCTCTACTCATTTTATACCTAGTTATTTCACAAACTGCAGTCACAGAAGTATAAATGTTAGAGTGTTATATCAGTAGCCAGGATTAATTTTTACAAATTAGAAAATGTTAATAAATTGATTTTAAAAAGCTAAATTGGATTTAACTAACTCTAATTTTGCAAATTATTGGAGTCATTAATAAAATAATCAGTACTAACTGGACACTAATATATGCAGTTTAATGCTTTATTTTGTTTTTTATAAAAGGCAAGGTAACTGAAATTAAAGGTAAGTAGCTGTATGAAGTTCAGAAGTTTTCAAGTAATAGAAGCAAGATCAAATCCAGTTTACATTTTAAACTTGGTCTTGACTATTATTCTGTCCTTGCCTCTGTGGAAACACCCACTTCCTACTTCTCCCTTTAACCTACTCACAGCCAACTGTGATTCTCAAAATTTAAGCCTCATTAATCAAAATATGCTAGAAATCTTGCATTTAAAAAATTAGACCCTACTCCCAGAGTTCTTGCCTGTGTGGATGGGTCCCAAGAATTTGTTGCCAACAAGTCCCCTGTGACTTTAATGCTGCTTGTCCAGGGACATGCTATGAAATCACTGCCTTGTAGTTTCTTTCATGTTTATTGATAAACAAGTTGCATTCACAGTTCAGGTTCCCTATCATTATGTACACCTGGTCTGCTCAAACTAGATTTAGAAATCTGCGAGTCCAGACGTCATTGATTTGAAGATAATGGTTAATATCCCTGTACCTTCTTAAAGCACTGTTAATTACCTATCACATAAAAGTCCTAATTGATTAACTTATAATTCATTACTCTGCTTGGCAAAGTAGCTTCCCTCAAATGTAGTTTGCAAATTCAGAAGTGCATTTTGGGGAATTCACTGATAGAATATCAAATTGCAAGAACGGTGCTAAAGAAAACATTTATTTGCAAAGCCAGGAACATATCTGAATCTTCTACTGAGGATGCAAGGACTCTATTCATGAATATATACTCAATTTAATTCAGTTATTATATCTTTATTTCCTTAATGTTATGTTCTTTATTACCTCACCTATAAGTACCATTGGATAAGAAGTTTCTGTTATTGCCCATCATATCTAATACCTTTTGGTAAACCTGTTTCTACAAATAAATGCTTCTTTGTGGTGTCTTAGCATCCTCAAATGCGGCACTTATAAATAGCCATGTGTCTAACTATAATTCTAATGTAGGCAGAAATTTTAAAATAATTTTGTGGGAAGTATGCTGTAAGACCTCCATAGATGCTTAAGCAGTGTGGTGGCTTTTTGGGGAGATATATATATATATATATATATTTGGTGGTGGTGTTTTTGTGCCAGGATGAATCCCTTATTTCTAAGTGAGCTCAATAAATTCCAGGGTTTAAGATTCATCTTATTATACCAACTGAAGAAAGAAAGAACAAAAATCCGAAAGGATCTAATAAAGTCTAGCCATATAATCTTTGGAGAAGGAGATAAGAGAGGGAAAGAGAGACAGGTAAAAGGGAAGTGCTGATTTCCCTTATCTGATCAGTATACACTGCATACATATGCTGAAATATCACACTGTACCCCATAAATATGTACAGTTATTACATTAATAAGAGATAAGCAAATAATATTGTTTACCTGAGGTTTTCTTACACAACTTATTTACTGAGATAGACAAAAATACTTGTAAGATTACCAAAAAAATAGATATTATTTTAAAATACTAGTTGTTAAGCCTTAACAATAGTTACTTTTAAACAGGTCACACATATACTGCCAACACACACAAATACATATTACAAATATGAGTGTCATGTGTAAGCATACATTGAACAACTTCTCCAAGGCAATATCTATCAACATTTATAAAATCCCTTATAATTTCCCAGGAAATGGCTGAATGTGGTGGCACACACCTATAATCCCAGGGATTTGCAAGACTCAGACAGGACAATGGCAAGTTCATGACCAAGTTCAGCAACTTAGGAGACCCTATTTCAAAAACAAAATCCAAAGGCTGGTGATGGAGCTCAGTGGTAGTGTGCCCCAGGATTCATTTCCCAGTACTGCAAAATAAAAAAATAAAAAAAAATAAAAGTTTCTCAGAAAACATCTATAGTAACATGAATTACTATAACATGCCATAGTAACTTGAAAGCCATTTGCACTCAAAATTAAAACAATGTTCTTTGACCATGCAGAATATTTTGTTTTTGTTCTGTCATCTGGACAATCGGATGCATAATTTTTTTTTTCACGCTGAAAACTCTGGATATAAACACTGAGAAATAGGCATCAATATTTCAGATAACCAAAAAGAAATGAGTTTTCACATTGTCAACTTTTATGCAATGTTGTATTTATTTTTCTAATTTATACTAAGCCCATTTATTCCTGACATATCTGAGCTACTTGTGGCTAGAAATAATGGTGTGAGCATTTTCCTGCCCTGTTAATACCAATCTTTCATTTGCAAGAAAGTTAGACTGAAATTGAATCTCTGACCATTCTTATCCTTCACTTACCTATCCCAAAACTACCCCACATCCCATCTCAAAGCATCACTTCCTGCTTGAAGCCCTCCCTTACAAGTCATTCTTATTCTATAGGCATCTTTGTTTTTTCTTACAGCATTTTGTATTGTCATAATAAATTCTTAAAAACCATGTCACCATATATCATAATCGACAGATTATGTCTTTTGTTGAACTGTTTCCTTCTAGTTTCTTTTGCCTTCTATCTCTTCCTCTTTCCAGCAGTACCTTTCAGACATGGGGAAGGAAAGTCACTGATTTTCAATGGTGTGTAATCCTTAGACCAAATCCTCTATTTAATGCATATTTAGAGTTCTTAATTACTGCTAGAATTTTATTATACCTGTATTATTTCTACATTGTAGATGGAAAATTGAAAAGCTGAGAGGCTGAGTAAACTTAGGTAAAAAGTTAAATTTATAAGATTATAGATGTAAAGTTTTTTTTTTCTTTTTTCTGCATTGGGGGATTGGAAAATCCTGTGTTTTCTGAGTGTATTGGTTGAGGGGAGGAGTCCCCTGCAAATACAGAAGTGGGTGAAGCTCTGCCTGTTTGAGCTTCCAGGAAGACCCTCTACACATATGCACACACATGTGCACACTCACACAAGCTGCCACATTTTAGAAGAAGCTGGTATCAGTAAAGAAAGGGGAGTCTCACCCCAGGATGAGAGGTTATAAACCTGTGCAAGAGTCAGATCTAGCAAATGTCTGCAAGGGGATTAACAAAATCTTTTAAAATTTCCCCCCATATTCCTATTAAATCTAAAGAGAAAACCACAGATTGCTACTAGAGATGATGTTTCTGATGAAAAACAATGTCAGAGTGAGTACCATGTGAGAAGTGACCAGGAAAGTCAGAGACTAGTTTCCTACCTATGGGGCTATGGGGGGAGCCCCACACCACAGGAGAATTGGCATGGAAATCTCGGATTTCTCTTCTGCACCACACCAATATTTCTGTTATGTTCTGGTGATTTGTTCACGCAGGAGCGAAGGGACATATGTCTACACTAGACGAATGGATCCAATGTGCTGTGAGGGTTACTCAGTTCAGATTATTTGCTGCTTCTACTAAAATCAAGTAAAACATCATTAGAGGGAAGAGTTTCTCAGAACTCCAGTGAGAACCTGTGTCCTGGCCAAGAAGTCCACCTGCAATCTATGTATGTTCCCTGCCCTCCAGGGCTCCTGGGACTTATGTGAGTGTATGGTTTGCCTAGTGTGTTGGATAGATTTCCTCCAAATTGCTCCATTTTCTGTAATAGGCCACAGCATTATTGTGATTAATTTGACTCTAATTGAGTTCTATTACAAGAGTGACATTTGTCTTTGACTTTGGCAGGGAACTTGCCTCTTTGTCATCATCGCCAGCCAGCCAGCTGGAGCTGTGGTTCCAGACACAAATGACAGCCTAAGCAGATTAAGTGTGTGTGTGTTGGGGGGGGGGTACTGCAGTTGTGGGGGAGTAAGGAGACCAGGAGCAGGGAGGCAGAAGAGACATTTACAGAGGAAACTGCTCCAGTGATCATGAAGAAACAGTCAAAGGATGCCAACCCAAAACTGAATGAAGTAATACTACTGCTTAGTGATTGCCAGATAGATTTTACTTAATTTTCTCAGGATGAAATGTATCTATCCACATCACCGTACCTGTTTTGGAGTTTATGCAATGATGCCTATTAAACATTTAAAACTAAAATTGTAATATTGAGCAGAATATATGCATTCCCCAGTTTGAATATCATAGAAAAACAAGCAAAGGAATATGCCATTCAGAACAATTTATTTTCAACTATGAAAACCAATGCCAATGCCAAGCTTGACAGAAATGTTTGGCCTATATTTATATTATGAAATGTTAATTATTCATTGAAATCACATTTTCAGGGAATTTTAGTGTCAAATTATATGATGGTAATACATTGAGGATGGGGTGGCAAAGTAAATCAGTAGTACAGCTCTTACTTAGCATGTGTGAGGGTCTGGGTTTGATCTCAAGCACCACAGAAAGATACTGAGTATAAAAAAAAAAAACCATGCTATTAAGTGATATAAAAATTCCAGTTTTGTTCTTGTGAATAGTTTAAGGGTTTTTATGTGTAGATTTTAAGTCTACATGGAGCAGTGCCCACTTAATTGTGACTCTTTCTTGATTGAGAAAATGGAATGATTTTTATTATTTACTATGATTTCTAAATTTGTACTGTATTTCTACCATGATAAAGATATAATCACTTTCAATCAAAAAAATTTAAAACGCCTAGTGCAAATCAAAGACTAGGTAAAGGTCTTGGCATTGATATTAGAATTCCTTTCCTTTAATCTACCACTTTGGGCCAAAGTATTATTACTATTCTTTCCATTTCAATCCTCTTATGCTTCTAATATTTAGGTCATTACCCAATGTAAGTTAGAAGAAGATGAGGCTTAATATTTAGGAAAAAAACCAATAATATAAAAGAAAAAATCTACCCCAGAAACTTTAAAATCCTGCATCATGTGAATTGTGAGGGGCAGTAATGTATCAGTTCCCAAAGGCACTTTAAAGCAATGTGGGTAGGAGAGCCTGCAATACCAGTGTTGAGCAGAAGGGGGAGCGTGAGGCTTCACCCTATACTCAGGCTGTTACCCACATTCTGCAATGAGGTTTCTTCTGGCCTATGTTCTTAGGAACCATGAATACTACCCAAGTAAAACAGAAATTGGCATTTGTTAATAATAAAGTGCAGCCCCACTAAACATTCTTTTTTAAATGTGAAATTCCTTTATCTCCCAGACTTTCAGATGCTGAAGGGCTTCCTAATTATCCCTATAATCAAATACACTTCCTTGGATGATCAACATTAATGGTCTAATTTCATACATTAAGATCCTAACCTCCAGTACCTCAGAATGTGACTCTAGTTGGAGACAAGGTCTTTGAAGAGGTAATTAAGTTCAATCGAGGCCAAGACTATGAACTGTAATACAACATGACTGGTGTCCTTTAAGAGGGGATGAACACACAAATGTACACCCAGGAAGGATCATGTGAAGACAACTGTCTGAAAATCAAGGAGAGAGGCCTCAAAAGAAGCCAACTGGGCTCATGTCTTGAGTTTGGAATTCTAGCCTCCAGAAGTGTGAGAAAATAAATCCCTCTTGTTTAAACTACCCAGTCTGTGGTAGTTTACTGCTGGTTGACCTAGCAAACTAATTCAACTACAGAGCCATTCCACTTTCACTGCCTTATACATACAGATAGAAACACCAGCTCTCTTCCTTTTCTGTGAGGGCCTCTGACAGGTCTCTATTATCTATAGGTTAACAATCATATATATGTTAACTTAAATGAGTTAACAATAATTTTAAGTGTTTTTTTTTAATATCAAGAAATACACATGTGTTTATACAGTGGGTATGTATATGTAATTATGTATATACCATATCTCAGTGAGATGGAGATTCTTAATTTCATTTTAGAGCAGTGACTTTAGTTAAATTGCCCAGCATCAATTAGAACCTGTGCCCATGTGTTGACATAATTCCATTATGGTTTTTATTATTCTACATATAAATTAGGGGAATAGGGATGTTGAAAATCTGGTAATCTTAAGGTTTTAACTTTATTAAGTTTTTCTACTGCACAATTAAGGCTCACTTACCAGGGTAAAGTCAGACCTACTGGAAGCTAATATCAGGGATAGTGGTAAGAAATAGGGGAATGGGTCTGCCTCATCTTGCCTGGAGAAAAAAAAAAGTGTGGGGACTCAGTCCCAGTTATAGTAACTTTGTGTTACTATAACAAAATAATTGAGGGTTACTAACTTACAGAGTAAAAAAGTTTCTTTGGCTCACAATATTGGTAACTGGAGGATCCAAACATGGTGCTGGCATTGTGGTAGTGGCTCTTGGCTGTAACAAAGCATTTCACATTTCAAAGAGGCAGAGAAAAGGAGCCAGCCATGTACAGAAGGAGCAAACGTGTGAGATGGTCTTGCTTATAACAACCTACATTCTCAAGAATGGGCTTCCTCCTATTGAGACCCAACCCACACTGTGAGACCAGCATCAATTATCATTCATGAGGGTGGAGCCTTCGTGACCTTATTACCTTCCATTAGGTAAAAAGCAAGCATAGTAGGGATCCTGAAGGTAAGCAAACCTGGGAAAAATTCCAGCTCTGACAACTCACAAACTCTGAGTTGGTACAATTTTTCTGAGGTTTAGTTTTTCCTCTTTAAATAACTAATATATGGAGCTGTGATAAGTAAGTGATTAGCTTCATGTGGAATAGAGACAGAAGAATAAGTAGCACTTGTTGGCTATTATTGTCATCTAAATTACACAGGGATGGTTATTCTCCCAAAAGAGAGAGAGGGAGAGAGAGAGAAAGCCCACTAAAAATGCATTAATACTGTCTCACTGACTATAAAATAAAATCAATGTGATTAACTTGAAAGCATTTAGATTGGGGTGCATTAATGACAACCTCATCTAATTCTCAATGGAAAACCTAAAATGAAGCTACCTTCCTAACCTTCCTGAGGTAACAAAATTAAAGCCTGCTTAAATCTCAAGTCCTCAAGTTCTAGTCTGTCTGATCCCAACTTCTTTATCTTCCATAGCTACTTCAGCCAAAGACCGACTCAAAGCTATTAACTCCCAGGGTGTCCATATGTCTGTCTTGTTTTCTTGGAACCTGAGCCAACAGTAGATGAAGCAGAAACCAACCATTAACCATAATTTTTCCTACCTCAAGCCAGGTGCTACTAGAGGATTTGAGAGAGAACATAGGATCTTCCAATTCCTCTTTCCATTTGGGTCAGCAAATAGCCAGAAACTGACCATGACTGAGAAATAGCTGAGAGGATACAACATGGCGGTGAGAGGGGAGGCAGCGCTTTCAGTACCTCCTCAACAACGGGGTCAGAGAGATGCATGGATATGCTTAGTTTCGACCTGCTGAGAAACTCCTAGCAAAATTCCACTAAAGAGATTGGCCGGGAATCGGTAGGATTTTGGGAAGTGACAGTCTGCGCTAGATGAGTGAATCTCCGCCACACAGCACAGAGGTCCAGACCCACCAGCCGCTGCCCGCGCGACTCGGCGACTGTCAGCTGCCTGCACGCGGCCCCCGCGTCAGGGCGGATAGCCTCCGAGGCGCAGCGCAGCAGGAGCGGTGCAGGGACTCTAGGAAGAGGTCTCTCGCCAAGCCTTCATGAAATAGCAAACCGGGAGCTGAAACCAACCAGAGACAGACCAGTCCCACCCCTCCCTTCGGACACTCCGGCAAGGAGCCTGGGGCCCGCCATAGCAGAGTGGTGACATCACCAGAGTTCCGCTGACAGAATTCCTTCCCAGCGGAATCCACATTAGTAGGTGTGTGACTCCCACCCCCTCCAGATACAAGCAGCCAGGAAACCACCAGGGGTGTGTCTGTAGGGAAGCAGAGGGGATTCCAGATCCCCACCTCCCCTTAACACCAGCGGCGACACCCAAGATCTTAGCCGCCAGTTTCTGGGGGCGTGCCCACCAAAGGGGTCCGGAAAAATTAAACTGTTGGTTCCCAGATCACCCCACCACAGCACTGGGGCTTAGGTGAATGACAGAGAGGGTGTTCATCGTTCGGGATATAGAGGGCAGAAGCTCGGCTCAGAGGGCACAGCTCCGCCTATTGGAAGAGAAGAAAATGGGATTCAGCCATTGAACAGGGGATGCCAGCATGGCAGAGATCTGATGTCATTGGAGAGCGGCCAAGGAGAAAACTTCATCGGTGCCAGCGGCGACGGAAACAGTTGGTCCCCTGGTAGGGAGGGTGAGTCACAGATACCCGAGTCTCTCTCGCTTTGTCGTCGAGCCAGAGGGGAGGAGCGGAGCCGCCGCCTGCGCCCGCAAGGTAGGCAGACCTGCGACCAACCTGCAGATCAGGCCTAGCGGTCTGCAGGCGTGGTAGGAGGGGCAGGGCAGAGCCACCGCCAGCGCCGGCAAGGTAAGCAGACCTGCGACAGACCGGTGGATCAGGCCCAGCGGCCTGCCAGCGTGGTACACACTTCACCCCAACTGGAGTAGGGGCAGAGCAGAGCCTTCACCCGCGCCCAGATCAGGCCCAGCGGCCCGCCTGTGTGGTGGTCAAGTGACCCCAATTGGAGTGGGGGCGGAGCGGAACTGACACCCGTGCCCGCAAGGTGGGCAGACCTGCGACCAACCTGCAGATCAGGCCTAGTGGTCCCCGGGCGTGGTAGGAGGGGCAGGGCAGAGACTTCGCCCCCACCTGCAAGGTAGGCAGACCTGCGACAGAACGGCGGATCAGGCACAGGGGTCTGCGGGCGTGGTAGACACCTCACACCAATTGGAGGAGGGACAGAGCAGAGCCCCCGCCCGCACCTGCAAGGGAGACTTTTCAACTATACAAGAGCAATATAAATATATAGGTGGAGAAAAAATTTCAAAAACACAACAGTTTCACCAAGAAGAAAGAAACGCAAGTAGTATGAAAATCCAAGGAAAGAAAGGAATACAAGCAATGCGGGTCAGCTCAATTTTAGAAGAGGTAACAGCTGCAGCAGATGGAATGTCAGATAAAGAATTCAGGATATATATGCTTCAGATGATCTGGAGTATCAAGGAAGAAATTAGACAGCAAAATCAGACAATGAAAGATCACTTCGACAAGGAATTACACAAACAAATCCAGGAAGCAAAGGATCAACTATACAGGGAGATAGAGGTTATAAAAACCAAACAAACAGAAATCCTAGAAATGCAGGAAGCAATAAACCAACTTAAAAACTCAATTGAGAATACTACCAGCAGAGTAGAACACTTAGAAGATAGAACATCAGACAATGCAGACAAAGTATTTCAACTTGAAAAGAACATAGACAGCTCAGCAAGACTGTTAAGAAACCATGAGCAGAACATCCAAGAAATATGGGATAACATTAAGAGACCAAACTTAAGAGTCATTGGGATACAGGAAGGTATAGAACTCCATACCAAAGGAATGAGCAATTTATTCAATGAAATAATAGGAGAAAACTTCCCAGACTTGAAGAATGAGACAGAATCCCAAATTCTAGAAGCCTACATGATGCCGAATGTGCAAAATTATAAGAGATCCACACCTAGACACATAATAATGAAGATGCCCAACATACAGAATAAGGAGAGAATTTTAAAAGCTACAAGAGAAAGGAAGCAGATTACATTTAGGGGTAAGCCAATCAGGATAACAGCTGATCTTTCAACACAGACTCTGAAAGCTAGAAGATCCTGGAATAACATATTTCAAACACTGAAAGAAAATGGGTTCCAACCAAGAATTGTGTATCCAGCGAAATTAAGCTTCAGCATGGAAGATGAAATTAAAACCTTCCACGACAAACAAAAGTTAAAAGAATATGCAGCTAGAAAACCATCTCTTCAAAACATCCTCGGCAAAACATTACAGGAAGAGGAAATGGAAAATAACAATGAAAACCAACAGTGGGAGGTAGGGCAGTAAAGGGGTGGGGAATAATCAAAGAGGAAAACAAACCATGTTTAGTAACATAAATAAACAAATATGGCTGGAACAACAACCCATATCTCAATAATAACCCTAAATGTTAATGGCTTAAACTCACCAATTAAGAGACACAGGCTAGTAGAATGGATCTCAAAACAAGACCCAACAATATGCTGCCTACAGGAGACGCATTTGATAGGAAAAGACATACATAGGCTGAAAGTGAAAGATTGGGAAAAATCATATCAATCATATGGACTTCGGAAACAAGCAGGAGTGTCCATACTCATATCAAATAAAATAGATTTCAAGCCAAAGTTAATCAAAAGGGATAAAGAGGGACACTACATACTGCTTAAGGGAACCATATACCAACAAGACATAACAATCATAAATATATATGCCCCAAACAATGGTGCAGCTATGTTCACCAAACAAACTCTTCTCAAGTTCAAGAGTCTAATAGACCACCATACAATAATCATGGGAGACTTCAACACACCTCTCTCACCACTGGACAGATCTTCCAAACAAAAGTTGAATAAGGAAACTATAGAACTCAATAACACAATTAATAACCTAGACTTAATTGACATATATAGAATATACCACCCAACATCAAGCAGTTACACTTTTTTCTCAGCAGCACATGGATCCTTCTCAAAAATAGATCATATATTATGTCACAGGGCAACTCTTAGACAATATAAAGGAGTAGAGATAATACCATGCATCCTATCTCATCATAATGGAATGAAACTGAAAATCAACGATAAAAGAAGGAAGGAAAAAGCATACATCACTTGGAGAATGAACAATAGGTTACTGAATGATCAATGGGTTATAGAAGACATCAAGGAGGAAATTAAAAAATTCTTAGAGATTAATGAAAACACAGACACAACATATCGGAATCTATGGGACACATTGAAAGCAGTTCTAAGAGGAAAATTCATTGCTTGGAGTTCATTCCTTAAAAAAAGAAAAAACAAACAAATAAATGATCTCATACTTCATCTCAAAATCCTAGGAAAAGAAGAGCAAAACAACAGCAAAAGAAGTAGAAGGCAAGAAATAATGAAAATCAGAGCTGAAATTAATGAAATCGAAACAAAAGAAACAATTGAAAAAATTGACAAAACTAAAAGTTGGTTCTTTGAAAAAATAAACAAAATCGAAAGACCCTTAGCGATGCTAGCGAAGAGAAGAAGAGAGAGAACTCAAATTACTAGCATACGGGATGAAAAAGGCAATATCACAACAGACACTTCAGAAATACAGAAGATAATCAAAAACTATTTTGAATCCTTATACTCCAATAAATTAGAAGATAGTGAAGGCATCGATAAATTTCTGAAGTCATATGATCTGCCCAGATTGAGTCAGGAGGATATAGACAACCTAAACAGACCAATATCAATTGAGGAAATAGAAGAAACCATCAAAAGACTACCAACTAAGAAAAGCCCAGGACCGGATGGGTATACAGCAGAATTTTACAACACCTTTAAAGAGAAACTAATACCAATACTTTTCAAGCTACTTCAGGAAATAGAAAAGGAGGGAGAACTTCCAAATTCATTCTACGAGGCCAACATCACCCTGATACCTAAACCAGACAAAGACACTTCAAAGAAAGAAAACTTCAGACCAATATCTCTAATGAACCTAGATGCAAAAATCCTCAATAAAATTCTGGCGAATCAGATACAAAAACATATCAAAAAAATTGTGCACCATGATCAAGTAGGATTCATCCCTGGGATGCAAGGCTGGTTCAATATACGGAAATCAATAAATGTTATTCACCACATCAATAGACTTAAAAATAAGAACCATATGATCATCTCGATAGATGCGGAAAAAGCATTTGACAAAGTACAGCATCCCTTTATGTTCAAAACTCTAGAAAAACTAGGGATAACAGGAACATACCTCAATATTGTAAAAGCAATCTATGCTAAGCCTCAGGATAGCATCATTCTGAATGGAGAAAAACTGAAGGCATTCCCTCTAAAATCTGGAACAAGACAGGGATGCCCTCTCTCTCTCCACTTCTATTCAACATAGTTCTCAAAACACTGGCCAGAGCAATTAGACGAAAGAAATTAAAGGCATCAAAATAGGAAAAGAAGAACTTAAATTATCACTATTTGCAGATGATATGATTCTATACCTAGCAGACCCCAAAGGCTCTACAAAGAAACTATTAGAGCTAATAAATGAATTCAGCAAAGTGGCAGGATATAAAATCAACACGCATAAATCAAAGGCATTCCTGTATATCAGCGACAAATCCTCTGAAATGGAAATGAGGACAACCACTCCATTCACAATATCTTCAAAAAAAATAAAATACTTGGGAATCAACCTAACAAAAGAGGTGAAAGACTTATACAATGAAAACTACAGAACCCTAAAGAGAGAAATAGAAGAAGATCTTAGAAGATGGAAAAATGTACCCTGTTCATGGATAGGCAGAACTAACATCATCAAAATGGCAATATTACCAAAAGTTCCTATAGGTTTAATGCAATGCCAATCAAAATCCCAATGGCATTTCTTGTAGAAATAGAGAAAGCAATCATGAAATTCATATGGAAAAATAAAAGACCTAGAATAGCAAAAACAATGCTAAGCAGGAAGTGTGAATCAGGCGGTATAGCGATACCAGACTTCAAACTATACTACAGAGCAATAGTAACAAAAACAGCATGGTACTGGTACCAAAACAAGCGGGTGGACCAATGGTACAGAATAGAGGACACAGAAACCAATCCACAAAACTACAACTATCTTATATTTGATAAAGGGGCTAAAAGCATGCAATGGAGGAAGGATAGCATCTTCATCAAATGGTGCTGGGAAAACTGGAAATCCATATGCAACAAAATGAAACTGAATCCCTTTCTCTCGCCATGCACAAAAGTTAATTCAAAATGGATCAAGGAGCTTGATATCAAATCAGAGACACGCCATCTGATAGAAGAAAAAGTTGGCTACGATCTACATACTGTGGGGTCGGGCTCCAAATTCCTCAATAGGACACCCATAGCACAAAAGTTAATAACTAGAATCAACAAATGGGACTTACTCAAACTAAAAAGTTTTTTCTCAGCTAAAGAAACAATAAGAGAGGTAAATAGAGAGCCTACATCCTGGGAACAAATCTTACTCCTCACACTTCAGATAGAGCCCTAATATCCAGAGTATACAAAGAACTCAAAAAATTAGACAATAAGAGAACAAACAACCCAATCAACAAATGGGCCAAGGACAGAGGAGGACATACAATCAATCAACAAATACATGAAAAAATCCTCACCATCTCTAGCAGTCAGAGAAATGCAAATCAAAACCACCCTAAGATACCATCTCACTCCAGTAGATTGGCAGCCATTATGAAGTCAAACAACAACAAGTGCTGGCGAGGATGTGGGGAAAAGGGTACACTTGTACATTGCTGGTGGGACTGCAAACTGGTGCAGCCAATTTGGAAAGCAGTATGGAGATTTCTTGGAAAGCTGGGAATGGAGCCACGATTTGACCCAGCTATTCCCCTTCTTGGTCTATTCCCTAAAGACCTAAAAAGAGCATGCTACAGGGACACTGCTACATCGATGTTCATAGCAGCTCAATTCACAATAGCAAGACTGTGGAACCAACCCAGATGCCCTTCAATAGACGAATGGATTTAAAAAATGTGGCATTTATACACAATGGAGTATTACTCTTTAAAAAATGACAAAATCATAGAATTTGCAGGGAAATGGATGGCACTAGAGCAGATTATGCTAAGTGAAGCTAGCCAATCCCTAAAAAACAAATGCCAAATGTCTTCTTTGATATAAGGAGAGTAACTAAGAACAGAGTAGGGACGAAGAGCATGAGAAGAAGATTAACATTAAACAGAGATGAGAGGTGGGAGGGAAAGGGAGAGAAAAGGGAAATTGCATGGAAATGGAAGGAGACCCTCAGGGTTATACAAAAGAACATACAAGAGGAAATGAGGGGAAAGGGAAAAATAATACAAGGGGGAGAAATGAAGGTCAGTAGAGGGGGTAGAGAGAGAAGAGGGGAGGGGAGGGGAGGGGGGATATTAGAGGATAGGAAAGGTAGCAGAATATGACAGTCACTAGTATGGCAATATGTAAATCAATGGATGTGTAATTGATGTGATTCTGCAATCTGTATATGGGCTAAAAATGGGAGTTCATAACCCACTTGAAGCAAAGTGTGAAAGATGATATATCAAGAACTATGTAATGTTTTGAACAACCAACAATAAAAAAAAAAGAGAAATAGCTGAATATGTTCATCTCCTTGCAGAGTCAACTTTGTAAAGAGGTAGGACTATTGGTTGTTGTTAAAAACAGAATTGAACATTTAAAAATTTACTAAGGACCTGGAAGTTAACTATTGCTACTACTTAGTCATGAAATCATTACTGTTTCTATACAGTGATGCTAATTCCTCTTCTGGCCTTGCTTTAAGTTGTTATTTTTGGGGGGTAGGGATTCTAGGGTTTGAACTCGAAGTACTGGACCACTAAACCACAGCCCCAGACCTATTTTGTATTTTATTTGGAGACAGGGTATCACTGGGTGCTTAGTGCCTCGCTTTTGCTGAGGCTGGCTTTGAACTTGAGATCTTCCTGCCTCAGCCTCCTGAGCGGCTGGGATTATAGGTGTGTATCACTGTACCAGGCCTTAGGTTGTCTTTCTTGAGATAAAAACTGTATCCCTTTGAAAAATTACAACATCACTTGTGGGTCAGGTTGTTAATTTTTTTTTTTTTCAGATTTGGGGGAAAGACAGACTGTGTGTCAATGGAGTTGATAAAAATTATTCACTCAAGACAAATACAATATTCTTTCAATTCTGTTTCCCCACATCTCATTTTCTGTTGACATTTTAAATATGTTATGTAAGTATTATCTGTTTATACCATGATCTCAGTCAGGACTTGCTTTAATTTGGGGATTCCCAGTTTTGTTTGATGAAGAACAGGGATTCATCCAGAGTACTGCTAATCAGAATGACAATCAAAATCTGATTTTTATGTCAATTCAAATCTGATCAATATATTGTCTGTATCTTTCCTCCTTTAGCAAGTAAAGAAGTACATGAACATCTGATATTTTTGTGGTTTCTCCTCTTAAACTTTGGGCATAGGACTTTGGCATTCTGGAGCCTCGGTGTTAATACCATGCATCCTGTCCCTCAACCCTAGGTTGCTGCTCTATCCCATCAAAAATTAATAGTGCTTCTGTGTACTGTTGCCCTTAGGGGTCTCCCTAGACTATATCCCCCTAATCTACTTAGTCTCTCTCTCTCTCTCCTCCACTGTGGACTCTCAATCAGATTTGTTTTCTTCCCTTCAGGATTTTCAGAATCATACTTGCCTCTCATTCATTCATCCATTCTACACTTCAGCATCTTCTCTGTGCCAGGCATTATCTGAGACTTCAGGGATAATTACAGAGCTTAACAAGATAGATACAGGACTAAACTACCTAGAGTTCTCAGCCAAATTCATAGCACCTGTGAGACAGAAAAGCCTAGCACCTCTTGCAAAGTAGGAAGGAAAGTGGAGGAGACAGAAGTGTGCAATCTAAGACCTTTCCTCTCTAAAATAGGGAATGAATTTTGAAAATAATGCTGAAATTTATTTTTAAATGTACAGTTTCTGCTCAGTGTTTTGGTACATTTGTGACATGCCTGTAGGTTAGAGATCTCAGCTCTAGCC
This sequence comes from Marmota monax, assembly GCF_021218885.2. Classification (NCBI taxonomy): domain Eukaryota; kingdom Metazoa; phylum Chordata; class Mammalia; order Rodentia; family Sciuridae; genus Marmota; species Marmota monax. Next base: position 2,188,049 of record NW_026692881.1, read on the forward strand.
AAGATAACTCATACTAGGTCTCTGGCCTGGATTATGACATTGGCTTCCCTCATATTTACATATGATCCTTCTTCCAGAAACAGATGGGGCAGAGAAGGAACCCCAGAATCTTTCTATGGCCACATCACAACTTGCAAATTCTCCCAGGCCTCCTCTGGCTCTAGAAGGACTTCCTTAGAAAGCTTGTGCAGTACCATGAATTTTGAGACAGAAACAACTATTCAGTTCTAACTCCACCACTTAACACCTCTGGGGTTTAATTTTATCATGTGAAAGACATGTCTGGATGAGCAACACACCTTTACAGCATTGTTGTAAAATTTCATAAGATAATATCCATAAAAGCACTCCAGTGGCTAACATGTGCATCATTTTGTAGTCTGACTTTGAAATAGTCAAACCTATGCATTTTAGTAAAAACAACAAGAAAAGTCCCCTGCTCTCATGCTTACCTATTTTCATGAATTTCTATGCAGCTCATGCTTAAAGCTACACAGATTTATATCTAAGATAGAAATGTTCTTTTGCTCTATATCATCCTAATTACACCCAAATTTCCCCTTCTTTTTTTCTTTTTTTTTCCTAACTGTCTCATTGTTCCTTGGTGGCAAAATCTAGTGAAATGATGAGCAGTTAATTCACAGGAAAATATGTCTTTACCTGTGGAATGCATGGTAACCATATAACTCTTCTTTGTGCAACTGATAAATGTTATCTTCTGTAATTTACATTATCAATTAAAATATGAATCAATATTTTTTATAATTCATGGTTTTTAATATCTAATTTCAAAGATTTATGGATCTATATTTACCACAGTTTCTACTGTGAATACACAGGCACACACATATACACATGTGTATGTTATATATATAGTATTGACTCTAGGTTGTTTTACTATAACAGTTGACTTCTTTATTTTTATGAGAAATATATGTAACTGAAAGCTTAATAAATGTATGAAATATTAAACCCTACTTAGTACTTTGAAATTTCAGGTACCTCATTAATTTCAAAATACATAAACTAAGTACATTTAATAGTGCATTATTCAAAGAATGACTGTACAGGTGAGTTTAACCAGTAAGTTTAATTCCCAAAGTTGTCAATTCTGCAAACAAAAATTATTTCAAAGTTGCCATAGATGGTATATTTGTTGCTCAATTTAAGTTTTTATAGATGTCCCACTCTAAGAAGATGGGACAAAATGGGTTCAAGGACCTTAAAGAGCTTTCCCACTCTAGATAGTTCAGAAATAAAGCTGATGCATTTTCAAGTGCCTGTTATCTACTGGATAGTGTGCTAGTTTCTTCATGACCCCAGGCCCTCTAATCCTTCAGCAACCCCACTTAAAAAGTGTTAATATACCCACTTAAGGAAACCCCATTTCTCAAAATCAACTTCCCCTTTTATTGCTACTGAGTGGTATAACAGTGATGTGTGGAACCTGGCCCATTTGCTTTTCTCTCTCCTACTCTATCTTTAATTAAAACAAAAAATCACAAGTCATTGATAAACATTTTTACCAGAGCACAATGCCTCCATCATCCAGAATACAATTCAACACTTAAATAGCTCTTCTATTGCCAGGTTGGTTTATGTCTAATGCTAACTAATTCATTCTTCATAGAAATGCACAAATATGAGTATTGGAAAAATATTTTTTTGGTAAACCATGACAATAGTGCCTTGGAAGCAAGTGCGGGATATAAGACAGTCTTTTATTTTTGGTTTTACTTTTTATTTTATTTTATTTTATTTTATTTTGTGTGTGTGTACAGACATGCACACCTGTGTGGCCCTGGGTTCCATTCCCAGCACCACACATGTGGGCGGCACTTTCTCTACCACTGAGTTATGCCCCCAGCCTGAGGCAATTCTTGATGCAACCTTTTTGGGGCACTTACAGGTTAAGTATTTAGTCCTGTTTTTTGTTTTCCATCTGCCTGGTCTTTGCAAAGCAGAACAGATGTAAATAGTAGAGTTCTAAGCCATTCAGTTAGATTTTATGCACCCCTGACTTAAACATTTCTCCTCAGTCTTAACTGAGTTGGTGGCAGATGTGTGAATGTCAAAAAAAATCCAAATTAAAGACAGAAACATATTGTATGTTGGTTAATATGACCACAATATGTCTAAATGGCAACATGTGTCATCACTATAGCAAGAACTGTAATGCAGAGGTGACAGCATGAGTATGAATTTCATATTTTCTTTTTGTAACATGTATGAGCCCCGGAGACTAGAATTAAAAAAGCAGAGATTGTCAAACATACATTAGAAATTATAGGCTTCCTGATATGTGATAAATACCAGTAAGAGCTCTTTGGCGTTATGCAATTTCCAGGGCTTAACCATGGCATCTGGGAAGCTGAGCTGAGTCTCTGAGGATTTGTGTAGTTGGTCTTTGATAACATAGTGGCTAACGGCTCCTAACTTCAGAAACCATCAGTATCACCAATTCACTTGGCCTCATCATCCATGGTTGACTGACTCAGATTATGCAGTAAATCTACTGATTGATCAACTAGAAGTTGTGTGGATCTCTTTCAATCAATATTTGTCAATCAGGTGGTTTTTCTTTTTTTAGAGGTACTTCAAACTATGGAGGCAAAAAGAGAAAGGAACTAAATGCCCCTGTAGTAAATCTACCAACTTATGGACCATGGAAGTGATAGAAATTTCAGTGTGCCTTAGGAAGAGTAGAACCTGCCAAAGGCTTCCAAACTGACTGTGAAGGACGAACAGAAACTGATCAAGGGTCTAAACTTCCAAGATTACCCACAGATTCTGTGACTATTCAGTCAAGTAAAAATAGTGAGCACAATGGATTATCTCCATGCACATGTATCATTTAAAAGATTCCTCCTTTAGGTTGTAAATGTGAATTCACATGAAAGAAAGAGCATAAATTAAAAATCACACATTAAAAATGTTATAAGGGATATTAAAACTAATTTAGTCTTTTTCTATTGAATGTTTGCCACCCCCACACACATAGTAACTTTTTGGCCTGTTTATTCCCATAGTATTGAATTTAATATCATCTAGTTCCTAACTCAAGAGAGTTAAGAACAGAGGCATTCCCAGAACCATTCCTGAATCCTTCCTTCTTCCTGGTTCTACCCATACTAAGATATTTTCTTCTATTATTCTCAAAGTTGGCCTATGAATGTCAGCCATACAGTTCACTGGTGGATTCTCCTACTGGTCAGTCTGCCTGGTTCTTTTCATACATTTGTTTTTCTTATAAGCTATCTTGGTGAAGATATACAACTATTCATACATTGGTTTAGTTACTCATTTATCACACTAATGTTCATTGTCGTTTAGCTGTGATAGTTACATTTTAATAAAACTCCTCCTGGTTTGGTGTGAGATGCCAAAAATAAAAATGAGGAGCCCCAGTAGTCTTTTAGACTTTGCCAATGAAACCAGATTGTGCATCCATCAGTGAATTTCCAGTAGAGGTTTGTCTCCTGCACATTCTTAATGCAATCTGTGGGGCACGGAGGCTGAAGATGTCTGATTTCTCCATTTAAATCACTGTAAGCAAAACATAGATTATTTGAGCACATCTTTTGCAACCTTCATGCCCAGTAGTAATTTTGTAAAATTACTGGGAATCTATTTCAGGGCAAACTTGGCATTTAAATTAGGTGGTTTTAATTAGCATCTTGACTGCATGGAGTCCACAGCAGGAATAGAAGGACAGGGAAAAATTACATCAGCTTATTTTTGCTGTAGAAATAAAAGGATGAGACACTGCACAAATTACCCCACATAATTTGAATCAAGGTGACAGGTAATTTCTTGGAATCAGAAGGATGAGTTTTATCTTGTATTTAAATTATTAGGTACTGAAAAGAATCTTTGAAAGTCTCTATATCAGAATAGTCACAAAATTTACCATTTTTTTCCTGCATGGAGAGGCCCATAGAGCCCTGCTCTTGTGATGGTTTTAGTACAGATGCCAAAGAATGCTCACATGCATTCCTCCTCCATCACTGATCAAATTTACCTAGCATTCAAACCATGACTCAGACTTCATTTTTAGGTTCATGCCAAAAACTGTATGTAGCTTGAGGACTTCCACAATATCCCCTTGAAACGATATGACAAAACATGATTGTCACTTTTTACTTACTTGTTCCAGGTAGTATTCTGAGTACTACTCCTGTATAGTCTCACTTATCCTTCACAGCAACCTGATCAGACAATGTGCTACTATTTTGATATATTTTATGGGTGAGGAGACAAAGACACACAAAGCACAAGTGTCCTGTGCAAAGTCACAGCTGGTAAACAGAGTGAGAGCTCCTGAGCAGTACGTCCCATGGAAAGAGCAACAAATTAGGAGAGCAGATCATGCAGTAAGAATGTTTGGGTTCCTGATCTAATGAGACAAATAAGGTGATGCACGAAAAGCAGGATGCCCAGGACACAGTATTGATCAATGCTAATGCAGACCTGTGGGTCGGTAGGATCTGCATCTCGCCCATCATTTTGTGCCCTATGGGTTATGACAAGTGTCTTCAGTTTCTACTTGTAAAGAAGGAGGAAACGAAGGAGAAATTCTCTTGGAGCATTAACTACAATGTGTATTTAACTTCAATTTATCATGCCAAATTTCTCCCCAAATCTTTTTGAGTATTTTCACATCAGTTATACACCTAGCTCAGTCAGAATTTCTCTGTGCTATAGAAAAAAAAAAAAAAAACTCTGTTTTCTTTTTGTGAGCAGTTCTCCAATTTTTGGATAAAACTTGTAATGCTGAATATATTTTCAAATGATTAGCAGGCACAGTGGTACACGCCTATAATCCCAGTGGTTGGGGGGGCTGAGGCAGGAGGATCTCTAGTTTAAAGCCAGCCTCAGCAACAGCAAAGTGCAAAGCAACTTGGTGAGACCCTCTCTCTAAATAAAATACAAAATAGTGCTAATTCACAATAGCTAAACTGTGGAACCAACCTAGATGCCCTTTAGTAAATGAAAGGATAAAAGACAACATGGTGTAGATACACAATGGAATATTATTCAGCATTAAAAGAGAATAACATCATGGCATTTGCAGGTAAATGAATGGAGGTGGAGAATATAATTCTAAGTGAAGTTAGCCAATCCCAAAAAACTGAATGCCAAATATTTTCTCTGATTTAAGGATGCTGATTCATAATGTAGTGGGGGAGGCATGGGAGGATTAGATGAACTCTAGATAGGGCAAAGGGGAAACAGAGAGGGAGGGAAAGGGAGTGGGCATGAGGGTAGGGAAGATGGTGGAATGAGATAGACATCATTACCCAAAGTACATGTATGAAGACACGAATGGTGTGACTCTACTTTGTGTACAACCAGAGATATGAAAAATTGTGCTCTATATGTGTAATATGAATTGTAATGCATCCTGCTGTCATATATAAAATATAAAATTAAAGAAAAAAGGAAAAAATGCAAAACAGTGCTGGGGATGTGGTTCAGTGGTTGAGTGTCCCTGAGTTCAATTCCTGTTTAATCAAAATGATTAAAAAGAATTCATATTTTACAAAAATAATAGCTCTAACACTGCCTTATTTAAATTGAAAAAGTTAGGCTGATTTTCCCAGTCTAATATATATTCAAATATTTTCTAATGAAGTCATACAGAAAATACATAGTCAGAAAATTGTGATAGAAAATTAAGACATATTTAAAGATGGAATTGTTCTCTGGAATTGTTTTATCTCCTCTTCACTGAATTCATTTTGAAGATTTTGTGTGATTTGAGATTTAAAAAATAGAATTAGGAATGTACCGTAAGCAAGTTCGTTTTATATATTTTTAGTTATAAAACATTGCATTTAGTATTTTTCTGTGTTATTAATCATAAAACTGTCCAAGTGAATTTGTTTTTAACATTGTGTGACATGCTTTTACTTTTGTGTTGTCATGCTGGTAAGAACTCCTGATTCTCAAAAAGACTTCCACCACAATCAGAAAGCACAGAGACAATAGAGGCAGGGTGTTGATCACTATGGAAGTTGACTCCCACTGGTACCATGGAACTAGATGTACCGTCACTTTGGAAACAGGTGGCCACATAGCAGGGCTGAAAAGTTCTGCCAAGGGGCTGGGGATGTGGCTCAAGGGGTGGCGCGCTTGCCTGGCATGCGTGCGGCCCGGGTTTGATCCTCAGCACCACATACAAACAAAGATGTGTCCGCCGAAAGACTAAAAATAAAAATTCTCTCTCTCTCTCTCTCTCTCTCTGGCTCTCTCTTTAAAAAAAAAAAAAAAAAAAAGTTCTGCCAAGGCACAATAGACAGGTCTCTTATGAGCTTCTCTTTCCTCCATTGGCAATGCCACTGCCCAGAGCTCAGATGAAGTTTGGATGCTGATTTTACTGCAATGGAAATAGCAGTTCCACATCTACACTGCTACAAACTCAAGTGCAGAGTGTTCCAGGCACACTCGGGCAGCACTGAGAAGAGATGACCTAGTGCATAGAGGAAGCTGTTTCATGGGAATACAAATGTGTCTTTGGGAACTTTACCTTGTTATTAAGTGATTTTAACAGCCTCTATACGGAGAAGCATTAGATTTTTTTTTTTAATGCTGGAGAAACAAGAGAAAGGCAGATATTGCTCGATATTTACAAGAATATAAAATAGTCACACTATCTATTGGAAAGAGCACTGAAATTTCATTTGGAACAATTGATTCTGTGCTGGGTCCCTGATGCTGATCCTGTCATACCATGAGAGTTAGCTCCTTAACCTCTCTGAATTTTTCCCCTCAAAAATGAGCGTAATGTCATCTATCTTCTAGGTTAGGGAAGAATAAAAATACCAAAAGATAAAACATTTTAGGAAGCACAGCAATATTAGGGAGCCCTCAGTGAATTATTGTCTACTGTATGGGCTTCTTTCAGGAACATCCAATAGGAACTGAAAAGGACAATAAACCGATAAACCTTATGGACTTTATGAAATAAATGAAAATATATACTATTTTTCCCATTGATTTTTTTAAAGGATTTGTAAAGCAATGATTAGTTGAATAAGCCTCTAAGTCCAGATTTTAGGAAACTAAAAGCTAAAATATGAAAAATGAGTAATGTGTGCATTTTAATGGTTTGCTGTGGAACCAGTTTCTTAATATATGTAAATGGTTTTGATCTGCAAACATGCAGATACCAATCTGGGTGATGAGAAATATAGAGTGTTATGAGGTTTCCACTCCTGAATGACACATGCCCCAGTGAGCAGAAGATAGAGGAGGGACAGAAGTCTTTCTGTTTGTGCTAGAATTTTCTAAGCAAACTGCCTTCAAGTGAGCAGCCTCAAAAAGTACTATCCTTCCTATCATGGGTTTGTGCTAGAGTTGAAGTTTAGTTTAGCAATTTTGGGGGATAGAGGTTGCAAAGAGCTTTCACATATAGACTAGAGAATTAAAGTAAAAATGGATTTCTTTTTTATTTTTCTCCCTACTATGATTTCTTTGTACTGCAAGAACTTGTAATGGAAAGGACAGATCTGGATTAATGACATTTAAAAACTGAGTGAATTCTCAATGAGAGACCTGATAATGGAGACATAAAAAAAAATGAGTTTTTTTAGGATGGTGTAGCTTTCTAGGTGGATTCAATCTAGGAAGAGAAGTAGGGTACTGTTGGGATTACAGGCATGTACTACTGCACTTGGCAAGTTGAAAGTAATTTTAAAGACAAATTTGTTTTTTATATGAATCCAGACTATTTCTCCTGATTATTATCAACCCTACAAAAGTAACTTTATTGCTAAATATTATTTCTGGAATAGATGCACATTACCTTATTCTCTCATCCTTCTGTTGAACAGTGAGGTTTTTTTCCATTATTTTTACTATTGAAAATACTAAAAATTGCATATTTATTCACACAGCTTAATTTTTTTTTCTTGAAATGGTACTACTGCAATAAGATTATTGGGTATGACTATAATCAAGGTTTTTATGTATAACGATGTGTTTTCCAATTGTGTTCAGATAAACAAGAAACAATTTTAGCACATTTCTGAGGGCAGGGTATGTTTAGTTACTATAAACTTCCTTTCAGGATGAGGTCTGAGAATTAGTCATTAATCTGTCTCCTGATAAAAAGAACATATAGCACTTTGCAGAAAGCTGCTAATTAATCCTCCCAACTCCCTAGTGAGAGAGAGTTAGAAATGTCTCCATTGCAGCACTTCCTAGGAAATGTTGGTAATCGATTTGACAGACATAGATTCTAATTCCATGGATGTGCGAAAGCCTCCTGCTAGATGACTTAGGACTTCTAAAACTGTGCCAGCTGGCTCCAGAGGTGTCCTGGAAGATTGTGGACTGCTTCATCTGCCATGCCCAGTGTGTCCAAGGCTTGAGAACCCTTGGTTCTGAGTGGGGATTCCAGAGTCTCACCTGTGGGTTCTCTAGGCTTAACCTTTTTGTGCATGAGTTCTCTACAATTTCAAAGTAATGATGGGATTTACATAATCTTCTATACTGTTTTTAACATTGTGACCAATTTCTCTTATGCTTTTGCTCCCATTTGACTGAACATCTCCTGATGCTTCAGGCTTGTTCTTTTTTTTTTTTTTTTTAATAACAGCTAACACTAATTTTCACAGTGAAGTAGAATTCCGTTTTAGACTTCATATTCCTAAAGAACAACCCTGACAGGATAAAGATTTTTCATTCGCTTTGTTTTGTGTTTATTTTACTTTTTTCTTTGCAAGTAATTTCTGATTAAGTGAAAAGCTACAAAAACAAAAGCATTTCAAAAGTACCCTTTTCCTAGTCTTGGCAATTAACATTTTATGCCATTTACTTTGTCATTTTCCGTGTTTCTACTGATTGCTTGATACATAGCTTTTATTTATTTATTTTTTGATCCATCAGTGGCCCTGTCCCTAAGCTGCTTAGTGTGTTCCCTCCCAGGTGCTATCAGTTTGCATGGTAAGGTATCAACTTAAAAACCAAAGGGATGCCCTTTGGTGAAAAATGATCTCCAGGGATAAAGTATATACTGAGGATACTCTTTCCAGGACTTGGAGCTATACTTTGCCTGAGTGAATTTAGATTATCCAGAAGCTTTCTCTGAGGCAACTGCTATTAGTTGAATGAGTCATAGGTTTTATGCCACCATGTACTTGCATTTACCTAGAGTGCTTTTGCATTTTCTAGTCATCCTTCATATCAAACTTTCTCAGACTGAAAATGTTTTCACTTGTTTCAAGAATCAGTTGAGCCAGGCATGGTGGTGCATGCCTGTAATCTCAGCAGCTCCGGGGGCCAAGCCAGGTGGATCGCGAGTTCAAAGCCAGCCTCAGTGAAAGTGAGGTGCTAAGCAACTCAGTGAAACCCTGTCTCTAAATAAAATACAAAATAGAGCTGGGGACATGACTCAGTGGCCGAGTGCCCCTGAGTTTGATCCCCAGTACCAAAAAAATAAATACAAAAAAATCAATTGACTATCTCCTTTTAGAACTTTCTCTGAATTTATCCCTGAAAGAAATATCCTTTATAATGGCACATGTGATGTTTCATTTTCTTCTGTGTGTTCTGTGAGGTGGCAAGCTTCCCAAAAGAGAGAGCCTGTGTAGTATTGATTTCCTTTGTATCTAGCAAGTAGTGGAGTGAGTGGCACATTTAGGTACTTGAGGATATTTGTTGGTATGGTACTATGGTAGAGCATTTTGCTAGCATGTGCAAGACCCTGGGTTCAATTTTCATCACCACCAAGGTTGAACAAATACTTTTGAATCATACTAGAGTAAGTCATATTCTTTATCCTCTTACATTGTTGTTGTTCTTCTGTTTAATTTTTATTTCTCCTCTCTTTGATTATAACTTGTTTCATTAAATACGAATTCAGCTCTTACTCTCTGTAAGCTGTTGGGACAGCTGATTGAGTGGGAACCTAGAATAGTTAGGAATGGTTTGGGCTGCAATACAAGAAAACTTCTATATCTTTGGAGATAGGTCATTTAGTCTTTGATGCAGTGGTGTATTGAAACATAGCCCTCAGACTCATCTTTTCATTCTGTTATCCATAGATTTGTTGACTCATGCTCTCAAGATGCATTTCCAAGCATCATAGCTCTATCTAATTATGTTTAAAGAAGAAAGGTAAAGTTCTGAGTGTAAAAAGGAATCTTTTTATTGGTAGAAAAGATATTTTAAGGAATATTCCAGGAGGCTTTTCTTTGGTGTGCATTTGCTAGAACAAGGTCATATAAATATGATTAGTGGCAAGAGAAGCTAGGAAATTAAGTACCTGGCATGGGAGAATAGAATTTCCAAGATTGTGCTAAAACCATCATTAATCATGCCTGAACTGGACAGGCCCATTATCATCATTAACAAAATCAAGTTTCTTTTTCAAAGAAGGGGAAGGAGTAGCTGTAATATAGCCAGATCAAGTTGTATGACATAGTCACAAATCGATATACCATTTAGGAATGCATTCCAAAATGCAAATGTCCCAATGGATTTGAATAGGGTAAAACAGACAAATATGACACCATCAGTGTATCAGCCAGATACATTTTGGAAGTGTTGCCAAAATTGTGAAAAGAGAACTGGCTAGAAAAATGTTGAACTGCCATTAATGCAAAACGTCTAGACTTCCATTTGGATAATGAAGGAGAATACTAACACACGAGTAACAAAAGAAAGCTCAGTGATCAGGACTTGGACACAAAGAGTCAAAGTGTTGGACTAGAAATCAGGTAAATTCCCCCAATACAGAAGACAGTGCTTAAGAATAAGCTGTGTTCATGGAAAAGGTGGAGCTATTATTTTTTGTCAAGCCCAGTGCATTGGAGGGGGTATGTGTTCATACTGGGGCTGTAATTTTAAAGCAAGATCATAGAAAAGTGGGAAAAACAGGCCACAAAGCAAGTTTTGATGATGTGTATGTGCGTGTGTGTTTATTTTTGTAGTATACATATGTATTTAACATAGTACTCAAAAAAAGAAAAATATTGGAGTTTTTAGTCTTGTGATAGTCATATGTTGGTGATTTAAAGTAGTATGTCTAGTTGTATAATTTGAATAATACCTATTTAAGATTAAATAAAAGTGTTTTTTTTTTCAAAATTCTTAGAGATCTCATGAAATGGACCTAAAGAAGTCAATGCTTCTTCCCCGATATGTGAAAATCACTTATTTAGAAACTTGCAATAAAGAATTCTAGCAGAAATCTGTCCAATATCCTATCCTAAAAACAAGGTCAAAATAATGGATCATTAGAGGAATGGGAGAGCACCTGCCTAGCATGTGTGAGGCATTGGGTTTGATTCTTAGTACCACATACAAATAAATAAAATAAAGGTCCATCAACAACTAAAAAATATTTTTTACAATATTTTAAAAAAATGTATTCATAGAAAGTACATTGCAGAAGCTGTAAAGAACTGATAAATGATAATAGTACATGTTTCACACTTGTTAATTAACATGGCTTTACTCATTTGACTTCCATATACAGAGCAGATAGAAGGTGGATAAAGGGTTGCATGTACTAATGTTATAAGTTGTGGTGGATAGATTACAGGACAAGAAATGAGACAATCAGAGTTTCTCTATAAATGTGAGTTAGGGGGAGAAGGAAAGATGATGGAGACAGGTGTGACCTGCTCTTTCAGGTGCTGTGAGAACTACTGAGTAGCATATATGTGTTAGTTTGAATTAATCGAGATCTTTCTTCTTAACAATTAACAAAATTAGAGTATTTGAATTTTTGAAATTTATAGAGGTTAATTTGAACTGATCTAGAAATTCATTCTTAATAGAATGAAAATATCTGCTTCTATCTTTGGAATTTTTAAGGTAATTATAAGATGACTTGAAAATATTTAAGGAAAGACCTAAGCCCATATAGCTTTCTTTATAGAAAACAAATTCCAAGCAATTCAGGGACACCGATCTTCATCAGAAACCAGGAAACTTCTTCAAACCTTATCTGGAATCTCTTACTATTATTTTCATTTTGCCACTTCTCCTTTCTGTGCCATAATTTTAATTTTATATCACACTCTTCTTGCATCAGAACCCATGCATTGATTTGAAAGTTTTTCTCCTCATAATCTGAAGATTCAAACTTCAGTAAATTTCTAAAGCACCAGTATCCCAAACCCAATGGTTTTGTTCTACTTCAGCTACTTGTATTATTTTTGGGTTGTGTAGAATCCAAGGTCAAGGCTGAAGATTCTTGAAATGTTGTCCCTTTCCTGTTTTCAGAGGTATCTATAGAACTGAGAATGCATTCTTCTATTAGGCTGAGTGAGGACTCAAGGTCTCCTTTTCAGGGGGAAGTGTCTCTTGTCAGAGCTTCATCCCTTCCCATTGACTGAATTGTTTTCTGTCATTATTTGTCTTCAGTATGCTGTTCTCCACTTCACATATACATGTGGCATAAGATGGGCCAAAAAAAAAAAATGACAACTTGAAGCAACAGGATGGACAGCCATAATATTCCTTATGTGATGATATGAACATTACAAAACTAGAACTTTTTCTTCTCAAAAAATGCAGTCCTGAATCCACAAGTTGTTGCAGGACAAAGTCTGAATAGAGGATGGTTTAGGGCGTCAACTACAGTGAACTTGGGTTGCATTTTGGAGCTCAGGAGAGGCAAGTCCATGTGGTGGGAATGGGGTGCCTAGCATAGGGTGTCAGAACTGAAGTAGGCAAGGAGGGTGGCTTAGTGCAGTGTCAGAATCAGCTGTTATGCAATTCTATTTATTGAAACTCATGTATACAGTAAATACAAATAGATACATAAATATATGTAGCTTAACAATTAACAAAATTAGAGTATTTGAATTTTTGAAATTTATAGAGGTTAATTTGAACTGATCTAGAAATTCATTCTTAATAGAATGAAAATATCTGTTTTTTCTTAATTTGGTCAGTTGAGAATCTGAGAGCGATGACATATATTACACATATATTATACATATTATATGATTTTATATCATATATACATATATGTGATATATTAATATATAATCATATGGTACAATAGTTATAATATTGTGATCAATGAATACTAATATATATGTATATATTTTGTCTATTATCTGTTTATTGTTTCTATATCTCAAATATTGTGAATTTTACTATGATAAATATGGGAGAGAGGTATCTCTTTAATTTACTGATTCCATTTCCTGTGGAGAAAAGGGATTCCCACCAGGAGCATACAAAGGTTCTCTTTCTCCACACCCTCATCAGCACTAGTTCCCTCTTGTCTTTTTGAGATAGAGAATAAAATAGAGGTTACCATGGATGGGACAGATGGTAGGAAATTAGACAACTCTAAAGATATAATGTGCAAACTAAGGACTTCACATAATATTATTGTAATGTATTCAGGATTTTTTCTAAATAAATAAGTTATGACCACTTCGGTGATGATGGGGGCTGAGTAACTCTGTGAAATGATGGATATGATCACTATGGTGAAATGAATGAACATTTTATTCTATGTTTGTGTATCTTATAACAGCATGCAGAACTCCTTAAATATACATAATGTAATTTATTTTTTAAATGAGAACGTATTTAGAAGGACACATAAACCTACTATAAGGGACTTAATTTGAGACATATTGGTAAAATTAAGCGTAATATTGCTAGTAATAGATTATAGTCATTGAATATAAAATGGAAAATAACCATTTGCATATAAATATATCAGTAAGATACATTTATGAGGAAAAGCCAGCATATTTACATAGTTTTAGTGACTTTCACAAATACTTATTAATTACAATTTGGAAGAGGAAATTTACTCTGGTGAGGCCTGTCACACACCTTTTTATTCAAGTAATAAGAATATCATTACAAATGGGACAAATTCTATAGGAAGAAATCGGAAAAATATGACGTCACATCAATAACAATCTGAAACATTATAAAGGAACATCAGAAATACCCAAATTGTGATATCTGCTACAAAACAACTGTTCTTCAATATTCAAGTGTCAACATCATGAAAGTCGAGGGGGAACTGAAGAATCGTCTCAAGTGGAAGGAAATGAATGGGATATGACAGCCTTGTGCAATGCTTAATTCTGACTTGTATCCTTTTGACATGAAAGGCATTGGGACAATTGGTGACACTTGAGCGGAGTCTGAGGATTAGATGATAAAAGCAGCAGAATTAATTTACTAATTGCAGCAGAATTAATTTACTAATTGTGATAATTTTATTATTATCATGTGCAAAAATGTCCTGGTTGGTGGGAAGTATATGCTGAAGTAATTGGGGTTGGTAGAGCAAGCATCAAGTCAGCAACTTACTCCCAAAAATTCCAGGAAAAAATATTTCTGTACTGCATTGGAAACTCCCCTATTAAAGTTTAGGCTTGTTTCCAAATTATAAAATAATACTGGAGGAGAAGATACCATGTTCAATTCTATCTTGAGTATCATGTGCACACTTTATTCCTGGATGAGATGCTCTTGCTTCAGAAGCTTCTGGTGCAATTTATAAAGGTTAACAACAGCAGTACACTCCTTTTTCATGCTATGTTCAAAGGTGAAATTGATTGTTCTGTTTATATTACCTTTAGATGGGAGACTTGGAATTAATCTAAGCATAATACAATTAGGTTGATTTAATTTTAGAGTTTGCTTACATTCTGAATAAAAAGTGAAAGATCATATTGTACTGTGGCCTTGGAAAGATTTTGGTTAGATCTTTAAAATGCTTACTAGTAATTACTGTTAACTCATGCTTCCATTTGCCCAGTTTGACCCGAAAGCTGAAATGAATTGTGACTAATGCCCCAGCTGGTGTTCCCAAATTATGGCAGGAACTAGATCTCATCCATTGCTGTGAATGACTTCTTGCCAGACACCTGAGATCTAAGCATCTGAAATCAAAACTCGATAAAATTCCTCTGAAATTGGAATTTTTAAAATCTGTCACATAACCATTAGGTTGGTGAAACAGTCAAAGTGAATTTTTTTATTTGGAAACACTCCCTTGGATTCGGTTGTTTCCACATCAAAAGATCAAATGGAACAATCTGCTACCATGTCTCTTCATGGTTTGAAGAGTTTAACTGAACACAGGAGGCTATTATCTTGGACCATTCCTGCAGCCATAACAAAATCCCTCAGTTCACAAACAATAAAAATTTATTTCTCATAGTTCTTGCAGCTGAGAAGTACAAGATCAGGGGGACCAACAGATTCAGTGCCTGATGAAGACTATACTACAGTCAAGCACCTTCTTGCTCTGCTCTCTCAAGGCAAAGGGAGTGAAGAAGCTCCCTTGGGCCTATTTTTTATACAGGCACCATTCTCCTTCCTGAGGGCAGAGCCCTAATCACCTCATCATCCCACATAAGCCCCACCTGTTAATTCTATCATTTCAGGGTTCAGGTTTCAACTGAATTTGAGGACGAGACACTAACATTTACTAATAGTGTAGCAACTATTTACTAATCCAAAGATCTAACCTGGTTTTGTGAAGCCAGCTATCCCCAGACTTCTCTAGTTGCAGCCACTTTATAAAGCTGAGAGGGTATTTGCAGGAAGGATGTTCATATGACACATCTTTTTCAATGTTATTTTAAATTACTCTAAGCTGCCAGAAGTTATTCACTTTTTAACATTTCCATTAAAAACCAGAGCAGCTATGCTCATGTTGAGGTCTGAATCAAAGTGTATTCCCTATTCCTTTAAGATTTGTCTCAGCTGTAAAAGATTCATGGAAATAGCTGAAAACAGACTGGTTATTTTGTCCAGTTGATGACACATTTGCAATTACTAAATCAGAGCTGTAGTCATTTGGAGCATTTGGCATCATTTGTTAAGATTAATTTAAAAAACTGAACTCCATGGTAATGTTTCTTAGGATCACCTTCAAGGTCCTCCCAATATCTTATTCTTAACTCAAATTCAGAATCGGGTAACAGTTTTTCTTCAGGGACTAGATAGGAGTGGATGTTTTAGCTCATCTACTATTAATAGAAATATAGCAAGGACACTTCTTATCCATTTTACCTGAAGATGGATATATTAAGTATTAAATAACTAGGTGTTTGCAAAACACTTCCAAGGAACAAATGCAATGAAAGTGCTAAATATAATTATAATAAAATTATAACAGAATCATTTAGATGAGAAATTTCAAGCTCTTCATTAAACACGATTGGATGTTATATTTATTAGTTCATTAAGCTGCACTTCAAATGCCAGATAAATAAATGCATTATTAATGTCATAAACTAAATGGGATAATGCCACATAGACCTATTACTTTTAAAGTGCTTTGCAAATATTAACTAATACACACTAATCTTTTAAAGACAGATTGTATGATTTAACAGGAATTGTTAGTGTTTCTCATGATATAAATCCCTTACTATAAAACCCGAACTCTTTAAAAATTTCAGACTTTTTCCCATCAAGATAATATATGCTTGTTTTAAAATATAAATAAATAGAAATTATTTTTATTTTCATATTTATATCATTAAATTACCCAAATAAAATATATTTATTATAAAAATTTTACGTTGCGTCTTTCAGGGATATATTTGTGAACTCTTGTGTTAATGTGTACCTCTGTGTGTATATGTACATGTTTGTATTTTTTTAACAAAGTCAATATTTTATATAATGTTTTACATATTCCATTTTCACTTGAAAATATCAAAGTGCCCTTGCAACATGGTTTATGGTCCTGAAATAACTATCTTCCAATAAAAATAAGTAAACCAAAAAAAATGTATGGTGCTTTGAATAAATGGTTAATTTTAGATCTGTTGTATAGGATGCATACATCAGATGTATAAGAAAAGCCTGGAACATTTTAATAACAGCTAGTATTTGCAGGTTATTAATACATTCTTTCATGTTTAAAAAAATAACAGTAAGAAAGATGGGTCCCATCAAGAGTTCTTATGAGTCAACTTAGAGTCAAAACCCCAGCAGTCAGAGGCCAAATAGCCAATATTGGAGCAATTCAAGCACTGATAATGATGAAAACTTTAATGGATTCAAATACACCAAAGGTATTTTAAAATCTATGAAATCATAATAATACCAGATAAAACAAAACTGGATATTCATCACTGAAGGATACTTGAAAATGAACTTGTTTCAGAAAATCTAGTGAATAGAGGGCAAGAATCAAAACTTTATCTTGGTTTTTCTTTTAACTCATCTACTTGTAGCTAACTAAATTATAGTTGGAAGAATGGTTTCATAGAAATATTCCAATTGGCAAGTAAGGAAGAACTGATTGAATATCACTATATTCTAAACTCCCCAGTGAAGGAATAGAGTGACATTATTTAACAGCTATTTATATCAATGAAGGAGACTACCAACCACAAGTACATGCTTCAAGATGGAAGAAAACACACTACCAATGAATTAGTGTTGAGGAAGAAAATATGAACCTATTTGTGATCAAATCTCAAACTCTAATACTTTGTGGAAAATAAAAACTAAGGAGATGACATCATGGGTACAAAACATGACTATGGGGAACTCTACATGGGTGAGTATTGGCCTTCTCCAACAAACACATCGAAAAGAAAGAAAAGGCTGTGGGGTAAAAGAAACAGAGTGAAATACCAACTGCAATGTGAGGACTTCATTTAAATATCATTTTTTTAAAGCTGTAAAAATATATTTAACATTTATGGAATTAGAATTGTGAACACTAAATATTATTTTAAATAGTTAATTTTTAATTTTTATTCTTTTTAGTTATACATATTGACATTCATTTTTGACAGTTATAAAAGTGTAGTATGTAGTTTTCTTTAAATTCAGTCCCCAGTACTTCCTCTTTTCCTCCTCTCCTCTTCTCTCCCCCTTTTCTCCTCACTCAACCGATCTTTCTGCTATTTATAGGATTTTTTTTTAATTGTGCCTTGTGAATGTACATTGAGGTGAGATTCACTATGCTGTATGTGTATATGTGCATAGGAAAGTTTGGTCAGATTTATTCTTTTTCTTCTTCCTCCCCCTCTCCTCCTCAATCTCCTTTCTCTACTCCACTAATCTCTATTCTATTTTGATGGAATCCCATTCCCTTTTTTTCCCTCTTACTTTAAATTAGTTTCTGCATAGCACATAAAACAATCAACCTTTGACTTTCTGGGTTTGGCTTAAGAAATAATTAATTTTTAGATAATGCTCTAATATACATGCACATGCACACACACACAGAGAAAGAATATATATTTAAAATGATATTTGTCAGGTAGAAATGGATCCTGAAAAATATGAAGTTTTAGGAAGTTGCTTTAAAACAAAGGGAAGAAGTTAAGACTAGATTGGTCACAAATTAATCTTTATTGAAATGGATGTTGAGGTTCATTATCCTCTTTGCTCAACCTTTATATATTTAGACATGTATGTAATATTTAATTTTTTCTTATAGCAAATTGATCTTTAGAGATAAGTAGCTTAAGCCCTGAAGAGCAATTATCTCTCATTAAAGGTCTTAGTCCCTGTGACCCATTTAATCTGTAACGTCTTGGAAAAGATTTCGCTCTATTTAGAGTTTCTCTGTTCTAATTTTACTACATCCCTCCCCCACCCCCGAGCTATCTTTCCATACACTGATTATTAGCCTACCCTTTTCCCATTAGGATGAAATTACCCTATTGCTACATTTGGGTCCACTGTATTTATGCTCCAGTTCTCTAGCAAGTCCCTGAGCTCATCTTGAGTCTTCCTTATTTGTCATTTGGCTCATTGCTATTCTATTCCTCTTTAATTCCCTTTCCTTGTCATCCCTATCTCTCACCTGCATGTGTACATTCTCTCCCCCATCCCCACATATACACTGAAGGAATCCCCAAATTTCTGACTCTTAATTAATCACTTGTATTTTAAAAGCATTAAAAAAGCAAATTGGTAACCCAGGGTATAGGGTCAGTTGGGATGCACAAGCACTGATAAGTTCTTCATATCCAGCTTCTCAGTGTCTACAACAGTAAATCTTTAGTCTTCTCCTTTGTGTACTCAACTGCCAGTTTTCTAGAAGCAAACAGAAAAGCTTTCCTGGGGGTGTGGGAATATGTGTATTCAGTGCTCTTTATACAAACTTCAGGATCCCATGTTTTCAGCCCCACTCCACCATTAGAGGTCCCTGATTCCAATCTCTGATGCTCTCCAGAATGTCCAGGGTACACATATGGGAATGGCTTGTTGCTTTTTGACTTTCCTGCATGGGTGTTAAGTTTCTAAGATATTCACTTCTTAAATCAGCCATGATTAGGAACATTGAATGTTCCAAATGACTGTTGATATCTCTTCATTTTTTTTTTTATTCTTGAGGGTTGATGATTTGTTTTCCTCCCTTTTTTTCTTCCATTTTTTCTTACTTTAAGTGAGGCTTTGAACTGCTAGAAATAATTTTTAGAAAAGCTAAAGTCATGTCTTTCATCATATTAAAGATTTTATTTAACTTAGTATTGAAGAAACTTAGTAATGGTAAAAACTTGGAAGCAGTTTGAAGAAGACTCTAAGGAAAAGATACATTAATAATTAGGAATATTAAAATACATTTCCAAATATAGGCATATCTGATTTCTTCCACAGTGGAGGAAGAAAATCAACTAAACCTCTACTAGACTGGATGGAATATATAGCTATGTGTCTGTAGACAGGGATTATTTTGCACTCCTAGTATTATTCTGCAATTTACAGATTTGTGAAATAACTCTCACAGAATCAGATATCACAGAAGAGTATTCTAAGGCATTCCACAGATTTCCAGGGACCTCCCTGCAACATCACACATACACTCACATGGCCAAAGAATGGATGAAGCCATGTTTACATGGGCCATCCAAGTTTAAATGGGCCTACTCCCACCTATTTTAATTTTCTAGTAGACTGTATTACATAAAAGTAAGCCCATATTTCTTTCAAGCTAAAATAATTTAAAATTTTGGGAGAGACTATTGATATCATGATATGTTGCCTGAATTTTTCATTTTGCTCCTGTGTGTTTTCATATTTTTTCTTTTTCTCTCTTATAAGTCAGAAAAGCCATATAAGAAAATGAATAAAATAGATGTATCTAATATAGGTGCTATTAGAAGTATCTCTTCTTTGTGATTTTTACCAACATTTAAATGATAATTGAAAAGCACCCAAGGTCTGTTACCTGCAGAAAATATTCTCTTTTCTAGCATCCTCTACAAAGTGTAAGATCATTTGATTTGAGCACCAGATCAAAATATCATATCAAGAGCATCAGGGGATTTTTTATTCTTGGAGCATCCTGTGCAGGTCACTGTTCAGGCCTAATCAGAATCATTATTTGCCTTAGAAGTGCCTTACCTACATGGTTTTCTCACCTCTGTTACCTGTTGCTACAGCTCAGCCTGCCCTAGTGCACCAGTACCTTTTTGATGTTATTCATCCATAATTGTCCAAAGTTACCCTTCAGTGTGTGAACTGTGTCTCAACCATTACCCATTGAACAAATACATTTCTATTTCTTGTGCTATTTCTGTTTCTGATTGCCAGTGCACAAATTCATGGCAATATAAGCCCTTGAGGTTATATGAATATAGACTCTTTTTGACTGCTTATGCTTTTTTACAAGACTTATATTTTCTGCTAAGACTTCAGTAGATTTGTAGTCCTTCATGGTTATTCGTGGAAAAAAAAATAAGACTTTGTATTGATACCTGCCTTGAAATCTTTTCCATTTTTCCAAAGCACTTTTTTTCTCTGATATTTTTTTTCCTGTCTCATGAGTGACTCCTCTTACTTCAGCTGTAATACCTGAAGATAAAATCTGTTATATAACATCAAAATATAGTTTAACATATGTTAGTGACAACTAGAACATTTCTATAAAATTAGGGCTTAAGGTCAGCAGTCGGGTTGGAACAAGGCATGGAGAATATTGAAACTGTTCACATGACACTTCATATAAAATTGATAATTTTAATTGTCCATGAAAAGGAAAGGAAAAGAACCCAGTAGTTCTTACTGATGATCAGGATGTGTCCTACTTAACTCTTCCTATGCCAGCTACTCTGATATACCCCTTTGCCCTTCAAAGAACAATTTTTGAAAAGGTAATGGGGCATGGGCAGATAGATACGGGAGTCATCTAGTCTGTAGAAATATGTGGAAAGGTGGAGATGGGTCTTATCTTGGAATATTCAAGGGCAGAGTTGTCATTTACACTCAACCCATTTCTCATTTCTTGGAATACAAAACAATGGTGTGCTTCTCAACCTTGGCTGTGTTTTAACTTCTAGGATTATAGGGCCATGTGAAGTTCAATGTTGTCATCCATCAGAAGAGATTTATATTCATGTTCTCTCTACAAGTACATCATAGAATGTCCCTCAATTTTTCACACATGTGATAAATGTGGTTTAACTTTCAGAGTGAATCATAGTGCCAAAGGGAAATAAAATTGAATGGTGATTAAAGTTAGGGATGTTCTATTTTATTCAGTATTAACTTTTGCAATAGGGGGAGAGTCCAGTGTAAACTGTTCATGACTTTTCCAGAAAAAAAAAAAGGCAAGAAACCTTTTAAATGCTGGGATATAGCTAAGGAATAGCACTAAAAGGAGGAAAATGTGCACATGTGGTCCTATAAGCATGTGGGCAGGTGTTGGTCCCTATGACTGGGCCATCTTGGCTTTGCTAATTGGTACCTATCCAGAGGAGAAATACACCTTTCCTTTCATTACTTCAGTAAGTGGTAATGCAAATTGGAACAAAGTACCCAAGAAGTTGAGCCCTTTCCTTCCAACTGGGACTGAGAGACAGTTATCTCATTGAATGTTTGCATTTCAAAGAGACAGATCCCTCCCCCTCCTCCCAACAGACCTTGAGAAGACAGTTTGAGTGGCAGAAGATTTTATATTTCAAAAGGCAGAGAAAATATTTATAATTGCCTCCTTAGGCTTCTAGAAGCCATTGTAAGTTTTGGTCAAGCCTTAGAAGTACGGGAGTTTGGATGGATAGACTATTGCTAAGAGCTTTTTATAATTTTCAAAAGAAACACTTTCTTAAAATAACCCACAGATGACCTTATCACTGGAATGGTGGACATTTTCTGTGAAAGAGTATCTTAGTAGCAGATTACACCTGTGTTAGCTTCTCAAAAGTTTAGTTAAATCCAAGAATCTTCAGGAAATTAACCCTCTTCAGTCAATTAGACCAGATAAGCATGGGACCAGGTGGTCCACAGAGATTATTTGGAGTGCAGTGAAAACATTTTAACTTCTCCCCTCAATATGAATAAGGAAAATTATTGTGACCTCACTTCCCCAACTTTTTGGTGTGTGTGTCTTTTCCTTTATAGGCCCTGCAATCTATTTCCCAACTTTGGTATTTTGTAACAATGTTTACTTAGGACTTTGCTTAGGTTCCTATTCATTGACCTGGATTTGGACCCTGGGCTATGCTTTCAGCTGCTAACTCCTTCCAGAGAATTGTTTGTTCTTAAAAAAGAAAAAAAAAAAATAGGATACTTCAGATGCTGTCTGTTAATTTATAGCACCTGATTAAGAAAACAGCAGAGACAAAATGCACTATTGTCTGACCTCTACTATGTCAGCATGAAGGATTCTCTCTCACTAGCCAGGAAAACAGTCACAAGAGTGATGCCTAAATTTTGGAGAAAAAAAAAAATGAGTTGAGAGTTGGGTAATCTCCAGTGATTCTGACATAAGTATAAAATACAATAAGTTTCAGAAGGTTGTTTAGATTGCTGTATCATGCATTTGTGTTAGTTTATATAACAGGTTAATTAGTTAAGTCACTTTCAGAGATAGACTGATGTTGATTATTCCTCTTAGTAAAGCAGAAGAAGGCCTCATAATCACATCACTCTTTACTTGATATTGTTACAGACTTTTTTTTACAAAAGAATAAGTAATATTCAGAGTGTTTGTTTTTTTTTTTTTTTGGGGGGGGGGCTTTTTTTTTTTTGGTGCCAGGATTGAACTAGGAGGCATTCAAACACTAAGCCACATCCAGCCCTATTTTGCCTATTTTGTATTTTATTTAGAGACAGGGTCTCACTGAGTTGTGTAGTGCCTTCTCGTTTCTGAGGCTGGCTTTGAGCTAGAGACCCTCTGTCTCAGCCTCCCAAGTTGCTGGGATTGCAAGTGTACACCACAGTGTCCAGATGATCCGGTGTTTTTGTCAAAGGAACAGATGCTAGGACCACACCTACAGAAATACGACAAAGTTCATATATCCAGATACGGCCTGGATTTCCTCAAGTGATCCTGATAAATTTCAGTTCCACACATGTAGGAACATTTTTTTCAGATGCTTAGTGCATTTAACCAGAGAAGATTTAGTGTAAATCTTCATACAAAGATCTGCAGCTTATGGAAGGCTATAATTAGCATTTTAGTTAAGAAAGGCAGAAAACAACAGGAGGCCATACTGAGAACAAGGGAAGATGATAAGGAAATTAGGCCAATGTTTTCTGGAGTCCTTTTTAAAAATTTTCTTTAGATGGTTTAGAAGATAAGAACATGGAACAAGAGTACATACAAGCCTTGGGAGCTGAGGAAGGGGAGACCACTCTAGGATGTGGAGGTCTGGAAGGTGGGGGAAGGTGGAAGTAGACTCAGAAAAAGGGAGATGACTGTGTGACATATAGATACCTAATTAAATTCAGATTTTCATATTTTATAATGAGAAAATTATCAAGTAAAACTAAGTAGAAATACTGGAGGAAAAGAAAAGGTAAAAATAGGGGGGAAAAAGATATACCAACATGTGGTGTATGAGTGAGAAACCAGATATCTTTGTCTTGGTTTATATTCCTGAACATTTTAAATGTGAAAAGGCATTTTTATATATGGGACCCTGTTGCACTTGGAAGATATTTTTGAAAATTATTTATCACTTCTTCCTTCAAGAAATGGAGTTTACTCTCTTTCCTTTTGATTGTGAGCGTATGTTATTGACTAACTAGTAACAAAGAAAATATTGCAAAAGTGAAGGAATGAGACTTCTATTTTTAAGGCTTTGTCATAAAAGAAAGTATAGCTGCTGCTTTGCTCTCTTGGATCATTCATTCTGGGGAAATCTAGTCGCCCTGTCATTCAAACAGACTTATGGAGAAGCCCACTAAAGGCCTCCTAGTAAGTAGCAATAAAGGAGCTTACACCTTCTGCCAGGGGTGCCCTCTTGGAAGCAGAGCCTTGGTAATATTCAGTGTCCATCTATGGTCCCATAGTTTTCATCTGAAAGTCATTTTTCTCTCCACAGTATTATCAACTTCTGGAGATATATATAGGCATAACTGAAAAGAGGGACATACTACTGGCATTTAGTGGGTAAGAGGTCAGGGAGGCTGCTGAACGTCTTTTGATGTGTAAGAAAGCTCCCCACAGAAAGGATTATCAATCCTCAAATACATATAATCTATACTTTCAAGGCTGAGAAAACTTGCTCTAGTCCCAAGTCTTCAGAAAACTGCAGCCTGATTGATAATTCTGTTTGCAATGTCAGGAGAGGCTCTGAGCCAGAATCACTGAGCCAAGTTGCTCCTGGAATTCTGACCCTCCAAAAGTGTGTTAGATAATAAATATGTGTTGTGTGAAATTGTTCAGTTTTAGATTTATGCAGTGGTAGATAACTAATACAGCCCTCAAAATGTTTATCTATGCAGGAGTGGATATTTTAAGGAACTGAATCAGTCTGGGCATATTAAGGGTATTCGGAGGGCACAGAAGGCACATGAAGAACATGAATAAATAATTCTGCAAAATATCAGGTTTGGCCTAATGTCGAGTTTATTATCAGAGTTCATGAGACTTACCAAATGCTCAATTAGTGATAAATATAGCAATGGGTTTGTTAGAAATGAAACATGTTTAATAGATTTTGGCAGAAAGGAATTGGTGACTCTCGAGATTATCAGGATGATATTGGGGTGGGGCTGAAGGAGGCTGCAAGGTATTATGGAATCGGAAAAGAGGAACAGAGACTGTTCACAAATGGATCAGTGAAATGAGTCTGTGCTAAGGAGAAGCTTGCCATCTTGGAAGGTGAGGGTCTCTGCTAAGGAAGAAAGATACTTGAGAGATAATCTTTGTAAACTTCAGTGGAAGGTTCAGAGAGGAGTGAAGATGCAAGTAAGAGATGAGGTCAAGGCCAGTGTTTTGCAAATATGATTGCATACCAGTTCCCTGGATTGCTGTGAAAATGCAGATTTTAATTCAGAAGGTCTAGCCTGGGGTCAAATAGTCTGCATTTCAGTAATAAGTCCTAAAAGAAGGTAGAAGGACTTAATTCTGTAGGGGTGTATTTCTTCTTGTGAGACCTCAGGAATACGAAGTAGTTATGTTGATAAGACAGACGTATGAAAGATACAAAATGGATCCATTCTCATATGACCTGTAAGACCCCTCAAAATGTTTCTCTAGGCAGAGTAGCTATCTTAAAGAACTGCATAAGGCTGGGCATATTAAAGCCATTTGGAGAGTAAAAAAGGTACACAAAGAACAAAAAATAAATTTAAAAAAGGTGGAGCAGTTTTTATTAAAATACTTAAAAAGAATGAAGATGATAAGAAAAGGGGATAAAAAATAAAAAGTAGTTTGGGGAGGGAAAAGATTTGAAATACCTATAATGTGGTTAAAAACTATTACATAACAATAAGGGCCTCTTCAAATTTGGATAAATAGGATTTCTTTGGGCCACACCAGTCACAATATCAAAGAAGACTGGAAGCTCTGACTTTTATGAATAACACACACACACACACACACACACACACACACACACACGAACATACTTTAAGTGCATCATTAGATGCAATGCCAGAGATTAGGTACTATTGTGTTCTTTTTTATTTCTAAGAGATACCCATGGCAGCCAAAATTTTCAGCTGGAAAGTATGCCACATAGAACACATAGACAAGTGGACTACATTATTTGTGCAGATTTTAGGGCTCATGAAATGGAACTACAAATACGTTTTTCCCAGGATTTCACGGGATATGATTTTAGGTGACAGTACATCATGGTGACAGGTTGGACATGATTCCCTTCTCTCTAAAGGGAAGGTTGGAGTTATGTTAAATATGAGGGTTTAAAATGCATTTTTTATTATTCTCAAGCATTTTATCTCCCATTGCAGGCTTTTTGGCAGGTAGTTAAGACTCCATGCAAATCATTTTAAAATAAAGAGAGTTTGTGTGCTCACTGGCTGTGCAGTGTGCAGGCTTCTGAATATAGCTGGATGTCATTTCCCAATAAAATGAGCAAGAATGATGATGGCGGAGCCTGGGGTACAGAGAACTGAGAAGTAGCAGTTGTTCCATCCCTACAGCACACAATGCATAATATGTGAAAAACAAATCATTCCAAACAAACATTTAAAGTATAAAGAAATGATAGCACTTTACCTGTATTCATCTTAGATTTCTGCTAATGTGTGCAGAATAAAAATAATGAGCAAATGTATTTCTTTAATCATGCCTATGAGAAATGTCCATCATTAATTCTTTCATTTTATCTTGATTGGTTTCCTGTGTTGTGTACATTTTTTTTCTGTTGATCCTTGGGTAAATAAAACAGTTTCTTTCTCAAAGAATGCACAATCTCCTAATGTGAAAGCCATGAAACTTCACTGAGCAATGTTATAAATGATATGTTAAAGACAAATACAATAGGAAATAATTTCTTTACATGGGAGGAAACCTTCTTGAGTGGCCAAATCCTTCAATAACATAGAAGTTTGTCTATTAATAAAAAAATTATATGTGCCACCCCCTGAAAATGTTATTGGTGCAAATTTTGAAGTATTTGAAAGATATAAACAATTAGATATTGACTCTGAAAACAAGTTATTGTCTAAATTAGTAATGGAATTTAATGTACTGTAAAAAGCACATTTGCTTTAACTATGATATAAAACATAGTAAATAAATTAGTTATTGGCATTTGAAATTATGTACCACAATATTTTCTTACGTAGAATAATATAAAATCCAAAAGATCAATGACTTAAGTGTTAAAAAATACAATGAAAGGTTGTAAAGACAATAGGATCATTCATAAACTTTCTAACTAAAGAAGGAATGTCTAAGGAAGAAAAGGGAGAAATAATGATAAAATAAGTACATAATTTTAAAAACCCATAGAAAATAACATTTATAATTGAAGAAAAAACATCTGTGAAAATAAGTACTAGGTTTCTTAAGTCATAAAATATACAATTGAAATAAGATATCAGTTAACAATGAAATAGGATTTAAAAAATATGGAGAAAAGAGTACATATAAAATTGTAAACACACATAATAAATGTAAAAAATGTATTTTCCAAGTGTGGTTCAAGAACAATTAAATGTGGATTGTCCTTTATGACATGAACATAGTGTATTCCCAGTAATGTCAGGATTCACTGAAGGGGAAGGAGTAACATCTTTTAAGAGAAATGAATAAAAACTACAAAAACCGTTAACCCAGCAATTTTACTTCTGATAATTTGTCCTATGTATTTATGCATACCTGTTGAGAGCAATAATGCTTGTTACAATATTGCTTCCAAATTTTTATTATTTCAAGCAATCTAAAAGCCTATCAACAGAGAATGGAATTATTATGTGCACATAAAACAATATTTTGCAAATATTGAAATGTGAGGTGAATCTATATACACTAATTTAGAATTACGTAAAAAATGTAGACAGTTGATTAAGCTACACATACATACAAAATGTCCTCAGACCTTTATAAAATTACCTCATTCATGCTAAAAGAAATTATATATATGAACTTGTGTTTATTTCAAATCCATGAAGTAATTGATATTTGACTTTTTTTGATCTACAGAAATGGCAATCTGAGTTCCACCTCATATGTAAAAGTCATTTTTTGAAAATTATTTAGGAAACTGTTAAACCATTTGCTTCTGGGTACAAAGAGATTCTAATGCAGAAGTCAGGTATGCCTCTAAGCTTTTAAACAAGTTCATGGAGTAATTTTCAGCTAGAAAAGTGCGCGATTAAAAAAATTTCAAGTAGATAACCATATTACCAAAAAACAAAAACACCAAAAAATTGTATTTTAAAGTCTTCACTAATCCCCACTATTAGTGATGATGAATACAAGAACTATTGTGATTTTTCTTTATTTGTTGTATTTTTTCTCTCTCTCTCATGGTAATCTCCCCATACTGAAATATCTCAAAGCAGGTTTTAATATGGTTATATCCAAAAGACTTCATAAGATCGTTTTCTCAATACCTTTCCCCCCACCAAAGGACTCTCCTCTTTTCCTTTTCAAATTCTTAGTTCTTCAGCCCTTACATCTTTATTTTTACCATGATTTTCTCTTCATTCTTTCAATGTCTGTGGGACATTTGCCCAGGTTTAAGTCTCTCCCAACAAATCACTTGTACCTACTCAGCAAGGGCCTGGAGACCAACTGCTTCCTTTAGCAGTTATGAAGGTAGAGGAGACTGAAAATATTAAGACAATCTCACATTTTATCTGCTATATTTATACCACATACCAATTTTATAACAGAATCTCCTTCCCGGGCCCTCTTGTCCTATTACACTGACCCTCAAGCTCTGGTTCCTACACTAGGCATGCTCCCCCACAAACCTGGGTGTCTTAATCCCTACTTGCTCACCTCTTTCAGGTTTCAGTTCAGATGCCACCTTCTCAGTAAGCATTATGTAACCAGTTTATAAAAAAAAAAAAAAAAAAAAAAAAAAAAAAAAACTTTAGCTCTTTTAATGCCTATTTTGAACTCCTAATGCTCTCTGGCCTCTCTGGTTTTAATGAGTCTACAAAATATAAAATTTACTTTATGCATGCCATTAATCAAATATCTCAGCCCCTTCTAGAAGGTTACTGTACCAAGTAAGATTTTATTTTTTGCTTTGATCTCAAGAAATTGAGATAAGAGTTTAGGACAGCAGGGGTGCTCAATAGAAATTTTCTGAATAGGGAGAGAAGAAGAAATGAGGAAAGGGAGGAAGGAGAGAATGATGAAATGAAAATAATTCAAGAAAGTTCTTCCTCCTCCATTTGGACATGTTTCATTGCATGTAATTTCTTAGGAGCCTTGAAAACACTAGGCAGCCCTTTAAGCCTGCTCAAAGTAAAACCAGATAAAAACAGATCCTTTTTATCTGGCCTTTGTTTCCTCTGAGTCCTTGAAAAGGAGGACTATTGACTAATCAATGACCCATCCAAAGCAGCAAACCTTTTTTTGGAAAGGAAATTTTCCTAAATTGTCAAGTATCTTACTTTGAGTGGCTGATTTACTGTTTTCTCCTTTTCTTATCTTTTTTAGATGTTAATATGGTTTCCAAGTAATTATGAAAAAAATATTGTATTTTAATCTGAGATCTGAAAGGCATGAGTTTTTTTGGTAGCCTATGATGGTACCTTTGTATAAATTATAAAATGGTACCCCTCTGGAAAGACAAAGCTTCAAGTTTTTTAACTTGCTTGACTGAGCATGACTTAGATATTAGCCTGTATTCTCCATGGGGTGGGGAGGCACTTGTACAGGAAAAAAAAAAAAAAAAAAACAGTCTGGTAACAGACTGTAAATACAGGGATTAAGTAAAAATAAAATGATAGCACTTATAAGCATATACATATAAAGTAGACATCTTATTCTTAATATAGTAAAAATTATAAAATTCGATAATTTCAGTTCTATTCAAAACTGTTTAACAGGGACCTCCTGAAACAAGATACAGAAAAATCACGAAAAAACAATAAGATGTTTGTATAAATTTGAGAATAAGGAAACAAATATCTATAATCCTAAGAGATAGCAAACTGACTATGTAAACTCTAGGATCACCCCCACTCTACTGCTCTGATCAAGCTCCTGGTCATGGCTCAGGAAGAATTGACACAGAACCTGGAAGACATCATAAACTCACAAAGCATGTTGGGAACATCGGGAGATTAGTATTGCTATAGTTTGCAGGACAGAGCCTCAAAAAGGAGAGCAATACAGAGAACTTCAGATATCAGCAAAGGGTGCCCCTTGAGTAACTAATTTGTTACTAATGAGCACATATTTGTGAGGAAAGTATCCAAGACCAGGAAGAGAACCATCCAGAACTATTGGGAAAAATAGCACACATGTGTGTGTTTGTGTGAGCACACACACAAGGGAGCTGTGTTCGTTCCCATGAAAATTTCATGATTCATAGAAACTGAGGAGAGTGTACCTAATCTTAATTTAATAGTAGAGATTAGTCCCAAACTAAACTACTCTGTTTCTGTCTCATACGTATTAAAGACCAAAAAGGATGAAACAATTTCCAAGTAACTTAATCCTAATAAAAAATGTAGCTCAAGAATATTGCAGGAATAAAATATATCATAAGAATTCACAATATCTGGCATGTAATAAAGAATCACTAGGCATGCACACCTGCACCTCAGAGCATTAATCTCTAGGATATATAAAGAACTCAAAAACCTTAACACCAAAAAACAACCCAATTATATGGCAAACTGAACAGACACTTCACAGAAGAAGAAATATAATTGTTCAACAAATACATGAAAAACAAATTTCAACATCACTAGCAATTAGAGAAATGCAAATTTAAACTACACTGAGATTTTTATCTTCGGTTAGAATGGCTATTATCAAGAATATAAGTAATAATAAATGTTGGCGAGGATGGAGGGAAAAAGGTACACTTATACGTTGCTGGTAGGACTGCAAATTGATGCAACTACTCTGGAAAGCAGTATGGAGATTTGTCAGAAAACTTGGAATGGAACCACCATTTGAACCAGTTATGCCACAATTCAGCATATAATCAAAGGACTTAAAATCAGCACACTATAGTGACATGGCCACATCAATATTCAAGCAGGTAAAGTCACATAGCTAACCTATGGAACCAACCTACATGCACTTTGACAGATTAATGGACAAAGAAAATGTGGTACATATACACAACAGACTACTACTCAACCATAAAGAAGAATGAAATTACAGCCTTTGTCAGTAAATGGATGGAACTGAAGACTATCATGCTAAGTGAAGTAAGCCAATCTCCCAAAACCAAAGGCTGAATGGTCTCTGTGATACCTGGAATACTGACTCATAATAAGCAGGCATTATGGGAGAGAGGGAGGAGTGGAGGTTCACCAATACGACAGTGGGGGAAAGGAGGGGATTGGAAATGGGAAAGACAGTAGGATGAATCAGACATAACTGTCTTGTTTCATATATAAATACATGACTAGTGTACCTCCATATAATGTACAACCACAAGAATGGGAAGTAATATTCCATGTATGTATGATATATTAAAACACATTCTACTATCCTGTATAACTAAAAAAAAAGTAGAATTGCTAAGCATGCAGACATGCTGGAAACTATGACCCATATTAAGAAATAAAACAGAATCTACCAATTTGACAGATATAATAATTAGCAGGAGAAGACTTCAAGACCATTATCAAAACTGTCACCTTCTAATTTTGAAAAAGTAATTTTCAAAATTAAAAGACAAATACAAAAATTTTCAGACCTAAACAGAACATTTCATCACCATCAGACCTGCACAATAAGAAACGATTAAGTAAACTTTTTGGGTAGAAGGACATGATTTCAGATGTAAATATGTGTCTGCACAAAAAATGAACATTGAATATGCTAATTATATAGTTAAAGAGATTTAAATGATTTTTTAAAAATATATTAAGAGATAGTTTAATATTGAAATAAATAACATTGTAATATCTATAATATATGAAAGGGAGATGTATGAAAAATAGCATAAAACACATTTCTAGTACAACATGTATAGTGGTAAAATATCACTTGATGATACATGGCTACATTAAAGAAATAGACCATAAACACTAAAACAACCAACAGGACAACATCACAGAGTTAAAGTTCAAAAACTAAAAAAAGGTAGTTATACAAAAAATAACCTGATACAAAAGAAATAAAACAAAATAAAATTGATTAAAAAAATAAGTGGGACAAATAGAAAGCATAGTATCAGGATAGATTTAAACCTAATCATCTAACTAAATGTACATGCTCTAATATTCTCAAGTAAAAGGTGAAGAGTATCAGATTGAATATTTTAAAAAATCCAACCATATACTGCAGAAAAGCATCATACTTAAGACATAAAGACAGAAATAGTTTGTATAATTTTTCATTCTTTTATTTTCAATGGAAATATTAAAAGAAAGAATAGAGGTGATATTAATATCTGACAAACTAAACTGTAAAAGAATATCACCAAGGATTAAAAAAGTCTACAGAATAACACAGTGGTCAATTCACTAAGAGCACATACAATCCAAATGTTGGTATATCTCAAAACAAAACCTCAAAATGGAATCAAACACTGTTAAAACAGCAAGAGTGGTCACATTTCTATTTATAGTAGAAGATTTCACTATCCTATCTAAATAATTGATGAAACAAATAGAAAAATACAAAAGATTTAAATGATACTGTCAACTTGAACTCATTGTAACACTTCACTCAACAAGAGCAAAACTCACATTTTTTTTTCAAGTACTAACAGAACATTTACCAAATAAATTATGACCTACACCATAAAATAAACCTCATATTTTGAATAAGTAAAAGTACAAGATTGGCCCTTGGAACACAATAGAATTAAATTATAAGTCACTAACAGATCTTGGGGAAAAAAACAAATATTTGGAAGGAAACACACCTTTATATAATATACAGGTCATTTTTTTTTTTTAAGTTGGAAGTGTTTTGTAATTAGTGAAGGTAAAATGTATTAAACTATGTGGGAAGTCACTTAAGCAATGATTGAGAAATGGAAAATACTAAATACCTGTATCAGAAAAGAAGAAACATCACAAGTAACTTAGGCCTATCCAACAAACCTCTAAACAATGACCAACAAAACTAAAGAGAATAAAGAATAAAGGTTAAAGGTCACATTAATGAAAGAAGACAAAGTGAATAGAGAATATTGTAGAAAAAAGATTTGTAGATCTATAAAATGATATCTGAATAAAATAAAACACGTTGTAAATATCAGAAATGAAGGATATAAAAATCCTACATACTCTAGAGGCATTAAAAAGCCAAAAATATGTGAAAAATGTCACACCAATGAATATGACAAGTTAAATGAAATGAACAAATACCTGAAAATACACAATGTACTAGAGTTCATTCAAGAGATAATGGATAATGTAAATAGTACAATAGCAATAAAATAAATTGAAATGTAATTAAGTATTTTACACAAAGTAAAATTGACTATTTCCAACTCAGGAGGTTCATTGTTAATCTACTAAACATTCAATTGTAAAGAACAAAAAAACTGATTCTGTATTCTTCTAGAATATTTAAAGGAATGAAAAAAATTGTAACTATTCTTTGCAATCAGTATTACCCTGACACCAAAACCAGAAAAAAAATTTTACAATAAAAAACCATGAGCCCATATTTCTCATGGAAATAACTGCAGTGACCCTTAAAATACTTTTTGGAAGATTGAATATAGCCATATTTTATTAAAATAGTACATCATGAACAATATGTTTTGTTGAGAGGCTGATTTAACATTTGAAAATTGATCATTATAGTTCACTATATCAACTAATTAAAATAAGACAAAAATAGTCATTTCAGAGTATAAGGGAAGCTCATTTGATAAAATTCAATATCTATGCCTGATAAAAAATTCTCAGCATCTTAGGATGGAAGGGAACTTTCTAAATAAGTGGCATCTATAAAAAACTATAATAAACATCATATTCATTGACAAAATATTAGATGTGGTCCTCCTTCAGTTAGAACTAAGACAAGAATTTCTTCTCTTACCACTTCTATTCAGAATTGTATTGGCGTCTCTAGATAATGTAACCAGCTATGGCACAAAAACAATAGGGACCTAGAGAAGAAAGGAAGAAATAAAATCTCATCTACAGACAGGATCATCATCTATGTAGAAAACTAGATGCAATATACAAAAAATAAATAAAGCAAAATTAAAGCTACTGGAAGCATTGAGTTTAATAAAGTTGCATATTGCAAGATCTATATGAAAATTAATTTGTTTCTCCATACTAGCAACAACTGGAAATCAAAACAGTAATAGGAAAGAATTAAATGAATCAGATGTCATCTAACTCTCCTATGTTCATATGTGAATATACCAACAGTGAAACTCCACATTACGTACACCCACAGAAATGGAATCCTAACAAGGATAAGTAATACTCCATGTATGTACAATATGTCCAAATACACTCTACTTTCATGTGTACCAAAAAACAACAACAACAAAAAAAAACAAAATAAACCTGAAAGTACTATTTAAAATAGTATAAAAATAAAATATTAGGGATAATTTTGACAAAATGTAGATAAGATCTGCACCTTCAGAATTATAAAATATTGTGAGAAAAATTAATGATAACCTAAGTAAATATATATAAACTTTTTGTGGGTTAGAAAACTGAAGATTGTACTTTTCCTAAAATTGATCCTTAGGTTAAATGTAATGTACGTTAAAAACTCAGTGGGCTTTTGTTTATAAACGTGAAAAAACTCATCCCCCAAATTACAGGGAAATGCAAAATTACCCTTTTCATTGGGTACATTGTTTTATGAATACATATATTTGTCAAAATTATTTTCCTTTTTAAATATGTGCAGTTTATTGCATGTCAATTAAACCTACATAAAACTGTAAAAAGATAAATTTTTTATCCAAAGATTCTTCACATGGGAAATTTGTTAACTGTGCCACTTTTGAAGAGCAGAGAGAATGAAAGGTATTTACAGTTTTTTATTTTTTAATAAAGCTAGAAAATGCTAAGTGGGAATGATGAGGCTCTAATAGTTGGTTCTTTCTGCCTTGTCCCAGACAGTTCAGATTCACTGACTTCATTATTCTGAACTCATAAGAACTTTGAAATCTGAGAGTAGGCTTACTATCAAAGACATAAGTGAAGAAAGTCAATAAATGTGCCCAATGATAACAGTATTTTTTCATGGTTGTATTTGAGCCTTCCCCAAACAATGGTTATATCATTGTTTGTCTGCATACTGTTTTCTTTCATCACTGAAAGCTTTCTACAAAAAATAACAAAAGACTAGAGAAATAGTTCTCTTGACATTCAATGTGATAATCCCAAATGCAAGTATAGTAGTATGGATAGCTCTCCAAAAACATGTGACTTATACAAACATTAAAGCATTCTAAAGAAGAAACAATGACCTAGGTCAATGGCTTTGAATTAGCCCAAAGTTAAATTTGCCATATCTTATTTTTCCTTGTGTTATGGAGATGCCATCCACTCCTCTGGTTACCCTCATTTGCCTTTTCTGCCATTATTACTGGGTCATTGGTACTATTTCAGTAAGCACTGATCATATAAGGTACCTATCTCTATTGATGCAGGCGGGGGAGGAGTCATTGCTGTAATAGACACTAATAAATTGGTCAACTCTTTCCATGTTCACTTTTTGATCACTGTTATTGTTTTCTCTAAAATATTACAGCATATAACCCTCTCAAAACAAAATTCACTGGAACACACCTTTAAATGTGACTCTCTCTAATCATGTTCTTTCAGTGACTGACTTCTCCTTTCAAGTGTCTAATTCATAGATTTGGTAAAATCCCAAATTTTCTCAGGAAACTTCAGTGGACTTTAAAATTGCCTTTGCAAATGGAATTTAAGACACTCATGTATAAGTGGCAATGCTAATAGCAAGATAATTGCTGTGTTAGAATAAATTTCAGAGGTAATTTTGGCTATCAAGCTTCTATTCATGGCCAAACCAGAAAAGGAAAGAAAGAAATGTTACATGGATAACTACTGAGATTTCTGCTCAGGCTCTTTATCTAATTAACTTCCAAGTCCTAATCATTTTTTTTCTATTTGCTTGGGTTCCTTATATAGAGCTCTCCACTCTTCATCTGTCAATCTATTAATAATAACTTTCTAGCTTGCTCCCTGCATGGTCAGTTTCATTTT
Organism: Marmota monax; assembly: GCF_021218885.2. Taxonomy (NCBI): domain Eukaryota; kingdom Metazoa; phylum Chordata; class Mammalia; order Rodentia; family Sciuridae; genus Marmota; species Marmota monax. Next base: position 2,224,040 of record NW_026692881.1, read on the forward strand.
ATTTTACTTTGACAAACAATGGTTTGCAGTCTTCTTTGTGTGAAAACTGGTCTGTGTTATATATATATATATATATATATATAGTTTTAAATGCTCTCTCTCTCTCTCTACATTGTAGTTCACATTCTAGGTTAATTTTTAAAGTCTGATGGGTTTGCATTAATACATTAATCTGTACACACTGAGAGAAAAGGGCTTACTTTTCCTGTATTGTTTATGCACACATTAATTCTTGAAGCAAATAGTTACTATTTCCTGTATTCCATATGATGTGCTAATTGTTGAAGATTCTTAGTTGAATATTTACTCATTCTTTATCCAACTATTATTTATTGAGCTCTTAATATATCCTAGGCCTCAATGCAGGAGCTAGGATATAGTAGTTGAAACAAATGAAGTCCTCTCTCATGGAGTTTTTATTCTATAGAGAGCATCAGACTTCTCCCAGCCCTGAAGACCACCATATCATATATATAAACAGCTGTAAGTGGTATTTATCATACCAAAATAATACACATCACAATTGATAAAAGATTATAAAACATATGGTATTAAATACACACCTGTGTAAATATATGGAAAGATAGGCATAAGTTTTGGGATGTTTTCTCTCATTGGGTTGTCTACTAATATGCCACTCCTTCAGGGTAGGTACTAAAACTTTTATAAGCTCTCCTATTATTTTGATAATTTATGTATATGTGAACATACATATATCAATAATTTTTGTATACACATAGATGTCTTTGTGTGGATATATGTATGTGTGTAGCATTGGGCAGGGGTTCAATGTAACATTCTGGTCAGAGCTAGGACTCTGTATTATATATTTGCCAGCTTTTTGATACTTCAAGCTTTATGTTAGACAACTAAATTTTATTAAGAGAAAGGTTTATTTAACTCACAGTTTTGAAATTTCAGAGTTAAAGATTGGGTGGCTCCCTTGATTTGGCCTCTTTGGAAAATAGAATAGCTTGGCAGAATCATATGTAGGAAAAATTGTCACATCTTGAACCACAGAAGAAAGAAGCTAAGGTCCTATAGTCCCCTTTGGATCACAACCTTGATTATACAAGGGTCTCTATCTAGGATTCAACTTCTAAAGTTTTCACTACCTCCCAGAATTACCACCTTCATGAACAGGCCTTAACAGACAGAGTTTGGGGGGACATTTATCATCCAAACCATAACATGGTGTGTTTATGTAAAATCACAGTAGTCTGCTAACTTGGTAGAAAAATAAATAATTTGCTCCACCCCCACAAAAGCAAGCACTAACCAAAATTTTTCTGAAGTAAGGATCAAGAACAGATGTTCCAAATAAATGCATTAGACAGGGCTCCTTAGGTCATTACAGCTTTGTACCTTTGAACAAATACCCTCAGATTCCTTATCAGTTGGGCCAAAGTTTCCATCATCTGGTGAAAGGGGAGCAGGTTCTCACAGAGAGTTTGGAAGACAAGTGCCCTTTCCCCATGACCTTGTTAAAACAAGCTCCTGAAAGCTAAAAAAAAAAAAAAAAAAAAAACGTTGCTGATATTATTGACAATATAGATGTCACAGTGGCTGCATCAGCAATGTCCTGTTTCTAAGGTAATGGACTTACCTGGTCTGCTGTCATGGATGTCTTGCATTATTATTTTTTGAAGAGACTTTGTTTGAATGCAAAGGAACATGTGAAAGGGAGGGGAAGGAGTGCCCTGCAGGCTGCTGACTGTTTGTCCATCGGATATAATCACATTCTGCTTCAGAAGACTTTCAAAGCCACTAGCAGAGCTTTAAAAGGCTATTTTTATTTTATCATGAATACACATCAGCCACTTCACAGATTGTATTCGTAATTAATAGAAGGCCTTGGGTATCCTACCCTCTAAAAGATGCTTAGACACAAAGCTAGTCCTTGAAATTATCAAGGCATTTGTCTCAAAACCACTCAGAAAATAACTTCAGCACTCAGTGCCAGAGATGGAGTCAGTCACGGTTCAAATAACTACATGGCATTTCAGAAAAGCCAGGCTGATGCTACACAGCCAGGAAACTGACATGTATCCACTGACAGCATCCTAGCTACTGCCTTCGTATTTTCATGTGAACTTCCAGGTTTAAAATTAATACCATCACTGGAAGGGAGTATAGCTTTTATATTTCCAGGATTTAACCAAGAGACTTAGGATCATGATATATCACCCTCACCCACCAAATTAGGACCTGAGGTAATAGTCCAAAGTAGGTATAAAGGCTCCACAAAGCTATCAGAGATGCAGGTCTTTTAAAACTTTACTTCTTGCCTTCTGAAGCATGTGACTTCCATCCTGAGTATCACAAGATAGCTACTAAAACACAGCTAACAAATCTCCATTCGAGGTAGAAAGGACTATATGGAGTGAAGAGTTTGTCTTAAAGCCCCATTTTAAGACTTCCATCTGTAATCTCTTACAGTATTTGTTGGCATTCCAAATAAATCGTGTTCTTTTATCAAGCAAGAAGATGAAATGATATTGGGTAGGTAACAAGCAGTATCTGAGCAGAAAGAATTAATTATCCCCAATAAAACCTGAGTCTTAAAAAGATAAATGGACCAAACCAAGGTCATTACATATCCAGTTAATGGTGAGCATCTTCCTCAAGGAAGCTGTCATTTTGTGGACCACAGGAATCAGAGATGGAGAATAAGCAAGGGCTGAGGTTGTTAGGAGCTACACTGCATAAATCAATTAAAATTTAAATTTTGATATGAGGATAAAATACAAAGTAGCCCATGTGTGCTGAGAACATGGCAGTGAGAGGAACTGTGAGGATCTGCAGCTAACTTCCGTGTGCTTCAGGTTGGTCACTAATAATAAGCAAGGTTATAATGATCCTTCTATGCCCAAATCATCTCTGGACTTTTAAAAAATATGAATGTAAAGAGGGATTTCCTGTACCAGAAAACACATCCAAGCAAACTGACCTATTAGGCCACTGGTCTCAGTTGATATAAGATTCCATCTGAACTTTGGATCACCATATAAAGACCTCTGAATTAAGTCCCCAACTCTTGGGGATGCTTTGCATATAAGAGGCTGGGATAGCTCTAGGCTTACTGCCTGATACTTGTATGTGTTCAAGTCTACATTTCTCTCACATTCTTATTGCCATCCTAAAATGTCATTCTTTAGGTCATCATATATATCATAGTACTATGTTAGTTTCAGGACTGCTTTAATCTTTGAACTAGTAAGTGCTTGCAATAAGACCACCATACAATTTCTTTTACTGTTCTCTGCACCACCTTCTTTCCTTTATGCAGTTTCATCCTGTCCACTCCTCTTCTCTAGTATAAAATTATTGACAGATAGATCTATATCTATTTAGAGAAGGCTATAAAACATTTGAGAACCACATTCCTGAGATTGTTTTTTCATCATTGATATGGTGGGTTAGTATCAATTTGCTAATGAAGATTTTCTTTAATTTATTGGGAAAAAGAGGCATTCCTTAATTAATGGAGAGGAGGATTGGTTTCATCCGGATTAATTATTGCTGGGAATGTGTCCCAAGCCCAGTAGGCACAAGCTATTTAAAGTGATCATATTAGCAACAAAGTTAAGCAGCTTGGGGTTTAGTCATAATAATGTGGTCCATGGTAATTAAGTTGGAATGTCTGGCTGGATGTTATCTGTGGGTTCATAAACTCATATAATTTGATATGATGCCTTCTATAACTTTCTGATGGTCAGAGACAAGCAACAGTCTGAGGTCTATGTCATCCTAGGCCCCACAACGTGCACCCTTAGCATCCACTGCACCTGATCTCACCCCCATGGTGGCACAAGTATCTGTCATTACAAAGGCCAGAATCTATTGATAAGAGAACCAAAGGCCTGAGTTGAAGAGACTGCTGAAAACTCAACCAGGTTTCTTATTGTAATTATTTCTGAGTGTTCATCCTTCCTTCATCAATCCTCTATCTATAGCTCCTAATCCATATTTTCTGGTTGCTCACTATAACTTCCACTTCTTCACTTTCTCATAGACTTTCACTAGGACATCTAGAATATGGTTCCACATTAAAGAGATATCCTTCTATTCCCATTTTTGACCATCTTGGTAGTGTTTGCAGCATCCCCTTACTGATGCCTGACTGTTTCTGTGAACCTTCTTCAGAGAAGGCTGGGATTTCTGTGGTTTCCATGCTTATATTAAAAAATGGGTTTGGTATCCCACTGATTACCCACTGCACTTCTCCTAGTAATTGCTCCTTCAGTTCTTAAAAAATAAATATTATTCTTTGAGACAAATTATACCACAGTTCATCCTCTTCTTTCAATTATCTATAAAGTTTTTCACACTTCATTTTTTATTATTAAAATGTGGCCATACTCCAGTTTGACATCAGGACACTCACAGCCTCATCACCAATAACTTTTTCTTACTCTCTAACTTTCCCACCCACTTCTGAGATTACCCCTTGGACCTGACCTCTGTATCATGTCCATGGCTCTGCACTCAGAAAACCTTCTCTCTTCCTGGTTGGCTTGCACAATTTGACCTACCTAGATCTCCTCCTACTAACCTCATAAGCATCCTTAGTCCTTTGGTCTCTACTTTTTATTTTTTTTTACATCAGACCAACAACCTTAATATTTTCATTTCTTTCCTTATTCTGATTATATTCCTTGGGTCCCAGTTCAATAACTTCAGTGTACCTCCACACCAAGCATAAAGGACATTTTTGAGTCTTCATCTCACTTGAAATCTCAAGATCATTGTACCCTGTTGAATATGCCTTCTCTGAGGTGACCTACATGTTTCCCTACCAGGTATTCATCCTATTGTGTTCTGCTAGCTTTCTTCTTACTCTCTAACTGCTACTTTACAATTTCATTTGCAAACTTAGTCTCTCTTCCTCAGCCATGAAATGCTAGAGTGCTTCCATTTACTCTCTCAGATCAGTAGTTCCTATTTATCGATGATTTCACTTTCTGTGGTTTCAATTAGCACCATTAACTGTGGTCCCAAGCTTTTAATGGGAAATTCCTAAAATAATTTATGTTTTGATTTGCTGTTCTGAGTAGTATGATAACACCTTGTGCTTTTTTACTCTCTTATGCCCAGCATGTGAATCATCTTTCTGTCCAGAATATCCATGGCATTTACCAACCTCGTGGCATTTGAGAGACACTACATTCAACTAATATTTGTTACAATACATGAAATTTTTTCTATTTTTTATAACTTAAACTTTAACATTGCTATATATGCAGATGAAGAAATATTTTATAGAGTCTAATACTCTACATGTTTTCTGACATCCACAGGGAGTCTTGAAATATAACCCCATAGAGAAGGGTGATCACTGTACTTTATTCTCACTTCCTTGCTGATATTCTTTGGCTATTTATGTGCATAGGATTTCCAAATTCTTATTACCACTCAAAACTCTATAGTGAGCTGTAGACTTCTATAACTTCTTTCCTTGACTATCTTAATGGACCAGTGAGTACAACTTGGCCACAGCTGCGGTGCCAATCATTCCGCTTAACCTGGTTATTTTCCAGGGTGTTCTTTTAAGAGAACACCTTGTTCCCATTAAGTTTCACGGGCTAATGGCCTCAGCCTCTTCTCTGATACTACTTTCTCTTATTTGCCATTTTAAAAATGTGACTTGCCATCTCTCAGATCCACCCATTTCCTTTCATCCTCATTTCAACTATAATTGTCAAAGTCACTATTTATAATTTTCTGAAGTACTGCTGAATAATTTCCAATCTTGTACTGCCATACCTTTAACCCCTTGAATTTTATCTACAGTGTAGAAAAGATTATTTTCAATTGCAGATCTGATTTGTATTTAAGGCATTTAGTTCCATCTCCACCATTAGAATGTATCCTTGGCTTCCTGTTGTTCAGCCTGTTTTCCACAGAGGCAAAATGCCATGGACCCTGATTCCTAATATCCTAACCATGCATTCATTCTTCCTTTTACTTGATATGCTAGTACATATTTATGGAATGACTTAATAGATATATGGTATATAATAACTACAGGGTTTAGTGGGGCATGTGCACATCATATAAGAACTCTTATGCACATCATAAATAGAATTTTTTTTAAATTTCTGTGTTTCAATAGCAAAATACTTGAATGAAAAGAGACAGAATCCTATACTTCTGACTTGTGTCCACAGTAAAATATCCCTGCCTCTCTACTCACTCTTCTTACCTCGAGTTCCAACATAGACACAAAAATGAGGGATTATGGTTCTGTAAACTCAGGAGTGGTCAAAGCATAACCTGAGGCTCAACAGAAGCTGCCAATCTTGTGAGGAGTTTCTCAGTGCTGAGCCCTTCTTTTGTGGCACATTGAGATTTCTGTCTTTCTATAAAAGCATGCACCAGCCCCAGGGCAATATCATGGTTTGAATGCAAACGCTGACAGAAATGGTTCTTCAATGCCTCAGGTCTGTGGCAGACATGAAGAATGATGTCCCCACCACAAGGGGCAGGGCTTTCTGATCTAATGCCAAAGTCCCCTTCCAGCTATGGCTTAGATTTCTCAAGAGTGGAAAAGTCAGCCCACAGCGTCCACAAATTCTATCAGCCCTCAAAATGCGTTAACACTAAGCACTACTGGCTGAGAGGCAAGACTTGTTTTTGTCTAAGCCACAGGCCTAAGAGAATGTTAAGAGGAGATTGGAGGAGATGTGAGAGGAGGTAAAAATACACCTCCTGGCCTGTGGCACCATGAGCCAGGCAGAATCAAGTCTCACACCTTGCAAAGGGCTTCAGAACACCAATGTGTGCGAGTTTTGCAGTTCTTCTAGTAAGTCTCCACTCACAATAATGAATTTCAAGATGCCTTATGACTGAAACATCCAAGACAATTTAACATTTACATATAGGATGTCCATATTCAGCCTGGCTCAGACACAGGGTGTTTTAGAGGCAAAACTGACAATGTTCCAACATTTTGATTGGGAACTTATTAAATGTTGACATTTAGTAGTCAATAAAAATATATTGATAATCTGGCAGCTAGATTTATATTTATTTCTAGCTAACCATTGTTTTTCCATAGAAATCAGAAGTGGAAAACCAGTAAACACCCATATGAACGTATGTTCTATCTCTCTTCCCCTTTCTCTCTCCCTACTCCTTTATAACTTTTATTTGCCTGTCCACATTTTACTTCTCTTTACAAGGCACTGTGCAAAAGAAATGAACTTGTGGCCAAATGACTAAGAGCAGCAAGATTATCTAGCAAACTAGGATCACTATGGTACAGTTGGCTTTATCAGTAGTATAAGGAGATAAGAGCAACTACTCTTGAATAATCTGAATGTGGCTCTTAGGCACCATTGGTTGGAAATTTGATTCTATTATTCTTGGATTTTAGATTATTGGTTTGTGTTTTCCAGTCAGCGAGATATGAATCTTTTGTGTAGATTCTGAGGAATGATAATGCCCCATAAGAAGATGTCCTACCCACTGAATAATTAATTCAGTGAATAAATACTGAGAACTTTCTGTGTGCCAGGTGACCTCGGAGACCCTAGTGACCTAATGTTAGGAAAATAAAATTACACTCTTGCAAGTAGAGGGAAGGGAGTAGAAGTTGGGGAACTGTGCCTGTCTTCACATCATACACTGCTTCTATGTTCAAATGGGGATTTAGCATCATGATGCTGGTGAGGTGCACAGAACCAAAGGTCATGAATTTAAAGTGAGGGTATGCTGCTTTCCATCTGGGAACTGTTGTTAAAATAAGTCAATTGTTCACAAAGTTGGTCAGAGCTCCTTTCCCTTCTTTATTTTGTATCTTCATCCCTCAGATTTTGATGTGTTTCTAGAATCAGTGACATGTCTATTTTACCCAAATATTGACACATTGCAGATTGAAAGCCCAATATCATGTAAATATAAAAAGAAGCAATTATGGAGTTTCAGTAATGAACAAAATATGAAGGTCAGTAACTGTAGCTAATCATTTATGATAATGATAATAATTATTATTAATAAAAAATAAAAACTTGAGGTTAAGATATGGAAAAATTTGGAACCTAGCCCCAGTACTTTGTGCCATTTGGGGGCAAGGAACCGTTTTCTAAAAATAATGATTTTTATTTTTTAGTAAACTTTTAGTACTTTAATTTGTGGTTTTGCGTTTTAAATTTGCTACTCAAATGCCCTACCAATTATGGCTTATTTACTTCAGAACTCAAGATCTTCTTAGCATTTTGCAGTGAGGAGATTTTATGTGACTGCTGGAAGGCAAATTCTAAAACATAAAGAAAGTTTGCCATTGGCAGCAACGGCCCCTCAGAGACACATTCATCAAAAATGTGAAATGAGAATCAAAAGGTTGGAACATATGGCTCCTTTCCCCCTGCCTGGCTTTGGAGCCCAGGTGACAAGAGGAGACTTTCTCAATTAAAGAATACTTCTCTGAGAGTCACTTTGTCTAGATGGCTTGGAGACTTTTTTTTTTTAATATCTTTATTTTCTGAATAGGTCAAGACAACCTTGATTCTGATGATTGAAGAAACCTGGTGCCATGTGTTCTTCATGCTTCCCTGCTTCTCTCATCCAGCCATAATTTCTTCCCACACTTGGTTCTCACTCTTTTCTACACCTCCTCCCTCTGTCTTGCTGGTTTTATTTTTCTCATCCCTCTGTTTATGTTCTCTTTCCCTCATAAAAATCAATACATGCTTCTTAGTGCCAACCCCAAGGTGTAGAAAACAAATACACACCTCAAACACACATACTCAACACACACATGCAGCTTAAACACACACTCACATTCAACATATACAGGTCAAACATACACAGCTGGCTCAAACACGCATACACTCAACACAAACACACAGCTCAAACACATCAACACAGATCGAACTCAATACACAGAGGTCAAACACACACACAATCTCTGTAAACATACACAGCTAAGACACACAAATATCCAACCGGCTCAAACATAAACCCACTCAGGTCAAACACACATACTTAACACATACCAGGTCAAACACACAGACTCAACACACTCAGGTCAAACACACATACTCTACACAAATACCCAGTTCAAACATACATCCACACTGAACACAAATACGTGACTCAAAAACACACATAAACACACACACACTCAGCTCAAGTAGCTATACATACTCAATACACACAGGTCAAATATACACACATGCATATATATTCAACATAAACAGACACTCAGCTCAAACACACAGTCAACACACACAAATATACATACAACTCAAAACTACATGAACACACAAATGCACACATAGCAAACAAAGGCACACACATACTCAATACAAATGGACACCCAGCTCACACAGTCAATGCAAACATAGCACACAAGGTATATATATATATATATATATATATATATATATATATATATATATATGCAAACACAAATGCACATTCAGCTCAAAGCTATATGTGTACATACAAACTCAACACAAACACAGCATAAATATACAAAAACACACACATAAATACACAGATCAAACCTATATGCACACTCAACACAAATGTATACACATCACAAACACAAACTTTTTCCGGATTTTATAGAAATTATTAGAGATTCTGGTAATGCTTGTAATTATTAGTTAGCTTCGTAGTGCTCATTATCCAGTTCTATGGCATTTTTCTGTATCCAAATAAATAATATGTTTGTAGAGATTCAGGGACAGAATATATGCTCTTTCTGAAACCTCTAGAAAGATTCCCCCACATCCACTAAGTAATTCAACTTTATACTCTCTTCCTCTACCTACTTGTCTAGAAGGGCACATTTGAAATGAAATTGAAGAGAAACCTAAAGTCAAAACCTCCAGGACCCACAAAAAATCTTCTGTGGATCCTAATGCTTACATTTTGTGACCCTCTTTAGGAATGATAACACAAATTTGCAAATAAAAGAATTTACAAGTTATCTAAAGACTGGGAGATCCAGGTCCTCTTTCTGAATTCTTCTTACACAATGTTTAAAACATGCTTTTTAACAATCTTTCCTGATTGCAGCCTGGCTTTCCCTCTCCACCTGGAACATCCTGAATTTCCTATCAACTTTTAGCTACCTCAAGAGATCATGCAAGAGATGGGCCCTGATGCTCAGACTCTGTTCTCTGCCCACCAAACATGTAAGACAATATGCCCAAGCTCTAAGTTTCCTTGTTAGGTAGAAAGTGACCATGATAATGTTTGGGGCATGTCTCAATTTTTAATGTTCAGGCTGGCTTATTCCCAGTCCATACACATAGCCCCTCCTCTCTGCCCTGAGGTTCTCACCAGAGACTTGAAAAACCTTTCAAGCATAAGTGCAATGCAACCTCAAAGCATCTGCAGTGTTTGTGGTTCTTGTGTTTCTCTTAGTGACTCTTAGTGAGCCTTAGTTGTAGGAGAATGAACCTCTGGGAGGGACTGTGTGCTGGATGGTGTCTATTCCATTTGTTGCACTATGTTAATATGAGTGGAAAAACTCAGAGTGTTCTGGTCAGTTTTTAGCTAAGTAGAAAGTAAATTGTTTTCAGATCTTGCCCAAAGCAAGTATACTTGATCTCTAATTTAGTTGCAGATTGCGCTTGAGAAATTTTGATCTTACCTGATTGTTTTATGTTGACACTCAGGACTATTTATTGTCATCCTTTAGGGGATCCACAGAGCAATGTGCAAAGATTGGATCCAAAGTTTCAAAGGTCTGAGTTCTGACTTCTAATCCTGGCCCTGTTGCTCCCTGGCAGCATGGTCTTGAGTTTAGGACTTAACCTCTCTTTTGTGGATCATCCTTTGTAAGACAGGGTAAATGACACTTCACCACCTCAGATGATGGCATAAACCTTATTCAAAGGTAAAATCAGCTTAAGGGACAGTTCCAGGGCACATGTGTGATCATGCCACAAGATAAGGTAGAATATAATTAGAAAGCAATGAAAAATAACTCAGGTATGTTTATCCATTTATTATAGGTAAACTTTCCTTAGTTTAATCCAATGAGTATAATCCCTTTCTACTTTTGCTTACTCCTAATTTCTATAGTTTCTCCTGGTCCCATATCCAAATAGGTATGTTTCCCAAATTTCAGGCTAGAAATCTGTTTTTTTGTTGTTTTTGTTTTGTTCTTACTGTAATTTCAGCAAAAATTTAGTTGTCTCAGCAGCCAAATCACTTACAGATATTTATTTCCAGAGAAGACTACTGTCCCAGGCTTTAGTCTGCATCTCCATATAGTGTGCCTTCCCATCCCCTGCATTAAGAACCACTAAAATGGTGCCATGAACTTGTACAACATGGGAAAATGCCAAAATCAGGGAAATTAAGATTTTATTGAGATGGTGAAAAATGAGCTGAGTCAGAAATAAAGCAGTCGAGGTGGTTAGGAAACAATATTTTTGGCAGTATGATCAAAAAGTACAAAGAGCCATGGTGATAGGGAACTTAGCCTATTGGAAGGAAAAAGACCAGAACCCAGGAGAGGAGTGAAGACCAGCTGAGACTACCAGGAGCCATAAAAATGCAGAAATACCCACATGACACTTATAGAATTCTACATCCACATGTGTTAAGCAACACTTTCAGAATTGAGAGAAAAACTAATATAAGAATTAGGCATGCTATTTTCAATAATAAGTTTCAAATTTCTTTGTTTTGCTTAAAACCAACAGAAAGAATTCCCTGCCTTTTTCTTAACATTTTTAAATTATTGCACTGAGAAAATTGAACTTGCCTCTTCACTTGGAGGATTTGTAATAATAACCTGCAATGTACTACTTTAATAGAAAGTTAGAGCTTCTATTTGGATTGTCTTAAAGGAGACTGGCCTGTTTTACCTTTCATCTAAGGATGTTCATCTTCCTTGTTATCCAAGGTGAGATGACATCAGAGAATTCTCCTATACTCATGACCCTAGACAACAGATAGAGATGAAAATTATCTGCCATTCACATTTGTAGTTCTCTGGTAGGAATCCCTGGGTTTTATTTTGCTTTTGAACATTGTTCCTTTTGTAGTTTAGAGCTGCTTTTAGGGGAAGTTAAGGCAGCTGTTGATCTCCAGGTCACACCAGAACAGAGGGAGCTTCCATCAGGTTTCTTTGTTTTCTTAGATATTTGAATTCAAATTTATGTGGTATTTTGGCTCAAGGAGGTCTCTAGTTGATGCACCTTTTAACTTTTGAAAACTTTTCTCCATAATTATTTTTATTTGAGCTTGCATGTAGTGGTTGAAATTTTTGTTGTTTCATTTTTTTTTAATCAACTGACAGTAGTTTTTGTTACTGATACCTTTATATGCAACAATCTCCCATGCAAAAATGGACAAATAAGAAAATAAAACTTCCGCTTCTCATTTTTGTCTGGCTTTGCTTCCCCTCAGGGATATTTTCTTTCCCTTGCTTTTTTTCTTCTTTCGTAAATTATATTTTCAAGAAGTTCATCATTGCTTAGAATAACAGAGCAACTGTGGACACTCTCAGAGATTTTGGTCTAGGAGATCACTCTGCCTCTGGGATGAGGGACTTTGGGATCCTCCTGTATTCCAGGAAGCTCCTATCCTTAGGACTTTGATGGGATGGAAAAAAATCATGGAAGTATATTTTCCCTGACCATTTCCGGGCAGTATGTATTTATGTGTGTGATGAACTCACAAATATGCCACTCATGTACTCAATATTTGAAGTAGATAAAGATGAAAATTTAATCCTTGAAGTTAGACCTGGATTTAAATTTAGATACTTTGATGCCTTGAGCATTAGATTCATAATCTATGATACTGGGATGATAAATCATAGGAGAACAGCAAGGCCTGGAAGAGATGACCATAGTAGTGCCTTACACATAGTAGATGTTCCATAAGTGCTGGGACTTTTTTAAAGATGATCCACTCCACCTCATCTCACTCTGGACTGCTGTGAGTCATCATTAAGAACTTTGAGGTCAAGTTCTGTCATATAACAGCGTGTTCTGCATAAACATGGCATTTCATATCAGCTGATATGCTATATGGAAGTTAACTTAAGTCTGAACAAGAACAAATGGTAATCTTATTCTACTGAAAACAAACATCTACAAAGTAACTTGGAAATAAGAATTTCGAATATGTGAATAAAAAGACTTCTAATAATAGTCATTACTTACATAGCACTTTGTGTCAGGAACTCTCCTTAAACATTTACATATAAGAATTCATTTGATTCTCACCAGAATTGTCTATGTACAATTTCTGGAGGGATGGTGGGAAAAAAAAATCCTGCTGAACTCCTTATTCAAAAATTAAAAGTTTGAAGATGGCGGTTTCAGAGCATTAGGGCAAGCATGAGGCTTTTCTAATTATGGGATCATATACAATTGCCTAGGCTGTCCTAGTCATCATATCACCCCACGGAATATGTACCATTATTCATTATAGATGGATCTAAAAACTGGGAAATGCCAACTCACTCAAAGCTACAGTGATTGGATGTTGTGGACTGGGATTTTATCCAGGCAATTTGTGTCCAGAATCTGTGTCTTTGTCCATTTAAGCAAAATACTTTATTATTTTTTTCTTCTTTGTATAGTAACTTTTATTTTATAAATCACATTTCTATGCCATTTATTTCAGAGCTATGAAGAATCTCCATTTTTACATGACCATCTGTATCAGCCTTTTTCATACATGTATATAATATATATATCATATTATATATACATAAACATCATATAATGTTCAATACCACTCTATAATGGAGATGCTAATAGCAATATCATGATATTTTATATTAGAACATTGAGAGATGAAGGTATATATTTTGAGCACTGACATTCAGTTAATCACTGCTGAGATGAAATATTAACCCAGGTAGGCTGATCTGGGTCTCTAAGAACCACCCTCTGTCTCCAAACTGTGTGAGGCATGAGATACACCATCTTTTTAATTTCATCCACTGCTGAATCATCTGGGACCGGCAGCAGGTCTGACATATTAGATAGCCCATTAATATTTGATGAAGTAATGAAGGGATTGAATCCTTGAAAATTAAAATTTTAATTATGCAAGTAATATATAAATACATACGTGTTTTAAAATGCTGATAAGATATTCTAAGGAAAGCATATCCTAAACTCTTTCCCAGATCATTCTCCCTTCTTTTGTCATAATTTTAATTGCATTCTCTGGACTATGACAGTAATAACCAAGATATTCAAAGGTGCTCAGTGTTTATGAATTGCTGTGGATCATGGAATGAGCCAACAAGGTAGATATTTGAGTATTCAGAGTAGCTCTGTCTGAACATCAATGTGGTAAAGCTTTAATGAGACCCATTTTTTTTTGCTAGAAATACATAATAAATCCCTTAGTTTTCTCTAGTCAGTTTCAATGAAATTCAATTTGAAATCTAAAAATCATGCAGTTAATTATAAGCCAGTTTAACACTAGTTATTGTCTAAATGTCCTCGAATCTCCTTGCTCAGGGATGTTGGCCACATGGCCATGATGGCTGCTGATAGGAAGCTAATCTGTTCTAGGCAAGTGTTTAAATGCTGGCCACAGGGAAAGTTAATGTCTTTCCCAACAACGCAGGCTGTATTCCCTAGGACTTGAAGCCCAGACTCTAGACCAGGCATTTCCAGATTTTATATGCCAAAGAAGAGTGTAAAATGGAACCATAATTGGGAAACAATTCCTGTTGTTAAGTTTGACACGTGATAAGTAGATGTGAGAGTAAAGGCTTTGGGGCTAAGAATTCCAGTATAATAATTAAGACCTTCTGTTAGGATTGAAATTATCTGATTTGAGACCTGTTACTAGTACTTATTAACTGACTGATTAACTGATACTGGGCAATTTTCTGGACTCTGAGACTGATTTCACATTTGTAAACTGAAGATGATAATAGTATCTACCTATCCATAAAACCGTAATGATGTCAAATGGATGATCAGTGGAAATACTTAGGATGTTGAAATTATCAATAAATTTTAGCTATCAACATAATTTTATAAGCTATAAAAATTAAAATATAACAGAGAAACACTTTCAGAATCCATCTGTCTCATTGGAAATCTTAGGCCAATATTTTTGCTGTATGCTGGTGAAAATTTCTACAGGAACTAGTATAAATACTAGCACTTTTTATGTTTTTATTTTTCTTGTTGTACATAATATTCTTTTGAAATCAATAAATGTTGATACTGATAAAAATGTCAATGCATTTACTAATATCATTTGTCATGAAATGACAGATTCTAAAAGGAAGGAGTTACTCTTGCTGTCCTTGGTATTTAATGATACATTCAGTAGTGAACTGATTTATGAACGAACATAACACAAGTGAATCTGCAGCAGATGTTCTTCTCTATAGCTCATAGGATCTCTAGAAAAATTCCTGAGTGAGAGCAGGCACAAAATCAAAATCTGGCAATATGCATGTGCCCTCCTGGAGAACAGGACTTTCCTTTGTTCAAATTTCCTCTACACACCAGGGCTTGGTAGGGCCCTCAGAAAAGGATGCAAATCCCTTCCATTCTCTTTTCCAGCACCCAGCACAGGCTGTGGCATGACCTCAGTTCTCAGTGACTAGCTTACCCAAGAGAATACCAGAAACAAGGACAAAGAATTTTAAAGGTACTGATAGCTCTCAAGATGCTAATATTTCTACCAAATGATGAGAGCCATAGATTCAAAAGAAATGTTGGAAAATAAAAGGTTTAAAAGGGTGACTGAAATAGGAGGAGGGAAACAAAAGGACTTGGAAGAACTCTCATTTGAAGTGCTTTGTTCTCTCACTATTTACTATTTATCAGGTACCCCCAGTTGGAGATTAAGCAAGACTGTGTCATCACAAATCTCCAGACATGCCAACACTCATTTCCTTTTCTCTAGAGCTTGTGTAGTATCTGTGGACATCTCACATTTTTCATTTGGATATACAGAGATATGTAGAGTGGAATGGCATGTATGAATACATAGACTGCTGATTAGATGTTAAACTGTTTTTTTGAAATGGAATGAAAAGAAATCCTAAAAACTCATATATTTTTAAAATATTCTGTTAATTGCAAATGTATCAATTTATTTGCCAATCTTGATGCAAATCACAGGCTTTCCTTAAGCATTGGTCTACTATTTGCATTTCTTACAAAACATCATTCTCATATGTAATCAGTACAGTCTGTATTTTCCAACTTCAGTTTCTTTCAATTTGACAGATGTGTATCAAACTCCCTCCCAAATAGCTAGCTGTGTGAAAGTACAGACTATGTTTTCATTGAATTTTAATTTTATATCACGCTCTCCCTTCCTATCCACTCCTTGGTCACAGTGACTACCATAGAATTTTATATAGCTTTATCAAACAGAGGAGTAAATTGATAATATATAAAATTGCCTACAATAGTGATAAAAATACAGATAATATTCAATAAAATGTTATCACCATGTGATTATTGTTGACATATTTCTATGTATTATTATGTTTCTAGAGATGCAAAGTAAATTGCTGTCTCTAATCAGAGACTTAAGATTTTTAGCAAAGTTCCATAAATTGAACAACTATAACTAGTTGATCTAACCTAGCATTCTACCTATTCCAATAGTAAGAAAAGACACTATAAATTGGTTTGTTTTCTGACCCATTCTTTTAAAATGTTTCCTCATATGTAGTTTTCATAATAGTTGTATTTTGTGGTGAAATTGGTATGCTTTTGGAACAGAATTAGGTCTGATTATCTTAGTCCAAAACTCTTAAGGGCTTAAACTAGAAAATCACTTTCTTATCTCATTTTTCTTTGCTTTTTCTTAAACTACACACAGGCAAATAGGTATTTGTAAAAAAGCTAGCTTATGGATGAAAGCTCCGAGGTACAATTTATCTGCATACTGTTGAATTGGATTCACATCTTTGCAACCGGGATACTCCTACAAATGTGCCATTTGAATAGCTTCAGTGTGCTTTGTGTTCATTGTTTTTAAGTATTGGGTTATGGATCTCACCAAGCAATAAAGTAGCATTAGCTCCCAATAGATAGGTAATCCTATTACATTTAGATACAAGGATACATTTTAATAAGTACAGATATAGAGATTAAAGCAGGAAGATTGAGGAAGCAGCCTGTTCCCTCAGGGGTAATGGGTAATGTGATCATTCTCTTGCACCAAGCAAATAAATGAGAAGTCTTTATTACATCACAATGGAAGAAATTCACATTTTTATTTCTCCCAAAAGTAATGGCAGCACGATTCCAAACTAAGGCAATTTAACACATATTTATACATTGTTTTCTAGTATCTGAAAAATATTATTGTGAACCAGTGTATAAGTATGTGTGTTAGGTGATGTTTTAGTGGAATATAGCTTCCTAAACTTTTTATTCAATTGCTATTAAACACCAAATTTTAAAATTAAAGTTACATGTAAGCCCATAACCATTACTATTGATGAAGCAGAGGAAATGACATATTTTGGTCAATATCACTATTTTTCTTTCTGCTTTGATAATTAACCTTTATTTTGTATAACATCATCTACACAAAAGAAAACCTAAAATTCTAGAATGAAGGTCACATGTATCACCTAAGTAATATAATCGAGAAAACCATCGCCTTTCATAAGAATTCTAAAAGAAGCTAGAGCATAGGAGATGGTCTACAGAGAATGTGAGGTCAATGTTGGGTCCTGTACAAAAGAGAAAGGGAGGCTTTTAAATCAAAGTTTACAGCAGAAGTACAGCAAATTGTTTGAGAAACAATTTGAATAAATTGGAATTTGTAGAAAGTGTCAAGGGAATACAATTTGGGCAGATTCTGAAGGCCCTAATTCCTTAAAAAAGGAATTAGACTTTGAACATTTAGAGGATTTTTCAGCAGGGAGTGACTTGATGGGAATGAGTTTATGAAAATAAATATAGTAAAAGGAAAGCAGGTCATCTAGGAAATGAGGAAGGCTTCATTTTGAATATTGAAAAATAAGTGAGCAAGTTAATATTTAGGAAATGAATGGGCAAGTCTATAGAGATGACTAAATCGACAAAGTCCCCCCACCAAACCTAACCACACTGTCATCTAGTAATAGTCCAGATGTTTTCCCTATTTATCATCTCTGCTGCTCAGTGGTTCATGCAAGTTTAAAGCAAGAAGAAATAATAAAATCATGATGAAGCAGATGCACTTGGTAAGTGCACCCTGGGATGAATAAATTATAGCAAGAGCACTGCAGTAAGAAAAAGGAAAGGAATTATTGAAAGAAGCTGGCCTCATGATTTTCTCAACAAGTTCAAACTCAGCCCTCTTTAATAAAAAGGAAGTCGGTGCTCTTAGTCTGGATGCCTGAACAGGATCTTGGAAAGCAGTGGTACAAAGATGCCAAAAGGGACAAGGGAAGAAATGGCCTCGCTGGCTAATTGCCGTTCTCCATAGAATTTAGACTCTCTAACTCTTGCCTCTGAAATGGTCTTTTCTTCTCCTTATAAACCTCTGATAGACCCTCTTCCCTTCCTTAGAATTGAATTCTGACTCTTTTTGATGGCAATTACAGACCCACCGAGGCTAAGCTCTCCAGCCTAGTAGCTGAGTGCCACCCAATGGAAAAGAGACTTGCTGACTTAAAATGGATCATGCACATACAGTGTCTCCTGCTCATAACCTCCCTTCTCATCACCTAGCCACTCTTGATGAGACACCAGCCAAAGCATATTTCCATGAAGCCTTCCTTGAGCCTTCTCATCTCATACTAGTTATACTCTTGCTTGAAGGGATGGCAATCTAGCAAGTGCCATTCAAAGTATTTGACAGTTATTTCTTTGCTTCCCTATTAGCTATCTGGTCCTGTTTTGTAACACTACTATGAATTGAATGTGCTTCTGCCACTGTTCAAATATGATTGCACATGCCTGTGAATACTCCCTTCCAAGACCTAAGAGTTCTGGAGGTGAGCACCTCTACTCATAGGTCTGGAAATGATCACAAGTATAATTGCTTACACTTATTAACACTCATTTTCTGTTAGTCAAGGAGCAATTTTTCATCTAACTTTTACAATAATCCTTTAAGACAGGTAATAGTATTATCTTCAACTGCATATAACATGGGGTAAAGAGACTATCACATTAGTTCATGTTAAAATTAAACATATTCTTGTTATGAATATAATTTATAACTAGTTTTAGTACATGAGACTTTTCCAAAAACTTAGCTATTTTTATTTATAAAATAAATAATGTTAATGATACATCTTTAACTCAACATAATCATTTCAGTAGTCCTTTCTTTTGATGTGTCTTCTCTTGATTCATTTTCCTAAAAATAAGATGAATGCCTTTCAATCTGGCCTGACTAAATCATTGAAAGCTGATCAATGCATATATGTCCTAGGTCTAAGAAAGAAGTAAATATTTTAACTCTGAAGAGAAAAAATAAGTAAATTTGGCTGGGAGACATAAAATGTCACTGACTAATGGGTGATAAGATGTGATGAATATTCTTGGATTTCCAGGAGATCCAGACACTTGGGCCCAGATCACATTGTGTTAAAGCCACACAGGTAGAATCAATTTGACATTCCTGCTGGGAGGCTTCCAGTCTCAGCACATAAGCCATCATGCCCTCCGGAGCAACTATCTTAGGTCAATCAAGACATTTGGCCTCATTAACCACTTTGGATTCATCTCCGGACTTTCTTATTTATAGTCTTCCCAAGGCTTAATGGGCTTCAGAATGTACTTTGCCCTGCTTCATGTCGAGTCTTACCAAGCCC
This sequence comes from Marmota monax, assembly GCF_021218885.2. Lineage (NCBI taxonomy): Eukaryota > Metazoa > Chordata > Mammalia > Rodentia > Sciuridae > Marmota > Marmota monax. Next base: position 2,243,775 of record NW_026692881.1, read on the forward strand.
TGTGCTTTTACTCAGCAGGCTGCCATTTTGACTGTTAGGTTTTATATTTTTCTCTAGGAGGCAAGGAATTCTTATAGCGGCTTCTAGATGCCTAATTAACAATTCCTTGTCACTGTATTTCTGCTTGTAATTATTCTTGTTGCCATCTTTATTTCCTCAACATTCAGAAATAAGTTACATCATTTTAGTAATTCTGACTTTGTTCTTCTCTGCTTTATGATAGGGTTTGCATTACAGGGAACAAAATCTGTTCTTTCACTGTATTGTTTTGTTGTTGTTGTTGTTGCTGTTGTGTTTTTTTTTTTTTTAATTTGAAGTAGAAACTGGACAACATTCTAGTGTTTATGATTTGGAAAGATACAGGAGAGGTGTTTAAGGCAAAGAGTGGAGTTTTCCATAGAATACACAAGAAGGCAGAAATCAGGTTGAGTATCCCTATGTATTCTCTCCAATGTTAGTCAGCTTTTTTTGCCACTAAAATCAAAAGACCTGACAAGAACAATTTTAGAGGAGGAAAAGTTTTTCTGACTCTCACAGTTTGGGAGGTCTCAGTCCATCCACAATCAATTTCATTGCTTTAAGCCCAAGGTGAGACACAGCATTATGGCAGATGGGTATGGTAGAGGAAAGCCAGAAATGATCCGGAAGTAAAGAGCTCTGCTCACTAGGGACAAGATATAAACCAAAATACCATACCGCTAGTGACCTACCTCCTCTGGCCACATTCTTCCTGCCTACAATCACTGGCTAGTTAATCCATATCAGTGGATTAATTCACTGGTTATGGTAAGACTCTCATAACCTAATTATTTCACCTCTAAACTTTCTTCCATTATCTCACTCTTGAGCTTTTGGGGACACCTCATAATTAAATCATAATACTTCCCAAGGCATAAATATGGAGTAGAGAAGTTTAACTCAAATGTTAGAATAAGAATGGTCCTAGGAAGCAGGTCTCCACATCTGTAACTCATATCACCAACCACTCATCAGGAAGAGTAGCCCTCTCCATCTGATCTTTTTATTTCACTACTCTGGATCTTTCAAGAAGTCTCTAGTACCTTCAGTTAAATTTTACCTTTTTTCTCCTTTCATTCTGTTGGAAACAGCACAAGTGGCTTTTCTAAACTAATCTTCATTTCTTCTTCTTCTGCCATGCACCTCAAGGTTTAGCCAATCAACATGTAAATACTTGGACTTGCCATGCATACTTATCTCCCACATCACCACCCACGTACTCTCCACCTCCAATGTTATACCTTGAGTGAACTTACCAACTCTTACACACTAAGATGTGAGTAAAATATAGCCCATGGCCTGTATCCATCCCTAGGCATGATTATTCACTTCCCCACAAGTATATCCAAATGTCCTTGAACATATCTGTATTAGAACACTTATTACATCCTAGTATATGGATAATATAATAACTAACTAGCTACCTAAACTTGAGCTTGGCAAAGTTATTTATCTATATTCCCTTTAAATTTTCTCATGGTGCCTGGCAGATGGTAGGTGCTCAATCAGTGTTGTCAAAGAGCTTTGAAGGGGGCGTCACTGCAATTTCCTGTTCTGAAAAATCCTGAGAACTGGTAGTTTAATCAGACTGGTTATTGTTTATTAATAATGTGTTCTACTTGAGATTGCACTTAAATCAGTCTTCATGATTTCATGGGTTAACAAATATTTCTGAGAATCTTAATGGGAAAAATTATTTATAGAAAATTACCTCTGTGGTTGTTGGTCATTCACTTAGAAAGGATTTACTCAACATTTCCAATTAATGAGCTAGTTTCGGATTCCTAAATCATAATAATTTTTATTTCCCTAGAAATAAACAAATTTCTGCATATAAACTAGAGTTTTATTAGGTAGAAGGTTTATAAATCAAGTGGTTTAGAATGGCATTCACCTAGAACTAATCCATAAGTCTTTTTTAGCAATAAATGAAAACAGTGCCTCAATAATTTTAAATGTAATTTCCATACACATTTTGTTGTTGGATATTAGATTTATTTCTGCTCCTGATAGACTTTGAAGTTGTTTAAGCACATAAAAGCCCCAATTTAATTTCCCACAGATAGATGAGGAGAGAAAGCCCACTAAACACAACACTATAATTTGCAGATCTGAATCCCTGATCTTTTAAAACTCTCTCAGTTCACTCTTTAGCAGAAAGAATGTTTGATTGTCAAGAAGAAATCAAACCAGCTTTTATGAAGTAAAATACTTTATCTTTTAAAACAAGCAAAACATTAGTTGGCACCTTATAAAATTGTTGATCAAAAAATGTCAATATTGGTAATTTTATATAGTTCATCCTAATATTTACAGCTTGATTCTTTGGGAAGAATATGAAAAGTAAAAATATCTTCTAGCAATCCCAAAAGATGACTAAGAAAAAACTATAATGTGAATGCTTTTATAAACATGTGCTCATACAAATCACTTTAATGTGGAAAAACAAGGCAGCATAATCCTAGATTCTGGACATAATAGTGGAATAAAATCATACCAATTTCTGTTAATGAGTCAGTTATATTGTATGGAAGTCTGATTTCTTTTGGAATACTTGGAAAACTCAAAAATTTATGGTTGATATTGGTGATGACTGTGAGTCTGCTACATGCTCAGGAATGACAAAGCCTTGATTAATCACCAATAATACTCAGTATTCTAGGCTATACTTCAGTTACAAACTCACAATCTTAGAAGCCTAACACAATGTTTAGGTGATACTTACAATTTTGACATGTTGTTCATGACTCTTAAGGACAGGGTGTTGGAGGAAAATAATGAAGCATTTATAGTCTTTTCATCGCCTCAAACTGAAATGACACATGTAACTTCCCGTCCCATTTCATTGACTAGAACTGTGGTTTAATAAGAAAATGGAAGCAGAATGAAGAGAGAGGGGAAAACCAGATACTGGTTAGTGCTAGACTTCTCTACCATAGTTTTAGTAGAATTTGTTTTTGTTATTTATTTGTAGAATTTGTTTTTGTTATTTATTATTCCTTGCTGTCAGTATTTTCCCATTACACATCACAAAACTTGAGAAAATGTAGATGGAAATCTGACAACAAGAGGTTGCCTTTTCTTGAAACTATTCCATGACCAATTCCTCTAATTCCTTTTTTCACTCAAGGCATAAGTCCATGTAGTAGGATTTGCCTTGTCTTTTGTCTTCAGTTTCATAACTCAGCTTCATATGGAATGGGCCATGATGGCTGACAGAAATCCCCAGTCATAAAGTGGACTGGTCAGTGTGATGCATGACCACAAGGACAGTATCTCTGAGGAAATTTTAAATTTTAATAGAGTGTTTTCTCTTAAATATGGCATTGGACACATTGGTTTTCTTTTCCCAGGAACATAGGGAAATCTTAACTCCAAAAACAGTTGGCACTCTTTCTGTCCTGGATAAACAATTTCAGTTCCCTGAGTGACACAAGCCTGATCCAATGGAGAAAGTCTCATTACCTGCAGAGGGAATTGTAGCACCTTTCTAGTTTGCAGGTTATCCCCTCCTCCAATAAATATTTCACAGAGATAAGTGCATTACTATCAAAAACATGAAAGAAAATATAAATTATATATTAGAAACTGTAATTTTTGTTTATAGTACAAAAGAAGAAAACTTTCATTGAGTTGTAAAACCAGAAAACTTAAAGAAATTTTTTGCTAAAACAAAACTGACAGTGTTCCATCTCACCATCTTTGCATAGCTGTCCTCTTCCTTTCCAGTTCATTAAACCATTTGGGAAGCTTTAGATATGTCTAGAACAAAATGATTCATTTTACTTAAATATTTTGTTAGCTTCTGCATGTTATTATATTTTTTCCCATAGATTTCTTTAGTTATTTGAAAAATGAGGTGGAAATAGAGCTTCTTTCTTATCTCCATTGAGATCTCAAGGTATCAGTGTCTTCTGGCTGGTCCTGTCCACTCTCCTTTTATCTGTCTTTTAGCTTCTCTTTCTTGTCTCCTTACCCCAGTTCCTCTCTCCCTGCTTATTAATCACGTGAAGCAGAATTTCTGGAACGAACAACAAAAATCTTAAACAAAAAATAGCTGGTTCCTATTCAAGCTCAATGAAAGTAGACAATTTTGACAAACACACATGTTCCCTGTTTGCCAACTCCACCCTGCCATGCCTAAAAACACAGTTTAATGATGCAAGGTAGCGATTCTCATTATGGACTTTTGGGTTTTGATATTAACTGCTGCCTATTGGCCATCTCCATTTAACTGTCCTCTTGTTCTAAAACTGCACATCACCTTTATTTGGATTTCTCTAGCACTGCACCCTCAAGGCCTTCCCAACCTCTACATTTGTTTATGAGGTTCAAGTTCAAATTCTGGATGGTGATTTCCAGATCTCACTGTAAGTGTAGGCCCTCCCTAGAATTATGAGACCAAATTAATATTTTGAGATGTTATAAGTAGACCAGAAAAATTAGTGGGTACAAAGCAGTACCTTAGTATATCTGTGACTTGTGTGATCTGTACATTTTCATCTCTCTTCCAGTACCTGTTATTTAAGAGAAGAGGATAGAACTTAGTGTCCCTATAGTAAGTATCAAACATAGCTCCAATCATGTTATATGCACTGCTCTATTTAATTCTTAAATAAACCAATAAAAGAGGAGGCAAAACCCAGAGACATTGAGTAGTTGCAAAGGTTCATGGTAATGTGGCAGAGCAGAAACCAAGCCAGGTCATACAAGTACACCCATGCTGTATGCCATGTGCTATTATTCCTCCCTGAAATAAGATTTATTAAGTACACACTATTTCCTGACATATATACGCTTATCCCAATGCAGTAGGAATAAATGATGTTCTGGTTTGGATGTGAGGTGTCCCCCAAAATCTCATGTGCAAGACAATGCAAGAAGATTTGGAGGAGAAATGTTTGGGTTTAGCCTTAACATAATCAGTGAATTGATCCCTCATGGGATTAACTGAGTGGTAATTGGAGGTAAGTGGAGTGTGGCATTGGGACCATGGCTTTGGGGTACATATTTGTATCTGGCAAGTGGAAACCACTGTCTGCTCTCTGATCATCATGTGAGCTGTTTCCCTCTGCCACATTCTTCCATCATGATGTTCTGCCTCATATCGAGCCCCAAGGAGCAGAGCTGTCCTTCTATGGACTAAGATCTCTGAAACTGTAAGCTTCCAATTAAAATATTCCTCCTCTAGAGTTGTACTGGAGCAGTCTTAAAGTCACAGCATCAAAAAAAAAAAAAAAAAAAACCTGACTAAAACAAATAATGACTTAATTTTAATAGTGATAAAACTGGTTATAGACAATATATGCACTTTGTATACCATCTCAATAAAAAGAAGACCTAGGGTGAGAAATTAAAAGTTTCAAACTCCTAGTTGATCAGTTTTTCAGTTAAATCACAATTGTTCAAACTAAAGGTCATATATCCCACACATGTGTATACACACACATATGAATGTGTGTATACATATGTTACACTGTAAAGCAGAGCTATAATAATATTAATAATATTAATGATCCTGGAAGCAGGTCCATAGATTTCAAGGATATAAAACAAGAAACATAGTTTTTAGATCATGGGAAGTTGGTAAATCACTCTGTGCATCCATTTCCTACTACAAAACAAGGACAATATTCCAAATATCATATGATTATGGTTATGTGTAAAGAAAATAGTATAAAGAACTTGTTATAGTTTTGGTAGATGGTAACGAAACAGCTGGGAAGCCAAGTTTAGTGGCATGCATTTATCATTCCAGCTATTTTGGGGTTTGAATCAGAAGGATTATAAATTTGAGGCTAGCCTGGGCAACTTAGTGAGAGCCTACCTAAAAACAAAAGACCTGGGAATGTAACTCAGTGATAGAACTTCCCTCATATTCACTCTTCCGTACAGGGGGAAAAGAAGTGTATTAGTGGCCAGCAAAACATTCTCTGCCGCAGTCCGGCTGCAGCAAAATAACAGGGGGGTGACAAACAACTTGTGTACGTTGATACAGCAGGAGAGGGAGCCGTTTATTGTAGGACAACAGAGGTATTTATACATTCCACACAGCTTATCTTAATTAACATAAACTAGATACAGCAGTCAACCAATAAGAAATCTCCACACTTAATGGCTTCCTGGCGCCACCTCACAAACCACTCCCCCTGGCAAAATGCCAGGTGCCATCCTGACTTGTTTACAGACTAACAATTCTCAGTAGACATCTTGGAACTTCTTCAGTAGTGTTTGGAATGTGTACCAGAGTCACTTGGTGGGTATAATGGTGAACAACCCAGGTGGTTGTAGTCATGTCAAGCTAGAATCTTTACAATTAACTAAAAGATATTTTTTCCTTATTGCTATGTAACTTAATGTGTGTGTGTGTATAAATTATAAATGCTAAAACTGTTAGTGAATTAATTTATATTTATTCTAAGTAGTTATAAAAACCAAAACTAAGATATATTTCTTAAGAAAGCACACACTGCCTTACTTACTAACTGTCCTCAAAATAGGGATTTAAATTAGTAATATATTTTACATCAATAGGATTTTAAAGCAGCAATTAACCATTGTAATATCAACTATGACTTTCATGAAAAAGATATTTTATACTATTTAGGAAACACAAATTGTAAAAATTTTTCAATTCCAATTAAACAAAATTTTACCATTAAATGAGACACATATGTACATTGGATAAATATTGAAATATTATCAATGGTTATATTTAAGGGGTAGAAATATGAATATCTTATGTTTTCTTTCCAAATTTTCTGCATTTGATATATGTAATCAGAATATATGTATGTATTTAAAATACATATTTAAAATGGTTCCAACATATGACCTCATTCATTTTTATTTTCTTTTTATATACCTTTATTTTATTTTTTTAAATTTTTATGTGGTGCCAGGGATTGAACCCTGTGCCTCAGACATGCTAGGCAAGCACTTTACCACTGAGCCACAACCCTGGCCCCATATGACCTCATTCGTAGTGATTTAGATGCTAATTCATCACAATTGACTAATTTCATTTCTGATATTCTAATTTAAAAAAATAATAAAGCAAAATTACATACTACAATTAAATTTTAGCATCTCATGTAAGACCAAAAGTTTGACACACAAACAAGCAATATTCATGGAATGGTTAAAGGACAGAAGTAGTGATTTAATGAAGAAATGCATGTCATGAAAAAAACAAAAGCTGGACACAGGTATGTATGTGAGTACATGTAGATATAGAATGAAACATGTTTGAATCATACGACTAGATGAGTGGATATAAGAAAATTTTTAAAGTTTTAGTAGTAATTTTTGGAGAAGAGATATTTTTGTTTTTCTTTTTATTCTTCATTTCTTGAATTTTCTGCTGTGATATTGCCTAACTTAATAGGAAAATATACTTCACTAAATATACATATTTTTAGGAGAAAATCACATAACTTATTAATATTTTCATGTATTGGAATTATTAATATTTTCATGTATTGTACTGTCAGGGAACTACTGTTATATACTTACATAGTGAAGAGGGGAGGGAGGAAAGGAGGAGAGAAATTAATTATAACATGGCAGATCTTTATGCTCAAATTGTTTTCTAGTTTCTTAATCTCGTTAAAGCCAAAGAGCATCTTCATTCCCCTATTTATTTCCAAAATTGTGGCTACTTGCTTATTATCAAGCTGGCATTAAGACATCATTCATCCCATCTAACCTCTTGGCCAGTTCTAATTTTTACATGAATATGTGCCTAATAAATTATATACATCTCTACCAGCCCTGGACACATGATTCCTCCTTGATGCACCTACCTGAATCCCTGATGCAAAAGGTCTGTCTGTTCAACTTATTTTAGCCTTTTGTAATTAATAATTTATATGTACTCTTTCCTAACCCTTGTGGCTCTATAAGAAATCGATACCCATACATTAATTTTCCCCAGCACACAATATTATACAAATAAACATTTGTTGACTTAAAATATTTATGCACCTATGCATGGGGGAGTGTGTGTGTGTGTGTGTGTGTGTGTGTGTGTGTTTATACACTACAAGTTCTTAGCATGATTTAACACATATGCTAAAAGTGTGTAGGTTGTTCCAAACATTGACTCATATATAAAAAGACAATATAGGAAAAACTTATGCAAGGTGAAGCATGATAATTCCATCAGGGCTATGGTATTTCACCTTTAGAGGCCCAGCTAGTCACAGACCATGTGAACCTGCTTTCAGGACTTGACAGACATTGAAAGTGAAAATCATTTTGCTCCAAGTTCCAAGTTAGATCACACGCTGGAAATTGATTCATCTAGGTTACATTGCAGATAGAGAAATACATTGGAAGTTTCTGCCTGAGAAAACCAGCTTGAAAATCATGTGAGGCTTGTCACTCCAGGAGACTTTATGTGAAAGTAGTCTGAAGTAGAAGTTTGGAAAGGACCCATACTAAACTGAACTATTGCCAAGATTATTAACGCATCACTTTGATGAGCCAAGAATTTCCATTTTTCCCCACAGGGGAGGATGTCTCCAATAGTCTGAGGAGGAAAGAGCACAGTTTTTTTTTTTTTTAAGAATAATGAATTTCAACTTGAAGAAAGAATTGCAGTGAGGTTTTGACAGAACCTGTTGGGAAGTAGAGGCAAGCATGATGTTTTATAAATGTTGGTATTGCAATGAGATCATTTTTGGTAGGTGCCTTCTGATCATCTAATTAGTATAATGTCAGCTGGGTTTGAGAATCATTTCTATTTTATAAACCATCTGTTTTGTCATAAAAGTTTCTTTATAAGCCATATGTAGGCAAAGCATTTGTCCTTTTTTTTTTTTTTTCAAAGTTATCTTCTGTGTTCTATATCCTGTGGCCTGAATGGTAATTTTAAACTGTTTGAGGAGAAGGTAGAGAGCCTGGAATAAGAAATAAATGTTTGGCAAGTAAGAAGAATCAATTGATTGAAGATATATATGGGCATCAGTGGTCTCATTCACTGGCGAATACATCTTTGATCCCTGTTATGTGAAAGGAACAGTTTTCAAAATCATGAAGCCTTAGGTCATGTTGCCTTCTAAGCTTCAATTCCCCTATTTAAAAACGGGAAAATAAACCTAAGAGATTTTGTAAGGAGTTAAATACAAAAAAATAATGAAAAAAAACTACTTTATAATAAATGATATACATGAAATATATATATCACAATTTTATAAAGTAAACATGAAAGAGCATTTGCAACAGTCTTATACATTTTTATCACTGTCCTCAACAGTTACTAATGGCTTAAAGCTGGCTAGCATGAGTCAGTAAACAACTTTTGGCTATTGGTGACTCTCAAAATTCTTCCCCAATTGTTTTTTCATATGCATTTGTTGAATACGTGCATACATCAACAAGCTAGTAGGGTTAAGGAGCAGAAGATATCGAGAGTGTTTTTCCTTTGTTTAAATTTTAACATAAATCCCCAGCACATATCTGTCCCTCATTTACTCCCATGTGTCACTTGATCAGAACTAGATGGCTGTGCCTGAGTTCTTTTGAGAAAGCCAAGAGTCTGGCTGCATATTTATAGGTCAGAAGCAATCACAAGTTCAAGAGCATTATTATCAGTTCAAGAATGTATAGATAGAGCCAAAAGATCAAGCAAGATGCACTGGTAATAAGCACAATTTTATACTCTTAAAAACAGTTCAGTAAACTCTGAATTATGAAAATTTTAAAGGATGCTATGTATTAATAATTGTAATGCAAAATAAATAAAATTTTTAAAAAAATATAGCATTCTTGTTTGGATAGCCAATTTATTGGTAGTAATCTTAGTAGTGTTGATGTTATTTGCTCATATTTGTTTAGAACTCTATACTTTTCTAAGTGCTTTAAAACAGAGTATCTCACAATTTATAGTTCTACCCAATTCATCCCCATCTTTCAGGAATTAAGCTTAAAAATGATGGCAGAAAACAACTAGATACCCAAGTTAAGCTTACACTTTTTCAGTCTACTACATGGAGAACTTTCTGATTATTTTATGATGTAACATTTCATAGGATATGTTATTGTCTTCATTTGTAAACATAATTCAAGAGACTCAGGAACTTTGCCAGTGTGTTGATTCCTGATATGATTTGAACCTGACACTTCTGACCTATTTTGTCAGCCTGATTGCTGGCCATATTTGCACCCTGGGTTACTCTGTGAAATTGCTCCTGTGTGCACATGGAAAGGGAGGATAAAGAGAAACAGTAGTATAGAAACCAGTGCTGTGCTGGACAGAGGGTCACACCACATCGCCAGGTTGTGATGTATCTCATCTTGTAAAAGATAATGAATACTTAGCAGTTGCTTCCTGGATTCTAACACATTCCCTCGTCACATGCTGACTAACAGCTGCATTCACTTTATGAAAGCGAGTCAGATGGAGACAATCAATTGAAAGTGTGGAAGAAAAGGTTTTGAAAAACAGTTTCTGGAAACATTGATTTTAAATTTCACCTCTGCAATATCAAAGTCCAGAGCAACTAGTTTTGAAACTGTGAACACAAAAAATAATATTCAAAGAAATTTTCCGATAACTTAAAATATTTTCCAGCAAAACAGTGATGCCTAATATATATGAAGATATTTTAGGAATTATGTGTGAACATACACCATGTGACTGAAAAACAAGAACTTGATGAGATGGTTACTAATGCTGCAGGTAAGGGAGTGATGAGGGGTGAGTTTAACATGATTATCAATGAGCAGATCCTGAGAGTTTCAGCAGTTCCAGCATAGGATCAGATGTTAAAACTATCAGCAAGCAGAGGACATCAACCAACAGAGGTATTTCCTTGTTTGATCTCTAGTTGAAAACTGATAGATGATGTGAGTTTATTGAGATTCCTTGAGAGATCCAAAGAAACTGAGCTGGGGATCTTTTTGCAAGAGTGAATTTTTTGTACAAATAGTTATATAGGATGTAGAAATTAAGTGTTTTACAAGTAGTCGAGTTCTTAAATATATCCATATCAAGTTAAGTAGTACAGCAATGTTTTGCTTAGAGTTCATTCTGCTTACATTGAGACTCAGTGTTTTTGTGTTATTTTTCCCGTTTTGTGTTCATTGATTTACTGATGTATAAAGGAGTGGAAAGACAATATGGTGTATAGAAATTCACCAGGGAAGGGAACTTGAAATGTTCTAGTTACATGTTATCTAAAGCACATTTTATAATAAATTGGTTGCACAAGATTTGAAAGAGGGGGATTTCATGACCACATAAGAATAGATGGCATTTTATATTTGCTTTTAGACAGTGACCATATAAATTGACAAATTAAAGCCACTGAGATGTTTTGTAATTGAGATAGCTCTTCAGTTTTATTTGACTAAGTTTTTATTTGTTTGCAAATTTATATTCAATGACTCCAACTTGGGTAATACAGATAGAACTCACAGAACTAGAGTTCCTAAAATTACTATTGGGAAAATAATGGTTATTCCATTCCATTATTCCCTGAAGTTAATGACATGATAGCTCTGACCATAATATTTGTGAACATGTTTTGCTTCTTTTCAGGAGCTCTGAATAATAATTATAACTGTATTATCTCATAGCTACTTTTTTCTTAGTTTCAACTTCTTTAATGAGCACTTTTATAGAGTTTTATTGTTTTCAGACTCTTGTTACATAAGTTCTTGTTTATTTTGCCCTCTGCCTAGGCAAGGATGATCTCAAAACAATGCCTAATTGTTCTGGAGAAAAATATGTGTCACCCTGAATCATCATAAAGAAATTAGGACCACCAGAGACCTTCATTTGTCCTGGTTAGGATCTGAACAGCATATTTCTGTATGGGCCTCCTATAGCTTCTCCATCACTTTATGATGACTTTATTCACACACTGTTATTAACCAGGACAGCATATCTATCTAAACACCAACAAAGTCTATTTGTCTAAACACCAGCTAAACTGCCTATTGAAAATTGTTTTAAAACTTCTATGATTTTTGTCATATGCCATTAAATGAAAAGGCTTTGTAAAACCCATTTTCTACTGAAAAATACACTTCTGTCTCTTGCTTGTGCATAACTAATTTTTCCTCAATGTGGTGGCAGAAAAAAAAATCTAATCATATGAAATTTCTACTTCTATCCCTTTGATCCTTACTTGCAAATTCTTTGCTTCCATGAACATATTTGAACCTCTATCCTGTTAGCTCTTTCTCTGTTTTCGTGGCATCCCCTCCCCCAAAACACACATACACACACACACACACACACACACTCTGTAAACACACACTCATCATCATCAGGGACCTTATTAGGGTCACTGAAGTATTGGGAAAGGCAGTACAAAGGCAAAACCTACAGCATGCTGCTCAAGGTTTCTGTCCAATTTGCTATTAGTCAGCACTTTTGAAGAGCACTTGGTGGTCAAACTATAAATCTAGCAGACTACATCAGATTCCCCTATCTTGCCTACAAGGACATAATCTGCTGTGCTTAAAAACAAAATCAAAGAATACTCTATCATGCTTTCAGTTTGCTAGTCTAATAATGCTACCAAAGGAGAAAAATTGTCTTAGTTTGGCTTATCTTGTTATTCCAATCCATTAGGGAACTGTCATAAATCTTTATCATTTTATAATATTCCTGATTTCATTTATGCAAGTCTGTATTTTTCATTTCATTGAAGTAAGAATTTCTGACTACCTCCTGTCTATTGGCATCTCTCTCATCTGCAGTTTTGTAAATATTACTTCATGATTTTTCTCAATGGTGTTTGCAGATTGTTCATTTGTAAAGGATTGCTCATCCAAAATATTTTAAACTATTTGTATTTGTGGTCAGATTCAACTCACAATTCATTTGTATCATTGCTTAAAATCATCTTTATAAATTAATGTGCTTAGAATACTACATCAAGAGGCAGGTTCAACACAGGATTCTGTATCTAGCACACTGTCCCACCAGATCATGAAATGGTCAAAATCATGAAGAAAATAAGAACAAATTGATAATAGTACTCACAGATGATTAGAGGGCAGTGATCATTGAACAGAAAATCCTGAAAATCTACTATGAAACTTGTCAGAAAAACAAGAGGAAAGTATAATTCACCTATGGGAGGGAACTGTAGAAAAGAGACAGGTTTTATGCTGTTTGAATCTATAATCAATAGATACAAGTGAGTAGGGCTAGGACTTCTCAAACTTCAATGTCATCTCACCTGGGAAACATGTCAAAATGCAATGGCCGATGGGCAAGGGACTGTTTTACTTTCCAGGTGGTACTAATAATACTGCTGGCCCTGGGACACTGCTTTGAATATTTAAGGGTCCTGATCAGAGGCTGTCTGTGGCAAGGCCCAGCAATGTCTTTAATAAACCATCCAAGGCATTCTGATACATGCTGAAAAGTGGTACTCTAGGAGTTCAGGCAACCTAAGGTGAATTCTGTTCAGCTAGCCTATTACTCTGCCTTTACCACCACTTCTATGCTCCTCCCCTTCCAAGTTTCAGGCTCCACAAGGTTTTTCTCCCCAGTTTAAAACCCTCCTTCATTCTACCCTCAAGGGGAATAAATCAATGCTGCTCAAGAGAGCTTACAGTGTTGACTTGTTATCTGAAATAGAACAAAGCAAATTGGGAGATAACCTTTATCTTACCATCTACATGAAAAGTGAACAAAAGAAAAAGCAGCTCTTCCCAGACAGAAAAATATCTATCCCAGTGATCCACTCCAGGATGAAGCATTTTTTTTCTTTTGGCATTCTCATGATAGGCTGTCAAGCTTGCCTGCCAATACCCCACTCACCTGTCTTGGCATCGCACTGCCATATGGCAACTTGCACCAACAATAATGTGGAACCTGTATTTAGTTTTACTCCCAATATTTTCAGGGATCAGACCCGGAGAGCCTTCTATTAAAGTGTTTAAAAATATTTAAGCTAAAATCAGTGTGATGAAATATTTATTCTCCTGTTTTAAATAGGACCAGAGTCATATTTAGCATTTCAGATTCTTTGAAGTTCCATTTCTGGAGACATAAAAACAGCCAGAACCTAGTCCTCAGGCCCTCCAATCCTGGGCAGTCACCCACTTACTTTATTTTTCTTTTTCTCAATCTATAACAATTGATGTCAACATTTTGCAGGTAGGTGCATCTCACGGATCTGTGACAATCTCTTCAGCAGTAGTAGCTCATTAGAATTTCGATGTTAAATGCTGCTGCTGGTGGGTGGTTAGGGCAGCAGAAGGCATGCCTCTCAGGAATGACACATTCAGATCTCCAGGGAGACAGCAAGTTCAAAAAAGCTTCCAAGAGGATTAACTAGTTACCATTTGGGGATTTGAAATCTTTGCATACATTATTTCTATGCCCCTGTTAATTATATCTCCAGATTGGAGTCATTCTTTACAAATATCAAAATGTTTGTTTCAAATCTCATTATGCCTTAAATTATATAGGAGAAGCTAAGGCCCCTTGAACATTTTCTTCCTCCACTGTATAAACCCCTTTCCTTCCATGTGACTGTCTATATAGGATCAATGTTTGTATTTTGACCTATATTCAGAGCTGATATTTATATAATACCATAGCACAAACTTTCTAAAAATCATTTTTAGACAATAGCATGCTTTACAAACCTAAACATTCACCTATAATGCATATATCAGATTCATTATTTTGAATCATTCAAAAAGTAGAAATATAAATTTGAATATAGCTACTTTATATAACAGAATGAATTATAAACACCAGTTTCTTCATATACTTATTTGCATATTACTTTCAAGTTTTTTTAACAGTAAAAAGAAACAATAGAGTATTTTTTAAAAAATCTCTTTTACTCTTAAGAAAGATATTGTGATAAATTCAAGATTTCACTTTCCGTGAATTTTTTTTAATACCACCTCTGGCTGATTTAGAGATTTCTCTCTTATCCTTTATCTTCTGTTTAGTTATAATATACCTAGCTATGGATTGACTTATTTTATCTGGAAAGCTATATGTTTCAGTACTTTTACTCTGCTTTTTTGGTTGGACAGCTTATATCTTTGTTTTAAATCTTTATAATCCTTAGCTGTTGGTTTATTCAATATTGTTGTTCTGTCATTTCTCCCCCCCCTTTTTTTTTTGGTCCCCTCCCTCTGGGATTACTGACACACAACCTTTTCTTCCAGCCTGTTTTGTTGTAGAATTTATTGTGTGGTCCCTCAGGCTTTCATTGTGGGTCATTTTTGCATGACCATATTTCAATCCACTAATTTGCTGTTTAACTATATCTAGTTATGATGATTTCATCTAATGAACTTTTAATTGATATAATAATTACATTTTTTATTTCCATAATTTCTAATTAACTGTTTTTCATAATACAAAGGATTTTTTAAGGGGTTACTTTTCTCTTAAGTTAGTATTTAACTTTTCAAGCGTATTAAACATCTTCTAAAGTATTTGTTCCACAAAATTAACTTTATCTAGAATAAGTTTTATTGATTTTTTTTTATAAGATTTGATTTCTTCATGTGTTAGCATGGTTATAGTCTCATTTGATGAAACTCTTTTTTATGTTTCTTCTCTTTCCCTGCTTGAATTCCTTCATACTCATCCCACTTTGAATTGCGGTTGGCAGTTGTCTCTCAGATCCCCTGAGTCATCAATCAGACCATATATTCAAAAAGTGTTGACTCTGGGGAAGGCAGATCCTATCCCAGAACCAGGAGAAGTCTGTGCTTGGCTCATTAATTCTTCATCCATGAAGTCTCTTACCCCAAGGTCTTTAGGTTACTCAGAGAAGTACTATTCAATTAAGTAGCCACTAGCCATTTATAGATATTTAAATTTAACCAATTCAACTTAAAAGTACATATTTTCATCATATTAGTCCCTTATGTCCAAGCATCTGTCTTAATGGACAGCACTTTGCAGGAAGTTTTGTTGGCTAGTGCTGCCCCAGAGCTTCCATTCCAGGCATCTCCCCTTCCCTTCTGTGGTGTTTTAGGATAACATTATTTGGAATGCATTAGCCATATACTCTGGTCTCCCAGTTTCAAGCAAAGATACTCAGTCTGTTCCTTTGTGCCATGGGATCATTTTTATACCAGTTCTCCCGAGGATGCCGAATATAATCCTGGCTCTCAGTATTGGGCCCAAAGCTTGTAAATCTGTGGTGACAGAACTGCTTTGTTTTTCTATTTTCTTCTCTGGTCTTTAAATCAGGAGGTGCTTTTATATTTTAATGATCATAAATAATTATTTGGAGCAGAGGGAGTTCTGGAGCAAGAATTCTGTCATCTCTTGAGCTGGGATTGTTACTCAGTGTTAGAACGCTTGCCTAGCATGTATGAGGCACTAGCTTAGATTCTCAGCACCACATGTAAGTAAGTAAATAAATAAATGTCCATCAACACTAAAAAAAGAAAGAGGTCTATGCATTTAAACTAATAAGTAAATAATGCATTTACTTTTATTGCAGACTTCTTATTCCATTATAATTTAGAACAATCTGTTATTTTTACACATACACATTTTATGGCCATTTTGGAGACTTCCAGTTTTCATAATAATGCTGCAATTAACATTCCTGAACTTGTCTTCTGCCTAAGTGTGGAAGTTCCTTTGTGAGCATATGGCAAGAAAAGGAACTGCTGACTTAGAGGGTACATGCACACTGGACATTGTTTTATATTGTTTTTCAAAATTGTTGCAACAATTTACACACCACTCTCCAAACTTTGCCAAGATTAAGAATTGACTTTTGTATATAATAGGTATAAAATGCTACTTTATGTCAATTTGCATTGGTTATTAAATAATATTTTTGGTTTTATGTTTTTTCCTTCTTGGTTTTCTTATATTTGAGGAGTGAATCATTTAGGGGTTTTGGTGTTTATCTGTTAATATCATTCACTGATGCTTGTTTTTCCCTTATTGACTTTCATAGAATACTCATAAAAGTAGAAATTTGTGGTTATGTTTTATAATGATCTTACTATCTTTGAATTTTTTAAAAACTTATTTCTGGGACTTAATTGTGCACAAGTGTTTGGTGTTGTTTTGTATTCAGAAATCCAATGTATTCATTTTTAATTATGGTTGATTTTTCTTTGTCTTACACAGTAAATTATTTCAGCCTACATTCATAGTGATATTACTTTCCTATGTTCTCTTCTACACCCTTAAATTTTTGTTTTTCACATTTAAATATATATCTGAATTTATGTGTGCATGTGGGTGTGTTGTGTGTCCATGTTTTAATTCTTCCTCCCACAAGGATGATGGGGTTCTATGATGCTTTGCATATGGATCTTCTCTCCCTCTGACTTCTGTGCTTCCTATGTATTAGACTAGTCCCATGTAGGTCCATTTCTCTTCCCACTGTTTCTCTTCCCTTGGTCTGTTTATCACATGACCCATTTTACACTACCTTTAATACCAGTCCTTATTTTTCTAGAAAGGTCTTCTTGGACCTCCACTATGTATGTCTTCAAAATTTCATTTGTTTACTAATGTACTACTTTCACAATTTAATGTTCTAACATTTTTAATCACACAAATTCATGTGCATACAAACACAGGGAAATTAAATTTAATGTGTAGATAAATTTGAGAGATTTTTCATTTTATAATCCCCCTTTTACTCATGAAATTCATATACCTATTTCTCCATTTATATAATATTTTTAGTTCCTTCGTAGAATTATGATTTTGTCCAAAAATATCTTATGTGCAATTGGCTAGGTTAATTCCACTGTAGTTTGTAATTTGGGTTGCCATTTTGAATGATATTTATATTGTTAAAACCCTTTTCTTTTCTAAATATTTGTTCTTGGGACATAGAGAAGCAGGGATACTATGTTATTTTTTTCCCAAGGTTAAATAAGTTCATTATTTTAAGAGTTTGAGTTTTCATATAGATTATACTAACATTGAAATGTAACAAATTAATGTCTTTCACTATTTTGTGGGGTAAAACCACCAGGAAATTAACTCAGTTTTTGAGTAAAGGTGTTTTTGATTTGTCTCTGACTTGAAAGGGAAATATTTTTACATTTTCCCTTTATGCAGTGTGTTACATAGGACAGAGAATCTCAAACTTTAGGGTGCATCAGAAACACAGAGAGGGCTTGTTTAGCCAGTGCTGTTCCTACCTATGCCTCCAAGTTTCTGAATCAACAAATCTGGGCTAGGTAAGATAATTTATATCCCAGAAGAAGTTCTCTGGAGATGCTATTGCTTCTGGCAAGAAAGATACTTGATGAGAGAGCCTGGGTACTGAGAATGGGAGACAGGTTGCTGAGTTAAACATGCTGCCTGGTGTGGCCAGGGCTCATGGAGAAGTTGCCATCTGAGCAGTGTCAAGGATAAGGGAGAGTGAGCCATGGAGATGCATAGACTAAGTTTCCCAGACAGGCAGAACATGAGCGGGAACCTGCCGTGTTTTAGAAACTTTAAGAAAGTTATGGTGATGGGAGTATTGTGGTTGAGGAGCAATCCTAAGAGGTAGGTTGGAGGAGTGACAGGAGGCCAGAAGGAGAGCTGTAGAAGGTCATCATGAGGACTCATTTCATTTGCAGTGGGGGACTTTCTGAGAAGATAATTTGACTTAAGTTTCCTAAGGATCATCTAATCATTGTGTTGAGATTATCAAAGAGCAAGTACAGAAACCTGGAGACCAAGAAAGGGGCTATTTCAGTCATCCAGAAAAGGATTATAGCAGTGGCCATGGGGAGACGTTATCAGGTTTCCATTCCTGCCCTTAGATGAGGGGTGTGAGAGGAAGAGAGGAGGCACAGTTGCCTCAGAAGCTCTTGATCTAAGCAATGAAAGGATGTTGAATGGCTATTTAAGGGAACAACAGTCTTGAATCTGAGTTTCTTTTTTTTTTTCCTTTGTGTATGAGAAGACCTATATGAAGAATCCAAACTCTGTCCCAGTGCACTGGATGTGAAAAGATAGAGGATTTATGAAGTTCATACTTTGGAGGCTGGTATTTTGTGCTCCTTGTTTTGTTTTGTTTTGATACAGAGGCTTGAAAACAAGGACACTCACTGAGCCACATTCCCACCCCATTTTATTTCTCGCTAAGTTGCTAGAGCTGGCTTTGAACTTGTGATCCTCCTGTCTCAGCCTCCAGAGCTGCTGGGATTACAGGTGTGTGCTACTGCGCCCAGTTGGGGGCTGGTGTTTTTAATGAAGGGTTATTAAAGCATTAAGGACCACTTTTGTACTTCCTTATGGGAAAGATTATATTTTGAGACAGTCTAATGTTAGACCTGATTCTCTACACGGTGCCAACAATATCTCTCAATTACTGGAATACATATGGGAATACTAAGGTTTGCTGAGCTAGAGATTTGTATATAATTCTGCCTCTAATTCGTGCCTTTGAAAAACAGTAGTCTTTTCCACTCTCATCATTTTTTTTTTCCCCTGAAAACATGGATGGATGCTCCTCCAACAAAGTGAACTTTCCTTCTCACACCAAGATGCCTGTGGTGAACAGCTGCAGCTGCAGCTCTGTTTCAGGGACAAAAAAAAAAAAAAAAGTCTTACGGAACTACTACACCATATGCTGCTTTGTCATTTTCCTAGGCATTTACTTATTCCTAAAGAGCCAAGAACAACTTTTTCTGCTTCTGATTTATATAAAATATTTATCTTATATAAAGATGTGCCTTCCCTTTTTCAGTTTAACTCTGATTACCTCTGATTCTCCCTGGATATGGAATGGATTATGCCATAATTAAAAGATCAGATTTTCATAAAAGATAGAAGTTGCTAATCTTAAATAGGAATTGATGTCTTTTGTTAATAGTCCAACAGGAAAAGTATCAATGTATAGCAGAGACAAGAGGGTTTTTTTCTTATTTATCGCTTTTATTTTGAAATCAGATATTTTGAAATTATAATACAAAATGTATTTGATATTCACAGTCTTTTTAAAATTTATTTTAATTATGTAGATATGATAGCAGAATGCATTTTGATTTATTATACACAATTGCAGCACAACTTTTTATTTCTCTGGTTGTACACTATATAGAATTGTACTACATGTGCAGTTATACATGTACCTAAACTAATAATGTTCATTAATATCATTCCACCATCTTTCCTGTCCCCATACATGCTCCCCTCTCCTTCCTCCTCTTGCCCAATTAAACAAAGTTCATCCACTTTTCCAATGTGTGCCCCGCCTGCCCCCCCCCCCCATTATGGATCAGCATCCACTTATCAGAGAGGACATTTGGCCTTTGATTTGGGGGATTGGCTTACTTCACTTAGCATGATATTCTCCAGCTCCACCCATTTACCTGCAAATGCTGTGATTTTGTTCTCTTTTAGTGCTGAGTAATATTCCATTTTTTTTTTTGTGTGTGTGTGTATGTATATACCAGTTTCTTTATCCATTCATCAACTGAAGGGCATCTAGATTATTTCTACAGTTTAGTTATTGTGAATTGAGCTGCTATAAACATTGATGTGACTGCATTTCTATAGTATGCTGATTTTAAGACCAAGGAGTGGGATAGCTGGGTCAAATGATGCATTGTAAATAATTCTTTAAAAAAAATGTTTATTTTTTAGTTGTAGTTGGACACAATATCTTTATTTCACTTATTTATTTTTATGTAGTGCTGAGGTATGAATGCAGGATCTCGCACGAGCGAGGCGAGCGCTCTACTGCTGAGCCACAACCCCAGCCCCATTGTATATAATTCTTATTTAATTACTAACTCAAGTATAGTTGAATGAGTTTTTCTTTCCCTACCAACCAATTCAGTAACTCAGAAATAAGCCGTGACACAAAAATACGCCCACATATCTGGATTATTAAAAAAAAGTTTTAATATTAATAATATTAAATTATTTAAAAGTATTATTAAAATTGCCTATTTTTTAGTATTTCTGGCTATATATCATTAAAAATAAAAAGTACAGTCATTTTGTTAAAAACACTGACCATTACTTTCTAAATAATTAAATAGGAGAAGCTTGTTTGGTGTTTCCTCTCACCATCATCACCAAAATTTCATTTCAGAATAGACTATTTTTGGAGTTGGGCTCATAGAAAAGAGGACCAATTTAGGAGTTTAAAAGGCCTGGTATGAATCTCGAGACTCTTCTTTGGTACCTCTGAAAATTTGTCATCCATTCTCTTTGAGTGCTTCAGTGACAGAAAATGCATGTCCTGCCATTGTGATCCAGTTTACTTTGTGATTTCTCTGTTGCTCCATATACATATTGCATTTTTTTTTTTGTATTGGGGATTTAACTCTGGGGTTCTTAACCACCAAGTCACATCCCAAGCCATTCTTACATTTCATTTTGAGTCAGGTTTGTGCTAAGTTGCTTAGGACCTTCCTAAGTTGCTGAGGCTGGCTTTGAATTTGTGATCCCCTGCCTCAGTCTTCCAAGTCAATAGGTTAACAGGTGTGTGCCAATATGCCTGTCTGTATTTAAATTGTTTGAGTCTTAGTTTCTTCAACTAATAAATGGTACTCAAAATAGAAATATCATAGGGCAGAGACTTAAAAGAATATAAATAAAATGAACCATTGATACTGTACAAAAAAAATCAGTCATGCTATTTGTTATTAGAACTATCTTTTAAGAATTGCATCAAATCTTTTCCTTAAAGGAGACATAACATCCTTGAAAGTTTAAGATGTGAGCATTCTCTTAGCCAATTCAAGATGCGGTAGCAAGATTCATAGACTAGGTGACTTATCAACAACTGTATTTATTTCTCAAAAATTCTGGAACCTCAAAAGTCTGAGATGAGGATGCCAACACAGTTTGGTTTGTGTTGTTTCCTCCTCCATGTTGCAGACTGCTGACTTCTTATCCTCACATGGCAGAAAAAGAGCAGCTAGCCCTGGCCACCTGTTATAGGGACATCGATATAATTTTGAGGGCTCTACTTTCATCATCTAATTTATTCCTAGTGACCCCACTCTCACATACATCATATTGAGAAAGAATTTTATCATTTGAATTTAAGGAGATACAAACAGTCCAAAACATATAATAAGTGAACTTGAGATTTTTTGATACCTGTGCAATTTTATAGAAATAATACAAGAACTTAACTGATAGGATAATTATATAGAGAACAATTGCAGGAAGATCTCAAGCTGAAGAGAATATTTTAGATTTAAGCATTCAGGTAAGTTTACAATGGAGGCAAAATTAATCATATATGCAATATGTTATATAGGTCTATATGTACACAGAGATATGTATATATATACATACATGTATATATATATATACATATGTGTATATATATATAAGAATGTTATATATGTATATGTATATGTGTACATAACAAATTCATTATATAAACATATACATGTATATCTGTGTGTATATATATATATATATATATATATATATATATATATACAAATGATGTGTGTATATGTTTGCACAGATATATATGTTTGCACAGATATATACATGTCCTTCTCTACAAAAGTGAGAAGGATATTATGACTCAGCATGAAGACATTTCTGAATGATTGGTTGCCCTGTAGAAGTCCTATAAGAAAGAAGTAGATATAGAGGATTCACAGTGTTCTGCTGATAAGAACTAAAATTGAAGTCAGCCAAAGTGACCCTTGATAAAATTAATGGTTTTTTGTCCAAACCAAAATGAAGACCTGATTCATTTCATGACAGGCACTTATGATTATTGAAGAAAGGTATTAGGAAAAAAATAACAGACCTTAGAGTCTAGGCACTCTGTTATCTATACCAACTCTAATAACATCATGGAAATCAAATTAAGGGAAAAACTGATTACTACTGATCACCAAGGTGTTTATATGTAATTTAAAGGATCCATAAAGAACAACTGGTGGACTGATTTCAAAATAAATTATCATAGAACTTGAAATTTAAATGCTTTTATCACTAGAATATAGATGCTTTAAATGATGTAATATTAAAACTAATATTTTATCACCATTTTAAATATTTTATATTTTCATAATTTGTTCAATACTTTATTACAATTTTTACTCAGGAAAATAGTTTCTATTTAATCAGTGAAAAATTACTATGGAATCACATTTCTTAAAAATTATGACTAGTAATTTACTAGTTCTTTCATTGTTGATGTGGACTGGCCACACAACTGAACCTTCTCCAGTTTATTCAAAAGGAAAACAAATTTTAGAATTTTAATAATAAAAATAAAAATATGATAACTTGAAAAATGCAGGAGTGTGCTTTCTATGAACCAAGAACAATAGCATGGTCATTCTTGTGATTCCGGTCATTTTTCCTGTGCTGTTCAGTGTCTTCTTTTTTCTCATAGCAAAAGTTAATACTGAAACTAAAGGTTCTAGTATGTAAGTGGACAGCTGTGAGCAAAAGGAAAGTAATTAAAAAGCTTTCCACTGTTGTGCAGTTAAAAGTTATGATCAAAAAGCCCTGGGCACAAATCATAGCATCCTATCTCAGGAACTTTGTGACTCAATCAAATTACCTAATCACTACACACCTCCATTTGTCATGTTTAAACTCATAACTAAAACCCTGCTGACCAACAATACTGGGTGGAATAAATGACAATTATGTAAGTGTCTAGTACAGAATCCAGGAAACTCTAGGCACTGATAAAAGTGACTTCCTTTTCTACATCAAGTAATTTAGATTGCAATCAGGAGACCCAGTCTCTTTTTATTTTCTTCTGTCAAATGATTTTTTTAAAGTGCTCATTATAAAATGGACTAATTATGTTGTAGCCTTGGGAAGTTTTAGAGGAGGTCATTAAAGTAGTAATTGTAATTGTGGTGTGACTTTTTTTTTAATACAATGCTGATAATAAATCCCCCAGAAACTTTTATATGGTGTAATATTTTTACTCAAAGCTAAGGAACAGATTGCAAAAACCAGAACTCTTCATCTTTAAGAGAATTTTATGAACTTTAAGTAGTCAGTGATCAGGGTTCTCTAGTGCATCAGACCATGGAGATTAGCCCTGTTGGCAAAGGAGGAAATGAGTGCCCAGAGGAATTAATCACCCTATCGAAGTGCTGAACAGGGAGCGAATACCTATGTGCCCTATAGGTGCAGTTACATGGCGGTGAAGTGTATAGACTGTGGTGAAGTATATAGACTGGATGGACTAGTGCAGATTCCTTATGAAGCTATTGGAATCATTTCTATTTATTTCTACAAGTTTAGTAAGATCTCTATTTAGATGATTAGGGAAAGCATCTTTGGTGCTGGTGTTATAAAAACATGCCTGGGTGATTTACAGTAGGACTGTGAGCCTGTGAGTTCCACATCCACAGATTCAGACAAGTGTTGATAGAAAATATTTTGAAGAAAAAGTTTTCTCTTTACTGAATATGTCCAGACATTTTTTTTCTTGTTATTTTTTTTTCTTATTATTACCTAGGTTATATGGAGGTAGGAGGTCTTGTTATATAAGGAATTTAACCATTTATTGATTTTGATATTTATGGGGAGTCCTGGAACCAATTCTTGATTAATACTGAGGAAGAATTTATAGATGTATCTATAACTGTTTAAATCTATAACTGTACATAGGTCTATGGATCTTTTTGTATGACCAACCTGCTCATCAGCTACCTTCTTGCCCTTATATCTGTTCCCTTGACCTTTTTCAGATCTTAGACTCTCTTGATCAACACCTTCTGAGTGCAGTTGGCCAGTAAGAAACCATAAATTTGAAGGCTTTCTCTCTCTGCTTTGTTTCCTGTTTTTCTTGGTTCACTTCCTATAGAAATGAGGTTTATGTAGGGTTTTAGCTCCTGTCCGAGAGACCCACTGGCTTTGCCTTAGTTTCTTTGACTTAGACATGTCCCTTCAGCCTAGGGATAAAGTGATTTCATACTGTTTACCAGTCCTCCTTACTTCACTTCCTGTTTAGCCTCTCACCCCTTCTTCTTGTGTGCCACCGATGGCTTTTGTAAAAATTCCTTATTTCAAAGAAGTTTCTGTTTTCAAATATGTCAACTGCAGCCTTCTCAGCATATTTAATTTTAAGTGAGCATATGAGTTAAGATATTAGAATACTTTAACATGTTGAGTCCAAAGCCTTATTAAATATCATGGTATCTTTATTTTGGGCGTTTCCAGATTGATTAAATTATGCCATTAAATGTGAGTATATTATTATATTTTTAGTCTCATTTTTATCTTTCCTTAACAGATGGTTAATAATAAAATGGAGAATTTAAAAGCATGCATAATACTATCTGAGCAGTCAATAGTAACACAAGAGTGAAAAATAAAATGTTGGTTGAACTTTGAAGTCAAATTGAAGTTCTAATACATGATTTCCATGTGATCTTGGACACAGAAGTTAATTTCTCTGAACTTTGATTCCTCATCCATAAAATAGTGGAAACTATATCTTTTTCATTGCTGGGTGTCACAGGTTTATTTTCTCTAATTTTGGTAAAGTGCTTAAAACTTGTGTTTTTTGTAGAGTATGTTTTCAAGGGTGATTATTCATCTGTTATTCTACAACATGTACAAGTACTTTCTGATAGCATTTTCTGGTCAGTTTTTTTTTCCTAAATAAAACACATGTAAAATATCAAATATGAGCACCTACACTTGATTAATTGAATCGTGTGTGTGTGTGTGCATACGTGTGTGTGTGCACGCGCAGAACATAATCACTGAGTATTGATTTCAATTTGCTGTTCATCTTTGGTGTTTTCATTTCATTTCACCAAACACTTGTTCAATATCCTTCCTCTGATTTTCACTTTGAGTTTACACTCTGTGGATATCTGCTACATTTTTGTTAACTTGTGTCAGATGCTTTCTGCTTTGTTTGAATTTAAGGTCAATAGTCACATCCCTCTCACTAGGGAAAGACTATCTATTCTCATCTCTAGCTCACCTATTCTGGCCTGTGTTTTGTATGATTTTTCCAGTGCCCAAGGACATTTAGATTTAGAATACTGTATTTCACTATCCCATCTGGTCCAAGCTAGTGACTTTGATATTGCTACTTCTTTTGACCTGGCATTGTTACCAGAAAATAAGAGTTGAGGGTGAGGGTGTTACGAGAACTCTAGCCAGTTGAATTGCACTGAATGCTTTCCAAAAGAACATATGTTTTCATTGGAAGGATTCAGAAAAATCTGGTATCGTGTATGGCATATGAATTTAGGAATAAGTCTTTTCTTTTTAAGAGGAAGTGTGAAACAGCAGAAAGAACTCTAGATTTAGAAGCAGAACATGTGGGTCCTGGACCTTGTTTTATCCTTAAGACCTTTATCTTAGGCATGTCCCTCCATCTGGTTTATAATTTTCTCTTCCACAACATGAAGTGGTTGGAACAGATACTCCCCATGATATCTTCTGTGTCCATGATTCTGTGTTGTTAGAAAAAGTTTAGATTAGGGGCAAATCTATGCCTGCATTTGGTTTAATTTGGATGCTCTATTTTATTGTGTTGAAGATATACTATTGCATTGGGGGATTTGCATAGAAAGAGAAATGAAGATATCACTGTTTTAAGAACTTAACAAAGCCAAGCATGGTGGCACACACCTGTAATCCCAGTGGCTGGGGAGTCTGCAGCAGGAGGATCGCGAGTTCAAAGCTAGCCTCAGCAAAAAGTAAGGCCCTAAGCGACTCAGTGAGGCCCTCTCTCTAAATAAAATAAAAAATAGGGCTCAGGATGTGGATCAGTGGTCAATTACCCCTGAGTTCAAGTCTTGGTACTCCCTGCTCCCCTCCCCCCAAAAAAGGAAAACTCAACCAAGCAAAGAACTTACATCATGTTTTACCAAATTATGTGATGTAACTTATGTAGCATCACCATTAAGTGAATGTTTTTTTTTAAATTTCAAAAATGCGAGAATGTAGGAGTGCTTTTAAGAAAAGCCACCATCCATGGATCTATTCCTTCTCCAACTTTCTCATCCCTATTCCCTTATTGAGACCCTCTCCCCAACCACACACAGGCAAGTTTACTAAACCCTTTTCATTTTTAATTTTCCTATTTGTTGATTTTATATGATATGGAGCATTGACGTTATAAATAAGTCCCTTACCTTGCTTCCTATCCATTCTGCCTCATCAATACCTGTTTCATCATTATTCTCAGTTTCCCAAGATGGTCTTCATGACACATTTGAATAGAGGAATATAGTTAAGAAATGGGGGATTTTGTGTAAAACTGTGGATGCTGTAGTCACATAATTCCCTTGTTTCTTCCTAAAACATTTTCAAACTTAAAGTAACGATTATGTTTGACTGAGTATCCATTTAAACCTACAAGTTTGTGCTTTTTTTCTTTTTTTTTTTTTTTTTTAAGGTCAGACCTCACTTTCATCTCTCAGCCTGAGTTGCAGGATGCTTTTAATATGAAATCACTTTCCATCCAATCCAAGGCTTCCTTCTTGCTGATGAATGTCATGCATAATGAAAGATTATATCCATTTATCCTCAGCAGTAAATCATTTATCACATGAGGGAGATATATTATAGTGAATTCTGATCAAAGCTTCCCACTTCCTTTAACCAGCAGAAACGCTACACCCTGTTGTACAATATCCTGGGAGAAACAGGGGAAATTATACTGTTGAATGAGGGTTCAGTAACTCTGGGGGCTTCTAAAATGGCTTTTAAAAACTTATATTTCTGGTAGAACCCCCTATGATTCAGATGTATGAACTGTAAAAGTTTGTGATTCTTTTGCCTTGTTCACTTAATTAAATCAGAAAATTGTGGGACTTTTTGCAGCTTGCTCGGTGATGTCTGCAAACCGATCTGTGAATGACACTATGTGGATACTTTGCCCCTTTTCTTAGACAATAATTATTACGACTTCTTTCTGAAGCATGCTGCGAGTGGTTTTATCAGTTCGATTACTAATGAGCTCCTTCTCTCCTTTATAATGCCAATCATAGGGATGCTTTTTAAATGGGAATTATCTCCCAGATTTATTTTCTTTTCACTCTTCCTTATCAAGCTGTGTACTGTTTTGCTTCAGGGAATCACCCACACAATTGAGGCAGAGAACAAGGCTGACCTCTTTGATCTCTTGTGGATAGCATACTCTCTCATCCTCTCCTACCTGGAACAGTGAATTCCAGACAGGACATTGCAGCCCCCCGGATGAGTCTCTTCTTAACTTTGATCATTGGTTTTAGGTTATCCTCGCCCTGTGTTCCACATCTGTGTTTGCCGCTTTTCAAAGTCAATAGCTTGTGAGTGCCTCAGTATTATAATTATCCTGAGCAAAGTCAGATGCAGAATGAAGCAGGAAGAATGGGCTCTTTTTGACTGCTATCTCACTTGGGCTGTTGGCCAGCAAGCTCTTATGGTTTATTCAGATTTTATGCAAAGTAGTAAATGGTGATCCACACAATCAAACCAGAAACGTGCACTCAACACTGTCAAACAGTGTTGTTTCTTTCAGTCATCTTGAGCCTGTCAGTGCTTGGCCATTGAAAAAGTAGGCATTGAAATTTATATTCAACCTTTTGAGACTGTGTGAGCTCATCAAATGTCTTTCTTCCTTTATAGAAGTTAGTATAATATGTGCCCAAGTTCTTATCCTTAAAATGAGAGATTATGAAATTGATCAGAATGGGATATGGTTATTGCAAAATTACTACCTATTAAATTTTACCTAGGTGTTCCTGAAGGGAGTTCTTACTTCCTTGATGATTTGTATTCTTTTAGTCCCAACAGATAAGAGTGCCAGATTGAGCAAATAAATACAGGACATTCAGGACACTGAATTCTATTTGAAGTTCAGATAAACACTGCAAACATTTTAATGTAAGTATAGCCCACATATCATAATATTGACACACATCAGAAATATTGATCTGAAGTTCAGTTTTAATGGGTGCCCTGTATTTTATCTGGCATCAATACACATAGGAGAATTCTGTCCACCGTGGCCCACACAGCAGGTGAACCATTAACCAAATGCAGGCTGTAAGTTGGCTTGAGAAAATGAAAGTTCAAAGAAATATTAAGAAATAAAGACAAAAGACACAAAAATGGAGCAGCAGCCAGACTCAGTGGGTGATCCAACTCTGGTGAAGGCTGGATCTAACAAACAGAATGAAAACCTGCAAGTTTTTTATATAGGTATTATCATTAAAGGGTTTCAGTGTGAAAAACTTTTTGAGGTATACTGCCCTTCACTTCTACCTCCTGGCAACTGGGATTTGATACCAAGGCTTTTGAACTGGTGAATTTCATGACAAGCACGTAACTTTCCTATCAACAGGAGTCATGTTGCAGATGGGTGTTCCCCTGGCACCCTTGCACCACAGGGTTCCCCAAAGCAGGTCTCACTGTCCAGGTTTTACATAGTTCAAAGCAGTGATTTATTAACTGCTCAAGACAGAATACACTTCCTGGTCTTTGTTACTCTATTAATATCAGTCATTCTCCCACTTGGTAGCTGCTATGGACAGAGGAGTTATGGATTGTGTTCATAGTCCATTATATATGAATTGTCACATTCTCCATAAAGACTGTATTCTAAAATAGGGCCTGAAGGAGGCAATAAAGGTTAAAGGAGTTTGTAAGGGTGGGGACTTGATCCTTCAGGAATATAACTACGTAAGAGGAAGGCAGGGAAGATATCCACGCCTGGTGAGGGCACAGCAGATTTTGGCAACCTAGAGATGGTAAGACCACACCAGACAAAGCCCTTGAGAATATCTTGATCTTGGACTTCAAGTGTTGAGAAATATAAGAAAATAAATGGCTGTTATTTAAGCCACCATCTATGACATTTTGTTAGAGCATGAGGAACTAATACAGTAACTTTGGGATGCCCTGTTGTGGCTTGCATTTATTTCTCTTGCTGAGCTGGGAGCCAATGAGTGTGGTCATTACCTTTGTGGATTGCATTAATTAGGCTTATATTTCTGAGCAAGTGGAGACAAGTGAGAGTCTGACAGTGGCTGAACCTAAGCAACAAAGTCTGCAATTGGCCTGTCTCTCAGTCTTAGTAACATCTGAATTCAAACAATGAAAAAGAATTATAGGAGGTGGATCTGACAATGAATCCTGGTGTACTATTGGCTGAGAAATATCAAAGGCAATCATAAGAACTTTTAATTAACTAGAGAAACAGAGGAGAGCCCGACTCTTCTCAGACTTTGCTGTTAGGACCTAAATTATCTACCACGATTGTCTGATTATTAGAAGTATTTACAAGAAATAAAGGTGGTGAGGGTGTGTTTGTATATGCATGCACAGGTGCACAAAGCACACCTTAAATCAAGACCTAGTCACCCCATTGGGAGCTGAGCATCTGAGCTCTTTGAGAGATTGTCCATAGGCCTCCATCACCCATCTAGGTGACAGAACTGGAGTTTATCCTAAATCCCGAAGACAAGCTTTATTTGTGTCATAATAGATCTTGTATATACTAGGAAATTAGTATTAAGGAATTTTCTCAAATTGACATGAAACAAAGTTCCATCCAGTGTCATTGTTACTCCCTAAGACTTTTGTTCTTCATTAATTTAATTATTATTTCATGATCTTTGATATTCCCATTATGAAGACTTCCCTCCAAGGGGCTACCCTGTTTTACTTTTATTTATCATCTTAGACCAATAATAGGTTATTTTTACTTTAGATGTGGTAAAATCAAACTATATAAGATGGGTTATTCAGCCCACATTATTGCTCTAAATAATATCACTCTGCATCCTAAATTGTGCAGTACCTTCATTCCATGTTATGTACTTTTATTTTGTGAATGAGGTAGTGACGTTGAAATACAGCTTCTGGGCAAGTAGGGGCAAAAATTGTTGAAGGTGAAAAGGTTGATTCAGACAGATTAAGAACTCCTGAGCCACTGATTCTCCAAGAATGAAAGTGCCATAAAGTGGAGTCAAATGACTGTATATGAATGGGCTGCTGGCTCCTGGTACTGAAGTTGACCAGCAGAGTGTACAGGTAGCCAAGGGACACAGGCCCTGATCATCTATGCATGGTTGAAACAACCTTATGGCTGAGTAAACACACATTTGTTATTGTAATTGTTTAACTTCTCAATCTTGGCATTGTTCTCCTTTCTTTATGGCTCAGATAAGAGATGAATGCAGCATACCTCCTGGATTTGAGCAGATGATTTCAAATTCACACCTCAGATCATAGCAGTATAATGATAATTGGCTTCCCTCTATTTTTGAATCCAAACTTTGCTAAAGGGATAAGTTTTTAAACACATTCATATTCTTAAGATTTCAGACAGAACTCTGTTAGCAAGAAATCTCAGAGTGACATTATGAATCCCAGTTGCATCAACCTGGCATTTGTGATATACTTGAAAGCTACTGATATCACAATGGAAAATCACCATCTAGAAGGCAACTGCTACTCTGCACTTTTCAATAATCCAATCCCAGATTCTTCCTTTTATGGTTGAAAGGATTGTGGAAAGGCTGTACCCAGTCTCTAGGTAATTTTAATATCAATTGGTTAGCTTAAAGATTTTTCTGTCTCAATTAGTCCTCCTTTTTAAATAATACCACTTAATTAAACTCTCAATTCAGTAGAAAAAAAAAAGCCTACACTTTAATCAGTGTCACAATATTCTCCATATTCAAGTCTAGATTTCAGATTCAGTGATGACTGGGCAGAGAGGGAATTTCTTATAACATCATTCATGTCTTTGAGCCAAAAACTCTAGGCTGCAGATCTTTAGCTAAAAAAGTTTCTTATCTACCCAACACACATTTTGCATCCACAAAGGCCTGGTTTGAAATTCTAGTTCCTATACTCCCCATCTTCTTAATGCTGAGCAGTTCACTTGGCCTTGATGTGAATCCATGCATTGTTTTTTTGTTTTGTTTTTGGTTACTTGGTTTTGGCTTTTTGTTTTTAAATTAAGAATAACCTCTCATCAAGAAATGTCATTAACCTCTGACCTACATTCTCCCAATGTCCAAATCTCCAGCTCCATTCCAGCTTTTGGTAACCATGATTCTACTTTTCCTATGAGTTGAAAGATTTCTTTTAGATTCCACATGCAGGCAAGATGTTTCTTTCTGTACCAAACTTGTTTCGCTTAATACAATGTACTCCTGGTTCACATATGTTATTGCAAATGAAAGATTTCATTCGTTTTTTGTGGTAGATATTCAATTGTGTACATAACCCATGTTTTATTTATTCATTCATCCACTGATAGATACCTACATTGATTCAATATCTTGGCTAATAACAAAGATATTGAATGAGAAATGAGCAGAGAAATAAAGATATGTCTTTGACATATTGGTTGCATATTATTTTAATATTTATCCAAAGTATGTAGTGGGATAGCTTTATTATATGGTAGTTTCATTTTCAGTTTGTTGAGAAACCCCCATAATGTCTTCTGTAATTGCTATACTAATTTACATTCCCACCAATAATGTACAGAAAGAATAAACATTGCATAATATTATAAGTATAGTTTATAACAGTCCATTGTATACTTACAAATTGATAAGAGAATGAATTTTAAATGTTTTTATTACAGAAAAATGTATACTTACGGTAAATATATGATGTATTCACATGCTAGTTACTTGATTATCTATTCCACAGTGTATACATACTTCAAAACACCATGTTAAAAATTGTAACTATATACATAGGTGTATATGTATATATAATTTGTATTCTTCAATTAGAGAAAGAGTGCATTATCATTCTTTAGTAACAATTCTCCTTGAGAATTTTCTATACATCATTGATGAATACTTTTTTAATCAATATAAAGTTCAAGAAGTTTGTCTGTAAGTCAGTGACCAGAATCTATAACGTCATAGCTTTACATTTCAAAATCAGATAATAATTTACAAATCTAGTCTTTAATTTTAAAAAATAAATTGTGATTTCACCTCATGATATTTGGACTGTACAGTACTTTTTGGGAAAAAGATGGCATGTATGGCAATGTATATACCTGGGGGATTCCCATAGAGTATCAGAAGGTATCATAGGTGAATCAAGGAATTTAATGTCATCCCTGTTGAGTTTGCTCATGAGTCAAATACTTGCTGGGTGATCTTGAAGGGAGATAACTTATTCAGTTTCTGTTTCCTTATTTTTAAAATGAGGATGATTCAAATTTAACGGATATTGAAAACTAACATTTATTGAATGCTTACAATGAACTACAAGTATTTTATTATTCCTAATTATTCTAAAATATAGCTATTCTTATGATCTCTATTTTACACATGAAGAAAAGAAGTTATAGATACACTAAGCAACCAGTAGACAGTAAATCTGAAATTTAAAATTAGGCAGTGCTGCAAACCACAGTGCCTCTAAAATGTTATGTTTCATTGTCTGATGATTTTTTCATTTTCTCCAACCAAGTATTGACACTGAGGCCAGGCAGGATTTGCAAAACAGGGAAGAATACCTGGACGGGCTTTTCCTTTCTCAAATCAACACTTAATACACCCCTTAAAATTGTCAGGCTTATACATTACTTACTAAGTACTGTTTCCTGTAACATTCAAAAGGAAAGGCCACTTTTTCCTCAGGATAAAGTTTCTCTAGTTAGGAAGCTAACCATACAGTTTATCTGCCATCATTTCCCTCAGGACACTAATTGATATCTGCTATTTAAAATTTTATGTCTAAAATCAAGGTCAAAGAAGAAAGCATGTATACTTCATGGAGAATTTTTTGCAGAGGCCAGGTATGATACAGGAATTAAAACAAGCATTTGAACAGATTTGTATCCTTCATATATTTCCTCCTTCCTCTTATCATATATATTTTATTTGGGTTGAAACTGCAAAAGTATTCAATAATTTACCTAAAGTACATCCATACAAACACTAAGTAATCCTCTTAGTTATTGGCAAGTGGTGATAACACCTTGTGCTCATGAGTAAATGACCAGGAAACTAATAGATGAGGAGCAAGAGAATAATACAGTTTATTCAGTGAAACAGGTTTTATGTACTTCTATTTTGTTTCCCTACCAGGAGAAATTGAAGAATAATCTGAAGTATGGGGAGCTTATTAATAATGATTGAGAGACCTTTGATTTTCACTCATAGTCTTAATATGATTAGCCCTAACTGATTCACGAAATGGACTTCAAAAAATAAACTGGCATATGAGAATTAGAAGAGAAGAGCAGGGAATGGTGGGAAGTCAGGACCATGGGCTGCCTGCCAAGGTCAAATCACTTTCATATAGCCAACGAATGGAGATTTCTGGGGAAACATGAGCATGTGGCCTGATCATTTTATGTCTCTCCCTTGAGGTCTTCCTCATGAGGCCAGGTGATATGTTGTTGCTTCTGCTTCACCACACCAGATAAAACGAGAATTGAATTCCAGCCAAGGATGATGCATTTTGTATTTTCTCATCTTGGACACTATTATTCTCGTCTACTCTTTTGCTCAGGATTGCCTTTTAAAAGTTTTCACTAAAGCCAACCACTCTGCTTTTCCTTGGGGACATTATAGAAGAGGAAAAATAATTGAATGGGATGCTTTTTATTTCAGACACAGCTGGACAAGTGAGGGCAAAGTGGGAGTGACGTAAGGAGTCAAAAACTGATGTCTGCATTTGAAACTACGTGTTGGCCCTGTTCCTTCAGAAAGGAGAGCCCTCCCTGTCTACAACTTGATCCCAGGGTTCATCAAAAGAAGAACCTTTTCTGTTGCTTACACTGGCTTTGAGAGTCTCCAGCCCTCTCCCCACACCCTCTCTTTCATTGCTAGAGACCAATCTTTTATTTTGTGGTAACCCTCTCATAGTTGCCCTACAACTTCTCACTGGTCCTACTCTGCTTATGGATATTGTAGCCTCAATGATTCCTTCCCTCCCTG
The DNA here is from genome assembly GCF_021218885.2 of Marmota monax. Taxonomy (NCBI): domain Eukaryota; kingdom Metazoa; phylum Chordata; class Mammalia; order Rodentia; family Sciuridae; genus Marmota; species Marmota monax. The sequence continues at coordinate 2,278,605 of NW_026692881.1, forward strand.
TTGCTTTTTAAATTTGGAAATGTAAAAACACAGCATTTTTAAGAATTTACTGGTTTGCAAAGGAATAACACCTTCACCTGAGAGAAAACACAGAGGATCTGTAGCTAATTCTTTGCAGAGAAAAATGCCTCAGTTCTCAATTTCTTGTGGTTATTTCACCATTGATAATAGTTCTCCTAACTTTTTTTTTTTTAATGCCATACAAGGGATTGAACCCAAGGCCTCTCATGTTAGGCAAGCAAGCGCTCTACCACCATGCTACATCCTGAGCCCTCTCTCTGTTTGTCAATCCTGGCTGTTTCTTGTCTTAAGCATGCTCTTTTGCCTTGTAGTTGTAGAATCAAAACTTACTTGTAAAACAAATGAACTACATCATAACTTTTAATATGGTTGCTGTGATTCAAGTATTCTGCAGAGGGGTAGAAAGAAACCCAGAAAACAGTAGATGGATTCAGTAGAGTCTTAAAAAAGCAAGACCCAGTAGAGAAATAATAGAATATTAGCCTAGATCAGGCCAGACATGTACTTAGAAGAACACAAGCATTTACCAGTAATGATTGCATGTGTACTTATTGTTATTAATTCTGTTATGCTTTAGATCTTTCTAGGACATAAATTCCTCTTAATTTACACTTGTGTCTTTCAAAGGGGGAAAAAATAGCAAAAACACTCTCACCACCACCCAAACTAACAAAAATAAAACAAGCAATGCAGTGATATATCTCAGAAGATGTGCTTATCACACTGCAGGAAGGTCTGCCAAATGCAATTATTCAATGGAAGTACATTTGAAGATTATTTTTTCTTTTGCATCTTCTCTTTAGTATTGTCATAAATTCAATCTCCTTCATTGGCCTTGCCTGCTACCAACATTCTATCTTCACATTTGGATGAGTCTGAACTTATCAAGGTGATATATGGTGTGGTTTTTAAATGGGAATTTTAACATGTTGTTCTTCAAACCTGGTACCAATTAACAGTGACTCCTGCCTCCTTCATAAAGGAGCAGGGTTTGCTGCATATCTGGCCATACAGCTCCTGGTGGGCTTCCTAGCCTGCACAAGGCTGTGGCAATATCCTCATGCTTTATTATCTGCAGCCCACAGGTACAAAGACAGCAGGAATATACTTGCTGTGTGATTTTCCTGATACCCCATAAGCTCTGAACACTTGGGTTGGCCTCATACACTTTAAATCACTTTAAGACTGGAAAAATTTCAAACATATTTCTTTATTTTATTTCCCATGCACAAATGGAATAATGCATTCCAAGCAAAGAAACTTTAAAAAGCAAAACAAAACAAACGCAGTACTTCTTCTTAAACACTACCATTCCCCAAGGGGTACCATTTCATATTAAATAAAGACACAAAGATTGAGGGTCCTTAAAATCTCCCACATGTGTTAAAAATAAAATCTCCAGAAAAATGAGTGCACACAATAATGTATACACAGGACATAACTCACCATCATGAGAAAATGAAAAAGTTCTGTGTTACAGGTAATTCTCAATAGTATGCTGTACCAATATCAGGGCAGCTTCCAGAGAATAGAATTTTATTTTTTTCATCTCAAATGTGTTTTAGTCCTAAGTATTCTCTAACTTTCTACCATTATAAAACCAGAATCATGTTTCCTGTTTTCAAGTACAATAAATACATATTTAAGAAACATCATGAGACTATCTTTCTGCATAAACAATCATTTTTGATAGCATATGAGGATTCTGAGATATCCATATGTCAGAGGTCTTTGTTCTTAGCCTATGAGGAAAATTGCCAAATACACTTCAGAGTGCCAGGCTTAAAAAGATGCTGTGGAGAGCCTGCCTGATTATCTGAATTCCAATTTGGCTCAAAATGAAAGGTAAAGACATTGCCTAGGTGCCTTTCAATATTGCTGCTCTAGTTGCAGTAAACCTCTCCTAATAGTTTATTACACTGAGAAAACAAAGCATATTCTAAAGAAAGAATCCATGGCCCTCATCTCTAATACACCGGTCTCTTTTGAATTTTTTCTTTCTTTTTTTTATCAATTTCATAGATTTCTAACAACCACAGGATAGTTTTTTAAATCTGATTTTTATGCCAGTGGCACAATTTCCTCCTCTGTAAGTAGGACAGATTCATCCCATAAGCGACAATGGATGCTTCCCTGCTTAACTCAAGCATGACAGATTAAGCTTCAAACAGACCAGTAAATGCCACCTTCCCACTTAAGGAGACTGTTCAGAGGAGGCTTTGGGGCCTGCACTGCATTTGTTCCTTAACTGCCAGCTGATGTGCTGTTGCTGTCTGAGGCGGCCAAGCAGCCCTGAATGAGAAAGCTGTGGCCTGAGGTGTCATAGCTTATTGTGAGTGCTTCCAGGCAAATTCTTGGCATTTAAATTGTGCCCACCTCAGGAGGGTTGCCTTGTATAATGCCTGGCATAAAGCTGCCACTTTGCAATGTTTGTTTAATATCAAAGAGAATGGGAGAGAGAAACCTGAGCTTCTAGATGACTCTCAGACTTTGCCAGATGAAATGCTGATATTTTCTGACAAAGAGGTTTAGGTGACACTGGTGGGAAGAATAGCTAAGAAATAAATTAAAAGTGGTAAAATTAGCAAATGAAAAAACTAATAAAACACTAGGAAATGGAAAATGTAGTAGCCAAAATGGGTGATGTGTGATATAAGAAAATGCTTTTTAAGAGGAAAATGGCACTTGCAATATGTTTTTGAATGCATGTTGGAGACAAGTGTGTTACATTAAAAAGGGGGGAGGGGGGGTTATCACTACTTCCAGAATTATAATATGGAGATAACCATTATGTGCATCACTGAGAAGAGCATCTTAAAATCCTATTCAATTTGTCCCTTAGTATTGCATATATAAGAGAAACCTGAATTTTCTTTTTTAACTTTTTGCACAAAAATAAAATCTAGAACATTCCTGTTGGTGTCAGAAACAAACTGAATCAGATAATGCAAAAGCATGAATATACTGTTCTCACCATTATGTACTTCATGGCTATTTTACTTATTTACAAGCCCATGCATATATTTATAATTTATCCCTTTTCCTCAGGTGCAAAGAAGGCTACCAAGGAGTCCGTTGTGATCAATTTCTGCCGAAAACTGACTCCATCTTATCGGATCCAAGTAGGTCAAGCATTTTTCTTTTCTCTAATGTATTATATAGTTAGCCCTTCCTTGAAGCAATGGTTGTTAACTCTGCTAAAGCTTGTATTTCACCCTGTGTCTCTGAAAGCTGCCAAGCACAGAGGATGGTAACAAATGTCAATATTCAAAGCATGCTTCCAGCTCACTTGGTCAAGGTCTTCCCTAGTGGGGTTTTTCCTCTGGATTCGACACCTCCTCTAATCTCAGATGGGAACTAACTCCCAGCAGACCCTGCTACCTTAGCTCTCAGCTCTCACTCCAAATCACCCAGTACCAAAGTTAGGAATACAGAATAATGAACACAGTTGTTCACCCAAAAGATGTACCTTACTGATTAAGAAGTTGTACCTCAAAAAGTGCATAAGTTTCAAACAAACTTTTAAAACACTGTTCTGAGCAAAACCTATTTGCATATAAGTAGTTTCTTTGCTAACAATGAATTACATTTTACTTCATTCACAAAAGAAGACAATTTTCAATTAAGAAATATTATTAATCATTAGTTTCTGTTTCTGTATGGATTTAGAAATAGCTTCCTATATTAAAATGCCCAGTTCTGGTTAAATGTCAAATCTTTATTTTATCTATAAGTAGTTTTCTTCTCTTTCAATGGCTGCTACAATTGAATCATTACTAAAGAAAGGGGATTTTTATTGAACAACAATTTAGTTCAGTGAGGATAATGAGAGACATTTCCAAATCCTAGAGGCAATGTTATGTTTTCGGAATATTGAACTTGTATAACACGGATTTTCGCAAAATATTTTGTATTAACTATAGACAGAGGTTGTCCTGCTGGTTTGAATGGATTTTGTGGCATAACGAACATGTCTAGCTATCTTTCAACATCTTTTCAAAATGTATTTTCATCCTCCACTCCTGATTTCCAGCTACATGTCCTGAGGTGAATGCAAATTTCCTAAAATAAAAGAAGTTTTTGTTTACTTTGATTTAAATGAGTTTTATTCTGACAAGGTAGCCTGTGGATGCAGTAATTAGCACTCTTATTTGCAAATTTAACACTCCTTGAGAAAGTGAAGGTTGTTGAAAAGCCAGCTACCAGCACAGCCATGGATACCTATGTTCTCCGAAATGTAGGGCAGTGTTCTCTAGGAATTATCGAAATACCATGGTCTTATGGGACTATGTTGCCTCTTATTTATCATATAATTGTGGCTGCTTATTAAGGTAGTTTCTGAATAGCTATTTTTGGTTGTGGTTATACACATATTCGGAATATTAGAATCGCAAGCAAAAATGGGTGTGGTGATTCTTCCTTTGGTTTTTTTTTCTTTTTTTAGAAAGAAATTCCCTAATATATCCAGTTTCCTATTGGTTTTTCATTCTCATAGTTTCCTTTCCCTTTTCTCTTTTCCATATTTCCCTTTCTTCACTATTTTCTTTCCTTTCTCCTAACCTCCCTCCTCCTTTCTGCCTCCTTTTTCTCTCTTTCGTATGTAACTGAGAAATGTCTATAGAGTACAGAATACTGGGCTTTGCATATGATACAAAGTAGGTAAAATAACTTCCTTAAATTTTGAATCAAATTTTGCTATCCAATTAGATATCATAATCCATCATAGCAAAAAAGCAAAGGTGAAACCTTCAACTAATGACTGTACTCCTCAGAGAAGGATGATCCTCCTGTCACAGTGACTATTTTTGCATGCATATCATTTATTTATTTAGTTAGTTCTGTGATATTTCTAATGGTGAAAACATTGGATATTCTAAATAGCAAAACCCAAAAACTTTAAGTAAAATATCATATCACATATATTGCCTGCTGTATTAATCTGACATTAAAATGACAGCTATATGAAATATTTCTATTAACTGAAACCACAAAATAGAAAATAATTTTTATAAAATCACAAAAGGAAGATCCTATTTTCATTCAAAGGTGAAACAGAAATATGCTGAAACGCTCCAAGGGGACTTTTAGTATTTGGGTTACAGAATAATATGAAGTTATTTTTCTTTTACTCCTGTTTTCTGAAAAAAGGCTTATGATGATGTGAGGCAAAGTGCCAGGATTCCTTAAAATAGAAAAGCAAATAAGCATTAAGAATCCATGGATGAGTCCTGGAGACACAGTTTAAATGGGAAAAAATATTATATCTTCCATTCATGCATGTATACATTGATTTATTTTTGAAATCATTAATTTATTTTATCAATGTTTTCTGAGCAGCTACTAATCAATAAGAGTCTGTTAATTCAAAATTATGCAAATATGACTTAGTCTCTGAGTTCCCCATAGACTAGTGACACAACACACAGGTGTGAATCTGGTGTAACATTCACCCCAATGTGACCTTGGCAGATTTATTTGGCTCCCAAGCCTCAGGCAGTGGCAATAATGGTATCTCTAAGCATCTGTCCCAGAGATCCACAGGGTCATTTCCAGATGAATCTTATCTCACCCATAATTACTATGTGTGTTTAAATTTCCTGGGTACCAGATACTGTGCCAAAGGGTTTTTACCTGGATTATTTCAGTAAATCTTCCGAGTCACAGGCCAGCAGGGCATATAGTACAAATTGCCCACATTTTGTAGATGAGGAAATTAAACCTCAGAGATGCTAAATAAACTTGCTTAAGGTCACACAACTAGTTAATAAAATACTGGAGTCTTACTTCTCTTCCAAATGACTCCAGGGCGGCCTGTGCTCCCAAATGCAGTGTTCTTTCCTCCTCTCCCAGAACCCTCCCTCCCTCCAGTTATTTTCAACAGGACATTTATCACTCTAAATTTCATTGACTGAAACTCAATGACCTGCGGCAAACATCATTCTAAGGAACAATATTTGCACAATTTTCATATCTTAATGTAGCAACTTGAGCTTCCATAGAGATTTAAATCCCTAATGAAATTTTCTTGTCAAAATTCTTGCTGAAGGATTGTTTAATTTGCTGCTCGTGATATATTTGGAATGACTTTATGCTCAGGAAATATGCTTCCCTTTAATACTTCCATTTTTTCTCCTCTGTTCCCTTTCTTCCCTCCATCTCTTCTTCCTTTTTCTCCTCTCTCAGTATTTGCCCAATGCCTGCTTCAAGTCACTGAAATCCCAATAACAAGGGTTTGGATGCTTGTGCTCTTCTTTCTCCCTCAGACACTGTAAAGTGGGTCATAAACAAGTACCTTGATGATAAATCTTTAAAATATAATATTACATATATTAAAAGATAATATAATATTACATATATTACAAGATAATATAATATTACATATATTACAATCTCATATTACATATATTTGGGAAATGATGCAAAGGAGTTACTCTAAGAGGTTCAATGGCTGCTATCACAAGTGTCTTATAATCCCTAGCTGGGTCTTGACATGTGCTATTCCAAAAAATCACCCATTTTACCTCTCCCCAGAGAACCTGTAAGATTATTCCAGTCTATTAAACATATACACAACAATCAAACTTTATAAGTTAGATACTTTTTTTGAAAAGTATATAACTTAAAGTTTTTTTTTTTTTTCAAAAAAAGTATCTAATGCATATAACTGTCAGCTCAATCAGAACTTCCAGTGGATTCAATGAATTGCAACTCAACATTCAGATGACACCTTTGACTAATAAGTAGGGATTCTTGTGAAAGGTAGGAAAGTAACAAAGCAGAATGTACTCTTGTCAAGGCCAAGAGGATGTGAACTTCTGTGTAGGAGTCAGCACCAACTGATGAAGCAATCCTGAAGGGCATATTTTACCCTGCCTCCTGCAACTTCTGTACCTTCCCATGAATAGCTGCATTCAGATTCTAAGAAGTCCTCAATCTTCTTTTTCTTTATAATGTAATTGTTGCTCCCCACGAAACTGTGATCAACCTATTGACTCCTGCCCCTGTTTATCTTCCTGTTCACCTATACCCATTCAGGTCAGGTAACCTCCACCACCTTGACATGCAGCTAGACAGGAGCAGAGAGCAGTGGGCTAGCTACAGATTCAGGCATGTTTGTTTCTTTCATGTGTGCATGCCACTCTGAGTTCTCCTTGAGATCCTAACCAGTGAGATCCTGAGAGGGGCTCCCAGAACTAGATTCAGAGCAGAATCAGAGGCTGGGGTGGGATAGAGAAGAAGTCCTTCAGAAGTGAGTGTTCTCCTCCACCACACACATCTAGAGGCAGCCATTCTAGATCTTCCTGTGCCTTTCCCTCTCCATCAGCATGCTATGCCCCATGGCTGTGGCAGCAGGCAATAGGTCTGTGTGTCCAAGCTTTAGCATGCAGCTGGTATAGCTTAAACTCTTGGAGTCATCTATTCTCCATGGAAGAATAGAGACACCTCCCAGCATCAGTCCCTATATGCTGATATGCTTTCATCTGCAGTTGCTTTGGCTCTTAGAATCCAGGTTCTACTCTCAGAACACCATAGAAGATGTGAGAATCCTGGTGTGAATGTGGTTCGGAAGAAGACTAATGAAAAAAATGGTCTCAGGTTAGATTTCCATCATCACCCCAAACTCAAATTGTGTGCCTCAACTTCCTAGTAAATAATCACTTCAGGAGTCCAAAATTAGACCTGCCATAGCCTGTGAGTCTAGTCCAAGAGAGAGCACAGTTAACAGGGCTCCTATTCTGAATGGTCTGCAGGGACAACTAACTCAGGCCAGAGCTCCATCTCTTTTCCCATGTACCAGGACACCCACAGGATTGTCAACCACCAGTGTCTAAACCCTCAGTTTCAGGGCATAGGGGGTGCTCCTTTGTCATATCTAGCACAGTGAGGGGAGAGAATCTGAGAACATCTTGGAAAAGCCAGTGTGGGAACAGGGAGGGCTGGCTGGGTGTTTACTACATAGACACAGGAGGTGTTCCTGGAAGGGCTTTAACAGGAAACTTCCTCCATAAAAGATCCTTACTATCCTCTTGCCCCTCTCAGTATTTGTAACTCAGAAACATATGTTCTGTTTGTCAGCAATGAAATAGGGTATAATAAATGTGCTCTGAATTGGGGGTCAGAGTCTTTTTCTAATCTTGTGACTAGCTGCTGACTGCAGTATGGCCTTGTGCAAATCACAGTGTTAATTGTGCCTCAGTTTCTTTATCTGCAGAAGATCTTCTGGGCCTTCTAGTTAAAAGAAGGTGACAGACCCCTCATAACAGAGTAGGCTACACCTGCAAGCAATTCAAAAGTGGGGCCCAACACTGCCAAAATAACACCTTTACATATTCATTTATTTGCCAAGTAATTAAGCATATATAACGTATACCACATTTTATGCAAACTGTAATGATTACAGAATCCGTTGTCTTAATTTACTTTGTGATTATAACAAAATACCATAAACGGTGTGGTCTATAAGCAAGAAACATTTTTTTTTTTTTTTTTTTTTACCATCTTGGGCACTGGAAAGTTCAAAATCAAGGTGTTGGCAGAATTTTGGTGCATGCAATGGTGCATATCTGTAATCCCAGAAACTTGGGAGGCTGAGTTGGGAGGATCAAAAGTTCAAGGCCAGCACCCTCAACATGGTGAAACTCTATCTAAAAATTAAAAAAATAAAAAAAAATAAAAGGACTGAGGATTTAGCTTAGTGGTGAAGCACACCTAAGTTAGTCCCTAGTACTAGGTGGGGGTGTGGAGAGCAAGTGCTGGTGAATTTACTGCCAAAGGATAGCAGCTTTCTTATAAATGCTACCTTCTCTATACACCCTCTCATGGTGGTGAAAGGGGAAAGACAGCTCCCTGGGGTCTCTTATAGGGAATTAAACCCCATCATGAGGGCTCCACCCTCATGTACACATCACCCCCTAAGGCCCCTGCCTCTAGATGCTTCCATGTTGGAGATTAGGTTTCAATATGGAAATCTCGGGTGGGGTCACAGTCCATAGCACCAACCATCAGTAATCTCATAGTCCAGTAAACTATAATTAATTAAAGTGAATTATAAGCTCCGAAGTATATAAAGAGGAGATTGAGATTTTTTTTCCTTCATTCTTTGTTCAAGATTTTACTAAATAGTTTAACATTGGAGAAGTTACTTAAGATTGATGAGCCTTGGTTTTCTTTCTTCTTTATAAATGAACATATTAATAGTCTGTAGCATATACAGCTATTGCTAGAGCTAAATGGAATGATCCATTCAGGGCCTGTTGTACTTGGCAAATGGGGAGCCTTCAATGAATATTATCCATTATTTTTATCATTGCTGTTTTTGTGACTTTAACTGTCACCTCTGTTAACACAGTGTATAAGGCACTGAGACAGATGCTGCCAGGGATTCTAAAGCATGAGACAAATAACCTAATCTCAAGTTTCTCCAATTGTTACAGAGGAGACAAAAAGGTACAAATAAGGACACAAAGAAAAGGTGTGACAGCTTCAGAAAATACTGTAAAAAATGAAGGTGTAATATAAACTCACATAAAATGGAGAGAGAGAGAGATCTCAGGAAAGGCTAGGAGGGAGGACTGCAATGAGATGTTTACATAGGATGTTGTGGATTTGTACTGTTGCACAGGTTACACACTCTTACATTAAAGGTACCATTCATACTAGATTGTGAAGGGAACCTCTATGGAAGTATACAACATGGTATTGGAGTGAAATTTACATTAATAAATGGGGGAGGGATCAAATTTTTGAAGGCAGAAAATATAAACTGATCACAATTTGCTACTGGTCCATACAGATGAGAGAGGGTGTTTTTCAGACTGAAATATCCTAGAAATATTAAGTCTCCTATAATATGTGCTATAAAAGCCAAAAAAATACATTTTGTAAAATGTATTCATTTGTAAAATATGTATTTTTCCAGCCTCAAATGAGAAGGAATGACACAATTACTTGATTTTTTGACCATGTCTCCATGAATCTCATAAAAATCTGTTTTATCAAGTCTGTGGCATTTTCATGCATTTGATTGCTAATCCAGTTAAGTCTATCCTTTTCAATTGCATAAAACACCAAGATTTATCAATCATACTTGCAAATAAAAACCTATCCATTTTTAGTATAATAGAAAAATATTGTTATTTATAAGAAACAAAAAATTACCCACGAATACACAGTTCAGGGATAACCACTAACAACCAATTGGTATTCATTATCACAACTATTTTATGTATTTTGTGGAATATGTGGGTATTCAGGTTGAGCCAATACATTGAAAGTAGAACTCTTAGGATGAGAGATAAACACAGCTGCCTTTGTCTCCCACAATGCCCTGGCTCAACTGTCTCCCTTGTTTACTAATTGCCCCTCCCAAGGGAAGATATGGATTGTCTTCCTGCCTACTCAGGTGGCCTGTGGGGCAGGACTTAATAGCTTCTAACCAGTTCTCAGTTCTCAGGCACACATGCCCACAGTCAGCCTGGGAGAGCAGGCCACTCAGAATCCCCAGGTCCAATGGAGATGCACCCTTTCATCTCTCCTGTCCTTTTGTATTTTCAACTCAGTTGGAGAGATCAAACATTATGAAATGGCTTCAGAGTGTTTGATTTTATTATTTCCTGTATAAATGCTGCATGTGATGATTTGTCTCACATTTCATCAGTGATCTTCTAGCATATTTACTACACCTTAGTCAAATCTCAAATGGGAAAAATTAATCGTTTACATCTTATTTCACAATATACTCATTTAGCCCCACACAATTGGGATGGTTCTGTACATATTTTGTAACTTTCTTTTTTCCCCATGGAATATATCATTAACATATTCCCACAGCACTATGTAATTTTATATTTTTAAACTATTATTTCAGAAGGTGTACCATTACAAGGATATAACATAAATGATTGAACTAGTCATTCATGGTGATTCATTTAGTAGGTTTCGAGTTTTTCTGATTACAGTGAATCACAAGCATTATATATAAATCTCTGTATCTTGGGGTCCAAATGATTTATTTTGGGTAAATTCCTAGACTTTTGATACATTTTGATAAATTTTTCTCCAAAAAATGTGGATCAATTTACATTTTTATGACTATAGTGTAGAAAGGTTGACTTTACTTTTTTGTTGTTTACTAGCACGGGGTGGTATTGTTTTAATTGCTAACATTACAGGCCTTAAATTGCATTTCTTTATAGGAAATATTAAATCCTTTCATCTTTTGAATATTGCTTAGTTTAATCTCTACATTTGTTAAATATTTATTCTTTGCTCACTTTAAAGAGCTCTATGTTTTTGGTATTAAGAGTTTATTTTAAGAAAAATAAACTATTTCCTCTAATATATTTTGCAATTTTTCCAGATTACTATTTACTATTTATGACATTCGAGTAATAATTTTGCCTTTTACCACAACCAAACCTGTCAGTTATTTAAAAATATAATTCATACATTGCTGGTATACACCTGTAATCATAGCTAGTACAGAGGCTGAGGTAGGAACATACCAAATTCAAGGCCATCCTTGGCAATTTAGCCAGACTCTGTCTCAAAATAAAAAGGGATGGAGATACAGCTCAATGGTGGAGAGCTCCTAGGTCCAATTCTCAATATCATCAAATACAAAAAAACAAAAGCACCTCATATATGTTAATATGTGTGCTTTCTGCAACAAGAAATAATTAACTCAGCAATTCAATTTTATTATTACCTATTTATTTTTATCATATATTCATGCATGCTTACCCATAATCATAATCTATCAGAAATTTAGGTTTGTAGTTTGAGATTAGGAGAAATATTTTTTTAAATAGTGTGAAACTATCTCTCCCATCAGAAGTTAAGAACAATCTGGTTTCCTCATGTGTTTAAAAATGCCTTAATCATATACTTCATAACTACACAGACCTGGTGTTTTGTGGATTTCTTTTTAGATAGAACACTGTGAGGGATTTAATTTAACTTCAAGATTTATCATTTATTACTTTAACATTGTTCATGTTTTCCTTTTCTTTTTCTTTTCTTCTTCTTCTTTTTTTTTTTTTTTTGGAAGAAATAGAGTTGGTTAAACCGGATTCAGTCAGGAACTGAATAGAACTCAGTTACCCATACTATTTTAGAAAAATGTCTCATGTTTTAGGAAGCAACAACTTTATGATATTAAATAGAATATAAGATTCAAAACCGTCTATATTGCTATGAATAGAGTGACCATATAATTTATCATCTAAACTAGAATAGAGAGTATAAAGCAGAGCTACAAATAATTACACTGGGATTAAAAAAAAAAATGAAGCTGGACCATGGGGTCAATGAGATTTTCAAAATATATGTGCTTACACTTAACATGTGCTTTAAAAAATAACTTGAAGACAACACATTGCAAATTGTGGTGGGACTACACAATTGTTGCCAATATTTTCTGTATTTATATTTTCTTCAATGCTTACATTATATTGAATACTTATTTTAAAATATTTTTTAATAATTTTGAAATATAATAACCATTAAAAGCATAATAATAACAAACACTTTTGGATGATAGCTGTGTGCCTGGCATTATCTAAGCACTTTACAGATAATCCTCAGTTTTATGATGTAGATTGAGTTAAACCCCCATTTTAATGAGGAAAGTGAGACAAGTTAAAGTTTGCCCAAGGATATACATTTAGCCCATGGTAGAGCTGGAGTTTGAACCCAATGGACTGTGCAGACCAGAAAGGAGAAATAAAAGAATGGTTTCAAATGTTGACAGAGCTCTTACTCAGGGAGGTAGTTATTAGGATTCCTCACGTCCTTTGTCTTTCTTTGAGAGTCCTCATTTTCCTGTGTGCTCTTCATATTCAGGCTCAAAGTTTATTGAGTTTAAGCTTGCCAAATGGGGTTTCACTCATAGGCAGAGTGGGGGTGGATCAGAGCCAGGCAGACAAGTGCCCCATTGTGGCTCTACATGAGCATGCCCTGGGTGGAATTCTGGCTTCTCTTGGCGATCAGGAATTCATAATTTCCAGGGCTCCATTCTACTTACACCAGTGATTTCCAAAAGGGGAAAAAAATCCTACCAGTGCTTTGTCTCTGTCCACAGGACACCCATAGTTGCTAAAAGTTGTTTTGCGCATGTGCTACCTGTTTTAGAAGGCATCAGGCTCAGAATGGGTGACAAGTTCCACCTCTTCCCTAGCCCTTGCCCCTACTATACAACTTGAGGGATCTATCAGGTTCTTATATTCACATAAGCTATTTGAAGCCTCAGTTGGTTAATTCTCATTATACCTTTATTTCCTATGAACTTTTTTTTGCAGTTTATTTCTATATTTGCTAATCAACCCTCTTCAACTGAAATTTCAGCCCAAAATAGTATAAATTATGTCTTTACTAAATGTGTTAGACATTTTTTCTTATTATTCCCTAAACAATAAAGCAGACACTATTTACATAGCCTTTGTACTGTATTGTGTACTATAAATGATATAGAGATGATTTAAAGTATACAGTAGGATGTAGTAGTTTGGTTATATGCAAGTGCTGCATCATTTGTAGAAGGGAATTGAGTATCTCCAGATTTTGGTTTCTGAGGGTGGGTTCCAAAATCAACCCTCCATGGATACCTGTTGAGGACAGTTGTCACCTTGTTAAATTAGGTACAAGGATGCGACCCCCTGGCTAGATTTATACATGAATTCTGTGTCCATAATGTATCTGTTCCCCCCACCATGGAAAAATCTAAGGAGACAATCTTTTATAGGTAGTCTAATAGACCTTTTATCTAGATGATTCCAGCTGGCATATTCTTGAGTGAGTATAAAAAATAACTGAAAGAAAAATGATGGACAATTTGGCCACAAATACCTGAAGATGAAAACCAAAGAAACAAAAAGCACAAAACTGAATTGGTCCTCACCCAAGGGGTCCAGGACATCTGACATTACTTTCTTTCCCTAATGGCTTTTGTGCTTCCTCTTAGTCCAGTCTGTATAAATTTCAATGCTAATACAATTACATGTACCACTAGTTATAACCACTGTCTGTAAAGTGCAGGAATAATCGTAATGAATTTTACCTGAGCTAATTAGATTTCTAAATGTTTCTGTTTATTTATATTCTATGCCTGGGAGCTGTTACATTTTGGAGATAATAACAGAATTATCCATTTGTTTGATGGTACATTATATGATGTCATTGCTGGAACAGCCAACACAGTGCCACACCAACCTGCACTCACCATCCTCCTTCCACAAGAGAGCTATTTTAATAGAGGATGATAGAGCAATTTCACTCTTGTGTGACTGACAGGAAATGGAATGGTTTGAGCTATTACCATCTATTTCTAATTTGATACTACCGTCCTCCTTTCAGTTTTTATATAGTTTTAAAAAATTGAACACACAAATTGTAAATAGCCTCTCATAATATGGATTATAAAAGTGAGCATGGAGAAGCATAAAAATAGACTACATTGTTGGCAATAATCATAGACAAAGGGATATGAGCTTTTGCTTAATACCAGGGTTATAGTTCAAATTCCAGCACAGGGGCTTTCATGGAATGAAGACTCACTGTGTGCTAAATACTTTATTAAACCTGAGTTGACACTTCTTCTCTTATAATTCCACATCAATTATAAGAAAACTGAAATTCAGAGAAGTTAATTGGTCTGCTCAAATTACTGTTTTTAAATAATTTTAAATTTTTAATCATTTTAAATCAGATGTACTGATTCTGTACTTTAGCCTTCCAAGTGCTTTTTCTGATGGGATCAATACAATTTTGTGGTAAAAAGAGACTTTTAAATTGTATTTTTTTATGAGGATCCAAGAATGAGATGTTCTTTTTACATCATCAATGCATATTTATTTTAGTAGATACATAAAAACATATAATTATACAGACTTTTTTTTCAATATACATTCTAAAAGAATTAAATCTGGTTAATCATATTTATCTCTGAAAACATTCATTCTGTATTGTGAAAATATTCAAAGTCCTTAGTTTTTGAAAAATAAGGTGCACTATCATTATCCATAGTCATCCTGCTGTGTACAATAGCACACCAAAACCTCTTACCCTTGTGATTCAGCCTCTCCCTAGCACTTCATCTCCTTTTCTCACCTTCCTCTGGTAGCCACCATTCCACTATCAACTTCTATGAGGTCAACTTTTTTAAGATTCACATATGAGTGAAATCATGTGGTCCTTATCTTTTTGGCTCATTTGAATGAACATAGTCATTTTCATTTTTATCCATGCTCTTGTAAATGATAGCATTTTTATCATCATATCTGGATAGTATTCCATGATGCACGTGGACTACATTTTCTTTATCCTTTCATCAGTTGATGGAAACGTAAGTTATTTTGATTTTTGGGGCTGTTATAAATAGTGCTACAACAAATATTTCTTTGTTTTACAGTTTCATTTCCTTTGGAAATATAACTACTACTAGTGGAACTGCTGGAGCATATAGTAGTTCTATTTTTAATTTTGTGAGAAATTGCCATACTGTTTTCCCTTAATGCCTATACTAATTTACATTCCTACTGACAGTGTGCGGGAGTTCTCTTTCCCAAGTCTTCACCAGCACTTGTTACCTTCTTTCTTTGGAAGTAACCATTCTTATTGAAGTAAAGGTGATACCTCATTGTGGTTTCAATTTGCATTTCCCTGATGACTAGTGATATTGAGAATTTTATCATATACCTGTTGGCCCTTTGTATGTCCTCTTTTGCAATATTTCCATGTCAAGACTTATATAGAAAGTATTTTGTGGTCTATTTCCCACTTTGTTTTTTTTTATTTTTTTTTATTTTTTTATTATTGGTTGTTCAAAACATTACATAGTTCTTGATATATCATCTTTCACACTTTGCTTCAAGTGGGTTATGAACTCCCATTTTTAGCCCATATACAGATTGCAGAATCACATCAATTACACATCCATTGATTTACATATTGCCATACTAGTGACTGTCGTGTTCTGCTACCTTTCCTATCCTCTACTATCCCCCCTCCCCTCCCCTCCCCTCCCCTCTTCTCTCTCTACCCCCTCTACTGACCTTCATTTCTCCCCCTTGTATTATTTTTCCCTTTCCCCTCATTTCCTCTTGTATGTTCTTTTGTATAACCCTGAGGGTCTCCTTCCATTTCCATGCAATTTCCCTTTTCTCTCCCTTTCCCTCCCACCTCTCATCTGTGTTTAATGTTAATCTTCTTCTCCTGCTCTTCGTCCCTACTCTGTTCTTAGTTACTCTCCTTATATCAAAGAAGACATTTGGCATTTGTTTTTTAGGGATTGGCTAGCTTCACTTAGCATAATCTGCTCTAGTGCCATCCATTTCCCTGCAAATTCTATGATTTTGTCATTTTTTAATGCAGAGTAATACTCCATTGTGTATAAATGCCACATTTTTTTAATCCATTCGTCTATTGAAGGGCATCTGGGTTGGTTCCACAGTCTTGCTATTGTGAATTGAGCTGCTATGAACATCGATGTAACAGTGTCCCTGTAGCATGCTCTTTTTAGGTCTTTAGGGAATAGACCAAGAAGGGGAATAGCTGGGTCCAATGGTGGCTCCATTCCCAGCTTTCCAAGAAATCTCCATACTGCTTTCCAAATTGGCTGCACCAATCTGCAGTCCCACCAGCAATGTACAAGTGTACCCTTTTCCCCACATCTTCGCCAGCACTTGTTGTTGTTTGACTTCATAATGGCTGCCAATCTACTGGAGTGAGATGGTATCTTAGGGTGGTTTTGATTTGCATTTCTCTGACTGCTAGAGATGGTGAGCATTTTTTCATGTATTTGTTGATTGACTGTATGTCCTCCTCTGAGAAGTGTCTGTTCAGGTCCTTGGCCCATTTGTTGATTGGGTTGTTTGTTATCTTATTGTCTAATTTTTGGAGTTCTTTGTATACTCTGGATATTAGGGCTCTATCTGAAGTGTGAGGAGTAAGATTTGTTCCCAGGATGTAGGCTCTCTATTTACCTCTCTTATTGTTTCTTTAGCTGAGAAAAAACTTTTTAGTTTGAGTAAGTCCCATTTGTTGATTCTAGTTATTAACTTTTGTGCTATGGGTGTCCTATTGAGGAATTTGGAGCCCAACCCCACAGTATGTAGATCGTAGCCAACTTTTTCTTCTATCAGACGGCGTGTCTCTGATTTGATATCAAGCTCCTTGATCCATTTTGAATTAACTTTTGTGCATGGCGAGAGAAAGGGATTCAGTTTCATTTTGTTGCATATGGATTTCCAGTTTTCCCAGCACCATTTGTTGAAGATGCTATCCTTCCTCCATTGCATGCTTTTAGCCCCTTTATCAAATATAAGATAGTTGTAGTTTTGTGGATTGGTTTCTGTGTCCTCTATTCTGTACCATTGGTCCACCCGCCTGTTTTGGTACCAGTACCATGCTGTTTTTGTTACTATTGCTCTGTAGTATAGTTTGAAGTCTGGTATCGCTATACCGCCTGATTCACACTTCCTGCTTAGCATTGTTTTTGCTATCCTGGGTCTTTTATTTTTCCATATGAATTTCATGATTGCTTTCTCTATTTCTACAAGAAATGCCATTGGGATTTTGATTGGCATTGCATTAAACCTATAGGAACTTTTGGTAATATTGCCATTTTGATGATGTTAGTTCTGCCTATCCATGAACAGGGTACATTTTTCCATCTTCTAAGATCTTCTTCTATTTCTCTCTTTAGGGTTCTGTAGTTTTCATTGTATAAGTCTTTCACCTCTTTTGTTAGGTTGATTCCCAAGTATTTTATTTTTTTTGAAGATATTGTGAATGGAGTGGTTGTCCTCATTTAAATTTCAGAGGATTTGTCGCTGATATAGAGGAATGCCTTTGATTTATGCGTGTTGATTTTATATCCTGCCACTTTGTTGAATTCATTTATTAGCTCTAATAGTTTCTTTGTAGAGCCTTTTGGGTCTGCTAGGTATAGAATCATATCATCTGCAAATAGTGATAATTTAAGTTCTTCTTTTCCTATTTTGATGCCTTTAATTTCTTTCCTCTGTCTAATTGCTCTGGCCAGCGTTTCGAGAACTGTGTTGAACAGAAGTGGTGAAAGAGGGCATCCCTGTCTTGTTCCAGATTTTAGAGGGAATGCCTTCAGTTTTTCTCCATTCAGAATGATGCTAGCCTAAGGCTTAGCATAGATTGCTTTTACAATATTGAGGTATGTTCCTGTTATCCCTAGTTTTTCTAGAGTTTTGAACATAAAGGGATGCTGTACTTTGTCGAATGCTTTTTCCACATCTATCGAGATGATCATATGGTTCTTATTTTTAAGTCTATTGATGTGGCGAATAACATTTATTGATTTCCGTATATTGAACCAGCCTTGCATCCCAGGGATGAATCCTACTTGATCATGGTGTACAATTTTTTTGATATGTTTTTGTATCCGATTCGCCAGAATTTTATTGAGGATTTCTGCATCTAGGTTCATTAGAGACATTGGTCTGTAGTTTTCTTTCTTTGAAGTGTCTTTGTCTGGTTTAGGTATCAGGGTGATGTTGGCCTCATAGAATGAATTTGGAAGTTCTCCCTCTTTTTCTATTTCCTGAAGTAGCTTGAAAAGTATTGGTGTTATTTCCTCTTTAAAGGTTTTGTAAAATTCTGCTGTATACCCATCCGGTCCTGGGCTTTTCTTAGTTGGTAGTCTTTTGATGGTTTCTTCTATTTCCTCGATTGATATTGGTCTGTTTAGGTTGTCTATATCCTCCTGACTCAATCTGGGCAGATCATATGACTTAAGAAATTTATCGATGCCTTCACTATCTTCTAATTTATTGGAGTATAAGGATTCAAAATAATTTTTGATTATCTTCTGTATTTCTGAAGTGTCTGTTGTGATATTGCCTTTTTCATCCCGTATGCTAGTAATTTGAGTTCTCTCTCTTCTTCTCTTCGCTAGCATGGCTAAGGGTCTGTCAATTTTGTTTATTTTTTCAAAGAACCAACTTTTAGTTTTGTCAATTTTTTCAATTGTTTCTTTTGTTTCGATTTCATTAATTTCAGCTCTGATTTTAATTATTTCTTGCCTTTTACTTCTTTTGCTGTTGTTTTGCTCTTCTTTTCCTAGGATTTTGAGATGAAGTATGAGATCATTTATTTGTTGTTTTTTTCTTTTTTTAAGGAATGAACTCCAAGTAATGAATTTTCCTCTTAGAACTGCTTTCAATGTGTCCCATAGATTCTGATATGTTGTGTCTGTGTTTTCATTAATCTCTAAGAATTTTTTAATTTCCTCCTTGATTTCTTCTATAACCTATTGATCATTCAGTAACCTATTGTTCATTCTCCAAGTGATGTATGCTTTTTCCTTCCTTCTTTTATCGTTGATTTTCAGTTTCATTCCATTATGATCAGATAGGATGCATGGTATTATCTCTACTCCTTTATATTGTCTAAGAGTTGCCCTGTGACATAATATATGATCTATTTTTGAGAAGGATCCATGTGCTGCTGAGAAAAAAGTGTAACTGCTTGATGTTGGGTGGTATATTCTATATATGTCAATTAAGTCTAGGTTATTAATTGTGTTATTGAGTTCTATAGTTTCCTTACTCAACTTTTGTTTGGAAGATCTGTCCAGTGGCGAGAGAGGTGTGTTGAAGTCTCCCATGATTATTGTATGGTGGTCTATTAGACTCTTGAACTTGAGAAGAGTTTGTTTGATGAACATAGCTGTACCATTGTTTGGGGCATATATATTTATGATTGTTATGTCTTGTTGGTGTATGGTTCCCTTAAGCAGTATATAGTGTCCCTCTTTATCCCTTTTGAATAACTTTGGCTTGAAATCTATTTTATTTGATATGAGTATGGACACTCCTGCTTGTTTCCGAAGTCCATATGAGTGATATGATTTTTCCCAACCTTTCACCTTCAGCCTATGTATGTCTTTTCCTATCAAATGCGTCTCCTGTAGGCAGCATATTGTTGGGTCTTGTTTTGTGATCCATTCTACTAGCCTGTGTCTCTTAATTGGTGAGTTTAAGCCATTAACATTTAGGGTTATTATTGAGATATGGGTTGTTGTTCCAGCCATATTTGTTTATTTATGTTACTAAACACGGTTTGTTTTCCTCTTTGATTATTCCCCCCCCCCCCTTTACTGTCCTACCTCCCACTGTTGGTTTTCATTGTTATTTTCCATTTCCTCTTCCTGTAATGTTTTGCCGAGGATGTTTTGAAGAGATGGTTTTCTAGCTGCATATTCTTTTAACTTTTGTTTGTCGTGGAAGGTTTTAATTTCATCTTCCATCCTGAAGCTTAATTTCGCTGGATACACAATTCTTGGTTGGAACCCATTTTCTTTCAGTGTTTGAAATATGTTATTCCAGGATCTTCTAGCTTTCAGAGTCTGTGTTGAAAGATCAGCTGTTATCCTGATTGGCTTACCCCTAAATGTAATCTGCTTCCTTTCTCTTGTAGCTTTTAAAATTCTCTCCTTATTCTGTATGTTGGGCATCTTCATTATTATGTGTCTAGGTGTGGATCTCTTATAATTTTGCACATTCGGCGTCCTGTAGGCTTCTAGAATTTGGGATTCTGTCTCATTCTTCAAGTCTGGGAAGTTTTCTCCTATTATTTCATTGAATAAATTGCTCATTCCTTTGGTATGGAGTTCTATACCTTCCTGTATCCCAATGACTCTTAAGTTTGGTCTCTTAATGTTATCCCATATTTCTTGGATGTTCTGCTCATGGTTTCTTAACAGTCTTGCTGAGCTGTCTATGTTCTTTTCAAGTTGAAATACTTTGTCTTCATTGTCTGATGTTCTATCTTCTAAGTGTTCTACTCTGCTGGTAGTATTCTCAGTTGAGTTTTTAAGTTGGTTTATTGCTTCTTGCATTTCTAGGATTTCTGTTTGTTTGTTTTTTATAACCTCTATCTCCCTGTATAGTTGATCCTTTGCTTCCTGGATTTGTTTTTGTAATTCATTGTCAAAGTGATCTTTCATTGTCTGATTTTGCTGTCTAATGTCTTCCTTGATACTCCAGATCATCTGAAGCATATATATCCTGAATTCTTTATCTGACATTCCATCTGCTGCAGCTGTTACCTCTTCTAAAGTTGAGTTGACCTGCATTGCTTGTAGTCCTTTCTTTCCTTGTCTTTTCATATTGCTTGCGTTTCTTTCTTCTTGGTGAAACTGTTGTGTTTTTGAAAATTTTCCCCCCCTATATATTTATATTGCTCTTGTATAGTTGAAAAGTCTCCCTTGCAGGTGCGGGCGGGGGCTCTGCTCTGCCCCTCCTCCAATTGGTGTGAGGTGTCTACCAGGCCCGCGGACCCCTGGGCCTGATCCGCCATTCTGTTGCAGGTCTGCCTACCTTGCAGGTGGGATTGAAGTCTCTGCCCTGCCCCTCCTACCATGCCCGGGGACCGCTGGGCCTGATCTGCAGGTTGGTCGCAGGTCTGCCCACCTTGCGGGCACGGGTGTCAGTTCCGCTCTGCCCCCACTCCAGTTGGGGTCACTTGACCACCACACAGGCGGGCCGCTGGGCCTGATCTGGGTGCGGGCGAAGGCTCTGCTCTGCCCCTACTCCAGTTGGGGTGAAGTGTGTACCACGCTGGCAGGCCGCTGGGCCTGATCTGCCGGTCTGTCGCAGGTCTGCTTACCTTGCCTGCGTGGGCAGGGGCTCTGCCCTGCCCCTCCTACCACGCCCACAGACTGCTGGGCCTGATCTGCAGGTTGGTCGCAAGTCTGCCTACCTTGCGGGCGTGGGTGGAGGCCCCGCTCCTCCCCTCTGGCTTGATGACAAAGCGAGAGAGACTCCGGTATGTGTGACTCACCCTCCCTACCAGGAGACCAACTGTTTCCGTCGCCGCTGGCACTGATGAAGTTCTCTCCTTGGCCGCTCTCCGATGACATCAGATCTCTGCCATGCTGGCATCCCCTGTTCTATGGCTGAATCCCATTTTCTTCTCTTCCAATAGGCGGAGCTGTGCCCTCCGAGCTGAGCTTCTGCCCTCTATGTGCTGACAGAAATCCCTGTATGGTGGCTCCTGGGAGTCTCTCAATCCTGTTAGTCCAGAGCCCTTTCACTTATCTGGCCCCTCCCCCTGTTCCTCCTCCCAGCCAGCCAGCCAGGTCCTGTTCACCAGAGGCGGTTCCCCAAGGATCTGATTACACTTGCAGCCCCACCGTGTGTCCTATATCCGGAATGATGAACACCCTCTCTGTCATTCATCTAAGCCCCAGTGCTGTGGTGGGGTGATCTGGGAACCAACAGTTTAATTTTTCTGGACCCCTTTGGTGGGCACGCCCCCAGAAACTGGCGGCTAAGATCTTGGGTGTCGCCGCTGGTGTTAAGGGGAGGTGGGGATCTGGAATCCCCTCTGCTTCCCTACAGACACGCCCCCGGAGAGATTCCCGAGGTTTCCTAGCTGCTTGTCTCTGGAGGGGGTGGGAGTCACACACCTGCTAATGTGGATTCCGCTGGGAAGGAATTCTGTCAGCGGAACTCTGGTGATGTCACCACTCTGCTATGGCGGGCCCCAGGCTCCTTGCTGGTGTGTCCAAAGGGAGGTGTGGGACTGGTCTGTCTCTGGTTGGTTTCAGCTCCCTGTTCGTTATTTCATGAAGGCTTGGCGAGAGACCTCTTCCTAGAGTCCCTGCACCGGTCCTGCTGCGCTGCGCCTCGGAGGCTATCCACCCTGACGCGGGGGCCGCGTGCAGGCAGCCCACAGTCGCAGAGTCGCGCAGGCAGCGGCTGGCGGTTGTGGACCTCTGCGCTGCGTGGCGGAGATTCACTTGTCTAGGGCAAACTGTCACCTCCAAAAATCCTTCCAATTCCCCGTCGGTCTCTCTTTAGTGGAATTTTGCTAGGAGTTTCTCAGCAGGTCGAAACTAAGCGTATCCATCCATGCGTCTCTCTGACCCCGTTGTTGAGGAGGTACTGAAAGCGCTGCCTCCCCACTCACCGCCATGTTGGATCCCCCTCTACTTCCCACTTTGAAAACTTTTTTTAAAATATTCTTTTTAATTGTAGTTGGACACAATATCTTTATTTATTTTTATGTGGTGCTGAGAATCAAACCCAGTGCCTCACACATTCGAGGCAGGCACTATACCAGTGAGCTACAGCCCCAGCTTCCACTTTTAAAACTTTTTTTAAAAATTATTTTTGTCCTTGAGCTTTTGAGTTCCTTATATGTTCTGAATAATAACCCCTTATCAGAAACAGTTTGTAAATATTTTCTCCCACTCTACAGATTATCCATTCAATCTTTTGATTATTTCCTTTATTGAGCAGAAGATTTTTCTTTCACTGTAATTACATTTCTCTAACTGTGCTTTTGTTGACCATGCTTTTGGGGTCTGTCCAAAAAATAATTTGCCCATTTCAATGTCCTAAAGCATTTCTCCTATGTTTTCATCTAATAAAAATGGACCACATTGTTGGCAATAATCAGAAACTCAGGGATATGAGCTTTTACTTAATATTAGGGTCATATTTCAAATTCAAGTTTCATAGTTGGTAAGTTTCAGTATTCTATTTAAGCCTTTAAATCATCAGTTAGTTGATTTTTTGTAAATAGTAAGATATAAGGGTCTAGTTTTGTTCTTCTGTATATGTGGACAGCAAATTTTCCCTGCACTGTTTTTTGAAACATCTGTTTCTTTCCCACTGTGTATTCTTATTAACTATATTAAAAATTAGATGGCTACAGATGTGTGGGTTTACTAGGCTCTCTGTTCTGTTCTATTGGTCTATATTTCTGTTTTCATTTCAATACATGTTGCTCTGGTTACCACAGCCGTTTCTTCAAATGTATAGATTAAGCATAGAGCATTAAGCCTAATGGATAGTGGTATGATTAAAGAGTCAACTTAACACAGGTGAAAAGATGGATGTATAATTAATACAGTTTAGGAGTTTAGGATAAATGGTTGTATAAAGTGGTACAATCCAAAGTACTTAACCTAGTTCCTGGCACATTGAGAGATATGTGATAAAATTTTGAGCAGTTAAAATGAATCATCAAAAATTCATTTTATCTGTAAATAATTTTTTGAGAGCAAGCTCTGGATGTTCTGGGTATGCCTCCCTCAACTTCTTAGTCTCTTCTCTGAAGAGTTGTTCAGTTATACTGGTTGGTGTCTCCAATACTATGTTTCCTTTTTAATTAATTAATTGATTGATTAATTATTATTTTTTAAATCTTGAAAATTCCACCCTCTTTAGGGAAAGTTTTGTCACAGAATTAACGTGGAATTCTCTGACAAAACACTTGACTTCCAGTTTTTTTTTAAGCCATGAGATTATCAAGTTTCTAATTTTTCCTGATTCCTTATCTTCCCAGCAAAGCTCTGTGATTATATCTGCAAGAAATTTCCAAATATTATGCATAACCCATTTTCCATGGTCCAGGAACACATTCAGACCCAAAAGGAATGTTTTATTGATAATTTGTAAGTTTTGTCCCTCATTTAGGAGTCGGCAATGAGAAATTTGAATATCAATTCAGTATTCTTATTGTACAAACATCTTCAGATACAAATAATAATGATTAAGGACCTATTCTAAATTTATGTAAGAAGGTTTGTCAGGTACATTTGTATTTGTTATGTGCATTCTATGATTTAACTCTTGCAATTACAACATAAAATAGTCATTACTGTCCACATTTATGTTTAAACAATGCAACTAAGACTAAGAAGGAATGATCTAGATGAAGAAAATTATGAAGATTTATTATACGACATAAGATCCAAATTAAAAGATAGAGCATGTTGTTAGAGCATGTTACAACAGATTTTGTAAAAAGTTCTTGCTCCTTAAATATATGTCACATAAAACACATTGAGTATTTCAGAGCGTTTTGTTAGGCATTATTTATCTATTTTTTTGTGTATGTCATTATGGTAATTAATCAGCAGATTGCTGAAAAATAAGGGACTATGTTGAATGATCACTGGGGCATCCCATGTGCCTACTGTGTCTTTGTCACAGTAGGCATTCAAATGATTTTGTCTAAGTGACATAGACGTTCCCAATTTGACCTGTTGTACTATTTCACAGGTTTAGATGTGTTTTAGTCTGTATACTGCAACATTCAACTAATATCTGCCGAATTCCTATAATTGTGCTAAGTGTTATGGATAACTAATAGAGTTAAAAGAGTTTTTATTCTAAAGTCCAGTTTATACTCTGTTTAAAGCATAGTAGAACATTCATGCGGCTCAGTATCAAACAGTATGAAAGTGTTTTCATTACAAATATATTTTTTTTTTCCTATCCCTCTTTACTGCTCTCCTCACAAGTTATCAAGTCTCTTGTTTCTTAAATTGGCACCCCGGGTAACTCTCTCCTCCTTTTCACAGCCAAAAAGAAGCTTTAACATCATTTCTAAAGGATGAACCTCAATC
The DNA here is from genome assembly GCF_021218885.2 of Marmota monax. NCBI lineage: Eukaryota > Metazoa > Chordata > Mammalia > Rodentia > Sciuridae > Marmota > Marmota monax. The sequence goes on from NW_026692881.1 coordinate 2,304,019, forward strand.
CCATTTAATTGGCTCCTACCTTGTTATTCAAAGATCCCATTGTCTGTGTAGCATTATTTACCTCATAACATCCTTGTATCTTTCTACTTTTCAGGGAGCTTCATTTTCTAAAGCAAATTTATATTATTAGAACGTAAAAATGATAATTTTATTGGAGGTGACTTCAAATTGGTTTATATTATGATATTATCATATATTAATGTTACTCACAAGTTATAATGAGTATGAGCAGAAACCAACAATCACAAAAGCTGATACATACTTTATTTTTATCCTTGGGACCTGATTATGGGTATATAAGTATATCACCTTTTTCACTTTCTTTTTCCCCCAAGTTTCTTAATGTTCCAAACAAGGAAATAAGGTGAACATTTTTTTGTTCTTTGTAAAACTGGATTGCTATTCAGGGGTGGCAGCAGTGATCATTTGCTCATATTGAGCAGTATTTTACAGACATGTCCTTGAACCTTGCCTGTTACCCATAAAACTCACCAATGTGTATTTTAGGTACTCAGTCTGTACATTTTTTTCCCCTAAAACCATCAATGTATTGCTTAGTTTCTGTCTTCTTGTGACTCCTGTAAGCAGGCTGATGGTGATCAGCTCTGAGGCCAGAGTCCTTTCAGGAACACATTTGAAGGTTCTCCTCAATGTTCTGTTCTTCAGCAGCTGTTCTTTGATGTCTGCTCAGTCTTTTCTAGAAAACTCCTTTATCTCCAGGCAATATTGTAACCAAAAGCTCAGTCTTTGTCCCCAATGCCAATTAATGCCAATTTAATAATGAACACAAGCTTTTGAGAAAAAAGAAAATGAAGCTTTATTGCTTTGCTAGCAAAGGAGAAACACAGGGGTCTCCTGTCCCAAAGGCTGTGACTCACCCCATCAAGAGGGATAGGGGGATGTTTTAAAGGACCTCTTCAAGGGTTATATTCCAGATGTGCTCTGGTACGTGGTTCCAGGGCACCTTGATGCCCTGTTAGGATTTACTTGTTAATTTGGGAGACATTCACTTCCTACTTTGTCCATGGGTATCTCCTTCCTGTAGAAGGTGTGTTCAAGGACAATTAACTTGGGGAAGAAAAGATAACACTATCTCCCTAAACTTGTTAGGAGAGGAGAGGGGAGAAGAAAGAGGGGAAAAGACAAACAAACAAACTTGTTCTTTTAAAAAATGAGCCTTAGAGCAAGAGGGCTATATTCAGAAGGTGAAGGAAGCACTGTTACAACATGTCTACAGTAAGCACCCTGATTACTCTCTTTTGTGGGCAGTGCCAAAGGCAAATTCCTTCCTGGCTTCCTCTTACCCTTTAATATCATACCTTCTGTCCCATCCATCAGCCCTCCATCCAATCATCCTATTGGCCTTTGCATCATTTCTCTTTGAGGTGTTTTGAATTATTTTTGCTTCTGAGCCTCTAAGTCTTTGACAACTTCTTTCAACATTAAATAGTATAATTCTAGTAAACCTGAGAGGAAAATGATCAACTCTGAATGAAAAATGTGTCATTCAGAAGCCAGTGTTCACACTGGTTGTCATGGGACTCAGGCTCTCCTGCCTTTCATTTGAAGCTGTCGATGGCAACAAGCCTTTCTGTGATTCGTGCTAACATGTTGCTTCCTGACAAATTCTGAGTTGTTTCCTTTATATCACTCATGCAATATCAGAGAATGGAGAAACTGTTGTGTTGTATTTACAAGGTGACTTCATCAACCTTTTATTGACAGTAATACACACCACAGACTGGGCAAGTTCTATGGATAAGAGATTTATTTTATATATATATAAATTTATTATATTTTTATTTATATATATATGTGTATATATGTGTGTGTATAATATATATATATATATATATATATATATATATATATATATATATATATATATATTTGTATTTCTCATACAAATATAAATATATATTTATATTTGTAGGAGAACACAATAACTTTATCTTACTTTTATGTGATGCTGAGGATCAAACCCAGTGACTCACATGTGCTAGGTGAGTGCTCTACCACTGAGTCACAGCCACAAGATATTTATTTTGACTCACTATCCTGGTCCAAGTTCAAGGGGCTGCATCTGTAGCCCACTTGCTGTCAGAGTGCCAAGGTGATGAAGGAGAGCATGTGTGTCTCCTCTATATGAGCTCTCTTTACAAAGCCACCAATATTCAGCCATGGGAACTCCATCCATGATGATCTTGTCTGATCCTAGTCTATTCCTAACTGCCCCACCTATAAACACTATAGCTTAATTAACGTTCCAACTTCAGACCTCACAGTGGAGATTAGATGCCAACATGGTTTAGAGGGAACCGACCATATTCAAATCATAGCACAAGTAGAATTTATGTAAGTAATTAAGCAAACATACTTTATTTTCAAATATTTTATAATTAATAATGAAGCCAAGCCCTGCAATGGATAAATTGAAAACATAAATGAAAGAAAACAAACATATGACTGGAACTTTTACAATAATATAGCAAATGCTTCTCAAGGACAAATCAGTGTTTATCTTAACACTATTCAAACCAAACTTTCCAATTAGAGCACACACTTCCTCTAATACTCCCCATTTTATGCACTATGTGCCTTTACATTGACTGCAATTCATTGATTTATTAGGCCTTGTGCTTACATTGTGCAAGCAGTACATTTTATAAAGAAGTACAAAATTTTTCTTCCATTGTTGAGAAATCTATGGATCCTATCCTCATAAAACTAATGAAAATAATAATTGCGCGTGCATGCGCGCACACACACACACACACATATATATATATTTTTTTTTTAATCAAAAGTTACCTAAAGTACAAAATAGTAAAATATATATATATATATAAACTGGGAAACAACCTAGTTGGGAGAACATTTATAGGATTACATTCATTCATTCATTTTATGCATTCATCACTCGATGTGGATCAAGCATTCTTCTATGCAGATAAAGTACTACTTGTTATACATGTGTTGAATAAAAGATAGCTAAAAAAAACTTAGAAAAGGTGATTCAGTGGAGGATGGTACTTTGAGTTTGACTAAAAATGAAATATAATTTAAAGAGACTTGAACAAGAAAGAAAACTCCTTTGGAAGAAACAGCAATTCCTTGGAGAGAGACATTCATGACAGAAACCATAAACCTAGGATATACTTGACATGTTCAAAACAACACATACACAATGTCAGAATAAGTGATACAGTGTTAGATAAAAGTAATGCGAACAAATAATCGTCATCCTAGTTAAGACCTCTGACCATAGAAGGACATGCTAGGTGTAATAATAACTAGACAACTGGCACATGGACTTGTCTGGACAAATTGGACTTAATGTCATTTTAGAATAGTGGTTCTCAACCCAGAGCAATTTCACCTTCCTAGGGACATTTCTCAATATTTGGAAACACTTTGGTTTTCACTGTGTGTCAGGAAGGTGCTACTGGCATTTAGTGTTAGAAGGCAGATGTTAAGTTTCCTGCAATGCCCAAGATAGCCCCCCTGTCCACAAACACAGTGACATCTGACCCAAACTGTCGGTGCTGAGGCTGAGAAACCGCTTTAGATGGAAGAGGAGAGTAATACCAAGTAGGTATACCTCAGACTGTGCAAAGATCATACTCCATGGTGAGTTATGTATATTTTATTCAAATAGCAATGTGAAACCTTTAAAAGTATTTAATGAAAAGAGCAGTATATCAATTATACAGTCTTAAAAGATTCCTTTGGCTTCTGTGTGATAAATGAAGAGTATAGGGGCAAGAGCAGAAATGGGGAAATATGTTAGAAGGCAAAGAATTTTGTTGCCATGAATAGGTTATTAATAAGATAAGTAAAGGGAAATGTACTTTTGAAAATAAAGTCAGGAAGACTAGTTGATGGAAAGGATATGGGTAACAAGGGGAAAAAAGAAATCACAAATACCTTCCAGTTAGCTTGAAGAGCTGGGTGGATGCTCTTCTTATAACTGAGACTATAACTTAGGCAAGTTTAACCTGAGTGTGAAGGCATTCCTGCCGCATTTCAGCAAGGAGAGCCTGAGATGTCTGTTTACTTGGAAACTGGAGTTCTGAAGAGAGGTCAAGGTTAGGCTTATTGATTGTGGGACATCAGCACATAGTTAGGAATTAAAGCCATAGGAAATATGCAGTCCTGTAGGTAAAAGTCAATAAAGAAGGCAGGAGGTTAACCCCTAGGTTCCCTGACAAGAGAAAACAGAATAAAGTAGACAAGGCAGGACAATCTGGGCTTAGAGAAGTCAAGAGAAAAAGTTGTCAATTGTTTAAAAGACTCCTGAGAAAGGATGTAATATAAGAAAAGGGACATGAAATATGGTACTTGTGATTTTTTTTTTTTTGGTACCGAGGATTGAACTAGAGGGCACTCATCTCCTAAGCCACATGCCCAGGCCTATTTTGTATTTTATTTAGAGACAGGGTTTCACTGAGTTGCTTAGCACATTGCCATTGCTGAGGCTGGCTTTGAACTGGTGGTGCTCATGCTTCAGCCTCCCAAGCTGCTGAAATTACAGGCGTGCACCATCACACCCAGCCAGTACTTGTGATCTTGGTAAGAGTGGTGTCCCAAGGTTGAAGAAGAAGAAAAGCCCAGGTAGAACCAGTTTGGGAGAAGTATGACGTAAGAAAATGGAAACCAGTCACTGAAGAAATTCATTACACATTTTTTATTTTACCTCTGAAGAGGAATAAAGGAGGAGGCATTTGTCAAAGGCAACATGAAGCTAAAAAATCACGTAAATTTTAACAGAAAGCCATGTTCCTATGTTAAATGATATTACAGAGACAGAAAAGTTGATGTTGCATAAGGGAGGAAAACAAAGTTGTATAAATGAAATTTCTGAGAAAGCAAGAGGACGAAATTTGGTGCAGATATGGAAGAGCTCCCCACTGATGAAAGCAGGGGTACCCCAGGAGTTAGAGGGGAATGTGAAGTGGGTGTAAGGCTGCTCTGGGCCTGGGAAAGAGACTGCAGCCCCACAATGCAGAGTAATACACTTTTATTTTATCTTGAACAATCTGTTTCTTATTCTGATATTAGGCTTGCTAAAAACTCCAGTATTAATGATTTGGAGCACAGAGCTAATGAACTTTATTCGTTGGCAAGGGATACTCTGCCAGGAAGTATGGGAGTGAAGATGAAGATTTTCTTATTCAGGGACTCACAAAGGAAGTATTTTGATACATTTGAATATCGGAGAAACAAAATAATTGAGAAAGCGCCCAGTATCGTCTATTAAAGGAAGGGACAATTATCATCTAATGGAATGTATATATTTTATTTCTTAACAAATTAATCAAGGTCAATAATTTTAAATTTTGTTTATCCGAGGCTTCTGACTTAAATGGTATTGTTCAGTATCTTTATTTCTAGAGCTATAAATCTCTCCAAAATAATTTGTTCTCCAGTCTTTCTCCGTGTTAATACAATTGGTGAAGTCAACTTGACCAAAATATCCCATGTGAATTGCAATTGTTTCCCCTCAAATGGTTTGTCATACCGTGGTTGAAATGAAGCAGCTTTGATTTACTACAGTTGAGGTGGAAGGGAGACTGCTGAAGGTTATAAGCCTGATTCTGCTTTTATTGTCTCATTTGAGGTTGACTTTTATGCTCCAGTAACCTCCCCAATTTTGTGTTTTTCCAAGTGTCTGTAATGCACAGAGTTGGGCATAGCCTTGGATGACACTTTGAGATAAGGACGTTTGCTGTACATCTGGTCAGAAAGCAAGTTTTAAAGAGTGTTTTAGTGCCTAAAACTCAGAATCCAGGAGTTTACCACAGTATAGAGGATTGGAACAGCATATACAGATGTCATTTTATAAGTAATAAAGCATAAAAGAAAACATGTCCAGATAGGATAAAGCAGGGAAGAGAAATAGTGAATGGAATTCTCCTCTTCAATTAAAAAAGTGAATAAATGTAAGACAAGATATAATAAAACTCAACTTATCCCCCCAGCATTTTCACTGAAAAATCTAAAAGAAACATTCTGAAGATTGCAGTGTTTTAACAGAAACGCTCCTGGTGGTTCTTGATTGCTCTCCTTCATCATCTCACTCTCTGGATTAGCAATCTATTGATGTCCATTTCTTCCCTCTCAAATTCATTCTATAGGCAAATGAATGGAACATCAGAAGGCATGTCTTTGTCAGCATGAAAAAAATGGTGAAGTGCTGTCTTTAACATGCTGTATATACAGAGAGGAGTTTATGAAATAATAAGCAGGTGACACTGGTTTGGGTAAAGGGCTGGCACATTTAATTCAGTGATTGTGACAAATAAAAATAAAATATTAAAGTAAGTAAAGTGGTTGGTGGTAAGTGAAAGAGATGAGACCTAACTCATCAGGCCACAGGACTATCTCTAAATCACAGCAGGAAAGAAGGAAAACAAGAATGTGTCATGAGGACAAAAAGGATGTTATATGTTTTACCAAAATTTTCTAGAAGTCCTTCAGACACCACCAGGGTGATCACATCATAGAGACCCTGCACAGAGTTCCTGGTCAGCTCTTACCACAAGCAGCACATACTGAAGTGGGGGCACTGATGATGTTATACCTAGCCAAGGTGAAGAAAAGAGGGTATAGCAAGAATAGGATAACACACAGAGAGAGATGCGAATATGAGACAGAGGAAATTCCCAACCGGGAGTTCCAAGTCTTGATAAACCCTCTCAACACATCTGTATCATTGAAATAATTGAGACAATTACAATATAATAATAAATATATTAATCTGTTCTTGAAAGAGTAAGGAAGGGAGAAGAGGAAGGAAAGGAGGAGGAAGAGAAGTAGCAGAAACAAGATACACAAAGAGAACTCCATGGCTCCTTTGTGCATAAGTAGCTGGAAACTTTTAAGACTGAAAATCCTTGGAGTCTGGAGTAGAAGCCAGCATATGAAAGAAAGACTAGAATAAACTCCATCCAATGCCTTCAAATATATTACAAGATTAGAGTGACCTTCCAAGGTCTTTGTAGAAAAAAAGAAGTCAATCATGAACACCTGGCTTTAGTGTAGAGTTTGGATTTAGTCCCACCATATAGGGTGGGGACCTATTGCCTGAGTTGATAAAATAGCATATAAATTGCTCTAGAACCTCAGAAAAAAAAAATAGGACCCCAGTAAAGGCAAACAAAAAAATTTCCAGCAGAGATGTCCACGATCATGGGCATATCTGGTCCCTAAAATATAACTACTGAAGTTAGTGATCTTGCAGGAAAAAACTACAACAACAACAAAAAAAAGAGAAAACCCTTATAAGAAAATCTTCCATCAGAGTGTTAACAGATGTAAAATTCAAATAGGAGTTCAGCACAGAGATAACATGAAAAACAACGTGAGCTAAAAATAGATTAAAACAGAAAACCACATACCAAGGAAGAGGAAAAGGTTGCTCCGATATTTTACAGTCAAACATCTTCAAGAAGAGAAAATGCCACCATCATTTCTATCATTCAACTTAAATGCTGGAGTCTTTGGCAAGCCTAATAATAAGAAATAAGAGAGATCTCATAGGATTAAGTAAAATTATATTATTCTGCACTGCAGAGGCTATGATTTATCTACTTAGAAAATTTGAAAAAGAATAGCTAATAAAATAAAAGAGACTAAAATAAGCATACAAAAGTTTACCTATTTATAGCTATAATCAATTAGAAAATATAAGCTTAACAAATATTTTCATAGAAAACTTGCATAATTTTCTGTTTCATTAATAATATCATGGAAATGACATGTGAAATTAAATGAACATAATAAGTGTAGACTTGGTGCATGTTGTAAATGAGTTGAAGATATTCTATCCACATTAAATGTTATGTAAGTTAATGTATCAGGAAAAATATTTAAGAAGTAGGATTACAAGTTCAGAAAACAAACAAAAATTAAGAAATAGCATTAAGGAAATTGGTTACCCATATAAAAAAATAATAATAGATTTCACATTATAATGCCAAAAGCAACAGCAGAACCCTCAACTACATCAAAGGAATAATTATATATAAGTTACAACTTTGAAAGGAAAATAACTATGTAAATTAAAAATTTTAAGGAAAAGTAAAACTTAAGAAACCAAAGTTAAAGAATTTATTTTTATCCTTTGTTTTCAAACTCTTAACTTTAAGCAGAACATAAATTCTTTAGAAATATATGGAATACTTTTGAACTAATTATAACCTAACTGCAATAACAGAACCATATTTTCTGGAAAGTAAATAATTTCTATCTACCATTTATAACCATAATAAAATAAAACTAACTGAGAAGAGACAGAAATTAATCCAGTACTTTCACATTGAAACAAACAAATATCTCTAAAACTCTTCTAAATAACCCCTGCTTAAATTGGAAATTAAAGCCACAAATAAGTCACTTGGAAATTAATGACAATTGACAATCAGCTGTTTGAAATTTGGTTGAAAAGGTAGTTTAAAAATTTGAGTTGAAATGCTTTTTTTTTTAAGGAAATATCAAAACAGCAAAAAACATAGAAGTAATTTTAAGGGAAAGTTAAAATGCCAAGAATGTGAAAATACAAATTCAGTGTCATATATAAAAAAGCATTAAGTTTGGTTTATAAAAATTCCAATAGTTACATGAAAGAGGAAAAAATATAAGTATAAAGAGTATGCTTTAAGTATTTACAAAGTAAAAGTTTTAAATTATAAAAAGGTTTAGATTTATATGGACTTAAAGAAATTCTCTAATTTCTATGATGAGTAGGGGAAAAAGAGTACAAATATCATAAGACTGAAATTTGAAAATGCTAAATAAAGATCATTGAAAATTTTAGGAACCCCTCACATTTTTATGATTCTGTGCTTTTCCATTTAATGTAAAGCCATAAGGTGTATACTGAAAGCTCAAGTCATTTTATAAGGCTAACCCAAGTGTGATAATGAAATCTGACAGTGGTAGCACAAAATCAAAGATAGCAATCAGTCTTACTCATGAATATGGGAATATGAAATAATATGGGAATGTGAAAATCAGCCCATCCATATATGTATCCATACAGTGTACATATATGTAAACACTATATACACTATATTTACATGTACACACACACACACACACATATATATATATATATATATATATATATATATATATATATATACAAATTCTCTATGTACATACATACAATTCTAAGAAATGGAAATAATAGTTAACAAAATATCATATCCTCATTTAAATATATTCAAATCTTAATGTCTGTAAATTCCACTGAGAAGGTTTCACTTAACTACCGTCTTTCCTGTGTCAGTACATGTTAACTCCAATTTTTTGTTACTCATGTGGAAGTAACAGCTGATTTATTTTACTTAATCTGCTTTTCTATTTTATAAATGTTATTTTAAAAACTATTTCCTCTTGTTCATTATTTCTGTAAACTTAAGGTACTTAATAATCTTACAGATTTCATATTTCTAAAAATAATTAAGTAAACAAAAAGTAATGGATATATTTTTCATATAAATATTTAGAAATATGGGTTTTTAAAATAAAAGCTTACATGCAATTTGTTAGAAGTGAGACTGTATGTCATAAATTTATAGGATATTTTGCTTACTTTCAAAACACTGAAATTTGTCTAAGTTCCTTTTGCTTGATGTTAAGTTCCAATAACTTGCACATTTTATGTTATAAAAACTTTGAGATGTATTTAAGAACTGCTAAATAGGCCTTGGGAATGTATACTATTCAAAAAACACATGTGTAATAGAACTTCCAAGACTTGCTGCAGGCATTTGATCTGATTGTTTGCTGACATTTCCATCTCCTTTTATAATGTAGCATCCAAGTTCTGTGAGATGCATTTGGTTTTTATAATGCATTTCAGGTTACTGTCAATCTTCCCCTTGTCAGTGACAACATTTATATACCAACAAACATGGTACATGATTTTTGTTCACTGGACAGGCTAATCATGTGAACCCTTCCCCACCCAGATGAAACTTGGCAACTATTTCATGGAGAAAGAAATTTTAGAATATATTAAAAGTCTAATATGCCATGGCAAAGCAGGGCTTATTCCCAAAGGTTCTCTAATAATTGGGCAATATTAGGATATCATTTAATAAATGCAAGTAATCACAATGACAGGCTACCGGTAAAGCCACATAATCGTCCTGAGATGCAGAAAATGTTAAAAATAAATATCTGTTCCTCCTTACTAACTCTTAGTGAAAGGTACTTTTCTTATATAATAAAGACAATTTATCTATAACAAATTGACAAACATTAAAATAACACTAGAATGTTAGAGGGATACTCTTAAATTCAAAACAAGACAGACTGTCCACAGAAAGCAAAAATAAATAAAATAAAACTTTTATGGACAGCTAGCCAAAGTAGGAACAAATTGCCAAAATTATTGAGGTAGGAATAAAGAATATTCATGATTTTTTTTACTGTATGGAAACACCAAGATAAATGAGAAAAAAAACTAGATATATTTTATATGTTCAAAAGTAGGCTGATTTTAAAATCTTCATAGAAAAATTACTTAATTTATGTCTGAGCCATCTAATATAATAATATATGCCACTGGAACATACAAAATGCAATTAGTCTAGGTTAATGTGTACTATAAGCAAAAAAACACAAGAATGAATGTAAAGACTTGTGGTGAAAAGTAAAATAAACTCTTATACTTTCTAAATTGAAATTATAGTATTTTGGACATATTGAATAAAATAAAATAAGATTAATCTGTTTCATTTTACTTTTTTAATCTGGATACTACATTTTAAATTGCATATGTGGCTTTAATATGACTCTAATATTTCTATTAAACAGCACTGGTTTATAAAACTGATGTTTTGTAAAAAGGAGATACTAAGATAGGAAATTTTTTCTTTCTAAAAAAGCAACAAAAAAAAATCAGCAAAATCAAAGAATGAAAACATACCATAATATAATATATGTGTAGAAACTCATAAGAATAAAACTTTAAAACTATCATGGGTTGTGTGAGGGAAAGAGAGATACTGAGATTGATAGATTCATAATGGAGAAGGCTGCTGCTGTATTTCTGCTTTGTAAATCATAATGTCATACGACAGTGGAATTTAAGTTACATTACCTCCTACATTCTCTGCAGGATGTACCAATATAAAATACCAATAGTGTAATGAAGGAAATGCTTGATTGGTAGACTTGATACAGTTTTAATGAAAATTTTATTTTGTGAGGAATGTGAACCATTTTAAAATTCATCAGAATAAACATATAAAAAAATAAGTCAGAAAACTAAATATTGGTATCTCCCTGTTTTCAGAACAAAACCCAATGCATATGAAAATTAGAAGGTAAAGTGGTTATTTTAAGTTCATAAAAAAACTAACATCGTGTAATACTGGGCAGTCAAAATACATGCAATCACAACAATAAAATTAATTTCTCTTTTGCATAATTAATACAAATTAAGTTTTAGAAGACTAAATCTTTACATATTATACAATGCAAATAATTTTATACAGTAACCTGAACTATATAAAGATATAATCTTGGTGAAAAGGAGACATATGAATGTATAATACATGGAAGTACAAAAGAAAAAAAATTGTAGGGAAATTCATGGATAATGTGGTAAGACAAGTTGTTTGACCTCTTAAGTGTGGAGGGAAATGCAACCTTAAGAATACTAATTACTCAAAAATTGAAACATATCACTATTTAATAAGTACTTCTTACTAGGAGAAGTAACAGAAACCAAAGATAAGGCTTTAGGAGGGAAGACACTAATGTGAAAGTCATGCCAAAGAATTAATTAATTTCATTCTTTCTCACATGCCAGTTTCCTCTGATGCAAACTTAATATTGAGGGAACTAGGTGTCTTGATCTAAAATAATAACAATGTGGTATGTGTATAAATATTTACCTTTTTTCAATGTAGAGCAAGATTTGTAGACTGAATTTTAGTTTGTGGTGTGAATAAATATCATCTATCTGAACATGATTTTTTGAATTATTTTCAAATGTCAGCTCTTAACCGACATGCAAGTCATCTATAAGTAATAAAATTTAATATCAGATTTGATTTCCACTCACATTTTGTGTGTTCAAGGTTTTCATTTCAGAAAGGATAATACTGCTTTGCAGAAGTTAGATTCCCTTACTGCCTATTCAGGTGCTTTAATGTGACTATTTCTTTGAACAAAAATCTCTTTTTAAATGCTCTTTTGATATATGAGCTTAGGATTGCTGTGAAATTACTCCTGAAAGCAAATTGCTGATGAAAGCTTTAGAATTTATAAAAAAAGTAGTTATTTTGATACATTTGTTGATATTTTCTTGACAGGCAATGTACCAGAATTTACTTTGGAAAAAAAAAAGTTATTTTTGTGAACACACAAAAGTAAACAGCAGGCAACACTTTCTAAAACACAAAATATATTTTGCAGCCACATTTTCCCTTCCCTATTTGGTGGGCTTTCTGTGTTAGTGTGATATTGATTTGTAATGGGGATACTGAAGATTGAAAAGTTCAGTTGGAACATTAACAAAAACTGAGCACCAATAGTCAAAGATTGAGAAAAAGACTTCCTATATACTTTCTTCTAAACAAATGTGTTTATACTGAATTGAAGTAGAACTTCAAAATAGTCTGGTTTAAGAATGAGGATGAAATTTTGTAATCTTTTTGAGGTCGGTTGGGAGGGTTATAGCTGATTTAAATACTGTGCTGGTCTAAATGTTTAAGTACTACATTCTTTCCTTTATCCTTACCAAAAATGCCGCCATGATAGTGTGATTGGAAGCAGGGGTATAGTTCTCTTGTACAATCTAGGAAACAATTTCTTCTTGTTCTGAGAATATCTTCTGCATCAAACAGTCCACTAATGATCTTCATATAACTCAAGAAAATATATGTACACATGCATTTCCTGTTTTGTCAATCAAACAAGTTAGTGTCTGATCCCTTACTTATTCCAAAAACATATTTGCATCCTTATTCTAGTTTTGTTATCTTTCCTCCCCATAACTCTTTGTCTTACTATTTCTGTTACTTGTTGAGAACACTTAAATGCTTTATAATCATAAATGTATTTTCCTTACCATATTCGTAGGTGTATTTAAAAAAAAAAAACTGGTACTATAGGAAGACTGTTCACCTGTAGACTCATATATTGTCCTCTGCAAGGCCAGATACAGCATTCTTATTACACTTTTTTCTCTAGAGGTCTTTGATTTTCTGGAATATCTGTTCTAATCTTCTCCCCTAACTCGCCAAAGGACCAGTTATTTTACTCTTCCTGGAGTCTTCTGTTCTTTGGCACTCTTTTCTCTCACAGCTGCATACTATTTGTGACTGAGCGGTCCTCAGGAAACTTAACTGGACAGTTTTCCTGGGTTGCATGTGTCATTTTCAATTTTTCCATTTTTTCCTGATTTTAATGTTTTTTTTTTTTTTTTAATTTGGCTAAAGAAGGAGCCTATACTGCCTGAATATTGGTAGTTTGTCTGAAAATAATGCCTTTATTTGTTCACTCTACCTGTGATCGTGTGAAATTTCTTTGCTGGGGCTCTTTTAATTTAGAGGCTTACATCCATCCATTTCTGCTCTATGAAAAATATTATTTTCTGTATGATTTTTTCCTCTACTGTTTTTCCTTCATTCGCAAATTTCTCTTTATAGTTATTGGATTTCCTGGGTTAGCTTTCAATATCTTTAGGTTTTACCTCATCTTTTCCCAGGTTTTATCAAGCTTTCTTATTTTTTATGACATTTCTTTATTTTCTTTTTTTTATTAGCTACACATGATAATACAATGATCTTGACAATTCATACATTTGAATCAAATTGGGGTATAATTTCTCATTTTTCTGATTGTACAGGTTGCAGAATCACATTGGTCATTCAGTCACCTATATACAAACAGCAATAATAATGTCTATTTTATTCTGCTGCCCTTCCTATCCCCCCTTCCCCTCTCCTCCCCTCCCATCACTTCTCTCTACCCAATCTAATGTGACACACTTTTTAGGACATTTCTTTATCTTCATATTCTTTTACGCATTCTTTTATTGTTAGCCATGGCATTTTAATTCCCAAGGATTCTGATGATTCCTTTCCTCAGGCATTTCCATCACCATTTGTGAATGAGAAACATTAAAAATATCTCTAAGAATATTCCTGTTGGTGATTTGACATTTTCTTATTTCCTATGGATCATTTCTATGGTCTCTTTGTGATCTTCTGTTAATATTTAACAGGGTAGAAGCAACTCATTGTCAACACTGTATTAGGTGCACAGTGCTTGTCAAGTTGGGGAAATCTTCATTTTAGGATGCTTAGCTTAGAGCTGGTGTCATTTTGGGGATGCTAAGTATCAGAAAGTCACTGGGGTCAAGGTTGCTCTACACTGTGCCCCCCAGGAGTCTGTGGAAAGTCTGGAACCTGATGCTGACTTTTGTGAATCAGGATTAGGAGCAACAATGGAGGGGATGTTTCTAGGTCTGTGAATGATATTAGTGCTGTTTCCTGTTCCACATGTTGTCTCATGACTTTCTTGGACCCTATTTTGTGCTTGATACTTTTTCAGTTCTGAACTGCTGTGATTTTTTTTCCTAAAGTCCTATCTCCTTGGTTTTGCTCCATACTGCATTGCTCCATCCTAGAGCAAAAACTGCCACTATTATAATGACTCACCACCTTCCACAGTTCCCAGAAACTTACATCCTGATGGTTCTTTACCAATCTCTTATGTGTTGAAGACTCATGACCTGTGTTTTTTATACTTATATCTTAGTTGACTGCCACAATGAAAAGAAAATTCATGCATGCAATCTCCTATCTTTAACCAGAAGCTATCCCAGAGATTTTAATTTCCATGCTAATAACCCACCTATTCCCAAGTAATTGTAGATTCCCATCTCCTCAAACTTCCAGGTCAAATATTCTTTTTTTTCTGATTGAATTATTGTACACAGCACAAAAAAATTGTATTTTTTTGTTGATAAAAATTAATGTCCTTGACTATTTTAATGATATAAAATATTTCACTTTGTTTTAAATGGAATTCCATTGTATCTCTTTCATCTGATTAAATTAGGCTTTCTGGTTTCTTAAGCCATTTAAGCAAAGACAAAAGCTTTTGACAGTAAATCTATTTTGCATGCGTGGAAATAGCTTTTGCTGTTGAGTACCTACATTTCTGAAGTTCAGGTTTGCTCTTGAATTTAAATTTATCCCTCAAGCAATTTGACTATGGAACAAAAGGCAACATGTGTATATGGGCTGTCTTTCTATGTGTTTAAGATCCTATGCTTTAAAAAGTAATAACTTATGAAACTGACATTCTAAAATCAAAAGTGATAGCAGCACCTTATCATCTTTGTCAGGCTTTGAAGACTAAAAATTCTCCAAATTTTATCTAGAATATTCAGAACATCTTATCACATATAGAAAATGGAAATAAGTAGCTTGTGAAATAGGATTTTTATTATCAACCATTGTCATTTTCCCTCATATATAATTATATTTTTTGGTGCATAACAATTAGGATATTACCTATGGATTTTTCCTCCTCCTCTCACCTTAGAATACTTTCAGCACTAGTTTTGAAGCTCAGTGTTCCTTATTTGTTCTAAATCTATTTCCATATTTCCTGCCAGTATTGGAAAACACCTTGAGAAAATATATTTTCAAAAGAGTATAACATGAGTTTAATCCTTTAGCTTAAGTTTCAGTTGTATATTCCAATGGACTTGGGCTGAATTTTGATTATCCACTTTAAATTAACTCTATACAATTTTCTAAATTGAGGAAAGCTATAGAAATAATTGCAATATTGAAAGATATTTTGGAAAATGTTTCTCCTTAAGTTTAATGTAAATGTAGAATAGTTCTCTTCTCCATGACATATGGTAGGATGTGTCTGAGTAGGATTGCAGATTTTAACAAAGATTTTTTTTTCTTCACAGTAAGGTAAAGAGTGGACTAAGATTAGATGACTAAAGTCCCAATTGTGAAAAGTCAGAAGTCTAAAAATTACTAAAACAAGTCAAGAAACTAGAATCTCTCTATTCTCCTCTTTTCAGTGTGAACTAAATAATTCTTCCTATATGTTTTTTTTCTATTTCCTCTTTGAAAATAACCAAATGTAACAATTTTTTTTGCATGTACCCTTAAAGAGTTTGTAAATAATGCCATGCTTGAGAAGTGCAAGATTCCATTTATTAACAAGCTGTTTTGCTCATTATTATAAACCAGCCAATTTATGCATAATATACACACAATCTTCATTTCTAAAAGGATTTAATCCTGAGACTGTAATTTAGCAACTATTAATATAATAAAAGTGGAAATATTCTGTACCTAATATAAGTATAGAAAATTCTTCTTCATTAATTAATAGAATTAAAAGCAAGATCATATTATTTTATTTGTAGTTTTTCATGTATTCATACTTTCCATCATGCTTTTTAATATGAAAATATCATAACACCATAAATATGCAGTATATTTCACTTACATTAAAATATAAATGAGAAAGTTTAAATTTTACTGATTATAGTGATTTACACAACCCTTTAAAAACTTTCACATATATGTGCACATATGTTTTTATTTTTGCTAAAGTACTCTAGAAAAATGAGTATACCAAGAACCTGAGTATAGATTACAAAGTACTATTCCCAGTGACGACCACTCTTTCCAAAATCCTGAAGTGGCTAAAGTCTTACTGAAGGCTCTGTTCTTGGAAGCAGTTCTTTTTAATTCCTGATATAATGATAACTTTCTAAACCTTTCAAACAAATAGAAACAATGGTTCGTGTCAAAACAGGTCTTCATAAGGTGGTGACTTGGACTTCTCTGCCATATGGGCTGAGGGATATTCTATTTGCAAAGTGAAAAGGGACAATTTTATCAGCCCTCAGATCAGAAGAGAAAATAAATATTAGTAGTGTGTCTTGGAAATTTGGACATATTTTGGGTCAACCATTGTCCGAATGAGCCCTAGGGTAAACCAGAACTATAATAGGCAAAGAGGATATAGTGGAGATACAGACAGAGGTTGATGTGTGACTCTAGGGATTAGGGCTGCAAGAAACTCCTTGTCTTTTCTAGGTCTGCCTGGAGCAGAAAATAGAACTCCCTTGGGATGTCCTGGTGAAGGAGATAAATACTCAGGAGCTCTAGGGAAAATGGGGTCTCCCCAGCAAGCTACTTACTAGAATGAGGGTGAGGGGAAGAATTTGACAGCTGCTTTCTGAAGATGTCAAGTGAGTGTTTGGCATGGACTTGGTGAGAGCTAGGATTAGCAGAAGTACTAACAATCTGATAATTTGTGGGGCAAAAACTCTTAAATCAATGATCCAAGAATTTATCTCTGGCTCCTGGATTCAAATGGAAGATCATCAAGGGTATCAGTATATCCAGCTAGGGTGAATTTAGATGGAGCAAAGAGTACTAAGTAGGTGAACATTCCAAGATCTGGTATACTTTACTCATAATTTTATTCTTCTTCTATGACAAGTTACTAATCTTGGAAAATTGGAATAATGTGATAAATATTATATGATATAGATGAAATGCTCAACTTTTGAGAATCTAAATTATATGCATGAACTATTATATAGATTGTTAAACTATTATATCAATTGTTTCAAGTGTTTAAAATTTTGGAAGAAATAAAATAAGGTGAATATTTTGTGAAATGGTCTGTGATATCTTCTCTGAAATCACAGTTAATATAATTACTGAGCTAGGTTTCCATTCTGAGATTTGGAGAGAGCCCTCATTTACTAACCAGGTTCATTTACTGTGGACTCTTGATACACATCAGCTTGGGAAACCTTTAGAAGTGTGATAATCTGTTCTTTGTTCATGTGAGTGTGTAGGCCAAACTGTTCCATGCTGAGGGAAAAAATATTTTGTAGCTTAAAAGAAAATAATCATTCACTTAGTCACTCACTCATTGCTTCCATACTCACTAGAATTTTTACTATTTAATACTAAGTCCTAGACTAGGTACCCCTGATTCAATGGACAGCTCATCAAATTGATAGACAATTTGATATTTGGCCTTTTTGTTATATCTCAATAACATCTAAAATAAAATAAACTGCTGTCATGATTTTTCTTTTTTACTCCCAAACCTGTCTTCTTTCTCTTTATATCAACAACATTGTATGGTCTAAACTACTGTGGGATTCACCTTTTTCTCCCTCTTATTTAACACACATGTCCAAACACATATTTCTGTTTTATTTATTTTCCATTTAAACCACCTCAAAATTGACCTATTTTCTTATGCATTGCTACTATCATAATTCAGATCACTGTCCTCTCTCAAGAGATTATTACTATCATCTCCCAACTCACCTCTCTTTCCTTAGTATTGCTGATCTCTAATCCTCAGCCAAGATCATCTTTCTATTAATCTACTTTCAAGTTTACTAATACCTTCTTATCCGTTCATTATACTCTTGAGCTCCTCCAGTAAGTATTTTGTTATGCTTACTACATTGTTCAGTTTGCTAATTTTAATTAGGTTGTTTATTGGTTTATTTTTCTTTAGTGAGATTTTCTGCTTTTAATCTATTTCAAAGACATTTATAGTTGTTTGTTGAAGCATGTTTGTAATTTTCATTATGGCTATTTAAAAATATTTACCAAGTAATTCTAACATTATCTAATCTCAGCATTGTATTCTTCCTTCTTTCTTTTTCGTTCAAATTTTGTTGTTCTGGCTCATGGTATAATGAGTGCTTTTTCATCACATCCTCAATGTTTTGATTGTTATGTTGGCAGTCTCTAGATGGTATTTAAGACTCCTTGTTAGCAGGTCATCACACTCTTTAGGTCTATTATATAGTCAGTGGCCTTATTGTGTGGTCTGCAGTTCTAATGACAACTAAATTTTCAGAGCCTTTGAGATGCTGTTTTTATCACTTTAGTTTGCCTGGTGCCAGTGGATCTTTTGCTGAGTTCTGCTGATGCCACCTGTGAAAATAACTGTTTTCCTAAACTGGGCTTCTCTGTTAGCTGGACTCTGGGGGAATACTTTCCTTGGCTTCTGGTGGTCTGTGGGCTCATATCCATTCTATACCTGAATTTCTAGGCTTCTTGGGCTGCTCATTTTCTACTGGAATGGGGGCTTCAACTTCCAGGAACAAAGAGCACATCCCTTGCCTTATTGTTGATGATATTTCACTTTAATAGGAGTAGTAAAGTGCCTACTTGGGCTAATTTCTCCTGTTGGTTTGGGAATCATAAGGTGCCAAGCCTAGTATCCTTCTATTATCAGGAGGGTTGGGGCAGGATTTGGAGGAGGTTGGGGCACAGCATTGTTCCTCCAATCCTATAGTCTTCAGATAAGCTACTTTCCTCTTCCCACCCCTCAGAGTCCTCCTAAGGTTGCCTGTCATATTATTTTCAAACTCATATTTGTATTTAGGGAGAAGAAACAAGAAATGGTGTAACTATACCATTTTTCTTCTGGCTGGATGTCAATATTTTCTTCTTAATCTCTACTTAAAATTCTTCAATTAAAATCAATACATTTTTGTCTGGCTTTGTCAACTAGGACCCTGTGCTGCATATGACATAAGACACAATTCAAACAATAATTAATAAATATGCATGTTGGTTGATCCAACTGTAGAGATTGATGTGGCAGCACCATGGTAGGATCAAACACATTACCAAAATCTATCACTGGGCTTTGCTGCTTCTAATTAGCTCTTCAAATATTAAAAAAAAATTACCAGTTTTTCTCAGGACCATTGTACTAAGGTTCATGCCCAAAGGTGAGGAAAATATCTTCACACATGCACACAACGAGCAAAACGTCTTCAAGTCCTGATTTTGATGTTGTACCTTTCTCCATATCTGAACTCTAAATGTGTTGTGGGGATCCTGGAAATCTGCAGCTTATCTTTTGTGAGGAGTGGGTTAGAGTCAGTATGTCCTAAAGCACGGGGACTACAAGAACAGGCAATTCAGGTTTCTAACACTTAGAGAAAGTAGGAATGGATCCATCAGGACAAAATTCTGCTAATATTTCAGTGATTTTTTTTTTCAAATGTTGCCCTCATTTCCACCCTTTTGCTTTGCTTGTTTCCATTCTCCTGGGGTGTCTTCCTGTACTCCAAACATGCCACTCAAAACTGCTTTCAGAAATGTACAGGTACCGTGTTTTTTCCCATCAAGACTGTGATCATGCTACTACTCACTTTGCTCCTCTAGATATCCACCCACCCACACATCTATTTATTTTATTATATTTGATTTTTTTTTACTTCTTTATTCTCTATCTAGTATTCAAACTCAAAACTAGGAGAGGCCATGCTGGCTTTTCAACCTCCTGTACTTTCTTCATCATCCCACTTATTATACCCTACTGCAGTAGCCTCCTCCTTAGCTATGTCCTCCACTGAATCAAAAGTGAAAGACTGTGAAACATTTAGAACTTTATTCTCATTACCTAACAAAGTGCTTCTTGAGTGATGCATTTTAAAGGACTCTAGGGAAGCATATCTTGCTTTGAGTGCATAAAGAGAACAATTATAATTTCTGTGTAAACAAGGAGGAGGCTAGGTATGAATTTCACCTTTATAAAGGAGTAGGAATTTTCCATGAGTTATAGGTTTCAGAAGGGCATTTCAGGCAATCAAAAGTGATTTCATAGGGACAGGC
The DNA here is from genome assembly GCF_021218885.2 of Marmota monax. Taxonomy (NCBI): domain Eukaryota; kingdom Metazoa; phylum Chordata; class Mammalia; order Rodentia; family Sciuridae; genus Marmota; species Marmota monax. The sequence goes on from NW_026692881.1 coordinate 2,324,697, forward strand.
AAGTATAAGTGATATGCCACCTGTTCTTGTGCTTCTAAAATGAAACTGAACAGGTCCCTCTGTCCCTATGGACATTATCCATCTGTGCCTTGAAATGTATGCTGAGACTGCTTCTGCATCCCTAAGAAATTAGTATTTTTGCCTCTCCCGAGTGTCCACAGGGCATTGCCTGGCCTTGTTTTTGACTGTTCTCTTTCCAGTGTGTAGAAATGAGGAATGAGTGTCAATAAATCTGAATGTCAAATCTCAAATACAAATGTCAAGACCATTCCACATCACTAGTTGCTTTGAATTCTAAGCTCAACTTTCACAGCCTACAAGTCTGGGGAGAATCAGTTAGGTATGTCACCATTTCTTGTTGAAGAATATTCCAGGCATAACAAGCCTTGGCTTAAAGAAAATGGCCTTCAGCTTGTGCCACACAAACACAGACTGACTTACCTGTTAAACTGGTAGAATTTAAAATTCCTTTATGAGTTTTAGGACTATTCCTTATTAAAGGAATTTTAGACAGTTGTTCAACAAAAAGTAATTATGCCTAATGAATTTCACTTTTTTTTCTTATTATTTTCATTTTGTTGATACTAAAGAATCTAGTATTGTTTCTAGTGTTTACTTGTTTGAGAGTAAGAAAGATTCAAATTATTCAGTAGGAACAGAAGTTTTGGCTGATGTTATATCTTCAAATTTATGATCTCGTGTCAGAAAATAGAAATACAGAAACATAAGAAATTAGCAGTGCTTCCATGATCCTGTGGTAACAAAGGAGAATAAAATATCTGTCACTTGAGAAGAAAAATATGTATTAAAGTTCTCGTTTGAATCAGTAACTTTAAGAACATATTACTTTATTTAATCCTCACTAGAAGCAGGCATGAACACACCACTATCAAATGTTAATATTTTACTATATTTAGTTTAAAAGGGTGCTTTTCTAAAATATTTTTTTAGTTATAGTTGGACTCAAAATCTTTATTTTATGTATTTATTTTTATGTGGTGCTAAGGATTGAACTCTGCGCCTTGCATGTGCTAGGCAAGTGCTCTACTGCTGAGCCACAACCCCAACCCCTCAAAAGGCTATTTTTAAGGGATCCAGAAATCACGGTTATATATGAAGTGCTCTCCCCTGTCATATTCTCCTATATCCTCCTATCACATGAACCACAATTCTCGGGCATGTGAGTGATAATAAAGGTTACTATTTTACAAACTTCATTTTTTGTTGCAGTTATTAAATATCAATATTCTATGTAGGTATGTCCATTTGTGGGCCATCTCTTCTTTTTCTTTGCTGTATTTTATTTGATTTCTGCCATAATCACACTTCTTTATTGTAGAATTACCAGAAAGATTAATATCATGCAGGGCAAGCCCCTGTGTTGTCAATATTGGTCATTATTGACTTCTGTTATTCTTTGTAAATTTCTGTTAAATTTGTGAAGTTTTAAGAAAAGTCTTACTGGAATTTTCAATGGAATTGCATTGAAATTACTGAATGCTTTAAGGGACATAATTCTCTTTACAAAACTGAGTCTCCTAACTCATCAACCTGTTACATTATTTTATTTAGGATATTTCAAAGTATGTTGCTATCTGTTTATACATTTTCTCTATAATGATCACGTACACTTAAATTTATTCCTAACTGCCTTAAAGACACTGTTACTACTGTGAGTGACATTTATTTTTTGTTATTTCTTCTAATGTAGTATTTTAGGTCTGTAGGAGTTTTAAAAGTCTTATATCAATCTTCCTTGCTGAAATCTTAGTGTACTAGATTCATTTTTCTTCCTTTTAAAGTACAATTATTTTGGTAAAATTTCAAGATTGGCAAGGTTTAATAGTCTCAATATCTGCAAAATGCCTTTATTTTGTGTTTTTCTAGAAAGGTAGTTTTATGCCCAATTCTAGGATGATAGTTATTTTCTTATAGCATTTTAAATATATTTTCTACTATCTTCTGGAATTTAATGTTACTGAAGATTACTATCATTTATCTTATTCTCTTTTTAGAAAAATTGTATTTCTACTATTATAGTTGTTATAATAACTTTAATGAGATAAGCTTCATACCACTGAATTCAACTGTTATGTAACTTTAGTAATACAATTCACCTGTTAGTACATAGAAGAATTATAAAACTATCACGAGTGTCTAATTTTGGAGTATTTTAACCACCACAAAATGAAATCCCATATTTAGCAATCACTCTGTATTCCCACTCTCCCAACCTCTGAGAACTACCAATCTGCTTCCTGGGTATTATATGGTATGTGGATTTGTTTATTAGTATAATGTACTAAAATTTCTCCTATGTTGTAGAATATGCCATTATTTGAATTGAAAAAATGATAGTCCATTATGTGGATAGGCCAATATTTTTTATCTTTTTGTAAAGTTTATAAACATTTACATTGTTATCAAATTTAGGCTTTTATGAATAAAGCTGCTGTGAACATTTATGTATAGTTTTGGGGGGCTTAGGTTTTCATTTTGTTGGAACATGCATATACCTAGTTTTGGAATTGCTTGGTACATGACAGCCCACATTTGAGTAATGCAAAGAATTTCCCAAACTGGCTGTCGAATTTTACATTTCCAACAGAAATGCATGTGAATTCAGAATTGTCCAGGTCCTCGCAAAACACTTTTCATCATCTTCGTTTTTCCTATTTTATCATTTTAATGGGGAAGAAATGATAACTCATGGTTTTGAATTGCATTCTCAAAAATATCTGGAAATGTTGAGCACAATTTTTTGTGTGTTTAACCTTTTCTTTGGAGAAATAGCTACTTAAATTCTTCACTTAGTTTTTAACATTTTAAAAATATTGTTTACATTTTATTGAGTTTTAGGAGCTATTTGTATGTTCTGTATACAAGAGCCATATTAGATATGATTTGCTAATACTTAATCTCTTCATGTTTTAAAATTTTAGACTGATATTAATATGGCTAATCTAGTTATACTTTTGGCAATGTTCATATATATCTTTTTTCAATCATTTCTAATCTAATTTTACCTACTACTCCAGAGTATGTTTTTTGTAGACAGCATTGTATTAGATCATTTTTTAATCCATTCTGTTAATGTCTGTTTATTGAAATAGCTAACCCTATTAATGTAATCAATAAGGCAGAATTTACTTCTTCCTCTTTGCCATTTGTTTATATATAAATTTTGTGTGTCTTTATTCCCTATTTTTCAACACAATTTCTTTTTAACATGAAATATATTAAATATATTTAGGGTGCCATTTTATTTTTTTAATAATATATTTAACTTTTTTAATAGTTTCCCTAGGGATAATAAGTAACTTTAAAACTCTAGTTTGCACTGGTAAATTAATTTCAATACTATACAAAAACTTGGCTTCTATATAGCATTTTCCTTTTCTTTTGTGCCATTATTATCATAAAAAATATCTTTCTTCACCATAATATTCAAAGTTTTATATTTATAGCTTTTTGTGCTTGCCTTAAGAGATTTATAATAATATACATATTACCTATAGTATTTATCAGAATAGTTACCTTTTTTAGTGTTCAACTTAGTCCATTTTCTATTGCTAAGAGCACAATATTACAGACAGGGTAAATTATAAGAGACAGGTTTCCTGAAGGATTGGCATCTGTGGATGGTCTTCTTGCTGGCAGAGTCCTGAGGCAGCAGCATAGGGTATCACCTGGTGACAGACAGGGAGAATGCAACATACCTGGTTAAATTGGCTTCCATGCAGACCCACTCTGCAGATAGCTTATTAATCCATTAATCATATGAAGAGATTAACCCATTCCATTGGGTAAAGCTCTAATCACCTCTTAAAGGGTCTACCTTAGCAGCTCACTTCTTAATAACACATAATGGGGATTAAATTTCAATATGAGTTTTGGAGGGGAAACACCACATTCCAAACATAGTGTTGTTGTATGTGTCTCCATGTGAGTTCAGGGTGCAGTCTGGCATTCTTTCATTTCAGCCTGAAGGACAACCTTTAATATGTTTTGTAGAACATGGCTGCTACTAATGAAATATTTTCTTTCAGAGATGTCTTAGTTTCTCCCTCAATTTTGAAATAGTTTGGCTTATTACTTGGTTGATTGTCTCTTTTTTATTTTTCAAATTTAACACATAGTAATTGTACACATTAGTGGTTTTCACTGTGACTTTTCCATACATTGCATATATTGTGCATTGATTGTCCTTTTTTTTTCAGTAATTCAAAATAGGGTTTCTGGTTCAGAGTCATCTGATAATGAGTATCCCATGTATGTAATGACTCACTTTTTTCTTGTTTTCCAGAATCTTTCCTTATGTATATGTTTTGACATTTTGATCATCATGTGTCCAGATTAGTATGTCTTTGAATCTGTCTTACTTGAAGTTCATTCTGCTTGTAGGACGTATAAATTACTGTTTTTTTATAAGTATATGGAGTTTTTCAGTCACCATTACTTTAAATACTATTTTTTGACATTTTTCCTATTCTTTTGGAATTTCCATTATGCATGTAGTAGGATGATTGATGAAGTCCCAGTTTTGTTGGGTTCTGTTAATCTTTACTTATTCTTTTTGTTTGTTTCTGTTCCTCAAACTATATTTAGTTATCTTCCACTTCACTGTGACCTTCTTCTGCCTGCTTACATTTACTGTCAATACCAACCCAAACCCCAGTGAATTTTATGTGAGTTATTGCACTTTTCAGTGCCATATTTTTCATTTGGTTCTTTAAAAACAATTGATATGTATTTATTGATATTCCATTTTAAAACTGTTCCCATAAATTCATTAACTATTTAGATATGGTTTCTTATAGTCTTTGAAGACATTGATAATAGCTGCATTAAATGTTTTTCTATTAAGTTCAGTATCTGAGTTCACTTAATAGAAAAAGATTTAATTCAGCTATCATTTTACTGTACTTCAGTGCTTTTAATTTTCCCCATTGATGACCTTTCTTATTTCTTTGCATATTCCATAATTTTTGAAAATTAAATATTTTAAATAATATGGCAACTCTGAAAATCAGTTTCATTTTGCTATAATATTTGTTTAATTATGATTCTTTTATTGGTGATATTTCTTGAATGATTCTCCAGTGCATGTGTTCTTTATTATGTGAAGCCACTGTAGTACTTCTCCATTAGCTTAGTGGTCTGCTAATTTTAACGATTTCCTTAAACAACTTCAACTACTAGGGCTGTTTCCTCAAGCATTTGTGTATGCCAGTAATAGAAAGCCTTCAGTGCTCCAGCAGTTTACAACTTTGTGATTGCCAGTACTTTTTGCTTTTATTTCTCACCACCAGAGGTGAGAAATTAGGACCTTCTCCTCTTAATATGCATGGCCTTACCCATATGTTTATCATTCTAGATCCCCAGACATATACTGGAAAATGTTAAAGCTCATTATGATATCTTATTCTTTACATTTTCTTCTACATTTTTGACAAGCTCTTGTTTACCCCAAATTATTTTGCTCCCCAGGCAATAGCAATGTTAAACAATTGCTGCTTATTATTTCCACAAATTCCCTAGGGAAAGGACTTCCTCATTGAACTGTGTCTAAATCGGATTGAAGAAAGTCTAATCTGGGATTAGATTAGACTTTGAGACAAATCAATTGAGAAGTGGTCTGTTCTCCAGTTTGAAACTTTTGAGGATTTTCAAATACTCTCTGCTCCTTCCAGTGACTGCTGGGCTTGCTTTTCATAGCACCCATTGGTTTTCACAGCTCCTCATGAAAAGGAGGAACATAGAGCTTTCTGAAATGGCACAAGTTGATGTTCTCCCCAAGATTCTGCCTTTTTTTCTTAGGTTGGTTTGACTTGAATTCATTTGTAAAGTTCTAAAGAGTCAGTTTTAGAATTTTGCCAGTGTCTCATTGATTTTATGGAAAACAGATTTTGGGGCCCTTAATTCACCATGTTAGAAATATTTTTCCTCTCTGACAGATGTTTAAATTTTCTGTAGTTTCTGCACAGTACACCTTAATGTGACTTTATCTTTCGTCACCCTGCTCACTACTCAAAACTCATTTTAATTTGATTTATGTCTTCAATTCCAAAATATTTTCATCAGTTTTATCTTTAACTACTACTATTCTGACATCCCTTTCTTTCTCTAGCTTTTAGATTTCTTTTCCTGCATGTTCGAGCTTTGAATTCATTTGTCATTTGTATTAGGTGATATTTAAGTTTTTTGTCTTATATTTACTATTGCACTCAGAGAAAAATTTTAAATATTATCATTTAATTTACCAACATTTATTAAAATAACATTAGTTTTTATATATTATGATTTTGAAAATCCTTTTGATATTTAATTGATTTTTTAAAAATACACTTGAAATATCAAAGTTTTCAATTATTTTACTGTCTTGTTTTTTTGTAAATGGAACCTCTTTTTTGAGTATTTTCCTACGATATTATTTTCTTTTTAAATTTTATTGTTTTTAGATACGCTTGACAGTAGAGTGTATTTTGACATATACATATGTGGAACATAACTTGTTCTACTTACGATCCCATTTTTGTGGTTGTACGTGATGTGGAGTTTCATTGGTGGTGTATTCATATATGAAAATAGGAAAGATATTTTTAATTCATTCTACTGCCTCTTCTATTCCCATTCCTCCTCCTCTCCCTTTTTCCCCTTTGTCTAATCCACTGAACTTCTATTCTACTCCCCCCTCCACTTACTGTGTGTTAGCATCTGTATTATCAGAGAGAACATTGAGCGGACTTATTTCAGTTAGCATGACTCTCCAGTTCCATCATTTACAAGCAAAAGATACAAAGTCATTCTTTTTATGGCTGAGTAATATTCCATTTTGCAGAGCTGGGTGCAGTGGCACATGCCTGTAATCCCAGTGGCTCAGGAGGCTGAGATAGGAGGATTGTGAATTCAAAGCCAGCCTCAGCAATAGCAAGGTTCTAAGCAACTCAGTGTGACCCTGTCTCTAAGTAAAATACAAGCTAGAGCTGGGAATATGGCTCAATGGTTGAGTGCCACTGAGCTCAATTCCCAGTACAACCCCCACAAGAAATCCATTGTGCAAATATACTACATTTTCTTTATCCATTCATACTATTTAAGAGCACCTAGGTTGATTCCATAGCTTAGCTATTGTGCATAGAGCTGCTATAAATATTGATGTGGTTGTATCACTATAGTATGTTGATTTAAACTCCTTTGGGTATATCCTGAAGAGGGGGATAATGGGTCAAATGGTGGTTCCATTTCAACTTTCTGAGGAATCTCCATAGTGCTTTACAGAGTGATTTTGCCAATTTGAAGTCCCACCAGCAATGTAAAACCTTTTCTCCCTACTTCCTCATGAACATTTATTTTTACTTTTATTCTTAATAATTATCATTCTAACTGAAGTGAGTTAGATTTCAGTGTACTTTTAATTTGATTTCTGTAATTAGTAGAGAACTTGAACATTTTTTTTCATATATTTTTTGACCATTGGTATTTTTCCTTATGCAACATGTCTGTTAAATTCCTTTTCCCATTTATTGATTGGGTTATTTGTTTTGGGTTTTTTTTTTCTTTTTAAGTTTTTTTGAGTTCTTTATATATCTTGGAGATTAATGCTCTATCAGAGGTTCAACTGGCAAAAATTTTCTCCTATTCTATAGGCTCTCTCATTCTTAAGTTTTTCCTTTACTATAAGGAAGTTTATTAGTTTGATACCATTCCATTTTTTTGAGTCTTGATTTTTGTTCTTGTGCTTATAAGGAGGTTAGTTCCTAAGCCAACATGATGGAGATTTGGGCCTGCCTTTTCCACAAGTAGGTTCAGGGTCTCTGATCTAATGAGTTTTGTGCAGGTTGAGAAATGGGTTAAATTTCATTCTGCTACATATGGATATCCAGTTTTCCAAGCACTGGTTGTTGAAGAGGCTCTATTTTCTTCAATGAATGCTTATGGCAGTTTCTCAGGGATGAAATAACTATATTTATGTAGATTTGTCTCTGTTTACTCTTCTGTTCCATTGACCTTCTTGTCTGTTTGATGCCAATACCTTGCTGTTTCTGTTACTATATCTCTGTTTTATCAACTTTTTCACTGCAGGGATTAAAAAACCTCACCAGAACAATTTTAAAAGATAAAAAGTTTATTTGAGGGATAACAGTTTGAGAGGTCTTAGTCCATAGAAGGCCAGCTCCATTCCTCAAAGATAGGGTAAGGCAGAACATCATGGCAGAAGAGTGTAGCAGAGGCAAATAGCTCATGTGATGATCAGAGAGCAGAGAGAGAGAGAGAGAGAGAGAGAGAGAGAGAGATTGAGAGAGAGAAAGAGACACTCCACTCTCCAGTGGAGTCTGGATATGCATGTATGTGTGTGTGTGTGTATGTGTATATGTGGGTGTGTATATATATATATAAAATCTCCCATAGCCATTTCCTCTAGCAACACCCCACCTGCCTCCAGTTACCACTCAGTTAATTCCATCAGGGATTAATCCACTGATTAGGTTAAGGTAGTAACCCAATCATTTCTCCTCCACACCTTCTTGTGTTGTCTCACATGTGAGTTTTTATGGGACATCTCAAACCCAAACCATAACACTCAGTAGTATGATTTCAAGTCTGGTAGGAATTGTGATACCTCCTGTTTCGCTTTCTCCCTAAGGATTACTTGGTTATTATGGGCCTCTTATTTTTTCAAATGAATTTCATGAATGCTTTTTCCATTTTTAAGAAGAACATCATTATAATTTTAATAGAAATTTCATTAAATCTGTACAGTGATTTTGGTAGTATGGCCATTTAGAGACTATAAATTCTCCCCCCTCCAAGAACGTGGCAGATCTTTCCATCTTCTAAGATCTTCTTTAATTTCTTATTTAGTGTTCTATCATTTTTATTATAGAAGTTTTCTACTTTTGTTTGTTTGTTTTTTAGAATGACTCCCAAGTGTTATTCTTTAAGTTATTATGAATGGAATAGTTTTGGTGTATAGGAATGCAATTGGTTTATGGGTATTCATTTTATATCTTAATATTTTGATGAATTCATTAATCAGTTCTAGAAGTTTTCTCAGAGTTTTTTTGGGTCTTCTGAGTATATAATCATAGCACAGTAAACAGGGATAACTGTATCCCTATTTGTATCCCTTTAATTTCTTTCTTTTGCCTAAGTGATCTGGCTAGATTTTCAAGAACTACATTGAATAGAATTGGTGAAAGAGGCCACCTCTGTCCAAGTATTTAGAGGGAATGCTTTCAGTTTTCTTTATTTAGAATGATGTTAGCCTTGGGTTTATCTCATATAGCTTTTACAATAGTAATGTATGTTGCTACTCTCCCTAGTTTTGCTATCCCCATGTTTTGAACATGAAGAGGTGCTGTATTTTGAATCTTTTTCTGTATCTATTGAGATTATCATGTGATTCTTTAAGTCTCTTGATGTGGTGAATTATGTTTATTGATTTCCCTGTGTTGAACCAACATTGCATCCCAAGGATAAACCCCACTTGATTGCAGTACACTATCTTTTTTTAATGTTTTTATATATGATTTGCCAGTATTAAGAACTTTTGCATCTTCATTCATGAGGGATATTGGCCTAAAGTTTTCTTTTCTTGATGTGTGTTTGTCTGGTTTTGGAGTCAGGGTGATACTAGAATCATAAAATGAGTTTGAAAGGGTCTCTCCTTTTCTTATGGAATAATTTGAGGAGGGTTTATCTTAGTTCTTGTTTGAAGGTCTGGGAGAATTTGGCTGAGAATCTGCCTGGTCCTGGGCTTTTCTTTGTTGATAAGCTTTTGATGGTATTATTGAGAAATGATTTTTATTTCCTGTCATTTTCCTTTATTTCTGGATTTCCATTTGAATTTGGTTTCTCCTTTGAATGACTCTTCTTCTTGTGTAGTTCCTCCCTTTGCTGGTTTTCAATTTTATTTTTCATTTTGTCTTCACAAACTATTTTATTGAATATGTTTTATAGAGCAGGCTTTCAAGTTGTGAATTCTTTTCACTATTTTTTATTGGGGAAGGTTGTTTTTGCCTTCAATTCTTAACCTTAATTTTGCTGGGTATAATGTTTTTGCCTGGCATCCACTTCTTTCAGAGCTTGGTATATTTTATTTCAAGATCTCCTAGCTTTCTGGGCCTGGGTTGAGAAATCAGCTGAGATCTGAATTTGTTTCCCTCTAAATGTGACCTGTCATTTTTCTCTGGGAAATTCTTTTCATTTGAAATTCTAGCCTTACTCTGTATGTTAGGCATTTCATAATAATATGCCTTGGTGTTATAATTTTGTATATTTGAGGTCCTGTAAGCCTCCTGTATTTCATTTTCTATTTCATTCTTTGGATTTGGGGAATTTTCTGATATTATTTCATTGAAATAAATGTGCATTCCTTTGGTTTGTATATCTAAGCCTTCATCTATCCTGATAAATTTTAAATTTGTCCTTTTAAGGTTATTCCATATTTCTTGGAAGTTCTGTTTATGGTCAATTTACATCTTTTCTCTGTGGTCATCTTTATTTTCTAGATCATATATTTTGTCTAAATTGCCTGCAACTAACTATTCTAAGTGGTCTAGTCTGCTTGGATGCTTTCCATTGAATTTTTAATTTGGTTTATTGATTCCTTAATTTTGAGCATTTCTGTTTGATTTTTTTTTCAGAATCTCTCTCTTAATTGAAGTGATATTTAAGTCCCTGTATTTTTTCTCTGATTTCACTCCTTAAATTGTTTTTTACCTTAAAGATCAGTTTATAGATGAACATTTCTAATCTCCTTCTCTGACATTTTTTTGACACTGGTGTTCATGGATTTATTAATGAAGTATTTTGGTTTGTTTGGTGTAATTTTTTTTTCTGTTTTTTTTTTTTTGTTGTTGTTGCTGTTGTTTTGTTTTCATGTTGTTTGTGTTTCTAAAATCTAATAGTGTGGATCTAAGGCAGAGTTTCTACCCTGTGGACTTTTAGTGTCCCTGAAGTTTTGAAGTACTTCACCATTTAGGCAGAGACAAATATGCAAACAATATACAACCTTAAACCAAATAGTTTATACTATAATATCTACAATGCTAATTGTCACAATAAACAGAAATGATGTGATCAATTATTGCCCATAGTAAAAACAGTTTGCAAAAGGGTTTACAATTGAATGGTGAACTGGGAGAGAATAGAAGTGATATGGAATGTGATGATTTATGAGGGAGGAGGAGAGAAAAGAGAAGTTAAAAATTGAAGAGTGAAAGAGAAAATAATAAAGATAGCTTGCAGAAGAGAGGAAGAGTATCGAGGGAAACATATTTAAAAAATAAAAATAAAAGAATACAAAACCAAACCAAAACATTCTAATAAAAAGTCCAAGTCCTCAAAATACTGACCCATGAAAAATAACTGCCTTCACAAAATACTGGAAAAGAGAAACAAATATGAACATGTATAAGTATCCATGAAGGTGATTGGTCTGAAGATTTAAATTGGCTCAAGTCTGGGGCCCAGCTGTTGCCAGTCCATAGTGGAAGACTGAATCCCAAGGATCTCCCCAGGCTTTCCTTCATGTAGGGGAGGAGTCAATCCTCAGTCCCTTCTGTTACCAGTGGACCCAGTTTGCTGGTCTCTTGGGTGCGGTCTCCAAATTCAATCACCCCCTGTTCCCCCTTTCAAATTCCCAGCTAGGTGTGTCTGTCCTAGCCTGTTTTGTAGGCAGCCAGACTGAAGGGGAAAGGGTGCCAGGTGGGTTTCCGTGACCTCTATTGTCCTGTTTAAACCCCTCTCCACATTTGATTTTTCTCCCGGTCACTTAGGCACATTCTATGTCATGTGGTGTGGGTTTGCCAGGCCTGTATTTGGAGCCAAGCTTGGATTTGTCAGGAATGAGTTCCTCCAGCTGCCAGCCCCCATGCTGCATCTGCAAAAGGGTTCCCCTCCTGTCCTTAATGGGCAGCCAGTAGAAGGCTTCTTTCTGGCACAAGCATATTATGGAGCATGCATTTTAGGTTAGTCATATAGTATCTTTGATCTCTGATTTCTCCATATCCAGATATACCTCAAATCTCCTAAAAATGTGAGTTCCTTTAATTTCCCTTAGCCTTTTGCTTTGCTTGTGGGGGAACTGCTCCAGCTAGCAGAAGCAGCAGTGCTAGGGATTTCTTCCTTATTATATCTAACATCCTGAGTCCCCAGTCTACTTTGAAAGTCCAATATTAATTCCCAGTAAAGGCCCCCCACCCCCCATCTTTTTCTTTCTTTCACCCGCTTTGCTGAGAAGCTGCCTGTCTGCTTTCTTGGTTTCTTGCCATGGAAAGTGACTTCTTCTGTTCCACTGTTTCTCAGAAGGTCTCTCTTGCCATGTTCTTTTGTAACTCTTTAAAATATATATATATAGGTTGTTCCATCAGGAATCAATTCCATTCCACCTAGAATCAATATATATTGTGGGTATTGGTTGTGATCGTTATAATTTTAGTATTAGATTTCATAAGGAATTTGGGAGTTTGGGGGTTTGGGTGGAAGATTGTTTTGTTTCATTTTCACTTTTCCTTTGTTTATGCTCACTTTTTCCTGCCTGAGTTTTCTTAGCCCACAATACATAAAAATCTTTGCCCTGTAATTGGAAGTGTATGTGCTAAGATACTATAAGGGACCAGGTAGATTTTCTCAGGCAGCCAGGAGGCAGCATGTCTCAGCATTTCATTGAGACTCCGTCCTAGGAGTCCCTAGGAATTAGAACCCTGGAAAGTATGCAGTGATATCTGTCAACTTCTAAACTTACTTTTCCTGGGAAAGAGATTTAATGTTAAGCTTTTTCAAGTCCAGACATTTGTAAAATTAAGGCAGGTTTTATTCAGTGGAAAAATGACCCAGTGTCTATCTCTGTGGAAGAAAAAAAAAATCTAGTTTCTCTCTTTTTAATGTTTGCTGTGGGTTCTCTGGCTACTTTTTATGGTTCAAGAGGTGAGCAGATGGGATTTTTCTCTTTCTGGATTAAGAGCAGATGGGGAAACTGGTCAGTGGCTCCTAAAGTTTCTTCTGTGAGGTTTTGCTCACATTTCATTGGTGTGAGCAAGTCCTGAGGCCAAGATTAACCCTAACAGCATGACAAAGTAGTTCTTCTCCAAAGAAGATTAGTGAATATTTTGTTATAGTATAATAAGGTATATCCCTTCTATTTATTTTTATTTTTCATCCTATTATACCTCAATTCTGAGCTACCACTTTCTGCCATGGTTCTCTTCCAGAATTTCCTGGATGTTGGCTTTTGTTATGAACTCCTCTATGCTTCTATCCTATGGGCTTGTTTTCTTAATGTCAGCCCTAGCATCTCTTTTGCATTTTTTTCTTTTGTATCTCATTGTGTGGTTGGAGTCTAAAGCAGAGTGCCTCAAATAATAAATTCAGTATGACACCTTATGCAGAATGACATTCTTGAAGAAATTCAGGGGCTTCTAGAAAAAAAATCAAACTCTATGACCCCCACCCGCTCCCCTTCTCTGACAAATTACTCTTTAGGATCAGTGTTAGTTTCAGAATGCATAATTAACATCTCTAGAGTCTGGAATGATGGTGGAATCTTTATATTTCTTTATATTTTCCAAGGCATTAATGTTAATTGATCAGGTACAATTTCTTTGTAATTAAAATGCATTCCTTGGCCTGAAACGTTTTCTCATTAGTAAGTATAAACTGGTGTTTATTCAGCTGAGCCTGGCAATTTTTGGTTTAATAAAAGCCCAATCTGTTCATTTGTTTACTCTGTTTACTCCCTAAAGGCTCAAGCTTTTGTGACTGAATACAATGCTTAATAAACAGAAGAAAGGAAATTAACTGTATGTACCACCTCACAGCTGTCTTCCTACAAGTGGACTTGGCTGCAGCAGAGTCAATGGTTTTTAGGTAGAACCAATCAAATTGCCCTTGAACTTAGGCTTCGCACTGTCATAATATGACCCTGGGTTCAGACAAACACAATGCAGAGTAATATCCTGTTTTACCAGAGTGGGTCAGTGTGACTCAGTGGTCCACTTCTTTCCCAATAACCTTTACATCTGGTATATTCTCTCCCTCTAGGCATATGATCCAGATGCAGAGATGTGAGCCAAAGGTATCATTGGTGCTAGGCAAAAGGCACCCAACTTCTCTCCCCATCAAAAGTTCACATCTCACCAGGCACACCATCAGGTCAATTCAAATTAATTTTCTCTCTATAGTTGGCACTGAGAAAAGGGGAGCAGAACTCCTGTGTAAACATGTAGGAAGGGAATTTAAGAAGCAGCATTACCACAATGTCATTTCAGAAAATTATTTTCTCATTGATTATTTTACAAAAATGACAGAAGAGGGAGCTCTAGAACTGTAACACTAGAGAAAATGTCCGCCCCTTCCTCCCTAGAGGCACAGAAGTACAAAGAAAGAAGAGTAGAGAATGAGGAGAAAGAGTGGCAAGAAGAAAAACAGATCTTGGTGAATTGCCATGTAAATTTTTTTAATTATGAAGAGAAAAGAAAACAAAGCAGAATGATTCTGACAATGAAATTATACAGTAAAGCTGATACCCTCCCAATGAAAACTATAACCTATTTTTTTTCAAATAGCTAAAATTAAGCTATAAAAAAAATCTGTACCAAAATTAGGGAAACTGAAAAGAGGCAGTAAGAAATATTTAGATCTAAAAAGAGAAATAATAGGCTAAAATTAGAAACGAAAATGAACTTTTAAAAAATCAGTTTTCATTTTTATTCCATTGCATTTGATAATGTTGATCTTCTGGGACTCCCTCCTTCTGTGGACTCCAGGAGGTGAGAGTCCTATTTCTCTTCCAGCTGCTGCTTCCTGTTCTTATTCATGGGCTTCTCTTCATTGCTGCCAGATTGGGAACATTTCCTATTGCCCGCTCTCTTGGCAGCTTCTTTCAGTTTACTTTACCCAGTGGATACAGCAAGTTGCAAATTAAAAAAAAAAATAAAAGCTTAAATGTGACTGCATTGCAAATATTCAACTCTATACTTAACCTGTTCCATATATGACTATTTAACTGCCTTTGGAATATCTTATGACCATTTCCAGTGGATTGTATCCAAAGTCACCTAAGTGGTGCTTAAATCTAACCCTCGTTTAAAATTCCATAGCTTGGAATATGTTCTGTTCTTTCTTTTTCTCACTCAGTTTCAAAACTCCAAAAGCAGTTTTTCATCCTCATGCTGCTTAATCTCCACACTGAATATTCACCATTGTCTTCAAAGTATTGTTCAAATTTACTCTCTCCTTTAGCTCACCAGGACCACTGTTTGAATACCATCCTCAGCTCTTTTTTTTTTTTATTGTGGGTTGTTCAAAACATTACAAATTTCTTGACATATCATATTCCACACTTTGATTCAAGTGGGTTAAGAACTCCCACCTTCACCCCATACACAGATTGCAGAATCACATCAGTTACACATCCATTGATTTACATATTGCCATACTAGTGTCTGTTGTGCTCCGCTGCCTTTCCTATCCTCAGCTCTTAAATGGGCTCTTGACGTAACTTGTCTGCTACCATTGACTTCATTCTGTCTCACCTACAAGTGATGATTGGCTCTTGGGAAATTCATACATATAGTCACTAAAAGATTGTCCCCTGAAATGTTACTTCTGTCCTGGATCTGCCTTCTTTGAAGGCAGGGGATTCTTTACCTGGTTTGGTTCTTAGCGTAGCTGAAAGAGTTAAACATTTGAAACGGCAAGATCTGGCAGAAATTACAATGCCATAACTAGTGAAATAATTATGACTACATTAAAATATCTCAAAATATCCCAAAATTGCTCAAAGTGTCACTCTCTAGAATTAGATTGCTGTTTACTGACCCTTTAATTCTCTTATATTTATAAAGCAATATCTTTGACAACCTGCTTGGAAGAAAATGTGTAATACCATTTCAACCTGACACTTGGAATATCACAAAACCCACCTGGCTCTGTACTGAAAAGCATACCTAGTAAATGCAATCTTGGGTAAATGAAACAATCCTGCAGCAACAATCCCTCCATATCAATATGCAGGAAGATAAAGACAAAAAGTAGGCAAAGAGAGGTATGGGGTTTGAGGGAGAACACAGTTATGAGGAAAGATTACCAAATTGATGTGTGTATGAGGTAGCACACGAGAGACTATATAATGTGCGTAGTATATGTGGTAGTCTCTCATGGTCTGCAGGTTCCTTTCTATAGCCTAATTTGAAAGCATTAAATGGAAAATTATAGACAATTCACACTACGTTTTAAATTGTGCATGCCATTCTCAAGTAGTGTGATGCAAACTCATGCTGTACTATTGCAGCCCACCCAGGATGAGAATCAACCCTTTATCTACCACTTCCACTCTGTAGATTTATTCCTCCATTTCTGTGGGGGATTTGTTCTAGGACATCCTGCAGATACCAGAATCTTAGAATGCTCAAGTCTATTATATAAAATGTTGTAATATTTGCTTATAACCTGGGCATATCCTCTTATGAACTTTAAATCATTTCTAGATTATTTATAATACCTAAAACAATGTAAAAGCTATGTGAATAGTTGTTAAATACCGTATTATTCAGGGAATAATGGCAAGAGAAAAATATGTACATATTTAGTACAAATGTGATAAAAAACTGAATATTTTCCATACGCATTGTTTAAATCTATAGATGTAAAACATACAGGTGTGGAGAAATGAATATATGTCCATCATAAAGCAGAGAGAGGGAGACTACATTCGTGTAATGTGTATTAAAGTGTACTGCTGTAATTGTTTTATTTTTATTAATATCCTACGTGTGTACTTTATAAATTAAAATTGTATGTATTTTAAATACATATAGATGACAAAAACATAGTATTATAAGATTCTGTACTATCTTGGGTTTTAAATGTCCACTGAGGATCTTGGGATATATACCCTGTGGATAAAGGGAGATTCCTGTTTATAGTCAAAAAAGGAACAGCAAAAACATCTTCTTCAAAGAGAAATGGATGCACCTTGTTACATTGTTGCTATATACTTTTGAGATACCCGTGGGCTAATTTGTAGGTTTACAGTTCTATGGGTCAGAAGGCCAAACAACATGTGTGTTAAGGTCCATCTTCCTTTTGTTCTTACCTACCATGTTTTCAAGGAAACACCTTACAAGAGGGAAGGGTAAGAAACCACTTCTCTCCTCAAGGAACATCTCATGTATTTTTAAGATGAATCACTCATAACAACAACAAAATCCATATTTATCAGAAACTGAAAGCAGATGTATAAAGTTTCTCAAAACCTCTACAGGCAACCACATATCAACAAGAATCACTGGCCTACAGGGATATAGTCAAACTTTAAATTGTGGAATTCAAGATGTTTTATAATCTAGCACCAAGTTTAATTTTAGTCCTTTTTCATTCCTGCATCCTTAGCCATTTCCCCTCATGACACAGAAAAGTGCTAACTTCCCTGATTTCCTCTAGAATTCAGGAAATGGCGGGTCACACAGAGGCTGTGCCAGTGACTGGGAGATACCCAAGATTCATAGGACAACTCCATGTCAGCCATCATTCTTTTAGTGGAATTAAATGATACAGAAGTGGATCAAGCAGTCAATGTAGCTGACAAGTTAGCCAATCATTTATTGAGGGCCTACTCTATTTCAGGGAGTAGGTAAGTGCCAAGGACAGACTTCATAACTATCAGAGAGTTCTAGCAAGAGATGCTAAGACTTCATTGGTAGCTGGCATTTCTTGAGAAGAGCCCCAGTGTTCAGAAAGTAAGGAAGGTCAAAAGATTTTTACCAAAGGAAACATTTCTAAAAACTGGAGTACTCTATGGGAGATAGTCTTTTCAGAAGTTCAAGAAGATGACTGGGAGAATGTATCGGCAGTGCTGATGGGGAATCCATGTACCAGGTTGAACAGTGTTCCCTAGGGTATATCTAGTCCAAGAAGCCAAGTGAGATAGCTTAGCAGTGTCTCCATGCAGATAACTGTTTTAAAGGAACAGAGAAAGAGGCAGTGAAACCTGGGTATTTCCATAGACTACTTGAAGTCTCATACCCTATAATGCAAGTGTCATTCTTTAGCAACAGTGCAGCTAGGCAAGTGTTTTAACTTTCCATCTTTCCATATGGTCCTGGCTCCAGGTAGAGGCTGATACCCAAGGATAGAGGTGCTGGGCCCTCCATTACACACACTGGACTTCTTGGCCATGTCTGCATTGGATCCTCATTTCCATGCCTTCCTTGAGGTTTCTGCCTTTAGTATTCTTTGCTTCTCCTTTGTCATTCCAGCTGTTTTCTTGAGCTTGGATCTTATTTTCATCTCCTGTTCATATCAGCCCCTCTTCTGCACAGCTGTGTCTCCCTGCCCATTACTAACAACTAAAATGCTGCATTCACCATTTATTAAAAAATCAAGTTAACATAACCCTACTATAAATCTTTTACTAATACATTAATTGTCCATGGTTTTACTTTCCTAAGGATATGGGGGTATATCTTGCATTTGGCTAGGATTTTTTTTTTCTGTTTCCCGTGTGATTTTGGTTTTGATGAATAAACAAGCCTCAGGTTAATTATTACAATGTAATAAATTTTATATTTGAGCAGGAGAGGAAAATATACTTGACCACTAACATTGAGTTGGCTTGATTTTGATGCATTCCAATAACTAGCACCATTAATTCCCTTAACAAATATTGAACTCTTGTTTTATGGTAAGTCACTGTGCTGGGTTTTATGGGAAATGAGGGAGTGCATATTGCATGTTGAGGTCATTGCCTGAAATTTAACAAATGTTGAATTAATGTTAGTATTCTTGTTGACAGAAATTACGTAAGCAGCATACAAACCACTGATAAATTCTCTCTTTTGTATCTTAACATTTTCAAGTTATAGGAGATTAGCATTGAGACTAAAAGCACCAGACAAGATATATCAAAAGGGAGATTTCAAATAATCCCAAATATAAGTGAAGCAGAGGTTTTTAAATGTGACTTGGAGTTAACCTTTGTAAATTTTCATTCTGCTTAAGAGTGACCTGAAGTACAGAATACACATCGTTGGACTTCAGTGGGGTGGGTGGGGTGGATTGGAAGCTGGTATATAGGGAAACTGGGTAGAGTAAGGCTGTCATTGAGAGATCCTTAAAGGACATAGCATAAAGGAAGAAATTTGGGGAAGCTGAGAAGGGGAAAAGACTTGAATTATCTTTGCAAAAGAGTAAATACAAAGATATAAATGTAAATAAGTACAATGAAGGTATTTGAAGAGCCCAAGACCTGAAATATGAAGAATGTGCTAGAACCTGCCTATTACACAGAAATCAGTGTGCTCTGCTATAGAAAAGTTGCTTTCCAAAGATGTGACAACTGGGTGGATGAATGGATTTTAAAACACTAAAATGTGTCAATCTAGCCACTGTGCTTAATCTCAGGAATCTGTACAAAATTATCCATGATTTGGAGATCAACATATATCAGCAATTAGAACATAGGACTCAAATGGATATAAAAATTTGTAGTTGAAGAGGTGATTCCATCAGCTTTACTCATTGAGAAGACAATGCTAGAAAGCTGTCTTTGTTTTTTCTTTGTATCTTCAAAAAAATGACCTGACACATTTCAGATGGAAGAAAGCCATTAGTAAATTGCCAAGCTTTCTGATGATGAATTACAAGTGTCAAGCTAGACATTATAGAAGAGGGGGTTAATCATTATGTCACTGGTGTCCACAGAGTTCATAATTTTAGGCTTTGTACAAATGGAAAATTGTAATCTTCAGCTGCCTTTTGCCAGGCTACTGAGTGGCAGCACAGATTTAAACATGACAGATATATTTGGAAAAAAAATATCTTGGAAAAGCCTGTTTATCTGGAGCAAACAGGCCTTATCTTATTGAATATTGCTTGATGAGTATATAGAATTTCTTGGGAGAGGGATATTCTGGAGGATGGATATGATCACATGCCTTTGTAGCATCTGTTTTCTCCACGTCATGTCTGTATGATGTGATGGTGAATGCACATTATCTGTTGCAATAGACATGTGCAATCTAACACTCAGCATGATTCATTATGAGTCCATGCTTTGCTTTCTTCTGTTCCTTCAAATTACTGAAGACTCTTAGTTGTAGGCTGTGTTGAACAATCTTTATTAGGAATATGAAGAAAGTATCTGTTACCAAAAAGCCAGGAAATTTCCACCATTCAAAAAAGCTAGGAAATTCCACTAATAGACATAAATTTGTTATGCTTTGAATAACATATGAAAAGGAACAATGGTATGGGTTTAAAAAAATGGTTAAACCCAATAGAGAATTTTATTGTTTTTTGTTTGGATTTTGGTTTGTTTTGGTACCCAGGGGTGCTCAACTACTGAATACCACATCCCAAGCCATTTTTATTTTTTTGAGAAAGGGCCTCACTAAGTTGCTGAGGTTGGCTTTGTACTTGTGATCCTCCTTCCTCAGCCTCATGAGTTGCTAAGGAATTTTTCTTTATATATTTTCCTTAAAGCAAATCCCTTTTATACCTTACTGAGATCATATGCATTTAAAGAATGTTTCGGTCTTAGGAAAATGAGGCAGAATATAGAAATTCAGGAGAGGTGTATAGTAAAACAAAGTGGTTATGCAAAAGGATTTGAAACTATTTCATACTTTATAAATCAGCTTGCAGCTATTCTGCATGATCTATTTGCTATAAAAACAAATATGCTTTTCAAGGTGATTAAATTAGTAAACCCAGATTTAATGGACTAAAACATTAAAAAAGAAAAAAAAACAGAGATTACAACAATTGCCTTGAGTCTTACATAACCCTGCTGATTTACTTGCCTATATTGATCTCAGAGCAGAAACACAGAACCTTTAGTTCCTGAATCCATGAAGCACCTGGGTTAATGTGGGAGAGAAGGTCCAGCTACAGAGCAGTTCAGTCCACTAGGCTTCTTAATTGTGATTTTTCTGAATCCTTACACCAATCCTCTGAGCTAACACAAACTTTTGAGGTGAAGAAAGCTATGGTTGAAAGAGTATGAAAGATCATGTCTGGGGCTGTGTGACATATATGGAGATTTGGGATTCAAACATAGCTCTATAAAGACCCAAACCCCTACACTTCCTTTAAATCTTTCTAACTTCCTATAAAGGTATCTGTGTTGAGTGAATGTAAAACAATCATTTTATTTTGTCGCAGTGTGATGGGGGAATGGAAAGACTAGATATCTGGTTGTGCAGGTTGGTTTAAAAGTTTATTTTGGAAATGTATAGTCAATATCCTCATAAATCACATATAAATATTTTTGCCATTAGTTGTGTGGAACTCTAAATGGCACCACAGTAAAGGAAATGTAATTACCCATCCATCTCCTGATAAATCAATGAAAACAACTCTATCAACTAAAGTATGCTTCTTTTATCTTTGCTAAAGGGCACATCTTTAAAACCAGATGTTCGGTAATCTCAATTTATAAATCTTAGAAATCTTGTAGTATATAATTATTAACCTTAAAGATTTTCTTTTCTTAATGTCTACGAGAGAATCATAATCTTTTGGGCACTTTTGGAAGAAGACTGTGGATAAAGAGAAGAGTGGTGATTGGTCCCAGTCAGATGTACCTATATTTGAGCAAAAATACTTTTTAGTTATGTGACCCTGGGCAAGTACTACAAACTATCCACTCCTCCATTCCTTGAACAGTAAAATGGAGGCAATAATAATACTGTCTCACAAGGTTGTGAAAAATAAGATTATTACAAAAATGCTTAGCTTTGTAATGTGAACACAATGAAGGCACAGTCAATGCTAACTACAAAATCAACACCAGTATTATTACTATTATTGGGAAAAATCGGAAAATCATTTTTTCCTCTCCCAGTTCCAGATTCTAAAGTTTTGAAGTGAGACTTAGATGAGAAAGTGTGTGTGAAGTTTTTGCCACAACAAAAAACATGAATGAATAATGGAAAAGTAGTCAGTCAAAACTGATGCTGTTTTCAGAGTCCATGCATTTCACTTTGCATTCTATCTTCTGGGAATGTGTACATTCTTAAATTTACATTCGCTGACCAGAGGAGTCACAAAATGTGTGGACTTTGACCCACTCTTCATCTAACCAGCTATCCCTTAGCTTTCCACAATAGGAAATGTGCTACCTTCCTGGGATTAGACTATTGCCAGTCGTTTGAACATAATCATATCACTTTCATCAGTTCTTGAAACTGGTTATCTTGATTTAGTTAGTGCTGCTCATAATCTAATGGGCACAGAAATCCTTTGATGTTCTTATAAAAACGAAACTTCAGTTTCAGGGGTTGGGCAGAAGCTGCAGTTTCTGAATTTCCCCAGGAGTGTCAGGTCTGGGTGATGATGATGCTTTTGTGAGACTACTGTGGACCCTCAAGTCCTGGCTCCTGTTGTGCTGGATAGTTAATGAGCCTACACCTTCTGTGGACTGTAGCTTTGGCCAGCAGATTTCATCATATCTTGTTTTCAAGTCAGGTCTTCTACTTTCCTGTTGTGTCTCTATCTCTCTTTTTTTTTGTGGGGAAGAGATTGAACCCAGGGGCTCTTAACCACTGAGCCACATACCTGGTCCTTTTTATTTTTATTTTGAGATAGGGCCTTTTTAAATTGCTAAGGCTGGCTTTGAACTTGTAATCCTCTTGCCTCAGCCTGCCAAACTACTGTGATTATAGGTAAACATCACCACACTTAGTGACTCTGTGTCTGTCTGTCTGTCTGTCAATCTCTCTCTCTCTCTCTCT
Organism: Marmota monax; assembly: GCF_021218885.2. Classification (NCBI taxonomy): domain Eukaryota; kingdom Metazoa; phylum Chordata; class Mammalia; order Rodentia; family Sciuridae; genus Marmota; species Marmota monax. The sequence continues at coordinate 2,347,436 of NW_026692881.1, forward strand.
CTCTCTCTAACTTCTCTCTTTAGGTAAAAACTCTTGTTGCTCCTCCTCTAGGAAGTTCTTTCAGTCTTGACTACACTGCTTTTATCCATCTGTGATTTGGGTTTGAGTTTTCTTTTAAGAATCCTACTCCATTCTCATTGTTGCAAGGTACTACTCATCCCTCCAGATCTCTCCTCCTCTGTTACATTTTCCTGGATGATGCCAGGCAGACATATACATCTTCTCTTTGGTGTACTTACATAAGATCAGCAATTATTCTTTATTTTTTAGTTTCATAAATCTGTTTTTTTGTATGAAATGAGCTTCATACAAGAAATTCAGATTCTGTTCCCAGATTTGAAAGCTATTTGTGGACCCTCGATGCTCAAAACACTTAGAAGCCTGCAGGTAATCTAGGAAAAGCGTCTTCTGGAGACTTACAGGAATGGGTTTGAATTCTTAACCTCTCCCACCATGATCAATCCCACATTAAATTGGTAGCTTAGCTTCAATTGACCTCCATTTCCTTCTCTGTAAAAATTAAAGTATTTTGCTTTACTCTCTAAGGTGGCTGTGAGGATTAAGAAAAAATAATATCTGTGTTTCATTTAGCCCTAGTACATGTGGGAATAGCCAATAAATGTTAGTATGATGGCTTAATATTATTACTAGTATTATTGGATTATTGTGAAAACAACCTCAATGAACATAAATAAATATTAAGTTGTGTTTCTTTTCTTTCCACTTGAGTCAATAACTTAATTATTTTATTATAGGATTATACTATATACTTTTTTAAAAAAAAAGTTAAAATGTTAATTTTCACAGAAGAACAATCTAAATAGAGAAACAGATTTTGGGAAATAGCTCAGTGGTAGAGCACTTGCCTAGCATGCCTAAGGCCCTGAGTTTGATTCCCAGTACTACAAAAATTAAAAAGATATACAAATGATTGTCACATATTAGACCCTTCAAAGGTGTTTTTGAATAAGTCTTGTGAAAATACCCTTGGAGTATTACTTCACACATGAATTAAAGTGACTTTATGAGAGTGTAATTGGCATTCCCAAGGTCCACTGTTTTCTACCGTATTTAATGTATAAATTGGGATGCATATTTTGCAGTGTCTGGTGTTCATTCTCACCACTGTTACTATGCCCAAATCCTCTCTGATACATCTGACCAAGGAGTTGTCTGGGATTTTCCATCCCTCCTTGTGTCTCCCTCCTTACAATAGAGATAATGGATTAAGAACATGAAAGGATTGAAGCACATCAAGTGGAGGAGATAGACATGTTCCATAGAGTTGCCTGCATTGATTGCAGTTTGAATGCATGACAACTTCTTCCCCAGGAGTCTCAAAAAGAAATCGTTTATAAAATACCCAGGAAGTCTCTCAAGGAAACTAATTAATGGCATTATTAGCTTAAGCACAGCAAAGATTATTGAAAAGTTTCCTCTTACTCAAAATACTTTAGAAAATAAATTATGATTACCTTGGATACTGTTCTTTAATGAATCTTCCATTGATTTCCTGTATGTTTACAGGGAGGTTTCGGGCTTTATTTTCAACAATTTACACAGCGTTTGGAGATGATGGCTATATAAGCACTAGAAAGAGAAAGAAACATTTTCTGTTAGATGTCAGCTATCAGGGAAGAATCAAAGAGCTTTAAAGAAATACCACTCTGTGTTCTTACCCCTCTTCTTCTCTATCTCCCCCCACCCTGTCCCTTCTCTACTTTCTTCCTTGTCCCCTTAAAAGGATGGAAAAAGACCTCATTTTAGCTTTATTTTATCAATGTCCTCAAGAGCTTTAAATTTCAGGAGTGGGTTCCTTGGTTGGAGAAAAAAGCTTGCCTACATGAGTATTACCAATTATGTATTTGAGGCAGATCTTCCTACCTTTGAACCTTAGTTCCCTCTTAACAGGCTAGAAATCATGATCATTGTGGAGCTTAGTATCATGATAGCCAGTGAAATCACTGGCACTCTCAAAGTCAGTATCATAACAAACACTTTTGTGTACTTCAGGCATACTATAGATAACCTATTTTTAGATGTACAGTAGAGAAAGCTGCATAAAGAAAACCATACCGACATATGGAAAAATTCTCCACATCACTAATCATTTGGGAAATGCAAATCAAGACCACAATGAGATATGACTTTTCACCTGTTAGGGGGAAAAAAAAAGGGGGCAGCAAGTATTGGTGAAAATGCTCAGAGAAGGGCAAACTTCCACACTGTCAGGGGGAATGGAAATTGGTAGAGCCATTATAAAAAAAAATGTATATAGGCTCTGAAAAAAAAACTTGATAGTAGAGCTATCTTCTGATCCAGTAATTCTAGTTTTACATATTTGTCCAAAGAAACTAAAATCAATATGCTAAGGGCTATCTGCTTTGTTGCAACATTATCAATATCTGGAATCAACCCAAGTGTCCATCAATGGTTGAATAAATAAAGAGAATGTGTTATATAAATATCATAGAATACTATTCATATATAGAAAAGGAAACATTGTCATTTGCAACAATATGGAAAAACCTGAAGTTTTGCTAAATGAAATAAACCATGCACAGAAAGACAAGTACGGAATGATATCACTTGTATGTGAAATCAAAAAATCTACAACTCTTACAAGTAGAATAATATCTATCAGACTCAGGGTGGGAAAGGAGGGATTTGGGAATTATTGATCAAAGGTTCAAAGCATCAAATAGAAGGCATAGGATTTTTATGGTAATTAAAAAATCTTTATTTTTAATTTTTTTATCTTATTGGTCTTCTTAGTCATACATGATAGTAGAATCCATTTTTATTGTCAATATTTTATTTTTTTAATTTACATATGACAGCAGAATGTATTACAATTCATATTACACATATAGAGTACAATTGTTCATATCTCTGGTTGTATACAAAGTATATTCATACTAATTCGTGTCTTCATATGGTTCTTTGGATAATGATGTCTATGACATTCTACCATTATTTCTAACCCCATGCCCTCTCCCTTTCCCTCCCACCCCTCTGCCCTATCTAGAGTTTGTGTATTCCTCCCTTGTTCCCCCTCCGTACCCCACTATAAATCAGCTTCTTTGTATCAGAATATTCCGCATTTCGTTTTTTGGGGATTGGCTAAATTCATTTAGCATTATCTTCTCTAACTCTGTCCATTTACCTTCAAATGCCATTATTTTATTCTCTTTCATTGTTGAGCAATATTCCTTTGTGTATAAATGCCACTTTTTTTCCCATACATCTACTGAAGGGCATCTAGTTTGGTTACACAGTTTAGCTATTGTGAATTCTGCTGCTATAAACATTGATGTGGCTGTGTCCCTGTAGTATGTAATTTATGACATCAATAGACTTAAAGAATCATATGATCATCTCAATAGATGCAGAAAAAGCATTTGAAAAATTAATGATAATATGTACATATCTCAACATCATAAAGGCTATCTATGCTACATCCCAAAGCAGCATCATTCTAAATGGAGAAAAATTGAAGGCATTTCCTCTAAAATGTGGAACATGACAGGGATGGCCTCTTTCACCACTTCTATTTAGCATAGTTCTTGCAACACTGGCCAGAGCAATTAAACAGATGGAAGAAATTAAAAGGATACTGATAGAAAAAGAAGAACTCAAATTAGCACGATTTGCTGATGATATGACTCTATACCTAGAAGACCTAAAAAGTTCCACCAGAAAACTTCTAGAACTAATAAATGAATTCAGCAATATAGCAGGATATAAAATCAACACCCATAAATCAAATGCATTTCTGTATATCAGTGACAAATACTCAGAAAGGGAAATGAGAAAAACTACCCCATTTACAATAGCCTCAATAATAAATAAATAAAATGCTTGGGAATCAACTTAATGAAAAAGGTGAAAGATTTATATAATGAAAACTAAAGAACTCTAAAGAAAGAAATCAAAGAAGTCTTTCGAAGATGGATAGATCTCCATTGCTCTTAGATAGGCAGAATTAATATATAATAATAATAATAATATAATTAATATTATCAAAATGACCATACTACCAAAAGCACTATACAGATTTAATGCAATGCCAATCAAAATCCCAATGGCATTTCTCATAGAAATAGAAAAGGCAGTCATGAAATTTGTCTGGTAAAATAAGAGACCCACAATAGCTAAAGCAATCCTTAGCAGGAAGAGTGAAGCAGGTGGCATCACTATAACAGAACTTGAACTATACTACAGAGCAATAGTAACAAAAACAGCATGATATTGGCACCATTTTAATATTATACAAGCATGACATAGGTTTTTATATCTATTGCAAAGGAGGGTGACTAAGGTGAATAATGTATTATATATTTCAAGATAATACATTATTATTATAAGAATAAGCATCAAAATTCCTACCCTAAAAATGTAGGTAAGGTGATGGATATGTTAACTAGCTCAGCTGAATTATTATTTAACTATATCAAAACACCACATATACCCCATAAATATATTCAATTATGATGTGTCAATTAAAATACTATTGGTAACTTTTAAAAAGCATGCACGTAATTTTTAATGAATGAATATCAAGTGTCTATGTCAAGAACACCAAGTGAACCACCAAAGATGACCCTGAAACCCCAGACCTAGGCATGCTCCACTGTAGTGCACCTTTTTCTTAATCCTAGAGATGATGGCTGTCCTGAATGTTTTGATAGTTATGCCATTCCTCTCTATTTCCTTTTTAAAATCACATTAAATGTTCAGTTCTCTCTCTCTTTAGGTGCTGGGAATAACACCAGGTCCTCATGCCTCTCACCATGTACTCTACCACTGTACATCCCATCCTTCCCCTTAATGTTATATAAATTAAATCTTACTCTGTCTTCTTTTATTGGACATCAGATTTTGAGTCATTAATGTTTTGATATATAGCTGGAATTTTCATTGCCATGTAGAATTCCATTGTAATTCCAAGAAATCCTATGCACTTGTCTTACCATACATGCAGAATTCTCTAGATTGCATACTTACAAATGAATTGGCTAAATTGAAGAAAGTTCTGCAGGCTTAGGTTCTAGGCAATGCCACAATATGGTCAAGCAGTTGATATTTAATTGCTTATCCCTCACAACAGGTGGTGTGTAGGGCTTTGTACCTTTGCCACATGTCTATACATGTAGTTGTATCTTGTTTGGGACTAAATTTGCTTTTCTCTCACCATATTTTCTCATGTATTATGACCATTTGAGTCTCATGCTTTTTGAAGTACTTTCTCTAGTCCTTTGACATTTTTCCCTTTGACAACCCTTACCATAATAACTTATAATATTCTTTTGTGTATTCAAATATTTGTGTGTGTGAGTGTGTGTGTGTGTGTGTGTGTGTGTGTTGGAAATGTCATCTCAGTCTGCAACTTCTGTTTTCACTGGTTTCTGCTTTCACTGCTGTTTGATAAACAGAATTTAATTCCGGATTTTAAGGTAAATTCTACCTGCCCTTCCTTGATTGTTTATGCTTTTCATGTCTTGTATAAAAAAATTCTTCCCTACCAGAAATATCTGAACACATACTTCTATATTACCTTCAAACAGTTTTGTAGCTTTTCCTTTCCCGTTATGTCTTTCATATCCCTTGAATTGAATTTTCTTTTGGAACCAGTTGTATCAGTCTAGACCAATAAGGGACAGGAATCTCAGCAGTATTTGTGAAATAATGTAATACAAAAACTGTCAAATGTATATAATAATAACAAGGTAACCAGAAAGGCAAAACAAACAAAGAACCATGAATTGTTATACAGTTAGCATCACTTGTATATCATGGAATGATGGGGGAAGTGAAGGTAAAGTTTGGTATTAAGAATATAGGTTAGTTTAGTGGAAAGATCTCACATTTTGAAACCTCAGGCATCTGAGAAGGAGATGCTGGCTGCTCAGATGGTTCTGGTGTTCCTGAGCTGAAAGGAGAGCCCTGGCCAGTTTGGATCTGTTCCTCAGAATGGGGTGTGGTGAGGCTCTGCAGGTGCTGGGAAAACTACAAAATTAGATATCACTGCTGGCCACTGGGCAGTGCTGCCTCGGCCACAGTGATGCTCACAGGAACAGAAAGCAAGCGGACTGGACTCCTACAGGAAGCTGCCATTGGAGTTGCTTCAGTCTCTCAAACGTCCATCTCCATTTCCCCTGTTTAGCGAGAGCACCTTTCAAAGCCTGGGATCTTGTTGTTTTACAGTTGTATACAGGTGGGAAGGGGTTCAGTTTCCAGGGAATCTAACATAGCTAAGAGAAAAAAGAGAAAATGTTAAATGATTGTCTGTGTTTTGTCAATATTTGTTCTTCTAATAATTAAATTGCAGTGTTCTTCTTTGGGTGACATTTCTTGGCTTATATTTTATGACATTTTTATTTTTATTCAAAGTGTAATGTTGAGGCTGAGGTTGTGGTTCAGCGGTGGAATGCTCGCCTAGCAAGTGCAAGGTGCTGGGTTCAATCCTCAGTGCCACATAAAAATAAAAGCAAATTTAAAAAAAGGTATTGTGTCTAACTACAACTAAATTTTTTTTTAAAGTGTAATGTTTACAGTGTGCTTAATTGAGATTCAGGTATGTCTTTATATTTGTCTGGCTTTTAAGAGTTTCTCTGGATATTGAATTCCAGAGAGTAAAACAATGTTAAGGACTTTTATTTATTTATTTACTTTTCCTTCAGCATAGTGAAGATACTGTTCTTTTTTCTTCTGACTTCCACTACTGCTATTAATTTTGCTATGCAGTAGGTAACCATCCTTTTTAACTGATTTAAATATATTGTATCTGGAGTTACACAATAATAAACTCCGAATTCATTTATTTCCTACTTCGAATTCTTGGTTTTTCTGAATCTGTAATCGTTTTATCCTTTGTAGACTTTCTAATACATTTTGTCTCTAAATATTATATTTATTTTATTCCCTTCTTTTTGAGTCTTTGAATAAATATTGAGTTTTTTTTTTTTAATCTGCCATGTCGCTTTGGTATGTTTTTATCCCCCCCCCCCACATTACTTTGTCTCTGCTGAATTCTAGATGAATCCTGTAATTTTTTCTAGTTTACGATGCATCTTGGTAGCTATTCACTCAAGCAATTATCCTTTTTCTAAATTGACTATGTCATATTTTATTATCCCATTTTAAACACAGATATATTCTAAATTGACATTAAAAAAAACACAGTAATCTGCATTACAACCAATGTCTAATGGAGGAAGGGTTTTTTTTCTGTTGGTTGGATGGTTGCTTTCTTGTTTTGTTTACTTTTGTTTTAGTTTTTGGTATTGGTTCATGTTCATAGAAACTTGTTTTCTCATGTACTTGATTGTTTAATTTTTTGCTGCTAATATTCTTTAAAAATTATTTGTGCGAACCTTTTTGAGTTCTTGAAAGAAAATTATTTTCTTCTTCAATCATTTGCATTTTCCTCTTTTAGTGCATGGAAGTCCTAATGCTTTGAAGTTCATAAATTTGTGTCTTGATATTCCCTGGACTCTTGAGCTCTGTACATGCAAGAAAAGGATTACACATTATGACTATTTAAGGGTTTCTATTTCCTCTTTTATTAATTAATACCATTGCAATTTTTCTGGCTATTTTCTGAGGGTGGGGAATGATAGTTTTTGTTTTGTTTTTCTGATTAACCTACAGATTTGTAGCTCTTTTCAAGTCTAAAATATAGATGGAAACACTGCACTTAAGGGTCTTTAGCATGGTCATTCAAGATAAAATTTGGTTTTGCATTGATTGGTGAAAAATGGCAGAAGTGACTTCACTGTTCTTTTTACCATTAATGTAATCTTGTTTACCTAATACTGGGCTGATAAATCCTGCTACCATTTATGCACTTTATTACTTCTAAGAAGATTTGTTAAATGCATTTATTTTAATTTGGTACTAATATCTTTTTCTAATATTTTTAATGACATTGTTGGTCCAAGTTGAAAAGCTTACAATATTTTCATTTAATATGGCTTCTTCTTTAGGACCTTTGCCTTTGTATTTTTTAACAAGAAAGTTATTTTAGTTGACAACTCTTTTCAACAAAAAAGTCATTTTAGTGATTGGAAAAAAAAATTGGTACTGATGATTTTATCAAAATTATCCTTTGAAACTTTATCTTTTTCAGGATGTTTTTCTTAGTTTGCAACTAGGTTTCTTTATAAATGGATAATTAGTGATTTTTAGAAAATCATTCCTGAGTTACATGAAAATTCAACTCCTGTTTAAATCAGCTTACTATTGTGAAGCAGATGAACTTGTAAATGCAAGTGTTAAGAGTGTCCTATTTAAACTTCTTCCTATGGGAGGAGGCTGAGGCCTCATCTTCACTCTCAAAGTTAGCCATTTTGTGTCTAACATGAGGATAATGACAATTTTCAAAGTCTATATGATAATCTGTATCAATCAATAGATGGCTTATCAAGGGTCCTTATTGATGAAGTTGGAATTTCTTAGGAAGATCAGAGCTTCAACCCCTAGTGGTCCACTGTTCAATTCTGGAGTTATCAGCAGCATCTGTTCAAGCATTGTTCCTTCTTCCATAAACAACAGAGATGATAGCAAGGATAGTGATGATATAATATTACTCAACCAAGTCTAGATGACTAAGTACCTACCCATAGGCTTTGTGAAGACACAATGCACACTGTTGCTTTGTAGCTTAATCACAAATTGGTGAGTCCCCGGAGAACACAAAGACCCTTGTCTTAATGAAATTACTACAGTGTAAATGGAGAAATGATCTACAAATAAGTTATATGTAGAATATTTACTGAGATCCATTAGGACCATGGGCAAAATAAGCCACAGAAAGGGATAACAACGTACAATGATATGTATAAACTGAAAATAGAGCATAAAAATGACCAACCACATGGGGAACTTGGGGAAATGGAGCAGCAGAAGGAATAAGTCTACCTGCACCATTGTAAGATGATATAAGTCTATCCTAGGAATGGGTTGGAGGGCAATGAATGTAAATGGTAATGAGTGAAAAGCAAATTAGTTTGAAAGAGAGATGTGCCGTTGACAAATAATGCAGAACTTGAGGAGAAATTTGTTGAAAGGTGGAGACTTGTATGGGCCGTGGATGTAGAAACACCACTTAAGAGACTGATTTTTAAGTATATTAAAGAGTTGATATGGTATTGAACCCATTTTGTCTCCAAGGAGATCTTTCTGATGAGCTTATGACTTAGGCAAATTAGCTAAGCAACCTGAGTTTCAGGATCTTTAAAATTAGAGGGACCCCTGCATGTCATCTTTAGATTCCCTTTTAGTCTGAAGAGTTTAAATTCAGCAGATCATATGCAAGTGAGTACAGGCCTCCTCCAAGGATTTCTGAGTTTAAATCAAACTTTTAAACTATGTGTTACCATGACGGAAGATTTTATTTTCAGGTTTTTTTTGCCTGAAAGTTTATTCTGAGATATCTACAGAGAATGAGAGGAATTTTGTTTTAATCTTATTAATAGTAACTTTTTTGATGGTATCTTAAAAGAACTTTGAAAATATAATTTTCCCTATTCTATTCCACTGTTAGAGAAAACTTGTTTTACAGAGAGACTGTGTAGCTCCTGTCATGTCAAAAGACAAGTGGCATCACAGGAGAACATCACCTATGGCTTCCAAGCACAGCATGAGGTTTGGCCCTCTCCTGAGGGCTTATTACCACTTCTTTTTATAAACATGGCTTATAAGTATTTCTGACTACATGATGACAGTTGAGGCCTGAAGTTATGCCAGTGGTCTGAAAACATAGATGGGACCCTATATTTTTAATTTTTTGAATTTATAACCCAGTTATGAGGTTGAGTTTTACTATATTTCTGCTATTTTTTTAAATTCATATTAAAGACAAAATCCCAACCTCATTCCCACATCACATTTTAGTAGAGAATGTTCAAGATAGTAGACAGGGAACTAGGTTTCACTTGTGGGACCTGGAGCTGCTGTAAGAAATAAAGCTAAAGGATTTTAGGCACTTGTGTCTAAACTAGATGTTTAGGTCTTTTCAAAGTTTTTGCTAGAAAAAGCATTACTTATTTAAGATGTTGCTTCACACTTCTGAGATGTGTTTGAGAGTTGCCAGGTATCACTAATACATAAACCCAGAGTAACTAAATGAGAGACAAGTGGATAATTGAGAAATTGCAAGTGGACATCTAGAGATGAATGACATAAACGTCAGTCTACTGGGGTTCTGAAATCAGGACACAAAATTTAGGAAAACCCAGATTCCTCTTTAGTCTCTTTGGTGTTTGTTATAGGCTGTTGTAAGGTTTAACACATCAGGTAGATACACTTTAAGATCTTATTTCCTCATATTCTGTTTCTATTTGACATGTGTGCTGATCATTTTATTTTTACAACATGTCTATTCATTTTCTACATACACTTGGAAGACTCCCACTTTCATTTGATTTAAACTCCTTTCAGCTTTAAATTGATGAAATTATGGTTCACTACAACATTGTCTGCTGCCAAGGCCCTAAGTGATTGTTGGACAAAAGTGTCACGGGAGGAAGTCATCATCGCAATCTGAATTTCAGCCTCTTGCTTTTCCAAATGTTTGCAACATCTTTCCAACAATTTTTTTCCCTCTAATCATGTTCTGCTTATAAATGAGATGTCTGCCAAACTACATGAAAAGAGAAATGCTATAAAAATGAAATGACATATTTTGACTTATTTAGGTGGTATCATGACCTATTTATTTTCATTATATTTAAGATGTAATAATGATGTCTTTGCTAACGTCTGTTTGAACATATAAAGTTTCAAGCACTCAGTAAAAGGAAGTGACAGTCACTGAATATCTACTATGTGCCTGGAGATTGACTAACATTTATCTTATTACCTTGTATCAACAGGATCAGCAAAGTATTATCCATATCCACCTAATTAAGGCTCAGAGACCTCCAGGAATCTAAGTTACACAATTATAGACATGGATTTGTAGATATAGATGAGATGTTAGATGCAAGATTTGAGCACAGATCTGTAGGATTTTCTGTATCCTTGGAACTTATCATGTCACCCAAGACTAGCAACATCAGCATCACCTGGGAGCTTGCTTGTTAGAGATGCAGAAATTGGAGTGTCACCCCAGACCAAACTGAATCAGAATCTTTATTTTAATAAGATCCCCTGATAAATCCTATGCACATTAAAGACTAAGAAATATTGATTTGTACAACACACTTTCAAAGGTATTTTTTTTCCTTTCCTATAACCTGTTTTTTCTTCCCCCTTAGCTGACAGCAAAGGTAGTCATGTGGCATATTTAAAATGTTTGTTTCCTATTTTCTCACAAAACACAGTCAGGGTCGAATAAGACTGCTTCTCAAATACTTTAAACTTTTTCACTTAGTCTCCTCTTAGTTTCTTTCTCCTCTTCATCTGCCAACATCTGTAACAATTTTCTCCAGCAAATAGACTCCTTTTATCATAAGATGGCATGTATATCTGGTGTTACCCTGTTTTGTTGTGAAGAAGGAATATTTATGGTTGATTCATAGATTCTGCACATATTGCTATTTCATTTTCATGTATTTTTAAGTAATTTGTTCATATAGGCCCCTGGAGCATGGTTATTTGTGCATATGTAGCTCTTTTTAAAAAGCACAGCATTCAGGCCGATATTGTGAATGTCTTAGAAATCCTTTTTCATTTGAGTGATTTCTAACTTACAACATTCATTTTCTTTTACATTGAGTATCACACATTTATACCTGAATAACACAATGATAAATTAAAGTTTGTTTTAATAGCTTTTCAGGAAAATAAATGTCCAGTTTATTTAAATTCATTAAACAAGTTGACTATCTACTTTGTCGTTATAGATTACTTGATTTTTAGTGATCACCCTGACATTAATTATTGAACATATATAATCTTGTTATTTTATGATATTCATATGATACAGACATGAGTTCTTTCATAGATGATATTATGACTCAGTTATGAGTTGTCCGCACAAAGCTTGTGTATGAGACAGTGCAATAAAGTTCATAGGTAAGATGATCAGATTATGAGAGCTGTGACCTAATCAGTGGATTATCCATTGATGGATTAACTGAGCAGTCACTATAAGCTGGTAAGATGTGGCTGCAGGAAGTAGGTCACTGGGAGCTTGCCTCTGGGTTTTATATTTTGTTCCTAGTCAGGGGAGTTTTCTCTGCTTCCTGATTGCCATGTCTTGAGCTGCCTTCCTCTTCCACACCCTTCTGCCATGATGTTCTGCCCCACCTCAGGGCTGAACTATAGAGTTGGTAAGTTGACCATCTATGGACTGAGACCCCTGAAGCCATGAGCTAAAATAAGATTTTCTTCTGCTACATTGTTCTTGTTGTGCTACTAGTCATAACAATGAAAAAGACGACTAAAACAGAACCAAGCTCTTTCATCTCCTCCCTCCCCTGCCAAGGGTTGCACTCCTCTGTAGTCTTCCACTGGACTGGCTTTGAAATTCTCAGTTAGGTTGCATTGTCTGACTTCATCCTTACTTTAGGGAGAAAACCATGACGATTTATTAAATACACATTTAGAACACTTTGTAGACTGAATTCTACAGTCTTTGGCCACAGAAGATCTTGAAAAGCAAGATTTCCCCACTCACACCTTAGAAAGATGAAGAGACATCACTACTTCTATCTTTATCTGCCCTGCCCTAGCTGACTGAGATGCCCCCCCTCCCCAACAATTACACAGCTCCTGTAGACCAGACTTTTTCAAATGTTAACTTATATATGCATTATCTGGGGGTCTTACTGAAATGCAGATTCTGAATCATCAGGTCTGAGCAGGGGAATCTGAGTCACCAGTTTTCATAAGCTCCCAAATGATACTGGTATTCCTGGCCCTTCACCAGCCTTTTAGAATAAAGGCATCTAAACCTTTGGCCAAACCTGAAAATTAACAACCCATATTTAAAGATGGGTGAAAGTTTTTTTGTTTGCTTTGTTGCTCAAAGCAAAATTAAAGAACAAATTAAATAATGAAGAGGCTTGAGTAAAGAAAACAACACATATTTGGAAATAAAATTTTTACAGGAAATAAAATAAACTCTTGCATTTGGTTTTTTTTTTTTAATTCTACAAGATGGAAAGTTAGTGGTAGTGCTTCAATCAAATAGATGTAATTGTATAAAAATACGTATAAAGTAAAAATAAAATCTTTATCGTGTATGAAGACCGAGCATTGCTAAAAATGAAATCAGTGAAACAAAACATAAATTTTAAAAACATACCCAGTATGTAGAAGTGACCAGTCAGAAGAGAAAGCACCAGAAGCATGAATGACAAAAAAACTCAAGGAAATATGGATAATCCTGACAGTAGTTCAACTTGTGATTTTTTTTTTTTTAATGTTACGGTGTTACAAACACAATACACATTTAGTGGAAAACATGCTTTGAGCTTTGAATTTTGAACTTTGATCTTTCCTGAGCTAGTGATATGCAATATGATACTCTGGAGATGCCAAGTGGAGGCAATGAGCCTCAGTTCAGGGTGACTCTGTCATGTGTTGAACAATCTATGCTCCAGTGTGTTCTATATGGTTATGCTATGATATTCAGTAGAGTAGATGAATTAAATGTATTTTTGATTTATGATACATTCAATTTGATTGTCCTAATGGAATGTGAGGTGAATATAAGTTGAAGAGCTTCTGTATGGCAAAAACTGATCCAGGCAAAGATGAATGAGTTAGAATCACCAGATAATCATAACTGAAGAAAATCTTTCAGAACTCTCAAAGATCCTTAGAGAAAGAAGGCTTACCTTAGTCAGGAAAAACTCCTTGGTAGAAATTAACATGGAGCCTTTCCCTGATGAGGGTTTAAACCTCAAAGCAAAACTAAGGAGTTTAATGCTGCCAATACAAAAATGGTTTCTTCTAGAAGAAGAGAACTTTCAGGGTAAATTTCTCTTCTGAAATACTCAAAACCAGAAAGCAACAATATATGTAAACATGCATAAAACTGTTAGAAAAATCAAATGTGAACCAAATTTTACATCTTGACATGTTGTCCTTAAGTGCAATAGCAAGAGAAAGACATTTTCAGCTGTGCAGAGACTCAAAAAATTTATCAGCAGACATCAGTCACTGAGACCTGAGCTCATAATACTAAAGGCATTAGTGCAGGCTCCTGGACTTGAAACCCTGGAGGATTTTGCTCTGTTATTTACAGAGATTAATAAAAACACCAAGCATATTATTCATACCCCTTTTATAAGTCTCAGTACATTGCCTTATGGTGTTACCCTTGCTGCCTTGTGAGAACTTTCAACCACAGCATGGTAATCTTGAGGGCAAAGATCTTTTGTTATTCTATGGTTTTAAGAAACACTTCTACACATTTATTTGCATTATCTGGTATATGTTCTGAAAGTATTTGTTATTTTGTGGGTTTGCGTGTGCATGCATATGTGTGTTACTATAAAATTTCCATCCATTCTCCTGCTTTCTGTACTTGATCACATTGTGAACTTTTGTGGAAGAGACCATAAAGATCACTAACAAATCAAATTTAGAGATACTATATTGAAACTATCTTTTTCCAAATCAAATTAAATTTTGAAAGCCACTCTGGATATAGGGGCTTAATGGTGTATTTGAAACATGAATTGGAATGTGGATACCCACAAATTTTGTCAAAAAATAGAGCTGAAAAAATAGAGACAAAAAAATTGGAATGTTGATACCCACAATTTTTGTCAAAAAATAGCTGAAAAAAATAGAGATGAAAAAAATCTCAGCTAGCCTGGTAGATTACTCCTCACCCAAGACACACAGTGGCAGGGCTACTGCTAAGAGGCAACAGGTATATTGTGCTGTTGGCAGTGTTCATTCCTAGGAATGCTCTTCTTTATGTTACCAGTCATTGTCCCCATCATCTGTAGGAGCTAATCAGGATCTCTTTTGATATAATGTGTAGAATAATTGAATTGCAACAGAGGAAAACACTTTCTTCCAAGCACCATGACTTATAACTAAGTAGTATTCAATTAAATCAATGTGCAACATTACAAACAGGTCTTTTCATTGACCACTATTTGTCTATATCATGAGATTAACTTTGATAAACATACTAATTCATAGACTAATGGGCTCTACTTATACTAAAATACAAAATAAATATAGACAATCATTAATCTATTAAAGAGGTTGAAAAAACTGTATAGAGATTTGTCTAGGATGCAACATAAATAATATTAATTACTATCATTATTAGTAAGTGATCATATTCATTCTAAAACCCAGAAACCACATGGAGCTTATTTTTTTAATTTTCAATTTTCATTTCATACTAACAATAGTGCACATATATTTCTTTATGGTTTACCAAGAGCTTTGTTATATCACTCCATATCATTCTCAGCAATAAGTCTATTTTGATCAGGCAGAACACTGTCGAACACCTTCATAGCTGACAGGGTGCTCAGCACTTTGTGAATGGTCTCCTTTCATCTTCATAACTTGTAGTGTAGGGTCTGGAAGAGGAGGAAAATGTGGCACAAAAGGCTTATATAAATTGCTAGAGATCACAGAGTTAATAAGTGCTGGAATGAATGCCCAAACCCACCCTACTCATCTGCTTGTATAAAAATATTTTTATCAACATTGCTCTGAAGTTAGGTGTTGTAGTTAACAAGATTCCCATGGTTAACTAAATATCTTGCAAAGCCCACCTTGATCTTGGGTTATGTCATATTGTCCTTGGCATATTTTTTTCTGTATATATTTTTCTTTATTCATCTGTTGAAGGACACCTAGATTGGCTCCATAGCTTGGCTATTGTGAATTGTGCTGCTATAAACGTTGACGTGGCTGCGTCATTATAGTATGCTGGTTTTAAACGTTTTGCATATATACCAAAGAGTGGGGTACCTGGGTCATGTGGTGGTCCAATTCCTAGTTTTTGCAGGAATCTTCATATGCTTTTCAGAGTGGATGTTCTTATTTGAAGTCCCACCAATAATGTATAAGGGTACCTATTTTCCCCAAATCTTCGCCAACATCTCTTTTTACTTTTATTCTTGATAATTGCTATTCAGATTGGAGAGAGATGAGATCAGAATGTAGTTTTAATTTGCATTTCCCTAATTTCTAGAGATCACTATATAAATATACCACAGTGACTCTCACTATCATGTACATCTATAAGACACTAATTAAAAATTCTCCCTTCCTCATCTTTTGGGTTTTACACTTGTTCCTATGAGGCTAGAACTCTATTCTTTCCTTTTCTGATGTCAAGCTTGAGGACTACATTCCCTTTACCCCCAAATCTCAACATTCTTCTAGAAACATGTAGACCCATGTAGAATCTTTGTTACACTATTACTAGTTCTGAGAATTTCTATATTGTGTTGCTGAATAGCTAGGAACTGTCTTCAGTGAGAATTTTATTGTACAGTTAGTGTTTTCCTAAGTGAAAATATACTTCTCTACTAAACAAAAGGGATTGTATAAGTTTGGGTTTTAAATAAAAAGTGTCATTTTCTACACTGATGAAAAATTGCCCCACTCTGGGTCTTGCATTGTGCATTTTTTCTCTTCCCCTTTAATTCAACAATTCTAAAGTTCTTCTAAGTAATAGACATTCCTGGATCATTAAGGTCCTTAGAACATTTGTTTCCTAGATTTTTTTCTGTTTTCTCCTCTTACTGGATCTGTCCCAAGCTACAAATTTCAATAAGCAAAATTACCATTTAATAGCTAAGAAAAATGAAAACAAACAATGTTTAATAATTTTTGGAAGTCAAGTCGTGTTTGAACTAGGAATAAAGCCCCAGTAAAACTGAGCTAGAGACTAAACCTATGATAAAGTAGGTTTTTTCCTATATTTTAATTCTTAAATATATAAATATTCATTTCTTCTTTTTCTGCTCTTTTTTTTCTTTTTGGTGCTTGAGCTATTAGTTCTTTTCATCTTTACTATAGAAAATTTCCCCCTCCTTTTAACTTTATTACTGAAAATGATTTTCAAATTGTTCAAAGTTTGATTCAATTAAATCTGTACTCAGCTTTTCCTTAAGAAGAATGAAGATGGATGACCCATACCACCAGCTAAAATGCGTTAAATGATGAAAAGAGTACTCTTGGTAAGGAGGTTGGTCATGATGGCACACAAGGAGTCCAGCGCACCATCACTCAAGAAGCTGTTTCACTTGTGCTTCAAGCATGAACTGACTTTCTATCTCCATTGAAGGATCTTTAAATCAATCCCCTTACCTTTTCTCTATAGCAGCTCCCAGAAGGTGCTCTGCTGGAAGTAGAACATAGCTGATCCTTATAGCCCCAGATTGGTCAGGTTAGGAAGATAGAGATGGGTTAACATGCAATGAGCAAGGGCTACTTATGAGGAATGATTGGATTGTGAAAGAGATAAACTCACTTCCCAAGAGGCAGACAGGAGGCCTGTGCAGTAGAAGCCAGATGGGATGGAATGGACCCTGTTGCTGTCTTTGGGATATGTGGGCCATGGCTGTTCCATAGCTTCTGCTTAAGACCAGAATCTTAATTTAAATCTTTCCTTGAATTTTCACGTATCTTTATATGTATGTCTTGTGTTTTATGGGAAGACTTTGAGTTATTTTCTCTGCATAAAGCTCCAAATTAAAATCCTTAAACTCTACTTATGTGCAAGTTCATGGGTCAGACAGATCTGAGTTACCCCTGGGTTGCTGCTTCTCATCAAGGTAGAAGCAACCACATAACATCATTTACCCTCTATCCCACCTCACCTCATCCAACCTTGCCCTGACCCACTTGCCATTTAGAAAATCAAATTTCTCTCTGACATACTTGGGGCTCTACATATGGAACAAATCTGATTTTTTATGCAGCTTTTTTCCGAAATTCAATTCCTGCTTTGCATTGTCCTGTTCTAACCACATGCTATTTACTTGGAAAACAAAACTAGATATAATTCAGTGATTATTTGAAATCCTAACTCATCATCATAATACCTTCATGAATGTTTTAAAGAGCATAAGGAATGTTTTGTAATCAGGATCATTCATACTCAAAGTTTTTAAGATCTGTCATGTTTGAAGCTACCATTAATGTTTTATCATTAATGGAGAACCTAGTTGTATTAAAATTAGTTTAACTATTCTCTCTCTCTGACTCAGATAATGAGTCTGATAGTCACTGAAACTAATTGTGAGAAGTTGCAAAGCCAAAACTATGTAAACCATGCTGGAATAAAACTTTATGAGGAAAATATAAACATGCATATAATGTCGAATAAATCATCCTAAATGTATGGTAGAACATTTGGAGTTCGAAGGCCTGATTTGAATACCAGCTTATTCATTTTACTCTTTCATCAGATCTGTATATATTGAGTGCTGATCCCAAGAGAGGCATGAATGCCAAGTACAATCTAGCTACAATGTAACCTTGTGCCAATGATTCTATCCTTTCTGATCCTTCATCCCCTTAGGGGTAAAATGAAGGAAACATTACCTATTATAGTATAATAATTACAGTAAAATATAATATTTATCCAAGGTTCTTATGAGTACTTAATGAGGTGATATAATTGATGAGACAACCTAGGCAAAGGAATTTTGCAAACCTTAAAGCAAGTGTTATAACTTTTGCTGTTTGTCCTAATAATTAAATGTATTTTATTCTAGGTCCAGGGCTGAGTTCTATAGGACAAATATAGTTTTGTTAAGACATCGTTGTGAGCTTATATACTTAGCATCCAGTGCAATGAGGGATTTAGAAAATAGAAAGTAGCATTGAAAGGGAATCCCCAGGACTGAATTTGAGTACTCAGCATATGCAGAGATTACCAAAAAGCACCTACAGGGACCAAGAGCAGGGAGATTTGGCAGAGGCAGCAGAGCCCTGTAGAACTACATTAGAGAGAGACTGACAAGATTGAACTTGAAGAGATGAAAAAATTCAGTGGATGGAGATGAGAGTACTCAAGAATGCATGAAGGGCAGGATGGCTTTTGAGAATAGTAAGGTGAGTGATGAGGATAACAACTGAAATTATAGAGCACTTTGAATAGGAGGGTAGAAGAATAGAACTGTTCTTCTTGGAAGAGTTGATGACACATATATGAACAAGTTAGAAACTTGATTTATCAATTACTGTTTTCTAATATGAACAAATTATATATTATAAGGCTCAGCTCTTTCATCTATAAACTGTCATATCATCACTGTGAGGATGAAATAAATACATGATAGTGTCTGGCATCTCTTAGATTCTAAACACACGTTAGCTATTCTTTTACTTTCCCTTCTCTTCATGTTTGCCCTTAGAGTAGAAATGCTCTATGATTATCTCTCTGCACATTTTGTAACTCAGATATCTCTTATCTGCTTCCAGCAGCATCTGAGCCTCCAAATTATTGTTGTCCAGGCTTGTCTAGCAAGCCATCTAGATAAACTCCTCTTTAACTTAAGTGTATACCTTGAACTTTTTCTTAATCTATTGAAATTGCTTCTTTATATCAATACCCCTTTGAACACTTGAAATTATATCAATGACATGCAGGATAGAAAACATAGCTTGGTTAAGTATCCTCTGCCATCCATTGGCTTCTATCTACTTATTGTAAGAAATGAGTGCTCTCTGAATGTTTATGGTTCCAGACTCAATTTCATTTTGTTAAGCGTTTCAGGCTATCAACTATCTGCATACATTTCTTTCTGCTAAATATAAGGTGACCTTTCTTTTAATCTTTCTCTGTGGTTCCACATTAGAGAACAGAGAAGATGGTAAAAGAAGAAGAGTCTTATCTTGCTTCAATTTAGCTTTGTATCAATTTTTTCCAGCTATAACATCAAAAACAAACAAACTTTAGTACATGTGAAGAATAAGAGCAATTTGAAAAAAAATTCAAACATTGAAAATCGTAAAAATGGCTTCATTCTACTGCCCAATTCAAGGAAGACACTAATTCCCTGTTTCTTCCCTGCCATTCCATAATCTCATTTCAAGTATCATCATAATTAGATGGGCCCAAAACTCACTTGAGTAAAGGGAACCCACATTCCAGAGGTTATGATGCAAACACAGCGCAACAACCCTATATGTTCTATGGGTATTCTCCATCTGCTCCATAGTATCATTCTCCCTCACATTTTTTGTCCCACTCCTCTTCTTTAAGTTCAAGACTTCATTCCCTCTTAATTGCATATCAGAAATATTCTTGGAAGCAGTCTCTGTGTTGCTGATTTCTTGTCCCCACTACCTCCTCTAATCTGTTTCCAGTATCACTTCACCTCTGCTTTCAAAATTTAGAGTTGATGCCTGACTTAGGAAGCTCTGTCACCTGGAAGGCAAGGGACACCAGCACGGTGTAGTTGAGTAAAATGGTACCGAAATTCAACTTGAAAAGAATTACAAAATCCTAGGCCCTTTCAAAGACTTCCTGAGCTGAATCAGTTTGGTGGAAATATTCTTTTACACTTAGTATAACAAGTGATGCTTATATGTAAGCCTATTTGGAAAGCTAGCCCTGATGTGTGTACAGAATGAAAATCTGATAGTCTAAGAGTCTCAGGTGAGAATTGCAATATTGTATTTAATATCTGCAGAGAACTAGACAAGTTATTTATTTCCCTGTTTTCCCATTCAAAGGTGGAGATGATACCAACTTAACACTCATTGTGAGTCTAAAATATGACAATACATGAAAAGGCTGATAGTCAAGGTATAATAGGTCCCTCTGCTTCCCTTTTTGATCTAAACAATATTTCTTCTGAAATGTTATAAAAAGATCGCTTCCTTTTTTTCCCCCTTCCTCGCCAGATAGGCTTGCAAAAGGCAGATCTAAATTCCAGAACCGTAGCTATGGCCGGCTTGTTCTTTGATTTCCCTGCACACATGTGAGTCAGTGGAGACCTGCAGGACCCAAACAGGGTTTTGGTTTCTCTGAAAAGCAACAGAACTGATTAGTATAGATGGGCGTAGTCGGGACAACAATGGAAATGTGCCCAGAAGAGCATAAAGCAGGAACACTTTCCTTGGGAATTATATAAGATAATACTTCAGCACCAGTGTCCGGAAATCTGAATCCAAAGTAACTGAGCATCCATGGCAGCTCCTGGAAGCTGAGCAGAGTAGGTGCCCAAGAACATTTAAGGTGGGGATCTCCTGAGATCAGGAACATGGAAAGCTTGAATTGATGGATGAAAAAATTAGTCTCAGTGTCAGCAGCTCCCTAACAGCTGCACATCAGGGATGGAGGCATGAGCCTAGGTTCATATCCTAGAACTAGAAAGAGAAAAATGTATCCTGGTGCTACTATAATCAGGCCTGTACCTCACTTTCTCCTCAGAGGATCTGCGGTGGAGTCAGAACTTGCCCTACATAGCTAGTTTGTAGGATGAGAGCAGGTGAGATGTCTGGAGATGACCTGTGTCAGGCTAAGGTGGAGCCTAGGCTATACAACCTTAGACATGGGAGGCACACACTCTACATAGGAGGATAGGGGTCCAAGATGGAACACAGCATGGGATGTGGTGTGTCAGTAAGCATTTTGCAGATCTGGTCACCAAGCCCAGCTAGACCTTGTACAGGTCAGTTCTAGCTACCATGACTAAAATGACCTAGTTATGTTAGCTTATTTAGGACTCTGGGCAACAGCGAAACCAGACAACTGCAACTAAGTCATAATCCTTTCTGGTAACCTATTTCCTTGCAAGCCTCAGCCCAGCTTGACTACCAAGATTTTTTTCTCTCATTCTGAGTTCCTGGGCTTCATAGTAATTGTATGAAGTTTAATAAACCACTTAGTTGGACCTGTACTCTCAGTTATACATTGGGGCTAACAGACTAGATGGCAAATTCAAATGCCTAATGTACCTGGAACACATGTTGACTTCACTGTGAATTCCCCTTTTACTTTCCTTCTCTCTCCTCTTTGCCATAGTGATTTTTTCTGGGTATGCTTTCTATGCTTCCTCTTCCATACATATTTACACAATAAGCTGTCACTCCAGTTTATCTCCTAGGAAGCCAAGAATGGCAATACCAGCCTTACGACAAACCCAACTGTGGACAGAGGACAAATACAAGTGGAATTTCTCTAGTTCCTATAGAATGGGTGGGTTCGGGGATGTAAAAATTACTGCAATGAGAAAGTGAACATAGAGTCTGGCTGCTTTGGAAGTAAGATAGAGGCTCTTATGATTTAGGAAAATCTCAGGACGAAGCAAGGGTAGGCTTTGGAGACTAGGATATGGGATTCTGAAGTGAAAACAAACCAAGGAAACATCATTGGTTCATTTAATGCATTTCTCAAGACAGGAAAATGATGGTGGGCATGTCATATCTGGGTCTTGAGCTTACTGAGATGAAAGAGTAGGGAGGGAGATATATGTTAAGTAATAAATATTAGTACATCATCAACGCCTGTTCTCACGATTAGCACTAAGGGACACAGATCCTGGGAGAGATGACTGCTGACAACTGGCAGATCCCAGGTGAATCCTCTCCAGAAAATGCCTCATCTGGAGGTCATTCAGCATACTTATCACATCTCAGAGCAGTTCCTTCTGTAGAGCAACTTCATTAAACATCAGTTGCTTCCTATGCTGATTTTTTATTTTATTTTATTTTGGTTTTGTTTTACTTTGCAATAAGCCCACTGGGATTTATTTTTAATGATAAAATTGTATATCTTTATGAGATAAAGTGTGATGTGTACTCATGCATACTTTGATAAATAATTCAGAGAACATAAAACATACCCCTTTAAACTATAAAACTTAATGATTTTTAGTGGAGTCACAAAGTTATGCAAATAATACCACTATCTAATTCCAGAACATCATTATCACTCTCCCCATAGAAATTCTTACTACCCATTTGTAGTTACCCATTTATCTCTATCCCCATCTCCTAACAACCAATAATCTAGTACTTTTTGTCTCTGGATTTGCTTGTTCTGAACAATTGATACATATGGACTTATATATTCAATATAGCTTCTGGCTTCTTTCATTCAGCGTGATTTCAAGTTTTCTCCACATTTCTTTTATTGTTGAGTGACATCCCATTGTATGGATATACCACAGTTAGTTTATCTTTATCTCAATCCATGGGCATTTAGGTTGTTTCCTCTTGGGTACTGTAAGTAACAATGATTTTTAACACTTGTGTGTAAGTTTCTGTGTGAGTATGTAATTTTTAATTCTCTTCTGTATGTGCCCAGAAACAGACTTGCTGAGTCACACAGTAGCTTTTGTTTAATATTTTGAAGGATTGTGGAACTATATTCCAAAGGAGCCGTACCATTTTCCCACTTGGCAGCAAATATGAAGGTTCAGATTTTTCCAGATCCTTCCTAATGCTTGCTAGCATTTTTGGTTTTGATTCTGGCTTTTCCAGTGGATATGAAATGGTATCCCACTGTTTTATTTCCCTAACAACAGTGATACTGAGCACATTTGTATGCGTTTGCTGGCCAACTATACATATTCTATGGAGAAATATCTATTCAAAGATTTTGTTCATTTTTAATTGGCCTATTTTTATCGTTCAGTCACAACACTGTTGAGTTCTGTGTGTATTATTCATACAAGTCTTTCATTAGATATACAATGTACCAATGTTGTCTCCCATACTATAGTTTATGATTTATATCTTATTCATGATGAAGTCAATCTGTTTTCTTAATTGCAAATATATAAGTAAATCATCGAGGTCATGATGATTTTCTTATATATTTTTCTAGTATTTCTATATTGTCTTAATTGAATGATCCATTTTGGTCCATGATTTTTTTACCTCTGCAAAGTTCTGATTGTTCCCATAGCATGAGTAAGTATTATTTCCAAGTACACTTTTTAATAAAGTTCCTATACTGAGATCTTTATCTCCAGTCATCAGACACATCACTCATAAAATGGCAAGTGCAATGTGGTGATTAGGGAAACAGAAGGAGCTCTGTACAAGCACAGTTGTCCTGGGTGGGGCTCTGAGATTGGCATCCCTCCAAAAGGGAAGCAGCCCTGAAGAAGCTTCTTATTGTTTTGGACTGTCAGGAATAGAGTTTTCTGCTTTGATTGTCAAATTATATTACATTATGAGAAAAAAAATTTCAGAGATGAATGTATAGGAAATTTGATGTTCAAAACATATTATAGGATCACATTACATATCTGTTCATTTATGTATTTCAGTGGAGAAGGGTAATACATATTCTGTAGCAATCATTATCATGTAATATACTGTTAGATGTTATAAAGATGAGGCTATTACATGGGCAATAAATACAATTATGTTTGGTTCAGGCTGTAAACATGGTTACTATCTATGTGATACATGCTAATGTGGTAGATGGAGTGGACTGTTAATTTAAAGAAGAAAACTCAATTAGTACATTTAGCATACATTATGTGGTGTAGATGTTTGTACCTTGATTGTCAGAGATATTCAGCTTATGGTGCTGAATCATAGAATAAGCTTTATGCTCAGAAGGTCTAAAGGGAAAAGCATAAGAGGGCAGGATTTGTGCAACAGTTCACTGGAATTGAATATTTTTGCATTTATATATTTAGATTAAATTTTGATTAGCTATTTCAAGCTTTTTCAAGCATTAGGAAATCATAATCATAGGCAGTTTGATATGAAGGATACTGTAATCAGTTAGTCTCTGTTCTCATTTCACATTTTTAAAAATTTCATCTTAAACAAGGGGGTGGGGGCAATTTAATCCTGGTTGTAAATGAGTTAGTAAAAAGACCTCATCTGGGATCCATACCAGACCACTGTCAGCCTCAGGACCCAATTCTTGCAATTGCTGCTTGGATATTTTCCAGCATGACTTAATGCTGCTTCTATATTGGCCAGACTGGAAAAACACTGTTAATTTAAAATATATGTGTATCTGTTAAGATACTTGTGAGCTGGAACAGAAAGAAAAGAGCATGCATCATTAGTGACAAAACCTGGAAATTAGGAAGCAGCACCAAGATAAGTGTGCTTTACCTTCCACTTATGTGCAGATTTTAAAGTCCCAGGACCAGAGGCAGTTATTCCTGTTACTCAGTGAAGACCAACCCAGAACAAATGGTCTGGGAGACCAAGCTTTATCACAGTACTACCTTGAGCAGCCTGGAGTTACCTTTGTCTTTGACTCTACTTGGAGAAAGACACTAGGGAAAGATCCTGGAGGATAGCACAGAAATTGTAGAAATGTAAGAAGTCTCTAAAACAGACTGTGCATTTATAATTTCATTAGTAACGCCCATGTCAGTGATAATTTTGCTACTTTGGAGGTTTGAAAAGATTTAAAAATAAAATCTCAAAATGGCTTCCATAAATCAATTTGACCTTGCCTTGAAACCAAAACAATAAGCAATTCACCTGAAGCAGAGACATAATGGCTTCAAATAGCAAAATATCTCCCAGAGTCAATGAAAACAAGATAAAAATAAAGTGCTTCATATTTTTTATATTTAAAGTAATTTATGGAGTGTTTTTTTTCCATTAAATTTAAATAAATCATTATAAACCTAATAATGTCTAATATAGTGTCAACATGTGATGACAACCACTATTAATATCATCATGTACTTTTGGGGGCTTTTCTTGGCATGTGTTCTTGAAAGGCATTGTAGGTTTTGTCACAATAGATGGAGGACAACACTACACCTGTAAAGTAGTATTCCCAAGGGACATTCTTTGGAATTCTGTGTCCCTTCAAAATGGAGACCGACTCTCTTCAGCATGGGCTCTTTCTATCATGATGAAAGTTGGCCAAAGTCATTGACACAATCATGGGAGTGGTTAGCCTAGTCATGACACTGGCCAGAGCAAGCATGGCATATAAAAAGAAGACATTTATGAAATTTATTCGATTATGGAAAACAATTCCTGCTGGAAATGTACCAAATTCATCTGTTATCCAGAAATTTAGAAGCAAGTGAGAGAGAGGCACTCATGGACATCTGAAAGGGTGTTGCTTACAACTGTGTCTTATTATTATAAGATGCTCACAAAAGGAAGTGTCTCATATATCTAGTTCATCCTAAGTCCACTGTGAAGATGTGGAAACAGGCCAGGGAGGTGAAGCCACTTGTCCTAGGTCCCATGATTGGCAGAATGGCCATGCCATACCAACTATCCTGGGTGTTCTTTTTTCTTCTGTCTTTGAAAAGAATACATAGATTGTTTTTTCCCTCTCTGACTTTTAGGACCTAGGATAAACATAACTCTTGCAGTTACAAGAATTGGAATGTTCTAATATGAGCCATAGACATCTGTTTGAATTTTACCATTACTCAATTTTAAAAATCACAGATAAGTTCTTTTCACTTGACTGAAATGTGAATTTTACAATCCGTGAAAAGCTTCTATGATGCTACCAAACAAGATAGTGAGCAGTTATCTATGGGGGGGAAAGGATGCAAAATTTAACTGGCAAAGGAATAAAATTAAATTAGATGCCAACATACCCTAGCTTCTTCCTTGTCTGTTCAGATGACATTCCTGTGGCTGCTATGCTGAGAATTTGATGGAAGTGAAAGGTATTATCATCTGCAAAATATGACAAGGAATGCATTTAATAAACAGTTTCCCTGTAAATGAAAATTTTCCCTGAGGTATAGTTCTTCAGAAAAGTGTATGTTTTTTTTTTCCTGTAAATTTTATAAGGCTTTTTACATTTTTTTTTTAAGTTTGAAAGTTGGTGCTTCAGTTTGAGGTTTTAAGCATGTGTTCATTATGTCCCTGTTAATGGGATTTCAGACTCAATTTTTGCCTTGCCTTTTTATATATAGTTCTTCAATGACACATTTTGGATAGAAAGTCTTATGTGGCTTTCACTGACTATAATTCGACTGACTTTTTCAAAGACAGAACTAATTGAAAAACAAGGCAAAGGCAGAGGAAGGGATTTGGGGGCTCTGTGTTCCTAGATTCCTCCCTTACCATTGCCATTTGTTAGGTCTATGAACATAAAGGAGTTCAACAATTTTTTTTTCGTCACTATTTTATTCTGTGCAAACTAGGTCTGCATAGTCAGAGGTGGGTTTTCTCTATTAAGTGAGTTTGTTTTCAGATTTGTATAATCAGAGAACATAGTGAATCCCAGGTTGGGGGAAGAACGCAAAGTCTTAGGGATGCTTAGCAATGTGACCAGCCATTTTAAGACATAGTAGGCTCTAAAGTTAAGTAGATAAAGTGCAGTCAAGGTGAATCTTAAGCCAGGTAGAGATTTCCAGTGTTGATGTGATAAGGACAAGGGAACTATTAGTGGTATTTGAGTAATGATTTGAATAGATGGGAAACAATTGCTAGAAGACAGATCTGGCAAATAGATAAGAGGGATCCATTTGGATTTTATTTTGGAGTCTGAGGAATAACCTTGTGGTGAATAATACATCTATGTTTTTGGTTGTGTGATTACTATTAACACTGGCTGTAATTTAAAAACTTTGGCAAAACAGACAATTCTAAATTAATAAATTGTCCCAATTTCAAAGCTAATCAAAAGCTACATTCTGGGTGATTTGTATGAAAGGTTGTGCCAAGGTCGTAGATAACAGGTGATCACTGTTCCCTAATCAATAAGAGATTTTCCACAGGTATGTTTGCCATTCACACGAGGAACTTAGTTCTATATTTCCTCATGGTGATCTTTGGTTAAATAGGCTGGCACTAATGTGAACATGGTATTGTCCTGATTATATCTTATATAATTCATTTTTGAGTTGTAGATGATCCAGCAAATAGAACCTCTCTTATTTGGATAGTCATAGATTATGGTAAAATATTAGAAATTCAGATGACTCCTGAACTGTTTAACTTTGTGTTAAGACTCAGATTATCTTTTTTTTTGTACAGGGGATTGAACTCAAGGGCACTTGACCACTGAGCCACATTCCCATCCCTATTTTGTATTTTATTAAGAGATGGTCTCACTGAGTTGCTTAGCACCTCACTTTTGCTGGGGCTGGATTTGAACTCGTGATCCTCCTGCCTCAACCTCCATAGTTCCTGGGATTATGGGCATGCACCACCATACCCAGCACAAGGCTCAAATATCTTATTTTTTTAAATTATTTTTATTTATATATGACAGTGGAATGCATTACAATTCCTATTACACATATAGAGCACAATTTTTCATATCTCTGGTTGTATATGAAGTATATATTCACTCACACCAATTGTGTCTTCATACACATATTTTGGATAATAATGTCCATCACATTCTACCATCATTTCTAATCCATGCCCCCAGTATCTTAACCTTCTTTGTCTTCCAATTATTTTTTTTTTTTATTTCCAATAAGATTTAACTGAACTAGAGCTGTTCAAAACAATGCAGAAAATGGTATTTGATTTCAAACAACAGAATTAAAACATTTTTGTTGCATAGAACACTGCCTTAATAGTTTCAATTGAAACCACAAACTAAATCTAAATATATTTGAGAACTACATCCCACATAAATAGATGATTTATAGCATGTTAATTTAGAGGGAGTAGAAAACTTGGAGTTAGTCTTGGCTTAAAAATGCTATCTTTATCACATTAATAGTTTCCTTTTCTACAAATATAATAATATTCATCTACAGCTAATATGAGACTCAAAAAAGACAAAGCCCCCAGGGACCTTTTATAATTGCTGAGCCTCATTAGAAGCTTTATTCTTGTTTGAAAAGTGTTTGTATCTGCTTGTCTCTGTTGCCACAAAAATTAAAGCAATTCCTATCCTATCCTGCTAGTAAGAGTTGAAGGGAGCCATTTAGACATAGTTTCTCGTAAAGATTTATCTCCAAAGCTATAGAAGTCTTCAAATTAGAGGACAGGTAGAGTCAGCGCAAGATCATCACAGTGCATCCACAGCTGCACTCAGATCAGGAATTAAAAGTGGGTCCTTGGTCTGACTGCTGGATGATGTGTGCTGTTTGGCTAGGACTGTGTTTATAAAACAAATTGAATTTAAATGCCTTTATTAACCAGAGGACCCCTGCTAATTTGCTGAACTCACATTATGTCCCTACTCTACCTGCTCCCTGGTAACCCTGGAGGTTGCTAACCTTACTCTAAGCTGTGTGCCTAATTAAGTTGATCCCTGAGATGAATTGCTCTTCATAAGGTTTGTGCAGCCTTAAAGAGACTAGACCCAAGCAGTACCTCTTAACTGAAATAGACAGGTTTCCCTAAACTGCCCTGACCCAGATTCAACAACCTTTTAGGGAAGTAAAATGCTAATTACTTGATAAGAGATCTGCCTCTGAGACTGCTAACCCCCCACCTATAAGGAAACATGTAGCCAAAAAATCTGCCTCCACGTCAAGTGAACCAACAATTCAGATTAATATCCAGACAATTATTTAATTAGTGATATTGGAAGACACATCTTAATGTACATAGCATATTTTGGAACACAGATTTCTTCTTCTTTGTCATATGTTTTGTTATTCTTGTTTTCAGTACTAGGAATTGAACCCAGGTCACTTTACCACTGAGGTACTTCTACAGCCCTTTTCATTTTCTATTTTGAGACAGGGTCTCACTAAGTTGCTGAAACTGGCCTTGAATTTGGAATCCTCCTGCCCAAACTTCCCTAGTCTCTGGAATTATAAGTATGTGCCACCCTGCCTGGCTAGAATAGCTTTATTAAACATAATTTACACAGGATATTAATAAGTTACTATAATGAGAGAGGTCTGTGTCTTCAAGATAGGCTGTTTGTCCAAGGTCATGCAGCTGGAATAGGGTACAGCCAGGACTGGAGTTAATATTGCTGTTCAAATGTCTTATGTGTCCCTCACACTCCTTAGGTCCCTGGGAAAATTGATATGATTTGATATTCATGTGAATTTCTTTAAGTGGGGACCTCTTTGCACTTGGTGATTTTTCAAATTGCTTTTGTTTTCCACCTCATGGCAAGGAAGAGGTACCTTGTAGATATTACCTGATAACCCATGTTTTCCTCCTTTTGCAATGCATTAGTGAAAACGGTAAAGATTTTCATAATAGACTTTCTGTAAGAAATGTGTACATTTAGACTACCATTGGGAATGTAAAAGAGAAAAATCAGAATTCTTCCAAAATATGGTACTTTCTGAGATACAGTTGCTCTGATCCTGTTTCAGCTTATGTCTCATCTGGGAAAGTTAGTGTGTGGTAACAGGAACTTCCTTAGCAATGCCCCAGCTGAAAACTTGGGCCAAGGTCTTAAGCTCATAAGTGAAATATTTTCAGCCTAAATATTCAGTTACTCCATTGCTGACTAGCCCAAGCATCCTGTTTCCCTTAAGTCACATTAGAAATTCACTATCATCTAGGTGTCATCATTCTCTAGTGGTGGAAGTGCCAACTGGCATAACCTTTTTGGAAAGAAAATGGACAATCTATAACAATATAAATATATGGTGATATTAAAGGGGTCCATATTTATGATTCAGTAACCTCCATGCTGGGAAATGGAAATGTGGTCAAAGATTTATACTGAGGGTGTAATAACATTGCATAGCTATTTATTATAGCAACTCTTGAAAAAAATGGGCAATGAGAAGGGATTGTTTATATAAATAACCATGCTGCCACATGATGGAATATTATTCTGTCAGAATAAAATGATGCATTTGAAAAATACATTTAATGATGTGAGACAGTGCTTAAGATATACTGTTAAAATAGAAAAAAATGTATGCATGTAATTATGTGTTTGTGTATGTGTGTTCTGAACATCACCAACTTTATTAACCTTATCAGTTGTGGATACAAAGAGATAACATCAAAATTCACACTGCAATGTGTTATGCCTTCATAATTTTCTTACAAAGGAAATATAAACCTGTGCTTGGCACCAAATTCAATTAGAACATTTCCTCTCTTTTCTGTCAAGCTTCTTTCTACTGACATTGCTATCTTCCACTGGAATTTTGGTAGCTGGATTATTCAGACTTCAGGGATATCATTCTGTTAGGAGATGCCCTTTATTCTCTATCCTTGCTTTACCTGTGATATTGCATTAATATAAGAGTCAGAAAGAAAATAAATTTTATATAATTCCTAGAACAATAGCAAAACTCTAGTTAAGAAAAAATCATTACATACATTTTAAAGGAATGTAAGATTCCTGATAACCCATATTTTAAAGATTCACAACACAAAGAAATGGTAAATGTTTCATGAGAGGGAAATGCTAATTAACCTATTTGATCTTTGCATATAACATGAATGCATCAAATTATCACAGTGTATACCAAAAATATATGTCCATGAAAAGTTTCAAAAGTGGTCATCTGCTAGGCATTCTATCCATGTTAACTGATAGCTTTCACACATTCCAACTCTCTCTCTCTTTAATACAGAATGGCAGCAGACCCACTTAGTTTTCTGCTCAGCCACTTTTGGCCTGAGGTGCCATTTTCTTCTCAAAGACCCTAAAAAAATAAATAAAATAAGGAGTCTTAGTCATGACATATGCCTAGTACCCAAGTAAGGAACTGGTGTCTATTGGCACATGCCACTAACATTGTCTGCCTACTGAATGTCTAAATATTGTTTCTTCCAGCTGTATTTATACCCACCTGTTTGGAATTCTGTGAGGCAAACTGGCCTCCCACCAGTTATCTAATAACTACTTTGTGGACTCCTGTTCCACCTGCCCTCTTAGAGATCCTCCCATCAGTAGCCACAGCCAACTCTCCAATGTCAATTCCACAGCAGCAGGCAGTCTGGATCTAAGTCCAGATATCTCCTGGTCCACTGATCCACCATTCCAGTTAACCCTGATATGCCTGCACATTATACTAAGGCAATTCTTAAAATTTTATGTATCATGGCACAAATTTTAAGGTTGTATTTTTTTCCCCTTAAGAAAAAAAAAACTCTTTCTTCCAAATCTTCCATTTCTGATTTTTGAGCTGTTCCACTTTCCCCAAATTAAATTATTTGGAAGGAGTGAGCAGCTGAAAATTGGGTATGTTTTTTGAAGCTTAAGAACTGATAAGAGAAAAAAATGCGACTGATTTAATATTCCTGTCTTTCATTTCATTTCACACTGGAGAAAGAAGGTGAGACTATGTTGTACAAAGTAATAAAGCCAATTACTGTATCTGTTGTTTTGTGTGATATAATGTGCTTCTCCCCCCCCCCAAAAAAAAAAAACAAAGTGCATAGATCAGTGTGTACAAATTAGTAGTCTGCCTTTGGTATACTATGCCTGTATCATCAATTATTACAGCATTGTATGTTTGCTCTTACAGAGTGAGCACTATGTTATTCTGAAGAGAAGTCTTTGAATCACAAGCTGTGATGCTTGCAGGTCTTTTGCCTCTTGGCTGCTCCTAAACACAGTGCCTACTGATTTCTTCATCTATCCTTAGCCATGCCCTGCAACACATGCCAATTTAGGCTTGCAGCAGGAAGGACTTAATTACTAAACAGTTCACTCATGAGACTAATATTGAGTACTCTTCACTCACCCTTGGCCTTTTAATTCTTCAGCTTCAGTCCCCAGGGGTGCCTCCATGGAGGCAATTGCTACCCCCCAAGTCACCACTCTCAGCAAATGTCACGGGTAGAGTAACAGTGAATTGCAAATAGAGACAGCAAAGAATCATTTGGCATTTGAGGAAAGCCATAGCATAAAGCAGAGTCACTGAACTTAATAAAAAGGAAAAGTTAAGAGAGCAAAGAAATGTCTCAAAGAGCCCAGTCTTCTTGGTATGGATGGTCTTCACTCTTCTTTAATATCACCAGCCGCCAAGGTCCTGCCATCCTCCTCTGATCAGAGGCCAATGCTCATTCCTCCTACTTGAAAAGAAGCTTGCCTGATGCTTTATACCATATGGGGGAGGGTAGGAGGTGCTGAGTATCCAGTTCTTCCTCTCTGACCCCTCTCTGTATTCCCATGATTGGCTTGGTCATTTTCTCCTGTACCCCAATTGTGTTAGTTTGCTGGGGTTGAAAACACAATGGGAGACCTCTATGTTTTTTTTAAAAAAAAGTTTCTCCTCTGTTTGGAGGTATGATTTTCATCTTTAATACAACCCTCCTTCATTTTCAAAGGTCGTGAGGAATGAAAAATATATTTGTGGTGTTACTAAGAGGGATTTGCAGTAGAACCAGTCAGCCATCCCTTGTCAGGGAATGATCTTGACCTGAAACTTCAGATTCTGTCATCATTGTGCCATTGTCTTCTGTCTTCCTGGGAGCTGCCTTTGGAAGTCACAGTTACAAATCACATTTCAGACACTCTCTTGTATCAGAGCAAAATATGGCCTTGATATAAAACTGTGTGCAAGTGTTCAGAAAATAGGTCCCCTTTGAGTAACTTTATGCTTTTATAATGGCCACATCCCCAGGCAGGCTGAGGTGGGAAATTTACATACCTGGATTGTCTCTGAACAGAATCAGCACATCTCCCTGGATCACAGTCATGATAATCATGTTTGGGATGTTCTATTTTCAGTTCTTTCAAGCTACTGTATGAAAAATTTAGGCTTTACATTGAGAATCTGTGAATATTAAGCATCAAATATTATGAGGAGGAAACATGGGGAGAAGGGATGACCTGGGATCAAAACGCCTGGGTTACTCTTGGCTCCGAATTACGAAAAAATTGGCCCAGCATCACAGAGCCACATAATATGTTCTCTCTCCCTCATTTTATTCTTCACAAAGCCAGTGGGTGGCACAGACTGGATTTCATGATCCTTCATTTTTGTTTGTGTTCTGATCTTTTAGGAAGGTCATCTTAATGTCATCTGCCTGCCATCAGCTTTATAGGACAGCTAGATGAAAAACAGCATTCCTTAGAATTCCTTTGTAAGTTTTCCAAAGATCAGGCTTACCAGAAGTCTGGACCATTGTCAGGGATTGCAGAGTAGTTAGTGAAAGGAATGTATCACTTAGCTGAAATTCAGTACCATATGCTCAGAGGATTTCTCAGACTGCAGAAAGGGAGTTGTTGACCCTTGAACTGCCTGCCTCCAAGAAAAATAAAAAGGACACTGCTTCCAGGCCAATTCTGGTCTGCCAACTCTAAATGGCTTAGAATATAGGTGCTGGGAGCCATTAGCCAAGTAGGTATGACAATTTCCTTGCCAGCATACCCCATGTTGCAGTGACATTGAATGTAGGTGACCTTGCTCAAGGACCAGGGCGGATTAGGGTGTTCCCGGTTTAGGATAATCGGGTTTAGGGCTTTCCAGGTTTAAGATTATTCCTGCTGGGAATAGGGCTTATCCTGCTGCCTGAGTTCCCCTTGAGTTCTCACGGGATTCAGACAGTATATTTTGGGAGACAGAAGCCCAGTGGAGGTGGATTTGGGCAGAGAACGTGGATTTCCTCAGAACGTGATTATAGACGGCTGGTGTGAGTTCGGGAATAAAGAGTTGCTGTTTGAATCTACAAGGTGTGTGGTGGCTCGTGATTGTGTGCCCAGCCAGACTGCGGCATATAGGAACAATCTTAACTATTTTAAATGGTCAACAAAAATTAAAGAGTAATATTACATGGTATATGATAATTGTGATTTTTCAAATTTCACTGTGTGTAAATGAAGTTTGTTTTTTTTTTTTCCCCTGTCTGTTTTTAGGTACTGAGATTTGAGCTCAGAGGCAGTCAGCCACTGAGCCACATCTGCAACCCTATTTTGTATTTTGCAGGGTCTCACTGAGTTACTTAGCACCTTGCTTTTGCTGAGGCTGGCTTTTAATTTGCAATCTTCCTGCCTCAGCCTCTTGAGCCTCTGGGATTACAGGCACATGCCACCTTGCCCAGCATTGTAAATGAAGTTTGATTGAGGACATAACTAAACTTATTTGTATAATACTTGTAATGGAAACCATATAAGCACCCCAAACCTAGAGGCTTTACTTTCTGGCCTTTTATAGAGAATGTTTTCTGATCATTGGTTACCCTAAATGCACTGAACCAATCTGTGGGACATAGAGAAAGAATAGTAACTAATGGCTTACCAGATATCCTCATGATAAAACTGTCCCAGAAATCAAAGCAAAAGAAAACATCTTAGTCCACAAACACACTGACCAAGAAGCAAAGGTGGATGTGTACAATCACAAACACACATACAAGTGGTACTCCATGTGTAAATTTTCAACGGTTATACTTTACAGTAGCAAAATCACATTTCAGCACAAAAATTCAGTAACTTAGCAGATTATTTAGTTTTGACCATTGTTATTTCCTTAGCATGCAACCTATTGAATTTGTGCTGGATTTGGAGAATTCCTTATCAAATGAATGTTTACCTCCATTGTGTTCAGTAAGTATAAAATAAGTGAGTTTTAAAACAGCTTGGAAGCAAAGGTATATAATGAAGAAAGAACGGCAAATAAATTGATGGAAAAATAAAGGTAATATGATAATTATAGCCTGTATATATAGTCACTAATCATAATTTTGAGGGATAAGGAATGAAATGTGTGTAAAGGCAGTGAAGATACAATCCGGACTAAGCAGTCAGTGCAGAGGGAAACTGATATATTAGAAAATCTTTTGAGTGGGTCTGAAGTAATAATAATGGTGCCCATGTCCGTTAGATTTATGCTAATTCAGGAAAAAACATAGGAGTTTTAGAATGAGAGACTTATCATGGTTAAAATACTGTAGACAAGACATTTGTTGTAAGATGCAGGGAGTTTTAGAGGTGAAGAATGAGAAGGACTCAAGGAAATTATTGTTCCTAGGGAAGCCTGAGATTCAGCACTAGGGTCATCCAGAAGCAGTGGTGCCTATGGCTACAGATTTTCAGGGTCTGTGTAAATTGGCTTGTTTTGAAAAATAAAACCAAAGTTAGGACCAACAGCAGGTTTATCATGAAGGAGAAGCAGGATATATGCTGTATTTGACAGATTTATTGTATTTACTTTTGCTATTACTTAGTGCTAATTTGCTTAGTGCTAAGCTTAAAATCCTCTTTGTAACTTCAGTCTTTTCAACCAAAGAATTTAAAACAGGTTTTTAGAAACTAAAACATTTGTAAATGGAGGTGATTTTGCTTATCTATACAGTATAGAGAAAGAATCAGACTGATGTACAGATTATTAATGAACACTGATGTTCTCAGTACATATGATAATAGAATGTGGAAAATATTATTGAAATATACAGGAATGTCCAAATATAGTAATTACATAACTGGTAATGCTGAATTTCTTCAGGGAAGTTGTGCAAAGACAAAGATTTCTTGCAACACTCATGATAACATTTTTAAGCATCTTCTAGTGTGAAGATAGATGGTCATCTCATTCACATAGAACAGTATGTCTTCAAATGACAGCTGGGGATCTTCTATTTATTGAATAAAAACAGATTCATGCTCAACAAAAATTGAGAAGAATTGGTACAATGTAGAAAAATGAGTTGAGATAAATAATGCATCATGTTTCTATGTAACTGATATCAATTTATCACTTATGAAAATTTTTAATAATAGGAGTTATTAAAGTTTATAAATAAATTTTATTAAAGTTTATAAATAAATAATTAATGGACATTTACTTCATTAAGACCCATCCTGGGTATATTTAATTTGTGTTTAAAAATATATATGTATATTTATTTCTTCCATTTATTCTATGTATTCTGTCTTATATTGAGCTGATCCAAAGGGAAAGTAATATTAGGATTTGACTATCAAATAATTAAAATTTAAGTTATAATTAAGCAAATCTACAGTATGATCTCTCAGATTATCTTTTCTTAAAGCAGGAATAAGAACACATTTGAACATTCAGCTAGTAAAATATGCTTGTGTTAGGAAAATAAGAGTTTTTAGCAAAGCTTAGAAGTTTGATAACTTATGGTTTAATTGTGGTAGACGTTTAACATAAGATAATTGCAGATTAAAGACTTTAATAGCTTTTCAATTTACCATCTAAATATGTGTTCATTGTATAACATTTGGAAAATAAAGTACAAAAAGAGAATTTCATCACCAAGAGATAAATAAACAAATAATATTTTAGTTTTTTTCTACTGGGTGTATAATTAAAAGTACAGATATCATGATAAGTGATTTTTTTTTCTTTTCAAAAAACTCTCATAATCTTTATTTTTCTAATTATAACGTTATAAGTGACTTGTTTTTATAAAATGCTATAAATGGGTTGTTGCAAAATCTTATATATACAAAAGCCAAAAGAAAGACACATGTGGAAGATTGTGTATATGTATGTAAATAGTACATATAAATGTGTATGCATATAGATATGTAAGTATATATGTGCATATATATGTAAACAAGAAAAAAAGTAAATATCACTCCAAGTCTTGCAACTCACTAATAAATATATTAAAAGTATTAAATATCATTCTAAACACCACTCTACTTATTTGCTTCTATTAAAATCCTGAATACATACTGATTTATTCAGTTCCAATCTATAGCATAGCACTTATTCTAGCCTTACCTCTTTCCTATTATTCTTTCTCTAACAGTGAAAAACATGGCTTTTATTTTCTATAACATATTTAGTCACTTGTCCAATCCCTAAAATGCACATAAAGAATTAGAATTTACCTATACTTGTGTAAAACAAAGTAATTAAGTATAGTATAGTATTTGTGTGCAAAAGGGAGTTTGTAAAAATTTTCTGGATCAGATAATAACTGTAGAAATTGGCAAGCATAGCACAAAGATAAATTTTTCCTTGAAATAGCCACCTGGTTAACTCTCCTACTTCCTTCAGATCTGCCCATCTGACTGATGTTGTGGATTGAATTATGTCCCTGCAAAAGATGTGCTGAAGCATCAAACCCTGGCATCTGTGAATGTAAACATTTCAAAATAGTCTCTGTGGCTATATTAAAGTTAAAATGAAGTCCTACAGATGAGAGTGGGCTTTAAGTCTGGTGATGGATGTCCTCATAAAGAGAGAGAGATTTGAAGACTCAAAGGACACACAGTTGTGTTGATCCTTGGTGTTCCTAGGCTCAATTTAACAATCTAAGTTTTCTTTCTTTCTCCCCTCATGGTCAAATATTGTATCTGTGGCAGGGTCAGGAGGAGTATTGACCTCTAAATGGTCATTGAACAGATCAGTAATGTATTTAGGAACTCAAAATCTATACAGCAGTTCTCCACTTAGGGCTGCCAGAGAAGTTTTAAATCGGGGCAGTATTAGAACATAACCCTTTTCTTACATTGGCCATAACTGAGTAACATGGCTCTGCTTAACTGCAAGGGAAGTTGAGAAACATACTGTCTCCATGTAATCAAGAGGAGACTGAAATGATTTTAAAGAACACAAAACCTTATCTTTTCCATGTAGAGATTTTTGTCTCTTGTTCACTGACATATGCCAAACATATAGAATAGTATATATGTGTTTCTGAAACAAATGTATCCAACTAGTTGATTGCTATGGCTTTGAATCTTTGTATCATTTGAAAATTCATATTTAAATTTAATGGCATGGTAATAGAAATAAGAGGTGGGACCTTTAAAAGGTGATTAGGTGTTGGAAATTTAGCTCAGTTGTAGAGAGTATGTGCTTAGCATGTACAAAGCCCTAGGTTCAATCCACAGCATGAACATGCACACACACACACACACACACATACACACAACACACACACGTGCGCAAAGGTGTAAATTAACTTTTTATCACTGTAACCAAAATAACTGATAAGATTCTCCTAGTGGAGAATTTTGGCTCATTATTAGGGATTTCAGTTAATGTTTGGTTGTCTGGCTCTACTTCTCCAAGCTTGTGGTGAGGCAGAACATCATGGTGGAAGGGCATGGCAAAGGAAAGCTTCTTAGTTCATGGAAGTTGGATAGCAGGACGTGGGGTAGGGACGGAGGGATAGAGGAAAGAAGGGACCAGGGACAAGAAATTGTTGTCCCAGTGACCCATTTCCTCCAAGCATGCCCCACTTCCAACAGTTGCCACTACTTACCAACAGTCCATTCAGCTGTCAGTGGATTAATCCACTAATAGGGGCAGATTCATCATGAACCAGTCACTCCCCAAATACCCACCTGTGGGCATTGCTTCATGGTAACAAGCCTTTAACACATGAGCTTTTGGTGGACATTCCAGACCCAAATAGTAACAAGGGGATTAGGTCATCTAATCCTACCACATTGGTAGGATTGGTGTGTCACTATAAATAAATTTGTAAGTTTGGTCCCCACTTGATTCCTCTTAACTACTTGGGCCCTCAGTCTTGGGCTTACCAGCCTTTAGCAAATAAATTTTTGTTCATTATAATTGCCCAGATTGTGTATTCTATTATAGCATCACAAACAGACAAATTAATGGGGAAAAAAGATAATGACAATATAAAATATATAATGCATGTTAGCAGTTCTGAGGGAATAACTTTTCATCAATGTAAGCCCAGTAGTTATTAAAATAAATATGAATAGTTCTTCCATTAAAAGAGATTAAGTGATCACAGTAATACATAGCTGTATGCTCTTTAAAAGAAACCTACATCAATGATATTTGAAAGTGAAAAATAAAGGGATGGTAGAAGGGATACAAATCAAATCTATTTTAAAATTAGAAAAGTATAGCTAAAAGAGAGTGTCAATATTAAGGAGAGGTGAATATGAGATGGGTTAAGAAAAAAGGGACATTAAGTAATTATAAAAGCGTATTTCAGCTAGGTGATACCAGCCGCTAACTAATATAAACCAATGTATAGTGATACAATGCATAGTTATACACACACACACACACACACATATTCATTATTTCCATAATAGCTAGATAGTAAAGCACAATTCATTGATAATAAGTATAATGGAAACTGATAACATCTTTTGTCATAGTTGAAGTAAATATATTTAATGACACAAATTAAATAGATCATAAGAACCCTAAATAACTGAGCATTTACTTAAAGTTAGATGACAGAGATAAGGCAACAAATTATAAAAGCAAGTATGTCTCTTTATGTGCTTCATCTGTTTATTTTAAAAACACTTCCTTAAGTGACTTTTTAAAATTACATCACATTATGCACAATAATGGACTCTGTATTTAGTCTCTATTGATACAGTACTGCTATACTGTGCATTCATCTGAATACAGTAATTACTGCATAAGGACATTTTGTCAATGAAGGTCTACATATATGATAGTGGTCCCATCAGGATATAATGGAGCTCGGAAATTTCTGTCACCCAGTGACATAGTAGCCATGGTAACATCAAAACACAATGCATTATTCACATGTTTCTGATGATTCCAATGTAAGCAAAACTAATACAATATGGACAAAAGTACAGCCATATAGCACATGTAGTTATGCAAAGAACATAATGGTAAGGAATGAATGTTGCTATTATGTATATACAGTACTATAGCTTTTATTATTTTAGAGTGTTCACTTCTAATTACAAAAGAAAAAATTGTCAGAGCCTCAGGCAATTCCCTCAGGATGTAGTATAGAAGGCACTGCTAGCATAGGAGTTGACAGTTCCATGTGTGCTTTTGTTCCTAAAGTCCTTCCAGTGGACAGAATGTGAAGGTAAAGAATGTGAATGTGAAGGTAGAAGTCAGTGGTATTAATTTCTTGACCCTCTATAGGCGTAAGCTAACTTGTACATTCATATCTAGCTTTTCAGAAAAATTAAATAAAAATGAAAAAATGTATTGAGATAATATTTGTGCATCTTTATGTGGTGTATACATTATGGTAATTCAGTAAATGTACACAATGTGAAATGATCAAATTGAGGTAATAAGTATTTTCATCTCATCAACCAATAATTGTGTACATGTTGGGAATTTCATACTCTGTTAGTCATTTTGAAATAGAGTATTTTAACCAATATTTATTCTACTGTTCTAAAGAAGAACCAGAAGTAAATACATCACTTCAATTGTGTTTTGGTGACCTTTTCTAAACTCTGTTCCTTCCCTCTTCCCCACCACTCTTCCCAGTTTCTAGTGGCCCCATTCCATTCCGTTCTATTCTATTCCATTCCATTCTTCTATTATTTGACTTTCCACAGGTTGAGTGAGTGTTTAATATTTGTCTTTCTTTCTCTGGCTTATTTCACTGTGCATAATGACCTCCAGTTTCATCCATGTTGTTGCAAATTACAGGATTGCATTCTTTTCCATGGATCAACAATACTCCATTGTGTGTGTGTGTGTGACATTTTCTTTATCCATTCCTCTACTCAAGGACATCTGATGATTCAGTATTTTAGCTGTGTGTAAAGTACTTCAGTAAAGTATGGATTGCAAATGTCTTTTGGATATAATGGTTTCAACTTCTTTGAGAACATTCCCAGTAATGGAGTTACTAGATCATATGGTAGTTCTATTTTTAGTTTTTTAAAGAATTGCCATACTGTTTTCCAAAATGGCTATACTAATTTATATTCCAACCAACACTGTATTAATTTCCCTTTCTCAGGGATTCTGTAAAAAAACAGAAGACTAGTAGAGTAGGGAAAAGGGACTTCAGGTGGGAGGAAGAGGAAAAAGGGGAACTGCAGAATAATATCCCAAAGTGTATCCATGTATGAATGTGTTACCATGAGTTAAACTATTATGTATAATTATGCAACAATAAGAGCTTCCCTTTCTCCATATTATCACATGCATTTTTTTATTTTTTTGTCTTGTTTCTTTTGGTCATTCTGACTGGGGTGAAATAATCTCTTTTTATTTGCATTTTCCTAGTGATTAGTGAGACTGAGCATTTTTTCATGTATTTATTACACATGTTTATGTATTCTTTTGAGAAGTGTACATTTAGTTCTTTAGCCCATTTTCAAATTGCATTATTTGTTTGTTTTGTCATTCAGTTTTTTGAGTTCCTTATATATTGTAGATATCAATCCCTTATTGGATTAATAGTTGGAAAATATTTTCACTCATTGTAATTACTGCCTGTGTTGATTCCTTCTTGTGCTATGCAGAAGCTTTTTAATCTAATCTTAGTTATCTATTTTTACTTTGCCTCTACCTTTGGGGGCCAATCTAAAAAATCATTTTGTAATATTTTTTTATTCCAATGTCTTGAAATGTTTTGTCTGTGTATTTTGTAGTAATTTCATAGTTTTAAGTTTGACAAGCAGGTATTTGATTCAATTTAAGTTCATTTTCATGTATAAAAAGAGGAAGAGATCTAGTTTTGTTGTTCTGCATATGTATATCCAATTTTATCTGAACTGTTTTTAAGAGATCTTCTTCCTCACTGTGTGTTATTGTTGCCATCATCAAAAATCAGTCGGCTGTATGAAAGCAGATTCATTTCTCTGTTTCCAATTCGCTTCCATTGGTCTTTGTGTATATTTTGATGCCAAGACAATGTGTTTGTGTTACTATAGCTTTGTAGTATTTTTTGAGGTCAGGTATTGTGATGCCTCCAGTATTTTCATCTTTGCTCAGAATCACTTTAGCTATTGTGCTCTTCAGTGTTTCCATGTGAATTTTAGGATTGCTTTGTCTATGAAGAAAGGCATTGATATTTTGATGGGAATTGCATTTAATCTGCAGATTGCTTTGGGAAGTATGATCGTTTTAACAACATGAATCTTTGTGATCCATGAACATGGGATATCTATCCATTTTTTTATTGTATTGTCAGCATTTTTAAATTTCATTGTAGACATATTTCATTTTCTGGGTAAATTTATTTCTAAATATTTTAACCTTTTTGTAACCATTGTGAATATAACTTAATTTTTTTTGACAAGTTCACTATTAGTGTATAAAAATGTTACTGGATTTATGCTGATTTTGTATCCTGTAACTTTACTGAATTATTTACAATTTTGAAAAATTGTTGGTGGAGTATATTTTTCTATGTATAAAATCATGTCATCTGTAAATATGTATAATTTAACTTTTTTTTCTTTCCAATTGAATCCTATTTATTGCTTCCTCCTGCCTAATTGCTCTTGCTAGAACTTTCCATAATATATTAAATAAAAGTGGGGAAAGAGGACATCCCTGTCTTGTTTCTGGTTCTAGAGGACATGCTTTCATCTTTTCCCCTTTCATTGTTATTGGCTTATAGATTTTTCATATAGAGCCTTTAAAATTTTGACATGTTCCTTCTATACCAAATTTGCTAAGATTTTTTTCTTATGAAGCGATGACAGATCTTACTGAATGCTTTTTCTCATCCATTAAAATGATCATGTGGCTTTTTTCATTCATTATATTGATATGTTGTATTACATTCATTGATTCATGTATTGAAACATCCTTATATCATTGGGATGAATCCTACTTGATCATGGTTTACTATTTGTGTGTGTGAATTTTTATTATTTATTCTAATTTGTTTTACACAATGGCAGAATGCAATTCATTTCATATTACACATATAGA
Source organism: Marmota monax (assembly GCF_021218885.2). NCBI lineage: Eukaryota > Metazoa > Chordata > Mammalia > Rodentia > Sciuridae > Marmota > Marmota monax. The sequence continues at coordinate 2,390,734 of NW_026692881.1, forward strand.
GCACAAAAAAAGTTTCAAGTCACCAATTATACACAAAGTATTTTCACAGCATTTGTGTCTTCATACATGTACTTAGGCTAATGGTGTCTAACTCATCCCACCATCATTTCTACCCCTTCCCCTCCCTCCCCTTTGCCCTATCATTCTTTCTCCCACGCTCCCACTTTATCACCATTGTGAGTCAGTATCCTCATATCAAAGAAAACATTTGGCTTTTGGTGTTTAGGTATTGGCTTACCTCACTTACCATTATCTTCTCCGACTCGACCATTTAACTGCAAATGCATGATTTTATTCTCTTTTAATGCTGAGTAATGTTCCATTCTGTATATATACCAATGTTTCCCTATCCATTCATCTACTGAAGGGTATCTGGGTTGGTTCCAAGAATTTAGCTATTGTGAATTGTGCTGCTATAAACATTGATGTGGCTGTGTCCCTATAGTATGCTGTTTTTTGTTGTGCTGTTGAATTTGATTTGCTAATATTTTATTGATAAATTTTTCATCAGGGATATTGGCCTACAGCTAGCGCTCCCTCCCTCCCCCCCCTCTCTCTCCCCCCCTCCCTTCCCTTCCTCCCCCTCCCTCCCTCCTTCTCATCTCTGTCATGTTTTGTTATAAGGGTAAGGCAGTCCTTGTAAAGAATTTAACAGATATCTTCCCATGTCAATGTTTTAAAATAAATTTAGGAAGGTCTAGAATTAGTTCTTTAAATGTTTTGTATAACTGGACAGTAAAGTCATCACATCCTGGTATTTTATCAGATGGGAGACTTTTGATTACCACTTCTATGTTTTTACTCATTATTGGTCCATTTAAATTTTATACTTCTTTTTTTATTCACTTTTGGATGGTTGTAGTATTCAGGAACTTATCCATTTATTCTAGGTTTCTAATTTGTTAGCATATAAATTGTAGTAATGTCTTTATTGTGTTTCCATGGTATCAGTTGTAATATATATTTTTTTCATCTCTGATTTTACTTATTTAAATTTTCCCTGCTTTGTTTCCTAGCTATTTTAGCTGAGGTTTTTAGATCTTGTTTATCCTTTCAAAAAGACAACCTTTTGTCTTATTGATCTTTTGCATTTTTGTTTCAATTTTTTATATTTTTGCTGTGATTGTTATTATTTATTTCTTCTCTATGTTTTGGATAAGCTTCTTTGATTTCAAGTCTTTGAGGTACTTTTTTTTTTGCTTTGTAAAAAAAAATATATATTTTTGACATGTGGATTGATCACTATAAACTCCCTTCTTATTAATGCTCTTGTATAACAGATTTTGAAATGTCATGTTGTCATTTTCACATGTTTCTATTAAATTTTTATTTCTCTTTTAATTTTTTTCAATTACCATTGGTCATTTAGGAGCATTTTGTTCATTTTTCATAAATTTGTTTATTTTACATTGTTCATCTTATTGTTGATTTGTAGTTTTATAGTCTATTGTGGTCTTAGAAGAAACATAATATAATTGCAGGTTTTTTTGTTTTGTTTTTCAAATTTACTGATGTGTTTCCTCAGCTAACACATTACCTTTCTTGGAGAATGTTTCTTACTCTTGTAAGAATGTCTATTTTGCTGCTTCTGGTTGAAATGTTCTGTAAATATATGTGTGGTCCATTTGCTCTATAGTATATTTCAATGCAAATATTTCTTAATTTTCTGTCTGGATGATCTGTCTACTAAATAAAATAGAGTGTTTAAGTCCATAACTATTGTATTAGAGATTCCCTCTCTCTTTAGATCTATTAATATTTGCTTTATAATTGGGTGGCCCCATGTTGGGTGCAAAGATATTTATGTTTATTGTATCATCTTGAAGAATCCTTTTTTTAAATGTATAATGACTGTATTTGTTTTGATTTAAGTTATTCTTTATCTCATATGAGTATAGCTCCTCTGCTCATTTTTTTGTTTCAATTCGTGTAATGATTATCTTTTTTGTCGGGGGCAGTGTATCTGGAATTGAACTCAGGGGCTCTCGGCCAGTGAGCCACATCCCTAGCCCTAGTTTGTATTTTATTTAGAGACAGGGTCTCACTGAGTTGCTTAGCACCTCACTTCTGCTGAGGCTTCTTTTAAACTTAGGATCCTCCTGCCTATGCCTTCCAAGCTCCTGGGATTACAGGCAAACACCACCTTGCCCAGCCTGTAATCACTATCATTTTCAAGTCCTTCACTTTTAGTCTCTGTGTATCTTTTCCAGTGAAGTGAATTTCTAGTAGGCAGTATAAAATTGAGTCCTGCTTTTTTATCTGTTCAACCAGGCTCTGTCTTTTGATAGGTGAATTTAATCTATTTATAATCAAGGTTATATTGAAACTTGAAACATTTCCTGTCATTTTTGTTACTTGTACCTTGCTTGTTTTTATATTTTGTCTTCCTTTCTAGCTTTCATATTATTTATTTGTGCAATTTGGTAGTATTCTGTCATGCTAAGTTTTTTTTTTTTCCCATTTTCATGTATCTGTTCTTCTAGTTTTATCTACCCATGTGTTTCATTATGGTAGTTATCACCCTTTTGTTTCTAGTGAGAACTACCTCTCTATATATGTACAATCAGCATGATTTTGATGAATTCCTTTAGTTCCTGCTTTTTTGGGAAAGACTTTATTTCTCTTTCAGTTTGAAGGAAAATTTTTCCTGGAATTGTATTCTTGATTGAAAGGATTTTTTTGTTTTGTTTTGTTTTGTTTTCCTTCGGTATTCTGAATATATCATCCTATTTACGTCTAGCATGTAAGGGTTTTGCTGAGAAATTCACTGTAATGGAATATATAATGAATATTCTTTATATATGACTTCATTATTTTGATGATTTTAGGATTCTCTGTCTTGTATTTTTGATATTTGGAGTATTTTATGGCTTGGTGAAGGTCTATTTTGGTTGAATCTAGTTGGATGTCCTTTGAACTTCTTGTATTTGGATGTCCATATCTCTTTGAAGATTTATGAAGGTTAAGTCTAAAAATTTCATTTTAGAAATTTTAAAATTCAGTTCTAGTCTGTTGTGGAAATTCACTTGGTTTGTTTCATGGATAGAAGATTTTAACTCTGAGATTTCTGATTCGTTCTTTGTTTTTAGGATTTATTTCTCTTCAGCATATTTCACATTCACATCCTAAGTTGTTTCTCTCATCTCTTTGTGGTGATTACCTGTATTTTCTTGCATCTCAGCTTTTGTACAAAATAATTCAGATGGGGTGTAGGATATCAGTTAGATAGGTGCTTTGTGTTTGAAAACAGTGAGGCTCAAGACCATGATCTCTGTGTAACTCTTCATCTTTGATTGAAAGTCAGCAGTGCTGAGTGCCTGAATGGTCTAGACTGCAGCAGTTCAAGCAGGTAATTGAATGACTTCGCAATACATGTAGGCTTCTAAAGGGTTTTGTCTCTAGCTTCCACAGAGTGAAGCCCTGATGGCATTGGGGCTTACAGCATTAGTTGCTACAATCTCAGCAGTGTGGAATAGGAATTCCTTCCCTTTCAGGATAAATTTAGGAAATGACTGGGCCTATTGCAATTTTTAGCTACGAATCTGGAGCCACAGGATGGGAGAGAGCCATCCACCCAATCCCATGGGATGGAACAGGTGGTGCTGTAGTCTGTGGCACTGATAACCATGGATTTCTCATTTTGGAACACAAAAGGAGATTTCCCTAAGTCTCACAGGCTGATGTACTTGGTCTGGTGATTTTAGTACTATTAGCCCCTACCTGCATTTGTGGACCTATAGTACCTACACATAGATGATAGCTTCTCCAGGTCCCAAGGGATGCACAAATAGTACCAGGGCTTTTGGCACCAGCAGCTATGTTCTAATATCCATGAGCTGTGGAGAAGATGTTCCCTAAGGTTTCTGGGGCATGTGCATGTAACCTTTCAGCTTATGTCACTGATCTCTATGCTCCTGGAGGTATAAAATGAAAAGATCTTCCCTAGTTTCCATTGGGTAAACCCAAGTGTTTCTGGGCCTTTGGATTTGGTATCTGTTCTTGCACTGGAAGGAAGGTGGAACGGAATGTGCCTAGTTCATGTGAGGCAAGCTGTGGTGTAAATGAGGTTCATGACACCATCCTGGAGCTGCAGGATATAGACAGAACCTTCTCCTGGTACATAGATAAAACCAGAGTAATATTATTATTTTCCACCAATAGCTTCAGTCCCAAGGCCATAGACTGGGAAGGATTTTTCTTAGTTCTTGATGAGTTGGCACAGGTAGTTAGAGGGAGGTTGGTCCACTGATGGTCACATTTCTGGAACTTCAAGAATTGGCTGGGATTTTTCCTAGCTCCTAATGGACAGATGCAGGTACAGCTGTGACTCTACAACAATAGCTACAGTCTCAAGGTTGTGTGTGGGGAGGAGACCTTCCCTGGTTCCTGCAAGGCAAGTTTGTGTAGGACTCAGGCTTATAGTTACAGCAGCCACTGGTCCTAAAGCTGAAGGATGCTGAGGGGCTGTTTTTTGACCAGTGAGGCATGTACTAGCCCAAGCTTCTGAAGCTGGATCAGGGGCCAGCTCTCAGCTCCTATGTCAAGATAGTATAGCAGTCGTTGCTGTAGTAGCTTTGGTTCTGGGAGTTTCGACATGTTCCTCCTTTGGAAAAGATCAGTTTCTTTTAGTCTAGCCAGGTTCTCAAACTGGATTTGAAGTTTACAAGGACCATGGATTTCTCAGTAAGGACTCCTGGTCTGCTGTGATGATTGATGTTATGGGCACTTTCCTATGGGGTTGAAGTTGTAAATTGCTTTACTGTTCTCTGTGGGTTACCTCTCAGATTCTGTGTTGTTCAAGGGTTTTGCCACTTTGTTGCAAATGTCTGGAATTCTCCCTCTGTCCCTCTTCTCAAAGTATAGTTTATGCTAGGTTTTCTTGATTCTTCTTTGTGGCAGAGTTACACACAGGGTCCTTCTACTCATTCATCTAGGATGGTTGATTATTTCAAGACATTTTAAAAATAGAAAAAAGAAAGAAACCTGATAGAGTAAGCACACAAAATACTTTTTGTACAGGTATACAATGTGTTTGTTTTAGGCCAATTGTTATTAGAAAAAGGTCAAAAAGCTAAAAACTGTATAAAGTAAAATAACTTTAAACTAAGATTTATGCATTATTGAAGAAAGATGTTTTCAAAATAAATTTCATATAGCCTAAGTATGTAGTGTTGGTAGTCTTCACTGACGCATAATAATATCCTTGGCCTTCACCTTCATTCACCACGCTCACTGACTCACCCAGAGTATCTTTCAGTCCTGCTAGGTCCTTCCATGACAGTTGCCCTATAGAGGTAGACCATTTTCTATGTATTATGCTATATTGCTACTGTACCTTGGCTATGTTTACATATGTTAAGATATACAAATGCTCACCATTGTGTAGCAGTTATCTGTGGTATATAGTACAGTTATGTGAAGTACAGGTTTGTAGCCTAGGAGCAGTAGGCTGTACTACATAGTCTAGGTGTCTAGTAGGCTATATATCTAATTGGTGCAAGTACATTCTGATGTTTGCACAGCAATGGGATCTCTCTGATGCACTTCTCAGAAAGTATCTGTCTTTAAATGACACATGACTACATAGAAATGAACGTGGGAGTTAGAGAGCTGTACTGGGAAAAGGGACACCCTGCACTGGAATACCTGGGTTAGAGTGTCAACCTGTCATCACTAATGCAACTTAACACCTCTGATAAATGCAGTATACATATGAAATTACAAAGTTGAGTTCAAATTTGAGTGATTATTTATCATTTATGTGATCTTGGATAATATTCTTACCCTCACTTAGAATCACTGTCCTCATCCAGAAGATTGAGCACAATCTTTAGAGTTTGTAATTATGTCTACAATTTAACTTATTATGTGATAGGAAAAAAATAGTCTCTTAAGACAAAAAGGCCTCTGCAATCTGCTTTCACATAAGTAACTGTGTTAGAATCACTAAAACACAGTTGAGACAATTTTTACAAAATAAACAAATTGTTTCCCCAAGGAACAACAAAGGGTTAATTCAGTGCTGAAATAATTGACTCTGTCACTGTTATTTATCTAATGTTCAAAACAGATTGGAAATTTAAAGAGCTTCAAGTGTTACAGGCTCATTTTGAGTTTTGTGCATGCCAGTTGCAGCACTGCATATAAAACTTGGCTTAATGGCTTATCAATACATATTAAGTATCTTTTTCTCTTCATATCTGGGAATGAAATTAAGTTGATAGAACTCCATCATTTCTCTTACTGTTACAAACATTGAAAACAGTCCTTTGGGATTTTCCTCTTCAATAAACACCTTCCTGGTGTATATTATGACTAAAAATGAGGAATTGCTGATCTGCAAAATAGATTGTGATACTGGAAGCAAAACATTGATGTGTGCTTATGAATGTAAGGCATAGGGAGGATTGAAAACATGCCTCAACAGGCAAAAGGGAATTGATGTTAAAAATCCTAATAAATACATAATAGAAGACATAAATTGAGGAAAATGAATACACTAGAAAAAAAGGGAGAAGGCAAGGAAAACATAAGGATATAAAACATTTGTCATAGGCCTTTTCCTCTATGCAAAAAAGAAGAAGGATGACATGGAGGAGTGCAAATGTTTTGGCAAGAGGGAGAAAGGAAATGGTTAAGATGAAAGAGGAACAACACAGTGGGTGGATGTTTTGTTTGATGCAACTTGAATGTTTCTACAAAAGGCAATCACAAGAAATACTGAAAAGGAATATTAATGCAGCCTAACCTTTAAGCTATGATAAACGTGGGCACTTATGTGCTATATATACACACAAGGAGAATTTAGTAGATCTCAAACTTAAGTGCACAAGAATAACCCTGGGAATCTAATTACAAATCAAGCTCTAGAATTTGCATTTTTACCATGCACTTTAACTGCTTCCAATATAGATTGCTGTTGGTCCACAGTTAGGAACTGGTTGTTGTTGTCCTGAACTTCACCATTACCCTTAGAGAGATAAATTTCCTCTTCATATTTTTTATCTTATTTCCTAGGTGGAATTAAACATACAGAATAAATTAGAGAACTGAAAGTCACCTTTTTAATTATTCAACAGATCAGACTATGATCTGAATGAACATTTGGCAGAGCAGTTGTAGAACCTTTTCTAACCCATGGATTACAAAAGAAGAAAGAAATAGCAGGAAACCCTTGCACAAGATTCAAAAGGAAAGAGTATTGAAGCCCTCTAGAAAGAGGAGATAATATAATCCATGATGGTAAGAGAATATTCAATTTCAGCACTCTGAAATTTGTGGAATTATAGCAGCAGATGATGTTGCCACCCTTCAAATGTCTATTAAATATATTTTAAATGCATTTGTGTGGAACAAATAGAACTCACTTTAAGAGATTTCTGAAGGATGATGATTCTTCATTATCAAGTAGAATTCAAAGAGGATAGCTGTTTAATGTTGATTCATGGCAGACTGTTAAAAATTCAGAAGTAGAATATTTTCTATTTGAATGTGTAAACCAATGAACAAGAGTTGAAAATTTCGCAAATAGTATCAAGATGTACATGTATGTGTAAAATGAAGATATAACAATAAATAAATACTTATGAGAGGAATCACATATAATTGAGCATAATGGCTTTTAAAAACTTATTTGCTAGGAAAAGAACACACTGGAGCAACATAAATCAAATATTCTCATTAAGTAAATTCTGCAATAGATTGGTTATATCTAAATCACAAATCCCCAAAACAATCTGAACATAGTAAATGTTCATCTGAAACAAGGAAGACACTGCTTGTGCTTTTATCAATTATGTTCAGCTGATAGCACTAGAAAACCTAATGGAAGAATGGTTTAGGAGGTCAGAGGTTTCATTTTGTGGATGTGATGAGGAGTGCAGTAGGGTAGGGAGCCAGGAACACTACAGTGCCACAAGCTGTCATTGGAGATTCAATTCTTTAAATTATGCTCAGCAACCACTGTAGTACCTGCTTTCCTATGGGCTTGCAAACTCCCATCTAGTGACAGGAAGTGTGCTCTGGTCACCCTCTGGGCTAAAAGGAAGACAAAGACATCTCACAAATGGTCAACTATATCATAAGTCAGGTGACCAATGATTTTTAATAGTGGTCATCACATTTCTTCATCCTAGATTGAAAACTCTCTAGGGAAAAGGCCATGTTTTCAACATTTTTGTATTCACAGTGCTTATTTCATGGTTCGTTGGTAGAGATTCAGAGATGCTAAATAAATCTGGAGGTAGAGATTGTATTTTGAGCTCAAAAAATTTTGAGAAGGCTTATTTTTCATTCTAACATCTTCACAAGTTTTCACAGAGCATGTGAGAAAGTAAGAATTGAGCAAATATTTACTTAATGTTTACATAAATTGATTTTACATGCAGATATAAGGAAAACATACAAAATGAGAAGAATGGCACTACAAATAATAGTGCCTATAAAGAGTCATGAATTTGACACAAAGGTGACACTGAGCTAGAAAAGGATTAATGCATGTACCTGTGTTAGATTTTCGTGTAACACAGTCTTTATTTGTAAATATTTGTTAGACTATGTACTTTGTACTGGACATTGTTCTAGTTGTCATCGATGTAGTAGATAAAACAACACCAGAGTCTTGCAAGAACTTTCCACTTAGAATCAGCTAAGGAAGAAGCATTGAATATTAGTGCTGGGAGGAATAGATAAAGTGGGTATAGAGAAGAATTTGGCTTGATGCAGTCATGTAGTTATTCAGAGCAATAGGGCCATCAGCCACCACACAATTCATTCCCCTTATTCCTATCTTTGATGGACATTTCTGGACCTGGCTGAGCTGTTGTCACATTCTGGTCCTGGCAATGAGGAAATGAATTTCATTTTCTCTAGCAAAGGCTCAATTTGAACAAAGGGAAATAGATTATTATTTAAATCTGCTGTGGCTGTGAATCCTTTAAGATTTACCATCTGTTTATTAACATGAAGAGAAGGAAATTTACTTAAAACAAAAATTCAAACCGATTTGACATCAACTAAGTAAAATTGTTTTAACAGTATCAAATAAATACAGGAAGAACAATTCAATCCTAAGTGCTTAACAGCTGGAAACCCCACAAAATTGGTTGGAAATTTCTTTGCATCTAGCTGTTTAAATATTTTGTTTATTTACCTTACAAATTACCTAATTTCATATTCCATTTTTTTCAAGAGCAAGATATGCCACTTTTGAAAAATAAAAGTTTATAAAAAAGTAAAATGTAAGAATAACAGGACAACATTGGTTTCATTAAAACTGTACCTAATTTTGAAACATGGCAGGTTGCAAAATTATCTTCATTGTAGCAGAAACAAATCTAGTTCTGCAAAATATGAGATGAATGTGTTTATCATGATGTTCCTGTACTGGGTAGAGAGTGTAGATATTTCAAATCAGTTACTTGAGTTTGAATGCTGGCAGTATTAGAAGTTGAGGAATTCAGTTAAACTCTGGTTCTTTAGTTTCACCTCAAACCTGGTAATTACGAATTCCTACTTCATAATGTTGCTATGGGTTTTAATGGTATGTAAAGAGAATGACTGGGTAAGCTATACTGATATTAGTTTTTATTATTTGAATCCCCTAATTTTCAAGTTCCATTTTACCAGATTAGAGAACATGTAATTGCAGTTAATTCCTCTAACTCTAGTCTTTTGCATTAAAGTTCTGAGGGGAAAAGGGATTTATGCAGGACCCAGCCATAGGTGCTATTGGAAGAAGGCTGAGGTTGGGGATCACATGTACATGAATTAATCCTTATCCAGCTCAGTGTCACCTTTATGTCAAATTCATGATTCTTATAGGCACTACTCCTTGTAGTGCCATTCTTTTCAACTTGTATGTTTTCCTTATATCTGCATATAAAATCAATTTATATAAACATAAGTAAATATTTGCTCAATTCTTACTCTCACATGCTCTGTGAAGACTTCTGAAGATGTTAGAATGAAAAATAAACCTTCTCAAAAATTTTTGAGCTCAAAATACAATCTCTATGTCCTGATTTATTTAGCATCTCTGAATCTCTACCAAAGAACCATGAAATAAGCACTGTGAATACAAAAAAGTTGAAAACATGGCCTTTTCACTAAAGAGTTTTCAGTCTAGGATGAATAAATGTGATCACCACTATTAAAAATCATTAGTCACCCTACTTATGATATAGTTGACCATTTGTGAGATGTCTTTGTCTTCCTTTTAGCCCAGAGGGTGACTAGAGCAGACTTCCTGTCACTACAAGGGAGCTCACAAACACATGGAAAAGCAGGTACTCCATCAAAGATAGGAGTAGGAGGAATGAATTGTGTGATGTTTGGTGGCCCTATTGCTCTGAATAACTACATGACTGCATCAAGCCAAATTCTTCTCTATACCCACTTTATCTATTCCTGCCAGCACTAACATTCAATGCTTCTTCCTTAGATAGTACCTTCTGAGATATCAGTCATCAGTTGTCATTGCTGTGTCCTAGAGTCTGCTCATCCTCCTAGCCCATTGATGTAGCAATCCCAGATATGCTGCCAATCAAATACATAGGGACACACTAGTCTGGACAACTGCTTCTTCCCACCCTGATAAACATGAGGTCTATCTCTCTGAACCATCTAGACATTACATCCTCTAGTATAAAGCTGGGTTTGGGGAGCAGTGGGCACAGAGTGCTCTTTGATCTCCCTTCCTCCTGGGGCTTTACTTAGCAAGCTCAAGGCAGACCTATTTGTCAACCCTGCTTGCTAACTCTGTTTCTCTTCCCATAATTGAAGCTGGAGGTCAGAAAAGTGCATGACTGGTTTCCTCCTGGGCATTTTGTCTCTCTTTCATTTATCCCTTTCACTTTGAAAAATTGTAATATATTCCTCCACAATGGGAGTCTGACTCTTCATTTATACAATCAAATTTATAATTTTACATCTTTATTTTCTTCCAGCCTAAGCATTTTCTAAGTCCTTCTCTTCTTACTTTCTCTTTCTTTACTCCCTTCCCTGAGACAATGGAAGAAAGGATACAGGTTAGAGGGAACTACTGTAACAGAGATCACATTGACTAAAATTGCTAAAGTCCTGGTGGCTAGATAGGTATTTACTTGAATATTTTGTCTGTGCCAGTAACTGTTTTTGAGCCTATGATATAAAGAGAAATTAAACATGGTCATTTAATTAAATTGTTTACAGCCATTTGGGGAAGATGGGCAATGAATAAGTAGCTACAGTCATTGAGTGTAATGGAACACAGTCCATAAATACAGAAGTTTACACAAAAGGACATTTCTAGTGGAGAGTGTGTCGGAAAAGATAGCTTTGCTCAGGGCTAGTTTGGTTTGCAGTGAGCCTATATAATCAAGTTCATGAGACCTCATATGGGCAGAGTGGGACAGTAAAATGGGAGTGAGAATAAGGAGGTAGGACTGCAGAGGCCAGCTGAGGCTGCAGCATCAATATTTATGGAGCAAAGAATGAAAGGTGGAAAGTTTTCTGTGAGTAACGGCAGCATGCTTTAATGAAAGAAGATAGGTCTCATTTTTGAGAAAATTAACTCACTCTCTAAAACTCAGTATCTATATCTGTGAAATGCCATCATTTATTAGGATGCTATGAGAATGAGTGAAAAAGATGTTGTATGGACACTAATGTCTCACTTGTGAATGGTTGTTTCAAAGAATAATGTTGTAGACTATTTGTTTGCCTTGCTAATGTGTAAGTGACGTATAATTAGAATTTTTCTAAGTTCATCCATATTTAGTTTCTGACATCTGCAGACCATTTCAAAAAGGTCATGGACAGCAGAGTGATTATTTCTAGTCACATACCTAGAAAATAAGTATAGGAAGTTTTACAATTATAGAAGGAGATAGTGGCAAGATGAGGGTAAGAACTTCAAAATATCTGGATTCAGCTGAGTTCCTAATTATTAGATAATAGTTTCCTCTATTTTAATGAAGAAGCTTCCCTTGATTTTTCTACACTAAGAATTATACAGCTGCTTTGGGGGAAGTCATTATTGGGAGAAGGCTCTGCCAGTTTAATTTCCATTTCTTTATTTCTATTAAATAAAAAAGGCTTACATTAGTCCTTACGTTATTAACTGCTTAATGGATTTAGGAAGCAGGTAGCAAAAGAAGAATTGTTCTTTGCATTTAAATGAGACAAATAACATTTTCAACTGATTATGTATTTAGGGGAAAAGTTTCATCCTATTGCTACATTTTAAGCCTGTGAAAGTAATAAATTAATCCATTAATGAAACCAAGTGTGTCTTCTGTTGTGCTCATTATCAATTATTCCCAGGTGTTCCAGGGCTTATAAGTATAAATTAATGTGACTTTAAAACTTAGTAATAGAAATATGCAGCATAAGGATCATAAACTATGAAACTATTCCCACAGTACTGCTTTGTACAAAACAAATGATAATATTAAATATTAAATTAAGGTGTTTCCCCAAAGTTGAAATGTGTTATCTTGTCAGAATGAAGCAATGAAACATGATCCACAATAAAAACCATATGACTGCCACATTTCCTTCCTAGTTTTCTGATTTCCTGTATCTTTGTAACAATACAACACCAAATAGTAGCCAACATGAGTATGTGCATTTCAAAGAATTGATTTAGATACTCGTTATCCATCTGTATGTGTGTACAACGGACAAAGGTGCTTTGAGCAGTTCCTACCTGCTAGATAGAGTATAGACTGCAGGAAGAGGTGAGATCCCCAGACAAGGGGCCACAAGAGAGAATTCAAAGAGAAACTTGGAAAGGATAGTGCTTGGGACAATATGAAAGCTGAGTCTTGCAAGATGAAAAGAGAGAGCAGCTTATCCAAAGATGTGGAGCCCTCACAAAGCTTGTTGAGTTGAGGATTTTCATTCATTCCACAGACATTGCTCAGTTTATACATAGAGAAGAGGCAGCAGCTGAGTGCAGGAGTGGAGGGCATAATTGACATGTATGACTAGGAGTGAAAACCACACAGAGTGTCTTCTCTAGTTCTAGTGGCACTCCACACTTCACTTTATATTTTTCCAAAGATATAAAAAAAAATTAAATGAATTGCCATCTATACGGAGACCTGGTTTGACTAAGTGTTAGAATAGGAAAAGACAGATCTTGACTTCTCCCCCACCTCCTGGCAGGTGATTACAATCCAATGAAGAATACATTTTGCAATTTAAGATTGTGTGTATGTGTATATGTTCTATTGGAAATACTCAGAAAATCTAGTAAGTTATAGTTATGGCTTGAGTGAAAATATTAGTGTAAACTTGGAATTATAGTTTATAAACATGATTCACTTTCAGAAAATATTTTAAAAAACTGTTCCTTCAAATAGAAATACAATTGCGGGATTATTTTTTTTAAAATTCAGTAAGCATTTATTTGCCACCTACTATTTGGAAGGCCCTAGGTGGAGTGAAGAAGGGCAGAGGAGAAGATCACACTTACCTAATTAGTTAAGACATATATTGCTATAAATTATAATCCAAGGTATAAGAATCTATTGCTATGTAGATTCTATTATCATTCACAGAAACATGGAGCAGATAGCATCAGTTCAGGAAATCAAGTATAGCTTCAGGAAGAATTAGATCTTAAAAAGTTAGGAAGAATTTGTTAAAGGAAGACGTGAGACTCTGTTGGGAAAGATACTAAGGCCAGTGGAATGATGCATGATATGTGTGAGCTTTGGACCTACTGGGGATGTTCTGCAGTATGCTAGGAGAGTTGCAAGAAAAAACATTGTTTTCTTCTTTTCATTGATTTCTTGTGGGAAAACTAAATAGCCAAGTACCTTCTGCACTAGAAGGACTATGTGAAATATAATTTTTCTTTCCACACAAGTGAACACTTTTGCAAAAAAACAAAATAGAACGAACAAAACCAACTGAGCATTAACAGTGAAAACTCCTGACCTTCACAAGTCAGTTTTTAGCCACTTGAATATGAGCCCTACATAGAGTAGTTCCCAAAAGAAAGAAAAAGAAGACAGTGGTCTTGTGTCATTCCACACCATTTCCTAATGGTACCAGGCACCACTTAAGAACAAGCCTCCAATGCTTGGTTTTGTTTTTGATGGCCTTTGCCCTGCATCTATCACAAATGGAGCTTCCTTGGTTGCTGCCCATTCTCCTGAATTCTAATCAAAGTACGTCTGCCTGGGTATGACCTTAGGTTGTACTCTTCAAATGAATGCTCTTCATTAGTTTCTTGACAGGGATTTTCACTTTTCTTAATAAGCAGATTTTGTGCTAGATCTGTAGTATCACAGTTGGTCCTGGACAAGGCATCCTCTACCTCACATATATCCCTCGGATAATCTGTTTGGCTCCTCTGTTTTTGGCAGATGGAAAGCAGAGAGTCCATTTTCTGATATCTCCATGGTACTAGTGTGGCTCAGAGCAATGTTTCTTTAAATATTTTAATCATTTCTTGAATCAGTTTCCATTATGAAGATATTGTAATTTTGTACTTTTAAGAGTGACTAGAATCATGATAGTAATATAATTTGGTAACAAAGACTTTAATCAGTTAATAGGGAAGCTATAAACATTCATGATGCTATTTACCATATAATTCCTTTTGTTTCTTTGTGTTTTGGGTGGATTTGCCCTCATTTTATTATAATCATAATATCAGCCAATATTTTCATTAACATTAGAGAAGATGAAAGTTAAAATAAAAAAGAGCTTGTAACAGTTATTACAAAGGTTTCTGAAATTGTTTGAAGTTGTAAAGAAGCAAAACTTTAAATAGTGCATATAAAATATTTTAACTGAAAGGAAATATTTAACATTTTTGTGATTAAAATTACTCAGGGAAATTTTAAATTACACACAGAAATTATATTTTAAGTGAGAGCCTACAGAATGGTATAAAATCTTTATCACATGCACCTCATGCTCTATCTCCATGATATATAAAGAACTCAAGAAACTCAACACCAAAAAATCAAATAACCCAATCAATGAATGGACTAAAGAACTGAACAGACACTTCACAGAAGAATAAATAAACAACTATATGGAAAAACTTTTCAACATCTCTAGAAATTAGAGAAATGCGAATCAAAATTAAGAGTATATCTCACTTTAGTTAAAATGGCAATTATCAAGAATACAAGTAACAACAAATGTTGGTGAGGATGTGGGGGAAATGATACACTCATACATTGCTGTGGGACTGCAAATTGGTGCAACCATTATGGAAAGCTGTACAGAGATTCCTCAGAAAATACGGAATGAAACCACCATTTGACTCAGCTGTCATACTCCTTATTTTATACCCAAAGGACTTAAAATAAGCATACTATAGTAATGTAGCCACATCAATGTTTATAGCATCTCAATTAACAATAGCCAACATATGGAACCTAGATGCCCTTCAATATATGAATGTTAAAGAAAATGTTGTATATACACAATGGACTATTACTTAGCCTTAAAGAAGAATGAAATTATGACATTCGCAGGTAAAATGGATGAAGCTGGAGAATGCCATACTAAGCAAAATAATCCAATCCCCAAAACCAAAGACCATTTTTTTTCTCTAACATGCAGATGGTAATTCACAATAAGGGAGTGGGGATGGGGAAAATAGGGCCATTTTGGTCTAGGCAGAGGGGAGTAAAGGAAGGGGAGGGAGTGTGGGTTAGAAAGGATTGTATAATGGATAAGACATTATTACCCTATGTGCATATATAATTACACAATCCATGTGATTCTACAACATGTTGAGAAGTTATACTCAATTTATATATGATGTGACCAAATGCATTCTACTGTTATGTATATCTAATTAGAACAAATAAAAATAAAAATAAATTAAAAATATATATGCATGTGTTGGGCCTTCTCAGGTAATAATCTCTAGTTATGTAAGTGATAATATAATTTGATTTGAAGGAGTTTTCTAGAAACATTTGTGGATACTAAGTGGTGATAGAGGACAGGCTGAGCATGCTCTGTAAGAGGTGGATATGTCATACACAGCAGGCAAGGGGGATGTTCAGGTGGCATTTCATTAATTTTGGAAATATGTATTGATGAGCTACAAAACATCAGATTCTGTGATAGTCTGGAGTGATAAAGAAATAGACACTAGAACCCTTCCTTCCTAATATCTATGCTATTTTTTCATCCTAAGAATGTAGGAGTCTACAAATGAGGCTATTGGTTTTTCACAGAAGCTTATTCTTCAGCTGTCAAATGAGGGCTCAGTAGTTCTACTTTCTAGGCTAATTTTAAAAATATATAAAATAATATGTATAAAAAATCCCCAGTGAAAAAATTTGTAAGTGCAAGAAAATTGATAAAACATGAAAAGAAGCTGAGTAATTAATTGTGTTACAGGAGCAAGAAGTCCTAGTGCAATTTACCTCTACGTATCTACTATATTAGTTATGTAAGCAAAAAAGCATAAATGATTTTGACTGAAGTTTTCTTCCTTCACATGTGGTGATTCTTACACAATTCTTTAGTCAGAAAATGGAATTACACTTGATTTTTAATGCTCCAAAATATTTTCCCTAGAAAATCCATAAGCTATTTAGGCAAGATTCATCTTTGAGGGGTTGGTTAAGCAAATGGTCACTGAGGAACCTCAGTTGAAACCCTGTTTTTGATACTTCATCTATGGAACAAAATGCCCATCTGAAGTTTGCAGTACAGTAACATTTGGCCCAGTCTCCATGGCTTCCTGCATTGTCTCCTTTAATACAAATGAACGCTCTTATTTAGAAAATGAGAGTATCTGTGTTCAACAGAAATCAACAATAAATCTTATGGAAAGAAAAATCAAGAGGTCATGTTCTGTCACCAGGCCCAAAGAAAGGAGAGAGAGGCTTTGTGCTTTGCCGCAAAAGAGGTTTTCACCTTCTTTGTGATCCATGGTCTGTCTGGTGGGAGGCTGGCCACAGTAATAATGTCATGGCCTACACTCAATAGTAGAAAAGGATGTCAGCTCCAATATGATGGAGGTGAGGGAGATCTAGAACTGAAATGGCCATGGATAGTCCTATAACAGGCACATGATGCATTGTGGCTTTGTGTAAAACTGATATTTAGCTTATTTTACAGGTAAAGAAAAGAGAATAGAAAGAAGTGGGACAGAAAATTAGGAAATATCAGGTATTTAAAAAGGTATCAATTTTTTATAATTACATGTTTTTATTTTTTACATTGTATTCAGGGCCATTTATAATTTCTAAAGTCCTATGTACTTTTAAAAAATAATATGTTTAAAGAGGTAGCATAAATTGGTGAAGGAAGAATGGAACTTAGAATCAGACCTGCATTCCTATCCTAATGCTTACACTAAGTAGCTATAAGAAGGATAAAATCATAATATCCCTCCTCTTTTAAGATATATTATGGAATCAAGCACAATACCTAGAGAAGGACTTTCACGTTTCCGCCTCCAAGAATGTGCTCACACTCTGACAATTCTCTGTTCCTCCCACCTTCCCCCTAAGGGTTTTGAGACATGTGAGATTCAGGTCTGCTTGTTTCTCTGCTCTGCTGCCAGATTCTCTAAGAGACTACCTCGGGTCTCTCCTCTCTAACAACACAGCTACATGTTCGCTACCCTGTTGCAAACCCTATTTCTCTGTTCTTTGACCCCATCACTGTTTGAAAAGTACATACTCTATAAACCCCATGTATTGCTTTTCAGACTCAAATAGCTGGGTATCCCCAGTCCTCAATCTTCTCCTCATCAGAAACCCTGGACTCTGTCTCACTCCTTCTGAGTCTGCCTATTTTGCTGTAACAGGTGGGGACATACATGACAATGTCTCAACAAATGACATCTCATCACTCTGTCTATGATCTCATTTAGGAGAAGGATACATGGATCCACTGTTGCAGCCAGAGACAATTACAGATCTTTCCAGTGATTCTAGAAACTACTAGAGAATGAGGAACTCGGGTGTTAAAGATCAGCACATATTCAGTACCCAACATACTATCTTTATGCATCTAAAGCTAACGTCTTCTCTCTAAAGATGGACGACTTCTTCCCAGAGTGTCACCAGAGAAAATTCATTTGATAGGGATCTGTGGGTGGAATCTACAGAGTGGCAGATTTCAGTTCCATTATTAAGATAAACCGTTTATAACCGACATGTTTTATAATGGAGTGGGTGATATGCTCCACACTTCTATGGCATGCAGTTCCCAGAGTGGGCACTGCAGATCACTGGCTCACAGGGTACTACAGGACCATGCAAATATTTACCTCAAGCTGGGAAAGGCTGCCTCCTGAACTCCCAGCAGGAATCTCACTACCACATACAGCAGAAGACTTTGGGGGATTTCTTGCATTGGAGCCGCTCTTTGAACATTAAGCCAGTATTTTAACCTTTTAAGATACAGATCTACAGACTTTCATGTAACATGTTTTTCCACGTCCCTTGGAACAGTGGTTTACATGATCACATTTGGGACTCTTCTATGACAGAGTTGCCTTAAGTTACTTTTAACACAAAATTGGTGCTGAAAGCCACATTCCTCCAGTTTGATCCTGCACTGTGTCGCACTGAGTTTGGAATTGAATCCAGGATTGTTTTTGCTTGCTTTTTCTCAGTCTGCCTACTCTGGGGGAATTTCAGGTAGCCTCTCATTATCCATCAGCAGACAAAGAACAGGTTTTAAATTGCTCAAGGGTTTTGAATGCTGCACACTTCAGAAATATGTGAGAACCTCAAATTTCAGCTAGATGTAGAATAAGTCAAGATCTGTTGTACAATGTGGTGACATGATTAATAACAACAGATTGTACTTGACAATTCATACTAGTAGAGTTTAAGCATTCTCATTACACAGAAAAGCTAATATATGGGGTAAGCATATGTTTCTTAGCTTAAACTAGCCATTTAACAAGGCTACTTATTTTAAAACATCATGTTGTACACCGTAAATATATATAACTTTGATAAAAAAGTATAAAAAGGAATAATTTGGGGCTTGAGTTTCTAGCATTCCAGAAATTCTGACATTATAGAATATTCATTTTGTCTAACTTTGGTATGTGTTGTTCAATATTTATTATGAGTTACATTTGTCCTGACACCTTAAGAATATTTCATATCTGCAGCAGAGCTGCTGGTATTTTTTAAATATAATGCCAAACTTAAAATTATTTGGATTAACGTTTGGAATATTTCAGACAAATCTTTTTAATCATTTGCTGTTGTGAAAATAAATAGGTCAGCTTCATCATGAAGAAATTTTCTTGGTAACTAAAGAATGAATAGTAACTATTTTCCTGTTTGACTCCTTTGGCACTTTATCAATGAACTAAGGCCAAGCAAGTAACTAAGTGGTGCTTCAACTGTGCCTGAGGATTCTTGAGAACAACTTGTTCTCTTAAGTGGATTAAATTATTCCTCCCTGAAGAGCCAATTACCTGATGACTTTCTAAACACTAGATGATTTTTCACAGGGAGGGCATATGTGAACTCTGAGTATAATTGGCGGTTGAGTCAAGCTGCTTAGGCTCAATCATGTTCCCACTGCTTACAAGCATATTGGATTGGGAAAAGTTGGTTCACCTCTCTGTACATCTGTTCATCACCTGTAAAGTGTGTGCAGTGACAATCTCATAAGTTACTGTGAGATACTACTTAAAGCAGTTCCTAGTACATAATAAGTGCTTAGTAAATGTTATTCACAGCTAGATAACCCAAAGTTGTGTTGAAAAGTGGAAACTATGCATGCTGTATGGAAAATCAAATGGACTTTGCTTAAGTTGTGTGTCTTCTCTTCCAACCCAGTATTGATTCAGTTCTTGGCATATAATTTGTTTAGTAAATGAATAAAAGAACTATAAAAGATTACTTCTCCTTTCATTCCTCTTGAAGTTGTGCTGCTGGCCTGAATATCATCAGGCAGGTTTTTGGTTTGAAAAATAGCAAGTGAAGGGTTCTGTGAAATTGTGGTTTGTGTTCAGCATATGATTCACATAACAAATTAATTTATTTTGTCATCTGTTCTTCATGGATTTTCATGATCCTTCTGTGTGAGCCATAACCTATCAGTGTCTTCAAATCTGTAATAGTAGCACAGTGTTTACCAAATGAATTTATATGTTCAGTGATGTCAGCTTCCATGAATAAGCCATTATAGAACTTAGTAAATAATTTCCCTTTAATGTCCAATAATATAAATGCCACCTTGCTCCATTAATCAGATGTAATTTTTATATTATTGAAGCCATTACAGCTCCAATAACCTCATGTAATTTTTATATTAAGACAGGTTGGGTGCAGTGGCACACACCTGAAATCCCAGCAGCTTGTGAGGCTGAGGCAGGGAGATCACCAGCTCAAAGCCAGTCTCAGTAACTTAGGGAGACCCTAAACAACTTTCTCAAAATAAAAAATAAAAAGAATTCCCCAACAGTGGCTCTGTTGTTCATTGCCCCTGGGTTCAGTGCTGGTAACAACAAAAACAACAAGGGCAGTTCTCTTTTTTCTCAAGATATCTACTTTTACCTTTCAGTGTTTGAGTAATTTTCCATTCCAGTTAATGTCTTTGCTACTATCACGAATTCAATGTGCCTATAAGCTGTTCAGATTGGCCTCTGATTTATCAAATATACTTCTCACTTTTAATATAATCTACACATTCACAAAATCCCAATTCTCCATGTCCTGTTATACACAGAGGTGAAATGGTGAAGGTCATGGAAGAATGAAAAATAGTCATTAGTTCCCTTGCCAGAAAAATCTGATTCACTGGAAAGTTCTTATTCAACCAGCCTGAGATTAGTGACTCTTTGACTACCCAGCTGAATGGACCAACGTCTGTGGTCAAGTATTTGGGGTGTTTTGCTCCCTGATTTCCTATAAATAGCCCTCTCTTGATTTCTTTTCTGTTCTTTTGCTTCTGAATAAAATTTTCCTTTTATTCAGTCTTCTTTTCTTCCTTATCTTTAGTCTTATAACAAGTAATATCATCCAAATCCTTATTTTTAAATACTACAACTTGAGCATTTCTTCAAAGTTTTATGTGCACAGAGTCCCGAAGCTTCCAATTTGTACAAGAACACAACATGTTCTTGTCAGTATTTCCACAAAACCAATTCTTTTGTATTGCACATTCTCTCCCTCCCAGGAACAAGCTTATGAGTCCCTCACCTCTCCAGTCAAGGCACATTTTCTTTTTTTCCATTATAATACTTATTGCAAAGAATGACCAGAGGTTTTTCTCTGTGGTCTTCAACTGATTTCTAAACTCAATGAGAATGAGAATCTGCCTGCTCATGAAAATGTGCCAGGTGTGGATCATAGTATACATCAGCAGAGAGCAGCCAGTTGAAAAACATTGTGCCAAGAAAGGGCTGCATCTCTTTTAGAAACAATCACCATCTTTCTTTGTAAAAGCAGACATTTCTCAATGGAAATAGGTTCTAATAAGTTAAAAATTAGATTTTTGTTGGCATATTGGCTCATCAGAGACAGAAAGTAGAGTAGAGATTTCCAGGGGTGGTAGACAAGGGAAAAGAGATACAGAGATTTTGATTGGGGCAATGGAAAAATCTTGGAAATATAGTGGTGGTGATCGTGAAGCATTGTGCATATAGTTAACACCTCTGGATAATGTGCTTACAATGGTGAAGATGGCAAATTTTATGGTACATACATATTTCAGCACAAAAAAATTAAAAGTGAACTAGTGATAAACAGGAGAAGTATTTAAATATTCAAAGGAAACTACTTTTTTAAAATGGAAATGCTTATTTGCTGAACAGAATTCATAAAATGTTCAGTTGTCTTAGGAGCAAATAGTCACATAAATACTTTTTCCCACTTATTTCAGATAAATATTACTGCAATAGAAAACAAGTAATGTGATAAACATAAAAATCAAATAAGTACAAAATAGGAAGATTAAAAGAAAGCAAGCACCATTTAAATAAATAAGGTTTTACCCAGTGCACTTCATTAACCTGCTCATCATAAGTGTACTTTGGTTTGTTGAAACTCTCCACTATCCACAAGCACAGAGAATAGAAGTAAACACATCGGCCATGTGTTTTCAACAGAATGGGGCTGTCAAGTTGAGTAGTCCTGGGTCTTGAGGGTCAGAAGCACTGGATTTGTGCCCAAGATCTGCCTGAAACTTTGTGAACTTTTTAGTCTTAACCATAATAGGTTCCTCATGAGGCAAATTAAAAAATGATCATAAAAAGTCTAATAGCATTACTTTCTTTCTTTTTCTTTTTTTTTTTGGTGCTGGGGATTTAACCCAAGGCCTTGTGCATACAAGGCAAGCACTCTACCAACTGAGCTATATTCCTCAGTCCAGCATTCCTGTTTTGTTGATGTGCAGATCACCTAGTTAGGGCTTGTCATTGCTTGGTTAGGGTCATGTCATTCTTATTATCCCAGAGTTCCAAATGTGTTAATGTTGAACAAGTAGTTAATCTACATAGAATATGATAGATTCAGCAAATAACATTAGTGTGAGGTATGTTTTATTTACATAGTTTCTCTCTCTCCATTTTATTCACTTAATTTATATTTAGTATGCTATGTAACTGATGCATAATTATTCCATCTGAAATTCCAAGCTGTAGTTCAGTGACTTTGGGAAATGTTGATCAATATCTGAAATTTACATTTCTGAAAAAAACGTGGTTAAACTTGAGACACATTCCTAGCCTTGGAAGGTCAGTCTTGTAAGCACTGATTTTCTTATGTGGATTTCTTTCTAACCTTTTTCTCTTTTCCTGTTTCCTTTCTTCCCATGCTGACTTCGGTGTAGCAGACCACTTGGGGATTGAATTCATGGGTAAGACTAAACAATTTGCTCCTTAAATATCCTGGAAAAGCTAAGTTTTATAATGTACATACTGTTTTCTTTTCCCATCTGATTATAATTAAAATGTCTCATTATCAAATGCTATTAGAACTAAAAAAAAAAGTTTTAGTCCATTTTTCACTAAGTAATGACTCAAAATGAAAGACTTAACTACTTCTTTGGAAGACAATTTAATGTTAAGTGCTTCTGGAATCCTATACAAGTTAGATTTGACTCCTGGCTTTGATTGTTTCCTCTAATTCTCTATTTTCTTATCTGTAAAATTGGGATAATAATGGTTTCTATTTTACAGCACATATAAATTTATTAGTGCAGTATCTACAACTTGGCAAAATTAATTAATGTTAGAAAACAACCGTTAAAATGTCAGTTTGTCTTATTTTATGCTCTAATCCCTTTTCCTCTAGCATGATATACTTTGGATACATTTTGGTATCAATCATAATTTGGAGTGTGAGCTCATAAACATTTCCATTTACAAAATTAAAATATTTCTTTTTAGACTATTTTCAGTGCACTTTTTAAGGCACATTATTTTCTGAATATGTAGATAATTGTATTAAAAGAGATAAATGTGAGTTTTTATTATAATTAATAAAATAAGAGCTTTCCATAAAGTTCAATATGCATCACAGTTCACGAATGAAAATATACTCAGGAGTTGGAGTCATTGAAATTGAAGAGATGTAAATTTGGATCCAGGTTTTTTATGCTCTGTTTTTTTTTCTTACATGATTACTTTCTTCATATATGTATATGATAATTGTGATAATAATTATGATATTTATTTACTTTTATTAATTTTGCCATTTACCATTTATTCAGCAAATATCTATCAAGTCATTATAAGGAAAGAAAAAATTGCAAAATGCTGCATATAAAAATAATGAAAATGAACAGAGCTTACAGTCTAGTAAGCATACAGATAATAACCAGATAATAATTCTTAAATAAAATTGCAAGTATTGTAAGAACTACTCCAGGCAATCTGATATTATTTTGAGCTAAAGTGATGACAGGAAATATGGGGTAAAGTTTATAGACTGTTAGGAAGTACTATCAACAAGTATTGAAAAGGGATTAATGTTGGAAATTGTAAGGAGGAGATGATCAAGAATGTCTGCAAGTTTTGTTTGCATATTTAACTAAGGGGTAAGCTACTTATTGAGATAGTGCTGAAAGAACATATTTGTAGTAAATGTATACTATATGAGTTGTGGAAATGTTCTTTTGGCATGCCTTTGACATATTTGAGAGGAGATGTCAGTTTGGTCTTTATATTACTGAATGTATTGAAGGTTAATTAGAGATTAGTGACTGCATATTTATACATGGTCTTCCATGTTGTGTCTTGTTCATTAGTGCTCTTTTTTCTAGATATTACATCAGAGGAAAGGCAAACAGCTAAATTCCTGCAGGTTTGGGTTTTCACTGGGTAGATGTGATTGAAACTCAGAAAGGTAATGAAAATCAGAATAGTATTTACATGAAGTACCATGGAATGTAAGGTAGGTGTGGAAGGCAATGAAGAAAGGATGAAATCAATTAATAGCCATGACAGAACTACTTGAACAAATTGGTGACATGGGTAGGAGACTGTGGTAATGTGCAAATCTGATTAATGATTTTGAAGAAAGAGGAGTTATAGGCGTTGACAGTTTCCGAACTATGTTTTGAAGGTGAATAATGAAGTTGAGGTTAAGGAGGAAACAATTTGAAACTAGAGGTCAAGGATGTGAGAGGGCAATGGTTTGTGATAGGTTGTCAAGCAGAGTTGCTCGTGATGACATTGGGGTTAAATAGGGAGAAAAATTGCTTATTCTGTGTCACAGTCTCCAGTAAATGAGATGGACTATACCAGAGTCAAAAGACAGCAATGAGAAGGGTTTGTTACATGCAGACAAGGGCAATACCAGTTGCTTCAAAAGGGAGAGCCCACAATTTTCATGGTTCAATCACAATAGCAATTTGTTTACTGCTACTATTTTCCCCTGTCCATGGCAGGTATTCCTGGTTCGCAGATGATTAGCTTTCTTCCAAGTACTGAATCGAGGATCCAAGTTTCCTTCTATTGTTGGGTTTCAATATCAATAGGTTACTTCTCATCTGTATCTAGCCAGTAGACAAATGAAGAAAACACAGTGGATGCCCATCGATTCCATAAGAGACTTGGTCTAAAAGGGCTCACATCACATTTTTTTTAAATTAGCATTCTATTATCTATACCTTAATAATATAACCACATCTTCTTGCAAGAGTATCTGAGAAATGGATGCTTAGTGACTATAAGAGAAAAGAGAAAATGGATTTTTAGTAATCTTTACCACAGTATCAATGATATAAATTTTAAATTAACAAGATTTTTCACAAGAGCCTGTCATCCTAGCCACTCAAAAGACTGAGGCAGAAGGATCACAAGTTTGAGGCCAGCCTCAGCAGCTTAGGCTCTAAGCAGTTAGCAAGACTTTGTCTCAAAATAAGAAGAAAAGAAGAAAAAAGGCTGGAGATTGAGGGTGTCACTCAGTGGTAAAGCACCTCCGGATTAAATCTTCCAAAAAATAATTTTGGGGGGGGGGGGTGTTTACCAGGAATTGAACTTGGGGGCACTTGGCCACTGAGCCACATCCCCACTTCTATTTTGTATTTTATTTAGAGACAGGCTCTCAATGAGTTGCATAGCACCTTATCATTGCTGAGGCTGGCTTTGAACTCATAATCCTCCTGTCACAGCCTCCCAAACCACTAAGATTACAGGCATGCGCCACCGCACCAGAAAAAGAATAATTTTTAAAGGTAGAAAAATTAATTTTTCAGACAAAATTTAGGTTTCAATTGCAATTAGAGGAAAGGAATTAAGAGACTAGTAATGTAAAGGGGTGTTGGTGAATGTAGATAAGCAATTTCAGCAAGAAAAGTTGAAGAAGAGAACAGTCATGGGTCACAAATTACAGAAAATTATAGGCACAGTTTGATGCCATAGAGTAAAAACTATTGAGAAGGGTAAGCAATTTGCATTCTTCTTATGTGGCAATGATAACAGGGATTAAAGGCCTGAAGGTATGAGCATCAACAGTGATTGTAAGTAACGTGGGCACTAGGCTTCGTGGCCAGAGAAATTTTCCCTGCTGGGTTGAGATGATTGCAAGCTCAGAGAATAATAGTTCTTTTAGTTGTTTAGCAGGATGCCACAAACACAGAAGATTCTGCATAGCTATTTGTGGGGCTGGAGGAGATCAGATACTATAAGCAGAATGACCACAGTTATAGCAAGTGAAAATTGCTGTGTAAGTGTTAATTATCATTGTTAAAAGAAATGGAGCAGTGTCCATCTTATTGAGAAGACATGATCACTTATAGTGCTGTGTAACCAAAATATGTATTGAGGTCTATTGTAGAGCTCACTTAGAGGAATGCAGTTACAGGCACAGGAAAAATAATAGATTATTGTGTAGTTCATCTGTACAACTCTCAAGACCAAGGTTATATTGAGGACTTGAGATGAATTGCTAATAGTTGGACTCCAGCAGTAGATATTGCTTTGGAGAAAAGGGGTTGAACAAAACATCAGAATTAAAGGGTATGTGCACTATTCATGTAAATAATGACAGCTAATAAAGGATTGCTTGGAATGGTCAATGGCTTTATAAAATTATCGGATACAATGATTTCACTGACCTTAGTAGTTCATGCTTATAGCTTGCTCTGAATAACTAAAATTCTGTTGTCATTTTAGGAACAAATATTTTCAGATACAGTTTGTGACTACATACTCCTTATGGGTAAAGTTCTGTCATACTAAATATCAAGGCATCTCTAGGTAAAAATAGCTAAAAATTTAACTGGGAAGCAGAAATGTAGACTTAAACAGTTTACTGTTAAGTTGACAATAGGTCTATGCCAGTTCCATGTTTGTATGTGTATGCATGTGTACAAATTGCCTAAATAGGTTTTATTTTTATAGCAGTTTTATGTTTACAGCATAACTGAGTAAAATTTCAGAGCTTTCTCATATATACTCTTTCCAACCCCCTCGCCATTACCTACATTTCCTGCAAGAATGGTACATTTGTGAGAGATCATGAACCAACAATAACTCATACTCGTCTAAATCTGTATTTCACATAGGGTTTACACACGTTATGTATTCTATGGGATTAGACAAATGTATAATGACATGTAAACACCATTATATTATCATGCAAAGTAGTTACCCTGTCCTAAAAATCCTCCATGTTCATCCTTCCATTCCCTAACCCTTGCCTATCACTGATTTTTTTTTAATAATAACCATAATTTTGCCCTTTCCACAATGGAAAGAGTCGGAGTCGAAACTTTTCATGTTGACTTCATTCACTTATTGATTCCTCCATGCATTTTAAGGCTTGAAGTACATTCCTTTTTGTGCTGAATACTATTTCATTGTCCAGATATAACACAATTTGTTCACCTCTGAAAGATATCTTGGTTGCTTTCAAGTTTTATATGGAAATGTAAGTATAGACATGTTTTAAATTATTTTGTGTATACCAAGGAATGTGATTCTTGGGTCAGATAGTAAGAATATGTTTAGTTTTAAAAGAAAGAAATCATCATGCTGCCTTTAAATTATCTATATCATTTTGCATTTCAGCCAGTAATAAATGAGTGTTACTGTAGCTTGACATTCTTTCCAGTGTTGGATATCACCAATGTCCTGGATTTTAGCCACTGGAATAGTTGTGTAGTAGCATCTCATTCTTTCATTTTCCTCATGACTTATGATATAGAGCATCTTTTCATGGGCTTATTTGCCATCTGCACTTCTTCTTGGGTGAGATGTGCATGAAGGTTTTGGCACAGTTTTGATGGGTTTGTTTTCTTATTGCTGAGTTTTAAAAGTCTTTGTTTATTTTGGATAACAGTTCTTTATCAGATATGTCCTTTGCACACATTTTCTGTCAGTCTGTGGCTTCTCTCTTTATTCTCTTGACAGTACATACCACAGAGCACAAAATCTTGGTTTTATAGAACTATGGCAATGGGAAAAAGGCAGTGAAACTTACATATTCTTACTTCTGTAGATCTCACCTTTATTGTTGTATGTTAAGTGTCATTGCCAAACTCTACATGATCTATATTTTCTCCTGTTATAATCCAAAATTGTTACAGTTTTGCATTTTGCCTTGAAGACTTTGATTCATTTTGAATTACTTTTTTGTGAAGCAGAAAAAGCCTACCTCTAGATTCTTTTTGTTTCATGTGGATGTTGTTTCAGCACCATTTGTTGAATAGACTAGTTTTTTCCTTCTCTTTTTCCCTTGCTCCTTTGTCAATGATCAGTTGACTATATTTATATAGGTTTATTTTTACTAAGTCTTAAAGTCAGGTTGTTGTATATATCTTGTCCATCAGTATTATATTAACTGTACTAGATCTTTTGTACCACTTTATAATCTTTAGAATCAATCAGTTTAACAAGATTAATAAAATGACTTGCTGAAATTTTGAGATTTTACATTGAATTTATATATAAAGTTGGAAAAAACAATAACTTGACAATATTGATCCTTTCTGCCTGTGATTATAAAATATATCTCCACTAATTAAAGTTTTTTCATTTGTTTTGTAGTTTTTTTTTTCATAAGATCTTAATATATATTTTGTTCAACTTATACCTAAGCATTTTATTTGGTTGGGAGGTACTAATATAAATGGTTCAATTATGTCCATTTCAAATTTTACTTATTCATTACTGGTATTTAGGAAAATAATAGACTGTTAACCTGTTAACCTGATAGTCTGCTACATGGCTATAAGTGGCTGATAGTTCCAGAAGCATTTTTATCATTGATTCTTTCATATTTTTATATTAATGATCATGTCATCTGCAAAGAAAGTTTCATTTCTTCCCTCTCAATCTGTATGTATTTTATTTCCTTTTCTTATTTCATTAACTAGGCCTTCCAATGTGATGTTGTAAAGTAGTGGTAAGGGAAGACATCCTTTTGAGCCTAGACTTAGTGAGAAAACTTTAATTTTCCCCCATTAGGTAGAATGTAAGTACAGGGTTTTTGTAGATATTCTTTACTAAGTTGAGGGAGTTCCCCCATTCCTACTTTACTGAGAGTTTTTTTTTTTTAATCACAAATGAGTGTTGTATTTTGTCAAATGCTCTTTCTAAATTATTGATATTATAATATGTTCTTTTTAGCCTGTTAATGCAAAGTATAACCATTAATAGATTTTCAGAGTTGAAACAAACTTGCATACTTGCAATAAATCTTATTTAACCATGTTCTATACTTCTGTTTTAATGACTTCCAGAATACCTTTCTTCTGAATTTTTCTATTCTTGCTTAGAACAATATTAATTTTGTTTTTCCTTGAGATGCAACATGAGTTATAACATAATGATCTAAAGCATATATATCTTTTCCCCAAGTTCATATTTTCAGTGACCAACATTGATCATATGCAAAAGCTAAACACTTTTTATTGTTTTAATAAATTCTTGTTTTGTATCAGTGAACTCCAAATCATGTCTCAACAATCCAGTAATTATTTAGTCAATGTATGTTTATTGCACTTACTATATGCCATATATATAGTTTTATTGAAGGTGTAGATATATAATATTCATCCCTCAAAATACAAGAGCTCTAAGACTAAAAAGAAAGAAAGCTACATGTAAGTGAGTTCTAAAAATGCTCTTAAAATATTTTAATTATAAAAAATTATAAAACAGCAATGAATGCATTTGCAAAGTTTGAGGACAGCATCCTGAGAGAGGAGATATTTGAGTATCAGCCAAAATGGATAAGCTGTTCCAAGTGATGCCATATTGCCAATTTATGGCCCCAAATCACTTCCATATTAGGGTAAACCTGAGTCTGTGATCTCTCCAGGGTCACCACTTTAGAACTGAATACAGGATATCAACTTTAGCAAAAACAATGAGCCAAATATCTTTTCTGAGTTGATTTGTTAAGTTTAAGGAATAATTATCCTATTGAATAAGACATGCCAAACCCAATGTCTGCAGAACAGTCAATATTCAGAAGAATTTTTCATTAATTATATTCATGAATTTTTTTAATGATGCTTTGGGATTGGTACTATGGAAATTTCAACAAACACTGATCTGAAATACAATGTCAGTTAAAGACTAAAGATGTCATAATTAGGGCAGGAATTTGGAGATCCATACATTACCTAGAATTACACTTGTAAAAAATGTTTATCAAAAGAGTTGATACTAAGCATATTACCAACAAATTCATAACTCATGCATGAGTGAAAATAGAAAATTTTAGGGTCAGATGTTCTAACTTTCCCTCAGAGTGTGAACAGATCAAGATAGAATATGTAAACTTATTTTAAACTCAAATACTCATTTGGTTGTGTGAGAATTCCAAGCAGTCCTACAGATGAGACAGTTGGACAAAGGGCAGGTAGGCATGGCCATGTTTGGAAGGCACAATGATTATGAAGAGGGCTTTCACACGGGAGGAATATCTAACTACTGTGTCAGATGCTCAATCACAGAATGTCCCTCCTCTGTCCATTGGAAGTATTTGTTATGCTGCTGTTTTTCTGTCAATGCCCTGATACCTTGTACATTGTAGGCATCAAAGATATTTATATAAAAGCAGATACAGAGGCATTTTAAAACATTAAAAATAAAACACAGCTAGAGTTGAATAGTATATGAGGTATATTTCATGCAAATTTCCTCCATTCTCATCAGGAAATATGAAGTGAACACTGTCAGTTAAATGTCTTATTTATGATATGACATTGTTTTTAGGATAGCATATTTAGTGTCTCAGCAAGATCTAGTGTACTTTTTTTTAAAAAAAAAAAAAGAGCATAGGAAATTTAGATACTCAGATTCTTAATAAAATTTTGTAATTCAATCTAAGTTTATTATATTTTTAACTAGAAAAAAGACACTGACTTCATGATAAAGGTCTAGAAATATAAATGTAAAGTACTTGGTGTGAAATTTATTTACATTTTTCATAATTGATAGTTACCATTTCAGCTTGGCCAGATATTAATTATCCCTCCATCCCCTTTTAAAAAAAATAGTATATTTTAATGAGCAATAATCTCTTGAGAGGTGACCATGTGTGCAATTCTTTTTAGGTGATAATAAGGGGTAATATTTTCCTTAAACTTACCCTGAATATTTTAGATGGATTGGTATGTTTTTTTCTTTAACAAGTTCATGAATCAGTCAAGTGAATTCAAGTTTCTGTTCTAATTTATGAATTGAACTTAAAATATAGAAGTGAAGATCTTTTCCCCCTTAGATGAAATCTCTGAATCAGACTTATTTTTAACAACAACAAAAAAGTCCTTTTTTTTTTTCATTTGAATATATCATTTTTAATGAAATTAAATGAGACTCGATGGATAAGTATTTTATATGTGTGTTGGTGGGTGGGATGTGACAAACAGTATTTGTTTAGTTTTGCATATGTGTTATTTGCTATGTTAAACTACGTGAAAAATTATAGTTAGAGCAAAACAAGTTGACATTTCTGAATGCTTGACATGTTCCAGAAAAGTTACATGATCTATTGAATTTTCAAAAGACTGTATGAAGTAGAACTATTTATATTCTTATAAGTGACAAAACTTGAGGTCTATTTAGTTGAAATATCCAATTTGCAAGAAAATAGCAGACATAGGATGTGAACCCAAATCTGTCTCCCGCTTGTGCTCTTGAATTCCATAGGTGACTGAATGCTAAGCATGTCTCACAAGGAAGGCTTAATTGTAATGCAGAGTTTGTATCCTGGCAGTATTTCAGTTGTTAATAGAGCTCTGTAACTAGTCCTCATTTTTTAGTATAATGCTTCTACCATATGTACAAAAAGGCTCCTGTCATCTGTCATCCTAGTCTCTCCTGTGGGATAATCAATAGAAGTTATATTATATTTGAACATTCCTTAATGAGTACAGACTGCGTAAGTGACTAACTTGGAAAGTCAATGGAGAGATGATTCAGCTCACTATTCCTTTTGGCAAATATCCTCTAACAGAGAATATGGATGTGTCAGGCTTTTATTCCCCAGTGGCACTCAACAGTGATCTTTCTTGAGGAAAGGCTACAACAAGGTGATATATTTTTAAAATAGGCACAATCTTAATTATAATTTTTACAAAAGGCAAAATGAACATTACTATGAATACATGTATAGATAAGATTTCAGAATCAGTTAATACATTTTCTTTTGTAGACACTGAGGAAAGTGTGTGTTTTAAAATATTAGAAATAGCAGTTTAGTTCACTGAAAGCTAATAAAGGTCTAGCATACCTTTGCTAGAATAATATAGCAATCTTCACAAAAATGCTGAACAACTAGATTGGGAGTTTCTTTATGATAGTAAATACATGGACTTCAGAGGGACGTTAGATTATCATGAATTTCTTGTGTAATGTAGTAAAACAGGCTTTGCATCAACTCAATTATAGGTGGATTTGGAACAAAAGAATTATATTTGAATAATGATCAATTCTATTTGAATGAGTGGAGTTTCTAGTTGTTGCAAGGGCAATGATTTTTATTAATGGCATAAATAAGGGAATAGCTTAAATAATCATCAAATTATTGAAATTTTTATAAGGGGTACTTTCTTATTTATGAAAGATAATTAATATCTTATAGAAAAAATTGAGGGATTGTCAGATCAGATACAAATGAATGTGACATACTAATCAGTATCAAGTAGACTATATACATATGCCCAATGTCTAAAAAGTATACATGAATTGGTAATAGATTCCAAATAACTGGAACATATTAGAAAAAAGGGGAGGGAAAAAAGCAATGATAATAGTCAGATTGTCATAAGAAAGTAATTCTCTTCAAAGTTAAAAAAAAATAGATGGTCTTCTATATCCAATTCTTTCTGGCAATTGATTCAGAAGCCAGCGTGAATCTGTAGAGAGAAGTTAAAAAAAAAATGAAAGAGCTAAAGATGTTACAAATTTAAAATGATACTGGTTTTCTTCCTAAGCTGAGAGCCTGCTCTGTGTATTCCTCATGATGGTTCATCCAGTCCGAATGTGGGGACCTCCTATGAGAGATGGGGCCATGCCAGGCTAGAACTACATTAATTAAGTAAGGAAAATATTCAAGAAGTTCACAATTCAGTGCTTGGACAGACAAGGAAAACAATTAATATAATTTAGTGGAAAAAAATACTTTCATCAATGTTTTGTTTTACAAAAGAAGAGAGTTTTCTAAACATGTAGGATGCTACTACAGATGGTCAGTAGGAGCCATACTTAAAATTTGAATTTTGACCTTTTCCAAACTAACGATATGCATTAATATACTCTCTTTTGATGTTGGGCTGCTGTAGGGACCCATGGCTTCCAGTCACCCACTTATTATAGAGGTCAATAACATATGATCTATGGTGTTCACTGAGTCACTGTGCACTATATACAATGCACTATGTTACTGAGCCAACAGGTACTATAGAGTTGTGTACAGTTCCAACAAACTATTCTTGGTTTATGATGAATTTAGTGGAACATGAACCCATTGTGAACCAAGGTGCCTTGCTTGGCATGTTTTACACACATGCACATAAATAGGGTTTGGGTCTATATGCATGTTAGAAAGACCAGGCCCTACATTTCTACTGACAATGGTCCCAAACCTTTGGTATGCAGCTGTCCACTTGTGAATCTCAAGGAGAAGTCTGTGGAAGGCAACATTTTAAAAATCACTTGTCCAGGGAAGCATGTTTCATAGACCTAGTGTTTAGATAAATATCCCGATAAAAGAAATGAAAAAGAATGATCTCTCAAATGTCTTCAGAATGACTGGGTACATCTGAAGACATGAGAAAAAAATTTAAAATATTCCTACAATTCGGTGACAAGGAAAAGAAATATAAAGAAATGGGAAAAAGAAGAACAAAGGTAAATAAAGATGGAAGAGTACAGGGGTTTTGGAAAATGGTGAAAGGTGCCAGGTAATTGGATAAACATCACAGACATGAAAAAGAATGGCAGTTGATGTGGTCGATCAAGAGGTCAGAGCAGATTACAGTGACCCTGTCTGCCTTCCCCAAAAAGCATAATTTTATCTTGTTGCAAAAGAAAATGTTCTGAGGTTTCAAACAGGGAAGTGCACAGATTTCTTTTAAACAGTTTATTCTGTCAACAGCTGAGATTAGTGTTTGACTGTAGGCAGAATGCCAGTTAATGGGACATGCTCAGGATTTTACTTGAAATTTCACCAAATTTGAGCAACACTGTAGATATCGTAAAGACGAATTTTCATATAGGATGTGTCAGATGCAGAGAAAGCTGAGGGAAGAGTGCTTGGGGAAACAGCCGGTTGAGGTTCAGCCTCCCACAAGGTGGACCCTGAACTGGTCTCTAAGGAAAGGTTATTTCGACCAGCAGAAGTGAAACATCCTAGTGGAGATGTTAAACAGGAATCAAGAAAGGCAATGTGGAAATATTGATTCTCATTAGCAAAGAAATGCACATAATAATTTAAATTGCATTTAACATTTTATTTAAAATGTAAATAAGATCATGTAATTTTCCTGCATAAAAATTTTTAGTGGAGAATGAAATCCACTAAACAGTGCCATGCCAAGACCTCCATGATATAACTCTTCCTTCCTTTCTGACTGCTTCTGCCACATCATCTTCCTTGTTCTATCTACAACAGGGCTTTTGCACTAGCTTGATCCTCAATTTTATCTATCTTACTTATCTGCATATGGTTGGTTTTCCTCATAAAGAATGCAGTTGAATTATACTTTCTTTCTCTTCTTTTTTTTTTAGGGGTGGGGTGTACAGGGAATTGAACTCGGGAGCACTTAACCACTGAGCCACATCCCCAGCCCTACTTTGTATTTTATTTAGAGACAGGGTTTCACTGAGTTGCTTAGGGTCTTGCTAAGTTGCTGAGGCTGTCTTTGAACCCATGATCCCCCTGCCTCAGCTTCCTGAGCCGCTGGGATTATAGTCATGCACTACTGTGCTGGGATGAATTACACTCTCCAAAATATTTTTTTTCCTGTCACTCTAGTTTATATGTTTTCTGTTTCAATCAGATCAGCGTCTTTTGTTTCCTCCACTGTATTTATTGCTATCTGGTTTATTTAGTCAATTCTTTTTTGTTGTTGTTTGTTTGTTTTCAGAGAGCGTGAGGGGGGCGGAGAGAGAGAATTTTTTTTAATATTTATTTTTTAGTTTTTGGTGGACACAACATCTTTGTTTGTATGTGGTGCTGAGGATCGAACCCTGGCCGCACGCATGCCAGGCGAGCACGCTACCGCTTGAGCCACATCCCCAGCCCTATTTAGGCAATTCTTATCATTCTTCTCACTTTCTCACCAGAAAATAAGTTCTATGATAGTAGCACTGTTCATTGCTGCATCTCCAGCCCAATAATTAGCAGAAGAGCTCAATATTTCTTGTATTAACATGCTTAAAATGAATTTAAATATTGTATGCTTTTTATAACTCTTAATTTGCTTATATGATTAAATATAAAAAGTGTAAGTAAAGCATTAATGAAACAAGGTCACAAGGGTGAGTTCTGAATCAACTCTCCAATACCAGTACTTTTTGTGGAGACTTTCCCTGTTTAATCAGTGAAATAAAAATGGCATTCCTCTAAAAATGAGGACTTCTCAAAGTTGTAGCTTCAAGTTAGTTCACTTAGGAATCCTGGTTATTCGTGTATTCGGTATTGACCTTTCCAACAGGACAGGGAACAGGTGAAGTCAAGTAATCTTCACTTATCCATTGACATGGCCTCACTGGAAGGTGCATTCATTCTTGTCAGTATCTTTTCATCCACTTTAGGTTTTGGCTAACTCTTGAATCAGGAGACAGTTCTGCATTGAAAGTATTTTGAGAATAGTAGCCCAGTGCAGTGCCACATGACTATAAGCCAGGCTACTTGGGAGGTTGAAGCAGGAAGAGTGCAAGTTCAAGGTCTCACTTCTGCAAATTAGTGAGAGCTGTCTTAAAATTGAAAGGACTTGGGATGTATCTCAGTGGTAGTGATCCTGGGTTTGATCCCCAGTACCACACATGGAAAGAAAAGGTATATTGAAGGTAGTTTCCCTTTATTTATTAAGCAAGCATGAACCCACATATTATAACAAAAAGGAAGGGGATGAATGTTTGCTGATCATTATATGGCTTATAGACACAGTATGTGATTTCACAGGTCACCTCCTTCTGTATTTCAAAGCCTTCAGGAACCTTCAACTTATGATGTAGAAAATCACCATTATCTAAGTTTTTGATCTGGGAAAAATTGATTCTACATCCATTTGAGTGTCCTAGGTATACTTTGTAAGTATTCAAGAGCACTGTATTCATGTTTGGAATATGTGTTCTCAAGGCTGCTATTAATGAAAAAGGAAGACCAAAAAAGTTTTTCTTTTTAGAAACCTAATAGATTGTTCAATGTGTACCCAAAGGCCTTTGGAAGGGAAAGCAACATGTTCCACTGATAAATAGTAAAGGGTGAATTATAATGCAAATCAAAATATCTGCAAAACCCAAGTTCTCCCCATAGAAGATGGTGGGTTTTATCCAAATATAATAATATTCCCTTGCCTTATTCTGTGCTTGGTTCCAAGCATATTGAACCAGAACATAAACATACTGCACTAGGGTCTTAGCTGTAGAAGCTATATCATGGGTAGATCTGCCAGTTTAAGCAAATAATTTCAAGACACCCATTTAAAGTTGAATTTCCAATATACAACAAATAATCATGTAGTGTAGACATATTTCATGTCTTGCATGAGGTGTATCTATATAAAAGTGTTTACATTAAATTCACATAACTCAGTGTTGAGCATTTTACTTGATAACCCTAGCTACATGGCCATGGGCTCAGTTAAGGGTCTATCCATAGTGATCCATTACTGTCTTATACTCCAGTATCTATGAAGGTTGAATTTGAATTTGTTGTCCAAAAGATAAACAGAATTTTTTTTAAAAGATAAGCAGAATTAATGAGGAGAGCAGAGGCATCAGAGTGATTTCTGTATCTCGGGGGGAACCCCACTTGTTACATGAGAATTAGGCAAAATTAATACTAAGCTATTTCTGAATTATCTTTTGCCAGCTATGGTTGTTTAACAAGGCAAATGCAGTCCGTATGCTCATTGGTTCTGGGCACAATGGGTCCTGCTGTCAGAGCAATTGATGGAGAATTTTAAAGCCAAGTACTTATTGTGAATGAAATAGCTTAGTACCTCAGATATGGATACTTCAAAAAACAAATGGTAGTATGCTAACTTAGTTTATCAGCTTTTGAGAAAGAAAATAGCATTTAACTTACCAACAGATGCAGCTCAAGTCTATATTAATGAAGTAATAACAGCTGTGCCTTTATCTGTTCACTACCCATTTATTTCCCCATTACATACACACTGCTAACTTTAGTCAGAAACATGTTTTTTATGAGAATATGGAGCCTTTTTTTCCCCTATCAGAAAAAAATCAAGGCATCTATTTTCTAGAGTTGAACAGTGGAATCCATAGTGGTTCAATGATTCAACTTTTCTGTGGATGTAAGAAAAAGGGTACACTATAAGATTCAAACATGCAATTGAAAGTATGTATACTTTGAAGCCAAGCAATCAAACATCAGATCTTGACTCTGTCTTTATACTGTGAGACATGGGACATCTGATTGCCTGTCTATCCATCTATGTATATTAAATAACATCTACCTCTTAGGGTTCTCTGATATAAAGATCAATAATAAAACACACCATATATGCATATGTCAGACACACTATATTATCCCTTTATTCATTTCCTAATATTTTGTATTGATTACTCAGTTTCTGTGTGTGTGTGTGTGTGTGTGTGTAAACCCTCAAGGACACAATGAACCAGTCATATTCTTTAGGAGTTCACTTTACCCTTCCTTATGGCCCACCACTCTAACACAGCCTCATATGTATATTTTGTCTTTTGCTTTACTTCAGTCAATTATCGTGTAACTGTAGGTTATAGCTCTTTCCCAAAAATAATTTTTGAGAGTGCCATGAAGGTATTATTCTCTTATCATAACATTGGCTCGGTGTCTGAATCTGTTTATCTAAATCTAAAGTGCCTTAACTGGGTCTCAAAAGTGACATGCCACCATTTTTTTCCATATTTTAGTTGTTAAAAGTTATTTACTGGGTCTAGTTCATATTCAAGGGAAGGCTAGTCTCAAAGGAGACAGACTATGGGAGCTGCCTACTATACACTTTGCTGCTCTACATTGGAATACCATATGCTACTAAGATCTGTGTCACATATCTTTATGTGTAAGATTGTTGGTACTGTCCATCTCAGGTGGGTAACCCTTTGTGTCCACCAAGTAGAATGTCAGCAAGTTCAGGTTCAAATATCTGTGAAGCCAATGATCAGATAGCAAATAGTGACAACCATGTGTTGGTGGACAAGTCTAGTTTTTTTTTTTTTTTTTTTTTTAAGAGAGAGAGAGAATTTTTATTTTTTAGTTTCCGGCGGACACAACATCTTTGTTTGTATCTGGTGCTGAGGATTGAACCCGGGCCGCACGCATGCCAGGCGAGTGCGTTACCGCTTGAGCCACATCCCCAGCCCCGACAAGTCTAGTTCTTCACCTGAAAAATAGAATGTTGATAAATATTTCAATGAAATGTAGTTAGAATAAAGCAAAATGGTACATTAGAAGAAAGTAAACATTCTTAAAGACATTTATAATTTTAGGATGCTCCAGATAGATATGTAGATGACATTTTAAAAAATGTATTTGGAAGTTAAATTGTTTTATGTGGAATGTGCTATGTAGCAAAGGATCCTTTTCATTCTTATTCAAAGACCTTGGAAGTTATGTGATTATAAAAAGGCATGTGCTAATTCTGATTAAAATCACACATTATGTATATGTAGGTACATCTTTTAGCAATTGTCCAAACTCATTCCTCTGAACAAATGATATGACTATTATTGGCTCATAAATATGAAAGAGACTTCTGACAACATTAGGTTAAACTTATCCCTTTTACCTGGTCAGTTTTTAACATAGAGCAGAAACCAACCTACCCATATAATCTAATGCAAGGGCAAAATAGATTCCTAGGATCTAATCTTTGCCTTTTTAATTACTAGTGTTGTGAGTTTGGGTACATTTATTTCCCTCAGTCTCGGTTTTCTGGCCTGTAAGACAGGGCTGATGTTTGTACTTATTGTGGCTCTTGGAAGTGTTGGAAGTTGAAAAGTCTTTCCTCAGCCAATTTGTGTCTGTTCTCTGATTCATACTTTCCCTGATAGACTGCCTAGTATTTCAAGAAAATTAGTATGATGTATTCCTGAGTCTTATCTCCTTTTACTACTTATGACATTTTTTAAATTCTTTCCTTACCTGTAATCTTGGTATGTGAAAACCTTGGTACTTTGAAATTTAGATGCGATAATGCATGCCATGCTCTTAAAGTAGTCTATGTGCAGTAAGTGCTCCAAACATTTTGATTTCTCTATTATTCTTTTCACATTCTCTATTACTCTTTCTCTACT
Source organism: Marmota monax (assembly GCF_021218885.2). Taxonomy (NCBI): domain Eukaryota; kingdom Metazoa; phylum Chordata; class Mammalia; order Rodentia; family Sciuridae; genus Marmota; species Marmota monax. The sequence continues at coordinate 2,430,116 of NW_026692881.1, forward strand.
AAGGGGGAACAACCATAAACATTTTACTTCAGGTTTTCTCCTCTTATGTGTTTTATGTGGTGGAGATTATAGTGTGCAATTCTATCTTTTTTCTATTAATTACTTTAATTAGGATCAAAATTTTATTTAGATGTATCTTGTCATTAGTTTTGACTTAATATTTTGTATAAGAAATATAATGGGTTTATATCTAGTTTTATGTATGTATCATTAAAAATTAGAGGAGGAAAAAGGTATTTGCCTCACACAGCTACTGTTGTTTGATACAGTCTAGAGTTGGAAAAAATATTCTTGGACCACTAGTAGTGAACTGGTCTAGGTCTGTCTTTCACTACCTATACTTATATAATAGAATTATAATAATTTATTCAACCAAAATATAGGGCTTTAGAGATGGTTGTATCATTAGCCATTTCTTTTTAATGATTTTTATGTAATACCAACAGAAAACATATTTTTGCATATTGATTCTATCTTATAATAATTTGAGCTTGTTCATTCTGTCCTTCAGGCATGTGCACTCACAGGTGAAGACAGGCTGAGAAGTTGGCAACAAACATCTATTGTTTGTTTTAAAAATGGGACCACAATCTCAGAACTAGTTGCCTATTTCAACATCTTTCTTTGGCTTGATATTGCAATAGGAAAATCGATTCATTCTTCTACAGAATAAGAATAATGATTTACTTAAAACTTTTCCACAGATTTTTTTTATTTTCTAGATAATGTGTGGTCCTGTATATATTTTACTACTGAACATTTATTGGGATTTTCACACAGAATTATGATAAAAATGCAAAAGTATGATTTCTAGTACCTGAACTTTATTAAAGGAAATATCTTTGGAAAAGCTGGAGTTTTCTCTGAGGTTTAAGCTGTGTCTCCATTGGGCTAGAAGGATCCAATGGTGTAGGACAAGATTGCTTCATTACACTAAATATCTTAGGAGGCTGACATCTCTGCCAAGTTACTAATATTGAAATAGCAATGTATATGCATATTATTATTTGTTTTATGAATGCTTTGAAATTTTTGCCAGTTAATACAGCTTCTTCAGTTTCTAAACTTATAAAATGAGACCAAAATAATTAATACTCATTGTGATTTGTTTTTAGCATAAAATGACCAAGCTGCGTGCAAACTTCAACATAGCCTTTTTTCAGCCATGAAGTCACACGCTAATGGACACACTTTTCTGGTGGAAAATGAGCCACTGGTCAAAAGGGGTGTCTGTGCTTTTATAAGGGTTACGCTGAGAGGTGACTTAAGTATTGATAGAGCATGTCAATTTTGGCACTCAGGAAAGAGATTTGTTTTTACTGCACAATATTGTGAGAATTTGAGACTTGTTTTTACTGGGCAATATTGTAAGAATTTTAGATTTGTTTTTACTGGGCAATATTTTTACTTGGAGAAGAATGGATGGTCTGGGGGTCAGCATTCAGTATTTATCTCTTTCCCTCCAGGGTCCCATTGTACTGTCACTGGGAAAGGATTTACTTTGGGAAGGATCAATGTTTTGTTTCCTCCCAGAGACTACCATTCTAGGCTTGATGGATATCTCCTCCCTAGAGATTGTCTTGCTTCCTTTCTAGGGATTGTCTCACTGGGAAAGAATATATTGGGGAAAGGATCCATGTTATCAATGCATTGCCTTCTTCCTCACTCCCTTTTCCCTTTGTCATTTTCCATATCTTACAATTTGGTCTTCAAAAATTTTTAAATTAAATATATATTATAAGCTAATTGCAAAATAATTACTGTAGCATTCAGGTTTTGAAGAAGTAGGGCATCTTTTGGGGGAAATTTTACAGAATATTACTTGAAAATGAATCCCCCTTTTAAACTTTAAAAGTGGTTAAGCTATGGTTCATTTGGGGATTCTATCACACACTGAAGTTACCTCATATGTATGAACATCTATTATTGAAAATGCCATAAGAGCTTTCTCCTTTTGCATTTTTCTATCAAAGATACTTTTGCATGAGAAGATGTTTAAACATCCTTGGTTTTAAAGCTCTTTCATAGAAGGATGGATTTTCCCCCCTCTTATCATCCTTCTTCTGCTTATATGCCTTGGATTTTCCTTATTTATTTGTTTTTTAGAAATTCTTTTTTTTCCTTTCCTTGGAGCTGAACTCTACAAGTAACACCTTTCATATGAAAGCCATTTTACTGGAAGAGCAATGCATTTTTTAGCAATTCTGAACCCTTCTTAAAAGTTCAAATTGAATCTATATGTTTGAGGCTTTTTCAACTAAATTAAAACTGTTTTAGTTGCATCATTTTGTCTTTCTGACTGAATTACTTAACTGAAGTAATAAGGGACTAACACTCTTGGGGGCTTTGAGGTTTAAAATTGTCAATGCCGTCAAGTTATTTAGAATATTTTCACAAATAGTTATAGGAACATGGGTGAAAGGGAACTTTGAAACTCATGACTCTGAAATCTAGATTTTTATATGAACTGAAGTCAAGAGATGCTAGAAGGTTTCCCTTCATTTACTCATGAGACAGATTCAAAGCTAGAATGCTGTAGAAAGCATTTTTTATTATTTATTATTAGATAAAATCTTATAATTTCAGTGTTTTTGTTTTTAAATGGCAGCCAAATCATATCCCAAACTTTTCATTGCTATTTATATCTAGATAGAAAGTTAGATGTGTTAGTCAGCTTTCTCTTACTGTAACATATGTCTGAGATAAGCAACTTATAAAAGAAAAAGATTTAATTTGGCTCACAGTTTTTTGAGGTTTCAGTACTTGATTGCTTGACCCTGTTGCTTTGGACCTGTAGTGAGGGAGTATATCGTGGCCTGAGCATGTGGTGTAGAGCAAAGACACTTAATTCATGGCCAGAAAGCAAGAGAAAGAAATAGAAAGGGGCCAGATTCCCCTCATCCTCTTTAAGAACATTTTCTACTGACCTAGAACCCCCACCCCACCAGTGCCCACCTCTTAAATTTTCCACTACCTCCAAAGAGTACCATCCTGGGGACCGAGTTTTTACCAAATGGAATTTGGGAAGACACTTAACTTCCAAACAATAGCTAGAAATAAATGTATGTATTATTCTACAATGATCCCATCTGATTATCTTTGATACTTGGTGATAGCCTTTTAAAATCATTCTAATAAACAAATATGCTTTATCATAGAAGCATCTTTTACTTTACAAAAAATGTCATGGGGAACTATTTCCTGTACTCCTTTTTTTTTTCTTCTTAGTCTGACTCCCCAGATGTGGTATAGCAGAATGAGTAGGACCTACTCTTACATGTTATTATTGTATTGCTGTTTTCATGAAGATTCTACAAGCTCATGCTACTGTATTGCAACTCAGAGATGAGTCTAATGGGAGGTTTGGTTAAGTGGTGCTAGAAGACTGGATTTCTACAAGTAACCTGTAATGTCTTGACATATCCATGCACAATTTACCATTACCCTGGACATGTTATTCTACTTTTACCTAGATGACATTTAAAATTTCTTCATATGTAAAAACAAAACAAAATTCAACTAAATACACGGTTCAAAGAGTTTATAGCAAATTAGAAAGAACTTGGCTCAGAATTAAGTTTTTCTATTCCTGCTGTACAGAGCAAATTGTTAGAATCAGCATTCATAATTGAGCTCAGCTAAAGGCTTTGTTTCACAATTTGCTTTAAGATAATTAGAAAAATGTGCATGAAAGCATGACATGTATAAATCACAGGTATATTCATTCAAATGTATTTTGTGTAGTTTATATTTATGGCTCATTTTGTAAAGCCAAATTTACTGTATTGAAACAGACAATTAAGAAAGGTAAAGAGACTAGCATTGTCCTAGCAACTGCAATATGCTAGGCAGGATGCCAGGCATTGCCCAAACTCTATCTCAGTTAATCTTCTCTAACATAAATATTGCCACCATTTCACAAAAAAAAAAAAAAAAAGGAAACTGGATTATGTAAAAGAAAAACCCAGCCTGGGAGAGAAATTCATATATTTTTCTTTGGGGAATATGCAGGTCTAGTCAAAATAATTATAATATAAATCCAAATACTTTGAAGTAGAGACATAGATTGGATCCAGTTCTTCTGGCTAACATTCCAGTTATTTTTGCAAAAACAGTTTGCATTATGAGTTATTTTGAATAAGACATGTTTTGGTCTTATTAAGACAATAAGACTTGTTTTTTTTTAATTTAAATTGTAATTTAATTTGCAGTGATTAATTTAGAGATTTTCAAATTTAGCAACATATCACAGCATTATTACACATCACGCAGAAACCATTGACAAGAGATTCTGTATTGACACCTTATTTTCTTTGACTAAATGGAGTCAAATGACTAGAAATTGGTTCCAAAAAATTGAACATGGAGACAAATCCAATTTGTACTCTCCAACACTATCTTGTAAAGTGTATTTAGCAGTGACATTAAGAATATTGTTATATATATATACACACACACACATATATGCACACACACTCATGATGTAAAATTAAAAATTAATGTTATATATTCATATAGCAAAATTCCATGATCAAATATGTTGAGCAAGTCCTGAGATAAATCAAATAGTTGTCTCTAAATTTTATAAATGTTCAGCTCCGTTGATGTGAAAATACACTTTGCGAAACTCTAAGAGGGAAATGGAATTTTTAAAGTCCTCCAGAGTTTTAGATAGCAAAAACCATTTTTACAAGAAAAAGTTGTTAACCTTAAAGTATAAGAAGTCAGCATAATATCTTGGGAAATATTTATTGACTTACTTTACAAAAGTTTACTATTTATATACCAATAATTATATAGGTTTTAAGGATTGCTATGGTTTAGCTATGAAGCATACCCCAAAATCTCATGTTTTAGACAAATCAAGAAGTTTCAGGGGTAAAATGATTAGATTATCAGAGATGTTAACCTAACCAATAAATGGGTCCACTGATCTGGATTAACTGGGTGGTAACTCTAGGCAGGTAGGGTGTGGCTGGAGAAAGCAGGTCATTGGAAGTAGTCCAAGGAGAAAGTCGGCCTGTTTGGGGTTTATATATTGTCCCTGGTGAGCAGAACTCTGTCTCTGCTTCCTGACCATCATATCCTGAGTTGCCTTCCTCTGCCATGCCCTCGCCCTGATGTTCTGCCTTACCTCGTGCCCAGAGCTTACAGTTGGGGGACCAATGACTGACACTCTAAAACTGTGAACCAAAATAAACTTTTCTCTCTTTATATTTTTCTTGTCAGGTCTTTTGTTTACAAGGAAAAAAAGACTGACCAAAATAATCTGATATTAAAATTAGGAAAAAGAACAATTACAGATGGCTCCAGGGTTTTGGACATAATCATTGGAAAGTGGCTACCGCTAATTGGAATGAGGAGAAACTGAGAGGAAGTTTTCAGAGATAGTTAGTGTCACCATTCGGCCAGACTAAATGATTTCTCTTCTGAATCTGGTGAAAGCTTGCCAGGAAAGTCAATATCTAAGTGAATTTAACAAACTATTCTCATGCCACTTGGATTGCTATAATACTTTATTAGTAAATATAGCAAATTTAGATGATTTCTTTCGTAATTATTTTTTTTCCTAGACAAATTCAATTACTTTTTAAAATATTTTAAAGAATTTGGGGCATATAGAATATGTACAATATAGAAAAAAACAATGTGAAGCTTATTTAGTATAGGGCACAAACCCATTGAAGTAACCATGCTAAGTGAAAGAACAGTGTTGGCTTTTATTAGAAACCATGTATCCTTTCCAAATCACAACATGTTCATCACCTCAAAACCAAAAGAAAACAGAAACAACCAAGAACCTATTGTACTCATTTTCTTTTTGTGTTTAGCATTTTATCACCAGAACACTGCAGTTTAACCTTTTTATTGTATATTCCATATACACTTATGAATATATTGTCATAATATGTCTACATCATAATTTATTCATACTATTGTTCATGAGACTTTGGTTTGTTTCTAGTTGTAGGATGTTAGAACTAATTCTACATAGACATTGCAGTAGCCATCTTTGTAAAAATGTATATTCATTTTCCTTCAGTATTGTTGGGCCATAAGATAACTACACTTATCTACAAATTTAATAGATAATGTGAACAATTTTTGTAGTGGTAACTTTTTTACTTTTTCATTTGTTTTCCAAAAGAGGCTGAATGGATTTATACTCCAACCTGAATTGTCTTTAGAATTTCTTTTACTACATTTTCTCTTTCACAGATGAAATGAGTCCCACCATTAAAATTTTGTCATTCTACTTTGTGTGGAGTAGCATCTCATTTCTTTCCCAAATGAGAGTTTAAGCAAATTTTCAACTTGATTTGACATGTGATAACTTCCTGTTTGTGAAGTATCTGTTAGATTTTTTTGCCCATTTTCTAATGGATTTTCTCATTTATATTGTAGAGTAATTCTTTATATAATATAAGCTTTATAGCTTAAGTTTGTAGAGTAAATAAACCAACTTTATACTTCCTCTACAAGAGTGTCCAAAATGTTTTTGGTTATTTGCATTTTCGTGTTAATTTTAGAATCAACTATTTTTTAACAGAAATAAAAAAGTGAACTTGTTCTGATTTTCATTGAAATTACACTAAATCTACAGACGATTTTGGAAAATATTGATAAATCTATAAATACTAGATCATCTAATACATGGTAGTACTATAACCTTCTATTTGTCTAGATCTTTAATTTCTCTCAGTAATGTTTTATAGATTTCTGCCTACAGGTCTTGCACATCTTTGTTAGACTTATTCACAACATTTACTTCTTTGATACTACTGTAAATGATAATTGATTTTTAAATTTCATTTTCTGCTTTGTGTTGCTTCAGAGAAATTCAATTGATTTTTATGTATTGGATTTATATCTAGCAACCTTGCTAGATTTGCTTATTTCTTATAGTAACATTTTGAAAGTATTTTTACATTGCCTATAAAATCATATCATCTAAATATTTTAAGATTTTTTCTTAAGTTTTTATTCTTAATATATTTTTGTAATGGTTACAATTACTTGTAAAATATTTTAAAAATGGCCATTGCCAGATGCAGTGGCACACACCTATAATCCCAGTGGCTTGGTAGGCTGAGGCAGGAGGATCAAGAGTTCAAAGGCAGCCTTAGCAAAAGTGAGATACTAAGCTCCGTGAGACCCTGTCTCTAAATAAAATACAAAATAGGGCCAGGGATGTGGCTCAGTGGTCAAGTGTCCCTGAGTCCAATCCCTGTACCCATACCCCCCCCCCAAATAAAAGTAGCCATAAGTTTCATTTTCTTAAGGAAACTTTTAATATTACGCTATTATGATTTGTGCTTAAAGCTATGTCACTACTTGCTATCATAATAAGAAAATTTCTATTTCTAGTTTTCAAAGGTATTTTTAAATTATATATGTATATCAAAATTTGCCAAAGACTTTTTTCTGAATATGTTGATATTATCATATGATTTATCCTTTGGTTTGTTAATGTAATGAGTTAAATTGATGGGTTTTCAGGTGTTAAACCAATATTGCATTCCTGGAATAAATTCAACTTAGTGTTGATATATTATCCCTTTTGAATATTGCTAGATTTAGATGTTCTACTTTGTAAGGATTTTTTTCATCCTTATGTTTCATTGTATTTTAGGCCTTATTTTACTCTGAAGAAATTCAGAGATATCTTTAATTGTAGACAATTTTAGAGTTAAAAACAAAATCAAAAATTTGTAAGTTCAGAATAAAACAGGCAAATAAGAAGTAAAAAAGTGAAAGGAAAAAATAGAAAAAATATCTAATTATTAAACCCAGAAAAAATATGAGTAATCATAATTTATGAATAGATACACCCAGAAAACAAAAAACAAACAAGAAAAATGCTTATGTAGTGTTATTAAAGTCAGATAACCTTGAGGAACTTTTCCCAGCGATACAATCCTTACCAGCTAACAATTCACTTAATTGAAAGATGTCATTGAAAAGGTACTTGTACCACATAACATAATCTCAAAATACATATATAAAAATGTGTATGTGTATATCTTTGTATCTATAAAATTAATAGAATATAAGGCATTTCAACTATTAATATAATGTGATAGTTAATATCCTTTTCATAGTAATTCATAGATCAAAGAAGCAAAATATTTAAAATATGCATATGATCTAAAATATGGTGGAGTTTGATTTAATGATACAGTCTTAACCTCAACATTCCAGAAACATAGCTAACATTTATTAAATATAATCTCATTAAGTCCATACAAATTCAATAAATTTTATATTTAATATTATGCATGAAATATTTTATAACCACATGTAGTAAAGTTAAAAATCAATAGCCAAGAAACAAGTATATCCCTTGTAATTTGGGGTTTTAGCATTTTTATAATTGATCAAGAAGAAAAGAGAATAGAAATTAGGAAATATTTAGAATGAATAAAAATCTCATTCACAATTGTCACTGTAATGCCATTCTACACACATACCATTGAGAAATGTGTGCTTTAGAAAATGTAATAAATATGAATTTTCATGATATAATTGTTTATAGCAGACCCCAAACAAGAAGAATCCAAAGGCTATAATGAATAGAATGAATGAATAAATTTTAGTCTAATCAATCAATGGATAGAATACTATGCAGGAAGCAAACTAAAGGGTTACGAATCATGAAGCATCATGGATACATTTCAAAGAAAAATAATAAATGCAATAGATAAGTAATTGAGAAATCTAAACACTAATATTCCATTTATATATACATATATGTGCAGGTTTATGGTCAGGTATGGTATGGTATGGTCAGGATGAAAAGAATAATATCCAATAAGGGATTACCAATATAAAATTTCTTGACAAAGACAGGTGTATTGGTTAATTTCATATATTCTGGTAGGTCTATACTTGCCAATTAAGTGCATTCACATTTAAGCTATTTTATAAGAAAAATTAAAATATGTTGAAAAAGGACAAAACTTTAAAAAATGAGACAGAATTGTTATGCACTTTGGCACACAATTCTTTTTAGATCCATAAGGGAAAATGTTCTACAGTGATGAAATCCAAGCTTTTAGATATTCTTATGAACCTATTTGTGAAAATATCTCTAGTTTTCTTGGTGCACAGCAATATATTGATTTTGGCTCTTAGGTTAATGTGCCGTTTCCCCCTTGGGAAGTTTTCAACTTGATGTTTTACTTAGAGCCCACTAACTATGCAACCATTTCTTCCCTTTTGTCTATAAATCTGTATTTTCCTATTAAGACAGTGAATCTATTACAGAACCTCCTCTAAGAAAGAATCCTGAGAAGTTGTCCCCCTGGATTATCACAAATCCTTACCAGGGTGGGAGGGAAAGGGAGAGAGAAGGGAAAATGCATGGAAATGGAAGGAGACCCTCAGAGTTATACAAAAGTACATACAAGAGGAAGTGAGGGGAAGGGGAAAAATAATATAAGGGGGACAAACGAATGTCAGTAGAGGGAACAGAGAGAGAAGAGGGGAGGGGAGGGGAGGGGAGGGGAGGGGGGATAGTAGAGGATAGGAAAGGCAGCAGAATACAACAGACACTAGTATGGCAATATGTAAATCAATGGATGTGTAATTGATGTGATTCTGCAATCTGTATATGGGGTAAAAATGGGAGCTCATAACCCACTTGAATCAAATTGTGAAATATGATATATCAAGAACTATGTAATGTTTTGAACAGCCAACAATAAAAAATTTAAAAAAAAATAATAAAAAAAATAAAAAAGAAAGAACTGAAAAAAAAAAATCCTTACCAGATTCTATATAGACTGACACATTTCTCTCATTGTGTTTTCTGTATTGTTATTAAGTTTTGGTTATTGGTCCTCCTCAACTGTGAAGTACTGAAAGGCAGGAGGCTGTGCCATCTGTTCCGGATTCCCAGCTCTTAACACTCCTTACATCTGTGGGCATCCAACATACTGTCAAATGAGTCAAAGGAGTAAGGGCAGATACTGAGTTTCTTTGCTCCTTAGACACTTAATCATGGGTATGACATAGATATGAAATGTTGAACAAGATATTTTAATGAGAAAAACACTCTTAAGACAAAAATAAAAACAACTGTTTTTCAATGTAAAGTTATATTTTCAAATTAAAAGTATACTTTTTAGAGAAGATGAGTGAGAACCAAACTTGAACCTTGACTGTTAGTTACTGGGTGAACTTCATCTCCTTGTCTCTAAAATACATGTAATTCAACCTACATCACAAGCAAATATCACGCTACTATACGGCAGGGTTATTAGGAGATCCATTGAAATATTGTGGGTCAAGAAATCAATGCAGTACATGAGGTGGTATGGGAGTATTATTTTCTCAAGCTTGAGTGTTAGTAGAAGACTGCAGAGTGCTGGAATTTGAGTGATGTTTGAGAAATGGGGTGACTCGGGGATTTGAAAGAAGACAAGAAAGGAAAGGGGGTAGCATATTGAACTTCTTCAAAATACCAGTTGCTTGACCAAGCAACTTTCTGACATTCTGCCAGTCCCCAGTGAGATCCTGTTTACAAACAAGAAAACTGAACCTCAGAAAGTGTGAAGCACATACTTAAGACCATACTGGTATAACCAGGTGCCAGGCCTGTCTGGTTTCTTTAGTAGATGATTTGACAAAGGGGAAGTTGAGGACATGCAGAGTTTTCCCTGTATCTTATAAGGAGGAGGAGACTGGGTTGTGAATTAATTTGTGGATTCCATCCATCTATTCTCCATATACTGCCTGTTTATAGTTCTAGGACATTTAAAGGCAGATTTTAATGAAAGGAATGATGTTTTGATTCTCTGTGCTTTGATTTCCTATGTAGAAAAATGGTGAACATTGATGAATTTAAAATATGTAACTGAAAGCAGCAGCTTTTCAAAAAGTTGGAGTTAGTACCTCTAAATGTGGCTTACAAATTTTTGAAACAACCTCAAACTAGATTTAATGCTATGCTTTTATACCAAACTGTAAAGATAGCATTCAGAATGGGTAGTTGTTTCTTTCTTCCCAATGGATTGTAGCAGGTATTAAATTCATTAAGTTTGAGAAATAATCTCTGCTGGGAACTGAGATGAAGTTTCTGTCTTGGAGAGGCAAATGAAATTGCAGTATAAAGAAATCTAGATTCTTTATTTTTCATGGCACTGAGTGCCACACTTTTGATTAGCAGGAGATGCTCATCAGCTGAAATCATCCTGGTCCTCCACATACTGAGTCTGGTCCACTTCCATCCCATCTGCTCATGTGAGATGAAATTTGCTTTGGTGAAGGAAAAATGCATTTTCAGGAAAAATGCAAAGATCACCAGCTTTGATCATCACAATACACTATTTACATCTTTGAACAAAAGTATGATTTAAATGCAACACAATAGAGTCTTTAAAATATGAGTAAATGTATAATTGTATGAATGTTTAAGGGCTTATAGAAGAATAAGAATTTGAAAGTTTTTAAAATTTTAAACTAAGCTTATTTTGAATGGCTTTTTTTTTTGAGAAACAAAGAGATCTTCTTAAGCCATAATCTAATGTTTGAGAAATTGGAATAACTTCTTATACAAGCCAGAAATTTAAATGCTAATTTTTATAAGTTGGTTAAATGTTCAGAAAAATAGAAAAGAATATTTGGTCCATCACTAAATTCACAGCAGTTCACAAAATATCCATCTGAAATACAATCTGACATGTCCCAGAAATAAACCTGGTTCCTTGTTTGATCTCTTTATTTATTCAATGAATGGTGCTGATAGGTAACTAGTATATCTTGATCTAAGAGGTAATGATATGAGTGTTTCATTCTCTAATTTTAAATACTATGATTACTTTAAGTAGATTAATGATATTGTAATGATATTACTAGCAAGGTTATTATACATTCACCTGGCACTTCCTATAAGGAGGGATACATTGTATAGCCCTTATAGCCCAGACACTTGGGGCCCTTCCCTGGTCACCACACTTCAGGAACTTAAGAAGCAATGCCCAAGAAAAAAACTCAGTCAGTGAGTAATGACAGTTCATGAATAAGTGCCCCGCCTTTGGGGCAGTTGGAAATAGTCCTCACTGGGGTTGATTCCCAGTTATTCACAGTGGTAAGCCATTAATGGATCCATCTTTGAATGGTTCCCTCTTTTCCCTTTCTCACTTCTTCACAGTTCTTCTTGGTGTCAAATTCTAAATCTTATTTCAGACTCCAGTTAAAACATAGATGCAAAAGAAAAATGACGAATATAGCTCATTTCTTCTGTTGAAGAGTAGGCAACTAAAATGCAGATTTTCCTATTTAGATGACTTTAAAATACTCCTGGGATCTAGTCAGGTTACTCTTTCTATGGAGTTCCATTGCCCAGGAGGAGTTGGAGTTGTGGTATTATGTTTATCTCCAGGCCTAAAATTAGAACAAGCTTGGACAGACAGATTAATGGTCCATATGCATGTACACAGTGTCCCTGTCAAGAGGAAATTGACATTGACCTAAGAAGAGACAGGGAACAGGTTTCTCCCTTTGTCCTCTTGCTTTGGAATTCTCAGACTTCAGGCATGGGCCTGTATAGAAGGTCAGAAGTTTTACTTTCAGTTTTATCTGCTAAGTACAGAGAATTGTTGGCAGGTGATCTACATAATCAGGTCTTTATGCGTAAAATGAGGGACTTATATATGCTTATCTATAGTGTGTCTATAAGACTATAGGACCTAATAGTCAAAGTCATTAAGAAAGCAAATCTCCAGTACATAAGGTGTATTTAAAAGTTCCTTTTAAATTTCTGGCTAGAGACACTTGGAATGCTTGCCTGGGGTGAGTGGGCTTTACATGCTACCTAATCTCAGCCTCTACCTACTTCTGATTTAAAGAAGATAGTCCACAGAAGCATGGATCATGCTTGTTATACTTTAGATAAAATAACTGTATTGGTGGTATGAACACAACCATGCAAACAAAAACAAAATTCTGTATCTGACCAGAGAGAAAGGACTTCAAAAGAAATGTCAATATATGAACAGTCGATTTTCTTTAAGAATGCTTTGTGGGAATGTGAATGGTATTTTTTCTCTTTGTTTCACCTTTTCCCTTCCTAGTGATTTCTTAAAGTCAAGAGCTGTGTCAGCTTACACTCAGAGCAGGAAAGAGTATTCAAAACTAAAATTGTCATTCTTATAGTCATAGGTAATAGCTCAGAAACTAGCATGATACATATTTACTAAAAAAATATCCTTAGCCTTTTACAATGACTGCTATTTAAAAGTATAGGGGGAAATGTTTGGAAAATTGTCTTTTTTAACAGTTATTTATGAATATTTCAAAGTATCTTTAAAAATTTATATCAGTGGAGCTCGATAAATCAGATTTACAAATCCTAACAGACTGGTCCCTGCTTTAAGGTTAGATAGCACAGGATAGAAGAGAGTACTGAGGTTACCGGAATGATAGAGGAAATTTAAGTTAATAACTAAGGATATGAGAGATAACTTGATTACTTTTCCAGTGCCATTTACAATCACCAAAATAGCAATACACTTATTTTAATCATTATCATTAATGTGTATAGCACTTTACAGTTGACGATTTTTTTTCTCGAATGCAATCCAATTTAGTATGATTGGACTGTATTATAAGTGTTTTAAGGATTATTAATTTCAGAATGTATGATGTAATCCCTTGGAAAATAAATTCAGACTTCCTCTAAAACATATCATATATGTATAGGGAGAAATAAAATCGAATTCCCACACAGGTATTAATAAAAATTATTACTGAGAAGATAATCAATAATACTAACATTTCTGATATACTCTGTTAAGTTTTCTACATGCATTGCTTCATGTTTTATCTCAGTGGCCTTATAGGGCCAACATAAGTATCTCTCATTTTACAAATGAAGACAATGAGACCTAGAGACAACCAAGGTCAGTCAAATTATAGGGGTAGAGCTGAAAATTTAACTATATTTTAAAGGATAAAGCCCTTATTATCAAAAGACACAAGAGGTTATAAGCATTTTGATGACTGGATTAGTCTGAAGGAGACTTATTTTCATGGATTTTGCCTTTGTTTTGCTTTCATTTCTAAAGAATAGGTCTTGCTGACCAGATGACACAATATGGGACCTTAGATCTGAAATTCTCAGAGCTCTATAATCATCAAAGTAATCTACTGGAAGAAAATACAGATTTTACAAAATTTAACATAAATTAGTTAATATAAAGGTTTGAAATAATGAACACTCTGAAAACTATCTAACAACATGTATTATAATATCTGTTTGAATTGCTTTAAAATGAATATAAGGATTTCTATCCTCTTTTGCCTCTGGATGTTTTAAGCATATAAACATTATTTATATTCCCAAGAAAATATGCTACATTAATTGGACTTCCTTCTTTATCTTCCAAACAAGTTTTGAATGTCTCTGGTTATAGCCAATTTGAATTTTGTTTGTCTGTAAAATGCTTCTCTGAAGGTTTTCAGAACTGTGTGTGTATGTGAGTTATGTGTGTGTGATGAATTCATTATAACAGCATCACTGCCAGTAACCACACCCTGTCGGATCAGTTCAGCCTCTCAGAACTGGGATTCATTTTTTTTTGAAGTGGACCTAAGGCTAGAGCTAGCAAAGCATAAGTAAAGATATTAAACTAATTTTGGGTAGGTTTGTATGTGTGTATGTGTCTGCATGTCTATGCGGGAGTTTATTGACCACTGATCCAAACCCCTCCCTGCTTAGAGAGGTGGAAAATATGACTAGCTTCCTGGATGATGGGAAGCCATAAGGATGAAAGCCAAAAGCAAACAATTCATAAAAGATCCTGGAATCTTTCCTATACAAGTGCCCAGAGGCTCCCTCCTCCTTAGAAATGCCCATACTGCTCTCTGCAGGTTGAACCTTTCACCTGTACTCCTACCAAGCTCTGAGAATTCTCCTCCAGAAGAATAATGGGCCTTTTAATGATTCCCTGTAGCTGATAGCCAAGCAGCAGCAGGATGGTACCCACAGAACAGGTGAAGATTTCTTAAGTACCAGCAGTGAATTGAACACAGTGGGATAAGGTCAAACAGAGCAGCAGATGGCTGAATTAGATGTGAAAGTCATTTATAATTGTGAAGGAATGTAGCTGTGGTGCACACATCCACATTTAAGTGATTCAGATACATAGCATCAATCCTTCCAGCTTGGAAGACTTAGGATTTCATAGTTTAAAAATTGCCGTGTTTTAAAAAATGGTAATTTTTTTCATTTAGAAGTACTGTAATAAAGACGAATCCTACTTGATTTAAAGTAGACCCCTTTCCAACTAGCTTTTTCATTTCATTTTAAGTCTTCACATATTTGTTACTATAGCTGAATGCCCATATGGTTAGGGGATATAGGAACAGATGTAACCAGCTGAAAGACACACATGAGGCCATTCCTGGTATCATTATTATGTAAGTATATGTATTTCATACGTCATGTATATTATCAGTTACTTATAAAAAATGAATTATGTTTTGGTAGACATTGCATGTGTTATACATGTACAAATACATATATACATAAATACATATATGTATACACATTACATATGTTCTAAAGACAAGATTTCAGACAAAAGCAGAAAAATCTACAGTAATAGATCCGTGAGCTCTGCTTTCCACACAGCCCCCTCCCACTCAAGCATGTCACTTTACTTGACAGCTTGTATTTTAACTATTCTTACTTTTCTCAACACGCAAAGCAGAATTTATAAAATTCCAGATATGGTTTAACAGATGGTGGCCTGGTAATCACAGCTCCTCTTTTTTGTGTCATGAATGCTCATTAATCATTCAGCACAGAAGATGTTTGCCCTGTCTTGCCCTCTTTGAACTGAGAACACCATTTAAAACAGGAAAAAAAGAGGGAAGGAAGGGGGAATATATTATATGAAAAAGCATCAAAGTGGAGACCCAGAGATAGGAAAGTAGGGTTTGTGTATATCTTTGTTGAAACAATGGTTCTTCCATCATTTTTTCGTGTTATGGAAAATATACTTGTAAGTCGTGAAGGGAAACACTGAAGAATATCTCAGGCATATGGATGGAGTTTTTTTGACAATATTATGTATATGATCTTAAATAGTTGATATGATAAAATACTAAGGTATCAATTCCTTAGTTTATGTAAATGTTTTTGTTACTTTTAAAGTTTGTGATGAAGAGCTTGAGTCTCTATGAAAGCTATTTTTATATCAAATTTTATGTCTGACATGGCTACATGCATTTATTGATGAACATGCATTAATGGTAGTCTTTTCAAGTTTTGGTTGCCACAATAATGAAGAAAGTAATGTAAAAGTTAAAGTATTTTATAGTCATTAAAATCTTTAGTTGAAACTATAGTGAAGAAAAGCACTTTTCTCCCTTTCATTGGTCAATGTAATGTTTAAATTTCCTGTAATGATGTGAATACTCAGTAAAGCATTCCCATGTATTACAAAATAATGAAGAAGCTCTGTTTTTTACAAGGACTTGCATTGCTAGAGCAATTTCACTACAGTGGGCTTGGATGCCACTAAATATAAATACCAGCCACAGAGAGACATGTGTTTACCTATGAAGCCAATGAATTGTCAAAAGACAAAAAATATAACAAATCTAGTTTTACAGATCTTTGTTGGTTTTTATTAGCCTTTCTAGAATCAGGTAACAGTCCAGACCAAAAATGGTTCAGAACACTCCACCCAGCTTAGGTCATAATTATAACTGGAGGAAAAGAGGTGCCATAGCAAATGGAAATGTACTACAGAGACAGCCTGACTGGTTACAGCTCAAGTCGGCTTTATTGGAACACGGTTTGAATAATTGGTCCCTTGTGATTGACTGTAACTCAGCTACTTGCTACTAAGTAGGTTACAGTCTGTTTAAACATCAAGTTAGGTGATAGTTCATTATATACAGGGAAACCTTTAGGCCAAATTTAAAATATGTATGAAGTAAAATTTAGTTCAAACTTAATTTAACACTGACTGCCTCTTCTTGCTTCCCTGCCTTCCCACTCCCACTCCACACCCAAGCAGCCTCACCGTGTAGCTCTCGCCCTTTGGGTAGGCCACACAGAACACCTCCTTGGCCAGGCTCAGAAGCCACCCATTGCTTACATACAGTCTCTCACAGGGACCTTGGAGCAAATGACATGCCCCTCTCTGATCAGACCTCTTTTCAGAGAGTCCGTGATAATTATTATGCCCAAACTAGAGTTAACCAATCTGGTATCTTTGGATAACCCTCAAATCTTGCCCAGACTTTCCTATGTTAGATGATCAATATCACTCAATTCTCTAATAACAATAATTAAAAAACATTTATGACAGAGAATAAGATAAAAATACTTGTTCTTAAAAATATTAGGGAATCAAAATGTAGATTTCAGAAACTTTAGAGCTGTCAGTGGTGACTATGGTATCAACAAAAGTACCATCAGGGGCTGGGGTTGTACCTCAGTGGTAGAGTGCTTGCTTAGCCTGCATGAGGCACTGGGTTCGATTCTCAATACCATATATTAATTAATTAATTTATTTATTAATTAAAGGTCCATCATCAACCAAAAAATAAAGTACCATCAGCTACCCATCTCCCACCCAGAGGCCCAAAGTATTTCTGATATGCAGCCCTAGGTATGGATGGAACTGATTGGTCACAAGCCTAATTCTAACAAAGAAAAAAATGTGAGAAATTAAATAACCCAATGACTTTTCAAAAGATTTTCTCCGTCATACGAAAGAAAATCTAAATTTATAGTTTGCCTAACACGTGTGGATTTTTTCTCAATTCTCCAGAGTATAGAAATAGCATCTAATTGTGTTCTAAACCCAAATTTATATTTTGGCTTGAATTCATTAGCAAGTAGCATTTTTAAAAAGAAGTTGGCATATGAATGTTTGTCTAATTGGAAATATATTTCTATAGTATTCCTTAATTTTTTAATTAATTAATTTAAAATTTTTTGATCTGGAAAATCTATAAATTATCTGTATTCACATGACAGTTTAATTTGGTGTATTCATTACATTGGTTCTACTGGCTTTTTATCTTATCAGGGCACCTTACCTATCAATTTCTCTCCAATTGCCATAATACATACCTATTCTTCAATTTGTATTCTATCAGTTTTCTCTAATGCATTAATCTTTGTCTTCTTCTTCTACATCGATTGTAGTTATTGTAAGCTTTTATTTCATATTTGTATCAGTGCATTATAGTTGAACTTAATAGTGGGATTGTTATATATTCATACACGTTCATGATAGCAAAGCTTTTTATTTCATTAGGTTGACTATTCAGAAATTTGACTTTAAACAAAATATTTTGGCTAAAAAATTTTCATTTTAACGCATTGTTCTTTATATTTTCATAGTTTTGTTGTTTATAGTATTTTATGTTTTTAAAGACTAGGTATTCTGACAGTTCTTTTGTAGCAAATATCTTAGGGAAACTTTGCTTTTCATCTTTTGATAATATTTTATCCTAGGATTGGTTCTCACTCTACTGCTTTCTGAACTTTGTTTTCCTTCATTCCTTTCAACACCCTTCTACTTTTCTCTGTAGAATTTGAATATTTGTTTAGTAATTTCTTTTTATTTTTTCATATTGAAAGAATAGTTCCATATGAAGCATCTATTTGTCTCAGTGCACTAAAAAAAAATCCTTTTTGATCTTAATTCAAGGTTTTAATAGTGATTTTGTCTTTGAGCTTCATTTAGAGGTTAATTTCTCTTCTGTCCATGAGATGAGGCAATAAACATATAGCTCCTATTGAGGGTTAAGGCTAAACTACCTTGAGGAAATCTTATCAAGGTGATTAAACATGACCTACACTGTTTAGGCATGAGCTATCCTACTTATGTGGGCTTCACTTCACTGAAGTAACTCAGAGCATAGGTCTAGAACTTTTTGCCTCTGTTGAGATCCTGTGCTGGCATGTTGTATCTTAAGCACTTTAGAGACAATGAGTAAAAATCCTTTGGGCCCTGTTTCTTGTGGTTCATTAGTACTGACCCTGTGGAGAGGACAGAGTATGAAGCTTCACAATTCAGTTCATAATATGTATTAATTTCCTTGGTAGCAATACTAAAACATCTAGTGGAATGAGATCATTACCTCTTCCTTTTTCAGCCACTGAGGAAGGCAGTCCCCATATTTCTTTTTCAGTTCTGGATAGGCCTCAGAGACATAAGGACACTTGATCTGATGCTATAGTCCTGCTCATCACTGACAGTGTCCTGTGTGAAATGCTACCGGGGTCATTATATGCAAGTCAAGAACTCTTTTCTCTTCATTGGAGGTTGTCTCTAGTAGGTGACAGTTGTGATAAAATGAGACTGTTTACTTGGCAGCCTTTATGAGCTCTTCACAGACCACACATCCCAGGCCACCGTAGGCAGCTTCTGCCTCTAGCCCTGCACAGGAATGTGAATTGATTTTCCAGTGAAAGAGACATTTCAAAGTTCCTTGTGTGATACTTAATCAGGGTTGTAGAAAGGAAATTCAACTATGAAGAATCACCCCAAATGAGGTGCCATGTAGATTCTTCATATCATCGTCCTAAAGGGAATTTCTATGGCAAGTCCTCAGAAGATGAACAATCGGGGTCAAGGAAATGGCTTGCTAAGGAGACATAGCTGCCAGATGTCAGAAGTCAGGCTAAGCTGAAAATTTTAGTATTGCTTTGGCATCATAGTTTGATATATATTTAAATGGATTCATGATTATACGTATTTTCTCTACACTTGTAGACTCCATGTCACCCCCAAATAAGAACTACAGTTCTTTCTTATTCTGTATGTACATCTAGTATCTGTGCATATAGTTAGCACTTAAGAAATATTTGTGTAATTAAATGGAAAACCTTCTGTGTTGGAACAAAAGAATAGTCTATAAATGATGCATACCTTATTATATATTGTATAATGTATAATACACATCACATATATTTTGTATTCAGTTGCAACTATGAAAGTTCCATAGGCCTAAGTTATATTGAAACACATAATTTAATTTTAAGTAACAGAACATCTAAATAATTTATGATAAATTAATACCACTTTTATTCCATTAATGCTTGTTAATAGCCTCCAGACATACTGAATCAACATTATATAGCCCTGATTAATAAAAGATTTATCAAGATGTGAACTGGCGTCAGAGGGGAGAAACTACAATAGAATCCATGATCCTCAAACTATTTATACTGGGATTGAATTCAATGCTCTAGAAAATCAAGAAATCAGAATGCAGCTTCAATTCTATAAAATATGAATTTTACATAAGGATATTTTTCAAAATCTTTGTTAAGTGTAATGTAAATATGCAAAGATATTATTTTAAAACTGAAAAAATATCACAATTTATCCACTGGTGGAGTGGGAACCAATGCAGGCAGCATAGAATCTCCATGGCCTTCGGGGCATAGAGGGTGAACAGTGTCCAAGGGGAAGGTTCCTCCCTGTAGCTTCTCTTAGTGGCAAAATCAAGAACATTTTTTCAGTTCTCAAGGTAATTGAGAATAATGAGATGACCCAGATTACCTTGTAGTGACTGCAGTACTACATCGGGACTCATTCATTCATATTGTTATTGTCTTGATCACACTGCCTAGCAAATACATAAAATAAAGCCATTCTTTATTTATCTGCCCTTTTTTTTCCCTACATGTATGACCAACCTTAAGCCTTTTAAAGGGTCTAGACATATGAGACAAAAGCACAAGAATCATAGTTGACCCAATTGATTTCTGCAGCCTTTTTTCTTAGCTTCTTTAATGACAAAGTGATTTTATGTGCTTCACCTTCTCTATACTCCAAAGCCATTTATAGATAGAGAAGGACTTGGGTTTAAATGATGCGGATCTACTTCCTCATGTACACAAACATGGAAGAGTATTTAGAAGAATGTTAATTTTATTATCCAAGTGACGAAAGTATTTTTCTTTCCTGCTGAAGGTGTTTTGATTTAAATTTTACGATTTCTTGTCTCAAAATTCTGTTAATCATTGGATCTGAAACAAATTGGCAAATGGTGCAGAACAATACCTCAGTGGTGAGCAGGACATCAGCATTGAGTTTATAAGTGTGTCTTTAGGTCTGGGATTCATATCCAGGAATCTAGAAATACTCTGAGTAGAAATTGTCTGTGGTCTCCTGCATATTGCAGTACACCTTGACCTGAAGGGAACATACACTGGGATCTGCCAAGTCCTGGGCGTGAGAAGCTCTAATTCACTGTGTTAAATGGCAAAGCCAAGCAACTGGTGATTTATGGCTGTAAATCATCATGTTGTTCATTAGTGGTAATTACTACTCAATCCTGAAATAAAATGGTAATCGATGTGCTAAAATGAGAACACCCACATTGGCTTCTTGCTGTTCACCTGCAAACCTTTCTGCCTGCCTCACTTTCTAGGGGAAGAAGAAAAAGATGTAGGGAAGCCAGGTGAGTGTTCATGAAGAGAGATGAGCTGCTACAGAGGCTGTTGTCATTCAAAGGAGCTCAGCTCCAAGCCTGGATGTTCTGTGTTCCCAGTGAGATAAGAGGGCTGTGTCTGGATGCTCTCCCAGAATGGCCAGATTGTTTTAGGAACAGGAGCTGCTGCAGTCAGGAGAGCAATGAAGCCAATGGAGGCAGCATGGGGAGGAAGTGCCAGGCTGCAGCTCCAGCTGAGCCCTGCAGGGCTGGCCTACAGTGGTCTGTGCAGGCCCTATACCTGACTGAGCCTCGGAAACTTAGGCCCATGCAATTTCACCTTCTTTGTTAATGTCACACTGAACATCTATGATGTGCTAACTTCCAGGAGCACAGTCTCTATTTCATTTTTGTCATAACTGTTACCTATTAGAGACAACCTCCCTTGCAGAGAAATGAGTTCTTTACTTTGACAGAATGGCTCTGGTAACATTTCACACAGGAATTCTACAGAACATGAGGTTTACGCCATGTTCCTTTAAAATGCCATGATCATTCTAGAGCTGCTGACAGCCTGATTTCCCTGCCATTCCGTCGAGGAGGAGGGAGCTACTGAATGAAAATTTCATTCAGGGCAGGTGGGCTGACTTCAAAATATCGATTAATAACAACAAAAGTTAATCTTCAGAAGTGGGTTGTCATTCCTTGGTCAGAGTGGTGGATTATCCTGAAGAAGTTTCCATTTAGCAGGGATAAGAGGTCAATATTTGTGTGTGTAGTATTGTTACAATAGGGAAATAAGCCCCAAAAGACATTGATTTTTCTTATCTACTTTTGAATTATGAACCTTTAAATAGTTTTAAAGTCCAAGGCATAGTCCTTTTAGAAATTAATATACTTGATTTTTAGAATAAGAGTAAGATTGAGCAAAAAGTAAAAAAAAATGTTCCCATGTAAACTCTAGAACACATACATTTCCCCTCTTATTAATCTTCTGTGACCCTTTTGTTACAAATGAGAAATAATATAATTACAGTATTACTAACTACAGTCCAGTTTATGTTAGCATTTTATGGTATACAATTCTGTGTGGTTTTGCCCAATGTATAATGCCATGTTTCCACCATTACAAGTTCATAAGGAGCAGTTTAACACACCTAAAGGTGCCCTCAAACTCACCTCTTCATTCCTTATTACCTCTCTCAGAGTCCCTGGGCAACCACTGAACCTTTTACTGCCTCTATAAATATTGTCTTTTTCAGAATTTTGTCTAATCCAAACATGCAATATGTAACTTTTCAAACCTGTTTATATGATTTAGCAATACTCATTTAAATATTAAATTTTATGATTTACCACAATTTATTCATTCACCTCTGAAAGAATATCCTGGTTGCTTAGAAGCTTAAGTGATTATGCAGGATTTTGTGTTTAGTTTTATAAAGAATTGCTAACTTCCTTCTAAAATTTCTATACAATTTGTATTAATGAAAATGAAAAACAGTATAGAAAATACTATACTCACATTGTCTTTGCTCACCATTCTCATCAAATTTTGGAATCATTCATTTTGGGGGTTGTAAACATTCTAACAGAAGCCTAGTGTTACTGTTTTTTTTTTTTAAATTTATTTCCTAATGACAAATGATTTTGAGCAATTTTTCATATTTTTGTATCTTTTTGTCATCTATGATCCTCCAGTCTATGTTCCTTTTTAAAATGAGTTATTTGTTTCGTTGAATTTTAAGGACTGATGCATAAAGGAACAGTTTAACATACATAAAGGTGCCCTCAAACCTACCTCTTCATTCCTTTATCAGTAAGGTGTCTTCTAAACATTTTTCCCTAGTCTTTGATTTGTCTTTTTATTCTTTTATAATACAGATGGCAGAATAGACATTTACATTTTAATAAAGTCCAAATTTTCAATTTTTCTTCCATGGATTTTGCCTTTTATATCTAAAAACTCAGTACCAAACTTTAGGTTAATATGTATTCTCGTTTGGAGGACAACTCACCATAGTTTTAATTTATTGAATAGATGTAGACCTATTCAGATTTATCTATTTCTTCTACTGTGAATTTATATAAACTATGCCTTTTAAGAAATTGATCAATTTCATGTGTTATCAAATTTGTGGACATGGAGTTGATCATAATATTCCTTTATTATCTTTTTAATGCCCATGGGATTACTATGGTCCCTCTTTCATTTTTCATATTAGTAACTTCCATAATCTTTTTTTTTATTCCTTAGTTAACCTCGCTAAATGTTTATCAACTTTATAGATCTTTTCAAGGAACCAACTTTTATTTCCATTGAATTTCCCTATTGATTTCCTGTTTTCAGTGTCAATATCTGCTTTATTTTTTTTCTTCAGATTACTCTGTATACTCCTTTTCTTTTTCTAGTTTTCTAAGATAGAGTTTAGATTATTTTTAGATCACTTTTCTAATATATGAACTAAATACTATAGAGTTCCATTCACAAGTAAAAGCAACTTTTAGAGGAAAATTTGTCATACACCAATTTTAATAAATTTATTTTTTCTTTTTGCTCAATTTTTTAAAAGTTTGGACTTCATGCCTCTTCTGTAACCCATGTGTGAGAAGTATGTTGTTTAATCTCCAAATATGTTGGAATTTCCTAGCTATTTTTCTATTTTTCATTTATATTTTAATTCTGTTATGGTCTGAGAGCATATGTTGTATGATTTCTTCTTTGAAATGTGTTAAGTTGTTCTTTGTGACTAAAATTCTGATCTATTTTGGTGAATATTTTATGTTAAAATGAGAAAATATATATTCTGCTGTGGTTGAATTAAATCTTTGGTAAATGTCAATTTGATATAGTTGGCTGGTGGTGGTTTTCAACTATATCTTTTCTGATATTCTGACTGCAGGATTTGTCATATACTGTTAAAGGGGGGTTGAAGTGTCCAACTAAACTAGTGAATTTATTTCTCTTTGCAGTTCTATTAGTTTTTGCTTTTTATATCATCACACTTCGTTGATAGATATTGGGAAGATTGTTTTGTCTTTTGGACAATTGACCTTGTTGTGATCGTGTAATGTCTCTTTATATCTCTGAAAATTTTTCTTTCTCTGAAGTCTGCTTTGTCTAAAATTAGTACAGTTAAATAAGCATCTTAAAAAATTGGTGTCTATGTTGTATATCTTACTCCAACCCTTCACATTTATGGAATTTTATATTTAAAGTGAGTTCCTTGTAAACAACATATGAATATACTTATATATGGGGAAGATATATATATACACACACACACACACATATACATATATACATACACACACACACACACATACACACACACAACAATTTCTTTGAGTTGGCACATTTAGGCCATTCATATTTATAGTGATTCTTTTTATCTTCTTGGATTAATAGCTACCATATTTGTAAATGTTTCCTACTGACATTAACAAATTTGATTTCTATATCACCCCTATCACTTTTCTTTTTGATCTTTTATTTTTTTTCTCCCCTTTTCTCTTCTAATTTAAATATTTTATGTGACAGCATTTTTCCTTCTTTATTATACCAAGGAAGTATACTTCCTTGATATGTGGTGGTAGTAACTACCCTAAAGCACAATGTTCATTTGCAACTAATATAAGTTCACTTCCAAATAATAATTGAGCATCCTTAAATAGTACAGATAACTTAGAGTATCTTCAGTTAATTTCTTCCTCTCCCTTATAATATGGTGCCACTTATGTCATTTATACATAAGCTAAGATAACTCAATACACTGTTGCTCTTATTTTTAAACAATTTTATGTATCTTCAATTAAGAAAAAGAAATATTTTATTTTACCTTAATATATTCTTTCTCTAGCACTGTTTCTTTCTCAGTATAGACCTGAGTTTCAGACATACATTTTTCTCTCTGCGAAGCACTTTTAGCATTTCTTACAAGATCCTGTACTGTTGGCAAATTTGATTAATGTTTGTCTGAACAAGTATTTCTCCCATTTTTATGGAATAAATTTCACTGGATACAGAATTCTAAGTCAGCAGTGTGTTGTTTGGTCTCCTGGCCCTCCCCTTCAACATTTTAAATAGACACTCTCAAGTGCCAAGGATATAGCTCAGTGGAGAATGCTTCCCTAACATGTATGAGGCCCTGGATTTCATCCAGAGTTCTGCAAAAACAAAAAACAAAACAAAACTCGATTAAATATATTCTCTCCTTGCTCTTTGCTTTCATGGTTTCTGAAGAGAAGTCTGATGCACTTGCTATACTTGTTACTATACAGGTTATGAGTGTCCTCTGTCTGCCGCCAAGTCGCTTTAGAAGATTTTTCTTTTGTCATTTGATTTTGTGTAAATTGACTATAACTTGTCTACTATAGGTAATTGACTGTTAGATGTCCTCTGAGCTTTCTCAGTCTGTGGTTTTGCATCCATCATGGAAAAATCTCACCCATTACTACTTCAAATACTTTTATACCTTTCACTTTTTCTTCCTTCTGGTATTCTTATAATATGTGTTATACCTTTATTGACTTTCATTTCTTGGATTTTCTGTTCCATCCTTCTTTTTGCTTCTCATTTTAATAAGTTTCTATCAACATATCTCCAGCTTACTGATGCTTTTATTGAGAATGTCAAATCTAAGATGAGTTCATCCCAGTCATTTTTTCATTTCTATTTTAGGGGTTTTGTGTTCTGTTTGCTCTCACTTTTTGGGGAATCCTTTCTTATAATTTCCATCTCCCTGCCTACCATCATTCATCTGTTACTGTGTGTTCTGAATTTTTTATTAGACACCTTTGGCATCTAATCAGTTAATTTAATAATCGTTATTTTAAATTTTAGATCTGATAATTCATAACCACAATCATATTTCAGTCCGGTTCTTATACTCCATTTCTTCAGGTTGCTTTATCTTCTTTTCTTTTTATCTTTGGTATACATTGTAGTTTTTGTTGAAATCTGAAGGTGATATATTAGGTAAAAATAACTGAGGTAAATAGGGCTTTGGTTGGAATTTTTATGTTTATCAGGCAATAAATAGGTCAGGGAAGTTTAATGTTTGTTGTACCTTCTATGACATCAAAGGCTACTGCTGGGAGCCATTAGCCAAGTAGGTATGACAATTTCCTTGCCAGCGTACCCCATGTTGCTGACATGTTGCAGTGACATTGAATGTAAGTGACCTTGCTCAAGGACCAAGGCAGATTAGGGTGTTCCCGGTTTTAAGATAATCTTGTTTAGGGCGTTCCCAGTTTAGGTTCCAGGTTTAAGGTTTAAGATTATTCCTGCTGGGAATAGGGCGTATCCTGCTGCCTGAGTTCCCCTTGAGTTCTCACGGGATTCAGACAGTATATTTTTGGAGAGAGAAGCCCAGTGGAGTGGATTTGGGCAGAGAACGTGGATTTGGGCAGAGAACGTGGATTTCCCCAGAACGTGATTGTAGACGGCTGGTGTGAGTTCGGGAATAAAGAGTTGCTGTTTGAATCTACAAGCTGTGTGGTGGCTCGTGATTGTGTGCCCAGCCAGACTGCGGCATTTGTGCCCAGCCAGACTGCGGCAGGCTACATATTCCTCGATGTCCTTGGTTTTTTCTCTCTTGTCTTTGGGACTTCCCTAGATTCCTTTTACTGATTAACGTCTGGGACATGTGGTTCTTTTATTTGTATTTCACTACTATTATAAAAGAATCCTATTTAGGGGTGGTAAAGCATGATAATCTGAAAAGCTTTCTGTAAATCTGAAATGAGGTCTCAGTCTTTTAGTGAGCTTATGCCCCAGGGATGGTTTCTTCCCAAGTGCTTTTCAGCTCTTTCCCCAAGCCCCCACTCCTTAATTGAGACAGGAAAGTTAGTGGGCTCTGGAGTTGGGTATTTTTTAGCCTCCATATTCAAAGCTAGAGGGAGCTATTGTTAGCCATTCCTCATGGTGATTAGGTGCAATCCTTTTCTGTGAAGGAAGGCCTTTATTAGGGAGAACACACTACATTGTTCTTGGAATATTTCAAATGGTAAGGTTTACTCTTCACCTGCCAGATACATGAAGAGGTTTTTTCCTTTGATCTTCTGCATAAATATGGGCAGTAATTCCTAGAGGGAAAATTCAAAAGATTATAAGGGCCTCTCTGAGTCTGGGATACCCAAAAGTTTTTGCTCTCCAGCTATTAGTTGATCACTGTGGCAGTGTTCTTACCAGTCTCTGGCTCTAGCAGTGCATTCTGCTTCTGGTAAACTGTTCACTTTTCAAGGAAGTAGTTTGTCCTTTGACCTCAATTATCTGAAGGCTCTAAGAACTCATTCATTTCACTTTATTCAGCTCTTTTTCTCAGTAAGCCTGAGAGCAATGACCTCCAGGCTCTTTACATTCAAAGAAGACACTGGATAGTCTATGGACTGATCAGAAATACATTGTCTGAAAATGATTATGTAAAATGCCAGCCACAGACTTGAAATAAGTTAATTTTTAAAACATTAGTTATTATTAAGAGTATTCCCTACATAAAGCAATGTTGCATTTTCATATTCTCTTAAGAATTTGAATATTGTATAAATTTTCTAATCTCTATGTCATTGACTGAGTTGAATGAATCTCTTTGCACTTCAAAGAGGAAAAAAAAAAAGAAAGCCATAAAATTTCCCTAGTGGGATTTTGACTAATCTGACAGACTCAAAGTAGATGTGTTACCTGAAAATCTGAATGTTTTTAAACAGTTAATATATTAAGCTTTTAAGCTTGATCCACAATTTAAATATTTACTATACCTAAAAGAAGATAATGATCATTAGCTGATGATAATTTAATCCTAAATATTGGGGAATATGTAAGTATATTCCCAATATCTCTATTATTTTAATGTCTGTGCTCCTGTATATTCAACACTTTTCTTATACTTCTGAAGTGAAGAAATTTCAGAAAGAAAAAAAATCATAAAATGGTAGTGCTGGAGATTCCCTAAAATAAGACTAATAAGACTATTTCAAATTCTAGAAAACAGTAAACTAGGTTTTTAAAAGAAAGATCAAGAAGCCAAAGGAGTATATAGTTGAGCTTGGTTCTATTTTTATTAGGCTTTACAGTGGATAAAAGAACATTCTTGACATTTGAGTAGATTTGTTATGTTTTATTTGTTGTTACTCTCATGGCATTGATTTAAAGAATAGGGGCACAGCCAGTTCTGTGGAGCACTGCAGCAGATTCATGCTATGTCACCTACCTTTGTCATGAGCAAAAATCCTCCTCTATACTGACATCTGAGTAGACAGACACATCTTAAATATGATTATGCAGCATAAGAGTCCTAATAACAACATTTTAAAAATTACTATTAAACCATAAAAATTCAGAGCACTGTCCTAAATCTTCCCCTTTGAATCACAGTTGGGATTTCTCCTGCTGACGATCCATTCTGACTGTGGAGTATATTGCAAAGTCTCCATTTCCACAAAGCCGCGATGCTTATATATTCCTCAGGGAACATAATCGTATTGCTGAATTAATTGAGCTTTAAAAGACTTTGTCAGTAAGGAATTTGATAAGGTGGGAGAAAATTAAATGTGGGCCTAATATTAGCCCACTGGAGGAGAACTGAAATAATTACAGTGCACTTCTTGATTCCATGATATTGTGCCTACAGTGCAGTTCCTATTCCATAATATCGAGTGACGGAAGGAGCTCACAATGCTCTCATTTCCTAACTCAGATGATAGCCTTAGTTACTCCATGAAAGCATGAAATCTGCACAAAAACAAGCACCAGTGACACTGGAGAAGACTTCTCCTGGAGAGACAGCCCCACATAGGGATGCCACACTAGCCAGGTTCTTTACACCTTCTTCTGTGCAGAGCCTGCTGTGCACCGAGAATGGGTGCTTGGTTTCTTAGTTAACCTGCAACTGGTGACACATCTATAAAACTGGCCCCTCAAGACATAACCTTGCTACCTTTCTGGCATATGCTTTTTTCTCCTTTCCACTCCCAATTTCTTCTATGGTCCTGGAGCCTCAATTTCTTTGCCAATTCTTGGAATCATGGCTGGGCCATATTTCTGGCATACTTTATATGATCTTGGATATCCTAGACTAAGATCCTGAATAGCCCAATTTTATTGCCAAGATGTGTTGGAGCTGGACACAGAGTTCCAAAACTCTAAGTACATTTAGAACTTAGTATTTTCTTGGAATACAATTAACAGAAACATACCCTGGCCAGGCACTCTGTACAAGACCGTCAACTGTACCTTGACATTGGACCAGCTTGCACCTTTTCATTGGGTTGAAACAGAAGAACACATTCGTATATATTTCCTGGAGTGCTATTTTTTTAACATGGTAACAAAATAAGAAACTGAAAGTTGACATTTTTCTCCCTGAAATATGCTCTAATCACCAGTGACAGATTTAAAAATAAATGGCTGAGCTATTTAACTTGGCAAGATTACACACTCAAGAGCAGGTTTCATAAATATTTAACTTTTCATTTCCATATGTTATACATGGCAAACATCCACAGAGGCAGTGAGGTGTGTGTAGAAAGAGTAAAAGGCTGTGCATTCAGACAGCTCTGAGTTTGAATCCCAGTTCAACACTCTTCTCACCAGAAGACTGTCAGCGAGTTTTTTCCATTTCCCCGAGGCTTGTTATCTTATAAAAGGTGCAACAAATTTAAAAACTACAAGGTTATATTGAAGGTCAAATAAAATATCAAATAAATACCATTTATGACAGTGCTTGATACATAAGGGTAGCTCAGAGAAGTAAGTTATTGTCCTTGTCATTGACATTTTAAATAGTCAAGAGTTGTTCAACATTCCAGGTAATGCTGAGGTCTTAACCTCTGATCAATACTGGTGAGAACCCCAGGACAGAGATTTTTATGATAATCCCTCCCCATCCCGAGATCAGAGATGCTGTCTTCATGGGCCTGGCTCCCCTGCCTTGATGGCTCCTCACCCGCAAGGGGAGCTATCCAATGTTCCCTGCCTTGTTCTCTATATACTTGATTGTATGCGACTGAACTCTGGGAAAGAAGTGAACCAAGGTGCTTCAGCCATGAAGTTGTGCAATAGTTGTGTGACTTTCTTGGACTGCATTGAAATGTATTTAATTTTATTGATGTAAAAGGGAATAGTGATACAAATCATCTAGGTGGTTGTGGGAATTAAGTTAGAATGGTATCATTTTCATGTTTAGAATGCTACTCTTTGCATAATTAGTTCTCAGTGAAATGTTACTTTTGCCCCTTTACATGCTAATCAAAGTCAGCCAATGTCAATGCGAATACTTTCTGCAGGTTCACATGGTGAGTCACTTAATGGATATGAACATTATAGCCTGTTCTAAGAAAGGCCTCCTAGCTAACCATTAAAGATGTCTTGTTTTCACTTTGACCCAAGCCGCCTTCTGTGATTTCACAGCCCTCAGAAAAGCCCTGTTGTCCATCTGTTCTCTCTTTTAACTCCTGAGATTCCTTTCCATGAAGTGATGATAATCAATTGATATCTCAATGTGGCAAGAAAAGCTAAATTCTCAGAAAAGAAAATCCCAGTCTCCTGTGGAATTCTTAAGGAACAATCAGATTTAACATTACCAAAACTTTTTTATGATTCACATTTAACCAGGTACCTATATTTTGTCAAGCAATCCTATCTCTCCCAGGTTCCTGAAATAACTGCTTTTCAGGTGGCATGATGGTGTCCATTGAGTCATTGGTTTCCAGTAATCCTCTTCTCTATATTGGACTTGTCCATCAGATCTGTGTGTGTGTGTGTGTGTGTGTGTGTGTTCATTCCTGTTAAGAAATAAAGAAGGGGAGCTGGAGTTGTGGCTCAGTGGTAGAGCGCTTGCCTAGCACACGTGAGGCACTGGGTTCAATTCTCAGCACCTCATATAAATAAATGAACAAAGTAAAGGCCCATAAAAAAATAAGAAGGAAAAAAATCCAAGCAAATGGAATATCTTTTTCTTTCTCTTTTTGCTTGAAGCAGAAGGAACATTCAGAATGGGCAAACTACCTCTGTCCCAGATTCTATACACTTAGCATTGTGAATAATTTTATGGCTTTCTGCATAATTGACCCTCTAAGCCTGTCAATTGATTGAGACCTACTCCAGGTGAACAAATCAGTTTCTCCTTATGACCACTTCTAGTGTGGGCTGCTGGCTGCCTAATAATGTTTCTTTTAACATTTGTGTTCTGAGTGATACCATAGTGAAATACATCAACAGTGGTCAAGTAGGTATACAGGAAATGAGAGGTATTTTGAAAATGTTGGAGTGATGATGGAATCTACTCAACTCGGGCATAACTGAACTTCTGCTGTACAGGAATAAAACTTCTAACTCCCTATCTACTTTTACAAGTTTAAACATTTTTTCAGATAAAATTTTTAAGAGTGAATCTAGAGCCACAAGTTATTATACAATCCTTATTAAATACTCATGCAGGAAAAGGAAGCCATCAGGACATTTCATGGCTGATGCAACACTAGTTCTGAAATATTTAAAATATCTGCAACTTTAAAACACAGTGAGGGACATCACAATTTATATTAATACTGATTCTAGCACATATGACTGTACTTTGACTACTTGAGAATGCCTTGAAAAGTTTGCTCAGCTAAAATTTGGGCGAATTTTGGAGTTGACAAGGTGAAAAACCAAATTTTTACAATTGCTATCTTGAGAAAGTAGGAATAGAAAGAAAGAAAAAAAAGGCACAGACAGGAGTTAGAATCAAAGTCTTAATTGAATAAAAAACAACATATTTGAAGATGAAAATAGTTTTTCAGTTTGTGACTCAACATATAAAGAAATGGAAAGTTGTCACTCTCATCCTTACACGAAATAAAAGCTGAAAAAACTAAACTCATTTTGACTTTTCTTAGACTAGGCAACTAAACCTACAAAGTTAAACATAACACCAAGACCTGGAGAGGAAGGGAATCAAAAACAGCTGAGATGTGCTCACCCAGAGCCTATACCACTGGAGGCCCAAGCTATTAGAACATAAATGGCCAATGACTTAGTGTGGACTAAAGCTTAGTGTGGACTTGGTGAGAGGGAGAAGCTTCTGAGGCTGTGGTCTAAAAAGCTCCTTTCCCCACACACTTTCAGAGTTTTGCTTCCAACTTTACCTGATTTTTATGGAGAAGACCCCCCATTGATTCTGGCAGGGATGGGGGAAGAATAATCATTGGGAAATGCAGACAGAGCCTTCTCCATAACAAGTACTTACTCTGCAGGGTATGGTTACAGGGGGGAAGATTTTATCATAGCCCTGTCTCCAGGCCTTTTTAGTATTTCTCTGGATTGGCTGGGAAGTGAGAGAAGAAGCTATAGAAAAAATACCTTTGAAGTTCAAAGGCCAATACCCAGGCCACTGAGCTGAGATTTAATCACAAGATTAGAGAGCAACCTCTACACGCAATTCCTCACAAATAGTGCTCCAGGATGATAATAAAAATGGATTATAATTGAAAGAGCTGTAAGAAACCTGCCTTTTATGAGGAAGAGTGGTTAAGGAAAGTCGAAATAAGAGAGACCAAAACAAAGACAGCAGAAAAATGTGTAACCTCTAGCTGCCTATAGATAAAGGAAACATTAAACAAAGCCCAATTCCTCACTGCATGCATATCAACCCTCACACTGGAGCTCTGTTTATGCAGTTCCATTGCATGATAGACTGTCCTGCTCTTAAATCGCAAAGCCTGCCAAAAGTCAGGAAAAAAACACATTCTGAAGAGACAAAGCAAACATCAGAACCAGACTTGGACATGACACTAATGTTGAAGTTATCAGACAGGCAATTTAAAATAACTATGATTAAAATATTCAGGACTTTAAAGGAAAAAAAAGGCCAATATGCAAGAACCAACTGGTAATATAGACAGAGAGACAGAAACTTCAAGAATCCAAAGGAAATGCTAAAAAATAAAAATATGGTATGGAATTAAATTATATTTGATAGTCTTACCAGTATAGGTGACACAGCCAAGAAAACAGCCAGTGAGCTTTCAAGAAAGTGTAATCAAAACTTCCCAAACCAAAATGGAAAGTAAAAAGAAGAGTAGAAGATTCATAAAGTATTGAATATCTTTTAAAAGTATAACATACACAAAATTGGAGTACCCAAGGGAGAATAAAAAGGGGGGGGGAGAATAAAACCAAATGAATATTTGAAATAATAATAATAATTATGGCTAAGAATTGTCCAAACTTAATGACAGTCACCCATCATATATTTTATAATTTTAATTATATGACATTCTGTAAAAAATAAATGATATAGTCAGAAAAAGAAAAAGTCACCAAAATATCTGGTCATAGGAAAGAGATATGTATGGCTAGTTGGGGACAAAGGGCTTTTATTGCAGTATTTGTAAAAACAGTTCAGTACCTGTTTTTTGGTATGGGACTGACTGCAATGTTGAAAATATAGCACTGTGCATTTGTCAGAATCCATAGAACTTTAGAGCATTAAGTGGACTTTAATGTGTGCAAAATAATGTATCACTTCTCTGGCTTAAGTATACCATGATAGAAGGCAAAATATAACAAAATAACTAAGATGTATTGTACATCTATGAAGCAACATAAGGGGGAGGGGATAAAAGTGCTGATCAAAGTAACTTCGAAAATCAAGTGTGTAAAACTGGAGGCCAAAAGAATTGTGCCTAAATACTAGAGTTGTCAGAGTATTTTTCCCACAGAGGTAGGGGTTGACAATTCTGCAGTTATTATACGTGTATAGTATAACTGAGCATTGCAGGAGATAGTTTGTGGGATCTAGGTTTGTTGAAGTGACAGGATACAAATGTGTAAAGACAGAGGAATGGAATTATCTGTGTGGTAATGAATTAGATTTGGGCTCAATAGTGCCAACTCATATTTAGGGTGATATATACATACACACATACAAACTGAGGGTTACATGTAGAAATATTTTAGATGTGTATATACACATGGGATACTATGTTCACATAACATCCTTACTCTGTTAGCTGAGAGAGTATACAAGCCACGATACCCAGTAACCATGATTATACCTACACCCTAGACCTTGATTCCTTATACTCATCCAAGTTTTATTGGATCAAGGGATTCTTAGAGAAATGGTTAATTCTAGGACTGGGGAAGGAAATATACCAAATAAATCTGAAGCTTTCTATAGTGCCAGGATGAACACACAGCCTTCAAAATATAAATAATTAAATCCCATCACAAAAATATGAATATGTTAAAACATTTCAGAAGTTTAATGAAAGCTTTCTAAGTTGATAAAGTTGGAATAATCTGAGAAAGAGAAGAAAGTTGTATTGGACCATAACCAAATGTATTAAATGGAAATCCATATTCCTATGGTTATACAAATAATTAAATACATAATTAATTGGAAAGGATAAACAAATCATGCATACAATTACAAATTTATGTAGCTACCCTATCTTTAAAAAGATGGAGCATAAGTCTCTACATTTTAAAATTTTATTTTTTTATTTTAATTAGGTATATATTACAGCAGAATGCATTTTGATTCATCGTACACAATTGCAGCACAACTTTACATTTCTATGGTTATATGTGATGTAGTGTCACACCAAATGTGCGGTCATACATGTACATAGGGTAATGATGTCCATCTCATTCCACCATCTTTCCTGTCCTCATGTACCCTCCCTGCCCTCCGTCCCCTTTGCCCAATCAAAGTTCCTACATTTTTCCCATGCTTCCCCCCTCCCTGTTATGGATCAGCATCCACTTTATCAAAGATAACATTTGGCTTTTGGTTTCTTGGGATTGGCTTACTTGGCCTAGCATGATATTCTCCAACCCCATCCATTTTACATGCAAATGCCATAATTTTATTTTCTTTTAATGCTGAATAATATTCCATTGTGTATATGTACCACAGTTTCTTTATCCATTCATCTATTGAAGGGGCATCTAGGTTGCTTCTACAGTTCAGCTATTATAAATTGAGCTGCCACAAACATTGATGTGACTGTGTAACTATAGTATGCTGATTTTAAATCCTTTGTGTATAGACCGAGGAGTGGTTTAGCTGGGTCAAATGGTGGTTCCATTCCGAGTTTTCTAAGGAATCTCCATACTATTTTCCAGAGTGGTTGTACCAATTTGCAGTCCTACCAGCAAAGTATGAATGTGTCTTTTCCCCCACATCCTTTCTAACATTTTTATTTTTGTCTGTATTCGTGATACCTGCCATTCTCACTGCTGTGAGATGAAATCTTAGAGTAGTTTTGATTTGTATATCTCTAATTACTAGAGATGTTGGACATTTTTTCATATATTTGTTGATCCAGTGTATATCTTCTGAGAAGTATCTGTTCAGCTTCTTAGCCCATTTATTTATTGGGTCATTTTGTGTTGTTGTTTTTTTTGTGTGTTGTTTTGTTTTATTGTTGTTCTGTGTGCGTTTTTTATTTTTTTTTTTTTTGATGTTAAGTTTTTTGAGTTCTTTATATATCCTGGAGATTAGTGCTGAGTGTGTGTGGCAAAAATTTGCACCCAAAATGTAGGCTCTCTGTTCACCTCATTGTTTCTTTTGCTGAGAAGCAGCTTTTTAGTTTTAGTCCATCCCATTTATTAATACTTGATTTTATTTCTTGTGCTTTAGGCGTCTTGTTAAGGAAGTTATTACTCATGAAAATAGAAAAGGCAATCATTTGGAAAAGATGAAGAGAAATTCATTTGGAAAAATAAGAGATCTAGAATAGCCAAGTTATCCTTAGCAAGAAAAGTGAAGCAAGGGGCATCACAATACCAGACCTTAAACTATACAACAAAGCTATAGTAACAAAAACAGCATAATATTGGCACCAAAATAGACCTGTAGACCAATGGTATAGAATAAAAGACATAGAGAAAAAAACCCACATAAATACAGTTATCTTAGACTAGACAAAGGCACCAAAAACATACATTAGATAAAAGATAGGCTCTTCAACAAATGGTGCTGGGAGAACTAGAAATCCATATGGAGAAAAAGGAAAATAAACCCCTATCTCTCACTGTGCACAGTGGATCAAGGACCTAGGAATTAGCTCAGAGACTCTGTACCTAGTAGAGGACAAAGTAGGCCCAAATCTTCATCAAGTCTCTACTTTTTAATTGTGGGCTATGTATAGTGACTTGTCTTTCAAAGAATACTATATAGAAAGGGATAGAAAAGAGTAAAGTTGTCATTGATTGCCCTGATAAGCACTACTTCCATTCAGGTGGTCAAGGCTAACATCAACAATAAGACATAATGATGATATGATAGTGGCACTTTTATCTCTGCAATTCCCTCCTAGAAATAAAATACCCTAGTCTAATCATAAGAAAACTCAGACAAATCCTAATTGAGGAAAATTCTACAAAATATGCAATCAGTAATCCTCAAAACTGTCAATATCATCAAATACAAGGAGAGTCTGAGAAACTTATAAAGGAGAGCCTTTGGAAATGTGGCACTGCTGATTGTTATGTGATGTCCTGGATATCGCCTTAGGACAGAAAAGAGACATTAGGGAAAAATCGGGAAACCGCAATGGAGTATGAACTTTAGTTAATAATATCGCATTAGGGTTGGCTTATTATGACACACTATTCTAGTAATGTAACATTAATAAGTGAAATTCAGAATGGGTTGCATATGAACTTGCTGAATTGTCTTGTCAATAACTCTGTAAATCTAAAACAAAATGTTTATATAATAATTACAAATAAGATGAAAACATTTAAACTGCTCTTCATCAGTTATCTTTGTTTTTAGAAAGAATTCAGATGGTTTCTTTCATCTTCTGTGCTTTGTAAGAAATAAATTCATGAAGAAAATTCAGCAACAAGTTCTCAACCACTCAAGTGTGATAATATTTAATTTTTATCTTCTTTGGCTCCCAACATCAATAACCATTTCAATTTTAGACAATGAGATTTCACTGAGGCAAAATGACATTTTGAATATTGTTAATTTTATTGTTGGTTAGGGTGGATTCCTGGTAAAGAATGATGAAATCATCTGGAAAATAGCAACTGCTTTTGAAGTTCCATGGCTGAGAGACATAAATAACTTCATGTACATGAAAACATTGTGTATAGTATATATTTCAGTGTAAAGATAAGTACTATTATCATTTCTGAGCTCATTTGCTTTCATTAAAGATAAGCTTTTAGGTACTCTTAATATGTTAAGCAAATCCTATGCACGGAATAACACTGAAATTGTTCTCCTAAGCTAGTTTATTCCTCATCCTCAAGCAGCCTTGTAGAGGTTTTAGTGTGTACGTTTTACTTGACATGTTTCCAAATAAGTGATCAGAGAAGAGAGTGGCATTGAAATGGAAGAGCCATTAAAATCCTTTGAATTGATCAGGTCCTTCCGTTCTTTCAGCTCTTTTGATGCCTGTTGGGATAAGGCTATACTTCTCTGATGATGCCTGTCTCTTGACAGCAGGTTCTGGCAATCAGGTCGATTTTGAGAACTGTTAAGAAATTGTTTTCTCATTTATAAGTGGGTTTTAGATCTTGTGTATCACGGTCTTATCAGGAATATGAGCCCCACCCTCAGTGTGATGAGCAGGTAATAGGGGTGTAGACCCACCTGCAGCCTTGCAGACAGAGTGTGCTGTACAGACATACAGATGTGTTTCCATTTAGTGCTTATCGTCCTGGAGAGATACTTAACAGCAGCAGGTCCTGATGTCACCATCTAAGAGTGTGCCAGCTATGCATGCCACTTCTTACTGGACATTTATATTCAGATGTCCCACAGACACATCCAACTCAAGAGGGCCACACTGAACTCGGCAACCTCCTTCCACATTGTGTCATCCCCAGTTCTTGGTGAACACCACCACCATGTGCCCATTTGCCCCAATCACAACCCTAAAAATCATCTTTGACCCTCCACCCCCGCCACGTGTATGGTATGTGTCTGTGTCTCCCCTCTCTCAACTGACTCACAATTACCAAATGCAAATGATTCAATTGCTCTTAAACATCTCTCAGAGTATGCACTGTGAACCTCAATGCCATTTAACCTAGGCAAGGAAAAGGTGGCTACAACATAGCTACTGTAATTTTTACTAATGTTGACTCTAGTCAGTCCCTTTCCTGCCCGTTTTTCACAGAACAAAGCTATTATAAAATACAAGGTGATCCTGCCACTTCCTATGGCTCCCCAGCATGCCCCCTTGTGTCAACTGTGCTGAATGACGTTCAGTTTCTTTGATATTACGTGTTATTTTTCCCACTGTGGGCTTGGCGGAGGCTATTTCTTATAGCTAGAAGATCCTACTGTTTTCCTTCTGTACCTTTTTCCACTTCCCTTCCATCTTTCACTCTCTCCTAATCTCTACTTTTGTCAGAATCATCTGAGGTTATTACTTTTTACAAATATATGTCCCTGCTTTACAAATCCTATATTCAAAGACTGGATTATGTGCTCATTGTATGTTCTTATGTTGGACCAAGTATTGTTTTTTCCACCTCCAGCTAGCCTGGATAAAATGATGAGAGCAAGGACCATGAACCTATTCATGATATAGCTGCATCTAATACCTGACCCAGCACCTGGCTCATACCAGATGCTCAATCAATAATTGTAATGGATGCACAAATAATTACAATTATATACAATGAGGGATTACATATATATTAAAAGTGGCAGAAAGTAAATATTTGTGGATCTAGATCAATCAGATCTAGATCAGCCAGTCTCAGAAAAGTGAGTTTGTTGTTTTTAATTTTAAATGTAGGTTTCAACAGGACATAAAAGGCAAAACAGAGTGAGGGATTAAGATTGCACACATGCTTATGTACTTGTGCTCTCTCTCCCCGCTTTCCTCCCTAAATCCATGTGTCTGTATGCATGCACATGTGTCCATGCATGCATGTTTACCTCTTAAAGGTAGAGGGAGATGGTGAGTGAAAATCATTGGACAGATCCCCCAGTTCCCTTGACTTGAAGGTAGAGAGCACAAACAAGTATTAGTGCAGAGACCTTGTTACCACAACTCAAGACTTTGCCATTGACATCTCAGGGACATGGCCTATGCTGGGTTCCTAACATGCTGACTTGATGTTTAATGAATCAATCGCCAGAGTGCCCCCAAGTGCTCCTGTGTCCCTCCTTCCAAAGCTCTCCTGAGGTTTATTCCAAGATTTGGTCATAATTGACCCATCAGCATGTGTGGTGATGCTGAGGATGCTGTGGAGAAGTTGGGATCCAAATGTTTCACCATGAAGCTGAGTGCAAAAGAAACTTAAAATCAGGCACATTCCAATATTATCTGGTGTGCTTTCCCCATATCTTATTTTTTTAAAGTATTCTCTTTTTACCAAAATAGAGTATCTTGAATTTAAAAGAAAACAAACGAACAAACAAAAAACACCTCTTAAAATTTCTAGGTTGACACAGTGGAGGACATTCCTTCCTTCCTCCAGACTACTAACATTCATAGCAACCTAGGAACATAATTAAGATTTTAAATATTTTATATTTCTTCCCTTTAACTCAAAGCAATTCTGAAGGTCAGGTTAAACCTCTTAAAATTGATCCTCTCCATTTTGATGGGTCCATGCTGTTCTCTGATATCGTGGGCACCACACGTTTTCTATAGAGAAATCTTGGCTCCTTAGCACTTCATAGTATACATGTGATTGTTTTTTCTGTATTACATCATAGTAAAGCGCTTCTATAAGACAGGGCTAAAAGAGACCTACTGTTTTCCCAACCCTCTTGGAGAAAAAAGGAATAAAAAATTCCTTTTTGGAATGATTACTCATCGGATATCAAAAACAAAGCTAAGAACTTTGCATCCATTATTTTATTGTGCTCCAAAATCCCAGCTTGGAAGGCATAAGCATCTGGTATTATGGGTAAGAGCACCAAGACTAGGGATGAAAAGGTTTCCTTAAGGATAGTTGATTAATACAAGGTAGAATTAGTATTGGAGCCCAGATCCTTTCAAGTCCAAAGACTATGGTCTGTTTCTTACCATTCCCTGCTTCAACACTCTTGTTTGGGTTAAGAACTGATTTTCCACTTAAAGAGGAATCGGAAGATCTCTAGGCAGTAACTTGTGGTTGTTAAAAGCATGAGCTCTCAAGCCAGACTGTGTGTGACCAGTTACTTTATCTGGGAACTTGAACTTCCAGTTCAGTTTCTCTGTGCCCTAATTTCCTCAAGTACAACTGGGGTTAATAATGGTTTCAGGAGTGTCAAGAAGACTTAAGGACTTTGCACCTGTACAGAGATTTGTACTTGTTATGCTTGAATTCGGGACCCCCAAAAGATCACCAGAGACCAAGATTGATGTCAGCAGCAAAGAGGTGTTTATTGCGAGCTAGCTCTGTCCTCTGAGCACATACAGCAACAGCTGACGCTAAGAGGCCCCAAGCCCAGAATTTGCAGTAGTTTTATACATTCTTTGGAGAAGGCAGGGACCCCCACATACATCATAGCATCTCTTAGCAAATCATCACACACCGCGGGAAAATCAAATAACAACTCTAAAACATGATTAGTGTATCAAGTGGCGGGAAAGAATCTGGAAAGAATTATTGGTTAGTTCAAGGGGTTGACGCACTTAAAATTAATCGGTTTAAATCGTGAGGATGTCGCAAGGGGGTACATGCCAAACTGCAGGGCGTCTAGTTTAGATACTGGTCACCACACCTAGGTGGGGGCCATCTGGAATTTCAGATATGTGGATATCTTGGCCTATCTTACGTGATCACCATCTGCGGCTTTTCCAAGAACTGTTTCCACAGAGCTTTTCTGTAGTATTTTCCTGACTTTAAGACTACAGTAGGTCAGAGGTTAAGTTTCAGAGCAAAATGAGGTCCCAAGTAGAATGAAATTGCTTAGGTCTTTCATACTGTCTGTGCTCATTGTTTGTGTTGTGGTTGTCTTTGCTATTGTCATCACTGAGGCCTTTTCACAGAAACATAGCTGCACACAATAGGGACATGCAAAAGTATGCTTTCATGCTATTCCTCAGGTCTCAGTAGTGGAGAAATGGGATGATTCCTGAGCCAAAATCATGTTTTTATGAATCCACATAGGACTCATCCACAGGCAATGCCAGAGAAGGGTGGTATAGTTATTCACAACCTATGAGTCATCGGAAAATTGAATCTTTCCTTGCTTAGACAGTGACAATCCATCTTTTTACGTGCAGAACCAGCAGTTTGAACTGGGGCTGTGACCTATTGCCTTAGCCCTTCCTAGAGAGAAGCTACCACTGGCATCGTTGAGAGCCTGCCCAGCCTAACACAACTATTGCAGGTGGCAGGACAAGTGGGCCCAGGCAGCCCACACATTTCAGAGAATCTGAGCAACTGGGTGAATCATTCAGATAGCACATTTCTAAATGTTCTAGCTAAAATAAATTACATGCATTTAACATTTCAAGCAGAGTATTGGCTCTAAAGTACACTATGACCAAATTGCACCAGCCAAATTTATAGGTAAAGATTACAGGCTTCAAGTGTGTTGGGGACATTATGGTGAATGTTTAAAAGATTACTAAAAAGTGGTAGTTTCACAGGCATCCCAAATCTTTAACACTGCTGAAGCCATTCTTTGCTTTCCTTTTCATCTTCTAGGGTGATCCATTTTGTCTTGGATATGGTTTGTCCTGCTAGATAATTATGTCCTGAACAGCAGTTGTTCACATTTCAATCCCAGTATGTTAAGCTCCCTGGATTAAAACAAACAAACAAAACGGAAAAAAAACCAGGAACATCCATTAATGCAAGAAAGGAAAACTAGGAAACTAAATTAAATGTAACAAGGATTTAACCTTAAGGCCAGACCTCTCTCAGTGTGTGAGATGACCTCAAGGTGTGGCTTTGTAGGGATGAAAGCAATCCTTCTCTTATGACTTGTGAAGAATTCTCAGATGCCCTTTGGGGTTGGATATCCATGGCACATGCTTTGTCTGTATTCAGTTTCCCTTTGTCCTTATTTCTTTAGTATTTCAGATTTTGCTCCTAGTTCTCATCCACCTCTGCTTTCCTTCTGTTACCCAGTTTAGTTTTCTGGGAAAGACTGGTTCATTTCATCAGCACTGTCAATACTTTGGCACCCAAAGAGCTCTCAAGTCTACCCTCATGTGCATACTCAGGGACCCCCACTGTGCCTGGGGCTATGACTTTGGAAGTGAATCCCCAGCACAGAGTTCTACACATAGAAACCACACAGGTCTGGTCTATTCACTAGTTGTGGGACAGGGGCTTCCAAAACCTGACAGGCTCTTGTTTACTTAGTGTTGGAAAAGAAAAACTATATATACCCATGTGATAATTTAAACTTCTTTTAAAAACTTGG
Organism: Marmota monax; assembly: GCF_021218885.2. Classification (NCBI taxonomy): domain Eukaryota; kingdom Metazoa; phylum Chordata; class Mammalia; order Rodentia; family Sciuridae; genus Marmota; species Marmota monax. The sequence continues at coordinate 2,472,862 of NW_026692881.1, forward strand.
CAAAAAAAAAGACTTAAATAACGTTCCAACTAATTTTTAAGATTTAATTTTGATTTTGTGGTGTGTCTAATAATATAGTAATTTTTATTCATTGCATTTCCTTTCATCTACTGTGTGGCTCAGCAGATTTTTCCTCTAAAGAGCTAAATAGCAAATATTTAGGCTTTGTGGACTTTGCCACAATTACTCAACACTGGGGTCCTAGTACAAAAGTAGCCATAGACACTATACAAACAGATGTGGCTGTGCTCCAGCAAAACTTGTTTACAAAAACAACTGCATTTGGCTGCAGTTTTTTTGCCCCCTGATTGTCCCAGTGCATGTGTAGTCTTGCTGTGCTCACACCCCTCAGACCACTCTGTGCATCTGTATTCTTTGTTGTCCATACTGCTCAGCTCTCTGACCCTAAGGATGCCTACTTCACAGAATTGCATGGGGGCTCCTCTGTTGGGAAATCACTCAGGGTCTCTTAAGTGGAGACAAAATATGAATTGCCCAAAGGAGAACTGATGCCTCCAAATCATCAACAAAGGATTGCGTCTGGGGGAAAATTCTAGCATTATAAAATGGAACGTTTTCTCCTAGAAATGAGGAGAATGGCACTTCTGTCACACAAAAGCATTCATATCTGCTTAAGCACAGACATTTTGCTGAAAATCAAAATGATAAAACCCTCTTCTGCCAACCCCCTAAGATGCTGGAAAGATAGCTTTAAGGGTGGGAGGTGGTCAGCACTCAAAACACATTCTGTTTTGACAATATCTTAACTCTGTTGTTCTCTCCTAAATGAAGTTGTTTTTTGAGCCATTTTCACCAAAACTAGGCTGTCATTTCTATATCCTGGGGGATGCTAGTACCATTTTACCTTTCAGAAAGCAAATATTAAAACAATCCCTAGGTATCCAATTTCTCTTCCCAAATGGTAGGTCTGCAAACAGCGCCCCTGGGCTTGTTTACTTGGATGAATTTTATTCCAACTGTGAGATACTTATTCAGAGTCTTCCCACAATTGTTCTTTCTTTGAAGGTTTCTTCCTTGGCTACTGTATGCTTTCTACCTGTCATAAGTGATCAATGGAATATTTGATTCTGACAAAAATGAACCTTTGTGTAAGACAAAGAAAGATTTTGATATGTTTCAGTTCAGGGTGACCCCCATGTCTCTGCTGCCCTAGCCCATGGCAACAACAGGGGAACCAGAATTTCTGTGCATCTCCTTCTGGGGATATGAGCTTCCCTGTAGTTTTAGTTTCTTAGTCAATGCTGGATTCATTCAGGAAGGTCACTCTGAACTTTTTTTTCTTAAGGTAGTAGCGTGTACACAGGGGACACTGAGAAAAGGAAGAGAGCTCTCTAGATATTTCTTCAGCACCATTGTCAGATCCTGCTTACCATTTTCTTTCACAGTTCCCCCTTTTGTAGCAACTTCTTTGCAATATCCCTGATAATCTTTTGATAATAGAGTAGGTTATGACACGATACTCCTGTGGTTGGCAATAGTAGTAAAACTGTCTGGATTAGAACCCAGTGACAGGGTAGTCAGTCTGCCTTAACTGAACCCCCCATGGACTATATGTGCAGGTTCAGGAACACCTAGTCCTGATTTCTCAGATGTCTCTATGGTCTATGACAAGTCAAAGCATATTCTGGGTGCATTCCCCCTATGTTGCTTTTTCTACATTTTATTTTAGAGTATGGGAACAAAACAGCAAAATTCCCAAGGAACTAGGAGATTAAAGTGAAGATAAAGAACCAGGTGATTGTAACACAGTGTGATCATTGACACGGGGAACCCCCACCTGGGTTCTCTAGGAGTATATGCTATGGAAGTTCCACGCAAGGGAGTTGTCATTGTCATGGAAGTTCATGGGTTTAAATGATATGCTTCTAACTTGATGGATGAGAGGCAGGGAGGACTTTCCAGGTAGAAGGGGTGGGGGGAGAAAAAAAAAAAGGTGCACAGGGACCTTGAGATTAGTAGAGAATGGAGACCTGACAGCAGACCAGGGGAAGAAGGCACAGGAGTCAGTGTTTAGAGGAAAATACTCACAGGTTCATACACCCTGGATCATTGTAGGACAGGCACCCATCCCTCTACTAACTGCTTTGTTCTCTCTGCTCCTATAATGGCAATATTGTTCAATTTTTGTTCAGATTAAGAGTTATGCCTGTGTCCTTCCAGTATCACATAACTTTAATTACATGTGTATCCATGCCTTGATTAAAAAAAAAAGGTGAAACTTGTTTTTGAGGTGCTTTCCACTTGATGGAAATTGCTTCAAGACTTTAGTTAAATAAATTATAATGAAGGAGATAATGAAGCAAGATGTGCTTCAACTTTGGAATCGGACACAATTGGGTTGGTTTCTTTTTCATCCCTTTTAGCATCTGACTGTACAACCTTGGGAAAGTCTCTTGAGATTTTCTGTCCTTGGAACATGGACAGAAAGAAGTTAATTACATGTTCCTCACAGTGCTGCCACAGGATCATTAAATATTAAATAGTGGAAGTTTTTATCTCCTTGCTTCCATTTCTATTTGGAAACTTATCTCACTGCAATTTTAAACCTACTTTGCCTCTTTCATTTGATTTTTGAGCTCTATGTGGGCCAAGATTACTGTTAAAACTGCTGCTACTTCTGTTTTTCTTCCAACTAAATGGTTTCTTGGTTTATGTTTCCATTTTTGAAAAGTTTGGGCTTGAATGGGGGTTCTGTGTTCAATGTCCTCTTTGTGCAAGAGGGAGAATGGGTGGTTTCTCTTTCAGCTTTCTCAGGAGTGGGGTAAAAGTAGATTGGGAAAAGAACAGAATTTCATGGCAATTTGAAGTGAGGGCATGAGTTTGAGTCCTACATCAATTCCTTTTAAATTGTGACATAAACCTCATGGAGCCTTTAATTAGGTAAAGGGGATGAGACTCTGAAGTTACATAATTTTTAAATGACAAAAGAATCGCAGTCCCTGCTCTAACATTAGAGCTTATGATGTTTTTGTGTGTGTACACAAGACCCAGTATTAGATGTCAGAAATCAGCATGGCCCTGTAAAAGGGATCAGACTTTTTATAGGTACTTTTTATGGTTCATCCTAGACAACTATTTGTTAATATTAGTCCACTCTAAAAATATATCATTAATCTTTGAGTTCAGGATTTCTCATTCATATTTGTAAATTAAGATTTCCTGCTGGCTTCTTCTTTCACAGAATAAATCAGTGTTTGTCTACTTGACCTCCCCTTTCTTTGAGAAGACTGGTGATTTTTGTATAGGGTTGGCTGGGATGGAGGGGCTTATTGCCAAGATTCATGAAGGGTCAAGAGACCTTGGAGAGCTATTAGGCAGGGAAACTCCAAATCACAGAATGAGGAAAGACAACATCCCCAACAGATATCTATTATCCATAGAAATTTTATTTCTTTTATTTAGTTTTCTTGCTTTCCTCTGTGGTTCCACATGATATTTACCATTAGTCCATATTCTATATAAAGTGTAGTTACTGCATCATAGCAATCATTATAATTCTGCAAAATTGGAAATGATATAAATGACCACATGACTTAATCATAAGACAGAATACCATTTAGCCACTTAAAATAATGAGGTAGGCTTAAGAGAACTGACATTTTAGAATGCCCATGATATTTAACCAACTTTTAAAACAGAATAAACAGAAATAAAATAAATGAGCCATAGCAACATGCAGCAACATGATCAAATCTCATTAACATAATACTGCACAACAAAAACTAGGCCTAAGAAAACATATAATGTGATTCCATGTATATATAAAATTTAAAAACAGGCACAACTAGTCTTTGCTGTTAGAAGTCAGGAGAGTGGCTACATTCAGTGGTTAGGAAGATGTAGACTGGCTCCTTGTGGGGTGCTGATTATGTTTCATTTATTAGTGTGGCCCACCTGTCCATGTTTATTTTGGAAAAAAAGCCTCGTGTTGTAAGTTTATGAGTTATTTATTTTTATAGTTGTCATACTTTGATATGAAGTTTATTTTAAAGGGCAGGATTTTAATTTTTTAAAAAAATCAGAAATCTGGGCTGTTTAACAACAAGGGCAAAAAGTGAAAGGTCATCCTTAAATGAAGTAAAGGACATAGAGGTCAAGACCATGAGCAAGCTACATTTCTAGGGCAACAAACAACGAAAGAGTAGAGGAAGCCAATTGGTAAATAAAGATGCAGCTCATACAGTGGAGGCACAGGGCATTCATGAATCTAATGTGAGGGATCAGCCAGGATCTCTACTGTTTTATTTCCAACTATAGTTTGAATACATATTTATAATAAACTCTTCAATAAACAATTTAAAATGGATTAGTTATTATCAGCATTGATATTGATAAAGAAATGTTCGTATTATTGTTGTCATCATTATTTAAGGAACTTCAGTGTGTATCTGCACCTGAAATTGATGACCCTGACTGTAGTGCTCATTTGAACTCTTCATTTTCCTTAGGCCCATGATATCTTGGAAATTACTTATTCTCAAGTGGTTTAAATGTTATATCTATATACAACTTTTGCTATGGATTTTCTTAACAAACTGTAATGATACATTGAAATAATAGTATTATTATTCTACCATTAGAATATATACTATGTAGTTTGTTATATTGACATTATTATACAATGTTATAGTAATAGAATCTTAAAAGTGGATGCTATTCTATAATGGTAGGAATGGAGGAAATTTGGATTGGGGAAACATATTAGATGTCAGAAATCAGCATGGCCCTGTAAAAGGGATCAGACTTTTTATGGTTTATCCTAGATAACTATTTGTTAATATTAGTCCACTCTAAAATATATCATTAATCTTTTGTTCATAGACATATTGAGTCAGGATTTCTCATTCATATTTATAAATTAAGATTTCCTGCTGGCTGCTTCTTTCACAGAAAAAAATCAGTGTTTGTCTACTAGACCTCCCCTTTCTTTGAGAAGATTGGTGATTTTTGTATAGGGTTGGCTAGGATGAAGGGACTTGGGGATAGGAAAGATGGTGGAATGAGAGAGACATTACCCTAAGTATGTGTATGATGGCACAAATGCTGTGACCCCACTTTGTGTACAATGAATTGAAGAGCATTCTACTGTCATGTATAACAGATAAACAATTTAAAAACCATTCATTTTTTTCTAATCAAATAATTTAATGTTACATACAGAGATTGTTATTTGCTTACTATGCTTTGGACATAAGTTTATAAAAGTTTTAAATGAATGTTATATTTTCATAAAAACCAATAGTTTCATAAAAATACTTTAAAAAACATATTTATGAAGATATTCAGTGAGCCAGTCATTGTGTTAAGTAAATACATTATACGAAGCTTCTCATTTACTATTCCAGTGACTCAGGAGATTATGGATCATGGCCACATTTTTACATTTAAAATTGAGTCACTGATAATAAAATTGCCTAGAGTCACATTACTAGTCACAGTAGGAGCATGGAACCGGATCTGTGCAGATTCCCCAACTCCACTGTCCATTGTGATGGCCTACAACATGGGTCACATAAGTACTTCAAATATGGCTATCCTGAGAGGAGCTGTGATATAAAATGTATACTGATTTCAAAGTCTTAGGGAAAAAAATAAAAGGAATGTAAAATGGTTCATTAATATTTTGAAGATGATTCCTTATTGAACTGATTCTATTTTAGATACAGTGGGCCCATGCTGTGAGGATTGCATTGTTGCGAGAGAAGCATCATAGAGCATACTGACACAAACATGATAGTGTAAGTCAACCAGCCCCTTAATATGGTTAAGAGAGGTAGTAAATACGAGATGTATAGACTCCTCCTAGGGTAACATAGCACATTGTTTTATGGTAAACATTATAAGATATAATAATATCTTTATATTATAAAGATAATAAAAACAAAGAATATAACTTGGTAAACTCAACTAGTAATATAGTTTTTATTATCATTATCAAGTATTAGGCACCATATATCCTTGCATGTGCTCTGCTTTTACATGACTTGATTGCACCAGATTTGTTCATACCTGCATCACAAGAACATGTGAGAATGCCTGGTACCTTGATGTTATGAAGTAGGAATTTCTCAGCTTTATTATGATTTCATGGAACTACTATCATTCTGTTGCATGGTCCATTATTGGTCAAATGTCTTCCTTTGTATGACTATAGCCAGAAAAGTAAAGCACTACCTAGAGAGCAGGTATCTGGACTCTGATTACACCTGCCTCAGGACCACTGCCCCTAGAATAGTTCAACATCAGCCTGAAAAGGACAAATAACCACAGGTTCTTTGCAAGGACCTGACTTTGCTGATGACATTAATTAATCTCACAAGGTCACCACTGATCTTTGGGACAAAGGAGTTGGAGTTTTTTCACATACATCTTACCTGGCGAAGGTACATAGAGATCCATTACACCAATCCAGAGAGGTCTGAGTGTCCCTTTGGGTTGAGAGGATTTCAGTGCATGAGGCTCCCACTCTCTTAAAATAAGTCAAATATTACAATATTCCTATAAGCCTCAGGGTCATATTCATCCCATTGCCAAGAAAATGGAATTTTGTCATTACAAGTCACAAGTCTTGCTGTAAGAATGTGCCTTTGCCAATAGACAGTGAATACCAAATGATAAAAGTTGGGGTTGAAGGTCAGGATTGGGGGACAGTTATTATAGGTTGAGGACAAATGGAGTTCTCAGACCTTTTAAAAGTGAAGCCAGAAGCCATAGATTGGTTTTACCTTATGATTGAGAACTCACTGATAGATTTATTTTGATTCAGTTTGCTTCTTATAATTTATTTGTGAAAGAAATAGTACTTGGAAAGACAGTGAATGTTAGACATACCAATGAGAGGAACCAGGGCTTTTCATAGATTTTTTTCAAACTGTTTTATAGCATTCACTTATCTGTAGTCAGCCAGAGCTGTTCTGTTTGGGAAAGGAGGGAAGGAGATAAGGTTTATTATGGGCAAGGTTTATATTTGGTGGGGAGTAGAGGGAGAAGCAGAGGAAATTACAGGTTGAGTATAAATGTGTTTATGAATTTAAACTGTTATTTCCCCTGAAATATCAAATTTAATGGATAATGCACATCTAAAAGCACTTTGCATGAACATAAAATATAATTTTGAATGTCAACATTTTATTGTAATTAATATACTATTTCAAAATATTTTAAAAATTACCTTTCCATAGTTAACTGCAAAGAGCAACTGAGTGAATCTCTTACATAAATGGAACTCCTCCCCATCAAAATTATTGTTGCCTCATTATGTTGGCCCATTAGAGAGAAGACCCACTGGAAAATGTCATCATGCATTCAACCCATGAGCTGCTCAGTTTACCAAAGGATATAGAGTACCCACCTCATGCAGAGCCAGATACCAGAACTGCATTCCAGGAGTGAAGGTGATAGACTTGCCCTTTTAGTCTTGGATTCATGGAAAAAGACATGTACATTTTTGGTACAAGATAATGCAGTTATGAAAAATGTACAAAAGAGCAGGAGAAGAATTTTTAGACCTAATAGTATTTACCAGAGTAATAGTATTTACCAGTTTTTATGAATCAGTGGGTATCACCATCTATTCTAGCTGGCAACCTATCCTGGGTTCACTAATCTGATTATTCCAATAACTTAAGAAAATGGCAAAGAAAGCATGCAAACACACAGAAGTTCCTTTGCAAAATCCGAGACTGCTCTCTGCCCTTAGGGTTCCATGGAAAAAGAGAGAGCCATGGAATTTTTTATTCTTATATAGGGGACACACAAGGGGAGGTTCCATGGAACATTCTATCCCCAAAAGGGCAAAGGGTTAAGATTACGAAGGAACAGGTGAGTGAGTGTAACTCAACCCCAGCAGATGATGCCTACTCCTGGAGCCACACCTCATTATCCAAACAGGTAATGCCCAAGTCACTGCAGAATGCAATCATTGTTCAGAACCTCTTGCTCCAGGACTTAAAGGCATCCGCATCCAGGGTAGCTCCCGACAAGTGGGTATATTAGTTTTCTAGGGCTTCTATAAAAAAGCACCACAAACTGGTGACTTAAACAAGTTAATTCAAGTGTATTAGGGTTCTGAGGACTAGAGGTCCAAAAACCAGGTGTTGGCAAAAGGACAAGTTCTTCCTGAGGGCTCTAAGGGGAATCTGTTCCATGCCTCCTTTGAGGTTCTGGTGAATTGCTGGCAATCTTTGGTGTTCTCTGACAGAGTGGTCTGCTGATTTCCACCTTCATCATTCCATGATATTCCCCCTTCCCAACTCCTATATTACCCCTTTTGAATAAAGATACAATAATATTGGATTACAATCCACTTCAATAGGCCTTTCTTCATGATCTGCAAATATCCTATATTAGTCCATTTGAACCATTTTAACAATATACTTGATTGAATAATTTAAAAACAACAGAAATTTATGTCTCACCTTTCTGGAGGATGGGAAATCCAAGGCTAGGAGCCATCAGATTGGATGTTGGTGAAGCCCTGCTCTCTGCTTTGTAGATCCTGACCTTTTTGCTGTGTTGTCACTTAGCTGAAGATTCAAGGTTGATTCCTCCAGCCTCTTTTATAAGGGCACTGATCCCACTAATGACCGTGGACTCTGATGACTTAATCTATTCCCACCTCTTATTACTCTCCTACTAGGAATTAGATTTCAACCCATGAACTGGGGGAGGGACTCCAGACCATCCAGATCCTCTCCAACTGAAGTCATATGCACAGGCCCTGTGGTTAATGCTTCAACATCTTTTGCAGGACACAATTCAATCTGTAATGCTGGGGACTCTGCAAGTAGAAAATGGGAGAGAACTTTCAGGTAGAAATAAAAAGTTAAAGACATGGTGCATGCCAGCATCTCTTGATCATCTCTGCTTCTCTGCACTTGGAAGGTTGCAAAGGAACCCCCCCCCCCCCCCCCAAGAAGCATTCTCAGGACTTGAAGCAAGGTTCAGGGATCTGATTCTGTCTTTCTTGTGCTCTTATCATATATTCGCTGTGTCCCACACAGTTCATAGAATTCCTTTAACTTGCCTTCAGGATCTTTTTTTTCTCTTAATGTATCTATCAGACCATTTTACTCTTTATTTTTTGTGACCAAGTAAAAAATATAAATCCCAGTTTCTGAGCATCCTAGATATTGTTTTCCTTCCTTTAATTCTCTTTCCTGTTTGAAGTGTGTTTGCTGTTTCCTGTTAGCTCCTAATATTTTATTCTATCCTCAGCATTTGTTGATACTGAAATACAAAATTCAGGAGACCCTCTATCTAAGAATAATTAATATTATAATAAATCCATTTAAATTTAATCCAGTTAAAATGAGCACAAAAAGTTCAGCCTCCACAAATTATGAGGTTGACTTGACAGGTTGAACTAAATGATGGAATTATACAGGGATGAATGCTGGGGTGAAGACTCGTTTAACAATTTGTGAGTTCATTAGTAAATATTGTTGTTGTATTATGGTGACTTTTGCTTTCCTGTGTAGACTCAGAACTACAGGGCCTTAGATAATGAATTCTTGAGTAAGAAGGAGCCCCAGTGGTACTGTGAGGTTGATTTTTAGAATGAACTATTAGAGAAACCACACTTGCATTTGTCACCTGAGGGCAACACATGGAGTCTGATTTGCATATGCTGAGTATACAGTTGTGCAGCTGGAAAAGCTATTGTTCCTGTATATGACTTACAGGTGCGTGTTTATGTGTGTGTATAAACCCTACATTTCTTGATTTATGTAAGTTATACTTACAGACAGGATTAGTGGTAAAAAGGAGATATTCTCAAGAGGTACATAATCTTAGCCCACATACCTGGAGGGGGGATCAGATTTAGAGACACCTTCTGGATCATTTCCTGTCCATCATGAACATACTTTTTTTTTTTTAATCTTCAATATGGTTATCTCCACAGGGAAATGGTGTCATAGAACTACAGCTGTGATTTTCTTGTGGGACTATTTTGTTCTATTGCCACAGTTCACCACGACTTGCAGAAAGTCTTCTAACATTCTAAAGACTGCTTCAGTTTCCAGAAGAACTCTCATCAAGCTGCATTGTGTGTTGGAATCTGAACACTAGCTGCCTAGTTAGTAGACATCATGCAAGCCAGCACGTTTTCCGATTCTGTGTCTCTGGGGACAAGATGCACAATTTCCTTTTTAAAGGATGTGTGTGAGGGAAAGGGTGAAAGAGCCTATGCTCCAAGGAAGACTGTTTCCATTATATCCTCCAAAACATGTGGGAAGCAAATTCCAATCCACCGGTTGAGAACTGCAATGAATAAAGAAAGTGGCCTAAGGATAAATTCCTTAAATTCAAATCTCAGGGCACAGGCCAAAAGAGCCAGAGTCAGCAAGTCAACGAATGCCTCTGGCTAAGGCTGGTTTTGCATAAGGGAGTGCAGTAATCTAAAAGGTTTGTTTTGTTTTCACTTAAATACTAGGTTGGATGATGGGAAAGGCAGCGGAGCACAACAGACACTAGTATGGCAATTTGTAAATCAATGGATGTGTAACTGATGTGAATCTGCAATCTGTGTATGGGGTGAAGGTGGGAGTTCATAACCCACTAGAATCAAAGTGTGGAATATGATATGTCAAGAAATTTGTAATGTTTTGAACAACCCACAATAAAAAATTAAAAAAATAAATAAATAAATAAATAAATAAACATATAAATGATGCACAAAATGACAGGTGGTTGTTGTTTTCTTTTTTTTTTTTTTCACATTTATATGCTGCATATTAGTCTATACACTTTGTGCTCACCTATTTAATGCCTAAACAAATATGTGAGGTATGTAGTACTTTCTCCATTTTATTTGGGAGGAAAATGATTCAGGGAAAAAATGGTAATTGCCACTGTTTAAACCCAGGTGTACTCAACAGCCAACCACAAGGCCCCCTTGATAGGGTGGCCTGAGGGAAAAGGAGAGTCCCAAGCCAGGCCACCTGCCAAAAGAATTGTACTAATGTTGTTTTTTGAAATTTCTCCATAATGTTACCTTCTCTCATTTGATCCATTATAAAGTGAAATATATTAATGCAAACAAAGGGGAGAAAGTGCTTTGTATAATAGCAAAGGAAATACTCCATGGAAGGGCTGGGAGACTCAGAGGAAACACTTTTCTGATTTTTATTTAACTGAAGATTGATCTTGCCCTCAAAAATGACCACATCTGGGTTTGTAAATACAGAATGCAAAAAATGTTAACATCCCCTAGAATAGTAACACATATTAGAACCAAATCTAATTGCTAATATTCATTAACTTATTGCCCCTGTCACTCCACCAAATGCCAGATATGTATAGTTCAGTCTAATATTTAATGGTTACTCTGCCTTAGGTATGAAAGAGCCCATCTTCCTATAATGAAGGCAATCCTAGACTCAGATTGCAAGTAAGGTATTTGCCAGTTCCTGGAGTAAGGCTGAAATTATAGATCCTAAACCCAGGCTGAAGTGGTGGAGGATAAGGCAGCACTGGGGAGAGTAGCTTACACTGTACTTTTACACGTGACATCCTCTTCTTAGCATGGTTCTACATATACAAATGTCTGCTAGACATCTCTCCTTGGATATTTTATATGGTTAAATTCAATAAGTCTCATTCTGAGTTTGACATCCTCCCTTAGGAGCATCACCATGAAGTCCTTTGAGTGTTTTCACCCTAAGGTTTACCTCTGTTTATTTCTGTCTGCACAACTGTGACTACTGTTAAAACACCCATCATTCCTCACCTGAGCTGACATTAATAGCCTTTCTCCTAGATTCACTTTATCCTACCTAATCATTCCCCCACATTACGGGAAAAAGACATGAGTGTTACCAAAGCGTACTTCTCTCCAGCCCTTTGGTACCTTTCTCCTGTTAGGATGACATATTCATGGTAAACTATGTCCCTCATTATCCCTTTGTTGTTCTGCTAATCTGCTTGTGCTCCAGATTCCTGAACATGCATACCACTTTCTAGTTTACCTCAGGGCTTTTGTACAAGTTATTTCCTTCTTTGGACAACTCTCAATATCCTAAAACTTTTGTCTAATTGACTCTTATATTTTCTATCTCTGGACTTTGTGAAGAGGTGGATGCCCCATATGATGTGCCTCTAAAGCACTTTATACTTCCTCCTTCTAACATGTTCTATAGTCAGTTTTTCATATTTACTATTGTGTTGACTTAATTAAGGGCTGTGTACTCTAGACAATAACTAAGCTCATCCAGGAACGTCTATGCCTATTTATTCTATTTATTCCTAGCATCAAACCTAGTGTCTGCATACAGTTGGCACTAAAAGTATATATATTTTAAAAGAATAATCAATTTCTCTTAAAAGGAAGGACAGTAAGAGTAATTTGATCATTTAATATCTTCTGTATACTTTTGTTTAGAGAAAAAATAAAGACTTTATCTTTGGAGATTGGATAAAGAGAAAATGCCTCCTTCCTGAGGTCAGAGGGCATCCCTAGACCAGGTTGGTGGGGGGGGGGGTTCCTATAGGAAAGAGTTTGTCTACTCTATGATTAACCAATGCCTATTGTCACAAGTAGACTTGAAATATTTCCCAAAAGTTTCACTTTTGTGGTTATTTTTCTTACTTTTAACTTAAGCTTTATCTTTCACTAAATTTTTCTGTTTGGTGGTGTTGGATATTATCAAAAAGGCTAAAAATATGAAGCTTTGTCTTTGAGATATACTTTGAATGTGTTTCCTCCTATATTCTATAAGTTTATTAAGGAAAAAGTATTTATTGAACAGTTTCTACAGGTTAATCAGTGTAATGCTATGATGGGAAATACCAGAGGTCCTTAAACAAGGGTACTAGCATTCCTATTTGATAAGTGAGAAATTAAAGTACAAAGAAGTTAAATGACTGGACAAAATTGGCCAGAAGTGAAACTCAAATTTAAATTTAGATCTCCCTGATTCTAGATCCCTTAAGTTTTCTGTTATGGGATTCCAATTCACAGACTTTTCACTTGCTCATGAACAAGCTCACTAGCCATTTTCTCTTACTGTTAAGCTGTTCTTGGACCCAGAGCCCAGAAAATTATAGTAAATCTATGGTGCTACCTTAAGAAATCATTACTACAATAAAATGTTTAAAAGGACAGGTGGATTCCTATGCAAGATTTCATCCATCATACAGTTAGCGAGTGTGTTTTATAAGCCAAATACTACAGGTTTCAGGGGGACAGATTTTGTTTTCTTAAAGTGTATATATAGCAGATAGTAAACCATTTATTTTAGATAATTCATTATATATATATATACACACACACACACACACACACATTACCATTGCTTTAATCAGATGAGGAAATTGAGGTCATAAAATAAAGGAGTATACTGTGCTCATTCATATGAAAAGTGTTCAAAGGGCTCTGTAGTGCTCAGCTTTAATCCCAGCTATTTGGGAGGTTAAGTTGGGAGGATCACAAGTTTGAGGCCATCCTAGGAAACTTAAAAAGACCCTGTCACAAAATAAAAAGGGATAGGGTAGAGCATTTGCCATGCTTATGCAAGGCCCTGGGTTCAAACCCCAGTATTCTAAGATAATTTTAAAAAATAGGCCAGAAGTGAAATACAATACTGCCAGCCTCCTGGCCCTTCGTTGCCTTGGAGTTCTTGGGTAACACTCCATGAATCAAATGCATTAGTCCATCACCTTAGCTACACCTGGGTCTGTAAATTCACTTGCAGTCTTTGTGCTTTTAATTTCACTCTTGATTTAAACTCAGAATTGATTTTTTTTTTGCATTTCCCCAGGCTGCTTTTTACTAGCTTCAAATAAGCAGAAACATACCACATAGATTTTACATGGAAATCAATTATTCATTTTAGTGGGAACAGTCTTATTTTTGTTCTCATTTTAATAGATATTATTGTCATCTTCAAAATCCTTTTTAGTGGTAGAAACAGGGTAGGGAAGGTTGTCACATGCAATTCATGATTCTTCCACTGTAGTCATCAACTCACAACAATTAAATAAAATGGACGGCTTGGGAATTGGCATAGCTATTTATTTGATTCCAAGTTCAATTGGAAAATTTAATGAGCTTATACACATGGGGTAGAAAGGAGGATTTTCTTTTAAGATGGCAGAGTGTTCAAACAAGGACTTGATGATATATTTTGTAACCCTCTGTGAACCTTTCCAAATTTAAAATATTCACTCATTATTGCTGTGGCCCCATGATTGCCTCTTTTCTTACACTGAACATGGAAATAAAGCCTAATAGAAATAAGGCATTATCCACATTTCTGAGTATTTATTCAGGCTGGAATATCAGAAAACATAAAGTAAACCTGAGAGAACATTTCTAAAACACTAGCTTGCAATACATTTCAACAGGATAAAGTACTAGAAAATGTGCAATCTTATTTAAAGAGAGGCTATAGTACCAGGTTTCAGAGAAAGAAAACAGGTCCTGGAATTTGAGCTGTGTACATGTAGATTTTGATCCAGGTTTTCTAGGTCTGGTACCCATTTGCCTAATTCCCAATGACTTTCTGCAGTCCAGTTTGCTGGTAGAGGAACATCACAAATAATTGGCTCTTTTCTACTGACTCTGGAAGCTTCTGGGTACATCTTGGAAGAACCACTGAAAGTCCTGGTGTGGGGAATTCTGTGTCCATGAGTCAACCTACAACTTGTTTTTTGTTAGCTGTGGATTGGAATCAGCACTAAATAAAACAAGGCCAAAACAAAACTTCCAAGCACATCAGTGCGGGCATGCAGGATGTTGAGAGCAGTATGCCCATCCAAGATGAACATGAACAGTGAGAATAACTGCTTTCGGTATATCATGCTCCAGTATCTACTGAAGCCTGCAGACAAATGATTTCACCATTTTTTTTAATGGAGCTTTGTCCTGTGAAGAGGACTTTGGGAGCATAGAGTCACAGTGAAAAGGCCAAGGTTGGATGGAAAGGATCCCCAAAGGAGGAACCTGGGCTGGATTTTAAAATGGGTGGAGTCAGTGGCAGGTGCTCAATTCAGAAAAGAGGTTTTGTGTGCAGCCTTGGAGGACTTGGTGGTAAAGGCAACGATTCTAACTCTTAAACATTTAGCTTGAGTTACATCAACTCTCACCCTACTTTAATCTGAGAATCCCTGTGAGGATGTTAAATATCTGATTTACTCGGGTAACAAGTTTTAGCATGCCAGTGATGTGACTTTGGTACAAGGTGCTGGGAAAACAGTGGTGAGCCAATTAATTAATCAGTGAAAAATGCAGTCCCCTGAACCAGTGGAGCTTACTATATAGTGCACTAATTTAGGGGCTAATGACATTTAATGTGGGGTCAAAGGAGTAGTGGCACTTAGAAGAGAATAATATTCCAGAAGGAAAAATAAAACTGCATGTATCATGACTGAAAGGAGTTAAAATATTAGACATGTCAGGAAAAAAAAGGTAGGTGGTATCATACTGAAGTCTTTTTAGATAGTGTAAAAGGTTTGGGATAGTATTGTCAGTCTAATAAGGAGCCAATACCAGTCTTGAAAAAAATAGAATACACATTCATGAATAAATATGTGTATATGTATATATACATGATTTTAATTTATTAAAAAGTTCACATTGCTTGTGTCATTTGGTACAATCTGGCATAACCATTAACCTATGAGATGAACACTGTAATTAAGACAGTGAACCGTAAGTGTGAGTCTGCAAAACTTCCTCATGTCACTGTTATCTCTTCCCCACACCTGACCCCAGATATCACATTCATACTTTGTTCATAGAGTAGTTACCACTTTCTAAAATTTTGTGTAATTGGATTTATCCAACATGGGCTTGTTTTTCCTGATTTATTTCATTCATCATAATAATTCTGAGCTTCATCTATATTGTTGCTTATATCAATGTTTCTTTTTATTGCTTAGCTATTTTCCATTGTATGGATATACTACAATTTGTTAATTCACTACTCTGTTAATAGGAACTTGGCTTATTTCCAATTTTTGGCTATTAAAGTTATTATGAATATTTGGATGTGTAATTATGCTTATTAATATAATAATGAACTAAAACATTAATAATTATGAAATTATTAACATTAAATACCTAGGAATGCAGTGACTAAATCATAAGGTAGGTGTGTAATTTTCTGAGGAGCTATTTTTTAAATTGGTACATCATTTTACATTTCCATCAAAAGTACAGGAATGCTCTAGAGTGCTCATTGTTCCATATCCTTGTCAACACTGTGATGAGCCTTTTATATTAGCTGTTTTAGTAGTGATTTCATCTATAACAATATGATTTAATTTGAAACTCCATAATTACTACTTTGGGTTTCATTTTAGGTACTTATTTGCTATCCCTATATCTTTGGGAAAATGTCTATTCAGATCTTCTCATTTTTTGTCTTCTGACCTGAAGTTACTTTCATCCTTTTCCTATAATATTGCAATTGTGTCCTTATGTAGGTAAGTGCTGTGCATTTAGAGAGGTTTGTCTTATTTATTATTCCCCACAGCTTTTGCCATATTTGGTCCAAAGGACATAAAAACATGTTAAATACTGAAAATTTTTTCTCGCTTTTAAACTGGGTTGCTTATCATCATCATCTTATTGAGTAGTAAGAGATTTTTATAGATACAGCTCTATTGTTGGCAAAGTATTTTGCAAATATTTTTCTCAGACTGTGCCCTGCATGTTAATGAAATCTTTGAAGAACAAATGTAAATGATGTTGAAGTCCACACCATTCATTTATAAACATATCATACTTTGTCTTTTGTGTTTTAGGTAAGAAATTATTTCTGAATCCAAATTACTAAGAGTCCCTCCTATAGTTCTGATTTCATCGTTAAAATTTAGGTTTGTTTTTCATTGAGTTTATATTTGTGTGAGATTAGGGTTAATGTCCATTTTTGTGACTATAGCTCTACTATTATAATGTAACATTTTAAAAATATCCTTTCACTATAAAAAATGACTTTTGTCAAAAGTCGCAGAAAATAATCTATGTATGTTTGAATAATTTCTGGACTCTCGTCTGTTTTGTCTAGAATTACGACAATATCGTATTGCTTTGATTACATAGCTTTATCGTAATTCTTGGACTAAAGTACTATAACTTTGTTCTCTTGATTTCAGAAAAGCTGTTTTAACCACCATAATTCTTTATTTCTATATAATATTTAGAATCAGCTGGACAATTTGAATGACAATGACAAAATGCCTTCTGAGATTTTTAATAGGATTGTACTCAAGACATCACTTTTCTCCAAGGTGATGAATTGAGTCTTTTAGTCCATTAACATGACTGTTTAGGGTTGTTTTTTTTTTTAATTCCCTGAGTAATATTTCAAATCTTTTAGCTAATAGGACTTGTGTATGTTTTTATCAAATTTATCACTATGTATTTTAAGTTTGAATTCTAGTGTGATAGTTTTGTTTCAATTTCTAACTTGTCACTATTAAACAGATATGACTTTAATGTTTTAATCCTGAAACCTTGTAATCAGTTAGCTTCCTAACACTTCTGTAGATTCCATCTGCATAGATGAAAAAAAAGGTCTTTACAAACAACAGGATCATCAAACTTTCCCAATCGAAATGATTTAATTCTACTTTTCTTATTGCTTTGACTAACTCTATCCACCCTTCCAACTTCTTTTCAAGGGTGTACTATTCTTTGTCCCTGCTCTTAGGAACAGAATGTTCAGTTTTCACAATTATGTATATTTTAAAAGCTCTTCTTTATCATGCTGAGTGCCTTCTATGTCTAGTATTTGAGCTTAAATCAGAAATAAGATTTTTATTAAAGTTTTTCATAAACTTCCATACTAATAAATTTTAACCTATTAAATGGTAAAAAAATAATAATTTTAAAATACGGAAACAACTTGTATTCTTTAAATAAACTCTAGTTAGTTGTGAAGGACTAAACTTTTTGATATCTTGCTGTATTTTATTTCCTAAATTTTTGTTAAGAATTTTTGCATCACAATGATGACATCATAATTTGAATATATCCCTTTCCTAAAAATAAGGCATGTGCTGTACCTGAATAACTTTAATATGAAGGAGAAACACCTAAAATGTTCACTTAAATGATTTCCATATTACAAGGTCAAAGATGAATGCCATAGTTTTTGTTAGTAACAAAATACAAATCTCCCTCTGTGATTCTGACATAGATGGTCCATATTCTGAGAATTCAGTCTTCAAAGTTGAGAGCTTGAATAATTCAAGGAGAACTAGTATTTTATGTTCAGAGAGAGAAATGGGTACAGATGCAGTTAATTTTGTGTTAGAAAGGTGGAGTATCTCTTCTATACTGGCTTCATTTTTCTTATGACATGTACAGACAATGTGAGCATGGAAGGAAGGATGTATCTGATGTTTGAATAGTGCTGGGGTCTACATGGACCCAAAACTCTTGGTGAGATGGAAGAACTATTTCACTAGATATAATTTTGATATGAATCTGGGAGTATAAAATAATTGTGGCTGCAAAGTAAAATGTTTTGTTTTTAAATTTTCATTTTTTGTGTGATGACAAGCTACAACCTAGGTAACAGAGGCTGAGTTGTATTGTGCTAGAACACTGGTATTGATGAGGTCACAGAGGGCATGATATACTACTTGCTTGCATATGGAAATTCTATTTCCTGAGTGATGTCAATCATAGTAACAGAAAGATGAATGGGAGGCAGACAGCCAAGAACCAATCAGACTCAGAAAACCATCCAGGGACATCAGCATCTTGGAAGCCAACAGGGGCACAGGAAAGTTCAGATGGATATATATTTATTTTTCCAGCTCATTATTATGGACCCTACCACAGTTTCAAAATCATATGTCCTAAAGCCATGGAATGTCTTTTGATAATGAAATTTATAATTCTGATATCGATGTATGAGTTATGATTTAGCCATGTAGATGCAGGAAAAGAAAAAAATAGCAACCATTTATCCTATAGAACTTGGCAAAGAAATTGAATCAAAATAACTTCTTCATGTTTTTTCCTATTCATGACAGGAACAAAAACGTTGGCTTTCAAAGTATCTTACCAGTTTGGGAGGACAAAGATGGAGATTGTAGCTGCTGTGCCCTGCTAGCATCCATTCTAATTCTGTTTTTCACATTCACAGAGAGTGAAGAAGTTTATCAAAGGCAGGTGCTGTCAATTTCATGTATCATCTTTGGAATTGTCATCGTGGGCATGTTCTGTGCAGCATTCTACTTCAAAAGCAAGTAAGACCATTTCTCTCAAGTGTTAAAGTGCTCTGAGAAATAACCTTTTATCTTTCTTTATGTTCTCAGTCTCTGCTCCAAGCAGAGGGATCCTGTGCAAATGGGTTCATTAACCATCTGCAAATGACTCAGACCTCTTAGTAGACTGCAGGGAGCATGTGAACTGGGTGTGTATGTCTGTATGGGGAGTGGGTGTTATCTTTGCACATAGCAATCATTTGTACTAGTTGATTACCTGCCTGCATTAAAGGCTTAGTGTCTGCCTGTCACTAAAGTACTGACTTTGAAACAGGGGAGTTACTGCTGTGACACTAAACATTATCAACCATTACCTAGCCTTTCCTGAAAGAAACTACAGAAAAAAAAAAATCTCTCCTGCTATTTTTACCTGATACTCATAAAGGTTTTAGGCAAATATGAAGAATCCTAAAAAAATGTATTAGCTCACCAGTTGACATACATATGTTGAATTTGCCCTGAAGTTCATTTGCCAAGAAACTTGACCTTTGGCAAATGAAGGTACTTACTTTTGACTAATAAAGGAGAATAAAATACATCCATATACACACAAAAGTGTTTGTGTATGTATTTTTTTTCCAAATTAACTCTGATAGTTATTTTAAGTTCAGATTACATCATTTCCCTAAATAAGAAATGCAGATAAAAACATTAGCCTTTTCAATTCTTGAGCCTTAAAAAGTTGGCTCAGATTTTACTCCTACAGCTTGTCTGGAATCTAAGCCAACATGAAATTGCTTTTCATAGGAACTATATTTTTCTAACCATTTGCTCTTCTAAAAATGAATCAGTTTCCAGATAAAATATATAATACCTGTCTGCATGTTGTGTATGTTAATTAAAAACAAAATATTTTACCCCTTAAAAATAAATGACAAACTCAGTAAAGATTATTTTAAAATTATTTCAGGATTGCTATAAAAATAGTACACAGAATTCCTATACAGCCTAGACCCAGTTTCCTCTATTATTAATATATGGTTCATCTGTCATAATTTATGGAATAATATTGATAGAAAGTCCATACTTTCAGATATCTGTAGGTTTTTATTTGTTTACCTACTATCTTTTTCCTTATTCCATGGCCTCATCCAGAACACTATATTTTATTAGCCAAGATGTGCCAAAGAAATATGATGGCTATGACAATTATAACTTCCCGAACTGGAAAGTTAGAACTCTTTGTCAGGCACACTGAGCTTTTCACACTTTATATCCCAGTTGTCAAAACAATCTGAGTGGTGGATTTACTGGAAAATACAGTATTAGTCAGCTTTTCATTACTATAACAAAATACCTGATAGAATTACCTTATGAAGAGGAAACAATTATTTTGGCTCACAGTTTTGTAGATTACAATCCATGATTAAATTACCCATCACTGCTTTTGGTCCTGAGGCAATACATCATGGTAGGAACATGTGGCAGAGGAGGTCTGTTTCTCTTATAGCTGAACGTTGGAAAAGAGAAAAAGAGGAAGGAGTGGAGTCCCACTCTCCTCTCTGAGGGCATTGCATCAATGACCATAAGACCTTCCACAAGGCCCCACCTCTCTTAATAGCATCAGTTAGGAGACAACACTTTACTCCGTAAGCTTTTGGGAGATATTTCAAATCCAATATTGCAGATAATATGAAAATTTATTTTGAAATATCAACTTTTCAAATCAGCAAGGTAGAAAACTGCAGATACAGGGCTCTGAATCTCAGCAAGTGTAATTGACAAAACCTATTTTAAATTACTGTGCTATATTGGCTCATAAAGTCCTCCAAATGATGAAACTCTTCAGAGCAACTTAGGATTTCCCACTCTGGTGGAGCCTCTAGCACTTTAGGGAGGTCACAAGGCTGTAGTGGTCAGGATTTTACACCAATCAGCCACAGTGGGAGTTTCTTAGCCTCAGTTTCCTTTTAGGTGAAATATGTACCAAAACAACATCTACCTTACAGAATCACATTAAAGACTGAATGGGATAATGCTATACAGGTCACAGCACAGTGTTTGAAAGATTAAATACTCCACAACGGCTCGGTATTTTTAACACCTATAGTTTTCCACTCCAAGACTTAAAGACTATGTTGCTACAAAGTTAAGAGCATACACCAGAGGATGTGAAGGATAATCACACCCAGCAGAATGTTAGAAGGGTCTCCTAGTAAGAACTGCAGATGAGCAAGAAATAGTGTATTTAACAATAAGCAAATTACTATGAAGAAGCAGTTAATCACTTATTTTTAGAGTATAATTTGTAGTTGTACCACATTTAAGTAAAAGACTGATTATGGTAATCACAAGAATGGAGAACAGCTGGATAACTAAAGAACTTCTGTCTTTAGGGCTGTCAGTCTCACTCTCTGGGCCTCCAGTAGGCTCTGAGACCATCATCTGTTCCTTGGGCTCAGCGAGGGTTCAGGGAATTTGTTGGAAACACCATTCAATGCCAGGTTCTTCATGGGAATCTCAGAGGACCAAGCAGGGGGATGAGTACTCATTGGAATATTTCCCTTCTCTCTGCTCACCCAGGACACGTTTTTTGAAAAAATATAATGATAATAGTGATGCCTTTCCAACTGGAATGCCATTTCTCATTAGAGACCTAGAGTTTATATTTCCTTCTCTTATAATTTCTGGAATAGTCTTCCTTTATTTTTGACAGAAATGCCTTGCCCTACCCCAACCACTTAGTACACACTACTGAAAACAATATTGATTTTTGTAAAACCCTGGCAAAAGCGTCTTTTGTGAATTCTTGGATTTGTGTTTACATTTCGGAATGTTTTGGTAAAACAGAATAGGCACCCACTGACTTGATCAGCCCTTGCTTTCATGCATAAAATATGGTTATTTACATGTGATACTTTCTTTTGACTCCAGGTTATGGCCCACAAGTATTCCAGTATTCAGTGTCCTATCACTGGTACCCAAATAAGTCCATTGGTAAACTGGGATGTAGCATCCTGGCCAGTGAGAGTTGGGACTTACCACAAAGCTCATTCTCAGAGTTGTTTATGCTATACCTTGCATTATCACTCAGATTTTGCCACTCTTGTCCTCATTATGTGGCATAGCACAGCGCCATCAAAAGAAATATTACAGCAACATGTCTGAAACTTTGAAGGTAGCTAACATGATGAGCTAGAAATGAAGCATGTCTTCTTGGATTTGGAGGATTTTTCTGATGGAATTAATCAAATGCCACAATGCCAAAAGAGTAGAAAGAATTCTCATTACATCTAGTGAGCCCATATGTATTTAATGCAAATATTAATTAGTTTAAGTATGGCCAATATGGTTCAGATGGAAACTATCAATTCTTAATGGTTTTCTCTTCAGCTTACTTAGGTAAGAAGGATGAAATCAGCTATAGGAGTTTTTAGTAGAATTTGGAAATTACTAACTTAAATTTGGGGTAGGAGAGAAAAGGTTCCTGACAGCAAAACCTGAAATGGATGGTAATCAAAACTGGGGAAACAATAGGAAAAATTAGGAAAGGTATTACCAGTAGCAACATGCCTCTTCCTATAGCTTATCACCTATTCAGTAAGAGATTTTGCATCATAAGGACGCTCTGATATGCTGTTTGACCTCAGACCATGAGCTGCCTTTCTGGGTCACATGCCCTGTTCTGAGATAACCCACCTCTGATGACACATCAGTGTAGGGCTCACAAGATTATTACACCTGGATTAAAGCAACCAGGAGTGTTGGAGATAAAAGCCCCCCAAATAATTGTAAAGATAAAAATGTAAACAAACAGCTACCAACACATTGGCAGTGTAAATTCAAAAGGGTAAATGATGCTCATAACCTCCAAATTCTTTAGAAAATATCAGTGACTTACTTGTGAGAGATTCAATTAGTACAATATTTTATCTCTGGGCAATGTTCTCATTCCTCCACAGCATCTGCCCCCAATACTAAGCTAACTGCACATTGAAAATGCTGCCACCATATACATGGAAGAAAAGGTAGTTCTTATGAACTCCAGTTGCACATGAAGAAAGGGAAGCTCAGAGACATTTAGAGAATTATTAGGGTGGCAAGCTGGTGGATAAGAGCTCAGGTTCAGATCCCAGTCCCTGTAGTAGCAGAATGGAGACATTCATGGTAAGATTTGTCTTCCAACCAGTCTCCTTGACAGAGAACTCAGGGGAGAGGCAAAGTTGTTTTCATGGGTACTGAGTCTGACACTAATAGATAATTGCTATGAACCTTCTGGAAGATTGCAGCTGATCAGGCAAGAGTTTGTTCCACTCCTCTGGAATAGATACCGAATGAACCAAACAATAGTCCCTCCACATGTACATGCAGGATCACTTTATTTCTGAGCCCAAAAACCTACAGCAATCTCAGCATCCCTGCTTAGAAGCTGAGGATATGTAAATCTCTTGATGGTGGTTTGGTTGAAGGCTGTGCTCTACCACCTACTCTCTGTGACCCTGGGCAAATGATTTAACTTCTTTGTGCCTTTGTTTACCCATCTGTTAAATGGAGATAGTGTTATCGTCTCATCACATAGAATTATTGTGGAAAATTAATTAACTGGTACCTGTAAAGTAGTTAAAATGATGTGTGACACAGTACTATGAAATCATTAGTTATTTCCTTAAAAATTAACTATTATTTAGGCTGTAGGTAATAATAAATGTACAAAACAGAAAATATACACACTTTTGTATGCAAGCCATGCATATAGGCTAGACATATATCTTAGCAAAAATATGTGGCCTCCAAAGTCAAGCCTCATATTTTTCCTTTAGTCACTTATCCATAGCATTTCCAATTATTTAAAAGTGAGCACTGAGGATTAGGAAACTCTTGCATTTATGGAGGCCAGGACAACACATCACGTTCCTAAGCACCATTGCTTATGAATCTCAGGATCATAATGCATAATACCAGGTTTGCTCTAAATTGGAAGTATTTCTTGGTGGAGTTGAAAACAAGAGAAGGGCTATCTTTGTTAACTGAGCTCATCTAGCTTTGGCAAATGTCAAAGACATGGGGAATGAATGAACATCAAAATTTAAGATTCCATAAACGTATGCAAATTCTGATAACACCTATTTATACCTGCAGGAAACAAGCTAAACAAATCCAAGAGCAGCTGAAGGAGTCACAAAATGGTAAAAACTACAGTCTTAAAGCATCCAGCACAATGGCAAAATCAGAGAGCTTGGTGAAAAGCCACGTCCAGTTGCAAAATGTAAGTGATGTGTCTGCATGTCTCTTCCTACAGCCCACCTCAGCATCCCCGTCCAGAGGGAACCTATAATTATACTCACTTTTTTTCAGTACTTTATAGTTTACTTAAATCATCTTTCATTTGCATGCACGTAGGTATGTATATATGCATTGCACGTATCAGAAGAAAGAAATAGAAGTTAGCTCTTGATTTTTATCTGTAATATAAATTAATCTCTAGTAGCATAAAAAGCTTGTCCCATCAAACAACTGAATTGTTACTTTATGCCAGAAATAATGTTTGGTGCCATGCAGGAACTAGAACCACCACCAGAACTATGTAAGAATTTGCACAGCTATGGTGGATGCTACAGCAAGGCTGGAGGGAGGACCTAGAGGAGGCAGAACTGGAGCTATCCCTCAACAAGGTCAGACTCTAGCAGGATTTCAAAAGGCATTAAAGGTTCATCAGATAGTTAAAGAACTAAGAGGGAAAGAAATTAAAAAAGAATAAAGCCATGGGACTCAACAAATGCATACTATGTTCAAGCAGCTCCAAGTTAAGGGGGTCAGAGGAATGAGAAATGTGAGACTCAGTCCTAGAGTCAATTCTTCTAACACCAGGATGTATAGACACCAAAACTTAAAGGCAAACTCTTTTCCTACACACTTTTGAAAGGTAGTTTTAATCTCTTCTAAGATATATTGCAAAACACACAAATGAAAGAGACTATCTAATACATGCTGAAATGTTCCTCCTATGGGTAGCAATGCTTTGCTCACACATAAGATTGTGATTCCAGATTATGAGGCATGAAACAAAGGAACAAAGGCCATACTATAAAACTAGGATTTGAGTATAATAGGCAATCACTCAGGACACATTCAGGCCCCTTCAAACGCTTAAATTGCTGGGAATTCATACATCACTTGTGATTCTAAGAAATCATTACCCAAAAAGTCACCATTATGATGTGCCTAACAGATGTACTTAGATGGTTTAATGTGGGATTCATAAATCAGAATTGCTTGCTGGCAAAGTTTTGTTAAACTTTTATTTGTGGGAATAGGCAGGGCTTGTTCTTTTCAGAGAACACTTTTGCTAATGATTTCTAATGAGTATAATCCAAGCACCTTAAACAGCCACAGTGATGGAGGGGTTCAGTTCCTTAGCAACTAGTCCCGTCAAAGATAAACAAGTCTGGACACATGGGACAGCAATAGGGATGGATTTTAATCAGTAATGTACCACAGTGATGGGGAAGGGGGCCCATTGTGCACATATTCCGTATATACAAGGTGACTTGGCCTTTTAAAGGGAGAATGAGAGCAGAAAGGGGGACAAGTGAGGGCTTAGAGCTAGGGAAGAGACAAAGTGCTCAAGGTGGGTCAGTGTGTCCCTGCAGTTGGGCAGTGGTGTCTTCTGGCCGGAAATTACTGAAATCAGGATACCATGCTCCCAGGAAGACCCTGATGTGGATATTTCAAAGGAATGTTTTGTAGGTGCTTGTGAAAGATACTTCCTGAGGTGCAAGAGACATTCATAACCATAAAGCTTCCTGTAAGTGTTTTAGATAGGAACTCAGCATTATCTTCAGGTGTGGGCCTTGCGTTTGATGTTGCTTTGTTTTTTAGCAGGCACTTGAAGAGGGGAGGCTATGGTCATTCTAGGGATGCAGCCTTGAGCTGTTGGAAACTAAGTTAGTATTTGTTCAGGTCTTTTAGTGTGGGGTGGAGAAATAGGGGTATGAAAGCACTTGTGTTGAGGGGATGCAGTTTTTATAGCGTAAAGGTGAGGCCTGATTGAAGCAAGCCAGGTCAAGAAGAGTCTTTGTCCATAGCCATGTATTTAACAGTTTGGTTGTGACCCTTCTTTTTTATCTAATAAGCGCTGATAGCATCTTTTGTCTCCTGCATGATTGCCGCAAACTCATTTGGGATGATTTCATTAATGGTCCAGGAGTGAACACTTCACAATCCCTCTCATCCATCCCCATCCCGGTAGACATCCAGGCTCTTTTCACCAATGCTACAATCTTCACTTGCATCCTCTCCTCTGCCCTCATTTCATTGGAATTACAAGAAGGAAGTGATTATCTGCAGGTTTCCAACACTTAGGAGATGTTGGGTGAATATGATTTTATTTCCTCTTCAGCCCACAGGGCCCTATGTTATGTATGGACACACAAAACAGGAAGGGTCTCAACTAGATTATGTCCTCAGGGCTCAAGGGTGAGGATGGTGTCTTTTTGTATTCATACCTTTGTTGCCTAAGAAGAGGATAGGGGGAAAAAACCCATTTTTTTTAATTTCTATTCTTCTAGGTTCTCTGCTGAACCCTATAGCCAAAGGCAGATTAATAAGAGAAAAGCAGAGGTGTGTTAACATGGGTATTAGGAGTGTAACATAGAATACCCAGAAATGGGTAACTCAAAGGGGTATTTGTAATTTAGGCTTACATACCAGCTTAGGCTAAAGGAAAAGAGGTATTTCCAACTTCCAGGTTGGGGAAGCAAGTTATGGAACGGTGACCAGGAAAAATATGGAATGTAAGAGTTGTAATTAAGCATTCATATGAAGGCTTAAATGATTTTTTCTTCTTTTTTGGTAAAGGAAATTTCCTTTACCCCCCCCCCCCCCCAAAAAAAAAAGCCTATTTGGAGAGCTTTTACTACCTATTCTGGGTCTCTATGACCTTAACCCAAAATAATCCTTATTTCAAAGATGCATATTTTGGGGTTTCATTCCCCTCTAAGTCTCAGAGACAGAAGTGTTTTGATCATCTAAGATCATCCCAAGAAATTATCAGGATGAATTGCTAAGCAGGAATTGGGACTCCAGGAAGAAAATATGTATGAGGAGAAGGCATTTAAATATGCCAACAAAATGAGAGCAAGGTGCATTGAAGAGATATGTACACAGAGACATTGCATTCTGCATATTGCCAGCATAGGCTCAAGGGCTACCTGAGCAGGTCTCCTTAACAAGACCAGATTGTGATAAGTTTCTTTCCCAAAAGCATGTCAGTTTCAGTGCTAGAAGGCAATGTGGGTCACTGCTGGTTTTGTTATATCTCTATCAACATTTCCTTTGCTAATTTAATAGTAGGATGGCATTCTTTGAAATTTGCATTTCTTTATTTGAGAGTGAAGCATAATCTCCGTCCACATATTTCTAGTCAAATTTCCTCTTTGGTGAATTACATGCTGATACCCTTTGCTCACAATTTTATTCCAGGAAGCAAATATCAATTTGACTGCAATTTTCCATGCTGTAAGTTTTGAGACAAAATAGTGATGGAGAATAGATATTAAGTCTATTAAAAAGGAACCAAATATTTTAAGAACATTTGCTTTTCTTTAATGCTCTGCAGTTGAAGACCAGGAAGCATACTATCAGTAGTTTTAGGGAAAGCAGTCATGTGACTAAGAACATTGGATGTCTATGAAAGGGAATTTCAAATGCATTTTTGTTTTGTAGGTTTTTATACTATTTTCTTCTGGTAAGAGCTATGAGGAAATACCCATGTCAATATAACAAAAAGATAAATGACATGGTAACAGCAAAACACATGTGCTGAGCGCAAACACAGTTATCATACTAAATAACAAATATATTGTCTCATTTCCTTCTCACAGTGAATGTTTAACTTATAATATCTAGGAGGAGGAAATGGAGCTTAGAGCTTAGACAGTTACTTCTATCAGAAGACTAGTGAGTAGGTCAAAGATAAAAGCAGACCTATAAACTCATTAGCTCTCACCAGGGGGAAATTTGCTTTTACCACCATTGCACATTTTGGCAAAGACTGAAAAATACTTTGGCTGTAAATACCTGGGGAAAGAATACTACTGGAACCTAGTGGTTACAGATCAGGGCTACAGATAAATGCCCTATAATGCATGGCCACTCCATAACAGAAAATTATCCTTTCAAAAATAGCAAAAGTGGCTAGAAAGTTCAGAATCTCTGTTCAAATGCAACTTTCCATTTCTATTAAGAAATTCTGAACACCCAGGTCCATCACCGGTCTTCCTACTGTGAGCATTCATTTCCTCTACAAAGGAGGATGACAGGTATCTAGGTACATAATCATCCTTCCCAGAAAAAAAATTCCTGATTACCATATCAGGCAAATCTGTCTTTTATCTCCAAGACCAGGTTAACTACTGAAAATTATTTGCAAATGGTGGTGTTTAACAAATGAATTGTGTCTGGCATTCCCTTATGTTCATTAAACATTAATGGTGAAGGGTTTCACTTTACAGTCATTTAACAAGATGTGAAACACCTAGTCAATTGAAGCAACATGATTTTCTGGAAGCGCTTGACTGAGACATAAGAATGAGGGTAGATTATCCTGTAGTGCCTTATGAACATCTAGCCCCTACCTTCATTTGCAGTTCAAATCTTTGTGACCCAAAGAGATGAAGAAATGAACTAACCCTCTGTATTGAGTCTAGGAGTGAGAAAGAGCTAAGTGAAACTTCTCAGTCTGATTCAGGGATCAGAAAGTGAAGTCATCAAAAGAGAGATGAGCTGTTCTTCTCTTAAAATCAGGAAAAATACATATAATCACAAAGTAAGGGAAAAAATTGTATATCCTTCCTACCTTTTGATCCAGTAATCATCTTAAAGAAAAATAGGTTTAGCTAGGTGTGGTGGCATATACCTGTAATCCCAACTACTCAGAAGGCTGAAGCAGGGGGATTACCAAGTTGAAGGCTGGCCTTAGCCACTGAGCAAGACCCTGTCTCAAAATAAATAATAAAAAAGGATTGAGGATATAGGTCAGTGGTAAAGCACCCCTGGGTTCAATCCCTGATATGAAAGAGAAAGAACTGCAAGGTAATAAATACTGGAGAAAAATGCCCAGCACAACCTTAACAATTGGTAGAGAGGCATACATTTATTCAGTAATGTTTACTGAATACTTTTATATGTTGGGAAATACATGGAAAGCTTAAAATACAGAGATCATTGCTAACCTCAAGATGCTCACAGGCTAGTAGTAGATATAAGTACATACTATTTTACAATGTATATAGTCAAAGTACTCTAACAGAATGAAAAATAACCTCTCAATTCAATAAGAGATCTGAATGCCACCTAATATTGTGGACATTTGAATTCATTGGTGAGAGTGAATTGAATTTTATCGAATTATCTGCAGAGCTGATATCAAAAGAGGTAATTTCTTTGTAGTATTAAAGTTAATTTTTAAATAGTTCTAATCTAAAACTTGATGTCTTGTTTGAAATATTAAATTCTAACTCCCTTATTCAATATAGATTTATATTTGAATGAATAGATTAATGCAGAAATGAAGTAACTGGTATCAGACAGTGCCTAGTAAGGACCAGGGACATAATGAGTTATCACAACACATGAAATGTTCTTGCTTTCAAGGAGTTTATTGTTAGACACTAATTGTATAATCCCAAAGGCAAACATGTACTCTCACATGTGCCAAGGCCTACAGTAAATATCAGAGAGAATCAATATGACAGAGGAATAGCAAAGATCTAAGAGACAGTGGCACATGCTCAGTCCCCCTAGCTGAAGGGGGCATCTGGTTAGGGACAGGGGACAGGTGAGCCTGCTGCTTCTTGTCCCTAGAGGAGGTCTGTAGTTATATTACTTTGCTACAGAAGAAACGTGTTACAGCTTGACTGCAGTTATTAGAGTTCTTCTTAACTCTGGTACATGGTGCAAAAATTCTCAAAAACAGCAATCATGGTCAAGTGGCTTTTAATTACTTGCATTCAAAAGCTAGCTGAAATTCTTCATGAAAACATGTCATAACCATTCAATTTTCCTCCACCCTCTGGGCTCATAGTTGGACTGACCATAAAGAACTTTTAGACACAGGCAGAGATGAGCTAGGAGCAATGCAGAGTGACATACACTTAAAACTGTTTGAAACTGTACCCTCTCCTGCCTTTATTACCTGGGATTTCAGAACAGGTGATTATCAGTTCTGTCAACATTGCTTTCCAACACAGGCCCCGCTTCATTTAACCTTGTGACTCCCACTGTGTGCCTGTGCCAGACCTGGAAACAACAAAGTCATTGCTCTTCTGTCAACATGAGCCTATTCTATTGATTCTGGTGCACCACCAACAGTGTGTTAGAAGCAAGGCAGGAGAGCAGGCAACAGTGGGCAGCCTCCATACCACCCAGGAGCACCTCCACAGGGTGGTATCAGGGCTTTCAGGGAGGCTGAGTGGAATGAGGAGTTCCTCAAGAAATAACAATGTTGGCCAAAACCTTCAGCGGATCTTGAAAGGAAATTACTTAGGTTTATGCTGAGAGGACTGGTGAATGAAATATTGTTATATCTCATTATTTACCACTAATATGACATTTTGTGTATTATACCTAAGAAGATCTTACTAAAAAATGCATGCCAAAAAAAAATATTCAGATCTGGGTGAAGGAAAGAACATGGGGTCAACTGCCTAACTTTGCAGTATTAGGATGTTAAAACAAGTAGGGTCAGACGGCCAACTGACCTGAGCACTTAAGCTTCACTGCACATATGATGTGATGGATAAAATAGGGCAGACAGTAACTCCTCCAAGGGATGGAAGTACACATATTTTGGAAGAAATTGTAATACAGTTCAGAGCATAAATGTCCAAAGGTTGTGATCCTGGTTAGTTAAGCTTATTTTTAAGGAGGGTTGGTACAGATGAACCGTTTTGCTGACTAGGAAATATGCCTTGAGAGTGTACAGCTGAGTTACTCAGGAAACTATAGGGAGACTAGTCTCTAGACTGTCTTATGCTTTAAAAAAAAACAACATCTATTTTGTGTTCCTACTTTGTCCCAGGGTCCCACATATCATAGTTGCCCAATGCCCTATTTATAGGATGACTTGTATATGCAAACCATACTATATTGTGCTAGTGTCCTGTTTATAGATTGTTTTTTGTTCTTAATTATAAAGAATATATAAGCTCTATATTATGATTCCCAACCTATTTTAATGCACTTGTATCAATTTTGTTGATATAGTCATATGCCGCAGTCTGGCTGGGCACAATTCAGGAGCCACTTGTCAAAAGAAAAGAACTTTATTTTTAGAACCACATATGCCAAACAAAACAGCTGGCAGTCTGAAAGTTTGCTGGGGCCCCTTCGGCTGTGGCTCTCAACAGTCATAGAATGGAAAACCTGGGACTTAATGGGTTAAGTAGCTTTTATGTTCGGAGTAGTTTGTAGTATCTTCTCAATTTTTCTGTAAATAGAAGAGTTCCCAAATACTGTGTACTTAGTTTCCCTTATTAACATGATACATGAGTGTGGTGCATTTGTTAATAACACTGCATTGATTTTGCTTAATTTTAACTAAAATCCATGATTGGACTCAACATATCTTAAGATTTTTTCCTAATTGCTTCCTCGCTTTTCCATGCAGGACCCTACATTACCTTTAGTTCTATGTCCTTAGGCTCTTGTTGACTGCAACAATTTGTCAGGTTCTTTTGTTTTGATGACCTTGACAGTTTTGAGTAATACTGGTCAAGTATTTTATAGGATGCTGCCCTATTGGTGTTTTTCTCATGCTTTTATTGGGGTTATGGGCTTTTCAGAGAAAGATAACAGTTGTCATTTCATCATATCATATCAAAAGTATATATGATCATTATGATCATCACCATTGATGTTAGCCTCATCATCTGCCAGAGGCAGTATTCATCATGTTTCTTACTCTAAGGATAGTTCTTTCTTCACTCTGCCTTTGCCAAGGACCTTTTGGAAGGAAGCAAGTATGCATAGCCCACATTTAAGGAATGGGGAATTATAATCTTTCTTCCTGATAGTGGAATATCTACAAAAGTTGTTTGTATAATACTGCAAAGGGCTTGTTTCTTCTCCTCTGCTTTCTAAATTTATCAGTCATTTGTTTATATCAGTATGAACTCAGGGATACTTATTTTATACTTTGATTTATAATCCAAGGAATTCAACAATAATAACATTTGTGATCAAGTTATTCTAGCTTTGACAAATCTCTCAGTTACCCATATCATTTTGGTATAGGCTAAAAATTACATACCAGTTTGGGAGGGTATTGTTTTTTTCATTGTTTTCAAGCATTATAAGATGTTCCAGGCTCATTTGGTATATTGCCTGTCCCAATCTTGGAATCATTTCTCCAGTAGCATTCCTTCCATTGCAGAATGCTATTGGAAACAAGGTCTCAGAGTCAGAAAGGCCTTGTTTCTGGTCCCTCTTAACAGATGGATCAAAGATCTGTCTCTGACTGTCTCTCTCACATACATAAACCCCTCTATAAGTCTTGTAATCATCTCTAAATTTTGTTACACCTGAGTTCATGCTGATGTCTCCACACAATACTAATCAATTACTACAAAGATCATCCTAGCTTCCACCCACTGCTTATCTATGAATTCCCACTCCACTAGGGAAAGACTGGCTCTTACTATCCACCATCCATATACTTAATTGCTCAGTTACAGATTCAGAATGTTGTGCTGTACTGCCATGTTCTGTGAGTTTGCTCGATAGTGCTTATGTGTGGTCCTTTTGCCTTATAAATGCTACTCATTTCCAAAGCTGCTTAGGGCAGCATCCCTGACCCCCACCTCACCTTTGTGAGATCTCAGATTTCCTTGGGGAATCTGAATTATTTCCAGAGGTCCCCAGGACTCCAAATGATGTTGTGTTAATTGCTGTAATTCTTTAATAGATCTAGGACTATTAAGGTTACCTCCATCCCCTGTATGAATTTTGCTAGTTTATGCCTTTTAATAAATTGGTCCATTTCATCTATTCTTCCTGTTAATGGTAATTTGTATCCTCTTTTCTCTTGAGTTAGTCTGGATGAAAAGATCAATAATGTTGATCAATTTCTAAAGAATCATCTTTGCTTTTGGTGATTTTTCTCTATTATTTTCCTCTTTTCATTTATTTCTCTTCAGCTTATTTTAGGCCTTAATTGTTTCTTCATTTTCTAATTTTCTAAGATGGAAAGTTATTGATTCTATATCTTTCATCATTTTGAAAAATTTAATTATAAATTTTCTCTACTCACTGCTATCATTACCTCCTGCAAACTTTGATAAGTTGTATTAAAGTTTTTTTAGTTGTCAAATGGACCTTATTTATTTATATGTGGTACTGAGAATTGAACCCAGTGCTTCACATATTCTAGGCAAGTGCTATACCACTAAGCCATTACCCCAGTCCCCTATAAGTCGTATTTTAATTTAGACATTAAGATTTCTGTTGAGGGCTGGGGATGTGGCTAAAGTGGTAGTGTGCTCACCTGGCATGCGTGGGGCGCTGGATTCAATCCTCAGCACCACATAAAAATAAAATAAAGATGTTGTGTCTGCCGAGAACTAAAAAATAAATATTGAAAAATTCTCTCTATTTAAAAAAAAAGATTTCTGTTGAGTCTTAACATTTGATACTTTTGTTATTTATAAGTATATTGTTTAATTCCAATGAACTCTGAAAGTATGCTTTTTACAATTCATTTTAAATATCATAAGGCATACTTTATCTTGGTTAATGTTCCATATTAGTTTGAGAAGTGTGTGTAATTTACTTCATTGGAAAAAACAATCCACAAACCAATCATGTCAACTTGATTGAAAGTACCATTCAGGTCACTGACATTTGTATTAATTATTCTGCCTGGCAGATCTGTGAATTAATGATAGAAGTTTGAATAGCTGGGTGTGAAAGTGCATGCCTGTAATACTAGTGGCTTCAGAGGCTGAGGCAGGGGGGTTGAGAGTTCAAAGCCAGCCTCAGTGGTCAAGTGCCCCGAGTTCAGTCCATAGTAACAAAAAAAAAAAAAAAGAGAAAAAGAAAAAAAAATGTAGTAATTTGATACTCTAAATTAAATAGAGTTTTTTTTTTTTTATCCTTGTCATTCTTTCAGTTTTCCTTTATGTCTTTTATTACTCTGTTGTTAGGAACCTATGTGTTTTACATTCTTGGAGAATTGAAACCATTTTTCATTCATGAATGATATTTCTTTAATCCTTTTACCTGATAATTATATTTCAAAATATAGCTGCTTCAGCTTATTTTGGATCAGTGTTAACCATTTAATTTTATCATGTGTCTTTAAAGTGTTTCTCAAGAACACAATTTCCTTTTTACAAAAATCTATGCTCACATCTTTGTTTAATTGGTGTCTATAGATCAATCATATTTCAAGTTATTGTGGATATTTTTAAATTAATACCTGCCACATTTGTAACTGGTTTGTATTTTTTCCCATTTTCTTTGCTTATTTCTTCCTTTCAGTTTTAAATATTTTATTATTCATTTTCCTCACTTCTCTCCATATCATCTATACTACTTTTTATTTATTGTTTAGTGGCTCTTCAAGAAGTAGCAATACATATTTACAAGTAATCCAAGCTCACTTACAAATTAGTAAATTGTTATTTGAAACTACTACACATACTTTATTTTTTTTTCTTGGTTGTTCAAAACATTACAAAGCTCTTGACATATCATATTTCATACATTAGATTCAAGTGGGTTATGAACTCCCATTTTTACTCCAAATACAGATTGCAGAATCACATCGGTTACACATCCACATTTTTACATAATGCCATATTAGTAACTGTTGTATTCTGCTACCTTTCCTATCCTCTACTATCCCCCCCTCCCATCTTCTCTCTCTACCCCATCTACTGTAATTCATTTCTCTCCTTGTTTTTTTTTCCCATTCCCCTCACAACCTCTTATATGTAATTTTGTATAACAATGAGGGTCTCCTTCCATTTCCATGCAATTTCCCTTCTCTCTCCCTTTTCCTCTCACCTCATGTCTCTGTTTAATGTTAATCTTTTCCTCGTGCTCTTCCTCCCTGCTCTGTTCTTAGTTGCTCTCATTATATCAAAGAAGACATTTGGCATTTGATTTTAGGGATTGGCTAGCTTCACTTAGCATAGTCTGCTCTAGTGCCATCCATTTCCCTGCAACTTCCATGATTTTGTTATTTTTTAGTGCTGCGTAATACTCCATGGGGTATAAATGCCACATTTTTTTTTTATCCATTCATCTATTGAAGGGCATCTGGGTTGGTTCCACAGTCTAGCTATTGTGAATTGTGCTGCTATGAACAACGATGTGGCAGTATCCCTGTAGTATGCTCTTTTAAGGTCTTCAGGGAATAGTCCAAGAAGGGCAATAGCTGGGTCAAATGGTGGTTCCATTCCCAGCTTTCCCAGGAATCTCCATACTGCTTTCCAAATTGGCCTCACCAATTTGCAGTCCCACCAGCAATGTACAAGAGTACCCTTTTCCCCACATCCTCGCCAGCACTTGTTGTTGTTTGACTTCAGAATGGCTGCCAATCTTACTGGAGTGAGATGGTATCTTAGGGTGGTTTTGATTTGCACTTCTGACTGCTAGAGATGGTGAGCATTTTTTCATGTACTTATTGATTGATTGTATGTCCTCCTCTGAGAAGTGTCTGTTCAGGTCCTTGGCCCATTTGTTGATTGGGTTATTTGTTATCTTATTGTCTAGTCTTTTTGAGTTCTTTGTATACTCTGGATATTAGGGCTCTATCTGAATTGTGAGGAGTAAAAATTTGTTCCCATGATGTAGGCTCCCTATTTACCTCTCTTATTGTTTCTCTTGCTGAGAAAAAACTTTTTAGTTTAAGTAAGTCCCATTTGTTGATTCTTGTTATTAACTCTTGTGCTATGGGTGTCCTATTAAGGAATTTGGAGCCCGACCCCACAATATGTAGATCGGAGCCAACTTTTTCTTCCATCAGACGCAGAGTCTCTGATTTGATATCAAGCTCCTTGATCCATTTTGAGTTAACTTTTGTGCATGGGGAGAGAAGGGGATTCAGTTTCATTTTGTTGCATATGGATTTCCAGTTTTCCCAGCACCATTTGTTGAAGATGCTATCCTTCCTCCATTGCATGCTTTTAGCCTCTTTATCAAATATAAGATAGTTGTAACTTTGTGGATTAGTCTCTGTGTCCTCTATTCTGTACCATTGGTCCACCCACCTGTTTTGGTACCAGTACCATGCTGTTTTTGTTACTATTGCTCTGTAATATAGTTTGAAATCTGGTATCGCTATACCGCCTGATTCACACTTCCTGCTTAGAGTTGCTTTTGCTATTCTGGGTCTTTTATTTTTCCATATGAATTTCATGATTGCTTTCTCTATTTCTACAAGAAATGCCGTTGGGATTTTGATTGGCATTGCATTAAACTTATAGAGAACTTTTGGTAATATCGCCACTTTGATGATGTTAGTTCTGCCTATCCAAGAACAGGGTATATTTTTCCATCTTCTAAGATCTTCTTCTATTTCTCTCTTTAGGGTTCTGTTGTTTTCATTGTATAAATCTTTCACCTCTTTTGTTAGGTTGATTCCCAAGTATTTTATTTTTTTTGAGGATATTGTGAATGGAGTGTTTTTCCTCATTTCCGTTTCAGAAGTTTTGTCGCTGATATACAGGAATGCCTTTGATTTAGGCATGTTGATTTTATATCCTGCCACTTTGCTGAATTCATTTATTAACTCTAGCAGTTTCTCTGTAGACCCTTTTGGGTCTGTTAAATATATTATCATGTCATCCGCAAATAGCGATAATTTAAGTTCTTCTTTTCCTATTTTTATGCCTTTAATTTCTTTCGTCTAATTGCTCTGGCCAGTGTTTCGAGAACTATATTGATAGAGGGCATCCCTGTCTTGTTCCAGATTTTAGAGGTAATGCCTTCAATTTTTCTCCATTCAGAATGTTGCTAGCCTGAGGCTTAGCATAGATGGCTTTTACAATGTCGAGGTAAGTTCCTGTTATCCCTAGTTTTTCTAATGTTTTGAACATAAAGGGATGCTGTACTTTGTTGAATGCTTTTTCAGCGTCTGTCGAGATGATCATATGGTTCTTATCTTTAAGTCTATTGATGTGGTGAATAACATTCATTGATTTCCATATATTGAACCATCCTTGCATCCCAGGGGTGAATCCTACTTAATCATGGTGCACAATTTTTTTGATATGTTTTTGTATCTGATTCGCCAGAATTTTATTGAGGATTTTTGCATCTAGGTTCTTTAGGGATATTGGTCTGTAGTTTTCTTTCTTTGAGGTGTCTTTGTCTGGTTTCGGAATCAGGGTGATGTCGGCCTCATAGAATAGAAAAAGAGGGAGCTCTTCCAAATTCATTTCCTGAAATAACTTGAAAAGTATTGGTATTAATTCTTCTTTAAAGGTTTTGTAAAACTCTGCTGTATACCCATCCAGTCCTGGGCTTTTCTTGGTTGGTAGTCTTTGGATTGCTTCTTCTATTTCATCCATTGATATTGGTCTGTTCAAATTGAACTACACATACTTTATAACAGAGTATTCCAATACTTTAAAAATTTGTCAATCATTGCTTTGTGAGAATCACATAACACATTGTTAATATTAATTTGAATAAATATTTTTCTGTTATCTATTAAGACAAATGAAATATTTACTTTCATTTATTATTTTTCTGACACTTTTTCTTCCTTTCTGTAGATCTAAGTTACTGACCTACATGATTTTCATTCTCCCTGCAGAATTTCTTATAATATTTATTGCAGGCCAGGTCTGCTTATGATGAATTTTCTGTTTTCATTTGTCTGTAAAAGTTGAAACTATAACCTTATTGGCCTTTTTTAGTTTTATTGATTTTATTTTTAAATTTTTTTTAATTCACAAGAGCGGAATGCATTACACATATAGAGTATGATTTTTCATATCTTTGTATACAGAGTGTGTTCACGCCAATTCATGCCTTTGTACATGTACTTTTTTTGCATTACAATTCTTATTACACATATACACCACAATGTTTCATAACTGTTTATATAGAGTATGTTGACACCCAATTTGAATCTTTGCTTATGTACTTTGGATAATGATGTCTATCACATTCCAGTGCCCTTGCTAATCCCCTGCCCCCTCCCTTTCCCTATCTAGAATTCATCTAATCCTCCCATGCTCCCCCTCCCTACACCACTATGAGTCAGCCTCCTTATAACATAGAAAACATTTGGCATTTGTTTTTTGGGATTAGCTAACTTCGCTTGGCGCTTAGCATTATCTTTCCAAATGTCATGATTTTGTTTTTTTTTTTTTAATGCTGAGTAAAATTCCATTGTGTATATATGCCACTTTTTTTAAATAATTGATCCACTGAAGGGCATCTAGGTTGGCTTTCAATGGTGTTCCTCATAGAAACAGAAAAAGCAATCATGAAATTCATCTGGAAAAATAGGAGACCCAGAATAGCTAAAGCAATCCTTAGCAGGACGAGTGAGGCAGGTGGCATCTGTATACCAGACCTTAAACTATACTACAGAGCAATAGTAACAAAAACAGCATGGTATTGGCACCAAAACAGACTGGTAGACCAATGATAAGAATAGAGGACACAGAGACTAACCCACAAAATTACAATTATTGTATATTAGACAAAGGTGCCAAAAACATGCACTGGAGAAAAGAGCATCTTCAACAAATGGTGCTGGGAAAACTGGAAATCCATATGCAACACAATGAAATTAAGCCCCTATCTCTCACCAGACACTAAACTCAAAATGGATCAAAGACCTGGAATTAGACCAGACACTCTGTGTCTAATAGTAGAAAAAGTAGGCCCTAATCTTCATCATGTGGGATTAGGCCCCAACTTCCTTAATAAGACTCCTATAGCATAAGAATTGAAACTGAGAATCAATCAATGGGATGGAATCAAACTAAAAAGTTTCTTCTCCACAAAAGAAACAATCTGTGAGGTGAAAAGAACCCACATTCTGGGAGTGAATTTTTACCCCTCACACATCAGATAGAGCACTAATCTCTAGGATATATAAATAACTCAAAAAGCTAAGCACCAAAAAAACAAATAACACAATCAATAAATGGGCCAAGGACCTGAACAGACACTTTTTAGAAGTGTATATACAATCAATCAACAAATATATGAAAAATGCTCATCATCTCTAGCAATCAGAGAAATGCAAATCAAAACTAAGATATCATCTCCCTCCAGTCAGAATGGCAGCTATTATGAAGATAAACAATAAGTGTTGGTGAGGATGTGGGGAAAAAGGTACATTCATACATTGCTGGTGGGATTGCAAACTGGTGCAGCCAATATGGAAAGCAGTATGGAGATTCCTTGGAAATCTGGAATGGAACCACCATTTGACCCAGCTATCCCTCTCCTCGAACTATACCCAAAGGACTTAAAAACAGCATACTACAGGGACACAGCCACATCAATGTTTATAGCAGCACAATTCACAATATCTAAACTATGGAGCCAACCTGGATACCACCTTATGTTTGGTAGGATGATTTCAGGAGTGAGGTTTCTAGTTTTTTGTTTGAAATATGTAAAAAGGTAAAAAACAAACAGTCTTTTGCCATCTTGTTTGCTAGGTTTCTAATTAGAAGCCCAGTGTATTTCCTAACCTTTTTCCTTTATAGGTAAGATTTTCTACTATGGCTCCCCCCACACAGTTTTTAAACATTATATGTCATCATAATAGGTTTGGGGGACTTATCCTGTGTGGTGTTTTAGTGTTCTAAAAGCTTCCTTAAACTGTGGTGTGGTTTCCATTATTAAATGAAATAATTTGATCATAATTATTTCAATTTTTTTTTCCTAATACATTTTCTTCCTCTTCCTCTTCTGTTGTTCTAATTGTGCCAGGATCATACACTTTGACTATTGTTGTGTGTTTGTGTGTGTTTTGGTTCTATTGATAATCCTATCAAATGGTACATCTGTTTCTCTATTACAGTGTTTTCGGTGGTGCTGGAGATTGAACCCAGTGCCTTGTGCATGCTAGACAAGGATTCTACCACTGAGCCACATCCCCAGCCCTTATTACAGTGCTTTTTATGTTTAGCATGTGCTTTTGATTACTGACTAAAGTTCCCATTTCTATACTTATGGTACCCGTCTGTTCTCCCATGTTGTCTGTTTTCTTCCTGTAAAGTTCTTACCCCATTTTTCATCATCTCTCTCATATGAGTTCTGGTTCTTTTCCATTGTATTTTCTTGTCTTTTAGCATACCTTATGATGTTTTGTTAAAAGGTGGAATGAACATACATTTGGGAGTAGGAACTAAGGTAAATAGACCTTCAGTGTAAGGTTTTATGTTAATCTGGCTAATATTGGGTTTGGTTTAATGTTTGCTATAGCCATAGATGCCAGGGGCTTCAAAATCCTCTGATGCTTGTTTTGCTTATTTGGCTTTCGTCTCTGCTGGATGTTTAGGTTCCTTTAAGAACTCAGTAGTCTGCTTTTGCAAATTTTTCAGTTGTAATCCACTTCAATTGTAGTGGAGTCCTGTAGATATGGTGGAAGGGAACTCTTCTGTGATCTTCTGATTATATTTTATCCTTTCAGTGGGACTGTGTTCCTGAGCTATGTCCTTCACAAGGACTTCTTCACTTTTTCCTCCTGTTATGAGAGAGAGGAATGCTATGGGTCTGTCAGGGGGAGGGGTTTGGAGATGCCCTGTCCTCAGGTGCAATAGGCTTTGGCAAAGCCTTATTTTTTGTTGAAATGCAGGCAGTTGTTATGGAGCATGCTGTGTGTGTTTCAAAATGGTTATCTTTCCCCTTTTAATAGCAGAGGCATATGATGATCTATTGTTTTCTGTTACAATCTGGTGTACTTCTATGAAAGAAGAGCACCTTTCCTGAGACAGCAGCCCCCAAATGATCTTAGCTCTCATTGTCATCTCCACATGGATTCCAGCAACTCAATCCCAGTGACTCTAAAGGCTGAGGCAGGAGGAGTGCGATTTTGAGGCAAGCCTCAGCAATTGAGTGAGACCCTGTGTCCAAAAGAGTTGAAAATGCAGCTCGAGCAATCCTACCAATTTAGACTGAGTATCCGTAGTCCCTGTCTCTCCAGTCTCAGGGTGGTGGCTTACCCTACAACTTAAGTATCTGATGTATACCAGAATGGCCATTGGTTTTCAGTTCTTTTTGTAGTTGTTTTCTTCTGTTATTGTTAGGACAGGAATGATGACTTTCAAGTTCTTGTCAGAAGTGAAATTTGAAAGCTATCTCTAAATTCATTTTGAACCAATATGTATGAAATGTCAACTTTGAGGATTGCCAGCTTATTATATCTTTAGTAGTCCCACATATCTCAATCAACCCTGGATGGGAATGCCAGCAGTAACAACAACAACAAAAAAATACCAAGAGAGAAATGCAAATTTGTTCCAACATTTTTCTTAATTTTATAAGTAAAAAACAATTATGTGATATAACAATACAAACATTCTAAAGGGAATTTTTAGAAAATATTTATCAATAAGCAAGAAGTTGATTTTATTCATGACTTTCACTTGGGATTTGGATAAAGCCTTCCCTCTCAGAACACTGAAGTAAGGACCTAAAAACCTAATTAGACTTTTTGATATGGATTACAGACAGTGATTTAGCATTTTCTCTAGAAAAGTCTGATGTTACCACAGGATCTCCTTCCGCAGTAGCTGAGCAGACTTCCTATTCTCAATGTATCCTTTCTCTATTATTTACCTCTATCATGTAACTCTTTTTGTGGCTGAACCACCAAGGCATTTGAATTTGTTGTCTAAACGGATTTATTAGAAGTTGGGGGAAAAGTGAGCAACTCTAATATGTCTTTTTTAGAGTCTGGAAATCAGAAATTCAGTATGTTGTTTACACTTCAGTAAACACATCTGACTGTTTCCATGGATCATTTGTAACACACAACCTTAATTAGCAACAAAGCACATATAGAGGTATTATTGAATTTTCGTTATTTGGGATTTCTGAAAACAATCACCTTTTGCAAATTATCTCCGTATCTTCTTTTCATTTCATGTGAGTTTATTCTGTTTTAGAAAAGCCTGGCCAGCTTCTACAGGTCCAT
This sequence comes from Marmota monax, assembly GCF_021218885.2. Lineage (NCBI taxonomy): Eukaryota > Metazoa > Chordata > Mammalia > Rodentia > Sciuridae > Marmota > Marmota monax. Next base: position 2,515,223 of record NW_026692881.1, read on the forward strand.
TTTGTAGCATTCAGATTCTAGTTTAAGATGTAGTCATTACTGCCACTACGTGGCTTATTTTGAAAGTACTTAAAAATGAAACTTATACTTACAGCTTTGAACTTAAAAAAAACAACAACAACAACAATAAATTGACATTTTCTCAAGTCAGCAGAGATATTCGCTATATACAGTCATGTGTCCCTCAATGATAGGGATATGTTATGAGGAATGCATCATTATGTAAATATTCTTGAGCATAATTACATGAACCTAGTTGGTGTCGGTCAATCATTTGGCATGGTGTTTTGATATAATCAAGAGATGTGGTAAACACAAGACTTATGAGGCTGCTGCAGCCATACAGTTTTACAGTATACTTGTACGTTTGTGTATGTATATAGATTACATTCCAAAATAATGCTTAAAAAGTATGGTATAGCAAATATATAAACTAGTCAGTCATTATCAATTATGTATAGTTGCACATGCTATAATTTTACATAGCTTGCAGTACAGGTTTGTTCACACCATATCACTAACTGATAGGCATTTATTCAGCTGTATTAGTCTTATAGGACCACTGTTATACATGTACTCTGTTTTTGAAAAATATATTATGAGGTAGTGACCATGCTTTTCTTTAAGGATATGACCCAATTAATAGTAATACTTTATTTTGCTTCTTAAAAATCTACATCCTGAGTGAAACACATACGGAAAAATGTGTGTATAAACACAAAGGTAAATGTGCATTTATGCACACATATTCAACAATGTATATCCATGTAATGCATTTTCCTCACTTATACAAGTGGATTCATCTGCATACTCTTCTGTACCTTGTTTGTATCTTTTCAATGTCTCAATAGTATTCATTTCTTTCTGCTTTGTATTTTTGTTTTGGTACTAAAAATTCTACTACTGATGTGCCTAAAGAATTATTTCACACTTATATATATATCATTGAGAAAATTGCCAGAAGTAATATTTTAGATTTCAGAATAGATGTTTAGAATTTTAAAACACATTGTTGATTTGTTTCCGTAGAATTTACCATCAATTCTACCTTTCCCAGATATTCTTTTTGTTGTTCTTTTGTGTGTTTTAGTTTTTTTTTTCTTTTTTGGCACTGGTGGTTTAACCCAGGGTACTCTAAAACTAGAGTACTCTAGAGAGGGCTGGGGATGTGGTAGTTTGAGAAAGGGTCTCCCTAAGTTGCCCAGGCTGGCCTTATATTTGAAGTCCTTGTGCCTTAGCCTCCTAAGTGGCTGGGATTACAGCTGTGCACTTTATTCTTAAAATTTAACTTTCTCTACTGTCATACTATACAGAGTGCAGTTACATACCTTTCTAAAGTACATCATGTATCTATTTCTGTGAAATTCTTGTTCACGTTTTTGTAGTTGCCTTTCATGTTTTTTAGTTGATTTCTGTGCAGCCTTCAAATTGTAATACTCTGACATGAATACCAATCTTTTTACCAGGTTTTACACTTTAAGTTGATAATGATCATTTATGCTACTTAATAAAATTTAACATGTTTTATTTAGGGTTTCGAGGTGTTTTATCCTGGTAAGAACTATCTTTTTCCCTTAAGGTTATGAATAAATGTATCCACATAGTTTGAAACTACTTTTATGCCCATTGCCATGTGGATTCTTTTAGTTTATGAAATCTTTTTAGTGCATTTAATCTTGATGTAATCAAAGTATCAAAAGCTTAATGGTCTCTGATTTGGAGGATTAGCTGAGAAAGCCTTTAAATGGAAGTCTTTAGCCCAACACCCAATTTTTTTTTCTAGGATTTCGATCATTATTTTATTTCCATGTAACTCCTTCAGGTGTAAACATTTACTTTCATGGATAACAGTTATGACAGCATGTTTATGCTTTAACTCTATTCAGATGCTTCCCGTGCTTCTGTAATAAGGAGTGAAGGTACTCAACACGTCTGAGTGTATCTCAGGCTCTTCATGTGACACTGTTAATTTCACTTTGTATTTTTGAAGCTGCTTAGACAAAAATTTATAAATATCTTAGGCTAGACATTTCCTTCTATTAATGTGAAATATCCATCTTTGTCTCTTTTAGAACAAAGTTGGCATGGCATTATATCTTATTTGGTATTATTACTTTATAAATTGTGTTTTCTGTAATATGGGGGGGGGTGTCATCACTCATCCTATTTGTCATTGTCCTCTATTGCTTTCACACAGATGACCGAATTTATTGTCAGTGTGTGAATATCTTAATACTCAAATCTAACTCCCCTGTTATTGTCATCATGGAAATCATGATGCATTTTTATCTCCATTTTACCATTCTCTGTCATTTACCCTCCTTATTAGTTTTTGTTCAATTAGTGTTTCAACTTATTTTTCTCTTTTAGTCTGGTAATATCACTGAATATGTATATATATTTTATATGTGCATAAAATTAGTCAGCATTTCCATTTTATCCTAAGTCTGTTCTCAACTATAGCCAGGAGTTGTTTTTTATCTCATTAGGACACATATGATACAAGTAGTGGCTGCCTAGAGTGTCATATTTACATAGGATCTAAGATCATGTATGATTAAGACCTAGAAAGAATGAAGTAACCAGAAGAAAAATTAATTCAAGAGCACAGAAATACATTTGATTATAAACTCATTGTATGATTTTCCTTTCTGAAACTTGTTTCTTATGGTTCAGAGATAATATTCTCTTTAAGTAGTTTTCTAGGAATATCTCTTGAGGCACAGGAGTCTAAATAAGATAGTCAAGGGTAAAGCCAAGGATTAGGACTAAAAGAGTGAAATTGTCAAAGTAATTATCTGGCAACAGGGTGAAGGAGAACAGTGGAGTGTGTGTGTGTGGGGGGAGATATATGACGTAATTTCTTCTAGAATTCTCAAAATATTATAAGGTTCACAACATCAGTATCTATGAAAAAATATTAGCTAATAGAGATCCAATTAACTGAATGGACTAAAATATACTTGTATGTGCTTTTTGGCTATCAGACATTGTTGCCATGAAGTGCAGTGAGAAGACCCATTCATCTTCAATGGCACTTATCTAATCTCAGAAGCCTGGTGTGTGTGAGAAATGGGATGCACTGGATGTCACTATCGATGTCCTGGTCAGGACCCAGGCAAAACTGGCATTCCACGATACTGATACCTAACTCTCATGTTGTTAACCCTCTTCTCATAATGTACCTCCATATGCATATGATTTCCTGCAGTATTCAAAGGCGGAAAGGCATCCTGTGACTGCGCTGGAGAAAATGATGGAGTCAAGTTTTGGCGCCCCCCAGTCATTCCCTGAGGTTCCTTCTCCTGACAGAGGAAGCCAGTCTGTTAAACACCACAGGTACTAGTAGCCGATTATTGTGGGACTGGGTTCATTCACACAGTGTACACTCTGGACACACATGCCGAAAAATGGCAACATGGGATTGTTCTTGATTCTCCTATAGTTCTCCATGGAGGAGATGTTCCAGCAGCTCACAGCAGGTAAACAAAAGACACTGGCTTCCCTCGCAGGCAACATTTTGCCTACAAGAGCCTGAAGAAACCATTAACAACACTCATCAGAGCTATAGGCATAGACCAGTGAACAGAACAATTGCATTCTGAAAAACTATTAAAACATGATTTTTTCCTAGCCTGCCTCATCATTACTGGCAAAACTAATGTCTAATTCTCCCCTCGGCAGCTGGTGTGAGATGCTCCATGTCTTCCAACATGGTCCTCACAAAAGAAAATTTTCCAGGGGGATATCCTGGCGAACCTTCTCTAAAACCTTGTGTTATTAGTGGAGGGGTACTCTTTGTAAGCTGACCACAGCAATTGGGTCTTTGAGAAAGAAAGGCAAATATATTTTATGACATTCTAAAAGTGAACATATTCTGTAGCATCTTCTAGCTCACAGTGTTCTGCTTTACACACGAGGTTCTTGTACTCCAAAAAATGGAAGGTATCGCCTTCCAAACCAAGTGGTGAAGTTTGTTGGAAATAATGTTATAGTGGATAGTATGTATATGTGTATGTTTTTGTATGTGTCAAAATGGACATCTTCAATCTTTGCACAAGTTGTCCAAAGACTGAAGCTTCTTTTTTCAATTACCAATCTATAGTAACAAGTTTTCTACTTTCAATTAAAACTTTATGCTGCTACAAAAACAAAACAGGTACAATAGCTTAAATATAAAATATATGCAGTAAATTGAAATTTTGAATGTGACAGTAAATAGTGAGGTACTACTACCAATGAAGGATAACTGTTATCAACCTTTGTTTTCACATCTCTCAGCAACACTTTGCACACAACCCCATCAGAAACACTTTTTAAAAGGAAACAACCTTTTCCTTCACTCCTTAATGAACCTTAGGAAAGGGCTTTCCTGTTTGTACCCACACTTATATTGTAATTATCAACATACTATTTTTTAAAAATTTCCATTCCATATGAAACTGAAATAGAGGGTTTAAGTATCTTAAACTCAAGTTTTGGCTTATATCATTTGTTGCATTTACAGACTACTTCCCCGTGGAAAGAGCATTTCACTTTAATGGACTTTAGTCCAAAATTCCCAGCCTTTTAGAAGATGGATATTTTCACCCAAACAGTATTTCCCCCTGTCGATTAGAACAGAGTATTTTATCCAGTCAAGTAAGAGAGTTTAGTGAATCATTGTAGTACTGAATTGTCATAAAGTTGAGATTTTTAAGAATCATATCGGAGCTGAAGTATACTTTTGTTCTTATTTGTATATTTATTCTGAAAATTGGCTTCTACTCAGGCTTTTAGGAGTCACTCACAGATTAAATAAGGACATCATTAAGACACTGTCCTTTTGTTCAGTACAATGACATTGGAGTATCTTTTGACATACATTGTGTCCTGATAGATAGGCAACAGGTGATTTATAAAGTGCCTCTAGAACTTTGTAAATTATGGTTTCATACATCATAGTTTTTGTTTTGTAAAACATGCAATAGACTTAAACATTTTCATGATTGTGGGATATATAAATCAGTGACCAGGTTATCAAACTGTTCCATAACATCCTGAATAGTTGATTGACCAGTAGATGCAGACTATTATTTTTAAGATGGATTACTACCTCATATGGGTAGACTTTGCTGTTGTGACAGTTTAGCAAGCTATATGAATAATTAATTTCTTTTTGTGCACTAAAAATATAGCTCATTTGGATAACTTATTTGTGAAACAAAGCCATTATTTCTAATGTTTAGTCCAAAAATTCCCACCTGTTTAAAAAAAATCTACCACGCCATCCTTATTGCACATTTTGACAATCTAACTTGCTCAAAGAAAGCACATATATAGGTTTTCTATGGTGACATGACTCCAGGACTTTTAGGGACTAGGAGAATGGTAGAAGAACAAGATGAAAACTTTCTTTTGAGCATCTACTATTTGCCAGGCTCCACATTAAATATTTGCATATATTTTAGCTTCCACACTAATCCCATGAAAAAATAAGCACAATACTGATACCTTCCTTTTGCTGCTCCCCACTCCCACCCCTGTGCAGTGGTCTCTACCTCTCCCTGTGTACCAGAAGAGCTATAGGCTGTTTTGTCCCCTGGCTTCTCTTGGTTCAATGGGAAATGGTAAGGTGGTGGCATTTCTTCCCCTTCCTTCCTTGGTAGCCTGAGCAACCTGTCTTCTGGGGCCCTCAGACTCTGCCAGATGGTCTTATCCTTACTCTCCTGACTGAAGGGCCAAGGAAGGAGAGAGAGAGAAACAGAGAGAGTAATAGCTTCCCCTTGTTAGTAGTGGTAAGGACAACAGTCTCTATTTCCCCCCTTTCAAATATAGGCTATACATTCTAAATTCTAAAACCTTACTTTGCTGAAATTAAAATAGCATTTATTTCCCTCCAAGTCTGATACTAGTCTCAATTTCAGTATCATGCTCCTAGTAAGGTACAGACCTGAGATTTTATACTTAGACATAGTACACTCTAGCACCTAGATTCCCATACCTGACAGACTCTTTAATTCCCAGGGGATGGTAGATAGAAGTAGGGAGGGAGGGAAACCATAGTTTCTAATAGAGAACTTCTTAGAGACCTAACTATACACCACTTGTTGGGAAGAATTGTAGCACTCAGCATACAAAGAATATCAAAATAAAAGTATAATGATGTTGCTGGTTATGATATGATGTCTGCCTAAACTGAAGAAGTTCTATATAGTTCGATCAGTTATCTTGCCAAAACCAGAAAAGTGGATACTAGCACTCAAATATAAAAATGAAACTTTTGGGCACACATTGACATTTATCAAGTAGAAATAACTAATATTGATGGGAAAAAATGACAGAAGCCAAACAATATAGTGATATGGTAAAATTCCTTTGGAGGGCCTCTTCCTTTAAGGACTTGATAGGCTTATTGAAATTTTGTGGATATTTTTCATCTTTGTTTATATGGTTGAATTGATATTTTCAGATGTAACATGGATCCACAAAATTCTCCGTTCATTCATTGTTTGAACTCAACAATTAACATCTCATGAAATGCCTACAGATGAACAAAGTTCTCCTTACTAGTCTAAGTAGGGTCCATTCAGGGGGTGGAGATGGGAATCTGTGTGGAATAAGTAATGAGTCAAATCAGCAATTATTGTTTTGGGGGTGAAAACTGAGGAAAGGATCCAGGGTCTCACAAATGCTAGACATGTAAGTGATATCTCTAGCCCTTTTAAAATTGTATTTTGACGTAGGGTGTAAGTTGCCCAGGCTGACCTCAAACTTGTGATTCTCAGTTTCCCAAGTAGCTGGCATTACAAGAGTGTACCACTGTGCCTGGCTATCAATTAAATATTTTTTATACAATCTAGTTCTTTTGTTTTATGTAAACTACATATGGTGTTCTCATATTGTTCAGGCCTCTGATCTACCTCATTTATATAGCTATAAATATGATTATTTGGATACGCATCAAATGAAATAGCTAATCAGACATTTATTAAGAGCAAATGCAAAAATAGTTTCTCAAGACTAATGAAAATCTGGGAATCTGAACTGAGAATTTAACATGGATATTAAGGAAAGAATGCCAATTAAAGTCAAGTTTGTTTATTCTATAACTTAGAAGTGAAAATTTCTTCATAAATCCCTTCTGAATTTTCTGTATTTAATTCTTGTATCTAATAAGGGCTTCTTTTATTCCAATCAGAGACACAGCTATTATGTCTTATATAACCAAGGTAGGTAGGAATATGAACCTTGAGAATTTAAGCCCACCTCTTATTTCTGGCAGGAAAACTGGGATTATTTCAGTCAGTAGGCCTCTAAACTGGGAAGTCAGAAAGAAAGGAACTTGTCTTTGAGTAACTCCTGATCTCAACCAAGCACATTTCTATAGTCATGGATGGCTTATGGCCTAGAACTTTGAGAAACCAGGGTACAAATACAATGTTTGAGAAGTTGCCTGGAGGTTATTGCTATGATCTCTTTGGTTTGTTGGTTTCTTTTCCCACTTTCAATCCTGCAGGAGTCTCTCCTCTTGCTGTAGTCCAGGGCAAAGGAGTGGGATGCTCCATAGGAATGCCTTCAGGAGGACACCCCCCTCACCCAGAAGTAGGCTGGGTGGAATCGTGGGACCAGCATATCAGCAACTCGAAGAATCAAGGATCCCAGACAAGGATACAATACCTTGCCAAGGGTACGTCTTAAAAGCAATGGAATTTAGGGAAGATGTCATGAGCGCGATAGCTTTGAGCTACATGTTACTGATTTCTTCATTAACTGGCTATTTATACTTACTTTTGTCTTTGTTTCACAAGGTTGAACTAATTTAAAAGAATAGGTATGATGGAAAATAGGTATAAGGAAATGTTAAAAAATAAGTGTAGAGATCTAGGCAATATGTCATAGTTTCTAAAACAACTGAAAATTTGTGTTTGATAAAAATAAGATTTCTTAGGAGGAATAATGTATCCATCAGTAATTTGGAAAAAAATGCTTATTTCCTAAGCAATAACCTATATTACATAAAAACATAAATATGTATAAAATATATGAATGTAGTAGATAAAATATGTAAAATCTTTCATCTGGCATTCTTAAATGGAGAATTTAGGTCAATGTGAACAAGTTCAAAGTCACAGCACAACTATGAAACTCATATCTCTTAATTATTCATGGTACAGGGATGGAAGGATGGGCTTTGCGACATCATGGCTGCTGCTCCTTAGAGTGCCAAAGGCGCCCCTTTCTCTGGTGGACACAGACCCTCAAGGGGCTCAAGGCATAGCGAGTGGAGTGAATTTTAGCCATCACATACTAGTTGGCATCAACCATTCAACCAAACATGGCAGCCCTTATTTAAACTGACTAAAATTCAAATCATACCCTTGTCCCTCACTGCTTATGTGAACTTGAGAAATTTTTTATCATCTGAGCTTGAGTTTCATTTGAACTTAAGCCCCCTGGGGCTTGTAAGATTTTGTTTTAAAATGTGTGTAACTAACTTATACCTGACACACAGTTATCACAGAAGTAGTACCGGTGCTTATTGTCATTGTCATAATGTTATCATTGATTTCAAGAGCAATGGAATCAGAAATTACTCCAGAAATTGCAGGCCTCAGTTCCCTCACTCAAAGTCAGGTTCTAAATTGTTCATCTTGAATGAGCTAGGCCAGGGAGTTTAAGCTAAAGATCAAATCAGGTGGGAGGTCCAGCACAGAACCTTAGCTTTCCCTTTCCTTCTGGGTATGCGATAGATACAGTGGTGCCCTGTATGACAAAGTTCTGCAATAGATTTCTTTAAGAAGACTAAAAGATAGGACACAAATAGCCTGTGGCTACATTTTGTAATTTTGAAGCAATTCCAAACAGACTGTAAAATGCATTTGGTACAGATTTAGGGTGACAGTTGCAAATTCAACATAACAGTCTAGTTGTCCAAAATGTATAATGCAAGTCAAGTAGTACACATTTCTCTTGGCCTTCTCTCTGAAACAGGGGCTTGCATTTAGCATTATTATAGCAGATAATGCTTCATAAATACTTTAATAAATCACTAATTATGTCTTTCTGAAGTATATGTGTGTGTACACACACACTCTTACAATTTTTCCCCATTTAGAGTGAATGTTAGAATGAAAATGAATAAGGGGAAAAATCAACTTCACAGATTTTGGGGAGTGGATAGGAAACCCAGACCATACAGTCTTTCACTCCACATGGTCCGGGTATGAGGATGCTCTGAGCCTATGCCAGGCCCGGACCATATGTTTGCGTAACTTCCAGAGCTCAGACATTCCCACTGCACGTTCAGGCAGTGCTGTGCCTTTTACCTCTTGGGAGACTCACAGTGGTGATTTTGTTTTGGTTCAGTCTCCGTTGGTTGGGAATATTCTTTCCAGCTGTCTGGCCACGTGTATTTTTCCTGTGTGTGATCTGCACCCAATGTTGATAAATGGTGGCTCTAAGTATAAGTCACTATGTGCTCAGCACAATGAATCTCAGGGAGCAATCTCATTCTCAGTTCTTAAAAACAGCTATTTTCTACTCCCAGGGGACTGACTGTCTCTCTAGACTAGAAATGGGATTGGTAATAGAATTTCACAGCTAAAGGCCCTCTTCAAATCTGGCCTGAGCCAGGGATAGAGGGCAGGATATGTGAATAAATTTGAAGAGCCCTCAAACATCTGCTGCTTGTTTAGCAACCATGTGGTCACTGTCTGCTAGTTAGCCTCCCAGTGTGTGGCTTCTTGGCAAGAACTTTAGTCCAACTTGAACCCAGCACCAATTTTAGTGTATCAGGGAGCAAGAGTGGAGGTTAAGAATAGATGATTGAGGCCTCTTTTTTTCTGATTGAAAACCTCATCTGTGGCACCCATGGCTCATAGAGCTTTGAACTGGGTTATGCCAAGCAACTCAATCATAAGCTCATAGTCCATAGGAAAGAAGAAATAGAATCACAAAAGTCAGATTCATATCCTAAAAGTAGGTGGGATCCAACATATATGGTGCTCATTCTACAGCCAGCTAGCAACTTGATACATTTCAGTTATACCTTAGGAATTTTATAAATGAACACTGTAAGGATAAGTAGAGTTTAAATGGCTAGCTCCGGGTGGCATCCATAGTCCCTTGTGAATGAGCCTAGATTGAATTCTGGTCTGACTAAACCAGGAAAGGGATGTAAAGAAAGCTACATTCATGGCTGATATGTTAATAGAATACCTAATTGTATGGTTCCAGGGAAAGAGTAGATTTCTTCAATTTAGTCAATCCATTCTAAAATGTCATACTACCCTAGAACTGGGTCTTAAAGTCACCTAGTCAAGCAGATCCCTTGGCCTGACCCCTGAATTACTGGGAACCAAACAATTAATTGTTGGAATTTTTCTTCTTCAGAAGGATGCTTTGAATAACATTTACAGACAAAATGCATCTGTGGTTTCTTTATGGAGGAATGAGAGGAAGGATTGTGTAAACTGTTGTAGCAGTCAATGAACAACAGGCTCATGAACCAAGCCAGAAAAAGGTTGACTCTCAACTCAAGATAATATAGAACTTGATTATCTTGTAAGTCAGGACCACTTCTAGAAATTAAGCTCTCACTTCAACTTCTGCTAGGACACTCAGAGTACTGCACCCCCTGCTCCAACATGGTTCCTCAAATTACTATTACTTTTTTTTTATGCTAAAGTTTGAACCAAAGGCCTGGTATAGACCAAGTTCATGCTTTATCACTGATCCACATTCCCAGCCCCCTCCTGTTTTAGTTGATGAGGAAAAATAAAACGAGACTACCATTTGTCTGAGATTCAGTGCATGTAATGGCATTGGGGCATGAAATCCTGTCTAATCCAAAATTAAATTACATCTTGGAGAGTTCTCATTCTTTAAAGCCCATCTTCATGTTCTGGTAACGTTTTAGGCTTCAGTTATTGCCAGGCATATGTCCAATAGCTAATTTTGGAAATCACATAGTGGTAAACTGCATTTCCTCTTTCTCATCTGAGTCCTTCCTTCAGGTCTCAGGTATATTAGGAGAATGCTTCATGTGTGGTTTTAATTGCCTTTGTACTAAAATGTGCCACATTGTTTACTTGTTTAAAACATCACCTACAATATTATTTTGGTGCTTTTACAGATAGTGTTTATATCTATGCATAGGAATTTGCAGCTATCACTGTCAACTTACTAGATTCCAAACTGCTGATATACCCTGCTGATTTTGATGTAGAGAACAGTTTTTTTAGTTATACTTCTTGGCTCTGTTTCATTAGTGAGTCTGATAGGCAGATTATCTATATAGTCATATGATAATAGGTTGGTTCCAAGGACAAACTATAAGAGTCTGAGATTTGTCCCCTTACTCTTGAAATTCATGGAGCAGAACCTTCAGACTGATTTTTAGTCATATTACACTGAAAAGAAAGTAGTAGGATCTTCCAGAGAAGTTCCTTATACACAGCTATGCAGTTTGCTTGAGTACAGATTCTATAATCCAAATAAATAAATAAAGGTATTCTGAGTTACCTCAGGATGTCCATTTGGCAAAAGTTTCTAGCTTTGATAGTAACAATCAGAATAAGACTAATTCTTTCTAATGATAGAATTGGGGACAATTCATTTGAGTATCTTTTAGGATAGTTTGATTTTATTATTCTTATTCTGTAATTGATAAGCAAACAACATTTTTTTCAATTAATGAGGAAAGTGACCCCATGCAAGTGTTAGCTATTGTTATTATACTTGAAAATGGATATTAGCTGGGATATGGAGGGAGTATTTACTTGAAGATTTGTTCCAGTAGTCTTGTGTTAGATCAAGACTTAGTTATTGCCAACTCTATTCGATGCACAGAAGGAAAAGTTTGGACTACAAAGACCTAAATCTGTTCTGTACCTTTGCTTAGAATTTGGCAGAAAGGCATACCTTGAAATTGTTCCCATTGTGACCTTACAAGAAGGACATCTATTTAGATGCAACATGCTCCCTTGCAATTATTCTTTACTTGTATAAACATGATTTTCTTTACACAACAATGTAAGACAAAGATATGAAATGTATAATAAGGAGAATAACACTAAAATATAACTAAACATGTCTCATGTTCAAGACAAACCACTAAGAAACAGAATAAAATCTGTTAAAGTTCCCAAACCACATATTTTTAAAAATAAATCTGTGATATACCTATCCTTCTTTCTGGCATTGGGGAGCTCAGAGGAGGGAAAAAAATCACCAGGCGTGAACCTAGTCACATTCTGGCATATTCAAATCACTTGGAATGGCATGCTGGCATTCTTGACAAGTTGTCGCCACGCACCATTGAATTACCTAATTCTAGAAACTACACAAAGAAAGCTGCTCAACTTGTAGGAGCCCCTGTGACGCCACCTCATACTGATCCCTAGGCAGGCAGAAAAATTGTGTGCTCCTCTTCCCAACTTCAGACTCAGCAAGGGGCTAGCGAGGTAGTTCTTAAAGGTAGTATGCTGTTAACTGGATTCATATATCCTAAAAATCAATGGTAAAGCAGTGAAACTGAGGACCGCAATACCTATGCTTGATGTGGGGCTTCCCACTTGCCTCCAAATAGGGTGGCCACAACACCTCTACTGGACTAAGCCAGGGCTGAGAGGGTGGTCGAGTTGATGGAGTAGGGTAATGCCATTATGGGTTTCCTGTTTGTCACTATGGAAAGGCCACACTTACCTGCTCAATCCCCATTTACTTTGTATTCTAGGATAGAGGTCAGGAAGACTATACCCCACCTGCCTATACAGCTGTGGTGTGTTGAAAGACCCCTGGACTTAAAGTAAGAAGATCTGGGTTTGAGTCTCAGTCTGTCACTTATTTTCTGTGTGACCTTGGGCAAGTCACTTCAGCGACCTGAGCTTCAGTTTACTTCTCTGTTTAACTGGGAGCATATTATCCGTCTCTGGGGTTGCTGTGAGAGTTCAGTGAGGTGGTGCATGTGAAAAGTTCTTTGTGGATTGACTATTGCTCTAAAGATAGCAGAAAGCAGGATGTGTGATACTTTGTTTCTTTCTCAGGTATTCATCCAATGGTTTAAAAACCCAACAAAATGCATCAATAAATATGCAACTGCCTTCAAGAGAAACAAACCCCTATTTTAATAGCTTGGATCAAAAGGACCTGGTGGGATATTCATCCACAAGGGCCAGTTCTGTGCCCATCATCCCTTCAGTGGGTCTAGAAGAGACCTGCATGCAAATGCCAGGGATTTCTGAAGTCAAAAGCATCAAATGGTGCAAAAACTCTTATTCTGCTGACATCGTCAATGTGAGTATTCCAGTCAGCGATTGTCTTTTAGCAGAACAACAAGAAGTGAAAATATTGCTAGAGACTGTCCAGGAACAAATCCGAATTCTGACTGATGCCAGACGGTCAGAAGACTACGAACTGGCCAGCGTAGAGACCGAGGATAGTGCGAGCGAAAACACAGCCTTTCTCCCCCTGAGTCCCACGGCCAAATCAGAACGCGAGCCACAATTTGTCTTAAGAAATGAAACACAAAGAGACTCCACATTGACCAAGTGACTCGAAATGTAGGAATCTGTGCATTCTATGCTTTGCTCAACAGGAAAGAGAGGAAATTAAATACAAATTATTTATATGCATTAATTTAAGAGCATCTACTTAGAAGAAACCAAATAGTCTATCGCCCTCATATCATAGTGTTTTTTAACAAAATATTTTTTTAAAGGGAAAGAAATGTTTCAGGAGGGATAAAGCTTACCACTAAAGCTTTTGGGTAGAATTCTGAATCCAATTTCAGTTAGTCCTAACAGTGTTCTCTTTGGCTTTTAGAAAATGTGGGCAATTCAGACCCTCAGTCCACAGTGCCAGTGTCCTCAAGGAAAAAAAAAAAAAAAAAACACTGGTAATTAACCTGGTTTCAAAGAGACAAGCTGTATCCTGAGGGTGGATGTGCCCATGAGCAGGTGGCCCTTGCCATTTGGCTTGCCAGTTACAACCCCTAAATTTCCATTCACCGATCACCTTCATCACAGGTTATGTCACATCAAGCCACATAGTGTTTTGTATTTGATTTGCTGAAGAATGGCACGAAGACAGGTGATGGAGGGAGTAATTGGGGCAATCTTAGCTACTCTCATGTGCCATCCTCCCCTGAAATTTGAAAACACTCAGAGGGAGGTATGAAATTATTAGAGACAAAAAAAGAAGAAGTCACAATGTCGTGTCACTGAAATCATGCTAATAGAAATGTTTTTCTTGGAGATTGTTTAGAAGCTCTGAAAGAGCATTTCTGTGTGTGTGTGCGCGTGCCTGTGTGTGAGCGAGCGTGTGAGGTGTGGGCTTGCTCCCTCCAGCACATATGCTGTGTGCACATGTTCATCGTGCATATGTGTGTGCATGTGTGTGTGTGTATTAAGCTTGCTAAAAATTTGTTCTAAAACATCAGGGAATCTAATCTTCAGAAAAAAATTCCCTCTTAGATCTGTTCACTTGAAAGTTATTCATTAAATATACAGTTCAATTAGTGAGTTCTTAAATCAAGATCACTTGCATGGTGGGGTCCTATAAACTCTCGACAATGTCTAGACCATTTTCTGATGTGAATACTTTTGAAAGGAGCAACTATTGGCTTATTGAGAATATCAGTATCACAAAGTGATTAATGGAGGATGTGTGTTTATTTTGAATCATACCTCAATTATTTACACAAGCCAATTATCCAATTGACAGCTACCATTTTTGTTCTCTTCATCCTCATTGCTATTGATTTCATAGCAAGTCTACTATGTGTGGACCAACTCATTGGCTTCAGTGGTTAATATGGAAAGAATAAATCGCTGAAATTACAAAGCCCAGACTATTCAGTTCACAAAAAGCCCCCAAAAGAACAGGAAATTGTGTTGTATGTTTATTTGGAATAAAGCAATATTTTTACCACTGCTAAGGTGAACTGAAACCTCTCCTGAAGATTTGTCTGTTTTATTTTCCCTTACTTTCATGGGGCATTCAAAGAAATTAGTGTTCACATATCCAGTCTTTTTCCAATTATTGGTGGTGTTGAGTTGTTATGTTTACACTGTTTTAAATAAAAAGGCACAGTATTTGAAAGTATATAAAAGATTTCTTTTACTGCAGTTTGGGAAAACCTGGGTTAAAATTTCTTTGTGGATAAATCACATTCCATGGAAA
This sequence comes from Marmota monax, assembly GCF_021218885.2. NCBI lineage: Eukaryota > Metazoa > Chordata > Mammalia > Rodentia > Sciuridae > Marmota > Marmota monax. The sequence continues at coordinate 2,530,388 of NW_026692881.1, forward strand.
GGCAGATGTAACTACCTGTGAATTGATTAGTGAAAATATACAATTCGTGTTTCAGGTTAAATTGTTTCTGTTGAAAATACATTGCAAATTGCTCTTTGTGAACATTCGTTAATAACAGACATAAAGCCATCTAGGCAAAATAACACTTTTTTTTTTTTAAATCAAAACTGCTTAGCAGAAAGTCAAGGTCTCAAATGTTGAAAACACTTTGGTAGAAACACACTTTAACGAAAGGTCATGTGTCTTTTATTAGTTGTCCCATTAAAGTTTTGTTGTTTTGAAAATAGAGGTAATGTCAGAATTTTTAAAAATCAAAAATTTTTAAAGTCTAGATCACTGACGTTGTCATTTAAAAATACTTTGGAAAATTTTAGGAAGAGACCTTATAGGTTTATAGAATATCCAATATGTTATTATGTTGAAATTTAACACAGTTATCAAATGGACTGGAAGGCCTCACAAGTCTGAAGACATTAACCTTGTTCTTGGTTTTTGTTTTATTCTTCTGAAATATTCTCTTGCTTATCCAAAGGATCAATTCAGAATTCACCTAATCAGTAGGGTAGGTATGTACTCTATGACGCAATGAAGTTATTATTTACACTGGGAAAAAATTAATATTGTCAGTAAGACTTAAGTCTTGTTCTAATATCTTATTTTACAAAATGAAGTAGAACCATATACTCTGTGATTATAACATAACCCACTTCCTTGTGCATTCTAAGGAGCATGAGTATCAGATAGTCCACTGGCAGTATGATGTAAAGTTTAGAAGTATAGTAACTGCCTAGAATAGTCTAGACAAATCTTCCATAAAACCACGGATATTAATGATTACTTCTGGTTCTCATTTGTCTCCTTTGGGAATATGAAGCTCCTGTGCAAAGTGTCCACGTCTAGATATGCACATCTTTGAGCATCAGTTGACAAGTAGTGATAACATCAGACTTTGAAAGTCAATCTAACATGGCATATACTTGGAGGCATGAGTACTTTGTCCTTTCAAGCTCATGTGCCTACAGAGAAGTGCTTATTTCTACAAGAGACTTGATTTTTGCTTCATTTTCCTTGCCTTTATTATGTGAATAGATATTTGGAAATTTGTAATTAAATAGGCTGTATATTCATAACTGGTGATTGTCACCATTTTTTACTTTGAACCATTTTCTGATGTCTTTTTTTTTTATAAAGCTTCTATTACTCTAAATTGCCAGTGACTATTGTAGAATGCTGTTGTTCAAAATATGACCAATTTTGTGCTAATAAGAAATACTAGAAATGGTGTTGGAAAATTATAAATTTTTCTTCCCAATTATCTATGAACACTAAATATTCCATATTTCACACTCTGATCCAATATCTACCTTGCTATAGGTTAAAGACTAAATGCTTGTCAATTTACCACATCTCCAATGATATACATTAGGTTAAGTAGCAATAGCAAGGGTTTCTGAAGAGTGCTGCCTATATAGAAATTCAAAATTAATCTGTTTTGATCATGACAACACATCAGACCTACCAAAAAGAGAACGGAAGGGCAAGTCTTCAAAATGCCCATTGGCTTCTGGAATGAATGGCAGCTACAACTTGACAGGCACTGGCAAGCATGGGTAAGGCTTCCAGTAACCAGGTCTCCACCAGGATGTGTTTGATGTATGCAGCCATCATTCAACAGCTATCCTGCCATATGGTGCTATAAGGATACCATTACTCCCTAAGTGTATGTGTGCGTGGTGGGGGTAGTGATCCCTTTGATTCCAGCCCTGTAAACCTGAGATAAGTGCTATGAAATATTTCTCAACGAGAATGTAGTATACCTAGGAACACAGCAGGAGGGGTGGGATTTTTATTTGATCTTTTGGTATCTGGGAAACATTTTATATATAAAGAATACTTTTTTATTATTATTCAATTGTATAAATTCAGTACAGTGTTTTCAATGAATAGCACGTCTACACTGTGTTTGTACTCTCATCTCCAGAAATTCAGGCAAGATCAGCACAAGGTTTCTGGGCTGTTCTCAATTTTAAATGCATCTCAATATGCCCTGGAAAATGAAGCCTTTAAACAAGCTTTATCTCTTCCATTTCTTTCTTTCCCTTTTAAAGAAATACTGAGGGTAAAGGAAGAAATTCTTTCCTTAAGATCTACATGATTCTCTTAATAATGTGTTTCCTACTGTGACCACACACACAACACATATCTGTATATTAGAGTGCTTAATTACTTTGGTAGCTTTATCTCTTGCTTAATTTGGCAAACTGATTGCCTCACAGAATGCCAATGAAATCAAAGCATTTAGCAATCAGACAACTTGGCAATATTTTGATCACACAGGCATTTTTCATTTCCTTCTCTTTCTTATACAAGCAAAAATACCCCTGGGTTGGAAAATTCACAAGACTTTAGAATAAAAATCTCTGCTAGATTCTCTCAGAAATGAAAAAAGTGAAAATTAAATGACAGGTGTAAGTGATTGCTCTCTCTACAGTGTCTAATGGTCTCATGTATTTTTTTGTTTAAACAAAATTAACCATAACTTCTCCTCACGATGCCTACACAGCTGTCTTTGACTTCTGGTGCCCACTGAACTCTAGTAAGGACAGAGCATGTGTGGGGGCAAGGAGGGAGTACCAAGTGTCAATCTTAGGCATCTCAGCAAAAACAGCAGGGTGCCCAGATACCATCTTGATGAAATAGAGAGCGGCTTCTAGTACTTTGATGTTTGTCATGAATACCTGTATTGATTGCACGTGTATTGTTGCCTATGAAAGAACTGTGTGATAAGAAACAACCTCTTATTGTTGAAAATGAATTAGAAAATCTTTATATTGAAAGTTGTCTTTGTGAAAGCTTCTAACTTATCTATATATAAGAGAAACTTCATGACCTTCTCTGTCAAATAAGGTGGATGATCTAGTGGATAATTCATCTTTGATTTCCCTTCCAAATTGAATACCCTGTTATCCAGCCTTTCTAACCCAGACTTTACTCGCCAACTTGCCAATCATTTCAACACAACCCTTTAAAAGATTAATGGCTATTAAGTCTATCTCACTGAGCCTCAGAAATAGCTGGATACTGTATATCAATCTATAGCAAAAACTGAAAGTTTTCTTGGTACACTGAAATTCCATGGAGAAATATATGGGATTGTTTTGTGGTTATTGTTAAGGTAAATGTACCTCAGATGGGTAATAAAGAAGGTATGGCTAAGAAAAATATCCAATTCCAAAGCTTGAGGATATAAGGTCAATTGCCTCAGGTTTTTTTTTTTTCTTTCAAGAGACAATGTTTATCAAAGACAGAGCAAGGGGCTCTCCAAAGAAGGCATGAGACCTTGAAGATGTTCTCTGTTCATAGAAGCAGTACATAGATTCTCATGAACAAATAAAACATTTATTATTGATATTCTGAAATATTTGCATCATAAACTTTTTAAAAACACTTTCCAAATATTAATGAATAATTTGTCTGGGGACACTTTCCCATTTATGATTGAAAGTAATCCTCATTTGGGGGGCAAAACAGACCAAAAAAATGCAGGGTTTACTTGTTAATATAATTTTGATTGTAATTGTTGTTTTTGACAGATCAATATGCTCTTTCAGTATCATCCTGACAAGCACTGATTCTTCCATATATAATTTGTCTTGGTCAAGATCCCAAAGTCTGAATTTTTTCTTAGTCTTCAATAAAACAATGTGAAATGTTAAAATACTTGAATCAAAGCCAGTAAATTTCAGTTGTGTGTGTTTCTAAATTATAAGGATTCTATCTAGTAATGTGAAAATGCAAATTAAGGGGGCATACACTTTATATTGTTTTTAATGTACTTAGAGGTTCTGATGAACCACTAATGCAGCATGCTACTCTCTATGTTGATGCCATATTTTTGGAAATAAGGGCTTAAAAATTACACATAGTACATAGCACCCAATGTATGGTAAATGTAATGACACAGGAGGCCTTGGATTCAGGTGTATTTCATAGGAAATGCGTATAGCAAGAAAGTACAGTGGTTAAGGCTTATCTTTCACAACCTGATTTTGAGTTCTATTTTTAATCAATGTCTGGAGAATAAATAATTGTATTTAAAATGAAAACAAGTGGGAGAACATAAAACCTCACCTTAAAAATCATTACACCCATTGGTCAGTGGCCACTGTGCATAGTTTACCTAGAAGGATATCCCTCAAATCACTTATTTTTCTAATATGCAATTGTACACATTGCGTACAAATGAATTATCTAATTCTAATATACTTTTAATCATATTCTAAATCAAGAATGTAACACAAAGAATATACAAAATGATCAGTAGAAAATTTTCAGATAATCATTTTTAACAAATTTACTGAGAAAAAGCTTCTGCTTCTGATGAAAATTTTGTTTCAAAAAATGTACTGGATCATCTTCTAAAGCAATTTCAAAATGGCAGCCACTACTCTGTAGGGATATGAAGGCTATGGGAAATAAACTACATGCATGTCCCATTATATCCTAAATAATCTGTGCTTTGATAAAAAAAAAAATCGTTTCCAGCAATGTATGTGCATCTCCTTTATCTTCTTCCAAGAATACATTTCAAAATAGTGGACACCACTCTGTAGGGAATGAAGGCTATGGGAACTATATTTACATGTATGATTTCCTTCCATTATACCTGGAATGTTTGAAGAGATGTGCACTTAATTCATTTGCATCTTGACTTCATCAGGTAAGTTTCCATCTATGAAGCCAAACCTGGACTACCATTTCCCTATTGCATCTCCTCAGTAGCTTTTGTTGGAGTTGGACATTCAGATTCTTTTAGGTTGTGTTCTTATTGCACATAACTCTTATTCCCTTTTATTAAATGGAATTCTCAGCTAGAATGAGAGACCAATGTCATTTTTTTTGGGGGGGTAGCTTTGCTCATTTTAGTTGTGTTGGTGGAGGGATCAAGGAACCTTTCAAATGTAAATGATAATAAGGTTCATGACTGCAGCCAATATCATCTTATAAACAGACATCGCCTAGGGCCTGCTAATTTTCCTTATGTTATTGACAGACTTTTCAACCTTCTTGAAATTGTTTCTAACCACAGTAATTTCCATTTTGTAAGAGAGGAAAAATCACCCAATTATGTAAGAGAACAAAGCCAAATTATAGTTCTTTAAATAATAAATTAACAAGTATTATTATTTTTTAAGTCTTCAAGTAAAATATTAACTTCTTTTTAAAAAAATCAAATAAAAGCTAAGGTTACCAATATAAGAAAATATCAGGCAAATAGTTTGCATAATTCTTTTCATATATCTTCTCTGTAAATTAGGTTCTTCTTTCAACATATCATTTTCATAGAATTATCTGCTGGGTATTAATTTTGCCTATTGAACCCACACATTAGTGTCTGCTTTTGCCATCTTCTCCAACTTGATACAAGTTTATGAAAATCTGTATTTAGTATGGAAAAAACTTGTGAAAAGAATTATTAACTTCTGGTTTTCTCATTGACAATTTTCATTAAATATTTTACATTAAGCTAAACACAGAAGAAACTATTGAGTCAATTATGGAAACAGATGCAATCATATTCTTCAAATGTTTGACACACAGACAAAAGAACTTACCATTTTTCTCAGATCCAAATCCAAGAAAGGATTTGTTCAAAAAGGGGTATATGAGCTTATTCAATAAATTCCAGCTTTACTGTGACTCCTGTCTCCTCTGGAAATGAAGACACAGAGCCAGGTACAGTGGTGTACACCTATAATCCCAGCTATTTGAGAGGCTAAAGTCAGAGGATTCCAAGTTTGAGGCCAGCCTGGGCAACTTAGAAAGACCTTGTCTAAAATAAAAAGAGCTATGGATATAACTCAGTGGTAGAACACCCCTGAGTTTAATGCCCAGTACAAAACAAACAATGAAAAAAGAAATTCAGGTAGATAAAAGCAGAAAAATCATTCTTTATATCTAATTTCAAAATTAATGGTTTTGAAGTGTGAAAATTTATCATCCATTGATTAAATTATGCTAAAACCATAAGAAATTGTCTTTGCATATTTTCTTCTAGTTTCCACAAGTGCATTTTTTCTTCACATTTTTTATTGGTGCATTATATTTTACATTCCTACAATATAACAAATTTGGTCAACATCCTCCCCAGCAAGACCCGTTAACTCCTACTCCAGTTTGTCATCTCTTTATTCTACTGATTTTCCTTTGCTTTGCTTTTCATGTGACCACCTCCCACTTTTATATTTTATGTTTATGGAACCAGGGTAGGTATCCATCAACAGATGAATGGATAAAGAAAATGTAGTGTACATACTCAATGGAGTTTTATTTGACCATAAAGAAAAATGAAATTAAGTCATTTGCAGGAAAATAGAGGGAACTTTACACCATTATGTTAAGCAAAATAAGCCAAACTCAGAAGGTCAAGGGTAATATGTTTTCTCTCATCTATGTGAATATTTTACATATTTTCATTCTATTTTGTGTTATGATTTTTAATACATACTATCCCATGGCAATACATTGTCTTTATAAATAATTTAAAGAGTACATAAATCCCAGTTTGTTCTTATATTTTCACTTAATTAGACATTATATTATTTGACATTCAAATTGCTTCAATAAGTAACCCATAATTGATACTATAATATGCATTACTTTTTCCTTTGGACAGAAACTACACATCCACAAATGTGTTTCACAGGATCTATATACTTGCAATTGTAAGTAATGATTTTGTCTCAGCTAGTACATGCATTTTTTGGTAGGGTCAAAGGTCTATAATCTCATAAGGTTTGTGAAGAAATCTGTAAAACTCTATGAATTAGACTAATTCCTTTACACAAGTTCCTGGTTACACATTGAAAAAAATGGTATGGCTGGGTCAAGGAGTCTGACCATTTGGTAAATTCATGGTAGATGTTTGCTCAATTGTTTTTGGCAGTGGCTCATATATTCATTCCAACATCTTTTGAGCTTTTTAATGTTTTTTATTTACTTTGCATAGAAACATTGTGATTAGAATGTAATTATATTGAAGCTTAATTTTGTTTTCCAATTAGAAAAATATTACATGCTTACATATAAGATATTCAAGATATAAAAATCATCACAAGGATATAACCACTGCTAATATTTGTCTATATTTCCTTCCAATCTTATTAAATATTATATATTATTATTTACAAAATTGAAGTCATCTGATATTTAAAATATTTTGTCCTGCTTTAATAACTTTAAACATGTCCTACACTCATTTCCTTTTTTAGTAAATCATCTTTACTCACATTCAATGGTTATCTAAGACATTACATGGATGAAAATTTGTATTTTCAAAGGGCTTTTAAACATATCATTCAATTGTTTATTTAATGTCTATTATCTTGATGTGGCAATATTTAATATTTTGTATATTGTTATGCATTAATATTTTCTTGGCATTAGCACATTTCTAAGTATGAATGGACAGAGATAAAGTTCTCCTACAGTATATATTTTGATTTTCACAGTAACCTTTTTTTATGATTTTGTTGATCAAAATCTATCATATTTTGTTAACATGGATGGTTGAGAAAAAATAAAAACCTTAAAGCAACCTCTGCATACCCAACTGAATTCATAACTCAGTTCATACCCAAATAACTGTTGAAAAAAATGAGGAGGAAGAAAAGAAAAGTATTTTAAAAAATCTATCAACCTGAAACCTAGGAGACATAACATTGGCATAAAAGGAAATCGTTATAAAGAATTGAGCATTAGCTTGGCATAGATGTTTTACCTGCATTAACATGTAATTTTCATAATAATCTTATGAGGTAGATATTCATTGATAGGAATATTTTGAAGAATAGGAAATGGAGGCACAGAAATTTAAGAACTTGATGAAGATTACATAAAGAAAAATTTGTAAGGTTAGATTTCACTCTATAGAGTTCTTGCATTCTTATTCTTTGTTTTCTCTTTCATTTTCTTTCAAGAGAAATTTCTGAGAATATATGTCCATCAGAGTAGATTCTTTCAGACTAAGTAAGAATCATCCTGACCCTAGTTCAGTAAACCCACACTCAAAACTGAAATAAAAGGCTAAGGCCAAAGGCTAACAGTCAGTAAAAGACCACAATACTGTAAGGAAGTAAGTCAAGGAAAAAAGTTTAAAAGATGATACAAAGAACTGAAAACCTATACAATTACTTAAAAAAAAACTGTCAATGTAAAAATATGATCTAGTATAAAGAACTCACAAAGTTGGGCACCAAAAAAACAACCCAATCAACAAATGGGCCAAGGACCAGAACAGACACTTTTCAGAAGAGAATATACAATCAATCAACAAATATATGAAAAAATGTTCACCATCTCTAGCAATCAGAGAAATGCAAATTAAAAGTACTCTAAGATTACATCTCACTCCAGTCAGAATGGCAGCTATTATGAGTGTTGGAGACGATGTGGGAAAAAAGGTACCCTCATACATTGCTGGTGGGACTGCAAATTGGTACAGCCAATATGGAAAGTAGTGTAGAGATTCCTTAGAAATCTGAGAATGGAACCACCATTTGACCCAGCTATCCCTCTCCTCAAGACTATATCCAAAGGACTTAAAAACAGCATACTACAGGGACACAGCCACATCAATGTTTATAGCAGCACAATTTACAATAGCTAAACTGTGGAGCCAACCTAGATGCCCTTAAGTGGATGAATGGATAAAAGAAATGTGGCATATATACACAATGGAATTTTACTCAGCATCCAAAGAGAATAAAATCATGGCATTTGCAGGTAAATGGATGGAGTTGGAGAAGATAATGCTAAGTGAAGTTAGCCAATCCCAGAAAAACAAATGCTGAATGTTTTCTATGATATAAGGAGGCTGACTCATAGTGCGGTAGGTAGGGGGAGCATGGGAGGATTATATGAATTCTAGATAGGGAAGAGGGGTGGGAGGAAAAGGGAAGGGCAGGGGATTAGCAAGCGCAGTGGAATGTGATGGACATCATTATCCAAAGTACATGTATGAAGACCCAAATTGGGTGTCAACATACTTTATATATATAAACAGACATGAAAAATTGTGGTATATATGTGTAATAAGAATTGTAATGCAAAAAAGGGGATGTATAAAGGCATGAATTGGTATGAACATACTCTATATACAAAGATATGAAAAATTATGCTTTATATGTGTAATAAGAATTGTAATGCATTCCGCTATCGTAATTTTTTTTAAAAAGCAGCAATTATGTATACCCTAAGATACAATCTATTTCAAAATTTTAAAATAGAAAAATGTTTAATGTTTTAAAATAAAACAATTCTTTTATAAATAACAAGCGTAAAATGGGAAATTAAAGATCCAGTTAAAGGAAATTTGAAAAACAAAAAAGACAACAAAGTATTTAAAACACCCAAAGCTGTAATTGGAAATATCCTCAGTCTTAAATCAATAAAACATTAAGAATATAAAGAAGTGTTAAGAGCTCAAGTTAAAAAGTGAGAAAGTAGTATAGCCCACTTTACAAATAAAGGATGTGAAAAAAAAAGAATTATATATTTGGAATAAGAAAAATAGTGGAATTAATAGCTCTCTGAAAAGATAACATAAAAATGCAAATTTAGGAAATAAAAATGAGAAATAAAAACAAGTAGCATGTAAATCACAAATATGGAAATACTTTCTCAATAATTTTTTTTGCCTATTACTATACAAATTGAATGGAATGTGACTTCAGGAAAAATAAAATGAAGCAAAATGGCTTTAAAATAGAAAATTTGAGTTATGGGAATATTCATAAGAATAGAACAAAACACTTCTTTTCCAAGAATTACTTACTATAAGTGACTTTCCATAAAACATGTTTGTACATTAAAAATACAACTACAGGTATACCAATGTATGCCAATATGGTATGTGTATCATAGTATATATCTAATGCATAATGTTATGAAATTAATAGATTCACCATCATTACATACTGTATAGTGTAAGAGATGATTACTATATCCATACATGTAAGTGGACTTGAATGCATCAGACTTTCTCCAAATTTTGACAAAGGCCTAAAGGTTGAGAAAACTGTTTTGTGCCTTCTCTTTTTATGACCAGCCTTAAATCACCTAAAGGGACATGCTGAAAATTGTTAAAGCTATCTCTTCAAGCATTAGCAGTTACATCCTACCTCTAAAAATGTGAACTTTGTAGTTCCTTTTAAGAGGATTGCCAGAATTCTGTGTTCCATTTCTCAGATGAAGAAGGGATGATGAATTTTCACATTGAGACACACGTGACAGGGAATTCAAAGAACCTTTCATAGATCCCGTGGCATCTATCCTTATGAAGTTCAAACCTGGGAACAATAAAAGATCAAAAACTCCCACAGGTACATGCCTGAAACATGTAGATTGAAGAGACATAGTTGGGTAGAGGTGTTATGTGCTTGTCTTACAGTCAGGATGTGTAAGCCCCTTCCCCTGGGGGCATCTGAGGCAAGAAGGATGACTTGGAGGAGAGAGGCTGGGTGGTGATCTAGGGCTAGGGAGGATGCTAGAGGAGACTGAGGCTGAAGAGGTGTTGGCTCTGTCAGGTATGGGTTCTCCAACTTCCAAAAATGCTTCAGCAAAGAAAGCTCGTGTCCTTTTTCAACTCCTTCATTCAAAGGATGGAAGAGCATCATTGAAAATTTAAATAATATTTCTCCTAATGGAAAATCCACATCTTAAACTTGTCACATCCCCAGTTTCATTCATAAATATTATGCCATTGAATAAAAGACATACTAGGAATAGTTTTGCAAAATACAAGGAAGAGAAGAGTCAGAACCATTTTGGAAAAATAAAGCCATATGAAGAGAATGAGGAACAACAGTATAACCCAAGATATGCTGCATTTTTTATAGGTAATTGGGTCAGATATAAAAAGAAATAAAACATCTCAGAAATACACTTATAAATAAAAAAATCAGAAATTAAAACATTTTTAAATAAAATTAATTTTCTTGTTAAAAATGTTACTACGCCAGGGTATGATGGCACACACTTGTAATCCCAGCAGCTCAAGAGGCTGAGACAGGAGGACTGAAAATTCAAACCCAGCCTCATTAAGCAGCTCTGTGAGATCCTGTCTCTAAAATACAAAATAGGGCTGGGGATTTGGCTCAGTGGTTGAGTGCCCTAGAGTTCAATCCCCAGTACCTGCCTCCCTCAAAAAAATGTTACTAGTGTATTGGTCACCTTGGTCTCTATCTCATAATGTATATTATGATATTGGTGTATTGAATTGTTACAGAAAAGGGTAAAAGAGTTAAGTAAAGCCACACACAAAGCAAAGAAAACCTAGAAGAAATATAAATAAGGCAAGAACATTCTAGGAATGGAAGCAAAGCAAGGGAAAACTCCAAAATGAACCAAACTGACAGGAATAAATGTCAAAATTGATATTTTTAAAAAACCTAAGGTTAATGATGAAATTGGAGTAAGGTTTACAACATTAACGAGAAAATATACTATCCCAAACAAAAAGTTTCAACAGATGAAACAATGAACACCCAAATATTAAGTAATTAGTTATTTTGACAAGTGTAAATTCTTGTATAGTATGCACTGTGTGTCATTCTAGAAGCTGGGGATGTAGCAAAGAACAAAATGACAAAATCTGAAGCCTCAATGAGGATCATGTATTAGAGGAATTATGGCCAAATGATTTGAGCAGGAAAATTATCTGCACAGTGTGAATGTGAGTATTGTCTTTCATAAGTCAAAGTGGTTAAATCATGATAGTTTACAGGGTTTCATAGAAAGTTTTCTCATTATAAAGTAGAAACAGTTTTGGATATTGTTCCTAGGTTATATTGAATTAAAGATACACAATGACACTTATAATTTCGTAATGTAAAAATAAATTTATATATCATGTTTTTCCCATATTTTCTCTGTGAATGAGAAAGACAAATATAGTAACAATGGAAAGATGACCGAAAGTGCAGCTACAGATAAACAAATTATGAACAAAGAGTAGTATGTACTAGCATCAAACTATTAAATATCATGCTTTAAAAGAAATTGATTGCTTTAGAAAAAAAGTTCTTCATGTAAACCATTGGAATGAAAAATCAAACTATTAACAATGGTTATTTCTCCCTAGTAAGATGTTGAGGATTTTATATAATTTTGATATGTTCTACTTTTTATAATGGGCTTTTTTTTTAACTTTTTATATCCAGAAAATGTGTCATATATAATTTTCAACAGTCCAACTTGGGGAACTCATTTCAATATTCCTGGGGAAGTAATGACTGTTTCCTATCCTCACAATCCTAATTAGTGTGATGTTTTATAGTGTTCCTTTGAGGGGATTTGCCGTTTAGTCTTGGGCATGCCTCTTTGGTTTGATTAACTGAAGCTTCTGTTCTGCTTCTCTGCATTGCAGTTATTTGTTGTGGAGGAGGCTACAAGAAGCAGGATGATGTTATTATATCCTCCCTTGAGGCCTCCTATTTTCCAGAGATTAGACATATTTGCTCAGTAGCACCACGTTGCTGTAACAATTTCCCTCTCATTTCCTTTACACCCAGGGGCAAGTGGCAACTTTGCTGTCACTTTCCAACTCAGAAAGCTGATGCATCCTCCGTCCGTTATTTAATACTTGACTGATAATTCCCAGAATCAAACCATCCATGAAAACTCTTGGCCTCGGGCAAGCTGCAGAACTATATAATTTCAACATCCTAGGAGCCCAGGATGGATTTGAGGAGGTTCGAATTTTCTGGAAAAAGAAATCACATGGGATACTGAGCTGGTTCCTAGAATTATATTTATTATTAGTTAAAAGACATTAATTAGTGCCGTTCTCCAAAATGAAGCTGCCATGTGTATTCCTGCCCTTTGACTGGGTGAAGTCTGATTACAGAGAACACGGGGAGTAAAGCAGCCAGCCATCAAGTATCAGAGCCCATAGGACATGATGGAAACAATATGTGCTGCTCAACAACCATGATGCTTTTAGTGTGGTGACAGAGCAGTGGCTTCACCTTGATAGCTCATGGACATGTCCTCAAACCTGAGAGGATCAAGTTTTTTCCTGTACAGAGTAGCTAGATTGACTGAGGGTGTAAAGTAATTCTCTGTACATATATATGCCCCCATATGTAAACATGTTCTTATGTTTGCTTCCTCTCTTCCATAGTCATATTGAGTGTTTCCTTTGTGTGAGATCACGTTTTAAGAGCTGGATACACAATAGCAAATAAAACAGACAAGGTCCTTGTTGTCATGGGCTATATATCTGTAGAGGAGACAATGAATCAGCAATCAGCTATTGCCATTTTGTCTTGTGATTGAAAAAACCTAAGGAAACACAGAGTATGTGGTTTGTCATGGAAGTCAGGAGGCCTCTTTTAGACTGGGTAATTGGAAAAGCCAGTTCTGAGGAGACACCGACCTACTAGGACCAAATAATGAAAATGAGTCACACAGTCAGAGACCAGGTAGAGACAATCAAAGTAGAAGCATGAAGCCTCAAAGTGGGAGAAAGGTATAGGCTGAATGGACAAACAATGTAATGTAGGGGCTTAGAGATGATATGAAGGATGGATATTAAGTGAAATGAAGCATCATTGGAGGGTTTTAAGGAAAAGAAGTTTCTGCTCAGGGTTTCTTTAAAAACATGACTCTGTTTTCAATGTAGAAGATAGCTTTTCAGGGTGGTAAGAGCTGATGAAGGAAAAGCTGTTGGAAGAATAGGCAAGATGACTTGTTGGACTGGGACATATGCAAACAGTTACACGTAAGGAAAAGAAAATGATTCCCTTAGCATTTTACAGTGAAGTCTTCTCATGCTTTATCTCAAATCATCTTAAGGGTCCCTTCCAATTCTAAAAATCTTGTGGTTAATAATTTATGACCCTAGGGGGACTCAACAATAACTTCCATTTTCCAAAATCATAACACATTTGACAGTGATATTGCACCATCTATATCTTTTCTAGTATTCGTGCCTATTTAAAGGCTTTCAGAATTTAAATTTCACAGAATGACTCAAGGCAGCTTACATATTTTTTTTTCTGTTTCAGATGCTCCAGATTAATTTTTAATTGGAATTCTCTCTTTATAATAAAAATTCAAATTATGCTTTTAATGTCATAGTCTTTGTGCTGGAATGCATGGGTGGCTTCTCAGACAGGATGTGATGATAATACATGTAAGACAGCTGATATGTTGTGATATGGGTAATAAAGGTAATATTGAAAAATAGAATTTAAGAATTATTCGCCTATTGTTCAAAGCAATTGATGTTTGGCAAAAACTTGATGATCTTTGAAATTAATAAAATAGAAGTGGTCCCAACCTGCATGGCTTATAGTAAGTTTCTAAGATAAAATGAATAAAGCAATAAGCACATCTCTGTGTGTATATACATGTGTGTTAATAAGTGTGATGAAGGATAACTACAGGTGGCAATGATAGCAGGGGTATGGTATGCTTTGCCCTTATTAAGATAGATCAGTAAGACCTTCCTCAGGGGGACATGGTGTGGAGAATGGGAGCGGTCCAGCAATGCAGGTAGTGGGATTATCAAACACAGAATTTCTTAGTTTAGAAAACATTTTCAGCCATTCAGGGAAGAGTAGAGGAAGCCAATGAGACTGCAAGCAAATGGGTAAGTGAACCTGAAGAACAGACAGGATTGAAAGCATGGTAGAGTTCTGAAGAAACAGTAAGTTCAAGGGCATGTGAAAGACAGAAGAGGGCCTGAGGAGAAAAACAATCATATTTAGTTAGCCACCCCCCCACACAAAAATTATTATGAATTTTACAGAAAGAGTAGAAAAGGTAAGAGTTGGAAAAGTATAGACTAATTAGGGGATTATTTCATGATTAGGAAAGAAATGACACCTGCCTGACTTATCTGGACATGGAATACATGGGAGAAGTTGACAAAGATGCATTCAGGAGACAGAATTAAAGACATTAGGCTGGTTTGATATGAGGTGAGAAAAAGAAAGAATGAATAACTCCTTGGATCCCAGCTTTAGTAATGGTGGAGTAACTGCCACTTTAACAGAAAAGGAAGACTGAGAGAAATGGTTTTCCATGAAAAATCAGCAATGATTTATTGCACAAGGCTTCAGATCAGTAATTCCCATGTGTCAGAGAATACTTAAGGGGCATGAAGAGAGAGTTAAGCTAAACAATATGTTGGTATTGGCAAAAGAGGATGAGAACTGGTTCCATTTAGGCAGTTAAAAATGTAAGGAAAAAAATCTAACACCAGAACCCTAAGTATAAAACACCATCATTTTTCAGAAAATGGAAAACACCACTATGACTGAGGCAGGGAGAGGAAACCAGGGAGACTGAAAAGTATAAGACTGAAAAGTATATTCTTAAAGAGAAGACAGGCCTAACGCAGAGGAGGAAGAGGGTCACAGAGGCAATGGTGACCGGAACTGTGACAACCACAGATACTTTTTAACCACTCTGCACTAGTGCACAGGCCAGGTTGTACAATAGTAATGTGTATCCAAATTTTCAACAGTTTCAAGCATAGTTGGTACATTTCTCACTCATGATTCATCGTTTCTGATAAGTTGAGTGCTTTATTTTTCACTGGTCTCCCCAGTGATGATTGAGAAGCCATCAAGTGGGGAACTGCCAGTCATCCTAGAAAAAAAGTATGTGACAAAGTGAATGCTTGTCCTAAAGCCTCTGACATGAAGTTAACAATATGTCTTCACTCATGTTTTATTGGTCTGGGCCATAAAACACATGACCTTACCTAATAAGAAGTGACTAAGAAAGGGCAATCCAATCATGTTCCTGGAAAAGCTGAAAATGTTTGGGAGACCCACTAGTGTTTATCTATTTGTCACATTTTAATTGATCTCATTTAATCTCACAATACTGTGAAATAGGTACTATTTTTTTCTTCCTATTTTATAAGAAAACCTAAATTTAGAAAGGCTTAGCAACATCTGTTTTAGAGAAGCTAGGGCACAGACAGTTATAGCTGGGCATGAAGGTGCATGCCTATAATCCCAGTGGCTCTGGAGACTGCAGCAGGAGGATCATGAGTTCAAAGCCAGCCTCAGCAACTTAGTGAGTCCCTGTGCAACTTAGCAAGACCCTGTCTCAAAACAAATTATGAGAAAGGTCTGGGGACATGGCTCAGTAGATAAATGCTCCTAGGATTAATCCCCATTACCAATAATAATAAGTCACAATCTTAATTCAGATCATATTACCCATGTGATGAACATAGATAGCTCTACATGTTGGCCATATGAGGGATCTCTAATATTTTCTAAGCAACATGAAGGCATTAAAATATTTGAGGACTGGCATAGTGAGATTTACATTTTAAGAAGTAGTATATATAAACTTTAATACTCAGATATTCACATAAGTTGGCCTCATAAATATTTGTGCATCACCAATTCATCTCAATTTTTAAGAAGCCATCAATCTTCTGAAATATGAAAATAACTTAAAATTGACTAGGGATTAAGTTATTTTCATTGATGAGAACTGGAAGGGTAGAAAATTATTAGCTTAAAATGATTAAAATCTACTGATGCTTATACCTACTGAGACAATATTAATTTTATGATTTCCTCTGACGGTATTAACAGGTCCCCAACAAGATTGCTGTTTTGGTTGCTAGGGATAAATGTGGCAGGGGTGTTGTCAGTCAGTGTCCTGAGCAGAGATAGTGGGTAGATAACCCTCTAGTGGTCTCCTTCCTCTGGGTCTATGCCTGCCCTCTTAGAGAAACTTTCTCCCAATTTGTAAACATTGATTTTATTGGGAACTTGCCGTACACTCAACAGTGACCCTCCTGTCATACTTTGTGACTATTCTTGCAGAATATAAAGACTATTTAAAAGGAAAAAAATAAAGAATATTTAAAAGGGAAAAAAAAGTGTTTGCTAGGAAACTTGAATGAACAGGCTCAGAATCTCAAAACAAGTTAGGATTTGCTTTAAAACTTTCTAGATCCTGTGTTTTTCTCTGCAGTTCCTTTGATACTTCGCAATTCTAACTTTGCAACTATCTATAAATTGCAGAGTGTTAGCAAATTCATATTCTCCTTCAAGTCTTTACACTGAATAGATTCTCAGACAAGAAAATTATTTATATAACATGTTAGAATGGATGGTGAATCTGAATAGATGGATGTCCCTTTAATAAAGCACCGTCTTTAATGGTTGCATTAATTATTGCTATCAGTACCATTAAGGTGACTAAAAACTTGTTTACATTAATAGCTAGGAAGGAAATAAAAATGTTCCGTACATAAGTATCTTCTCATTAGCCAGTTCTCAGAGGAAGCAGAAAAGTTTCAGATATGCTTGGTGTACAAGGGTCAAAAAGAAAAAAGGTACTAAAACTTTATTAAATACCTACTTTATAGTAGTACTAAAAGCAGTAGTTAAATCAATTTATGTGTGTCACTTTTGGAGGAACTGCCATAAGCTCAAAATGCTATTTTAATTATGCATAATATTGATATATAAATATAATCATGAAAAGTAAAATTCCACTGATGAGAGACTATCAGACATTTTGCCTTGAACTCTGGCCTTTTTTTTTTCTTCAGAATTAAGAATGCCAGTCCTGAAGGTTAGGATTTTTCAGAGGTGAGTGGGAAAGTGTTGAATGCTTATTCTGAAGGGGAGAGGGCAAGCAAGGAAAAGCCTCCCAGAAACCAGAGAGGAGGGTGGGAATTTAAGGGTGCCACAAGAGGCTGCAGTGCACTTTGCCTTCAAGAAACCAAAGGGTTTGGAGCTTATCTGGGTGTTGGCCTTTTGGGTGCTCATGAAGGTTCAACTCTTACTCCCTTAGCTTGAGTCCAGTGTTGTTTTGTAAGAGGTCAGACCTTGGTGAGCAAAGTTCTGGGAACTTCTAGAAGATAGTCTGGCCTGACATGCCACAGAGCATCATGTACCATGAAGTAATGGTAAACTTCAGCAGACCCAAAGCTGGGCCTTTCTCATTGTTCCCTTGCTCCTTGATATGGTGGGCTTCCTGGTGGTCCAAATAATGGGAGAAAATCTACTGAAGATTCAATATGAATGGACTTAGCTTTGACCTTGGCAATATAGGGCTAGATTTATTGTATTGTTGTTTGAAATAAAGAGTGTGTGTGTGTGTGTGTGTATATACACATATTTTTAAAATATTATACTTTGTAATTATATAATTAATAGCTGGTAAATAAACATTAAATATTTTCTGCAACCCTATGAGGAAGATGTTGTTACAGCTACTATATAGATAAGGAAGTCAAGGCTCAGAAAAAATTCCTGATAGCCACAGATTACATATAGCTGGTAAGTGTCATTGTGAGGATTGAAACCAACATTTCTTTTTATCCTCTTCTCCTGCTAAATATTTCTTGATATATTTAGGAATATATCAAGTGTGTATCTTTTGTACATGTTTATACAAACATCTTCCACATTTATATTAGGCCTTCCCACTCTCCCTATAATCCATTCTCAGATTGAAGTAGGACAGAGGAGGCTAGACACTGAGAAACAGTACGCAGCAGTTTTATTGATTACAGCCAACTTCAAAAGGAGTTTTGTTTTTTTTTTTTGCCTCCATCAAGTCACCCTCTGAACCCCGAGTTCAGAATATTTTAGAACTTTATTGCCAGTGTGTAAGGGGAGGAGCTCAGAGGCTCACAATCTATAAAAGTTCACACTGAAGCAGTTTTTTCACTGTCCAGGACACCCAATTCTGGTCAAGAACGCTCTGTGAAAATCAGAGTCTGGAAAAGGTAGAGTCCTTCTCCCATTTCTTCCCAGCACTTGCTCCTCAGGACCTGACCATAGTCCTTTGAGATGCAAAGACCCAGTCTGGAGGCTCTGAGTGTGTCTCTATATGTACACCCTCCACCTGAAAACACTGTTGTTGAAATTCTTGCTGATAGTCTAGGAACAATTATGTAAGGGCCTATGCAGAAGCTCAGTTATGGCAAGGGTCTTCTGGGAAGAGGGTCTCTGGCCTACTTCAATATTCTCATTTGAGCCCTCTTTCCTTTTTGTTTCTGAATGCATGCCTTCATTTCTCTCCATTCATATAGAACTACAGATGTCTTTTTTTTCAGATAAGCAAAATTTACTTACAGGTACCCACTAATATGGCAATTGTTTATCCTAGTTTGTCTATGATCATCCTAGTTTTAGAATGCCAGTCCTGTGACTGAGGATAATACTTATCCTCAGTCCTGACTAATTGGGACAGCTAGGACATCTGGTCCCCTGAAGTTCACTGAAGCCACCCAACTGAGAAGTGGAGTTGGGATGTCATAATGTAAAAAGGCACATGACAATTCACACAGAAGATAAATACAGAATTAAGTTTAAACTATCCAAATTCAGGCAAAAAATTGAAAAATAACCCAAGAAATAACAATGTGCTATTTTAAAGAAATTTACTCAGGGAAGAGACAAGATAACTATATTTTTCTTAAAATTGAGAAAATTACTTATATGTATAAAAGAAGGTTAACCTCACTGAGCAGAACAAAAATATTTTATAAAATGTTTCATATGTGTAATTGGCATATTTGCCCATATACATATATGTATACATATATGGAGAAGAATGCATTTTTACCTAGATTATATATCAGTCTTCTTTGTTATCTCATGTTTGTAATTAATGTATTTGTACTTCAAGAAATATACACCTATATTGGAATTTGTAAAGGCTGAACAGCATTCCATCTTATGGAACTGTTTATAGTCTAGTAAACTAAGAAAATACTCTGGAACCAAATAGTCCTTTTGACTTTGTGCAAGCTAATTAATAGCTCTGGGGCTCAGATGGAGGAATTAAATGACTTCATACCAGCGCTTATAGATGTATATGGTCCAAGATGATAACTTCCATAATAATAAATATACCATAAATTATTTAAAATATCAATTTTATCAATGCTTTTATAAGTTCAATTATTCCTTTTAAAGTAACCTGAAATTAAGTAAAAATTATGCTTATCAGCATTTTCTTTATAATAACTTATGTACTAGAAGACAATAAATACAATCAAAATCAAAGCCCTTCCAGATACTTAAACTGAAACCTGTGTCCTTCACATTCAGTATACTGATATCTGAAATAATTTGAGAATATATGTAAACATAATATTCATGCAGATCCCCAAATTAATCAAGTAAGCATTGTACCTTTCTCTCAATTCTTGTGTAATCACAACTATGACACAGTGGAATAAAATTTAATTGACTCTTTAAGATAGGATTCAAAAGAATGACTAAAAAATATGTATATTCTTAGTTCCTATTGATCTACGAGGGGGCAAAATCTAGCTTTTATTGGATTAATACTAGAAATTTGACTTCATAAAAGGCCATACCTGGAATTACCTATTTAAGCCTCCATTGTTGAGGTTAATATTTCTGAGCTTCACGGTACTCACAAGTGATTTTGCCAAGATCATGTAACTATTCTAGGGAAACCCACATTTTTACAGCGTGGAAAGCTGCATGTTCTCAAGATTTCTGGAACCATTCCTCAATATATTCTCTACTTCAAGAAGATGGAACTGTTCCAAATCCTCTGAGGTTTTGATGGGAAAATGTGAATGATTCTCTTGGGCAAACATAACCCTCCCCAACTCTCCATAATTTAGTTTCTTTCTGATTTTTTATTTTGTTTCCTGTATTCTGGGTACTACTTCACTCATACTACATTATCCTGGCACTTTATTATAAACAAACAAACAAAAAAAAAAATCCCCACTTTTTATCCCATATTCTTTTTTTAAAATATTTGTTCTTTTTAGGTATACATGACTGTCGAGTGTATTTTGCCATGTTATACATATGGACCTGGAGCATTTTTAACACAAGGTTGTTGGTCATGATCCACTTTTACTTATAATCTGAAGCTAAGAAATAAGCAATTGCAATAAAGAATAGGAAGTAAATTTGCATTTAATATCAGATACCATTCTTCTATAGAATTATTAGCTGTCATAGAAACATTCCCAATGGCCTTTGGCTTTCTTATAATTCCACATAAATCCTTTGCCTACTGAGTCATTTTCCTGCTTTCCTACTTTGTCTCACTCTTATCCAGTAAGTCTTCTATTTTTCTTCCCTTTAGTATGAACCTCTGCCTCCTCCAACCTAGCCTGCCCTTCAGCATTTTTAATAAATTTTTTAATTTATTATGAATTCCTCCTTTGGATGCTTTACTTTTTATACTGTAAGAAATGTATGTCCTCCCCCCCCCAAAAAAAAAAAATAAGAGCACCTTACTTCCATTTTTACGACTGTCCTTAAAGACAAAACTTTGATAGTTAATGTTTACGTAGGATTTTTACTTCCTATGACATTTGAAACAATGTATTGATTCTGGAGGATAATTCTGGAGTCAGATTAAAAAAAAACATGGTTCCCCAGCAGGAAAATGCTCTTTCCTCATTTTGTGAGGATGCAGATTGAGTTTCCTAGGAACCAAGATATGCATCCTTGGCTACTTTTTAGTAGCTACCCCCAAAGCAGTAAAGCCAAAGAAAGAAGCTGAAAGGTATTCTGGAACTGTCACAATTCTAGTATAGGCCCCAAGGTGTCTCTATCATCTCCGATAGCAAAAGAGAATCTTTTCTATAACAAACAGTATGTGAATCATACTGAGAGCACAACAGATCAGAGAAGGAAAAATGCATGCACTTGCTCTTTTGCACCTACCTCTGTTTCTTCTGCCTGAGTATAACTCACTAAGTCTCTACCATGTTTTCAGGTCAGGTTCAGAGCCACATGTGGAAATAAACTTGGAGGTTCAAGGGCATAGGACTCAGTAGGTACATGGATCTTTATTTCCTTCTCGTTTCTTCTGTGGGATAACACTCAAGGTATGGGTGTGTGTTTAGTTTCCACCAATACTCCGGTTATCCCACTGCCTGTTTCCCAGGCATGATGATTCCAGCCATTTACACCATTGCTGACCTCCTCATTTTGATCTGTACTCTCATTTCACATATATAGGTTTGCTGGCTTGTCTATATTCTCACTCAAGTCTAACTTAGAATCACATCTTATTTTTACCTTTTATCTGCCTTAATATCCCCTTGAGAGATCTTCCTCATGAGGCTTCAATGACAGAGCTCCATCATGAAGCTACCACACCATGAACTTTGAAGTCTCTTACATGAATGGGCTCCTTTGAGATCTACCCGTCCTTATGAGTGGTAAAGCATTGGGGGGAGAAGTTGGGTTGCATTTCTATGTAAGTATTTCTGACAAACTGTCTAAAGCAATTTCGAAAGAAAGGAATCTGCACTATGAGAATAAATGTCATATTTTTTTCTCATTTTAAATAAATATTCTATTTAATACCTAATTTCGCATTCTGTGTCTTAAAGAGTTCTCCTCAAATTGCACAAGTTTCAGGCCCCATACACCTGGATAAGCCCTTGACACTCACATACAGATTGTTCTGATAACTTTCAAGCAGAATACAGAAAGAATTAAAGCTTCCCTAAGCACTTGCAAAATTTAGGGTGAATTTTCTGAAGTAAAAAATTCAAATTCATTGATAGATATTATCTGTCACCTGGAGAAGTACTAAGAATTAGAATATATACCAGGTATAAAGTAGAATGATGGGGTCCTTGGAACTCATTCTCTTCTGAAAGGGGGACACATGATTTCTTCATGATTGTACCCCAGTTTCAATGAGATTCCTGGCAAAATGGTGCTTAATAATCATTTGTATAATAAATGAACTAATAGGCGAATATAAAAGCTATGACTTAATTAAATTCTTTCTTTCGGAAATTTTATAAACTAGTATCTAGGAAAAGCAAGCATGAATCTGGAATGTGTCAGATTTTCAGCACTGCCCAGGGAACATTACATCCTGGCATCTGCAGACACTCAATACTATTGGCAGCCCACTAAGTGCTGTGGAATTTTTCACTGCCCTATAACAGAAATGCAGGGCACTGTCATCAAAACCACCAACTGTGTCACCTCACTTGTATTCCAATCCTGACAAGCCATCTGATAATGTAACATCTTAGGGAGAGTGTCATTGAGGGAGAGATTACATTAATCAGAATACTATGTTGTAGTCATCTTTTAAGTTCACATGGGGTTTCTACTTATTATTATGATTCAATATCTTTTCTTACAAGGAGAGACTTAACAGAAGCCTCCCTGGAGTTGGAAAAATAAGTCCATTGAAGAGCAAAACTAGTAAAATCAGTACTTCAAGTGGTGGTATCAGCTACCTCTAACTGGAATATTGCTGTTACATATAAAGCTTAGGGCTATAGAAAATTAGTGCACTTGTCCGGCTGCCCATTTTACCCTTCATTTGTAGAACATGGTCACTGCCATGGGCTACTGATTTCCTCTCCCACTAGAAGCTTGATTAGAGCATCTTGGCAATTCCAACAAAGACACCAGTATGTCACTCCTCAGCATCACCCCATGAGAAAGACTGAATTCCATGCTGTCTCAAAGGCAGAATTTCCAGAACTCAATCAGTGGTACCTTACTTCCTAGAAGAATTGCTGACAATTATAGGGGGAAAGAGCTTGAACCAGGTAGGCAAAGGATTGGAATGATTATGATATTCAATGGCCCTGACAACAAATCCCCAAGGACTTGCAGTCATAGACCAATCCATCTCCCCCTTTTCAATTTACTGTCACTAGCATCAAAAATAAAAATAAAGGTGTAATATTAAGGTGAAACAGGGAATTTGCATGATTTCAAATTCCTCCCCATGGTAGTTATTAATGACTACTGTTGCTTTAACTAACCTAATACATGATTTGACACTCCTTTCTCTAGAATGAGGAACTTAATCCTCAATTGTGGACTGGACATAGGGACTCATTTCTAATGAATAGATTATGGAAAGGTAAAAACAGTACAGTACAGCGGGAAAACCATGTAAAAACACAAACACAAGATGGTCTTCTGCAAGCCAAAGAGAGGGTCTCAGAAGAAATATTCCTGCTGACCCATTTATCTCAGACTTCTACTCTAAAAAACTGAGAAAATAAATGTCTGTGGTTTAAGTGACCCAGTCTGTGATCTTTTGTTGTTTTGGAAGCCTGAGATGACTAATATACTTAGTGTCCTATGTTGGACTCTGGAAAACAAAAAGGACTTTAGTGTAAAAACTAGTAAAACCTGACAAAAATCTGTCATACAGCTAGTAGTGTCATGCACATGTTAATTTCTTACTTTTAATTGGTGTTTAAGATGTTAACATATAAGATCTGAACCCTTGGTAAACTCAGTAACGAGTAAACAGAAACTCTCTGTACCACCGTTAATGCATTTGCAAATATAAAATTATTTCAAAAAAAAAGTAAAAAAAAGAAATCCCTAAGTTCATAGAAAACACTAAACATGTATGAGAGAGGACATGTCAGAAGGAAATATAGCATCACTATAAAAAAAATACAATAGAGGGTCTGGGGTTGTGGCTCAGTGGTTGAGTGCTCACCTAGCACGTATAAGGCGCTGGGTTCAATCCTCAGCACTACATAAAAATAAATAAATAAAATAAAGGTGTTGTGTCTAACTATAATAAAAATGTTTTAAAAAATACAATAGAAAGATCCATTGAGGTAAAATTAGAGAGAATGTAACAATGTCACAGGGAAGAATGTAAGGAGAGGCCTCATTTTTATTGAGCACTATCTGCTTAATGTGCACAACTGCACTTTACCCTCAGGCAACCTTGGTTATAATTATTGAAATCTTTCCCCATTTTACTTCTGAGAAAATTAAATCCAGACACCAAGCCTCAGAAGGTGCTCAGAATAGAGGGATTGACAAACTGATCCCAGCTCACCTCCAGCTACATTTACTATCTCATTAAAGAGATGACCTCCTGTGTTTGAAACACAGGTGATTTGGAGTCAGGACCAGTCACTTTCACCTCACAGATGCTTCTCTTCCACCAATAGTTCTCCCATTATATTGTCACAATCCATGAAGATAATGGTGGTGATAGTGATTGTCTAGATATATGTACCCTATAATATAAGAAGCTCAGAAGGCATGGTGAGCCTCATGTTGTATGATCACATGAGAAAAATCACAAGGGTTTCAAAGTTCCGTTCTTACACGGTGGCTTCCATTGTAGTTTGGATAACGAAAAGCATCCCAACTCCTTAACAGAGCTTTTGAGGTCCTTCACAATCAGACTTCTATTTTTTGAGCTTTGACATAGGGGAAGATTGATCTCCATTTCTGCATCATAATATGCACTGAATTAATATGTGAAAGTAGTGAATGAGTAAAAACTCAGAAAAGTATATTAACAAACAGTTTAAATTTCTACCATAACCTAGAGAGATAAATGAGTGACCGGTGATGAAGCCAACCACGTAAACTCTGCAGTAGGAGCATGAAAAGACCAAAACTTGGCTGAGGATAGGAATGCAGAGCTTGAGACTTTATTTATTTATTTTTATTCTTTTTTTTATTGGTTGTTCAAAACATTACAAAGCTGTTGACATATCATATTTCATACATTAGATTCAAATGGTTTATGAACTCCCATTTTTACCCCAAATACAGATTGCACAATCACATCGGTTACACATCCACATTTTTACATAATGCCATATTAGTAACTGTTGTATTCTGCTACCTTTCCTATCCTCTACTATCCCCCCTCCCCTCGCCTCCCATCTTCTCTCTCTACCCCATCTACTGTAATTCATTTCTCTCGTTTTTTTTTTTCCCATTCCCCTCACAACCTCTTATATGTAATTTTGTATAACAATGAGGGTCTCCTTCCATTTCCATGCAATTTTCCTTTTCTATCCCTTTCCCTCCCACCTCATGTCTCTGTTTAATGTTAATCTTTTCCTCCTGCTCTTCCTCCCTGCTCTGTTCTTAGTTGCTCTCATTATATCAAAGAAGACATTTGGCATTTGTTTTTTAGGGATTGGCTAGCTTCACTTAGTATAATCTGCTCTAATGCCATCCATTTCCCTACAAATTCCATGATTTTGTCATTTTTTAGTGCAGAGTAATACTCCATTTTGTATAAATGCCACATTTTTTTTAATCCATTCATCTATTGAAGGGCATCTGGGTTGGTTCCCCAGTCTAGCTATTGTGAATTGTGCTACTATGAACATCGATGTGGCAGTATCCCTGCAGTACGCTCTTTTAAGGTCCTCAGGGAATAGTCCGAGAAGGGCAAAAGCTGGGTCAAATGGTGGTTCTATTTCCAGCTTTCCCAGGAATCTCCATACTGCTTTCCAAATTGGCCTCACCAATTTGCAGTCCCACCAGCAATGTACAAGAGTACGCTTTTCCCCACATCCTCGCCAGCACTTGTTGTTTGACTTCATAATGGCTGCCAATCTTACTGGAGTGAGATGGTATCTTAGGGTGGTTTTGATTTGCATTTCTCTGCTAGAGATGGTGAGCATTTTTTCATGTACTTGTTGACTGATTGTATGTCCTCCTCTGAGAAGTGTCTGTTCAGGTCCTTGGCCCATTTGTTGATTGGGTTATTTGTTATCTTATTGTTTAATTTTTTTGAGTTCTTTGTATACTCTGGATATTAGGGCTCTATCTGAATTGTGAGGAGTAAAAATTTGTTCCCATGATGCAGGCTCCCTATTTACCTCTTTTATTGTTTCTCTTGCTGAGAAAAAACTTTTTAGATTAAGTAAGTCCCATTTGTTGATTCTTATTATTAATTCTTGTGCTATGGGTGTCCTATTAAGGAATTTGGAGCCTGACCCCACAATATGTAGATCGGAGCCAACTTTTTCTTCTATCAGACACAGAGTCTCTGATTTGATATCAAGCTCCTTGATCCATTTTGAGTTAACTTTTGTGCAAGGTGAGAGAAGGGGATTCAGTTTCATTTTGTTGCATATAGATTTCCAGTTTTCCCAGCACCATTTGTTGAAGATGCTATCCTTCCTCCATTGCATGCTTTTAGCCCCTTTATCAAATATAAGATAGTTGTAACTTTGTGGATTAGTCTCTGTGTCCTCTATTCTGTACCATTGGTCCACCTGCCTGTTTCGGTACCAGTACCATGCTGTTTTTGTTACTATTGCTCTGTAGTATAGTTTGAAGTCTGGTATCGCTATACCGCCTGATTCATACTTCCTGCTTAGCATTGTTTTTGCTATTCTGGGTCTTTTGTTTTTCCATATGAATTTCATGATTGCTTTCTCTATTTCTACAAGAAATGCCATTGGGATTTTGATTGGCATTGCATTAAACCTATAGAGAACTTTTGGTAATATCGCCATTTTGATGATGTTAGTTCTGCCTATCCATGAACAGGGTATATTTTTCCATCTTCTAAGATCTTCTTCTATTTCTCTCTCTATACAATGAAAACTACAGAACCCTAAATCTTTCACCTCTTTTGTTAGGTTGATTCCCAAGTATTTTATTTTTTTTGAGGATATTGTGAATGGGGTGTTTTTCCTCATTTCCGTTTCAGACATTTTGTCACTGATATACACAAATGCCTTTGATTTATGCATGTTGATTTTATATCCTGTCACTTTGCTGAATTCATTTATTAGTTCTAGTAGTTTTTTTGTAGACCCTTTTGGGTCTTCTAGGTATAGAATCATGTTATCCGCAAATAGTGATAATTTAAGTTCTTCTTTTCCGATTTTTATGCCTTTAATTTCTTCCGTCTGTCTAATTGCTCTGGCCAGTGTTTCGAGAACTATATTGAATAGAAGTAGTGATAGAGGGCATCCCTGTCTTGTTCCAGATTTTAGAGGGAATGCCTTCAATTTTTCTCCATTCAGAATGATGCTAGTCTGAGGCTTAGCATAGATAACTTTTACAATGTTGAGGTAAGTTCCTGTTATCCCTAGTTTTTCTAATGTTTTGAACATAAAGGGATGCTGTACTTTGTTGAATGCTTTTTCTGCATCTATCGAGATGATCATATGGTTCTTATCTTTGAGTCTATTGATGTGGTGAATAACATTTATTGATTTCCATATATTGAACCAGCCTTGCATCCCAGGGATGAATCTTACTTGATCATGGTGCACAATTTTTTTGATGTGTTTTTGTATCCGATTCACCAGAATTTTATTGAGGATTTTTGCATCTAGGTTCATTAGAGATATTGGTCTGTAGTTTTCTTTCTTTGAGGTGTCTTTGTCTGGTTTAGGAATCAGGGTGATGTTGGCCTCATAGAAAGAAAAAGAGGGAGCTCTTCCAAATTCAATTTCCTGAAATAACTTGAAAAGTATTGGTATTAATTCTTCTTTAAAGGTTTTGTAAAACTCTGCTTTATACCCATCCGGTCCTGGGCTTTTCTTGGTTGGTAGTCTTTTGATTGCTTCTTCTATTTCATCCATTGATATTGGTCTGTTCAAATTGTATGTATCCTCCTGACTCAGTCTGGGCAAATCATATGACTTAAGAAATTTATCGATGTCTTCACTATCTTCTATTTTATTGGAATATAGGTTTTCAAAATAATTTCTAATTGTCTTCTGTATTTCTGTAGCGTCTGTTGTGATATTGCCTTTTTCATCCCGTATGTTAGTAATTTGAGTTCTCTCTCTTCTTCTCTTTGTTAGCATGGCTAAGGGTCTATCTTATTTATTTTTTTTGAAGAACCAACTTTTAGTTTTGTCAATTTTTTCAATAGTTTCTTTTGTTTCAATTTCATTGATTTCCGCTGATTTTAATTATTTCTTTCCTTCTGCTACATTTGCTGTTGTTTTGCTCTTCCTTTTCTAGGGTTTTGAGATGAAGTGTGAGCTCATTTATTTGTTGGTTTTTTCTTATTTCTAGGAATGACCTCCAGGCGATGAATTTCCCTCTTAAAACTGCTTTCATTGTGTCCCATAGATTCTGATATGTTGTGTCTGTATTTTTATTTATCTCTAAGAATTTTTTTGATTTCCTCCTTTATGTCTTCTGTAACCCATTGATCATTCAGTAACATATTGTTCATTTTCCATGTGATGTAGGATTTTTCCTTCCTTCTTTTATCATTTATTTCCAGTTTCATTCCATTATGATCAGATAAAATGCATGGCATTATCTCCACCCCTTTATATTTACTGAGGGTTGCCCTATGGCATAATATATGGTCTATTTTTGAGAAGGATCCATGTGCTACTGAGAAAAAAGTATATCCACTTGATGATGGTTGATATATGAGCTTAGACTTTATAACTCAGTTCTGAACATAGTGATTCACTCCTCATTCAAGAGGGAGAGTAATGCTTTCCTCCAGGAAGCAGCATTCACATGTGTGCAGAGATTTAAGATAAACCAGCAGTCTTAGAAAACTATGTTTGAGGACTCTTGTTTTATGTGAGCTAATCACACAATTTGTGGGCTGCATATGCTTCTCTGAATCTAATATTATTTGAACACTCTGTATACTTGGTTAAAACACTATTTTTATCTTTTTTCTTTTTTTTTTTTTTTTTGTAACTATGGGGATTGAACTCAGGAGTGCTTACCCAGGGAGCCACATCTCCAGTCCTTTTTAAATTTTATTTTGAGGCAGGGTCTCACTGAGTTTCTTCGGATCTTGCTAAATTGCTGAGGCTGGCTTTTGAACTAAGGATCCTCCTGCCTCAGCCTCCCAAGCTGCTGGGATTACAGGCATGCACCACTCACCCCAGAAAAACACTGTCTTCTTCATAATGCTCTTCATATTCAAAGGCTTAGAGACCACTTCAGTTTTATATATGTTAAAAAACTTATCAATAAATTTGAGAAATTATGTGTTTGTCAGTCAACATCAAATCTTTAATTTAGGAGATATTGATCTTAATAGAAATAGGGTTGTTGAAATTTATAGCCTCAATTGAATATCAGCCAAGGCAAACATGTATTCTAGAACTTAAACCCTAGAAGGGGAAGTGAATAGAAGTTTGATATACTTAACTGAGATCACACAACATTTTTTGTTAAGGCATGAGAGAACATGCAAATATTGGATTACTTTTTTAAAAATTGAAAAGCTTTAAAAATATCTACTAGAAGTATTCAATAGGGACCTGAATTCATGTTACAGAAGAAAGTAAAGAAATGGTTTTATAATTCTATTCTTAAAGAGAGTAAGTTGTCATTAATTGCTGTAATCTAAGTGTCCAACTGACAGATGTGTTCAAGGAAAAGCATGTAAGAATTTAATGTTTCAGAAATCTTCTCTGGTCTTGGGTTGATAACCACTCATCTCCATGAATAATGCTGCACTTCACATTGTCTCAATTCCAGCCATTAGTAATCCTACTGAACATTTACATCACATGCTCTTTTATAGCAACCCTTCCAGAAGGTGCCTTACAAGAACAAATTATATATGACTCTAGCCCCTTTATGTAGATAAGGAACAAGTCAGTATTGAGTTTATCAAAAACATGGATCCTGAAGAATTAATTTGGAGTCTGAAATCTGCAGGCTAAAGAAACTCAGGCCTAGGGAGCACAGTATAATGAAAGAAGCAAGACTTTTGTCATCAGACTGTCCTGATTGTCAATCAAGATCTGTTTCCATATATACAGTGAAGTACTGGGAACACCATCTGTCAGTTTCCTTGTTTGTACAAGTAATGTTAGAATTCCCATCTCATAGAGTTGACATAAAGAGATCTTAAAAACATGTGGTAAATTATGTTTATAAAAGTTAGTGACCACTTCCCCCTGCCTCTAATATTTATTTGCTCTCTTGCCTTTGTATTACAGGTAACTAGTCAATTTTCTAACAAGTCGGGGGGAAAAATGACACAATAGAATATCAAAAACAGAAATAATTTCTCTTGACTTTTTCTCAAAAGCATCCTTTTGGAGGGAATCTTAGGCATTGGAGAACATATAATGTAATGTGAAAGGATGATATAAGAGGAGAGTGCTCTTCACTGAGTTTGGAGAATGGTAGAGAAGGGTTGGGGAAGCAAATGGTAAGTAGACACAAAGAGGTTCCTTTTTGAAAAATCTTGTATTTGGTAATTTAACTTAATATGAGATTGACCCTCAAAAATTTTAATTATACAGATATTATTGCTAACTGTAGGTACCATGTTGTATAGGAGTTCTCTGAAACTTATTCATCTTGCTCAACTGAAATGTTATAACCTTTGCTTGGCAACTCCCCATTTCCCTCTTCCCTTGGCAACTGCCATTCCTTTCTTTGAAGCTATCAGTTTAATTATTTTAGATAACTTATGTAAGTGGAATCCTGCAGTATTTATCCTCTTGTGACTGCCTTATTTCACCTTAGCATAATACTCCCAATGTATATCCATGCTTCTGCACAGTGCATAATTTCCTTCTTTTCATGCCAGATATTTCATTGCATGCATCTGCCACATTTTCTTTCTCCTTTCAGATATACAGAGTTTCTGAAGGAATCCCATGCCTTTCCCCGTGCCCTAGGCTTGACTGTGTAGGGTGGTTAGTGGGGAGACAAAAAGAAATCTGAGTAGTAGTGGCAGTAATCCAGAGTCGGTTGTCAGAAGGTAACCCACATGATAAGGGTATGTGCAAGGGAAGACAGGTAGATGCTAAGCAGGAAACTCACTACACACATGGGCGTTTTTCAGTAAAGAACAAATTTCAGGATAATGGGAGCCAGTTCTCTCTCTGAGAGGGAAGGAATATAAATAACAAGAGAGAAAACAAGAGTGGATTCTGCTGTTATAGAGGAAATAGAATTATTTGGGTGATCATTTTTTTTAGCTTTTAATCTAAATAGGAAGACAAACCAATTGAGCTGCCTATGTATATGTGTACATACATGCAATAAGCATGTAGTTATGATCACATGTAGCACTCTGGTCTTGGTTTCTAAATACTGTGTTCTATTAAAAGGAACATGGATTCCTTGGAGAAATGGCTGACCATAGGACCCAGAAAAAAAAGTGTAAGATGAGCCCAGAAAAATGTTGCAGTGCCAGAAAGTATGTTGGGATGCAGCTGGGAAAATGTCAAAAATAACAAAGATGACAGTTTAGTGGTCTCTGCTAGACAAACCTAAATAAACTGAGCTTACATATAGATAGTGACTGGTACAAATTATACTCTAATAAGTAGAAATCCATGAGTTTCTACTGACATAAACACATGATACAAATTGTTTGAGAGAAGAGAATGTTTTCTTTGTGATAAGACTCCAACTAATAAAAGCAGAAAGAATTACGGAATGAGAAAAATAGCCTCCAAGCCACTATATCAATAATTAATAGGACCAAGAAACAATGATGCTAATACTAAAGGGTACCATTTGACAAGAAAGGATCTATTTATATAGTCACAAAGTACCTCTGCAAAAATACTTTAAAAATATTATATGTCACTGAATACTAGGACCCGTTATTTTTTTTCTAACCATAATCAATACAACTGAGTCATCAAACAATGTTTTGAAGTTCTAGTTAGTTTCTAAAGGAGTAAAGAATTTTAGCCTCCGAGTTTGGGTTACTTTCTACCAGTTGTTCCTCTTTGGAGAACTCTCCATAAATTAACAAGCATAATTTATGAGTATTTTTTTCTTTTTTTTCAAACTGATGTGGAGGAATTTCCAACACAGATGATGCTTTTTGTGCATATGTCACTATTTAAAGTTAGAGGACAACTTAATTGTTCTTCGCAATGCCTATATTAAATACGCCTATGTATGGTTGGGTCCTGTCCCATTGGATGACTCATTCAGCTATTTTTCCTGATTTCCCTCCCTCTCCTTCTCTCTCTTTTTTGGGATCTATTAGATGAATGCCAGGATTATGCTGCCTTCTGTTTTATCTGCCCTATTTTCTCTTATTTTAGCCTTTGAAAGAATTCAACGCAATGTTTTCTGCCTCACATAACTATACAGATTTTATTTTTTACTGCTTATAATATTTTTCATTTGCAAAATTTTCAGTGGGTACATCTGCACAACCACCAAAAGTTTTGCTTTATGAATAAAATATCCTCAATTACCTTTAATAGAATTTCTTTTATTATTGTTCTTAAGTACATTTTTTTCCACTATATTCTGAGATTTTTCTTTATGTTAGTATGTCCATTTTTCTGTAATTTTTGGTTACTTTTTCATGTTAATACTACTCCCATTTTTCTTGTGATTTTTAAGCTTCTGTTTGCATTTAGTATTACCTTAAAATACTTTTCTGACTTTATAAATTTACCTCAATGCATTAATTTCCCTAAATCCAGACCTCACTTCATTTTGCAGTTTGAATTCTTATGTTGCACTGTCCGGCAGTTTTTGGTGAATGTGTCAGTTTTATCATTTGCCTGTTTCATCCATTTGAAGTTTCCCTCAGCCTCCTATGGCTACTTCATAGCCTCTTTCCTCCAAATTTATCTTTCTATGTGTAAGCAACATGACGCCTTTTCTCAATTCCCCTCATTATTATTTTCAGATTTTGATATGGTACACATCATCCTGACGTTCTAATCATTTAAATGGTCTTGTCTCAATAAATTAGCAAAAATATACTTTGAGAAAGAAGGTTACTATTGGTGGGTATTTTGTGCCTCTTTTTATTCTACATCTGTACCAAGGACTGCATGGAAAGAGAGCACTAATACAATTCCCACAGTAGACCATGAATTCACAATCTTCTAACTGTTTTTGCACTTACTATGTTTCATACTTGATGCCCCAAATATCCCTCTGTGGTGGGCAGTGTTACTTTACTCATTACTGGTATGCAAATAATATATTACCCCTTTATAAGAGAAATATTATGAATCACTCATTAGTCTTAATTCCAAATTCAGTAAATTTCTTTTATGCCATAATATTTCTGTGTCATAACATCATATATAAAATAAATACATATGCGTGAATGTATGTGGGGAGATAGAAGATAGAGATAAAAGATATCTCATAATGCAAGAAGACAAGATAAAATTTCCCACACTTTAGAAGTGAGAAAATTGAATGAAACTCAAGAGGCTTAAGTAACTTGTTCAAGGACCAACAGCAACAGGCACTAGAACACAAATTCAGTCTCTTATCAAGAAATCTGACTCCCTGACGAAGCATTACACAACTGTGTGATTGTCTAAGTTGGAAGAACGTCATTGTATAGGAGGCCTTTAGGATGAAATACAGCAAAAACATTTTCAATCACTCAGAGACTCTTTAGTGCTCTCCGAGGAAGTCAGAGCTTAAAAGAAACTTCTCCAACAGACACTAGTATGGCAATATGTAAATCAATGGGTGTGTAACTGATGTAATCCTTCAATCTGTATATGGGGTAAAAATGGGAGTTCATAACCCACTTGAATCAAAGTATGAAATATGATATATCAAGAAATTTGTAATGTTTTGAACAACCAACAATAAAAAATTAAAAAAAAAGAAAGAAAAAAAAAGAAACTTCTCAATTCTGATTTACAACACAAAAAGCACACAAATAGAACACTATTTTGTTGCCTATACCAGCTCTCAGATAAGTAGAGAGAACCTAAGGAAAACATTGAACTCATCTATAAACTGCTATTGAAAAGATTCTAAAATTAAGAGAAATTAATTTGGTAAGGTCATAAAAAATGATGGCGAGGGCTACACTGGGACCTGTCTTTAAAAATATTAATTTTTGATATTTTCACTACCACAGTTCCTTGACCCAGGGAGACCTCATCTCTTTAAATAATCAATGATATTTTTACTAATCACAAAGCAAAGCCAATGAGTAACCAGGCAGGAGGTTATATGATTAACTGAAATGGAGAAGAGAATAATAGATAGTAGAGATTATAAGATAATCTCCAGATTATGAGAATTACTGTATTAAATTGAAATGATTTTTCTTGATAGATTTTACTCACTTTTTTAATATAAACATACTGCTATGGTTATCTATATTCAAATAGCTCAGCATACCCTTGGTAAATATATATGGGGCATTAATTTCCATTGTTTGATTTGTAGGTAATAAAATTCATCCATATAAGGTATACAACTAGATGAGTTTTGACAGATATATACATGAGTACTGTCTTGTAACCAAACCATCTTGGTGTAGGTGATTTCATCATCCCAGGAATCTTCTTGTGGTCTGTTACAATCCCTTACTATTTTCCCTGGGATGAGAGAACAAATGATCTGATCTGAAGCTACTTTTGCCTTTTCTATAATTTCACATGAATGGGATTGGAAACTATAAAATATTTAATGTGCCTTTCACTCGTACAATTTTCTTTTGCTGTATTATTTGCAGTTGTTCTTTGGTATTGCTGGCTATGTTGAGTCTTCCAATCTAACATGAAAGTGTATATGTTCCTTTGTTTAGATGATCCTTAATTTCTTTCACTAGTATTTTTTGATTCAGTATAAATCCTTACACTCATGTCATATGTATGCATGTGTACATGATCAGTCATCTGCATATGCAGGTTCTGCACCCAAGGCTTCAACCAACCAACGCCAGATTGAATATATTCATCGAAAAAAACTCTCAAAGATAGATGCATAGGTGTTCTCTGCACTGGACTCAGATACAGAGAACCATGGCAATGAAGGAAAAACAAGAGACCTCCAATTAAGGAAGAACTCTGGAAATCAGCAATTGACAGGAACCCTAAATAGAAGATGGGTTAGAAAGACAGTCTACAGTATAAAACAAAGCCCTTCAAACCAAAAGAGGGGAAGGAAGCCCATACTGCTAGGAAAGGTAAGTGGGAAAGTTCTGGTTCCCAGATCATAATAGCAGACCAGCAGTCTGCCAAAATGCACAATGGTGCCATGACCCTTGGTAACACCTGTGCTTGCCTTAAAAGACCCCGAGATAGACTACTCCACCATCCCGCAAACTGAGACTGTGGCAGCTGCCACAACAAGCACCAGTGGCATTGGTGCTCTACTAGGTAGAGCCTAAAGCCATGTTTTTGGCAAGATTGAACCCAGGTGTGCTTTAACACTGAGATACATCCCCAGTTATTTATTTATTTATTTGTTTGTTTGTTTGTTTATTTATCTTAGACAGGATCTTGCTAAGTTGCTGAGGCTGGCCTTAAACTTGAAATTCTCCTGTCTCAGCATCAAGTCACTAGTATTACAGGCATGCAACACCACACCTGACTTAAAAAACTTTTCCCAGACTATATGATCAGGTGGAGATAAAGCTGGGACTTAGACTAGAAGCTACAATTCCAAGGTTGTGGTGGGGAGGAGACTGTCTCTAATTCCACTAGGCGGTACAGTGGGAATTGTTTTGTGCCTATGGAGACTGAGGGGGTTGTCTTCTGCCCAGTGTGGTTTAAGGCAGCTCAAGCCTTCTTGATCTGCTGTATTCTAGACTATTAAGATGCACAGACATTGCTGACATCGATCCAATATGAAGACATCATCCAGGAACTATGGTTTTGAGTACCCGTAAGAAACCCAAAACAACTACCTAATTAACATCCTATATCCCAACCAAATGAAAAAAAGATATTTTCCCACAAAAGCTAATCCACAGAATTGAAAGAGTCAAATGTTACACCATATGTACAGACATCAATGTAAGGACTTCAGAAAAAATGGAACATGAAACCTCCAAAAGATAACACCAACTCTCCAGAATTAGATCTCAGTTTGGGGCAAATCTAGGGAAAACAATTTGAAATAATAATAAATAATGATCCTAAGGAACCCAGAGAGATGCTAGAGATTCCAGATAAACAACGCAAAGAAATCAGAAGCACAATTCAGGATATTAATGAGAAATTCACTGAAGAGAGAGAAATCATAAAAATGAACAAATCAGATATTTTGGTGTTTAAAACTTCAGAATAATAGATTAAAGCAAGAGAAGGCATCCACAGTAGACTAGAACAAGCAGAAGAAAAAAAAAGAATTTCTGAATTTGAAGACAGATCTTTTGAATCAGCCCAGTCAAAAAAAGAAAAAAAAAATGAAGAAAGCCTACAAGATAATGGGATGCTATTAAGTGAACAAGTGCTTACCTTATGAGAGTTCCAGAAAAGGGAAAGCATTGCAAACCTATTTCATAAAATAGAAGCTGAAAAATTCCCAAGTATTCCAAGGGACATGGACATCCAGACATGAGGAGATGAAGAACCCTAGCTAGATTTGACCAAAATACACCTTAAATGTGGCATATGATAGTCAAAATATTAAAAGTAGAAGAGAGAATACTAAAAAAAAGGAAAGAAAAAAAAAGGTCTAGTTATATATAAGGGAATATAGCAGATTTCTTAGCAGACATCTTGCATGACAGAAAACAAATTTAAAAAGGATATAAAAGGCAAAGCATTGAAGATCTATTTCATAAAATGTTAAAATACTGAAAGAAAGAACCGTCTATCATGAATACTATATACAGCAAAAATATTCTTCAAACCTGACGAATAAAATAATTTACACTTAAGCAGAAACTGAGGAAATGAACCACCACCAGATCAAACCCATAAGAAACACAGAGAAACTTACACAGGAAAGAAAAATGGTGAGACTGACACTACCACCATGAAAACACATGAGTACACAAAAGTCACTGGAAGGGCAAATACATGACAGAGAAAGAAATCAGGATTGAAACTTAGCATAAGGTGAAACTACCAGATCAAAACATGAGACAGGTGGAAAGAAACAAAAAGTATAACACAAGCAGAATACAATTTACCAAATGACTGATGTTCATACCTATCAATAATAACCTTGAAGGTGAATTGATTAAACGCACCAATCAAAAGACAGACTAGAAGAATGGATGAAAAAAAAGAGCTATTTATATGCTGCCTACACAAAATTTACTTTGTTGGAGAAAAGACTAAAAATGAAAGGTTGGAAAGTAATATATCATACACATGAAAAGCCAAAGTGAGGAGCAGTAGCTGTAATCAGATAAACATGACTTAAAAACAAAAACAAAGCTGTAAAAAGACACAAGGAAATTCATTAAATATTAATAATAGGATTAAATCACCAAGAAGATGTAACGACTACAAATATATATGCACCAAACATCAAACCACCCAAATATTTAACCAAATATTATATCTAAAATGAAGGATAGACTAATGAAATAATAGTTGGGGCACCCAAACAATGAACAGATCATCCACACAGAAAATCAATAAAGAAACCTGAGTTGAATCAGGAGACTATAGTATTACTGAGGAAATTAATCACCACCAGACTATACTACAGAGAAAAAAGACCTAACAGACATTTATAGAACATTTTATCCCAAAGTAGCAGAATATAAGTTCTTCCTATCAGCACATATAATTTAAATAAAGGAATCACATCATGTTCCCTTTTGGACAAAATATCAATAAAACAAGAGTTCGTTTTTGGAAAGGATAAATAGAATTAATAAACTTTACCTAGGACATAATAAATGCAGACCCAAATAAAATTAAAGAAAATGACATCATAATTAATGCCACAAATATACAAAAGATCATAAGAAACTGCTATGAACAATCAATGGCTAAAAAGAAAGCTGGACAACATAGAAGAAATGGATAAATTACTGAACATGTACAAGTTACCAAAACTGAATCATGATGAAACAGAATACCTGAAAATACCAGTAATTAGTGATGAGATTGAAACAATAATTTAAAAAGTCCCACTGAAAGAAAGTAGGAGACCTGATGGCTTTACTACTGAATTAATATTTTAAAAAAAAACTAATTCCAATTTTTCTTAATCTATTACAAAAAAATTGAAATGGAAGAAAATCTGCAAGAACTCTTTATGAGGCCAGCATTACTAGGCCATCAAACTCTGACAAAAAATTACAAGAAAATAAAATTATATATCCATATTGGAGAGGAACACAGCTTCAAAAATTTTCAGCAAAATATTAACATACCAAATCCAGTAGCACATTGTTAAAATAAGACACCATTATCAAGTGAGATTCATTCCAGGGATATAAGGATGATTTAATATATGTACTTATATAATGTGATATTACATCAAATGAAGTATAAAAATCATATGGTCATTTCAATAGATGTAGAAAAATTATAACATTCAATATCCCTTCATTAGAAAACCTTGCAACCAATTGGGTAATAGAGGAAATGTACCTCAAAGACACTTGATACTGTATATGAAAAATTCATAGCCAATATCATATTGAATGGGGGAAAGCCGGAAGTGTTTCTTCTAAGATAGGGAGCAAGACAAAAAGGTCCACTACAACTCTTATTTAACAGTGTATTAGAAGTCTAAGAGTAATTTGGTAAGAGAAAGAAAGGACATCCAAAATCAGAAAGAAACTAAATCATTCACATTTGCAGATGATGATTTTTATATATAGGCAAACTTGAATATTCCATTAAAAAGCTGTTAGAACTTATAAATTCAGTCAAGTTGCATGATACAAAAATCAACATACAAAAGAACAGCATTTTATGAACCAATAATAAACTTGCTGAAGAAGAAATTAGGAACGCAATCCAATTCATAAAAGCTACAAATAAAATACATGAAGATATAGGAATATATATTACAAGGAAGGGAAAGAGCAACAATAAAATTTATAAAATCCTAATGAAAGAAATGATTTAAAAATACCAAAAAAAAAAAAAAAGATACCCCATGTTCATGGATTGGAGAAATAGTTTTCTTTCCTTCACTGGAAATTGAACCAAGGGGCACTCTATCACTGTATTTCATCTCCAGTCCTTTTATATTTTATAGTTTTTGAGACAGGGCCTCACTAAATTGCCAAGGCTCGCCTCAGATTTGCAATCCTCCTTCCTCAGCCTCCTGAGTGACTGTGATTACCAGCATGTACCACCATACCTCCCTGGATTGGAAGGATTAATATTGTTAAAATGACCATATTATTTAAAGGACTCTACAGATTAAATGTAATTTCCATCAAAATACTAATAACTTGAGGTGAGGATGTACCTCAGCAGTAGAGAATTTGCCCAGCATGCATTAAATTATAAAACAGCACAACAGTAAAACAAATTGACAATGACTTTCTTTGCAGAAATATTAAAATTCTAAAAGCCATACTACACCACAGAAGACCCAGATTAGCCAATGTGATCCTGAGAAAAACAATAATAGTAACAATAATTATTATGATGGAGGCATCACAATACCTGCCTTCAAAATATACTGCAAAGCTAAAGTAGCCAAAACAGTATGCTACTGACAGAGACACAGACCATTGGAACTGAATAGGGAACCCAGACATTAATCCATGTTCACACAGCCAGTTGATTTGTAACAGAAAGGCCAATAACATACAGTGGGGGAAAGAGAGTCCCTTTAATAAATTGTACTGGCAAAAATGAGATTATATATATATATATATATATATATATATATAATCAAAAGAATGAAACTAGATTCCTTTCCTTTTGCACACAAAAATCAACCCAAAATAGACAAAATACCTAAGTGTAAATCTGACACTATGTAGAGACTGTAAGAAAACACTTCAACAAGATATTGGTGCAGGTAATGATTTATTACATAGGATCCCAAAGACATAGGAAACCAATGTGAAAATAGACAAATGGGAGTATATCAAACTAAGAACATTTTATAAAACACAGGAAATAACAGAATTAAGAGACCCCACAAATTGGGAGCAAATATTTGCAAACTACTAATATAACAGTAGATAGAAAACCTGAATATATAATATATAATTATGACACATATACACATAAAAGTACCATAATATACCCCATTAATATGTAAAATGATTATATCAAATAATTTTAAAAACTCTCTAACCTTGGACACCAAGATAATGAGAGGAAAAACATCCAAAAAAAAAAAAAAAAAACTGCATCATTGGAACACATACCAACTTTCTTCTCATTATTCCCTTAACAATATATTATGATAAATATTTACATGGAATTTACAATTTATTGGGTAGTATAAGTTATCTATAATAATTTGAAATATATGGGAAGATGTGCATAAGTGAGATGCAAATATTATGCCATTTTATATAAGTGGCATGAGCATCTATGGATTTTGATGTCTGGAGGTTCCTAGAACAAATATCTCATGGTTGCAAAGGGACAATGTGTGTGCATGAGAGGTGGGGGGAGGGGTGTGTGTGTGTGTGTGTGTGTAAGTGGTTTAAATTGCTGATAATAAATTTTAAACTATGTTAAATTTTTTTCAGTGCTGTGGATGTAAACTTGTGCATGCTAGGCAAGCATTCTGCTGAACTACACCCCCAGCCCATTAATTGCAATTTCTAAGTTATTTCTGCTATTATATAGAAATGCAGTTCAGTTTTATATATTAACCTTGTCTCCTTTGACTTTGTTAAAGTCAATTAGAAGTTCAAATCACTTACTTACAGGCTTCCTGAGAATTTTCTATTTTTATAAGTTTGGTCAGGTCATTAATCTTCTTTTTTAATCAACATGCACTTTATTTCCCTTAATGCCATTCCTAGGACCATCAGTGCAATTTGAGCAGAAACGGGGATAGTAGAAATACTTGCCTCATTTCTTTTTATATCAATGGGGGGA
This sequence comes from Marmota monax, assembly GCF_021218885.2. Classification (NCBI taxonomy): domain Eukaryota; kingdom Metazoa; phylum Chordata; class Mammalia; order Rodentia; family Sciuridae; genus Marmota; species Marmota monax. Next base: position 2,571,855 of record NW_026692881.1, read on the forward strand.
AGTTCTCTATGTTAATGAGGGTATCATTCTTTTGCCTTCATTTTTGAAAAATAATTATGCTAAATATAGAATTCTTTTTTAAATCCCTTATCCATCCCTATCTTTAACACTTTCCATACCCTTCCATTTTTTCTGGACTTTAAGGTGTATTATGAAGTCCGCCAACACAATATTGTTGTTTTCCACACATGATGAGTCACTTTGGGGTTGCTGTTAAACAGGACATTTTTTCAGCTTTGGATTTCATCAGTTTGGCTATGATATGTCCAGGTGTGGATACACTTTTGCTTAACCTCCTTTTCTTAAGCCTAGAGATAGATGCTTTTCTTCAAGTTTGGAAGTGTAGCATACATGATTTATTCAGGTATCTGTTTCTCCCTCTTTGAGATCTCCTGTTCTTCTGGATCTCCCACTATTGAAATAACTTTCAGTTTATAGCTAGCAGCTATGAGCAGCTCGGAGTACTTGAAGAATCTACACTTGTTCAGGCCTGATAGGAATGCCTGCAGGATGGGATGCTCTGCTCTAGCAAGCCGTTAGTGAAACCACATCCTTAGCACTTGTGGTTAGCGTTGCCCAGCTGCCAGGCCAGGAAACTGATAGCCAGGAGCTTTGACATGGAACTCCTAACATAGAAACCACACTATAAGGATGCTCTAAATATTGCTATTAACAGGGAGGGTTAGGGACAAAGACCCTCCCTGTTAATAGCAATATTTAGAGCATCCTTATAGTGTGGTTACATTAGGCATAAGATGATTGGCTTATGGATACTATCCTGATTGTGTATGATTGATGGGCACGCCCCACTAGAACCCTATAACAATTGTATGCATTCCAAAAATAACCTGAGATACTGGATGACGACATGAGGTGGGTCTCCAGCCAGTTCTCTCACCAGCTCCCAGAGTCTGTGTGTTGATTCTGCGTGTCTACACCCCGCAATGAGATAGCAGAGCAACTAATTGACCAGAACCACAGCATCCCTCTATGCATGTGTTGGTACAGTAAGTATCCCACAACTTGCTGAGATTCTATTATTCTTCAGTATTCTTTCTTTTTAGGATGGATAATTTTCTATTCATCTGTCTTCAAGTTTACTGATTCTTCTCATATTCCATTTTTTGAGTTCCTCTAATGGATTGTTTGTGTCCTTTATTACGATTTCCATCTTGACAATTTCCATTTATAATTTTTCTTATATTGCCATTAAATATGTTTTTTAGTTCTTTGAAAACATTTATAATGTAATTTTGCCATCTAATTCCAATATGTGGGATCACTCAGTTCCTATACACACTTTTTTTTCTTGTATATAAGTCCCACTGGTTTCCTTACATGTCTCAATTTTTAGTTAAATTGTGGACATTTAGACAAAGTAGTATAGCAAACCAGATTCTAATAGTCTCCTGTCAGTGGCTTCCTATGTTTTCTGTTGCTATTATCTAATGATTTAATGACTTTCGTGGACTAAAATCAGACTTCTTCCACACACTCTGGATTTTAGTTGAATATTACTAAGCCTCTGAATATAGTTAAACATTTAAGTCAACTTTCCTATAGATCATAACTTTTAATTATTAAAAATTGGTCAGAGATTATGATCAGATATTTGAGCTAGTAAGGTTTCTAATATGCTCATGTGTTAGCTGGAAAGAAAATGCAAATTTCAGATGTTTAATGTCTCCTTCAGCTTCTGTGTTCCACTAGTCTTACTCACATTTTTATCTTCACATCCACATGGGATTTTTCAGCAGGGATGTGGGTGGCTGGTTCCTTTCTGATCTTTGCTGCACATGCACACTGCCTTCGGTAAACCAGAGTACCAGAGAGCTTAGGACACCCTTCATGGCTGCCTCACCACCTAGAACTACCTATTATATCCCAACCAGCCACTGGGCTCTTGTTTTCCATCAATCAGAATTACAAGTGATTGACTCTCTTTGTTCACTTGTCAGATTGATGATTGTGTTATTCTTTGTTTACAAAAGAGAGCTGTTTTCTATGTGTTGCTGCAGAAAAAAAAAAGCAAATTTTATGACAGAGAGATTCCAAGGAAGTTTTATGACCAGCAGCATATTAAAGTTTTCTTCATTGAGCTTCCATGCATTTTTGTAAGTAAATTCTTAATTATTTTTTATTTTTAGATAGCATATAAATGGAATAATTTTTCCTCATAAATATCACACTGCATTTTAATTGTTTAAGTCTTAATAAAAAGAAAGTAGCATTCTATTAGTGCCTGCCCATAAAATACTATAATTATTAGCTTAAATTCAAACAAAACTTGAGAGTAAGGGCAATATAAGCTCTATTCAAACATCATAAATATTTTATTGGACATTTCTCATTTATGTTTTTAAAACATTTTCTTCAGAGATAGGGGAATCAGCACTTGTCTTGAAAAAGGAATGATTTTCTCTAGTCTACACTGGAGGTTGTCAATGCAGATTAATCAAGGAATTTTACTGAAAATTGAACATTTGCATTTTACAGATGAGACTTTTAAATACTGACAAGGACAAGGGTATACTATTGCAATCACAGCACTTTAGTATGAAAGAATTTAAATATCACAATCCTTCAACTCATCAAAGCACAGTAGGTTTTATTAATATTCATAGAATATGGAAAACAAGGTTAAGAAACAAAAAAGCGGGGAAATATCTGGATTTCATGGAAGCCAAGTCAAAATGGAACTACAAGCAATTATACAGCTAGTTATGCACACATGTATTTTCTATTTAATAACCAGGAAAATTCTTTTACTTGTTTACTTCTGTGTATATTTCAGGCACTGGGCTGAAAGTTTGAAAGGAATAGTCCCCAGAATTTATTGCTGGGTGAATTCTAGTTTACATTGTCACTGAGAGGGGCTCCCAAGCAATTTGGAAGAAGGGAGAATGGCAGAACCCTTATTACACCTGCAGCGTTCCCAGGTACAGGAGTTTGGCAGCTGCACCCAGGAGGTTTTACAGCAGCTTTCTAAGTTTTTTTCAGGACTTCACCAGCTTTAATACTGCAGGATCAGTATCCCGACAGTGATTTATATGACTTTCTTCTTCCTCAAGACCACTTGTTTTTTTTTTTTTTTCATTACCTCTGCAATAGCATCCCCATTGTCTATAATTTCTTTTATTAAAGTCCCTGAAATATTTGCTTGAGCAAACCCTGGTACAATATTTGGTACAAGAGTAGATTCAATAACCGCTCAGTCACTAAACAGTTGAAATCAAAGACTGAACATGCAGCAGAGTCCCACTACTATCCATGTGCTCACATTTCCTAGCATCTTTTGCATCACATGGAGCCTGAAATTTAGGTGATCTGCTTAATGGCCCCCAAAAGAAAGTCACTGCCATAGCTTCTGGTATAAAAAAAACCCAACATGGTAAATGAACATTAAGTTACATTGTTGTCCAGTAGCCTGTCCCCTTTTTTTATTAATAGGCAACTAAGATTTTGTCTTTAAAGATCAGTTCTGTACCTAATTCAGCCCTTTGAAACATGTTTCCCTGAGTCCTAATTTATATCTCATTGTGTGACAAGGATGATTCTCTTAATTTGTTCCATTTTACTTACACATTAAATGCAATACAAATGATTTCATATTGTATTTACTATGTGCAATAAACATAGTTAGCATTCACAATGTGAGCACTTTGCCAAGCAGCATAAAATAGCATTCATTAGATGCTCATGGATTGGTTTGTATGAACACTATGTCCCTGAGACAGAAGTTGAGACATCTATGGCTATATCAAATATTGAAAAATCTCAGGATTTATTCCTTCATTCAACAGGTATCTCTTAAACACCATGTTTGTGTCAGACTTTTAGGCAAATTTATGTATGAATACCTGTATTATTTAATGCTGCCATCACAAAAGATCACAGACTGGGAGGCTTATACAACAGAAACTTATTTTTTCATAGTTAGAGAGGCTAGAAGTCTAACACACAAGAGAAGGCAGTGCTGATTCCATTCTGAGGCCTCTCCCCTTAGCAGATGGTGTCTTCCATGTCCTCATGTGGTCTTTACTTTTTGCACATTCATAGAGAAAAGAGCTCTGAGGTCTTCTGCTTCTAAGAACATGAGCCCTATTGGGTGAGATCTCCGCTCTTGTGACCTGGTTTAACCTTAATTATATCCTTAACTTTCCTGTATCCAAATGTAATCACACTAGTGTTAAGGCTTCAACATAGGAATCTGGGCCTATGGTAACACCATTAAAACAAACTGATTATAGGATTGATTTTCTCAAAGAAATTCCTACATGAGGGAAGTTGTCAAATATTTGTTGAGAATGAAGCAAGACATGGAAAAAGCACCGTTTTCTAATATTCAACCTATTTGATTTTACAATAAAAATTCCAAATTCACATGTTCTGATTTTTAATATTTAATAGGTATTTACATAAATTATATAGAAGTGGTTTAGTGAACTTAATGATGCAAGTTTCTTCCAGTTTTTACTTTCTAACACTTGATTAACTTTATTGTCAGTATTTTTCTAATTTCAATGTTTTAAAATCTACCTTCAGAATGGATAATCTTTAAAGTGTGAGAATTATTAAACATAGTCTGGAGAAAAATCAGCACTTAAAAAGTCATTTGAGGTCATGTACTTTTAATCTTTGATATTAAGCAAGTACTGGAACAAAGTGAATCTGACATTTTGTTGGACCCAGCATGTGTGAAGAAAGAATATGTAAAATCAAAAGAGTAGATACTATCAGTTGAATTCATTAATTATGCCTGCATTTTGGAAAGTTTCCAGTCTGTTGTTATTCTGACATATGTCAAAGGATATATGGCCATTTAAAGTGTCAAAAGAATTGCAGAAGAAAAATTTTAGATCTCAAAAGAACAGTGATATTTTAAAACAAAGATTTATTATAAAATCGAATGCCCCTTATATGCTATACAAAGAGAAAAAAAATGTTGCTTTATACATTAGCTCATTATTTTTGGCCATGTGAGGGTACAGGGAAAACTTAGTATCTTCTCATAGCCTCTCTCCTTTTTTACCCTCTGGTTCAATTAAAAGCTTATTCTGTCTAATTTTAGCAAAGTTTTAGGCATGTTTGTATTTTCTATACAGCACTTAATGTTCTTTTTATTATCACAAGGATGATAAAATTGACAATTTTTTTCCCGTAACCTGTCAGTCATTTAAGTCAAAATGAACCTGTTTTATCTGTTAGCCTTTGCCAACTGTTGTGTGCATTACTCAGCTATAAGATATGGGAAAGCAGGCATTGCTGGGCTCCCTTCCCAGAGTTTCTGACCTACAGATCTGGAGTAAGAGGTGTTTTCACCTTTCTTCAACATTTTAAAAATCTCCTTTTCCTACCTAATTTTGGATAATTTCCTCACATCTATCTTCAAGTTTATTTATTCTCCTATCAGTTATGTTCATCAGTAGACATTGGTGAGGGAACAGATGTTTGCCTTGATTCCTTGCTAGCTTTGCTATTGATCCACGCCCAGGCTTTGTGCCCTGTGCAGGTAATTCAAGTCCTTCATGGTTCCTGATCCATTTGTTGATATATAGCCTAGCACCTTGGTCCTTCCAGGGAATAAGTCCCATCTTGTGCTGTCCTCCTGTCATGTCACTCAGGAGCAATGAACTTGGGCCTTCTTGATGACAACTGTTTCATTAGTTGTATTAGTTTCCTAGTGTTGCATAAGTCACCATAGATTTACTGGTTTTAAACAAATATTTGTTACCTCATAGTTTCCTTAGTTCTGTAGTCAGGGATTACTACCTTGACTCCCTGCTCAAGCTCTCCAAAGGCCTCAGTCAAGGTGTAAGCTGGGCTATGTTCTCCTCTGGAGGCTTTACGGGGGAAAATACCTGCTTTCAAGTTCATTCTGATTATAAACCCCTCAGAGATCTTAAAAGTGATTCATTGCTCCCGGTACCTGGCTTCTTTGAGATTAGCAGGTGAGGTTTGTTTGTTTGTTTGTTTTTCCTTCAGACTGGTAATACAGTCTTATATAATATAGCACAATTATTGGACTGATATGCTCTTGTCTTTGCTGTATTAGGTAACCTAACCGAGGCCATGACATCCCATCATCTTTGCCATATTATGTTGAACACACACAAAAAATAGATTTGCCAAGACTCAAAGGGAGGATATTATCTAGGCTGTTATTATGAAAGGGTGGGGATCCTGAAGACCATCTAGATCTCTGCCTACCAAGCCGAATTTCCTCCAGCAGCATCTTCCATGTATTTGGCTTTGATAGATAAAATTTCTTTCCTCACAAAATTAGTGCCTGTCCTCGTTTCTAATTCACCTCACGGTGAAGGTCTAGTTCTTAGTCTTACCTCCATCCAAAAAAATGACAGTCTACCATTCAGTCCTAACAAATATGTGATAATCTCTCTACTATGTAATAATTCTGATGCAGTGAAAAGGACACAGACATTAAAGTAGAAAAACTGCCTTATATTTTGTTTTCAAAATTATAAAATGTATAATTTAGAAGTTATTTAACATCTTACTTTCAATGTAAAAAATCCATAATGAGAGAACAAGCCCATAAACATGTGTGCATGCAAAAGAGAAATTGGTATATGGCATGCATGTAATCATTGATGATTATTTTTTGTGTATGAAGATTTTATGTCTAAGATAAAGCAGGGAGACAGACAACACAAAAATATGTAGAGTTGTTTTCCACCAGTAACTTGGTAATATGCTTTTGTTCTTTATAGAACAAAATCAAAATTTGAATCACTAATACCATATTAAAGTCATTTTACTCAAATATACCTATTGTTTTATGCCTCTATTTTAAGTACCTGGAGACCCTCATCTTTACTTAATAGGTTAAATGGCATAATTGTGGCAATGTTCACAAGATGGGATCAGATATATACATGGGAAATTATGATCATTAAGTGGTTAATTTCATATTTATGAGTAGAGTTAAATATGAGAATTTGCTCTGGATTAAAAAAAAACCTGAGGCAGGGTTAATTCAGTAATAAAGTAATTGCTATCACCATCAAGAGGAAGGAAAAGTAAAAAGACAAGGCTGCTTCTTTTCCTACATATAAAATGTTGTCTAAAGATGAGGAAGTCCCATTGATGGCAAGTTGAAATTGTTGGATTGGTGGTCATATGGATTGTTGGTCATATGGATTATTTTTATGTTAAGGTGACAAGATGGTCATATGGATTGTTGTTCTGTTAGGTGCAAGAGATAATGTATTGCATATCATAGACCAAGAGCTATCTTTTTTGCCATGGTGATTCCTTTAGGGAATTTTTTTCTCCCCATGCACAGCTGCCCTCAAAATTTTACCTCCTCTCTATCTGCACAGTTCTCTTCTTTAATTCTAGATAGGGTTACCTTTGAATCATAAGAATTAAATTTTCTCTTCACAACATACTCTACATACAATGATGGGGTGGTGGAAAGAGCAGTATTACCATGATTGAAAATGCACTTAGAGGTAAAAATTTGCTCCCAAGCTGTAGGCTTTCTTTTTACCACACTGATTGTTATTTTGCTGAGAAGAAACTTTTTAGTTTAAATCCATCCCATTTATTAGTTCTTGATTTTAATTATTGTACTATCAGAGTCTTCTTAAGGAAGTAGCAGCCTAAGCACTAATCTCTAGGGTATATAAAGAACTCAAAAAGCTAAACATAAAAAACAAATAACTCAATCAATAAATGGGCCAAGGACATGAACAGACACTTCTCAGGATATACAATCAATCAACAAACATTAAAAAAATGTTCCACATCTCTAGCAATTAGAGAAATGCAAATCAGAACTACTATAAGATTTTACCTCACTCCAGTCAGAATGGCAGCTATTAAAAATACAAACAACAATAAGTGTTGGCAAGGATGTGGGGGGAAAGTCACACTCATACATTGCTGGTGGGACTGTAAAATGGTGCAGCCAATGTGGAAAGCAGAATGGAGATTCCTTGGAAATTCCCACTCCTTGGTATATACCCAAAGGACTTAAAAACAGCATACAACAGGGACACAGCCACATCAATATTAATTGCAGCATAATTCACAATAGCTAAACTGTGGAACCAACCTAGATGCCCTTCAGTAGATGAATGAATAAAGAAAATGTGGTATACATACACAATGGAATATTACTCAGCAATAAAACAGAATAAAATATGGCATTTTCAGGTAAACGGATGAAGTTGGCAAATATAATGCTAAATGAAATTAGCCAATCCCCCCCCAAAAAAAATGATGAATGTTTTCTCTGATATAAGGAGACTGACTCATAGTGTGATTGGGTGGAGGAGCATGGAAGGATTAGGCAAACTCTAGATAGGGCAAAAGGGAGGGAAGGATAAAGGGGTAAAAAATACGGTGGAATGAGATGGACATCATTACCCTAAGTATATGTATGAAGACACAAATGTATACTTTATATACTACCAGAGATATGAAAAATTTTACTCTATATGTGTAATATGAATTGTAACGCAGTCTGCTGTCATATATAACAAATTAGAATTTAAAAAAGAAAATGCCCTCAGAAAACAGAATGGGAAAGGGAAGGTACTGGGGAAATAAAATTGACCAAATTATATTGCATGCAGTCATGAATATGTAACAACAGATCCCATTAATGTTCTGATAAAAACCCTTATAAAGAAACAAAAACATAATTTTAAAAAGGAAAACAGAAGGGGAATAATTCTCGTCACCAGCCGTGGCAATACTCACAGCCTACTGGGGGATCATAGAACTTGCCTAAGCTGCAGAGATTCCTTCCTAGCTCAAAGTGTGGGCTCATGAGATCTCTCCAGAGAAGTTGTCTTGTTGACTATCCCTTGTGTCCTTCATGTATGTTTATGTTACTCATGTCTGTCTTCTCTAAGAATAGTAGTCCATTCCAGTTTCTATTCTCACTTATGAAGACTTTCTGAAGTCACCACATAACCTTGTATCCTATTATTTCAGATACAAAATATAAGCAGAGACAGATTTAACTGAAATGGGGCTATTAAATGTAATCTTTTACTTGGGTCCATCATTGTTTTTAATAAATCAGAGCCCTCCTATTAAGGAACAAGATGAAAATAGAGGAACAACAATCATTTCTATGAAGGTCATCAACAGAAGCTCTACATAAGTATGGATGGAATAGGAAGGAATGCTACTGCCATGGAAAGTGACATTGTCCTTGTAGTTGAAATTACCCAACTCCAAAATAGCTACATTTGGAAGAATTGGAAAGTTATGTTGATAGTACAGAATTTCATACAATGTCATTGCTACCTAGTACCATAATGAATATGGACCATGGGTGCCATTCTTATGGTGAGAAGAGAATCAGGCTAAGGAGGATGGATAATCAGTGCTTTAGTGGAGACCAAAGCTGTGGAATCAACATGCAAATTATGAAGTCTGTAATATAGTTGATAAACTGAGGTCAGCCCAATAAGTTGTGATCTTCACGTGCTATTGTGACTATATTCCACTCTTACTTGGGCTCACACTATTCACACTAAGGACTGACTTCTAATTGGATGTAGTGGTGGATCATGGAGATCACTCAGAAGTCCAGGAATTTGAGAAAAGTTTGACAGAGTTTGGACAAGAGTTAGCATCTAGATCAATTAGGCACACTAGTGTCGCTGCAGGTAAGTTGGGTAAAGCTCTGAAAAAAAAATCAAATCTAAATCTAATCTATGAGAACACAGTGAATGAGAAGAACAGTAAGGCAGCAGCTCAGGGCTACCAAACATTGCTGGGATTTCCAATGAAAGACCAGGTATATGAATTTATTATGCTAAAATAGTCAATTTCTCTATTCTCTATCCTTCCTGCAAAGCCATCTCAGAGGTAATACTTACTCCACAGTATATGACACAATCCATTCATGTAGAAGTTATAGTTTTAACATTCACTGGAAATAAAAAGTACTATAACAATTATAAGAAAGCAAAACTAGCATAGAGATGGAGCTTCTATTAGCTCCTGTTATGTATGGTGTTATTCCACCTCATTTCACTCTTTTATTTGTAAAATAGACATTCAAATTCATGACTTCAAGATCTCTTCTCATTTAAATCTTCCACAAAGCTAGTTATTCAAGACTAAAAAAAATGGGGTTTGTTTTTTGGGGGGATCCTTTTATACTGTGATATTTATACTCTCTTCCCTTGTGTAGCAAGAGTGCATTTCTAAGTGTGTATGGCTAAATACTATGGCTACTCATTACCCCTAGGCAAGAGCACCTGTGGCTCCTTTTATACATACATAACTGTGGTCTCCTCTGAAGGAGGAGCCATAGAGATCCCCACAACAGAACCTGGGGTCAGTATATCTAGGTAGAAAGTAACAGTGTGTTTGCTCCTTAGCCACCTCATTTCCATATAAATGCTGCCTACTATAATAGACAATGCCTTTTGCACTTCTGAGAAGATAATGATGCAGTCATTTGGGGATGTCATTTATGCTTCTCTTTTGATTCAGTTATTTACAAATTAATAGAGTTCTGCCTAAGCTTCTCTGATACTATGGCCTTTCCCCTTTTCTTGTTTGTGTGAACAGCCTGAGAGGTAGGCACTAATCGTGGTTCAACATTCACAAGTTGGGTCACCAGCCTCTCATTTATCTCTACAAGTATGAAGGGGGAAAAGATCTTCAATAAATGGAGGGTCTTTTAATTGTTAAGGCACAAGTGAGGTAAGAATTCATTCATATGAGGTAACATTATACGTATCAAGTCACTGGTGAATCAAATTCAACTTTATTTCTGATTACAAACATGCTTAATGAAATGGGGAGATAAAGGGGTGGGGAGAAGAAATGGAGTTAATTATTGAGGGATTTTCAAGCTATTGTGGAGAAAGAAATGAAGTTTAAAGTTCTCATCCTGTGAAGTACGTTTGGTGTGAAGAGAGACCTCTTTAATAAAGAGGTTCTTCATTTCCTGAGTTTATCAGGGTGGGATCCCACAGAGGTTCAAAGGGCTGCCATGTGTAGGGAATTGTGTGAATTAACCACCCATTCAGTGGATAAAGATGTTGAAAAGCATAATTAAGGAAATCACTGTGTCATCTGTGGTTTTGTCTTTTATTATAGACACCTGGATTATCTTGAGGGTTTCCACGCAACCACATGGGTTTATTGAGAGCACTTTGAAATTGATTTAAGCTTCCAAAACATTGACTGGGATGATTCAAAGCATTTAAGTATATACTCTACATTAGGAATGCTTTTCAGCTGGTTGCAAGTAACAGAAACAAGGCTGTACACACTTCAAGAGGTTTTCTGAACATTCCAGAGGTTCAGGGAGGTTGACATTAGACTATCAGCTTTTGTACATCAAGGCTGATGTCTACTTCAAAGTTAGACTTAATAGTTTATTTCTTTATGGTAATAAGACAGCACCTGCTTAAGTGATCACATATACATTATAGGAAAACAGAGGTAAGGACAAAGATACTTTCCAGTTACTGTATCTTATTTTGTCAAGTAAGCAAAATAATCACCCTGAAGAGGTTTTTTTTTTTTTTTTTTTTTTTGGCTCTTTAATGTCTTTGGCCAAGGTCTCTAATATTTCACATGGACACCTCCAAGTAAAATATGCTTAGGAAGAAGAGGGTCACAGTGAGGAAACAGGAAGCATCTGATCATCAAAACACACAAATGAATTAAAAATAAACCTAAAAAATTATGTCCAAAATTCAGACAAGATGCTCAGGAGCAGTAGACAGAGGTCTAGTAACTCAAGGCAACTCATTAGGTCTTCTCACCCCTGTGTGCCATTTTCAGAATAGATAAGGTTTCTCTTATAGATCAGTGGTTATCATCTTATACAGTAGAAGGCATTCAGACTGTTAATCATCTCTATTTTATACCCAGATTTGGGGGATACTGTAAAGGAAGGCCTGTCTCAGATTCATAAATGACAATTCTGCCTTCTCTTCTTTTCCTATTATACAGTACCTTTAGCCAGAGCTATCTTCACTCCATGAATGAGAACCCCTTTCCTAACAAATATCATTAGCCTATTTGCTCATTGGCTCAGTTATTTTGCTGTCAAGGAGGATAGTAGGTGGGATCACCTGTCTCTCTATTTCCTGGTAAAGAGTAGATAGATTTTAGGCTACTTGCTTTCACTTCTTCCTCCGCAGACACTTTCAGGCACAGAGATGATATGCCATTGACTGATATGGAAGCTCTAACATTTTCTTTATCAGAGCAACTATTTATAAAATAACCACTTTGGGCTCAATAAATTATTCAATGACATTTATGTGGAATAAAGAGAAAGCTAACCTTGAAACCTATCTTTCTTGATGTGTCTTATCACTTATACTTTGCTACTTTCCTCCATTATTAAGAATAATTTCTTTGGTTAGTTAAAATTTTTCTTGTTTTCTCCTTTAAAAGGTTATTATTTATTTTATTCAAAAGTATGTACTAGGAAGTTATGTTCACAAAGAAATATGCTGGAAGCTAGAAACACAATGATGAAGCCAACAGATGCAATCTTAACCCCTCCTGGATCTTAAAATCCAGTAGATGATAGATTTAAGCACAAAACATAAAATTACATGATCTTGAAGTTTGATCAGGTCTATAAAGAAGATGTACGGTTCAATATTAAGACCTCATGGTAGCATCCTCTTAGGGAAAGATCAGAAAATTTTTCTTTATGAAAATTTTAAATTTTTATAACATAATCATAAACAGGTTTCCTTCCCTCTTAAGCTCTCAAGGATTGAATCCCACTTATTAAAGAAGGATTGTTCAACTTTCACGTGACTGTGTGGTTTCGCTGTGGGCCACTTCAAAGTGGAGCCTGAACCACAGCTCATTTGTTAATATGCAGTGTTAAAGATCCTAGATCTGGTCCTCAAACTGACCTACGTCACATTTTTATTTCTACAGTATACTGGTTGAGGCATCTTGAATGGAATCATTTCTCTTCTGATAAATTACAAATTTCATCCATAAAAGACATTTGTAGCCTCAATTGGTAGAGTTCTTTCCTCGCATAAAAGACATTTGCTTTATATCTTCTATTTGTAAAGAAAATTGTAAGCATTAAATGAGGTTTCGTATAGGCCACAGACAAGTTTGCTTAGGAAGTAATAGTCTTCATATTTATGTGTAGGTCCTTTAAAACAGTCCCAATCCCCCTCTCATTGTCCCAGTTCATTCTGACTTTGAAGATCACTGGAGCATGTAGTGTCTTTTCTCATGAACGTAAAAGAGAAGGAAAATGTTAATGTTGTGAGAATAGCTAACAAATGACCTAGAAACACTTTGTTCTTATGGATTGTTAAAATTGTCCTAATCTATGACTTTAGGTCAGAGAGTAGAAAGTATGAACAGTTCTTATTTTACACATCATAATCCTGCACACTTCGGTCAAGACCTGCTAACTTCTTTTTATCTAGCCTAAATCATTCCAACTGGTCTGTTCTCATCATATGGAAGCATTGCTTTATTCCTAACAAGCGCTGTCCCTTTTCCATCTTACAAATAAGGTTATTCACTTATTGAAGGAGGAACATCTGGATCAAGAACTGGGTATCTTAGATCATCCTCTTTCTATGAGAAAGCAGTCTCAAATGGGAGTGGAACAAATGAAGTTCAGACAGGGAAAGTATTATCACTCAAGTTAGAAACCCATGCCAAGGTGTCAGGTGTCCCCACTTCTGGATGACCCGTCTCTTAATATAAGTTTCTGTCTCTCCCTCCAGGGTGAGAGAAATAGCAGAGAAACAAGAACTCTAAAAGGCAATCTTCAATGTGGAATCCCAATTCAGAATTCTAGGCATGTGTCCTGTAATCCTAACCTTAATTTGGGGGCAGATACTACCTCTATTTTAACAGACCATTGAAGAGAAATGACTTAGAGAGTTAAACAGTTTTTCTGACTTAAGTTGTCTGTTTACTAATTTTGTGATTTTTTCTTACTGGTACAGTGCCACTCTTCACTTTCCTTTTTCTCCACTCCCGACCATCCCTGTCCCTGGAGACTATACCCAGGGGCTTTGCACAAGTTAAACATGAGCCTTATCACTGAGCTATAGCCATAAGTTCTTTTCACTCTTAAAAAAAAAAAAAAGATAAATTCAGAACTGTGCTGAAATTTCCATTTGGGGCTAGACTTTTCAAAGACAAATATACTGCTCATATTTCCAAAGTAAAACTGTGAAGTTTATTATGCTTAAGCACAAATAAACTTTGAAGCAAAATAACCCCTGAATTTCATCAATATGTTTATGGTGAAATGAAACAAGGAAGTAAAATAAAACTTTGCATAGTATTTGGAATTAATATCATATTAAGCAGTTATCCCTATTATTAAATACTAGTCTTTATATTAGATACTAGACACTGCTAATATTAATCTGTATGTTAAATACTATTACATATCATATTTCTACAATAGATTGTTATTTTTATGACCTCTATAATCAAAAGGATACATGTATGTATGTGTGCACACGCACAGACGCACACACACCATATATATCCAAAAGGAAAAAAAATAGGTTCAAAAATTGAATAGCAGCCACAGAAGGTAATAAGTTCCCTGGCAGTGCTTTAAAAGACAAAATGTAGAGATAAACAAAATTGGTACTATAGATTTTTTTTCTTCTTTTTGATTAGCATTGATGCTGGGTTTTTCCCCTATATTTCTTCTGAACCATGGGATCAGAAGGATGTAAAGATAGAGAATATATAAACCTATAGAAGATTTTCTCCCCAAAGGCCATTTTCTCAGAGCCTAGGGATTAGAGTCTAGAGCACCTCCCTCATCCCTCTGGACACTTGCTTACTTCTCAGGGGGAGAACTTTTCCTCAAGAGAGGATTAGAGGATGTGTGGACATGTCAGCTTGAAAGATAAGCTCTCTTTCCACAGGGTGGGGGTGGGGGGGAGGGTCACCGCAGGTATGCCAGTGACTCCTCTCTACATTCTGAATCCTTTACATTTTGGAGTTTCTCTTCTGTGGTGGGACCCACCCCCCCATGTAAAGGTAACATCTGGATCTCAGTACATTGTGCCATGGTAGACTAAGGCATCTAGTACTTATGTATTGTGTATATAAACTAAAGGGTCTTGTCCCTAATCTGAAAAACTTGTATTTATATAAATATATAACACATTTCTATAAATATATATAACACAGTTTGAGTTTACTTTATGATCATGCCCATAGGGTAATATCTTAGACCCTTTAAAGTTTAGGTCTAAAACTGGATGGCTTTATTTTATATAACTATTTGTATGTACAGTGAAATACAAATAAAATGTACCATTTCAACCATTTTCAGTGTGCAGTTCCATTCATGGAATATGTTCACAATGTTCTGCAACCATCACACTACATAGTTCCAGAAAGTAGAACATTTTTTTAATCACCCCCAAAACCACCACACCCCATAAACCATCACTATGTATTAAAGGGGATACTGATACAGAAAGCTCACAGTATCAAACATGATGCCCATGGGTCAGCTAGCAATCTTAAATAACATTACCTGATCAATGCTATGTTATATCATTTCCAGAAAAAAATACAAGTCAAATTTACTTTGTAGTTAGCCCTTGTTTGACTCCTGTACCTTCTTCTGTAACTGGAATACTGTCATATTATTCTAACTTTCATTCTTCCTTTGTTATCTAAAATTCAGACTATAACATTCTTTCTGGGGAAGTTATTTTGTATTTTTTTTATAATAGGTCATCTTTAAATTACCTTCTCCTGTCAGTCCTTTAGGTCAGAGAAGCCCGAATGGAAAAATCATTAAAGAGATTAAGGGACCCTTTATATCCTCTGCTGCCAGCCCCTTGTGTCTTTACTTTTGGTCTCCATCCTGTACCCTCAAGAACCACTGAATTAAAAGCACCTCCTGGTGGGCGTTGGGTTGTTGCTCAGTGGTAAAGCATTTGCCTAGCATGTGTGAGGCACTGGGTTTGATTCCTAGCACCACATATAAATAAATAAAATAAAGGTCCACTGACAAGTAAAATATATTAAAAATCAAATACATCCTGGGAACTTGAAATCACCATCACCTTGACCTTGCACAATGGTGAAAGGAGTCCCGAATGTTCTAAAAGATTATAGAGTATATACAGCTCTCTATACACATGTGAATGAAAAGAACTCTAAAAAAGCACACAGTACTCGATTTTTCACTCACTCATTTATCTTATTCTTTCCATTAGCAACTGAAGGCAGTTAACTGTCCTGTTCACCAAGTCTTTTTTTTTTTTTTCCTTTTTTATTAAATGATTGAACCCATGGCC
The DNA here is from genome assembly GCF_021218885.2 of Marmota monax. Taxonomy (NCBI): domain Eukaryota; kingdom Metazoa; phylum Chordata; class Mammalia; order Rodentia; family Sciuridae; genus Marmota; species Marmota monax. The sequence goes on from NW_026692881.1 coordinate 2,588,147, forward strand.
TCGTGCATACTAAACAAGCACTTCACCAATGAACTACATCTCCATCCCCCTATTATTTTGAGAAAAAGGGTCTTATTAAGCTGCCCAGATAAACCTCAGACTTGTAATTTTCTCCCTCAGTCTCCCGAGTACCTGCTATTACAGGCATAATGTTCTGATACATTTAAACCCATCTATACTGTTGCCAGAGTTTTACTTTCTAACTATAAATAGTCTCATGTTTTTTCCATTAGGTCCCATGCACATTTTTCACTTGGTGAAAAACATCCAATGGTTATCCTCTTAACACAATCTACAAGACCTGAAAATCTGTCCTCTCATTCAGGTACTTCCAAGCAAATTTACATTGAAACTTTTGTCAAATTACAAACTCAGTGCTCATTTAGAATGCCACATGGTTGTAGAGGATGCATGTGAGAAGAATTATTCTTTGTTATCAATATCCAGAAAGTTGACATTGTAGGTGTCTAATGGCTAAATAGAGGCATCCCAGAGCTCACCTGTTCCTCCACAAAGAGCTAAAACAACAGATATGTGGCTGCATTTTGAGATAAGTGACCATCACAACCCTGGAAATTGGTAAGATAGAAACTGGAACCTTGAAACATTCAGAAAGCTGGGACATTAACATAATCAGAAACAAAATATCTTGGCACTTTCCATCTGAATCCAAAACCTGGGGAGAGGAAGTCTTCCCTCTATAGAGGTAAGGGTGAGAATTCAAGTGTGGATGTTGACAATCCTAGCTATTGGAAAGTTCCACAATTCTCATTGGCTTGCAGCCCACTTAAATGAGTAAGTCCACAGAGTAGCCTTGCTTTAGAAATGATTTCACATCATCCCTCAGCAAACTACCAAGTGCTATAGCTGGGAGCCATCTTGAGAAGGGAACTATTACCTTAACTCAGATTGCTCTAGTGGGTGAAAACCCTTGCATGTTGCATGTCTGGGATGCATTCTACTTCACTGGCTCAGCTTTATCTACCTCAGAAACCAAAGTTGGCCCAGTGGTGTAGCCAACTCAAATCTGACGGGTACCCTGTGGAGGGGAGAGGTTGTAACACACAGGGCAATGGAGGGCATTGACCTCAGTAATTGAGATATCAGGGAGTTTGCTCTCCGAGTCTAGGGGCATGGCCAGTCATGTATAGATTGACTCCAATGCCAGGACTAAAGTCATTCTCCCACATGTTGGTGCTACTCCTCTGCATCAGCGCCACCTACAGGTGCCTGTCACTAACAACATGGGGAAGAAATTCTAGTTCCACTTCTCCACCTGTAGGGGTATGCTGAGATGCTTTGAGCAACCCCATGAACCCCAACTGTTGCTCCACTCCCAGAGCACATGACCTATGTCAGTCCAGAGAGAAACTTTCTCTGGTTTTGTCTGTGTCCAGCTTTTGCTTCCTTCTTGGCAAGCCCTATAGCTCAGAGAGTCATGGGGAGAAAAGCCTCAGCTTTCACCCTATACCTAGGTGCACACAGCTGTGAACCCAAGATCCTACTCCTGGAAAGGCACTCTCACAGTAACAGGAAGAAGGAATGTCACAGTTCCTCCTGTCACTACACCTACCTGGGTCCCACTGTTTACCTTGTCTGACCATGATCTGCTGTCAGAACTGGGTTTGAATGCCACAGAGTGGGTGCTGTGGTTTTTGCCATCACTTCTCACTGTAAAGCTCCTGCACCATTGTTTGTCTAGAGGAAAAGCACTTCAGGCTTCTCACCACTATTAATGTAGCCAGTACTAGAAATCTTTACAAGTAACAAACCCAACTTCAACAGGGTCTGAGGAAACTGCCATGGAGGGGAGTAATGCTCCCACTGAGAGAGTAGCCACACAATATGCACCTCTACACACTCTGCTACCTATGCCATACCTACCTGGCACCCCACACACTCTGCTACCCAAACTATACCTACCTGTACTGCTAGAATGTCCTCCCTCTTGCAGACGGTGGGCCTCTTCAATTCTCACACGTTATACACTGTACCCAAAGAACTTATAAGGAGATAATATCATGGCGTTCATCTGGTAATAAAGTGAATATTGCATGAAGCCCAATATTCCAAGACACATCTTCTGGAGAAACCACTCATTAAGAAGGTTAGCCCATAAAAGTAGTAGAGCTCTCTGATCCACCAGATGAGCAAATCTCAATGTAGTCACACAAGACATATGAGATGTGACATCTCAAAAAATTCAAAATTTTCTAGTAAGAGATTTTTAAAAATCAAGATTGATGAAATATTTGTCAAAGAATTCCAAATGAATTATCTTTTTTAAAGGTCAATAAGATCAAAGAGTATACAGATGAATACTAAATTAATTAGGAAAACAATGCAAGATATGAATGAGAAATTTAACCAAAAAATATTTTCAAAAAGAACTAAACAAATTTTGAAAGTGAATAATTTAATATGTCAAATAAAACATTCAGGTGAAAACATCAAGAACAGACTAAATGAAGTAATAAAAATATTTCAGTAAGAAAATTGGTCTTTTGAAATATTCCATTCTCATTAAGAAGACAAAGAAGAAAACATTCAGAATCTTTAGGGTACAACTTAATGAACAAACATCCACATAATTGGAATATATAAAGGTGAGGAGATAAAGGTTAAAGGCATGGAAAACTTATTCAATGCAATAACAGCAGAAAGTATCCCTAATTTTGGGAAAGACAAAGACATCCATGTACAGAAAGCTTGTTAAACCTCAAATAGACATGACCAGAAAAGATTTTCACCACTGCATATTATAGCCAAATTTTCATAAGCCTAAAACAACAACAACAACAACAAACACACACACACACAAAATCTAAACTCTGCAAGAGAAAAGCAAGCATAAAGTTTAAGGGCAATGCCATTTGAATGATGGCAGATTTCTCAGACAAAACTCTACAGGCCAGGATGTAATGGAATGATGTATTTCAAGTGCTAAAAGAAAATATATGTGACCATGAATACTAGTCCCACTATAGTTATCCTTCAGAAATTAAGGTGAAATAAAGACATTCCAAGATAAGCCATCATGACCAATCTTATGGAAGATACTTTAGTGACTCCTACACTCCGAGTAGAAAATGTTAACTACCACTATGATAGCATGTGAATAAACCCCACTATAAGAGTAGGTACATCAAAAAATATAGAAAAGGAGCAAGTATTATCAATACAGTAAACCATCAAACCACAAAGATGAATAAAAGGAAAGAACAAGATATTCAAAATGACTAGAAGAAAGTCAATAATAATAACTGTGAATGTAAATAAAATACATTCTCCAATTAAAAGCTACAGACTGGCTGAAAAGATTAAAACATTTTTTTAAATAAAAAAAGAAGCACAAACATGCCAACAACAAGAAACTGGCTTCATTAGTTAACATACAGAGACCAAATTGAGGGGATATAAAATGGTATGCCAGGCAAATGGAAGCAGGAGTAACTATACTTATTTATTTATTAAAAAAATAGTAGACTTTAAGATAAAAACTAAGAAGAGGCAAAATAAAGAATTAAACAATGATTCAATTAATAAGATAAAGTAATTATAAATCTGTATGTATCTAATGGCACAGTACACAAGTTTGTATAAAAAACCCTATTAGACCTAAAGGGAGAGACAGACTGTAACACAATAATACCAACTATGAAAAAAAAAATCTGAGACAAAAAAGCTTATAAAGGAGGAACAGTTGATTTTAATCTCATGATTTCAGATCCCTGGTAAGTTGGTTCCATTGTTTATTGGCCTGTGGTGAGGCAGAACATCATGGCAGGGCAAAACTACTCACTTTATGGTGGCCAGGAAGCAGAGAGAAGGAAGGGACTAGGGTCCCAGTATTCTTTTCAGGGACACATCCCAACAATCTAACTTCTTTCCACCAGCCTCCACCTCTGACGGAGGCATGCATGATCTTACAATTGTGACATAATCTGGTGACTAAGCCTTAAACACATGGCTTTGAGGGACATTTAGGATTCAAACCTTAATAGTAGATGGTTTCAATATCTACTGTCCACAATGGACATATCATCAAGACCAAAAAAAAAAAAAAAAGAAAGAAAGAAAATTAGAGTCAAACTATACAACAGATTAAATAGAGTTAATAGAAATTTACAGAATATTCCATCCAAGAGCTACAAAACACAATCATTTCATCAGTATATGGAAATTCCTCTAGATACACCATAAAAAAAGTCTGAAAAAATTGAAAAAAAAACTAAACTCTCATCTTTTTTTTACTGATAAAAATGGAATCGAACTAGAAGTCAACAAGAGAAATTTGAGAAATTATACAAATATATGGAGACTGTAAAACACAATTTTGAATGAGCAGTAGTCCAGTGAGGTTGTCAGGAGAAAAATTAAAACATCTGAAACAAATGAAAATGCAGGGGCTGGTGATATAGCTCAGTTGGTAGAGTGATTACCTCGTATGCACAAGACCCTGGGTTCAATCCCCAGCACCACACACACAAAAAAATTAAAAAATGGAAACCATGGGTCTGGAGTTATGGCTCAGTAGTAGAGCGCTCACTCATCTTGCATATGCAAGGACCTAGGCTCGATCCTCAGCACCACATAAAAATTATTGTGTACAACTACAAAAAAATAAATATTAAAAAGGAAACCTACTAAAACCTGTGGAATGCATTAATAGTGCTATGAACTTCCCTTTTAGAAAAGCTGAGTGTCTACAACAACAACAATAACAATAAAACAGATTTCAAATAAAAAACCTAATGATACATCTCAGGGTATATAAAAATCAAGAACAAACCAAACTCCAAATTAGTAAAAGAAACAAAAATAAGGCAGAAAAAAAATGAAATAGAGACCAAAATAATGTAAAAGATCAATGAAATAAAGAATTAGTTCATTGAATATGTAAAACTCTCAAACTGTTAGCTTAACTATTCAAGGGGGAAAATACCCAAATAAAACCAGAGTTGAAACAGGAAACACTACAAATCACACAACAGAAACACAAAGTACCTTTAGGGATTATGATGAAAATATTTATGGCAATGAATTTTCAAACCTAGAAGAAATGGATAATTTTCTACATGCATGAGACCTACCATAATTGAAACAAAAGTATGAGACTGGAACAGTAGTAATAAAAATCTTCCAACAAAGAAAAAGCTTAGGACTGGGTGGCTTTGTTGATAAGTTTTACCGAATATTTAATGTTCTAATGCCAAATGTTCTCACACTATTCCACAGAATTGGAAGTCACAGAACCATTCCAAACTCATTCTGTGAAGCCAAAATTACCTTATTACCAAAATAAGACAAGTACAGAAAAAAGAAAATAAGAAACCAATATCCCTGATGAACATATGCAAAATTCTTCAACAAAATATTAGAAAATCATATTTAACCATATATCAAAAATAGCACACACCATAATCAAATTGGTATTTCATTCCAGGGATGCAAGGATCGTTCAATATATGTAAATCAATAAGTGTAATACATCACATAAATGCAATGAAAACAAAAATCATATGATCATGTCAATAGAGGCAGAAAAAGCATTTGATAAATTTCATCATTCCTTCATTTTAAAGGCCCTCAATAAATTTGGTATAAAAGAATCACATCTCAGCATAATAAAGGGTATATATGGCAAAACCATAACCAACATCATACTCAACTAAAAATAGAATTACTATATGAGTCAGCTATTCCCACTTCTACATATATACTCAAAGGAAATGAAATCAGCATACAGAAGAGAAATGTGCACCTGTGTGTTTATTTCAACACCATTCACAATAACTAAGATATGAAATAAGCCTAGGTAGGTGCCTATCAACAGATGAAGGGATTAAAAAATACATGTATACAATGGAGTACTATTCAGCCATAAGAATATAATTCCATTATTTACAAGGAAAATGATGGAACTGGAAGTCAGTTCATGCCTTATGAATGAATGGAATCATTCATTCATAAGGCATGAATCCCTGAATCCCATTAACATGTATAATTATTGGGTTAAAATAAAGTTGCCATTTTATTCTGCATAAAACTTATCCAAAGTAAATGAAATGCAATTCTAAATGAAGACCTATCCAAATACTATGGAGACGTATATACAAACACATACATAATATAGTATAAAGGATATTGATTCCAAGAATATAAAAATATATATTATCTCATAGTTAACAGGTTCTTTATATGTGTCTCAACCTATATTATATCAAAATATAATTTCTATGTTATATTTAAATAATAAATTTGTTTCAATTTCACTAGTACTTCACTAGTACTTCTAGGGAGGGCTGGTATGTCACCTTGAGTCAGTTCCATTAGATCAGTACTGCCTTACTGACCTGCTTTATTTGAAGGACTGTGATAGTGTTTTAGCAGTGAACATCAAGGATGTAGAAGAGTGACATCCTGAGTGTTTGTTGTCCCTAGTTATCTTTTATTTTGTAAATTCTTTGAAATTAGAAAGTCTTTTATGTTCTACTCTCAGCATCTGGAGGCCACATAGTGTGGGGTCTGACTACTTGGTATGTTCTGTTGAATGGATGATTAAATAGGATAGATGAATAGCATGGCAAATCAGTAAGAGTGCCTCTTTGTAATCAGGAATTATTTTCTTGGTTATACATGAAATTAAACAAGCAAATGAAGCAGAATTAATGTAATCTTGAGGTGCTTGAACTGTAGAACCCTGATTCTATTGCTTACTAAGCAGGCATCTGGTTTACCCTTATTGAGGGCTTCTTCAAACCCTTGCTAGTAGATTTTGGGGGAGGTTGGTAATTTGTATTTCTAGCAGGTCTCCAGGTGCAGCAGCTGCTGCTGTTCTGAAGACCACAGTGTGAGAATCACTGATGTAATCAGAGCATCCACAGATGAGTTAGATACAAGGACATCTGGATCCAGGAGGTCATATTATTTCATGAAAACACAATTTTGCTTCCTTTTATCCTTTAACTTTGCTTTCCTCTGCAGTAAACTTCTCTTCAGGCAAAGACTGCTGGAAGCATCTCAGCTCGTACAATCTTTATAGGTATGCATCTCAGAGGAGGAGGAGGTCTCCTTGATGAAGGTTTAAGCAAAATCCTAGGAATGATTATGATTTTTTATGCTCAGATAATGTAGCCACACCATGTGATTGAATCTCAATTAGATGAAACAGCAGTACTTCACTAGAAAATTAAATGCTGTTGGACAAAATTTATCATTTGCCCATCTTTTGAAATTGAGCTCAAAGGCACTGTGTGGGGCCACAGTCTTTACCATGTATGTTACTGGTAGCTTCAACTGAGTTCTTTTTCCCAGCCCAGAGCTTCTTACCATTTTCCACTTACTTCCCCTTTTTTTTCTCCTAAATGAGTCTGAAAGAGTTCAAACATCTTACGAGGGAAATCCGTCATAATAAGATCTAAATAGAAAGATATTCATTAGAAACACTTTAAATAATTTTAGTCAAATTAAAATAAGGAATATAAAAAATTCATTTGACTTTCCAGAACCAGGATGGTACAGATAAATGCTGTCAAAGTAGTTAATAGAAATGATATTAAAGTGCTTTGCTTCCTTGTAGAAAAATTAATAAGTGAGAACACAATAGGAACATTTATATTTTATGGACCAAGGGTTACTTTGAAAGAAATAAGTGTTAAATATATTGCTATAATTATTATAAGGCAGTCCACCATTTATCTCAAGATGGATGCGAAATGTCCCCCTTCCTTGTAATTATACCTGATGCACCAGGAATGGACAATGTACCCACGAGCACACAATTCTGACTAGTAAAAATGATGCAATATTGTTCACACTGTTGGTGCCTTTCCTGAAGACGTCTCCAGTCTCTTTATTCTGATAGAGCAGGGGAAGAAATGGCAGGGTTGTTGGTATTGTTCCTGCTGGTTGCTTTGACTCCCAAAGTTGCCAAACCCTGACCCTTTCCTGGGAGATTCTGGGTTTCATGTTTTCTCTTCATGGTTCTGGTACTGTGGAGTCCATTTTTCCCTTTGCCAAAGGCGCGCGTGCTCGCGCGTGTGTGTGTGTGTGTGTGTGTGTGTGTGTGTGTGTGTGTGGCGCGTACGCGCCTTTCATGCTATTTGCGTCATCTTTTTCAGAAAAACTTGTATCTCACCAAGTTCAATTGTGAGTTTATTCCCTATGACAATGTATATATCAGAGAATGTTTGAAGTATAGGGATCCTCAGTGAGTAGAAGACCACATAGCATCTAATGAAGAAGTCAGTAGAATTGTTAATTTTCCCACCTGGTGGCAAATTTCTGACCTACACTTGTAGTCTATGCTCCACCTCTGCCAGACAGCCTGCTCAAGTCTATGGAAGTTTTCAATTTTAAGTTTTTTTCCACCATGAGTCCACCTATGCTTTCTACCCAGATTGTAAAGGATCCTCTGAAGTATGATTGAAAAAAAAAAAAAATAGCCGATATCCTGAACCGAACACATATTTTACCAGGGTCTAGTTAAGTGTGTGTGTGTGTGTGTGTATAGAAACTTTTTTTCAATTTTTCTGACCACCCTAAAGGGTGGTTATTATTATTTCCCCATTTTCTAATGAGGAATACTAGACAAGTTCATAAAAAACATAATTGGAAGAATCATGTCAAAGCCATGTGGTCTATGGGTCTATGTACTCAATGACTGCTTTTTACTACCTCCTAAATAGACTTTTGGTGGCTAGTGGTAGGTGAACATCTAATCATATAATTACAAACACGCCAAGTTATTTTTAATGTAATGGAGGCAAGGTTTGTCTTGTAGGTGAAAGGCTCCATGTGTCTCAAAGACAAAAAGATCCATTATTATTCATCTCCTAGGACTTACCATAATCTGAGAATTTGATAAAAAGGGGGAAAATGCACAAAAGTGAGGAAATTTGAATGGATCAGACATATTTATTCACTGATAGATACCCTCATTCCACTATCCAGATCTCAGTGATCTGGACACCTCTACCTCTTGAGTTGGGGTGATTGGAAGTATAGTCTAGATGTGTACTGCAGGAGGGTGAAAACGGGAAGACTCTATTACAGTCGTCTCTTCCGAGAGTCCTATTTTTCAAAATGAGTGTAAAATAAGTTGATTCCCACCAATAAAAAAAATAAATATAATCTACAAGGAGACAGCAGCAATATCACAAAGTTTATCAATGCATATTTGCCAAATGAATGAAGGTATGCATCCTTCTCTATTTATAAAGTAATACAGGCTCATCTATTATTTCTATTTTTGCCCTTTGTTTATTTTAGTGTCCAAGTTATATGTTTACATGAATTAGACAATTGATACATGAATTTATTATAAAGTATAAATTCAGTATGTCCACACAATATAGTACTTTCCGTGGGTGACAATTTAGACTTGTTTAAATAACATCTCCTGCACACCTTTTTAAAATTTCAAATATCTAGAGAATAAAAACACATATTTGCAAGGGTTATCTGTTTCTTCATTAAGAAATCTATTATATTGCAAAATGTAATAACAATTTGATTTATATGGTGTACTGTCACATGAATTAAGCATACAATGTACATCAGTTTTCTATGTGCAATGGCCTTTCTCTTTAAATAACTTTCAGTTTGCTATAATAAAAGAATATTATGATTTCACAGGCACTGCCTAAGAAATTTAATTAACATGAGTAATTTCAAAATTCATTTAAAATCTTATAGTGAAATATTTTATAGACAGTTAAGGTAGCAAATTATAGATTGGCTAATCAAATTCTCAATTAGTGGCTGATAAGTTGTCATGTTCTCAATAACAGATATTCTTCAAATGAAATTGCTAAGGTTGAACTCCTCAGCATGCATCACACTTCCTTATATCTCTGCCATGCATTTCTATTCATAGCTCCCATTTATATGTTTCTGCTCACCATCACACCCACCCAAGACCAGGTCACATTTTGTAGATGTGTAAATGCCTGATGTGTCACAAAGATGCCATCCACAACTGCAAATATTCTAGAACTAATTGTCAATGGAGGAGCTGCTTTTCTGTCTCTGTTTCAACCACACATACAGGGTCAGAGGCTTCCTTCCTGGTGAGGCAGCCCCCACCAAACCTTGAACTGGTATGCTCCCTGGCTGATTGATTTTCTGGAACCTCCTCCCAGTTTGTGAGTAAAGTCTGGAAGTGTTTGTCCTTTTATACCCACTGCAGGTCTAGAGTTAGACCACTTTGTCTTGTGATCAATGGATTTAAAATTTAAAGGGAGAACAAGAGTATAAGAGTATAAGAGAGAACCAAGTATTGGGAAGGGAAACATGAAAAAAAAAAAACAATGATTTACATCCATTTTTACAGAACTATTTACGATTTGAGCTTCATGGTGCGTATTCATCCAAATTCTAGACTTATTGATTCAACAAATATGTATTTATCACATGTCACTTTGAATGCATGTGGTTTCACATTGTATGAAATAGGATAAAGACAATAGAAATCATTAATAAAAGGTGATAAAATTTTTTGTTGGATGAGGAGGAGATAAGAATAGAAAGTAAAAAAAAAGGCATTCAAATTATAGAGGTAGTCAAAGATGTCTTTCTGATAAAAGTGACGTTCAAAATGAGAGCCAAATATAGTGTGGTGAATGCTCTAGGTGAGGATTTATTTCCAAACCTGTACTTAAATGATCACCAAGCTCATGAGATTTTTCTATATCCAACTGTATCCAATAATATCATTTACTGAATAGTTGATAAATCCATTATTAAAATTTAAATTGAAGTTATTTTTTTAAAGTTTATATCATTCCCTAAGAAAATTAAAATCCCATATCAAAAGCAGGAGATATTTTTGAAAGTAGATACATTGACACAAGCATCTGAATCAATCTTAGCTAATTGTTGCCTTCTGCAGAAGGCTAGGAGCCTCAGAATTTCTCCCAGTTAAAAGGGGACATTAGTAATCTTAGTGAAGCAAACAAACTCACCTAGTATGGAACTGAGACTGATATATTTTGAATGACTAGAAGATGAACTCAGATACTATGAGACAGTGATATTTAAAGTTCTGAACATCAGTCTACAATTGTTTTTTACACCATATAGATACCTGTTTCACATCTATAGAAGCACAATGTGAGCATAGAAGACAGCAGAAGTTAGGATCCAGAGGAAGGATAGAAGAAAACGATTATAGCTTAGATGTGATTGTTGGGGGATAAAATGCCAGCACTGAAAATAAAGATGCAAAACAGAAGTCTGATGATGCAGGGCTTTTGAAGCTATATTCAGATGTTTCTGGTGGGTTAGTAGGGCCGAGAGCAGCACGTATCTGGTTAAGAAGATGGTTTGGCTTGGAATAGGGAACATTTTTCCAGTGTGCCTTAATGTGTCAATCACCACACTCAGTACTTGCTTTGGTCATGCCATGGGACTTTGATTAATGAGCATAACTTTTGTAATCCATTTATCTTGTGGTGGGTGCTGAAGTATGCAGAATTAATGTATTTTAAGCCTGTTCCTAGGCAAAGAAGCATTAAGGATCAAATCATTGAAAAATGAATGGTCTCATTTAAATCCAAATTAGGAATACCAATAGGAAGGAATCCTCTTCAAGGGCAAAAAGCTCAAAAAAGTTACTCCTAAATCAATTAAGAATGGGTATTTTTAAAGTACTGTATTTACCAGAGAAATTAGTTAAATACTGAGAATATTTTCTGTAAAATATAGAATATTTATATGACTTTTATGCATTCAAGTATCTTGAGGAAAAAAAAGACACCTGCCCTTTTATCCTTTTTTCATGTATGAATTTTCTCCTAGGAGAAAAGTAAAAAGCCTTGAATTTAGTGATGAGAATTCTGATACTGTGCCTCTTATGAATAGATGTGTCCTACTTGGAAGGTCATTAGTACTAAAGATACTAGCCAGCTTCAATTTATGACCATGAGCAGTTGGATGTTACGAACTGCACAAGCCTAGCCTTGTAAATTCTACTAGGTATAAAGCTAGACTTCATAAGTACAGATCATGTATTTCCAGGAGCAGTGGACAAGTCTGAAGCCTTGGTAGAAGTTTGTAACATTTATCAGAATACATATTTTAATTTAAAAATATTACCTTGTCCTAATTAAAATATATACACCAAAACATGTAATAATCATACTTATAAAAATAGATACTGAATACTTATATGTCAAGTATCAGACAAAGCTGTCTACCTGTAATATCACATTTAATTCTCCAAACTCTCTTTATGGATGGCTTCCAAAAAGTTTTTGACCATAGCTCCCATTGTATATGATATTAAAGACACACATAGAAACTGTTCTATTTTGATTAAAAAAAAATGGTGTTCTTGTTCTTCCAAAATTATTTCACACACCACCAAAGAGGGAAAAATGGAATGAAAAACATGTCGTTAGATGATAAATTGGGTACTTAGGATGCAGGTATCTACCCAATTGACTGCTCAAGTGATCAGACAATGGTTAGAAGTTTGCATGAATGCATTCAACACTTAAGAAATAACTTTGTATTGTGTTTCGGTTTATATGCCATTCTATGTCAATTGCTATAGATTCAAACTCAACTACTTTAACAAGAATTTCTAGAAAGACAACCAACTACATTTTTGGTAAAAGTAAAGTTTCAATTTCACACCTTACTGTGAAATGCAAATTAAAATAACAATGAGATACTTTTAAAAAATTAATACCCAGTCTCTGCTGGAGTAATGTGTACAAACTACCTACAGGGAAATGTGATAATGTATATAGAAAACCTTAACAATATGTATAAACAATGAACCAAAAATTCAATTACTAGAAATTTATCCTAAGGAAATAATTAAGCATATGGTCAAAGTTTTTGCATAATTAACTGCAAGGCTGTTTGGTTTGCAGCTGTTTGCAGTAGTGAAAAATTTGAAAAGAATAAAAATTGCAACTACTGAGGATTTGTTAGATGTACTAATAAACATTCATACAATGGATGACTACTAGATCTTAACATGTATTGTGAGTGACAGATATTAATATACATTTGCAATCTTTATGCAATAAATAAGAATTTAAATGGACATGTGATGAAAAGAAATAGACTATGGTATCAACTCCCAGAATTGGGAATAGAAATTGAGCCAACAGGAAGCTGAGAGGTTGTACCTTTTTACCAGATGTGGTGAGCCCAGGGATGCTAGGAAAAATAGTAAAGGTTATGTGGAGAATATGTGGAAACAAGGAGATTGACAGGAGAAAGGCTGTAAGAGAAGCAAGGAGAAAGATGGTTTAAGATGTTCTCCATTGTATTTTGACATCTTAAGCTGGAGGAAAATTGACAGTGACCAAGTCTTAAAGGGCTGATTTGCCATCTATTTGGTTCAATATCTGGTTGCAGCCTGATTCAAAAGGCACCTATTTTTCTTTGTATTACTTTAAAAATATTTCATGAAATAAATAATGCAAGGTTTAATGTATGATTGAGTTTATTATTGCATAATTAAAAATATTTTCTTGTCCTTTATTAAAGAACAAACTATGTGATGCTCCCGGTTTTTTGTTTTGTTTTGTTTTGATTTTTCTGTGCCCTTATCTCTAAAATGAGATAGGAATCAGTCAGCCATGCATTGTTTAGAATGAGGATATATTCTGGAATCACAGTGTTAAGCAATTTTATCAGTGTGAAGATCATAGAGGACATTTGCACAAACTTAAGTGGCATAATCTACTACACCTCTAGGCTATGTGGGGTAGCCCATTGTGTGTGTATGATCTGTCAAGGGCTGAGTCATCTTTATGCATCACATGACAGCACTAGTCTTGTGTTGTTGATACAAGTCTGCAGGCATTTATGACATGTGATAATCCTTAAGTGTATGGAACTGAGTATTATTTTAATGAGTCATAACAGATTCAGGACTATGTTTCTATTAATGTTCACAGTATCTTAGTTCTATGTAACGTTTCATTAACTAACCTAAAAATCAGAGATATATATACCTGGCCATTTATTTCAGATTGTCCTTATTTCTCAGTCCTGTTTGTAATTGTTTTTTAAATTATTGTTAAGAATTTCAAGAAAAATTCTTTTGAGTTTGTTAGTATTGGTACTATGCTTGAGCTCTACAGTATTTCCACACACAAAATAATCATAAAATCCAAGTTTTACCCACAATAGGAATATTTTTGGAATTATTGTTGGCAGCTTTTAACTCATTCACACTTTGTACAACTAACAGGTATTATGAGGTATGAATTATAAATTGTTAAGTACTTCAATTTCATAGAGCTGGTACCTGGTAGAGTTGGGATTTGAACTTGGGCAATTTGGCACTACATCTATGTTCTTTTTTTGTTATGCTTTTACATTTTACTACCTTAGTGAATTTGCATGGATTTTTCTTTTCAGGTAATACTTATTTCTCAGGATATATATATTATTTATTTCACAGAATATTTATTTATATCATGACTCCTAAAATTTCTTTCATTTATTTTCTGGCTGGTTGTGCCAGGAAAATCACTATTTCTATACTTATCTTATAACTGGACCCTAAATTTAATTAATCCTATAATGTTCTTAAGTAATCCTTTTTTGTATATAATTACATAATCAGCAAGTAATGAAATTGGCCATTTTTGCATGTAATGGATAAATGATGAATTTGTTGGCTGACTAGCAATAACTGTATTTCATCTAATTAAAATTATTTTCAATAACATTAAATTATACTGATTTTGAAAATTTTATGATTAATTTTAGTAGGAATTCTGTTGGTTGTCTCTTTCAAATTTTAACCTCAAATGTAGTCTTATTTTGGAAAAAAAAAAGTCTCTTTATTGGAAGTACGTTACTTTTTGTATTCACTAACATTTTCTTCTGAAAGCTTTTTGAAATACTCATATTATTCTTAAATGTTAAGTGTAATTACATTGTTATGAGTAACTTATTTATAAATATTCTAAAATGATATTTTTTAAATTATAGGAATAAATGGAATTGGGAAAATTCTTACAACAATAGACAACTTTTATATTTATACTTCAACATAGCAATTTTTAAAAATATTTATTTATTTTTTTAGTTGTAGTTGGGCACAATACATTTGTTTTTATTTATTTATTTTTATGTGGTCCTGAGGATTGAACCCAGGGCCTCGCACGCACTAGACGAGCGCTCTACCACTGAAGCACAACCCCAGCCCCACATAGCAATTTTTATGAGACAATATTATTCTTTGTGTCCATTTCTTTTTGCAAAGCCACCATTAAAAGTTATTCAACTCAAATAATTCTATAGCAAAAAGCCAAACACTCTTAATTAAAACCGTGCAATACACCCAACTAGACATTTCTCAAAAGACAGAAAAATGACCAAAAGGTATATTTAAAAATGCTCAATTTTACTGATCATCAGGAAATACAAATCAAAACTACAGTGTAATATCACCTCACTCCAGTAAGAATGGCTATTATCAAAGAGACAAAGAATAGGTGCTATCAAGGATATGGAGAAAGGGCAACTTGGCACACAGTTGGTTGATAGGAGAATAAAGTAGTGCATCTATTATGGAAAATAACAGACATTCCCTTAGGGCTGGGGCTATAGCTCAGAGGTAGAGTGCTTGACTCACACATGCTAGCCACTGGGTTCCATCCTCAGCACCACATAAAAATAAAGATATTGTGTCCATCTACAACTAAAAAATAAATTTAAAAAAATATGTAGACATTCTTCAAAAAATTTAAAACTACCATACGATCCAGCAAAAATACCACCTGGCACACATCCAAAAGAAATAAAAAGTATGTTGAAGAGACATCTGCACCCTCATGTTTACTACAGCACTAGTCATAATAACCAAGAAACAACTTAAGCATCTAACTGATTAATGGATGAAGAAAATGTAGTACATATATATAGTGGAGTATTGTTTGGCCATTAAAGAAAGAATTTAATCCTGTCATTTGCAGCAATATTAATGGAACTGCAGAATAGCATGTTAAGTGAAACAAGCCAAGGCAAAGAAACAAAAATATTACATAAGAATCTGTGACATCTAAAAGCTGATCTCATAGAAGCTGAGAGAAGAAGAGTGGTTCCTGGGAACTAAGAGTAGTGGGCAGGAGGGAATCCACAGAAAGATTTTCCATGGAAACTAATTTTAGAAAAAATAAATTCTGTTGTTCTATTGCACAATAGAGTGACTATAGATAATGAAAATGTACTTATATATTTTAAAAAAAGAACTAGAAGAAATAATTTTGAATGTTTTCAACACAAGGATATTATAAATGTTTGGGGAACCAGTTATGTTTACCCCGATTTAAATATTATATAATATATACATGTATTGAAACATCACATAGTACCTCAGATACTATTTTATGTACAAGAAAATTAACAATACATTACAGTTTATTTTACAGTGGTCATTGAAACTTTAGAACCAATATTTGTGTTTGAAAATTATGAAGGGGAAATTTGATAATTATAATTAAGATAAAATTAATCTTTAACATGTTACAAATTTGGAGAGTAGAGTCAATAAAAACATAAGAAAATAACCACAAGTTGATATGTACTAATTGTAAGACCGAAATATATAGCTGTGTTTTTGATAATTGGCAATCTTCTACATAGAGTCATTTCTTCTGACATGAGTATAACTGCTGAGAGCCATTGCCAAGTAGGAATGACACATCACAATTTCTTTGTCAGCCTACTCCATGTTGCTTAGAGGAAGGACTCTCCATGGTGGACCCAGGTCATTTGCAGTGACTTTGCATGAAAGGTGACCTTGCTCAAGGACCAGGGCGGATCTGGGTTTAGGGTGGATCAGGGTTTAGGGTGGATCAGGGTTTAGGGCGGATCGGGATTTAGGGTGTTCCGGGTTTAGGGCGGTTCCAGGTTTAAGGTGATTCCTGCTAGGAATAGGGCGTATCTTGCTGCCTCAGGCGCCTTGAGTTCCCCTTAAGTTCTCACGGGATTCAGAGAGTATTTGGGATTCAGAGCCCGGTGGAAGTGTGGATTTTGCCCAGAACGTGTTTGTAGAGTGCCGGTGTGAGTTCGGGAATAAAGAATTGCTGTTTGAATCTACAAGGCCGTGAGTGGCTCACGATTTTGTGCCCAGCCAGACTGCGGCATATAACTAACATAAATAACATCAATCTAAAGTTAAACCAAACTTTATAGTGGTTATTTTTAAACACATAGTCAGCTCATTTTCTCCTACTTCAGGAAAAAGATTCACAATGCAGAATATTAGTTTATATAATACTCCCAAGGTTGACATAGTAATTGACATTTTTCAGAATATAGCCAAGAGAGAAACATTGTCATAGATCACGAGTTAGTACTTACGGCTTTCTTTGACAATATTCAAGAAGATATACAAGGCAATGTGGGACATGAAATATGAAGTCTAAATTATATACTGTCCCCATTATTCACAGATCCTGTGTTTGCAAGCTAACCTTCTTGCTAAAACTTTTCTGTAACTAGCTTCCAAATTGGTACTTGTAGATTTTCATGATCTCAATCATTGACACAGAGAAATGGGGTAGGATGGAGGATCAAGGAAGAGAAGAGGAGAAAGGAATAAAGTGGTGAATGAGGACATAAGGGAATGAGAAAAAAATGATAGGAAGCAAGAAGTTGCTATGGTGTCTCCTGAATTGCCTGTTCCTATAGACGTCCATTGTATATGTCAGCCCCTGAGTCTGTTAGGCACCTAGTATCCTTGCATTAAAGACTTTTTTTTTTGCATTTAGCATAGATATGCCCTTGTTACCTTTATGTCAATCTGCTTCCCATCACATATGAAAACAAAAGAATGCAAGATTCCCCAACATATTTCACTTAGAAGGAAATAATAACTGGAAAATTCCATCAGTTTTCAATGTGGATATTAAGAAGTTAGGTGCATAAGTAGGAAATTCCTTTCCTTGTTATTGACTTTAAAACTTTGGATTTTTTTGCAGTTACATTATGTCTATTTTTATGTACATATTTTCATTTATCCTACTTAATAATCAATGATATTCTGAACTGGTGACTTTCAAAAGATAATTTTCATTCACTTAATCTTCAAATAGTTGTATTTCCTCCATTGTCTAGATTCTATTTAAAAATTAAAACTTCAAATTTACCATCTTATAATTTATACATCCTAATTCTATTACATATTCATAACTTTATTTCTTATTTCATTCTGTATAATTTCTTCAGTCTTGAATTTATGATTTCTTTTTATCAGCATTTAGTCTCTTTCAAAATCATTTGTTGGTTTATCATAACTTTTTTTCATTCAAAAAATCGTATGTTTGATATTCTTCAAAGTTAATAGTGTCTTGCTCACAATCATATAAACTGTCATATTCACTATTTTAGTCAGCTTTTTCACTGCTGTGACTAAGGGACCCGACCAAACAATTATAGAGGAGGGTAAGTTTATCTGGGGGCTCATGGTTTAAGAGGTCTCAGTCCAAAGAAAGCTGGCTGCATTCTTTGGGGCTCAAGTTGAGGCTGAACATCATGGCACAAGAGTGTGGTAGAGGGAAGTGGCTCATATAATGATCAGGTAGTAGACAGACTCACCAAATATGTACCCCAAAGGCATGCCCTCAGTGACCCACCTCTTTGAGCCACACCACTCCTGCCTTCAGTCACCATTCAATTAATCCCAACAGGTGAATTCACTTTAAAAGGCTCTTTTGATCCAATCATTTCTTCTCCAAACCTTCTTGCATTGTCTCACACATGAGCTTTTGGGGGACACCTCACATTTAACCCATAACATTCACTTATCTGTTTTACATATAAAACTTAAAACAATGATGTTTAGCATATTATATGCTAATTCCAATTTTTCAACATTCTGAGGGCTCAGTTTAGCAGGTAATTATTGCTATCTCTTTGTTCACGGTGACATTCCCTCAGGAGTCTTGGAATTTTCAGGTTTATCCATTTCTTTGAATTACTTATGGAAATCCGAAGCAGATCTAGATTAAAAGTCTGCTTCTTTTCAGGATATGTATTGTTGTCACATGCATAGGTCAACAGAATTTTGCACCTGGCTTTTCTTTACTTACCCAAAGAATGGGCCAGGCATTTTTCATGTTTCACCCCAGTGAAAACCCTTCGATTTAAAATGCCTCTCTGCATAGACCTAGTACATTTGTCTGCTGTACTCCTCCACATGTCATAACCTGATCGAGCCATCATTGACAAGCTAATGTCAGCAAAGTAATTCACTGCAGAAAAGTCATAAACCTCCGATTTAAAATCGACTTCCAGCTACTAAGGAATTTTTCTCCATAGATATGAATTTTTATGCATACATAAATATATTTGTTAATGTAGACATTTATATTTCATGCAGAATTTTCATGTGTTCTCTAGTGAGACTGTATCTAGACATCTTCCCAACAATATTTCCAGAAATAATTTGATATGAATAAACTGTTTTATCCATAACGAATCTATTAAAATTACTACCTTTGCCCTCCATGTAGCTCTGATGAAAAAAATCATTATTGAATATATGCCATGGACTGAAGAAAAATGTGAGAAGTGCAAATACAAGTAAAATGTTATCAAAGTTTTGTTGGAGTTGAATTTAATTCTAAAACTTATCTCACAAACCCCTAAAATTTATCAGACGTGGGGATGTCTCTATATTCTATGAATAAACATCTAAAACCAAGTCAAAAATGTCATGGAAAATAAAGTATGACATGAATAAATATACAAATATGAGGAACTCCTGAATACAAAATCTATGTATTCTATTTGTAGGAAAGAACTACAACTAAAACATGCATATGGTATGAATACCTGCCAATTACCAGATGACGAACCTTTCAGGTTGACGACATTCAAAACTTTGGTTTAAAATATTAATATAAAGGAGACAGGGGCTTCAGATATAGCTCAGTTGGTAGAGTGCCTGCCTCACACGCACAAGACCCTAGGTTCAATCCCCAGCACCACAAAAAGAAAAAATAAAAGAAAGACAGGAGTTGACTTTTCTTCTTATCCAACTCGGGATGAGCAATTTTTGCTTCAGGATGTGAAACAAATTGTGGCCTCTAGACTACAAAGTCAGGACAACACAAAATGGGAATGGGGATTTTCTGCTTCAACTAAACAAGCCAATAGAACTTAATGTCCTTGCTAAAAATTGGAATTGTAAGGATTTTGAAATTTAGTCATGCTCTGAGGCTTTATATCACTACTTTAATTTGTAATTGCCTAAATGATAAGCTATAATATCATTTATGATATGTAAATAATTATGTATACATATATCTATATTTATAAATCTTTGCCCATTTTTAGTGAAGTTGTTAGTTTCTTGCTGTTGAATCTTTGGATACTGGTATTTTGGATACAAAATCTTAAGCAGATAAGTTTTGCAAATATCTTCTGCTACTGTTGTGACCTTCATGAATGTTTTTATATCATTTTCTTACTTAGTTGCCTTAGCTAAATCTGCAGTATAATATTAAATAGTAGTGGTGAGAGGAGATATCTTTGTGTTGTTCCTGATTTTCAGTGGGAAGCTTTCAGGCTCTAACCATTAAGTGTCAAGATAGCTGTCAGTTTTTCATAGATGACCTTTATGAGATTGAGAAAATTCCCTCCTGTTCCTAGTTTGTTGAATTTTTTTATAATGAAAAAAAAGTGGGTTTTACCAAATATTTTGCATCTACTAAAGTGGTCATAAGCTTTACTTTATCTTTTATCTTTTCACAGTGCTGGGAATCAAAACCAGGGACTCATGCATACTAGGTAACCACTGAGGTAAACCCCTGCTTACTTTCATTTCTTACATTGATAAAGTGTAATATATTATTTAATTTTATACATTAGGCCAACCTTGCATTTCTGGTATAAATCGCACTTGGCAATGATGTAAGTAGTATTTGGTTGAGGATTTTACATTGCTGTATCTTGTAAGTTTTAGTATGCTACATGTTTGTATTCATTCTATTTAAACTATTATTTTCCTTGTGATTTATTTTCAATTTATTTTATTTATAAGTGTGTTGGTGATATCTTTATGGATTGACTCTTATTGTAATATATATAATATGTATAACCTTCCATTTATATATTATAAATTTTTCTTTATGTTTAGTGCCTGTTTTTCCATTAAGTATATTTGTCTGACAACATATTGCTACTCTAGATCTCAGCACTATTTACATGGAATATCCTTTCCTATCCTTGAATTCAATCTTTTATCTTTGAATGTAAAGTGAGTCTCTTGTAGGCAATATGTAGTAGGATCATGGTTTTTCATTCATTATGCCAATATACACCTTGTAGTTAGAAAGTATAATCCCTTTAAATTTAAGCTAATTACTGATAATGATGAACTTCTGTTATGTTTCCATTTGTCCTTTATGTGACTAATATTTTTGGTTAAAATAGTTTAATTACTCTATCTTTAGTATTAAATACAAATTTTCTAGTGTAATATTTTATTCCTATTGTATCACACTCAAACACCTGTGCATGCTCTCTCCTTTCTCTCTTCTATACACACTGGCAATTTTTTTAGTAACATTCTTTGTGGTTGCCTTGAAGATACATTAGCATCTTACATTACAAGAATCTAATTTGAATAAATAATTTTCTTAATATATTAAAACTTTCAACTTACCAAGCCCTTGTATCAAAATAAAATATATAAAAAGAGAATGTTGTAGCTCAGTGGTTAAGTGTCCTGTATATTTCTTTCCTCCGTCTCCACATTGCTGGTGGGACTGCAAATTGGTGAGGCCAATTTGGAAAGCAGTATGGAGATTCCTGGGAAAGCTGGGAATGGAACCACCATTTGACCCAGCTATTGCCCTTCTTGGACTATTCCCTGAAGACCTTAAAAGAGCGTACTACAGGGATACTGCCACATCGATGTTCATAGCAGCACAATTCACAATAGCTAGACTGTGGAACCAACCTAGATGCCCTTCAATAGATGAATGGATAAAAAAATGTGGCATTTATACACAATGGAGTATTACGCAGCACTAAAAAATGACAAAATCATGGAATTTGCAGGGAAATGGATGGCACTAGAGCATATTTTGCTAAATGAAGCTAGCCAATCCCTAAAATACAAATGCCAAATGTCTTCTTTGATATAATGAGAGCAACTAAGAACAGAGCAGGGAGGAAGAGCAGGAGGAAAAGATTAACATTAAACAGAGACATGAGGTGTGAGGGAAAGGGAGAGAAAAGGGAAATTGCATGGAAATGGAAGGAGACCCTCATTGTTATACAAAATTACATATAAGAGGTTGTGAGGGGAATGGGAAAAAAAACAAGGAGAGAAATGAATTACAGTAGATGGGGTAGAGAGAGAAGATGGGAGGGGAGGGGAGGGGGGATAGTAGAGGATAGGAAAGGTAGCAGAATACAACAGTCACTAATATGGCGTTATGTAAAAATGAGGATGTGTAACTGATGCGATTCTGCAATCTGTATTTGGGGTAAAAATGGGAGTTCATAACCCACGTGAATCTAATGTATGAAAGATGATATGTCAAGAGCTTTGTAATGTTTTGAACAAGCAATAAAAAAAATAAATTAAAAAATATGTCATTTTCAGAGATTATATCATTGTCTATGTGCACCAATCATCTCATTTTGTAATAATTTCTTCATGAATATTTTAAAATATCAGATGGAAAATAGTTAAAAAGTTTCACCTATTCTGTATTTTATATTTACCTATACAAATACCTCTACCTATACAATGACCTTCACCAGTATTCTTGGGTAATGACAATGTAAGAAAATACAACTGATGATCATAAATGTATAAAATTTTAAATAAACAGATAAATAAAATGTATATTCTTGAATGGGGTGAATTAGTATGTTAAAGATGATAACTATTCCAATCATTTAATAAGTTCACTGTAAACCTAATAAGCATTCAAGTTGAAAAAAAAACGAGAACTTGCCTGTTATGTGCGAGGCCCAGTGTTCAATCCCCAGTAGTGCAAAAATTAAAAGTTAAAAATATATCAAAATGTTAAGATGAGAGAAAAACTGGGATGACATTAATTTTAGTGTTGGGTATGTATGCAAATTCAATAAAGAAAGAAAATAAGAATAAATCTCAAAAAGTTAAGAGAAAATCAGAGAGGAAATGATTACCGTCATAGAAAATTCAAATTGCTAGAATAAACTTTCTGGGTGCTAGATGTGTGTAAATCTCTTGACATAAATCTGAAACTATTTGTTGCATCATATATATAAATACATTTATGTAAATATATATTTATATATATGCTTATATATAAATATATATATTTATGTTGATATTTATATCAGTATTTTTATGTATCCAGCAATGACTAATTTGAAAATATAAAAATAGTATGTCTATAAAATAGTTGAGTTAGCAGCATACTAACAAGAACTATATAAAACTTTCATAGACAGAACTCTATACTTATAGTGAAGAATTACTTCAATTTTAATCAAAATCCCTACAAAATAGTTTATAAAGTTAAATGTCAAGCATACTCCATATGAAATGCTAGAGATGCTATAATAATTAAGAACAATGACATGACACAAGTATTTCTGTTAGAAAATGTGTTAGGAGTTGGAGCTTATAATATTTGCATTAGCACATGAATGTATAATGAGTAGTACTTAATATAAAGTGGAAAAAATATCTCCTGACATAGAAAGAGATATATGGTCATATCAATAGTTTAATTCTATAGACAAAATACTGTAGTGAAAAAAATTTAATGGAAAATTTTGTCAGCCATATTTTCAATGACAACACACTTAGTCATTTCATAATTTTACTCAATCCTAACGGAAATAAAAACAAGTTTCATAGAAAAAATATATAGTATCAGTGCTGGTTAGCATGAGTATAAAACCTCTAGTCAATTTTTTCCTTTATGTCTCCAAGTTCCTGCTTTATATCTTTCAAGCACCTTTTCCAAGGCATCTTTCTGGAGGGCTGTAAACTTTCATCAGCCCAATGTTTCTCTCTCTCCCTCTTAATGTTCTTTTGATTTAATTTAGTTTTGTGATATTAACATTGTCTCCTTATTCCTTTAGTCTGTATTTACCATGCATAATTTTTCTATTCTTTTATCTTTAATCTGTATTTATTATTTGGCTTTTCACCATGACTCTTACAAATGGCACATACAGTAGTTTGATGTTAGAAACCCAATCAGAGTATCTGGGGCTCTCATTTGCAGTGTGTATAACCTCCACATATTATTGTGACTACTGATGCATTTGTTCTCGTTTCCGATGTTGTTTTTCCACACTTTTTACCACAAATTCTCTTCCTTTGTGGCCCTTTTTGCCTGCTAAGGATGTATCAATTTATACTTATCTCCTTTATTTTTTGATTATATGAGAAATTATGTTTCTTCATTTCTAATTTTACACAGTTGTAAACTACATATGTACTTAAATCAACATTACACACACACACACACACACACACACACACACACACCCCTCTCAATACACAGTTGGTAGGAGTATAAGTTATATTCATTCCAGATTTTTTTTTATTGGTTGTTCAAATCATTACAAAGCTCATGACATATCATCTTTCATACATTTGACTCAATTGGGTTATGAACTCCCATTTTTACCTCAAATACAAATTGCAGAATCACATTAGTTACACACTCACGTTTTTACATAATGCCATATTAGTGACTGTTGTATTCTGCTACCTTTCCTATCCCCTACTATCCCCCCTCCCCTCCCCTCCCATCTTCCCTCTCTACCTCATCTGCTGTTGTTCAATTCTCTCCCTTGTTTCCCCCCCTTTCCCCTCACAACCTCTTATATGTAATTTTGTGTAACATTGAGGGTCTCCTACCATTTCATTCCAGATTTTTAAAACCATAACGGTATATATGTCCACATATGTATATATGAACATAAACAGTATGAAAGTTGTTTGATAAAATACAGACTTCATGCAGATGCATATGTAGCTAGAGCTACTCAATCTAAATTGAGGAAAACCCCAAGAAGCAGTGTATGTAGTCTTGTCATTGATGCCTGAAGGACAGGGATCCAGGACAGGGAACTTGTCCCCCATACCTTTATAAATTTGTAGGAAAGTTTAAAGTGCATGCATGGAAAAATCTAGTCAAATAAGAGATCACGAGTTTCCCTGTGGAATCATTGAACTTATTAATACAGGGAATTTCTAGAGCTCATTGCTTGATGTAAATATCCACTTCTTTTGGGTGACCCGATACTAACTATGCTAAATAAACAACTCAAGGGTGAGGAAAACAAGCATACACAAATTGTGGTTTCCCAAATTTGTCTCTACTCACACCAAAGTGATAATGGTGCTCCCATCTGGCAAAAGGGGTAATGTGAGGAAGTATGTGAAGATGAACTTGCACTTTGTTGTAAAGACTCTATGGTTGAATTTAACAGAAAAAAAATCAACTTATCACTTATTCCCATTCCCATTCATTTAAAATAAGATATTGCTCTTGCCTAAAAGTGGTGGGAGGGATGGACGTATTCAATTCTTTCCAATAATAAAGGACATGCGTTCAAAGGTACTCTATAAATGCCTGGATAGATAAGGAATGCTTAAATCTGAGGACGTGCATAAATAAATAAAAAGCTTTCCTCTGGGCACTGTACATGAGTTCTTTTGGTGCTTTCAGCAGAAGTCACTCAGCAAAAAAAGCTTACAACAACCCCAATTTGCTTCTTTAAAAGAGCAATCACAGTTATTGTGTTAATAGCCCAGGCCTTTTGTAACTGCTTTGTCCTACAAATAAATTTATGCTGAATATTTGGCTTTTTTCCAGTGGAGACTTGAAGCAGCTGAGAAGATGACAGAAAATAGCCTCTCTACAGAAAAGGAAGTCAATGCTTTTGTGCATCTGACCACAAACACCACAGAGAAATGCTTATTAAATCCGGAAGGCTGTTATGCCTTCACTGGATTTTAATGGAAATTGCACGTAAAATGAAGTATTTGCAATCATAGACCCACTTCTTCCTACCTGTGGTTTAACAACGTAGTTGGTCTCCTATTGCGTTCCTGCCACATCAGAATTTTTTTCAACTTTTATTTTTTGAAATGAATCTAACTTGTGATTGCTGCACTCATTTGGTAGATAGATACCTGTTTCACTTCATGAGCTCAGAGGTTGTGACAATGGGCCTGACATTCCACTCAGGAAAAGGGGCATTGATGAATATCACCAGTGATACCTAGAAAGCCATTATGGGTGCTCTTCTTCTGGAAAGGTCCAGAAAGATAAATTGTTTCCTATCTTTTATCTGGATCTCTAATACTGTGCTACCTCTCCACCATAACCTACTATGTTCTTTCTTTTCTGTTTTTAGATGTTGACTTATACCTATTTATCAAAAGTCAGAAGGACATAACATACACATTTCAGAGCCAAAGCAAGAGTGTGTCACCTAATGATTCCATTTGCTGAAACTCAAGCTTTGAAAATAAACAAGAAAAGCAGTAATAATGTGTTATGGTAAATGCCATTACTAAGTCCTCTAATTACCCTGATAGAAAGCTACAATAAGTTTTTTTTTTTTTCTGTGACTTTTCCTGCTATTTTCACTTGGCTCCTCTTTAACTCTTGCTTTATAAACCCTTACCTAACTTCCAAGAAACAAATCCTTAAGAAAGCCAACTGAATTTTCAATGGCCAAGATGCACTTGTTGGCCTTGGGTATCTTGCAAACCATGTGTGTACTATCATCAGAGAGGACACCTGGGCTGAAAGTCTTCCTATGCTCCACAGGTTCTATGCTCTGTTCATCTCCATTATTCTTTTTGCCCCAGAAAGCCAACATGTATAAACAAGGGGTTTTAATAATCTGTGCTTTCTGGAAAATTTTGACCAGTTGGAAGCTGTGCAGCTCAGAGAAAGAACAAGATCAGTATTTTCATTCCTATAGATTACTCCTTAGACTAATCATGTTCCTGAGCCCCAAGTCAAGGATTACTTTCAAGGTGGTCTTCCATGAATGACCACCTGCCCCATGGTTATACAAACTCTTTCCTTATTTCTTCAACATAATGAGTCAGGCCTGCTGCTCCATAACTTTGGATTCTTTAATCATTGTACTACACTCATTTCTGTAAATATCCTCTTTTCAAGGAGCTGCATAACAAATTTTCAAACCTATTGATTTTATTGAGAACCATTTTATTTCTCATACTCTTTAGTGTTAGGAAGTTTAGGAAGACCTGGTTGATCAATTCTTCTGCTTACTATGTTCATTTGGTGGCATTCAGTTGGAAGATGGATAGGAGTAGTCAAGAGGGTATCAGCAATATCCTCGGAGCATTGGTAGAAACAGCTGAAGATGGGATCTGATGGACTCTACTCTTTTCAATGTCCTTGCAGGACATGTCAATCTTGTCTTTGCAGCAGGATAGTCACTTTTACATGGTGAATCTTATATGGCTTGAAGACATCCTCTCTCATAGGGCTTGAGTAAAACAAGATGAAGGGTGCTAGTCCTCTTAAACTAGGTTATTATGTGGCTTATCTGACTGTATGAATTTTTCTTTTGCAACATAAAAAATATCCCATCAAATTTCCAAATCTCAATGATGCTCATTAGGGGGTGACAATCATGTGGGCCACCTTACAAGTTTGCTAGTCAGACTTTATGTGGTCTTTAAACATTCATATTCCTCCAAAATGAGAAATACGTTCACCCCACAATGGTTCTCAAGCACATGAAACCATTGCAGTATCCGTGCAAAGTCCAAGAACTCATCATCCAAATCTTCTCAATCAGGTGAAAACAAAATACCTGGATATAATCCATATTGCTCAAGTTCTAAAGAAAAAGATCTCTCCATCTGTGGATTTGAGAAAGTAAAGAAATAATTTATTTTCCCTATTTCCTCTCAGTATATAAGGAAGCTAAAATTTGGAATTGGAATGCCTTTCAAAATTCCTGTGTGTTAAAGGCTTGATCACCAGTCTTTATTGGCACTATTGGGAGATTGTAGAACCCATGGGAGTTGGGGCCTAATGGGAGGAAGTTAAGGTACTTGGGTTTGTCCTTGAAAGAGATATTGGAATGCTGCTCTTTCCTCTCTGCTTCCTGGCCATTATGAGGTGATCAGCTTTCTTCCTCTAGCTATGTACTCCCACCATCCTCTACTGGGCTGCCACAGACCCAAAAGCAAAATGGTCAAGCAACCATGGACGGAAACCTCTGGAAACACAAGGCACAATAAATCTTTCCTCCTTCTAAGTTGATTTTCTCAGGTATTTTGTCACAGTGGCAGAAAACTGGTGAGACAAATATAGGATAACTATTATAGATATTTTGGTTCAAAGGAGTAAAAACAGAAAGTTAAAAGGAATAACTGGCTCCTGGAAGTTAGTAATAAAAGTAGGCAAATCATGACATTTTTCTTGACTTAGTTTTAGTCTCTGGGCTTCTAGGCTCTGCCCTCGGTGGCACCGTTTCCACTTTCTCAGTCATCTTTTCTTTTGCATGACATGTAAGCCAGTGTTTGAAACCAAGTTGCTTTATTAATCTGGTTGCTGCCAATAGAATTTTGGTCATCTGAAAGCTTTTCATTTTATATTCCCTCTGAACTTTTCATTCCAAGCGAGAAATATTTCTGTTGAAAAAAATAATTGTCAAGAGCATGGGGGGTCTTCCATTCATTATACTGGGTTTTACTCCATTAGGCAAAAACTATCCTTACTAGTCTTTTTTATCTTTCTGAGGATTTAGTAAAAGGTTGTAGAGTTTCACTCTAACTATAATGTTTACAATTAATAAGACAAATAAAATAATGTTTTGACACATTAAAAGGTTTTCTGGTTGTGTAAAGACTTCTTCACGGGGCTACCCAATCCTTAGGTATGAGGGGCTCAGCCAGGTTCAAGCCTTAGTTAACCAGTCAAGAGCTGTATCTCTTCTATGTGGTCCCTCCCTCATGAGGCAATATAACTCTGCCTCATCTAGGGTCAGGATCCAGGCAAGTAGAGGATGACCATACAGCCCGGAACCCACCAAAGCAATTCAAACTAGGCAATCCCAAATGGTTTATTCAGACATATCTGGCCTTTCCCACAAAAAAACTCAGGAAAGGCCCTTACCTAGGCTCTCCTCATTCCTATCTTGACTCCTGACAAAAATAGCCCTACAATGCATATGGTAACCCACTCTAAGAGCTAGTGGATATAATAAACTTATCTTTTCCCGATTGTCTCCTGCCCCTTCTATGGCTGCATCTGAATGACATCACACAAAAGATTAGATGATATTCAGCCTTCTCTTTATGTTGTGGCAGGTTTTCCCCCACCCTCACTTTCAGTATTTTTCCTGTTGGAAGAGGATGAGAATTTTCAAAACAATCAAATTCTATTTCCTTTTAAACAATTGATCCCACCTCTCAAATTTTACTATGAGCAATAAATAAACCAGGCAGAAACTTTAACACATTTTTAACACCTAAACTATATGTTTATATAATATATAATCCCAAGCAGTATATCACTGAATTTATATTCAGTTATTAATCCTGCAGTCAACATTGCTGCAGCACATATTTCTTCTAAGCTTTCTGAACTTAAAGATGTGCTCCTTTCCCTTCTGCGATCAGTAAGAATGAGTTCAAACTTTCTACACGTTGCCTGGAAATTTTTCCATCATCCTGCACACACATGTGAAGTACCTTTTATATTTTCCATGTTCCCATAGGCAACAGTGTTGCTTAGTGTGATAAAAGAGTCTTTCTCTTCAGTTTCCAATAATATTGTCTTCATTTCCTCTGAACCTTCTCTAATAGTCTCCAAAAAGCCTCTCCAACATGCTTCGTTTCCTTCAACTTTTACTAGCTGTATTCCCAATTTTAATATTTCTTTTAAGAGGCTATTCAAGGCAGCTAAGAATTTCTCTTTTCCACTTTAATATTCTCATAGCCTCTATCCACTGCTCAACTACACAGGTACTAATATGTATTTCAATATTTTTCATAGTGTAGACTGGGAGTGGTGGTACATACCTATAATCCCAGTGATTCACACAGCTGATGCAAGAGAATTACCAGTTCTAGGCCAACCTTGGCAATTTACCAAGACCCTGTCTATAATCAAAAATTGAAAGAAATAAAGAAAGGAAGAAATAAATTGCTGGGGTATAGCTTAATGGTAGAACACACTTGGTTTATTTTCCAGTACCAAAACAAAACAAAAAACAAGTCATGATGGAGATTAGGACTCACCCACATGATGTAATTTTAACTTGGAAAAGAGTTTATCTCCAGATAAAGTTAAATTCAGAACTAGGAGTTAGGACTTGTACAGGTACTGTGTCTTAGAAACCTTCTTTATAACTGAAGCCAGCTGTAAAGCGTATCCTAAAATTCCTTCCTAGGTCTTAATTCAGGATCCATGCCCCTGAATTATTCCTTGCTCAAGGTCACTTTATTTCCCCTGGGTTTGAACATTGTCTTGAGGTCAGTTCTTACCCAGGAGCATTTTGCAAGCTAAAGACTATTTCACTCCAGGTTTTCTATATTCTAACTTCTCCTCAAAAACTAAATATTCTTCTTCTATGGTTTTAGTTACCCCACAAGATTTTGCATGTCAAAATTTAATCGCCATCCTGAGTTATTAACAGGGTGGAAATTTTACCTAACTATGGTAGGTATAAAGAGGGGTCTTTGGGAGGTGGGCGGGATTAGATAATGTCATGGGGGTGGCTTTGTAAGAGGGGGAGAGATCAAATAGACTGTGACAGCCCCCATGCACATATACATACATGTGCTCCCTGTCTCGTGCCATGTGATACCCTATGCTCACTTGAAACTCTGCCACCAAAAAGGCCATCACCAAATAGAGAGCCAAGCCTGTATGTCTCTACAAATATGAGCCTGTTAAAGGCTCTTTTCTTACAACTTAGCCAGTCTGTGTTATTCTGCTCTTGGTAACAGAAAACAGACTAATAAATTTTATTTAGTCACTTCCTTTCTGCATGTATTTCTTTGCTCAAAGGTACATAGAATGAGTTCAAACTTTCTACACGTTGCCTGGAAATCTTTCCATCATCCTGCACATGTATGTGAAGCACCTTATATATGTTCCATGTTCCCATAGGCAACGTATTGCTTAGTGTGATAAAATAGTATTTTCCTCCTCCAGTTTCCAATAATGTCCTTTGAACCTTCACCAGTAGTCTCCAAAAGGTCTCCAACAGGCAATTGATCTCCTTAAGTGCCTTTTAGCTTCCACTCTCAACTTATCCCCAAACCAAAGTCACAGAGTTAGGTGTATGAGAACATCATCCCATCTCCTGGTAATAAATTCTGTTCCACTTAACTGTTGCTCCATAATAAGCTATGTGCATAATTAATCGAGTCAAACAACTTATGCCACACTTTTATGGGTCACAAATCTAGATACAGCATGGTTTCCAATTGTCCTACCCCATTCTTCTGGCATTAAACCAGAATCATAAATCTGGTAGAGAATTCTGGTGTGGAATGCCTAAATGATTTCACTAATATTCTGGGCACTTTGGTGGGTACTGTAGTTTTAATGTCCCCTCCAAAACTCATGTTAAAACTTAATTGCCATTGTGATGTTAAAAGTGGGACCATTAAGAGATAATTGGACCATGAGGACTCTACCCTAATGAATGGATTGATGCGATTATTGTAGAAATGAATTATCTAGAAAAGTCACACTATCTTTTACACTTACCCTTACTCTATCACATGTTCTCTTGCCATTTTGCCATGGGATGATGAAGGAAGATGCTCTTTACTAGATGTGGGCCTCTTATACTTTCTAGGCTCTAGAATTCAAGAGACAAATTCCTGTTGTTTATAAATCATCTCGTCTCAAGTGTTCTGTTCCAGTGGCACAAATTGGATGGCAACTGTGAAATCGTTAGAAAACTAGGATGAAGGAGGCTCTTTGCCATTCAGGGTATCATCTGGAGATTTTATTTCCTACAACTTACTCATTGTATTAGTCAGCTTCACATTACTGTAGTGAAATATCCCAGCATATTAAGTTATAAAGGAAAAAAAATGTTTTAGCTTATTGTTCAGAGGTTCCAGTCCAAGATTGGGTGGCACATCACAACATGAGTGCACGAGAGATCAAACTGCTTACATTACGAATTGGGGAGGGACTGGAGGGCTGCAATATTATTCCGGAGCATACTTGCAATGACCTAAGGACCTCCCACAGGGCCCCACCTCCTAAAGGTCCTCAACACTGCTCAACAGCACCACTCTGGAGAACTTCAGGGACTACTTATCTTAACTATAGCATGGTGGGGTCTTATGCTTAGAGCTGCCAAGGTAGAAACAGCAACCCAGAACTAGAATATTGCTATTTTTGCCATATCCTCATGGTGAGAGTAGCCATGGCTTTTCAAAGTTTGCAAATTGGAAGTGGCCTCCGAAGCTTATCTGTATCACATCTCCATGCTTTATGATACTTATAAAGAGGGTTAGATCCCAACATGGGCAGGATGGATTAGTACAGGAACAGAGAGTACATGTAACAGAAGAGTTATGAGATCATACCTGAAAAACATTCAAAAGTAGTTTTGGTTTCAAAGAAAGAGACAGTAGCATACCATTTTTCTCATCTACCATCATTTCAAAGTTGTAGCCTCTATGTCATAACGTAACCTGAAATGGCTTTAATCTCTATATCCCATGGAATTTAATGTTATTCCATGTCACTGAGATCCATTTAGATCCTTGTTATAGATTCTTGTTATAGATTAAATTATTGGTCCAAATCTTTACTTCTTCCTTTTTCTAAGCCCCTTTTCATTTGACTTTTGTGTTTCTCTCATGGAAGTTTCTTTTTTTTTTTTTTTTTTTTGGCCATCTGTTCAGCCATGTATTTTACTCTGGCCAATGGCATGGGGCAGCAATATCAGAATGACTGTTCTGATCTGAAGACAAGGAACACTTCTTGCTTTTGCTTATTATATTACTCTAGTCACCAAGGGGAGGTCATGTGCCTACTATATATATAGGAAGGAAAACAAGATACCCATAAAATGAAGTGGAGCAACCTAAGCTGCCATGGCCTCAGCTGATCTATAAACTGTAAGAAATAGTGTCTCAGCAAAAAAAAAAAAAAAAAAAAAAAAAAAAAAAAAATCAATAAATATCTAAGTGACATTTGACTGATGTATACTCTGTGGGTATGTGATAGACCCAGAGAAAGTTAGAGATGTTATAGGCAGGGCAGTACCCCTAAGGGTCCAAAGGTCTAGGAAATGATGGAATACTTCTCTGAAAGACAAGTGGCCAGATCCTGGTCTGTATGCCATGAAGAGTGGGTCTTAGTATCTGGCAGCAACATAGCAGGTATTTCTTCTATATACCTGTATATAAGATCCTGGTATATTTTTACAAGATCATGGACTAAAAATAGCAGATGCATTGTCACTTAATGTTTCTATTTCACTTTTCTTCATCCTCATTCTTACTATTTTATGTGGAAAGATCAAGGAAAAGTTGCTTTAGATATCAAGTATAAGGAGGACCAAAATTGTTCATCTTTTTAACATAGAAGGTAACGAAACTTTGTGCTCTTATGTTTTAGGGACCTTAGCTTGTTCCCTAGAGGAATGGAAGAAGGGATGTTGAGCCATAAAAGAGAAACTATAAAATGCATTTTCTTGGTGCCCTTCTGGATCTGTCCTCCACCCTTCTTTGTTTAGCTTACTGCTGGGGCAGCTGAATATGTCTCCTTGCATTTGCAAGTCCCACACTCATGGATTCAACTGTGGAACAAAACAAATATTTTTTAAAATGCATCTATACTAAACATGTACAGAATGTTGATGTGATTGTTTCCTGAACATTACTATATTATAACCACTTACATTGTAATAGGATTATAAGTACACTAAGAGTATTTAAAGTATTCAGGATTATGTGCATAGGATATATACAAAAACACCATATTGTACAAGGAACTTGGGCATTCATGCATTTTGATTCTTCAGGGTCCTGACACCAGTGCCCTGAAGATACCTAAGGATAATTATAAGGACCATAAATGTTTCTTATTCTGTCTTCTGGTTGCATTCAAGCAATATAAAGTCATCTCAGGGAATTGGGGAAGGAGAAGCATTAGACCTTTTTTATTTTCCTGGCTTCCTCTTTTCAAAGTCATATTGAATCATTGTTTCAATTGACTTCAAGGTTTTCTTCACTATGCAATTGAAAAAAATATTTTATCTAGTACATAAATATATATTATAAATATTAATTGGGTAATATATTTCAATAAATAGATTGTACAATGCTTATATTGGGATAAACAGACCCTTCTCCTCAAACATGGAACAATTTTTAAAATCCTTTCCTCTAGCTTTTTTAATGCATTGTACATTTCTGTTATCTCTATTCTACTGTACAAATAGCACATCAGAACTTCTCCTACCTATAACTTAGTACAGATTGATCAGCCTTTCCCCATCCCCCCAACTCTCCCTATTACTGTAACCACCATTCTACTTTCAACTTCTATGAGAAGTTTTTAAAAGTACACATGAATGAAATAATGTGGTACTCATCTTTCTGTGCCTGGATTATTTCCTTTCACATAATGATGTTCAGTTTCATTTATATTGCTGCAAGGATTTCCTTCTTTAAGGTTGAATAGTATTCCATAGTATATATAGATGTTTTCTCTATCCATTCATCAGTTGGACAGTTAGGTTGTTTTTATTTCTTGGGTGTTTTACAGAGCACTGTCATCAACATGAAGTATAAATGTTCTCTTCAACATACTAACTTCATACACTACCAGACTTAAGAAAATACTATTAAGCTGTAGCAATAAAAACACCATGGCAATAGCATAAAAGCAGACACATAGACGAATGGAACAGAACACAACCTAGAAATAAACCCTTACATCTACAGGCAAATGATTTTTGACCAACGTGTTAAGAACATGCATTGGAGAAAGGATAGTCTTTTCAAAAAAAAAAAAAAAGTTTGGGGAAAACTAGATGTCTATGTGTAGAAATATATACCCAGACCACCTTCTCTCTCTCCAGTTACAAACATCAATTCAAAATAAATTAGAATGCAAATGAAACGATGACAGTATTAGAAGAAAACATAGGGAAAATGTTTTGGGACATTGGAATGGGCAAGCATATTTTTGGACAACAGTTTAAAAAGCACGGGAAACCACAGCCAAAATAAATGGATTACAACAAACTTCTGCACAGCAAAGAAACACTCAACAGTGAAGAGACACACCTACAGATTCAAACTTAACATCTAATGAAGGGTTGATGTCCACAATTTATAAGGAAGTCCAAAAACTCAATAGCAAAATAAATAACCTCATTTAGAAATGGACAACAGATCTTAATAGACATTTCTCAAAAGAAGATATACAGTGGCCAATAGGTATACAAAAAAAAAATACCCAATATTGGTAATCATCTGGAAAATACAAATCAAAGCTACAATGATGAATGGAAAAATGGCTATTATCTTTAGTCTTTTTGATAAGAGTTGGTAAGGATTTGGAGAAAAGGGAACCTTCGCACACTGTTGGTAGAAATGTAAATTAGTGCAACCATTATGGAAAAAAGTATGAAGGTTCTTCAGAAAAATTAGAAGTAGAATTACCATATGACCTAGTAATCCAGATATTGGGTATGTATCTACAGGAAATGAAATCAGTATGCTGAAGACACATCTGCACTCTATGCATTTTTACCTTCAAAATTCTATCAACTACTCCCTCCCACCATCCTCGGGGATAAGAGCACTGCCACTATCAGCTGCAGACACTGAATTATTCTTGTTTTCTCCTCCTCGCTGCACTTCTATAAATGGTCCCTTTGTATGTTAACCTCCTCAAATTACTCTAAATTGTGTGCAATTTGTTTTCTGTTGGTAATTGGCTTATTCAGCTTTCTGCTCTATGCGTTTTTATAATGTGACTGATTGATCCCCTGACTATAAGTTTTATAGAAAGTAATGCTATTCTTACGTCTTTTTGTGTGAAGTTTGCTTTAAAAAGATTATTGAATAAGTGAAAGAAAGACATGAAAAAATCATCCAAACACATTTACAATCTGTGTTGGTAGAAGAATTAAAATACAGGACTAGAAGTTTATCATCTGGAGCTCTGGGCAGCATCCCCATCACCCCTTCAGGTCACACTAATTTTCTTAAAGATACTTTCTCTCTGTAGCTACAGTCCTACTGAAAAATTGCCAACCATATTACCTAAATTTCAGAAGTTCACTAAATACAACTTCACAGATGTGATTTTCATTCTAAAATATCCTTTATATTATGGAGCTCAGGAATAGTACATAAAACCCTACTAATGTAGAGGGTATTAGATATAATCTGGTTTGTGTCTTTACCAGATTTTTGGAAGTTAGAGAATATGATGATACTTGGGCAATAAAAATGAAGAGACTCCCATGAGAAAATGTTATCAGCCAATATTTTTGCGGTGTTCCAAGCCTCAGTAGGATTAACATTCTTAAAATTATATATATTTCCAGAATTAGAGAATACAGAATACCTAGACTATTATTCATACCAACACTAGGAAATCATCTGAGATAAACAGTATATATATATATATATATATATATATATATGCACTCCTAGGATATTTGCACAAAAAATTAAAAGAAATATTGTGTGTGCATGGTGCTGGGATCAAACATAGGCCCTTATGAATACTAAGGAGGCATTCTACCACGGGGCTGCACCCCCAGGTCCCCAAAGATATCTTTAATCTCCCTCTCCAAAGCCTTTATGGGCCTCTGACATCAAGCAAATATGATTCAGAATTAATAATCCATGGTGTCTATGTCCTCTCTTGATAGAGCACATAGATCCATGCCACCTGCATTGGGCTCTAAGAATAAAACAGTCCAAATGCAGAATAATGATATTACCAAAGACTAGAGAGATGTGGAGCCACGGGAAGACTCATTCATTGCTGTGGAGAACTAGAAGGTTCAGGCAGCCCAGAGAAGCTAAGAACTCACTGAATCAGAAGTGGGAAATTGGAAGCTGCAAATACACACTTTTTTGAAAAACTTGAGATGGTAGAAAGCAGGAACATTTAGACAGACTGTGCAGGCAAACAATACCTAGGAGATCAAGAGGAAAGAGCTGGAGCAGTCATGTGGGGGAAAGAAGGGAACTAAAGAGTAAATCTGTTATGATTTTAAGGTATTCATAGGCCAAGATAAAAATCAGTAAACGTTTAATGAAATGTGGGAAGAAATGGAAGGAAAACCAGCTAGTTTAAGCATTTTAATCACAGCAGAGAGATTTTCAAGTTTCTTTGATGTAGAGTCTCTGCAGATAAATAATATGTAGGCCCCTTCTGTTTAAAA
The DNA here is from genome assembly GCF_021218885.2 of Marmota monax. Classification (NCBI taxonomy): domain Eukaryota; kingdom Metazoa; phylum Chordata; class Mammalia; order Rodentia; family Sciuridae; genus Marmota; species Marmota monax. Next base: position 2,625,551 of record NW_026692881.1, read on the forward strand.
ATAGATTTTTACTGACTTCAGTTTTCAAAGGAGAATTTTATGATATTGCCTTTATTTCTGCATTGGTTTATCACAGTGTATGAAATAAAAAACAGCTGATGTATCCAAGCTTAATTAAAATGACATTTAAAGACTGTCACACCTGTAGTGCAACTATTTAATGAAAAAATTGTTAGTGGTATTTGGTTATAGAGCGGTACAAGTATAGACAGAAACACTGAATAAAGTGACTATAAACACACTATACAGTTAAAAGTAATGATAGTATTGCCATATTTAAATAAATGTTTAAAATCTATTCTGAAACTTGTTTTGACAATATTCTGCTTTCAGCCTTATATCATCTTCAATAAGCATTTCATTTACCTAATGAAAAACATATTTAAAGTAATGAGTACACAGAATTTTAATTTGCATATGCAAATGTATTTAATCAGTAGGAAATTCTGGCAGAAGGGAAAGTGTGTGAATATAATTATTTCAGTGACTGCCCACTCCTTTAAGTTTGTGGGAATACTTTATAGCTGGGATTAGAGATAAATATATTTTTTAAGATAAAAAGTATATTCTTCAATGTGGGAAATGACCATAATTATAATGACAACTAGAAGTTATTAAATCTTACTTAATGTTATGTGGAATCCATAGTTTATTTGCATTCTTCAGAAACGTAAACAAGAGACGTTATTGTCCTGCCTTTGGAAATGGATAAATTGAAGTACAGTAAGATGAAGTAATATGCTAAAGATCACATACTAAATAAAGAAGCTGGTAGTGAAAACACATCTATTAAAGTATGTTCTTGTGAACTTACTTTATATTTAAGGAGCTACAGAGGCAAGGGAAGAAAATACATAGGTCATGGCTCCCATACTCAGCAATAATTATTTTTTGGATGCACTGTAAAAATGATTAAACAACATTAGTAAAAGATGGACCTCTTGTCACTACACGTGAAAACCTATACTTATCAATTCCTGCTCTCCTATTTAAAACATCTTCTAATGTTTGATTTGTACTTTGGGAGAAAAGACTGCCAGTAGAAAGTGGCAAAAAAATAAAAATAAAATAAAAAAATTTAAAAAATAATTTTAAAAACTTAAAACATAAATAAAAATAATAAGGCAGGGCAACGTGACATATACCTGGAATCCCAGTGACTTGGAAGTCTAAGGTAGGAAGATCCCGAGTTCAAACCAGCCTCAGCTACTTAGCCAGGCCTAAAGCAATTCAGCGAGACCCTGTCTCTGATAAAATACAGAAAAGAGCTGGGATGTGGCTCAATGGTTAAACCCCCCTGAGTTCAATCCCTGGTACCAAAAAAATTTTTTTTTAAAAATAAGTGAACATAAGTAACATTGCATGTTTACACAGATACTAGAACATGTGGAAAATATCACATGGACTTTAAATATGATTTGAAATTACTATGAATCAAATCTTAGTAAGATGATCCTTCTCAGCCTCTGGAGTTGATTTTTTTTTTCCATTGAACCAATACCTGGGAAAAACAAACTATGGACTAAAACACAATGGATAGCCCTAAAACAATGCACGATGCACTAAGGATTAAAGTATATCCTTGTGAACTCACTATCTGTTTCAGGAGCTACGGAGGCAAGGGAAGAAGACATAGAAGTCATGGCTCCCATACTCAGCAATAATTTTTCTTTGGATATACTATAAAAATGGTTAAACAACATTAGTAAAGTAACTCAAAACTCCATTTTTGGCAATCCTAAATGGTTCTTACATCCCTAACTAAAAATGTTGTTCTTTCCATTTCTCATCCATCTCTTCCAGTCATCCCCTATGACAAATATGACACCCCCCAAGATCATCTCCATACAGATTCAACACTGCTGTACACTACTTTCCCTGTTTGATAGATCATTCCCTAACCTCACCCAGAAATCAGCATGCTATAAGATGTAATTTTTCTTGGGAGCTATATATAACCCTGTCTTTATTAAAAGCCCAGCTCTGACTTTTCCTTTATGCAAAAGCATGCACATTTGATATACACATCGACTTCTGCATAAGATATAAATGAAAATCAGAACTGGGTCTTCTAAAAAGACATTGATACATATACATATTGATTGGATCCACTGACTTTATTACAACTGTCATTAACATGATACCACCTTCTACATCACAATATTAAACATCATTATTTGACCAGTATTAATTACAACTGCTCTACTATTATGTGCTCCAGCATTAGCAGCAGGTATTACTATATAATTAACTGACTATAGCATTAATACTGTATAATATTGCTTTGCCCTCCCAGAAGAGAGGATCTAGTTTTATATCAATACAAATTCTAATTCTTTGGTTACCCAGAAGTTTATTTAAAATCCTAGTAGAAAAATTTAATCTGGAGGACCCACCTTCTGCCTCTGGAGGCACAGGAAATGGAATGGACCCAAATAAGTGCCTTCCTGGTCTGAGATAAATGATTCTGATCATAGGGAAAGAATCTACTACATGCTAAGAATAAATAAGACCTGAATAGACACTTCTAAAAAAAAAAAAAAAAACATGGGAAGAGATGGGGGGAAAAAATCTCAGTGCAGGTGACCTGGTATGCCCAATAACATGGTACTTATGTGCACCAAACCTGTTATGGTTTGGATATAAAGTGTTCCCCAAAAACTCACATGTGAGACAATGAAAGAAGGTTCAGAGGAGAAATGATTGGGATAAGACACTCACAAACCCAATCAGCGAATGAATCCCCTGGTAGGTATTAATTGACTGGTAACTGAAGAGGTCGGGTATGACTGGAGGAGGTGGGAATTGGGACTTGGCTTTGGGTTATATATTTGTATCAGGCAAGTGGAGACCTCTCTCTGCTTTCTGATCATCATATGAGCTGCTTCCCTCTGCCACATTCTTCTGCTATGATGTTCTGCCTCACCTTGAGCCCCAAGGAATGGAGCTGGCCTTCTATGGACTAAGACCTCTGAAACCGTGAGACCTCAACATTTTCCTCCTTTAAAATTGGTTAGAACTTTTAGTTACAGCAGTGAAAAAGCTGACTAAAACAAACCCCAAACTGGCAGAACGCACATGCTGGAGGATGCCTTCCTCAACTGTAAGAAGATGAAGAACTGACAAGAGCTGCTAAGTGAGACCAAGGCAAGCAGTAAGCACCTCAGCCCACCCATACCATCATTCATCATGCATAGAAATCATGAGGATGGAGCCACTTACTCAGATATGTAGCTATATGCACAGAACTAGTTACTCAATAAAATTTTCAAGGGTGTGTGCACGTGCACATGCACATACAATATAATTCCACAGATTTTTACTTATTATTCCAGGGAAAACAGAACCACTTGGCTACACAGGAATAGTATAAGCCATCGTATTAGCTGGCTTTTCATTATCTATTGTATAAACTTACCCTATATGTGGTAGGTATAGATGGTAGGTACCCAAGCCTATTTTACATCAGCTCCAAAATTTGCTATTGCTGCAGGAGTAAAAGCATTTCACTGGTTATCAGCCTTACACAGAGGTAATTCTAAATGATCTCCAAGCATATTATAAGTCTTAGGTTCCATTTTTTAAAAATTTATAGCAGGAGTTTCACAGGAATCATTCAAACTCAGTTGTAATTAGACATTATCCTTCATGACACATGTTGTTACACATTTCCACATTTATCAATTGGAGTAATTTTCACAGTTATAGTTGTATTTGTGTGTTGAGTCCCACTATTATCAGGCTATACACTGGATTCTACATTAGCAAAAAGACTTTACAGTTTTATTTGTAGTAAAATTATACTTGAAGTAAATTTAACATTCTGCCTATGACATTTCCTTGGATTATCAAGGATAGTACAAAGATAGTCTGATCATCCAGATACACATACAAAGCAAGCATAGTACCATGTATAGGCTCATTCATCTCAGTAACAGCTGTGATAATCTTTTCCATAATTTCATAAGCCTTTGCTTCAAAATGAGGTTTCCATAGAACTTCTAAGTGAGCCTAGAGTGACTTCACTGTGGTCTCCACCTGACTCCCTCCTCTACACACACAGGAAATACCTACTTTTGTAAAAGAAAGGAATTGAACTCCTATAACTACATTCAAGCCACCTCCATATTCATTATTACTTTCTCAACAGAAGAGATATTAGTAAGATGATCACATAACTTTGTCAAATTTAATTTATGGGTTTAAACCAGATATACCAACTTAGCCAGATGCAACCATGTGAGATATGATACCAAAAGATTACAGCTGAGAAAATATTAGAAGAGGCAATCTCCATATAACCACTTGTACACTGAACTACGAAAATTAATTATAACTAATTTTACCTGCTAAGCATAAGCAACTGTGTGTATGTCACCTACAGTGTCCTAACACAAAATGAATTTATAATGAAAAACAGACACAACTTTATGGCACATTCTTTTCCATTAGAATTCAAGATGCAACATTCCATGCAATATAAGAAGTCTTGCATTTTCCTAATAGCTAAATAAGGGTATTTTTAATTAGCTCTCTCAACTTGCTTAAGTCATACGAGCACAATAGTTGACCAAGAAGTAAAAAAAAAAAAAAAAAAAAAAAAAAAGTGAACAATTCTACCAGCTATTTTAATTCTAATTGCTTTAGCATCTTTACAAATCTTATGTGAGAGATGAAATTAATGACCCATCTTTAATTGTAAAAACTATAGGCTATCAATGATACTGAAGCTATCACTACAGATTATGAATATTTAAACTGATTCATTGTTTCCACAATAGATTTGAAACCAGGAGAATTATGACTACTTGAAGTAGAAAACTGTTGCCAAAATAAATATTAATTCACATTATTTTCATCTAGCAAATGGATTACCTTAATAATCTGCACCATCATTAGGCTTAAAAAAAATGTGCAATTACAGGGCACCGTAATTGAACAACTTTAACATCTGCACAACCAGGTTGATATTATAGGCAATACATAGAAATTAGTGAATCAAACCATAACTTTATGCCTGTTATACTCGAACTAGTCCTATTAAAACATTTGTAAAATTGTTTAGCATCTATACTATAATATTGGTGGAAGCTATTATAGCATTAAATTTTTAAGAATGAGAACATAATAAGAGACCCAACATGGCGGCCGGCGAGGAAGCAGCACTTTCAGTATCTCTACATTAACGGGATTAGAAAGACCCATTAATACACCTGGATTCTACCTGCTGAGGAACTTCTAGCAAAATTCCGCTGAAAGGAGACCTGCTGGGAATTACTAAGTTTATTAGAGGTGACAGTTTGTCCCAGACGAGTGAATCTCGGCCACGCGGCGCAGAGGTACAGTCCCACCGGCTGCCGCCTGCCCGGCTCTGCAAACCGCCCCCGGCGACCCGGCAAGGTGAGAAGGGTGCCTGCCTGGCCCGCGAAAGGCCCCCCGCCCGCTTGGCTCTGTGAACAGCCCCCGCCCATCCAGCTCAGGAGGCGACGTGAAGGGACTCTAACCAAGCCTTTATGAAATAGCAAACTGGGAACTAAAACCAGAGATTGAGTCAGACCAGAGACAAGCCAATCCCACCCCTCCCTTCGGACACTCCAGCAAGGAGCCAGGGGCCCGCCATAGCAGAGAGGGGAAGTCACCAAAGTTCGGCCAACGAGATTCCTTCCCAGCGGAATCTACTTTAGCAGGTGTGTGACTCCCACCCACATCAGACACAAACAACCGGGAAACTTCAAAAATCTCTCCGTGGGCGTGACCATAAGGGCCAAGGGACTTCCGACCCCCAACTCCCCCTACTGCCAGTGACGTGGGCGTGACTGTAGGGGCGGAGGGAAGCAGAGAAGACTCCCCACCCCCAACTCCCCCAACCGCCAACTGAGAGGGCATGACGGTAGGGGCGGAGGGAAACACAGGACACTCCAGACCCCCAACCCCTCCACCCGCCAGCGGAGTGGTCGTGATTGTAGGGGCTGAGGGAAGCAGAGGGGATCCTCGACCCCCAACTCCCATTACCACCAGTGGCAACACCCAAGGTCTTAGCCACCAGCTTCCGAGGGCGTGCCCACCAAAGGGGTCCGGAAAAATTAAACTATTGACTCCCAGACCACAGCTCCACAGCACTGGGGCTTAGATGAATGACAGAGAGAGTGCTCAGTCATTCAGGAAATAGGGCACGTGGTGGGGCTGAAAGTGTAACCAGATTCTTGGGGAACCGCCTACGGTGACCAGGACCTGGCTGGCTGGCAGGAGGAAGGGGAGGAGGGGCCGTAGAAGTGAAACGGCTCTGGACCAACAGGATTGAGAGACTCCCAGGAGCTGCCTTACAGGGATTGCTGTCGACACTTTTTGGGCAAAACTCAGCTCGGAGGGCACAGCTCTGCCTACGGGAAGAGAAGAAAATGGATCTCTAAGACCTAATTTTATTTCTTATTTTATTTTTTCTCCCCCCTTTACCTTCTTTCTTTCCCCTTTCAAGTTTTATTGTACTTTCCATTCTCCTCTATGCTATCTATCTCCCTCTCCTCCTTTCTTTTCAAGAGCACCTTCCTTCCCGTTCCCCCAAACTTTCATCCCAAGCATTACGTCCTCCATTACGTGTAATTGTCTAAATGCAAATAGGTGAATGTTTTGAGGCCGTCTATAGGGCTCCTAAATACCTAGCTACTACCAACACCCTGATCCAATTGATGGTTAGTATCCCCCTTCAGTAGAGCAACCTTCTAAAGTAAACAACACATACTAACCCTTATACCTTCATAGCACCTAACCTAAAGTCCTAAGAACAAACAACAGATCACTATATGCATACAGAATCCAGAAGCCCTTTATAAATTGAATGAATCAGCTCTAAAGTACAATAAAGCCCAACATCTCTAGGCATAATCTCCCACCACAAAGGAGAGACAACAGAGATATACAAAGCCCAAACAAATGTATAGGAGAAAGCAGTTACAAAGCAGTCAAACAGAGCTGGAAAGTAACGTGAATAACATGAAAAAAAACAAGGGAAAAAAGGATTACAGATAATGCAGGACAACTTAAATCTACAGGAGGACCTAGAAGCATCAGAATCATGGACAGGGAAAGAAATCAAGGCATACCTAACTCAAATGGAACGGAATATTAGAGAAGACATGAGACAGCAAGTCCAAACATTGAAAGTATATTTTGAAAACGAACTAAACAAACAAATTCAAACTGCAAAGAACGAGCTTTACCAGGAGATAGAGATCTTAAAAAAAACCAAACAGTAATCCTAGAAATGCAAGAAACCATAAACCAGATTAAAAACTCTAACGAGAATATTACAAATAGACTAGATCAAGTAGAAGTCAGAACATCAGATAATGAAGACAAAGTTTATCAACTTGAAAAGAATATAGTCAACACAGAAAAGATGCTTAAATCTCACGAGCAATCTATCCAAGAGATATGGGATCTCACCAAAAAACCAAATTTGAGAGTCATTGGGATAGAAGAAGGCACAGAGGTTCAAACCAAAGGAATGGACAACTTATTAAATGAAATAATCCTAGAAAACTTCCCAGAGATGAAAGATGGAAGGGATTGCCAAATCCTGGAAGCCTACAGGACCTCAAACATCCAAAACCGTAATAGACCAACTCCAAGACATATAATTATGAAGATACCCAACATACAGAACAAGGAGAGAATATTAAAAGCTAGGAGAGAAAGGAGGCAGATTACATTCAGGGGTAAAACAACTAGGTTAATGACAGATTTTTCATCACAGACTTGAAAGCGAGAAGATCCTGGAACAATGTATTTCAAACGCTGAAAAATAATGGATTCCAACCAAGAATACTGTATCCAGCAAAATTAAGCTTCAGATTTGACAATGAAATTAAAATCTTTCAAGATAAACAAAAGCTAAAAGAATTCACAGCCAGAAAACCAGCACTGCAAAGCATTTTTGGGCAAAATTCTACAAGAAGAGGAATGGAAAAATAGTGCCCAAAACTAACAGCGGGAGGTATCTCAGTAAAGGGGGAGGAAAATAACCAAAAAGTAAAAACTAGCCAAACTAAAATAAATAAATAAATAAACATGACTGGAAATACAAATCATATTTCAATTGTAACCTTAAATGTTAATGGACTAAACTCACGAATCAAGAGACACAAGCTAGTAACCTGGATCAAAAAAACAAATCCAACAATATGCTGCCTTCAGGAGACTCATATGATAGGAAAAGACATACACAGGCTGAAAGTGAAAGGTTGGGAAAAATCATACCACTCTCATGGCCCTCGGAAGCAAGCCGGAGTGGCCTTACTCATATCGAATAAAATCAACTTCAAACCTAAGTTAATCAAAAGGGATAAAGAAGGACACTATATCCTGTTAAAAGGAACCATCCACCAACAAGACATAACAATTATCAATTTGTATGCACCAAACAATGGTGCGGCAACGTTCATAAAACAAACTCTCCTCAAGTTCAAGAGTCAAATAGACCACAACACAATAATTATGGGTGACTTCAACACACCGCTCTCTCCATTAGACAGATCCTCCAAACAAAAGCTGAATAAAGAAACGATAGAACTCAATGATACAATCAATAACCTAGACTTAACCGACATATACAGAATATATCAACCATCATCAAGTGGATGCACGTTCTTCTCAGCAGCACATTAATCTTACTCAAAAATAGATCATATATTATGCCATAGGGCAACTCTTAGTAAATATAAAGGTGTGGACATAATACCATGCACCATATCTGATCATAATGGAATGAAACTGGAAATCAATGATAAAAGAAGGAAGGAAAAATCCTGCATCACATGGAAAATAAACAATATGTTACTGAATGATCAATGGGTTACAGAAGACATAAAGGAGGAAATCAAAAAATCCTTAGAGATAAACTGCCGCAGTCTGGCTGGGCACAATCAGGAGCCACTTGTCAAAAGAAACTAACTTTATTTTTAGAACCACACACGCCAAACAAAACAGCCTCTCAGGAAAAACACTCAGAGCCTCAACAGCCACCACCGGCTTTTCACAAGCCTCTCTCCCCCACACAAGCTTCTCCCCACCTCCCACAATCCTCCTGCTCTTGAGGCTGATTGGCTGGGTCACGTGGGCAGAGCCAAAAAAGCCCCCCAATGAGCAGCTCCGTGGTCTGAAAGGGCAGGGAAACAGCCCAATGAGCATTACTGCAGAGGAGCCAATCAGCTAGATGTTGCTGGGGCCGCTGTGAGCCAATCATCAGCCGGCAGCTGGAAGTTTGCTGGGGCCCCTTCGGCTGTGGCTCTCAACATCTCCCCCTCACTGTTTAAACAAAAAGCATGTGGCTTAAGGACCGTGCCTGCCTTAGGTTGTCCAATAGTACATATGGTCCTTACCCGTTAGGTTGGTACCATTGCAATTGGATCTTACCCGTCATTGACTACCGGTCCAATATACAGCCACACCTGTGGAGAGGTCTTTGTACCAGCGGGAATCTATGGGACACAATGAAAGCAGTTTTAAGAGGGAAATTCATTTCCTGGAGTTCATTCCTCAAAAAAGGAAAAAAACAACAAATAAATGAACTCACACTACATCTCAAAACCCTAGAAAAGGAAGAGCAAAACAACAGCAAATATAGCAGAAGACAAAAAATAATTAAAATCAGAGCGGAAATCAACGAAATTGAAACAAAAAAAACCATTGAAAAAATTGATAAAACTAAAAGTTGGTTCTTTGAAAAAATAAATAAGATTGACAGATCCTTAGCCATGCTAACGAAAAGAAGAGAGAAAACTCAAATTACTAACATACGGGACGAAAAAGGCAATATCACAACAGACACTACAGAAATACAGAAGATAATTAGAAAGTATTTTGAAACCCTATATTCTAATAAAATAGAAGACAGTGAAGATATCGATAAATTTCTTAAGTCATATGATTTGCCCAGATTGAGTCAGGAAGACACACACAATTTAAACAGACCAATAACAAAGGAAGAAATAGAAGAAGCCATCAAAAGACTACCAACCAAGAAAAGCCCTGGACAGGATGGGTATACAGCGGAGTTTTACAAAACCTTCAAAGAAGAATTAATACCAATACTTTTCAAGCTATTTCAAGAAATGGAAAAAGAAGGAGCTCTTCCAAGTTCATTCTATGAGGCCAACATCACCCTGATACCTAAACCAGACAAAGACACTTCAAAGAAAGAAAACTACAGACCAATCTCTCTAATGAACCTAGATGCAAAAATCCTCAATAAAATTCTGGCGAATCGAATACAAAAGCATATCAAAAAAATTGTGCACCATGATCAGGTAGGATTCATCCCTGGGATGCAAGGTTGGTTCAATATACGGAAATCAATAAATGTTATTCACCACATCAATAGACTTAAACATAAGAACCATATGATCGTCTTGATAGATGCAGAAAAAGCATTTGACAAAGTACAGCATCCCTTTATGTTCAAAACACTAGAAAAACTAGGGATAACAGGAACTTACCTCAACATTGTAAAAGCTATATATTCTAAGCCTCAGGCTAGCATCATTCTAAATGGAGAAAACTGAAGGCATTTCCGCTAAAATCTGGAACAAGACAGGGATGCCCTCTCTCACCACTTCTATTTAATTTAGTCCTTGAAATACTAGCCAGAGCAATTAGACAGACAAAAGAAATTAAAGGCATAAAAATAGGAAAAGAAGAACTTAAAATATCACTATTTGCGGTAGACATGATCCTATACCTAGAAGACCCAAAAGGGTCTACAAAGAAACTACTAGAACTAATAAAGGAATTCAGCAAAGTGGCAGGATTTAAAATCAACACGCATAAATCAAACGCATTCCTGTATATCAGCAACAAAACTTCTGAAATGGAAATGAGGAAAACCACTCCATTCACAATATCCTCAAAGAAAATAAAATACTTGGGAATCAACCTAACAAAAGAGGTGAAAGATTTATACAATGAAAACTACAGAACCCTAAAGAGAAAGATAGAAGAAGATCTTAGAAGATGGAAAAATGTACCCTGTTCATGGATAGGCAGAACCAACATCATCAAAATGGCAATATTACCCAAAGTTCTCTACAGGTTCAACTCAATGACAATCAAAATCCCAACGGCATTTCTTGTAGAAATAGATAAAGCTATCATGAAATTCATATGGAAAAACAAAAGACCCAGAATAGCAAAAGCAATTCTAAGCAGGAAGTGTGAATCTGGAGGTATAGCGATACCAGATTTCAAACTGTACTACAGATCAATAGTAGCAAAAACAGCATGGTACTGGTACCAAAACAGGCAGGTGGACCAATGGTACAGAATAGAGGACACAGAGACCAATCCACAAAATTACAACTTTCTTATATTTGATAAAGGTGCTAAAAGCATGCAATGGAGAAAGGATACCATCTTCAATAAATGGTGCTTGGAAAACTGGAAATCCATATGCAACAAAATGAAGCTGAACCCCTTTCTCTCGCCATGCACAAAAGTTAACTCAAAATGGATCAAAGAGCTTGATATCAAATCAGAGACTCTGTGCCTGATAGAAGAAAAAGTTGGCTCCGATCTACATATTGTGGGGTCGGGCTCCAAATTCCTTAATAGGACGCCCATAGCCCAAGAGTTAAATACAAGAATAAACAAATGGGACTTACTTAAACTAAAAAGTTTTTTCTCAGCAAGAGAAACAATAAGAGGTAAATAGGGAGCCTACATCATGGGAACAAATGTTTACTCCTCACACTTCAGATAGAGCCCTAATATCCAGAATATACAAAGAACTCAAAAAATTAAACAATAAGATAACAAATAACCCAATCAACAAATGGGCCAAGGACCTGAACAGACACTTCTCAGAGGAGGACATACAATCAATCAATAAGTACATGAAAAAATGCTCACCATCTCTAGCAGTCAGAGAAATGCAAATCAAAACACCCTAAGATACCATCTCACTCCAGTAAGACTGGCAGCCATTATGAAGTCAAACAACAATAAGTGCTGGCGAGGATGTGGGGAAAAGGGTACACTTGTACATTGCTGGTGGGGCCGCAAATTGGTGCGGCCAATATGGAAAGCAGTATGGAGATTCCTGGGAAAGCTGGGAATGGAACCACCATTTGACCCAGTTATCGCCCTTCTCGATCTATTCCCTGAGGACCTTAAAAGAGCATATTATAGGGATACTGCCACATCAATGATCATAGCAGCACAATTCACAATAGCTAGACTCTGGAATCAACCCAGATGCCCTTCAATAGATGAATGGATAAAAAAAATGTGGCATTTATACACAATGGTGTATTACACAGCACTAAAAAATGACAAAATCATGGCATTTGCAGGGAAATGGATGGCATTAGAGCAGATTATGCTAAGTGAAGCTAGCCAATCCTTAAAAAACAAATGCCAAATGTCTTCTTTGATATAAAGACAGCAACTAAGAACAGAACAGGGAGGAAGAGCATGAGGAAAAGATTAACATTAAACAGAGACGAGTGGGGGGAGAGAAAGGGAGAGAGAAGGGAAACTGTATGGAAATGGAAGGAGATCCTCATTGTTACACAAAATTACATATAAGAGTTTGTAAGGGAAAAGGGGAAAAAAAACAAGGGAGAGAATTGAATAACAGCAGATGGGGTAGAGAGGGAAGATGAGAGGGAAGGGGAGGGGGGATAGTGGGGGATAGGAAAGATAGCAGAATACAACAGTCACTAATATGGCATTATGTAAAAATGTGGATGTGTAACCAATGTGATTCTGCAACTTGTATTTGGAGTAAAAATAGGAGTTCATAACCCACTTGAATCAAATGCATGAAAGATGATATGTCATGAGCTTTGTAATGTTTTGAACAACCAATAAAAAAAAAAGAATGAGAACATAAGTTTCTTCATAAGAATTGCCACATGAATAGGTAGACACAGGAATATGTTTTATTACCATTATCTCAATAATCTTAACACTATTTCAATTAAAAATCTAAGTGTGTTTACCCTCCAAGTCCCCAACCAAAAAATATTAAAATAAATATGAACTTCCTTGAAGAAAAAAAAGTGAGAGAATAAACCTATTCATCTCTTTCATTACACTACATAGGACATACCTCTACATACACATAATAAAACACATCATATGTCTTTAGTTAGTGTATGATGTGAAATGTATACTAAGATACATGCATGTTAGTAATCTCTGAATTAGGACTATGTAAAAGGAAAGAAAAATATCTTCATAGGTTCAAATAATGAATGTTTTAGTTTAATTCTTCATAACCACAGAGTGCCCAAATCATTCAAAGGAACATGACTATTGACCTTGTCATTCTATCTTCACCTGTCATAATGCTGGTATGACCAGAGTAGAAATTCAAAGATTTTTGTAACTCATGTGGTATCCAAACTAATGACCGCAATAAAAGCAAAAGGAGACAGAAGCAAGGTACAGGGGCAAAGTAAAAGAGGCTGCTCCTCTGAGCTGCCAGCTTTATTTATATCCATAGTTTACATTAGGTCATTGGCATCATTAATGCATATTGTTCATTGTATACAGTAACTTTATGCAGGTTAGGGTGCAGTGACATAATCGTGTTGTCTAACCAGAGAGTTTCTTTATTCCCAAAAGCTAAGTGTCTAACATTAAGGTTGAGACTGATAAGACAATAGCACAGAGCCTCTTCATGAAGAACATTACCATAACAGCTAGGCATTGAACATGAATTAGTCATCTTACTAGTTCCTGGGAGAAACTGCAGAATATTCCAATCGTGGTAAACAAGGCACCTGTTACCCCCTGGGGGTTTGCTCACCAGAAGAAAGCTGCCCTCTACATTTTCACAGCCAGAATCCTTACAAATGACACCCAAAGTTTCCATGCCCTGATCCCCAGAACCTGTGAATGTTACCTTGCACAGAAAAAAGGCAAACTTTGTACTTTTTTTTATATGATTAAAGATCTTGAGACAGGTGGATTATCTTGAATTGCCTATTCGGGCTCAACATAAATCATAAGGAACCTGAAGTACAGAGTAGAAGGGTCCAAGATAGAAGATACAAATATAGTGTTGAAGGATGTGATAAACAGTTGAAGAAGCTCCACTGCTCCATTTGCGGTAAGAGGCCATAAGCCACAGAAAGCAGGTGGTGTCTAGAAGGAGGAAACAGTTTCCCCTAGAGCCTTCAAGAGGAAGGTGCCTTACTGTTTCCTTGATATTAGTCCAGTAAAGCCCATTTTGGATGTGACTTCCAAAACTGTAAGGAAATAATTTTTTTGTAGTTTTAAGCCTTCATGTTGTGGTAATTATAGGGTCACTAGAAGTTAGCAAAATTTTTTGGATTTCTCTATAGTAAAATAAATTCACCCATCCTGTCCTTTAATCTGATTTATAACCCAATAATGAAGTCTAAAATCTTATATGAGCATGGGATCTAGAAAATGAAATGCCTTAATTTGGTGTACAGTAGAAGAAAGATTAATGATGGGCCATATTTGCCATATGTGTGAATATATAAATACGAAAACATATAAACATTTATATTATATATAAATGTGTGTTCATATATGTGTTATGTATAACATATTATAAATATATATCATAAATATATATTATATTTATAGTATTATATATCATATTTATATTATTTTATAGTATATTTATAAAATATTGTATAATATATCATGATATATTATACTATATATATGATTATATATGATATCATAGTTATATATATCATATATAATAGTTATACATAGTTATATATATTATATATGACACATTATATAACTTTCATTTGGAACATTTAAAATTACCCTAAGGAATGTTTATGAATTTTATAGGAAAGTCAGGTATTACAGATACAACATACCATGTTAGAAAGACTCAGATAATGGTAGTGCTTGGAAAACAAAAACCATATACCTTTACTTGAAAAAGACCTCTACCCCCAGCCATGGCAGAGTGACTGCACAAACACTATAAAACTGGACAAATCTATTTTCATGCATTGAAAAAGCAGAGTACATGAAGTATATTCTTTGAACTTAAAAAAGGGAACTCAGCCGTTAAGCCTTGCTTGCCTTGCTTTTCTGGGGGAACATTCCCTCTGTTGTGGCAGAAGTTGGAGAAGCTCAAGGACAAGAAAACGTTTCCTAAGCAGAGCCCCTCACAATGCTAATGACTAAGAAAAGCAACAGAAAACCTGTGAGGACCAAAAGAATCAACCAGGGTTTCAACTGCTTCCCAGAATATAACAATGATTTTTAATGGAAAGAAATGATTCAGAATATCTATAAAATTTATCCTAAAACACTGTTAGATATACATATAGAAATACAGGGTGTAGGAATTCATAATCTTGATTCATAATCAAGAAAAAGAATCAGGTGGATCCAATCGCTAGACAATTTCAAAGTTTAATTTAGCAGGGAAAAAAAGCAACCATTATGAATATGTTGTAGAATTTACAGCAAGACATTGTCATAAAGAGTGAGAAGGCAGAGGATCTCTGTAAATGAAAACTAAAAAATTCTAGAATGGAGAGTTTTAATAGAAAATTCACTACATGATGAGATAGAATCTGTGAACTTTGTGACATATCAATGTAACTTGTCTGTAGAGATAATGTTTTTGAAAGGAGCTTAGGATGTTAAGCAGTTGTAATGTGTGCAACTACAGCCAGAAGAAAGGTAGTATTACATGACCAAAATTTGAATTTTATAGGTGTTCTGAATGCAATGGAATTAAATCATTAAAACTTATAGCCAGGTACAATGGTGTACACCTATAATGGCAAGTTAGGAGGTTAAGGCAGGAGGAACAAAAGTTTCAGGCCACCTTCAAGAAGTTAGCAAGATCCTAAGCAACTTAGTGAAGCCCTGTCTCAAATAATAAGGACTTGGGGTATAGCTCAGTGGTATAGCTCCCCTGGGTATGGTACCCGAAACTAAAACAAAGGAAAATTATATGTAGATAACCGCAAATATTTTTAAAAGAATTTAAAAGATCATGCTGCCAAGAAACTCACATATTAAAGAAAAAGAAAATAGTTAAGTAAAAATATAACACATTAAATTTTAGGGCATGTAGTAGTCAGCTCATTGCTTTAAAAACCTATATTTAGAAATAATAAATACTAAAATGTCAAGAGTAGCTAACTTCAGAAGCTAGAAAATAAAGAGTAATATGAAGTATATAGAACAAAAATGATAGAAATGCAATCTATGTCATAGAAACAGAATAATGAACACTAAAAGACATTCTTTGAAAAGATTAATAAAATTGATAAACCTGATAAAAAGAAACCCACACAAATTACCCACAACACAAGGAATTAAAGAGGATGTTACTGCAGAAAGTAGACATTAATAGAAATATCCACTTTATACCAATAAATGCAACAAATTCTCTGACCTAATCTTTTGGAAAATACAGTTTGCCAAAACAAAGTAGTAGATAATCTGGATAAGCACATTTCTATTGGGGAAAAAAATGAATTTGTGAGAAGCTACTAAGCAGCATGGTGCGGCCCAGCTCCAGCTCCCCTTTCCCATTTGCTGGGAGAGAGGCGTCTATGGGGCACATGCTGCAGCCTCCAATAAGGCCATCACCCTGCCGCTGGGTGCTGCCTGTATGGCAAGGAGGAGGAGTGCCAGCTCAAAGACACAAATACACAAAGGACAAAGTATTTTATGAAACAGATCTTCAATCAAATATAGCATTTTGATGCTTGACATCTAGTCTCCCTTCTGCCCTCACTATGCCAGCAGCAACTGTAGATCATAGCCAAAGAATGTGTGAAGTTTGGGCTTGTAAACTGGATGAAAAAAATGAAGAAAATTCATCAGGTTATCTGAAAATGTAATTAGGTTGCTATGGACACCAAGTTTCCAGGTGAGGTTGCAAGACCTATTGGAGAATTCAGGAGTGATGCTGACTATCAGTACCAGCTATTGCAATGTAATGTAGAATTGTTAAAGATAATTCAACTAGGACAGACATTTATGAATGAACAAGGCGAATACCTTCAAGGAACATCAACCTGGCAGTTTAATTTTAAATTTAATTTGACGTAAGTGGGAACTACATATATAAATCAAGCCTTTTTTGTTTAATTTTAGAAATTGATTTCCTCAGGTATAGTAAAATTCTGAGTGAATTTTGGTACAGTTATCCCAGAATACATTAAGTTTCAAAAATGTGGGTTTCATTCTTAATATGAGACAAAAAAATTCAGATATTGAAGACTTTAAAATTCAGATATTTTAAAAATATATCTTTAAAAGTAAAATATGACTACAGAATTTTTTTTTTGATCTGGGATACTTTTTTGTTGTTGTTGTTGCTGTTGCTGCTGCGGTGGTGGTGGTTGTTAATTTCAGGCTCTGGAATATAACCCAGGGCATCATGCATGTGAAGCAAGTGAACTAACTTAGCTACTTTCTCAGCTCCAAATCACTGGATATTGAAGATACTTTTTGATAGAAAAAATAATCTTAAGACATTGGTTGTGATTTCAAATTTTTTTGTACCATTTAAAATATAGATTTCTTTTCTATAATATACATTCTTATGAAGAGATTTTTTATTGCAGTCATACTCCAGTTGTGAGTAGACATGTCATGTGCAGTAAGATATTTCTTGAAAAGTTGGGTGCATTTTCTTTTAAAAATCAGTGTTATATAATGATTATGTTCCCTTGTCAACTCATAGAATCTCTTAATTTGCATAAAGGAGAATAGTATCCTTAAACCTGGTGATTCTAGTATATCAGAATCTGAATTCCAATTCAATCCCTGACTCTAAATTTAGTTTCCTTAGTTACAATTTTTCTGTATTATTGATAGAAGTAGTCTTGACAGCTGAGAGAAGTTTAGAATGTTTTGGGGGCAATGGCAGATTGTTTATAAACTGTTCAGGAAATAAACTGTATTCATGCATTCTAAATGTTAAAAAAAATGAATTTGTCCCTGTAATTTTAAATACAAAGAAAATCCTAAACCCAGAAATCATAACTCCAAAATTTATCAAATATTTAAGCAATAAATAATATTAGTATTTTATAAATGTTTGGAGAAAATAATATGGTATTATGATTTAGAAACGAGAAGTTCCCCAAAAACTCATGTGTGAGACAATGTAAGGAAGTTTAGTGGTGAAATGACTAATTAATGCACCTAATCAGTGCATTAATTCCTATAGGGATTAACTGGGTGGTGACTGTAGGCAGGTAAAGTGTGGCTGGAGGTGGGTCCTGGGAGAGTGCCCTAAAGGCTTATACTTTGTCCATAATGAAAGGAACACTCTCTCTGTGCCCTGGTATCCTGTTCCCAGCTGCTTTCCTCTGCCACACATATCTGCCTTGATGTTCTGACTTATCTTGGGCTGGGAGGAATGCTGTCTCAGTTTTTTGACTGAGATCTCTGAACCCGTGAACCCCCAAACAAACTTTTCCTCCTTAAAATTGTTGCTTTGGCAATAGCAGTATAAAAGCTGACCAAAACATGTGAGGAATGTTTCCAACACATTTGATAAGAAACCAAACAATGTAAAAACACTAATACAAAATTTGACAAATACCAGGTGAAGAAAAATGAAAGGTATTCTAGACTACAAATAGAACTTGGCCAATGATAAAATCAAAACCCCCAAGCATGTGCATGCACATGGGTGCGGGTCTAGAATATATACAAAATCAATTGTAGTATACACTAAAAGTATGAAGAAAAAAATAATTCTCAGTGAACTAAAAACAGCAAGGAACTCTCCATCTGATTAAGTTGCCATGAAAAACCTACACATTCCCATTATTTCTATATTTTCTACTGCTGGTATCAACTAGTCCAAGAGTCAAGAAAATATTTTAAAATTTATAAAAATGGAAAAGGACAAACTAAAACTTTATAATTTGCAGAATGCATAATTGTGATGCAGAATATCCTAAGGAACCTGCACTATAATTACTAAAATTAAGTTAAACAAATATTACAGTACTAGTTCAATTTTATGTATACATATGAACCACCAGAAATTGAAAGTGAGTTGAACAAAGTACCAGTACATAGTGGAAAAATATCAAAAGACAGGGAAAAATTTAATTTAAAAAATCTATTTAAAATACACACTACCATACAAAGATGGCCTAAACAAATGAAGTAATATTCTTGAACTAAGAGATGCACTATTGTTAAGATGTAATTTCTCTCCAGATATATTAAAAGCAAACATAACCTGAAAAGTTTTCTTTTCCTTTAGTTTTCTTTTTTTAAGAAACCATTGCAGGTATGGTAGGCAGGAACATAGAGGTCCAATAAGAGCCAAAATGATACTGAAAATTAGTAGGGACTCAGATCATCCAAATTCAAGATTCACTAAATTTATAGTAATCAAGACCACCTGATATTAGCCTGAGGCTACAAAACTACATTAAAACAAAATAATCCTGTATATAAATGAATAATTTCTAGAAAGTTACCAAAGTAATTCAATAAAAAAGACTTTTCAATAAATAGTGCTGAAATAGCCAACTGAATAATATGAACCCTGCCTTGCTAACTATCACCCACATACAAAAAAGCAAACACTATAAACACTATGAACATGATGTTCTATATGACAGAACTTCCTGTGAAGACACCGAGATGTTCTGAATCTGCAAGTTCCAGATGGTTACTACCAACCAGTTATGCCATCGAGCTCTTGAAATGTGGCTAATGTTCCTGAGAAAGGGAATTTTTAGTTAATTACAGCTAAAGTGTACACACACACACAAATTTGGGAATCACCAAAATTTAAAACTTGGAACAAATGACACAAATTAATCCAGATGGGTAGAAAATAGCACAACACATAAACCTAATAAAGGACTTTATGAGTAGTATGCAGTGAATTACAAATCAGTAATAACAGAGGCAAATGACCCAATGTATGACAGAATTGACTTGAAAATACATTCCAGGAGATTATGGAAGAATGACCAATAAGCACATGGAAAGGAGCTCACCATCAATAATCATGAGAGAAACGCAAACTAAGACAAAAATATCATGCCGACCAGTTCCCAATGATTGGTAGCTGCCAAGCTGGAAATTGAAAAAATACTTGAGCACTATCTCACAAAATTAAATAACCAAGCTTAGATGTAGAAAGACCCAAGAAAACATCACTTCTCACATGAAAAAGTCAAATATTCTTCAAAATTACAATTCTTTACACCTGACGGAATCCAGATTGCACAAAACAATTGAGTTAAGTGAAATTCAAAATAATATCAAACACCTGCTAGCAGGACAGTGGAAGCCCATGGCCACCTTAGCCCTTGGCAGGACAGAAAACAGGCAACTACCAGTGACTCAGGAAAACAACAGCTCAACTTCAAAAGAATTTAACAATTTAGAACCCCTTTTAAAAATATGTCATTTAAAAAATGTCTTATTTCTTCCAAATATTATTGAAGGTTAAAAGTTAAAAACAAACATTGTTTGGCTTATAGTGAAAATAGAAGTAAAATATTGCACGTGACAAAGGTAGAAAGGAGGCTGATATTTGAATGTATACTGTTATAAATATCTTACATTGTTTATGAATTACTAAAGTATTTTGAGGGAAATCATGGAGATTAAAGATGTACACTGTATAATTTAAAAAGCAGTAAAGGACATGGAAGTGGGGGGAGCAAATTTGATTTATCCAAACAATGCAGGACAGAGAGAGCAGATGGAACAAACATTAGTCAAACACCAAGTTGGCAGAAATAAAAGCAAATATTACAATAGTCACACAAATGTAAATAAATCAACCTCAACAACAAGACTGGGTAGA
This sequence comes from Marmota monax, assembly GCF_021218885.2. Lineage (NCBI taxonomy): Eukaryota > Metazoa > Chordata > Mammalia > Rodentia > Sciuridae > Marmota > Marmota monax. The sequence goes on from NW_026692881.1 coordinate 2,646,366, forward strand.
AAGTAAGAACCAAGTGCTTTAGGGAACTACCGCTACTGTCGCAATTTACTACAACCATAAGGACAGGTAAATAGCACATTAACTCACGGTTCTGGAGGTCAGAGGGCTGAGGCATCTGCTGGGAAGCGTTCCTTCTGGAGGGCCGGGAGAGAACCTGTGTCCTGGACTTTCCAGCTCCCAGAGGTCGCCCACCTTCTTTAGCGACCATCCCTACACCCACACTTACTTCTGTCTTCGCGGTTCTTCTTTCTCATTCCCTTATAAAATCTTTGGTGATTACATCTGATTCACCTGGATAATCCAGGATACTTACCCCATCTGAAGATCCTTAAAGAGCACTGTAACAAAAGTCTTTGATTCCTGCAAGGTAATGTATTCACAGCCACTGGATATCTCTGTGACACCTTTAGGGAGCCATTTTCTAATCTGTCAAAACCAACTACAGATTGTCTATTACTCAGGAGTACCACATAATTCAAAGGAGCTAAAAATATTTTGTTAAAAATATTCAACAGAAGTTTACAAATATTATGAACAGAATGATAAAATACAATGTATCCAAAGTTGAAAATGCCCGTAAGGTAGTGTCCACAGGGAAGTTTCTAGTTTTCAATGCTGTGGTAGAAAAGCAGAATGGAATGAGGTAATGTATGCTGCCACCTTAAGAAGGTAGAAAAATAAGAGCAAAGCAAATCTACTCTAAGTATCTGTAAGGAAATGATAAAACAGGAACAGAAACCAACAGAGTACATACAAACAGTAGAGAAGACAAATCACAGCTTATTTTTGGAAGAGTTTAAAATGATAAACCTTGAGTAAAACAGATGAAAAAAGGAAAAAGGTAAATTGTAAATATTAGAAATGAAAATATTGTACCTCAGAAATATAATTAATGATCATTGGATAGTATGAGTAGCTTTATGATAACACATTTTTAAAGTTAAGTGAAACAGATTTTTGAAGACAACAACTTATCAAAACTGATACAGGTGGAAATAGAAATAGCTTCATATTTTTCAGATAAATTGAATTGTAATTAAGATAACTTTGATATACAGGATCAGCTGGTTTCATTGGTGAATTGTTAAAGGATAAATAAAAAAGCAATGCCTACCCTACACACAAACTTAGAAAAGAGAGGAAGAACTATACTTGCCAATTCATTCTATGTCAGTAAAACTGTGATACTAAGCCATACACTATAAAAACAAAAAACTACAGACATACCACCCTTGACCACCAATTTTTAAAAATTGAAAATTAATCACAAAGGATACAAAGTAGTAACTGGTTTAAAATATTATATAATCTAACTAGATGCATAAAAAAGCATTTGACATGTTGACTAAAGTTTGTGAAAGGCCATGAATTTGCATTGAAGGATGCCTCTCCTGAGTTCAGCGGACTAAACCAATATAGCATTTAATCACAGTAACAGAGATTTGGTTTCAGGAGATCCTGTGGCCAACTAAGCTGTAAACAATTTTAACAAGCTATAACCAGTTGACTGGTTGATTGACTAAGCTATACCAATAAAGTTGTTTTCTGTGCCTCACTTATGTTTTTTCAATAAAGGCTGTCAGATCACAATGCTAGTTTGAAGTTCTCTGAACTTGTTCTAAGGGTTATCTAATTTGCAAATGGTTTTTATCTTGCTTTATTTTGTGCAGGTAAGGTATTTGAGGTAGTTGGTCTAAAGAAATTTTCCCTTTTAAGAAAACAAAATTCATCACCCTTTCAAAATAAAATCTCTCAGAAGGTTACGAATTGAAGTGAAATTTCTTCAGTACTTGTGTGAAAGCCTGTAGCTAATGCTTTACTTAATGGTGAAATGTTGAAGGCACTCCTTATAAGATCAATAATGACAAGACAATATTCACTGCTAATAGTTTTATGCAACATTGTACCAAAGGTTCCAGCTAGTTCAATAAGACAGGAAAAATAAATCCAAATTGAAATTATATCCAAAGGGAAGAAATAAAATTGTTTGTATTTGTAGATTACATGGTTGTATATGTTAGAAAATCCCAAGGAATCTAAGAGGAAATTAAAAAAAAAATAGAGTAGTTAGCAATACTACAGGATAAGTACTAAAGGATATAGTGTATACAAAAATCAAATGCATTTTCATGGATCAGAAATAATCATTTTGTAAAAAGGATATTTAAAAGTACAACATTCTAAAACATCCAATACTTAAGAGTATATCTAACAAAACTCACTCAAGAACTCTGTTCCTAATACTATAAAACTTTTCTGAGAGAAATTAAGGAAAATCACCCAGAAAAGAACTCCATATTTTAAAATCTCAATAGTTTAATTAAATTAATGATGATTAATTTAATTAAAGATCAATTTAAGTCCTAGCAGGATTTTTTTTAGAAATTCTCAAATTGATTTTAAAATTTTTATGGAAATACAAATCACTAACAAAATGGATTTGAAGTAAAGCAAAGGCTTGTATTACCTGACTTCAAGACATACTCTAAGGCTATATTAATCAAGATTAGGTATGAATGACATGCATCAAAGCTCACTGTATTGTACATGTTAGATGTGTGTGCACTATTAGATTTTTGTCTCAATAATAAAAGGCCAAAAGCTATAAAAGGTAAATCATAAAATATATGTATTAATGTAAGTATATATATACATATATGTGTATGTGTATGTATATATATATATATATATATATATATATATATATATATATATGTCTGTATCTTGTTTAATGTGTATAATTGGCACTTACCTAAATATCCTTAAGTTTATTTTATAATCAGGGATAAAAATTGTAATCCAACAAAAGTTTCTGTTGAAGTTTATTCTGGTTCTCCTCCAACTGGTATATCATTAACAGATAATAATTCCTTTTAGAGTGACCCAGGACATGTAATCATGGACACAAACACTAATCTCCCCAATTCAGTCTTCTGTTAAGTCACAATCAAAAAAGAAACTTTTGGGTTTAAGTTTCTAAGACTTGGATATGTTTTTTTGTGTGTGGACCTATTTAAATTGGGTCTGTTTCAGAGACTGTATCTGAGACCCCAATTTAGTTGTAAGCTTTGGGGGAGGGGAAAACATGGGGCATAGTGGGATAAGTCAAATATTAAAATTTATAATCTATGTAGAATATTTAGAGAGTTTAAATAATCAGCTTTTTGCTTACAGTGTGAAAGGTGTCAAAATGGAAGCTGAAGTTGGCAGAGAAAGGATAGGCCAAGACTTTTCGAATTTACCTAAAGCCAGTGGTTTTGAGCAGGAATATGGCAGGATGAAAGATCATCCTGATAGTCTTATAATTGACAGACTGGAAAGGCCTGGCATCAGAAGAAGTATAAGTTGGTGACAGCTATGCATATACAGGCATATACTAATATATCACCTAAGCTAGAAGTATGAGGGAAGGTGTGAAGATGAGGGTGACAACTGTTAGGATGACAGTATCAATATGACAGTCATCAGAAATTGCAATTTACAATGATAGAAAAAGGTCAACAAGTGATTTCAGATTTCTGTTTTGGAGGATTTAGGCCCTTGTCAGCTTGAGTGAGCCATGATAATCAGTTTAACTATGGCTATTTTAATTTTTCAACCTGAAAGTTTCAACAGTTACTTAAATGAAAGTCATTCAGGAAGTGATGTTCTGTAGGAAAGTGAGAATGTGACTGGATTTTTGTAGTAAATATAGGGCTGATTATAGTCTAATTTATTTTTAAATTATCTCCTTTTCATTTACTAGCAAACCCTCAGGGAAAGACAGATCATCTACTGTCTGCCTTCCATTCCACTCCATTATTCTACTAAAACTTCTGTATTTCCCCTTATAATCTAAGTATGCAATTTATGCTAATGAAGGCCACACTCTTCCTGAAATTCTCTTCTCACCGACCTATTGCTTTCACCTGATTCTCCTCTCTGACAAATATTTCTTAGTCTCTTTCATTGTTGCTAGTCCCTTAAGCCCCTATTCAGCATAGATCTTCTTCTTCTTCTGTCTCCTTTTCAATTTATTGTCTCCTGCATTTCTGGATCTTCAATGTTCAAAATGTATTCCCTGTACCAGCAATGTTAGCTTCACCTGAAAATTTCTTAGAGATCTATCGAATCAGAAACTCTGAGGGTCAGACATGGTTATCTGAGTTTTATAAGCCCTCCAGGTGATTCTGACTCATGTTACCCTCAAGCACAGCACAGAAAAGTTGAGTAGGATGGTATCCCATTTTCCTTGATTAAGATTCATGATCCCTGGCCTATATGTAAGACAGTTTTCCTATCTGCATTTTAATTTCCTTACCTCTCAAATAAATGGGTTCACTTAGATAATCTTTACAAGGGCCACAAATACATGTTTAGGTGATACGTCCTGTGCTAAGTGTTTGCATTTGGTAACACATTAAATACCAAAAAAAAAAAACCCACAAACAAATTTTATGTATTTTTTTTATTCCTTATCATATGTATGCACAAACTCAAGCAGAGAGAGATTACTTTCTCAAATCACAAGGACACTGACTGAGTGCATGATTCAAATGAAAACTAAAGCCCGCTTGAATCCTCTTATCTTTGCACTCTCCCACTTCTGCAGCACTCTGCTATGTAGAAAGGGGCAAAAGCCAAAAGCCAACAGAGTCTCTGAGGACAGCAAAACATTGTACATAGTATATGCATCACATGTATATCATATTAGCATCCAAGCCTAGTAAAATATTCTCATGTTTTGATAGGGTACTGAACTGTTCAGCTCAGAAAATTGGACCATGGATGATGAACAACACCAGGAGGTTGATTTTCATTACATTTCCCATAGGTAAAGGTACTTGGAGGAATTTCTTTGAATAAATATTCCATTCTGCATATTTAAAAACTACATTTAATCTCTTCTAGTAATTAGCCTGCAGATGTGTATTTCAGGACTGAGTGAGTAAATGAGTTTAAAGAGTTTTGCTAATTTTTTTGGAGAACCAAGGGCAAATCTGTTATGTACTGAGGTCAAAATATAACAGGCATTGGATCATTTTAATAGCTCAAAATAAAGAATGTTGGATGGATAGTTCAGAAGTATACTTGCAAAAATAAACAGGTAATTTTCCCCCACAAGGACAGCATTTCTTTAAAGAAAAAAAATTATACATACACACACATTCATACAAATAGAGGACTGACAGTTCCTTCTCAGCTGTTCCCCTACAATGTTTCCTTCTTGGATAAAAACAGCACTCACTTTTTCATAAGCCTGACATTTAAGACTAATTGTGGACATATCACATTTTCCCCTCTGGGTATCTAATCCATTACCAGCCTAGCATATCTGCCCAATGTTCAAATCCAACCACTTTTTTATATCTCTACTGCCACAAGGCAGAAAAGATAAAGAAAATATAATTACAAAATGCCATTTCCATTGGCCAGATTCTGCTGTATTCCCTAATGTGTCCCCATTGAGAATTCCATTATCTTTTAAAGACACAATTCAACAGTTTTCTCCTCTGTGTAACACCTGACAGTAGCATATTCATTCTGTATTGCTGTTGTAACAAATTACCATGAATTTGGTGCCTTAAAATGACACAGATTTATTATCATGCAGTTTTGGTAGGTTGAGAAGTCTAAAAGAGCCCAGCTAGATGCTCTTCTTAAGTTATCTTGTGGCTGAAATTAAGGTGCTAACAGAGTTAGAAGATGTTTACAATTATCCAGGCAAATATGATAGTAATTCAAGTTAATATAGGAACAGGGGAAAATTGAAGACTATTTTACAGAAGAATATAGAACTCTTGGAATTTGCAACAAGATTGATTGCACAGGTAAACTAAGCAACCAAGCAATGTGTCCAATTTCCAAAGAAATAGGCCTGATTTGACAAGATTCAAGCACATCTTGCTTTCCTTATTATCTCTTTGTATCTTTCTGGTATGTGCAGTTATATTGTGCAGTCTGGTCATTCTGAACCTCTGACCATTTCTTAAAAATAGATAAAATGAAATGATAATGATCCTCAAATTAATGCATTCATTTCCATTTATGGGCTCCCAAGGCATTCTGCTCATACTATTATCAGATGACTCACAAATAACAGTTGACATAGGGTTAGGATGGTGTTTATCTGTTCCTCCTCATTATATTATTGAGGTTTCTCCAGAGAAACAGAACCAATAAGATAGAGAAATAGAAAATTATAATAAATTGGCTCACTTGATCATGAAGTCTGAAAAGCCTGATGAAGAAGACTCAGGAAAGCTGGTAATAAAGTGCCAGGCAGAGTGCAAGAAAAAGAAAAAAAATCCTCCATACAACTCGGAGACAGGAAGATAGAGAATTTTTCCTTATTCAGCCTTACATTCTATTGAGGCCTCCAAGAGATTGGGTGAGGCTCACCCACATGAGGTAGAACAATCTACTTTATTAAGTTCACCAATTCAAATGTTTATTCTTTCTAAAATCACCCTTCTGCACACATCCAGAATAAAAGATCTGGGTAGCCAGGTCCCAATTAAATTAAAACATAAAATTACTTATTACCTCCATTGACACTGTAATTCTTAAATTAGGAATAAAGTTTTACAAATCTCTGTATTCCTTCATGGTGCCAGGTATATAGGAGGTGCTCAATAAATATTTGTTCAATGAATTTTATTAATAATATTAGTGTGTTTGTCATTTTGGTTTTTTAAAAAAAGAAACATAACATGAACTCAATGTGGTAAGTCATTCTAGCACTAATCTGTGGTCTAGTTTCAAGGCTGCCCAGGTTTCTGAAATGCATCACATGTGACAAACATAAAGGTGGACAAAGAGACTAGCAGATTTTTTTTTAACAGCACATATTTGTGAAATGAATATGTAAATACTCAGTGAAGCAAAGATGTGTTAATGTGCATGGTGATCACATATTACACTTTGTCCCCACCCCCCCCACCACCACCACTGTTGCCTTGCTATTTAGTTTTGTGTGAAATGGTAGGATCCTGGAATACAGAGCTCTTTCAATGTTCTGGAATCCCTCACCACTTTCACTGAAGCTATCATCTAGTTAAAGGGACTCTTGTGAAAATAAAACTTGTTCTCCTTTTCTGCATTCCCCCTTCCTTCTTCCTCTTCTCTCTCAGTTATGGAGATGGTTATTATGGGGCATTATGTCAACAACTTAAATCATAGCAGAAAAATTCAAAGACCTTTGGAAACCAGCCATTACCTATTTTCCGATTTTGTACAGCCTAAATACTCCCAGAAAAGTGTTTTTCAAACTACAATAATCCTCTTTAAATAAAACTAAGTTTTGTAGGTTTGATTTATGGTGAAGAAATTGGCATGCATTATGATAATGAGATTTAGAGACATAATTATAATCTGGACTAGACATTCAGGAACATAAATAAAATGGAGAGAGAGGTAAAAATCTATAAACTGAACATTAATATGCTAAGTTAATATACTATTTATAAAGGGAGCTGCCAGTCCATTCTGTACAGGTTCCTAAACAATGAGCCCTTGAATCTTCTTATACATTTTGGGAACAAAAATAGTGTAATATACCATAAGGCCATATCAAAATATCATAGTAACAAAATAGTTTTGGCTTGAGCAATATAAAACAGTGATTATACTGAGCAAATAATGCTAATTAATTTTCAAAATGAATTGCCTCTTGAACAATTAGAAGTTTTCCTAAAATATTTACATTTACCATATGGTGTAAGGAGAGAAATAAGGCATCTCCAAGTTTCTTACAAGGCACTGAGCTATGTGAAAAGTTATTTCCCTGGGGCCAAATAAAATTAATATTTTCCATGCATAGAACAAGAGAACAGATAGAGCTGTAGGGTTATTAGCAATATAAGTGATCCAATCAAGTCCCACATAATATAGATCCAGAGTTTGACGGTTAGAATTAGAGTGACTGCCATTTTCTTGTCTGGAAAAAAATCTAGAAAAATACCACAAGAATCTGTTGTTGTATGAAAAAGTCAATGTTTTTTTTTTCCCTCCCATACTTTTTAAAAACTCTAATGCTAGTGTTTTTTTGTTTGTTTGTTTGTTTTTAGTAAGAGGATGACTCTTCTAGCAAAATCCAGGATCAGGAGGTCACTATATAGATACCAAGGAGATTGAAGATTAAACCCCTGTCTGAATGTAGGTATCATGCTCTCTCTCTCTCTCTCTCTCTCTCTCTCTCTCTCTCTCTCTCTCTCTCTCAGAACAGCAGCAGAAGAGATTGCAGCTATTGGTCCATTTAGGGGCTTGATTTAAAAAATTACATACATTATGAACATCAAGGTAAACATCTGGTCCAATAGTACATGGAACATATACCCTATATTTTTGTGCAGTGGAATAAATATATTTAAGCATGGAAAAAGAATGTTCGTGATCTTGAGTTAAAGGTACTCCCTTCCAAATTCCTTAGCCCTAACAAGGAAGTTAGATTCCTGGAATACTTTTTTTTTTTATTTTTATTTTTTTAATTTTTTTTATTGGTTGTTCAAAACATTATAAAGCTCTTGACATATCATATTTCATACATTAGATTCAAGTTGGTTATGAACTCCCAATTTTACCCTAAATACAGATTGCAGAATCACATCGGTTACACATCCACATTTTTACATAATGCCCTATTAGTAACTGTTGTATTCTGCTACCTTTCCTATCCTCTACCATCCCCCCTCCCTCCCCTTGGAATACTTTTGATGGAGTCAATAATACATATTTAAATTATAGTAACATTTAAAATGACGGGAACTCCAAAGCACATCATTTCTCCATAATTTCCCTCCAAGTCATCCATGACCTAATTGAACATCTCTACAAGTTATCTCCTTAAAACTATTTAGGTGCTGGTTAACTCTACCAATTTGGGGTCTTATTACTGATCTAGGTCAATTAGTCCTTTCCTACTCTTTATAAGCCCTGGGATTTTTTAATTAGCAGCAGAAAAAAAAATCACAGCTATTGGTCTATTTGGAGACTGGGTTAAAGAACAAGGAAACCTTGTCAATCACATCCATTATAAACATCAAGGTAAACATCTGGTCCAATAGTAGATAGAACATACACCCTATATTTTTGTACAGTGGAATAAATATATTTAAGCATGGAAAAAGAATGTTCATAATTTTTCAATTATGTAAGAAGCTGGAAAAGAAAAAATCTATAATTGTGGTAGTAGAAGATGGAAGGGCATTAAAAACCCAAACAACTGAATTTTTAAAGCTGTTGAGAAAATTGCTTAAGCATGCTACAGAGGACTATAGAACCTCAGTGTCCATTCACATGGATATTAATTAATTCCTCATTTTACACACAACACTGTTTTATTGCTGGCACTTGCCATCCATGCTGCTTGAAGGAACGTTCCTACTGATGGATATAGAGTAGCACTCAGTACAATGCCCCACTACACTGTGAGGCTAATTTAGCCTTACCTGGGAAGGAGGCCCTCTAGATTGTCACATTGACAATGTTTCTACTCCTACTCCCTGAAGAAAGAAAGAGACTGGTTCAAACTTCTAAACAGAATCCATATGAATTTATAAAAAGATGAATCATAGAAATCATAAGATAATGAAAGTATAGATTCTTAACTCTCTTTTCTCATTGCATTGAGTGCCAATAATGGATATTTAAATAAAGAAATAAGGAAGGAACCATTCAAGTCTGGGGGCATATGTTTGTATGGAGGGAATCTGAAGTACTGGTTAGTAGGTAAACTATGCGATTAATGGTTTTACAGATACTTTAGGCAAGTGTGATGATATAATGACAACTATCAGTGTTTACTATATTAGTTACTCTTCTAAGTCTTTTATACATACTAATTTAACAACAACCTACATGCAGAATAATTATTCTGGTATTAATAATTAAATCCAGAGACAAGTTTTAAGTCACTTTCTCAATATTATACAGATAGAAAATGGAGACTTTGGGATTTATTAGCAGGCTGTTGCTAGAATTCCTCCATATTATCATCTATAGAGGTCAAACCCAGACAACCTCCTTGTTCTCCATAGTTCTATGAAAGGGAACATCAAAAGTTCTTATGGGTTTCACTTGTAGATGATGGCTGAAGTGGGCATTTATGGTCTTTTTGAAAACCACTGGGGGTTTGGCATGACTGATATATAGCTTATATGCCCCAGTATGATTTCACTGTCTGTTAAAATGGAAATCCAGCTAGCAGCTACCCTTGCCTCTGAGTGCTTATCCCTCCCAGCAGCTCCTTACCCGACCCCCTGACAAACTCTGATTGATCTCCCATGATCAGGGAAAGGGAGGGCTAAATCTGACACAGCAAGGGCCTCTAAAACCCAATTTCACTGCTCTAGCCAGTGACTGTTCTGATTGTCGGTAGCTGTACCATATCAGTTGAAGTAACTTCTTAAATATCAGTCTGGAAATAGGGCAAAGTGAGGTTCCTTAAAGGATACAGTGATGGGTGACCATAAGTCATTTCTATTTTCATCTCTCAGGGGATCCCCAGAGAAGTTGGTTGTGTAGGAAACAAAACTGCTCTTGAAGAACCTACCATTAGCTATTCATTTCTACCAATACCAAGTATATCAGCTGTGAGTCAGGGTTGTACCTGGTGTCAACCCTCAGTGAATAACTAACTCCAAAACAACCTGTCCCAGAAGCTAACCCTCCACCCCTCACTTCCATTGTATGACTAAAAGGAATAGCCATTTGATGGCCAGGAGGGATGCATGGTGAGTGAGACAGATCAGGTATGAAGAAACATTGAACTGACTTCAATGTATACTTCCCAAATTAATGGAAATTCACTAGATCATTAGATTATATTATCTTGTAGTTTCAAGACTAAGTTGTTTTCCAGAAGGCAGGTGCAATACTAATATAAAGATATTGTATTTGTTTCATGTTCAAGTGTGTAATTGTTGGCAGTACTCCCCCACTCATATTATAATGTATTAATATATATCAAAGGTAAAAGAAATAATGGAAGTGATTTAGTTGGACCTCTGACCCTTTGTAGAACTTTTTCTATAGCATTTTCAAAACATAACCATCTACTTTCATTAGATAATTCCACAAAGGAGGACTCACAATGGTACAAAGAAATATTAATTTCTAGAGACACATTAAAAGGTTTTCTTTTACAGTGCACTGTAATTCACAAAATGCTTTCATCCATATTATCTCATTGCCTCATTATTATAGCCCATGTAGGACTTTGGGTCATGATTTAGGACATCAATTCCAATTTTCAGAACATGGGAAATAGAAAATGTATTCAAGTAAGTGAAGTTATTCTGACCTCTGTAAAGCACTTTGAGTAATCTAAAAAGGAGCCTTCTGTCATTATTTTCTTTTCTTCAATTTTTCACTGTTTAATAATAGCAAGAATTGCAAACCTTACCCCTCACCGCCATCAATTCACTTAATTGAAAGTTCAATTAAGATTTCTCTCTATTACTGGTCATTATTAGACAATGCTCCCAAACTATTTCTTCATCCTTATCATAATTCATGCTTTAAACAATGCTAATGACAAAAGAGCAATATCTGTCTACATAGCATGTATACTGTCCTGCACACATGCATATACACATTCATTCATCCACCTTATCACACTGTTTGAACACTATCAGTTTCTAGTACTGAAATTTTACAAGACATCTGGTTTAACAATGGGCTACTGAAAAACTAAAATACTTCTATGTATGATATGGAACCTCAGTATGAACTCTGATGTTTAATCAAAATATTTACTTCATAGAAATTAGATAAGGGATTTATGTTGAGGAGTAAAGATAGAAGTAGAGAGAGGTAAGTTTCAGATATTGTCTTTTGAACATGAGATCCAATTTGGACATCTGCCACAGTCTGGCTGGGCACAATTCAGGAGCCACTTGTCAAAAGAAATGAACTTTATTTTTAGAACACACACGCCAAACCACACAGCTCTTTAGGAAAACCTTCAGAGCCCAACTGCCACCACCGGCTTCCCACAAGCCTCTCAACCCCCCCCCCCCACACACACACACACACACACACACTCCTCCTGCTCTTGAGGCAGATTGGCTGGGTCGCGTGGGCAGAGCTAAAAAAAGTCCCCCATTGAGCAGCTCAGAGGCCTGAAAGGGTGGGGAAACAACCCAATGAGCATCACTGCAGAGGAGCCAATCAGTTGGCAGCTAGAAGTTTGCTGGGGGCTGTGAGCCAATCATCAGCTGGCAGCTGGAAGTTTGTTGGCAGCTGGAAGTTTGCTGGGGCCCCTTCGGCTGTGGCTCTCAACAGGCATCTTTAAGTTAGGAGAAAGAGGAGGAACAAGGGTCAGAAAAGAATTTAAGAGGGGAAGAATCAAAATATCTTGGGCAAATTCTGGAATAAAGTACCTAAATGTTGAGTGCAGCAGTCACTGAAAACACTTCCCTAAAGAGGCTGAAAGTCTAGAATGTCAACTAAAATGTCATATATAGAGAAGCACACAGCCTGAAACATACAGTTGAACATTTTATATATTATGATAGTCCTCTCTTATCTGTGGTCAATCGCAATGCAATAACATTAAACAGAAAATTTCACAAATAACCAATTCATAAGTTTGGAATTACACACTGTTCTGAGCACTGTATTGAAATATTTCACCATCCAATTTCATAACTCCTATAATATGAATCATCCCTTTGTCTGACAAATCCATGCTATATCTACTACCTTCTGGTTAATCAGACAACTAGTAGCTATCTTGGTTATCAAGTTGACTGTCACAGTATCACAATTCTCATATTTAAGTAACCCTCATTTCATTTAACAATGGCCCTAAAGTGAAAAATAGTGATGAAAGGAGATACCTGGGCATAAAATATGGAAAGAGTAATTCTGGTGTTACATGGCATTTCTGAAGGATATATAAGAAAAAAACTGTAGTATATACAGGGTTCAGTATTCTCTGGCTTTATGCCTTGCAACATATATTTTAGGATAAGTGGGGATTAATGATATGTATTAAATTATTAGATGTTAGAACGAAAACACACCAGAAATTATTCAGTAAAACAGATGTGTGTACTTTTGGAAAAAGAAATAAGGAACACCTTCTACGTAGAGAGGAAGTAATAACTAAAAGTGTGACTCCATTTATTTCTTCATTATTTATTAATTCATTCAACCTATATTTCTTGCATGCCTACTTTGTGCAAGATAGTGCGAGTAGTCTCTGAAAATCACTGTGAATCTACCAGGTACAAATGGAGGTTGTTTTTAGGAAAAGCATGAAAAGACTCAAGATTTTTTTTTCAGGCCACCTTAAAAGATCCTTGCAAATTGAACAAGGGACATTGAATGTCATCTACTAGACTTTAGGAAGTCATTATGTGTATCTTTTCTCTGTGTTGGGAACAGATTCTTTACCTAAACTATTCTTCCTAGTAGTTTACTAAATTACTCAAGCCTTGTTTACTAAATTAGACTTTAGGTAAAGACATTTCCAAGGAGATCATGTTATTTCCTTCCAAAAATTTAATGTCTGGGTGTTTTAATGGCATTTCCAGAAAAGTTTTCAGTAAGATGAAGGTTACCAAAAGGAACCTATAATTCCCTAAGGAAGCAATACTAATTAGAGAAATATGTGCCTCTGAATTCATCCAATTTGCATTTCATTTTATGGTTTATTTTTTGCAAACAGTTTACTAAATGATTGCAGTTGCAGATGGTTAAATTATTATTATCAGATGGCTTCCATGGCTGATGCTACTGAAAAGGAGAGAATCTGGTTCTTGGTAAAAGAGAATCAGAATTCAAATAAAAACAGCATGACCTTCAGCTATACAGCTCTAACCGGTCTTTGGTGGCAAATGTCTCAACATTAACAAGGCCTCAGTCTCTTGGAAGGTCCAGATTGCCTCCAAAGCCTTCTAAGCCAGATTTCTTGTAACTTCCTTTAACAGCCCTGGCTGATATGAGTTTTGGAGTGGGGTAAAAAGATGATAAGTCTCAGATTCAGCCAACATTGGCTATTGTTATATTGTAACCAACCAACCCAATTTGCCAAAGGCTGTGCTTGTGTCAGCATTATTTAGCTTTTTTTTTTTTTTTTTTTTTTTTTTTTTTTTTTTAGAGAGAGAGCAAAAATAGATTTCCATAAAGGAACATCAGTCATCCATACATCAGTTAAAAACTGGGCATCAGCATAATCTTTTAAAATCTAGGATGTGCTAGACTGTGACTATGGTTTTATTTTTGGAGTTAAGAATAAGTAAAATATTCACAAGCTGTTGTATATGAATGCTATCTACTAACATTGAATAGTTAAACTAAAGAGGTTAAATCACCATTTTAGAAATGATTTTACAAGTTAATAGAAAAAGTCATTTCTAATTATTTCCACTGATATAAAAAAATTTAGAATTGCAAAACAAGGTTATTGTGATAAGCAATTGAAGCAGTTTTATTTCACATCAAAATCAATGCAGTTCACCTAGGTACAGATAGAGGGTGCTATGTCAAGCAGGGGTTCAGTTTTCGTTTTAATATTTTAAAACTGTTCAAAATATTCTCGTTAACCCTTTTATCTTTCTGGATTCTCATTTGGGCTTGGGGGTAATAGAAAATAAAAACATAAAAGCCTCTGTAATTCTAAAAGCACTAAGATAAAGAGAAGTGTGGGGAACCTAAAGAATTGAGCAAGAGCAACTGGTAGCATATAGATGTGGTTGTGGATGTGCATGGTAGGGAGAAAATGGAAGGCTTCCTGGAGAAAGCAATGTTTAAGCTCCAACACATGTAATACTACAAGTTATTTAAGAGGTATATTACCAGGTCTTGGCAATAGATTGATTGACTAAGGGTTTGATATGGAGGGGAAATAAATAACTTCCAAGTTTCAGTCTTGGGCACCAAATTGTATCATGGTGGCATTCCTTGGAGATGGCAGGTGAGTGCGAGATCATAATGATTTTAGATTCAAAATGTAATTCACCTAGGTACTAATTGACACCAATGGAAAAGGGTGCAGGTCCCAAGGTACCTGCAAAAATAGATTTAAGGAGATGGACTTAGTGGTAAAGCATTTGTCTAATATGTGTGAAGCTCTGGGTTCTATTCTCAGCACCAAAGAAAAAGAAAAAAATTGTTTTTAAGGGTTGTCCTGAGTAATAAAGGATGTTGAGATCTGTTTATCTGGGTAGTAGGGTTTATATTTTTTAATTTTTTATTTTTATTCTTTAGTTGTCCACGAACCTATATCTTATTTATTTATTTATATGTGGTGCTGAGAATTGAACCCAGTGACTCACACATACTAGGCAAGCACTCTACCATTGAACTGCAAGGGTTCATATTCCTGAGAATAGATAGTATGGCTAAACCAAAATGAAGAAATGAATCTAAAGCTTTTTTGTTTTCTCAGAGAGTAGAGAAAAAAGAGGGGGCTGTTTCACATGCATAAATACAATCTTTTCTTACAAAGAATTGACAGATGGATAGAACTGAAAATAAAGAACTCAGTATATTCTATTCTACTTTCTGCCCTTGTTACCCAAGGACTTGTTGACAAACTAGCAGCTTTTGCATAGCAGGGAAAAATCCCTAAATGTGAAGGATCTAGAGCTACCCCTTACCTACTGAATTAGAATCTGCAGCTTAGGAGATCTCCAGGTGACTGGAACACACATTAGAGTTATGAACCACCTCCCCCCGCACCCCTGTCCCCCAAGGACCACACTTCACACTTGACATTTTACTTTCACTTATGAGCATGATGGTTAAGAAAAAGTTGGAACCCCTCAGAAAACATTGAGGGGAATATAGTCAGAATGATGAGAAAACTACAAATATTATAAAAATAGAAAAGATTCCACTAAGAGATAGAATAACTCCCATAGAAAAGTTTTTCTCTTCAAATTCCTCAAAGGCTTCATGTAAACCTGTTAAAAATAAAACTATCAAGAAAAACAAAACATGTACACATAAAAAAAATGTGTTTTACTTCAATATAAAACAGAGGGAGGAAATGTATGTGAATATTTATAGCTGTTCTAAATATTCTCTAACAGAAGAGGAAAGGGGGAAGAAATCCATTAGCATTTATTTTTGTCAACTAATATGGGGCAAATATTTCACTGTTTTTCATGGTCCCCTCTTCACTGGATGTCTGATTTAAAATCATTACAGAAGATAAAAAGCAAACAAACATAGTGCAACCAGCAAAAGACAAATCTCATGATAGCCCAGGCTAATGTCATTACCCTGCTGGCTTGATTCCATGGCAATTGGATTTGCCACAGTGAGCTTTTCTTTTCCTTTTTACTGCTGGTATCTGGTGCTTTGTCTTGTGAGGCCCTGTCCCCCCTCCCAGTGCTAACCACCATTCTTTACCCAATTTTCTTCTTTATTTTCTACATGTGAATGCACAGGTTGTCTTCCATTTTATTGGTCAGCAATTGTGAAATCTTTAAGTGGTGATGGGATTTGAGCATGGTTTATGTTGGCCATTATGCCTTGTCTGAGCTAGCACTGTGCAAGGTGTGGGGATGTCTTGCAAGGTCAGGCTTCACAGCTTTTATTAGCTTCAGGTCTCATTTGGTCTCAACCTGCACAATGAGAGCGCCTTTCTTCTCGGTGATATTTCCTTTTGAAAGAAGATGCTTTCCGTATTTCAAATCTCAAAAGTGCACTGCATGAAGTAATACAGAGAAACGAATCACTGGTTGCAGTTTTATCACCAAGACTCATTACATGAATAATATGAGGTTTTACAATACATATGCACAATGGTGTTTACGGTGAATTGACCGGTAAGCATGTGGAACTTCTGTGTTACAAATTGTTGTAAATGCCGATGAAGAAGTAATGGTCTTATAAAATTCAAAAGGAAAATAGAATACTGATTTTTTTTTTCCTGTTCCAAATTCATGCTTCTGACTTTGGAGCTGGATGCACACTTCTTTTTTTCCTCCAGCCTGATTGGTCTAATGCAATTCATGAGCGATACCTTGTGACACTTGAATACTAAAAGACATCCTTTACTCTGAGGAGCCAAGTCACTTTCTCTCTTTATTTATTTAACTTTTCAATAGCTCCCTCATTGCCTAATCACCTGAGAGGATCAAAAGTTCTATTTTTAAAAAAAGATTAATGAAAAGGGAAAAAGGAAAGTAACAGATATTTAACATCACTTACTACATACTGAGAACCTTGAGCATATTTTGTTTAATGTTCACAGTGACATCACAATGAAGCACCATTATTACATTTGATAGTTGCCAAACTGAACCCTGGTGATGTGAATTGTTTACTCTGTATTTGGCATGCTGGGCAGGGGTAGAATTTGCAATCTTCTCAGCAATGCTTATATGGAGGGGGTCATCATCTCCATTTCATGGTCAAAAGAAGTGGTTGATATGAGTGGTTAAAGATGTTCATCTTGGATCTATTTGAGTTTCAGTTTTAAACTTAAAGGTTTTGCCACTTGATAATATTAATATTTTGGGCAGAGTAGCTCTTTTTGGGAGGCCCTATTCTATGAATTATAGAGGATTTATCAGTATTCCCACCCTTTACTTGGCACTAGATACCTGAAGCATACTTTCCCCAGTCCCCAATAATTATAACAGCAATATCTCCAGACGTTGCCAGATATCCCCCAAGAAGCAAATCACCCCAGATAAAAATAAAAAGTAAGTGACCATCCTGGAATTTAATGAAGATCCAAGAGACTGCACATCCCTTGCTCTTCTTAATGATTACTGTTAAATAGTAGTTCTAACACTTACTTAGTGTATATATATATATATATATATATATATATATATACATACATATATATGGATATGTACATACATATATATATATGTATACATATATATGGATATATACATACATATACATATGTATACATATATATGGATATATACATAGATATAGATATAGATATACATATACATATACATATACATATACACACACACAGATGCTAATACTTTTTTTCCTGGATTCTTAATTTTTTTGTTGCCAATATGTAATCAGTGGCCAAATTCCATTTTTACATACAAATGGTTCAAACAACTATCAGTTATTGAGTACCCATAGTCTTAAATTCTGCAAGTTCCTTAATCTATGACATTTCTAATTCTATGAACCAAGTTCAAAGATGATGTCATTCTTCCTACATAAGTTTCAAAAGGTTTCACTAACTTGAAACACGAATACTCTTTCTTGCCATTTATATATCTCCTTATCATATTCCTTTTTCATGTAATAGTTACAGAAGAAAGGCAGAGAAAGATTAACTCATTTCCCTAAGGGTGAAGGCCTGTAAGTGAAATGTGATTTTAATCAGACAGTATAGGGTCAACCCATTCTGTGTACACTCCATACTTTCTATGGCAGACACTCTTGGTGACCTACACTGTAGCCATTCCCAATACTTTCTGTGAAGAAGAAGGAGGAGGAGGAGGAGGAGGAGGAGGAGGAGGAGGAGAGGGAAGGAAGGAAGGAAGGAAGGAGGAGAAATTCTTCCATAACAGGTGCTTCTAATGCCAGATAAGAGTTTTCCTTTCCATACAGCTTTGCCAAAAGCCACTGATCCACCATAACAGATGGGGTTGGCCTGAGGCAATGGTATGGCTGCTGGTAGTGGAAATTCTAGCAAAGTTGTCCTCTTAATTTAAAAGGCAGAGATGTGCTAATTGAGTTCTCCTAATTTTCCCCTACTGTTTGGACTTTGAGATATGGCATCTGTTATGACCACACCAACAAAGATAGGGTTTAAAAAAACAGGGCTTTGAAGGCTGGGAATAGAAGGAAAATTTAACCAGGCACCAAACTGTCCACCTTTAAACAGATATTTGGTAACATTAAAACCTTCTATTGATTGAGTCCATTTTTATTTGGGTGTTATTAAGTTCCCCCTTATGTGCAGTTTCACTTTCCATAGGTTTTATTACTGTAGATCAGCTATGGTATGAAAATATTAAATGGAAAATTCCAGAAATGAAAAATATTATAAGTTTTAAATTGTTAAACTGAGCATTGTGTTGAAATCTCATGCTGTCTTGTCCCACCACACCTGAGAAATGAATCATCCCTTCAATTCAGTGTATCCATACTGTATTTGCTACACATCCAGCCATACACTATTTACCCAATAATCACTTATTAGTAGTTTTGATGATCATATCAATTGTTATGATATCATAGCACTTGCATTTAAGTAGCAGCCTAATGCTACATCACTATGCCTATGATATTCATTCACTGCACTTCAACTTATCACATAGGCCTTGTATCTCTTATATTATCACATTGAAAAAGTGAATAAAGTACTTATTTTAGGCAGATTTTTCACTACTGTGCCCAAAAGACCTGACAAGAACAATTTTAAGAGGAAAAGTTTATTTGGGTTCACGATTTCAGTACACAGATAACTGACTCCATTTTTAGGGGCCTGAGGTGAGGCAGAAAATCATGGTGAAAGAGTGTGGTAAAGAAAAGTGGCTTAGGACCATAAAGCAGAGAAATTGAAATCTCCCTCACTATAGACAAAATATATATCCCTGAAGCACACCCCCAATTACCCACCTTCTCTAGCCAAACCCTACCGGCCTACAGTTACCATCTAGTTTATCCCTATCAGTGGATTAACACATTGATTAGGCTAAGGCTCTCATAACCTAATCATTTCACCTCTAAACTTTCTTGCATTATCTTACACAGGAGCTTTTGGGAGACACCTCCTTGCTAAACCATAATAGTACTATATAATATTTTGAGAGGAAGAATATTCATAGGCCTTTTATTACAATATATTTTATAGTTATAATTATTCTATTATCAGTTATTGTGCTAATCTCTTACTGTGTCTAAATTATAAATTAAATGATTATAAATATTTATGTTTAGCAACAGTAAACACTAGAGAGAATGTGGAGAAAAAGAACACTGTTCGACACTGTTGGTGGGGTTATAAATTAGTACAACCCCTATGGAAATCAGTTTGGAAGTTCCTCAAAAGACTAGGAATGGAAACACTATAGTTTTAGAGAACAGACAGATGTGAATGTTCCTAACCCAAGGTTCAGAGAATAATTCTATAAAATGAGATCACTGTGCTGACCCCTCACATTCTTTCTTTTCCAAGAAGCAATTTATCTGCAGCTCTGGCTGGCCTAAGTAGAGAGGATATGTCACATTCTCCAGCAAACTCTCTTTATTTGCAAGAGAAATACAGGCATGAAATAATGTTGATAAGAGGAAACCAAGTTACCTTGAATGGGGAGACTTTTGTGACTCTTTTCATAGACCAGATCCTGAAACTCAGGAAAACCAAGTTAATTTCTCCTAACTATAAAACCTATAAGAATTAATGGCTAAGAAGCCAACTAAAACCGGTCAGCATGGGCTGACCTACAATTGTCATGCAGTGAGTACTTGAAAGTCTGATGTCATCTTGATGTCAATCAAAAGTCAAGAGGTAGACCTGGATGAGTCTCTTTTGAAACTTCTCTGGGATCCTTAATAAAAGTGGAGTTTTACATTGTTCTTCTGCTCTCTGAGAGGACCCACTCTCTCCCATGAGTGTCTCTTTTTCCCCTATACCTTCCATAAATTCATTTCTGTTACTTGAGTGAGACATCTAAAATCTTTCTGACTTGATCACAAGAATCAGGGTCTAAAGAGGGATCTTCGTGCTGCCTCTATACCACTTCTAAAGAATTAAAAGTCTGCATACTATAGTTATTTATGCATACTCATGTTTATAGCAACACCATTTATAAGAGCTGAATTATGGAACAAGCCAAAGTGTCTATCAATGGATGAATGAATAAAGAATGTGATATATGTAAACAATGTCATTTCATCTAGGCATAAAGAAAAATGAAATTGTCATTTACATAAAAATTTATGGAACTTGAGAACATTATGCTAAGCCAAATAAGGCAAACTTAAAAAGTAAAGGGTCCTATGTTTTCTTTCACATGTGGAAGCTAGGGAGGAATAAGGAAGAGAAATGTGAGGGAGGATCTCCTGACAATCAAAGGCAGATCAGTGAAATAGAATAAAGAGACCAGGAAAATGTGAGGTTTGGTAAGACCCTAGATGGCCAACAAATTTCTTCACCCCAAACACAAAATCTTCAAAACCTTCATCCATGTTCACTAACAGACCTCTGTTAATAGATTATACAGAAAGGTAATTGTATCCAGAAGCAGAACTCTAGGTTCACAGTGACTCTACACCATTTTCTTTGAGTGAAATATGTAACTTGATTATGTCTCTGAAATGCTGCATCAGCCTTCATGACTGTCAATCCTATACAGAGGTTCTTTTGTCCCTGTATCCTGATCAATATTTTACAGAATCCAGCATTGTAATTTTTTAACTAATTGTTAAAAGCAAAATAATATCTCATTATGTTTACATTTTTATATTTCTAAAGATTAATAAATCTAAGTATTTTCTTTTAAGTTTTTTTAAATTTTTTTAAATTTTATTTCTTTTTATTTTACTGGGGATTGAAGCCAGAGGTGCTCCACCACTGAGTTAAATCCCAACTTCTTCTTCTTCTTCATTTTTTTTTTAAATTTTAAGACAGTGTCTTGATAAGTGGCCCAGACTGATCTCAAACATTCTCCTGTCTCAGTCTTTCCAAGTTGTTGGGATAACAGGCATGCATGCACCTTCCTATGATTTCATGGAATTTCTCCTTAAGATTCCAGGACTTAAAAATGTAACTCAATTTCACACTACACGTGTCATTTTCATTTTACACAATGGGAAAATTCATTCCTAATTTAAATATTAATAACTTATTAGTGAATAATAGGTATGTTTTAGTCAGCTATTTTGCAGCTGTGACCAAAAGACCTGATGAGAACAATTTTAGAGGAGGGAAAGTTTATTTGTTGCCCACAGTTTCAGAGGTCTCAGTCCATAGACAGCAGACTCCATTGCTCTGGGCCCAGGTGTGACAGAACATCATGGCAGAAGAGTGTGGTGGAGGAAGGCGGCTCATGACTTGACAACCAGGAAGAAGGGGGGGCGGGGAGACAGCTCCACTATTCAGGATCAAATATATATACTTCAGTGGCAACCCTCAGTGTCCTACCTCCTCTAGTCATGCTCCTCTGCCTACCATTACCACCCAGTTAATTCATTCAAGTGGATCAGTGTGCTGATTAGGTAAAGACTCTCATAAACCAATAGTTACACCTCTTAATTTCTTGCATTGTCTCACACAGGAGTTTTGTTTTGTTTTTTGAAACATCTCATATCTAAGCCATAATAAAGTGAGGTAGTCTTGATAGTAAGAAAAAAGTAAATGACAAAGAAAATTTCCTTTTTTTGACTTGGGAAATTAAAATAGAAAATACAGAAAAGGGAAAATGTATTCATGGATGTGAGATGTGCTTCCATTCCTTGGGTCATTGTTGTGAGTATGGTTCTTTAGTCATTTGAGTTGCATTTGTGTCTCCACAAGCAGTGTGGGTCCCGCCTCCTAGCACAGGCTGCCTCCTCTGGTACTTGTTGCTTATTTTCACCAAGGACCGGGCAACAATATCCAACCTGTGCTGAGGCTGGAGGCTGTGTGTAAGACTGCTGGAGGAAGAGGGTGGTGGAACTCTATAAAGCTTCTGAGCTGTGACTAAATGCTAATACGTCCCTGCTGTATCACCACAGCTTTGAATACAACACCTAGAGCAGCTACCAATACTGAAAACACATCTATTTTAAATAGATGTTCCTATTGCAGTGAGTTGATGTCAGCCTGCTAGCCTTATAAATTTTCCAGATGACAGGAAAGAGATCTAAAGTCTCCTCTTTTCTTAGAAGTATTTAAAATGGCATTCAGAATACAAGCCAATCTGTTTGGCCAAACTGGTTGAACATTCATTCCATGTAATACGTGCCAATCATTTTCCTATTCACCAAGATAATTTGTTGTGTAATACAATGAAAAATTAGCCCTTATCAAAATATCATCATAAACAGAAATCACTCAAGATTTATGATAAGAAACAGATCAGTGAATACATTTCTAAAATATGTAATAAATGACTTCTGCTTTTAAGAAGATGGGATAGACATAGTTTTCCATTTTCTGCCTGATCAATATAATTAAAACCCTGAACATTATGCATAAAACAAAGAGTGAGAAAGCTCCAAAGGAGGTTTAACAATGAAGGTCTATAAAGACTTTGGGACCTGAGGAATAATATGCTGCTGAATTCCCAGTGTTTTCTTTTTTGCTTTTTATATCCCAGATTTGGAGCTGAAAAAACAAGTATTCCAGAAATGCAATGCACATAGGAAGTAAAAATGCCCTGCTCCCTTTAACTAAAGGTACATGAAAGCAATAGTATGTTCCTTTATAGATAGTGATTCCTCTAATTCAACCAAATCCCACCAACATTGTCCCTCTCGTACCATGTTAACCAAGGCCAAATTGGGAACATTTCCACCATAAGGAAGCTATAAAGAGATACCTCAAGGGACTCACAAGGGTCATGTCAAAGGAGGACACCACCTGTTAAAAACTGATCTCTGTACAGTGTCCATAGAAGCTCTCTGGGGATGTTATACTTCTACCAGACCTGGCAATAATAAAGTGCCTTCTCTCTGCCCCTTCCAACTGGGATGGTGTCAGAGAAAAAAAAAAAGTCAATAATGAAACTTGAAACATCATAAAGGAGGGAGAACATGATAAACAAAAATATGGACAGGTAAAAATTGGCTTTTCTTTCCTTGAGTTTCTGAATTATGTTTAACAGGTAAGGAAAAAATGTTCAATATAGTTCTAAATATGTACATATGAAAAATTTAAGGATATGGTATAAAAAATAGGCAAAGGAAAAAAGTCTTAAAGGGCAATAAGTTTTGTAGACTTCCAACTGATAAAATGATGACATCAATAAACCCTGGTGCACAGGTAGCATGATACCTAGTGAAACCACCAAAAATCTACAGGAAGAAAGGCATGCAAATACACTCAGAGTCACAAAAAAGACAACAGAGAGACACATAGCTAGAAGAGCAAACAAAAACAAAAAATAAAATGTCAGACATTAGTCAAAATATATCAGCAGTTACATGAAATATGAAGGACCTACATACATGAATTAGAAGACAAACATAGTGTGGGATAAAAATTCATGAACCAAATATATGCTATTTGCTAGGAACTTAGATATATAATAGTGCAGTGAGGTTTAAATGGAACTATATTTCACTTGAAAGACATTTGCTAGAGACAGTATGGGGCATTATGTAATGATAAAAGGGTTAGTCCACCCAGAAAACAAATCAATCCTAAATGTGTATGCACTAAATATTAGAACAGAAAAATATATGAAGAAAAATAAGAGAGAATTAAAAAAGAAATAGATAAATTTGTACCTATATCTAGAAACTTCAATGTGCTTCCCTCAGTAACTGTAGAACAACTACACTGAAAATCAGCAAGGAAAGAGTAAAAATATCAATACTTTTGATCAAAAGTTTCTCATCAATACTTATTAAATATTACTCAACAATGGAAAAACTTAACTTTATATCTAAGTGTTCATCAAAAAAAAAAAACAAGATAGGCCATATTTTGAGCCATCAAACAAACCTTGGCAAACTGAAAATAATTGTGTTCTCTAAACACAAGTAAACTAGAAATGAATAACAGAAAAAAAGGAAATACTCAAGACATTTGAAACCAACATTATTCTAAATATACCATGGGTCAAGGAGGAGATCACAAGGAAATTTTAAAAAGCACCATGAACTGAGGAAAACCAAAAATACAACACATCAAAATACGTAGGGCAAAAGAGTGAAGTTTATAGCTCTAAAGTTATTTATTAGAAATGTAGAAAAGCCTTTACTTAACAATGTGAGCACTTAGCGGGTGGTCTTGCTCAAGTGGTAGAGCACTTGCCTCACATTCATGAGGACCCGGGTTTCATCCCTCAAACTACCAACAAATATAGAATTGAAATCACAAATAAACAGAAAAATTAAATTTAAGCTTCCTTATCAAGAACTTAGAAAAATAATATAAAGACAGCAGACTCAGGGCTGGGGATGTGGCTCAAGCAGTATCGCGCTCGACTGGCATGCACAGGGGCTCTGGGTTCGATCCTCAGCGCCATATAAAAAATAAAGATGTTGTGTCCACTGAAAACTAAAAAATAAAAATTAAAAAATTCTCTCTCTCTCTCTCTCTCTCTCTCTCTCTCTCTTTAAAAAAAGAAAGAAAGAAAGCAGACTCAAAAGCAAGCAGAAGTTGGAAATTAACAAAGATAAGAACAGAAAGGAATGAAATTGAAGACAGGGAGAATATCAATAATACAAAGAGTTATTGTTTAAAGATTAAATAAAATCAGCAATCCTCTAGACAAAAAGAGAGAGAGAAATGGAGAGAGAGAGAGAGAGAGAGAGAGAGAGAGAGAGAGAGAGAAATGGAGAGAGACAGAGCTGTAGAGAGAGAGAGAGAACACAAAAAACTTCCAATATCAGGAAAGAATCAAGCATAAAAAGACAATAGGGGAGCCAGGTGTGATGGCACAGGCCTGTAGTACCAGCAGCTCCAAAGGCTGAAACAGAAGGATCAAGAGTTCAAAACGAACTTCCACAATGACGAGGAGCTAAGCAACTCAATGAGACCTGTCTCTAAATAAATAAGTATGTGGCTCAGTGGTTGAGTGAGTTCAAACCCTGGTACACTTCCCAGCCAAAAAAAGACAATAAAGGGATAACCAAAAACTCTGCACATGTAAATTCAAAAACTTGGACAAAAGATAAGTAAGCTTCAAAAACCATAAACTACTATAATTCACATAATACGAAATGGATAATTAGAATACATCTACCACTATTATGGAACAGGTTCAAAAGTTCTCAAGGAAAAAAAAATCTTCAGAAGCAGATGATTTCACTGGAGAAGTCTGTCATACATCCATTCCTTAAAATCTCACACCCTAAATTGTTTCACATTTTTCCACATTAAAATGAGACCAAATCGGCACAAACAAAAATGAAAACAAAACAAATCTATAGACCACTCTTTAACAAAATATTAGCAAATAGAATTCAGCAACACACAACAAGAATTATAAAGTATGACCAAGTAGGATCTGTTTCAAGCATAGTTCAATATTTGCTAATCCAAGTAATCCATAATATCAACAGGCCAAAATACTAAAATTGCAAAATCAAATCAATTTATGCAGGAAAAAAACACTTGACAAAATTCAACTCACATTCATGACAAAAATATTCAGAAATATAGGAATAGAGGGATTTTTTTTCAACTTGATTAAAACATGTACAAAGATTATACATAAAATTATTGGTAATGGGGAAGAGTCAATATTTTTCAACTAAAATTGGGATCAAGGCAAGGATGTTTGCTCTCGCCACTCTTTATCAACAGAGTGATAGTAGTTCTAGCTTATGCAGCAAGGCAAGAAAATGAATTAAAAGCACACAGTTTAGAAAGCAAGAAGTAAATGTTCATACTTGTAGACTATAGAATTGTCTGCATAAGAAATCACAAATAGTCTTTGATACATATATCCATGTAGGCATACATAAAAACAAAAGTCAAACA
Source organism: Marmota monax (assembly GCF_021218885.2). Classification (NCBI taxonomy): domain Eukaryota; kingdom Metazoa; phylum Chordata; class Mammalia; order Rodentia; family Sciuridae; genus Marmota; species Marmota monax. Next base: position 2,672,932 of record NW_026692881.1, read on the forward strand.
AAATTCTACCAGAACTTATAGATGAATTCAGCAAGTTTACAGGATAAAAAGATGTTTAGCTTGGAAATTTCTTTAAAAACTAACTTATATCTACAACCTGATCCAGAAATCACACTCCTGAGCATTTATCCCAGCAGAATGGAGAGTTTGTTTACATAAAACCTCTACATGAATATTTATAGCAGCTTTATTTGCACTAGCCAAATACTGGAAGCAACCCCATGTCCTTCTGTGGATGAATTGTAAAATTAATTTGAGAATATCCTTACCATTAATACTCAACACATATGAACTAATCATTTATGTAAAAAAAAAAAAACAGACTCGATGGATCTCCAAGAATGATTCTAATTTTTTTTTTTTAGAAAGCAATCCTAAAATGCTAACACTATGATTCCACTTTCATAATATTCCTTTTTCTTTTTTAGTATTGGAGATTGATCCCAAGGGCACTTCAGCACTGAGCTGCATTCCCAATCCTTTTAATTTTTATTTCAAGACAGGGTTTCTGCTAAGTTACTGAAACTGTCCTCAAACTTACAATCCTCTTGTCTCAGCCTCCAGAGTCACTGGAATTACAGGCACATACTACCACACCCAGTTTATAGTGTTTTGATATGAGAAATTTGTAGAAATTTAGAACAAATTAATGGTTTCCAAAGTTTAAGGAGGGATGGAGATTAGAAAGAAGTAGGTGTGTATGATAAATACAAGCAGAATATGAAGAATCCTTGACTGAAAGAAATATCTGGGAATAACTGCATCAATGTCAACATCCTGTTGGTGACATTATACACCAACATGTAGATGAAGATTTTTCTGAATATGTTATCATTTTGGGAAACTGGTAAAGTGCACACTGGATTCTTCCAATTGCATTCGAATCTATGATTGTTTCAAACTTATGAAAATATTAAAATGTTTATAGATAGATAACATGTACCTGAATGCATCTATCCTCTGTCAATCCTATCATTTATCTAATCTTTTTCCTGATATAATGTCTAATTATGAAGTGCCAGTTGTACCTGAATATTTAATTATAAGAAACATTAAATATAAAAAATATTTTACCGGGGAAAATTATTTCAACATTAAATAAAGTATTCAATAATTATAGAAAATTTAGGAACATATTGAAAAAATAGTACTACTGAAGATCATCAGTATATTTTTTGAAATTAAGATACAGGAATAATTTATAGCAATGAGACAAGAAAAAAATCAATCATTTGGAAATTAAGTTATGTGTGAATATTTAGATAAGTTAAATACTTAATATAAATAATAATCAGTGTTTTTAAAAGCAGTGGAATCCTGTAAATTGGAATTCTGGTTCTCAAGCTTGGGATGTGTCCCGTGCCAGTGGGTGAAGGTCCCACCCAGGATGGCATTCACATAGCAGCTCCATGGGCAGCAGCAGGTGCTGGAATCAGAAAAATCAACAGACCCACATCAAAAGAGTCCAGCATGGGTTTTCATTTCATATGGGATGTAGTATTTTTTTTATTACAGAGCCATACTTTTTTTTTTAAGTTGAGATCTGAATGTGATTTCAAATTGTGTCAGACATTAAATGTTTTAAAGCTATAACAAAGTTAAAAATTTCTACTTTTTGTTTTTCATTTAACTGTTCTTTTATCTATTAAATCATTATATATGGATGCGGAAGTTTTGTTTCTCCTCTTAGCATTTGCTTCTATAACCAGAAATAAAATTATATGTTAATATGAGGCACTCAATAAAGGAATAGAGCAAGTTGATAATAGTAGAAAATGTAAAAGATACAAAATATGAAAGATATATTCTCTAACATAAACTATACTTATAAGTAAATTACAGACAAATTAATGTAAAAATATATTGCAAAGAACTAGAAGCAGAAATAGATAATATTTTTTCTATAATTTTGGCTTCAGGAAGGGCCTTCTTAGAAACCTTTACTTATTTAACTTGATATTAAGTTAACATTATTCCTGATTTTAAAACCATAAAGAGGATATACAGTGGAAAGTTTCTTTTTCTATTTTACTCATCCCACACTCTCATCCCTGTAAGGAATTAAGCTAATAATTTTCTCTATGACCTTCTAAATGTGCCAACATAAGCAAAATGTGCACTTCTATTTCCCCTTTTTTATATAAATAGATGCATACTCTTCATACTGTTTTACCACCCTGGTGGTGGTGGGGGGGGACAGCTGAACTTAAGGTCGCTCCTGTGAATTTCTAGGGACACCAAATAAAACACAGACACTCACTTCACCTTTAAACAAGCTTCAGGAAAGTTCCTCCACTCACGGTCTCAAGCTCCCCAAATGGGAAAGCGAGGGAAAGTCACCAGAGGCTGGCGAGAGAAAGTAAGCACATTTAGAAGTAGGCTTTTATTGGGGGAACCTCGTTTTTAGAAAGTTCCATCCAAAAAAAGTTAAGAAGGGGCAGAGTTACAAAGGATAGGTGAGTAAAATTGGACCCAATGGCTGTAGGGTGACACCTACATCTCAAAATGCATCCTCAAACTTCCAGGGGGCAATATCCAAGTCACTACAAGATGTAGTGATGGTCAAAGCCTCTCTGCTCTGAGAAGAAAGACAGGAATCATGCAGAGTGACTCCCCACACTGTATTGAACTTTTTTCTTCCACTTAACAGTTTTTCTCAGGAACAACAATAACTAAAACACAGTACCGACTTTTGTGTCCTGTTCTAATTATTTTTCAAATATTTATTCACATAATACCTCACAATAATCCTAAGAGGGAGGCAATACTTATTTTTTCATATAATAAAAAGGTTGTGAAGTTTAAGTTTCTCTTATTTCATATCCATATTTCAAAGTCAAGATTTTTAAAAATGATGCTTTAATGTGTTAATACCATCCTGTACTACCAGGTAAGTGTTTTACACCATACTATAGCTACAAAGTATTGTATTGCCTGGATGTACTATAATTTATAAAATTGGTCCTCTACTGATTTTATTTCTATCTTTTATTATTAAAAATGTACAATATATACCATTATAGTATTTCTACTTGCACTTGTTTGAAATGCAGAATAAATTTGTTAGAAGTAGAATATCTGGGTAAAAAATATGAGTATTTATTATTTAGACAGATATTTGCCATATCACTTTCAATTTTGGGTTTCATCGATATGTACTCACATCAGTAATGGAAAGAAAGAAAAGTGGTTGAACAGATATAAAACAAATTACTCTTATACCTGTACTGTTTGTAATACTTGGATAAAGATGGATATTTTTCAGAATTGCCTGTTGTGCTTTGTTTTCCATTGAGGTAAGAGTTAGAAAAGATCAATTTGTGCCTTCCCTCTATATTTTCCCTACCTAATATACCTCCACCCCTTTCTACTCATTCCCTCTACTTACAGATTTTAAAGCATGTTTTGCAATTTTAATTATTTTTACTTCAGCCCCCTTCTTTTTCGAGGCAGAAGAAAGAGCACTTCAAAAGTCAATACACAACTTTAAATGTACTGAAATCTGGCCTACTTCTTTCATAGTCATTCTCACATGTAGTGAGATGGGACATAGAGCCTTATCTCAGGTAAGGCTCGGTTCTTCATAAATCTTAAGTACTGTAGTTCTGAAACTGATCTTGGCTTTTTAAACATCATTTTATAAAGCCTACATAAATTGTTGTGAACTTGAGCAAACACAACATAATATCACATCTAAAACATGAATTAAAGAAAGGCTGAAAGCTTTTAACCTTTTGTAGAAAAGTAGCAAAGTACTTTTGTGTTTTGCAATAAAACCTTTACACAGATTAGGCTCTCATTAACTTAAAAATACATTTAAATTGTATCTCAGTGTAAAAAGTAACATGGAACTTTACATATCTTATTGATAACAAGTCCAGTTATAGAACACAAATGATAAATAAATTTCCAACATGTAATTTTAAGCCTAAAATTACCATACAACTTTAGAACATCAGCTTGATATAATGCTCTTTCTAAAGCTTCTACCTAACAGACTTGTATACCTGGAAGATATGAACACATTAATAGCACCAATTACATTGATGTTTTTATATTAACCAAGTTTAGCTTTTAAAGAAATAACATAGCACAATTCTCTAAAACAACAGCACTTGTTTAACCAGCTGTTTAATTTCTTTAAGATTACTTGTTCAAAAACTTACACTTATAAGCAACTTACACAAACCTTCTTTATATCATTTACTTAAACCCTCTTAATTACTTAATCATATAGACTCTTATCCAGAAACACATTTTCCCTCTATTAAATCCATACCTAGAACCTTCTAGTTTTTTCTTTTTCATCTGTTAACCTCCTTCTGTTCACATTTTGAAACAATATTTGTAAATTTTTGAATTTAAGCTGATTTATCATTTTATTAGGTCCTTTTTTGAACACCTAGAAAAACTTAGAAGCTTAATTTAAGACCTCTTTATCTATTTACCAAATTTAAATTGAGCCATTTGAATCACATGAATCAAAGATATTTGTGTCCAAAAGTTGGTTTTTGACATGATTACCAGGATCTCAAACAGGGGATTATAATGTATAACTCTGCCAAAATTCAAGGTAGCTATTACATAAACTAAATATGTTTTTACCCTAGTTAATTTTATTTTGTAGTTTTCTTATAAATGATCTAAAGATTGCCTGTTAATGTTTTGCAAAGGTACTGCTTTAAGAACACACAACCTGGGTTAATTTAAGATAAGGAGTTATCACCTACAGGAGAGAGAGATAGACATTAAAGCCCAGTACTCTTAATATAAGGCTGTTGAAACTTATTTGCTGGATGTTTAAGATTAAGTTTTAAAATTAAAGTTAAATTAAAAGGGCCAAGAAAACCAATATTTGGCACTAGCAGAACTGAGAAGCTGCTGTAAGTTCCCCGAGGACTCCCAGGGAAACTCAGCTGACTGTTAATAGATAGAAACAAAAGTCAGTTTGACTTGCTTCATCTTAAACACTTAGCAAAAACAGTCAAAGCTGAAACACAGCTATCCCTGGGCATTTTAAATAATAATAATAGTTAAATGTAACTTCCAAAAATAAGTAAACTGGAGGCTACAAAAGAGATTCTCAGACAGGAATGCCTGATAACTATCAAAAGGAACTGCCAGAGTAGTTTTTAGTTTAAGGCCTTTATTTCTAACCTACACAGGTAGGCTTAGTGTTTGCTAGTATGGTTATCCAGCCCTAAGTAACAGAGTTAAAGATTTCTCTATTAGACACAGAGGTCATACTAGTAAAAGGATTTTACAAGACCAGATGACATTAAATTATTAAACTGTATCTTAAGGAAAAGGACATCTGTAACCCTAAAAGTTAAATGTTGTGTTTACATCCCTGACATTTCTGGCAATGTGACAAATATCCTTAAAGATTTACATGCTCAGATAGAAGCCATGTCCTCAGCAACTTTGTCATGGAAACAATATCTTAGCTCCTAGTTCTTAGTACTTCCTGGTGGAAAACATTGTTAGTCTTTGTCTTTGCCATCATACTCATTGGCATATTCCTGTGCTATGGCATTTATTGCTGCATCAATATGGTTCCAGTACTAATGAATTCTTGTTTCTCTTATAGACCACCCATCACTTAAATGGCCCTCCAGCCTATTACTTCTCAATCAGACTTCTATCATGGACCACTCAATAGACCCGATTTTTAAAGGGGGACTCCAAACTGCTTGCCCCACATCGTCCCTTTTCAGCCTGAAGAAGCCAGAAAGATCTTCTGCGCCCCCCTTCCTTACAGCAGTAAGGAGTTCCCAAATTAGAGGGGGGAATGAAGCCAGATTTAAAGTTAGGTAGTCAGTGTAGTTAGATAAATCTAATCTAATATCGAGTGAAATCTAAAATGAAGGCCATGCGGAGAATGACTCAGGGAAAACACAGGACAACTCATGGAATGTTAATGAAGTCCTAAAAAGGCCCTAGGCCAAAGTCCACCTCAAAGAAATGTTAATGAACAGCCCCCAGCAAAAAGGTGCTGACTCAGAAGTCCTTCCTGACCAGATTACTTCTTTGGCCCACCTGTGTCCCACCCCTGGGCCTTCCCACCTATATTCCATCACTGAAAGAACTATAAAAAGGGGAGACAACATCCCTTCCACGGATTCCACCTCTTGGGTCCCCTTCTTCCTCTGGGAGAAGTCTTTTCTGCTGTCCTTTAATAAACTTCTAATTTCTACTCTGAAAAATAAAAAAAAGTCAATACACATTCCTATCTTTATAAAAACCATGTTGAGGAGATTGGCAAACATGATCCATGGGCCCTTCTGAGTGAAACAAGGAGTAGGTGGCCCTCTCAGTGCTTAGGAGAAGAAACCACTGGGGTATTCAAACTGCAGGGGAAAACTGTCATGCTCAGTGGTAACAGGTCTTCCTTAAAATGGCAAGACCTCAGAGACAATTGATGCACAATGATCAAGGGGAGGAGGACCTAAAATGCAGGAGACAAGGTCTCCTCAAAGCGTCCTGTGACACAAATACGGTTCAGAAAGGGTCCAGCCAGTAGTGCTAAAGACATCCACAGTTTTGCAAAATCCACCACAAGAGTTTCCAGCGATAGATGATGAACCACCAAATGGGGATTCTGCAAAGTTTAGTGACACTATTGGATTCCAAGGCATTTTCAGATATTGTGAAGACATCAGATATTGTGAAGACGTAATGGTTAAAAGCTAATTTCTATTTCTTCAGTGGGATGTGTGTGTTATGGGGAGTGTTCTAAGCCATGCTTAAGGCACTTAATGTAAAGTTATTTCATCCCTAAATGGTGGAAAATTCACTAAGAGCAGAGGTTACTGCTCTTCCTCCTCTCTGACAAGTGACTGTTAAGAGTTTGGCAAACAGAGACATTTCTGTACCTAGTATTGATTCATTATTAGATTGCTTAGAAAAGTCAAAAGGGAAGAGCTCTATGTGGAAATTATATTCAGCAGTTGATGATTTAAATGAATGGCACTTAAGAATTCTGTTACCTGATACTGAAATCCCTCCTTTTTAACCCCTGGATTCAAGTTGCGTTGGCACTGAACACACAGACTTTGTCCTCAGGTGATAGTGACAAAGTTATGATGTTACTTTGCTTTAGGATATTGTTCCTTTATTACCCAAAGAGAGTATTCAGCAAGCTCCTAAAGATTTTCTTGAAAATGTGGCAACAAATACTGAATGTGTAGATATTGAACCATTTCTCTCAACCTCTCAGCAGTTAATGTGATTATGAAACCCCAGGACAGGTTCCAGGAAAATCCATATGAGTTTTGTTTTCATCAACCAAGAGACATTTGAGGTAGATGATTCATCTCCTTTTAGTTTAGTGCCTTAGGTCTATCTTTAAAAAGTCCTACCATCTAGTGAAATTGGAATTACTTTTGTCCTATTTTATCTTGGTTCAATTTCATCAGTAACTGCTTGGAGATATCTGGTGAAAATACAAGTAGTTATTTGTTTAAAAATTCCGTGAAGGGATTATTTATTTTTGGTTGGTAACAAAGATGTAATGTATATAAACCTCCATAAAAAGCAGAATTTGGTTTTGTTTCCGGATGTTCATTGAGAAAATATGTGTTTTTTTTTCCTAAAATGTAAATAAAAAGCATGCTTATCCTTAAATAAATCAGTACTTTCAAGGAATAGCAAAAAAAAAAAACAAAACTTCCTTGATGATCATTATTCAAAAAACAAGAAAACTAAACTGTTTTCAAGATTGTTTTTTTTTTTTTTTTGTCCCCTTCTCTTTTTGCATTCATTCTGTTCTTGTATCTGCTTGTGGTAGCACTACAGAGGTGAGAGATCAGAGCAAACATGGAAAATGCTGTTGGTATCCTACCCAGAGCCTGTCAACCAACAGGGCTGATTCAAGCATCTGCCAGCTGTTTTCAGTATTTTTTTGCTTGGGGCTCAGAACCTGTTGCCAGGAGCACTTCCCACTGCTATAGGATCCACTTTACCAGAGAGTCATTCCTTAGTTAAAGGTGGGCTTGTCTGAGGATGCAATACACCAAACCTCTCACATCAAGTGGGAACACCTGACCCAGGGGTCCCAATGGATCAGGAAGTTCTAGACTACTTGAGACAATTGCTTGCTTGAATCTTTTCCCTTCACTCTCTGCTTTCCTCACTTCCTTATGTATATTCGCTAAGAGAGTACTCCTTTAATGAATTCTTGGCAACCCATCTCCTTCTCACTGTTTCTAGGGAGCCAGAGTTTGGCATATCTTCCAAATCCTTAGATATTTCAATAACAAGGGGGAAAGACATTTATGTGTAGAGGATTCACATAAGCATCAATATGGAAGCAACAATAAGAACAAATTGCAAAAGCCTGAGACAACCATGCTAAGGAAAGTGCAGGTTGGAGTACACATTGTCAAGTGGGAGGAAGGCAGGAAGTGGAGTCCTGGTGAGAGGCTAGACTGTAAGATGGATTCCTCCAGCTTCTAAAGGTTATCAATGCCTCATTTCCCCTAGGCTTGCACTGGAGCCCTGAGTTGGAGTGAATCCAAGTGTACTATATCAGGTCTAAATTCTCCCTTTTCTGTGAATCCCTGGGCTTTGCCTTCTTTTGTGTGCAGGTTTCAGTGGGTAACTGCAGCAGTCACAGGTATTACAGGGTGACATTATGATGCCCTAAGGCTTAAGGTGTCTTTTGCTTCCTTTGACTTGTACAACTCAAAACCAAAAAATCTCTTTCATTTGCCATTTTCCCAGATCCCTGAGTAACATGAACCCACCAGCCCATGATACCAGTCAGTCCATGCTGCTTGATTAAATATAAAACAGGAGGTTATTGCTTAAGATGTAAATAGTAAGCCCTATAAAATAGCTAAGACCCTCTGACTCTCATTAAACCATCTCCTAAATGTCTTGCACTTGCAAGTTGCCTGCAATGCTCCCTGTTCGCTAAGATGGATGTGAGCTGCTTACATCCACTTCTAAAATCTCTTCTTAGGATCTCTCTGTGGAACCTGAATAAGCCATTATAAGAGAAGCTGACCTGTAACTCTGTTTTCATTTCTGAGCAATAGCTTCCTGTCCAGTGTGAGAGAAGGCAGGAAAATTCCATGAATCATAGATTACACCAAACTCCAAAGTTTATATTTCACTCGCTTGCTGATATTTTGAATTCAGAGTAACAAATACTATCTGTGTGCCAGCTTAGTCAACTTGAAGTCTTTACGATCCTCTTGCCTCAAAGGCAGCTCTACCCTGTAGAGATATTGAGGAAAAGCATGGGCAGATATGACCCATTTTTCAAGCAGATCATCCTTCAGAATCTGGTATGAGGAAAGGTGCTGAGTTCAGAGCTGAGCTGTGGTAGCTCACTGATATTTCTAGGCTCTGACTTTATAATCTGATATGTTTGTTGTCTGTAATCTGACATTTGTCTAATTACAGTAATACATAAAAAAAGCAGAAAAAACTACAAAATACAGCACATCCATAATAATAATGACAACATCCAAAATAATGACTATTTATATTGACAAATTAAGACATTTTGATGTAGCTGATTCAATGCAGTCACTTTTGCGGGACTTCATTGCAGGAGACATTTTGAGGAAGTGCTCTTAGTGCAATTATCTCGCTAATGCCTCACAAAAATGACTCCCTTAAAATACAAGTCCATGTGCGTCATAAGGTAGTGCCACATGGATGCATGATCTTTCCTCACTCACCCTCATTCCAACTGATTAAGCAGATGGATGGATGGAAAGGAAACAGGACAAGCATAAACAGGCCTGCATTTTGTAGTTCTTCAAAATGCAATGTTTCCTGGAGACGATGTGGCACTTGGTCATGATATTCTAAATGCTATCAATTTGATACATGTATCCTGAAAAGCAACGGGTTTAAATAGAAATGAGTACTTGGATTTAAATTATCATTTGGGGTGTGCATGCACATGCATAAGTGCGCACATTTACCTAACCACATGTGCAAATATTTCTCTCTGGCTACATTGTTTATAATAGCAAAATGTTGCAAACATCCTAAGTGGCAATTAACTGGGGAATCAATTAAACACATTTATTGTAAAACCATACAAAGGAATTCTGGGTAACAAATGAAAATAATTTTACATATGTATTTGTGCATAAAAATTTGGAAAAGACTGAATTATATCATGCTATGATTGCAGTTTGCCCTCCATTTTTCCACTTTAAGAATTTTTAATTATTTGTATATATACATCATATTGGGAGGCTCAGATTTAAAGATAATAAACAGGGACTGAATAAATATACTTAAATCCCACAAAAGAAGCTTTCATTAAAAAACGTGAAAAAAATTTTGAATAAAGAAAGATGGATAATGCTCATGAATTTCAAAAAATTAAACTTTACAAAAAGTAATTTATCTGTAATCTTGCGATTCTCTATCATATAATCTCTCCCCTCCAAAAAGAAAATCCACAATAAGTTGGTTTTTGAATTTAACAAAATCAGTTGAAAATTTTTCTTTAAAGTCTTAAAATGACAAACATTTAACATTCACATTTAATCTTTGTTCCTCAACAATAGTGAATGTAACTTTTAATAAAATGCACACAGAATAGTCATAAATGTGAGCAAATATGAAGCCACATATAACGGCTCAGTGTATTCCAACATTGAAATAGTGCTGATAGTATTATCTGATAATACAGAACTGGGACAAGAATGTAATAACAAAACAGAATATTAAAATTTTCCTAGCATAAGGAAAATTAAAAAAAAAAAAACTTTCTGAAACAATTTAACAAAAACCCAAACTCAAGTTGTAGAATCCCTAAAAATATTAATCATAACAGCTATTCATATCAGAAACTATGAGATAAAAGTTTATAGTTTTAATTGAAAACAGAAAAAGAGAAAGCAATGAACAGCGGAAAAGCAGAAGGATAGATTTAATAAGATAAAAGAGGAATGCAATCAATTAGAAATAACATAAACAGCAAAACCAATAAATAAGCCAAACATTGAATCCTTGAGCAAACCAATAATCTAGATATTGCAGGAGTAGAAAGAATAGATATATAAAATTTTAAAAATGAGCAAAGGGAAATCACTATAAATGGAGAAAATTAAAAGATTAATAAAATACTTTTTTTTTTTAGGGTGTACCATGGATTGATCTCAGGGACAGTAAACCACTGAGCCATATCCTCAGCCATATTTTATTTAGAGACAGAGTCTCACTGAGTTGCTTAGCACCTTGCTTTTTGCTGACCCTGGCTTTGAACTTGGGATCCTCCTGCCTCAGCCTCCCAAAGCAGCTGGGATTACAGGCTTGCGCCACTGTGACTAGCGAGGATACTTGTTTTGACTTTGCAAAACAAGTTGGAAATATAAGGGGAAAAAAATATTCTAGAAATTCTCACTAAAGTTAATTCACTCCAATACAAACAGAATACCTATGGGGAATGTGCTATGGAAAGAAATAGTTGTAAGAATACTATCTCCACCTCCCAAATCAACAAATCCAGGTATTTTCTTATTTCACTGCAGTTAAATAAATAAAAAAAAAGTAGGCATAGGAAAATAAGAAAGACAATCTCAATTTTCACTATTTGTCACCGATACTAGTGTGTACTTCAAAAATCAAAGACTGAAGTGACAAAAGCAATTATAATAAGGGCATCAGATAGACATAAAATTTAAGTAATTAATTTATTAATTTGATCATTCTCTGAGGATTGTACATGCTAGGCAGGCACTCCCATATTGAGCTATACTCCCATCATCAAAGCATAATCAATAGCTTTCCATTGAAAAACAGTTAAAGTACCTCTTTATAAACTTAACAAAACACACTGATTATAAGAAATAATTTTAAACATTTTTGAAAATCTAAAAGGAAGACTTGAAAATATGAAACCAATATTGTCATCTGCAAAAAGAAGAATTGTTTTTTCAGGTGACAATTATTCCTAGATTTATGATATCCCTGTTGATTTCTTAACCAGACAAATATGAGCTCTTGCATAAAATTAAATAAGAAAAATCTGAAAAATAATTAAAGAAAGGAGTAATCTATTTGATTTAAGTGCATAACAAAACTTGAAAAATAAAAAGAGCATGGTATAAATTAGAAAAAGAAATAAATTTGCAGAAGAAGTATATACAAATAGGTACAAAATGTTGCTATTAGAAACATAAATTAAACAAATTGGGAAATAATGAATCATATAGTAAATGTGACGTTTTGTGTATAGTCATTTAAAAGATAACAAATTACACATACCTTACTTCTTACACTAAAGTAAACTAAAATGAATCAAAGATATTAATATTTTTTAAAGTAAACTAAGGGTAATTAAAGGAAAATACATGTACAGGTAAACCCATTTTATAATAAAGAAGTGGGAAATCCTTGCCTTATGGTGATGAAAAATCCAGAAGTCTTTAAAAACTGCTAAATATTATTACATTAAAATATTTATGAATTTAATAAACAAGAAAATTAAAATATAAATGACCAACCACAAAACAATTTACAAATCCTATTGAAAATAATTCATAGTCTAATAATGAAAAATGCTTCCACTAATCAATAAGAAAAATGAACAACTAAATAAAAAATGGACAAAAGTTAAAGTTTCATTTCAAGCAAATTTATGTTGCTTCATCTCATTGTAATACAAGAAAAACAAAGAACATGCTTAAGACCAGCAAGAAGAAATCCCCAATTGCAAAATGGAACTATTAGAAAAAAATAAAAATTGAGCTGGGTATGGTGGTGCATGCCTATAATCCCAGCGATATGGGAGGCTGAGGCAGGAGGATTGGGAGTTCAAAGCCAGCCTCAATAATTTGGCGAGGCACTTAGCAACTCAGTGAGATCCTGTCTCTAAATAAAATACAAAAAAAAAAAAAAAAAAAAAAAACTGGGCACATCAATGTTTATAGCAGCACAATTCACAATAGCTAAACTGTAGAACCAACCTAGATGCCCTTCAATAGATGAATGGATTAAAAAAATGTGGCATACATAAACAGTGGAATATTACTCAGCAATAAAAGAGAATAAAATCATGGCATTTGCAAGTATATGGATGAAGTTAGAGAAGATAATGCTAAGTGAAGTTAGCCAATCCTCAAAAACCAAATGCCGAATGTTTTCTTTGATATAAGGAGGCTGATTCATAGTGGGATAGGGAGCGGAGCAGGAGCATGGGAGGAATAGATGAATTCTAGATAGGGTAGAAGGGTTGGAGAAGGGAGGGAGCATGGGGTTATTAATGATGGTGGACTGTGATGATCATTATTATCCAAAGTACAGGTATAAAGACATGAATTGGTGTGAATATATTATGTATACAACCAGAGATATAAAAAATTGTGCTTTATATGTGTAATAAGAATTGCAATGCATTCTACTGTCATATATAAATTTAAAAAATTTTAAAAATGGGAGCTGGGGATGTGGTTCAGTGGTTAAGTGCCCTGTGTTCAAACCCCAGTACCAAATAAATAAATAAATAGGTATGTAAATAGATAGATGGATAAGAGATGAGTTATTAACCATAGAATACTATAAGATTTCATGGATTCAAAGTCACATAAATGAATGAGTCCATGTATCAATAAGTAATCAGTTACCATGTTGGTGGGGACAACTCTTCTTTACCATAGAATTTCATGGAATCAGTGTAGAAGGAATGATAAAAAAAATCTTCACCAATTTTTTTGATAGATGCCAAAGTTAGTGGATGAGTGGATGATAAAAAAAAAAAATATTAGCAAAGCCTCAAATGATTTCTCAGAAGATACTCAATAATTACAAAGAGCAAAATGCAACACCATGGAAAACTACCGGGAACTTTTCAAACTGGATCAAATCCACATCATATTCCCTATAATACTGTAAAGGACAGGCCTTTATTTTGTGGTATTCTTGCCACAGAATCTAGTCAAGAAGAAACATAAGGCAGGACAACAATAGAGATGTTATACAAAAGAACAGGCCAGTTATCTTTAAAAGTGTCAAAGTTGTCACAGTTCCGCCTACCTTGCAGGCAGGGGGGGGGGGCGGGGGGGCGGCTCTGCCCCTCAGCAGGCCACTGGGCCTGTTCTGCAGGTGAAAACTACAGAACCCTAAAGAGAGAAATAGAAGAAGATCTTAGAAGATGGAAAAATATACCCTGTTCATGGATAGGCAGAACTAACATCATCAAAATGGCGATATTACCCAAAGTTCTCTATAGGTTTAATGCAATGCCAATCAAAATCCCAACAGCATTTCTTGTAGAAATAGATAAAGCAATTATGAAATTCATATGGAAAAATAAAAGACCCAGAATAGCAAAAACAACTCTAAGCAGGAAGTGTGAATCAGGCGGTATAGCGATACCAGACCTCAAACTATACTACAGAGCAATAGTAACAAAAACAGCATGGTACTGGTACCAAAACAGGCAGGTGGACCAATGGTACAGAATAGAGGACACAGAAACCAATCCACAAAACTACAACTATCTTATATTTGATAAAGGGGCTAAAAGCATGAAATGGAGGAAGGATAGCATCTTCAACAAATGGTGCTGGGAAAACTGGAAATCCATATGCAACAAAATTAAACTGAATCCCTTTCTCTCGCCATGCACAAAAGTTAACTCAAAATGGATCAAGGAGCTTGATATCAAATCAGAGACACGGCGTCTGATAGAAGAAAAAGTTGGCTACGATCTACATACTGTGGGGTCGGGCTCCAAATTCCTCAATAGGACACCCATAGCACAAGAGTTAATAACTAGCATCAACAAATGGGACTTACTCAAACTAAAAAGTTTTTTCTCAGCAAAAGGAACAATAAGAGAGGTAAATAAGGAGCCTACATCCTGGGAACAAATCTTTACTCCTCACACTTCAGATAGAGCCCTAATATCCAGAGTATACAAAGAACTCAAAAAATTAAACAATAAGAAAACAAATAACCCAATCAACAAATGGGCCAAGGACCTGAACAGACACTTCTCAGAGGAGGACATACAATCAATCAATAAGTATATGAAAAAATGCTCACCATCCAGTCAGAGAAATGCAAATCAAAACCACCCTAAGATACCATCTCACTCCAGTAAGATTGGCAGCCATTATGAAGTCAAACAACAACAAGTGCTGGTGAGGATGTGGGGGAAAAGGGTACACTTGTACATTGCTGGTGGGACTGCAAATTGGTGCAGCCAATTTGGAAAGCAGTATGGAGATTTCTTGGAAAGCTGGGAATGGAGCCACCATTTGACCCAGCTATTCCCCTTCTTGGTCTATTCCCTAAAGACCTAAAAAGAGCATGCTACAGGGACACTGCTACATTGATGTTCATAGCAGCACAATTCACAATAGCAAGACTGTGGAACCAACCTAGATGCCCTTCAATAGATGAATGGATTAAAAAAAATGTGGCAGTTATACACAATGGAGTATTACTCTGCATTAAAAAATGACAAAATCATAGAATTTGCAGGGAAATGGATGGCATTAGAACAGATTATGCTAAGTGAAGCTAGCCAATCCCTAAAAAACAAATGCCAAATGTTTTCTTTGATATAAGGAGAGTAACTAAGAACAGAGTTGGGAGGAAGAGCATGAGAAGAAGATTAACATTAAACAGGGACGAGAGGTGGGAGGGAACAGGAAAGAGAAGGGAAATTGCATGGAAATGGAAGGAGACCCTCATGGTTATACAAAATTACATACAAGAGGAAGTGAGGGGAAAGGGGAAAAAAAACAAGGGGGAGAAATGAATTACAGTAGATGGGGTAGAGAGAGAAGATGGGAGGGGCGGGGATGGGGGATAGTAGAGGATAGGAAAGGCAGCAGAATACAACAGACACTAGTATAGCAATATGTAAAACAGTGGATGTGTAACCGATGTGATGCTGAAATCTGTATACGGGGTAAAAATGGGAGTTCATAACCCACTTGAATCAAAGTGTGAAATATGATTTGTCAAGAACTATGTAATGTTTTGAACAACCAACAATAAA
Organism: Marmota monax; assembly: GCF_021218885.2. Taxonomy (NCBI): domain Eukaryota; kingdom Metazoa; phylum Chordata; class Mammalia; order Rodentia; family Sciuridae; genus Marmota; species Marmota monax. The sequence goes on from NW_026692881.1 coordinate 2,688,917, forward strand.
AATTTAAAAAAAAGTGTCAAAGTTATAAAAGGAGGGGGATAATATAGAGAGCTCTTCCAGATTAAAAGTATCTAATGACTTGTGAAAACTCAATGTATTGTATGTGAAAAGGACATCTGTAAAATAATTGGTGAAATGTGAATAAGTGTGTAAGTTATAAGTATGTATCCATGTTAATTTAATGATGTTGGTTAATGTCCTGCATTATGTAAAACGTTGATATTGGAGGGACATTGGTGATGAGTATTCCCAGTAATTCTTGGTGATTCAAATTCCCAGTAATTTTTACAACAATTTTTAAAATCTTTTAAAAATAAAAGTTGTTTATTAAAAATACTAGGAATATAATTTTTACTCATAATACTGACAAAGAATCAATTTTTTTATAACCGTGTTGTTCACTGTGTGGCAAAATAGAAAACTCAATACATTTTTGGTGAGGAGCATGAAACTGATGTGATTCCCACAGGATCTATCGAAATTTAAATCCTAAGACAAATTTTTAAACCATTTGGCTCAGCCTTTCTGCATGATGAATTTTACATACCAGTTACATTTGTGTGTGTCCAATATGGCACATACACAGGCCCATCACTGAAGCATCATTTGTAATAGAAAACCAAACTGCATTTATTTTTATCCCTAGAAGACTGGTTGACTCAAACATAAATAAATAAATAAATAAATAAATAATAAAACAGTATTCAATTAAATAGTTAAAAGAATAAGGACACATTTCATTCATTGCTGCTGAATAATATCTAAAGATTTGTAGTTACCTGGACAGGGCTTTATTTATAAAATTAGATGACTTATAACTACTCATACATATAAGATTGAAAGGAAATTATAAGAAACATGTCTTTCTAATAGCATGTTAGTAGGAAAGGGAGGAAAAAGATCTCAAAAGTCTCATACTTGTGTGTCCCAATTGTGTCTCACTAGAAATCCCAGTACCTGTATTGATTTTGATGGAAGTTACTTTGTATCTTAATATTGTATCACACTATGTGTTCATGATTTTCACTTAATTATTAGCTTTATGCTTTCATTATATTTATTCTGTGATGTTAAGGTCTTAATCAAATAATGTAAACTTTGGACACTCATTAATTATATTGGTTCAAAATAAAAGGCATTGCTATTTTTTCCCAAACAAATGTCTCCTTCCCAAAACACTTGCTTATATTGAAACAAATCTAAAATGATTTTATTAACTTATGAAAACAAGATTTTGATTCAGTATACATGTTGGCTTAACCATGTGGGCTTAATAGCTACATTAATAGTTCTTGGTAAGATACAGGCACAGAAATGCATTAAAACTCTGTTAGAGCAGCAGGGGGTAGTGGCACGCACCTGTAATCCTGATGACTTGGAGACTGAGGCAGCAAGATCCAAGTTCAAGGCCAGCTTCAGCAACATAGAGAGGCTCTGTCTCAAAATGAAAAATAAAATCTCTGTAAGAGAATCATGTCTCCAGCTATACAACAAATTTCATGAACTTATTATCTTGAGTAATTATTTAAAGTGGAAAAGATTTGCCAAGTATGGCCTTTGATAAATTGTGGTTTGGTGTAATAAAATGCATTTAACTAATTCAGCTAAGTTAAAAAGCTGTATTATCTTTAATCTTTGGTTCTAGAAATGGAAAATGAAGCAGGAATTCCAATTTGAATAAAAGCTATAAGAGTATGTGCATATGCTCACAGGGCTTTCATCTCATAAATTCTATACTCTCTGCCAAGACCAACACTATCAATGAAAATCAATTTGATATCCAAAGCTCTAATCTTGTTGCAATTAAAATCCATCATAACCTCCCTTTTTAGGAAGGGAAGGGTCCGAATCCTTCTCGCCAGAGTCTGCATTCTACACGACTTTGTATTAGACTATCTCAGACTTAATAAAATCTGAAGATTTTTAGCCCAAAACAACATCGTATGTCTTAGTTGCAATTTAATATCCTTACCTTATAGCAGGACTATGAATCCACCAAATATCTACTAAATTTTCACAGCAAGAAAAAGAATATGGTTGTATGAATGTGTGACCACAAATCCCATTATTACATATAAGTATAATGTCCCAATTTGAAAAAAAAAAAAAAAAACAGAGTCTATCTCCTACATGTCGTCTACCTTCTGTCATATTTAACATATATTGCCTCAGTCAAAATATGTTCAAAATATTTATAAAATATAGGAGCTATTAATCCCACTTTCAAATAAGGAAAGTGTCAAAGAAGTGATTTAATTTAGGATAGAAGTGTAGCCCATAGCCCTGAAGTGTCCACTGATACTTAGTTCTATATATTTATACAGTCTTTTCTCATGTATCTCCTCCACATGCCTCCTTAAACTCAATTAGTGATTTGATACACTTAGCATTTATGAATTTATCTAGGATAGTGATTTCACAAATTGTAATACGCTTAGGAATCATCCAAAGACCTTGTTAAAGTACAGATTCTGATTTGTAGGTCGGACTTCAGATATTCTGTTCAGTGCAAGCTTCTGGGTAATATACCTCTGCTACTCCATGAACCACACTTGAGTTGTGAAGCACCAGTACCTTCTCTCTCAGTGGAACATTTCGGCTATAAGCAAAAAGGCTTATGAAACATTCACCGTGTAAATTGATTTTCAAAAATTTCATGCTTCAGCCTCATCAGGTTGGCTCATCTAAACTGATTTTAAGCTTTACTAATGTTATGTATAAAAAGGATACCAGTGTCTGAATATACTTTTTCCTCTCTCACTACATAGGAAATACATAATTTTTTATTAACAATCTAAATTAATGACAAATTTGAAAAATAAATGGTAAAAAAAGTTCCCTGAAAACTGCAATCAGAAAAAAAAGAGGATGCTGAAAAATATTTTAATATTTATCTTTCTAGAATTACAATTAGTGTATATAGCACTTAATATCTATTAAACTATTAAATCAGTTTTGCATTAATAAATATACATTGGCACCATCATAAAACAACCAGAGAAAACCGCTGTTTTCCATCTAAGCCTGCAATCCACAGTTCTCTTTCCCTTTCTATAGCTCAGTTTTCTCACCTGTAAAATGACTCAAACCAGGTGGATTGACAGATCCTTTTCTGGACCAGTAGTATAAATTGCCTTACTCTACCTCTTTCTCTCAGTGTTCTGAATTGCTGCACACCCTGGACTCTATCCCCAATTCTCCAGAGCTTACATGAGAATAAGGTTAAGAAAATAGCAGGTGTGCAAACTTTGCCTATCTCAAAGGGTTCAGCCTCAGAGAAATCTTCATACTGTAGCAATCTGCATTAAAACCTTGGGAGGATTTTCTTGTATCTCTTCCTGCTCCTGCCTCAGGAGTTAAAGGTCAGCCATGCCTTCCACTAAAGAAAACATCTGTCTTGGATTTACTTACAAGAAATATAAAATGTACAAAATATCATGGCAAACCTTTACTTTGCAAAAACAATATCTCTGGGTATTTGTGTACTCTTTTTGGCTATATTTAAATAACATTTTAAATATAAATACAGGGCCTGTCATTTCATTTTTTCCCAGAAGGTATTTTTATTAAGTATGAATCTCCACTTAATCGAAGTGTCATGGTCTCAGTGAACTTGCACCAAGAGAATACAATCAAATGAGAAAGGAAATGGACTTAATTGGGAGATGGGCAGGTGGTGACCAATTAGCTGAGCAGGATATGGAATGTCTCTTGTGTTTAAGAGTTCATGTTTAAGGGCATTTAGCTTTCAGGAGACTTATTAGAGAAGATCAGCTTTTTAACCTTCCTTTTTTTCTTCCTCTCTTTCTCATTCTCTTTTTTCCTCCCTCTTTCCTTCCTTCTCTCTATTAACTTGTTATTTTTAGTAATTGAAATTTTAAAAATTTTGCCAACTCTTGCAATGTTGTAGGACTTGATATCTCTTTATTTCCCATGTAATCAGTGTGAATGACAAAGTATATATTTCACGACAAAGTCATTTTATTTATGTTACTCATATGTTGTATTTTCCCCTTAATTCAATGGTGCAAGGAGGCAGTCAGACACATAAACCATGACCTCCATCTTGCTGTGTTCTTCACTCTGAGAAGAGATGACTTTTCGTTTCTGTCAGAGATGATCTCAGTCACACATTTCTGAGTATGTTCTATGTGTTGCAGTAGAATTTATGAGGCTTCAATAAAAAAGTCATGTTTTTTTTTTCTTTCTTACTGCCTCAAAGCCACATCTTGCACAAGAAACAGAGGGTGAACTACAAACTCCAATACCAGACTACCAGAGTTTAAATCCCGTCTCCATTGTTTACTGTGTGACCTTCAACAAATTACTCCACTTCTCGGTTCATCAATGTCCTCATCTTTAAAATTGGACCAAGCTTCAAAGGTTGACCTGAATATTAATTAAATTTATATATATATATATATATATATATATATATATATATATATATATATATATATATATATATATATATTAGTGCTAGAACACTTCCTACACTTCCTCTATCATAGAAAGACAAATTGTGGTATTTTCAATTTTTGTTATCTGTGTCATTTTATAAGAGAGAGGGAAATAAACTTCTGTCTCACTTATTGTGATTTGAGGTTTTCCTGTTACCTTCAAATTTAATCATAAAGGTTATCTCATTACTTCAATTCTCACCTCTAATATTATCTTCTCTGTAAAGTACCTCTATCAGCCTGAGTTAAATTATTACTTCATTAAATCCTCAAAATATGTCAAGATGTTTCCATGAGAACCTTTACTATAATTATATTTTTTTGCATCTTTACTTTTATTGCATTTATTTTATTTGGCCCCTCCCCTTTGTAAATTATTGTTCATTACAAATACCAGTTTGTTCCTTTCTGTACTCTTAGCACCATAGTGCTTATCACTGAAATTTTATGGATGTTAATGCAATGAGTTAATAAAAAACAATATATACCAGAAGAAAACTGTAGTCACCAAAGTCAAAATGGAATTGCAGATAAATATGGGTGCAATTCTCCTTCCTTTGTGTTTTCTCTTTCCTATTTTATGCACTTGGAGTGGAGGGTCACTGTTAAAGTCAGCTGACTCTCTGTTGTGACTAACATAACTGACAAGAACAATTTCAAAGAAGAAAAGTTTATTTGGGGGCTCACAGTTTCAGAGGTCTCAGTCCATAGATGGGCAGCTCTGTTCCTAGGGGCTGAAGTGAGGCTCATCATACCAGGAAGCAAAGAGAGAGAGTTCTGCTCAGCAAGAACAAGTCATAAACCCCTAAGGCATGTCCCAAGGGGGCCACCTCCTCCAGCCACACCCTACCCACCTTCAGTCACCACTCAATGAATCCCTTCAGGGGATTAATTCACTGATTATAATAAGGTTCTCATAAGCCAATAATTCCTCCTCTAAACCTTCTCTAGTTGTCTCACACATGAGCTTTTGGGGAACACCTCACATCCAGACCGTAAGAGTCACTGTTAATGGCTCACTCACTGAGACATTGCTGTAGCAAAGTTAAGCTGGGGCTTAACATATTCAAGGCTCTGCTTGTCCCTTCCAGAGGGGACAGAATGATGGTGGCCATGGCCTTCCTGATGTTCTCATAATAAAGACCACTGAGAAATAATTTCTTTCTGGGGGATTACTGTGAGATTGACCCCAATTCCCATCCCTTTTATTTTGAGACAGGATCCCACTAAATTGCTTAAGGCCTCACTAAATTGCTGAGTCTGGCTTTGAACTTGTGATCCTCCTGCCTCTTGTGAGCCTCCCTTGCCACTGGGATTACAGGTATGCCTCAAATTTGTGAAAAGAGGCAGGAACTCAATTTCTTCAAGAAATCAAATTGTTAGTCTGTTCCACTCAGGAGAGACCTTGAAATATTTATTAAGCAGCAAACTTACAACAGCACAGAGCAGAACACCTTTTCTGAATTTCTTGTTCTGGAACTACTTGGATATAAAATGCAAAAAGTAAAATCAACGGTTGCTTTACTTATATGTCAAAATGAACTTTTTCATTAACATTTAGTTGGGGATAGCCGGTTTTATCATCTTTTATTCTTCCTAGATTCATGTTTTCTGTTTTATCTTTGAGGCCAACCAGGGTAAGATAGTTGGTAAATTTTAACCTCTGAATAGTGGGATTTTTACGTATGATCTCTCCTTAGTGCTAAAAAGTTGAGAGCAGAAAACTTCCCAGTGCCTATAATGTAATAAATGTGTATTTAAGTTCTGATGTTCTCTGAAAGGCCTTAGTAAATGCTAGAAAACAAAACTCATGGACTGTTTTAATAAGATCCAGGAGACCAGGGGCAAAAGTAATTGAATCTGACATTCCCCTTTGCAATGGGAGGACCTTGAGTGAAAAATTTTGGCTACAGCTTCAGTCAGCTGTGGCTGTGTTTGTTTTAAATTTTATTTTGTTTCAATTTCTCTTTTCATCCTGAAGACTGAAGAGTTCAGCAAATAACTGCAAAGGTTGACATAAACTGTCTATAGGAAGACAGTGGTGATGTGGATGGACGGGAGATGACTGGAGGTCATTTATATTTTTGGAGTTCTGAGGGTCAGGTGGAGAATAAGGCTACTGGTAATTTTTCATATTCACATATTAAGAAACATGTGTCCTCCCAGGGCACCTGGAATAACTGATTTGTTCTTACCTTTATGGGAAACTATAATATTTAATACTCACCATCAATTCTTGCGATGATATTTCTCTGGACAGATTGATTGTGTGAAGTTTCTTAAGGAAGGACTGATGGCAACCAGAGTCTCTGAGTTTTTGGATGATGACAGTTTCTGCCTTTTATAAACTGAAAGATACACTTGCCATCCTATGTATTTTAAGCCACTTTATTTTCTTCTGGTAAAAAGTATTAAAGATTCCATTGATTATCGAATTTTATTTCACTTGTATGTCATAGCTTTGTTTTCCTATATGCTCAAAGACATTTTTTTCTCTAAAGTCTGGTAATTTTATTAGACTAGGCATGTGTCATTAAGTGATAAGAAGTGTGTCTTTAGGTGATTTGTTGTGTAAACATCACTGGGTGTACTTCACAAGCCTACATGGTATGTAGACTATATGGTATAGCCTATGTCTGTTAGACTACATCATGTCCCTATGTGGAATACTGTAGGCAACGGTAACACAATGACAAGCATCTGTGTTATCTAAATGTACCCAAACACAGAAGGGTAAGGTAAAAACATGGCATGGTATAAGAGTTTAAAATGGTATACCTATCTAGGTTGCATATTGTGAATAGGACTTTCAAGCCTAGAAGTTACTGTGGGTGACTGGTGGGTGCTAAGTGAATCTGAAGGACTAGGACATTACTGTCTGCTCCGGTAGACTTCACCAAAACAGTATACTTAGGTAATGTTACATTTGTTTGAGAAAAATTTCCTTCTTCAATAATGCATTGGTCTTAGCTTACTGTCCCTTTTTACTTTATAAACTTTTAATGTTTTTAACTTTTTGATTCTTTTGTAATGACACTTATCTTAAAACACATTGTATAGTGGTACAAAAAGTATTTTCCTTTTTTAATATTTCAATTCTATAAGTTTTTTCTATTTAAAATATTTTGGTTTGATTTTTAAACTTTTTGTGAAAAATCAAAACCCAACACACACATGAACCTAGGCCTATATGGCTGGTTTCCACCTCCACATCTTCTCCCCCTGGAAGGTCTTCAGGGGGAATGAAACATGGAGCCTCATCACTTATGACAGCAATGCGCCTTCTGAAATCCCTCCTGAGGGACCTGTCTGAGACTATTTAGAGTTAAGTGTTTTTCTACAAGTATATGGAATACACTTAAATAATGATTCAAAGTTATAATGCAGTAAATGCATAAACAAGGAACATATTCACCTGTCATCATTGTCCAGCACCATGCACTGCTGTAATTGAGTGTGTAGACTTTTATATGACTTGCAGCACAGTAGGTTTGATTTTATCAGGGTTATTATAGTCATGTGAGTAATGCCTTGTGTTTCCACATTGCCATAGCTACCTCATCACCAGGTGATAGGGATTTCTTGAATCACCTATGATCTCATGGGGCCACCATCAAATATGTGTTCATTCTGGACCACAATGGTTGTCATGCAACTTGTGACTATGTATCTTGATACTGGATATTTCTAGGTATATATCCTCATGAGTCATGAGCATGTTCTCTAGATTTTTAATATGTAGTTTCAAATCTTCCTTTCTCTCTCCCACTTTCCCTACCTTTCTTTCTCTTTCTTTCTTACTTTCATTTCCAGCAGGGTCTCTCAATCCCTTCCTTTGATTTTTGTTTTTGTAGGTTGCACCATTCCTGTGGCAATTTCTTTTGCTCACTGTCAGTACTTGTCACTGTCTCAACTCCTTTTTACAGCTTCATTTCTATTTAATTATTCTCCTTTTTAATCTTCCATTACTTAATCTATTTACCTTTTTATTCTTTCAAGTTGAGTCTTGATTTCTGATGCTTGTATTTGTTTATGTATTATTATTACCTGAGTTCATGGCCTCATGTATGAATTTTGCTTACATTGATTTATTTCTTTCATATCTTCACTTTTCTCAATTTCTTATTTAGCTCATTTAGAAATAGAAGGTCATAGTTTTGGTTTGTTTTGTGTGTACACTTTGTAGTGTGCCCCTGTGGTCTATAAGGAAGTTAACTGACTTCTGAATCTGTTATATGTATCTTTTCCACCTTATAATAGCTTGAATTCAGATTTAAACTTGGCCCTTCCTTGTTTCCTCAAATGTAAGTTCATCTTCTATTATCTTTTTCCTTACACAAAAGAGAAATAGACTGCTGATTATAATGTTAAGCTTTTCTATTTTTCTGTGAAATCAATTTTTTTCTGATTGTTTAGAATGCACCACAGTATAGGAATATTTTCTAACTGCACAGATCTTCCTCTTTGGTGTGTGTGTGTGTGTGTGTGTTGTTAATTTCCTGGTCTTTTCCCCCATTTTCCATAGACTTCCTCTTGTTTTCCATTGTCTTGTCCCATCGGATACAATTTTGGCTCAACCCCTAAAAGTTTCTGTTCAATGAGAGACCCATCCTAAAAGGGAACCCCCGAGAGTCTATCTGGAGAGCTCCAGTTCCCTAGTCCTTCCTACCATGGGTCCTCAATCTTCTGGTGTCCTGGAGGGCTGCTGCTCTCAAGCTCGTCCTGAGAATTGATAGAGGACATCTGTGAGTTCTTTGAGTGTCTTCTGTCCTCAGTTCCAAAAAGCATCACTCTTGTTACTTCCTTTGCCCTCCCACATAAGCAACTTGCCTACCATATGGCTAGGGTTGTATTTTGCAGTGGATATGGATATCTGGGATGTAGTTTTGTTGCAGATGTTGTCCCTGTGTTCTTTCATTTCATTATATATCTGCTGCTTTCTTTTACAAGGGAATTCAAGGAGATGAAAAAATCTCCAGATACCATTAGCAGAATGTGTGTATGGTCTTGTATACATCACTGAAACAAATGCAAGCTTTATAGAGTTGCCCTTTAGGAGATACATAGGGGCTACACATGACCAAACTTGCTCTGTTCCCTGTTTGTTCTTTTATTAACACAAATCAACAGCAAACAGTAGATTGCAATAAGAAAGCAATATCACTAGTTCTTTATGGAGGTGATTGTATGGATCTTCTGAATAACAATTGCTTTATTTGGAGAAAGAAAAAGTATGAAAGTACTACAGGAGTGCCAAACATTTGACTACTTACTAATTACTGTGTTGGTGTTCTGGGACTCAGAAAATACTTCCTGAAAAAGGAATGTTACACTACAAGAGGTATTTTTGAGGATAGCACAAAGTGTCAATATGTGACTGAGTCCACCTAGTTGCAGAGGACTGTTCACTCAAATGCAAAAATTGAAATGATTTAGGGAGGGACTGGGGAACATGTGATATGCAGCTTGGGGAGTATATAAGGAGATGATTTTATTAGCTAGTGTGGTTTCTCAGTATGGTTTCTCATTGTTATCTTCTGTGAAATATATAGAAGGATATATACTGTAATATTCCACATTAACAATTATTTTGCAAAAAGCAAAAGTGGGTCATGTACAGATGGCTTTTTAAACAAAACATTTCAGTCAGCTGATGACAAATGAGGCTGCCATTCATATACGCCTTGCTAAAAGGAAAACAAAGGAACTAAGCCAAAGAGGCTATAGATCCTGCCTGCCAGAGTTGGAAAACAAAGGCAGATATTGCAACAGAGGAGCAATGGGCTCTTTCCTTTGGGCTACATAATTGAAACCATCAGCTCCATCTTGCAGAGTGAATATGGGCGATGAATAGCCAATGCCTGACTGGGCAGCTGCCCATGGTAAGGTGCAATGTCAAGATGGGTGTGTGTGAAAACTTCTCCTTTGAAAAGGAATCCAAGTCCTTTTTTTCCTCCTTAGTTGTCTCCAGGACAAATGACTAGATAGATGCAGTGTGTTCAGGGATAAGTCATAAGAATTGAAACACTTCCTGCCACATCATTAGAGAAGATAAGGGCTGACAGTGCAAATATCTCATTTGGAGAGACAGGACTAGAAGGTAAATAAGGCTCCTTGTGTCTTAAACATTATTCTTTACTTGAACAGCTTCAGATCAGTAGTATTTGATTTGACTTAATTTCATTAATTTAGATGGACTTAGAGCAGCTTAGGGAGCATAAATGAGTCAATGTTGAACTATAGGATTTTAGCTGAAATACAGCCAAATCTAGGCCATTAGAATTAAGGTAAGAGTTAAGTAATAAGAAGGTAGTTTGGGATCTATGGGCCTTTGGGAAGATAGCATATTTCAGTGGGCTATCAACAGCTTTGATGGGAACTCTGAGGACTTACAGCATTGGAGAAGCAGATGTTAAAATTGAATGAGGACAAATTAGGAGTCAGAATAAGATATTTTAGTTTGTAAAAAGTAGCCTGGGGGATCTTAGAAGTTATGTGGATTGAGGAGGTCCTCACAGCAGTCATCAGTTTGGGGAATATATCCAACAGTCTTCATGAACCAAACTCATCATACAGGACCATTTGGTCCAGCACCAAATTAGAGCACAAACTTCCCCTAAGTAAAGGTGAAAGGTCAAAGTGCACTGGTGGTATATGAGCTCAGGTATTGGTACTGAATTGTGATGCTAGACCTCAGGTTGGTGAGGTTAGGAGGTAGCAATTTTGAAAGTCTCTCCATAGAGGCCTGAGGCTGCAAACATTTCTGGACTACTTGATTCCCTGCCCCCTCTAAGCTGAATTAACAGTTATCCACCAAATAGTCTTCCTTATCTTACCTACTGATAATTCACTTTAGGTAGAGCATAAAATGTTAAACAGAAGCTACAGAATTAGTAAAAAAAAAAAGTTGTATATTATGATGAGCTGTCTGAGAAATTTAAATGATCAAAAGCTCAGCAAACACAGCAGCCAGTGGTAATTAGAGAGCTTTAAGGAGACCCAAGGATCACTAGTGAAAAATACCAACAACATTAATGATGTGTTTGAGATGGAGCCCTGGATCTAATTGCCCTGTAGCACCCTGTAATCATTGTGTTCTTCAACAAATATTTAATAGACTAAAATTGGGGGGCAAGCATTGTGCCAAATGTAATAATTATTCTCAGGGTGCCACACTCTACTACAAGTAGACTTAGAATCCTATGTTGATTGGTTCTTGGAAAATGCAGGGTTCTATGAGAGCACATTGTAAGGGCTTCCACTGTAGCCTCTGGGAAAGGGCAGAAATGAGCCAGAGAAGTGAACTGGAAGTGAATAGATGGCTGCAGAGCCATTGCTCTCTGGTGGGCTGACATGAGCCCCATGCAGGAGAGTGTGTGTAATGTGAGGAAAGGAACCGACACATGGCACAGTGAGAGAAGGTATGAAACTCACCTCTCTACTCTTGAGTTACTCTTGGTGTGTCATGTGCATGTGCTCTATTTGAGAGGGCAGGAGTGGAATGACATGTTCATATACTGTCTTTTCTAGAAGCATAAAGTCAGAGGGACATTATATGAAGAGATTGAAAATATAAGAGAATGGATTTGCTACACCACAGTTTAAAATTTATGGCTGAAATAGTTGTGAGATGAAATAATTGAGTCTGAGTAAGTAGAGAGAAAATTTGAGCCAAAATACCTTTGAAAAGGACCAGTAAAATGGAATAATGATGATCTGAATAATTACAGGGCAGCTAATTCTAAACTTTTAAAACACATTAGCTCCTACTTACTGTTGGACTGTGGGAACTTCCACCTCTCTGGAAGAAGTTATCCATGGCCTGAATATATGGTGCCTCTAAGGAAGTTAAATCCTGATGCTAGGCCAGCTGTGTAACAAATCTTGGGGAGCTGCTTACAGGTTGTAAAAGCTAAGGGTTTTTTTTTGGGGGGGGGTTGTTTTTTTGTGTGAAATTTCTTCTAAGACTTGGCACTTTGATGCCTGATTAATTTATCCTTAAAAGTCAATCTCTCTAGATACAAATGAGGGCAATGGGTGAGAAGAAGAATGCATGAATGACTTAAAGATGTTTTATATACACATAGACTTTTAAAAAGGCACTCATGATGTTAGACATTGCACCTGCAAATGTAAATCAAGCATAGTTTTTTGCCATTATGGAGCCTGCTGTCCAATGGGAGAGATATATAAACAAATGATTTCAATATAATATGTATTAGTTCTATGGAACACATGTTTATCTACCTAAGCACTCAAGTATCCATTCAGATGTACAATATATATTTATTTTTAACAAGTTAATTAATTGTTTTGCAGGGCTGGTGATTGAACCCAGACCCTTGGGCATGATAGGGAAGCACTCTACCACTGAGTCACACCCTGAGTCCTAACACACATTTATTGAGTTCCATCTATGTGCCAGATGCTCATTGGTTACTAAAAGTAAATAGAGGTAATTCTGGCCTCCCATTCAGGAAGCTGAGCTTCCAATTAATTAGGGATCTTCTCTAGTGGATAAGGAGTGCCTAGGAGAGGTCACCCGGTTGAGGTGACAAATTTGATTTGGAAATTGAGTTTGTAAGTGAAAATTTTTAAAGAAATGAACATATGCAACAGAATGGGCAAAATATGGAGACAAAATTACTCGTGACATATTTGCAGATGGACAATAAACAGTCAAAATGTAACTGTCAAGTGTCCACAGTAGTACTGCTTATTCTGTGAGTAATTTACTAAGAGTTCTGTGGGCAAAAGATTTCATTAAAAAACAGAATTGGAAAATACCAGCTAAATAAAAATCATGTTTGTTTGCTGCAAAGTTTTTCATTGTCTTTAATATGGCAAAGAGAATGTACATCCAAGAGAGGCCTGGCTTGAGCTTAAATGGCTTATTTCACTTTTGCTATGAAAAATCCCTTAGGTTCACCCTTCTGTGGAACATATCTTCAAAAGTGCTATCCAGATACAGACTGGTCCAGCCTGTAGCTACAAATTGAACTGGATATGTAAGTTTGAGTAACACTGTGGAAACTTTCAGACAGTAGAAATTGGACTCTATCAACTAGAGTGGGGTGTGGGAGGAACGCGATTTCTGTGTTATTGTTTTTCTTTGAGATAAACTGGTTTATAAGAATGTTTAATCCTGCATTATTCAGTATAAAGAAATGTACACCAGATAGGCCTGTGCCCTCATTTGAAATTTATCAGCAATTAGTATTTTGAAATTTGCTTTAGATCATATTTAAACAGCTAATTATAACCAAATATAAATCTCAAGAACAATTTTGAGAACTAACAAAAACCAAGTTGCAGAATGTATTCTACAATGCCATATATAGAGTTTAGATACTGTCAAAAATTACTATATGATGTTTATGGACTCACAAATATAGCATAAAAAACAAAATGTTCATGAGGATTATAAATGCTTAATGAAAGTTTGAAGATTTCTCTAGATATAATGAGAAGGGAGGGTCTTCAATTGCATCTAATACTAAATTCCTCAATGAAAATAAAAATAGTATCTGAAACAAATAAGAAATAATATTACATTTATAAAATTAGGGAATGATTGTCTTCTAGTTCCCTGGAAATAAAATTTGAATCAGAGATGTGTGTGCACTTGGGAACAATTCCTAGAAGAATGAGGGAAAAAGGATTTGCAGAGGGAAAAGCTACAACGATTATAGCTATATAATTAACAATTATAGCTACAAAAAAAAATCTAGCTGAATATATATTCAGCTATAACAGAGGCACCACCTGATTCCAGAGGGAATGCTTAGCTGGTACAGACTTCCTAAATTGGGTCATGAGAGGGTACATCTTGGACCCCTGCTTTAACCAATAGCAAGCTTTAGGTTAACTCTGAGAAAAGAGGTAAATTTGGGGGCAAGACACCTCCCTTCTGTGAAACGCATTCCCTAGAGCCATGCTCGGGTCCGAGAGCCCTCCATTGTCAGCCCAGTCAGCTTTTGGGAAGATGAATACACACCTTGGTTCTAAAAGACAAGTCTTAGTAGCCTACTACAGTGCCCACTACAATGATGTACCTTGTGCCACTTTGTTATTGTCTATTTGTTTGTTTGAAATATTTTATGTTTTTTTCAAAACTTAGCAATAAAACTATTTCAGTGTTTAGCAATAGTATTCCCCAAAATAACACACACACACACACACAAAACAAACAAACAACAACAACAACAAAAACATAAACCCCAGCTGTAGTATCAGGTCATAGACTTACTACTTTGTTTTCTATTTTCTCTGTGTTTTCAACAACCAGAGAGTCTCTCCTCTTCCCATCTTCCTAGTTTTGGAAGACCTTGCTTTGCTTTAAAAGGGTAGGATTTATTCCACATTTTAAGGTTTTTCTTACAGGAGAAGTTAGTTGGCTTTCTTGCTGTAATGTGTGTGCTGTGTCAATTCTGAAGTGATTTCAAAGAAAAATTATGTCACTTTCATTGTTGAAATATAACGTAATTTCTTTCAATCTTCCTCCTTCTTCCCTAGTATCAATACTGCCAACTCAAGACAAACTGTGTCTTTTAGTTAACTTTTTATTTTTAATATGGACTGTAATGTCCAAAGAGTCTCAATATCAGGGTTGGTAAAGAGACAAATCTGGACTGCAGCCTGATTTTGTCACATGGTCAGGCTCATTCATTCATCCAATGTCCATGGCAGCTTTTCTCCTGCAGTGGCAGTGTTGCAAGTCATGCCTGAAAGTACAGGACCCAAAATCCTAACATCAAACTAGACTTTGATGGAAAAAAAGTTTACTGACCCAGTTTAAAGCATTGACCCTCTTTACATTTTGCCTTCAGAAAATTCCTGTGTGGTAGACACAACAGTGGAGAGGGGCTAAGCTGTTTGGCCAAGATTTTTCTTTACTGATTTTTCCAACACTAACTGAAGAATGCACTGAAACAAGTTCCCAAAGGGCAGTGCTTTCTTCCATCTCTGCAAGACATGTCCAAACTGCAGGTGGCCCTAAAGAACCTCTGAACTGCAACAGGGAATAAGTTAGGGAGAAAGCAGTTTTAAGGTCTGCTTTTAGAACTCACAGGCAATCACAAATTCACTGCTGTGGGCCATAAACAGTGTGTTTTATATGTGTCCCCACATGCACAAATAGCCCCTAACACACAGAGCTCTTCTTCCTTTACATGTGCTGGCTACTTTTCTTCTGCAAGGACATGCCCCCCTTTGGGATGTCTCCACCAGCATCTTGTCTGATGTCGAGATTGATATATCTATACATCTTTTATTAGTTATCTTAAAATCACATTTCGGACCATTCTTTCATTAAGTGTAGGTTGAGAACTCTCATTAAATCTATAAAACCAGAATAAGGCAAGCACTTTTTATAATTACATATAGATCAATAGATAGGTGTACATAACCATGAAAATACACATATAAACACAGATATGACTATTGGTATGACAATGCATACATATTATTTTTTCTTCTGAATTCTGCTTGCTTTTTGTTCCTCATTTCTTATTAATATGGACTTTTCCATGGGCCTTATAAACAAAGGGCTTTGTTTATATGATCACCTGAATGAGGTAAAATTCATTCCACCTAGCACAACAAGGTGTTTGGTCACAAATTGGGTGGATTCATGTCCTTTCTTTAGTTTTTTTTTTTTTTCCCAGTACTGCTTGGTTTCTGATAGTACCCTTTGATCACATATGGTTGATACAAATTTACTTTGAGAATTCTTACATCCAGAAATGATGGGCAGAGATAAAGCTGTATGTGTAACCTACCTAGAGCATGTGACTCTACTCTGTTGTTCTTCAAAATTTTCTGAGCTGGGAAGGAATTTCTGACTTCTTTGCCTGACCAAGAACATAGCATCTCCACTGGTGAGTTGCTGCCCATCCTAGGACTGTTTCCTGTGGCTGAGTTGTAGCACCAACCATGAGCTGCCCCACAGGACACTGGTCACCAGTGTTACTCATAAGCTATGCTGGGAAGGATTCCAGTGCTTTTTATTCCACTTGCTCTCTCCTTTATCACTTTTCTTTCTAGATTAAAAACTATCAAGGTATCCTGAAAATCTCCTCTATTTAGTTCCTGGTAAGTTTGAGATGTAAATGAGACCTTGGATAAAGTTATCCCTCCATCGCCTCTTTGGTATAAGTGAGTAAATGTTTGAAGTTTTGGCATGTACAATATATTTAGCAATTATATAAAAATGTCTCTTTAAGTGTAAGTGGAGTTTAATGGAGATGGGCTGGGAATGAATCTGATTAGATACTTTATTGATGTTTTCATCCACTAATATAAATTTTAGTTGGGAAATTCCCTCCTTTAGCTATCAAGTAAAACAAATAATTGTCAAAGCACCCTCTCAAATGGAAACACAAAATTAAACACTCATAATTACATTTTGCTAAAGGAAACAAAATAAATAAAAGAAAATAAGAAAATGGTCCTTTAGACGTTTTCTTTAATTTCTATAGATAACATATAATTTTTTTTTAAAAGTAGCTGATGGGCGAATAGATTGAATATACAGTGGACTGGGGAAAGGAAAGAAAAAAATATATTTTTGTGATTCAGTAATGTTATTACCTATTAATAGTTTACTTATTTTTTGAAGGGGGCGGTGGGTACTGGAGATTAAACCCAAGGACCCTTTACCACTGAGCTATATACCCAGTCCTTTGTATTTTCAGTTATTTTTTATTTTGAGACAGGGTCACATGAAGCTGCTGAGGTTCTCAGTAAACTGCTGAAATCAATTTTAAACTTACAATCCTCCTGCCTCAGTCTCCCTTGTCACTGGGATTACAAATCTGCACTACCACTCCCAGATTTATTTTTTATTTTGAGATAGGATCTCAATATGTTGTGAAGATCTCACTAAATTGCTGAAACTGGCTTTGAACTTGTGATCCTCCTGCCTCAGTCTCTGGAATTGATGGGATTGCAGGCATGCTCCAATGAGCCTAGCCAACAGTTCACATTTTTATTTCACTTTCACTTAATTTCTTTGTGTGACAAATAACCCTCATGCTCTTTTATATTGATTTTAATAAACTATTTAATAAAATATTTATAGTATAAGCATTTTATTTTCTATAGTCTCAATATTCACATATATGTTTGTGCTTTAATGTGGTCTTTATCCTTCAGTTGGGAGAAGATGATCCAGATGGGCACTTACTTATAATCGCAAACACCTGTATGCACACATATGTACACTCATTAAGTAAGAAAATATTTAGTCCTACCAGATGTATGTCTGAAAACTGCATGAATTGCATATTTGGTTTTAAGGAAGAATTTAATAATGATAATGATGATTATAAATATTTAAATTCTACTTGATAGTCATTTTCTATGAACCAATACCATGCCAGATGCTTTGCATGCAGATATTCCTTCACTTAGGATGAATCTGCAAATCATTAAACCTATTGTAAGTTGCAAATACCAAAAGCTAGAAATGAATTTGGTACACCTTATCTTCCAAACATCACAACTTAGTAATGCAACAGAATGCATGATATTGGCTGTTTCTCCTCATCATCAGGGGGCTGACACAGAGCTGTGACTCACTGCCACAGCCCAGCATCTCCTGAGACTATGTTAGCACAATTTGATAGCCTAGGAAAAAGATTCAAATTCAAAAATTGAAATAGGGTTTCTACTGAATATGTAATACTTTTAGACTACCATAAAGTTGCAAAATTGTGAGTTGAACCTTTGTAAGTCAAGGACCTTCTGCATTTTCTTATTGTTTCTTTAACTTACCTTGTTGGATAATGTTCTTCTTCCTTGTTTTCTGGGCATGTGACTAAAATTTAGAGGGCTTATGTGACTCACCCAAAGTCCCTGACCCAGAAAATGGCAGAATTACAATTACAAATGAAGGTCTACCATACTCAATAGCAAACTCTTAATTACCGCTGTGCATGATTTTACTCAATTACAATGTGCTTAAATTTACCACAAAGAGAATTTCATCTGGTTTTTCAGGCACCAACTCCTCCATAAAGGCCAAGAAGCCTGTAGTTTCCCCATATGGTAACCACCAGGACACATCAATAGCGTCCGATTCTGGCCATTCAGGAATACTCATGCCTCAAATAGGAGTCACATTTTATTTTATTCATATTTACTTTAACATCTTTTTTTGTTATTGCTGTTTTTAATCAAAACATTTTATCAAAAAATGTTTAGCATTATATAACCAAGCAATACCCCATGAATTAGTTTATTTTTTGTTGCCAATAACACAATACCACAAACATAGAGAAGAGTTTTATTTTGGCTCATGGTTTTGAAAGTTCAAGCCTGGGAGGCACATCTGGAGATGGTGTAGGACATCACATGGCAAGAGACCGGGAGCACATCTGGATGATTCTTTTTGCTTCTCTCCCTCTCCTTATAAAGCCACCAAGATTCTCCCAAACTGATGGCCTTTTCTAACCTCCATCTCCTACCACAGACCCACCTCTAACCCCACAGTTGGATAAACTACCCACCCTCTTAGTACCTCCCAATGGGGATTAATTTCAACACATGAACCTTTAGGGGACATATTTGAACCACATCAGAACATTTGAAATGCCTAATTCTGGTCAGATGATATTCATCTTTCATCATAAACCTCCTAGCCCAGAAAGAAAACCAGGCAGAAGTTGGTGTAAACCTAGCCTAGGAGATTATTATTATTTTATTATTATTTTAAAATATTTGTCAAAGGTACTAGCTAGACCAAATTTCAACATCAGAAGGTACATTTGAGTACTGTCCCATACAGAGGCTGGCTTCTTCAGGACTTTTGTCACTGAACGTTTGAATTATTATTTTTCTGTGTTCTCAGGCAAGGAGTCACAAGTGGGTTTGGGGGACATAAGGCATCTTTCATCCAACAGTAGGATGGGAGTAGTCCTAACCTTATCAAACCTTGGCTACAGTTCTTAGACCTGGACAAACATGAGTAGCTGGACAAACAGCTAGTGCTAGGAGGCACTTTTGAGTTTTCTGGGGCCAAATGATGAGAATTAATGGTTCTAAGAGGATGAGCTTTTTTAGCAACCTTAAGGAAAAGCCTGGATGTTCTCAGGGAGGAAGAGAAATAGAAAGAATTTATATTTTTGGTAAGTCAATTTTGCTATGTTGTGATTGGTAATTTCTTAAGATATAGTGTGCCTTCTTTGAAATATTCAAATTTTAAGAGAGATAAAGACCTGATCATCAGGTGAAGATGACCACTTCTTTTTTATTTTGTAGTCACATTTATTATGTTATAATTTGCACAATAAAATTACCCTTGTGCTCAAGTTTAATTTGATGGGTTTTGACAAGTGTATATATTCATAAAACACCACTGCCACCAATGTAAAAATATAGACTATTTCTGTCACCCCAAAAAGTTTCCTTCCCCATTTTTCAGTGAAAACCCTTCCAAACCCCCTTGATCATAGCAACCACTTTTCTGATGTGTTTTAGTAGTCAATCTTTTTCAGATCGACCACCTAAATGGAATTGTCTAAGCTGGCCACTCTACAGGGCCATACTCAAATGTACCTGCTGATGTTAAAGTTTATCTTTAACAAATATTTAAAGATAAAAATAATCTCCTTGCATAAGACTTTTCAGATTCATTTATGCTTATGCATGTTTAGAAGTCCATTATTTTTTATTGCTGATCAGTATTTTATTTCACAGATGTATTCCTATTTGTTCATCCATTAACCACTACATAGACCTTTGAGTTGTTTCCAGCTCTTGACTGTCATAAGTAAGGATTTATGCAGTCATATGTTTCCATATCTCTAGGATTAATGAGAACCTGTGAAGCTGTCTTCAATGTTGCCATGCCATTTTGCATTTCCACCAGTGTTACATAAGTTCTCTTGCTCCGCCTCCTTGCCAACACTGGGTCTTGTTAGTTTATTCAACGTTAGCCATTCTCTTAGAAATGCACAGCCTTGTAGTTTTAACTTGTATTTTCTTAAAAATGAATGATGATGAACATCTTTTTATCTTTCCCCTATCATTTATCTCCTTGGACAAAAGGTCTGCTGAGATTTTTTGTCCATTTTAAAAGATAAATTGAATTTTTTTTTAATTTGTAAGTTGAGTTCATTTTATGTTCCTGATAATTCTTTACCAGATGTACATTTTCAAACATTTTCTCTCTTTGACCATTTCTTATTTTCCTAACAGTGTCTTAAAAGAGCCAACATTTTAAATCATTTTAAAACCAATTCATTACATTTTCTTCTATAATTTGTACTTCTTCAGTTCCAGGCAACCTGCCTTTTACAAGTCCAAGAAGGTCACAGAATTCTTGTTCTGTATTTTCTTCTACAAGTTACATAATTTTATCTTTTACATTTTGATATATGATCTGTTTCATTTAATTTTTGTAGATGATATGCTATAATGGCCAGGGTTTGCATTTTTATATGCATGTTCAATTGTTATAGCACTATTTGATGACAGGGCTATTAATTCTCCATTGAGTTACCCTAAAACCCATGTTAAAAATTAATTGAACATACATGTGTGGATCTATTTCTATTATTTTTCTTTGTTGTGTTCCATCAATCTGTGTGTCCATAAACTTTAAAAAACACATACATTCTTGATTAATGTAGCTTTATATTAATTCTTTAGAAAAGCTAATGTGAATCTCTAAGATTTGCTCTACTTAAAAATATTTTAATTTATTTGATTTATTTTCTCATTTCTTTGTTTTTTTAGCTAATGTGACATAATACATAAATGCAATGTGGAATGCTGAATTCACTCCTGAAACAAACAAACAAAAAGTAATTGTTATAAAATCGGAGTTAAGTCTACAGTTTAGTAGATTTGTAGCAATTGTTCCACTGTTAATAACACTGTACCAACATTAATTTCCTAGTTTTCATAAATGACTATGTAAAACACTAACAAGGTTATGATAACTGGGTGAGTTGTAATAGAAACTTTTCATACTATCTTTACATTTCTTCTGTAAATTTAAAATGTTGTCAAAACAAAGAATTATGAAAATTTGTTAGTTTTTGTTTTGTTTTATCACTGTGACCAAAATGCCTGACAAAAACACCTTAGAGGAGGAAAAATTTATTTTGGCCCACAGTTTCTTAAGGTCAGTCCATGGTTGGCTAATCCATTGCTTTGGACTCAAGATGTAGCAAAGGAAAACTCCTTAGCTTGTTGCATCTGGGAAGGAGGATGGGAGAGAGAGAAAGAGAAAGGAGAACACAAGAATCCGGGAACAAAATATAATCCCCAACAACACAATCCCAGTGACCTATTTCCTCCAGTCACATCCCATCTGCTTACAATTATCACTCAATATTTCATTCAGATTATGTTATGGTTTGAATGTAAAGTGTCCCCTAAAAGCTCACATGTGAGACAGTGCAAGAAGGTCCAGAGGAGAAATGATTGGGTTTTAAGAGTCTTAACCCAATCAGTGAGTTAATCCCTTGATAGAGATTAACTGAGTAACTGAAGTGGTAGGTGTGGCTGGAGGAGGTGGGAATTGGGGCATGGATGGCTTTGGCATATATATGTATATATTTGTATCTGGCAAGTGGAGTCAGTCTCTCTGCTTCTAGATCACTGTAATGTGAGCAGCTCCCTCTGCTACACACTCCACCTTGATGTTCAGCCTCATCTCAAGCCCTGAGAAATGGAGCCAGCCTTCCTTGGACTAAGACCTCAGAAACCATGAGCCCTCAAATAAACTCTTGCTCCTCTATAATTGTGCTGGTTGGGTCCTTTAGTCACAGCATCAAAAAAAGCTGGCTAAAACAAATTATTAATGATCAAAAGTACTAAGGCATTAATGAGTTATAGCTTTTATAATCTAATCATTCATCTCTATTTCCTGCATTGCCCCATGCCCTTGTTGGGGTACACTTCATAGCCATATCAGTAAATAATACCACAAATCAAGAAAGTAGAAATTAGTACCAATTTTAATGATTGAAATGTTGCACACATGGTAGTCCCTATGATAATCCCATTTAATTCACCATTCTGACCCTTACAAAAACCCAATGGATCGTTTCAGGTAACATTGTCTTACTCTAAGCACAAACAATATCTTCAATTGCAGTTACTTTACCAAAAGTGATATATCTACTAGAATTAGTGAATGCAGTCGCAGAAACATAGTGTGTAGCCATATATCTAGGAAATGCATCAGATTTTTAACCTTTTGAGGCAAGCAGATTAAAATCAATTTGCATCAATGTGGGATAGAAGTAATATACATTAAAGTTCCTGTCCTAAGTCTGCATTAACATTCCCATCTTTTCATAATGTAGTCTGAAGGGACTAGACCACTTGGTCATTCTGTAGAGCCTCCTATTGACCTACTTCATTGATAGCATCATATTAACCAAACAAGATACAAAGTAAAACATACATTGGAGACTTCTGTATGTCACGTGTGCTCCAGAGGGTCAGGAAAGATCATCATGATATCACTGGCAAAGCAAAGACACTTTTATGTTAACTTATCCTTTCCACCACTGAAAAAGAACACTATGCTTGAAAGCTACAGGTTTGAGTAGAGCCCAGGACACAAACGAGTGATAGCCCAAGTATTCCACTTGACCCATGTTATTTAGAAGATACATATTACCTAGGAGATAATAATTTTTTATGAAGGTGCCACAGAGCATTTTTTAAGTATGCAAATAGGAAAATCACAGTTACACTTCACATCATTTCACAAAGTACTGCTGGCCTACTACTGGACACAGACAGAGAGTCTGATCATGGATATCATTTAACCATGTGGTCATATCAAAACTCTCTGAAACTCACAAAGTCATAGGTGGAGCAGTCCAGCAAGTTATCATTAGATGGGAGTATTGTGTCCAGATGTAACATAAATAAGGTGGCCTACCTGTAAGAGCAGATAGAGCAGTCCCCTGTATCATGACTAATGTTGCACAACTACCTCTCTTTTAACTGAACCTGCAAACTAAAGATAGTATTCCTTTTGACTAGCTGACTGAGAACAAAAAAGGCAGGCGTCAGACATCTGTGTGGGGAGGGAAGCAGTCCAAGATGAGAATGCAAGTGCACCAATAATCAAAGGCTAATAACTGGGTGACTTTCTATGGGCCTAAAAGGAGAACGAATGCAAGATTTAGGAAACAGATATCTAGGAAAGAAACATGAAGTCACCATCGAAAGCAGTCAACAAGTTTGGAGACATTTTCTTGCACACCAATTCTACTCACCAGAATGAGCACTGAACTACCAAGTAGTGAGAATAACAGCATTCTGACATCAGTCAACCTTGTCGTTCTCTACCCCACTCCTAATGTAGTGAGCTCACAAATATAGCAGCCACTGTGTCAGAGGAGGAAGCTGAGCATGGTCCCAACAGCAGGTGTTTCCACTTGCTAACACAGATTTAACAGCAGCTTTCCCTGAATATCTAACTTGTCATAAGCACAAACCAACACTATACATCAATAATTTGTCATCTATCATGCTATGCTTTAAATATGAGGTGCCCCTCAAAAGCTCATGTGTGAGACAATGCAAGAAGGTTTAGATATGAAATGCTTGTATTATGAGATCCTTAATCCAATCAGTGAATTAGTCCTTTAATAGGCATTAATTGAGTGGTGACTGTAGGCAGGTAGGGTGTTGGGGTGTGGCCACAGGAGGTGGGTAATAGAGGACTTGTGTTGGGGTTTATATTTTGTCATGATGAGGAGAGCTCCCTGCTCCCTGCTTCCTCTTGTGATGTCCTGAGCCACGTGCCTCCACCACTTCAAAACACTCTTCTGCCATGATGTTTGCCTTGCTTTAGGCCCCAAAGAACAGAATCAGCTGTCTGTAGATGAAGACCTCTGAAATCAGGAGCCCCATAATAAAGCTTTCCTTCTCTAATTGTTTGTTCAAAGTCTTTTTGGTCACACCAATGGAAAAGCTGACTAAAACATACCAAGAAGACTTTTGGGGTGGCAAGTTCATTACATTTAACCCTACCTACCTTAAACAAAGATAAAAACCATAAAGAGAATGTGATATATTAAAAAGTGTATTACAGAGATAAGTTGCAGGAGCTAGTCCTTAGGAGCTGGACATCTTTCATGGTCATTAACTGTATTGTGAAACCTTCTATCATAATGAATAGCTGTTTTTCTTTTGGGACATGGCTTTTTTTTTTTTTTTTGGAAAATGTGTTCACATTTTTTTCTACATAGCACTGCTCTTTTTGAAATTCTCCTAAGAGATGACATATACCAACATAAACACTCTCTACTAAATGTTTTCCATCTTCTATGGTATGTTTCTCTATTGTGTTGGGTAAAGGAAATCCACTCCTCAGCCACTTTCTAGATACCATGAGCATAGCAGGAAGCAACACTGGTGACCCAACAGCCACATAGTTGAGTAGATGTCTCCTTATCCTACCATGATTATTATTGAACCAGCCAGTAACTGCACTGGCTTCAGGCATATGAGAGTTTAACTCTTTAAAACTGATGCAATTTCATCTGCTGGAGAAATGCCAATTCAGAAAAAATGATGAAAATTTCAACAGAGGCTTTTGTTGTTGATATACTTCTCCAGGTTTTGGGTTTCTATATAGCCTATTTTTTGGGTGATGGGGATCAAACTCAGAGATTTGAGCACGCCAAGCAAGTGTCCTACCACAGGATTATATTTCTAGCTCTCAAATAGTCACTTTTTTGTGTGAATGAGTTGTGGTTGGGAGATTTTAGCTTTCAGGATTTCAACCTTTGGGACTTTAATATTTTGAGATTTCAATATTCAGGGTTATGACTTTTGGAATTCCAATAAGCCCATTGTATGTTGAAAATATCATCATATATTCTATATTGAAAATACCAACATCATTGTATGTTGGAAATATCACAAGTCAAAAAGATATAAATTCTCATTTAACATTTCTAATGATAAAATTTATATTTCAAGAAGCAAAAAAATCAAAGATCGTGATTTTTTTCTGTATTATGTAAGTACTAATAAAGAGTAGAAAAAAATGAATTAGAAAATCAGTATGGAAAAAAGAGTAATGAGAAGTGATTCTAACATCCAGGATGGCAGTACAAATGCTTCATGACCATTTGGTGCATGACTATTTGCTGGATACATGACCATTTGGAGGATAGATTTTAGAATCTTGCCCTGACCAGATAATACTTATTTCGTATGCAGGCTTGTATACAAATATATTTACATTTTTTAGCTCACCTTTTGAAAATATAAACAACACTATAAAATGAAATTTGTGATCTTGTCATAATTTTTATTTTACACAATTGTAAGAAATAGATTTAAAGAATCTTCATCCCACAGTTTCATAATGCCCAAATGAAAATAAGTATTTTATCTGCATTGTGCTCTCATCAAGAAGAACCCAGTTTTATAAGATCATTAAGTCTTATTGAAGCATTCATTTGGCAAATAAGGTTGAATATTGTCAAATGCCTGATGGCTAATTTTAAATTTCAGCTGTACAATATTTATAAGTGTAATATTAAATGACTTCTGAGGAAAATACATTTACTACTCATCTTCTTTGAATAGATGCATTCTAACTTCTCATTGTTTATGATTCTCAGGATGTTGTACTTAGAAAAAACACAATATTGAATAAAACTTTCTCAACAGTCAAAGTAATTTAAAAATGAATAATACTAAATGTAAAACATAAATATTTCTATAGCTAAATTTTTCTATATGCCTCTTCTCCAGCCATATTTCTAACATATCATTCTAAATGTATTGAGGCAAATTTTCAAGAGATTCTCTTATAGACCTTAGAAAATAGATTATGGACTGCTTCAATTGAAAGCACAAGAATGATGTATAAATGTGAGTATTGTCAGCCAGGTGTGATGGTGCATACCTATAATCCCAGTGACTTGGAATTCTAAGGCAGGAGGATCATATATTCGAGGCCAGCCTGAGACTCTGTCTCAAAAAATTAAAAAAAAAGAAAAAAAGAAATGAATGCACCCTTGAGTTTGATCCCCTGTATGAGAGAGAAATGGAGGCAGAGACAGAGAGACAGAGAGAGACAGATAATGAACAAATTCATTTCAAAATACTTTTGAGCATTTTTTATACTTCACAATGCTCATCCAAACATCTGAGCTTCTTTCTTGTTATAAGAGTGAAAATTTAAAATGATCACAAATGGGGTTTAAGGAAGAAGGAAACTGTAATGCTGCAAATGCTATTTTGCACCCAATAATAATGTTACCTCATTAATCCTCACCCACATCTCTGAAGAAAGCATTATCTCCATTTGATGGATTGGGATACTAATGGCAGTAATTTGCCAAAGATTTGTATCTTCTCCTCCTTTTCCTCACACTTAAACACAGGCAAGCTTCAGATTTGGGTTCTTTCTCACCTTACTTCTCTATATACATTCACACTCTACAAGATCTCCCCAGATCAGTGGCTTCAAATATCATTGTAGTAGTTATCTATTGCTGCATAAAACATTACCCAAATTTAGCTAATTAGGGCAACAACCATTTATTAGCTCTTAATGGTTCTTACAGTGAAAAATTCATCAGTGGCTTAGGTGGATACTTTTAAAAATTACAACTAATATAATTCTGGTTTATCGTTTATGCATTTTAAGTATATGTCATAGTGACATTTATTATACCATATTCATACATGAACATAATATAATTTGATCAATTTCTTTACCTCAGTTTCCTCCTTTTGATCAATTTCATTTCCCAGTACCTTCCCTTTCTTTTCCCTCCTCCCTTCCCCGATCTGTCCATTATGCCCTCCTAATCTCCTTTCCATTATTATTATTATTATTATTATTGTAATTAGTGACTTACAATTTTACATATGTACATAGGGTTCACTGTGTTATATTCACAAATTGGCAAAGCATAATTTTGTTCCCCGGTACTTTTCCATGCTCTCCTCTCCTCCCCACCTCCTTGTGGCTCACACCTGCAATTGCAGCAACTTGAGACTGAGATAAGAAGATTGCAAGTTCAAGGCCAGCCTCAATAATTTGGCAAGACTGTGTCTCAAAATTTTAATAAAATAGAAAGTTCTGGGATGTAGAGTGCCCCGGGTTCAATCCTCAGTACCAGACACACATACACACACACACAAACACACACACAAAGAAGGAGGAGGAGGAGGAGGAGGAGGAAGAGGAGGAGGAGGAGGAGGAGTAAAAATTAAGAGTACCTATAAATTGCACTCTTAACTCTTTATGGAAACTGGAGTCTGATTATTTTGATAGTCACTTTTAGTTTTAATTAACCATTATTAGAAGGTATTCTTAATTTTAGCATAAATTTTCTGCTGAAGAACCTGAGAATTCTGAACATCATGAAGTCCCAGCTCCTTTACATTTTTTAGTCCTTCCTTTGAATTTTCTTTTTCGTTTCAGATTTAACTATACTTAACTAGAGCTCTCTTTAGCACTCTGGCTGGAAATCTTCTTATCCACCCAATCCCACAATTCATTATGTACATTTTCTACTTTCTTCATTAATGTTAGCAATAGTATAGATATAATTAAGCAATTCTGCTACTACACAAAAGCATTCCCTTTGCTCCGGTTTCCAAAGAGATTTTACTCATATTCATCAATTGCAGCCTCCTCAAAGGCCATGATGTTTCTAAAGAGTTTCCTCATGGCTCTTCAATTTTTGCTAGCACCCTCACCAAAGTCATAACAGCAGAAGCTGGGGATGTAGCTCAGTGGTAGAGCATTGCCAAGTATGTGTAATCCCTTGGACTTGATCCTCAACAACAACAACAAATAATAATAATAAGAGGAAGAAAGTCCTTCTAGGTTTAATTTGTTGCCTAATTCCAAAAGCACTCCCTTATTTTTAAGTGTTTGTTATTACTCCATCCTACTTCTGACACCAAAACCTGTATTAGTTACCAATTACTGCAAAACAATCACCCTCAAGTTTAGCACCTTGAGTACAAAGAACCTTTATTATGTTACACATTTTCTTAGGGTTAGGAATTCAGGAACAATTTAGCTGGAGGGTACTAGTCAGGTTCTCATGGGGTTGCAGTCCCCTCTGGACTGCAGTGGAGGTCATCTGAAGGTTGATTAGATTGAAGGACTTGCTTCGAAGATGGCTTAATTATGTGGCATAAACTCAGCTCCTTAGGCATAGGTTTTCCTGAGTATTTATATAACTTGGCAGCAGGTTTCTACTAAATAAGCAATCCAAGAGAGAAAAAGAAGCCCTGATCGTTTTTATAACTGCCCTAGATAATTATATGTGTCAACTTGGTTTGGCAGCAATATAGATAAAAAGATATTTTGTCGATTGTTTTTTTTTTTTTTCCTCCCCTGGACATTTTCTGTGAGAATATTTTTGGATGACATTAACATTAAACTATTAGACTCTGTGGGTAATCTTCACCCACTCAGCTGGAAGGTCTGAATAGAATAAGAAAGACTAGCTCCCCTGAGCAAGAAGGAATGCTGTCACAGATAGCCTCTGGGCTTAAAGTGCAGCATTGGCTTTTCCTGGGTATCTAGCCTGAAAACACACTCTGATTATCTTTGATTTACTGCCCTACATAACTTCATGAGCCAATTCCTTAAAATCTCTCTCTTTATACACACATGCACACACACAGACACACACACACATATCAAAAACATGTGTCTTTTTGATTATATTTCCCTGGGGAACTCTAATATAAAAACCCAATCTCACAAGGGACATACCATCCATGATTCTATATATTCCATTACTCACACATACTAACTCTGATAAAAATGAGGGCGAGGACTACACAAAACCATGAATATCAGAAGGCAGGGAGCATTGGGGACCATATGAAGGCTGACTTAACACAACAATCTATAACTTAAAATACCCAAATTTGTATCTTTGATGTCAACCTCTTCTTCAAACTAGGGATTTATAAATTCAACTGCTTACTTTATATCTATACTTAAATGCTAATAAGAAGTTCATGCTCAACAGAACTCTTGACTTGCTGCCTTCGCTACCACCTAACATGTAAATCTGCCAGTTGCCAATGATGATAACAGTACTGATTGCTCTACTTAAAGACAAATCTTGATTTCAGTCTTGGTTCCTCTATTTGTCTTATGCTCCACACCTTTTCCATAAATGGTCAACTATACATCTAAAACCATCTTCTTCCAAATGATTTTTAACTTTTGCTTTGGTAGTGGTGATTGAACCTAGGCTTTGTACATATCCAGTGAAATGTATTTCCGAGTTACATTCACATCTCTTTTTATTTTGAGACAGAGTCTCACTAAGTTGTCCAAGCTGGACTTGAACTTGTGATCTTTTGCCCTAGCTTCCCAAGTAGCTGGGATTAGAGGTATATACCATTAGGCCTGTAGATATTTTGCTTTTTTAGTCTGTATTAATTATTATTCTAGTTCAAGTTCACATCATCACATGTAAATGGAATCATAGAAAAATGTATATTTTCTCTTCTTTTTGCTACCATCATCAACAACCTATATTTGGCAGTGTGCTTTGGAATACAATATTTTTAGGAGTTGAAAAAATCCTGTCTATGGCTTCCTATACAGAACACATAATATGTGGCATGTGGCTTTTGGGGAAATGCTGATTTTAGTACCTTAGTAAGATGTTCTGAATATGGCCACAGCATGATCTGATAGAGGATCCTAATTTTTTTTTACAGACTTTTTCCTTTGCTTTGTTTTGGTGCCTCTTGAACTCTTTGTTAAGTGCTGCTTGGCATTTGAATGGGAAGGTGTCGGCATTCATCAAATTAAAACGCACATACAAATGCATTTTAATGTGCAATGTACACTAAAAAGCCTCCCTCAGAAATTATATGACCAAACTTTACCATGTAATTTTAGCATTAAGACATTTTATCACAATAGAATTACCAACTCTAATTTGTTTATTTCTTTTTCCACTATCAATTAGTCTTGAGCCAGAATGGGGGAAAAAAAAACACAACTATTTTCCTTTATTAGTGATACAATGAGAAAATAATTATTAATATGGGTATGGCTTGGACTTCTGAGTTTTCAATAAGCATAGTAAATAGGGTGAAGAATGATTCTCCTGTACCCATATCAAGCTCTGCAAGGGTAAAAAACAAACCCTTAGGGAGTCTTAATCTAATTGCTATTTGATAAGGGTTCCTTACAAGAAGTGAATGTTCATACTTCATGCTATAGACTAGATGTATCAAGGAGATTAAAAATCAGTGTTAGAAATAATATTGCCTTATTTCACCTCCTTTTTCATATTATCTTCTCTGGGTAAGTTAGGTCTGTATATTAATTATCTACAGATGTACAAAGTTTTCTTCAAAACTAGGCATCTTGAAAGGATATTTATAATCTCCCTGTTTGTGAGGCTTAGAAATCTGAGTGCAGCTCAAAGGGATGGTTCTGTTCAGGGTCCCTCCTGGCTTTACCATCAAGTTGCTGGCCAGGCAACAGTCATGCAGCCCTGGAGGGTGTGCATCAAGCTCACTCTAGTGGTTGCAGTCAGCACTGTTCCTCTTTGGCTGTTGGCGGAATACCTCAGTTCTTTGCCTTTGGGCTAATCCATGGGTCTGTGCAGCCTATAGCAGTTGGTTTCGCTCAGCAAGGGATCCAAGAGAAGCAAAGCTCAAGATGTGAGCCATCGTCTTTTTATAAACTAAACTCATAGGTGATCTTGCCATTATTTATTGATTAGGAGCCAGCCAGGCTCCAAGTCTAGCCCATACCCAAGCTGATCACAATAAAATTCTATCCCTTGTTGAAGTACCAAATTTAATATGTCTCAAAAATCCACAGCCAGATCCTGCATAGGTCCTGACATGTTTGGCAAGGCTTCCTTAGAGGACTGGCACCTATTCTGGAAGAAAACAGCTTCTTCCAGTAGCTATAATATCTACAGAAACAATAGAAAACAATAGAAAAAAAAAAAACGAACTCAGAAAAAAAACTCAGAAGAAAAATGAAACTGTAGTCTTTATCATGGAGCCATTTTCTAATGATTTTGAGAGAAAAATTCTTTAGTTCAATTACTAGCTCTGCTTTTAAACTTGCTGTGCAGTTTTGGGGAAAAAAGATGAAGCTTTATGTTCCTTGGATTTCTAATCTAAAATGGACCTACAGACTAGGTCTATTAAAAAGGATTACACATTTTATTATATATAAAATTCTTGGATTATTGCCTGCCAGATAGTAAATCTTTTAAGATTAATATCATTGTTTTATTATAAATATTATTTTTACTGAAACCTTACCTATCTACTAGTCCCAATCATGGTCTGCAAGACAAGTCTTTAGTCCCATAAAACCTGAGTTAGACCTTGATGTGGGTGTTGGATGTTCAATAATGACTAAAGATGACTTAACATCCTGTCCTTTGGGAATTCCTATTTTTCTGACTGTTGTTCCTATTATTCACAATCTTCTTAATGGCTTTGCTAAGAAAGATAAAATGGAAAACAACCAGGGACATAGAGAACTTGTCTAGTACACACAAGGCCCTGGATTTGATTACCAGCACCACAACAAGCAAACAGGTAAAGTGGATGAAATAGCAATGGAGAAATCTTGAGAGCAAAGCTGAAGATGTAGAAGAACTGTGGTCTGAAGGAAAAGTGGGTTCTACTACCCTTCTCCACATGTTGCCCAGAACAAAGCAGGACAAATTTTGGCTTTGCCACTAACCTGCTCTGCCAAGTTGAGCAAATTATTTCCTCTTTCTCAGGATGTCTCCCACTCATAAAATAAAGGTGACAAGGGTTGTAGTACATTCTTGTCTTTATCATATTTTTAAAATTGTGTTTCAGAGAACACTGGAATTCCTAAGGGATGCTCCTGGGATGCTTTATGGAAACATATTATTGGAATTTTAACTTATTTAAAATGTTATTTATTTATAGATGCTTTATGTATTTTTTAAAACTTCAATGAAAACCTCATACAATCCAATGGACCATACTAAATATTAATATGTTGGAGACTATGTGGGTTATTATTTGTCCTTAATCCTTTACTTAATAATAATCTACTTTGATCTGCGTTTCATAGGTTGCAATTCTTATAACAGTTGATAATAGAAGCCCATAAAATGGCTTTGAAATTCATTTTTATATATAATAATGCCTAAAATTTTAATCCTTACAATTTGCCAGAATCTGCTTTATATTTCTCACATAGCTTTCATTCAAATTTAAAGATAATTCCATGATTTTGATATTCATATCTTCCTCCAGAAAGTGAAGAGGCTGAGTCTAGAAATATTAAGCAACCTATCTGAGGTCACAGAATTTTAAATGAGGTCTTAAAATGTTACTTTGAACTACTATACTATAACTATTAGGATTTTTTGTTAAGGTAACCACCTTATTTATGTACCTTCCCATCTGTTATATCAAAACCAGTCCTTCATATTGAAGAAAGACTGCCAACTGACAAATTTGACAATCAAATTTCAACGTGAATGACTTCTCAAGAGACATGTCAGTCAAATGCATTGTCGTGATTTGAAACAATAATGCCTCCATGTCTCTCTGGTTCAGTCTAATCATCAGTTGTGAAACAACCTTGCCTCTGTGTTTGTGATTGCAACTTCTGCTTTCCACCCACATGGTAAGTGTTTAAGACTGTGCATGCTATAGTGGATGTGCTTCTGCTCCCCTTGCATCAAATCTCCTCCCACACCTGGGCATCATTTGAATTACAACCAAAATAGTATTCTAAAAAAGAGATATAACTGCGCCACTCTCCTGGGTAATGTCTACAATGGCTCCTTATACATCTATACTTCCTCAACTTTGTGTTAAAGGTCTTCCACAATGTAGTCCCAGTCTACTTTTCTAAAAGTTTTACCATTAATCCCTTTGTACCTTAACCTCTGGTCTCACTTTAAAACTTATATCCACAATTCTAAAATTATCTGTTTGTATTCCATGGTGCCTAGAATAGAGTCAGATATGGCATTTGCACCAAGAAAAACTTGCTTAAGAAAACTGTCTTCGATTATGTATGTTCACCGTTAAAATTCAATAGGAACTCCTATTTAAAGTTTTAATACATTAAACTGGAGAAGAAAAACACAGCATTAAGTTATAATGCTGTAGTCAATCTCAGTCAATGGCCTCAAACCTCTTTAGAATTTCACTTCATTGACATGCAATAAGTAAATACTCAGTAAATCAAGAGACTTAAAAGAATTTGGTAAATATTCCCAAGTGAATTAATGACTGGAAATTTGAGAGAAGTGGCTTCCTAAATTGTAAATGCCACATTTCTTGTGTTCTCCCACTTGATCAGCTTATGGTTGAGCGGCACAATTAATAGCTACTATTTTTGTAATGCATGTGAAAAGCAATATTTTGTCTAGCTCTGTGGGTGGCATTAAGCTAGCAAAACACTCTACTTGGCATTATCCTGACACCAGTCAATGAAGCCATCAGGCAAATGAAACTGCTTTTGAGATAAGCAGCACAGTAATTGAAAATTGTCATTCTTTTTTTCCCCAGGAAAATCTGAATCTTTCATTTCAATCTTTTTTATATCACCAGGAAAAAATGAATATTTATAAAACAAGAAAAGGACACAGTCCATGTGTTATTTTTCTCAGTAAATTATACATAATGAAGAAGAATAGTAAAACAACAATTCACATTTCAACCTGGGTTCCTTCAGTAGCACTGATTATAATGGCATTTATTCAGTTCTATAGGCAAATGTGTGTGCAAGGATGTAAGAGAGAAATGCATCTTGGTTCATTTGGGGCATTAAACTGGTCAGGTATGTGTTCTCTTCTCATTAAAATGGCATGGTTACTTGGTAGAGATGATGACTATCTGATCCAGAGCTGAGGTCTGGATCAATGGGCTAGAACCATCAATCAATAAGAGATAACATTGGGCTAGAGAACAGGATCAATTTTACCTTAAAAAATTTGGAACTATATCTGGATTAAGATGATGAACTGAGCATACAAATGTAACTTTGTTTTCTTCCCATATCACCCAGGATGACACATACAAAAAAATAGGAAAAGAATAAATTCACTGTGTCAGTAAACAGTAAAAGGTATCATTGGGAGACCAAAGAAAGAAAGTATTGAAGAATTTTTAAATGATATAAATTAGATAACTATCTTTCTAGTGAAGAAACCAAAGGTCTATTGACATTTGAGATAAACATAAATGAAAGAGAAGAATCAAAATGAACAAACATCTGAATCTAGAAGTCACAAGAAATTCCTATATGAACAAATGGGATTTTAAGTAATTATGCTTAGATTAATCAGAGAAAGAGCAGCTGGTGTCACATTTGTCACATTCACAGAGTATAATAATATTCTGTAAAAAGTAATTTTTTGGAGGAGGGATTGAGGATTAAACTCAGGGGCACTCAACTATTGAGCCATATCCCCAATCTTACATTTTTTTTTTTATTTAGAAATAGGGTCTCACTAAGTTGCTTAGGTTGGCTTTGAATTTGTGATCCTCCTGTTTCAGCCTCCTGTGGCTGGGATTAGAGGCGTATGCCACCACACTGAGTTAAAAGTAATATTTTAAAAGCTAAAATTTAAGTTCATGAAATTAAAAAAAATTATATATATATATATATATATATATATATATATATATAATTGTAAAAAGCTAAAAAAATAGCTTGAAGTGAATTAAGGTCAAATCAGTGATTTGGCATATAAAGTTAAGAAAATTTTTAATGATGTGCACAAAAATTATATGAAAAAAATTAAAGGCCTAGAAGACAGATCCACCTTGCTTATATCCTAGGTAGAATTATATATCCAATGTGTTTCTTTCACATTAAGATTGTGATTGGAATTAAATTTATCTTTGGTTTTTAAGTTTTAAGTAATTTTTTTTTCATTTTTGGCCAATGAAATAGTCATTTTTCATTTATTTATTTTTTATTATAATCAGATGCTATCTCATGGATATTTGAGATATATATTCTATTTTATAGATACAAAGTGGATGTTAAACAAGTAGAAAGATAAGGAAAAAATGCATAATTCAAGTGATTCATCAATTTTAAGAAAGGAGAATATTTTAGTAAGAATAAACTAGGATCTGCTGAGGTAACAACTTCTCAACATTTTATTTCTTATCAATGTCACAGGTCTAATCTGTGCTATGTATGGAAAAGGGTATGTTTCAGATTCACACAGACACTTAAGACCCAAATGAAGAGACTTCAGCTTCTGATTGCCGTGCTGTCTGGATGACCTGACCTTCTCAGTTGACAAGACCAGAAAGACACTGCTGAAGATGATGTGCTGACTATTCCAAGCTTCATTGTAGTACTAATAACAACGCTTCTGTTCACTGCCAATTTGCTAGAAATGGTTACATGGCTCTACTTATCTGCCAGGTATATAAAAAAGGCAAACGATCAGAAGGAATGTTTGTGCCCTCCATTGTTTCTACCATGGTGTGTTGAAAATTGATGTGTGAGTGAAGCACAACATAAGGGTGGAAACCAAGCTCTAGACTCAGACCCCCTGGGTCAAAACCTTGGTGTCACACATTCTGCACAGTCATGTTTCACTTAACAAGGGGAATGCATGCTGAGAAATGTGTCGCTAGACAATGTGTGAACATCATGGAATGTACTTACATAAACAAACATAGCTATGATGTCACTAGGTAATGTAATCTAGTGGCACCAGCTTTGTACAAGGTGGTCCATTGTTTACTGAAATGTTGTTATGTAGCACATAATTGTATTAGCTTAATCTGACATAACAGAATATCATAGATTGGGTGATATATTTATTTTCTCATAGTGCTAAAGACACAGAAGAGCAAGATAAAGAGGCCAGCAAACTCAAGTTTTCCTTCCTGGCTTGCAGACAAGCACCTTCTCACTGTGTCCTCTATGATCTTTCATCAGTTACATGCACACACAGAGTGATGATGCGAGAGCAGGATCTCTCTTCCTGATCTCCACCAACATTAACAGATTAGTACCTTATGACCTCACCCTTATGACCTCATTTAACCATAATTACTTCCTTAGAGGCCCTATCTATAATGAGTTACACGGAGGGCTAGGGCTTCAGTATATGTATTCTGTGTGTTGGAGTTGGGGGAAGACACAATTCAGCTCAAAGTGCTTACATTACCTCTCTATGTTCTACCTATAAAAGAGGGATTAGTAAGATACCTACTTCATGCATTTGCTATAAGTATACATTGAGTTAATATAAATGTGGCACTTAGAATACAGTTTAGCACTTATTAAGTACCCAATAAAATTATTCACTAGTGTAATTTCAATCCTTTTTATACATGGGACAGATTAGATTTCCTATGTTGTTATGTTGTTGGATACATAAAGCTTTAGTTGCATATTTGTTGTGTAGATCACCAAAAAAGAGATTTTTTTTAAAGACCCTTACTTATCAATTGAACTGAGGGAGATAAATGCCAGATAAATGATGGCAGCTAAGGGAAGTAGCGGACAGACAGGATGAGCCACAGCTAAGCCTTAGGAGGGGTAGGAGGGTTCTGGGTACAGTGGGACTTCTTTGCCTCTTACTTAGGTCCTACAGATTCATGAGCCAATCCTAAGTGTGATTTTAAATTGAACATTAAAGCAATGGTTTACAAATCTTCCAATATGGTAGCACAATACTACTAAATGTTTCCAAATACAACACACAAAAAATCAAACATCAGGTCACAAAACAATATAACCCGGCTCTGCCCCCTTGAGGACTCTCTTGGGTGGGGACGAAGGGGTGGGAGGCAAAGTATTCCCAGCAGGATACCATGGTACTCTTGCAGAAGCTTGATGCACAGTGCAAGTGTTTTATGTGTTTACATCACAGTTTCTGATATACCAATTCTCCTACATTTTTTTAATTTTAATTTTGCACTGAAAATAATAAAATAATAATTGGCATTTAGTTTCATTTGGGTGCCAACAATTTGGCTTGACATATTTCATATATTTATTACATCAAATTTGGTCATTTATCATCCTATCCTATAAGGTAATTATTTCCATTTTAAATATCAGAACACTGAGACCTGGCTTTATGTTACTATTGCATTTTATACTTGATTAGGATTATCTGATAACAAAGTCCATATCATTCCCACTAAGTGCACTCTGCTAGAATATATAGTGGAAAAAAAAGCAATAGATACCAGAAGTATTTTAATGCTTTGAAATCTGCTTATAAAATAGATTATTTAATTTTAATTATTCTTAGTGGTTTAGTTCATTTTTTCCCCAAACCTCCATATCAAAAAATAAGCAAATAAAACGGGACATGGATTGTCTTGGTGAGTTTAGGGGACATTATCCTCAGAACCCATATCTATTTGTGATCTATTTCAGTTTTCTCAGTTAAATACCAATAACAGCCTTCTCAGGTGTTCTTATTCTGTGTGATCTTCTTTAAGATTACGTTTCACCTTTATATTGGGCAAAAAGCCCAATATTCCAGCATTACCATATTGTTTATTTTGCTTTGTTTGCTAATGCACTGTCACGGCTAAGAAGACTTCACTGCTGTGAATATGAATGTAACATCAGGTTTAGTTTCAATAACATTTCATGCTGCTAATGCAAATATAATTTTTCTGTGCGTGTGTGTGCTTCAACAAAAAGTCTCAGATTGACATTCTATTTGAAGGTTGATTTCCACACTCCAGTTTTTGAATGCCCTGGCTTTGCTTCCCCCCCCCCCATTAACATAGAAAGAAACATGAATACAGTTCCAAGTCTATTCTACACTGCTCTTTCCATTTTGTCAAAACTCAAAATGATCTATAATTTTGCATGTCCTTCATTTGTCACATTTTGAGGTCTAAACAACAAGGAAAGGGTGTCTTTTTCTATACTCTCTGAGTTTGCACATGAAGACAATTTTGTGACATGTTATGGCATATGATTCATCTCTCATCCTGAAGATCAAAATCACATATTCTGATAACAGCACACTTTTGATCACTCTCATACAATAAAAGTTTTCTCCCACAGAGGTTTGAAAAGTGTTCACTGATGTGATGTTGGCAGAGTTGGTGGCCATACATGTATGCAATATCATAGGCTCTGATCTGAAATGTATTTCAGTATTCTTCATACATAGCTGCAGGTTTAAGGTAGTGATGTTAGGTTTAAAAAAAAAAACACTCTCAAAAAAGCTTCTCATGTCTGCTATAGGCTAAGCCGTGTAGACATTTCAAAGATGTACAATCACAAACTTTCTTTGCTGTATAAATTTCATTTAGTTAGAAGAAATAAAACTATGTATAAAGAATAAATAAAAACTAAAGTCATGATATAAGTGCTAATTAGTGAGATGTTTGCTAGTACTACGGAAATTTAGAAAATTGAGAAAGCATATTTGGCTATGTATTCATGAGGAAACAGAAAAATAAAAACTGGAGTTGAGATCTGGATATTAAATTGATAACCCATGAATGGAGAGTGGCATTCTAGGAAAAGAGAATATAGTGATTAAAGATCTGGAAGTGAGAAAATCAAAGGTTTTTGAGGGTGCAGTTTTCAATCCAAAAATGCTTCAATATACTGGAAACCTTAGACCGGTTCACAGGTGTGTGCCCAGATATTGTACAGCTGTCCTTGGGCTTGACAGGTCCTGAGTCCTATAGGACAATGGAGCCTCATGCACACATCGTCAAGCGCCTATAGTATTATCTCTATACCATATTAAAGATATGCCATAACTTGAATAGTATTTTAAAACAATATTTTAAGATCTAGCGTCTATGTTACTCTAACTATATCATAGATTCAAAGAAGGTAAGTAGATGTTCCTCCATGTATGACATGGGTTCCATTCCAATAAAACCATTGCAAATTGAAATGTCCTAAGCTGAAAATGCTTTTAACACATCTAATTTATTGAACATCCTAGTTCAGCAACATAGTACATGGTAGAGTGTCACTTGTTTCCTCTTGGGATCCATGCTTAATGGGGACCTGAAATTCATTGTCATTGCCCATTAGAACAAAAACCTCTCTTACCCCTTGTATCAGCCAAGGAAAAGATACAAATGCAAATTTATTTAATGTTCTTTTTTTACTGAATGCAGATCGCTCTCTCTCATTCATACATATATTCATATATATGTATGTATATGTGTAAATATATCTATATATGTCTACGTGTGTGTGTGTGTGTATATATATATATATATATATATATATATATATATATATATATATATATATATATATATATATAGCTTGTAACAGGCCCAGAGAAAGCAAGATACAAAATCTCTCTCTCATAGCAGCTATCTATGATTTAGCTGCTGGCAAGGGGAAGAAACTTGGTCAGTCCCTTGAAAGGAACAGGATGCAATAACATCAACAAAATGATAAAGATTTATAATAAGACTTTTTCAAAGCCCCTTTCTGGAGCTTCCTAGTTATAAGCATAGTCACTTAACATTCTCAAAGTAAGATAGGTAAATGCCAAACATGGCTTTGGTACAAATTAAGGAATTTGGGGCTCATTTGCCAAAAGGATTTGTTTATTTTTTATATCATCTCTATCAATATATCTGTACTCACACACAAAGGAGCTATTTTAACAAATCATTCTTAGTAATATTCTTCTCTCTCAACTGCAAAAGATTCAAAACCTGATTTTTTTAAAGAAAGCTTTCTTCTATATATTTTGATATTTAAAATATCTTGAATTCTGAAAATGTTCTAATTAATTGCTCCAAATCAATTGCAGAAGTATTTTTTAAATCTGTGTCAGAAATTACAATAAGTTCACAGATAAGGAAATGTTTGAGTGCTTAACATTTTACATTCTTATAGGAATTGGTTACTTTCTTTGCTTTTTCTCTTTCTACTTCTTCTTTCTTCTCTTTCTTCTCCCTCCTCTTCCTCTTCCTACTTCTCTTTCTCCTCCTTGTCTTTCTCTACCTCCTCCTTGTCCTCTTCCTCCTCGTTCTCCTCCTTCTTCTTGGCTTATTTTTTCAGTAGAATTTTCATTAACAGAAAAATTAAGACCATAGTACAGACATGTGCCCTGCACTCGATTTCCTTTATACTAACATCTTGCATCAGTATGGAATATTTGTTATAATTAGTAAGCAAGTATTGATTCCTTATCATTAACTAATATATGTACTTTATTCAAATTAATTTGGTTTTTAGCTAATGTCATGCTTCTATTCCAGAACCTCATTCAAGATACCATATTACACTTGTTTTTC
The DNA here is from genome assembly GCF_021218885.2 of Marmota monax. Taxonomy (NCBI): domain Eukaryota; kingdom Metazoa; phylum Chordata; class Mammalia; order Rodentia; family Sciuridae; genus Marmota; species Marmota monax. The sequence goes on from NW_026692881.1 coordinate 2,729,620, forward strand.
ATGTTTCTTTAAGTTTCTCTGGGACAGTTTCTTGGGCTTTCCTTGTTTTAACAACCTTGACATTTTTTAGAAATACTGATCAGATAAATTGCACCATCCTTTTATGAGTATTTGATAATTCTCCCATAACCAGGTAGGAATTATGGCTCCATTGTAAGACCATACAGGCAAAGTGCCACTTCCATGACATATTATATACTATTATATAACTTATTGATATTAACAGTCATCACCTGACTTGAGGGGACTGTTTGATGAGTTTCTCCATTGTGAGGACACTTTATTATTTTAACCCTTTTCATACTGTTACTCCTTGGAAAGATTTCACTATTACAGCCCACACAGAAGGGGTGGGAGTCATTCTATATCTGCTTTAGAGTGAAGTATCTAAATATATTCATTAATAGAAAATAAATCATTTAGAATTCTGATTGAGAAATTTCTCTCTCATTCATTTATTTACCTCCCTTATCATTGTTAATATCAATGTAAACTCTTGGGTATATACGCTATACTTTGTGTTATATTCAATATTGCTTTTTAATTTAGATGTTCAAGTCATTCTCATTTTTCTATTGGGAGCTCTTTAATTTGGCTTGTGAAAAAAAATCCCATCATTATAGAATTAGGAACACTTCCTACTTTTTGGCACCTGAAAATAATCAAGACTCATCATATGTAGCACCAGTATCCGAATCAGCCATTTATCCTTCAATCCTTTCTTCTTTTGTTGGAAAGTAGAAACCAATAATATAAACTGGGCAGTACGTGTGCATGTTGTTATCAGATGTCATTTCATCTTGGTCTTCTTAGCCAAAGAGCAAGGAAATAAATGTATGCATACTAACCTGTGTGCATACTCCTATCCATAAAATTTTAATATTTAATTCTGCATCTAAATTAAGCTAAATATCAGCTATCCTATTTTACTCCAGTTTGCTTTAGAACAATCACTGAATAACCAAACAACTTAATTAACTATTTTTTTTCTGTTTTTCATTTTATGCAGATCCAATTTTCTGATATAATATTTTCCTTCTCCTTGTAAAATTTCATTTCACATTTCTTCAGGCACAACTTCTGGCAATAAATTCCCTCAGTCTTTCTTTGTCTGAGAATGTATTTATTTACACTTTACTTTTGAAGGATAATTTTACTAAATACAAAATTCTAAGTGACTTTTAGTACTTTCAACATGTTAAATATTTTGCTTCACTCTTCTTGTTAGCATGGTTTCAGATGAAAAATTCACTGTAATTCTTTAATTTTGCTCCAAAGTAAGATATTTTACACCCTGTATTTTCCTTAAAGAATTTCTTTATTTACTTTTCTGCAATTTGCATATAATGTGTTGAGGTGTGAATATTTTATTATTTATCTCACTTGGTGTTCTTTTAGTTTTCTGGACTCTGTGATTTGGAGCCTGTGATCAAATTTGAAAAATCTCAGATACTATTACCTAAGGTAGAGTTTTTTATTTCTGTTATATTTCGTTATCATCACCACCTTTTGATTCTTTTAGTTTCCTATTGTTCTGTTTCTACTACCCATCCATTGTATGTGTTACCTTCTTTTTCATTAAAGCCCTTAAACAAAATTTTCTGTCCGTTACTTTTAAGATCTGCATCAGATTTGAGTTTGGTTCTGATACTTGCTTTACTTCTCCATGTCTTTTAATTTCTGATTAAAAGCCAGAAGTATCAAGTTATAGGAACTGAGGCAAACATGTCATTAGTTTGAAACTTTATATTAATCAGTTTAGAAATTTGATTATATTTAGTGTTTCCTTTATCATTAGGCACTAGAGCATTTGTCTTCTTCGTGTCTCCTCTATTATCATTGGACTTCCTTGAGAGCTTCATTTGAGCAGAATTTGCTTCTTCAGCTATAATCCCTTTTATCATTCTGGAGCCTTGTCAGAGAGGTGGCTTTGTTTACGGGCAAAAAGTATTCTGTAACCTTAAAATCGGTAAACTCAGTCTTTCAGTGGGCTTGTGACCCTAGGCTGTGGCCATCATAAGTGTACCTTACCCTCTGACCTCTTAGGTGCTATAAGAAGACTGTCAGGGGCTGGAATAGGGTACAAGCCCTTTCCCCAGGTGGAATATGTTTCTGAAAAGTCTTGTCCTTTGTAGAGTAGGCTTTTGATATGGAGAACTTTCTGGGCCTATTTAACCATGATTTCTCTTCCACTCCTGGCAAACACAGGAAAGGATTTTTTCAGATGTTCACTATAAGAATCTAGTGGTATTCCTGGAGGCAAATCCCTCAAATCATGGGGCTCCTCCGAGGATGGCAGTCTCAAGGATTCTCTCACCCTCACATTAGTTCATGCTCGATCTACAGGTAACTCAGTAGAGCTAACACTGGGGTGCCCACCATGGAGTTACTACTCCAACAGCTTTCCCTCTACAACAGCGGGTCTCACCTGTGTCTGTTTACCTGAGCCTGTCTTTCCAGATTTTAGGGTACTCATTTACTCTAAAACGTCAGTCTTCTGATGGGGTCTACAATAAATTGATTGGTTTTCATTTTGCTCTGTTTTTTTTTATTATTATTATTTCTGTTTTGTTTCGGTTTGGTTTTGGTTTGGTTTGGTTTGGTTTGGTTTGGTGTTTTCCTTCTCATAAATATGGAAGTAATAAGCTCTTAAGTAACTTACAATTCAGAGCTGAAAACAGAAGTCTTCAATCAGGGTATTTTTAATGAACTTTTGCTCCAAACTTAGTATAGAAGTCACAAAGATGAAGTATCAGTGTATTAAGTAATCAATATACTGTCCTGAAGTTCAGCTGGTTACCCAACAAAAACAACGGAAGCATACAGAAGAACAATCCTAAAGGGTGGAGCCTGGCCATAGCCACACTGATACTGGGTGGTGAAGGATTACTCTGACATCATTTGAGACATTGTTGTAATCATCAATTCTACCTAACACACCATTCTAAATAAGTACTACCTCCAGACTTTTCTATGGTTTTGAATCTAGTTTTATTAGATGTATTTTATAATGATTGTAAGTTTTTACATGGTATAAGAATATGAGATATAATTGGACTCTGACTTATCCATCTTTTTCTAAGATTCTTATGCATCATAATCCATACTTTGAAGTAAAAAATCCAAACTTCACATTAGAGAGAAAGTGGTGTCAATGTTTTTTGTGGAGTCTGCATCACTTTGAGATTTGTGTAAAGGTATTTTTATGCTAATTCATATCTCAAACTAGCACCAAGAAAAAGAGACCCTCATTAGAAAATTTATAGCTCTTCTCATATACACTCTTGACTTAAAAGTGTACAATAAGGCTTTGGTCCAATTATTCTTCAGTTTTACTGAGTTGGGGCTGTCACTTTCTTACATGGTTCCTTGTATCTTTGGAACCTAGAATTGAAGAGATTCTTCAGCACTCTGCATTGTCAGGAAAGGACCCCTCTTCTATTTCCATTAATTACATAGTGAAGGAAAGTTTTCCAGCCATATGCATTGCTCATCTCCAAATTTTAACTCTTAGATAGATTTGAGTCAGTAGAGGTGAAGGAACTGACATTCTCTGGAGCAATTCTAAGTTTCTGGTATAGGAAGAGGGTGCTGATAACATTCTTTTTTTTAATTTTTTTTTTTTAATTTTTTATTGTGGGTTGTTCAAAACATTACAAATTTCTTGACGTATCATATTCCACACTTTGATTCAAGTGGGTTATGAACTCCCACCTTCACCCCATGCACAGATTGCAGATTCACATCAGTTACACATCCATTGATTTACAAATTGCCATACTAGTGTCTGTTGTGCTCCGCTGCCTTTCCCATCATCCACCCTCCCCCCTCCCCACCTCTCCCCTCCCCTCCCCTCCTCTCTCTCTACCCCCTCCACTGTATAACCCTGAGGGTCTCCTTCCATTACCGTGCAATTTCCCTTCTCTCTCCCTTTCCCTCCCACCTCTCATCCCTGTTAAATGTTAATCTTCTTCTCCTGTTCTTCATCCCTACTCTGTTCTTAGTTACTTTCCTTATATCAAAGAAGACATTTGGCATTTGTTTTTTAGGGATTGGCTAGCTTCACTTAGCATAATCTGCTCTAATGCCATCCATTTCCCGGTAAATTCTATGATTTTGTCATTTTTTAATGCAGAGTAATACTCCATTGTGTATAAATGCCACATTTTTTTTATCCATTCATCCATTGAAGGGCATCTAGGTTGGTTCCACAGTCTAGCTATTGTGAATTGTGCTGCTATGAACATCGATGTAGCAGTGTCCCTGTAGCATGCTCTTTTTAGGTCTTTAGGGAATAGACCAAGAAGGGGAATAGCTGGGTCAAATGGTGGCTCCATTCCCAGCTTTCCAAGAAATCTCCATACTGCTTTCCAAATTGGCTGCACCAATCTGCAGTCCCACCAGCAATGTACAAGTGTACCCTTTTCCCCACATCCTCGCCAGCACTTGTTGTTGTTTGACTTCCTAATGGTTGCCAATCTTACTGGAGTGAGATGGTATCTTAGGGTGGTTTTGATTTGCATTTCTCTGACAGCTAGAGATGTTGAGCATTTTTTCATGTACTTGTTGATTGACTGTATGTCCTCTTCTGAGAAGTGTCTGTTCAGGTCCTTGGCCCATTTGTTGATTGGGTTGTTTGTTCTCTTATTGTCTAATTTTTTGAGTTCTTTGTATACTCTGGATATTAGGGCTCTATCTGAAGTGTGAGGAGTAAAGATTTGTTCCCAGGATGTAGGCTCCCTATTTACCTCTCTTATTGTTTCTTTTGCTGAGAAAAAAAAAAAAAAAAAAACTTTTTAGTTTGAGTAAGTCCCATTTGTTGATTCTAGTTATTAACTCTTGTGCTATGGGTGTCCTATTGAGGAATTTGGAGCCCGACCCCACCGAATGTAGATCGTAGCCAACTTTTTCTTCTATCAGACAGCGCGTCTCTGATTTGATATCAAGCTCCTTGATCCATTTTGAATTCATTTTTGTGCATGGCGAGAGAAAGGGATTCAGTTTCATTTTGTTGCATATGGATTTCCAGTTTTCCCAGCACCATTTGTTGAAGATGCTATCCTTCCTCCATTGCATGCTTTTAGCCCCTTTATCAAATATAAGATAGTTGTAGTTTTGTGGATTGGTTTCTGTGTCCTCTATTCTGTACCATTGGTCCACCCGCCTGTTTTGGTACCAGTACCATGCTGTTTTTGTTACTATTCCTCTGTAGTATAGTTTGAAGTCTGGTATCGCTATACCGCCTGATTCACACTTCCTGCTTAGCATTGTTTTTGCTATTCTGGGTCGTTTATTTTTCCATATGAATTTCATGATTGCTTTCTCTATTTCTACAAGAAATGCCGTTGGGATTTTGATTGGCATTGCATTAAACCTATAGAGAACTTTGGGTAATATCGCCATTTTGATGATGTTAGTTCTGCCTATCCATGAACAGGGTATATTTTTCCATCTTCTAAGATCTTCTTCTATTTCTCTCTTTAGGGTTCTGTAGTTTTCATTGTATAAGTCTTTCACCTCTTTTGTTAGGTTGATTCCCAAGTATTTTATTTTTTTTGAAGATATTTTGAATGGAGTGGTTGTCCTCATTTCCATTTCAGAGGATTTGTCGCTGATATACAGGAATGCCTTTGATTTATGCGTGTTGATTTTAAATCCTGCCACTTTGCTGAATTCATTTATTAGCTCTAATAGTTTCTTTGTAGAGCCTTTTGGGTCTGCTAGATATAGAATCATATCATCTGCAAATAGTGATAATTTAATTTCTTCTTTTCCTATTTTTATGCCTTTAATTTCTTTCGTCTGTCTAATTGCTCTGGCCAGTGTTTCGAGAACTATGTTGAAGAGAAGTGGAGAGAGAGGGCATCCCTGTCTTGTTCCAGATTTTAGAGGGAATGCCTTCAGTTTTTCTCCATTCAGAATGATGCTAGCCTGAGGCTTAGCATAGATTGCTTTTACAATATTGAGGTATGTTCCTGTTATCCCTAGTTTTTCTAGAGTTTTGAACATAAAGGAATGCTGTACTTTGTCGAATGCTTTTTCCGCATGTATCGAGATGATCATATGGTTCTTATTTTTAAGTCTATTGATGTGGTGAATAACATTTATTGATTTCCGTATATTGAACCAGCCTTGCATCCCAGGGATGAATCCTACTTGATCATGGTGTACAATTTTTTTGATATGTTTTTGTATCCGATTCGCCAGAATTTTATTGAGGATTTTTGCATCTAGGTTCATTAGAGATATTGGTCTGTAGTTTTCTTTCTTTGAAGTGTCTTTGTCTGGTTTAGGTATCAGGGTGATGTTGGCCTCATAGAATGAATTTGGAAGTTCTCCCTCCTTTTCTATTTCCTGAAGTAGCTTGAAAAGTATTGGTATTAGTTCTTCTTTAAAGGTTTTGTAAAATTCTCCTGTATACCCATCCGGACCTGGGCTTTTCTTAGTTGGTAGTCTTTTTAGGGTTTCTTCTATTTCCTCAATTGATATTGGTCTGTTTAGGTTTTCTATATCCTCCTGACTCAATCTGGGCAGATCATATGACTTAAGAAATTTATCTATGCCTTCACTATCTTCTAATTTATTGGAGTATAAGGATTCAAAATAGTTTTTGATTATCTTCTGTATTTCTGAAGTGTCTGTTGTGATATTGCCTTTTTCATCCCGTATGCTAGTAATTTGAGTTCTCTCTCTTCTTCTCTTCGCTAGCATGGCTAAGGGTCTGTCGATTTTGTTTATTTTTTCAAAGAACCAACTTTTAGTTTTGTCAATTTTTTCAATTGTTTCTTTTGTTTCGATTTCATTAATTTCAGCTCTGATTTTCATTATTTCTTGCCTTCTACTTCTTTTGCTGTTGTTTTGCTCTTCTTTTTCAAGGATTTTGAGATGAAGTATGAGATCATTTATTTGTTGGTTTTTTCTTTTTTTAAGGAATGAACTCCAAGCAATGAATTTTCCTCTTAGAACTGCTTTCAATGTGTCCCATAGATTCCGATATGTTGTGTCTGTGTTTTCATTTATCTCTAAGAATTTTTTAATTTCCTCCTTGATGTCTTCTATAACCCATTGATCATTCAGTAACCTATTGTTCATTCTCCAAGTGATGTATTCTTTTTCCTTCCTTCTTTTATCACTGATTTTCAGTTCCATTCCATTATGATCAGATAGGATGCATGGTATTATCTCTACTCCTTTATATTGTCTAAGAGTTGCCCTGTGACATAATATATGATCTATTTTTGAGAAGGATCCATGTGCTGCTGAGAAAAAAGTGTAACTGCTTGATGTTGGGTGGTATACTCTATATATGTCAATTAGGTCTAGGTTATTAATAGTGTTATTGAGTTCTATAGTTTCCTTATTCAACTTTTGTTTGGAAGATCTGTCCAGTGGCGAGAGAGGTGTGTTGAAGTCTCCCATGATTATGGTGTGGTGGTCTATTAGACTCTTGAACTTGAGAAGAGTTTGTTTGACGAACATAGCTGCACCATTGTTTGGGGCATAAATATTTATGATTGTTATGTCTTGTTGGTGTATGGTTCCCTTAAGCAGTATGTAGTGTCCCTCTTTATCTCTTTTGATTAACTTTGGCTTGAAATCTATTTTATTTGATATGAGTATGGACACGCCTGCTTGTTTCCGAAGTCCATATGAGTGATATGATTTTTCCCAACCTTTCACCTTCAGCCTATGTATGTCTTTTCCTATCAAATGCGTCTCCTGTAGGCAGCATATTGTTGGGTCTTGTTTTGTGATCCATTCTACTAGCCTGGGTCTCTTAATTGGTGAGTTTAAGCCATTAACATTTAGGGTTATTATTGAGATATGGGTTGTTCTTCCAGCCATATTTGTTTATTTCTGTTACTAAACATGGTTAGTTTTCCTCTTTGATTATTTCCCCCCCCTTTACTGTCCTACCTCCCACTGTTGGTTTTCATTGTTATTTTCCATTTCCTCTTCCTGTAATGCTTTGGCGAGGATGTTTTGAAGAGATGGTTTTCTAGCTGCGAATTCTTTAAACTTTTGTTTATCATGGAAGGTTTTAATTTCATTCTCCATCCTGAAGCTTAATTTCGCTGGATACACAATTCTTGGTTGGAACCCATTTTCTTTCAGTGTTTGAAATATGTTATTCCAGGATCTTCTAGCTTTCAGAGTCTGTGTTGAAAGATCAGCTGTTATCCTGATTGGCTTACCCCTAAATGTAATCTGCTTCCTTTCTCTTGTAGCTTTTAAAATTCTCTCCTTATTCTGTATGTTGGGCATCTTCATTATAATGTGTCTAGGTGTGGATCTCTTATGATTTTGCACATTCGGCGTCCTGTAGGCTTCTAGGATTTGGGATTCTGTCTCATTCTTCAAGTCTGGGAAGTTTTCTTGTATTATTTCATTGAATAGACTGCTCATTCCTTTGGTTTGGAGCTCTGTCCCTTCCTGTATCCCAATGACTCTTAAGTTTGGTCTCTTAATGTTATCCCATATTTCTTGGATGTTCTGCTCATGGTTTCTTAACAGTCTTGCTGAGCTGTCTATGTTCTTTTCCAGTTGAAATACTTTGTCTTCATTGTCTGATGTTCTATCTTCTAAGTGTTCTACTCTGTTGGTAGTATTCTCCATTGAGTTTTTAAGTTGGTTTATTGCTTCCTGCATTTCTAGGATTTCTGATTGCTTGTTTTTTATAACCTCTATCTCCCTGTATAGTTGATCCTTTGCTTCCTGGATATGTTTGCGTAATTCGTTGTCGAAGTGATCTTTCATTGTCTGATTTTGCTGTTTAATGTCTTCCTTGATACTCCAGATCATCTGAAGCATGTATATCCTGAATTCTTTATCTGACATTCCATCTGCTGCAGCTGTTACCTCTTCTAAAGTTGCGTTGACCTGCATTGCTTGTGGTCCTTTCTTTCCTTGTCTTTTCATACTGCTTGCGTATCTTTCCTGCAGGTGCGGGCGGCGGCTCTGCTCTCTCCTTATTCCAATTGGGGTGTCGTGGCGACCACGCCAGCAGGTCACTGGGCCTGTTCTGGGAGCTGGTGGCGGCTCTGTTCTGCCCCTACTCCAATTGGGGTGACGAGTGTACCACGCCGGCAGGCCACCGGGCCTGATCCGCCGGTCGGTTGCAGGTTTGCCTACCCTGCAGGCGCGGGCGGCAGCTCTACTCTGCCCCTACTCCAAATGGGGTGACGTGTCTGTCGTACCAGCAGGCCACTGGGCCTGTCCCGCTGGTCGGTCTCAGATCTGCCCACCTTTCGGGCACGGGTGGAGGCTCTGCTCTGCCCCTACTCCAATTGGGGTGTCGTGACTACCCCGCCTGCAGGACGCTGGGTCTGTTCCTGGCAAGGGAGGCGACTCTGCTCTGTCACTACTCCAATTAGGGTGGTGTTTGTACCACGCCGGCAGGCTCCTGGGCCTGATCCGCCGGTCTGTTGTAGGTCTGCCTACCTTGAAGGCGCGGGCGGCGGATCTGCCCTGCCCCTCCTACCACGCCTGCGGACCCCTGGGCCTGATCTGCAGGTTGATCACTGATCTGCTCACCCTGCGGGCATGGGTGGCAGTTCCGCTCCGCCCCCACTCCAATTGGGGTCACGTGACCACCACACCGGCAGGGCCTGATCCGGGTGTGGGAGAAGGATCTGCTCTGCCCCTACTCGAGTTGGGGTGACGTGTGTACCACACTGGCAGGCCACTGGGCCTGACCCGCCAGGCTGTCACAGGTCTGTTTACCTTGCAAGCGCGAAGGGCGGCTCTGCCCTGCCCCTCCTACCACGCCCATGTACTACTGGGTCGTGGGTCTGCCCACCTGGTGGGTGTGGGTGGCGGCTCCGCTCCACCCCCTCTTCAATTGGGGTCACGCGGTCACCACGTTGGCGAGCCGCTGGGCCTGCTCCGGGGGCTGGCGGCGGCCCGGCTCCTTCCCTCTGGCTTGAGGACAAATTGAGGAGACTCGGGTGACTGAGCCTCACCCCCCTTACCAGGAGACCAACTGCTTATGTCACTGCTGGTATTGATGAAGATCTCTCCTCCACCGCTTTCTGCTGACATCAGATCTCTGCCATGTTGGTATCCTATGCGAATGGCAGCATTTCGTTCCCCTTGCCGGGCAACCCAAGCAACGGGTGAGTCCTGACCGGCCCTCAGCAGGACCCGGACCGAGACGCAGTTTCCGCGGGCTCCTAGCCCCGGTCCAGGGAAGTTCCGGGAGCCGGAACTCGGCCGCTCAGTGCTCGGTGTAAGCTCCTATAAGTGTAAGCTCCAAGAAGCAGCCCCCGCGGGCTCAGTTCCGGGAGCCGGAATTCGGCTTCTTGGTGCTTGGTGTTTGCTCTGATAGTAGCAGGGTCTAAGAAGCAGCCTCCGCAGGCTCCACAGCCCTGAGCCAGGGCGGTTCCGGGACGGTTCCGGGAGCCGGAACTCGGCCGCCCCGCGCTCGGTGTTCACTCCGATAAGATCAGATTTTAAGAAGCACCCAGGCGCTGAACCCTAGCAATCTGTCTGCGAGCCACAGGCGAATTGCAGCCTGAAATTACCTGTTCTATGGCTGAATAAGCTGCGGTCAGTCAAAAACAGGTATGGTGACGTCAGTTTACCAACATGGTGGCTGCTGGCCTCCTCTGTGGTCTGACCGGTGTGGAGAACCGAGATGGACCGCTTCCTTCCCCCGTCTCGAACCCAGAATTCAGCCTTGAGTGCAGTGCTTGCGCGGCTGGCAGAAACTGCAGCACTGTAACCCTGCGTCTCTATCCCAGCGCGCCTTGCAGACTCTAGCCGAGGGGGGATTTGCTGAATAAGCAGTTTTACCCTCCGTGCGACAAACCTCTCTCGTTTGAGTCCCAGTAGCCGATCCTCGTGCGATGGAAATCCTTCCTCCAGGTTCCGGCGCACCCCACTATTGCTGGAAATTCCTAACAAGATATCCTTTAGCCGTCCTGACTTGTCATACTCCCACACAGTGAAGCAGCACACGGGGGTAATGCACTCCCCTCGCCGCCATCTTCCTTCCCCTCGCTGATAACATTCTTTACAGAATGAATTTCTTAATAATAATGGACTCACTTTCCTTGACTTAGGACCCTTCTTACAAGAGCCAAGTCCTTGTTCATAGAGAAGAAATCAATTGCCAATTACCACTGGTGAAATTTTATGAGATAAAACTAGCAATGGAGGTCAGATGATCCTAGTCATACAAGCATAGGCTCTTGCCAGGATATCACCCCCTGATTGTGTCAGTAATGGCATATGCTATACATTGGGCTATTTCCCCTCTCATTTCTTTCTAACCTATAATTATTTTACCACAAGCAATCTCTTCTCAATAAATTTATATGATGAAACAGTCTGCACTTGGGAGCATTCATTCATTTTTTTTTCTCCTAATTGACTCCATGAAACATATATTTAAACTGAAAGTGATGAAGAGGATGAATTTAATTATAACTTGCCTGATGTTTATCAATAATTAAGAACCACAGTGGGTCCTTATTTGCTTGCAAGACTGGAAATTCCATAAGAGATGAATTTCCTCCTTTGATATCAATGAAAAGAGAAAAAAAGAAAAGAAAAATTTCATGTTATAGTATGCAAACCAAGTTCTAGATGTGCTCATACTTTTCATTTAAATTAACTCCACACATTACAACAATATTCTCCCCATATTTCAGATATAAATACCGAAACCAAAATAAAACTGATGAATGAGACAACAGAAAGCACTAAGTATATCAATGATAAAACCAACCATAAACTGGGTGTAGTGCAGCACATCTGTAATCCCAGATACTTAGGAGGCTAAGTTGGGAGGATCCTTAAGTTCAAGGACAGCCTGGTCAATTTAGTGAGATCCTGTTTTAGAATAAAATTAAACAGGGGGCAGGGCATAGCTCAATGGGAAATTCCTTGTCTAGCAGGTAGAGGCCCTGGGTACTATCCCGAGCACCACAAAACAAAACAACAACAACAAAAACAAAACATAATTAGCAAGCTTGGTACAATAGATAAGTAAAGAGCATTTTGGAGAGAACAATTAGAGAACACATTCTGTTCAAACATACATAAAACAATTATAAATATTATAGTTTTAGACCAAGAAATAATTTACACACACCCCTCATATCACTCTCAGCAGATCTATCGCTTCCTATTTTATACAAGAGAACAAACCTAAAAACCTGCAGTTTCTGCTTCCACTTCTACTCCCTTAGGGATCTGTGCTCCCAGTCGGGTTTCATTCTTGTTATTATTGATGACCTTTACACATTTTTCTGAAGGTCAGCCTCTCCACTGAACATTAGATGCCTTTCCTGATTTTCTCATTTTAAATTGAGCCCTCTTAATTTCTCTCTACAGTTTACATCAGCAAAAAGTGTAATGCTTATTGTTTTTCAAAGTTTTAAAAAAGTTAAATGCTATATTGGACACTTAGTTCTTCAGCGACTACTCCACTTAGTCTTTCCACCTTTAAAGCCAAATCCCTGAGAACCATGTTTAATTATCTTTCTTTTCTTTTTCAAATTCTCTGGTTGGACTTTCACACTTACACTTTTCCAAAATTCATCTAGTTCAGGTTTTCAATGATTTCTACTCTGTTCTTTCTATAACCAACTACATCACTCCTGATATTACCTGACTTCTTAGCAACATATGATACTGAAATTAGTGATTTTGCTTTAACCTAGTTTGTACCATCCTACCAGATGTGAAACACCTATACAACTTAAAGCAGTATATGTAATATAATAATGTAGTAACAGAAATTATAGTATAATAATAGTATAATTTAATATAATAATAATAGTATAAATATAGTGATACCAGTTAGCATTAACAAATTGTTAATATGTTAATTAATATTTGTTAATATTATCATAATAATATATAACAGCTCTAGATTATGATTTTTCAATGTATTTTAATGCACTGGTGTCAATTTTAATGACAAATTCACTGAATCAAAAATGTGGGACTTTGGGGGTTAAAGTTAAAAATGCTGCCTTCATCTTACTTCCAGTATTTAACCTCCTTCCCAAGCTCCATTCCCTTGCCACTATCTCACTGGTCACTCCTTCTCTGTTTCCTTTGCTGATTCTTCCACTTTTCTACAAATTGCAGATGTTGCCCTTCAACTTGAGATCATTTCAATTTTTTCTTTCTTCCTGAGGTTATTTCAGATAACATAGCTGTACATGCTACCTTCGTGGTGATGACTCCTGACTTGATGTCCTCATGTCCAAGCACTCCTCTGAACCTGAGGTTCCCACATGCAACATTTTCGACCTACCTACTTGGATACCTAATGGACATCTCAAATTTAGTAGATGTGACCTGAAATTCTCTTACCTCAACACTTGCTCTTTTTTCCCTCACCATTACACACATTGGCAATGCTGTCTTTCTACTTGCTGAGCAAAACATAACTTTAGACTTATCCTTAATCCTTCATCTCAGAACTTAAAGCTAATTTATCCACAAATCCTGTGGTCCCCACCTTCAAAACAGAAATTCTGAATATTCCTTCTAATCCCCACGTCTGAGAGATCTCTTTGTAGCTAAGACCCTAACCAATTTATCTAATACAATTTGCAATTTTGAGTATTTCACTGGGGTCATGGAGAGAAAAAAATGTAAAATCTGAGAGTATTTAGAATTTAATAATTTTTTTTAAAATCTCAAATGTTGATTTTTCATTTATGCACATTTCTTATATTATACTTCCAATAACTACAGAGACCTTGTAAAAGATGATTACAGCCAGGCATGATGGCACAAGCTCATAATACGAGCAACTAGCAATTCTGTGGCAGAGTTGCAAGTTTGAAACTGTCATGAGCAATTTAGCAAGACCCTGTTTCAAAATACAAATTCAAAAGGGCTGGGAATGTGGCTCAGTGGTACAGTGACCCCAGTACCCACACTCCAAACAAAAGACAATTACGGTTTCACATTTTCCCCAATATTCCATAGTCCTTCCTATCCTTTATTCATTGATACTTCTCCTAGATTTGAAATTTCATTCAACCCTTTGAGGGATTTGATAATTTCAGTTGCATATTAGTTTTGTTATAGTCAATATGTCTGTATGTATCTCAGTAACAAAATGTAATACAGCTAGGGTCTTCCATTACCGGATTCCTTCCTTTCTTGTGTTCTTTTAAGCTCTTGCTTGGTGCTTTGAAACAGAAAAATAAGAGATGGCTGTCAGTCTTCCAACAATGAATATCTCTAACCATATCCAATTTATAACTTAACAATGTATCTTATGCCTTACTGAATATGCCTTTTCAATTTGACTTAAAATCATGTTAGTTCTATTAAAAGACTTTTTAAATAATTTAACTCCTCCTGGTTAAACATCAAAGATGCACATAGTTAAACTGATCCAAACATGAAGAGCTGCATGCAAGTTGTGGGGAAGCCAGCAGAGGCAGCTACATGGTGGCTGTTTCCTGGCTAAAAGCAATTATGGGACTCATTTTAATTTCAGAAACATTGATATGTGAAAAACAGTTTAATCTATGAAATATGGTGCTTTTTCTTTTTTATTTCTTCCCTTCTTTTAAAGACAAAAATAAAGTTTACTGTTGTTTAATCATCATTAATTCCCAAATAGTTTCTAGCAGTCATAAGTTTCAAGCTCTTGCTGTAGGAGTCATTCATCTGATAAGGTCAATTTTGGCCACTGGATGGGAAAATCTATGTGACATTGTTTCATTACTCTGTGTGGCACTGAGTGGGATAGCCATATAATTTTTCTTTCACAAAAAAACACCTTAAGACTAAAAAGGTGTATTAAAGTAATTTATATTATTTGATTTCTCAAACTGTGTGTTTATTGATTGAATGGCAAACATTTTCCCTGTTATTGGAATTATGTAAAATTTCCATTTTAAAACTATTTAAGAATAAAATTCTTTATACTTTGATGCAACATTTTTTAAAAGTTTCTTTATATTGGTTAAATAAGTATTAAAAATAATGGGTGGAATTATTTGTAGTAATATGTGTAATATACTTAAATATGTTTGTTAGACGTTTCTATCTTTAATATTACATGACTATTTCCTAAAACATTTCTGAAAATTACATTTTCTGAAAATATTTTCAAAAAAATTAGTATGATTATTAATATTAAATTATAAATTTTCTGAAGTCTTCTTCAAAGTTTTTTGTTGTTGTTGGATGGAACTGGAGACCATCATGCTAAGTGAAATAAGCCAATCCCCCAAAACCAAAGGCCTAATGTTGTCTCAGATATGTATATACTAACAAATAATGTGGGCGAGGATGGAAGTTCTTTGGATTAGACAAAGGGGAATGAAGGGAAGGGAGTCTGGATGGGAATAGGAAAGACAGTAGGATGAATCGAACATAACGTTCCTGTGTTCACATATGAATATACCACCAGTGTAATTCCACATCATGTACAACCACTAGAATGGGAAGTTATACTCCATGTATGTATAATATGTTATAGCACATTCTACTGTCATGCGTATATGAAAAGAAAAAAAAAAGAAAAAAAAAGATTTTTGGTTAGCAAATATAAAATTGTCAGCAACTTGAATAGATTTTTCTCTGAAAATCATATTTAAATTGAGAAAGCACTCTGCATAAATGTTAATGAACACTGTAAATTCAAATTAAATTTCACTAAATAAAATTAATTTTACTTACTACTTTCTTATGTAAATGTAAAATACTTCTGTATTTTGAAAGTTAATTACTTTCTCCCTCCATTCATGGTTGCTTTCTTCTATAGGCCCAATAGATATAAATTATTATTTTGAATTTTTATCAGATTTAAATGCATGAAAAATTGTAGCACTTTTTAATTTATTCTAATCCAATACCAAGTGAAATTTAATCTAATTAACATAAAAAAAAATGCTTTCCAAGATTTTAGTTAATCCAAAACATAATTGTAGAATATTTCAAAGTCTTTTAAACTGCCTGAGGTTACATTGCTAATGTGTTCATTTCTTTCTCAGTTTTTTTTTTTTTTTTTTTTTTTTTTGGCTGGGGAGGCACTGAGGATTAAATCCAGGGGAATTTTAACATCACTGAGCTACATGCCATCCCTTTTTATTTTTTTTATTTTGAGACAGTGTCTCACTAAATTGCTAAGGGCCTGGCTAATTTCCTGAGACTAGCCTTGCGATCCTCCTGTCTCAGACTTCCAAGTCACTGGGATTACAGAAAGGATACATTTTAGTTTGTAAGCTTTCTTTATATCCATTATTTTCAATGTGTTTGAATAAAATTTTCCAACAGATTTTGAAAAAATGCTACCAAAAGATGGAGAAACCATACAATAAAATAAATTAGAGTTTCATACAATTTTAAAAATTAAGGCTGATTTACAAAGTCGATTTTTAAAGCTTTAAATGATTTTAACACCCCAAGTATAATGGGCAGCAAAGACAAAAATCATGTACTGCTGTGTTAATGTATACTTGTATATTCATAAATTTGCATCATCTTACATACACACATTTAGAGTAACTGTAAAACTTTCATACAATATATGTGAATTTCTACAATTATAACTTCTATTTGGATTGCTATAGTTTTAAAGCTTGTTTGGATACAATTATGAATTATATGTATACCATAGCCAAGTCCAAATATGTTTTGCTCCAAGGTTTCTTAATTAGGTATGAGCTTTTTACCATTGTATTGTGTGCCACCATAATTTATATTTATATCATCATCTCAAACCAATTACCTTTCTTCAGTGCAGGACATGTTAACCTGCATTGGCAATAACATAAATTAAAATGTCAGATACTTTATATTTAACAGAAAGAAATTTCAAAATTTCCTTTGATTCATGTACTGAATGAGATTATCTAATTTTATATTAAAAAAAAAACCACTGACAATGTTATAAGAATGGCACATTTATAGCTAAATTCCTCTTCCACTAAGAAAACCAATTCCAAAAACCATCCCTCTTGATGGTATCTTACCACTAACCCACCCAGTGGGAAATCTCCTTCATACTCCTCAATCAAAGCTGCATTGGAAATAAACTGCCGCAGTCAGGCTGGGCACAATTCATGAGCCACTGAAGCAGGTACAAACTTTATTTCTGAACTCCACCAGCACACTCCACACACGCTCCCCGGGAATTCTCCTGCGAACCACGCACCCGGCATTCTCTCAGGACACACTACACCAACAGGAAATCCCTCCTCTGGAATTCCCTCCTACCGCACTTCCCCAACCAATGGGAGCTCTCCGCAAGTCCCAGGAGAGCTCCAAAGTAGCAGGCCTAGGCAGACAGCAGGGATCTAATCTCCGATTGAATGCACATCTTAACATAATCATTATCATCTCAATGGCTTGATGGGGTCACCTTTCAACCAATAATGCCATGCATCATTCCTACTTGGCTATGGCTCTCAGCATCTCCCCCCTTCTTTTTAATTAAACAATAAGCAATGTGGCTTAGGGACCGTGCCTGTTAAGTTGTCCAATACAACATATGGTCCTTACCCGTCATCGGATGAGCTGACCTCTAGGCGTCAGCCTCCTGTCTTAGGTTGGTACCACTGCAATTGGATCATACCCATCACTGACTACTGGTCCAGCATACAGCCATACTTGTGGATAGGCCTATGCACCAGTGGGGGGGTGAGGTTCTTTGCTCACCTCTGTTGGCCCCCAAATTTGGCCTTTGCACCAGTGGGGGGGTAAGTTTCTTTGCCTCACCTCTGTTGGCCCCCAAATTTTAGACCATCACTAGCAGAAGGGAGGAGGATACAGAAATGCCACGACACCAAGCCAATTGACGGCTCCTTTGGAAAAATTGTATCAACTATGACACCATCAGCAAAGATACGCCAGCACTACCACAATTCACTGCACCAACAGATAGTTCACAATGTATTCAAGTGATACATAGTCCAGGCAAGTTCTGCAAGCAGTTCAAAGCAGAGGAATCCATCAATATGTCCATTTCTTCCCAAAGTAAATCGACTCCTTGATTGAGCATTACTTGTTGAGTTATTATTCATTGATACATCAGTTTATACAGTTTGTTGTGATAACTATCGAAGAAGCTGTAGTTTGGTTTTATCTTTGTCTTCACCAGCGCTGGGATGAAGATAGGAATTCTGGCAATAATGCTAAAATAAATTATGTAACATTCCAACAGATACTAAGAAAACAATTTTCTGAACAATGTACATTATCCTGAACAGAATTATTAAATATAATGAAAAGGAAAGGTGAAAGTAAATGAACAGATATGTTAACCTCCTTATTTGTACACATATTAAAACAATCCTCAACAGCTGTTTACCCAATTTAAATTAAACCATTAAAATCATGTGAATAAAAAAAATTCGGATCCATTTTTTCATGAGCGCTCCTCATATATGATCTATGGACATATGCACACACAGACATACAACACAAAACACAAGAGTGCACACAAATGTACAACGCATAAGACAATAGTAAAGGCCTTGTAGCTTTACACAGGTGAAATCTCCATTGCAATGTTTAAACACTCCACAGTCAAAAAATAAAACTGATCAGAAAAACATTAACCTAGGTCTGTATGAGCTCAAAAAATAAAATATAACTTTATGATGTGGAAAAATGCAATAATAGAATAGATATTGAAAAAAGCATCCTGGTTAATCACTGTCACAGATGTAAGAATAGCCAAGCTGGAGCTCTGGATACAAGCTGTTATGGATTTGAGTCAAATCATCCTCTTTTTGGTCTGTAGAAATCGCTTTGGTTAGTCTCTCCTGAATCCAAATCGGCTGCTGTTCTCCCTGTGGAAACACACAAACAGAGCCCCGACTCCAGACAATCACTGGGTCAGGACTTTTCCATTGTCCTGTTAGAATATCCTTCCAAAGTCCCTTAGGCTTATGTACATTTTTTGGATACATGTGCCTTTCCGCAGCACTAAGCCCTGATGAATCCAAATTTTAAAAGTTTAGAGTAAAAAGGGTTATTATAAATTTATCTTTGGGGGATATATACCCCTTTCCAATTCCCTCTTTTTGCTTTAATAAGTACATTTTAATAATCTGCTGATCTCTCTCAACTATGCCTTGTCCCTGAGGATTGTGTGGAATTCCTGTTATGTGAGTAATGCCAAATGATGAGCAAAATTGTTTAAAAGAGGTAGAAGTATAACCAGGACCATTATCTGTTTTAAACTGTTTTGGAACGCTCACAGTGGCAAAATTTTGTAAGCAATGAGCTATAATATCTTTAGTATTTTTCTCCGGCATGAAGGGAGCGCATCAAAAATCCGGAAGAAGTATCAACTGTAACATGCAAATATTTGAATTTTCCAAATTCTGGCAAGTGTGTGACATCCATCTGCCAAATATGGTTAGGTATCAATCCTCTAGGATTGACTCCAAGATTAACTTGTGGTAAAAATGTCACACAATTTTGACATTGTTTTATTATTTGTCTAGCTTGTTCCTTAGTTATTTTAAAATGCTTTTGTAAAGTATTAGCATTGACATGGAACCTTTTATGAAAATTTGTAGCTTCTTCTAGTGTAGAGAAAATATGTATGTCATGTGTAGTTTTATCTGCTAAATCATTGCCCAAACTAAGGGCTCCAGGCAATCCTGTATGTGCCCTGATATGTACTATAAAGAATGGATCTTTTCTGTCCCAGATTATACTTTGTATAGTGGAAAACAAAGAGAAAACAGTAGAGGAAGAAGAAATCCTACCAGCATCTTCAAGGGATACTATAGCATTAACTATATACTGACTATCAGAAAATAAATTAAATACAGAATCTTTAAACATCACAAAAGCTTGTAAAACTGCATTAAGCTCTACCTTTTGAGCTGATTGTTTGGGTACTAAAAATATAAAAGTTTGATCAGGGGTAACTACTGCTGCTGTACCATTATTTGACCCATCAGTGAATATATTTGGAGCATTCATGATATGTGTTTTTCTTGTCATTTTTGGAAAAACTACAGGATGCGAGGACCAAAAAGACAACAAAGGATTAGATGGTAAGTGATTATCAAATGAAACATTAGATTTACACATGATTATTGCCCAAGTATTTAACTCATTAGCTAACTCATCAATTTGATCCATATTATATGGAGTAATAATTTTATTGGGAGAAATTCCAAATGCTCCCTTTGCTGCTTTTATTCCTTTGAGTATTAATTGTCCTACAACCTCAGGATACCTAGTAAGAATAGTATTAGGAGAATAAGATAAATGTATCCACAATAATGGACCTTCTTGCCAAAATACTCCTGTAGGAATACTTTTTGTTGGTAGTACAATAATAATAAAGGCAGACTTATATCAATTCTATCCAAATGCATATTTTCCATATATGTTTCAATGACTTTTAATGCCTTTCGTGCTTCAGGCGTTAACATGCGGGGTGAATTTGGATCTGATGGACCTTTTAGGATATCAAATAAAGGTCCCAACTCTCCTGTTGGTATGCCAAGAAAAGGTCTTATCCAATTTATGTCTCCCAATGACTTTTGAAAGTCGTTAAGTGATTTGAGTTGATCTACTCATATTTGAATTTTTGGTGGAAGGACCATGGTTGAGGATAATAGAACTCCTAAATAATTAATTGAAAAATTTAATTGTACTTTATCTATTGCTATCTCTAGATTATAATTTTTTAATAAATTTGTTAGTGTGGCATAACATTCTAGCAATGTGTTTTTATCTTTGTGTGCTAACAATACATCATCCATATAGTGAAATATTTGTAGTTCAGGATTTTGATTTCTAAGTGGCTGGATTGCTTTGTTTACATAAATTTGACACATAGTTGGGCTGTTAGCCATCCCTTGAGGAAGTACTTTCCATTCCTATCTCTGATCAGGACCTTCATGATTTAGTGCAGGGATAGTAAATGCAAAAAGTGGACTATCCTCAGGATGAATTGGAATTGAAAAAAACAATCTTTAATATCTATAGCTAAAACATACCAGGTTTTTGGCAAAGCAGACAATTGAGGAATCCCTGATTGAGCAGGTCCCATAATAACCATCTCATTATTAATGGCTCTTAAATCTTGCAATAATCTCCATTTACAAGATTTCTTTTTGATGAAAAAAGTGGGAGTATTATGGGGAGATACGGAAGGTTGCATATGTCCCTCCGCTAATTGTTGTTTGACCAGGTCATGGGCTACTTGTATCTTTTCTTTAGTCAGGGGCCACTGAGGAACCCATACTGGTCTTTCTGATTTCCAAGTAATTTTGATTGTCTCAGTGGCTCCTTCTGAAAACCCAATCCATGTCTATTTATTCCTTGATCTATTTGAATTGGTGCTGCTATACCTTGTTCTCGTTCTCCTAATCTTTTCTCTTTCCTAAAACCTTGTCTAGCCCTAATAGTGGGCGCGTTAGGATTGATGTTATTTGTTAATCTCAAACCTAATTGATCTAGGACATCTCATCCCCATACATTTATAGGAATATGATCCAATACATATGGCTGTATAGTTCCTTCACATCCTTCAGGATCCTTCCAATCTAATACCATTGCACTTCTATGGGGATTAGTCGCCACTCCTAGGCCTTGAATCTTTTGAGTGGCTTCTTGTTATGGCCAATGTTTTGGCCATTCTTGATGAGACATGATACTAAGGTCTGCACCTGTGTCCAGTAGCCCATTAAATTCATGTCCTTGAATATTTAGTTTTAGCATTGGTTGAGAATCTAAATTTAAAGACAGCATAGCCCAATCTACACCTGTGGAGCCTAATCCCTTGGAACCTCTTTCTACAGTTCGACTGGAAAATTTATCATGCAGGCTGGGTAGTATTAATAACTGTGCTATTCTATCTCCTGGTGAAATTACTGATATACCTCTTGGAGAACTAGCTATAATTTGTATTTCACCTACATAATCAGGATCAATTACCCCAGGACTTATCATAAGTCCTTTTAGTGTAGAAGAACTGCATCCCAATAATAAGCCTACTGTTCCTTGGGGAAGAGGTCCTTTTTCTCCTGTGGGAATGATTTGAACTCACATCTCTGGAGTTAGTACTGCTCTGTCGGAGGCGCAGATGTCCAACCCTGCACTCCCTGTGGTTTGTCTGATGAGGGATTTAATGGATAATGTGTCCTGGGCATTACCCTGATGGTGTTGCTGGGTTCCTCCATTGCCCCATATATTTGTGCTTGTGGGCCCCAGAGCATTGGGCCCCCCAGTCCCTTTGTTGGCAATGGAGCCTGATGCCTTTCTCCATGATATCATGGATAAACAACTGGTCCTTGTCCATTTTTTGATAACGGAGTACCCTCTATGGTGGTTTGAGAACGGCATTCATTAGCACAATGTCTCCCTCTAAGGCATCGTGGGCAAATACCTGGTATTCTATTCCTTTGATACCTAGTTTTATTAAACCCTTTTCCTATGGGGCAATTCCTTTAAAATGTCCTGTTTGTTCACAATTGTAGCATGTTTTTGCCTGGCATCTAAAGCCTGTTGTACTGCAGCTGCCAAGACTTGCCCTTGTTCATTAATGTCTCTACATAATTTAATATATGTGTTTAAATCTTCATGTTTCCATGGTCTAATAACCTCTCTGCAGCAATGATTTGCTTGGTCATAAGCCAGTTGTTTTATTAATGGCATTGCTTGTTCTGTATCCCCCAAAACTCTGGCAGCTGTTTAATAAGCCTATCTACAAATTCAGCATAAGGTTCATTAGCTCTATGTATTACCTTAGATAATTGACCTTGTAAATCTCCATGTCCTTGTAAAGTCTTCCATGCCCTAACTGCGTCTGCAGCAATTTGTGCATATATAGCAGGATCATATTCAATTTGTTGCCGTTGACCCTCATAAGGTCCTTTTCCTAACAACATATCTTTCTTTGAGGGTAACCAGCTGCTGCATTTCGCCTAGCTGTCTCCGTGCAGAATTCCTCATTGGTAACCTTCCATAAAAAATATTGTCCTCCATTTAGCACAGATTTACATTTGATAGCCCAATCTGCTGGTGTCACGTCCAAGTTGGTAATGGATTCGACCATGCTTACGGTGAAGGGTACTTGGGTACCATAGGTTGTTACAGCCTCCTTTAACTGCTTCACTGTTTTGAAATCTAGAGCATGGTGAATTCGCTGCCCTCCTGACTGCTCAAGTACAGGGCATGCTAATCTTTGAGGTCCTGTCTCAGGATTCCATCTATCAACTACGGGGGTTGAGGGCCACTCAGCTGTCTCCATAGGTGGAGCTGTTGGTTGAATTACACCCTCTGGTGATAGAATGGAGTTAGTAGCAGCCTCCTGTTGTAGCTTCCCCATGATAGCTGTTTCTCCTGTAAGCTTTCTTCCTTTAAATTTTCTTCCTCTATCTGACTAGCTTGAGAGACCTTCTCTTTTGCTTGATCTAACATGTTTTCTACCATAGTCTGAACCTCTAACAATTTACTTAACACTCTTTTGGTTTGTTTTTTACTAATTTCTAATCTACTATAAAGATAACGCAACCCGATAACACAAAACAAAACCGAAACAGAATGAAACAAAAACCGAACAAAAAATTGTTGTATCAATTTTCTCTTCCTCAGTGCCGAACAACTTCAAACCTTGAGCCAACCATTTTTCCCAATTTGCCTGAGAAAGTTCTAGGGATAGGCAGCTTGAAACAAAAACAAAATAAATCAAAACCAGAACACATTGTTTTTTGAAATGGTCACCCATTCTCTCGCCTTCCCTCAGGGGCGAGCAATTTCACTTACCTCGGAGCTTCAGGCGTTCCCCGTACAGGCTGCCAAATGCCACAGTTGGCTGGGCACAAATCACAAGCCACCACTGAAGCAGGAACAAACTTTATTTCTGAACTCTACAGCACACTCCACACACGCTCCTCGGGAATTCTCCCGCGAACCACGCACGCGGCATTCTCTGGGGACACACTACACCAACAGGAAATCCCTCCTCCGGAATTCCCTCCTACTGCACTTCCCTAACCAATGGGAGTCCCGGGAGAACTCCAAAGCAGCAGGCCTAGGCAGACAGCAGGGGTCTAATCTCCAATTGAATGCACATCTTAACATAATAATTATCCCCATCTCAATGGCTTGATGGGGTCACCTTTCAACCAAAAATGCCATGTGTCATTCCTACTTGGCTATGGCTCTCAGCAACAAACTGCCTAAATTGTAGTCCATTAGCAATGGAATGGGGAGAGGAAAGACCAAAAGAGGGGGAGCTCCAAGGAGTCTATTAACTTACCCATTTCATCTTAGCAATGGTGAAGTGATCCCTGACTTAAGTTCACTCTAGTAGGATTCATTCAATATTTTACAATTTAAAGATATTATTAATTATGAACCTGAGTTCTGTGTCTTCTATCATGTCTTCTCTTCCTGGTTCACTAAGCATTTTTTGTCTTATATGAGCCCTGAATTTTCTCAAAATTGTATCAGAATAAATGATGTGATGCAATATTCTGGATTTTGTGCTGCAAAGTTTATAAGAAAAATCTTCTTTTCTGTTTAAATGCCTCTTTGCAATGTAATTTTATAGAGCATGAGAAAGAGAGTCCTGGAAAAGCCTAGAGTTGAAGAATTCCTGAAAATGTGTTGGAAAGAAAATTTAATTTCTCCCTAAGACTTGCTAAGTTGGTAGTTGTGTCCTACCTCTGTAATAAAGACAGATTAACAAGGGGAAAACAAGCAAGCTTATTAATATACACAGTACATGTCACATAGGAGAAATCTGGGTGAAATGTAGCTCAGAGCAGTGGCTCAGAACATTGACTTATGTGGCATCTTAAGCAAAGAACCAAAAATTTGTGGAGACATGACAGGACAAAGGAAAGCAGTTTTGGACTTCCAAAGGCAGGAAACTATGGGAAGGTAAATACATGGGGAAAACTGATAGAATAAAGTTTCTTTGTAGATTCTTCTGGTACTGTCTTTGGGTAGGTAAAACTTGTTTCCAGTCAAAAAGAGTTATTATCATCCCCTTGGGCAGAAAAGGTAGAGGATACAGAGAGATTTTTTTTCCCTCCATTTTCTGCTTCTTAAGTGCCTTTATTGAAAATATTTTTTGTCAAAAATGCATATTTTAGCCATATTCTAGTTTTCTGCATATGCAAGAAAGGTGCATCAATTCAGTAGCTGTCTGCTTTAGAGACATCGAAGCTGTTGACTTCTGAGAGGTAATAAATACACATTATTTTTTAAAACTATATTTTGCTGTATATGGAGAATGGTTTTCTTTTTTTCCTTTTTTTTTCTTTTGGGGTGTGTGGACTCAGGATTGAACCCAAGGCCTTGAGCAAGCTAGGCAAACATTCTAAGTTATATCTGCAGCCCTGGAGTGTTTAAATATTTTAAACAGGAAAAAAATAAATCATACAGAAAAAAATTGACTATATATTGCTATAAATACATATATGTATGCAGATAAATGTATTGTTGCATAGAAAATTATCTAAAAGGATATGTAGCAAATTCATACCAGTAATCAAACAAGGATATCATGAATATTTAAAGTTTGTGTGTAGTCAATGATCTTAATATCTTTAGGAGTGATTTATTTATTTATTTATTTATTCATTCATTCATTCATCTATTTTTTTACCAGGAATTGAACTCAGGGTGCTTCACCATCAGGCTACATCCCCAGCCCCTTTTTAATTTTTATTTTGAGACAGGTTGTCCTCTCTATATTACTGGGCCAGCCTCAAACTTGAGATCCTCTTAACTCAGTGTGCTGAGTGGCTGGGATTACAGGTGTATACCACCAAGCCCAGCTGTGATTTATCTTTTTAATGTGATGTTTATCTTGTTATGAGGGTAATATAATTGGCTTTAACTTTTTAACCCATAACTATGATTAATTACATTAATGGAATAGCCCTTGTCAAACCCTATGTTCATTTGTTGAATAAACTTTTTACTGTTATTCTTTACATAAGATGATGATATAATATGATTTAGGATTTAGTATCTTGGTATCAAAAGGCATTGGTTTTGGGTAATTTTATTTTGTTCTATCTTCATCACATTTGGGATTTTAGTGTTCTTTAGCAAGGAATTGGGAAGTGTTACTTCTTCATTTATATTCTGTCTGCTTACTCATTCTTCCTTATGGCATTTGCATTTCTCTTTCTGTTGTTGTTTTTAAATGACTGCCATAAATCAATTTTACTCAGGTGTGCAGAGGAATAATAATTATATTTTCAATAGCTTTTACTTTGCTTTACCTTTATGATATTCTGTATTTAAAGTGTATTATTTCCTTCTGCCTGTTTTATTTAGACTGGTCTTATTATTCTGAGATTCAGAAGCATGCATTGACATTTTGAGTTCAGAGGGAAGGTATGCGTAGAAGGTCTAAAATTGAGTAAAGAATAACTACTTTAAAATCTTCATGAACATAAAGGGCAAATGGCCCAGGAAGGAGTGACCAAAATACCTTGTATCAAAGAAGGTGATATTGTATAGGAATAATGTTCTATGGAGGTCCTTAACACCAGGAATATCCACAGGTTAATAAAATGACCACATATTATTAAACATATCCTTAAACACATATTTACCAAGAACCTAATAAGATTCATGACCATACAATTGAAAAAAAATCCAAGATATATGAAGAATACTTTTATTTTCAAAGAAATATATATATATATATATATATATATATATATTAATTATATATTAATATATATATATTTATATATATATATTAATACTTCTATTAATATATATATATTAATAGAAAATTTAGAAGACATATCATCAAAATTTTTTATATTAATTTGATTCTCTAAATACACAGGTAAAACCTAGTATTAAATGTGTATAAACCACATCTATTAGGTGTTGACATCCACATAAAGTTCAAAGAGTCTGTTTCTGTGTAAATAACAGTGTCTTGATATCAGGAACTATATTTGGAAATGTATATGAATTTTTATCTCTAAATTCACACTACTTAGACATTGATGGTATCAGTATTGATCATAAAAGATTTCTGTTTGCAATTTCTCTTTTGAATCCTTTTGGTGTGAAGGAGTATTCTGTCTTATAAGAGGAAAACTTCAGAAGTGGAATATAAGGCTTCAAATCATTAAGGTCTATATCTGGTGAATATGTCATGGTGGAATCAGGGGCTCCGAGCAGGTATATACAAAGTGACTCCTCACCAATGTCATGACCTTTCACACTGAGACTTTTATGCTGGGTGTCACTGCATCAATAATGGAGTGTGATGTTTAATTTTATGTGTCATCTTGACTGGACTAAGTGGTGCCCAGATAGCTGGTAAGACAGTGTTTCTGTGCCTATAAAAACATTCCCCAAAGAAGCTGGCACTTAAATCAGAAGATTCAGTAAAGCATACATGCCATCTCAAGGTGAATGGGTGTCGTTCAATCCCTTAAGGCCTGAAAATATAAAAAAGTATGGAGAAAGAGCAAACTCACTTGCACTCTGAGCTGTGTCAGAAATCTTTTCCTATCTTCAGACATTAGTGCTCCTAGTTCTTAGGCCTCCAAATTCAATTCTGGATTTACCTTATCAGCACACCCCCACTTTCCTTTTCAGGCCTTCACACTCAGTCTAAATTACACCATTAGGTTTCCTAGTTCTTCAGATGGCAGGCAGAAAATCATAGAATTCTTGGTCTCCATAAACCTGTGATTATATCCCCTAATAATTCTCTTTATATGTGTGTACACATAGACAGATAGGTAAAGATAGATGATAAAGACAAAAAATACTTATGAGTATATAATCAATAAATATATATATATCTATATATGTGGAGATTTATTATAGGAATTGCCTCATGAAATTATATAAAATTATGGAATAGTGGATATTGTTTTATGATTACCACTCATATATTCAATTTATGTACATTTATATCACCATATAGCAATTTCTTTTATATAATAGGGGATATATAAATGTATATATGTGTACATTCCTGTATAATCATGTGTGTATATTTATGTATGTGTATGTATGTATACATACATGTATACATCATGATATTATGCATAATGCATGGTCTAGGGGCTAGCCCACCAGAGTTCCACGAATGCATCACCTGAGTCCCTCAGAGTTTGCTCCTTTGCAGCATAGTGTGCTGACATTCTAGCAGCAAAAGCTGCAGTATCAGCATCTATGCGTAAAGCACAGAGTTTGAACCAGGTACATACAAAAATTAAAAGAGTTAACTATCAGAGGAAGGTTGCATGCAAGAGGTGTTAAGTGAGTTCAGAATAGGCTACCCAGGGAAAAAGAACTAATATGCATTGCTCCAAGTTCTGTGCTAGATGTTTTTTGTATATCATCTTACATGAACTATATGCCCACCTTCTTTTTTTTTTTTTTTAGGTAAGTTAACTGCACCTCAGAGAGGCCAAGTAATATGTTAGTTAGTTGCTGACAGAACACTGATTTAAACTAAGGTCGAACTACCTTCTCATCTTTCCCTTACTTTGTGTTACTTTCCAGGAGTCAGGGAGAATTTACTTAGTCAGGAGATTGCTTCCAAAATGAGCTGGCAAGGTTCAGCTAGGCCCCAAGGACCTAGAGGCGTGTATAATGGAAGATTCTTGGTGAACTACTACAAATTTTCCAAATAGCTCCCTAAGCTCTGAAGAAGTCATCATTCAAAACTACTTCCTGAGCAAGATTTTTTTGTGTGTTCATTGACAGATTTTTAAAGATTTGAACCAGAAATAAAAAGTAGGTTATTACTAGATGCAGTGAAAAAGAAAAATGACTTACTAGTATATTAAATACTCCATGAAGCTCAATGTATCCTATACTCCTAGTCTCCTAAACAGAGTACCTCAGGGTGATCTTATACACAATTCTTTGTGCTTTCTGTTCTGCAAACCCACTAACCTCACTAGTGTGCATTATATCAGGAGTCTACATGAGAGTCACAGAGAAATAGTTATAGGTTAGTTTTAAGGGGCAAATTAAAGAGTAGGTTGGCCCAGTGTGTGTGTTCTAAAAATGGATTGTGAAAAACTTGCTTCATCAATTTCTACCTCTTGAAGAGTTTGGTGATGTATGAAAGGAAGGGTTGGTAGAGAGACACAGAACAAAAACCAATAAAAATAGAAAGACAGGATCAGGGAAAAGTAACGAGTATAGTGAAAATTATTAGACAAGTATAACCACATCTTTCTAATACTATGTCAAAATAACAAAGTAAACAGCTGCTGTTAAATTCCTCAAATTTCGTTGCTACTAGTGTAATGCCAACTATTTTTTCCTGAGTTATTTCTGTGTGCCAGAGATAATGCTAAGTTTGGCATTCACTGTCAAACTTCAATAGTTTTCCTGAGTGTCCTTGAAGCTGTTCTGTCATCTGAATGATGTCAGACACCATTTTCATTGGTCTAAAACTTGACCCTGGCATTATTGAGACAGATTCTTGTGCTTGCTGACTTTATGTGGCATCCTTACAAATCTCCATCATCTGAAGCATAGAAGCATATTTCCATTTCTAAAATGGAAATTTCCAAACATACTGGGAATTGACAACCTCAAAGGAAAGTAAGCCAAGGCATATAAAGCCCAATTGGTTGTTATCACTGTTTCCTACATGAGTAATGAATCAGTTAAATCCTTCACTGTCTCAAGAAATCACCATCTGTTCTTTAGTCTTTAATGGATGTAAGAGATGTTTCAAGAAATCTCCAATGGGAAACAATTCTGGTGTTCACAAAAACAGGCTGGTAGATTAGTGGGTCAGCCAAGCAGATGGTGTTAGGGCAATTCGGCAACTTGGGCAGCTGCTGTCCAACCTGGAAAAGGTGGCCATTTCCTCTACCACCTGAATCACAAATCTGCCAGGAACACTCAAGTTCTCAATGTCTTTACATCAAACAGTTTATTCTGGACCTAGGATGTGGGAGCTGCAATTGAAGTACATAGTAGTACACAGAGGACACAGGCCTGGGTGGAAAAAACCAGAAGAATTTTTACATTCTCAGTAAGCAAAGCAAAACTTCATCATTAGCCAAGAATTCCAGAAGGCAAGTTTACACTTCTTTTTAAGCATTTTGATATAATGTGAAAAATCCGGTGTGTTAGCTTTTCATCTTCATCTGTGTGACCAAAATAACTGAGAGAACAACCTAGAAAAGCAAAAGTTTATTTGGGCTCATGGTCCTAGAAATCGCAGTCCATGGTTGGCTGACTCCATTGCTCTGGACCTGGGGTGAGGCAGAAGGATGTGGTAAAGGAATGCTGCTTAGTTTATGGCAACCAGAAAGCAGAGTGAGAGAGAAAGGGGCCAGTGAAAAATATAGTACCTTAAGGCCACATCCTAGTGACCTACTTCTTCCAGTCGTGTCTCACCTGCCTGCAGTTAACACCCAATAATACAATAGTACATTCTAATTATTAATCCATCAATGGATTCATTCACTGATAAGGATATAACCCTCACAATCTAATCATTTCCCAATAGTCCCATCTCTGAAATGACCTGTGTTGGACACCATGCTTTCAACATATGAGCTTCTAGGGAGACATTTCAGATCCAAATCATAATAGTCAGGGACTTGATTAACATGTGTAGGAAAATTTTATTTTCACAGAAAAGTTTTGTTTTCCAGGACAAGATCTGTTCTGTATTTGCATAAACTCATTTTTTAGCTTAACAGAATAAGTAGTGGAATCCCCTACTGGTTATAGCTCAGGGAGTTCAAAAAGTCAATACAGAAAATCACTGTAATATCTTCAGAAATTTTCAAAACAGTTTTGACCCCAGGCAGCTATGAGATAAATAAAGTTGAATTTAGTTCCTCAGTTTATTGCCCCAGTTTTGCTGTCTCATTATTAATGTTTGTATGGCTCTTTGCATGTGGATGCTTTGATTACTGCATGGTGTTATGGGCTCCTCCTTCCTTGTTCATAAACATATGTGAGAAGCTATCATATACCAGTGTAGGTGGGACAAAACAAAATACAATGTCCCTGTTCTTGTGAAGCTTACATTCGAGTATAAGGACTTTTATTAAATAATTAATCTCTCAATAAATGGATCATTCCAAAATGAGAAAAGGCCTCAGAAAGAAAGGATTATGACCAGGGAAGACAGAGAACATTGGGAATGATTTGTTTTTATGGCACCATGGAAGGGTGGGGGGAGGCATAGCAAGGTGGAAGGAAAGTGAAAGTTCACCTGAGGAAGTTAGAAAGTTAAAACTGAGATGAAATAATGAAAAATAAGTAGAGAAAACTTAGGAACTGCATTTAAGAAAACATTTTCAGCACAGAAAATGACATTTACATGGGTCTTCCAAGAAAGGAGTATGTAGAAAAATGACCAGGTGCCTCAACTGTGCAGAATGATATAACTGTGAATTCCTCCTTTCATATTTATTCTTTTACAGGACATATCACCATTAAAATATTACATTATTATTTAGTTGTATTTTCACTTCCTGTAAAGGGACATTTAGTTGAATTAAGATCTATAAAGAATAATGGATTTCTCTGCTTCACATGTTTCCACATGCAGTTCTGGAATATTCCTGACATACAGTAAGTGCTTAACAATTATTTCTTGACCAATTGATGAATGAGTGATTAGTACAAGGTGATGTTGGGAGATCCAGGGTCCCAATGATGCAGGGTCTTTAAGGCCGTGTTAAAAACTTATTTATATACTGAGATTGATAGGAAGATATTGGAAGATTCTAAGTAGAGGTAGGGAACATAATCATTTACACATTCATGCATTTAAAATACTCTCATGCACTACTTCCATTTCAGATGTCTTATTAGGCAGGCAAGTAGTGCATTTTGCATTTCTGGATTTTTGAGGTACCAGGTAAAGTCTGAAAGGGTAAAGTTAATCCAGTAGAGATATAGCTGAAGTCATAGAGAAGATAGAACTTTTAGACAATAAGCTTAAAAGGAATGAGAGAGCTTAAGGGAATTAATGAATTTAACATACTATGCAAGATTGGGCTGTAGTAGTAACTAAATGAACTGGGAGAAAATGTTGGTAGGTCAAATAACTATCATTTGACATGATTTAGGAATTGGAAAGTAGTGATTCCAGGTAATTGCCGCAGTCTGGCTGGGCAAACTAATGGGGGTGGGGGGTGATGAGCAACTTGTGAAGGTTGATACAGCAGGAGCAGGAGCCATTTTATTGTAGGACAGTAGGGGTATATATACATAACTGAATACACAGCTTGTTCTTTATTAACATAAACTAGATACAGCAGTCAACCAATAAGGAATCCTCATCATCTTAATGATTACACACAGCTTAACTTAATTAACATTAACTAGACACAGCAGTCAGTCATTAAGGAATCTCTATCATATTAATGGCTCCCTGGTGTTACTTCACAAACCACTCCCTCTGGCAAAATTCCAGGCACCATCTTGACTTGTTTACGGACCCTAACAGGTAATATTCTATATTATATGTTCAAAGACAAAGCAGGCCTAGAATTTAACTGGCTATGTTCACATCTTAGAGTGGGAAACACTTTTATGTACTTATAACATTTGTACCATGAATTGCTGGTCAAAAGGAAAGGAGAGGCAGCTGTATTTATTAAGCGATTACTGCATGCCAGGAATTCTACATGCATTACCTCATCTAATCTTCCCAGCAATGTCAGAGTCATGCACTTTATTTTCTTCATTTCCAGATGAGAAGACACAGAGCAGGCAATATTCCCAAGGTCTTGTATAGCAGGAGATTTAGGTGAAATTTACACTCATATCTATTTGATGGCAAAGTCTATATATTTCCTGCTATACCTTGTGCTTGGAAGAATGTTGAGGTGAAGAGGAAAGAAGTGGAGGAAAAAGTAGAAGAAGAAATAAGAGGATAAAAAGGAAGACATACAGCAAAAGAGGACACATTAATGAGGCAGAGAAATTCTGCTGAAGAAAGCCTTTAAGCAGGCTTAAAAATAAAGGTAAGGAACAGCAAAGTAGTAAATTTGTGTGAGACTCTCTTCCCACTGCATAGAAATACAGAAGCTAATAACACAGCATGTTTGTTCCAGGACATGATAGTTAAACAAAAAACCCTTTGTGAAGGAAGGAAAGGTGAACACATAGTGAAGAACGTGTCAGTTTTGTAGATGTCCTGAACTGAGGCTGCTGACTAGTCCTAGGAGTTCAGAACTGACTCAGTTGCTAGCACAAAACACATTCTGAGATGTCTTACCAAGGAGAACACTGGAGAGTTTCTGTTAGGGCTACTACAACAAAATTACCATAGATAAAATGACTTCTTCTTATGGTTTGGACTTGAAGTATCTCCTGAAAAAGCTCATGTGCGGCAATGCAGGAATGTTCACAGATGTAATGATTAGATTATGAGAATACATCAGTGTACTGATGGGTTAATAATTTGAAGGGATCACTGTATTGGTTGGTAACTGTAGGCAGATGGGGCATGGCTAGAGGAAGTAGGTAACTGTGGGCATAACCTTGGAGATTATATCTTATTCCTCATTTCTGTTTCTTCACCATGATGCCTCTTCTCATACCCAGAGCATTGACATCAGCCAACCATGAACTAAACCTCTGAAATCAGAGCCCCAAATAAACTTTCCTCATTTAAGTTGTTCTTGTCAGGTATTTTGGTCACAGCAATGAAATACTAACTAAACCACCCATAGACATTAAAATTTACTCCTCATAGTTCTGGGACTGGAAATCCATGAAAAAGAGGTAGTCAGATTCAGTGTCTGGTGAAGGCCAACCTGCTGGTTCATACATGCTGCCTTCTTGCTCTGTCCTCACATACTGGAATGGACACAAGAGCTCCCCTGGGTTTCTCTAATAAAGGGTATTAATCCCATTCATTGTTGGGTGTCTCCCCTCATGACCTGTTTACCTCACAAAGGCCCACATTGTAATACAATCATTTAGGAGGTTAGAATTTCTATATATGAATTTTGAAGGTATAGGGACATTTAGAATACAGCAGCCTTATTTTAGTTTTCTTATTTAGATAGGATAAATATGATCTGAGCAATGGAGGTGATGTATTTAGGCAGCTCTCAAACACACAACCTGTTTCTTTTCCCTGAAAAGCTGGAAAGGCCTCTGAAAATCCCTTTCAGGAAAGTTCTGTAGCCCATGGACAAGGACACAACCTCTGGAAGTCACAATGACTTGCTGTGTAGAATTGAGAGACTCACATTTCTTCAGTCTCCAGATCTCATAGGCAATTTGAGAGTGTAGTAGCTAGTAGTAATTTCAGTAGCTACAAAGAGGAGAATATGTTATAGGTCTGCCAGATGCAGCAAATAAAAAAATAAAGTTTTGAAATTCAAGTAACTATCTATTAATATAGTTAAACAGTGGAGAAATTTTTAACTCATTTTTTGTACCTGAAATTGACATTTAACATGGCATCCTAATTTATCTGCCAACCACATGGATTGTTTATCTGGATTTTGGGAAACCATAATCTGACTGAGATTATTTTGCCCAAGAATGAAAACCTAATATAGATCAGTGAAGAGTGTGGAATGGCAGAGGTCTCAACAGACTATCAGAGTGAAAAAGAGGGTATCCTTCTATTTGGTGCCAGCAAAAGGACATACCCTTTGTGGTGACTTTTGGGAAAGAGATTAAGGAGAGAAATGGGACAGATTGTGAAGAAGGACTGGAGACTGCATCTAAGCCTTAAACTGGTCAGAGGGCTCTGCAAGGCTCCACTCATCAAGAATGAGAGAGCAGGCATAGAACAAGAAAGAGATTCACACATGGGTCAGGATGTTTGGAATAGAGTCTGGGAAGTGTCTGGAAGTAAATGCATATGTTAGAGGGAGATTTTTGAAAATAGCCTTAAAGGCCTTAAAGACCACTGAGTCCTTTTGAAAATGAAGGTCCAAGTAAGACTATCATAGAGGAATTTTCTTCAGGTATGTCAAGCTTGGTACTCCCACAATCCCCAAGATAATACTAGGATTTCTCCATGGATTAATTATACATTGTCAAGGAAGTTGGCTGAAATAGATTGAATCCTGTTTATTACATGATTTTCCAATCACATCTTAACAACTGCTGCCTGGCTTGTCATTCTTGTTTCCATGTAAAGACTGTCATCTTATATTGCCAACAAAAAGTATCTAAAACACCTATAACTCATAGGGCAATTGGAGCCACAGTTATTCTGTCAAGCAGGTGAAAGGGGTTCCTTTGCCAAATATGTGGGAACACAGTATGTTTCTCTGTAGTGTGTCTTTTATATCCCAGATGCTTCCCTGCTTGTTCAGTGGGGCCCAGACAGAATGACATTTATTTGGGTTACACTTAAAATCTAGATGACAAGTGACATGTGGGAGAGAAAATTTGGGACCCTAAATTATCTGTAATTGTAGAGTTTTTTTGAAAAAGAAGAATTTGCATTTGGAGAACAAGAATTCATCGAATGTTTAAAGGATTATGATAAGAAAAAACATAACAATAATGTGACTTACACACAGTTATGCGGTTCAAAACTCACCTGCCACAGCAAAAAGTTGTTTTTCCTATATTAATAAATTAATAATAATACTACATACTACTATAATTTGACTTCATTTCTGTTAGCTTTAGTCTTAAAACCACTGTTAGGATATTTGCTAAGTCCTACTAAGAGGTGGGTAGGTGTGCACAGTAGCAGAAGTGACACTCAGAACCAACTAAACCAGAAACTGTCTAAAGGTTCTGAGGAGGATGAAACTGTCTTTAGAGTGCTTTGTCCTCACTGTGGTATTTTACTTAAGGATAAAAAATTAAAACTTGCAAATGAACTATGCAATAAATGAAAAAAATATATGTGTAGGGTAGAGTCCAGATGTTGTGGTAACCATGAAAAGGCCACCTCAAATATTATGTATGGTTCACTGTTCACCAGCATAGCACAATTTATGATTTAAAAAACAGGTTTAAAAGTTATCTATTTTCATTTGTTTCCAAAGTAAAGTAAGAGGTTTGCAGAAGAGAACCAGACTTGGAATTAGATTATAGGGCAAAAAAGCCCCTCCAAAGATAACAGTTATTTGAATACTTGTTATGTGGCCAGATGGTTCCTACATAGTACATCGGACATCAGTTATTTAATCCTTCATGCATTCTTAAGGATTAGGCACAACTAGGTTCCTCCTTTAAGGGATAAGAAAAAGTCACTTTCCAAAGTCACACTGCTGGTAAGTAACAAATGAGAAGATCTCTCATCTTCTCTTGGATCTTAGTTCATCTAACTATATAATTTAGTAAGAGTAGTGGAATTAATGATAATGGGCACATTGCATAGAGTGTTAAAAATTTCAATTTTCTTCAACAGTTAGCTGTCTTGATCTCAAGACCCACTTAAGAGGCACATAGTATCCCTTTATGCTGAGGAAATTGAAACGAAGTCACAAGGTCACATAGTAAATGACACAACTGAACTGAACTGAGTCCTAGATCTATCCAACACTACATGGAACTCAAGGAAGCTGTCCAGAGACCAGTGCTGAAGTACCACTGTTCACATTGTATGAGGTTCTTATAATGTCAACAAGAAATCAAAAGAACAATAAGGAAAATTACTAACATGTCCTCATTGTCTTCCTTTGGTTTTATTTCACCAGGAATTTATAGAACACTATTTCTAAAATGGGTGGGGCACTATTGGCTACCTTCATTATGCTTAATACATATGTGGATTTTCTCATATTGCTATATATTACAGTAATTAGTATATGTAATTTGCATTCTTTTGTGAAATTGGTATGAGGAATGTAAAGCTATTAGATGAAGAGGAGCAGGGACACACTTGAAGTCAGAATTGGACTTATTAAGTTTTGGTGGCAAGGAGAATGGACAGAAAGAGCCACTGTTCATCTCAGTGGTCAAAAACAGGAAAGAGAGTTTGAACAGCTCTGAACCAAGTACATTCATGAAGCAGTTTTGTGGCTCCAGTGTGGCCTGGGGAGGAACTTTGTTTTATGCAAGCTTTGCTTATGGCCTTGAATGTCTACTACTGTCTGATTACCAACAGGAATTATTTTTTTCTTTCTCAATTGTGGACAACCTTGACCTTTTCAGGTAAGAAGAACATTACTCATGTTACTACATTGTTCATGAGCCTAGCTTTTAATACTATTATGTTGTTCAATTGATAATATAACAACACTAATTTTATATTAGATCATAAAGAATATCTCTGTCAATATTATTAAGCAGACATGGTAGGATTATATTCAATGATCAAAATATAATTGTTAAAAATGAAAATTATACCTTAAATAAAATTTGAATGCTAAAATATTTTGAACAGTTATAAATAAAGATTGGTGGGGAAAGAGATTAGAAATATAAATTTCAATATATTTGGAAAAAAAGTGATAAAAACACTGCATACCAAAATGTAAGTGGGTAGCCCAAGTTTACTTCAGTGATAATCCATGTCTATAAATGACATGATTAAACATGAAAAATAAAATTATGTGGATTAGGAATTTGATGTAAAACTTTTACAAAATAAAAACAAATAATTTTATTATGAAAACCAGAAGAAAGTGATCAAAAATAATAAAGCCAGAATATAATGAGTTAGAAAATGAATATTGAGTAGAATCATAAATATTAAAAAGTTCTTTGGAAAACCTACTAAAATTTAAAAAAGATCACTAACAAGCCTAATAAAAATATAAGAATACACTTAAATTTAAAATGTTCAGTTAACTAATGATAAAATTATATGTTCTTTATATATGTTATCTAAATATAAATATATTTAACTATAAATATAAATAATAAAATAATATGTCCTTTATGTCTAAATATCTCAGAGTGTAGAGAAAAAGAGAGTTTCTCAGCACTGCCTTGTAATCAGGATACTGTTCTCAAAGAGCCATTTGAATTTTGTACTATAACCCTATTTTTTAGAAATTGAAAAGGCTATTAATTATTTGATTTTATTATATACACACATCTATTATGTATTATATGTATATGTAACACATGTATACAATAAAATAGAAGGTTTCCTTTTCTGAGGGTGAATGCTTGGGATCAAACCCATGGCCCCTTGCTTGCTTAACAAGTGCCCAACAACTGAGTTTCACCCTTAGCTCTTACCTATTCAGTTTTAAATAGAAATTAAATTGAATACTTTATAATTTGCTCGTGTTATGCACATAAAAAGATGTTCTTTGGGTCTAAAAGAAGGATGTAAAAATATAATTTAATTGCTAATATATAAGTGTATGTGTAAATATATTTATGTATTTTATATATACATATGTATATATAAAAACAAGATTGTGGACACTCATGTAGAACTATATTTATTTTTCTGCAAAATTCATGGACACCTCTGAAGATAATTTTGATAATATCCCAGATCTTGATTGCCTGGTGTTATTTATCAGTTACATCATCAAGAAGTGGATTGCATGGAGGATTTGCTTCTGTGGCAAACCACCCTTTCTTTAAATGTATAATGAACATTTTCTCAATTATCTTTATTGTGCACATGGCTTCAAAACAGTGCCTCTCGCTGCATTTAGCCAGTTAATAGCACCTACACAGGAAATTTCATCTTTGTTTTTTGGTTATTTTTGTTGTTTGATTTATTTCAATGTATTCACAAGCATGGCCAACACATTGTCCTTTGTTGAAAACCATGGTAAAACACGTACATAATTAAATTTTGAGCAAATTAAATACTGTTAATTTTTCTCTAGTAAGGATGTTTTTTGTCTTCCTGCCTCCACTATATTTATTTTGCAGAGAGTATTTTCATATCCTCTCCCATTCTGCAACCTCAGCCAAAGTTACAAGTACAGCTATACAAATGCAACCTTCTCAGCTAAAATGACTGTTTCAGCCATGAACATCTGACCCAAGCTAAACCAATGAGCTGAAGCTGATCATTCAGATTTACTGACTGGTTACTATTGTGGTCTGGTAATGGAAAATCCCCCAACAGCTCATGTGTTGGGCAATACAAAATGTGCATTGGTAAAAAGATTAAATTATGAGAACTGTAACCTTGTTAGTGGATTAGTCCATTAGATGAATTAATAATTTGAATGGACTACTGAGTGATACCTATAGGCCAGTTAGATGTAGCTACAGGAAGTTGGTCCCTGGAAGTATGCAATTGGAGACTTTACCTTGTCCCTGGATTCATTCTAATTCTATTCTATTCTATTCTATTCTATTCTATTCTATTCTATTCTATTCTATTCTATTCTCTCTCTTCCTCCTCCTCTTCCTCCTCCTCCTCCTCCTCCTGCTCTTCTCCTCCTCCTCCTTCTCTCCTCATCCTCCTCCTCTTCTTCTCCTCCTCTTCCTCTTCTTCTCCTCCTCCTTCTCCTCTTCCCGCCCCCCCCACACCTCCTCCATCTCCTTCTTCTTCTTCCCTACTGCTATGAGTTGAATGGGTTTCTTCCACCACAATGTGGTGATGTTGTGTCTCACTTCAGGTCCAGAGCAATGGAATTGGCAGAACATGGACCCAAACTTCTGAAACATCAACCAAAATAATGTTCTCTTCTTCTAAGTTGTTTTTATCAAGCATTTTGTTCCCAGTGAGAAAAAGTAGATAATACATTTGTATAGTTTGGTTACTTTTCTCCTAAGTGGTTAAACTGAACAGATATTTTGGTGTACCTGAGAAACTCATCCTGCTTAAAGTGCAAGGAGAAATGCATAAAATTAGGACTTTAGAGAGCATGGAAGCCATGCAACCCCAGGAGGGGAAATTTTTTTAAAAGACAGAAAGAGACTATTGCTGCTGTTGTTTTTCATATAGACTGTGTCTTTTCTATTTTTGTTTCAATCTCTCCTGAGTCCCAATAGCATTTCTTGTTTGGGCGTTAAGAAAGATAACCATATGGTAAATTTCTCAAACTTTATTTTTCTGCTGTCTCAACAATCCCCCCAAACAGTCTGTGAATACCCTGCTCAGGCAACTGATCCTTCCACAAATACCCTTTCTTATCCATTCTGACTGTGATCTACTGGCATTCAAATGCACCAGGGAAATCCCCTTGTGTCTGTTGCCTGTGTACTCCAAATGGACCCCAGTGGAACCTCCTCCCTGGATGCTCCATCTACATGGCCCTCTGCCTGATGTGTCTTGTCTTCCTTTCTAGGATATCTGAGACTTCTAATTTCATTTTATCTCTGAGTGTCATTTACACTGCCAGTCATATTGGAGTGATCCTTAAAGTTTGCACAACAAGAAATTATTTCCCATTTGCAACACGATATCCTATCTTAAGGCAATACATTTCCACCCAGAGTAGCCAGATGAACTCATCTTTCTCTATTCTTTCTTCCAGTCTCAGCCTTTACACAATTATCATTCTAGGAGGAGGAAAAGTTTCATATTCTTGATTTATAACTTTCTGTGCCAATCAAGGGGCTAGAAGTTTTAAATACATTAAATAATTTACTCACCACATTAGCCCTATTAGTTACAATGGATATTTTTCTTGTTATGAAAATGAGGACAGGGAACTAATAATAATTTGCTTCTGTCACACTACTTCCTAGGGAGAGAGCCAGGGATTTAGCATAGGTGTGCTTGAATTCAAAACCAATGGTCTATCCTTAATGAACACATTCTGTTCTTCCTAGTCCTGTGCAGCAATTACAGAGGTTCGATATTCCCATATTTACTGCCCTCGTAGTTCTAATCTGTGAATTAGCCTGAGGTCTAGGAAATTCATAAAACTGTCAGTCTTGCTATGGTTGCTTTGACTTCTGAGAGCACAGAGGTTTGACCCACAGGGATCAAAAGGCCTTTGAATCCAAAGCCTAAGGCATTTTAGAGCCATCACTCATCTTGTATATGATTGTAGGAGGTAACATGGTGAAATCATTTTTATAAATATGGACAAAACATGTGCCATTTTTTTTTAATCTGGTGTCACACAGTACTCGTTCTTTCATTCCTGATGTATCACCTGTCCTTCATTTTTACTGGGCAATTTTAGTATGTTTTCTCTGAAACATTGAGTATGGAAAGAGTATGACTGTGGACAGGCTTGAGTTTTAAGGAACTGTGAATGAAAACTCTGACTAGAGATGCAAACAATTCTGACTTAAAGTACAAATATAAAGTCAAGACAAGGGGGATTGGCTCTGATGACTTCCATACTGCCCCCATGAGACAATTGAGTGGTCTAATTTGCTGGAACTAGTCCACTCAGGACTTGGTTAGACAGGTGCTGACCTTGGAAAAGTGCTTAGTGCTCCAGAGAGTCTTGGCCTCACACCTCTCTCAGTATCCTCAGGATCTCTGAGCTGCTGAAGCTACCAGGTTGTTGGAATAGTCAATTAAAATAAGTAACGGGAAGAGTACAAGCAAGGGAGAATAAACTGAACCTGGGAAAAGTGCCAGCTCCCCTTATCTCCTTGGTGCAGGATCAAGCGGGGTTGTTTAGCTGTTGATGGAGCCCTGAGCACAGACTCTGTGGTATATGGACCAGAGACCAGGGAGGAAGGAAAGGTGAGAAGATAGGAGTAGAAATGAACACTGAGTCAGGGTGTGCAAAAAGGACTTTGAAGTTTATGCCATCCCAAAAGAAGATCTCAGCAGAGGCACCTGAAGACCTCTGCCCAAGGCCTCTAATGAAGAGAACTAGGAATGAAGATGCATAGAAGACCATGAATAGCCCAGAGGGCCTGAGTTCTTGACTGTAGCTCCTGTCAGAGTCTGCCTTGCACTGACTATGCACCAGGTCTGCAGGGAGGCCAGCTTTCTCCTGTAAGGCCTTGCATGGTCAGGCTTAGAAAAGTGACACACACAGGTTTTTCACCTGGAGCTAGGCTCCTCAAGCACAGCATTTCAGGCAACCAGAAACAAGCAATCAAGGTTGGCCCCAAAAAACTGAAGACGATTTGCCATCCTGTTCCAGGGAAAATTCATACATGTGGGGACTTACATTCTTTATAGCTTCCTATTTTGACTCACTTTGTTCCCACATTAATGTGTCCCCTTATTATATTCTTCCTCATAGGTTTTTCTGTCATGGTTTTAAATTTATTTATTAAGTACAGGCTATATAAAATTCATTCTAAAAATGAATCTGTTTTGCTTATGGAAACTCCGATGTTTCTAGTTACTGGATTTTGATGGTTGGCATGAGTAAATAAACTGTGGCCGAGGCTGTGGCATACCTGGACTTTTTAAAAATAGTTCAGTGATGAATTTGTATAAGTTTCAATTGAACTTCATCAGTCAATGATGCCATGTGCCCTCGGTGGTAGTTTACAGAGACTGCTTACACCATGACAGGTAATTATCATCAACCAATATGCCAAAAATGCTACCTATTTATTTTACCTCCTATCATTACAACTTTAGTAACTTAGGAGCCTCATTTTAATTGCTGGAGTATCTCTGGATCCTAAAACAAGATTTGGCCTGTAGTAGATATTCTATTCATACACTGAATAAATAAATGAACAAATTGACATTATATGAAATAATTTGTTTCTCTGCATTTAGTAAATTATCTAAAATATGACCACTGTGGAAATGACAAATATGTGCTTCATCTTCCCATTAAGCAGGCATGTGTGAATGCAGGGGGAACAACTCAGCACATGTGCTGAGTTAAGATTATAAACACCTCAGATCCTCAACAGTAACCCTGCAACAGTCTCTGGTGCAAGACTGACCTGAGAACCCGATAGCCTTATTATACCAGCAACTCTACTATCCTAATGACAAATACTCCCTCTTGACCATACTTTACTCAGGCTCCCCTGAAATTTCAAATACATTTTAACTTTTGAATTTGCATACTAATATCAGGATTTCCCAATTTTGTCCAGATTCAGTGCACTTAATCCAGAAGCCCCCATGCTTGATATATGATCAAGTTCCTCATCTTCTACCATGTTCCTAGTGACATCTGATCACCCTGAATCTTCTAGATCACTTTAGTCCAAATATCCCTTTACCCCTCTTGTTTCTCTTAGCAATTTTCCTTCTACTGACCCATGTCTTGTTCCTTCACGAGAAATTCCACCTAGTCCCTGCTTTGTTCAGAAATGAGCTTCACCCTATATTGAGATATCTTTTCTCTTAATGCAAAAGTCTTGAATAAAATTCTGGTTTTACCATTTTATTGCCAGCTCTGGTTTTTCTCCTATCCTGTAACAACTAGGAAGGTAGACACAGGTCTTTCCCCCTGTATCATTGCCCACATCATCGATTTTATTATAGGAACACTGACTCAGAAAGAGCAATATTTGAAGATGATGAGAAGAAATGGTATAACAAGTTTTTCTTGGACCTGCCTGAATCTTGAATGCCTCACTTAAATCGAAGCCCAAGACAGAGGTCAGAATATGGGTTTCCCACTGCCTGGATGCAGTCAACTGCCCACATCAAGAATAAGAAAAAAATGAGATAAAAGGGGGAAAAAATGAATTTAATCTCAGTTTGGCCAAATCTGGGACTTTAGCTAATCTGCTTTCCCTCCAACCCACAGAAATGTTACTATGTGTAAGAGGGATCATTTATGGAGAACAAAAAGTAATAAATATACATATGTAGATTTAGCCAGGCTGTGGATTCATGAGAGATTACAATTCTCTGGGGTTTTTTGCATCCTCTTGATTCCAGGGACCAAGGCTTAGGGGCCAGTTTCAGCTCCATTCTCAGCATGAGGTGGTTGCCAGTAGGAAGCTGGGATGGTGAAAATAACCTTAAGGACAGGTACCAGGACAATAGCTGAAACTCAAAAAAATAAA
The DNA here is from genome assembly GCF_021218885.2 of Marmota monax. Lineage (NCBI taxonomy): Eukaryota > Metazoa > Chordata > Mammalia > Rodentia > Sciuridae > Marmota > Marmota monax. Next base: position 2,773,330 of record NW_026692881.1, read on the forward strand.
TAAACAAATAACCAAGTTGAGGCTTATTTGAAAATTTCTAGCTTTAAATGGGCCCTGTTACAATATATTCCAATGTTCCTTTTTTTTTTTTTTTTTTTTTTTTAGTTCAAGGATGCTATTTTTGTCTAAAAGGACCTCATTCTGATTCTATCTCAGTATCCCCATGGGGACTCTGTTCACTCAAAGGCCTTTTGCTGAGCTCCATTAATAGGCTGTGTTGCAGATTTCACATTCAAACTTAATCTTTCAAAATTGAGTTTTATAATATTTTCTTGCCAAAGTTATGTGTCCCCTATTACCTTTATATTGTTGTTCTTTCTTATAGGCAAATTCTAGATTCTTAGTCACTTTGAAACGATATCCCAGTAGATTGTCTAGGTCATTGCTCTTCAAGCAGTGACACACTCCTTCCTGAGGGTGCATGAAGACTTTCCAAAGGGAGAGAATGAGCAATATGATTTTTCTTTCTCAGGGACATAATTATTAACATTACTACATAACACCAATTAGAATTCATAACTTAAACAGTAGCACATTTAAATAAAATTATTAAAAACATTTTAAATTATTTTCCAAATATTTGTTGTTTTTGTAGTTAAAGATGGATTTTTATTCAGCTTTGAGTTTACAAACCATGCTAAATTCATGGATTATTTCTAATAATATGTATGTAGATTCTTTTGAATTTTCTGTGTGTACTCAATTGTATGCTGTACAAATAATTCATTTTATTTCTTCTATTACAGTTCTTAGATGTTTATTTTTTTCTTATCTTAATGTACCAGTTACATTTTCTAAGAGAATATAGATTAAAAGTGTTAGAATGTATGCTTTGCCGCTTTTCTTTTATTTTCCTTTTTGGTACAGGGGACTGAACACAGGAATGCTTTACCATGGAGCTACATCACCAGTTCTTTTAATATTTATTTATTTGGCACAGGATCTTTCTTAGTTACCCATGCTAGTCTGGCATTTGCTATCCTCCTGCCTCAGCCTCCTGTGTAGATGGGACTACAGGCATGTACCATGGAGCTTGTCACTCTTCCTCTTTTCTTAACTAAAAATAATAAAAGTAGTTTTCAGCATCTCAAACTTAATGATGATATTTGCTTTGTATCAGCAACCTGACAAAGTATTTTCTGTACTTTCCTTGTCTGATACAAAGTACTTACATCATTAAGAAAAGTTCTCTTAAGAAAGGTCTCTTCTATTCTGAGTAGACTTCTTTCTTTTTAACAGTTCACATTATGAATGGATATTAAATTTTATCAAAATGATTTTTGCAAATGATGTGATGTTGTTCTCTGTTAATTTGGTGAATTTTGACTTATTTTTAAGTGTTAAACCATATGTGTTATACTAGAATCAACCCAATCTGTTATTATATATTATTCTCTTATTGTAACTTGACTTTGGTATAATAATAACTTTTTTATCATGTTACGTATATTCCAGAGTGGAAATTCATTCAACTTTCCTTGGTTGCAATGTTAAGAAGGTTTTTGTTTGTTTGTTTGTTTCTTTTTTTATTAGGGTTAGTCAGACTTCATAAAACTCATTAAAGATCCTTCTCTTTATTCTCTTATTTAGAAGAGTTTCTATGAAGTTATCATTATTCTTTCCTTAAAATTTATTGGTGAAATTGAGATGTGATCAAAGAAATAAGACATAGGTAGAAAGGAGACATCAAGGAAGGACGAGGAAATGAGATCTTAATTTAGAAGTTCTGCATAATTTTTAAGGCCTGCCACCCCTTCATCCTGTCTCTTTTTCAGGTCTGTTACTTCCAAATTCCTGAGAAATCTCTAAATCTACCTGTACTCAGTTAAGAAACCCCCAATAAATACACTGAGCAAAGGCAGATGCAGTATCTTGAGAAACCTATAACTTAGGGAACATGACAGCGCCATCTATTGATGAGATAATGAAAACCACATCAGCCTGAGGATCCTGAGAATGACCAGACCAACATCTTGAGATCACCAAATTGATATCATTCCTACATACATTTCTATACCTATTCCTCACCACGTTTCCTTTAAAAGAAGAGTCAGGGACCCTGAAATAATATCTTACTCCAGAGATGTCCCTTATTCTCCCTTAAGTGTGTATTCCTTGCTTTACCCCCAAAGGTGTCTCTCTTGAGAGGGTTCCCTTTCTCTCTTCAATATGTATCTACTTTCCTAAATGAACCTAAGTATATGCCTTTAGCTCATGATGATTTTTTTTATAATATATGCTAAGAAACCTGCTGGTCCTCAGTGGAGTTCTGTCTACCCTCTGTCCCTTCTTCAGAGGCATGTCTCCCTATGACACATTCAGGGGAGAATGTAGGCTATCTCAAGAGTGAGAATCATGCTTGGGGTCCTCAGGCTCTTCTTTCAAAGAAAACCTGGTGGGAGGTGGTCAAGGGAAGTTAGGTGAGAATGACCTGAATGTGGTGACCTGAAATAGTTTGGGTTGTTCTCAGGATCCTTAGGATGTCATGTTCTCCACTACCTAATACTGGAGTCCTAGAACAGAGACCTGACTTTGTTCATTCAATAAAGCAGGTCTGGCTACTTGCCCCAAAAACCAAATGAAAAAAGTAATGGTGAGAAACATGAAAGAAACTTTGATCACTACACCAGGAAGACAAGAGGACCCATGTCCTCAACCCTATCTCTGAGGGACTGACAATGACCCTGGAGTTTTATAAAAAGGAGAATGAGGGCAAAGGTTGAAAGGTTTACAAAGGTGGAGGCTTCATATACTGTCAAAGCATGTGATCTTGGATGAGTGTGGCCTGTTCATTATTACCTCAGGATTGATAGCATTGCTGTCAAGGTTGCCTAGAGGTAGCATCCACTCATCACAAGATATTTACTGGATCAGATGCTTTTCCTCAAAGCCAATGTGAATTGGAGCAAAGGAGACAGATGCAGAATGGAGGCAGACATGCCAAGTCTCTAATCCTGCTTTTAACCACACATTAGACATTTGAGGCAAAAGTGAAGACTCTTAAGTCCTTGTTCCATAATCAGTAGGTGATGTTGGAAAGTCCCTTAGATTACTGGGACTTTGCATAATTTGCCTATCACATGGGTTGACTCACAGTGAACAATATACTTTTCACACGTGGGTGAACTTATGACTCTAAGATGTACAGATTTACCAGAAATTTGGAAGTGATAGGTCTGAGAGAAGAAATGACAGAAAGAGTGACAGGCCTAAAAAAGTATGTAGACTTTAGATGAAAATTATATGTCCTTGCCCTTCTGTCTCCATTCTACCTGTATTTTTATTTCTTCTATCTTACTTCCTATGCACAGCAGAGAAATGTGATCTTATATTTCCTAGAAATTAAACCATGTTCAAACCCATATGCACCAAATATGTGAAAAGAAGATAACTTTCAGAAGGCTCATGGAATTTTAATAGATGTTTTGGATAAAATATAAGATCAAATATTGATATAAGTTATATTAGAAATAATAGATAATTGTTATTGGAGTTCAGGATTTATGAAGTTTGAAAACAAGAACTGTATTAAGGTCTTTATGAAGCTCCATCTGTTTTAAAATGTGAGATACATGTGATAAAAACATCCATAAAAATGATAATGAGAAAACAATAAAAAAGACAAGTTTAATGACCCTAGATTATTTTTTTCCTTTTTCTTGTAATCTCTTACTGAAAACTTCAAACAATGTCCTACTTGAAAGTTCATGAATCAATTAGGTAGTGATCACCTGTGGAAAAAGAAAGATTTCAGTTATAATTTAGTAAACTTAATGTGTTCAAAAATGAAAAATATCTGTGTTCAATTTCATATAGAAGCCAAAAGTAAAGTATAGAGATTCATCCAGGATACCATGCAGATTGTAACACATAAATTTTCTTGATATGCCAGTTCTGTTTTCATTTTCCACTCAAGGAAAATTGCCCAGAGGCAAAAACTTAATAAAAAGATTTTTTTCCCACTTTTGAAATTCACAGAAAAATATATATCTTCCTGGACAGTTATTGACTAATATCAGATAGAAGCCTATAATCTCATCCTCAATCTCAAACTCAAATGTATCTGTGTGACCCATAAGAGCCCTGGATTTTTCTTTCTTTTTTTTAAACTAGCTATTAAACATGTTATCTTCTAAATTTGAGCTATTTTTTCAAACATCGTTTGATAACTTTACAATAAGGAGTTGATATAAAGATATTTTGTTCAATCATGTGGTATAATAAAAAATAATTGGTCCTTGTCCCTGGTTCCTGGTACAAAGCTCCTAAAACCTTTTGAATTTCCTGAGTGAAAGGGCTGCCTTATGGTATTCCTAAGGAGACCCTTTTCAATTACATCTGAACTTAAGCTAATGAGGTGACATTTGGTGAACCCCTATACAATTTTAGAACTGAGACTGGTTGTGAGGAACCAACAGTGTGATTTGAGGAATTTTCAGCCTCACTGCTCGACCTCAGAAGAGAAAGGAGGACCTGGAAGTTGAGTTTAATCACCAATGACCAATGATTGATCAATCATGATATTAGTCAGTTTGGCATCACTATGACCAAAATGCCTAACAAGAATAACTTAAATGAAGAAAAGTTTATTTTGTCTCAGGGTTCAGAAGTTTAGTCCAAGGTGGGCTGACCTCATTGCTCTGGGCCCAAAGTGAGGCAAAACATCATGGTGGATGGGTTGTTCATCTCATAGCATCCAGGAAGCAGTGAGAGAGGGAGAAAAGGGATACAAGGAAGAGGAACTCTCCCAGGGCACTCCCTGAATGATCCACCTCCCTCGCCAAGCCATGCCTCACCTGCCTATAGTTACCACCTAGTCGTTCCATTCAAGTTAGGGTGGATTGATCAGGTTACAGCTCTCATGATCCAGTCATTTCACCTCTGACTATTCCTGCATCTACACAGGAGCTTTGGCGGGACACCTCACATACATGGCTATGTAATGAAACTTCCATAAGAACCCTAAACAATGTGTTCATAGTTTCCAGATTGGCAAGCACAACAAGGTACTTGGAGGAAGGTATAGCTGGAGAAGGCATGAAAGCTCTGTACCTTTCCATATTTTGTCCTATGCATCTCTTCCAAGTGGCTGTTCCCAAGGTTTAGCACTTAAAAATCACCAGGTTATAATAAACTAAATGCTTTCCCAAGTCCTGAGAATGGTGCTGGAGAATCATCAGATTGAGAGGATGTGTTATGAGAGTAAACTTACAATCATTTCTACAGAAATGTAGATAGGCTGACACCCGATTTTCCACTGGCATTTGGGTGAGTGCAATCCTATGGAACTGAGCCCTTAACCTGTACAATCTGATTTAACTTTGGATATTCAGTGTTAGAATTGCGTTCAGTTGTTGGATACACAGTTGGGAGCAGACAGAGAATTGATTGGTATGAGAAAAAATCCTGAAGTGAACAGGTATTAAATATTTCCTAAACAAATGACTTAATAGTAATATTATTATCTACTCCTTCCAAAAATAATTTTTCTACTATTTAATGTCATACATTTAGCTTACTTTACTGCAGCTCAAATGATATACCTGTTGACATAACAGAGAGCAAGTAATGGGTAAGATTTTTTTCCGGAGGGCAATTTGTATAATATTCCAATTAAAGATATAACACTTATGTCCAACCAAATTAATTCATCATTCTCTGAATTATTAATTATCTCTTTTTATCAATCTTTTCTCACCAGATCACATATACACTCCTTGAGGTCAAAGACAGCATTTATACATCTTACTATCTAACAAGAAGCCTACCATTATTCTAGAATATAGTAGAAATACGTACTTAAGCCACAGTACAAATTTATTGATGAACTTAATATGAGAATTCTATAGTGGAAAATGTTGTGTTCAATTGCCACCCTGTTTTTATAGTCTTTTTATTTTAATTATTAACTCAAATTAATTGTGCAAATTAATGGAATACAATGTGATATTTCCATTATATATGATGCATTTGTCACTGAAAGATGTCAAGGAGTTCCTAGAGAGGCAAACTTTAACTCAGGATGAGTGGGCTTCTTGACAAATATCACAGAAATGAATTTAAGATGCATCAATCAGAGAAACAGGCAGAGATTTATTTAGAAAAGCAAAGACACAGTCAGGGGAGAATGCAGGCTGTCTTGAGAGTGAGAGATGCTTTCCAGGTTCTCAGACTCTTCTCTTAAAGCTTGCTGAGGGGTGGGCTTGGGAAGGTATGTGGAGGCAAAAACCACCTGGTGATTTCAAAATAGTTTATGGTGATCTGGCAATTCCCTGGATCCTTAGGTTGACATCCTCTTCATTATATGATCAATAGATGACATTGGAAAAGTAACTATATTATAGAGATTTTTTTAAAACATCCCTTTGTTCAATTTATTTAAAAAAATACATGTATTAGTGGGCTAATTAGCAATGCACAGAGCATTTTCATAAGTGGGTGCATTTGCAGTAACTTTAAGACTGTGAGTGATTGTAGTTTTTCCAGATATTTGGGAGTATCAGAAAGAGAACTGCCTTGGAGAGAAAAGGTATGAGAAACTTTGGTTCTTGGGAAGGCCAACTCCATTGCACTGGATCTAAGGTGAGGCAGTCCATCATGGCAGAAAGGGGTGGTGGAGGAAAGCTGTTCAGCTTTTGGCATTCAGGAGGCAGAGAGTGAGAGGGAGAAAGGAAAGCACAGGGATTTAGGTTAAAGTTATAGTCTCTTTTTCCCCTTTCCTTTCCCCTCCTCTTCCCCTTCCCATTCATCCCTTCCCCCAATCCTCCTCCTCCTCCTTTTCCTCCTTCTCCTCCTCCTCCTTCTTCTTCTCTTATCTTTTACCCTAGCTCAGTTAGGACTTGATAAATGTATTAAGGGGTGTTCATTTGTAGGAGACTTGACTTTCACCTTGGCAATTCAAGGAAGGTTACAAACATTTGATCTACATCTTGAAGAAGGAACATGGTAGGTAGGGAGGGGTGAATCTGCAGAGCCTGGGGAAGGCCCTATGGTGTGGAAATTTCCAAGGAGAGATAAATGTTATCTTGTTATTTGACTGTTAAGATTAAAGTTCCAGTCTCCTCGTCCTTTCTTTTCTCATTTCTAGCTATATTTCTATTTCTTCTATTCAACATTGATCATGATCATTTCCATCTACCCTTCTACCCTCTCCCTACCTCCCCTCTAGATTTTCACCCCCAGCCTACTTCCCACTCTCTAATAGCCAACTTTACTTTCTCTAAGTCACCCTTTGTTGTTGTCATTTCTACATGGGAGATGAAACATGAAAACTTGTCTCTGTGTATGACTTATTTTGCTTACATGAGGTCCTCCACTTTCATCCATTTTCCTGCAATGACAGTTTCATTCTTCTTTATGGCTGAATAGTACCCCATTTACAGAGTCTTAAATTGTACTTGGCTCTCTCATTTGTGGTGCTCTAAAGCATATGGGATTATGTCTCCATCTTCTCAGTTCCAACTACATTAGGGACATTTTGTTGATGCTGAATTGAGAAGAAAGGGAAACCTGAGAGGCTGGGAGACCTGAAACAAATTAACTAACTTCTTAGAAACTCAGTTTCCTCAACCATCTGATTTGCTCTACTAATGCCAAATTCACAAGCTGTAATTAGGGGTAAAGTGTGAATCTATGTATAGATTTAAAATATTTGGGTATTCTTTATACCTGCTTTTACCTACAGGGAAAATGAATTGTTCTTCTTATTGGTGTGGCATGTACTAGTAACCAACAGTATATAATTTGAACAATAAATCTCTCATCCTTTTATTTTCTTTATTTATGTTTATATCACAGGATCTTTTCTTTATTCAAGTGAACAAATAAATTAACAAAAATATTTATCACTTTTAGAAAATGTAAACCCCAAGATTTTGTTCTAAGTTCTTCTTGCAGGGTAAATATCAAAATTTATCTCCCCATCAATGTTTGCTTGTGTTTTTTTTTTTTTTTTTGATTAAAACATTGTAAAAGAGACACGAAAGCAAATTATAATGATCAATAAGGGTGTGAAAGGTTATTGAATTTGAGCAGGCAAAAGGGTTGTGAAAGAGTAAAAGAGATAGAGAACTTTGAAAGAGGTAAAGTTTAACTTTTTGAGTTCTTTGTATACTCTAGAGATTAGAGCTCTATCTGATTTGTGAGGGGTAAAAACTTGTTCCCAGGATGTAGGCTCCCTATTCACCTCACACATTATTTCTTTTGCTGAGAAAAAACTTTTTAGTTTGAATTTGTCCCATTTGCTGATTCTTGGTTTTAACTCTTGTGCTATAGGTGTCTTATTAAGGAATTTGGGGTCATGTGTAACTAATAAAAAAAAAGAAAGAAAGAGGTAAAGTTACTAACAGTGATTAACATTCTATACTTAACATTGCACGTTTTGGAACTTACTTTCTAAAATCAAATGTGCTTTGAAGAATACATAAGACACCATGTGATAATGATTATTGCTTTGAAATTATTATGAATTTTAAATACAAATTCTGTGAAAACCAATATATAGCTCCCATTTTGAACTCTGGATATTTAAAGAACAAAACCTATAAAGCAATCAGACATGAATTTGATGGCAATGTCATGATGAATTATTGTTTCTCTGCATTAGATCAGCAAGAAAAAAAAGCAAATGTGTATTAGTGTTATTACAATACTATCATATGTAGTATTAAATGTTAACTGGTTGAAAGATAGCAAAGAAGAATGTGTAATAGAGATAGGGCTTTTGGCTTATTTTAGAACACTACAATATTTACTAGCTATTTTTTTAGAGAAAAGTTTCATAATCTTTGCTCTAGAATATTATGTTTCAAAATTTTTCAAAAACCTTTCACATTTGCAATATCTAATTTTTTCTGTGTTCATATTTGTGTGACACTATTAATTTATCACTTTAAAACAAAATAAGGGAATCAATCTTAGATTCTTAATTTTATATCATTTTAAATGGCAATGTTCTGACTCTCAAATATGACCTAGAAACATTTGTATTGAACTGGAACTTACTTGATTTAAGTCTTCTCTTCCCCTAGAATTGTGGTTTTGGGTTTGTTCTTCTTGAGATACATTATGTTTTATCACATGAACCTGTTAACTTTGTGTGTATCTTTCAGAGAATATTAAGAAGCAATGAATAGACTGTTATCCCAGTGGCTCGAGAGGCTGACAGGAGTTCTAAGCCAGCCTCAGCAAAAGTGAGGTGCTATGCAACTCAGTGAGACCCTATTTCTACAATAAAATATAAAATAGGGCTTGGGATGTTACTCAGTGGTGGAGTGTCCCTGAGTTTAATCCCCAGTACATCCCCCCCCAAAAAAAAAATAGAAGCAATGACTAATATTGTTTGTAGTTTTTATGATATATACATTTTCTATTTTAAGATTATTGCTAAGTTGTTTACAAAGTTAAATAGTTTTACAGAGTCAAAATTAAGTATTAAGTTTTTTTATAAATTTTGGTACATGGTCACTATAATGCTAAGAAATTTTTTTCTATTCCTACTTAGGCTAGAAATTTGATTTCTATACATATTGATAAAGTTAAATGAAATATCTTGTATTGTAAATTCTATTAATGTTTTATTAATGAGAAGAATTATATCAATTCATTTAAAAATTTAAGTAATCCTTTCAATATTGGGTTCTGCTTTGTCATGAATCTTAAATATGAACAAACCTCTAATTTCATGAGATTTATTATTTTATTATATTGTTCCTAAAATTTCTTTCTCCTGTAGATCTTGTCTAACAGCCATGACGTTTGCCCATTTTTGCATTATTAAGCAGCAGAAATATAATCATCTTTATATTCATGTATTAATTTATATCTGATGAAATCTGATATTTTTTGAGAATATGGTTTTTATTTTGTAGTATCCATTTTCTCTACCTATATTTGTTTCATTTGTTATCTTTATCTATCTCTCTTATTGATCTATTCATTTATATCCCAAAGATAAGTTGAACATATTATTCACATGACCTTGGTAGCATTGGCTGTGTATCCGAATGAAATCTAAGTAGAGTAAATCTGAGTAATAATAAAATAAGACAAGAGTTTATTCTTTGCATGAAGATGATAATCCTCGTAGCAATCATTTCTATGACTATATCTTTCTCATTTTTCCAACATAATAGCTGATGTTCCAATAAATTTTGCCATAACATTAGACTCCAGGTCCATACTTATGGCTGGTTATTCACCAGTGTCTTGGCACACAGACCTGAAATACATACTGCATGGCAGAACAGAAGGATCATTGCCCAACAATAGGCATCAGTGGGCTTTAGACTGTAGTTGGGGATTTTTGTATGTGAGAGGATGAGGGAGCTCCAATACCCAGGACTTACAAAACCCAGATTATTGTCTGGGCAGCAGCCAGACTCTATTTGGTAGATTTGACCTCTCTTTCTACTTCATGGAGCACATTAGGTGGCAGAAAGAAGAGCAGATACTTCATAATGGATTAGAAAGAGACACACAGACGTATTAAGGCAGATTTGTCTGCAGAAACTACTTACTTGGTAAAATAGACAATTGGAAGACCCAGGAGCTTGAGCATGGGAGAGGAGCTGTCCTTAAGTAAGAACAGTTAAAGATGACCAGAACTGAGATGTTTTTTTTTCTGAGAAAAATTCATATTGAGTCTTTATAGTAAAGGAGCAGGTGTCCTGTACTTTAAGTGGGAAAAACTACAAGGTTTATAGCATACCTTTTTTAAGTCCTTAATAACACTGAACCATTTAAAAAATAAGGTTCTAAATTGTATAAACTTGATGGGATAGTTACCAGCGTATGGCATACTGAGGATCTCGATTCTTTAAGTGATGTATTTATCAGTGAAGACAAAGCCCAGGAAATAACTGTGAAAGAGGGGGCAGAAGCGTTTGGAGATACAGATAATGGCAACTTGCACAATAATTGCAAAAGTTCAAGGATCTTGCAAAGCTTGATTTTAGATTGTTTCTTTTTTCAGTTAAGATTACTCCCTCATTCCAATTGCTCAGGTCAAAACCCTTGATGTTGTCATTTTCTTCTTTTTATTGCATACTCCACATCTTTTCATCAATAAGTCCTATTTATCCTACCTTTGAAAAATGCCTTGATTCCTATCCTGCTCTCCAACTTGGTCAAAACCACTCTTAACTCTTGACTAGATTATTTCAGAAGGCAAATATTGGATTTCTCTGTTTTTGCCCTTTATCTCTTTCCATTTATTATCAACATGATAATAATCAAACCTGTTGTAGCAGTATCCCTGTAGTACGCTCTTTTAAGGTCTTCAGGGAATAGTCCGAGAAGGGCAATAGCTGGGTCAAATGGTGGTTCCATTCCCAGATTTCCCAGGAATCTCCATACTGCTTTCCAAATTGGCCGCACCAGTTTGCAGTCCCTCCAGCAATGTACAAGTGTACCCTTTTCCCCACATCCTCTCCAGCACTTGTTGTTGTTTGACTTCATAATGGCTGCCAATCTTACTGGAGTGAGATGGTATCTTAGGGTGGTTTTGATTTGCATTTCTCTGACTGCTAGAGATGGTGAGCGTTTTTTCATGTACTTGTTGATTGATCATATGTCCTCCTCTGAGAAGTGTCTGTTCAGGTCTTTGGCCCATTTGTTGATTGGGTTATTTGTTTTCTTATTGTTTAATTTTTTGAGTTCTTTGTATACTCTGGATATTAGGGCTCTATCTGAAGTGTGAGGAGTAAAAATTTGTTCCCATGATGTAGGCTCCCTACAGATACATGAGGTGGGAGGGAAAGGGAGAGAAAAGGGAAATTGCATGGTAATTGAGGGAGACCCTCATTGTTATACAAAATTACATATAAGAGGTTGTGAGGGGAATGGGAAAATAAACAAGGAGAGAAATGAATTACAGTAGATGGGGTAGAGAGAGAAGATGGGAGGGGAGGGGAGGGGGGATAGTAGAGGATAGGAAAGGTAGCAGAATACAACAGTTACTAATAGGGCATTATGTAAAAATGTGGATGTGTAACCGATGTGATTCTGCAATCTGTATTTGGGGTAAAATTGGGAGTTCATAACCAACTTGAATCTAATGTATGAAATATGATATGTCAAGAGCTTTGTAATGTTTTGAACAACCAATAAAAAAAATCAGTTTAAAAAAAATAATCGAACCTGTTAAAACAGGATCATTCAAATCCCATCATCTTGTGTTTCAAACTCTCCAATAGTTTACAATCTACTTTAGGAAAATGTCAATTTTTTTTCTATGCCCATCTTCTATTGTCACAATTGTGCTTTGCAACAAACAATCCTAAATCTCAAAACTTAACACTCTTGACACTTCATGCTCATAGCTTCAGGGTAGTTGGAGTTGGTTGTATGGTGATAGTCTAAGCTCACATGCATTTGGTTATGGCTGCAGATTGGGTCTCATTCTGACTCATTCACCTCTTATCATTAGCGAGTGCATACCACATGACAAGCCAAAATCCAGGAAAGAGGTACAGTGCAACAATATGAAGCCAAGTCAAGTACGTCAGTTTGGAGTCTCTGAAAGCAAGATTCTGGAAATGGATCAGACTTTCAAAAGCTTCAGCAGGAGAAGGGCAGTGACTGACCAAGGCTAGGGCCAGTAAGAACTTCCAATGCAGAGCTGCAATGCGTGTCCCACATGGGTGTAAAGAGAGGGACAGGGAAAAGGAAGTGAATACAATCTCAGATTTCAGTGGCGTTCTAAGAAAGTTTAAGCCATGCAGAATCTTAGAGTCCCATAAGAAGGGTCTTTCATTACACAAAAATATGTTGGAAATAGTGCCCATGCAATGCTCAGCATGAAATGTTCACTGGCTAGGAACAGCCCAGTAGAAGGATAGCCTCTGGGTGAACATGGTGATGGATCGATCAGCAGGATGGCAGTGGGACTTTCAGTCCAATTATGCTCCTTGCAGCAGGCCTCTTTGAAGAAGATCTCAGCAGCACATTTAATTGGCTGCAATTCCAGTTACATTGCCAAGCCAACATTATTGGGGAAAGAAAGTATATCTTTCCACGGAGGTAGAGAGAGAATATATTGAAAAATAATCTAATAAACCACAATGAAGCAAGCATACCTATATGATTCAAACTTTTACCTGTCTGACCTCATTTATTACTATTGTTCTCTCATTAATACCCTTCTAAACCACACTCCTTCCTTGTATTTCCCAGAGCACACCAGAGACACTCCTATCATAGAAGTTTTGCCTGAAATGCTTTTCAAAAATATACCTGCATATATCTCCTCCTCATTTGCTTCTGATGCTTATCCGAGGTCAACCTGTCAACAGGTTTTCTTTGATCACCTTTTCTAAAATCTCAATAGCCATCAGCATAAAATATGCTCCATAAATTTCTTTCAGAGTGGATCCTATTCCCCTTTCCAGGTAAAAGCTACAATATTCAAGGAAAATGCATATAAAACATTATAAATTCTCAAATTTTGGTGCTACAGTCTCCTGGCTTATGTGAGCAGCAGGTAATCTCATTATTCTCAGAAAGTAGCATTATGAATAATTTAACAAGTGTTTGCTTTCAAGAAAATATTGAATTCGGGGCATTTTTCAGATAATTCAATAAACAAGAACAAATACTACCATAGTTTTTTTTTTTTTTTTTCCTCGGAAAAGTGTACAGACACAAGGAGAAGCTCAATGCTTCTCTTCCATCCATCCACTTACCCCACTGGAGATTATCAACAAGGTACTCATAGGCAGCATTTTTTTTTTATTAGCAAATATAATTGAATGATTCAGGCAAGTTTCTGTTGATGCACAGGGTACCAAATAGGCACAGTGATGGATAGTCTTATGTGTCAACTTGACTGGGCTATAGCACCCTGTTATTTAATCCAACACAAAGCTAGGAATTGCTGTGAAGGTATTTTGTAGGTGTAATTAACATTTATATCCAGTTGTTGTTGAGTAAAAATTATCTACAATAAAGAGGATGGGCCAATTTCAATCAGCTGAAAAGCATTAAGAGGAAAACTAAGGTTTCCTTAAAGAAAAGGAAATTCTCTGAACTGTAGCTTTAGCTTCTGCCTGAGTGCTCCCAGACTGTCACCTCCCACTGTGAATTTTAGACTTTCCAACCCCTGCATTGCATAAACAAATCTCCTTAAATATTTACACAAAATACATAATACAATACATATATACACATGTGTACGTGTAAATATATGCACCTTATACATATGTTTCACTCAAAGTTCTAAAAGAGAATAACTTGAACATGCACCAAATAAAATCTTTAAAGTTAAAAAAATGAAGTATATATAAAATGTTAAAGGTTAGCCTCTTTACTTTCTAACATCAACAGATTATTAGGAGTTCTGACGATTTATTCCACAGCACTCTTTTCAGATAGCTCTGTATAAAACAGAAAGAAGCATTATCTATAAAGGGAATACTCACAGACACACAAAACATTAACACACACACACACATACACACACATATACTTTTATAAACCTTCTAAAATGTGTCAGGCACTGTACTAGATGATTGACACATGTTCCTTAAGATTGAATTCTTTTAGAAAACACACTTCTGTTTTACAGAAGAGGAAGTAGAAGGGTATGATGCTAATAGCAGTGTCATGGATAGTAGGTATGAATAGGAGTTGTTTGCACATTCGGATTTATAGCCCACCAACTCCCTTCTATATTAGATATATATTTTAGACATTGTGCCGGTCAGTTTTTCATTTCTGTAACAAAGTGCCTGACATAATCAACTTAAAAAAGAAAAGGTTTATTTTGGCACATAGTTTTGGAAGTTTCAGTCCATGGTCAGTTGATCCCAATGCTTTGGGGCCTATGATAGGGGAGCACACTGTGGTAGAGAACATATCATGGAACAAGCTTCACAGCTCATGTGGTTGGGAAGGAAAAAGAGGGAAAGAGGAAAAGCCAGGCTCCTAACATTCTCTTCAAGGGCACACTGCTGCTATAAAGCCAGAAAGCCTGGCACTAAGCCCGCCTCTTAAATGTTCTACCACTTTCTAACAGTGCAACAGACTGGAAATCACACCTTTAACACATGGGCTAACCACAGCAGAAATCATCTGAGACTGTTTCCTCATCTCTACAACAGGAACGGAAAGACCTATCTTGCTCTGGCAGGGGCTATTATGATTAAATTAGTGTATGGAAATGCTTAGCTATTGGTCAGGTGCATTGAAGGTGTTTAAACAACATGTTTGTCCTTAATTTTCTAGAAATCAAAACACCATACCTCCACCACCGGTTAAGCATTCTACTTGTTCTCCTTCAGCTTTTTCCTGGGGGGCTGCGGAAGACACATAAATAGCCCTGTAACTCTCAGTGTTCTGTTTTTCACCATCAGAATCAAGGGGTTCCTCCATTAAACGAACAAGCGTTGTTGTAAAGAAGAATTCTGCCCACTGCTATATCTAGAACTACCTTAATCTCTGCTTTTCTAATAGTAGGCTTTAAAAGAGCTAATTTAATTCTTTTGATATTTTGCCCAAATGGTGACAAGGAAAAAGAAAAAGAAAAGCTACAATATCCTTGAAAAAACATTCTGTTAGATTTATATTGGGACTTCATAATGATAGGTTGAAACAAGGGGAAACTGATCTATCACTGTTATTTGATAATAAATAACATTTTTCTTCTTTATAATCCTTCAAATGCAGTTAGCTTTTGTCTTTGAAACAGTTGGTGATTTTTTTTTCCTCTCATTTCTTCCAGGGGGAAACGATGGAACAATAGCCAGATTTTTTTTGTTGTACTTTTTTTTTTCTTTTTTTCCCTCAGCATGAAACAGTTGGATTTGCTGGTGAAAGGAGAGTACTTACTTATGAATTGCAAAAGCATGCCTTCTGATAAATACTTAATCAACTCCAAAAAAATGAAAGCAATGAAAAATATGCAATAAATTCTGGTTATAGAGGAATAAGCTGACTAACATCTTGCAATATTAACTTCAAAGAAATCTGCCAGGGAAAGAAAGCAGCCAGTCCTTGCTTAATTCTTTGGCTTCCTGTATGTTCCCACACCTGCTGTTCCTGGGAACTCATAAGGGGTTCTCATAACATCCAGCCCTATTACCCACCCCTGCCCCATCTTCTTTGACAGGAGGAACACACACTGAATCTCTTGGTGTGGTTTTCTTTGGGTCAGTGAAGCCGATAATTTTATGTGGTGTTGACCCAAAGTTTAAGCCAAAGTGTATTAGGTGATTGTTTTTGTTGTATGGACAAGTTACTTGATGTCTATGGCTCTCTATGTTCTGATTTACAAAATAAAGATAATACTTGAACCTGGTAGGAATTTGTAAGAACTCAAAGAACACATGTGAGTTATTAAGGAAAAGGACGGGTATGTTGCTATACTACGTCCTCAGCTTTTTGTATTATTCAAATCACTGTTTCTGTGCGTCTTATCATAATGTTTGGGGATGGGTTTGATGTCCAATAGATCTGATTTCTTCTTCCCATATCTTCTTCTGTGTGACCTTGAGCCAATTTTGAAATCTCTCCATGTATTAATTTTCTCACCCAAACAATCGGGATAACTTCTCTTCTCTCATAGGGTTGTTATAAAAATTAAGTTGCAAAAATAGAGAGTTTAATAGAGTTATAGTTATTGCTTAATTTGAACCCAAAGATGCAGTAGTCTTTTAGAATAATTATTCCTAATATGCCTTTCAAGAAACTAAGGCTCATAGCACTTATAAAAATAATCTACAGCCACTCGACTGGTAGAAGAATAATTTGAAACCTGTTCTTTTTCATTCCCAAATCTGAGCTATTTCCATAATATGGCTCGAGATGATGGTCTACAGAAACACTGAGATCCATCCTTGGTTTCTTTCTCTTATACCCTACACAAGCCATCCATGAATTTTCTGTTCTTTCTTTGAAATAAATCCAGAATCTGACTGCTTGATACCACATCCATCACACTTTGCCATCCTAAACCCTTATCATCTCTTACCTGGAACCATAAACGAAGGCTCTAAACTGGTTTCCCTGCCCCATCCTATTTTCACTCTGCCATCAGACTGATCCTTCAAAACAGGCATGAGGTCTGTTCAATAAGCTCTAATAGCTTTCAGAATGAAGGTCAAAGTTTTTATCATAGCTACAGAACTTCAATGACCTGACCCTCATTGACCAGCCATTTCAGTTTTCTTGCTGCTCCTAAACATAACCAGGCTTTTGTGCCTCGGGGCTTTTGCACGTTCTCTTAACATTATTTTGAAAACTTTTCCACACACACTAGCTGGATTTCTTTCAACTACTCTCAAAGGTCACTGTGCCAGAAAGGAGATCCTTGAACACTGTATATATGAAACAGCACTTTCTCTCTCCCTTTGGAACAATCCTTGTTTTTTGTTGCTGTTGTTGTTGTTGTTGTTTGGTCTGAGTACTTAGTACCACTTGACGTCCCTCTGTCACTTGAATCCCAGATCTCAGAAAACTGTTTATTTCCAGGATGTATGGCTGTGCCTGAAACAGTACACATTCATAAATATTTCAAATGAGTGAAAGAGATAATTACCTGATCTCTGTGTGGTTATATAATCCGAGGGGGAGGGTTGATAAATTGAATTATTCCTGATTTCCTAAAGAACCACTGGAGGGAGATGGAGGCAATAAAAATGTGAATTTCTTAAGGGGATGACCAGACAGAATCCTATTCACCTTCTAAGTGACTCAGATATTTAATGAATAAAATTTTGTCTTTCCTGGGAACTTCCTAGAGCAATAGAAGCCATGGAGGTCTGCCTCTACTTAATACCTAGCCAGTACTGACGGCATAGTACCATGAGTCTAATTCTCAATTCCAATTAAGAGAATCCAGAAGAATGAGAAATGTGCTGCATAGAATTAAGGAATTTGTAATCAGTTGATTAATTTAGGGTTATTCATTCTGAGCTCTAAAGAGATAAATTAAGTACATGATGAGTGGTTGCAGTAAATTTGGTAAAGTTTAGCAAAGGTAAATAACAAAGTGAGTTCTTTATTAGAGGTTTTATCTACAGGAATTTTATAAGCAATAGCATACAAAAAAAATCTATCTACCAGGTGTCAATTGGAAAAAATCAGATGGGGATTTTTTATCCACCAATCAGAGCTTGCCTACAATTTGCTAATCTCCTGAGATGGATGCTGAATGTGACATGACTCCAGACAATCAACATAGACTCTACCCTTGGGGATAAATGGCATGTACCCCAGAGTTTCTGCAGTAGAATGGACATATACCTCTTGCGTGGGGTCTGGGGCTTTTACCAGCATAATGCATAAACAACAGTATAACAAAAGTAATCTACTTCTAGCATTAAATTTTAGGAAAATTAAAGAGCTTTCAGTGGAAAATAATTATTCTATCAAATAGCCATGTTTCCTTTTCCTACAGAAATTCCTTGATCAGAAGATTCAGAATATAGCCAAACAATAGAGATAGAAATCCCCTTCCATTTTCCAGATAACTCTGGTTTGTCTTGAACTGAGCTCAGCTCAGTACTCTGCAGAAAATATTGATTTTAAAAATTTACCTGATTTGAAAAAAAACATTTAGATTGATATTGCCACACATCATGAAAATAGGCTTACAACTTTAGGACTTAGTTTGTTCATTACATTAAATAAGAAGGAAAAAGAAGAGATAGATAAAATAAAAAGTGGGTGAATAGAAATAAAAGAGGGAAGGAAGCAGACATTTCCTCCTGCACTGACAAGTAGCTTGGAGAGTATTTTAGGAATCAGCCAACATAGTGGTGTTAATTCTCAGTTCCACTGAAATGACTTGGGGATGTTTTTATTTATTTATTTATGTGGGTACTGGGAATTGAACTCAGGGGCACTTGCCCACTGAGCCACATCCTCAGCCTTATTTTTTTTAAATTTTTTATTGTTGGCTGTTCAAAACATTACATAGTTCTTGATATATCATATTTCACACTTTGATTCAAGTGGGTTATGAGCTCCCATTTTTACCCCATATACAGATTGCAGAATCACATCAGTTACACATCCATTGATTTACATATTGCCATACTAGTGTCTGTTGTGTTCTGCTGCCTTTCCTATCCTATACTATCCCCTCTCCCCTCCCCTCCCCTCCCCTCTTCTCTCTCTGCACCTCTACTGACATTCATTTGTCCCCCTTGTATTATTTTTCCCTTTCAGCTCACTTCCTCTTGTATGTACTTTTGTATAACTCTGAGGGTCTCCTTCCATTTCTATGCAATTTCCCTTCTCTCTCCATTTCCCTCCCACCTCTCATCCCTGTTTAATGTTAATCTTCTTCTCATGCTCTTTGACCCTACTCTTTTCTTAGTTACTCTCCTTATATCAAAGAAGACATTTGGCATTTGTTTTTTAGGGATTAGATAGCTTCACTTAGCATAATCTGCTCTAATGCCATCCATTTCCCTGCAAATTCTATGATTTTGTCATTTTTTAATGCAGAGTAATACTCCATTGTGTATAAATGCCACATTTTTTTTATCCATTCGTCTATTGAAGGGCATCTAGGTTGGTTCCACAGTCTTGCTATTGTGAATTGTGCTGCTATGAACATCAATGTAGCAGTGTCCCTGTAGCATGCTCTTTTAGGTCTTTAGGGAATAGACCAAGAAGGGGAATAGCTGGGTCAAATGGTGGCTCCATTCCCAGCTTTCCAAGAAATCTCCATACTGCTTTCCAAATTGGCTGCACCAATTTGCAGTCCCACCAGCAATGTACAAGTGTACCCTTTTCCCACATCCTCGCCAGCACTTGTTGTTGTTTGACTTCATAATGGCTGCCAATCTAACTGGAGTGAGATGGTATCTTAGGGTGGTTTTGATTTGCATTTCTCTGACTGCTAGAGATGGTGAGCATTTTTTCATGTACTTGTTGATTGATTGTATGTCCTCCTCTGAGAAGTGTCTGTTCAGGTCCTTGGCCCATTTGTTGATTGGGTTGTTTGTTCTCTTATTGTCTAATTTTTTGAGTTCTTTGTATACTCTGGATATTAGGGCTCTATCTGAAGTGTGAGGAGTAAAGATTTGTTCCCAGGATGTAGGCTCTCTATTTACCTCTCTTATTGTTTCTTTTGCTGAGAAAAAACTTTTTAGTTTGAGTAAGTCCCATTTGTTGATTCTAGTTATTAACTTTTGTGCTATGGGTGTCCTATTGAGGAATTTGGAGCCCGACCCCACCGACTGTAGATCGTAGCCAACTTTTTCTTCTATCAGACAGCGTGTCTCTGATTTGATATCAAGCTCCTTGATCCATTTTGAATTAACTTTTGTGCATGGCGAGAGAAAGGGATTCAGTTTCATTTTGTTGCATATGGATTTCCAGTTTTCCCAGCACCATTTGTTGAAGATGCTATCCTTCCTCCATTGCATGCTTTTAGCCCCTTTATCAAATATAAGATGTAGTTTTGTGGATTGGTTTCTGTGTCTTCTATTCTGTACCATTGGTCCACCCGCCTGTTTTGGTACCAGTACCATGCTGTTTTTGTTACTATTGCTCTGTAGTATAGTTTGAAGTCTGGTATCGCTATACCGCCTGATTCACACTTCCTGCATAGCATTGTTTTTGCTATTCTGGGTCGTTTATTTTTCCATATGAATTTCATGATTGCTTTCTCTATTTCTACAAGAAATGCTGTTGGGATTTTGATTGGCATTGCATTAAACCTATAGAGAACTTTTGGTAATATCACCATTTTGATGATGTTAGTTCTGCCTATCCATGAACAGGGTATATTTTTCCATCTTCTAAGATCTTCTTCTATTTCTCTCTTTAGGGTTCTCTAGTTTTCATTGTATAAGTCTTTCACCTCTTTTGTTAGGTTGATTCCCAAGTATTTTATTTTTTTTGAAGATATTGTGAATGGAGTGGTTGTCCTCATTTCCATTTCAGAGGATTTGTCGCTGATATACAGGAATGCCTTTGATTTATGCGTGTTGATTTTATATCCTGCCACTTTGCTGAATTCATTTATTAGCTCTAATAGTTTCTTTGTAGACCCTTTTGGGTCTGCTAGGTATAGAATCATATCATCTGCAAATAGTGATAATTTACGTTCTTCTTTTCCTATTTTTATGCCTTTAATTTCTTTCGTCTGTCTAATTGCTCTGGCCAGTGTTTCGAGAACTATGTTGAAGAGAAGTGGAGAGAGAGGGCATCCCTGTCTTGTTCCAGATTTTAGAGGGAATGCCTTCAGGTTTTCTCCATTCAGAATGATGCTAGCCTGAGGCTTAGCATAGATTGCTTTTACAATATTGAGGTATGTTCCTGTTATCCCTAGTTTTTCTAGAGTTTTGAACATAAAGGGATGCTGTACTTTGTCGAATGCTTTTTCCGCATCTATCGAGATGATCATATGGTTCTTATTTTTAAGTCTATTGATGTGGTGAATAACATTTATTGATTTCCGTATATTGAACCAGCCTTGCATCCCAGGGATGAATCCTACTTGATCATGGTGTACAATTTTTTTGATATGTTTTTGTATCCGATTTGCCAGAATTTTATTGAGGATTTTTGTATCTAGGTTCATTAGAGATATTGTTCTGTAGTTTTCTTTCTTTGAAGTGTCTTTGTCTGGTTTAGGTATCAGGGTGATGTTGGCCTCGTAGAATGAATTTGGAAGTTCTCCCTCTTTTTCTATTTCCTGAAGTAGCTTGAAAAGTATTGGTATTAGTTCCTCTTTAAAGGTTTTGTAAAACTCTGCTGTATACCCATCCGGTCCTGGGCTTTTCTTAGTTGGTAGTCTTTTGATGGTTTCTTCTATTTCCTCAATTGATATTGGTCTGTTTAGGTTGTCTGTATCCTCCTGACTCAATCTGGGCAGATCATATGACTTAAGAAATTTATCGATGCCTTCACTATCTTCTAATTTATTGGAGTATAAAGATTCAAAGTAATTTTTTATTATCTTCTGTATATCTGAAGTGTCTGTTGTGATATTGCCTTTTTCATCCCGTATGCTAGTAATTTGAGTTCTCTCTCTTCTTCTCTTCGCTAGCATGGCTAAGGGTCTGTCGATTTTGTTTATTTTTTCAAAGAACCAACTTTTAGTTTTGTCAATTTTTTCAATTGTTTCTTTTGTTTCGATTTCATTAATTTCAGCTCTGATTTTCATTATTTCTTGCCTTCTACTTCTTTTGCTGTTGTTTTGCTCTTCTTTTTCTAGGATTTTGAGATGAAGTATGAGATCATTTATTTGTTGGTTTTTTCTTTTTTTAAGGAATGAACTCCAAGCAATGAATTTTCCTCTTAGAACTGCTTTCAATGTGTCCCATAGATTCGGATATATTGTGTCTGTGTTTTCATTTATCTCTAATAATTTTTTAATTTCCTCCTTGATGTCTTCTATAACCCATTGATCATTCAGTAACCTATTGTACATTCTCCAAGTGATGTATTATTTTTCCTTCCTTCTTTTATTGTTGATTTTCAGTTCCATTCCATTATGATCAGATAGGATGCATGGTATTATCTCTACTCCTTTATATTGTCTAAGAGATGCCCTGTGACATCATATATGATCTGATTTTGAGAAGGATCCATGTGCTGCTGAGAAAAAAGTGTAACTGCTTGATGTTGGGTGGTATATTCTATATATGTCAATTAAGTCTAGGTTATTAATTGTGTTATTGAGTTCTATAGTTTCCTTATTCAACTTTTGTTTGGAAGATCTGTCCAGTGGCGAGAGAGGTGTGTTGAAGTCTCCCATGATTATTGTATGGTGGTCTATTAGACTCTTGAACTTGAGAAGAGTTTGTTTGGTGAACATAGCTGCACCATTGTTTGGGGCATATATATTTATGATTGTTATGTCTTGTTGGTGTATGGTTCCCTTAAGCAGTATGTAGTGTCCCTCTTTATCCCTTTTGATTAACTTTGGCTTGAAATCTATTTTATTTGATATGAGTATGGACACTCCTGCTTGTTTCCGAAGACCATATGAGTGATATGATTTTTCCCAACCTTTCACCTTCAGCCTATGTATGTCTTTTCCTATCAAATGCGTCTCCTGTAGGCAGCATATTGTTGGGTCTTGTTTTGTGATCCATTCTACTAGCCTGTGTCTCTTGATTGGTGAGTTTAAGCCATTAACATTTAGGGTTATTATTGAGATATGTGTTGTTCTTCCAGCCATATTTGTTTATTTATGTTACTAAACATGGTTTGTTTCACTCTTTGATTATTTTCCCCCCTTTACTGTCCTACCTCCCACTGTTGGTTTTCATTGTTATTTTCCATTTCCTCTTCCTGTAATGTTTTGCCAAGGATGTTTTGAAGAGATGGTTTTCTAGCTGCAAATTCTTTTAACTTTTTTTTTATCGTGGAAGGTTTTAATTTCATCTTCCATCCTGAAGCTTAATTTTGCTGGAAACACAATTCTTGGTTGGAACCCATTTTCTTTCAGTGTTTGAAATATGTTATTCCAGGATCTTCTAGCTTTCAGAGTCTGTGTTGAAAGATCAGCTGTTATCCTGATTGGCTTACCCCTAAATGTGATCTGCTTCCTTTCTCTTGCAGCTTTTAAAATTCTCTCCTTATTCTGTATGTTGGGCATCTTCATTATAATGTGTCTAGGTGTGGGTCTCTTATGATTTTGCACATTCGGCGTCCTGTAGGATTCTAGGATTTGGGATTCTGTCTCATTCTTCAAGTCTGGGAAGTTTTCTCCTATTATTTCATTGAATAGATTGCTCATTCCTTTGGTTTGAAACTCTGTCCCTTCCTGTATCCCAATGACTCTTAAATTTGGTCTCTTGATGTTATCCCATATTTCTTGGATGTTCTACTCATGGTTTCTTAACAGTCTTGCTGAGCTGTCTATGTTCTTTTCAAGTTGAAATACTTTATCTTCATTGTCTGATGTTCTATCTTCTAAGTGTTCTACTCTGCTGGTAGTATTCTCAATTGAGTTTTTAAGTTGGTTTATTGCTTCCTGCACTTCTAGGATTTCTGTTTGTTTGTTTTTTATAACCTCTATCTCCCTGTATAGTTGATCTTTTGCTTCTTGGATTTGTTTATGTAATTCATTGTTGAAGCCATCTTTCATTGTCTGATTTTGCTGTCTGATGTCTTCCTTGAGACTCCAGATCATCTGAAGCATGTATATCCTGAATTCTTTATCTGACATTCCATCTGCTGCAGCTATTACCTCTTCTAACGTTGAGTTGACCTGCATTGCTTGTGGTCCTTTCTTTCCTTGTCTCTTCATACTGTTTGCGTTCCTTTCTACTTGGTGAAACTGTTGTGCTATTGAATTTTCCCCCTATATATTTATATTGGTCTTGTATAGTTGCAAAGTCTCCCTCACAGGCGCGGACGGCGGCTCTGCCCCTCCTCCAATTGGGGCAATGTGCCTACCACGCCGGCAGGCCACTGGGCCTGCTCTGCCGGGCGGTAGCAGGTCCGCCTACCTTGCAGGCACGGGCGGCGGCTCTGTCCCTCTGTGGGCCGCTAGGCTTGTTCTGTATGTGGTCGCAGTTCTGCCCACTTTGCAGGCGAAGGCAGCGGCACTGCCCCTCTGCGGGCCTCTGGGGCTGTTCTGCCAGTGGGTCGCAGGTCCGCCTACCTTGCAGGCGCGGGGGGGGGGGGGCGGCTCTACCCTTCCTCAGGCCACTGGGCCTGTTATGTCTGTCGGTTGCAGGTCTGGCCTGTTCTGTTGGTGGTCACAGTTCCGTCTACCTTGCAGGCGCGGGGGGAGTGGGCGGCTCTGCCTCTCAGCAGGCCGCTGCTCCTCTTCTGCTGGTGGGTCGCAGGCCCGCCTACCTTGCAGGAGTGATTGGAAGCTCTGCCCCTCTGCGGGCCACTGGGCCTTTTCTGTTGGTGGTCACAGTTCCGCCTACCTGGCAGGCGCGGGGGGTGGGGGGCGGCTCTGCCCCTCAGCAGGCCGCTGGGCCTGCTCTGTGGGTGGTCACAGTTCCATCTACCTTGCCGGCGCAGGGGGAGGCGGCGGCTCTGCCTCTCAGCAGGCCTCTGCTCCTCTTCTGCTGGTGGGTCGCAGGCCCGCCTATCTTGCAGGAGTGATTGGAAGCTCTGCCCCTCCGCGGGCCACTGGGCCTTTTCTGTCGGTGGTCACAGTTCTGCCTACCTGGCAGGTGCGGGGGGTGGGGGGCGGCTCTGCCCCTCAGCAGGCCGCTGGGCCTGCTCTGTGGGTGGTCACAGTTCCGTCTACCTTGCCGGCGCAGGGGGATGGGGCGGCTCTCCTCAGCCTTATTTTATATTTTGTTTAGAGACCAGGTCTCACTGAATTGCTTAGTGCCTTGCTTTTGCTGAGGCTGGCTTTGAACTTTTGATACTCCTGCCTCAGCCACCTGAGCTGGTGGGACTTCAGGCATGTGCCACCATGCCTGGCTAGTGGGGATGTTTTAAAATGTGCAAACTCATGCCTCCCTGATAGAGATTCTCTAATGGGCATTATTATTACTTGTAGACTATGGTGATTGTGAGGTGCACCTAGGACAGAGAATCACGGTGTCAACCCCGTCTTGGATATCCAGAGAGGTTAGCAAACTAGTCCAGAGTCACAAATTCAAAATACTAAAACAGTTTTAATCTCCAAATTTATAGTTACTTCTCTGAATCCAACCCCAAAGCTGGATTATGATTATATAGTGAAATTAGACTGCCACGATATTACACTATTCTCTGAAATTTGAAAGAAAGTTCTGAAAAACAGGTATTTCTGAGTTCATGATTCACTCTCCTATTAGCAAACTACAGCAGCTCCATGAACAAAGTTTAATCAGTCAAAATATTTTTTCTCAATAACTTGAGGGTCTATAATAATAATCTTAATGTGATGTTATTCACTTCTTTCTCAAATTAATTACAACATTGGGATGGTGCATGTACCTAATGGTAGCAGTAGAAAAAGATAAAATACAAGCAAAAAAAGAGAGGAAATCATTCTAACAGAGGGTAGGCACTTTCTATGATGGTTTTAGACTTTTATTGATGTGGTCCTGAGCTTCATTAAAATGAATTTTAAATTCTTAATGGTATGTACATATCCCCGGACCTAGCTGGAAAGTCAGATGATCCAAGTCACAATCTTAAAATGCTTACTAGAAGTAGAAATGCATTAGAAATTAATTTGATTTGCTTGTAGACATAGGCATAAGATATGGCTGCAACATTTGTCAAGGGAGCAAACAGAGAGCTCCTTCTCCATAGCTCCCATCTATGACTTCTTCTTTCATTGCTAAGTATATTTTTGCTCTTTTACTATATAGTAGTAAAGATTTTCTTCCCTACACAGCCATTGTAATAGAAGGTTATTGTTATGTAATTTTTCCCCTTTATAAATGCAGTCAATTTCCATGGTCTATCTATTTACAATAATATGTATTTATATTCATGACAATTTAAAGTGTAAGAAAATATTGCATTTTCATATTAACTAATATAAAAGGTGCTCAGAGGAAACTTTAATGAGAGCTTTGATGTAAGATTTGCTCTAGAGGAATAACTATTGAAACCAGCTAAAGTATTACTCATTTGTCTTCTTTAAATATTTCACAAGGTTTTTTTTAACCTCTTTTTATAAATGCTGACTTCACTATTACCTTATGGATGTGTTCCTTAACTTCAAGAAAAAGCTGCAATGATTAGTCTGCTGTATATATATATATATATATATATATATATATATATATATATATATATATTTAAAAAAGTGCATTAAGCCCAAGCCCTTTAGGAAAACAAAAATATTATATGGCTAAATATAGTTGACAGTTGTTAGGAGTCTTACACATTGTGAGATATATGTCAGTGGTACTTCATCATCTATAGTCTCTATGCTTGCACGATTAGCCACTCAGCAGGTGTTATTTCATAGAATGTATATAATACATTAGCACTACATAATTAGTATCCCCCTTTCTTTCCAGATGAAAAAGACCAAGATACAGATTCTATTATTTCAATGTTGTCCACCTAATAAACCAAGCTTTAATTTTATGAAGTCATAAGCTCAACCTTTGGCAATATATTAATGAACTGAAAGATACTGCAATTACCTGTCAATATGCCTAATAAGATGAACTAAATTTCAAAATCATTGCTGCTATCCAGAGTTATCCACTTAAAACCACTGAATATTCAAGGTAGGAAAGAAGTCAAGTGCTTCACATTACATTGATGGAACAAAGAACATCTAACTTAACCAAGATTGTACAATCATTTAACACTTAAATTAATATTGTCCAATAGACAATGCAGTGTTATGCTTAGCTAACATTTTTCTTAGATTGAATATAAATGTTCCTATGCCTTCATTTAAGAGATAATTTGATTGTTGATTTTGGGCATTTCACAAAGAAGTGGAAAGAAGAATAAAAATTGGGTGTCCACTGTTTTTGTCAGTATTTCCTGTAAGTTATAGCATGGACAAACACTGCTGACTATTCTCTCTCTGTGTATCCACTGCTTCCTCTTAACTTTATTTTCTTCCATATAAATAAATGAAAGAAACCATTTGATGTGAAAGTTGCATTGTTTTTTATATGCATAAGTAAAAGAATAGTTCCACAGTATAGGTCATGCATGCTGAGATTCTAAGAAAAAAAACATGCTATCCCAGAGAAAGGGAAGGTCAAGAGTCACAGTCCCTGCCCCACAGATGTGTTTACAATGCCACTCTCCAGCAAGAGTGCACCACTTTCAGCTATGCCAGCTTGGGTTGTTCAAACTCTTGGATCTTGGTGCCATATTTGAAAAAATCTCTATTGCATCTCATTGAAGATAGGGAGATTTAAACAGAATAAATTACATAAAGCAGTTATCATAGTACCAGGAATATAGTGTTGAGAATGACTATTTATTGTATATTTGTTATATGTCAAATTGTACTCCAAATATTTTCATTCATTATTTCATTTAACCTCAGAAGCCAAGATCCATATATTTCCCCACCATATTATGCTGTACCTGTGCTATCAAATGTAGCTTTTTAATCTGACAGATGAATTTCTGCATCATCTTCTGCCTCTTACAAGCTGTGTGAAAAGGACAGACTCATATACGTGTAGAGATGGGCAAGGTTCTGGTCTATACTTGTATGTATAATATGTAATTATTTTTACCTTTACTAGTTATTTTCGATTTACTGCTTATCATGGGACAAGTACATAAAAAGTACTGGATAGTTTCTCACTAAAGGTAAGAGACTATCTTATATTTTCTCTTCAGATTTATTTAAAATGACAATATTTGATGAATACTTCTTATATTGAATGTAAGACACATTGTTACTTCAAAGATGTTAGAACATGAAAAGAATTATACATCCTGGAATCGATGAAACACAGTAATAATCACTCATTTCCTTTCCAGGAAGTAAAGACCATGCCCATTTCCCGGGAAACAATTGTCTACTTTCTTTGAAAGGAATTTTCAATCCATTGTAACCTGGTATAGTAAATCATATTATTTGTCCAATTCTTCACTCTCTTGTAGCATACTGTAATATATCTGCACCTTGCCTTAGCGTCTTGCTGAGCTTTTCTCTCCCCTTGACATCATACTTGTCCATGAGATTGACTAGGTTAATTCAGCGTTCTCCAACTTCAGCAGTATTCTTGATTCTTTTCCAAAGGGCTGTCTACTACAAAATACAATGTTTAGAAACCCTGAAACATAGTGTCCCCCTTGAGGTTTCCAGCCCTGCAATCACATGTGTATGAATAGTCAAGAATAAGGAAGTATACAGAAATCTGTATTGGACAGGGACCAATAGTGGAAGGGAGAGAGAAAGAAAGAGAGGAAGGAAGGAAGGAAAGAAAGAAAAATGGAACAGAGAAGTAACCAAAAAAATATATATATAGTCTTCATCAAATTTAACTAGAAGTTAAAAAAATATATATATAGTCTTCATCAAATTTAACTAGAAGTTTTGGATAGTATTTTTATAAATGACTTAATAAAATACATGTCATGCTTATAACTTTGAAGGTGACCAAAGTGGGAGAAATATAGAATATTGCGTAATCAAATCTGAGATCTAAAAATTCTCAGCAGGTTGAAGTTATGAAGCTGAATCTGATGAATTTAATATGTGCACTCTAACCAAGGTAGATATAAATGCAGTTTGTAAGTTAAAAACAAATCAATTTCCCTAATATAAGATATACAAGAATATAAAAAAACTTTAGAAATTTAGCTGGCTTAGAATTCACTTTGCATCACAGTATACCTGAAAAAGTCAAATGCTCTTTGAGAGCATCAATGGAAGTAGAAGCTCAGTTGAATTTTGCATTTTTAAGCACTCTTGGGGTAACCTTGGTAATAGTCTTTAATAAAGCATTGATAAATTAGTGTGCATATGGATGTGTGGGGGAGAAGGAAAACATGGCTTCAGGATTTCATATTTTTCTTATGATATAGTTAGGTCAATATAACTTAGAAGAATGAAACCTCACAGGGAAGTATAATTGCCTTTGAATATTTTAAAAGTCAATATATGCAAGAGTATAGACACATACACTATAAAAATTAAAGGTAGAATTCATGCATGAAATTAACAAAAGGCAATATTTAGTCTACTATAAGAGAAAAATGTTGATCAAATCTAGATTTCTTAATAGATCAATACTGGCAAAAAAAAATGGAGGTGTATCATCATTATAGTGATTGACTGGAAGGCTGAATATTAAGCTGACTTTCAGAAGGTGCTAACTTTGTTCCAAGAACAAAGTGAGGTCATTTTCCATTGATCCATTAGGCAGGAAATTATATGGTTCTAGTTTGATGAAAACAGAGATTAAAGTGTTCCCAAAGTCATAGAGCTAGTTAACTAAGATTAAAGTCCAGATTTTTGTTATTGTTGTTGTTTGTTTGTTTTGAGATAAGAGTTCACAAAGTTGCAGAGGCTGGACTCAAACATGTGATCCTCCTACCTTAGCCTCCTTAGTAATTGGGATTACAGATGTGTGCCATAGGGACAATAAGATTGTTTTTTGTTTGTTTGTTTATTGGTTTTTCTAAGCCTTCTGTTCTTTGTCTTTCAGGATTCAAATGTCTGAGGTTAGCTTAAAGCTTTCCTAACCATTCTTTGTGCATCCCAGGCCACCTACCATTTTCCACCATTACTACCCCTTCTCCTTAAGTGAAGTCTATACACTTAATAACCCACTGATGTTAGAATTCTCCTGCATGTTTCTCATTAAAACAGTGTCTGGGAAAGATAGAGAAAAAATAACTCTATTGCTGACCAGAGTGGATAGCATGCATCAGCAGCTCCAAGAAACACACAGAGCATCTGCAACTCTAGGGTTGCAGCCCCAGCTAAGAATGAACAAAGGAATAGACAAGTCCCCAATCATAATGGATCTAAGGAGGGGTGGTAAAACTACCAAGGTGAAGATCTGCCACCTCCACCATACATTCCACCTAGAGGTAAAAATGAAGGATCCAGGAACAGGGAAAGACTAATTATTATTATTATTATTACTTTTTCTGCTAATCAAGTAGAAAGGCAGTAGATCATTTAAATTTAGGGTTTTGCTAAAATTTTGACAGATTTATTATCATCAGTGATAAGACCCACCAGATACATTGTTATATGGCTCAGTTTCATTATAGAGAGACTCCAATTCTCTCTGAGAGAGTATTTGAAATAAATCAAAGGATATGATCTGAAAACTGCTAAAGTACTTATATTCTGTAATTTTTTTTTTAAAGAGAGAGAGGAGGGAGAGAGAGAGAATTTTTTTAATATTTATTTTTTTAGTTTTCGGCGGACACAACATCTTTGTTTGTATGTGGTGCTGAGGATCGAACCCGGGCCGCACGCATGCCAGGCGAGCGCGCTACCACTTGAGCCACATCCCCAGCCCTATATTCCGTAATATTAAGAAGTGTCCATATATTCAAGATTTAGAGTCGATCTTTACAGTAACCCTCTAAGTAAAATATTGTTAACCTTTTACATTAACTTGAAATGCATCTCTATCTTCGTCTAAAATAATTTTATTAAAAATGTAAGATTACCACAATATGGGCAATAATCTTTTCTAATGACTGTTTCTAAATTAACAAGAAGTTTCTTCCACTTGTAATGGAATATACCTCTTTATTTTTTAAATATTGATTTAATGTACATTATTCTCTGCTATATTTTCAATAATAGAAAGGAAATTTTTAGTAGTCTACATTAAACTACTATCTTTTAAAAATATGGCACACTTCAAAATATTAACCCACGGTTAATGTTTTTATGGACCACATCCTGCCACTCTCAGTCTTACATATTTTATAAATGACTACCTAGCTTGGTTTGGTATGAAATAGTTAAATATCCAAGTCCTTGGCTTATACAGCGTGAGGATAATTCAAATTATGACATAAGATAGGGTCCTAAAGTCAAAGACAGCTGCCTGGTGGTCTGTAAACTAGATTTACTTTCCACTGAAAACTAGAGCAGCCCAAGTGACCTTCTTGACAGGCACATGGCAAAAAAAAAAAATAAAAGCAAGGAGAAAAAAAAAAAAGTTGCCCTATCTAGTCTCAGCTGTCTTAGGAGTTTGGTCCTTTCTCATTGAAATAGAATATACAGTTCTTACAGGCTGCTTCGTCAGCACTTATTTACTTCCTACTGGGAAAAGGGAATAATAGAGATATTGAAATACAGACCTGTGTGACACACACAATAAAAATTTCTCCCCTTACATGCCATGTAGGCTAGAGGTACATAGAAATTGGGGGAGGCCAGCCTAGAGTGGAGATGGGTAGGAGCAGTGTCATGAGCAGAGAGGGAATGAGGCCACAGAAAAAGGTTAGGTATAGCATCCAGAAGAATCAGATTCCATATGGGGAGCCAGTCCAAGGTAGAGATAGAGAGCATACTTGGTGTTTGAGTTATAGAATAACCACGCTGTGTTTCTAATGTCCCCTGATGCAGATTGTCAAGCCAGCATGTAATCAATTCTAGAGTGCTTTCTTAGGAGCCCCCTCAGTGAACTCCATGCCAGGTAAGAATTCCATTTGACTGATGTATGGGGCATTGCCTCTTGATTCTGGGATCATTATGAGTAACAGCTCTGTCACAGCTGTAAAATGCAGAGAGATGAGCAGGTGTTTTTACTGCAGTCACCTCAATACCTCTCTTCCATTAGCAACTGAGAACTGTTCTTAGGTCATTCAAACATCAGTGGGAGTGAGACATTGAGTAGCGGGAAAAACACATGGGTGTCTAATTATGTGGCTTAACTTCCCCCTCTTCCCACAAAGAAGCAGCACTTTGACATTTGTCTTGTTAGGGCTATTTTTTTTTGAAGACATTATCAATGACCCTGCAGAAAGTTTTTTGGGGGGCTGATTTGATTTCAAAATATATTGGTGAAAATGTTTTAAATTTGGGGCCAGGTTGGTGGCTCCGTGGTAGAGTGCTTGTATAGCATGTGTGAGGTACTGGGTTTGATCCCTGGCACCACATAAAAATAAAAACAAAATAAAGGAATTGTGTCCTCTACAGCTAAAAAAAAATATTTAAAAAATGTTTTAAATTTTGTTTCATATGCCTTATCTCATTTCTGCCTTAAACCAAATACTAATTATGTATTTATTATTATTATTATTATTATTATTATTATTATTATTATTCCTATTTTATAAAAAATGGAGACTTGTTATTCACAGGGTTAAATTTTTTTTCAGTAGGCAAACATAATCTGTTAACAGAAATTGAACCTGAATAAAACTATCTTCTGACCACTGGCCCCCACTTTTTCTTCTAAAGATCAATAGACAAAGAACACAATTTATATCAAGATGTTTATATCCTTGTGCAAGGTAAAGAGGCTCCATGTTAATTGATAGGAACACACGTTTTCTGAGATACCCTGGCCTGCTTGTCATTTTCATTGCCTTAGTTTCCATTTTTTTATCTAATGGAATTTTGGTAGAGTGTCATAAAGACACCAAGGTACCCAAAAGCGAGAAATAAACAAATATTTTTCCAAGGACAAGTTGCATTTCTGTAATAGAAGGCAGTGTACAGGAACAGAGGGAGGCACTGCCTGGCCTTGTCAGGCCCCTGGTGTGTTTATCCAATTCTTTCCGCTGTCTCTGGACTCAAAGTGGGGATATAAATATATCACCCTCACCGAAGTGGAAGCAGGAGGCAAATGCACAAACAAGAACAAGATAAGAATTTGAAATATAAAGTCACACAGGTATACTTTTAGAGGCAAAAAAAAAATGATTTTAGGAAGATGGCAAGAGAATTTTTATTTATAAATGTGGAGCATTCTGAGCACAGAGGGATTTGTCACATATGCTATATTGTGAT
Source organism: Marmota monax (assembly GCF_021218885.2). NCBI lineage: Eukaryota > Metazoa > Chordata > Mammalia > Rodentia > Sciuridae > Marmota > Marmota monax. The sequence goes on from NW_026692881.1 coordinate 2,806,622, forward strand.
GGGGTCCCTGAACACTTAATGGCATTCATTTTATTACCATTTTTCTCTGGAGGAGAATGGCACAGTAAACTGATCAATAGAAGGCGTTGGTTTTGTCAAGATGTTTACGGAAATTGAAAAACGTGAAATATTCTTTTATTTTTCCGTTGACTGTTAACATTATCTGAATTCTGTGGGTATTTTCAAACTTTGCCACAGTTTACTTCCTAGTTCTGAACAGCTGAACTAGAGGAACATGTTAGTTATCTATAGATCAGTTAAATTCCTAGGCATTTGTCATATATATAATAATATATTTAGAAAAGGTATGTTGGTATTCAGAAGGAAGGAGCTGGAAGGATTTTAGGGCAAGGGAAATATCAGAAATGCTTGCTCCTCTACTTTTCTTTAATAGTATAATATATGATTCAAGTGATATTATGTTGAATCCCCAAATTAAACATGTACAGAAGACCCTTTCACACAGGACTCAAAGGGGAAAAAAATGGCATTGTGTTTGGGATCTCATAGTGAGTGGAGGGCTGTGGGGGAGGAAAAAGGGGCAGGTGATTAATTTCTAGATTTCTAGATGCTATTCTCTTGTGTTCTTATATACCAGACACTGCAGAAGGAATTTTCTCATCTTTTCTGTACTGAGTCATTGTCATTTCAAAGAAATGTCTATTAAATTCACAGGGTCAGAGCTAGGTCTTACCTTCACATCTTCTGATTACCGCTTTAGTGATATTACTAACCAAGACCCTTTGGTTCAAAAATGAGAGAACCCCACTCAAAGTATTTAAGGTGAAAGAAAAATTCACTGGCTAACATAAAGTAGAAATTAGGATTTGAGCTTCAGACACTTGAACATGCCTAGGACCTTTGCTGAGTCTTATTCCTTCTCTGCTTAGCACTGTTTGTCACCTAGATTTATCCACACAGCAGGCAGTGAGGTCACTGATGATACTTGTGTCCCCTACACCCAAGTTTTATCACTAAAGAGACTAGGACCAAGGTTCTACTTCTCTGTAAATGTTCTGGGGAGGGTCCTCATTGGTCCATCTCATCTCAGGTGCTCATCCATCTACCGATGAGCTGTGCCTATCAAGTTAACTCTCATGATTGGTCAATCTTGCTTCATTAGATGCTCATCAATGGTAGAAAGAGCAGTGTCCACTAATGATTTGAATACACAGATGGCAGAGGGTGGGAATGGAAATTCTATCTCCAACACTGTACACATATGTGATCTGCCAAGGCTGCCTTGATTGGCAGCTCCTCTGAGGTTACAACAGGATGAACCCATGATCATTGGCTTCATGGAAAAGTACCATTCTCATTAGAGCACTCTAACTATCCAATCTGCTTCACCGGAAATCACTAGTCACACTTTTCTTCAAGTGTAGGAGAGCAGCTACAGTTATCTCCCAACTCCCCCATTGCCACTGAAATGAACAAAATAGGAATAAAAGAGAAGAAACTTCATTGGTATTAATATTAAGGAAATCTTGGTAGCTGTGTGTGAAAAATTTCAACAATATTGACTGGAAAATCACTATCAGATCAAAGTGAAAGAGTATCTGCAACCTTGCAGAGAACCATGAAGACATCCTCCACCAGCTTTTCTAAAACCACCCTACATAAAGATTTAGGCTTAGTAACAACACTGCACTTACCATATACCCCAAGACATAAGAAAGGGGTTCTAATGCCTTTCTGGTGGTATAGGTGCCTTAAACTTCTCTAGAAAGGAAACTGGAACAACTTCTGCTTCAAATAATCAAACAATTCTAGCAAAATGATTATCCTCTTCAGTCTATAAAAGCTATTTTATGATAAAGTGAGAGAAAGAGAGAGACAGAGGGACAAAGTCAGACACAGAGGGAGGAGATACTGAGCTTGAGGAGAGAAGGTGGTTAAGAGAAGAGCCTTTCAGAATCTGCCTATATTTGAGCTCAGCAATTCTGGTACAGCAGAGGTGATAGAAATCCTCTTGGTTTACTTATGCTCAGGGTGGCAAGACTGAGAAGTACAGATGCACCCTCTTGGTACACGATGTGACAGTAGGTAATCACCTGGCCACACAAAGGGCTAGGAACATGCCGCGTATTCCAAAAAGGAGCAAAAGAGGAAGAAATGTTTCAGAAGAGGAACAAAGCTCCCTCCTGGAACTAAACTGTAAACTATACACATCAATTTTTCTCTTAAGATATAAAATATTCAAATAAGAAAATATCAAAGCCCCAAAGAATCCCTATACTCCTAGCTGATTCTATCTGTGATTGTTAGCTTTAGCTTCACATTAAAATCACCCGGGAAGCTTTTCAAAGTCCCAGTGCTCAGGTCACACCCAGTCCAACTGAAATAGAAGCTGTGGAGGTGAAACCCATGCTTCTATACTGTTTTTTAAGCACCTGGGTTTCCATAGTGCAGTCATGGTTGAGATCTACTGTCATGAATAAATACAGTACATAAATTTATCCTTCTGCAAGAATAAGAAGCTATTGAGAAAATGCAAGAATTCTCAGAGGTGAAATGATGAGAGTTGTAACCTAATCTGTGGATTAACCCACTGATAGGGATTTGTTGGGTAGTAAATATAGGCAGATAGGGTGTGGCTAAAGAAGTAGATCACTGTGTGGAGGCATTTGGAGTTGATATCTTGTCATGGAAAGCAGTGCTGTCTCTCTCTCTACTGTGTTCTTGTCATTTTCTTAGCTGCTTCCCCCAGTCATTCCTTTCTGCCATGATGTTCTGTATCAACTCTTGCACAAATGGAGTTGACCGACCACAGACTGAACCTTAAAAACCATAAGTCAAAATAAACTTTTAGTCCTCTATGTTGTTCTTATCAGGTATTTTGGTTACAGCTATGAAAAATGTGTCTGAACTGAGCAGAGTAAGAGACATAACTTGCAATACAGAACTATAAAGAAACCTGGAAGAGGCAGAGGGGAAATGTCTAGCAGGCTTCTATTTATTTTTTAAAATATTTAACTTTTGTACATGTATTCTTTAGAAAGATCAATTAGCTGCTGAATTTCTTTGATATACTATGTTATTTTAATTCTATTTGATAAATAAAGAAATTGAAATATCTCAAGGTAAAATTGCCTGTTTGCCCCCTGTAGGACTAAGCAGAAGTACTGTTGTCTTTATCCGAAAAAAATTATTCCAGTTATTTGAAAATATAATTTCATTTTTTACTAATTAATGGAAATTTTTGAAAAAGAAGAAAAATTAAAATGAAGTTGCCAGTCAGAGACACAAATACACATGGGAGAAAACTTAGGGGCTAAGTTATAGTTCAGTGGTAGGTTGCATGCTTGCTTCACGTGCTTGCCTCACATGCGTGAGGCCCTGGATTTAATCCCCAGTACCACAAAAACAAACAAACAAACAACAACAACAAAACACTGAATCAAAAATGAAACTATTAAGCCTGTCTAAAATGATAGATCTTTTACTTCATTTAATAATTAGATACACATGGTCCAATCATGTGAGAATTGTGGAAAAAATAAGTTTTAAAAAATATTTTTTAAAATGTGTCTTTAAAATTTGTGACTAAAGGTTAATGGCATGCAATATTTTAAATAATATGTTTGGCTCTCTAAGAACATATAAAATGCAAGTCTCTCTTTTCAAGTTATACCTTTTAAATTTATACATACTTTAACTAGTATGTGAAATTAAAGAAATATGAAAATTTAAGGAGGCAGGAAAAAAATAGAAAATTTGTGTTAAAGAACATGTTAGGCAATGAGACATGGGTGAAACGTAGGTAGCCAATTGGGAGGTAATTATCAGGAGACACTGAGAAGGAAGTGAAGGAGTCAGAGAAGTGATAGAAATAAACTATAAAATATTCACCTTCAAGCACATGACCACTGAGGTTAGCTGGAGCTTGGTCACGTCAAGGAGGTGTGCAAGCTGGTGCAGGAGGGATCTTTCAGATCAACCCCCATCCAACAGCAGAGGCTGGATGTAAAGGCACTGATTAATACTATATTGCCTCTGATGGAGGCATGAATACCTCAGCTCTTATAGTTACCTCCAGCTGTGGTGTGTGGTGAAGGGAAGCCCTACTCCCTATGCCCAAAGTCACCTGTAGGGGCAACTGAATGAGTTCAGAGAAAAAATGAATGGGGCAGGGAGAGCCTCTGCTAAATGCATGCTTTTAAATACAACAGAGCAGGGTCAGCAAACATTGTGTTATTAAAGACCATATGGCAGATATTTTATGTTTTGTGTGTCACATATGTTCCCTGTCACATAATTTTTTTTCTCTCTTTTTCTTTTGGAAATGCTTTAAAAATGTAAAACAGTTTTGCTCATTCATATAAAACAGGTGCTGGAAAAAATAAACGTAAGCTAAAAAAATTGTAGGTTTTAGACCCCTGACATAAGAATAATTATCAAAAAAAAAAAAGACAGAAAAACAAACTTATAAATAAAGGTGATCAACAGAAATGAGTAAACTCTTCCAACATAAAGACAATCTTTGAATTAATTCAATTTTTGGTGGTGAAGAGAACCACCATTCCCTATGAATTAATTACATTAATCTATAGGGAGTGAATTAAATCATTGAATTAATTACATTTATTTTATATTATGTACATATTACACTTCAAGGGAATGATTATTACATGAAAACAATTACAGAAACACTGGATGACCAAAAATAGATATGGGACAGGTGAAACAAACAAGGAAAAGTGTAAGGCATCAGAGAAGTTATTTTATGTTAGTAAATGTCATGAAAAGAAAACGCAGTCAAGTGTAAAAATTCATAGTGAAGACACAGTAGCCAAAGTCTGAGACTATAAGACACCAAACATGTAAGATGATAAAGAAAAAGACAAGAAAGAAAGGAGAGAGGCACAGAATCACCCCGAAGGTGTAGACTTTATGACTCCAAAACTTTAATGTATCAAATATTAAGACAACTCAAAAGGAAAGTGGGGGAACAGGAGAAAATAATGGTAATAAATTTCAGTGTATAGTTCAAACTTTCAACAAGTATTTATTTATTTATTTATTTATTTTATTTATTTATTTTTTTTTGACTTAACTATTTGTGATTCCTAGCTCTAGTCTGCATGAGCAACGAGACATTCACCAGTTACTCCTACAGGGCTCCTGACTCTCAGGAAACGTAGGTAGCCTCAATAAATTGGGAAGAATTCTTTGGTCCTCAGGCTTTGGTCAGCCTGGCAACCATGAGATATTAAATTTCCCCAGTCCTTAAAAAAAAGACTACTATCTAGAAACCCTCCCTGAATCTGAGTCTCCAGCCTGTCTGGCCTGCCCTGAAGATATCTGACTCTTGTAATATCAATCTTCAATGTTTACCTGAATATCCAACCTTCAGGTTTGCCCTCCAGATTTTGCCAGCACCAACAGTCATATGAGTCCATTCTTTCTCACTTTTTCCAATTATAAGTATGGTAATTTTTATATTAAAAATAAAATATGATTTCTGCTGCAAGCTGTGATAGAATAACTGCTACCAGATAAAACAAGCATATTAAGCACACATAAAACAAGTAAAAATATATGAAACAACCATTTGTAGATATTAGACAAAAATCAGCACAGAAATGTAACCCTGAACAAGGAAATATCACAAGCTGAGTCCTGGTTTATTGCCTGAGAATGTTTTTTTATCCCTAAGTAGTGATCTGAAGAGGCAGTTATTAGTCAAAGCATCATGGAGGATGGGTCACTAGGAGACTGTGTAGTGATTCGCTGTGACTCTTTTTCCACAGGATGAGCTCCATGTACCAAAAGGCATGGACTGAAAATGCCACAGAGACTGAGTTGTGCTAGGGAACACTGATGATCCAGTCTATCCAGAGCATTAAGACCTCATGGACATTCTAGACTTTCATCCGGGACACAGGAAAAGCCATGGCTTGAAACTAAAATCCGTAAGCTAAAGGAACATCTACTAAAGACCTACCCTAATAGAACATGAGCCAGCCCCTGGCAAGAGCTATTGAGGAAATGGAGAAAGAGATGAAGAGGCAGAATGGAGAGATGGATAGAAGGGGGGCAATTCTTAGAAAATCATGTTATGTGCATGTATCAGTATATAATAGGGAACTTCATCTTTGTGCTAAGGTAGAAAGAACCAACCAAATATCAATTAATAGATAAGTGAAAGGAAGTCCAGTAGAGGAAGAAGAATGAGAGAGAAGAGGGAGGACTAGAGGAAAAAGGGGGAAGAAAAGGAGGGGGATCATGAACTGAAATCAAATTACATGCATGTATGAGTTTGTCAGGATGAATCTAACTTCTACATATAACTATAATACTTTAATTAAAAAAAAGAAAAAAAATGTTGTGGTGATGGCTGCATAAGTCTGTGATTATACTAAGAACTGTTGAACTGTATACATTAAATGGCTGAATTGTATATGTGAATTATATCTCAATGAAATTTTTTTTTTAAAGAAATGATTCTTGTAGTTCCTCCAAGATGCACATTATAGTTCAGGAGCTGCAAGCACAATGTAAGATTTGCTTTCATTCATATTTGAATTTGTATCACTGGGTATTCAAAGAAAAAAGTAGTGGGAAGCTGATCTTGGAAGAACTTTCCAAACTACGTACATTCACAAGACAGAGACAAGTGTGCTTGAGACTCATTTATTTGCATTTTCTAAGTTAAGAAGAAATGATGTAGAAAAAAGAAACTTGTTTTTTTATGGCCTTATACTACATACTTATGTCTACTACTTTATAAAAATGGCTCATAAGTCATGAGGAATCTATGAAGCTAGCAGTCACCTGCAGAGAGTTTGAAGATGGGATTCTTGTGAAGGGCATGCCCATGGAATCTTTTAGGAGCTAAGCCAGCAATGGAGCAGTTTGTAGTTCTGATCTTTTCCCTCTCTTCTTAGATGTTTATATTGACGTTAAATATTTTCGTGTTTCAAATACATAATTACATATAAACAAGGTGGGCGGCTATTGAGGAGGCAGAATTTGGAATCTTCCAGGTTAGACAGAGAACAACTTGGCCTTTTTATAAGGGCAACAGAGGGCAAATCGAACCTTACACAGATTCAAAGTGATCTGCTGATAACAGAATTACCCACCAGAACAGAACCCAATACTTCTTAGGAGAAGACGAAACAATCCCTGTTACCTGCAATCCATAAGGAATGGGAAGAGGTCAACATTTTAATGAGTAAAATAGCAACTCCACAAAAAAAAGAAAGAAAGAAGGCTACACATAATAAGAACCAAATTGAAATTATAGAGATTAAAAGTACAATAAGTAAAATGAAAAACTAAGTGATCATAAGAGTAGGGTCTTTTGTATGTTTGTTGATTGGTTGGTTTGTTGTTGTTGTTTTGTGGTGCTAGGGTTCAAACCCAGTACTCCACTTGCATGCTAGGGAAGCCCTCTACCACTAAAATACATCTCCAGCTCAAGAGTGGTTTGAAATGGTAGAAAAAAATAGTCAGTAAACCTTTGGAGTAAATTGACAGAATTATCCAATCTGGGAAAAAGAAAAAAAACCTCATACATAAATTTTCAAGATATGTTTTGGAACTTCCTTTTAGCCCCTCCTTTTCTCATGTATACTCTCCTTTACTACCCGCCTCACTGTTTCCCAATGCCTGAGCATTTACTTCTGCTTTTCTTTATTGCGATTGTATTACACATTAATTCCTCTATATCTAGATCTAACAATATTCAATGAAAGCTTTTTCCTCAATTTAATTTGAGGCAGTACCCAAAATCCCCAAAGAACTAATTATCAAGTTTGCACAATATTGAAGCTGACAGAGGCAAATACAAAAACAAGATGACAATGAAATAGATTGTGTCTTCACTGTAATTGCATTTTTTCATTTCTCCTGACCTTAGCTCAGTCAGGATCACAGTTTTTCAGATCCCTCCGGAGATATCAAAGTAAGTTAGCCCTGAGAGAGAAAACCCTGGCTGTGAACCACCCTGGTAAACGTAAGACTTGAGACTGACCTGAAAGAAACCACAGTTTGCACAAACTTGCAGTTACCAGCCAAACCTTTCTGGTGTGTTTTCTCTTGGAGGCCAGCTGGGAGGCCTTTGCTCAGCTGGACTCTAATGAAGGAAAACATTTGTGATCCTACCACTAGCGATCCAGGTGATAAATCCATGCATTTTGGCAGCGACCTGACATCCAAAGAAAAGGCAACAGCTGGCACATTGGTTGACTACAGAGTCACAAGTGGTTGTTACTGAGAAGCATCCAGAAATGGAAAACAGCAACAAAGTTACTTGCTTTCAGCTTGTACTTTCTCACTTAAACTTCTATAAGCCTCCTCTCAGGAAGGTATTATTATCAGGAAACAGACATAAAGACTGAAGATGAGGTTGTCTTCATTTGCCAATGTCATGATGGTTTAGGTATAAAATCCTAAAGAATCCATCAAAGATGAATAAATATTACGACTAGAATTAAAAATTGAAAATATGAAAGCTAGAATATCAATACAAGATTAATTGTATTCCCATGCACTAATAATAAGCAATTAAAAGTGTAATTAAAAATATCACTTTCTTAAGGTATAAGAAAAACAAAACTCTTGCTTAAGAATGCATTTCATAATACAAAACAAAACATGTTAAATCTCTGTACACTGAAAACTAGAAAACATTGCCAAGGAAAATCAACAAAGACCTGAAAAAAGCAGAGAAGGAGAGCAAGTTCATGAAATGAAAAACAGAACATTGTTAAAATTCTTCTCACATCCACCTAAAAAATGTGTTCTCAACAGCAGCAAAATCATCTCCTTCACCCCATCATGAGGAGTGAAATTGGTTCTCAGGGGACCAAAAATCATATATTACAGATGCTAATTCCCTTCCCATTTCAACTCTACCTGACAATGTCTAATTCCTTATTTTTAATTCATTTAATTAGAGGTATTATAAGAGAATTTATGTTTTTTTCCTTTGGGGAAAAGCAACAATAATAATGTTTCTAAAAGGTAATAAACAGTGATCTAAGAATTCAAGATGGGACTGTAGCTGTAGTGATAGAGCATTTGCAGAGGTAAAGAGAAATTAAATAACTTATACTTTGTGACTAAGTGAGCCAGAATTGGAGATAGGCTTACCATGATAAAATAAATAAATAAAAATGCAAATAAAGATAAAAATTCAAGACAATTGAAGTCAAAATTCTAACAGGCTTTTGATAATTGAGTAGATAAATCTAAAATTTATATGGAAATTCAAAGACCTAAAGATACTAAAAAGTAATTTTGTGAAGAAAGAAAATTAAAGGACTCATGACAGTTATATTGTATTAACAGTTTAAAAATAGAATAATAGAAGAGACTAGAGAAATATACTCACACATATAATCAATTGATTTCATTCCAAGGACATTCAGTAAGAAAAAGTTTGTCTTTTTAAAATAGGGCTGGGGGGTGTAGCTCAGCATTGAGTACTTGCCTAGCATGCATGAGGTCCCGAGTTCAGACCCCAGTACCATACTTAAACATACACAAAATGGTGCTGAAAACCACTAATCGTTGTTATGAAAACAAATAGGTTTGATTTGTACATCATACCATATGCAAAAATTTGAGATTGACCACATAAATAAACATGAATACTAAAACAATAGATTCTAGATGAAAGAATGGGTGAATTATTTTTTTAAGAGAGAGAGAGGGAATTTTTTTAATATTTATTTTTTAGTTTTCGTTGGACACAACATCTTTATTTTATTTTTATGTAGTGCTGAGGATCGAACCCAGCACCCTGCGCATGCCACCTGAGAGCGCTACCGCTTGAGCCATATCCCCAGCCCGGTGAATAATTTTTTGTGACCTTGGAAAAGGACATGTTTTTTGAAAAGACAAAAAGTACCAAAGAAAAAGGCAATGAATTAGATATCATTAAAGTTAAACAGTTTCTGGGTACAGTGGGACCTGCTTGTAATCCCAGCAACCTGAAAAACTGAAGCAGGAGGATGACAAGTTCAAGCCCAGCCTCAGCAACTTTGCAAATTATTGGCAAAGATATGAAGCAACTGGTATACTCATGTGTTACTTGTTGGAATACACATTTTTACCCATATTTTGGGAAAGAATTGGTGGTTTTTTATGAAGTTTAACATGTGCTTACTACACAACCTAGCAATTCCACTTTTAGGAATTTTCCCTAGAGTAATGAAAACATATTCACAAAAAAATATATAAGAGTGTGTGCACTTTACTGATTTTTTTTTTCAGATCTGAAGTCAACTGATACGTCCATGAAAAACAGGATGGATTTAAAAAAAATATAATGTATTCATAAAGTGAAATATAATTCATCAGAAAAGAAAACAGATTTACAAGACAGTAGTCTCCTCTTATCCCCAGAAGATTCATTACAAGATCTACTGCCAACATCTGAGGCCATGGATAGTAGCAAACACCATATGTAGTATGTTTTTTCCTATATATGTGCATCTATGAAAAAGTTAAATTTACAATTTAGGTTTAGTAAGAGGTAAACTACAGAACTGAAAACAAAATAGAATAATCACATAATATATTGGAATTAAAAGTTGTGTAAATGTGGTCTCTGTTTATTTCTGGAATTTTCCACTTAATATTTTCAGATTACAGTTGGCCACAGGCAACTGAAACAGTGGAAACTGAAACCTCAAATAAGAGAGGACTACTGAAACAAGAGGCTGAATCAAAACCAAACAACTTAGGAACAGAAGAGCTTGCATTGAAGTATTGCCTTTATGTGACATTCAAGAACAAGAACTATGGTGATAAAGATGAAAAAAAGATTGCCTCTGGGAAATGGTATTGATGAAAAAGCGTAATGAGAAAACTTTAATAGGTTGTGGACCTGGTGGTGATAAGGATTTGTATATTTGTAAGAAATTATTGGCACGTATGCTTAAAATCTGTATCTTATTTCCTGCAAATTATATGTCAATTAAAAAGTGAAACAGGTGGAAAGAAAGAATTAGAACTATAATTTAAATGGACAGATACACAAAAGAAAAACAAAAAGAATGTACAATTATAAAGTACAGGGCTTCTGGAGGTATACTTTTGTTGTAAACCCAAAAGTAATTCAAGAAATTGATTCTAAAAGTCAGAAGAATATTTGCTGAAGGGAATGGGAAGGCTTTTTGTGTGTTTACTGAAAATAAAACTGTTCTAGAATGAATGGTAATATGCCTGTACCTTTTGGCCAAGTGTTAATAAAGATGTATTAAAAAATTTTAATTGGAATCTGTTAGGCTAAGATATCTCTATTGCTGTAGGTCCCTACATAAGAAAACTGAAGTCATTATAAACAGTAAAATGAAACTTAACTAATCAGAAACTGCTAATTAACCTCAAACTGGGGACTTTCCACAAGATTATACTGTAATAAGGCAAATACTTTGCTTCAACCCTCAGCAGATGAAAGTTCACTGTGAATGTTGACCAATTTGTGAATTGCTCTTTGCTCAAATCTATTCTGCTGAATCTAATTTGTGTTAAGTTTTTCTTTAAGCCAGTGTTGTTCTCATCATAATGAATTAAACTGCACATGCATTCTACAGCAGTGGCCTTTGTCTACATTTTATTCATTTAAGAGTAACAAAAAGGAAAAATAAGTAAGTTTAAAATTTAAAAAAAGGAAACTTACTAATGCACATACTTGAAGAAGGCTTTGAAAGTGTGACACTTAAATAAGATTTGATGGAAAAAAAAAAGGGGGGCCAACCGTATGACCAATACAGAAAGGAAACAATAGATGTTTGTAGAAAAACTAAAGTAGTTTGCTGTGGTTGCAGCAGGGTAATGTAAGGGGTTAATGCCATAACATGAAAGTCACCTTTGATCTGGCCTCATGATTCAAGCATGAATCACACTTTGCAGAGACAGAAATTAAAGAAAAGATCCTGACTTTTATTCTATGTGAAATTAGAAACTATTGATAAATTGAAGTGGTAGAGAAACATTTTCCTGCCTTCCTATTTTAAGCAGATTGTTTTGGATATTATGTAGGAATTCTATTAGAGGAGAGTGAGAAGGGAAATGGGGAGACAGGTTAGGATGAGAGCAAGGTAGTTCAAATAAGAGACAAAGTGCTCAGACATGGTTGGGGACAGTGGAGATGCAGAGAAGTTCCAGGTATTTGCCTATGTAGATGAGAAGAATGGACAATTGGTGATTCTGATTGGTTTTCAGCAGGACTAATCAAGTAGATGATGATGATAGTATGCATTAAAAGGGGAGTAGTTTCATACAGCAGAAAGTTCTGGGGAGGAAAATTCATAGCTAAATTCAGGGGATCAGAAATCAACATCCTAAAAAAAATCTGGATGCTTATATCTACTTCCTGTTCTCCCATCTCATATTGAAACTAGATTTTATTTATGTATTAATTTGTTTTCTATTATTGTATCAAAATATTGAGGCTAGGTAACATATAAAGAAAAGAGTTTTAATTAGAAGAGCTCCCATGTAGAGAAGGTGCCTGTCCTTGCTTATACATTTTTCTATTGTACTTTTACCATGCTGTGTTTATTGATTTTTTTCCATATTTATCACTTTAAAAAGCTCACTGAAAACAAGGAAAGACAATAATAATAATATGGTAGCATTGATTCATGTTCTTATCTTTAATCTTAGCACAAATCCCAACAAAGCCAATATTTAGTAAATATTTATTAAATCTTACTTTGGAAGAAATACAACCTGTTTGTGCTTTTGCAAAATCTGAGAAATATCTATAAGCCTAAAGCTACCTGCTATCACAATATGTAGCAATTGAACTAATCAAATGTGCATTAATCACCTACTATGTGCCAAAGTAAAATGTTAGAGCTAGAAAAACTGATTAAAATGGTGTTCTCCTCAACATGCTCTCAGTCTAGGAGGAAGATGACACTTGAACAGATAATTAAAATAAATGTGTCAAATGTCATAATGTAGTTATGAACAAAGTAATACGGAAATGCAAATGAAGAAGAAAATTATTCTGCTCAGTGGGGCTTCCCCTAAAGAGTCACCTTTGATCTGGCCTCATGAATAAGGAACAGTCATTTTATTGAGTACTTAAAATGTATATCAGAGTATATATCGCCCAAAGTCCTCTGAGAACCTTCAGCTTTTTCAACATGTGGTCACTGATTTTTGCCTTTAGCATGCCCTGGTTTAGGCACACTGTAAGCCAGGAGGAGCTTATTGTAGCTACCACCCTCTTTCCTCTTACTCCTTATCTCAGAGAATGACTCCCAGATAGAAGAATCTATGTGTTTCTGTTATATAGTCCTCACAGCTTATAGGATCGTGCACCTCTTTGAGATTCCCCAGTGTTTTTCACCTGTAAATAAGAGTCATGGGCTAAATCTCTACTATGCTTTTCCATATCAAGATCTAATTAAATATTGAATATGAAGACTGTATGGATATTTATTAGAGGAAATATTTTTTTAAATGGGAGCATAAAGTTATACATAAATTACACATATTTAATGATTAAGAAAGTCCACAGAGCATGGCTGTATGTTTTAGTCTATTTTGTGTTGCTATAACAAAATACTACAGGTTGGGTTATTTATAAAAGAACAACTTTTAGGGCTGGTGTTGTGGCTCAGTGATAGAGCACTTGCCTAGCATGTGTGAGGCACTGGATTCAATTCTTAGCACCACATGAGAATTGAATGTTCTACCTCCTCTTGGTCCCAGGAATGAAGTAGGCCTTCTAAATAAAATAAAGATTCATCAACAACTAAAAAAATAAAAATAAAAAAAGAACAAGTTTTATTTGGTCCATGAATTTGATGAGCAGAAAATCCAAACAGCATGGTGCAGGCCTGGTAAAGGCCTCCTGAGTGTCACAACATGATGGAGAAACAGAAAAAGAAGCCAGCTGCATACAGAAAGACTAAGTATGTGGGATGGCCTTGCGTCATCACAACCCACTCTTATGAGAACTAACCTTGTCCCAGGAGAGCTGACCCACTCCCATGAAGCAGTATTAATCCATTTACAAGAGTGGTGTTCCCTTGACCTATTCACCTTTCACTAGGTCCCATCTCTTAAAGGTTCCACCACCACACTGGAGACCAGGATTTCAGTACATGATCCTTTTCGGGGAAAACCAAAGCCAAAGCATAGTACCACAGAATGAAATTCACTAAGTAAGAAAGTCAGATACCGGTGACAGAGTCGCAAAAAATTTTTCTTTCTGTTTGCAATTATGAGAATAACTTGGAAAGTGCTGTGTCACATGTACTAAAAATAAATTATCTTAGAAAAAGCATTCAATCTGCTCTAATATTCTCTTAGTCAATTTCTTTTCACTTGATTATCACACTAACATTTAAAAAGAAAATATTAATAACCTCCTTGTTATGAGGAGTCCCCTACCGGCTCATGTGTGAGATAATGCAAAAACATGTATAGGAGAAATGATTGAGTTATAGCCTTAACACAATCAGTGAATTAATCCCCTGATGAGATTAACTGAGTGAGAACTGAAGGTTGGTAGGATGTGGCTGGAGGAGGCGGGTCATTGGGGTCATGCCTTTGGGGTATATATTTTGTACCTGGCAAGCGGAGTCTTTCTGCTTCCTGATCACCCTGTGAGCTGCTTCCCCCACCACACTCTTCGGCCATAATGTTCTACCTGCTCTTAAGCCCCAGGAATAAAGCAGGCCTTCTGTGGACAGAGACAGCTGAGACCATGAATGCCTAAATAAACTTTTACTCCTTCAAATTGTCTTGTCATGTCTTTTAGTCTCAGCACTGGCAAAGCTGACTAAAATACCCCTCCTCCCATATCTCCTTCCTACCTTCCTCCACCCTAATCCATTCCTCTGTCCCCATCTCAGTTTGTTATCAAGGAGAGGGGGACCAGAGAAAGCAAAGCTGTAGCCATTTCCTGCCCTGCAGATGTGTAACAAGATAAACAAACACAGTCTGAAACTGTTCCCCTCCAGGCCTAAATCTCTTCCTAGTGGGAAAGCCTTTCTACCAATTTGAATGTATATTCAGTTTTTGAATGAGGCTCAGCAGGGTCAGGCAGAGTGTGATAATGACATACTAGCAGGTCTTAATCTCCAGAGCCTGCCTTAGCCTGCTCTTGCCTTCACCCTAGAGGATTTCCTGTACAATACTTCTTAGATGTGTATCAGGATATCTTGGACTCTAACATGTAGCCAATGCTCCTACACATTCACTTCGGTGCAGCTTGCTTGGAGAAAAAGTAACCGAGACATTTTGAAATGGAAACTGAGAAGATGAAAAACAAGCAGGAGATTTCCCTAGCAATGTAGATTCTGAAGCCTAAAGGGAATTGTATTTTCACTTTATAAAGCAGAAAAAAATTGGCCAGCATTCTGAAAGCATAACAGGTGTTTTCCCAGGCTAGACAAATGGAGAGGTACAACGGATTCATAAACACAGTAAAAAACAAAATACACTCTGACTCCTTCAACCAGCTTGAAAAAATGCTGGCTTTCTCTTCTCACTGCTCCCCAGTTATTGCAGAACTCTAAGATGAAACACAAACGATGTATATGAACTCACAAATGTGTCAGCAGCAATTGCAAGGCCATGGGATGCAGGGCCACGGGCTGCAGGGCCACTGGGGTGTGCTGCACAGGCAAAGAATCCTCCCCTGATGCTTTTGTGTGGCCACCCCCAGGGCCAGCAGGAACAGATGCTGGATTTTGCATTTTGTTAAGACAGCTCCAGGATTAGTTCCAAGCATTGCCTTCAAGTGGTGATGCTCTGTTAGCAGCACTTTCTGAACAATTTGTGGCTTTTCCTGCAGGTACTGCTCTCTTGTCCTTGAGCTAAGAAAAGGAAAAGAGACCAAGAGAGTTGAAATAGCCCCTTTACATAGACCTGCTCAGGCTGAAACACATTTGCCCGCTCATTAATCTCTAGGCTTCTACCTCATCCTCACACTATCATCAGATCTCAGAATGCTGTGGGGCCAGGGGAGAGACCAGAGGAGCAGGTTTCCCTCCCTGTCCCTGAATGTTTCAGTAAGTACATACTGTGCTGGCATTATTCTAGGAGCAGCGAGTAAGATAAAGTAGATAAACAAGGTCCCTATTTGAAATGTAGGAGATAAAGCAGGTGAAAAAAGCATGAAAAACTAGAGATGTACCAATGCCAGTTTTTTCTAAGTATAAGCAACATCCCATTTGGGCAGCTTGTTCTTGAATTTGGATTTTTATGAAACAGTGCATCAAGCTAAATCCATGGGTGTAAGACCAAAATCAAAGATTATTTATTTCTCTACATTCAATGTTTTCCAGCATCATCTTAACAATGTTAAGGTTTTGAGACATAAATGTTTATTCTGCACTCATTTTTTGTAAAATGATGCAAGAAAGCAAATTTATTACCTTAATCACTGCATAAACACTACTATAAAATGTACATGCTGTTGGAGTTAATAAAAGTACTGGAGAGAATAATGCTGCATAATAGATCATATTGTTGTTTAAGTCATTATTATAGGAAAATGTGGATTTGGTCTTTGAGTACAATTAAGGGAGACAGTGTGTGTGAAGTCAAATGTTGCACACACAAATGTGCACACGCAGAGCAAAGAAATCCCAGTATGGTTTAATATCTATAAGGATAGATAATATCTCATCAGTCTATAATTATTTTGAAATATGTTTATTCCATAGCATTTGTTTTTCAAAATGATTACATTTTTATTTTTAAATTTTTTTGTTAACTGACATAAAATTTATGCAAAATTTGTGCATATGAATGCAGTACCATGTGATATTTACATACATGTACATATTGTGTAATCACTTTAAACATATCTATGTGCTCAAGCATTTATTAATCAATTCTTTAAGATGAAAGAAAATTTTTTATTTTGGCTTTTTGGGGGTACAACACACCACTGCTGTCTGTACTCACCCTACTGTGCACTCAAGAACTTCTTACTCAAGTGGTACTGGTTGGCCAAACTTTCTCTATTCCTCCCCTCTAAAAGTAATTTTTAGAATTAGGTATTTCTATAGAATACTGTTATAGATTCCATAGACAAGTTGGATTGCATCTTACATTATGTATTTTGAATTTATATCTTTTTGTTACATGGGATTTGGTAATTTGTCTTCTTTAGGTAGGCACTTTATTTTTCCCATAATTCTTGTCTTTATTTTCTCATATTTTACCATGTTATTCATAGAAAGATAATGGGTTTTTTATGAACTTGGTTTATAAGCTAACACCTTACTGAAATTTTTAATTATATTTTTATCAATTTATACCATTTGTTTTCCATTGCAGAAACCAACACAAATAATTATGAAATTCTCATTCTTCTCTGAAGATATGCTTTCATTTTCTCATTCTTTGCAAACTGGATTGATTAGAACTTAAAAAAAAATTGAAAAATGTTCAGATATGGTATATATTTGATCTAATGGGAATGTTCAAGCATTAAATTATCATAATTATCATTTTTATTAATATGGTTTCAGAATAAAATTATGATATAAAGTATGATTCTAGCCTTAGTATTCTTGGTAGAAATGAATATTTTAGCCTTATTAAAATAGATAATACCAGATTTACAAATTTTAAGAATCCTTAATTTCTTATTTATTGGGTAAACATGATTTTAATATGGTATTTTCTTGCTTGAATTCATTATTTAAATCATTTATCTGATTTTTAATATAGAATGTGGACTTTAAAATAATGAGAAATTTTTTATTTTTATATTTTGTGTTATCTGTCTTTTTCATTTTTTGATAATATACTAGATCCTTAAAAATGAATTAAGAAAGCCATTCCTTTTTATGTAATCTATAATGTCTTTTAAAGTACTAAAATCTTTATTTTTCAGACTCTTAAGCAATTTTTGTCCAAAATGACCATTTGGATTGGTGAATTTAAAATAATATTTTTAAAGTTTTAAAAACTACTCTCATGGACTCTTGGAAAATAAAAAAAGATAAATAAGTAAATAAAAAGAAGAAGAAGAAATAAAGTGAATAGCTGTTAGTTCATCCCTTTCTTTCGAAACACAGTGTAATTCTGAGTAAACACAATGAAAGCATTTTGGTACACATAGCATTACCCCATTAAGAGACAAAAGTGCCCCGGTCTCACGGACTCATGAATAAAGAAGATGATGGGCATGAGGGCTGGGATTGGTAGCTGAAGCCAGAATGGCTCAGTGCCTTTTAAGTTCCAAAGTTGCAAAAGCATTAGACAGGACTTTTCAATTAAAATGAAGTAAAGTTAGATAATTCAGAATTCACAATTCTAAAATAAACAATACACATGTTTTTCAAAGACAAATATAATATTTTAAAAAAATATTACTGGGCTGGGATTGTGGCTCAGCGGTAGAGTGCTTGCCTAGCACCGCTCGCTTAGCACCGGCAGGACCCGGGTTAGATCCTCAGCACCACATAAAAATAAAGGCATTTGTTGTGTCCATCTACACCTAAAAAAATGAATATTAAAAAAAAATATTACTTACAGAGTAGGCTGTAAGTAAAGTTTCAACCAATTTCAAAGAATTCATACTATCCTGACTACACATGTAATCATAATGAAATAAATGAGAAATCAACAGTTAATAATCATCTGAACTCTCTATATATTGATGACCTGGAAAAGAATCTTTAATTATTCCATGGTTTAAAGAAGAAAGAGTAATAGAAACAAAAAATAGCTATTTAATGGTAGCATTAGTGATAAGTCAAATCCTGGTGATCTGCAGCTAAAGAACAGAAAAGATATTCCAGCATTAAATTTATTCAATAATAAGAAAAAATGGAAATATATAGTTTTTGAAACAGTCAACTCAAGAAGATTTAAAAGGAGATATTTTGATCATCCACTTTATCTCTTCTTCAAAAAATAGGGAACCATAAAGAAATGAGCATGGCCTTGTATAATACAAAACAGCCCAAATCAAATAAGAGATATGATACACAAAATTGAAAGTGGGATTGTGAGAAAGATACTTAATATACAAAACCTAGCAAGGCCGAAGAAAAATAAATGAAATAAAGACTGAAGGATATAGAAAGCAACAATCCCCCATCCCAATAAAAAGTGAATAAAGAAGGACAATAGGCTCTGTGTTTCACCATTTCCCAGCAAAAATGGGCTGTGAACTTTCACAACTGTTCTCCCTGACTGCCCAGCCACACATTCTGCTATGATTCAAGTCTAACTGAACACTATAAACTCAGACTCCTCTTGTAACCAGTTGCCATTTTCCTCCTGAAAATGTGCCCCTCTGGTGCTAAGAAAGCATCACCGATCCTGTTTTGTTTACTTTTGCTTTCAAAGACAATATTGTGAATAAAACAGGGATCCAAAATAAAATAGAATGGCCATCATCTAAAACAACAAATACACATGTACCTCAGCACATTTTAAATAAATAATTTTTAGGAGAATAACAAAAATTGAGTAAGGGAATAAAAATGGGGATGATTATTTTAACAGCTATTTCATTTTTAAAGATCTTTTCTCACCCTCTATTAACCTAAGGTGTCTATGGTTGTGCATGCGCACATACACTCACACACAAAGAGAAAAGACACTATATACAAATAATATTTTATTGAATATAAATAAATAAAATTTCTTCAAGAGCCAAAAAAAAGAAAAAGTGAGCAAATTGTCCACCTTGTTTCCTGAGGAATTTAATTGGTAGAGGATAGTACTACACTATAAATACACTGTATAGTTTCATCATAATCAAGTTATTTATTTATTAACAAATGTCATAAGTAAAATGTGAACAAGTAAAATTCAGCAGTGTATCAAGGTGAACAAAGGTGGGCACTGTTGGTAAAGATGGCGCCCGGAGTGCTTCTCTTCAGGGAATTCAGGTCCATGACGCACTGAATGGCGCAAACTTTGGCCATGAACCATCACCTCCAATTCCTGAAGTGGCTCGAACTCTCGGCCAATAAAGAAGTAACAGCCCCATCCCCCCTGCTTCCCCTCACCCCACATTGAGCCCCAAAATATCAACACCCTGTTTGTGTGCTCTCTCTCTCTCTCAATCCCCTTCTCTTCTGCAACCGGCCACTATGGTTCTAGCTAATAAAATCTCAGACAGGTAAACAATTGTTCGGCTTGTTGAATTTATGGAACTTTTCCATGGTTCCTACAGGGACAGTGGTGCATGCCTGTAATCTCAGCAGTCTGGGAGACTGAGATAGGAGGATCATGAGTTCAAGGCCAGGCTCAGCAACTTAGGGAGTCTAAGCAATTTAGACCCTGACTCAAAATAAAAAAATAAAAAAGGGCTGGGGATATGGCTGAGTGGTAAAGCACCCCTAGGTTCAATCCCCAGCTTTAAAAAAAAATCATAAAAAAAGAGTTAGGTAAAATAAATTTGCTCTCAGAAAAATAGGATGTTGATATATGAAGCAACTGGACAAATGAATACATTTCTCCATGTGTCTATCATATTAAGATACACACTCATGCAAAAAATTCTTTTGGCCCTCATCTTATACCACACAAAAAAATTAACTCAAAGTATATAATTCAACCAAATTTAAGAGACAAAACTATGCAACTTTAGAAGAAAATACAAGAATAAATTATAATCTTGAATTAGGTAATATCTTAGTTATGACACCAAACCCAAACCAAAAGTTATCAATGAAAAGATTGAGTTGGCCTTAGATCAAAATTAAAAACGTTTAATCAACAAAGTGAAAAGACAGCACAAAGGATTGGAAAACAATATGCATATCATAAATCTGACTAAATGATTATATCTATCCATAAAGTAAATAATTGAAATAAGACTGTTTTATCAACATTAACTCATTTCAAAAACAAAATATTAAATTAAAAAGTTAATTTACAAAAATTGCATAATTTATACAGATAGGCAGATTAGTTATGAATAAAAATAAATAATAGCTTTTAAAAAGTGTTAAAAATTACATAAAACAGGTATACAAGTGTTTGCTTTTGAGGATATGAAGGAAGAGAATAGAGCAAGGAAGAATAACAAAGAGGCATCAGATTTTTCTGTACATTCTACTTATTTAATTTAAAGTTTTTAAGATAGATAAAAAGTCAACTTTTATCATTTTTGCAATGGTAACACTGGTGATTGTTAATATTTTTAATTATCTATGGTTTAAAACTTACAAATTAATTGATGGGCAATTTCAATATTTTTTAAACGCCCATCAGATTGCTATGTTATATTTTTCTAGAATACTGTTACATAAAGTTAGTAATTGCTGTTAAAATTTTTTAAACAATATCATTAATCTAAGTGCTTATGTGAATTCCTCTCATAAACATAAAATGCATTTTATTTTAGCTTTATCAAAGTAAGTCACAAATATACTCAGAAATTGTAGAATATTTAGCCTAAAGGCACATTTATGACATAATTTTGTGAATAATAGAAAAGAAGCACATCATAATCATTAATGAGAATTTTTTATGGCTATTACTCTGTCCCAATTTTCTACCTCTTGTTGAAAAAAAATTCAGTATAGTACACATTCTAAATATTATTGCAAATATTATTTTCTCTCAATTCTAATCTTTTTATGAAAATGCATCTTCCATGTGATAGTTTTCTTCTTTATTCATCTCTGTCCAAAGAGCCCCCCATAGAACATTTAAAACAGTTGTGATATTCAGAAACCTTAAGAAATGTTTATTGAATTAACAAATTAATTCATAGACTTCTAGAAAAAAAATAATCTTATGCATCTTTATTAGTATACAGGGGAATTAAACTGTTCACTGCAGCTTTCCCTCTCTGTTCTATTTGAGTAATGCTTGTCTTTGTGACTTAGCTCTAAATTAGTCACTGTTCAAGAAAATTGTTCTTTAGGACGTTCTTTATGTACTTCCCTGAATATCTACTGCTTTGCATAGTAGGAATGAACAGGGAATAAATATGATAGGTCTATCCCATCATATTGCCATAGTAACATTGCTTCATTTAAAAACAATTTGATGATTCTGGTGTGTACATGCTTTTAAAAAATATATATGTAATGCAAGATGGCACTTTTATAACACATAACATATAATTAATCATCAATAAATTGTTGTTGCAATTGTTTCTTTAATTGGTTGAGTGAGGATGACAGAAAGGGAAAATATTCTATGTATTTCAGGGTCCTTCTACTGAGGTATGGATATATTATTTTAGAGTAACATCCCTATAATTTTGGTCATGTGTACTTAAGTTGAACATCTCCACAATTTATTCCTTTTTAATGGATAATAGAATTTTACATTATATACTAGGTCAGAGATTAAATATTTGTAGGTATGGTTTAAATACAAAACAAAGTACTGAGGTGAAACCTACATTCTATTTTTATGTTTGATTATATGTAACCTGGAAGAAGTTTGTAAACATATTAGCATTTATAAATAATATAATTAATTAGCAGTCATATGGAAATTTAGTATTTAAATAATGCTTTCATGTACTTAGACACTGATTGAATACATATAGATGAACATATATGCCTAGGTCGTCTGATAACTTCCATGACATCACACTGTCTCTCAATATAAGTCTATAATTTTGTTCTCTAACAGAATATAAAATGATCTTCTGGATTCTGGACTCAGATTCCAGTGTTCTTACTGCATTGCAAATGCCTCCAAAGGTAGTGTATTCTAGATGCATATTAAGTAAGTTAATGACAAATTAGAACATTGAAGACTTTCTGCTAGTTTTATGGTCAGGATGGATCCCTTAAAAATTGCAGCTCTGTGTCCTAAAAAAAAAAAAATGGTATCAAAATGACAGTAACTCAGATGGAAGCTTCTAGGGAAAAGTTTTTTATAAAATGCAACCATAGCCAGTTCCAGTGCTGCCCAAGAGCTTTGTGTTGAATATAAAATTCCAGTGTGTTATTAACATGTCTTCAAAACTCAATGTGTATCATATATGCTGTCCACATTGGCTTCTCAAGTTTAGTCTTCTAAGAAAAGCTCCAGTTATTGTTGAATCTTGCTCTTGAGGTCTTTCAAAAATCTTTATGGAAAAATATCTGAATGTTCAGAGTAAAGGTGCACACAAATGAAACTAAATCAAAGAAAGAAAGAGGATTGACCACTCATTTCCTGGAACTCATATCCAGATCCTATTCTACTTGTTAAGTTGTATCACATCTTCCCTTTCATCTTCAAAGTATATTGAAATAAAGTTTGTGATGCTGTATAAATCAAAAAGATGATTGAGAATTCTATTAAATCTGAAATCCTGCATGAAATTTTATAAAGGCAGGGAGGTGAGGGGAGATAGAAACATTGAGGAAAAAGTCAGGGTTGACCTCACTGGGAAACAGAAGTCCTGGAGTCCTCACACAGAAGATACTTGGAGTCTGTGAATGGCAGCAAGGTGTACATACCCCTGCACAGGACAAGGAAGGATTGGCTGTACCTGTGTACCAGGGAGATAACATTTTGGTGCTGACACAAAAAATGCTTGGATGCTACAGATAGACAGTTAGGTAAATTGACTCTTGCTACATATTGTAACCTCCTTGTAAATGGTCACTTTCTAGCCCACTTTATCCGTTATTGTCCTAGTAGAGAGCAGACAGTAGAATTCAATGGATACAGAAAGATCACCTGATAAAAGAGACTACTAACAAAGTATCATGGAGTTTTAGGCAAATCGATAAGAAATGGCATAATATTTCAAAGCTAGTAACAAGAGAGATTTATTGATATTCTTAAATCTAAGGGGATTTCTTTTTCTGAGTAATATGATTTATTATTATGAAAATATTTTCCGTGCATTATGGTTTGGGTACAAGGTGGCCCCCAGAACTTTATGTGAGACAATGCAAGAAAGTTTAAAGGTGAAATGATGGGGTTGTGAAAGCCTTAACCTAATCAGTGCATTAATCCCCTGGTAGGGATTAATTAGGTGGTAACTGAAGACAAGTAGTGTGCGGCTAGAGAAGGTGAGTCTCTGGGGATGTCTGGGGTATATATTTTGTCCCTTGTAGCCAAGCTTAGTCTCTCTGCTTCCTGATTGCCATGAGCTGAGCTGTTTTCCTCCACACCATGATATTCTGCCTACTTGGGGTCCAGAATAATGGAATTGGCCTTCTGTGGATTGAGATTTATGAAAACAACCTTCCAAAAAACTTTTCCTCCTCTAAAATATTCTTGTCAGTTCCTTTGGTTGCTGTGATGAAAAACCTAGATTAGATAAGGTTAGATTAGATGAAAAACCTAGATTAGATTAGATTAGATTCTGTTATCCTAGATTACCATGTAATCTAGGATAGCAGAATAAATAAATGCATACTAATGGTAATGGCAACCACATTTCTGACATTTGGAGAAGGCTGTTAAATGTATGAAAGGAGAATACTGGAATGAATCTTATGATGTTAGAGCAGATGTGGAGTTATTACTAGAAATATACACACTTTCCCTAGGTCTGTTTGCTGCATTGGTCTAGCAGCACCACCACAGCAATGAGACATCATATGTAACCAAGAGGAAACTGAGATCCACAGAAAGATGGCTGGCTTCAGGTCTGGGGCCTCACACATCTAAGATGAACCTGGAATATTTTACTGAGTTTCAAAGTAAGAAAGTTCTAAAGCAGTGATGAGATAGGTCAGGAGGACATTAGAGGCAGCTATAAGTTTCTCAATGCCTAAGACTATAACAACTGGATTAGAAAATAATGATTCTAACAGATTATAACCCCACTGAAAAAATCAAGAATGGCCGAGTTCAGACTGATGTAAATAAAGAATAAATAAATAAACGGAGAAGAATAAATAAATAAATGAGGTGGAAGGGGGAAAAAAACAGAAGAGAATACTAGAATCTGAAGAAGCCCATATAAAAGGAGCTATGTCCCTCAGTACAGGGTTTCAAATTTCTGGGGGTCCCAAAAAGGAGAGAGCTGGAAAGTAGGAAGGTGTCCTTACCCTGCCTCCTTCCAGTGTTGGCCTGGTGACTCCCATTGGTGAGACCTTACCAGATACTTACTAAACATTTATTGCTCAACAGACAGAGCAAAAATCAAAGCTCTTAAAAATTTATTCCTAGCCTATCTTTTAAGCTTTTCTCTACCTTTCTTTCTCCAGGCATTATGAACTAGGTTCCAATCTTCCCTGAACATATGCTGTTGTTGAAGACAACCTACTCATGCAGTTGAGGCTTTTACCTGCCTGCAATTTTTCTTATTTGAAACATTCTTTCACACCTGTTTCAAGAAAAGCTTCTTATAAATTTTTAAAGTCTGAGGTCAAGTATAGCCTCATTTTCCTTCTCCTTAGCCCTCATTAGGCAGATGAAGTTTTACCCCCACTTTCATCAGGCTGTGATAATTGGTGAGAGATTGTGCTGCAGTTACACTAATTCAAAAATCAATTAGCTATACATTACATGCAATATTTTTATCTAAGAAAATATGTTCCATCTCCCAGCTTAACTGAAATCTGTTTTTTTTTTTTTCATGTTGCTGACATAGAGGTCAGATTCTCTATAAGTAGTTGTTGAGATAAATACATGGTATCTCCTGTATAAAAATCTGATTTTACATTATTCTTTATGAAACCCTGCATTTAGTTGTAATGCTGGAAGAGTAAATTACTTGGATTTCCAAGTACCTTCATCAATAGCTGTTTGAACTTGACCACTAGCTCTTAAAATTTATTAAATATGCAACATTTTCTTTGAACAACACATTCCACTGCAAAAAATACTAAGACATGTGGAAAATTTAAAGAATAACTTGCATTTATATAACTGATATTGAAAATCTATTCACCTAGCTATCTGTATATAACTGGATTTGGTTATCACATAGCATCATATAGGAAGAATAGGCTTTTATATCTGCATTTTACAGATGAGAAAAATCTAGAAGAAGAAAGATTAACAAATCTGTTTAAGGTCCAATATTTTTCAGTGTGGGAGGATGGATGTTAGTGGTGAATACTGGTTTCTCTAAAGAAAATTAAAGAGAAAAGGTAACTATAGAGGCATATTTTTTTGTAAGATCTTTGGGGGAACGCCAAAAACTCTTGAACTTAAAATTGTAATTCCTACAAAGACCCTCTCCTCCCCAAATAACTATGAGCAAAGATCACTAATTCATCCTGAAAGGAGAGGACAATTTTATCTTGACAAAGCTTCTTTCCTTTTTCTGGTCATGAATAAACGTAACTTTCTGTATACAGAATGTCATCTTTCTATCCTGAGGGCATCAGTCCATGTCCTAAGGGCAGTGATCTGCTTTTCCTTCACTGTCCAGCTCTGACTGGGGAAATAAATCATGGCCAACTTTATGGGCAAGAGAAAGTTGCTGTGGCTAGAATTACTGGGGTGATTTGGAGATGTGTTCATGTTAACTCCTCGTGATTACTACTATTAGAAGAGTTTTATTTTGGCAACATTTATCATAGGAAATAAAGAATCTCAAATTGGTTTCAAGAGGGAGGTCTATGGTAAGTATCCACATGAAAGGTGGTACTCTCATGAAAATAGAAATGTCACAACTGTACCCAGAGAGAGTCTGGACACAGGAGAGTTCCAAATACTTGGTAGAAAAGAGTCATGAGGTTTCCAGTCCAGTAACTGGCCATCAACATAAATGCAGTATATTCCATGTGTCTGTGTCTTTTTGTATGTTAATAATTCACATGTTTTCAATGCTTCTTGCCTAAATTCTCCAGAGAATTAGATTTGCTGGTCTAGAGTTGTGTTTTCCAAAATTTAATAGGAGTATAAATCATCTGCAAATCTTGATAAAATGCAGATAGATTCTATATGTTTTGAATGGGGCCTGAGATTTTGCATCTCTGACAATCTACCTGGAGATACCAAAGGCACTTGTCCACAGGTGGTGGTTTTGATGTTGATAGCATATTAGGCATATTTAATGGCTCAACCATCTTTAGAATGGGCTCTTCTCATGCTCCAAATCACCTGGGGCCTGATTTGAGTATAGGTCTTTCCACAGGAAGGGTGGAAACAGTTCATCAGAGAAAGGATTGTTATGGGGATGGCACTCTATATTATATCTCCCATAAACTGTTACTTTCCATTTGAGTATTGATTTTTAGTTCAGCCTCTCTCTCCACTGGTATGTTTTATCCATGAGGATCAAAAGAGAGTCATGCTCTCAGTACCTCCCTACTTACCATATTGCTTCTAGGTTTAAATGCAAGATACATAGAAATCACTTTATTTTCCAATAGCCTATTAGATACTGGGGAAAACTGTGCTCACCTGTAATTACTCTAAAAATGTGTCTCCCTTTTAGAAGCAACAATCTTGTCAATTAAAGTGTATAAAATGTATAAACAAAGATGTCACTCTCAAAAAAGTTGTTTCTACATATTGTGGGAAATTTAGAAACTGGAATGTTCTATGCAAAATTTTCTCCACCCCGCAACTGGAGTGATCATCCTAGAATACACACTTAATCTGATCACAGTCATCCATTATTGACCAGGGTAAACAATGTATTCTTCAGCTCATCAAGATTCTTTGGAATTTGATCTCAGTTTTTCATTCTATATCATTTCCCACCAATCCTGCCACATTCACTATGTCTTTCCTCATTATTTGCCATTAAATAGTTCAGAGAATCTTCCAGACTATTTTTGCCACAGTTATCTCTTCCTGCAATGTACTTCCACATGCATTTGCAGCTCATGTTTCTGCTCCTTTAGTAGTAATTCCACCCACAACTAATAATACCATTATCTCAGGTCCAACTGATACCAGTAAATACCCTAACATATCACTTAAGATTATGTATTTGCTTGTGCATTTGCCTACTATAAATTATTTAAAATTTTATATTTCATGGATGAGCCTATTAACCACTCAGTAAATATTTGTTAAATGAGTGAAGGAATAGAAAAAAGGAATCATTTGGTTAGAAAGAAGGGATCACTTGGCCTATAAGGGCAGAGTTGGAGAGGCAATAGTTGGGGAGTCCCAGGGAAGAGAGGGGAGAAACAAGCAGATAATAGAGGCAATTCATAGACCTGCCACAGATATGCACCCACTGATTGGACTCATGCTGGTATTTTTGCCATTGGCTTCTCATTTGACTCTGTGCTGTTTGCTCTCAGCAAGTTAGAATGATTTTTAAATCTTCAGTTCATAGCTGTTGGTGATAGCAAAGCATCTGAGTTGAAATCAACTCTAAAAGGTGACTCATTGAAATGGCAAGGAGAACAAATTCCTTCACCTTCCATATCTCATTACTATTTCATAGAAGATAAAATATTTAACCCATCCCCAAACTGTAAAATCCAGGGATTTTTACTACTGCACAGTTTTATTGCAAAAAGTTAGATATGTTTGTCATGGCACTTATAATATTAGCCTGGAAAACATTTATGCTCATGAGATCACTTGGTTGAACTTTATTTTCTTATACTTTCCAGAGAAAATTAATTTATTATTTTCAGAGTTGCTCAGGATTTTCTTGTCTTCTCTATTCATCCCTCATTTTGAGTGATTATAGTTCGATCCATCTAACTCAGAGATTTTAAAATCTATCTGTGTCCCTTTTGGAACAGAGGGCATAGTATAAATGTATTTACTGCTCAAGATGCAGTGCGCACATTATTACAATTGTCTTTCTTTGTACCAAGGATTGAACTAAGGGGCACTTAACCACTGAGCCACATTCTCACCCCCTTTCTAAATATTTAAATATATTTTATTTAGAGACAGGTCTTATTGAGTTGGATAGGGCCACACTAAGTTGCTGAGGCTGACATGAAACTTGTGATCCTGGTGCCTCAGCCTTCGGAGTTGATGGGATTATCAGTATGAGTCATTGCACCTGGCATAATTTTAAATCTTCCTCATGGATTGAGCCTATTATCATTATAAAATATCTTATTGCTGTAGTTTGGTTCTTAACAATTTCCTAAAGTTTCATGTGTTGAAGGCTTTGTCACCAACCTGTGGTGCTATTGGAAAGTGGGAGAACCTTTAAGAAGTGGGGCCTTGTGGGAGCAATTTAGGACACTGGTGGTGTGCTCTGATAGGGGATATTTAAGTAAGCTTTCGTTTACATTAAGTTTTTTCTAGTGTATTATTTAATTTCTTTAATTATTTTTCGGCATATTTTAGTGGTTGCTCTAGGGTTTGCTGTACATTTTTTAACCATTCAGAATTAGCTTCAGATTTGTTCTAGTGTAATTCCACTGAAAAATTGAAACATTGTTCCCTAATATTTGCATTTTCCTCCCCACACTTTTCCAGGTATTCTGATTTTTACTATAAATATTTAAAAGTTTTTACATTATAAACCCAACTTTTATATTGTTATAATTTTACTTTACAATCTGTATTAATTTCCTTATCCCATCAAGTTTTGATTCCATGCTCATTTTTTTGTGCTGTTATTGGTAAATATATTACACTTGTGGTACATTTCTACAGATTTTAGTTCCAAATATAGATATTACTTTATTCAACTACTTTCCAAATAATTTAAGAGGAAAAAAATGAAATAAATATGTACATTTATACTGTATTTCATAAATACACATTTACTTCTAGTGTTTTTGTTTTGGTTTGTTTTGACGTGTGTGTATTTAAATTATTTGCTTTCATCATGAAGAACTTGCTTTATAGTGTGTGTGTGTGTGTTTATGTGTGTGTGCAGTGCATAATAGTTATGCATAATATTTTGGTTCATTTTGACATGATTATACAAGCATGGAATATAATTTCTTCAAATTAATTCCCCAGTACTTTCCCTTTCCTTCACCTCTTCCCTTTTCTGTTCTCTTTACTGATCTTCCTTCTATTTATTTATACACTTTTAAAATTAGTGCTTTCTAGATACATATAAAGTGAAATTCACTGTGGTATATTCATACATGAATATAGCAGAATTTGGTCAATTTCACTTTACAACTCCTCTCTTTTTGCCATCACTGTCCTCTTCCCTTTGAATTCTCTTCTATTCTTCTGATCTCTCCTCTATTTTCATGGGCTCTCACCTCTCTCCATATATCTGGTTTTTGTTGTTGTTGTTTGTTTATTTGTTTTTTTACACTTACTTTGGTTTCCCTTCTGTGTATGACAGAAAACATTTGACCCTTGAATTTCTGAGTCTGGCTTGTTTAATTTGGCATGATGTTCTTCAGTTTCACCCACCTACCAGCAAATTCCATAATCTCATTCTTTTTGTAAGGCTGAGTAAAACTCCATTTTTAAAAATGGTGCACTTCTGATAATGTGTTGCATTAATTCTAGATACAGGTCCTTCTCCCCATTCTGGGACTTACTATTGCTCTTTTCTTGCCTATTTGTTTATTTCGTAATAGATATTTTAGTGGTTTTTATTTCCTCCCCCTAATGTGTTAAGACTCTTAACATTGCTCAGATATGCTCACATTTACTCTGGAATTCCAGTGGTTGGGGAGGACTATATTCCTCTGTGTCTCTAACCATACCTATTGATTGTCACTTTACTGTTGTTTTTAACAGTAGCTTGGGGAATAAATTCCCTTACAAGGTAACCTAATGAAATTAAGGTCCTTTAAAGAATAGGTTCTTAGGTCAGTGTTTGATATTTGTTCTGACTCCAGGAAGACTCCTCCTTACTTCTCTCCTAAAAATTAATTAGTCCACTTTAGCCTGGGTCTTAAATCTCCCAACTGCTTTTCACTACAACAATTATGGAATATCCTATGGTAAATGAAGAGAATGCTGTTTTTCTCACCCATGACAGAATTTCTGAGCCAGTTCTTTGGATCTGGGGTGGGAATGAGGTACAAATTTTTTGATACCCCCATCCCAGAAGCTGAGCAGAGGTAGAGGTTGTACAGAAAGTAGACTGAGGCCTTCTTGGCTTGACTCAAGAGAGAGCAGAATCTAGTATCTCTACATCCCACACTCAAGACACAGTTGTGCTTCCATCAGGGGGGCTGGGTAGAAGAAGGAGCTCTCTACTTCTCAACCTCAGCCATTGATGACTTAGGCTCAGCTGCAGGTAACTGGGGCAAGATGAGAGGTCCTCACATCCCTCTCCTCCTGGGGAAAAGATGTGATCAAGAGGAGAGGGAGTCTTGTATTCTTGGCTGCAATATTCCAGAGTGGACTCTTGGCCCCACTGAACTGGAAGGGAAGAGGGTAGAAGTGGTCTTGTTTCCATTACTACAGAACCTCACATTTCTTACTGGATTTTCTTGAATTTGTGTTTTTTCATTTGTTGTCCATCCTTGGTATTACTTCCACAGGCTTCAAATAATCAATTAAAAAAATATTTTTCAGGGGCTGGAGATGTGACTAAAGCGGTAACACGCTTGCCTGGCATGCGAGGGGCACTGGGTTCGATCCTCAGCACCACATAAAAATAAAATGGAGATGTTGTGTCCACCGAAAACTAAAATAAATAAATAAATAAATGTTAAAAGATTCTCTCTCTCTCTCTCAAAAAAAAAAAAAAAAATTCACTAGCTTCCCTGGGAAGTGGCTCTGTACAACTCATTGTCCTAAGTCAATCCTGCACAGATACTTTAATGTAATGTCTTCTGGTCCAGATTTTTCATGTAAATTAAAGACAGAAGGATATTTTTTCCCCACACTCTATAGAAAATATTCAGACTTGTGTCTTATGACTTACAATTCCTATAATATTTTTTGCTATTTTTAGAGCAATCAGGCTATAGACTATTTGAGTTAATCTCCTAATTCCTTGCCTTCCTCAAATTTCTTAATATTTTCATAATGATATTATTTTATTAAGCGAAGTTATTTCATACCACTCCTCTTCAAAATTCTTCAGTTGCTCTCTCAACCTGTTTTGTCATTCAAGAATCTTTATGATAAACTCCACTCAGCCTTATCTTCTCCAGTTCTCATATTCACTCTATTATATCATTATACATGATATGTTAAATAATATTCAATTTCTGGAACTTAGAATACTTTTTCTTTTTTAAGGCATTAAAATTGATATCCTTTTCTACCACCTTGAATACCCAACTCATTTTTATTTTCCTTTCTGATTTATTTGTTGTTCCCAAGTTTCTTTATTTGTGACTTCAGAAAAAATTAACTATACATTGGGGTCCTTCAATGTCTTAGACATCATGACTGACACTGGATATATTTTGAAGAATGAAAAAGATAGTATCTGCTCGTCAAAGAACTTATGATCTGGTGGTAAAGACACCTTTGAGCAAATAATTATTCTAATCACACAATTAATATTCCTAAAAGAAAGTGAATTGACTAATTAATATAGATTGAAGAAGGTCTCTCTCAGGAAGTAGCACTAATGTAAAACTATTAAATGAAGGAGGTTAGTCATAAAACAAGCTTTTGAGGTAGTAACAACCTTTAGTGCATAAACTATGACTTGCAAGTGTGCTGAAGGAAGTTGTATACTGCTAGAGTGTAGAAAGTAGAGTGTAGGATTACAGTGAGATAGCCAGATTCTGAAGGTTTGTTCACATTAAGAACTTTTTCTTATGAACATTAAAAAGGTTTTAAGAAAATAAATCCCATGATCACACATACATTTATAAAAAAACACACCAGAAGTCACCCGTCAAACCTAGAGGAACATGAGCTCTTCTTGGGCACTGACAAGCTTTGTACACACTTCTTCTATCACATCATCATGTCCTGTTAAGTTGTTCACATCTTCATCTGCAAACAGCTTGTAAGCTCCTTGAAGAAAAGGCCATTTTATATTCATTCCTACATTTGACATCTAACACCAACCCTGGTCCATAAGTGTTTTAAAACATGTTTATTGATGAAAATAAATGGATACACAAATGGAAATAAATTACAGAAAATAAAGCATGTTTGTTTTCTTCTTTTAACTATAAAGGGCTAAATAAGAGTTACTTACACACAAAACTGAATCTCAAGCTGTTAAACAGTGACATGTATCCAACCTGTTTCATTGTTCATCACTGGCAACCAAAAGACTTGCAAATAGCTTTGGTAATATGTTTGAATTCTGAGAAGAAATACTATCTTCTTATAATTTATATCACAGAAATAAAGTAATATATAGTTTCTTTGGGGAAAAGTATCTCTATACATGTCAATGCTCTTGGACAACTTGAACAAGAAATTATATCATGTATTGTGAAGCAATGGGATGGAGCAAGAAAAGTCTTGCAGTTCATCTGTCCTGATGCCGTTGATTATAGTCTAAAATGAAATATATAAACAAACAAGTCATCAAATAAATTAGTTAACAATTTATTTAACTGTTTTAGTTGTTGTTACATTTGGGGGCAGGGTTCAGAGGTGAGGAATACTTAGACAAGATAATTAATAGAATGAAGAAATACAAAACACAAGATAATTAATATGGTTCATTGTCTATAAAGATTATTTCATGCCGTAGGGGAGACAAATAGATGCATGAACACTAGAAAGAAATCTCTAAGCAGAGTGAATTGATAAATGCTGAATGGAAGCTAGCATATTTGCAATAATCCTCTCTGTTAGGTTGCTGTTGAATATGCCAGGATCTGGTACCTGGACAAAGAGAGGTGTCAGACATAATATGCTAACCTTCAACATACAGTTAATGATACACAGATAGACTCCAAACCCAAGTTGCATCAATTATGTCATGGGGTGTTTAAAGTGGAACTGAGAAAGAGTGCCAATCTCTCTTCGGTATCCCACATGAGAAATTTTGGTAGCCACATTCCTGTCCTGTAGATAATTTGCTTTGTAATAAGAGATATTAATCTGAAACTAGAGGGTAATATTCAAGGTTTTGGTTCCAGGAAATACCAAGGCCAGTTCCACCCTTCCCTTCTTATAGCTAAAATCATTTAATATATCCTTGGAATATATGAACCAATAATTTTCCCTTTAAACTTAAGCAGACCAAATCAAGTTTCCCTTTAGATGATATATTGATAAATAAAAAGACAAGCTTCATAACAATGTATAAGGTTTTATAAATTTTTCATGAACATTAAAACTTGCATGGACATGCTCATGAAAATCGTCATAGAAGATGTCTAGCAGTGTTAGCAATGATTTAGCCTTGGAGTAGTGAAGAAGGGAAGGCGGATGCTCTTTCATGTTTATATTGTAGACGTCTATATCACATAAAATTTGTAACAATGAAATCTGTGAATTTTGTAATTGAAAAGTGATTTTAAAAGCTCATAAACTAAAATCTTCTAAAATGTATATGAAAAAACAAGTGCTTTGCAGCTACCCTCAAGCATTCTGATACCAAGTGCACCTGTGCCGACTGGGTTCCACAGTGAAACCAGTGAGATTTCCGATTGCTTCTGATATAAAGCCAAAGTTGCAGAACTACTTCCCAACTAACAAATGCCTAATTTATGAAAACCTGGAACATAAAGAAAAAGGCTAGTGGCCCAGACTAACTTTCCTGGAGACAGAAGGGCACAGTGGGAAATGTTCCTGAACTTTGCAGTCAGAATGCTTCCTTTTGAATTCTCCACCTCCACTGACTAGCTATGGAATATCAGGCAAGTTACTTAGCTTGTCTGTTCCTCTCGGTTCCTTACCAATAAAATGTGCTACAAGGTTGTTAACTCATAAGATGGCTATGAAGTTTCTTAGAAATAATGCATGAGAAAGCCTGATGTAGGTAGTGCCCTCACCCTATGCCAAGTGTTAACTCTCAATGTTATTAGAAGGCAGTTTGTCCTCTCCATGTTCCAGTCTTCACTACATCATTGTATTCTCTCTCAAATGGCCAGCTTGATATCTGTTATCAGGTACAGACAGAATATCCCTTGGGGGGAAATGATTTTTCCATCATGGTGACAATTTTCTCAGTAATGGAATCAATTTCTTTAGCATATTTCTTGTTCTGAATATCTGCACATTATTTGGAACAAAACTAAGCTACCCTTAAGTTTATTAAGTCGATCATGATCAAAAACAAGAGAGTTTATTCTACTTGAGGTACACTATTTCAAAAATTCTATGATGTACTTTTTTTTTTAACATACTACAGATTTATTGAATGTCATATTCCTTAGATTTGGTGGAATATTTAAATCTGATCAGCTAGGCAGCCGGCCAGAAATTTCTCATGGTATATGTTGTTCTTGCCTGAGGTGCACACATTTGATGATAACCATCCATAGTATCATTATTTTGATTTTGTATTATGTTCATGGTTGATTAGAATGTGTTGTTTGTCATTTGAAGTATTCTCAAAAAATACAAAAAAAAAAAAATACACTCTGACCAAGCAGAGAAACAATAGATACTCTATCTTCAGATAGTTATGGAATAGAGCAGCATGGTATATATGCAAACTTTATATCTAAAAATAACTAAAATAATATTTCTATGTAAGAAAACATAGTGTCACAATTTGCCTGCCTTTTTTCTTCCTGGATAATATATGAAATCATTGTATTATAACAGGTGGTAACTGTTATATTTTAGATCTTGAATGTTTTCCCAAGGCTCATGTGTTGAATGCTTGGCTCCCAGCTGTTGGTATTGTAAAAAGGTGGTAGAGACATTAGAAGGTGAACTTAGTTTGAGGAGGTGGGTCACTGGGGTCATGTCCTTGAAGAATGTAACTTGGTCCCTTTCTTCCCCCATTCTCTCTGCTTTCTGGCTGCCAAGAGAAGAGCAGTTCTGCTCTACCATGTATTTTCTACCATGATTTTCTGCCTCAACACTGGGCTAGAAACAATGGAGCCAACTGATCATGGACTGAAACCTCTGAAACTGTGACCCAGAAAAATCTTTCCTCCTATAAACTGATTTTCTGAGGTATTTTGTTACAGCTCCAGAAAACTGACTAACAAAGAAGTGGTGGAACTTTTGAAAGTAGGTATGGCAAGAGGTCTTTCATCATCAAGAGTATGTCCTAAAAGAAGATTGTGGAACCTGATCCTCCCCTTCTTCTCTCTTTTGCTTCCTAGCCATAAACAAACAAACAAACAACAATAACAACAAAACAGTTTTGCTTTGCCACATGACTCCTCCATGATGTGCTGCCTTGCCACAGGCCCAAAAGCATTAGGGCCAATTCATCATAGACTGGAACTTCAAAACCATGAGACAAAATTTATTATTTATTTTTATATGTCAGTTATCCCAGGTTTTTTCTTATAGGGATGGGGGACTAATAATCACAGTAATTTAGATTCTAATAAGAATAGTAATTCAGATAAATGCACACCTCTTCACCTCTTCAAACCTATCTCCTCAAACTAGGTCCACCTTCTAATGTCTGCACCACCTTCTTATAACACCACCAGCTGGGAGCTAAGCATTCAACACATGAGCCTTCGGAAAACATTCAAGATCTAAATCATAGCAGTTACCATCTGTTAGAGTAAATGATTTCATATACGATCTAGGAAGAAAAAAAATGCAGGCAACTTCTGACACTATGTTTTATTATATGGAGACCTTATTTTAGTTATTTTTTAGATATAAAGTTTGCATATACATCATGATGCTCTATTCCTCCAACTCCAGCCAAGCATATTTCAACCCCTTACATATTGACCATGTAGTACATATCACATCTACTGGTGGGCAGTGTTTTTTACCCATAAAAAAGCAAAGTCTTTCTACTCTGTTCCATAATAGAAAACACTGTTTGCTCTTATTTTCAGTGACTATACTTTTGCTTGTAATCCCCAGACATTTTCTGCTATCATAAGCCAAAGGATTCAAAATTAAACAGAGACTGTTTTGATAAAAAGGCTTTTAGGAGTATACCCTGTTCCTGAGAAAGACAGCACTTGCTCATAGAAATACTACTACTTATTTTGAGCTATAAACTTCATCTTGTCCTCAGATATTTATCAAAGACATAATACAAATGAGGTATTAATATTAAATCTTCATCATTGAAATAATATCAATTTGGCACAAATGATAAGAGAAAACCCAGAAAAACAAGAAGGTGGTGCCATTCCTGACTGCTATCACTGACAGAGAGGGACATGGCAGGATCAGCTGGAGGGTTCCATCAGAATTCTGATTGTACTAAGAATTCAGAGATAGGGGTCAAGAAATTTGGGTAATCAAAGAGAGAAGAGGGAATTTTCAGAGAAGTAGAGAAGCATTCACAGTAGAAGCCCATCATAATTAGAAAGGAAGCTAGTAGTTTCCAAAAGAGAAATCTTAAAAGATGAAAGCCGCTGCCAGTGAATGGGACAATGACTGACTTCTGAACTCTGGAGAATGCCACCACACTTTCATCTCGTAAAGCCCCCTTCTCCCCCCAGGAATCTTTTACTGAGGAATCACTTTTAGCAGGAGGGGACATACATACGAGGTGTTTTAATCAGCTTTTTCATTGCTGAGACCAAAAGACCTGATCAGAACAATTTTAAGGGGAAAAAAGTTTATTTGGGGGCTCACAATTTCAGAGGGAACCTGGCTCCAGGAAGCAGAGCGAGAGAGAGAGTTCATCTTATCACAACAAAATATAAACCCCAAAGCACACTCACAATGATCCACCTACTCCAGCCAGACCCTACCTGCTTTCAGTTACCACTCACTAATTGGGTTAAGGCTCTCATAAGCCATTCATTTCACCTCTAAACCTTCTTGTATCTTCTCCCACATGAGCTTTGGGAGAAACCTCATATCTAAACCACAACAGAAGGAAAGGTGGGTACATGAGGATGTAGCACACTTAGGTACTTCAATCTCATGCCCTATCATGTGATTATTCTTGACCATAATTTCTGGGAGTGAAGTGTCAGAATCAGTGTTTGCTATTTCAATTTCATGGAGTGAAGTGTCAGAATCAGTGTTTGCTATTTCAGATTTTTCTGTCTCTTTCTGACCCTCTCTTTAAAGTTTTTCGTTTGTGTTGTTTAGTCAAATTTTTATAGTTAAGTGCAACTTCACTGTAATCCAATTAAGGCAGTATTTCTAAAGCAGAGCCCTGGGGACACCATGAAAAGATTCATTGCATACTTGTAGAACCACTAGTAGTTTCATTTCCTGCCACATTGGGCATTAATGAGGTATTTTTGGAGAAAACATTGAAACTATTAACCATGCATGGCATTGTGTTCTAAGGAAATATGATTTAGGTTTCAAGAAAACAGATAAATAAGTCTTATAATTGACACTTTAAATAAATAAGTTCTACCTGTATGGGGAAGGTACACCTGGCAGTCCATATGCATTTACAGATTTCATTCAGGTACGTGTAAAAATTGATTAGTTTTCTGGATTTCCTATATTCCTCTCAGATTCTTCCTCTCATGCTGAAATTTTCTTTCCTTCTTTTTGTTCTTCCTATCACCAAATACCTAATGAAAAGTTTTACGGTATCTTTGACCATGCTTAGAGTTGGGTTTCAATTTTTATTTCTGAATTAATAAATAAATGGATTAGTGAATGCATAAATGTATGTGACTAAGCAATGAGTAGAAAGGTTTATTTTGTGACCTAATTTTAAACTTGTGCTCTTAGCTCCAAACAGGGAGAAGCAACCATAGGAGAAATGGCTGCTGTGCTCAGTAACTGATACTTCTTCTCCCTTCTCCTTAGGAAGCTTAGCCTCCCCTCAACTCTCCCATTCTAAAATCTTCAGGACCCTTCCTTTTCTAAAGCTATGTTTACAAGAAATTAAAAAGCCAGGCCACCCTCCTGACTAGCCACTTACCTCCTCCCTCCACAACTTGCTTTGCTGACCTTTGGATAAACTTGTTGTTGCAGGTGTCTCTAGAAAAACCAGCACAGCGCATAACAATATCTGAGAAAATCAATCTCTTTCTTCTCTCCCCCACCTTTTTTGTCTCTCCCTCTTTTTCTCCTGCCTCTTCTTTCTCCTAATTCCTCAATAAGATATCTAATCCTTCCTTGGACTTTTCAACTGTGGTCTCATCATCTCCTACTGATTAAACCCTCTACTTCCTCAGCAGCTTCTTGAATTCTGAGGATTTTCCAAATCCCTTTATGACATTTCAAAATCTACTTGCAGAATATTCTGTAACAAATGAAGTTGTTTTTCTTCTATTATCGAACAATAAACCTTTCTCATTCATTCAATAGCTTATTTTCATTCAATCTTTTTCATCTTCCTGGAGAGATGGAACTCTCCAAGTTACATCATTGTCAGGGGACAGATGGTGGACAATTGAGAAACATACACCATCTCCACCTCAGGCTTCAGACACAAAGGTCAGTGGCTAAAATTAATTGACACATTTAAAATGTTTTTTTTGTGTGTGTGTGATAAGTGACATATATATATATATATGAAATATGATTTTTGATACTATTATCTCATTTTACAGATGATAAAATTAAATGTTGAGGGATGCCTTACACAAAAGAGCAGAGCCCAATCTTAAAAGGGAAAGAGTAGATCTCAAAACTTCCTACTTTTAAGCCCATTTCTACTGTCCCATGATCCTTTTCAAGACAAGATTTTATCAAAAAGGAACACATACAACACTAGTATATTTTTCTATACTTACTTTTCCATGTTGAATGGAAACCCATTAACTATTTAGAAATTATTTCTCATAGTAGTGAGAACTGCACACATTGGAAATATAATTAATGCCACTGAATATACCTTTTAAAATGGTTAAAATAGCAAATTTTGTTGTTTTTACTACCATAAAACAAAACTCATAAATACAAATTTAAGTAGACTTCCACTTCCCGCTTTTTCTCCTAACACCCTTTCCTTAAAGGTTATACCAATAATTACAGAGACTAGGATGAAATGCCGAAGCTGTTTTCATTAAGTTAAAATATTGTGTACTGTTTTCATTTTATTATCTCCATTGCAACTTCAATAGAATAAATACAGATTTTTATAGCACAGGCACAGAGATAGTATTATCACTTATCAAAAGCTACACCTCACAGGGGGACTGCAGTAAGTTTTAAAACACTAAAGTTTCCCACTATTAGAATGTCATTCCTCAGAGAGAAATGCACTGTTTGCGCAAAGAATTTTCTTGTATTTTATTTGGTCTGTTGGACACAGAATGAATCTTGGGGCCTTTGCTTCAGTTTCTACTTGACAGGCCCTTGACATGATGTTGATGACTTCCAAATCTCTTTTCCAACCCGCACTTCCCTCCTGAGCACCAGATCATATATCCAGCTGCCTACTAGACACCACCTTGATATCCCTCAGACACCTGAAACTTAACTTGTCCAAAGCTATACTCATGTTTTTTGTACTTTTGAAAAACCACGACTTCTATATTTTTTATTTCACTGACGAAATAAGAAATCTAGCTATCATTCTCAAATTTTCCTTTTCTACGTATTCTATATCAATTGATACATTCTTTAGAGTCTTAGTATCCCTAAACATCTATTATAGAACATCTGCCTACACAAACCTATACATGCATGCACAACCAAAGCACTCATTCAACTGTCTACTTAGGGCACATTTGCCTATCTATTTGTTCTGATAAGTTGATGTCTTAAGTAGCACATAAGTAGTATTGGGTCTCAACCAAAAGAAAACTTGGGAAGACAAATCTATGGAAAATAAAAATAGTGCATCAGTTCATGAGGACC
This sequence comes from Marmota monax, assembly GCF_021218885.2. Lineage (NCBI taxonomy): Eukaryota > Metazoa > Chordata > Mammalia > Rodentia > Sciuridae > Marmota > Marmota monax. The sequence continues at coordinate 2,847,110 of NW_026692881.1, forward strand.
TCAGTATAAAATTTAATTACTCTGATTTTTGTTCATATTATACTTATGATTGTAACCGATATTAAAATATATTTTAAAAATCTGGTATTCTTTCTATCTGGTATTGGGCCTAGATGATAGCTTCACCTCAACACTGCTTCATCACCTTTTGAAGAAGCATTCACAAGCCATGTGAAGAAATTATATTAAAGTATGAACAAAGTCATAATCATAATCACACTTGTTGCTACTTACATAGGCCAGTGGGTCATTTCCCTTCTTAGATAGAATATTGAGGAAATCCAGAATCCCACTGTTAGGGTTTAAAAATGAGGTATCACCAAAAAACTCATGGATGAGACAACCTAAGAATATTCCTAAAAGAAATGTTTGGATTATGGTAGGTGTAACCTAGTCAGAGGGTTTATCCACTGGTAAGGATAAACTGAGGGAACCGCCCTGGCTCCGGGCTGCGGAGCCTGCGGAGGCTGCTTCTTGGACCCTGCTAATATCAGAGCAAACACGAAACACCAAGAAGCCGAATTCCAGCTCCCAGAACTGAGCCCGCGGGGACTGCTTCTTGGAGCTTACACTTATAGGAGCTTACACCGAACACAGAGCGGCCGAGTTCCGGCTCCCGGAACCGTCCCGGAACCGCCCTGGCTCAGGGCTGCGGAGCCCGCGGAGGCTGCTTCTTGGACCCTGCTACTATCAGAGCATACACCAAGCACTAAGCGGCCGAATTCCGGCTCCCGGAACTGAGCCCGCGGGGGCTGCTTCTTGGAGCCTACACTTATAGGAGCTTACACCGAGCACAGAGCGGCCGAGTTCCGGCTCCCGGAACTTCCCTGGACCGGGGCTAGGAGCCCGCGGAAACTGTGTCTCGGTCCGGGTCCTGCTGAGGGCAGGTCAGGACTCACCCATTGCTTGGGTTGCCTGGCAAGGGGAACGAAATGCTGCCATTCGCATAGGATACCAACATGGCAGAGATCTGATGTCAGCAGAAAGCGGTGGAGGAGAGATCTTCATCAATACCAGCGGTGACATAAGCAGTTGGTCTCCTGGTAAGGGGGGTGAGGCTCAGTCACCCGAGTCTCCTCAATTTGTCCTCGAGCCAGAGGGAAGGAGCCGGGCCGCCGCCAGCCCCCGGAGCAGGCCCAGCGGCTCGCCAGCGTGGTGACCGCGTGACCCCAATTGGAGAGGGGGCGGAGCGGAGCCGCCACCCACACCCGCCAGGTGGGCAGACCCACGACCCAGTAGTACATGGGCGTGGTAGGAGGGGCAGGGCAGAGCCGCCCTTCGCGCTTGCAAGGTAAACAGACCTGTGACAGCCTGGCGGGTCAGGCCCAGTGGCCTGCCAGTGTGGTACACACGTCACCCCAACTCGAGTAGGGGCAGAGCAGATCCTTATCCCACGCCCGGATCAGGCCCTGCCGGTGTGGTGGTCACGTGACCCCAATTGGAGTGGGGGTGGAGCGGAACCGCCACCCGTGCCCGCAGGGTGAGCAGACCAGTGATCAACCTGCAGATCAGGCCCAGGGGTCCGCAGGCGTGGTAGGAGGGGCAGGGCAGATCCGCCGCCCGCGCCTTCAAGGTAGGCAGACCTACAACAGCCCGGCGGATCAGGCCCAGGAGCCTGCCGGCGTGGTACAAACACCACCCTAATTGGAGTAGTGACAGAGCAGAGTCGCCTCCCTTGCCAGGAACAGACCCAGCATCCTGCAGGCGGGGTAGTCACGACACCCCAATTGGAGTAGGGGCAAAGCAGAGCCTCCACCCGTGCCCGAAAGGTGGGCAGATCTGCGACCAACCAGCAGGACAGGCCCAGTGGCCTGCTGGTACGACAGACACGTCACCCCAATTGGAGTAGGGGCAGAACAGAGCCGCCACCAGCTCCCAGAACAGGCCCAGTGACCTGCCGGCGTGGTAGCCACGACACCCCAATTGGAATAAGGAGAGAGCAGAGCCGCCGCCCGCACCTGAAGGAAAGATACGCAAGCAGTATGAAAAGACAAGGAAAGAAAGGACCACAAGCAATGCAGGTCAACGCAACTTTAGAAGAGGTAACAGCTGCAGCAGATGGAATGTCAGATAAAGAATTCAGGATATACATGCTTCAGATGATCTGGAGTATCAAGGAAGACATTAAACAGCAAAATCAGACAATGAAAGATCACTTCGACAACGAATTACGCAAACAAATCCAGGAAGCAAAGGATCAACTATACAGGGAGATAGAGGTTATAAAAAACAAGCAATCAGAAATCCTAGAAATGCAGGAAGCAATAAACCAACTTAAAAACTCAATGGAGAATACTACCAACAGAGTAGAACACTTAGAAGATAGAACATCAGACAATGAAGACAAAGTATTTCAACTGGAAAAGAACATAGACAGCTCAGCAAGACTGTTAAGAAACCATGAGCAGAACATCCAAGAAATATGGGATAACATTAAGAGACCAAACTTAAGAGTCATTGGGATACAGGAAGGTACAGAGCTCCAAACCAAAGGAATGAGCAGTCTATTCAATGAAATAATACAAGAAAACTTCCCAGACTTGAAGAATGAGACAGAATCCCAAATCCTAGAAGCCTACAGGACGCCGAATGTGCAAAATCATAAGAGATCCACACCTAGACACATTATAATGAAGATGCCCAACATACAGAATAAGGAGAGAATTTTAAAAGCTACAAGAGAAAGGAAGCAGATTACATTTAGGGGCAAGCCAATCAGGATAACAGCTGATCTTTCAACACAGACTCTGAAAGCTAGAAGATCCTGGAATAACATATTTCAAACACTGAAAGATAATGGGTTCCAACCAAGAATTGTGTATCCAGCGAAATTAAGCTTCAGGATGGAGAATGAAATTAAAACCTTCCACGATAAACAAAAGTTTAAAGAATTTGCAGCTAGAAAACCATCTCTTCAAAACATCCTAGCCAAAGTATTACAGGAAGAGGAAATGGAAAATAACAATGAAAACCAACAGTGGGAGGTAGGACAGTAAAGGGGGGGGGAAAACAATCAAAGAGGAAAACAAACAATGTTTAGTAACAGAAATAAACAAATATGGCTGGAAGAACAACCCATATCTCAATAATAACCCTAAATGTTAATGGCTTAAACTCACCAATTAAGAGACACAGGCTAGTAGAATGGATCACAAAACAAGACCCAACAATATGCTGCCTACAGGAGACGCATTTGATAGGAAAAGACATACATAGGCTGAAGGTGAAAGGTTGGGAAAAATCATATCACTCATATGGACTTCGGAAACAAGCAGGCGTGTCCATACTCATATCAAATAAAATAGATTTCAAGCCAAAGTTAATCAAAAGAGATAAAGAGGGACACTACATACTGCTTAAGGGAACCATACACCAACAAGACATAACAATCATAAATATTTATGCCCCAAACAATGGTGCAGCTATGTTCGTCAAACAAACTCTTCTCAAGTTCAAGAGTCTAATAGACCACCACACCATAATCATGGGAGACTTCAACACACCTCTCTCGCCACTGGACAGATCTTCCAAACAAAAGTTGAATAAGGAAACTATAGAACTCAATAACACTATTAATAACCTAGACCTAATTGACATATATAGAGTATACCACCCAACATCAAGCAGTTACACTTTTTTCTCAGCAGCACATGGATCCTTCTCAAAAATAGATCATATATTATGTCACAGGGCAACTCTTAGACAATATAAAGGAGTAGAGATATTACCATGCATCTTATCTGATCATAATGGAATGAAACTGAAAATCAACGATAAAAGAAGGAAGGAAAAAGCATACATCAATTGGAGAATGAACAATAGGTTACTGAATGATCAATGGGTTATAGAAGACATCAAGGAGGAAATTAAAAAATTCTTAGAGATAAATGAAAACACAGACACAACATATCGGAATCTATGGGACACATTGAAAGCAGTTCTAAGAGGAAAATTCATTGCTTGGAGTTCATTCCTTAAAAAAAGAAAAAACCAACAAATAAATGATCTCATACTTCATCTCAAAATCCTTGAAAAAGAAGAGCAAAACAACAGCAAAAGAAGTAGAAGGCAAGAAATAATGAAAATCAGAGCTGAAATTAATGAAATCGAAACAAAAGAAACAATTGAAAAAATTGACAAAACTAAAAGTTGGTTCTTTGAAAAAATAAACAAAATCGACAGACCCTTAGCGATGCTAGTGAAGAGAAGAAGAGAGAGAACTCAAATTACTAGCATACGGGATGAAAAAGGCAATATCACAACAGACACTTCAGAAATACAGAAGATAATCAAAAACTATTTTGAATCCTTATACTCCAATAAATTAGAAGATAGTGAAGGCATAGATAAATTTCTTAAGTCATATGATCTGCCCAGATTGAGTCAGGAGGATATAGAAAACCTAAACAGACCAATATCAATTGAGGAGATAGAAGAAACCATCAAAAGACTACCAACTAAGAAAAGCCCAGGTCCCGATGGGTATACAGCAGAATTTTACAAAACCTTTAAAGAAGAACTAATACCAATACTTTTCAAGCTACTTCAGGAAATAGAAAAGGAGGGAGAACTTCCAAATTCATTCTATGAGGCCAACATCACCCTGATACCTAAACCAGACAAAGACACTTCAAAGAAAGAAAACTACAGACCAATATCTCTAATGAACCTAGATGCAAAAATCCTCAATAAAATTCTGGCGAATCGGATACAAAAACATATAAAAAAAATTGTACACCATGATCAAGTAGGATTCATCCCTGGGATGCAAGGCTGGTTCAATATACGGAAATCAATAAATGTTATTCACCACATCAATAGACTTAAAAATAAGAACCATATGATCATCTCGATAGATGCGGAAAAAGCATTTGACAAAGTACAGCATCCCTTTATGTTCAAAACTCTAGAAAAACTAGGGATAACAGGAACATACCTCAATATTGTAAAAGCAATCTATGCTAAGCCTCAGGCTAGCATTATTCTGAATGGAGAAAAACTGAAGGCATTCCCTCTAAAATCTGGAACAAGACAGGGATGCCCTCTCTCTCCACTTCTCTTCAACATAGTTCTCGAAACACTGGCCAGAGCAATTAGACAGACGAAAGAAATTAAAGGCATAAAAATAGGAAAAGAAGAAATTAAATTATCACTATTTGCAGATGATATGATTCTATATCTAGCAGACCCAAAAGGCTCTACAAAGAAACTATTAGAGCTAATAAATGAATTCAGCAAAGTGGCAGGATTTAAAATCAACACGCATAAATCAAAGGCATTCCTGTATATCAGCGACAAATCCTCTGAAATGGAAATGAGGACAACCACTCCATTCAAAATATCTTCAAAAAAAATAAAATACTTGGGAATCAACCTAACAAAAGAGGTGAAAGACTTATACAATGAAAACTACAGAACCCTAAAGAGAGAAATAGAAGAAGATCTTAGAAGATGGAAAAATATACCCTGTTCATGGATAGGCAGAACTAACATCATCAAAATGGCGATATTACCAAAAGTTCTCTATAGGTTTAATGCAATGCCAATCAAAATCCCATCAGCATTTCTTGTAGAAATAGAGAAAGCAATCATGAAATTCATATGGAAAAATAAAAGACCCAGAATAGCAAAAACAATGCTAAGCAGGAAGTGTGAATCAGGCGGTATAGCGATACCAGACTTCAAACTATACTACAGAGCAATAGTAACAAAAACAGCATGGTACTGGTACCAAAACAGGCGTGTGGACCAATGGTACAGAATAGAGGACACAGAAACCAATCCACAAAACTACAACTATCTTATATTTGATAAAGGGGCTAAAAGCATGCAATGGAGGAAGGATAGCATCTTCAACAAATGGTGCTGGGAAAACTGGAAATCCATATGCAACAAAATGAAACTGAATCCCTTTCTCTCGCCATGCACAAAAGTGAATTCAAAATGGATCAAGGAACTTGATATCAAATCAGAGACGCGCCGTCTGATAGAAGAAAAAGTTGGCTACGATCTACAGTCGGTGGGGTCGGGCTCCAAATTCCTCAATAGGACACCCATAGCACAAAAGTTAATAACTAGAATCAACAAATGGGACTTACTCAAACTAAAAAGTTTTTTTCTCAGCAAAAGAAACAATAAGAGAGGTAAATAGGGAGCCTACATCCTGGGAACAAATCTTTACTCCTCACACTTCAGATAGAGCCCTAATATCCAGAGTATACAAAGAACTCAAAAAATTAGACAATAAGAGAACAAACAACCCAATCAACAAATGGGCCAAGGACCTGAACAGACACTTCACAGAGGAGGACATACAGTCAATCAACAAGTACATGAAAAAATGCTCAACATCTCTAGCTGTCAGAGAAATGCAAATCAAAACCACCCTAAGATACCATCTCACTCCAGTTAGATTGGCAGCCATTAGGAAGTCAAACAACAACAAGTGCTGGCGAGGATGTGGGGAAAAGGGTACACTTGTACATTGCTGGTGGGACTGCAGATTGGTGCAGCCAATTTGGAAAGCAGTATGGAGATTTCTTGGAAAGCTGGGAATGGAGCCACCATTTGACCCAGCTATTCCCCTTCTTGGTCTATTCCCTAAAGACCTAAAAAGAGCATGCTACAGGGACACTGCTACATCGATGTTCATAGCAGCACAGTTCACAACAGCAAGACTGTGGAACCAACCTAGATGCCCTTCAATAGACGAATGGATAAAAAAAATGTGGCATTTATACACAATGGAGTATTACTCTGCATTAAAAAATGACAAAATCATAGAATTTACAGGGAAATGGATGGCATTAGAGCAGATTATGCTAAGTGAAGCTAGCCAATCCCTAAAAAACAAATGCCAAATGTCTTCTTTGATATAAGGAAAGTAACTAAGAACAGAGTAGGGACGAAGAACAGGAGAAGAAGATTAACATTTAACAGGGATGAGAGGTGGGAGGGAAAGGGAGAGAGAAGGTAAATTGCACGGTAATGGAAGGAGACCCTCAGGGTTATACAGTGGAGGGGGTAGAGAGAGAGGAGGGGAGGGGAGGGGAGAGGTGGGGAGGGGGGAGGGTGGATGATGGGAAAGGCAGCGGAGCACAACAGACACTAGTATGGCAATTTGTAAATCAATGGATGTGTAACTGATGTGAATCTGCAATCTGTGTATGGGGTGAAGGTGGGAGTTCATAACCCACTAGAATCAAAGTGTGGAACATGATATGTCAAGAAATTTGTAATGTTTTGAACAACCCACAATAAAAAATTTTAAAAAAAAAAAAAAAAAAGGATAAACTGAGTGGTAACTGTAGGCAGGTAGGGTGTGACTGGAGGAAGTACACCTTTGGGGGTTTGCCTTTGTTGTTTATTTTTTGTTCCTGCTGAGCACATCTCTCTCCTGCTTCCTGGTTGCCCTATCTTGAGCTGTTTTCCACCGGCATGCCCTTCCACCATGATGTTCTGCTCCACCTTAGGCCCAGGGCTCTGAAGTTGGCCAACCATGAACTGAACCCCTGAAACTGTGATTTAAAATAAACTTTACTCCTCTAAATTGTTCTCATCATGTATTTTGGTCACAGAGTTGAAAAGCTGACTAAACAACCACAATATCAAAACAGTTCCTCTTATTTCCTAAACATATGGTCTAGATATAAAAATGGAATATTTATAAAATATAGCTTAATTTCCCCCAGACTTATAAATGATTTTGTGAACTTCTAATTTGTAGTTGGATGTATAAAATTTTTCCTTTTCTTCATTGTCTAATAGACATCATAGGAAAATAAGATGAATGAAAAATAGCACCTTACCATTTTCTTCCTAAAACTTTTGACAATTGCCAAAAGTTTGCCCAAAGAAATGGAGATGTGAGAAAGAATGTATGATTAGTTCTTCAATCTTCTGCCCACTTATATTTACTGATAAGACACAAAAAGTAAAAGGAGGCACATGGAATACCCTGAATCCAAAGATTCCTTGATGGAAAAATTGTTCTTTCCATAAAACACTGACCTTGCCCCTCTCTTAATGGTCTGTCAAAAATAATAGCTTCAGAAAACAAATTACTTCCTTCAGAAATCCAAAAGGAATGATCACAGAAAGAAAGATGTCATGGGAAATAAACAATATGAAAGTCAAATGCTTAGGAAGCGTACTCACAATAGACATATTAATAATAACAATAGCAAGAGAAGTCCTAAACAACTATTTGACCAAAAATGTAAAACGGATACAATCAATATAATTCTGCCAGATATAGGGAGAGTTATATAAGTTTAGAACAAGATGCAAAGACTGGAATATACTCAAATGTGAACAGAAGAGCTTACTAAAGAAAAGGATGGACAAGACAACTGAGAAAGAAAGGCAAAAGTGCTAGTGATAACAGGAGAATATACATGGCTAAATACTCTAAAAGGGTCATAAAGAACAGCATTTAAAAAGGTAAGCAAAATGAAATGGATATAAGTATGTTCTTAAAAGTCTTGTGAAAAAAAATGCAAAAATGCCTAAGTTAAAACTAAACTAAACTGAAGACAGAAAAAAAAAAGAATAAATTTCTCTTTGAAAGATATTGTTCAAGACAACTTTCCAGGTTTTAGTTTTATTATTTTTTTATGTAAGTGTACATTATAACCACAATGAGATATAGCTCACATTTATCAGAATACTTAAAAAGATTGGCAATACCAAATGGACAGTGAGGTAGAGCAGAACCAGAGCCCTCATTCTTTGTTGATTGTGGTATAAAATGCTAAAAAACTATAACTCAGACATCAGGAAGGTCAAAAATTATGAATCACAGATGGTAGCAGATTTGAACAAGGATCTGAGCTTTCCTCCATTGTTGGTGGGTTTGTTATTTGGTATAAACAATTTGAAAAACTGAAACTCAACTTACACATGGAAACTCAGAGATTTCTCACACAGCAATAAGCATGTGTGTTAGTTTTGTTACTGTGATCAAAATACCTGATAAGAACAACTTAGAAAAGGAAAGGTTTATTTTGAGCTCATGGCTTCAGATCTTCAGTTCACATTTGGCCAACTCTATAGTTATGGGCCTGCAGTGAGGCACAGCATCATGGAAGAAGGGTGTGGCAAAGGAAAGTTGCATAGCTCAAGGTAGCCAGGAGGCAGAGAGAGAAGAGACAAGGACAGAATATATCATTCCCAAGGCACTCCCCCAGTGACCTAATTCATCCAGCTACACCCCACCTATCTACGATTATGACTCAAATTATTAATCCACCAATTAGGTTACAGTTCTCATAATCTAATCATTTTTCCTCCTGCATTAACATAGGAGCTTTTGGGGAGACCATATCCAAACTATAACAGCACATATGTCCAGGAGAAGATGTGTGTAAAATGCACATAATAGTAATATTGGTAATAGTAAAAATTTATAAATAAGAACATCCATTAAGAAGAGAAAGGAGCTGGGCACAGTGGCGCACACCTATAATTCCAGCAGCTTGGGAGGCTGAGGCAGAAGGATTGCAAGTTCAAAGCCAGCCTCAGCAAATGCAAAGCTCTATGCAACTCAGTCAGAGCCTGTCCATAAACAAAATACAAAACAGGGCTTGGGATGTGGCTCAGTGATTGAGTGCCCCTGAGTTCAATTCCTCGTTACCTGCACCCCCCAAAATAAAGAAAGAAAAAGAGAGAGAAAGGAAAAAATTTGAACAAATATGTATCAGTGAAAATTAATGAATTACAGATAGATACAAGATTAGGTAAAATATGTTAGAAAATAAAAGAATACATGTAATTTCACTTATAAAGCTTAAAAAGAGAATAAACTAACCTAAGTTATTAAAGGCTAGAGGATGGCCACATTTGAGAGTTGGTGAGGCCTGAATGCTGGTGAAGTACACCTAAGAGGAAGATTTAGAGAACAACTAATATTCTCTCTTTTAAGTTCTAGAAAGGTGTACTTGATATACAAAATATTGCACATATTTAATATCCTTATTTGAGGAGCTTGGACATATGCATTATTCCCAGGATACTATCACCACAAAAATGTACCAATCCATTATCTCCCAAATTTCTCCTTTCTTGAAAGAATACTTACAATGAGATATATCTCTGTGAAATATTGTAGGGTCAACAATATCATATAGTTAACTCTTAAAATATTTGAAGGTTAGTGCTATCCTATGATTCTTCTAAGTAGGATGTTGTGAAGCAGATCTCTCTCTTGATTCGATTCCTTGTTAAACCAGTATACTCTCTTTGCAAAAAAGCAAGTTGCTTACTGATGTTGTGTGTCTTTTTCTGAAGGCATGTTTTACTTCAACAAAATTTTACTTCAGAGAAGTAAAGGAACATTGCATAGCCTAAGGTAGCCAGGAGGCAGAGAGAGAAGAGAGAAGAGACAAGAGACAAGGGTAATGTGAACAGTATTATGAAATAGGGAGGCTCGAGGTCCCATTCTCTCACAGAAACAATAAGTAAACAGAAACTTAGAATCAGGTTTTCAGAACTCTGTAAAATAGTCAAATGTTTGCAACAACCAAGCCAATGATGAATCAAGAAAAGAAAAGACTTTGGTGGAAAAGCCTTGAGAACCACAGTATGTGAACTTGCCCTGCCTCATCCCTAGTGTATGGTGCATTTGAAAGCTGCAGTGGCTCATGGTGGGACCAGGGTCCTGGGTTCAGAGGCAGCGGAGTAGACCTTATTGTCAAATTATCATATATGTCTGTTCTAAACTATCTGCAGTCTTCCTGAAAGACTGCTGGGAGACGTTCATGCTTGTTTTACATAACTAGAATCTCTGAAAGTGGTAGGCATTGCTCAAAAATCTTGCAGTGTGAGCCAACAAGGTACTAATGCTATTTAGGGTAAGCAAGGACAGTGAATATTAGACCATTCTTGAAGAAAAGTCTGGGGAATAATCTTTGGGAAATTAGGACATTCAAAAGTACTTAGATATATGATGGATTTGGAAAGAAAGTCACATGCATGTCCACATGCTCATAATGGACTTGAAATGGTTCTAAGTTTTCACCTCTAAGTTTTCACCTCAACCTCAATCTGAGGTTGAGGGCCAACCTGGCTGAACATTGCAATGCTCCAACACAGAGACAATCTTCAAAGACTGGGAGAGTTTCTCAAAGAAATCTCTATCAAGACATTTGATGAAAGCAAGTTAAAACAACAGTGACTTCAGTGTCAAAAATAGCATGGAAATCACTAAACAAATGGGCAATTACAGGCTTCAATGCTCAAGAAAACAGCCAAACCTGGAGAGGAAGAAGAATCTGATTTTGAGATTTACCATAGGATAATGATTGAATGTATATGTATCATCATAATCATCATCAACAACAACAAATATATATATATAGGAAGTTAAAAGAAAATATGAACAAAGAACTAAAGGAAATCAGGAAAAATGTACAAACAAAATGAAAATATCAGTGAAGATATATATTATTTAAACAAATCAAATTCATTCTGGGACTGAAAAACATAATAAAAATTCAATAAGAGAGTTCAATGGTAGACTGAATCAAATGGAAGAATCTGGAAATATGAAGATAGGACAATTGAAATTATAGAATCCGAGTAGCAGATATTAAAAACATTTAAAAAAAAAAAGTGAATAGAGACTAAGAGACCTTGTGACAAATGATTAAGTGGACAAACATGTATAAGATTACAGAAAAAAGAAGAGGGAATATTTGAATAACTAATGGTTGGAAACATCTCAAATTCAGTGAAAAACTATAACCTACAAATCTAAGAAGTTCTATGAATTCCAAGTGGAATTTCAAGACTCACTTCAAGAGAGTGTCTTTGTTTTTCTGCTGTTGTAACAGAATACCACAGGTAGAGAAAATTATAAACAACAGAATTTTATGCAGCTCACAGTTCTAGAGGCTGAAAAAATCCAAGATCCAGGGGGCTGCACTTCATGACGGTCTTTTTGTTGTGTCATTACATGGCCAAAGTCAGGGCCAGAGAGCACATGCACCAGACATAGGGAAGAACTGAGAGGTGATACATGCAAAATAGCTAACTATAAAAGAGCCACTCCTGTAATAAATAAACCTAATCCCATGATATTAGCATCGAACAAATTATGTCTTAAAGTTTCCACCTATATATATAGTTTTACCCTGTGGTGCTGAAGATAACTCCAGGATCTTGGGTATGCTAGGCAAGTACTCTACCACTGAGCTACACTTTGTTTTGGGGACATTCAAATATACAGCACATATTATAACATTCAATATACAATATATATTATTTTGAAATTGGCAAAAACCAAAGATACAGAATCTTAAAAGCAGCAAAGGAAGACGAAATGCCTATCACACACAAGATAACCTAAGACTAATAGCCAATCTGTTATCAGAAACCATGGAGGCAGGAAGGTAGTAAACAACATATTTAAAAATCTACATTATTGGGCATATGATGTATAAATAGGTGTTTATCTAAAGAAGATATGTAAATGGACAACAGTCACAAGAAGTGATGCTAAACATCAATAGTCATTAGGGAAACCCAAATCAAAGCCACAATGAAATATCACTTCATACCTGCTGGAAAAACTCTACAATAACAAAAAAATAACAAGTGTTGGTGTGGATATGGAGGAAATGGAACTTTTTAAAACTGCAGAAGGGAATTTAGAAAGCTGTATCTGGTTCATCTGCAGTATGGGCAGTTCTTGCAAGAACTATACACATAATTATTGTATGGCCCAGCAATCCCACACCCAGGTATATCCCCCAAATAATTAAAAATTGGGATTCAAACTAACATTTGTAAAATAATGTTCATTGCAACATTCATCACAATAGCCCAGAGTTAAAAAAAAAAGAACTCCAACTGTCCATTAGGAAAGCATGTGGAAAAACTAAATGTACTTCATACAAACAATAGAATATTATTCAGCTATAGCAAGAATGAAGTTTTGACCCATAGACAGACCTCAAAAACCCTATGGAAATTGAAATGAGCAAAGCATATAGATTGAGGAAGGGAAGGAGAGAGAGAAAAGAGAGAAAATAATTTTAAATGATTTAATAGCCCATGAATCTTTTGAAAATAAATTTCCACAAACACATAAAATGCTAACTATGTCTGTCAGTACTATACAACATAAGAACATTCTGTCTCAATTTTCTAGTGTCCCCTCTGAGTAAAAAAAAAAAAAGATACCAGTAGTCCCTGACTTATGATTTTCAACCTAAAATTTTCAATTTTATGATGGTGTAAAAATGATATGCATTCAACAGAAGCCATAATTTAACATACATTTACCATATGTTACTATTGAGCATCCAAACAACCTTCTGTTTTAAACTTTCAGAACAGTTTTAAATAAGTTACATGAGATATTAAACACTTTACTATAAAATGGGCTTTGTTTTAGATGACTTTGCCCAACTGTAAACTAATATAAGGGTTCTGAGCATGTGTAAGGAAGGCTGGACTGAGCTGGGATATTCTGTATTTTGCTATTCCTATTTTTGGTGCTGCTGATTGAATCCAGAATCTCACATATCCTAAGATCTCACTCTATCACTGAGCTAAACTCCAAATCCTTTAAATACATTTGTTCACTTGGAATATTTGACCTGTAATCCCATCATAATTTGATGAGTATCTATACTCTGAAATACTACTAAGTGACACAAGAGAGAATTCAATAAATAGAAAACTGTATCAAAGTCTTGAGTAGAACATTTGGCATCATGAAGATGAAAATTTTCCCTGAATTATTCCATATTCTTAATGTATTGCAAATTTGATATAAATGGATGATTGATTGGTATGTATACATTTATCTACTCAAAATAATACAATATGCATTTCTACATATCAAACTTGATATATATATATATATATATATATATATATATATACTATAAAAACATAAATTGGTAATGCTATATATAAATCAATAATACTACATAATAATGATTCAACAGGGGCTGAGGGTGTGGCTCAGCGGTAGAGCACTCACCTAGCAAGTACAAGGCCCTGGGTTCGATCCTCAGAACCACATAAAAATAAATAAATAAAAAATAAAGATATTGTGTCCAACTATAATTAAAAAATAAATATAAAAAAGATTCAACATAATACTGCTCATAATATGTAAAACATAATGTATCTCTTTAATATATTAAATATGATACTGATATATTATTTTTGTATGTCATATAGAAATATATTTAATGTAGTATTGTGATACATTGTATTATTCTATAGATTAGTCAGATTATACTGAATCTTATATATAAAGTATTATTTACATAAAAATTACTATTTTTATATTTTTGATATAATAAAAGTTAATTTTAATATCTACATGTAAAATAAAAAAATAATATCCCTGAAAATTCTGAAAAATAATGCCATTTATAGAAAACAACCCAATCAAAAACTAGTATATAAAGTGAAGCTTAATAACAAAACTTTGTGGCAGGGCCACATGAACAGGCAAAGAAGAAAAAAATGCATAACAGTACTCTGGGAAATTTAATATGTGGCAGGTTGCTTTTCAAATCAGGGAGAAAAAGCTATATAATAAATTGTATTGGAAAAACTAGGTAGCCACCTCAAAAAGAAATTGAATTGAATTCATCTTATACCTTATAGACAAATAGATTTCAGTTAGATAAAATATTTAAATGGAAACAATAAAACCATAACAAGAATGTGAAATCAAACAACAGGTACTTGGATCTTTGAATGAAAAAGTCTTTCAAAGTATGGAAGAAAAAACTACAAATTTTGTTCTGTATGGTAAACAAAACTAAATCTTCATTCAATATTGGTGAAAACATGCTAAACATTTTAAATACATGGTATAAAACCTAGACATCATAAACTATTGAAAACCTGAAAACAGATTTAAAACATCTATAGGGAAAGAAACATAATATACAAAGCTATAATACAAATGAAAAAAAAATATGTGAAGTTGTTCTAATAAAAGCAAAAAAAACCCAAAATTCTAATTGTTCTTATGAAGAACTCCTGAAAATAGATAAAATCAGTAAGGATATAAATTAGAAAAAGAAATGTTAATGGCTCTTAATATGGAAAACAATGTTCAGTCTCCCTTAATAAGAAAGACAAATTTTAAAATTTCTTAGGGTATTCTTTTCAATAATATTAAATTATTCTATTGATCTATGCTGAGATTTTATCAGAAATCTACACTCCTATAAATGTGAAAAGTGGCATTCACTATCAGAGAATGTTTACAGTAATTTATTAAAATTCAAGTCAAAATCTAAACATATATAAGAGGTTGCTTATTTAAATGCCTCCATGTAAAATAATATACAATTCTAAGACCAAAAAGTGAGGAAGTTATTTTTATGCTAATATAGTACATTCTTCAAGATATATTGGTGGAAAAAGGTACAGAACTACATGCATGTAGGAGGAAAGGATGCATGTACTATATGTGTAGATAAAGGATATACTTGCATATACAGACCATATTCCATGGAGCCTGCACTAGAAACTATCATTGTTGGTCTCAGGGTCTGCCCTCTGATACCATCCAGAGTCCATTCAAAGAGGAACAGTATATATCACTTATGATAGAGTTATGTCCTGCTAAAATCGTACATCAGACTGTCATAAGGGATCATCTGAACTGCCTAGACAGGAGACAAAACTGGTTGATTTTAACAGCTACCACACTTCCTGTTGGATCATCCAGAACATTGGTAGCTTAAAAGAATTTCATTGTTTTTCAGCTCCCAACTGGCCCCTCAATGGAAAAATCCTCTTTCACTTTCCCCAGACACCTATATCAGAATGAAATATGTGGTCCTTGACATTCAGAAGCATTTATGGAATGAATAGTCCCTATTCCTATTTAAATCAATACTGGACACATTAGGTCTACTATTCCAAAAAGGGAGAATGATGCTGAAAAGGCCACTTGTGCTGGTTAGGCTCAGATTTGCCAATGAGAAAGTCCTCACAGGCCATCCTAGTGAAAGATTTCAGTTGGATTGGCACTATAAAGTTGATCCTAACAAGGTCATTCTTGGAGTAAACAACATCAGGGACAGTGATCTACACATCTGTGATGGGAAGCAATAGCAAAATAGGTCTAATTCATGACAGTGTTCTGAGGCCAAGCTCATTCTAGAACTCATTTCTTCTTAATTCCATAAATTATGTATTATGTAAAACTAACACATTTTCTTTCTCTTTTATTAACCAAAGTTTTTTTCTTTCATGTTTGGTGTTTCTACAAAAAGACAAAGTCCATGAAATGGAAATGAGGGAATGGTCAAATATTAAATATTACTTATAAATGATTATAGATGATGAAACCTGGGATCTAAAGGGACTATGAAAACTCATGGCTCTATTATTTCATGAGTTCTATCCCTCTCCATTGTAAAAATCAATTTAAGCTATTATCATTTCATGCCTGGAACACTACCAACATCCTTCTGGTCTTCCTGTTGTCTGGCTTACCTCCTTCCGTTCAGTTCTTAACACCGCCCCAGGAAGCACCATTTTGAAAAACAACTGTGGCCATGTTACTTCCCTGCTCCATACACCCCATAGGTTAGCATAACAGAAAACACTTCGGGTGACCTGGGCTATCACAAAATTCTGCTTAGAGTTGGTGCTTAGTGAATACTCAATGGGTAGTCATGGTACATAGCCAAAACAGAAAATAAAAAGTAAGCATAGCAGTGAGAATAAATTCCCTTATTTCTCACGTATTTTCTGAGTGTCATCTTAGGCAAGAGATTAAGAGGCAGAAAGATGTTCCAACCCCAGATAGATTCTTTCTCTTCCATATTTCTTGCCCCAACCTTTAAGGACCTGAAAATCTTATCAGAGAATACAGCTTATACAAGAAAGTACCATGTGGTTAGTGTCACTGGAGAGGGTCTAAGGAGGTACTGGAGAAGGGAACCTTAACTCAGGATGACCAGGTTCTTGATATACATGATAGAAAATAAGATTAGCATGTGTCCAATATTGAGGCATAGAGACTTATTCATGGCAGTTAGGGGCACACAATCAAGGGAGAATTCAGGTTCTCAAGAGTAAGAAATGCCTTCCAGGTTCTCAGCTCTTCTCTGGGGGCAGGCATGGGAAGGTATGTGAGGATGACATCAGCTTGGTGATGTCAAGATGGTTTACGGTGGTCTGGCCATTCTCAGGATCCTTAGGTTGACATCTTCTCCATTATATGATCAATAGATAGCATTGGGAAATACCTTATATGTTTTGTGTCTTCTTTGCTCAACCTAGTCTAGAGATGCATGTATTAGTGGAATAACTGACAGTGCCCAGGATGATTTTCATAAGCATGTGAATTTCCAGTAACTTTAAGATCATGAGTGAAGATTTATACTTTTTTCTGGAAATTGGAAGTTATGGGCCTGAGAGAGAGCATGGTCTTGGGGATGAAAGGTGTGAGAAACTTTAACAAAAAGCTTTTAGAGTAAAGCTTTAGTTTACTTTTCCTTCTCTTTGTCACCTTTTCACCTCTCTCTAATCGTCTTCTACCCTACTTCAGTTTGGACTTGATAAATGTGTAAGGGTATTCAGTGATAGTGATTCCAAAGTTTTGATTTGAAACTTGATTCCCCACTTCTGCTAGCAGGTGAGACTGGAGTTTCTCTGCTTCTGCTGGTGGGTGGGTTCTGCATAAGGTTGTAGGCCTCTGCAGCTGAGAAGTGTTGCAGCTCTTAATGGCGGGCCATGCCCTCCAGAGTGCTGTAGACCCCAGCAGCTCAACATCAATTTCTTCCTTCCAGGTTCTTTTTTAAAAAATATTTATTTAGTGGTAGTTGGGCACAATAACTTTATTTTATTTATTTATATGTGGTGCTGAGGATCAAACCCAGGGCCTCACACATGCTAGGTGAGCATTCTACCACTGAGCCACAACCCCATCCCGCAGGTTCTTGTTTTGAATTCTAAGACTAAAATTCACAGACCAGGATGAGTGAGTGTATGAGTAGGGTTTATTGAAAACTAAAAACAAGAACAGAATTCTTGCACTGCAAGAGGTTCAAATAGCAGGTTTTCTTTGTCCTTATGTGCTAGTCTAAGGGTTTATATAGCACTTGGGTCACTAATACTGGTAGAAATTTATGTTAATTAATGTTTGCAAAAATTACTAAGGTTATTCGTCCAAATTTATGCTATTACGGTTGGTCAGCTCTTGCGTGCCAACTTCCACTTTGGTCTGCCTCACTGACCTTTTTCTCACTGTGGGACGGTCTATGCTCCCAAGTTCTGAGCTACTGTGCTGCACGGAGCAGACTTCTGCAGCAGACACTCATACTGTGCTCAGGCCTGGCCACTAAAGGGTGACTTGGCTTACAGTCCTCAGGCTCTCCAAGTCTACTTGGTAGGCTCCAGGTGGCCACAGCCCCATGCTTGCCACCAGAGCTCCAACCCATCCAGACCAGCTGCCACTCTGCCTCTTGCCTCTCCACTGCTTCCCTGTGGCTTCTTGGCCAGGACCAGTAGGTGGCTGTGTGGGTTGGAAGACAGGGATGGTCAGGGGAACCATGTTGGTAGGAGCTTTGGCTTTCACCTTGGGGACTCAGAGAAGGTTACAGACCTTTAATCTCAGTTTTAAGGAAGGAGGAAGGTGGGTGTAGGGGTTGAATCTGAGAGACTGGGGAAGGCCCTCTGGTGTGGGAAGTTCAGAGAAGAGGTACCTGTTATCTTACTATGTGATTGCAATGCAGGGCAAGAGAGAGTCAGCCTTGATTAGTAAGGTTGGACCCTCAGGGTGTCCAGCTCTAGAGGGCCTGGTGTGCTAGTAAGAGAAGTTTTAAGGTGAGGCTTCTGTGTGAAGTGTTTAGACTTCAGCTAGTTCTTTACAAGCCTAAGCTTTAGTTTGCTTTCTCTCTTAGCCTGCCCTCCCTACCTTTCATTAAATCAGACTCATTTGCTCCTTCTCATGTTCCTGCCTCCAACCATGTGACATATAATTAGCTTCTTGCTACCAGAGCACACTGATGCCCCACAACACCATTCCTAATGCTGCTTCCTACTTTCTTAAGCCTTGGCTTCTCTCTCCAGCAGGCCAGGTAAGAGAAGGAGACAGATCTGCATTCAAACTGTGGCCCTTCTACTTGTAAATATATGACCTTGGGCAAAAGGCTTAACCTTTCTGAGCCATCTGTAAAATGGTGATAATAATTATTTTTTTAGCTGCGACGAGGGTAAAATGAAATTCTTCATAAAGTGATGAGGTGCTAGTGTCTTCCCACGCCAGATTCCAGGCTCAATCAGGTCGAATTTGGGGCCTTAGCCACCCATTCCCCTCCCAATCTTTAATTAGAGCAGCTTAGTGAATTCTCTTCTGTGATCATTATTAACTCTACTGGTTTCTTGCACAGAGGCCAAGAGACAGCATTACACAGAAAAGCTTAAAGGCTCCTTTTTAAACTTAAGCTGGTCTTATTGGGGAGGTTAAAAGCTAAAGATTTGAATGGTTTTGGCATTTGAGCTGATTCACATTAGAATTGCCTTCTGTAACAACTGGAGGGGAAAGAGGAGTACTCTAATCAGTCTAAGCCAGGAGGAAAAATAATTGCAAATTTATGGAAACAAAAACAGGTGTGTGAATTGGTGTGCGACAGAGCTCGTCACAATCTTTCAGGACATAGTTCCTGGTTGGGAGCCCTTAATGCTAGAAAAGAGTGAGGATTATCTTGGCAAGCTTGTGTCACAGGAAGTGTGATATTTATTCAGCACACAGATAGCCAGTGGATGCACTGACAATTGTGACCCAGCCTTTCTGTTTTGATTGTGGCTGGAGTGCTATTTAGAAACTTAATCACATAATTCCCAGTGTCACCAGGTGCCCATGGATAGCAGATGGAGGTTTTCACTCCTGTTAGTTTTAGGCTGCAGATAATTGAGGGCAGTTGGTAGAATAACCTCCATTCACCTGGAAGCCTTACTTGAATCAGGGAAAGTTCCCAAATCCTGGTTTCTGAGATTCAAATTACAAGATGAATAACTCTGCATCCAGACACAGAAAAGTTGCTGGATTCTGTGTGGCTCCCTACACTTTGTGGCAACTGGGTATGGATCTGCCTGAGCCTAAGATGACATAATTTGCTCCTGCCAAGCTTTGCTTTGGGACTTCAAATCCCACACTAGTTCATAGACCCAGAAAATATTAGAGTTGAAGGACTGTCTTAGCATCTCATTTCAAAGATGATAAAACAGAGACCAAAGAGAGTGTAGTTTATCAAGATCACAGGGAAAGTTGTAAGAAAGACATGTCAGGACATAGCTTTCCAGTTCCCAGAATGTTACTTTTTAATGATATTTACTGGAATATGGTTGACAATAATGCTCAATTAATTTATTTTTCTGCCATTGAAACAGACAGTAGGACCATTTGCCTACTTTCTCCAAGCACTAAGCTGTACATGTAAAATCATATCCTCATTTCCTAAATCTTGCCTTCACTTTAAAGTTTCAGTCCCTTAATCAGCTGTCACCATGTCCTTTATAGTTTCAGTTTAATAGAGTTAATAAGAATTAAAGAACATGAGAGGGCTTTGATAGTTGTTAGAGAAATAAGCATAAAAGTCTGCCTTAATTCAGAAAATAGTTAAAAGGAGGATCACAAATATGACCAAGTCCCAGCATAATAAAATATTTATTAAGAAATCAATTTTAATTAATTTTCAAGTAATTGGAAACCAAAGTCTTTGGTTAAGTCCCTGATCATTACTTCCTTGGCATATTCGAAGTTTCAAAAATTGAGAGGCTCTTATGGGTCTAACTCTGATGAATAGACGGTTGTTTCTAATGATTCTTGAGCCAGATAACTCCTTCTTTTTACATTCTTTGAGATGTTTCCCACTCGCCCAAGCCTATCTTTTCTCAAATTAATTTTTAGAATGACCAACAAGAAATCTGATATATCTGGATATGCTTAGGCATCTTTATCTTTTAGGCATCAATATCTCTTTAGATTGAGAAATTGAAATCATCAGAGACAATAGACGATTGGGGAAGGGTGAGGAGGGTTAAGAACAGTAGTGTTATATTGCAGTCTTCCTTGAATATGGACTTTTGCACATTGAGTTTATGCCAGTGGTTCTGTTTAACTCATCATCCATTTACTTCAATATTGTATCTCTAATAGAATCCTATAGACACAGAAGGGAGAAATGGCCAATTTCCTACACTTATATTTGTAGATGGTCCCAAAGAAGACTACTCCCAAAACACCAGGCAGCTGCTTTTGTTGTGCATGCAGTGTAGCAACTCTTCTTAGGTCATCTTTCTCTACCAAGGTGTTCCTGGTTCCATGGCTTCCACAAGCCATGCGGTTGAGACAGATGTCAATGAATATTTCAGGTCCACTGACTATATAATGAGAATCCTGTCCTATGAGCAATCTGCCTTATGTTCTCCTGTTCCCAGCTTGCTCTACTCATTATTAGAAGCAAAAACCTGGCCCCTTAGTCATTCTGCTTTTCCAAAAAGGTAATGTCATACTTACTTATGTATCTCCTACTAATATTGCTAAATCATAACTAGAAGCTTATTTCTCCCAGATGTCAGCACTCCACAATTATAAATAAATACACTTTGGAGTTCAGTAGGGCTTAATTTTCCTTAAAAAAATTATTTGCTTAATTTATGTACTGTTAAATAAAAATTATAGAAGGACTCATTTGTGTAAAATTCTTTCACTGGGTTCCAACAGACCAACTAAGTATTAAAATGGAGTTACTTAGGCTGAAGGTCCATATCACTAAATTTAAACTTAGTCATTACCTGACCTTCTGAGAAATCAGGAGAGAGATAACAGCAAGTTTCTAAAATAGGCTAGTTTCAATTGGCATGATAATGAACTTCTCTCTGTTTTAATCCTTACCAAAAAAAAAAAGCTGATGCTGCATAATCTGTTATTTTTAAAATTGTTTTATCTTCTTGTACCTATCCCCTCGGAAGGAAAGGAACTTTAAAATGACCAGTCCATATTTTATTTTATTTTATTTTTCAGTTCTTCTCTATAAATTAATCTCTTCAGCTCAGTATACTGGGACGTCTCTTCCGTTTTACAGAATAAAACACTACCCAACGCTGGAAAGAAAGAATAAAGTCAACTGAGATATTTAAACTAAATTGTTATAATTTTATTCTTCGACAGTATAAACAAGTTCAATGCCTTTCTTGGTGCCTGGGAAGTGGTACGTGGTCATTGAATGTGTTCACATTTTCCATTTGCTAAGTGGAGGCAATAGTAGCAGAATTCAATAACTTTCCTTGAAGCAAATTGTGTCATTTTATAACTTCTCATTAAATAGCATCACTTCATCTGTCTTCTCTAAGTCTTCCTGTATGTTCCCATCCCTGGCATGGCTTTCTCTCCATGATTCAGAGTCATAATGTACAGCCAAATCCTGGTCTTCATTGTCCTGAATGTATATAAATTTGCCTACTGTACATCTCAGCCTAAGGGACCCACAAGTATTTCACCAAAGAGGAAGTGACCTGTCATTTTATGCCACCTTCCTGTCCCTCCCAAATACACACACACATACACCTGCCCCACTTCCTGTTCTACCCACCTCAGAGTGTCACCAGACTCCATCCAACCTGACAGTTAGAAAGCTTGCCTGGCCTCCTCTCTCTCAAAATCCAAGGAAGACCTCAGTGGTCTCAGTCTTACCAAATGCCTCCAAAACGGAATTTTAAATTTTAAGTTTTACTTTACTTTAAGTTGAATGTTTTACTTCAGACATATTTCCCCCTAACATAAATTCCATTTTCTTACACATATTAAGTTCTAACTCACTTTTTTTGTCTTTACTATAAATGTTTACTTTCTACCTCCCAAGTGTTGCTCTGTGAAATTTTCCTCTTTAAGATTTAAGTCAATGTCCTCTTCTCTATGAAACGTTCCATCTTTAATTTTCCCATATATCTTGCACCTGTTCTCTTTTGTAGCTCTCCACCCATTATACTGTGACCACTTATTATTTTTTCTTTCTATTTCATACACTGCAAGTGATGAAATTTTTTTTTTCACTTTTCCATTTTATTTCTCCAGCACCTGACTTGCTTGTACTGGGGGGTTAGTAAATATTTATTGATAAGCAAATGAATAAGTGATATAACATGAAACCAAAGCTCTTATGTGGACAAGTCTATTGGGTCTCCTCTAGGACAGAGTATAGGAAATAATCTTCCTGAGATGATAGCTTGGATTTACTAAGCAGCAGAGTTAGGTGGGTAACAATATGATCCAGAGGATGATTCAGTCCTGCAATCATTGAGTAAAAGGTAGGTCAGCCCTCCTTCAATGATTTTAGTAGAATAAGAAAAAAAGTAGTTGACAACAAAATGCAGACGAAAATACTATGCAATGGTAGGTAATAAATTAATATAGTGCATCAAATATCTGTAGAATCTGTGCCATTAATGGATTGCATTATCAGATATGAGGTATCCACCCAAAGCTCCTGTGTTGATAAAGGAATATTCAGAGGTAAAATGATTAGATGGTGAGAGCTGTGACCTAATCCATCCATCCCAGTTTGAATGGACCAACAGGGTGGTAACTGTAGGCAGATGGGTCATGATTGGAGGAGGTGGGTTACTTGGGGTATACCCTGGAAAGATTCAACTTCCCTGAGGTCCCTTTTTTCTCGCTCATGACTGCAGTGAACAGAATAGCTTCCCTCCACTTCTGTCATGATATTCTGCCTCAACCTTGGGTCCAAAGCATTGGAGTTGCCCCACCCTGGACTGAACCTCTGATACCATGAGTTAAAATAAACTTTACCTCCTCTAAGGTGTTCAGGTATTTTGAACACAGTGACAAAAACCTTCACTAACACAGACAATTTGAAACAAGTATGCCTTTGCTACAGGGCATCTATAAAGAAAGATAAATGATAGATCCCCCCAGTGTCTTATCCCCCTTATTGTGAAATCATACTAATATCTGAGTTCATATCAAATCTCTAAAATGTATCTGTATTTTTACTGTTGTTTATTTTGTTAGTAATTCTTTCAAGTTTCAAAGTTATGGTGATTTCCACTGGTTGTATTATTCTGGGATTGGATGATCTAGTTACAGTTCGCCTCATCCCTATAATTATAATTTTATGACTTACATATGGCCCTTCCAATTAAATGGGGAGCCCAGTAGTTTCTCAATTTCATCCCTGAATACTTTCCTAATTCTTGGATGGCAACTAGTTCCCTTCCCCCAATAATTTTAATTTCTATTACTTGATCCAGAATATCTGGAATATTAACATCAAGTAAAGTTATATATAAATTTAAATATAACATCAAGTAAAGTTATATATAACTATATGTAGTAGTACATATAGTTATATATACATATATATATATATGTATATATAACTATATATATATATATATATATGTATGTATATATAACTATAAAACCATATACATAAAGTTTTAAAATAAAGTTAAAGTAAAAATCTTACATAAAAAGGTGGAGTTTATTCATTTAGTTCCTGCTTGTTCTGGCACTATCTTCACCTAATTTTATTTGTTTGTTTGTTTTTTAGTTATGAATTTATGTGTTCTCATTATTTTATTTTTATTTTTATTTGTCTAACAAATATTTTGTTTAAAGGTCTTGTCATTATACAGGGAAAACAATTGAAGAGAAATGAGTAAGAATGAATAATAAGAATTAGAAACCTATTGGCTTTATTATTTAATGTTTTCTGAACCTTATTATGAACTGTGCAGAATTTTTGAAAATCTATGAATAAGTTAATGGACATGGACCCCTTCTTTCATGAAATAAACCACAATAATAAACATTTACATACATGTTTAACTACCAATGATATTAGTTAAAATAAACCAAAATAATAAACATTTATTTACATGTATAACCATCAGTCTTATTAATCATAATAAAAAAAAAAAGGCACAAACCAAAGAGTTAACAGTGCTGTCATACTTGAAAGTAGGTCCTCCAGGAAAGACTTCTGAAAGAACCGACAAGAATTCAGAGACATGCATTGGAATAACGCAGGGAAAGGCAGGAGGAAAGGCATTCTAGGCAAGGAAAAGATGTTGGGCTGGGAAAATTCTTCACCTGAGCTATGGAGAGACTTGAATGTGGTTGACACATCTTGACTGAAGAAGGAAGGAGCAGGAGATTATATGAAATGTTAAAGGTCTGTTGTGGCCGGAAATCCTTCTTACTTATGCAAAGAAATTTAACTTTCATTCTAAGTGCAATGGAAATCTCATAAAAATTTTAACCCCGGGAATGGTATGATTAAATTCATGTTTTTAAAAGATCCATCCAGATGCTTTGTAGATGGATGTGTTGGTTTGAAAGAGTAGAAAAACAAGGTCAGTGAAAAGAAAATTACAGTAACTAGGAAATAAATGATGGTAGCCTGGACAAGAAATGTTGCAAGAAAGATGAAGATGAGGTAAATTACTCAGCTGTATAATGTGAATCATAAAAGTACCTGCCCCAAAGATTAAAATACATGCAATTATGCATTTAAAGCAGTAAATACAGTTCTGGCACATACAGAGTACATAAATATTTATGATGATGATGATGGTGATGGTGAGGTTGATAATGATGTTTTTGAGGGGTGGTATAGGGTCTCACTGAGTTGAATGGCAGTGAGGGAGATTAGGTTTCTTTGTCTTTTTATAATTGGTTGGTTTTGAAAGAAGTTCGATAGAACTGCATCATCATGTGCTGCTTTAGGGGGTAGTATTTAGAATGACAGTATGTGATGCTTTATGGGTGTTGGAAGAAGAAAAAGAATTAGTTAATTATTTTATTTATTTATTTATTTATTTATTTATTTATTTATTTATTTATTTATACTGGGAATTGAACTCAGTGGCATTCAACCACTGAGCCACATTCCCAGCCCTATTTTGTATTTTATTTAGAGACAGGGTCTCACTGAGTTGCTTAGTGCCTTGCTTTTGCTGAGGCTGGCTTTGAACTCATTATCCTCCTGCGTTAGCCTCCCCAGCCGCTGGGATTACAGGCATGCACCACTGCATCCGGCTGAGTTGATATTTTTGAGCCTAATGATGAACTGGCCTATCGACCCACAGTGTCTTAACATCATTCCCCTCTCCTCTTTGACATCAAGAAGCTTCTCCTGTGTTTCTGAGCCATGAAGCCTCCTTCTTGAAAAATGGTGAAAATTACACATAATGCAATAATTCTCACCTGGTTTTCCAACTCTCTCTTTCATGAAAATCATTCTCGGACCTCTTGGAATATCAGAGTTGAAAGAGAATGTGGAGGCAATTCTGCGCTGGCCTAATTAGTTACAAGTACAGAGGCTGAGACTGAGAAAAAGTTCTGGGACTCCTGGGAGACCAGAGTGTGTATTGAAAAATTTAAAAAAAAGAACAAAATCATGGCATTTGCAGGTAAATGGATGGCGTTAGAGAAGATTATGCTAAGTGAAATTAGCCAATCCCCATAAAGCAAATGCAGAATATTTTCTCTGATATAAGAGGGGTGACTCAAAGTGGGGTAGGGAAGGAGAGCATGGGAGGAAGATTATTTCTAGATAGGGAAGAGGGGTGGGAGGGAAAGGGAGGGGGAAGGGATTGGCAAGGATGGGGGAATGTGATGGTCATCATTATACAAAATATATGTATGAAGATTTGAAAAAAAAAGAAAACAGTGCACATCAGAGTGAAGTACCTACTCTATAGCTATTATTTATTCACTGTGCAATGCTGGAGAAATTACTTAACCTTCTGAGGCTCAGTTTCCTCATAGCAAAAGAGCTATCCTAAAACTGCCTGCCTAGCTAGAGAGTTTAAGAATAAATAAAATAGTGCACTTAAAAGCATGTTGTGAACTATAAAATGGACTTGCTATCATTCTTTTGCCATATTTACTATCATTACAAAACAACAGATGGGACTCTTGATTCTGCTGCTTGCATAGAGGGAGTGAGCATGGCTCATAGTTACTGTGCTCAAAAATTCCGGAGGTATATTTATTTGGAGGCCATGTTCTGAGTATACGTGTAGCTGGGATGAACATCTTCCAGTATATATTTCATGAATTTTTAAGATCTGTAAACCTGAACACAGCCTTGGGATATGGTATTGTTATTTGTATTTTATATAAGAAAATTGATTTTTTTTTTAAATTGAAAAAAAAAAAAAACAATATAGGGTTACACAGCCACTAGACATCTGAGCCTGACTTAAAACCTTGATCCGCCTTGTTCAAAGAGCCATAAAATTTTACTGGCTAACAGGGAGTCTGTGCCACAGTTGCAGAGATAAACTGACATAGTTTCTGCAACAAAACAAAACAAAAAAATCCTTAAATTGACCAAATTTGATTAGGAAACCAAGGCACATTTTTGTTCTCCAGGATGTCTCAAAATACAGCTGATGTGATACTGCAATTTTGAACAATTGGGTGTAAAATATCACTGGTAAAAACACACTGCAGATGGCAATTAATTACCACAGAGGCCCCGCTCCATTATGCAGTGAAAGATTGAAAAAGATACTGCGACAAGACTGTACCATGAAATGACAACATCCACAGGAATCTGCCCTCTGCTGGTCAACCAGGTGTCCTGTCCTTGTTAAACAGGGACATTATTCAAAGATGCAAATGAGATATTTTGAGCACTTTTATATTTATGACTTTATTACTCTGAGACGGTTGGGAGTTTTAATTTTGTGTTTAGCCCACCTGCTGTTTCTTTATTAAAACCTTAGTTCTGATTAATCAAAAATGTTCTTTGCAGTCAGGTCACATAGATTCTATAAAACAGGATGCACTAGTTTGCTCTGGATTTGGTGTGAGATTTATCTTTCAAAGATGCACACTGATTTATGTGTGTGCTCACAAGTGTGGCAGTGAATTAAAATATGATAGCAAGTGGGAAGGGTTCATGGCTTTCTGAATGTGATCATAAATAAGGCATTTCATAACCAAGTTGCTCTGTTTAATATCCATGTTACTCCTTGCCGATGAGCACATTGGGGTCACTCTGTTGGTGGCAACCCTGGTAAACTAGCATCTGGTTTGCATAGCTTCAAAATGGGTACCACAAATTCTCAATTAAATCAGCTGCCATAATTTTTTATACCCATGATACTAACAAATGTGGATTTTTTTAAGCAACTGAAATGATGATTATCTTTGCATCATCATTAGTTCTGTCCACTAGCAATAGCAAGAGAGCTGGCTTTGAATTTTATCCTATAGATATCTGAAAAGCTACAGAGACAAAGCCTCAATAAAAAATTAGGAAAGAGGGTAGCAAAATGAGAAAGCTGTTTAATAGAAAGAAATAGAAAGACTATCAAAGGGGGATAAAAATAGTATTCTGTATATATATATATATATATATATATATATATATATATATATATACATATATTTTTTTTTTTTTTAATGTTGACTTCTAGGATTGTTGTAATGTAGAGAAAACAAAACAAATCAAAACAAAAAAACCAGAAAAACCTGTGCTTTTAATTAACACTCCACCTTTTCAGATAAAGTGATAATGGTCTAATCCTTTGACATCACTAATGTCAACTTCTTCGGATTTTAAACGGGGGTGGGATGAGCTTCTGTTCCTTACTGGGTTAGGCTGTTGTCAAGTTCAGTTCAGGTAATTACTGAAATACCACATTGAAAAGTGAAAGTGATGCCTGAATATAAGCTCTTATGATGTTGCTGGTGTGGAAATGATGTCTGGGGCTGGGAAATGGCAGATGGCAGCAGAATTTGAAAGAGGATGCGGAGTAGATTTTAAGCATTTTCCCCATCCTTCCATACTAGCATCTCAAGTGTTGTTGATGACTTCTTACTTAATAGCCATATTAGAAGGAATCAAATTATGTCTCTAATTACATCAGACTTAATAACAAAATCAAATCAACAGCCTCCATTCCTAATTAACATTTGTTTCTCAAGTGTCACAATGCCTTCAGTACAGTGGGGTAAATGAAGCCTGGAGATGAGAGCCTGCAAAGATGTTTTTTATCCATGCTTTCCATGGGTCTGGAACTTTCTAAGAAGAACTAAATAGAAAGCATCCATTCAGCACTTCTCAGTGACAAAAATGTGGATTTCATCTAAATGGCCCATGAAGCTATTTCACATTAAATGCTCTCTTGTGCAGAATCTTTGTTAGAGGAAGCTTTATGCATCCATTTACATAGTCATTAATTCTAGTCAGGTATAAATAGTAACCTCTTGTCTAGTTTATGAAATAAACTTCATCTTAGTCCTCCAACCACCTTCCAGTGTCACCCCTCTTCTTCAATACACATATTGAAGAAGATCCAATATCTCAATATCTTGAATTGATAAAACACTTAGAGGACTACTGCTGTCTTTGGAGGGAAAAAAAA
The DNA here is from genome assembly GCF_021218885.2 of Marmota monax. Taxonomy (NCBI): domain Eukaryota; kingdom Metazoa; phylum Chordata; class Mammalia; order Rodentia; family Sciuridae; genus Marmota; species Marmota monax. Next base: position 2,876,510 of record NW_026692881.1, read on the forward strand.
TGGTGTTCCCAGAGAAAAGGAGAATTTAATTGCAACATGCTCATTGTGGATTGGGTGTCATTTTCAAATATTTCATACATACACTGACATTCATCCTTGCTAGAGTTCCTGGCAGACATTATTTTTCTTAGTACCCTTTATTATGGGATAGAGCCTATTCTCAGAATTATCCTCAAGACTATATTCTAATTAGTGTTTAAAAGCACAACATCAGAGTCAGCCTAAGAAATGGAATTTTTTTTTTCCCATTTCGATTTTGCTGTAGAAGGCGGCAAATCCCTTCTAAATAATTTGGTTTAAATTCCTATGTAACAACTCTTATTTCTCAAATGAGAAATATCTATACTATATGGTTTTTATGAGGAATTGAAGAGTGTGCAAGTACACAGGCACAGACACATACCCAGGCAATCAGATTCAGAGACATTCCATGGATCATAACTCCAGGATTCCCAGATTTTACTTCACCCTGGCTGGCTCTCCATATCAGCAGAACCATCTGCTCCAGTGCACTCATTGGCCAATGCCCTAACTTGCTAACTTGTCCTCTCTAAAAGTTCCCAACACACCTAATAAAATGAGTCCCTGATGTCAGTTACCATGGAAGTTTCCCAAATCAATCTTAGATTTTAAGATATTATCCATTCTATTTAAAGTTAGAGAGACAACATCATTTTCTAAAAAATGAAGGTTTTTTTTTTTTTTGGTAAATGATTCCATTCTTAGAGTCTAAAGACAAAGCAAAATAATATAATGATAAAACCTAAAGTTTATAGAAGAACCATTTATACAACACCAGGAGAAAATGAGACAAATCCTGAATATAGGAAATTCAACAAAAAAGCTTGACTGAAATCTTCAAAAAGTCAATATTGATGGCAGGGGTGCAGCCCAGTAGGAGAGCCCATCCTATCATGTGTGAGGCCTTGGGTGTGATTCCCAATACCACAAATAAAACAAAAGCAAGCAAACAAAAGAGAGTCATGTTGTGATAGGAGAGAAAAGGCATGGAAATTGTGCAATTTCAAAAGAAAATAAGAAGACACACAGTTCTCATGCAATGTGTGAGTCTTGATTTTTTAAAAATCTAATAAAAATATTTTTAAGGCAATTGGGAAAATTTGGATCTAACTGAGTTTTCCTAAGTCTTAATAGTTTTAATAGGAGTCCATATCATATGATATATGGCTGAATACCTAATATTTAGAGCTGAAATATCAATATTCCTGAAGTGTATTCTCAAGTAAATCAGCAGAAACATACAAAACTCATCAAAAGCAAAGTAACGGAACTCATAAAAGTACCATGCTTTTGTGTGTGTGTGTGTGTGTGTGCGTGCATACACGCATGTATGAAAAGGACAAAAGCTAATTGTTAACAGTAGTTAGTTGGGCCAGGCATAATGGTGTAAACTAGTAATTCCACTGACTTAGAAGACTGAGGCAGGAAGATTCCAAGTTTAAAGCCAGCCTCAGCACCTTAGTGAGGCCTAAGCAACTTAGTGAGACTGTCTCAAAACAAAAATAATAAAATAAAAAGGGCTGAGATGTGACTTGGTGATTAAGCGTCCCTGGGTTCAATCCCTAGTACAAAAAAAAAAAAAAGTAGTTAAGTGTAATTATTAGGTATGTTGGTGGATATTCATTGTACTACTTTTTCAACTGCCAAATATATGTTTGAAATTTTTCATAATAACGTTTTGTTGTTGTTGTTGTATTGTTGTTGTTTTGATACTGGGGATTGAACTCAAGGGCACTCAAGAACCACTGAGCCTCATCTCCAGCCCTATATTGTGTTTTATTTAGAGACAGGGTCTCACTGTGTTGCTTAGTATCTCACTGTTGCTAAGGCTGGCTTTGAACTCTGGATCCTTCTGCCTCAGCCTCTGAGCTGCTGGGTTTAGAGGGGTGCACCACCTCACCCATCAATAACAGATTTTTGTTCTTGTTTTTTTACAATGAAATAATATTGTACCAGTTTAAATGCTGGCTTTACTTCTTATGTTCATGGCCTGGGCTAGTGACTTCACCATTTGGTACGTCCAATTCATCCTGGAAATTCTGGCTTTTACTACAGCACAGAGAAAAGCTGATCCAGAGCTGAAAAGTGGTTGAGAGTATTAAAACACCATGGTTTCCCTTTTCTTTCTATACTGTCTACCCTAAATCTCAAGCATCCACCACAAACCATCTACATTCTTCACAACGTCTTTATTTTGTTAATTTTTTTAAATTTCAATTTGTTATATATGACAACAGAATACATTACAATTCACATTATACATATAAAGTACAATTATTCATATCTGGTTGTACACAAATAGAGTCACATCCTTCATGTCTTTATACATGCACTTAGGGTAACAATGATCATCCCATTCCACCATCTTTCCTACCTCTATGCCCTCTCCCTTCCCTTTCCCCTTTGCCCTATCTAGAGTTCATTTAATCCTTCCATCCCCTGCCCCCCACAGCATATTATGAATCAGCATCCTTAAATCAGAGGAATCATTCAGCATTTGGTTTTTTGGGATTGGTTAATTTTCACTTATATAATTTCACATTATATTCTCCAGCTCCATCCATTTACCTTCAAATGCCATGATTTTATTCTCTTTTAATGCTGAATAATATTCCATTGTGTATATATACCACATTTTCTTTATCTATTCATCTACTGAAGGGCCTCTAGTTTGGTTCCACAGTTTAGCTATTGTAAATTGTGCTGCTATAAACATTGATGTGGCTGTGTTCTTGTAGTATGATGTTTTTAAGTCATTTGGGTATAGACTGAGGAGGGGGATAGCTGGGTCAAATGGTGGTTCCATTCCCAGTTTTCCAAGGATTCTCCATACTGCCTTCCATATTGGCTGCTAGTACTGCCTCAGTTGCACTCAGTGACAACTCTCTGTCTGAGGACGATTCTCCCCAGTCCACAGGAGACTGTGAGAATCACAGCACCATTGTTATGAAAACTGGCAGCCAACTCCCTACCCCACATTGCAGTCATTGTCTCTTGCACTGCCCTGGTTTTCTGTATCCCCTTTACTTTCATTCATTGGAGTTTTTTTTTTTTTTTATTATTTTATGAATGATTCAACTATGTACTTATAATGTTGTTACAGTTTAAACAGTTTTTCAATGTGTTTATAAAGTAAACATTTTCAAGATATCTCATCTGCCACATTGCCAGAAATGGAATCTAGAAGGAATGAAATGGCAGGAAAGTTTCCTTGTATCTTATTACCTGGTCCTGAAAGATAAAAACAGGGACTCTTTGTGTACGTAACCAAATTCCTATCTGATCCCTACCTGGGATAAAACCAAATAGCTTTTTCTCCCCAGAGAATATGAACATTTAGGAAAAATGTCATAGACACTGGAAAAATACCTATTAAAAGAAGTCTTGAGATAAAGCTTGGGGGATAATCAGATTATAACACATAGATAAAGTCATGAGGATGAATAAAATCATTATGGAAAAGTCACCCATTATAATCCAGGAGAAGAAAATACAATGAGAAAATTAGAAAATTCCGAATGTAAATGGCAAGAGCAGCTATTCTAGGCCTTAAAAGGAAATTATGACGTAGAGTTATCCTTTGGTATCAATAGGGGATTGACACCAACATCCACTGGAGTTACCAAAATCTGTGGATGTTACTGACAGGTTGGTCCTTATCCCCCAAGCCAATTTAATAAGGAAGACTCAGTTTTGAGAAGAAGAAAGAAGGCTTATTGCTTTGCTAGCAAAGGAGAAACACAGGGGACTCCTGTCCAGAGGCTGTGATTATGTCCATAAGGGGAAGATAGGGCTTTTAAAAACACTCTTTAAAGGCTGCATTCCACATGCATCCTGATGGGGTGTTGAAATTCACCTGTTCATTTGGGAGATAGTCATTTCCTAGACCTGGCATCATCTCTTTCCTTTGATGGGCATGGGAAACAGATAACTGGGCCTAGAATGGGAAAAGGCAATCTTGTTCCCCAACCCTAGCCTGGGGAAGGAGAGGGCCAAGAGAATAAGAAAAGCATGTCCATTTTAAAAATAAGCCTCAGTGGCAGAGCAGCTGGGGCTATATTAAAAGCATGAGGTGGACCACTGTTACATGGATGCTCATGTCCTGTATATAAAATCACACAGTGTTTTCATATACCCTACACTTGTCCTCCTCTATACTTCAAATAATCTCTAGATTACTTATAATACTTGATGTTAGTACTATGTAAATATATACTATACTGCATTGTTTGGGAAAAGATGAGAATTTTATTTGAAATATATATGTGCATATATATATGCATATATATGTATATATTATATATGCATGCATATATACATTATATACATACAGTGTCAGTGATGTAAAACAAAAAAAATAATTTTTTAAGCTAAAAGAGTGGTATATTCTATAGAGGAGAAAGACCTCAAATTTTGCAAATTATAAAAAGAGCCCATTAAGAAAATATTGGAACTCAGTCATTGGATTTAGTCAGTAGTTATAGAAACCTGGTTGAGAGGAATTCCAGTAGAGTGATGGACAGGACTGCGAATGCAGTGGATTGATGCATGTATAAACATGCCATAGAAATTGGGGAGTTTATGCTTATTCCGTCCTGAAATCCAGCAACAGGTATTTAAATCTTACTATACATCATCTTTGAATTTTACATAAGCATCTCAAAAATCTATACGTCCCAAACTGAATTTATTCTGTGTCTGTCTTTCTCTCCTTTCCTTCCTCCAAATCACCCTCTTCTAATACTCCATATTTCAGTTAATGTCACTAACTGTGCACTCAGTTTTTCATATCAAAATGGTTCAACTGAAAGTGAGAGTCTATGGTGAAGACTGAAACAGCCTCTACAGCACTCACTCATGCATTAAATGATGGCTATTCCATTTTCTGATTGGTATAACCCCTCAATTTCTGAGGATGGAATGACTTGTGGAGGCAGAAAGGAGGGAGAAAACCATTTCATGGTATTTTTCAAGCTGGCATTTTTGCCACCTAAGGCTTGTGGAAAGCATTGATTGCAATCTCGGTTTCATAGCTTGTAGAGTCAATATTCTCAGATTTAGGCAAACATTTGGGCCTTACTTTTGGGGGCTGTTTTATTTTTATCTTTCTCTGATGCTTCATAAATATTGAAGCAGAATCAACATCTATCGTCAGCTAGCTAAATGTCATTTTACACCAGAAGCCATCTCTCTGATTTGTTTCTTTTCCCCAAACAGATCTTATGTACATATATATTTCAGGTTTCCAAATAAATGAATTAGGACATTGATTGGATTTGCTCCATACCGTGGTGATTTAATATTAGAATGTGTGGTTATCAGAACGGACTGACGATGTCTTTGATGAGAGTATCAACAGTCTAGATTTGATGTGATTTTTTAAAATGGTAATAGAATAAGGAAAGGTATGTAGTCAATTGCATAAAAAGGGAAGAAAGTGCAGTGTAACCTGGGAGTGGATACTCTTTCCAGGTCTCCAACAGTCCTTAGGGGTGTGGCAACTATAGCAGACAGTCCTCCTACAAGGTGACAATTCTGTCTGCTTTTTCCTCCTGTGTGTTACATCCTGATTGTTCTGGTGACTGAGCACCTGCCTCTATACTCAGCAGGTGTAAGAAATAGGTTCACAGCAACCACAATTCATCTCTCAGTGCTCCCCAGGAGGCCAGGAAGAGAAGGCCAATTTTCTTGGGATACCCTCAGCAACCCAAGCTCTATTTCTTAAGAAATCCCTTCCTGGGGAAATAATGTTTAATTTAAAATATTCAGTTTTCCAGTTCAGAAAAAAGCTTTACATTTCTCTTCACATCTTCTTTGAATTCTCTCCTTAAAGTGGTGTGTTTTTTCCTTCTCAAGGCTTCCTGTATTTCTTACTATAATTGTAAATCGGGGATTGATGTTTTTGTAGCAAATTCAAGGGGATCCTTTCTTTTTTATATATATTGGGATGCTGATTTTGCTTATAAATACTTATTAAATGTAAACACACCCTTTTCTAACATTATATGGCATATGAAACTTTTTAACAACTTGCTGTTCTTCCTAGTCAAAAATTTTCACTAAAACTGTTCTTACTCTCTGTTCTCTAAACATGACAACAGGAAATAGAGACATAATGAAAATAGGACATGTTTCACAACTTAAAAGGGGATCTAGATGGCTTAAATAATTATATAGCTATACCAGTGAAGTATTTAAAGAGAAAAAAAATCATTAAGGAAAGAGCTTGAGTGCTAATAGAAATTTCTCAAGTTATACTTTTTCCTATAAACTAAATTTGCTTTCATGTATTTTTAATATTGAAGCATACTATATTTAATAATGGATGTCAAATATTTTGAAGAGTAATGAATAATATGAACTATCGCATAAATTGCACCTTTCCCACTACACATAATAATTGGATTCTAGAAATATTTTGGCAGTATACCTAAGCCCAAGTTAAGAATAATGTCTTCAAATGTGAATTCTTCATTACCATCCCACCCCAGCCTTCCAGCCAGTCTTCCTGGCTCTGCCCTCTCAAGTTATTAGGAGAAAATTTTTTTTGAGAACATTTATATACTCAGAGGCAATAACTATGGCTTCTGAGATCTCACATCTCCCAGCAACACTGATGCTGCCCAATCTAAAGGGTCACATGATGACATGCTGGCTTGAGCTTCTGCCTTGCTAGTATATATGGAGGTTAAATGGAGAATCAGGAAGAGGAAAGACCTGAGGATAAGAGTGAAGGAGTCTGCTTTGGCTGATTATATAACAGACATATTCTGAAATATCTGTTAAACATTAAAAAAAAACTCTAGATCTTCAAATTCAATAATGAATATTTAACTTTTAAAAATAGAAAAACACTATTAATCAAAAAATTTAAAATTTACTTTAGAAGTTGTTTTCTGTTATATAAATGATGATGATAATCATGAGCCAGCTAGATATATATATATATATAAAATATTATATATATAATATTATATATATATAATATATAATATATAATATATATTATATATATAATATATATAATATTATATATATATATATTCTCTAGATATTAGTGAAGAGTGATTTCAAGATATTCCTTGGATATAAAAGTCTGCAGGGCTCAAGTCACTTTTATAAAATGGCACAGCATTTTCATATAATCTGTGCATATCATTTTGTATGTTGTAAATCATCTCTAGATTACTTATAATACATAATACAATGCAAATTCTGTGTAAAGATTTATTATATTAAATTCTTTAGGTATTAATGACAAGGGAAATGTTATACATGTTCAGTATAGATTTGGCCATCATAGGTCTAACTATATAATACATGTCAATAACTGTAACTATAATTTTTTTCATCCATACTTAGTTGAATCTGCAGATGTGGATCCCATAAATGTGGAGGGCCCACTGTCTATTTTTTACATAATTTAGATGGGATCATTAATGCCAATCTAAATGCCTCACCACTTACTGAGAAGTAATGGAAATCATGGACTTTGAAGTCAAGCAGAGATAGCTAGCATTTTTACTACTGCTATATGGAACTAGAAACATTATTTGGCCTTTCTGAGTCTGTTTTCCTCTTCTACTGAATGACAATAAATATACAGTTTCATAGTATGATGAAATTAAATAAAGTAATGCATGTAAAAGGTTACATAGTACCTGGTGAGAAGAGGGGTGCAATGGTGCGATAGTTTTTTACTATTTCTTAGAAGTATTTGCATCATACATTAGCCTTTAGAAGCATTATAGAATAATAGTTAAGAGCCTGCACTTTGCAGCCACTTTTCCTTTATGCAAATGCCAGCTTTGTTTCATTATCTGGTATCTGTGACAATGTGAAAATTACTTAATCTCTCTATTTCTATGTTTCCACATTTGTAAAATAAGGATGATGACAATAGTTTTATATTATAAAAATGTTCTGAGAATTATTTAGTGAATAAGAGCACTTTGCAAGCAATTTTAAATTTTCAACAAATATTAATATTATTGTGCCACTAGTACATATGAAGTAGATGCCAATTTTTGTTTTTCACCAAAGTTCCCCTAAATGCAAGCCATAGAAAGAATGGTGTTCTGTTCAGACCAGATGAATACAGCCACAGAAGGAAAAGCTTCAATCTTGAATCTGCAACTTAAAAACTGTGAGGTCTTTCAATTGCCTCTCATCCTTATCTCAGATTCCTTGCTGCAAAATGAAAGATTTGGACCTATAGGTCTCTAACAGATCTAGTTATCAATACCCTTTGTAAATCCCATAATATGGGTGCTAATAAATGTTCAAGTATATGGAAAGTAGTGATTGAAACAGGAAAAGAGTGTATGCAATGGTAATAGATTTTTTATTATACATTCTGTGGCAGGCAGTATGGTATGAATTTTGCATATATTATCTAAATATTGCCCAGAAATTTAAAATGTCATTGAATATTATCATTGTATTTTCAGAATTAAACTGTAGTAGGACTTTAATAGTTTTCTCCAAACAAATATGTAATAAATAAGGAATTTAACATTTTCTTTGTCAAAACAGAAGATCTCTTTTTCGTGATATCTTCTAGGCTGAATACACATTATTCAGTTCTGAGAAAAGTTGTAATGATTTAAGGAGTATATACATTTTCTCTTGCTAGTGCAATAAATTACCACAAAGTTAGTGGTTCCAAACAACTCAAATTTATTATCTGACAGCTGTGTAGCTCAGAAGTTCTGAGTTCTATAATTCTCTGACATGAGTCTCAATGGGCAGAAGTGAAGGCATTGGCAGAGCTGCATTTCTTTCTAGAGGCTCTAGAGGGGAATCTGTTTTCCCCACCTCTTGAAATATCCAGAATGCTCCCGGCATCCCTTAACTCATGGCCTTGCCTGTGCCTGCAAATCAGCAACACTGCATCTATGTCCATCCTTCCATAGTCAGATTTGCTTCTCAGCGCCACAGCCAGGAAAGGTTTTTTGACTTTTAAGAACCCAAGTCAGTAGACAGGACCTATGCAGAAACTCCAGGATAATCTCGAATCTCAAGACCCTATCTTTAATCATATCCACAAAGTCCCTTTTGCCCTGCCGAGTAACATATTAACAGATTCCAGGCATTAGGACATGGGAATCTTTGATCACTGTACTTTTCCTCCTCAAAGAACTAAAACCAACACCAAAAGCAGAATCCACAACAGGAATCATTCATACAAAATGAAATGTTTTTCTATAAAAGACATTAGAAAGAGAATTAAAAGATAAGTTGTAGTCTAGGAGAAAATGTGGGAAAATGACATATCTAACAAATAACATATACATAGAATATTTAAAGAATTCTCAAAATTTAATCATAAGAAAATAAAGAAGCAAATTAAAATATATAGTTAAATTTAAAAAAAATTGCACAAATATTAACCAAAGAAGAAACATGGGTGACATATATTAAAAATGCTAGACATAAGTTAATCACTAAGTTAATGCAAGTTTGATTCAAAATAGCATGCCATTTTACACTATGAGAATGGCTATACCCACAACATAGCAGTAGTAATGATAATATTTATAATAAAATTATCTTATTGTATAATAATTATCATCTTTAAAATAGGCAATACCAACAGTTAGGGATGATGAGAAGCACCTCAATCTCTGATTTAATGCTGGTGGGAATAAAAAATGTTACAAGAAATGTGGAAAACAGATTGGCAGTTTCTTATAAAGTTAAACATATACTTGCCATATGATCTCAACTCTGGCTTCTATATATTTATTTACTTTAGGGAAATGAAAACATTTTTTACAAGAATCTACATGAAAATTTCTATAGCAAACATCTCTCAGTGAAAATGAAGATAAACTATGATATATTTGTACAATCAAATACTATTTAGAATGAAAAGGATTAATCTACTAACACATAAAAAGCACAGATGAATCTCAAGTACATTAAGTTAAGTGAAAGTCTCAGATGCTATTGTTATATTGTGTGTAACATTATTTAAATGGCATTTTTAAAAGGCAAAACTCTTGGGGAGTAGATGGCATCAGTAATTGCCAAGGGTTTGGGAGGGAAAAGGAACTGACTATAAGGAGAAATAACAGGGATATTTTCAGAGTATATGCTATTCTATTTTCTGATTATTATGGTACTTACATAAATATAAAAAAATCACAGAATTGTTTATTAAACATAGGTTATTTTATTATATTCAAATTTAAGTAAATTTTCAAAATGAGAAAGAGCAGATTAGCATGATAGAATTTATATACCCATTGCAATATCTCATCACATATTAGAAAAGACATTAAAAAGAAAAGGAATGACTCTACTGCCTGAGTACAAATCAATTAAATCACTATGGAAACATCTTATTTGACATTGTATGCTTTATATATACCAAATGATTCTTGTGTATATATCTGAAAGAAACACACATATTGGGTTCATAAAAATGAGTGAAGAAACTTTATAGCAGCATTATTAATGATAGCTCCTAATTGGTATCAGCCTAAATGTTCATCAGTAATACAGTGGTTAAAATAATTGTGGAGCTCTCACGTTCTAAAATGTTATGCAGTAACAATGAACAATCTACCTGCAGCAACTTGCAAATTTTCACAAACAATATTTAGTGAAAAAAATACATTTTGAAAACTGTATTTTCTAAAGATGACACTTGTAGTTCAGATCTTGAATGTCCTCCAAAGGCTCATGTATTGAAGGGTTGGCCTCCAATGAAGCTATGCTCAGAGGTGGGACTTTTGGGAAGCTATTGGAACATGAAGGCTCTGACCTCATCAATGGATTAATCCACTAATGGATTCATCATTGAATGGACGATTGGGAGGTGGTGGAAACTGTGGGAGGTGAAGCCTTGTTGGAGGAAGTAGGTCATTAGGGATTGGAAGAAATAAGTCACTGCAAGTGTGCCCTGGAAGGGTATATTTAGTCCCCAGCTCTTTCCCACTTTCTCTCCCTTTTTGCTTCCTGGCTGCCTGAGCAGACTCCTCTATCACACACTGCCAGTGTTCTGCTTCACCTCAGACCCATAGCAATGGAGCCAGTTGATTAAAGTCTCTGAAACCATGAGTTGACTTCTCTTTCTCAGATATATTTTGAGTTCTCTTTCTCAGATACATTTTCACAATGACAGAAAGCTAACTCAATGACTGTGATGATATCTTGCCTGCCTTCCACCAACTACCCAACTGTATTCAGGCAATTCTTCAATAAGCAAGTCACCATTTTATAATTTTTACTTTACTGTTATTAGTTTTCTTTTGCCCCTTCAAGATAATATTTCTTTGTATAATAGCAGATGAAATCTCACCTTCCAAGCATCTTGATTTTCAATCTTTGTAACTTGCTTCAGTCTTATGAATTCCAAGACTATATGATAAATTTTCATTGTTTATAGCTACTACATTTGTAATAAAAAATCTTAGAGGTGATAAACATAAATGAAGGATTGAGAATGCTTGCCTAGCATGCCTAAGGGCTCTAACCCTTAGTTTAATACCCAGAAGTGGGGAAAAAAAAGTCTCATCAACAATTATAGAAATGCAAAGACAAAAAAAGTAAAATAGTGCTGATTAAGTAGCACACAAAAAATTTAAAGAATGTATTGTATTCATTATTGTAAAGGAGGGTATAATTTGGGCTCGCTCAAATGCTACTGGTATATGTATCAATTATTTAGATAATTTTAGTATAATACATCAAATTTAAAAATTCAGATACTAAATGACCAGAATTTTATCAAATAATCCTATTTCTAGAAAAGTATTTTAAGGAGTTCTGAAATTCAAACCAAAGATATCCAACATTATATTTTTGTAAGAATGAATAAACTGAAACATACCAAATATGCTTTTACAGGTTATAAAACTTATATTAAATGACAATTTTGCAAGCATTAACAAAACTAAGGTCTTAACATACACTTCCATCAAAATAACTCCAAAATGTATATTTGCAACAAGAAAAAGTATTCCAAGAATATAAACACAGCATATTACTTAGCATATAACTAAATATTACAGAACATAATACTTAAATACAATATAACCATATAAATATGTGTATGCAGACACATAGTAAAATAATTTAAATCATAAGCACAAAACTTAATTTTTAATTAATTGAAGTAGAATATATAAATATATATGTATATATGTGCATATCTATACACATATGTATATAAATACATATATATATATATATATATATACACACACACACACATATATACCTTTATTCTTCAATACAAACTTACTCATGTTTATCTTATCCAATTCAAACATGATTCTTTATAAGGAAAATTAAATATAAATGTGTGGCAAACTGCTAGACATATGTAAAATTTAAGTTGTGACAAAACATACAGAAGTGTAAGAAAAACAAAAAGGAATAACAAATAGCATCTACATAATGAGCTTGTAACTCTGAAATGCACATATAATGGCTAGATGAAACCATTCAGCCTGTGCTTGTTTCAGTAGCACACATTAAATTGAGATAATACAGAGACGATTAGCAAATTGAGATAATACAGAGACGATTAGCATGGTCCCCATGCAAAGATGACACACAAATTAACAAAGCATTCCACATTTTTACCAGGAATTCTAGCCAGAGCAATTAGACAAAGGAAGGAAATAAAAAGGATAAAAATAGGAAAGGAAGAAGTCAGATTATCACTGTTTGAAGATGATATGATACTATATTTAGTAGATTCAAAAAGCTCCACCAGAAGGCTATTAGAGCTAATAAACTCAGCTAAGTAGCTGGATACAAAATGAAGATAGAAAAGTCATTAGCTTTCCTATACATTAATAATGAATCTTCTGAGAAAGAAATCAGGAAAATAGTCCCAGGAATAAATCTAACCAAGGAGGTAACAGACCTCTACAATGAGAACTTTAAAACATAGAAGAAATCGAAGACATCAAGAGGGTGGGAAGACCTCTCACGTTCTTGGACAAGCAGAATTAATATTGTTAAAATGGCCATATAACTAAAAGCAACATACAGATTCAATGCAATTCCCATCAGAACACCAGTGATATTCTTTATAAAACTAGGAAAAAAAAAAAAAAAACAGCCCTAACATTCATTTGTAAGAATAAAAGACCCAGAATAGCCAAAGCATTTCTAAGCCCAGAAAACAATTCAGTAGGCATCACAACACTGGATTTCAAACTATATTACAGAGCTATAGTAACAAAAACTGCATAGTACTGGCATAAAAACAGACACATAGACCAAGGGAAGAGAACAGGATACACAATGAAAACCCACACTATACTGTCATCTGATCCTTGATAATGGTGCTGAAAACATACAGTGAATGAAAAACAGCCTTCTTAACAAGTGGTCCTGGGAGAACTGATTATCCATATGTAGATGAATGAGATTAGATCCTTATCTCTCATCCTCTACAAAGGTCAACTCAAAATGGATCAAAGACCTTGGAATAAGGAAAATGCAACTCCTAGTAGACAAGGTAGAGTCAACACTCAAAAATATAGGTGAAGGCAAAGTTTGGGTTGGAATGTCAGATAAGTGCAGGTAGGACTAATACAACATATGGGAAGGAATTTATCTAGAAGAAATTAAGACTGAGATGTGCAATTTATGTTCTAGAAACATGGATTTATATCACCTTATCATCATTTAAAATAAACCCCTACATTCCTTCCCTTCCAGTTCCCATGAATTTACACCTCTGTCTTAGGAGAAAAGCTTATAACAACTGTTGTAGAAAACAAAATTACTCCTTAATCTTAAAAACAAAAAAACAAGACAGAATGGCTGAGTATGACTTTGGCATGACAGCTGCGCAGAGAGAAGTGTAGCCATTGTTACAAAAGAATACCCTGCATTTTATTGCAGGGGCAGAGGAGCCTAGCCCCCTCTGAATGCAGGGAACTCTATAAACTACAAGGAGCAGAAGGTAGGTACATGCTGTGCCGTCACTCATCCTCTGGCATAGAGCATGAGAAAAGTGCCAGCTGTGAATTGCATAATCAGCAGAACCGCAATCATGGATACATTTGATGGGGCCCAGAATCCGGCTAGAAAAAAAAAAAAAAAAAGAAGAAATGTTATTTTAAATGATTGAGTGGCAAATAGAACAGGAGGAAAGAGATGGCTTAGCAACACAACATGGGACTAAAATTCGATTTTAACTTTATATTTAAATAATAGGCAATCATCTGTCTCCTTAAACATTCACCACATCTCTTAAATGCATAAGAGGTGATGTGGTGGATGCTATAATACACTACCTAGTTACCACATCCAGAATGTATTCTCTGACTACCTAGAGTGATGCAGAATGCACCTCCCAGATGACAATCCTTTCAGGGAATTGCTTCAGCTAAAGAAAACTACCCTGAATAAGGTCATGAGCAGCCTATATTTAGGAATATTTATTGCAAGTGAAGAAAGAAAGAGGGGGGGAAGGAAGGAAAGAAAAGAAAAGAAAATAGAAATTAATAAATGAATAAGAAAGCTATCTTCAGCAGAACTACTCTTCAAAAATGAAGGGTAAGCCATGGTATTGCTAGATAAACAAAGCTGACAGAATTTATTACTAGTCTTAAAAAAATGCTAAATGTGATCTTTACAGAGACTTTCAGGAATCCATTAGATAGCATTAGGATTTTTCAATAAAATAGATCAATTCCTAAAAGATACAATCTACAAAATTGATGCAAGAAGAAATGCAAAATCAAATTCACACAAATAAATTAAAACAAAGAAAATACTTCATATAATGAAAAGCCTAGTTCTGAAGGACACCCCTGATGAACTCTACTAACCATTTAAAGAAGAATCAACAACTACTCTTCAAAAGCTCTTACAAAAACTAAAAGAAGAAAGAATACTTTCCGACTCATATTTTGAAGCTATTATTACCATAATCATTTCTTTTCTAGGGTTTTATTTTTCATGGTTTTAGTCATCGACTGTCAACCATGTCCTGAAAATATTAAATGGAAAATTTCAGAAACAAAAAATTTATATATTCTAAATAACTTTCTATTGTAGTATATTGTTTTAATTTTTATCATAACATTAGTTATCGTTGTTCATTACTGTGTCTAATGTATAAATTAAACTTTATCATGGGTATGTATGTATAGGAAAAGACAGCATAAATAAAGTTCTATGCAACAGATTTCAGGCATCCACTAGGTTTTAGAATGTAATCCCTGGAGATATAGGGGAGATATTCAGCTCTGATATCAATACCAGACAATGATATAGTAAGAAAAAAAATATTGTTTTGCTTTACAGATCAAAAATTTTCTACAAAACACTACAACAACACCAGCACCATATAAAAGGAATATAAAAGGAATTACACACTGTGAACAAGGATAATTTGTTTTAGGAAAGTAACATTGGTTCAATATGCTAAAGTTGATCAATAAAAGGGGCTGGGTGCGGCACATACTTGGAATCCCAGGTACTTGGGAAGGTGAGACCGGGGGACTGCTTAAGCCCAGGAATTCAAGGCTAGCCTGAACAACATATGAAGGCCCTGTCTCAAAAAGAAATAATAATTAATCAACTTAATAAATGATAATAGAACCAAGGAGAATAAAATGATTATTGTCGTGGAAGCAGAATTGCCATTTGACAAAATGCAATACCATCTCACGGTTTGAAAGAACAAAATCAAAACCAAACTAGGAATAGAGAAGAAAATTATCAACCTTAAAAAGAGCATCTACAAAAAACAAACAAGCAAAACTCTCAGGCAACAGAATATTTGGTAGTAAAAGGTTAAATATTGCCCAAGATCAGAAACAACCCATGGATGTCTACTCTCATATAATATATCATTAAATATATCTCAAATGATCTTGGCACCCTTATTAAAAATCAACTGGTTGGTGGTACATGACTGTAATCCCAGTGGCTCCTCATATCATATACAAAATTATCTCAAAATAAATCAAAAATCAACATGTCAAAAACAAACTATAGAATATTTAAAAGACAGCATATGGGTAAATACTATTTAACTTGAGTTAGGCAGTGGTTTCTTACACCACAAGTAAGAAAAAAATAGACAAATTGAGAAATTTTATGCATAAAAATGCATTATAAGGAAATTGAAAAAAATGATCCACAGAAAACGAAAATACTTGCAAATTTTATATCTAACAAAAGTATAGAGTCTTAAATATAGAAAGAACTCTAAAAATTCAACAGCAATGACAAAAAATACAACCCAGGCAAGCATGATGGTGCATTCCTGTCATTTCATCTACTCAGGAGACGCAAGAGACCCACAAATGTGAGGCCAGGCTGGGCAAAACTTTCAAAAAAAAAAAAAAAAGAAAAGGGGATATAACTGAACATGACTATGTAGGAAATACTTGCCTAACGTATAACATGCACAAGTCTCTAGCATAAAGAATATAAAACTTAACAAATTGATAATTTCAATAAATATTTTTCCTAAAGAGATATACTGATGGCCAACAAACATGAAAAGAATTATTATTATTAGGCCAACAAACATGAAAAGAATTATTATTTAATGAATTATTATTCATTAAAGAAATGGAATTCAAAATCACAATGCAACAATTTCAAATGCATTAAGGTGGTTATCACTTTTTATAAAAGGAGGACTAAATATTGGGGAAGATGTGGAAATATTGAACTTCTCACAATTGACAGCAGAAATCTAAAATGTGTAGTATTGTGAAAGATAAGGTGCGAGTTTCTCAGAAGGTTAAGCATAGATTTACTATATGAGAAAAAAATGCCTGCCCTAAATATATATTCAAGAGAACTGAAAATATATATTTATCCCAAAATTCATATATGAATATTAGTAAGTAATATGAGACATAATAGACACAGCTCAAATATCTACCAAATAAAGAATGAGGAAGCAAGTGAGGAATATCTATACAATAGAATTTTTTACTCACAAGAGGAAATTATGTACTGATTTGTGCTACAACATAGATTAATCTTGAAAACATACTGAAAGAATCTAGTTTCAGCTGGGCATGGTGGCACATGCCTGTAATCCTAGCAGCTCTGGAAGCTGAGGTAGAAGGATTGTGAGTTTAAAGCCAGCCTCAGCAACTTAGCAAGGCCTTAAGCAACTCAGTGAGACCCTGTCTCTAAATAAAATACAAAAAAGAGCTAAGGATATGGCTCAATGGTTAAGTGCTCCTGAGTTTAATTTCTGGTCTCCCCATACCCCCCCAAAAAAGAATCTAGTTTCAAAAGATCACTTATATTATTCCATTTGTATGGTATGTCCGGAGTACGCAAATCAATACAGACAAGAAGTCGATTAGTAGTTGCCAGGGAATGGGAGTGACAGCTGATGGATACTTTCCGCATGGCGAAAATTTTCTATAGTTCTATAGTTGTGATGTGTACATAGCTTTGTTCATATACTAAAAACCATTGAATTATGTTCTTAAAATGGTGAATTTAATGATATGAACTGTATTTCCACTGAAAAAAGAAAATGAAGTAATGTTTATGAAATAAAGAAATAATATGGAATGTGGACTTCTGTGACATGTGGATTTCTTTTGAACTATGGTAGCAAATTTGTAAGAATTTTAGCATTTCTCACTTCTATCACCATAAACTAATGGTGTAAAACCATAAAACCAATTATTTTTTGTTTGTTCGTTTGTTCTTTGGTACCAGGAATTGAAATCAAGGGCTCTCAACCACTGAGCCACATATCCAGCCCTATTTTGTATTTTATTTAGATACAGGATCTTTGAGTTGCTTAGCACCTCACCCTTGCTAAGTCTAGCTTTGAACTGCCTCAGCTTTCCCAAGCCTCTGGGATTACAGGCATGTGCCACTGCACCCAGCCTGGATTACCAATTCTTGATCTGTTTCAAGATGATTGCATAAAGATAGAATGGAAATGAACTTCAGTAAAACTCATTCTTTTTGTTTTTCCTGTAATTTGACTTCATGTCAGGATGCAGAATAATGTTCCTTAGTATTTACTACCTAAACCCCAGTGAAGATAAATATGTTTTAATAAATATTATATTCTGGGGGAAAAATCATTTTATAGGTAAAGTAATTTAAATCGTGTGGATTGCCTTGTATATCCAAAGTCAAAAATCTGGTAAGGCATTAGCTACCATTTGAAATTGATGTCTTTTAAAATCTAGCTATATCCTTTTCCTACAGTATTTCCATCTTATCCTCATTGATATGGAAATGTAGAATATTAATGCCTGAATTAAGGCCTCATCATTTATGGCCACACTACACCATCAATACCATGTTATCAGTGTCAACATATATGGGTTGTCTGATTTGGACATTTTAAAAATAATCAGATAGGTGGGAGTAGCAGAATCAATATATCATAATATAATAAATGTAAGAAAATTCTTCCATTTATACTTAATCATAACAAGGTGTAGATAATAATATTTATGAGGAAAAACAATCACAAAAGGAATATCTTCTCCATAGGAAGAACCTTCATGACTCCATCTCAGGGATGTAAGTTCACCTTCAGCTCTCCTACAATTTCAAGGTGAATTTTCTAGTATAGGCAGCTACAGTTAGTTGGCCTTTTATACCAGTATTCCATGGCCCTTGATCCTTTACTCAAGGAAAATATACATATTAATAAAGAGTTAAATCAGAGAGTAAGATCATTGTAGATTGGGGGTTCATGATTTTACTAAATAATTCTATAATAAATATAGTTTGAGAAGTCTTACCTCTGGTCATTTTTTTCTCTTAATGCATTATATCAAGAATTTGCATCTGAAATGTCTCCCAAAGTCTCAAGTGTTGAAGTCTTGGTTCAAAGCTGGTAGTGCTATTGGGAGGTGGTGGAAACTTTAGGAGGTAGGGCTGAGTTAGAAGTGGTAGGTCATAGGGACATGATTTTGAAGAGTGTATCTCCCTGCAGCCCCATTCCTCCCTCTCTCATTCATTCATTCTCTCTCTCTCTCTCTCTCTCTCTCTCTCTCTCTCTCTCTCTCTCTCTCTCTCTTTCCTGACTGCCTTGTGGTGAGCAGTTCTGCTCCCCACAATGATGTTATGCCTTACTTACGGCTCAAAATGACAGAGCTAGTAACCATGGATTGAAACCTCTGAAGCCATGAATGAAAATACAGCTTTCCACCTTTAAACTGATTTTCTCATGTTTTTTTGTCACAGTGATGGGAAGCTGACTAATGCCCATAGAGTGAAGGCAAAGTGAGAACTTTTAGTTATCACCACTCTTCTGTCTGTTAAATCCAGAATTGGGCCTAGCCTTAGTAGTGATTTCCACTAAGATTGCATCTTTCTTCTATATTCAGGTCATTTTTATGAGCATCTTAAAGGGAATTAGTAAAAAAGTTTTCCATATATTTTCCTGCAGATTCTTAGCCAGGTATCCAAGACAGTGCAGAGAATTCCATCTCTGGTGTCTTTGCTTTGCAGCAAGTTTTATTCTCTCTAATCCAGCACTAGTTCCTCCCCAGTGAAACACTCCCTATCACTCTACACACATAGATACACAATGCAGAGGAAATACTTTCCTGGCCTAGATCCCTTAATATTTTTTTTTGTTGTTATTGTTGCCATCCTTTTGTTTGTTTTTACCACCATGTTCTATTTGCCCTGTTTGATTCTGTAACTTCTGAATTCCAGAAAATACACAGAAGCATGCTTTACTGTATGATGGAAAAGGATGACTTGAGTGTGTTTTATAAAAGAAAATTGTGTCTCTCTGACTGGTAAAAGGTGACCAGAGAAGTTAATGAGGAATAAAGTCAGGTAGCTCCATAAACTAATGTACTTGAATTCTTAACAGCTTTTCATATAAGTTACCACATAAGGAACCTAACAGAAAGTATAACTAGCTTCAGGCTGAGACAGTTGGATTGAATGAAAAACTAGAGAAGTAATAGGTTCAGGAGACAAAGCTTCTCTGAGGCATAGAGGAGGGTGTTCAGAGTTCTAGAAAGTTAATATCTGAAGTGTCAATAACATCCCAAATGAAAAAGAAAAAGAGAAAGACCAAAATCCTTCACTTAATTAGCCCATGCCACAAGTCATTGTCCAAAAGAGTGGAAGACCTCAAACATTTATGATGGAGCCTTAAACCAATATAATTCAACTTTAATTGTTATTTGTGCTATATAGTTCATATAGTAGGCTAATATAATTCAGGTATTCATTAAAGTTTAATAATAAATAGTTTAGTTCTAATTGATGCTTGGTAGTAAGTATAAGACTGATTTAAACATAAGTTCTAAATGCAGAATAGACACATTGGCAAATCAGCAGCTTCCAAGGATAAAAGAAAAAAAAATCAAGCAAAATCACAAAATGACAATACATGAGGATGCTGAGATATGTTTGAGCAATAAAGGTAAAGATGCTAAGTTTCCAACTCCAAGTGTCAGATTTGGAATTAATTTCATATATATCTTGCCAGCTAAAATTCAGAGTATGTTATATAACAATTCCTAGATGGGTAGGGACAGATTCATCTGCACTGCATGTGATCATACTTGGAAGTTATGAAAGTTATGATCAACATGAAAGAAGTCCTGAGGTTAACTACATGCTCCTTGCTTTCAGAACTCCAATAAAGGATTTAAGATATTTGCTTGGGGATGAGCTCATAGTGGAGGTAAACTCTTTAATCATTTGTGACTTATAATTTGTCCTGATAATTGAGATCTTAATGCCTGGTTGAATTTTATCTTTTCTCCTGTTAAAATTCCCTTCAACATTTGAAACAAATACTTAGCAACATATACAATGTTAAAAACAAGTGGGAAAACACATCAAATAGACTATAAGTTTAAAATTATTTCTGGCCCATGCAGCTAGGATTATATCATCTATCTTGCCTTGAAAACATATAAATTAAAGAGTATGATGAAACTTCAGGCCAAATTCAGAAATCTAAGAGTGTTCCTGTCAGATTCTGGAAGGAATTTCCACTAAATGTAGACAATTGGATATAAATTAAAGAAGAAATGTTTTCAATTTGTGATGTATGAAGATGTGTGACTGATAAAGAACTAATTTAACAGTTACAAGACAAATATCCTTTTAATTATTTGCCACAAAGTACTAATTTTTTAAATTATTTTATTTCATAATTATCTGAAATATATTTAAAAAGCATTTAATATCATTGAAGAGCACACAGTGAAAGTGATTTCACCCCTATCATCCATGTAAATTTTTCCAGGAGACAAACACAAATTGTTCATTTTTAATGTGTGTGAATGTGTGTGTGTGTGTGTGTGTGTGTGTTACAGAGGAGGCTGGAGGGGGCAATATTGAAAGGGAGGGAGAGAGGAAAGGAGAATTCAATCTAATATTTGTATTATCCATTTTTAGAGTGAAATATTATCCATTTTTAGACTAAAATATTTTCCAAATTAATTCCATACCTTTTAAAAATAAATGTAAAAATATATTAATGTCATCAATGTGGCAGAAATAGATTCACTTCATTCCATTTAATACCTGTGTATTGTCCATCACATGAACATACTTCTTTTCCTACTATTTTGTTCCCAATCTTTCAGTTATTCACCACTAACTATGATGTTAACTGTGGGCTTGTCACTTTGTTGTGTTGTGATACATTTCTTCTATGCCTACTTTATTGAGAGTTTTTATCACAGATACTAAATTTTGTCAAAATCTCTTTTTGCATCTATTGGGATCACCATGTGGTGATTCTTTATTTTGTTAATATGGCTTATCATGTTTATTGATTAACATATGGTATACTATTCTTTCATCCAATGGATAAATTCTATGCAATAGTGACTAATGATCTTTTAATATACTGTCGAAATAGGTGTGCTACTATTTAGTTAAACACTTTTGTGTCTGTGCTTATCATTTTTGTAATGCTTATCTGGATTTTTATCAAAGTAACATTGACTTTGTAAAATTGGTTTAGAAGTATTTCCTCCTCTTTGACTTTTTGAAAAAAAATTGAGAAAAATCAATAACAGCTCTTCTGCAAATATTTGGTAGAGTTGAGCAGTGAAGCCCTCAAGACCTGGACTTTTGTTGAAAGGAGACTTTTATTGCTGATTCAATCTCTGGCTCATGACTCTTATGTTCATATTTTCTATTTTATCATGATTCAAATTGGTATGTTGCATGTCGCTAGGAATTCATTCATTTCTTCTAGGTTATCCATTTTGTGGATATATTACTGTTTATAGTAGTCTTTTGTGATCTTTTACATTTCTGTGATAAAACTTGTAATGTTTCCTCTTTCATTTCTGATATTTGAATCTCCTTTTTTCTTGTTAATCTAGGTAAAGACTTGTCAACTGTATTTATATTTATAAAAAAACATAATCTTTAGTTTCATTGATCTTTTCTGTATATTTTTATCTTTATTTCAGCATTTCCACTCTGATCTTTGCTATTTCCTTCTTTCTGCTATTTTGGCTTACTTTCTTCATCTTTTTCTAGTTTCTCAAGGTATAAGATTAGAATGTATATTTGATAACTTTTTTCCTTTTTATTCTTCTTCTCTTCCTCCCTCTCCTCCTCCTCCTTCTGTGTTAGATTTCCATCTCTGTGATAATGTATCTTAGATAAATCACTTAAAAAGAGAAAGACTTCATTTTGGCTAGTGGGCTCAGAGATTTTAGTCCATTATCACTTGGTTTCATTGCTTCTCGGCTCGTGGTGAGGCAGAGCACTAAGGTCGGAAGAACATGATTGAGCAAAGTGGCTTACCTCATGGTGGTCAGGAAGCAAAGAGATGCTCTCTTACATTACAAAGTACCTCCTCCTAAACTCACTAAGCTGTAAATCAATAAGTGGATTAATCCATTCACAATTTCCGAACAGTCATGATTCTATCACCTCCCTGAGAACCAGCCTCTGAACATTGCTGCACTGGAGGACAATCCTTCAACAAATGAGCTTTTGGTGAACACATGAAATCCTCACCATAACATTCTTCCCCTGACTCCAAAGGCTCATGGCCATCTTGCAAGACAAGTTGCATTTAGTCTACTCCTATGATTCTCCAATGTTTCAGCAGTTCCAGCATTGCTCAAAAAATTTAAGTCCAAAGTCTCCTTTGAGAATCAAGCAGGCTCTTAGCTGTGAGTTACTATACAAGTCAAAATACAAGTTACATACATATTTCTAAGACACAGTGGCACAAGGTAAACATTTCTATTCAAAAAAAAAAAAGAAATAGGAGCATAGATATGAAGGATTACATTCAAACAAGATCAAAACCTAGCAGGGCAAGCATTAAATTCAATAGTCCCATGTCTAGCATACGGGAAACTTAATGGAATGATGTGAACTCCAAGTATCTTGAGCAGCCTTTCTTCTATGATCTTGCTAGTAGAAGCCCACATGACCTCTTTCTAATACTGGCTTTGCTTGCTGCTTACAACTTCTCTCAGAAGGCACTGCGTGTTCCTGGAATCTCTAACTTCCTGGTGTCTTGATTGTGGCTTTGGCTTCATTCACACAGCTTCCTGCATCACCCATTCAGTGGCTGCAGTCATGGACTCTGACCTTGTCACAAACTTCCTGACCTTCTAGGCTCTCCTTTGAAATCTCATTGGAAGCTTCATTGACCCCATAACTCTTATATTCTGCATACAAAACTCATACTATTTAAATGATGCCAAGATGTGCCCAAAGCATGGTCAGTATCCAGAACACTTTGGACCAAAGCTTCAGTGCCTGGATGGCTGAATGTGGGGAAATAAATCCCCAGAAAACAAGTCTCTAGGCAGCCTTGTGCCAATTCCCAGTATATTTCTCATTTTTATATGATACTTCATTAACACTCTATACTGTCCACATTCCTATCAGTATTCTGGTCTTTTGAATACTCATCAGAATAACCCATCAAGCTGTGCTTATAAAACTCCAGAACTTCTATAACCTGCATCTCCAAACTTTCTTATTTAGCAAGTGCAGACCACTTCCAAAGGCTTGTGATCCACATCATTAGATACAATCACAGTAACAAATCTAATCTCAGTACCAAATTTTTTATTCTATTAGTTTTCCATTGCTATGACAAGATACAAATTAAAAGGTAGGAATATTTACTTTGGCTCAGAGTTTTAGAGGTTTCAGTCTGTGATCACCTGACTCCAGTTTTTCTGGGCCTATGATGAAACAAAACATCATGATAGAGAGTGTATGGTGGAAGGGCTAGGGATATAGCTCAGTTGATAGAGTGCTTGCCTAGCATACACTAAGGCCCTGGGTTCAATCCCAAGCAGCACACACACACACACACACACAAAGGGAGTGCATGATGGAGCAAAGCTGCTCACCTTATAGCAGTTAGGTATCAACAAGAGAGCTCATTTGCATGAGAAATTAATCCATTCAAGAGGTCAGAACCTTCATGATCCAATCTCCTGAGACCACCTCTGAACACTGCTACACTGGGGACAAAGCCTCTAACACATAAACTTTTGGGGAATATTTAAGATTTGAACTCTGATAACCGCTTTTCCTTCTTCTCCTTAATGTAGTAAGATTCACACTTAGGACTGATTTTCCTGCATCCCATGAGTTTCAATATGCTATGTTTCCCTTTTCATTTGTTCCAAGATAGTTTTAATTTCCCTTTCAATTTTTTTTCTTTGACAAATTTGTGGTTCAAGGTATACTGTTTACTTTCCACATATTTGTAAGTTTTTCATAGTTCTTCCTGTTTTAATTTCTACTTGCATTATATTATGAACAGGAAAAAATTTGAAAGAATTTTAGTTTTCATAAATTTCTTAAGACTTATATTGTAACCAAACTTACAATCTATTCTGGGGAATTTTTCCAGTTCGCATAAAAAGAAAGTACTTTCTTTTACTATTGGATGGGATATTCTGAAAATGATTTGTAGGTTCATTTAGTCTAAAATATAGTTCAAGTCTAATGTTTTTATATTGATTTTCTGCCTGATAATCTATCCAATTGTAAAAGTTGAGTAAAGTCTCCTGCTATTATAGTATTATAGTCTATTTCTTCCTTCAGATTTTTAAAATTTTGGTTGATATATTCAAGTGTTCCAATGTAGTGTGTGTACACACACACACACAAACACACACACACATGTAATTGATATATACTCTTGATGAACTGAGCACTTTATCATTATATAATGACTTTTCATATTTTACAGTTTTTGATTTAAAGTTTGTTTTATCTAATAAGTATAGCATCCTTTCCTCTCTTTGGATTTCATATATGTGAAATATCTTTCTCCATATATTCATCTTCAGTTTTTTTGAGTCCTTAAATTGAAGCAAGTCTCATAAGGAATGTTTAGTTGGAGAGCATTTTTTTCCTTTATGCAGTAATTCAATGTATATTAATTGAAAAATTTAATATATTCTTATTCAAAGTAATTATTGAGGTCTTACTGATGTCATTTCATTAAATGTTTTATGATTAATTTGTATAAACTTTGTTGTTCTTTTTCTTTCTTTGTGATTTGATGATTTTTTTCTATTGTAGTATGCTTTGATTATTTTTTGTCTTTTGTATATCTGCTAAAAAGTACTATCACGTTACATGAACTTACATAAAATATACTAAACTAATAGCAGACTACTTTTTTAGAGAGAGAGAGAGAGAGAGAGAGAGAGAGAGAGAATTTTTTTTTAATATTTATTTTTTTTTTTTTAGTTATTGGCAGACACAACATCTTTGTTGGTATGTGGTGCTGAGGATCGAACCTGGGCCGCACGCATGCCAGGCGAGCGCGCCACCGCTCCAGCCACATCCCCAGCCCGAGAGAAAATTTTTTAATATTTATTTTTTAGTTTTTGGTGGGCACAACATCTTTATTTTATTTTTATATGGTGCTGAGGATTGAACCTAGCGCCCCGCACATGCCAGGCAAGTGCGCTACCGCTTGAGCCACATCCCCAGCCCAATAGCAGACTATTTTTAGCTAATAACAACTTAGCCTTGATTACTTGAACACTTTTACTTTCCACACACATTTTATATTTTATGCTGTATTTTTCTTATTGTAATAAATTATTGTAACCATAGTTGTTTTTAATAGCTGTCTTAATATTCATACTAGAGATATAATTGTTTTTCATCCCACTATTTCTTTGTTAAAATGTGTTTTTAATTTGAGTTCATGTGAAGCTTACTTTTACTAGTGAGTTTTATATTTTTACATTGCTATTTAGTGACCTTTCATTCAGCTAAAGGAATACTAAAGGGACTCCTTTAGCATTTATTTTAATCTAGGATGATGATTACACACACACACACACACACACATAATTAGCCTAAAACACTGAATATAATTAAACATTGTAAATAGCTGGAGATGTAGCAGAGATAGAGTGCTTGCCTTCCATGAGTGAGGCCCTGTTTTCAATCACCAGCACCAGACACAAAACAAAATCTTACTATAAAACTATGGAAATAAAAGTAACAAATGGTTAATGGAACAGAATGGAAATAAATTTTTTCTTTGTAGGAATTTAGTACATAACAGAAGAGCTTTTTCAATACAGTAATAGAAAAAATTTTCAATAATTTCTTGTAGAAAATTGGATAAAATAAAATGAAACTTTTCACAAAATGAAAAAAAAATCAAACTTTCAGAAATATTAAAAAATTTGTTTAAAAATATATAATTGCTGTGATACAGAAGGCCTTCTGAATTGACACACAAAACCAAGAACCCGATTAGGAAATAAATTAATTGTGCTAATATTTAACAACTTTCCAGGACAAATGGCCACATAAAAGTACTAATAAAATTAGAAAACTGACTTAATAAAATATGCAAAACATATTAAAAGTGATACAGAATTTGGAGATTATAAAAAAAAAGATCGCCTAAAAATTTAAAGAAAAATGCAAATGTTCAATTCAGTCAAATAGTTAATTAATATAATAAAATATTCTCAGCTCATAATAAACAAGTAAATGAAAATATAATATCAATCTGGCAAAAATTAAAAATTGATAAACTTCATGTTTGAAATAGCTATCAGCTTTTCAATATTCATGTGATTCTATAAAACTAATGTTTATCAAATTATAATATGAATCACTGGGATTTCGTGTTAAAATGCAGGATTTTGAGCCAGGTGTGGAGGACATGCCTGTATTCCCAGCATCTCTGGAGGCTGAGACAGGAGGATCGAAAGTTCAAAGCTGGCCTCAGCAAGTGCAAGGTGCTTAGCCACTCAGTGAGATCCTGTCTCTAAATAAAAATCGGGTTGGGGATGTGACTTAGTGGTTGAGTGCCCCTGAGTTAAAATCCCCGATACCCCATCCCTCCCCACAAAAAGCAGGATTTTGAAACAGAACATCTATAAAGAAGTTTTCCAGAAAGCACCCATGTTGTATGTGTGCCACTAGTCTACAAAACATAATTTGGTAAACTCTAAGATGCATTTCTAAAAAGATATCCTGGAGTATGAATTTTGCTTATACACAAATACATACTTACTAAGATGTCTGTTGTGGGTTCATTTTTAATTCTGGAAAATTGAAAATCATCTCAATATTTATCAAAGATAGTAATGTCTCTATAAACTAAAGGATAACCATACTTTAGGTTTATCTTACAGTACTGTAAAAAGATAAAAAAAACAGCTAACTGTATTGATAGAAAAACAGATCTTCATTAAGAGACCAAGACCAAATTATACTAGGAGGTATGCAGCATAATTTACCTACATATTATTCTGGTCATGAGGGTGAGAAGCAAAGGTACCCAGGTCAGGGGGCATGCCTATGCTGCCTGAAGGTATAGAAGAACAAAGATGGTAATTGCTAAGGTAAATTTCTCTGATGACAATTGTGAAGTTTCAATTCAGGGGACACAATTACTGATACAGCAAGGAACTCACTCAAGTTGGAATAATCCAAATAATTACAAAAGTATGATATCTACTTTTTATTCCATTTCCACCTCGAGTTTATATCCCCCTTATTTTAAATTCCATTTCTACCTCGAGATTACTATCCCCTTTATTTTTTATCTGTTCAGGGATTTTGTTGTTGTTTTGTAAGTAATAAGGTAAATATGTATGATATGGTAGAACTGGTTTTGAAATTTTGATGTTTTCTTATAGCAAAATAATTAAAGCATTACAAAAATATGACTTCATTTAGAATATCTTAAAACTTAATCAGCTTGACATCACACTCTGAAACCAAATTTCAATTTCAAGCATATGAGAAATCATGAGGAAGAAGATGAAATGGACTAAAATTTCTTATTCTAAAAGATAATCACTTAAAATCAGTCTCTCAGAACTGATGGGAAGATTGAAGACTGCCCCCACTAGCCCCATGGAAATTTCAGAATAGAAAAATTTAAGTGCAACAGCATTGGTCCAGGACACTTAAAGTGGAGTTGGGATTTGATTTTGTTGCATATGGATTTCCAGTTTATCCAGCACCATTTGTTGAATATGCTATCTTTTCTCCAGTGCATGTTTTTGGCACCTTTGTCTAATATAAGATAACTGTAATGTTGTGGGTTAGTCTCTGTGTCCTCTATTCTGTAACATTGGTCTGCCAGTCTATTTTGGTGCCAATATCATGCTGTTTTTGTTACTTTTGCTCTGTAGGATACTTTAAGGTCTGTTAGAGTGATGCAACCTGCTTCATTCTTCCTGATAAGAATCACTATAGATATTCTGGGTCTCTTATTTTTCCAGATGAATTTCATGACTGTTTGAGGGATGCCTTTGGGATTTTGATTGGAATTGCATTAAATCTGTATACTAATTTTGGTAGAATGGTCATTTTGACAATAATAATTCTGCCTAAGAGCAAAGTAGATCTTTCCATCTTTGAAGATTTTCTTTGACTTTTTTCTTTAGGGTTCTGTAGTTTTCATTATATAGATCTTTCACCCCTTTTGTTAAGTTGATTCCCAAGTATTTTTTTTTTTTGAGGCTATTGTAAATAGGGTAGTTTTAGTCTTTTTCATTTCTGAGGATTTATCACTAATATTCAGAAATGTCTTTGGTTTATGGGTGTTGATTTTATATCCTGCTACTTTGCCAAATTCATTTACTAGTTCTAGAAGTTTTCTGGTGGAACTTTTAGAGTCTTCTAGGTATAGAATCATATCGTCAGCAAATAGTGCCAATTCAATTTCTTCTTTTCCTATGTGTATTCCTTTAATTTCTTTTGTCTATCTTATTGCTCTGACCAGTGTTTCAAGAACTATGTTAAATAGAAGTAGTGAAAGAGGGCATCCCTGTCTTGTTCCAGTTCCCCTATCTCTCACCATGCACAAAACTCAATTAAAAATGGATCAAGGACTTAGAAATACAACTAGAGAACCTGTGTCTAATAGAAGAAAAAGTAGGCCCTAATCTCCATCATGAGGGATTAGGCCCCAATTTCCTTAATAAGACTCCTGTGGTGCAAGAATTAAAATCAAGAATCAATAAATGTGATGAACTCAAACTAAAAAGTTTCTTCTCAGCCAAAGAAACACTCTGTTAGGTGAATCAAGAGCCTACATCTTGGAAGCATATTTTTAACCCTCACACATCAGATAGAGCACAAATCTCTAGGGTATATAAAGAACTCAAAATATTAAACACCAAAAAAAAAAAAAACCCACATAACCCAATCAATAAATTGCCCAAGGACCTGAACAGACACTTCTCAGATAATGATATACAATTGATCAACAAATATATGAAAAAATGTTCATCATCACTAGCAATTATAGAAATGCCAATCGGGGTGGATCCGGGATGGCTGAATAGAGGAGGTACTATTTCTGGCTGCTCTGTGGAATTAAACCAAGAAAACAGGTGGCATCCCCACAAGCTCTCACCTAGACAGAATAAAACATCTCAGAGCATATGACAGGACACCTATACAGCAGATTTTCACAGAAACCATCAGAGCTGCGACCACCTGTGCAGAAATCAGAGCCTCTGAGATCCAGTAAGACTTCAGACTCCTGACCCAAAGCCCACAGTTCTAGTGCACTCAGCTCTCAAGCAGAGTAACAGAAACACCTAATTAGCTGTCCTCGGTTCCCACACAGGCCACAAGGCTTCAATCTAGCCACAGCACAAAGCCATTCCAGCTCCCCCCACCTCACCAGACATCCAGGGGCTGGAAACTGACAGACTCCATCTTGGAAAATCCCTCTTGCCATTTTTGGTGGGCATAGCTATCAGCACAGATCTCAGTTTGAACAGGCACCTGGTTCCCAACTTCCTATCCCTCCCACCCTCCCCAGCTGCAATTACTCAGCACAGTGAATACCCAGCACAAAATCCACTCTCAGCTGAATGGGAGTGCAGTGTGACCAGGGCACCGCCCACCTGGCACAAGCCCAAGAGTGAGAGGCACCCCAGTTGAGACCTGATAAGCAAAGGAAGGGAGGGGTCTAGTGACATAAGAGTGAAAAACCTGAAGCAAATCAGAGAAACCAGGATTGGGAAGCTCCAGGCAGGAGAAGGAGTTAATAGGGGGTGCAGGGCTCAAGTCCTCTCACTCTGGTTAAGACAACTCCACCTACTGGAAGAGAAAAAAAAGCAGAAAGGAAATGGAATCCTAAGAAGTTTGTTTGCTGTTGTTATTGTTGTTGTTTTCTTTATTTTTTTATTATTCTCTTTCTTTTTTTCCTCTTTCTTCTCTCTTTTTTCTTTCTTTCTTTCTTTCTTTCCTTTTTCTTCTTTCTTCTACTTGCACCCTCCAAACTTTACTATTTTAACAGCCTGTAATTTTCTAAATACATTTTTGTGTCTGTTTTTATGTACTCTACTGTCCTCCCATGTACTTGTCTATTCTAAATAACTTCCTGTCTATTCCCCTCCTTCTAACCCTCTAGTATTCTCCTTCAAACTTCCTGAAGTAAATTAATCCCATACCCTCACATCTTTCCCCCTTAGCATATTGTCCTATGCCTGTCACCTAGTTCACTGTCTGCCAACAGAAACTGTACACCTTTTATAAAACTACTGATTGTATTTTAAATAATAATTGAATCCAACATTTTTGTACATAGACACCAAATATAAATGTCTTAAAAACAATAATTTGTTCATATGTGATGTACTTTTGATATTAGGATCTGTTAACATTGCTCTTTCCAACAAAGGAGGGATCTTGGAACCATAAAAGAGAACTACAAATCTATAGGGTAAAAACAATAACACACCAGTCACATAGACCATGGGGGAAAAAAATAAAACGTGAGCAACATGAAAAGAAAAAGGAAGAAAGTACAACAAATAATTTAAGACAACACATGATTAGAAGAATTGACAGCTACAGAGAAAGAATGACAAAGACTTAAGGATATAAATGAATTCATTGTTTTGGGATCTCAAAGAAGACATTAGACAACCAATACAGGCAGCAAAAGATCACTTTGTTAATTAGCCAATGAGCTACATAAACAAACCCAAGAAGCAAAAGATCAACTCAACAGGGAGATAGAGGTTATACCAAAAAACAAACAAACAAACAAAAAACAGAAATCCTTGAAATGAAGGAAATAATAAACCAAATTAAAATTTCAAACAAGAGCATAACCAATAGAGTAGACCACTTAGAAGATAGGACATCAGACAATGAAAGATAAATTATATCATCTTGAAAAGAATGTAGACAGCACAGTGAAAGTGATAAGAAACAATGAGCAGAATATCCAAGAAATATGGGATAGCATAAAAAGACCAAATTAATAGTTACTGGGAAGAGAACAAACAACCCAATCAACAAATGGGCCAAGGACCTGAACAGACACTTCTCAGAGGAGGACATACAATCAATCAACAAGTACATGAAAAAATGCTCACCATCTCTAGCAGTCAGAGAAATGAAAATCAAAACCACCCTAAGATACCATCTCACTCCAGTTAGATTGGCAGCCATTAGGAAGTCAAACAACAACAAGTGCTGGGGAGGATGTGGGGAAAAGGGTACACTTGTACATTGCTGGTGGGACTGCAAATTGGTGCAGCCAATTTGGAAAGCAGTATGGAGATTTCTTGGAAAGCTGTGAATGGAGCCACCATTTGACCCAGCTATTCCCCTTCTCAGTCTATTCCCTAAAGACCTAAAAAGAGCATGCTACAGGGACACTGCTACATCGATGTTCATAGCAGCACAATTCACAATAGCAAGACTGTGGAACCAACCTAGATGCCCTTCAATAAATGAATGGATAAAAAAAATGTGGCATTTATACACAATGGAGTATTACTCTGCATTAAAAAATGACAAAATCATAGAATTTACAGGGAAATGGATGGCATTAGAGCAGATTATGCTAAGTGAAGCTAGCCAATCCCTAAAAAACAAATGCCAAATGTCTTCTTTGATATAAGGAGAGTAACTAAGAACAGAGTAGGGTCGAAGAGCATGAGAAGAAGATTAACATTAAACAGGGATGAGAGGTGGGAGGGAAAGGGAGAGAGAAGGGAAATTGCATGGAAATGGAAGGAGACCCTCAGAGTTATACAAAAGTACATACAAGTGGAAGTGAGGGGAAAGGGAAAAATAATACAAGGGGGACAAATGAATGTCAGTAGAGGGGGCAGAGAGAGAAGAGGGGAGGGGAGGGGAGGGGAGGGGGGATAGTAGAGGATAGGAAAGGCAGCAGAACACAACAGACACTAGTATGGCAATATGTAAATCAATGGATGTGTAACTGATGTGATTCTGCAATCTGTATATGGGGTAAAAATGGGAGCTCATAACCCACTTGAATCAAAGTGTGAAATATGATATATCAAGAACTATGTAATGTTTTGAACAGCCAACAATAAAAAATTTAAAAAAATAAAAAATAAATAAAAAATAAAAAATAATAGTTATTGGGATACAGGAAGGCATAGAGGTCCAAACCAAAGGAATGAGCAATCTGTTCAATGAAATAATAGACATAAAGAATGAAACAGAAATCCATATCCAAGAAGTCTACAGGACGCTAAATGTGCAAAATCACAATGGATCCAAACCAAGACACATTATAATGAAAATGACCAACATACAGAATATGCCACAAAGCAACTCTTAGCAAATACAATAAAGTAGAGATAATGGAATGAAATTGGAAATCAAAGAAAAATAAAAAACAAAAATTTAAGCATCACATGTAGACTAAACTATATGCTACTGAATGAACAATGGGTTACAGAAGTCATAAAGGAAGAGATTAAAAAATTCTTAGAGGTTAATAAGAGCACAGACACAATATATTGAAATCTCTGAGACACTATGAAAGCAGTACTCAGAGGAAAATTCATTACATGTAGTTCATTTCTTAAAAGAAGAAAAAGGCAACAAATAAATGACCTCACACTACATATCAAAGCCCTAGAAAAAGAACAAATCAGCAGCAAAAGCAGTAGAAGGCAAGAAATAATTAAAATTAGAGTGGAAATAAATGAAATTGAAACAAAAGAAACAATTGAAAAAATTGACAAAACTAAAAGTTGGTTCTTTAAAAAAATAAATAAAATCAACAGACCCTTAGCCGTGTTAACGATGAGAAGGAGAGACAGAATTCAAATTACCAGCATACATAAAGAAAAACGCAATAACACAACAGACACTACAGAAATATGGAAGATAATTAGAAATTATTTTGAAATATTATACTCCAATAAAATAGAAGAAATTGAAGGCATTGACAAATTTCTTAAGTCATATTATTGAGTCAGGAAGATATACAAAACTTAAACAGACCAATATCGAGTGAGGAAATGGAAGAAGCCATCAAATGATTTACAACCAAGAAAAGCCCAGGACTGGATGGATAACCAGCCTAGTTCTACAAGACGTTTAAAGAAGAATTAATACCAACACTCTTCAATTTATTTCAGGAAATAGAAAAAGAAGGAGCACTTCCAAACTCATTCTGAGGCCAATATCACCCTAATTCCCAAACAGGACAAAGACATTTCAAAAAAAGAAAACTTCAGACCAATATCTCTAATGAACATAGATTCAAAAATTCTCAATAAAATTCTGACAAATCCGATACAAAAACATATGAGAAATATTGTGCACCATGATCAAGTGGGATTCATCCCAGGGATGCAAGGTTGGTTCAACATACAGAAATCAATAAATTTAATTTATCACATCAGTAGACTTAAAGATAAAAATCATACAATCATCTCGATAGATGCAGAAAAAGCATTTGACAAAATACAGCACCTCTTTGTGTTCAAAACACTAGAAAAATTAGGAATAACAGGAACATATCTCGATATCCTAAAGGCTATCTACACTAAGCTTCAGGCCCACATCATTCTAAACGGAGAAAAACTGAAGGCATTCCCTCTAAAATCTGGAAAAAGACAGGAATGCCCTCTTTCACTACTTCTATTCAACATAGTTCTTGAAACACTGGCCAGAACAATTAGATAGATGAAAGAAATTAAAGGAATATATATAGGAAAAGAAGAACTATACCTCAGTTCTATTTGCTGACAATATGACTCTATACTTAAAAAACCCCAAAAAACTCCACCAGAAATCTTTTAGAACTAGTAAATGAATTCAGCAAAGTAGCAAGATATAAAATCAACACCCATAAATAAAAGGCATTTCTGTATATCAATGACAAATCCTCTGAGAAGTAAATAAAGAAAACTACCCCATTCACAATTTCCTCAAAAAAAAAAGATATTTGGGAATCAACTTAATAAAAGAGGTGAAAGTTCTATACAATGAAAACTACATAACCCTAAAGAAAAATCAAAGAAGACCTTAGAAGGTGGAAGGATCTAATTGCTCTTGGATAGGCAGAATTAATATTATCAAAATGACCATACTACCAAAAGCAGTATACAGATTTAATGCAATTCCAATCAAAATCCCAATGGCATTCCTCATAGAAATAGGAAAAGCAATCATGAAATTCATCTGGAAAAATAAGAAACCCAGAATAGCTAAAGCAATCCTAAGCAGGAAGATTGAAGCAGGTGGTATTGCTATACCAGACCTTAAACTAACTGAAGAGCAATAGTAATAAAAACAGCATGGTATTGACACCAAAACAGACTGGTAGACCAATTTTACAGAATAGAGGACACAGAGACTAACTCACAAAAGTACAATTATCTTATATTAGATAAAGGTGCCAGAAACATGCACTGGAGAAAAGATAGCATATTCAACAAATGGTGCTTGGACAACTGGAAATCCATATGCATCAAAATGAAATTAAACCCCTATCTCTCACCAAGCACAAAACTTAACTCAAAATAGATCAAGGTCCTAGGAATTAAACCAGAAACTCTGCATCTAATAGAAGAAAAAGTAGGCCCTAATTTCCATCATGTGGGATTAGACCCCAATTTCCATAATAAGACTCCTATAGCGCAAGAATTAAAATCAAGAATCAATAAATGGGATGGAATCAAACTAAAAAGTTTCTTCTGAGCAAAAGAAACAATCTATGAGGTGAACAGAGAACCTACATCCTGGGAACAAATTTTTCCCCCTCACACATCAGATATAGTATATAAAGAACTCAAAAAACTAAACACCAAAAAAAAAAAAAAAAGACAAATAACCTAATCAACAAATGGGCTAAGGACCTGAACAAACACTTTTCAGAAGAGGATATACAATCAATCAATAAATATATGAAAAAAAATGCTCATCATCTCTAGCAATCAGAGAAATGCAAATCAAAACTACTCTAAGATATCATCTGATTCTAGTCAGAATGGCAGCTATTATGAAGACAAACAACAATAAGTGTTGGCGAGGATGTTGGGGAAAAAGGTACTCTCATACATTGTTGGTGGGACTGCAAATTGGTGCAGCCAATTTGGAAAGCAGTATGGAGATTCCTTGGGAAACTGGGAATGGAACCACCATTTGACCCAGCTATTCCTCTCCTCGGACTATACACAAAGGACTTAAAAAACAGCATACTACAGGGACACAGCCACATCAATGTTTATAGCAGCACAATTCACAATAGCTAAACTGTGAAGCCAACCTAGATGTCCTTCAGTGGATGAATGGATAAAAAAATATGTGCACATATACACAATGGAATTTTAGCATTAAAAAAGAACAAAACTATGGCATTTTCAGGTATATGGATGGCATTGGAGAAGAAATGCTAAGTGAAGTCAGCCAATCCCCCCAAATCAAATACCGAATGTTTTCTCTGACATAGGGAAGTTGACTCATGGTGGGATTGGGAGAGACAGCATGGGAAAAATAGATTAAATCTAGATAGGGAAGAGGAGTGGGAGGGAAAGGGAGGGGGCAGTGGATTAACAAGGATGGTGGAATGTGATAGACATCATTATACAAAGTACATGTATGAAGACTTGAGTTGGGTGTCAACATACTTTATATACAAACAGAAATACAAATAAAGTGGCATTTATGCGTATTAAGAATAGTAATGCAAAAAAAAAAAGTAATGTTACCTTAGATTATGTAGAGGGAAATTAAAGGAAGGGAAGGCAGGGGATGTGGGGATAAGAAAAATAGTAGACTGAATCAGACATCATTACTGTAGGTATGTATGTAACTGTATGACCAATGTGATTCTACAATATGTATACTCAGAAAAGTGAGAAATAATATCCTATGTTTCGTACATCAAAGTGTATAAGTGTATAAGTGCTTTCTACTGTCATGTATAACTAATTAAAACAAATTTAAAAAAAAGAAATGCAAATCAAAACCACTCTAAGATATCATCTTCCTCCAGTCAGAATGGTAGCTATTATGAAGACAAACAACAGTAAGTGTTAGTGAGGATGTGGGGAAAAAGGTACACTCATACAGTGCTGGTGGGACTGCAGACCAGTGCAGCCAATATGGAAAGCAGTATGGAGATTTCTTGGACAATGGGAATGAAACCACTATTTGACCCAGCTATCCCTCTTCTTGGTCTATACCCAAAGGACTTAAAAACAGCATACTACAGGGACACAGCCACATCAATGTTTATAGCAGCACAATTCACAATAGCTAAACTGTGGAACCAACCTAGATGCCCTTCAATAGATAAATGGTTAAAAAAATGTGGCATATATACACAATGGAATATTACTCAGCAATAAAAGAGAATAAAAGCATGGCACTTGCAGGTAAATGGATGGAGTTAGAGAAGATAACCCTAAGTGAAGTTAGCCAATCCCCCAAAATCAAATTTTTAATGTTTTCTTTGATATAAGGAGACTGATTCATAGTATGATAGGGAGAGTGAGCATAGGAGGAATAGATGAACTCTAGATAGGGCAGATGGTTGGAGGGGAAGGGACAGGGCATGGGGTCAGAAATGATGGTGGAACGTTATGGTCATTATTATCCAAAGTACATGTATGAAGACACAAATTGGCATGAATACAATATGTATACAACCAAAGATATGAAAAATTGTGCTCTATATGTGTAATAAGAATTGTAATGCATTCTATCATATATAAATAAAAAAAGAGAGAGAGATTTTAGGAGCAGGGCCGAAGCTTCATGTTCTACAAAAGATGACATCTGATGTTCATAGGTCACATAGGTGCATACTGTATGAAGATCAAGAGTGCCCCTAATTGTCATGATTCTGATTAAGCAGGTGGACAATCTAAAGTTAACTATAAAGGCTCTATCTGATCCCAGGCAGTCAATAATGGGAAATATGTTTGTTTAAGAGCTATTATTAAAATAAGTTGCTATTGTAGCTAATCTGTGAAAGCAACCTAGATGCCCTTCAATAGAAGTGGATAAAGAAACTATGGTATATATACACAATGGAATATTACTCCGTATGAAAAGAAAATAAAATTATGGCATTTTCAGGTAAATTGATGGAGTTGGAGAATATCATGCTAAGCAAAGTAAGCCAATCCCAAAAAATCAAAGGACGAATGTTCTTTCTGATAAGTGGATACTGATCCATGATGGGATCATGGGGCATGGTAAAAATGGAGGAACTTTGGGCAAAGGGGAGGGAGGAAAAGGAAGAGGATATGGGAGCAGGAAAGATGGTGGAATGCGATAGACATTATTACCCTAGGTACAAGTTATGACTACACATATGGTGTGACACTACATCATGTACAACCAGAGAAATGAAAAGTTGGGCTGCAATCATGTACAATGAATCAAAATGCATTCTGCTGTCATATATACTAATTAAAATAAATAAATTTATTTATTTTTTAAAAATGGAGTCGAGAGGTCTTATTATACCAAGTCTTGTTAAACCACTCAAGGCTCAGCTTTGAATTAGGTTTTCTCTACTACTCACCCAGGTATGAGCTGACTATATGAACTTGGCCAAACTTCTGGCATGAAGTTCACTAGCTTTTGTAACAGTTGGTGAAACCATCCCTCACCCTTTTTATCTGAGGACTGTCACCCATTTCTTTCTTACAAGACAGTTCAGCCTTTGCTATACCTATCACAATTCTTTACAAACAAGAGATGTTATTAATAATGACCCTGGCAGTTAAAGCTATGAAAATAATCACCATTTCCTAAAACCTCAGAGGACAATTTTTGAGGCTGCTTGGATTTGGTGTCTTCCAGATTGCAATCCTAATAAGTCTCAAATAAATGTAATTTTTTCTTTGTTCTCAATCAGGCTGGATTGATCTCTGTTAATATAAGGTTTGACTTATTTCTAGCATACTATAACCATTAAAAGTACAGCATTCCTAAATGATGTATAAGGATTTTTAAGTCATCAAGATAAATTTGAATGTTTGGTAGTTAAAACAATGATGCTATGCAATTATCAGATTGTACATAAATGAGATATTTACAAGGAAGGGATAATACATATTGAAACATATATTAAATATGTATGTGATACAGATTACATTGCCTTAAAACTCCAAGACTGAAGGGTCATTCTAAAATTTATTAATACAAACTGATGACTTGCATTTATCCTGCTAAAAACACAAAAGTAATCTTATATTTAATTCACAATGGAATCTGTGATAATGTGGACACTTAAGTTAGGGCTCCTTTATGTTCTTCAGTGATCTGTTTACTGGATTTCAATAAGAAAATCAACACACGAATGAGATGTGGGGAGGCCATAATGTTGGCAAATATCTCTGAAGTACTAAACTATACAAAGTACTTAAAAGTACTTTGAGGAATGGTAATCTAGTTTATATTCAATTTATTTCATTTCCCTACAAAGCCCTGAGGAATATACTCCATTCTTTGCACAAAAGCCAATTACAGTAATGGGCTGTTCATAAGAGTTTCCAGCTTTCAGAATTAGTTCTTACTATTTAACAGTGCATTTTCAGATGACTGTTAAGCTAATCATTTCTAATTCTTCAGTAACTATGTTTATAGGATCAGCATAAAACTACACCATTCTCTTAGTATTCAGTGTAGACCAACATGAACAAAATAACAGAAAAGGAGAATAAAAAGACCTTGGTTTATCATAGAAACAGAAGAACAAAAAATACTTTCATGGTAACGAGATCCCCTGGTGGAGATATAAATTGTTCAAATGCTTTTATAACATTCCCATTGGAAGAACAATTCTACTTCAAAGCTAGTTCACAGCCAAGAAAACATGATTCAGTAAGTTTTTAACTTTGGAGACACCTTTTACTTCTTTAAATGACACTCACTTAGAAATTCAGTATGAATTTAACATTTTTTATTGGTGCATTATAATTATATCTCACACACATCCTGTGTGGGCGAGGGAAAGGGTCCCCCTCCAGAGGGGTGGGCTGGTTGAGATATAAAAGCTAAGAAAATAGTACTACAAAATAACCACGGGACACAGAAACATAGTTTGGGGAGGGGGTGCAGGCCAAGCTGACTGGACAGAGTGCAGCTTCTAACAAAGATGGAGTCCATGCTTGCTTGCTGTGTTACTGTGGTACAGATCAAAGGGGATTGTAGGGATAAGGTTTCAGTGTGGGAGGAGTCTTGTCTTAGTTCTTGCTTCTTCCTGAAAAACAGGATAAAGGTGGGGTAGGCAGGCAGTTTGGCTTTTAACAGGTTACTCTCTTTTCAGGTGTTATATGTTACCTTTTTGCAGAGATGGCTGGGAGTTCATGTGTATCTGGCCACAGCAGGAGCGCCACTGTGAGTTCCCACATACCAGATATTCCCACTCAATGGCTTCACTGTCGATCTGGTGGACGCACATTTCACGGGTGACTTCCTACAATTATACATAATAGTGGGATTCATTATGCCTTATTTATACATGCACAAAGCATAATTTGATCAATTTCATTCCCTACTACCTTCAGTTTCCCCCTCCTCTCTCTCACTAATC
Organism: Marmota monax; assembly: GCF_021218885.2. NCBI lineage: Eukaryota > Metazoa > Chordata > Mammalia > Rodentia > Sciuridae > Marmota > Marmota monax. The sequence goes on from NW_026692881.1 coordinate 2,916,783, forward strand.
CACATCCTTTACCCTACTGATCTCCCTTCTGATAATATCATCCTAATATTGTAATTATTGTATTATATATGTGTGTGTATATATGCAAACTTAATTATGGTATATAGATATAGAATAATTTGGTAGATTTCGCTCCCCAGTACTTCCCCATGCCCTCTGATCCTCCCCCTTTCTTTCAATCCTCTGCCTCTACTCTACTGGTCTTGCTTTTATTTTCATGAGTTTCCTTTTTTATTCTCTCTCTCTCAAGCTTACACATATGAGAGAAATCGTTCAACCCTTAGTTTATTGAGTCTGACTTATTTCAATTAACATGATGTTCTCTAGTTCTATTCATTTATCACCAAATGCCATAATTAAATTCTTTATGGCTGAATAAAATTCCATTGTGTATATATACCACATTTTCTGTATTCATTAATTCACTGATGGACACCTAGGTTGGTTCCATAACTTGACTATTATGAATTGTGCTGCTGTAAACATTAAAGTGGCTGTATTGCTGTAGTGTGCCAATTTTAGTTCTTCTGGATAAACACCACGGATTGGGAAAGCTGGGTCATATGGTGTTTCTATTCTTAGTCTTTTGAGGGATCTCCATACTGCTTTCCAAAGTGATTGTATTAATTTTCAGTCATAATAACAATGTTTAATGAACCTTTCCTCTACATGCTTATGAGAAATTATTATTTGTATTGTTGATGGCTGACATTCTAATTGGAGTGAGATGAAATCTCAGTGTGGTTTTGATTTGTATGTCACTGATTTCTAAGAATGGTGAACATTTTTTCACTTGTTGGCCATTTGAATATCTTTGTAAAATGTCTTTTTAGATCATTTGCCTATTTATTGATTGGATTATTTGATTCTTTAGTGTTAACTTTGTTGAGTTTCTTATATATTCAGGTTATTAGACTCAAACTGAAAAAGTAGCTGGCAACTTTTTTCTCTCATTTTGTATGCTTTCTGTCCATGCCCTTAATCGTTCACTTTGCTGTCCAGAAGCCTTTTAACTTGATGTCATCCCACTTATTGATTATGAGTTTTATTTCTTGAGCTTTAGATGTCTTGTTAAGGAAGTTGGCACCTTCACCAATATGTTGAAACTGTGCAATGTAGAAAATGTTTTCTTCTAGGAGTTGCAGTGTTTCTAATTACTAGGTGTTTAATCCACTTTGAAATGATTTTTGTGCAACATGAGAGATAGTGATCTAGTTTAATTCTTCTACATATGGATATCCAGTTTTCACATCAGTATTTATTGAAAAGACTATCTTTTCTCCAACATATGGTTTTGGCCCTTCTGTCGGGGAATCTGATGATTGCATCTATGTTGATTTGCCTCTATGTCTTCTGTTCTACTCCATTCATCTCCATGTTTGCTTTTATGCCAATCTGATGGCATATAATACCTCTGTAGTAAATTTGAGATTGGGTATGGTGATGCCTCAAGCATCACTCTTATAGATCAAAAATGCTTTGGCTATTCTGGGTCTTTTACTCTTTTATAAGAATTTAAGGACTATTTTTCTAGTTCTGTGAAGAATGTCATAGGTATTTTGATGGAGATTGCATTGAATTTGTAGAATGATTTTGGCAATATGGTCATTTTGACAACATTAATTTTTGTTTATTCAAGAGTAAGGGAGATCTTTCTATTTTCTAGTGTCTCCTTCAAATTCTTTCCTCGGTAATATATAGTTTTCATTGTGGAAATCTTTCACCTCCTTGGTAAGATGTCGCGACCCCTTGCCCGCAAGGAATACGCAACTCGAGAATCTTCTTTCAACAGTTTATTCAGGTCCCTGGATATTTCTTCTTCTTTTTCTCGGGTGCCCCTCCCAGCCTTAATAAAGCATCCCAAGCCCCAATGCAAAGCTGCCGCGTGGAACTTTCTCACAGGGTGATGAAAAATCATGTGCCAACTTTCCCAGATAAGGAGTTGTTTGTCACAGACCACAGCGGAGCCAGCGTCATCTTGTAATGGCGACCATAATCTGCAGAAACGGCAGAAGCGGCTCACCACAGTTCCCCCTTTTCTGTTTTCTTAAAACAATACAGGCGAGAGTAGAGGTCCTATCCCACTGTGCAGAAGTGGCTGCATAGTATGGCTCAGTCCTAAGGAGGGCCCTTCCCCAGATCTGAGGCCATATCAGCCGACGCCTTTTTTCGTGGGGCGGGGCGTGGACGCGTCGAACCCGCATGCAATAGGACATGCTCTCCTTGAGGTCCTCTTCAAGGATCACTCAAGTGCAGTGCCTTGCCTCGCATCCTGTATCGTGACGATGGTGGACGAAGGGGGGTAGCTGAGGCTGAACTGCGACTGTTTATAAGGACAAACAAGTTGACAGCACCCTGAAAGAAAGGCACGAACTTCAAGGCGATAGAAAAGCACTAGTGTGGAAACCCATCTGCGTGCAATGGCAGTAAGACCGGCAGAGTGCAAGGGCTTTCCAACACTAAGAGAATAACAAGGAAAGTCATGTCGATCCCAGTACAATGTTATAATAACTTGGGGTGTAACGACCATGACAAAGGTTTACTGCTTAAGATGCGCAAGCCAGACTTGAGGCGAGTTGCCATTTTCTAAAGCTGCAAGAGCTTGTATGATCATAGCCTTTTCTTGTGCATGGCGAGTTTTAAGGCGACAGAGAAGCCACAAACAGAGTACAACACTGAAGCAACACATTGCACCAAAAATGCCTACTCCCACCCACTCTTTGAAGAAGGAAAAAGCAGAAGATATCCAATCGGTGAATTGACCCAAAGTCACTGGTTCGACACGGGTACTATTCAAAACAGCAATCTGAGTTAGTTGAGACTGGATCAAGTTTTCTGCTTCCATGGACCAGGTTCCGGATAGATACTCTCCGATGATGCGGGAGGCATTTCTGGAATCATTAAATCTGACAGAGGTTATGCATAAATGTGCACGTTGGTCAACACAACCCAAAAGCACCAAGTCGGCCAATTCTTCTACCTGAGCTTGGAGTAAATCTATTCTTTGGTTGGCAGCTAAAATCCCTGACAAAATATGTTGATTAATTGAATTTTGGGACTCAAGTATGGTAGAAGTTTGTTGAACAACTTGATTAATGGTGGCAGCAGTTTGTACTTGACTGGCCATGGCCACTCCGGCCGTAACCGCTGCAGCAGCAGACACTGCCACAGCTGTCACTATAGCTGCCGTAATTCCAAAATCCCTGCGGACTCTAAGTAGGTCAACAATGGGGAATTTATCTGGGTCCGCAGTGACTGGGATTGGGACAAAGGTTGGAATTTTCATAACCACTGCCATAGGCCAGGATCCATTCCAACACTAAGACAAGTAACAGGTAATATTAGAGCAATTAAGCATCCCCTGTAATGTAACATTAGCCAAAAGAAACAGGAACGGAGATTGGAGACAGACTGCTGCGGAGGGTAATGTAGCATTAAACAATTGTGAATTGTGTGAAGTAATTTTAAGTCTCCTACCTCGCTCCAAGTCTTGGGTACTGCCAGAAACATTAAACAGCCAACTTTGGACTCCTAATATTTCCCTGGGGAAACACAAGCGCGGACTAGACTAGCCCAATCTGAGGGAGTCATGCAAAATCTAGTAAGTCCCTCCACCTGAGTGAGAGTGAAAGCGGCATCTATGCCATAAGTGCGGACAGATTCTGCCAAGGTTTTAATTATCTTAAAGTCTAAAGGCTCATGATATCTTCCCCTGTTATTGTCCTGAAATACAGGGTATGCAAGTCCCATATCTGTATTAACTGTCCTCCAAACTTGTGCATGAAAAGATCTCCCGGAACCTTGGCTCCCCCCCACATACGGAGGTGGGGCAATCGGCACCATATCTTCTTCTAGATATTCTACCTCCTCCTCCTCAGAGTTTTGTTGACCGATGTTAACTCCCTTCCCCTTCTTACAGTAGGCCTGCGTGCCCTGTGTCTCCTTTTTCTTCTTTTTCATTTTTATCTTATGTAGTTGTTGTAACAATATATCAAGGTCCTCAGAACTCTCTGAGTCGCTTGTGTTCTCAGGCGTTTTTAATTCGGTCAAGTCTGGGTAGAGCCTTCTCCTATTTTTATCTTCAGGCTCTTTTGCCTTCTCACTACTGTTACTTTTAATACTCTCTGCCACTTCACTACATGATCCTTCAGATTTTTCCTCATGCAATTGCTCAAGAATAGCTTGACCCTCACTCACAGCTTCCTGGCATTTACCATCTGTAAGGCAACCACGGACCATTTTCCAAAGGGGTATCACCCCACCCTCTAATATGCCCTGCTCAGAAGCAAAGTCAAGATCTTTGCCTAATTTATCCCAACTAGGCACAGTAAGGCTGCCCGAAAATGCAAACCACGGTGCAGCGATATCTATCTTCTGTAAAAATCTCTGTAAAGTACTATGTTTCACTTCCAGTCCCTTGGAACGTAACAGGCCATCTAGGGCCAGGAGAAGCGGACTTGAAGATGCGGCACCCATGACACAACAACAAAGAAAGCACAAAAAAAAGAAAGCGAAAGTAGGAGCGAAAGTACACAGTGCAGCTGCAATAAAATGTAAGGCTCTCTCTTTCATTACAGAGGAGCTGTCCCGCTTTGGTCGCGGATCCCACTTACTAGGGACTAACCCCGCTTTGATCGCGGATCCCACTTACCTGGGACTAACCGGTGCACCACCCCTGACTGCTGAAAGTTCTGGTTCCCGGGTCTCGGCACCACTTGTCGCGACCCCTTGCCCGCAAGGAATACGCAACTCGAGAATCTTCTTTCAACAGTTTATTCAGGTCCCTGGATATTTCTTCTTCTTTTTCTCGGGTGCCCCTCCCAGCCTTAATAAAGCATCCCAAGCCCCAATGCAAAGCTGCCGCGTGGAACTTTCTCACAGGGTGATGAAAAATCATGTGCCAACTTTCCCAGATAAGGAGTTGTTTGTCACAGACCACAGCGGAGCCAGCGTCATCTTGTAATGGCGACCATAATCTGCAGAAACGGCAGAAGCGGCTCACCACAGTAAGATTTATTTTCAGGTATTTTGCTTTGTGAGGCCATTGTGCATGGAATTGTTTTTCTGATCTAAAAATAAGAACTGTTTCATGAATTTGCTCTTTATCCTTGCACAGAGGCCATTGCTAATTTCTGTGTCATTCCAATTTTAGTATATGTGCTGCTAAAACAAACACAGAAATACAGTACATTAAGTGGGGCTGCTCTCAGTGAAAAAGAATAGGGAGATGTCAAGAAATGTGTTCCTTGTTCTTGCCCTCTCATCCCATGGGATATGCTGCTTATTAGTTCTGTGCCCTTGGGCAAATTATTTCCTTTTCTGTGGTCAGTTTTCTTGTCAGAAAAGTGGGTAATGTCCCTTTACTCATAAAGTTTCTGAACAAATGAGTGTGCAATGTGGACAAGACATCCTATATATGTCCAGTGGATATTCATTAGATGTCCTTTATTTTATTTTATTTTTCCTTTCCTCATGTCTGAACCCCTAAACACCTAGATAAAGAAGAAATGTTCTGTGTTGGTCTTTAGGCCATGATCTTCTGTTATGATCTGATCAAAAGGAATATTTGAAGTATTTCTTTGGTCCGTGATGTTTTCTTAAATCAGTATTTCTCAGTAGGGATACTATTGGCATTAAGGTGAGAAAATTAATTGTGTACAGTTCTTACAAACAATTAGGTTGCTTACTCTCTAAATGTCGCCCACTAAATGCCAATAGTAAACCCATCGGTATAAGGACACCAAACAATCAGCCAAATGTCCTTACACATTTCTAGTCATTCTTTTCATTATAAATCACCATGAAATTTTTCAACATCTTTCAAGAGTCTATTTACTTATTTGTTTATTGTGATCTCACACAATGGAACAAAACATTTATAAACTACCTTTTGCAGACTAGATTTAACTTAGGATTTGTTAAAGATGAATCTTCTCTTCTTCATATATTATTATAAATAAGATTTGGTCCAGGTCAACTAGAGGGTGCATGTAAGTACCATCATCCCTTTCAGTTACTGATGTTTAATTAGCTTTAAGAATTAAAAATAATAATAATTTAAACATCATTCCACCTATTCCTGCAAGACAGCTGCAACTCCAACTATCTCTTACAAGGTGCATGTCACCTGTACACTAGAAGCTACAAACCAGAAACTGGGTTTACACTGTCTATAAGCATCTTTAGACAAAATACCAGAATTTACCCATTAGGTTTTCTGATTAAGGAATAACTAGAAACCTTTTAAAATTATATGGAAGCTAACTTTCACTTTCTCCCAAACTAAAATAACCCTGAATTTTGTTTTATTTAAAGAATAACTGCATTTTTCTTTTATACTGAGTCTCTCAATTTCTGCAATTAGAAGTTGGAATATACTCAGCCTTTGACTCTTCAGATTAAGTTGTTATTTTCTTTTAAGGCTTCCATTCCCACCTAAAGTACCTCCCATGTCCTTCTGTTTTAAAATCTATGTGGTCTGTTTTATTATTGGCTAATTTTCTATTTCTATTTGTTAGCCACCTTTATTTCTCAGCTGTTTTTGTAGAGCAGATGACTGATAAGCATTTTGAAAACAATGAATAAGCACAACTTCTTGACTCAGTTTATCAACCCCATCACCTCTGTAACTTCAGTTTATCAACACCTATTTGTTGTTATCTCTGAAAAAAACAAATAGGCCCTTGTAAGGAGCATCTGCCATAGATATGCTGAGACATGCTGGGAATCGTTGAGTTGATGGACATAAGGAACAGCAGCCATTGAACTGCTTAGTCATGTCTGCTTGCAATTGAGAAAGAGCTGTAAAGGGCACTAGCCCTAAGCATGCTTAGGGATGCCTTGTTACAGTTGATAGGGAGCACAGTTCCATGGACATGTATAAAGAACAAGCGCAACTGTAATCATATCAACTCATAGACATAACCAATGGACATTGACTTTCACTGGGTGTAATCAGTCAACAATGTACACCACCACTGGAACTGTATTTAATTGCTGGTCCTGCCACATTGAAGACTTTGTGCTCCAAGGACATTGATGAGACTGGCCACCTTATTGTCTGTCCCTGGACTGACTTCATCATTCCTTGGTATCCAGCCATCAGCTGGAGAGAAACTCCAGATAAGGACAATGTCTGCTGTTTAGCTAAGAATAGTTGCTGTGTGGCATCAGAGATATTTTGGGGCTTGTGGCTGCGCTAGGATAATGTGATTTGCTTATAGTGTTTAATTATTGTGCATTGAATGTTAGTTGGGATGCTCCCGCACACCCAACACTTTTTGCATTGTTTATATTTGATGATTGGTGTGATTGAATATAGGCTTGCACTTAAAGACAATCCGCCTCTGAGTTATTATTAATAGCACTGCTCATAACAGCCCTGTCCCCCAGGTACTTGGCATTCCTGAACTGAACTTTTCATGTTGGGGTTACCATACATTTTCATATAATCTCATTATCATAACTGACATTTTTACCTATGCAATGTGGGTAGTAGGTGTGTGGAAACTTTATCATGCCTACACTTGACAAGGGAATCCATCCCTCTCTCACGTTACTGCAAATCAGAAGACTATGCTGTCAGTCACACTATGGAGAAGTAGCATGGCTACAGCCCAATGGCCTGAGGCAACCACTAAGCAGCTGTCAGAGACAACCACAAATACTTAGTTTGTCCTTTTGGTGCCAGTGACTGATTTTTGATCTGGCTTCTCAACAACAATAACAAAAAGCCACTGAGAGTTTTTCCATAGAGCTCCAAACCTCCAAAATGAATCCCTGCAGACTCAAGTAGAATGAGTCCCTCTACCAAACAGACAGAAAATGAGGAAGCCATACAGCTGATGTGTCATTCCAGCAATTCTATTCCAGAAAATGGCATCTTTATCTTCATCATGTGACTCCCTACATCCTGAGGAAAAAGATAGGCACTATTATTGAGATAAAGGAATATGAACATAAACGTACACACATATACACAAATCATAAGCACATAGAATATAATACTGTGTAGCTGAAGTAGATACATCTCTATTAAAGATCTGTTTGACCTTGGCTGACTAGAAAATCATGATTGTCAAGAGATGGAATGTTGGAGGTCAAGAGCTAAAATTATCTTGTGCTGTTTTAGCCCCTTAATAGTCATTTACTTTCAACCTCTGTATCTGACCTTACATTCCTGTGACTATTATGTAAACCTCTCAGGATGTAACACTAAGCTTAGCAAACCTCTTGTTTCTCCCAACACTAAAGCCAACAATGCTAGAAGATAAACATCTTAAACGAATGGAAAATATTTCTCCATTTGGGGGTAGCTTACTGATCCTAATGTCCTCACGGATGTGTTTTTTGAATGCTTGTTTATAATTTTCTTTGTTCTTTGGCTTCAACAGCTCATGTTTCCTCTTTCACAAAATAGAACATATTATTCAGAGTAACTTGAACCTGTGTTCCTGGCCCATCGTCACTCATATTTGGCTCAAAATGTTGTTATTTCCTTTAAAGCAGAGTTATTGGAAGTCAACGTTTCGGTTGCAAAGTGAGGTCATGGATTTTTAGGTGAAAACTCCTACATTAATGCACCTTCCAAGGACTTAAGGAGTTTCAGAAACTTTCACCAAGAATTCAAAGGCAGGCCTGGGAAGTCATGGAATGTGTTATCAGGGTCAAAGTTTCCATTGGCAACCCCTGAGAGGGCCATGTGTGAAGCTGTGAAGACAAAGCCAAAGATGAAATGGAGACTCCAGGAAGTAGAAGACCGCTGGTTACCAATGACGACAGTTCTGTTTTTCCGGCTGTTGAAGATTGAACACCATAGAAATGTCCAGGCAAGTGTAGAAAGCAAGTTTTATTTAAAGAATAGAAAACAGACTTCTCCCCAGAGAAAGGGACACAGGGTTGGTATCCAAAGAAGTGGGAGTTTCCTGCTCCTTTTACGAATTTTAGGTTCTCTTTGTTCTCCTGCCCTCTTCTCTCCTTACCTTGCCCCTTTCCTGTCCTCATCCTGAGTGTGTGAGCAGTGGCTGGGGTGGCCAAAAGGTGAGGAATCAATGAGCAGGGGAAGGGTCAAATGGTGGAGTGATCCAGGCAGGAAACTAACAACCCAGGAGGTATTAGCTAACAACTTTTACAACTCCCTGCCTTCCTGAGGCAGGTTACCTTAGCAACAGGTTGGAAGTGGAGCAGGGGGAAGGGCTTTAGAGGGAGAGGGAAAGGGCAGCATTTCATTTTTTTTTTTTAATTTTTTTTGCAACCAGCCCCCACCTTCCCAATCGGACACAATTATTTATTATCTATATTGACTGTCTCTTTGTCCCCTGACTTCCACAGGAATGTGGAATATCTGTGTAGGAAAGTGGCAGGCTGTGAACACAACCAGCCTAAGAGAGAGGCCATATAGGCTGTAACCAGCAAGGCCTTAGGGGCACTGATGCTCAAGCCTTTTGGGGACTCACATCACACCACTGCATTCCCCAGGTGTTGACTATGGAGTTACAGGACTTAATATTTGCCCAGCATGATTTTAGTCTTGCTTTGGTCCCAATTCTTTTGTGTCCCTGTCCCTCCCTTTTGGAAAGGGAAAGTTTACTCTGTCCCATTGTATATGAGATGTATATAATTTGCTTTTGATTTTTACAAGTGCTCACAACTAAGAATTTGCCTTGAGGCCCAGAAGAGACTCCATAATGTACTTCTGGGCAATAGTGGAACTATTAATTCTGCAGAGACAAATGGAAATGGACTAAGTGCATTTTGCCTGTTGGGGATGAGCGTTTGGGAGTCAGGGAAGAATGGTATGCTTTGGATCTGGAATGTCCTCCAAGGTCTTACATGCTCAGTGGTGGAGCTTTTGGGAAGTGATTAGATCATGAGGTCTCTGACCTCATCTTTGGATCAGTCCACTGATAGCTGAATGGATTACTGGGTGGTGGGACTTATTTGGAGGAAGTATGTCATTTGGGATGTGCCCTGTAAGAGTTAATCATCTCCTCTGTCTCCCCACCCATCCCCCAACCACACACACACACACCAGGCTTCCTGGCTGCCCTGTGCTGAGAAGCTTTCCTCAGCCTGCACCTTTTCACCATGCTATTTCTACTTTGGCATCAGCTGAGCATGGACTGAATCCTCTGAAGTAAAATAAATCATTCTTTCTCTAAGTTGTTCTTGTTGAGTATTTTGGTTACAGTGATGGAAAGTATACCGGGTATCAGGAGGAAAAGTAACCTGGTATTTCACTTCCAGTACAAAATTCCTATTGTGCTGAACTGTGAAGTAGTTCAGAGGAGAAAAACTAATTTGTTTTTTGCACTTGATGAGTTCTTAGTGGGGACTTTCTACATCAAATGGTAGATAAACAAGAGAAAAGTAAAAAAGAAATATAATAACATGGATATGGGAGATGACGTAGAGACATGAGTAAATTGTTATTAGATTGCAAAGAGTTTTCCTAGACTTGAGGATCTGAAACAAAAAAGAACAGTGAGGGGACAGGCCATCTAAACATAAAAAAAGGGGTATATTCTGGTAGGTGTATTTAAATGCATGCTTTCTCCATGGACCAAGAATGTAGTGATGTAGTTGGCCTGTTCTTCCTGATTCAGACAGGGAGGCGCTTTTATAAATGAAGATTTCTTACTTAAATATGTAAATTTTCCTAACAAAAGCAGTCACTTTTCAGAACTTCTCCTATGTTTGAATTTTCTTAAAATAACCAGTTCAAAATAACTATTAAGCCAAAGAGACATATTTAGGGTAGCATATTCTGATCTCTGACAGTCACATTTTGGGTAGCAAGTTCTACACTTCATTAAAAGCAATACAGACTATGTCCTGAGGGCTCATGTAAAATGACTGTTCATAATGTAACAAGACACAATTTGATCTCAGACTTCATATTCTCAGTGTGACTCACCCTCCAGTACTCTCTTGTAACAGAATGTTCCCTGAGCAAGGATGCCACTCTCCTGGCTCTTAATTACTACCTTCATTTTCCAGACTCTTCAACCACTGTTTTTCCCCTTCCTCTTTTAGTGAACTCCATTTTCAGACTAATAAACTGGTGAATTCTTTGCAGTCTGGCCTTGTCTCTGTACCTGTCAAACCTGTATCATCATCTCCATGGGAAGTAATGATGAGTATATTTAAGCCATACACTGTAATTCTCTAATCTTGAGTAATTATAATACCTAGAGGCATATGATAGCTCACATACTAGCATAAAGCAACTAACCTTACATTTATAGAGATTTGGAATGATTTTTCTAGCAGAAGGAAGGATTTTTATTATATCATCAACATTTCTGGTCTTGTTTCCTCTTGTTAGCAAGGGATCATATATGCAAAATGGAAAGGGGAAACAAAATTGAATAAACAAATAAACATATATTTATTTATGCATATGGATATATATATATATATCCATACACAATCCTTTAATATATTTATGGGTTTTTACCTTTGTTCCCTATCCAGTACTTGATTAATTTTTAATAACTCAAGAAGCAGGTATATACCTTGAATACTTACATGTATTCCTGTGTGAAAATTATCCTACTACATCTTGATGTCTTTCTTGTGGCTTTCCCCTGAACTATTTATGAAAATGCTGTTACTGGAGTCCTAGGCCAGATACCTGACTCCTGGTATTCCATCTACTTGTTCCAAGAACCAAATAGAAAATATAATGGTGAAAAGCAAGAAAAGAACTTTAACCACTACGGACATATTGTTACCAAAAGCCTATTCAGGGACCTTGCCTGGGATCCTGGACAGCTGGAATCAGCCGCCCACATACTTAAGAAATAGGCAAATGTGGGAAAAAGGAAAATATAATTGTAGCAGTTTGATCCAACTGGAGACTGCCATTCCCACAGAAGCTATTCCAATGTATAGAAACAAAAGCTGGGTGATGTACTTAGGTAGATTTAGTTAGCCTGCTATACATCAGGGCAGGGTGCAATTTCCATTCTCAGCTTCCTTGGCATCTTCCAGGCCACAGGTTGAGACAGTCATTTAGACTTTACTATCCACATGAGAAAGTTGTTCTCAATTTCAGAGAGGCCCTTAATTTCAGTCTGTTTCAATACTGGAAGGCAAAGTGAGATCCAGCATCTTAGCCCTGTTTTAAGAAAATTCAAAAAGTGGCTTTAGGTTTACATAGAGGAAGAATTGGGGCAGGGGGCAAGAGGTATGCATAATTAATCAGGCTTTGTTTAATTGCCCTGATTAGTCTCTTAGTTCTAATTCTGTGAGGGCTTCGCAGGATACAGAATCTGTGATCTTGGAAGGGGGCAACTTAGTTCCCATGAGGCAGTGGATCCTCCTGTTCCAGAAGCTAGAGGACAATGATTGAAGGCTTCTAGGCACTACTCCAGGCGTCTAAAATGGATATTAGGAAACTTGCCTCATTCTTGAAGGGGGACGAGATAGGTTAGGTAAATTTAAGACTAATAAACCTTGTGTGAAATTATCACTTCTTAAATGATTCACATGCCTATGTGCAGAGATGATCAGGTCAAAAAATTTAAGATAGTAAAGGAGACAGATGAAGCAGAGATGCCAAGTTTTATCCAGCTTTTAATTATCCACTGGGCATCTGCAGGCTTACGAGTCAGCTTGTAAGTTTCTGTTACAATACTGTTTAATGTTTGAATAGATCAGAAATAAATTGATGTTGCAGTCTGGCTGGGCACAAATCAGGAGCCACTGAAGCAGGAACAAACTTTATTTCTGAACTCCACCAGCACACTCCACACACGCTCCCCAGGAACTCTCCCAGCAACACCCAACCAGAAAATCCCTCCTCCGGCACTTCCCCAACCAATGGGAACTCTCCAGGAATCGCGAGAACTCTAAAGTATTACGAGAACTCCAAAGTAGAAGGGGACAGCAGGGGTCTAATATACACAGCTTAACATAACCATTATCATCTCAATGGCTTGCTGGAGTCACCTCTCAACCATTCAGTTCTGGCAAAAATGCCATGCATCATTCGGACTCGTCTATGGCTCTCAGCATATTGAGGTTTTGGTTTTTTTTTAATATTCCTGGATAATGCTTTTCATGGTTAACAAGAATGTGATTACTATAATTTAAAGTTTGTACAAAATTGAGTCAATGTTGAAAACAAATTGGCTTTGAAATGGAAAAATTCAAATTGCTAGGGTTATCTGAGTTGTTCATATTATTTTACAGGGAAAAATTAAACTGCTAAGAGTTCTTTAGTCAGTTTGTGAAGTTTACAAAGTTTCTATTGCTACCTTTTAAAACATTTATAGATTATTTTAGGAAAACACTTCATCACCATGATATATTATAATCATATAGAGTACAAAGAAGGAAAAATTTTTACTGTCATTGTCAAGTTATAAAGGACTAAACTGAAAAGAAGAAAAGCAACATTTTTTAGTTTAATCAGCAATGTCTCTTGCACAGGGTAGGTATTTAAAACATGTTTTTAACTCACCTAAACTATATTATGTGTGCATGCACACATACACATACATGTTGCTTTACTGCTGACTAGCCCTTTCTTTTTTTTTTTTTTGTATTTGTTTTAATTAGTTACACATGACAGTACAATGACCTTTCTGACATTTATTTTTTTGAACAGTGGCTCAAACATCTATTAGAAATTAGACCCCAAAATTATTTATTTTTATAGATAAAAAATGTGTTTTTTTCCCTTAACAATCGACAGAACAGAAAACACAGCATTATGGCTAATTGCTCCTAACTCCCCAATTTGGTTAACTTTGAACTCCTCCATAATTTCCCTAATTTCATCCCATTAGCTCTAATTATGTTGCCATAAACAATGCCACCCACTTCTACCCATTTGTTTATATCAACCTAATGTTTTGGATTCTTTGGAGAGATCTACTTTTAGTTCTCTTTTAGGCAAGATTTCACTCTGCTAATACTAAGCATTGCTCCTAATTCATTTTCTCCTGAATTGGCTAAAGCTTGGCTTTTGTTGTTGTTAATGGACACTTAAATGCTAATGATAGCATTTCTGCTTGTTCAGTTTAGGATTAGTGTCCTTATCTATAGAATAGGCACAAGAGTTTCTATCCGAAAGGCTTTCTCGTTGCCTTGAGGTATAACAATACTTATTTTAAAACTCTGTAAACTAGACTACAAACAATGCAAACGTTACTATCATCGAGCCAAGAATATAGTGTTAAATTTTAAGTTGATGACTATTGAAAGATAAAAACTGGGTGCTCTCTACTTACATTGAATGGCAGGAAGACCTCATCAGCTGCATCCACTGTTCAGGACAAACATGGGGAGAGCATCAAACCAGTGCAGGAAGATCTGACCACAATTGCTAGCCCAAAAGATATTTTAAGAGGGGAGACCAATTTTAGACATATTTTTGACCATGTGCAAATCGGCACAGGTGCAAGGAGAAACTGCAACATAGTTTATGAATATGTTCATTTCTAGCCCCAAAACATACATAAGCTGTTCATGCTGTTCACCCTTTGATTTCCTTGCTACTCTGCCCCCCACCTTTCCTTGCCAGTCTGTCTGTGGGATAGGGATTGCCACCCTACTACGTGAATAAATACAACAATTAATTCTTACTAATTCTTTCTTTGTTAGCTATATTTGATTTCTATATTGTATGAACTAACAGAGTCACTGAGCTGGTGACATTATGATGATTATGGCTTCTGATAGAAAATTCAAAATATTTTTGAAAACCTGGTTACTTGAATGTTAAAAACTTCATTGACTCTAAACAGTGCAAGGATACTTTTATTAAATTATCCAAAGACCTATGTCAAGGAAGAAAATCAAATGAAGCAACATTTATTTGGGGACGTACAATGAAGTTGAAGGCAGTGTAAAAGCTGGAGTCAGACACATCTATAGCTGAACTTTTGAACTGAGCTGCAGATTTGCTCCAGCCATGCAAACTGACCTCTGGTTAAACCACATGCAGTTTCCTGAAACACTGTCAAACTCCACTGAACCTTTGTACAATGGATTCCTTTGCCAGAGTATCCGGAGACTGAGATTGCACCCAGTCCCTTTCATACAAGACAGTTTAACTTTTGTCCGCACCCATCATAATTCCTGACTAACAAGCGATGTGATTCCCAACACTCCATGGTTTAAAGGTCTTAATTAGCCTCCATTTTGTAAAGCTTTAAAGCACATTTTCAATCCATTGTCTTCGATTCTCATCCTAACTTAACCCCAATATATGTAATTTTCATGATTCTCAACTAGGTTGTTTTTATTATCCATCAACGTCTATGAACAGAGAATCGGGCCGGAAAATAACATGCACACTTATAACCTGAAACTTTTACCCAGTGATAAATGTCATCTCATGCCTATTGAGGGGAGCGTTCATTAATACTTAGATCATAGTTTCTCCCTAGCTGATTAAAGCTTGGGTTAAATGCATACTTAAAGGTTAGGGTCAAAGCTCAGTGGTAAAGCATACAAGGCCCTGGGTTTGATCACAAACATGGCAAACCAAACCAAACCGAGCAAAACATAAAAAACAGTTACATGTTTACACATTTACTAACTATATGATCCCACAACTAGACATTTACTTATGATAACATAGATGTCTCTACAAGATCCTGTTCTTGACTATGCATAGTGGCTTTATTCCTAATTAGCAAAACTAGAAACATCCTTGGGTCCTTCCTTTGATGAGTAGATCAACAAATCATAGTACTTCTACAAAGTGGGAAGTTACTCAGCAATATAAAGAACAGTCTACTGATTGACACAACATGATGAGTCTTAAATGTCTTTAATGTATCATAGTAGGTAGAGAAAGACAAACATATAGGGCTACATATATATGTATGTAGCCCTATATAATATATAACATAATTTCATTTATATGACATTTAGAAAAATACAAATAAACATGGAGAAGGATGTTGAGTTTCTGGCATTGTAAATGGAGAGAAGCCAAGTGACAGGATAACTTGTATGGCTGAACTGTGGTACTGTGAGTGCAATGGTGGTTCTACTCCTCCATGTATTAGTCAATATTTGTGGAATGTTTTACCTATGAACATGAATTTTTTAAAGTATGTAAATTAAAAATCAAAACTCAAAAAATTTAAGACTGTGTTATACAAAATTTTAGCAACTAGTCCTACATGGATATTGGTCTCTGAAATTCTACTCCAACATATTGTTAGAAAACCAAATTGCACAGATTTTTTTCCTGAAGCATAAATCCATGTATCTTCTTTATTAATACAAACCTCATGACTTTGTTTTCTTATATTTTAAAAATAATTATCTATAACCTTATAATCTTTTAATTTTTTCCCATGTTTTTTAAAAATATTTTTTCAGAACCAATAGAATTACAATATTCTCTTATATACTGTTTCAATTGCTATGCTTTCAAGGACACAATGAGTAGTCAAACAACAACAAAAAAGAAAGAAGCATATGCTTTTAAAGTTATCACATCATATATGTGAAGTTCTGTACTGTTGTATGATGATAAATTGCAAAGCCAAGTTACATATATTCATCTTTTGATCCCCAGGGCATTTGGGTCAAGGACCCTCTGTGGATACAAAATTCCATAAGTACTCAAATCCATGATATAAAATGATGCAGTATTTACATGTAATTAATGCACACCCTCCCATATACATTAAATTATCTCTAATTACCCAATCGAATACCTAATTCAATTTCAATGCTATATAAATAAGTTTCAAGCTATATCGTTTAAGGAGTCATCATACGTTAAAAAGAAGTCTGTACATGTTCAATAGAGCAGCCATCATAGGCTTGACTACATAGCACCCATCAGCAACAACGTAATACTTTGTCTTCCAAGTATTTCCAATCTACAGTTGGTTGAATCTGTGGAAGTGAAAATGTAGATAAGGAGAAAGAATGGTAGTTGCAAATATCCCCAAGAAACTAGAGCAAACTGAATCATCTGAATCATGTTATACATAAAAAGGATTATAAACCATGGCTAAGTGGACTTATCTCAAGAATGCAAGGTTGATTCAACATTTTTAAACCAATTAATGTAATAAATCCTATTAATGTAATAAAAGACAACATCTTCCTGATAATCTCTATAAACACACACACATAAAAATCCTCTGATGAAAATCCAACATCTTTTCATGGTAAATATAGTCAACAAATTAGAGGATTTTGTTGAATAGAAAAGAACATCTTCAATCAGATAAAGGAAATTATGCAAAATTAATCTATGAAGTATATTATGATAAAAAAGGAATGCCTTTCTTTTATGGTAAAAAATAAGCAAATGAGATGATTTCTCTTGACTCTTCTGTTCAACACTGCACCAGAAGTTCTAACCAGAGCAACTAGTGGAGAGAACAAGAAAAAAGCAACTAGAATGAAAATATTATTGATACACAAACCTTAAATCCTTATGCCAAGCAAAAGAAGTCAGTTACAAAATACTGTACAATGTCTGGTTTAATTTTTATGAAATGGTCAGAACACATACTTTATGTATGTGTTACATACACATATGTAGAGAAAGTAAAGTGATGGTTGTCTAGAGTTGGCAGAACAAGAAGAATGCGGACTGACTGCCAATCTGCATGAGGTTTCAAATTATTTCAAAATTTGATTTTGGGGGTTGGGGTTGTGGCTCAAGCGGTAGCGCACTCGCCTGGCATGCGTGTGGCCCAGGTTCCATCCTCAGCACCACATACAAACAAAGATGTTGTGTCTGCCGAAAACTAAAAAATAAATATTAAAAATAACTCTCTCTTTCTCTCTCTCTCTCTCTCTCTCTCTCTCTCTCTCTCTCTCTCTTTAAAAAAATTTGATTTTGGTATTTCACAACTCTATGAATAACATACTAAATACTAATATGCTAAAAAGCCATTTGATTTTACACTTCAAGTTTGTGAACCGAAGTTGAAGTATATATAAATACTTTGTTTAGAAATAGAATAAAATGAACTTTGTAAAATAATACTTACATGAAAGGATGATATAACACTATCACTGTCACTAACACCTAGGGTAGTGCAACAAGTCCATACAAAGAAAACTATTAAAGCCATATCTTTTTTTTCTACATTTTATTATTCCTGGGATGTAGCTTCTTAGGCACAAAGTGCATTTCCCAACTTCTTGTGTACATTTCTATGATTAATTCTAGGCAATTCAGTGAAGTTTTTTGCTTCAGGGCCATCCATTTATTTATTTAAATTAGAAATTGAACCCATGGCCACTTATCTACTGATCCCTTGCCTTTTTACTTTTTACTTTGAGATACTATCTCACTAAGTTGCTCAGGCTAGCCTTGAACTTGTGATCCTCCTGCCTCAGTTTCTTTCCCAAGTCACAGGGATTACAGGAGTGTGCCACCATGATCAGCCAGAGCCAGATTTTTAAAAAGCAGTTCAGCATTATTCTTGGTCTCTATTTTCATTTCAGACAGTGGAAGCAAAGCAGTTGAGTCCTAAGTGACCCTTTTCAAATTGTTGCCAAAAATGTGACATTTTGAAATTTTTAATACTTGCTAATTAATACTTTAAATAATAACAAAAAGCAAGAATACATTATTATTAAAGGTAAATGATGAGAGTTTGCTAGTTTCTAATGGATTCATGATGACATGTACAAAATAGTTATTCTTCACTTTAACTGATATTCAGAATCAAAACCACAGATCACATGAGAAGATGGACACACGTCAAAATACTTTGACCTTTTTCAGCTCTTTTCCTCATCTAAGGACAAGGAATGATTTCTATTGCTGCAAATCCTGCTGAGATCAATCCCAGGAGGTCTCCTGAAATGTTTATTCATACACCCTTAAATTTCTTTTCTTTAGTTCACTTGTTAAAATTCTTCAAAGATAAGGATTTTCTACAAAACATAATTAACACTTTCAAAAATAAAAAAACTAATTTATTCATTGTGTAATGTAATTATGGAAACGTCTTTTGACTTCACAGTGCATAGACATACAGATAGTGGTAAGAACACTTAAAATGAGATTTAATTTACATTTTTAAATGTGCTGTTAATTGGAGTAAAGTAGTGCACCCTACATCTCTATAACTTATCCATCTCATATATTTGAAGGAGTATATGAAAGGTATTATATAGATATGATCTTTTGTTTATTGTTCTCTAAGTCAACAAAGATATGAAAATATTTATTTTAATATCAGAACATTGATCTCCTAAGAGTAGGGGTATAAATATTATGAATTTTCTAATTTCTGAATGTATCTTATTCTTATTTTTGTTTTGTTTTATTTTATTTGTTAGACTAAAAACTTTTCATTCTCCATTAGAACTCACATATGTGGGTCTAGATACTTGATCCATGGGTAGAATCATGATTGGTCTATATTAAATGCACCCAGAAATCTATTTTTCTAAATATGAAGATGTGATATGATCATAACTCATTAGTGCTAAAAGAGACATAGTCCACAGCCTGGCCCAAGTAATAGTTCCTGAAATTTTATTTTTTCTTGTTATTCTTAGGCCAATTTTGTTTTCTAACTTGGGCTATATATTCTTTTAGTACTTTTAAAGAAATCTTTAATCTTCCACAAATTAACCTCTCAGACTGAAACAAGAAGAGTACATGGATTTCCTAATCTAAGAGTCTATAAACATTGTATTTTTAAATGCATAGACCACCACCCCCTCAATTCATGAACTGATTGGGCCTTAAACAGTGACTGAAGACTATTTTATTTTGAGGTTGAAGTTTTCACACAATTCATCTGTTCAGTATGTTAAAAAACCATTCTGTAAAGAAGGAAAATATTCTGTTTCTGTCAAACAAAGATAAAACACATGATAGCTCTCTAGGAACTGGGAATTCTGCCACAATCTATGCTCATAAACCTATTTCTCAGTTGCATATATGCAAAGGAATTTTTTCCCACTACTTTGTTCAAATAATATGCTACATTATACTAAATATGGGTCATAAGTAAATAAGTATACTACAGTATACTTAATTAATTTTACATAAACACATGCACACACACACACACACACACACACACATATATATATATATATATATATATATACACATGTACATATACACAAACATATGTATATACACATACATACACACACTAGTATATGACTTGGTAAAATTCATTACCTCACCCTCAAAATCCAGATGTTACTTCAAAATTTTCACCCCAGAAAATCAAAATAAATTTTATAAAATGATATGATATTTTTCCATGTGTTTATTGATGCATTATAATTGTGCATGATGGTGGGCATCATTGTTATATATTTGTACATGCACATATGATAACAATATAACTTAGCCAATATTAGTCCCTAGTATTTCAACTTCCCATTCCCGCTTCCCTCCCCTTGGTCCCTTTCCTCTACTCTACTGATCTCTGTTCATTTTTTCTGGGATTCCTCTACATCTTTCCTTTCCCTTTTCCTCTCTAGCATCCACATATTAGAAAAAAAACCCATATGACTCTTGAATTTCTCAATTTGACTTATTTTGCTTAGCATAGTATTTTCAAGTTCCTTTCATTTTCCTGCAAATGATATATTTTGATTCTTTTTAATGGCTTAATAAAACTCCCTTGCATAATGTAGATATATACAACATTTTCTTTATCTACTAATCCATTGATGGACACCTAGAAGTTTCCATACTTTAACTATTATGAATTGTGCTTATAAACATGGATATGAATGTTTTGTTCTAGTATGCTGATGTTGATTTCTTAGGCTAAATACCAAGCAATGGTATAGCTGGGTCATATAGTGAATCTATTCTTAATCTTTTGAGGAAACTCCCTGTTGATTTACCTAGTGGTTCTTCTAATTTATAATCCCACCAACAATACAAAAGTATTTCTTGTTATCCACATAATTTCCACCATTTATTATTGTTTGGCTGCTCTTCTGGAGTGAGTTGAAATCTCAGCATAGATTTGATTTGAATTTCCCTAATTGCTAATTGATGTTGAATATTTTTTCATGTACTTTTTGGCCATTTATAATTTTTATTTTTAGAAGTGTCTGTTTAGTTAATTTGCCCTTTTATTACTTGAACAATTTTTTTTGGTGTTAAAATTTTTTTATATATTCTGGATATTAATCTTCTGTTAGAAAAGTAGCTAGCAAAGATTTTATCCTGTTCTGTATGTTTTCTCTTCACATCATTTATTGTTTCCTTTGCTGTGCAGAAGATTTTCAATTTGATGTCATCTCACTTATTAACTCTTGGATTCCTCAATAGGACACCCATAGCACAAGAGTTAATAACTAGAATCAACAAATGGGACTTACTCAAACTAAAAAGTTTTTTCTCAGCAAAAGAAACAATAAGAGAGATAAATAGGGAGCCTACATCCTGGGAACAAATCTTTACTCCTCACACTTCAGATAGAGCCCTAATATCCAGAGTATACAAAGAACTTAAAAAAATTAAACAATAAGAAAACAAATAACCCAATCAGCAAATGGGCCAAGGACCTGAACAGACACTTCTCAGAGGAGGACATACAATCAATCAACAAGTACATGAAAAAATGCTCACCATCTCTAGCAGTCAGAGAAATGCAAATCAAAACCACCCTAAGATACCATCTCACTCCAGTAAGATTGGCAGCCATTATGAAGTCAAACAACAAGTGCTGGCGAGGATGTGGGGAAAAGGGTACACATGTACATTGCTGGTGGGACTGCAAATTGGTGCAGCCAATTTGGAAAGCAGTATGGAGATTTCTTGGAAAGCTGGGAATGGAACCACCATTTGACCCAGCTATTCCCCTTCTCGGTCTATTTCCTAAAGACCTAAAAAGAGCATACTACAGGGACACTGCTACATCGATGTTCATAGCAGCACAATTCACAATAGCAAGACTGTGGAACCAACCTAGATGCCCTTCAATAAATGAATGGATAAAAAAAATGTGGCATTTATACACAATGGAGTATTACTCTGCATTAAAAAATGACAAAATCATGGAATTTGCAGGGAAATGGATGGCATTAGAGCAGATTATGCTAAGTGAAGCTAATCAATCCCTAAAAAACAAATGCCAAATATCTTCTTTGATATAAGGAGAGTAACTAAGAACAGAGTAGGGAGGAAGAGCATGAGATGAAGATTAACATTAAATAGGGACGAGAGGTGGGAGGGAAAGGGAGAGAGAAGGGAAATTGCATGGAAATGGAAGGAGACCCTCATGATTATACAAAATTACATACAAAAGGAAGTGAGGGGAAAGGGGAAAAAAAGGGGGAGAAATGAATTACAGTAGATGGGGTAGAGAGAGAAGATGGGAGGGGAGGGGAGGGGAGGGGGGATAGTAGAGGATAGGAAAGGCAGCAGAATACAACAGACACTAGTATGGCAATATGTAAATCAGTGGATGTGTAACCGATGTGATTCTGCAATCTGTATATGGGGTAAAAATGGGAGTTCATAACCCACTTGAATCAAAGTGTGAAATATGATATGTCAAGAACAATGTAATGTTTTGAACAACCAACAATAAAAATTAAAAAAAAATAAAAAAGATTTAGGGATCCTAGTGGGAAAGTCATTGCCTGTGCCTATATTTTAGAGTATTGACCCCATTTCTTTCTTCTAGGAGTTGCCCAGTTTGGGGTCTATTTTTTTAGGTTTTTGATCCATTTTGAGTTAATTTTTGTGTAGGGTGAGAAACAAGCATCTTGTATTATTCTTCTACATAGGGATAACCAATTTTCCTAGCATCATTTGTTAAAGAAAGTTGTCTTTTTTTCAATGTATGTTTTTGGCACCTTTGTCAAGGATCAAATGACTCGGTTTGTCTCCAGTATTCTACTCTGTACCATTGGTTCATATATCTGTTTCTATGCCAGTACCATGTAGTTTTTATTACTATAGCTCTGTAGTATAATTTGAAGTCAGTTATTGTGATGCCTGCAGCATTGCTTTCTTGATTTAGGGTTGCCTTGGCTATTCTGGGTCTTTTATTCTTCCAAATGAATGTTAGGACTATTTTTTTCTAGTTCTGTGAAGAATGTCATTAATATATTGATGAATATTGCATTGAACCTGTATATTGCTTTTGGAAGTATGGCTATTTCAACAACATTGATGTTCTTAACAATATTTTAAAACACTGTATGAAAAATAGGTTTGGAATTTTTAGAAATGAAAAGAAAAGATGAATGAATAAGGAAGACTAACCAGGAAGTTCATAATGGTTTAAGAGAAATAAAATCTATATTGAGGATGGTAAATGGTATAAATGGCACAAAGGAAGCTCCATAGATACTTTGAGATGTTCTTCATAATGTAAAGGAAAAGAAGAAAAATCTATAAAAAGACAAAAAAAATAGCTAAGAATTTAGGAAATCAACCCAATCTATAAATTATAGGAGATTATTTGGAAGGAACCCAGCAATTAGAGAAGAAATGTAAAAAGCTAAGTTTTTTAAAAAAGATATAATTAGCAGACAATAGAAAATAGACTAGAGATATACAAATACAATAATACTTTTATTCTTATTATTACGTTAAATGGAGATACATATCTGTAACTTTTATCTATCTACCCACCTCCAAATGAGGCTGAAGTCAGGTTTTTGAAAAAGTAACAAAATTCAAACTCAACACAGACTTCTTTGTAGTCATTGAGGTCAAACATTGAAGAAGCATTTTTTTTAAAAAATTAAAATGCAAATTTGTTTTTATGATATTGGACTTCTACCCAGAAAATCATTATGAACTCTAAATGTGATACGAATATCAGGAAACCAAAAGCAATGAAAAGTGAAGAAACTCAGACAGACTCTTGTAGGGTGCACAGACTCTGATGAGAGAGATTTTGCAAAATGATTTCATGTTGTTGAGTTGGCCAGGAGTATTCAGCATGGTGTTGGAAGTAACTAAGGTATCATTGGAAAGACCACTGCCCTTTAATCCTGGCTACCCATGGCCTCTGTAAATGCAGAAGAAGAATCCTAGAAGGAAAAGAGAGAGTGAGGAGATTCCCTCATTCTATTTAGTTGCACACACATAAGAATCTCAAAGCAGGTGCTGGAGTTATAGCTCAGTGGTAGAGTGTTTGCCTTGCACATATGAGGCACCGAGTTCAATCTTCAAGACCACATTTAAAAAAATAAATAATAAAATAAATAAAGTTATTGAGTCCATCTTTAAAATAATCTTAAAAAAGTATCTCAACGCAAATGCACACATGCATATTTACCTTTCAAAAATGTTATATATATATATATACACTACATAACAATATATACTTACAAACAATGAATACTTGGTGAAAATCTAAAATTACAGAAATAAATAATCTTAGAAAAATTTCCTACAATTTATTTCATTGAATGACAAATCAATTAATATTAATAATTTAAGAATAATGGAATTCATGGTTTATGGCTCCCTTCTTTATCACTTCCACAGACTGTTATTTGTAAGGTCATCTTAACTATCCAAGTAAATGCCTTGGCCTATTTAGCCCTATGACCACTTAACACAATAGATGCTACTTTTCTCTTCAGGGTTTTTTAACAAAAAATTTAAACATTTTATATGTCGCGACCCCTTGCCCGCAAGGAAGACGCAACTCGAGAATCTTCTTTCAACAGTTTATTCAGGTCCCTGGATATTTCTTCTTCTTTCTCTCGGGTGCCCCTCCCAGCCTTAATAAAGCATCCCAAGCCCCAATGCAAAGCTGCAAAGTGGAACTTTCTCACAGGGTGGTGAAAAATCATGTGCCAACTTTCCCAGATAAGAAGTTGTTTGTCACAGACCACAGCGGAGCCAGCGCCATCTTGTAATGGCGACCATAATCTGCAGAAACGGCAGAAGCGGCTCACCACAGTTCCCCCTTTTCTGTTTTCTTAAAACAATACAGGCGAGAGTAGAGGTCCTATCCCACTGTGCAGAAGTGGCTGCATAGTATGACTTAGTCCTAAGGAGGCGCCTTCCCCAGATCTGAAGCCATATCAGCCGACGCCTTTTTTCGTGGGGCGGGGCGTGAACGCGTCTAACCCGCATGCAATAGGACATGCTCTCCTTGAGGTCCTCGTCAAGGATCACTCAAGTGCAGTGCCTTGCCTCGCATCCTGTATCGTGACGATGGTGGACGAAGGGGGATAGCTGAGGCTGAACTGTGGCTGTTTATAATGACAAACAAGTTGACAGCACCCTGAAAGAAAGGCACGAACTTCAAGGCGATAGAAAAGTACTAGTGTGGAAACCCATCTGCGTGCAATGGCAGTAAGACCGGCAGAGTGCAAGGGCTTTCCAACACTAAGAGAATAACAAGGAAAGTCATGTCGATCCCAGTGCAATGTTATAATAACTTGGGGTGTAACGACCATGACAAAGGTTTACTGCTTAAGATGCGCAAGCCAGACTTGAGGCGAGTTGCCATTTTCTAAAGCTGCAAGAGCTTGTATGATCATAGCCTTTTCTTGTGCATGGCGAGTTTTAAGGCGACAGAGAAGCCACAAACAGAGTACAACACTGAAGCAACACATTGCACCAAAAATGCCTACTCCCACCCACTCTTTGAAGAAGGAAAAAGCAGAAGATATCCAATCGGTGAATTGACCCAAAGTCACTGGTTCGACACGGGTACTATTCAAAACAGCAATCTGAGTTAGTTGAGACTGGATCAAGTTTTCTGCTTCCATGGACCAGGTTCCGGATGGATACTCCCCGATGATGTGGGAGGCATTTCTGGAATCATAAAATCTGACAGAGGTTATACATAAATGTGCACGTTGGTCAACACAACCCAAATGTACTAGATCAGACAATTCCTCAACTTGAGCTTGAAGCAGATCTATCCTTTGATTAGCAGCCAGAATCCCAGATAAAATGTGTTGATTAATTCTACTTTGAGATTCAAGTATGGTGGATGTTTGTTGAATAACTTGATTAATGGTGGCAGCAGTTTGTACTTGACTGGCCATGGCCACTCCGGCCATAACCGCTGCAGCAGCAGACACTGCCACAGCTGTCACTATAGCTGCCGTAATTCCAAAATCCCTGCGGGCTCTAATCAGTTCAACAATAGGAAATGACTCTGGATCTGCAGTAACCGGGATCGGGACAAAGGTTGGAAATTTCATAAACATTGCCGTAGTCCAGGAGCCATTCCAACACTCAGACAAATAACAGGTAATATTAGAACAATTAAGCATCCCCTGTAATGTAACATTAGCCAAAAGAAACAGAAACGGAGATTGGAGACAGACTGCTGCGGAGGGTAATGTAGCATTAGATAATTGTGAATTATTTGCAGAAATTTTAAGCCTCCTATCTCGCTCCGAGTCTTGGGTACTGCCAGAAACATTAAACAGCCAACTTTGGACTCCTAATATTTCCCTGGGGAAACACAAGCGCGGACTAGACTAGCCCAATCTGAGGGAGTCATGCAAAATCTAGTAAGTCCCTCCACCTGAGTGAGAGTGAAAGCGGCATCTATGCCATAAGTGCGGACAGATTCTGCCAAGGTTTTAATTATCTTAAAGTCTAAAGGCTCATGATATCTTCCCCTGTTATTGTCCTGAAATACAGGGTATGCAAGTCCCATATCTGTATTAACTGTCCTCCAAACTTGTGCATGAAAAGATCTCCCGGAACCTTGGCTCCCCCCCACATACGGAGGTGGGGCAATCGGCACCATATCTTCTTCTAGATATTCTACCTCCTCCTCCTCAGAGTTTTGTTGACCGATGTTAACTCCCTTCCCCTTCTTACAGTAGGCCTGCGTGCCCTGTGTCTCCTTTTTCTTCTTTTTCATTTTTATCTTATGTAGTTGTTGTAACAATATATCAAGGTCCTCAGAACTCTCTGAGTCGCTTGTGTTCTCAGGCGTTTTTAATTCGGTCAAGTCTGGGTAGAGCCTTCTCCTATTTTTATCTTCAGGCTCTTTTGCCTTCTCACTACTGTTACTTTTAATACTCTCTGCCACTCCACTACATGATCCTTCAGATTTTTCCTCATGCAATTGCTCAAGAATAGCTTGACCCTCACTCACAGCTTCCTGGCATTTACCATCTGTAAGGCAACCACGGACCATTTTCCAAAGGGGTATCACCCCACCCTCTAATATGCCCTGCTCAGAAGCAAAGTCAAGATCTTTGCCTAATTTATCCCAACTAGGCACAGTAAGGCTGCCCGAAAATGCAAACCACGGTGCAGCGATATCTATCTTCTGTAAAAATCTCTGTAAAGTACTATGTTTCACTTCCAGTCCCTTGGAACGTAACAGGCCATCTAGGGCCAGGAGAAGCGGACTTGAAGATGCGGCACCCATGACACAACAACAAAGAAAGCACAAAAGAAAGAAAGCGAAAGTAGGAGCGAAAGTACACAGTGCAGCTGCAATAAAATGTAAGGCTCTCTCTTTCATTACAGAGGAGCTGTCCCGCTTTGGTCGCGGATCCCACTTACTAGGGACTAACCCCGCTTTGATCGCGGATCCCACTTATTGGGATTAACCCCGCTTTGATCGCGGATCCCACTTACCTGGGACTAACCCCGCTTTGATCGCGGATCCCACTTACCTGGGACTAACCGGTGCACCACCCCTGACTGTTGAAAGTTCTGGTTCCCGGGTCTCGGCACCACTTGTCGCGACCCCTTGCCCGCAAGGAAGACGCAACTCGAGAATCTTCTTTCAACAGTTTATTCAGGTCCCTGGATATTTCTTCTTCTTTCTCTCGGGTGCCCCTCCCAGCCTTAATAAAGCATCCCAAGCCCCAATGCAAAGCTGCCGCGTGGAACTTTCTCACAGGGTGGTGAAAAATCATGTGCCAACTTTCCCAGATAAGAAGTTGTTTGTCACAGACCACAGCGGAGCCAGCGCCATCTTGTAATGGCGACCATAATCTGCAGAAACGGCAGAAGTGGCTCACCACATTTATATACTTAAATGATTGCACCTGTAAAATAACTATTCCTAAAGAAATATTTTTGGTTGTTTGTTTTTTGGTGCTAGGGATTGAACCTAGGGCCTTGTGCATGCAAGGCAAGCACTCTACCAACTAAGCCATAGCCCCAGCCAAAGAAATGTTTTTATGGGCAGGAGAAACTGTGCAGAACAACATAATGGACATTTTTATTGATGAGAAATTTGAGAAATAGTTTTCTGAATCTTCTAATCAAATGAACTGGGTTAATTTTATGTTGGTAAATTTATATTCTGTCAGAAGGCTTTTTTTTAGAATTTTTTTTTTAAGGATCTTTGATCTTAAAAAAAGACTTAACAACAAATTTAAGATTTTGACACTATATTTATTTCCAACTATTATAAATTTGAATAAAATTATTGTATGGTAAATATATAGTTAATAAATTATTAAGTTAGTGGATAACATACAGTTAATGTAGTATGAAATGACTTTAAAATGTTTGAATATATATTTTATTAGAAAAAATGTATGTGAATAATTCTTAAACTTTAAGAAGTTCTTTAGAGTTTTTAGTTTCTAAGTACTGTTGTGGTGTTTCAGGTAAAGTTTGTTGGAAACCTAAATGTATTTTTCTTCTTTTGCTAAAGCTGTCCTTATCAATAATTCTGCTTAGTCTTTTAAGAGACAGAGCATTGTTTGAGGTGGCTGTGCTTGGCTCTCTGACAAATGGCCCATGTCCATACACTGCAATAAACTGCAAAATATCTGACTGTTCATTCACCACTCAAAAATCTCCCTGACAGATAGCACCAAAACAACATCAGAGGCCAAACAGGAATAGACACAGCTTTAATAAGTTGAGGGAGAACACCATGATTCACATCCAAGGTTCTTTTCCAGATTGCCTCTTTCTCTAACAAGGTTCAGGGCTTTGGCTACTCCTCTAGAATAAGAAATGCATGTGGGGAGGGAGCCTGCTACACCTTGCATCTGTGTGCTCAGATTAAGGATGATCTAGGTCATCTGGATAAATTCACATAGGAGGGCCAATTACAAGGCAGCCTACCTGGTAGAAGTAAACAACAACAACAACAACAACAACAACACACACACAAACTTTAAAACATCTCCCAAAGACAGAAAAATCCTGTACAATGTTGACCATTGACTGCAGATTTATTTGAATAAATACCTTTCTTGAGTCTGGGGGTCATTCAGTGGCAAAAGAAAAAACTACAATTGTGTGCCACAATATGGGACTTGAGAGCACAAAAATCTGATGTCTAGTTAACAGAGCAATTCTAACAATTATCTTTCAAGACTCCATTTCCCAGTGATTGGGATTCTTGGCTGTGATGGCTTCATGTTCCTCTTCATTGTGTAGGAAATGTTTGTGAGCTGCTTAGGTGGTTGAAATGGGGAGTCATCATATTAATGAGCTGAAAGAATAATTTGTAGGTGAGGTTAAACTTCAGAACCTACAACTTTGTAGTCTTCTGTGAAATTCAGCTTTCTCCATATTCAAAATTAGGGAATTTATATTAAATTTATATATGAGCCCAGGAGGATTGTTGGAGGAATTGAATTAAATACATTGTGTGACATTCTTACCACATAAAAGACTACAGCATTGCATCTGTTTCCTAATGAAATCTAAAAAAAAAAAAAAAAAAAAAAAAACCCTGATATATATTTCAGTTCTGGGCATGAGGTTAAAGAGTCAATGCCTATGGCATGCTATTTTCTTTATTTTCATTTTTTTCCTTTCTCTTTGCCACTAAAAGTATTCCATAACTTATGAGGTAGCTGTGCTCCTAGCCTGGGTCCGAAAATAAGGACAAGGATGGTGTTACAGATTTGGACTCCAAAAGAACTTTCAATAGAAATATGTCATGAACAAGAAAAAAAGTGTTTCTAAGCCACTGACACCTGGGATATTCTTTATTACCGAAGCTTCCCCTCCTCTCTTACACCAAGTCTGGACCTAGCCTACACTAGGTCCTTCATTTTGATGAATAATCATTTCATTTAACTGGGTCAGTTTCATACATTGGAACTCTACATATAAGAAATAATAGCTATATAGCTATATACTATATACTTAATATCCTTGAGTCTCCAGGGCTGAATCACATAACTGAATGATAATTTCTTGGGCTTGCATAGAGGACTCACCTTGCATTTCCCATCAGTATGATCCTACCATCTATTGCAGAACATTGGCACTTTAATGACAATTGTCATCTCTCCATCTGCATCAGGCTTTCATGCCCAGACTAGATGACCATGCCCTGTTGCCTATTCAGTCCCCATTTCTGTTGCAAGATTTGGCATTTACATTAATCTCAGTCTGTCAAATGAGCAATTTTGATCAAAAATAACCTTTGGTAGATGATGGAATACTCAAACTGGATTTTTGTGAATTTGTGAAATTATCATTTTGAGCTCTCATCCTGACTCTTTTTATGTTTTTTTGTTGAGAATTTGATAAAATATATTACCAATGACAGTTTGGCTCTGTGTGTGCCAGAACAATTTACCTAAGAGAGTTGGAATAATGATTCAGAAAAAGAGGCCTAAATTTTCTACCACTCCCATACATTTTCACAAACACACATGTGTGAGCATATGTGTACACACACACACACACACACACACACACACACTCATCACTTAGAGCAAAGTAAATTTATTTGCAGATCTTTTTCCTGTCCACTATATTGATAAGGGGTAAATTATTACATTTTTTGGGGGGGAAAAACTATTGCCCTTTAGATTACTTGTAGAACTTTTCAATACATTCAAAGAATAAAATGTGTATTTATTGTCCAAATGTCACTGTGCCCCAGTAGTCTCCAACAGTGTCTTCTCTTATGACCTACAGGATTTTTTAAAAAATCAGATTATTAGGATTCCATACTGATATTCAACATAGTGGCTACATTCTCCTCATATACTCCTCACTTTAAATTGCCCCAAGCAGCATCAGCCTTGGTTGGGTGCGGGGGAGATGCACCAGTGAAATATCAAAATACATTAATGTTACATTGGATTCCTGACTTTTCAGCTCCTTCCACACCTGCAGTCTAATCTGTCTACTCTCACACTTCATATCTTATTACTTGTTTGCCTATAGTTTCTAGTTCAGTCTTCCTACAAGTAAAAAAAAAAAAAATCACTCAACATCTCCTTTTCTCTAGAAAGGGAACTTATAGATTCAAATTCATCCATATCAACTCTCAATGCAGGTATTCAAGGTTGGACACATCCGTCACAGAAGTCCCATTATTTTCTACTACTTTCTCCTGGTACAAAATAGGAGAAAATGCCTTAATCAAAAAACAAACCTGGAGTCCAGAAACAGTGCAATTTTCTTCATCTGCACACAATGCTCTGGCCTAGAGTTTAATGCAGGTCTGTATTATCTTACAGGAAGTCAGTGGAAGAAACCTGGACAAGTCATAATGAGCATTTATAATGGAATTATGCTTTTATTCTAGGAAGAAAAAGGATGAGATAATATTCTTCTATGTTAAGCAATAAACTACCTGCAGAAGAATGACAGTGAGAGAATATGGGAATGAAGCTTAGGATATAAAGAATAATAAACAAGGTTTCTAGGAAAAATGAGTAAATATGAGGATTTTAAGAAGTGAACCCTCAAGATCCACAGGTATCCTAGTGGGAACAAGATAAACCTTCTAGGTTAAAGATTAACATTTCCCATGTCCCTTTGCCATCTACTTCTTCACTGTCTGGCACATCTTTTCTTTCCTTTCTTCACTTTTCTTTTCTTTTCATACTGGGAATTGAATCCAAGGGTCCTTTACCACTGAACTATATCCCCAGCCCTTTTTATTTTTATTTTGAGACCTGGTCTTATGAAGTTGCTGAGACTAGATTTGAACTTGCCTGCCTCCACCTCCTGAATAGCTAAGATGACAGGCATTTATCACAGTGGATGGCTGGATAAGTATTTCTTAATGGCTTTTACCCATTGTAGGAATGTCTCTGTGGGACAATGATGGACAGCAATGCACCATAAGAAAAAGGATATAGTGATTGATAACACTTTGATTTGCACAGGTAGCATGGTTTCCGTTTCTCCACACTTCATCATGGAGATTTATTATTCCTCATAGAAACAACTTCAGAAAGTGAGAGTTTGACTAAGGCTAAGGAATATCTTCTATGCTGTACTTTCAGAGGTGCTGGGCCCTCCCTACATCTAGCTGTTATTGAAGATTCTGCCAATGAGCCCAGCCATTTCTGAGGCTTTTACTGCAAGGCCTATTGAATGAGAGCCCAGTTCTGGGCATGCCTGATACTGCACAATAAGCGAGCTCCAGTTCTCCCCACAGATCCTGCCACCAATTCATCCCCTTGGTATTTCTTTATTCTTAAAGGTAATTATTCTGACTTTGCTCTAAGGACAATGAGCCAACATTTATTTCCTTACGCCATGGTCATAGAAAAATATCACAGTCAGTTTAAAGTTAGACATAATTTTACTTGATTTCAAGTGAATTAAGTTTCAGACTGACACAAAAGTAAAAGCCACAGTGTATTTTAGAATAAAATTGGGGCTGGGGATGTGGCTCAAGCGGTAGCATGCTCGCCTGGCATGTGCGGGGTGCTGGGTTCGATCCTCAGCACCATATAAAAATAAAATAAAGGTGTTGTGTCCAACGAAAACTAAAAAATAAATATTTAAAAATTATCTCTCTCTTTAAAAAAATTATAGCAATAGAAATAGACAGTGGCTAGTGTTCCAGCTAGCTTGTCAAAAGGAAGCAAGCCAAAATCAGAATTGTACTTCCTTGAGTGTCATGTATGAGTGTGTGCATGACACAGAAACAGACTAGAGAGGTTGCTCTAAAAATTTATGGATGTCTCTATATTCCTATACATAGCTATACTTTGGATTATAATTCCATGTGCTGAGCATAAAGTTTTGTCAGGTCAAAGATGGCCACTTCAATATCTACCTGTGTTATCTCTAAACTATCCTTTTCTGGGCCTGAAAGTGTCTGGCAATTATCAGGATCCTTAGGTTGGTGTTTTCTCTGTTTTCTGATCAATAGAAAATATTGAGAAAGTACCATATATTATAGGGGTTTTGTCTCCCTTTTCTCATTTGATTCTAAAAATACATGTATTCAAGGGGTTAATTAACAGTTCACAGGGAAATTTTCATAAAGGGTGATCCAATAACTTCAAGATTGTAAGCAAAAATTAGTAGATTTCCTAGAAATGACATATGTGGGAGGGAATTGCCTTTGGAAAGAAAGTTATGTGGAACTTTAGCTTAAGACTTTTAGAATACAGTTATATTTCCTTGTCCTTCCTTTTACCTCCTTTGTATCCATCTTCTATCCTACCTCAAGATCACTAGATTAGAATCATACATACAAGCATATTGAGCTGTATTTTGAATTTTGTTTGTGGTTTGTTGTTTTGCATTATGATTGGAGTGTTAAAGCTTAAAGTTTCAAAGAATTAAAAATAAGAAGAAGGTACTCCTGTTTTCAGTTTATATATAAAGAATATAGACATTCTTCTTCCTGTTTTATAATACAGGATAGTTTGCAAAATAAAAATTGATTACTATTTAAAAAACTGATAGAAACAAAGACATCACAGAATAGACATCACAGGGCAGATCACCTCTGCCAGCTCTGGAGCCAGTCACATCCAAAGAGATACAGCACCTAGATATGCTTACTTGAAGCAGATGCCACCTGAGATCTATATCAGTAGGAACATGTTACTAGTAGTAGTTGCTGGAGGCTGATTAAAGATGTGCATGAGAGTGAGATTCTGCAGGAGACTGCAGTCCTGGGGGACCTGCACAGCTCCACGTGCTTTACTGCAGGACCTCACCAGGTTCCCACTGTAGGGCCCAAGAAAGTTTCCCTTATGTCCCCGATGGGATAGGAAGAGTAGCCTTTGGACATCCTTCCAGATAATTCTTCCTAACAAAGGTCCAGAATCCAAGGGGATGAACTTAAACCAGAGACCAACTCTGAAATCCTCTCTAAGCTGAAGGAAAGAAGCTACCCGACTTCAGATACCTCAACTCTTCATGTCTCACTCAATAAACAAATAAAGAAATAAATAAGTTAGTAAAAAATAAAAACAATGGTCAACCGGGAGGGAGGCATCAAGACAATAGACTTGAGAGTGCCATATTTAGAGACAGGACTAGAAAACATGTCTGAAGCAGGACAGAAGCAGGCTTGAAAGCCATCATCTGAGACAGAGGTTTATTACAATCAGACTAAACCGAACATTAGGGAACTCTTCTTGTATGAGTCAGGATTCTCCAGACAACCAAAATCAAGGAGAGTGCATATGTATGTGTGTGTGTGCACATGTGTAAATATATAATATATACAAATATATTATATATTTATATATAAATAATATATGCATACTTTATTGAATATATATATAGATATATAATATATGCATACATGATCGTATATGTGTGGGTGTATATCTTAAGACAGATGGACAGATAAGATTATACATATATACAGAGAGAGATTTTAAGGACTTGTGTTACAGATTATATGGGTTGGAAAATGAAATTTACAGAGCAGGTTGTAAGACTGAAGAAGGAGGAAACAGACATTGTAGTTTCTGAAGTCTGAAAGATGTCTGGAGGCAGAATTTCTTCTTCCGTGGAGGACTTCATTTTTCTTCTGAATACCTTTAACTGATTGGACAAATCTAAACACATATGGGGTGTGTGTGAAATGCTTTCCTCAAGTTCTACTGATTTAGGGATAGGGATGTGGTTCAGTGGGTGAGCATATGCATAGCATGCACAAAGCCCTGGGTTCACTCTTTAATATGCATGTGAACAAGTACACACACGCACACACACTCACATACACACAAATTTACTGATCCAAATATTCATCACATCCAAAATATTACCTTTACAGCAATACCTAGTGTTGCAGTAATTCACTTGCAGGTCAGCATGGGAAAAGAAAGAAGAAGCAGAGGAAGCTAAGCAGCAGCAGAAAAAAAGTCCTTTATTGTGTACAAGCAATCTTTTTATAGTATTGTGAGCAAAGAAGGCAGCCTTCCAACAGCAATAAATCAGGTCTTTCAGCTAATTAAACATAGCATACAGAAGTTTTACTTTCTAATCAGAAGTGATCCGCTTCTCATGGCTAATCTACTCTGAGCCTGGAGAATGCCAAGCTCTGCTCTTGTTAAGAACAGATAATAAAATTTTTCTTAGCGCCCTCCTAGCCCACTTGGCAGAACATCCCGTTTGCAGGCAAGTCCTCCCAAGGACAGCAGACACCTTGTTTTCAAGCATGTCCGCTATTACCTATCTAAACCTTGAAGGAGCCTCTCGTTTGCAAGCAGACTCCATCAAGGACAGTAATAATAACGCAGTCACATCTGATTCTCTACAACCTAGACTAGTGTTTGACCAAAGTTAACCAAGTGTTATAGTCTAACCAAACTGATACATAAAATCAGAAAACATAACCATTCTTCACCCCATACTGCCTTCCTACTATTAAGCTACAGTCAGAACAATGGTGGACCCATGAGAAAGAGCTGAAAGACACAGACTCACTCTCAAGAGAAGCACAGTGGGAAGCTCCAATACCAAGGAAAGAAGAAAAAAATATCTCACCATGGGAAAATGAAAATCTTACACTAAAAGTTATAAAATAATTTAATAACCCATCTCCAGGTCAGATTAAAATTAATTCTCATATTTAAAGCCTTCTTACCTCAGTTTCAACTCCTTAAAAACATAGTGCCAGTTTTCAACCCTGAGAGCTGCATACAGATGTTGGAATAATCAGACAGGGATTTAAAGTAACTACCATTAATATATTATGGGCTTTAAAGAAAAAGTAGAACACATGCAAGACCAGATGGTTAATGCCAGCAGAAATATGGAGACTGTTAGGAAAAATTCAGAAAGATATACTAAAGATCAAGAATAGAATAAAAAAAAAATCTTGAAGGAAGCTAGACAAAGGATACTTAGCTTCAGAAGAACAAGGAATAGCAAAGGATCTTCAACAGAAGTAATTGTGATGAATCATAACAGACTCAGGAAGAGAGTGGAGGGAAATGTTTGACAATTTTTAAAAAAAGAGCCATGCTGATATAGAATTCTATATCCAGTGAAAGCATCCCTCAACAGTGAAGAAGAAATAGTTTTCTCAACAGGCAAAAACTGAGAAATTTATTGCCAATAGGATACCCTTGCAAGAAACGTGAAAGGAGTTTTTCAGACAGAAGTAGAATGATACAGGCCTTAAACCAAAAAAAAAAAAAAAAGCTGTCAGAAAGGAAGTAAACAAAATAAATGTCTAATTGTTCTTATTCCTTACTGATATGAAAGGATAACTACAAACAACAGTAAAAATATATTGAATTTTTAAACATACACGTGATTGAATGACAGCAATTCATGAAAGAAAGAAATTGAAACACATTTGTCCCCTTGGATCAACACAATTGTACTTCATAGGAGGCTGGTGATCATATATTTATATAAACTTAAATGGGGTCTAGGTATTCCAATTATATCCGAGTGGATAAAACTACAAATTTTTTGTAAGAATTCCTCTTTATGTACAAATAATAAGGTGGTTTAAAGTAACTGGATAGAGAAATATGCTCTGCTTATACTAATGAAAAGAAATCCAAACTAGTTTTATTGATTTCAGACAGATCAGAATTGGGGACATGTAAAATTATCAGGGATGCAGAGGTATATGACATAATAATAAATGGGGTTAACTGTAGATGATATATACATATCTACATATATACATATCTACATTTAAAAAGATATTTCATGTATGTATAATATCTCAAGATACACTCTACTATCATGTGTATCTAAAAAGAACAAATAGAATTTTTAAAAACTGTACAATATTATAAGAGGTGAAAATAAGAGAACTGGAAAATTAAATAGACAACCCCACTATTACAGTTGGAGTCTCCAACATCCATATTTCAGTAATTCATTGATAAAGAAGCCAGAAACCCAGTATGGATACAGATGAACTGAACAACACCATCAATCAGCTTATTATAATTTGCATTTATGGAACACCCCAACCAACAAAAATAGAATATATTCTCCTCAAAATTCTGAGCCCTAAAACATGCCTTAACTAATTTAAAAGAATATAAATCATTCACATATGCTGCAGTCCACAGTAGAATTAAACTAGAAATCATCAATAGAAAAGAGGTGGAAAATTCCAAAATATTGGAAATTCAAGCACATACTTTTAAATCAATGTGTAAAAGAAGAAGTATTTTTAATGGAAATATTATATTTATCCTTGTAAAACATAAAGTACAAATAATACAATTTTCCATGTTTTTATATTATATGAAAATAATGAGGTCTGACATTAGAAATATAAGTGCTGTATTAAATCTAGTAAATCTAAAACTTTTTTATTTACTGGTTCTTTTTAGTTATATATGAGAGCAGAATCCATTTTTATATAATTGTACAAGCATGGACTATATATAACTTTCCTATTATACAAGCATGGAATATAGGATCCCATTCTTATGGATGTACATGATGGTGGATTCACTGTCCTGCTTTCATATATGTAAATTAGAAAATTATGTCAGATTTATTCCACTGTCTTTCCATTTCCTATCCCCCCTCCTTTCCCTCCATTCCCCATTGAGGGGAAGAATGAAAGAATAAAAGAAATCTCAATTGCTATTTAGAACATATTTAATTAAAATTATAATAATCAAATTCTGTTGAATTCAGCAAAAGCAATACCTTAAAAGTTTAATAGTATGGAATGCATATACTAGGAAAAAAGAAGGCTTTCAACTCAATAACCTAAACTTTCACCTTGGATACTAAGGAAACAAAAGTACATAAATTATAATTATATATAATTATAATTATAATATAATGTGAATTAATTATGAGATGTTCATAAAAATATATAGTTTGATAGATTTCATTCCCCAGTACTTCCTCACGCCTTCTTTTTCTTCTTCTCTCTCAGTTCTTTTCATCTACTCTATCAGTCTCCTTTCTATTTTTGTGAAATCTCATTTTTAATTCCTTTCTTTTTCTCCCTATCTACCTTCCACATATGACAGAAAACATTAGATCTTTGAATTTCTGAGTTTGTTTTAAATTAACATGATATTTTCCAGTTCCATCCATTTACCAGAAAATAACATAATTTTATTCTGTTTGTGGTTGAATAAAATTCCATTGTGTATATGTACCATATTTTCTTTATCCATTCATTTGGATAAAGAATAAGGCACATAGGCTGGTTCCAAAATTTGGCTACTGTGAATTATGCTGCTGCAATCATCAGTCTGCATAAATATATATAGTATAATTATAATGCAATAATTATAGAAATAGTAGTAGTAGTAGCGGAAGGGGAGAGAGGTGGAAGGAGGGATATCAGTAGAGTGGATAAAGGGGAGGGAGAAGAGAAGGTGCTGGGAATGAGACTGATCACATTATGGGCATTTATTAACATAGCATAATGAATCCCACCATTCTTTTCTCAATAACCCTTTATTTATTATAGAAACTGAATTACTATTTAAAAACTTTTTCCAAATATATAAAGCTAAATTGGTTTCATTAGTCAATTGAATCACACATTTAAGGAAAATATAAAACCAAGTGTACATAATTTTCCCAAAAATAGAAGAGAAAGGAATATATTCTATTTTATAAGGGCAATATTACCCAATGTCACCAAAAAGGCAGTAATAGACCAATAATACCAGATTGGTCTAAACAATACTAGACTGCTATAACTCACAGACACTGATTCAAAGTTTTGCCATAAAATATTAGCAAATTTAATCCAGCAACATATGACATTGAATAATATGCCCTGTAGCCAACTGTTGTTTATTCTAAGAATACAAGGTTGTTTTCACATTTTTAAACATATAAGTGCAATTCATCACGTTAATTCACCAAATAAGAAAAAACAACATCATTCCTTTGGTAGATAAAGAAAAAGCATCCAACAATGTTTGACACACATTCATGATTAAAAACAAAAACCTGAACACTATGAATAGGAGGGAACTTTCCTAACCTACCAAGGGATAGAGATGAAACTTTACAACTAACACTTGACAAAGAGAAATTCAACACTTTCTTCCTAAGATTGACAACAAAATAAGGATGTTCTTTCTAATCATTCCTATTCAACAGTATACTGGAAATCCTCTGTAGGACAATGAGATAAGATAGGAAAAATCTGTCTTTCTTCAGGGATGACATGACTTGAGATTTCAGAGAAAATTCCTACAATTAAAAATTGACTTTTAAAAAGACACAAGATACAAAAGACAATGGTTTCCTGTAAGCTTGCAATAAATAATTGGATAGAAATTTTATAAAATTCTATGTTTACAAATGTTATAAAATGTAAATATTTTATAATATATTTAATTTAAAATTATTTATATATTTTTATCATTTTAAAATTATTAATGTAAAATATATTTATTCCATTTACAATGTCATTCTACATTGAAATGCCTAGGTATAAATCTAACAAAATATGTACATGTGTGATGTAGCTGTATGCCAAAAACAACAAAAGAAAGGTAAAGTTTTTAAGATCTAAATGGATGGAAACATTTCATGTTCATGAACTAGAACAATCAATATTGTTGACAAGTCATTTCTTTCCAATTTGATATATAGATTCGTCACAATCACAATCAAAACCATAACAACCTTTTTATAGATATTATTAACAAAATGATTCTAAAATTTATATGGAAGTGTAATACAAGTATAATAAACAATGTAATTCTAAAAAACATGAACAAATTTGGAGGAGTCATAGCACATAAACTTAAATAAGTCTGTAGTAAGCAAGTGTTATAATTTGGATGTGAGGTCCCCCCACCCCCAAAGCTCACATGTGAGACAATGCAAGAAGGTTCAGAGGAGAAATTATTGATTTGTAAGAGTCTTAACTGAATCAGTGAATTAATCCCCTGCTAGTGGTGAACTGGGTGGTAACTGAAGGCTGGTAGTTTGTGGCTGGAGGAGATGTGCACTGGGGTTGTGCCTTAGGGCATATATTTTGTTTCTGGCAAGTAGAGTCTCTCTCTGCTCACTGATCATCATGTGAGTCGCTTCTTTCCACTGCACTATTCTGCCATGATGTTTTTCCTCACCTCTAGCTCTGAGGAATGGAGCCTGCACAATTGTGCTGGTTGGGTCTTTTAGTCACAACAGCATAAAAGCTGACTACAACATCAAGATAGTCTGATATTAGTGATAAAATAGACAAAAATCAAGGGAGTGGACTAGAGAGCTTAGAAAAAGACCTATAGAATTGTGTTAAATGATTATTATAAAGGTATACAGGCAATCAGAAGGAAATATGAAAATATTTTTTTCCTGGAAAAATAGGATGTTCTTTTGAAAAATAAAACAAAAATTTAAAGAAAACCTTTACATAAGCTTCAAACCTTGCCAAATATTAATTTAAGATTGATCATAGACCTAAATATAAAATGAAAAATTATAGAACTTTATAAAGAAAAGAGAAAAAATCTGCATGATATTGGTTTTGGTGATAAGTTCTTAGATTCTTTCCAAAAGGATGATCCATAAAAGAAAAAAAGAATTTGAATGGTATAAAATTATATAATTCTACTCTGTGAAATACATTGTTAAGAGAAATAAAGGACAAGGTAAAGATTTGGAGAAAAACATTTTAAATCATATTTTTAACAAAGA
This sequence comes from Marmota monax, assembly GCF_021218885.2. NCBI lineage: Eukaryota > Metazoa > Chordata > Mammalia > Rodentia > Sciuridae > Marmota > Marmota monax. The sequence goes on from NW_026692881.1 coordinate 2,957,473, forward strand.
TCTTATATCTGAAATATACAAAGAACTTTTAAAATTCAGTGCGGGAAAACAAATAGCCTAATTAACATGGGAAAACTTTTTTTTTTTACATTTGACTGAAGATAATAATGGATCATGAATAAGAATATTAAAAGATGTTCAATATCATTTGTTTTCAGAGAAATGAAAATTTAAAAAACTATGTACCACTACTACAATCCTATTGGAATGACTAAAATCCAAAAATCTAATAATGGTGAGAGTTAGAATAGTGAACAACAGGAACTCTTCTTTTTTTGGTGAATTTTCGAAATCATGTAGTCACTTTTAAACAGTCTGGCAGTTTCTTAAAATCCTAAATATTATCTTAACATCAATTATTCTCCTAGGTAATTGCCTAGCTGATTTGAAAACTATATAAACAAAAGAACTGTATGTCTATGTTGGTAGCAACTTTATTCATAATTTTCAAAATCTGAAGAAATGAGAATAGCATTTAAGAGGCAGATTGATCACCACATTGTGGTAATCCATACTACAATGTATTATTCAGTGCAAGAGAAATTATTGTTGAGTCACTCAAAGACACAGGTGAATCTCAAATGCATACTGCTAAGTTGTTTTAGTCAGCTTTTCTGTTGCTGTGATTAAAAACCTGACCAGAACAAGTGTAGAGTAGGAAAGGTTATTTTAGGGCTCATGATTTCAGAGGTCTTAGTCCATACAATGCGATCTCAAATCCTCAGGTTTCAGCAAGGCGGCACATCATGGTGGAAGAGTGTGGCAGAGGGAAGCAGCTCACATCATGATCAGGAAGCAGAGAGAGAGCCTCCATTCACCAGATACAATAAATGCCCCAAACCACGTCCCAATTCCCATCTCTTCTAGCCATCCCCTACCACTTTAGTTACCACTCAGTTAATCCTATCAGGGGATTAATTCACTGATGAGGTTAAGACTATAATTCAATCATTTCTCCTCCAGACCTTCTTGCATTCTCACTTTTGAGGGATACCTCACATCCAAACCATAAGTCTAAGAAGTCATCATAATAAAGCTGCATATAATATGATTCTAATTATGACATTCTAAAAAAGATAAAACTATGAAAAGTAAAATATCAAGGATTGTCAGACATTGAGGGAAGAGGGAGCATTTACTGAGTTAAGAACAGAGGATGTTTTAAGGTCATGACACTACTTCTTATGGTATTGTAGTAGTAGGTACACGACACCATCCATTGTCAAGCCCTACAGGATTTTACGACATAAAAAATGGTACTTAATGCATATAAACTTTTAAAAGAAATTTTGAATATAAGGTTTGGGAAATGCTACAGTTTAATGCAGACATGAGCAAAAAAAAACATTAAACTATAATACAAAACCATGGCATAACCTCATTTAAGGGAATGGAAAAAATTACACATTGTCCTAAGTAATTTTGAAAATGCTTTGGAAACCATGAGATTAAAGAAAAAAAAGGATCTGTAGATAGGCATTAAACTCTAGGTGATGATGTTGTTCTCAGAGGAATACGGGTCAACAATTCTGAAGCTGCCCCCCATGGATCCTGAAATTGAAACATGAGGAAATGGATTGAGGAGTGTGGGTGCTGTGTTGTTCACTAGTGGAATGGGAGATTTTATATATATAAGCAAAGGGAGAAGTCTATAAAGAACCAGTAAATCACACTCAATTTGAGTAAATATCTATACCTCTATACCATATGTGTGTGTATACATATGTATACACATATATACATACATATATACATATATATACACACATATATATGTTTATATATATCTCCATCCATATATATGTGTGTGTGTGTGTGTGTATATATATATATATATATATATATACATACATATATTTTTTCATCCATCCAGGTATACCCAGAACATACATATTACCTTGCTATAAGCACTATATTTCGGTAAGTTTATATATCTATCTGTTTATCTATCTATCTATCTGATCTAGGTATACACAGGTTAGTGAATATAAATATATGTGTTATCTACTTCTATTCACTTAGAGGGTCTAGAAGTAATGATATCTATTAAGCACATCTAACACCAAGAACTTATATAATATCATTTATATTGGTTTATAATATCATTCACCAGTAAAAGGAATCATGGTTCTTATAGAAATGATATATTGCAGGGCTTGGAGAGGTACTATATAAGATCAATTTGTCACATCTCTCAGTGCAAGAAAGTAAGTAAATGCTCAAAAAGTAAAAGATGGTATTACATCAAATGGATATAGGAGCCAAATGAGAGATCTTCCATTGACTACAGCTGAAGCAAATTGAGCAGCATAATAAATAAAGTAGTTTTAGATAACAACACTAAATGTAAAATAAAAACCTGCATTCAATAATTACACAGGTAATTTGATAAGTAAATAGAAAGAAAAGATAATTCTTCCATATAGAAGAATTCCAAAAAATTTATCCAAATATTCTCTCCACAATGGTATGAAGGATAATTATCTCCTAAATGTGAATTGCCTGCAGTGACTTGCTTCTAAAGGCACAGTATGGAAAAAGGATAAATGAAAATGTAACTAAAGAGGAATGAATTCTGACAACACTATCATAGCCAAGTGATCAAGGTTAACATCATCAGTGATAAGTCAATATCATTTACCCTTGATGTGTTGCACTCAGAATCATACTTCACATTTGTGGTCTTCCTATCAAGACACATAACTCTTGTCTAACTATGAAAAAAAAATCATATAAACCTTAAATTAAGAGACATTGTATAAGACACCTGACCAATAGTCTACAAAATAGTCAAGATCTTCAAACACAAGGGAAGTTTAAGAAATTTTCATAGTACAATGAAGTCTAAGGATACGTGATAACTAAATATAATACTGAATCCTGGATAAAATCCTGGAAGAGAAATAAAAAATTAGTATGACAGTAATGAGATCCAAATAAAATATAGATGCTAGTGAATTATAAAAAAAATAGTATGATGCGAGAATACAAAAGTAACATAATTGATTCTCATTGAGCTTCTAAATACAAAGCAAATTTTAGAATTAAGAGAATATCCACAATGTCAATTACAAAGAACAATTACATTTTTGGTAGGAGTGTTCTCACAATCAAATTTAAGTGTGTATTATAGAATTTAAAAAATAGGTTTGACTACATACCTAATAATAAGAAAACCTCTGTTTTTTCTTATTCTACCAAAATTCTATCACCAAGGTATTACTGGTTTTGCCTGGAAATAGTAATATATATTTAGATTAAAACATGTACTAGGTACGAATAATACTACTTGGCTAAGGGTAGCTATGGAATTACTTGAATTTCTAAATTTTATTGGTATAACCCTCACACATTTATGTTCATATGTGAACTACTGATTTATGGAAATTTGAAGCTGGAACACTTCAGTAATGTAGGGTTAGATAACTATGATATTTAAAGTTCTGTAATAGCTATTATTGCTTGAGAAAAATACAAATCAAGGTTGAAGTTACCATAAGATATTAGCTTCTATAGAGCTATCTCACTAATCCTTCTGGTGGAGACAGAGCTGAGTAAAAACTTCTGAAGGAAGTATGTGGAGTTTGGAGACTTAAATTTTCTGGTAAGAAATAAATTTTAGTTTTAGACTTTAATTTTGGTAGTAATTTGATAGTGTTTCCATATTGTTCAAATTTGAACCATTTCTATATTGCAGATGTTATATACTGTGTATGTTGTCATGTGGAACTCAGCATACAATCTTCAGTGAGCATAGTTTGTTAGGGTCTAACTGCAACTTTCAAATGAAAAATAAAATGCTTACTGAATTTGATTGAATGTAGATAATTTAACTATCGGTGGTATAATATGACTTATATCTTTCCATTTTACATGTTCCGAAGATACAAATGAACAAATATCACACATTAGTAGGAAATAACTTTACTTCTGATATATTCTGTCATGTGATCAGCTCTGGCTGATATATAGACTTCAACTTTAAAACCAGTGAGCTAAGAGAAAATAAATCAACAAAATAGGGCAACATACATGCTTAATTAAATTTGATGTAAAGTTGTCTCCATTTGTAGTAAACTGCAACCTAACTTGGCGTGCAAAACAAACTGCAACCTATGAGTATATTCTTTAAACAGCTGAGTTTCAGCCAATCATAGACTGTTGATTTCTCAGACCATGCCTATATCAGCAAGTGCCTCATCATACCACACCCAAAAAAGGCAAATACTGATCTGTAACCAAGTAAGCTGTTTCTGTAAGTCACTTGCTTTTTCTGCCTGGAAGTACTGCCTGCCCACATTGCTGGGTGGTTTGTTCTCAATTTCTCTGGTTTCTGGTGTCCAATTCATGAATTGTGTTTTGCTCAGATAAACTATGATAAATTGATTTCTTCCAAGATTTTCCTTTAATGCCTAAGACTAATAATCATGGAAAAGCTACCTGGATTGAAGTATTTCTCTCCTATTTGGCAGTTGTATGAATTTGTGTAAATCACTAATCTTGTTATAGCATATTTTGTCATCTTTAAGATGGTGATATTTTACTCAAAGTATTGTTTTAGGAACAAAATAGGATAATATAAAAATTATTAATCCTAGTGTCTAACACATAGCAAGTCCCAATAAAATTAACTATTTTATTATTATTATTATTATTATTATTAAGCACAGAAAATAATAATGAAGTTTTACTCATTCACTATTCTTATCCTGCTTGCTTTACAACAAGATTATTTCCTGTTTTGCATTGCATACCCATAACTTGGTGATTATTCTGCATTCCCATTCCTTCAAAACTTGTAAAACCTGTATTTTGTTTGTGTTTTCATTTGTAAACAGCCTCTCCTTTTATTTTATTTTTTTTTTAATTTTTTTTTATTGGTTGTTCAAAACATTATAAAGCTCTTGACATATCATATTGCGTACATTAGATTCAAGTTGGTTATGAACTCCCAATTTTACCCCAAATACAGATTGCAGAATCACATCGGTTACACATCCACATTTTTACATAATGCCCTATTAGTAACTGTTGTATTCTGCTACCTTTTCTATCCTCTACCATCCCCCCTCCCTCCCCTCCCATCTTCTCTCTCTACCCCATCCACTGTAATTCATATCTCTCCTTGTTTATTTTCCCATTCCCCTCACAACCTCTTATATGTAATTTTGTATAACAATGAGGGTCTCCCTCCATTACCATGCAATTTCCCTTTTCTCTCCCTTTCCATCCCACCTCATGTATCTGTTTAATGTTAATCTTTTCTTCCTGCTCTTCCTCCCTGCTCTGTTCTTAGTTGCTCTCATTATATCAAAGAAGACATTTGGTATTTGTTTTTTAGGGATTGGCTAGCTTCACTAAGCATAATCTGCTCTAGTGCCATCCATTTCCCTGCAAATTCTATGATTTTGTCATTTTTTAGTGCTGCGTAATACTCCATGGTGTATAAATGCCACATTTTTTTTATCCATTCATCTATTGAAGGGCATCTGGGTTGGTTCCACAGTCTAGCAATTGTGAATTGTGCTGCTATGAACATCGATGTAGCAGTATCCCTGTAGTACGCTCTTTTAAGGTCTTCAGGGAAAAGTCCAAGAAGGGCAATAGCTGGGTCAAATGGTGGTTCCATTCCCAGCTTTCCCAGGAATCTCCAAACTGCTTTTCAGATTGGCCGCACCAGTTTGCAGTCCCACCAGCAATGTACAAGAGTACCCTTTTCCCCACATCCTCGCCAGCACTTGTTGTTGTTTGACTTCAAAATAGCTGCCAATCTTACTGGAGTGAGATGGTATCTTAGGGTGGTTTTGATTTGCATTTCTCTGACTGCTAGAGATGGTGAGCATTTTTTCATGTACTTGTTGATTGATTGTATGTCCTCCTCTGAGAAGTGTCTGTTCAGGTCTTTGGCCCATTTGTTGATTGGGTTATTTGTTTTCTTATTGTCTAATTTTTTGAGTTCTTTGTATACTCTGGATATTAGGGCTCTATCTGAAGTGTGAGGAGTAAAAATTTGTTCCCATGATGTAGGCTCCCTATTTACCTCTTTTATTGTTTCTCTTGCTGAGAGAAAACTTTTCAGTTTAAGTAAGTCCCATTTGTTGATTTTTGTTATCAACTTTTTTGCTATGGGTGTCCTATTAAGGAATTTGGAGCCCGACCCTACAATATGTAGATCGGAGCCAACTTTTTCTTCTATCAGACGCAGAGTCTCTGATTTGATATCTAGCTCCTTGATCCACTTTGAGTTAACTTTTGTGCATGGCGAGAGGAGGGGATTCAGTTTCATTTTGTTGCATATGGATTTCCAGTTTTCCCAGCACCATTTGTTGAAGATGCTATCCTCCCTCCATTGCATGCTTTTAGCTCCTTTATCAAATATAAGATAGTTGTAGCTTTGTGGATTAGTCTCTGTGTCCTCTATTCTGTACCATTGGTCCACCCTCCTGTTTTGGTACCAGTACCATGCTGTTTTTGTTACTATTGCTCTGTAATATAGTTTTAAGTCTGGTATCACTATACCGCCTGATTCGCACTTCCTGCTTAGAATTGCTTTTGCTATTCTGGGTCTTTTATTTTTCCATATGAATTTCATGATTGCTTTATCCATTTCTACAAGAAATGCCGTTGGGATTTTGATTGGCATTGCATTAAACCTATAGAGAACTTTTGGTAATATCGCCATTTTGATGATGTTAGTTCTGCCTATCCATGAACAGGGTATACTTTTCCATCTTCTAAGATCTTCTTCTACTTCTCTTTTTAGGGTTTTGTAGTTTTCATTATATAAATCTTTCACCTCTTTTGTTAGGTTGATTCCCAAGTATTTTATTTTTTTTTGAGGATATTGTGAATGGAGTGTTTTTCCTCATTTCCGTTTCAGAAGTTTTGTCGCTGATATACAGAAATGCCTTTGATTTATGCGTGTTGATTTTATATCCTGCCACTTTGCTGACCTAGAAGACCCAAAAGGGTCTACAAAAAAACTACTAGAACTAATAAATGAATTCAGCCTCTCCTTTTATTTAAACTCCTAACCTCTTCCATTTTCCTTGCCCCTTTACCTTATCATATGGCTCAACCTCTTCAGTACCCACCAAGTTCTACTGGGAAAGGTTTTACATGCTAACATGTCTCTCAAAAAAAAAATAATTTAAAAACACGAATTCAAAAACTACTGAAAAATTAAACTCTGTGTGATCTTCCTTTGAATTATGGAGTTATTAATTAATAAACTCTGACAATAAACCACTGTTATCCAAAGGAACTGTTAAACTGTGCTGCAGTCTGTTTTGCATCGAGCTTTGGCTATTGGAAGAAAACAGAAATACAGCAACAACAAAAATGGCTTAACTTTGTTCAAGGATTTCCTTTTTCCTGAATGTCACAAAGAAAGGGTCTGAACAAGCTCAGTTTTAAAGTTAGGTGAATTGTCTGGCTTTCCTACCCCTTTACCGCTTTCTGACTTTTACAGATGAGAAATTTGAGTCTTAGAAATATACAGTGACTTCCCCGAAATAGTGTGTAGAATAATGATAGCCATTTGTTAAAGTCTTCACTTTGCTCTGTATTCTCTGTTTACCCAGGTATTTCTTCCAGGTCCACATTTAGAGCTTGCTTTCATACCCCTAAGAACTCATGAGTTGCCCCAAGCATACAAAATGCACATTCTTCCTTCTTTGTATTTCTTTTGCTGCCCTCTTTGCATATTTTTTCCTCTATTTCTTCTAAAATGCCCAAATGTAAAAATCACTGTGTAACCTTCTCTTGAGCCCACTAACCCAAATCAACTTATCAATGGCACTAAAGCACATATTATTATTATCATTATTAGTTTCTATGTCTTTATTTATAAATATACTATGCAATCTTTGTTTGAAAATTCCCATGTCATTAAAAATATTTTAAGTGGATTTTATTTTGTAGAGTACCCTTCAAATTTTATCCATGTTGTAGCACATGACAGAAATTCCTTCATTTTTAAGTCTGAAAAATCTTCCATTGTATGTCTACACCACATTTTCTTTATGCATTTATCCTTCAATGAACATCAGGGTTATTTCAGTATATTTTATACAGGAAATGCTGCTGCTCTGAACAAGAATGTACAAATCTTTATGAGAACCTGTTTTCAATTCTTTGGGATATATACTTAGATGTGGGATTGCTGGATCATATGGTAGTTCTATTTGAAATTCTTTGGGGACTTCTATATATTTTCAGTGGTAGCTGAACCATTTTACATTTCACCAATAATGCACAAGAGCTATATTTTCTCCATACTCTTTCTTATCAGCAATGAGCTATTAAGTCATGAAGAGACATGGAGAAAGTTTAAATGCATATCCTTAAGTGAAAGAATCCAATCTGAAAAGGCTACAGGCTATGATTCCAACTGTAAGACATTCTGAGAAATGAAAAACTACAGGGAAACAGGAAAAAGATCAATGCTTTTCAGGGGTCTGGGAGGAGGGAGAAAAGTATAAATAGAATATAGAGAATTTTTAAAGCATTGAAACATTTTTTATAATACTCAAATGGCAAATACATATTATTTCATATTGTCAAAACCAAGATTGACCCCTAATGAAAACTATAGACATTTCTATACCATCTTTGAAGAAATCTCTATTCAAGTCCTTTCCCTTTTAAAAAATAGGCCATTTGGTGTCAATATAGAATTATCGTGTTATCAAATGTACCACTTTATATAAATGTTGGGGGAGGGCTGTATTGAAACTTTTCATAATTTCCACTTAATTTTATAATTTCATGTCTCTGTGTGTGTGTGTGTGTGTGTGTGTGTGTGATAATATTTGTTTTTAGATTTTGGTTGTTGTTGAGAGCACCCATTCTGATGAGTATAAGCTGATTGATTATCTCATTTTGGATATAATTTGCTTTTTGGAATAATTACTGATGTCAAGCTTCTTTTCTTGTACTGGTTGGATGCCGCAGTCTGGCTGGGCACAATTCAGGAGCCACTTGTCAAAAGAAACGAACTTTATTTTTGGAACACTCACACCGCACCACACAGCTCCTCAGGAAAAACCCTCAGAGCCCAACTGCCACCACCGGCTTCTCACCAGCCTCTCAACCTCCCCCACTCCTCCTGCTCTTGAGGCTGATTGGCTGGGTTGCGTGGGCGGAGCCAAAAAAGTCCCCCAATGAGCAGCTCCGTAGTCTGAAAGGGCGGGGAAACAGCCCAATGAGCATCACCGCAGAGGAGCCAATCAGCTAGAAGTTGCTGGGGCCGCTGTGAGCCAATCATCAGCTGGCAGCTGGAAGTTTGCTGGGGCCCCTTCGGCTGTGGCTCTCAACATTTCCCCCTCTCTGTTTAAACAACAAGCATGTGGCTTAGGGACCGTGCCTGCCTTAGGTTGTCCAATAGTACATATGGTCCTTACCCCTTATCAGATGAGCTGACCTCAAGGCATCAGCCTCCTGTCTTAGGTTGGTACCATTGCAATTGGATCTCACCCTTCACTGACTACCAGTCCAGTATACAGCCACACCTGTGGATAGGTCTTTGTACCAGCGGGGGGATGAGGTTCTTTGCCTCACCTCTGTTGGCCCCCAAATTTTAGCTGAACGACCATGACAAGCAGAAGGGAGGAAGATACACCAAGCCAATTGACAGCTCCTTTTGGAAAAATTGTACCACCGATGACATCATCAGCAAAAATACCCCAACACTACCACAAGTCGCTGCACCAACAGATAGTTCACAATGCATACAAGTGATACATAGTCCAGGAAAGTTCTGCAAGCAGTTCAGTGATGGCTATTGCAGAAGCTGTAGATTGGTTTTATCTTTGTCTTCACCGGCACTGGGATGAAGATAGGAATTCTGGCAATAATGGCTAAAGAAAAAATTATGTAACATTCCAGAAGGCACTAAAAGAGAACAATTTTCTTAATAATTTACATTATCTTGAACAGAATTATTAAATATAATGAAAAGTAAAGGTGAAAGTAAACAAACAGATCTATTAACTTCCTTTTTTGTTCACATTGTAAAACAATCCTCAACTGCTGTTTACCCAGTTTAAATTAAACCATTTAAATCACATGAATTAAAAAAAAATATTTTGATCCATTTTTTCATGAGAGCTCAACATATATGATATATGGATATACATACATACAAACATACAACATAAAACACAAGTGTGCACACATAATACAATACGTACAACACATAACATAATAGTAAAAGCCTTATAACTTTTTCAGGTGAAATCTCCATTGCAATGTTTAAAAACTCTATAGTTAAAAAATAGAACTGATTAGCAAAATATTAACCTAGGTGTGTATGAGCTCAAAAAACAAAATAGAACTTCATTATGTGGGAAAGGGTAATAATAAAATAGATATTGAAAAAAACATCCTGGTTCTGTCACAGATGTAAGGATAGCCAAACTGGAGTTTTGGATATCAGCTGTTATGGATTTGAGCCAAATCTTTTTTGATTTTGAACTTTTTATGAAAATTTGTAGCTTCTTCTAGATTAGAGAAAATATGTATGTCATGTGTAGTTTTATCTGCTAAATCATTGCCCAAACTAAGGGCTCCAGGCAATCCTGTATGTGCCCTGATATGTCCTATAAAGAATGGATCTTTTCTGTCCCAGATTAGACTTTGTATAGTGGAAAGCAAAGAGAAAACAGTAGAGGAAGGGGAAATCCTACCAGCATCTTCAAGGGATACTATAGCATTAACTATATACTGACTATCAGAAAATAAATTAAATACAGAATCTTTAAACATCACAAAAGCTTGTAATACTGCATTAAGCTCTACCTTTTGAACTGATTGTTTGGGTACTAAAAATGTAAAAGTTTGATCAGGTGTTACTATTGCTGCTGTACCATTATTTGACCCATTAGTGAATATATTTGGAGAATTCATGATATGTGTTTTTCTTGTCATTTTTGGGAAAAATTACAGGATGCGATGACCAAAAAGACAATAAAGGATTAGATGGTAAGTAGTTATCAAATTAAACATTAGATTTGCACATGATTATTGCCCAATTATTTAACTCATTAGCTAACTCATCAATTTGAATCATAGTATATGGAGTAATAATTTTATTGGGAGAAATTCCAAACACTCCCTTTGCTGCTTTTATTCCTTTGAGTATTAATTGTCCTACAGCCTCTGGATACCTAGTAAGAATAGTGTTAGGAGAATAAGATAAATGTATCCATAATAATGGACCTTCTTGCCAAAATACTCCTGTAGGAATATTTTTTGTTGGTAGTACAATAAATAATGAAGGCAAACTTATATCAATTCTATCCAAATGCATATTTTCCATATATGTTTCAATGATTTTTAATGCCTTTCTTGCTTCAGACGTTAACATTTGGGGTGAATTTGGATCTGATGGACCTTTTAGGATATCAAATAAAGGTCCCAACTCTCCTGTTGGTATACCTAGATAAGGCCTTATCCAATTTATGTCTCCGAATAACTTTTGAAAGTCGTTAAGTGATTTGAGTTGATCTACTCGTATTTGAATTTTTGGTGGACGGACCATGGTTGAGGATAATAGAACTCCTAAATAATTAATTGGAAAATGTAATTGTATTTTATCTATTGCTATCTCTAGATTATAATTTTTTAATAAGTTTGTAAGTGTGGCATAACATTCTAGCAATGTGTTTTTAGCTTTATGTGCTAATAATACATCATCCATATAGTGAAATATTTGTAGTTCAGGATTTTGATTTCTAAGTGGCTGAATTATTTTGTTAACATAAATTTGACACATAGTTGGGCTGTTAGCCATCCCTTGAGGGAGTACTTTCCATTCATATCTCTGATCAGGACCTTCATGATTCAGTGCAGGGATAGTAAATGCAAAACATGGACTATCCTCAGGATGAATTGGAATTGGAAAAAAACAATCTTTAATATCTATAACTAAAACATACCAGGTTTTTGGCAAAGCAGACAATTGAGGAATCCCCGATTGAGCAGATCCCATAATAACCATCTCATTATTAATGGCTCTTAAATCTTGCAATAATCTCCATTTACAAGATTTCTTTTTGATGACAAAAATGGGAGTATTATGGGGAGATACAGAAGGTTGTATATGTCCTTCTGCTAATTGTTGTTTGACCAGGTCATGGGCTGCTTGTATCTTTTCTTTAGTCAGGGGCCACTGAGGAACCCATACTGGTCTTTCTGATTTCCAAGTAATTTTTATTGTCTCAGTGGCCCTTTCTGAAAATCCAACCCATGTCTGTCCGTTCCTTGATCTATTTGTATTGGTGCTACTATACCTTTTTCTTGTTTTTCTAATCTTTTTCCTTTTCTAAAACCTTGTCTAGTCATAATAGTGGGTGCATTTTGGTTGATGTTATTTGTTAATGTCAAACCTAATTGATCTAGGACATCTCGTCCCCATAAATTTACGGGAAGATGATCCAATACATATGGCTGTATAGTTCCTTCACATCCTTCAGGATCTTTCCAATCTAATACCATTTCACTTCTATGGGGATTAGTCGCCACTCCTAAGCCTCGAAGCGTTTGAGTGGCTTGTTGTAATGGCCAATGTTTTGGCCATTCTTGATGAGAGATGATGCTAAGGTCTGCACCTGTATCCAGTAGCCCATTAAATTCATGCCCTTGAATATTTAGTTTTAGCATGGGGCGAGAATCTAAATTTAAAGAAAGCATAGCCCAATCTACACCTGTGGAGCCTAATCCCTTGGAACCTCTTTCTACAGTACGACTGGAAAATTTATCATGTAGGCTGGTTATTATTAGTAACTGTGCTATTCTATCTCCTGGTGAAATTACTGATATACCCTTTGGAAAACTGGCTATAATTTTTATTTCATCTTCATAATCGGGATGAATTACCCCAGGACTTATCATAAGTCCTTTTAGAGTAGAAGAGCTGTGTCCCAATAATAAGCCTACTGTTCCTTTGGGAAGAGGTCCTTTTACCCCTGTGGGAATGATTTGAACTCCCATCTCTGGAGTTAGTACTGATCTGGTGAAGGCGCAGATGTACAACCCTGCACTCCCTCTGGTTTGTCTGATGAGGGATCTAATGGACAATGTGTCCTGGGCACTACCCTGATGGGGTTGCTGGGTTCCTCTAGTGCTCCGTATATTTGTGGTTTTGGGCCCCAGAGCATTGGGCCCCCCTGTCCATTTTTTGGCAATGGAGCCCGATGCCTTTCTCCACGATATCGTGGATAAATACCTGGTCCTTGTTCGTTTTTTGATAATGGAGTACCCTCTATGGTGGTTTGAGAACGGCATTCATTAGCCCAATGTCTCCCTCTATGGCATCGTGGGCAAATACCCAATATTCTACTCCTTTGATACCTAGTTTTGTTGAACCCTCCTCCTATGGGGCAATTCCTTTTACAATGTCCTGTTTGTTCACAATTGTAGCATATTCTTGGCCTGGCATCTAAAGCCTGTTTTACTGCAGCTGCCATGATTTGCCCTTGTTCATTAATGTCTCTGGCATCTAAAGCCTGTTTTACTGCAGCTGTCACAACTTTCCCTTGTTCATTAATGTCTCTGGCATCTAAAACCTATTGTACTGCAGCTGCCACGACTTGCCTTGTTCATTAATGTCTCTACATAATTTAATATATGTGTTTAAATCTTCATGTTTCCATGGTCTAATGACTTCTCTGCACCAACAATTCGCTTGCTCATAAGCCAGTTGTTTTATTAATGGCATTGCTTGTTCTGTATTCCCCCAAACCCTGGTTGCTGTTTGAATAAGCCTATCTACAAATTCTGCATAAGATTCATTAGCTCCTTGTATTACCTTAGATAATTGACCTTGTAAACCTCCATGCCCTAACTGCATCTGCAGCAATTTTTGCGTATACACCAGGATCATATGCAATTTGTTGCTGCTGATCCTCATAAGGTCCCTTTCCTAACAACATATCTAGATTTCTCTGAGGATAACCAGCTGATGCATTTTGCCTAGCCGTCTCCTTGCAAAATTCCTCATTGGCAACCTTCCATAACAGGTATTGTCCTCCATTTAGCACAGCTTTACACATATTAGCCCAACCGCTGGCGTCATGTTCAAGTTGGTAATGGATTCGACCATGCTTACAGTGAAGGGTGCTTGAGGACCATAGGTTGTTATAGCCTCTTTTAGCTGCTTCACTTTTTTGAAATTTAAAGCATGGTGAATTCGCTGCCCTCCTGCCTCAAATACAGGGCATGTTAATATTTGAGATCCTGTCTCAGGATCCCAACTATCAACTGCGGGGGTTGGGAGCCTCCCAGCATAGGGAGATGGCGATGTTGGTTGGACGCTTATGCCCTCTGGTGATAGAAAGGTGTTAGCAGCAGTCTCCTGTTGTAACTTTTCCCCTGATGGCTTTTTCTGCTCTAAACTTTCTTCCTCTGTCTGACTAGTTCGAGAGACCTTCTCTTTTACTTGAATCTTTTCCTCTGTCTGACTAACTTGAGAGACCTTCTCTTTTACTTGAATCTTTCCCTCTGTCTGACTAACTTGAGAGACCTTCTCTTTTATTTGAATCTTTTCCTCTGTCTGACTAACTTGAGAGACCTTCTCTTTTACTTGAATCAATATGTCTTCTCCTTCCTCTACCATTGTCTGAATTGAAGGCTTTGGACTAAGCAAACAAGATACGAATGTCCACAATGGAAATGTGCCAACTGGCAGAGTCCCTGGGCTTTTCTTTTCTATTCTTTTTAAATCTTCACCATGATGGTTCCATTGTGATATATTTAACAACTCCTCCTTAAAAAGCCATGGGCTACATTTTTGTATTGTATCAACGTATGCCCTGACTGCTCTTGATTTTACTGGGATGCCTCCTTCTTCTAACAATTTACTTAACACTCTTTCGGTTTGTTTTTTTACTAATTTCTGATCCCGTATTTCTACTATAATACAACCCAACAAGATGACGCCAAATAAAGCCGAGACAGAATGAAACAAAAATGGAACAACAAAAAATCATTATAGCCTTTCTATCCTCCTGAAATGTCCATCTGTCCTTTCTCCCTAGCTGTTCCTCAGACGCAAATAGTTTTTTCTCAGATGTGAGCGATTTTTCTTCCATCTCACTCATCTCCAGGGACAGGCAACTTAAAACAAAAGTGAAGCAAAACAAAAGAATAATCTTAAAATGGATACCCATCCTCTCACCCTGCCCTCAGGGGCGAGCAGTTTACCTTATCGCTTACCCTCAGTTGTTCCCCGTGCGGCCCACCAAATGCCGTCTGGCTGGGCACAATTCAGGAGCCACTTGTCAAAAGAAACGAACTTTATTTTTAGAACCACTCACCACACCACACAGCTCCTCAGGAAAAACCCTCAGAGCCCAACTGCCACCACCGGCTTCTCACCAGCCTCTCAACCTCCCCCACTCCTCCTGCTCTTGAGGCCGATTGGCTGGGTCGCATGGGCGGAGCCAAAGAAAGTCCCCCAATGAGCAGCTCCGTAGTCTGAAAGGGCGGGGAAACAGCCTAATGAGCATCACCGCAGAGGAGCCAATCAGCTAGAAGTTGCTGGGGCCGCTGTGAGCCAATCATCAGCTGGCAGCTGGAAGTTTGCTGGCAGCTGGAAGTTTGCTGGGGCCCCTTCGGCTGTGGCTCTCAACAGTTGGATGTTTGTATACCATCTTTGAATAAATCTCTATTCAAGATCTTTTCCTTTTCTTGAGGGGATGTATCAGGGATTGAACTCAGGGGCACTTGAACACTGAGCCACATCCCCAGGCCTATTTTGTATTTTATTTAGAGACAGGGTTCTCACTGAGTTGCTTAGTGCCTCGCTTTTGCTAAGGCTAGTTTTGAACTCGTTATTCTCCTGTCTCAGCCTCCCAAGCAGCTGGAATTATAGGCCTGTGCTACTGTGCCCAGCATATCATTTCCTTTAAAAAAACAGATTATTTGATTTTTTTTTGTCATTGAGCTGTAGGAGTTCTTTATATATTCTAGCTATTAATCCCTTAAGTACATAATTAGATACATGATTTTTAAATATTTTCTCCAGTTACATTGGTTGGTTTTTATTCTGTTAATTTTTTCCTCATCTGTACAAAGTTTTAAATTTGATGTTGTCTCATATGTATTCTTTTGCTTTTGTTTTCTGTTTTTTGGTGTCATATGCAAGAAATCATTGCCAAATCCAATATGTCATAGACCTTTTCCAATGAGTTTTTACGTGAAGTTGTATAATTTTAGGTCTCACAACCAGGTATTTAATTTACTTTTTAGTTAAGTCTATATATTATATAAGATAATGATCTAATATCTTGCTTTTGCATGTGAATTTCTGTTTGCCAATACCATTTGATGGAGATTATTCTTTTCTCATTGAGAAATCTTGACTCCTTCATTGAAGATCATTGGAGGATTACTTCTGAGCTTGCTATTCTCTTCTCTTGGTTTATTATTCTGTCTTTATGCCAATATCACATGGATTTGATTTATGTATCTTAGTAATGTGTTTTGCAATCAGAAAATGTGAGTCCTCTAACTTTTCTACTTTTCAAAACTATTTTGACTATTTGAAGTTCTCTGAGATTCCCATGTGTATTTTAGGATAATTTTTTAAAATCTTTGAATAAAAATAATTTATATTTTCATAGGGATTACGTTGAACCTATGAAGCATTTTAGGTTGTATTAAAATCTTAATATTCAGTCTTTGAATGCAAGAAAACTGTCTCCTTTAATATCTTTTAGTAATATTTTATAGTTTTCAGTATACAAGCATTTCACTTCCTTGGTTAGGTTTATTCTTAAATAGTTTATTCTTTTTGGTGCTAATGTAAAATTCTGTTATTTACTTAAAATGTATTTTGTTTCAAATTAATAGCCACTCCTACACTGTTGGTTATTATTTGCATGGAATATCTTTTTCTATTCATTCATTTTCAGTCTTTACCTGATTTTTATATCTAAAGAAACTCACTCAAAGACACAACGTAATTAGAACTTGTTTGTTTTATCCGTTCAGCAAATCTGTTTTTTGACTGATAAATTTAATTAATTTACATTTAAAGCAGTTACTCATAGGGAAGACCTTACAATGGCCATTTTATTGATTGTTTTGTATTTTCTACTTTTTTTCTAGTCCCTCTTTTCTACTCTTTCTTTCTTCCTCCATGTTTCATTGATTTTTTATAGTAATATGCTTTGGTTTCATTTTCATTTCCTTCTTTGTATATTCAATAGATATTTTTTTTCTTGTGGTTAACATTACAAATACGTACAAATATCTTAAAATTATAGTGTTCCATTTTGAACTGATAATAACTTGAATTGCATATAAAAACTCTACAATTTTACAGCTCCATCCCTTCAATTGAATTATTGATGTTACCAATTACATCTTTATATATTGTATGTAGCCATTGATGTCAACTTGTATTTTTAAAAATGGTTTTGTCATGTAAATCCTATGCACCAAAATGACAATAGTACAGGTTTATATATTTGCCCATGTGTTTATTTTTATTGAAGAACTTTATATTTCCTGTGGCTTTGTGTTCCTAACTACCCCTTTCATTTCAAACTGAGAGACTCCCTTTGGCATTTCTTTTAAATGGAGCTAGTTGTAATGTTCTCCCATAGCTTTTATTCATCTAGGAAATTCTTTTTTTCTCCTTTGGTTTAAAAAAAGAGAGACTTGCAGCCTATAGCACTTAATCATATTAAATAAAGGTAAACCAGTCTCAGGTGGAAATAGATGAAATATAACAAAATAAAATAGACAGTTCCAAGGGTAGGAATCTGCTTTAATAAGTGTGATTTTAAAATATAGAAAAGAAGTTTTAACATCTAGTTGCTATCAATTATGAGTTGCACTTTCTTGGTCAACTTATTTATCTTTTTTATTTGTAAGAAGAAATAGATAATATTTGCCTTGCCTCATTACTGTGAGTTTTATCTTCTAAGATAATATGAGTAAGGTACTGTCTGAGCTCTAGGGCTTAAATACATTTTAAAAAACAATTAATGGAATCTGAAGACAATTTGGAAAGTGTTTTGAGCTGTAGCTACTGTGAGATTTTTTATACTACTTTTTAAATAGTTGTGTTATTGTAAAAATGAACAGACGTGAAAATGAAAACTGCCTACTAAATATGGAGTGAAAAAACATGTTAAGAGAAACAGAGAAGCTATTGTTAAGTACAGAATAGATGTATTATTATAAAGTTTTGTCTTCAGTTTTTCAAAAAGGTAACTGAAATAGGAAATATACTGAACTTTTTTTTTCATTGAAAAAGAATTATACAAGTATGACTATGGATACCTGCTTTAGTGACATATCAAAAGTTCCAGTAGTTATCATAACTCCTTTTTTGTTAACATCATAATTATGACTTATGGAAAGCTATATATTTTCCATTAATCTCCTTGTCATGTTTCATGTAAATTTCTACATCCTTAAAAAGATGCATCAGTACATGAACATTTGAAATCATCTTTCACACTAAGATCAATTGTCTCTTGTTTTGCAGTGGCAAATTATAATGGAGGATAACCCCCCAAATCAAAATTCTGGGCTCTTTTAGTTGGGATTTTTATTATTCATGGGCCATTAGGAATAAATTTACTCTTAAGTTGTCCAACCAGATTGAGAGCATGATGTTGATAATTCATAAAAACAAATACAACTCTTTTCTTTCAGTTCAGTGGCTTTAGAATATAATTTTTACTTGAGATTGTTGAATTATTTTCTGTATATACCAAGGCTAAATTAAAGTCATTTTTTTCAGATTTAAAAGCATCTTTTTTCCTGTCACTATAATATTTGTGTGAACTCATCTTAAATTTTTTCAAAATATTTTGAAAGTGTTGCCCAAAAGCTGACTTCTCTAGTAAAGCAGCTTATTTTGTTGAAATGTTTGATCTGCCTGACTCCAGGCTCCCTTTTCCTTATGCTCTCTGAAGTCTTATCTTTCACCATACTTATATTTCTTTTTAAGCCTATGCCCATAAAAATAATTTACAACATACTTGATTTAAATATCTTCTTGGGACTACTGTTTTGAAAGTACATTTAATTGAATTTATGATTTCTCTTGAGAAATTTTATTTTCCTACCAAGAACACTATTTATTTACTTTACATTCCCAGAGAATTAAAGCATCTTTATTTGTGGGAAGTAATAATAAAGGGGAAAATGTAACCAGCTAGTAATTCCTGATGCAATCTTCCCCTACCTTATATGCAAAATTGATGCAAACATGAAAATATGAACTTATAAACATATTGCTAGAAAGAAAGAGCTATGTTTACTAACTGAAAGACAATGGATTACCAATAATCCATTATGAAATCCATTTGTGACCTGTATACACAGAATCACAGGAAAGAGTATGGCCTGTTCTGCAAGAACAAAAATGATTTTGTAAAATGATGTTTTTTTTTTTCTTCCTTTTCCCGGTGCTTATTATGAAAGATACCACTTATCAGAAAACATGGTGACTATATCTCTATGGCAAGAGTGGTCCTCTTAGAGGTGGACAGAGGGCTGTTCTTTCCCAGCATCCTTGAGACTTCTCTATACACATACATATGGAAACCACGAAATCCAAAAACAGATAAACCAAAGAAATGGGAAGTGGTGGTGGTGGTATACAGAACATGGGAAAATATATTCCCTCTCGTTAGAATGAGGGAAAACATCATAGAAGGAATCTCAGATGCTACAACTAAGAGTTTTGTTTGGTTTCTTATACTTTTAAAATGAATTCAGAAAACCTGAGAACTAAGCATAAGAGGTTGGAAAAAAGATCTCCTGAGTCTAACAGAGCTCCATATTATGAAGATAAAAAGTTTGATAAGGCGTAAAGAAAAGGGAGTTGGCCATAGCACAGGTGACCTGTGCAGACAAGAAAAATTCACTCCTGTGTATCAGGGGAAAAGTGCCTCAGTTTGTATTTTAATCTTTCAACAATGATTAACAAGAACAAAAAGAAAATTTTACATATAAAATGTTATCCATTTACCTAATGCTTTTTTTGCCAGTGTTTGTTTTTTTCCACACTGGCAGACCTGTGGCGACAAAAAGAGGCAAAAAGGAAAAGCAAGATTTAAAGATAGTCATCAGAGACACTCAGAAAGTAGGCGAAGAATACATAACCTAAACTTGAAAAGTTAAAAAGCAGAAATAGAAACAGGTTCTACATTAAAGAACTAGCATTTTGAGTGAAGACAATAAATACCAGGTGTACCATGCCCCTTTGATGTGAATACTTTCTTCCAGGTCTCTTTGAGTTTCACTTACTGCTATCATTCTTCTGGACAGGTTGTTTATATGGATAATTCTCCATCATCTTTCATTTTTATGGAAAGCATTAATCCCACAAATGAGGCTTTATCAGGACCACTAACTACATTGATTTTTGTCTAACCAAGACCAGTAGAGAAAGTCTTCTGCTAGAATGTTCGGTGCCCCATGAATCTAAGGGAAACTTTCCTCTCATATTGTTGTTCTTTTTATGTAGTACATTTAGTTATTGGAAAGAGGAGATTTTGTTAATAGAATTGTGATTGGGTTCTTTCAAAACAGACCCACTTAAATTCTAAGTCCCCAGTAAATTAAAAAGTGATCTGCTTTGTAAACATCATCTCCATCATAAATTCCTGCACTAGAACATAGAAACCCAACAATAAATTATGGTACCAACATATAACTTATATTATCAAATGCAACATGATGCTAAAAGATCGTCTTTAATTTCAAGAAGTGTGTATGTATGTGTGCATGTGTGTTTTGAAATATTTTGAAATATTTTTATCATGCCAAGGACTTTAAATTTCATTATGAGGGTGCTGAATATTTATTAAAAGATTTTCCAATAGGAAAAAATTATAAAAGTACCAGATATCTATTTTTTGAAAGTCTTTGGCTAATAGGGTAAAAAAGCATGAATTAGAGAGTGGTTATTATGATGATTAGCTATTAATAGTCATTGTTAGTTTCAAAGTAAAAATTGCACTGCACAAAGTTAAACAAAGAGGACTTTAGTCAAGACTATTGCAGTAAAGAGAGACACTAAATTCAACTGAAATGAAAAGTGAGAGACTTTTAAAGCACTGGGTGATCCAGTGACAAACTAGTGGTCAAAGTCAGAAGATGGAGGATGACCAATGGGGTATGTCCAGTGCATCTGTGATTAGGCTTTTATTTGCTAATCATTGTGCCCAAAGGAGTTGGGTTCCTACACTCCCACAAAGACTAAAAGATAGGGGATTTACCTCAAGGAGCCAAGAACCGTCTCTTTATAATGTGTTTAATTTAATCACATAATAAAGTATTAAACAAATTTTCAACAAATCATTAAATATATTTATATCAACTTGTGTTAAAACACATAAGGCAGGTAAAACAACAATTCTATAAAATGATAAGTAGAGCTTTATAATATGTATATAAATTCAAAAACACAATTAAAAAATGTTATGTATGTAGCCTAAATGAATGGTCAAAGAATATAAAAATAGGAATGGAAGGGAAGTACACATAACTTGGCTCTGATCTAGGAAGCAAGAAAATGATTGGGGAGAATTAAAAAAATGATATTTGTCTAGGATAAGATAAGATTTTATTTATTTATTTATTTTATTACTGTGGATAAAACGCGGGACCTTCCACATGCTAAGCAGGTACTCACCACTGAGCTACACCCTAGAGTGAAAATGACTTTTTAAAAAATGGAAGACATCCACTAACTTTACCAATCATCACACAGCTACCAAGATGAAGGAATGACTCGAGCAAGCTCTGGGATGACAAAATTTAAACAAATGATGGGAAATGAGGGAGCTGAGACCATGACCATGGTTGCTTTTACTCTGGGAGCCTTTGCCAACAGGGAGACATGACAGAGGATGAGCTGCACTCTGATAAGGTGTGCAGCTAATGACAGGGATTGCCAAGGTTAGGAACCCTGGTAGACATGGCCTCCAGTGAGCTGAATTCTAGGAGGGAGAATGCATTAGCAGAGCTATGGAGTTCAGTTTTAGGTTTTATACATGATGTTAGATATACACGCTTAAAATTCATCAGGTAGACCCAGATTGCTGGTGTATCTGGACACCTGGCAGAAACACTTTCTCTGGAGGAAGATATAATTATCATAGAGCTCAAATGATTCCTGCAAATAATTTTTCAAAGTAACATCCGCTAAAAATTTGGGTTTATCTGCAAACACATGGAGACAAGCCATTGTGAGAAAGAAACAACAAATAATTCAAACTGAGTCAATTTATCAACATTATCAGACAGGCTTTTAAAATACAAAGCTCATCTTGTTCAAGGAAATGAGAGCCAACCTTGAAAATTTTAGGAAGAAACAAGAATTAGAAATTTCTTCAAAAAAGAACTAAATAGAATTTTTTAGAACAAAATAGTAAACAATAAAATTAAGAACTCAAAATATGACTTAAATTAGGAGCTAAGAAATTATGGTTTCTGAGCTAAATCCAGCCAATATGTTTTTGTATGATATGCAAGCTAAGAATAGCATTTATGTTTTCAAATCTTTACATCTTCAACGAAAATGTAAGTATCTACAAAATGTTCTCTATCTGCTCCTTATGAAAATGTTTTCCAGCTTCTGGGTTAAAACAATAAATTATCTCCATATGTGTCTAGTTAAAGTTGAGCCTTAGTATTAAGAAAAATATTTTGTTGATCTAAATTAAAAGGTAGCTCTCTGGACTGAATATAAGAGGGATAGAAAGAAAATACAGAATACGAATAAGAAATACAAAGAATACCTTGGTGGGGGCTGGAGTGACTAGTAAATACTTAATTGGAGTTCCGGAATATGAGAAAGAGAACAGATAATAGTTTAAGTGACAGTGACTATACCACACTTCATGAATGACAACAATCACTCTATCCAAAAAAAATCCCAGCAAATCCAAATCCAGATACATGGGGGGAAAAATCCATACCTAAACACAATGTAGTAGAAAATCATTAAAAACTTGAGGAAAACAAACATAAGGACAAAATTTATAAGGCAGAAAGAAGGGGGAAATTAGCAATTCTTCCTTCAAAGGAAATATTAAATCAAATAACATTCTTTGAAAAACAGAACTCGTGATGCTATGGACTGAACCCCAAATTCAAATGCTAACCATCAACGTACTGGGAGATTTTGCATTTAAGGAGATAATTAAGGTTAAATGAGATTGTATGGGTGAAGCCTCAGTCCAATAGGATCAGTGTTCTTATCAGCAGAAGAAGACATACTTGGATCTCTCTTTTGGCATCTATATATGCACATAGGAAAGGTCATGTAAAGAAGGACCCAGAAAAAATGTGGCAATCTATAAGTGAGGAAGAAGGCCTCTGTGTTAGCTTTCCATCACTCTAACAAATACTTGAGATAATCAACTTACAAGGTCAAATGTTTATTTGGGCTCACAATTTTGGAGGTGTCAGTCCATGGGAAATTGGCCCTGTTGTCATGAAAGAGGAAAAGCCTGGACTCCACATGGACTGCCCTCAATGACATATAGACCTTCCACTAGACTCTGTCTCTTTAAGGGTCTACCACCTCCCAATGGCACCAATCTGGAAACTGAACCTTTACAACTTAGACTTTAATTGAACATTTATGACCCAAACCATAGTGGCCTCCCTAGAAACCAGACTTGATGGAATGTTGATCTTGGACATCTACCCTCAAAAACTGTAAGGAAATTAATTTCTGTCATTTAAGCTAACCAACATTAGCTTAAACTAGTATTTGGTATTTTTAATGGAAATATTAGCAGTCTAATGCACTGACTAGACAGTATTGTCTTTAATCAACAAATTGAGAGAAAAAAAATTCCAGACTATATGTATAATAAGCAAAACCATATATTTAAAAATTAGATTTTTTTTTTACCCAAGAGATCCACAGTGTGGGTGGGTGGGGATTTAAAATGGTGATATCACAGAGAAGATGAGCTCTTCAACAAACACGATGCACCACTATATTATGAAAAATGGTAGCTGGGAAGCATTCTCCAATTCATATTCCTCTCCCTCCTTCATCTAAATGGGAAGAAACCATTTGGCACAAACACAATAAAATGTGAACAAAATATGTTCATTCCAAGGTTGTATTAATTCCAAAAATATGTTCATTCCAAGGTTGTATTAATTCCAAGACCAAAGTATCTGAATGACTTCTTATATTTCAGGAAATCGCCATAATTTGTAAGGATTCTAGATTCCTGAGTCATCAACAGGATGAGACCTGATTTATAACTCCATGTTTGGGGTCTCCCCAGAAGCTATGCAATCAGAAGAAGACCTTCATATCTACCTGAGCAAAAGATAAAAATTTCATTCTCTCAAAAGCAAATTTAGAGGATTTTTTTGCCACATCATAAAACCTATGCTGATTAACTGTGTTGTTGATTATGGAAATGGAAAATAATCTTTAATGGAAGGTCAAAAATACAGAAAGGAATATTGAAAATGAAAGTAACATAAATAAAAGAGTAAAATTTCATGAGAGAGAAAGAAACAGGGATTTCAAAAAGATGAACATTGACTCTGAAAATATTTGTAGAGTTGAAATGTCTGAGAAAAAGAGAAATCAAGTAAAAAGAGAGAATACTAATTATCACCTTCAAGAATGAAAATGTGACTAACTCTGCAGATCCACAGACATCAAAATAGATAATAAAAGGATTGGGTTGTGAATACAGAAAGTCCAAAACTGCTACCTAATTACTGGGTATAATCAGTGAATTTAATAAGATTGCAGGATTCAAAGTTAACATACAAATGTAAGTTTTTATACTTATATATAGAAATAAAACAATAACTCAATAAAGTTTAAAATACCACAAAAGACATAAGATACTCAGAAATAAATTGAGCTAAAAAGAGTTCAGATTATGTACAGTGAAAACTGAAAAAAAAATAGCTTTGGGGAATAAGGTGAAGCCTAATCCTATAGTTTGATTGTGTTCCCCAAAATTTCATGGTTTGGAAACTTAACTCTTCAATGCAGCAATATTGGATGGGCCTCAGGGAAGTTGTTTGGTTCAAAGAACCAGTGCCCTCATAAATGGACTAAAACCTGAATTAGTCCTTGTGAAAGCATGTTGTCATACAGCTACTCGACCGCTCATTTTCCAGACAAAACAATTATCACTTTTCCTTCTGCTTTTTTTCTCCACCATGTTATAAAATATCACAAGCCCTTTTCTTTATAAATCGCCCAATCTCAGGCATTTTATTATAGCATCAGAAATAGAGTAGTATATCTAAATATGTGTTAGGTCTTACAAAATACAGTTTTAAAGACCTAAAAAGAGGGCTTATAGATTGGGAGACTCGAAAATTATAAGTTGTTCTTGTTTTCTTAATTCTACTGGAGAGTTAATGCAATATAGCTAAGAATTCATTTGAGTTATTCTGTAGAAATTGAAGAGAATTCCAAAAAGTTTCGATAGTACAAAAAACCTAAAAGAGTAACAAGATCTGAAATAAAAATAAACATGATTATACCATCCAATTTCAAAAATTATTGTAAGGTTACACCAAAAATATGCGATATTGACAAAAAATAGAAAAGTCTATCAATGGAATAAAAAGGAGTGTACAGAAATGGAACCAAACATGTATGTGCACTTGACTTTTGACCCACATGTTGGTTTAATTTAAGAGAATGGTGTTACAGCAGTTGACGTCTATATGGAAGAGAGAGGTAAAGGTTGAACTTCAACTCACAAAATGAATTCATCTCATGCATAAAATTAATACTGTATGATCTAGAGACCTGAAAGTAAAATCTAAATTTTGAAGTATCTTGAAAAATTCCAGGAATTATTCTGTGACTTTTGTCAAAGATTTCTTAGAATAAGAAAGTCACAACTATTTTAGAAAGATTAGTTAGATTTCATTAAAATTAAAATTTTCACCTATTTAAGAATATTTTTAAGAAAGTATGAAATCTGGTCTCATAAGTAGAGAAAAATTGATAATTCATAGTCCAATATAATATCCCTTTCCATAATATATGGAGAATTATTTTTAATTTAATAATAAAAATAGAATCAATCTAATAAGTTACTTTAGAAACATAGTCATATTGAAAGTTATAAGTTATTACTGTAATGTAAATTAAAAATGCAGTGGAATAGTACAAGATACCACCAGAATAAGTATAATAAAGAGACAGATGATATCAAATGTTGGCAAGGATTTGGTGCCAGGGACATTTTAATTCGCAGCTAATGGGAATACAACATGCACAAGGAATTTAAATGACCATTTGGTGGTTTCATAAGAAGTTAAATATATACTAAGCTGAGACCCAGAAATTCCATTGTTATGTAACTGATAAAGAATCTGGAATATAGGTCTAAAGACTCTAGAAAGTAAATCAACGGGTAAGCAAAGCTTCTTGTAATACGGACATTTTTTTCCAAAGACAGATCTAATATATTAATTGGAGTCACAAAGAAGAGCAGAAAAACAGTGAGAAAGAAATTATTAATGGCAGCGGTAATGAAATAGAATTTTATAGACCTTATAAAAGATCCTAAATAAAAAGATCAAGTACTTTTAACTTATAACAAAATACATTGATGGGCTGGGTTTGTGGCTCAGTGGTAGAGCGCTTGCCTCACATATGTGAGACACTGGGTTTGATTCTCAGCACCACATATAAGTAAATAAATAAAATAAAGGTCCACTGACAATTAAAAATATACATATTTTTAAAAAATGCATTGAAACAAAACCTCACCATTTACATCATGGGAAAACTGTCTCAAACCACTCAGTGAAAACATTTCTACATTTATTTTGTTTTATTTACTCAAGGGAGTTCTACCAGTGAGTTACATCCCTAGTCACTTATTATTATTATTATCATCAGGTCTTACTAAATTGGATAGGCTGCCCTTGAACTTGCAATCCTACTGCCTCAGGCTCCCAAGTAGCTGGGATTACAAGCATGTGCCACCACACCTGGTAACTAATTCTATCTTTTAAATAAACCTAAAGAAAGAGACAGACTGCTAGCTTCACAATGTAGATTAATGACATCTAGTTTTCAAAAGAACTTTTAACATAAATATTATTTCTTATTAAAAATGCCTGCACCAAAATAGTTTCAGAACAAACCTTGCAAAGATCAAACTGATTTACAAACTGATTTATTGCCCTCCAGATCAATGTCTAACACTCGTTAAAGAAATTTTTACAAGTGCAGCACTAATCAGCATAAAATTCACAATGACTGGCATTGAATCAAACATTATGGGGCTTAAAATATAGTAAGAAAATCTGGCGCATAATGAGGAAATAAATAGAAAGAGGATCCAGAAATAATAGAAAAAAGGAAATTTGCAGATAACAACATTAGAAATGTTATCGTGAACATGTGCACTGTGCCCAAAAGTTGAAAGGAAAACATGAATATAATTAAAATTGAAAGACATGAAAGAGAACTAGATACATTTCTAGAGGTAAAAAAAAAAATCCAATTTCTGAAGTCAGATTTTATTGGATGAAAATGAAGCAGAGAGTAGATAACTCAGAAGAAAATAACAGTGTATTTGAAGCCTTAGCAACACAAACTTCTTAAAATGAAGACCGAGGGCAAAAATGAAGAGTGGAAAATAATTAAGCAGGGCTTCAGAGCTTCAGAGACCATAGGTACAAAATAAGCAGTCCAATGTATGTAATTAGAACCCTAGTATAAGAGGAATAAAGGATACAGAACAATTACTTGAAAAAAATAACAAAACCTTTTCAAGTTTAATAGAAACTCTAACATAACAGGTTAAGAAGTTTGATAAATTCCAACCAGAATCATCATAACACACACACACACACACACACAACACATCAAATACAAAAGGCTAAGCACTAATGGAGGAAATATTAGAAGAGAATAAAGATACAACTTGTACTGAGAAACAAAGAAAGAACTGAAACAGTTTTGCATCAGAATTATGAAAGTCATGCTTTGATGGAATGACACATTTAAGTTGCTGAAAGAGAAACACACACACACACACATACATTCTTCAACAAAGGTAACACAGACCTTTTGAGGTGAGAAAAAGCCAAGACATTCCCCATGTTTATATTATGAGACATGTTAAAAGACATTCACCAGCAAGAAGGGAAACAATACCAGTAGGAAACCTTACTCTAGAAGAAAAACAGAAATAGTAAATAAATGAGAAAATATATCAGTACAATAAAAATGCTTAAAAAGATAATAATTTAATAGGTTCAGCATAACAATGTCAGCCAGGCACAATGGAGCACACTTGTAATCCCCAAAACTCAGGAGGCCGAGGCAGGAAGATGGCAAATTTGAGGCCAGCCTTGGCAACTTAGTGTAAGTCTGTCTCAAAATAAAAAAGAAAAAGTACTTAAGGTATAGTCCATGATAGGGTGTAGCTCTGTGATAGAGTGTTGCTGGGTTGGATCCCCAGTACCCCCACCACCAACACACAAACACTTACACAATCATGCAATGTGTCAAATGGATTAAAACATAAAAGGAAAATAAGTTATAACAATAGCACAAAGAGCATGAAGGCAGCAAATTGAACCCACCTATTATGAGTAACTATAAAGCACTAATACATAAAATAAGGACGTCTAATACTATAAGGTTCTTAGACAATATGTGGGTGTTACAATGGTATTTGAAGATAATTGCAAAGCAAAGGTACCCATTTTAAATACTAAAATGAAACTACAAATAATAAAATGAAAGCATAGAGAGAAAAAGGAAATGTAATGCATATATAAAAGAAAAGTAGAAAAGAAATGAGAACATGAAAGTTTTTATTTAATATGAATGATCAAACTTCAATCTCATATTTTGGACTGGCTAAAAAATCAAGAATCAATCATATGCTATGTATATGAAATTGGCTTTAAATATAAAGATTTAGATAGGCTAAAAGTAAATGATCAGAAAAATAAATAACATACACATACTAATCATAAGAAAGCTAAAGCTGTAATGCTAATATCCAGATGACAGAACAAGAGTTATCACTAGGAATAAAAGTCATTTCATATTAAGAAGGGAGTCCAGAAGACCTAAAATTCCTAAATGCTCATTTAAATCTCAAAAATAGAGCTTTAAAATAGATGAAGCTTATTTCACTAAAAAAAAGAAATGGACATTTCCACAATTGTAGATGAAGATTTCAACAGTCCTCTCTTAGTAGTTGATAGAAGCAGTCAGAAAATCAATAGAGAAATGGAAGACTCTGGAACATCTAGCTGATATTTACAAGGCTTGCTCAAGAAAAGCAGAGTACACATTCTTTTAAATTTTATGTGAAATATTCATCAAGATAGACCAAATGATAAGATCTAAAATGAGTCAATTAATTTTAAAAATAATTTAAATTATTCAGGGAATATTTTCTGGCTATAGTTAAATTAGAAATAAATTATAAAGAACTTCCTGAAAAGGCTCCTAATAACTGGAAATTAAGCAAAATACAACTATCTAAACACGATGCAAATAAGAAGTCACAAGTTGGAACTGAATGAAAACTGAAGCCTAATATGTTAAAATTTGCCTATGTTATGTAAGTGGTTGAAACAATGAAGTATTGGGAGAATAACCAGACATCAATGTTAATGTTAAGAGTTCAGGAATAAACTTAAAGAGAGAGTAATTTGAGTTTTGAAAAAGGTAATTCATTCGGGGAAAAAACATTAAACAAATAGTACTATGGCAAGTACATATTCATGTGGGAATAAATGACTATTAACCTCGTGGTGGACATAAAATTAACTGTGGACATAAAATTAACTGTGATCAAATGTCAAAACATAAAATATTTAAAAAGGTAAAATTTTTAAACTTCTGAAAGAAAACATAGGAAAATAATTTTTGTGACTTTGAGTAGAGAAAAGATTGCTTAAGTCTCAAAGACATGACAAAAGAAAAATAATGATAAATTATACTACATCAAAATTAAGATTCCTGTTCTTCAAAATACTCTATTTAAAAAATATCCAGTTTACAATAATTTATTAAACTTTATACTTATATTTTGTGTACTCTTTGTATAGGTTATATTGCCTCAAACTAGAGTTTCATAAGGGGTAGCTTTTAATTTCTTTTCAAAAATAATTTAATTTTGATCTGAAGCAAATCTTATAAACATATTAATATGTTTTAATTCTATATCTTGATCATTTTTTTTACATCATCATTTGTTTTTCTCATATTCTTAAAATTTGTCATAATCAAAATGTACATGAAGATCATGTAGCAACAAATGAATTCCGTGGATTAAGAAATTAATTAAGAAATACAGATTAAATTTTTAAGAAATTAGGAAATACGGTATTAAATTTTTTCTGTACTATTACCAGCTACATAAAAACAAAAGGTGTACATAAGAATTTTCTAAAATGTACAATGCATTTTTTATGGTGATAAAAAGCAAAATATTTTTTCTATTAAGAGTTGTATTAGCCGGACATGGTAGCACATACCTGAAATCTCAGTGGCTCGGGAGGCTGAGATAGGAGCATCTCTAGTCCAAAGCCAGCCTCAGCAAAAGCAAGGTACTAAGCAACTCAGTGAGACCCTGTCTCTAAATAAAACACAAAATAGGGCTGGGGATGTGACTCAGTGGTCAAGTGGCCCTGAGTTCAATCCCCAGTACACCCCCCAAAAAAAAGTTGTTTTGGTTTTTAAAAAATACAGTTTGTGTAACTAGTGTACATCTAATACATTCAGAAAAAATAACCTAATGAGCAACATAATTTAGATATTTGAGTTTACTTCAGGGTACTGAACCACCTTCAAGAAAACAAGTCCTGTGCATTTTAAAGTAGGTTATGTTAGAGCTCTGAAGTTATGATCTTTCTCTGGGGTCTAGAGCCATAAATAAGAACATCCTTTTAGCATAGAAGCACTCAAGCTAAAGAATTCCTCTCATTAGCAGATTTACATGTTGCTAACAGTTGATTAATTCAGTGTTTGCTGGTGACTCAGTGTGGGTATCATTAAACTATTTTTATGTTTCATACAGATGGCTTTAAATCAACAGCTTGATTCAAAATATGAGACTCATATTTGAGTGGCAGGTTGTCATTTGTTTTTAATACTATTTTCATATTCTTTTTTATTAAAAACAACTGCCAATTCATAAAATACGAAGAAGAATATAATCTACCCAAAATTTTTATTAAAGTACACACTGAGGATTCCAGAGTGAAACAAAGCATCCGATAAAATTTAAGAAAAGGAAAGAAAGATATGTGGAACAAAAATAGAGAGCCCCAATTACTCAAATTAAATTTGAGTGAATTAAATTATCTAACAGGGAAATTTTATCTAAGGCAATATGACATACATTAAGTACCAGCTGTTCAGTGACCATCATGGTAGGAGATGATGCAGATATTCACAGAAAGAAAAAGAGACTGGCCCTGCCCTCAGAATATATTTGTATTCTTGTGTTTTTTGTAGACTGTGATAGGTTCCTGTAGAAAACCTCAAATGTCAGATCAACTAGTCTATGTCACTTTCCCAAAATATAATCCAACACAACAAAACTTATCTTTAGGAGCACACTAACGTGACCTGTTTCACTTTCTGTACTCATTTAGAAAGACCCCCAAAATCGCCTGTCAGGCTTTGTTATCAGCAGGCTTTCTGAGGAATATGCACAAGTCAACATCTATTACCAACCCCAATTTATTGTATTTATTGGAAAATCCTGTGACCTTGAAGCAATATAGCTCTCTATAAGGAAGGAGAGATGTTTATTATTTAAACATAAACAGGGAGGATGCCCTTCTTGGAAGATGGGGGCATATTTTTTCCTAATCTTATCACTGTATAGCTGAAACAAATATATTAGCTATTCTGAAAGGCAGAAGAATTAGACTGGCTTGGGATCTGGGAACCTAAAAGAATAACAGTGTGGGGCTAGGACCAGAGCTCCGTGGTAGAGTGCTTGCCTAGCACATGTGAAGCACTGGGTTCAATCCTTAGCACCACATTATAAATAAATAAATAAATAAATAAATAAATAAATAAATAAATAAAGTCATGCTATCCATCTACAACTACCAAAAAAAAAAAAAACTTTTTAAAAAAGAGCAATATTATGGATTATGGTAAGCTATCTGAGTTTTATTTTGGCTTTATAGAACCCAGATTTGAAGTAAAGAAGCCAGCAACTTGAATATACCAATCAGTTCAAAATCTAAAATGTAAGGAGCTAGGGGTGGGAGAGTCTTGCCTCTCTAGTTTGCAAGCCCAGCACAGCAAGATAGAAAACTGTGAAGCAATGACCATTCTACTGATGTCAAACTCTATGGAAAAAAATGTGACCAGACCTACATTTGGATACAGCAAAGTCCAAATGAGAAGCCCAAACTTATGTTCTCTGAGAGCTGTCACCTGTCCTCCAGTGAGACTCCTGGGGGTCACTTCTCCTCTCCGCTAGAGTGGTGTCAGATGAAGATACGGAGACAGTAATTTTATACCAAATGTGTACATTTTTAATGAGCCATCAGTTCCCATTGAGATACCAGGAGTGACAATGTTGGGTCCTGGATTTCTATCACCACCCAGCAGTCCTGGGGTGTTCCTCAACATTTTTCAGTGGAGTGATTTCTTAGGATGTCAAGTGGAAAGTCAGGGCTTTCACTACCATCCAGCTATAAGAAAAATCACTCTCCACACTCCCACAGCCCCTGTCAGAAGGAGGCCAAGATGAGAGCAGTTTCTGCATCCAGGAGTCTCATTGGAGGATGGGTGAAAATCTTGACTATCACCCCTATCCAGCTTAAATAAAGAACCCCAAATTGAATTCTTTTTTTTTTAAATTTTTTATTGGTTGTTCAAAACATTACAAAACTCTTGACATATCATATTTCATACATTAGATTCAAGTGGGTTATGAACTCCCATTTTTACCCCAAATACAGATTGCAGAATCACATCGGTTACACATCCACATTTTTACATAATGCCCTATTAGTAACTGTTGTATTCTGCTACCTTTGCTATCCTCTACTATCCCCCCTCCCCTCCCCTCCCATCTTCTCTCTCTACCCCATCTACTGTAATTCATTTCTCTCCTTGTTTTTTTTTTTCCCATTCCCCTCACAACCTCTTATATGTAATTTTGTATAACAATGAGGGTCTCCTTCCATTTCCATGCAATTTCCCTTTTCTCTACCTTTCCCTCCCACCTCATGTCTCTGTTTAATGTTAATCTTTTCCTCCTGCTCTTCCTCCCTGCTCTGTTCTTAGTTCCTCTAATTATATCAAAGAAGACATTTGGTATTTGTTTTTTAGGGATTGGCTAGCTTCACTTAGCATAATCTGCTCTAGTACCATCCATTTCCCTGCAAATTCCATGATTTTTGTCATTTTTTTAGTGCTGCGTAATACTCCATTGTGTATAAATGCCACATTTTTTTTTATCCATTCATCTATTGAAGGGCATCTAGGTTGGTTCCACAGTCTAGCTATTGTGAATTGTGCTGCTATGAACATCGATGTGGCAGTATCCCTGTAGTATGCTCTAATTGAATTCTAATAGCAAGAAATAGGGAACCTGGATTTCTCTCCCCAGCTGGCAGTAGTAAACTGAGACCTGCCTTTCCCAACAGAGTGGTTTCACAGGGAGTCAGAAGGTTTAAATACTACCAAAAGTCTAATAACACCCCAAATTCCCAGGTTTTAATTTTAATACCAATAAGTCTAAGTTCTCAGATTAAATGAATGATTAGATTCCAACACCAACATAGCAGAAATTAGAATTACCTCATATTTTACAGCAACCATTGCAAAAAATGTTTTGAGGAGCAATTATGAACAGGTAATTATAAAAATAAGAAATGGAAAATCTGAGAAGATACAGAGAAGAAACAAGTGGAAATTTTAAAAGCAAAACCACATAGAATTAAAAGGAGAAATAAATCCACAATTAGAATTGAAGACTACATGCAAGGTTGGTTCAATATACGGAAATCAATAAATATTATTCACCACATCAATAGACTTAAAGATAAGAACCATATGATCGTCTCGATAGATGCAGAAAAAGCATTCGACAAAGTACAGCATCCTTTTATGTTCAAAACACTAGAAAAACTGGGGATAACAGGAACTTACCTCAACATTGTAAAAGCTATATATGCTAAGCCTCAGGCTAGCATCATTCTAAATGGAGAAAAACTGAAGGCATTCCCGCTAAAATCTGGAACAAGACAGGGATGCCCTCTCTCACCACTTCTATTTAATTTAGTCCTTGAAATGCTAGCCAGAGCAATTAGACAGACAAAAGAAATTAAAGGCATAAAAATAGGAAAAGAAGAACTTAAAATATCACTATTTGCGGACGATATGATCCTATACTTAGAAGACCCAAAAGGGTCTACAAAGAAACTACTAGAACTGATAAATGAATTCAGCAAAGTGGCAGGATATAAAATCAACACGCATAAATCAAAGGCATTCCTGTATATCAGTAACAAAAAATCTGAAATGGAAATGAGGAAAACCACCCCATTCACAATATCCTCAAAAAAAATAAAATACTTGGGAATCAACCTAACAAAAGAGGTGAAAGATTTATACAATGAAAACTACAGAACCCTAAAGAGAGAGATAGAAGAAGATCTTAGAAGATGGAAAAATGTACCCTGTTCATGGATAGGCAGAACCAACATCATCAAAATGGCGATATTACCCAAAGTTCTCTACAGGTTCAACGCAATGCCAATCAAAATCCCAACGGCATTTCTGGTAGAAATAGATAAAGCTATCATGAAATTCATATGGAAAACAAAAGACCCAGAATAGCAAAAGCAATTCTAAGCAGGAAGTGTGAATCGGGAGGTATAGCGATACCAGATTTCAAACTGTACTACAGAGCAATAGTAACAAAAAAAGCATGGTACTGGTACCAAAACAGGCAGGTGGATCAATGGTACAGAATAGAGGACACAGAGACCAATCCACAAAATTACAACTTTCTTATATTTGATAAAGGCGCTAAAAGCATGCAATGGAGAAAGGATAGCATCTTCAACAAATGGTGCTGGGAAAACTGGAAATCCATATGCAACAAAATGAAGCTGAACCCCTTTCTCTCGCCATGCACAAAAGTAAATTCAAAATGGATCAAGGACCTAGATATCAAATCAGAGACTCTGCACCTGATAGAAGAAAAAGTTGGCTTCAATCTACACATTGTGGGGTCGGGCTCCAAATTCCTTAATAGGACGCCCATAGCACAAAAGTTAATAACTAGAATCAACAAATGGGACTTACTCAAACTAAAAAGTTTTTTCTCAGCTAAAGAAACAATAAGAGAGGTAAATAGGGAACCTACATCCTGGGAACAAATCTTTACTCCTCACACTTCAGATAGAGCCCTAATATCCAGAATATACAAAGAACTCAAAAAATTAAACAACAAGATAACAAACAACCCTATCAACAAATGGGCCAAGGACCTGAACAGACACTTCTCAGAGGAGGACATACAATCTA
This sequence comes from Marmota monax, assembly GCF_021218885.2. NCBI lineage: Eukaryota > Metazoa > Chordata > Mammalia > Rodentia > Sciuridae > Marmota > Marmota monax. The sequence continues at coordinate 2,993,003 of NW_026692881.1, forward strand.
TCAATAAGTACATGAAAAAATGCTCACCATCTCTAGCTGTCAGAGAAATGCAAATCAAAACCACCCTAAGATACCATCTCACTCCAGTAAGATTGGCAGCCATTATGAAGTCAAGCAACAATAAGTGCTGGCGAGGATGTGGGGAAAAGGGTACACTTGTACATTGCTGGTGGAACTGCAAACTGGTGCGGCCAATATGGAAAGCAGTATGGAGATTCCTAGGAAAGCTGGGAATGGAACCACCATTTGACCCAGCTATCGCCCTTCTCGGTCTATTCCCTAAGGAACTTAAAAGAGCATACTATAGGGATACTGCCACATCAATGATCATGGCAGCACAATTCACAATAGCTAGACTTTGGAATCAACCCAGATGCCCTTCAATAGATGAATGGATTAAAAAACTGTGGCATTTATACACAATGGAGTATTACGCAGCACTAAAAAATGACAAAATCATGGATTTTGCAGGGAAATGGATGGCATTAGAGCAGATTATGCTAAGTGAAGCTAGCCAATCCTTAAAAAACAAATGCCAAATGTCTTCTTTGATATAAAGAGAGCAACTAAGTTCAGAACAGGGAAGAAGAGCATGAGGAAAAGATAAACATTAAACAGAGACGAGTGGGGGGAGAGAAAGGGAGAGAGAAGGGAAACTATGGAAATGGAAGGAGACCCTCATTGTTACACAAAATTACATATAAGAGTTTGTGAGGGGAAAGGGGAAAAAAAAACAAGGGAGAGAATTAAACAACAGCAGATGGGGTAGAGAGGGAAGATGAGAGGGAAGGGGAGGGGGGATAGTAGGGGATAGGAAAGGTGGCAGAATACAACAGTCACTAATATGGTATTATGTAAAAATGTGGATGTGTAACCGACGTGATTCTGCAACTTGTATTTGGGGTAAAAAATGGGAGTTCATAACCCACTTGAATCAAATGTATGGAAGATGATATGTCATGAGCTGTGTAATGTTTTGAACAACCAATAAAAAAAAAGAATTGAAGACTACAATTCCCCTTTCTCAACAATTAACAACTAGACAGAAATCAGTCAGGATGTAGAAGAAATCAGCAGCTCCAGCATATATTAGGATTCAATCAGCATTTGTAGATCTTTCCACTCAATAACAGCAAAATACACACTATTCTCAATTTTCCATAGAGCCTATACAAACATAGACCATACTCTAAAACATCACAAACAGTGTAAAGCAAACATCAATAAATGCAAAATAATTGAAGCCATACAGTGTACCTTCTTTGATCACAAGGGAATCAAACTAGAAATCTACAACAGCAACAAACCATGACAGTATGCAAACACATGGAAACTAAACAACATACTTCTCAATAATAGATCCATGGAATAAAGAGGAAGTATTAAGGGAAAACAAAAACTACATTGAATTAAATACAAAAAAGGAAAAATATCAGAATTTGTTGGACACAATTAAAACAGTACTGATTAGAAAAGTTATAGCACTAAATTCTTTGGGAGGAAATGTCTTCAATCAATAATTTAAGCACCCACCTCAAGAAACTAGAATAAAAGCAAAAAAAAAAAAAATCCAAATCAAGAAAAGAATTTAGAAAAGATAAGAATATAAATTAAGAATGGAAAACAGTGGATAAATTCAATAAATCTAAGGACTGATACTTTTAGAAAGATCGATGAAATTGACAAACCTCTAGCTCGACAAAGAAAAAGGTGAAAGGAAGTATATATCAGGATTAAACAGAGGATGATCATTCAGACAACCAAAGAATAAAAGGAAAAGAATACAAAAGAAACTCTAGGCACATAAATTTGTTAAGTTCAATGAAATGGATTAGTATCTTGAAACATACACAAAGTCATAGTGTCAAAACTCTCGTTTATATTAATTCTGCCATGACATCTATCTTGTCATCCTCTCCTAGGATCGTCTTCCTTGACCTACATATTTTGAGGCAGTCTGCTCCTGTTTTCCTAAATAAGACCTCATATACTGATCTTCTTGACCATCCTACTTCTGATTTCATTTTGGTGAACTCAATAATAAACCCTGAGCTTCCCCACTTAGCTTTGTGCTCCCTTCAAGTTAACTAATGCAACATTGCTGTGGGAAACCCACATAGGGAGATCCAGGACCATGTTACAGGCTTGGCCCTCAGCTTCTCCTTCCCTATGGTTGAGAAGATACGTCCAGGATGGCTCTGTCCCTCCCTCTCTGCTAGCACCCGTGAGTATGTGGTCCTCTTCTCTCTGGGATCTGTGAATAACAGCTCAATCTTTTCTCCATCCCTGTCCAGATATCTGTTGCAATATCATACCTGACTACACAGAACCTAGGTTAAAAACTCACTTAACAAATCATATCACACAGATTCCCCCAACACACACACACACACACGCACACACATACACCTTACTCAACATAAGATAACTTGAGTAGCCTATGACTACTAGGAAATTAAATTGCTGATTTAAAACTTCCATAAAAGAAATTTCCAGTCCTAAATTATTTCACCAGTGAATTCTACCAAATGCTTAAAGAAAAATAATGATCAACTCTTCACAATAATATCCATAAAACATATAGATATAATATGTAAATGATATACAGTCAATATAGGTACAATTGTACATACACTCATATACCTGATATAATCAACTGGAATTTATTATAGGAATTCCAGGTTGGTTTAATATTTGAAAATCAATCTCAGTGAACAAACATATTAATAAGTTAAAGAAGAAAAATCACATGATCACATTAATCTACAAAGAAGTGTCATCTGACATAATTCAACATCTATTAATAATTTTAAAAACTTTCAGAAAACCAGATAGTAGAGAAATTCTCAAACTTGATTGAGAAAATATACAAGAATCCTAGAGCTAACATATTAAATTACGAAGAACTAAATACTTTTCTTCTAAATTTTGGAACATGGCAAGAATGTCCACTCTTACTGTTCCTCTGCAATATAATGGTAGGAGTTCTAACTAACACAATAATGCAAGAAAAATTTTAAAAGGGCACACAGACTAAAAAGGAATAAATAAAAGTATCACTATTTACAAAAGACATGATTTTCTAAGTAAAAAATTCAAAGGAATTTTTAAAATGTTCCCAGAACAGAAAATGCCTTCAGCAAATTCTCAGGATACAAATAAACACACAAAATCACTTACATATCTCTATACTAGCATTGAATATGTGGATACTAAAATTAAAAGAAAATACAATTTACAACTACTCACAAAATGAGATAAATATTTGGACATAAAACTAACAAAGCATGTACAAAACTTCAATTCCAAAAAACTATAAAACATTGATTTAAGAAATTAAGTGAGAGATTGAGAGACATTATGTGTTTATAAACTCGAAAACACAAACTAGTAAAGATGTCAGCTCTTTAATTCCACATAGAGGTTTGGCATAATTCCAACCAAAATCTTATAGATATATTTTGGGAGGAAGACAAGATTATTATAAAATTTGTATGGAAAGGTAAATGCACTAGAATGGAAAAAGTAATCGGAAATGAAGAATAAAGTGGGAGCAACCAGTGTACTTGGTGCTGAGGCTTTTTATTATATAGCAACAGTAATCAAAACAGCATGGTGTTGGCAGAGAGATGGCAACATAGATCAATGGAATTGAATAGAGTACCCAGAAATAGACTCATACAAATATAGCCACTGATTTTTGGCAACAATGTAAAAGTAATCAAATGGGGAAAAAATACTTTTTCAATAAATAGTGCTTGATCAATTTAATTTGCAAGCAAAAAAAATGACCTAAACTTTATACATTACACACTATATAACTCAAAATGTATTACAGATTTAGACATGAAATGGGAAAAAAAAGAGATAAAGCTTTATCTTTTAGAAGAAAAAAGAGGAGACAATCTTTGAGATTTAACACTAAACAAAAACAATCTGTAATTTTTATATCAAAAACATGGTCAATAAAATGAAAATTTGATAAATCAAGTCTCATGAAAATTGTGTCTTGATCTATGGAAGACCCTTTTAAGAGGAAGCATTAAGCTTTAGACAGGTAGAAAGCTACGGACTGAAAGGAAATGTCTTCAAATAGAAAACAGGAAAAATCTAATACCTAGAATATATGAGGGACTCAAACTAGGGGAAAAAAGAGGAAGAAAGAAAATGGGCAAATTATATAAGCAGATATTTCACCAAAAAATATCAAGATGGCAAATAAGCATACGAAAAGATACATCATCGTTAGCCATTAGGAAATTGTGGATTAAGAACACAATATATTAGAACTATACACCTATTAGAATAACTAACATGAAAATTATGACATAGAATGCTGGTGAAGATGTAGAGAAATTGTATTCCTCATAGTCTGCTTCTCAGAGAGTAAAAGAGCACAACCTTTGTGAAAAACATTTTTGCAGTTTCTTAAAAAAATAACGATACAACTAACCATATCACCTAGCAATTGCATTCTTGAGAATTTAGCCCAGAAAAATGAAAAACAAACGTTCACAAAAAACCTGTGTAAAAAAAAAAAGAACAGGGAAAAAATGTGGGTTTTAAAATAGGAATTTATTTATAATAACTTATAGAATGGAAAGAACCTAGATATCCTTCAGTGGAGGAATAAACAACCTGGATGAAAATCTGGGAATACTGGCCAATAAGCAAACCACTAATAAAAACTAGAACCATAAAAAAATTTCAACAAAATTGCAGCATGATTCTATTTTTGTAACATTTTTGAAATGATAATATTCTGACGTGGAGAACGCAGTAGCGGTTACCAGGGATTAATTAGGGCTTGGGGTGAAAGAGAAGTGGATATCACTTTGAAAGGATGACATGACAAGTCCCACGTGTGATAGAAAATTTCCCTCAATGTCAATGTCTTCCTTGTGATATTATACTATAATTTCGAAAGATTTATTGTGAGAGAAAAGCAAATACAGGTCACATCTCTCACCAGAATATTATGTACCTTGTTCTGTATATTATTTCTCAAAGCCACATGGAAATTTACAATTATCTCAAAACAAAAAGTTTAGCTAAAAAAATAAAGGATGGCTCACATTGCAAATTAGAAGAGAGCATATGGTGGTGAAATAAGAACTATAAAAGCAAAGTGTTATTTAGTTGAAGAATCTTATGACACTTAATAGGCAAAATTTGGGGGGGCACCACTGAAGAGCTAACCTCAGACATAACTGGGGGAATTTGCAGAACCCTGACAAGCAAAGGTCAGAGGGCAGATAAAGCAGCGTCAAAGGGAAGAGGCATGAAGGGCAGGATTCTCTGAGGATGCTGTTAAGGAAGTCTGATGGCCTGCAGGGGACAGAAGTGTGGTGTGGTTTCTGAGAGGCACCATCCACAGCTAGAATAGACACAAAGACTGGAACCGTCACAAGTTAGGAAGAATGTGTTCTGTGTTGAAAGGTGTATCAGAACCGTGATTTGTGAATGCCTTGAGGACAAGGACATCTCTTACTCAATATTGTGTCACCAAAGCACAGTCTCCTAGCTGGTGCACGGCAATGCTTCATTAAATGCTGTTGCTGATTCACTGAGAGCAATTTCAGCACAGTGATGAAGGCAGTGGACAGATTTCAGTAAGTCAAAGAGTGAAAAGGAAGGGAGAAAATAAACGGCTCCTTTTTAAAAAGCTTAGTCCTGAAGGTAAGAGACAAAAAATGTTAAAAGGCAAGGGCACATTTTATATGATGCTCCTTTTGTGGTTTTTAAGATGTGAGAAGTTTGCATGTACATCTTTACTAAGAAAAAGAGCCAACAGGGATGGGAGCAGGATTAAAATCCCAGGGGAAAAGACAAAGGATAGATATGGAAATGAACCTTAAGGAGGTAAAATGGATGCAGATGCTTGTAGGTGGTATGGTAGGAGTGCCTGCCAGATGGCTTCTGTTTTTCATTTAAGTGGAAGGTGCACTATGCTCCGGGGAGAGGAGAAGGAAGGGAGATGAGAATATGTCTCAAGTTTGGAATATAAGGAAACACACCTCTTCTCATTTGAACATAATACAATGCATACATGTATGAGAATGTCACATGGAACCCCCTAAGTAGGTACGATTTTCAGCATCAAAAATTAAAAATAATATGCTGGAACTGTAAAAAAGAATAGAAATTGAGACATCAGAGTATGCTCTTTCCTCTTAAATATTTGTCACCAGGTGGGCAGCATGAAGTGTTCTTCCTCACTTTGAAACTAGCATCTCCAAGTCCAAATGATGCTTGTCTTTTCTGAGCCAAGCTTTCTGCTAACCTTGACTGAAGACCAAATGGGTTATGTATAAGTGTCTTGACTTATTTCCCAAATCACATTTGATCGGTCCAGTATCTTTATGAATTGACAAGCATTTTTAAATTTTTTAAAAATTTAAATGTTCTGCTTTTTTTTCAATGACAAAATAAATGGAAGAGCCTATAGATGGATTTGCTCCCTTACCTTTGTGCATGTGCTCTGCTGAACACAGAATATCTTATGAGTCATAAGAGAGTGTGACCTATTTTTAGACAAATGCTTTTGTAAATTTCAAACACAGTGGTGGAAGAATATTTTAAACCCTAATTGAACTAAGCCATCTCATTACCTGGCTATACTGACCGATGAGCGTTGCCATGGTGATGAGGCAATCAAGTCAGCAGGTCCTACTGTGAGAATTTTCCATTCCAAATGCTTTATCAAGTCCCATCTTGCTCATCTCCAAACACTTGGTAATCAGCCAGGATATAAAGAAAACAATTTAGTGACACAAAAACAGACTGAACATAGGGAAAAAAAAATAATGGAGGTTTTGGTTTTTGGAACAAACCTTATGCCAAGTATAGAGACATAATTAACAACGACAACAAAAAAGGCATTTAAAAATATAATAAAATTTAGGCTTCTTAAAAACAAATTGAAACCTTTAAATATATATGTATTGATTTTAAAATTTTATTAATATATGTAGTCAGGTAAAAGATCAATGTTTGATTCGACATGTTGCTGTCTGCCAAATTGTCTCAGAAGTGATTATAACTTGTTTCAATAAAGGGGTTAGCCCCACATACAACCTAGAGACCGGTGGAGGAGGTCAGGGGTTGAGAAAGGATAGGTGACTCCCATGCTCAAAAATAAAATCTAAGAGTAAGATTCAAAGAGGATTCAATTTATATCTCAAAATGGGAGGAAAAAACTACAAAGCCATGTTTGAGATTATTACTTCTGCAGATTTGCTATTGTGGCTGGTGTGGATGGGGGCAGGAAGAAAGGCTAGGTAAGCACTCTCCCACTAAGCTACATCTCCAACCCTATGTGGCTATATGTTTAGCCTAAGTGGAAATGCAGATTTCAAATCCTAAGGCTATTATGCAATTGTATTTAAGAGCAGAAAGAAAGGGAAGAACCAGAAAAGATACTACAGACCCATGACCTTTTCCTTTTTTTTTTTTTCCAACAGTGGAGGGAAATTTCATGAAATAAAATGCCTACAACAGGGTCTATGTGTGCCCACCCAAAAAAGGAAAAGAAGAATTCTACATAAATAGATTAACTAATATGTATGTCTTCTACATTTCTAATTAATATTTCCATTAAGGCATTCTAAAATATGATACAAAGACGAACAACCACACTATAAACCCAAATAATACAAGCCAATATACCAGAAGCTGGAGTTAATTTATACTAACTAATTTTATATGCTACAAAGGAGATTCTCTGTTTTATTCTACTAATGTATGCTGAACATGTAGGATAGCCCTAGGCATTTAATAAGTGCTCAGCAAACATGTATTATCATCATTGTCAACTGTACATTTATTTGGAAATGATGAAAAATGTTTTTGGACCATGTACCAAATGTTTTATTTGCCCTTTGGAAGATAACATCATGGGCAGCTTCCAAAGAGAGTAGGTAAGTGCAGTTCCTCATGGCAGTATATTCAGTGACAAAGGGGTTCCACTAACCAGAAGAAAACCTACTACATAGTTCTATCACTGGGGCCAGTCAGAACAAGAACCATTTCTCTGTTTCCTTTCGAGTATTTCCCTTACATATATTTGTCTCCAAACTCCCAAGATTTCATATAGCAGGAAAAATGGAGGAATGCAAAAACAGTATGTTGACACTTAATAAGTAGAAGCAGTTTGTGATAACAAAATAGAGGAGCAATTTATTTGTTTTGTTCAGATTTTCATATCTTATGTGATTGCTATAGGTTGGGGAGGGGTGGAAGCTTCAAAAGGAGAGGTCTAGTTGCAGATCCTTAGGTGTTTGGAGGCATGTCCTTGAAGGGATTGTGGAACACTATCCCCTTCTCTTCTGCTTTGCTTTCTGACCATGAGGTGAGCAGTTTGCTCTGCCACGATCTCCCTCCCATTGCCATCAGGCATGCCTACCAGAGGTCCAAAAAATGGATCTGCCTGGTCTTAGACTGGAAACTCCAAAACAGTGAGCCAAAATAAAACTTTTCTTGTTATAAGTTAATCATCTTAAGTATTTCATTATAGTGTTGGAAAGCTTTCTAAAAGGATAAAAAGAATTATAAAGAGCATTTGGTTTTTTGATTTACTCATAAAATTGAACTGTCAGAGCAAAGTTGTTTCAACTGAAATGAATTCCAGCACATCTACCCATGCCAAAAAAAAAAGAAAGAAAGAAAGAAAAAGAAAAAGAAAAAAAATTGACATAGCAAAGCAAAGTGGAGTAGAATAGACATTCATATAACCTTCCAACTTAGATATGAGTGGGAAAAGGTGATAACATGTAGGTAGGTGGACGTTTACTACGCATGCATCTGGTAGCCAACCTCAGAACAGAGAACCATGATTGAAACACAGCACTGCAAAAGCAATGACAGGAGGGACTTGTGAAATACGACTTTAAAACTTGGAAACAATCACAGAGAAAATATGATTGAAAATAAATTTTCTGAAAGGAAAAGATGAATAATCTATAATGACATACCAATGCATATATACAATGTCATACCAATGATTTCATATTCCTGTCTTTTAGATATTTTTACTTGTTTACCATAAATATGTGTGTTTATTCAGTAATAACTAAAATGTAATCTCCAGTGTAAGGTTGAGTCTTCCTTGAAATATTATTTTAACATAAACCACATTCTGTATGTCCAAAACATTGGTTCTTTGGTCATTTATGAAACTTCCTATCACAGCCTAATTAGCAATGCTAATCTTGACATCTTCATACAGCTTTTAGAGTCTTTTAAATATGTTTTTTTCTCTTCAGTAAAATACCCTTAGCACAATGTGGTAAGTCTTGAACATTAAGAAATGGAGATCTCAGTCAAAACTTGAAGTGGGAAAAGGTGATAACAAGTTTAAAACCATATATCAGTGCTGAATACTATAATACAGTCATATTGTTTACAGCAACACAATTCACAGTAGCCAAGTTATGGAACTAGCCCAGGTGCCTGTCAACATAAATGAATAAAGAAAATGTGGCACATATACACAAAGAAATTTTACTTAGCCATAAAGAAGAATGAAATTGCAATATTTGCTGGTAAATGGATAAACTGGAGAAAACCATGCTAAGTGAAATAAGCCAGACTCATAAATTCAATGCTCAAATGCTTTTTATCATATGTGAATCTAGAGCAAAATGAAAGAGAAAAAGCAGTGTGGGGTGGGGATCCCATGAAAATAGAAGGAGATCAGAGGAAGGGAAATGAGGGGGAAAAAGTGGGGGGACAGGAAAAGGGAGGAACTATGGAACAGAATTGACCAAATTATACTCTGTACATATATGAATATACCAGAGTGAATTCCACCTTTATGTATAAATCTATAAAGCACCAATTTAAAAAAAAACAATAAATAAATAAATAGAAGGCAGACTAATCGAGTAGAGTAAGGGGAACAGGGGAAGGAGGGGGAGAGGGAAAAGATGAAGTATTAGAGATTGAAATGGAGCAAATCTTACAGTAAAAATTTTTAATTCTATGGATGTATGATTAAGTCAAAATGAGCCTCACTATTATGTACAACTATGATGCACTACTACAACATTTTTAAAAATTGAAATCAGAGGAAACAAAATTGAAGTCAGTAATATCACTAACATATTCTAATATGTTATTAATATATTTACAACAACCATGTCAAATTTCTTTCTCTCCCTGCCTCACTTCATCTCTTGTCTCATCAAGTAGGCCATGAGGAAGGTTCCTTAACCATGGATTAGGAAACATGGGACATGACTGTTGTCAGACAAAAAGACACCATCCAAGTCGGTCACCTGGTTCTCTGTTCTCTGATCTCCTTACTTTGCTATCTGGGCTCAGTGTTTACATCTGACATATCCTCCAAAATTATGATACTATGAATTCTTATCTGTCAATCGATTCTTTCCTTCTCTTTTTCTGTCTCCTTATAAGTCTCCATAAGTGAGGTTTTCTATTAGGCTTGCTTGCAATTGCATTTGGATGCCTAGATTAGACATGAAGTAAACTTTTCCAACAATTTCTGCAATGGGAAGTCAATTTACTAATTTTCATAGGATACAGGATAAAAATTGTTTCATTTTTTTAATGTCTCCACTATGCTAAGTATCAAAAATATTCCTACAAAAACTTCAGAGCAATAGCTTCATTATGAAAAGTTCCATTTTTCTATATTTCCTTACTGCTTTTTTCTGAACCCAACAATCCATTAGGCTAAATAGCTCTTACAACAACAGATACTAATCTTGCAGTAAATAAAATTTTGAAAACATTTCTGGAATTAGTTTTATGAGACATAAAATCTGGGGCTAAGTGCTTTTTCAGAATCACGCTGGCTAGTCAATCTTCCTTATTTGGAAAAGTAGACTCCCATCTGATTTCATGATTTAAAGTAATAACTTTGTGGTAAGAGCCAACAAATACTTAATTAGCCAACTTGTCATAAATGTGTTCTGTGGACAATTAAGCATGTCAAGTTTATACAGTAGGGGTGACTTACAGAGATAGAAGACGTGACTTTAAGAGATGTGAATCCATGGGAGTATTCTTTATGAGATGGCATATTGCATCAGAAAAATGCAAACAAATCTTGATTATGGACCATAATAAAATCCATGGAACTATATTTCTGACTTACAGTAAAAATCTTTAATTCTCAAATTTCCTGTCTTCTTATGCACATCCTACTTCCATTCTTTATATTAGCAAACTTTTCAGTACATTAGAGTGCTGGCTTGTGCCAGGTACAGCTTTTTCAAGTCTGTCTCCCTGCTGATTTGTCTCCGCTGACGAGATTCGGTTGGCTTTATAAAATGCTGTCCATGTGGTTTTGAACTTGATCGATTTCCCAGAGACATGAGCTCACATTAGAAATGTGTCTTCCCAGTTGCTGAGGCACATGCTTTCTCTTTCTGGATCCCTGGGAGGCATGAACTTTGGTGACCCAGCAGGGTGATTGAAGTTCCAGTAGCCATACATCACTAGTTTTCTTCAAATCATCGTGGTATCCAACTGCTCAAGTATTTGCCTACCAAAGAAAGAGACATGTCCTTATACCCACTGTTCCAGTTTGGATCTGGAATGTTTCCCAGAGGCTTATGTGTTACAGACTTGGTCCCCAGTTGGTGATGCAATTAGAACATGGTGGAAACCGTTAAGAGTTGAGGCCTAAATGGAGGAAGTAGGTCATTGGGGCTGTGCTCTGGAAGGGTACCTCTTGTCCCAGGCCACTTTCTTGCTTTCTTTCTCTGTTTTCTGTTTCCTGGTTACCATGAGGTTAGCAGCTTTGTTCCACTGTGCCGTCCCCACCGTGATGTACTGTCTCAACACAGACCCAGAAACAATGGAACCAAGTAGTCATGGACTGAAATCTCTCAAACCAGGAGCACAATTAAATCTTTCCTTCTCTAAGTTGATTTTCCTAGGCATTTTTGTCATAGTGATAGAAAGCTAACAAACACATCCATTGGTATAACCTGGTATCATTCCCCAGTTATGCCATTTCTATGAGGTTGGAGGGAACAATAAGTGGCCCAGACTAAGACTGGTTGTTACAGGACCATGTATGATAATAGCAAGTTTCCTCTATCTGCTATAGACAGATGTTAGCCTGAGGATCTCCATCTTTAAGTAAAGCTCATATGTTCTTATTTGAACATGAAGGGGCACTTTACTACTGAGCTATATCCCCAGCTCTTTTTTAATTAATTAATTAAAAATTTAAAAAATAATTTATTTATTAATTTATCGAGACAGAATCTCATTAAGTGCCATAAGGCCTTACTAAGTTGCTGAAGCTGGACTTGAATTTGTGATTCTCCTGCCTCAGCCTCTCGAATTGCTGTGATTACCACTGTGCACCACCACCTCTGGCTTTAATCCTGAAATCTTCTTCTTCTTCTTCTTCTTCTAGAGAGAGAGAGAGAGAGAATTTTTAATATTTATTTTTTAGTTTTCGGCAGACACAACATATTTGTTTGTATGTGGTGCTGAGGATCGAACCCTGGCCGCACGCATGCCAGGCGAGCGCGCTACCGCTTGAGCCACATCCCCAGCCCCTGAAATATATTCTTAACATCAACACCTTGACAGTTTTCAATAAATAGTGGGAGAAGAGAAAACTGATTTTTCTTAAGTGTACACTATTTCTCAGGCACAGTTTATAGGTAATGTGGCATACATTGGTATCCATGTCTTTGAGAAAAAAAAATATGACTTCCATATTATAATGGAAAAAAAATTCAAGGCTCACAGAGGCTAATAACTGACTCATGACCATAACCTCCTCATATTGAATAGAGTTTCACTAGGTTTTACCATGTGTAAGCCCCTGTGATCCTCTCCATCATTCACTGGGGGCTTTAGAATGCCATTAAATTTTATTTTTTGTCTCCACTCCTGACATCATCTTATGTGATTTGCCCTCTAACCCAACTAGTATAAACCTTTGACCTCTCCAATACAGCAACCATTGTCTTCCAGCCTCAAAAATTCACAGATATGCAGCATCTGGATATGCTCCACCTTAGATCTTCAAACTCCAACATTTTACTTTGAGCCTTGACTTCTTTTATTTTCAGTTCTCTACCTCACTCACATACATATGCAAAAACTGTAGCAACTTCTCCAGCACCCCAACCCTCCCTCTATTTTCTTCTACACGTCACAGACCTAAAATGATTTTACCTCTTCAAATGTACCTCCAAAGATCTACCTCTGGAACTTCTCTTTCTTAACCCCTATAACTTTCCTTACACAATAATCTTCTGCTGACCCTGCCACATACCCTAAAAATGACCCTGTTTATCTTACATTCCCACCCACTGCCCCTGGAGTACTGAGAGATCCTGGTGATAATGACTTCCCTGGGCAAGTAGGCTCCAATAAAAACCCAAGGTTCCCAAGTCTCTTGAAACTCAAATTATCTTGAAATTCTTTTTAAAATATATTTTCTGTCTCTCATCACATTCTCCTAATTGGCACATGACTACTATTCTCACATTTCTTCCTTTAAAAAGCAGTCCATAAAAATATCAGGATACTGCAGTACATTTTAGTCTCTGCTATTACTCTTCTTTGTACCTAAACTTCTTTATTCTTCATCTATACTTGATGTATTTGTAGCTGGGATTTTCCCTCTGTAGTTCTATTGAAACAGCTTCAGATAATGCCACCAATTGTTGAATCCAACTGGTATTTCCAATCCTTGGGTGTCATTCTTTTGAATTTCTTCCTGCACTTAAAGCCTCTGTCTACCTCCCTTTTAGGCTTATTCTACTCCTCAATGCCATTAAATATTGGTGGTCCTCAAAATTAGACCACGTTCTCTTTATTTTCTTTTAGTATGCACAACAATGCCAGTGGTTTCAATTTCACTAGTTAATATTTGACTGAATTTTTTTTTTTTTTTTGGTACCAGGGATTGAACTGAGAGGCACACCATGACTGAGCCGCAAAAAACTCCAACCCTCTTTTGTATTTTATTTAGAGACAGAGTCTCACTGAGTTGCTTAGAACCTCACCATTGCTAAAGCTGGCATTGATCTCAAGATCCTCCTAAGCCTACTGAGTGCTGGGATTACAGGTTTGCCACTGTGCCCATCACAAATGAAATTTATATACAGAGCTGCCCAATACAGAAGTTTTGTAATGCAGGAAATATTAAATATCTGCTCACCTAATATGGCAGCCATATTGAATAATCCGTTTCTCCTACTGCTCATGAGACAAGCACCTTGTCATATATTCGAGACCTCTTTAGTTCATGTCTCTTTATGTTCCATCTTCCTCTAACAGCTTATGCCATTACTCTACAAATGTCACATCCAATTTTCTTTCCACTAAAATCCTTAAACACTTCCTTGGAAAAGACTCTCTTGACTCCCATTATCATATCAATTCTCTCAATTCCTGGAAATTTGTGTGATTCCTTTGATTAATCACTGTCATGACTTGGATCTAGAATGTCCTCCCAAAGCTCATGTATTGAAAGCTTGGTCCCCAATGCAGCAATTTTCAGAGTTAGGGCTGTGGGGGAAGTGACTGGATTATGAGAGTGTTAATCTTACCAATGGATTAATACACAGATGAATTCATAACCTGAATGGACTATTGGGAGATGGTAGAAACAGTAAGTGATGAAACCTAGATGGAGGGAATAGGTCCTTGGGGATTATATCTAGTCCCTTTGTAGTGGCACACCTTCTCCACAGAAAAATCTTAAACTTCTCCAAGAGACCCTCACCGTAACTGTTCTTCGACTATCAGCAAGAATTTCTGCAACACAAGTTTTCAGGCAGAGGTGTGCTGCAGAAGCTGGATATGGTAAGTAGGACTAACCCAAGGCCTCCCCAGAGGAGTCTGCATTCCAATAGACAATACCAGGTCCTGCAAGAGCTAGCAGGCAGGAGGGAAGGGGAGGAGAACTCTCCCTGTCCACAGCCAATGATTCTTGCAGAGAATTTCCTTGATTTTTGTATCCAGGCCTGAGTTCCACCGTTCTGGAAAAAGCTGTTTTGTGTGGACTTCTGCAGGTTGTGAGCCTCTGAGTCCCTTCCCTACATACTGGGTATAAAGTTCTGAAACTTTCTAAACTTGGAATTCAGAGGGATTGATGGACGGTGGCAAAAGTCCCTCTTCTGAACCTGGCTGCAGCCAACAAACCTGCTTCCTGCTTATCCTTGCTGTCCAGTCTCCTGTCTCCTACTACACCTTAGCCCTTCTCTCTCTTTATTTACATCCCAGTGGCCATGAACTCAGCAGCTTTTCTCTGCCACACCCTTTACCATGATATTCTGCCAGGTCTCTGGCCCCCCAAAATGGACCATGGACCAAAATCTCTGAAGCTGTGATAAACACTTCCTCCCTTTTAGTTGTTTATGTCAGGTCTTTTGGCCACAATGATGAAAAGCTGACTAACATAATAGCTGACTCTTTAACATAAGAGCATAAGCCTTGCTTTTTGCAGACAGTTTGTTCACCATTTTATTCCCAGTGTCTTGTTAAATTGTTGGAATGTAACAGTTGGTCCCTAAATATATTCTAAATGAATACATGAAAAAACCTTTCCCTAAGTTCTAGGCTTCCAGATATGTCCAACTCCTTCCTTGATTCTATTTATTTATTTATTTATTATTTTTGTGGTGTGTGTGTGTGTGTCCCAAATTTTATCTCAAAATTATTTTAATGTTCTGTTTCATTCCGGTTGCTACACACAGATGTCTATGCACACACAGAGCTAGTAAAGAGCATCATGAAGCTTGTCATGAAAAACCAAGGTCTGGAAGTTTTCTTTTTCTTTTTTAAACATTTATTTTTTAATTGTAGGTGGCCACAATACCTTTATTTTATTTTCATGTGGTGTACTGAGGAATGAACCCAATGCCTTACGCATGACAGGTGAGCACTCTACCGCTGAGGCACAACCCTAGCCCTGGAAGTTTTATTTTATTTAAAATTAAATTTTATTTTATTTTGTATTAATATATGTTAACTGGTACACAGAAACAGAAAATTGGGGTAATATGATGTTTCAATTTATGTATATATTATATAATGTTTAAATCAGGTTAAGCATATCTATCTCCTGAAACATGTGTCATTTCCTTCTGGTGAAAGCATTCAAAATCCTTCCAACATTTTGAAATATCCAGTATACAAATCGTTATATATAGTTATCCCACTGCTCAATAGAACATCAGAATTTTGACTCCTAACTTTGACTTAGTATCCACTGATCAAATATTCCCCATTTTTTTTTTTTTTGCCAACTACTGCTTCCCAGCCTTCGTTAACCATCATTCTATTCTCAACTTCTATGACAGCAACTCTTAGATTCTACATATTAGGATGTACTTGTCTTTATGTTCCTGGCTTATATAACTTAATGTAATGATTGCCAGTTCTATCCATGTTGTTGCAAATAACAGGATTTAATTCTTTTTATATGGCTGAATAGTATTCCATTGTGTATGCATACCATTTTTTTTAATTCATCATCTGAATGGTACTCACGCTGTTTTGATTTCTTGGAAATTGCAAATAATGCTGCAGTAAGCATGGGAGTGCACACATCTCTTTGACATGCTGATTTTATTTCCTTTGAATACATACTCAACAGTGAGATTGCTAGATCATATAATAGTACTACTTTTAATTTTGGGGGTAACTATCATGCTGTTTTCTATAATGGTTATACTGATTTACATTCCCACCAATAGTCTGCAAGTGTTTCCCTTTCTCCATATCCTCTCTAGCACTGGTTATCTCTTGTCTTTTCCATATAACCATTCTTACTGAAGTAAAGTGAAACCTCATGAGAGGTTTGCAGAAAATGTATTTAAATCCGCTTTCTCTTTAGTCCTCCACAGAGGAATTACAAATCATTTATTGAAAATTAGTAAATGAGGGCTGGGGATGTGGCTCAAGCAGTAGTGCTCTTGCCTGGCATGCGTGCGGCCCGGGTTCAATTCTCAGCACCACATACAAACAAAGATGTTGTGTCCGCCGAAAACTAAAAAAAATAAATAAATAAATATTAAAATTAAAAAAAAAAAAAAAAAAAAGAAAATTAGTAAATGAAGAGGGGCGGGGATAGTGGCTCAGTGGTAGAGTGCTCACCTAGCATGCTTGAGGCACTGAGTTAGATCCTCAACACCACATAAATGTAAAATAAAGATATTGTGTCCACTTAAAAAAAAACTAAAAAATTAATGTTAAAAAAAAGAAAATTAGTAAATGAAGAAAGAAATGGAGGTCTATAACATACATTAGTTAGGAGAACCAACACTATAAATAACACTATGTAGTCTTCCCCAAATTGATCTATAGATTCAATGCAATTCCAAATATAATGCCAGCAAGTGTGCTGTCATTGGATCGACAAACTGGCACCCCAAATGACATTGAAATACAGTGACCAAGAAGTATTCCAAGAAATCTTGAAGAAGAAATTTAGAGGAATTAATAATTGTAGATATAACCATATGAAGTTCTAGTAATTAAGTCAGTACACATTAGAACAAGTGTAGAAACACTCAATGGAAGAAAATAAAACCTAGAAATATACCAGTACATACATGGATCTTTATTTGAGACAAAAATATTATTACATATCAGTGGAAGGCAGGGCCTTTCTAATATGTGGTCCTGGGTCTGGTATATATGAATATTTTAAAGACATATGAATTTTTATACACCCAAATCAATTCAAGGTGGGTTATACATCTAAATGTAAAAAAATTTCTAGAAGAAAATATTGAGAAAAAAAGCTTCATATAAGAATAAGAAGAGAGTAAAAGCAGTACACAGAAAGCACTCAATTTGATGCTATGCCTAATAAACTGGCTTACATTAAAATTGCTTCTCAAGACATATCAGCAAGAGAATGAAGGAGCAACCCACCAATTAGAATGAAAAGTACAGTTGCCAAACTAAACATAAATAGATAGGATCACATCAAACTAAAATTCCTTTACACGGCAAAGGAAATAATCAACTGAATGAGGAAACAACCAATAGAATGAGAGAAATATTTGCAAATTAACTATATGAAAAGGAATAAAAATTCAGAGTATATGAAGAACTAAAACATCTCAACAGCAAGAAACACAAGTAATCACCCAATTAAATAATGGGCAAATGATTTAAATAGACATTTATCAAAAGCAGATATACAAATCTCAAACAATTATATGAAAAAATGGTCAATATCACAAAGTGCCAAGAAAACACAAATCAAAGCCGTAATAATGTTCCATATCACCCCAGTTAGAATGGCTATTTTAAAAACAAATGCTGTCAAGAATGTGAAAAAAGGGGGACTCTCATGCACTGATGTTGGGAATGTAAATTAGTAGAGTCATTACGGAAAATTTACAAATAGAAGTATCATTGAATCCAGGGATCCCCTACTAGGTATACTTCTAAAGGAAGTGAAATCAATATTTCAAAGAGTTACCTGCACTCTGAAGGTTTACTGTGGCACTATTTATAATAACCTAGGTATGGAATCAACCCAGGTGTCTATCAATACATCATGGAAAGCTCATCAATACACAATGAAATGCTAACTATTCTGCTTTGAAGAGGGATAAAAAATTCCATCACTTGTAGCAACATAGATGGAACTGGAGGACATTGTGTTAAATGACCTCCCAAGTTGCCATTTTATCGGATTGGCACCATTAATACTGTCAAAATGACCTTACTACCTAAAGCACTATACAGATTCAACACAATCCCTATCAAAGTTCCATTGACATGTGTTTAGGTGCTTTGATAAAAGACATAACCAGCACAATTGTGGGGGGAATTTATTTGGGGGCTCATGGTTTCAGAGGTCTCAGTCCATAAACAGCAGGCTGCATTCTTCAGGGCTCAAGGTGAGGCTGGCAGAAGAGTGTGGCCGAGAGAAGGAGCTCACACAATGTTGAGGCAGCAAGAGGGAGGTCTCCACCTGCCAGATACAAATATACACCCCAAAGCCATGCCCCCGATGTTCCACCTCCTCCAGCCACAACCTACCTGCCTTCAATTACCACTCAATCCTATCAGGTGATTAATTCACTGATTAGGTTAAGGCTCTCACAACTCAATTCTTTCCCCTCTGAACTCTCTCACATTGTCTCACACATGAGCTTTTGGGGGACACCTCAGATCCAAACCATAACTAGTTTCTTTAGAGAACTAGAAGAGCAGTTCTGAAATGCATATGAACAAATGAGAGACCCAGAATAGCCAATGTCATCTATAGTGAGAAGAGCAAAGAAGGAGATAATCACAATACCAGACCTCAAATTGTACAACAGAACTATAGTAACAAAAACAGCATGGTACTGGCATCAAATCAGGTAGGAAAACCAATGGAATAGAATAAAAGACACAAAAACAAACACATAAACACAGATATCTGAAAGTAGACAAAGTTGCCAAAAACATACATTGGAGGAAAAAATAGCCTGTTTAACAAATGGTGCTGGAAAAACTGGAAATCCATATGCAGAAGAATGAAATGTAACCCTCATATCTCACCCTGCACAAAAGCCAATTCAAAGTGGATTCAAAACCTAGGAATTAGACCAGAAACCCTGCAACTGCTAGAAAAAAATGTGGGCCCAACACTCCAGCATGTTGGTACAGGAACTGACTTCCTTAACAAGACTCCTAAAGAACAGAGAATAAAAAAATCAATAAGTGAAATGGCTCAAGTTAAAAAGCTTCCTCAGAGCAAAGGAAACAAGAGCATGAAGAAAAAACCTATAGAATGGGAGAATTTTTTCTACCTGCTCCTTAGATAAGTATTTAATATCTTACAAAAAAAAACAATACAAAATAACAAACAAAAAAACTTAATATTTAAAAAATCAATAAATGGGCAAAGGAACTAAACAGACGCTTCTAGCAAGAAGAATACAAATGGTCTACAAATATATGGAAAAAAGCTCAAAATATCTAGCAATTTGGGAAATGCAAATCAAAACTACATTGAGATTTCATCTTACTCCAGTCAGAATAGCAATCATCAAGAATACAAATAACAATAAAATTTGGTGAGGATATGGGGGGAAAGGTACACTCATATATTGTTGGTGGGACTGCAAATTAGTGCAACAACTTAAAAAACTAGAAATGGAACCACCCTATGACCCAGTTATCCCACTCCTTGGTATATATCCAAAATATTTAAAAATCAGCATATTACAGTAATACAGCCACATCAATATTTATAGCACTACAATTCACAATAGCCAAGCTAAGGAACCAACCTAGGTGCCCTTCAACAGATGAATGGATAAAGAAAATGTGATATATATACACACACATATATATGACAAATGTATGTATATATATATATGAAATAAGTTTATATATATGCAATGGATATATTTATATATATGCAATTACTCAGTCATAAAGAAGAAAGAATATTTGCTAGTAAATGGATGGAACTGGAGACTATCATGGTGATTGAAATAAGCCAGTCCTCCAAAGGTCAAAGGTTGAATGATTTCTCTGATACGTGGAAGATAATCCAAAATTATCTTGGTGGTTGAGAGAAAGGCAAAAATGGTAGAGGGGATTTCATCAAAATAGAGGAAAGATCAGTAGAGAGATGAAGGGGATTGAAGAGGAGGAAGAGGGAAGAGAAAAGGGAAGAACAGTGGAATGATTCTGATAGGACTTTCCTATGTGCATGCATGGATGTGGCACAGTGGGTTTTGGCATTGAGTGTATCCACGGGACACTAATTTAAAGAAAAAAGAAAGGAAACCATTGTTGGAGTGGAGGGAAGGGAGTTGGAAGGGGGTTCTGGGGGCTGAACTAGAGTGGGTTGTGTTCCTAGCCTTTGTGATGATGTCAGGATGTATCCTGGCATTGTATAGAACTAAAAAGAATTTTAAGAAATATGGTGTTAGGCTGAAGAGGCAGAAATGCACTTGTGATTTCACTTATTAAAAAATATACTTACATGCCGTCTAATGCTAAGAATCAGAAAGTAATCTCCTGAAGGAGAAGACATGGGTGGTAAGAAAAAAAAAATAGGAAGGGGTCTCAGGAAATATTTCTGGTTTGAGATGACCAGAAATGTACAATTCTTAGCAGGACACCTAAGAAATCTATTGTCCCAATTATGAAATCTGAGTTTGGCTAATAAAAGGAGGTAACGCTGCTGACCTTGGGCCTCGAGAGGCATTGCACAGAATACCACAGTAGTTATCTGAAGAATCCCAGAGCAGTCTGTTGGAAAGGGAAATGTTATTTGAAGGAGAGCCTAGGTTTTCCAACTTTACAAATAGGAACCATACTTCTAGATTGCCCCTCTCCCCAGTCAATTCCCAGCTCACTGTAGACACCTGAGTCCTGCTGAGACCAGAACCCTGCAATAGACCTATAGACTATTGAGTAATAATAGCTGCTTATTATTTTAAATGACTGATTTCTAGATTGACTTGCTGTGTAGGAATTGTTAGTTGATACATATGAGAACCAAACTTCTTTTATTTTGTTTTATCATGAAAACTAAATGAGCTAATAAACTTAAAGAATCATTGAAAATGGAAAAATACTGCAAAATAGAACAAATTGACCAGATGAATGCCTCTCATGGTTTTCCCTAATGTACTAAGACAATGAATTATAAAATACTAGAGGTGTATGTGAGATCTACTATCCAGAGACAACACATGGATTTTATATTTTATGTAAAATTTCATGGAATACTGATCACTGCCTGAGTGCTGAGCTATGAAAGATTACGTAGTTACATCTGCTTAGAAGAACAAAAGAATTATTAATGTTTGAGAGGTATTTTGGAAAGCCATCCGGAAATAGCAACAGATGTAAGATTTTGACCTATGTCTTATGAGTAAATTGTTCTAAATTTCACTATACCTATGTATAGTTTTGAAATATTACAGCTCAGGCAATGACTACCATCTAATCATTTTTGTAAACAATTAATCTTGTATAGAGAGATATTATTCCTGGGAAACTTAAATTTTAGGAAGTCATCAATAAGCTATCGTATGATCTCTTACCACTCTGCAGAAATGTGAAATAACAGTTTGTATCCCTCCGATTATCCTTCCAAGTAAAGCATGTTGATACCATGGGACATTTCAGGACTACTAGTCCAAGAACTGCTATGATCAGTCATCTGTTAAGAAGAAAAAAAGAGATACTTATCACCACAGTGTGCGGGCTGCTGGTTGATTTGAGTGTCATCCTTTCAATAATAGTGTTCAAAATAGGCAGTAAGGGAGGGACTCCTGGAAAATTATTGACTTTGGGGTTGGCGGAAACCAAGAAGAGACACACAGGAAAAGTCAACTTGATTTTAGGTGAGAAAATTTTAAATTTGGAAGACAGTGTCAATTTTGCATGCATCTTTGTGGTATTCTCAAAAATATGTTGCAAAAATTGACTTAGTTTGTCCAAAAAACAGATATTAAGGCTCTAGTGTGAGAGTGGCTAGTGTAGTGTATTAGCCTAAACCACACATTGGACACAAGGTCATATCATCTCATTTCCTCTGAGAATGAATAATTTTTCATAACAGAGGTGACCAGAGAAAACCTTGGCCAGAGATTCATCTAAGGTGTCTTCACCTCAGAAAATAACACAATGTACTACTGAGCCTCTAACTCTGGAGTAAAAGAGTTAAGCATATTACAGAAGTTCCTTGACCTACAATGGGGGGTTAATGTCCTGATAAACTCAACATAATTTAAAAATGCACTTACCACACTTGATCACTGAATATTGTAGCTTAGCCTAGTCTACCTTAAATGTGTTCTGAGGGCATCCAAATTTTAAAAAAAGTAAAATAGACATTGTTTGAAGGATGATGTTGTGATGTGACCATAAATATAAAAAATCCACCAAAATGTTATCATAAATAATAAATGAATTCAGTAGGTTTGCAGGATAAAAAATTTTCATACAAAAATCAATAGCATTTCTATATATTGATAATGACATATCTGAAAAATAAATTAAGTAAACAATCACATTTACAATAGCTACAAACCCCCAAATACCTAGGAATAAATTTAATCAAGAAATAAATGTTCTCTTCAATAAAAACTATACAATATTGATGAAAGAAATTTAAGGGCACAAATAAATGGAAGGACATTCTGTGTTCATATATAGGATGAATTAGTACCAATAAAATTTTCATATAACTCCAAGTGATCTATAGATTTAATGGAATCTTTATCAAAATAGCAATGTCATACTTCACTGCAATAGAAAATTCACAAGGAGTGCTGGAGTTGTAGCTCAGTGGTAGAGCAATTTCCTAGCATGTGTGAGGGACTGGGTTTGATTCTCAGTACCACATATAAATAAAATAAAAGTCCATTGACAACAAAAAATTTTAAAAAATTTAGTCTCTTAAAAGAAAGATCACAAGGAATCATAAAAGACCCTAAATAGCCCAATGTAGAAGAGAAAGAAGAAAATTAGAGGTATTACACTACCCAACTTTAAAATAAACTACCAAGCTAGAGTAACCAAAAGAGCATAGAACTTCTATAAAAACAGACACACAGTTCAATGTAACAGAAGAGAGGATCCACAAATAAACCCTGCAGTCAAATGATTTTTATCAAAGGAATATAGAACACACATATAGGCAAGGGTATCCTCTTTGATAAATGGTGCTGAGAAAACTAGATTTCAACACGTAGAAGAGAGATGAGACTCCTACCACTCACCATATTAAAAAATCAACTTAAAAGGGACTAGCGATTTAAATGTAAGATCTGAAACTATAAGATTACTAGGAGAAACCCTATAAGATTGTTCTAAGCAGGAATTTTTCTGAACCAGGATTAAAAGTACAGTTGCCAAACTAAAAATAGATAAAACTAAAAAGCCTTTGCACAGCAAGGAAATAACCAACTGAATGAGGACACAACCTATAGAATGGGAGAAAATATTTGCAAACTAACTATATGAAAAGGGATTAAAATTTAGAGTATATAGAACACTAAAACGTTTCAACAACAAGAAACACAAGTAATCCAATTAAATAATGGGCAAATAATTTAAATAGGCATTTGTCAAATCTTAAACAGGTATATGAAAAAATGGTCAATATCACTAAGTACCAAGAAAACAAAAATCAAAGCCATAATAAATTTCCATATCACCCCAGTTACAATGGCTATCATAAAAAAGACCAATAAAAAATTGCTGTCAACAATGTGAATAAAAGGAAAACTCTCATGAATTGCTGGTGAAAATGTAAATTAAAGTCATTATAGAAAACAGTATGGAAGTTCCACAAAAAATTAAAAACCGAAGTGTCACTTGATCCAGGGATTCCCCTACTAGGGTATATATCTAAAGGAATTTGAATCAATATATCAATGAGTTACCTGCACTCCCAAGGTTTATTGTGGCACTGTTTGCAATAGCCTAGCCCAGGTGTCTATCAATACTTTATAATTACTTCATCAATACATAATGAAATGCTAACTACTCTGCTATGAAAATGGATAAAATCCTGTCATTTGTGGCAACTCATATAGAACTGGAGGATGTTGTGTTAAGTGAACTAAATCAGGCACAAAAAGACTACTACTGCATGCTCTACGTATACATAAGGAGCTAAAAAGTTGATCTCACAGAAATGGAGAACGAAATAGAGGTTACAGAGCCTGAGAAGAGTGTAGGGGAGAAGAGATTGAAGGAAGATTGCTTAACAGGTACAAAACTGTAGCCAGATGGGAGGAATATGTTAGTGTTTTACCACACAGACAGTGATTATAGTTAGCAACATGATATAAATCAAAATAGAAGAGTGGATTTCATCTGTTCTTATCATGAAGAAATAATAGATGTTTGAAGTGAAGGATAATCTAATATCCTCAATTGAGGATTTGATCAATACACAATATGTAAGTATACCAAAACATCTACTGTGCCCCCATAATGATATACAATTAGTATCTGTCCATAAAAAATAAAAATAAAAGCAAACAAGCTCAGAACACTTACATGAGCCAATAGTTGGGCAAAATAATCTAACACAGAATGTATTTTGTAATAAAATATTGGATATCTCATATAATTTATAGAATTCTGTGCTGAATGTTAAAAACAGAATGGAATGTCTGTGCGCTTTCACATCCTTGTAAAGCTGAAAAATTGTAAGTCAAACCATCAGAAATTGGAGGCCGATGGTATTCTCACCTGTCCATTTAATCATAGATGAGAAAGATCAGCCCTCTTCTCTTGTCACAGACTCTCATACTGGGATAGCCTCATTCATCAAAGTTACAGATGTCAGCTATGAAGATATCGAAGGAATTTGCAGGCCCCTTGGCAGAGGTATTCGTATATTGCATCTAGTGAATCTGCCAATAGGTGACAGATGTGTCTGGTATCCAGCCCTGGCACCCAATCTTATTCTTGCTTGGGCTCCTGCAGATGGTCTATACTTCTCCTATCTATTGACTTAGGATAAAACAGAGGTGGGTTTAATTCTTCTTGTGACACAAAGTGTGTGACATTGCTCAAGTGAACTAACCTCTTGGAATCTGAGTTCATTGTGGAATATTTTCATAAGTTTGCTTTAAACATCAATTATTTAATGTGAATAACACAAGTCAGTAACATTTATGTACAAGAAAAATGTCTTTGATGTGGCTCAGTGGCAAAGCGCTTGCTTAGCATGAGCAAGACCTTTGGTTCCAGCCCCACCATGGCAAAGAAAAAGAGAAAGAAAAGAAAAATGTCATCATGTATGATCTATACTGCATGTTCAAATAATATCAGTACTTTTCCACCTGGAAGGTAAATATTATGTCTCTTCCATTGTTGCTCTGACTGATAGAATGGAGGATACTCAATAAGTAATTAAAAAAAGCTGTCTTTATTTCCAACATTGATTACTTTATTTGAATGTGGAAGGTTTGTAATTTTCATTTTCCTGAATCCCTTAGTAAGTATAAAATCAGTTGGATGAAGTTGAACTCTTAAGCACTAGCCCTCAATATTGCTATTGATGACTGGGTTGTTTGTTGTCACTGAATATTAAAATTGCTAATTTATAAAAGTATTATATATGTTTTGGTGCTGAGTCAGAATCATTCTATAGTTCTCAATGCAAACAAGCAATAGTAGAAAGAGCTGACTTATAGAAGGAGAAAGAGGAGGAGAAGGAGGAGGAGGAGGAGGAGGAGGAGGAGGAGGAGGAGGAGGAGGAGGAGGAGAAAAATTTGCCCATTAGCAACCTTCTGTAAGCTTTGCAAGAGACTGGTCTTTTTCAAAATTCATCCTGTCATATGGTCTTACGTTGCATGTCTCATTCTTCAAAGTTATAGAATTTGGATATTAAGATATCAAAGATAATTTGCAAGCTTCTTGGAAGAAGCCATCTGTACATTGTGTGTACATATATGTATACAATGTTAGAAAAGACCTCAGTTAAGCTAAAAAGCTATTGGGTTATAATACTAGAAACACCTGGCCAGCTGAGACCTGGAATCTCTTCATCTCTCCTACCCCACTGCCCCAACTCCTGCCCCTATCCTTATCTAATAGTGTCTGGGATGCAGTGACTCTTTTCTGATAACCATGGACTTTTGACATTTCTTTCTCATTAATCCCTCATTATAAGAATTTCTGAGATATGAGAGGGTGATTTTAACCATGAAAAGTAGACTACATTTAAGACTCATTGACTCTTCTTTATCCCATAATTTTTGGGATCATTACTAATGAGCATCCTCCAGTGATCAATGAGTATATCTCATCTGAGGTATAAATCATTCACTTCGCTCAGGTTCCATTTTCTCAAATGTTAGGAAAGGGAGAAGACAAGATGAACTCCTTCATGTTGGACCAATTTGAGAACTTTAGGATCTGTTGTCCCCATCCACAGCTTCCTCTTAGGATGGAAGCAGTTTAATTGTCTATAACAGCAGCTGCAACTTCCATCCACCACCAAGCACCTAGGGGCAGGCACAGAAAGACAATTCTAAGATTCTTTCCTCTTGGCATCAGTCACGTACTGCCATGTTTCCAGAAATCGGATAGTCTTTCCTTCAGCGTCTCAGCACCTCCCTTTGGTAATTTCAGTTTTCACTCTGAAACTCTGGGTTTCGATCACATGCGTCCATTTTCACATACGTAGTCCACTATTCTTTGTTCCCAGTTCTGCACTCTGGGCTGTGCTTATAAACTGTTTGGAAAGCGGAGCACACTTTTCTGAAATAGCTGTTCTCAGTCAGGGTCGTTGCTTTAAGCGCAGGCTACCTGTTCTCCTCACAATTATGAGATTGCTGCAGTCATCCCCTGGGACCTCTATCTGGCAGGGGAAAGTATGTGGGCAGAGGGAGGAGAGGATAAGGTACAAGCTGGCAGCCCCTGGATGACAGGTCTCCCCAGGAGAACCTTCTCCAGCTGGAGTCAGCCAAGCCTAGCCTTTTTGCTGACAGACGTCGCTGGTCCCTGACTTAGCCATGTGGTTCTTGACATACTGCAAGGTAAGCTCTGTGGCCTCATCTTTCTAAGAGTCTCTAGGAAGCCAGCTTTCCTGGTGACTGCATTCATTTATGTCTTTCCTTCTCATAGGTTCTCTCTCACTGAAAGAATAATATGCAGACTACTAGGGTGATCCACAATGCCAGTTTTCACATCTATAGAATGGGGATGTTAAATCTCACATGCAGTTGCTACTTTGGAAATTAAATGATCTACAGGTTGAAAATCTCTTACCTAAAATTCATAGAACCAGAAGGGTTTCAGGTTTCAGACTTTTTCAGTAGGGATATTTGTATATGTAATAAGATATCATTGGAATGAGTCCCAAATCTAAACATAAAATTCATTTGTATGTCATATATGCCTTGTACCCATAGACTGAAAGTAATTATATACAATATTTTAATCATTTTGTGCATGAAGCAAATTCTTCTTTTGTGGAATTTTCCACTTGGATGTCCAGTTGGGATTTAAAATGTTTGGGATCTTGGATCTTGGATTTTTTATAGGATACCCAACCTATCATATGCCTAGGTTTTGCAAAATAAATGGAGGTACTTGAGAATTACCAGGTCAGAAAGGAGCTTTCTTGCCCTTGCTACTTCTTGACCTGGTTCTTATTTACATTATTAGGCTGATTTCCTACTGCTCTAATTCCTCACTCCATTCCTCTAAACCATTCATATGCCTTGAACATCTTTCAATGCTCATATTCAGTCTCTGTGTCTTTTTATGTATAGACTGTCTGGAAATTGATGTTCCTCTTTTCTTCTTGTAAAATAAACCCCTCACACCCAACCACTGTATTGACACCTCCCCTCACATCCCTTTCTCTCGGATACGGCTGCTCCTTCTCTCCTTACCTGCCCAGCGCACCAGAGCCCCAACACAGTTCCATTACCACACTGGCATTTTATCATTAATGGTCATAAGAATAATAGCTGTTATTCTTTAAGTGCCTATTTTCTACCAGAAACTATATTGCTTACTTTACACAACATTATCCTTACTCTTCTCAATCATCCTACCATTTGATGATTTGTAACCTCCATTTCAGATAAGGAAAATGGAGTGAAAAGGGGCTGAAGTTTCCATAACATACAGCTTAAATCCATATGTATCTTATTAAGTAAACTATATTTCTTAAATAACTGGGTAAGAGAGCTGGTCCTCAGTAAATAACTGTTCATCAAAGACCCAAATGACTCAGAAAAGTCTTTTGTTCTTTTGTTCTTTTCTCACCTGTATCTTGGGCTTCTCTCTTTTTCAAAAGGTCATGTTTCTTTCACCCAGTTGTGTTTCACTCTCTACCATCAAAGAATTACGGAGGGACTAGATAGATCATTCAAGTGCAACTTTTCTTGTATTACACATTGAAGACATTCAAACATTTCCTCAGGTCAAAAGTGAAAGAGTGAGGGAACTGGGATTCCAGTGACATATGCTTTGTTCTCGAGCTGGTGTCCTTCACATAGAATTGTTCAGTAGGTTTGGGAAATGACTGATTCATGTTCAAAAAAGCTGGAGCACAATTCAAGAGACTTCAAAACCTCACCTGGGAATCATTTCCTCCAGGAACCTGTTTGTCCAGAGCTGATCTACATCAACATGACCATTTATAGTTAGACTTTTGGGTAAATATTGGTATCTTCCCCCAAAGCAGAAGAAAGTGAAAACCATTATGAGTTGTAGTGGGTGATGCACAATGAAAGCAGCTTTCAAACCAAATACTGCCACCTACAGGGACATTAATTAGCTAAGCAGGCATATGCCAATCTTACACAATCAATTCTTATGAGCTTTGGAAGCCCTCACTCTCTGTCAAGCACAGAAGCTTGACATGAAGCCTCTGCATTGTTAAATGGGGAGGATGCAGGAGCAAATGAAATTCTAGTTCTAGGGCACAAGTGTGAGGAGTTCAAGTGCCTGGTTCACCGAATTCTTATACTGATTCATGAATTACACAAGGGTGAATATGAGGTCCTATTTACTCTACCCAAATAGTCAAGCACATGTATTAAGCAGTTTAAGTTTCTGCTATTAAAAATTGGTTCTAATATGTATTACATAACTGGTAAAATCTTTGAGCATATTCTGATATTAATATTTGATATGTATATGTCTAGAATGTGAATCTCTCTATGTTGAGGTAATTTATCATACCTAGGACTTGGATTCTTCTTCTGAAGCCTTTCAACATTAGCTGGTTCTCCTAGGGTAAACATTAAGTAGATTCACATATGCATACCTTACCTTATCAAACCAATTCCACATTGTGGTCCTGCTGCAATCTTCATCCCTACTAGAACTTTCAGTGATGGGATAGTTGTTCTGGGTCATGCATCTTCCTTTGCCAGCAGAAACTCTTGTCATTTCTCTCCTCCTCAGTGCTCATAGGTCATGGTGAATGGCATAAAGTGAGCATGCAATAAGTGTACCTGGTCTTTCAGAATGACTGAATCCATGAATAAATTAGGATAAGCATGATCACTGGATCACTCAACTCTACTGCTCACGCTGTTGTCATTCTGACCCAAAACAAAGGAAAAACATTAGGGAAGAAACTTGTCTCTTGTATCACAGCCCATGTTCCAGAACCAAGTGAGAAAAGCTGGAGTTCCACTTACAGTTAGATTGTCTCATACAACTTTCTTCTCCATGAGAGATGCCAATATGGCCCTTGGAGAGCCAGTGCTATAAGGTGGGTTGACCTTACTAGAGAAGACCAGATGTTTGTGTCCTGCTGTGACATGCAACTAGGTAGAGAGTGTGGTGGAGCAGAAAGAGGGTCCAATAGACAATTTGCCTACCCCAAACCGACTTTGCCCGTTACCACTCTGTGTGTTCCAAAGGCTGTTTTTTTATTGCCACCCAGGCAATAGAAACTGTCCTTCAGAGTTTATTGCTTGTCCTGAAGTGAAAGGTTCAGTCTGTGTAGTTTGCATTCTAAATAGGTATGCAACTGATTCACAAAACCTTGATACCACTTAACAGGACAAATGAATCATTTGCTTTCCAAATTAAAGGGAGCTTTCAGGTCAGGACGTCTGGGTAGCCAGAGATCCTCTCCCTCAAAGGCACAGAGCATAGCAAGCAAACAAGAAACCTTCATCTCTGGAACATTGTTTTTGTAGTGGCCTGTGCTATTATCCTCTTAAAACACTCCGGGGACCCAAGGAATTAGCATGTTCAAGCCAGCATATGGTACATATCTTATTAACTTAATCGCAGGACTCTAGCAAACGGCTTTCCAGATAATTTGGGCCCCTGTGAATAGCCATCCTTCTTCCCAGCTTTTGCTCAGCTCTGGAAGGGATGATGCATGCACATCTCTTTTGCCCTGTGGACTCCAAAAAATTCTTGCCAGTGTTTGTAATACCTGCAGAACCCCTTGGTGAATAACATCCAGACCACACTGAGCAGACGGATGCCAGGGAGATCAGTTCCACCTGACAGCTTTTCCCCAATTGCTTATTTTCGCAGTTAGAAGGGAAGACAGACAAGGGAACAGAAGATTCACACAAGACTTATACTTTTTCTATGGCAGTTTAATGGAAGGTTATTTTTTTTATAATTTTGAAGGATAAAGTAATGTCAGCTTTTCCATTTGAGAGCCTTTTTCTTTTTACACTGGCCAATGACAACTTATAAAAGAAAAAGAGATTAAGTTGGGCCTTAATTATAAAACACACACGCCCCTTGGTCTCTATCAAGCCTCTCTCTCCCTCACCCTAGTCTCTGTCACAATTATCTTAACCAGGAATACCAAGAATTGAAAGACATTATTTAGCAGTGACTTGGGAAACACCTGCTCTGGAAAATAAGACACATATTAGGGGTACATCTTTAAGATGATTGGAGAGGTTTCATTCAAATTCCAGAAGTATTTGGGACTCATTTGTAAAAGTGAAAAGGAAGATCAATAAGGATATTTTAGTGGCCACCTGAAGCAAAATGCAAATACAGGGAAAGAAACTAATATTCATTAAGTAGCTACCTTATAGAAGAAATCAAAGTCTAACCAAAGCACAACAAGCAGAGGCTCATTACTAAGAGATCACTGAAGCAAGGGAGAGGGCCACCACCATTTGCATTTGGCTCAGGCTCAGAGGCAGGCAAAGGGGTGGGAAAGCTTTACAATGGGGAAAAAGGGAAACTATATGTGCACCCTGACTGGAGGGTTTTAGCATGGGGGAGCTGGAGGATGGCTAATAGCAAGTGGGTGTGTCCTATATGATTGATTTGAGAAGCATGATTGATTTTTTTGTTGTGAATTTTTTTTAGTTGGAAGCGGAAGGAAGGAAGGAAGGGAGGGAGGGAGGGGGGGAGGGAGGGGGGATGAAAGGAAGGAAAGAAAGAAAAGAAAGAGAGAGAGGAAAAGAGAGAGAGAGAGGGAGGAAGGGAGGGAATGATGGAAGAAAGAAAGAGGGAGGAAGGAAGGGAAGGAGAAAGAAAGAAAAAAAAGAGAGAGAGAAACTAGCAGTCATTGAGCAAGCCCTGACCCTCTGGACCAGTTTCTACAGAGGCTGTGGTTTGAATTTCTAGTCTGGCTCCCAATGAGGTGGTTGTTCGGGGATTTGTGGTCACAAATTTTGTTTTTCTGTCACATCATGTCATCTCTAATAGCATATATCTTTTCTGTTTGCATATTCAGTGTCTTATATTAAATGCCAGGTAGTGAGTGTAATTTCAAATGAATCTTTACAGAAATACTATTTTTTAAAGGGATATTGTTATGTAATCTCAAAAAGGAAGAAACTGAAGCAAGTCCTTCAATATTATAGTGCTGGTAGGCAGCAGGTCTAGGTTTTGACATTGGGAAGGCTGACTCAGGCCCAGGATCTTTGTGCACTTCTATGCAGTGTCATCGGCTGAGGAAGGGATGGGAACTCCAGGAGGCCAGTGATAGGAACTTCTGCAGAGATCAGGGACATTTAAGGTATACACAAATTTCTTTCTAAAATGTTCAATTTAACATAGTCTTCACTTCCTTCCATTAATAACTGGAGACTCAGCTGCAATGTTTACATTAAGGCATCTGGTTCTAGATTACAATGGATACCTGGCCAGGGAGAAAATGGAATATGTCATTAAAGCCTTTTTTAAATAATTGAACTTTTAGAAACTAAATCATGCTTGAATTTGGAGACTATTCAAGAAATTATGTCCCTTATCCAGATTAAGGGAATTTATAGTGAAGTCCACAGATGTTCTTTGTGCTTAAGCACGTGTGCACTTTTTTTCCTGGATAAAGTGTTGACATCTTCATAACTTTTGTCAGTGTTCATTCTCTTCTCAAACGTTAAGTACTGAGCACCTGCAATTGAACCCAAACAACAACTAAAGCACTCCTCAGTTTATGGTCATGGGCAGACAGGACTGAGAATTGCTGCTCTAAAGGAGAAAATAATATTGATTAGGTATGCCTGCCTTTGCTGTGCCTCTGTCATCTTTATTCACATTTTGAATCTTGTTAAGAGGGGCTGCCTGCCACATGCCCACCACAAAGGGCTAGTCACTTACTGTTGTAGACAATACTGATAAAGAAGAACTTCTTTTTGCTTGGCACTTATTTTTTCTTTTGGTCCTAAGTATGTGGAAGGGTTTACAGCTTCACAATTTATTTTAAATTCCAGAAACATGATGGTAAGAAGAAATGGCTTTGAAATTCTAGTTAAGATACCTAATAGCTGGGGAATCCTGAGTGAGTCACTTACTGTTTTTCCCCACCACCACCACCCTGCCCCTTACCTGTAGAGACATTTCATTGATTTGGAGCAGAATCACGTTTTTTTTTTCTTTTGTATTTAAGTTACAGGTAAGATTTTATTTGAAATGAGCTCAAGTATGAAAAAAAATTGTGAAAACTATTAAATAAAATGAGTTTTAAGGAGCCCTTAACTATAAGAAATGTTAAATTGTACAGCCACCTTTCCTTTAGTGTCACCCATGGAAGAATCAGATGGAGGATATTTCCAGGAAAATTTATGTATGATATGTCCTGTCTGTTCTTCCTTGCTCTGTCATGGGTCTGGACAGCTGACCTGTTCTTGGAACACAGGAGGGGAAGTTGATGGTTATATTCTGCCTCTGGATCTTTTTGATTTAACAAGTTTCATATAACTATGGTTTTCAGGGACAGAACCAGTTTTTAAATTAGGGAAAAGAAAATAGTATTTCATGAATTTACCTTCTCTTTGCATATATTCTCTGCATCAGAACTATGAGCCCTTCTAATGTGAGAATTGTCAGCTGCATCGAAAATTTACTGAGAGGGGATAGGGAATCTATGGGCTCCTCCTAAATCCACTCCATCCTAAACCCAGCACTTTTGACATTATGTTTCCATAGCTACATTGGAAACCAGCTCTATGTATATTTCATGTCCTTAAGGTGACTTCTATGCTCTTATCTTTTTGACCTTGTGGCACAAGACTTGGGAATTTCTTGCTCCCATTCTTTTTAATACCTAAAAATTTCTTTTGGAAAGTCACACTCTTCTATGACCTTCAAACACTACTGTTCCTTGGGATTCTGCCCTCAGTCCTCCCTGAACTTTCATTCATCTTTTTTTTTTCTTTAAACAGCTTCATAAAATAGACATTTGCTGTTTCCTTTTCTATGGTTTCAGTTACCCTTAGTTAACCAAGTTATGAATTGAATTTCTAGTTTGGCTCCCAGTGAGGTGGTTGATCAGAGATTAACTTAGTTAACCAAGTTATTTAATTATGTCTGAAAATATTTAAAAAGGATACTACAGGTTAGGAATAGTTTTGAAAATTCTTTCATAGGGATTAAACAACATAAATCTTGTAAAGTGCTTAGAAAAGAGTAAAAGCTTAAATGGGGTAATTTGTTCTTATTTAAGCAATATTTACTTCTTTACATTTTTTTCCTTATCATGTAACTTTATCTTTTTAGTTTTTACAGTTTTACCATGCTTGCCTCTTTTTAATTCTTAGATATATATTCCAGAGTACACTATTTTCCCCTATTTCGGAATATCATGTAAATGGAATTTCATAGCATATATCTTTAAAAGACAGGGTTTTTCATTCTGTATCCCCAATATACCTCATTGGGTATATACAACTGTTCCAAAATCTGAAGAAACCCAGAATCCAAAAGACTTCTGGTCTCAAGCACTTTGCATAAAGTATACTCAACCTGTATTTACTCTGTTTCATAACTGTATGTGTGTGCTTATTTGCTGAATGTCTACCAACCCTCTTGACTGTAGCTCCTTGGGGTCTGTTTCTGCTTACCATTGTATCCTTGAGTATAGAACAGCATGCTTCATAGAAATCAAACAAATGCTTGAAAGAAAGAATAAGTACATCTGTAAGTAACATTATAAACCATAAAGGATTATATTAAGAGAGAGTTTGTGTTGTCTTCCCAAGTCCCTTGGCTTGACAAAATGTCAGGAAGGAATAAGATCAAACTGAACTTTTTATGTTTCTGCTCCAGGGCCCATTCTAGAGTATAAAACAATGGCAAGACTGCAAAGGTAAAGGAAGAAGGTAAACATTTTTTAGGACCCATTTGATCACAGGTAATGTGTATAAAAACAAATCTGAGTCTCAGGGACATTAGCCTTGACCCTGACCAAGGTCACTCTTCTAATAAATTGGGAAACTAGGACACAGCTCTAAGCATACATCTAAGTGCAATGCTTCCTTCCTGGTCTGTGCTGCCTGCCTCCCTCTACACCTGGTCCTGGAAAATAAGGACACCTTGTTAATGTAGCACTAACAGTGTCTTTCAAAAGCCTATGAAATTGTTGCAGTGTACAAATTTGAAGGCCTATCAGATGCATCTTAAGAAGAGTATGGATCTTTTTTTTTCCTTAAAGATGTTCCTTGAGAGGATAATAAAACATTTTAATAGAAAGAGTTCAATTTTGGTTTATACTCTGCCCTACCTTTTAGGCTGGATTCTGCTTTCTTGAGTTATCGAAGGACAAAGAAACCTTGAAGTCAGGTCAAGAGATGAGAGATGCAAAAAAAAAAAAAAAAAACACTTCTAATGGCAAGAATGTGGGCAAACTCTTGAACATGTCCATTTTATATCATGGTTGTGCAGAATAAGATTATAAGACATAAAGAGCATAATGTTTTACACATACAGAGCTCAGCAAATAAAAAGATGTGTTAGTCAACCTTTTGTCACTGTGAACAAGATACCCAGTAAAAACAACTTAGAGAAGGAAAGATTTATTTTAGGATTGCAGTTTCAGAGGTCTCACTCCATGGCCAGCCAAGTCCATTTCCTGGGCCTGGGGTGAGGCAGAACATCATGGTGGAAGGCATGGTGGAGGAAAGCTTCTTAGCTTATGGTAAGCAGCTGGGAAGAAGAAATAGAGAGAAGAAGAAGAACCAGGGAAAAGATATAGTACCAAGGGAGGACTGGCCTCGGTCTACTTTGTCCAGTTGTACCCTGCTGCCTAAAGTTACCACTGAGTGATCTATTCAAACTATGAATCCAGAAAAGGCCCAGTGGCCCACGGCAGGACAGAGCTTCCAATCACTCCTGCAAGGTAGGCGGGCCTGCGACCCACCGGCAGAAGAGGAGCAGCGACCTGCTGAGAGGCAGAGCCGCCCTCTCCCCCTGCGCCGGCAAGGTAGACGGAACTGTGACCACCCACAGAACAGGCCCAGCGGCCTGCTGAGGGGCAGAGCCGCCCCACACCCCCCGCGCCTGCCAGGTAGGCGGAACTGTGACCACTGACAGAAAAGGCCCAGTGGCCTGCGGAGTGGCAGAGCTTCCAATCACTCCTGCAAGGTAGGCGGGCCTGTGACCCACCAGCAGAAGAGGAGCAGCGGCCTGCTGAGAGGCAGAGACACACCCTCCCCCCACGCCTGCAAGGTAGACGGAACTGTGACCACCATCAGAACAGGCCAGACCTGCAACCTACAGACAGAACAGGCCCAGTAGCCTGAGGAAGGGTAGAGCCGTGCCCCCCCCGCGCCTGCAAGGTAGGCGGACCTGCGACCCACTGGCAGAACAGCCCCAGAGGCCTGCAGAGGGGCAGTGCCGCTGCCTGCGCCTGCAAAGTAGGCAGAACTGCGACCACCGACAGAACAAGCCTAGCGGCCCACAGAGGGACAGAGCCACCGCCCTCGCCTGCAAGGTAGGCGGACCTGCTACCGACCGGCAGAGCAGGCCCAGCGGCCTGCCGGCGTGGTAGGCACATTGCCCCAATTGGAGGAGGGGCAGAGCTGCTGCCCGCGCCTGCGAGGGAGACTTTGCAACTATACAAGACCAATATAAATATATAGGGGGAAAATTCAATAGCACAACAGTTTCACCAAGTAGAAAGGAACGCAAACAGTATGAAGAGACAAGGAAAGAAAGGACCACAAGCAATGCAGGTCAACTCAATGTTAGAAGAGGTAATAGCTGCAGCAGATGGAATGTCAGATAAAGAATTCAGGATATAAATGCTTCAGATGATCTGGAGTCTCAAGGAAGACATCAGACAGCAAAATCAGACAATGAAAGATCACTTCAACAATGAATTAGATAAACAAATCCAAGAAGCAAAAGATCAAATATACAGGGAGATAGAGGTTATAAAAAACAAACAGAAATCCTAGAAATGCAGGAAGCAATAAACCAACTTAAAAACTCAATTGAGAATACTACCAGCAGAGTAGAACACTTAGAAGATAGAACATCAGACAATGAAGATAAAGTATTTCAACTTGAAAAGAACATAGACAGCTCAGCAAGACTGTTAAGAAACCATGAGCAGAACATCCAAGAAATATGGGATAACATCAAGAGACCAAATTTAAGAGTCATTGGGATACAGGAAGGGA
This sequence comes from Marmota monax, assembly GCF_021218885.2. Taxonomy (NCBI): domain Eukaryota; kingdom Metazoa; phylum Chordata; class Mammalia; order Rodentia; family Sciuridae; genus Marmota; species Marmota monax. The sequence continues at coordinate 3,030,307 of NW_026692881.1, forward strand.
CAGAGTTTCAAACCAAAGGAATGAGCAATCTATTCAATGAAATAATAGGAGAAAACTTCCCAGACTTGAAGAATGAGACAGAATCCCAAATCCTAGAAGCCTACAGGACGCCGAATGTGCAAAATCATAAGAGACCCACACCTAGACACATTATAATGAAGATGCCCAACATACAGAATAAGGAGAGAATTTTAAAAGCTACAAGAGAAAGGAAGCAGATCACATTTAGGGGTAAGCGAATCAGGATAACAGCTGATCTTTCAACACAGACTCTGAAAGCTAGAAGATCCTGGAATAACATATTTCAAACACTGAAAGAAAATGGGTTCCAACCAAGAATTGTGTTTCCAGCAAAATTAAGCTTCAGGATGGAAGATGAAATTAAAACCTTCCACGATAAACAAAAGTTAAAAGAATTTGCAGCTAGAAAACCATCTCTTCAAAACATCCTTGGCAAAACATTACAGGAAGAGGAAATGGAAAATAACAATGAAAACCAACAGTGGGAGGTAGGACAGTAAAGGGGGGAAAAATAATCAAAGAGGAAAACAAACCATGTTTAGTAACATAAATAAACAAATATGGCTGGAAGAACAACACATATCTCAATAATAACCCTAAATGTTAATGGCTTAAACTCACCAATCAAGAGACACAGGCTAGTAGAATGGATCACAAAACAAGACCCAACAATATGCTGCCTACAGGAGACACATTTGATAGGAAAAGACATACATAGGCTGAAGGTGAAAGGTTGGGAAAAATCATATCACTCATATGGTCTTCGGAAACAAGCACGAGTGTCCATACTCATATCAAATAAAATAGATTTCAAGCCAAAGTTAATGAAAAGGGATAAAGAGGGACACTACATACTGCTTAAGGGAACCAAACACCGACAAGACATAACAATCATAAATATATATGCCCCAAACAATGGTGCAGCTATGTTCATCAAACAAACTCTTCTCAAGTTCAAGAGTCTAATAGACCACCATACAATAATCATGGGAGACTTCAACACACCTCTCTCGCCACTGGACAGATCTTCCAAACAAAAGTTGAATAAGGAAACTATAGAACTCAATAACACAATTAATAACCTAGACTTAATTGACATATACAGAATATACCACCCAACATCAAGCAGTTACACTTTTATTCTCAGCAGCACATGGATCCTTCTCAAAAATAGATCATATATTATGTCACAGGGAAACTCTTAGACAATATAAAGGAGTAGAGATAATACCATGCATCCTATCTGATCATAATGGAATGGAACTGAAAATCAATGATAAAAGAAGGAAGGAAAAAGAATACATCACTTGGAGAATGAACAATAGGTTACTGAATGATCAATGGGTTATAGAAGACATCAAGGAGGAAATTAAAAAATTCTTAGAGATAAATGAAAACACAGACACAACATATCGGAATCTATGGGACACATTGAAAGCAGTTCTAAGAGGAAAATTCATTGCTTGGAGTTTATTCCTTAAAAAAAGAAAAAAACCAACAAATAAATGATCTCATACTTCATCTCAAAATCCTAGAAAAAGAAGAGCAAAACAACAGCAAAAGAAGTAGAAGGCAAGAAATAATGAAAATCAGAGCTGAAATTAATGAAATCGAAACAAAAGAAACAATTGAAAAAATTGACAAAACTAAAAGGTGGTTCTTTGAAAAAATAAACAAAATCGACAGACCCTTAGCCATGCTAGCGAAGAGAAGAAGAGAGAGAACTCAAATTACTAGCATAAGGGATGAAAAAGGCAATATCACAACAGACACTTCAGATATACAGAAGATAATCAAAAATTATTTTGAATCCTTATACTTCAATAAATTAGAAGATAGTGAAGGCATCGATAAATTTCTGAAGTCATATGATCTGCCCAGATTGAGTCAGGAGGATATAGACAACCTAAACAGACCAATATCAATTGAGGAAATAGAAGAAACCATCAAAAGACTACCAACTAAGATGGGTATACAGCAGAGTTTTACAAAACCTTTAAAGAGGAACTAATACCAATACTTTTCAAGCTACTTCAGGAAATAGAAAAAGAGGGAGAACTTCCAAATTCATTCTACGAGGCCAACATCACCCTGATACCTAAACCAGACAAAGACACTTCAAAGAAAGAAAACTACAGACCAATATCTCTAATGAACCTAGATGCAAAAATCCTCAATAAAATTCTGGCGAATCGGATACAAAAACATATCAAAAAAATTGTGCACCATGATCAAGTAGGATTCATCCCTGGGATGCAAGGCTGGTTCAATATACGGAAATCAATAAATGTTATTCACCACATCAATAGACTTAAAAATAAGAACCATATGATCATCTCGATAGATGCGGATAAAGCATTCGACAAAGTACAGCATCCCTTTATGTTCAAAACTCTAGAAAAACTAGGGATAACAGGAACATACCTCAATATTGTAAAAGCAATCTATGCTAAGCCTCAGGCTAGCATCATTCTGAATGGAGAAAAATTGAAGGCATTCCCTCTAAAATCTGGAACAAGACAGGGATGCCCTCTCTCACCACTTCTGTTCAACATAGTTCTCGAAACACTGGCCAGAGCAATTAGACAGACGAAAGAAATTAAAGGCATCAAAATAGGAAAAGAAGAACTTAAATTATCACTATTTGCAGGTGACATGATTCTATACCTAGCAGACCCAAAAGGCTCTACAAAGAAACTATTAGAGCTAATAAATGAATTCAGCAAAGTGGCAGGATATAAAATCAACATGCATAAATCAAAGGTATTCCTGTATATCAGCGACAAATCCTCTGAAATGGAAATGAGGACAACCACTCCATTCACCTTATCTTCAAAAAAAAAAAATACTTGGGAATCAACCTAACAAAAGAGGTGAAAGACTTATACAATGAAAACTACAGAACCCTAAAGAGAGAAATAGAAGAAGATCTTAGAAGATGGAAAAATATACCCTGTTCATGGATAGGCAGAACTAACATCATCAAAATGGCGATATTACCAAAAGTTCTCTATAGGTTTAATGCAATGCCAATCAAAATCCCAATGGCATTTCTTGTAGAAATAGAGAAAACAATCATGAAATTCATATGGAAAAATAAACGACCCAGAATAGCAAAAACAATACTAAGCAGGAAGTGTGAATCAGGCGGTATAGCAATACCAGACTTCAAACTATACTACAGAGCAATAGTAACAAAAACAGCATGGTACTGGTACCAAAACAGGCGGGTGGACCAATGGTACAGAATAGAGGACACAGAAACCAATCCACAAAACTACAACTATCTTATATTTGATAAAGGGGCTAAAAGCATGCAATGGAGGAAGGATAGCATCTTCAACAAATGGTGCTGGGAAAACTGGAAATCCATATGCAACAAAATGAAACTGAATCCCTTTCTCTCGCCATGCACAAAAGTTAATTCAAAATGGATCAAGGAGTTTGATATCAAATCAGAGACACGCCGTCTGATAGAAGAAAAAGTTGGCTACGATCTACATACTGTGGGGTCGGGCTCCAAATTCCTCAATAGGACACCCATAGCACAAAAGTTAATAACTAGAATCAACAAATGGGACTTACTCAAACTAAAAAGTTTTTTCTCAGCAAAAGAAACAATAAGAGAGGTAAATAGAGAGCCTACATCCTGGGAACAAATCTTTACTCCTCACACTTCAGATAGAGCCCTAATATCCAGAGTATACAAAGAACTCAAAAAATTAGACAATAAAAGAACAAACAACCCAATCAACAAATGGGCCAAGGACCTGAACAGACACTTCTCAGAGGAGGACATATAATCAATCAACAAGTACATGAAAAAATGCTCACCATCTCTAGCAGTCAGAGAAATGCAAATCAAAACCACCCTAAGATACCATCTCACTCCAGTTAGATTGGCAGCCATTATGAAGTCAAACAACAACAAGTGCTGGCGAGGATGTGGGGAAAAGGGTACACTTGTACATTGCTGGTGGGACTGCAAATTGGTGCAGCCAATTTGGAAAGCAGTATGGAGATTTCTTGGAAAGCTGGGAATGGAACCACCATTTGACCCAGCTATTCCCCTTTTCAGTCTATTCCCTAAAGACCTAAAAAGAGCATGCTACAGGGACACTGCTACATCGATGTTCATAGCAGCTCAATTCACAATAGCAAGACTGTGGAACCAACCTAGATGCCCTTCAATAGATGAATGGATAAAAAAAAAATGTGGCATTTATACACAATGGAGTATTACTCTGCATTAAAAATGACAAAATCATAGAATTTACAGGGAAATGGATGGCATTAGAGCAGATTATGCTAAGTGAAGCTAGCCAATCCCTAAAAAACAAATGCCAAATGTCTTCTTTGATATAAGGAGAGTAACTAAGAACAGAGTAGGGTCGAAGAGCATGAGAAGAAGATTAACATTAAACAGGGATGAGAGGTGGGAGGGAAAGGGAGAGAAAAGGGAAATTGCATGGAAATGGAAGGAGACCCTCAGAGTTATACAAAAGTACATACAAGAGGAAGTGAGGGGAAAGGGAAAAATAATACAAGGGGGACAAATGAATGTCAGTAGAGGGGGCAGAGAGAGAAGAGGGGAGGGGAGGGGAGGGGAGGGGAGGGGGGATATTAGAGGATAGGAAAGGCAGCAGAACACAACAGACACTAGTATGGCAATATGTAAATCAATGGATGTGTAACTGATGTGATTCTGGAATCTGTATATGGGGTAAAAATGGGAGCCCATAACCCACTTGAATCAAAGTGTGAAATATGATATATCAAGAACTATGTAATGTTTTGAACAGCCAACAATAAAAAATTAAAAAAAAAAAACTATGAATCCATCAAATGGATTAATCCATTGATGAGGTTACAGCTCTTATCACTTCCTAAAAGCCCCACCTCTGAACCTTTCTGCATTAGAGATAATGCTTTCAAAACATGAGCTCTGTGTGTGTGTGGGGGGGGGGGGGGTGAAGGGGCATTCCAGATCCAAACCATAATAGAGGACTTTTCTTCTTCCCCAGGACAATAGGGATTGTCATCACTGGTAAGAGGACTTGCAAAAAGGCCCACAGGATCCAAAAGGAGACATTGTACTGACTTGCTTTCTCCTCACTCTACTCCTAAGATAAAGTTGAGAATTCCTGTTTAAAAAAAAAAAATGCCTGTTATCTTGGGGCTATCATGGAGTCCAGCAGCAAGAAGGAAACTTCCTTCTCAGGTTTGAAAGATGATATTGTTTAAGCATCTTCAGGCCAATCTAATTCTGCAAGCCTGAGTCTGGTTGATATCTTAGGGATGATTGAGAATACAGATCCTAAAGGTAGAATTTTTAAGATCAGGAGGTTCAAATACCAACCCAACCATAGCTCAACACAGCTCACAATCCTGTCCTTTGCAGATGGGAACATACCCAAGTTCTCTATCCCATCTGCTCTGAAATCAGTTAATGCTTGGAGGTACTACCAATAGTCACCAATAGTCTGACATGCATAAAATTCTAAGCTAGTGCTTATCAAATATTAGGTACATAAGAATCACCCGGAAATATTATTAAGTAGATTTTTATTCAGGTTGAGTCTACATTATTAACAAGCTGCTTGTATGACACTTTGAGTAGCAAAACTCTAATCCACCATTTCTCAGAATTCAGTGAGCATCAGGACCACTGGTGGCTTGTTAAACACAGATAGTTAGGCCCCACTCCTGGAGTATGTTCTAGTAAGTTCTAAGTTCCCAACTACTGATATTACTGAACTATTAAACTATTAATAAGCCCAGAACTAATAAGTTCTGAGGCAATGCCAATACTATACTTTGAGAAACACTGTTCTAAGTTGTACACAAAAATACTATAATGATGTAGAATAGCATAGTTATGTGACTTATCTGAATGGATATGACTATACTTACACATTTTTCTGGCTTCCTGGAAACATTCTTCTTCAAATCTCATAGTTTTTCTCACATCACCTTCCTCTTCTGTCTTCTGCTTTGTTCCTCCAATTTCTTGACTACTGCACTTTCTGACTGAGATCTGCCTCTCCCTTGTCTCAAATCTATAGTGTGGGGAGGGAATACAGAGAGCATGCATATTGAATGCTATGGTTCACTGAAGGGCCATGTTGGTATACTGGAAAGCACATACTTCCTCCATCCCAAAGAACATAATTCAATAAAAATGCTTCTTTAAAAAAATGTACCATCCTCTTTGAAAGAAACAGATGGTGTCAAAATCAAACAAAAATATAGACAGAAATCTCATAAAGAGACTTTTATTGAGGAATTAAAAAGAAAAAGTCAGATGAACATGATGGTGTATACCTGTATCCTAGAGAATCAGGGGGCTAGGGCAGGTGGGTTGTATTTCTTAAAAAATAAAATATAAAGGGCTCAGTGATAGAGCAAGCCTGAATTTAATCTCCACTACTGCAGGGGAAAAAGAAAGAAAGAAAGAAAGAAAAAACATGACGGCAATCTGGTACACAGGTGCACAGGTGGCCTGTGGCATGTCTGGAAAGCAAGGGGAATGCTGAGTAAGCGTTTTAACAGGACAGAGAAGACTATGCAAGTTATTTCATACAAAATTCATTGGCAGTTTTGGTGTTTGCGGGAGCTGGCAAGCTCTGATTGGCAAGCAGCAGCTGTTATTACTATGTAAAGCAAGTCTAAAGGTCACACTTGGCAGTTCTGTCCCCAACTTTGAAGTAAAAATAATTTTAAAGTTAGAGCAGACTGTTAAGTTGGATTGGTTCTGTGAGGTGGTTGCTGGAGCAGGCCTTTGGACCTGAGTATTTCCACTTTCTTTCCCAGAGCCTCTCAGCTCCATTTTAGCAAAGTGTAACAGAAATGTATAACATATTTACAAATTTATTATAAAAGAGGGAATAGTAAGCTAACCGCATCATACTGCCCACCACCGTGTCTGTTCTGTCTCCCACCACCCCATTTTTTCACATTCTTTTCACATTTTGTCCGTTGTCAGGGATAAGATGAGATGGGGACAACATATGCCTACTAACTGAATAAGAGCAAAAATGATCTTGTCTTAACCTTTCCCATCCTCCAACCCAGGAGGTCTCCTCCTGAGCCCAGGCTACAGCTCGGCTCTGAAATGCCCAAAGAGACATGTCACAGACTCACCAGATGGCTGCTGGCAACTCTTGGGAGACGTGACAGACATTTCCACTCTAGGCCTTTAATGTCAAATCACTCTTTTCTGTCAGATCTGTCCGTCTGCACTTGACCTTTCAGTGAAAAGCATGTAGCTCTGTTAACAAGTCTGTCCTGGAGAAGAAGGGATAAATCAGGTCCATCCACAGCTTCAGCTGGGTGGCTCCATCCCCCAGGCCTCCGCATTCCACATCCGGTACTGTTTCAGCCACACTTGGAGACAGGTTTCCCTCAGACTTTATGTACAAGCTCAAGGGCAGTTGGAACCCTCTATAACAGAGAAATATTTCAGAGAGCAGCCTTTAGCTTCCCTGCCACCTCTTAATTATTGTAATTATTCTACGCCCTGGAGAGTTAAAAGGAGTTGATGATTATAGAAAAAAATTGATATAGATCAACTCTTTATTTTCCCAACAAACCATCTCATACTAGCCTATTGAATCATTATTAGGATCTCAGGTTTACAGCAATATCACATAAATTTTGAAAAGATCACATATTAATAAAATTTATGTTAGTAATTTTATGAATAATTATTTTGTGAATAATTCACATTTTGAAATAAATGGCAAACTCCTATACTTCAACTTCAATGTACCCAGCAGTGTTCTAAGTACCTTATGTCTAATAACTAATTTCTCATAACAACTGAATAAGCTTGGTGCTATTATTAGTTCCATTTTACAGAAAGATTAAGTACCTCACCAGGATCCCACTGAATATCAGAGACAGGATTCAAATTCAGTCTATCTAATGTGTTACTTTTGCATTTTACATTTCCCAAATCCCTTGCATTTCACCTACCTGCTTTAGAAGGCAAGAAATATTTTTACATTTTGCAGTTAAGGAAGGTGAGATTGAGAGAAGCTATGTGATATCTCAGTTCTATGCAATACATTTCTGGAGTTAATTCAACCCTTTTCTTGTAAACCATCTATAATTGTGACTGGAGTTTTTAAATGCATGTACCCATCCACTTTTAGGTACAGATGTCATTTCCCAAATTAATCTCATCTTTAAAACTTAGTTTTGTGATCTTTTCAATTGCTCTCATCACCCTAGAACTTACCACTCCAGTTGTAATTTTTGGTTTATTAATTGTCTCCTCCACTAAATGGTTAATTACTTTGGGGCAAGAGATGTTTGAATTTTCTCTTTCCTCTTCTTTTGGTGGTTCCTATGAATTTTAAAATATGTTTTTCAAAGATCACCTTTTCACCAACTAAATCTAGCAGAGACACAGCAGAACTCTAGAGTCAGCTAGATCTGGGTGAAATTGTAACTTTTACAATTTATAATTAGTGGTTTGGATTAAAGCCAGACAGGTTATTTTTCCAAATAGGCTCCATACAGATAGTTCCTGATATTTTATGCAGAATGATGACAAGTAACATGCTACATTTTAGTCTTAAATTTTTCAGTAATTAGAGGGTCGGTATGAGCTCTTTCTTCCTTTGTGTCTCCACACTCAGGAGTCTGGATGTCAAGTTCATCCTCTCTGGTTGGTGGGGAACTATAGGGGAAATGACCTAAAGCTTTCATTTTTAAGAAAAGCACACAAATTGTATTTAAGCATTTTCTTAATATTGAAATTGTTGAGGCATGGTTTGCTAATTCACATCAGGGATGAAATAGCCTTCAGTGAGATCAGCTTGTGGCAGAGAAGCACAGAGAAGAAAGGCCAGAGCCAGTTACCCCATGTCCCCCTCTCTAGACCTCCCTTTCTCCTGGATTTCCATCTCTCTGCTTGAAACCCAGACTGTAAAGGTCAGCACAAGTAGTGATAAAGCATAAACGTCTCCACATTCTGTTCACTGGGCTCCAGAAAACACTTAGAGTTAAGTGTGGCTTGACACTTTGTCACTCTGCAAGTCGATCTTCCTCCACAGTTGAGTCGAAGAGCAAGAGGTGTGTGAGCAAAGGATAAATTAGCAAGAACAAGCTTTATAATTTATAACAGGAGAAGAAGGATATGAACTCACAGAGGCAAGTGGGATTGGAGCAGTGGGCATCTGGCCATACTTAAGACTAGAGGAAAACTGGTCCACAGCTTGGTTCTGCCAGGCTAACAGTGAAAGCCAGAGATGGCACTGGAGAAGAGGTGAATAGATCGCTCTTCTCCTCTGCACAGTGGAACTTCTCAAGTCGTCTTTTGACTTCAGCCTGTATTGTGTGCCCCACATCCTCTAATACAAACACTGAGGTGCTGGGCCTTTGGTTTGCTCTAGGAAGGTAGAGAGTGGGCAAAGCCTGACACAATTAGGAAGAAGGGAGTCTCCCCCAAGCAGAGTAAGATTCACTCCTGGGAAACTATGGTGACCAGATATTCCTGGAAGCATCTCTTCCTTAATTTCTGAGATCCTAGATCTTGCATTAGAAAATGAATGGGTTTTGTCCATCACTTGTTGCCAATGAAGCACTAAGGAGGTAACAAGATAACTTAAGTGCAAAGGCAATGCTTGCTGTGTGCAGGCTAGAAACAAAGGACCAAAGGGAGTGGCATAAGTGCTTCCATGGCCAGGCATAGTGGCATACACCTGTAATCCTAGCAACTGGGGAGGTGAGACAGGAGGATCACGGTAAGTTCAAAGCCAGCCTCAGCAACATAGTGAGGCCCTAAGCGACTTAGAACTTGTCTCAAAAATAAAATTAAAAAAAAAAATTTAAGTGTGCCTGGGTTCAATCCCTGGTACCAAAACAAACAAACAAACAAACAAATGAATAATGCAGTACCTCCATTTACATGTTTTTTCTCATTCACACTGATTCCTCTAAAGTCAAAGTGGGTTCAGTGGCTAGGGGTGGTTTATGTTCTAACTAAAAGTGAAACTGGACATGTCTCTGCAAGACTGTTGTTTATTTTCCCCTCTAAATGCAACCAATGTGTCCTGTCATAAACTCCCCAAGTGCTCTGAATTTGTTGGGAACAGTAGCACCTCGAAGCAGAGGAACAGTTCTGGCCTCTGCTATTGTACTACCTATACTGTGGGTAGATAGGTCCCAAGTTATAGGCAAGAATTGTGGTGTCTTTAAGTACAAATACAATGATAGCCTCTCCAGTTGCAGAGCATATATTGTTGCTAGGTGAGCATCAGGTTAACTGACATAAGACAGAAATGTATGAGCCTCCTATCCTACATAGATGCTGTTGTTTCTCATTATATAACTGGTACTATAAACAGGTAGGCTTCAGTCACTTTATATGAAGGTGAGAACAGAAATACCTCCAAGCACAGGCATGATGCCCCCTTGCATAACCTGTGCTCTGGACAGATAGATGCCAGGTCCTCTTACTACAGGCAAGAATAGTATTAAATCCAAGCACAGGTATGGTTCCAGGCTATATAACCGCAGCAGAGGGGAAGTGGCCTGTTAGGTCTCCAGATGATCTGACAAAAAGAAGGAAGAGAAACATCTTTAAACACCAATATAATGCTGGCTCCTCTGACCAGAATGTTCCCAGTTGATCTGATGAAAAGGAAGAACAGAATTGTTTCCCAGAACTTATTTCCTCTAATATGCTTTGGGTGGTCTTGGGTGGGTGCTCTGACCATAAGTCAGGAGAAAGTATCTCCGAGGATAGAGTTGCCTTCCACAGAGCTGGCCTCTCCAATTGCAACAGGGATAGAACCCAAGCGTTCAAGTTAAGCTCCCTCAACATGAGCAGTGGTATTGGCTACCTCCCACAGCCTCAGTGAAGCTGAGTACCCCAGACATAAATCTGGGATCTAGGGTTGCCATACTGACCCCCAAAGCTGCTGATATCCACAGGAAAAACCAAACTCATAAGTACAAATGGGTTTGCAGTAGTGTTGGCTAAAGTTCAGCTGCTGTCCTCAGTTTGGGGAATCATAACGGGGACTCTGAAGCCGAAAATAGTGAATAGTCCAATGGGAAAAACACTTTGGATGTCAAAAATTCCCCCTGAAAACTGTCAGAGCTGTCAAAGGTGGAATATTGGGAGAGAAAACCCAAAAAAGCTGATGTAGTTGTGCTGCCAGCAGGCAGGCGAAAGGGCTGCTGGAGAAGTTATGTCTGGAGCTTGTGTTAGGATTAACACATTTTCAAAGGGGAAAGAGCCGTCATGCCTGGTGGCCTCAGGCTGTGGCCCATCAGAGAACTCAACTGTGAATAAAAGGCAGCTCCTGGGTCAAAGGAAAGGTTGATATTTGCACTTGAGGCCATTAACTGTGCAGGCAGCTGGTGGATCCGAACTACAGCTGAGCAATGCTGGCACCAGGTGACAAGTTCTCAAAGGGAGGAAGTATCATGGAAAATGGAGGTTCTTACTAGAAACAGGGGAAGACAGGAAGATGGAAAATTGCAAAGGGAGTATGGTATCCATAGCAATATTTTCAGCCTCAAAGACAGGCCTGAATGCTGAATCTGTAGAAGTGCTGACCACTGGAGTGGAGGTACCTGGGAAGCAGTGGTAGATAAACAAACAGAACAAGCACATAAGGGATAGTGGTTCCTGGCAGCTGCCCGTCACGGATGCCAAAGGTGAACGGAGGTGTGACTCCTGTGCCAAAGGAAAAACTGAAAGGTAGGGCCAGCCTGCTGACAATAAATGCAAGCAGGCTTGAGCTATCTGCTCAATACTACATTGAGCCTTGTCCAATGGGAGGAAACTTACCCTAGAGCCTAGGGGAGATCTGAGGAGAAAAGCCTGGGGAGGAGGAGTGTGCCCCTGTTGGTCACATTAATATCTAAAGCAGGCTGGTGAGCTCAGTTTGCTGATGTGCTGGCTAAGTGATTGGGACAGCTGAGATGGACTGGCAGGTAAAGATGTGGATATTTGTAGAAGACTACTGGAAGGGCTGTAAGAGCAAGGGAGAAGGATACATGCATATGTAAGTGATAACACTCTGCAGGACGAAGGCAGAAAGGAGAGAGCTGAGTTTCTGGGAAGTGTGGAGAGGTCAGATATAGAAGATATTATAGCTAAGACAGAAGGAATGAAATGAAAAAGACCTCATCACTCATTTCTAAGTAGAATCCAAAAAAGTGGGCTTGAGACTAAGCAAAAAGATTCCACAGGGAGAATAAAAGCCAGTAAGCCAGTACTTGTGCATTTCATTTCACATTCAATATCTGGTGTGGAGGAAGGCATGGGACAGATAAGACTGGGGGCCTGGCAGGTAGGTCAGCCATGTCAGTGACTGGAAATGTGCTTCTGCAAGTGAAACTAGACAAAGGCAGGGATCTTCAGTTTCCTCTGCAAGCAGGGAAAAAGAACCAGAACGCTGAGAGGCACTGCAGGCCAAAGTGGGCTTTGTCCTATCCTCCAATACCTGTGGCACTGTTGTCCCTCACCTTTAAATCCAGGCAATCACTGTAAAAGCTGCACACTTGCACGACAGTACTGACAACAGTAGAAGCTGTGGCAACATAAGCAACATTGAGATTTTGTACTTATGAGGCTTTCATCTGGAAAATGTGGGTGGAGAATTCCTCTTTGATGGACAGTGTGAAAGCTTTTACCTCTGTCTTCTTCCCTCATTCAGCAAGTTGAAGAGTGAACATCAGACCAGAATCCAGCACTTCCTGTGCCCACCTCTTGGAAAGCAGGGAACAGGATGGGGTGTACCAGAGAACCCTGCCACACCTGGATTCCTTCTGCCAATGCAGGGGACACCTCCAGCAGGGCTGTATGAACTGATGCTAACTTTGATAAAGGAGCTCCTGGGTCCATGGCTTTCAGGTAGCACTTCCTATATTACCTAAGTTGTCATCTGGAAGATCAAAATTGAGATTTCCTTTCAAAGGCCCAAGACAACACTGAAGGAACTGAGGACTCCTGTGGTCTACAGGGGCCTAGGTACTGATGGTACCCTCCCACTTCTATATGAGACTGTTTCTTTGATTGTTCTCCTGCTTTGGAATGTCCTACCAGCACTCTCCTAGTGTCCTCTCAGATAAAGGATCTATCTGGTGGCTAGATACCACCAGCCCCAGAGAGGCCTTTGGCAATTCATAAGGAAAAATAAAGTCCCTTTGTTCCCTAGGGTACTAATCCACTTTTCTCAAGTAGCTGAACATAATATAATTGCCAATAAATTGTACTGATCCCACCAGGACAGCAAAGAAATGACCTTTGAGAGAAGTGCTGAGCCTGTGGGTTGAGATTCTTCCCTCAGGGGCAATGTCAAACCAAAGTAGTAAAGATTCACATCTTGGCACAGTGGCTTATAAACAGAGCCTAGAGCAGGTCCTGGGACAGCAGACTGATCCCAGCCAGACAATAGTAGACACAGCAGGTGGGGCAAAGGTGGAGTGCATGTCTTGCTGAGGAAGTCATTCATGAAGAGTAATTTGTGCATGATGTGATCTTTGGGGTGCAGAACAAAACTCACAGGGTTCACCAGCTGCCTCCTCCAAGGAAATGTATACTTTGATCTGCTACACACTTAAATGATGTCATTGAATGGGTAAAGTAGAAAGATTGTGGGGCAAAGGGTGAAGCTAATGTGCCAAAAGGCAAGATAGGCAGATGGCCCAGCCCCAGCAAAATGCTGTGACCATGCTGACATTCCCTGGCCTCTTTCCTGCAGCTAGAATCCAAAGGACACCAGTCTTCCTTTGGGTTGCTTAAAATTATTCTGTTTTAATTATGCCAGTGGGCACTTGAATGTGTACATCTGTTAAAACTTACCCTACTATGTACTTAAAATAGGTGCCTTAATTTTATACAAAATTTATCTAGAAAATCTTTGATTCAAGAACATTCAGAATATCATTTAAAAAGTATTGTTTTACTGGTAAATATTGCTACACAGTTTAAAAATGCCAAAATCATGGCAAAGAATACTAAAGCCTGTGTATAACATTGAAAGACTTTATCGGAGATTTTAGAAGATTCAGTGAGAAAAGCTTAGTGTTAATGCAGTTGCATAGTGGGGAGGGGCAAGGAGCAGGAAGTCAGGCAAGAGAAAAAGGAAAGCAAAGAAGAAAGCAACCTAGTACAGAAAAGGCTTGCTGAGCTTGTGCACCAAGTGGCTGGCCCTTCTTACAGTGTCCTTTCACTATCTGAGAAGAAGGCCATGGAACATGAGCTCTCAACTTTAGGACATGTGCCTAGATTATAGGACCCTGAATCAGGCTGTGTCAGTCAGATCTCTCCCTGAATCAAGCCTGTAAACAGAGAAAGAATTCTCCAGAATCACTTACTACTGGGGCTTCCCTGGCTATTTTCAGATAACAAGTCCCTGGAAAACTTCAGATATCAACCCTGAGATAACACAAATTGTACACTTAAATATATGCAATTCTTGTCAATTAAATATTTTTAAAATAAATGATTTGATTTTTGAAAACTGACAATTTTTTGAAAGTTCAGGTAAATTAAAGAACTGCCCTAGTTGGGAAAAATCTGAAGAAAATGTAATGTAAAAACTAAATGTAATGTATGATCCTACAGTAGCTTGAACCTGAAGTTCAAAAAGATATTTCATCTCCCATCCTCTGTACCTTTGCCTACAAAGTACATTATTAGAACAATTGGCAACATTAAAGTAAAGAGAAAACAATAACATCCACCAATACAAATTGTCTAAACTTTTAAGAGAACTGTGATTATGAAACAGAATATCTCTGATTTTTTTTTTAGAAAATATACACTGTAGTGTTTAAGAAGAAGGGGCATTATATTAAAGTATAATCTCAAATACTAATTCGAAAGTCTAATAAATATATTAAAGAAAAATATACTTCTTATATTTGCAAAATACTCTAAGATATCCAGGAATATATGGGTGTCTCAAGCCAGATTTCTTCTCTTCCCTGAGCACATATGCAGAGGATGTCTAGTAGAGCTTGTTTGTCACAATATTTACGTAAGTATTAAGTGTAAAAATGAGATTCAAAATCAAATAAACTTGGGAATTATTGAGTTAAAAAATTAACTGGGTTGTCTTCCTAGCAGGATTGCACAGTCTCTTTTGCATACTAATGTGTGGTATTATGTATTTGATAAATTTTATAAAGAAGGATCTGGCATGTGACATGCCTTTCATTCATGTCATCTTTTTTCTTAAAGTATCCATGGGATTGCGATCTAGAAAGACATTATTGAACATGCCAATACAAATAAAATCAAGATCTTGGGGCCAGAAGCAGTTATAAAATAGAATTGCCTCTGCATAGATGAGGAAAATCTTTTACATTTATACATTTTTCCTTCTTTTTTGTAAGGGAAAGAAATCAGGTATACCTAATATAATGATGGACAGCAGCTGGCCCCTGTTCTCTGTTTGACAAGCTGTCAAGAACTTGAGGTTACTATTAAGTCACCTTTATTTCTTCCTCTCCTGGTTAAGTGATTCAATAGACCTTCCTCAGAGACAAATGAGCCAAAGACAAGGAGAATGTACTGGAAATTCCTGCCTCACAGAACAAGTGTGACAGGCATTTTTAGAAACAAGCTTATCTTTCCTCTCTGACAATGCAGAGACAGCTTCGTTCTTCATATTTGTGTAAGCAGAGCTTTCTCTTGCTCTATAACAAACACACACACACACTCTTCACTCTGCCCCACCATAAGATGCAATATGGTTATGAGCTTTCCAAAGATTCATCTATTTTGTGAAAGACAGCAATCTACCATTTACTCCCCTGAGCAGTTGATTTTCATGCTTTAATACATTATGGAAAATCCATTCTCCACTCTCTTTAACACAAGGGCATTTGACTATGCAGCTGTGCTGACAGGTTCATCGGCCCTGTCTTTATTTGAAGTCAGACAGCAGTTCCTCACCTGAGTCCAGTTGCAAAGAGCTTTCCAATCAAAACTTCTATATTCCAGTGCATATCAAGTGCAGGGTGGATCAGGGAGACAAAGGGCAATGGAGAGAAAAATTCTTAAAAAGAGTCACTTGTATGATTTTGAATATGGGGAAATTGTGAAAGGGAAAAGTTGCTGAAATTTTGTTTCTGTTTTTATTTTTATTTTGGGTAAGGTTTTTAATCCATATTTTCCTTCTCTGTTACCTAACTTCTTCAGAGATGGTTTTTCATTATCAACATCTAGAAAAAAAATCAGAGGCAGCTATGATGTTGTAATATGTTGATATTTGAATTCAATTTCTGATCCTTGAACACTTTATGAAAAGAAAGCCACAGATTATTTCAATATGATAGAAAAGAAGCAATAAAATTAGTTAAAAATACTGGGAACAAGAAATTATGGATAAAGTTTTACTAAAAATAACATAATGAATAGGAAAAAGTAGACTGATAATATCAAAACTCCTCTTGAAAAAAATTGTCAAATAAAATGTTTTCATATAACCAATCAATGTATATAGGGACAAGCAAATGGTATATTGAATACCTAAATTACACCAGTCTTGCAGGGAATAGACAGAAGATATCAACAAGTAATTCATAAGGAAGAATAAATACAAGAGCTATATTTAATTATTGAATAGAAAATATTAAAAGGGTGATAATTTTTATAAAATTGTAGTAGGGAAAAATAAGTACTCTCTATATACTTTTTTAGAGTATAGATTATTCTTTTTATTAAAAGTAAAAAATCACAGGTCATTTTATTCCAATATAGTGTGAGTCTTAGAAAAATACTCACATAGATCCATATGGAGAAATGCAAAATGTTGTTCAGGACATTACTTATAATAAGGAAATTTTGACAATTTAAAAAAATTACTGATGGAACAACATTGAATAAACTTGTACAACCTTATCATGGAGCACTCTGCAATGGTTTGATCCTCACTCAATCCTTGTTATACAATCTTCAGTTTCTTCCCTCCTATTTTGCTTTCTGCATAGTCCAGTGACTAGGATACCACCAGTCTCCACGGGAATCCTAGAGTGATGCTCTAGTGGGAGGTCAGAATTTCCTTCCTCACCTGGACAATGATCACAGAAACCCACAGATTTAACATGGTAGTCTGCAGCATTAAGGACATGTGTCAAGTTGCTCTGAAAGTGGTGTCACTGTGCTTCTTCTCAGAGGGAAACCACGTCTTTCCTGGGCAACTCAACTTGTGTCCTAGATCACAGAATATTATCTAAACTGAGGTCATCTACTAGTAAGGTTGCTGAAACCTCAGTTGAGTCCAGCCTGAGGTCTTCTTTCTGATAAGCATATTTCCCCCAAGGAAATGTTGCTACTTACTTACCACCAGTCTATGTTTATTAGGATCCAGGTTTGAACAAGGATAATGAATTGGCATGTCTGAATCGTGAGAACCCGGTGGTCTGGGTCAGCAGCAGTGACATCATCTGGAAGCTTCTTAGAAATGCAGACTCTTCAACCCCTACATGGGCATTGGCATTTACTTATTTATTTATTTATTTTTTAATTTTTTTTATTGGTTATTCAAAACATTACAAAGCTCTTGGCATTGGCATTTTAGAAAGTATCTCCAACTTAGGTGGATATTATGCACCTGAAATGGGAAAGAACATCCTTCAGTACTATAAGCCAGACTGGCAGATGAGAGACCGAGTAGATGAAGATTGTGTATAAACTGGTTGATCACACACTAAGTTAGGGCAAAGAGATCAAAGGACACTTTGAGGAAAAGGAAACAGTAGTAATTTGGGATGTTTGAAATTTATATAGAAGACATTCAAGTGGAAGTATTCAGAGGATAATTCAATATTCAAGTTTTGAGATCAAAGAGACACTCAAGTCGGAGATGTGCGTTGATAGTGGTCAATGCTGGGTGGAATGTATACAAGGCTGGACAGGAAGAACACATAGAAGAAGAGAGCCAATGGAAAAGCAGCCCAGATACTATCATGCCAAAGTTTGATTAACTCCTCTGAACTATTTGTCTCTAAAGTTTAGAACTAGAAATCATGTTTTGACAGATTTGGGTTCAATGTGAGGGATAAACCTCTAACAGTTGGAGTTCTTCTATGAATGAATGAATAGAGCTCCTTACAGGAAAAAGAAAACAAACAAACAACCAAAAAAGGAGCTCTAATTTAGCTCATTCAGCATACATACACGTGTCAGCGATGAATTTAAAAATTCTGAAGCACTGAGAGTATTCCAACCCTGAAATTCCCCATTATCAGGGTTAAAGGATTAAGAACAAATGTACCATCATGTTCAAAATTTAGCATTCTTAACTACAATTGCTAATAAAACCATCAAGTTTTGATGTTAAGATATTAGAGAATAAAAGTAGGTAAGTGCCTACTTTTTTTGATATTATTTGTTGTAGCTCTTGAAAATTACTGCCACTGTTACTGGATAGATTTGGGTTGTGTTAGGAAAACATAAAGCAAAGGGCAGTTAATTGGAACTCTTGGAAGACTCCATGT
Source organism: Marmota monax (assembly GCF_021218885.2). NCBI lineage: Eukaryota > Metazoa > Chordata > Mammalia > Rodentia > Sciuridae > Marmota > Marmota monax. The sequence goes on from NW_026692881.1 coordinate 3,048,802, forward strand.
TCCCCTTTCTCCATCATCCCTGATAATATATAACCTTTCATCCACTCTACAGATAGAATCATCTTTCTGAAACAAGATCTGATCATGCCTGGTCATAGGAATGGTGGGTAAAGGATCCCTGATGCCCCTCAATTTACAATGGAGTTCAATCTCAATAAACCTGTTGAAGAATATATCATAAGTCTAAAACATATTTAATACATTTAGCTTACCATACACCCTAGCTTAGCAACAGAATGTTCTGTAGGGTATTGGTTATTTCCTCTTGTGATCACCTGGCTAACTGGGAGCTATGGCTCATTGCCACTGCCCAGTATTAGAGAGAAGATTGTAGTGCTGGTCTCTAAGGCAGGAGAAGATCAAAAGTCACCATTGGAAGTGTAGTTTCTACTGAATGCTTATCTCTTTCATACCATCATATAGTGGAAAAATGTTAAGTCAAACAATCACAAGTTGGGGACTTTCATATGGAGCCTTTGATTTTATAATTTTACCGTTAACAGCCTGACCCAGATTCTTCTTTCTAGGCATCCATTGCTATTAATCTTCTTCTCTAGAATATTCTTCATCTGGAAAACTCCTCATCTCTCAAGGTCCAATTTAAATGATTCCTTTTCAGTGATGATTTTCTAAATTTCCAAATTAGACTGAGTCATTTCATGGAAACCTGCACATATTTCCAATAGAACAACCAAGACTCGTTTTTGTAATGCTGGAGGTCATCAGCCATCCCCCAGCATTGAGTTTAGGAGAAGACTCTATTCTTTTCGTCTTTTGCTACCAGCATACTGACTGCCTTTAGTAGCTTCTGAGCTTCACATCTTTACCAAAGCCATGCCACTCTGACAAGGGTGTATTCATATTTGCCAAGTTATGCCCATGTATTCATATACATCTGCCTATATACAAATCTGTGTTCCAAATCTGTCATTTTCTTTTTTTTCTTCTTTGAATTTTTGTTTTTCTTTAGTGTGCAGAATTGAATTTCCAGTCTACCCTTTGCCTTATTAAGTATGTTCTTATAAAGATTTATAAACAGAGAAAAACAAAATAAAAATCTGTTTTCTCACCCTAAAGAGATTATGGTAAGTTGCATTAGAAGGTAAACAAAATGGACTTATTGTTTGTCTCAACTCTCTGTTGGCAGGATAATAGGTTATTTATCTACCATCTTCATTCCCTTCATCAGTGCCTGGCTTATGTATTGATCAAGAATAAAAAGGCTCAAACATAGGAGCCAAAACCCACAGTGTAAGACTAACGAAGAACTAAAAATTCCTCTTCTATTATCTGTTCATAAGACAGATTCAGGGGGGACAATTGTACATATGCACAGCATGACTGACATTTACCCTAGGTAAAGTATTTTGTTCCTAATTCTCTCTTTGTAAAATAAGAATATTTACAACTCCTATACAGAGCTATTTTGAAAATTAAATATTCTAACATACAGCAAAATTTGAAGTATATAGAAATAATAATTACCTTGTGTCATTAAATATTCTAATGTACAGAAAAATTTGGAGCATATAGAAATAATAATTACCTTGTGAGCAAATTCGCTGCAGAGGTCTATCAGGAAATCCTTCCCTGTGTTCTTTATCTGTTTTCTGTGTCTTCAAGTTTCTCAGTTCCTATATTGTATTGTCATGTCCTATGAGGGACATTGAACTGAGGAACTACCAAAAATGATAATTTATCCTGGATATTCAGGTCAGATCATCATGAGTCTTTCAGACTGGGTCCCTGGAAAAGAGACTCTGAGATACAGATTAAAGTCCAGGGAGTTTAGTAGAATATGCTGTTGGGCATTGATATCTATAGAAGAAAGGAAGCTAATCAGAAGAAGAGAGAAACCAGGCTGCAGAAAAGTCTCAGTTGAGGCTTCCACACACTTTAATCCGTGTTCAGAAGTTGTCTTGTTTGTTTGGAGTTGTCCTGTGGTAGGAGAAAGGACTCAGACCCTTTTATCTCCATCTGAACCAGTTTCTCCATGAAATTTGCCCTAAGAAGAAGGAATAACTCCTGAGTCAAGTTAGTTCCTGAGAAGGGTTGGTGATGAGGCCCTGTCTCAGCTGCCTTCCCTGCAGATAAATTAAATCCTTCAGTCTCCAAGAAGAGTATGAGAGGAAAGTCACAGTGTCCACTACAATGGCATCATTCACAAAGCGGGGAGTACATAAGTAAAAGAGTAGAGGAGGAATATTTTTTTTAAGTTAAAAAGTGTCAAGAATGGCTTCAGTTTTTTTTTGTTGTTGTTGTTGTTGTTGTTGTTTAAGCAAGAAATGATGGGTGGAATAAGTAAATGAGGACAGAAGTCTGTTGGAGGCTAACAGTTTATATAGCAAAATATGATAACACGGAGACAGGGGTTTCAACCTTGAATCTAATAGCTACGTGGCTCTGAAAATTAACTTAATCCTTTGGATTTTCAGTTTCCCACCTGCAAGTGACAATAACAATTATTTCACACCATGGTTGTGGAGACTATATGATACTGTATGTGTGACCCATCATGGTGTAAAAAATGATCTTAGCATTATTTTTGCATTGGCTCTTATAGAGATAATCCTGGGAATCACTCTGTTGTTAGGGCTGTCAAAAGAAAAATATTTATTGTAAGAAATTTGCCCAAGTGAATATGGAAGCTAACAAGTTAAAAGATCTGCAATCAGCAAGCTAGACACCCAGGAGAGTTGACAATGTAGTTTTAGTTGAAGTACTAAGGTTTAAGAAGCAGGAGAACTGATGATATGAGTTCTGGTCTGAAAGGCAGTAAGTTCAAGATCCAAGAAGGGTCAATTACTCAATTTGAAGCTGAAGAAGGAAAAGACCAATGTCCTAGCTCAAGCAGTCAAAGATAAGGAGTTTTCTTTATCTCACAGTCAAACATTTGTTTTATTCAGACCCTCAGCTAACTAGATTGGGCACACCCACATTATGGAGGGCTATCTGCATTACACAATCTCCCCAATTAAACTGTTAATCACATTGAGAAATACCTTCACAAGCAAATGCTGAATAATGCTTGACCAAATGTCTGGACATCTTATGGTTTAGTGAAGTTGATGTTAAAATTAACTACCACACACTTTGTACTCCAGATTTGAGCATTACTTTACAGCCCTTCAGGAATCTACATGATAGCAGAAATTCTGGAGTGTATCTCTGACTAATTAATCTGGCCCTCATGGTCTGTCGGATGGCATTGAGCCTTGAATTTATCTGGCAACTATAAATCTCCAGTTAGATCAGCATATTCTCAGGACACTATCGTTAAGAACAGCTTCTTAATCTGTTATTATCCTTTTGGTAGGCTTTTCCAATATCTTGCTAAATGTGGTGTGATTGTCATTTTTATTTCTAGTTTTATAGGCATTTGAAGAGGGATGTCTTCTTCAATCCAAGGTTAAATGAGAGAAGGAACAGAAGTCCTCAAGTTAGAACTTTAAAAATAAAGTTTGATCACTGGAAATTTAAGAATTAATTGCCTGTGAACCTTTCTCCTATATCTCTATGAACTAGGAAAAAAATATCTTTCTTCTCTAAAACTCACACAATGACAGGCACCACCATCACCCTAGCATAGGACAGAGCCTGACAATCAGGAGAGGCTCCATGGTTCGTGGTTATCTGCCTGAACTGATTGTTTTAAAGTAACTATTGGCCTCTTAAAGACCTTGAGCTTTTGGCTTCATAGACTCTAAATTGTGTTACACAATTCATTTGAAGAGGGTCGTGGCCCAATAATGCTGATCTACATTTTTTTTTTCACTCAGCAAGTGGATTATTTGATTTTCTCCTCATCCCAATTAGCATCAATGGTGGATTTTTTAACAGTGTAATTTGAGCTTGAAGGTTAAACATGGCAAGCTTGTCTGTTGTTTAAATCAATGCTGCTCTGACATTGCTATTCCTCACCTTAACTTCCATCGATGATTTGATTTAAACCAGCTGTTTTTGCTAATTCAGTAATTAGTGACTTGGCAAAGCACTAATCGTGTTGGGAGGTAGAAAAACATAACTCAGATTTACATATGTAATGAAATTTCAGCATGAAACTGTTGTTCCAAAGAATGATAACATCTAATATGAAACTCAAGTTTACCAAGTTTCATAAAAATGAAAAATCATATAATGCATTCTAGAACTTAAGATTCATACAGTTGTATTTCTCCATTCTGTATACACCAAATGTGTGCCAGGCATTGTTTCAAATGCTTTACATACATTAATATATTCCACATGTTGACCCCAAAGGACTGTCATTATCAGCTCCACTTTACAAATGAGAAACTAAGGCTTAGATTTACCTAATATTTTTTCAATATTACATAAATACGAGCAGAGATAAAAACTTATATCTGTTAATTTCAAATTCTATTTTCTTTACACTCCTTTCCACAACTCTTAGCTATTTTCTCCCATTCCCGAAAGGAAAACGTCTATCAACGTCCCATCCATCCCAGCTCAACAAAGTTGAAAGTTTTGGTCCTTTGTGATGATTGCTCATGTGAATGGCTGAGATGTTTAGTCCAGTGGCCCTACAAAGGGAGCTAGATAGGTATATAGAACTTAGGTCTCCATTTCAAGATCCAAAATCATTTGTATATTTGACCATATGTTATAAATGATTTAACAATGTTGGAATTCTTGCTATTAATTATATTTGTGCATCAGCTTATATTACAAGTTTAGAAATGTCAATTCTTTATCTACTACCTTAACTCTCTTGACATAAATTTATATTCATTTGTTCTCAGGCTTAATATCATTCTCTATATTTTCATCCCAAGGAAAATTTATAAACAATATAGAAAAAAATATGAATTTCCCCCTATTTCCCTGTGCCAGGTTTAGAAATAATCAGTTAAATGATGGCTAATGCTACAATATTTTATGTAGAAAACTATTTAAAAATAAACAGATCAATCCAACAAGGAGAAAAATATGCTTATTGAACAGCTTTTAGAGTGGTTTTATATGCATTATCTCATTTAGTCTTTTCAGCAATCTTATGGGGTAGGTTTTTTTAGAAATGAGGAAATTGGGCCTGGAGAAGTTTAAGTGCTTTGCCAAGGTTACAAAGTTAGTGAAGATGGATGCTGTGGCATCAGGTCCCTGAACTCTGTTCCCTTAGCTAATTGTTGGAACTGTCTTTCATGCTAATATTGGAAGGTTTCTCCCCCGAGACCGCTGGGACCGGGAGCCCCCAGCTGCCTCATTGCAACAGGCAGGGCCCCGGCATGCCCCCTGGGCCTCCTGCTGCCCTGACCTGCAGTCCGCTCCCCGCAGCCGCTGACCCGGCTGAAAAAAAATTTTTTTCCAAGAAGCACGCTGAGAAAGTGGAGAAGGGCTACCCAGAGCGACGGGGGGCGGTGGGGGGAGCCCGCCATGGAGGGCAACAGAGCGCCTTGAGCCCCGGACGTGTCCAGGCGGAAGCAGGTGAAGCTGCAATCGGTGAAAGGAACTGTTAACATTTATGGATATAGCCATTGAGTTTACTGAAGAGGAGTGGGAATGCCTTCAGTCTGATCAGAAAAATTTATATAGAGATGTGATGCTAGAGAACTATACAAACGTGGCCTTCCTGGTTTCCAGCTACAAAAATCACGTCACCCCAATTGGAGTAGGGGCAGAGCAGAGCTGCCACCCGCAACCGCAAGGTAGGCAGACTTGCGACCGACCGGCAGCACAGGCCCAGGGGTCCGCGGGTGTGGTAGACATGTCACACCAATTGGAGGAGGGGCAGAGCAGAGCCGCCGCCCGCGCCTGCAAGGTAGGCAGACCTGCAACCGACCGGCGGATCAGGCCCAGCGGCCTGCCGGCATGGTACACGTCACCCAATTGGAGTAGGGGCAGAGCAGAGCCTTCGCCCGCGCCCGCATCAGGCGCAGCGACCCGCCGGCATGGTAGACACGTCAACCCAATTGGAGTAAGGGCAGAGCAGAGCCGCCGCCCACTCCTACAAGGTAGGCAGACCTGCAACCGACTGGCAGAACAGGCCCAGGGGTCCGCAGGCGTGGTAGACAGATCACCCCAACTGGAGGAGGAGCACAGCCGCCGCCCGCCCCTGCAAGGGAGACTTATCAACTATACAAGAGCAATATAAATATATAGGGGGAAAATTTCAAAAACACAACAGTTTCACCAAGCAGAAAGAAACGCAAGTAGTATGAAAAGACAAGGAAAGAAAGGACCACAAGCAATGCAGGTCAACTCAACTGTAAAAGAGGTAATAGCTGCAGCAGATGGAATGTCAGATAAAGAATTCAGGATATACATGCTTCAGATGATCTGGAGTATCAAGGAAGACATTAGACAGCAAAATCAGACAATGAAAGATCACTTCAACAATGAATTACATAAACAAATCCAAGAAGCAAAAGATCAACTATACAGGGAGATAGAGGTTATAAAAAACAAACAAACAGAAATCCTAGAAATGCAGGAAGCAATAAACCAACTTAAAAACTCAATTGAGAATACTACCAGCAGAGTAGAACACTTAGAAGATAGAACATCAGACAATGAAGACAAAGTATTTCAACTTGTAAAGAACATAGACAGCTCAGCAAGACTGTTAAGAAACCATGAGCAGAACATCCAAGAAATATGGGATAACATAAAGAGACCAAACTTAAGAGTCATTGGGATACAGGAAGTTATAGAGATCCAAACCAAAGGAATGAGCAATTTATTCAATGAAATAATAGGAGAAAACTTCCCAGACTTGAAGAATGAGACAGAATCCCAAATCCTAGAAGCCTACAGGACGCCAAATGTGCAAAATCATAAGAGATCCACACCTAGACACATTATAATGAAGATGCCCAACATACAGAATAAGGAGAGAATTTTAAAAGCTACAAGAGAAAGGAAGCAGATTACATTTAGGGGTAAACCAATCAGGATAACAGCTGATCTTTCAACACAGACTCTGAAAGCTAGAAGATCCTGGAATAACATATTTCAAACACTGAAAGAAAATGGGTTCCAACCAAGAATTGTGTATCCAGCAAAATTAAGCTTCAGGATGGAAGATGAAATTAAAACCTTCCACGATAAAAAAAAGTTAAAAGAATTTGCAGCTAGAAAACCATCTCTTCAAAACATCCTCGGCAAAACATTACAGGAAGAGGAAATGAAAAATAACAATGAAAACCAACAGTGGGAGGTAGGACAGTAAAGGGGGGAAAAATAATCAAAGAGGAAAACTAACCATGTTTAGTAACATAAATAAACAAATATGGCTGGAAGAACAACCCATATCTCAATAATAACCCTAAATGTTAATGGCTTAAACTCACCAATTAAGAGACACAGGCTAGTAGAATGGATCACAAATCAAGACCCAACAATATGCTGCCTACAGGAGACACATTTGATAGGAAAAGACATACATAGACTGAAGGTGAAAGGTTAGGAAAAATCATATCACTCATATGGGCTTTGGAAACAAGCAGGAGTGTCCATACTCATATCAAATAAAATAGATTTCAAGCCAAAGTTAATCAAAAGGGATAAAGAGGGACACTACATACTGCTCAAGGGAACCATACACCAACAAGACATAACAATCATAAACATATATGCCCCAAACAATGGTGCAGCTATGTTCATCAAACAAACTCTTCTCAAGTTCAAGAGTCTAATAGACCACCATACAATAATCATGGGAGACTTCAACACACCTCTCTCGCCACTGGACAGATCTTCCAAACAAAAGTTGAATAAGGAAACTATAGAACTCAATAACACAATTAATAACCTAGACTTAATTGACATATATAGAATATACCACCCAACATCAAGCAGTTACACTTTTTTCTCAGCAGCACATGGATCCTTCTCAAAAATAGATCATATATTATGTCACAGGGCAACTCTTAGACAATATAAAGGAGTAGAGATAATACAATGCATCTTATCTGATCATAATGGAATGAAACTGAAAATCAACAATAAAAGAAGGAAGGAAAAATCATGCATCACTTGGATAATGAACAATAGGTTACTGAATGATCAATGGGTTATAGAAGACATCAAGGAGGAAATTAAAAAATTCTTAGAGATAAATGAAAACACAGACACAACATATCGGAATCTATGGGACACATTGAAAGCAGTTCTAAGAAGAAAATTCGTTGCTTGGAGTTCATTCCTTAAAAAAAGAAAAAACCAACAAATAAATGATCTCATACTTCATCTCAAAATCCTAGAAAAAGAAGAGCAAAACAACAGCAAAAGAAGTAGAAGGCAAGAAATAATTAAAATCAGAGCTGAAATTAATGAAATCGAAACAAAAGAAACAATTGAAAAAATTGACAAAACTAAAAGTTGGTTCTTTGAAAAAATAAATAAAATCGACAGACCCTTAGCCATACTAATGAAGAGAAGAAGAGAGAGAACTCAAATTACTAGCATACAGGATGAAAAAGGCAATATCACAACAGACACTTCAGAAATACAGAAGATAATCAGAAATTATTTTGAATCCTTATACTCCAATAAAATAGAAGATAGTGAAGGCATTGATAAATTTCTTAAGTCATATGATCTGCCCAGATTGAGTCAGGAGGATATAGACAACCTAAACAGACCAATATCAATTGAGGAGTTAGAAGAAACCATCAAAAGACTACCAACTAAGAAAAGCCCAGGACCGGATGGGTATAGAGCAGAGTTTTACAAAACCTTTAAAGAGGAACTAATACCAATACTTTTCAAGCTACTTCAGGAAATAGAAAAAGAAAGAGAACTTCCAAATTCATTCTATGAGGCCAACATCACCCTGATTCCTAAACCAGACAAAGACACTTCAAAGAAAGAAAACTACAGACCAATATCTCTAATGAACCTAGATGCAAAAATCCTCAATAAAATTCTGGCGAATCGGATACAAAAACATATCAAAAAAATTGTGCACCATGATCAAGTAGGATTCATCCCTGGGATGCAAGGCTGGTTCAATATACGGAAATCAATAAATGTTATTCACCACATCAATAGACTTAAAAATAAGAACCATATGATCATCTCGATAGATGCAGAAAAAGCATTCGACAAAGTACAGCATCCCTTTATGTTCAAAACTCTAGAAAAACTAGGGATAACAGGAACATACCTCAATATTGTAAAAGCAATCTATGCTAAGCCTCAGGCTAGCATCATTCTGAATGGAGAAAAACTGAAGGCATTCCCTCTAAAACCTGGAACAAGACAGGGATGCCCTCTCTCACCACTTCTGTTCAACATAGTTCTCGAAACACTGGCCAGAGCAATTAGACAGACGAAAGAAATTAAAGGCATCAAAATAGGAAAAGAAGAACTTAAATTATCACTATTTGCAGGTGACATGATTCTATACCTAGCAGACCCAAAAGGCTCTACAAAGAAACTATTAGAGCTAATAAATGAATTCAGCAAAGTGGCAGGATATAAAATCAACATGCATAAATCAAAGGCATTCCTGTATATCAGCAACAAATCCTCTGAAATGGAAATGAGGACAACCACTCCATTCACAATATCCTCAAAAAAAATAAAATACTTGGGAATCAACCTAACAAAAGAGGTGAAAGACTTATACAATGAAAACTACAGAACCCTAAAGAGAGAAATAGAAGAAGATCTTAGAAGATGGAAAAATATACCCTGTTCATGGATAGGCAGAACTAACATCATCAAAATGGCAATATTACCAAAAGTTCTCTATAGGTTTAATGCAATGCCAATCAAAATCCCAATGGCATTTCTTGTAGAAATAGAGAAAGCAATCATGAAATTCATATGGAAAAATAAAAGACCCAGAATAGCAAAAACAATGCTAAGCAGGAAGTGTGAATCAAGCGGTATAGCGATACCAGACTTCAAACTATACTACAGAGCAATAGTAACAAAAACAGCATGGTACTGGTACCAAAACAGGTGGGTGGACCAATGGTACAGAATAGAGGACACAGAAACCAATCCACAAAACTACAACTATCTTATATTTGATAAAGGGGCTAAAAGCATGAAATGGAGGAAGGATAGCATCTTCAACAAATGGTGCTGGGAAAACTGGAAATCCATATGCAACAAAATGAAACTGAATCCCTTTCTCTTGCCATGCACAAAAGTCAACTCAAAATGGATCAAGGAGCTTGATATCAAATCAGAGACACGGTGTCTGATAGAAGAAAAAGTTGGCTACGATCTACATACTGTGGGGTCGGGCTCCAAATTCCTCAATAGGACACCCATAGCACAAAAGTTAATAACTAGAATCAACAAATGGGACTTACTCAAACTAAAAAGTTTTTTCTCAGCAAAAGAAACAATAAGAGAGGTAAATAGGGAACCTACACCCTGGGAACAAATCTTTTTTTTTTTTTTTTTTTTTTTTTTTAAGAGAGAGTGAGAGAGATAGAGGTAGAGAGAGAGAGAATTTTTTAATATTTATTTTTTAGTATTTGGCGGACACAACATCTTTGTTTGTATGTGGTGCTGAGGATCGAACCCGGGCCGCACGCATGCCAGGCGAGCGCGCTACCGCTTGAGCCACATCCCAGCCCGGAACTAATCTTTACTCCTCACACTTCAGATAGAGCCCTAATATCCAGAGTATACAAAGAACTCCAAAAATTAGACAATAAGATAACAAATAACCCAATCAACAAATGGGCCAAGGACCTGAACAGACACTTCTCAGAGGAGGACACACAATCAATCAACAAGTACATGAAAAAATGCTCACCATCTCTAGCAGTCAGAGAAATGCAAATCAAAACCACCCTAAGATACCATCTCACTCCAGTAAGATTGGCAGCCATTATGAAGTCAAACAGCAACAAGTGCTGGCGAGGATGTGGGGAAAAGGGTACACTTGTACATTGCTGGTGGGACTGCAAATTGGTGCAGCCAATTTGGAAAGCAGTATGGAGATTTCTTGGAAAGCTGGGAATGGAACCACCATTTGACCCAGCTATTCCCCTTCTCGGTCTATTCCCTAAAGACCTAAAAAGAGCATGCTACAGGGACACTGCTACATCGATGTTCATAGCAGCTCAATTCACAATAGCAAGACTGTGGAACCAACCTAGATGCCCTTCAATAGACGAAGGGATAAAAAAAATGTGGCATTTATACATGATGGAGTATTACTCTGCATTAAAAAATGACAAAATCTTAGAATTTACAGGGAAATGGATGGCATTAGAGCAGATTATGCTAAGTGAAGCTAGCCAATCCCTAAAAAACAAATGCCAAATGTCTTCTTTGATATAAGGAGAGTAACTAAGAACAGAGTAGGGACGAAGAGCATGAGAAGAAGATTAACATTAAACAGGGATGAGAGGTGGGAGGGAAAGGGAGAGAGAAGGGAAATTGCATGGAAATGGAAGGAGACCCTCAGGGTTATACAAAACTACATACAAGAGGAAGTGAGGGGAAAGGGAAAAATAATACAAGGGGGAGAAATGAATTACAGTAGAGGGGGTAGAGAGAGAAGAGGGGAGGGGAGGGGAGGGGAGGGGGGATAGTAGAGGATAGGAAAGGCAGCAGAATACAACAGACACTAGTATGGCAATATGTAAATCAATGGATGTGTAACTGATGTGATTCTGCAATCTGTATATGGGGTAAAAATGGGAGTTCATAACCCACTTGAATCAAAGTGTGAAATATTATATATCAAGAACTATGTAATGTTTTGAACAACCAACAATAAAAATTAAAAAAAAATACAGAATTTCTGAAAAAAAAAATTGGAAGATTTCAGAATCCCCCTCTCCTCACCCTGCGTACCCACCCAAACACATAGCTCTCTGTTTCCCATCGATCAATAGGAAGTGGCACACACATTCAAATCTATTTATAACTTATCGCTAAGATATTAATATGCCGGCAGAGCATTTAGATACTTTATGGAAGGAGTCAGGCAGCCACATCGACCTGCTGTTTCCCTTTGCCTATTAATATATCATGTGTGGTGGATCTGCATGCCAGCCTCACTAATAGGTCACATGGGCCCCTAAGAAACAGGTGATTACTGTGGCCCAGCTGCCTTCCACAAAGACTAACACTAATCAGCCCAAGGCTTTGTCATTCTGGGGTTGCTGAACCACTCTTTACAGAATTCATTTCATTTAACTAAGAATACACATTTTAAAATTGATTTTCTTTCAAAATGCACTTGGGTTTTGTAAATGAATATAGAAAGTAGTTTTCTAAAGTTAAATAATAATTCCCTGCTGAGATTTTGCAGAGCAGCCTCAAAGTTAAAATACATATATAAACTAAACCTTATTTCTTTCCACACCAGTCAACCAGGTCTTTTTATCATTTAAATAAGGTGAGTTGGAGTATGCAATTGACTACCCCATGCTGGTACAGTGTAGGCACTCAAAACTTCCTCTTTTTGTTCTAATGCACTCTCTTTCTGAAGATTCTTTCAAATTCTGTGCAAGTAAGTGATAAGTTTTGAATCAATTTAGGCCTAATTTTTAAATTAAATTATAAGTAATGTGGTCAAAATATTTTAATGCAAAAGTCAAGAATTTTCCAAATGTACTCTAATTTCAGTTAGATCAGTAATCCTACCCACTTTATTATGTCCATGTAGACTCTATTCACCAATAGTTGCTTTGCAGCTAAGTAGAAAAAATAAGTTTCTACCACTATACTTTTCCAACATTCTTTTGATATCACATGTGTGGGGTTTTTCCCACATGCACCATCAAACAAGCAAATAAACAAGCAAGCAATTCTGCATTCACCCTGGTATTCTCCAATTCAATTCAACTCTAAATTCTACCTGCAGAGAGCATAAGATTCCACAGGGTGAAGGCTGTTCTCCCACTTCAGATGCCAATCACAGGCCACAGGTTATCTGCCCTTCTGACCCCAATCTCCTCCTTGTGTTATTTAAATCACTAGAGTGGCTTGCAGAACTCAGGGAAACATGTTTATTGTTTGTTTTTGTTTGTTTGTTTTAAGGATATTCAAAGGATATGGACAAAGCAATGCAGAGTACAGAGTAGGGTTTGGAGCAGGGAGGAATGTCTGGCTTCCATATCCTCTTGGATTAAACCATGTTTCAGGAACACTCAGGTGGACAGCCATCTAGAAACTCTCCAAACTCTGTCCCTTTTGAGTTTTATAGAGTTTTCATTAGATAGGCAAGATTGATTAAATCATTCACTTTTGGTCTAAAAGTCCCAACCTTCTAATCCTGTCTTTGTCTTTCTGGTCACCAATCCCCATCCTGAAGCTACCTAAGGTTACCAGTTATCAGTTAGCTCATTAGCATACAAGAAAACCCTTGCCATTTTGCAGATTCCAAAGATTTTAGAAGTTGTATGCCAGGAAACAGAAGGACAAAGACCAAATGTGTACTTCTCAATATTATAGTTGCCTAATAATACACTGCTTCATGGTAGCTTGTTCTCTGAGTTTATCATTGCTTCTACAACCAACTGCAGCAGTTGTGTGGTTCTCATGGTGAGAAGTCAAGAGGAATTAGGTGTCCCACCACCTTCATCTGCCTGTTGATCTCCTCACAGGGTTTCTTAGATGCCCCAAATGGCACAAGTGGAATTCCTAGCCTGCTGAATGGCTGTCCTGTTAGGATATTGCCATCATCCTGAGGGTTCCAGTTGTTTCTGCTGGGCTAGATCTTCTGTTTCTTGGAGAGGATCCTCCTTCTTGTTTTATGCCATCAATTTGGCAGAGCATATCCTTTACTGAATTCCCAAGGAAGCAAATATATGAATGGTTCTGATGATTTCTTAATTACTCTCATAATTAATACTTTGGGAATAGAATTAGATTACAAATAATTATTTTTGAAGGAAATGCTCTATTGTTTTCTAGTTTCCAAGGGTGTGAATAGAATGTGTAATGACTAATGATCCTTGATTCTTAATTCTTACTATGAACCAAACTAACTCTCTCTCTCTCTCTCTCTCTCTCTCTCTCTCTCTCTCTCTCTCTCTCTCTCTCCCTCCCTCCCTCCCTCCCTTTCTCTCTCTGGTCCTCACATTTAGAAAATATTCAGGTAGGAGGAGATGAGGCATTTTTGTGTTTTTTTCACTTGAGATATGCAAGTTGATTGATGAGACCGTTGACTATTGAAATACTTTTTTAAAAAAATTTCTGGGAAATTTTCTTACATTACTTTATTAATGAATCCTTTCCCTCCCCTTTGTATTAATTCTCTTTGTAACTTATATTTAGGATCAGAAATTCATTTACTGGGTCTCCTGAAATGGTTCTATGATTTTTTAAAATCTTTTTCTCTCACTTTCACTTCTCCCTTTTTATGTATTGACTAGTAGGATATATAATTCCAGTTTGACATTTTTGTTTTCCTTCAAGGGCTTCAAATGTGATACTCTGTTGTCTTAGAGCCTTCATTTTTGTTTTGTCAACAAATGGGAAATGAAACCAACAATCAGCCTCAAATAAAGGCCATTTATTTGGGTTCTTTTAAGGAACTTTGATACTGAGAGATATAGGGTACAGTGGCAACTGGACTCTATTCCAAGAGAGGAGAAAGGCAGAGTTGATAACTTAGCTTGGGAAAGACTCTATGTTCCATCCCCAGGACCTAGACAAAACAAAACAAAAACAATCAAACAAACCCCAAGGAAAAAAACAAACAAAACCCAAGAAATCTCACAACTGAGAAAGTAGTTCTTTTGTATAAATTATGATTGGTGGAGGTAAAATTGTCAGTTTATAAGTCCAAAGTCTATTGGTTATTGCTGTTCACTGGTTGCAGGTGTACTCAGAGTTAAGTGAGGATCCAGGATATTGTGATTCTGGTGGATTGGCTTAGTTTTAAAATATTCATTTGCAAACATGAATGGGCCCTATTTCCTGTGACTCCCTTGCTCTGTTTTGGGGTCTCTGAAGCAAAGTGCAGCAGTCATTTTTAATCTCAGTTCACACTCTATGTAACATTTCTTGATTTCTCTAGCTAGTTTCTTTCTCTTTTTGTGTAAGACCCAGAATTCTTTAGAATTTCTCTTTATTCTCCAACTTTTTCTATGGCTTTAATTCTTCAATTTAGGATCTTTCCCCCTGACGGCCTGCCTTCCCTCTAGCACAGGACTGTGTATTACATGGCTACTGCTACACGACAAACGACTTCCCAAAATGTAATGGATTAGAACATCAAACATTTATTTTCTCAGAGTTTCTCTGAGTCAGTTTAGCTGGGCTGCTGGGTTCAAAGTCTTTTACAAGGTTGTAATCGAACATTGAGTCTGGAGACATCTGAGGATTTGACTGAGAGAAAACTTCCATTATTACTCTATTAGCAAACCACTAAATATCTCTCAAATTCATTAACAGGAGTCTCTACAGAGTTGTCTCAGAAACAAGTGAGAGAGCCAAAGGAAGCCATAGTTTACATACAAAAGCTCAGAAGTGGCATTGCTTTACTCTTGCCATATTCTTATTTCATTTCAATCTATTTCAGCCAAATTCAAAGGGAAGGATCACACTAAGGCATAAATACCAGGACGTGGAGATCACTGGAACCATCTCACAAATTGCCTATCACAGACTATCTACCTCCTCATATGCATAACATCCTGAGTGAAAGTGAGTGTATCTTAGTTCTCTTTCTCTGTCCTCTAACAATAGCAGGTCCTGCATGCATTCATCTCAGGCAGGGGGCCTGACCAAAGGCCCTGGGAAAGAATCAGTGGGTGATTGCAAACTCCTCTGTTTCTGGGATTCTCCTGAATACCTGTCACTTCAAGCCACACTTGGCCTTTAAATTTTAATTAAAATTCCCATCACAGCCACACATCCATGTCCACGGTGGCTTCATTCTCCTTATGCTACTCTGCCAAACATGAAAGCAGAATCCCAATTTGTCTAGGAAATGCTGGGCAAGTTTTGGACTTAATTTAATCAGTTTTCCCTGTGACCTTATATTTCTCATGGGAATAAAACAACTATGATTTTGCAGACCTCTGGATACTTATAATTACCATGGTGAGGGAGATATTATCTTATGACTTTATACTTATGACAGGGAAATAGTACTGATTTAGCCTTTAAAAATTGTCAGTCCTTCTTCACATGCTTTCCAACTTCCTCTTTCCTTGTGTGTCTTTTCTACCTTTTGTTTTCCTCCTTTGGCTTCATTTATTAGTAACAAAATTGAAAGTTGCTTTATTGTTATTTTAGTAAAGTTTTTAAGAAAATCATACCAAATATGCAACTCAGTCCACCATCTATTACCTATATTTATGAAAATAATTCTTACAGTCACTGAGAATGGATAGTCTGTAATTGGTTGTTTAATATCCACATGAGTAGATTTGAATAGCACAATTCCTAATTGTGTTACTATGCAATAAATGCAGCCACACAAACATGCATACACATACCTACACACATACATATATAAAATTTGGGGAATTTATGAGACTTTCTTTATGATCTAAAATGCAATGTTTACTGAATTTCTTTTGTGTTTAGAAAAGGAAGTTTATTCTTTTTATCTTTTCTGTATGTAAAGTACTATTTTATGTAATAGATAAATCTGGACAACCATATTATTCAAGTGCTCTATATTTGTATCATTATATCTATACCAATTCTGAGAGAAGTGTGTTTCAAAAAACTCACTTCAATCATTGATTTGTCAGTTTACTTTTATATTTCTAACAGATTTTGCAATATATATTTTATCACTATGGCACTATGGTTACAATATAATCTTGAAAGTATATTTTGCCACTATAAAATATTTTTTATGAACTTTTTGGCTGGCTAGCTTTGGAAATAGCACTCTTTGTTCTGTTTCTACTTTTTAGTTAACTTTAGATTTATACTATATTTTTAAGTTTCTAAGTTCTTAAGTTTCATTGAGGCACAATTCATACACCAAAAATTCTCCCACTTTAGGTCTATGATTCAATAATTTTTAGTACATTTACAGAATTGTGCAATTATCATCACAATCCAGTTGTAGAACACCTCTATCACCCTGCCCAATCCCTCCTGCCTATTGGCAGCTCATTTGCATTTCCACACCCATCCTCAGATACTATATTTTTTGTTTTGTTTTGTTTTAGAGGAGGTCTCACTAAGTTGCTTAGAGCTTCAGTTAATTGCTGCAGCTGGCCTTAAACTTGTGATCTTCTGGTCCGAACCTCCTGAGCTGACAGCAAGCACCACCATGCTGAGCTCTATTCATTATTTTTTAATAAGTAATTTCAATGAATATATAATTTCATATGTATTAATTTAATATTTTATGATTTGAAAAATATTTAACATTATTGGAAATATCAAATGTTTCTTAAATTTTGGTACAATAAGATTTCAATCAATATTCTGTTTCTCTTTTTTGCTGTCTATTTTCTTTACAACATTTTTCAGTTTTATAATTTTTACCAATTACACCTAATCTGCTATTTCATATTATTCTTTTGAGTGATTAAGTGTTTATTTCTGGGGGTTGTTCTTATTATTTTAAAAACCTACTTTTTTCTATAATATTGCTTTTTACCTATAGATTTTATTCTATTTTAGATATAGTAAAAGTATAAATACACAGGTGTATAAAAACACCTTCTCTTGAAGTATTTTAGTATGATTCTACATTTTTAAAAATTTAACATTTAATAATTAGATCATATTCTTTGAAACGCCAAATGTGGGAATTCCCATGTGTGTCCAATAAAGGTGGGTTACTCTGGAGTGCTTATATTTGTTTCTTCCAGACTCCTGTTGACAGTGGCAATTCAGAACAATTTGACCTAAATCCTCAGCTTATAGTTTTAATTTGCACCCTGAAAGTATAAATGTGAGTTGTGAAACCACATTAAGTATTGGCTTATGACCTACCTATTCCCAAGCAAAGTTATTTTTTTTACATTACCAAAGACCTAGATATAAGTCCTCCTTTAATTTATTTAAACATAGCAATAATAATTACATCTAATTATATCTATTCCTGAAGTCTTTGAGTATAGGAGTATCACTGGAGGGGGTCTGAGGAGGTCCCCGAGAGGGGAACTTCATTGAGATAATAGGGTCCTTGACAAACATCACAGAAAGGAATTTCAAGATAGGTCAGATAGAGGCACAGAGATCTCTTCAGGAAAGCAATTAATATGTATTCAAGGGAGAGTGTGGCTATTACAAAAGTGAGTAGTGCATTTGGGGGTCTCAGTTTCTTCTTTTTAAAGAAGACTATGAAAGTTGGGCATGGGAAGGTATGAGATGACATCAATCTGGTGATCACAAGAAGATTTTTGATGGTTTAGAAATGATCAGGATCACTAGATTGGCATATTCTCCATTATCTGATCAACAGAGAACAGTGGGAAACTACTCTGTATTATAGGCTTTGTATCACCGTTTGCTCAATTTATTCTAAAAATTCACCCACTAGTGGGCTAATTAATAGTGCACAGGGTAATTCAGAAGTGGGTGAATGTTTAGTAACCTAAGATCATGAGTGAAGATTTGTAAATTTTTCAGTAACTTGAGTGTGAGAGACCTGGAGAAAAATGACATGACTTAGGAGTGTCAGGCTTGGGGCAGGGGTAATAGGATTTTAGGATTAACAGTATAACAATGTTTAGCTTTTAGATTAAAGTTGCAGTCTCCTTGTCCTTTCTTTTGATTCCTTTTTATCTATTGCTAAGAGCCAAGTATATGATGCATGGCATTTTTGGTTGAAAGGTGACGCCAGCTAGCCATTGAGATGATATGATTATGTTAAGATTTGCATTCATATGGATATTGGACTCCTGCTGTTCACCTAGGCCGGCTACGGGACTCCTGGAGAGTTCCCATTGGTTGGGGAAGTACAGTAGGAGGGAGTTCCGGGGGAGGAGCTCTCTCTGCGGGTCCGGGAGGAGGCCGCGTGGGTGGAAAAAATCTGCCCAGGCGGTACCGGACATTGGCGGCAGTTTCAAAAAATAAACTTTGTTCCTGCTTGAGTGGCTCGTGATTTTGTGCCCAGCCAGACTGGGGCAACCTATCCTTATTTTTTCTATTCTACCTTAGGGGAGCTGATTTTTTGGATTTACCTTGATAATTTTACAAAGGTACCTTCACTAGAATCTCATGTGTGCAAGATAATATATTCTGCTTGTTTTTTCTTTTTGTTTTTTTTCCTTTAAACTCTGTATCCACTATGTTACTGGAGCCCATGGCAGAGACTTAACTCCTGGGTCCCAACAAATCAGGTTTGGCTACTTGCTTCCCCCAAAACAATCAGAAAATGTAACATTGAAAAGCAGAATAGGAAAATGTAATCAGTATGGCCCTATTGGGAAGGCAAAGTGAAATCCAGCATCTCGGTCCTGTCTTCAGGGTACTGACAGGAACTTTAAGTTCAAAAGAGGAAGAATCAAGGCAATGTGTGAGAGATATGCATAATTAAACCATCTTGGACAAAGTGTAGTCTGGTTGAATCTTCTCTCATTTCTGCTTCTGCAAGGTAGATCCAAGGAAGTCTATTGCTGGAGGGGACAATTTCCACTTGCAGCTCAGGATGTTTATCTATCAGACTGTGATACTTAAAGGGGGCAATTCAGTTCCCAGGAAATGATTGCTTCTGTTTAGGGTGCAGTTTCCTTGTGGGGTGATGTGCCTGCCTCTTCGAAGGTGAGGGACAAGTACCAAACACTTTTGGGCACCACTCCAGGGGTCTAAAATAGGATTCTACAAATCTTGCCTCAGTCTTAAAGGGGGGTAAGATAGATAGGGTATATTTAGGGATAATAAATCTTGTATTACAAGTTTTTAGATGAACAACCCTAAATGAAGAATGAAGGCAGAGATGTCAAGCTTTACCCTGCTTTCAGCTACCCATCAAGCATCTGCATGCCTAAGAGTCACTGTGTTTAGCAAAGGCAGCTTATAAGTCCCTGTTATAATGAGGATTCAGCAAATCATTTAAATGGATAAGTTTCTTACTTCTCTGAGTTTCAACTCTGACATGGTTTTTGAATTCCAAATTTTTTTTTTGTTCTCTTCTCTTCCAACACTACCTTCTTTAAACCCAATATTTTTTTAACTATTTTCATTAGAAGAAAGTGTTAAGGAATCTATTTTAACATAATTCTAGAAGCAAATATTACTATTTTTCCAAAATGAAAAAGACAAAAATAGCATTTAAATCAGCCAAATTATTGTTCACTTTTCTCAGCACGATTATGCCAATCTGTATACTGTTGTGTGGTTCCACTTAAACTGTCTTCTATACACCTTCTTCTCAGCCAAATTCTAAACAGTTTTCAATCTTCAAGTTCAGGCTTCCAACTTTGTCTGAATATTACAGCCAATATTAATTGGAAATTTCCTTGTTTATCTATCAATATCAGGTACAGTTAGGGGGTTTTCAAGGAGATATGAATTATCATCTCTATTTTGTATGTGGGGAAATTGAGTTTAAGACCTCCTATGTTAAGGAATGGCATTTCATTGGCATTTCAACCTTTATCCTGTTTCCATATCTTGAAACTGTAATAAAACAGAACACTAAATCTTGTTAGTCTTGTTTATTGGTTTGCTGCTCACAATTCAATCTTCAGGATGTGATCAACTGTCATTCTTAAGGGTCACTTGGGATGGAGGCACTTCAGGCCACTGGATTATATTTATTAGTAGCCCCATCAAAAGCACTTACCAAACAGAAAATCTAAATAAAATGTAGGCCTGCTTCACATCCAATCCTCAGCTCTAAGATGGAAATAACTGTTACACAAAGGGATCATAGCAGGTTCTTGAAATTTTATGGTTCTGAAAAGCCTGTCCTCCCATGACTGAAGCTGATATTTTTCATCCCTGTCTCACCTTCAAAAGCAGCAGCTGCAGCTGTGATAGTTAATTTTTTTTGTCACTTGACTGGCCATGGGATGCCCAGATTAAACATTGTTTCTAGGTAGGTCCTTGAGGGTGCTTTCCAATGAAACTGGCATTTGTTTCAATGAACTGGATAAATAGATTGTTCTCCCCTGTGTGGGTGGGTATCATCCATTCTACTGAGGGTCTGGATAGAACAAAAGGCAGAGAAAGAAAGAACACACCCCACTTTTTTTTTTTTTACTGCCTCAATACTTAAGCTGCACATCTCATTTTATCTTCTCCTGCCCTTGGACTAGGACTTAAACCATTGCCTCCCACCCCCATTCTCAGGCCTTTAAAGAAGTCAGATTAAACCTGTGTCTCCAAATAAGATGACAAAGTATTAAATTTCTCAGTTTCATATTCATATGAGTCAACTTATATATTATCTCTCTCTCTCTCTCTCTCTCTCTCTCTCTCTCTCTCTCTCTCTCCCTTCCTTCCATATCCATTGTTTCTGTATCTGTGGGTTCCATAGTTATAAACACAAGAAACCATGGATCCAAAAGATGTTACATCTATGACGGTTGCATCTGTGCTAAACATGTACAGACTTTTATTTTTCTGGCCATTATTGTTTAATAGATTATAAAAACTATTTACAAAAACATTTATATTGTATTAAATATTATAAGTAATCTAGGGATGACTTAAATAGATGATATATATGCAAGACTGTGCCATTCTATATAAGGAATTTGAGCATCCTTGAATTTTCATATTCATGGGGATCCTGGAATCAATCCCTCATAGATAACAAGGAACAACTGTATCTCCTACTGATTGTGTTTCTCTGGAGAACCCTGACTAATACAACAGCTCAGCTTCATCCTCCCCCTTGTCCCATCTTTGGCTTCTGTTAATCTCTAGAGAATTTAGAAGATGTGCTAGCTTGTTAGGTTTACAGAACCCTGTCCTCAGTAATATTAGTATCACCTCCTTTGTTTTGAAAAACCAAGAAACTTTTTACATAATCACTCAATGCTATAATTGTGACTCTTAGAACTACCTTCACTGTGACCCAGAGATTTGATATGTTGTTATCACTGTGTTCATTTGTTTCTAAGACTTGTTTTTATTTCTCCCTGATTTCTTCTATGATACACTCCTTGTTCAAAAGCATGCTATGCAGTCTCCATGTGTTAAAATTAATTGTTTTTTAATATTGTTATTGATTTCAAATTTCATTCAATTCTGATCTGATATGGAAAGAATTATCTCTATTATTTTTTGTATTTGCTAAGACTTCCTTCGTGTCCTAAAATGTGGTCAGCTCCATGTGCAGCTGAGAAGTAAATGAATTCAGTTGTTGATGGATAAAATATTCCATAGATAGCTATTATGTCCATTTTGTTAATAGTATTTTTTTAGGTCTAAAGAGTCCTAGTGTTTGTCAAGATGTCCTATCTATTGGTGAGAGAGGTGAGTTGAAGTCATTACTACCCCGGAGTCTATTTGAGTCTTTATATTGAAAAGTGTCTGTTTTAATATAAGTAGGTACACTAACTTTAGGGCATTAGTAATCATTATATTTTGTTGTTGGATTGTTCCCTTTACCAGTATAAAGTTACCTATTTGTCAATCCTGACTACTTTTGGGATAAAGTCTGCTTTGTCACCAGGATCAGATGCATTCTTAGCTGAGTTTCTACTAGACCTTTAAAGGAAAAGTAGTGACAAATCTCTTCAATTATTCCATGAAACAGAAAGAAAGAAACACTCTCAAGATCATTCTCTGAAGCCAGTAACATCTTGATACTAAAACCAGATAAAGACACATCAAGGAAAGAAAACTACAGACTAATAACCCTGATGAGCACAGATGCAAAAATTCTTAATAAAATATTATCAATCTCTATTCAAAAACCCATTAAAAAGATAGATTGTACACCATAGATCAAGTTGGTTTCATCCCAGAGATGCTAGTTATTTCTATATATGCAAATCAATAAATATAATCCATCACATAAACAGAATTAAAGACAGGAATTATATGATCATCTCAATCCATACAGAAAAGGCCTTTGATAAAAATTCAGCACTGAGTAGTATTAAAAACACTGGAGAAATGAGGGGTAGAAGGAAATTACCTCAATATTGTACAGGGTATATATGACAAAGCCAAAGGTAACATCATACTAAATTAAGAAAAACTGAAAGCATTTCCTCTAAAATCAAGAACTCGATAAGGATGTCCACTCTCCCTTCTATTCAATTTAGTTCTTGAAACTCTAGTCAGAGTAATCAGGCTGTGACTAGAAGAAAAGAAATTAAAGGGATACAAATAGAAAAAAAGGAAGTCACATGATCTCTGTTTGCTGATGACAAAAAAAAAAAAAAAAATCCTATATCCAGACCCTAAACTCTGCTTAGAAGACTTATAGAGCTAATAAATGAATTCAGCAAAGTAGCAGGAAACAATATCAACATTCATGAATTTATACTCCAACAGTAATTCTACTGAAAAAGAAATCAGGAAACTTATTCAATTCATAATAACCTAAAATAGAGGGGAAAAAAACAGGGTAATTAATTTATCCAAGAAGGCAAAAGACCCCTGCAATGTAAATGTGATATATATATATACACACACACACAATGGAGTTTTATTCATCCATAAAAAGAATGAAATTATGGCATTTTCTGATAAATGGGTGGAAATGGATGACATCATGCTAAGTGAAACAAGCAAAACTCAGAAATTCAAGAGTCCAGTGTTCTGTCTTATATATGGAGACTACAACCAAATGAGCAAAAACAAAGAGGTGGAGGATCAAATATCATAAATATATAAGGAAGATCAATGGAGAAGAAGGAGATGGAGAGGAGGGAAGAGAGATAAGAAAGAGGAGGAAAGGCAGAATGAATTTAACAAAATCACATCATGTGCATATATAAGTATACTACAGGGAATTCTGCTTTTATGTATATGTAGAAATTGCCAATCAAAAATCAATAAATAAGTGAGCAAAAAAGGAAGATAAATAGAGTAGAGGAAGAAGAGTAGAAGGAGGGCAATAGGGAGGGAAAACAGGAACTGAAATGGAGTAAATCAAATTCCAAGATGTATGGTTTTGTCAAAATGAACCCAGCTACTATGTATAATTCTAATGCTCTAATAAAGAATGTTTTTCTTTTTAAAAATATCACATGATCATCTTAATAAATTCAGGTAGTATGTCAAATTGACATTTATGATGGATATATTATTCAGGAGTTTTCAGAAAGGAACAGAAACTCTCATAAATAAATATGATAGAAATTCATAAGAGCAACTCAGTTCTTATGAAGCACATACTTTTTTTAGTGAGACAGCAGTAGCTCAGAGAGGCCAAATGACTTGTCCATGGTCATGAAACTTGTAAACAACAGAACAGGATAGGCACTCTGTGACCTTTCTCAAAGTACAGAGACCAACTGTCTCCAGTGCATTGTGCTGCTATAGTTGCCAAAGATCACACATTATCAAACTAGCAATCTTAAAAAAATAATGGGCAAAACTCTGTTATGCTTCCTGTTTGCCTTTAACATTTAAAGACCACATCTTTAAATGTTAAAGATTATATCTCCATTTTTTTTCTGATTCCATGTTAAATCCTACCTATGAGACATGCACTCACTAAGTACTCACAATGGAAATGTGGATCAGCATTGCAGGATGTTTGTGATTTTTGACCCATGCTCAGTTTAATAAAACCAAGAATGAGCTTTTATTAGATATTAAATATAAAATTGTATCAAGTAGGGTGTGTTTTTGCATGTTTTGCCTTGTTCAACCCTTTAAACACCATTATCTATATTTCACGAGTACAAAAAGTGAACATTAGAGAGTCTAACTGAACAATATTTTAAGACAGAAACTAATTTGAAACTTACTCCAAGGCCTGTGTTTTTAACCACAGGAGATTCATCTTCATATAAAAAGAAGGAAATCAGGATTTATAGAGCATGCTCACATTTTACTCCTAAACTAGGATTAAAAATACAGGCCTATGTGCCCATCATAAAGTGTGCTGTGCCTCCAGGTGACTCAAATTCCTAGGTGTATCCTTATGTTTAAGCTCCTGACTACTAAGACCCAATCTGTAAAAGAAGAGCTTCAAACTTGTGCACTTTAGATTTCTGGCATTTCCGCATTCTTCTTGGATTGACTATAATTTAGAATGACCTCTTTGAAGTGATAATTTTTGTGTTAAATAACAATAGTAGTGATAAAAATAACAAAAATGATCAATAGTGATGATGATAATGTTGTTATCAGTTCTGGTTCTAGTCTAAGAAGCCTTGTTTGTCAGAGGGAATTGAAGGGAGAGCAAATCAGAAATCTGCAACAAAAAGTCTTAGCTGGTAAATTACCATATGCGAATTTTCTTTGATTTTTTTTTGCATCTTCTGTAAGATAATTTGAAAACTAAATGGCACTTCAACCAAGAGAGTGTGAAATCTGAAATCTGTGCTGCTAAAAGTCATACAACTGAACTCTGATAAATAACCTCAAGTAATTTGAGACTTAATGTGCCATTAAGACCTTCTCTGTTCCCATCTACCTGTGTGGCCAATTTTAATAGATGTTCCCTTTTAGAAAGAGACTGGAGACATTTTCCATCTCTGAATGACATGCGTGGGTTGTGCGGTGCCTGTGCCCACACCAACTAGCTGCAGTGGAATGGTGACCATATTTTAAGAGCTTTAACTGAGCTCATTTTTGATCCTCATTAACCACCATGTTTTTTAAGTTACTGAGGTGAAATTTTTTTTGACACGTGGATGGGGAGGATGGTGGGCTCATGTTTCCTCTGCTCTCTGTCATCTTTCTCAGGCTCCATAAATATCCATAGCACATAGATATTTACTCCATGGAATATTTATAAGTAAAACCTTCAAAAAAACATTAATCTTCAGGGAAAAAAAAATTTCTGAGAAATAAAACTGAGGCTGAGCATTTCAAACCTAAATAGACTCAGGGTGTGATTCTGATAGTGAATCAGGCATCAAAATATGGACTATTGTAATAGTTGAGAAAACAAGGGGAAAAGGCAAAATGTCTCTTCATAAAGGGCTAGTTCTTATTTCCAAATTCATATCACTATCTAAAAAAATGGCACTATCCATGTGATACACAATGACTCTTTTATGATTGCACATTTTCATTGGGGAAAACTCATAATCCAAAGTCATGACAGTTTCTCTGACTCTGTGACCAACCCAAAGTCATCTCTTTGGTCTGGGAATCCCTTGATTCCAGTGGAATCTTCTGAGATGATTTTTATGTTCAGTGTCTGTGCTGTTGATACAGTAGTCTCTAGCCACACATGTCTACAGAGTAACTAAAATGTAGCTAGAGTGCCTGCTAACTAGTTTTTTATTCTATTTATTTTAAATTTATTTAAATTTAAACATGACCCTTTTCCCTGAACTTGCATTAGTCTCTCTTGTACACTGCTGGGGGTTTTGTGAAAGGCATTTATAGAATAACAAGACGGATTTTATATCAAAACTATCAGAACCACCTTGTGTAAATGACTTTGATTCTTTCAAAGTGGTTACCATGTTTAAAGAGCATTGTCATTGCTTAAATAACTTTGGACCAACTCTTTCTCAATGTTTGTTTCTATGAAATTCATAGGAATTATTTTATTGGCATTTGGGTACATCTCTAATTTTTAATCATTTTTTTAAATTTCATTTCTCTCTTTTTCTAATTATACACTTTTATTTAAAATATATAAGATATGAAATGAAAACAATGTTCTGCACATCTACAAGCAAGAATTAGAACGTGTTAATTTTTTTCTAATTATCATTATAGTCTTTTCTGATGTTCTTTTAGAAATAAAAACATGATCATATTTTACATACAACTTGATATCATAACTTTTCCACAACTCTCACAGAAGCATGAATGCCATTAACTATTAGTTAAAATGTAATATTTAAAGTAGTTTCAAAATGTTCTATCATATCAATATATCAAACTATGTGTCTGCTTATACTATGACTACTATTTGTGAAATAAATTAGAAATATTTTCTTATTTATAAGTCTTTTGTTTTCTGGCACCAGAGATTGAACCCAGGGGCTCTTAACTACTGAGCCACATCATCAGTCCAGCTCATTTTATTTTTCTGTTTTGAGACAGGGTCTCAGTAAGTTGCTGAGGATCTCACTAAATTGAATTGAATGCCTATTGCTTTCTCCAAAATATAATCTACTCCAGAAGATAGGGCAGGATAATTTTTAGAAAGGAATGATTATTAAATATCTGCTACATACCATGTTTATAATGTATATTATTTCAGTTAGTCTTAAATATTCTGTAACCTGTAATATTGTGTTACCAATTTTTAGCATTTCAAGTAAAAATTTTCAAAAAGTCTAAGTACATCATTTTAAGTCACATAACTAGGAGGAGTCTGAGCTGCATTTTGAGGCCAGGAGTATTGAATTCCATGCCATATTTCACACTGTAGCAGGTGACAGCAACTGAATGGTTTCAACAGAAGTATGATGGCAATTCCAAAATATGTGCATCATCTCTCATCACTTGTATATGTCTCAAGAGTATTTACATGGCCTACTTTGTCAGACCGGTAAAGAGTTCAAAGTAATTTGGCTCTTGCTAATTGCATAAAAACAAATATATGTATATATACATATACAATTTTTTTTTTTGTGTGTGTGTGTGTATCATGACCCCTTAAACAGATTGTCCCTATTAAATAATGCCCAAGCACATCCATCAATCATACAGCAGCACTTCACTCCCTGGCAACCTGGATCTTTCTGGAACTTCCCACAGTGACAGTTTGAGCAGTTTTAATTAACAAGCATGATTAGACTGGAGGAAATTAGTTTCCTAAATGCCAGTCAGTTCTGTTCTCCCTTTCATAGGTTCCCAAACAAAGATTGCAGCTGATACTGCTGCCGGCAACTTGTTGTAGAGTCGCAGGGCCAGCAAAAGCTGGCCAGGATTTCAGACTCAGCCTGGCCATGAACCAGACAGGATCAGGAATAAACCCATCCAAGAAATAACCATAACCAGAGCCTTCTCCAAGTCCTGGGATTTCATTTCAGCAAGGGGGAAAAAGCTGTCAAGTTACTCTGCTTCTTGTAAACAAAGAAAACCAATTTTTTTTTTTTTGGAGGCTTCCAGCTTCCTGAGATCTTCATCAATTCATCAAGGTTCCCCAGTGGAAGGCTTTCTAAGACCATAATACTTAGGGATAAATTGAAAGAGGGTAGGGGTGTAAGTGTGTTGAAAAAGCTGATTTATAGCTTTAGAGACATAAAAATGAATTTGTTTGTAAAAATGTAGTAGGAGATTAATACATTATCCAGCAAGAACAGCCAATATTTATTTGAATAACAATTCTAGGCATTTCTAATATGTATTGTGTTTTTTATATTCCATGTGACTAAAATTAAAAAGGAGCTAGTCTGTGTACAGACTGAGAGAGAAGAGTTAGAGGATGTAACTCGGATAACGGCTGAAACGTTGAACCTTGCTCTTGTATAATCACAAATAATATACTGGGGAACTATTTTTACTTTTTTGCTACACAGCGTAAGGGGACTTATGGAACCCTTCTGCTTTGATGTGAATTCTGGCTCCACATGTACAGCTGTGTAATTTTGAGCCAGTAACTTATCCTCTATAAACCTCAGCTTTTTCATCTATATAGTGGGCTTATTAATAGTAGCTGCCATCTAAAGCTTTTAGGATTACATGAGATATTATTTATAAATTGTTTTAATAGTGTCTGAAACATATTTCATCCTATATAAGAATGTAGCCTAAGACAAATTAAGTTTTTAATATTTTTTCTAATCTACTCTCACCTAGCCTTTGAAAAATGAGCAGTTTTAGGCAATGTGGGTACAAAAAAACATGTCTGTCCTACACCCTTACCCTGCCTGCCCCAACTTCTTTTTGAGTAAACCAGGTACATTATGTTGAAAACCAGTTTTCCTCCCCTCCACATTTATCTGTGCTGCCAACCATCCCCCCTTTCATCCTGGAGGGTCAGAAGAGGGCTGGTCTCTCCTCTTCCTGAAGGTGAAGCCCTTCACCTTTCTTTGTCTCATATTCTCCCTGGAAACTTTGCTGTTGTCCAGTTTCTTCTTTGGTAGGCTCTCTGCTTATACTCCCTTCAGTTCAAGTTCAAGTCACTATAGACTCAACAAGATTCTCATCACTTGTTTCTTCCTCACTGCAATTCTGTAATTCTCATAATAAAATCATTCTAGCTTTCAATATCTGGGGCATTTTATTTTTTAGCAGGTACTTTGGACTCTTAACCCCATTATCCCAGATGAGAAGGGTATTCAACTCATCTAACTGTAAATAAAATTATAAAAATAAAGAAATATAAGTGAAGATAAGGAAATTAAATATTGCAAGTAATTCAGAAATTTGAACAAGTATCAGTTCTTGACAGTGCAAGGGTATATTTTATGGAAAAGAATAAGCATTCCTAGCCTGAACCCCTCCTCCTCCCCCAAGAAAAATAGTCTCGTAAAAGCCTCAAAGTAAAATCCAAACAGAGTTGAAGGGCTCTGGGATAGGGGTTCCCATACAGCTTTTATGGAAAGGGTACATGAACTGGTGGAAATAAAAGAACAAAGAGGGTTAAACCACTTACTTCTCTATTCTAAGCCAAGAGTCTTCTCAACCCCTGCTGCTCTTGGATAGTATGAACAACAAAAGGAACAACAGAATAGTTAAATCTATGAGTTTTATTTTAGAGAAGATGGGGATGTTTGTTAGGGTAACTAAGTACCTTGGAATTGGGACTTTTATTCCTTCTCTAAAAACATTTTAACAAGGGGAAAAATGATTTTCTTGTTAAATTTTATTTAACCTGAAAATTTCATTAACCAAACTATGATATGTCTTAAACCTCCTAAATGATTGAAATTTTACCCTGATTTGTAAAACCTACCAAGTCTCTTGATATTAAAGGAAAAAGCAAGCATATGGCTGGCCCTAGAGAATATAAGTTATTTTTCATCTCTCTTGTCACAGTTTGAAGATACTTTTATTAGAGAATTGTCAATTTTATAGACTCCCAAGGATTTATTCTTGAGTTGTCCATTATTCAACTGGGGAAGAGGTGGACATAAGTGTCAAATGGTTTGACCAATGTCACTGCACAGGTAGGATTACCAACATCTCAGAACATCCTAAAGTCCTACACAATTTGTTATTCTACAACAGAAGTTCAGAAATGTGAAGGATCAGAGTGTCACTTCTTTAATATAACTACAAAAAAATCTTTATATTTTTGTCATAATCAACATAATGTTTCATGGATAGAATAAATGGGGATTCTTATAGCTCATCATAGCTCTCACTAAAGTCCAAATCGATCTATAACAATACTTATACTTCAAGTTGATTTTAAAAGTCATTATAATTTTATGATTTTAACGTTTCATTATACTTTCCTGAGCCTTACTTTATATGGTTTACTCAGAACATTTTATATATCTTGCCTTTTCTGATCCTAAATCATCTCAGTAGCTACATCCTCAACTTGGTGTTCATTTCCATATGACTCTACCTCCCTAAAGAACATGTTTATTTGATCATATATTATAAATTTAGGTAAGCTTTACCTGACCATATACTATAGCACCATCTCTGGTCAAATAACTATTATTTTAGTAAATTAGACTTCCCATCCGAATTTTAACTGAGAATTTAAAGAACAAACTAGAGTTAGGTGTAAAGTTGATATTACCAGAGAGAAAGAAAGCAAGCAGAATCAGGTAAAAGAAATCATAACAGGTATTCAGAGGAAGGCAAAACTGAGCAGTTAGGTCCCTGAAAAGAACACGAAGATGAGATGCCTTCCCAACTACTATGTTCTTTTACAAAGCTGTTTCTGTGCTTGGAATTCAATGAAATCTTCTCCTCATCATCATCTAATAACCACTAATGAAAGATAATTTCATGAATTATCTGGGAGAGTGCCTGTTCTTTTTAACCTAAATAGGCTTGCTCAGCACATCTATGTGACAGACCCTCAAAGTAGACAGGGGCAGTCTACTTTCCTCCTTCATGGGAGGAAAGTCAGGTGCTTGTCCAATGCTTCCATAAAGTGTTCCTGGGGAACTTTTCACAAATTAACCTTCCCAGACTCATTCTGGCTGGAAATAGACTCAAAATAATCAGCATCTTCGAAGAATCCCTCCAAATGTTTTCCATGATGAGCTAGTTTGGGGAACTTAACCTAGGGGCTCTTGCTCTTCTTTGGGACACACATAAATCTTTGAAAATCTGGTAAAATTAAGATCCCTCATTTTTTTCATGTCATTAGTTTACTCACAAACATATCTAGTATGCTATGAATTCAAGAGTTTGATCCATTTTTAAAATAAATTGAACATTTTTATTTCTTAAGCACTGGTGTCTTACTATATAGAAAGGTGCAGCAAATCCTGATTCAAAGTTACAAGGTCATCATACTCAGGAACAACCTTTTGTTTTCCACTGAAAATCACAAACAGTTGATAAGGAAAGAAAACAAAGATAAGTTTGTTGGTGTCCAAACAGAAACCACATGAGGTGTTTCAGCAAAGGGTAGGTAATATATGATGTTGGTCAACCACAGGAGGTGTTGAAAGACTAGAAGAAGAAAAAGGGACACTGAGTGATAATAATTACAGGAAATAATCTATGATCTAGGACAGGGAAACAAATAGAAGGAGTTAGGATTTTTCAGAATCTCTGCTCACAGTTAATATTGGTACTGCATGAGCATAGTTGAGAATCCTGGCAGACCTGGGTCTATGGTCAGTGAAGGAAAATCTGAAGGAAATTCTATTACTGTTAAAGCTGGTTCAGGGAGTACCAAAAGTTGGTGGTTAAAACCAACTCTACTACTAGGATAATGCTAAGAAGAATAGGAAGCAAAGAGGAAGTGGCCCTTCCTCGACTCCCCAATTTTCATTTTCCTCTAGTTCTCCTAATTGGCAGAAAACGAACCGAAAATGTGGGTATTTAAAAATATTCCCACAAATCACTTTAAGAAGTGATCCTAATTTTCTTCCATTTCCATGTGGACAGATCTTCACAACTCACTCCTAAAAAACAGAATAAAGTGAAAGCAATGGTATATGACTCTGAGGACCTTTCACAGAAATGAAAAAAGACTCATTCAGAGGACAGTGTAAACCCATGGAGAAATGTTCCTGGGCAAGAGTAAGCTAAGTCCTAATCAAGAAACTCTGTCATTAACCTGACTAAACTTCAAATTTGTTATGGTCCAGTGACTTTTTTGTGTCTCGCCTTCTCCTTATTGAATAGGAATGTCCACAGAGATTATCCTAGGCCATTTCCATTGTTATATGTTTAGTGTAATGTCTTTTACCTCAGAGGTCTCCAGGTTGAAAGAAACTGTAATCAATAGGCAATACTTTTAGAAGCTAACATCCAAGCCCTTGTCCACAGGAAAATCTGTTTTAGATGATATTGCAGATGGGGTTTTTGTGGAACTTGGGAGGGAGTACATGTAATTTAAATTCCTTTCATTTATATGTGAGAGGAATGTAAATAATTACTAGCTTGAGTAGGTGAGAGGAATGTAAATAATTACCAGCTAGAGTATGCAGGGTAATAGTTTTATACTTGAGGCTCAAATTCTTCAATACACCTCCTTTAAAAAAATAGTTGTAGATGGACATAATACCTTTATTTTATTTATTTATTTATGTGGTGCTGAGGATCGAACCCAGTGCCCCACATGTGTGAAGCAAGAGCCCTACCACTGAACCCATTCTTCTGATCTTCTTTAGTGCATCAATTTTGGTATTGTTTTATTCAAGTGGGGTACTAGAACTACCCCATTGAACTCCTGGGCTCCAGGCAGTCCCATTTATGGGTAGTTTTAAAAAATAATGCTTTTTCACAGAATGATGGTTGAAAATTTCTCTTCTGCTGTCTTATTGACAATAATTTACTTATTTAGGACTTAGAAATTATTATCAATACTATTATAAGTATATAGGACTTACTGATCTCCTTTTCACTGGGTTATAGTGAAAAATAAATCTATATATGCAAAACAAACCTAATGCTTTTCCCTATATACTTAGCAAAAACATTCATTTCATCACAAGTATTTTTGTCCTTGAGTTTCCTAATTTCCTGTGAGCAGCTAGAGCTTTTAAATATTTTTAATGGAAAAACTTCTGGTCAGATGAAGTCAATAACTAGGGGTTCAGGAAGAAAAGATGACTTCTGTGAGTAAATCTAGAAAATAACAGGCCAATGGCGATTTTAGCAATTGCTTCATAGCCAAATGAAGAGCATATTTTGGAATCCAAATAAGGAGATATATCCATATTTTTTCTCACTCATAATATTAACATATTAAGGGAAATGTAGAATCAGAGCCCAGGATAAAAGATGTCCAAAAAAACAAAGATCAGCATTTCCAGGAATGCACTTTGAAAATAATAACTTGACTGACACACACATTTCATAATACTTTCAGTAGAAGACATTACATGAGGTAAACAAGGGGGCTTTGCATTTATCATTTGTGTTATACTTAGTACTATTATTAAATAATTGTTGTAGAGATTGTTGCTGCTATCATTTAATAACAGATATCTTAAGGAAAATATACCTTTCTTCTTGATTTTTCAGTATGTTCAGAAAGCAGATTATAAAGGAGTTGGCTTCCTACATTGATTTTTCTACCAGGAAAATGTACTTATATGGAAATATGCTTTTTTATGGTGCTATTTTTCAGTAAAGTCATGGATCAGTGACCAATTTATATATAAGTACTGCATAAGTCTGGTTAGAGTGACTCAAGTCATTAACCATGTCCATCTCTGAGTTGCTAAAGAAAATGAATTTAAGGACTAAGAATGAATATGAGGCTCTGACCACTGGACACAGTTTTTTTTGTTGTTGTTGTTTGTTTGTTTTTTAATCTTGGTATCTTCTTTTTGAGGACATCTCGGAGACATTAACCAATACATTCTATTACTGCTAACTTGAATCTTGCCAAACTCGACATCACAGATCTATTTTAAGTGTATGTATTGTGTGTTTGCCTCATGCATAGGACCAATACAAAGCTATACCCATTCGTTATTTATTTAACTATTTATTTCAACAACATTATTGTGTGTTTCTTAGATAATATATGTCCTTGCATCAATATACCTTATGAGAAAAAAGAAGGAAAAAAAAGTATAATGACTTATACCAGAAGACTGCTGTAAAATCTATAGGGTGGAACTTTGGAAATCACTTTGAATTACCTTCCCATCTGGCAGGATGAGCAGAACCTGTTTAACATTATGTGCACCAATTTCCTCATAGTGCCTTTCTTTGTATGAAAACCTGCGTGAGTGCGACTCTTCTAGGTACTCAAGACAGCTCCACGGTGCAGGTTGCACTTGCCTCTCCTCCCACAATCACCATGGAATTTGTCTGTTATGACATGGGGGTGAGGGAAATGGGCTTATTTCCAAGTCAAAAGGCCTGGCTCATTTACGCAAAGAAGCACGTGTTCAAGTACTTTGTGAATCAAGTACTGCTGCTGAAATTTAAAATTCTCTCCCACAAGGCACATATTATACTTTTAAATTGTAGAGTAGGATTAACTAAGCTGTATGGAATTGGCGTTTGGAAAAAATATCAAGTACAGTTTTGCTTTGGCTGGGCTAAATAACCACAGTATCAGCGAAAAGAGAGGCAAAGTGGGTGTGTCTCTGAGGTGAGGGAGTGGGCAGAGAATGCAGATCTGAAGGCTGCAGTTTATGGCGAGTTGTTAGCAGTAAACAGCTTCCCAGGAGACAAAACTAAAGCCTGGGAATTGGATTCTCTTTGGTGAGTACCCTTCATCTAACACATTTTGGTCAAATGGAAGCATGTTTTTGTAAGGACATTTACTGATTATTTTATAAAAATCCCTTTTTTTGCTATATTTCTCTCTGTCTCTGGCTTTCTCTCTCCCTGTTTCTCTACTTCTGTCTTTCTCTGCCTCTGTGTGTGTGTGTCTTTCTCTCTTTCCTCTTCCTCACTACATACTTTCCCCTTCACTGGCTTCTGCACCATGAATGATGATACCAAATGAGTCCTGCATCTGAGAACTGCAGGCAATATTTGATATCTCTCCACAGAGACTTAGTGGCTTTTTTCATAATTCCTAAGCTCCCAAATTCACTTTATATTTCTTCCTTTTCAGATAAGAGCTAACTCTCTGTTTTATTTTTATAAGTAGAGTTTTGGAAATAAATAGCCAGTGACTACCTAGATCAGAGATCTTGAAGACTCAGTTCTCACCCTAAGATCAACTCACCTCTTCAGACCCTCTGATAATTTATATGTCACTGAAAAGTAGAAATGAGTCAGCAGATGTCATACTGTGTTGCTCAGAGTTAAACTGTCCATTTCCTCCCTCTCTTTTCAATTCTGCAACAGGCAGGCAAGAATATATATATATATATATATATATTTTTTTTTTTTTTTCCTATACTTTCTCCATCGAGAAATACATAATATTAGAGCATGTACAAGGAGGCTCTGGGTTAGCTCTCTAGCACTGCAAAATAAAAAGGAAAGGAGAAAGGAGAGGAAAGAAGAGGAAAAAAGAGAAAAGGAGAGAAATGTCTGACGTTTGCTAATGCAATTTAGAGTGAGCTGGCCTTGATTCAAATGCTGGTTCTGGTATCTTCTACCTGTGGCATGACCTCTCTGGCTTTCAGTGTCTTCATCTTTAAAATGGCAATCACAGCGGGGCATGATGTGCACACTTGTAATCCTAGTAGCTTGAGAGGTTGAGGCAGGAGGATTGCAAGTTCAAAGACAGCCTCAGCAAATCACTAAGCAACTTAGCAAGACCCTGTCATAATATATAAAACAAAAGTGCTGGGGATGTGGCACAGTGGTTAAGTGTTCCTGGGTTCAATCCTCTGGATCAAAAATATTTTTAAAAAAAATAAAAAAAATGGAGATCACAATAAGATTCTTTATAAGAATAAAGAATTATTTATAAGAATATTCATTTAGTCTATACAAAGTTTTTCAGCACTCTATGTCAGGAATTCAATTCAGTCCTTCACTTGATTTTAACTCTATTCATCAATAACCTTCAAGATAGGTACCATTACTACCTGTTTTGCAGACAATGAAATCAGAGTAATGCCCCATGTTGTTAAAAGTGGGATAATGGCCAAGCAGCAAGGACACTTTGGCGAATTTGATTGCAACTCAGGGCTTAGTTTCTGAGCCTTGGTCCTCCCTGAATCCTGCCTCTACATCTTGGGATGGTAACATCTTCCAGCAAGCTGCATGGCTCAGACAGTTTGTGTAGAGGCTGATATGCTGACACATGCACTAGGACATTTTAATGAACATTGATCCCTTCCTTGCCCAATAATTATCTCCCAATCTAGATTATCGTTTTAGAAATGATTCCCCTCTGCAAAGTGGAATAAATGGGAGATAAGTGAATAAGCAATGCTGCAGATTCCCATTCCCCTTCCAGTAAGATTTTAGAAAAAGGAGAAGATACTCTTACACAATGCTAGTAGGTTTTATTATCTCAGATTTACAGGAGAAATACCCAGGACCCTAAACAGTAAATTGAACTGTCCAAGGTCACCTGACAAAATCAGTATAGTTACATTTCTATTGTTTTCTGACTCCAAAGAGCAAATCTTCTCATTGCAGTACCTTATTTCTCTGTGATAGTTTAAGGATGCTGTCTGATGATTTTTGGTTCTCCCTCTTATTACACATGGCAGGTCTGCCTCTGTGTTTAGGTGGGGACATGTTTCACTTGCATTTCTACTTCTGCTTTTCTCAGTCTGTTTTTACTATGTAGACTTCTGAATGCAGAGAAATTGACAGTGAAGAAAAGGAGGTATGCAGTATGTATCACATAAATTGTGACAAATGACTCACTCTGCACAGATCACAATGTGCTTAATATGTGTGCAAATAAGAGTTGATTGTGAATCGATTGACACTTGAAGAGCTAAAGGAGTATGATAAAACAGGCATGTCACTAACCTCTAGTCAATATCTAGACTGAATAGTATCACTAAGAAATTTTGTCATGTTAGATAAATTACATCCTTTCACTGAGTCTCCATTACATCAACTATAAAATGAGGTTATTATTTCTAATTTTTATGCCAGAAATCAGTAAATGAAATAGAGAATGGGATCTTTCCACATGAGATGGAAGTTTTGAAACAATTTCTTCGTCCACTAGAATATTCATCAAAGTTTCTCTCTGGCTCACGCTCTTGAGATCATAGCCAACTACTTAGAATGCTTAGCTGCTTTCTGATCTATAAAGTTTGGAAGATGACAGATCCACAATTTTCATAATAAAGAACATATCAGTTCTTTCATAATAGTTCAATCATTTAATGTACTCATTAATATTTGTGTTTATCTTGAGGAATCCAACTTACCTTTTTCAGAACTTTATCCTACTTAAATAACTAGATAACCTAATCACAGCTGAATCATCATCAGGACAGTGCCCAAATCAACAAAACAGAATAATTCCACTGTAAAGGATCAGAAGACTAACCCATCCAGTTGTAGTTTTGTTCAGTGCAACTAAGTGTCCAGGTTACAGACATGAACTCAATGATTCAATGTGGGCAGTGGAGGGAGCCATTTTGTTCTTCAACACTCTGTACATCTCATAGTGAATTCAAGGCAGAGGAAAAAGGTTTATCCTGAACAATAGGAACTGTGTTGTTCTAGCTGAGTGTGCACCTGTACTCCCAGCAACTTGTGAGGCTGAGGCAGGAGGATCACGAGTTCAAAGCCAGCCTCAGCAACTTATCAAGGCCCTAAGCAACTTAGTGAGACTCTGTCTCAAAATTAAAAAAAAAAAAAAAAAAAAAAAGAAGGAGGAGGAGGAAGAGGAGGAGAATTTGTTCTAGAATCTAAACTATTTCTCTGTTATGGATTAGGTAGCTTGCAGAGGCTAACTTGGTATCTTGCCCACTCCTTTAGAACATTAAACAACTAGAGAGATTGTAACTAATTTATTATTTACTTAACTTCTATGTGTCTCATCGTGTACAAAAAAAAAAAAAAAAAACTACATGAGAGTAGAGATTGTGAATGGCTTTCATCTTGAAAATCTACTTGAGGCCTCAAAAAACTTTGTTGTGAACTTTAAAAATGGGAAACATTTGATGGCATACCAACATACATTCTTCACTTATTCATTCAAATGACAGTTATTGAGGACTTACTGTGTAGCAGGCACAGTGGGAAAGAAATGGTAAACAAATTAGACACGGCATTTACCCTCTGGTGGGTATGGACTTTAAATGGACAAATTTTATGTAATTTGCACAATTAGATATTTAAGTAAATTTTAAAACAATACAAAGAAGAAATACAGTATACTTAGAAAATATATTACTTGATCCAAGCTATATAAGGTAGTTCAGGGAAGGATTCCCCAATAAAGTAGCTCTTGAAGAAATAAGAAAAGAATGGCTAGTAACTAATTTGGCAATGCGGGGGTGGGGGAGGAAGGACATTCCAGAGGAAAGTATATATCACAAGGTCATGAGATGCAGTCTAAAGCTGCAATTCAGGGAACTGAGAGAAGCCCCGGAGTGGCCACAGTAGAAAGAGTGAGTTAGAGTCCTGTGTGATTGGTTTAATGAGAGAGACAGGAGCTAGCTCTTCCAGGAGCTTAGAGGTTAAGAGCATTTTTCATAACTGTTTAGGCAATAATTCTAGGTCTTTACAGAGGACATACAGTGTGCGTTTTGGTAGACTTAAACACTGTATATTTATCAACTCTAGATTCCAAAGTTGTCAGTCCTCTCAAATATTTCAAAACATTCAAAATCCTGTATTTTAGCTACTTGAGTTATGCAACACAATATTATTAGCCCTAATTGCTCCTTGTGTAATAGAACACCAGAATGCCCTTTGTACCTATTGGCCCATCTCTCCACCCTCTGGTTTATCAGCCTTTGCTTAGTAAGCACTATTTTGCTCTCTGCTTCTACAAGCTCAGCTTTTCATTATCCCAAGAAGATGAGGAAGCTCTTAGAAGGTTATAAACCAGAGATTTGTTTTTTAAAAGCTCACTCTGGTTGCACTAGTGATAATATAGGTGAGAAATCTAAAAATAATGGAAGACCAGGCAAGATGGCGTGGCTCTTTAGACTATGGAGGTGAAAGTGAAGTTAGGGAGAAAAAAAATGAAGGGAATTTGGACTGTTAAGTGGTAAATTTGATGGGAGATATTGATTCAGATGTGGGTAGGGAAGAAAAAAAATATTATGGACAAATTCCAAGTTTCTGGCTTGCCCAATTTAGGTTGCTTCAGGGGCAACTTTTCTATTAAGCTGAGACAATAAGCATATTTCCTAGAGCCTAAAATATTTTAGGGGACCAGGAAAGTGTTTTAATATTGTTTTAGTCAGAAGAATGAAAAGAACTTGTGATCAAAGTGAGTGCTTAAATATATAATTCTAATATATTCATTTTTATACCTTTAGAGTAAAATATACTCTTTTGATATTTTTATGGAAGAAAACAAAATGTTTAGGGCCCACAAATATTATAATGCATCTCTGAGCCAATGGTCACTGACTGAGAAAACAGGGTAAACACCAGAAAAAAATGGGGCTCTAGGGAGGGCCATGGCAGGGCAGTACAAGCCAGTTCTGTCATCACTATGAATTGGAGATATCTGTGAAAATGCAAATGACAAAAACAAAATCCTTTACATATACAACTTAAAATTTTCCATGGAATTTTCAATGCCTAAAAAGAATCAAGTGCTACTGGGTTTGGAGTCTTAAAGATGAATTTCAATTTCTACTCTACCTTTTGTTATTTTGACTGTCTAGAACAATACCATTTTCTCAGAAATGCTGCAAAACATATTATTGTATAGGTGGTGAACCTTACTGACTCCAGCTGCTGTAAGGGGTTATCTGGCTCTCAGTGAATGCATTAGAGTCTTCCTGTGGAATTTAGTATCTGAAGATGGTTGTGAAGATCCCTGTGTCCTCTAGTAGTAAATTTATTGAAAAGTGTTTTAAAATTTCCAAGGGAGGGTATCTTACCTCATGGAGAAATTGCTTGAGAAAATAAAGCCAGTACATAGAAAGTGACAGATTCACCCCAGGAAAAGTCTCAGTGATATCTTCGTCCCTACTTCTAATCCTCTCTGGCAACACATTTACCCCTGTACTTCTCAGATAATTGACCAGCGTATTGTCTATTCTAATTTTGGATGAATTACACTTCTGATTTATATCACCCTCAAAAGCAAGAATGATAGCCAATATAACCACAAAATGCCATGTAAACTTGGGCAAGTTAAGCAATTTCCCCAGGTCTCACTCTTCTAGCTTGTAAGATGCTGATGGTAAATTTAGTATCAGTGTTATGATGATACGTACAGGGGGAAATGATGTAATATCACTTCAAAGTTCAGTGTATGACATGCACAGATGGATTATCCCTGTCCTGATGAAGAAGGAGGAAAGAAAGAGGGACTTCTACAATTGCCACAGTTACAGCTCTTTGGTCCAGGAAGGATCTTGCTGTGAAGTTATTAGAAGGGATTAAAGAGCCCTCTCTGGAAACACACTATCAGAGCCAAGAAAAGTCATATTATTTTTGTGTGGTGCTCTCTGATTACCATTAAGCTTCACTATTTTTTCCAATATTTGCCCAAATCAGCTCACTCTGTATGAAACTCATGTAGTGCTAGACTGAGTTCTCTATCTATGTCATCTTAATGTCCACAAAGAAAAACCTCCTTTTTTTAATGTGCTTTTCTGACTCCACTGTCGACCTGTACTCACCACAGTGTAGATCATTATGTTGAACTCAATTGTGAAGTCTTAGATTGTGAAGTCTTCAAGTGAAACCTCATAGACTCACTTATTTTTGTGTCTCTCCAACACAGAGCAAACCATGGATCTTTGATAAATATTAGTTTAATAAACAGTGAAGTTAGGTATATTACATCTCTAAATCACAAAACACCTGTAATGCTGAAAATGTGTGTTCCTCACTATAGAATCCAAAATAAAATCCAGCCAGCTGGATGGAGATTGGAAATTGTGTGTATGAACAGGTGGTACAGGGTTTGAGATGGCCTGGAGTCCCTTTATGAGGAGGCAGCACTTTGAGGCTACATGTGATTGTCTTTACCTCAATCCATGGCAGGATGAGGGGCCTTTCTTATGAGTACCTGCAAGAGCACATTTGCATGCAAGGCAGTTGGCAGCTCAAGACAATGCCACTGCACAACCTCCGACTCTCACTTTGTAGGTCTATCCTTAGGGCATCTAGATTTCATTTCTGTAAAAACCAATAATGAGTCAGAGATAGCCTTTTGAGGCACCAAACCATTTGGAAATTATACAGGCATAAAAGAGCATCATAAAGACTACAACTCATATTTTTCACATTCCAATAACATAGCATCAATTAAAAGCTCAAGGCCAAGAAGCTTAGCCCAGTTTTCATCCAGATGGAATTTATAATAAGTGTTATAAAGCCCTGAAAACGAGGAATTCCGGCCAAAGCAAGGACAAGCCATGAAAGGTATGCATCTTTCTAATGTGACAATAACACCACCAACATGGTTCCTACTTGCAGAGATCTACTTTTTTTTTTAATATACTTTTTTTCCAGAAAATACTTACAGAGTTCCTAATGTTTGCTGAGGAATGTTTAGAGGCTGTAGCAATGAGCAAACCCAAGAATATGAGGGAAAAAATGCATGTATATAAACTCAGATACAAACATATGGATATACAAATACATACACACAAACACACCATGTGCAAAACCTATCATCTAAAGCAATGTGATTGACAATTGCTTTTTGAAGTTCTGGATAATGCACTGAACGTGCCCCTCCAAAATTCATATGTTCAGATCTGGACCCCAGTACTTAGGAATGTGCCTTGTTTGGAAATGAAATTGTTGTAAATTGTATGCAATTAGTTAAACTGAGATCATACAGGAGGAGGGTAGGCTCCTAGTCCATTATGACCAGTATAATTACATATAGGGTAAATTTAGACACAGGCACACATATAGCTTGAACACCATGCAAATGCAGGAATTGTGCTGCCACAAACTAAGGAACTACCAGAAGACAGGAGAGGAGAGATGCCCTCAGAAGTAATATACACCTGTGACACCTTAATCTCATACCCTCAACCTTCAGAACCAGGAGACAAAATATTTTTGTTTTTGGAGCCACCCAGTTTGTGGCACTTTGTTACAGTAGCCCCAAGGAGCAAATATGCTTTGATTTTCTTGTCAGGTTTACACATACTGTAAAACCTACCTACCTGTGATGCACTGATTAAATGAGACGATGTGTGTCTGAGTGTGCATGTGTGTG
The DNA here is from genome assembly GCF_021218885.2 of Marmota monax. Taxonomy (NCBI): domain Eukaryota; kingdom Metazoa; phylum Chordata; class Mammalia; order Rodentia; family Sciuridae; genus Marmota; species Marmota monax. The sequence continues at coordinate 3,091,070 of NW_026692881.1, forward strand.
TCTGGGTGGCTGTAGAAGCTTTTTGAACTTCAATTCAGCACATAGCACATATGTAGAGCGACAAGAGAATGTAAGTTATCCCCAGAGACCTTTTGCGCAGCCCAAACTAAATTGGCTCCTTCATAATTCTGAACCCCAGGATTCAGATTTCAAGAGCAAATTGTGAAGTCTAGATCTACCTGCCCATAGAGGTGCCACTTCCCACAAGGGAGCACTTGAAATGTATTTCATTCAAAGTGAGATGAACTCTAAAGGTACACAACCCGATTTCAAAGACAGAGACTGAGAAAAAGAAGGTAAAATTTCTCACTTATACTTTTTAGACAGACTACGTATTGAAATAATAATACTAGGATATATTGAATTTAATAAAGCATACAATTAAAATTAATAAATTAACTTCACCTGTGTTTATCTTTTACTTCTTTGATGTGATTACTAGAAAATTCATAATGAAAATACAAAATCCATTATGAAAAATGCATAATGTGCCGCATATTCTGTTTGTATTGGACAGCACAAGCCTAAAGGTAAAATATGTCTTTAAAGTTTTCCTGACGTCACTACTATCTTCCACTCTAGTTGGGTCACTTATCACAGAATGTCTTCCTTTGATTCATACAAGCAAAGTACTTTGACATTAAAAGCACAGTAGAGTCCACCTGCTAAAGGTTCCATCAGCTGCACCCACAACCTCAGGGAGGTTTCAAAAGTCCAGACCTTTGGCCTGCCCCTGCTTGTCTCCCACCCTCATCCCCTTGGAACACCAACTCATCCTACTGCTGGTGAGATCCCAGATATCAATTCACAGTCAGGTTAGGAAGCCAGGGGTCTTGGCTTTCAGGTGAGGAAGTAAATTTTTTCTTTCTTTTTTTTTTTTTTTTTTTTTTTTTGAGAAATTTCTGCTCTCAGTCACACAGGAAGAGCAGACATTCTGCTTTTGAAGTCATACAGATGACCATTAAAATTTCATCCCACAACTTACTATTACTGGGACATTTTAAAATAGACTGAGAGCCACACATTAGCCCAAAGATAGAAATACAGGAATAAAGGAAAGTAAGTGAATGCTTCTCTTGAGGCATGCTGCAAAGGTCTGAAAATATTCAGACACTTGCTGTCACCTCCTCCCAAGTGTGCTGTTATTTGGTTTCCTATGAATCTGCTCTCCCTTTCCACCCAGTTCACACTTTGGGATATTAAGATCTCTTTCTGTATCAAACATTTTTTCCTTCTTTCCCTTATCCCACTAGTTTCTAGTAACAATAATCTCAGACTTTTTTTTAACCTTCCTACCCACTTCTGCTCTACTTATTCTCTTTGTTTCCTAACACATAGCAAGTCATGAGCTTTCTGTGGTAGCTCTGTGTCTTGTATTTCTTTTGAACAGCATGATTCTAACTCATCTGTAAGAACCAATACAATGAGCATGTAACTTTACTTGGTTGCATTATGTCTATATTTCAATAAATTTTAGAAATAATTACACTTTTAGTATTAAAAATAAAATAATTTAGCCAAGCACAGTGGCACACACCTGTAATTCTAGTGGCTTAGGAGGCTGAGGTAGAAAGATTTCAACTTCAAAGCCAACCCCAGCAACTTAGGCCCTAAGCAACTTAGGAAACCCTTGTATCTAAAATTTTAAAAATAATAAAAATAAAAGGAATGAGGATGTGGCTCAGTGGTTAAGCACCAATCTTTGGGATGCATGTGTATATGTGTATGTATATGTATAATAACTTTATTTACTCAAATATTAAACATAAAATTACCATGTGAGCCAATCATTCTACTCTTAGATATATGCCTAAGAGAAATGAAAGCATGTTTTCAGGAAAATTTATGAATACCAATATGAACATTCATAAGTAAGCTTTCATAAACTTAAGAACATTCATGGTAGTGTTATTCATAGTAGACAAAAGGCGAAGGGGTTGAGGTACAATATCCCAACCATTGATCTGATAACTGAAATGCCTACTAAAATGTGGGTAGCATCCACAGCGTAGGTACACAGGACAAAGGACTGATTTACATTCTGGATGGGACAAAGTGAGATGGTGTGATATTTGATCATGCTCCTCAGAATACTGAACAATTTTAAAATTATGAATTGTTCATTTCTGGAATTTTCCACTTAATATTTTGGGATAATATTTGACTGCTGATAAATGAAATCATGGAAAGTGAAACCATGGGTAAGAGGGGGCTACTGTGTATGTGTGTGTGTGTTGTGTGTGTGTGTGAGTGCGCATGCATGCATGTATTTGTGTGTGTACATGCAAGAACTTAAAATGCAAAAATCCTCACTAGGATGGTATCACATCCCATCCTCAAATTCTACCACCGTATCCTTCCCTCCAATGAGGGACGAATCTGAGAATGTGTCATGGGTGGACTCAAGAAATAAGAGATTTAAGTTCATCTATCATAACCACCAATTTGTAATATTTTAACATAGTTTTACGTTATGAAGCATCCAATTGACCACATTAGTCTCAAGGTTAAAATAAGCATCAATTTCGCTATACTGTAGCCTCTGTGCTCCTTTCCCACCTGCTCCCAGACTATAGGGGCTTAGTAGTTGGTGGTTTGCTTCTTTGATATACCATAGAACTCTGTGCATGGCTCTTTGATCTTGTAGTTACTAGATTTTTTATGTTTTTCCAAAGTGGTTAGACTATCTAAACTCTGAATCCATAGACCACAACAGATTTATCATAGAACCTGGTCTTTCAAATACCATTTGGAAAACCAAAAAGTTAACTTTATGTCAACTGTTGTTTTCTGGAGTTTTGTTTTGTTTTTAAAGAAAAAATATGAAAGAGACCTCAGGCTGACTTTAAAAGTGTGTGCTTTCTACCTCCATCTCCTATAAGTAATTTCTTCGGTGTCCTTCAAAAACTATCTTTAAAATAAAATAAAAGAATCTATGATTAAATACCAAATTGAACCTGCTACACAGCACAATAAAATGCAGCATAATAAAGAATGAAGGAGAGTTTTCAGTCACATGAGTAACAGAAAACCAAATATCCCAGATGATTTAATTTTACCTGAGTGAAATCAGGAGCTAGGCAAGTTGATCTCGAAGATCTTTCTTCCCAGGTCTCGTAAATCTGAAGTTTATGAGGAAGCCTAGTCCTGTGCTCCTTTGCAGGCTCAGCCCTGTGCCTTTACACCCTAGACTTCCACCAGCTGCTAGGAAGATGACAAATGACAATCACAGAAATCGCCAGGAGACAACGACCCCTATGAGTCCCACATATTTATTTCTTCTAAATTAAAATGCTCAAACTTCAGGTTCACTCTCATCCCCTGTATTTATGGTCCCTTCTGCCTTGAAGCAAGCATAGTGAGTGCCATGATAAATCCACTGAAAGCCTGTCTCATTTCCAGGCAGACCCTGTAAATTTCTGAGCTGTGCTTTGCAACCCTTCATTCTGATTTGCAATGTTCAACACTGCCAATGACACAGAGGTTTTGCAAGGCCCTTTTCCTTCAGTTGAACAGTGTCCATGAGATCCTAGCCTTTCATTGTCCCCAGAATGTCACAGAGCAGTACTAAACCAGAGCATCTGTCTCTTCTGAATGAGGATGGTATGTTTGTCCTCGCATTTATGACCTTCCACTAAGGCATGCTAGATGCTGAGTGTGGCACATCCTTATTGGAAGGTCTTTGGTGTCAGAATAAAGGTTGAAACCCATAGGGCACTAGGGAGAATAGAATCCTGAACAGAGAGTCCTTATTGCATTTTAGGCAAAACCCCAAAATATAAACCCTTTATGGAAACCATTCTTTTACTAAGCAAATATTTGCAACATGCCCACTCTGTGCCTATATTCTTGTAGAAGCGGGGGAAATAGGAACAATCTAAACAGAGGAATATCTTGACTGCTTGAGTCTTAGATTTTGCTCCCTTATTGAATGAAGGGATAACAAATAGGTGAAATGATTCTTGCTCTCCCCAAAGGTTGCTATATCATTGCTATCTAAATGATACCTGGTCTTCCACACCAGGCTTATAGCACAACTGAGGAGGGTAGTGAAAGGAAACTAAGTGACATAACAAAATTTTCAGATAATATCTCCATCACTTTTCATATGTGAAACAACTGACACCTCAGTTCTGGTTTTGTTCGCTAACTTCCAGACTTTTCTCTGAACCTGTGGGGTCCTAAGTCTATAAATATCCTGTTTATTGGGCCTCAGTGTTCACATATAAATTTTCATTTTTATCAACACTTTCCAGATTCATCTTCTATACTGATTGAGTATACATCAATAATCTATCCCAGGTCAGCTCAAAAATTCATCTACTTAAAGGGTAGAGTTAGTTCCCAGTGAAGTAAATGTTTGCTGCCTCCATGGAATCTAGAAAGCAGAGTAGAGTGGAAAATTAAGAACTCACCTTTTTCTTGTTTGCCTGACAGTGGTGCACTTTTCTTCTAGACATTTAGTTAAAATACTGGACAATAAAACTATTAAAGTCTGGGTTAAAGAAAAGCAGTAAAGCTGGGTTTGTGTTTGGGGAGTCACTGTCCCATCAAGGTTGATCAACAACAGGAGAGCCTGTCATGCTGGGTCCTGGAGGCTGAGTATGTCCAATCGACATCACATAGAGGGTGCCAGACCTATAAGAGAATCAGAAGCAAAAACCCAAATACTCCAAGAGCAAGTTGGAAACAAGAAACATAATCATAGGCACAGGTACATTAAAAAGATAAGGATCAGGTCATGTAAAAAGAACGGGGGAAGAGGAGAGAAGAAGGGAAAGGAAGAAGACACTACTCCCATTTTGGGTGTTGGGGACTTTTCACATGTGTCACTTCAGTGAATAGTCACAGTAGGTTTTGTGAAATGGATATTAAGACCCATTTTAGGAAAGAACAGAAATCCCTAATTCCTAATCCTAGAAGTGATCCGGCATACAAGAAATCACCAGACAGTCAGGATTAGAACACATGTCTCTCTGATATAGGAGATTTGTGATCCATCTTTATTAATTTACCATCAGAACATAATAACCTTGCGAATTTGCATGAGGAGCTTTCCATTTCACCTAACTTCACTGGATGCTATTTATTTCTCTTTTTTCCTAATGTGATAGGACAATAAATGATTTGACCCATAGAAGAACATAAAAAAGGCATATAATACTACTTAAAATTCATAATTTTATACCTTGTTACAGAAATTGAGTTGTTGAAACCCTGAATTTTAAATATTGATTAGTTTTCTGAGTATGACTGCATCTTGTTGGGTATCATTGTAAGGACAATTCTTAACTCCAGGGATTAAAATTGGGGATGCAAGTGAGGAGTTTATTTGCCAACCCTTCCACAGCCTTTATATCTCAAACCTAGGAAGAATTCCTCAAACTAAAATACCATAAATATTATTTTATACACATTTATGGTATAAATAAGTAGATATCATCCAAGATCTGCTTTAATCTTCCTAAATTTCCAGTAATCTTAGTATCATTGTTATTGACCTGTTAAATATGATTTAAAAAGCTGAGGTTCAAGAAAGTTTTCATCCAAATTCTGTTGTAAGAGCAAGTAAGCTTGTGCTAGTTTATCCCTAAGTCATATGACTTCATAGTCATGCTTTTTTTTTTTTTTTCTTCACGGAAATGACTCTTTTCTCACTATAGAGATTTTATGAAACTTTATTTCATCTATGACTATGGGTAGGAATGTGTGCATTATGTGTGTGTGTGTGTGTGTGTACATGCGTATGTTTTCTTCTTAGGCAACTCATTAACAAAATATCACTTGTACAATCACACACTGGAGTCCTAGAGGCTGAGCTTTACCCAATAACCCCCAACAAAGAGGGTGAAGAACTATAAGAGAGAATCAGAAGCCAACCTACCCCTAGACCAAACTCCACAGTAGCACCATGGGGTAGGATCCCATTCATACTAGCTCTGGTGGCCCTTTAACTACATCTAATGACCTGCAAAGGATAAAGGCACATACACAAGCGGCTCAGGGATACAGTGCCACTCTTTTAAAACTGCTAAAATATATTCTTAGAGCTAATAATGTTGATATATTTATATTTTTCTCCCCACCGCCCCCACCCCCGGTCTGATTTCTTTCTCCTAATTTATGAACTCATTCAGTCATTCATTTGAAATGTGTATTTTATATACACTACTTACACATAAATGATTTGACTTACTGGAAAAGAATGAGGAAGATTATATATATATATATATATATATATATATATATATATATATATATATATGTCATAAATGCATACACATATATGTATATACACACATACATATATATACATATATACATATATGTGTATGCATTTATGACATATATATATGTATATATATATATACATATATATATATATATATATATATGCATGTATACACACACACACCCAAGTACATGTAGCAGTACCGTTTATTCCAGGTATCTGGAACACATTAATGACTAGAACAAACATAAACCTTCCCTTGTGAAGATTACTTTCTTACCAAGGGTATTAGAAAATAAACAATAAAATTAATAAATCACACAGTATATTAGAAGTTAAAAGTGCTACAGGAAATAGGAATAGGGCAACTTTAAGGAACCTGAAGAGATAGGGATAGGGGTGCAACTTGCATGTTTAATTAGGTTGGGCAGGGTAGAACACATTAAGAAGATGACATTTGAGAAAACATATAAAGCAATATATATATATATATATATATATATATATATATATATATATATATATGGAGTAAGTCATTTGGTATTGTGGAGGAAAGTTCCAAGAGTGAAGATCCAGTGCAAAGAAACCAGGGCATTAGCATACTTCACATATTCAGTGAACAGCAAGGAAGTATGTGCATGTAGCTGGAGCAGAGTCAAAGCAGATATGTGAGAGGGTAAGGTCAGCAGAGGATGAGGGCCACGGGTTGCACAGGGTTATTGCAAGGACTTTGTTAGGTATTCTCAGGAAGAGAAGGAAATGTCAGAAGAAATTGAGCCAAGAATGTCTTCATTTCACTGACTTTTTACAAGAATCACTCCAGCTGCTGTGTTTAGATTAGATCATGAAGTAGAAATGTTGGAATCATGAAGCCAATCTGAATACTGACTGAGGAAATTCAGACCACAGATAATGTTGCTTGGGTCAGAAGGATAGCAGAGGAGGGGCAAATGAATTGTCAGATGCTGAATATATGCTGAATGTTAATCTAGTAAGATTTCTTGTCACTTTGTGGTCGTAAATCAAAGATAGTCAAGAAAGATGTCTAGGTTTTAACTTGAGCAACTTAAAATAAAAAGTTATCACTAATTAAGGTGGAGAGGCTGCAGGTGAAGCGAATCTGGGAGTGGGATTGAGAGCAGAATCGAAAGTTCTGTTTAGGCATATGGAGCGTGAGATATCTAATAGATTTCTACGTTGAAAGCCCACAGAAGCATTTGGTAATATGCATCTGGAGTTCAACTGATGAGATAAAGGCTAGCAGCATAGATTTGAAATTTATCAGAATACAGATGTTGTATAAAATCTACAAATTGATCAAATCTCCAAAAGAGAGTATCAATTGAAGAGAAGAAAACCATCTCCTGGGAAATTCCAACATTCAGAATTTGGGCAGAAGAGGAGACAGGAGCAAAGGAGAGAGGACAACAAAAGAGGTTGCTATCATGGAAGTTAAGCAAGGATACTGCTTATTAAAAATTAGGAAGACATTGCATCCAACAACAGGTAGCTCATGGTCCATGTTAAAGGCAGCAGATTTAATGGAGTTATATACTATGAACCAACAGAAGAGAAAGAAAGAAAGGAAGATAAGCAAGTGCCACCTTGAATGGACAATTATTTGCAGACAAGATAGGCTCAAGGTAAGAACTATAAACTGTGAAATTAGTATGCTACAACTGAATTCAAATCATGGTCCCATTTACAGCTTTGTATACATATTATTTCTTCTTGCTAAGTCTCAGTTTTCTCATCTAGATAATGAAGTTATCATTAGTAACTACTTCATGTGTGTTCTGTGAAAATTAAATGAAGTAACATGTGTGAACCCTTTAGTAAAGTACCTTGTAGATAGTAAGCCTTCAATATGTTAACTGTTGCTATTTCTATTAAAGCCATTAACATTAATAAACTTTTGAATCATTTTACTCTGAAGAGAAGCACAGAAGAGGGAGTTATAAGTTTACATAATGTTAAATGTAATTCTAGGTCCTCTCACCAGAAATCATATATAAAATATTGTTCAAGCATCATGTCTTTCAAACATTAATTAAAGTAGGAATAACAATACCATGGTGCACATATTCGATAAACCATTATAATTGGTTTCTATTTTAAAACTTAAATATAAGAGCAATTTTTATGTTCATGAAAACACTATTAAACAGGATTCACCTGTATAATCATTTTGATCAAAGAACATAGTCCTTTTGAGAAAGTTTTTAGAAGCACAGAGCTTAGAACTCTATAAGCTACTCAATTGTCAGATCGTTCAAACTGTCATTGAGCTATCACTTTGTAAAATAAGCATAGGCTGTGGTTGCCTGGAAACCACTCCTCTATGCCTACCTTTCAGTTAATGATGCTTATGATGCAGAATTCTATGGGAGGATTAAATACCATTTATTTCTACAGGATGAGGGGATCTAAAACATCAGTCAGTGCAATCAAGGAACAACACTACAAAGTGATCTTCAGGGCTTCTGAGCATTACAGAAGATAAGATTACAGTGTCAGAACTGGACCACTTCATTGTAAAAGAGAAAAGAAAAATCAAAAAACTGAATAAATATAAGCATCTCCAAGGCTGATTTTAAAAACAAAGTTACAAAATAATAATATTTACTTATTTAAAAACTATATTTTACTGCATTTCATTTCCTTGTCTCAGCCCCAAGCATTTTACAGACTCCTTCAGGTCATTGGAGTCTCACTACAAGTATGATTGGAATCATTTGCTCACTGATTAAAAGGTAGTCCAGATCTGGGGTATTGGGAGTAAGGGGAAGGTAGATTCAATAAGGACATTCACTAAGAAAGGGAGTGGTGGAGATGAATGAGGATGGGGACAGAGGATAGTTTCAGTTTTGACCATGCTAATTTTGAGATTCTTGCTAGATCTCTAAGTGGAAATTTCAGAGAAGTATTTGGATATATGAGTTAGTGGTTCAGGGCAAAAGTTCAAGTTAGTGGTAAGTTTTAGGAGTTACTGCATACAAATTACTACTTGCAGCCTTGAATCTAGGGGAAAGGAGACTGAGTGACAAGAACTAGAGCCTAAAACTAACCAAGGAGAAGTTTCATACTTAAAACTTGTGTAGTGATACCTAGCTGGTTAAAGTTTCTGAGGAAAGTCCAGAGTCGTTTAAAAGAGATCAAGAGAATGAATACTCAAGGGAAACAAGTTCAAATAGCAGGTTCATACTGAATATACAGAATTCTATGAGTGGTTGAATAAGATGAGAACTGAAACATTAACTGTGGGAACTGGGGCACAGTGGTCACTGATGACCTTATCTAAGTAAAAACCTAATAAAATGCAGACATATATCTGAGTAAAAAGTGTTCAAGTGTAAGGAAAAAATGAGAATGTGCATACTTGTCTCATTCAAGAAATTTGTAAGTAGATAGGGGAGAAAGATAGGGGAGATAGATAGTCCTCCTTCAGCTAAAGAGGGTTTGGAGTCTAAATATGCATGCTTTGGTTTATGTTACAATCCAATGTCATGTGAAAGAATGAGCAAAAAACAAAAATAAGGGATAATGTGGGTATACATTTCCCGGGTAGGAAGAAAGTAGGACTCAGAAGAGAGATGAACAAGTAACTAACCAAAGGGAGAAGGATGGGTATTTCGAAGGAAAGAGAAAGAATTGATAAGGATTACAGATAGAGATTGGTTCATAGATGGATGGCTTGCAATTAATAAAGATCCCATCTACAGAAATGTAGCCTCAAGCCTAGAGAAATAAAGAGAATATTTCCTCAGAATTTTGAGGGAAATAAAGACTTGAGTGTGGGAAGCCACTCCTGAACTATTTAGCATCTTCACTCAGACTTGAGCCAAGGAGATTTTGGTTTGGCAGTGCAAGTTATTCTGTGGCTCCTCCCACTTAATGGATTAAGCAATGCACGTGACCTCAGTCTTCCCTTGGGTAGGGAGACAGCTGTGGAATTGGGCATAACCCATTGGGTCTGGACAGCCCAACTCCTATCTTATTTGGCAAAAGACCATTCTGTAGAAAACTTTTAATGTTTCCCCCATATAAATAAACTATATGCGGCCTCTCACTCTGTCTTCTCAGTGTGGAAGCTTGACCCCTAAGGTCTAGCAGCCGTCCCACCCCCGCTTTCTAAAACTACTTTCTGTGTAGTGTGGTTTCTTTTTTTTTAATATTTATTTTTTAGGTGTAGATGGACACAACACAATGCCTTTATTTTTATGTGGTGCTAAGGATCGAACCAAGGTCCCGCCTCTGCGAAGCAAGCTCTCTACCACTGAGCCACAACCTCAGCCCCTGTAGTGTGGTTTTTTTTACTGCCTTCTTTTCTTAGCTTAATGTCACAGTCTGCTCACTCCATGCAGAGGAAACCCAAATTCCACCGTGGGCACCGACATGGGCGAGACTTGAGATTAATCTTTTCTTTTTTCTTTTTTTTTATTATTAGTTGTTCAAAACATTACAAAGCTCTTGACATATCATATTTCATACATTTGATTCAAGCAGATTATGAACTCCCATTTTACCCCATATACATATTGCAGATTCACATCGGTTACACATCTACTTTTTTACATACTGCCCTACTAGTGTCTGTTGTATTTTGCTGCCTTTCCTATCCTCTACTATCCCCCCTCCCCTCCCCTCCCCTCCCCTTCCATTTTCTCTCTCTACCCCATCTACTGTAATTCATTTCTCTCTCTTGTTTTTTTTCCCCTTTCCCCTCACTTCCTCTGATATGTAATTTTGTATAACAATGAGGGTCTCCTTCCTTTACCATGCAATTTCCCTTCTCTCTCTCTTTCCCTCCCTGCTGCAGTTTGACTGCAGCAAACTAACAGGGGGGGGGAGGGGGGGGACAAGCAACTTGTGTACATTGATACAGCAGGAGTAGGAGCGGTTTATTGTAGGAACGGAGGGGTATATATACATTCCACACAGCTTATCTTAATTAACGTAAACTAGATACAGCAGTCAACCAATAAGGAATCTCCACACTTAATGGCTCGCTGGCGTTACTTTACAAACCACTCCCTCTGCAAAATGCCAGGTGCCATCTTAACTTGTTTACAGACTCTAACACCTCCCCCCTCTTGTCTCTGTTTAATGGTGATCTTCTTCTCATGCTCTTCCCCCCTATTCTGTTCTTAGTTGCTCTCCTTATATCAAAGATGACATTTGGCATTTGTTTTTTAAGGATTGGCTAGCTTCACTTAGCATAATCTGCTCTAGTGCCATCCATTTCCCTGCAAATTCCATGATTTTGTCATTTTTTAGTGCAGAGTAATACTCCATTGTGTACAAATGCCACATTTTTTTTTTATCCATTCATCTATTGAAGGGCATCTAGGTTGGTTCCACAGTCTAGCTATTGTGAATTGTGCTGCTATGAACATCGTTGTAGCAGTATCCCTATAGTATGCTCTTTTAAGGTCTTTAGGGAATAGTCCAAGAAGGGGAATAGCTGGGTCAAATGGTGGTTCCATCCCCAGCTTTCCAAGGAATCACCATACTGCTTTCCAAATTGGCCGCACCAATTTGCAGCCCCACCAGCAATGTACAAGTGTACCCTTTTCCCCACATCCTTGAGATTAATCTTGACAGAGGCACTTGATTAGAGGGCAATGATCATGAACATAGGTTCAGCTAATTTTCTTCAATTGCACAGGAAAAAGAAGGTACCAGAAAGCTGTATTTATTTAGAATAGATGGAGTATATGATTTACTGGAATAAGAGAGGAATACCAAAATTTGAACCTGGAGACTATTGGGGCAAGAAACTATCAGTGTGATAGGGTCAGATTTTAAATAATATACTAGGAACAGGAGGTTAATATTCATAATTTATTTATTATTATATCTTCATCAACTAGCACATTTGTAGTATATAATTAGTGCTTACAAGTTGTATGCTGAAATATTATGGAGCAACTCCTTTTCTCTTGAATACAGCTATAAACTTTTGTTAAAGAAACATGTCAAAACAAAAAGATGAGTACATTTGCTTTCAAAATCTTTGAAAACTCTGATTTAATAAGTGGTATCCATTCATTTCAAAATTATAACCTGGAGTTCATTTTATGAACTCAGAGTATAAGTGGTGTAAATTCTACATTATACCAGAATAACTGTGAAAATGGCCTAGAAGGAGAAATACTAACCTAAAAACTTAATTTGGTTAATAAGGATTTATCGTAAACTACTGAAGTCATTTAAAAATACTGCTTTGTGTTATTTCTAAATATCTTAATGTTCTGTGTCTTCAAAACCATTTATTCAGTGATGTGGTTAGTCACTGTGATTTGAAACTCCAAAATATCTGCACTCAATTAAGTCAACTGGGCCGGGTCCCTTGTGGTGTGGTGGTATGCATGGCTGCAAACAGCAGCCTTCCCCAAAGAGTAAGCAGCCCCGTTTCTTGCACGTGCCTAAGGCACCTGGGACAGCCCTTTCCAGAGGACATCTCTGGCCTCCTACTGCCCCCAATCTAGGCTCCAGACAGTTATTTAGGATGCCTTTGGAAAACTGCAAGGCATGGTAACCGGGATTCACATTGACAAAGTTATTATGTCCGTCTGCACCAAGCTGCAGTACAAGGAGCATGGGATTGGGTCCCTAGGCAGGGATAAATTTGAGTTCTATAGCTGCTACCAGATCTACATCTAAAAGAAGTAGGACTTTCCCAAGTTTATTTCTGTTGAATTTGAAGAGAGAGTGGCTGAACAGTTGAAATGTCAAATACAACCTCAATCCAAGTCCCATGGACACATGGCAGGCTTTGCACTTGTGAGGGCTTCCACGGTGCTGCTTTGTCCTTAATCATGTCCACCAATAAATCCTACTTGCCGTCTACCTAAAATAAGTAAATAAATAAAAGAAACCTCCAAAATACTGGATTGGCTCTTTTTCAGGAGGTAGAAATAGTGTTTTCAATATAGAGCTCCTTTAATCGGTACTACCAGAAAATCAAAACATTTTCTTATGTCTGCTTGGTTCTCAAATTTATTCTACGACCACACCCCTTCTCTGATTGCCAAAACCTAAATAAATAAAGTCTAAGTAATTCAATAAGGAATTTATGTCCTCTGCAAACCAAACCCAAGCAAACCTCTATGTCCTGTTACTTTTTTAACCCTCCAGATCTACCCTACTGTATTTCTGGAAACCACCACACCCTGTGGGCACTAAGCTTTCATTTACCTCCAACCCTTGCAAGCACCTGGAATTCCTATGCAACTCCTCTAACTGGGGAGATTTAGCTCTTTCTAAAGGCCAAGTTCCTATCATGCTAGTTCTGGGACATTACCTGTTAAGGCCATGCCCCTGTACCCACAAAAAGGAATACCTTCCTTAGGGATTTTCTGGTGTTCTGTCTTCCTACAGAAGAAGCTTCCTATAAGACTCTGTCATATTCTACCAAAAAAAAAAAAAAAACTATAATAATAGTTATTACTATCATTTGGGAAATTGAGCATGTACAAAGTGTTTTGTATTGAACTCAGCAGGAGAAAACAAGCAAACAAATTATTTGAGAAGAAAATTGAATTTTGTTTCCTAGAATGAAAGATCTGCGTTTTTCCAGATGGACGAGGATAAAATGGAAGATGCTGTTTTGTTTGGTTCTGTTATATTTTTCCATGCTGAAGAAGACATACAAATGACCAGCAGGAATATGAAAAGGTGCTCAACATCAGTAATCATCAGGGTAATGCAAATCAAAATCATAATGAGATGTCACTTCATACCTGTTAGGATGGTTATTGTTAATAGCAACAATAAAAAAGAAGTGTTGGCAAGGATGTGGTGAAAAGGGAATCCATATACACTGTAGGTGGGAATGCTAATTATTACAGCTGTTATAAATAATACTTTGGAGGTGTCTTAAAATTAGAAATTAAATTACCATATGATCCAGCAATTCAAATACTTTCGTACAGTTATGCTTCAGTATCCATGCACGAGTGGTTCCAGGATACCCCTCAGATATCAAAATCTGCGGATGGTGAAATGCCCTATAAAAAATGGCATAATATTTGCATATAATATATGAACATCTTCTTGTATGCTTTAAATCATCTCTAGGTTACTTACAATCCCCAATATAATGTAAATGCTATGTAAATTGTTGTTATACTTTATTTTTTAGCAAAAAAGAAAAAAATGGTGTATGCCATCAGTACAGATGCAAACATGATAGGCCCATCTACAAGTACACAAATGAGATGTGAGGTGAACAATGCTCCGACAAGTGCGGGAGTGACAGACTAAAATCTGTGAAGCGTCAAGTATGCCTGCTCATTAATGACTTCTTTCACTAGAATCATGCATAATATCTGGCAGATTCAAGTTTTGGTTTTTGGAACTTCATCTCATTTTTTGAATATTTTCAATCTGGGTTGAATCCCCAGATGCAGACCTCAAGGTTATGGAGGGCTGACATTACATGCAAAGAAACTGAACTTAGAATCTCAGAGAAATCTCTGCACTCCTATGTGCATTGTCTCACATTCATGAGAGCCAAAGTATGAAAACAGCATACGTTTTTAACCCACCTTCAATGGGTACATGAATTAAAAACTTAAGGTATTTATACAATGGAATATATTCCATCCTTAAAAAAAGAAGAAAGACAAAATACTTCTTTTATTTTTATTAAGATTTTGGATGTTGGTAAATGAGAAAGACTGACCGGTCATTTTCCTTTATTATAATATGCTTGTCATGTTTTGTATCATTATTATCCAGATTGAATAAGTTAATAAGTAGATTCTCTCTTTTTTTTTGTTCATTGGTAAGTGTTATTTAGGTATTATGTTTTTCCTTCTATATTGGAAGGATTTCACAAGTAATTCTATTATAACTAGAGACTGGTTTGTAGGGATGTTTACATATTAGAGATTCTATTTTATGCCTTAATTATAAATTATTATAGCATCTTTTTATTCTTGGGTCATTTTTTTATTAGTTGCTCAAGACAATACAATGATCTTGACACATCATACATTTAATTCAAATAGGATATGAATTCTCATTTTTCCACGTGTACAGATTGCAGGATCACATTGGTTATACATCTATGTGTATATATACAGCAATCCTAGTGTCAGTTGTATTCTGCTGCCCTCCCTATCCCCCCTCTCCTCCCCTGCCCTCCCCTCCCATCACTATTCTCTACCCATTCTACTGTGATACTTCTCTCTCTCTCTCTCTTTTCTTCCCTTCCCCCTCACACCATCGTATATGTATTTTGTGAACCCATGAGGGTCTCCTTCCGTCTTCCATGCAATTCCCCTTCTCCCTCCCTTTCCCTCCCACCTCTTTTCCTTGTTTTGTGGTAATCTTCTTCTCATGCTCTTCCTTCCTACTCTGTTTTGAGTCACCTCCCTTATATCAGAGAAGACGTTTGGCATTTGTTTTTTAGGGATTGGCTAACTTCGCTTAGCATAATCTGCTCTAGTGCCATCCATTCCCCTGCAAATGCCATGATTTTGTTATTTTTTAGTGCTGAGTAATATTCCATTGTGTATAAATGCCACATATTCTTTTATCCATTCATCTGTTGAAGGGCATCTGGGTTGGTTCCATAGTCTAGCTATTGTGAATTGTGCTGCTATGAACATTGATGTAGCTGTATCCCTGTAGTATGGGGAATAGCTGGGTCAGATGGTGGTTCCATTTGGGGTCATTTTTTTATATACTATGTTCCCTCAGATGTTTTTTTTGTATCTGGATTTTAAATGTATTTTACTAATGCTGTTATAATCTTTTTAAAATATCTGATCAATACTGATGTGTGCCTTTATTCCTGATAATTTTTCTCTTCTTGCTATATCTTGATCAATTTTAGCATGAGTTTGTATTTTGGTGTTCTTTCCATTCAAAAAATATTGATTTTATTCATCATCTCTACAATAGGTTATTTTCTACATCATTAATTTCTGGTCTTATCTGTTTTCCTTTCTCCCTTCTATATTATATGAATGTAATTTGTTGTTCTTCCACTTCTTGAGATTAATGAATAGAACATTGCTTTTAAGACTTTATCTTATCTAATATACATTTAACATAAAGACTTTTTTTTCTTTTATTGTGGTAAAATTGACATAAACAAAAGCCAGAGATATTTCTTGATGCCTATTGATAGATGGTTCTACTTGCATAGCCATCATCACAATCAAGATATAGAACACCAGAAAGTTTTCTTAGGTTTTTTTCTTGCATTTCTTCAACTCTGAGAGACAACTACTATCCTGATTTCTAACTCCATAAGTTTTGCTTGTTCCAATTCTAAATAAGTAAAACTATAGACTATACCATTTGTGCATTTATTCTTTCTTTCAAAGTGTTGCATTTATTATCTTTAAAATGTCTGCTCTTTAAAATAGAAATAAAATTTGTAAACAGTAAAATCACAAATCGTAAATGCCCAATTAAATGACTTTTGACAAATGTGTAACCATCTTCTCAATTAAGATATAGAATGATCTATCATCTGAGGAAGGCCCCTAATGCAACACTTGGCAACCCCTACTCTGATTTATATCATGGAAATTACTTTGCTTTTTTGTTAAATTTATAATGGAATTATATAGTATGTTTTTCTTGTATTCAGCTTCTTTATTTTAATATTTTGTAGATGCATCACTGTTGTAGCATATATCAACAATGCAATCTCTCACGGTGCTGAGAAATATTCCACTATAACAATATACTATAAATTGTTTTGTGAAATTATGTATATTGTTTATCTCCTGTTAATGGACCCATTGATTCCCCTCCCACCCACGAGTTATTGCTCATTATGAATATGGCTGCTTTAAACATTTTTATGCAAGTTTATTTGTGGATACATTTTTTCATTTCTCTGTAATAAATCCCTAGAACTACTGGATCATAGGATAGATGTATGTTTACTCTTGTAAGAAACTGCAATATAGTTTTGTTTTTTTTAATTTCCTAAGTAATTGAATCACTTTAGTGAACTACTATTAATGCATGCATTTCAACATCCTCTACATCTCACTCAGCACCTGAAGATTATTTGTTTGTTATTGATGTTCCTTTGGCATGATGAGTGGCATAGCCTTGTTTGGCCACATGGGCAGGGAGGTATAAAAGACTGCTGCAAAGTTTAGAGAATTCTCCTTAAGCCAAGTTTCACTGAATAA
Source organism: Marmota monax (assembly GCF_021218885.2). Taxonomy (NCBI): domain Eukaryota; kingdom Metazoa; phylum Chordata; class Mammalia; order Rodentia; family Sciuridae; genus Marmota; species Marmota monax. Next base: position 3,108,470 of record NW_026692881.1, read on the forward strand.
AATTCAGTGTTTCAGTCCAGCATTGAAACATACCTTCATGTGAGTAAGAATGATGCTAGGGGTCTATGCTGAAAGTATCTTTTTCCTTCACACTCTTTCTCCTTTTTCTGCTGCTAGACCATAATTTTTGCTTTACACAAATATGGTCTGAAGGAGCAGTGTGCTTCTTTTCTATTATTACTATTGTAATCTTTGCAATGGAGACAATCATTGATTGATGTGCAAGTATTGAATTGAACTTCCCAGATTTAATCTTTGGCCTGATAAGTTGGACTCTTGCTTTAGTTTTCAGAACTTGGTTATTTTACCTAAACTGTAAATGTCCTAGCCCACGGTTATTTGCAATGTTCATTTATTATCCTTTTAATATCTGTTCGACTTGTAATGACTGCCTATTTTTTTTTCTTTCTTTCTTTTTTTTTGTGTGTGAGTATGTGTACATGCTGGGGATGGAATTCTGGGCCTTCTGCACAGTAAGCATTCACTCTATCATTTTGCTACATTCCCTAATTATTTTGAATAGTGTTCTTATCTTTCTCTGTGTCTCCCTTTCACTGGGGATTGGGAGGATGGGTGGTGTGTTTGCATATATTCACATACATATAACTTTTCTGATTAGTCTTATTAATGTCATATCAATTGCATTATTTTTCCAAAGACTGTGGCCTTTCTTAATTTGCTTTATTGTATGTTTTCTATTTCTTGATTTCTTCTTCTTTATTGCTTACTTCATTTTTATCTATGCTATTTAATTTGATCCTTTTTTCTAGATATTTCTGGTGGAATCTTAGATCATTGATTCTTAAAACTCCCTTCTTTTCTAATATAAGCATATACATCTGTAAATTATCTTCTAAACCTTGTTTTGGCTGCATCCACCAAACATTCTTATGTTGTATTTTCACTTTTAGTTAAAAATGTTTTACACTTGATCTTAGCCAAAAGGCCGAGAAGCGATTAAAAATGTTTTAAAATTCCTTCTTATTTCCTTTTTAACCTGCATGTCATTTAGAAGAGTAATGTTAATCATCAAAAATATAATATTTCCTAGATTTCTTACTGAAAATTTTAATTTTATTCTATTCTGATTAGAGAAAAAACTAAGACTTTATACTCTAAAAACCATTATAAGGTTTTTCTTTTTGAAGGTTTTTATGTGCACTTGGAAGGGATGTTATTCTGAAATTGTTCAATGTCTGTAAATATCAATTAGTTTAACATTGTTCATAGTGTCTTATGAACAATTCTTATATATTCCTAATGATTTTTATTTTATATATATTAGTTATTGAAAGAGGAAAGTTCCCATCATCAATGATAATTGTAGACTTGTCTACTTCTCTCTTGCTATTTTTACTTCAGTCATTTGAAGCTTAGATATTTTATCATTACATGACATTTTTAAGTTTAAAATCATCCTTCTTCTTGAAATCTAGTTAGTTTAATGTTAATCTATCCATTATTTTATAATTAAGACTCATCCCTTATGGTGCATATTTTTCTTATATTTGCTTTCAAATTTTTCTATCCTTGTTCATTAAACAGCCTCCTTTCAAAATAATGTAGTTGAAGAACTTGTTTTTTATTTAATTTGACAAATTTTATTTGCATGTTAGTCTATTTACAGGTAATTATATACATGACTATTTTAGGTCCACCATTTTGCTATTTGTTGTTTTAATATTTTTACAGGTGAAGACTGTGGTGCTTAAATGAAATCATTTGACCCCACCATTATGAATAATCTTCCTCCTCGGGGATTCAGGGAACTAAGTTCAACAGCAACATTTCCCACTGGCTAAATAATGACACCCTAGACTACTTCAGGAATGACTACTTATCTCATGAATGGGCTTTCAGAAACTTTATAGAAAAAGTTCCTCTGCACCATCTTGTGATACCATTAGGGAGTAGATGAGCAGGTCTTACATGGTAATTCACCCTGGCATTTCAGTTTCCCTTAACCCCTGGATATTTCTCTGTATAATACCAAATAAATGTTATCATCTCACCTTCTATAATTGTGGGCTACATTTAGGTTCATATTTCAATCAATCAACAAAGGACATGCATAATCCTACCCCAGCTTATACAAGCAATCAGGGATCTCTCTTTAAGGTACCCATATAAAAAAATTTAGCCAAAATAGTTCTGTTTCTTCCACCCTTTTTCAATATCCTTAGAATTATTTTCCAAATATATCCCATAGATTTCTACAGATACAAATCAAAAAAATTTTGAAAAAATTGGGGGGATTCTGGTATGTATTCATGGGACGTATTTGGACCTAATCCATAGAACCTGCTAGAAATTAAGCCGACTTTGTGTACAAGAGCAAGACCTCTAACAGAGTTGTTGTGAGTGGGTCATATGAAGGAGCAGTACTGTATTTCAAGACATCTTAAAAAATACCATTTAGCTTCTTCTAAATTCAAGGGAAAGGGGATTGCTTCTATTTGAAAAGGAGATTCAGTGATAAGAATTTGACCAGTTGTCACTTTCTCAATTATCAAGGCCCCACTATTTCCCAATCAACACCTTAACGTTAACAATAGAGACTTTCCAAGGTTATAAATTAATTCATATTGTAATCTGGCTACTCACAAGCTTCCTACTTGGCCTTGTTTTTCAGAAACTTCGATCCTATAGCTATCAGAGATTGTAGACTTATTCCCACAATTTAAGGCAAGAATTTAAAAACTTGAGTTTAAAATTTTCTTTCTGCACATTTTTTTCAGTAACATAGAATCTAACAATCTCACCTAACAATCTCACAGTTCCAATATTCTATTTCCATCAAGTGCCGTTTGGCATTAAAAAGCTTTATTGACACTTAATTCCAGGTGACCGCCAGTGACAGTTCAAGTAACAGCATTTTATAGGCTATCAGTGCATTTGCTACTAGTCTTAAAGTCATGCATGTCTCCAAATCTAGTCCAATATGAGAACCAGTCCAGATCTGTATCTCTAAGCTTCTGTGGGCCACAACCCACTTCTGATATTAGTCATTCAATCAACCAGAAGTCAGTCACAGAAGCAGACTATAGGTGCTATGAGATAAGAGAATAGGAATTGGCTTCATATAGTTTTGAGAGGAGGTGGGGAAATCAAAGTCCAGAAAGCAGAGTTGAGGGACCAGAGTTGGGAGGAATCCGTTTTTTTTTTTTTTTTTTTTTTAAATATTGGTGTGAAGAGTTAAGTCAGAGTTTGAAACAAACAAACAAACAAACAAAAAAGCATGAGTGGATGATGTATAAGGAACTTCATGGGAAGCTCTGAATTCCTAGGTTAACTACAGCCTCTATGCATCTGCACCTGGGCATCTGGTACTGGATGGCTCTGTGCTGCTAAACTAAGAGCTCTCAGAGAATCTGAACCTATGTGACCACTGCAATGAGATTACAAATGCAACACAGCTCTTGCCTAAATCATTCTTAATCCACTTGTCCTCATAAACCCAGATTTCATGACATAAGGAAGCCCAGACAATATGAAAATTAACTGAAGTTCTAGGTCCTCTGGACCAACTGAGAGCCCAGTCAGAAGACAGCTCCAACTTGCCAGCCAGTCATGTGACATATTCCTTCTGGAAACAGACTCAACAACTTCAGTCAAGCCTGTAGCTGATAATCGGGTAGAAAAGCAATGAGCTTTCCTCATCAAGTCAAGTCCAAATTATAGATTTATGAGCAAAATATAGGTTGATTATTGTTTTAAGCCAATCATCAACAAACTTTTTTTTTGTAAAGAACAAAATAGCAAACATTTTAAGCTATGAAGGCCACAGTGGTCTTTATTACATGTTCCTTTTTAAAAAATATATATAGTTTAAAAATAATAATTTTCAGAAATTTTCTGTTTTATTAGCTGCATAAGAATAGGCTATGGACTACATTTGTCTTATAAGAAATAGTTTACTATTCCCTATTTTGGGCCACTAAATTTTATGATGATTTGTGACACAGCAATAAATCAAAATGATCAGTTAAATAAATTGCACAAAGCTGAATTTGCAAAATTAAGAGGAAAAGAAAAAACAAAAAAGTACATATGCATATATGCTTGTGTGTGTGTTGTATGTATGTGTATAAACTCAGACACAAAGCGAGCTTCAGCAGAATTTTAATGATGACTTTGTTGACGAAGCATAGAAGATCAAAGACCAAACATGAGTACAACATCAATTTACAAAAAATCCTCATTAAAAAATATCTTATTCTAGGGAAGAGAGCAAATATTGAAACCCTGGTGTATTCTGAGATCTCTATGGTAGCATAACATACATTATTCATTTATCTTCATAAGAATCTTATGAAGGAGGTATTATCCCCATTTTTACCCTTAATCAAACTTGGATTAGAGAGGTCAAACAATTTTCTCAAGACTCCATGATTAGAAATAGCCAGAGCTTAGATTCAAACCCAATTCAATGTACCAAAGTCTAAAGTTGATGTTTTATTATTTATTAGTTATTCATTAAATAAAATAACTTCATAGTTTCTAAAGTCTGTTTTTCACCTTCTCTGCCAATTTTATAGAAGAAGAGCTAGAAATGCTGAGAGTTCATTAGAATTGTAGCAAAGCATGACTGGAATTAAAATAGCTCTCTCTTCTGCACCCTCTTCTCATCTCTACACTGGCTTAATTTTCAGCTGCAATTTATTAATATATATTTTAAATAACTGAAAACATTTTTATTTAATTAAGGCCTTAAAAATTTAGATATTATTTTTAGATTTTATTTGTCAGTTTTCTTCAGAATTCATATCAGTCAAAAATTTCAGCAAATGAATAAGATGTATATGTGTATATCTTTATTGAGATACAGAAAAAGAGAATTGTTCTATAGTTTGTACTGGAATGTCTCCAAAGGCTCTTGTGTTGAAGGTTTGGTCCCTAGCCAATGGCACTGTTGGGAGGTGATAGAGACCTAAGGAGGTGGAGCTACTTGGAGGAGGGGTGTCATTGGTTGTGTGTCCTTGAAGGGTGAATCTAGGCCTCTTCCTCTTTCTCTGATTTCCAGCTGCCATGAGGTAAGCAGGTTTGCTCTGCCTTGCCCTTCCACTATGTGGTTAGGTCTGCCTCACCACAGTCCACTGCAAGGAGTCAGCAGACCATGGGCCAAGATCTCTGAAATGGTGAGCCAAAATAAAATTTTACTCCTTTAAGTTGATTTTCTCAGATATGTTATCACAGTGGCAAAAAGTTGCCTAACACAATATGTAAAATATGTAAATATGTAATATTTGGAAGCATAGAAGACTCCATAGAAGGTATGCTGCTTTTGATTTGGGCACATTCCCCCGTGCAGACTTTTGGATTGTATATTTATGATACATTTTAAAAATTCATGTTAAACACTGTAAAACTTTATGTCTCAGGTTCAATGGAAATATATGTCAATCCATCTTTTGTGGCTGATCTTTTCTAAGTTCTCTAAATGAACATCAAGGTGGTCACTCTGTGAAAGTATTAAGTGCTCACAGAATCTGAGCTGAACTTCTGTCTACAGGAGCATCAAAAGATCACGAGAAGATTCTCATTCACCAAGAATGCATCTGTTTTTCTCATTCAGCAGAATAATTCTACAAAGTCCCAAGAGACTCTGTCGAGGCATAGATACAAGCCAAAGATCCTCCCATTTGAACTGCTGGCTTCACCAATTGTGGAGAAAAGTTTTGGAATAACAAAATCAAGAAGTTGGTACTTAGTCCATCCTCCCTTCACATAGGTCAGCCAGTGTGCTGGAATTTTCATTAACATTCATTATTATTTTCGTCTGGCCAAATACACTAAGAGTTAAACATGATCACATGCCTACTTCTGGCCAGTGAACTATGAGCCAAATCATGTACTATCTCTTCTACTGTTATCCGTCTTCTCTTTCTCTGCTAAACTGGTCACAGAAATTTATGTTTAGAGGGAAACCCTATAAGACCAAAGCATCCTGGAACACATGTACCACATGGAGGACAGAAATTCTGTATTGCCTCCCAGATCTGCAGCAGACTTTGAGTGAATGAGAAACAAACTGTTATTGAATCCAATTACTGGATCAAGATATTGATTTTTGTTTCTGCTGAACAACCTAATCTATCCTAATAAATAAACCTGGCACTTCCAAAGTGCTACATCTATCAGGATTATTCTTATTCTAATGAGTTTATCCAATGGATCCGTTAGTATGTCAGAATAGGGGAGTAAAAATACATTATTTCATTGTAAAATTTCTTTGTCTTCACCATCTTTGGGGTTCTTTATTAATTGCATTTCATTACCAGGTAGAGAGACCAATTATCAGTTAAAACTCTGGCCCTACATTGTTAACTTTTGAAGTTAACAGAAATATTTCTTAATCAATTTTTAGGAAGAATTATTTAATCATATGTCATATATCATTTTTTTCATCTCTCAGCTTTCTCCCATTCCTCTATATATCTAAGATTAAGTAAATACCAGCACTCCATTATACTATTATTTTTAAAACATCCTTCTTTGCATTTTTCTCCAAACTAACTTTAGAATTATTGAATTAAAAATTATGTTCCAATTTGATGTAATTGTGCTAATTTCATATGGTACACCAGGAATAGTAAAATTTTTTATAACATTTAGCTGAAGTATCTGGATACATGATTCATTTCAATAAATTCCTTTTCTTTATTTATCCCACCAAGATGTTATAGCTCTCTCTACAGAGATCTAACATACCTCTTCTTGTGTCTATCCCTAGTTTTTATAGATAATTTACTTCTGTTTTGAATGGAGTCTCCATTATTGCTAATGCCTTAATTGGATAATTTTACCTTTGATATAGCTAATGTTACTTTGGCTTTTTTTATTAATCTCTTACTGTTTACAAGAATTTTCATAGTATCAGTATCCATAATAGGTCAAAACTGGAAACAAATCAAATATCCAGACAAAGAGGAAAGAATAATTCTGCTATATTCACACATTGGAATACTACAATTAAAAAAGAGAAGTAAGCAGTGGTCCATTCAAATGCATCAGGGGTGAAGATGCCAAATTAAAAGAGCAAATGTTGTATGAGTCTACTCACATGAAATTGAGGAACCGGCAAAATAATATAGGTTGATAAAAATCAAAATAATGTTCTCTTTAAAGAGAGATTGACTGGGAGACAAGAGACAACTTGTGGGTGAAGGAAATATACTGTATCTTGATTTGGATAGTGGTTTCATAGGTGTATATATAGAAGCTATGTCTTTGTATCTATTTTGCTATATGCAAATTATAACATTAAAATACACATTCACACAACAAAGAAAATTAATCTAATAGGAATAGGGTGACAATGACCAGGGTAGGGCATGAGGGAAACTTCTGGGTTGGTGCAAATATTCTTGATCTGAGAGGTGGATATATGTCAACATAAGTTACAATTCATCAAGCTGTATGTAGTAATTTTATGGATTTTATGTGTTTTTATTTCAATAAAAATATCTTGATGCTAAGAAGTTATTTTTTCATCTCTTGAATTTTATTAGTATGAGATAATAATGCTCTGCATTATTTTTCTCTAATTTTATTTTTATCTTTTTTAAACTTTATTTAAATCTTTCATTCTAATTGCCAGAATTTTAAAAACACTACCTTTTGTTTCTACTTGAAAGTTCTATATCTACTTAATATTAATTATGAAATGAGTTTTGATTGAAAATGTATACTTTAAGACATAAAACAATATCTTTCTCTAAGAAAGAATATTGTAACCAACTTAAAAGGCAAATAAATAACTAGGATAACATATTCATACTATTTAATTTTGCCAAGTTAGAATAGAACTTAGACATCAGTTTCAAATAGTCTAACAAATTAGTGAGAAATTACCTTAAAACACAGTTTATAATAAAGAATAATCACCCAATTAATTATGAAAAATTTATTAGTATAATCTCACCAGTAATCAAAGGAACAAATTCAAATAGGAAAGCATTTTAATTATTCAGTTGATTACAGCTTAGTAGTCCCTGGTCCAGACTCTGGAATCATATGTTTTTCATGACTCAGTTTCTTATATATACTGTGAAAATAATGCTTTATTTTATAAAATAAGCATTATTTTCACAGTATATTATATATACTGTATATTATATATACTGTGAAAATAATATATAAATATACTGTATATTATATATACTGTGAAAATAATGCTGATAGCATTATTATTAAGGATCTTAAATAATATTCATAATGTACTATTGACTTATCTGACATATGACCAGTTCTCAGAAAATGTCAACTATTGTTATCATTATGGTTCCTAATTTTGGCAAAGGTGAGAGAATGTACATGACTCTGTGATGACACAGATGGCGAAACAGTGATGGTGAGCATGTGAAATCATTGCATCCTTCTGGAGAGCCACTTTGCAGATACGGATCTGAATTTTAAATGCATGTAACCCCAAAACCAAGAATCTCACTTCTATTGATGTACTTTTTTCTAAAAACAGACAGTCAGGTTTAAAAGTATTTCAAATATTTGTCCATTGCAGCATTTTTATTAAAGAAAAATAAAGCTTAGTTCTCAAGACTATTTCAACTTTTTTACTCTTTCCAGTCACATTAGGCCTTTGAATGACATTTTTTTTTACAAAAAAATATACTAGTTGTCTCTGCCTTAGTACCTTTATCTGTCTGTTTTCTCAGTATACAAAATTCTTTCTCAAGAGATTCACAATTCATTACTTCTCCTTGCTGATATCTTCCTTATACATCAGTCTCAGTAATACTACCTTTGATCACTCTATATAAATCATAATAATCTTCCTTCTCTACTAGATTCCCCCCCCGTCTTCTATTTTTTCTATTAAAGTAATGATGATTGTTAGATATAACCCTCAAATCCCAGTGTTAACACAACAAAGGGTATTTCTTATAAATAGGAAGCAATTGTGGATATTTAGTAGGTGATCCAAGAATCCAGTGTCTTTGAAATTTGTGATTCTGACTTCAGCAGTTGGATTCCAAGATTACCAAGAAAGTTAAAATCAAGGTCAGAGAACTTCCCAGGGATTTTTACATACTTCTTGGAAATGCTCCACTTCATATCTGTTCACATTTTATGGGCAGCAAGTAGCCACTATGCTGGCATCAAGTATTATCAAGCAGCCAGACAGACTAGAAAATGCAACCCCTTGCTGGAAAGTGGATGACCAACTATCATTCCACGCTAGAAATGGAAAAAGATTCTTTGGTGGATATATGGACATCTTCCACAAAGAGAATTCGATATATGTTCCAGCGTATTTAATTATTTGGTTATTCAATATTTGTATATTTTCCCTTTATTCCCCTAATACCATGTTATCTTCTCAAAGAAATAAATTTTATTTCCATATTGTTTGCTGTGATATCTCATCATAAAACAATGAAGAATGTGTGGAACACAAAGAATATTTATTATTTGAAAGACTATGATACATTCATGTGATTTAATAATAAATATCATTTTAAAAGATGAAGGTAATATGCACATAATACTGTTAAACTTTCAGTATCATGTTTAAAAAGCAGTGGTGAAGGATAACATCCTAAAGCTTTCCACCTGAGGTTGGCAGACAAGACTCAGTTTCTCAACATTAAATATGGTATTACTTATAAATTTTTCATCAGAATTGTTTAACAAGTTGAGGAAGTTCCCCTCTGTTCCTAGTTTACTGATAATTGTTATCACAAATCGATTTTGGATTTTGTAAATGCTTTTTCTGCACCTATTTATGTGAGTTGAATTTTTCTTTATTATCCCATTAATAAAATACATAACATTTACTGATTTTCTAACATTGAATCAGCCCTGCATAGTAGGAAAAAAATCTTATTAGTTTAGATGTTGAAAGTCCCCAAAGGTTTATATAGTAAGCCTTGGTCTTCAGGGTGGCATTAAAGAGAAGTGTTGTGAACCATTAAAAGGTTTAAAATAGTGGTACATCATGAGTTTATTGGAATACTATCCTCGAAAATGTCATAAACCTTGTCAGAGTAGAACTCCCAACTACTCACCCCACAGGATTATCAGGTACCTGAGCAGGACCACCGGCATCAGCACCCTCGCAGAACTTTCAACCACCCACCTGAGCTGAAATCCCAGACACCATTCCCACATAGAATATCCAGCTGCTACCCATGTGCAGGATCTCCGGCTGCCACTCCCATGTGGACTCCCATCTACCAATGTGGGGATCCCCCTGTTGCATCCATCCTGGGACTCCGCAGCAATTGAGATATTCCCCTACGCGTGGTAGCTTGCTTGTACCAGGGCACATCACACAGGCTCTGAAGCAACAGCCACAAAACTGCATACCATAGAGCTCACCTCTAAACACACTGCCCAAAGCCATCGTCCAGCTCCCATCACCGGCCCGACACTCCATTCCTAAAATCAGCCACCTCCATCTTGGGTCACCTTCATCACCATCTTTAGTGGGAGAAACTGCCAGTTTGGAACTCAGGCTGATCAAGTACCCATAGTTTCTAACTCTCTTCTCTACCCAGCAGCCGCTAACCTGGAACAGTGACTTTCCAATAAAAAAACAGCACTCTTCGACAGGTGTGTAGCCACCAAAGGGCAATACACAAGACCTCTGAAGATAAAAGACCCTTATTAGGAAGTAGAAAGGGAGAGGGTGAGTGAGAGACACTTTAGGGACTAACATAGAGACAGGAACTGTGAGGTCTATAGGTGAGATAAGAAGATAAGACCAAGCACCCATGTCACCAGAGCAGGCCCCAGAGGAGATTCTTCCAGTCTCTCTTCCATGACCAATGGGTGCCACACCCCACCTCCAGGTGCTCTTCACACAAGACCATCCTCTCACCCTGGTAACATTCACCATCCAGAGTGGGGAGATACCAGCTAACAATAGACAGCCACACCTATTGAATGAGAAGGGAAGAAGGAAAGATACCCATCTCCAACCAAAACAATCCTTGTTTCTTCCTTTGAGATATTTTTTCCTTCTTCTTCTCTCTCTCTCTATTCTCCTGCCCTCACATCCCCAACCTATGTGAAACTAAGTACTTTTCTTGAATTAGGATACTGAGGACTTGGATGTCTGAATAGTATATTATAGTTGTGTTGTAAAATTCTTTATTTTCCTCCCATTTTTACTATTTTAAATTTTTTATTTACTTTTTTTTGTTTTCTTTTTTAAAAATTTTTTATTGTTGGTTGTTCAAAACATTACATAGTTCTTGATATATCATATTTCACACTTAGATTCAAGTGGGTTATGAACTCCCATTTTTACCCCGTATACAGATTGCAGAATCATATCAGTTACACATCCATTGATTTACATGTTGCCATACTAGTGTCTGTTGTATTCTGCTGCCTTTCCTATCCTCTACTATCCCCCCTCCCCTCCCCTCCCCTCTTCTCTCTCTACCCCCTCTACTGTCATTCATTTCTCCCCCTTGTATTATTTTTCCCTTTCCCCTCACTTCCTCTTGTATGTAATTTTGTATAACCCTGAGGGTCTCCTTCCATTTCCATGCAATTTCCCTTCTCTCTCCCTTTCCCTCCCACCTCTCATCCCTGTTTAATGTTAATCTTCTTCTCATGCTCTTCGTCCCTACTCTGTTCTTAGTTACTCTCCTTATATCAAAGAAGACATTTGGCATTTGTTTTTTAGGGATTGGCTAGCTTCACTTAGCATAATCTGCTCTAATGCCATCCATTTCCCTGCAAATTCTATGATTTTGTCATTTTTTAATGCAGAGTAATACTCCATTGTGTATAAATGCCACATTTTTTTATCCATTCGTCTATTGAAGGGCATCTAGGTTGGTTCCACAGTCTTGCTATTGTGAATTGTGCTGCTATGAACATCGATGTAGCAGTGTCCCTGTAGCATGCTCTTTTTAGGTCTTTAGGGAATAGACCGAGAAGGGGAATAGCTGGGTCAAATGGTGGCTCCATTCCTAGCTTTCCAAAAAAACTCCATACTGCTTTCCAAATTGGCTGCACCAATTTGCAGTCCCACCAGCAATGTACAAGTGTACCCTTTTCCCCACATCCTCGCCAGCGCTTGTTGCTGTTTGACTTCATAATGGCTGCCAATCTTACTGGAGTGAGATGGTATCTTAGGGTGGTTTTGATTTGCATTTCTCTGACTGCTAGAGATGGTGAGCATTTTTTCATGTACTTGTTGATTGATTGTATGTCCTCCTCTGAGAAGTGTCTGTTCAGGTCCTTGGCCCATTTGTTGATTGGGTTATTTGTATCTTATTGTCTAATTTTTGGAGTTCTTTGTATACTCTGGATATTAGGGCTCTATCTGAAGTGTGAGGAGTAAAGATTTGTTCCCAGGATGTAGGCTCCCTATTTACCTCTCTTATTGTTTCTTTTGCTGAGAAAAAAACTTTTTAGTTTAAGTAAGTCCCATTTGTTTATTCTAGTTATTAACTTTTGTGCTATGGGTGTCCTATTGAGGAATTTGGAGCCCGACCCCACAGTATGTAGATAGTAGCCAACTTTTTCTTCTATCAGACTGCGTGTCTCTGATTTGATATCAAGCTCCTTGATCCATTTTGAATTCACTTTTGTGCATGGCAAGAGAAAGGGATTCAGTTTCACTTTGTTGCATATGGATTTCCAGTTTTCCCAGCACCATTTGTTGAAGATGCTATCCTTCCTCCATTGCATGCTTTTAGCCCCTTTATCAAATATAAGATAGTTGTAGTTTTGTGGATTGGTTTCTGTGTCCTCTATTCTGTACAATTGGTCCACCCGCCTGTTTTGGTACCTGTACCATGCTGTTTTTGTTACTATTGCTCTGTAGTATAGTTTGAAGTCTGGTATCGCTATACCGCCTGATTCACACTTCCTGCTTAGCATTGTTTTTGCTATTCTGGGTCTTTTATTTTTCCATATGAATTTCATGATTGCTTTCTCTATTTCTACAAGAAATGCTGATGGGATTTTGATTGACATTGCATTAAACCTATAGAGAACTTTTGGTAATATCGCCATTTTGATGATGTTAGTTCTGCCTATCCATGAACAGGGTATATTTTTCCATCTTTCTTCTTCTATTTCTCTCTTTAGGGTTCTGTAGTTTTCATTGTATAAGTCTTCCACCTCTTTTGTTAGGTTGATTCCCAAGTATTTTATTTTTTTTGAGGATATTGTGAATGGAGTGGTTGTCCTCATTTCCATTTCAGAGGATTTGTTGCTGATATACAGGAATACCTTTGATTTATGCATGCTGATTTTATATCCTGCCACTTTGCTGAATTCATTTATTAGCTCTAATAGTTTCTTTGTAGACCCTTTTGGGTCTGCTAGGTAAAAATATGGAACGCTTCACGAATTTGCGTGTCATCCTTGTGCAGGGGCCATGCTAATCTTCTCTGTATCGTTCCAATTTTAGTATATGTGCTGCTGAAGTGAGCACTTTAAATTTTTTTATTTGTCATAATATATATGTGTGTTTGTTTTATGTACTGTATTCTCTTCCATCTTACTTGTCTACCCAAAATTACTTCTTCTCCTGCTACTAACCTTCTTTAGATTCCTCTTCACACTTCCTAAGACATAATAACTCTGTATCTTCACCTTCTACCTCCTTAGCATATCATTCCACACCTCACCCCCCGGTTCTTTGTCTACCATTACAAACTGTAAACGATTTTGCAAACATACTGATTATATTGTAGATAATAATTGGATTCAACATTTCTGTACATTGTGACCAAACTGTAAACACCTTAATAGCAACTATTTGACTTAAGGTTCTATATTGTTTACATTGGGATCTGTTAACATTTTCCCCGCTTTCAAAGGAGGGGTATTGGAACCCTACAGGGGCACTATAAGCCTATAGGGTAAAAACAGTAATGCCTTGGATCCACAGTGCTAGAAAGGAAGACATAAAATCAACATGAAAAGACAAGGGAAGAAAATACCCACAAACAAATCAAGATACTACATTATTAGAATCCATGGCCAGCACAGCAGAAGAAATGACAGAGAAGGAATTCAGAATGTATGTAATTAAAATGTTCCATGAATTAAAGGATGATATAAGAGAGTAAATACAGGTAACAAAAGATTATTTCAATAAAGACCTACATAAGCAAATACAGGAAGCAAAACATTACTTCAATAGGGAAATAGAAGATCTAAAAACAAACAAACAAACAAACAGAAATCCTTGAAATGAAAGAAAGAATAAACAAAATTTAAAGTTCAATTGAAAGCATCACCAACAGAGAACCTCAGACAATGAAGACAAAATATGTAATCTTGAAAAGAATGTAGACCACACAGTGAATATGGTAAGAAACCATGAGCAGAACATTCAAGAAATATGGGATAGCATCAAAAGACCAAATTTAAGAGTTACTGGGATAGAGGAAAGCATAGAGTTCCAAACCAAAGGAATGAAAAATCCATTCAATGAAATAATATCAGAAAATTTTCCAAACATGAAGAATGAACTGGAAGGCTTACAGGATGCCAAATGTACAAAATCACACCAGATCCACACCAAGGCACATTACAATGAAAATGCCTAGCATACAGAATAAGGAGAGAATTTTAAAAGCCATGAGAGAAAGAAATAAGATTACATATAGGGGTTAACCAATTTGATATGTGCGGATTTTTCAGCCCAGACCATGAAAGCTAAAAGATCCCGGAACAACATATATCAAGCTCTGAAAGAAAATGGATGCCAAACAAGAATCTTATATCCAGAAAAATTAAGCTTTAGATTTGATGATGAAATAAAAAAAACTTCCATGATAAACAAAAGTTAAAAGAATTTACAACTAGAAAACCTACATTACAGAACATTCTCAGAAAAATATTCCATGAAGAGGAGATGAAAAAGAACCATGAAAATCGGTTGAGGGAAGTATTACACTAAAGGAAAATCTAATCAAGGGAGAAACCAAGTCAAGTTAAATACCAAAAATAAATAAAAATGGCTGGGTATACAAATCATGTCTCAATAATAACCCTGAATGTTAATAGCCTAAACTCACCAATCAAAGACAGGCTAGCAGACTGGATGAAAAGGAAAAAAAAAAAAAAGACCCAACAATATACTGCCTCCTGGGACTCATCTCATAGGAAAAGACATACACAGACTGAAGGTGAAAGGTTGAAAAAAATCGTAAAACTCACATGGATTGCAGAAACAAGCAGGGGTTTCCATCCTAATATCAATAAAGTAGACTTCAAGCCAAAGTTAATCAAAAGGGATAAAAAAGGACACTTCATACTACTCAAACAAACCATACACCAACAAGACATAACAATTATAAATCTATATGCCCCAAAGAATAGAGTATCTATCTTCATCAAACAAACTCTTATCAAGTTCAAGAGTCAAATATACACAACACAATAATGTGGGGTGACATTAACACACCTCTTTTACCACTGGATACATCTTCCAAACAAAAGCTGAACAAAGAAACTATAAAACTCAATAATAGAATCAATAACTTGGACTTCACTGACATATATAGAATATTTCATCCTTTAATGAATGAATACACCTTTTTCTCAGCAGTACATAGATCCTTCTCTAAAGTATATCATATATTATGCTACAAAGCAAATCTTAGTAAATACAAAAAAAGCAGAGATACTACCCTGAATTCTATCAGACCATAATGGAATGAAATTAGAAATCAATGATAAAATAAAAATAAAAACTATTCAAACAGGTGGAGACTAAATAATATGCTATAAATGAACAATGGGTTGCAAAATACATCAAGGAGGAGATTAAAAAATCTTAGAGGTAAATGAGAACACTGATACAACATATCAGAATCTCTGGGATACTATGAAGGTAGCACTAAGAAGAAAGTTCATTGCATGGAGTCCATTCCTCAAAAAAAGAAAAAAGTCAACAAATAAATATCCTAATGTTACATGTCAAAGTCCTAGAAAAAGAAGAACAAGTCAACAGAAAAGCAATAGAAGACAAGAATTAATTAAAATCATGGCTCAAATTAGTGAAATTGAAACAAAAAAAAATTGCATAAATTGCCAAAACAAAAATTTGGTTCTTTGAAAAAAATAAATAAAACTGACAAATCCTTAGCCATGCTAACAAAGGAGAGAGAAAACTCAAATTACTCACATATGTGATGAAAAAGAAAATATCACAACAGACAATACAGAAATATAGAATATAATTAGAAATTATTTTGAAAACTTGTACTTCAATAAAATAGAAAATATTGAAGGTATTGACAAATTTCTAGAGTCATATGATTTGCCCAAATTGAATCAGGATGATATATAAAATTTAAACAGATCAGTTTCAAGCAACAAAATAGAAGATGCCATCAGAAGCCTACCAACCAAGAAAAGCCCAGGACTGGATGGATACAAGCTCTGAGTTCTATAAGACCTTTAAAGAAGAATTAATACCAATACTCTTTAATTTATTTCAGGAAATAGAAAAAGAGACATCACTTCCAAACTCATTCTATAAGGCTAATTTCACCCTGATTCCAAAACTAGGCAAAAGCACAACAAAGAGAGAAAATGTCAGACCAATATCTAAGGGTTTGTCAATTTTTTTTGCATCTAATTTATATAGATGCAAAAATTCTTAATAAAATCCTGGAAAGTTGAATACAAAAACATATCAAAAAGATAGTGCACCATGATTAAGTGGGGTTTATCCCAGAGATACAAGGTTGGTTCAACCTACAGAAATCAATAAATGTAATTCATCACATCATGACTTAAAGATAAAAATCATATGATCATCTCAATAGATGCAGAGAAAGCATTTGACAAAATACAGCACCACTTCATATTCAAATCACTAGATAAACTAGGGATAACAGGAGCATATCTCAACAACATAAAAGCTATCTATGCTAAGCCCCAGGCCAACATCATTCTAAATGGAGAAAAATTGAAATCATTCCCTCTAAAAACTGGAACAAGACAGGAATGCCCTCTTTCGCCACTTCTCTTTAACATAGTTCTTAAAACACTGGCCAGAGCAATTAGACACATGAAAGGAATTAAAGGGATAGAGAAAGGAAAAGAAGAACTCAAATTAGCACTATTTGCCAATGATATGATTCTATACCTAGAAGACCCAAAGAGTTCCATCAGAAAACTTCTAGAACTAGTTAATGAATTCAGCAAAGTAGCAGGTTATAAAATTAACACCCATAAATCAAAGGTATTTCTGTATATCAGTGACAAATCCTCTTAAAGAGAAATGAGGAAAACTACCCCATTTACAATAGGTTCAAAAAAATAAAATACTTGGAAATCAACTTAACAGAGATTAAAGATTAAAGATATCTAGAGTGAAAACTACAGAATGCTAAAGAAAGAAATTAAAGAAGACCTTAGAAGATGGAAAGATCTACCTTGTTCTTGGATAGGCAGAATTAGTATTGTGAATGTGACCATACTACCAAAAGCACTATACAGATTTAATACAATCTCAATCAAAATCCCAATAACATTTTTCATAGACATAGAAAAAGCAGTCATGAAATTCATCTGGAAAAATAAGAGACCTAGAATAGCTAAACCAATCCTTAGTAAGAACAGTGAAGCAGGTGGCATCACTATACCAGACCTTGAACTATACTACAAAGCTATAGTAACAAAAGTAGCATGATATTGGCACCAAAATAGACCTGTAGACCAATGGTACAGAATAGAGGACACAGAGACAAACCCACATAATTACAGTTATCTTGTATTAGACAAAGGTGCCAAAAACATACATTGGAGAAAAGATAGCTTCTTTAACAAATGATACTGGGAAAACTGGAAATCCATATGCAACAAAATGAAATTAAATTCCCATCTCTCACCATGCACAAAACTCAACTCAAAGTGGATCAAGAACGACCTAGGAATTAAACGAGAGACACTGTGCCTATTAGAATAAAAAGTAGACCCCAATCTCCATCATGCCAGATTAGATCCCAATTTCTTTAGTAAGACTCCTATAGCATAAGAATTAAAATAAAGAATCAATAAATGGATGAATTCAAACTAAAAAAGCTTCTTCTCGGCAAAAGAAACAATCAGTGAGGTGAATAGAGAGCCTACATTTTGGTAGCAGATTTTTATCACATGCA
Source organism: Marmota monax (assembly GCF_021218885.2). Classification (NCBI taxonomy): domain Eukaryota; kingdom Metazoa; phylum Chordata; class Mammalia; order Rodentia; family Sciuridae; genus Marmota; species Marmota monax. The sequence continues at coordinate 3,126,583 of NW_026692881.1, forward strand.
CACCTGATAGAGCATTAATCTAAAATTTATAAAGAACTCAAAATCTTAACACCAAAAAAAATTACCCAATTAATAAATGGGCTAAGGAGCTGAACAGACACTTCTCAGAAGAAGAAGTTTAATTGATAAACAAATATATGAAAAATGTTCAACATCTCTAGCAATTAGAGATGCCAATCAAAACTACTCTAAGATTTCATCTCACTCCAGTCAGAATGGCAGCTTTTATGAAGAAAAACAACAATAAGTGTTGGCAAGGATGTGGGGAAAAAGGCACACTCATACATTGCTGGTGGGACTATAAACTGGTGCAGCCAATATGGAAAGCAGTATGGAGATTTCTTGGAAAACCGGGAATGGAACCACCTTTTGACCCAGCTATCCCTTAGTTTATACGACAGAAACACGACCACAACAATATTTATAGCAGCACAATTCACAATAGCTAAACTGTAGAACCAAACTAGATACTCTTCAGTAGTTGAATGGATAAAGAAAATGTAGTATATATACAAAATTAAGCCATAAAAGAGAATAACATCGTGCCATTTACAGGTAAAAGAATGGAGTTAGAGAATGTAATGCTAAGTGAAGTTAGCCAATCCAATAAACCAACTGCCGAATGTTTTCTCTAACATAAGGAGGTTGATTCATAATGGGGTTGGGGGCAGAACATGAGAGGATTAGACAAACTCTAGTAGGGCAAAGGGGTATGAGGGGAATGGAGGGGCATGGGGGTAGAAAAGTCAGTGGAATGAGATGGATATCTTTACCCTAAGTATATATATGAAGAAACAAATGGTGTGAGTATACTTTGTGTACAACCAGATATATGAAAAATTGTGTTCTATATATATAATATGAAATGTAATCATTCTGCTGTCATATATATCAAATTAGAATAAAAAATAAACTAATTTTAAAAAATGTAGACCTTAATCTTTCTCTCTTCCTCCATCTATGCTTTCCGGCTTAAGATGAGAGCACTTGCTCTGATACACATTTCTGCCATGGTATACATCAAGAATCCTCTCCAGAGGCCCCATCCAATGGGGGCAGCCAGTCTTGGACTTGAACCTTCAGAATTGTGTGCCAAAAAAAATTTTATTAACTTGATAAGTAATCCATATTTCTGTATTTTGTTATAGTGATATAACACTGAATAATACAGTCATGGTTGTGATTTTTTAGAGTTTATTCAGTTTTATTTTCTAATATTTGTTGAAAATTTTTGCATTTAGTCCATGAGAGATATCAGTTTGAAGTTTCCTTCTAAAGTCTTTTTCTGATTTTGGTATTAGAGTAATACTAACCACATAGAAGAGATGTGTACCCCTTCCTCTTTTCTATCTTCTAGTAGAGATTATAGAGAATTGATATAATCCCTTTCTAGATTTCCTTGCTTATAAAGTGTGATTATTTTTTGTATTAATATGTTTTGATGCCTCTTAAAATTTTGTGTATTTACTGTACGTTATTTGTGTGTGTGTGTGTGTGTGTGTGTGAGAGAGAGAGAGAGAGAGAGAGAGAGAGAGATAGATTAGACTGAGATTCCCATAAAACATCTTATGGTTATAATGTTTACTTGAAACTGATAATGACTAAACTTCAAGCACATAAAAAAACTTTGTATCTTAATTCTCCTACATATAAAGTTACCAATGTCATAATTTACACACTTTATACTTTGTGTATTCATTAGCAAACTATTATAGATATGGCTATTTTTAATACTTTTGTGTGTACACTTTTATTAGAGTTAGGATGATTTATTCACTATCATTTGTATTCTGAATTTTAGCATATTCCTAATTTTCAGTGAGTTTTATACTTTTACATGTTTTCCTGATGTTAATTAGCAAACTTAATTTCAATTTAAAGAAATCTTTTTAATTTATTGCTGTTGTTGGGTTATTTTTCAGGCATGTCTAGTGGCAATGAATATCTTGAGTTATTGTTTGGAAAAGCCTTTATCTCTCCCTTGATCTTTCAAGGGCAGCCTTGCCAGAATGTTCTCAGTTGTCTTTTTTTTCTTTTTTCTTTCACTTTTAATATATGATCTTACATTTCCTCTGGCCTTAAATATTCTGCTAAGAAATGTGCTAATTGGTCCATGAGTTTTCTCTTGTATATAATAAGTTGGGGGTTTTTTTTGGGGGGGGGTTGTTTTTTGGGTTTTTTTTTTTTTTTTTTGCTCTTTTAAAATTCTGTCATTGGTTTTGAGTTGCGAATTTGATTCTGTGTCTCAGTGAAGATCTCTTTACATTTAACTATTTCATGTTCTTTGGGCTTCATGTATCCAGATGCTCATTTCTCTCTACCTATTTCTATTATTCTTTCTTTGTAAATAAGCTTTTTATCCTTTCTTTCTTCCTTTCTTCTAGGATATCTGTAATATACATATTGGGTCATTTGATGGTATCCCATAAGTAGTGGGGGCTTTCTTCATTTTATCCCACTCTTTTTTGCTTATATTTTTATGACTAAGTAATTTCAAATGACCTACTTTTGAGCCCACTGATTTTTCTAATTGATTAGGTCTGCTATTGAAGATCTCTGTAGAATCTTTTAGTTTAGTCATTGTGTTCTTTAGCTCCATAGTTTTGGTTGGTTCTTCCTCATGGTTTCTCTTTGTTGAGCTTCTCATTTTGTTCTTGTATTGGTTTCCTAAAATTTCATGTCTATCTTTATTGTCTTGTAGCTTACTTTTTTTTTTACATTGTGCTTCTTGAAGATGATTATCTTTAGTTTTTTGTCAAGCAGTTCATAGCTTCAGTTACTTTATTCTGTTCCTTTAGTGTAATGTTTGCCTAATTATGTATATCACTTGTGGTCACGAATTGATGTATATGATTGATGTATATCACTTGTGGTCACGCATCTCTTCCAGTATTTACAGATTAGATTTGGAAGGGGAAGCCCTTCACCATTCAGCCCATTTATAGATTCTGAGTAAGTTGGCTATTGTAATGAAGAAAAAAGAAATGTTGATTTTCAAACCAAGAAAGAAGATTTTAGAGACTCTAACTTTGCCGACACCTTGATCTTGAACTTCTAGAACAGTATGCCAATACATTTCTGTTGTTCAAGCCATGTCATCTGTGGTATTTTGTTATGGTAGTCACATGTCTTGCAAGGTGCATCAGCCCTCCCCACCATTAAATTTGACAAGAAAGTATTATTGGACCAATGGAAAGTTATTGGATGGGATGCCATATTTTGGCGTGGGTTTTATGATACATCTTTCCTTCCTGGCAGTGTTTAACTATTTCTTTCTCACACAAATATTGTACTCAAGTAGGAACAGTTACCAAAATCTAAAATGAACAAGGAATTCATGTAAACTATTGTGAGTCACCAAGACTTGGGGTTGTTTACATATTGTAGGAGGGCTAAATAACATACTTACACCATACTAGTCACAATGACCTTCTTGGTATCCTTTAAAGCTGCTGGTATTTACTGTTTACGGTACTCTAGAAATACTCTATCTTGACTTATGCAGTTTTTCTTTCTCATTATTCAGATTTTTTAAACTTTATCTTTCTCATTATTCAGATTTTTTAAAAAACTGTTTCTTCCTCATAAGCTGTCTTTTTACATTGTTTTAGTGATAATTAATGCTCCCTGAAATTTTATTATGTATGCATTTACTAACTCTACTATCATTCTTCTTTTCCTCCAGACTTTGTAACTTCATGAGAATAAGTGCAACGGTGAAAAACACTAGGTTAAGAACATTAGGTCAAGTGCCTTCATTATAATTCTGGTACCAACACTGGTAACATTATGTATGTTATTTAACTTCTCCTCATTTGTAAATTTTGGATGAAAATAGAATATAACTCACTGATCCATTCTTAAGACTGAATTAACATGTGTAAAGCACTTAGCATTGTTCCTAGAACACAGCAAACACCTGATGAAATTTGATATCATTAATAATATATGCCATTGCATTCAGATCTGACAGCATCCCATGGGATCATGTAGGGATTTAATAATTATTTGATAAGTGGATGGAAGGATGGATGAATGAAGTCTGCCATGAAGATTTAGGAAATGCTTTTGACTGAGACTAACACCATAGTTGAGAGATGAGGGCTGCCAAAGAAAGTGTAGTTCATTAAAAATGTTTAGATTAATTCTAGTAACTGGTAAAGATGATAATGATATTTGTAATAGCAACAGATATTAATGCCATCTTTCATTACCTACCCAGGCATTTGTTACCTTACATTACTACACAATGGTATAAAAGCTGTCATTATTATTTTAGGGGAGAAGTAAATGTGGCTTATCCAGTTTTGAATTAACATTCTTTGAACATATCATGTGCTTTTATAAGCATATACTGTCATGTGCTTATAAAATGATTACTTTTTTCTAGTGTTATTCTAGTCCAGTTTCCTAAGATAATGCAAGTTGTTGACCTTAGTCTTATAAACAGCATCATCAATACATTTGAATTATTTCTATTTTTTTAATCCCAGAGCAGGTGAACTTAAGAGACCTTCCCCAGTTGCTTGTTAAGATCCTGCTTGATGATCACAGAAGAATGTGGCAGTTAACTGCTGTCTTCTCACATCGGTATGGCCAGGACTCTTTCAGATACCTCTTCTCTGGTCAGCTCCCATGCTAATACTGATGAGATGTGCATTCTGTGTGGGTCACTCTGCTTGGCTCAGGGTCTTAGGAGAAACAACAGACAAATGAAATACAGCTTTGGTTCTTGAAGAGAAAAGCAGTAAACATCATTGCTGAAGGAAAAGTAGTTGGAAAAGTTTCTTTCCTCTATTTTTCTCTTCTAATCATCACAATAATCTTTGCTGTACAGATAAATGGAGGCCCAAAGATTTAAGGAATTTGGCCAAAGTCACAGGGCTGAGGAAGCCACATGGCTAGGATTAAAACAGGACACAGCCCCACTTGCTTTTTACTGTTTCTCTGCTAAAAGGTGTAATGATCTCCCTTTTTTTTTTTTTTTCTTAATCGTTGAAACAAAATCTAAACAAAAAGCTGGCCAGGAATTTAGTAGCCTAATGACAAATGAACTTACCACATGACCATTTCCCAAGGGGTGTATATTGCTGTACACAACATGGATGTAGCAATTATAGTAGTAACTGTCACCACTGTCCTCTGAATTGCATAGTTCTCAATACTCTTGAGTTTGTGTTATTCTCACTAAATGTTGCAGTTTGGCAGGCGAGGTGTGACCTAGAGGATTTCTCTAATTGCTATGTTCCATGTGGTCCTTACTAGATGTGCACAGCATGCATTCTAAGTGTGTGGTCACATCCCCTTACGGAACATTAGGTTCTTCAGCATCTCTCTCCTTGTTGTTCTCAATGTGAAGTTGGTAAGCAACACAGCAAAGACTCAGGGCCATAAATCATGGCCAACTTTTGCGAATTAGCTCCTCTCCAAAGGTGGACAAATGGCAGGCTCCCCTCTGCTTTGCAGAAAGGCCACGTGAGAGTCATATTGCTTGAGCATTATAAATCAGTACCAGGCATGAGGCAGTATTCTGACAGCAGGACAATTATTGTCCTGGAAATAAGAAATGCAAATTTCTCTTTCCTCATTGCAAAGGCAACCAACGGACTTATTCTTTGATGTTGATCAATGGCTTTAATCTATACCCACCCACAGTTTACAAAATCCATGTAACACCTGTCAGCCTTCTTCCTCTAAGCTCAGAACTAAAACAGTTTTTGATTTCCCTAGGTGTCATGTGAGTCATTTGGACCACCTTGAAAGAGTGGCTATTAAAATCGTAAGTTTGGGAGAACAATTTTAATTTTAGCCATTTTCCCTGTATACTGAATCCTGGAGGCTTCAACACTTGGAAACTGGGTGACTTTGACTAGTAAGTTAACCTCTCTGAGTCAATTTCTCATATAACAAATGCAGACAAAAATACCTACAGTAGACCATGGCTTTATTTCTATAAGCTGGAAGGAATTCTTATCATGTTTACCATATTGTATATAGAATTACTTGGCCAGTAATAGTTAGGTAAGAAGTGATAAAAATGTGAACAACTGAGGTACAGGATTAATAGGAGTGGATCTTTTATCAAGAGATTGTGCACATAATTTTTCATTTTTGTAACTGATGAGCAGATCAGATTGAAGATACAAAGGATGATAATCACTAGATGAAAAGAAGATTGGCATGAACCACATACTTACTGTGTTTTTTACTGCCCAGGACCATCACCTCACATCAATTGCCTCTCTTGTCCTCCATTTACCTCAATTCAAAATAAAGTCTCTGATTTTGTTTACAATGACATAATTGTAAGCAAGTTACAGGAAGAAACATCTATGAGTTATGTGAAATATATGTAAGATCCAATTTTAATTCAGGAACTTTCATTTGCTGAAAGAAGTTACAATGTTGAAGAAGTCTGAGATCCTGCCAATATAGAGCATAGATGCATCCAACACTTAAGTTTAATTGGAGAGCTAGAGACCGTAAAATATTCTTAGTGTGCCAGGAGATGAGAAGAACCCAGATCCAGCCCTTTGAATGGAAGTAAAACTGCAATATTTAGCTTACTACTTCATCTTGCCTGATAAAGCCACAGTTAATAAAGTAATGCGGTTATTATGGTGATAGAAAAACTATGAATTATGTACTTCCAGAGATGCCCTGTTCTCTATTCATGGACATCATGAAGTTAATATAATTTCTGAGAACAAGAATAGTTAATCTTCCCGATATTAGTCTAGAAACTTAAGCAAGCATGACAGCAAGGTACATCTTTGTGATATTTAAAATTCAGTTGCATCTTATTGCAAGAAAGCTTATGTAGTTAGGAAAAGCCTCCATAGCTATATAGACCTGACATATTTCATCTCTATTAGATGACCAATAAACCTACTGATTACAAATAAAATTAAGAAAGCACTTTTTTCTCTGTGTGAAATAGGAAGGTCATCAATGAACAGTCTCCACCACTAACTGGCTACTCCTAGGAAATGATCAGAGCAAGAAATTACACACACACACACGGATTGGAAATAGTTACTAAATATGTACTTTCCTTGAATCTTTGATAATATTGAGAAAATAATGTGATTGTCATGAGCAGAATGTTTGTGATCCTTATAAAATTTACATGTTGAAGTTTTATCTCCCAATAAGACAATATTTGGAGATAAGATTTTAAAGACATTATTAGGGTCAGATCAAGTCAAGGTGTTGGGTCCTTCATGATGATATTAGTGCACTTTTAAAGAAAGATAGCTGAGATCTTTCTCTTATGGATAAAGAAAAAAGAAGGCATGTGAGCAGTGAGATGGCAACCACCTACAAGCCAAGACACGAGGCCTCAGAATGAAATCTTCTTGCCAGAACTTTATTTTCAACCCTCCAGAACTGTGAGAGGTAAATATCTGTTTTTAAGCCACCAGACTATGATATCTTCTTAGGACAGTTTGAGTGCCACGACTGTTACATCTAAAATCTTCTTTCTAGCTTCTTGCCTTGAAAAATAAAAACCTACCTTTTACTTGACAGAGGCCTGGAGTTTCTGATGGAGACTGCATTGGATCTTAAAATATTCCAATAGTTAAAAGAAGACAAGTATAGCTGGGCACAGTGGTGCATGCCTGTCATCCCAGAAGCTAGGGAGGCTGAGGCAGGAAGATCATGAGTTCAAAGCCAGCCTCAGCCAAAAATGAGGCACTAAGCAACTCAGTGAGACCCTGTCTCTAAATAAAATACAAAATAGGGTTGGGGGTGTGGCTCAGTGGTCGAGTGCCCCTAAGTTCAATCCCCAGTATCCCGCGCCACCCCCCCCCCCAAAAAAAAACATGTGTATCACTCCAAAGTTTGGATTCACAAAATAAGTAGATGGTTATCACTGGCAGGAGGTTTGGAAGATGGGATATGGTAAGAGCTGAGAAAAACTTTGATTGGGCACACCTAGCCACATAGTTGATACACATGGTGTCTCACACTCTTCTAATCCCTTAGCAGCAGCATCTGTGACTTGGCCTAGAAAGCTTAACCATGCTTCTGAGAAGTTGCTTATATGAACAAGTGTGAAGGGAGAACTGGAGAAAAGACTGGGAAAGTGGTGTCAAAATAAATGCAGGCTCTCAAGTTTAAAGTTCCATTCCCACCTGTAAAACTGGCCTTTTCCTGCTCCCAGTGGCTTTAATCTACTATAGACCATCAGAAAGTTCTTGTGGTGGTAGGCAGGATAATAGTGTATCAAAGGTGCCTATTACTTTCTAACCCCTGTGACATATGAATTTGCCTGGCAAGGGAGAATTAAGGCTGCATAATGAATTGAAGTTGCAGATCAGCTGCCCCTAATATCATCCTGGATTACTTAGTAGGCCGTATGTAACCACAAAGGTCTTTTAAATACAGAGAAAGTAGGCAGAATTAGTTATGCTATATGGCAAACACACACTTGGTGTTGCTTTGGAGATGGAAGAAATCATGAACAAAGGAACGTGAAAGGGGTCTAGAAGCAGAAAAAGAAATGAAGATGGATTCTCTTCTGGAAAACAACTGTTGACATCTTGATTTTTTTAACCCTGTGTTATCCTATTTTGGACTGTTGACTTTCACAATTCTAAGGTGAAATATTTGTGTTATACTAAACCATTAATTATATGGTATTATGAAATGAATATATTTATACTTAGTCATTACCTCATTCATATTAGGTACCATTTAAGTTCATTAATTTGTTAAGTGTTATAATAGAAACAGAAAAAAATAGGAGATACTGTCCTGGCCCACAGGAATTTAAGATCCACTTTGAAAAGATAATAACAATAACAAACTAACATTTATTGGACACTTACTCTGGCAAATGTTATACTATAGACCAAATGATTATGTCCCTCCAAAATTCATATGTTGAAATTCTAACCCCTGATGTGATGGTATTAGGAATTTGAGTCAACCATTTATATAAAAGATCATAAAGAGCTCCCTCTTCTCTTCCACCACATGAAACTATAGCAAGAAGATGGCCATTTATTGAACTATAAAATGATCCCTCAGCCAACACTGGCTTTTCTAGCACTTTGGTCTTGATCTTCTAAGCCTCCAGATCTATAAGGATTTCTATTGTTTATAAGCTATCCAGTTTGTGGTATTTTGTTATAGCTGCCCTAGATTACTAAGACAACATATTTCTAACATTGTACGTTAACTCAACTTCATCTTCCATCAACCTCTATAAGATAGGCTGAGTGAGGGTAATAATTGAATAAGTTAACAAGATAGAGGAATTGGCATGAGCATTTAGGTCCATGTGATTCCACCTGAATTCACTTCTCTGCTTCTCCCTTTTTACCATAAGGAAATAGAACACAGTGTTTTCAGGTTTCAGAGAGAGGAGGAAAGATCAGTAATAATTTCTAGAAGTAGGATGATTTAGATCCAAATTCAGGCTTAAGAGGAATATTATATATTAATCATGGTATAACAGCAAGGTGACTATGCAATGTCAGTCTTACATTTTCAGAATTTAATGCTTTGTGATTGTGTGACTAAGGTTCGTATTTTCTTGCTAGCTTCCTACCAAGGACTGCTCTCTGTGCCTAGATGCTACTGATCCTCAGGTCCTTGTATGTGGCTGCCTCTGCATACAACATGAGAGCTGCTTTTTCTCTGAAGCCAGCAGGTGAATTTCTCTCAGATTCTTTTAAAGGGCTCACTAGATTAGACCAGGCCCATTCAAGATGATCAACTGACATTATATAATTAAAGTCCACTGATGAGTAACCAAATCATGGGAGTGATAACCCATCATATTTACTAGTCTGTCCACACTCAAGAAGAGAAGATAATCCAAGACATGCACCCAAGAAGTGAGGACAGGGAAGCCCATCTTAGAATTCCTCTTACCACATGTTTATTTGGAAATATGAAGAAATAACAATAAAATTAAGATTCAATTCTTCAGCAGCATCCATGTTTAACATAAAGTCTTGATTACTACCTTGAGGCTTTTTCTTTTAAATTTTGTCTTTGTAAGAAATTAAAAGATAATCTGAAGCCAGCAGGGGCTGACTTACTATGTTAAGTACAAGGGCACAAGGGCATCTTAATGAGGCTTTAGCATCTAAGTATGAGAATGGATACAGTATTTTCCCATTCCGCCCATAGTAGTCATTAATGGTTGGTAGGAGCAATAATATGCTTACTTCCTCCTACATACAAGAAATAAAATAAGGTCTTAATTAGCTAATAAAGAGAAAACACAGCATTGAAATCAAATTCTTGGGTAATGCTAGATGTGGGGACTTTCTTGGAATATCTTCTCAGATATTTCTTTGTGGTTATTAACTAATTCCATTAAAAATGACAAGATTAAATTTCATTTGGTAATCTTGATATTTTTAATATTAATACTTTATATTAATATATAAAATTTTGTTGTAAAATTCTATGGTTTTGGCAAAGGCATGGTTCTGTGTATATACCTTTGCAATATTATACAGATTATTTTTACTGCCCTAAAAATCCTATGATCCATTTTCTCAACCCTTATCCCATACCCCTGGCTATTTGCTGTCTCTATAATTTACTTTATCCAGAATATCAAGCATATTGAATTATATGGTACGTAGTACTTTCAGACTGGCTTATTTCATTTACAATATGCATTTAAAATTCATCTATGTGTGATATTTGAAAACATTTATTTTATCACTGGCTATTATATTATTATATGCCCCAGTTTATCTATTTACCTATTGAAGGATATTTTGATGGTTGTTTCCAGTGTTTAGGGATATGAAAAATATGGCTATTTTAAAAATTACCTTGAAGATATTTTTGTAAACATAAATGTTCAAATCAGTAAGCTGAATGCCTAGAAGCATGATATTGAATCATATTGCAAGACTGTGTTTATCTTCATAAAAGACAGGCAAACTGCCTTCCAAAGAAACTGTACCACTTTTGCATTCGCATCAGCAATGGTGTCAGTTTTGGGGATTTGAGCCATTCTAATAGATATATAATTGTCATCTTTGTAATTGAAAGTCATCTTCTCTTGAGTATAGAATTCCAGTTGTTTTTTTTCTTGCAGCACTTTAAATATGATTTTCCATAGTCTTTTTGCTCACATTGTTTTCTGATAGTAAATCTTCAGTAGTCATTAAATTTGTCCCTCTGTATATCAGGTATCTTTTTTCCTCTGGTGTATTTAACATTTTTCTCATAATCACTTATTTTAAGCATGTTAGTTATGATATTCCTGGATATGTTTTAGTACATATTTCTTGTGCTTGAGATTCCTTGACTTTATTGAAACTTTGGTTATAATGTTTGTGTGTGTGTGTGTGCATGTTTGTGTGTGGTGTTGATGTTGTTTTGTTTTGCTGGTACTGAGAATTAAACTGAGGGACACTTTAGCACTAAGCTATTTCCTTAACCTTTTTTTTTTAGCCTCACAAGTCCTTGGGGTTACAGATGTGCATTACCATGTCCAGCTGGTTACAGTGTTTTTATTAAACTTTCAATACTCAAAATTCAAATGTTCAAAAAGTGGAACTCTTGTTAATGTATTAATACAGAATCCATCAGACTTACTCCAAATTAAAAGGCTTACTTGATCCATCATAACAGAAATATTGATGGTCTCACTAATGATCATGGTAAATCACTAGGTATTTAGAAGTATGGTAGTGACAAATAGGTCTTTCAATTTATGAGGCAAGAGAGTTGCCTAACTTGGAGAAGTTAGGCAACTTCTCCATTTTCTTCCATTTCCCCAATAGAGCTCTAGTCTAGCTCTGTCTTATGGTGTGTTATCTCAGACATGCTGTGTAAACTTGGGTTGGCCACACAGTCACTACACAGATCAGGAGAATATCATTCATCCTGTAGAACATTAGGAAATGATTGTTCTTGTTACTGGATACTTTTTGGAGCTGAAATCATTTTACAAAATGAATTTTTGTAGATAGAGGAATAAGGATAAAAGTATTAAGTGAAAGAGGTACAACTTGAGCAAATAGGATCAACTTAGTGGCTGGTTTCTAGCTGGGATCCAGAAAAAAAATCATAATATATACAATCAGGATAAAAATGGGGAAGATTAGCATATTGTAAAGGTTACATGGAGAATTTGGTGTCAGATGAACCTGATTGCGACTCTGGCTCTGTCATTTACTGACTGCATTAGAGTTAAGGAGCTTCCGTGAAATATTAGTGACTTGCTAATATAGTTGGCAACGTCTAATTGCAATCATAATGAAATGATGCAGACTTAAAATGTTCTCAGCAAACTGTGTGACATCACTAAGGCCTTAAGAATTGGTAGTTATTCTTGATTGGGCAATGAGGGAAAAGCTCTGATTGAAGGGACATTAATGGTTGGTAGGAGCATAACCTTTGCCAGTAAGTTTTATGAACACACTACTGGAATGGATTTATAGATTTTTTTTCTATCTTAGACTGCATGGAATCTAAAAATCAATGCACAGAATGGAGTAAACACCTGAAAGGAAAGATAATGCCCCAAAAGTCAGAAGAAGTCTGTGGATATAAATTTGCACAAAGAAATTAAGAATGAGTGCTAGAGAGAATACAGAAGGGTCCAGGAACTAAAACTAAGGAAGTAGAGAATATTAATGAACAGAAAGGGAGCAGAAATTTGGGAAAATTGGCAGCACTTGTGATTGTGGGAAATTTTCCATATCTATAAATTTGGTTGACACTACATTACTCACGGGAATGATAGTAAGATTTTATAATATACCCATCCATATGAATATGCACCACAGTGACAGAGAGCAGACCTCAGTTAAGGTCAACTGATGGTGTTGGTAGGTCATGGATGCTCTCTGCATGGTTCATATTCAGACCATACCTGATACTAAAAGCAGAGTTTGAGATGAGACTCGATTCTCTGCTTCTGTTGGTGGGTGAAGTCTGTATAAACTGCAGGCATCTTTAGCCCAGGAAAGACCAGTTTAGTGTTAGCAGCTCATCACAGCAGGGGATGCCTACTGGCATCAGCTCCAAGGGTCACAGCTGACAAAGCCTGATTCTTCTCCACTACTAGGGAGTGGCTTTTTGAGATTCTCACTGTTGCAGCTTTTAATGCGGGTCATGCCCTCCAGTGTTGCAGCAGACTCCAAAAGCTCACCACTTACTTCTGTCCAAGTTTTTTTTCTCACAAATTCAAAGAATAAAATTCACAAGACAAAGGAAGACCAGAGAGGAAAAAAGTAGGATTTATAGAAGCGTGAAGAACAGAAACAGTACTTGCACAGGGGCAGGAGTGGACCCTGATAGGGGATGATGTCTGAGTGTGCTAGTCTATGGGCTTATATAGCAGTTGGGTAAATGCTATTGGTCCACATTTATGCTAATAAGGGTTTGAAAAAATATAAATGCTATTGGTTAGCCCTGAAATCCCATTTAGGTCTGCCTCACTTCTGTTTACCATCATTCACTGGGAAGCAGGAAGTTGGAATTGTTGGATCTTGGACACTCAGGGGCTTGAGGCTACAGTGCTGCGTGGAGTGGGTGGGTGTCTTCACCTGGGTGGGCTGGGCCACCACCAGTACAACAGTTTGGCATGCCCTGCCTCACCTTGGCCCAGGCTTGCCTGCCTCAGTCCCACACCATCATGGAAGGCCATGTCATGGCAGCCTGTGTTTGTCACCCAAGCTCCAGCCCACCTTGTCCCCATTCTGCAGCTCCAGGATATGGGCTTGCCTTCAATACTAGTCTTAAGTCAAAAGAAATTCCAAAAGAGATCATGTGGAGTTCAGGACACAAAAGCAAAACTGGAATGGAAAAAAAAATTGAAGTATGGAAAAAAAAAGAACATAATACAAAAACATTATGTTAGTGTTCATGATCCATGATGGCCAGGTCACTGACAGGCTGTTTTTTTTTTTTCCCCCTAAACTTTTTGCAAATGAACATGCATTTTAATCTGTTTCCTTTGCTATGTGGAGTTTTGCTTCATGTTTTGCCTTCAGGAGAGGGCTTTGTGACCATAAAACTTCTAGCAGGCAAGTTGAGATTTATAATTATAACTCTGCTTTTATGGGTGAAGAGACAGGTTCAGTAACATCTAGAGATCAGTTCATAATCCTTCAGACCATTAAAGGCTGACTGAGATTTCAACCTAGCCACTTTCCCTATCACAAGCTCCCCCTCCATTCTACCATATTGCTATATAAGCAGCTTGATAGATATTTAAACAACATTGCCTCGTGAAAGTGGGAATGCCCATAAAGCTAAACAGCAGGGCAGATGTGTGCTGGAGGCTGAGCCAGATCGGTTTATGCCAAACTGCTGTCTCAGTGTCGATGCTGACACATAGTCTGCTCACCTGCCCCAGGCAGTAGGAGCAATCCAGAGGACCCTCCATATATCACAAAAATTCCCAAAGCTCTAGTAGGCACAGCCATGTGACTCTACTGCTCTTGCTTTGATACCCAAGCCAGGTGCAGTTGAGGCAAAGACGGTGTTGTTTTGGTCAGAATGAACTTGAGGGCTGAACAGTGTTCACCTGGTCCCAGCTCCAGGCAATGCCTCCATGGCAAGTATTTTCTTCAGTTAAGCCAACAGAGTAATTACAGAAATTATGTGTTTGATATTTTATTAATTAATGAGCTGGCATGAGGTATCAGGAGTATCCATGAATGTATGCATATTTATGCCATGAAAGCATTTTGAGTTTACTGCAGAGGCACAGCTGGTATCTGCAGCTTAAAATAAGTAAAATTGAATTATTTTCTTTTATAATTATATAAAGCTAAAGCTCAAATCAGTAAGATATCCTATAAATCATCTCCTCTATTACTTTTGTAAATGAAATAACTGATGTCTCAGGGGTACAAATGAGATTTGATGGTGTTTACAAAGCTAATGAGTACACAGAGTCCTAAATGTGTACCAAGATTCCTGGACTTGGGCTTCCCGACTATAGTTCCTGGGGAAAGTCACATATATGTGAGATCCAAATTATTTCTTCCCCTTTTTTCTCCTTTCCTTTTGTTTCTCTTTTATTATTTTTGTATATTATTCAATTCATTATTTAATTTTTTTTCTTGTTCTTTTTTACTTTGTGTATCTTTTCCCTTTCTCCCCTATCAGAAAGAGTAAGAATGTTCTTCATGCTTCTGTTTATTTGTTTCTGTTTCCAATGCTTCTAATATAGAAAATTAGAGAAGTATCTTGTCTAAATTGACACAGCTTTTCAGAGACATGCTGGAGCTGAAATCCAGCTTCCTTCACTTTCATTCTCCTATGTAGGTGTATCTATTATATTTTCTTTCAGTGCAATTAAGACCTAACTAATACTTTGGTAACATACAATATTATTGGTAACATACAATGATTTTCTTTTCCAATACCTACATAAACTCATAAAAGTTTTCATTTTCACTTCTTTTAACTTCTAAATTTTTAAAAGAGGAACTGACAAAAATCCCAATGGTGAGACCTAACAAGCACTAGTTTCAAATTTTATAAGTCAGGGTTTTTGTTGAGATGTCTCATAAAATAAATACTATTCTAATTGGGAAAGCATGAAAGTATATTTTCAACAACTACTGTCACATTAATGAACAGATACCACATCATTAGTGCATCCTTCTTAATTTACATATACTTTGAAAATCTCTTTTATTTATTCTCCTTTATGTCTTTATTTCAAGTGTTAACAATCACTACCTTAATTATCTTAGATTAATCAAAATTGCTTTAAGGAAACTGATCCGTGAAAAGTTTGTCTGATGTAATAGGTTATGAAGTTTTAGCTCAGTCCTATTGTATATATCTAAAATAGACTTTCCTGGCCTCATCTCCTTCACCATCACCGCCATGGGACTCCAAATATGCTTAGACCAGCTGGCAGGGTAAGTTAATATATCTTCTATCTGTCTATATCACTATTCCTCCAAATTAGTACTGTCTTGAGCCCCTTTCTTGTATAGTTCTGATTGCCTAATGAAATGACCTTATCTATGTTATACGGATGTCTTCAGACACGTACCAATCCTTATAAATATAATAACTTTAAAAATTCTGTTTTTCTACCAATGATCAGGCTATTTATAACTTCCTTTTCCTTTGGAATTATACTATAATTTTCATTCACAAAGGTTGGGCTCTCTGAACATTTCAAGTAAACACACATTTTTGTTGTCATGCTCAACATTGTTTTGTGTGTTCATAATTTTTATTTGTTCTTTTTAATTACACATAACATTAGGATTCATTTTGACATAATTATAAATTCATGGAATATGATTTGCTCTAATTCAGTCCCCAGTACTTCTTCTTTCCTTCCTCCCCCATTCCCTTCCTTCTATTCCACTAATCTTTCTGCTATTTACTTATAGCTTTGTTTAAAATCTTGTATACCCTACAAATATACATGATGGTGAGATTTACTGTGGCATATTCATTTAAACATAGGAAAGATAGGTCAGGTTCAATTCATTGCTTTTCCCTAATCCCATCCCTCTCCCTCTTCTTAATCATCTTTATCTACTTCACTGACCATTCTTTTATTTTGATGGAATCTCCTCCTTTTTTTCCTTTCTATCTAGTTTTTCCCCTTATTTTGGGTCTGTTCATAATTTTTAAGTACAAAGACCATGAGTGAAGTTCCATGAAATATACAGAACTCATGCTTTCCAGGTCAATTCTAGCATAAATTCATGGTACTTAAAACCAACATCTTCTTTTAGGAAAAAGTTCAGGTGACTTGTTCCTTATAACCAAAAGATTAAACCACTACATGCCCAATAAACTGAGAAATTCTGATCATCCTTAATGCTAAATGTATGAAATTTTCTTTCTCATGGAAAACCTGAGCTGAAGGGCCTAGGAATCAGAAGAGGTGAATTATGAAACACCAAAGTATGAGTATATTTATATAATGTTCCCACAAAATTCCCTTTGGATTTCCAGAAATATACAGCAGTGTCTCCCAAACACTAGTTCCTGGACCAGAGCCCATCTATGATGATTTACCTAAAAATGAGAAAAAAAAATTTTGTGATTATCTTTATAAACTGTAACTTATCAAATTTAAGAAGTAGTCTTTATTTAAATATCTCATCCTTTATATATTCTAAAATTCGAATATCCTTTTTAAAATGAAATGCCAATAATATTAAGCAGTGTTTCCTTATCAGTATCTTCACTTGACCTAATATGATATGGATCACCATATGTCAATCCAAAAGTACCCTTTAAATTTTACTAAAAATTTAATGTAATCCATATATATATATATATATATATATATATATATTTGGATTACATTATATATATATATATATATATATATATATATATATATATATATATCTCCCAATTTAGAATGGAAACTACTAATATAGAACCAAAACCGGCTAGCAAAGTACCAATGTGCTTGAGCCGTGATGCCATACAAAATCCACAGATATGGCCAAAGAGGACAATGATCAGAGGCCCTGCAATGAGCCTTACTGTAAGGAGGTGCTTACGGTGGTGAGACCTTTGTTCATGGCTTGGGAGGATCACCTTTGGAGCCCATACATAAAGAGGAAAGGTTCGTGAGCTGAAGCTTAGTGATTTTGATGCAGGTTAGTAAAGAAAAAGAGTAATCCCTTTCCTCTCCACCACAAAAGACACATTAACAAGAGAAAAGCATGACAAATTCATTTGATCATAATTTTATGTAACACAGAAATCTTCACATCGAAGATGCAAAGACCCAGGGTGAACTCTTCACTTTTTCTTAGATTCACTGAAGTATTGATATCTGAGTAGAAATATAATCAGACAAAAAGCTTATAATAAAATACTAATAGACTGAGTAGGAAAAAAAAAAACAGCAAGGCCTGTGTATGCAGTTTCTTCAGGGGCTCTCTGTGCAGTTTTCCTTTCTCCAAGGTATGGGGGCTGACCTTTTAGGAAACAGGGGTATTATAACCTACAATCAAAGAAGTAGTTCAGAGTATTTCTTTACGACTAGATTTTACTCAAGAAGGTAGGTGAAAGAGTAATATTTTTATGCTCACAGACAAGCTTGGAGACAAAAGAGTTCTGGTTTCATCAACTAACCTTGGGGAAAAGGAATTCTGGTTTGTGTGGCTGGCCTCAGGGGAGAATAAGGGCAAGCGACAGGAGGGCAGCAGAAGGTCAGAAAGAAACTTTGCTTCTGAGGCCTTTACTTTGGGGTATCATTTTCTAAGCCACAACTCTAGTTAAAGAATACATTGATACCATCACTGCAGCCTTATTTCAAGAGTGTTTCTGTTATGTGAAGCCCAGGAAGGGTAGATTATATTTTAAAAGCCCAGGAAGGGTAGATTATATTTTAAAAATCAGAAGTATTTGGAAACTTGAAGGAAATGAGATACAGGGAAATCCTTTGAACATCATTCTTTGGCACTTGTATATGGTTTGACTTTTCCACTTGGACCTACTGTTCTTAATCTTGACTGCATATGAGAAACACCCAAGGAATTTAAATAACTTCCCAAAGGAGCATTGTGATGAGTTTGGAGGTTTCGACCTCATCTGCTGTGAGCCCTTGTGTAAGCCACTTCATTCTCTTTCCTTATTACAAAATGAAATCATTGGGATAAATGATCTCAAGCTTCTTTCTGGCTTAGATGTTCTGGTTCTATTCTCTTACACCTGTTCATTTATTTTTCCTCAAAAGGAAATACCATGTCCTGATTCCCAAGACAGAAAAGTTGAATTAATTTTTACTATATTTTCATTCATTTAAATTTTAAATTAAGTAATGAATCTGAACTCAAGTGCCTGTTTTTAATCTTAAAAGGGAAGATGGAGGCTGGGGCTGGGGCTGAGGCTCAGCGCAGCGCACTTGCCCCGCATGTGTTAGGCACTGGGTTCGATTCGCAGCACCACATATGAATAAATAAAATAAAGGTCTATCAACAACTAAAATATATATATATATATATATATATATATATATATATATATATATATTTTTTTTTTTTTTTTTAAAGGAGATGAAAGAGAATAAAAGCATCTCATTTCTCCCTTTGTTAGGAAGGCTTAGCCTAGCTCACTAAGGGGCAGTGAAATCCCTGTGGTGGAGCTTGCTGGAATTTCGGAACTTGTCAGAAAGCTGTTCACAGGAAGGTATCTCACTGGAGACACTCTGCTACTATTTCATCTGGGGAAGATGTTGGAGGCAACTGCTGCTCAACGCACGCTGCTGGCTACTGTACACTGCAGGACATACATGCTGGAGAATTGCAGGCACTTCCAGGGAAGCCCTGTGTGCTGCAGGAGCTAGACAGACCTGAAGAAGTCACACATACACCAAAGCCTTTCCAAGGAGCACATGGGAACCAGAAAGCAAAACTTCTTTAGTCCCCCCTAAAATGTCTCTCTCTCTCTAGCACTCTCTCCAGTCAAAGCTTAGTATATGCTTGCTAACAAAGGAATACAGGTGCAAGACATATTTTCACAGAAGCAAGTTAAAGGGTGAATTAGAAGTGGAGATGTCATCAACTGATAACCAGCACAAATTCCTCAAAGGGGACATGTTTGATCTTGCATGTTATTATGCCTGGGGGCCCAAGGAGGGGAAGAACTTTTTTGGAACCTGATACTGCTGGGCATACCATTTGTTCTCTGAATACCACCCTCAAAGTGCTTACTGTATGAGATCAACCAAACAGATGGCTTTGCTGACTCCTAATCTGCACTCTGTCTCCCGCTGATGTTTCTACTTCTTATCACCGGGACTGGACTCCATATTGGGTTCTGATCCCTAAATAGTTCTCTCCAGTCTCTTACTAATATTCTTTGATTGCACAGACTCTTAGGCAGGGAAAAATTCACTAAAGAGTGTTTACTTTAGGCAAAATCTGGTATTCATCTTCCAGAAGAAGATATGAATAGGCACAAAGGGGAGAGAATGATTGCAGAAGGTTTGGCACAGCATTGGAATCACTCAGCTACAGTTCCATGGATCCAATGTTGTTTATAGATATCATAGGGCTCTGCTGATGTGAGGAATGATTTGGGCTCCAGAAACCAGGACAATATGGAGGGGCCCAAGAAGCCAGTGAAGGCAAATGTGCCAAGAAGCTTAGATAATTTTTGGTTAAATCAATGCTCACAACTTCAATTTTTAAATAAAATAATTTCCAATATAAGTTGGTAGGATTTTAAAAAAAACAAGGACTTACACACAGAAAGGAAGCAGAAGAGGTGGAACATTAAGAAGTTAGTTTCCAAGTTAGAAATCATTCCCAATACTATGAAGAATTATGAACACTAAGAACCGAGCAGACAGTAAGAAGAATTGAGAATAACAGACCATATTTTCTTATTGCATTTTGTGAAAGATTGCTCATTTTCCTTGTCCATTATTCAGTCATATTTCCTTAAACAGAAAGGCTGGAGCACAGACAAAAAATCATCAGTGTCAAATTCCCAACGTTTTCATGCTGTTACGGAAACACAATGCCTAGTATTGATTAGAGCAAAAAAATGGCACAGCCAAGGTAAGTGGAGGCAGTGTAAGTTGAGTGTCTTTTTTATTTCCTCTTCTAGAGCTCAATATTGTCATCTACATGTTGCAAATGATATCCTGATTAGATTTCCCACTGGACCTAGAAGCAGAACATATCAACAGTCCTGGGCTTTGTTGTGCACAGAAACAGGTATTATGAAGTGATGAACAGAGAAATAGCTGTCCCATATAAGATCCTACATGTGAAAAAAAATTCAAACATGCCAAGTTCGAGAGTCAGCCTTCATCCCTACATGTCCATACTGAATCACATTGAAATCACATTAGTTTGGCCAATGTGGATAAGGATTTCGATGACGACTACTTAAAAATACCCATTAAGTCCTTCCTGCTGTACATTTAAACAGACACCAAATGTGAAGATGATTTGCTAAGGTTTTCTCTTAGCAAATGGTGTGCATATACCATATCTTATTTTAGTAGGAGTTCAACATTTTATTCTTTTAAAATACAACTTTTCTCTATAATAATAAAATGATGCATAGTGATTTAAAATACTTAAGGAAATACAGAATAACACAGAGTAATATTAAAATGTCTTATAACTACATCTTATAAAGCAGTTTCATTCTAGAGATCTGCAGATACTGACATCCACTATTTGATAAGAAATTGAAGGAGAGAAGAGTGTTCACCACACACGCCCATGTTCTATTTCTTTTGGTGTTTCTCAACTCTCATAGTATAATCTACTCTTACTAAGGTTAAGCTGGAAGCTGACACTGAATAATTTTATCTCTGGGACCGACCTTGACTTTTGACTTGCATATTCACATCTAAGCCCTCATTTATTTTCTTACTGTATAAGGGATAAATTGGAAAAAAAAATTGAATATGCTTATTCAGTGAAGACAACTTTAGATATTCAGTGCAGGACAAAGGCCTCTGGGATACTGGCCAAAATGGCCATGAAACTTAAATTTTGCAGACTAGTTTCCTAAGAGAAGAATATGCAGGCATAAAAAGGTTCACTGGAAGAGGGAATTTGCAGGGCAGAATGGGGGAAGGGTATTTAATAAAATAAAATATCACAGGGAAATGTTCACAGTCCGGAGACTGCACTTTCACGGTACAGACAGAATCCCATAGCTGATGCAAATCCCAACCTGACCACACACCAGACTTCTACACTTAAAGAAGTTTCCTAACAGCTTGTTACCTCTATTTGCACATAAGTAATTGAGGTTAATAATCATAACTTCCTCAGCTAATAATACCTTCCTCCCTGGACTGTCTCCAGAGCCACATTGTAAATGTAGGCAAGACCCTAGCACAATCCCTGGTACACAAGAGATGATTAATAAGCACCGTACCTTCCCCTCTACTCCTTTACTGCTGATTTATAATCTACTGGGGTCTGGAGTTTAGGGGGGGGTACTTTTGAAGTCCTTTTTTCCTTAGGTTTCTTTTGGTTCAATATGTGCCTGTCTCGTTTCCTACCTGAGAGTTTATAACCCCAGGTTAGCAGAACTGAAGATGTTGCTATGACTACAGCTATCCTATGACTTCAGGTAGTGATAAAACAGTGGGAGGCAGAGTCTCTGCTTCCATGCAGCTGTCCTCAGAACCACAGAGAGGGAAAGGTGATCCTCATGAGGACACGGGTTATGAAATACCGGGTCTTCAGTGGGCAAGCAGTGATGTAGGTCCTGTGAGATGGAGTTCACCCTACAAACATGCTCAGCAATATCAGGCCCTGTCCAAGATGCACCTGCCACACTCCTGAGACTCACATACAAGTTCATTTCCCCCTGTACTTTTGTCTCATTTTTCAACCTCTATTTCCAATTAGATATCCTCTCCTTCATTCCTTGAAAACATATTCTTCCTGATTTTTACTCTTGGGGTTAAAAAAAAGAAGTGAAAACCCCTTTTTACTTTTAATAAATTTGCTTATGGAATTGATCTAGTTGATAGGAAACAGCAACAATCCACATATTGCTTTCCTCTTACCCCATTATATGCTAGTGAATCTTGCCTTTTTAGTATAGATACTTTTTCATTTCTTTTTTTAACTTTACTGAGGTATAATTGGAAAAAAATTAAATATATTTAAGGTAATATATATATATATATATATATATATACACATGTATATATAAATGATTTTCACAGTCAAGCTAATTAACATACATTACCTGACACCATTTCATTGGTTTTGTTCTGTTTTTTGTTTTTGTATTTCAGATGAGAAAACTTAAGGTCTCCTCTCCTAGGAAATTTCAAATATACAATATATTATTAACAATGCAGTACATTAGGTCTCCAGAGCATGTCACCCTCTGACCCCGATAGAGCCCTTCCACTCTGTTTATATGAGTTCAACTCTTTTACATTCCACATATACATGAGATCAGATAGAGTTGTCATCCTATTTCTGGTTGTTTCACTTAGCATAATGTGTCTCAGGTTCATCTCTGTTGTCAAATGACAGAATTTCCTTCTGTTTTAAGGCTGAGTAGCATTCTATTACATATATTGGACAAAGAAAGAAACATATTAATGTTATAGACATATGTAATATATATGTGTGTGTATGCATATATAAATACTACATTTTCTTTCTTTGTTCAATTGTTGATGGACACTTTGGTTGCTTCCAGATCTTGACTACAGTGAATAACGCTGCCATGAACATGAGAGTGTGGATATCACTTCAAGATAGTTGTTTCATTTCCTTTGTATATTTACCCAGAAGTGGGATTGCTGGATCACATAGCAGTTCTATTTTAAATTTTTTGAGGAAACTTCAGAGTGTTTTCCACAAAGGCTGTACCAGTTTACATTCCCATCAGCCAAGTAGATGGGTCTATTCTTCACATTTTCAGGGAAATATAAGTCAAAAGTACCAATGAGATATTGTCTCACAGCTGTTAGATGGTAATTACCTCTGTCATTCCAACCTGAACCACGTCAATCTACAGTTTAAACAGAATGGATTTGTTAAAGCAGTCAAAACCCTCAATCTGAAAAACAACATAAGTGCATAAATGACCGCATCAAACCAGTTCCTGTCACTTGACATATGCTATCTCATTTCCTCTCCCTAGCTACTCTATGAAGCAACTGAAATTTCCCCATTTTGCAAAGGTAAGTACTTTGCTCAAAGTCCCAAGGTTAGTAAATACCTGAGTATCTGTGTGAGCCTGTACTATCAAATTACAAAACCAGCCCTCTTTCTTTCTATTCAGTTGCTTGTTAATCACATGGTCATTTAATGCTTAGTATAGAACATTGCATTGCACCTGTGTAAACATATACACAGCATTAAAAGCTGCCTGCACAACTGGCCAATGTTTTGTCAGATATTTTTTGTAGGCCAGTACAGTACTCATCAGTGCAACCTATTTTCAGAATTGCTTGTCTTTGAAAAATAAACCTAGGGAAACAGAAGAAAGAACTCATGTTGCCTATAGCATTTCATGTGAAATACATAGCACTACATCCCTCAGCTCCTGGAAAATGAATTGTTTTCTTTTTCTTGCTTTTTCAGAAGGGTTGGCCACTATTCACACAACAGAGAAAAGGTGCTTGTTACCTATTACCCCTTTCCGATAGGATCCGTATCATTAGGTGTCAGGAGGCAGAGGAGAACGATGAATAGAAAAATGGCTTTCAGAGGATGAATAATCAAAGTATTAGTCCTGGATACCTTCTGCAACCTCATCCAATCCTTTGTAAAAGAGGTGGCCAAGGCTCTCTCCTTGAAAGGTTAAAATCACATTTGTGATATGAGCTCTGTGCATATCAGGCACAACCTATGTAATATGCTCTCTGTAATAAAGGTCTTTCTAAAGAGACAACTGTCACATTCTGGAGATTCAAAGCACAGATTCATTTTTACCTGTATTTTCATCTCTATAGTCCATCTAATCTTTATTTCCAACCACATATCCTTAGAACTATTGTGAGAATTTAATGAAAATACATATTTGAAGTTCCTTGGATAGCGCCAGCGCTCCTTATCCAGGAATGCTGCATTCTCAGATTCATCCAACCAGAGATCAAAAATATTCAGAACAAAAAAATTTCAGAAAGTTTCAAAAAGCAAAACGTGAACTTTCCAGGTGCTGATCACAATGCTGAAGCCACATTAATGATGTGATGAGCAGGTACTGCCTGCTTAGCCTCCTGCCACTTCACATATCTGTCTTTCTCCAGCACCAGCCACTTGAAAATTGCTCACCTTGAGTTTCATTTGTGTACTGTGCAGTTGGGCCTATGATGTGAACATCTATACTGAACATGTTGACCTATTTCCCTGTAATTATCTCCTAAACAACAAAGCTTGCACAGTGGCACACATCTGTAATTCCAGTGACTCAGAAGGTTAAGGCAGGAGGATTGTAAGTTCAAAGCCAGACTCAGCAATTTAGTGAGGTTCTAAGCAACTCAGTGAGACCCTATCTCTAAATAAAATATTTAAAAAGGGCTGGGGATGTGGCTCAATGATTAAGTGTCCCTGGATTCAATCCCTTGTATGAAAAAGAAAAAAACAATAAAGTATGAGAACTATATATGTGGCATTCACATGGTATTAAATATTATAAGTAACCTAGAAATGATTTAAAGTATATGGATGAGGTTCATATGTTATATGCAAATACTATACTATTTTATGATATAGAACTTGAGCATCTATGGATTTTGGTGTCCTTGGGATATCCTAGAACCAATACCCTATGAATACCAAGGAATGACTGAACTTTGGCCCAGAGCAGATGCTCCACAAAATGAGATTCTTTGTCTTTTTTTTTTTTTTTGGTTTGTTTGTTTATTTGTTTGTTTGTTTCCATTTTAATTACAAAGATGACAATTTGCTTTTATGTTGGTTGAGGCCATTCTAGTCTTATTGGAAAATTCAGTATGTGCAGACAATAATTTCTTGGAGAGATCAAGAAAATCAGAATTGACTCAGCAAAAGGCACTCTCGTATCATTTCCTTCGAGAGTTTAATTATTTTATGAACTTGCAAATATTTACCACATATTAAAGAGAACAACTTTAGGGGAAAAACATTTTCAGGGAGTTGATCCTTAAACAGCTGATAGCCTGGCTGTGGAAAGAGTAAAGCAAGAGTGTTGTGAACGTGGGCTAAGGAGTACTAACCCTGACTAGAGGAGTCTAGATTAGCACCCTGGAGTGCCATGAGTGTGGGAAGTGTCTCAAACCTCAGACCAAGTGAGGTTGATGGAAAGGAACTTTCCAGGATAATCAAAGACCTGCTGCTCTTTCAGGTTTCAAGATAAAATGGAGTTTTTGCTCTTGGAGGTAGGACCAGATCTCCACCATGGTAAGGCCTACTGACAGTTGCCCTGATGTCCAGAATTTGCAACCAAAGAGAATCTATTTGGGATTCAGCTGAAATAAATATTAGTTGCAAATGAATTGTATTTCAATATTGGATGTGAGCCTTAGAATCAGAAAATCTTTGTCTGTCCTCTTAACATTCACGGACATGGGCCAGTTTGAGCTAAAAATTAAGCAAATCCCTGAGCTGTTTGGAACACCCAACCAACCTGATTTGGTGGGTCAAACGTTAGATTGGGTGGGCTATTACCATGATCTACATTGGCCATTAGATTGAAAGAATGATTCTCCTTCATTTCAAGAGACTTCCTTACAGTCTTCTCAAAAGAAAGGCTTTCCAAAGGGGAGACTTTGTGCTGCTGGAGAGACCATAAAATGGTTTCACTTAAGAATTTCTGGCAAAAAACACTAGTCATCTTGTCTAGTTTGTTTTCCCCTCTACAGTCAGAAGTTTAGAGAAAACAAACATTAGAAAACCAAAGATGGGAGTCAACATTTATTCAGCCCACATTTGGAGTCAGGCAGGGCTGTATATGTTCTCCTCTTACACCATCAAGTAAGACCTCTTTAACCCTATTTGACAAGAGTAGAGAGCAGGATCATGGTGCTAAAGTGGCTTTCCAAGGTTACATAGCTGGTAAAGGAAAGCGATTGGATTTAAATGCATGACTCTGAAAGAAAAAATTCACACCAGTTTCTGTTCTACCACACTGCACTCAAAAGGACAGGATCTAGCAGTTCCTGTCTTACATTCCTTTTTTCATTTCCTATACTGCCTTTCTTAGTTTCTTCTCCCGCCTTTGTTTCTCACTTATTTCCCTCACTCTTGGCTATTCAGGTGGCAGACAGGTCACACTTGTTGACACTGGCCCATGCCTCACACTGCACATAATTTTCTAATGCAGGCAAATTCCTATATGGGGAACAAAGCTTCCAATGCAAAGTTAGAAATCCAACATTATGTAAGTTCCTGACCATCAAATTACAAGGATTATTAACTTTCTTCTATTCTTCTCTCTTTATCTTTTTAATATATTTTTTGAGTTATGTATTGCTTAAGACATCCATTTGTTGAATGACACTTTCCGTCATTGCTTCCAAAATATATAGGATAGTTAAGGGACCATATGCTTCTAGGCAGCATAAAATTGTCAAAGGAAGATTAACTCTTTTCCTACAATTTAATTCTATAGAAAATTTCCGTGATAGCCATGCTTGTTGTTTATATTCATGATTCATATGAGTTGGCTGATAGCATTGTGGCTGGATTTCATTTGCCAATAGCGTACTGGAGGGTATTTGACTGTGATGCCATGAAATGCAAGGTTAATAGTAGTCAACAGGTCACACATGCCATTTACTGTCCACCGTAAAGAAATATGATTAAGATTTTAAGCAAATAGACTGTCAGAATGGAATGTATATTGCTTTAAATGACTCAACTTCAGTTTGATAGAAGAATCTGAATGGCTGCCATCACTCCGTTAACAACGTTGTTTATTTCAAAAGACTGGCAGTTTTTTAAACAGCTGTGGAAACACAAATATAGGTCAGTGTTAGGAAATTATGCTGGAGAATACTTCATACTTCAGGCCTGGGCCATATCTTGAGGTCAGCACAGACATAATAACAGCCCAGACTTACTCTTCATACCTGACTCTTGGTAAGCCAGCCACATGCAACTTTATGCATGTGCTAAATACCTACAAAAGGAAACTACAAATCATCCTACCTCTGTAAGTAAGACTCACCTTAACAGTTTCCTCAGACCTGCATCTATTTGATTCTGGCTATCTTAGCCAACAACTTTTGTTCTGTCCTTGTCCTCACATTTGACTTTGAGTAGAGCATAGCTGGTGCCTCCTCAGTTTTATTTAAGATGGAGTTTTACATGGTTCAATAGCTTGGGATATGCATTGGAATGTACTCTTGTTCCTTATTATGGATTAATGGATGAGAATGCAGGAAATAAGAGCATTATTTAATAGTATTAAAGGGTAGGGTGTTTCAGTAGGGAGTAACAAACCACTCCAAAATTTAATGGCTTAAAATAACTCTTCAGCTATTGTGATTTGTGCTGCTATAAACATTGTAATGACTGTATCACTATATTATGCTGATTTTAATTTTTGGATAAATACCATGGAGTGGGATAGCTGGATCACAGGATGTTCCATTCCTAGTGGTTTGTTTGTTTGTTTGGGTTTTTTTTTTTTTTTTTTTTTTTTTTTGAAGAATCTCCACATTGCTTTACAAAGTGAATGCACTAATTTGCAGTCCCACCAACAATGTATGACTGTACCTTTTCTGCCCAGATCAACCCAAATACCCACTAATATATGAATGGATCAAGAAAATGTGGTATATATACACAAGAGAGTTTTATTCAGCCATAAAGAAGAATGAAATAATGGCATTTTCCAGTAAATGGATTGAAATGGAGAAAAGCATGTCAAGTAAAATAAGCCAGACTCAGAAAATCAAGGTTTGAATCTTTTCTCTCATATGTGGCAGCTAGAGCAAAACAAGGGAATGGGGGGGGGGGATATCAAGAAGATATAGGGAAAATAAGTGGAAAAGGAGTAGGAGAATGAGAGGAAGGGAGAGAGAAAGAAAATATGGAATGAATTTAACAAGATTATTATATACATATATAAATATACAAAAAAATGTCACCTTCATGTATATGTAGAAAAGTACCAACCAAAAACAAATAAAGGAGTAAAAGGAAAATAGTAGAGTAGGGAGAAGAGGAGGAGGAAGAGGGGATCAAAGGGGAAGGGTGGGGATTGAAACCAAATTCCTTGTATGTATAATTTTGTCAAAATGAACCCAAATACTATGTATAATTACAAAATTCTCTAATACAAAAAATAACTCCCAAATTTCTTTTCCTCATGAATCTATAGTTTGAAAGAGTGTAAAATGAGGGACAGTCCACCTATGGTTGATTTGGCATTAACTTAGCTGCTTAAAGCCATTAATATAATCTACACAGGTCAGCATCTGGGCCTCAGAGCAAGATGGAGCTGAGTGGATGGAACTGGAAGAGCCAATAAAGATTATCCCTTCAGGGGCTGGGGTCATGGCTCGGAGGTAGAGCGCTCACCTAGCACATGCACAGCACTGGGTTCGATCCTCAGCACCACTTAAAAATAAATAAATAAAATAAAGGTATTATGTCTGACTACAACTAAAAAAAGATTTTTAAAAAAGATTATCCCTTGAAGACACCAATAAGTAGGTAAAGGAGCAGGTGAAAATAGTCACTAAATAAAATTGCAAGTAAGTGTGGAGGCATCTTAAGAAAAATATCTAGTAGTGCTTGTGATGGGTAATGATAATAACTAGGGCGATTTGGACAACCGGTAATAGAAATGCCTCTGGAGCCTGTCCAGTGAGGAAAAGTCTATGACCTTAATGAGAGACAGACTGTACTTAGTTGTGGTTCTTTGATAGTCTGTTAACTCCTTACTCTTCCTTAAGAGAATAAATCTAAACCACCACTTAGAAACTATAGAGAACAATATATTTATTTGAGCTTATGTTTAAAATGTCCTTTTATTTCATAAAAAAGTTTTATCTTAATTAAACAGACATGTCTAATCACTTTTGTTGACAGAAGCTTCACACAAAAGAGAGAACACTTTGGAAAAATAGCATGCACATATTTATGTATGTGCATGTGTATATATATATATATATATATACATACACACATATATACATTTATATATATAATTTATATGGAAAAATTATTTTTACACATGAGAAATGGGGAAAATTTGTACATGCTAAACTATTTTCTCAAAATTCTTCTCCCTACAATGTGTGTATGTGTGTACATGCATGCATATACCTACCTCTGTGTGATAAAACCTTTGAATACCTCTACCTGCCTTTCCTAGAGTAGTGTTATTGTCCTTTAGGTTGGGAGATAGTAGGAAAATAATTTATTCCATGACTTCTTTTATGATATCTTTTATTGACAAGCCAAACAGATACCTGAAGAACTCACCTTCCAAACAATAAATACCCAGTATTAAATGGTAAAAGTTTCTGAACTGTACATCATAATTAAAATATCCAAAATTCAAACATTTGAAAATGTGCTCATCTCATTGATCATCAGACATGCAAATAAAAACAATAATAAAAATGTCAGAATTGTCAGATTTTAAAAGAATAACATTTGTTTGAAGGTACAAAACCATGGAAACTTTTTTCAGTTTTCTATCTGTAAATGCATACACTACCACTTAGGTATATTGGCACTATCTACTAAAGCTCATATTTTACCTATATGCTTCAGCCCAGAAATTCTACTCTTTAGATTCCTAATACAAATGTATGTATAACATTTGTAGTACCTTTACTTGTATCCTATAGTAGCAACAACACAAATGTCCATCAACATTTGAGTGCATTAGTATATTCCTATTAATGAATATATATTATATTAATGAATATATTAATTCTGTAATTGCATACCGAATTGAAAATCAATAAAGCTCATACAACAAACATGCAAAAAATGTGCAATAGCCCCAGACAATCTGAGCAAAGTAAGATAGACTTGGAGAGTATATACTGTATAAGTTTTAATAACAGGAAAAGAAAACTACCCAGTGGTGTCAGAAGTAAGAATAGTGATTACCTTTCAATGGTAAGTGGCTGAGAGAATCACAGATACTTTTATTTGTGAAAAATGTTCCAGCTCTACACTCATGATTTGTCCACTTTTCCCACGTACCTTTAAAAGGCTTATTATAGAAAAAAATGAGTTAAGCTGAATTTTAAGGGATTGGATACAGTTTTGTCAGTAACTTTAATGTATTTCTAAATTATTTGTTCAAATTATTTTCTCAAAAGCGGCAGGAGATTTGAAGATTTGGTGACCACCTTAAACTCTCCCTTCTGTCTATTCTGCCCTAACCTTTTGGTTCCTGTTCACTGGGGGTGAAGCTCCCTATGCAAGATTACAATTCTCACTTTCTGTGAAAGCTGCTCAGCTCTTGGCTTCTTTCCCCAGGGAATCTTTTCCCAAGACTATAGAGTAAAACTATTAGGTGAAGGTTGAAGGAACTCTAGAAGTCATTTCTTCCTTCTGCAATGACAGGGTAGTTAACCCTTAGGTAGTTAACCCTTAGGGAGGATTTCACTAGCCAGGTAAACCCTTGACTTGGGAGGTGTCTTTACCCTTTGATAACTAAAGGAAGCCTAAGATAAGACCTGAAGAAAGGAAGCAAGGCTGGCTGCTTAGTAACTCTGCCTCTGGAATGTACAGGGAAGTACTGGGGTCATGAGATTGCCTGTTCTCTTGTCCATCTCAGTTTCCAGGGTGGCAAATCAGATAGTTGCAGCATCCAATGATCACAAATTGAGATATCCAAAGAGTAAGAGTGATCACTGGGAATTGTAAAGTGGATACAGTAATAAGACTTATATCTTAACATGGCTCGTCATGAGAAAGCTCCATATCCAGGTGAGGAGGACAGATGGCTTCCAGAAGTTTCCAAGATGTGCAGGAAGAATACCTACAGAGATTTTTTAACCTGAACATTGTACTTCCTGTGTACATAACTTCATACATCTAGCCACTTCTCAAAGTGGCTTGGAGACCTGCACATCAAAACTGGAGTGGCTTCCTGAAATTAATTTTTCCCATGGCTAGAATAAAAGGAATCAATTATCAACCTAAAATCTTGCATGATTTCATCAATTTTGAACTCGTAAATTTGATTTAGCCAAATAATTGTCATAACAATCCTGTCCCATCTATTTTGATTAAGCATTTGACCAAGCTAGGACAATCAGATGCTTATGTCTAAGTATTGAAAGATAAGGCTGAGTAATATGTCATGCCTCTCTGTTATTTAAATTCAGGAAGTATTTAAACCTTTTTTAAAAAAATATGTGAACTTGGAAGTTAATAAGTATGTGAAACTTGGTCTACAAAGAAGGAGAGAAATAAGAAAAATATATTTAGAGAAACTGTTAAGTTTCACTTCCATTATTCCAATATTCCAGCATTCCTGCTATTGGGTTCAAGATGCACTCCTCTCTTCTTTACAAGAAATGCCCCTATCCATGCTTGTTAAAATAATATGAGATCTATTTTCTGCAAAAGTGTGATAATAAATAGGATAGTACCACTCTGACAAAACAAATGGGGAGGTATTCCATCTTGGCATGAGTATTGGTTACATGAACCCAAAGTATCTGACACTTTAAATCCATAGCTTAAGTTCAAGTAGATTGTTTTTCCTCCTCAATCTTAAGGGTCACCTTTATTTTACATGAAGAAAGTTAGACTGATTTACCCTCTCTGCTTTGTAGTTTCCCTCAGAGACCAAAGGACACCAAGGCAGTTGTTTATTTTGTTTTATAATTGTCCTTCATGATGTTGAAAATTGTATTTTTCATTTATTGACTTTTATCTTCTTGTAATTTGTTAATGTTTTCACTTGGCAGTGTTTTGAACAAATGGAGAGAAAGGACGGCCCTGAGTCATTTTCTGGTGTTGTGTGTGAAGGCCTTGCAATTATTCTCATTCCCAAAGGAACAAGCATTCTGGGCCACCTTCCCTCAGCAGAAGGAAGGAGATGATGTTTCTGTGTGTATTCCAGACAGCAACAAAGAAAATTGCACACATACAGGGCAAATTTGCCTTCCAAAATCAT
This sequence comes from Marmota monax, assembly GCF_021218885.2. NCBI lineage: Eukaryota > Metazoa > Chordata > Mammalia > Rodentia > Sciuridae > Marmota > Marmota monax. The sequence continues at coordinate 3,159,106 of NW_026692881.1, forward strand.
TCTTAGGGGATGGAGATTGATCTTCTAAGCAACCATCCCAGATTCACTAAAGAATCGATGTAGTTAAGTTTACATTGACCTCAGTAGAATAGTTTGTAATGGAGTAAGAACCTACAGGCTCTTTTCTAGGGCAATTCAAATAGATTCAGACATGTTGTTGCTCATAAAATCTTTTCCTGGGAAACACATGGTTGCCCAGAAGAATATAGCTAGTTCTTGGGTCACATGGCATCTGCAAAGTGTTTTGAGACATTATGTTTTGTGGTTTAGTTTAAGCAGGAAAATAAGTAGAAAATGTTATGAATGTTGATAACCTTAATAAAAGAAGTGACCATTTACTGGCCATTTAATATGTGCCAGGCCTGATGCTAATTACATATATCACATTATGAGGAAAGGCACTATCACTGTCCCTATGTTTTTGTTGAGCAAACTGCAGCTTAAGTTCCATAGTCCCACATGTGAGAACTGGGAGGTAATGCAGACAATCTGATTCTGGTATGAATGAGGGATAGATATAGTGATACATTCCCTTATTCCTCTTTCAGATATGTTTTTACTTCCAAGGTCTAGGCAAAGGCTGACAGAGAATCCCAACACTGAATGTGATCTGAACAGCACAGGGAGGTCTGGGGACGAAGGAAAAGCAAGTGGACCATCATGGTCACCATCCATTCAGACCAAGGTCAGTTAAGATCATGGATAGCAAGTGTAGCTGAGTCCCCCACAGTGAATGCAGAGCCAAGTATGTGTGCTTAAGAAAGTCTGCAGAACGGTCCTCTTTGCAGTGAAGGTGCTCAGGCATGAGGGTCTTTGTGCAAGTCCACAAAAGGAATGGAGCATCCTCACCTAACCAGGTGGAGTTACCATGTGCCTCTGAGTCAGAGCCCGAGGTGCAGTTGCGGCTGTGTCACTATGCCCTGGTGCCAACAGCATGACTTTCTAAGCTTCTTTTCTACATTGAAGGTAATCTTTATTTTTACTGCATTCATAGCCAAGTTATACAGAGGAGCAGAAGAACTAATATTTGAAATTTCAGAATCGTTCTACCATAATTCCCAGCATGAGTCCATCACACATGATTAAACATTTGCCCAAAGCCTTGTAAACTATAAAATGCTGAATGTGTATAGGCTTGGAGGAATTCCTGGACAATAAACAGTGACGGCTTTATAGCCCTCTTCTAGTTCTCACCACCCTGAAGACTTCATCCTCCCAGTGCTGAGCAGTGGCAGGATAAATATGCCCAGAAGGCTTTACCTCTGATATGTCTCATTTACCCATTTCACTCCCAGAGAAGAATGTTTTCTGCTTTGTTCTCAGTTTTTTCTATCTTTCCTTCCCTTAGCCTCCTTCTTACTCTTTGTCTGTTGTTCTATCTCAGCCCAGGCTCCCTAGAAGATCTACTGAAATTTCTCCAAAGTGTTTGTAGAGTTAAATCTGTGCCTTGAACAACCCATTGACTCTTAGACATTTATGGGTATTCCTGGCCTGGCCCTTCCCAATAATGGTCCCTTAATTTTTAACTCCCTAATGAAGGATGAGATGCCAGAATTTATTCTTTATGGTGCTATAGTTTGTATCTGGAGTATTCCCCCAGAGGCCCATGGTGCTAAAGGCTTTGTCCCCAGACTATGGCACTATTAGGAAGTAGTGGAACCTTTTAGAGCTGTGGCCAAGTGGATGAAGTTAAGTCATTGGGCCATGGTCCTTAAGGGAGTATTGGGGCACACCTCTTCAGATTCCTTGAATAATCTCTCTCTACAGGCATGATCTGTCCCTCATTCAGCAGAATGGTCTTTCCCATGACAAGCCATTCGAAGATATAAGTCTCAATACTGTGCCCACTTTACATATCAACACAGAGAAGAACAAATACATTAAATGTTTTCCCACAGCTCACAAAAGGTAGGGTTGGGATTTGAATCTAGATAAATTTGAGCACTAAACCTCAGTTATTCTCTGCTGACTTCTACAATCTCGAGTTTCTAATGCACACGTTATATTTTATGAAAACAAACAATCTGTCATAACTAACTCCAACCTGCATGGGTATGTTTTGAATCAGCCAACTTTTATTTATTAACATCTCTGGGTAAACCTGTTTAGGCTCACTATTTATTACTGTTCTTGCTCTGAAATATGACTGACTGGTAACTTGAAAAATGGATGGAGATGGGTATCCTTGTGCTCTGACTGGTTAAAATTCCTCCTTCTGGGCTGAAATGCTTCTGTGTACTGTCAGTTCTTCCAGGCATTCATCTTGGAATTATAATGGAGACCATTAAGCTTGGGGGTATTCTCAGCCCTTTGCAATTTTGTAAACTATGGAGGCCCCTTTGAGCAATGAGGGCTGAGCAGTAAATGGATGTGTATTGTGAATAGAATTCTTTGTTCTTAAAGAATCCCCATAGAGAAAAGCTAAGGGAATGTTTGACTTTTAAAAATGGTTGACAAGAAAGTTAAACTTGATTCAAACCAACAAGGATCTTGTGACTCCTCCTGTTCGACTCCTCAATATTTGGTCATACCCATTCCCTCTTACAGTAGCTGTCAGCTGTGCCAGAAGACCTCACTGGAGAATAGCTAGATTTCCTAAGACTTGCCTGGGTAGTACCCGGGTGCTTTACAGCTCACCTAGATCTCTCCTAGGACCTAAGACTAGCTGTTGCCTCAAATCCACTCAACAGCACATTCTCTATTGAGCTCTTGCTCCTTGTTTTCCTCTGCAGCACATAATTTTATAATTGTCTTTTAATTTACTTTCCTTACTATTCCCCATCTGTGAAATTTTGAGCATTAATTCATGACAAGCTCACTGTTGGCAGGAGCCTAGCCCTATCCATCTCATCCCCCAGTTCCCTACTCTTTGTGGCTGGTCTCCTTGAATTTTTCTCCCCATATTTAATATTACAGATCATTGACATCAACCATGGTAAAAAGCAAATTGCCTTAAGTAACCTGGTTAACAGTATGGCTAGAGTGTGGTCTTTCCTAGATTTGAGGGTTCCCACACTTTATAGCTGTTTCAATTAATTATTCCACATGTGTGCTCATGTATGTGTGTGCATGTATGTGCATATAAACACATGCATGTGTGTGCATAATGTGCATAGGTGTGTATGTGTAGAGGTGAGGAAGACAGAAAGGGTAGATCTTTTACCAACTTTTCATCCACACTACTTGATCCAGCAAGTAATTCCAGATCAGGAGTCAGGCCCTAGTCTGAGAAAGTGGATCATCCACCCATGGTGTGGTGTCACAGATCCTTTGTAACCCTTGGTTTTTCTCATTGGAGCTCCCTGGGAGATTTGTGGCACCAACATCCTGAAATGAACATAAAGCTGGTGAAGGGATGGAGGAGGAAAGCCAGTGATGGAGGAGCAGAGCAGAAGTGATTATTGGAGACACAAGAGATGGTTAGAAAATCACGAGTTTCCTGGTATTTGCAAGGGTTCCCAGGGACCATCAGTAAGAAAATATTTTTTGAGTTGTTTGAACAGCTCTTTATCCTACTCACAGTTCAACATGGAGAAAGAGGAAAATCAGCCTTCAGACACACTTCTGCCCTTTCCGTGCTTATCAGGCCTCATTTCCGTTCTGCCTAGGCAAGTGTCAGAGACAGTGGATGTTATGACTGTACCTCAATTCTCCAGTTCCCTGGTTTAGGGAGGCCCTGAACAAACCCTGATTTTTTTCAGTTCAATTCTTCAGAATTGAAATGTAAAACCTATGGCTATCTCCAAGAAGTCAGTTGAAATATCAAATTAACTGCATATTTACAAATCTGGAAAACAAGAAATTATCTCTACAACAAATATAATTACATATTTTGTTGTTGTTGTTTTAAAAATAAAATACTTTTTTGGCTGACCAAGCTCTCAACACATGAACTTTTGCCAGATACTCTCAAGCTATACTCAGGTCATAGCTGTGACTTTGTGTTTGCTGTTTCATCTGCCAGGAAGGAATGACGTTTTCTGCTTTTTCAACTGCCTCTCCATTGCTGGGCTCATTTCTTCAATTCATAACCACCTACTAAGTACCTTTGTGGTGCCAACCAGAGTCCTAGTCCTGATGATAGAAAATTTCTGGACCCAAAAGTGTACACTACAGAATTCTTTATTTTCTTTGTGCTGAAAATCTCACCCCAGTTGATTTAAGGTGGAGTTTAAAATGTGACCAAAGCTATCTCAGTCCCTTTGAAGTTCAAAATGCTCTTATTTTGATAAACAGTTGAAGTTAAAATTCTAGGTGTCTGTCAACAGACGAATAGATAAAGAAAATGTGGTATATAAACACAATGGAATTGTATTCAGTCATAAAGAAGCAGGAAATTATGCCATTTTCAGGAAAGTTTGAAAGGAAATTAAAGGCATTATGTTAAGCAAAATAAGCCAAAACTCAGAAAGTTAAGAGTCATTAGTTTTTCCTCTCATATAGTAAATGGAGAGAAAAAAAGAAAAAAATTGGAGGGAATCTCATGAAAATGTAAGAGAAACCAAAAGTAGAGGAAGGGGATCCAAGGAAAGGTGGTGGGAAGGGAAAGGGGAGTTAAGAACAAAATTAATCAAATTGCGTATGTGCATGTACAAATAAAAAATAAAGCCCACCCTTGCACTAATAAAAATAACGATTTTAATAAGTATCTAATTCTCTTTTGGGCCTTTCTCTACTCCCCTAAGTGTATCTCCCCTCCCCAAACCCTTTCCAAGAAGCAGTTTGGGAATAGAAGAAGGTTTACACATCCCCAGGGAACAAACAGATCAAAGAGGTGAATTGTCCCTGCTGTCTTCAAGGTTTTCATGGCCTCATGCCCTGCCTGGTGACCAGGATTCCTGAGATAGTGCACACTCAGATGCACCTGGTCCTTTCCAGGCCATTGGCTATATCTATACACACTGCTAATGACAACAGATCTTGTCATTGTGTTCAGTCATTATGTCCCCAACTCTCGTTCCTTCCCTACCCCAAGCCTCTCCCAAAAACTCTAGGAAGTGATACTAAATTGCTACAGGATTGGTCATTACAGACAATTTAAGGATGAAACAGTCAGTTGAGGGGTTCTCAATCCAGAGGTAGATGGGGGCATCTGCCTTCCAACTCTAGGAAAGAACACTGGCTTAGCATTATTTTGAGCTGAAGGCATTTCAGATTTAACAGATGCAGAGAGAAGCCTCTCAGAACTCTCCTTATCTGGCTAAAAGCAGAAACTTCTGAAAAACAAGGACAGCCATAAATCCCCTCCCCCAGGAAATTTTATGGTCAAGAAGAAGATAGAAAGTGGGCCCTGAGATGGATCTGTGCAAATAAGTCTTCCTGCATTTGTTTCCTCCATATATTTTAACTTGCTACAGTTTGCTGGCATTGGAATTCTATGACCCTTTTCCTTTGTCCTATCACTCCTCTACAAGTATATTGTTCTTTATTAAAATGTCACAGATGCTCCGGGTCTAACCACCTCTTTGAGATTCTCATTGCTGCTGCGCACTGCACATGTAAATAAATTGTTTTTCTCTTACTAACCTGTCCTTTGTCAGTTTAATTTGCCTGGGCTTGCCCAGGGAATCTCAGAAGGTAAAGGAAAAGTTTTTTTATTTTTTTTCCTTTGTTTTTTCTTTTCCCCTTTCTCTACAATAGCAGCCATTTAAATCTAAGTAGCAATTACTAGGCATTCTTTCAGAAAGCCTCATTTTGGCAGATTCTCTGCTCTTGCAATAGATTCAAAGACAAGGGCGTGGCAATTGAGCTCACACTGCAATCAGTAGTGGAGAGAGGAAGTAACTGAGACGTGACACTTGTATTCAGAGTGTTCTAGAAGTAGATATCTGTACAGGTTTTCTGTACAGATATGTAGTGGTGAGTATGATAACTTGATTCAGACAAACTTCTGGCTTAATTACTTACATAATTTATTTGAAATAAAACAAGTCTGGATGCAGCTAAGGAGAAACTTTCTTTCAAAGGAATACTGCAATGGGGAGGAGGAACAACTATAACAGAAAGGTGTCTACCACCGTAAGACCTGGAAGTATCTCAAAGGAAGTCAGAAAAGCGCTTTTCTTCTGTAGTGAAAATTAAATGAAGACAGAAAGAAATAGGTTGCATGGATAGAGGTGATAGTGTGTGGTCAGACAAGCAGAGTATCATATCCTGAGGTCAAACAATTCTCTACAGGGGACAATACAGAAGGCTATTTGCCTGATTAGGTTGAGGATAGGTCAAAGTTCAGGGTATGGGGAAGGAAAGATGCTTAACTAAAATTTATTTTAAGTCATGGTAGCTGGTATTTTATTTGTCCTTTTAAGTGGGTACCAACAGGTCAGCTAGCCATTTATGGGGGGTAAAATGGGGGAGGAGTATTTAAAGAGTGTGTGTCTAGCCTCATGACATGTAAACTAAGTCAGACATCATTCTGGAGACTTGTCTAAGTCATAAGGGAAAGGATAGTTCTTTTCAATAGTAACTTCCTGAAATATGAAAAGGTGAAAAGTGAAAATTTTGCTATTTTCCAAGATAACACACTCAGATAAAATGCAACCTTTCCATTTACTCTGTGTGACTTTTACCGTCCATCTCCTGGTAGAAAAATTGAGATAAAATGATTCCTATGTCAGGTGGTGTTATCTTTGGATCTGGAATGTCTTCCAAAGGCTCATGTGTTGAAGGCATGGTTCCTGATGCAACAGTGTTCAGAAGTGAAACTTTTAGGAAGTGATTGGATCATAATAGCTCTGATCTCATCAGTGGATTAATCCACACATGGGCACTCAGTTGATTGGGTTATTGGGAGATGGTGAAAACTGTAGGAGGTAGGGCCTAGTTAAATGGAGTGAATCACTCGGGGCATGCTCTTGGGGATGGCCCATTTTTTCCCTCTCTTCTTACCTCAAAGCACGCACCACCAAAGCACACACATGAGAGTAACTTTGCATTGTCATCTCTGTCATGATGTTCTGCCTCATCAAAGGCCCGGAATCAAAAATATCAAGTGATAATAGATGGAAATTTCTGAAACCATGAGCCCAAATAACTATTTCCTTTTCCAAGTTGATTATCTCATTCCTTTTGTCTCAGTTATCGAAAACTTATTAACAGGCCAGGCATGGTGGTGCATACCTGTAATCCCAGCAGCTCCAGAGGCTGAGACAGGAGGATCGCAAGTTCAAAGCTAGCCTTAGTAAAAGCAAGGCTGCTAAGCAACTCAGTGAGACCCTTTCTCTAAATAAAATGCAAAAATAGGGCTGGGGATATGTCTCAGTGGTTGAGTGCCCCTGAGTTCAATCCCCTGAGTACCAAAAAAATACAAAAAATAAAAAACAAAAAAAACCTGACACAGGCAGGCTGGGGATGTTGTGATGATCATAAACAGGGTTTGTGTAAAAGAAGTTAGCTAAGTTTAAGAGTCCAATAATAGTAGTCATTGTTCTGATTAATTTTGTTGTTGTTACTACATCTTGGGCTTTGCTTTATTAAAGTAATTTTTATTATCTATTTTAAAATTAAGGTAAGTAACCACAGTCTATAGCAAAGAATCTAGCAAACAATGAGTATGTTATTAATCTTAATGTAGCCCTATTACCCTCCAGGAGAGAGTTTATGGCATTGGAAGAATTTGACCAAACAAAAAACATACCAGTCATATCTTGTTACACTGAATTCACAAGGTGAATTCCTTCAATGCATTCTCTGGAACCCAGGCAAAATGCTGTTTGCAATCTAAATGAGGGTAGCACTCTGGGGTGTAGATACTGGAAGCTTTGTTGTAAGCCTACTGGGAGGCCAGCTCTCTGAGGATTAGGTTGCTGGGTCTTACTGTGTATTCACAGATTTCTGCTGCTGTGACCATATGAGCACTTTCCAGACTTTTCTCACACTGGGGTTGGAGCTTCTCCTAATATCTTATTGGTTTGAAAAGGATCCCTTTGAGACTTGTAAGGGAGTTCTAAATATTTCATGGGCTCATCTGCCTGTTTAATTATGTCTACATGCAAAAGAGCCTTCCTGGCTAGGCATACATTTTGCAATACTGTTACATAAATATTTAAACAGCTGGGCTGCTCTGCATCCTCAAGAAAAGTACCAGTCTTTGCTTGAGCAGAGAGACTCAAAAGTGACAAAGTCCTGGAAATGCATGAACCTTAGAAGTAGACTTCCACATATAAATGGGGTGACAAATTTTTACTTTTAAAGCTAACTGAACAAAATAAACAAAAAAGTTTGCCCTTTTCCTGGACAGTTTAGCAGGTAGCATATAATATGCTATGCTTGGAGTTTGGAGTAAAAGAGTCACAAATGAGAATCCTGATTTGACCATTGACCTATTGGGGGGAAAAAAACTATGAAAGTTGTTTAATCTTTGAGACATTATTTTCCTCATTGTAAAAATATGACAGTAAAAATGGTGCAGTCTCTCTAACCCCTGGCAATCATTAATCTGTTCTCACAGTATGCAACCATTGGTAATTGGCTTTTTAAAAAACTGCTTTATTTAAGTATGATTGACCTCAAAGAGCTACACATGATGTATGTATACACCTTAGTGAGTTTGGTAATATGAACACAAATGCAAAACCATCACCAAAATTTCTGCTGTAAACATATCCCTCACCTCCAAATGTTTCTTCTTGCCGTAATTATTATTATTTTATTATGATTATTTTGTTTATGTGTTATAAGAATATTTAATATATGTTCCATATTCTTAGTATGTAGTGTGTATGGTGACTCTAAGCACTACAAAATAGAATAAATTTCTAAAACTTATCCTGCATAACTGAACTTTTGCACCCTAACACCTTGCCATTTCTGTCTTCCCTTAGCCTTTGGCAGCCACCATCCTACTATCTAGAATACACACATAAGGGAATTGTGTTGCATTTGGCTTTCTGGGTTTGGCTTATTCACTTAGCATAATGTCCTCCATGTTTGATCATACACACTGTTGCAGATGGCAGGATTCCCTTTTGTAAAAAGTGTGTAATATTCCATTATATGCAGATACCACATTTTCATTTCATCATTGTGGGATATTTAGTTTTCTTCTGTTCTTAGTTATTCTGAATAGTGCTTCAATGAGCACGAGAATACATATGTATCTTAGATTCTGATATCAATTCTTTTGGAAATATACTCAGAATGAAAATACTGAATGACATGGTAATTGTATTTTAAGTTTTCACTCAGTGTAATTTCCTAGATTCATTGAGGTTGGCAATCATTTTTTTAAAATAAAGGTATACATGATTATTAAAACAACTTGATCTTGGCTGGGATTGTGGCTCAGCAGTAGAGCATGTGCCTAGCACAGGTGGGACCCTGGTTCGATCCTCAGCACCCACCACATAAAAATAAAAGCATTGTGTTGTGTCCATCTACACCTTAAAAATAAATATTAAAAAACCCAACTTGATCCATCTAAGTCTTAACATGCTTCTAGCACACATCAGTTTCCTATTGATATAAATGGCAAGATTTTATATTTAAAGGCTTTATCCCATGCCTTCTCACAGACTGCTTTAGGATGCTGTCCATTATCAGAAACAAAAATGATCTGAAACTTAAAACGTAGGCATTGCATCCTTTCAATATCACATATAGTCATGGATCACTCCTGGATGAAGACACTTAGTTCCTTTCATTGTTTATGATAACTTACAAGTTACACAGGATACAAGATTTCCTTTAGACAGGAAAAATAATTTCAAGTCAAACAACAGAATGATTAGACATGATATCCATTGTATAATGCAGTGACTCTGATTATAAAAAGTATATTGTATGCTTGAAAATTGCTGAGAGTAGATTTTAAAACACGAAAAAGAAAAGTGTGTAAAGTGTTATATTAGTTATGTTAGTTTGATTTAACCTTTCCACAATATGCATATTTAAAAACATCATATTGTATACCATAAGTATATACAATTTTTATTTGTGAATTTTAGAAGTTAATTTAAAAGTTACAGACTAGTCCAGTAGTGAGACAAGTAACTTCTGTTCAAAGGACTACATCACCTCAATGATTTATGGTCTGTTGAAAATTAAACAGTTAAAATCAAATGTGGGAGGCCGACATAGCATGTTACCAGCATTTGCTTCCCCTCCTGATTGGTGTGGCACTGTCTGTCACCCTGTGATCTAGTTGCTTAAGTAACCAAAGATGGTAGCCTCATCTTGAGGGTAGAGAAAATGCAAATCTGTCTTTATGCATGGGCGTGCCTTCCTACATCCCCAAGGATTGAGCTATACTCACCAATTCCTTTGTGATATTACCCCTTGCCCTGCTTGGGATAGAATGTTCCATGGAAACACCCTTTGTGTGTCCCCTTTTCTTACACTGCCCTTGGGTGTGGCCTTCCTAGATGTCAGTGAACCTGCTGACAGCAGACATCATGAAGCTAGACTCAGCCCCCTGAAACCTGACCCCTTGCCTCATTTGAATGGCTTCTCCTCAATAAAAGAGATCAGCACATGCTCTCTCTCTCTTTCTGTGGACCCTTAAGGTCAAAGGAGCCATCATAGCACCCCCAAAGAAAAAGGTATTTCTGTCTCTTGTGTAGTTATTTTGTGCAGCCCAGTTCCCCTGGAGTGACCCCTGAGTGTTTAAATCACTGGGAACGTGACAATAAAACTCAGCAAAGGTCTCTTAAAGCTATGTTTAATTTCCTATAAACTTTCTTGCTTCTTAGATGCTCTTTCAACCAGTCACAACATTTTACTAGTTCCTTCATTCATTAATGAGTTAAAATCTTTGGCATGTTCATTTTGTATTTGCCATGATTTGCATTTCTGAAAATTATACTTTAACACTGTTCACTGAATAATTCATTTGAAATAGTCTTGTAGATGAATGGATTTGAAGCTTGGTGAAAATGACCACTCTGGTATAAATGTGCCACTGGTAGTTAAATTTTTACTATAATCATCTAAAGATACATTGCAATAAATGATATCAAATGTATCAAGGTGTGAAAGCCAAAGAATCGTAGGTTTTCAGGTTTTCCTTCAAGGAGAAATACTCAAATTGTAGCTACTCAAGTATTCTACCTTGATCAGATACAGCCTGGCCAAAATGCAAGTAGCCAGGCAGTCTTGATCATGTTACCCGAAAACTTTATACTGAGCTATACTTCCTGCCACTTGCATCATGTTCTGATATAGCTTCTGACTGTCACCCCTGGTGTCATCTTGCTGTACTATCCATGGGTGCCATTTCAAAACCATGCATCACATATGTCTGGTCATATTTTAGCCATGTAGCCATGAACCTCTAGTCAGAGGCACACACAAGAATTGCCTTCAGTGCAAGGCAGATAGGTCCTGAACGTGGCAGACCTAGCCACACCATTTCTACTCACTCTTCTCTTAATTAAATCCAGATTTTCCAGACAGAATAAATACTATTTTAACAAAGATGTAAAACTATTTTTTTACCATGAATATGTTCACTAAAATTTTATTTTCTGAAAAGTAAACTAGCTAAAATTAAGAAAATGAGAACATCAATACGAAGAATATTTGAGGAAAGGAAATTATACATGGAAATATAGACAAAAATACAAAACTAAGAGTTAGTAATATTTATGAATAACCCAAAATATGGTTGATTAAAAATAAAATAAAATGGGAAAAGTATTTTTAAATTTAATCCAATTAACATAAACCAACATTAAGAAAGGAGAATCATAATACGAAAATGATTAAGTTATAATAGACTTGCAGGTTTTGTGATAAAATTAGACATCCTGATCAAATGGATCATGGTCTTTAAGACAGACCAACAAAACTACAATAAGAGCAAAATTGATGCAATAAGATGTAGGAAACCATAACAAAGCAAAAGAGAGAAAAAAGAAAATTTTTAATGATTACCCACAGCAATGAAGGTGAGCAGTGTGGGAGGGACTTTCCATGTAATTCTTTGAAGATTTCACAGTGTATCAATTATTCATCTATTCCAAGACATGAAGTGAGAGCAAAGTTACCAGGGTAAGTCTGTAGGATAATGACCACCTCGAACTCCAAAGCTGATAGTTTTTACAAAACTAGCAATGAATCTATCAGTCAGCTATATAGAAATAGATTTGAAAATTATAATAAAATACTGTGAATTAATCAGTACAGTAGTACTGTAATAAACCAAACTGGGAGTTCAAGCCTGTTGCAATATTTAAAAAATCATTAATAACACACCATATATCAGTAGTTTTAAAAAATGTACCAGTTTTTGCTGGTTGCAGTGGTGCACACCTATAATCTCAGCAGCTCAGGAGGCTGAGGTAGGAGGAACGTGAGTTCAAAGAGACAGACTCAGCAACTGCGAGGCACTAAGCAACTCAGTGAGTGGCTGTCTCTAATAAAATATGAAAAGGGGCTGGGGATGTGGCTCAGTGGTTGCGTGCCCCTGAGTTCAATCCCTGGTAACCCCCCTTTAAAAAATTGTACCATTTTTATAGGTGTGTAAAAGAAATATTAATAATGTATCCTTAAAGAATATATTTTTGACAAGTTTTTTTTTTACTTTTTTCAAGCTGGAAATATCTTTATTATCTGAAAAGAAAAATATAAGCAATATTTATAGAACTCCATGGTCAGAGATGTGCAAGTGGAGTTGACACGTAGCTTGAGGGTCTTAACACTTGCTATCTGAGCTTCCACAAGTGGGGCTTCTCATTCATCAGCTCTTCACATAAAGAGGTTTAAGCATCAAGGAAAAACTGTGCAGATAGAGGTGGCAGCTAATGGAATTGACTATAGAACAGAGAAAAGCCCCAGAGGATAAGCAAATACTGAAAGCAAAAAGGTGAGTGCTTTTCTCAATACCATTTTGCCACTGCAAGAAACTCAATGAACAAAGATAGTTGGCCTCTTGGTTTGCAGTTGATCTTATCAGAAGACTAAACAGTAACAATGGACAAAGCCAACTCCAAGCTACCCAAGCTGCCAGTAAACTTCTTTCTAAGGAAGATAACACCACCATCCTCTCCATTAAAAGTATAAACTAAACTAGTTTGATTTCAAAATATGTGTGTTTTAAACAAGACCATCTTGTATTATTCTATTTATGCATGCTAGGACACTTATCAAAGCTTTTTCTGTATCATCACACTAGGATAGGACACATGGAGTGCCAGGACATACTCTCTATTCTGCAACATCTCCTCAATCTCCCATCAATTAACAAACAATTTAGACTCTAGGAAGTATTGCAGGTAATGGCTGAGATTCTGACTTGGTTATCAAGAATGCTTCAATGAATCCCTTTTCTCACCTCTACTTTTATTTCCTTATAGATCCTCTTGAGAATGTCGTTATAGTCTTACCTAAGCATTTTTAAAATGTTTGTTGTGACAAAGTTACTGTTCTCCCATAGAGTTAAGCAGATTCTCTTCTTTTTAAATTACTCATATATAATAATCAATTTTACTTTTTTAAATTCTTTATAAATGTATATCCAGTAATTTCCACATAAAGATAGATTTAACAAACCAATTAAACTAGATCTGAATAAAAGAGTTGTTCCATAACGTGAGCTCCTGGAATCTATAGAATGTCTAAATTTACAGGAAATATTGCTTCAAAAACCAATGAACAGAGAATCCTGGACCAAGAGTCACTGCCTGGATCTGTTGACACTTGGAGAGCCAGACCATTCCATTCAGATGTGCAGAGAGGCTTCTGCTTAGGCACTACCGGCCTCTTACGACCTATGAACCCCTAGCATCTTCAAGAGAACAGTTCACTCAGTGCTGAAGCTCACTACCAAGCACGATGGAATGCAACGGACATCAGACAGTGGGAGACAACAAGTTCGGAGAATCTCATAATCTGCCATCCTGGATTCATGAGTCTTTATGTCCTTCTGAGCTTCCTCATGGCCCTTGGTCTCTTTTCTGTCAGTCTCCCAGCATGGAACTTCTGCTAAAAATTGACCTTTGCTTTAATCTTTATCTTCATTCTGTTTTTATTCGCTCTGATTTTCTTCAGGTGCTGGTAACGCCAACTTGGCGCCTATCTGGAAGAACTTACTAATAAACGGGTTGCCTGCCACTTATCTAAGCCCTACCATATCCCCCTTAGTTCTATATAAGCACACAGCTTTTTGCAAGGTTAATTATGGTGCTGTTAATGTGTTCATATCTTCCAGGTATACAAGTCTGTAAGGTAGAAGCTTCAAAAGACCATTATATCTAGCTGGTGTTCTAAAGTTGTATGGTAATTTTAGGCTTAAAAGAAAAAAAAACATGTTGGAGATTTATTCATATCATTTGGTTTCTACAACTGGACTTGTTATCAATAAGATATGTACGGTTCCATGTTACTTTCTACTCTGAGATATAATTTATGTATTTTTAAGTTAATGAGAGCCCAATCTGTGTGAAGGTTTTATTGCAAAACACAAAAGTACATTACTACTTTTCTACAAGAGGTTAAAAGCTTTCAGCCTTTAATTCATGTTTTAAATGTGATATAATGTTGTGTTAGCTAATGTTCATGTAAACTTGAACAACAATTTATGTAAACTTTGTAAAATGATCAGCTTCAGAACTATAGTACTTGAGATTTATAAAGAGCCCTGCCTTACTTGAGATAAGGCTCTGTCCCATCTCACTACATGTGAAAGTGGCTATGAAAGAAATAAGCCAGATTTCAGTACAGTTAAAGTTGTGTCCAAAAGTAGGTTTTTGCCAAGATTACTAGGATCTCAAATAGGGAATTATGATGTATAACCCTGCCAGAATTCAAGGTAGCTATTATGTAAGCTAAATATGTTTTTACCCTAGTTAGTTTTGTTTTGTAGTTTGCTTATAGATGGTTTAAGGATTGCCTGTCAATGTTTTAAAGAGGTACTGCTTTAAGAACTCACAACCTGGGTCAACTTAAGATAAGGAGTTATCACCTACAGGATAGAGAGATAGACATTAAAGCCCAGTGCTCTTAATAGAAGGCTGTTAACTTATTTGCTGGATGTTTAAGATTAAGTTTTAAAATTAAAAATTTGGCTCTTGCCCTCTGAGTCAGTCTGAATCAGGGAATAGGGGACTTCTCCAAAGGGCTCTGCAACTCTAGGCCACATAACCTCCTGAGCAGGGAGATTAATGAGACCAGTGGAGGACAGAAAGCCAATCGGTGTATTTGCTGTAAAGAGGAGGGTCATTAAAAAGGGGAGATATCCCTGATGCTTCCGAGGGAAGCCACATGGTCAATCAAGGCCTGGACCCATCCTAAGGTAAATGGCACTAGCAGAACTGAGAAGCTGCTATGAAGTTCCCCGAGGACTCCCAGGGAAACTCAGCTGACTGTTGACAATAGATAAGAACAAAAGTCAGTTTGACTTGCTTCATCTTAAACACTTAGCAAAGATAGTTAAAGCCAAAGCACAGCTGTTCCTGGACATTTTAAATGATAATAATAGTTAAATGTAACTTCCAAAAATAAGTAAACTAGAGGCTACAAAAGAGATTCTCAGACAGGAATGCCTGATAACTATTAAAAGGAACTGCCAGAGTAGTTTTTTAGTTTAAGGCCCACAGATATTCCTAACCTACACAGGTAGGCTTGGTGTTTGCTAGTATGGTTATCCAGCCCTAAGTAGCAAAATTAAAGGTTTCTCTATTAGACATAGGTCATACTAGTAAAAAGGACATCTGTAAACCTAAATGTTAGTTGTTGTGTTTACATCCCTGACATTTCTGGCAAGGTGACAAATATCCTTAAAGATTTACATGCTTAGATAGAAGCCATGTCCTCAGCAACTTTGTCGTGGAAACAATATCTTAGCTTCTGGTTCTTGGTACTTCCTGGTGGAAAACATTGTTAGTCTCTGTCTTGGTCATTATACTCATTGGCATATTCCTGTGCTGTGACATTTATTGCTGCATCAATATGGTTCCAGTAAATTAATGAATTCTTGTTTCTCTTATAGACCACCTATCACTCGAATGGCCCTCCAGCCTAATACTTCTCAATTGGACTTTTACCATGGACCACTCGATAGACCCGATATTTTTAAAGGGGGACTCCAAACTCCTTGCCCCACACCGTCCCTTTTCAGCCTGAAGAAGCCAGAAAGATTCTCTTCACCCCCCCTTCCTTACAGCAGTAAGGAGTTCCCAAATTAGAGGGGGAAATGAAGCCAGATTTTAAGTTAGGTATTCAGTGTAGTTAGATAAATTGGGGTATAATACCGAGTGGAATCTAAAATGGAGGCCATGCTGAAAATGATTCCAGGGAACGCAAAACAACTCATGAAATGTGAAACCCTTCAATAATTGTGATGCATTACTTTTAAGATTAAAAGTAGTCAGAAAAAGGGGTGGGGAATGTAAGGGTAAAAGAAATTGAAGTTAAAGGGTAAAAGTTAAAGGGTAAAAGACCGGGTGTTGTAAAGTTTCTAAGCTGCAAGGTCTGAGTTAAAATGTAAAGGATTAGGTATTGTTAGGTTTCTATGCTACCTGCAAAACCTGAAATTTCTGTAGCTGTTAAGACAATGCTTGGAACTGCCCAGTAAATATTTCCCCTGACTATTTGGTTGTTTAATAAGGGCTCTGTGTGGTCGCACGTAGGCATTGCAGGGCCTGGACCAATCAGTTTAAATGTAACCCCCTCCTTAGGAATGACCTATCACTCCAGCCTGACCTGTTCCTGCCAATGAATGAACTAATCATGTTTAGGAGTTGTTCAATTTTCCCGTGCCTCATGATGATTTGTTCTGATGTATACAAAGCCCTCCGCCCTCCCCAAAAAGTGTACTTAAGCAGTGCTCAGCCCCTGCTCGGGGATCTGGGCTGCTTTCCCTTCTTGAGTGGGCACGGAGCCCCAGCATGCTGGTTCAATAAATCCCCCTTCTGCCAATTGAAAAAAAAACAAAAACAATGAACAAAGTCTGTTTGTGTCATATGCAAGAGAATCCAGTCTTTCCCAGCCACATAACAAAACATTAACAACCAGAAGGAAATGATGTGGATGTCTGACACAACAGCTAGCTTTCAAGATCAGATTCAGTTAGGTAATAATCATGGCCCTAATTCATTCCCTGATAATGTTCAAGAAGTTGTAATAATAATTTTAATTTTCAAGTTGAAAGAACATTTGGACAGATTATTTTGTCTATAGAGGCACAGTTACACACTGTTGCTCAACCTTATACCTAAGAAAGATGGTAAAATTGCTCTGATCATTGATCATGGGACACCCTTTGAAAGATCTTTCAGGTTGTTGAGAAAATAGTTGGAATTGAGAAACTGGGTGCTATGATTGAAGAGCATTTAAGAACAGACAAGAATGAATACACCACACCAAATCTCACCATCATGTACATTCACAAGCCTGGGATCGTAATTAGAATAAAATAAATTCCATACTGTATCAAAATAGATTCTACTCTCATGTATTCCAAAAAGAAACAGTATAGTTTTTTTTAAATAAAAAAGGGGGAAACATTAAAAAAAGAATGAAGTTCTTCAATCCATGAGCATAAGTCTGTAAAGTTGATTGGCAAACTTCTTTCTACACAGGAAGACAATGAGAATGGCATGGCTACCATATTAACATTAGATTTCAGTAGTTCAAGGCCTGAAGTGTCATTTGGCATAAAACTGTCCAAGTAACATTTAATTAATTTGGGAAACAAAAGAGAGGAGGAGAAGAGGAGAAAAGAAATGTAGCTTATAGGGAAAATAACAATGTGGACATACCTGAGAAGGAAATGTATATATGCTACAGCTTTATCTCTTCTCTACCTCAGGATAGAAACTATAAAAATTAGATACCCACGTGTTTAAATTGTGTAGTGTATATTTATATAATTATACAATACAATTAATATATATCCTATATAATATGCTAATTTTCTTTTTGCCTTCACAAAACTAGATTTGTGACATACATATTGTTCTCTAATATTATTTTCTTTTTTTATTTGTTCTTTTTAGATACACATGACAGTAACGTGTATTTTGACTTATTATACATCTATGGAGTATCACTTATTCTAACTAGGATCCCATTCTTGTGGTTATACATGATGTGGAGTTTCACTGGTGATCTATTACTTTGAATTAAAGTATATATCATGGACTTTTGCTGGTAGGTGGATGGAATAGATAAAATTTTCTCATCTGCCCACTAAATACAAATAAAAACCTTGCATATTATATACTAAACAAATGACTCTGAAAGATGGTGTAGAAATGCAGACTGGCTAGGACCACAGCAACCATGAATCAACATGGCAGTTTTCTCTAGTTTGTTTTGTTTTATTTCATTTTTTTGCCTTGTATGGCCTAAAAGTCAGAGCTAAAGAAACCAGGAGAAATGCTAATAGGCAGAGACAACAAAAACCTACACTCTCTCTAGCAAAATGACCAGGAAAGAGCCAGCCTAGCAACACAGAAACCTTGTCAGTACAACTGCTCTCTCTCAAATAGCACAGAATAAACCATGGCCTCTCCACTCTTGTCTGTAAAGCCCTACTGGGGAGCCCAGACTTCACCCTTGTGAGGCTCAGTGAGGACTCTACCACCTCTTCTCCACATGCTGTTTCAACAACTTAGAAAACTGGACTGATTCCTTAAAAAATGTAAGAGTCTACAATTCAGATAAAATAGAACAGTTTGATAGCCTGTAACAATTAAGAAAACTGAATTTGTAACTGAAACTCTCTTGAAAAAAAGAAATCTATTAGATTAGATTTTTCAGTGCAGAATTCAACCAAATGTTTATAGAATTAAAACAATTCTACACAAACTTTCCCTGAGAATAAAGAGGAAAAAACACTGCTTAGTTAATTCTGTGAAGCTTATGTTACCTTAAAGTAACAAGACAAAAAGAATACAAAAGAAGAAGGAAAAAGGGAGGAAGAAAAGGAAGATTAGGGGGAGAAAAGAGAAAGAAAACATCTGTCGCCCTATAATTTTCATTAATAAATATACAAAAATTGACAAATGTAGAAAGCAAAGAGCTGTTTATTCTAAGGATACAAAGATAGTTAATGCTTATATCAAAATTGTAAACACAATACTATTTAAAATCTCTTAAATATGAAATGTAATCTAATAAAATATATTGGGCACATTTATGTTCAACTACAAAACACTACTTAAAAAAAATCACCAAATTTCTAAATGAATAAAGAGCTATACTGTGTTCACAGATTGGAATAGTCCACATAGTGTGGTTGTCAATTTTCCCTCAAACTGATGTGTAGGTTTGATGCAATCCTGATAAAAAAAAAAACCCTGCAGAATATGCATACACATGAACACAATTATTCTACAATCTACATGAAAAGACTCAAAAACTAGAAAAACCAAATCAGTTTTGAAATACTTAATAAAATTAAAGCAATCAGTTTACTCAATTTCAAGACATTACATAGCAACAGCAGTCATGTCTGTATGGCATTGGCAGAGGTATAGACAAATAAATTAATAGAAAATAATACAGAAATCAAAAACATGGCCACATGGTATGCCTAATATTTTTGGAAAAAGTGCAAAAGCAATTTAATGGAGAAAATATTGACATTTCAACAAATGCTGTTGGACCAAATGAACAAATAGTTTAAATAAAAAAGAATGAACCTCAATTACATTTTACATCTTATAAAAAGTAACTCAAAATGGGTTGTGGATTTAAATTTATAATCTATAACTAGATAACTTTCAGGGAAAAAAGAAAATCGTTAGGACATGGGGGTCACATAAAATGTTCTATTTGAAATCAAATCATGATCCATAAAGGAAAAAAAAATGATACATTGCACTTCTTGAAATATAAAAAGTTTTGTTCTCTGAGGATGGTGAAAAGTTTTCCCCTACATGTGGAGGGAAATGTTTACAAACCACATAAATGATAAAGGACTTGCATCTGGAAGACAAAAAGAACTCTAAAAATCAACATTAAATACTAAACAAGGCAATTAGAACATGAGTGAAAAACATTAAAAGAAAAATATCTATAAAAGATTCAGGCATTATTATTACTGTGTGTATATATGTGACTGCATGATAAATGTGATTCTGCAACCTGTATACTCAGAAAAAATGAGAAATTATATCCCACCTGATTCAAATATATGATATGTCAAAATCATTGTTCTGTCATTTGTTACTAAGTAAAACAAATTAAAAAAAAAGATACAGATGGTAAACACATGAAAAAAGTTCAATAACTTAATTATTAAGGAAATGAGAATGATGGTTCCATTCACAGATTTCCAAGGAATCTCCATACTGCTTTCCATATTGGCTGCACCAATTTACAATCCCACTAACAATATATGAGTGTACCTTTTCCCCCACATCCTTGCCAACACTTATTATTGTTTGTGTTCCTGATAGCTGTCATTATGACTGGAGTGAGATGATATTTTAGATTAGTTTTGATGTGCATTTCTCTGATTGATAGAGATGATGAGCATTTTTTCATATATTTGTTGATTGATTGTATATCCTCTTCTGAGAAGTGTCTGTTCAGGTCCTTGGCCCATTTGTTGATTGGGTTATTTGGGGTTTTTTTGTTTGTTTGTTTTGTGCTTTTGTTTTTTTGTTTTTTTGTTTGTGCTTAGCTTTTTGAGTTCTTTATATACCCTAGAGATTAGTGCTCTATCAGATGTGTGATGGGTAAAAATTTGCTCCCAGGATGTAGGCTCTCTTTTCACCTCACAGATTGTTTCTTTTGCTGAGAAGAAACTTTTTAGTTTGATTCCATCCCATTTATTGATTCTTGGTTTTAATTCTTGTGCCACAGGAGTCTTATTAAGGAAGTTGGGGCCTGATCCCACATGATGAAGATTAGGGCCTACTTTTTCTTCTATTAGACGCAGAGTCTCTGGTTTAATTCCTAGTCCTTGATCCATTTTGAGTTCAGTTTTGTGTATCGTGAAAAATAGGGGTTTAATTTGTGCTTGGTGAAAGATAGGGGTTTAATTTCATTTTGTTGCATATGGATTTCCAGTTTTCCCAGCATCATTTGACCCAGCTATCCCTCTCCTCGGACTATACCCAAAGGACTTAAAAACAGCATACTACAGGGACACAGCCACATCAATGTTTATAGCAGCACAATTCACAATAGCCAAACTGAGGAGCCCACCTAGATGCCCTTCAGTGGATGAATGGATAAAAAAACTTGTGGCTTATATACACAATGGAATTTTACTCAGCATTTAAAGAGAATAAAATCAAATCATGGCATTTGCAGGTAAATGGATGGCGCTGGAGAAGATAATGCTAAGTGAAGTTAGCCAATCCCAAAAAATCAAATGCTAAATGTTTTCTCTGATATAAGGAGGCTGACTCACAGTGGGGTAGGAAGGGGGTGCATGGGAGGATTAGATGAACTCTAGATAGGGAGGAGGGGTAGGAGGGAAAGGGAGGGGCAGGGGATTAGCAAGGATGATAGAATGTGATGGACATCATTATCCAAAGTACATGTATGAAGACTCAAATTGGGTGTCAAAATATTTTATATACAAACAGAGATATGAAAAACTGTGCTGTATATGTGGAATCAGAATTGTAATGCAAAAAAAAACAAGTACATGTATAAAGGCATAAATTGGTGTGAACATACTCTATATACAAAGATATGAAAAATTGTACTCCATATGTGTAATAAGAATTTTAAAGCTGTCATGTATTTAAAAAAATAAAATCAATAAAACTAAAAAAAAGGAAATTAAAATAAAACCAAAATCAGATATACCTACTTATCAGAATCACTAAAATGAAAAAAAAAATAGTGATAACACAAAATGTTGGTAAGGATGTAGAGAAACTGGATCACTCAAACACTTCTGGTATAAATAGAAAAATGGTATAAGTACTCTGGGGAAAAAATAATTGGCAGTTTCTTATAAAATATGTAACTACCATGCAACCCAATAAACACACTACTGGACATTTATTCTATAAAAATGAAAATGAATGCTATGTACACAAAAACCTACATACAAATGTTTACAACTACATTTGTAATAGTTCAAAACTATAAATGCTACCCTTCAACAGCGTAAATGGTTAAAGAAACTGCAGGATGTTCACACATGGAATATTAGAAAGCAATAAAAAGGAAACAAACTATGGAAACATGAAACAACTTGGATAAATCACTAATTATGTTGAGTGAATAAAACCCAATCCCAAAAGTTTACATGCTATATAAATTATGGATGTGTGTATATGTACACACACATATACATATATAGCTACATATATATTTATGATTCCTTACATACATTACATACATATGAGTCTATATATGCATATATATATATATATATATATATATATATATATATATATATATATATATATATATATATAAAACAAAATTATAAAAGTGAAGAAGGATTTAGGCACAGGGGTGAGAAGGAAGGGGGCATGCCCATAGAAAGGCAGCATGAGAGATCCTTGTGATGACGAAACTCTGAACAGGGGCTGTAGCATTGTCAACATTGGGTAATGATATTGGACTCTAGTTATACAAAATGTTATCTCTGATGTAAATGAGTAAAATGTACAAAGGATGTGTGTTATTTTTCATAATGACATGAATCTAAGAGTATCTTAAAATAAAAAGCCTAATTTAAAACAAATTCAATAAAGAAAGTAACAATCAAGAAGTTAATTATAATACTAAGCTTTGCATATTTAGTATGGGACCATGGAATGGAACTTTGGTGTGGAACCAATTCTCTTACACACTTACTTCCTCCTGTCTTGCAGACAGGCATTCAAAGATGTATACTATGTCATTTGCAATAATATGCTGTTCCAAGTTTTCTTGATGTCTGTTTTTTTTCCCCTTTGTACTCATCTCAGGCATATACAATCTTAATAATTTTCTTTCCATTCCCCCTGGCAACCAGTTGCTTATTAAAAGCATGCACTCTTTCTCTCTCCCTGCCTTCACATATCCAATATTTCTTGTCATCTGGCTCTGAAATCCCTTTACTTCTCTTTTTAGTGTATTTCTCTACCTACACAAATCCCCAATTCTTTAGAGACTGAAAAGAAAAAAATATGATCTTTTTGAAGTACTGCTTCCCCCAAAGCCTGCATTCCTGTTTTTTTGATTCCTGGGTCTTTGATTAACATATTTGGCCACAATGGAAATATTTTTAAAAACACTTTTCTCTGATTTTTTTTTCCTTGATGTAGTAGGGCTTAACTAAAAATGTGGCATGAATATTAGTAACCAAATCTGTCCCTTATATCTCCTTCACTTCAGAAGTCTTGAAAAGTTTTCCACAAAGAGTAATATTCAATAAGAAATAAAGTACTATTTTATTTAGTATTGCAAAAGCAATTTGCAGCATAATACAGAACCATGATAGAAAAACTATTTGGTGAAATATGGTGAAGGATAATAGGCCTCAGACACCTCTCTGGTCTCTTCCCATCTAGGCCTTAAAAAAGAACATGGCTTGACAAACCCATGCTCTAGAAACTGATAAAGCATCACCAAGAAGGTAGAAGAAGCTGACTTTTTCTCTTGGGTACTTATTTTTTCAGTGCCAGATAATTTTTCCTTCTCATTATCTAAAAACAACTAACCAAGTGAACCCACAAATATTCAAGTATTTTCACCCAGGAAATTTTTTTTTAAAGTAAATGACTGTTTATACTACATGTCTTATCATTCAGTTTACTTTTGATAATAGTGATGCACTTGAGAAATTTTCAAATGGTAACTATTATAAACAATAGAAAATCTTCCAAATTATAACCTTATGAAAAAAATCTACATAGAATTATCAGGGGATATTTTGAACCTTGTGCGAGCCAAAATGTCTACTTCTACCACTGCTCTTCATCACTATACTGGAAATCTTCGCTAAAATGAATCAAGGAAAAAATAATAAAATGTATCCAAATAAGAAGAGAATTTTTTTAATACTTTCACATTTTATTTTATTTTGAATAACCAAAAAGTACCATGGTTCAAAATAAAACAGTATAAAGTAAAACGCCTTCCTCCCATCCCTATCTCAGGTCTCAATTTCCTTCCTTGGAGAAGCTGTATAATTAGATTCTTTTATATCTTTCCAGATATATTTTGCCTACACATATTCAGGAAAGGTGATTTTTAAATGATGCACTTGACATTTGAGCAGCAATGAGCTTGCCCTCTGTGGTCAATTCAAAATCAAATGGTGACTATTGCTTGGAGTTTCTCTAAGATGGCTATTCCATTAAAGCCAAGTTTCAGGTAGGAGAAATAAATTTTATTTCATTGACAATGTTTGCTCTGGGCAGGATATTCAGTGTGTGGCAATCTGTAGCATATATATATATATTTTTTATCACTGAATAGTTGTTCCTCAGTTATCAAGAGCAACTTGGCAAAACAGCAGCTTCAAAATACAAATGCATATCAGAAAATATTTGAAAGATCATTTGAAAAACACAATATAAACTATGACAAAGCCAGATAACCCTCCACAGCTGGATTTGTCATCTGAGTGACATTGATTCCTCCTTCCATGAGGGAAAGCAGAAAGGGATGAAAAGAGGAAATCATTGTGGGGTAAAAGTTGCCTCATGTCTATGGAAAGACACAGGGAATGATGAGAGAGTAGGGATAATCTCCTGCCCGACATAGCCCAGAATTTACAGATAATAATTAGAATGGTAGGACTCTTCCCAGATCCAGGGACTTCTAAATTTTGCAGCTGCTTCCCCAGTAACTCTTAGACCCCTTTTATCTTTCTGAACCAGCAAGTTTGGCAATGTGGAAATTAATTGTTGTCACCAGGAGCCTCTGAATATACAAAACAAACAAACAAGTATATCTACTCCAAGATATCATGTACTCTGGAACAAAAAAAAAATCATCTCTTTTTTAAAATTTTTTAACTAAAATTATGCTTCCATCTATTGTCTGAAGCAAGAATATCAACAAGGCACCATGGTAAGGACCTTATGAGAGCAGGATCTCAAATCAATGGAAAGCATATAAGTTAGTTCAAAAGAGTAAACAACATTAAATATTAATTTTAAAATTTGTATCTTATAAATTTGGCAATAGCCTCTCAACATTTGCTAGAATGGTTTAAGTCCTCAAGCAATTATAAATTATTGCAATCCCACATCTCTTAATGAGTCTCACTTTTAATGCATTAGGACACATAAGATTAAACTGTATTTACCTGAGACTACAAAATAATGAATTTAGAATCAAGACATCTATCACAAAAGTAGGCTTTCACAAGGCAAAAGATAATCCGAATAATATCCAGTCATTTTAGCACTTTGTAATTGTGGACAATAAGAAACAAAAGAAATTCCTACTTTTGCTCCTTATGATTAACAGTGCTGGAAGTCCTGGCCAGAAAATTTAGGTAAGAAAAAGAAAAGGCATTCAAATTGGAAAGGAAAAAGTAAAATTACCTCTGTTCACAGACAACAAAATGTTTATGCAGAATATTTCATGCAAAGAAATTACACAAAAATGTAACTAAATAAAAGAATTTCACAAAGTGGTAAGATATAAAATCAGCACACAAAAATAATTCATGTTTCTATACACTAACAATTAACATTTCAGAAAGGAAACTAAAAAAGCACATCCATTTTTAAGATCATCCAAAAGAATAAAATACTAAAAAATAAACATAATCAAGGAGGTTAAGAAAATTCATACACTGAAAACTACAAAATATTGCTAAAAGAAATTAAATAAGATGCAAATAAATGAAACAACATTCCATGTTCAAGATTATATTATATTAATATCTTAATATAAGATATTATTACTACACAACGATCCACAAATTCAATGCAATCCAAAACAAAGATATTTTATTTTTTTCACACATATAAAAGGCCATCCTAAAATTCACTGAAAATTTCAAGGGAGCCCAAACAGACAAAAGAATAAGAATAAAGTTAAAGGTATAACAATTCCTACTTTCAAAACAGTAATCAAAACAATGTGGTACTGCTGACATCAAGACAGACATATGGACAAAAGGAATAGAACAGAAAGCCCAGAAATAAACCCACATGTATATAATCAAATTACACTTTTTAACAGGGGTTCCAAGATCATTCAATTGGGGAAAGGACAGTCTTTCCAATGAATAGAGCTGATAAAACTAGATGGCCACATGCAGAAGAATCAAGTTGGACCCTTTCACATAAGAGAGCAACTCAAGTGTCTCAGTGGTAGAGTGCTTGCCTCGCACACTGAGGCTCTGGGTTCGATCCTCAGTGCCACATTTTTAAAAACGAATTAATTAGGGGAAGGAAGATGGCGGCGAGGGGAGTGCATTACCCCCGTGTGCTGCTTCACTGTGTGGGAGTATGACAGGTCAGGACGGCTAAAGGATATCTTGTTAGGAATTTCCAGCAATAGTGGGGTGCGCCGAAACCTGGAGGAAGGATTTCCATCGCATGAGGATCGGCTACGGGGACTCAAACGCGAGAGGTTTGTCGCACGGAGGGTAAAACTGCTTATTCAGCAAATCGCCCCGCGGCTAGAGTCTGCAAGGCGCGCTGGGATAGAGACGCAGGGTTACAGTGCTGCAGTTTCTGCCAGCCGCGCAAGCACCGCACTCAGGGCTGAATTCTGGGTTCGAGACGGGGGAAGGAAGCGGTCCATCTCGGTTCTCCACACCAGTCAGACCACAGAGGAGGCCAGCAGCCACCATGTTGGTAAACTGACGTCACCATACCTGTTTTTGACTGACCGCAGCTCATTCAGCCATAGAACAGGTAATTTCAGGCTGCAATTCGCCTGCGGCTTGCAGACAGATTGCTAGGGTTCAGCGCCTGGGTGCTTCTTAAAATCTGATCTTATCGGAGTGAACACCGAGTGCGGGGCGGCTGAGTTCCGGCTCCCGGAACCGTCCCGGAACCGCCCTGGCTCAGGGCTGCGGAGCCCGCGCGGAGGCTGCTTCTTGGACCCTGCTACTATCAGAGCAAACACCAAGCACTAAGAAGCCGAATTCCGGCTCCCAGAACTGAGCCCGCGGGGACTGCTTCTTGGAGCTTACACTTATAGGAGCTTACACCGAGCACGGAGCGGCCGAGTTCTGGCTCCCGGAACTTCCCTGGACCGGGGCTAGAAGCCCGCGGAAACTGCGTCTCGGTCCGGGTCCTGCTGAGGGCCGGTCAGGACTCACCCATTGCTTGGGTTGCCCGGCAAGGGGAACGAAATGCTGCCATTCGCATAGGATACCAACATGGCAGAGATCTGATGTCAGCAGAAAGCGGTGGAGGAGAGATCTTCATCAATACCAGCGGTGACATAAGCAGTTGGTCTCCTGGTAAGGGGGGTGAGGCTCAGTCACCCGAGTCTCCTCAATTTGTCCTCGAGCCAGAGGGAAGGAGCCGGGCCGCCACCAGCCCCCGGAGCAGGCCCAGCGGCTCGCCAGCGTGGTGACCGCGTGACCCCAATTGGAGAGGGGGCGGAGCGGAGCCGCCACCCACACCCGCCAGGTGGGCAGACCCACGACCCAGTAGTACATGGGCGTGGTAGGAGGGGCAGGGCAGAGCCGCCCTTCGCGCTTGCAAGGTAAACAGACCTGTGACAGCCTGGCGGGTCAGGCCCAGTGGCCTGCCAGTGTGGTACACACGTCACCCCAACTCGAGTAGGGGCAGAGCAGATCCTTCTCCCACGCCCGGATCAGGCCCTGCCGGTGTGGTGGTCACGTGACCCCAATTGGAGTGGGGGCAGAGCGGAACCGCCACCCGTGCCCGCAGGGTGAGCAGACCAGTGATCAACCTGCAGATCAGGCCCAGGGGTCCGCAGGCGTGGTAGGAGGGGCAGGGCAGATCCGCCGCCCGCGCCTTCAAGGTAGGCAGACCTACAACAGACCGGCGGATCAGGCCCAGGAGCCTGCCGGCGTGGTACAAACACCACCCTAATTGGAGTAGTGACAGAGCAGAGTCGCCTCCCTTGCCAGGAACAGACCCAGCGTCCTGCAGGCGGGGTAGGGGCAGAGCAGAGCCTCCACCCGTGCCCGAAAGGTGGGCAGATCTGCGACCAACCAGCGGGACAGGCCCAGTGGCCTGCTGGTACGACAGACACATCACCCCATTTGGAGTAGGGGCAGAGTAGAGCTGCCGCCCGCGCCTACAGGGTAGGCAAACCTGCAACCGACCGGCGGATCAGGCCCGGTGGCCTGCCGGCGTGGTACACTCGTCACCCCAATTGGAGTAGGGGCAGAACAGAGCCGCCACCAGCTCCCAGAACAGGCCCAGTGACCTGCTGGCGTGGTAGCCACGACACCCCAATTGGAATAAGGAGAGAGCGGAGCCGCCGCCCGCACCTGCAGGAAAGATACGCAAGCAGTATGAAAAGACAAGGAAAGAAAGGACCACAAGCAATGCAGGTCAACGCAACTTTAGAAGAGGTAACAGCTGCAGCAGATGGAATGTCAGATAAAGAATTCAGGATATACATGCTTCAGATGATCTGGAGTACCAAGGAAGACATTAAACAGCAAAATCAGACAATGAAAGATCACTTTGACAACGAATTACGCAAACAAATCCAGGAAGCAAAGGATCAACTATACAGGGAGATAGAGGTTATAAAAAACAAGCAATCAGAAATCCTAGAAATGCAGGAAGCAATAAACCAACTTAAAAACTCAATGGAGAATACTACCAGCAGAGTAGAACACTTAGAAGATAGAACATCAGACAATGAAGACAAAGTATTTCAACTGGAAAAGAACATAGACAGCTCAGCAAGACTGTTAAGAAACCATGAGCAGAACATCCAAGAAATATGGGATAACATCAAGAGACCAAACTTAAGAGTCATTGGGATACAGGAAGGTACAGAGCTCCAAACCAAAGGAATGAGCAGTCTATTCAATGAAATAATACAAGAAAACTTCCCAGACTTGAAGAATGAGACAGAATCCCAAATCCTAGAAGCCTACAGGACGCCGAATGTGCAAAATCATAAGAGATCCACACCTAGACACATTATAATGAAGATGCCCAACATACAGAATAAGGAGAGAATTTTAAAAGCTACAAGAGAAAGGAAGCAGATTACATTTAGGGGTAAGCCAATCAGGATAACAGCTGATCTTTCAACACAGACTCTGAAAGCTAGAAGATCCTGGAATAACATATTTCAAACACTGAAAGAAAATGGGTTCCAACCAAGAATTGTGTATCCAGCGAAATTAAGCTTCAGGATGGAGAATGAAATTAAAACCTTCCACGATAAACAAAAGTTAAAAGAATTTGCAGGTAGAAAACCATCTCTTCAAAACATCCTCGCCAAAGCATTACAGGAAGAGGAAATGGAAAATAACAATGAAAACCAACAGTGGGAGGTAGGACAGTAAAGGGGGCGGGGGAAATAATCAAAGAGGAAAACAAACAATGTTTAGTAACAGATAAACAAATATGGCTGGAAGAACAACCCATATCTCAATAATAACCCTAAATGTTAATGGCTTAAACTCACCAATTAAGAGACACAGGCTAGTAGAATGGATCACAAAACAAGACCCAACAATATGCTGCCTACAGGAGACGCATTTGATAGGAAAAGACATACATAGGCTGAAGGTGAAAGGTTGGGAAAAATCATATCACTCATATGGACTTCGGAAACAAGCAGGCGTGTCCATACTCATATCAAATAAAATAGATTTCAAGCCAAAGTTAATCAAAAGAGATAAAGAGGGACACTACATACTGCTTAAGGGAACCATACACCAACAAGACATAACAATCATAAATATTTATACCCCAAACAATGGTGCAGCTATGTTCCTCAAACAAACTCTTCTCAAGTTCAAGAGTCTAATAGACCACCACACCATAATCATGGGAGACTTCAACACACCTCTCTCGCCACTGGACAGATCTTCCAAACAAAAGTTGAATAAGGAAACTATAGAACTCAATAACACTATTAATAGCCTAGACCTAATTGACGTATATAGAGTATACCACCCAACATCAAGCAGTTACACTTTTTTCTCAGCAGCACATGGATCCTTCTCAAAAATAGATCATATATTATGTCACAGGGCAACTCTTAGACAATATAAAGGAGTAGAGATAATACCATGCATCTTATCTGATCATAATGGAATGAAACTGAAAATCAACGATAAAAGAAGGAAGGAAAAAGCATAC
This sequence comes from Marmota monax, assembly GCF_021218885.2. Lineage (NCBI taxonomy): Eukaryota > Metazoa > Chordata > Mammalia > Rodentia > Sciuridae > Marmota > Marmota monax. The sequence continues at coordinate 3,189,228 of NW_026692881.1, forward strand.
ATCAATTGGAGAATGAACAATAGGTTACTGAATGATCAATGGGTTATAGAAGACATCAAGGAGGAAATTAAAAAATTCTTAGAGATAAATGAAAACACAGACACAACATATCGGAATCTATGGGACACATTGAAAGCAGTTTTAAGAGGAAAATTCATTGCTTGGAGTTCATTCCTTAAAAAAAGAAAAAACCAACAAATAAATGATCTCATACTTCATCTCAAAATCCTTGAAAAAGAAGAGCAAAACAACAGCAAAAGAAGTAGAAAGCAAGAAATAATTAAAATCAGAGCTGAAATTAATGAAATCGAAACAAAAGAAACAATTGAAAAAATTGACAAAACTAAAAGTTGGTTCTTTGAAAAAATAAACAAAATCGACAGACCCTTAGCGATGCTAGCGAAGAGAAGAAGAGAGAGAACTCAAATTACTAGCATACGGGATGAAAAAGGCAATATCACAACAGACACTTCAGAAATACAGAAGATAATCAAAAACTATTTTGAATCCTTATACTCCAATAAATTAGAAGATAGTGAAGGCATCGATAAATTTCTTAAGTCATATGATCTGCCCAGATTGAGTCAGGAGGATATAGAAAACCTAAACAGACCAATATCAATTGAGGAAATAGAAGAAACCATCAAAAGACTACCAACTAAGAAAAGCCCAGGTCCGGATGGGTATACAGCAGAATTTTACAAAACCTTTAAAGAAGAACTAATACCAATACTTTTCAAGCTACTTCAGGAAATAGAAAAGGAGGGAGAACTTCCAAATTCATTCTATGAGGCCAACATCACCCTGATACCTAAACCAGACAAAGACACTTCAAAGAAAGAAAACTACAGACCAATATCTCTAATGAACCTAGATGCAAAAATCCTCAATAAAATTCTGGCGAATCGGATACAAAAACATATCAAAAAAATTGTGCACCATGATCAAGTAGGATTCATCCCTGGGATGCAAGGCTGGTTCAATATACGGAAATCAATAAATGTTATTCACCACATCAATAGACTTAAAAATAAGAACCATATGATCATCTCGATAGATGCGGAAAAAGCATTCGACAAAGTACAGCATCCCTTTATGTTCAAAACTCTAGAAAAACTAGGGATAACAGGAACATACCTCAATATTGTAAAAGCAATCTATGCTAAGCCTCAGGCTAGCATCATTCTGAATGGAGAAAACCTGAAGGCATTCCCTCTAAAATCTGGAACAAGACAGGGATGCCCTCTCTCTCCAATTCTCTTCAACATAGTTCTCGAAACACTGGCCAGAGCAATTAGACAGACGAAAGAAATTAAAGGCATCAAAATAGGAAAAGAAGAAATTAAATTATCACTATTTGCAGATGATATGATTCTATATCTAGCAGACCCAAAAGGCTCTACAAAGAAACTATTAGAGCTAATAAATGAATTCAGCAAAGTGGCAGGATTTAAAATCAACACGCATAAATCAAAGGCATTCCTGTATATCAGCGACAAATCCTCTGAAATGGAAATGAGGACAACCACTCCATTCAAAATATCTTCAAAAAAAATAAAATACTTGGGAATCAACCTAACAAAAGAGGTGAAAGACTTATACAATGAAAACTACAGAACCCTAAAGAGAGAAATAGAAGAAGATCTTAGAAGACGGAAAAATATACCCTGTTCATGGATAGGCAGAACTAACATCATCAAAATGGCGATATTACCAAAAGTTCTCTATAGGTTTAATGCAATGCCAATCAAAATCCCAACGGCATTTCTTGTAGAAATAGAGAAAGCAATCATGAAATTCATATGGAAAAATAAAAGACCCAGAATAGCAAAAACAATGCTAAGCAAGAAGTGTGAATCAAGCGGTATAGCGATACCAGACTTCAAACTATACTACAGAGCAATAGTAACAAAAACAGCATGGTACTGGTACCAAAACAGGCGGGTGGACCAATGGTACAGAATAGAGGACACAGAAACCAACCCACAAAACTACAACTATCTTATATTTGATAAAGGGGCTAAAAGCATGCAATGGAGGAAGGATAGCATCTTCAACAAATGGTGCTGGGAAAACTGGAAATCCATATGCAACAAAATGAAACTGAATCCCTTTCTCTCGCCATGCACAAAAGTTAATTCAAAATGGATCAAGGAGCTTGATATCAAATCAGAGACGCGCCGTCTGATAGAAGAAAAAGTTGGCTACGATCTACATTCGGTGGGGTCGGGCTCCAAGTTCCTCAATAGGACACCCATAGCACAAAAGTTAATAACTAGAATCAACAAATGGGACTTACTCAAACTAAAAAGTTTTTTCTCAGCAAAAGAAACAATAAGAGAGGTAAATAGGGAGCCTACACCCTGGGAACAAATCTTTACTCCTCACACTTCAGATAGAGCCCTAATATCCAGAGTATACAAAGAACTCAAAAAATTAGACAATAAGAGAACAAACAACCCAATCAACAAATGGGCCAAGGACCTGAACAGACACTTCTCAGAGGAGGACATACAGTCAATCAACAAGTACATGAAAAAATGCTCAACATCTCTAGCTGTCAGAGAAATGCAAATCAAAACCACCCTAAGATACCATCTCACTCCAGTAAGATTGGCAGCCATTAGGAAGTCAAACAACAACAAGTGCTGGCGAGGATGTGGGGAAAAGGGTACACTTGTACATTGCTGGTGGGACTGCAGATTGGTGCAGCCAATTTGGAAAGCAGTATGGAGATTTCTTGGAAAGCTGGGAATGGAGCCACCATTTGACCCAGCTATTCCCCTTCTTGGTCTATTCCCTAAAGACCTAAAAAGAGCATGCTACAGGGACACTGCTACATCGATGTTCATAGCAGCACAGTTCACAATAGCAAGACTGTGGAACCAACCTAGAGGCCCTTCAATAGACGAATGGATAAAAAAAATGTGGCATTTATACACAATGGAGTATTACTCTGCATTAAAAAATGACAAAATCATACAATTACAGGGAAATGGATGGCATTAGAGCAGATTATGCTAAGTGAAGCTAGCCAATCCCTAAAAAACAAATGCCAAATGTCTTCTTTGATATAAGGAAAGTAACTAAGAACAGAGTAGGGACGAAGAACAGGAGAAGAAGATTAACATTTAACAGGGATGAGAGGTGGGAGGGAAAGGGAGAGAGAAGGGAAATTGCACGGTAATGGAAGGAGACCCTCAGGGTTATACAGTGGAGGGGGTAGAGAGAGAGGAGGGGAGGGGAGGGGAGAGGTGGGGAGGGGGGAGGGTGGATGATGGGAAAGGCAGCGGAGCACAACAGACACTAGTATGGCAATTTGTAAATCAATGGATGTGTAACTGATGTGAATCTGCAATCTGTGTATGGGGTGAAGGTGGGAGTTCATAACCCACTTGAATCAAAGTGTGGAATATGATATGTCAAGAAATTTGTAATGTTTTGAACAACCCACAATAAAAAATTAAAAAAAAACGAATTAATTAATTGATTAGTTAATTAAAGACCTAGATGTAGGAGCTGAAAGGATATATCCCTTAGAAGAAAACATTTCCAAGTTTCTTGAAATTGAATTTGACAATGATTTCTTAACTGACAACAAAAGAAAATATAGAGTAACAGCACTACATCACAATTAAAAACTTTTATGACAAATGACACTATCAATGGAGCAAAAATGCAACTCACAGAATGGAAGAAAATATTTATAAATCACATATCTGATATGGAAATAACATCCTGAACAGAGAAATATTGTTAGACCTTCAACTTTATTCTTATTGTTTTGTCTGTTTGGGCTCCCTTGAAATTTTCAATGAGTTTTAGGATGGCCTTTTCTGTGTGAAAAAAAAAAAATCTTTGTTAGAGATTGCATTGAATTTGTGGATCTTTGTGTAGTAATAATGTCTTATATTAAGTTTTCTAATTCTTGAACATGGGATGTCATTTCATAATTGGGTGTACTAGTTCATGCCTATAGGCTGAGGCAGGAATGAGTTCTAGTCCACCTTGGACAGCATAGCAAGGACCATATCTCTTATTTAATTTTTTTAATTAAAAATAGACAAAAAACTTGAATATACATTTCTCCAAAGAAATTATACAAATGGTTAATAAGTACACAAAATTGTCCCAAATCACTAATCATTAGAGAAAGCAAAGAAAATAGAAATGAAGAAAAAAAAAAGGTTGACAAGGTTATAGGGAAATTGGAACCTTGTGTAGTGTTGATTAGAATGTAAAATAGTTCTGTTTCTCTGGAAAACAGTATGAAAATGCTTCACAACATTAAAAAAATGAATTATGATCTGACGATTCTACTTCTATCTCAAAAATATTGTAAGCATGATCTGGAACAGATATTTGCATACCCAATCCCATAGCAGCATGATTTACAATAGCTAAAATGTAGAATTAATTTGTGTCTATCAATAGATGGACTAAAAAACAAAATATGAAATATACATACATTGGAAATTCATCCAGTCTTTCAAAAGGAAGGAAATTCTGATACATACTTCAATCTGGATGGACCTTGAAGGCTAATGCTGAATGAAATAAACCAGTCTCAAAAAGACATATATTGTATGACTCCACTTATATGAGGTCCCTACAGTACACAAATTAATAGAAATGAAAAGTAGAATGACGCTTATCTGGGATTGCAATGAGGAGAAACAGGAAATTGTTTAATAGGTACAAAAATTCATTTGGAATAGATGAAAATTTTCTGGAGATGGATGATGATAGTGATTACACAACAGTATGAATGCATTTATCATCACCAGATTGGACAATTAAATGACTAAAATGGTAAATTTTATGTTAGGTACATATTGCACTCATATATATATATATATATATATATATATATATATATATATTATATATAATATACATATAATATATTTATGTATTTTTTATTTTAAAAAGAGAGCAAATGCTTCCTTCCAGGTTTGCCAGGAGGCCTATCACTGCAAGCTTCTCCAATTCTATACCTTTGTATCTGCCCACACCTCTCCAGGGTAATTTTCCCTGCTCAGAAAGGGATAAGCTACCTGAGAAAAGAAAAGTCGGAAGTAATTAGTGAAGAAATAAGAGGTGGAGTTGGAAAAATAGGTTTTAAAGGATGGAGCGCCTGATAGACCCAGTCCACACAGGAGCTGGAGCTGGACAAGAAGAAAATGGCTCCAGTCGTTTATTTAAGGGGATATATCAAAGGCAGGGATAAGGTTTCATCAGGGGGAGTCTTACTTCTTGGTGTCTTACAGTCAACAGGTTGATTGGTATCTTGGTAAGACACACCCATCTCTGAGAGGCCATATTGCTATGTGGCTCCAGAGGGTCACCCCATCTCTGGTGCTGTGTGGAACCTGGCAGAGTGAGGTAGACTGTCACATGTATTTGGGCATCTCACCAGCAGGAGTGCCGCTAGGAGTTCCCAGTGCCAGACTTTCCTACCCAAAGGCTTCCATGCCTATTTGGTTCATGCACAGTACACGGATGGCTTCCGACACCTTTGCACTTAATGCTAATTTGGAACAGTCTCTTAGCCTGAAGTGTACTATGGTGACTGTGGGCCTTTAAAGGTCCAGGCTTTCTCGGGTTCTTCCTAGGTCTTCTACTGGCTCTTCCTGAACCTGCACCTTCAGAGATCCACTTTGCAATACAATGACTTCCAGTTTATATTTCTCAGATCTCACAATGTTTGGTCTTTTTAATTTTGTTAATCTTAGTTACCTTTCGCTGCCTAAATGGAAAAAAACAAATCTCCTTTCCATCACATATTTTTATGCCAGAGTAGAAAAAAATGTGGGGAATAAAAAGGCAAGCCAGAAATTCACTTGAGTTACCTCTATCACGCCTATTGCTCCACTCATTTATTTATATACAAGTATTTTTCAAATATGTGTAGCATGCTCCATGAAGATGCAAATTATAGCCCTCAAGTAGCTTATATTTTAGAGGAGAGACCGATAATATAAAGAATAAATAAACTTAGGACTGGCTACTTAATCTGGGGGTCCAATACTAACAAAACAAAACAAAAAAAATCCTCAAAGCTATAAGAATTTTAAGTTGGTAATAACAGAGTACCAAATCAAGTGTGGGGCCATTATGTAGGCAAGAAGAAATTGGCATATAATGTTAGAGTAATTATAATAAACATAAAATAGAAAAAGAGGAGGGTTACAAAAAAAGAGGAAGGGTTACAAAATAAGGAGGCTGAAGTTTATAGAGAAGGTGGAGAAGACAAGTATCTCTGAAAAAAAAAATGATTTCTAACTAATCACATAGAACTAAAGAGGAAGGGAGCTACAGGGACATCTGGAGAATGGACTTCTTGACAAAACCCAGTTGGAATTGTCTGTATGTCTAGCCTACTGAAGAAAACAATGACTGGCATAGAGAGAGGAAGGGAGGGAGGGGGAAAGTATATATAGTGTCTGGGCAATCTCTGGATCCATGGATCTTTCTTTCTTTCTTTCTTTCTCTCTTTCTTTCTTTCCTTTCTTTCTTCTTTCTTTCTTTCTTTCTTTCTTTCTTTCTTTCTTCCCCAAGTCTTTCACATATGTATACATGTAAACATGTATGTGTGTGAGACTTGGGGAAGAAAGAAGAAAGGCAAACATCATGTAAGACATCTTGGGTTATATTAAGGACTTTAGCTTTTACTGTGGGTGAGATCACACAAAAATCCTCCAAATCCATGTTAGCTTTACATTCTTTGTTTATCACAGTAAAAGTTAAAACCTTATCATGGAGACCTACCAATTTATTTTCTCCCTTGACCTTGAAAGGAAAGGAGGCAGAGGAGAGATATTGATTGGGTCCCTCTTTAGAAGCCTGAAATCAAATAATAAAGTAGATTCTAGATTCATGGACGTAGGTTAGGTGTTATTATTGGACTGCAGAACATTTATCATGGGGAGTTCCTCACAGCCCAAACAAGCATCCTTGTCTCTACAACTACAGCCGGACTCATTCTCTTCTCATCCATACAATACCCAGTACATTCATTTAGGTCCAATGGTAAATGCATTGATTATTCCAATCTTAAACCTGTGATATCCAAACAGTAAGTATTTTTCTAAAACAACATTCCTTTAGAAATTTATCCTTCAGATTAATAACTTTTTAGCAGATTACAGAGAGTGTAGAATTTTAGATAGATAGATAGATAGATGATAGATAGATCAATGGATCCAGAGATTACCCAGACAAAATGTGCAACCTCTGATAACACATCAAATTATCACTGTAACCATTTATATGTGTATTCGGAATATCAATTGGGTAAATATTAGACCATTTGCAAGCCCTTATGCTAATCTTTGTGGAGAAGACAATGATGGAAAGGACACTATGCTTTTGTGCAAAGAACTTCCACTGTGACACAGGGCAGTGGGCAGGTGCTGGGTTGCTAGAGAAGCAGGGACAAGGCAGAGATTAATAAAGTGTCAGGAAAATCCATGGAAGCAGGAGATCGCCCCTGACTGCATAGTTTGTTTCATGAAGAAGTGTTTGCACAGCCATGTTTAGTATATTTTCAATCCCTCATTCATTTGGTGACAAGAAGAGAAAATAGGACTAGAAGAAGACTAGGAAGAAGTAGAGAAAGAACAGAAAAGTATGGAGAAATGATTGAGGAAGAAAAGAAAAAGAGGTTGCAGAAAACATGGAGATAAATCATTGTCGCTAAGATATGCAAAGAGAAAATAAAAGGTAGAAAATGGAAGCAGAAATAGGAGAGAGAAAAAGGAAAGGATGTGAAAAGGCTGAGAGAAGCAAAGTTAGCAAATAAGGTAGTGAGACAGGGAGAAACATAAAAGTGAAGAGAAGCCCAGTGAAATGATGGAACTCCTCACAGAGCATCAAGAGGCACCAGGCTGTGGGTCTTGGTCCAGGACACTCCCTGAGTACACAGCCTTAGGTCTGATATCAAACTCCATGAGTTCTAGTTTCACTTGGATAAGGATGTTTTTAAATATTTTTTTGTAGCACCAACACTCAAGTTGCTTAGAAATCTCCCTTTATTTCCCAAAGCCAAGGAGCCTCAGCTTTATGACTTCTCAGGCATAGCTGGGAATGGAGAACACTTTCACGTGCCCTGAGACTACCCAGCAGTAAAAGAAAAACTTTCCCAACCACTTTTTCATACACAAATAGTGTTAAATTTGAAACCAGCAGCTGTGCACTTTAACCACTTTCTCTTGCGCGATTTATTCCAATTGCACTTCTTAAATAAAACTTCCATTTTAGCTATGGAAATAGATTTCCTTCCTGAACAACTTGTTCTTCTAGAAATAAGTGTTGAGTCAGATATGTAACAATGATTCTTCCAAAAGAAATATGCACCATCCACAGCGTCTCCCTATTTGTGGTTGATTCGTGTTCTTCTGTGATGGGAAATCTTCTTTATCCAACAGTTTGGAGATGAAGAGGAAGTGCCTTACAGAAACAGAATAAAACAGATTTCTGAGAAATGAGAATTACCCATGGGGCAATTTAAAATATCTTTCCCAGGCAAGAAAATGCAATTTAAGATAGTGGTAGGTACTCAAACAGGTAGTGCCGTCCACTATGTCCTCAGGAACACAGAAGTAAAAGCATATTTTAAAGTCATTAGTCTGAAAAGAGCAATTTTCAGCTCTGAATGTGCCCTACTAACAATTCCCTAAGGGGGGGAAAAAAAAACTTTGCTTTTGCTATTCGATAACAAATAATAGCCATTCAGTGAACATTTTCCCTATAGTCTACATTATGGAAAGTACTTTATGTAAGTTATCTCATTTTATCCTTAAAACAACCTTAAGTGGAAAGAACACTGATCTCCAGCAAACAGACCAGGAAATAGGGAACCAAGGGACTTAAGTATGGCTCTTAGATCATATGCCAGTGGAAGATAGAACTTGGATTGGGACCAAGGCCAGATTATCTCAAACATGAGGCACTTAACCAATATCTTACTTGGCCTCAAACTGAAGCTTCTTTATCAGAAGATTTCTGCAGTGTGCCAGAGTCTGCAGGTGGGCTACTGCAGGGAGTTGGGCTACCGAGAATCAACACCAGCAGGGTTTGTTATGTGAAGCAGAAAAAAAGAAAAGAAAAAGTAGAGAAAAAAGTTCAAATAAAGCCCTATAAAGGAAATTGGAGATAGCAGTTGTGTAGAGCAGATGGGGAGACGATGCACTATAATCAAAAGCCAAGTTTTGAAACTATGTATGAATTTGATATAAATAGGAATAGGTCAGAATTAAGTGAGGATGTTCTGAGAGAATCTACTTAACACATCTAGGAGTCCAGGATAAAGTAAAGAATATTGGCCTTCATCATATAGAAATGAACTCTTAATAAGATAGCAATGTGTCTGCCAGACATCAGAATATGCTGATTCTGGAACCAGAAAACAGGAAGTTCTATAAACTGTGGTGCTATTACCATAATTACTATCATTATTAGTTATGAGAGTCAGAAATATGCTACACATAAGAGATGATACTGTAAACTAACATTTAGATCTATCATGCATCAAAGCTTCAATCTATACTAGCTTTCCTTCATGATTTTTGAATTGCTCCTGTATTATTATATCAGACTTTTAAGTGTACTTTTTTTGGCAGAAATACTACATACTGATAGTAAAAAGAAAAATAAAGACAATTAAAAATAATTTTTAAAATACTGACATTCATAAATAGTTATTAACATTTGGTAATTTTTTATGAAAATATATCTAATCCTACATAATTTAAATAACATGGAATTAGGTTGAATTTGAATTAACACTTCTTCAAACTAAGTGCTAACATAAAACTCAAGGAGTTATTGAACTTACATTAAAAAAAAGATTTGTTGAAAGTATTTGTGATAGGCATTAAATCCATTTAGTTAGAGATATAACAACTATGAAAATTATGTTTGTAAAACAAAGTAATTTGATATACATGACACTGTAAAAATAATAAATAGGAATTTTGTGGGAATTTGAAGAGGCATTTAAAGAAATGCCAACTTTCTAAAACATCATTGCAGAGAATTAAGCAATAAATACTAACATGAAAATGTGTGGTTAAAAAAACTCAATATCTCAACCTGTCAAGATATTGTCAGTGGCTTTTTCCATAAATATATTTTTTTTCTTTTTAACTATCTAGCATCTTCTATCTATGTATCTACAGAGCAGGAAAATAACAAAAATGTAAATGCATTTATTTGACATACATGACCTTATATTTCACGTAAGTGGCTCTTTACTCAGTTTGTCTAAGAAAGGCAATTTATTCAACATGATATATGCACATGCAATTCTTGATTTAATAATGTGGGATACTATTGACAGATTTTCTGTGAAGACTGTTGAACATTTAGCTCTCTCTCAAAAATTCACCATGGAATAGCTCAAAGCTGCCAAAGAATATACTGTTTGTTCCAACCAACACCTGAGTACAGAGCTCTTATCTTGCAGTCTCTGTGTGAAGGTAGAAGCCTTGCTTTGATAAGCCCAGTTAGCAAACCCAGATTGACCAGCCCACCATCAGGACCTGCTATTGTAGCTTTTTGCTTCCCTGTCTCCACTCAAGCCTCCACTGACTTTTTCTCCCTAGACCCTTAATTTCCCTCTACAACGCCCAGTCATCTCTACATGACCAAAATTGAATTCAGTTTACCCTGGACACTCTCCACTGCAGTAATGTGTAAAACCCAACTTTCTGCCTTTAACAACTGTTCCACTTTATTTCTTCTTGATGTAATGCCCCCAAATACACGATGTACATGAATTAAAAGAGGCAATATTATAAACATGCCCATTCTGCCCAGATAATTCCATAAATTTTCAATGAAGATCTAAAATGTATGTTTAAATGAACACATTCTATTAACAGAAAATAAGAATAGCCACTATCATTAAAAGATTGTAAAAGGAATTGCTTCACAAAATATTGAGCTTATTACAAAGTTGTTTTGATTTAGACAAGTGTGGAATTAGCACAGGGATAGAAGGTGAGACCTGTAGAACAGAATGGAATTAAAAATCAAACACATGCCTGTAAGTTCACCTGATATATGATCAGAATAGCATTATGAATCAATGGAAAATGATAAATTATTTAATATACTATTCTGGGACAATTTGTTATTTGCTTGAGAAAAATATGAAGTAGATTTTAAGTTCATTCAAATGATAAAAAATAGACCATTTTCATTTATGTAAAGGTTAAAAAATCACTACCAATTACTTCATTTGTTTTTACCTGTAGACATGTGAAACATATAGAAATGTCTAAGTATGAATAGGTACATTTTTATTTTTCAATTAAATATTTTAAAATGTGTGGGAATGATAAATAAGAGCAAAATTTATTTCTAGGAAAGGAGGTCAATAGAATAGACAGGATGCAGGGTCTTAAATTGTGCCTAAATGATTTATTTCTTAAAAAATAATCTGAGAAAAATTTGACATTACAGGCAAATTTGACAAGACATTACATTTAAAAGAAACATTGCTGGTTGATCTATTATTCTCTAAACTCTTTGCACATTGGTATTATTCTCAGAGAAACTGGAGAACAGTTAACATTCCCTGAGCTCAAGTTCTTAGTCTGCCAGTCACGATGCTAAAAGTTTTCATTTACAATTTTACATATTCCTCACAAAGAGCTCTATAAAATGGCCACCATTTAGATTCATTTTATTTACAAAGAAATTGAATTTCAAAGATTAAATTTCTCAAAGGTTAAAATATGTAGAAATGCCTGATTCCAAAAACTGCACAGGCACTTGGCCAAGCCATGCATTTTTTAAAAATGTCTGTGAAGCACATCAGGATGAGCCCTGAGCTCTCAGTGGAGTTTAGTTTGTTTCCATAAGTCCCTTCAACATTAATGTAGCATGAAAATATCTGGTATTTCCAGTTTTTCATGGTGCCTTAGTACAAGTTTTCAATGCCATCATAGAGTATTTACTACAATGATAGATATTATATCCTGCTTTGCCAAGTGATATGGATGGTGTGCCATGAGAGAATGGGAAAGGTTCCTGAAGCATCTTCTGAAGTAATTTGGCCATTTTCTCTTTCAACATAGTTAACAGAAAAATTGCCTAGATGCAGGTTTGGCTGTAATGCTTGCTGTTTCAATTACTGTGTTTCTGGCTTGCCTGCCCAGACATTTAAACTTAGAACAAGGGTCTCAGATTGAGGAAAGAGGAAGAATTGGAACAGCATCCTGCCTTTGATAGCCTGGGTAAAATCAGCCAATAAGAATGAATATATAAAATAGGAAAATCCATTACATTTTCAACCAAACTCTTTTGGTTCCTGCTTAACAGTCTTTAAGACACATACTTTTGGCCAAGTGCAGCGGCATATGCCTATAATTCCAGCAATTCAGGAGGCTGGGACAGGAGGATCACAAGTCCCAGGCCAGGCTGGGTAATTTATAGTGAGACTCTAACCCATAAAAAGGGCTAGGGATGTATAACAGTGGTAGAATGCCCCTGGAATCAATCTCTAGTACTACAAGCTAAAAAGCAAAACAAAAAACAAACAAACAGAACCATACTTTGGAGTGATTTTGCTAGTGTGTTCTAGGGAATGCAAATATTTAATATTAGATATTTTCAAAATGCTACCCAGAATGGTGCAATACCAGTGTATGAGTTTTCCTATTTTGCTCTAAACTAAATAATACATGGAATTATAAGACTTCTTGATTTGTGTAAAGCTGATTGGTATGAAATACTATTATTGTTCTAATTTGCACCTCCTTTGTTCCTTTAAAGTTTAGGGATTTCTTTTTTTCATTTTAAATTCTTTGGTGAATTGCCCATTCTCACCCCTTATCTACTTAAAAATTTGTTTATTTATAACTTTCACAATAATTTATAGGAGTTCTTTATACATTCTGGATACCAATCTTTTGTTAGTTATATACATTGAAACTATTTTCTTGGAGTTAATAAAATATTTGGCATTCTGGGTAGCTGGAAATTCTGCTACACTATTTTGTTAAAATAAACTGAGAAATGTGAAATGGGGGGCAGTGATATGATTGATGGATACATTCATTCCAGGTGAATCAACAGCTTAATTGGAAACTAAAAATCTCAGTCTTCTAGCCCTTTTTCTGACAAGTTTAAATGACCAATGCCAGGGCCTTCTGAAATTCTATTTTTTTATGGTTTCCAATACTGAACACTGCCTTCTACTTGGCAGACTATTACTCTACACATTCTCTAAATTCTTCTGAATCCTGAAATATATTTCACTACATGAGGTGAATCATTTTAAAGACTCCTTACCTGTTTTCTCACCTGTAAAATAGGAATATTGCTACCTGCTTTATATAATAGTTAGGAGAAATAAATGAAGTAGTATGTACTTCATATTATTGTTATGTCTCAAGGCAGAATACTAAAAAATATAAGGCCCCAACTTTTATATATTTGGTAATCCTGAAAAGAATAAAAGTAAAAAAGGGAAAGGGAACACACTAAAACTAGGAACAATTTGGAATGTGAGCTCATGGGGATAAGCAGGCTTAGAGGTTATCTGGATTAGAGGCATGTTCACTTGCACATGTCCTAGAGCCTTTGTGAACGTGTCACAGGGGAACAAAGCTTCAGGTCATCCCAGGCATAAAGTGTGATATAAGATATGCCTAAGACCCCAAATGGCCTCCACCTTCAAAAAGAGGGAGAACCAGGGGAAAAAGTTTAAATATACATATTGCTAGATTTTGCTAAAGGAACACAAGAACAATTAATTGTATGGTAGATTTAAATCCAAACATAAAAATAAGTACATTAATTTCAAACTGTATATTCATACCCATTAATACAGATTTGCAGAATTGAATATTTTGAAGTTACCTAACTAATCTTTGTCTAAAGGAAACTTACTTTAAATACAATGATATAGGTATGTCCGAGGTAAAGATAGAAAAAATATATTTCATGGAAATACTAATCAAAAGAATACTGGAGTGTTTGTAGCACGCTGGGTGAAATAGGTTTCAGAGAAAAATTACCAAGAGCAAATAGGTATATTAGCAAAATGATAAGGCAGCCAGTTTATCTACAAGAGATAATGATTCTAAATGTGTATGTGTGCATCTACCAAATAGCTGAGCAGAAAAATGTATGAAGTAAAACAAGGAGAAACAAAATAAGAAGTAGGTAAGTCCACAATTATAGTTGAGGACTTTAATACTGCTGTCCTAGTAGTTGATACAACCACTAAAAAAAATCAATTTTAATTGAGAAGAACTGAACACCACCAATCAACAAGGTGTAGTTGAAATTTCTAGGGGCTCAGGAAGCTGACAGAAGGATCACAAGTTCAAAGCAAGCCTCAACAACTCAGAGAGGCCCTAAGCCACTTAACAAGTCCCTGCCTCAAGATGAAAAGTAAAATGTTCTTGGGAGGTAATTCAGTGGTTAAGCACTCCTGACTTAAATCCCTGGTATCACCCCCTCCCCCCCCCAAAAAAAAAAAACAATGTAAAATTAAGGCAAAATATGTCCTCTGACCATAGTGGATTCCAGTTAGAAATAAATGATAGAAAGGTATGAGAAAATTTTCAAAACACTTGGAAAGTAAATACAATTCTACATAACCCATGGGTCAAAGAGAAAGTCTCAAGGGAAATAAACATATTTAATGAAGTGGAAATACCACATATCAAAATTGGGTGCAGTTAAAAGAGTGCTTTAAAGAGAAACAACACTAATTCTATATAATTTTAAAAAAATAGAGAATGGGGTGCATAATTCAACTCACTTTATAAAGTCACTATTCCTCATATGAAAAAAATATCTAATTATTTTTTAAAGATCAATGTACCTCATGGACAAAGATGTAAAAATCTCCAATAAGATGTTGGTTAACCAAATGAACAAGAATATGTAAAAAATGTCTATGCCACAAGCAAGAGAGCCCTCACCCCAGGGATTAAAATATGATCTACATTTTAAAATTTAATCATATTAACTTTCTAAGAAAAAAAATCACATAATTTCATCAAATGATGCAGAAAAGTTATTTTACCCCCAAAATAGTTCATAATGAAAACTTTCTCAACTCAACAAAAAGCATATTAAAAAAAAGAAAACAAACAACCTGCAGCCAACATCGCACTGTCATACTTAATGTTGAAATATTAAATGCTCTTTACTGAAGATTGGGAAGAAAGCAAAGATTTCCATTGTAGCCATTCATATTTAATATGTGCTGGCATTCTTGGATAGTATAATAGGACAAGAAAAGGAAAACTTTTCTTGCACAATGATAGAAAAGAAAGAAAGAATATTTCACCTACTTATAGAAGGTATGATTATCCACGTAGAAAATCCATAAGGAATCTATGAAAAGAAAACTCTAACTAATGAATTTGAAAATGTTACAGTACATAAAGTAAACCATAAAAATCAAACTTCTACATGCTAACAGTGAATAATTAGAAATCAAAATTCAAAACATTAGACCACATGTAATCACTACAAATAAAAATCACTTAAGTAAGATTAAAACTTTAAAATTCTGATGAAAGGAATCAAAGACCTAAATAAAAGTAAAAACATAAAATATTCATCTGTGGAATATTCAACAAAATAAAAATACCAATTCTCAAACTGAAATACAAATTGAATGCGATTCCTATCAAAATACCAAGAAAAGTTAAGTGTAGATATACACAGATGATTCTAAAATTTATATAGAAATCCAAAGAACCTAGGATAGTTTAAACAGAGGATTTAGATAAGTAAAACTAAGAAAATTAATTACCAAAAATTATCAGTAAAGAAATACTAAAAGAATTTCTATAGGTAGAATGAATATTAATGCAGAATGAAGTCTGTAAAATGTAAGAAAAAGTAAAGCAATAAGAAGAGTAAATTCATGGGCAAATCCAAGTTAGTATTCACTAAATAAAATGATAATCATAGTAAGAGCATGATGATAATAATGATGAAGATTATGATAAACAAAAACAATGATACAAAATTTTAAGGTATTTGACTTAAGTTAGCAGTGGAAATGTGTATTAAAAAAGATTCGTAAGTCAAACATTTATTAACATTTAATACAAATACTAAAGTAATGTAAAATGAATTGTAATTAACAGACTAATAGGACATGAAGAAATAATTTAAAACTTTAATTTCAAGGAAGGACAAAACAGCAGGAAAATAATGAATAAGTGTGAAAGAAAGAAAATAAATAGTAATATGGAATATATAAACCTATACATGTCTGCAAATCTTCTTGAAAGCAAATGAGCTAAATATACCATGTAAAAAACAAAGATGTTGTAATATGTTTGCAAGGAAAAAAGAAAAGAAACACATCAAGCCCAATAATAAATTGCTTACAGTTTATAGTGCCTTTCCTGGTGCCTATATTATCAGGAAATGCATGGAAATTTGGAAAGAAAATTGATATTGGGGCAAACACTGACAAAAAGATAGCTGCTAAGATTACAATAAAAACAGAGGTATAAAATCTTTATAAGGTTTCCCAGAGAACAATAAATATTTCATAATGATTATAAAAATGTATCAGATTCTAAATTTTAAATGTGTCTAGAAGTATATTCCCAAAAATATACTAAGAAAAACTTAACCAAAACCCAAAAAGAACAAATCTTGAAATATAAAAGAAAATATGACAAGTTTCTCTCATTAACTTATTTAAAAAGCAAATAAAAATCACTACAGGAGTGACAGGAAAATGCTGGAGTCAGGAATTCTAAAAGCCTGTCTCCTTCACAAAAAAGAAATTTAATAGACTGGAAAATACTGTTATAATCATTGTATTTCAAAGTTCTAGAACTACTCAAAAACTCCCTGCACCCAAGGGAATGCACAATCAAGAAACAATATTTAAATCTCAGTAAAAGATGTTGTAGAGCTTTAACTTACTCTGGTAGCAGTCCCTAGCTCTGTGGCAGCTTTGACAAGCAGCCTACTTTCCCAGGGCAGGTGCCCATATGGTTAACATACAAAGCAGAAAGAGTGTGATTCTCCATGAATTGTGTTTGTTTTGTGTGTCTTGTGGCTCCCTGAATAATCAGATCACATGGCTTGCCTCTTTTTTGGTGCCCAACTTGGAAATTCCCCACAGCTGAGATGCCTTCCTATGGATCATTGGCATGTATATATAAATACATATACATATGGGTACACACATATATGCATATAAATATAATATATAAAATATTATATATATATATATATATATATATTGACACACACACATATACATATAATGTGTTAGCCATGGTTACCTTGAGCAAGGGATAACAGTTGGGAAAACAATAAACTAAATTGTTTACAGGGAATTGTTTGGGGAATTAGATGCTTTGAAGAGTGAGGGCTTTGAAAATTCTCACATTTTTCTGGGAACCCAGAAGGTCACTGGCTTAGAGCTGGACGCATTGTCAGATATACCCAGGAAGGCCCATACTTTCGTCTTTGGTTGACTTTCAGACTCCACATGACCAGGACGTCAAGACTAAGGCCAAATAGTAAACTTTTTGTCAGAGAGTTGAAGTCACATCCCAACACAAATATAGGACTCACCTGCAAAGAATAGAGAATATTTAATTTGGTTCCAGGTGTTAAAAGGAATTGTCTTTTATGAGATGGCCAATCAGTTAACAAGACAGAAATTTCAGTGGTCAAGCAATGAAGAATAGACTTGACAAAACTAATTCAGAGATGTCACTAAACAAACTACTACTGTAACAATTAGTAATCACAAATGATGAGAACCTGATTTCCAGAGTTACCAAATCATTATCAAAATGTCAATTACAACAAAAATTAAAAGGCATTCAAAGACAGAGACAGTAGGCTGAATAAAGAGGAAAAAAATGAAATTATGAACTATTCCTGAGGAAATCCAGATTTGAGCTTACTAGGTGAAGACTCTAAATCAACTATTTCCAGTATGTTCAAAGATTTAAAAGAAAACATGTCAAACGACTAAAGGAAAACATGTGAACAAAGTCTCATCAAGTTGAAATTCCTGACAAGTAGACTGAAATTATAAAAAAAAAAAAAAAAAAAGAATCCAAATACAGACTTTGGAATTTAAAAATACAATAAGTGAACTAAAAAAAAAAAAAAAAAAAAACTCACTAGAAGGGTTTAAGAGCAGATTTGAGAAGCCAGAAGAAAGAATCAGTGAACACAAAATAGGTTAATTCAAATTATTCAGTCTGAAGAACAGAAAAAAAATTGCATATAAATGAATAAAAAATGAATGACATATTATATGCTTGAAGGGTCACATGCACTAACACAGTAGTTTCTTTAAAAAGTTTACTGAGAGTTGTATAAAATGGTTCATAAAACTATTGTAATAGCAGTAAAACATGAATAACCCCAAGTTTCATACACACACATGCACATACACACTCACAGTGGTGTACTGACATGTGTAAAAATGAATTGAAACTTTGTGTGTCAACAAGAATAAATCTTAGAAACATAATATTTAAGAAAATTTTTTAGACAAATACACACAGCATTGTACCAAGTTTGTGAAGTTTAAAACAAAGAATGGCTTACCTCATAGAAGAAATAAATAAATAGATTATGTTTTTAAATATATATTCTGTATGTTTTGTATATATCAGATATATCACAAAAGTAAAATTGCCCATCTTTGGATAATCAAAAAAATTTAAAAGTGGGCTAAAATGCAAGAAAATACAGTCTGAAAAGTAAAGGCAAGCATCAAATCCAGACTCAGATATGGTGTGGATTTTGGATTTATCAGATAAACAATTTAAAATAACTATGATTAATATGTTAAGGAATCTAACACAAGAGCTAGTCAGCATGCCAAAACAGATGGATAATGTAAGCAGTGAGATGGAAACTCAAGAGAAAAATTCACAAATGAAGAAAATGCTAAACTCAACTTTATTAAAACAATAACTTATGTTTTATGAAAAATGACTTTTTAAAAGAAGAAAAGACAAGCCACATACAGGAGGAAAATATTTGCAAACCACGTGTCAATCATAGGTGCCAACTCACCTGAGTTAAGGGACACCCAAATAGCTGGGGGTTTATCTATGAGATTGGATCCAAGAGAGGTTAGCTTTTGATTCAGTGGACTGAATAAGGAAGATCTGCCCTTACCTAATGTGAGCTGGAACCAACCAATCAGTTGAGGACCAGAATGAAACAAACAGAGGAAAGGTGATTTGCTTTCTTTTCTGGAGCTGGAGAGCCCATCTTCTTCTGCCCTAAAAGTCAGAACTCTAAAAACAGGGAGAGAGCTCCCCATGGGCACGCCTCCAAAGACCAACTTCCTCTAGCCACACCTTACCTGCCTACAGTAACCACTCAGTTAATTCCTATCAGGGGATTAACACACTGTGATCAGGTTAAGGATCTCATAACCCAATTATTTCACCTCTAGACTGTCTCGCATTGTTTCACACATGAGCTTTTGGGGAGCTCTCTCCCTGTTTCCTTGTGCCATGTTCTCAACTGTTTCCTCCTCTACACCCTTCTGCCATGATGTTCTGCTTCATCTCGAGCCCCAAAGAATGGAATGGCCCTGGCCATCCATGGACTGAGATTTGTGAAACTGTGAGCCCCCAAATAAACATTTCTTCCTTTAATAGTTCTTGTCAAGTCACAGCACTGAAAAAGCTAAACAAAGGCCTTTAGATATAGACTGAGCTAATCACTAACTTCCATCTTTCATGGTTCATTCTCTCTCTCTCTCTCTCTCTCTCTCTCTCTCTCTCTCTCTCTCTCACACACACACACACACACACACCCCTAATATACTATGTCACTGATAAAGGACTTGTATCTAAAATATACAAATAACTCTTAAAACTTAGCAATGAGAAAATTTAAAATCCACTTAAAAATGGGCAAAAGATCTAAAGAAATATTTTCCCATCAAAGATGTGAAACTCATTCATTGCTGGTGGGAAAGCAAAATGGTACAAACACTATGGAAGACATTGGCAGTTTCTCACAAAGCTAAAGATAGTCTTAGATGGTACAACAATTATACTCCTAGATATTTACCCAACTGATTTAAAAAAATACATCCACACAAAATCTTGCACATAAATGTTTATGGCAGCTTTATTTGTAATCATCAAAAACTGTAAGTAATCAAGATCTCGCCTAGCAATTGAATAGATTTTTTAAAAGTGGCACATCCATACAATATTATATTATTTGCCAGTCTAAATAAATGAGCTATCAGCCCATGGAATGATCTCAAGTGCACATTGCTAAGTGAAATAAGACAATCTGGAAAGTCTACATGATTCCAATGACATGACATTCTGGAAAAACCACCACTACAGAGATAGTGAGAGGATTAATGGTTGTGTACTAATCGTGTTTTTATTTCCTGTATTTTTTGATGCTTTGACATCTTGGTATATTGTGGACCCAGGGAAGAACTGCTTCTCCCAAAGTTGCCAGTTCCTTAAGGTAGGAAACAGCTTACCTGAGAATTTGCCTTCATTTGTAAACTAATCAGTCCAGAGCCCATGCCTACATTGACCTTCTTTATCTAACAAAACAGGCCAGTACTCCCTGTGATTAAAATGGCAGATAAGTCTGTGTTAGTTAAAGAAAAAAAAAATCATATGAAGTCCAATAGTGGGACATCCTACTAAGTAACTGACCAGTAATCCGCAAAGCCGTCAAAATAATAAAAAAACAAGAAAAGTCTGAGAAACTCCACAGTTTCATAGTATATACTGTGATATACTAGACTGAATCCTGGGGTGGAGAGAACATATTAGGTACA
Source organism: Marmota monax (assembly GCF_021218885.2). Classification (NCBI taxonomy): domain Eukaryota; kingdom Metazoa; phylum Chordata; class Mammalia; order Rodentia; family Sciuridae; genus Marmota; species Marmota monax. The sequence goes on from NW_026692881.1 coordinate 3,210,031, forward strand.
AACTAAGAAACTTGGAATTATGGGCCTACGTTAATAATAATGTAGTAAGCCAGGCACAGTAACACAACCTATAAACCCAGCAGCTCATGAGGCTGAGGCAGGAGGATCACAAGTTTAAAGCTAACCTCAGCAACTTGGAGGCCCTCAGCCACGCAGTGAGACTGTGTTTCTAAATAAAATATAAAAAGAGCTGGTGATGTAGCTCAGTGTTTAAGCACCTCTAGGTTCCATCACTGGTACCAAAATACTACTAATCATAATCATAATCATAATAATGAATTAAAGTATTAACATACATTTATTATTATAATAAAAGTGTCATACTAATATATTAATAATTGTAGAAACTGGACATGAGATATATAGGAGTTCTAAACACTATCTTCTCAATTTTTCTGTAAATCTGAATCTCTTCAAAAAATTAAATTCTATTTTAAAAACAAAGTTCAATCAGTTTCCACAGGAAGGTAAAATGTTAAGCACTCAAAATGTTTCAGAAGAGTTTGTTGTAATTTCTAGCCCAGGTTTAAAAATACCTATCCCCAACTAAATTGAAGAAATTAGGTAGAATACATTCTACTAAATATTTCCAGAGTTCAAGTTACTTTTAAAAGAATTATAGAGGAAAGCTTTTAAGGCAGAAGGGTTAGAATCCTATGCATTTAAAAAGGGGAAAACAAAGATTATCATGAACAACTTACGAAAATAGTTGATTTCTTGCATTATAAAGGAATAGAACTTCTTTCAGAAATTCTCTGTGTCTGTACAATCCTGGCACAACATTTTAGGATAAATAAAATGAGCATCCCTAGTTACCCAACCATACAGCAAATAACAACAACAAACAAACAAAAAATAATAGAAAGAGGAGATGGATATTTCCACTTGAAGGTATTTATAAACCTAATCTTCAAAATATCTGTGAAACTGTGTCAAGGCAAAATAATCATTGCAATTAACTCTCCTAACCACTGAATGTTAAGCAAACCATAAGGCTATCAAGAATGACATCCATTGACATCTATGTGTTACCACCCTGATATTCTCACATATAGGTAGGAAAAGCAGCCACCAAAAGAAAAGGATTGGGGGTCCCAGTTTGGTAGCACCCATACCAAAATCGAAATGACACAGATATAAGCATGGACCCCACACAAGAATGACATAAAAATTCATGAAGCATTCCATATTTGAGGGAATGGGGAATTATTGTTGAATGAAGTCTCAGTTTGAGAAGATGGAGAATTTGATGATGGATGGTGATGGTTCCACAACATATCATGGAGTGTCATGGAACTATTCACTTAATAAAAAAGGTAAATTTTAATATTTAACTGAGTGGTACCTGTAGACAGGTAGGGTGTGGCTAGAAGAGGTAAGTCCCTGGGTGGATGACTTTGGGGGTTATATTTTGTCCTAGTGTCTCTCTCTCTCTCTCTCTCTCTCTCTCTCTCTCTCTCTCTCTCTCTCTCTCTCTGTCTCTCTGTCTCTCTGTCTCTCTCTCTCTCCTTCCAGGCACTATGCTCCCAGCTGATTTCCTCTGCCACATTTCTCTGCTGTGGTGTTCTGCTTCCTCCCAGGCCCTGAGGATTGGAGTTGACTACCTATGGACTGAGACCTCTGAAACCATGAGCCCCCAGATAAGTTTTCCTCCTCCAATTGTACTTGTGGAGTGAGTCTTTTGGTCACAGTAGTGAAGAAGCTGACTAAAACATTCCTCCAATAATAAAAACTTGTAAAATTATTGTATAATATCATAACCAGGATATTGAAATTGATAATCAAAATACAACCTTTCCATCCTACAAATATCCCTCCTCACATTTCCCTTTGTCCCCTACCTTCTCTTTATTCTCTGGGAACCACTAATCTGTTCTCTAACTCTATAAATTTGTATTTCAAGAATTTTATATGAGTAGAATCATACAGTATGGAAACTTCAGGAACTGTTTTTTTTCCCTCATTGTAATCCTCTGGAGATTCATTCAGGATGCTGTGTATATCAATATTTTACTCCTCTTCATTGCTGAGTAGTGGTCCATGTAATGAATGTATCATAGTTTATTTAACCATTGGCCTGTTAAAGGACACAGGAATTTCATCTACATGAGGGTTATTATGAATAAATCTGTCATAAACTCAATATACAATAGCTAAGCTATAGTACCAACTTAGGCACCCTTCAACAGGTGAATGGATTATAAAATTATGGTGTATATATACACAATGGAATACTACTTATCCATAAAGAAGAATGGTTTTATGACATTTTCAAGTAAACAGATGGACCTGGAGACTATCATGCTAATAAGCAAGTCCCCCAAAACCAAAGGTGGAATTTTTTCACTGATATGTAGAAGATAACCACAATAAGAGGGGACAGGGGAAGAATAGATATTCAGTAGATTAGAGAAAGAGGAATGGGGATTAGAAAAGGAAATACAGTGGAATGAAACTGAAACAATTTTTCTTTATTCTTAAATGAATATGCCATAGTGAATCCTGTCTTCATGTACACCCATAAGAATGGGGTCCTAACTAGAATAAGATATATTCCATGCTTGTACAATTATAACAAAATGAATTCTACTGTCATCTGTAACTAAAAATAAACAGATAAATAAATAAATCTGCTATAAACATTCATGTCCATATGTTTTTGTAAGTTTTTCTTTTTTTTCTAGCATAAATACCCAGGGATGCCCATGCTGGAGTATATAGAAGTTGCATGTTTAGTTTTATTAAAAAAAAAATCAATGCCAACTTGCTTCCCAGGTTAAATCTACCATTTATATCCCCAGCAGAATGTCTAGACTCTATGCACCCTTGCCAGAAATTGAAGCTGTCCTTTTGATATTAGTTGATCCGTTGCTGTTTTAGGCTTTCTAGTAGATAAACAGAGATTGTGGTTTTAATTGTGATTGCCCTAATTGTTAGTGAATTGAACATCTTTTCTTATATCATCTATATGTTCCTCAATGGAATGTCTCTTCATTTATTTTGCCCATTTTCTAATCAGATTTTTTTTTATTTTGTTGAGTTTTAAGAGATCACTATGTAGTCTAGATGCTATTGGATATGCTGGATAGTTTGTTTGCATATGTTTCTCCCCACTGTAGCCTATGTTTGTATCCTCCTAACATGATATCTCATGGATAAAAAGGTTTTAATTTCAGTAAAGTCTAACATGCCAATATAATCTAACTTAGCAATGCCATGCAGTCTTAACTACTGTAGCAATATAACCAATTGGATACACATATTCCTCCAAATTTTTTTTTATTCTAGTTCTTCCATATAAATTTTAAAATAATTCTGCCTATATCTTCAAATATCATCTGGGAATTTGATAGGAACCTCATTAAACTTATATGTTAATTAGGGGAAATTAATATCTTTAATATATTACATCATCCAATCCATGGACATTATGTTTAATTTCTTTCCTCAATGTTTTGTAGTTTCAGCATACAAGTCCTGAATATGTTCCTCAGATTTATTACCACAACACTTGCAATTATCTCCTGAAATACTTCCTATATTTCATTCATCTCTAGAGGCTATCTTACTATTTCAATGTGAACATTGTAGCATATTCTTCCATTTCCTTTATTCCTGGGAATGCTTAGAAAACATAACCATCTTGCCACATAGATAGTAAAAGGAAAATGTGTATATTTAATAGAAGAGGAACTCCTTTATATTTGTTTCACATTTTCATAAAGTAATGACTGAGCATTCCAGAGTGATCTTAGAGTAGGAAGCTAGTTCACCTGATCCACAAAATCTGGGTGCTAGGGCCTTTTCCAGAACTGGTGAGACCGTTTCCTGTCTCCTGGGACCATCTCTTGTCTCCTGAACAATGGAAGCAGCTAGACACTCCCTTTCAGTTCTACCTTGGGCTAAAGCTGAAGTAACAATTGTGCACTACTTCATTGGACAACTGTGGAGACTGAACAAAAAAAGGGTCTGAATTAGTACCTGGTTTCATAGGACTCAGGGAGGGTTCATCCATGCCACTGTCCTCCCCACCAGCAGAGATGCTCTCATTTGGGTGACTTGGGTTAGGGTGGTCTCATTTCCAAGGATCAAGTAGCACATCTTTTCCATGGCTTTACCTAAGACCTCCCAGAGCAGCAGAACCCTGGAGGTCTCTCTATTAATATCAAGGGAAGGCAATCTAATTCCATGTTTTCTCATGACTGTGTTTCTCTTCTTCTACCACATATGCCTCTCTTAGCCAGAGAATCCCTTCCTGGATCTATAAGAGTGGTTTGCCTGCCATTTATTTTTTCTTTGGTCTCTGGCAATGACCTTATTATTTGGTTGTGGTGTGAACTGATAAATACAATCAATAAGAGTGTAAGTTATAGGTTATAGATTAGTAAAAAAATATAGATTATATATAAGATTTTGGTAAGTGAGATAAGACTATTATAAAGCAAGAACTGTCATAGACAGGCCTAAGACTCCATTTTGCTGCCTTCTATAAAAAAACTGATACAAGAGCTATTTCTGAAAAACTGAAAGGAAAGCTGTTTTTTTATTTAAAAAATTGTCTTTCTGTACTTTGTACCCCACATATTGTACCCTACTCAGAATGCAATGGTGGCCATGGTGAGCTACATCCTGGGTTTGAATGCCCTTGTGGGTCTACATGACTTTGAAGTAGATTCTTGCCCTGCCAACCGACCCCTGCCGCAATTCAGGGCATGACTGTCTAGCACCTGCTTGCATCCAGGACTGTGGTCAACTGAATGCAAAGCTAATGGGTTTTTTTTGTTGTTGTTGTTTTGTTTTGTTTTGTTTTGCTTATGTTTATCCATTGCTTGCTGACTGGAAAATTCCAGTCCTACCTAGAGCCCACAGGTCCCCTTTATTAATGTGTTAATTTCTATGATTGGCTAGCTTATGTAAGCAAGTCACTGAGTTGTGGGTTTTGTGCTTATATTCTCTTTGGATGGACCAGGAAGCATGCTGTCCTCCCAGAGAGCTTGAGTCTCTGCAGTGGGTGACAGTCCCTGGCCAGGTAAATAAAGCTCTCTTTTGATCTGAATTCAGACTTAGAGTGCTTTCTGAGGCGTGAATTTCTTGTGAAAATTTCAATGTGAAAGTATTTTAAAAAATGATAAAGCACTTCTGGTTGTACAGGATGTAGGATATTCTGCTGTCATGTATAACTAATTAGAACAAATTTTAAAAAATGATGAAGCATTTCCAAATATAACCCATGACTGGAATCAGTTAACTTTGGTGGACCCTGTGTCTTCCATGGTCACCTCTTAAAGTGGCTGCCTGGCTCATTCCCATTCTCTGACAAGGGCACTTCTTTTGAGGGGACACCTCAAGTGACTTTGCCTCTAAGATTTCAGAGTGATCTTAGAATGGGAAACTCATTCACCTGCCCTGCAAATCTGTAACCCTCTTTTTTGTGGGGAGGGGCAAACTGGGAGTTGAACTCAGGGGTACTCAACCACTGAGCCCACATCCCCAGCCCTATTTTGTATTTTATTTAGAGACAGGGTCTCACTGAGTTGCTTAGCACCTCGCTTTTGCTGAGGCTGGCTTTGAACTCACAGTCCTCTTGTCTCAGCCTCCCAAGCTGCTGGGACAACAGGAGTGTGCCACCACACCTGGGTGACCTGCAAATCTGGATGCTGAAACCTTTTCTGGAACAGATGAGACCTAGAAATTTGTTCCTCTATTGGCTCCATGCCTTTCCCCTGGACCAAGCTGGCTGACTTGGGATTCTTTCTTACAGAAGCCTGAAACTTGAAAGAGGTATCAACACCATGTAATACCAGGTAAGTCATAGTCATGGCAGTGGCCTGAAAAAAAGTTGACAAACTTCTTCTGCTGAGGTTCTCAGAGCACCCAGCTCTGTTCTGATGAATTTGACACTCCAGGATGCTTTCTGTAACATCTCTTATTTTCCTTAAGCCAAACAGAGTTGATTTCTATTGATTACAACAACAAAACAATAACAAGACAAAACAAAACAAATCTAATCTCTTTTGCCTGGGAGATAAGAAATTCCCCAGTAGGGAGTTTGCTAGGTATTAAATGAGGGAAGGAGGCTGTAAGGGAAGACAAATTTCATCCACTTCATGATTTTAATAAGGTCTGGCAATGTTTCAGCCTCTGGTATAATCACTGAGATTTATGATAAAAAAAAGATTATATGGGTTCTTAATCCTATAGTTCTACATCTGTGCACCATTACTCACTTTTTTTGTTGTTTTTGCTAAAAAGAAAATAGGCAAATAAATAATATTCCCAGAAGATTGATTGCATTCATTTACTAATTTGGAAGTAATTGTTGAAAAACTATTATCAAACAATAATTTGCACTTATAAAGTACTTTCAGATATATTATTACCTTCAATTCACATGGACGAGTTATGAGGTAAATACTTTTTGGTAAAAAGAAAATCACAAGAAATATTTGCTCATTACATCCTTCAGTTCCTAATTAGTTAACATAAGGAAATTCTTACTTTTCTGATTTTTTACTAAAAACCTGTATGCTCCTAGAAGTTATAAAGGTAGGGATGGCCATGCATGTAAGACTTTGTCAGGATGAACTCAACTACTATGGATAACTATAAGGCTCTTAAAAAAGAAAAGAAAAGGTAGGGATGGCAAGGAACAAGATATCATTTCTAAAGTTAAGTTCAAAATATAAAAAAATAAAATAAATTCCACTCATGTAACAGCCAGAAAAGAAAGTAGAGGGTACTCTTGTTTTAAAAATAACTTAATTTGCCCGAGGTATCTGTTCCTTTCATCCCTTAACTCTCTTCCCGTTGAAATCAATCCAAGAATAAAAATATGGGAAACACCAAAGGTGCATCAGAAAGCAAGAAACTAAGGTCATTTTGTCATTAAAATATGAGTATTATCAAATTAAAACCAGAGGGTTAGAATAGGCAACAAAATATATATATATATATATATATATATATATATATATATATATATATATAGAGAGAGAGAGAGAGAGAGAGAGAGTGTCAGAAGATAAGTTTAAGTCCTCTTTCTCATTATTTGTTTTTTTTAGAACCCCAATACCCCAAAAAGCAATATGGAGAGCCAAGCACAGAAGGAAGAAAGAGTTGAGGACATCCTCTAAGAATGCCTTCTAAGCCTAGGGGTTTCTCAGGATTCCCACAATCAGCGATCCAGCAGACAACCATGAGTTTTCGGCCAGCATGATCTTCCCCACAGCATAGCTGTCAACATCATCCAGAGGTAAGTCAGGGTCAGTAAACTTTTGCTAGGAAAAAAAATCCCAATGTAAGGAACAAGAACCACTGTACTAAATAATACATAGATACCCATGCCTTTCATTTCTCAACCCATTAACTGGCGAGTGGTCATTGCTGAGGTCAGAAAGTACAGAAACTGGCCCCCTCTTCTACCTCCAGAAGACACCTGAAATCCCTCAGCAATTTCTGTCAGGCACCCTTTGAAACCTCTCCTGTGAATAGAAGGGTCCAAAAAGGCAAAGGTCTTGCCTGTGAACTTGACAAAGCATCAGGGCTGTCTTTCTAAAATGTCATAAACACATACACTACTTAGTTAACCTTTCCTTTGTCCACCATACTAGGTGGGAAGAAGTTACATCCACACAAGAACCACTGCAGTCACAAAAATGCTTTGGTGCACTTGAGCTCCCATTAATGTTCCTTGGCTACTAATTCAGGTGTGTCTCTGTGCAGTTGACCCAGTAAGGATCAGTTGTTGAAGATCTGCTATTTAAGTCAGTTTGACCTGAAAATGTATTGATTCAGTATTCACTAAATATTTGTTTGCTTGTTTATTTCTGTTACAAGAGATTTTTCATGCAATGTCTTATTTTGAGAATATAACAGACAAAAACAGAATGGACTCTGAGAGAGTTGGATATGAATAAGTCGATCACGAAAATCTGCACTTAGAAAGTGTGAAATCTCATTTCAATGGAAAAGGATAGTGTGTGCTAAAGAGGGCCAGGTCCAGGAAGGCCAGTGCTGACCTTCAAAGATGGTCTATATGCATGCAGTGGAGCCTTTGCTCTGTATAGATTTCTACATAAAAATGAGTAAGACTCAGTGCTGGATTCTAGAGCTCAACAGTCAACATTCATATTGAAACTTGGAAAATTAAAAAAAAAAATTGTCTAGGAAAGTGAAATAAGGAAGGGGCATTCCAAATCAAGGGAACAGAAATATGGTTTTGCCATTTTCTTACATGTTTTCTAAATACAAACGAAGGAACCAGGCCATGGGTGGGAGACACCTAACTCCCATCAGATGAAGAACATCCTTCCCATATTGCTTATCTATTGCTTATCGACTGATTCCAAGAGTCCTTCCTGAACTTGCTAAACTGTGCACTAAAATGCCTCCCCGGGGGAAGCCAAGGTCAGGACTCCCTCAGCCATGTGCTCTGTGCTCTTAACTGAGACACTTTAACTCTGCCTTTCAGGGAAACTCGCCAAATAGAGATTCCTGGGGAGTCAGTGCTCTCTGTCAGCTTGGGGGACCCAGAATACCACAGCAGGATCCATAGCTGCTCTCCTTCACAGGGGGATTAGAATTTTCACAGAAGGCGTGGGATTATCTCAGTCCTACTTTCATCAGCACTCATCTGTTGTTCACAGTCTTCACTTTTAAACTTTGTTTCTTTTCAGTATTTTTTTTTGCCAGAGAGTCAGATATTTATCCTATAGTGTTATATAAAAGGATCTTAAAGTCAGGATAAATAGAGCCTTAGCAAAGGACTGTTTTTGAAGGCTGCCTTAATCCTAATCCATTTTACTACGTCCTTTCATGGCATGATACACGAAGCTAGGAACTGAGAATGACTCTTCTGGGGAAGGTTGTCCTTCTATACTTGCTATAACTTGCATCTTTTTTTTTTCCATATATTATCACTTCAAAAGAAAAAATTCTGAAACTGGACTATTTATATAACCAATCCTACAACAGTCTTGGTGTTACTCTATGTATCACTAAATGAGAATCTTAAACAACTTCATGACAATCAACTTTCTTTTTCCTAAGGTTAGATGTGGGGAAAATAGACATTTTTCTTGCCAGTGTCCTATTGAGAAGCAAGGGCTTCCTGAAGACATCTGGGTTAAAAGGTGTTAATTGCCTAGCAGAGCAATACAACTTGAAGCATCACAGAAGGGGGCATTTGAAAAAACAGAGGGTGACTATGTCGGCAAATGGTGACCAAGTAAATAACATTTCTCTGACCAGCAAACATGTCTATTCTTCAATCTTTTCATCACTCAAAGTAGGGGCTTTGGGGTATTGGTACCATTTAAATAAAAAAACTCTTTGGGAATCTAGGATATTGAATGGAGAAACTTTTTTTTAGCATTAGATAGTGGATGCTTTCCCTTAGTATCTCTCTAAAATTCAGCAATTGAGTAAAGCAGAAAGAGTACAGGATTTGGACTTAGACATATCTGGGTTTGAGTCCTGGCTGTGTTGTTAATAGCTACATGTCCTTGCACAGTTACATAAATTTTCTCCTTTTAATAAATTCAGCTCCAGGAGTGCAGGTACAGATGAATAGTTGTATGTCCTTCTTCCTGCTTAATGCACTGTAAGCCCTGGGACAGCTGAACAGAAAACCAAAGGTGGTTTAAGGAGAAAGTGAGCTTAAGGCATCCAGACCCCATATTTTGCATCCTACACACAGCACAAGGTGTCACAGGCTTTGTGTCATGACCCCTAACCTAGCACCAGAAGACAGTTAAAGTAGGTCATTCCTTCCCAATATTGGATACAAGTCCCTTGTGAAAGGAATGTGAATGCTGTCAAAATCAAAATGGAATTGCTTATGTCAACTTAAACAAAATGAAATAAATAAATCTAGGAGATTCTGAAGAAAATGTTCTTAGGCATGATTGCCTGATATTAAAGATCACAAAAGACTCACTCAGAAGCATAGACCAGAGGCCACGGCAACCTCATACAAATAGCCCTTCCACAAGGACATCTGTCCAGCAACTATCTATTTAACTTTGGGCAAATATTCTGGCTATTCATCATTTGGGCCAAATATTATTATCTCAAAAAATCTGATATAGCTCTCTTGATTTTTGTCTTTTAAAATTTCTGCTGGCTTCAACCTCCTTGAATACACCATTGTTTACTATGTCACATGTATTCCATTTGCCGTGCTCTGCTATTCCCATGGCAATACATTACTACCCCAAATAAACATAATTATGCATTGGAGAAACTTTCAGATTATTATCTTTTTTAAACTGACACAACTACAGATGAACTCAACACTATCAGCAAAGACGACAAACTGGCAACAGCACCAAATATAAGCAGCTAGGAAAAGCACGCTCCCTCATTGAGCCTGAGACTCTCCTTTTCCTTCAAAAGATACTAAAGCAGGCAGAACCAAACAAGTTAATCCCACAATAAGAGGCCACAATAAGAGACTTGCAGGACTTACTGCAGACTCTAGATGCTGTATCTCACCCAGCCAGAGACATCTGGACAATAGTGGGGTCAGAAACAAATATTTGTGGAAGACTTTCACCACCTCTCCCAACAGGATAACCAGCAGCCTGGCCTGAGAAAACCCCTTCCTTCACCTTAGGCAGCAGAACGGGGACCAGATTCCCAAGCCTACCTGGACCAGATAACCATAATAGCAACTAGGCTCTGAAAAATCGCTATTAGAACCTGCAAATTATACAAAAACAGAAGATTTAAGTAAGGCTTAGAGTCTTCTAACATAATAGACAAAGTGTCCAAAATACAATAAAAAAAAATCACCCATCATACAAATTCAAGGAAAATCTCAACTTCAATGAGAAAAGATATTCAATCTATGCCAGTACCAAGTTGTATCAGATGATGCAGTATTTTACAAGAATTTTAAAGCTGCCATGTGAAAAAATGCTTCAATTATAAATTCTCTTGAAACAAATGAAAAAGAAAAAATCTCAATAAAAGAACTGGAAGCTATTTTTTTGGAAACAAATAGAAATTATAGAACTAAAAAACAAAGTAAGAGGATTAGTTTTATCCCTCTGGATTGCGTGTATGTGTGTTAGTTTTAAATAAGTCTTAAATTTTGGCATGATGTTATATGCCAGCATGCATTATGTGGTTCCTACTGCAGAATCAGTGAATCTTAAAACACTTTCTTTTAAAAAAATGCTATAGGTATTGACACCAAGAAATGCTATATTCTTACAGCTAATCACAAACTGAATTGAAGAGCTCCTTTCAAAATCAACCCAAGCAAACTCTTTTTCCTAAACTTTGCCCCTTGTTGCTTTCTATGGGCAAAAAATTAATCAATGAGCAAATAATTATTAAGTGAATTTATAAGATTTTATTTATCTTTGGATACATAACTTGATGTTATTATTCATATTTGGGGAACTAATTACTTCATTTCGTATATATTTTTACATTCTCTGTAATACAGAATATAGGGGTAGGCATCTGATCCAGCTATCCCATTTCTGGATATGTATCCAAAAGAAATGAAATCAACATACAAAGAGATACCTGTATGCCCATGTTTATTGTGGTACTGTTCATACAAGCTAAGATGTGGAATCAGTTTAGGTACCCATCAGCAGACAAATGGATAAAGAAACTGGTATATATACACTATGGAGTTTTATTCAGCAATAATGAAGAATGAGATCCTGAAATTTGCAGCAAAATGGATGGAACTGGAGGAAGTTTTGTTAAGTGAAATAAGCCAAACACAGAACAACAAGTACCACATGTTCTTTCTCACATGTGGAAGCTAAAAAATATCCACCTGAAAGTGAAATAGTGATTAACAGAGATTGGGGAGGGTGAAAAAAAGGTGGTTAGATTTGGTAAATGCACACTATGTACACATAGGGAATCATCATACTAAATCCCATTAATATGTATAATGAATAGATGTTAATAAAATAAAATACATATATAAAAAAGAATTAATCTCTAAAACAACAACAACAACAAAAGAAATACATTAGTGGTAGGGAGTCTAGTCCTCTGCCTTTCATGGTTACCACTGAGAAGCTCATTATCAAGCTCATCATGAAAGCCAGGTTTTTTTTTCCTGCCTGATCTCCCTAATTCAAAGCAAGAGCCAATACAATTCAGCAAGATTTGAAGGACACAGCCTTCAGTATCCAGTGCAGTAGCCGCAGCAGCCACATTCTGTCAATCAAAGGTGATAACATCTATCATGTGAATGGAAAATGGTTCTCAAACACAGAGACATTACAAAACCCCTATCACCTTCCCACTGCTAGGAAAACTAGTCTCCTCTCAAGTGAGGCCATGCCAATTCTTTCTTAATTGCAAGCATTTTATGGAAGATTAAAATTCCAATTCCAAACTCTGGGTGGATTTTCTGACCTTGCTTAGTCTTAACACTATGTAAATTCTGACACGAATACAGGATAAGGTTTTCTGTCATCTGATAGCAGATATTAGTGAAATGGATAATTGTATTGCAATCTGTGATAATTTGAGTTAAATTGCCAAGTAAAGGCAAAATTTGGGGAGACTGAATAGCCATAGTCATGGACCAGTGTGAGAGGCATTAAAAACAAATGACTATGAGATGGAATGGTTATTACTTGCAATATTCATTTGCTTATAAGAGGAAAAGTCTAAAAATAAAATTCTCAATTCAAGGCACATACTTAAAACTTAAGACTAGTATGTACTTCAAAAGTAACAATCAGGTTCGAAATCACTAAAATAAAACTAAGATTTTGAAAAAGGGGGTGCAAATAACAATTTCAGTTACGTCAACAACCTCACCAGGTCTGCTGCATGGTAACTAGTATGTTGAGAAATCGTGGCATAATAAGAATCAGAATAGGAAGTTGGTATGTATCAATTGACCCAGAAGATTGTAATCCCTAAAATTGATCTCCCCTGCCCTCCCTATCTAATGCTGTTATTCCTGGGACTCTTTAGAGAGCCTGCAAAGATTCTCACAAGTAAGGCTGTTTTTATTGTGTTGTTCTGTATGACCTACATTTTATTATTCCATATTCTCTATGATTCCTTGGTGTGTGCAAAATTGGCACAGTTAGATGTTGGCATTCCCCATGCCAATGGCAACATCAGACCTAAAAAGGAAACTTATTCTCCCAAAGAATTCGAAAAGCTTTGTTTACCTATATTTGCAACATTCTTAAAATATATGTAGGAGTAGATTCTGAGGGGGCTGGTCCAAGAAAAAAGACAGGGTAATTTTTAATTCCATTTAATGTATCTATAATGCACTTGGAAGCATTTCTGGCTTCAATGTGTTAGCATAAGCAGCAGGGAGTAGTTCTAATTGGTTGCTTGGTTGATTAACTGAAACATGGGTTCAACAAAGGCCCACACTAAATGAAGTTCAGATGCCAGCAATTTCTTAATGCACTATTAAAGTAGAACTCCAGAGACACAGGGAGAAACAGTTATTGGAGTGGATTTAACATGTGCAATCTTGTGTCCAAACTAAGCTTTCCTCTGAAGGTCAGAGATACTGGTCGGTGCTACTGAGGCTAAAATAGTTTCCTTAATTGCAGTGAGAATAGCAAAATTACAAAGAGCTGAGGCCAGGCAGTGGCTATGAGAGTCAGGGAAGCATAGGGACAAGAAAAGCAGCATTAAGGATCAGAATAATCTGCTATGAAATAATCTTTGTGGAGGGTAATTATAAATAATGGGCTGCCCCCTGAGTTCCTCCAGGAGAAAGCAAAAGAGACAAGTGCAAAGTCCTGTGAACACAGGGCAACCAAAAGAGAGTCATAATCCTCCACCTAAACCCTCATCTGAGCCAGTGCAAAGATGCCAGGATTTATCTGTAAGTACAGACTGGATAACCTTGAAAAAAAGACTTCTAGCAACATCAATAACTGTGGATCTTACTGTAAGATCCTCATAAAGGAGCCTGTGGCCATTTTCTAAGATAGCGGTGCACAGGGAAAAGAGTAATACCCATCTTCTTCAGAATGTTGTAGATTCTAGATCCTGGGTTAATACCCTTTCTTTGAACCCCTTAATTCCGTTACATTCCACCATTTAGAGTAATCTATAATTGTCTATTTTGCCATTCTACTATTCTGTATTACATAACAAATAAGATCCTGTACACATTCCATTTCCAACCTGCTGACTAGAAGTCATTGTCTTCAAGAGCTACTAAAACCCTGGTGCTGGTCTCTTGACACAAAGAGCAAGGGACAAGCAGAAGCATCTGAATTCGAAATTCAACTCTGCATCCCTGAGGACCAGCAGAAGTGTGTTCCTCCATCTAAAACTTGGGAAACGCAGGTGTCTTTGCAAGAGATTCTTAAGGAATGATAATGGATTACAAAAACCCTTATCAGGTAGTGACTATAATTTTAGTCATCTGCTTTAGATGAAAACTATTTTCCAGAACAAATCAACGTAATTCTTGGAATCTGAGATTTAATTTCTGAACCTAAAGAAATTTACCCTTCACAAAATTGTTACGGAACACCACTCAGAAAATAACCTTCATTCTATATCTCAAGGTCTAGCAAGAAACTGATAATGTACTCAACATAAGTGATTAAAGATATTTTACCTGTGGGGATGTTAACAAAGGTCTGCACAAGATACGGGACACAACAGAAAGATGCTGGAGTACCCTGGGAATAACAGCAGAAAACAGTTATCATCTTCAGATCTGAAGGGTAAACACAGGAAATTAACAGGACCTAGAAAGATCTGTGATTGTAGGAGGGTGGCACCCCATAGAAGTGATGATTTTCGATACAGGAAGGCGGTCACTGCCTAGGGTCTGGAGAGGCGGGCAGAGACAGAGGGGCAGAGACAGAGAGGCAGAGACAGAGAGGCAGAGACAGAGACAGCCGACTCCACCCAACCTTCCATTTCCAGACAGTAATTCCCAAGGAGTCAAATCCCATCCAGAAACCTGGCTGCCCTGGCACTCAGCTCAGCCTCTAAGGGCATATAGATCATGGTGGAGAATCATGGAAGTTTTACTTACAGAAGAAAATTCATCATAATTGCCACTACAAGACACCTTGTGAAGGGGTTTGGGGAGCAGGAAGTAGCAGACATTCTAGATGGCATAGTAAGACACACTAATGCCCGAGGGTGAGAAACAAAGCACATAACAGTGCAAGGTTTGGGTGGCCACATCACCAGAGCTGTAGTATCCAGTGATCTGGGCCATATCAGAGCACACTTTCCAAAGCTCAAGACAAGAGTCTACACACACACACACACACACACACACACACACTGAGTTTTCTGCTACAAAGAAAGTGCTATAGTGCTTGGTGATCCCATTTTAATATTTATGGCTACATGTACCCATTTGGGTGTACTACTTTGATGAGCTTACCTGAGAATAGAGATTGTCAGCTTAGAGTAGAACTTAAAACAAGGCAGGAGTCCCAGATGGCCAGGCTATCACACAGGCCATTGGACCCCGTGCCATGGTTTTACACACAACATCACATTTTCAACAAAGATTCATTTTTCAGTTAAATAAGGGAGGCATTTCTTGTAAGCTCACAGGGATCCATTGACATTACTGCACACCTCCTTACCAAGTAGAATAATTTATAGAAGGCTCAGATATGACATAAGATGGGATGCAATAATTTGGCAGGTTGGGCTCTGTCCTAAAGAGTAAATTGTATAAGAGTAAGTAAATTGTCCAACAACAAAAAAAAGTGATATGGTGATTTTTCTGCCATATCCCAAATCATTGTATGGAGAAATAAGAGATGGAATTTGGAATAGGATATCTCATTCTCACAAATAATTTCCCACTCACTCATACTATTTCTGTGCTTCAACGTACCATGGCTTGATTACAAGTTTTGAAACTCAAGAGAGGAATGCCTCCTCTAGAGAACATAAAGCTATTTCCATTCAATTAGAATTTGAAATTGACATGTGGCCAATTTTTGACTGTTCATGCCCTGGATCACTGTACAAAAAGAAAGTGTTTGTTTTCAGCAAGGGTAGTTAAACTTGACTATGAATGATAAAAGAGAAACATGGTTGATAAGAATGCAGAAAGTCCAAGAATCTCCTTGGGAGGTTCCTCATAGTACCATGTCCTCAGTAAACTTTAATAGAAAATTGCTCTAACCAGATGCATGAAGGACCAGATGCTGCAAGAATAAACATTTCAATCACATCATTTCAGCTTCACCAGTTGAAAGACTCTCTGAAAAGGAAAAAGAAAAAAAAAGAAGAGTAATGTGAAGCAGTTAAGAGGATACATGAATATAACTGAAGGTCCCATCTCCATTGAGCAAATAAGGATTTTAGGCATTTTTCTTCCTATGTCACATTTTTTTATGCTTCAAAACTTTCCCCTCATATTTTTTCATCTTTACTCCACTCCTGTTTACAGGTTATATTACTGGTTTCTAACTTTACAAGTTAGCTTCCAGACTGCATTATCCAGATATGGGAACACACAGAACTAGAAGTAAAATAGGTCCTGTCTCAATAATACAGAAATAACTGGGGTAATTTTCTTCTCATGTTCTTCCTCCCTACCCCATTTTGAGTCACCTCCCTTATATCAGAGAAAACATTCAGCATTTGTTTTTTGGGGATTGGCTAACTTCACTTAGCATAATCTGCTCTAATGCCATCCATTTCCCTGCAAATGCCATGATCTTGTTATTTTTTAGTGCTGAGTAATATTCCATTGTGTATAAATGCCACATTTTTTTTTATCCATTCATCCACTGAAGGGCAAATAGGTTGGCTCCACAGTCTAGCTATTGTGAATTGTACTGCTATAACATTGATGTGGCTGTGTCCCTGTAGTATGCCATTTTTAGGTCTTTTGAGTATAGGGAAGAGAGGTGGGAGGGAAAGGGAGGGAGAATGGGAATTGCATCAAAGAGGTAAGGAGACACCCTTCGTTATACAGATACAGGAATGATGATGTGAGGGAAGAAAAAAGAAGAAGAATTGGGTCACATTAGATTGGGTAGAGAGAAGTGTTAGGAGGGGAGGGAAGGGGGAGGGGGGAATAGAAGGACAGCAGAATAAAATAGAGATTATTATTGCTGTGTGTATATACGTGACTGTATGACCAATGTAATTCTGCAACCTGTACACTCAGAAAAATGAGAAATTATATCCCATCTGATTCAAATGTATGATATGTCAAGATCATTGTACTGTCATGTATAACTAATTAAAACAAATAAAACAAAAAGAAATAAGTGGGGGATATGTGGCATTGTCTTCCTTGGAGGATGAGGCAAGTTATTATCAAGGGGCTTTAAGTTACTTTATATTAGCTGAGAATGCATTTATGGAAGATTGCATAAACATGGGAATAAATTAAAAATTAACAGGGTTCGCCAAATGGGTGCACTGTAATGAACATTTGCTATGGTGCAAGGGATATTGCATATAATCACTCATTCAGAGTTTGGCAAGAGAGAGGGTCATCTTCCACAACAGAAACTGAAGAGAATATTCCTTCTGAGTCTTGCTTGCATTTAGCAATTAGGCATGTGTCCTAGGTTTCTCCACTTGATTCTTATATCTCGGACTTTAAATGAAGAATGAAGAGCCAGGGACATGAATAAACATGATAGGAAAACATTCTTCCTGGAAGCCATAAGGGACTTGAAGGATGTGTGATACCTGCCCCCTTGCTCTAACTACTTTTCCCTTCCCACAGTTGGTTTTCTGCCTTACAAGCACATGATTCTAAAGCACACAAACACACGAGTGTGTTTTCATCTCAGGATGCCAATCCCACTGTTAATTCAGCCTCTTTATCACAGATGGTCTTTCAGTTGTCTGTAGCAACTATAGTTTGTTTATCTTGACTGGATAAACAAACACCCATTTCCAAGCCCTTTCTCCCTCGCCTGCCTCCACCATAGTAGCTACAAAATAATCTCTCTCCCAGAGTGCCTTGCAGCAAGAGGTGGCCCTGTGACAGAACAGCAAATAATAAAGCATAAGTTAGGGGTTTCCGGGAGTATTTTTGCTTTCCTGATTTAAAAAGACATATTATAGACACCAGGGCTGACTCCAGAGTGTGTAGTCAGGAGGCCCTGATCTTAGAAGGTCCCTTCCCATCTCCTCTCCCTCCTCTCCTTTGACATAATGTTCTGCTATTGTGGTTCCAAAAAAACATAATACTTTTATTATTTACTTGTTTTATAAGTGAAGTCCAAGGAGACAGTGGAGCATGATGATAAATGGCACATTCGCCAGGTGATTGCACAAGCTTAGCAGGAAAGGAGATCAGTGCAGGTATAGAGCCATCAGACTGGCAGCCAAGTACAAGTGTCTTCAGCTGTCCAGAGCACAAGGCCCCAAGGCAGCGGGCAGGGCCTGGGCACAAAATGGTTGCAGCAACAGCGTGTGCCAGGCACAGAGGCTGCAGGAGTGAGGAGGAGCTTGGTTAAGGGACTGTGCCTGGAATGTTCTGGAAGGCCAATTGCCTTCTGCCCCTGCATCCTTCATTGAAGCCTCTGAACCAATATTAACTCACCACTCTCAGCTTCAGGACAGGAAAACCAGTACTTGGGCTGTAAACTTTGTCAGTAAGTTATTACAAAATAAAAGTGTCAGCATGGACATTGCAATAAAAGCATACTTAGGAGTTATTTGGGTTTTTCAAAGAGTTTAGAATCTCCAGTTCTAAAAACAACTGCCATATTGCAAAGCAAATAGAAATTAAATTTAAAGATTATAGAATTTTACAGAAAAAAAGCAATATTCTCCAATGAAGCTTTGGATTATCCAATTATTAATGCGAATGAATTTTTGTTTTCTTTTTAATTGAAGATACTGTATTAATCTGCACCAACAGGCATTTTGAATTATATAGAAAGCATGAAGTAACTTTCAGCTCTTTGTTCAACCTCTGTACTCCATAGGAAATGTCAGAGGAAACATTAAAATGCCATTGTATGAACTTACATTTAAAAGAAAATTTTGACTTACACAAAACTGATGTTAGAAAAATTGTTTCATGGGAACCAATTCAAGAGGTACTAAAATTTATATTTTTCAATAACTACTCAGAAATCTTCCCCATGTTGTCACAGTCTATGAAATCCACACCTGCAGTAGTAGTATCAGAGAAAGATCCTTGTCAAAATTAAACAATTAACAAAATAAATTTGCTATCTTTCATTTGCGAAGAATGACTGGTATTACATTCAAATATGTTGATTTAAGATGAACTTATTTTCAAGATAAAATTTTTTTATACATTTATTTTATTTGTTTTTAGTTTTACATGGTGCCTGGGATTGAACCCAGTGCCTCATGCATGTTAGGCAAGCAGTCTACCACTGAGCCACAACCCTGGCCCATTCAGGATAAATTTTGATGACCTAATAAATGAATTTGCAGAAAAGCAAGCCAGAAAAAGAGTATGATCAACTAAGATAGCACATGAAATATTTTTTATTGCTTTACATACATTCATGGCACCAAAATATTATTTGCAAATTTAAGTCATTACTCATGTAGCAGTGTTAACTTTTATAAAGTGAAAATATTTTAAAAGAAAGCCTTTATATATTTCTGTTATTAATATCACTTTTTCCTGCTTTTTGAATGAGAGACCCCACATTTTATTTTTACCACCCTCATCAGTTATTAGCCTTGACCTGATAGACACTCACTTCTCTTTTCTTTATGATTTGAATGGTACTTAAAGTATAGTTATTTTTAAATCATGAGGAGGGACACTTAACATTTTTAAAATAACAAATCAAAATGATGAGCCATCTATGTTCTTGACACTGCCTTTGAGTTGATACACCTGTCCTATGCTCCCCACCACTCGTTTGCCTCCTAATACATTAAAAAAAATACAGTGTCAAGGATTTGAGCTGCTCTTTGTCCACTTTTCTGTGAAGTCCATGCACTACTAGGTATCAGCTTATATGCCCCCTTTCAGAGAGAAAATCCATGTTTGAAAACTGTCCCCTTCTGCTATCACATTCTATTGACATTTATATCGTGCATCACTGCATTGAATGATCTTTCTTCTTTGTGTGATTATCTTCATCTTACCTAAATCAAAGTGTAAGCTCCATAAAGGCAGAAAGAGTTCATCACAGTTACCTCTGCACACCTGGTACAGAGTTCCTCCTCGAGAAATGTTTGTTGAGTAAGCGAATAAATTAATTAATAAAAGGTTTCCCTCAGCAAAGAACCCAGGCTTAGATCCCTAAACAGGAAAGGGGAAACATCTCTTGTCACTTATTCAGCAGTTAGAACTAAAAAGCATTTTTCTTCAAGTACTGCCAAGTACAAATTATTATGCTTTATAAATTGCTTAAATTAGTTGGTAAGAAGATTTCTTACTTAAGTCCAAAATGTACAAAATTGAGCTTCTGTGGAGACAGAAGGTATCTTTTCTGTTAAGAATGGGACCTCAAACAATAAGACCCTGCACCATGAGGTCCCCAGTGTTCCAAATACTCAGAATCCAAAACATCACTTAGGCATGTGATGCCTCTAACAGTCTTTTGGCCAGAAGTTTTCAGCTGTTAGAGGTAAAAATGCAGACCAAGAAGCTAAAATCATGACACAGACAAAAAATATGGTAGCCAGCTCTATTTTTTTCTGCCTTGAGGCACAACAGTCCTCAGTCACCATCATCCGCTCCCAGACCTGTTTACAACCTCCAATCCCTCCATCTCAGCTAGGCCTTCATGTACATTTTTTGTTTTCAATTATCTTACTTATTTCCTCAATGTTTGTCTCCTTATTATAAATCAATGGCCCGCTTTATTTTGACAACTCACCAGTCCCTTTTTGTCACTTCAATTACATGGAGGTGCCATTCGGCAGCAGCAAGCAATATGGGTACCCCACATCTCCTCTCAAATGACAGATTCGAGTGCAGGTTCAAATCCAGTGGCTCTCCATCACCCTAGGCTGTTTCTCTTCCTTTTGGTCTTAACTAGGGCACAAGTCAATTAATCAGCAAAACATTGTGAGCATATGAGGACCCAGGGTAACCCTTGAAACTACAGCCGGGGGCCTTTGGCACTCCATTTTGATAATGAGAGATGGCAACATATAAATGCAATCTCAAGTCCCGCAAATGTATTCTTTGAAGGAAAGATACACACACATGAAAAACAAAAGCAAAAACCCACATAAAAGACCATTGTCAATGAAGATAATAATGATCAAAAGGTAACCAAGTGTCCCCAAACTCACATATTTATTATTTGTGGGAAAACAAGATTTCCAGGAACAAAGATGCTGTCTTTTTTTGCTAGCTCTTGGCATTTCATCAACACAAACTTTCAGGAGATGTGAGGTGGCAGATGGTAGTGCGTGTGTATTTTGTGGGTGATATCCAAACAATTCTTACTCTGTCATCTTTTGTAATTCCCAAAGCTCTTTTCTCTCCATTTTATTCTCAGAATTTTCTTGAAAGAGAATAGATTATTATCAATTGAATTGTACAGGTGAGAAATGTAGATGGAATATGTTTAAATGACTTGTCCAAGTTTCTCTAAGTTCAAATTCCTTTCTTCTACTGTTACAATGAAATGCATTTCTCAGTGTATAACTTCCAGGATATGATAAACTGTAATTTGATTACCATAGAGTTCCTGAAGTTTTTGTCTAATTTAATTAAGTCTTTTTTTGTACAATAAAACATTTTTTTTCCACTCTAGAGTGGGGCAGTGAATGTGGGAATACAAAAAGAGACTTATATGATAACATATTTGCATGGTTGTAGTTTCTCAAGCATTCATAATTCTAGAGACAATCCCTGCTACAGCCACACATCAACACACAGTACTCTTACTTGATGAATTAGATCCAGAAAGTTCCCAGCCGCTCAGGAAGCTGAGGCAAGAGGATGGAAACTTCAAAGCCAGCCCTCAGCAAGTTAGCAAGACCCTAAGCAACTCAGTGAGACCCTGTCTCTAAATAAAATACAAAATAGGGCTGGAGATGTGACTCAACCTGGTTGAGTGGGAGTGCCTCAGAGTTCAATCTCTAGTACCAAAAAAAAAAAAAAAAAAAAGTAATAGTAGCAAAACTGGGAACTCTGTAACAAAGGAAAATGTAGAGTTCTAGTTACATTGTCATGTTAACAGCAGGGGCAAATTTATTTGCAATTCTATTCAGTTAAGTCTCAAAGTGCAATACAAATATCCGCACATGGAGGAACCAAGATGGTGGAATAGAGGAGGTACTGTTTCTGGCTGCTCTGTGGAATTAAACCAAGAAAGCAGTCAGGCGGTGTCTCCACAAGGTCTCACCTAAACGGAGTACAACAACTCAAAGTGTGTGACAGGACCCCTATACAGCGGATTTTCACAGAAACCATCAGAGCTGCGATCACCTGCGCAGAAATCAGAGCCTCTGTGTTTCAGTAAGACTCCAGACTCTGGACCCAAAGCCCACAGTTCTAGTGCACAGGGCTCTCAAACAGCATAGCAGAACCCCCTAATCAGCTGCACTCTGCTCCCATGCAGGCCACACAGCTACAATATAGCCACAGCACAAGGTCATCCCAGCTCCCCCCACCTCACTGGACACTCCTGCGCTGGAAGCAGACCGATTCCATCTTGGAAAACCTTTCCCACCATTTTTTGGTGGGAACGGCTATCAGCAAGAATCTCCATTTGAATAGGTACCTGGTTTCCAACTTCCTCCCCCTCCCTGCTCCCTGGCTGTGATTACTTGGCACAGTACCCAGCACAAAAACCGCTCTCAGCTGAACAGGAGAGCAGTGCGACCAAGGCACTGTGCACCTGGCTGGAGCCTGAGGGCTAGAGGTCCCCTAGTTGGGACCTGATAAACAAGAGAAGGGAATGGTCTAAAACCTGGAGCAACACAGAAGGGCCAGGATCTGGGAAGCTCCAGGTAGGAGAGGGAGACCAACTGGGGGACTCAAGTCTTCTCACCCTAGTTACCTACACTACCCTGAGGACACACTCCAGCTTAAGATAGACAACCCCACCTACTGGAAAGAAAGAGAAGCAGGAAAAAACTGAATTCTAAGAGTATTTTATTTTTCCTTCTTATCCTTCTTCTTTCTCCTCTACCCTTCTATCCTCTGGCCCTCACAGCCCCAACATATGTGAAACCAAGAATTTTACATGAGATAGAACTTTGAGAACTGAGTCACCTGAATAATATAATATACAGGAATTGTATAACCTCCCCTTTTTGATTTATTTTTTTATTCTCTCTCTTTTTTCTCTTTCTTTCTTTCCCTTTTTTCTTCTTCTTTCACCCTCCAAATTTTACTATTTTAACATCCTATAATTTTCTAAATATATATGTGCTTGTTTTTATATACTCTACTGTCCTCCCACGTACTTGTCTACCCTAAATTACTTCCTGTATATTCCCCTGCTAATTACCCTCTTCATTAGAGTTCTCCTTCAAATTTCCTAAGTTATATTAACCCCATACCCTCACATCTTTTCCCCTTAGCATATCATCCTACGCCGACCCCCAGTTCACTGTTCGTCACCAGAAACTGTACACCTTTTATGAAATTACAGATGATATTTTAAAAAATAATTGAATCCAACATTTCTGGACATTATGAATAACTATAAATGTCTTAATAACAATAATTTGTTCATAGGTGATGTATTGTTGATATTAGAATCTGTTAACATTGTTCTTCCCCACAAAGGAGGGAATCTTGGAACCATACAAGAGCACTACAAATCTATAGGGTTGGGGCTGGGGTTGGGGCTCAGGGGTAGAGTGCTCACCTAGAACATGCAGGGCCCTGGGTTCGATCCTCAGCACCAATAAATGTAAAAAATAAAGATATTGTGTCCACCTAAAACTGAAAAATAAATATTAAAAAATTATATATATATATATATATATATATATATATATATATATATATACACACACACACATATATATATATGGTAAAAACAATAAGACACCAGTCCCACAGAGCTGGAAAGAAAGAACATGAGCAACATGAAAAGACAAGGGAAGAAAGTACCACAAACAATTCAAGACAGCACATCATTGGAAGAATTGACAGCTACAGCAGAAAAATTACAGATAAAGATTTCAGGATATACATAATTAAAACATTTTGGGATCTCAAAGAAGAAATTAGAGAACAAATATAGGCAGTGAAAGATCACTTTGACAGTGAGCTACATCAACAAAGCCATGAAGCAAAAGATCACCTCAAGAGGGAGATAAAGGTTATACAACAAAGCAAAACAGAAATCCTTGAAATGAAAGAAATAATAAACCAAATTAAAAACTCAAACGAGAGCATCACCAACAGAGTAGACCACTTAGAAGATAGGACATCAGGCAATGAAGATAAAGTATATCATCTTGAAAAGAATGTAGACAGCACAGTGAAAGTGATAAGAAACCACAAGCAGAACATCCAAGAGATATGGGATAGCATAAAAATACCAAATTTAAGAGTTATTTAGTTAGAGGAAGGCATAGAAGTCCAAACCAAAGGAATGAGCAATCTTTTCAATGAAATAATATCAGAGAACTTTCCAGACATAAAGAATGTAATGGAAATCCAAATCCAAGAAGCCTACAGGACGCCGAATGTGCAAAATCAGAACAGATCCACACCAAGGCACATTATAATGAAAATGCCCAATATACAGAATAAGGAGAGAATTTTAAAAGCCACAAGAGAAAGGAATCAGATTACATATAGGGGTAAACCAAATAGGATAAGGCAGATTTTTCAACACAGACCCGGAAAGCTAGAAGATCTTGGAACAACATATTTAAAGCTCTGAAAGATAATGGGTGCCAGGGTTGGGATTGTGGCTCAGCGGTAGAGCGCTCACCTAGCACAGGTGGGACCAGGGTTCGATCCTCAGCACCACATAAAAATAAAGGCATTGTGTTGTATCCATCTATACCTAAAAAAAAAAAAAAAAAAAAAAAAAAAAAAAACTAAAAAAAAATAAAAAGAAAAAAAGAAAGATAGATAATGGGTGTCAACCAAGAATCTTGTATCCAGCAAAATTAAGCTTCAGATTTGAAGATGAAATAAAAACCTTCTATAATAAACAAAAGTTAAAAAAATTATTGCTAGAAAACTGGCACTACAAAACATCCTTGGCAAAATATTTCATGAAGAGGAAATGAAAAACAACAATGAAAACCAGCAGAGGGAGGTAGTACACTGAAGAAAAAACTAATCAAAGAGGAAAACCAAGACAAGTTAAATAACAAAAATAAACAAATATGGCTGGATATACAAACCATGTCTCAATAATAACCCTAAATGTTAATGGCTTAAACTCACCAATCACAAGACATAGGCTAGCAGATTGGATTTTTAAAAAAGGTTCAACAATATGCTGCCTACAGGAGACTCATCTGATAGGAAAAGACATTCACAGACTGAAGCTTAAAGGTTGGGGAAAATCATACCAATCACATGGACTACAGAAGTAAGCAAATAAAGTAGACTTCAAGCCAAAGTTAATCAAAAGGGATAAAGATGGACATTACATACTGCTCAATGGAACCATACACCAACAAGATATAACAATCATAAATATATATATATGCCCCAAACAATGGTGCAGCTATGTTTGTCAAACAAATTCTTCTCAAGTTCAAGAGTCAAATTGACCACAACACTGCCGCAGTCTGGCTGGGCACAATCAGGAGCCACTTGTCAAAAGAAACTAACTTTATTTTTAGAACCACACACGCCAAACAAAACAGCCTCTCAGGAAAAACCCTCAGAGCCCCAACTGCCACCACCGGCTTTCCACAAGCCTCTCTCTCCAACCCAAGCCTCTCTCCACCTCCCACAATCCTCCTACTCTTGAGGCCGATTGGCTGGGTCACGTGGCAGAGCCAAAAAAGTCCCCCAATGAGCAGCTCCGTGGTCTGAAAGGGCAGGGAAACAGCCCAATGAGCATCACCGCAGAGGAGCCAATCAGCTAGATGTTGCTGGGGCCGCTGTGAGCCAATCATCAGCCGGCAGCTGGAAGTTTGCTGGCAGCTGGAAGTTTGCTGGAGCCCCTTCGGCTGTGGCTCTCAACACAACACAATAACCATGGGTGACTTTAACACACTTGGATAGATCTTCCAAACAAAAGTTGAATAAAGAAACTATAGAGCTCAATAACACAATTAATAACTTAGACTTAACTGACATATATAGACTATTTCAACCAGCATCAATTAGATACCCTTTCTTCTCCCAGCACATGGATCCTTCTCTAAAATAGACCATATACTATGCCACAAAGCAACTCTTAGCAAATACAAAAAAGTAGAGATACTACCATGTATTTTATTTGATCATAATGGAATAAAATTGGAAATCAAGGACAAAAAATAAAAATTTCTGCATCACATGGAGACTGAACAATATGCTACTGAATGAACAATGGGTTACAGAAGATATCAAGGAGGAGATTAAAAAATTCTTAGAGGTAAATGAGAACACAGACACAACATATTAAAATCTCTGGGACACTATGAAAGCAGTACTAAAAGGAAAATTCATTGCATTGAATTCCTTCCTTAAAAGAAGAAAAAGTCAACAAATAAATGACCTCACACTACATATCAAAGCCCTAGACAAAAGAAGAACAAATCAGCAGCAAAATCAATAGACAGCAAGATATAATTAAAATTAGAGCTGAAATCAATGAAATCGAAACAAAAGAAACAATTAAAAAAATTGACAAAACTAAAAGTTGGTTCTTTGAAAAAAATAAAATAAAATTGACAGACCCTTAGCCACACTAATGAAGAGAAGGATAGAGAGTACTCAAATTACCAGCATACATAATAAAAAAGGCAATATCACAAAAGACACTAGAGAAATACAGAGGATAATTAGAAATTATTTTGAAAACTTATACTCCAATGAAATAGAAGACATTGAAGATATCGACAAATTTCTTAAGTCATATGATCTGCCCAGGTTGAGTCAGGAAGATATACACAACTTAAACAGACTAATATTAAGTGAGGAATAGAAGAAGCCATAAAAAGATTACCAACCAAGAAAAGCCCAGGACTGGATGGATACACAGCTGAGTTCTACAAGGTATTTAAAGAAGAACTAATACTGATACTCTTCAATTTATTTCAGGAAATAGAAAAAGAGGGAGCACTTCCAAACTCATTCTATGAGGCCAATATCACCCTGATTCCAAAACCAGATGAAGACATTTCAAAGAAAGAAAACTTCAGACCAATATCTCTAATGTAATGAACATACTTGCAAAAATTCTCAATAAAATTCTGGCAAATTGAATACAAAAACATATCAAAAAGATTGTGCACCATGATCAAGTGGGACTCATCCCAGGGATGCAAGTTTGGTTCAGCATACAGAAATCAATAAATGTAATTCATCACATCAATAGACTTAAAGATAAGAATCATATGATCATCTTGATAGACACAGAAAAAGCATTTGACAAAATACAGCACCCCTTTATGTTCAAAATACTAGAAAAACTAGGGATAACGGGAAAATATCTCAACATCGTAAAGGCTATGTACACTAAGCTTTAGGCCAACATCATTCTAAACAGAGAAAAACTGAAGGCATTCCCTCTAAAATCTGGAACAAGACAGGGATGCCCTCTTTCACCACTTCTATTCAACATAGTTCTTGAAACGCTGGCCAGAGCAATTAGACAGAAGAAAGAAATTAAATAGGTATGTATAGGAGAGAGATAACTCAAATTAATATCACAACAGACACTACAGAAAAGAAGAACTTAAATTAGCACTATTTGCTGATGATATGACTCTATACCTAGAAGACCCAAAAAACTCCACCCCAAAACTTCTAGAACTAGTGAATGAATTCAGCAAAGTAGCAGGGTATAAAATCAACACCCATAAATCAAAGGCATTTCTGTATATCAGTGACAAATCCTCTGAAAAGGAAATGAGGAAAATTACCCCATTCACAATTTCCTCAAAAAAAAAATAATAAGATACTTGGGAATCAACCTAACAAAAGAGATGAAAGACCTATACAATGAAAACTACAGAACCCTAAAGAAAGAAATCAAAGAAGACCTTAGAAGATGGAAGGATCTACCTTGCTCTTGAATAGGCAGAATTAATATTATCAAAATGATGATAGCACCCAAAGCACTATACAGATTTAATGCAATTCCAATCAAAATCCCAATGGCATTTCTCATAGAAATAGAAAAAGCAATCATGAAATTCATCTGGAAAAATAAAAGACCCAGAATAGCTAAAGCAATCTTAAGCAGGAAGATTGAAGCAGGTGGTATAGCTATACCAGGCCTTGAACTATACTACAGAGAAATATTAACAAAAACAGCATGGTATTGGCACCAAAACAGGCTGGTAGACCAACGTTACATAATAGAGGACACAGAGACTAATCCACAGAATTACAATTATCTTATATTAGACAAAGGTGCCAAAAACATGCACTGGAGAAAAGATAGCATCTTCAACAAATGGTGCTGGGACAACTGGAAATCCATGTGCAATATAATGTAATTAAACCCCGGTCTCTCACCATGCACAAAACTTACCTCAAAATGGATCAAGGACCTAGGAATTAAACCAGAGACTCTGAGTCTAATAGAAGAAAAAGTAGACCCTACTCTTCATCATGTGGGATTAGGCCCCAACTTCCTTAATAAGACTCCTATAGCACAAGAATTAAAACCAAGAATCAACAAATCAGATGGAATCAAACTAAAAAGTTTCTTTTCATCAAAAGAAACAATCTGCGAGGTGAACAGAGAGCCTAAATCCTGGGAGCAAATTTTTACCCCTCACACATCAGATAATGCACTGATCTCTAGGGTATGTAAAGAATTCAAAAAGCTAATCACAAAAAAAAAAAAAAAAATAACCCAATCAACAAATGGGCTAAGGACCTGAACAGACACTGCTCAGAAGAGGATATACAATCAATCAACAAACATATGAAAAAATGCTCATCATCTCTAGCAATCAGAGAAGTGCAAATCAAAACCACTCTAAGATATCATCTCACTCCAGTCAGAATGGCAGCTATTATGAAGACAAACAACAAGTATTGGTTAGAATGTGGGGAAAAAGGTACACTCATACAATGCTGGTGGGATTGCAAATTGGTGCTGCCAATATGGAAAGCAGTATGGAGATTCCTTGGAAATCTGGGAATGAAACCACCATTTGACCCAGCTATTCCTCTCCTCGGACTATACCCAAAGGACTTAAAAACAGGGACACAGCCACATCAATGTTTATAGCAGCACAATTCACAATAGCTAAACTGTGGAGCCAAACTAGATGTCCTTCAGTGGATGAATGGATAAAAAATGTGGCATATATACACAATGGGATTTTACTCAACATTAAAAAAGAACAAAATGATGGCATTTGCAGGTAAATGGATGGCTAAGTGAAGTCAACCAATCCCCAAAAAACAAATGATGAATATTTTCTCTGATATAAGGAAGTTAACTCATAGTGGGGAGGGAGAGACAGCATGGTAGGAATAGATGAATTCTAGATAGGGAAGAGGTGTGGGAGGGAAAGGGAGTGGGCAGGGGATTAGCAAGGATGGTGGAATTTGATGGACATCATTATACAAAGTACATCTATGAAGAGTTGAATTGGATGTCAACATATTTTATATACAAACAGAGATACAAAAATCGTGGTATATATGTCTATTAAGAATTGTAATGCAAAAAAAACCCCCACAAAGTACATGTATAAAGGCATAAATTGGTGTGAACATACTTTATATCAAAGATATAAAAAATTGTGCCCTATATGTGTAATAAGAATTGTAATGCTTTCCACTGCTGTCATGTAGTTAAAAAATAATTGTTTTTTTTTAAAAAATCACAAATTAAAAAAAAAACAACAAATATCCTCACACATCAGTGCCCAAGTTTGAAGAGGCAGAAAACAAGTAACTGAGTGAGACTTAGTTGAGAGAGGTTTGTTTTTTTTTTTGTTTGATTGTTGGTTTTGTTTTAGCTTTAATGATTCTGAGACAGTTGGAAATATTGACCTAAAGCCCAAAAGTGCTGTTTGATGAAGATGAAGATACAAGGCCCATCAACATCAGGTGGCCAAATCACTTACTCATCAATTCCTTAACAGGAATTTTCTGAGATTTTATTTTTTCTGTGAAGTGAGAAAGGCATTAGATAAATCTAGATAAAAGTGCTCAAGGCAAGTAAAAAGAGAGGTATTCTCAGAACAAAACCCAAGTTGGTCTGCATTCTGGCATCAGTGACACCTCTCGACTGGTAAACTCCCCTACTCTGTAAAGCTCCCCACACATCTTCTGCCTCCAGCAAGCATATTTCTGGCCCATATTCTCCTGGACCCCTTCCTTGAGGATCCTATGATATCTTCTACTGATTTCTACCACTGTGCTTACCCTGCTGCTATGAAGATTTCTGTTTGCACACCTCT
The DNA here is from genome assembly GCF_021218885.2 of Marmota monax. NCBI lineage: Eukaryota > Metazoa > Chordata > Mammalia > Rodentia > Sciuridae > Marmota > Marmota monax. The sequence continues at coordinate 3,240,472 of NW_026692881.1, forward strand.
ATTATCCACAGATGTGGGCATCTTGAAGGGAAGATCAATTTTGCCCATCTGTTTCTATCATGACCAAGTGCAGGGCACATCACTTAGAAAAGGCTCTGTCTATGTAAGCTTAATGAATGACTAAAGGTCTTAATGGATTCAAGTAGGCAGGAAAAAAAAACCCCACAAAATCTGTTTTTCTCATTAATTAATGAACACGTAGATTGGTTTAAATCATCAAGCCTGATTGAATGCTTTAGTCTGCAAAAAATGTAAACATTTTTTAGATTTATTAATTTCCTGTGGAAATGAAAACACTAATTATTTGTAGAATTAGTCACTGAATCCTGCCTTCTAATTTTCTTACTGACAGCTCTCTTAATGATATTAGGGAAGGCAGTCCCCAAAGATGCGAGGAATTCATCCAAACTTCATCAATCCAAAATCCATGTAAGGAAGATTAATTAGATTACATTGCTGCTTCTACAAATTCTTTCAGACTAACATTGAGTCTCTGAAGTATGTGTCCTAAACTCCATTCTACCCACAGCCACACATACTTTATAATCCTCTGATGATTTTCATATCTCAACTTAAGGAAATATAAGGGTTCCTTTTTTTTAACCCTAATTCAATAATTTAAAATGGATTAAGTATATAGTAAATTGCATCATTATAAGCTTTTCCCTACTAATTTAGTTTTTTAAAGTGAGTGTATTATTTATTAAAAATTGAAAATCATTAAGGAATAGAAAGAACAAAAATTAGAGAACATTTTTCTCTAACTCTGAGAATATATCCAAATGATATGGCCTGAACTGGAACCATTTTCTGTCAAAGAAATGTTCAATGTATCATCTTTTTAAATAGCATGAAACAAGGAACATTCTAAATGACTAAGGATATTAAGAAAATTATGGAATATATAGGATAATTTCTTAAATCTCTGATTTCTGTTGCTTTTCTCTATCTCCCACCTACTCCCCACTGCTGGTGAATTTTTTTGTTTCTTCAAAATGAAAAATATAAACTCTCAGAAACAAATATTCCCAATTTATCATCAGGCAAAAAAACTACTACACTTATAGTCACTCTGTTCTTTTCTACCATTTCAAAGGAAGACGTATTCAAAACAAATTCCCCATATTACTTGGACCCTCTTCCCCTTTCATTTTCTCAGGAGACATTCTATCCCAACTTTCTGAATCATTCTGCTCAATCTAGTACCCCAACCTTCTGGTTTATTCTGTTTCTACAAAATACAGACAAAACAAAATTTTTTCCTAGCCCAAATCTCTTCCTTGCTACTGCCCTAATTATCTTCCTCTCAAAGTTAAATTTCCTGAGAGCTGATTGTAAACTGCTTCTAATTCCTAACCTCCCATTCTCTCTTCAGTGGACACTCGCTGGTGTAATAATCTTCATAAGGGCAATAGTGATCTTATCACAGCTAAATCAAACTAATAAATTACTGTTCTTTCCCTGATAGAACATCCAATAGTATCCTGTACCAGGTATTGGGAGCTACAGCCCATCACACATTTTGTGAAGAAATTGGCAGGAGGAAATATTCATTCATTTATATTTTATCCACAGATGTTTTCATGCTGTAAGAACAAAGTAGTTACTTCTTCCTGAGCCATTCTTTCTCTTTTGCTTGTCTTACAACTATCCCTTTGTTTTCCCTCTGATTCTCTGTCTGGTTTCTCCTTTTTAGTCTTCAGTTCTGGCTCGTCTTTGTCACCAGTCTGCAAGTCTTCAAATATTAAAGTTCCATGGGTTTGATCTTGGGTCTTCCTCTTTTCCCATATGCCCTACCCCCAAGGTATTGTCATCTATTTATGTATCTAAAGCAGCATGTCTAGGTTGAAAGGCCCAGAACTGAATTCTACTATTCACCACCTCCCTACACAAACCCACACATATACACGTGTGCACACGCACATACACACACCAATCTGCTTCTCTTAAATTTTTTTTTTTTATCTAAGTTTATAGATCTATTACCTCATAGAAAACAAGGCATTGTACTTGAAAACTTCATCCTCAATTCAATACTGTCAATTCCATTGTCAGGATAGATCCCGACTCAACCTCTTTATATCACTATATCATTTCTACAACTACTAACATCTTTCCACTGAACTATTGTGCTATGAATACCTGTTTCTAGTATCTGTTCAAATATTTCTCATGAGTCTGCCGGAGATTATTTATCATGCTTCTCACTGAAGAATTCTGCATAATCCAACCCCTACGTGCATCTCCTTCATGTCAGAACATTCTTCCACTTGTCCATTAGAAACCATCCAAAATAACCTTCTTTAAGATCATAGAAGACATCAAGTTATTTCATCAGAGATTTTTATTCTTCCCTTTCCTTCTTCAGTTAGTTAACTCCTATGCATTTCTCAATTCTCAGCTTAAAGGTCACTCTCTCAGAGACACCTTTTTAAGATCACCTATTGGAAACAAGATTCTTTGCTGTAACTTCTTGTTACACTTAACTTTTCACCATACAGTACAAGAGACAATTCAAAATTCAGAAAGAGAGATGGACAGAATTGATATATTAGATTTCCTTATTTGGACAAAATTAAATTAATTTTTCCTCTACCCATTCTCTCAGGCAAATAAGAAATTCCATTTTGGTTAATCCATATATAATTCTGAACATGGAGAACTGAACTTTACTACATGCTGCTTTAGATACTAGGGTCATTACGTGGCACCAAGGAGTACAAGAAACTCGTCTGACCATTAACACCTTGTGCACATAGCTTAGTGTTGAGATGCTCACCTTGAAGTTCCTGTGGTCAGTAGTATCTGTTTCCACAGACACTGCTTGTGTGCTATGCTGGGGTCCACAGATCTCTGGGAGCAGTTCCCTAGGGGAATGCCACAAGCATTTTCCTAGTGACTTGCCATTTATCTGAAGTCCCCATGTCCTAGAACCCCCAGTCCCTCTCCTTTTCCTAAGCAGGAATCTCACCTTATTATTCATAGCTTTTCAGAGTGTTCTCCTTTCTTCTTCCCATCCAGGTCACCTTCCTAGTCTGTGAGCTTCAGTACCTGATCCTGGCAGAAGGACATCTTCTATCCAGCCTGACTGAATCTCCCTTATGTTAATGGACATAAACTTTAGATTGGCTCTCAGTGCTCCTCTAGCAACTCTAGCAGGTTTTTCTATGACCTTTGCTTTCCTGTTGTACAAAGTAACTCTTTCACACATTCTCTCTCTTCTAGTCACCTCCTGTCTCTCACATCCTTGCTCTTACCTAACAACCCTTCTCATACATTATTTAAAAAAATAAATAAATAAATAAGCCACGGTTTTGAACTCCCCCAAGTTTCCAGGACCAAATTTATAAGACTACCTGAATCCTTCTTCTTCTTCTTCAATCCTATTGCAAATGATGGAATATCCTTATTTCTGTTAAATACCACTTCCTCCACCTGTCCTCTGGGTTGTTTTACTTCTAGCTGCTTTCAGGAATATTCTTCCTCAGTTACCTACTCTCGCTGACATTGCCAATCTTTACATCTTACCTGCATTATTTTAGTGAGTATACAAATCTGCTTATTATTTTCCATTTTAAATTAAAAAAATAATTCTTCATTTTTCACCTACTGCTCCATCTCTCTGATTCCCTTTACACCAATCTATATGATCTGGTTTTCTAGGTGTATTATGTTACTCACCTCTCACTGACACTTCATTCCATATAATCTTGGCTCTTGCCTTTATCATTTAAATAAAAGTAATCTTGCCAAAATCACTATCAAGCTTCATTTTGCTGAATTCTCTTAGCACTCATGACCTACATTCCACACAACCCCTCATAAGGACTCAACATGTTTTCTCTTTCATATAACACTCTATCTTTTTTTTTAATACTACTCTCCTTGTTTTCTTAGGAAAAAGTCTGGGCCAGGAAGTTACACCTACCTTTGCTGGTTTCTCCTCTACCAGGCATATAGATATTCAAAGATGATAGGCATTACAGAACCCATTTCATGGAGGTGATTGGGTTTTTGAACCAATTTTTTACTAAACTATAAAGACATTGGGATTAGAACCCTAGGAAGCCAATTACTTCATTATTTTAATTTATTTGACTCTTGGTTAATTCTGAGACAATAGTCTTAATAAGGGAGTTTACTAATTAGCATTCAAGTGGCTAATGTTCTTATTTAGCTTTGTCTCAGACCTGTCATATTTGAAGAAGACTAACATCTCCAGCTTGGCAATAGGGTGTATTCCTTAACAGGAAAATTTACTTTGAGGGATTTATTCCTCTATGTCCCTCCTTCCCTGAAATGTTCATAGTGGAAAAGCAGCTGCAATAAAGACAACATTAGCTCACACCAGGATATATCACCAATGTTATTGCATTCTTGACTTTTATTATCTTGTCATTTCCAAAGTCCCAGGAGCATTAGGCAAAATCCTTCCAGCAACCTATATTCTAGTGTTTCAGGTATGGCTGTGCCCAGGTGGTCACACTTCTGGAAATGTTGGCCCACTTAGTATCACCTACAATGACAGTACTCTGCTCAATGCAGCAACTAGGTACATGAGTCTCTATGTTAAGGTGTGTGCCTGAGGCATCTATGTTCAGTTAGGAAGGAGCACTGGAACAGGTGCTGTTTTGGGAAGTCATATTCTTCATGGACATGTGACTGTTAGCGAAGGAAATCCAGGATTAAGTAATTATAATGACTCAAATGTACCCCACTGGTCTTCCCTAGACATGACTGTCTACTTAAAGATCTATATGTAATTCTAGGACTCTCCTATAACTTCTTTTCCATATACCCAATATCTCCATAGTCTTTATAAGTTTTCCCAGTATCTTAAAAGAAATTAAGGAACAGATGATATGAAATTATTTTCCACCTTTTTGTCCCAAAATACAGATTCCAATTGCATAGGAGTTACTGGATTTGGATTTTCAGATGTTAGAATTAGCAGGGAAAAAAATGATGAATTTGCTATTCTATATTTTTTTCCCTTAACTTTTTGTGAAAACATGTGCATCCAGATCCAGAAAAAGAATTGAGGCAGGACCAACCTAGAAATTTCTATAGCTTGCTATAGTCTTTTTAGGACCCCTACACCATGTATTTTCAAGTTGATTCAGTGAAGAGAAGGCAAACACAGAATGATGGTTGTGAATTCCAGAGACTTGAAACCCAGGTCCAAGCAGTGTGTGAAGGAAGAAGTTAGCAATAAACAGAAATGAGTGAATTTGTTTAGAGCAGCTTTAAAAGTCTCAGAAAAAAAAGTATCAGTGTTAAAGATTTAGTATGTGAACAGGAAACCATCACTTGGACTTTTAGAACTCAGATAGCAATAATTCAGGAAAATAAATAGTTTCAAGAAACTGGTTTTGTTTTATATTGAAAACCTCAGAGACACATGGTCCTGATGCTGCCATCCACAATAAGGTGTTTCAGCCAAAAGGGGTCCTGGCTTAGTGTCCAGACCTGCTGTTGAATGATCCAAAAGTGGGAACTAAATAAAACTTTTTCATTTAAAGTTAAAAAAAGAAAGTTTGAATCCATCCCATTTATTGAGGCTTGATTTTAATTCTTGCGCTATAGGAATCTTATTAAGGAAGTTGGGGCCTAATCGGACATGATGGAGTTTGGACCTACTTTTTCTTCTAATAGGTATAGTATCTCTGGTTTAATTCCTAGGACCTTGATCCACTTTGAGTTGAGTTTTGTGTATGATGAGATATAGGTGTTTAATTTCATTGTGTTGCATATGTATTTCCAGTTTTCCCAGCACCATTTGTTGAAGAGGCTATCTTTTATCCAGTGTATGTTTTGAGCAACTTTGTCTAATATAAGATAACTGTAGTATGTGGGTTCATCTTTGTGTCCTCTATTCTTTACCATTGGTCTACCAGTCTGTTTTGGTGCCAATAACATGCTGCTTTTGTTACTGTTTCTCTGTAGTATAGTTTAAGGTCTGGCATAGTGATGCCACTTAACTTCACTCTTCTTGTTGTAATGCTTTAGCTATTCTGGGTCTCTTACTTTTCCAGATGAATTTCGTGACTTCTTTTTCTATTTCTATGAGGAATGTCGTTGGGATTTTGATTGGAATTGCATTAAGTTTGTATAGTGCCTTTAGTAGTGTGGTCATTTTGATAATATTAGTTCTGCCTATCCAAGAACAAGGTAGATCTTTCCATCTTTTAAGGTCTTCTTTGATTTCTTCCTTTAAGGTTATATAGTTTTTTCATTGTAGAGGTCTTTCACTTCTTTCATTAAGTTGATTCCCAAGTATTTTTTTTTTTTGAGGCTATTGTAAATGAAGTAGTTTTCCTTGCTTCCCTTTTAGAGGATTTGTCACTAATGTACAGAAATGCCTTTGATTTCTAGGTATTGATTTTATATCCTGCTACTTTGCTTAATTCATTGACTAGTTCTAGAAGTTTTCTGGTGGAACTCTTTGGGTCTTCTAGGTATAGAGTCATATCATTGGCAAATAGTGCTAATTTAGTTCTTCTTTTCCTATCTGTATACCTTTAATTTCTTTTGTCTAATTGCTCTGGCCAGAGTTTCAAAAACTATGTTAAATAGAAGTGGTAAAAGATGGCATCCCTATTAAAAGCAAGAATCAATAAATGGGGTGAATTTAAAGTAAAAAACTTGTTCTCAGGAAAAGAAACAATCAGTGAGGTGAATATAGAGGCTACATTTTGGTAGAAAATTTTACCACACACACATCAGATAGAGAACTAATCATTAGAATATATAAAGAACTCAAAAATCTTAATACCCCAAAACAAATACGAATAGGCCAAAGAACTGAACAGACACTTCTCAGATGAATTAACAGATATATGAAAAATGTGCAACATCACTAGCAATTAGAGAAATGCAAATTAAAACTACTCTAAGATTTCATCTCACTCCAGTCAGAATGGCAGCTATTAGGAATGCAACAACAATAAGTGTTGGTGAGGATGTTGGGGGAAAGGCACACTCATACATTGCTGGTGGGACTGCAAATTGGTGCAGCCAATATGGAAAGCAGTATGGAGATACCTTGAAAAACTGAGAATGGAACCACCATTCCACCCAGCTATCCTACTTGTCAGTCTATACCCAAAGGACTTATAAACAGCATACTATGGGGACACAACCACATTAATGTTTATAGCAGCACAATTCAAAACAGCTAAACTCTGTAACCAACCTAGATGCCCTTCAGTAGATGAATGGATAAAGAAAATGTGATTGATATATATATATATATATATATATATATATATATATATATATATATATATATACACACACACACACACACATACACACACACACAATAGAATACTATTTAGTATTAAAAGAGAATAAAATCATGGCATTTTCCGATAAATGGATGGAGTTGGAGAATATAATGCTAAGTGAAATTAGCCAATCCCCCCAAACCAAATGCCAAATGTTTTCTCTGATATAATGATGCTGATTGATAACGGGATTTCAGGGTATGGGGGGGCATGGGAGGATTAGAGAAACTCTAGATAGAGCAAAGGGGAGGGAGCTACATGGAGGGGTTCTGGGGTAGGAAAGGTGGTGGAATGAGATGGACATCATTACCCTAAGTATGTATGGAAACACGTGTATGGTGTGACTCTAATTTGTATAAAACCAGAGATATGAAAAATTGTGCTCCAAATGTACAATATGAATTGTAATACATTCTGCTGTCATATATAACAAATTAGAATAAAATATAATTTAAAAAAAGAAAAAAGAAACTGGTGAGAAAATTAAATAAAAAAAAAAACAGAATAAAAAATTTTCATCCCAGGAAATGGCAGCGTTAGTCCCATATACAGTTCAGGCAGAAAAGTTCAAATTGGGCAGCAGCCTTGATCGTGGCGGCTCTGCCACTTACAGGAAGGAAACTTCCCAGAGGAGAATGAGAAGAGGGCCCACAGGGAGCAAGGGTTGGCATGATTGTGACTCAGGAGTTTTGGGCCTCATTGGAGTACAAGTTTCTCAGAGCTTCTAGAGCATGAGAACTGGGGAAAGCCAAAAGTTGGGGAAAGGAACAAATGACAGAGCTCAGGCATATCTCAGGAAAACCCAAGCATTCAGCATTTGGAACAAGAGTAACGAAGGGGAAGACATGAAGATAGAAGGTACTTTTACATAGTGTAATAATTTGGGGGCGGGGAGGGGGGTCTGTGGAGAGGTGATGTATTCAGTCAGTTCAACTTTAATTTCTTGGGGAAAAATAGTTGTACATGGGTGGGGGCTTCACATGGAAGGGGGCTTCCATAAAGTGACACAGCAAATTTCAAGCATGTGACCTGGCTGACAATTTATTATGCAGAAGATGCTGTCATCTGCTGCTCCTATTTAAATTTCTGGTGAGCTTATTTATATGAGGAGGCAGAATCTTAAATTGAAAAGAGAAAATTATGGACAACTCTTGGCCTAGTTTATCTTGTGGTTTGTAGTCACCCAATGCCTGAGGAGATCCACACAGAAGGGCAACAACATAACAGGTTTGTCATGATCTCAGGAATGTCAGCCACCCATTCTCCCTCCCAAGTAGAAGATGACAGGAGCAGGAGCAAGGGTAACCTAAACTGCTGGATTTATCTAATGCCCTGTATTTTTCTCTACAGCAATTAGTTATAATCTTAGGATGACTGCAGAATGGGCTCTGATAATCACTGAGATTTCAAGGAAGAAAAAGTGGGAAAATATTGACTTCTAGAAGAAACACAATATTTCTCTTGACTGTTCTTTGGCTCCAAGGATTGACTGTGGGTAGTTAGATTGTAAAACAACTTATTGGCTCTGTTGGTGGTTAGAGTGAAGTGCTGACACAGTCTTATTTCTACTATAGTCCTCAGCTTCTTCTATTACCACCCCTTTATAAAATAGTTTGAGAAAGCTACCTACATAATTTGGGTAAGACTACACAAAGGAAAACTTTGAATCTGGGGTTGCATGATCAGGGGTCACAGTATAAAGGGTGAATTGAATGAGAAGAAATAAACACAAGGGAGATCAATGAATGGAGAGGAATTTGAAGCCCTGATCCTGAAAGCTCTACTCTTTGTATATGCATATATTTTAACTATCTGTTCAAAGTTTCTCAAGCTCTAAAGTTGCCTGTTTATTCTAATATTAAATAAATGGAGCTTTATGGATGTGGGTGACAAATCCATATTTGCATTAATCTTTTGTAGACTTTAATCATATGCATGAAGTGACCCATTCCAGACTGGAGCGCTACCCTGTGTGATATGACTTTCCAAGGGAAGCATCTCTGTCCTCTGGGTCTCTGTAGCCTCTCTTCCCCTCTTCTGTTCCCTTCCCTACCCCCATCTCTCCTTTCTTTTTTTAATTTCTTTTTTTAAATTTTAATTTGTTATATATGACAGCAGAATGCATCACAATTCATATTACACCTATACAGCACAATTTCTCATATCTCTGTACACAGAGTCACACCATTCATGTCTGTATACATGTATTTAGGGTAGTGATGTCCATCTCATTCCACCATATCTCTCTCTCTCTCTCTCTCTCTCTCTCTCTCTCTCTCTCTCTCTCCTTTCTTGACATCTTCTTCACTTTTTCTTTCAGATATGGAAACCCACATTGCATTCAGAGGACAGGGCAAAACGTCTCTGCTGGGTTCCCAGTACCTTTTGTAATTTTCCCAAGAGATTACTTGATCTTCGGTATTGGTTAAGTATGCTCTTGAGTCTTCAACATCTGTAACATAAAGTATAACAATCCAGGAACATAATCTGGATTGTACAAGGACCACACACATTCCTTCTGGAAAAAAATTCAAATTACCCAATTTAGGTATTGATTTCACACGGATCTTAAGGAGGAAGGTAAGAACAGCATGTCAATTATATGAACATGTCTGGTATTCTTTACAAAGTGTACAACATTTCAAACAAACAATTATATTATTTGTTTGTCCCAACAACCTTCTGCAATCACTTCACTGATCCAGAAACTTGGCCTCAGAGAAATTGAGTTATCTGTCTCATGTAACACAGCTGAAGGTGACCATACAGAGAATTACCTCACTGTCTTCTGGTCCCAATCCCAGTTCTTTTCCCTCCTCCAACCTGGATAAATGTGTAAGCATGAAGTCCTTCAGCCTCCTTTGTCATCCTGAAACATAGAAAATCATTCATTTTGTCTCGCCTCCTTAGTTTTCCCCCTAATAGTTTCATTAGTAGGCAATCCACTTTGAAGAATTTTCCAGTCTGCCAAAGCTTGTTACACCCCTCAGTATTCATACAACATTATGATTTTCCTGTAAAACTGAATAATCTCTGTATTTAGTGTGTTCGCTCATGCTGAGTTGGAGAGAAAAGGGTGTCTGTCAATGTGTCAACATTGCTGCAACTCTCTTAGGTCCTCACTGCATAAACCCTCACATCTATAAATTGGACATTGCATCACTGTCTCCAGGGATTCTTTTTTTTTAATTTCTTATTGGTACATTATAATTATACAGAACAGTGGGATTCATTGTTACATATTCATACATGCACATGATAGAATAATATAAGTTGGCCATTTTTTATTCTCCAGGTCTCCAGGGATTGTTTCATTAAAAAATAAAATTATAACTTTAACATGTGTACCCACCATCCAAATTGAGAAGGGGTATGGATAATTCCCATCATCCAACTGCTTCTGCAAAATGAACCAACAAGTTCACTGGAAATTTCACATTTTATGGCATTTGGTTTCCATTGGAAAAAATATTTCAAAAATCACACTTGCCCAGCATTTTTTTTCTAGGAACCAATGTACCAACCATCCTGCGGACAGGATTCTCCATGCTGGATCTTCTATGGATTGAAATAACTGTAAGTCCTTTGCATCCATCTGGTCCCTCCCCCAATGGCCGCCCAAGCAAAACAACTGGGAACTGGGGAACAGTTACAATTCTTTCCTTTTCTCCTGCCTTGTTCACTAGATTTTTAACTAAACCATGTATCCCATCTTGGGAATTGGATTTCACACTTAGTCTTGATTTGAGCACATCTGGGCCTCATCATACAGTGAGAAAAAACAAGTGCTCTTGTTTCCCAGGCACATTGTTAGATAACAACATGGCATTAGCCCAGGCTGTTAATTAAAGAAAAGTCTAGGCTAACCACAACTAAAGAACAAAATTACACAGTATTGTTGTTCTTAGCTCAGATGCAAAGCCATATTCTTCCTAGTTTTTCTTCTTGGACTATCTCTCAGAGATCCTGACTACAAAGATGGGCAGGTGTTTTAAGAAGCTGAGAAGGAAAAAAAATATAGAAAATATGAGCTAATTCCATGAGGATGTTGACTTTCTATGGATCCTTCAAACATCCATTTCAGAAATCCTGATAACGTCTATACTCCTATTTCTCAAAAAAAAAAAAAAAAAAAGAAAGAAAGAAAAGAAAAAAACACATATTAGATAAAATAAAATCAGGTCTCTCTGCTCTGCTTCAGAAAAGATTCACCTTCCTTGATCCTGATTTGACAGGGGATATTTGGAGGTTATAATAACTTAGAAAAGATTAGTGAAGTAACATAAAAAAGCACAAAGGCCCATGAGAGATTATATCAGTGAAAAATCTCTACACATATTTTTAAAAATGTTGTCACTTCTGCCATTCAACATGTCTCTGAAGCACCTTGATTTTGTTGGATATGTTTAGGAAGCAATGATTCTCTACCTGCAAATTCAAAGGCTAAACCTTGGTTTGGCTGAAGATATTCTTTGACATCAAAATAGTAATCATATAATTCCTCTGAATGGGCAGGGAATTATAATCCTACTATGTGCCAGAATGGGAGAGATGAATTCATCATAGTTCTAAAGATTGCTGCAATTGGGGAAGGGAAAAGCAAGGTCAAGGAGAGCTGTGGGCCAGGATATGGGCATCGTGCCTTGTAGGGAAGAACTTGAACAGGAAAAGGTGATTCCTGAGGGTATGGAAAGTAATTTTCCCACAAGACAGCTCCCCAAGAAAAATAGAAGGATAGTGTGGCTCAGGAAGAGGGAGGGGAAATTCGCCAAACCTTAACAATGGGCCTAGAGATGAAAACAAACTTTCATCTCTTCCCGAGTTCATTCCCCACCATCTCCACCAAAAGAAAACATTTACCCCTTCCCAACCACAATGGGTCCTGAAGAAAGGAGGCAAATACTTGGGGCTGGGGTTGTGGCTCAGCAGTAGAGCGCTTGCCTAGCACATGTGAGGCACTGGGTTTGATCCTCAGCACCACATAAAAATAAATAAATAAAAATAAAGGTTTAAAAGAAAGAAGTCAAATACTAAAATGCTGGGCCCTGGAATTTTACCATTTTCCATTGCAGATGGGTCCTGGAAGGAGAAAAGCAAATAGTGATGCTCTAGTTAACAATGGGTCCCAGAGGAAGGAAGATAAGCAGTGAATACCCAGTTGAGCTTTTCCCAGTGACAAGGAGTTTCAAACTTTTTACAACTGCCTTCCTGAGTTAAAATTTTAACCTGCACACCTAGGTCCCTGACTGTCCAAACTTCACATGTGGAGTCTCCAATGATTAATCCACCCTCATTGTAAACTGTAAAACCCAAACTCCTTCTATAACCCAGGTCCATCTCCCATACCCAGAAAATGAGCCCTCCTGTGCCTGATCAATCAGCTTCACTGCAGAATAAAGGAAAGCTTGCTGATCTGAGGTTTGCTCCCTGTCTCCTGCCTCTGTCGTTTGTGGGCCATGCACTTACAGTTCCCATGTGTGTAGGGTTCTTCTACTTGTGGTAAGAAATCTTTTAGATATGAGGACTTATTTTTCCAAAATCCCCCTAAGTACAAAGTGGCAAAACTGCACCCTTTGGTTTTCTGTGGTGGTATTTGGTGTCCCTTCTATGTTTAAAACAGTCCCATTGAGAAACTGAAGGCTTGACCCCATTCCTTTAGGAACTTCCAATGAAACTGTGCAAAAAAACTGATACAGAGCACACACAAAACTGAGTGAAACTGTCCAAATAAATTTAATAGGACTAAGAGGATCTCAGAGAACAGGTGCTCAGTGCAGCCAGGGATCACTCTGGGAGACCTTCCTGAAGCGGGCAGGACCCACAAGCACTCTTAGGTAGGACTTGTTTAAGGGAAGAGGGCAGGGAACCTCTGAAAAGAGCAAAACAGAGGAGGAAAGACAAAAGGTAGGGAGAGAGCCCAGCACCTGGGAGAATCTCTGCACAGAAAGCACACATCCTGCTGGACTCCAAGCTGGATATGAGTGTGAATTGCCTAACAGGGGTCTAGGTTTTGCATAGAAGGAGTGAAGAAACAAGGAAGAGATCCTGAACAGCGGCATCAGATAGTGAAGCTGGCATTTGAGAAGGTTGCCTGACAGCAGGGTGACCTGAAGGTGGGTAAATAAGAATCCAAGGAAATTCCCCACCCCATGAGTCTGTTGGAATGATCCACATAAGAGGCAGGTTTGGCTGTTGAGATACCAAAACTCATCCCATCTAGGACATTCTAAGTCTGGGTTTAAATAATTGATGCAGTGTGAATGCTCATTTTTAGGACAAAGTTTACAAACCACAGTCCAGCACTGGAATCTCCTGGAAGAAGAGTGAGATAGTGAACATAACCCTTCAGCAAAGGGCTCAGGGAGCAGTAACTACCCAGCAAAAACCTTGCATCAAAGAGTCAAAGAAGTCATGCCCCTAGATGCTGAGCTTACCATTTAGCAGGCCTGTGGGTGAACTCTGTGAGGAGACAAAACTGTATGATCCTAGGCCTATCCTTATCTCTTTGAACCTGAAAATGAGTCTTGACCCAAACACAAAGCACCAGCTCCCTGCCATTAACTCCCCCAACTACCACAGCTTTGTTAGAGCCAAGGAATCTCCCATGCTTCCTTGGAAGAGCTTAACTGCCTGCTTATTGCTCTTATGTAATTAACGAGGGCAAACCTCCTATCAGCAAGGCCTCGTAAAAGGAGTGGGCAGCCACATTTTAGAACACAGGCTCCAGGACGCTGAACCCCTGAAGGTCCTGGCCAATGACTGACACATGCCCCACTACGATACACACAGATACACGCATGCAGATACACTTACACACATGCACACTGGCTCTCGGGGCCAGTGCACTCACACACTGGAACAAGGCCTCTGTCCCTCCCTACCTGCCTTCACCAAGCCAGCCCAGCCCATCTGATTGCCCAGCTTCAGGTTCCTGGAAGTCACTGAAGCAGCTGGAGGTTACAGAGGAGTCAGCCCATTTCAGCCAAGGTGCATAGGTGAAGCCAAGCTGGGACTCACTCAGATTCAATTTATACTCCGCTTCCTTCTAATTTTATGGTGCTTTTACTCTCACGGCTCTGAAAAAGCATCTTTGTCAAATGACACATCATAGCATTGGGCCTGTGGAGGAGGCACTTTATGATGCCCTCCCCCCGCCCGCCATGAGGCCACAAATGGGGAGGGGGTGACATAACTCCTGTTTATCTGTTGGCGACGAGCTCCCACTGTAAGGCAGAAAAGATCTTGCTGCTTCCATTAGGAAGCATTCTCTTCCTGAGGACTGTAATTAGCTAAATGCTCTTAAGTTCTACCACAGAAACAGCTGGGGATATTTCCAGGTGATGGTTCAAAGCTTTATTGGTAGGGATCTTTGCCTTTCTAGATGTTAATCACAGTCTGGGAGAAGTAGGAAAAACAGCAAGTACATTAAAAAAAAAAACAAAAAAAAACTGGAGACTCGGGCAGGAAGCAATTTTTAGTAGGACTATGTGTAGGGGAGGGCAGGAGAATGAAGCTAGCTCCTGACATATGGCCAGGCCACCCAGGCAGGGGGGACACTAGGGGAAGGCAGCCAGCTCCAAACTGAGCCCAGATGGGTAGGGCTAGGGCCACCTTAAGTCCCACAGAGGATAAAAGGTGACGGCCCACCCTTCTCCATAAGCACATCAAGGAACATTTATTTTTTTTCAAAATGACATTAATTTGTCTATTAGCTTAATTAATTCTACTTTTTTTCTAGATATTTTAATTGCAAAATTTTTTATACATCAATTAAAACTGAGTTCTTTCTCCTTTTCTGGTAGAGGTGGTGCTTCTTTTGGCCCTGAACATATTCTGGTCAGTCTCTGGGGTACTTGGTACGAAAGTGGAGCTTGTACATAGTTGTCTGAGTAATAAGTAGACAACTGATGGGAACCAAGAATGACACCACCAGCATGGAGTTCCATAGCAGAGAATCTAGCCGGGGGGATGTCCTCAGCTCCAGGTGGTAAGCTGTTGCTCTATGATAAGACCTCAGTCAGGGGATAATATTTAGAGGACCCTTCAGTGCTCAAATTCCCAAGAACAAAGTTGGGCAGTCATATATGAGCAAAGATGACTGAGATTATAGCCAAACCTAAAAACTGGGCACACACAGGAAGAGAAAACAGGGTAGAAGGGATTAGGGTCCTGGGACTTATTGGTGACAAAGAGAAACTAAAGTATACTTCAACAGATGAATGTGTAAAGAAGATGCAATGGAATGCTAATTATCCTTAAAAAGGGAATAGCCCCATCATTTGCACAACCCAGACAAACCTGAAGTACATTATGTTTAGTAAAATAAGTTGGACACAGAAAGACATATACTGCATGTTGCCACTCATGAGTGGACTCTAAAAAATTTGAGTTCATAGAAATAGAGAGTAGAATGATGTTTATAAGAGTCTGGGGATGAGAGTTTTTGGTCAAAGTCTGATAGACAGGAGGACCAGTTTTGAAATCTATTGCACAGGAGGGTGACTCCAATCAATAATAATGTATTATATATTTCAAAATAACACAGTAAGTTTCAAATGTCTCTCCATAAAAAATGGCAGACATGTGAGGTAAAGGATATGTTAATTAATTTGCTTAATCACATCACATTGGAAACATATATTGAAACATCACTTTGTACCCTATAAATGCATGCAAATATTATTTGCCAATCAAATGTAATCATAAGGATAAACATTGTTTGTATTTTTCAGTACAAGACCACCCACATGTCTGAGAACTATTCATGCTGCTAGTGTTTCTCAAAGCCACCTCTTCTATGAACCACCTTTTGACATCTTCTGCTGGATATGTACATCCCATTGTCCTCCTCTAAGTCTCTGTGCCTGTCATCAAGATTCCATGACTCTCTCAAATGATACATCTACCCTGCACCCTCTATTACTTCATTTGTCCAATGTCACATCCTCAAACAGGCCTTCCCTGACCAAGCTCTCCAAGAGAAATTCCTGCCTCTCATTCCTTCTCTATCCCTCTGTCATGATTTATTTTATTTTACTGAACATAATACAGATGCACATAATCTCATATTGCTCACAAATTGTCTTAGTATCAGTTTCCACTGTTTGTAGGGAGTCCATAGGAGGTTGAATACAGTTTCCTCCCAAGATGTCCATGCCTCGACCCTCAGCACCTCACATGTGGTTAAATTAGGCTGTCGAGATATGGGGATTACCCTGGCTTATCCACATGCACTTGATATAATCACAAGGGTCATTACAAGAGGAAGGCAGGAGATTATTCAATAGAGGAAACAGAAGAAGAAAATGCCATATGATGTGGGACTGCAAATCAACAAGTGCAGGTAGTCTCTAGAAGGTGGAAGAGGCAAAGAACAGTTTCCCCTAGAATCTCCATAAGGAACCAGTTCTGCAAACATCTTGATTTGGCCCTTTGAAACTTCTTCTTTAGAACTGTAAAGTAAAACAACAACAAAAAACAAAACTGTATTGTTTTACGTTTGTGTCAGTTTGTTTCAGCAGCAACTATATGGTAATGTAGGATATAGTGTGTTCTATTCACTAGTGTATTCCCAGCCTGTCACAGCTAGAAAATAAATGCATACTTATTGAATAAAGAATGACTGGATGAATTTCTCACCTCTAATATAAAACCAAAACTTTGGAGGGCAGGATCCAGGACATATCTGTCTTTGTTTTCTTTCTAGCTTCTGCCACTTTATACAAAATCATCATTCAAGAAAAATACCATCTGATATGATGAGTACAATGTTCAAAACAGTATTTCCAACTGCATTCAAACATCAATTTACTGAGCAATTGTTGTGCATTGTGCACTGTACACCGTACACTTTGAGTATGCATTGAGAATTCAAGAGCAGAAGAATTGGACCTAGTAGTTCATTTGCCCATGGCTTAGTCTTGGAAACAGAAGTTGAAACCAGCACTCCAAACAGCATGAACTGGGAGCTAAACTTAATTGATTACCTACTGTGCAACAGGCACTATGCTAGGATACAGTTTAATTGAATTCTTAAGAGCTGGTCTTTGTAGTCAGATAAGTCTGAGTTCAAATTTCAGTCTTGTAAATGTTACTTCATTTACTTAAGCCTCACTGTAAATCTGGGAAAAGAATTGATGAGAGTTAAATTAACTAATTACATAAACACTGTGATGGTTAATTTTCTGCATCAACTTGACTGAGCCAGAATGCCCAAATGATTAGTCAAACATGGATCTGAATTTTTCTGTGAAGGGGCTTTTGGATAAATTGACGTTTGAACAGGTAGACTTTGGGTAAATCAGATTGCCCTCCATAAAATAGGTGTCATTCAATCAATCTAAAACTTGAAAGTTCAAAAGGATGACACCTCTCAGCAAGAAGGAATTCAGTTTTGGAGCTTCATCTGCAACACTGGCTCTTCCTGGGTCTCTAACCTATCAGCCCAACCTATCAGCAGATTTTGGACTCACCAGGCTCCATAATCATGTGAGCCAATTGTGTACATATTTTATTGGTTCTGTTTCTCTGGAGAATCCTGATTAATACAAACATCATATAAAGCCTACCTACACAGTAAGCACTCTATGCACTTGTATCTAATTTAATACCCACAACAATTTATGTGTGATCTTCATTATACAAAAGAGGAAACAGAGGATTAAGGAGATAGAAACAACTTGCCTTGCACCATGTAGATAATAAATGTTAGCTCACAGGTCTCACCAAATAGTGTCTGTCATCTACACCTGTACTTCTCAACCACAATGCTTCCTCCACTCTGCTTAAAAGCAGCATTTTTAAAGAACTGCAGATTCTTTTAAAGGATATATACTAAGGGTCAAAATTCACTGAAATTTCAGGTTCTTAATATCTTACAAGGCACATACAGTAATAGAATACTCTAATTCATCATATTACATTTAGACCACCTAGGCTCTTTGAGACTCTTAAAATGAGTTCCAGGAAGATGCCATATATCAACCAGGTGCAGTGGTGCATGCCTGTAATCCCAGTGGCTCAGAAGGCAGGAAGATCATGAGTTCAAAGCCAGCCTCAGCAACAGCAAGGCACCAAGAATCTCAGTGAAACCCTCTAAATAAAATACAAAATAGGGCTGGAGATGTGGCTCAGTGGTTGAGTGCCCCTGAGTTCAATTCCCAGTACCCCCTCCCCCCAAAAAGATGCCATATATGTCATATATCAAGAAGAAGGTGCTCTAAGCAGCACTATTCTTTCTTTCCCTTGCATTTTAATTCACTGTATGACCTATTTGCATCCTAGTGTCATCACATAGCAACTAATTGAATTTGCTAACTTCCCTCTGATCAGCTCTTGAATGTATAGATTCCCTGTGTACTGGCCACTCTCTCTCTCTCCTCTTAGTAAACATGCATAGTTTGTGTGTTCAAAAAGCAACTGCTGATATATAATTTAGGGTTATGAAATTTACAAATTGTTGTTAACATTGCTTTAGGCCAAGCCAAAGCTTGGAAGGATCCAAATATTCCTGAACAAAATTACTTTTGCCCTTAGTGATGACTGAGGCCAGATTTATCCTCCCACTTGAAATTACAGAAACTAGAGAGAATATATGAAACAATAGGCTAAATGCTGGCCATCAGGAAAAGAAGGGCAGTGATTGTTGTTTAGCACAAAATTAAATGATGGTCCTAAAATTGTCCCACCATATTTCCTTGACAGAGTTTCTAAGCCATAACACAGGATGGGTAAACTAATCCCCTTCATGTGCTGAGAATACTGAACTCAGAGTCTAGGCATTCCAAGGGAGCTAGATTTTGCAAAGTAGATTATTGAAAAGCAAAGAGCTTTTCAGTGACACAATTCTGAAGGTCTTCTGGTAGTCACTATGGCATATTCACCTCACTATGGATTAATGAATGGTTGTGCAAAAATTCCTTAAGAAAGAAAAAGAATGACTCTAGGATTAGAAGCACTGGGCTTCACAGTGCTGAGGAAAGTACCTGCTCCTATCTACCAGGAAAACCCCAAGAACATTGGATGGAGTACACAAACGATTTTGCATGAGCAATAGGGAATAATTATCCCTGAATCAAGCATTTTTGTGGTTTTATCTAATAAATTTTTTTAAAAAAGATCTGGTTACAGTTACATAGGAGGAATAAGTTCTGTTCTATTGCACAATAGGGTGACTATAACTATATACCAGAAAGAAACTTAATAATATCTATATGAATATAAAAAAGAAAATATTCCACATTCAACAAGGTAAGATTTATAATGACAGACATCTAACCAAAAATCCTCAGACATGTTTTAAAAAAAGAATACAACACACAATGATGAGAGAAATCAATTGAAACTAACCAAGAACTGGCATAGAATGAATAGACAAGGAGATACTAAAACAATATACCAAGTGTTGAAAAAGTTAAGTAGAGACATAGAAGATATTTTTAAAACATACAAATCAAACAACAAAAGACAAAATCTATAAAGTCCTTTATAAAATGTGCCCTGAGTGGGTTTGACAGCAGAGATTACAAAGAGAAAGATCAGTAAATTTGAAGACAATGCACTAGAACCTATTCAAAATGAAACGGATAAAGAAAAAAGTTAATGTAAAGTGTATCCTTAGCTGTAGAATAATTTAAAGAGGACTAATATATATGTAATTGGAGTCCCAAAAAGAAAGGGGCAGAAAATATATCTCAAGAAATAATATACAAAAACTTAAAATTTGATGAAAATTGTAAATCTACAAGTTTCAGGGGCTCAAAGAACCACAATCATAAGAAACAAACAGCACTATACAAAGGCACCTTATTATCATGTTGCTCAAAATCAGTGAGCAGGATAAAACTCTGAAAGCAAACAGAAAAAAAAGTTTTATGTACATATAAACAAAGGTTTTTAAATCAACAAATGTCCAGTTTGAAACAATGAAAGTGAGAACACTGTAAAATACCATTTTTAAAGTATTAAAAGAAAAGTATCCATTAGGATTTCCCCACTCCCCCAAAAAAATCCTGTAAGAATTAAGGCAAAAATAACGACTTTTTCAGATATCCAACATCTGAAATGTATCACCAGCAGACCTACACTACAAAACAATGTTAAACTCAGTTCGTCAGGCAGAAGGAAAATGATACCAAGTGGTAGTATTCTTCTACACACAGACATAAAGATCACTGAAATTGACTAAAAAATAGGCAACTATGTAAGAGGTTTAAAAAATTATTTAAATATTAAAAGATAATTATTTATACAAATATAACACTTCAATATGAAGTTTATAACGATTATAAAAGTAAAATGTCTGAGGATAATAACATGAAAGAATGGTGTGAATAAAGGGAGGTACAATGTCGAGAAGTCCTTTATCCAATATACGAAGAGATATCATGTCAAGGTGGAAATGTGATAAGTTGAAGCTATATATACCTGAAGTAGCCATTAAAGTAACACAGATAACCATAATGTCTAGCAAGCCAACAAAAGAGATAAAAGAGAATCATAAAAAAAGTTAACCAATCCAAAAGAAGGCATTAGAAAGAAAGTCCAGAGGGGCAAATAGAAAACAAGTAGCAAAATTACATATAGAGACTTCAATTATATCATTAACGACAAGGATTAACAAACTGAGTTTCAGACTTGATAAAACAGCAATTCTCAAGTACATATTGTCTACATAATATGCACTTTAAATATAAAAATAGAAATAGGTAAAATTTAAAAAGATGAAGAAAGATTACCAAAATAGCACTAACCTAAAGAAAGCTACTGAGGCTACATTAATATCAGACAAAAGGTTACAGAGCAAATAATGTTGCTACAGAAAAAAAAAATGATCATTTTATAACGATAATTAGGTAAACTTATCAAGAAGACATAAAAATTCTAGACATTTCTGCAGCTAATATTTCAGAATTTATGAAACAATAACTGATAGAACTACAAGGGAAAAATAGAGAAATCTACAAATACAACCAAAATACCTTAATAATTGATAAAATAATTACATAGAAAATCAGAATGGATATAGAAGACCTGAATTACTTGAACATTTACATAGCACTCCATCCAAAGAGAAAGAGAATTTATAGTTTTTTCAAGAACAAAAGGAGCATCCACAAAGATAGAACGTATTCTATATTCTGGACCATAAAACCAGGTCACAAACTTAAAGGGATTCAAGTCACACAAGGTATATTGTATGGCTGCAATAAACTTAAATTAGAAACCAGTAACACAGAGATTTCTGAAAAACAAAACTCTAAATCATTCAAAGATCAGTGAAGCTACCTAAAGAGAAATTAGCAAGTATTTTGCTGAATTAAAATGAAAACATGTTTGTTGAAAGGCATAAAGACAGTAGAGGAAGGAATTTATAGAACTAAAAATAACTGTAAATAGCAAAGTAGACAGATTTAAATAAATGACTTTATATTCCAAGTTAAGAAACTAGAAAGAGAACAGAGTAAACCAAGATAAGTAGAAGAGAAAAAATGATGAAGATCAGAAAAAAAGAGCAGAAATTAATGAGATCCAAAACGGAAAGTCTATGGAAACTAAAAGTTGGTTGTTTAAAATTCTTGATGATGATAATAAACCTCTTGCCATACTAATCAGGAAAGAGAGGAAACAAAGAGAGAGAGAACACAAATTACCAATATCAGTAAGGAGAAACATAAAATTAATACAGGCTTAAAATGTATTTTAAAAATACAGGAATAGCAAGAAAAACTTTGTACTAACGTATTTGGCAACTTGCATAAAATGGAAAATTTCCTTTAAAGAAATAAACTCTAGGGTAGTTTTGAAGTAATAGTTAACCTGTATTGTCCTGTATCTATCAGGAGAATTTTGTTCCTGGCTAAAACTCTCCCAACAGGGAAAAAAAAAAAAACATTTTAGGGCCCAATGACATTGACATCTCCTATGAATTCTTCAATCTGGGAAATAATTAATGCTAATTCTACTCAAATAAGAATAATTTGAATAATAAGATAATCCAAGAAAATACAGAATAATCAAAGAAAATATAGACTAATATTCTATTAACATAGATGGAGAATCTAGACAACATTATAACAAATCAAATATAGTACATAAAAAGAAAAATATATCACAACCAATTGAAATTTACTGCAGGTATATAAGGTTGGTTTTACACTTGAAAAGCAATAAATGTATGTCATCATATTAAAAACTGAAAATAGAAAACTAATATGATTACATCAATAGATGCCAAATAGGCATTTGACAAACTCCAACATCCATTCCTAATTAAAAAATAATAATAATAAATACATAAATATAAACACCATTTCAACAACCTAAGAGTACAGTGGAATTTCCCAAAGCTAATAAAGAAGATCCACAAAAACCCTAGAGCAAGCATCATAACGAATGGTAAAAAAAAAAAAAAAAAAAAGTGAACATTTTCCTTTATAAGACAAGGACAAGGATCTCTATTTTACTGCTTCTGTTTGACATGATACTAGAGGTTCCATCCAGAAAAATAAGGGAGGGAGAAAGGGGTAAGGGAGGGGCAGAGAGGGAAAAAAGGAAGAAAGGAAGAAGGAGGAAAACAAAAACCTCCAAATTGGAAAAGGATAATGAGTTGGGATATATTCCCCACTTTATTCATGGACAAAATGACCATGTATGTAGAATAGCTGATGAAATCAACAAAAGCAAAAGCTGACCTTTCCATGCTTGCAAATGTGAGATCAATATACAAAAATAATTTTTTCCCTATGTATTAGAAGTGAACAATCCAAAAAAAGTCAAATTACAAAATGCCACTTACAATTGCACCAAAAACATGCAACTTAAAATTAAGTCTGAGAAATGATATAAAAGACCCATATGGTGAAAATAATAAAACATCACTGAGGGAGGAATGAAGACTGTACAGCATTTATGTAAAGACCCTCAGACTAATGAAGCAGAAGTCTAGAAACAGACCCACGTCTATATGCACAACTGCTTTTCAATAGAAGTGCAAAGGTAAGTCTGTAAGAACAGATATAGTTTTTTCAAAAAATGATGCTCAAACAATTAGCTATCCACATGGGAAAAAGGTGAACTTCAATGCCTATCCAATACCATATTAAAAAAAGAAGTGGAAATGGATCATAGACTTAAAAGTACAAACTAAAACTATAACATTTCTAGAAGAAAACAGAAGAATATTGTTGTGATGTTGATTAAGGGGAATATTTCTTAGACACAACACCAAAAGCATGATCCAGAAGGTATAGAAAAGAGCTAATACAGCAAGTCTAAGACTACCATCCCTAGAAAGGTCTGTCCTTGAATGGTGTCAGGGTTGTCACAGACTTCAGGAAGATTCCCATCATTCTCAGCTGGGAAGAGTAGCCCACTGAGTTATGCTTTCTGTAAACAATATCGTCTTGATTATGGAGACAGGACAGGAAGAGAGTGCCTACATGACAAACCTTTAATAAAACATGGGTGCTGAGTCTCTCAAGAGCTTCCCTGCAGTGCTTTGCTCACCTTATTCCAATAGGATGCTTCAGGAATTAAGAGCATTCTCTGTGACTCCACATGAATAGACCCTTGAAAGCACATGCATTGTTCCTCTGGACTTTATTCTGTGTGCCTTTCCCTTTACAGATAATGCTTTGCATCCTTTGGGCCAGGAGTTCAATTACATGCTGTGTCCTCTGAGTTCTCCCAAGCAAATCTACAAATCTGAGGGTGATCTTGGGAATTCCTAAGAGAATATTTATTGGTAAACTGAACTTTATCAAAATTGAAAACTTCTATTCTTCAAAAATTACTGTTAACATATGTTTAAAGATAAGTCAGAGACAGGAAAAAATATTTTAAAAAGACTATATCTGGTAAAAAAAAATGCTCTTATCTAAATAGTTTGAAGAACTTTCAAAACTCAATAATAAAAAGGTTTTTAATGAGCCAAATATTTGAATAAACATTTCCCCAAAGACATGTGGATGGTAAAAAAGCACATGAAAAGAGGCTAAATATTGTCAATAATTAATATAAAGAATGTAAATTTTTCCAAATGAAATATAATTATATATATGTGTGTGTGTATATATATATAAAGGAAGGAAGGAAGGAGGAATATATATATATATATATATATATATATATATATTAGAATGACAAAATAATAAAAGCTGATCATACCAAACACACGGTAGAATATTGAGGAAATGAATTCTTGTACACAGTGTTGGGGATGTAAAAGAGAACAACCACTTTGGAAAACTTTAGTCACTTTTAAAAAAATTCCTTAAGAAGCTAAACATATACCAACCATATAATTTATCCATTTCATTCTTGTGTATTTACCCAAAATAAATGAAAGCATATTTCTACAGAAATACTTGTGCATGATATTTATGGTAAATAATTTTTACAGTAGTCACAAACTTGAAGCAACTCAAATGTCCATCAACAGGTGAATGGAGAAACAAATTCATGTATCCATGCAATGGAATATTATTCCACAGTACAATGGAATATACCACTGACACATGCTACAGCGTGTATTTATCTCAAAAGTAGTTATGCTGAGTGACAGAAGACAGACAAAAAAAAAAGAGTGAATGTTATATGACTCCATTTATATTAAGTCTAGGAAATTCAAACTGATGTATACACAAAACAACAGATCTGTACTTGCCTGAGGCAAAGTCAAGAGAGAAAGAAAGATGAGATTATAGAAGGGACAGGGGAAAACTTTTAGGTTGATCATCTTCATTATAATTTTTAGGGCAATTATCTTGATAGAGATAGCTTCTTAGGAATTAATACATGTAGTAAAACTGAACAAATTGTACACTTTAAATATATACAATGTATTGTGCATCAAATATACCTCCATAAAACTATCTAATTTTAGAAGTACACACACATATGCAATTAATTATACTGATGATAAGACAAATGTAATTTTATTAAAAAATTAGTATTCATTGCAGATGGCACAGTCTCATAGTAGGATGCAGTCTTCATAGTTGCATCCTCTTCATTCTGAACAGTATTTCTCTGTGACTAGAAGTTTAAACACTTTGGAGATGTCCAAGTCTAAATTAGAGCTCTTTGATGAACATAAAGGTCCTACCTAAAGGAAATTTCCTAGCCAGCTTCATAATTCCACCTACACATGCAGTTTGTGATAGAACCTCTCCTGCTTGGGTCTTCTGTACCCATCTCCTTGTTTTGCTTCAAAGTCTTCTCAAGACCACGCTCAAGATGCACATTAATTGAATTTCTCCTTGCCCTTAGCTCTATGTGAGACACATCAGGGGATTCTAGAGTGAATTCCATGAAAACTGTCCCACAGTTTGAGACACAAAAAAAAACAAAAAGTAGCAAGTTCAATAAAAACAACAAGGTACAAATGAAGATGATGTGTAAATTCTCAGGCTCCAGCGGGAAATGTTTGGTACTGTTACCAAGGCCCTTGATGACACCCTGAAGTGATGAATAACTCTTTTGCCTGCTAAATGTTCAAAGTCAGAGAATAGTACAATAAAACACAATGCGGGATGTGGGAGAATCAGGATGACCTATATGGCAATGAGCATAAAGAAAAAGCCAATAGCGAGAAGGATATAATAGGAAAATAATGAGAATGGCTTACCTTGCTTTTTCAAGGAGATTCTTGGAGCACCATTCTTGCTAACATTTTCTGCAATAAAATAAAGCTTTTTTTCCCCTTCAGGAAACAGATCCAAAATCTGAAATGAAAAATCTGTCAAGCATGTGGTTGTACCATGGAGGGTGATCTGCTGGGGAATGGAAGAGCTGGCATATTGAAAGAGACATGTAATTTCTGGAGTCCTGAAGCTTAATTTTTGCCACAGGCTGTCCTCTCTTAAAAGGAACATGGAAAGAAAATTAGCAGAAATTGGCTCTAACAGTCCACAAAAGGACATTTTTCATGAACTTCCAACTTAATTGAAAGTTGTTTTCAGTTACTGCATAAAAATTTTTCATAGCTTGTTTTTATCACCCTTGTAAAAATATTTATTTGTTTTCCCTTCTTCCTTTCTTCTCATTTGTATCCTTTGACTGAAGGAGTTTTTTCCCTATAATTAGGAAACTGCATTCAGATAGGAGACCCCCTCCAATGCCTGCAACCTTTCTCAGAGGTGATCCCATGATGCTTAAAAAAAGAAACGACAGGCTGAATGAGGCTCTCCTATATCTCAAACAAGGGCCCCCTAGAAAAGAAGGGACTTCATCAATAATCATGACCTAATTTATTAATTGTTCATGTGTGATGACAGGGAGAAAGATTACTTTGTGCCTCTTAAATGATTGCTTCAAAGCCTCCTTTCTGTCTCTTGTTCTCATGTGATTCCACCCTTCAAACCCAACCTCTGGATTTACTTCTATGCTCTGGAACCAGATAAAATATTATGTAAAAAGGGTTTAATATGCAATATTAGCTATCTGCAGTAAAAAGATGGAAACAATCTAAATGCCCATCAAAAAGGAAATAGTTGAATATATTATGGTACATCGATGATTTGGGATTCAAGGCAACTGTGAAAATAATGAAGTAGATTTATATGGACTAACTTGATGAACAGTTGACCTTAACCTATTACTTAGTGATAATTCAAAACTCTTCTCCAAAATACAGAGGATGTTAAAATATTTTTGTAAATTTAAAGGCTACTGAAAAGGAATAAGCCATGTTTGGGTTGGGATAGAATTGGTGCAGAAGGATTCTATTTTTTACCTGATATGATTTACAAGTGTTAAGGTTATGTTTACTTCTGTCTTCATCTTTTCCTTTCCTTACTTGTTTTTCCAATTAAAATCTTTGCAAATTTCAAAATAGCTAAGGAGAGAATTTTGAATGTTCTTACCACAAAAAAAGTGATAAATGTGTGAGGTGATGCATATCCTACACATCTTTATTTGATCATTACACAATGTATGCATGTTTTGAAACTTCACACAGTACCCACAAACATGTTCAATTAGTACCAATTAAAAATACATTTCAAAAGAACAGAATATAAGCCAAAAAATCAGCAAATAATGTAGTAATACATGTTTTCTCTTTTTCTTTTCAATAATTTTGAGACTAATAAGAATACCATGAGGATAAAAACTATGTTGGTTTTGTTATGTTCTTTCTGCTTAAGGCAGAATCTGGTATATGGAAAATTTATAATGAATATTTCTTAAATAATTAGGATAATTAAATAGATTCGGACCATCACACTCTTAGTGTCCTTAATATCATTGGGCTCTCTTCCTCATTCACCACCATGGACCTCATAACACACATCATAATATGTCCTTACCTTGCTCCTTTGTATTTGCATCTGTCTTGATTCTCTTTTTGGTGACTTTGTCCCCAAAGCAATGCCCTGGCCTTGCTCTTGCTGACCTCCTATGAGAGGTGAAGTCATGCCAGTTGATCCTGACTGACCAGCAGGAACATTGCTACTTAGTGAAAACTCTTCTGTTTTCTACCATCCACTTGTATTTTGAAGAGAGCCAGTTCTGAGGTTATTCATTATCTGGACTCCCTGCAAGTTCCTTAGACTATTTTCATGCCTATTCTTTGACTGCTTACTTCTCTTTGACTATCCATATGTGTCTGTTAGATTGGACACCTTCCCAGGTTCTGTAGCTGGGTCTGTTTTCAGAGTCCCCCACCAGCGATCAGGTCTGGTTCCAAGTCCTGGTCCTTCTAAGTCTACATACCACTCCCTACTGCAGCAAAATGGGTTATATGCAGCTGAACTGAGAGGTGATGTTCATAAGATGCTTTGTTAATACCCATAGATATGCCACAACTTTTCCAATTTCCTTGTACATTATGGAAGTAATCCCCAGGGAGCAAAATACAAATTTTTTTCTCACTTTTTTTAAAGTCCGACTTATTTGCCTGAAATGGAAACACCCAAACAAATAAAGTCTACAAGAATTTTGTTCACATCTGGCCCTAATCTGTGACCCTTCCTTAAGTCAGTTTTCCTTTGACTCTCAGTTCATAAAAAGAAATTTGTAAGATTGTATTTTTGATCTTAGTCACATAAGAGTCAGTGAGTTCATCCTACTCCTTTGCAACCTAAACAACACCACAATGAAAGTATTGTGGGAAACTGATATGAGTCTAATATGTTGTCCAAGATTAAAGAGCTATTTGCAGAGTCAAGAGAAATCACTTGAGTCTTTCCAGTACTGATAGTTGTTAAAATACTGCTCTAAACTATTTTGACTAATAATTTTTATATTTAGCAGGAGACAGTTGGCATTTTTTTAAACCAGAAAATTAACACAGAAAATCAATGGTATCTATAAATGTAGTTTGGGTTAAAGTAAGAGACGTTGTATTACAAGAAGTCAGAGACCCAGGAATACCTGAATCTTTCCCTCATCCCACCTTCCTTGTTTCACATCCCTGAGAGCAAAGGAATGACCAGAGAATAACACAAGGAACATGCGGTATTTATGGAGGCCTAGGTGCTAAGCTATAATGAGCCTGGATGTTTGACCTGGACCACAGAGGGGAAGAGACCTTCTCTACCTAAGCCAAAGAATCCTACAGAATCCTTCTAAGTCCTGTTTATTATACTTCCACCCCAAAGTGCCTACCGAGTCCCAGGTCTCCTGAATATGGAGAGAAAAACACATTGTCAAACAAAAAGAAAAAAAAAAAAAAAACAATGAAGACCCAGAGTGTTTGTTATAAATCTTAGTAAATTTGTTCTGGGTCTTTCTCAAATAATTTAATTAGCACATTTTAATTAGTTATTTAGAAAAGAGATTATTCAGAATGAGGCAGCAAAGAGATAAATACAGATGGCTGAGCTTTGTCTCAGAGAAGCACCAACTAAAAGGCTGTCTTCTCCTGATTCTTGGATTCTTCACTTGGTCAACAGTGTCCTTTATTTCTTTTCCAGTTATTCCTATCCATCGCTAGGGAAGTCACAAAAGCTATATACCATAACATGGGACACAACTGCCATATCAACTGATAATTATTGAGTTTGAATCTCTTCAATTTTCATCATCAGTACATGGAACACCTATGTTCTCAGCACTGGCATAGTGCTACTAAGATGACTGAATACAGAACTTATGTCTCTGGCCCCAAATAATATTTGTCATATTTTCTTTCCTTTTGGCCATGAACACCTAATCATGTGGTCAAATCACAGTCACCAAGAAAGCTACCTGATTAGATATCATCATGTTACAAAGTACTCAAGATCACACATAGTTTAAAATCCAGATAAAACTATAGACAGGAGACCACTAAGGAAGCTTAGATTTGATGTGTAGTAAGGGTTTGTTCCTACATTTAAAATCTAAGAAATTTTAAAGAAGAAAAAAATATGCTAAAATTTTTAATATTTTTTTTAAATCACAAAAACACAAAATTGTCTTGCTGAGATATTTTTTCAAGGGGTAACAATTCCCCAAGTCAAGCAAGAATTGAACCTCCTGAGTATCTTTCAAAACCAAGGAATGCTCCAATATCATGGGAGGGTTCCCATTCTTGCCTGCCAGTGAGAACAATAATTTTCAGTTGGCTAATTTAATCACATCAAAGGTCAATCCAGTTCTGCAAATTGTGGGACATAGGAATGGAATCTACCCCTTCTACAGGAAAAACTCTTGTATGATATAGCTGTCCTGTGTCAAGCTCTAAGTGGCCTGTGAACAAAGGGTAACCCTGCGTAGGCCAACCTCCAACCTCCACACCTTCCTCCTGGGCTTCATCTAGCATGGCCAGATTTTTCCCTACATAGTGAATGGTTCACATCCCACTTCTCTCCATCTTTGCTTTTCAGCCACACTAGACTTTTTCTAATTCTTCAAAGAAGACCCCAGGACCTTCTTTCCCAAATATTAGTCTATATTGGTTTTCTAGTCTGTATTAGTTTTCACAAAGATAGCATTTTCCAAAAGATGCCTCCCATATATCTCCAAGTCACTTTGGGTCCTGTGGTGACATGTTCCCAAACACATCACTACATTGCAATTGTGAATTCTTATACAATATGGGACTTCCCCTCCAGACTACAGGTTCTATAACACCAACAAGCACACTTATCTTAATTATCTCTTTATATAAAACTCCTAGAACAAGGCCAGTCACACAGTATTTAATTAATAATTTTTGGATACATAAATGGATTTATAATTAATGAAGAAAACACAACCAATAGAAAGCACATATGAGACAGGGAGAGGGTAGAACTTGTTTTTGATTTCTGAAGGCCTGCATCACAGCTGAAACAAGGTCTATTCATCCTTAAGATATTAATAAAACTTTCTATCAGTTTTAAATGACTCTCCAATCTGACAATCTCTGTACAATTTCTACCTTGGTATCTAGCTAGGCTCTATCATGTAGATTCAAATCCATAAATGTGTATGATGATAGAAAGAGCAGTAAATGTAAAATGAAAAAAAAATTCAGCTCTCATTTCTTGGCAGTGTGACCTTCAGGAAGCCATCTGACCTCTGTGAATTCAGTTACTCACCTCTAAAAAGATAATAATGACTCTTAAAGTAGGATATATGAAAGAATTTTCTAAATTATTAAAGGCTGGACACACGCAAGAAATGGTCCTCACGATGAAAACATATCAGAATTTAAAATGAAAAAGTACACAATTTCAGGATTAGGGAGCCCACACAATTACCTGTTGCAACCTGATGAGCAAATGGAAAAGCCACTGACTATGAACACACTGCCTGGAGGCTCTCTAGCATCCCTGTGCTGCAAACAGACGGCACTCCCTCTTCTGCCCAAGCGAAGGCTGGTTGCTGATTTTATTTAAATGGATTCCATTCCATCAGATTGTCTCATGATAAAAATATTTCCCATACTCTCCATGAATTTGCTATGAAGTTTAACAATGTATAAATGCCACTGAAGCACAAAGACAAGCTAAATAAATCTGGGCCTGTGAGTGGGGACGGTCTCATACTTGTAATTCAGCTACTGCCTTCGGAGTGGCTAAGCTAATACATTTTAAAATTAAGGAAAAATGGCCCTGTGAGAAAAAAAACCTCACAATGCAGTGTTATAGCCATCAGAAATAACCCAGGCCTGTTGTAATTAAGAACGCACTACTAAAAACAGGAACCCTGAAAACAGGACCCCTCCCCAGGCCAGACCAGGTGATGCATTAAGGATGGGGAACTCCAGCTTGATTATCTTTTTTTTAGTTGTCAATGAACCTTTATTTTATTTATTTATTTATATGGTGCTGAGAGTCACACCCAATGCCTCACACATGCCAAGCAAGTGCTGTTCCACAACCCCAGCCCCAGCTTCATTATCTTAAAGACTCATTAACCCTGAGATTTTACAGTGGTCACAGGCACCTGTAAGAAGAGACAGGCATATCTAGAAGGAGCTCCAGCCTAGAAAGGGCACAGCTGTAAGTCCACAGTAGCAGGCCCTGGAGGAGAAATTCCGATGGAGCTGACTGAGTCAACTCAGGAAGAGGCATCTTCCCATCTGAGACTGTGAGGGACCAGGGGAGCTTTGTGGTAGGAACAAAGATTCTCAGTGCAATGCCTTCATTGCCATGGTCACTGCAAATCTAAAGCTGACTTTCCACTGACAACAACTCCTTCAGAATCTGTATATAGAAAAGGAGCTGCCATTGGACATCCTCCTGCCATGAGCTGTTGTTCCAGGTGTTGAGTGGACCTGAGCCAAGAGACCTGTGGATTTCCCTCATCAAGTTATCTGTGGTTGGGTATCCTGAGTCCAGGCTCTCACTGTCTGCTAATTGCTTTCTATATTTCTTTCCTCCCTAATGAAATCAGCTGTCAAAGAACCCTAAAGCCCACTCAAATCTGCTGATGTCTCTGCCTTTGAAGAGATTAAAGCTTAAGTCAGACACTAATGATGTAGCTATTACCACATACACAAACTGAATGCAAATGATTCACATTCATATATGTGTGAGCCATGCTAAGCACTCCAGAGAAATTCACTCTCCTGTGTATTTGGATAGCAAAGAAACATCAGGGAAAGATGCTGTTTAGCTTTCAGAGGCAAATCCTTTAATGATCATGGGAACTAAAATGTCAGTTTTGAAAAATGGAAATCTTGTATGAGGAGCTCCTGTGGGGTGCCTCCAGTGTTTTGCATATGGTTTCAGAAGGAGGGGTCTATATTGACATTCTGCAAAGATTCTAGCAAAATCCATCCAGGATCCCCAACTTTCTGCAAATCCTCTTAATGAATCCCTAGACAGAACAGATTTATATGATATTCCCAAAGTACCCTGTAGCCCCAAACATGGGCTATCTCTTTGGAAATGGAAATGAATCATACTATGCCCTTGTGCTCTATGTTTCTTTTTTTCCTAGCTTGCCTGGGAGAATTTATTTTTATGAATTAGGTGACTAGACCTCTGAGGGTCTTGCATGACACTTCTCTTGCCTAACAGTCCTTCAACCACAAGGTGAAATGACAGCTGAGCTGAAAGGCAGTAGAGTGTCTTTTTAACACTGCACAGGGACCTGTTTTGCTCTGAAGACTCTGAGTCCCCATATAAGGCTTGAACAGCAGGCAGTGATAGCAGATTTGGATAGAAAATGACTGCCAGCCTGAGCACTTTTAACTCCCTCCTCCTACACATCAACAAAAAGCAACTCATCTTCCCCAGCTTCCTGATTTGATAGTTTCCATATGATATAGCCTGCCTCTCCTGCCTCTATTTTTGTTGGCTTTTTTAATATTTAAGGAATAGTTCTATAATTGAACAAAAGTTATATTCTACAATAGAATATATATATATATATATATATATATATATATATATATGTAGAGAGAATATATATATATATATATATATATATATATATATAGAGAGAGAGAGAGAGAGAGAGAGAGAAGTATTATTACAATTTTGTGAATAATGTATAATAAAGCAGAAACCACTGTAGCAATTTAGGACTGTCTATAAAAGGAACCCCAGCATGCACCCCTTTGCTCTTTTGTCGTTCAAATGTTCGTTTCTCATAAAACTAATGATCTAGATCATTAATAGTATCTAGATCTACAAAATGAAACAGACTAACTCTGAGAATTTTGCTCTTAAGAGATCTTAGCCAATAGAACATCAGCTCATAATGTTGCCTCTCCCTGTAGGGAAATTCGAGATGTGAGAAGGGATAGATCATCACAATAAAGACTGCTTCATATATTTTAAGAGAGGTACAGAGGGTAAAGGAAGAAACTCCGTCTTCTCTCAGTTCAGAGTCATATTTTCTGTGAAATTGATTATTTTTATCAGAAAATTTTGAATTGTGCATATTTAAGGTATACAGCATGTTTTTTAAATATAAATACACCATTTACAATGATTCTCACAATCAATAATTAACATATGAATCACTTCACATAGTTACTTCTGTGGGTGTGGGAGGTAGCATTACTTGCAACCTACTTTCCCAGCAAACTTTAAGTATATGCAATATTAACAGTGTGATGTTTTAATACATATGTACATTGTATAATGATGAAATAAGGGTAATGAGCATATTTATTGCTCAAACCTTTGTCATTTCTTTCTGGAGATATGATTAAAAATCTTTTTTTCTAGGTATCTTGAAATAAACAATACATTATTATTAGCTACAGTCATTCCCTTATCAGAACTTATTCTTCCTATCTAACTGTAACTTTTTTTTTCATTGACTAAGCTCTTATCAATGGCTCTATCTCTTATCCTCTCAACCTGCCTCCATTTTATTCATATATATACATATATATATATATATATATATATATATATATATATATATATATATATATATTTTATTAGTTGTTCAAAACATTACAATGCTCTTGACATATCATATTTCATACATTTGATTCAAGTGGGTTATGCCTCCATTTTCTACATTCTTCAAATTGCACCCGTAGCCTCTTCATCTGAAGTTATACTTACTTATGGGGAAAAAAGGGGGATCAAATGGACCTAATAGACATACAAACCATTCAACCCAACAGCAGTAGAATATACATTCTCCTCCAGCATATGTGGAACATTCTGCAGTGCAGATCATGTGTTATATCATAAAACGAAGCTTGCCAAACTTACAATTTAAGTTACATCATGTATCTTTTCAGACCATAATGCCATGAAACTTGAAAATAAAAATTCACAAATATGTGGAAAATAAGCAGCAACTATTGAAGAAGTGAAAAAGGAAATAAATCAAAAGGTAAAATTAAAAGTATCTTGAGACAAATGAAAACAAAAACAAAACATACCAAAATTATGAAATGCAGCAAAAATGGTATTAAGAGAAAAATTTTTGGAAGTAAATTCTTATATTAAAATAATAGATCTCAAGTCAACAATCCAACTCCACACATCAAAGAACACAAAAAGAACAAACTGGCCAATATTTCTATAAAAACCTTTTTGCCAATATTACTGCCAATTACCTTTAACAAATTACAAGTAAAATGAATTCAATAGTACATTACAAATAATGTTATACCATGATCAATGGAGATTTATCCCTGAGATGCAAGGATAGTTCAACATATGAAAATCAATAAGTGAAATATATCATATTAGCAGAATAAAGAATAAAAATCACATAATCATCTCAATGGATGCCAAAAAAGCATTGACAAAATTCAGTATTCTTTCATGATAAAACTCAACAAACCAAAAATAGAAGACGACGCTGTCATTACAATATAAGCTATATATGAAACTAATATCATACTTATTGGTGAAAAACTGACAGTTTTTTACTAAGATCAGGAACAAGGTAAGGATGCATTTGCATGCTTATCACTTCTATTTGACATACACATAGTACTTGAAGTCATAGGCACGGAAATAAAGCAAGGTAAAGAAATTAACACATCAAAATTGTAAATGAAAAATAAAATTTCATTATCTTTGTTCTTAGATGAGTGATCATATGTGTAAAAAACCCTAAAGACATCTTTCCAAAACTGCAAGAACAAATAAATGAATTTACCAAAGTTGCAGGATACTAACTCAATATACAAAATTAATTGTGTTCCTCTATATTAACAACAAAAAATCCAAAAGAGAAATTTAAAAAGCAATTTTATTTATAATAATATAAAAAGGAGCGAAATTCTTAGGAATAAACTTAAGGAAGACAAAGACTTAAAATACAAAATAACTATAAAGTGTTCCTCAAATAAATTAAAGAATTAAAAAAAATTGAAAGGCATACCCTGTTCAAGGATGGGAAGACAGTATTATTAAAATATCTATATTATTCAAGGCAATCTACACATTCAATATAGTGCCTAACAAATTCCAATTATTTCTTTTTTTACAATAATAGAAAATAATCCCAAAATTCACATGAAATCACAAAGGAAATTGAATAACAAGTAGCCAAAATATTCTTGAGAAGAAGAAAGTTGGAAGTATCATACTTCCTTACTTCAAAACAAACTATAAAACTACAGTAATCAGAATAGTATATGAAAATTTACTCTGAAGGTACAGTAACCCCCAGAGCAAGGTATTGGCATAAAGTTAGATATATAGATCAAGGAAAAGAATAAGAAAAACCAGAAATAAACCCAAACACATACAATCAAATGACCTTTAAGAAGTGTGCCAAGATGACACAATGGGGAGAGAATAGTCCCTTCAACAAAAGATGTTTGAAAATCATATCTCCCCATATGAATGAATAAAACTGGATCTTTTGATCATAGAAAAAATCGATGCAAAATGGACTAAATACTTAGGACTTGACACCATAAAACTCCTAGAAGAGAATATAGGGAAAATACTTCAGGGCATTAGTTTTGGCAATGACTTCTTGTATATGATACCAAAAGCACAGGAAACAAAACAAAAGTAGTTATGTAGGACTGTGTGAAACTGGAAACTTTCTAGCAGCAAAGGAAACCATCAAGAGAGTGAAAAGTCTGGGTCAAATGGTGGTTCCACTCCCAGATTTCCAAAGAATCTCCATACTGCTTTCCATATTGGCTGCACCAACTTGCAGTCCCACCAGCAATGTATGAGTGTACCTTTTTCCCCATATCCTCACCAACACTTATTGTTGTTTGTCTTTGTAATAGCTGCCATTCTGACTGGAGTGAGATAATATTGTAGAGTAGTTTTGATGTGCATTTCTCTGATTGCTAGAGATGATGAGCATTTTTTTCACATATTTGTTGATTGATTGTATATACACTTCTGAGAAGTGTCTGTTCAGGTCCTTGGCCCATTTGTTGATTGGGTTATTTATTTTTTTGGTGCTTAGTTTTTTGAATTTTTTATGTACTATAGAGATTAGTGCTCTATCTGATGTGTGAAGGGTAAAAATTTGCTCCCAGGATGTAGGCTCTCTGTTCACCCAAAGGACTTAAAAACAACATACTTCAGGGACACAGCCACATCAATGTTTATAGCAGCACAATTTATAGCTAAACTGTGGAGCCAACCTAGATACCCTTCAGTGGATGAATAGATTTAAAAAAAGTGGCATATATACACAATGAAAATTTACTCAGCATTAAAAGAGAATAAAATCAGGGCATTTGAAGGTAAATGGATGGCTTTGGAGAAGATAATGCTAAGTGAAGTTAGCCGATCCGAAAAAAAACAAATGCCGAATGTTTTCTCTGATATAAGGAGGCTGACTCATAGTGGGGTAGGGAGGGAGAATATGGGAGGGATAGATGAATTCTAGATAGAGAAGAGGGGTGGGAGGGAAAGGGAAGGGGCAGGGGATTAGCAAGGATGGTGGAATGTGATAGATATCATTATCCAAAGTACATGTATGAAGACATGAATTGGGTGTCAACATACTTCATACACAGAGATATGAAAATTGTGGTATATATGTGTAATAAGAGTTGTAATGCAAAAAAAGCAAAAACAAAAACAAAGTACCTGTATAAAGACATGAATTGACGTGAACATACTTTATATACAAAGATATGATAAATTATGCTCTATATGTGTAATAAGAATTGTAATGCATTCCGATGTTGCATATTTTTTAAAAATCAATTTTAAAAAAGAAATGCTGCTTATCCTATGATAACTAAGATTCCCCCCACTTTTTTTTCATTCAAATATGTAACTATGGGATTGTTTCATGTAAAGTGGATTCTGAAGTAGGGTTTGAATTTCATTTTGCCCCCTATATATCATCTCAGTTCTGTTTATTAAATCCCCCCTACTCTGCTTTGTGGTAATATTTTTTACTAAATATAATGTTTCCATGTGGGTAGAGGTTCTTATCTGGATCTATATTAGTCATGCATCCTTTTTGACATCTTTACAATATTTGGTCCTCTCATTCATTAACTTTATGTATCTTTCCATCTATTTTGGTGTTCATTGGTATTTTTAAATAAATTTTATTATTTTATACAAAAAAAAAGATTGAAAAGGCAATTTACATAATGGGAGAAAATATTTACAGATCACATATCTGGTAAGTGGGTAATGTCCAAAATACATAAGGATACCAGGGAGAAAGAGAGGAACAATGGAATGAAACTGACCAAACTGCCCTATATACATACATAAATATATCACAATGAAATTCACCTTTATGTATATCTATAATATGCTAGTTTTAAAAATAAATCTATAAGTAAGTAGAAAGAAGACCACTGGAGTAATGAAAAATGGAAAAAGGAACATGGGGAGTGGTGAGGGGAGGAAAAGTGAAAGTACTAGGGACTGAATTAGAGCAAGTTACACTCCATGTTTATAAAATTATGTCAAAATGAGCCCCAATATTATGCATAACTATAATACACTAAAATAAAAGTTTTTTTAAAAAAGACTAGGAATGGAACTACCATACGACCCATCATACCACTCCTTGGTATTTATTCTAAAGAATAAAAATCAGCATACTATAGCAACACATGCATACCTATGTTCATAGCAGCACAATTCACAGTAGCTTAACTACAGAACCTTCCTGGATGTCTGTCAATGGATGGATGGATAAAGAAAATGGTATACTTACACAATGGAGTATTATTCAGTCACGAAGGAGAATGAAATTATGTCATTTGCAGGGAAACAGATGAAATTTCACAACATCATGTTAAGCAAAGACTCAAAAAGCCAAGGATTGTATGTTTTCTCTCACATATGGAAGTCAGAGAGGAAAAAAGAAGAGAAAGTTGGGAGGAATCTCACAGAAATTGAAGGGGATCAGTAGAGGAAAGTAACCAGGCAGAGGGAAAAGGAGAGGGAAAGGGAAAATATTGGAAAATAATATTGGCCAAATTATATTATATACATGTCTTGTGCATGTACAAATATGTGAAAACAAATCCCACCATTGTGTAAAATTATAAGGCACCAATAAAAGTGGAAAAAAATAAATTCATGTTGTGTGAACCCGAGAGTGTCTTTTCAGTTATTCTGTTTGCTGTTTTGTTTTTCAAAATTTTCTCTTTTCTTTCCTTTGTTCTGGGTTTATACTCATTTCTCCATTTCTATCTCATTCTTTTTTCCTTCTTTTCCTTATTGTGTTGCACTCTGAATTTTTCTGCCTAATCTGGCTCATTAACTTCTTGACAGCTGTGTCTAATCTGCTCTTCTACCCAGATTTTTTTCTCTTTTCTATCTAAATTTTACTTTTATTTCCAAGAATAAGTTTCTTTTCATAAGTACTTTTTAGGCTTCTTCTAGTGAAAAGGAAAGAAAGGATGGATTTGGCAAACGTGAGTGTCATGGCAGGTAGTAAATACGCAAATTTGTATCATTTTTTTTAATGCTTTGTTTTTGCTTTCTTCATGCTTTGTTTAACCTTCATTAAACCTCATCCATGAGTAGTCTTCAAAAATATATCGTCTAATGTCTGGATAATATTCCTTTTACTGATTGTACAACAATTATTTAACCAATCTTCTGATGCTGGACTTGGGTTTGCTGACATTTTTTATTATTATAGTTAGCTTAAGTAAGGAGCATGCTAGCATAAAATTACTTGTGCATATCTCTAACAATATTCTTAGGAAACATTCTGAGAAGAGAAATCACTGTGTTGAGACAAAATACTAATAAATGTTACCAATTTACACTACCATCAGATATTCATGAAATCAACCAATTCATTAAATCCTTGTCAATGTTGAGTACTATGTATTTTTTAAGACCTTCAAACTTGAGAAGTGAAAATATTTTCTGACTATTTTGTTTTTTGAGATGTTGAACATTTTCTATTTGTTCTTGATCATATGCATTTTATTTTAGGTGAATTTTCTCATGTTTCCATTTTACTGTATTTAATAGCTATTTCTCTCACAAGATTTTATATATTGAGGATATCAAGCCTTTGCAATACTTATAGCCAAAACAAATTCCAGTTTTTTACTAGAATTTGATGATTTCTAGTAAACACAAGATAGTTGGTATTGTTTTCTTATTATGTACTTATGCTTGCTTTCATATTTTTAAGCTTAATTTACAAATTTATCTTGTAAATTTTTAAGTGGCCAATTATATAATTGATTGTTCAAAATTGATTCATAGATCATCTCTCTATATTATATATATATATATATATATATATATATATACCTATATATACTCTTTTGGAAATTATTGTAAAACTACTGGCATTTTTTCTATTTGAGGTTTTTTTCAGTTTTTTTCTATGCTAATCTATGAATCTTCATTTATCCTTTTTTTAGAAATACTATTAATGTTATAGATTGCAAAGTAACATCTATAATATTGATTTTGATTTTGACCAAATTCTAGAATTTGAGTTTTTAATTGGGGAGCAGTTTAATCCCTTTATATTTCTTATAGTGACTGATGAAGAGTATTCTTATTTTTGTGATTTGGTTTTTTTGTTGTATGCTGTTTTCTTGTCATTTGTATCATGCTTTATCTCTTATTTTGATTTTATATCCTATAGTGTTTAAAGATAGAAATCTTATTTTTAACTTGATTTTATAAATAATCAGTCTGATTTTTAAAAATAAATAAATTGCATTTGGCAATGAGGAACAATTAATAACTCTCAAATTCTTGTAGACATAAGAATTGTCACCTACATTTTTTTATTCATTACAGTTCTGTATTTCCTATAGTTCATGATTTTCTCCTGAATAATATAGTGAGCCGAAATTCATCCAGCAGACTCCCATATACCTGGAATGGCCGGTGTCCAATCTCAGATCTCATTACATCAAAACTAGTAATATCACTGAGTATGGAACTATATTATTAGCATATTATAATAGATTTAGAATTAAAATTATCCCTATTAAGCATTAGTTTTAGCTTTTATAATGTAGACCTGCAACCATGGTATCAAGAAAATCCCACACACACATCATATACTTTAGGTTGCTGTCATTTCATATCTTTCAGTCCTTTCATGCAAAACTAGACAGGAAACATTGGATAACACTTCTAAATTACTTGTTTGTTTTAAGACAGTTTAATAGTAGTTGACTATCTTTTAAGATGAGAGAGAATACCTTATTGTTGCCTTTTGACATAAGGAACAACTTGACTTGGCAAGGAATCCTTTTTGTGTTTAAGGAAGGCAATATTTGAGAAGACAAGTGTTTAAGAAAAAAGTAAGCCTGATTATAGTTCACATTATGAAACTGATTTACTTTGCTGTTACGCATTTCTCCTTGCTCCTTAAAATGAAAAGCCTTGACAGAACCTGACTAGTATTCTCTTCCGTTGCTTTTATTCACTATTTAATAAGTCTATTTGTGTTATAGAGTCACACTCTCTTTTAGTTCAAGGACAACTTGTACATCACCTTCAATACTTGCCTCTATTTGTATAATATGAGCTTATTTCTTTAGAATAAATAAAAATTTGGCTTAATTCTAATACCTGTCTTTCACATCTGCTGTTCTATCATTTGCCTTTTACACTTCATTCTGGGACAGGATATTTTTTTCCAGTTTACACTTGTTATTAGTTAATTTATTTTGTGTTATGTTAGTTCAGCACTCTATGTATTTTGTGTTTTACTTGCAGGGTTTGCATTTTAGTTTGTCTTGAACTGTTCTTCTTATTCAACCAAATGTCCTTTACATATACATACCTCAATACTAGCTTACTAGTTACAATTTCCTTTCTCTCTCTTAGACAATAGCCTCTTGAAATTTTTTGGGACAATCAAGGTATGTTTTCAATAATTTCTCCTTTGTTGGAGAAAGAAACTTCAGTTTTAATAGTGATACTGTTTTCCTTGGACTATGTAGGATCAGAAATTATATATTATTACATAGTAACATATTATAGCCCTTACGTTAACTTTTTCAACTTTTTTGAATTACAATTTACACATTTGTTTTCAATGTTTAGTGTGATGAATTTTGTATAAAAGCAAGTACTTCCAGCACAGTCAAGATAGATAACATTTATACTGCTATAGTTTTGTATGTTAAATGCCTCCCCAAAGCCCCTGTGTTAAAGGATTGGTTTCCAGGACAAGTGCTGGTGGGAGGTGATGAAACTTTATGAGGAGGGGTGTCCTGGGAGGTTTTGAGACCATGGGCTATTTGCTGCTGAAGGAGACTGTGGGATTCCAGCCCCCTTTCCCTTTTCTCCTGGCTGAAAAGTTTAGCTCTACCATGTAATCCCATCACGAAGTACTGCCTCACTACAGGCACAAAGCATTGGAGTCAAAATGAACTGTAAGCTCAAAAACAAAACTTTTCTCTTTATAACTGATAATCTCAGGTATTTATTATAGGGAAAGAAAGCTAGTTGACACATGAACCATCCTAAAATATTTTGTCCTGCTCCTTATTTGCCATCTACTTCACAAAATTGTGTCCCCAGTAAAACACTGTTGATTTCTTATGCCTATGAGTTTGCATTTTCTGAAACTTCCTATAGCTAGAATAAAACAGTATATGGTTTTTGTATGTATTTCACTTTACAAGTAAGTATCACTTGTAATACTTAGCATAAGGTTTTGGAGATTATTTAGTTTCTAATTAATATGTATTTTTATTGTAGAGTCATATTCCACAATTCTACATTTTCTTTAGCCATTCATAAGTTTAAAAATTGTTGGGTTTTCAATTTTAAGCTATTTTGAATAACATTGCTGTAAACAATCACACCAATATCTTTGGACAGCTATTTTCCTATTTCTCTCGTGTAGATACCAAAAAGTGGGGTACTGGGTCATTATGAAAGTGTATTTTTAGTTACATAAACTGCCATACTATTTTCTGATGTCATTGTGCCATTTTTCAATATCACCAGCTAAGTATGAGAATTCCAATTGTTCCCCATCCTTGGCAACATTTGGTTGAGTCAGTCTTTTAAACTTTAGTTATGGTAGTGGGTGTATAGTAATATCTCACTTTGATTTCAATTTGCATTTCCCTTCAACTAGTGAAATTGATCATCTTTTCATGTATTTATTAGCCAGTGGTGTATCTTCTTTTCTATAGTTTTTGTTGAATCTTTTGACCATTGAATGTGAGAGGTTTTTGTTTATTATTCTGTATACAAGACCAAAAAATATTTTGCAACTATTTTCTCTTAGTCTGTGGCTTGTCTTTTAATTTCTTTTTATCTTACAAAGAAGAAAAGTAATTATGATAAAGTTGATCTTTTTTTTATTTTTAATTGTTCATGTTCTTGTGACCTTTTCAAAAAGTTTTAACCTAACTCAAAATCAAAAAGATTTTACCCTGCTCTTAGTTTTTGATGTCTAATAGGTTTATGTCTTGCTCTATT
This sequence comes from Marmota monax, assembly GCF_021218885.2. NCBI lineage: Eukaryota > Metazoa > Chordata > Mammalia > Rodentia > Sciuridae > Marmota > Marmota monax. The sequence goes on from NW_026692881.1 coordinate 3,283,481, forward strand.
TCAAGTTACCTTTTGTATGGTTTAAGCTAAGGATCAAATTTTGATTTTTCCCAAATAGATATCCAGCTACTCTAGGAACTTTGTTGAAGTGAATGGCTTTTCCTCCCTAAATTACCGCCTAATTAAATAATTACTCCCTAATTAAATAATTACTAAATTATTCATTTTTGATATAAATGAATAGGCTACCCAGTGTAGATCATTTTTTAGCTTCTCTAATCTCTTTCACTGTATGTCTTTTTACCCTAGTGCCACATTTCTGGGATTACTATACTTGTATATACTTGTATCAGGTAATACAAGTCTTCTAATCTGCTTTTGTTGTTCAAAATTACTAAACCTATCCTAGGTTCTTTGGTTCTCTATTAAATTTTAAAGTAAATTTGTCAACTTATGCAAAACTAAATGCTAGTCTTTTGATAAAAAATAAATTAAATCTCCATATCAATTTAAAATGAATTGCCATTTTACTCATGTAGATTTTTCCAATCCATGAATGCAATATCCATTTCATTTATTTATACTTTCTTTAAATTTATTTTGCAATATTTTGAAGTTCTCAGGGTGCAAGTCTTAAATATTTTTTATTAAATTTATTCCTATGTATATTATTTTGTTGGCTGCTGTAATTAAGGGGTTTTTAACAATTTTAATATAGAAATACAATTGACTTTTTTTATGTCAGTAAACTCATTTATTCTAATACCTATTTATAGATATGAAAGGATTTTCAATCTATATTAATATGCAGTTTGAAAATACAGTTTCACTTTTTCCTCTCCACTGTTATTCATTTTCTTTCTCTTTCTTACCTTGTTCAATGGTCTAGGACTTCTAGTATAATGTTGAACAGAAGTAAAAAGAGCATACAACCTTGCCCTGTTATTTGTCTTAGGAGGAAATCATTAAGATTATTATCATTGTTAGCCATAGTGTTTTTTTTTTCCCAAACTGCTGTTTTTGATCAGATTGAGAAAGCTCTTTTCTACTGTTTGATTAAGAGAGTGTTTTTTAAAGTTGATGTTTTTGAATGCTTTTTCTGTATTTGTTAAAAAAATTATGTTAGCTTTTCTCCTTTAGTCTGTCAATGTGAAGAATTACATTGGCTGATGTTTTAAAGTTAAACTAGTTTTTCATTATGAAGGTATACAACATTTGTTGATGATGTATCATTATCTTAATATGTTTTTGTTAATTTGCTAAGATAGTCTAAGACTTTGTGTGTGTGTGTGTGTGGTGCTGGGTATTGAATTCAGGGCTTTGTTCATGCTAGGCAAGCACTCTACCAACTGAGCTATATCCACAGCACCAAGACTTTTTGAATTTATATTCTTAAAATACATTAGTGTACATTGATTTTAATTGTGTATTTTTCTAGGATTAGTAAGAAGGACATACTTACCTCATGAAATGATTGGGGAATCATACCCTTTTTCTTGATTTTCTGAAAGGGTAGGACTATTGCCTCTAAAACTAGTTTCTAGATTTAACCAAAGAAATCATCTAAATCTGAAGTTTTTTGTAGTAAGTTCTTAACTATGACTTTGACTTATTTTACTCATATAGACACTTCAGATTTTCTGTTTCTTTTAGGGTTAGTTTTGGTAATATATCTTTCAAGGAATTTTTCTTTTTCCTCTAGGGTATAAAATTTATTCATATGTATTTGTTCATAGTATTCCTTTAAGTGTTTGTGGAATCTCTAGTGATGGCCCCTCTACAACTACTAATAGTTAATTTTAGCCTTCTCTTATTTTGTCTTTTCATTTTAGCTAGAGATGTATCAATTAAATTGATATTTTTATGGTTTCATTCAATTTATTTACCTGATAAGAATTTAGATAATTAATTTTTAAATCTTCACATATTTCATGTAAGCATTCTAAGCTATAAATTTCCTTCTAGGTACTCTTTCAGCTTCATCTCATAAATTTTGTCTTCAATTCTTTAGTCTTAATCAGCTTAAAATATTTTCCAATTTTCCTTGTGAGATCCCCTTTTGCCCTTCCTACATTATTTAAAAGTTTGTTATTAAGAGTATTTAAATACTTCAGATTTACTAAATTACTTTATTGTTAATGATTTTAATTTTAAAATATTGCATAGGGATTATGTTCTGTTTTGTTTTAATCTGCTGAAATTCATTAAGTCTTATTTCATTCACTAGTATACAGTATATTGTTGTATACTTCCCATATGGAACTAGTGTTAGGAACCTCTTAAGAAACAAAATGAACAGGAATGTACATACATACAGGGAGAGATTTATTTTATGGAACTGTCTCAGCAATTGTGAGAGGCTCAGTATATCTAAAATGCACAGGATAGGCCATCAGGCTAGAGACCCAGGAAAGAGGTGTGATCAGGTAGTCTACTAGCAAAATTCCTCTCACTGGGGCCATCAGCTGAGAGCCCTAACCACATGGAGATCATCTGGACTTCCTCAAACTCCACTGATTTAAGTGTTAATCTCTTCCCCAAAAAATGCTTTCACAAAAACATCCAGAATATTTGATTGGGCACTATGGCCCAGCCAAGTTGATACCTAAAATTTACCATCACAGACCTGTTAAAAGAATTTACTTTTTTTGTCACTTGGGGGTATAATGTTCTATACATATCAGTTTAGACAAGGTTTTTGACAGCTTAGATCTTTCATGACTTTCCTGATATTTTTTAGTAGTTTCATTCTAGAAAGAAGGATTTTAAAATCTCCAACTATGATTGCAAAAGTTTTTGCCTCATATATTTTGAAGCTCTGATATTATTTACTTGAATGAATGATCATTTTAAATTGTTAAGATCTGATAAATTATCATTATGATTTTCCCCTTTATCTGTACCATATTTTAGTCTTGATGTCTATTGAGCTGATAAATATGTAGTCATCTCAGTCTTTATATTTTTTGCATGATATATTTTTTAATCCATTTACTTCCTTTTCTTTTTTTTCTGGTAGGAATATAGTTAGACATGACTTTTATTTATTGAGGGATTTTTGGCAAAAGCCCTGAATCTTAACTTTGACCTAGGAGCTTTTATGTTTTGTTTTGTTTTTATTGGTTCTTCTTAGTTATGCATAACAGTAGAATCCATTTTAATAAAATTATACAAGCATGAAATATGTTTTATTCTAATAAGGACCCCATTGTTGTAAGTAGGCATGATGGTGGGTTTCACTTAGGTATTTTCATATGTGTGCACAGGAAAATAATGTTAGATTTATTCTACTGTCTTTCCTATTCCTATTCCCCCCTTCCCTTCCTTGTGTTACCCTTTGTCTAATCTATCAAACTTCTCTTCTTCCCCTCCCCCATATTACTTCCAATTTACTTACAATTCATATGTAAAACAAATCACTTACAAACCACATATATTTGAATCTTGATTTTTTAATCCATTCTGACAATTTCTGCCTATTAAATGGAATGCATATTACAATAACATGGACTATAACTAGTGACTTATTAAGGTATATATAGTTTTATCACTTTTAAAAATTTTCTACTCATTGATTATTTTCCCCCCCTTTACTGTCCTACCTCCCACTGTTGGTTTTCATTGTTATTTTCCATTTCCTCTTCCTGTAATGTTTTGGCAAGGATGTTTTGAAGAGATGGTTTTCTAGCTGCGAATTCTTTAAACTTTTGTTTATCGTGGAAGGTTTTAATTTCATCTTCCATCCTGAAGCTTAATTTCGCTGGATACACAATTCTTGGTTGGAACCCATTTTCTTTCAGTGTTTGAAATATGTTATTCCAGGATCTTCTAGCTTTCAGAGTCTGTGTTGAAAGATCAGCTGTTATCCTGATTGGCTTACCCCTAAATGTAATCTGCTTCCTTTCTCTTGTAGCTTTTAAAATTCTCTCCTTATTCTGTATGTTGGGCATCTTCATTATAATGTGTCTAGGTGTGGATCTCTTATGATTTTGCACATTCGGCATCCTGTAGGCTTCTAGGATTTGGGATTCTGTCTCATTCTTCAAGTCTGGGAAGTTTTCTCATATTATTTCATTGAATAGACTGCTCATTCCTTTGGTTTGGAGCTCTGTACCTTCCTGTATCCCAATGACTCTTAAGTTTGGTCTCTTAATGTTATCCCATATTTCTTGGATGTTCTTCTCATGGTTTCTTAACAGTCTTGCTGAGCTGTCTATGTTCTTTTCCAGTTGAAATATTTTGTCTTCATTGTCTGATGTTCTGTCTTCTAAGTGTTCTACTCTGCTGGTAGTATTCTCCAAAAATAGATCATATATTATGTCACAGGGCAACTCTTAGACAATATAAAGGAGTAGAGATAATACCATGCATCTTATCTGATCATAATGGAATGAAACTGAAAATCAACGATAAAAGAAGGAAGGAAAAAGCATACATCAATTGGAGAATGAACAATAGGTTACTGAATGATCAATGGGTTATAGAAGACATCAAGGAGGAAATTAAAAAATTCTTAGAGATAAATGAAAACACAGACACAACATATCGGAATCTATGGGACACATTGAAAGCAGTTCTAAGAGGAAAATTCATTGCTTGGAGTTCATTCCTTAAAAAAAGAAAAAACCAACAAATAAATGATCTCATACTTCATCTCAAAATCCTAGAAAAAGAAGAGCAAAACAACAGCAAAAGAAGTAGAAGGCAAGAAATAATTAAAATCAGAGCTGAAATTAATGAAATCGAAACAAAAGAAACAATTGAAAAAATTGACAAAACTAAAAGTTGGTTCTTTGAAAAAATAAACAAAATCGACAGAACCTTAGCGATGCTAGCGAAGAGAAGAAGAGAGAGAACTCAAATTACTAGCATACGGGATGAAAAAGGCAATATCACAACAGACACTTCAGAAATACAGAAGATAATCAAAAACTATTTTGAATCCTTATACTCCAATAAATTAGAAGATAGTGAAGGCATAGAAATAAATTTCTTAAGTCATATGATCTGCCCAGATTGAGTCAGGAGGATATAGACAACCTAAACAGACCAATATCAATTGAGGAAATAGAAGAAACCATCAAAGGACTACCAACTAAGAAAAGCCCAGGACCGGATGGGTATACAGCAGAATTTTACAAAACCTTTAAAGAAGAACTAATACCAATACTTTTCAAGCTACTTCAGGAAATAGAAAAAGAGGGAGAACTTCCAAATTCATTCTATGAGGCCAACATCACCCTGATACCTAAACCAGACAAAGACACTTCAAAGAAAGAAAACTACAGACCAATATCTCTAATGAACCTAGATGCAAAAATCCTCAATAAAATTCTGGCGAATCAGATACAAAAACATATCAAAAAAATTGTGCACCATGATCAAGTAGGATTCATCCCTGGGATGCAAGGCTGGTTCAATATACGGAAATCAATAAATGTTATTCACCACATCAATAGACTTAAAAATAAGAACCATATGATCATCTCAATAGACGCAGAAAAAGCATTTGACAAAGTACAGCATCCCTTTATGTTCAAAACTCTAGAAAAACTAGGGATAACAGGAACATACCTCAATATTGTAAAAGCAATCTGTGCTAAGCCTCAGGCTATCATCATTCTGAATGGAGAAAAACTGAAGGCATTCCCTCTAAAATCTGGAACAAGACAGGGATGCCCTCTCTCACCACTTCTGTTCAACATAGTTCTCAAAACACTGGCCAGAGCAATTAGACAGACGAAAGAAATTAAAGGCATAAAAATAGGAAAAGAAGAACTTAAATTATCACTATTTGCAGATGATATGATTCTATACCTAGCAGACCCAAAAGGCTCTACAAAGAAACTATTAGAGCTAATAAATGAATTCAGCAAAGTGGCAGAATATAAAATCAACACGCATAAATCAAAGGCATTCCTGTATATCAGCGACAAATCCTCTGAAATGGAAATGAGGATAACCACTCCATTCACAATATCTTCAAAAAAAATAAAATACTTGGGAATCAACCTAACAAAAGAGGTAAAAGACTTATACAATGAAAACTACAGAACCCTAAAGAGAGAAATAGAAGAACATCTTAGGAGATGGAAAAATATACCCTGTTCATGGATAGGCAGAACTAACATCATCAAAATGGCGATATTACCAAAAGTTCTCTATAGGTTTAATGCAATGCCAATCAAAATCCCAATGGCATTTCTTGTAGAAATAGAGAAAGCAATCATGAAATTCATATGGAAAAATAAAAGACCCAGAATAGCAAAAACAATGCTAAGCAGGAAGTGTGAATCAGGCGGTATAGCGATACCAGACTTCAAACTATACTACAGAGCAATAGTAACAAAAACAGCATGGTACAGGTACCAAAACAGGCAGGTGGACCAACGGTACAGAATAGAGGACACAGAAACCAATCCACAAAACTACAACTATCTTATATTTGATAAAGGGGCTAAAAGCATGCAATGGAGGAAGGATAGCATCTTCAACAAATGGTGCTGGGAAAACTGGAAATCCATATGCAACAAAATGAAACTGAATCCCTTTCTCTCACCATGCACAAAAGTTAATTCAAAATGGATCAAGGAGCTTGATATCAAATCAGAGACAAGCCGTCTAATAGAAGAAAAAGTTGGCTACGATCTACATTCGGTGGGATCGGGCTCCAAAGTCCTCAATAGGACACCCATAGCACAAAAGTTAATAACTAGAATCAACAAATGGGACTTACTCAAACTAAAAAGTTTTTTCTCAGCAAAAGAAACAATAAGAGAGGTAAATAGGGAGCCTACACCCTGGGAACAAATCTTTACTCCTCACACTTCAGATAGAGCCCTAATATCCAGAGTATACAAAGAACTCAAAAAATTAGACAATAAGAGAACAAACAACCCAATCAACAAATGGGCCAAGGACCTGAACAGACACTTCTCAGAGGAGGACATACAGTCAATCAACAAGTACATGAAAAAATGCTCACCATCTCTAGCTGTCAGAGAAATGCAAATCAAAACCACCCTAAGATACCATCTCACTCCATTAAGATTGGCAGCCATTATGAAGTCAAACAACAACAAGTGCTGGCGAGGATGTGGGGAAAAGGGTACACTTGTACATTGCTGGTGGGACTGCAAATTGGTGCAGCCAATTTGGAAAGCAGTATGGAGACTTCTTGGAAAGCTAGGAATGGAGCCACCATTTGACCCAGCTATTCCCCTTCTTGGTCTATTCCCTAAAGACCTAAAAAGAGCATGCTACAGGGACACTGCTACATCGATGTTCATAGCAGCACAATTCACAATAGCAAGACTGTGGAACCAACCTAGATGCCCTTCAATAGATGAATGGATAAAAAAAAATGTGGCATTTATACACAATGGAGTATTACTCTGCATTAAAAAATGACAAAATCATAGAATTTACAGGGAAATGGATGGCATTAGAGCAGATTATGCTAAGTGAAGCTAGCCAATCCCTAAAAAACAAATGCCAAATGTCTTCTTTGATATAAGGAGAGTAACTAAGATTAGAGTAGGGACGAAGAGCAGGAGAAGAAGATTAACATTTAACAGGGATGAGAGGTGGGAGGGAAAGGGAGAGAGAAGGGAAATTGCATGGAAATGGAAGGAGACCCTCAGGGTTATACAGTGGAGGGGGTAGAGAGAGAGGAGGGGAGGGGAGGGGAGAGGTGGGGAGGGGGGAGGGGGGAGGATGGGAAAGGCAGCGGAGCACAACAGACACGAGTATGGTAATATGTAAATCAATGGATGTGTAACTGATGTGATTCTGCAATCTGTGTATGGGGTGAAGGTGGGAGTTCATAACCCACTTGAATCAAAGTGTGGAATATGATATGTCAAGAAATTTGTAATGTTTTGAACAACCAACAATAAAAAATTAAAAAAAAATTTCTACTCATATTCTTTGTTTTGTTTAATAATTGTTTTTCTCACTTTTCTCCTTTTGTGCCTTTCTATATTGAGTTATTTTTAGAAACAGAATTTTTAGAATTAGTATTTTTAGAATTCCATTTTAATTTTCTTATCAATTTTTCAGCATATTTTTACATTAACTTTTAATGTTTAGAGACTATAATTTAAAACCTTAACTCTCCATAATATACTTATAATTAATATATTATTTCTTCACATTAAAAATTTAAAACTTGCAACTGTATAACTTCATCCTTTAGGCTTGTTAGATCATTCTTATATTGGGGATACAGATATATTACAAATCTTTCAGGGAAGGAGAGGGAGAAAGAGAGAGAGAGAGAGAGAGGGAGAGAATTTTAAGAAGTTATATGCATTATAAGAAAACTCAGGGGAAGTGTTTAAAATTATTTTTGTATTTACTCTATAGTTATTATTTATTATGCCCTTCTTTACTTTTAATACACAAATGTTCATTTTGTATCATTATCTTTCACTAAAACATATTTCTTTAGTTTTTATTATAATGTGCACCTACTAGCAACAAATGCTCTTAGTTTTCTTTTGTCCAAAACATCTTTATGTTGTCTTCAGTCTCGAAGGAGATAATCATTGTATATAGATTTCTGGGTTGACAACTTCCATTATTTAAGCATTTTAAAGATGTGACTCTATTCTGACTTCTACGGTTTTAAAGTATAGTTAGATGTTAATCAAATTAGCTATTCCTTATATGTAATATATTATTTCCACTTACTAGTTTCAGGATTTACTCTTTAACTTTGATTTTCAACAGTTTATTATATGGCTCAGTGTGGGCCTTTTTCATTTTTTGGTTGGTTTGCAATGTTGAGGATTGAACTCAGGGTCTTGGGCATGCTAGACAAGTGCTCTACCACTGAGAATCCCCCAGACCTTTTTATTTTGAAATGGGATCTCATCGAATTGCCCAGGCTAGACTCAAACTTACACTCCTCCTTCCTCAGTTTTCTAAGTAGTTAGAATTATAGGCCTGTGCCACTAAGCCTTGTAATCTCTTTGTTTTTATTTTCCTTGCTGTTTGCTAATCATTATATTTTTGTAAATGTTTTACTGTCACCAAATTTGGGTCATTCAAAGCTATTATTTAAATATTTCTCTACATTATCTATCCCTCTGTGACACAAATTATACAATATAATAGGACATTTAATGCCACCTAATAGATACCTGAGACTCAGTTTATTTATTTTTTCATCTTTTTCCCCCTATTCTTCACATTTGGTAATTTCTATTGATTGATCTCTATAGTCAATTCATCTTTATTGTACCATCTCTGTTTATCTGCTATAGTCACATTTTTCTTCCAATAAGAATATTTTAGTTGTAGAATGTGTCTTATTATTTTTGTCATTTCTACTTCTCTTCTAATGCCCCCATCTTTTCATTCATTTTGAGCATATTATTTTCTTTTACTTGGCTCACTGTACATGGAATGACCACTTTAAAATTTTATCAACTAGTTCCAACATCTGTATGACCTCAAGATTGTACTCCCTGATGTTTCTTTTCTTTCAAGTAAACTTTGGTAATCTTTTTCAGGGAAGGGACAGAGAGTAGATATATTAAGCTTTGTGGATTATGTATGGTTATATTCATGTATTCTTTTTTTTGTTGGTGGTGTTTGCTTGTTTCACAATCTTTTAAAAACTGAAAAACGAAATCCTAGATAGTGAACCATGCAAAAATAGTCTGTGGGGTACGTTTGGCCAGAGACTGGAGTGAGCTAGCACCTGTTTCTGACAATGTTCTTCCTTTTCCTTGGACTGCATCCTAGACAGCATAAGTGCTAAGTTGTGGAGAATCTGGAGTTTGTTTTTTTTTTTTCCCTGATGAGTATTGTTCCTTTTGTTTTAGTAAGTAATGATCTTGGATGAACTTGAATTACAAAGTTTACCTCTTGTATAATCACTGCAATCTCAGTTCAAGTTAGTCTTTACCTCAGCCACGTTGAATCTATTAGACAGAATTTGGCAATCCTCTGTCTAGCTCCTCTCCTCCAGGATTCTTATGCTCTTCAGAAACCAGTTTCCCTCGCTTTATTTTTTGTTTCCAAGACCAAAATACTTTAGGGTTTTTTTTTCCTTTTTTTTTTCCTTCTGACAGCCCTACCCCCATAACTTCTGCGACTCCCCAACTGTGCTTGGCCCCAACCTAAGAACCATGAAAATAGGAACTTGCTTCATGAAACTCCCTTCTGAGTGTGTATTCCCAGTTAGTCTCTAGTGTCCTCAGGTAGCTTCTCTTTGAATTACATCATCCCTTATAATTATTACTGTGAAAGATTCAGTCCAGTCCCTTCTGATCTTAGACTATCCTTACTATGAGCAGAGCTCCAACTATTCTCCCCATCATGTCTATTTTTTTTTTCATAACCTTCAAGAGAGGAGGCATTTGCCTAAATCTGGTATTTGCTAAAACATTGAGTATAATATTCTTAGACCTTTCATACTTTCCATTTAGGTTCTTGAAACAGCTTCCTCTCACAACCAATTAAGTAATACGTTGACATATGCAGCTTTGTACTCAATTTCAATGCCTATAGGCATTGATCCAAGGTCTCCAAATATCAGGTTTCCTGTCCATACTAATGCTTACCGTAGCCATGAAAATATTGACACTTCCTGCAACATCTTGTGCATTTTTTCTTTTCCACAGTTCTTTCTCCATTTATACAAAACTACAATTCAGCATTGCTCTAAAAGCCTTATATGTGTTGCTAAATTGGATGTTTAAAATTTTTTATTCATGACAGAAGCAAATAAAGATGATTTTTTAAACATTTCTCAGACAACCTGGGAATAATATCCCTTTTACTGATTAGTCAAGCCCCAGCTTACCATCACTAGAGGAAATTCAAATGATCTTCACACATTCTTAGAAGCAATTTGTCCTGTTTTTGTTTAGAAGATGATGTATATAACATATCAAAAACATAAATTTCATAATCCTTGCCTTCGAATTACATCATTGTCTTTTCATTTTGTTGTTTCTAATTATATGATACCACCGACCAGGCAAATTCTAAAGAAAAAAGGTTTATTTGTGACTAACAGTTCTGTTCTAAGGTCAACGGCTAAACTGGCAATGGCATTCTTACTAGCAAGATCATTAGAAGGCAAGAGTCAAGAAACACTCAAGAAACCAAGCCAAACTGGCTTCTGCAGCAAACATGCTTTTGAATGACCCATTAATCTCTTAGGTCATTAACCATGTGAATGGACCAATCCATTCATGGAGACACAGCCCTACTCCTCAAAGACTCCACCTGGTCCTACATCTTAATATTTCATAATGGGTATTAAATTTCAACATGAGCCTCAGAGGAGACAACCCATTTGCAAATCATAGAAGTCTCCTTAGTTCAAAAGTAAAACTTTTACTAAAATGTTAACAAATTGTATTTCTTATATATTAGTTTAAAGAACAGTGGCTGATATTTGTCTCTTGGATTGTCATCGGTGTCTAATGGAAAATCAAGAAGATACATGTCAGGCAGATCCAGTTTGCTGTGTTACCATTGCCAAAGTCACAAAGGCCCAATTCATGATCTAAATCCTCTTCTAGAGTTAGACAGACTTAGCTTCTACTTCAGTTCTTATGTTAACTGCAACATGAATTTGACTATGACCTTTAGAGACCAAGACTATTCTAAGCACCTATCTATGGTAAGGTGCAGAGCTCAGATCATAAAGTAAATTGACACACTGCTTCATTCATCAAGAAATACTTGTTACAGCGCGACTCGGCGACTGTCGGCTGCCTGCACGCCGCCCCTGCGTCAGGGCGGATAGCCTCCGAGGCGCAGCGCAGCAGGAGTGGTGTAGGGACTCTAGGAAGAGGTCTCTCGCCAAGCCTTCATGAAATAGCAAACCGGGAGCTGAAACCAACCAGAGACAGACCAGTCCCACCCCTCCCTTCGGACACTCTGGCAAGGAGCCTGGGGCCTGCCATAGCAGAGTGGTGACATCACCAGAGTTCCGCCGACAGAATTCCTTCCCAGCGGAATCCACATTAGCAGGTGTGTGACTCCCACCCCCTCCAGATACAAGCAGCCAGGAAACCACCGGGGGCGTGTCTGTAGGGAAGCAGAGGGGACTCCAGATCCCCACCTCCCCTTAACACCAGCGGCGACACCCAAGATCTTAGCCGCCAGTTTCTGGGGGCGTGCCCACCAAAGGGGTCCTGAAAAATTTAACTGTTGGTTCCCAGATCACCCCACCACAGCACTGGGGCTTAATTGAATGACAGAGAGGGTGTTCATCGTTCGGGATATAGGACACGCGGTGGGGCTGCAAGTGTAATCAGATCCTTGGGGAACCGCCTCTGGTGAACAGGACCTGGCTGGCTGGCTGGGAGGAGGAACAGGGGGAGGGGCCGGATAAGTGAAAGGGCTCTGGACTAACAGGATTGAGAGACTCCCAGGAGCCACCGTACAGGGATTTCTGTCAGCACATAGAGGGCAGAAGCTCAGCTCAGAGGGCACAGCTCCGCCTATTGGAAGAGAAGAAAATGGGATTCAGCCATAGAACAGGGGATGCCAGCATGGCAGAGATCTGATGTCATCGGAGAGCGGCCGAGGAGAAAACTTCATCGGTGCCAGCGGCGACGGAAACAGTTAGTCCCCTGGTAGGGAGGGTGAGTCACAGATACCCGAGTCTCTCTCGCTTTGTCGTTGAGCCAGAGGCGAGGAGAGGGGCCGCCGCCCACTCCCGCAAGGTAGGAAGACCTGCGACCAACCTGCAGATCAGGCCCAGCGGTCTGCAGGCGTGGTAAGAGGGGCAGGGCAGAGCCACCGCCCGCGCTGGCAAGGTAAGCAGACCTGCGACAGACCTGTGGATCAGGCCCAGCGGCCTGCCAGCGTGGTACACACTCCACCCCAACTGGAGTAGGGGCAGAGCAGAGCCTTAGCCCGCGCCCAGATCAGGCCCAGCGGCTCGCCTGTGTGGTGGTCAAGTGACCCCAATTGGAGTGGGGGCGGAGCGGAACTGACACCCTTGCCCACAAGGTGGGCAGACCTGCGACCAACCTGCAGATCAGGCCTAGCGGTCCCCGGGCGTGGTAGGAGGGGCAGGGCAGAGCCTTCGCCCCCACCTGCAAGGTAGGCAGACCTGCGACAGAACAGCGGATCAGGCCCAGGGGTCCGCGGGCGTGGTAGACACCTCACACCAATTGGAGGAGGGGCAGAGCAGAGCCCCTGCCCGCACCTGCAAGGGAGAATTTTCAACTATACAAGAGCAACATAAATATATAGGGGGGGGGGGAAAATTTCAAAAACACAACAGTTTCACCAAGAAGAAAGAAACGCAAGCAGTATGAAAAGACAAGGAAAGAAAGGACTACAAGCAATGCAGTTCAGCTCAACTTTAGAAGAGGTAACAGCTGCAGCAGATGGAATGTCAGATAAAGAATTCAGGATATATATGCTTCAGATGATCTGGAGTATCAAGGAAGAAATTAGACAGCAAAATCAGACAATGAAAGATCACTTCGACAAGGAATTACACAAACAAATCCAGGAAGCAAAGGATCAACTATACAGGGAGATAGAGGTTATAAAAAACAAACAAACAGAAATCCTAGAAATGCAGGAAGCAATAAACCAACTTAAAAACTCAATTGAGAGTACTACCAGCAGAGTAGAACACTTAGAAGATAGAACATCAGACAATGAAGACAAAGTATTTCAACTTGAAAAGAACATAGACAGCTCAGCAAGACTGTTAAGAAACCATGAGCAGAACATCCAAGAAATATGGGATAACATTAAGAGACCAAACTTAAGAGTCATTGGGATACAGGAAGGTATAGAACTCCATACCAAAGGAATGAGCAATTTATTTAATGAAATAATACGAGAAAACTTCCCAGACTTGAAGAATGAGACAGAATCCCAAATTCTAGAAGCCTACAGGACGCCGAATGTGCAAAATTATAAGAGATCCACACCTAGACACATTATAATGAAGATGCCCAACATACAGAATAAGGAGAGAATTTTAAAAGCTACAAGAGAAAGGAAGCAGATTACATTTAGGGGCAAGCCAATCAGGATAACAGCTGATCTTTCAACACAGACTCTGAAAGCTAGAAGATCCTGGAATAACATATTTCAAACACTGAAAGAAAATGGGTTCCAACCAAGAATTGTGTATCCAGCGAAATTAAGCTTCAGGATGGAAGATGAAATTAAAACCTTCCACGACAAACAAAAGTTAAAAGAATATGCAGCTAGAAAACCATCTCTTCAAAACATCCTCAGCAAAACATTACAGGAAGAGGAAATGGAAAATAACAATGAAAACCAACAGTGGGAGGTAGGACAGTAAAGGGGGGGGAATAATCAAAGAGGAAAACAAACCATGTTTAGTAACATAAATAAACAAATATGGCTGGAACAACAACCCATATCTCAATAATAACCCTAAATGTTAATGGCTTAAACTCACCAATTAAGAGACACAGGCTAGTAGAATGGATCTCAAAACAAGACCCAACAATATGCTGCCTACAGGAGACGCATTTGATAGGAAAAGACATACATAGGCTGAAGGTGAAAGGTTGGGAAAAATCATATCACTCATATGGACTTCGGAAAAAAGCAGGAGTGTCCATACTCATATCAAATAAAATAGATTTCAAGCCAAAGTTAATCAAAAGGGATAAAGAGGGACACTACATACTGCTTAAGGGAACCATACACCAACAAGACATAACAATCATAAATATATATGCCCCAAACAATGGCGCAGCTATGTTCATCAAACAAACTCTTCTCAAGTTCAAGAGTCTAATAGACCACCATACAATAATCATGGGAGACTTCAACACACCTCTCTCGCCACTGGACAGATCTTCCAAACAAAAGTTGAATAAGGAAACTATAGAACTCAATAACACAATTAATAACCTAGACTTAATTGACATATATAGAATATACCACCCAACATCAAGCAGTTACACTTTTTTCTCAGCAGCACATGGATCCTTCTCAAAAATAGATCATATATTATGTCACAGGGCAACGCTTAGACAATATAAAGGAGTAGAGATAATACCATGCATCCTATCTGACCATAATGGAATGAAACTGAAAATCAACGATAAAAGAAGGAAGGAAAAAGCATACATCACTTGGAGAATGAACAATAGGTTACTGAATGATCAATGGGTTATAGAAGACATCAAGGAGGAAATTAAAAAATTCTTAGAGATTAATGAAAACACAGACACAACATATCGGAATCTGTGGGACACATTGAAAGCAGTTCTAAGAGGAAAATTCATTGCTTGGAGTTCATTCCTTAAAAAAAGAAAAAACCAACAAATAAATGATCTCATGCTTCATCTCAAAATCCTAGAAAAAGAAGAGCAAAAAAAAAAAAAAAAAAAAAAAAAAGAAATACTTGTTACAAAAAATTGTCATATGATTAGTAATAGATTTTATTTATATACCTTCATTCCAACAGATTTTATAAACATGTGATTGACAAAGACTACATGATTAGACTTTAGCCTAGGCTAATAAAAGCTGGGGCTCTAGACTTGCAGTTTCCATTGCTCTAAGTATACTTTGATACTGAGGAGGAATCATTCTCAGGATTTAATAGGGTACTTATCCATTAAAATAATATTTGAGTATCTGCACTATGCCAACTAAAGATATATAGTAGGACTGCATCAGCAAACAAAACAAAATTATCTGTTATTATAGAGTCTTTATCAAGTGGAAGGGCTGGAGCACTCTAATAAACTATAGATACAATAAACAAATGCATTATATAACATTTTAGAAGGCAATGGTTACACTGAATGTTTTTTAAATAAGCAAGGGAAGTAGATGAAGGATAAGATTAGTGGTAAACAACAGTTTGTAATTCCAAGTAGGGACACTCTCATGAAGAGGATCCCTGTTGAACAAATATTTAAGGAGACAAAGAAATGGGCCATATGGATACCTTAAGAGGATGTATGCCTAGAATGCTCAAGAAATCACATAGGCCTGTGCAGCTGGAGAAAAGCAAATGAGATAAGGACTAGAAAGAGAAGAGGTCAGAGACCAGATCACAAAGGACCTTGGACTTAGGCTTTTACTGTGAGATGGAAAGTTTGGGGGGTTTAGAACAAGTCACTTGGATGATGGATTATATCTTAAAAACACTTACTCTGGTTTCTAGGTGTAATATAGCTTGAAGCAGAGCAAAGATAAGTTAGGATGCTTTTGAAGTAGTCCAGGGAAGCAATGATGGTGGCTAGCATCAGAAGAAGTGGCAAATAGTTGGGTTAGGGATACATTTTGAAGGTATAGGCAATGCAAAGTCCTGATGTTTTGATGTAGGTGTGGGGGAAAGAGGCAAGATGACTACAAAGTGTCTATGCAGAGCAAGATGAAGGAACTTCTACACCGGAGACAGGAAAGGAAGAGAATGGAGAAATCTGTAGGTAGGATGAGAGGGTTAGAAAATCAGTTTGGGATATTTAGGTATAATTTTCAGATAAAGAGTTCAATCCAGAGGCCTGGAAGTCAAAAGAGATCTAGAATTGAGATAGAAATTTGGGAGTTATCAGTGTATAGAAGATATTTAAAGTCATGGAAATAGTTCATGAAGCTTCCCAGAAATCTTCTAAAATAGAAAGTTTCATTTTTCCAGTTTCCAACTCCAAATCATCTCAAACACATCCTACAGAGATTCTGTTAGTTTACAGGTTCTCCAGGTCTTGGCTCTGACACCCCACTTGGCTGCACCTGCTGATGCTGACTGGTTGGCAGGTACACTTCACCAGTCACCAGGAAACCATGAAGATGTCAGATTTGGCCCTGAAAACCTGAAGCAATTATGTACACCCCAGGCCTGGCAGCTTCTCCAGAATAAAGGCAGGGGCATGGGGGTTGCCAGGTTCCCTCTTGAGATAGAATACATAACTGTGTCTCACCTAATAAGGATGCTGCACTCCAAAACATTCTATCTTGTCAAAAATTTATAATCACAGAAAAAATATTAAAGTTGAGAAGTTTCCTTCAATTATATTGGATAAAGAAATTGCATGTCCTAATTATTAAAGATTAACTATTTTCCCCAAATAATAAAATAGCTATCAGGATCTTGGAAACCAACAGAGAAGAGATTATTTAAAGTTAAAAAATATTGCAGGGTTTCTATGTTCAGGAAAAAAAATAAAAATCATATAGGCATCATCTGCCATGGACTTGCTGGACTCAGTGAACTAGTATGTGCTGGGAGAAGGGAATCAAATGGAATTGAGATTGGAAGCATTAGTCTCTCTCCCCGGGTGGCCCAGAATGGGTGACCCAAAGTTCAATATCCAGTTTTGAAAATAGTTCATAGCCCCTGGGCTTGCTTCAGCCTAATATTTGTTGGATCTGACTTAAGATGGCATCTGGCAAGGAACCTCTGCATCAGCCTTCCCTGTGTCCCAAAATATATATGAACAAACTCAGAAAAACAAGAAACCTTTAAAAAGCATTGAGAAAAAGTTTTATTTAAGAGTCAACCAATTGCCAGAAGATGAGAGAAATGCTTAAATACAAAATTGAGAGGACTAGACTCAAAAAATGTACTTAGTGGCCCACCTGGTCTGTTGGGGAATAAATACAATGACCTCTCTGGAGGGGAGGTCATTGTATTGGTCTACTACACAAGACTTAGAAGGCAAACATAATATAACTATAAAATAGGGTAGTTTTCAAAGAAGCCTGAATGATAGTTCTTTTCTTCATCTTCACCACCCATTAAGAAAAGAGAAAACAAATCTACAAGCATGCTGTTCCATCATAGGGAGTTCTGATTGGGCATATGAGAAGCACATGTGGCAAGTTGCAGTGACACATGCCTGTAATCTCAGCAGCTCGCAGGACTGAAGTGGAGGGATTGAAAGTTCAAAGTCAGCCTCAACAACTTTGTAAGACCTTATATCAAAATCAAAACTAAAAAAGGGGGGACTGGGATGTGGCTCAATGGTTAAGCAACCCTGAGTTTAATCCCTGGCACCAGAGAGAGAGAGAGAGAGAGAGAGAGAGAGAGACATATGTGCTTTCTCTGGTCTCCCAATTCTTCCCACCTTCCCTTTCCCCTCTGTTTTATTTTCAACTTTTATTATAGTTCTTGTCACACTCGATTGCATTCACTGTTATTTTGTTTTCTTCTCTCTTTTCTTTTTCTTCCTTTCTTTTTATTTTCAGTTAATAGATGACAACTACCTATTCATGGGGTATGGTGTGCAATTTTAACACATATATGCAATATATAATGATCAAATCAAGATAATTAGCATATCCATCCCCTGAAACATGTATCCTTTGTTTGTGTTGAAAGCATTCAAAATCCTCTCTTCTAGCTATTTTGACATATACAATAAATTATTGTCAACTGTATTCACTCTACTGTGCGGTAGATTATCTCCTATCTAAATGTAGTTTTGTAGCCCTTAACCAACCCTTCTCTATTCCACTGCCCCCTACTCTTTCCAAGTCAGTTAGAGTCTAAGAATTCAAACTGCATGATACTCCACCCCCAAGAGTCATTGTTAAGTAAGACCAGGCACTGAGCTGGTCTTTGGGGGTCAGGCTGCAGCTTTTGAGAAAAAAGAATTCCTTCTGGACCGAGGCAGATCATGACAAGAGCTTCACAACTAGGAGGAAGCCTGATTATAGCAATAGGGGCACCTGGTCTGGTAAGACTAGTATCAAGGGTGCCCTCAGGATCTGCTGCTTCCATTCAGTGCTGGTCCTATACACATCACAGATAAAGATTGCAGCTAAGCCTACAAGTGAAGATTGGATGTGAGGATATGGGAGGACACAGTTGGGACCAAGCCAGATCTTTAATGGCTCTTCACAATTAAAGGAGAAATTATAAATGCACTAAACTGACACACAAAGCCCTGGAAGATCAGGTTCTATCATTTCTGAGGACTCCTATGAACACATTAAACTAGACCTAATCCCAAGCAGCTTCTGCCCCAACCAGGCTCAGTGACTCCGTCCTTCATAAGTCCGGGAATGAGACACACACCACACAGTTCCGTAATGACTCAATTTTATTTATATTTTTGCTCCTTGGCAGGGACCATCTCCTCCCATTTCCAGTGCCTGTCACAGAATCCATCTCATGGAAGACAGAAAATAAGAACAAAAGGACACATGAAACCATGTGTGAACTCCTCTACGTTGTTGGAAACCAATCAGTGTGACTACAGAGTATGGCTGGAGAATATATTGGCACAAAAATTTAAAGGGACTTTGGGGACTTCTGTTTGAACTCTGCCCTGACAACTTCGTTGATCCCAGCCCAGACATCTGTAAATGATTCGTAGAAATTTTCATCTTTGCTTTGCTCAAGAGATGATGGTGACATGTGCAACTGGCTGTCATTGAGGAACATCCACGAACAAGGAGAAGAACTCGGGGTGTGAAGTGTGTCACATCTGGGTGTCATTTTCTAACTCTGGAAGACAGCACCTATGAAAAATATTTCCTGATATTTTTACTTTTCTGCATAAATAAATAAATACAAGGAAATTTGATTTAGTGGAAGAACCATAGACTTGGTTTAACAGATTTAGTTTCAAATTACAGCTCTACCACTTAATGGGGAAGTGGGGAGATAGGCTATAAAAAACAGACGTTATCCTATAGCCCAGAGTTGTAAAAAAATCACTGAAAAATCAATGTAATATACCTAATTCCTATCTGGGTTCATATTATACATTCAGTGAGTGTCTATCGCCTCCTTCTGCTTCAAGGAGCATTCCCTGATCTCCTTTGTCAAATGCCACTCCAAAGTCTCAGAAGATCATTTTTTTTTTACCTTGAAATAAATTTCACATAATGTCATAAATATCTCCGAGAAAGTTCCTTATACTTAGTGCTCCCTATTCAGCTAAATGTTCTGGAGAATTGCCAAGGAAGTGAATTCTGAAATCCATTGGCTACAGCCAAGGACAGAAACTTCAGTGTTCATTTCAAATCTAAAGATGCTGTGAGATTCTTTGGGAGCTATGGAAAATGTTACCCTTGGCATGTGATATGGCTTGCATGCCCCCTTCCAAAACTCATGTTGCCATTTAATTACCACTGGGATAGTATTGGGAGATGGGACAATATAAGAGGTGATTCAATCATGGGAGCTCCACCATAATGAACAGATTAATGCTGCAATCATGGAAGTATGATGGTCACTTTGGGAATTGCTTTGTTATAAAAGCGGGCTTTGTCTATCTTGCAAGCTGTCTATCTTTTGCCATGTTATGGCCCAACAAGGAGACCCTCTCCAGAAACTGATGCCAATCTCTTGGACTTCCCAGGCTGACAAACTGAAAGCAATAAATCTCTATTGAAGCAGGTCCCAATAGGGGGAATTTTGACCTGCAAATCTTCACTGCATGTAAAGATGGGATAACTAATCTTTACCACCATCAGATCTAGCTCTCAGAGGAGCTCAGACTGATGGTCAAAGCAGTGCTTCAGGGATTCCCAGTCAAGTACCATGATCAGGATCAGGGAAGTCAAGAACCCATGTGCCTTTTTCACAGTCCTGGTTGTAAAACAACCTAAGACACCCTCTTCTTTCCCCTTGGCTTGTTCAACCTGTGGTGACTCTGCCATGTTACTTGCCTTCTGTTACAGTTTCAATACTAGGTATCTCTAAAATCTCAAGTATGAGACAATGCAAGAAAGTTTAGAGGTGAAATGATTGGGTTAGGAGAGCCTTAACCTAATCAGTGTGTTAATCTCCTGAATAGGGATTAACTGAGTTGTGATTATAGGCCGGTAGGATGTGTCTGGAGGAGGAGAATCACTAGGGGCATGCCTTTGCGGTACATATTTTGTAAACTTGAGCTTAGACTTTCTTTTTGCTTCCTGATGCCATGTCTCCAGCTGCTCTCCTCTTCTTCCATGATTTTCTTCCTCACTTCAAACACCAAGAAATGGAGCTGGCTGTCTGTAGACTGAGACCTCTGAAATCCTGAGCACAAAAATAAACTTTTACTCCTCTAAAATTGTTTTTGTTAGGTCTTGGGTCACAGCAATAAAAAGATGACTAAAACACCTTCCCCCTGTGTTCTTTTCTCTTTCTCAGACATTTCTAGTGGCTTCTGTTTTGAACACAAGGCTGCCTCCCTTCTAGAAAGTTGTCTTTAGCTGTCTTGGAACAATGCTGTCTTCAATTTAACCTAAAAGTAAAATTCTTGCCTCAAAACCAGTTTTGCTCTCCCTACTCCCTCTCTCCAGGGGTTAGCATATCACTAGATGACTTCAGCATTCTGGGCTATCATTGTACTCAGAGTAGCATCCCAGGTGGAGCCAAGAGTGTATATATACATCCAGTCCTCTGAGCTGTGAGGGTAGGTAGGAGTACAGGCTGGGTTTGCAGCTGGACTCTAACTTAGCAGGGGAAAGGAAGTAAGGAGAGCCTAAAGATGAGTAAAATTGAAGATATAGGGGTTTGGGTCCTAAGGGTGCCCTGTACTTCCTCAAGTCATTTAGAAACTTCATTAATTACTCTTAAAAAGGGAATAATTTAAATTCAGATGATCCTAAAGAAGGAGGGGGGCCTTAACTAATAGGGGCTGTAACCTAGAATTATTTCATGTCCTTGAGCTCTAGGCACACTAGATCTCTCTAATAGCAATGGTATCAACACTTTTTTTCCTTGATAGCTAGAAAGATTTTTCAATCGCCCTTCTCTCCCTGGTAATCCTTCAACTTTCAGCTCTTCCCTGAGCCTTGGTCTAGAGCAGCTTTCCCTGATGTTTATTCTTAGACTTTCTTTTCCTCAGTAGTCCTTACCTTAGTAGATTTCTGGTGTCATTTAATTAATATCTGTCTTCTCTAGTTAATAAGATCCATAAGACAGAGACAGTATGGCTTTTTCTTACTGTTTTATAGTTGACAGTGGGAGTACAGTAGTGTACAATAGTCTCCCTTATATACAGCTCTGTCTTCTGTGGCTTCAGCTATCCACAGTCAATTTTGGTCCCAAAACAGTATCAATGTTAATATCAATCCCAGAAATTCGGCAATTCCAAATTTATAAACGGCATGTCATTCTGAGTGGGATGATGGGATGATGAAATCTTGCATCATCCTGCAAAGTGCCCGTGTGTGTTTGTATGTGTGTGTGTGTGTGTATGTGTATATATATATATATATATATATATATATATATATATATATATATATACTACCCACCCATTAATTACTTAGTAGCGATCAGATAGGCTGTCATGGAATCACAGTTCTTATGTGCAAATAACCCTTATTTCACTTAAGAATGACCCCAAGGCATAAAAGTTGTGAAGCTAACAATTTTATTACAACATACTATTATATTATTCTATTTTATTATTAGCTATTGTTGTTAATTTCCTATTATGCCTAATTTATAAATTAAACTTTATCCTAGGAATGCATGTATAGGAAAAACATAGTGTATATAGACATCAGTACTACCAAGGCTTCAGGCATCTACTGCAGATCTTGGAACATATCCTCTGTGGGTAAATATATCCCTTCAACTATTTCTTAAGTTTAATGCATGAATTAATTGAATGTTATGCTAATGGAAATGTGCTCAGCATCCTTGTGCCATCTCAAGCAAAACACACAAGGATCTAATGCAGTTTTAATTTCATTATTTGCATTCTACGGGGGATGGATCTAAAAGTTTAACTAACCTTCTCCAGATCTAAGCCTAGTAGGTGGTAGTGTTGTTTTGAACTCAGGCCTGCATGGTGTTCTTGAACAATGACCCATGTTGTTTTTCCAAGAAGAATAAGTACAAGCATTAAGTCTTAAGTACTTAGACTGCACTGATTAAATGCATAGCTTTAACTCTAGGCCCTTAGACCTGTGTTCCTACTTGTCAGATGGAAGCAGATGGAAAAGATGATTTCCAAGCATTCAGAACCTACTAGGATCCTCATGGGTGAGCTACAAATGTTTGCTGGGCCAAGAACACTGCTGTATCACCTTTGTGTCTCTTCCCCTGGTGGAAAATGTTCAATGAACAATCAATGAAATAATGGCAGAAAACAAACATCCCATCTTGAAGTGAAAGATATCTCTGTTCAGATTTTTATGGCCTATATTCTGCCTTCTCTCTAGTATCTGTCTTCATCATGCCACCAGCATGTGGCTTTTACTTTAGTGGTCTCCAAATATAGAGCCTTATCCCCAAGAGACATATGTCCATCTTATCAAATGCCGGTTTGATGTGTGTTGTTCATTATTTGAATATACCATATTTCAAGTTATACTCCTTATCTTTCTTAATATTCTAAATTTTCAATTCTAAATTGACTTCAAAGTTTCCACATCTTTTTGTGGCCTAACAATGACCTCAGGCATCAAAGCTGGAAATCTTTTCTAGAAGTCATCACTGATTCCTCTCTTTGTTTCATCCCCTGCAATCAACTGGTCCCAAGCTTCCCATTGCCCTTTTACAATGTTTCCTGGAGAGATTCCCATCTTTTTGCAGCCAATCTTAATTCCCTGAACAGGTCCAAGTCATATTATGCCTAAATTGTTATTGGAGCCTTCCACCTGAATCCCTGCTTTGTCTATTAACATTGCTCAGACTTCGATCTGTCCTAACCTTTTGGTATCATTGAAAGTCGGAGATCAGTCAATAGTAAGGATTAAAGTTAGCAATAGAGGAATAAATCAGGAATCTCATATTTCAGCTTGGGCTATGGGTTGATAGGACCTTTCCTGAACATAGGTTGGAACACAGCAGAGCAACTTCCTAGAACATGGATTTTCACATGGTATTAGGCTGCCTTGAAAAGTAACTGCTGGGTCTTTCTGGTGGTAGAAGCCTTAGTTTACTTGCTATCAATGTAAACTTCACTCTGCAATCCATAGCCCATAGCTGGGCTGCCCCAGGTACTATTCCACTCACACCACACTTCCTGCCTCTTTCATACAATATACCTTTGCCTGTAAAGAATTTCTACCACCAAACCCAAACATACTCGAAAGCCCAACCTTTGCTCTGCCTTCCATTCAGTTTCTTCCAACTTTTCCAGGTCACCCCCAGCCATCTAGTACAGGATGATTCTTTAGCTCAATTAGCCTACACTTAGACTTCCTCAGTGGGTTTTTAACCACCTGCTAATCCATTTACTAATCACTTCAAGAAGCTAAGGAGACGGAATACTCCTGAAGCATGGGAAATCTGCCTCTTCTTCCCTTGTATCTCCCCAGCCACGCAGAGCTCTGAGCCTGTAACACAGGTTCACCAAGGGTCCACAACTGGTGAGCTGACAAAGGATCCAATGAATTGTTCTATCAGAAGCTGAGTGCAAAGACCAACTACCACCACATTCTGGGATCATAAAGCAACAGGATTTAGTTGGCTCTGAACCCAGATTCTCTATTTCCATCTATATGGTTACAGTTCTGGGTCCCCATCCCAGAAGAATCTTATAGTTACCTTAACCAGTGATGTCCTAATTTCATAACCCACAGCTTCTAGTAGGTGTGTAGACCTTCCACTAGGTGTACAGACCTTCCACCCAGGACACACAGGGTGGAAAACGACATGTACATACATACATCAGGAGATATTTAAAATTCAAGTTGATCTTTCAATTGCCCACAGCTTCTCCAAATTCTAAAACCACCTGAAAGACCTTCCCTTTTAAAGAAAGTACTCAAGTCTAGCTGTACTTATTCCTTTTTAAAGGATCGGGGAAAAGGCATTGACATTTATACCATGATCTAACCATGACATAAAAACCACTAAAAGACAGGTAACAATAGGTAGTGAAAAGAGTTTGTGTTCAATGCCTGTGTCCATTTTAACTTCTTCCAAGCTCCCATACCCTGAATCGATCAAGTATGTCGTCTTCTTCTTTTATCTAGAATTGTTCCCTTACTGTCATCCACTCTGTTCTTGAGAAGTGAATTTCCTCTTTTTCATGAAACAAAAAAAGATACCTTTCTCTTTTATTTTTCTTTATTCATTGCCTTTAATATAATTCAAACACCAGTGCTTGTTGTTCTCAGGCCCAGTTCAGCCTCTGCAAATATCCTTGAGGCAGACAATGTGCCCAAATGTCACAGCCTGCATTTCTACTCCTTGAATCTACAGGGTGATCCCCAAGGCCAGCATGGTGGGCTGAGGATGCTTGTATCACAGAGACATCTGCTGGATCTGGCCTCACACTGCAGCTGGATGGCACAGCCATCCTCTGCCCAGGGATCCATACACATGCCCAGAGGCACAATGCAGACCCACAGCTTCCAGGTTAGTTTACACCTAAGGCCTAATTGGTCTTATTTCCTGCCAACACTGAATAAAAGGAAAAAGAGTTAATATTCACTGGGTGTCCCCTGTGTGCCAGATTTGATGCTAGGTGCTTTCCATATACCATTGTAAGATCTTGCCATCACACCAGAAACAGCGGGCAGGATTCTTTTCCAAACAGAAGCAGGCATGCTAACTTGGATGCCATTGTCTGACTTTCTGTGTCAGTGGAACTGAACGCTCAAGTTCTAAGTAGAGTCTCTGTTTATTGTTCTGCAGGGGTTTTATAAATGATGCTGTTAGCCCATGACATCATCCATTGTTCAACAATTTTTTTGACACACAAAAGCATTATCCCATCAGTTAGAAGGAAAGAGTTATGACTTTTATCCAGTACTTACAACTATAGCCAGGTCCATTTCAGACCCTTATCACCTTTAGTCCTAAATCAAAAAGTTGATATTCCCATTTAGTAAATGAAGGTCTGAGAATGCTAACTAATTTGACCAAGTTCACACAGCTAGTAGGAAATTGTCCTGAAATTCAAACTTGGTACTCTCTTTCCCCTGTCCTGTTGAAATTTGCCCTTTCTCTTATCTGGTGCTCACGTTCTCACAAAGAAGAGCTCCAGTAAGTAAATAATTTTTCAGAGGCATACGAATCTTAATAGTATGGAGCAGTGTCCCAACATCAGCAAGAGTCAAAAAGAGAAATGAGTTTGAAATTCCATCTGGAGCAGAATTAATTTCATCTGGAGCTGAACATATTTGTTAGAAACTAAAATGCATCACTAGCTTTTGTACTTCCTTGGGAAGCATCTGATTAAGCAGGGGGTGGAGAAAGTAGTCAAGACCATGCTGTGACCATCCAGTTCTCAAGAAATAACAAATGAGCTGAAACCACCGGGAGATGGATTGGTGCTGAAGGAGAGCAGCCCCTGATTCCAAAGTCAGGGCTTAAGTGGCTTCAGCACCTGAAACAGGTGGACTCCCCGTGGGGATCTCTGATAATGAAGTGGAAGAGCAGCCACACGGGGTGGAAAGAGCAATCACAGTAAGCCCAAAGCAGGGACCACCTGTGAAATTCAAGGTCACAAATGGAGTTCTGCATTGGAGATGCCAAGGAAAGGCATCGGGGAAGCAATGAAGAAATCCAGGGCTGATGGCAAAGAGAGTAAATGTCCCTTCACAAGGGACCAAGGAAATCAAGCCTAGGATGTGTATGTTTGTTTGTGTGTGCATGTTGGGTATTACCTCAGACTATCTGTGCACAGTGAAGCTTTCTGAATAGGTAGGACCCCAGCTCTCTGAGTCTCCTCAGCAGACTCACCTTGGTGCTCCCTGGGTTACAATTGTCAAATCCCCAGGCAATGTATGGACCACACTAAGTATAGAGACCTACAGAACATTCATGACAGCAATCATTCTGGTACCAGGGTCATGGTGCTTATTGCCCATCCTTTAGGAATCATGGCACTTAGCTATAGTAAGCTAGTCCTCACAGAGGCCTACCTGGAGCCTTCC
Organism: Marmota monax; assembly: GCF_021218885.2. Classification (NCBI taxonomy): domain Eukaryota; kingdom Metazoa; phylum Chordata; class Mammalia; order Rodentia; family Sciuridae; genus Marmota; species Marmota monax. The sequence goes on from NW_026692881.1 coordinate 3,310,193, forward strand.
AAATTACATAGCCCACCATCCTCTCCAAGTGCTATAAAACCTCCACTGGTCTGTGGCTCAGAAGTCAACCTTTCTTAGAGCTTTAAGAGCTTGGTTTAGGGGCCCGGGAGTGTTCCAAAGACAGGAACTTTTCTTCCTAACTATCTCACTGGAATCTATTATTTCAAAGGATAACATCTTTAATGGAGATCAGTTATCTATACTTAAGTGGGAATTGTTATCAGAGCTTTCTTTTATTTTATGAACAAAGAACAGTAAAGTGTTTAATTAAGAGATATGAGCTCAAGATGCTTAAGATTTACTCCTGATTCTGCCTCATCCATTGTAAAAACCAGTTTAAGGGACAGAAAACGATGGCGTGATACCATGAAATTAAATACATTGAAGGCAACTGGGCACTATTCTATGGATGTTCCAAAAATTAGGAGAAAATGAGCTGTAAGTATAAAAACAGCAACTGCGGATTTGTAAGAGTCATATATTGTGTTTACGAGCTGGAGCTAAACTCCAAACTCAGCACTGGTGTCAAGCACAGGGACAGCTGGAGGCCTGCACATCATCATCCTCTTCCTCCTCATCATTATTTTTTATTAAGCCTACAATGTTTCATAGCTCTTTCAGAGGGACTCTCATTGGATCTTCAAAATAACACCCTGAGGTAGAAATTAACATCATTCATTCTTAAGTTGCTGAAGGAAATCAAAGCTCAGGGAGGTGACATCCCTTGCCAAAGATCTCACGGCCAGCATGTAGCCCAATCAGAATATGAACCCTCATGTCTCTGAAAGAAAACATAAGCTTTTGACTGTAACGCCTTTCAGCAAATGTGAAAGTCTTCTATGGGAACTTAGACTGATCCTATATGGGATAACTTCCTAACTTCTTAGGAATTCTCAGTTTGACTAGGAATTCTTTTTTAATTCTTATGAGTATCCTAAACCTCACAGTCACTGAACTAGAAGTCACTTCCTTCTAAGTGCTGGTACTTCAGACGTCCCCAGTTCTAAGCTGGAAGAGAAGGCTGCTATCTCTAGGCCCAGGTGGCATCCAATGGAGAAATGTCAATGCCAAGTTAACTAATTGGATTCTGGCCTCCTTATCTGAGGGCAGGCACACCTTGCTCTTCTCTTGTGCGAGAGATATTGACTAAAAGATCTTCAACTAAGAAGATTCTCTACTTGCTGATCTGCTGTTATTATCAAATGACCCCTCTCTTAAACATAAGTACCCAACCTTACTGGAGCTATAAGACCAAGTATCTCCTAATCTATCAGTAACAGGGACAATGGCTCAAACCTTTCATTTCTCAGCAAAGACCTGGTACTGCCCACCCACAGGCAGCTCTAGGATAACTAAATACCCTTCTGATGGACTCAGTCAACATTGTAGAAATAAGGATTTCACAAATGAAACCCGGACTCCCACAAGAGAAAATGTGAGGACTCCAATCAAGGCCAGGAGAAAGAAGAAAGTAGGAAAGACATACATTTACAGTTTATCAGAGCTCATTGATTCATCTGAAAATACTTAATGATCACAAATGCTCTGCCAGATTCTGGGTCTGGGGCTCTGAATGAAGCAAACAAGGGGATACTAGCTCTGCTTCTCAGAATATTCCAAGTCTGTGGATCCTATTTATTTGAGTAGACCAATATATCAAAAAAGAATGAAAATATAGTGTATGTTCATTTATAGGTGTATAGGACACATTTAAGGCAACATTAACCCAGGTGCTGGTGGCCAGGTAGACTTCATAGGGAATGTGACCCATGAATTCCAGAAAGAATCTTAAAGAAAATACAATTTCCACTTGAAAATCAATTGGGGGTCTTGCTTGAAGTTGTCACTCTCTCCTTCCCTTAAGTCTGGAGTCATTTATCACAGGCAGAAAAAATTGAACAGCAACTTAATATGTCTCCATATGGCTGTTAAAGAGGAAAAAAAATTAAGAGTAGGAATTCTAGGCAGAATTACTATATAAGGGACTGAATGACCAACAGCATCCCCAAAGACCAGCAGAATTCAGAATGGGACCCAGAATGTTGTCTCCTGATGTTGGGGGGCTATCCTTCTTTACTGGGTAGATGGGGAAGAAGATTGTACCCATAGGATTCTTAAAGTCTATTTCAACATGTATAAATCCTAGAAGCCTTGTGGAGGGCTGCTCAAAGGGCAGGAAAAGAAAAGAACACTTGGGAGAAGGGGTGTTGCTGCCTCTACTGTGATCTGAACAATGGCTGCAGCTGGGCTAATTATTTCTTGCAGTATTGCTCTTACCACCAGAAAACAAGATGATTTTTTTTTCAACAAGAGCTTTGCTGATGCTTTTCTCTGTTCAAGCCCAAACAAGATAAATAATCATCTGTAAAGACAAAGCAGAGAAAATAAAGCCATCTTCATTTACAGATTTTTTTTCATTAACATACAAATGCTTTCATAAAATTAAAAAAGAAATTTCTTGATAAGATTAGATGATGCCACTAAAGAAGAGTGCAGTCAAGGGGGAAAAGGAAGGAGCTGCTAATTCAGCAGGGCCTGTGTTGATGGAACTTCTCCAGATTTAAGGAAAGGAGGTAGAGGCTGCTAGAATGAGTCACTTGATTTAGGTCATGAGGATCAATATGGGTTTGGGGGTTAATAGTTTTCATCTCCTCTGCTAAGCTAGAAAAGCAAAAACATATGGGAAATAATGGAGTTGTCTTCCACTGTATTGGCCATTGATGAGCCCCCAAGAAGACTAATTCAAGCGCAGCAATAGAAACTAAGCATGTCCTCCACCATATAATTTTTCAGTGTTCTCAGCTGGCTTCATTTCTCTAAACCCTCCCTGATAGTTTTTCTCTCCCCTCAGGTTCCAAGAGGACATTACTTACATGCATATTACAACATCTGTTATGGTGAAGCGTTCACTGCCTGTGTCCAAGTCACCTTGCTCATTGGGAAATGAGCCCCTCATAGAGACTCTTGGATTCTGCATCCCCTATGACTGAGATAGAACTTGGCATGGAGTGGAGCTTGTTTCCCCCGTGTTTTATAGTTTAAGAATTCATGCTGAGTAGGGCACACTAGTAACCAAGCTCATCATAACATCAGTCCTCTGAACACATCTCAAACCCACTGGCTCAAGAAATCTCCAGCATCATCAATCCTTTACTAAATTGTCCCACTTCTAGTTCAGAATGTACCAACTTCAATTCATTGGTCTCTTTTTCCAAACTGCTTCTCTAGATAGTCTATAGACCATTGTTATCTTCTGTAGTTTGAATGTGCCCCTCAAAGTTCATGTACTGGAAACTCAATCTCCAATGCTGCAGTGTTGAGGGGGTGACACCTTTCAGAAGGGATCAGTCGAGAGGGCTTTTCTCTCTTACCCTTCTGATCTCTGCCATGGGACAATGTAGCAAGAAAGTCTTCATAAAATGCAGCCCCTCAACTCCTCAACCATGGACTTCCAAGCCTCCAGAACTGTGAGTTAAATAAACGTCTGATTATCAATTACCCACTCTGTAATATTCTGTTACAACAACACTAAACAGACTAACACAGTGCCTTTATTGTCCTTCCCTTGAATGTATCACTCACTCACTGTTCTGCTGTGCCTTCTCCATCCCTACACAGCAGAACATAGTCAGAAAGCTGTGATAGTAGAAGCAAATGTGAGTCCATTTTGTTTTGTGATTTCATCCTGTAAAACAACCATGCCAAGTAGAAGGGTCATGACTGGGGCAAAAGGTTCTTTTCCTTTTGCTATAGAAACCTTTAAGAACACAGAACTACCTAATGGGGCATTGTTTCTGTAACTAGGGTAACAGGGCTCTGTTTCTGTAACTGGGGTGATTGGGCTAACTGTGATTGGTTAGGCTTCCCTCCACCTGACTGCACTCTTCTGCTTCTGTAACCTGGATGCTTGCATTAGCTAGACTCCGGAACATCCCTTTTTGTGGTTTTTAGGCTTATAAGGAGAGCCCTTGCAATTGTTCGGGGCTGATCAGGGCAACAGCTTTATGTTCTGGTCAGTCGCCACCAGTGTGCTTCAATAAAAGCTTGATTCGATTATATGTGAGTGGTCTGGAAGTCAGTTTATGAAACCCCGGGATGAAGCTTTAACTATAACAAAGCCATTTAAAAAAAAATTAGAACACAAACATAAGGGATACTTCTCCGTTCTTTTTCCTGATGCTCTTGAAGGATTGAATGTAAATATATCTCCCTCATCTCCTAGCAGATTTTGAAGATTGAGCTTTCCTTTCTCCTTGATGAAAAAGCAACTAGTGTTTTGGTTGTTAAAGCCTAGGTTCTGGGTTTCGTGCACATTCAAGATCTCTTACAAAAGAATTGGAAGATGCCAGGTCCAGTGGTGTACACCTGTAATCCCAGCAACTTGGAAGGTTGAGGCAGGAGGATCGCAAGTTCAAAGCCAGCCTCAGCAACCTAGCAAGGCCCAAAGCAACTTAGTGAGACCCTGTCTCAAAATAAAAATGGCTCGAGATGTGGCTCAGTGGTTAAGCACCCCTGGGTTCAATCCCTAGTACCAAAAGAAGAAGAAGGAGAAGGAGAAGGCAAAGGCAAAAGAAGAAGGAGACAAAGAAAAAGAAAAAGTAGAGGAGAAGGAGGAGAAGTAGGGGGAGGAAGGGGAAGAAGAAAATAGCAATGACGGGAAGTAAAAGATAAGGAAGTAAATAAAGTGGTTCTGAAGAAAAAGTGAAACTGAAAGGAATTTTCTCAAGATTAAGAAGATGTCAGAAATTGGAGGAGGGGAGAAACAGAGAGTGACTGTGGAGCCAGGCTGGGAGCCTGAATGTTATACCTGAGAAAACTGAACACAATGGGGTAGCATTTGGCCAGGAAAACAGAATATGAGGAACTAATAAAAGAACCCTGGGACAGAAACTGCACAGAAGCTCTTGGTATTGAGTCATGTCTAGAAGACTCCTACTACACACATCCAAATCTCCCTTTGGCAGAGTGGACACGACCTCATCAGACTGTATTCAGCCTCTCACCTGCTGACTTCCCTGTAGGGGGGACAGTTATCTATGCCTTAAGGCTTTGCTCATGCCCTGTGTAGTAGCCAGCCTCCAAAATGGCACCTCCTAGAACTCATGCTCTTATGCATTTCCACATAAACACACCACACCAGGGTTGGGCTCTGAGACCATGAAATATAACTGACAAGGTGGTATGTCATTTCCAAGATTAAGTTCTAAAAGACCAATCCTTCTTTAATGTTCTCTCCATGCTGTAGCAAATTTCAGTTGTAACGTCATGAGGAACCTCAGCCAGACAAAAGAGAGGCCGATCTGGCCAGGAACTCGAGGGGAATCCAGCCAACAGCCAATGAGGAACTGAGGCCTCCTGTCAACAACCACCTGAAAAATCTTGGAAGCAGAGCTTACTGGAGTCTCTCTTTGAGATAGGTGACTGCAGCCCTGCCCAGAGCTTGACTTCAATTTCGAGAGTTCAGGACCTCTCGTTTGACCTGTTCCTTGATCCCTGATCCTCAGAAATTACAAGGTTATTGGGATAATTTCTGTGTAATAAGATAACTAACACACTGTGTAATTTTCCACCTACGGACAATAGTTTTTAGTCGAGAATAACCAAATACTGAAGACCCCACCCCAACCCCAACCTTGCCACAGCTCCAGAATACACAGGGCTGAGGTAGAAGAACAAAGTTTCAAAGATCTGGCGCTGCAGGGTCTTTCACCTCTACCATTTGTCTCAAGCTACATCCACTGGCCATTGCCATATGAACTCTATCAGAGCCTTTCCTATGCCCCCTTAGCCTCCCATCTTCTTTCTTTCCTCCCATACATCTGGAGCACTTGCTGTTAGAGTGCCGAACCACAGTCCAGTTGGGGCATTTTCCTTCTTATGATCTTTCAATAATAGCCTATATTTTTACAAAATGATTTTTAATCATAATTAGGACCTTACATTTTCCCCTCCCCCCAAGGTAATCTCTAGATAGATTTGCAATTACCCACGTGTCCCCAGATAAGAAAAAAAGGAAAGAAAGAGTGGGAACAGGTTTGGTTTTATTTGGGGGGGGGTTGTTTCTTTTTGTTCAGATATAAGATTAGCTTCAAAGAAATGGGTAGTTTCCCCCACTCCACTGTCAGTCCAAAGGGAAAAGAATGGTTCAGGCCTGGATTCCAGCAGGTGTCAGAGTCCTGGGCATTGGATCTGTGGCAGAAGGAAGCGCTGATGGGAAGAGGGTAAGAAACCACAGGTGTCTCCTGGCAGTAGAATCTTGGCTCCCCTGAACTCACAAGTTTCCATGAGGATCCTAGCCAGGATTCTGGGCTGGCAACTCTCATGCAGCATGTCAGAGCCCCATCAAGTGGGCTGGATCAGCCTGGTGCTCAGGCCAGATATCTAGCAAGCTCAGCAAGGTCCAAGTGTAGCAGCCCACAGGTGCTGGGAGTTTAGGAAAATACAAGCACTGTCATGTCCTGGGCAGTCAGACAAATGTGGAGCCCACCTTCTCTGCATCTGGCTGGGTGAGCGCTGGCCTGGGGACTCTGATGGCTAAACCTGCAGAGAGAAACTCCTCTGCACCATGATCCTGGAACAGAAGCTGGACCTCACTGAGCATTTCCCTGGAGGGAGGTACGCTCCCATTGGAAATGGCAATCAACCCTTCATCTGTGAGTTTCTACTACCAAAGGTTGACAGATTCAGTGATACAGTCATGCCTTCAAGTGCATCAGCAAAGGAAAATGCCACCACCATCAGGTGGGGATGTACTATGCCACCATGAGACCTGGAACTCCAACCCCAGAGCTCCTGTACACTCTGGTTTTGTCTCCTTTTTCTTACCTTCTTTCTATCTTCTTTTTTACTGTTGCCATATTATTTCCTTTACCTTTTCCTCACCTATCTTCCCTCACCTCTCTGTACTCCCCACTGCCCTCTTTACCTTTCACTTCTTCTAAACAGCCTCTGAGTTCCACATCACCCTTTCAACTCTGCCCCTCCATTCCAATCCCACCAATCTCTATTTCCTGCCACGATGGGTCATGGGGTTCTGCCCATGTATTTCTAAACTAGGGAAAGACTAGAGAGAAGGTCTAAGGGTTTGAGTGGCAGGATGCCCCACCTCATCATGCCAGGTTCTTCAAGCTCACCTCCACTGTTCACCTTCCCTTCTCCATGGTGGCTTCTCCAGCAAGGCCATGCTTATCTGCAGCCACTTCAGAATCTACAGCATAGTTTCTGATGACCCATTTGCTGAAAGTCATGAATGATCTCATTAGTCAAATTTTGTATAGATCAGAATAGGGGCAGTGATACAAGAATTCAATACAGCATGTCCTGGTTTCTGTGGCTTGCCTGTATCTTCAAGATGGGTAACTTTGGAAACATTACTCACCTTTAGTTTCCTAATCCATAGAATGCATATTATAATGTAAATGGAGTTATTGGAGGGTCCAGTGAGATAATGTAAAAATATACCCACCATGGTACATGGAATATTATAAATACCTCCAAATGACCAGACTTATCACCAGGCAACGTATCTCACCAAGCAACATATCTCCCTTCACTTTCTCTCCAAAAAATTTGAAAACCCCATGAGGACAGTTGCCTTAATTTCTAAGATATTTCTAGCCCAGCCCTATTGTAATCCCCACCTGCTGGTATCAAGTAAGGCAAAGGTTACAGTGACAATTAGAGCAGCACTAGGCACATACTAAGAGGATAATGGGGTGTGGGAAGGAAGGAGTTTACCGATTCACTCCTGGAAGAAGAACCCAAAATATATCTTGAGCAAAAAAGACTTCCCACATGGCAGGCCAAACAGAGCCAGACATGTTCACATATGACCTCATCTTCCTTTCTTTTGTTACAGGTGTTGAAAAACTTACCCTGCCAGCTAAGAACGACTTGCCCACCCAGATGTCACCTACAGGGTCAGTGTTCTTGCTGCCTATGACAATCCTCAGTCTGCTCTACCAAGTCTTCCATTCCATTCAGGCTTTCATAAGCATTGCAAACCCTAATCATTACATTGCTCAGAACTGCCACTTACTATGATTACGTTTATTTTTACTATCCTAGCCATTGAGAACCAGACAAAGGAAGCGTACCTACACTCCTCACTCTTTTTTTTAATTTTTTTTTTACTTTTTTTTTTAGGTGAACACAATATCTTTATTTTAGATTTATGTGGTTTTGAGGATCGAACCCAGCACCCCGCACATGTCAGTATTCAGTAAAGGTGATTTGTGAACAAAAGCACACACTTGGGAAATGCTGATCCTGTGGCTACAGGGTCTGAATGTTTTCTACACTTCACATTAGCTCTTTAGCCTAAAGATGCGTTTACTGGGGCCACAAAGATGATAGTACCCATTACATATTCTAAGAAGGCAGTGATTAGGACATGCAATGTTAAACTGAAAGCTCCCATCTTAGTTGTCATAGTTTCCTGTGACAAAGAATGACATGCAGGGCTCTAAATTATTAACAATTGGTGGATCATAAAACTAAAGAAAGAGGTAGGTTCTTCTCTTATTAATAGAAGCAAGCCCTAAAACCAAGGGCTTCATCATTTTTATTTATTTATTTTTTTATTGGTGCTTTATATGTGTACATACAGTGGGATTCATTATGCCATACCTATACATGCACATAACAATTTGATCAATTTCATTCCTGGGTATTTTTCCTTTCTCTCCCTCTGCTTTCCCACTGGTCCACTCAGCAGTTAGAGCCACCTAACCAGATCTGACCAGATTTTTTAGCAATGAGGTCCCCTCTCCCCACAGCCCCTTCTCCCCGTGAGCGTACTTCCGGCTTCTCCACAAGAAAGAGAGGCCCTCTAATCTTGACAGCCACTTGCAAGAACATAGTATCATTTAGGCCATATGATTCCCACTGTTCCCTAGGACTGACTGTTAACTAGGACTGAGACGTTTATAGGCTACTTCTGAAAAGAGCAGTGAATTAAAAGATACCCCAGTTCCCAACAAGGTGATAAAATGCAGGTGAGTTGGAAACTGGCCTTTTAAATGTCTCACAGATGTACTTGCTTCCAGAGCAAAAAAAAAAAGGAGAGAAAGTAAGAAAGAAAGGCAACTAGATTCTTTTTTCCCCCTTGTCCCTTTACTCCAGAAACAGTCTTACTTCTTTAGATTTCTTTCTCTTTTTTGTGCAAGGGATAAAATCATTAACAACCCTCAGGATCTCCCAGGACCACGTTCATTAATCTGATTTCAGGTATTCCCTTCCAACAGCAATGGTGAGTGGTGAGCCAGCTCCAAGCTCCTGAAATTGAAGTCCATGCCATTCACCTCTCATGCGAAGCCTCCAAGCTCCCTGGTGAAAATCGGGGACTTAAATTGGCCTTGTTCTTTTACCCAGGCAATTAATAATGCAGTTGGCAAAAAAAGAAAGAAAGAAAGAAAGAAAGAAAGAAAGAAACCACAGCTTGTTTGCTTGGCTGAAGAGACAGCTGCCAACAGTCCTTAATCATGTCCAGCCCACTGGGTTAAGGTGCTTTTCCAATGGAACTGCTGGGTGGGAGCTGAGGGGCTTTTGCCAAAATTCTGGTCTCTCTGGGAAAGAAATCCTGGCTGATTATTTGCATAAAAAAAAACCAAAACCTTCTGGCACATGTGCAGCATTTTGTAATTTACAATGTTTCTGAGCAGTTCTCTCAGTTAATAATTACTGCTCAAAATCTCCCATCTTCTTTTTCCAAAAAAAATGGATAGTGGATACCCCAAACCTAACTTGTTCCCAGATGGGGTCTGACTTCATATAATACTGGTTGACCCAATATATGTATGCCAATCTTCTCCTACTTACAGTTATTTCCTCTTGCTATATCCATCTTCTTTTGACTTCCTACTTCTTGCCACAACCCCCCCCCCCCGCCCCACACACACACACACACACATCTCCAGAGGTAAGTTTTAGGCTTAAAAGTCCTTTGAATTCTCTGTTGTCCAAAAGCTACAATTTTAAATCTTTACTCAGATTCTCTGATGCTGATTGTAGATATAGATTCATTTTAATTACCATATGATAGAATTCCATTGGATGTGAAACCCATAATGCATCAATCTATTCTCTTCCTCTGGCAATTACAAAGGATGCTTAAATGGAGATGCTTCTATGTGTCTTGTTCATTCCCACTGGTCCTAGCAAAGAAGTGAAATTTCTGGGTCATAGGACAGATATATTTTCAACTTTCTTGGGAATTGAAAAATGGTTTTCTAAATTGCTTGTACCAATTTACACTCCCATCAGCAATGTATAGCTTCATCTTCTCTATATCTTCATCAATCATGTGACCAGTCAATAATTTTTTAATAATCCTATAGGGAGGAAATAATATTTCATTTTTGTTCTAATTTTTATTTCCTTGATTACTAATGAGATCAAGAATTCTCCCTCTCTCCATTCCCCTCCCCATCCCCATCCCTCTCCCCCTCCCTCTCCCTCTCCCTCTCCCTCTCCCTAGCCTTCTCTCTCTGTTTTGGTCCATTTGGATTTCTTCCTCTGTGAATGTACACATTCATATATTTTGCCTATTTTTTAATGTGTAGTTGTGTATTTCTTGATTCATAGATATATACATTCTGCATTTAAAAATCCTTTTATCATTTCCCTTTTCCCCTTTTAAAAGATCTTATCATGCATGCTTTTAATTTTAAAGTAGGTTGTATTTTGTGTTTACAAAGTATACCCCTACTCAATGTCACAATGATATTTTTCTATATTTTCCTCTAAAACTTTCTCATTTTTCCTTTCATGTCTCAGTGTTAGTTTTTCCTGACTTTATTTTAGAAAAATCTGTGAAAATAGTACAGGATTTTATCTTCTTTTATCTAGGTTTATCTATATGGTTCACCTGTTGTCCAAGAAAGATTAATTGAATAGTCCTTAAGTTTTCTGCATTATGTGGTGCCATTATCTTGTGTCAAGCTGTGTTAAATTCTTTTTCAAAATTCTCTGTATCATTCTCTTTGAATAACCCTATGCAAATATCAAACAGTCTTAATTATTATAGCTTCTTAAAAATTGGTTGCAAAAATTTCAATTTATTCTTCAAATTACCTCAGCCTCCTTTTTCCTTAGAGTGTTAAGATGAGCACACTGATTTCTATAAATACCTTGTTGAGATTTTTATTAGAATCTTACTGTTTATAATTTGAGAATAAAAAGCCATCCTTATAATACTGACCTTTCTTATAACTTAGATTTTCTATTAAGCCTATCAATAATGTTTTGTTATTTTATCTCTACATTTTGTCTGTAACCTCACAGATTTGTCTCCATGCCTGTATTAAAGAAAAAAACTTCTAAGTATTCTAATTTTTTCTAATATTTGATGCTTTTTGTTGATTTTGAGTATTAATCTCATGCCTAGCTAGCTCTCTTATTGAAATGACTTCTCTGTGACATCTATAAATTTCCTATGCAAGCATTTTCCATGAATAATGTTACTTTTCATTCTTAATTTTTAAATTTTGTATTTTCTCTTTCTCTTTTTTATGTTACATTATAGGTCAAAAATAGTTAAATATCATCACTTTTATTCAGTTCAACTTCATATTAGTACACTTCCTCATACTTCCATTGCAATACCAAATAGAATCATAATTGAGGGTTTTCTAGATTTTTTTGGTGACTTTTAAAGCAAACTGAATATTTTACCATTAGGCATGATGCAGGCATTCAGTAGATATTATTTTTAGTTAGAAGAGACCCTCTTCCATTTCTGTTTAAAAAGATTTCCAGTTACAGTTTTTCAATTAAAACTATTCCTGCATTCCTGAAAGGAATCCACATATCTAAATAGCATGAACATGTTCAGTGCATTAATGTGTTTTATGTGTTTTGACTCCCTCTCTCTCTCTCTCTCTCTCTCTCTCTCTCTCTCTCTCTCTCTCTCTCACACACACACACACACACACACGCACTTGTGTGTACTTCTCTAGGTTCAATCACTGAGTTTTTTTAGAATTTTTCTCTCTCTGATCATAATTATTATGCAGTTTTTCTTTTTCATGCTGCCTTTGCCTGATGTTGGAATCAAGGTTATAATAACCTCATAAAATTAATTGGGATGTTTTCCTTCTTTTATATTCTCTGAAAGTATTTGTGAAAGGATTATCTATTCCTCAAAGGTTTGGAAGAAGATGTCTGTAAGAAGTATGAATCTATTTTTCATTAACATTTAGGGCAACTGGGTAAATTCCTAATATCTGATTCACCTCTTTTTAGAGAAATTTGCTATTTCTTTATAAGTCATTTTGTTGAATTATAGTTTTCTAGCATTCTTTCCTTTTTTTGTTAAATCTTTCAAATTAGTCAGCATGTATTTATTCATGACTTCTTTCACATAAAAGTTTAAAGTCCCTATTCCCTTTAGCTCGAGGGTCCCTGAATCAACTAATAGTAAAAATTAGATTCTCAGCTCTAAAATCAGGACTAATGGGCACAAATTATCCTAGGGAATGTTTTTCCTACCCAGGGTCCAGCAAGAAAGAGGCAACCTGTCCACCCGTGTCTGTGTCAGAGGGTGCACCTTGTCTGGGATACTGATCTTTCACATCCATGTTCCACCTTTGCTGTTTTAGGCAGGGGTGTCAGTTCCATGGCTGCCTTGTGCAGTGGCAGCCTCCTTTTCATTCTGTAGGTATAATGTCAAAGCTCACACCCCTAGTTTATTGAAATCCACAATCTCTCCCACCCACCAGGATTAGCTTCTATCCTCACCGTCTGGTTTCTAGAAACCTTTTCATGTCTAGCACATATCAATTATCTTTTCTTTCTTGGAACCTTAACTCTGAATTTTTTTAAATGTTGAGCAATTTCATAAATCATTTCTAGTGCTCTAACAATGGCAGAGTCTTCCAACCCTGCATATGAGGAGGTATCCTAGGAAGACAAAAGTTAGATTGGCTCCCAGGGCAACAACAGAGTCCTGAAACCTGAGAAAAAATGGAACACCAAGAAGTTTGCAACCTAGGATTCACAGGGAGATTTCATTGAGAGAGGAACATAGCTGAGACTTAATGACAATATAAATTATTTATGCAGATCTAGAAAGGAGAAAGAATACAGGCTTGGTCATAAATAGATCTTCACAATGTGAATATAAAGCAACTGCATGTAACAGCCATTTGAAGAAAAAAGGCTAAGCAAAACATCTTTAAGAAAATGGAGTAGACACACAGGAGGCAAATAGGAACCAACCACTGAGTGAATGAAAAACTCTGTGGTAAGGAATCCAGAATGAAGCAAGAGTGTTTATTGAGCTGTGTGCAAATACTAAGAACATCGTGTCAAAAAAGCCATCCCCAGAACAACTGGCCCCAAACAGACTCTGCTTGATTCTGCGCAGTTGGTGACAAGAGGCTGATAGTGAAATGGCCAGGCCTCAGCCATAAACTGACCACTCCAATGTAACTGAGGGAAAAGGTGTCCTCCAACAGAAACCCAACATCTGAGCAATGACCACAGTGCAGAGGATACCAAGCCCAAGGTGAAAGAAAGATTCTCCTAAATGGCATAAATAATGACTGAACTATCCCACTCTTAAGTACAAGTTCAAACCTACTTTATACCTGCAAAGTGGCTCAGGTGCTTTTATTTACTTTTTCTTTATTTTCTTTCTTTATTTTGATACTGGAAATCAAACTCAGGGTTGTGTAACCACTGAGCCACATCTCCAGTGCTTTTCATTTTTTATTTTGAGACAGCATGTCACCGAATTGCTTAGGGCCTCATTAAGTGGTTGAGACTGACCTCAAACTTGCAATCCTCCTGTCTCAGCCTCCTGAGCTGCTGGGATTACAAGTGTGAGCTACCATGTCTGGCTCCAGTGCATTTTTATTCATGAAACAGATCAAATTTAAGGAGACAAACCTTAGCATTCTAGTTGTAAATGTAGCTTTTGTAGCTAGTAGAAGGCTGTGAATGAAGTAATAAAAGGATGTGGGGTGACTGGGTTGTGTTTTCCCACTATTAGGACCTGAGGACAAATTCAGACACACACTGAAGTGTTTTGCTTTTTCTTCTCACTTTGGTCCAAAATTAAAATGGGTGATATGATAGTTAGTAAGCTAAATCCTTTTTGAAAGAAAAGTATTATTAGGTGATCCGAGACAGACAAAAGGATCAGGGCCTGTTTCTATGAAATAAACACGATTTAAAAACCAAGCCCTTTGAACATTTGCATCCAGGGATGAACATCTTAATTATCTGACAAAAGTCCATTTAATCACTAAAATCTCAGCAAGTAGGGCAAGTATTGAAAGTCTCTCACCTTCCTTCCACTTTACATATAAAGACATCAGGGGAACTTACTGAAGAAGCAGAGGTTGTCTGTATTTACAAAGCTCTAAACCCTTAGTTGCCTCGGCAATAGATTCCTCAGGGGGAGAAAATATTGAAAAGCCTATTGCAATTAAATATCTCTCCACTACTCTAAGCTTTCTAGATTCAAATATGAAATTTTGCTTTTGCTAAGGTTTCTACTTTTCCCATCAAAATTTTCTAGGGATCATTCAGAATCAGTTTCAGTTGTTGAAAGGAGCAAGTATTTTTGTGGTAGGGAGGCAGGTTTTTGTTGTTGTTGTTGTTGTTTTTCTTTTTTGAATGGGTATATAAAGAAGAGTTCAGAAGTTGTTGAATTAAGATATTGGAGATCTTATCAAGAAGTAGAAAGACCTGGATTCTAGCTTTCTGAAATTTATCTGCTATGTAATGTTGAGCAAATTATTTAATCTCATTATTTATTTCACAATGTCAAATGAAGACATGAAATAACACATATGAGGTTATGAATGGAAGGTGTTGTGACCTTAAAGGTAGTGTGACCTGCTAACTCCCTCTTGACAATCCCTTAATGGCACATTAGTTCATATCTAATCTACATTTGGGGAACCCCTGTTCTGTGCAAGGCACAATGTTGGGCACCAAAGATAAACTTTGCTGCATCATTAGCTGTCTTTGTAAGGGACACCTGGCTTTGTCATGAACTCTAATTACTTATTTATGTACAAAGTATAAAGAGCATTACCAGAGGCAGAGATAAAGTACTGCAGGATCATTTTCCAGACAATTTCTATCACACTCTGACCCAATAGGAAGTTAACAGATGTTATGCTTAAAAACACGTGTGAAATAAATCTGGGGGAAAATGGCTGGAAAAAAAATAAGATTTGTTTTCAGCAAAACTTCTAAGAACTTTTAATATTCAAGTATGCATTCAAGACCTCCAAAGGAAGATAAGGTGTTGGTTTTTTTTTTTAATGATTACATACAAAATTCATCTTTATTGATGTTTTGATGTCACATCACTGAGGATTCAGTTCTACAGAGCAGAATGTTCTGGAAACCTCTTGTGCAGTTCATTACTTTTAATAAGACATAAACTGAGGAATGACCTTCTCATTGAGCTCCTTTCTGTTGGTTGGTGGCAGTTTGTGGATTCAATACAAGAAGGAGAGACAATTCAGAGAAGTAGCATTATATCGTTTTCTGTATTTGAAGAGGTAGATTTGGCTATTTTGTGAGACATTCTTTGGGGGATGGGAAACAGATCAGGTAGAAGGGGAAGGATGAAGAGGGCTGTGGTGGTGATAAGGATTGGGAAGGACATTGTGAGGAGATAAACTGAGCTAGAAGGAAAGGAAAGTGATATGAGGAAGGCAACAATACAGAACTATGCATGGGTCAGGGGTGTGTGTGAAGAAATATATGAGCCATATGGAGCATATAGGAAAATGGTAAGCCAAAGGAAAGTGTGTTTCCAATGTCCGTGTGGAATGTCCCCAGGTCATGAAGAGACTTTATTTGGCAAGCAAAAAGTACTTCATATTGTTTTGTAAACCTACCTTGAGCACTCAAGGATGAGCTTATGATTCCTTCAGTCATTCTTACAAAGGCCTAAAAAAAATTAGAAAATTTTCCTCCTGTGTGACTCTCTGCCTTCTTGAAGCTTGCTCTCTTCATTTACCCATGAAAACAGCAAGTAAAAACACTGCAAATTATCTCAATTTCCTTTTTGACCTTTCAATCCCTGAATCATTAAATGAATGGTGTTTCCTATAACTTGTCATGTGACCAATCTTAACCCAACACTGAACAAAAATTTCTCTACAAAGTCTAAGTAAATTGATAAAAAGCAATCATCAGTGCTTTAAAAGGAAAAAATCTACACCTTTTCCAGTTACCTCAAAGCTCCAGTGTCTCTTTTCCCCTCCCCTCAGCTAACTGCCTAAATCCTGGTATCATGGTGAAACAGAAGCCACCAGAAGACAAATTTCTCAAGTGCTCATCTCAAACCTACTGTATTCTTCCTGTCCATTAAAATATCCTGAAAAATCTCCCACATTTCAAAAACTCCCTCCCACAAATCCATATTCCCCTCTGGACACCATTGTTCTGCTTGTCTAAAGTAAAGCTCCCCTTAAAGAGGTAACTAGGTTCACTTTCCCCATAATCTCAATGAAACCTCTCTCAAGGTACTAATATAAGATCAATTCTCAGTCCTCTTGTTCCATACTTTCAGCAACTTCTGACATGGTGGCCCCCAGGACAACATTCACTGCTGATTTTCCTTCTGTGTCAATGGCCATACCCTCTCAGTTTCTGCTGCTAATCCCTCCTTATCTTTCTGACATGTATCCCATATGTCCTCTTAATTTTTTTTCTCTAGTTACTCTATCAGTATAAGGTCCTTGCTTAGCATCTGGACAGCCATCTTCAGTGACAGACAACACCATTTAAGGAAAATTTTTTCACTTTCTGGCCCAAAAGCATTTCTGAGAAAGGCTCACCACTCCCTCATACCAAACCAACCCCTAACCTCTCACATTAAGACCCGCCTGCCTCTGATTCCTGAGCCTTCCTATAAAAGTCCCAGAACTCAAGCCTGTTTTGCCCTCTCTCTGTGTTCTATAGAGAGATGGAATTTATTCATCAGCTCTGACAATAAACTCTAGAGTGTATCTCTACCTGGTCTCCGACTTTCATTTCTCGCTTACGCATCTCTCATTCCTCGTTTTCCCTTCAATCAGTTATTGAGAAAAAGACCTTAAAACATTCCAACCATTATTGTTAGTTTGTCTATTTCTCCTTCTCTGTCAGAATTTGCTTCATCTATTTAGAAGCTGTTATTAGACATGCATGCACTTGTGATTGCCATATCTTCCTAATTGGTCCCTTCACATTTATGAAATATCCATATTTATCTCTGATAATATTCCTTATCTTGACATCTATTTAACATAATGTTAATAAAATCATTCCAACTTTTTTATCATTACCCCTTGCATGATAAATTTTACTCCATTATTTTACTTTCAGTTTGTCTGTGCTCTTCTACTTATGCCTCATGAAAATATATGCCAAGGTTTGTTTTATTAAAATCCAGTCTGACAACCTCTGTCATTTTATTATAATGTTTAGTCCATTTGTATTTACTGTAATATGATAGCATTTGGGTCTACCATCTTATTGTTTCTATTTTTTTTACTTCTGTTTTGATCTTCTGTATCTCCTTTCTTTATTTTATAGGAATTAATTGTTTCAAATTTTAATTATTTTGGCTTTGTCCCTTTTTTGGATTATTTTAATTGTTATTTTTAGGAAACAATATATACATAAAATGATTTTCACCTTACTATAATTAATGTTGTACCCTTGCATTAAAAAAAATCTAAAAACCTTTCAAAGGTGCAGTTGCATATGCCTATCAACTTTTTAATGTTTCACATATATTACAATACATACATGTACCTTTTGCTCTAAAGAGTTATATGTCTTTAAAAAAATTAAAGATCAATTATTTTATTTTTTTCACTTAATTATTGTTTCTGTGCTCTTTATTGCTTCCCTATAGGTTCAAAGAACTTTTGTTAATATTCTACTGGCAATGAATGCTCAAATTTTCTTAATCTAAAGATTTTTGTCTTCCCTTCAAATTTGAAGAACTTTTCTGGATATGAAGTCCTGTACTGGATTTTCAATTAACATTTAATATGCCATTTTGTTATCATTTGGTCTCCATTTTTTTCTGATGAAAGGTTATCTACAAGTTGTTCCCTTGTACTTAATACATCATGTTTTCATTTGGTTTCTTTCAAGATTTTTTTCTTCATATTGCATTCTAAGCGGTATGTCTATTATTTGTGTCTGGGTGCTAAAGAGACAAAGTTATTTTTCTTATGTGGAGTTTCCTGAGCTCTGAATCTCTAAATTGAGTATATCTCACAATGTAGGAACTTTCTAGTCATTATTTCTTCAAATATATTTTTTGCTCCATTCTCTACCTCCTTTCTTTCTGAAACACTAATTAGTATTTATGAGCTGAAAGCTGAGGGCTAGGGAATAGGATTAGACACTCTGCAGGGCCTTGCCAATGAGAGATTGGAAAGTCACTGAAGAAGATTAAGAGGTGTTAAACCCTTTAAGTAACATACAGTAAATTCTTAGAGAACAAAAATTATTCTGTTCCAATGTTTATAGAGTACAAGTGTATATTAAGAATGAGGAAGAGAATTCAGATTTATTATATAATACTAATAAATATATAAATATTAAAATAAAATGTAGCATATAAAGAATAGTACGAAAAATAAAATTTCCTAGCAAAATATGAATGACTATGATCATATATAATCAAATATAATTACTATAATTTTTTAAATGAAGAAACTGAAGAGTCAAATACAGGACACAGAATGCGAGGAAGAATTACCTTCAAAAGTTTGTCATGGGTATTGAGGATAACTTTACTTCAATGTTTGGTGTATGAATAATTCCTAACCCATTGAAACTAACAAAAGTGAAAATGCTACAAAATCTTTTCAGAAAGTTAGCAAAATGCTTATCCCAAAGTCTCAAGGTAAATAATGTAAAACATACTCATTTAAGAATAGATATAAAAGCATTCTAAATAAAATGCTAGCAAATAGAAACTAGCATTATACAAAATAGCTAAGAAAGGTGGAGTATATTTATTACAAAAGTAGATTTACTATAGAGAAATGTGTATTTCTTAATGTCACATAACTATACACTTAAGCTGGATAAAATAATAAATTTATATTATACATATTTAGCCATAAGTTTTAAAAAGCAAAACATTTATTACAAAAAAATAAAGACTACTCATTATTAGATATATTCATATTAATTACAATATTGATTGATTAAAAATCATATAAACACTCAGCAGCTACTGTTAATAAAGTAAAAATCTATTTCTGTTTCAAAATATTTTAGCAAGATTGTAATAGAAAATTACGTTCTTATCATGATAAAAAATACCTTTCAAACCAACCGTCAGCATCATGTTCTAAGGTAAAGTCAAGAAATCATTTTAATAATAATTAATGATAAAAGAGGGATAGCTACATTAATAAAGTTAAAACCATTATTACCTAATGCAATTAGACTAAATAATATATAACATGAATCTATGTACATTGAATGGTAAATTATACAAACTTGAAGTGGATGTAATTGTTAGATTACATCAAAGTGGTAACTTTTTCTCTAATTGCTTGATAAACTGGCACTCATTTTATTAAATGTAATGACCTTTAAAAAATAATTTAAAAAAAGAAGTTGTGATTACACACTTGAAACAAGAATCAACTGAGAAACTGTTACAGAAGAAGCTCTTAATAGAGTGGTTAGTTATAAAATAAATACACAAAGAATGTTTTTCCACACTTGCAATTAGTTAATAATAATGCAATGAACAAAAAATACCATTACAATTTTTTAAACATAAAATATCGAAAAACAGCCATTTCCACTTCTCTGATATAAGGAGACTGATTCAGTGGGGTAGGGAGGGGGAGCATGGAAGGAATAGAGGAATTCTAGATAGGGCAGAGGGGTGGGAGGGAAAGGGAGGGGGTAGGGGGTTAGCAAGGATGGTGGAATGTGATGGACATCATCATCCAAAGTATAAGTATGAAGACATGAATTTATGTCAACATACTTTATATGCAATCAGAGATATGAAAAATTGTGCTGTATACATGTAATAAGAATTGTAATGCATTCAACTGTCATTTTTTTAAAAAAAAAAATCAATAAAATATTGAACAGAACCTAAGAGAAGAAAACTATAAAATTTACCACAAAAATTTAAAAGTATCAAAGATATGGAAAGCAATTACAAGTATAAATTAACCTAAGTATTGTTGTTAATCTCTTATTATGCTTAATTTATAAATTAAATATATGCAGGGTTGGGTACTACCCGAAGTTTCAGGCACTCACGGGGGTATTAGAACATACACAAAAGGACTACAAGTTACAAAGAACTCAAGTTCTATGATTGACAGAAACCTTAATATGGGGCATTTACTTAATCTACCAAAGATTCTATTTTCTCTCCTGTAAAATGGGGACAAGTAATAATTCCTCCTTGACAAGGGTTCATGAGAACCAAATGAAATGATGCAGTTCAAAACTTTGTAATCCATAAATCACCTTACTGGAGGATTTAATTCCAATTTTTCTAGTGTCCTCATCAAACATGGCAGGACTGAGCACATAGTAGGAACTCAAAAGAAATACTGAGAACTGTTTCTCTATAGCTGTGGGAGAGACTAAATAATGCCAAAATCTAGCAAGTAATATCACACAAAATCCAGTTCTTGATTTTTCTGATTTTGATTCAGTATTCAGTCTCTCACCTCCCACCTATCACCAGCTCACACCCTCAAAAAGTTTCTTTTATGGGCAAAGTCATACAGCAAGCAAAGAGATGAAGAAACGTGTGCACAATTGTTTTTTAGTATGAGATCTAATAGAGCAGCATTTTCTATAAAGTGTAGGTGAAATAAAACGTCTATGTGCCACAAACTATCAGGTTTGCCTCAATCCATTCTTTTATATGAATCCATGAATTGCTTTCAATTCTTGGTTCTACTGAGCTACAAAAGTTTCTAAACTTTTATCTTGCCACTGCCTTTGACAGGAAGAGAAGATGAAAAAGCCATCTCTTTAATGAAAATTTGGTGGGAAACAGTTTTTCCTGCCTCCTCCACAGGCATCAAGTAGTTTCTAGCATTCAAACTGAAAGGGTACTCAGTCCTGTAATTTGTCCAAACCAACATATCTTAAGATGACAGATAATACACAATTTGCTTTTCAAAAATAGAGTCCTGTCTTACAAGTTCTAAAGGAGGGTTCGCTGAAATGACTCATGAGAAATCAAAAGAGAAAGAAAAAAATTTCCAATCTCCTAGCAGTGCCAAAAAGAATATTTAAATTATTGCAAAATTTGAGCTTTCACTTATTCAAAGTCAGTTGCCTCTTCTAAGTGTTTAGATATAGAATTTGATTCTAGGCCAAGTGTTGGAAAATGACTGTGATCGATACTGTATCCTTCAACTGGGCACCACTTTTTTTGAGTTGCACTTCTTATTTTACGATAATTGCAGATTTACATGTATGCTAAGCAATAATAGAGATTCCCTATTTATTCAGTTCCCTCCAGTGGTAACACCTTTCAAAACTGTAGTACAATATCTTTATCAATATATTCACATTGATATAGTCTTTTGGTCTTATTTAGATTTCCCCAGTTTATTTAGTTCTATGAAATTTTATTACGTGCTTAAGCTATCATGTGTATGCACCAGCATGGTAAAGAAACCAAATAGTTTTATCACCACAAATCTCATGTGTTATCTTTCTGTTGCTGTAACAGATAACCTGAGATAAATAAACTTTATAAGAGGAAAGCTTTCTTTTAGCCCACAGTTTTGGAGGTACAAGTCCATAGTCAGTTGAATTTGGGGCCTGTGGTAAGATAGCAACACATCATGGTAGGAGTGTGTGGCAGAGGAAGCCCATTCACCTGTGGTGTTCAGGAAACAAAGAGAGGGAGGAAGGGGTGGGGTTCCACTAGCACAATTCCCACTGATCTAAGACCTCCAAGTAGATCCCACCTCAAAGTTTTCACCACCTCTCAATGGTGCCGTAGTGGGGAATAAGCCTTTTATACATGGGCCTTTGAGAGATATTCCTGAGGCAAACTATGACATCTCCTGTCTTGACCTTCAGAAAGCCTCCTATAACCCTCTCCACCCTGGGAAACATAAGGAATTAGGTGTTTCTTTGTTTGTTTGTTTCCACTCAGCAAAATTCCCTTGGGATTCACCTATGTTGTTGTAGATATCAATCATCTGTTCCTTTTTGTTAAGAAATATTATGGTATGGTACCATAGCGTAACCACTCACTCAAAGGAAAACACTGATTGTTTCCCACTTAGGGATATTAAAAGTAAAATTGCTCTGCATATTAGTGTATAGGGTTTTTTTATTGTTGGTTGTTCAAAACATTACATAGGGTTTTATATGAATATAAATTTTTATTTTTCTAGAATAAATTCCCAAAAGTATAATTCTGGGCCCTATGGTAATTGCATGATTGCATGTTGAGTTTTTGTTTTTGTTTCTTTTGTTTTTGTTTTTGTGGAACTGTTTTCAGAGTAGATGTTACATTTGACATTCCCACCAATAGCATGTGAGTGATCACGTTTCCTCCCATCCTCACCAGAATTTGGTGTCATTTTTTTTTTACTTCAAGTATTTTACAAGTGTGTAATGAGAATGCATTACAGCTTCCATTTAAATTTCCCTAATGGCCAGCAATGCTGAATGTCTATGGGCTCCTTTGCCCTCTGGTTTCACGCCTCTGTATCTCTTTTCTTTCTTTCTTGTATATTTCTTGAACATATTTTTTAAATATCCATTGACTTATTTATCATGTTTTTATGTGTATTGCTGTGCATAATTTTGTGGTAGTTGCTCTGTGTGTTACAACATGCACCTATGACTTAATGCAGTTTATAGATGCCAATGATTGCCACTTGGATTAAAGTTCAGAAACTTTATTTTCATTGAGGTCACTTCACTTACCCCATTTCTTATGGTGCTAGAGATGGAATGCAGGACCTCACACTAGGCAAGCACTCTACCACTGAACTACATCCCTCCCTACTTTTAAATATTATTATTTTGAGCAGTTGCATTATAATTTTCCTTTTAATCATTACATCTGATTTGTAAAACCCATGGGGAGAGTTTATTTATCTATGTATTGATTCTCTCCATTGTTCCTTCTGTCTTCCAAATGCTCCCAAATGTCTCCTTTTACTATTTTCTTTCTGCTTGAAGAAATTGTTTAGCCATTCTTAAGGATAGTTCTACCAGTGACTCTAACTGGATCACTTTCTGCTGAGGTTGGGGGTAGAAAGACACCTGATCTGGTCTCTTTCTGCCATTGGATGAGGAGGACTAAGATGCCCACCCACTATGTTGTTCTTCCTGTCTCAAGGGCCATAAGCACCCATATCCCTCTGTTCAGAGGTCTTCCTTGGTTACTTCAGGCATTATTTACAGGGCTTATTGTTATACAGAGTGGGAAGGAGCTGAAAGAAATCATTATATGCCATTTCTATGCCCACATCATCATTTTTAAACCAGGTCTCAAGTTGTCAATGTGTAGGACAGAAATGAGTTGCCGACTATTCTGTTTGTCTCAAATTATGCTTTTTTAAAAAAAAAATATGTGTGTGTGTGTTAATGAGTAACAAACATTTAAAATCAAAGGGTCTTCATAAAAGGACCTGATCCTCTGAGAAAATTAAATCTGTCTACCTGGGGCTAAACCAAGCACCAGTCACCTGAAAATGAGGAAAAAAGTCCCGCTCCTGACATGACATTCGCAACATTCTCCTTTTCTATAGATCCAGCTTCTTTGGGCATTTAAATCACCAATCTTGCTCCTGAAGTTAACAAACCCTGACTTAGCCCTCTAATGAACAATCACAAACCTTTATACCTGCACTTTACAAACACTTTCCCATAAATTCCTTTATTTAATCCTTGCCATAAAAAGTAGTGCAGCTTAGTCCTAATTCTAAATAATAGGTTCTATTACCACCCTTTTATAGCTCAGGAGACTTGGTTTCAGAATGAGGATGAGATATCCCAAGGTCATGGTGTTATTTAGTGACAGAATTGGGGTTGCCAAGTCCAGTTCTTTTTACTCACCCCTTATAGCAGACAAGACCATGAAAATGTTCCATAAATAATGCCACAAATCCTAAAGTTGCATTGTTTTGGTAGATGAATGTCTTTTCTGGAGAGAGTCTCTTGGACTCCCTTAGCTGTCACTCATTTCCACCTGCATTATGTTACTTACTTTGTCAGGCCAATCAAACATCCAAAACAAAAAACAAAAAAAAAAACCAAAAAACTCAAATCTCATGGAGGAAAACCTGAATATGACCTTTCTAATCAAGTAATATCTAGTTTGAAGAAGACTGTTTTGCTGGCACTGAGGCTGGTGGGGTACAAAGAAACCACAGCACAGGTTCTCCCATCCCTACAAATTTTATGTCTAGGGTAAGAAACCAGAACAGCATGTTTTTAAACAATCAGAAAATAATCTGCTAACATACTTGGTAAAAAAATCTCCATCGTGTGGATTTGCATGGAGGAAAGCTATTAGAGTGCAGGGAACATTGAGACTCTGAAGATTTAATGATTTATTCTGTAGTCTCTATTGCCTATAGAAGTATAACCTTTGACAAAACTACTGGGAGAAGAAAAGGAACTAGAATCATCTTGATAGCACCAGGAATAATGCTTTCCTTGTGCATGATCTTCCTGGCATCATTGCTACAAACCCAGCCAAAAGACAGGTTTTCCTGGGGGATAGATAAAGAATAATTCCATCCCTGCAACCATGCAGGAAAACACACTAAAAAATAGATAGGTTCAGACAGATAAGTGGGAGCATACTGCCTGAATAGGGAGGCAGCCTGCTTGAGATAAATGAGAGGAAAGAAAGCAAGGTGCAGTGTTAGAAGCAGCAACAATCAAGTGAATACAGAGAAGACATTGTGTTTTTTAAATCATATCCACAGATTCTGGGGTCATCTTCCTTGCATTCACTTCCCTTGAGTTTAGCAGGCCAGTGCCCACTTCAGCCAAGAGACTTTGGTGGTGACAGTAACAGTGCTATGTATCTTCCAAAGCAAGGCCAAACTCTTATCCCTGCAGACCCTGAGCTACCATGCTGATTGGGCCTGATGTGGACACTTCTGATGAAAGTCCCAACCAAGCCCAGTCTTCCAGCCATTCCAGTCCAAGCATCACATTTGTGAATGAAGAAGTTTCCAGATATTTCCAGCCCCCAGACATTCTAGCTACCCCAATCATTCAGTTCTTCCCAGATGAGGTCTAAGACATCATGGAACAGAGAAACCACACTTAGGCTATAGTCTTTCTAAATACCAGATGGATGGAGTCCAATAGCATATTGTCATTTTCTGGGGTCTTAAATGGTCTTGGTAACCATATTCCGCAGGGACAACTTTTCACTCTTGGTCTGATTCATAACAATGATAAGTCTTAGACACTGATGTTCAAGCAGTGTATTCTAGCAGCACTCTTATAAGATGGATAGTGGGAACCAGAGCTGTCAATATGAGCTAGATGCAGTCAGGAGATTAAGTAACCACCTGACCAGGAGAGTCACCATCTAGTCCTCTTTCAGAAAGTATGGGGGATTCTTTCCCCTTTCTTAGACCTTTTCCCAAGTCAATTATCAGATGAAAGGAGTGTAAACCATTCCTGTAAGGGTAAGCTTTCATTTGAAGGTATATGCAAGATGTATCTGTGCTAAAGTGGTCTCATCTCCTGGAAATCACCATACTGATAAGTGACAGGTAGTATTGGCATGATGCTTGACTGGGCCTTACAGCTACCATTAATCTTGCAGCTACATAATGTCTCTTATAGTATACTACACAAATTTAAAAGGTCATCATTTTAAGTCACTGAGTTTTGAGACAATTTGTTATGCATCAATAATTAGAACACAGGGTGAAAATAAAAGGAAAATTGAAGGTGAAAGAGGCACATTTAGTACAAAGGCTGTGCAGGAAGTAGAGCTGAACATGGCCCAAGAATGCAGCCAAAACGTAAAAGGAAAAATCAATGGTAAGAAATAACATTAGCTTCTAAGGACTATTAGTCTATGCTGCAAACCCAATTGTGGGTGCCAGCAACACATATAAACTGCTATAATCACATTAATCATTATAATCACATTAATCAGCATGAGATTATTCTCCAGAGAAATGCCAACTGGCCTTTTTGTATTTTTTTTTCTTGTATATAAGAAAGAGAGTGCTCTCCTTTCCCAGACTTTACCCTAACCAGTTCCACTTCAGTCTGCACCAGTCTCACAAAACCTCCTGGTGATATTCTGTAAGCCGCCTGGTTGATCAAGAAGCTGGAATTCACTGGTCTTGAAGGCCCTGAGTTCTGGTGTGCCCCCATGCTCAGGAGCTGATCCACATCTTGAGAGCTCAGTACACCCAGTATCCTGTCTAACTTGGGAAAAGTACACTTATGTATTAGATCTCAACACTCTTCTGAGATCTTGGCACTCTTTCACCTGCTTGGACTGGATCCTGCCTCACTCCAACTCATGGCTGCCATCTTGCACGTGCCAGACATGTTACCTGAGCAGACATTGACACAGAGTTAGGCCAGAGGCCCCATGACCCTTGGAATGTCTGTAGAGAAAGATAGTTTGCTAGTCTTCCTTGAAAAAATTACCCTAAAGTTTGGGCAGGTCTTGCAAGTCCCCTTATCAGATTGGTCTTGCTCTGCTGTGGTCCAGCCTGCCTTGCAGTGGAGCCATTGATATTGTGACAACTCTTGCAGAAAGTGCAACATTCTAACAATAGACCAAACATCACACGCCTAGATCCATTGTGAAACCTCTTTCTTTTTAAGTATCTTCTCCAGTGTTTCCTCAAACACTGCTGAGGAGAGTTGAAGATATAAGCCAGCTCATTCCTCCTTGATTTACTTGTGGTTGCCTATAATGCAAGCCCTCCTCTGTGGAGCTGTTTATCTAAGTGGGGCATTTAAGTTCAGATTGTCAGTTAATACCTGTGGAGCCGAATTCCAGCTAACTCAGCTCTGGGACTAGGAGAAAGACTTAATGGACCTCAAAGCCTCACAGGTTGCAGCTTAAACAGAAATCTCTGAATTTGCCAAAGGAACAGCTTTGTCATTTCAGATGCTAGGAGGGAAAATAAAGCTAGAGAAAGTGACAGTCTGCCAACCCCTGTGCCAAGAAAACTGGGTTGTGAGGTTAAGGAGCAGCACTCCCAAGGGTCACAAGTGGCAGCAGACACCTCCTGTCAGCTAAAGATAAGCATCAAAGGAACACCCAACAATAAACTCGTTCTTTTACCCAGAGAGAAGGAAAAAGAGCAGGTCTGAGGGGATGGGAGGAGAAGTTCCGAGCCTTGATTGAGCCCCATTGTGGAGCTGTCTGGGAAGATTGCACAGCTGGGTAAGTGTTGTACTCAGCAAAGCACATGATGGACAGTGCTTTTATACCAGGGACACTTCAGTCAGCAAGGAGCCTTAGACGGCTGAGAAAATTAAAGACTTTTCAGACCCTTTCACAACACACCTGATTTCTGTATTAAATTTGAGCGTGGATGAGCTTTGTGTTCGGTAATTGCCAGAACTGAATGTCACCATATGCAACAGACTTACTCTGATGTTCCCAGACAATGGGTGAAGGCCAGCTCCCCACCCCTGTTTAGACAACCCCAGGCATTAGTGGTAGCTACGGGGCCACCTGGGAAGAGTGATGCTGGGTTCTGGCCTCATTAATTTCCAGCCTCAATCTCACCTTGTATTGAAAAGGTGGAATTCATAACTTTTGACCCCATGTCACAGGACTGAGCTGGCAGGGAAGCCACCTGGTTTGACAGCACAACTCTGCCCAAGAAACAAACATCAAGCAACAGGCAAGGAGGAGGGAGAGTAGGGAGTCAGATATTGTACCTAGAAACAAGCCAGGGTGGCCCTGGAGCCCACATCCTCAGATCCACAGGGTGTAGCTCATTCATGCTGTGATCAGGTTGATGGCTCTTTTGTGGACAACTGAAGACATTTTTAATTAGCAGGGTAAATCAGGTGTTATGCCAATGACCTGGTCCACATCAGTGCAGGTGGAGCACAGGGAAGACCTGAAGGTCCGGTCTACTTTGTGCTAGGCACAGCACTAAGTAGTTTGAACACTTTAGATAACTTAATTTCATAGAATTCTCACTATTATCCAAGAGGAAGACACTGAGTTTCTCAGAAGTTCTGTGACATGCTCAAGAAAACACAGGTACTCTGAGAAGGGATTCAAACCTAGGACTCATCAACTGTGTATGGTTCACATGAAGAACCAAAAGAAGATGGTGACAGATCTTGCTTGGTTCAAGACTGCAATGCAGTTCCACTAAAGAGACGGACATGGAGGGAGGAAACAGGCATCCAGGAAGGTGGAAGTCTAGCCTCTTGGGGATTAGCTATGGAACCACAGCCAGAACCCTTTTGTGTGTCTTGCCACTTATTTCATTCTAGCACCATAGATATCAAAGCAAGGAGAGCCAATACCAGAGTGAGCCTTCTGATCACAGCCTCCAGTGCATGGCACTGGCCAGAATCAAGAGGCAGAGACTGGTGGTCCACTTACTTTGTTCTTAGGAAAACTCAAACATTCATGGAAACACCTTAAGGGTATGGTCTCTACTCTCACCTTTGTCCCTGGTGCCCTGGATTGATATCAAGGATGAGTGATAGCTCAATTCGTTAATGGCTTCCCCATATAGAAGCCTAGTTGTTTCTTTCTTCTTTTAAGTCACTTTTGCCTCTTTCAGACTGTGTCCTAGGAATCAGCCTGAGACCACATGCTCAAGTCCCAGTGACTTGGGGTTCTCATCCTTGCACTTTGATTCATGGCACCCTTGGAACCTGGGTTTGGAGGAGCCTGTCATTCCTCAGTATCCCTTTTGAAAGATTTTATTTTCAGCAGAAGGAGCTAGGAGAAGAAGGCTTCAACCCCAGATCCTGCACAAACACAGCAAAGAGAGGACATCTGCACATACTGTGGTCGAGGTCAGACATCAGCCTCACACTTTCCAAGTTTATCTCCACCTTAGGGGATATGAAGCTTGTCCCTATCCTAGACCATTTTCCCCAAACTCTGGCTCTTTTTTTCAGACTACAGCTCGAATTTCATCTCTTCAGGGGAAGCTTCTCTGACAACCTGAAGTACAAGACCCTCAGTTACTCTATCACATGACTCCCTTTGGTTTTCTTCTTGACACTTACCACTATCCAAATTATCCTGCTAACTTATTTGCATACATGTGCCTTATCTGTCTCTACTGCTAAGACATCAGTTCTATGAAAACAGACACTTCACCTCTCCTATGCTTAGATGCCTTATCAGGACCAACAACAATGCCTGCAAAAAAGCTCATATTCAATAAGTTTATGGGTATTGAACTCAAGATTCTGAAATATCATTAGCCCTGTGAAATGTTTCCTTCTGCCTTTGGTCATAGGAGTAGAGAAAAGGGCTGGCTTAGCATAAACTTCAGTGGCTCAGCCTTAGTATACGCATGAAGACGGGTGTGCAGCAGAAAATATGACTAGGTGTCTGGTGCCCCTGGCATATACTCTTCCAGTAGTAACCTCTTAGCTGAACTGAACATGGCACCAGAAGAAGGTGAAGGCCAATCCCCAGGAGATGGGCTGTCCCCATGGTGTGATGCTGGGTGATTCTGCGACAGAGGCAGACACCACAACCCCACATGGACACCGTTGTCCTCCAGAGATAGCCCAGGCCAGGTGTAGTTTGCCATAATGTGACCAGAACTAGGGTCCATGTGTAAAGTGACCCTTACTGAAGAGTGGGAACAGTTAGACTTCAATAGGCAGCACCATTGATGGTACCAGACAGTCCCTAGTGAGGCTTCACACAAATGTCAAGTTTCTGATACTGCTGTTTGCAAGAAGAGCTGGGCAAGAGGCCATGAACCATGGGCAATGGCAGAAGCATGGAATCCTTGTCTTCTCCAGCTGCATCCACAAATGACACTGAAAGGCAGTGATGGAGAAGACCTCCAGGCTCTCTCAAACAGCCCTGCAAAAGTGTCATCTCTTCAGGCATTTCCAGATAGAATGTGTGAGACAACCTGTACAGGAGAAGCAGTGCCCCTTACAGGGCCACATGTTTCTGCAGTCTTTTCTCCAAGCCAGGCCCCTGGCTCTACTGTTGGGATGCACCAGGGCTACTGCTGCTCAAGGATACTGCACTGAACTGAGAAAGACCTCTTTGCTTGCATCTGAAGGTGCTTAAGCTGTCCAAGTGAGAGTCATGAAAACCAGAGAGAAAGAAACAAATGGCTGTGGTGAATTTTTCTTGTGAGCAAATGGCCCATGGAAACTGCAGAGAAGCTAGATTATGGTGACATCAGCATTCTCACCTTTCACCTCCTCTCCCTCAGCTTCTTGACCACTTAGTAGGAGAGAGCAGGGACTCCTGATTGTGTGAGTTTGATCATCACCACTAAAACTATAACTGTGTAAATTGTAGAATATACATTACTCTGCCTCAATTTACTCACCTATAAAATGGGGGAAATGATAGCACCTGAATCATAGGGTTGTTGTGAGGGTTAAGTGAGTCAACACTAAATTGTCTATCTGGTAGGAGCATTCAATGAGTGGTCAAATATATATATACATATACATAAGTGTGTTTTATAAAAGGATAGCACTAGCATGTATTTAGGAGATATCTTTTCTTAAGCACTGTACTGAGGGTTGTGTAAAAAGCATCAATTTTATCTCTCAGTATATAGAAATCTACATTGATATTTCTATGTAAATATAGAGAAATATCTGTAAAGATGTGTGCATGTGTGTGTATAGAGAGAGAAGTAAAATATGGCATTCAAAGATATTAAGATTGCCCATTTTTAATCAAACATCACAGCAGAAATTCAAGCTCAAGTCTGTATGTCTCCCAAGCTGGAATTCCCCCATCACACTCCAGAAGACTCTGCTATCTCTTTTGTGGCTTATGCAGCAGGTGACCCAGGACATGGCAAGGGTCTGTTACCCACTCATTATCTGCAGTGATCAGATGTTCAAGGGCATAAGGCTACTGCAGGAATGGCAGGGGCCAGCTACTCCAAAGCCTTGTTCTCCTTGAACTGCTGACAAATCTGATTAAGATAGGCATCATGCCAGCCATGCTGATGAGAACCACAACCATGCTCTGAGCAAGCAACTTCGCATGGGTCCTGGTACATCACAGTGTCAGCAGCAATGCAGCCAGTAACACTCAAGGCCCCTTAGTCTCCTCGAATGGCCAGTTTCTGCATCAACTCTCCTGCACCCAGGCCTCCGCCTGCTCTTAACCTTGTCTTCTATGGTTCCTGGAATAAAATTGGAAATTCAGGAAGCTAAATCAGGAACAATAATCTGGGGATGATGACTGAGGCTAGAAGGTTCCTCTCTTAGTTTAGTGCTTTTACAAATAACGATCAAACCTCAGTGACTTAGTAAGGCAAAGATTTGTTTCCTATTCATATCACAGACCGCATTGAGTCCCTGAGAACAGAATTGTTCTGTTCCATGCAGTCTTTCAGGGCCCAGCCACCTTCTATTCAGCTGCTCCTCCATCTCCTAGATGCCTTGGAGCCCTACAGATTTGGAGCTCTGTGTTAGATTTTCTATATCTGCTTGGCCAACAAGGCAAGAGTGAGCATGTGTAGGGTATCACATAGGAGGCCCTGAGCTACCAGTCCTGGAAATGATATGTATCACTTTCACCCACATTTCCACTTTCTATAACTCCTACCTCCCTGCAGGAGGGACTGAGAAATATATCAAGCTGTATGTCCAGATGGACCAGGGGAGGGGAGATGGAATCTATGGAACCCTAAGAGTCTCTGCTTTTCCATTTCTTTAGGTATTTACTGACCATGTGTAATTTAAAAGGTCACAGGGACTAACGTTTCTAGCCTGGATTCTCCTTGGCACTCACCACAACCTTGGAGTTCTGACACAAACAGAAACAAAAGAAGGTAAGTCCTTCAATTTTCTACCCAGACTCTCTGGACTTTTCAAGTTCAAGAATGCAAACTCCTCAGGGAAGCCTTTGCAATTTTTTAGAATGGCCTGACTGTAGACTCCAATTATACACCAAAAGCATTTGGATTTAGATGAAGCCGCATTCAGTAAATCCTCAAGGGGGAGTTAACCTAGGGGACATTTCTGCCAGTCACATTCCCTTCCCTCTCCGTGCATGCATCTGATAATCCTTGAACAAAACTGGACTGTCTCAGAACCACCAGGTGGATATAAACCTCCCATATAATCATTGCCCTCACTTGAGGGCTCTGAAACTCACAGAAGTTCAGCAACCTCTCATGTGCTGCCATTTTTCCATGGCAAGTGCAGTAGCCAGCAAATTGACAGTGCATCTACCATTAGTCTTATGATTCTACAAGCAACTATTAAACACCAGTTACAGGTCAGGGACATGAGCCAATAGTAGCCTGTAAATAAATATACAAAAAAAAAAAATTAGAAGAAAGGTCTCACCCTAGCAGAATGTATGGCCTGTTAGGGTGAGGGAGAGGAGTACATCAGAAAATAAGTGATGACAATTCAATATGATGCCTGTTGTAATGGGGGATGTAGAACATGCCTCCAGAGCTCAGAAGGGGAGTTCATACTTTCGGTACCAGGAAAGGCTTTGCAGAAAGCATTATCTGAACAGAGACCTGTAGTAGGAGAAGCAGCTGCTCACCCAGACTATCAGACAGTGAGAAAATCATGAGCAACAGCCTAAAGTGAAAAAGAGAGTCATTAAGCAATGCTGCAGAATGGAGTTAGAGAGGAAAGGGAGTGAAGTAAGCCTGGCAAAGACATATACGGTCTTGAAGTCTCCTGAAGGCACATAGACATTATCCTGCAGGAAAGTGGGCAGGCCTGAAGAATTTAAAGAAGGAAGGTTGGTATTGCAGAAAGATCATTCTCTGAATGATATTTGGAGGGTCAAGGAGAGGCAATGAGCCTTAAGAAAAGAAGAGCAGCAAAGAGTTAGGCCCACATCCAGTTTTCCAGGCCAAAAGGAAGAGGAAGACACAGCAGGCATAGGGATATCCCTTGACACCCAAAGGTTATGCTCCAGCAGACCTGCCAGTCAGAGCCCCAGCTGCTGTAGCCATGGCAGGATGAAATGGGTCTGGGGCTCTGGCACGCCTGCTCAGGGACCACTTGCTTCTGCAGCTAGCACATCCTGTGCAAACAAGAATCCTGCTTGTATGTGTCTCAGGATTCCAAGGTGAATGTTCCCTAAAGGTAGCAGCTCTTCCCCTGGGGGCCATGACCACATTCTGAGTATTAATAGACCTGGAAATTTGACAGATCTGCCTCAGATGCAAACAGAGCTCACATTTCATCTCACAAGGCTGCACAATCCACCCTTGTAGGGGTGCTTGCCAGACCTGGGTATAGTAACCACAGCCAGATTAGTATGCTCCTGTGAGCACAGGATGAGGAAAAGAATTAAGAGGCAAAGCGTGGAAAGATGGCCCCTGCTCTATGAGTTAGGGAAGAGGTGATAGTTGGAACAGACAAAGCTGCAGATGGCAGCCTGTCAGCAGGGGAATGGCATAGCTCTGTGGCTTCTGAAACAGCATTTCACTCCCTGGGCCTCCTACCTGTAGAAACAGGCATAGTTCTGAGGAGCTCCAAAGGGTCCTACAAGGGCTGGGCTTTGACCAGACATTGGTGATCTCCTGAAGCAGAAGGCAGTTGAAGACAGAGCAAGGATGGGGATGCTTCTCCACCTCCTCAATGGCCATGTAGCTGCAGTCCTACCAATGGAGACAAGGGACAATCTCCATCCCCAGCCCTTGCCACTGCAGTGCCAGGTGGATCTGCTTCTTGGAAAGGCACTGGCAACCCAGACAAATTGCTGAGAACAGAGATTTGGAGATTGAGTGGTCTTTTCTGAATCTCAAAGCCTGCTGGCTATCATTTCTTTTCTTTTCTTTATTTTTTTTTTTGGTGGGGGTGGTGCCAGGGATTAAAATCAGGGGCACCCAAACACTGAGCCACATCCCCAGCCCTATTTTGTATTTTATTTAGAGACAGGGTCTCACAGTAGTTGCTTAGCACCTCACTTTTGCTGAGGCTGGCTTTGAACTCGTGATCCTCCTGCCTTAGCCTCTCAAGCTGTTGGGATTACAGTAACATGCCACCACACCCAGCAGCTGTCATTTCTTTGACTCTATATTACTCCTGCCTTTGATTCCACTTCCTGCTTCTTGTCCCTAAAGGAAGAACTCCCTGATATCCTGTTTCTTTTTCTGCAGGTAAGTTTTATCAAATGAATTCACCTACCCTCCCTGAAGGATTCCCTGTTCAGGGGGCAACTCAGGTGTCAAAAGCTTCTCCCAGGTAAGTGACTCCTCTTTCCATTACTTTCATCTCAGAGGAAGATGTAGACACCTGTCCTGACCCCATCCCTCCCTCTGGCACAAGTTAGCCTAGACAATAACTTCTCATTTATAAATGAAATGATCATTATTGAATTCTAAAATGTTTTCATTTGTATCAAATTCCTGATTTTTGAAATATATTATAATTGCATTTTCATTTCATCTTTCCTCTAGCAATCATTTATGAAAATTATTTTTTATTTCATTTATTATGAGTTTCAGAGGTCCCCCTCCCCTCATTCTATCATATCCAGTCAGGAAAATGTGGCTTGTGCCATTTATACCCTTTGGAACACACTGAGATTTTCTTTACAGTGTACAATATCATCGGCTTTTGAACCCTTGATTTGATTTATCTCTTAGTCAGCTGAAATACATCTTACAGCAGTTTCCAGGAAGCATAAGAAAGAGGCATACTTTCTAAACCATTGCATTTTTGAAAGTGTCTTTTTTATGGCTTCACACATCAACGACAATTTAGCTGAACACAGAATTCTAAGGTCACAACCTTCTTCATTTAAACCTCTGGAGACTGCGGTTCCGTGTTGCAGTGAAATCTAAAGCGAATGGATGTTGCTTCCTTTGTAGACACACTCTTCTGTTGAGTTGCTTGCAGGATGCTTTTTAACTGCTGTAAATTTCATCATATTCTCTTCATCCTCCTCCTGAGCTCAGAGGCTCCAGGAGGAGCACAGGGACTCCCCAGAGGAGGTGAGACACCATGTGGTGGGATGAGGGAGATGTTGAAGCAAGCTCTCTGGGTCCCCACGATGCAGCGGGGGGGGGGGGGGGGCATGCTATCCACAGTAATTTTCCAAACTGCACCGAATATTAGCTGTAAGCACAATAACGCAGCCATGGGCTTTGTGCTCTCATTTCCCTTCCATGAGCAGGGGCTTATTATAAATCAATAGGATTTCTACAGCAAGGGCAAAAGTTACACGCATGAGACTGAGGAAATAATAAATTGAATCTTGATAAGAATTTTCCTAGCTGTACGATATGTTCTCCTTGGAGCTTTGTGTTTCAATGACAGATGATGCAGTTCTCATCTATGCCCAGCTCCGGGTGTTGCCACAGTCCTCACCTGAGTCCAGAAGCTTCTGTACCTGGTATCAGAACTGCTCCATGCCCTAAGCTACTCTCCCCACAAGTAAATCTTACACTAAAAGGCTGTGTGACAGTGTTACAGGACTTTTGAAACTTATCTTAGGAAAAAGAGTGGGTGAGAGGAAGATAGCACCAAGGCTAGCAGAGGGGGTCCTGTTAAATAAGTACATTGGCCTCAAGATGATGGGTGACAGAATTCCTGGAAGGTGTAGAGGCATAAGAGCAAACAGTTTTCCAGAAGATGCTCCACAGGAAAACAGCTTCAAAGGGAACAGGCTGTGGCCTTCCCCAGGCCCAGGGGCACCTTCCCACATATCTTACATGGGTGCTCTGCAGTACACAGCTATGAGGACCTACATGGCAACTCCCTCAAGAGCAAGCTCCATACACAGGCAGGGCAAGTTCAGAGTAAACATGAAGTCGTTACCTGACATGTCTAGGCAAATAAGCAAGGTTGAAAATCTCAATTAATATCAGTTACACACTGAATGTTTATGTCTCCCCAAAATGCAAATGTGTAGGGTAGGTACATAGAGGTAGGGCCTTTGCAAGGCAATTGGGGTATGAGGCTGGACCCCTTGGTGAGACTGGTGCCCATAAAAACGGATGAAAAGCCTAGAGTGTTTTTTTCTCACCATATGAGGACACATGAAAAGATACCATGTATGAGGCAGGAAGCGGCCCATTACCAGGCACTGAATCTGCAGATGCCTTGATCTTTCCAACTATGAGAAATA
Source organism: Marmota monax (assembly GCF_021218885.2). Classification (NCBI taxonomy): domain Eukaryota; kingdom Metazoa; phylum Chordata; class Mammalia; order Rodentia; family Sciuridae; genus Marmota; species Marmota monax. The sequence continues at coordinate 3,346,443 of NW_026692881.1, forward strand.
AATGTTTGTTGTTCAGTCACCAGGACTATGATATTATAGAAGCCCAAAATATGACTGTGACACTGTCTCCACATATCCTGCTACACATGTGTAACCAGAAAGCACTGTTCTGACATACTAGGATTGGGAGGCATGCTCCTAAATTTCATCTATTCCTAAGTGTCTCCAGAAACAGTCATCAGAAAAATGATATAGTGATCAAATTAGTTTCAGTTGGGAAACTTTATCCTGGAAATTCACAAGGCCTGTTATAATATATATATATATATATATATATATATATATATATATATATATATATATATATATATTTTAGAGAGAGAGAGAGAGAGAAAGAGACACATATATGTCATATATGTGTGTGTACATATATATGTGTATATATATATATATACATATATACACATACGTATACATATATACCAGGGAGAGGTCCTCTAACCCTTCCTCTCTCTCTCTCTCTCTCTCTCTCTATATATATATATATATATATATATATATATATATATATAGACACACTATCTTTATTATTATTTATTTATTTTTATGTGGTGCTGAGGATCAAACCCAGGGCCTCAGGCATGAGAGGCAAGTGCTCTACCACTGAGCTACAACCCCAGCCCAAGGCCTGTTATAATCTTAAAGGTTCCGAGAGGGTCTGAAATAAAGAAGGAATACCATTGAACTTTTAGTTCAGTGGTTCTCAGATTGTTTGGCCACAAAGAATCTTTTTCAATAAATACTCATTAACATCAGACAGAATATAAAATACAATTGGGGAAATACTGCTCTAAAAAACTTGCCATATCAAAGGGTTTGCCATACTACATTCTGTGCTCAGTGTAGTCCCAGCAGGAAATTAACAAAAAAAAAAAAAGATTTCTAAGTATGCCCTGTTTTATTGAATGAGTGGGACTCGGCAGGGTAAAAGAATAAAGCAAAATTGTCCCTTCTCACCAGATAGGTTCCAAACCTGCTCAGTCAAACCATATATCTTTGTCCTGTAATAAAAAATCTCAGTCAGTTCCCAGAGCTTTCTTGGTCATTTATAAGTATTGACTAATGTCTCTTGTACAGGAGGAAAAAATCCAATCACATTGAATATCAAAACTCCAGTCTCTCATCCCATTGAAAACTTCTCTCCCTCAGTCACCACCACATCAGAGCCAAAGAGAAAGCCTCTGTCAGAGATGGAATGCAGTCTTTTTGCTTTTCTTATTTTAACTGTAGCTTTTCCATTATCCCCGAACCCCCACCCCATGTGCTATGCTGCTTCCATCTCTTCTGATGTTGGGGAAGAAAGAAGAGCAAGAGAGAAGTCAAGCTTGTCTAACTGTCCCATATGCTTTCTGCTTTCTCTGGTCTTCTCTGGTATTTAAATGCTCTTAGTCATGGGCAGACACCCAAACACTGGGTCTTTTTACCTGTAGGGGCACTTTTAGGGGTTCTTCAGAGACACCCCCCAAAATGCCAAAGGTAATATTATTGCCTGTTCTGCTGGGCAGTATGACTGTTTCCTAAGCTCCTGGTCTCCAGCATTCCACCAGGGAGAGGTCCTCCAACCCTTCCAGGTGGTGCCTTGCTGGGAGCCATTAGCCAAGTAGGTATGACAACTTCCTTGCCAGCATACCCCATGTTGCTTAGTGGAAGGACTCGTGGAAATAGGACATTTTGCAGTGACATTGCATGTAGTGACCTTGCTCAACGACCAGGGCGGATTAGGGTGTTCCCGGTTTAGGATAATCGGGTTTAGGGCGTTCCCGGTTTAGGTTCCAGGTTTAAGGTTTAAGATTATTCCTGCTGGGAATAGGGTGTATCCTGCTGCCTGAGTTCCCCTTGAGTTCTCACGGGATTCAGACAGTATTTTTTTGGGGAGACAGAAGCCCAGTGGTGGTGGATTTGGGCAGAGAACGTGGATTTCCCCAGAACGTGATTGTAGACGGCTGGTGTGAGTTCGGGAATAAAGTGCCTTTGATATGGCAAGTTTTTTTAGAGCAGTATTTCCCCAATTGTATTTTATATTCAAACAGCTGTTTGAATCTACAAGCTGTGTGGTGGCTCGTGATTGTGTGCCCAGCCAGACTGCGGCATTTGTGCCCAGCCAGACTGCGGCAGTGCCTCTTGGGTGAAAAACCTTAAAGGTGCTCAAAAACTGTCTCATCTCTAAGGAACCCACATCTGCCACTGATTCCCTCTCCTATTTCCCAGCACAAACAACTAGGGCAACCCTAGAAAGCTTGCCACTGCTCTGAATCAACAGGAGCAAGGACTTCCCACAGTTGGGGTGCTCAGTGTCTCATCCTGTAGGGAGACTCTGGGTGGAACAACACACCCATGATATCCCCCACTGAGTGTCAAAGACAGGGAAGGCCCTATTTAACATCCCAATCCAGAAATGAGCACATATTGCTTTACGCTAATTTGTCTTCTGTTGTAGTTTGTCTCTGATCAAGGAAAACATCAGTATTTGCAAAGCTACTTGTCCCAGAAGGGATAACAAAGAGCCCCAGCTCTACCTGACTCTTTCCTATACTCTGTGGGTCCATTTTGGACATTTCACATCACCCCCTAGTCTAATTTCCCTAGATATAAGACAGAATTAAAAAAAAAAAAAACTCTATTTACCTCTCTTAACTATGGTGAGATACTCATGAGACACACAAAGCAAGGACTTTGGAATCTACTACAAAGAAGTGGGCCTCCTTCAAAGTACTAACATAGTATTAATAGAATTGGTTAGTCTTTTCTGGGTCATAAAAGTTTGGTGATCAAGCATCCTGATAGCCCTGGTGGACAAACTTTTTCATAGATAGTGGTCATTCTTGGTGGGAGAAGAGGAGTCAGGGGAGAGCAGGTAGCATCTTGAGGGCCACGGGCAGAACACTGAGATCAGCTTGATGGGGGAGGATCAGCTAGTACTGCAGTTCCACCTGGCCTACCATAGAGGCTGTGGCACAAAACAGGATGATGACCTAGTTCTGGTTTTGTCAGTCATGAAGATGTGAGGCTTTATATCCCTATCCCTCACTGGAATCCATCCTATATCTGTGAAACAAAAGCACAACACCAGGCCAAAAGTTTCAAACTCTTTTGCTAGTAGAATTCTTTTTTTAATTGGACATTTTTTGAAAACCTAGTATATGACATTAAACATATTTCTCATCACACATTTGGTTTTTGTTGTTACTATTGTTCCGTCTTGTTTTATTTAGTTTGGTTTTTTGGTTTGCTTGCTTGTTTTGGAGATGGGGGTCTCATTTTGTTGCCCAAGTTGGTCTCAAATTCAAGATCCTCCATTTCTACCTACCAAATATCTGGGATTATAGGTATGTGTCACTGCAATCAATTTCTTCATAAAATTTCTTCATAAAAATTTAAATGGCTACCAATGATGAAAAATTTGTCTCCAAATTTTGTAAAAATCTGTTAAGGGGTGTTGTTTCAATCAGTCACTCAGAAAATAGTCCTACCACGTGCCAGGCACAATAATTGGCAAGGTGTCAACAATGTACTACCAGTCGCATGCCCAGCCTAGTCCCTGCCCTCCTAGATTTACAGTCACTTGGGCAAGCCAGATACAACATATGCAGTTACAGTGCAGCAAGACAAACAGTTCAGATTTGTTCAAACAGGCAGATTTTTGAAACACCTCAGAGTAGATTTTAACCCAGCTTTGGCACTGTGAAGAAGTTGTGATTGATGTTCCAGAGAAATTGGATCTATGGGTTGTGTTAGAATTAACTCATCACTGGACGGAGGAGACTTTTCCCAGTAGAAAGCCTCACACATACAGAGGACCAGAATTCTGAGGCAGCAAGATTTTTGAAGGGCTGATTAAAGGTTGGTTCAAATATAGGAAGAAACAACTTGAGGGTAAAAGATGGGACCATGAGTTAATTGCATAGATCACAAAAGGTCATTTGGGAAATGCTAAAAAAGCTGGGCTTCATCCTTGGTGCCTTGAGAAACCATTGATAAATTTTAAGCACTTTAAGAATCACTAGTCTGAGTGATTCTCCCAAGGCATTCTCCATACTAATGCTTGCAATAACAAATTTCATTAGGTCTAACCAATAAATTCTTGCACGTGAATTGAGCCATCCAACAAATATTTGCCAAATGAAATTAAAATGATTATTTAAATCAAAAAGACTTAGTGAAACATCTTTTGGGGGGAACCAAGATAAAAGTAAACCGATTTCTAGCAGAAAATCCAATTTATATATTTCAAAGGATAGCCTTACATCTCCAGTGGAGGAAAACAAAGAAAGGAAAAGATTCAGAAGGGAGAAGCCCAGGAAAAGAAGGACATTGCCACATGACACGATGCTAGTGAGGACTGAAACACTGTGGGGCTGAGACACAAAAGATAGCAGATGAGCTTGAGGACTACAAAGCATTTGGCAAGATTAATTATGATGCTGAACTCCAAGCCTCTGAGTGAGCCTCTCCTAATCTCACCCCACCCAAAGTCAGTCAGTGGGGAACACAGACACTTCCCCCCTAGGAATAGAACAGAGAAGGTAGGCCCTAAGACAAGCTGGGAAGCATCTCAGAGAGGTATTAAATCTCAGAAGAGACAGTAAAACTTATATGCAAAAGATGAACTACCAGCACCCAGTTTTGATTGGCTATTACATAATAAACCTCCAAAAGAACCCTACCTCATAGCTCATTTGCCCTTCTACAGTGTTATGGTTTGGACATCAAATGTCCTTCAAAGGCCATGTGTTGAAAGCTTGGTCCTCAGGCTGTGGAGCTATTGGAAGACGGTGGAACCTTCAGAAGGAAGGGCCTATTCGGAGGAAGTTAGGCCACTGGGGATGTGACTTTGAAGGGGCTATTTGGATGCTAACCCCTTCTCTCTGTCTCTCTGCTTCTTGTCCACCATGAGGTGAACAGTCTCTTCTACGATATGCTCCCACCACTATGCTGTACATTGCAGCCATAGTCCCAAGGTGACAGGGCCAAGCAACCATGGACTGAAACCTAACCTCTGTAATCACGAGCTCAAATGTCTTTCCTCCTTTCAAGTAGTTTGTCTCAGGTATTGTCACAGCAATAGAAGGCCAACCGAACACATAATAGTAACCTCCCACATTTATTAAGACGTGTCCAGGGGGCTTGCTCTAGTCAATGGGACATCAGCAGACTGATGCAAGCAGGGGCTTGTCACCTTAGAATGATCCCTCTTGAAACTACTATAAGAAGTTTACTATAAGAAGACCTAAACAACTCTGTTGGAGAAAAAAGCCATGTGAAGGGGTTGTGGAGAATGATAATGCATGAAGGAGGAAGCTACAGGGAAAATAAGTTCAGTGCCCCAGAAAATTGCAGCCACTTAGGGATACCAGCCAATGTGACATAAGACAGAAACAGCCTTGTCAATCTCGGCATCATGAAACATAATTGTAAGCCACTAAACTTTGCACTGATTTGTTATGTAACAATAGGACTAGAAAGAAATGCAAACTAAGGAGGCGTGTGTGATCAAAACATGAAGCATATACTTGGAAGTTCCAGCATTAGTCCAATAGGAATTTCAGAAAGAGAATACAAGAGAATGGAGGGGATACAGTAATCAGAAAAAATAACATGAAAGTTTCCCAGAACTAGATAAAGAATATGTCAATCTAAAAGGACTCTCCGAGTACTAAACAGATTGGAAAGAAAAAAAATTGTGCATCTAGAACACAATGATCCTATTTCAAAACTCCAATGATAAATATAGAGAAAAACCTTCAAAAACTTCCATAGATTTAAAAGAATGCCACCCATAGTGGGATTAAAAATCAAACTGCAGTAGTTTCTTCCATAAGAACATTAGATACCAAGAAAATAATTGTTAGCCTAATGGCAGCCATCTTCCTTTTCCCCAACCCCACTTTATGAATACTGTTCTTATTCCCAAGAAATAGAAAGTGGCCTGAGATAAAACCTACAGGTCTGGATACCAGCTGGTCTCTCCCTGTTCTCTCACTGAGAGATAGGAAACAACTTACAGGCCACCGTGATGGGGATGTACTGGTTTCCCTGTTCTCTCCTTGAGAAGATAAAGGGTCATGCCGGTTTCCCTGTTCCCCGTCTGAGAGAGAGGAAAACTGCAGGTCTCTGTTCCCAAGAAACAAACTTGCCTTCCACAAGATCAGGGATGCTCACTATGTCAGTCAAGACTAAACCTGCCACTAGCGCACAGCCATGATTCTAGCCTATAAAAGGTAACATTCAAGGCAGAGTTGCTCCTATTCTCCCTCCTTGCTACTGCTCTCCCTCTCTTTGCGCAGAGCAGACTTGTCAGCCTCCTGACAATAAGCCCGCTTCCTACCCCAGGGGTGTATGTGATTAGTCCTGCACCACTTTTCTTTCAATAATGATAGCAATAAAGAAATAATTCTTCAAAATTCTAAGAGAAGTTATTTTGAACCTGAAATCTCATATCCAGCCAAACTAATAATAAAGAAGAAGAAATACAGAGGCATCTGGTCACGCATGGGTTCATGAAGGTATCTCCTCATGCAACATCTCTAGGGAATTGAGTATATAGTAGAAAAATGACTACAAGTAAGAAAGTGATGTGAGATAGAAGAAATAAATGAAAAATAAAGCCTGTGATTAAGTATAAATAGCCATTCACTCAAAATTTACAAAATAACAAAAAAAAAAGTTGACAAGTTACTTACTCTAAAGTTAAAATCTTAGATAATCTCAAAATGAAATATGGGCATGAAGAAGAGCCCTGAAAGAAAAGGAGGAAAGCAAAAACCTGTTGAGCCTGAGGAGGGAAGGTCACCAGGTAAAGTCTTTGAAGGACATAGATCCAAAGGGGAAAAAGGATATAAAGAACATGCAGGTTATTCAAGGGAATTAGTAGAGCAGAGGAAGTGACAAATGGACTTTTTTTAAAGTGGCAACAATGAGTTTAAACTTTGCAAAGAATGATATGACTGGCTTTTCTTCTCCCATTCACTCATTAATTGGTATTTTTGAAAGTTCATCTATATCTGCTGTTAATGGAACACACTTAAAAGAAAAAGAGGAAGGATATTTAAAAGTACACACACAAAAATGTATGTGCAGGTTAAATATTCCTAACCCCAAAATAGGAAGTGTTAAATGTTCTAAAATATGAAATTTTTTGAGCATTGACATGATGCCATAAGTGAAGAATTCCATACCTGACCTCATGCGATGTGTCACAGTTAAAACACAGTTGCACTAAAAATATAGTTTCGAATTACCTTCAGGCTACTTTGTACAAGATGTACATGAAACATAAATGAAATTTTTGTTGAGATTTGGGTCCTATTCATAATATACCTCATTATGTATATGTAAATATGCCAAAATATAAAAAAAATCAAAATTCAAACTTCTGGTCCCAAGCATTTTGGATAAAATATATTTGATTTCTATCAAATAAGCTAATGAATTTATCTGCCTGGGGATCAAGGATGCAATAGGAATTGCCTTTAAAATGGCAATTTGATGCAGCATCTCAGCTTTGTTATGTTTGTTGTCAAAACACTGGGGTATATTGGCAAATATATATATATATAATCAAAACTGAGGAAACACCCAATGATATTTTGCTCAAATTGGAATACTTATAAGGGAACCAAAGTATGCCAAGAAACCATAACCTCCATGTAGCAGGACCTGTCTTCTTCTTACAAGAGAAATACATCAAGGGCTGCAAATGGAGGGTACTAGGAGTTCTTCCCTCAGCATCCACCGAATTTTGTGCCACCATCCTACCAAAATCACTGACTTGTCTGCAAATGAGATTGGTGATTAATGAATCCTCTTCGTAGCCTTCCTGGGTCCCCAGAGCAGCATTTATGGTTTACTGGTTAATATCATGAGGTGCAAATAGTGATTGTCAGGTTTTGGTAATTGATTCAAAGCTAAAATGCATAGTGAGAGTTAAACAAAATATTCTCAGACAAGATTTGGCCTAACAATCATTGTTTAAAAGAAAGAGGAAAGGGCACTGGGCACTAAAATGGAGAAAATTAAATTCCATGCATGTATGATTATGTCAAAATGAACCCAACTATATAACTATAATGCACTAATAAAGAATTTAAATTAAAAAAAATATAGATATTTGGCCTTTGTTGAAACAACAGAGATCTGACTGCTTTGGGCTAATATTTCCAAAAGGCAACAGCCATATTGAACAGCCAGTGGCCCTCTTTACAAAGAGGATGCACCACCCATCTATTGTTGGGCCCTGAGCATCTCCGGTCTGACAGCTAGCCTCCAGCCTAACAGATCTTAAGAGCTTACAGCTCTCACCTCTCATAGACTCTCCAATTAGGAAAGGGTCAGAGATGCCTAATCCAAGCCCCATCACTTACTACCAAGGAGACAGAGGCCTTGCTTTAGACAGTTTTGTGTTGCTATGAAAATAAAATACGTAGGAAGGAGGTCTACTTATCTCATGGAGAGCCATGAGCATGGTGCCAGCACTTGTTCACCTTGTGGTTGGGCCTCATGCTGGGTCTCAAAGTGAAAGAGTGAAAGGGAAGGGGTGCATGGGAAGAGCAACTGCATAAGAGAGACCAAGGAGAGGTTGACCCACTTTAAAACACCCCCCTCAGAGTCAATAATCCAGTCATATGAGACTTAATCCAGGCTTTCCAGAAAAACATTCATCTATTCATGAAGGTTTGCCCCATGACCCAATCACCTCTCACTAGGCCCTACCTCTCTGTACCCTTACACTGGTATTACAGTTGGGATCTGGAATAACCCTCAGAAGCTCATGTGTTAAAGACTTGGTCCTCAACTGGTGGTACTGTGGGAAGTGACAGAGACTGGAGGTGGGAACTAGTGGGAGGAGGTGGGTTCCTAAGGGTATATCCTAGAAGGGTATAACTTATCCCTGTGCCCCTTTCACACTCTCCTCCTGGTTCCTAGCTGACACATGGTAAGCAGTTTACTCCACAACATGTACCCTGCCATGATGTTCTTCCTTACCACAGGCCCATAGTAATGGGGCCAAATGACCATGGACTGAAACCTCTGAAACCATGAGCCAAAATAAATTTTTCCTACCTTACGTTGATTTTCTCAAGTATTTTGTCATTGCAATGAAAAGTTAACTAACACATTTGGGGGCCAAGCTTTCAGCACATGAACTTTTAGGTGACAAATCATATCAAAACCATAGCAAGTCCAGAGAGAGAAATGACTACACGTGTTAACACTGTGCACAGCACCACACAAGGCCAGTGCCCACATCATCCCACTATAAGTCCATGATTCTTCCCCTTTTTACTTAGCAGTTGTCTCAGCATGTTGGTGAGGTTCTCTTGGGGAACAATTCACTCACCCCAGGTTTTCACACAATAGGATTTGTGGGGGTAAATATAATGTATATGCTTACTGCCTTTACTTTCCTGAAAATGAAGTGTTCAATATATCTCAGCTGTTTTTAACAATCATCAAAATCATCCTATTTCAGGTTAGAAACAATAAGGAGAAAAATGGAATCCTTGTGCATTTTGGTAAGAATGTAAAATGGTATAGCCATTATGGAAAACAATACGGTGATTCCTCAAAATATCAAAAGCAGAATTACAATATAGTCCAGCAATTTCACTTTTGTGCATATACCCAAAAACTTTGAAAGGAGGAACCCAAACATATATTGATACACTCATGTTTAAAACAGCATTATTCACAACCGACAAAATGTAGAAGTGACCTAAATGCCCATCAGAGGATAAGTAATTTTTTTTACATGTGCAGATATATACAATGAAATTTTACTCAGCCTTAAAAAAAAAAAAGGAATTTTTCATCCATGTGACAGCATGCATGGAATTTGAAGACAGGGTAGTTTTAATTTGCATTTCTCTAATTGATAGAGATGTTGAACATTTTTTCATATATTTGTTGAGCATTCATATTTCTTCTTTTAAGAAGTGTCTCCTTGGTCAATTAAAAAAAAAAAAAGAGTCCATGTGAATGTCTCCTGAGGACTTTGAAAGGCTATCCCCAACCTCATTGTTGCTCTTCCCTTTCTATTGCCTACTGGTCTCCAGGAGAATGTCTCCCATCTTGTCCTAACATGACAAGCCACAGGGCCACCTTCCTCTTCCAGATGTGCTCTAAAGAGACTGAGGATTCTTCTAAGACAACCTGGAATCCCCTGAACCCTTCTTGTCAAAGCAAAGCACTAATTACATTAATGCACAAAGGTCCTCAAGCCATTCCCTCTGCCACCATGTGCCCTCGTGCATTGCCTTGCCATTTCTTTGCCTCTCCACTCCCGTTATCCTAAAAGCCTGCACCAGGCTACTTGCTTGAACAAGCACCTGCACAATGCAACCGTGCTAACCCTTCAGCATTTTGGATCTTGGATACTGCTTTTTCTTAAAACTTGCCAGGGGTACAACAACAGAGGACATTGAGGATAATGCCCCTGCCAAAAGACAGGGTTAGAAAGCCCGCTGCTTTCATCCCTGAAGTGAACATGTTTCCTCCCAGAGACTTAACTGGCTGCCAACCTCACGTGCCCCGGAGAGAAAGACAAATATGCAGAGCATGATCCTCTCTGGGCTGTTCCCTGATGATGGGATCCTACAAAAGGCAAGCAAATGAAATCTATTTAAACGCCGTGTGTAATCCTGAGTGAGTCTTGTCTCGCCATTCTCAGCCCAGACTATACCCAAATTTTTAAAATCCTCCCAGAGCAAGAAACCTCCCACTGCAGGAACATCAAGAGCCACCAAAGAGCAGCCCTAAGAAATTTACCTCCTCTGTATCCAGATTGTCTAGGGGATACAAATGTAATAACATTTCTAACCTGGCTCACAGATTGACTTGCAAATGTGCCTTGTCAAGGCCTTGCAATCTCCCCCTGGAATTCAGAGCTATTTCTTTGTGCTCTTATGAGTGTTGGCTCAGATATTGGCTTTATTCCTCTGAATTCCCAGTCAGACCCAGGCGGCTGCGCTGTAGTGTTACTGCCTCAATAACAAGCAAAACAAGTCTGTAACCACTTGCATCACACATGCATGCATCCTGAAAGCCAGGTTACAATCCCAACCATGAATGAGACACCTCCAATCCTGCGGAATACTCAGCCTCTGGCTCCCCCTCTGCCAGATCCTGTATGGCTGGGATTGAACAGAAGAGAATGCCCTCGCTGATCAACTCTACAGAGGGAAATCTGCTTCTAATGTGAGGGTTGAAAAATTGGGACAAATCGTAGGACCACTTCTACATGGTGTATTTCTTGGCCCCCAAATCCAAGGGAAGCACTTCAAACTTGGAAAGCCCTCTCTGGCATTGGTTAGATGGAGGGAATGGTACTTACCTCAATCTCTATTATCCCTTCTCTGATAATGTGCAAAATAATCACCAGGAAACACAAAAGTAAAGAGAAACAAAAACAACTACCACAATCAGCAACTTTCACTTAGAAATGATTATGATTAAAAGAGGCAAGAAAAGTTCTAAGGTAAACCTAATATCTGAAATGGATTTCTTACCCAAAATCAAGATTTTTCTTAAAAGTCATCAAATATAGTAAAGCAATATTGAGTGTGTCAGTCAGCTTTGCATTATTCTAACCAAAAAGAAACTGAGATAATAAAAACTTATATAAGAAAAGGTTTATTTGGGTTCACAGTGTCAGAGGTTCCAGCCCTTGGTCACTTGGTTCTGTTGCTTTGGGCCTGTAGCTGCACAGTACATCATGGCAGGGGTGTGTGTCAGAGGAGGATGGTTTGCTTCATAGCAGCCAGGAAGCAAGGAGAGAGGGAGAGAAGGGTCTAGAGTCCCAAATCCCCTTCAAGGGCACACCACTGTATGACCTAACTTCCTTTCTCTAGGCCCCATCTCCTAAAAATTCCACTACTTCCCAGTAGTGCCACAGGCTAGAGACCAAGCCTTCATGCATGAGCTTCTGGGGTACACTCAAGTTCTGAACTTTTACACTAAAAGAGGTTTTACAACCATAAACAAAGAGAATGGAAAACTATTTCCATGGCAAAACCCATGAGAATTAGAAGTAATAAAAGAACTGCAAATTACCAGATGATTATTGGAATTGAGTAAAATAAAAAAGGGAATTATGTGAGAATAAAGAAAATAAGAAAAGATAAATATTAAGAATAACTTCTGAATTTTTAAATATTTCAATTATAAGTCATTATCGAAAGTTATAATTGAAGACAAATGCTTCAGAAATTGAAAAAGAGTAGATACTGAGATAAAGTGAAGCATCACATTTTATGTATAAATTTTTATTTGTCAATTACACCTTTATACATCTGAGGAAAAGAAAAGTGCTTCACTGGGTTCTTGAAATTTTTTAATGCAAAAATCAGTGTCAAAATATATAACAGAACACAATTATTAGATCCTTCTCTATGAATAGAAAATGAACCCAAACTTTCAAATCTGCACGTCACATGTGCTGGTGATGAAGACATTTTGACATAAAAACTCTCATAACATAAAAAAGGCTGTTCTCTGCAATAACCACAGAAAAAAGACTCACTAAGTAGCTCTATCTGCTCCATTCCATGCCAGTCATTGCTCTATGATCCATCTTGTATTAAGCCATTCTCTGTACCCCAAGTTTATAAATGAGGAAACTAGGCCACAGACAGGTTAATTTACATTCCCACTGAGACAGAGAACTAAGTGTGGTAAGTAAGAAGTAAGTGACCAGAATTTGAACCCAGGTCATCAAATTTATGCTGTGCTGGATCCAAGGTTAGATAGGGTTCAGTCTTCCACCACAGTGGTTGCTATGGGTTCAGGTTGGCAGTCAGATTCAGGAGACACACAGGTGTTAATCTAATACCAGGCTGACTTGCATTTATCAAAGGACACTAGACAGGAGATGCAGCAGGTAATCATCCCAACTCCCTGGGAAGCCCAACAGCTACCTCTATCTCCTCACTTAATGGCACAGTATCACTGCCCTAGACAAGGGCTAAACTGTGCAGGAGTCACCCTGATACAGAAAAGCTGCAGCCTCTTTTCAGTCACATGGGCCTGTGGCCAACTCACAGCTCCCCCAGACCAAGGATGGTCCCCCATGGCACACAAGACAGATACAGCATCTCACATTTACCCAAAAATGTACTTTGTAAAAGAATCAGACTGGAAGAAGATAATCTCAGAGGTTGTTCTCCCACATAGATATAGATCAAGCCAGGCCTGGTATGAACTCTAGCACGTTGCACTTCCCATAAATACATGTTTCTGGTCAGTTTTCTGATATCATATGGAATGCATCACATACACAAATACATTGCTTACCTCCAGTGTAAAAGAAAATCCTAAGATAGGCAAGAGGAATAAGAGCCAAAGTGTTCATTCCACTACAGAGCAAATCCTTTCCCTAGGTAGCAGTTCGAATGATGTCACCTTAAAGTTTTCTGAAATTCTGCAGTGACTTGGAGAAACATCAGCACTTGAAGAGCCGAGGATCTTAAATCAAGCTGGCAGAACAGACCAAAGCAAGTAGAGATGGAAACAAACAGGCCCAGGACAGGGACTCACCAAGAGTTCTGATTTCAAGAAGTGAAAATAAATACAAAAGAAAAAATCTAGACACTACAAAGGCTTCCCTGAAAACTCAAGAGAATCGACAAGACACATTCTTAGAAAGTCAGCAAGAGCTAATCAAAGGCTGCCGGGCTTCTGAAAGGGTCCCTGTGTGTTTATTTCAAAAGTGATCTTTGAAGATGTTTTAGAAGTCAAGGACACTTCCAGAGGAAGTCAAGACAAAGTTACCCAGGGCAAAAAAACAACAGAATAAAAAAAAAAAAAAAAAGGTCTCTTTTGTCTTCCCAGAGGTAACCAGGCAGGAGCAGCATGAGATATACTTAGGGAAGAATCCATTGCTACCTTACTGTCAACTTCCAGAGCCAGGGCTGCCCTTCCTTGGGGACAATTCTAGGTCAAGGATGAGTACATAGAGTTTCCTCCATGGTCTATAAAGGTGAGAAATTTGAGAGATGGCTAAGCAGTAGAATCCGGAGCATGTACCTGCTTAGGATCCTCCTGATCAGTGAGAATACATTCTGTCTCCTGAGTTCAAAGCAAGCCTCAGCAATTTGGTGAGGCCCTAAGCAACTTACCAAGATCCTGTTTCAAAATAAAATATAAAAAGGGTTAGGGATGTGGCTCAGTAGTTAAGCATCCCTGAGTTCAATCCCTGGTGCCAAAAAAAGAAAGAAAGAAAGAAAGAATACATCCTGTCATTTGATCCTTTATAGCAAAGATCAGCAAATAGGCCTCTGGTCCAGATCCATACCTTCACCCATTTGAGAAAATGAAGTTTTATTGCAACACACTCAGGATTGACCTCATAGACATGCTAACTTGTGCCATCACAGAACACCCCACCCTCAGAAGGGCCCAAATTTCATTGAATATGTCACTATTGCCATTTTGAAATTCTTCAATATCAAAAAATTATTCAATAAGGGGCCCATATTTGCATATTTCACAGCCCAACATATATGTTCAAGTCTTGAACACAGCTATGCCTGTTTTTTTTTTTCATATATGACCTACAGCTGCTTCCATATTAAAGTCGCAGAGTTGAGTAGTACAACAGATCACATGGTCTGAAAAGCCAAAAATATTGGTTCTTTGACCTTTTATAGAGAAAATTTTGCCAGCTCTTGCTTTATAGGATGCTGTGCTTGGTGCACAGAATACAGGCTGGGAGCATTATTGTGCTTCAATGAAGATTCAAGGCTCAGATTAAGAAGGCCCACTTGGGCCAGGCTTGTCACCTTATTGGCTCTGATTCACTCATTTCTCACACTGAATTTCTTCATGGTCATGTAAAATGTTTATCCTGCCTTATGAACTAGCATTAAATTACCTTATGACTCTTTTTTTAAATATAAGAGATTATATACCTATAAGTAAGATGAAAGAGATGGTATGAACATGTGGACTTGTGAATTTGTGAGCATGAGCTTGTGAACATGTCATTAAGTCTAAAAAATAAACTACTATAAATTAAGCTGAAACACTCGCCTTAATACCTTTCCCTCTGTACCCAAGTGCTAGATCTTGAATGTCCCCCAAAAGTCCATGTGTTAAAGGCTTTGTCCCCAGGGTGGTACTACTGGGAGGTAATGGAACATTTGAGGTTGGGCCTAGTGATGCTGTGGTCACTGTGGGCATGACCTCAAAAGGGACTGAGGGACCTTGCCATTTCTTTCTCTCTTTTTGCTCCTGGGCTCTCCCTGTGATCAACTTTGTTCCACCACGCACTCCCACCATTATGTGCTGCCTGGCCTCAGTCCCAAAGTCACAATGTCAACTGATCATCGTCTGGAACCTCCAAAACTTGGAACCTACACTAAACCTTTTTATCTTTATAAAATACCTGGTTATCTCAGGTATTTCAGTATAATTACAGAATGGTGATGACCAACACACTAAAACATGCACTGCCCTAACTCTATCGTTTATCAATCCAACTCCACAATTTGTAATTTCTCTCTATATAAACATTCCTTTTGCCAGTGAGTATTCCAGTTGCATGATAGAAATTCCTACTGTCTCTGCTGATCATCAACCATTACTAGGCTTCTCAGAGATACCAGCTACTTTCTTGCTAGGACATTCCTTGTACTGTTTCCAAGTGTCTCCCTTGGAACATAGATGGTAGAGTCTTAGGTCTTCTTTAATAAATCTAATATAACATTCTTACCTCCCTGAAACTTCTGATTCAATTCCTTCAGTAGTAAATCAAGGAAGTTCTTGCATTTCTACCCTATCCTTTATAGGTCATATTATATTCAAACTTCAAAAACATCCTAGTAAATTAGTGAGTCAGCCCTAGGTGTCCTTGGCAGAACTGGATGAGGATTTCACACCAATATACTCTCTCCTTTCAGCACAGTTCATACTCCCTAGTCTATTACATGTAGGATCTATTTCCATATGTATTTATTTTTGTGGTTCATTCTGGTATTATTAGCAGAGTCCTATAATTGCTTTCTTCTCTTTTTTAAATCATGCCAAGACATGACTCTTGCAGTCAGCCTGAAGACAATATGTAAAGGTGAGGTCAGACCTCCAACAAACATGGTTATACAAGAGACCTGCCTCAGGTAAGGCATGAAGCAGATCTGCAGGCAAGGGGAGATTGTTTCCCTCTGGCAAAACAGAGGAGGCTGCTTATGCTAGCTAAAATGGTTCTAGAATGTCCTTGGCATAAGGTATTAAGTTCATCCAAACAAATAAGCCTAGTTTCCAGACATCCTGTATTACCCTATTAAAACAGTGACTTTGTCAAGGTCGCATAGTTAGCCTTCCTCAAAACTCCTTATAACCAGTTGTCCAGACACAGTCTCTGCTACAGCTGCTGGATACAAACCTCTTTACCATGGAGATTTACCTGCCATGGAGTATGCCTTTGGATGCATTAACTGTCCTGTTAAATTAAATTTTCATTTTCTTTCTTTATTAATTTTCTTTTTGCAAGGCCTCTAATGCTACCCTGAACAAAATACTTGTAATTACCATTGCCTCATCCTAATCAGGCTCATTAGCCACTTCTGTTCCCAACTGCTCCTCACACCAACACTGCGGCACCACCACATTCAAGGTATTATTAGAAATGTGTTCTGGAGTGACTTCAGATAACTAGGAAATCCAATCCCAAAGTCCCATTTGGGAGGTCTGCTTTCTAGGGTCACCCCCTACTGATTGTCTTGGTTCCAGAAAACTAAAATTGAAGCAAAGTTTACATGCCAAATCTTTATGAGACAAGCAATCTCAAGGAAGCAAGAGTGGAGACCATGGATGGAAAATGAAGTGAACACATGAAACAATACAATAGTTCATCACAGAGCTGGAAACAACTTTCTCAGAAAACCCAGCTGATTATTGGTCATTGGTACACCTCTGAACACACTCTGTTGGCTAACTATGTCTCCAAAAGTCCTTCAGGGGAAAGAAAGGTGAATAATTTATCTGATGACTCCTTATTATCCCCTGTGCAATGGTCTTTTTTTGTCAAAGCTGCCCTCAGAGATCTAACTCCCCCTTGTTTCAAGGTTGTGTCACTCAGGTGCCGCTGAGCAGCCTCTGGGAGATGTAAAATATCCTCATCTGGTCAAATTGGACCTGGCATTGGAGCTTTCACAGCAATGGAGAAATGTAGAAGCGCAGCCTTAGCCTCTAGGGACAGCTGAGATAACCTGGGGTATCCAGGAAACAAGGAGCTAAAAGCGTATCCAAGGCTTTCCAGGACATCAGCCTAGGCCCAAGAAGCAGGTATGCACAGGTGGATCTGGGGAGATACAACCTGGATTTAGTAGCGAGCAGTTAGACTCTGATTTATGTTCTCATTTTCCTGATCCTTCAATAGTGTGGTTTTGGAAACACCCAACCAGATTTCAAAATAAGTCCCTCAGATAAAGATGGCAGTCAATTCTGCTACTTGGATTCAAAACAAAATGTAGTGTTTGATATCATCTCCTTTAAATGCTAGAGTGCATATGGTTTTAAAATGTATTAAGCTATCCACTCACCTGTTCACTTACTTATTAGTAATTTATTAACATTAATGTGCAGGATAGGGCTTGGAATGTTAGATGGTACTGGAGTTCCCTGTTATGTTCCAAGACCCACAGTGGATGCCTAAAACTCCATACAGTACTGTATTTTTCCTATATATACATACCCATGATATATAACATCATGGGTATGTATATGATATGTTCATTTGGGCTGGCTTTGCTTTTAATTTGAAAATTAAGCACAGAGATAAACAACAACTGATAATAAAATACAACAGCTATAAGAATATAGTGTCATAAAATTGTCAACATTAACTTTCTTGTACTTTGGGGCCATTAATAAATAAAATGAAGGTTACTTGAACACAAGAACTGCAATATCTTAACAGCTGATCTGATAACTCACATGTCTAAGAAGTGACTAACCAGAAGCTAACGTATACAGTGTGGATCTGCTGGACAAAGGAATAATTCATGTCCTGGGCAAGCCCTGGCAGAATATCATCATGCTACTCAGAACAGCATTCAATTTAAAACTGATGAATTATTTACTTCTAGAGTTTTCCACTTAATATTTTCAGACCATGATTGATTGTGGATAACTGAAATGGCAAAAAGTAAAACCAGAGGTGGGGGAGACTACTGTATTTCATCACTTCCACATACATTAACAGATAAGGTGTGAATGAAGAAACTGGGACTCAACGAACTTGTCCAAGAGTGTACCACTAGTGTACTAACTGTGGAGCTAGGAGCCAAAACCTGTTCTGACTGTAAAGACTGCTCTCTAAATTCTATGCAGTTATTCAATTGCTTTCTTATGATATAGGGCAATCTGGATCTTATGGAGGAACAAAAATTTTTTTTTCTAAAAATGAAGAAGTCAAAACTTGTCCTTTACAAGTGTCCATTTGGGTTGACTTTGCTTTGACTTTGTCCCAGACACTTATCAGTTTGATTGTTCTTGCTGGGGAATCTGAATCTGGAAGCTTATCATAATGTAATTACTGGCATTTAGCTACCCAATTCTGCAAGCACAACCTGGAATTCCACAGGCCATGATTGAAAGCTTGCTTTCTATTCTTAATTGCCTCATACTGTGCCAATGATATATTAAAGGATTTTGATACTCAGGAGTCATCAAGGTGAAATATTGAAAATAATTCCTGCCAGCCATGATCTCCTCTGGGATATCTTAACACTTTCTTCTCCTGCTTTCTCTAAGCAATTTCTTCATAAAAGGAGAAGAGGGAGACTTCATTTAATCTCTTCCAGGGCTCAACTCAAAATATCTGGTCTGAAAAGATATAATAGAATTTCTATATTTTAATTGACTTTTGATTAATAAAACTATAACAAGGAAATTTTGACAATTAAAATTTATAAGATGCATGTGCATTTCATCTTCTAAATTAAAAAGAAAAAGAAAAGAGGGACTCTTAGTTTCCTTTAGTGACACCTGATGTTCTTTCTCTACTTAAAATATTAAATGGTTTTTGCAGCCTGAGTGGGAGAACAGAGTCTTATTGATACTGTCTGCAACTAAAGCTGCATGATCCACAAGTGGTCTGAGCTCTGCATTTAGTATCCTGGTGACCTCAGAGTGATTCAGAAAGGCACACACCAGCACATTTTTTCAAGATTCTCTAGCACCTTACTCCATTTGAGCTGCTATAATGAAATACCATAAACTGGGTGGCTCATAAGCAACAGAAACTTATTGAACTGATAAGTCCAACATCAAAATCCCGGCAAATAGAAGGTCTGGTAAGAACCCATCCCTCACAGATGGTCCCTTCCCATTATATCTCACATGGTAGAAGAAACAAAGAAACCCACAGAGGCTTCCTTTATAGGGGCAAAATCTCATTCACCTCTCAAAAGGCCCCAAATCCTAATACTATCACCTTGGGAATTAGGATTTTAACATATGAATTTGGGGTGGATGTTCCAGTACCCCCTCCCCACCTCCACCACAGCTTACCCTGTATACACAGTGCCTAAAAGCCAAAAAGTGGGAGTTAGACTTATGCCAAATTAAAGCAAATTAACCAAATGGTTTCTGAAAGCAGTAATTGAGTGTAAGGACATTAGAGTTGGAAAATTGACTATTCTATGATTACCAAAGAATCAAGTTCTGAGGTGGCTATGGTGTGAGACTTAAGAAGCTCAATTTATTAGGATAGATTCCCAGGTATTTCACCCAAGATAGGCCATTTTATTGAGAAACCCAAGGAGTCATAAACTTTGACTATTGTTCAGGGACAAAGTTTGCATTATGGTAGGATGAGGTTTCATCAGAAATGCTGATCCTAATTGAAATCCATTCACATCCCTTCCTCTCTAATACTTACAACTGAGAAATGAAATGGATATAAGGCAAGAGTCAGCAAAACTTTTCTGTAAAGGACCAGAAATAAATATTTTAGGTATTACAGGCTATAGAGTCTCTATTGGACCTTACTCAGCCATAGGCAGTATACAAATGAATAAGGATGGCTGTGGTTCACTAAAACCTTATTCAATAGAAATAGGTAGCTAGCAGCATTTAGCCCATGAGCCATAGTTTGCAACCCTTGGTTTAAGTGAGAAGCCTCAAAAATCCTATAGCTGCCTTCTTGAAGGGCTTGATTATCACACTCTAAACTGTGAATGTGAAAAAAAAAGTCTCATCCAAAACAAGTGTTGCCTATGGACCCTGTCCCACTTGGTCCTGAGCCGCCTCCTTTTCTTTCCCATCCTAGACAAATTCTTTGGGCTATAAATCTGAACTCATCAAGCAAAAGAGTGATTTCCCAGCTAATAGTAGTCCCATCTCTGATGGTAGCCACACAGGTTGTGGCCCAGCAGCCACCTCTACTGTTTCCAGCAATGACTAATAACAGGAGGGGTCTTTGCACAAAGAGAGCTGGCTCAGCAATCTCAGGAGAAAATGATTTTCTCTTCCAGTAGAAAAGAAGTTTTAAAACGCAAATGTTATATTTGCACTATATTTATTCTATTAATCCTGACCTTCAAAACTGAAAATCAATTGCTATATACTCATAGCATAATTGTATGGGAATGTCTGTCCTTGAAAGTAGAACTCTGGGATCATTTCTCAGAGCTAGAATTCACACAGTAATTAGTCTTAACCTCATGGAACAACTCAGACATAGCAAATATAAGTTTCATAGTCACCTTTTACGAAGATATGTGCATTATTAGTTTCTGATGTATTCAGGCCATAGAAGGTTTACAGTGAAGGAAAGCAAATATGTACTTTTGATGTGCTTGTAATATGCAACATTCCCTGGCAAGTGTAAGGCTGCTAAGGTGGAATTTAGATGAGAGCCCTGTCTCTTTTGTGTAATCTAGGCACCAGATCAATCAATTCAGTAAATACAATTGGCCATCCATACTCTTGGGTTCTGTGTCCACAGATTCAACCAATTGCAGATCGGTAATATTTAGGAGGAAAAAAATTGCATCTGGGGCTGGGGTTATGGCTAAGTGGTAGAGTGCTTGCCTAACATGTGTGAGGCACTGGGTTCGATTTGTAGCACCACATATAAATACGTAAATAAAATAAAGGTCCATCAACAACTAATAAAAATATTTTTTTAAAAAAATTTCATCTGTAGTGAATAAATACAGACCTTTTTTTGTTATTATTCCCTAACAATGCAGTATAACAGCTATTTACATAGCACAGTGTATTGGATAGTCTAAGTAATCTAGAGATGATTTAAGGTATACCAGAGGATGTGCATAAGTTATATATAAAAATACAATGCCATGTACTTGAGTGTCCAGAGATTTTGTTATCCTTGGCAGGAGGTGGTGTCTAGAAACAATCCCTCAAGATACTGAAGAGATGATAGGAACAAATCAGATAGCTATGTGTAAAAATCCTGAAAGACTTTAAAGAGACAACATATAGTATCAGTTACCTACGACTCTAATTACTACAGTTGACTTGAACAAATTAACACATACAAGCTAGATGGTGGTAGCTTGGTTGCAAGGAATTCAGTCTGTTTGAAGCAGGAGTTTTAAAAAGTATACAGTAGAGAAAGAAAGAAACCAAAGTACCAAGGGAAGGAATACACCCAGGCTATCAGCAAAGAAAGTAGTGTAACAAGGGATAAGGAGGCTGATAAAGGCAAACAAGATCATCAACCTCAAAAGAAAACAGACAGCATGTTCTGACCAATGCTTCACAGATTTTCATGTCTGGGATCTTGTTCATGTACACATTCTGGCTCAGTAGGCCTGGGGTAGAGGCTGAGTAGCTGCATTTCTTACAAGAACCTGAGGGTGATGCAGATGGTGCTGGTCCCAGGGTACACCTGTGCACCCGAGTAGCAAGGTTGTAAGTCTTCTGTATTTACAGTTGAGTAGTAATGTGCAGGGCATGGAAGCCCACCCTCAGGAATCACTCCATCTAAACTTGTCATGACACAAATGAGAAAAGGGAAGCCAGGAAGGTTGAATGGTTGGCCCAACCTTGGTTATGTGTTAATGATAAAGCTTCCTGACACTCATTCCAATGCATTTTACCTCTCTATAAAATCTCCGTAAAGGATTCCAAAAATAACCCATAGCTAGAGAATTTTGTGATTGCAGGTTTGGGGGCGTCCTGGTTGAATAATTTCTTTTTCATATATGGAGATTGTGAAGATATATTTCCAAATCAGGATCCTTTCTTTTATTAATGATAATTTCATAGTAGCACTATAACATTTTATTACCCAGTTAGTTGATTCCAGAACAGTTCCAGGAAATGAAAAGTTCAACCTCATAAATGTTCACCAAATTTCCTATATTTTGAGTAATTTTTAATCACAAACAGTCTCTTGATTTTGAATACTTAAAATGAGAGACTGGGGTTATAACTCCCTTGGTAGAGTGCTTGCCTCGTATGCACAAGGCCCTGGATTCAATCCCCAGCACACACACACACAAAAAAAAATGACATGGATGAAGAATTATTTCCTTAAACAAGATGACTAATGAAGTCTAGAAGTCTAGAAGAAAAGAAGCAAAATTCATGGACTCCTTGAGACTCCGTAATAGAAACCATTAGCATTGTTTATGTAGCTAAGAAAATTTTCAAGTCAGAAGTTGTAATGGTGGTTTCAGCTACTCTAGCCAACCCCATTTCCGAGTATCCTTCCAACTTTTGTTTGAAGTTGAACATCCCTGTATATAATTCTGTGAATCATGCAATATGGTGTGATCTTAAAAGTTTCTAAGAAAGAGGAATGTGATATTTATGAATCTGTTTTGTCCTACCTTCCTATGACTTTGAGAATGAGGGGTAATTTGTCCATTCACAGACTACCCAGAAATCAAACTGCCAAGTTACTGCTCACACAGTTAATGCTCATATTCCATTTACTATTGTGTTTTTCTCACCAAACTTCAATGCATCTGGAAATTTGGGGAATGGTAAATGATTTGCCCCTAGTTTCAGAATTCTGTCTACCCAGAGCATTTATGGAGAACCCCCACCACTGAACCTCACCAATGTCTTATAAAGATCTTTCATAAACATCTCCTGACAACTCCTCTGGGATTTTGCACTTAGATATCTGCTTGGCAGTCAGTTCTGGAATGTTCCTTGGGGGCTCAATTGCAGGTTCCCCTCCAAATGGGCAGACCTGGGAATTTGTAGTCATACATTTAAATAGCTTATTTAGCTGTGCATGTTCCACATTAATTGCTCCTGCCTTCAATTGGATTTGTGGTTGGTAAATTTTTCCTTACTCAGAAAATACAGATAAAATTTGATGGGCCATGCTGGTCCTGGGCCGGACAACTGCAAAGCCTCCATTCCTACGGATGACGATGAACACAGAGGACAGGCAGGAATGTCACAAATCATGGGGAACTGGTGAGACTCCGTGTTCCAGAAAGTGGTGATGAGACCTCATCCATCACAGATGTCTCTTCTTTTTAGCTTCTTCCCCAGATTTTTGTCAACGGGAGATTGCAGGACCTACAAGCAAAGAATGTTTCTCCAGCAGCTTGTTTAGTGATTCTTGATAGGGAGCACAGGATAACTATTTTCTGTTATACTCCCTGACCCTCAACAAATAGCTGAAGATACCATCAAGTTATTTCACCAACCCCAGGACTTTGCCTTTTGCATGTGGTGTAAACATTTTTGGACAAATTGGTCAGCAAGAGTATTTTCAATTGGAATGACTTGCATAAAACGGGGGCTAGTTAGTAATTAGCTGAAAATGTGTTTCTCCTTCATGCAATGTCCTGGTTCAACAACATTTCAGGGCTTCTGTTCTATCTGTCCTGTATTTGGCTGGGTAGCCTGTATCTGTCTGCTTCACTCACCACATCTATTCCCCCAGCAGGTGCAAAGTGACTCCCCAAGAGAACATTTTGGCCAGAACATTGTCACTGTTCTAATCACCAATGGCAATGCCAGGCACTGAGGAATGCAAATTGTCATCAGGGGAGCATAATGACTCTGGGCATTTGGCTTGGACTTATAAGCTACATAGGTACCTTTTCTGAATACTGAGTGATTGTGACTTAGGGACAATGCTAAAATTTATTAACAGTAAGCTTTGGCCTAATACCAATGTCACATTGCATTAGAGAAAGTTCTGGCTTGCCTTCATCATTCAGTCTGAGTTTCAAACACCTCCTTGCTACTATGTTGCTGATTAGCTTTTCCTGCATCCATTAGAATGGGAAAAGTTGGGATGCCATGCTTCTCCATGTGGCAGCATCCTGGTGAACCTTGAAGGTCAGTGTAAAACAGGAAGTATTCACCATCGGATAAACTGAGTATCATCCTGGGATAAACTGGGTCTTTACCCAATGTGACCAAGGCTAGAAAAGGCAGAGGCTGAAATACAACCTGCCTGCCTCTTCCCCACCATCCTCTCCAGCACCTACTTTATTTTCCTATACTCTTCACCTTTGTAAGCAGCACCATCACCCCTTCAGTTGTTCAACTTAGTTCTTTTCTCACTTCCATGACACCAGACCCCAATCAGTAACCAAGTCCCACCCAGTCAGTCTCCACAATTACCCTTGGATATATTATTCCTTATTCACATCACCAGTTAACCCAAATCAGGTGTTCAGGTAGACTAGCAATATAGCCTCAGCTACAGCCGCCTGGTCTCTAGACCCTCCTCATTCCCATCCAACTCAATCTACCCTACACATACTGAGGCTTAATCCCTCAATGAGATATTGCCAGGAGGCATGGCCTTTTAGAGGTGATTGGGACACAAGAGCACCATCCTCACAAAGGAATTGTTTTACTTGACAGACTTGATAGAGTCCTGTGGGAAAGTTAGGTCTCTTGGAACTAGATTAGCTGCCACAAGAGTGGGCTGTTATGTAGTGAGACTGTTATGTAGTGAGACTGTTATGTAGTGAGTCTCCCCTCAGACTCTCTTGCCTATGTGCTCCTTCCGAAGTGCCCACTGCCTCCTTTTCTCTTCTCTGATATTACAATGATGAAAGCCTTCACCAGAAGCTGACCAGATGCAATTGCCTAATCTTAGATGGAACCATTAGCCAAATAAACATTTTCTTTATGAATGACCCAGCCTCAGGTATTTCATTATAGCAACACATAATGCATTAGGACAACACATCATTAGATTTATCCTAAAATACAAATATGCCCATAGTGTTCCTTTTATTTAAGACTTGCAATGACTTCCATCCCTGTAGCACAACATGCAGAATCTTTCCCATGTCCATAAGGGACTGTGACATTCAATAGCCCCCCTCATTTTTCCACCTCACTTTCTGCCATTCTTCACATTCTTATGCAGTATTCACCCCCAATTACTCTTTGCCAACCAAGTCATGCAATATCATGACTATTCTCTGACTGAAGTGCCCTTTCTTCTGCCTTCCTAGCATGGAAAATTCATACCCATCTTCCAGGTGCAACTCAAATACAACTTTCTCTGATGCCCTTCACCTATATATTTTTAACATTTGGAGTTTTTATATACCAATTGCCTATCGTCATTCAGATTCTCTTAGTCTAAATTTTTAGTCCCCACCACATAAATATTATTCACTAATATCTAAGAAAGAAAGAAAAGCAGGGAGGAAGAAAAGGAGTTCATTTTTGTTTAATTTAGAAAGCCAGAATATACGGAAATAACAAATTGCATGTTTTAGATCTTTTAAATGGATAGATATCCCATATTGCTAAGGAAAACAGGAGTCTAAGCATTTTTAAAATGGATACTGTAGAAATGTAACCTCTATTTGGACACCAAATGGAATTTCCCACAGATTAGACAACTGCCTCATGTGTATTGAAGTCAGGTGTTTTATTAGAAAATTACACTTGCCCCACAAATTTGAGACCTCCAACCAGCTCCATCCTAAGAGGGATAAAAGGTCACTGTCAGGAGGCTCCCTTTTCCATCTTGCCAAGATGCTTCCCATTGTGCACCTGAGTCAGAGGAGGCTGCCTGGAAGATAATCATACCATGAAGATATGATTTAAACTTGTGGTGAGCCGCTTTTGTCGTTTCTGCAGACTATGGTCGCCATTACAAGATGACGCTGGCTCCGCTGTGGTCTGTGACAAACAACTTCTTATCTGGGAAAGTTGGCACATGATTTTTCACCACCCTGTGAGAAAGCTCCACGCGGCAGCTTTGCATTGGGGCTTGGGATGCTTTATTAAGGCTGGGAGGGGCATCCGAGGGAGAGAAGAAGAAATATCAAGGGCCTGAATAAACTGCTGAAAGAAGATTCCCGAGTTGCGTCTTCCTTGCAAGCAAGGGGTCGCGACAAAACTTCCAAAGGGCATCTGCATGGAAGAGGGTAAAGAGGCAGACATAATGTGCCGGAAACAGGAAACAAACAGGAAGTGTAGACACACAGATTTTCATTGTTGTTTTGTTTTACTTTTATATGCTAATTCTCTTAATCACAAAGAAAAAACTAAGAAGTTATTGAGATAATGGTTGGGGCTTACACTTTTGCTGGAAAATGATAAATTTAATGTCCATGTGTATAAGTGTTAATCTTCCAAAGGAAGAGTATCTTAATTATTTTTCATCCCCACCCCCATACAAACACACGGCCCTCCAGGTGAGTGAATTGAACTGGCAAGAAATACTAGGAATGACCAGCAAAGCAGGATATACCAGACACTACTCCAGAATAGCACTAGGGTCCAAGCATGCATATCAACCCCAAATGGCCAGGAAATCTCTACTAATAATGTGCTTTGACATCCATTTTCACTGTTGAGCTAGAATTTTACATGCCTACATATTAGAATCAGAACATACCTACCATAAAGAGAATTGGGAAAAGTCTATGCTTCACTTCTTGATCTGTTTTGGCTTTTCCCATGACTTATAACACTGAACCAACATCCTTAATCTCTCTGTGTATCAGCTGTGTTATAGAAGAAATGAGGAAGGAACCACATGGGTTGTCATTTCACCTGCTGAGATGACAAATGAAAGTAGCACTGACAGCTAACACAGTAAACATATAATAAATTCCAGGGCCCCCTTTCCCTTCCAATAGTAGCTCGTTTGTTTGATGTTTTGCTAGCATCTTTATTAGACATCCATACTCTTTGCAGAAATGAACAGAAAACGCTGGTATTTGGCTGAGCCTATGGCATTCAAAAGCCCCCACACACACACACATCCTTCTCCTCACATACATAACTGTCATGGGCTGTGGAGGTTACATTGTGTGTCATAAAGTAAAAAGAATTTGATTCTCATCCTCCTTAAGTGAGGTAAAACGTAAAGAATGAACAAGATGAATAAGGTCATTTCCCTGGTAAATCTTGCTCATTTAGATCTTATTTTGAATGAACTGGAAACTCATCTCTGTTATGTTGAGATTTTTTTTCCCCTCATACTCTTAATGGGAAATACAACAGTAATTGATTATATTGGTATTTGCAAGTGTAAGTGGTCAATAAAGGCAACAGGTCATAAAGAAGAAAAAAGGAAAGAAAGAAAACATAATTTCTTTTCAGAAGGAAGTAACCTATTCATACTAAATCGGTTGCTACAAGGTCAGCCCTGAATTGATTTTCGTGCAGTCAGTAGTTCTTTTTCCTTGCATTAATAGTTGGGTAACAAAGAATACTGGCAACTTACCAAAACTAAATTATATACTCAGCCATCAGCTATGTCTAATGATACAAGTATCTCTCAGAGCAAAGAGAACTTGGAAAGCAAATATATCTGCCCTGATCCTTTAAAGGGTTAGAAGAGAATATATTAAGAAATAGGAAAAAAAATCTTGTCTTATAATGGCACTTTGAACACATATATATTTCCATTCTTGTTACACCCCGGTTCTCATTAAATGTCCAATGTATGTAAAATTAGAGGAAAACCTATTATCGGTGATGGAGACAAAGAAATGAGGACATTCTCACATTAGGAACTTTTATAAGATATCCTATAGAATAATCGGGATTGAAAAAAGGGTTAATGTTGCCACTCTTCCACCCACCACCCACAAAGCTAGAATAACAAGACCAAACAGAACCCCTCAAATACACAAAATGGGGGGTTTAGGGAAAGGAAGACAGGCTGGGTCTTGGGAGAGTGAATTGATAAGCAGTTTGTACCAGGATTGCTGGGAAGGAAACAGAGATCTGATAAAGTCCAGTCAGTCGACATGAGGACAGCAACTTCCTGCCAGACACAGTTACACCTAAATTCCATCCCAAAATCAACTCCATAATTCCTGGGTTTCAGAGCAAAACACAGGGAAAACACAGGGCTCCTTGTTCAAAACGTATTACGAATTTTAAGATGGCAATTGGAGAGTATTACACCAAGCTTGGAGCCCTCCTAAACACGGGGCCCTATGCAACTGCACAAGTCACACAAGAATAACACCAGCCAGCCTCTTTTTCATGCCTGTTTGCCGCAGTGACTGCTAAATATTTCACTGTCATGGTTGCCCAGTACTAAAGTCAGGTCATCCCTCATGTTAACCTGGTCATCCTTGTCTCTGGCCCACCCTGCTCTTGAACACATGGAATACCTGACCTATAACTGGAAACATCTAAATATCCTCCTGAACTTCCTTTCCCCTTCTTCTTTAAACTGGCTCTCCACTGAGGCCACTGCCTCCGCCCAATGCCTGTTCCTCTCACCTCCCCCAGTATAATGGGAATAGACTGGGAGTCCTCATTGCCACACCCACACTGTACTTCCACATAGACCCTTCCCCTCCCTGCTTAGAGGCTATGCCCCACAACCATCCACCTACTTAAGCTTGTCGTCATCTGACCTCCTGGTCATAACTCTGCACCTCCTCTCCATTGTTAGAATCCGGTCTATCTTTATACCTCTACTTGATCATTCTCTCAGCAAATCTAACATCCAAGTGAATAACTTATCCCAAACCCAACCTAGCCAATCGTTTCCTAGACCTCCATACCATCTCACCCCATCCTTTCTACCCCCATCATCACACAGGCATTCCCTATATGAAACAGAACCAGCACCATGTCCCAATTTTAGGTACTCTACTCTTCCTCTCTTCCAGTTTGTTTATTTTAGCACTTACCAGTGTCATAATTATTCATCATTCATCCTTATCAAGATCTCCAATGCATTGACTCTCTCCATGATGGCTGTTTCATCGCTGTGACCAAAAGACCTAACAAGAACAACTTAACGAAGGGAAAGTTTGTTTTGGCTTATAGTTTCACAGGTTCAGTCCATAGCCAGTAGACTGCATAGCTCTGGACCCAAGGTGAGGCAGAACATCATAGCAGAGGAGCATGGCAGGAGAAATCAGCTCAGAACATGGAAACAGAGAGAGCTCCACTCAACAAGGACAAATATAAAGCCCAAAGGCAAACTCCTTCCAGTAATACCCTACCTGTCTACAGCTACCACCCAGTTAATCCATCAGTGGATTACCAATAGACTAGGTTGAAGTTCTCATAACCTAATCATTTCACCTCTGAACATCCTTATGTTGTCACACACATGAGCTTTGTGAGACAACTTACACCTAAACTATAACAATGGCATTACCCATGGACTCTCAGCCTAGTCCAATTTGGACTTCACAGTTTGACACATAGTTATTCCCTTGCAGAGTCCACATGTCCTTTGCTTCTCTTCCTTTTTTATATTCATGTAAAAACATCCCAACTCCTTGCCTGCTTCACGCCAACTGGAGCAAGCAATCAAAAGAAAACCCCAAGTGAAAGACCAAAGTAATAAAATGATGTTCATAGCTGCTGATCCTGGTGACCTTGTACTTAGTTTTATTATTATTTTTAATTTTCAAAGTCAAAGAAATAAATTGTGAGCATGCTACAAGATTAAATCATCACTGCAGTGGAACAAAAAAACAGAACAGATGACAACTTCTTAAAATCTTACAACAGGAATTCTACAAGATATTTTCAAGTAAAAATCATGACCTCAGCACTCTGATCCTGGCAAGCTTATCTCATGTATGAGGGCACAAAGAGTATCTCGAAGTTGTTTCAAGTCCACTTGCCATATACTTACAAATCATGCATGCTGAAAATAGACATTCCACATTGCCAAAAGATGAATTAAAAAAAACAGAACCAAGGAAGTCATAGCATATAAAAATAATCAATCAGTAAATCAAGTTTTTTTTTAAAAAAACTTATAAGGTTATGAAACTTATATAAATGTCAAAAATAAACATTGTTTTAAGGATTATAAGGAAAATGATTCAATTGTATGTGGCATACATTAGACTATTAGCATTACAAAGAAATAAATGTGTTAATCTAAAGTCCCAAAATATATGATAAAATTTAAAGAAAGATTATAAGGAAAGGAAGGATGGAATAGAAAATATAGGGAGAATGGAAATAAAATCATTAAATTTTCATTTTATGCCAAATTAAGTCAAAAACTTCATTCTTGACGTTGACAGTAGGAAGCAAGATGGATGTGCACGTGCACACATAGTTATGTTGTTCCATTTAAGACTGTGGTCCTCATTCTAGGAGGGTATGTTCTATTTACCCAGCAAAATGTTGCTTTGTTTCATTTATTTTGTTTGTCTAGGTGTCCAGTGTCACCATGGAGTAATGCATGAACTGTATAAACACCCATGGCTGCCCAACTATTCATTGAACAGGAGTTTACTTTGCAGTTCCAGAGAACATGGCCTAAAAGAGACCAGACTCCCTAAAAAATGCCCTCAAGTTCATGCCCCAGAACAGCAGCTTTGTCTCCTGTGTAGAAGCTGGTCAGCCTCAGCTCACACAGCAACAGAGCAAGACCAGCCCTGGGCCAGTGGAGAGTCACAGCCTGGGCACCACCAGGGGAGTATTCATGACTCCTGCCTTCTGAGTCAAGTCTCCACAGCAGAGTGGCATGGTCTGCTCCATTGTCCCTGTGGCCTGCCCACCCTCAACCCTTGTGGAGGAAGAGGCCTTTCAGCACAATTACATCAGAATAATGCTACACAAAAAGTATCTTTAGCAGCAATAACAGTTTTCTGAACTGAAAATGGAAATTTCCAGGAAGCCAAATCAATGAAAAAAAGTAGAATTGAGGTTCAGATTAAGTAAAAAATGTCAAAAGAACCAGAGGAAAAATATGAGACTACCAATTATCTTAGATTTTTTTTTAATTCCCACCATTTTATATATCGATTAATACTCATCTCAAGGTACATTTATCAATCCCCATGTTAGAGGGGAGTCTCCCATCCCAGACTCATTTGGTGTAATTCCCTAAGGTGATGTCTGTTCTCATTTTCCTTTAAGTGTTTATTTCAGAGTGTCTAGAATGGTTATCCTAACAAAACCTGCCTAAGGGAAAGATGTGGCTCAGATGCTATCCACCTTAACATTATTGATAGAGATTCTTTTTTTTTTTTTTAATTTGAAGCA
Source organism: Marmota monax (assembly GCF_021218885.2). NCBI lineage: Eukaryota > Metazoa > Chordata > Mammalia > Rodentia > Sciuridae > Marmota > Marmota monax. The sequence continues at coordinate 3,377,847 of NW_026692881.1, forward strand.
AGAATATTGCTTGGGCTAGAGGGCTGCTCACCAGGGAGCTGGAAGATGTGTCCCTTGGGCATGAATCTTTCTGATTACAGCCAGCACCTCCATGGCAGCCAGCTAGATGGAACCCATAAACACCTGTATGCGTTCTGTCCACAGCACAGGATAATTAATACTCTGCTCATAGCCTTCTACTTTCCATTTACTTTGCCAATGCTGCAGTTACATACCACTGACTTTCCCAAATTGGATATTAATGATTTACTCACTGAAATCTAAGGATGCTTACAAAGCATGATAGTGCGAGTGGCTTTAAAAAAAATTATGGAAAGACAAAATTCTGCTTTCTCCCCATGTGGGTGTGGTTGGGCTAATGATTTATGGAAAGGGGTCTCCATCAGCTCTTGATTATGAAGGTAGAGGCAGGGAGAAGAAGAGGATTTGGCTGCCCATCTGCCTCGAACATCTCAGTTGCTTGCTGACAGCATTGGAATTGATCGCAGGGAGAGGGCTCTTCCTGCATAGCTGAACTAATAGAACTATTCATATTCTCTCACAGAAAGCAAGAGTCGCCCCTGTCAACAGTAGAAGAGTACATAGATGGGATGCCTGGATCCTGCTACCAAATTGCTAGATCCCATGTCCTTGTCTCTGCAAGTCCATATGGATCACCACCTTGGAAAGCATGTTGTACAGCATATCTCTAGAATTGTATCTCATTGAATCACAGCTCCCCATTTCTCTCCTCTTCAGCCCCTGGCAACCTCCATTCTAATCTCTGTTTCTATGAGCTTAGGAGTTGCAGATTTATCATAAAAGTGGACTGATGCAGTATTTGTTCTTCTGCATCTTATTTATTTCATTTAATAAAATAAAATATTCTCCAATTCAACCATATTATTGAAAATGACAGGATTTCCTTCCTTTTAAGGCTGAATAATATTCCATTGTGTGTCCATACCACATTTTCTTCATCTATTATCCTCCAATGGATATTAGGTTTCTTTTATGTCTTGGCTACTTTGAATAATGCTATAACAACTTGGAAATGCTGATATCTCTAGGACGTGCAGATTTTAATTCCTTTGCATATATATCCAGAAGTAGGATTTCTGGATCATATGGTAGTTCTAATTTTAAAATTTTAAGGAATCTCCATACTGTTTTTCATAGTGGCTGTACCAATTTACATTCCCACCAACTGTGTATAATAATTCCTTTTCTCCACCTCCTTTCTAACATTTCTTATCTTGAGTTTTTGTTTTGCTTTTTGGTAATAGCCTTCCTAACAAGTCGTACCTCCCTTTTGATTTGCATTTCCCTGATGACTAGTGATGTTGAACATCTTTGCAAATACAGGTTGACCATGTGTATATGTTCTCTGAAGAAATGTCTGTTTAAGTTCTTTGCCTGTTTTTAAATTGGGTTATTTTGTTTCTCACTATCGAGTTATAGGAGTTCATTCCTTATATATTTTGAATATTAACCTCTTATCATACATATGGATTGCAAATATTTCCTCCTATTCTGCAGCTTATCTTTTCACTCTTTTGATTGTTTCTTTTGCATTGATCTTCACAATGATTTCACAGATATGACACCAAAAGCACAAGCAACAAAAGTAAAATTATACAAGTGGGATTACATCAAACTAAAAAGCTTTCACACAGCCATTTTATTTCATTATCAAATTATATGTAAAACAGGGACCTTCTCCCTGTTTCTGAGCTTCAATTCATAGGAATAACCCACAGCTGACACCCCCTCCACTATACACACACACACACACACACACGAACACACACACGAGTCTGAGACAGAATGAGGGATGGGTCAGGGAGTGTTAAGAAAACTTGTGATACATATTTCTTGGTAACATCAAAGAGAAATATTATATTTGACCATGTCAAAAGAACTTTCTCAAAATTCCTCACCCAAGTAAGTTGCACACTATTTTATTCTAGCATATAATAGATGAAGAAACAAAAGCTCAATACACAAAGCAATTTGACCAAATTCATACAGTTGGCAAGGCCAGTGCTACACTTGACCCAGCACCTTTAAGTTAGTTTCCTGAATTCTTATAACAAGTAGAGAAAAGAAGTTTGCTGCCCAGAGAACATGCTCCTGGACAGCTAGTGGCTGCAGAGGTGATAGCATGCATGGAGTCACTAAGTGCCAGGCACCGTGGCAAGCTCTCCAGTTAGTCATCTTATCAGTCTCTCAAAGATTCAAGGTAGGTATCATTCCCATTCCCATTGCTCACATGAATATTTGCCCAAGATCAAAAAATCAGAAAATAGTTGGTTTAAGTTTTAGTATATGTGATAGTCAATCTGGCCCCCAAACTTGGAGAACTGTGATACCAGCTTTGAGTCTCTGCCTGATTTTTGGTCCACACTTTCACTTACAACCTTTCCTAGATGGCATTGCTGCCACTTCCTTGGGCAACAGCATCAGATCTCTGAGCACACTGGCTGAGTGCCTCTTTGGGGAATCTGGAGGTGAGAGGACATGGCAACTGGTCTCAGAGGATCAGATAGTGAATGGGAGAGGAGGGGAGGGGAGAATGGCACACACTCATGACAACACAGGCTCTGCCTCCTTTGGCTGGTTGCCAACTTCTTGCTGTGAAGCTAAGAGCAGGAGAAAGGGTCAATGAAACTGAGGCCAAGGAAGGTTAAAGAGAAACAGAAAGAGCACAAAGACAGTAAGTAGAGGGGCTGTAAAATCAGATGATGGTATTTGGTTATTTTGGTGAAAATATTCAAAACCACCTAGTCCCCAAGAGGGTTGGAAAGTAGACTCAAGGGATATGTATACTGTGGGGTGGGAGGAGTGGAATGGAGATGCCACGTGGACTTTTGTGTTTGACCAAGATTCAAATCAGCCAGGCACTTAATCTCTCTGAGCTTGAGTTTCTGACTTGCAAAACAGGATGATTCTAATTCCTACTTCACAGTGCTTCTGCGATAATTAAATGAGATAAAGCCTAAAACTGCTTACCCCAGTGGCTGATTCATAGCAAACATTCAGTAAATGTTAGCTGCTCTTATGTATGTTTTTCTTAAATAAAGGTTAATGAAAAATAAACAGGGAATACCCAGATGGGGGAAAAACGGACAAAACAAATTGAGCCTATATACTAATAGGGTTGCTGTGACTGAGGTTGAAATTGGCAATCAAACCCACATGGGAGGGAAAAGCTTCTTACCTCTTTTTTTTTTTTTTTTCAGAAAGCAGCAAACAGTAGGAAGAGGATAGAGTAGGAGGATGTTTTCCTTAAGTCTGAAAGAAGTTTCTCAGAGGCCACAGTATACAAGAAAGTCTATAGTAGCTGGGAACAGGTTCGACGACTATGGCTGGAAATAGGTTCATGGCTTTTATAATACTAAAAGGACAGGGGAGGTGGCATTCTCTCTCACCCAAAGCCACAGATACAAAACCAAATAACATACTAAACAATTTTCAACAGAAATACAAACTCCTCAAAGTTGTACTGAAGGATGTTTTTAAAAGTATGAATAGTAGCTAAAGGTAGCTCAGAATTTACAGCATGCCTGGAACGGTTTATGTACTTAACATGTATTGTCACTGGACTAAGCATGTATAATCAGTTCCCACAGCCTTATCATCATGTTGCAAAAGAGAAAAGGGAGACAGGGGAGGAGGAATGCTTACCCAAAGTCACAGAGCTGGTTAACTGTAAATATGCAATTTCAAAATATCTAACTCCAAAGCCCAGGTCTTTAATTATCATGCTGACTCTAATCATAACTAAACAAATTCCTGAATCTTGAGAGGCTTAAATATTCTATAGTAGAATAATTCTAAAGATCTAAATTGCTGCAACCATTTTAATACATTCAAGTAGATACAAAAGGAAATGAGAAATCCCATTTTAAATTTCAGGATTAGCCACATGATTGGCTCCTCTCCTTGAAAAAGAAAACTTGAAGTTCCTAGTCAGTCACCCCTAAATTTTGGAGGTAGCCCCTAACCTCCTCTGGTTTACTTTCTGATGTTCTACCATCCAGCATCAATCGGGGAATTAGGTCCTGAAACAAAAGATACAACCTTGGCTCCAGAACTTGCAAGTAACTTTCAGACCATGAAAAAAAAAAAAAAAAAAGATTGAGAAAGTAATTTTCTCCAAGCAGATTCTTCTCTAATGAAAAATAGCAGCAATATGTCTAAAAAGAGACACAGAGAAACACCTATGAAGGTCTGCTGAGATAATTTATAGTCAAAAGTTCCAAAGAGGTTGCAGAAGGCTTAAAGCCCATAACAGTTCTTCTAGAAACAAGTCCACACACAACTGCTTGCTTTTACTAATTCACCATTTCTGGTAAATCAATTTTATCACCTCCAATAATATCTCAAATTCTGATCCCTCTATACCAATCAGTTACCTGTGTCTGATAGAAGAATGAATTGAAGTTTCCAAAGAGAAAGAACAGGAGATTTAGAAACATGTTGAAATAAGTTATCCAGATCCTGGTTCTAGGTACCTTAGTGTTTGCCTCAAACTTAGTCCTGTCACAAAGAGTCAGTCCCCAGAGCAGAAAGTAAAACCTCATCTAGCAAACCCCAGAGCAAAGAGGTTGATTCACTGGCTGGCCTTTAACTATCCAGATGCTCTCTCATTAATTTTAAATTAGGTCCTGAGTATCTATAGGTAATCGATAGCAGGTACTTAGGGTAAAACGATGTGCAGACTCAGGCCTTAGGTGGCCTGATTGGGCATTGAGCAAGGGAAGTAAATAGAGGATGCTAGTCAAGAGCAGGATGATCCAGCACTAGAGAAGCAGATGTAAGAATGACATGCACTCCCCGAGGACTTAAAAAAGGGGGCTTTCCATTCAGGCTGCTCGTCAGTTTTGCAATAACCCTGCCATATTCACATGATCTGAATTGAGTGATGTTCATTCCTCTAGCCAAAAGGTCCTTGTCTCAATGATGTTAACATTATTAATGATAAATTAACATTTATCAGGTGCTCACTCTCTTTTTGGTGCTATACTAAAACTTTTACATTGAGGTATCATTAATCTTCACATTATTCCTGTGACAGCAGAACTATTGTTATCCCACTTTACATTTGAAGAAACTGAGGCCTCTGAACTCCCAGTTGAGGCAGGAATTGTACATAAGTAGACCAACTCCATCCACACTCTTTGCTGTCACATTCAATTGCTCCTTGGTCCCTGCACCAAGCAATCTCATCGATCTGGAAACTATAAAAAGCAAGCCACCATGTTAAAAGTATACAGCTTGATTCTCACTAAAACGAATTTGGAAAAATATGAGCTGCAGTGTACATGATGTTAGATCTAAACTCTTTTCTATGCAGTTTCTACAAACTTCCCCCAATTCTCACCTTATTCCTCTATAAAATTATCACACACACACACACACACACACATCCAATCTGCAAAAGATTGAATTACATGCCCAATGTGATAATTCCTAGCACAAAGCAGAGAACCTAGTAGTTCTGATCCATGCTTATCAGTTTCTTTCCATATTTATTCGCAGGGTGGTGTAGAAGATTAAGGAGTTCCATGTTCATGAGGCACAGTATGTGTTGAATGTACATTACATCCCTTCCCAGCCTCCACCCTTTAATTTCTGAGAAGTCTTAAAGATCAGCTGGTAACACAGAAAGCTGGAATCACTTCTAGGCAGTTTTTAAACAAGGGGTACTATTCCCAAGATAAGGCAACAATTTTTTTTTTCTGCTACAATGTGTGATTCTTAGCTGAGATAATTGTCTGTGAAGAGCAGGAAAACTCATTCTGCTTTTACTTAAGAGTTGTCACCATTGAGAAGTGTTGCAGTAGGTTAATGAATTTTTCCAAAGGAATGATCTTTCTTGAGGAGGGAAGGAGGGTGAGAAGAGGGAAGAAGGGGATTACCTCTGTGACTCCAGCACAGGTTTCATTAACTAACACTGCTCACTGCAGACACTTTCAAGTAAATCTCAGCTGGACAAAGATGAATGTCCACTGGAGATGGATTCCAACTACACATCTAAAAAGCGCCGGTATTTTTCAGCTCAGCCATCCAATAGAAGTAAATAGACAGCTGCAGGGATTTTGTGGGTGGTCTCTGAATTCTTTCTTCCCTAGAAGAAACAAGAACTTGGAATCCTCTTTAATCCTCCTCTGGCAGAATTGCTACCCAACGTTGTACAGGAAATGACCACAAGCTCTAGGAGGAGAAGGTGAGAGCCCCACACCTACCTCCACATACCCATGGAAAGTTTTCATTTCATCAGAGAGAAGCTGAGTTCATCTGAAATTGGTGTCCTTTGCCTTCTCCATACTCAGAATATATTTCCTGGACCAGCAACATCTGCATCGTCTGAGAAGTTGTTGGAAACAATGCAAAAATCCCAAGCCCCACCCCAACCCTCCAGATTCAAGAATCTTCACAGGGGATCTTAAATACTTACTTTGACTCTGGAGATCAGGGGTGGGTCCTAGGACTGTGCATGTCAAACAAGCAATGCTTTGAGTAATGCCAATGTGGTTGGGCCCCAGACCTCACTTTGAGTAGCCAGGCGGTACTTAATTGATTAGCAACCTTGACCCACCCTTCAGAGTAACAGCCTGGCTAGAATCAGTTCTGTTTTGAAACCTCTGCTCCAACCCAAGCTGTCACTCATCTGATACAACTGGGGCAGAGCCAGCTGTCCACCAAAAATGTGTACACCTCCTTCAACCATATGCAGTTATTCCTGGGAGAAGCTTCCATTCACTCATTGCTAAAGCTTCCTACCTAGATGCCCACCCCAGATATATTTCCTGGAGTAGCCATGGAGTTGGGCTTTAACTACAGGGAAGGAATGCCAGGGATCACATCCAGACCAGGACTTTTCTGGAAGTGGGGCATCTTCTCCACTGTTTTCCATCTGCTAGCTTTGGACTGTGAGATCCCAGTGGATAGTACAACAACAGATGGAAAGAACAGGGGTCTCTCAGTGAACATATGAGAGAAAACCTCACTCAACCTCCCTTCTGCATTGGAATGTTGCATGTGCACGAAACAGATTTTTCTTCATTTATGCAATTGCAACTATGGAATTTCTTCTAGCAGTGAGTGTTGCTCTAGCTAATATCACCATCACCATTACAGTCTACTCCAAATTATAATAACTACCTTTTACTTAGTCATCTCAGGCCTCTTAGATCCTCACAGGCCTCTGTTTAGCATGCCAAAGCAACGGATGGAAAGAGAGTCTGGAAGCAGGCTCATTGACAAAGTGCTAGAGACAGACCTGAGAGGAGCCCAGGCAATGCTCTACCTTGATAGCAGCACTGTGCATACATATGGTAGCCATATTTTATTGAACCCTTGTGATAATTTTAGAGGGAAACTGGAGCACTGCGCAAAATGTTTTACATGCATGCATATTTATCAAGACCTTAATTTTGCAGAGGTAGAAACCAAGGCCCCAGGAGAAATAAATACAGTCATCTTCCCAGATCCATGATTTCCACATCCTTAGATTCAGCCAACCACAGATTCAACTGGCCATGGATTAAAAAGCTTTTAAAATTTGCATCTGTACTGAATATACACAGAGTTTTTCCTATCATTATTCCCTAAACATCCCAGTATAGCAACTGTTCACATAACCTTTAGATTATATTAGGGATTCTAAGTAATCTAGGATGATTTGAAGTGTATGGGAAGTTGTGCGTAGGTTATGTGCAAATAGTATGCCATTTGAGAGACTTGAGCATCTGGAAGATTTGGATATCCACAGGGGTGCTAGAACCATTCCCCCAGGATCCCACCTCTAGTACATGCAGACCTAAAATTCAAGTCAGGTGCATTCTAGTGCAGACAAGAGTGAAACTGGGACTTCAAGGTGTTCAGGTCCATGGAGATTTGTCTGCACAAGGAAATGAGATTTCATCCAGGGCTAGTTATTACCACACGAACTCTCCCCAATGGCCTTTTTCAGCTTGCCTCCATCCTTGGTATTCTCCTCACAAGATAATTACTAATAAATATCCTGATTGTACACAGGGATTCTCCACTCTTCTAGTGTCAGGCCTCTGCTGGAGCTGCCTTCTCTCCAGTGTCGCTGGGTTTTGCAGCACAAAATAGCTGCTGTCAAGATGGTTTAATGTACCTTATATGTCAAGGCTATCGGTTGCTCCAGCAATGCCCTTATTGCTGAGCTGATCGCCTTTGCCAGCTATTTCTGGTTTTATGGGTTTCTTTCCTCCTTCTCCTTCTAGCACAGACATTTACGTGCAGAACTGTGAGAGTAGCCACACTCAAGCTTCTCCAGCCCGGGGAAGCTCTAATATATAGGGAAGGTGGCAAAATCAGCTGCTGTACTTCCCAGTCATGCAAACCCGTGCAGAGGGTCTCAGCTCAGAGTTCCTATCCTTGCCCTGCTGACCAGCAAGGATCATACATCTGCCTTCTCTCTGTCTTTACCTTATGGCCTCAACTGCTTCCTGTGCACAAATTCAACCAGTAAGGTGGTCACTCTTGTCACAGGGCTCATTTGGCCACCCTCAGCCATGTTATAGAAGTCTCTCTGGGAGGAAAGGAAGAGATGCAGGGCAGTGGTGATCCAGTGCCAGGATTTGGGCTGGGTGCAGAAACAGAATGGTTCCCTAAGACAGCCAGAGACCAAAAATGTTAAGAAAAAGAAGAGGATCCAAAATCCTCAACTTTGAACATTCCCCATACTTGGTATCATAGCTTGCATATAGTAAGTGCTTTTAAGTACTAGTTGTATAAAATTTTAATTAATTAAATAGCAAATGAATGAATAGGCATTAGGTATATGTGTAAAATATCCTAAAGTAGAACTAGAAGCATAATGCATCTATAGGATAACTCTGTGGAGGATGTGTCATCTGAACGGGGCCTTGGAAGGATGAATAGGAGCTTCCCATGAGAATAAGGGGCAGAAGCAATCACTTCTTGGACATTTTCACCTGTACTTTGTACCTACAGTGGAGAGCTGAGATTTGTGATAACTTGACCTTGGGTGCACTTGCCCATAATGAGTATCGTGCTCTTTTCCTGATGTGTTTGCCCATGTCTAACTAGATCCTCACAGGCCTCTGTTTACCATGCCAAAGCAATGGATGAAAAGAGAGTCTGGAAGCAGGCTCACTGACAAAGTGCTAGAGACAGACCTGAGAGGATCCCAGGCAATGCTCTACCTCAATAGCAGCACTGTGAACCCATGTGATGAGCCATATCTTATTGAACCCTCGTGATAATTTTAGAGGGAAACTAGAGAACAGAAGGTGGATGGTGCTATTGTCTAGATGAGTGTCCCCAAAGGTCTATTGCTAAAGGTCTTGTCCAGAGCTTTGTATCGTTGAGAGTTGCTGTGGACCTTTTGGGAGTGAGGCCTAGTGGGAGGTTCTTAGGTCATTGGGAGCAGCCTCTGAGGGAGGTTGTAGGAATCTTCTTCCACTTTGCATCGTGGCTCATGATAGAAGCAATTTGTTCGGCCACTCATTCCTGCCAGAGAGTGAAAACTCTGCACTTGCCAGAGACCCAAAGCAATGGAGCACCTGATCTTCGACTGGAACCTTTAGAACCATGAGTCAAAATGAGCCTTTTCTCTTTAGCAGTAAACTATTTCAGGTATTGTGTTACAGTAACAATAAGCTGACTAGTGTGGATGGCTTAATCCTGTTCACTGGGCTTTGAAGAAGAGCCAGAGTTCAAACCCAGAAAGTCTGATGACAGAGCACAAGGTTTTCACAGCAGTACTCACATGCTTATCACTTATGAGTAAGGACAACTTCCCACTCTGATCACTGTAGGCTGAAGGTCCAAAGGAAACATCTTTCCCGGTGCAAAGTTGTCTGCTACAAAAAGGCACATACTGAGTGGCCAGTGGGGCGGAAATCTAGCCTATTCTAGTCTACTCCTCAGTGACTCCCAGTTCCCTGAGCCTGGGGGAGGGCTGCCTTTGCCTTCCCATCAGACTTGGCACCCTGAACCACATGTCCTACGACTACTCCTGGAATTGGTGCCTTTTTAAATGTCTTGTGCAGAGGGAAAGCACTTTTTCCTAAATAGCTCAAAGGCATTGAATAGTTCAGCTTCAGGATTTTTCAGCTCTTCCATAATACATTAAAGCAGATAATTTGGGGGACTTTGAGGTCAACTAGCTGAGATTCAAATCACTGCTATGCAACTTATAGATTTAAGATTCTGTATTGAGCTTCTCAGCATCTCAGAAGTACTCGTTTATACATTTAGGATAATACTACATGTCTCAGCAGGAAATTCTGAAATGTGAGTTAAAAATGAATTTGCCAATGAACCAATTTGCTTAGGTACTTAATAAATTGTTAATTCCTAGAAACAAATCTGGGAGAAAACTAATGTATATCCCTGAGCAGAATGATTTGTTCCGTGGGGACGTTTTGCTACCCTATTTGGGAGTGTGTCCAGATTTTATATCTTTCACATGTAACAGTGCATACAAATTCTCCTGTTCTAGGTCACCAACTTGCTCCCCAGCCCGATGGGAGTGACTCAGAATTCTCCTCCTACAATACGCTGAAGGTCTTGCTCATGCTCAAAGACTAAGGAATACCAGAAAGGACTCTAAAATGGGCTTGGACACCTGACCTTGGACCAGTAGTAGACAGATAATTACATTAAAGACTGAGCCTAAGTTCTTGTTCCACTTCTGACATTGACCCCCTGTGTCACAGTTGTCATTTATTTCATTTATGTGAGACTTAGTTAACTCCAGAACAAGCTGGGGAAAATACCACTTACAATGGGGTTACCATCCAATGATATAACATTTCATTATCACAAAGAATAGGGCCCAGCATATACAAAGGTATTAATAGTTTTTGAAGACACCATTATGCACAATCCATTATTGACCTTCCAGTCTTGATAAAAGAATCAAATGCAACCCCTTACGTGTAAATTGCAGAGCACTTGGCAAATATAAAAGACAATTATCTCCTTCGTGACTCTTGAGCCCTCTGTGCCTCAGTTTCCCTCTTTGTCACAAGGGGGAGCATACTGCCAGTCTGTGCTCCCTATCTCACAAGGTAAAGAACCAGATTAAGTTAGGGATAGGAACTGATTCACTTTACAATAGGTATTATCTTTGGCTCTGTTAACATGATACAAACCAGCAGGAAGCTGCTTTCAGGGGGAAAAAATTACCCTTTCAAGAAGTAGCTGTTTCCCATGACTCTCCTTGGCTCCTTCCAAGGAATTTTAGGACTATTTTTACCAGGCTGTGGAGACTGAAACCCTTATCAGAAAAATATACCAACATTCCCCAGGTCTCTAAAAATCAGAACCCCCTCAGCTTTTTCTTAGAGCCCAGGAACTCCTGACAGAGATAAGAAATCAGGAAGCCCCTCCTGGGGACCCCATCATACTCCATTCCTATGTCACCAGAATCATCCCTGAGCCGCAAAGGGAAAATTCCAACACCTAGTGGGGAAGAAGGAACTGGAGGGAGGGGCTCAGGAAACTAGGGCCTGGTTTGTTTCCTTCTTTCTCTTTTTTTTTTTTTTTCCTTTTGGTGCTGGGCATTGAACCCAGGGCCTTGCACATGGGGCCTGGCTTAATTAACTCTTATCTTGGCATAGCAAAGAAAGCTGAGAAAAAAGGAATGGGCAGCAAGCAGACAGGAAAAGGCCAGGTGGGTGAAGCTCAGCAGTGATGTCTGCTACTTTCTAGCTAGAGGCCCCCAGCTGGGAATCAGGATCAGTTCATCTCCCTCTGATTGATCACCAGGCCTCTGAATAGGTCAAGTCCCCTTGGACATGTGTCTCTGTGTGGTTCCGTAGAAGTGGCATTTCAAGGGAGAAATGTCAGAGAGAAAGGTCTTAAAATAAAGATGCTGACTTCTTCTGCAGCTATTTAAGCACCTGAGCCCCAGAGGCTCTTCCTGCTGAGCTGTGGTGGTCACAATTACATGACTTGACAGCTGTGAAAACTCTGGACCTCCCACACCCCAGAGAGCTCCACCTGACCCCACCCTGCTCCCTGGCCCACCTCCACACTCCCAGCTCTTATGGCCCCAGGTCATGACACCTTGTTCTCAGATGTTATAATAAAGCCAGGTGGAACACAGAAGAGTAACTTGACCCAAACTGGGGAGCAGAAAAGACTTTCTCCCAAAGCAGGGTCCCAAGCTGGGTGGGAAAGGAGGGGTAGGAGTGAACCACGTGGAGGTCAGGCAGGGCATTCCCAGCAAAGAGGGTATTCTGAGCAAAGTCATAGAAGTCATTTGAAAGTAAAGCAAAGTCATTTGAAGCAGTAAAGTGAGCACATAGGGTCCAAGGCATTGAGGTTGCTGTAGATTAAGGAGAGGATGATAACAGAGAGGGCAATAGCCTTGGCATCTTTAAAAGCAGAGTATTGGCCTGAGGGCAGGTAGAATCCTACAGATCATGGTGGCCATGAGCTTGGAGGTGCATTAAGAACACGCAGTCTGGCAGCCATGCAGAGACTATCAGAAAGGTCAAGGACGGCAGAAAAGGAGAGCCCAGGAAGAGGCAAAGAGAGGGCAGGTGAAGAGTGATAGGGCCCTGAATTAGACAAGTCATGAGGATTCAAGATATCCGGGTATGTAGAAATCCTAGAACCTGCTTAAATAAGAACTTTGATGTCTGAAAAAGACATACATAGGGAGTCAGGTAGGCTAGTGACTCCAAAGAGAATAAATATGATTCATTAGAGATAGTACTAGCACCTGAGGAGAGTCACAGCTGCAGAGGCATGATCAATTTCAAGGGCTGGGAGATTTGCATTTGAATATGAAGAGTTAGTAGCTATCTTATAAATCCATAGCTTCTTCCTGCCCCCACATTCCAAGTCACATCTGACTTGTTCATATTGCACATAAGAGGTACCCAATAAATGAATGCTTTGGGTTGTGGGGCAAATCACTAAAATGACACAGGATGGAAGGGAGGAAGTGTATTAATATTTGTTGAGACATGATTATCAGAGAATATACAGATTTTATCTTATTTAACTCATACAACAACCCTGAAAATGGTATTCTTATTTCCATTTTGCAGCAGAAGTTCATGATGCAAAGAAGCAAAATAACTTCTTTTTTTTCCCTTAGAGATGGAATGTTAGGTACTTCAAACTCCTTCTGACTTGAGAAGCAAGGGCTAGAAGCTTCAGCTGTAAAGTAAGATGAACACACCTCAAACTGTGGCTGTTGCCCATCAGCTGTGTTGTTTTACGAAACTCATTTAACAACTCTGAGCAGTTTGCTTAACTATAAAATGCAAATGTGTATAGTACATACCTACTGAAATGGTTTCGGGATTGAATTAGATATTGCAAGCAAGCATACAACTCAAGCCCTGGCAAACAGTAGGTGCTCAGAAATAGTTGACTCATCTTGCTGTAAAGCTCCTCTCCTTTCCTTTGCAGGAAAAGGGCTGTCAAAGGCAGCAGAAGGCCAGCCTGTGGCTGCTATCTTGTTTTTCTTTTTAAGAAAAAGGTCATTTCATCCTCTGTCAGGTAACCAGCCCCAGAGTTAGAGGTTACCCAATGATATTTTGGTCTTTTTTTTTTTTTTGAGAAATATATCTCATAAATTGCTAAGGAAAAAGAAGCTTCTCGACAGTGTTGCCTATGCATGAATTAGTTCTTCTCAGCCTTTGGGAATGGATTGACTCATGCCATGGACTTACTCTGAAATAGAATTCAAGGGCCTGTTTTCAATCAGCTTGTCATCACACATGTATACACACACACACACACACACACACACACCTCTTTTACCTTTAAAACAGTCTCACATTGGCTTTGAAAATTTATGGCATGGTTCTGAAAGTTTGGTCACAAGACCAGCTGCATCAGGGTCCCCTGAGAGTTAGAAATGTAAATTGTCAAGCCCCACTCTAAACCTATTGAATCTGAAATTTCGATTCCAGACTGTGATCAACAAGCCCTCCAACGTTATTTCAATGCTCACTCAAGTTTGAGACCAATTTAGACATAAAGGTGAAAGAGGGGCTGCATCTTGCTGCCCTCTGGAGTGAATACCAGGAGAGATCACTGGGATCAATCCTCACTCCACCCTCAAGAGTGAGATCAGAGATCCTGCTTCCCTCATCCTTCCTCCTTGCACTTCCTATGCCCTGGCTATCTTGGAGAGCACTTAACCTTCAGGAACATCTGTAATCTTGAAGTTAGATCCAAGCAATAGCCTGCCTATTCCTACCATGAGCCATGAATTCTCCAGTCCCCAACCTAGAGGTGAAAAAACATCTTACAAAACCAGTTTCCCAGTGCATTTGTTTCTAAATCATCCCATCTTCAGAGGCAAAAATAGTCAATGCTTCCAGTTGTACTTTTGCTCCAATAAATGGAGAATAAAACTGCAAATGCCAACAGAAATTAGGCTGGAAACTTGTATGAGTGACCTGGTTTGGGAGTGGGGATGCCTATGGACAAAGAAGAGGGCATGACAGTTTAGAAGAAGCAACTGAGAGTCATTCCAGCTGTGGCTTTGCAGGCATGAGTCTAAAATGGCCAGATGTTCTGTGAAGCCAGAAATCTAAACGTTCATGTGTAATCCCCTCCAAAGTAGATGTTAGCTCAGTTGTTTTCCAAACACCTATGAATCACATATCTGTGAGCCAAAGTTTTTGATCTCTGCTCTGTAGAAATATAGAACTCCTCGTTTTTTTCTTTTCCTTTTGTTTTAATGGTCCTGAGGATTAAACCTAGGGCCTTGTGCATGCTAGGTGAGTGCTTTACTGCTGAGCTGTGCCCTAGATCAAAAATCCTCTTTTAAAAAGGGCAATTTAGCTGCGCATGGTGGCACATGCCTGTAATCCCAGCAGCTCAGACAGAAGGCTAAGACAGCAAGATCATAAGTTCAAAGCCTCAGCAAGGGCAAGGCACTAAGCAACTCAGTGAGACCCTATCTCTAAATAAAATACAAAATAAACTGGGGAGGTGGCTCAGTGACCAGGTGCCCCTGGGTTCAATCGCTGGTACCAAAAATTAATTAATTAATTAATTAATAAAAGGGTAATTTTGGGAAGGAGGGGTTGGACTGCAATTGACTTTGTTGCTGATAGCCTTATAATTTTGGTCAATGCCTTTTTAAAATAGGACCTCAAATCTCCAAGACTAGTGAACACCCTAGACAGCATTGGAGAATAAAGACAGTGACTTCTTGTAGTTACCCTCCTAAAACTCTCTCTGTCCTCCAAATTAGGGAAACACTAATATTAAGGAAGAAAAGGAATTGATTGCTGTTTTTTTGCATTTGTCCCCAGATTAGCTTGTCTCCTCCAAAGACCCTCCTGAGCAAACAGTGACATCCACTGGCTGAAAATCAGAGCATGTGTCATTTTCACTGAAAAAGAGAAAATAGGTTATTAAGATAGCTTTGATCCAGGCTGGGAATTCTTGGTTACTAGCAAACAGCTAAAAGAAAGGAATCCAGAGCCAAGAGAAAGCAGATCTTGGGAGAACACAGATGTTAATCAGAAAGAGAAAGAATGCAAAATCCCAGTATATGTTGGCCTGCTTCAAATTTGAGAATTCTTCTCACTGTGCACAGAATCAGCTGTCAGACCCCAGCGCCAGAAGGAACCCATGTCTGCACCCTCTAGTACTGGGACCCAGCCACATATGGCTACTGGGCTCTTACTATATAACTCTTCCAAATGCCAATGTACTATAAGTATAAGCTACATGATGATTTTGGAGACTCACTCATTTTTAAAAAGGATATAAATTATCTGTTTGATAATTTATATATATATGGAAGTAGTATTTTAGATAACTTGGATTAAGTGAATTATAAAATTAATTTCACCTTTTTTTTACTCTTTATTGCAAACATGAGAAATTTTTTAAATTAATTTAAATTTTTAAATGATCATTCTGTTTCAGTGGGCAACACAGTTACAATTACAGCACATCCCGCCCCATCATTCGCAGCCCTACAGAATATCAGAATTTCCTACGCAGCTTGTAAAGTATATGAGCACTCCACCCTCATAGGTTCTGATTCAATTGGCAGAGGAATGTAACTAACATAAGCTCCATGAACTCTTCTCTCTTTCAGCTTCCCTTTGCTATCATTTCTACATCTAAGCTGTCCTTGATGCCCCCTGAATTTTATTGATCTACAGTTCTCCTTAAGCACCACTCTCATTTGCACTTCCCTGCTCCCAAATACATAAAGCTTCTATTCACTTTACAGACATTAGCACGCACCTACCATGCGCTCCAGGCACTAGGATACAGGAGACAATTTTCTTCTCTCTAGGAGCTTATCTTTGGGTGGAGTGGGAAAGATCAATCAAATCAGTCAATCAAGAAAAATGTCAGCAGAGAACTTGAATAGAGACATATGAGAAAAGAGAGATTGCTTGACCACTTTAGGTTAGGTGGCTTCTGAAGTCCTCTCTGAGACTGTTCAATTAAGGTCGGAGTGACACCAAAAGTGAGATCACCAGAAAGACCAACCAGGGCAGGTGAAACTGCTAACACAGAGGTAGGTGAAGGACAATAAAATGGTTAGAGCATTTGAAGAACCAAGAAAGGCCATGGTGGCTGAAGCAAGGCAAGTTTAATCATGATCGGGGGAGTGAGAGAAGAGTTGAGACTTCACTAATGCTGTGGAGAGAGCTGTTTCCGTCTCCCCCAAATGTATATGTTGAACTTCTTACTCTCAAGGTGATGGTATTCAAACATGGGGCTTCTGGGAGGCAGTGAGGTCACAAAAGTGGAGAACTTATTAATGGGATGAGAGCCCTGGATAAAAGGGACCTCAGAGAGCTTCCTAGCTCTCTTTCTGCCACCAAATAGGACCTGAAGTCAATTAGTGTTAACCCTGGACAAGGGTCTTCACCAGCGCAGATCATTCTATATGCTGATCCAGCCTCAACACTGAGCAATAAATCAGTGTTTAGAAGCCATCCAGTCTGCAGTATTTTTTTTTATGGCAGCTTGAGAAGATTAAGACAGGAGGAACCAAGGAGTCTATGCTTAAACTAACGGGAGGCAAAAGTGGAATGGGAAAAGAAGTCTTCCAGAGAGAATAACATGTACAAAGTGTCTTCCTATGCCCTGGCTATGCCTGTTTTCAACCAACTTGTCATCACACATGTACACACACACACACACACATACATATTTCTTTTACCTTTAAAATAGCAGGGAGGGTGTCCAAATGGCTGGAAGCAGGCTTAAATGCCTTGGACATGTAATGGGGTCTGAGGTCTAAACTAAAGACACAAGTCAAAGGCAGATGGTGAAGGGCAGGAAGTCAGACTTTGTCCTGTGTAAAGTGTTTGGGGAAGGGTGTTTTAAAGTCCTTACAAGGGAGAACTCTTTTTCATATTTTTAAATAAGAGGTCACATATTTATGTAAGTGCTGAATTATATGTAGAACATTTTTGGAAAGACGTAAAACAAACTGGTAATAGTGATGAAAACATCAAAGTTTTCACTGTGCAACTTACGCATGTGCTTCTTTTTCAAAACAGGACAATATTATTAAAGTACAAACTAAGTCAACAAAGCATTTTTAGGGCATTAAAATACTCTATATACTATTATTATGGATACCTGTTGTTATATATATGTCCAAACCATTTAATATATTCCCCACAAGTGAACCCTAACATAAACCGGGGACTCTGGGTGATTAAGATACATAGTTTCATCAGTGGTAGCAGAGGTACCACTCTGGTGGAAATGTTGATAATGGAGGAGGGTATACATGTGTGAGGGCAGGGGCCATGTAGAAAATCTCTTTACTCTCCTCTCAGTTTTGCTGTGAACATAAGATGTTTCTTTAAAAATAAAGTCTTTAAAAAAATTAATGAGGAATCACACCCCCCCCCCGCAAAAAATGTTTAGATTTCTAGGTGAGATATACTGGGTCTCTGCATTTACTATTCTCTGTGGTTAGAATGCTGTATCCCTAGACTCTATCCCTAGATGTTTTCATATCCAAGAACTTGGACTTTCTTAAATCACCCCATATGAGACAGTATCATGTCACTGTCCAGCCCTTTATTTTCTTGATAGCACTGCAAATAATATTTTTGTCACCAATAAACTATATGCATATGCACATGTGTTTCATAAATAGAAAATTTGTATCCCATTCACCAATATGTCCAGTATCTTATTTATAATACCTGGGACACAATAAGAACTCAGTAGATATTTATGAAATGAACACAGAAAACAGTACTTAGATGTAATGTAGAAGGGGAAATGGAGTAGGATCAAAGTGGAGGAAGGTAGATGTGGTTAGAAGACGAGTGCACTCATCCTGGTGAGAAAACAACGGTTCAAAGTATGGTTGTAGAGAGAGGGAGTTCAACATACATTTAGGCCAGGTATAGTGACACATGCCTGTGATCCCACAGCAAGGGAGGCTGAGGCAGGAATATCATAAGTTCAAAACTAGACTCAGCAATTTATCAAGGCCCTAAGCAACATTGTAAAACCCTATCTCAAAATAAAATATAAAAAGGGCTGGGGGATGTGATTCAGTGGTTAAGTGCCTCTGAGTTCAATCCCCAGTGTCAAAAAAAAAAAACTATATTTAGAAGTGAGATAAGGGAACTCGGTTATAATACTCAAGGAGCCAGGGTGTAAGTCAGTGTACTGAGATTGACTCTTAGAATTGTGACTTTCATTGAGGAGAATTATGGAGGAGGACAGATTTTAAAGAGAAAATTTTTGCATTTGATTTGAAGAGTTGACCTTGAGATATTTTGAGAAATATCAAGAAGGCTGTTGGATTTTAAAATATTTACAGATAAAATGATATGATGTGCTGGGTTTGTTTCAAAATATTCCAGCCCAGGATTAGAGGTGTAGCAAGGAGATAGATGAAACAAAAATGGCACCAACTTGATGGTTATTGAAGCTAGATAGTAATCTTTGGTCCTTCATTAAGTTATTCTACTTTGCCACATGTTTAAAACTGTACAGAAAGAAAAAGTGTTTCTTCTATGAACACATATAAGTCTGGAGCTAAGAGGAAAGGCTCAACCTGGAGCTATAAATTTAGATGACACACATTTAAAGGTGTCATTAGTATCTTGGACATGGATAAAATCTCCCAGGCAGAAAGGATAAAGTAAATATCGAAGGGGGCATAAACCTCATCTTATAGAAATTCATCACTTAGTGGCTGAGTAGAGAGGCAAATGAGCCAAAAGAACACACTAGATGGAGCAGAGAGGAGAGGGAGAACTGGGAAAGTGGGTTTGACTCTGTGGATAGTTTCAAATACCATAGGCGGAAGCTCTCTCCACTCCACTTGCTCACAGATAGCCAAACAGAATCCCTTTCTTCAAGTATTTGAAGGATGACAAATAGAAGCTCACTGATTCTTGTGATCACCACAGGAGTACAACAACATGGGTTAGGCAAGAAATCCTCTGCAGACAGGTTTCCTCTGGAGTAAAGGGTAGGGAGAATTTTCAGAAAAATAAAATGGTGGGGCACCTAGAGAAAAGAATTGTTAAGAAATGTGCCTGTATTGGACCCTGCATCAGACATCAGAAAGACACAGGAAAATTCTTCTGGAAGGACAAGGAGTTATAAAGGGAGCATAGGAAAGAATTGGGATCAAGAAAAAAATGGGTGAGAGTCAACCAAGAGACAGAAGGGAGTGAGCACGGGGCTCCCTCCCTCAGGCTACTAATCAGATTACTGCTCGGTTATTGTTCTTGAAGGTCATTTCTTATCTACTGGATTTTAACTTATTTTCCTTTGTTTTTGCCTTTCATAGTCCTTGCACAGGAGACTGGACAATGTTTAACAAGTGACAAACAAGGGCTGACAGCAGGAGTGAAGCTCTATGCTATCCCAGGCCAGCCTCCTACACAAATTGTGTGCTGTCCCACCCTGACTTCCTTTTGCCCTCTGCACAGGCCTGAGGAGACTGAGAAGCCAGACCACCAGTGGGACATTGAATCTTGGCTCCCCCTTACTAGCAGAGTGACCTAAAATAGCAAGTCGCCTCATCTCTCTGTGAATTAGCTCATTGGGGTACTCCCCATTGCCATCTGAAAAGCTTGTGAGGCTTCAAGGAATGACTCTGGGAAAAGCAGTTAGAGCAATACCTGGGAAATAAGAAGAACTGAGTAAATGTTGGCTCTAATTATTTCCTACCCATCCTGAATGTACTCCCAGGCATACAAGTCCTCCTCGGGCCTCGTGACTTTGCCAATGAGTTTTTGTCTAAAGACTTAAGTGCCTTTCCAACAGCCAACATGACCACCTTGTAAACATCCAGGCATCTTTCAAATCCCAGCTCCCCTAAGCCTAGACCCCACAGTGCAATGATGGCACAGTGTATTTCAGGTTGTTCTTCCCTAAACCAAAATCCTTGGAGGCCAGGGATGGGTCTCACCCTCTCTGTACAACTATACCTAATATAGAGTCTGGCAGGTAGAGATGTAAACCTGGACTTGGAATTGAACAGACCACCTTGGAGCCAAGGCTCTGCAAAGAAATTTGCAAAGATAAGGTAATCTGTATTGGAGCTCAGATGTAATTTGGAAAACAGTGTTTGCAATGCCTGCCTTCTACTATTTTGCTGTGATGATTAAAATAGTCAAAGGAATGTAAGGAAGAGTCACTATTACTTCTGCCTCCCCTACAGAAGTCAGGTTCTCAGTAAAATCCTTCACACACTTGGCCCTCTTCTCACCAGATTGTGAGTCTTCCTCTGCTTGTTAGCCTGATTTCAGTTTCTTCTGCTGAGAGTCCAACCCCCACCATCTGGCTGGAATTTTCCTCCTGTCTCTTTTAATAAATGTAGGTGCAGCTTCGTGTAACGGGCTGTCAGTGGGCAGTAAGAATCTGGACTGTACAATTAAATGAAACAAATGCTTGACCATCTCTGCTAACAGCTGTGAAGCCTAGAAAAGCCTGATGTCCTAAGAAACTGAGATTCCAGAATCTGTACATTAAGAGCACAGCCTACTACTTAAAAAAAAAAGCACTGTTCTGTGCTCTTAACATCATTTTTCTCTTAAACTTGAGTTTGCAGAGAAGAATGGAATGGCAAAGGTTGGGAGAGGATGATGGCTGCTCTTTAGGAAAATGGTTGACCTGCAGTCATTTGCTGCTACAAATGTAGAACTTTCCTACTTTGCTTCAGCATCCAGTCCGCAGCAATACCTGGGTTCTTTTCTTCTCTCTGCTTTCAAGAGGTCAGACCGCATAGTGCTTGTGAAGCCAGATCCTATGGAGGTCCTACACATGGCTCCAGCCATCTGGACATGCACAGGACCAAGGTGAGGTTGAGAAAAATGTCAGAGTCCCAGAAGATCATCTGGGGCTCCCTGCCCTGCATGTCAATACAAATGTAACCTGGCTCAGGGCATGATGTTTGCTTTAATCCAGATCAAAACTCATCATTGACTGTTCTGCTTATCCCATAAACAAAGTCTAGCATCTGAATTCAAGTTTCAGGTTCCCTATAACAAGGAATTTTTCAAATGTCCTATAGAAGCATGGTTGCTTTTTTTCACACCATATGAGCTCAGGAATAATCAACGCTAGCTGTAGATTATGCTTCTACTTCTCAGACTAGATAAAGAACATTTGCTATTAAAAAATAATATGAAGAGCCAGGTGTGGTGGTGCACACCTATAATCCCAGTGGCTGAGGAGGCTGGGGCAGGAAGATCAGTAGTTCAAAGCCAGCCTCAGCGAAAGCAAGGCACTAAGCAACTCAGTGAGAACCTGTCTCTAAATAAAAATATATAATAGGCTCAGTGGTCAAGTGCCCCTGAGTTCAAACCCTAGTATTCTTCTCCCCAAAAAATGGTGGCTGAAGAAATGGTGGGCATTGGAATCAGACTGAACTAGAATGGAGTTCCAGTTCTATAGCTTTTTTCTGTGAGAAATTGGAAAAGTCATTTAGCATCTCTGAGCCTCAGATGAAATAGAGATGATAATGCCTGCCTCCCGAGATGGTGACCCACAATGAGTGATGCATGTGAACTCCTCACAAAAGCTCTGGGGAGTCACTCAGTTAAAGCTCTTTGGGATGAGTTTTCCCACAACCCTGAAAATGTAGGGACCGTTTGGATATGCTTACTGGCACAACTCTGTCCCAAAACACCCAATATACAGAGAGCAATTAAAAGGTTTTGTGGGGTTTTTAAAAAATATTTTTTGAGTTGTAGATGGACAAAATACCTTTATTTATTTATTTATTTATTTATTTATTTATTTATTTAATGTGGTGCTAAGGATTGAACCCAGTGCTTCACATGTGCTAAGCAAACACTCTACCACTGGGCACAACCCCAGCCCTGGAAAGGTTTTTGTTGAAAGAATGAAACTCCAACTTTGTCCTCCATTTCAACATCACTTCTGGAATCCTTGAAATTGTGAATGATCAATAATCCTATGATTATTGGAGACAATAATTATATAAAATAATTACCAAAAAAAATGCTCCTAATTTTTCAATGGAGAAACAAAGGCCCAGGATAACAAATAATTTACCCTTCTGAGGGTAATTTTGTTCTAAGTAAAAAAGTGATATGAGGATCTTTTCAGTGCCCCCTTACAGTGCCTGTGTGGGAAAGGGAAACAGGAAGGGGCAGAGTGAACCCCCAGAGACCTCAGAACAGAGGTATAAATGTCCCATCTACATGAGGCCTCGATTAGAAAATTTGCCCAAGTCCCTCAGGACTGAGAAGAAACAACAAACTATTTTTACAGCTTAATCAGAGAAAAGGATGTAGGGGTTTGGCTAAATGGGGTGGAGGATGCTGTGATTCTTCAACTACTTTAAGCTCTACTGACAAGATCTAGGAAAACCTGCTAAAGTATAGCCCCTGAATTTTCACCTCCACAACATGTTCTGATAAATGCAAAATGGGAGCAGATCTGAACTTGTTTAGAAGAGCTGAAAGAATGATGAGGCAGAACCTTGGGATATTATGGGCTTTCTGAGCTTTATTGCATGTGACACTATCTCATCTTCTACATGCTGGGAAAACTATGGAAATCATCCTTTTCATCACCACACTAGTGACAGTTACACTTAGGAGAAGCTGTCACATTTTGGGATAGAAAATCTATCTCCAGGCAGCAGTGGGGTGTGCAGAGATGCGTGGAGACCCAGTCAGAACCACTTTGTAAAGCAGTCTCCCAGGCGTTGACTGTGGGTGGCCAGGGACCCATTAACCAATCTGCAGATTATTCAGGCCCTCGGTCTGCCAATTCCTCGTGATGCACAACTTTGTGGATTTGATTGTATGTAGATCCCAAATCCTCATACTAGGCATGTGATCCTGCATAAATTACATAATCCCTCTGGACCCTGTCTTCTCAATTATAAAAGAGAAGCAAAACAAGGACCCACAACATTAAGTGGCTGTGAGCACCAAACTAATGCATGCAAAACATGCAGTAAAGCACTTAGTATGTATTAGGCTCTCAAGAAATTATTGCTGGTATCGCTGTTATTGCCATTTTAATATGCATTTTCTCATCTACTGGTAGTTCACACAGAGGAACTTAAATACAAATTAAGCAATATCTTCAAGTTTATTACTCTGGGCTTAGAAAAAAAAGTGTTGGTGAAAACACAGGAACTTGATTGAGAAACTGGGTTGTGAACTACCTGCCAATTTGAATTGAGCCTTTGTGGCCTTCTGATTGATGGCCAAGCCATTGCCCATCTTGTGTTTCTGGGTCTCTCTACCATAAAGTTACAGAAATCTGGGTAGATGCACAGACAGTTCACACTTAAATCCCTTCTTTGTGAGCACCGGATGCACCTCCCTGCATATCTGCAATGGGCTCAGTGTCTTCAGGTAAGCTATCCATCTTTCCTTCTTCCAGGTTAGATTCAGCCCCTCACTTCAGCCTTCCCTGATCCTGTAGGTGTTTGATTCTTCCATCACAGAGACATATTATTTCTCCTTCTACTAAATCTGCCTCCTTTATCTTTATCCAATCCACTGATAATGTTGGTAATCAGGAAAATAAAGGCATTTTTGCATAGAGCAGGGAAGGAGAAGAGAAGCACTTGTAAGATACTACAACTATCTGCAGCATTCTAAGTTTGTTAGCAAGCAGTGGAATTGAAGTTCTTCAAATCACACATTCGAGAATTAGACTGCCTGGCAACACTACAACCTGTGTGTGCTCAGACAAATTATTCAGCCTCATTCCTCCAGCTGCAAAATCAAAGAGATGATGATAAGACCAATCTCATGGAATGTATTGTGGCTATTAATTGAGCTAATGCATTTTCCTGATATATAATACTGCTTGGTCAACATTAGATTATTACGGTCTCATACAATCTTCATGAAAAGAATGAAGGTGTTTATTATTCTTTATGTTTACAAATAAAGAAATTGAGGCCTATGGTGTTCAAGTAACTTTAGTCACCTGGACAGCAAGGTAGACCTGGTAACCTATCCCAGACAACGTGCCCCCAAAGACCCATCAGCAGTGCCACACCGGGTTGCAGCCCTGGAGGGTCTGTGTTCTGAGGAGTGTGTATGCTCCTCTTCTCCATGGTTCCAGCCATTACAATTCAGTCTCTTCTCTCCTCTACTACCAAGAAAGAGAAAGCAAAATTTGGTGTCAGGCAACAGGTAGTGAGAATAATGGCCCTAACAGTTGATCCTTTCTCTGTTAATTCCCTAGAAGCAGAAACTCACCTCATAGGCATGAGTTCCTTAATTAGCCATTCCTATCCAAGTACCCATGTGTGATGGGCCTGTTTTGTCTACATTTATAGTATGTCCCATCAGATAGCAAAAATACTTAGTTTTAGATAGGAATAATCTTAGCACAATGAGTTCAGATAAATAGATGTTCTTTGCAAGGTCCCCTGGGAGAGATCCTACCTGCAAACTCAGCAAAGATTCTCTATGTCCAACCACCCATTCAGTCCAAACTTGAGACAAGCATAGACTTTTCTCCTGACCTCTAAGTGTGAGGGGAATTAAAGAATGATTTTATCAAGGGTTTGGAGGAGGTAGGAAGGGATCTAAAAGTGCAGCAGCCTTTCCATGGGAGATTGGCATTTGCAGGTAAATGGATGGAGTTAGAGAATATCATGCTAAGCAAAGTAAGCCAATCCCAAAAAAACAAAGGCTGAATATTCTCTCTGATAAATGGATGCTGATCCATAATGTGTGGGGTGGGGGGGGGTTGGCTAGGGGACATGGGAAAAATGGGGGAACTTTGATTGGGCAATGGAGAGGGAGGGCATGGGAGGGGGCATGGGGACAGGAAAGACGGTGAAATGAGATGGACATTATTACCCTAGGTACATGAATGACTGCACATATGGTGTGATGCTACATCATGTACAACCAGAAAAATGAAAAGTTTTGCTGCAATTGTATACAATGAATCAAAATGCATTCTGTCATTGTATATATCTAATTATAATTAATTAATTAATTAATTTTAAAATGGGATTCTCAGAGATTAAAACAAACAGTGCTTCTATATGCAAAGCAGACCAGATAGCATGATGGATGGGGGCTACATATATTCCAGCCCTGAGGGAATTATTTCTGCTTTTCCCTATTGGAGGATGTGAGCCAACTCAGAGCTGGCCTCTCTGTGTGATGGGTGAGACAAGAAGCCTCCCTTCCTTTCTCAGAACCAGGTGTCTGGTCAGCCACGGGCAGCTCTGCATATTAGGCTTGGCAGCTTCCAGAAAGCCTAAGGATGGTGAGAAGCCAATTGGTCCAGGCTTTGAGCTTAGACCAGAGGTTGCCAAATTGTCCACATAGTAGGATCACCTGGGAAAGCTCTGAAACATTCAAGCACTGGGTTCAGTAGAGGTCAAGCAAACCACAATCGGCCTGATGGGACACAGGCACCAGGGGTTGGAAAGTCTCCAGGTGATCTTGATGTTAGGACAAGTTTCAGAACCATTGTTCTTAGCAGGGGTAGATTTGCCCACTCTATCCCACCCCGCTGGAACATTTGGCAGTCTTGTCAAAAAACATTTGACGTCTTTGGTAGTCACAAGAAGGATGGTGCTGCTGACATCTAGTGGGTAGAGATGACATCTAGTAGCCAGGGATGCTGCTAAACATCCACATGACAAAGAGCCCTCTGGCTCCAAAGGCTGACAGTGTACAGATTGAGAAGCCTCATTCAGATGCTTGCAATTCACAACATCAGCTTGTTAAAAATGCAGAGTCTCAGGCTCCCCCAGATCTACTGGATCCAAATCAGCAGTTTTTAACAAGAACTCCTGGTGATTTGTATGCATGTTATATTTTAGAAGCCCTAGTTTAGATTATTGTAGGATTATTTTATATAAGCAGAGATTCATCAGTCTCATCTGCTACACTGGATTCATCATATACACAGCAACTATCCAAAATTGTCCCCACAATTCTTGAGCTTGTAGACAGGAACAGTCTCAGATTTTAGAATCAAAGAGACCATGTTTGGATCCCAGCTCCAGACATGATCATTTTAAATAACTGAGCCTTGCTGGAACTCAGTTGTCTAACCTGAAAATAGGGAAATCATATAGAGATGAGGTGAACTGCTAAATTAAAGATGATGTCTGAGGGGTACAAGTTGGCATCTCAGCTTCACTGATCAGTTTTTGACCTTGAGCAATTTATTTTTGTTCTTGGAACCTCACTTTGCTCACCTGTTAAAAACAACACATAATCATACCTGGTCATGGAAATGATGACCCACATGATGCATTTTAAAGAGCTAACATGAAGCAGGTGCTTATGGGAAGTCATTTACTTGCTTCCAGAAATACAGCAAAAGTTCCATTCAAGGGATAATTTTTAATCCAAATTGCACACAAAAGCACCATAAACCCCTTTCCTGTATCAGTCTGGCGGGGCATATGCTCACAGTCGTAGACTCTCCTTCATCCATTCCAGGGCCAACACATAAGGATGTTGTCATCTGCTGTTTTGTCTGATTGCTTCTGTTGAGACTGCAACTTGAGGGTGGGTGGCAAGATTCCTTCCCCCGGAAATCCCACTGCAATCTCGTTCACAGTTGTGGATGTTTTCTGCCAGTGATTCAGAATTCAAAGGTGCACAAATAGTACAAGGGGAAACTGGGACTCAAACCTGGTGCCTCCACTCCTAAAGCCAGGCTGGCTTCATATCACCACATCACCTCTCCCCATGGAAGGCTTTCCTGTCCCCCACACAACACACACACACACACATACACACACACACACACACACAATGCAACAATAAGTTCACAACCACCTGAGAAGGAGTTTTCTATAGGGACATAAGTATCCATCTTTTGCTCTCACTGGTTGATAAACTGCCTCCAAGCAGAGGCCATGCCTTTTTCTTGTTCCTTGTTCCTTGGGGCCCTTAATACATGACTGAGCACACAGTGGAAGCTCAATAAATCTCTGTTATCCAATTGAGTGATTGGTGAGTCAGTTGATTGATTAGGTCATGGTTGACTGGAATAAATGAAGCATAGGCATAAGAAACACACATTACAATTACATAACCTCCCACTCTGTCTTCAGAAAATTTCTGTAATTTCCTAAAGACTTTACTACATACAAGATAGATGCACTCATTAATTCTCCCCCCCCCAAAATCCCAGAAAACAAATAAGAGACTTACAAAGTGAGAATGACCAGGAGGGGAAGGAGAGCCATCAAAGTCCCATGTCCAAAAGCCTTCATGACTTCTGCTGGTATGCACAGGAAGCCCAGTAGGACACTTTGGAACAATCATCAGGCTGAGCCTGGAGAAGTGAGAGAAATAAGATGAGGAGGAGCCAGGAAGACTGGGAGCCAAAAGGCACAACTCTGTAGCAAAGAGGACAGCCCCTAAGGTGGAGCAATGAAGTATCCTTGGGTGTGTTTGCAAAAGGAGGTCCTCCCATTCAGACAAATAGAACAGGCAAACATCTGGGTTCCAGAACTGTAGAAAACAGAACCAACACTGATTGATAGGAGCATAAGGGTCACACCAGATGAGCCAGAACAAGTTTCAGCAAATTTAGTCAGCCAGCAATGCCAATGGGTCCAATTGCCTTGGCTTTAACCCAGAACTATGGAGCAGAAGTGTGACTAGGTTTCAGTTCCAATGACAAAACATAGACTGGAGGCATTGGAATTGAGCACAGGGAATTTTCCATTCTACTTTGTGCCACAAACATACTAAGCACCTGCTATATGCTAACTAAGGCAAAGCAGCCATAGAAAGAAATGTAAGTAAGCACTGACTTTGCCCAGTTTAAAGGAAAGCATTTAGGGCAGCCAATTTCAGATAAGATAAAGCAAGCCAGACCATCACTGGCTCTGCCGCCTTCATCTCTTCCAGGCTGGGCCCGGGGCCAGAGGTGGAGAGGAGAAATCGATCACTGTGTGAAATAAAGGATTTCTGGGCAGTTCTAGGGCTGGAGCTGAGTATTGGAGGACAGTTGAGGTTTCACCAGAATAGAACTAAAAACTCTTATACCTCAGGCTGCAGGTAGAGGGCCAAGGAAGAGCCAAAAGAGACCAAGGAGAGAAGAGAGAGCCCAAGGAAACCAAGCCTGGACCACAGAGCAATGAGAGCCTCTGGGGCCTGAGAAGAAGGTGAAAACCAAGGGTGGAAAATAAGAGAAGGGCCTCCTTGGGGACATTATCCAAAGAGAGTTTGTGTGTTTGTTTTTGTTTTCTGACCTGGTGTTTATGTGCCACCCATAGAGAAAGGATTTTGAGAGGCCCAAACTGGGGGGAAACAAAGCCCAGATCTGTTTCTAGGAAGTCTTTTGATGGCACATCTTTCATTTAGGCATGGGGAAAAATCTGAAAACCCCATCTCTCACCCTTCTGAGATTTGAACCAATTTGGATTATTCTTTCAAATTGCCTTTAAGGTAAAACAGGGAAGGAGAGACCCAGATCCAGGACTGTAGGGAAATGGCTTGGCTCTCAGAAAGGAGATGAGACCATATTTATTTTTTTTTGTTATGTGGTTATTTTATTTTATTTTTAGATTTGGTAATTTTATTTTATTTTATTTTATTTATTGGTTGTTCAAATCATTACAAAGCTCATGACATATCATCTTTCATACATTTGACTCAAGTGGGTTATGAACTCCCATTTTGATACCATATTTAAAGAGAGAATAGTATTGTCATGGCATTTTTGGTTAATAATAATTAAAACCAGAAATTATAAGATTTTTTAACTTAAATACATACATGTAGACACACACACACACACACACACACATACACACACCCACACCCCTATTCCCCAAAATGAAGTTGGCTTGCAATGAAGGAAAATAATATAGCAGCTTTTCTCTAATAATATAATGAAAGGATCCCCCTTTGTCACTGTTGAAATTTTAAAAAGACAATTTTTACAAAGGTTGATACGAACAAAGTATGATTCTTCAATTATAAGAGAAAAAAGGTACAATATTTTGACCACGTATCATTGGTACAAGTAATGTCCCAGGTGCTCTGTATAATTTATCACTGTTAACCCTCAGAACAGCCCAGTGAGATAATGTTGTTATCTTCTTTTACCTACAGATAACAAAATCAAGATCCAGAGAGGTATAAAAATGCTCTCAGGATCTCACATGCAGTAAATCAGCACTTTTAGCAAACATCTGCAAGTGGACAATCTGATACTGACTTCTGACCACTCTTCCACCAAACACATCACCACCCTGACACCAAACCATCCTGGAGGGACAAGGTACCTCCCCCACATATCAGATGCACCTAGATGCAGGAACATCTTTGATCAATTTGCCAAGTGACCAGTTAACATCCTTCCTTCTATAACCAGCTCCTACTTCCTGCAAGGGATAAAAAAATACAGTGCCCTCCCAGAGCACATTGATATTCATCCCGAGTCCCCTCCTCCTTCTTCATTCCAGCAGCACATAAATTACCAGCTCTGTTGTCAAATGCTGCATGTAATTGTGTTTAGCATAACATCCCAGGGGGGAGAGAAAAGGCATCCTCCCTGTGATGGGCCAAGACAGGCCAAGGAGCACCAGAATGAAGGTTGAAGGCTGCTGTCCACTCTCTCTTCCAGCCTCCCCCACAGCTAGGCAAGCTCAGGCAGGGCCAGGGCCTGTCAGGAGCCACAGACAGGAGTAGAAACGATCAGAGTGTGAAGTCGGTGAGCAATTCTAGTGAAGAAATAGAGGGAATCTTTGGCTTCTCACACTGTGCAAAGCTAAGCAAGAAAAACTATTTCTACCTAATTTTTGATTTTCAAAGAATAGATCCTTCCTAGATCCATTTTAGTAAATCAGTAGAAATAAACAAATAATATTTAGGAAATTACTATGAGCCAGATCATGTAATAATGATCCCATTTAATTCCTGCTTCATCCCTTGGGTTAGGAAAAGCCTAAAGTCAGCACTGCTATTTGACCTCCCAAAGTGGCATAGCTGGTAAGTATAGAAGTAGAGATTTATTACCTGGATCCCTTTTCAGAGCTATAATATTTTTTCCATGCACCCTCTAGCTCTCCAGGTATTTGCTTTATATCTTGTTCCCTCCGAACCTTGCTCCAGCTGATTGGCCCAGTTGGAAATCAACAAACAAGGTAACACTTGAAAACTTTCTGCAAATTGATACATATCTCTTAAAAACTAAAAATAAATGTTCTTATCACTGCTAATTAGGAATAGTTGCCTTCCAATGAAATTTAATGTTTTTTTTTTTTTAATTAAAAGCCTGTAGCAGGGCATTGAGTCACACACCTTTAGTCCTGGCTACTTGGGAGGCTGAGACAGGAGGATCATTTGAATTCAAGAGCTCAAAATCAGCCTAGGTAACATACTAAGACCCCCCTCTCAAAATGAAAGAGAGAGAGAGAGGGAGAGAGACACACAGAAACCCTATGATTTCAATAGACAGCGCTCTCACCCAAAAGAATTTCTGGTAAAGCACTACAACACAGATAAAGAACTCAGCCTTCTCTGCTTACTCACCCTCTCTATCATTTAGTTCTGTCATTCTGACTGAATGCTTCAATTTACAATGTTACCTCATGGTTCAAGCAGCTACTGGAGCACTTACCATCACCTCTGAATACCAAGCAACATGAAGAAGGAAAAATGGAAGGAAATGTTGGTTACCCCGTTTTTAAGGAGTCATTTTAAATTTTCTACTCAACAACTTCAGCTTGCAATACCAACATGGTCACAGTTAGCTGCAAGGGAGCCTGGAAAATGTTACCTCTACTGGGCACATTGACATCCTGACTTATACCTGAACTCTATCATAAGAAAAAAAAAAGATAAAATAAAGATAATAGCTGGAAGATAGCTGTCTCTGATACAATCACCATCACCCACCCCCACCACCATCATCACCATTCTTTATTGAAGACATGCTATGCTATACAACTTTACTCAGTCAATCCACAATAACCTGAGGAAGTGTGTCATTCTCCCTATTTTATAGGTTGGGAAATGGGGACTCACAAGGGCTAAAGAACAGACACAAAGGCACAAAACTGAGACATGTACTGGAAAGTAGAGTTATTATTAATATTTGTCCTGATGTCAAACTCTGTGAAGTTTCCATTTAACATAAATGTCTAATGTGATATGTTAATCAATTTTTAACTTTTCCAAGTTTACCCAGACACCATATCACTAATTTTTCTATCTGATACCAAAGCCCTGGCTTCGAACCATTTTCTCCACTTTCACTCTCCCACAGTAACACAATTTAGTGAATAATGATACAGAAATTACAGAATTGGATAAGGCGTCAAACCAGCCATAGAGAAAATAGCTCAATTATGAAAGAAGCTCCATCATGAACCACTATAGAAATCTCATACTAGAGAGGAAGGATTATCCCCATTCTACTGAAGACACCAGAAAGTGACATCACACACACACACACACACACACACACACACACACCACTAAATCCTCTCTTTCTCAATCATGTGGCAACCATCATCCTTCTGAACGACCAGTTTTGCCTCTCTTTTACTTACTCTACACTATTGTTTATAGCTAAACATTGATTTCTCTCTTTAGTTTATTCCACTGGGCCCTAAAACATTCTTCATTGTTATTTTATTAGGGAGCTCTTTTTCATGACTATTTCAAGAGAGAGACTGACCTAGTTATAACCCTACTCTTTGGACTGCACATCCTCAGGCCTGATTTTCAAGTGAGGTGAAAAGGTCACCAGCCAAGAAAAATACAGTTTCCTAGCTGCTACAGAGAGAAGCAAGCATTCTTATTAGACCCATAAGCAAAATGTCCAACCCTAGAAAATCTTATCCACAACCATTCTGATGTTAGATGCATCAGCCAAGATGACCTGAAAACTGCATAGTATAGTTCCCTCAAATTCTCTACCAACAGCAAATGTACCTTGATGTGAAAAATAATTTTCACCATTTACTAAGCACCTCTTGTAGGTGTAGCAACTGTCAATTCTAGGAGTACAGGAGTCAGGAAGTCCAGGAACCTACCCTCTCCTAACTCAGTCTAGTAGGTGAGCCAGGTATGTGAATTAATAATTCCAGACCACAAACTTAAAGTACTGCCTTCTGACATGTTAGGTGCTTACAAAATTCAGAAGAGGATCTTCAGCTCTCCCTAAGGCTATTTGAGGAGATTGAATGGAGGAGATGGCACTAGAGGATGGAACTTGACTCTTTTGTTGTTTGCTGGGAGCCATTAGCCAAGTAAATATGACAATTTCCTTGCCAGCGTACCCCATGTTGCAGTGACATTGAATGTACGTGACCTTGCTCAAGGACCAAGGCAGATTAGGGTGTTCCCGGTTTTAAGATAATCGTGTTTAGGGCGTTCCCAGTTTAGGTTCCAGGTTTAAGGTTTAAGATTATTCCTGCTGGGAATAGGGCGTATCCTGCTGCCTGAGTTCCCCTTGAGTTCTCACGGGATTCAGACAGTATATTTTGGAGATAGAAGCCCAGTGGAGGTGGATTTGGGCAGAGAACGTGGATTTGGGCAGAGAACGTGGATTTCCCCAGAACGTGATTGTAGACGGCTGGTGTGAGTTCGGGAATAAAGAGTTGCTGTTTGAATCTACAAGCTGTGTGGTGGCTCGTGATTGTGTGCCCAGCCAGACTGCGGCATTTGTGCCCAGCCAGACATTGGCATTTGGTGGCCCGTACGGGGAACTTCTGAATCTTAGAGGTAAGTGAAATTTCTCACCCTTGAGGAAGAGAGAAAGAATGGGTGAACATTTCAAAAAACAATGTGTTATTGTTTTGATTTATTTTGTTTTTATTTCAAGTTGCCTGTTCCTAGAACTTTCTCAGGCAAACTGGGGGAAATGGTTGACTCAAGGTTTGAAGTTGTTCGCCTCCGAGCAAGAGAAATTGTTAGAGGAAGGAGGCACCCCAGTGAGACCAAGAACAATTAGGGCGTATGTTGATACAATACAAAAATGTAGCCAATGGCTTTTTAAAGATGAGTTATTAAGTATATTAATGAGACCATCATGGTATCCTGTAGAAGGATTTTTCTTCAACAAGAAAGAGATGGCTAGTTCTGTTTACTATATTTGTCTAAGATCTTGGTTTTTACAGACATCTGATTAATTTACAAAGCTGAAGTGTTAAAATATCAACCACTAAATATAAAATAAAGTACTCTTTACTTATTAAGTTCCATAAGGTAATATATTTAAACATTATGTGTGTTTTCATAAATTGGTAAATGGAAAAATGTTTAATATTGCTTTGTGTCTGTGTCTTTGCTAAAACAAGGTTACTAAGTGTTAAGATTCTATCATGTGTAATTTATATACAAAGAGTAGAAAAATTTTCATTTGGGTTTCAATTATAGTATTATAGTATCAAAACATAAAAGTCTTTCATCTTATTAAAGTGGAGTAATTTGTCTAAATCAGAAATTTTATAAGAGTTGTTTCAAAATGTGAATTTATAAAAAGGGTTAATGGTTAAAAAAGAGAGAAAAAGATTCAAGATGTGGAAATATATTTTAATATAATAAAAGGTTAAAGGAAAAAGAAATGTTTCTAGATGAGATAATCTCTTTGTGGTAAAGTAAAAAGTTGTAAAATGCCATTTAAAAAGATTTTGAGGAAACTAGACTTACTTTAAAAGCTTGAGAAAGGAAATTGTCATATTTACTTGGCTAATGGCTCCCAGCAGTTGTTGTTTTTGTTGCTGTTCTTTTTAGATATGCATGACATAGGGTGTATTTTGACATATTATATGTACATGGAGTATAACTTATTCTAATTAAGATCCCATTCTTGTGGTTGTGCATGATGTGGAGTTCCACTGGTCATGTATTCATATACAAGGATAGAAAAGTTAGTCCAATTCATTGTACTGTCTTTCCTATTCCCATCCCCTCCTCCCTTCCCTTCATTCCCCTTTGTCTAATCCAATGAACTTTTATTTTCCCCTCCCTACTATTCCTTGTTGTGGGTTAGCATCCAGATATCAGCTAGAACATTTGGCCTTTGGTTTGGGGAACTGGCTTATTTCACTTAACATGATATTCTCCAGCTTCATCCTTTTACCAGTAAATGCCATAATTTCATTCTTCTTTATGGCTAAGTAATGTTGACTCTTGATGTCATGCAGAGGTGGGGAACTTCCTACAGGGAAATCAATTCTTACTCTTAAGGCTATAAAAAGTACTTTGCCTCAGGTCCAGAAGCAAATATTCTTCAGCATGCACAAGTAATAAGCCTTAAATTTTATTAAATATTTTTGGGGAAGATTGAAAAAAATTAAATCTCTCTCTTCCCAAGATGGAGACACACTAAAGAGAAAACACAATTTTTAATTCTTCTCCTTGATCAAGTTTATTTTCCCAGTTTTTTCTCTTCCACTGCATACCTCTCCAATCCTCCATCCCTCAAGTCATCAGCTCCCAAATATAGCCTAAATGTCTAATCAGCAAAAATTAGAGTCCAACCAGATGGTGTACAATAGGAGGTTCTAGCTCTCATTCTTATTTGGCAAAAATCTACACATGGGAGCCCTGGAGATGAACTGAAAGTTTTTAGCACCAAAATGAAGCAAAAGCATTCTAAAATGTATTCATTGAAAGAGGTAAGAAGAGTTTCATCCCACCCCAAAGGCAGTATAGCTATATGCATAAATAGGTCCCCTCAGCCTGCAACTATTCTTCCACAAGAGAAAGTGAGGATGAACAAATTGCCTGAGTTCCCGTCTTGTGGGACACTGCTCAAGATGCCAAGATCTGTCTTGCCCCCGCCTAGAACAACAAGGAGATCAGCACAGAAGAATCATCTGGGTACAGGGCAAAAGGACCAAAGTTGAGATATGTAGTTCTCAACATCCAGATGTAAATTGTGTTAGTTAGCTAAACCTTGACTCCAGCAAGACTTCTGCCCACAAACCCTGAAGTACAAATTGCTTTCAAACCCCTAAATCAGCTGGAGCACAGCTCCAGATCTGACATACTTCCACAATAGACAGTGTCATGCACATCCTTGTGCATGCAACATATGCACTCCCATAGATAGAACATAGATCCCAACTATGGATGAGAATTATAGAAGCCAGCTTGCATATGGTGCTTTGGAGATGGTACAAAACATGGAACACTTCAGAGCACTGCCTCAAGTGAAAAAAAAAAAAAAAAAAAAAACAGGAAACTTTCATCACCTGCACTGGATTTGCAGAATTGAAACAAAGCACCCAATTCTATTATTTCCCCTCCAAGTGAAATAAAAAGAGTGGAGTAAACACAGCCAAAGAATATGTCTGAGACCCACAAAATGTCTAGCAGGGCTCAATATTAAAGTACTTTCTGTCCCAAAGCTAGTGAGTAAAGACCTGAAGAGATAATTGATTCTTCAAATGCAAGGACAGCAAAACAAAGCTTCAAGGAACATAATTAATTAAGAAAATACTGCACACCAAAGGAACACAATAAAGCTCCAGTGGCTGACCACAAAGAAATAAAGAATAAGTATTACCTGAAAAATAATTTATCATAAATGTCTTTA
This sequence comes from Marmota monax, assembly GCF_021218885.2. Taxonomy (NCBI): domain Eukaryota; kingdom Metazoa; phylum Chordata; class Mammalia; order Rodentia; family Sciuridae; genus Marmota; species Marmota monax. The sequence goes on from NW_026692881.1 coordinate 3,413,823, forward strand.
TAAAATTAAATGAGCTACAAGAGAACACAGAGCTTTAAAGTCAAGAAAACAATACATAAACAAAATTGGCAGTTCAACAAAGAGATAGAAGCCTCAAAACTAAACCAAACAGAAATTCTGAAGCTAAAAAAGGCAATGTTTGAACTGAAAACTACAATAAAGAGTTTCAATAGCACACTCAATCAAACAGAGGAGAGAGTCAGAAAATGAGAAGACAGATCACTTGAAATTATCTGATTAAAGGGGAAAAAAAGAATGAAGAAGTAAAGAGAGACTACAGGACTCATGGGATACCATCAAGCAAACTAATGTATGCAAAATACAGAAGTCACAAATGGAACAAAGAAAAAGAAAAAGGCAAAAAGCTTACTTTTTAAAATGACAGAACATTTTCCAAATTAGGAAAGAGTAATAAACATGCATATCCATAAAGCCCAAAGAAATTTAAATAAGTTGAACATAAAGAAGTTATCACTAAGACTTATTATATTTAAAGTATCAAAAATAAAAGACAGAGTGTAAATTTTAACATCATAAAAGTGAAAGTGATCCTGCATATACAAGGAAATCTTCATGAAGCTTTTAGTACTTTCTCAGCAGAAACTTTGCAGATCAGGATGAAGTGAAATGATACATACAAAGTACTGATAGAAAAGGAAAAAAGAACAAAACTGCCAACCAAGAGTACTACATCAGGTAAAGCTATCCTTCATAAACAAAGAAGAGCACCAAAAAGCTTCACAAGACAAACAAAATATACACAATGTTGTTATTTTTACAGGAAAAAAAGAGTAGTCTTCTATTACTTTTTCCTTATTTTACTTTTAATTTTTTATTTCATTTAAATTTTGTCATTTTCCAAAAGAGAGAAAATTTAGAATAAATAAAAAAATGTATGACTTTCCACAAGTTAAGAGACAAAATATTTTGGTTAAGAAAAGCTAGTATGGCAATTTGTAAATCAATGGATGTGTAACTGATGTGATTCTGCAATCTGTGTATGGGGTGAAGGTGGGAGTTCATAACCCACTTGAATCAAAGTGTGGAATATGATATGTCAAGAAATTTGTAATGTTTTGAACAACCCACAATAAAAAATTTAAAAAAAATAAAAAAAAAAAACATAAAACACTAAATTGGTAGAAAAAAAAAAAAAGAAAAGCCATATCTTAAAATGAATAGTTTACCTATAGGAAGGTTAAAATGTGTGCAAAAGTATATAAGTGTCTCTTAAAGACCATTTGTTAAATGCTTGATCATTAGCCTATAGTGCTGTTGGAAGGTGGTGGAAACTTTACTAGGTGAGGCCTAGTGAGAGGGAGTTCTGTCACTGGAGGTATGCCCTTGAAAGGGATGTTTGGACCTTGCTCCCTTCCTTTCTCTTTGCCTCCTAACCACCATGAGGTGAACAGGTCTTCTATGACATGCGTTCCCTCCATAATGTACTGCCTCACCACAGGCCCAAAAGCAATGGACCAACTGACCATGGACTGAAGCCCCTAAAAACTATGAGCAAAAATTGATACTTTCTCTTTTTAAGTTAATAATTCCAGGGGTTTTTGTTACAGAAATGAAAAGCTGATTGACAGAGCACCTACATGATAGGTTTAGGAGTAACACATTTCTCTACATTAAAAAAAATTTTTTTTTAATAAAAATATTTTTTATCTGAAATAAAAAAAAAATATGTGTTTCATGAGTATGTTCCTGAAAAGAAACCTCCTTTGGATGGTCAAAGAAAACAAGGGTACTGAAATTCATATCTTAGTGAGTTATTCAATCCTCCCTTTTACTCCAGGAATAGTTTGGATTTTGAATGTTCCCTAAAGGCTCGTGTATTGAAGGATTGATCCCCAGCTGATGCTATTGGGAGGTGGTGGAAACATGAGGGGGCATGGCTTAATTGGAGGAGTTAGGACACTGGGTGCATGTGTTGAGTGTCCCTGGCCTTGTCCTCTCTTTCTGCTTCATGGTCGCCATGAGGTAGGCAGCTGTGGTCCACTACATACTCCCCATCCTAATTTTCTGCCTCAACACAGGGTAGAAACAATGGAGCCAAATGACCACGGTCTGAGACCTCTGAAAATGTGAGCCAAAAATCAATCTTGCCTCCCTCATGTTGGTTTTCTCAGGTAATGGGCCACAGGGACACAGAGCTAGCTAACACAATTCCTCTTGTTCTCTTTCAATACTATATTGAGTCACAAATTCCGTCAGAATTTTTTTTCTTTGTATTATCCCTATATTCTCCTTAAATGGTATTTAAAAAACAAAAATCATTCAGCTCAGATTAGTGCTTCTCTCCCAGTTATATTTATGTGACAAAAATGGCAGGCTTTAGTTTGACCGCAGGTTCACGTCTAATTCACAAACTGAAGTGTCATTATGTGATCTTCCTACCACCAAACACTAGATGGGAGTTAGTAGATGTCACCATTAAAAAAATAGAAAAATTCAAGATTGCTACTTCTCAATCCTTGTTAGCATGAAAACATAATTGTGTGTTTCATGTTTCTCGGAAGTGAGGGTCATGCCTGTCAGTACACCTATTGGTTTGCAATCTTCTCGTCACTATCAGTCAAAAGGAAAGCATCAATTTCTTTGAATGGCCTTTGTCAATGTTGGTCTGAGAACATGCTGCATGAAATAATGATTAGTATTAAATTAGTGATGATGATAATAATCATTACTGTTCATTGAGTACCTTCTATTCTAAGTGCACTCACTCTGCAAGCAGTATGTTATTTAATTTTTATAATAATTCTATATATGATCCCTGTTTTACTAATGAGAAGCCAAAGTTCACAAAGGTTAAATAACTTGCTTAATTCAAGCTAGTTTCAACACAAAATTCAAACCCACATGAATCTCATGCAGATTGTGGAAGAGCATAATGAATGATATCTTCAGTAGAGATATTACCACCATAGAGAAGAGCCCTATAATACATGGCATTGGAAATCATGCTACCTATGCCCCCAAAACAAAGCTGTGTTCTATAAATATAGTTCTATGAAAATCAAGAGTAACATAGTGAGCTTGCCTACTCAGTCTTTCCTATAAGACCTACCCAATTTTCATGGACATACCAAGGCTCCTGACTTTACTTTGTCTTAAGTTTGTTCCAACTCCAGGTGTGATGGCTCATTTTTATGTGTCAATGTGATTGGGTTTGGGATGCCAGATATCTGGTTAAAACACTATTCCTAGATGCATCTGTGAGGGTGTTTCCAGAACATATTTTAATTTGAATTAATGGACTGAGTAAAGCACCTGGCCCTCCCTTGTGTAGGTGGGCCTCATCCAATCAACTGATGGCCTGAATAGAAGAAAAAGGCAGAATAAGAGAGAATTCTCTCTCCCTGCCTGATTGCTTGAGTTGGAACATGGTTCCCCTGCCCTTGGACTGGACTTTAGACCATGAGTTCTTGTGGTTTCTCAAGCCTTCAGACTCAGGCTGAAAGGACAGCACCAGCTCTCCTGGGGCTCCAGCTTGCATAGGTCATGGGACTTCTCAGCCACCACAATCATGTCCTCTTATTCTGTTTCTCTGGAGAATCCTAATACTTCTTGGTTTCAGATTGTTGGTCTGAGTCACCCAAGATACACAAATCAAACATCTTTCTCCATCAATTTCAATCTGAGATTAAGAGAATTCAGACTGCCCCAGTGAACATCCAGGTGCTGTGCTGTGGACCTAATCACTGTTTATACCATGTGTCCTGGAGGCAGGTATGACCTGTCTGCAAAGAAACAGAATGGCATGGCCTTAAGAAGAGGTTGGTGAGCTCTAAAGCACAGGGGCATAGGGTTCTGCTTTCCATTCATTCCTATGGGCCAACTGTTTGTTTGGGTTACATTCTCTGAGACCAACCTGTATGCTTTTAACAAATCTTCACTTTTTCTGCTTAAGGAAAAATCTTGAGGATTCCTTCTTCCTGCAACCAAACAAACCCAACTATTCAGGGTAATCTGATCAAAGCGGTAGAGCTTCCTAGCAGTCTAGTCTAAGGAATACACCATGGACACAGGGGAGAACTGAGGGCTAAATAATGAATACATCCCTCAGATTCTTTCCTCCTAAATGCCAGTAATCTCTGTTTCAGTCTGGAAGAAACTGAAAAACTATTCTAAAGTAACTTTCAGGCAAGAATCTGAACAGTCAGCATTCTACGTTCTTGGCTAAAGAATGTCCATATCCTGGAGCTACCAACCATCATGAGGTAGGAGGTCATGTTTTTGATGTGATGATTAAAGGCAGCTAGATAAAGAAAGAGCCTTCATGTCCGCTGTACATCTGTGTGGTTGAAGGCCTAATAGTAAAATGTCTTGATGCACAGTAAAACTGGGAGGGCTTTGAATCCCCTAGCCACAAGTTTCCCTCTCCCTCTATTCATGAATTAGAATCTATAGCCAAACACCCTCCTTATCAAATGGACCAGGTATAGACCCTCCTCATCCCTGAATAGGGGTCTCAATTCTCTGCCAGATCATAATTTTTTTTTAAACAAACCAAACACATCCTCCCTAAGAAACCAGAGATCACCCTATTCTCTGGATTCTACAAATCCTGCCTCCCCCAGCCCCTGGCTGTTCACTCTGTTCCCGAGTTCAGCAACACTGATACCTGATGTGGCAGTGTCCTCCACTCCCAGGCTGTGAGTATGGATGATGAATAATAAACTGCTTTGGATCTCATTTCTCCAGTGCTGGGTGTCATGTATTTGTCCATCTCCTTAACTCTAAGATGGTTCTCCACTGGGGTAAATAGGAGGCAATTGAAACACAGCAGCACAGGGATCTCCCAGGGAAGGGCCTATATAGGTGACATGTACCTAGGTAGACAGAAACACAGCTCCATGAGAGCCTTCTCAGTAAGGGAATACTTTCCCAGACTCCTGTGAGGACCTTGGAATTTTCACTACAAGAGCAACAGGGCACAGCTGAACCTTCTTACAGTTATTACACTACCTGCTGGGGCCTTGTACAAAATGATTCATTGAGAATGTAGAGTCCAACCATCAAATGGTTTCTAGACCATTAACTTTAAAATAACCCATGTAGAAGAAATGAAAACCAACCTACATGGAGGTTCAGCTGTTAATTTCCAATCCTTATTTATTAAAAAAAAATGTTTAAAGATGCTTAGTCAAATGAAATCAGACAAATCACTTTTACTCTAATTACTGCTACACCCCCAGATTTGTCTGTTTTCATTGCCCCAGGTCTGATGATCCTCTTCAGTAGGCTCTTGACTCATGTGAAATGTGTTCATCTATAAAATGGGAAGAATAACATCTACTGCACATGTGTACAATACTGTCAGGAGACCATTTAGAGTAGCTTCAACATGCACAGGTTCAACATGCATCAGGGGAAAAATTTAGATTAAAAAAAAAAGTCCAGAGTTTTCATCAATCCAGGAAGACATGAATAACTCAAATGAATCCAACAGAGGACAAGGTGACATAATGGATGATCAAAAAGTGTTCATATATACAAAACTGACGATCTTCCCAAACAGTATAAACGGAAAGAAAAGATTAACCCAGCCTGGGCCTGCCAGCTAAGTGTTTGAGAAAAGGACTTGATTTGGGCCTTAATGATGCATAAAAATATTAGAAATAATGATGTTATATATGAATGGCATTATATATGAAATGAGCCTCTAGTAATTTCTCACTAAAAACAGGTTTATGGTCAAAATATTATAATTGGCAAAACTGCATTTAGAAAAAGCAGGTTTCAAGATGGTAATATCATTAATCATATATTATGTATCACACCCCAGCTCAAGCCTTACCTGCTACAGGGAAGTGAACTTGCCTGAGAATTTGTTACTGCTTGCTCTGTGTTACCATTTCCACGTAGCCCTCACATTCACAGACAGTATAGCTTGTGTCCCAGGATTGACATGCAACTTAGAGGTCAAGTGAATATAGCTTTCTTTATTTTCTGTACATTTCAGTTTCAGCTAAACATGACATGATTTCTTTTTTTTTTTTTTAACGACATGATTTCCATAGGGCTTATGTCCTACCAAGACAGCAACAGAAGCAAAATCCTAAGTTCTCAGTCATTTATCCATGTAAGCAGAGATGTCCCTAACTCTGACTGGCCCTATTTTTAGGTCCATGTGAGTTGCCCTTGAGTCACCCCAGGTCCTGCCTCCATGGTCTTCTGGTTCAGGGCCTGTCTCCACTACTCGCCTACTGAAACCATCCAGGTGTTAATAGGACATATCACCATTTCTTCTCTAGGCTCCCACTGTACCCAGTAGAAAGGTCCAGGTAACCCCTCTCTAGGATCCAGGATCCACCAATATCTATGCTGTCTTTATCTCTCTCTCTCTCTCTTTCTCTCTCTCTCTCTCTCTCTCTCTCTCTCTCTCTCTCACACACACACACACACACACACACACACACACACACACATCCTTAACCCAAAGTACTCCTTCTCTATTTTAAAGAATGGGGGATTGGAGGACAGGACAGTTATTCATTTTTTCTCCCCCATATTTTTTCTAAGTCCTGAGACCTTTTCTGCCCCCTAACATCCACTGCACATGTCCTACCACTTTACCTCTCCACACTGCAACAGTTTGACTCTCCACAACTTCACACCCATCCCATGTGTTCCAACTATTTATAGGAATCAAAAAAATAAATAAATAAAGACTAAAACATATATGTTTGCATATATGCAATTGTAGTTGCTGGACCAGCATCAGCCTCAGAAGAACTTGTTAGAGATGGGAATTCCCAGACTTACCCAAGACCTGAGAAAGCCTGAAGGAGGCTAACAGTCAGCTGTGCTTTAAAAAGTGTCCCACGTGATCCTGCAGCACACTCAAGTTTGAGAACCGCTTATTTATACACTAGAAAATTGACCAGGACTGTAAGCCTGTGCAAATGGACAGGAAGGTGGGGCTGGATCATGGAACAATGGGGGTGTCTTCCACTTACTAAATTTGCCATGGGGCATTTCATTTATCCTTTCTGTGATTCTTCAATTTTATTTTTGTCTGCAGCCTACAAGATAGTGGTTAACAATAGTACATGTTACCATGAGGATGAAATGCAGTAATGTGCACAGGGAGGCCTTCATAATTGTTAAAATGGCAGAGAAATATAAGGCAGGCAGGCAGTTTGTAAAAAGCCAGCAGCAGTGGCAGGAGAACAGCTTGATTGGAGGGTCCAGCACATTCTGAACAGCCCTCTGAGGGCCTGAACAGCTGCTGGGATCAACCCCACATCTCAACAAATTCAACAGCTATTTGCCTGTCCTTGCCAGCACGCATGACAAGAGAGAGCCTCTTTTCTCCTTCGCCTGCAGCCTCCTGGGACTCATCTCCAAGAGCAGGCAGCAACTTGTGCCCAAATCGTCCTTGCACCGTGACTACAGATGCTGATGATTTACAAAGGGCATGCTTTAAAGATGTCTGCTTTAGCCGTTTCTTACTGCACTGTCTTTTCAAATGTACTGGAGAAAAGGGAAGGGTGGGGGGAAAAATGAGTAAAAGGCTGGATCAACTCTTCATGACCTGTGGGCTTCCTCTTCTTGTTTCAGTTTGGTTTCCTTGGAGGCTCGCTAGGGCAGTCAGAAATGAAGGGGTAATTAGGTCACAGACAGAGCAGGGTCTACTATCCTAGGAGGAGATTTGATTCAGATACAGGCAAGCAGTCTGCTCATGCCTCTTGCCTGTTTACAGAACAAAAGTGTGCAGCACATCCAAGCAGCCCTGAGCCCTGCTGGGAAGGGCTGTCAGTGGTCTCTGTGGGAGGAAGGGCCACAGCACATGAATATCAAAGAGTTCTCCCTCCTCTGTAGGTGAACTGTCATGGTTCAGCCTCCTCTCTTGGAATCACGATTGGCCTTGAAGACTGAATGCAAGAAAAACTGATGAGCATAAAAAATGTAGTACAACACGGCCCTGATGGATCCAGCAGATTTACCTGGCATTTTCAAGCATCCCAAATAGAAGGCAGATTTCCCTCACCACCTGTATCTTTTTTTATTTTATCAAGTCTAAAAACTGGGGGAAATGATGCCAGTTTGCAAAAGGGGAAAAACATCTACAAATGATATATATTGGTCTACGAATGCATACATAATGGACTCCAAATTACTCCCATTTCTGAGACTCGAGCATCCCAGTAATTATTTTTGGCTAGAAACTAGAGAAAGCCATAGTCTTCCAACACAGAGAGCATCTAAGCACCAACTTCTTATTTTTACCTAGTGCCTAAGATTATTCTCAGGAGTGTAAGCCTTTCTTTCACCTAAACAGCATGGCCTGGTCCACATGCCAAAGCCACAAATTGAAACGGCATTACACTTTTAGCTCCCAGGTTCTGACAAGAGGCCAAGGGGAAGAAAGGCAGACACAATTGTCACCCAAAGGAGAAAGGATGAATGATTGCTTTTCTTGTGGTTTTGGACAAATTGTGTGCATTGAGTTTGAGCTTGTAACAATACCAAGAAAGTGGTCTATTCCCTAAAGACCTAAAAAGAGCATGCTACAGGGACACTGCTACATCGATGTTCATAGCAGCACAGTTCACAATAGCAAGACTGTGGAACCAACCTAGATGCCCTTCAATAGACGAATGGATAAAAAAAATGTGGCATTTATACACAATGGAGTATTACTCTGCATTAAAAAATGACAAAATCATAGAATTTACAGGGAAATGGATGGCATTAGAGCAGATTATGCTAAGTGAAGCTAGCCAATCCCTAAAAAACAAATGCCAAATGTCTTCTTTGATATAAGGAAAGTAACTAAGAACAGAGTAGGGACGAAGAACAGGAGAAGAAGATTAACATTTAACAGGGATGAGAGGTGGGAGGGAAAGGGAGAGAGAAGGTAAATTGCACGGTAATGGAAGGAGACCCTCAGGGTTATACAGTGGAGGGGGTAGAGAGAGAGGAGGGGAGGGGAGGGGAGAGGTGGGGAGGGGGGAGGGTGGATGATGGGAAAGGCAGCGGAGCACAACAGACACTAGTATGGCAATTTGTAAATCAATGGATGTGTAACTGATGTGAATCTGCAATCTGTGTATGGGGTGAAGGTGGGAGTTCATAACCCACTAGAATCAAAGTGTGGAATATGATATGTCAAGAAATTTGTAATGTTTTGAACAACCCACAATAAAAAATTAAAAAAAAAAAAAAAAAAAAAAAAAAAACAATACCAAGAAAGGAAGGCAGGAGAGGCTATACTCCCAGCCTTGTGGCTCCTTACAGATGGCTTGGAAATATCACTGATCCTGGAACTGCAGCCAGGAAAGACCGAGAAATGAGAGAATATCATAAAAAAAGAAAGACTAACTCAGTCCCATGGTTTTATATCACAATTTCTCTCTTTCTTTCTTGCTGGCACTGTCCTAAGCCTACAGCTATGGTTTTGCACATTTTTATTTTACTGATGCCAATTCAGCTCAGCAAACAAAATAAACCACAGCTCTCAATTAAATATGCTATGAAAACTGGAAGTTCACATTTGACCATAAGTCTGCAGCCAGGGAATCCTAGATTTTTTTTGTTTTGTTTTGTTTTGTTTTACTATGAGAGGATCAAGCTAACACATTATCTCCAATTGGAAGAATCTTGGAAATCCATGCGTATAACAGCACAAAAAGAAACTGTAGAAATTCAGTACTGTTCATCTTGCATCAATGGGACCACAAATAAAAAGATTGTCTTATGCTACTCTGAGATCTCAAAGTGGAGCCATGAGAGGTAAAGAATAGCCAGTCATTTGTGATGCACATTAGCCTCTGTAAATATTTAGCAGAGTCCTCTTTGGGCAGTCCTGTGTTCCATCTTCATGTGAATAAAATACAAGGTTTTTATTCAACAAGTTCCACCAAATGTCCACATCCAGAATTCCAGGTTTGCTGAAAAAAAGCAGGGAGTGACTAGGGAGCTGAGAGCAAAGACCAAGACCTAAACTTCAGTCCTTTTTGAGATTTGATATGTTTATCATAAACCTTTTATCAAACCCTTAACATTCATCAATAGAATGGGATAGTAGAGCCTGTATTCAGAAAGTGCTTAGTATTAGTTGCTCAGTTAAACACAGGTGAACAGCCTTTCCAATCCATTTGGAGCACATAATCATGGACTCCTCCCTACTGGGCTCATCTCAAGGACTCCTTTCTCCTACCTAGGTGGTTGCCCTTTTCCCAAGGACTCCCTAGTCCCATTTGAAGTTTTCCTCTCTGTTCATCTGTTGTAGGATTTTCATTCTCTTAAATGTCCTTGACTCCCTAGCATTGTGAGCTCCCAAACACATGTGCATGTTCATCGACGCATACACACACACACACACACACACATACACATATGCGCACGAGCGCGCGCGTGGGCGCACACACTCAAATTCGTCATCCCTTTTCTTCCCCCTAGTCTTTCAGCTGATTAGGTCATCACTTCATTGCACCCATCATTTTCCTAGAAGGAGCTGAAGTGGTTGGAATCTTGACACCCAAAAAGAAATTCGTTTAAAAGAGGGAAAAGCACAGAGACTATTTAGGAGACAATTTCAATCCTCTATGCAAGAAATGAGGATAATGTGGACAAGGGTTGAATTAGTAAAGTGAGTGAGAAGGAATCAGACCTGAAGAACTTATAGGATTTTCTGATGGACTGGATATTGGCTGAGAAAAAAAATAGAATCACAAGTCCTGCATTTTTGTTCTGAGCAACTGAGTGGACGTCGATGCCATTCACTGGGATGGGGAATCCAGGAAGAAGGTTTGGCAAGAGGTGGGCATGAAGAGGTAACATTTGAACACAAGCCTCAGGGTGTACACTGCACATCTAAGAAGAAATGCTGAATAGATAGCTACATATAGAAGTGTGGACCCATATGCAGAGATCCTCATCTATTCTTACTCTGAAGCTGGTAAAGAGGGTTTCATTTCAGTTAAATGAAATCTGCTAATGGCCCTAATATGAGCCAGGTATAATGGGGAAGTTAAGACTTGGAGAGGCCAAGTAATTGTGTCAAAGTCTAAGCTAAGTAAGTATCTAACTTGTCTATTTCAATAGATTCCATCTATTCTTTTTGAATATTTTCTAGATTTCACTGTGTACCAAATACTGTAAGATCTAAAAGATGTTAGCATCAAAGAGATAACTCAGACAAAATAAATGTTGATTAAATGTTATTTTTATTATTATTCATATTGAGGAGCTAATCATCTAGTGAAGAAGACAAAGACATAAACATAATTATGGAAATCCTTGGAAAGATAACCTTGAAGAATATATAGGAAATTTTGGCAGCAACAAAGGTTTCCTGGCCCCAGTCAGGAGGTCTGTGTACCTCACATCTGTCCATCTTTTTCTGTCCACTGCTTCTATAATTAGGCCAAGGGCACCCAGCTCTGCTGTGGCAGAAATGATGCTTTAATTGTTATATAACTCCCAATTGGGCCTTCATGCTCTGGTGACATTGCTGTACTAGAAATTCCAAGCCTTCTCATCTCAAGGAACAGTGAAGACCAACAAGCAGCTGGTCGGCTACTTCAGTGATTTGGTTCTCTAGGTGTAAGTGTTGGGTTGCTCTTATTCACTGGCATGTAGGTATCCGCATGATTGTGATTTAGTGATGGAGAAATCCATACCTTAATTCTGTTTCTTTTATATCAAGATGGGTAACCTGATTACATGGGCCCCTAAACAATCTGTATCTATACAGAAAACACATAAAATGCAGATAACCATAATAGGAGCACTACACGTGTGCCATGTTTCAGAAATGTCCTGAGTACGTTTTTTACATTATTTTATTCTCACAACAATCAGGTTAAGACAGGTAAAACTATTAGTTTCAGTTAATGTATAGAGGAACCAAGATCACCCAGCATTATAAGTGGTAGATCTAGCGGGGGCAACCAGGCAGGGTAGCCTCACAGCCAGCACACTGGATCACTACATCATGCTAAATGGACACTCCTATAAGAGACACAATACTGACCCTCATGGCTCTGGGTCACTCCACATACAAAAATTTACAGTGCCCTCCCAAGAAGGGAAATTCTTTACTATGCCTACTGCTGCCCAGACTACCTTCTTCCCTCTCCTCCCTCTACAAACCTCCTTATCAAACTGTCCCAATTTACATAATCACTTTGTGTTTTTCTGCACAGAGTTGATTGAGACTGTCCAGAAACCTGCATAAAATAATGGATTCTTCGTAGATACTCAGAGACCTTTCCATTTTGCTGCCAGTTTTAAGCTGTTAAACTGCCCACCGATCTGCTGATAAAAGACAATAATGTGATTTATCTCCAAACACAGCAGAAACATCTCAACAAATTGGATTTACTTTTATCTTCTAAAAAAAAAAATGTTGTTTGGGGTTTTCAAAGATGTCCTTTTCACAACATTGTCCTGGTGATAAGTTGAGATGACTTTGAGAAAAAAAAAAAGAGAGAGAGAGAGAGTGAGAAAGAGAGAGAACTTCATTTACACCCACTCTCCCATCTGATTCTGAGAAAGATTTGTCTGCCCCATGCTCTCCTTGGAGCCTTTGCCCAGCTCATGGAGAGAAAACCTTTTTCATTCTCCCTTTCCACTTCTATCCTAACACTGCTATCCTTCCTTCTATGAGAAAGACTAAGAAATCCAGTAATTAAGTAAATCCTCTCCTCCTCCTTATTTCTTGTCTATCACCCTGAAGGCCAAGAGATCATAATATACCAGGGTCTTCCATCATTTGTCCCCAGTCTTCCCTCCTCCACTTTCATTCTCTTGCAGCTCAGAACCCCACCGTCTTGCCAATGTCCTAATCCTTTCTTGAGAGCACAGTGGAGTCTCTGCGTCATTATGACCCATTCCCTTTCACCCTCATTCTTTTCCCTGAATGATTCCCAAATCTCCTTCACATAGCTATTTCTGGTCAATACAGCTTTATCCCTATCTCTATCCTCTATACTCCCTCCAGAGAAAATATCGTGATTTCTTTCCAGGGTTGTAGTAGATGAAGGTAAAGAGAATATCATTTTCTACATGCTGATTTTCCTATTTTCAGGCCATGACTCTCCCACTTCAATCAAAATCCCCTCCTCTGGGTTCCCAACCCCAATCATTCCTGCCCATTCTCTATCCTATTGATATCATATCCTTATTATTCTTTTATTATTATTATTATTATTATTATTATTATTATTTATATATGATAGCAGAATGCATTACAATTCTTATTACATATATAGAGCACAATTTTTCATATCTCTGGTTGTATACATAGTATATTCACACCGATTCGTGTCTTCATACCTATACTTTGGATAATAATGATCATCACATTTCACCATCATTAATTACCCCATACCCCCTCCCTTCCCCTCTAACCCCTTTTCCCTATCTAGAGTTCATCTATTACTCCCATGATCCCTCTCCCTATCCCACTATGAATCAGCCTCCTTATATCAAAGATATCCTGATTATTCTATTGCATTTGAGTTGACATTTGGAGCCTGGCTCCCTGTGTCCTCTCTCCCCATACCTGCCTTCACCCTGTACAATTTCACCATCCACGTGGCTAAATAAACCTCATCCACTCACACCATATAAATGGAGTTCACAGCCAAAATCAAGGTTCCTTGACTTTCTCTAAGAAAAATTTTAACTTTTTTCCCACTGTGGGTATCCTCTCCCCTTACATGGTAACATCTTGGATTTTCTTCATCTAGAATTATACTGACTCTGATGCCTAAATTCTAAGATGGTATCCTTGCTAGCTTAGTCATTCTCTCCCATTAGACATGATATTTTTTTTCCAGAATGTCCCTCCATAATCACTTCTCTGTTCCTCTGTTAACTATGTCCTTGCCTTCTTCCTTCATTTCCTATGTCCATGGCCTTGGACCCTAGGACTAATTGTTTCAATGAAATTCTCCCTGTGTTTACATTCTCACCACCCCTTGTTCTTCCACCTCATTCAGTGGGCCCCAGTACATTGCCCCAGAGGTAATCAATACAAGATGTGGGAAGTGAGGATGAAGAGCATTAATAAGTTGAGATGGACTCAACTTTACTAAGCCCTTATGCCCTTATAAGTGAAATAGCCTGTCACATAACTTCTAGAAATTAAACAACTGGTCCTCTTCCCAAATCCTCAGTCATGGTTTATTATACTAAGTTGGACTTCTCAACTAATATTGACAAATTCATAATCAACAAATTTTAGGAGTCCAGCACTCAGTAGATGACCTACAAGGCCTAGTACCATCTATCCTGCCTAAAATGGGATGGACTCAGCTAATCAGATTTGTGTTCTCAGAAATTTAAAAATTTGGATACAGAGAAATCAAGCAGCTCATGATAGGAAGTGATAAAAAATAAATTATAAAAAATATATAAATAAATAAACAGAAGAAGAAGCAGATTGTGAGAAGTCTCAAAGTAGATCAATGGCCATGAGGAGCCAGGAAAAGACAAGAGCAAGACAAAGCCATGGGAAATGAAAATTATGATATACAGAAACTCCAAGTAATTTGTGAATTCTTTACACCATATCATTCAAACTCATTTTCAACCTTTTTCTCATCCTTATAGCTCTCAGGTCCAGTTTGCTGCTTGGTCACCAACTCCAGCCAATTCTGCCCATGACTTCAACCTCTTCTCTTTCATCTGCCTTTACTCTACACCAAGGCTGCTTTTCTTTCAAACGAGATGTTTAAGTCTTTCACTCAGTCTCTCAGCCATTAATTTCTCTTCCATGCTCTCCACACTGCCACTAGAACTGTTTCTTAGAAATCAAAACTGAATTTCCCCTACGATTCTTAAATACCTCCACTGTCTTCCCACTCCCTTCCTAACAGTGTCTCTAACCTCCTTCGTGTGTGTAATTCACATTGAAAATCTATCAAAATGAACAATGTGTGGATGAATTTATTCACCTTATCGTCATCTTTACTTTATCTCCACTGTATCAGCACCACAGTCATCATCAGCTCCCTCCCTTTCTTCCATGCTCCCTCCACTTTAACATACTGAATTTCTATTCCCAAAATATGATCAACTCCATTATGACACCAAGATTTGCTTTACCTTCTTAAATGTCTGACTCCTACCTCTTAACTGGCTCTTAACTCTTACCTCGTTCTTGAATTGATTATTACTCTGAGTGGGTACTTGCCCACTGTAGACTTCCATAGCACTCTCTTATGTTTGTTTTACACTCTACCTCATCCATTTCTTTGACAAATTAAATATGGCCACAAATTCTTGCACACACCACCTATGGAAAGGAATGATCTATGATCTTTCCCCCTTGAATCTTAAGTGGGCTTATGACTATATTGAGCAAGTGTAACTCTAGGCTTTCAGAAACTAAGCCATCTTTAACCATCCAGACCACTCCATCCACCCAACAGTGACCATCAAGTAGCCTCCAGTGAATGTCACATTAGAACTGAAAAATTGCCCACAAGAGCACCTCCTAAATCCCTACCTAAAAGAAAAAAAAGATATATAATGAGATAGTTGTTGTTATTGTTGTAAACTGCTAAATTTAGAGTGGTTACTACATAGCAATAAATAATCAGATCACTGTTATACCCTAGAAGTTTCTAAATGGAAACATCAGGATTGATTATACATATCTACAGAATTCACATGTACTGCCTGTGAGCAACTTATGTATGTTGAATGCACAAATTACCACCACTCCAATTAATACTTTGTGATGTATGCTTCACACACACACACACACACACACACACACAAACACACACACACACCTGAAGAGCCATGTGCTTATACACTATAAACTCCACATCTGATTCACTTGGTCAAAAGTATGAATCAACTGAGACAAAAGGAACTTGTCAGTTGCTGAAATCTATTTTCAAATAGTTCCACACATTTTTCAGGAATGGAATCTATTATCAGAAGACCTGGCTTCAAGCCCTCACTTGCATGGACAATTTTACCTAATACCTGTGCTCTAGAGGCTTAGATGAGGATGCAATCAACTTTTCTACAAAGGGCCACATAATAAATATTTTAGGCTTTGCAATTCATAGCAAATATATTACTCTGCCATTATAGCCCAAAAGAAGCCATATACAATACATAAATGAATGGGTGTGGCAATTTGCAAATAAAATTCCACTTACAAGCTACAGCTGGTTTGGGCTCTGAGGCAAGAGTTTGCTAACCTCTGGCCTACACTATTACATAGAGATTTAAAACACACACACACACACACACACCAATAATAGCTGGGCATCAATAATGGGCATCAAATTAACTAAGGCTTGCCAATCCTTTGTAGACAACAATGCATGATCTAGGTGAAAAGAGAGGGCTGAGAGGAGACAAAGAGCACCAAAAATAATATTGCCTTATCCCCTCATTTGCCAGCTGTTTATTATGGCCTATCATGTATAGGGTGGCACAGAATATGAGCACTGAATCTTCAGTCTTGCTCTTAGAGGCCAAACTTAAAACAGTCTTTAAAATCCTGTTTCCTGAAGTTTGAGTTAAGATTAGGTTAATGATTTTCAGAGCATATCAACTGGGTGCAGTTTGTCAAGACTGGATTAACATCTTAGGTGATTGACCATGTATAAAATTCTGGGCAAGTGTTCTCATAGTTCTATTCTTTTGTTAATGAACAAATATTTAATGCTATTTTGGGGTGTTGTGCTAGAAGGCTATGGATACAAAAATGGTAAGACAACATTTTTAAATACTTTTTCTTAGTTATTTAAAGTTTTAATTTTTACATTAACATTTTCATATTTCCAAGATTGTATCTGATGTGAGATGGGACACAGGAACCCAAATTCATCATTCTTTTCTATGTGACCAAGAAGTTACTTCAATTATTTTAACCTGCCGAACAGTCCCTGGCTTAAAATGGTTTGACTTACAATTTTTCAACGTTACATTTTTCAAAAGCCATAAGCATTCAGTATAAACCATAATGCAAATTCTGAATTCTGATCTCTTCCTAAGCTATGAATGTGTAGCACAACATCATGATGCAGGGAGTGACCATGAGCTGCAGTTGTTAGTCGGATATGCAATGACTGGGGGTGCACAAGCAGCACTCTACAGTGTGCATTCTGTGTTGCTAAGCTAAGATGTATTCAATGCATTTTCCACTTAGGATATTTTCAACTAGTGATTAGTTTATCAGGATCTTAAGTTGAGAAATATTCCTATAAAGATAGCTATAGCTGAATGCAAGACTTGTTTGCAAAAGAGAGAGACTAAGTGGACCTCTTTCATTTTTGTTGCTTTGTATCTCTTAAAACCTTCATAATATGTTGATAAATGTCCACATTTTGAATTCTTTCTTTTCAATATAAAGTGAAAAAAAATAATATTGTTCCTATCTCCTTGCTTTTAAAATATAGGTGTATGACTTTTCTTCTACCAATCAGAAAATCTACAGAAGAACTGGACTTGCAAGTGAGTTATGTGTGGAGACAGAGAAGGGTGACGCACACCCTTCAGTGGGGACAGGTAGCAGCAGAGGAGGTGCAATTCTGGGAGCAGAAGCAGCAGATGTTTTCTTACCAGGTCTAGACCATAGTGTAGTTCCTGAAGCTGCTGCTGGAAAGTAAATCTGGAGCCTTTTAACAACTCAGTAAACTTTCTAATTTCCTCAATTAATTCATTTCTGCTTAAACTAGCTAGAGTGCATTCTTTTGTTTTCCACTAAGAATTTAACTATAGTAAAGAATGTTCAGGGTTATCTAGGATTAAATGACAAAAGAAAGTTCCTCAGAGGCAGCAATATTAAAGATGAGTCATCCTAGGATATTCTAGACTACATAATTGTCTCTACAAAGGTCTAGAAACTTATGAGAGCATGCTTTGTTCAGGAAATGAAGGTGACTGTGATTGAAGTATTTGGAGCATTAAAAAAAAAAGTGACAAATTATGGTGCCAAAAAATGTAGGCAGAGATCATGAAGTTTCCTTTATGCCTCAGATGGGTATTTGTATCCTGAATAAATAGAAAGTCATTAAATGACTTGAAGCAGGAGATTGTCAATACTCGTATTTGCATTTTAGAAAGATCCCTTGACAGCAATGTGGAGCACTGAATGCAGGGTAACAGAGCAACCAGAGCAGGGGGAGCTGTTAGGAGGTTGTTGTAGTCATCCAAGTGAGAGATAACAAGATCGAAGGAGAAGCATTGGTGATTGAAATAGAGGGGGAAAGCAGATTGATTTGTTCTGCTGGGGTTTTGATTTAATCAGGAAAGAAGACGCACAGCAGATTCACCAATAGGTTGCCTCTCTACCAGGAAAGATAATATTCCATTAAATACATCTAAATGGAAACCTTGGACCTCCATTTCCCCAGGGCAACACCACACAGAACCAGTGTGTCAAACCCCAGTGGAAACTATCGTGAACGTTCATGTGTCTCCAGAAATGGACTGGACGCCATGAAATAAAAGACCTTACTGTATGACTGTTGAACGGTATTTCTTTCAGAAGAGGTGATTGTGGGACAAGCTGTGAGATAATCTTAGAGAGGTGACACTGATTCATTTCCAGAGTCCCATTTTTCACTGGGTTTCTACATCCACCCTCCATCCCCTTGTAGGGAACTCATCAAGAAATTTTCCTACGCAAGGAAATTGGAATTATGAACCATATATGCCCTCTAGAAAAAGGGTTTCAGGTTCCTAACAATTTTGTATTCAGAGTAAGGAGGAACAGGTGCATGGGATTCCAGAAGCAAGAGGGTATAGGAGAGAAAGCAAGTAGGGACAGCAAAGACAGTCTCAGGTGGCCCTTTCTATCTCACATCCATGGGGTACCTTTTTCCCTTCCTCTACTTTAAATTGTAAAGTATATATATATATAATCAAAAGAAACCTATTTGAGATGACATCAAATCACCCATGATTGCATTATCCTAGCACAATTAGCTTTCATTCTTACACGCTTTCTGCTAGCCCTTGTCCTGCATTTGGATTGTTCATTTTACAGTTCTTGTCAGAATACATTTATTAGTCCCAGTTCCCCAGAAAAAAACAGACTCTGTCTATGCTGGATGTCCACTGGAGAGAGCTCCTGGGTATAAACAGCATCCATCAGGAGTGAGGGAAGCAGAATTGGTCAGAGGGAGAAGTCAGACAGCAAAGAATAGCCATAGAGGCCTAAGCCCATGTTAGGATAACTCAGAAGCTTAAATGGCCCCTCAGAGTTGACCCAGGTTTAGGGAGGTGCCTGCCTTTATATCCTATATCAACCTGCTAATCAATTGAGACTGCCTCTGGGATAAGACGTGAACCTTAGACCATGAATACTGCAAAGCCTGAGTTTCTTTAAGATTTAAGAAATTCTCATACTTCTGATGCCAGAATATAGGGAGCATTAAACAAGATAGCCTGTATAGGATACATACCACATGGTAAGCACCAGGTAAATCAAAGTTATTATGATTATTAGCATTCAATTAATCTTTGGTCTGTT
The DNA here is from genome assembly GCF_021218885.2 of Marmota monax. Lineage (NCBI taxonomy): Eukaryota > Metazoa > Chordata > Mammalia > Rodentia > Sciuridae > Marmota > Marmota monax. The sequence continues at coordinate 3,433,288 of NW_026692881.1, forward strand.
CACATATTACATCCAGCTTGCCTATTTAATGAATGCATAATACAGGTTGAGGATGCTTTCTTCAAAATGCTTGAGAAGTATTTTGGAACTCAGATTTGTTTCAGATTTTGTATATTGACATATACGTAATGAGGTATCTTGGGTATGGGGCCCAAGTTTAAACACAAAATTCATTTATGCATCATACATACCTTATACATATAACCTAAAGATAATTTTATGTAATATTTTTAGTAATTTTATGAATCAAACAGATTGGGCATGTTGAACTATGAGAAAGAGGCACTTGTGGCATCATGTCAGCATTCAGAAGAGACTCAAATTTTGCACTTTCAGATTAGGAATACTCAAGCTGTATTACATTGTAATGAACAGTTGCATTGTTTATTTAACTGACTTCTACTGTCTAACACAAAAGTTGCTACCAATTAATCACTATTAAAGATATTATAAAAATGAGCATCTTCACCATGTAATTTTGTGTCTTTTGAGTTGTTTCTTTAATTTCTTTAAGTAAAAAAATCCCAGAAATTATATCCTCATGGCATCTGTAAATGCTGATTTTCCAGTCATTCTCTGCAAGACTATTAAGGGCCTCTTCTCTCAATGAAACTACTATCAACCAAAACTTTTGATGGAGTTTCAGCTGCTTTTTATAGCTGAAACCATATGATCACAGAATTTTTTAAAATGTTTTTATTAGTACATTAAGGTTATTCATAACGGTGGGATTCATTTTGACATATTCATAAATGCAAATAACACAGCTTGCTCCATTTCAATTCCCCATACTTCCTCTTTCCTTCTCCTGATCCCTTTCCTCTACTCTATTGGTCTTCCTTCTACTTATTTATCTTAATTGGTTCATTATAGTTATATATACAATTGGATATTCATACATGCACATAGCATAATTTATAGAATATAAACTTTTCAAACATTGATCAAGTTGAAGTTATGTTTTAATTTGGGTCAACTGTGTCAAACACACACACACACACACACACACACACCACACAATTTCCAAAGTCAAATTCAACTTTTGACTTCATAATTAAGTTTATTTCATAGTTTTCTTCATTGTACTAAAATAATTTGTGGTTCCAGTTGCCATGTTGTAAAATATACATAAATTTGAATAATATTACATGGAGAAGAAAACTGATTTAAATACATTAATATCAAAGTAAACCTAACATAACCAAAAATGACTGCATTAATAGGGATTAATTCGAATGGTCAGATAATTAGGGGTTTCATTTTTTCACACTTTTAAGTATTTAACAAGTTTTCCACAATAAGCATTCTTTGAAGTTCATGTTCACATCCACCTTGGAGAGAGAACAGGGGACCAACAAAAGTTTTGATGTTTGTCAGAGGGATAGGGATACAAGCCCCTCTCAGCCGCTCACTTGAACCTTACTTGCTAGTTCACAGGGTTTCTGTAATAACTAAAAATAGTACTCAAGCAAATATAACTGTCCCTAAGGAGTAGTAGACAATGAATCTGAGGTTCCCCACTTCTCTGTGGTGGAGGAGAACAAGGTGCCACCTGGTGGCTGCTGCAGATGTCAAACCCGCTTCCATCTGGCCAGGTGAACACTGCACTCCCACTCTCCTGGGGCCACTCACTGCAAGACTATACCTCCGAAGGATCAAGAATAAAGAGCAATTATATAACAGATACTGATTTATCAGTTAATTTGCATTTCAGAGTTAAGGAAACTCAAATCCCACAGTATAAATGAACAGCAGGTGTGTCCAAAGAAGCCAGCTCATAAAACGGTACGACTTGGAGTCTATGGTGCCCCACACCCACCCCAGCCTGTCTTGCCTCTTGATGTCTCCTCTTGTCTTGCTAAACCCTTCACCATGCTCTCCCTACCCTGCCCTTTCTTTAAATCTCCTTCACTCTATTGCTCCTATTCTTACTTCCCTTCCCCACCCACCACCCCCATATTTCTGTTTTCTCCACTAACAAACTAAGGAGTTTGGGTTTTACATTCTTTTTTATAATAAAATACAACAGGGATGGAGTCTTTGATTTTTATATTTCATTGCGATTTTTATTTTAAAAGGTATATGAAACATGAAAGAAGTTTTGAGTCAGTGGAAAGTCACAGAAGGAATGTCCCCCTGTACTTTAGTGCTAATTCTGGATATTCTGAGCCTGCTTCCCAATAGGGGAGCAACAAACTCCAGGCCCCAAGCATATTCTCAGGACTTCTCAAAGAACTAACCCAGATAACAGAAAAGATTAGCAAACCTCTTCCTCCCCTAATTCTTGCAAGATTCTGATAAAATTATTCTCTCACAAGAGTCATTAGTAGCTCAGGTCCAGCAGCTCAATGGGTAAAGGCTGGGGTATGGGCTATGGGCTATGATAGGAACCAAAAACGGGGATCACAATAGCTCTAATAACTCATGCACCTTCCCAATGGGAAGTAAAGGAAATGATACAACAAATAGTGACATCTTTTCTTAAATGGCCCTTCTAATCAGGTCTAAGTAAAGAACTCAATGGGATGTGGAGTCCAGGAATGCCTGGAGTTTACCCAGCAAAGACGGCATAGGTCAGCAGCCGCCATTTGCTACAGAATAGATGACAGTGGTTCTTTGTCCATTTCCTTTTGCTATAGAAATATACCTGAGGTCTACTCATTTGTAAAGAACAGGGGTCTATTTCATTGGTGGTTCTGGAGGTTGAAAAGTCCAAAAACATGGTACAGCCATCTGAGGGCCTTCTTACTGTATCATAACAATGGCAGAGGAAATTACATGGCAAGATAAAGCAAGTGTTTTAGTTTGGGTCTCTTTGTGTCATAAAGCTACTGATGCCAGAATGAGAGCCCACACTCAGGACATCATCTAATCCTAATTATCTCCCAAAGGCCCCCACCTCCAAGTACCATAAACATATAACTTTGGGTTTGAAGTTTCCAACATATGAATTCTGGGGTACAAGCATACCAAACCATAGCAAATAATGAGAGAGTTTAGATTGCCACAGAAAAGCAAGTTCTTAAGAACACATTAACTCTTTGAACTTTATCTTTGTCTGAGATATCTGTCCAAATCATTTTTGGACTAGGTTTTATTTAATAGTTGCAAAGACAGAGGAACATACCATCCTAAACATCTGGAATAGGTGATATAAAGTTTTATATGTATGTATGTGAATATGGTTGTCAAGCAGTCAGAAGAGGCTATTAGATCCCCTGGTCTTTCAGAAGAACCCAACCACAATGAGCTCTAGTTCATAAGAAGAGCACCCATATCCCAGCCCCGACCAGGGTTTCTCAGGAGACTACAGTCAGATGGTGACTAAGGCTGGACCTCCCAAAATGCATTCTCCCATAGATCTGCCTGGAAAGTTGGATTGTCTCTCACTTTGTGATCTCCTGAGGTGACAACTCGAAGAGGACAAGTCCATTGTCTTACTGCATCCCACTTGTTAATGCTGTTGGCCAAAGTGTAATGGTCAAACCCAGAATAACAAGATTATGAATCTTGGGAGGTGGGGTGCATTGGGAGCCATGAAATAGGCTATCATATGTGCACTAAGTAAATTATCGTTGCGCTCCCAGCGTTTTACCTGATTTCCTCCTATTCTCCATTTGTACTTCCTATACTTTCTGTGAACCTCCCTCCTTCTCTCAGCCAAGTTGAATGAAAAATAGGTGTTCTCCACTTCAGTTGGACGTTTTAAAATGAGGCAGTGCCCACTGCCCTGATCTACACACACACACACAAACACACACACATACACACACACACTCACAACATGGTAGGGGCATTGATAATCAGTTGGAAAATCACTCAGAGAACGCTGAACCCTGGGAAAGCTGTCAAGACATTGTTTTCAGCTACTCCTAACCCTGAAACAACCTCAGCAGAAACTTTCCAGTGCCTGAGTTTGTTTCAGCTTTTAAGGGAAGCTGTTCCTTCATATCATGGACACTGATGTGTCACCAGTTACAATAAAATTCTACTGTGACTCAAGGACTTTCAATACTGTAACCAGAGCCCAATTATCTGGTGCTGTTTTAACCTTAATGTCATCAGACTCTTAAAACATATTCACTTGAAAATTGAGTGAAGGATCTCTATTATCATAGAACAAATTCTTTACTGGTATCCATAGCATGGTGACCTGCTGTGTCTCCATGAACTTAAACTAGGAAATATGTCAAAGTCTTTGCTAATGGAAAACCTGATTGAAATGGAAATTTCATGGACCTTTCCACTGATCTAATCACTGAACAATGCTGGGAGAGTTCTGCAAGCATTTCAGCTACATTTTCCACCTTCTATTTCTTTTGTGTGTAGGAAAAAAAATCACTTTTAAAGAAATGCATTTAAACTAAATAAGGATTGGTACAGGCACAGCAAAATTCAAGCAGAAAATTTGCAATCTAAATAACAAAGGATTCTAGGACCTTAATCTGGCAGCAATCTAATCAGCTCCACTTTTAAATACAGTCATCCCTCAGTATTGAGTATTGAGAGATTGGTTCCAGGACCCCCTGGGGATACTAAAATCCTGGAATGCTCAAGTCCCTCAAATAAAATGGCATAGGATTTGCATATAACAGATGCATATCCTCTGGTGTAGTTAAATCACCTCCAGATTACTTATAATACCTAATACAATGTAAATGCTATGTAAATTGCTGTATTGTATTGTATAGGGGATAATGACAAGGGGAAAAAAGCCCATACATGTTCAGTACAGATGCAATGTAAAATTTTCTTTTTGATCAGCAATTGGTTGAATCCAAAGATAATGAACTTTCAAATATGGAGGACTGACCGACTACATGAAAAACAGAACACAGTAGCTCATATTCCATGCTCTTAATTTTGAGTTTGATAACTTTCTCAGACTCTCCTTACAGCTCATTCCCACTCCTTACTGGGATAAGAGAACAGGAATTGCCCTAACCCTAGAGTTCATCAGCTCCAAAGAAAGGTCATTTACAATCAAATTCATTGTTGCTCATTCCCTAGGCAAGCACTGTATTGGAGATCTACAGATCATCTATCAGTAAGTCCAACTCAGTCTGCTTTTCCTCCAGTTTTGGAAGAAATGGCAGTTTCTTCCATTGAACTTGAAGGTAAAGAACTTAGCTCACATGTAAGGGCCACGTGGTGCAAAAACTGTCTTTTAAAATTCTAGAATCACTCTGAGTGCAGTGAGAAGCAATCAGAAACTGACTGAGCCCTGTTCTCAAGCCAACCACTCTGGGTCTGAATCATATATTCACTGAATGGACTTGTTGGTCTCTTCCTGTAGTGTTCTTTCTCCCCCTGATCTCTTTCTGCCAGACACAAGTTGTTGAATTCCTACAATTCCACTATATTTGGTCTTTCTCTCACCATCTGGCAACTGTTCCAAATTTTAGGAGGCAATATATTAAGTAGTTCAGAACAGGGATCTGACCATCTGGCACTTATTAATCAGCGATCTTTACAAGACATTTAAGTCTTTTATGCTTAATGTTCTTATCTGAAAAATGGGGATAACATCATTCCCTCAGAGTTTGTGTGAATGAAGTACTTACTACAATTCCTGATTCATATTCGCAGTCAATAAACATTATTGCTAGCAGCAGCGGGCACTATTGTCATTATTAACATTTCAGGTTTTAATGCCCAGTCCTAGGGCATCCAGTCTGCAGACCACACCCAGTCTTGTCCACAGGTGGGAGAAACGTAAGATGTCCCCCATGGGGCTCACACTATTGGCTAGACACCAAGTTTGTACTGCAGAGTACCTGGCTTTTTTATCTTAGGACCCAACCCAACACCCATTTTCAGATGCTAGGCCCTTTGGTGCAAACTGTCTCATTTTCCCCCAGTAGAGCCAAGCTCACTACCCCCAGTGCCAGGCTTTCTGCCCAGTACCCCAGCTGTCCTTCCTCACCAGATTGAGACCTTTTATTACCTCTTATTAGGCTGTCAGAGCCTCCTAAAGTCCAAAGTCAGCTCTTATGCTAATTCCCTCTACTCTGCTTCTCATATCACTGATTTCAACAGAGCTTATTTTAGCTTTGGATCACCCATGACTACCCATTATTGTCCTCACAGGAACCTGGTTCCCAACATTCCCAGCTCCACAGAATAATAGTGAATAGATAATATACTTAGCACATAACAGGAATTGCTTAAGAACTTCACACAAAGTACCTCATTTCATCTTCACACCAACCCTATGAAGTAGATAATATTTTATTTTTATTAATAAGGTGACTGAAGCACAGAAAGTTTAAGTAATTTCCTAAGAAAACACAGCATCTAAATAGTGGTGTCAGGATCAGTTCTTAAACTGTAGCTCCAGAATCCATACTATAATATACAGGAAAGGTCTTCTAAAAACTCAGTGTTTGTATAAGTGTGTGCATTTGTATGTTTACATGTATCGTGCAGCATTAAAACAACAACAACAACTTTGGAAGTTGCTAGTGGAATATAAACTTTCTCTTTTATCCCAGCATTTAATACAAGGTCTTGCATATAGGAGGCAAACAAAAAAAAATATTTACTTATGGATCAACCCTAGTAACTGGAAGACTTCCTGCAGAAGGTAAGGCATCTTGCCCCAAAACAGGGCATCTAGATTCTTCAGGGAGTGGATTCTCTGTTCCTGAACATCCTTGTCCTTGGATTCTGCTCTTCGAGGCCTGCAGATTGACCCCCTAATAACACAACACCTCCTCCTTTTCATCCCCACCAATCTTTTGCTCCACCTCTATATGCATAAGTGATTGGGACCTGGAGTTTGCTTTGAAGCTTGGCTAGTAACCCTCCCTCCTACCCTGTGTCCACCTTTCTGCAGATCTTATTTAGGGTTCATTTGCCCATTGGGACATTCCTCAAATTCTGATTTAGCCTTTCTCCCAAGGTTGAACTCCAAGCTTTAGTCTAGGGGGTGAGGGGAGGTGGGTGACTGCCAGGGTGCAGGATTTTCAAAAATAAAAAGATGCTCAATCTTCTATGTCTTATGAGCTTCTTGGAAGACACTTGGTCACTAAGTACTAGCCATACCTTTCTATTGCTGAATTCTTTAGAAATGAGTTAAGTCATTTTTATACATGAAGAACATGAAAAATTATAAATTCTTGTTAAACACTGGGTCCATGTATAAAGGTATCAACTAGCCCAATCTTTATTTCATTGGGCATTCTGGAAATGGTTTTCTATGGATACTCAAAAGCTATATTACATGTGTACCAGCATGCCATGTGATTAAGCCCAGTTTAAATTCTAACCAAAATATGCAAATAACCAAAGCATGCCTTTAAGATGAGATACAATATTAACATCATTTTGTCTGTACTGTATTAGTTACTCCATGCTGGGTAGAACCTAATTCAAAATCGATTCTCATCATCCAGTAATCATCAAGCAAACTGACATAAAAACTGTCATCAGGAGGATAAATAATTTGTACTGAAAAAAATACATTGAAATTGTACAGCTTCTCTGGGAGAAAGATAAATGCATGTTTCCAGTTGACTGGGTTTGCCTGGAATCACCCAGAGTTTAGAGGAAGATGCCAAGAACTATCTCAGCTCAATGAACATTTATAATAACAGTGATAAAACATTACAATTAGAAAACTCTTCACCAAGTGTGTATAATTTCATTTAATCTTAGGACAACACTATGACATCAGCATCATTATCCCCATTTTCTAGCTCAGAGAACAGAGGTTATAAGACATATGACTTACCCATATTACAAGAAGAATTAGTTCATTCATTTCATAAACACTTATTGAAAAATCATCATGTTCCAGGCATTGAGATACATACTAGGGAACCAGGGCTGAATAAGACATTTCCCTGTCTGAGTAATATTCAGAGATATCAAGCGATGGGATTTCTTCCTCCAGTGTTTTTCTCTTTCCCATCTTCTCCGGTTGGGTTCTGCTTTATGAGAGCTGTTGGCCAGCTCTGAACTCATAGCCTCAGGGGAAACATTCAGCATGGCAGAAACAAAAGTAGCTCCTATGTCTTTCTGGCTCTAATGTTGCAAAAGCCTAAATTCTTAGGAAAACCTTGAACATTACAGGAAAAGGGGTATACATTGGAGAAACTTGGAGGAAGAATTTGTCCCAAACTGGACCAAGAGCCTCCTTGTGTCAGAGGAAAAGAGGACAAGAAGAGAGGGGCCTAGGTGTCCTAGGAGAGAAAGCACCCCTGATCCCTTCCAATGGTATCTTCAGGGAAGTGGGTGACCCTGGAGGGGAAATGGCAGTTTTTCTGTCTCAGCATCTGGGAACTTAGGTATTTGTATGTTTGGGAACAGCAGAAAACCAAGTGATATGATGGGGCCACTTATAAGGGGACAAAAGATAACACTATAGTAGTTTGTTGAACTAATAATCATGGTGTGTCAGATGACACTGGAACTGGTGAACAAACCTGAGGTTAGGGGTATTATGTAGAAATAAAATTTAAGTATAGAAAATAGATACTCACATTTTCATTTGTCTGTATTTATATACTAAGATTTGTAATGCCTACCAAGATCATGAGAAGCAGAGGGTGAGGGAGTCTCACCCCTGGAAAGGTAGTTTAATTTCCCAATAGAATGAATGATCCTCTTGCAAATACCTAAAATAAACTCTGGACACAATAGTAAAATACAACCTGAAGGCTCTGCTGGTGGGATTTGCAAAGGAGATGAAATTTAGAAGAAGGATTGACACCACCTTATGACTTTAGTTCATCAGTGATTTGGCATGGAGTGATTTCAGAGAGAAAACCTGTCATTTCTCTGTCCAGAGAGGGGAAAAGTCAGGGCTGCCAAAGTTGCTAGAAAGTGAAGGGGCATTCCATAAATAAGAGAACTGAAGGAAAAGAACCCATTGTCCTGTTCAAACTCTGCCCAAGTCCCTGACTGAGTCACAAATATTGTTTCGGAGTCACAAATATTGGGGGGGGGGGGCGGGGTAAAGGACTGAAAATATTAAAATATAAGGAAGAGGGCTGGGGTTGTGGCTCAGCGGTAGAGTGCTGGCTTAGCATGTACGAGGCACTGGGTTTGATCCTCAGCACCACATAAAAATAAATAAATGAAATAAAGGTGTTGTGTCCAACTATAATTAAAAAAAATATATTTTTTAAAAATATAAGGGAGAGAAGCTGAAATTGAACAGATATTGAGACTGCAGTCCAGCTATTATTATAAATATGTTCAACAAGGTAAAGGAAAATATTCTCACTATAAAAGAAATCTTAGCAGAAGAATACAATGTAGGGCGTGGCTGCCTGCTTCCAGGTCTTGGGGCTGCACATGTGGCTGGGGGGAGTGCTTTCCCGCTTCTCATGCCGGTCAGTGTTGGGAAAAGTATAAACGGCAGCCATACCCCAGAGAAAAAAAACCCCAACATGGCGCCTAAGCACCTCTTCTTCCTACCTTCTTCTTTTCTGCAGTGGCGCGAAAAGTTCCCGCTCATGTGAACTCTCCCGCCGGCGCCAATTTCAAACCTCGCTGGCGGGGAACCTTAGCCCCAATGAGAACTAATTCCTGGGCTCCGGAGCTGATATCTGAAAGAACTTGCCAATAAACGGTTGCCTGCCATTTATCTAAGCCCTACCATCTCCCCCTTAGTTCTATATAAGCACACTGCTTTTTGCAATAAAATTGGAATTCTCCCGGCGAAGTGTCTTTGCATGGGGAATTCTTTCAGTCAGGAGGAGACAGGGGGCTAAAAACCCCGACAATATAAACATAAAAAAGAACCCAATAGAAACTTTTTTTTTTTTGAGAGAGAGAGAGAGAATTTCTTTTTTAACGTTTATTTTTTAGTTTTCGGTGGACACAACATCTTTGTTTGTATGTGGTGCTAAGGATTGAACCCGGGCTGCACACATGCCAGGCGCATGCCAGGCAAGCACGCTACCACTTGAGCCACATCCCCAGCCCCCCAATGGAAACTTTTTAACTGAGAAATACAATATACATCTGAAAATTACATATCCATTTGATGGACTTAAGATCAGAATGGATGTGAAGGAGTTGAAGACCTTTAAGTTTAAAAACATGAATAAAATATTAAATTAAAGAACAGAAAGATTGAGAAAAAATTAATGAATTTGAAGGGCAATCTCACCTACCTCCAGAAGGAGAGAAGAAAGGGAATAAGGCATGCAAATACTTAAGAAAATAATGGCTGGCACCACTTCCAATGACTGTTCTTCCCACAATTTGCCCCAACTCTAAAGAGGCCTAGGACCTAGAGTTGCTTCGAAGAGCCCTCACAGATTTGGTAGAAAAGATAAACTTAGAGATCCAATAAGTTCATCCAAATACAAACAGCACAAAAACAAGTAAAATCATGCTCAGGCATGTCATAGTAAAACTGCTAAAAATCAAAGATTAAAAATAAAAATCTCAAAAGCAACTAGAGAAAAACATCTGAGATCACATGCTGAGAAAAAAAAATGGCTCAAACAACTGCAAACTTCTCACCAGAAACCATGAAGGGACACAACCACATCAGCCCAGAGTACTATATCCAGTGAAAACATTCTCAAGGAAGAAGGCAGCATGAAAACTAGTACAGATGGCATAAAACTAAGAGATGCAGACATAAGCACAACTACATAAGGGAATGCTAGAGAGCATTCATCAAGCTTACAAGAAATGATGCTGGTGAGAAATTTAGATCTTCATGGAGAAATAAAGAATCTAAATAGCAAATATAGCGATAAATACAAAACTGTTATTTTCCTCATTATTTCTGTTAATAGATATAGCATTGCCTTGTTGGGTTTCTGACCAAGGTAGAAGCAATGTACATGACAATTATAGTATAAAGGATACTGCTAAATGGGTTTCTTTGGTTTGTACATTCAATGTTGATTGCTGTAACTACTCAGTGTAGCTAAGGATACTGTGTCAGTCAGGGTCTAGTCAGGAAACCAAAACCATACTCTTCATCTGAACAGAAAATTTAATAGAAAAAAATGTTTATTATTGGTAAAAAGTAAAAATTGGATTTTAAGGAATAGCAAACCCAAAAAGCAGCTACCATTTTTAGAACTGAGAAAGATTATACAGAGAGTTGCTAAAAGCTTCTGCCTTCAAGACTGGGATTGGGACTTCACTGGAGATGCTATGGCCACCACAGGAACATGCTGTCTCTTCCAAAGGCAAAGAAATTCTCTGGCCCATATGCAATAGTGGTGGCTTGTAGGTGCATCCCACAAGATGGCCCAGAAACTCACCAGAGAATGAAAGCCAGCTGGAGCTGGCCCATAGGGTATGGGCTGCTAGAGTGCCAGGGGGCTTGAACTAGTCTTCCTTTTAGATAGCAAAGGAACTCTCTGAAGAGTGAGTACCTCAGAACCTTCTGAATGCTGATATGCTGGCATCCATACCAGAAGAAGAAGAATCCAAGAGCCAGGAAGAGAAACCCTGGCCTTTGCCTTAAACTCGCAGCCCTCTAGTGCTCTCTACTGGCAAAGCCTAACATTGTGCCAGCCTGCAAAGATTTCAGCTCCACCATCATAAACCAAGGTGAGTGGGTGCAGGGGAGTAGATTTGGATGGCACTAGAGCAGATTATGCTTAGTGAAGCTAGCCAATCCCTAAAAAACAAATACCAAATGTCTTCTTTGATATAAGGAGAGCAACTAAGAACAGAGCAGGGAGGAAGAGCAGGAAGAAAAGATTAACATTAAACAGATACATGAGGTGGGATGGAAAGGGAGAGAAAAGGGAAATTGCATGGTAATGGAGGGAGACCCTCATTGTTATACAAAATTACATATAAGAGGTTGTGAGGGGAATGGGAAAATAAACAAGGAGAGATATGAATTACAGTGGATGGGGTAGAGAGAGAAGATGGGAGGGGAGGGAGGGGGGATGGTAGAGGATAGGAAAGGTAGCAGAATACAACAGTTACTAATAGGGCATTATGTAAAAATGTGGATGTGTAACCGATGTGATTCTGCAATCTGTATTTGGGGTAAAATTGGGAGTTCATAACCAACTTGAATCTAATGTATGAAATATGATATGTCAAGAGCTTTATAATGTTTTGAACAACCAATAAAAAAAAATTAAAAAAAAAAAAAAAAAAAAAAAAAGAAAAAAATTTACAATGAAAAATATCAAAATTTTTAATAAAATTTTTTAAAACATGAAAAAAAAAATAAAATAAAAAAAAAAAATAAATTGATAAATGGCCCAGATGCATAGCCTAATCTCTAGGTAAACCACTAAAAATAATGCGAACAGATAGAAAATCCAGGAGATAAATTCAAATAGGATTCAAAAATTTAAGATAATTTAAATAATCCATAGATGACAGAAAAGGAAGAACAATGGAATAATAAATCAAAGAGATAAGGAAAAAATGGCACACTGAATTTCTACATCATTATCCTATGTGAAAGAAGTTAGACACAAAAATGTGCCCACTGGATGATTCTACTCATATAAACTTCTAGAAAAATGTCACCTAATCTATAAAAACAAAAAGCAGATCAATAGCTGTCTAGGACTACAGGTGAAGGTAGAAGGTGGACTACACAGTAGCATGCAGAACCTTTGAGGGATGATGATGACATCTGTTTGATGAGTGTAATGGTGGTTTCATGGGTACATACATTTGTCCAAAATTGTGTCATGGAGTTGTACACTCTAAATGACTTTCATCTCAATAGAATTTTTAAAGGCGATGGATAATATGTTGTAATAAGAACAAAGAAAGCAGGAATCTGTAAAGTTGTGGGAAGAGCCGAATGGCCACTCAGTGGGCCTGGTGCCCACCTGTATGGTGCGGTGCAGCCTCCTACATCTTTCACGGATCCCAGTGCCTTATGAATGCATCTCATCTAGAAAGACACACAGCCCAAAGACTGAGCTGTCCAGACCCAAGCACAGTAGAGCTAAGAGTAAGTTATGTTTTCTCTGTCCAAGGTGCCTACTGTATCAAAGCAGCTGCCCATAGCAGAATGAAAGAACTGCCTGTTCTGTAAAGCTTAGATAAAGGCATCTTTTGAACCTGACTGGGCTCAGGCTCCAACTCCAAGAGCTGCCTCTGATTTGATGGACAGATAGTTCCAGGAGCCAAACTACCCCCTTGGAGGAGCACTGAAATGTGAAGGTACAGTCAACAAAGACAGGATGTTGAAGTCAGAAACCATATTTAGAGTCAGGACTATAATAAATAACCAAACATTTCCCCCCTGGGATGTCTTTTAAAATCAAAGCAAATAAATTTGTCTTTATGTGATTCACCAGTATGGTAAAGACCTCTCCCATGCCTGCCAACTTTGAAGAACTTGAAATTGAATGATGTGAAGATAGAATGAGAAGGGTTTTCTGAGTTTAATAAAATGAACTGTGAGAATTTGTTTAGTGGAAACAAAAAATAAAGGAAAACACTTCAAAACAAAAATACTCAAAGTAATTGAAATACATTTTATTTTGCATGTATAAAGCGTTGAAGTAATTGCTAAGTGGAAAGAGGAGTCTTAAGAACTGATCTTTCCAAACATAGTCATCTGTGTACAGTAATATAAATAGAAAGATGTGAACTGAAGCCACAAATGTTTTTCTTTTTGTTGATTAAAAAAGACTATCCAAATGAGCACCCTTTCCTTCAATGTCACCATCTTAGAAAGTGGTGCATTTATTCTCAAGCCTGCTTAGGAATTATATTTTGGAATTAAATTATCTAATCATCATCTGAATGTTCTTAACATTCACATGGTCTCTATATGCTGTAATCGGAATATATTCATCATTCTGGAACAAATAGAATATATAATTATCATGTCATTGGTTGTTATATCAAAACTGTACCGATTTTAAATTACAAGTCCTGCCTCTTGTTATCTCTGTGACATGCAGCAACTTCTTTGAATCTCAATAACCTCATCTGCAGAAACAGAAATAAGAATACCCACATCATAAGAATGTTGGAATGATATCTTTTATAAGCTCATGAAATTGTTACTCACAGATAATCAGTAAGTGTTGATGTCTTATTATTCCTTCAGGAGTGATGCACATTCTCTCTTTTTTTTTAATTTTTCCCAAAAGATTTCGCTTTTAGCAACAGACAGAAGTGATTTAGAATAAAAGTCTATTTACCTGTGAACTCCTTATTGAGCCCACTATATTCTGACACTGGTCCAGGTCTTGGCAGGACAGAATAATTTGATGTTTTTGAGTGGATTCTGGAATCTGCCCTGGCAGAGTGATGGAGTATATTACTGACCCTTCTGGGTGTCAGTTTCTTCCTTTTCCAATAAGGAGTAACTATAACATTGACTTCAAAACATTTCCCTAGGGAGGCATGTATGCCTAAGCCAGCTTCCTTTTCTCTTCCCTAGAAACTCCAGCCTTAAAGCCTTACCATTACATAGCATACCATTCTCCCCCTGAAGTCAACAATGGATTTCATGTTTTATTTTGTCATTCCTGGTCATTCTCTAACCCTACTCAATATAACTATGAAATTCTTAGATGTAACCCTCACTAGCCTCACAATTCTTTTGACATCCTCTCTGTTGATTTGCTTTTCCTATATTTCTGCCATGTACTCACAATGTCTTACTTGAGACTGGCATGCATTATCTACAATCACTCTTCTTCTCTAAGCTCAGTTTCAAGCCCCACACATTCTTTGTACCATCCCTGAATTTCATCCATACATCCATTCAGCAAACTACTATGTGCCAGACACTATTCAAGATGTTGCTGAGATAGGAATGATAAAAATAGCAAAAAAAAAAAAAATCTGCACCCTTATTGAACTTACTCACATAGAGGGAGATGGTAGACAATATGCACAGCATCTAATGTTTGATAAATGCTATAAGGAAAAAAAAATGAAGCAGGAAAGAGGGTTGGGAAGTATTAGAGGAGTGTTAAAATGGTATTAGCCACACATATACACAGAAGATATTTTTGCAATGATTTGAGTGGCATGGAACCAAGCCAGGCAGATATGTGGAAGATGAGTGTGCCTGAAAGAATATGAAGCACATATGAAGGACTCAAGACTGGAGCTTATCTAGAGTGTTCAAGGAAGAGTGAGAGTTGACCAGCATGGCTAAAGAGGACTGATGGGGAGAGCAGTAGAAAAGAAGGCTTCAGAAGTGGGTGAGAGGCAAGCCATGGTAAGGACTATCCCTGTAATTTGGGTGCTTCAGCACTGGAAATGCTGAAAAGGGAGAACTGTGATCTTTCCAATAAATTTCACAGTACTGCAGATTCTCAGAACCTTTTCATCCACTGATCCACTTCCTTGTCTCTGGGTCTTCTTTCCTTACCCAGCTTGGATTCTATGGTCATCTAATCACTCCCTTGTAAATTCCCTCAACTCTTTGCTTCTCTCAGCTAAGCCTACTTCTGTGCATGCTCTGTACCTGCACCCTCACAGTTAACCAGGGCTGGGACAAGCTCACCAACATACTGACTTAAACCCACAGCTACTAATCTAAAGCAAGACCATTGTGGGCCCTGGCCATCCTACTATATTTCTTCACCTCATTATCCCACATCGCACTTTCTCCTTCCTGGCAAACCTCTCCCACCTCCCAGCCTCCTATCAGATTGTTTGTATTCCCTGAAAAACAGAAACAAACAAAAGACAGCATCTACACCATCCCATCACCATGTCTGACAAACGGCCCCATCTGTGCCTGGCTGTCTGCCTGCCCTCCTGTTACCAGGATGTTGTCCTGGCTCATCTCCTAGGCTCATACTTCCACTTAAGTGATGAGTTGTTCACCCTCTTACCCACTCAATCACATCTCTCAAGCAATGATTCCCTCTCCATCCTGAATCATCAACTGTGCCCCTTTTACTGAGAAATTCTATCAACATACAAATGTGCTCTCAATTATTTCACCCTTAAAAATGTCTATATTTTTATGCTATATCTCTTTCTATCACATCCAATTCTCTGTCTCCTATAGAGTTTTCCTGTTGCTATAGCTTAGATCTGGACTGTCCCCCAAAGTGTGGAAGGTTTGGTCCCCAACCTGTGACCCTATTCAGATCTGGTGACTTTAGGCAGTTGGCCCTAATGGAAGGAAGTTAGGTCACAGGAGATATATCCTTATATTATTGCTGCATAACAAATTCCCACAAACTTAGTAGCTTAAAACAATATTCGTTTATTATGTCACACCTTCTATGGTTAGGCATCTGGGCATGTCTTAGCTAGGTTTTCATTTGGTTCTCCAAAGCTTCAGTTAAGGAGTTGACTCAGGGTTATCTTCTAGGCTCATGACGTTTTTAGCAAAATTCAGTTCTTTGTGGTGGTAGGACTGAAGTTCTTGTTCTTTTTTCTGTCAGCTGGGGCCACTCTCAGAACTTAGAGGTTGGTTGGTCCCTGCCATGTGGTGCCCTCACAGACCCTCACACCACATGGTGACTTTCTTCTTCAAAACCAGTAGGAGAATCTTCCATTCTAATCTGGTAAGGTGGAGTCTTATATAAAAGCTTAATTAAGGAAGTTATCATCTTATCACCTTTAACAAATCTTACTGGCTAAAAGCAAGTCACAGATCTCACATGTATGCCTCAGGGATAAGGATTATATGTGGCAACTCACTGGGAGTGATGTGAGGTTGTGTCTGTCACAGATTCTCATTCCTTCCACATGTAAATACAGTAGTCCTCCCGTATTTGTGGCTTCGATTTTCACAATTTTAGTAACGCTCAGTCAACCATGATCTGAAAATACTAAATGGGAAATTCTTGGAATAGTTTTAAATTGCAGGATGTTCTGAAAAGCATGATGAAATCTGATGCCATCCTACCCCGTCCCACCTAGGATGTGAATCATCCCTTTTCTCAGAGTATCCATTCTACATATTCTACCTGCCTATTAGTTGCTTAATAGCTTGAGTCACCAGCCAAGTTCTCTTTTTCCTGATGTGGTGGTGAAGAAGCACATGTGAGAAAAACTTCATTGTCAGACTGCATCTTGTAGTGACTGAATCTTTCCAACTCTTTCTTCCATCTCTGACCTAGATTAGAGGTAAAGTGTGTGTGAGAAATACATGTTCATTATCATAAGCACTGAGCTTGGGGATTATTAGTATAGCTTATCCTGACTGATACGATCACTGAAAATCAGGATTGCCAGGGTGAATATATTTCAACTCATCCACTAAGTAATCTAATGATCATATTTTCAAATCTTCTGAGGCATATATTCAAAATAGGTTGGACAAGTTTCTTTCCAACATTTTTCTGGCTGACCTGAGGGCCTTTGTTGACAAGAAATAAATTTGCTTTTTGGTTCTCTTGGTTTTTGTTTTTGTTTTTGTTTTTGTTTTATGTGATCTTTTTTCCAAGAAGTAGTGACTCAATAAAGCCAGTGTTTGTGACCCCTAGACATAGGAAGAAAGTTGGGAAGAGAGCAGAGAAGAGCACCAAACACCTACTCCTTCACTCCAACTGATTTGCTCACTTTCTGCCTGGATTCAACATCTCTTCAAATGAATACTCCTGACTCTCTTTCTCTTCTACTGCTTGCTTCCCCTCCTCTGTAAGTCACAAACACTGTGTTTGGAGGCACTTCATTTAACTAGGATAAACATCATGTATTAAATGATATATTTTTTCCTATAAAGAAAGCCCTTTATCAATGTTTTCAATAATTGCTTGTGTAAAGCACGTGGTAGAAGTCTTATGATCTATGGTGTCCTTTGAGGCTTCCCTTTCAAAGATCAGCAGAGCCAATGCTGAAGTTGATAGAGGAGATGATGGGGAGATAAGCTCTCAAGGCCTATGGATTACCCCCTCACATTATCCAAGGGGCCACAGGAAGGACAGTGATTATTCTATTTTTCAAGCCAATTGTTTGTCTTTGGAAATGATAGGATGAAGAGTGGAAGTCACAAATAATACCTTTCACACTGCCTAGGTATAAACAAGTTATTTACGATCCTTCCTGTCTGTTAGGTTTGGGTTTTTATTTTTTCTCTGCACTACAGATTAAACCTTAGAGAGGTTTGTCAAGGAAGAGGGGAAACTATTAAAAAAAAATACTTGCAGACATCTGGAAGCAGCCATATTATTGTCTCCTTCAAAGGGGTTTCCAGAGAGACTGTAAACTTATCAAAATAGAATTGCTATGTTGACAACTTTTAGAACATCTTTTTTTAATTGGTTTTTAATTGTTCTTTGGTTACCATTCAATCATTAGTTTAAATAAGTTTGTTTAATGTCATGTGTTGAATACTGTGCAAGAAATAATAATAATTAAGTTGGTCTAGCTTCCCTAAGATATTTCTCAGCTATTGGAGGACTACAGACAAGAAAACCAGGTGTTTTCAGTATTCTCAATGCAGTGGTAGATTCATGCACAACATGCTGCAGAAAAGAAATAGCAAATAGCAGAGGGCATCCAACCCAAATGGATACATGGTTTGGTCAATGAAAGATTCTTGGAGCATGTGGTTCCTCAATAGAACTTTGAAAAAAAAAAAAACAAATAGGAGTTACATGAACAAGTAGGTGGAGAGAGTGTGTGAAGATCTGAAGATATGTAGTAACATGGCAGATTTAGAAACCAGCAAGTCTTTTGCATGATGGAGTGAGCATTCAAGGTAGGGAGGATAAGGGTGGAAGGAATGGTGGGAAGGGTCTGTGATGGGATTGAGGGATCTATTAAGTATCCAAATACAGATGTGGAGTAAACATACACAAACATATACACATCCACATTTTTTATGTGTATATGTATACATACATATATACACATGTGCATATATATATATGCATATACATATATGGCAACTTCCAGGGATACACACACATACACACACACATATACACATATATGCATATGTGTGTGTATATATATATATATATGTATACATATGTATACAAACCCACATACTCACATATACATTTATACACACACTGTATATATGCAGCATATATAATAAAGATTAACATGGATATGATCACCCAGGTAATGAGTCCAAATAGAAAAGGAGAGGTCTACACCCATGTTTACGATATTGGTATGCAATATAATGGCTTATCGAAGAGATTCCTTTTTTTCTAGTAAGTGAACTTGTTTATTCTGACTAACTCTTTGCTATTGTTGGAATGTATCCCTCAAGAGTTCATGTGTTGCAAACATAATCCTCAAACATTAATGGCATCTGGAGGTTTGGCCTGGGAGGGGTAACAAGGATTAGATGAAGTCATGAGGGAAGGACCACTCTGATGGCTTTAATGGCTTTATAAGAAGAAGAGAGACCTGAGCTAGCACACTCACTCTGTCTCACCATGTGATGCCCTCTGCCATATTAAGATGCAACATGAGGCCCTCACCAGATGCTGAGAAGTTGTGGGTGCCACACTCTTAGGTTTCCTAGCATCCAGAGCCATGAGCCAAATAAACATCTACCTATTCCTTGTAAATTAGTGTCTCTTTGTATTTAGTTATAGCAACAGGAAATAGACTAAGGCACATTTCTACTAAAAGCAGTGCAAAATGTTGAATAAAATATGAAAAAGAATCATGCCAAGTTAAGAGTTTATTTTGACAACTAAAAAGATATTCCAAATTCTAGAAGAAATCCTGAAGTTAGAAAGGTAAGTGGATTCTTGGAAGGTTGAAATCAATAGGGTGTTTGCTGAAACTGCACATTTGCACTTCAGTTAAGTGGCATAAGAAACAAAGGAGACAGATTTCCATTCCTGCTGCACATGGGTTGTCTTAAAGTAGTCTTTCCTCATATTAATCTGGGACACAGAGGATTAAACCCCAGGCAAGTATAAAGTGACTTAACCATTTGCCTGCCCACCATCCAATGATAGAGGACTGCAGCCCACCCAATGCCTTAACTGAAGCCTTGGAGACCCTAATGAAAAACCCAGCTGAGCCATGCCCAGATGACTAACCACAGAAGATGTGATACAATAAATGAGTATTATTTTAAGCTACTAAGTTTGTGGGAATTTGTTGTGCGGCAATCATAATAAGCCAATACAAGAAGTAAATCTCAAGGACTGAATGAATTCACCAAGTGGGAAGAGAGAAAGAGCCTTCTGACAGAGTCAATAGCAAGGAACATGGAAAATAATGGCTTGTTTGGGAGACTGTTGAGTAAAGAAGATCCTCAATTTATGATGGGGTTACTCATAAATTGAAAATATCATAACTTGAAAATACCTTTAATAGGTCTGCCTTACCAATCATCATAGCTTAGCCTAACCCACTTAAACATGGTCCAGATACTTACCTTAACCTAGAGTTGGCTAATGATCTGATGCCAAGCTTATTTTACAAGAAATTATTTGGTATCTGTGGAAATATATTGAATGCTGTGCTGAAAGTGAGAAACTGGAGTGTTTGTGTGGGCATGCAGTCATACCATCTTGAAGTGGAAAAATAAGTCAAAACATCCTAATTTAGGCACCATCTGTAGTTAAGTGGGCTGGTCTAGAGGGAGGCTGACAGGAAGAGTGAGAGACAGTTGGCCACAAGGAGGGGCAAGATGATGGAGAGTCTGGGGGAGTTAAGGCTTCAAAATTAGATTATGGAAAGCTTACAACAAACCATTTTGCTGTTTTCAGTTTTGTGTGATTCACCTAAGAGAAAGAATAAGACATGGATGACAGTTTTTCTGATCCCACGGCACCTAGCTATCAGCCAGCTGCCACATGCCCTTGCTATTGCATTTTCCATATTCCTTGCTGTTGCTCAACAGAGCAACGAAACACCATCAAAGACTGCTCCCAGCTCCTCCAGGCTAAATAACATTTTCTTGTTTCTGAATCCAACACCAGAAATTGATATTTATTTAATATATATTGAATGAACATCTATTACCTGGATCAATCACTTTTATAGATGTTGATGACCCAACTGTGAAGACCTCCCAGGGCTTATATTGCTTCCATTTTCAAACAGCAATTTTTCATTTATATTAGACTTGGTGGCTCGTTTTGACAGTTACTTTCAAGTGCTTTGAATAAGAATAAGTGCCCAGACCCACTTCAAAGTCAAGTTGCCTGCTATGTATACAGAGGTATTTTCCATCATGGGATACCCCCACTCTCACCCCCACTCCCACTCTATACAATCTCATCACAGCTTATTGGACCAAATGGGAGTGTTTGGTTCTAGAGCAATAGACTCATTAGCTAACCAATAACAAATGATCTGTCATCTCCACAAGCTTGACCAATTAGATTGTCTCAGGAATCTTAGTAAAGGGGCCGGGAGAGAAAAGGAAATGAGCCAGTTAACAGAAAGAGCTAGAGCAGAAGACCAATATAAAAAGAACCTTACAATAAGGGTGACCATGTAATTACCATCCAAACAGAAACATTTTGGAGAATTAAAAAAGACACTAAATATTATTAAAGTCATACAACTAGAATCACTGTAAATTATAACAGTTATTATATATTTTGTTAACAAAATAAAGACTTATAATTTATACAACACAATAAAATACAAAATTCAAAATGTTCTGTATAAATTCTATGCCAGTTCTCAGCCACTATTTTCTGCACTTAGTTCACATACTTCACCTATAATTCTTTAGATTTCTTAATACCCTTGTGATAACTTTGTGCCTCTCAAGGCTCAAACCATAACACAACTTGCTAGTAGATCAAATGGTCAGAAAAAAAAATCCTGAAATATGTCTCCATAGCCAGTCAGAACAAAGGTTGGCTATTGTCATCCCAAGCTAAAGTGCCTACTTTATTTTATAAATAAGCATCCTAAATACTTCCTTGAGAGGGGGATGTTAATTATATTGCACCTAGAAGGAACCTAAAAAAGAAAAAGAGGGTATGATGGGCTTCTTTCAAATTTAATGATGGTTTAAAATGATACCAGTTCAATGTACTTGCATCTCACATTTTACTAGACAAAACTTTGCCAAAATTTTCAAAGGCAAAGTTTTGGTGAAGGTTAACCAAAGCCATCCTGGCTCATTTTAATGCTATTTTGAATAATATGTTAAAAATTAAAATCAAGGACAATAAACCAAAATGATACTAGAATGAACTATATAAAATAAATATATTCCATGCACTGTGATTACATTATTACCTTAATATAATGACTGAGTGCAAATCAAAAATATAACTCACAGAGAAGATGTCCACAGGGAGCAGAGATACAAGAAGAACAAGACCACAGGACATTGAGAAGGTGAAGAGAGCAACTGGTTCCTAGAGTTTTTCCTTGCTGGATTCTACTTGCATTCCAGATACCTCTTCGTAATCCACCTTCATTTCCCAAAGATAACTTGAATAGGACTTGGCTTGAAAACTGAAGAACCCACTCACAGTAATATACCATATGTAGTAATTAGAATTCTAATAGTTGCAAGCAACAAAAATGCAACTGGCCTAGGTTAAAAGAAAATGTATTAGGTCACACAACTATATGACTTAGATTCAAATCGGTCTGTATCTAGACCTCAAAGTATCACCAGGATTGATGACTTGGTTCTGTGTCCTCTGAAGGAACCTGACCATGAATCCCAATAGTCCAGGCTCTCCTCCTATATATTGTAAGTCTGAACCTCATATCACTACCTCAGGGACAGAGCCTGTCCCAGCATCCTCTGCAAAAGTACTGAGGTTCACTCTGATTGGATCATCTTAGATCACACCCCCATCTCTGAACCAATCATGATGTCCAAAGAAATAGCATTAACTAATTAACTTAGACCATGCCTGCTCTCATCCACATTCAGGATTTCAGTCTTGCCCAAACCTCCTGATACAGACCCTACTTACTTGTGACCCATATTGTTTCTTTTTTCCTCATGATTAGAGTCTGTCTTATGATCAAGTAACTGAGTTGCAGTTGAAGATGTTCAGAATACACCACAAGGTCATAAAATTTGTTCCTGGATGAAGGCACTTGAGAATCAACAGATGTAGGAAAATAATTTTTCTGAACTCCTCTTACCTACCTAAAAACAGAGCTTCTCAAAATAATTTGATTTAGCTGTTATAAAACCCACCTAGAAGTTCTGAAACCAGGGTAGATCAACTCCTTTCCTTAGAGCTCTGTACCAACATTAAAACAAACAAACAAAAACTTCCTAAATAGACATTGTCACAAAACTATTACATTTCCCATCCCTTCTCCGAGGACCCATTTATCTTTCCTAAAAGTCACTTGTTTTCTCATAAATGCCTTTTCTCCTTCTGACCCCATTAAGAAATCACTTGTTTTCCTGTAAATACCTTTCTTCCTCACCCCACCTCTATTAAAATTCTATACAAACCCCAAATTCTATCTCCATGAGTCACATTTTTCTGTGAACTTTCATGTATGTACATGAATGAAAATCTATCTTTTTCTCTTGCTAATCTGCCTTTTTGTCAGTTTAATTTGCAGACCCCTAATCACTAAACCTAAAAGGGTGGAGGATAAGCTATTCCTCCCTAACACAGCCAATTGAATGAAAGCAGAAACAAAATACACCTGCTTTAAGAGAGGCATAAAGCTTCCATACAGTCCTCTAAGTTGTTCCAAACACACTAAAAGTTTTCCAATAACTGAACTAAATATAACTTTTAAATTTTAAATCTAAATAAATTAAAATTGAATTAAAAATTCATTTTCTTAATTGTATTTGCCATATATCAAGTGCTTGAAAGCTACATGTGGCTAGTTCTATTGAATTAGATGACAGAGATCTTCATAAATTCATGAGATTATTTTCCCTCCAAATCCTTCATCTTGCTTTAATGTGATATTGAGGGGGAAATGTGGGGGATTAATTTCAAATTTAATTGTTTTCTGGTATATCTTTGGTGAATATAGAATTCGCCCCAGTTATATGGGGCTAAATTTTGATAATTGCCCAAAATATTCAAACCAGACATTGTTCTAAAACTTAAAGTAAGTTCTACATCCTACATTTCCTTCCTTTGTTAATCAATATGTACCAAAACTCTACTATAATTGTTGTCTCTTGATGGGCAATTAAAGAAGAAAAACAATAATAATTTTGTAAAGTATAGTAAAGGGATGCACACTGGAAGGTAGAAGAATTGAGTCTCAATGTTACTTATTATGTCTATAAATTATTGACTCAATTCCATTACCCTGCCTGTGGGGAAGATTTATTTTGGCTCACAGTTTCACAGGTTTCAATGCATGGTCAGTGGGCTCCATTGTTTCTGGGTCTGTGGTGGGGCTAATCACGGCAGAAGGGCTTGGAAGAGCAAAGTTGCTCAACTCACAGCAGCTGGGAAACAGAGAAAAAGGAGGAGGAGGAGGCCACAGATAAGATATACCCTTCAAGGACATGCCCCTAGGGTCCCACCTCCTGTGAGTAGACCCCACCTCCTATATTCTCCACCACCTCCCAATAGTACCACTAGTTGGCGATCAAGCCTTAAAAACATGATCTTTTGGGAGACATTACAGATCCAAATTATAACAGCACTCCTCTAAAGATACCTTCCCAGAAAATTTCATTGGTACCTCAGCAAGTAGCTTCCTTTTAGTCTAGGTCTATCCATACAACCTGGGGAATTTCTCCATCATTCAGTGAACTATATCCACACCTGCAATGAGGTCTGAATACCACCCTTGGGGAAGGGCACTCTCCTGATTTTGATTCTCTTTGGGTACTCTCTCAAAGCCATTTACCTACTCTCTCATAGC
Source organism: Marmota monax (assembly GCF_021218885.2). Taxonomy (NCBI): domain Eukaryota; kingdom Metazoa; phylum Chordata; class Mammalia; order Rodentia; family Sciuridae; genus Marmota; species Marmota monax. Next base: position 3,457,942 of record NW_026692881.1, read on the forward strand.
CATAGAGTATGTTTTGAATTGTTTTCTTGGTAAAGTTCCTGGAATTAATTCTATATATGAAACCTCCTTATTCAAATTACTGTGAATAGGCTTAAGTGGTACACCTTTGCTGCAATCCCTTTTACCCAGTGATATTAAGTGAGATGTTGCTTTCCAGACTTTGTGAGTCTTTTCTACAAAATATCTGATTAGTTCAAAGATAGGTAAGTATAGTTTTAAAAAACCTTAGGGATTCATGAAATCAGACTTATCAAATGGGCTTCTGTCAGTTGATACTTATTACAAAGCAAGTTCACCATTTTTCATGAAATTATTAAAACCAGACTTCTCAGTTTGAAAGAGGCAATATAAAAACTATCACAATTTAAGTTTCACTGGTAAGTGACTCGAGTTGAGAAATGTCTTGCCAAAATAAATGGCAAATAAACTCTGATATTGTTCCACTCACTATCCCATTGGCAGTTTTTCCCTCATATTTAACATTGTTAAATGGCTTCTTCCTCCAGTGGGGGTCTCCCAGTGCGCTGACTGCATGAGCAACTCCAGGCAAGACTAAAGCTGATGGAGACTTTTTGTACTGCAGGGTCCTGAACAAGGCAGGTGTCTTCCATCATTCGCATTCCCTTTCCTGCAAGATCAGCCTTAGTCAGGCTATTCACCTGCCAATCTCGACACCCAGGGCCCCACAGAAACACTTTGCAAAGGAACATGACATTCTCTGGACAGCCATGGCCCGCCTGCTGCCCAGGCTGGGATAACTCTGCTCAGTGGGAATTTTAAACAGAAATTTGACCGAGGTAAATGCACACAACAAAGCTTTCAAAAACAGGAGTAGTTAGAAGCCGAAATCATACTGCTCTCAGGCAGGAATCACCAGCTCTGATCTTTGTGGACACACAAGACAAAAGAAGAGAGAGTAAGAAGCACAGGATGGAGTAAGAGAGACTATTCACCAGCACCACTAGAGCTGGCTGGCACAGGCACTTGAGAGAGGATCAGGGCAAATAACAGAATCCCCATCATCAGGTAAGAGAGAAATACTCAAGTCTGAAAACAGGAGGGCATGGGGCAAATCCAAAGTGAATATAAATAATAAAAATGAAAATGAGATTATAAAAATGAAGCATGTTACATCAAAGTTATTTTATATATGGTATGCATTATCTGATTTATATTCATTGGGTTTTTAGGACTCTATTACAGTAATGAAAAGAAAAAGAATTTCCCCTACCCTCTTAGGTTCTGTGGCCAGGGCCCTGCAAAGTGAACTGACAAAAGATTAATTAACAGGAGAAAATGATTATATCATGTGTTTTTTGTGAAATTAAAACTCCAAAGAGGTGGTCAGAACCAGAGGTTTATACACTATTTTAACAAAGGATAATGAGTTTGTGTGGAGAAATGATAAAACAAAGGAAACAGGTGTTGAGCTTCTGGGAGTGGTGGACTGTGGCAAGGTAAATATATGGGGAAACTAATGAAAGATAAAGGTTTTGAGTAAAATTTGTGCCGGCCCATCTCAGTGCTGACTTTCCATCTTCTTCAAGGCTATAAAACTCCCCAGGAGAGAGGATTTATGGCAGTCCAAATTTCTCACACGTTTCTGTTCTTAGTCAGATAAAGAAAGCCCCAAGAAGGTTTCTTTCTGCATCTGTTGATTCTCAATAGCCTTCAGCTTGAAATAATCTATATCCTAAAGTGGAATTTTGGGGGGTGGCATATTCTTATCCTCTTCAATATCAATAACACTTGAATTTATCTAGAGATGGATGTACAGACTCTTTAGCAAGCACTATCACCGAGAATATAATTGCTCTCTCATTGTAATTACTAATGTTAAAGGTTTTATAAATACTGATTCCTACTCAAAAATATAAAAATCAGCCACAACAGGGAACATTAAAAAAAAGGAAGATTATTTTCAGATTATATGAAACCATGCCTTAAAATTCAAGGGCTATTATTATGCTTTGCAGAGCATTTTCATATTCACTCAACAAACATATTCAGCACTACTAAGCATCAGGTACTATTCTAGGAACAGTTACTAAAACAGACAGATGTTGATTTTGTTTTGTTCTATACTAGCTGTCACAAATTTATAGTCACCACTTCATTGGGTTGTTAGTCCTGCCTTTTTTGAGACAAGTCAGCATTACCAGCTGGACTATATGGCTAGGGAACTAAACCAGAAACAAAGATAATTTGTAATCACACATTCTGATCATTAATGGTGTGATCTTTGGCAAATAACTGAAATTTTCTTGGTCTGAGTTTATTGCTATATAAAATGGGGATGACGACAACCTAACCCTCTGGGTCATAGTGAAACCTAAACCAAATTATGGACACTTTGTGAAGCACTTTACAATCAAACGGTTTTTTTTATAATTTATTGAACTGAATTGAGTTGAAATAGATTGGCAGGAGTACTATAAATCCAATAAGGAATCGATCTTAGATGGTAGCACTCTCTTAATTACTACATTCATTGCCTAAGAATCATTTAAAAAGTGGATTGAGGAGACTTGTCATTTGTAAACCACTTAAAGAAAATCAGATCCTTGTTGATTCTAATAGTAACAATAAAAAGTTTCCATTTATTGAGGACTTAGGACATGAGTGGCACTTATTAGTTAGGTTTTTCATGTGCACACTTTCATTTAATAATTACAAGACTCAAAAATGTACACTATTAGTTAGGGAGCTAAAAGGCATTTAACAATGGAAACCCATTGTTAAAATTCCAAGTTAAAGCTCTGTTTTATAATAGCATTGCACGGTGCCAAAGGGCTTGGCCATTGGTGGTGAGTACTGACTGTGGTTTTTCTAAGTAGGAACATAGCCATGGCTTCCTCAGGTCTTCTTAACCCTATTTCTGCTCCCCCCGGTCTGTTCTCAGGATCATGGCTAGAGTGCTGTTCTTAACATGTTTACTCATACCATTAATCTAGTACTGTGATCCTCTAACTTTAAAGTGCACGTAGAATATCAAAGGATAATATCAAAGTGTGGATTCTGATAAAGTGGGTCTGGGGTAGAATCAGCCTTCTCAAAAAATCCCCAGGGAATGCCAGTGCTGCTGGTCCAGGGACCACACTTTGTGCAGCAAGCCTACAATAGAACCTCACCACATACAGGGCAGAGTCCAACACTACCTTCAACAAGCCTTGCACAATTCAGCTTTCCTGTCATGCTCCCAGCTAGCTCAGAGGCTCTACATGTATGCTTTTAAAACACAGAATTATTCCATGCTTCTAGGAAATTTTTCTTTTACCTTGTAAAATTGTGAAATGCTGTTTCTTTGATCAGATTTCCCTTCCACGTTGCCATTCCCCTACTCTCTCCCAGCCCCTGTTCCCAGCCTCCCAGAGCTCCTCCCATCCTTAGAGACCTGCACAATAGCCATGTTGATGAAGCCCCCTTCCAGGCAGAACAATTATTCCTCTCACCAAGCACCCTCAGCACTCGGTAGTGCTGCAGAACTAGCCATTTTGTGGGTCTGAATTTTTAAGTACCTATTTCCATCTCCAGACAGGTGCTCCTTGCTTAATTCATGTTTATATTTGGAGTTTGGTTAATGCCAAATATCCACAAATGTTTGTCAAGGTGATATTCATTGAGAAAATTTAAATTGCTTTTGAATACTATTATAGACACTAGAAGGAGTTTTAGGGACACAGATCACCAGAGCAGAGTAAGCTAATCAATTATCTAAGATCTAGAGACAGGAGCTTCCGGTACAAGTATTCCGAAAAGTGACTAATCTCTTGAGACTTACACTTCATTCCATAAGGGTATAGCTGGTATTTACAGAGAGCCTTTCAGACAGGGAAGGTAGATGCCAGATGCAGGAGTTAAGGGCAGGACATAAAAGAGGGAAGGAAGGAAGGGAATCAGAGGGGGAAAGATAGGGGGAGAAAAAAGGAGAGCAAGTTCCCTGCAGCACCTCAACGAACTTTTACATTTGGTTTGGGAAGTGATTTGTCTCACTCAACCTGAGCAGGCAATGCCAGTGATTCTCAGAGTTTTCAAGCCAAGTATCACTTGATTTTCCATTTCAGTGGTGACCTTGCCCTCTCCTCGGTTTCTCTTTTTCAAGCACAATTTATTACTCCAGTCAGAAACTGTTCTCAGAAATGTGGCACTGAAAGGCGAGGAGAAGCACTTTCATGACTCAATGTCAAAGTGACTTTTTTTCTCTCTCTTTTACCTTTTTACTTTATTAGATCTTGAATTACAAAGCTGTGCACATACCAAGTTGTCCAATGCATATGTAGGTTTGCTTAGTTAATCACATCCCCGCTCGTCCCCTGAGAGTTTGGAAAATAATCCTAACAGACACAATCCTGTAAACTGATCATCCTGAATGTTGAAACACGAAAATATCAAAATCGCTAGAAATTGAAATCCCAAAAATATACTTCTGGAAAAAAATCTAAAAATCAGAAATTCTTTAAAAGACATTTATGTTTGAAAAAGAAGATTTCTTTGAGAAACATAAAAACATGATACAACACTTCATAGGTCTCTTTACATAATTAATAGGTGATAATAACATGTATTTTTGCAAACATGAACACTCAGGAATATTAACAACACTTAGACATATAACACTTATAATGGTTGTGAGCAGATGATACATATTCATAAAGAAACAGACTAAAAAGGGAACTCTAGAAATACATCTCACGGAGGTTTGTAATTGTGCGCACCCAGCTTTATAACTTCAATCATCTGCAATACCATAATGGATAACCAAAGTCTTTTGACAAGATGAGTCAAAAACTAGCCAGACACAGTGGCACATACCTATAATTCCAGCTACTTGTGAGGCTGAGGCAGGAGGATCTCAAGATTGAAGCCAGGCTCAGCAATTTAGTGTGACCCTATCTCAAAATAAAAAATAAAAAGCCTGGGGATGGAGCTTAGTGCTGAAGCACCTCTGGGTTCAATACCCAGTACAAAAATAAATAAATAAATAGGTAGTAAATCATCACAGGGCCCTTTCTTGCCAGAGTCACAGCCATGAATCTGCTCAGACTAAACGACGTTCATCTCTACGTCCTCCACTATGGCAAAAAGTCTTCTTGGACTCCAGTGAAACCAGTGAAATAGCTTATGCCAAATACTATCAGCTGATCCAGAAGTTCACCAAAGATGGGTCGTTATCAACTTGTATTTAAACAAGTCAATAACACTGTTTTTTTTTTTTTGGGGGGGGGGCCAAAGACAATTTTAATAAATTAAAATTATCTTGAATTTTATCAACTCAAAGAAATGTCAATGAGAAGAAGCCCATATATATATATATATATATATATATATATGTTATTAATGGATCTTTATTTTTATTTATTTATTTGTATGTGGTGCTGAGGATCAAACCCAGTGCCTCACACGTGTTAGGCAAGTGCTCTGCCACGGAGCCATAACCCCAGCCCCAAAGGATGCATTTTTCAAATGAAGTTCTCCTTGTAGCCATAAGGCATGGCCAATCTCTTCTCCAGAATTTGACTTTCTATCCTTCTCATATTCTTCTTTAAATAAGAATTATGATTTTCAAGATTTTGATTTTCATGACTTCAACATTTGGAATTTTAATCTTTCGGGATTTTAAACTTTTGCCGGGCATGGTGGTGCACGCTTGTAGTCCCAACTACTCAGGTGACTAAGGCAGAAGGATGGCTTGAGACCACGAGCTCAAGGTCAGCCTGGGGAACATAGAAAGATCCCATCTCAAGAAGAAAAAAATAAATGGATGGGGGAAGGTTGGACTTTAGAGATTTTGGTCTATCAGAATTTCAGTATTCATGATATGGTACTTGGGATTGTCCCTAGGGATTATGATTGAGCATGTATCCTAATCTCTAATGGAGGAAGATTTAAGATACATTTTAAAGATACAAAGGACTGGATTTGTGAATATATTAAATTAAGAGGTGAGGGACTAAGGCTGTCTTGGGTTCATAGTTTAAGCAAATACATCCAAGTGGCACCATTCTCCGGAAATGAGAGGACAGCAGGAAGCATCAACTTGGGGAGAAGGGGGATCAGGAGTTCCAATGTGACCCTGTGAAGGGCAAAAATCCTACAAGGAAAATGCTGCATAGGCAGCTGGATGCCATCAATGGAGTTATAGACAGAAGCCCATTCTAGAGGTTGCACTGGTAAGTCCTCAGCACATAAAGGGCAACTAAAGCAAGACACTGGGGAGAAAGCAGAGCACACATGCACGTCTTGGGAATGTGTTGAGGACCATGGGCTTCAGTGTATTCCAACATGAATCTAGACTATTCTGGATATCTAGCAAAATGTCTTTATCCTGTTCCATAATCTCTTATTTAATTGTGTTTTGTTTTCTTTTGTTTTTAGGGTTGACTGTTCAAAATCTTATTAACTAGCTTTTTGGTTTTTTGGCAATTAGGAATATAATCACAGTTTATGTCATTATTTATATTAATATGTCTCTTACTAGTGAACAATTCTTACCTAGGAACAATCCTTCTCAGTTTGGATGCATTTTCCTTTACTGTATTGCATGCACTGATTTATAATTCAGTGCTCTCTTTGAAATCTTCCTATCTGTATTCACCAGCGAAAGTGGCTTATAGTTCTTTTTTTGTTGTCTTTTTTCAAACTTTTGGCTTTATTAGATTTATAAAATAAGGAGAAAGATTTCTTATTCCATTATTTAGAAGAGTTTTTTATATATAGAAATTATTTGTTATTTAAAATTTAGGCCTTTTAAATGATGATTTTTAAAACTAATGTTCCAAATTTATCTTAGACTATTGATATTTTCAAATGCCCTTCAACAGATGAATGGATGAATAAAATGTGACACATATATACATATATATATATACATACACACACGCACACATATAGTACATATACACACATACACAATGGAGTATTACCCAGCCGTATAAAAGGTTGAAATTATGGCATTTGCCAGAAAATGGTTAGAACTGAAGACTGTCATGCTAACTGAAATAAGCCAGTTCCAAAAAGTCTAAGGTTGAACTTTTCTCTGATATGTGGAAGCTGATCCAAAATACATGGGGTGAGGGGATAAAGGAAAGAGGGTGGAAGGGGAGACAGAATTTCATCAAAATACAGGAAAGTTCAGTAGAGTAGAAGCTCCAAAATCTGCAGGGTTTAGTGGTTGAGAAAACAAGTGGATGTTCTTGGTCTGCCTGAGCCCAGAAAGAACGCAACAGGGGTGGTCAAGATAGAGCTGAAGAGAGGTAACAAGCCACGCTCCAGGCCAAGTTCCTATAGACCCTGGGAGGTTCTTCTTCTGCTCCCTGGGAACCTTGCACCACGTAAGGTGGGCCACTCTGATAAAGAGGCCAAGCAGAGAGAGACAGGCTCTGGCCAGCCCCCAGAGATGCCTGTTATTGCAACAGAGGTGCCAAATATATAAATTAGGCCATTCTATTTCTGCCTCAACCAAACTCCTGGTGCAAGCTGTCTTGTGAGTGACCCCAGTTCACATCACCTAGAACAGCAATGAGCAATCCCTACTGAGCCTGCCCAGGTGGTAGAATCCTATGTTTCAAAGGTTAAATTTTGGGGTGGTTTGTTACATGGCAATAGAGAACTGATATAAAATGCCTAATGGAACTAAGGAGGGTCTCCAACTAAAGGTTCAATGTGCACATTGATCTCTGTTCTATCATACATGCTATTGCAACATTTTATATCCTAGGCCACTTATAAATGAAATATATGCTTCCTAAGATATTCTCTACAAACAGGGCAAAATTACCCCTAATTTAGTATAAAGAGACTGACATTTGAAGACCAACTTAAGGTCATAAGCCTAGAAAATAATAGACCCAGATACTGAACCAAGGTCTGTGAATTCAAAGCCTGTGTTCTTCCTGATGCATCATGCTACCCTTAACTGTGATATGATTCTTTGGTACTCAGAGGCCTGATGAACTTATATTTTTCTAATACACCAATGAAGTGGGTCATGTTAGACAAAAGAAACTGACAAGTAAACAAAAGTTATACTTCCCACAATCCCGTAGAACCCTTCCCAGTATCTTTCTGCTTCTTTGCTGCAGAGCACATCATAATGCCCAGGTACTGCTTCCATCAAGAATCATCCGGATGCTTTGCCAGCTCTTTCAATGTGATTGTGCTTTGGATTTTCTGGTTTCACCATTTCGTTGGAACCCATCCTGAGTTTTAAATGGTATGAAGTTTACCAAAATTGATTAAGCCCTTTCCCCATCATTTTTCCATGAAAACAAAAGGAAGGATAGCAGGCTTGCAGCAAATTTATCTAGTGGGGGGATAAAGCAGAGTGAAAATGGGAATGAAAACTAGATACTGGAAGATAATCCACTTTATGTTGAGACAAAAGCAAAATAAATACTTGAAAATATCTCTTTCCTGTTTTGACCCTCAGCCTCCTAAGGGAAGCATCTTGAGGCAAAATCCCCAGCTCTGAGTCCGGTCCATTTAAGCAGGAATGTGTCTGATCTGCCAGGAGACTGGCAGAGAATTGGCTGAACCAATGAGCTATCATTATTTCCAGATCCATTTGCATATGACACACAGACACACATGTGAATGTTGGAGGGCTAGATGATCACATGACTAGTGAGGGATTCCCATGCCAAGCCTCCCCTTCTGCCCACAACAACTGCTTGCTGTGCAGAAGGAAGGAGAAGACTGGGTTTTGCTGTGAGTCAAACTGACCCGGGTTCCAGTCGTGTCTCTATCATTTCTATGTAATCTTAGAGCAGATACATACATGTTCATATATAAATTCAGAGTTTCTAGTCTAAAAAATAAAAACAATGATACCCTCCAGGTGCTGTACAATAGAGGGACCCCATCCTTTGTCATCATCTCCCTATCAGAGAAGGGCAGAAACACACCTGAGGAATAATGGTTTTGTAATGTTGATTGTTATTTTCTGCAAAATGAAGAGACATATAACAGAACCAGTATTTGTTTCTCCTTCCTGGTATAAGAATACTCAATTTCTAGTGGAGCACAAGGCTACCGGAAATAAAAACTATATTTTTCAACACCACCGCAGCCAGGTGACTTAAGTTCTAGGCAATAAAATGTAAGAGCAAATATCATGTGCAAACTGTGAGAAGACTTCTTAAAAGGGAGGCTATCTGTCCTCTAATTTTTTTTCCTAATTTCTACTTGCTGGAATGTGGGCATGAAGGCTGGAGCCTAGACAACCATCTCAGACCATGGGGCAGCAACCCCTGGGTAGAAGAACAATGAGGTTAAAGAAGTCTGACATTCACAGTGGTGCCAAACTTGCCAGGTTCCTCTAGTAAGAGAGAAATAAACATTCAATCTATTTTAGCCAAAATTATTTTACATTTTTCTGCTGCTCATAGCTAAACTTAATTCTTATTGCTATTAGAAATTAATATGCTTTGTGGTAAATTCTCAAAATAAGATTGAGAGCATATTTTCCAAAATTTTTTATTCTTGATTCCTTGAAAAAAACAAAAACTAAATCTGTTGGACATGTTGGATGAAGTTCTCTTCATCTTCTTCAAGCAAGGACACGGTTGGACCCTAATCCAGTGTGCTTGCTGGAATCTGTGGTACTTACTGCCCTTTAAATTTCCTGAGAATCCTAGTGACTTTTAAACTGAGAAGTTAAATTTAAATGGAAAGATACAGCTTTGAGGAACTTGCCACATCAAACCACATTACACTGATTCATCAATAATGAAAATAATAAGCTATGATATATTTTAACCTTTGCTGTGTGCTAAGTGCTCTAAACTTGGCATGGAGTATCTCATTTAATCTTTCCAACAAACTTGTGATGCACTACTTTTACCATTGAGTGAGAAAACCCAAGATTTGAACCACCATACCAGCTGCCTTCCAAAAACAGGATGCTGCTGGGATTGGCCACCCAACCAGGCCCTGAGAGCACCATGTCCTTATTCCCCTATACTCTCTGGTGTCTCAACATGGAGCAAGGGAAGAGAAGCCCTGTCTCTCTGGTGCCATGTAGAGAGGGTCATGCATGCTCTGTTGCAGACCTGATTTCTGGGTCCTGCCCTGAACCTGACCCACCCCGTAGGCTCTCCCTGAAAGAAAGGTCATCTTTGCTGGTGGCCTTATACAGGCATCTACCTCTAGTCACACATAACCTCTCAAACTAGAGGCAGGATTTTCATTAACATCTGCTCACACTTGATTTATGATACCTCATTTCAAACCCCATTGATCCCTACATCATTGATAAAGGTTTTGAACTTTGTGTTGAATCCCGAGATTATTTTGAATCATGTATTCAGACCCTCTATCATGTTAAAAGACTCAGCTGAGGGCTCAGGGATTAATTCCATGCTATTCTGTAATTTTATCACCAACTTAATTCAGAATCTGTACCTGTCTCCACTTGAGTTACCTGGACCTTTGGTTAGATGCCAGAATCAAAATCCTGACTCAGGTTCTGCTCCCTGGATTTCATTTTTATAAATTCTGGATACATAAAAATATCAGATAAGTATTTGGCCCTTTACTTTATAGTCGAAGATGATGTGATGGTAGATAAAATGGATAACTATTCAGACTTTCATCCCAAAGTAAAATAAATTACCCTGAAATACAGACATGCTCTCAAAACAGTATTAGCAAATGAAACACCTGGAGTGAGAATGTTCCTCTCACACTAAAACCAGAATACAGATTGAATATGTTGATGGTGCCTTGAGTAGCTAATGAGTGAAGACTCCTGAACATTGCCAGCCAAGGTGAGAGAAGATGAGCTGAATTCCCCCGGGGAAGCCTCTGTGTTGGATTTGCCCTCTCTTGTCAGCAGCAGTCACAGGCATCTTCCTTTTCAATAAAATATGCCCAGAAAACTTGAGCTGGTGCAGCTGCTATGCTTTGCAATTACCCTTGAAAAATGAACAATCTTGAGCCTTGTGTTGATTGTCCACAAGTATTAAAAACTGTTCTGTCTTGCAATTTCAAAGCTAGCATGCACACAGTCATTTTGCAAGGGAATGTGTGAGACCTCACAGCCCATGAACTAATAATATTCCAGGCTCACCAAAGTCATTAATGCTCATATCCTTTCCTTGAGATCCATGGGAAATTCTTTTAGAAAAAAAAATTAAAATTAAACAAGCCAATAACATGTGTGAGGCACTATTGTGGCTATACCAATAAACCAGGTAAAACCTCTGTCTTTGTATGCCAACACTCTAGTGTGGGGACACACATACTAAGGACAATAGATGAGTAAGTATATATTGTGTGTGATGTGTACTTGCTGCAGATACTGTGGGTGCTGTACTCATATCCCTAGGGAACCCACTGTACAGTATAAACTGAAGGCTGTTAATCACAGACCAATGAATTAAGGGTTTCCCATGGCCACAAAAGCATGTTTGGCCTTTGTAAAGCAAGACTAAAAGTGGATCAAAAAGATTTAGAGAAATAAACCATGTTTGTACTGAACATGTAAAGACTTTTTTTGTCATTATTCCCTAAACAATACAGTATAACAACTATTGCATCACAATTTCATTATGTTAAGCATTATAAGTAATCTAGAGATGAATTAAAATCTAGAAGAGTGTATGCATAGGTTATATAAAAATACTACTCCACTTTATTTAAGGGACCTGAACAACAGCAGATTGTGGTATCCATTTGGGTCCTGCAACCAAACCCCTGTGAATACCCAGAAATGACTGCATTTTCCTCTTAGCTCCAAACATGTCCTTAATTGGCTTCCTGGGATAAACAGATACTTCCCCCCATCAACTGACACAATGTTAGACTTTGTCATTAAAGGGCACTGTGTATCAGGGGAGGCTGGAAGAGGAAGCAGATTCTCCTCCTAGTTTCAGTGCAAATTACTTTGCTCTTTGGCAGTAGCTGGCAGTGCAAGGACCCCAGGGACACCCACATTTATCATATCCACCCCATGAATTCCAGTAGTACCAATCTCACAAGGTGTTCACCAGCAAGTTCTGCTATAAGACACATCCCTGGGAACAACCTCCCCAAACTCCCTTATGGATAGAATCCCAGGGAGTCCCCCAGGCATGTCACCTTAGCAAACTTCTCTACCACCCAGTGAGCCCATGCCCTCTCTAATTAGATGTGGGTTTCTGCCCTAATGGAGGATTGCTTCAAGATATGTTCCTTCCTTGAGGTCTCATCAACATCCCAAGGGTTAACTAACCCCTTTTATCTGTTATTTTTTTATGTTCTTTAAGTTATCTGTTCTTTCTTAGGTAAGGCCCTGATGTGTTCACATGTACCCAAGTATGATAAGACAGGCAGACATAGAAATAATTGTCATGAAGGGAAACGTTTCTACTCAACGTATCCATAGAGACAAGAGTCAGGGCACATTAGCTACAGGGAAGCACTAATATTGACCAGGAGGCAGAAGGAAGAGAAAAGAACACTTATTGGAGATTTCATGATAAAGAATGGGGTAATACAGGGTAGGTAGGTTAAATAATTTCACTGTGCTCTGGACAATAAGGATGGTTCCTCATTGTACAATACCTGGCACTGGTATTTATAGAATGGATATGTGAAAGTTTGATAAAGAAGATGATGGTTAAAGGTTTGAACTCTGAATTCATTGGTTTGGATACCAAAGGCATGCTCACAGATAAATCATTTGCTCTCTCTAGGAATCAAGGGTTATCCTTTATGCTTGGGAGGAATCAAGGCCCAAGTCAGAATCAAGGCCCAATCACCATAGGATCAGGACCAAAAAAATGTGATTAATAAACCTTATATAGTCAATAATTATTCATATTAAATTAAATTTTCCCATTCATATTACTGTATAGTTTCTGTCTCCTGATTGGACTCTGGTATAAAGTGTTATCTTTTAAAAAATATGACTATTTCCTTCTTTGATTCCCTGCTCAAAATATTAGGGACATACTCCCTCACACCCCAAATTTCTCTGGATTATATCTCTAATTTAAAAACCTGGAAATAGATATCTAGAAGCTGCCAAATGATCACAGCTTTTTCCTAACATTTCTACTTTCACAAATCTATAATAATCTGAAGAATAAGCAGTAACTGGGGCAAGAGATGTTTATCACAGAAGGATTTATAACATCTCAGTCTCTTTACCTTCTTTCATAAAAACCTGCTTTAATTAGTCTTATTTTTTATTACTTGTCTTTACTGCCCTATGTACTTTTAGCCCCAAGTGGAATATAAGCTCAATGCAGGCAAAGACCATTTCTGTTCTGTTCATCATTGATGCGATAGACTGGATGAGGTCACTCAGGGAGCCAGAATAGAAGAGAAAAGAGCTGTTAGGCAGAGAGGAAAGAGGGTGAGGAGCATGAAAGTGAGCTTTGCCACTTCTGCCCCCCACCATTAGTGGGGACTGACATTGTGTGGCTGCAGGGAATGTTGCTGAGCATCAGACTCCAGAGGTGCATCTGAAACCCACAAGAATAAGGAAAGTAGAAAAGTATTTAAGGGCATAAGGGGCAAAGTCAACTTCAGCCCCGCCCAGGGCCCAGCAGATTTGAAGTAGCTTAGAAAATGTCCATATAGGTCCAAGCATCATTTCAGAAAAGCAGAGAACCTAGATCAGAGGTATAAGGAAAGTGTGCATATGTATGTGCATGTGTTTGTGAACAATAACTTGAGGTAAAGAGGTGATCCCAGCTAATCCCCATGGAACCATACCCACTAGGAGGTGCAGCTGGGCATCTCAGACCACCTGCATCACAGGGCAGGCCAGAGTGATGCCTTCTTCAGCAGTCAGGCTGAATAAAGCAGAGTAGATCCCATTCACTCAGAGAAAATAGGAGGCAAGATGCACAGAGGGGGACTCCTCAGGGAAGTGTAGGCAGCATAAAGCCATGGCTGGCACCACACAGGGACTGAGAAGAGTCTTGACTCCATTTACAGAAACTACCAGATCATGCTTACTATTTGTAAAGAGTCAAGATTGAATTCCCACCCCCATTCACAGGAATGAGAGTTGGGCATGAAAAACTCACTTACAGTTGTAAACCAACTATGGGTTCCACGGTTGTGCTCGCAAGTTTTGTCAACTGTCAGCTTTGTGTTTCCCAGACTGCAGTTACGGGTGTAGTGTTACAGATTTTGACAAATATGGGTACCATTTACACTATTATTTAATATTTTTTATTTACATCAAATTGCATTTTTACTTAGCTCCATTTTAAGCCATAAAATGCCATGGGTTTGTTGTGCTAATTAGGTTTTTATCATATCATTTATTATATACATTAAAAAATAACTGTTTATACCTACTATTAAAACAAAAGATCTGACCTTTATGCCACTTAAAATCATCTCAAATACCACTGATGAGGGCAACCCACTTGGGGAAACATGGTTATAGAGAGTGTGTAAGGTCCTCCATTATATCTGAACCATTGTGAATGATTTGCAGATTCTCTAGAAAATGTCAGAAAGGCTAAGAAAGATCATGCAAGCTACTGGCATTTTCCTCATGGAAAGGAAGATAGTCTGCCCTAGTTTCATCCTGTCTCTTCAAACAAATGCTCATCATCACTGGAGACATTTGAAAATAACAACGTAAAAGGGAGCTTCTAGCTACTTCCATTCTTTTCTGGTATAGTTACATCCCAAGAAATGTCAGTTAGTTCAGAATGAAACCCTTAAGTCTTGGTGCTATCCAAACAGATAAAGGGAAGCGATTAATTAAGGCAATTACAATATGTAAACAGCTAGAAAAATAGAAACACATGGCTGCATTAGCACAGTAGAAATGATAGTAAAGTAGAAATCCAGGGGGACAGTATCCCTTTCTCACCTTTGCCCTTTACCATCTGCCTGGGGACCATCAGCTAAACTGTTTTCCTTCTCAAGAACTCAATGTTTTCTTCCATGATGGAGGGGTTAGATGAGACCAACACTTCTTCAGCTAACATTATTGAATAGGTATCATTAGCTGCCCTAAGAAGAAATACAAAATATGCAATGGCACTCACCACTTTTTTCTAAATTCTGTTAATTTTCTGGAAAAAAATAGCAGGTGCTGGATAAGGTGGTCTTTAAGGCATATTTAGAGAGCAACATTCCATTCACTGTGGGAAACGTTCCTTCAGTAAGAGCTTCCTGAGGGGAGATAGGACAAGGAGCCACTGAAGTAAGCTCACCCAGAACAGAATTGATGGGGTTCTTGCTCCTGCCCCAGAGAGGGGAAATCCTCAAATGTATGAACACCAAAGACTTGCCACAAATGCATTCCCAGGTCTCCACTCTCTTCCTTATTCTCCAACCAAACCTCAATCAAGTTTCCTCAGGAAATACTCAGGTCTAGCCCAGAGGCACTGCAGAGGTTAAACCAGCCTATTCCAGCCCTGTAAGAAATAATACCATTGGAAGCCTGTCAGGTTCCAGGGCACTGGTTTTCTCAGAGGTAATCTTACTTTTACATTTTCTGCTCTGCAAAACTTGTTCAAAACCAACAACACAAGAGCTTGTATTGACAAAGGCAATGCCTTCAAGATGCACAGAATGTCTTAGCGATTTACTGTGGCCAGAATTTTCACTTCTCACTCTCTTGATCATGGCCTTGGGCTTTTAAACTTGACAAGCATATCTCCCTCTACACATGTTTGTGTACCATAATCCCTCCTTGCTCTTGTGTGACCTGCCTCAGAATGGAAGCTTTATGGTACAGGGATGAAGTCATAGGAGCCACCTTTATATAGCCCCATTTGCCCTCTGATAGGGCTGAGCACACCACTGATTCTATTACATCTCATTTAGTGTAATGATGGGCTAAACTCAGGCATAAGCACATGGAGTCCTCTCCAGTGCCCTCTTCCAGGCTTGCCTTAATAACCAGAGAGAGGACCCAGTACCCCTGAAGCACCTAGAAAAAACTAACCTTCTTTTTTATCCCCTTGAAGTGATTTTTGAGTTCAGAAATGAAGATCTACATCCATGCCGTACCCAGTGCTCCAGGGAGCAGGAAGTGTAGCCTCAGACAAGATAAGCACAGAAGCTTATCAGGCCCCATAAGCTCCTACACATACCCTGCTGAAACGACAAGAGCTAGGAAGATGCAGAATGCTTTAGTCAGTTTTTTGCCACTATGACCAAAAGACTTGACAAGAACAATTAGAGGAAGAAAATTTATTTGGGGGCTCATGGTTTCAGAGGGCTTAGTCCATAGACGGCTGACTCCATCCCTGGGGGTTCGAGATGAGACAGAATGTCATGGCAGAAGTGTGTGGCAAAGGAAAGCAGTTCAGGACTTGGTCCTATGAAGCAGAGAGAGAGAGCTCCCCTCAACAAGAAAAAAATATATACCACGAAGCTGCACTCCAGAGACCCACCTCCTCCAGCCATACACTCCCTGCCTATAGTTACCATCTAGTTAATCCCTATCAGGGGATCAGTGCACTGCTTAGGTTAATGTTCTCATAACCCAACCATTTCACCTCTAAACTCTCATGCATTGTCTCAAACATGAGCTTTTGGGGGAACACCTATAAACACAATGCAGTACTATTCAGCTTTTGGAAAGGGAGAGATTCTGTCATTTGCAATTGGAAGTCATTATGTCAAACAAAATAAGCCAAACACAAAAAGACACATAACGTATTATCTCATTATCTTACTTATATGTGGAATGTAAAACAATTGAACTCATAGAAACAGATTAGAATAATGGTACCAGAGGCTGGGATGGTAATACCCAACAGTATAAATCTCAGGAGAAATAAGTTTGGTTTTTATTTTCTTTATTTCTTTACTTTTTTGTGAGATCCATTGCAGAGTCTGATTAATATAACAAATAGTTGAAGACTGTACATTTCAATGTCACTGGGAGGGGGATATTGAATGCTCTTTCTATGGAAGATGTTCAATGTTTGTGATGACGGATGGGTCGGTTGACTTGATTTGGTCTTTCCACATGTTCAAAATTATAATACAACCCTGTATCCTATAAATATGTGAAGCTATGTTTTTTTCAATATAATAAAAAATAAGTAAAGATAATCTTTAGTATTAAAAAATTCAGTGAATACTGTTTTAGGCATTTCATAACTTTTGACTAACTTAACACTCCCAAAGACCATGAAAGAAAACATTACATTGACCACCGTTTTATAGATGAAGAAACACTAAGACAGAATGAGTAATTTGCCCCAAATCACACAGATCCTAAGTGGTAGAGGTGATAATTCAAACTGGGCAGACTGCCTCCCACACCAGCCCATTCCCTCACACATCATGGAAGTTATCCACCTGCTTAGCTCTTGACCTGCTGCAACTGATTAAAACACAAAATCACAAGTAAGATCCAACTGCAAAGAACTATACCCATTTTGGGTATAGTCTTCTCCTACCAGTGGAAGGCGGGCCACAGAGTCACAACCAGGAAAGGAATGTATGCAAGAACAAAAATACTGTGAGCGAGGTCTGCTGGCATAATCTGTGGGTGCTGGTTCCACAGGGACTTCTCAGGCAGGAGAAGCACCTCCCACATGGTGCACTGAGGGTGTCTGTCCTCAGTGGACCCAGGCTCAGCATGAGCTGTGCACCTCCTCTAGGGTGCTGCCAACTGAAAAGATCTTGACCATTTCTCTGTGTAGTCTATATTAGTAACTCTAAATCACTTTACTCTTCTAGGCTCTGCTGGTAAATTGAAATGTCTTGTTTTCTGTTGGAATCTCACTAAAAGATACTGTTTTCTCTCCCACTCTTCCCCCTCGCACACATATCCTGTTACACTGTGCAATTCCCAGTGCTTGCTTGTGCTTTCCAATTGTGTTTCCTCCACATAGAAGGCACTTAAACTGCTCTAGCTCCATGTCAGAATCCTCTCTGATATTAAAAGTTCAGCTCAAATGCCACCTACCCTAGCAAACCTTCCTTGATCTCTCCAGGAAAGGCAATTATTATACCATCTTTCCTCCTTGCCAAGGCTAAGAGGTTCCTACATCAACACCTTTCTGATTTCTTTATCTTGTCTCTGTTCCCCTTGCTTTGTCTCCCATCCCCATATGGATATTCCAATACCAGTTAGTACCTATCAATAAATATTGGATGAATTAATTCCTGTTAATAATATTCATCCACAGTTATGGTTAATATTGGAAACTAGATTAGGGTTATTGCTCATGATATCTGGTGATGAGGAGGAAGATTAAAAACAATGCAAGACATTAGGAAATACTAATGATGGCAAATATTTTATTCAAAACAAGAAGGTAAAGAAAAATCATGTGTCCCACTTCTTATACAAGGAAATGTTGTAAATTTGCATCATGTAAGGATCCCAGCAGATAGAACCACAAGTTTTAACTCCATCTGACTGCTGTGAATTTGATAGCCCACAACTTTAATTCTTCTTCTGGTATAATATAAAGACATTGATTGATCAAATTTTTAAAATATCACGACAGGGCAAATCATTATTTTAATATTCTTTCCCTAACCCTGCCACCCTCAAGTGATATTGGTGGATGTCTTAAAATATGTAAATATATTCAATGCCTCATTTATCCTCTGGGAATTTTAACTGTTGTTTTCATGTACATTAATAATTTCTTGGTGTAATTTTTCCCAGGAGAATGTATCAAAAGAAAGTATGCATAGATTTACATATGTAATTGCTAATAAGCCTCCCAAGGAGAAACTAGCCTTCCATCCAGGTGGAAATGATATCACTTTAAATCAAAGCCTAATGACTATCAAAGTATTTTTGCAAAGTTATAGAAGAATGTGAAGCTATAAATCAAAACCAATTAGGAGGCATAAATGGCAATTTTGACAAGTGGGTACTTATTTGATGGTTGTGTGAACACATTTCAATCTCTGTTATGCCTTATCTACCATTTTGTCTGTCAGAATGTGGGCACCCTTATTATTTGGAAGTAATTCCAAGAGAGCTGGGAGGCATAGTCCCGTCTCCTGTCATATATGAAAATGAGACATTCTTCCCAGCTCCCTGACAGCATGGGAATAGGTAAGCCATAATGGACTATGAGGACTCAATAAAAAGACATGGAGAAAGACAGAGATTACTAAAATTGTCTAATGATTAAAGACCAATAAAAATTTAGTTTATAGGAAAGGCAGCATCTCAAACTGAGGCAATAGTGTTTGGGGACTTGGAGGTACTTTTAAGTCCTTACCTGATAGCAAAAATATAAAATATGTAAAAATGAAAAATTCAAATGACTTAAGGTGATTCTAGGACTACAAAAAATATTCCAGAAAAAAACAATTTCAAAAAATGTTTAAATGGGGGATAGTTTAAGTGAGATTAGTGGAACTGCAATAAATCAGAGAATCTGGGAATGAATGCATGGAACTTCATCATACACTGCTACTGGATCTGTTTTGAAATTTTTCATGAAATGCTATAGCTTGGATTTGGAATGCCCTTCAAAGGTTCATGTGTTAAAGGCTTGGTTGCCATCTGTGTTGCCTTTGGGAGATGTTTGAGCCTTTCGGAAGAAAGCTCTAGTGGAAGGAAGTTAGTTTATTGGGGATGGGCCCTCAAAGGGGAATTTAGGATACCAATCCCTCCCCTTCCTCCCTTGTTGTCTCCTAGCTTCCATGAGGTGAGCAGCTTCTTCTGCCATATGTTCTTACCACAATGTATACATACCCCAGGTCCAAAAACAATAGGCCCACCAACTTGGACTGACAACTCCATAATAAACCATGTGAGCTAAAGTAACATTTTCCTGCTTATAAATTGATCATGTTGGGTGTTTCATTACAGTGATAGAAAATTAACACAACGTTAAAATTTTTTAAACTCCAAGAGTGCAGCAGGGAATGTCCCACAGCAATCATGAGTGTGTCAGAAGCACGGGTGACTACAGGAGCACTGGGTAAGAAGCCACTTCTTCCTGAGTCTACCCTTGGCCATGCCCAGCTTCCCTTGATGGCACCCCATTTCTGAGGTGGTTTCTCCAGTCTTCCTGTATATACCATGAAGTATCCAATTGCCTTATATTTTTATTTTCTATTTAAGTTCCTGAAACTTGTAACCAAGAACCTGAATGGTAAAACCTAGCAAATTAAAAACCCTGGAAGACTGTTATGTTGTCTCATCCAGTAAGTGCAACTAGTTAATATGAAACTGGGCCAAGGATAAAAACTGTTTTAAAAATGCAGCTCTCTCCTTTCCTAAATTGCTGCCTGACTTTGGCAATTAATCTCATACTAATTACCTTCTTGTTTTTCCTGCTTATAGCCTCAGAATCCTGCTCAACACAGCTTTCCAGGAAGCCACTGCCCAAAACTGGAGGGCAGGGAATTGAAAGTGATTTGCCATTCCTATCCTAGGCAAGGGAGAACAAATGGGAAAATCTACTTCCCCAAACTTCTTCAAAAGATACAGAACTTTTGGGGGCTGGGGTTGTGGCTCAAAAGTAGAGCACTCACCTAGCATGCATGAGGCAGTGAGATCAATCCTTAGACCACATAAAAATAAAATAAAGGTATTGTGTCCACCTATAACTAAAAAATGACATTTTTTTAAAGATATGTTACTTTTAAGCTGATTATAAATTAATTTAACTATGGTTGACAACAATTAATTGAATATTTCAAGATACTAGTAGAGAGGATTTTGAATGTTCCCAACACAAAGAAGTGATAACGTTTTGTCAATTACCCGTATTTGATCATTATACATTGTACATATGTACTGAAATGTTATTCTTTTCCCCATAAATATGTACAATTACATGTCCATTAAAAATAAGAAGCATATTTGAAAATAAATAAAAACTAAATGAGTTCAAGCTTATTGTGCCTGTCCTCTCCCTTGCTCATCTTTCCTTTCCAAGTCAAAAGGTATAAATGACCTATACAAATATTTAATGATAAATCAATGATATCAGGAAACCCTTAAATGAAAACTTCACTGTAAGGGATGACACTTGGACCTGAAGGTCTAAGAATCCTTTTTGTTCCATCTTATCTCTGTATCAACTAAGTTTCTTTGCCACAATCACAAACCACATGCGCACACACACACACACACACACAGGCTCACATGCCTCACATGCCTTACTGAAGAGGGTAAATAAGATCCAGGCTCACTTCCCCCAGATCACCCACAGAGATGGTGAAAGTCACAGAAGCTGCCACAAGTAGAAAATTCCTCATGATTTCTTTTACCAGTTGATCTAAACCTTACATCCTATTTCATAAAAATTACATTTTAGACATAAAAACGATCATTTTTCTTCAAAATGTGATATTTCAAGAAGGAACACCAGCTTAGCCCCTAGACCCACTTAGCCCTGGGATCTCCACATCTATAGTGAGGATCAAAGGGAACAGAGAAGCTGGGCTCAGATTTCAGGCCGACTCCTGGAGCTGTTGACTTTGATGGTAACCTCAGACCTATCCTTTCTCTCTGTCCCTGTCTTAGTCCATTTTCTAGTGCTAAACAGAATACCATAGCCTGGACTATTTATAAAGAATAGAAGTTCCCTTTGTTCTTAGTTCTGGAGGCTGGGAAGCCCAAGAGCGTGACACCAGCATCTGGTGAGCATCTTCTTGCTACATGATAACATGGCAGAGGGCATCAGATGGTGGGAGAGCGCAAATGCAACAGAGTCTGATTTTATAACAAAACTACTCTTTTAATGAGCCATTGATCCACTGATTCATTGATCCATGAATAAATTAATCCAATCATGAATGCAGAGTCCTCATGACCCCATCAACTCTCAGAGATTACAACTCTCAATACTTCTGCATGGGAGACCAAGTTTCCAACACATAAGCTTTTAGGAAACACATGCACACCATAGCAGTGCCTTGCTACAGAATGCAATGAGGGAATTCGTGGGAGGTTCTTATTTTCCTGAAACTTGGTTTTAAGCTCTCAAGGCTGAGTTCAAAAGGGACCAAGTGCCCTGTGTAGTAAAGGTCAAAACTTACCAATTGAAACCAACTTGGGGTTTGCTGAGAGGGATCACTTTAGCTATAAATGCTCTTCCACAGTCACCAACACCGCCTGTCACACCCTCAGGAGAGGAAAGGGGCAAAAGGATACTTGTGGAGAGAAACATCTCTTCCCTTAACCCATCGCTCCATTCCCTGGAGCCAAGGGAGGGCGGCCCCCATAAAGCATGCAGGGTGAAGGGGGACTCAAGGAGGAGAGACTTACATCATGCACCTTAGTGTCTACCTGAGCACTGGGGCTGCTGGTAGGATAACCAAGCTGAGAAGGAGGCGGCTTGTGATGACCCTACAGTTTCTGAGAGTAGACTCACAAACGCAAACCATGTTCAAATCATAACAGAGAGCTAAGCAGAAACGAAGCTTAGAATTCTCAGTCCAGGGCCAGGGGTTGGGGCATTTATCCACCAACTCCTGCCCTACCTTCCCTGGAGAAGTAGGAGCAGGGGGTCCCTCACACTTCCAAGTCTAAGCCCTTGGATTGAGTAAGTTCCTTGCACTTGGAAGAAATAACTGAGGCAGAAGGAGACAAGACATGACTGTTTGAGGTGAGAGGTGGTCTGCAGGAGAACACTTTCCAGGCTGTGGCTGGAAGCAGAGGTGGGCTGAGGGCATGCAGAAAGGGACACCAACAGCGTCTGCTTCATACCTCCAAAATAATCAAGCAATAACAGGTGTTAACTATTTATGAAGTTCTGTGCGTGCCTCAGGAGACAAGCATGATATCTAATCACAGAACAATTTTATAATTTAAAAGGGATTTGATTCTCTTCTCTGTCTAGACAGAAAATAAGCTGGGAGAATGACTCAGACCCTGTATATTTAAATAGAACATTTTGTGTGCACCTTAAGTGAAGATGCGTTAGTCTCTAGTGTGGAAAGTCAGATTAATACACATTACTTTGCAGGGAAACTAATTAAATTTTTCTATCTTCCTTCTTGGCCTCTATCAATTAACTGTAATTTAAACTTTACCTGGGTCTTTCCATAGAGGAAATAAAGCACACAACCCAAGCCCTGAAAAGCAAATATGGTGTTCTTAGGGGGAAACTTGTGAAGAATGAGATAAAAAGCTGAGAAGCTGGGTAGTTTTGAGTTCAACTGATTACAAACTCTACTATTCAAGGAGGAGAAAATTGGAAGGTACGAAGGCTTAACAAAGATGTTGAACCCAATTATCCATTTCAAGGAGACACTAACAAAATTCATATTTCCCAAAATAAAGAAAATCAAGCAGAGAAACAGGGCCCCAAAAAAACCTACACCATATGACATTGGTCCCTGGACCTTTTTTTACATTTTATATGAGTTCTAGATGCTTGTACACAGTAACCAAAGGACTAACTGAAGGAATAATCAGAATTGGAACAGAAAACTATTCTTTTTTTTAATTTTAAATTTTTTATTTGTTTTAATTAGTTATACATGACAGTAGAATGTATTTATCCACTTTGATATATCACACATAGATGGCATATAATATCTCATTTATCTGAGTATACCTGTTGCAGCATCATATTGGGCACGTAATCACATATATAAAATAATAATGGCTGTTTCATTCTACTGTCTTTCCTATCCCCACATCGGAAAACTATTCTTAAAAGGGAACAGGACTTTGTCTGGCCTTCCACAACCTGTTGGAGCAAATGGGTGACATTAGTGAAAATAACTCATTTTTCATTGAGTCATCCCACTAGAGGGCCTTTTAGGAGTTTCTTGGAGTCAAGTTTCCCATGTCAAGTGTATGTATGAACACTTTGGTTCCATTCAAGTGTGACTATTATCCCTCTGATCAGGGATGTGGCCCCCTCCCACTGCAGATGAAATCCTGGAATCCCCAAGGGACTGACATCCTATAGCAGCCGCTCTCCCTTTGTCCTATGGTCTGTTTCAATAATGCCAATGCTATATGACTCATACCCTAGGGCGCTAGAAAAACAGCACTGTCAGATTTTATTTATGGACACCTGTTCTCCAAGGGATGCTCACTTCTATGAAATCCAGGGAGGAAAGACTTGGATACAAACTAGAACAACAAACACATCTGAATCCTCCAAACCACATCTCCTCAGTTCTGGATGTTTTATTTTTCCTTTAGAAGGAAACTTCCTCTGTCTCTTTTCCAGGTATCCCCACATGGTCCTGAACCCAAGTCTAAGACACTCTTGATAAAATCGAAGGTAATTTTTTTAAACTCAGTTCTCAGGGATTGTTCTTTTTAATGAGCGATTTCATTACAACATTGCTCAATTAGTTGACAAAGTCAGAGGTTCATGTTACAAAGGCAGAGTATCTGGGTTAGTGTCAGTGACAACTGATGACATGTTCCAGGCAATAGTGATGTTTTGGCCTTGGACCAACCCTTCAGAAGGTTTAAGAGATTTACAGAAAATGAGACATGGACCTAGCACTCTAGGAGCTTTAGTTTGACTAGGAAAATAAATGCACATCTAGGGCTGGGTTTGTGGCTCAGTGGTAGAGTGCTTACCTAGCACATGTGAGGCACTGAGTTCAATCCTCAGCACCACATAAAGACAAATAAATAAAATAAAAGTATTGTGTCCATCTACAACTAAAATACTTTAAAAATAAATAAATAAATGCATACCTATAAAGTCAGCAGTCTCAGGACGAATAAGTCTATAAATGAATACTTGTTCTTAGAAAAGGCCCAGAATGTGATCTATGGCCAAACTCACATTAGCATCCTCACAGCGGAGGTTCTCAAACCTGAATGTGCATCAGAATCACCTGGAAAGTGATAAACACAAAAGCATATGATACCTCAAGATAAAGGGAAGGTCGGTAATGTAGAAGGAGATCGAGGGGCAGAGTGAAGGGATAGGTAAGGGGAGGCAATGCACGATGAAGTCTTTAAAAATCATGTTATTTGCATGTATAAATATGCCACAGGGAATTTCATCTTTATGTATAGGTAAAAAGAACCAATCAAATATAAATAAATAGACAAACAAAAGGAAATTTAGTAAAGGAAGGAGAACAGGGGAGGGAAAGAAGAAGAGCAGGGAAAAAAGAGAGAGAAAAGGGAAGGATCATAACTGAAATCAAACTCCAGGCATATATGAGTTTGTTGGGATGAACCCAACTACCATACATAACTATAAAGTTCTAATTTAAAAATAAATAAAAATAAAACAGGATAGGATGTAGCTCAGTGGCTAAGCACCCTGTGTTCAATCCCTGATACAAATTAATTACTTAATTAAAGTGACACACACAGATTGCTGGACCACACCCCCAGAGCTTCTGCTTCAATAGGTCTGGAGCCCAGGAATTTACTTCTCTAACATGTCTTCAGGTGCTGTTGATGTTGCTGGACCAGGGAGCACACCTTGAGAGCCATTGGGATAGTTAATCTGCAGGGTCCAGTTGTCAGTGAGAAAATTGTCCTCTGGATTTCTGACCACGCCGCCCCCGACACACACACAAACACACACAAAATTTTTAAGTAGTCTAGACTATTCCTCTACCCAGTCCCTTATGATATAGCTAAAACTCATTTCAATTATCCATTTGTTGATAATTACCTAATAAGTGTCACTATTATTACTTCAAGTATTCTCTTTTAGTTTCATTATGAATAAGAGGGCTAAGAATGTAGCTCATTTGTAGAACTCCTACTTAGCATGCACAAGGCCTTAGGTTTAATCTCCAGCAACCTTCCCAAAAAGCAAGAATAAGAAAACATTATTTTATGTTACTTTCATTTATTCCTTCACCAACACTCTTCTTGTCTTTATGTAGATCCAGATTCTGACATATATCATGGTCCTTCTTCCTGAAAACTTTTGTTAACATTTCTTGCAAAGGAGATCTGGTAGTAATGAATCTTCTCAGCTTCTTTTATCTAAAGAAATATTTCTCTTTTACTTTAGAAGGAGAATTTTGCTGACTATAGAATTCTAGGTGGGGGAGAGAAGGTTTTTAGTACTTTAAATATTTTGTTCCACTCTTCTTGCTTGCCTGCCATCAGATTAGAAATCTATTCATGTTATTCTTATCCTTGTTTTGCCATAGGTAAGTGGTCCCCTAGCCCTACCCATCACCTTCTTTCAAGATTCTCTCTTCATCTTTAGCTATATGCAATTTGAGTATGATACACTTAAGTGAGGTTTCTTCGGTCATTTAACCTGTTTGGTGTTCTCTGAGTTTCCTGGAGCAGTAGTTTGTAGTCTCTTGTTTATTTTGGAGAGTTTCCAATAATTTTGGTTTCAAATATTTCTTCTATTTTATCTTACATCCTAATTACACAAATATTACATTTTAGGAAATTTTCCCTCAGTTCTTGAATATTCTGTTCTCTGTTTTGGTTTGGGTTTTTATTTTCTTGGTGTTTTATGGGCGGAGGGGTTGCACTTCATTTTGGCAAGTTTTTACTGACAATCTTTGACTGATTCTTTCCTCAGCTATGTCTAGCTTGCCAATGAGCTCATCAAATACATTCTTCATTTTTGTTACAATATTTTCAGTTTATAGCATTTCCTTTTGATTATTTCTTAAAGTCTGAACTTTTTAATATTAATCATTATATTAGATTTATATTATATATTAATGATTATATTAGCCATTGTATTAATCAAAGTTGTATGTTGTCAAAAAGTTGCATGTTTTTCTTATCAAATCTCATAGCATATAAATCATAGTTATTTGAAATTTCCTATCTGATAATTCCAAAATTTGAATTGGGTGTCATATTTGAGTTGGGTTCTGAGTATAAGTGTAGTGTAGTGTGTGTGTGTGTGTGTGTGTGTGTGTTTCTTGTCTTTAGTATGGATGCCTTGTAATTTTGTGTTGAAATCTAGATGCCTTGGATCAGTAATAAGAACTAAATTATGTAGAGTTTAAGAGTGGAGATTTATGGTAATCTAGGTAAGAACTGGGCTATGTGTACTGTTTGCTGTAGTACTAGGTGCTAGAGGCTGCAATTGCCCCTGTTGTCCTTGTTTTTGTTCCTTCTTGACTCTAAGCTTCCCTAAATCCTCCTTCTCAGAGACAGCCTATGTCTTATAGTGCTTTGGGCTACAATCTGCTGTTAGTAGACTGGATACCTGGTGTGCTAGTAAGGTGAGTGGAAAGGGATTGCCCTATAATCTGATTAAATCTTAATATTTTAGTGGCATGTGACAATTCTGCGACCTTCACAAGTGTTTCTCCAGCAGTTTAGCTTTATTCCTCTGCCTTCCCTAACTGTGAAAATGCTAGTCTATTTCCTTAAAGCCCTGAGCTCTGCTGACTGTTTCCTCCACTTAGATGAGACAGGAAGGCTAGACAGAGCTAGAATGTGCTTTATCCAGGTATAATAAGGCCATGGCAAAATCTTGACCTCTGAAGAATATTTGTTATGAAGACTATGGGCATATTTCATAGTTATTACTCTCCCTCTGCCAGAGCCATAGGAAATAGTCCTTAGATATTCACCAGTGAGAACCTTGGAGTTAAAACCCATGAAATTGTGGAGTCCTTCTGAGACTGCAGCCCCCAGTAATTTCTCCCTCTTATGCTGGTCCATGTTTCATCTCCAACAATTTGGCAAAATTACCACCAAAGTTCTCACGAGTAGCTTATATATTACTTTATAGTTCCAGTATCTCCCAATCCTAGTAAGAAGCTCTCATTGTATCTCTCATTTGTGTTATCTCTAAAGGCACCTCTCTCTCCAAATTCCAGGGTGGTGGTTTGCCCTGCAACCTCATTCCATAAGTCCAAGAAGATTCATTAGTTTTCAGCTTGTTCAGCTTTTCCTCATTGTAAGAATAAGAGAAACATCTTCCAATTTCTGCCTATGTAGAAGATGAAATCGGAAGTCCTTTCAGAATTAACCTAAGCAAAAAAAGTTTCATTTAAAAAGTCCTCAATAAAAAGAAAAATAAATTCCCAAGGCATTTCAAAACCAAAGACTTTCTAAGCCACCAAAGCATCTTCCTCCCGTCTCTGTTGGACTAGGCACATGAACAGCTAGGGACTTGGACATAGTGTTTCAGGGCAGAACTTCCACAGCTTTCCTGAAGAGAGACTTGATTCCAACCCCCAAAGACGATCTTTTCTCTAGTGATTATATTTGAAGAGATCTATCTCCATGCACAATGTGTTGATGCAGTGGAATAATAAGCCATGACTGTGTTCCTTTCCATTTCTAAAGATGGAATATTTACAACAAATAGCCACAATCTAGAAAGTGTCAGTGTTAGGCAAACATTTTTTAATTTAAATATTGAATGTCTTCTCTCAGTTTTACACTGTCTCCATCCTAATTTAGAACATGTTCACCTCCTGGTCTGTGAGTATGTTTTTCAAATGTGCAAATGATCCTATCATCCACATTCCAGTACTTATGTTAACATGTGTTGTATTCAAATATTAAACAAGACCAGAAACCAGAGAAATATAAATTAAAAGAAGAATGTGGTATATATTTACCCACACTACATTTACAAAAGGAGAAACTCCTGCAGAGGCAGGGAGCCCACTCGGAAAGAACTCAGGCATGAGATCACCAGGATTTTAATCTCAGCTCCATGACCGACCCCTATGTGACTTCGGGAAAGTCACTTGACCGCTCACCTCCAAGTGTTGGTGTTCTCAGCTGAAAAGGGGAGCAATAATGGCACATGTTAATATTGTAAGGAAGATGAGATGAGAAAATCTATGATGAAAAGCTTAAGACAGTATCCTATAGGCAGTGAAAAATAAATTAAGTTTTAATTATCACCGAGTCCAGCGTCATCACGCATGTCTGCAACATTCCCAGTGCATCAGTCCCACGCAGGCTCCCCCCGCCCCGCCCCGCACAACCCATACACACTGCAAAGCATTGGCTGAAATTACCTTGTACTTCATACCCTTTTGGCTCCTCTGCCCTCAAAGTTTCTTTAATCTTTAAGTGTCTACCAGACTTTTGACCCTTTGTTTTTCTTGCTTCCAGATTCCATTTGTGCCTCTGCTTGAACTTCACAGCAGAATTTCAGCTTCACTAAGTTTCGTTGTCAGCAAATCCCTGGACAGAACTTGCACTTCCCCTCCTACCTCTTCTCATACAAAAAGACCCAAACCACCTGCCCTAATGTCCTGCTTCCCCTACCCAGTTGGCAAACCTTAGTTGGTGACAGTATAATCAATAAACTCTTTCAAAAGGCAACATAATGTACACATACATAGAAAAGAGAAAGATGCAGAGACATAGATAAAAATAGAGAGAGGATTTAAATTTTATCTCCTGTGGCTTAGAAATCTCACTTTTGAAAACATATTCTAAGAAAATAATACAAATTAAAGGGGGAAAGTGTATCATATGGAATTTTTCAATACAGGCTTTTTTATGACAGTGATAAATGAGAAGCAAATTAAATGTCCTAAGGAAGAGGAATGTTTAATTAACTTATGGCACATCCACTTCATGGAATATTATGCAGTTGTTAAAAAAAGGATGATTATAAAAACTAAATAGCAATTCAGAATAGTGCTCATGAGTCAAGCAAAAAAGCCAGGGATGAAACAATACATTTAATATGATGTAATTATGTAAAAATATTGATGTATATAGAAAGATATAAAGGAATATTCAAAAATGATCATAACTATGTTAATAGGATTAGAGTTACTTTTTCTTTTCTGTGTTTTTACCTTTCTGTAATATTATTGACTTATTTTAGAATAAGAATAAGACCCTTATAAATATAAATAAACAGTTACAAGCCCAATCTCAGCTTCCAGAATATTGTTTACTTTTAGTTCAAATGGTTTACATCCCAGTTTAATTCCTCATGCTCAAAGGATATTCTAGAGGCAAATATTTTTCTTACTAGATTTTGCTTCCTAAGGAAAATATGACCTCCACATTGAGTTATGATTCTCTTGCTCCTCTGTGAGCAGGGCATGTGTTTTGTATTGCTTTTCTCCTCATAGGGAAAGATTTGAGCCAAGCTATCCTCTTTGTCCTTTCACCTTGCTGTCTGTTCAGCTGATTATGAAGCATTTATGAGGCTAGGGACTGGGCATCCTGGTTTTCCTGGTCAGACAAAGCAAATTGACCCATCCACTGAGCCTGTTGAGACATTGGTCAAAGGATCCATCCAAACAAGCTAACTCAAAATATAATGACATGGAGATGAATGATTGTAGGTGATTCTGTGCCAGCCAGGTGAACTTCTTCATTGTCCATGAAATGATGAATTCTCTAGAATGCTGCCAGATAGCATTGTGTATATGTGTATAAATATAGAGCAACTGGAGAAATAAGGGGAATGAACCCTACTAGTCTGAAGAATGAATACCATACTTAACACCATAGTCTATGGCAGGGAACTGTATGTAATAAGTATTTCCTAGGTGGGGTCCTCTGCCCTGCTATCCTCCAGTCTCTTTCTCTATTTCTCCAAACCCACTGAAAGGACCTTCTACATTCAAGTGTCTCTTTCACTCCTCATAAGAATCTATATGGGCCGCCTTCACCATTACACTGCAATGAGTTGCCAGACTGTGTCAGTCTTTTCTTACTTGACTTTTCTGTAACTCTGGATGCTGAACATTGCCTCCTGTATGAGGCTATTCCTCCCTTGATTACAACGCTAATTTTCCTTCTACTGTTCTAGAGGCATGTTTTTATTCTTTGAGTTCCTTATTCTCTGTCTTTAAATGTTGGCATCTCTTAGCTTGCTATAACTTCTCTGCCTCTACAGATTTTCCTGGGCAATATCATGCATTCCCATGATTCTAATTCCCATTTACCCACTGATAATTTACAGAACTATAATTCTATGTCAGATCTCTTTCCTGCAGCCTTTTATATGTCCAACTTCTTAAACAATGTTCCCTGGATGTTCCAAGAAGGTACCTCAAATATTCCATAGCTGAATTCATCTTCTTCCAAAACCATTTATCTCTCCAATATACCTTATCCTCAAAAAGAAACCTGGGTATCATATTTGATGCCTTCTTTCCTTACATGTAATTAATCACCATGCTCTCTTGACTCCTCCTCTTAAACATTTCTCATATGAATTGCCTATATTTCCATTGCTCCTGCCTAAGTTCATGCCTTTGAATCTCTCGTAATTATTTCAACTGTCTCCTGATTTGTAGTCTCTGTCCCCAGCCTTGCTTCCTTTCAATCTATAATCCATATCTTATCATTCCTAAAAATAATTTAGTGGCTCTTCCTTACTTAAGAACCCCAATTAACAAACCCAGAAGTAATGATGGGAATAGAAAATCACCACTGGAACAACACAGAAATAATGACTACAGACAAGATCCATGGCTGACTACTAAAACTAGTGAGCAAAAATTTAGTAGAAACAAGAAATTTATATAGTGTAAAAGATGTTTACCTGAAATATTTAGTAATTACAAAGGAAAAAAGGGCCTCAGAGTAGATAAATCTGGCATGCATCATCTTAGCAAGTGACTGAGGTTAATATTTCCAGTAATAAGCATATCAACATCAAGTACTGAGAAAACTAGTAAGACCAAATAAAGTTGAGTTATTTGTAGTATACCAATGCTAATTTCTTAGTTTTAATAATTACTATATGGCTATGCATGTTGTTGACATTAAAGAAAGCTGGGTAAACAGTATATGGGATTATGTACTATTTTTACATCTCTTATGTAAGTCTAAAACTACTTCAACCTAAGTTTATAAAAATCACTGTGTCCCTAGAACCTACAGAATAAAATCCAATTTCTTTAACATGATCTATAACATCCTTCATGGTTTGACCTACTTCTCCACGGTCCTGTCTTCCACTCCTGCTCAAGACACACCCAATGTTGTAGTTATGCTAACTCATCTTGTTTCTTCATCCATTCCTGATGCTATAGCAAAATACATTAAACTGTGTAATTTATAAACAACAGAAATGTATTACCCACAGTCCTAGAGGCTGGAAAGTCCAAGACCAAGGTGTTAGTAGATTCAGTGTCTGGAGATGCTTATTCTCTGCCTCAAAGTTAGTGTCTTGTTGCTGTATTCTCACATGGTAGAAGGGATCTAATCCACTTCTTTTAAAGGGCACACTAATCCCCCTTCCATAAGGGCTAAACCCTTTTGGGAAGTGACTCAATCACTTCCCAAAAGGCCCCACTTCTTCATAATATTTCCTTGGGTATAAAGTTCCAACACAGCCAGGCACGGTGGCTCAGGAGGCTGAGGCAAGAGGATCGCAAGTTCAAAGCCAGCCTCAGCAACTTAGTGAGGCCCTAAGCAATTTAATGAGACCTTGTCCCAAAATTAAAAATAAAAATTTAGAAAACGGGCTTGGGATGTGGCTCAGTGCTTAAATACTTCCAGGTTCAATACTTGGTACCAAAATAAATAGATAATAAAGTTCTGACATAGAAACTTTGAGGGGACACTAATATTCAGACCATAGTGCATTGTGCCATTTTTTATAAACACACACACACACACGCACACACACACGAGACCCACACACCATTTCCTGATTTTGTTATTAATGGATATTGTATTAAACCTTTAAATTTCTTGATTCCCAAACCGCAGGTATTTATTGAACTGATATAATTCCCATCCAATCATTGAACTCCCAAGTTATGACATATGCCATAGCTAAGTCAAGGTCATCAACTCAATTTTAACATCAGCTCAATCGAACCTTTTGGCAGAAAGTAACACTATATATGAGTCACAAGATGGAATGAGGACTCTGAACTCATTCATCTCAAATGCAAACACTAAGATCACTTTTTACAAAGCCAAAGATGGACCCATTTATGCACATTTACAAAGTGTATAGTTCTGCTGTTATCAGGTCTATTACAATCCTGTCTAAATCCTAAAGTTAAAATGAATATCACAGTGAAGTAATTACTAGTGCATATATGAAACAACCTGGCCCAATTTCTTAATATATTCACAAACAGGGAGTTGAGTCTTTTATTAGTAGTTAGGAAAGGTTGCATTAATATTCAAGAGTTAAAATGTGCCATTCTAAATTTTTCATAATTTCCCGTGGGGGAATAAATTTCCTTGAAAATATTCCCAGTAGGTGAATGACTTTAATAACATGGTGTCTGTGAAGATGGCAAATAAAATGGCTCATAGACTTATGCTTTAGCAAACAGTTAAAATAGCTTTTCTTTACAGACAAGTGTTAGTCCTACTCATTTGAGTTGATTGAGATTGGTTCACTTCTGTATATAAGTATGTTGACAATTGTTTGAGTCCTATTGACTTTCAGGTTCACAAGTTCTTTTCTGAAACCTTTATAAGCTAATACTTTAGTGGAGAGAGCAAAAAGAAAAAGAGGACCAACCGATGAAATTGAGATAACTGAAGGTTTTGAAATAAAAGAAGTGAAGAGTAAGTGAAATTCTCCATTTCTCCATCTTTGGCTCTCTCCTCTCATTCTTGTTTATAGTGGCCAAGACACAGGGTGACCACTGTTTATTTTTTTTAAATAGCAATTTGAAGTGGGGAAACGTCTAACTCGAGTGTGGAAAAGAGCTACTAGAAGCCACAGGAGCAGACAAAAATTGAAGCATAGCGGGACAGAAAGGCCTGCAATCCATCGAAAGCTTTTCTTCACAGGGTGCTAAAGAGCACAGTGGAGCACTCTTAGTCCACAGGCGGGACCAGCTGCCAAATTGCCAGAACAGAGTCACAGCAACTACACACAAGGCTAGTGATTGACTCTCCTCTAGAAATTGTTCACAATCAGGTAATAACACTTTCCTTGAAAGTGCCAGGTCTGAGAATCCCAATCTTGAGGTAGGAGCGGCTTATCTGTCTCCCAAAGTCCGGAAGATAGATTTGTAGATAAAGCCTCTCTCTGAAGCTTTTAAAAAAACAGATGTTTTGAACAACCAATAAAAAATAAAATTAAATTAAATTTTTTAAAAAGGAGCAACTATCTTAAAGGAGAAATGACATTCTGGAAACATGTGTTGGGCAAATATAAAGGTATATACATAACAATCAGGTGCAGAGAGAGCCTACAGAATGGAAGCAAATTTTTACCACATGCACATCAGAGCACTGATATCCAGATATATAAAGTACTCGAAAAACTTAACACTAAAAATACAAATAACCCAAACAATAAATGGGCTAAGGAACTAAACAGACACTTCTCAGAAGAAGATGTACAATCTATCAACAAATATATGAAAAAATGTTCAATATTTCTAGCAATTAGAGAAATGCAAATCAAAACCACTCTAAGATTTCATCTCACACCAGTCAGAATGGTAGTTTTTAAGAATACAGACAACAATAAATGTTGGCAAGGATGTGGGGGGAAAGGCACACTCATTCATTGCTGGACTGCAAATTGGTGCAACCACTCTTGAGAGCAATATGGAGATTCCTTAGAAAACTTGGACTGGAATCACCATTTGACCCAGCTATCCCACTCTTCAGTTTATACCCAAAGGACATAAAAACAGCACACTACAGTGATGCAACCAAATCAATGTTTAGAGCAGCACATTTAACAATAGCTAAATTGTGAAAACAATCTAGATGCCCTTCAGTAGATGAATGGATAAAAATACCATGATATATATACACAATTGAATATTACTCAGCATTAAGAGAGAATAAAATCATTTTCAGGTAAATGGATGGAGTTGGAGAATATCATGCTAAGTGAAGTAAGCCAATCCCCAAAATACAAGGGCCAAATGTTTTCTCTAAATGGATGCTGATTCACAATGGGAGTGTGTGTTGGTGGGAGTGGGGGTGGGGGTGGAGCATGGGTGGAAAGTAGGAACTTTGGATAGGGCAAATGGGAATGGAAAGAAGTGGGCAGGGAGTGGGAAAGATGGTGGAATGAGAAAGATATTATTACCCTAGGTACATGTATGAAGACATAAATGTTGTGACTCTACTTTGTGTACAACCAGAAAAATAAATGCTCCATTTCTGTACTATCAATCTAAATGCATTCTGCTGTCATGTATAACAAGTTAGAACAAATAAATTAACTTATTAATTTTTAAAAAATGTACATGAGAAAGCGAAAGATCAATAGTGACTAACCTACATTCTTAGGAATACATAACCATTATATTAACGGTGTTTATCTCTGATCATTATAATTATGGGTTGGTGTGTTTTCACTTAAGTTTTGCTTCACAGAGCATTTAATTTTTATGAGTCTCTGGGGTAACCTTGGTCACTCACTGGAAGCCCCAGTTCTAGGTAGCATCGTTCCTAGGAATCAGATTACACCACATGATATGTTCCTCCTGGCCTACAGAGAACCAAAGCAGGACAAAAACACAAATCAAACAGGATCTGGGCACTTTCTTAATTGCTTCCATTGAAAAGAAGAAGAAACTCTTAGAGTACATTTCTATAAAGATACATATTTCACAGTTATCCCCCAAATATATCCATATCACCTTCCTTTATTATTTTAACCATTTTTACATGATAAAAAAGAAAATTATATGTATATGAAATCATGTATCTGGAATACATGATGACTGACTATAAAAATTATAAATGGGTTGCTTTAAAATAAAAGGCATAATTATACCATTCGTAAATAGAACCCTAAATAAGGAAGAAAATACTAACCTGTAAATTCTACCCACTACTATCCCCACACACCTACAAAGAAACGATTTTTCTCTCTCAGCATTTATTTTACAGATGTTTACTAACTTGTATCTAAAACTAACTGAAATCAACAATTGTTCTAAGAGATTAGGATATAACCAGCATATTAACAATGCTTTATTGAGCTCAAATTCTGTAAGTGTCCATAACTTCTTTCAGAAATGGCAAGATAAAGAATTGCTTTGTGATTAAACTACTCATAGGCCTGATTCCTCACACAGCATTTGTCTTAGGACTTCTAAACAAAAGCCTAGCTTATGGCTACCCACAACCTGGCAACAAAGAGCAAATGCTGAATCCCTAACATCTTAATCTTTCAAATTTTGTGGCAAATATGCAAACTGTATAGTCCCTGACTGCTTACAAGCTTGAAAATTGCAACATACATGACGACTGACCTTTTTCTTGAAAATAGCTTCAAAGCATAGACTATTTCAAGTGGATACTACCAAACCTATTAACTTCCAATGAATTCCTTCTTTTTTCAGAGTCACATGAGGGAATGTTAGAATGTTTTGGGGCTCCAACTATCAGTGTCTTCAACATTAAAGAATGCCCACGGGGCTGGGGATGTGGCTCAAGCGGTAGCGCGCTCGCCTGGCATGCGTGCGGCCCGGGTTCGATACTCAGCACCACATACCAACAAAGATGTTGTGTCCGCCGAGAACTAAAAATAAATAAATTTAAAAAAAAAAAAAAAAAAAAAAAAAGAATGCCCACAGTAAACTTTAGAGCTCCAAATTTACATTCATTTCTAAAGCAAAAACAAGAAAAATAAGTGAACAGATAATAAATGAATGAACATAAGTAATTCTACACGAAAAAAAATTGGATCTAAATATTACTCTGGCTTATCTGAAGGACAAGGTTCAAGAATGTTATCATGTATTCAGGCATATTCTCAGAATCTCTGCTGAGCAAGGTCCATGATCTTATGGGTGCTGTCTCCATATGTCCCTGTTAAATTTTTATTATAAAGACTAGAAGGAAAAGAAAGCTCTCTTATTAAATGATATGATAATATAAAGAACTGCAATAGATAAGCTCCTGGAACCTGTGCAATATACCAGGAGAGGCATCCAGAATGCAAAGCAGGAAGCAAAGCCATGGCAGGCTCAGATTTTTTGCCCAGATCTAATTTAAAAACTTCAGGGCAAGCTCACTCCAAGGAGAACTCATATTAGGCACAGACTCATTTATTTTCTGCTGATGAACACAGACATGTGAA
The DNA here is from genome assembly GCF_021218885.2 of Marmota monax. Classification (NCBI taxonomy): domain Eukaryota; kingdom Metazoa; phylum Chordata; class Mammalia; order Rodentia; family Sciuridae; genus Marmota; species Marmota monax. The sequence goes on from NW_026692881.1 coordinate 3,494,739, forward strand.
CAGCTGATAAACTCATCTTTCTGTGTAAAGGGTGCCAAGAATGCAATTATGATTTTCAGCTCCAAATTTCAAAACCACCCTATATACTAATGCAACTTAGGTTTGCACTATGCTAAATATATAGGTGACTTGATTTTACATTTATGTTTGTCTTACTTAGAATTGGAAGAAAATGCACTCCACCTACTAGAAAATATGTTCCATATGACATCCGTTTGGGAGATAAATGCAATAGGAGGTGATACAAGTATTTCTGGAAAGGTGTCAAAAATCTTTAATACAAACTCCTCAGCACAAATATGCAGAGTGTACATTTTGAAATCTGGGTGAACAAAGGCTGGAAGCAGAGTTTTGGGCTGCCTTCTACTGAGGGTCTACGGAGAAGGCTGTTCCACAGTCCATGAACAATGACTCTGTTCTGGGGCCAATTTCAGGAATTTTTTATTGACTCTCCATTTCAGATAATCTCAAAAACCTTAAAGACAGTCATATAGGATACAGTACCCATGACAATTCTCCACCCCTAGCACTGCATCTTGTTTGTAAAGCCAATAAGCCCTAGACAGGACTAGATACGTGATTTGCAAAATCAGAAGGGACCAGGGCAAAATAAAAATGTTAAATAACTTATTAAGAAATTTAAGACAGAAATTCAAGTAGAGTGCTAAACCGAGCACAGTTCTGTTCTAAGCAGAGGGCTATGTGTTACTGCATGGGTCACATATCCATGAATATAGCCCTGCCCATAGGAATGTATTCACCTTTTCCCACAATCAAAGCATAGAACATTCACTGGCTACATTGCCTCCATGTATCCAGTACAATTTCTCTGATCATTTCTTATATATATAGACAATGCAAGCACTGTGTGTGTGTTTGTGTGTGTGTAAAACTCTATGGAATTAATGGATTTTGAAAGAGAAGCCGAAGACACTGGCTTATTGACTCTATTTCATTGAACTCATTACCAGCTTTGTTATTAGTCTTGGATTCATGGGCCAAAGCACAAGATGCTCACCTTTAATCTTTGCTATAATTTTTTTACACATAAAATATTGCCATAAGTATAATAATACCAAATGCTCACACTCACAATGCAAAAATAATTTTGAAAATAAAATAGAGAAATGCCATGGTTTTTTGTTTTTTGTTTTTTGTTTTTTTTTTACTTAAAGGTATAATAAAAAATCTACAGGGAGCCAGGTGTGGTGGCGCATGCCTGTAATCCCAGCGGTTTGGGAGGTTGAGGAAGGAGGATCATGAGTTCAAAGTCAGCCTCAGCAAAAGCAAGGCACCAAGCAACTCGGTGAGACCTTGTCTCTAAATAAAATGCAAAATAGGGCTGGGGATGTGGCTCAGTGGTCAAGTTCTTCTGAGTTCAATCCCTGGTACCAAAAAAAAAAAAGTCTCTAAGGAGGGTAAGCACAAAATATAAAATAGGAAAATTAGAATAGGCATACTTACATGGATATTAATAATTAGCATTCTGTATTTATCAGATATGATATATTTAAAGTAATTCTACAGCACAATATGCTCAGAGTCACTATAAATGATGTAAGTTTTTTATTATTAATATTTTCTTTAAAGCCTGAAATACCCAAAGATGCTGAAGATGGACCTGGTTTTAATGAACTACCTTAGGGCAGCATCTCCAGAACACTGCTTAGGAATATTCTCTAAGGGTAAATAAGTATAAAGAAGCAAAAAGTTTGGGAGAAAGAAGGAATGAAAAACAAATAGGCGTTGGATTATTTCTAGGCAAGGTTAATTTTTAGCCCAATTTATGACTTTAACATGCACAGCTAGCGCCACCTATGGAAACAAGAATTTTTAAAAATTCTGCTGCTAGCAAGTGGGTTCCTTCCAGAACAATTGAACTGGATCAAAGCCACAAAGGAATGAATCAGCATTTTAGTGTGGGGGGGCAGGCGGACAGAAACTTGTCTTTGTTCAGTAAACAAAAGGAAGGGACTCTAATGAATCTTGGCACCAAGCCACAAAAGATTTACTGGAAATGGCAAACATGGTTTATTATCAAAGTCACTTCTAAGTTTTTTCCAGCCTATTATGCAAGGAAAACAAAAGAGAAACAGGCATAACAATTTTACCAGAAAGGGGATGATTTTATTTTAACTAAGATACCATATTGTTTGCACATTTCTTTTTTAACTGTAGATTAATGTTTACCAATATTTTGGGAACACCTATTTTCTGCCAGGAACTTGAAAGTTAAATACTCAGTCCTCCAGAAGCATACCATCCTGAGCTGCTTTCACCCACCACACTCTTCCACTATGATGTTCTGCCTCACTTGGGGCCCATATATACATGTTTTGGTGGGGGACACCTCTAAGCTAAACCATTTAGACATTTACTATGTCTAAAGTCCTATTTTTTAACAACAATATGGCCCCTAAGATCATCCTGGAATTGATAAAAGGTGGGTGTGGAGAGGAGGAAGGAGATAATACATCTATCTGGGGAGGTCCAAAAAAGCTACCTGGAGAAGCAGTACTGAACTGGGATATAAAGAAAGAGTTTGGTTTGAAAATGAAGCGATTGAGACACGAAATAAGAGTGGGGAAATAGAATTTATGTGTAAAGAGCAGCAAGGAATTCGAAGAGCAAGTACGGAAAGATACCTTTGGAGGGTTGCCCTGGAGCCAGATCATAAAGAATCTTAGACACCAAAGTAATCAAAAAGGACTTGCGTCGTGTTTGCAATGTGCTGGGCACCATTCTACATGCTTCCTACACACTAACTTGTCATCCTCCAAACAGCCATTAGTAGGTCGGCATATTTAAGGTCTCAGTTTTACAGATAAGAAACAATCACCACAAAGCTTCATAACTTGCCTAAAATCACATAACTACTAAGGTTTGAACCATGTTCATAACTACTACTTCATATCATCTCTTGATGATATGAGGAGTTTGGACTTATTTCTCTCCAAAATGAAGAAAAATTGAACAATAAGTTGCTCTATTTTTTAAAGTTAAGCAAAAGTTTCTCTGAAAAAGTAAACAAGTGCTCATTACAGATAACACAAAAAATAAAGAAAATGGCATAAACACAATTTCCCTTCCCAGAGACAAACACTGTTAAGATTCTATTCTGCTTTATTCCTATGTGTCTTGAAAACTCTCAGGGCTGGGAGCAATAGATATCCACAGTAACAACTTAAGGAATAAAAGAGAGGTTAGGCTGGAAAGAAACAGATAATACCCCCAATCTCTTTGCTCTCCTTCCTGCCCTGCCCCAGTGCAAACCTCTTCCTGATTTAACCACTGGAGGCAGGACCTTCTGAATTCACCTGTGCTACATTCCATTCTCCTAAATGTTTAACAACTACAATATTGTTTTTTATTCTACTACTGGCTACCTTAATAGTTTTAAATACTATAGTAGTCCTCTACTTATTCCATCAGTTTTTGTGGATTCATTCTTCCCTTAGCACTCAGGGAACAGTGATGCCCTATCTTTCCCTTCAACCTCCTCCCTTGACCTTCTGCAACTTCACTTTTATTTTTACTCTAGGAAACTTGTTGACTTGTACATAGTCTCTTCAGCAACCAAAACCAAGTCTTCCATTCTTCATACTTAAGATTGACTTTTAGAAGCTAAAAGCCAATGAATAACATTTACATTAACATGACTGTAAATACTTGTTACTGCAAGGTCAAGTATAATGCTAGGATCAAATGTCCCTGTTTACAAGTCCACTGTCAACTCCTGGGCTGTGAAAAGGAGAAAGCTTCTTGCCTCAAAGTGAAATAGGTTCTCTTACACTTTATCAGTTATGTTGAAGATCGTGGAATATTTTGCTTCAAATTTGGAACACAATGGCTTGTGCTCTTACCTGACTTTCATTTTAGGGGCAGGATTTTAATTGCTCTTTTGGAGTTTCCTGAACTTCTGTTTGAAAGTGGAGTGTTTGTGCTCCCAGTTTGTGGAATGGATTTTATCCTGGATTTTCCTTCATGGCCCTCTTGGATTAGATCCACTGCGCCCCACTTGTCCCCTTGGACTAGATGCCTTCTTTTTCTCAAATTCTGTCTTTGTTAGAATATATTATCATAGAACTTTCTAAGAGACAGACTTTCTGATGCCATGAATGTCTGAAAATGTCTGTATCATCGTTCAGATTCCCAAAAACAACAACAACAAAACTGAAATTACTGTATGCACTTACACAGAAGGAATTTAAAGGAGAAAATTGATTGTATAAATAATGAAGGACCAAGAAACCACACAGGGTGAAAGGCAACACAGACATTCCAGCCACAGTGAACACTGACAGCCATCCTTAAGTTGGAGAGACAAAGCAGGAGTGTTCACAGATCCACACCTGGGCCAGGTCACCCAGAAGAAATGATCAAGAACGATATAGCAACTGTCAGGTCCCACACTAAGGGATTGGGAAAAGAGGAACTCTACCTGACTTGTTCATTCATCCTGCATTCTCACTGCTTAAAATCAATCTGAAGGAAGGGCAAGAAATCCATCCCAGAGGACCCATCTATGAAAGGAAACACACACATACACACACACAATTTTCTCCTTCTCAGATACTCAACACAGAACATTTCTATGATCAGGTACGTGAAAATTTCTTCCCTAAACCAAGCAATTCTCAAGAAGACATCAACTGAGTGTCCTATGATTTAATTGAATTCTGACACTATGTGAATGTCAGGTTCCCACAGTTTAAGGGCTTCAGACCCACAAAAACGCTTCAGGATACTAATTGCAACAAGTGCCATGTTGTGACCTATACTCCTGATCCACTAGATATAAATCTAGGTTGCCACAACTTCTCTCATGGGTTCAATAGTTTTCTAGGACAACTCACATAACAAAGGGAACCACTTGTGTTTACTGTTTTACTATGAAGGACACAGGGGAAGGGGGACACAGGGGAAGGTTCCAGGGGGTGAACTTCCATGCCCTCTCTGGTGTACCACCCTCCCAGCACCTTTTCACGTTCACCAACCTGGAAGCTCATCAAGTCTTGCTGTTCAAGAGTTTTCATAGAACCTGATCTCCAGCCCACCCCTCCCCACTACAAGAGGTCAGTGAGTAGGACTGAAAGACTTCCAACCTTCTAACCCAAATTTCACTTGATCTTCTGGTGACTGGCTCCAGCTTGAGCCTATCTAGGGGCCCCATTCTAAGAAAGCTCATTATTATAACTTAGGAGTAATTAAAGGAGCTCATTACAAAAAACAAAAGATACTTCTATCCCTTGGAAAATTTTAGGGACTTTAGATGATCTATGATAGGAACCAGGGACAAAAACCAAATAGATCTCATATTACATTATACAGGTCAAGGACTGGCATAGCCACCCTCATTCACACTTGATATATTTTTCTGCCTATAATGTAGGTCCAGGTCCTCAATTCTATTCCTTCAGAGTTTTGAAGGCATTGCTCCACTGACATCCAACATCCAATGTTGTAGATAAGAAAAATGATACCAGTTTGATTCTTCTTCCATATCAGGTTGCTTGTCTTTTCTCCTGTCCATCCAGCCACCACAGAAAATTGGAAATTGCAAGCTTCCTATTCCAAATAAGAGTGTGTCCTACCACACACTCCTATCAAAGTTCTTTTTTTTTCTCTTGCTCCCTCAACCCACCCAAACTGTCAAACCATTGTGCCTCTGAAACAGGGAAAAAAAAAAAGAAAAGAAAAAGCAGAAGCAGATTTGGAACAACTCAAATTCCTAGCTATCAAGACAATAGCCCCAGGAGGACACTGGTTTATGTTTGGTCACTAAATCACCCAGCTTTCTCAGCAAAGGTGTGTTTGATAAATACAAATGCTCCTTTACTAACTATGGGGTACCAGGACTTGTCATAAACTGAAGATATTGTTAAGTCAGAAATGTATTTAGGCTGGAGATATAGCTCTGCAGTAGAACACTTTCCTGGCCTACACAAAGCCCTGCATTCAATCCTAGGCATTGCAAAGAAAAATGCAATTTAATATACCTAACTTACTGAATATCACATCTTAGCAGAATAGCACCCCTATAGTTCTCCCTTCTAGTCACATAGTCGACTGGAAACTGCCACTACTGTCACTGCCCAGCATCTCAAGAGTGTGTCCTACCACACATTGCTAGACTGGGAAAAGATCCAAATTTAAAATTTGAAGTATGGTTTCTCCTGAATATGTTTTGCTTTCACACCATCATAAAAATCAAAAAATCTTAAGTTGAACCGTGATGAATCAGAAACAGTGTGGATGTGTTGGATAAATAAATCAAACTACCTGGAGCCTAGGACTCTCACTTCTCTTTCTTATTTATCCAGACACCACTAGAAACCTAACCTCTCCTGGGTTCTTCATGGGCATATCCTACTGTCATCTGGACTCAGCCGAATATATCTAATTTCCCGCCCCCTTCCCAAGTGTTCCATCCTCATGCTACATCACCTGTAAAATTAATAAAAATCCCTGTGACCTTAAGTGCATACACTAGTGTTTCCTCCTTAGTTCTACCATCTACAACCCCACCCCATCCCCGCTACCATCACTCTCCTTAATTGATGACTCTAATGTCTACTCTATTATTGCTGCAATAAAATACTACAAACTTGTGGGCTTAAAATGATATAAATTTGTGGCCCAGGAGGCTGAAACAGAAGGATCCTGATTTCAAAGCCAGCCTCAGCCGCGGCAAGGTGCTAAGCAACTCAGTGAGACCCTGTCTCTAAATAAGATACAAAATAGGGCTGTGGATGTGGCTCAGTGGTTGAGTGCCCCTGAGTTCAATCCCCAGTACAAAAACAAATTATATTTATATAATTATATATATTTTTTTTTCACCTTACAATTCTGGTGTCTAAAATCATTTTAGCCAGGCAACAATCCTTCTGGATACACGATCTTCTGGAGAAGAGAATTGTTTCCAGGCCTTTTCTAGCCTTCAGAGGCTGCTCACTTTCCTCAGCCCAAGAACCCACATCACTTAAACCTCTGCCCCCATCAGCAGATGTCTATTTCTGACTCCAATCCTATTGCCTCATTTTATAAAGCTCTGTAATTAAGTTGCCCCTGCCTCTTTTCCAGATAATCCAAGATGAAGCAACTGAAGGACTTGAACAAAATCATATGCGCAGAGGTCCCCTTGCCATTAATAAGCTAACATATCCATGGGTTCTGAGGATTTCAACATGGACATCTTTAAGAGGTCTTTATTGCACCCACCATACCTACCTTTCCTTCACTCTTGGTCCTCTCGCCATTTTCTGCTTCATCATCCATTGGAAGATCCACCCAACACCCCAGGGCCATACCCACAGGCTTGCTATTACCAATAACCACACTTTCTCCAAAATCTGAATTTCAAATGTCTGCTTTTTTTTTAAACACAACATAATTTCATTGAGATCACCAGTCCTAGCAACTATGCAAATTCAAAAACCTCCAGTACATTCATACCCCATTTTTTTAATATTTTGTGAGTTTTCAGTGGACCTTTATTTTATTTATTTATCTATGTGCTGTGCTGAGAATTGAGCCCAGAGTCTCACACATGCCAGGCAAGTGCTCTACCACTGAATATAACTCCAGCCCACACCCCAGTTTTTTATTCTCTCATCCTTTTCACCTCTATCTAGACCCTGTAGTCCACCACTGGAATCCCTCCCATGAAAACCTTTAATAGGTTTGTCATTTTTCTTCCCCACCTACACATTTACCTGGAAAACATGTCCTCAGTTAAATCCAATAAAACTGCTTAAGTTTTTTCAGAAGTGGGCTCTACATGGGAAGGACAAGCCTCTAGGGCTACCTCAGAAGAGTACATAATATGATAAATATGAACTGACCTACACACTAGCAATGTTCATCCATAGCAGAAGTCAATAAGATGTAGTGATTATTAAACTATTCCCTTGATTCACTCTGTATTACTGCTAAAAGAGTAGCAGTATTTCCTTTTTGAGATAGGGTCTCACTATGTTGCCCAGGCTAGCCTCAAACTTATGGGTTCAAGTGATCTTCCTGCCTCAGCTTCTCAGGTAGCTGAGGCTATAGACACATGGTACCATACCTGGCTTAAAAGAATATAATATTAATAGCTAATAAACTGTATCACCAGTATTATCCACCTTTAAAATATCCATGTAGTCCCCACACTTCTGCCTTCTGATCTTATGGCCCAGACAAAAATAATCTAAATAACAGAGTTTTATTATTGTCACAGCCACCATTCCAGTAAATCTAAGTAAATCAAGTGCTAAAATATTAATTATTTTACCTGAAAGAATTTTCATTTTTTCAAAACTATCAGTGTGTTTGATGCTTGAAAATGACATATAAAATGATATGAAGTGAGTGCTTTCTGTCCATAAAGCATTTATGTACTAAAAAGAAAAGAAAAGCCAGATGTAAAACACAGAAGATAAAAATGAAAATAGTGTTGGGTCTGCTGTTTGACAAGAACATTTTGAAATGTGACAGGTGAACTTCATCAGGGACTGATACAAAGTAATTCACTCAGAAAAAAATATATAATCTATATTTATGGAGTAATGAACTCAGAACCATCTGCTATAAACCAGTAAAGAAGACATAATAAACTGCTAAAATGAGACACTAATCCAATATGATGGTGGGGGGAATAAGACATTAACAAGAGCAGATTTCAAATAGAATGTAAAAGATATCCTAAATCCCATAGCATATATAATGTATGAAGGCCTATTTGGTTCACCTCAAGAAAGATAAATGAAGCTGAGAAAAGAAAAACCAGAGAATGATAACAAAAAATGCATAAAAAGAGACTCAGTTTAATTATTAAGGCCAAGAATAAAAATAATAGAAGAGTTATTAATAAGATTATCATATATCACCTCAAACTAGAAACATATTACTTAATTTAATATTCACAGGAACTCTATTACATACCTATTATAATCTTCATCTTATAGATGACACCTCATTCTACTTGAACTATCAAAACAAAATTCCACAGACTGGATGCCTAAACAACAGAAATTTGTTCTCACAGTTCTGGAGGCTGGAAGTCCAAGATCAAGATGCAATCAGGGTTGGTATCCAGGGAGGGTTCTCTTCCTGCTATCTTCTCATTGTGTCCTCACTAGCTAAGGGAGATCTCTGGTGTTTCCTGCTCTTCTTATAAAGATACCATGTTCCCACCCCTCTGACTTCATTAAACTTTAGTTGTGTCTATAAAGACCTCATCTCCCAGGGCTGGGGATATAGCTCAGTTGGCAGAGTGCTTGCCTCACATGCACAAGTCCCTGGGTTCAATCCCCAGCACCAAAAAAAAAAAAGACCTCATCTCCCAATACAGTGACACTGGGGGGCTAAAGCTTCAATATACAAATTTGGTGGGAGGTAGGAAGACACAATTTAATCCATAAACTGAAGAATGACTCTTCATGCTTATCTACTCTGTCCTGGTCCCTGGTAGTCTGGCCTCTGGGGACTGTATAGTGCTTATAGTAAGGTTCAGCCTTTGGGAGGGGACAAGCAAGTAATGAGAAGGTCAGTGGCCTTGTGTGTGTTCAGAGATTGAACCCAGGGCCTTGCACATACTAAGCGCATGCTTTACCACTGAGCTAAATTCTCAGCCCCTCAACAGTCTCTTTTTGATGTTCTGTGTGTTTCCTACTGGATGCTAATACAATAAGAGGTACCCAGAAGACAGACCCTCAAAACAGGATTCTGCAATTGCTCACATATTTTATAAAAGCACAGGTGGTCTCTTTTCTGGACATGTGGTGCTCTCACAATTACTCAAATTATTACTGGTAGTGGTGAAGGATGGAATGTGGACTCTGAGAAAGGAATTAGCAGATAATCATAGCATATAGTTCTAAGGAAAAATGTGGCACCTGTTTGTTAAGGCCATAGAGGTCATGAGTGCATGACTAATGAAAACCAAGTGACTTTACAACCCAGGATCATATCCTGGATGTTATCTGATCCTTTAATCATAATTTTGACATTCTCTGCATTATTCTTTTGTTAATGGAAATAGTGTTTATAGTGACAGACTCAAGTAGATGTTGAAGTAGCTACATGAACAAATGCCTCACTCTTATGGTACCTGTTGTTATTGCTTTACCACCTTTTCATCAACCTAAACCTTTGACTTCCTAGAGTATTCCATATGACTAGTTAAACTAGGAAAGTAAGCATGAGCCTAACTTATAGATGGTTCTCACTTGGTTCTGTCACTTTGGGGCCTGTGACAAGGCTGTACATCATGGTAGAGAGCACACAGCAAAGGAAACTGCTTACCTGATGGTGATCAGCAAGCAAGGGAGAGGGGACCTAGTGTCCCAATATCTCCTTTAATTTCATTGGCATATTTAACTTCCTCTAACTAGGTTCCCTCTCTTAAAAGTTTCACCATCTTCCCAATAGTGCCACAGGATGGTGATAAAGCCTTCACCAAATGGGTCTTTGGAGAATGCTCCAGATTCAAATAATATCAGAGAGCATTTCAACTCTCATAAAAAGAAATGTGGACTGAAAACAGATCTATGTAGATTGGCTAATGGATTGACCAAGATTTTTAGAATTTGAAAAAGTAAGATTGGTGTCAAGGTGATCTATGAGAGAAATATTAGATGAACTGGCCCAGAATGTGAAGATGTTTGTGTACCATATAAATGCCCACCAGAGCACATCCACAGCAGAGGGCCCCCTCAATAAGTGGCTCAATGTGATGTCTCATTTTGTCAGGGGTCCTCAAGGCAAACCTCAGATTTGATAATTTACTAAAAGGACTCACAGAACTTTAAATTAATTTTATATTTTATATATAATATAATGTAATATGTATGTAAAACTCCATATATATGTAAATATATGCATATATATGCAAAAAGATATGAATCCAGGTCAATCAAGACAAAAGGTATATCTGACAGAGTCTGGAGGTCACCAAGCATGGGCTTCCAGGAATCCTCTCCCCTGAGTCCACAAGGTGCACTTGATTCCCCAGCAACAAATTGCAGCAATATGTAAGATAATTTTTCTACCACAGAATCTCACTCAAGCTTATGACCAGAGTTTTTATTGGGGTTTTTTAAGGTACCATGTGTCTATGACATTGTAATTTATGAAATTTTAAACCCACCAGAGAAAGGAAGGTGTTCACCATCAATTACACTGCTTGCAGAATCTAGATGAGCAGGAACAGGCTCTGTGCATACACAAGAGTCCTATCTAAGAACTCAGTTACCAAGAACCAGAAAAGGGCCAATTATACAAGCCAGCTTTTTTGAGAATATGCAACATTTGAGCAACCAGGCATTTGAGTTAACTCTTCCACACATATTTATCCTGTTGATGTAATTTAGCCTCTGTCAAAGAGGCTTGCCTAATGGGCCCAGGATAAGTGGCCATAGAATCAAGAAGAGAAGCTCTGTATGGACTCAGCTATATGGACTCAGCTATATGGACTTTGTCTTATCAAAACTGATTTGACTGCTATTGTCAACTCTTCGGTTTTCCAAAGGCAGAAAAAAATTTCAAAAATTTTCAAAAGCCAGCATTTATTGTCAGGGTTATTTAGTGGACAACCTTCTATCACCAACAGGGCAGCTATTTGGCCTTCAGAGACAGATACTCATTTGTATTTTGGATTAGCTTTCCCTAACTTCTAAGTTTCTTCCAGCAACAACAATCAATTGTTCATATTAGTATGGGTCTAAATTTGGACTATGTTTCATAATTCAGATAGTATAAGTTCTCAAAGTTTTTTTTAATGTTTTACAAAAGTTGCAGCTCTTTTAGAAATTGTCTAGCTGGCTTTCTGGCTATTATCAGAACTCCTCCACACCCTCAAAGAAAAAAAAATTTACATTGTGCCTGGTGCAGTAGTACACATCTGTAATCTTAGCTACTCAGGAGGCCGAGGCAGAATAATACAAAATTGGCAAGTGTGAGTCCAGCCTGGGCAACATATCGAGACCTGTCTCAAAATAAAATAAAAAGGGATGGGAATGTAGTTTAGTGGCCCCTGGGTTTAAACCCTAGTACTGAAAATAAGTTTTTACAATGTATTATAATTCATTTTCATTTCCATGTATGTATAAATATCAGAATTATATTGTCAATAACTAAAAATTTATTGCTGATATTTTTGTGTGCAAGAGTGTCATATTTAAAAATCATTATGGGGAAAATAAATATATTTACTATGTTGGATCTTTCATTCCACGAACATGATACATCAAGTTTATTTGGGCCTTCATTGATTTATTTCATCAGTATTTTGCAGTTTTCAGCACATGTAATCTACATTTGTTTTGTTAAAATCATATCTAAGTATTTTTGTGCTAATATAAATAATACTGTTTTATAATTTTGACTTTTATTTGTTCACTGCAAGAATACAGAAGCATGATTGATATATACATGTATTGATGAGGTATCCTGTGATCTCAAATTCATTTAATACTATTAGAGTGTTTTTTAATAGATTCTTGGGATTTTTTCCATTAATAATAATGGTGTTTTTGATTAAAGGTACTTTTGCTTTTTCCTTTCTAATCAATCTGTCACCACTAAATGCAGTAATGGCTTTAAGGATTTTTTTTTTTTGTAGATGCCCTTCTATTCCTATTTTGCTAAAATTGTTATGAAAAATGAATAATGAATTTTATAAAACATTTTTGGTAAATCTATTGTTCAGATTATTTTTCTTCTTTAGTGTTAATATCATAAGTTATATTGACTGGTCTTAAATTTTGAGTCAGCTTTCCATTCTCGGGATAAATCATGTAGTCAAGATACTTTAGCCCTTTTGTATGTTGTTGGATTTGACTTCCTAATATTTTGTGGAGAATTTTTGTGTCTGTGCTCATGAGTATTATTCTACTTTTCTTTCTCATTAAGACTTTGTCTGATTTTGCTTTGCAGGAGAGATATTGATTTAATTTTCTTTTCTTACAAGGCCTTTGTCTTGTTTTGTGTGAGTAATCAATCTCATAAAATAAATTGTGAAGTATTCCCTCATCTTTTTTTTTTTTTTTTTTTTGCCTTAAACAATTGGTAGAATTCATCAAACTAACTGGGTTTGGAGACTGGTTTGCTGAAAGTTTTTGACTAAAATTCAATTTCTCTTTTAGGTATACTAAACAACATACTAAATTTTTCTTATTTGCCTTCTTTCTGGAGGTAATTTTGATAGTTTGTCTTCCAAAGAATAAGTCCATTTAATCTCTAAGAGTCAAATTTGAAGATATGGTATATTTGTAATATTCCATTATTGTTCTAACACTTTTGATGTCCTCTTTTCTATTTCTGATATTGATCATTTTGTTTCTAATGTTGTTTTTTTTTTTTTTTCTGGGACAGTATGGATAGTGGTTTAGCCATTTTATTTTTAAAGAATCAGTGTCTTATTTCATTGTGCTTTCTCTCTCTTTTTTTTTTTTTCCTATTTTCAATTTCACTGATTTCTGCTCTTGATAGTTTTCTCCTTTCTGATTTCTTTGGGCTTAATAAATCTTCTTTTTCTGGTTTCTTAAGTTAGAAGTTTAGATTATAGATTCAAGGCCTTTATTCTTTTCTATTGCACATACTCAGTATTATAAATCTTTCTGTAAGCATTGCTGTAGCTACAAAACACAAATTTTATGTTAGGTATTTATTTTTATTCAGTTAAAAATATATATTCTATATGCTCTTGAGACTTTTTCTTTCATCAATGAGTTCTAGAGAACTGTGTGGATCAATTTTCAAATATTTGGGTATGTTCCAAAACACCTTTCTCTTATTGTTTAATTCCATTATGTATGGGAGACCAACCTTGCACATGACTGGGTCACACTCCCAGGCTGGGTGCTGAGGCACTCAATCACAGAAATGTGACAGAGCTTTCCCTACCCTTCTTGGGTTGTCTGCATTGTTGTGTCTTGCTACAGCCCCATGGGTGGAGCTATGCTCACCTGTTCCTTTGTAATATAACCCCTTGCCCTGTTTAGGATAGAATCTTCCATGGAAGTGCCTTGTGTGTGTCCCCTTCTCTTACTGTGCCCTTTGGGTGTGGCCTACCCAGGTGTCAATCAACCAGCTAACAGTGGACAGCATGATGATAGACTCAGCCCCCTGAAACCTGATCCCTTGCCTCATTTGAATAGCTTCTCCTCAATAAAAGGGGTCAGTACAGGCTCTCACTCTCTCCCTGCAGACCCTTAAGGTCAGAGGAGCCGTCACAGTGACCCCAAAGAGAAAGGTATTTGTGTCTCTTGTGTGGTTATTTTGTGCAGCCCAATTAGCCCAAATTAACTGGAGTGACCCCTGAGACTTTTAGTCACACAAAAACCCAGCAATTATGGTCACAAAATGCCTTTTGTATGATTTTAACTCATTAAAATCTGTTACGGTTTGTTTTATGGCCCAGCATATGGCCTATTGCTATGAATATTCCATGTACACTTGAGAATAATATGTATGCTTCTATTCTAAGGTGGACGTTCTATAAATACCAGTTAAACCAAATTGGTTTTAGTGGTTGCAGGTCTCTGATGTCTTCTCAGATTTTCCATTTGTTCTATTGTTTACTGAGAGGAAAGAGTTGATGTTTCCGTGTGTATTGTGGATTTGCCTATTTCACCTTTCTCTTCTATGTTTCTGCTTCATTATTTGACCCTCAGTTTTGTAATAAGGTCCAATACATCTAGAGTAATTTTGTCTTTTTGATGAATTTCACCTTTTGTCCTCATGTAAAATCCCTTTAATCCCTAGTAATCTTTCTTGTTCTAAAGTCTACTTTGTCTAAAGTTAATATAATTACCTTATCTTTCTTTGATTAGTGTTTCTTGATCTTTTCTTTCATATAATGTTTATATACACTACAATACATTGAGTGGATTTCACATAATGGCATACCGTTGTGTCTTCTATTTCAATTCAATCTGAAAACCTCTATCCTTAATTATTATATCTAGACCACTTACATTTAGTGTGATTATTGACCTATCGGATTTAGGTCTATCATTTTGTTATTTGTTTTCTCTGTTCACCCTTTCTGTGCCTTCCTTTAGAATGTCTGACAATATTATAGTATCCTATTTTAATTTATTTTTTTTTTACTTTTTAGCTCCTTGTATATTTTGGTGGTGGTGGTGTGGTTCCTTCAGGGATTATTATAATGACTTTTATAATCCATTTGGATTTAATATTTTATCACTTAAAAAAACTGAGATGCCTGGCCACCAAATAGGTTTCATGGTCTCCTTCATTTTCTTTATGTACAGGCTATCATATTTATTACAACTACATACATTGAAAATCCCATAATATTGTGTTACAAGTTTTGCTTTTAACACTCATATATTTTAAAGATTTTAAAAAGAGAAAGTAGTCTATTATATCTACTCAGTTATTTGCCATGTCTGTTATTCTTTATTTCTGAAGTTCCAAGTTTCTCTCTGATATCATTTCCCTTTACCCTGAAGATATTTCTTTAGCATGTCTCTTAGAACACACATGTGGCAACAGATTCTCTTACAATTCATTTACCTGAAAATGATTTTATTTATCCTGAATTCTTGAAGGATATTTTTACTGAAAAATCATGCTATCTTCAAAGCAGCACTGAGCAGGGCGGGATATGAAGATTCATTTAGTCTAATCCCTTAGCTAAAAAATTGAAAAACTGCCAATTGGATGAATACAAAAATGAACTTCATTTTTCCTTAAGTGACTCAATGTTGCTTCTTAAGGGACTAGTCAACTTAAGGAGGACAGCACTATATTTTCCATTCTGATAAACTTGGGCTAATCTGATAATTTGTCAGTCAGATTCAGAATTTATTACCATTAGTCATGTTTGAGATTTATGTTCAATTCGAGGGAGGGATTTTTATATTCAATGGAAAATGTGTGACCTGTTCTCTGTGCCTCCACTCTACCCTCAGTCAGGGCACTCATATGCAAGGTGATGCTTTGGGCATGATCCAGAGAAAGCAATCCCCTTCTCAGCGGTGGCTTCTTTTTCCTTCTGTGGCTGGAATGATTAAACTCTGAGTTTGGCAGTTTGGTTTCTCACCCAACCAGTCAGATGCTGGCTCTGTCCTGTAGCACACTAATGGTCTATTATGCTCATCTGGGCATTTCAACCATGCATAATTCTAGTGTCAGCATCCTAAAGGGTGAAAACAAGCAGATACAAGTTCACAGTTATAGTCTAGAAGCAAATCTCAAATCCAAGGGGAAACAGTAAGGGGAGATCTTGACCCACCTCTCACCTGTGTTAGTCAGTTTTCCACCACTATAACAAATATCTGAGATAATCAATTTACAAAGAGAAAAGATTTATTTTACCTCAGGATTTAAGGGATATCAGTCCATGATTGGTCAGTCCTGTTGCTCTGGGCCTGAGAAAGCACATCATGGTGCCAGCATGGTACTGGCTCATCTCATGGCTAGCATTAAAATAAATAAATAAATAAGAAAGAGAAAGAGGACCAGCATATCACAATCCTCTTCAGGGCACACCCTTAATGACCTAAAGACTACCCACTTCTTAAAGGTTCTACCACTTCCCTTGTTCCAGGGCACAAGATTTCAATACATGGGCCTTTGGAAGACATTCAAGATACAAACCACAACACCACCTGCTATGTTTTTGACCACTCAGCAGATATATGAAAAGTGGGTGTTTGTTGGTCTCCACATTCAGAAACAGATGTTCCCAACCTTTCCAGAAGTAACACCTTCCCTTTGTTGGGAGACCTTCTGGGGAGGATAAAGTTTAAATCCCTTGAAAACTCTCTTTTTACCTCTATCATACTCACAGCCCAGCTCCTGATGGAAAAGTCTAGTGGGGCAGAGGGAAAGTATTTATTTTAACTAAAAATAAATATATTCCCTTTTGTCCTTGTTTCTGAATTTTCTCCACTATAAGTCAGCACTTCCCATGTAATCAGCAGGTAAAGAATAAGGAAACAACAGTCTATAAAAAAAAGTTATGATGTGATATTCAACACTAGAATTCAGGATTTGAGCCTTTTTATCTCTCCTATATTCTAGACCTTAGAGGCTGTGGATTTACAATTTAACACTACCTACAGGTTTTACTTATCTACATCCTCCACATCTCTATCTCCTCTATCCTTTCTCCAAATTAATGGTGTAATTATCTGCCCAATTTCACTCAATTCAGAAAAGAGAAATTACCAAGGGTACCTCCCTCACTCTTATCAACTATATTCTATCAGTCATTAAAATCCTGTAAATTTCACCTCAGCAACATTATCTCTGTCATAAGCCTTCCTTCTGTCCTTCTATTGTCTTATTTCCAAGTTTCATCACCTTTTGCTGGAATGATTACAATACCCAGTCGGTGAGTCAAAGGAACCTCTCCCCACACACAGTGCCACTGAGCTATCTTCCCAATAATGGGACCAGCTTCTTTCCCTACTTCAAAATATTTCATGCCAGTGGTAACAGCCTCATACTTTAAAAAGGAAAATAGGAAATCAGAAATTTTTCTTCCCTTACAAAGAGAATAGCAATTTTGAAGGAATCCTGAGTCATAGACTTCAAGATTCTGTTTATTCAGACATTGTGTTGTAAATTCCTCCTATTTGCTGATAACAGAAGCTCTAGGAAAAGGAATATCACTAAAGGAGCTAAACAGAGATCCTAGTTGCTAACTAATCAAATCCGGTTAAGATCTAAAGTAAGATTAAATTGCTCATGCTGAATCTGTTCAGTACCTTCAGTGACAGATTTCTTTAGTGTTTGCCTGCCATTTTCCAGTAACAGATAAGAACTCTGTTATTGTCTAATTGTTTTATTAGCCACATTAAAAAAAAAAGCAAAACTTTATGTTTGTCAGTAATACAGGGTTGGGAGATGATCATAAATCACAATTAGCAATTGCTTAGTAGGTAATAAAATTTCTTGTTGTTAATGACCTTATCAATAGTATCATCCCTCTAGTGCTTTACCCTGCCTTTTCTTCATAGTACTTATCACCAGCTTAAAGTGTTGTATTTGTCTATTTTGTCTTCACCAGAAACTGAATGCCTTAAAGGCAAAGGCTTTGTTTCACCAAACTGGGGTACCCAATGCATTTTAATCAGTTGTACACATCTATAGCCCAGAGCCTGGTTCAAAGCAAGCTTCCAGTAAATATTTATTTAAGGTTAAGAGAGAGAAAGTAAATAATAAAAAAGGAAGGGGGACTTCCCCTAGAAACCAGGAATGGCTTTTACATAATGAATTACTCTCTCAATGAAAGCATCTTAATAGTCATCGGAAAAACCCTGGAAGGAGGAACAGTCACTTGTATATGCCCTATTACACAGGTACAGACTGAAACTTTAAGTCCTGTCTCAAGGCAATTTAAAACAAGACAAAAACTTCGAGACTCAACAATCTTAACTCTTTAGGTCAGACCCAAGAAATGTTCTGGCTCCTGTCAGAAATTACCACATTTGGCATGATTATTTCTCTCACAATAAAAGCACAAGAGGCGGCATTAGGATAGAACAGAGTGAATGAATCATTTTCGACTGTAACATTACACTCGGTTTTTTAAATATTTGTATCAGCTACGAGGATAAAGGTTGGAACAAAATAGAGAGCACCACTACCCAGAGCAAATATGGCCGAGAGGGGTTCCCAGCCCGCACCCAAAATGGACGCTGACTGTGACGTTTCCAACCACAATCCTCCACTGGTCCCGCCCCACCAACCGGAACCCCGGCTCCCCACTATGCCCACCCTTCCTTCGTAGGCTTTCTCATGATTGGTTGTTTGTACTATTTACATCTTCTCCGGATGTGGCGTCACTCAGTGAGCCTCGGAGACTGCGCGCGCCAGTAGGGAGTGGGTGGAAGGCGAGGAGGTGGGGTGTGCACGTTTCGCAGGCCCGGAAGGGGAACTGCGTGGAGGAGGTGACCGGGAACTGAGGTACTTCTGCTTCGAACCGACTTGAGACCCTCTCAACACTCTTTAAAGCCCGCTTTATGGGGCGTCTGGGGGGGTGGGGGCTGGAGGCGGCGGCTCCATTGGCTGTCACAGCTAGGCTGCGGGTCAGAATCGCCGTCCTGTGGGTGACCCCCATGAATGAGTGGCAGCCTTGGGGTCCCCGACCAGCGGACAAAAGCCTCCCTTGCTGGTTGCTGCCGCTTGGCAACAAGGTGCTGAGTCATCCAGCCTCCGAGCCTCACTGCCGCGGCCTTGGCAGATAACGGAGCGACCCACACGGGGGCGGGGTGTCGTAGAGTGTGCGCTCACTTTGGAAGGTCGGAGGCTTTCCGTCGGGTTAGCAGCGGAATCTAGTGTACTGGATGGAAGACCGGGCACTGGAGCTCATGCCTTATGTAAGGGGCGGTGGTGTTTTATACAAAATTAGCTAAGGTATTTGTTTAAGAGGTCTAATACCTGTTCAAGGTCACTTTTAACCTGTGGTAGAAGCGGGATTCCCACTCTGGGTGTTACAGGACACCGAAGCCATCCTGCCCCAGTTAGTGGGCTGAGGAAGGTAAGGGTTGAGATGATGTAATGGCATGCAAGTACCAGAAGGTCTTGGTATTTTCCCAAAGGACAGATGTCCAGTGTTGTACACCATTCATAGGTCCAGTGGCAGTGATGGAGACATTCATCTGTTCTAAAGCAAGAGTTTTTAGCTTTGGGGGGCGGGGGCTAGTTAAAACATATTACTAGTTCATTTCTAGAAGTAGACCCTCTAGAAGCAATGTAATACCCAGGAGTCTACATTTTAAGATGCATCTTGACAGTTTCAAAGCGTGTAGTCCCAGGATCAGCTATGTGGTCTGAACACTGTTTTGGTCACGTTTTCTTACGTTGAAGATTCAGAAAATGAGACACAGAAGGATGGTCACTTGCCTCAGATTCACTACAGATCATTGGCAAAAATGGGCTAGTAGCCCAAGTTGGCTTACACTTCTCAGTTGCATTCTTACCTGTCTGTCATAATCATCTTAGCATTGCAGAAAGACATTTACCTGACTTCTTATTGAACACTTCTCTGGTGTAATCTCCCTCAGAGCTAAGAGAATCAAAATTTTAGCATGCTTTTCTTTGAAATCACCATTGTAACATGAGGAAAACCTGAGTAACTGAGTTTGCTTTTAAAGATTAATTACCCTTATTGTAGTTGTAGAAAGGCATAAGTAATAAAGTCAAAATTACATATTTTAAAAGTTATCACAGACTTTAATCATGTTAAAAATAGTAACATCCATTTTGACTTACACATAACTTCTCAGAGTCATACATCCTATTATTGGTCAAATTGGAATTAAAATCTAATTTAGTGGTCCATCCCAAACTGGGTTCTATGGGATAGGTTTCTTAAATTAGAAGAGACAGGCAGAGGCCTCCTCATTGAAAATTAGAGAAGTTGCTTTATTCCATATTTTTTGCCCTACTAAAAGATAAGTTATTCCTTCTATCCTCTTTCTCTTCCATGTCCTTACTTTAATTAATGGATTTTGTTTGGGGTTTTCTGTTTTTTGTTTGTCTTTATAACTAGCGGTTAGATCTGCTTGGTAAACCTGGTGTGTCACCATGCTGGCTGCAAGGTTTGTGTGTCTCCGGATACTACCTTCCAGGGTTTTCCATCCAGCTTTCACCAAGGCCTCCCCTGTTGTGAAGAATTCCATCACTAAGAATCAATGGCTCTTAACACCCAGCAGGGTAAGGATAATTTGAATGTTTTCCTATTGTCTTTTTCTGTCTTTTTAGTGTTTGGCTTCTCTTGATGTCCTGAGATTGGTTTGGGTTGGTTTGTTTGGGGAGATTTTTTGCTGCTTTTAATGATTTACAGGTAATGATTTACAGGTAACGATTTACTAAAAATAATTAATAGTAATAGCCAGCAGGTGGTGCACTCCTGTAATTCCAGCAACTGGAGAGGCTGTGGTAGGAGGATCATAAATTTGAGGCCGGCCTAGCAACTTGGCAAGGCCCTGTTTCAAAGTGAAAAAGGATGGGGGATGGGGCGGGGGTTTGTAGCTCAATGGTACAGTGCTTGCCTAATATGCACAAGGCCCTGGTTTTAATCTCCACGTGGAGGAAAAAAAAAAAAAAAAGGACTGAGGATGTAATCAGTAACAGAGTGCCCTTGGGTTCATTCCCTATTACCAAACAAAAGCGAATACAAAAACAGTAATGTATCTAATTAGATGGTTTTCCCCATCAATTTTCTTTCATCCTGGTTCTTTTTTATTATGTATGAAAAAGGGCTCCTATAGCTTTTCTTTGATTTACATCTCTTGGGGTTTCTCACTCAGAAAATTGAGAGTAAATAGTAAGGGATCAGTAATTACATGGTAGGTGCAACAAGGAAATTTTGAGTGGTGCCTATAACCAAATGCTTAAGAACCCGGAGATATTTTCATATTTTCAGTGAGCCAATGTTATCTTCTTTTTTTTTTTTTTTATTGTAGATGGACAGAATGCTTTTGTTTGTTTATTTTTATGTGGTGCTAAGGATCCAACACAGGGCCTCACACATGCTAGGCAAGCTCTCTGGCACTGAGCTACAGCCTCTGCCCTCCAGTAAGCCAATGTCTTATTAATAAATTAGTAAAGATACTATTTTAGCTCTTATTCAGAGACTGATGAAATCTCTCAGGTTAGAGAGAAGCCCATTTTCTTTTACAACAGAGTTCTCCCCTAGTAATCAAGTGAGTAGGAGTGTAAGTTTTGAACTGTGAGATAATTAAGGAGAATACACAGTAGCTAGAAAGTCAATTTTTCCATCTTGGACTAACTGTTCCAGCATTGCAAAAGAGCCAAAACAAAAGCAGCAGTCATGGCTTCCCTTGACTTCGTATTCAGGAGAAAGACTTTTTTTTCCTTGAACCGATTTTTCAGATAACAGAATATGGCTAATGATTTATTTGTATTTTTAAAAATACTACTAGATTCTCATCTTGAGATTTATAATAATTCTGGGTATATAAATAAAATATGTAATTTATGAAAGGAAATAATTCTGAAACTCAAACCAAGAAGTGTATAATAAATTAGTGAATCACCATGAAGAGGAAGCACAGTTTGCTCCATGTTTAATTTGGTTGAATATTATTGACATTACATTATAGAGAGTATCAAATTTCTTTTAACTATAGAGTTTTTAGTGTAAAGAGAGCCTCTATTTTATTATTAAACATACTGTTTGGGTATGGATAATATATCTTTGTGTATATATATCAGGAGTATGCCACCAGGACAAGAACTGGGATCCGCCGTGGGAAAACTGGCCAAGAACTCAAAGACGCTGCAATGGAACCATCAGTGGAAAAAATATTTAAAAGTAGGTGGTAGTTTTTAGTTTTTAACCTGAAGTATATGATGTTTTAAGAAGTCCACGAATAGCTTCCTAAAAATATCTACAAACCTGTATATATGTGCATTTTCTGAAAGAAAGGTCATATTTCTGTCAAGGATCTAATGATCCAAAACACATTAGTACCTTGCATTGGATTCAGTGGTTCCAGGTTACATGTATTTCTTCCAGGAAAAGTTTTACTTCTACTTTTTTTTTTTTTTTTTTTTAGGAAGAAATATAAAAGATTATTAATATGCCATAATTTTAAAGGTATAGTCTGTTAAGGAAGTTTATTTAACATATAGAATCTTCATTTGAGCATATAATGTTAAGAATATGGCCCCAAAACATACATATTCGGAAAAGCCTAGCTATCTAAGAAGGGACCTCAAACTGCCCATTTGGGACCTTTCAGAAATGAATTACCTTAAATAAAGTCACTTCAGTTCACAGTTTGGATTTCAGCTTTGCTAATTCCATAACTAGATTGTTAATCTTCCCAGTGCTAAATAGTCTTATAAAACATCAGTGTATTACAATGGGAAAAAGCCCTAGTCAATTACTAGGCTGATCCTAGAGAACAAATCATAATTCTATAGCAATAGCATAGTAACGTTCTTAGTAAACAAATTTAAATCAAAGGGAAAGATACTCTTTATGACATCTTTGTCCATTGAGATAGAGTTGACAAGTTAATTGTTGATACTCTAAACAAGAGCATCCTCTCCCTTGACTGTACTGCATAAACACTGATTACATTTTTTTTTCTTCTTCTTTGGTTCTCTTTCTAGATGCCATCTAAGCTTTATCTTTGCTAATACTACTTTAGGACACAGTATAGATGATTATTTATAAATATTTTCTTTTTATCTTTTACTGTCTAAAAATTCCATGAGAACATACCCCCCCAGCTCCTTTTAATAAAGTATTTCACAGAGTCATCTCCACAGTTGTAAATATACTGGAAGACCCCACCAAAATACTGTTGGAATGAGGTTGAAGGCTAATAAAATCTGCCCCCTCCCATTTCTAAATAGGAAAATGCTTTTTCCCATTTCTAAATATGTTGGCCTCAATTTCAAGTTCTCCTGCCTCAACCTCCCAAGTAGCTAGGATTGCAGATGTGAGCTATAGCACCTAGCTCATCCCCCCCCCCCCCGCTTTTTTTTTTTTTAGTGATTATTACACCTTTGTTTCACGGTGTTCTTCAGTATGGTCTCCTGACCTTGAGAACATTTCTATATGTCCACACAAGATAATTCTAGCTATTATGAAGAAATACAGTATATCATTGATGCCCCCCTAATAAATGTCAAGAAGGCTTTACCTCCAGCACTTTAGTATAGTTGAGACATGACAATATTAACTTACATTTTCTCCTGTGTTCTGCAGTTGATCAGATGGGAAGGTGGTTTGTTGCTGGAGGAGCTGCTGTTGGTCTTGGAGCATTGTGCTACTATGGCTTGGGAATGTCTAATGAGATTGGAGCTATTGAAAAGGCTGTGTGAGTAAATTTGTTCCCAGATGATCCCAGAAACCTTCCATAAAGATTCCAATTCTCATTCTTTAATCTTTAACCTTTAGTCACTAGTGGAATGTTTTGTATCCAGTCTTCCTCTATGTATATACATGAATAAAAATAGAATCACTTTTTGCTTTTTTGGCCTATATGTATTCAAATCCAAGTAAACATCTTTTACCAAGGCTATACATGTTTAAGCAAAGAGAAAATATGTTGCTTTTTAGGTGTGCCAAAAGTTTATGTTTTATATTTTTTAATCTTTATAGTAACTTCAAGTTATACATAATTACTTTCCATGATAAGTGAAGTGAATACAATTGAGAATATTAAAGTGATTTATTCTAATGTCACCGAGCCAGTGAATGATTCAACCAGAATTCATATCCCTAACTAACTATGTCATGTTTCTTACAGAATTTGGCCTCAGTATGTGAAGGATAGAATTCATTCTACCTATATGTACTTAGCAGGAAGTATTGGTTTAACTACTTTGTCTGCCTTGGCAGTGTCTAGAACGCCTGCTCTTATGAACTTCATGATGAGAGGCTCTTGGGTGGTAAGTCAGCTTTTATTTTTCTTCTAAGTGTAAAGATCAAAAGATTAGATGAATTATACTGGGGTAGTAAATGGAAGTATACAGTTTTAGGAAAGTTGTAGTTCAAATGATTATATGACTCTTTAGTACAGCTGAGATTAATAAGGAAGTACATTCTTAGCTGCTATTCTTTGTTGAGTATAAAGCATTCTGTGCTATTAAGAGTAGGATAGTGCTGCCACTGTTATTCCTAAGCTTCTTGGCCTTATGTAAGATTTTATGTTCATTGAATATTTCTTGAACGCTTGGATTTTTATACACACCAAAATAAGATTTCAGATGGGGGCCTCTTCACACTATTTAGTATAAGCTGAACTGGACTCCATGGTATGGGATATGTAATAAAAAGTAGAAAGCACAAAAGTTAATAGAAAGACTGTATCTATCTTGGACTCTTAGAGCAGTTCTGTGAAAGAGACATTTCATCAGAGCTATTGAAAGTTAACATATTTATTTGATTTTTAGAAAAAGGTTAAGTGTAATCCAGCTTTACCAAACAACTTGAATAAAGAAGAGATAGGAAAATCTAATTTGAAAAGGGGCTTACAATCCCAGTAAGAGTAAAGTTTCATGTGTTTAAGGTGTGGAGTGTAAAGAAGACATGGTTAGAAAGAGTACGTTTGATTTCTAAGCTAAGGTGATTACCTAAGCCATTGAAGGCCATTAAAGAGACTAAAAAAGCAAAAATATGGTTTGTATTTGAATCTTCAGAATTGATGTGGAAGAGACCTGAAACAGGTATACCAACTTTGCCTTTATAACCTCTGAAACGTAGGATAACAACCTTAACTACAACAGTAAATGAAACTAAGGGAAGAGATGAGAGAGGTTATGTAGTACTTAACCAGTTCCCTCCGTCAGGAACCCAAATCCATCTAACTTTCAGATTTGTGGTAGTTCCATTATATTCTACTTTCTAAGAAGAGAACTATTTATGGTATCATTACCATTTGGACACTTAACATAGTCTAGGATCATGCATATCATGAATCTCTCAGCCTAGAGGTTCATGAATGCACAGTGAACATGGTTAGTCTCACCAGCAATGTCAGTTTGAATCAAAGGTGAATAATTTAAAACAATACTTTTGTAATAAAACACAAAATATTTAAATGTACATAAAATTTTAGGCCTTAAAATAAGACTTAAAGAAGTTTTGAGCTGCAGCTGTACCCTCAACCCTCTTTGGTCAAAAGATTATTCTACTCTGCTTTCAAGGATAATTAAGTAAAATCGTTGGGCAAATCAAACACAGGTGCTACAGTAATGAAGATGTAGCCTTTTGGAGATGAGATAAAGTGAGTTTGCCCCAAGTGCTTTGGAATAGAGAGGCATCTGGCACTGCTTTAGGGCAGTCAAAGTGCCTAATAGAAAAAACTCAAGTTCAGAAACTCAGCCTTATAGCAAGGAGGTGTACGTAGGCCCAGTAGACACCAGTCAGTGTACCTGGAATGTAGAATGTAGAAAGGTAAAAGGCAAAAAATGAGACTGAATCATGAAGGACCTCTGAAGAAAATAAATGTAATTTTAGTAAAAACCCTGAAAATGTTATGCATGGAGGCAGCGTGAAGTTTTTGGTAATTGTCTCTCCATCGGAAAATTTTCTTCATTAATTGGGGTTTTTTGGTCCTCTGAAAAAACAGCTGTTATATCGTAGGCTGAAAATTCTGATGCCCTTGGGTTAGACAGACAATACAGATGAATAAGGAGGCCTGGTATGGCCCATGGGATTATAGGCATCTAAAAACATTTAGATTTTAGGAATAGTTGATCAAACAAAGCATATCTGCTGTCTGATTTTATCCAAAGACGCATGTTTGCAATCTCTGCCTTAAGTTCCTTGAAAATGGACTCACTCTTATTCCTATCACACACGTTTCTTCTTGTCATAACACAACATTTAAATGTTACAACCTTGGAAATCACCTAAGATAGGCAAAGAAAAGGAATGATGACAAATTCAGCCACAAACCTGCAGGTACAGAAATGTGGGGTCTTATATCTCATTGTTTTCCACATGTTATGACATTCACCTTCAGTTTTTCAGACTCTTTTAAAAATTATTTCAAGGAAATGTGTATATATATATATATATATATATGTGTGTGTGTGTGTGTGTGTGTATAAACAGACATGTATGTTGCATAGTAAATATATGCGTTTATAAAGATAGAGACATGTATATTTCACATGCTATTTGTGTTATATTAGAATATATATTTTAATCAAAAATAATTATTCTGTGGTTTTTGAAAGGATTTTGTTAATTGTTAAAAGATGTTGGTGCCAGTCCATTCTCCACTTGTATACTTGAAGCTACAGAACCTCATATATAGCAGGAGGAGGCATTTCTCCTAACTTAACCAAAACTGAAATAGACCATTGCCTTAATGTGCTGGGAAAATATAGAATGCCATTTATCCTTTATAAAAACTGGTTTATTAGAAGTGCCTAATTGTATTTGAAACTTATGGTGTCAGATATTTATAAACATATTTATTTTTATTTAAAGATCTGGTGTTTCTTTGTGTGTTTTTTCTTCAATATATTTTAGACAATTGGTGCAACCTTTGCAGCCATGATTGGAGCTGGAATGCTGGTACACTCCATATCATATGAGCAAAGCCCAGGCCCAAAACATCTTGCTTGGTTGCTACATTCTGGTATGTTCTGTTTTTAAATTGTTACTGAACAACCTTGAAAACTGTGCCCTTTTTAAGTGGCTCTTCACAGTTGTAAATGATTGTTGTAAATGTCAACACAACTAACATAAGTTAGTGAAATGGTATATGTAGAAAACAAAATTTTCTGTAGTCATTACTGGTTACATTATTGCTTAACCTTTGCTTTGAAAGGTTGTTTCTGATACCAAGACTTTAAGCCACCCCAGTATTAATTTCCTGTAGCAGTCTAGTATGTGCATAGATTTACCTTTGTGTATCGTATCCAGTGTCAGGAGGATTTCAAATCTGATACATATCTTCTGAGATCCCCTTTTGTCTGGTATTTTTAGAAAAAGGGAAAAACTGAAGGTATAGAAAGTTGCTAAAATGTTTGTTGCCAATTACAAAACTGATGGGAATCCTAAGAGAAATGTCACAGGTCGAAATTTTTATCCAGTTATCTTTCCTAGAACAAAAGGTGTTTTTAAATTAGCCATCATCATGAAATCCAGTATGCCTTATTACTTATTCATACCTTATTACTTGATCTAAAAGTGGTGCTCTTGCCCAAGAGACACGCTAGTTTTGAAAATTCAGCATGAAGATAGGTAGCACTTGCCTGTTCTATGTAAGATAAACTACATTTAACAAAAGGGTAACTTCTACTCAGCACTTGACTAATGCCTTATCCAGGACTTTTTTTCTCAACGAATTACATTTGCATCACCTTTGTTCTTTAAATTAATAATGCTTTCCACTATAATTTTTATGAAGATGTTTATAAATATCTGACATCTAAAATAATTTTTATAAGCTGTGATAGCATTCTCTAGTACACAAATAATAACACTGTCCTGTAAGTTCCTGTATTTTCCACTTTCCATCATAACACTCTTGCTCTTATTTTACTGTATTCCCTTTTGGCAGCACTAATTTTCATTTTTGTTTTAAGCCTTTTTACTTTAATTCTTGAATCTATAATTTTGTAAAAAACTGATAGTGGGTTTAGATCCAAATAGTGAGCTACTTGGAATTTTTATAAAGTTAGGTTAATGTTTGTTATAGGTTGTCACTGACTAGGAAATAATGTTAATGTAATAGTAGAATTTGGATAGCCACAGGTGTGGGTTGTGGAATTTGGAGGGTAGTATTATCTAAAGGGAAAACTTTTTATAATATTGCTTAAAACAAAGGCACAATATTTTAAGATAGTACATTCAATATGGCATTTGTTCTTTGGTGGTTATTTAGTAAATACTTAACAAAAACTTGCTCTTCCTCCAGGTGTGATGGGTGCAGTAGTAGCTCCTCTGACGATATTAGGGGGACCTCTCCTTATTAGAGCTGCATGGTACACAGCTGGCATTGTGGGAGGCCTCTCCACTGTGGCCATGTGTGCCCCCAGTGAGAAGTTTCTGAACATGGGAGCACCCCTGGGAGTAGGCCTGGGTCTCGTCTTTGTTTCCTCACTTGGTAAGCTGCTATGCTTATCATTTTTAGTACTTGGTTCTTATGTCCTGAAATACGAAACACTCAAATATTATAATTAAGAGTCATTCTTTAAAAGTTGTTTTAAAAGTTTATGCTAATTTGGTTGGGTTTCATTGATGTAAAAAAAAAATCTTATTGATTTTATAAGATAAAATCTAAAATGGTTTAGAGAACATGAAAATTGCTCTGATACAGGAATCTTCCTATGATATGGGCAGGAGACCCATTGGAGGAATGAATGCCATGGATTTTTGAACAAGTATAAGTAACATTAGAACATATACTCACTTGTCTTATTGTTCAGTATACCAAAGGTATTTGAGTAATTAAATTATTAGTCCAGTTATAATAAATTCCTTTTTTAACAAATCTTAATTTATTTTATTATTTTATTAATTAATTAATTAATTTATCTTTAAATTTTGGTTTCAGGGTCTATGTTTCTTCCACCTACCACTGTGGCTGGTGCCACTCTGTACTCAGTGGCCATGTATGGTGGATTAGTTCTTTTCAGCATGTTCCTTCTGTATGATACTCAAAAAGTAATCAAGCGTGCAGAACTAGTACCAGCATATGGATTTCAAAAATATGATCCCATCAATTCGTAAGTAGTCTTTACCATTGTTACTGTTATGGTGTTTTGGGGGTTTTTTTGTCTCTTTTGTTTATGGCTTTGTTAGTTTCTTAGAGTAGTACCATAACGAAATATCACAAGCTGATAACTTAAACAACAAAAATTTATTCTCTTACAGTTCCAGAGGCCAGAAGTATGAAATTAAGGTTGGTGCCTTTTGAGGCCTCTAAGGGAGAATCTGTTCCATGCCTCTCTTAGCTTTTTGTTACACTGGCAACCGTTGGCATTTCTTGACTTTTGTAGATACATCACTCCAATCACTGAACTTGACTGGCATTCTCCCTAAATGTCTCTCATTGTCTCTTCTTAAAAGACAACCAGTCATATTTAGAGTAAAGGCCCATCCTACTCCAGTATGGTCTCATCATAACTTATATCTTGGTTACATCTTCAAAGACCATATTTCCAAAAAAGGTCATGTTTGCAGGTACCAGGATTGGGCTTCAACATATCTTTTGATGAAACACAGTTCAGCCAACATCAATGACTTTATCAAATTTTACCATTTTATTTCTGTTGCAGTTTTATCTCCTGTCTCTTAATAAATGTGTGTGTATCCAAAAAACTAATCATTTTGCAACTAAGTGTAATATCTATATACTCGTCCAATTCAAAGTATTTTACCTGTTTTTGTTAATTAGGCTTAGGGTGCAACAATGAGCTCTTCATCAGTTTTTTGGATAATATATATTTGACAGACTTTAGAACTAAAGAAAAGGTAAATATTAATCACATATTTTTGGAAAATACATAATTGACTTGGAATTTTTAAAGGATGAGTATCATTCTAAAAATTAGATATTCTTCATCATACAGGTTGTATTTTGAAGATATTGAACTTTTGTTGACATTTAGTATTATATATTCTCTTTTTCCCCCTTTGGATTCTACCAAACTAGTTTATTTTATTTTAAAAAAATTTCTAGAATTTCATGAAGTCTGTCACATTCTTAAAGTAATTTGTTTTTCTGTATCTAAAAATAAAACTTAATGTAGTGGTTTAAAAATTGTTGCTGTAAAGCTTACAGATTGGAGCAGTTTTCCTTAGGGGATTAGGGTAGGTGTGTTATATTTTAAAATGCTAGACTTGTGTCTAGCAAGTTTTTAAAATAAAGGTGTTTTTTTGGTTTTGTCTTGATTATTTCATTGTCTGTCACCCAGCCTATTTTGCAGTAAGCTGTACTCCTAGCAGATGGTCAGAGAATAGACTAACGGTTTTAAAAACTGCCTATAATATTTTAAAAGATTGGTATATTACAAGGAAACCTTGTATTTCCTAATTTAGGGCTTCTGTTGGCAATTAAACATCATATTTTTAACAAATTTCTATTTCATGTATTTAGAACAGATAATGAATATTGCTTTTTCTTTTACATATTAAAAAAGCTTTAGAATTGCATCATTTATAATGGGCATAATTTTCTTTCCTAGGATGTTGGGAATCTACATGGATACACTAAATATATTTATGCGAGTTACAAGTATGCTAGCATCTGGAGGCAACAGAAAGAAGTGAAGTAACAGCTTCTGGCTTCGCTACTGAATCAGATGTCTTGCTTGTTTAACAGCACATATTTGTCACATAGTTTGTACAAGCAGCTTTCCGTGATGTTTAGAAGTTAGGAACATATGTTGTCAACATGTTTAAAATGTTCCAGTAATGTGATCCTTCAGGTTTGCTTTTTCTTCTAGAGAATAAATTCAATAGTTCTCTTTCAAATAAGCATATACATTTCCAATTTTCATTTTTAAAATACTATAACAAAATATGAAATCTAAGGTTTGTGTTATAAGAATTTAAGCTTTTAAGTTTATTGGGTTAAGTTAGCAAACTCATGTTTGCCTGTATATTTGGGGGGGGATGCAGAATGTTGAAAATGTGGGTTTTGGTATAGAGACCAGAGAGAAGTAAAAGGTCATCTGCAGTCTTTTGTTGAATACTCGTATGTCTTAGCTATGTGATCATGGGAAGCCAGTAAGAGTCATCTAGGTATTTGGAACAGTTGCTATTTTCCCATGTGTCTTTGAAACAGAGGTGATTAAATCTGCTCTGCTTCTCATTGCTGTCTTTACATTGTGGATATAATGATTGGCTTCTCATTGTTAGGGCAATCCAGAGTGTTAATCATAAGGAGAATTCCTGATAGAATTATGTGAGTTTTACTTTTGAATCTTTTGTTTCAAGATAAAATATTTATTCATAACATGAAACTTGATGCTTTTTTTTTAAGTACACAAAAGATGTGTTTATAATTGCTTGTCTCTTCAAACTCAGGAGCCTTTTTCAGAAAAGTCTGTTGCTTACACTAGAGATTATGAAAGCAGTTTTCTCATAAAACTGTTGGTTTCTTGCATTCCCTCTGAGACTAATAAGCACTTAACAAGCAAAGCAAAAGTAGTGTTTGTGAAACACATGAATCAGACTTATAGTAGGGAAAGTGCTTCGTTAGTGTCCACTAGCAGTTTTCTTTCTGTCCTGCATAAACCACTACTTAGCTTTTTTGTGATTATAAGTTTTTTGATACAAGAGTTATTTTTGGAAGTCTTTAATGAATGGAAAGAAATATGTATGATTATTGAGATGATTGGTTTTTGAGAAATATTTATTACAGTAATCCAGAAATAACTATTTTAACCATCTCAAAGTATATAGGATGCTTATTTCTGAAATAATAAAGGTTTCAGCCAGATGGTAATTGGTCTGCTTTTTCCAACTAAACCACATGAACACCATTTTAATAGGGATTTATTTGTTCAAAACAGCAACATAGGCGGTTGCTAATAGTACTTGTACCTCGTCTGTCTCTATTTTGCTATTGCAGCTTCTTAACCCTTATTTCTTATGTGACTTGACAAGTTTCTTAACCTTTCTTTGTTTAGTTTTTCTGTTAAATGAAGGTAAAGCCTGCCTCACAGAGTTAAGGTTAAATGTGCACAAACTTGGTAAGCATTGTATAATTATTAATTGCTGATGCTGGTTTGTTAGTTTGTTTCCCTAAATAAAAATTATAGATGCCAAATTTCCCTTTCCCCATCCAATATCAATGTAATTTTAAAGTGAAATATCAAAGGGCCTATTGTCTTTAGTCACATTTTAGAACGGAAGTTTACATCCTTATTTTAAAATCCAGATGGTTTAATTTCAACAATGATAGCAGGCAAAAATTGATGTAGAATGTAATGTTGTTGTTTTTTTAATTTAGCGGCTTAGTATTTTATTACAGTACTTTTTGTAACTTTATCAAGACAGTGAAGACTATATAAAATAGAAAAGTGAGTGATATAAAATGTGATTATATATCATAGCTCTAAAATGATAACTAAAAAAAAATCTGGCTTCTTTACTCCTGTTAACATGCAGAGTTCATTTCCCCTCATCCACACGGAAGAGTATATAGATCTGAAAATTGATAGGCTTTAGGCAGAAAAATAAAATTAGCATTTTACATTTTCAGACATGTCTTTTGAAGTGTTAAAGGATAACTGAGATCTGTGGTTTAAAAGTCACACAAAATATAAAAGCCCTTTTGGTTGCTTGAAGGGTGTCTAATGAGCATTCAGTGGGAAGACATGAGTGTGTAAGAGGGGAGGCTTATGAATAAAGTAACTGCCTTCTGAAGCATAGCAGCCCCACATAAACAGCCACAGTCCCGGCCACTGGATGAGTGTCTTGGCAGTGAGCACTATTAAAATGACATAAAGATTCAGAGGAAATTTTCACAAGAAAATACAAACAAGCTAGCCACGCCCAATTACCTATACACATGTTGACTAGGCCAGTTTCAGCAGTGCAGAATGCCTCCCAAACAGGAATTTACTGGTGGGCAGTAACCAGGTGGGATTTACTGTTAGAAGACAGCTGGCCCTCCTGACCTTTGGGAACGCAGTGTTGGAGACAGAAACAATGTTAGGTGGGGAATCTCATGCCCTAATAGAACACTGGTAATCTTCACCTGAGTCATCCTTGAGAGATCAACATTTATTATGCACTCTATTAAGTAATAGTAAACCATGGAAAATAGCAACAAATGATTCCATGAATCAAGGCAAAGTCATTGAGAAACTACAAAAGGATTATTTGGAAAATTGCAACAGGACAGAGGAAGAGGCAAATGTGCCAAGAGCCCTTGGGAACATTATGTGTCAATATACAGCACAGAAGGGAAGGGTTGATGCTTGGGAAGGAGAATGGCGGCCAGGCCCTACATGCAGCATGATAGGTCGTGTCCTGACCTACTTCACAGAGAGCTTACCCCCTCTAAAGGACCCTGACTAAATTCTGTTATTAATTGCTGATTCTGGTTTATTAGTTTGTTTCCATAAATAAAAATTATAGATGCCAAATTTCCCTTTCCCCATCCAGTATCAATGTAATTTTAAAGTGAAATATCAAAGGGCCTATTGTCTTTAGTCACATTTTTAGAACCGAAGTTTTTACATCCTTATTTTAAAATTACCCCTTCCGAAGGACTCTGACTAAATTCTGTTTGTGCTTGAAAATGCCCTCCAAGACTGCTTATACGTAAGCTCAAGTCAATTAGTGTCACCCGCAGAAATCACCTGCCTCATTTAAATAGAGCAGTCTAAACTGGAAAAATTATATTTTTCACTGTGGTAAATTGTCAGGGGAAACTCTGTCTTTGGTTAGAAAATGGAGAGTTGTGTATCTTTTTCAGTATAATATAGCTGCCATTAAGTAAATTTTGTAAAAAGGAAAGTACATATGGAGAGAAAGTCAAAAATCATTAAAACATTATAACATCTCAGATTTGCTGGGCAAGTTAGCACACACCTTCAATACCAGCAGCTCAGGAGGCTGAAGCAGGAGGATTGCAAGTTTAAAGCCAGCCTTGGCAGAAGCAAGACACTAAGCAACTCAGTGAGACCCTGTGTCTAAATAAAGTAAAAGACAAACTAGGGCTGGGGATGTGGCTCAGTGGTTGAGTGGCCCTGAGTTCAATCCCTGGTATCCCCACCACCACCACCAAAAGAAAAATTTCAGAGTTGAGCTTATGGAAAGATCCAGGAAAACAAGATGTTGCTCCACTGTAATACTGGACCCAGAGCCTTCAAGGCCCTACCCTTATTCCTCCAGCGGAGTAGAAGTTTGCCGAAAAGCTACACAGTTCAAGCCGCACTACACACATCTACCGCCCCTGCCTGCTGCCCCCACACCTGCTGTGGGGGTGAGAATAGGAAACAAAGCAACACTTCTGGGAAGCCTGCTGCCAAATAATACAGCATTAGAACAGTCACTGACAAAAGGTCCATTCCAAACCTTGCTATTGTCCAGCCCCAAGTGCTGGCAGAAGCAGAAAACCTTGGCACCCAAGCTCCTGTCTGCACACCCTCCCTTCTGCTGGGCTATTGCAATTGGTGAGCTTGTCCTCTCACCTTTCTCCATCAAATAATTGGATTGGCATCAGTTATTCAGACCTGAATTTCAGTGTGTGCGCACACATGTGCCCCACACACTTTTCCTTTTAACTGTGACAAGGAAGTCATTCCCCACCAAAGAAGTATCAGATATCCTTGAGCACAAGTAGGTGGTTGAGTATTTTCTGGAGACAGGTTTTCATTGAAAAAGGGAGTGAGATCCAGCATTTCCACTTCTAGGTATATACTAAAAACTTGAAATCAGTATGTCAAAGAGGTATCTTCATACCTATATTCATTGCAACATTATTCACAAGCTAAATGTGTGTCAGTGGATGAAAGGATAAAGAAATTCACACATACAATGGAATATTACTTTGCCTTGAAAAAAGTCTGTCCTTGCAACAACATGGATGGCCCTAGAAGACATGTTAAAAGAAATAAGCCAGTCAACAAAAGACAAAAGTCATATGTCCTCTTATATGTAAGATCTAAATCAAACTCAGAAACAGAGAATAATGGTATTTATCAGGAACTGGGGAGAGGGTAGATGAAGGCATTTTGATTAGGTTGCAGTTAGGAATATGTTAATTAGTTTGATTCAATCATTCCCTCACTGAACCTAATAATTACATACAATCACAATTTGTTGTAAAATAAAATACATTTTTAGCATATTATGAGAGAATTAATTCTTCAGAAAATGTAAATCTAAGTCAATGGTGACTAGAAACGTTTTTTAAAAAAAAAAATCAAAATATTTTTAAATCTTGAAATGGTATTGAATCTTGGATAGGAATTAAATAAAATATCACTATAGCATCTCGGGGTCAGAATGACTATTCAGCATGTTGAAGTCTTTTATCCTGAACTGTTATGATAATAAACATTCTGGGGTTGGCAAAAAGGGAGGGAAAATCTCGGCACCCTCCTTTCTGGAAATTGACCACATAATATTACAAAATAAATAAATTTCCCTACAGTCAACATTTTAGTATACCAGTCTTGTCATCTAAAACATAGTAGCACTCTGGTTAGAGCCTGGGTCATGTGACTGTAAAGGCTGTGCTTTGCACAAGAATAGGGGAGGCAGGGAGACAAAAATTGTCTTATCAGCCTGCTGGTGCCCCATACCAGCCAAAAACATGGGGTGGAGTAAGGGGGAAAAGCCCAAAAGGCCCAGAAAGACAAAAGGTGAAAGCTAAAGGGTTATTTCTATCAGGGAGTCAAAGACTATGGCTTCACAGGTGCTCCAACACCAATATGGAGTGGCCACGGAAGAATGGAAAAGCCAATCAATGCCTTCTAGTCTCCCCACAAGCCTTTGTGATATGGTGGAAATCACGATGTTCCACCTGTAGGTGGCCACCAAGGCCAGGCAGAATAACCCCACAGCAAAGGCTGTAGGTGGACAGGGTTAGGGGGAAGGGAGATGTGAATAACAATGGGAAGATTTAAAGCTCCAGTGAAAGCAAAGGGGTCAGCAAGGGGCCAGATGCCTCATTCACCAGCCTTGACCACACAGCAGGACGCCCAGAGGCAAGCAAAACCCAGTAGATTGGAGGTTATGAGGAAGTTCAGATTAACTGTAAAAAGTAGAGGACAGTCTCCTCTTTCAGGGGGGTGTGGAGCACAATATGGGGTGGAGTGTAAGCTAAACATCCATGTTGTAGGTTATTTCCTGGAACTCAGGGGAGAACCACGGTTTTGTAGTACACAGACCTGGCTGCAGTTGAGAAATTCCCAAGACCTTTTTTGCAAAGTGAAGGGAAACTTCATTTTCCTTAAGACAAGATAGAAGCTCCTGCCTCCCTCAAACAGGAAGGAAATTCAGTGAGAGGACAAGCAAAGGATAGTGTCCAGGACCTAGTCCCACCCTCCCTTCAGAGCCGATCTGCAGTTTGCCAGGCAAATAAAGGAAGGAGAGTAAACTCTGGTCCATTATAGGATCCATAAAACACTCGGACAGAGAGTGTTTCACCCAAAACTGCAGTGTAGGACACGGGGCAAAAAATGCTCTAACCATAAAGGGTGGGAACATTACAGGCAGCATCCTCACTGGTCTTAGAAATGGCAAATTTGACTTGAACTGTTTTCCTTCCTTGTAAAATCTCTAGAATTTTAAGTGCTTGTCTGGAGACTTCTTTCTCAGGAAGGCTGACAAATTTTCAAAATCATCTTTGGAAATCATTCAAAGCGTCAAATTTGAGTAGCTTTTTGGTACCTAAACTGCATGTGCTTAAAACTAGCAGGTGTTCCCGTTAAAATGCTTCTCATTTTCACCTCTCCCAGCTCAACATGAGATTCTGAATATTCTAAAAAGCCAGAGGTGTTTCTTCCTTTTTAAAAATAAGAAGTTGACAGCTATCTTTGAAATGTTAATAGCAGGTGAAAATCTGTGAACATCGATTGTCCCTGAGGAATGGGGTTGAGCATGGAATTTACACTTTATACTGGGTGTTATTTAAATTAACGTGGGCCTGGATTGCTTCAGTAATTTTCTGTGAGCCTTTAGAAAGCAGAATTCTGACAAATGAGTCCCTTTTTCCACTGAAATGTACAGTCCCAGAGAAACCTGCAAATCTGTGACTGGTATGTGTGAGTGTATGAGGACTAGAACCCCTGAAGATAACTGATTTCTCCTGCCCTTAGTGGACAGTGCCCTTAGCATTCTGTTCTGTAAGGAGGAAAAAAACCTGTGGTATGAACCCGAAGTCTATTTCCAATTCCATAGCTGAATGGCTGCCAAATACTAGGAAAGTTATCCAAATCCCAGTTTAGTTGGTCAGTAGGTTACAGACAAATCTCTTCACTTCCCTAAGAGTCCACTCCTAATTTCTGTACTCCCCAAGAGATTAGAGTTCATGTTTAGGAGTTGGCCTTAAATTCTTAGCTGCCCCTCTGCCCGCTGGACTGTTCCCTTCCCCTCTAATGATGGTTTGCCCAAAACAATAAGGGACTCTTCCAGTAGTACCTGTTACAACAGGTGACAATATAAGTGGCAGCCCAAGGTATGCGGCTGCTCAGAGAACTCGGTGGCAGCACTCCCAAACAACCCCAGATAAAATATGAAATTAGTAAAACAGTAGTACTATCCTTAATGTGGATCATGGATATAGTCCTAATCTTAGGAAACACCATTAGGAAACTGGCAGTTTATTGCAATCTAAGTAAGAATAGAGTGTTGGCAGGCACATGCATCCTCAAGAGAAGTCCCACCTTCTGACTCTCTCTTCTTCCAACAGTGGCTGCCCCCAGTATCTCCTGGACACCAGCACTGGTTCTGTCCCTGGTAAATTCCCAGGTTCTTCCTGCTGGAATCCCCTGACATGGCCACTGCACATTCAGCATAGCCATCAGAATTCAGATAACAGGCCACAAAGGGAATCAGGCTGGGTAACTAACAAGGATGAGGTCTAGTTCGGAAGCTTAACTGCCCCAACCAGTTTCTTTGTGGGGATTGACTTTAAAGCTTTGCAAACATATAAAAGCATACGGGATGGCTGCCAAAATTGCCCCTAGCCATTGACTTGCCCGTTGAGCTGTTAAGCATGTGGATTAAATTGCTTCTCTAACCTGCAGCAAATGAGAAGGAACAGGGAATAGAAGGGCCATAGATTAGGCTTCAACAGCAGGAAATCATCTGACTTGGCTGCCAGGAACCAGGGAGATCCTGGAGATTTGAACAGACGATGCCATCTTCCCACATGCCTTTCTAGTCTGGGAACCACCATCATTTCCTTAGTTAGAAGGACATGATTCTTAAGACAAAGGACAGATGGCCATCCCATTCCAAGCATAAACGCAAATATGCGTGTGCACTCATGCCAGCTGTGTGTATGTCTTTACTTGCTGGCTTCCAGAAAGGAGCTCCTGCAGGCTGGCCCATCTTCTCTCCAGCCACACAAAATTTATATTGCTTCTTCAGCCTGGGACAGCCTCTTCCCGCCCCACCCCGACCCATGCTCAACAGGAAACCCCCTCGGACACATTTTCAATAAAATTACTGTCATTCCTCAGGGATCCTGCTGTCCATTCACCAGGCCCTGTATCACCATAGTCTCTGCATCTGGGGGAAAGAGCATGCTAAGAGGTAACAGTCACAGCTTATGTGACCACTGCTGTTCCAGGCGTCATGGATGATTCACAAGGAGGAGACTCAAGCTGGATCTGGAAGGACAGGCAGGAGCTAGTTCAGGAATAGGGGCTTAGAGTACAGCCCAGGCAGAGGCTTGGCAAGGTGCATAAGAGACACCCACTCACTGTACATTATAGGCGCAGGGGCACCCAACTCTATCTTTTTAGGGGTCTGGGGGTACTGGGGATTGAACTCAGGGGAACTCAACCACTGAGCCACATCCCCAGCCCTGTTTTGAATTTTATTTAGAGACAGGGTCTCACTGACTTGTTTAGTGCCTTGCTATTGCTGAGGCTGGCTTTGAATTCACGATCCTCCTGCCTCAGCCTCTGGAGCACTGGAATTATAGGTATATGCTACCACACTGGCAGCACCCAACTTGCCCCTTAATGCCAGGGTCTTGCATGTGCTCAGGCAACCATGCACCATTATTAAAGGGACATCCAGAGACCATTCCTGATGGAAAAGGAACTCAAAGCGTTCACACCATCAGTCTCTCCCCAGCTGAAAGACCCCTATACCTCCTCTTTTCATACCTTAGCCAATCCAACACCTCACCTCTAGCAGCCCACCATGACCTGACTCATCATGCTATCCCGCCCCCATCCCACTTCCCACTCAATCTAGCCCATCTCTACAAAACTGCCTCCTCCCCAACTCCTTCACTGTACAATATCCCTCACTAGCCTTTGTCATGGACAGCACTTAGGATCCAGTGTGGTAGTCACCTGTCTGCATGGCTGCCTCCACCAAAGAAGTCACCTGAGGCCAGACACAGTGTCTCTGTGTTCCTGAGGCCCAAAATGTGGCCCAGCTGGTGGTACATGTCCAGTGAATGGGTAACCAATGAGCCTCCTGCACCCATGGCCAACTTCCCCATGCCAATCCTGGTTGGATACTTCCCTCCTCCATGCCTTTCAGGCTAGCCCTATACCTGAAGTACCCTATCATTTTATCACCATATGAAACAATTATCCCGCACCTGAATAATTTAACAATAGTGCAACTACTCCTTGGGTTTTTGTTTTTTGTTTTTTGGTTGGGGGTACTGGAAATGGAACTCAGAGGCATTCAACCACTGAGCCACATCCCCAGCCCTATTTTGTATTTTATTTAGAAACAGCGTCTCACTAATTGCTTAGAGCCTCACTAACTTGCTGCAGATGGCTTTGAACTCTCAATCTCTGTGCCCATTTTACAGCTGGATGCATACTCAGAGATATTCAACAACAAGTTCAAGGTCACATTGCTGATAAATGAAGGAGTAAGGATTCAAACCCAGGTTGTTTGGCCATCCCTGAGGCATTGCAAAGGGTTTTATGGTCCTTATCCCAGCTTCATCTGAGGAATGAGCAGGAAGACATGCATATGATTATTCCATATACTAAAAGTTAATGTTCAACCCTAGGAAGTGGCTCTCCCCCTATAACAGGAGTTTCCTGCTCTGACCACTGAAACCAGATCAGGGAGCTCAGGGGCTAGGCATTTACAGTTGTCTGTGTTACAGGTCACTAAATGCTCCTGACTTCTCAAAAAACTGAAAGTTTCCTCTTGGGAGGAGCTGATTGTACTCTTCAGGACTTTCAGTGCTGCTGGTGCCCTGCCCATTGGAAAACGCCTCTCCCTGTCACTCTCTATAAATGCCGTAGTGGCCCTGAGGGAAGCCTTCTGCAGCACAGCTCCAGCTGAAGACTTGAGACTCCAGTCACCTCACCATGAGGCTTCTAATACTTTCCAGCCTGTTCTGTATCCTGCTTCTCTGTTTCTCCATCTTCTCCTCAGAAGGTAGGGCTGCCCCCCTGGGGTGCTAGTACCTGAGGTACTACCTGAATTCTAGTTTCTAGGAAGTTTCCAAACAGGAACTGTTGGAGTTCAGGCTTTGGCAGGCAATCCTGCACAAGACAGGCTCTTGCTCCTGAACCCATGCAGTGCCTCTATCCATAGTTAGCACCAAACAGGTGGCTTTGGGGCTTCAGGACCTACAATCTCTTTCAATAGCTCCAACTCCCCCAAAAAAGACAGCCTAGGTGAACCATCGCGCTTACATGCAAACCCAAGACCTCCCAGCTAGATTGCTGCACGTGAGTCCAACCTGTCTAGAAAATCTGGAGCCACTCTGTTGGATCTGTAGCATGGCTGGGACAGAGCAAATTAGTGCTGAATGAATAATTAATTAGTTGACTATCTGAATTTGAACATCCCAAACATCTTGCACAGGCAGATGGGATGAGGGTATGTATGAAATGGGGATAGATATGGGGCACATTTATACATGTTCAGAAGTGGGGAGCATGGTCTTTCCACCCTTGTGGATGTGAATATTTAGCTCCCCTGCCTTTCTTCATTTAGATAGCTGAATATTTGGGGCTTTTTCTCTTACCTGATACTCTAGAAACTACCAAGTTTGTTTTTTTTTTTTTTTGTCTCAATGGTTTTGGTTATTTCAACATTTATTAGAGACAGGGATGTAGAAATATGTAAAGGGGAGAAAAACACCCATGATTTCTTGATTCAAGAATAACCATGTTCTGGCCACGAATGGTGGTGCACACATGTAATCCCTGCAGCTTGGGAGGCTGAGGCAGGAGGATTGAGAATTCAAAGCTAGCCCCAGCAACTTAGTGAAGCGCTAAGCAATTCAGTGAGACCCTGTCTCTAAATAAAATACAAAATAGGGGGCTGGGGATGTGGCTCAGTGGTCGAGTGCCCCTGAATTCAATCCCCTGTATCAAAAAAAAAAGTATAACCATTTCAATATTCTGTTTATTTCTTTTCAGTCTTATGTGCATCTTTTTTTTAATTGCTAATATCTCTATATGGTCAATATTTGGTCTTTTTGTATTATAAAAACTTGTTTACTAAGACTTTAAACAATCTGTATGTGATGTTACTTCACTGGGAAAAAGCTTAAACCTTTAAAATACAAAACTAAGAAATGTATGAATGAGCAAACATGAAAAATGTTGCTGAACTGCAGTGGATAAATAACAGAAAACACAGCTGATGGCATTTGTTATAAATGATGGCCTTCAAGCCTTCAACTTAAAATCATATTTCTGACATAAGCAGAAATATATTTTTGGATATCTTAGAGGTCACCAATGCTACTCTAATGGCAACTCAATAAGGATGAATATATTTCTCCATAAAGCTTCCTATTATTCCATTTAGGACTATCTATGGCAGATCCCAAAATTGACATTATTTTCAATATATAATATAATATATAATATAATAGTCTCATGTATAATTTGCCATCAAGTGAGTGAGATAGCACAAATTTATATGCTCAGACATTTAGATGGTTCAAAATGTTGCACTGTAGTAAGTATATGTAAAAGAAAAAAAAAAAAACGTGTACATAAAATATTTCCTATACTTAGGATTCTTAGGCTAGATTGCCAGGGGAGACTGTGTGGAAGGGCATGGACATTTCTGGGCCACAGAATGGTTCTTCGGACAGGAAAATGAGGAGGACATATTCTGAGGGCATAGCCATCTTCCAACATTGACTTTATTATTTCTGAAAACTAAAATACAGCAAAGTTCACCCTTTCTCTCACATAGCCTGGCTCATCCTGAGTTTCCTGAACCTGGGTCTCCCTGCCCAGAACCACCCCAGGGTACCCCCAAGTGCACTAAAGGAGTGTCTGGGCTTTTTTGTATCCATCCTCAGGGAAAAGGCATCCTGCCAAGTCCTGGAAACTCTGCTGCCACAGAGTTCCTGCTCTCAACCTGACAACCCAGAAAGGTAAGTGCTCATACCTGCTCATACCTGGGGTTAGGGAATAGCTCCAGGGGGTCACGGAACAGGCCAGACACGTTGATCAGCCCCCACCTGAGCCTGGTGTGAGGCCCTGGTACAGAGGGGGCCACCAACAGGTATGATCTTTGCCTCCTAGAGCTTA
Organism: Marmota monax; assembly: GCF_021218885.2. Taxonomy (NCBI): domain Eukaryota; kingdom Metazoa; phylum Chordata; class Mammalia; order Rodentia; family Sciuridae; genus Marmota; species Marmota monax. Next base: position 3,537,384 of record NW_026692881.1, read on the forward strand.
GAGGGAACAAATTAACCATTTCAAACTGAACACATTCTATCAAGGAAAAGCAAGACGCAATTAAGAAATGGCATTGGGTGTACCTGTCCCTTGGATGGGAGGTGTCAGAGGAAGTGAGATTTAAGAGACCCCATGAAGGGCCAGGAACCCTGCCTCAGACCATGGAGGTTGATGGTCCAGAAAGAGGCAGCAGTGGCATTGAAGGCCTGGAGTGAGCTAGAAGAAGACATAGAACACAAAAAGGAGCTGGGGGGCCAAAGGTGCTTATGGAATCTACAAACCAAGAGTGCCCGACTGCAGCAATGTGGACCTGATGCACAGGCCAGCAGTGCAAGCCACCTGCGGGTGGATGGGGCATGCAGGTGCCAGGAGCTTCATCCTGGAGGGGCACATTGCAGCCCCCAAAGATGCAGGCTGCCAATATCCAGGCTCCATTCCTAGGCACCCAGATGGAGGCACCCAAATGGGCTCCGTGCTCAGGGTGAGGCCTGGAAGAGCAGATCTACCCCCATTCTAGGGCCCATGCTTTGACTCAATACCCTCCCCATAGATTCCAAGGAGGCCCCGGCCCTTCTTGTTTCTCTAAGGCTATAGCCCCCAAAGCCCATGACTAACACTAGAGCCTCATGCCTGTCTTAGCAACCAAGAGTCCCACCCACCCCAAAGGGAAGCTCAGATGTGGATAGGGGTGAGGGGTGGGGAGTGAGACATGACAGCTCCAACCTCAAGCTACTTCTCTCCAGACGCTGAAAACCTCTTCTTTCCAGCTGGCATCACACCCAGCTGGGGCTGGGTAAAAATAATCAGTTCTCACACGCACACCTCGCACATTGCAAAACCGCAAAGAGAATGTGAGGCATCTGCCCAGGCAAGGTGAAGGGTGAGCACAGGCTCACTGTAACTCTGCTCCCCCAGGCCTGCTGGGGAGGAACACTTCTATGAGTTGCAAACCTAGGCCCCTCTCACCCCTCCCCAGCATGGGATGCTCAGAAGCTGTCAAGAATAGACCATTGAGGGGTGGTGTTGTGCCCACTCACACACACACACTTACACACTACACATACAGAGGCACGCAGACACATACACAAAAACACAGACATACATACTACACACACATATATGCACACTACATACACATGTACATGTGCCACACATTACACACCCAGATACACGCAAACTCATACACACACACACACACACACACACACACATATACAAGTACACACAGTTCATAGGAAACATGGCCAGGTTCACCCTTTGTGCACAGTACAAAAGTAGTCCCTTTGTTAGTCATATAACACTTTGGAAAAATAACCTAGGGCTGTGACTTCTAAGTTGAGACTGAATTTCTTCAGGTGTATATATATATTTTTTTTAATTTCCACTATAGAAACATATAAACAACTTTTAAACATATTTCCAGGTCCTTACCATGTGATCGCATTTAAATCCTTGCTACCACCCTAGGGAGGTCTTGTCACCATTGTATAGATTGGAAAACTGTGAGGCCCAGTAGGAAACTGGGCAGAGCCGAAAGCCAGGCTCTGTGCACCTCTTTCCACTACAATTACCTGTCTTTTTCTGGGAGGGAAAGTCTCCTGTAGCATGGGTTGGACGACACAGCACGCCAAGCTGGACCGCAGACTTCTTAGATGAAAAGTGCCATTCCGGTTGGCATCTCAGCTCCCCACCCACTAGATCCATGTCCTTGAGCAGGTCCCCAGCCTTGCTAAGCCTCAGTCACCTGCCCTGTGAAAAGGTATGATAAGTGAATCTGCATGGGGCTGCAGTGAGGAGTCAGTGGGGCACTTGGCATCAAGCCTGACTCCCCCCTAACCCCCACTCTTACCATGGAGTTAGGCTGGACCCTGCCTGCTTCCACTGGGGCAGGAGAGCGATGATTCCCATGCCAAACACCAAAGCTCACGCATTCTTGCCCAGGCTTGAGGGTTCCACCCATTATCTTCCGGGACCAACACTGGGATTGAGAGAAAAGGAGGGAGAAAAATGAATCAGGGTGTTGTGTAACTGAGAGCAGGATTTTGGGGTGTGTCAGGTTCCTGGAATCTAGCCTCATGGAATCCAGCACATGGACATATGAAAGTGCCTGTGCCTCCATCTGCAGTCAAGAAATTAATACAGGGCTGCCAGCACCAGCTGTGACCCACACCTGGATGGCAGCTGCTCCTCATTCTAAAGCCTTCTCTGGGCACTGCTTTATATCTAAGTGCTGCGTGAAACTCACAGGAGTGTCGAGATATGGAAGGCCCAGGACTCTGGGTTAAGGCAAAAACCATCTCCAAAAATTAATGTGAAAAAATGGTGGATTTGATGAATTGACTCCATTTACCAATTTCCTGATAAAAAGTCTTTCTTAAAGATTTACAAAATTAGAGCAATCTATATAGCAGCATTGTCATAATATTTTTTAAACGAAACATTCAATATACTAACTCTGTCGGCTTGAAGGGGCATCAGGCACTGGCCCTGAGATGCAAAGCTGTTCTGGTTTAAACTAGGGTCAACTGATGGCTGCTTAGGACCTGGGGAGCCCTGTGGCAAGACTTGAGAGATTGCCCAGATACTGGGAGTCCCATGCCCCTCTCTGCTTCAAAGTTCAGCAAAATGATTCAACCCACAGTAGAAGACTCATGGTGGATGAGAGATTCCTCATCCACCTCAGACAGGAAGGACCTCAGACAGGAGGGACAAAGATTGCCCACTGAGAAACACATGTAGTGGCTTCAGGGTTTCAGCAACAGTACCAGAATAGACATGAGGACCCAGAAGTAGAGACCCTGGAGGAGGTGGACAGAGCCCTCAGCCCTGGGGACCCACCAGAGGGACTGCAAATCTGTGGTCTTGCTTCCTGTAATGATGTCCATTAACTGTAACTGCCTTAAAAACACCCCCAACTTGAGTGACCCAAAGCAGTAAGTTGTTGTTATTTTCCATGCGACTGCAGGTCAGCTAAGCATTCCTTCTAGTCTCGGCTGGTCTTGTTCATTCTTCTAAGGTTTAGAGAGGCAGCTTTGTGGATCTTGGCTGGACTCCTTCATGTGTTTGTGGGTTGAATAGCTGTTAGTTCAGGAGAGTCTTGTTGTAACAACTGGATTTGCTTCCACGTGGTCTTTCTTCATTCAAACTAGCCCAGAATGTTCACAAGAAGGCTGCAGGGATCCACCATTTGGGAATAGGAACGTGGAGGCTTCCTCAAGGGGAGGCTCAGAAAACACCCACCTTCATGTCCACCCCGTGCTATTGGCCAAAACAAGTCACAAGACCAGCCCAGATCTTAGGAACAGGGAAATAGATCCTGGACCTTGATGGGAGAAGTTGCAAGAGAAGGGCGGAGAATGACCACCTATTCCCAATCAATCAACTGTGATGTTTATTGTAGGACCCAACAATGACACTTGGGATCTACAGGTGGGGACAGAGCACAGAGGGGGTGGGCAGTGGTCAGGACATCATGGGCCATCAGAAATGCTGGTGGAAATACTCATGACATGGTGTCAATGGAAAAGAATAAGTTATGTATGTTCATGATTATCACCACAGAAAGGTGAAAGTAATTTCAAGTAGGAAGTAAAAAAATGGAAAGAAAATCACACCAACGTTAGCACTTACTTATGATTAATACATGAGGTTGTGGATGAATTATGAGAATTAAACTTATTTTTTACGTAGCAAGTGCTTATATAGCAGTTACTAGTTGTCGTATTTACATCTGCTAACACATCTAATCCTCACAATAATCCTAAAAGTCAGATGCTTTTACTATCCTTATTTTCACCGATGAGGGATCAAAACCCAGATAAGTTATGTAACTTACTAAAGGTTACACATCTAGTAAGTAAATGGTACAGCTGGGCTTTGAGTCCAAATAATTTAGCTCCAGATTCTGTTATTAACTTTCATACAACAGTGCATGTAGTAGTAATCTGGAATCAAGAGAGAAAGAAGAATCTCATTACCATAACTTAAGAACATTTCTCATTCATGTTTTCTTTGTTATTATTATGCAAAAAAGATTTGCCTGGCTTTGTTTTTATTGTACTTCACTTTAAAAACCTTTAATATTAACCATAATAAGCATTTTTCTTTATGTTGCTACACATTTTTTATAACCTCAGGGTTTCTATCATCATGAGTTATCATCACTAATTATCCATAAAGATCACAGGATACACTATTAGCAGCATTTTTTTCTGCTATTAAAAATAATATGAAGAATAGTTTAATGCAAGCAGTATTTCCTTTCTTGTGGATTGTCCTCCTGTAAATGGGACTGGTTTGCCAATGATGCAAATGCAGCTCTGGAACACATGTGGCCTGGCACTTGCTGCCTAGGAGGAGACAGTCTGGGGGTCCAAGGGCTGCACGTCCATGTGGCAAGCCCTCGGGCCACAGCCTTCACAAACAGGCCTCCTGGACCCAGGCCAACTCAAGTGTGCTGTGCCTGGTATAAGTCACCTTCTCTCCACCTTCTGCCAGTAAATCAGAGTTCCCCAGACTCCCCCAACATGACCGAAACCATCTGGGGTAGTCATGTTTGCCATGAAGGGCCCTTTCTCGGCCTCCCGTGAGGAGGGGAAGGTCTGATTTTTTGCTTTGATTTTTTTAAAAAAAGTTTGTGCTTGAGAATAAGTCTTAATTATGTTTCTCTCTCTCTTTCTCTCCCCGCCCCACCTTTGCTCCCCACCTTTGCTCCCCACTCTCTGCCTTCCTGTCCTCATGCCTCTACCCATTGCTCCTCCCCAGGAAACCGCATAAGGCTCTGCAGAGTGTGCAAGCTCAAGCCAATGTCACAGTCTTGGGTGGTGCCTGGGGCTCTCCCGCAGGTGTAGTGCTCCCAGAGCCAGGCTCCATACAGCTGAGATTCTTGTTCTCAGCACCAGAAACACCAGAACCCTTGGTTTGCCCCTCTTAGCAAGTGAGCTGTGATGTTGGAGAATGTCATCTAAGGCATCAAGGGCCCTGGGGAAGGTTCTGGAACTCCAGGTCCTGGTCCCAATCCTGCCACAGTCTGCAGAGCTGTTGTGAGCCAGGCCCAACCCCCAAGACTTCAACCCCAGGAGGTCCCTTTAGTGCAGAGAGTTGAGGATTTCACCATGACCTGTGGCACCTAGGGTTCCAGAAGCTTCTAAGTCTACGAGAATTCAGCATAGTAAGACCGAAGGGTGGTCAATGAGGACTGCAGAGTCTCAGTCATCCTCAGATATACTCCAATCCTGGCATTTAGTCACCAGCATCCAGTGACCCCTGAAGGAACCACTCGCTAACTTTCAGACATGAGTCTACTGGAAAGAAGACCCAAACTGATAACAAATAAACAAACAGCTAAAATCCATGACGCATCTTTTTTTGAGAAAATTGGTGATAGGGCCTGAGCCACAGCATTCCACTAAAATAAAACCATCCTAAAGAACATGCAGACCACTTCTCTATCACAGCACAACTTAGGTTGTGGGCAATAGGGACAGTAACCAGGTTCAACACCCCAAGATGCAAAGCCCAGCCCTGCCCAGGACTTTTCATGCAACTTGAGCATTACAGTCTCTTTTTTTGTATAAATGGAGATCACAGGACCTTCTCAGAGGGCAAGCACACAGGAGTAATGTCGCTGCCTTCCTTGCTACAGTGATCACAAGGCTCAGAGCCGTGGCTCACAGGGGACAGATGGCTCAGGTTTAAGAGGCTTATTTCTCAGTAAAGCTCCCTTCTAATCAGATTCTCCCAGCAAGGTGAGAAGCCCCATCCCCGCATCACCCACAGGCATGGAGGACACAACCAGCCCACCTGATGTGAGGGTGACGGGCACAGGTCCCAGGTGCAGAATGTGGGGATAGCAGTCCCCGGGCACATTACAAGTCTTTATCTTGTCAAGGCAGGATTTTCCCATCCCTTTCATAGATGCTCCTGGGCTCACTCACTCACACCTTCAGCACCCTATTTCTGGGGTTGGCAGTGACTCTGTGCTGGGTTCTCAAGCTCAGAGATAAACAGGGTCCTTTAACATTGGATAGGCAATCACCACTCCACAAAACTGTGAGCACCAGTGGAAAAATTGCAGGCCAGGTGCAAGAGGGGAGCGAAAAGATGGGCAGCTGACACATGAATTGAGTTAGTGGGACGGAGAATCCAGCTAAAAGAAGGAGCATGCATGTATGAGGTCTGTGTTGGGGGATGAGGAAGATGTGACGTGTGTTTACTGGGAGGGTATGTGTGCATGTGATACGGTGCATGCGCTATGTGTGGTGTGTTGTGTGATGTATGTGTAGTGTGTGGTGTAGGTGTGTGGTCTACATGGTTGCTGTGTGATGTATGTGGTGGGTATATAGTGCGTGGTGTGGTGTTTGTGTGGAGTGAAGAGTGTGTGTGTGTGTGTGTGCGAGTATGTGTGTGTGTGTACTTGTGGCCTATGGGTTGGGTTGGGTAGGAGCACACCAAGGGCTGGGCAGAAAGACTTGAGTGTTGGAGCAGAATTCAGTAACTGGACAACAATAGGGGGCAGAAGGGGAAGCGGAGGATCCGGCCTGGGGCACAGAGAATGACAGGCCATCAGGTACCTGGGGTTTTCTCTCTAGAACAACAAAGAACTAGAAAAGTGTGTGAGCAGGAGAGACCACAGGTAAAGGAGATTGAATGAACTGGGGAGGATAAGGCACCGGGGGAAGGCGGGGATGTCTCTGAACATGGTGGGGTGGCCTTGGTGATGCATTAGCTGGGTGGCTGTGGGGAAAAGTCAGACCCTCACCAGGCACTCCCTCCTTGGTAAGGCAGCTGCCTCACCTACCAGCAGTGGGAGCTGGTGGTCCCTGTATCCTTGTCCTTCCTTCTTCTCTTCTCTCCATGCCCACCCCTCCCTCCAGAAAAGAGGTAAAGAAAACACACACACACACACACACACACACATGACTTAATGCATGTGCTTGAGTCAACTAGGAGAAATGACTCAAAATCATGTGCCCCATCACAAAAGTGAGCCTCTCCCAGAAACAGGCAGAGTGAGGAAACACCAGTCCTGGAGCGTCAGCCTCTTTGGTAATTTTGTGTGTGGGTGTTTGTTAATGCACACAAGTAAAAAGAAGACACAGCCTGGCTCTTGGGGGAAGAGGACACTTTCTCTTGAGGACAAGAACTGCCATGCCATGGCTCAGCGAAGCTCACAGAGAAAGGGTGCAAGAAAGAGGCCAGCCTCCCAGGTTCAGCTGACTTTCAGAGCAGCCCACACTTGGCAAGGCTGTGGGGAAAAGGGAACTCTCATACATTGTTGGAAGGATTGAAAATTGACAAATTGGTGCAACCCCTCTGGAAAGCAGTATAGAGATTCCTCAGAAAATTAGGAATGAAACCACCATTTGACCCAGTTATCCCACTCCTCAGCATATATCCAAATGATTTACAATCAACATACTACAGTGACACAGTCACATCAATGTTTATAGCTGCTCAGTTCCCAATAGCCAAGTTATGGGACCAACCTAGGTGCCCTTCAACAGATGAACAGATAAAGAAATGTTGGTTTATATACACAATGGAATATTACTCAGCCATAAAGAAGAATGACTTTATGACATTTGCCAGTAAATGAATGAATCTGGACACATAGTGTCCATCACTTCATGCTAAGTGAAATAAGCCAGTCCCCAAAAACCAGAGGTCAAATATTTTTGCTGATATGTGGAAACTAAACTACAATAAAGTAGGGAAGGTGAAGAAAGAATGTTTAGTATATTAGACAAAAAGGGGAATAAAAGAAAGGGAGGGGGATAGGAATAGGAAAGCCAGTAGAATAAATTTAACATAATTTTCCTAGATACACGTGTGAAAACTCTTAAATGAATCCCACCATTGTGCCCACCCACAAGAATGGGGTCCTAACTAGAATAAGAATCATTCCATGCTTATATAATTCTATCAAAATGGATTCTGCTGTCATGTATAACTAAGAAAAACCAATAAATAAATAAAAGCAGTAACTTGAAAGGGAGCCGAGGACCCTATACTTGCCCCACCTCTCCCTGTCCCCTCTGTCCTTTGCCCAAACAGTAGAAAAACTTAGTTCTCAAAAGATATATTGAGTATCCAGGGAAGTCTTGTGCATAAGACATTCAAACACGGGGAGGAATCCTAAACATCTGTAAATGACTTTAAACCAATAAAGCTGGAGTTCTTACAATGCCCCGATGGACTCCTCGAGGAATCTAGACATGTTCACAGGATACAGTAGGGTAAAAGTACACAGTCTCCATGGCAACAGAGTGAGTCCATGGTCCTTGAAGTGGGAAAGGGGCACCTGGTGTAGTTGATTGGTTTCCAAGATAGATTTGAGGTTCCAACGGTGCCTCTTTAAGCATCCACTGTATGACATTGGGGGAGGTCAGGAAGCTTCTCAGAACCTCAGGTTTCCCACCTGTAAAGTGAGGCTAAGACTGCTCATCACAACTCCCAGTTCATTCTGGGCAAATGATCAGGTAAGCCGCCTCCCAGAGCCCTGCAGAGACCACGCTCCAGCTGGCTAGCATTCATTCACACAGTGACTCCGCTTACTGGGAACACCTAGGATATGCGTAGGTCCAGTGGTCTAGTTTGGTCTCCCTGGCAGTGGCGAAAACTTGCCAGTTTATTAGCAGCCTGGAAGTATGAAGACAGCTTCAAAGCAGCTAGCAGATACACCATCAACAGCTCCAACCCTGGAAATGGACTTTGGTGCACAACTGCCGTGTAAATTCAATTAAGCTGCACAAACCCTCAGATTAGCAAAGTGTTAACTAGAAAGATAGGAGGCATCAAGCTGTGAGATGTCCACATTGGGGAGTTCCTTTCCACATCAAAACACAACCTTTTTTGCTTATTGCTTGTTCAGCTCAAAATTCAAATATTCCATGGATGTGAACAGTCATATGTGTGAGCCATAGTTTCTACCACTCCCTATTGTCTTTCACCCTGCCAGTTTCAAACATTTCCATTTCCTGCCTGGCTCAGAAGCATTACAACATATATCACCTGGCTATTCTACTCTGTCAATTTATGGAAGGATGGGAGAGCATGTCAAAGGCATGCAGAGGGCCAGTGGTTAACTAGAACCAGGAACTAAAACTCCTGACATTCTTAGAAGACTCTTCGTTCACTTATTTCCTCATTCATTAAAGAAGTGAATGATTACTCCTTAAGGAGTATGGCTTTGATAAGTGTTGTCCAAAGATCCATGTGTTAAAGGTGTGGTCCCCAGCCTGTGGCACTATTGGGAGGTGGTAGAGCCTTTAAGAGGTGTGGCCTAGTCTTTAGGTTATTGGAGGCATGACCTCAGAAGGGGACCCCAGTCCATTCTTTCTTCTTCTCTCTTTCACTTCCTATGCAGGAGTGAGCCGTTTTGTTCCACTACCAGCTTCTGTCATGATGTGCCTCCATAGACCCAGAGCAACAGGGCCAATGGATCATGGGCTAAAAGCTCTAAAACTGGGAGCCAAAACAAACCTTTACTGTTTATAAGTTGATTGCCTCAGATATTAGTTGCAGTAGTAGAAGGCTGACTCACACAAGAAGAACCCACTGTGTCCCAGGCCCTTTGCCGAGAGTAAAGCAACCTATGAATTAAATACAGCCTTTCTCTGAATGGTTCACAGCCCCCTGGAGGAGAAAACCAAGCAGACGATTTCAATTCATTGTCCCAAGTGGTGACCAGTTCTGCTTGGGGATGGGGGCATACTGGGGGAAGAAAAACCCTCTGGAGAAACACATCTTCTTTGATGTGTTCCCTACCAGACTCAGCCATGCAGCAGACTTAGCTAACTAAGAAGACATCTACAGGGTAGAATTAGGCAAAGTCTGCCTACCTGTGTGAATGTCATGTTCAAAGCACTACAACATTACAATCCAGAAGTCAGTCCATGGGCAAAATGATTACTGGGGCATCACTGAGTACCAGGAAACAGTGGCAGAGTACCTCCGTTAAGGGGATAGGCAGGGCCACAACAATGGGGAAGGGATCTCATCCTCATTCCAGAGGAAACTGAAACTGTCACCCTACACCTGGCCTAGGAACAAGAGGGACAGGCAGAGGCTGACAATCTGCCAGACGGTCTCCCAGACTACTGGGGCAGAGTCAGAGACACTGCAGCAACTGTTTACCTACCCTTGCCTCCTCCTCCATCTGTGTTGTTGAATAGCTACAGCAGGTGCTCACCATCTTCTCAGCACTAGGGGGAGCCTAGAGAGTACCTGGTCCAACTTCTACATGCAGATGTGCATGCAGATGCTGGGCTGAGTGTCTACACATGGAGATAAGACAGGAACAAGTTTGTGATAACACATGAACAAGTTTGTGATAACACATGAACAAGTTTGCATGTGAATGGCATTATGTATGTTTATACAAATAGGTGTGAAAATGGGACTAGAACTCACATGTGTATATTTGTGGACAGCTGTGAGAATATGTGTGCACAAGTGGGCAAGAGACTATGGGTTAGCACACTTAGGAAGATCAGATAAGAGCAAAGGTGTAAAAGTGCATTTATGCCTGGGTTGATGTGTTGGCAAACAGCTAGAACATGTGTGCATGCCCAGGCTGGCAGCTGACTCTGTAATTCTCACTTATCAATATCTGGACCATTTGCCAGAGGAAAAGCTGTCAGAACCTGACCCAAAGATGACCTGATGACACTACAGATAACATGTGGGGAGGCCCAGGAGAGAGGGAGCTCCTCAGTTACCCTGCAGGGGTGGTAGGCAGGTAGAGGTAAGGGTGACTTGGGTTCCTGGGGCTGCTCAGTGTCTGCAGGGTGAAGACCAAGTCTTATAATTCATGGCAGATGAGCCCTTCCCACTACAGCAAACTGAGTCCTCCACATAGCTTCCAGCCCCACTCCAACCCCCACACTCTCCTAACCCCCACCCCCAACCCCAGTGTGCAATGTCAAGATCAAGATCTGTGACAAAAACTACCATGAAGCGTTGCTGCTTTTCCATGTTTTTAGGTGCTCTGAGGACAGCGCCAGATCTAGGGTGGCCACCCCATCTCAGGTTACCCCAGATTTTCCTGATTTTAGCATGGAAATTAGTGCATCCCTAGAAACCCTCAGTCACAGGCAAACTGGGACAGCTAGTCACTCTAACAGATCTGAGCTTATACAATTGGGACGGAGGCAATCTCTTCAAGGAAAAGACTATAAAGTACAAATATGGAAGGGATATGTGAGTAAGGGAGCTCAGAGTCTAAAGTTTCCTTAACTTCATGGCCATCTACATCAGCCATGGAAAGAGTTTCAACTTCGAAAGCAGTCCAACTGGATATAAATCCAACCTCTGCTCACTGGCTCTGTGGACCTATGCAAGTGACTTACCCTTTCTGAGCTTTAAGTTTTTCTTCTGTAAAGTAGGGACAATGATACCAGGAGGACTGTGTAGGTTAAATAAGGTAATAGGGGTGAGGATGAACACACACACATTTGCACACATCCTCATACACACACAGTTGGCATGTGACCTATCTTCTCTATTCCTCTCTGGTATAAGTCTGTTGACTAAGTGAACTGAGGACAGAGAATCAAAGGTCCCAAAGAACCCTATAGTGAAGAGATAGTGGACAGGACACAAGGAGAGTGGGCTCTTCTTTGTGTATGACAAGATGGCTCCTGGAAACTTTGGTTCTGCCTCCAGCCAGCCTCTGTCTTCTCATCTCCACATAAGACTTGAGGAACACTGACCTTGGCTTTGTCCCAGCATTTTGTGATTGAAAGATGAAGAAAGGTCTATGCAATTTCTAGAGCAGCTTTTCAAAATGCCAAGCCTGAGAGGATCCAACAAGATGAATTAATTGGGCCTGAAAATTTGAATGTCCTAGAACCATTATTTCATCTTCTCCCTCCTTCTCTCTTGAGTCCTGACCCTTGCTAATAGTTAACCAAGGTGGCCTGGCATAGGAGATGGGGGATGCCATGCTCCCTTAAAGGCCCTTGGAGGTAGGGGGTCTCCTCTACCTGAAATCACACCTTCTGAAGGGCATCCTGGAATGTAACCTGGCTTCAAGTGGCTGCCCTGTGCCCTCCTTTCTAACTCAGGAATGACACAGCCATGAGAAGGGAGTTAGGCTAAGTTTCCAAGCACACTCCTGTGTCAGAACAGGACAATGAGAGAGCCCAGGGAACTTTACTAGAAACTGGCAAGTTCCTGTCCTTACCTGCTTCAGGTAAGGTAACAATCAGCCAGGTATCAATCAGCCAGGGTCCCAAAGCAGTGCCTTGCTTTGCCTAAATATCCTGCAGGTCTGGGGAGCTCCCCTTACCTGGGCAGTCCATACTTGAGTTGGCCAGCTATATGCCAATCTACCTCAAGATGGGGTTTGAAATTGCCTGCAAACTATTTGCCTTTCCTCCGCCAGCTTGAAGAGTGAGTCAGCTGCTCCTCTATGGTCACCAGACCGTGCTCTAGGGATGAGAGTGAGTCTGCTGCCCACAACACACAACACATGTGATGAGACCCTCTGGGAGAGCTGGAGGGCAGGCAGGCATTCCTGGGATCCCAGAAAGGAGGCCCTGACAACCCTTCACCACCTGTTCCCCATCTTTTGGTCTCACCTTCAAAGCCTTTAGGAATGTGGTTCCTGGGACCTATTTAGATTGCTAAGGCAAAGCCTCCCCAAACCTCTCCATCTCTTTCTCCTCTCACTTCTCCTCCAGATATCCCTTTAGACCAAGTCTGGGCTTTTTTCCCTGCCCACTGTTTTGTCTTCAAGAATGCTCAAGAAGTCCTGAATTCCCTGAAACTCACAGAAGAAGTTCATGAAAAAGGAAAACTGGGGTGGAGCCCTAGCCCTACCAGGACTTGGGGACCCAAGGAAGCCCCAATTTTCCAACAGCCTTTTCAGGGCAACCAGGGGGAAAGACACTCCTTTCCCTCCATAATGCCCTGTCTCTGCACTTCGAGGCCCCTGGCTCCTGAGCGCCAGGCTTGAGCAAAGGGGGCGTGGTGGGAGGGAGGACAGTCCTGTCAGCCCTCCTGCGGGCACCTAGGAGCAGGTCCCTCAGCTCCGTTCCCACTAATTGGTCTCATTAGGCGGTGGGCAGGAGTGCTCTAGCTGCACAGATCCAGCCCTGTCATCCGCTTAGCGCCCTCGCATCACCCGGCACTCCCGCCCCGTGCCCCCTCCCGCCGCTGCCGCCGCAGCCGCAGCCACCCCCATTGTCGTCTCTGCTCTCCTCGCGGATCCAGGGCATGCTTGATGCTCCTGCTCCCGGCCTCGGCGGCGGTGAAGCTCACTATCCACCCGCGGAGACATGAGGCGCGGGCCGCGGGCCGTCCTGGCGCTGGGGCTGCTGCCCTTCTGCCTGGGTGAGTGGCTGCTGGGAACCTCCTGGGTGACAGGGAGAATGGGGGACGGCGCGACTTGGGTGGACTCAGGGACATCGTCCACTTCCAGAGTGAGACTCGGGCTGCGGGACGCGGGCGGGAGAAGTCCTTCCAGCTGTCTGGCCCGGCCAGATCTTGGGCGCTCCTGGGGCGCTTCTCCAGAGGGGTGGACCCAGATCCCCACGGTGTGGGGCTAAACCCTTGCTGCTCTCCCTTCCTCGGACGCAGGGTGGGAGATTGACTAACTACTTCGATGGCTTGGAGGGACAAGGGAAGGTATCCTGCCTTGCAGTATGACCTTGTCGGGGCACTGCCCCTCTCTGAACAAGAGTTTTCAGTCCTCCCTTTGATGGGGGTGGGATTGGGCGCCACCTCGCTCCTAAACGCCCGGATAACGTTGTGTCTTGGAGAAGCTGGAGCGCAGTCGGAGCCCATTGGAGTTGCGGGGGTAGGGGTGCACTGTCCGCGGCGCCCAGCGGGGATCCTCCGTGCAGCAGAAGTTGGAGAGACAGAGCGCTCTTCTTCGCACTAGTGGGGTCTGACCAATGCCACGCTGGTGCGAAGCTCTCCCGGGGTGTCTGGGGGATCTTTCCTTTCTTCTTTCTAGTCCAGGCCAACTTTGCCCCCCATTTCTTTGACAACGGAGTGGGCAGCACCAATGGAAACATGGCCCTATTCAGCCTCCCAGAGGACACCCCCGTGGGTAAGTAGCCCTAGCTTCAGCCCACCCCCACCCCCACGCCAGGTCTCCCAGAGAGCACGCTGCATTCCCCTGGATGCAGAGACGCAACCACGACTCCTCTGAGCCTACAGGGTGCCTAGCTCAAGGCTGCACATGCCCCTGGGGGATTCCTTGTTTGTCCTCCAAGTTCCCCAGGGCAATGTCAGGAAAAGAGGTCACCGCTGCCATGGCGACCTAAGCCGGGACAGTCCAGGAGACCGGGGAGAGAGCCTGAAGACAGGGTAGGCCCCTGGGGGCAGTCAGTGGTCTGCAACTTGGCGATAAGGCACTGCTCCTTAGGGGCTTTGTGACCTTGAACAAATATATTTACTTTCCTGAGCTTCAGCTCTCTAGACTTTAAAAAGAGCCACCAAGTTCCAACCAGCTGAAATATAAAGAGATAGCGAGGAGTAAGAAGAAAGGGTCTCAGCCCCTCTTCCTTACTCTATCAGCGTTGGTATTCCTAAAGAAAAGGAGGAGCAAGTTAAGCAGCACCTACCTTCAGAAATCCCTGAAGTCTTCCAGGTGACTTCCTGCCTTCAGTACTGCTCCCTTGTCTCCTTGCTTCCCCCACCCCAGGGATAGCCCTCCCCCTCCTCCCAAGTCTTGGCTGCAGAGAGAGAAGTCATTTTAGACAGAGGGAAATAGTCACTATAGTCAACTAGGCACAGCAGACCTGAACCTCCTCCATAATCTGTTTTACAGATTACAGTCAGCAAAGTGGCTGATAATAACATCTGACAGTTGTGAAGAATAAAAATAAAAAGTGGGAAGAAGCCAGGAAGGGTGAGACCAGTCAGGAGCTCCCAGTTCAGGGCAGCACCTTAGATGCTGAATTGAACATTCACTCTATAAACATTTGCATCCTTGGTTCTGAGCAGCTGCCACTTTCAGGATAAATTGGGTCCCAGGTTCTAGGTTTCCCCCACTGTGCTCCTTCCAGGTACCCATGTGTACACACTGAATGGGACAGACCCAGAGGGAGACCGGGTCTCCTATCACATCAGCTTTGACCCGAGCACCAGAAGCGTCTTTTCTGTTGACCCCAATTTTGGAAACATCACTCTGGTTGAAGAGCTGGACAGAGAGGTATGGGGATGTGTGAGAAGCCCTTCAGGGCTGCTCCTGCTAGAGCATGCCAGTATGTGTCAGATCCTCTCTGCAGACAGGGGACCAAAGGGGTTAGGGGTGGTGATGCTGAGGCTGCCCAAGAACAGCAGCTCTGCCTCTGGGCTGCTTTCCATTACAGAGGAGACTTTGCTCTCAAGGAGGCGGGGGTGGGGGGTGGGGGGATGGCACACACCTGTAATCCCAGCACCTCAGGAGGCTGAGGCAGGAGGGTTTCAAGTTCAAAGCCAGCCTCAGCAACTTTTCAAAATAAAAAATAAAAAGCTCTGGGGATCTGGCTCAATGGTTAAGCACCCCTGAGTTTCATTCCTGGTACTAAGAAAAAAAAAAAGAAAAAAGAAAAGAAAGAAAGAAAAAGAAAGGTGAAATGTATGCACTTTGAGGTTTCTGAAAGAAATTTCCTGCAGTGGTCTTTCCTGCAGTGGTCTTTGAAGCCAGTCCTTAGACAGATCCTATAAGCCATAGGGATGCTCAGCAGATCAGGACTGGAAAGAGTAGTTGAGAGAATGTCTGAGTTTGGAAAACCTCCTCCCTTCTGCAAACATCTGAACCTGCCAATGACAAGGTAGGGGATTCCTTTCCCTTTAAAGACCCAACACCAGGCAAGGTGCAGTGGCACACACCTGGAATCCCAGTGATTCAGAACAGAAGCATTATAAATTCAAAGCCAGCCTTTTTTTTTTTTTTTTAAGGGCTGGAGATGTAGCTCAGTGATAGAGTGCCCCTTGTTTCAATCCTCAGGACCATAAATAAATAAATAAATAAATAACCCCACAGCAGGCTGGTCAGCCTAGTTGGCCACATAACTAGACCTCAGCTGTGGGGCTGCTGCCAGTTCTGCTTCAATGACAGAATCCACTAGCCTCAGGCAGGATAGAGAAAGGGAAAGAGGACTCAGTGACTACTGTGGAAACAGCACTCCTGGCACCCACAGGGATCTGGTGACCTTATAGACGTCACACAATGTCCTGGGGAGCTCTTGAGACAACATGGGCATAGACCACTGCAGATCTCTGGGATATGGAGAGGTGCAGAGAGATAAGGGAGAGGTAAAGGAAAAGGAAAGAAAGGATGTCCTCTTCTTCCAGCTAACCAGAATTGGCCTCTCCTCCCACTCGAGCAGGAGAGCATTTTCTGTTGGGGCCCCATCAGTTGCTCTGGGTCTATGAGAACCCCTGATACATAAATCCCCCAAATCTCAAGCCTGGCAAGAGGCAGCTTTCAGCCACACTGGGTGCACTGCCACCACCAGGCCCTGCTCCAGGGCTTCCTCAACATGCCCAGGCCTCCTCTGATGGTCCAAGAAAAGCTCCGCTAGCCCCAGCATACCCAAGGCATGTCAGATTCCCAGACACTCACTCAGTTCCTGTGCTTCACAGAGGGAGGATGAGATTGAAGTCATCATCAGCATTTCTGACGGCCTGAACCTGGTGAGTGCGCTCCTGAGCTGCCCTAGCAACATGTAGCCTTTGGGCCTGAGAAGGGCATGGTTCCTCCCCTAGCCCACTTGAGGGTTCCTGTAAATCCAATCCAGGGTCCAACAAGACCTGCCCAAACTGCCCAGAGCAGAGAGCTGAGTGAGGTATGGAAGAGAGAAGCAAGGTGGAGAGAACAGAGAGCAAGTTATCTCCACTGACCTTCTATGGGTCTAATCCACATTCCATAGCAACTCCTCAACCCTGCGCCCCCATCTGCTCCACTTGCTGGAGCTGAACTAAACACTGACCACCCAGGAGTTCTTCTCACCTGCCTCACACCCACTGGCCCCCCCAGCCACCCCAATCCACACCCAAAGTGCCACCAGAGACATCGCTGTGAAATGTAGATCTGAACACCCCTCCCCCAACCTTTGCTTTGCAACTCTAAAAGCAAGTGCCAACAGCTGGCTCCCACCACCCTCAGGATGAAATCCAAGCTTCACTCAGACATGCGGGACCTCCCATCAGGCACCATCTGCCTTGCTCAGCTTCTCTCTCTCATCCATGACTTAGCATCTCCTCTATTCTCTGAACTCACTATCTCAGTCCTCTTTGCCCTTGCACACATGGCCCCTTCTTCCCAACCCACCACCCAATTCTACCTCTTTCCTCTGGCCAATCTGCTACAGGGATTAATATTCACTCCTCTGAGAAACCTCCCTACTATCCACCACCACAGCCCCAGCTAGCTGCGGCTTCCCAGGGCCTCTAGATGCAGCACACACAGTCCGAAGGGATGCATTTACACAGGCCATGGTGCACCTGGTGCCCTTGAGGGGTTCCATGCAGGGGAGAATATGCTGTTCTTTATCCCATATCCAAGCCACCATGGCCACTGCAAAATAATGTACCTTCAGACTGTCTGCTGTCTCCAGAGTGGAACACAGTGCTTGGCATTAATAAGATTTGTTGCATTCAATAAATAAAAGAAGAAAGGAAGGGAGAGAAGGAGAGAGAAAGAAGAGATGGGTAGGAACATATACTTGGGGGTATTAGAGGCCACCATCCTTTTAACCCCCAGAAAGTCTCACTGCCCTGACTCCTGATCACTCTGCCCTTTCTTAGGTGGCAGAAAAAGTTGTGATCCTAGTGACAGATGCCAATGACGAGGCACCCAGGTTCATCCAAGAGCCTTATGTCGTCCTGGTTCCTGAGGTAAGAGGAGCCACTGGACAGGGAAGACACCCCTCCTCAGGCCCACAGCCTGCCTGCTAGAGCTGCTGTTTGCTCTGGCCCAGGGAACCAGGGCCTGGAGTGCAGAGCACCTGTCCTTCCCTTCACTTGCTGCCCTCTGGAGAGCCCACGCCTCTGTGTCCTCCCCTACCTCTGCCTCCCTGCCCTCCCACATTAGGTTTTATTCCCAAAGAATGTCTACTTACCGTTTTCCATTATAATTAATGCATGTTAATTGTAGAAATGTGTAACTTATAGAAAAGTAGGAGGGAATAGTTTTGAAAATCACGCTCAACCCCTCCAACCTGAGAACATGTTACATTTTAGTGTATTTTCTTTTAATTTTTGTGTGATGATAGGGTTTTTTTTTTCATTTTTTGTTGGACATAATTGTGAACATAGTAAACAAATGCTATCAATATCTTATTTTTCACTTTATTTAGGCCCTAGAAATTTTCCTCATTCATTGAAAAGTTATCATTTTGAAAGCTTCCACCAAGTGAACAATCCATCTTCATTAACTCATTTCTTTATGCTTGGATATTAAAAATTTATATTTTTGATATTATAAGAAATATAAACCTCTGAGCATACAGGATTTCTTTTCTTTAATTAAGATTATTTCCTTAAGGGGCTATGGGTATATTTCAGTGTTAGAGTGCTTGCCTAGCATGCTCAAGGCCCTGGGTTCCATTCCCAGCCACAGAAAGAGAGAAGGCAGGAAAGAAGGGAGAGAGGAAGGAGAGAGGAGGAGAGAAAAGTTATTTTCTTAAGATAGAACCCCAAGGTTTGAAGTTACTGGGTCAAAAGCATAAATACCTGTATCCAAGGTGCTTTTCCAGGTCACCTGTTCACTTCCTGCCCTACAACATAGAGAAGAGTTTGTCTCCCTGACCCTTGTCAACACCAAAAATTCTCAAAGTTTAAAATGTTTGCTAAGTCAGCAAGAGAAACCAATTTCATTCTTGTTCTGAAGTCTGTGTGTGGGGTCCCTGGTGATCCTAAGTATGTCCATGTTTGTAAACCGTGTCCTCATTTGCAGATTGCAGTTTCATATATAAACCCCTCATCTACTTGGGATCTTGGTCCTTCCGGTTTCTCATTGGGCACCCCCAGTCTCTTGCCATGTCTTTCTCTCCCCCGTTCCTCCTCATCTTTCCTGCGTTCAGTTCTACATGTCTCCTCCGTCTCTGTCCTTCCCCCATTGGAGGCTTGCATATGTCATTGTTACCTCTTCAGCCTCTCAGTCCCCTGACCTCACCACTTCCCTATGCCTCTGGCCCCTGACCCTTCCCTGTGGCTGTGGCCCCTCAGGACACACCTGCCGGAAGCAGCATCTTCAAGGTCCATGCAGTGGACAAGGACACTGGCTCTGGAGGGAGTGTCACCTACTTCCTGCAGGTAAGGTGGGATGCATAGGATGCACCCAGGGTTTGGGGCTGGAGGGGACACTTGGACATCCTTCCTTCAATCACCAGGAACCTTAGACCAGTGCCCTCTACTGTTCCCAAAGAGCATCCACAGGACTGAGACAGACAGGTCAGGACCTGAGAGGGATAGCAGGCTTCTTCCTGACTCCCCCATCCTAACTTCTTCTAAGTTGGCCTGTTCCCACCCACTCCTATGAAGACCTGTGACCCTTAGTCCTCGACTTCCCCAGAATCCTCCCCAGGATAAGCCTCGGACACTTTGCACCCACACAGGGTAGAAGAAACCTATCTGGGACTACAATGGTCCATAGAAAAACGGGCAGAGGGAACAACTCTCAGAATAAGAGCTACTATGCCCTGACCCCCACCCTTGTCCATCGGTGCTGCCATGACAAAGGCAGGGACCCCTCCCCTATAACCCCCACCCCTATCTGTTCTCCTAAAAGCCAACTGCCTCTCTGACATGGCTGCTGTTTCCATGCCATTTCCTCTTCTCTGCATCTGGTCACCCACCCTGACAATTTTCAGTGTACAGCTTGGTATAGGTTCTGAAGAAACATACCTTCGACTCCACATGGAATTGGAGAGATCCCCCACTTACCACTATGTACTTTCAACACGTAACCTGAATTTTCTAGCTCAGTTCCCTCACATGTAAAATGGGAAAGATATCCTCACTGAACAACTGTGAGGATTAAATGTACACAAAACTCCAATCACAGCACCTGGCACTTAACACCTAACCCTGTGGCCTCCTGAGCACCCCCACCAGAGGTTAGTGCTCCTGCTGGCCTCCTGCAGACTGCTCATCATCCCTTGCTGCTCCCAGCAGGAGCTGCCCTGGACAGGCACAGCCCTTACACGTGGTTTGAAGGTCCCCAAGGCTCCCTCCTTCACCATGATACTGAAACTCCAATGCCCTCTCAGAGTACCATCCGCACGTTTCTACCTGCTGGTAACTTCAGGCCAAGGATGAACCCCATGTTTTCCAGCTGAGCAGAAAGAAAAGCTAAGGCCCTGCTTGGAGAGAACATTCTGGTCTTGACGAAAACTGTGGGAGAGAAAGTCCTAAGCACAGTCTATGAGGATATCCTGGGGGCCAAGAGGGCTGGGTGCCCTCAAGTTGGAACCTCAGCCCCCAAACCAGAGTTCCTTTGACAAGGGCCCATGAGAACCCTTCAGAGTGAACATTCCTGGGCAGCCTGGGGTCCTCCCTCAGGTCCAGTGCCTCCCTGATTCTTACAGAACCTGCACTCCACCACATTTGCCCTGGATCACCACAGCGGAGTGCTGCGCTTGCAGACCAGAGCCACTCTGGACTATGAGAAGTCCCAGACTCATCTTGTCACTGTGATTGCCAAGGTAACAGAGAGTGAGAAACAGAGGAGCATCTAGTCTGTCCTAAACTTTCCTGGAACACAGTGAGGTTGTGCAGCAGGAGGGCAGTTTGCAGAGCAGGAGGCATAACGGGAATTAAGGAGGGAGGAGAGGCAGCTACTTAAAATCTTTTGTCAGGACTTATTCTCTGGGGAGCCTGGTGCCTATGGCATGGAGAGGCCATATGCCCTTCCAGGGGAGAGGATATGACCCTTCAAGACTGATGGCCAGGATCAGCTAGGTAGGACCAAGTGATCCCCTCACTCCCTTCACAACCTGGCCTCTGGTACCTTCCATTGGTCTGCAGGCTTGCTCACCCCACTCCTCCTCTTCATGTGAGCAGTTCCTCTCTCTGAGCCTCTGTTTCCTCATCTGCCTGCTCCAGAAGTTTAACTAAGTTCTTCACATTTCTGAAGTGCATGGTGTGGGAGCCAGGAATCAGCAGGGCTCAACCAAGCCTCTTCCCCCTAAGAGCAAAAGCTATTCCACTAGGCCTAGAAGTTTCTTTTGCAGGAAGCCCTTTACAGGTTACATATTGGCTAGAGGTCATCCCACTACAGCCTCCATCAGGAGTTCCAAGTAGGGCCCACCTACTGGTTCCTCTGTGGGGGCTCAACTCACTGCACACTTCTGTTAGGCTTGCTCAGGATAAGGAAACAAATCCCATGTGCCCCCATGGCACCCAACTCAGGCTGGACCTGTCATCGCTACTCAGGTGTTCCAGGCTTGGTTTTGGGCTGGGAATGGGAATTTAGCCCTGACCTCCTCCTCCTCTGGCACTTGCTCATATGAGGTCCTGGAAAAAGAACCACTCCTGTATCCAGAGGACCCTAGTGCACCCCAGACCCTGGTTGAAAACCTTCATGCATCATCTCATTTAATTTCCCCAATGTCCTTGTGAGAGGAGAAGTAACTGCATTGACACAGGAGCAAACAGAAGCTCAGAGAGGGCAGATGGCCCCGCAGCCAGTAGATGGTAGGTGCCAGACTCCTATGGAGTCTATCCCACTCCTGAGCCCAGCTTGTCTTCATTCTCCTTCTGTGGTCCTGGTTTTTCCCCAGGATGGCGGGGGCAAGCTTCGAGGGGCCGACATTGTGTTTTCAGCCACCACCACTGTCACAGTCAATGTGGAGGACATTCAGGACATGCCTCCTGTCTTCGTGGGCACACCCTACTATGGCTACGTGTATGAAGACACCCTGCCGGTGGGTGGCTATGCCCCTCAGCCAGTGTCCCCTCCAGATGTTTCCTTCCCTGTCCCCTTGTGATTTCTTGGGGCCCCATGCTGAGGATGCTGGACTCACCCTGCTCCCTGGGAACACCCCCTTCATACAGAGGCTGGCTCTGGATTAGGCTCAGCCCATGAACCAGGAGGAGGAAGCCCATACCAGTGTGGAGCATGCTTCTGGGCGCTGAGGCTATGCCAGGCAGTCCTATATTCATGCAAGTTTACGCCAGCCTGGCTGCAAATGTCAGCCCCTGGAAAGGTCAGAGAGAGAGGATGGCGAGTGGCCAACAGTCTTGTTTGAAGTGGGGCCTTTCTTATACCTTTGGAGGGTGAGGTTTCCTTTGTGCCTCCACAGCCCCAAGCGTATAGCCTAGGGACCCTCCAACCAGCATTTCTTCCATCATCTGCTGTGTGAATCACGGTGACCCTTGTGAGGCATCCAACCCAGGTCCAGCTGGAAGGCCAATCTCTACGTCCTTCGCACGTAGTCAAATCTCTGCCCCTGGTGCTTCAGCTATTGTTCTTGTGTTCTGGTCTGTGGGTGAATCCCCAGTGGTCAGTTTCTCCAGGCTGGCTTGTGAGACTTAGCCTCTCTGCCACACCAGGAACCTTACTATCCTTTGAGTACCCCACTCCATCTTACTACATCATTTGATGCCCCTCCTCCTCAGTTCAGCTCCGGCACTGCCGCACATTTGGTGTAAGATGTGGGCATCTCCCCTCTGCTCCCATAGCATGCCCGGCACACCCCACTTGAGCTCATCCATTCTTGGAATACATCCATGTATTTAAAGTGCCTCCCAGCTGTACTATGGGCTCCCTGCAGGCAGAGCAGTCCAGAGCCAGACCTCAATTGGCCACAGTGGATGCAACAACTCTGTGCAATTATTTTGCCTTCTCAACTTTCACTTTCCCCTTTCCCTGATTGTTCCCAACTCCATGAAACAAAGAAACTGAGAACATAGAGCTGGAGACAAGCACAGAGAACGGGAGGGAAAAATACTGGCTGCCCTTAGTGCAGGCTGCAAGATGGGTTGGGAGAGCCCCAGACCCACATGCTGAAGAGCTAAGGGCAGAGAGAGGTATTGAGGGTCAAGGCTTGGGGTTGGCTATGGAGGGAAGGCAGCAGCTGAACCCAGTTCAGATGTAGCCCTGAGTAGTCAGGCAAGAGGGTAGGTCCCAAGTAAGGTACTTAGGGGCAAGGTCAAACTGGACTTTTTCCTCTCAGTAACCCATCTCCAGGGGCCATAGGATAAAGTACAAAGTGTGAGATGTTGCATCTAAGGTGCTCTTGGGATCCACCCCTCTCACCTCTCCCTCATGCACCTCTAGAGTAGAGTGAGGGCAAAAGATGGAGGGGGCAGCAGGGTGAGGCCAGAGAGTGGGGGACAGCAGAGTGAGGCTGAGTGTGGCCTATGGGACTGGAGTCAGTCTGGAGGCCTGAGGGTCTCTGGGCAGCCCATGCTATAACCTTGTGGGCCAGGAAAAAGGGAGGCTCAGATTGTCCCTCCATCCCTGGGAGGTCAGTGAGTGCTGGAAGCCCCCTGCAGAGTAGGGCAGTGTCACAGTTCAGGGCTACCCAGAGACCTGGTTCTTTTCCTGTGTGGGGGTGGCACTTCCCTTCTGTGATGGGGAAGTTTCTAGGGAGGGGGAACCCCCAGTGTCACCATTAGCCTTAAGCAACTGCTTCTGTTCCCCCAGGGCTCAGAGGTGCTGACAGTGGTGGCCATGGATGGAGATCGGGGCAAACCCAACCACATTGTCTACAGCCTCGTGAACGGTGAGTCTAGTCTAGCTTTGGAGCTACAGCTCTGACTCTTTGGGTGACCACAGAAAAGTTCCTCCACCTCTCTGGGTTCTGGTTCCCTTACCTATTGAGGTCTGAGGGTCTCTAGGCAGCCCATGCTATAATCTTGTGGGCCAGGACAAAATGTGGTAGAGAAGGCCAACTGGGCCCTTCAGGAGGTGACAAATGTGCTGCAGTCTAGCAACAGCGGGAACAGTACTGGGGTCCTGAGAGCCACACAGTCCCCACTGATTCTCATTCCCTTCACCCTGAACACACATTTGTGAATGGCGATAAGTGGCAACTTTTCTTTTGTGTGTGTGTGTGGCGGGAGGTGCTGGGGTTCGGAACCCAGGGGCACTTTACCATTGAGTCACATCCCCAGACTTTTTCATTTTTAATTTAATCTTATTTTGTTTTTGTTTTGTTTTGTTCTGTTTTTTGAGACAGGTTCTCACTAAGTTGCTTAGAGTCTCGCTAAATTGCTGAGGTTGGCTTCAAACTTGTAATCCTCCTGCCTCAGGGTCACTGGGATTATAGGCATGTGCCACTGCACCTGGAGGGTGGCAACATTTCTTATACTCTTGGAATTTCTGTACTTTTTTTTCTCATTCTTTTAAATATTTGACTAGAGCATATAGTTGAATTGAATAAATAAGCACAGTGATGATATGGTATGACCCTAGTACTAGCCCTACATATGGATGAGGAAACGGAGGCTCAGAGCAGCTAAACTGGCACCCAAGTCCCGACCTCTGGATTTAAACCCAGGTCTTTTAACTCTGCAGTGTGCTCTTTCCACACCTGGGCAGCAGCTGAACAGGCTGCAGTGTTCCTGAGGTGGTCTCTGCAGCCCACAGGAGGCCAGGTCATCACACCTGGAGTCTGATTCCAGATGTGCACATGTCTTTACACTTTCACCCAGAGACTACCACCTCCCACACCCTGTCCTAGGACACATCTGATACACACTTGCCTTCCAGCACCTCACACCTGCATGAACATGTCCACCATCCCAGACAGGCTCCTTTCCCCAGATGCACAGACATTGGGCACCTTCCTGCCCCACCACCACTGCAGCCTTTTCCCAGTCACAAGGCACAGCCCAGCCTCTGTTCTTGCTTCTCCCTCTGCGGTTCCCCACCATCTCCTTGTTCTTTCCTCGTTCTCTCCACACCCTCAGTTTCTTCCCCTCTTTCCTTCTCTCTCCTCTTCCTTACCTCCCTCTGTCTTTATCTCCTTTTTGTTCCCTTTCTCTGTCGCACACACACACACACACACACACACACACAGTATCATGCATAGGAGAAGGGATACAGTATGGAACCTGAGAGCCAGACAGAAGTGAGTTCAAGCCCTGGTCTGCACTTGCTGTGTAAGCTTAGATAAGTTAACTTGGCCCCTGTGAGACTCAGTTTCCTCATTGTCAAGACACAGATGAAAACAGTTTTGCAGTCTACAAGGAAACCTCCATTAGCTAATGCTTGAGAAGCGAGTGGCGTGACTCCCCTACACCCCCCTGTGGCCCTGTGCTGAACTGCAGGGGACTTCTCTGACAGGTAGTGATGGAGCCTTTGAAATTAATGAGACATCTGGAGCCATTTCGGTCATGCAGAGCCCTGCCCAGCTCCGGAAGGAAGTGTATGAGCTGCATGTACAGGTAACCCCCTCTAGCTTTGCCAGTCCTGCCCACTCTCCAGCCCTGGAGGGCTACCAAGGCAATGAGACCCAGGCCCTCCTTGATCCCTGGGGCTCAGTCTGAGGAGGGAGCTAGATGTTGCTACCTTGGGCACCTACACCAGATTTTAGCTCGTGTGTGTGTGTGTGTGTGTGTGTGTGTGTACACGCGTGCACACACAGCAGGAATTATGAAAAAATAGGAAGAAATAGGACTGAAGCAGCAATGCCTCCAGCACCAGTAAGACCCAGCAGGTGGAGACTGGTGGAGGAAACCATGGTGGATGAGGGTAAGTGAAGATATTACAAGCCACAAAATCCCTGGAAGCCCAGGCTGGGGACAATAGCACATGATATAGTAAGGAATCAAGAAGGAGTCAAATGAGATTGGAGCAGAGTTCATAGGCAGCATGCAGAAGAAGGAAAGTAGGAATCCCAGGTTGGGAACCAGAGCATCAGGGGTCTGAATGTGAGGTATGGGTTTTCTCTAAAGCAGGGCATGTGACTTGTGCAGCCACACAGAAACTGTGTTTAGGAGGGTCCCACACTAAAGTTAATTCTCTGCTGTTTACTATCTTCAAAGTTCCAATAACTTATGATGTTTTATTGGATCTTCCCCAAAACAATGAAGAGCCGTTGAAAAGTTTTGACAGTCTCATGTTGGAAAGCTCATTGTGGCTACTTGGTAACTAGTTGGGTTCCAAAATTTGGAATGTGGGATCCTCTCTTAGGATGGGAATTCAGAGTGTGTGTCTGTGTATGAAAGGGGTAATCCCAGGACTCTGGTTGTTATGAGCACTCGGGGGATCCTGGCTCCAGTGCTAGCCAAGCATTTGAGAACTCAATTAGGATCTGAAGAGAACTGAACAGGACACAGAAACACCATTCAAGGAGTCAGCAGAAGAGGACCTGTAGAGGTAAAGGGAGGTGGGATGGCAGAAAGGGACAAATTGCAAAATACAAAGTGGTCAGATGAAACCTAGATGCTACCATCAGGAGCATGGGAGAGGCTACATGTTAATTAGGAAGGAAATGATGAGTCTGGGTGCCTGGAGGACATTGAAGGTGAAACATCCATACCTGGGCATGCAGGTTTGGAACTCAGAGGAGAGAGTGTCCATATTCACTGTGAAAGGCACAGGAAGGAATGAGAGCACAAAGGATGGCTGTGGGAAGAGAGGAGCAGTTGGCTAAGTCTACATCACAGGAGCATCAAAGGAGGCACAGGTGAAGGAAACCCAGGAGGGATCAGAGAGGTTGAGGATAACTTGCCAAGAGCAGAATCACATTTTCCAAGGGAATGGAGCCCTTGGGAAGGTGCAAAGGTGATAGCGTGGAGTGCAGCACGGAAGGCAGTGTGAAGTATCTAAATGTGGGACAGGTGAGAAACGAGTGGGAGTAGGAAATGGAAACAGAAGGCACAGGTGTCTGAGAAGGGAAAGGGTTAGGAGAGCAGCCAGGCTGTGAAGGAGTCATTTTAGGAGAGTGACCTTGTAGTACCAGAGCATCCTGATAGAAAAGGGAAAGGAGGCCCTGGAAGATATTTGCTCAGATATTTGCCACATTATTAATGAGATACTATGGACCCTCAGCCCTGGTTTTTCAGCCTTTATTAGTTATCCAATGCTTCATGACAAATTACCCCAAACCCAGAGGCATAAAACAACATACATCCATACTCTCAGTTGGTGTAGGTCAGGGGTCCAGGTTCTGTTTGACTAGGTCCTGGGTTACAAGGTCACTTTCATGGCTATAGTCAGATTGTCAACCAAGACTGGGGTCTCATCTGGAGGCTGGAATGTAGAAGGATTGTCTTCCTAGCTCACATGGTTATTGACACTACTTAGTTCCTTGATGACTCTTAGCTAGGGGTCACCTATTGTCTCATGGGCCTCTCTCCAACATAGCTGCCTCCTTCATCAAAGCCATCAAGGGAGATTCTGCTAGTAAGAGAAGTTACAATCTCATGTAATCTAACCATGAAGTGATAGCCCATCATCTTTGCCATATGCTGTCAGTCAGAAACAAATTGCTAGGTCAGACTACACTTAAAGAAAGGGGATTATACAGGACCATTGGGGCCAACAAGAGTCTATCTGCCACAAAGCTGTAGCCACCTCTCCCCACCCCAGGTGACAGAGATCAGTTCTGCAGGAAGCCCAGCTGCCCAGGCCATCGTCCCTGTCACCATCAGGATTGTGGACCTCAACAACCATCCACCAACATTCTATGGAGAGAGTGGGCCTCAGAACAAGTTTGAGCTGTCCATGTATGAACATCCGCCCCAGGGGGAGATCCTGCGGGGCCTCAAGATCACCGTCAATGACTCTGACCAGGTGCGTGGTCTTGCCCTCAAAGCTAACTGGCTCTGTGTCAACTGTCACTGCCTATGTAGCAGGGGCCAGGCAGATCAGAAAGTGAATGAAACCAAAGGTTATAATCAAGAGGGAGCAGAGGGACAATGCCAATCAAAGATTATCTTCTCAGCATAAAGGAATTCAGAATCAACTAAAAATGAAAAGCCACAGAGAAAAAGAAAATTACGTCATTTGCAAGAAAATGGATGGAACTGTAGAACATCATGTTAAGTGAAATAATCCAGGCTCAGAACATCAAGTGTCATATGTTTTCTCTCATATGTAGACGCTAGAGAGAAAAGGGGCGGGAGGAGAGAGATCTCATAAAAATAGAAGGGAGATCTGTAGAAGAGAGGAAGTGGATCACGGGGAGGGAGGAGGAAAGGGCAAGGAGAGGGCAAAGGAGAGGACACTGAGGAATGAATTTGATCAAATTATGTTGAGATAAAACAAAAAAATATGCTGTGTACATGTACAACTATGCCACAGTGAATCCCACTATTATATATAGTTATAATGTACCAATAATAATTTTTTAAAAAAGCAAAAGCCAGTCAAACAAAACTCCCTGCATCTGACCCTCCAAACAAGTGTTTGCAAATATGTCCTTCCACCCCTATGATCAGCACAGAAACTGGGTCTTATGTGTTTGTACCTTGCTTAATCCTTATAACCTGCTAAATCTTTCTGATCCTTGATCAATGCACCTTTAGAAAGAAAGATGACTCACCTTTCAGGGATAAGGGCATTTCCCTATGCTGAGGGCACTTAGCACCTGAATAGGATGTGTTTCTGTTCTCATTTATCTTCCCTGTTTCCTCTTTCCATGCTCCATTGCCCAGGGAGCCAATGCCAAATTCAACCTGCGGCTGGTGGGACCCAGAGGCCTCTTCCGAGTGGTCCCACAGACGGTCCTAAATGAAGCCCAAGTCACCATTATTGTGGAGAATTCAGACGCCATTGACTTTGAAAGCTCTCAGGTGTTAACCTTTAAGGTAGGTGATGTTTTGCACTGTCTTAAATGGGGAGTGTAATGGGGTGCTCACCCCATTATTGATTTATCCTGAGGGGACTCCTATCACCCCTGTCCTTCCTGGTCCTACTCTTTTTCTCCCTGGCCCTCTGCTCCTCCTGCTGACATGGGGAGAAGGTGCTAGGTCTGGTTGGGGGAGAAGAGTGGCGCACAGACAGCCTCCTACAGACTGCTCATGGCCTCAGCTTCACTGAGCTCCCAGCTCCTAAACCACAACTAGGCCCAGGAATGCAAGGGATGGAGAGTCAGAGAAAACTACCACTAAGATTTGGCCTGTTAGTAGAAAGAGAGAAACCGTTTGATCATCAAGATGTTTTCCCATGTGTCTTTGACATCTGTCATTTATTCTGATAACCACCTTAGCTGAAGAGGGAAAAAATACTTTTTTAATGTCACTTAAAATTAAGTAAAATTATAAATGTATACAAATAATCAATATTACATATTAACTTGTTATATGTTAGTAAAAATCAACAATAAATACTACATTGATATTATTTAAGTCATCATTGCACTTATACACACATATATACCTGAAGCCCAACATCATGTTTAAAAATGAAATATTAAAAGAATTCTATGAACTCTGGAACAAAACATGAATGCCTGCCATCACCACTATTATTTAGCATGATTTTTGGAATAACATTGTTCCCAAAGAAAGAAAAGAAATAAAAGTCATAAATATTAGAAAGAAGAAGCCAAAATTCACATTATTTGTAAGGGATATAATTGTTTCTTTAGAAAATCTAAGAGAAGTAGTTTAAAAACCATTGGAAAAATAGCAGAATAGCTGACATGTTCGATTACAAGTTGATACCCCCAATCAAACAGAGAATATATAATAGAATAAAAGACTTCTAGAAATTACCATAACAAGAAATGTGTAGTATTTAAATGATGAAAAATGCAAAAATTTCATAAAGGGATACAAAAAAGGCAAGATATGTAAAGATGTACCTTGTTTTAAAAATGCAAGTTCTCCTTAGGTTGATATAGAATTCACTATCTCCCCAATTAACTCTGACTTAGAATTTCCTTTGAGAGGAGGTAAGAAAACTTATCCTGGTTTTTATTTGGAGAAATAATAGTCAGAAAATTTGGAATTAGAAAGGAATATATATATATATGCAGATCAGTAGAACAAAAAAAAAACTGGCTCAAATATAAACAGGAGCTGTCTGTGAGGGAGGAATGAGGAGAGATCTTACAGATGGTGGCAGGAATAACCTCTTGGAAGCGGAGAGTAAGAACAGAGACAAGGCAAGGGGTGCTGGACCAGTTCTGGGGAGCACGTGGTGGGAGGGCCCTGTGCAGGTGACTGTCCATCCAGACAAGTCCTCAGTTTTCCCTCCTTCTCCAGCTCCTGGCCATTGAAGTGAATACTCCAGAGAAGTTCAGTTCCACGGCAGATATTGTGATCCAGCTCCTGGACACCAATGATAATGTCCCCAAGTTCACTTCTCACTACTATGTTGCCAGGATCCCTGAGAATGCCCCAGGGGGCTCCAACGTGGTGGTTGTCACAGTAAGTTGGGGACTGGCCCCAGGACTTGGGGTGGGGTAAGGGGCCTTGTAAGTGAGACAAATTCAGGTTCCAGTTTAAATCACAAAGTCCACAGTCATTAGCTGTGACTTTGAGCTGCTTGCCCTCTCTAGCCTGTGTTCCTTCACTGGTCTGTGTTGAGGACATATGCACAGGCCATGGGACCCATCCCGTTCCCTTCCTCATATATAAAGGAGGAATAAATGACTTGAAGATCTGAACCTTTTTGTTCCCCCAACACTTGAGAACTCCCTGGAAGAAAACTAGAGACCTAAGGCAGTCTCCCGTCTCTTGGTGAGTTCCTCTTCAGCTGAGCAAACTCCAGGCCTCCTTGCATTGCCATTGAAAGCAACCCTTGCTTAGGGAGCTGTCAACATGTCCTGACCACAAGACAGGTGCCACTGGAGTTTTCTCTCTTCCAGGCTGTGGATCCAGACACAGGACCCTGGGGCAAAGTCAAATACTCCATCTCTGGTACTGGGGCCGACCTGTAAGTAGATCCAGAACACAGACATAGCCTCAAGCAAGGGATTTATTTGGCGGTGGGAGGAGGTATTTTTGCTGAAGGCAGGAAGAACCTGGAAGCCATGGGAGCCTGGGTTGCGGGACAGTGAGCATTCCAGAGTGCAAGGTGGGTGGTGATGAATAGTGGGAAATAGTACAGAGCCCAAGTCAGAGATTTCTGGGGACTTAATAAGCAAGGTGCTTAGGAGAAAAGAAGGTCATGGTCACTGCTAGAGCTAAGGCAGGAGGCTTTCTGAGCTAGGCAAGCAGTACTGGGCTTGGGGAGGGAGCAGGGTGTTGGAGGAGAGCTATAATTCCCGGTTGTTAAGCTCCTCCTCTCCCATTAGACTGCAAGGATGGAACCTGAGCTGGCAGGATTTCTGGGAGAAGCTTCATAATGCCTCACTGCTGCTTCCTGGAGGCAGCTCATCTGCTTATCGTTGCATGCATGGATGTGTGTACATGAGTGGGTGCATGTGCCAAACACACATATGTACACACATCCATGCATGTGCATACCTGTGCCTGTTCTTTCTATGCCTGCCAGGTTCCTGATACACCCGTCCACTGGGCTTATCTACACCCAGCCCTGGGCGAGCCTGGATGCTGAAGCCACTGCTAGATACAACTTTTATGTGAAGGCTGAAGACATGGAGGGCAGGTACAGCCTGGCTGAAGTATTCATCACTCTACTGGACGTCAATGACCACTATCCCCAATTTGGAAAAAGCATCCAGGAGAAGACGATGGTCCTCGGGTCCCCAGTGAAAATTGAGGTGAGTTTTGAGGCAGCTGAGCTCCCCTAAAAGTCTGGTTCTAGCAGCTGAGAGAGACACTGGAACATAACAATTTAGTTTAAAATAAAAGGTAATGGATTCCTACTAGGGGCAATGGACTTTAAGGTGTTTTACGTAACCTCATTTCCACCTTATCCCAGAAAAATCTTCTGAGAAAGAAGACATTACAAATGGAAAACAGGAAGCTCTAATGGGTTAAGTGTTTATCTTCTCTGAGTTCATATAGCTGGTCTGCCTGCCTTCAGAGCAGTGCTCTGTCTACTGGGCTTCACTGTCTTCCCAATGGCGAAAAAGTATGAGCTCTGAAACCCAATGGAATTGACCTTGGATCCCAATTCCCCTCCTTCCATTTCTACCTTTGGGCAAGTCACTTAGTATCCAAGCTTTCAGTTTTTCATCTATAGTATAGATTCACCAAGACCTACTTCCTAGACTTGTTCTGGCAATGGAACCATACAGGACCTAGCATAGCCCCTCACTCACGGCAGTGCAGACCTTCTATTTTTTTCCCAGCTTAATCCATCTCAATTAAAATCAACCATTTCCAAGCTCCATATTACATCTGGTTTATCCAGCATAGAAAGATATCTTCCCCAGGCCTGGCTTTATCCGTCCCTCTCTGTGCACAGGCCATAGATCAGGATGCAGAGGAACCCAACAACCTGGTGGACTATTCCATCACCCATGCGGAGCCAGCCAATGTGTTTGAAATTGATGCACACACAGGAGAGATCAGGCTCAAGAATTCCATCCGCTCCCTCGATGCTCTGCACAACATCACACCTGGAGGGGACTGCACATGGTCTTTACAAGTGCAGGCCAAGGACCGAGGCTCCCCATCCTTCAGCACCACAGCCTTACTCAAGATTGACATCACAGACACTGAGGTGGGTACAAAGCACAGTAAGGAAAAAGTAGCAGTAGTCAATGGACCTTAAGGTATTTTACATAACCCAGGCCTCTATGACACAAAGGCAGAGGGAGAGAGATCATCTCCTGGCTTCCTCCAAAAGATGCTCATTGCTATCAAAGGCTCCCTAGGCCATCAAACCAATAGCCTTGGGAATCGGACTGAAATTCTAGTTTCAATACCTATAAATAGTGGAACTTCAGGCTTTCCTAGGATTCTGTTACCTTTCCCTATAAAATGGAAATAATGATGCCTCTTCACACAAGTGTTGAAAAGTAAAAGTGAAATAATTATGTGTAGTTGTCTGGCAGAGAATCGTCGCTTTAGGGATTTTTGATACATTTATGTTAGTGAATTCCCCTGTAATCACAGACAAACAATATCCTATGCTTCAAGGACAGCGTCCAGCAAAACAGATGTATCTAAAAGAGGTTGTTGGCATCATGTTCTGCCTGAGTGATTGTCCTAGAGAACGATTTGCATTATGTTCTCTCTCCCTATGTAGTTTTTCTGTAAAGAAGCCCATAGCACTTACTAGATTCTCAAATTCTCTTAAAATACATCAGGCTTGACCTGGGAGTGTAACTCAGTGGTAGAGTTCTTGCTGTGAAAGCATAAGGCCCTGGTTCTATCCCCAGCATGGGGCTGTTGGGGGGGGTGCTGACTCATCCCATCAGGCTTAAGGAAGTGCATGCCCCCACTCTGTCCTCCAGGGACCAGTGGGAACAGTTCAATGCAGGCAACGGCTTTCTCTTCCAGACACTGTCCCGAAGCCCCATGGCTGCCTTCCTGATACAAACCAAGGACAATCCCATGAAGGCCGTGGGTGTGCTGGCCGGTATCATGGCCATTGTTGTGGCCATAACCGTCCTCATCTCCACTGCCACTTTCTGGCGTAACAAGAAGTCCAACAAGGTCCAGCCGGTGCGACGTGTATTCCGCAAGCGTTTCAGACCTGCACCCCGCACTGCCCGCACTGAGTGGCTCAAGTTCAGGAAGGACAAGTCTGCCACCAAGTTCATGCTAAAAGAGGATCCTACCAATGAGAACTGCAATAACAGCACTGGAAGCCCATTGCCCCCCATAGCTCCAGCTCTCCCTCCACCCCCCAGAATGGTGCCCAACACAGTCACCTGCTGTACGGTGCCTACAGTCTCTGGATCCCTCACCCCAGAGAGATCCCAACAGTCACCTCAGTCTGAGGCCTTGGGAAGCTCCACCCAGTTGACTCTGGTCTCTGAGCTCAAGCAAAAGTTTGAGAAGAAAAGTACAAACAAGGCTTACTTCTAGAGAATACCCTGTAGCTCCTTCTTCCCTTCCTACCCAACATAGCCACCCTGCTGATCTCAATGTGCTCCCCTTCCTCTGCTTCTGAAGGTCATCCCTGTTTTGTACCCCATACACAAGTCTCTGGATAGGGCCTTGGGCAAGCAATTTCTCAGGATGCATTTAGCAAATATGTCCCCGTGCCCCCAATCCTTGACAAAGCCATGATGCTCCCCATTCTTCAGAGGCCAGGAGTTGACAAGGAGCTAGCTCTATGCATCTTCTACTCACCAACCCCAGACTTCACAGTTGCTTGGGTCCTACTGGAATCTCATCATAGGGCCTTGGCTATATGTGATAAGCCAACAAGAATCTGGATCCTGAAGCCCATAGCTAAGAGCTTGAGCAGGAAAAGGAGATCTAGTCCTGGCTGAGGCTGGAGGTCAGCAAACTTTACATTCCATAGGAGAGGAAATGCAGGCAAGCAGGGGGAGAAGAGACACTGAAAACTCATCCTGGCTGCAGGGCTCTGCCTGAAGCCACTGAAACACTGAAGCATGGCACCCGGGTGAGATTGTAGACCACTGTTGTGCTCATGTGGGACAAGGGACCTACAGGTATAAGATGGTTTTACCAAGAGTGAAGGCAGAAATGCCTGTCCAGGACTGCCCTGGTCCTAGAAGCTGGAGCCACACTGGGAGCTCTAAAAGTACCCAAAAGAGGGTTGGGACTCCTCTCTGAGAAGCTGCCCCACCAGTCCTCTTCCAAAAGACAGTGTAGGGTGGTAGATAGATATCCGGGCTGAGATCTAAGGGATCTTCTGTTTTTATTCAACTTAGGGAAGCTGTTTTAACTCTCTGATTATCTTCTTCCTCATCAGTAAAACGAAGAACCTCAGCCCCCAAGGTTGTGATGAAGCCTTCAACCAAGTGCAAAGTGGCACAAATGCAAAGTTTTTTTTTATGCAGGCCAGTTCTCTGAGTACAGTTCTTCTAGAAAATATCAGAATCTCTCAGATACACTGGTGGTGTTGTGCTGGCTACCACTGGTCCCCAGAAGCCAGAACCAGATGGCGGCTTTCTGTTTCTGTTCTCCCCTCACCCATTCCACTCTCAGGGAGCACCAGAGCTGGGCAGCAATGTCTAGTTCGAGTCTCCATTTTGCCAAGATAAGGGAAATGAGTTCCCAAGAAAGGCATGATTTGTCCGATGTTGCATAGTGGGTTAGTAGCTGGGATCTGGTCTAAAAGCATTTTCCTGTAGCCTAGGCATACATTGTTAATATGTGACAATGTTCCCAAGAGAGAAACCCTACAAACCTGCTATGGTTAATATACAGAGGTTCTTCCCTGCTTTAAGGAACCTGCCATAAGAAAATCTAGATTTATACACAGATAGAAAAATAGAATTGTTCTTTACATTTTGCCCCACTTGCACAGAAGCCCTCTAGAATATGTCGTGATTTTATGAGAAGAGATTTTATGCTTGTGTGATGTCTGAATCTGTGTTTTGAGGTATAACTCAGATGTGCCAGTGTACAGAGTTCTTGCCAGGGTGTCTTCAGTTCCTAACCCAAACAGTATTAATGAGGGGCAGGCTCTAGCATGTCAGGAGCCCAGACTGGACAGGTCTTTCCAGACTTTTCAGGAGAGGGCTGGGTTGGATCATGTCTGCTCATTGCAGGGAATACAGCATCCTTACAACATGCATGCGGTCAACCTCTTTTGTAAATGGTAAATAAAAGTCTAATAACTCTACAACAATATGACCTCCTGCCCCTGCTTACTTTTGTGTTCATGGACTTGTGGAGACCAGTCTTCCTGACTCACAGCCAAGCTCAGCCTGCCTCCTGGCTCCTTCAGGGGGTATAGCCAACCTGACCCCCAACTAAGGGAGGCTTCAAATTTTTGTCCAAATTGCCTGCATGCACCTCAAACAGCAGCACCTTTGCAGACTTGTCTACCTGACCCCCTCATCCAGGACTTGGATTGGGCTTTTTCCCTAAGTAAGACACACTCAGGCAGGGTTGCTTGGGAAAGAAGGAGATCTGGGGCTAGAAGTAACTACCCCAGTACAGTCCAGCAAGGGCAGGAATTGGGATGTTTGGCATGGGCGGGAAAGCTGGGAAAGCAGTTAATCTCTGGAATGATGGTTGCTAAGACCTCTGAACTGGGAGCTCAGGATAGCAGATGGGTTCTGGAAGGGAGTCGGGCTCCAAGACAAGCCCAGAAACTTGAACCAAAGTAGAGTCGATTTTGGAACTGGCCATGGAAGGAGAAAGGGCCAAGTAGCCAGCATGAGCCACATTGGGACAGAGAAGGAGGGGACAGCTTAACTGAAGAGACCAGTGAATATAGTCAGCACTAGGGTAGACCCTGCCACTGGGGTAGAGCTAACCAAGTCCCACTGACTTAGGGAACAGCAGGGTGAGGGGCTCCTTGCTCAGTCACATCAAGAAAGGCCCAGATCTACAAGCTGGTACAATGCTAGGTCTGTAGGGAAAGAGCTGAGAGGGCAGGTACAGCATCTGGGGAGGGCCTTCCACTCTTGGACTATAAGAATGGAGCATTAGCTCCATGGACAATCAATAGACACTAACTGAAGAAATCTGTAGTTATTTTTCCTTCCCTGTGGCTGAGCTCAGCCTTTCTCGTTATATGAAAAATAAAGTGCTTTTACAGTTTGACAGCCCTTGGTCTGAATTCAGATTCTGCCACTTAAATGTGACAACATAAGCTTATTGCTGTGACAATCACAAGAACTAATATATTCAAAGGACCTGGCACCAGCTTTGTAGCTACTGTCATAGCTCAGAAGACAGTTGCTATTTTTAGTTGTAGAAGAGAATACTTAAGGATAGCTCACTGTGGCCCACCTAGGAGGGCACATTTCCTGGGGGAGAGGGCTTCTCCAAGCAGACCTTCCTGAGAGTGTTTCTACCCAATAATAGGCCTGGAATCCTTCCCTATGTACTGGGAGGAGAGAAGACAGAAGATGGAAGGAGAAGAGAGCTGGGCCTCTGTAAGCTGCAACTTGCAGCTCTGTCCCAGTGCAGAACCCAGCTGGAAAAGTGTGGCAAACCTTCTGCCCCTGTTTCTCCAAGGACATCAGGGATTCTGTATCTCTTTGATAACAGAATATTTTCTCTTTCTTTCTCTCTCTCTCTTCCTTCCTTCCTTCCTTCCTTCCTTCCTTCCTTTCTTCTTTTTTCTCTCTCTTTCTTTCTTCCCCTTTCTTTCTTTCTTTCTTTCTACTTTCTTTCTTTCTTTCTTTCTTTTTTCTCTCTCTTTCTTTCTTTTCTTCTTTCTTTAAAAAGATGGGGCCTAGCTATGTTAACCAAGCTGCTCTTGAACTCATGTGTTCAAGGATTCCTGAACAGCTGAGACTATAGATCCATGACATCACACACAACACAACAGAGGCTTCAAAGAATCCAGAGTGCTGGCTACTAACGGGCAGCAACACTTCTCTGACAGTCTTCAGGGTTTCTAGATGAGGATGGGTTAACTGGGATAATGAAGATGATGTTGCATGAGGACCACGGCAGGCAGATTGGCATGTGGACACAAAGAGGTTCTTTTAGGAGACAGAGGTGTTCTGAAGGGTCTGGATTCCAGAATGAGGTGGTTGTGGCATGAGCCACCATAATATGATTAATAAAGTGGATTAGCAACAGTTTGATGCTGGGAACATTCATGTGACAAGAAATCATGCCAGTGCACTTCTTTTGCTAAATGAGGTCCTGTCACTTATCCAGTACTCAGTAATCCACTCAATCATTCCTGTGGAAACACATGTTCTTAGTCTTATCATCTATGCTGGGCCCTAATCTAGGTGTAAGGTGGACAGGTTCTAAATAGACAGAAGAAAAGAGGAAAAGAACAAAATTCCTTCTGCAAGTTGCTGATAGCAGAACCCTGGAACTAGAGATAGCTCTATTCTAAAAACCAGTAGCCCTACTTATAAATGCCTCCTGTCTTAAAATTACATGATCTAAACTCTAAATGCATAATCTCCCCCAAGAGCATGACAAATGGATCTAAAACTATAACATCCTTCAAACATGAATCGTACAGAAAAGGTGAGGGATATTAGCATAGGTATCATGACATTACATGTATGGATACTCCTTGACCTATGGAGTTTTATCCAAATAAATCCATGTTAAGTTGAAATCATTGTAAGCCAAAAATGCATTTAACACACCTAATTTACTGAACATCGTAGCTTTGCATCACTGTACAGTAGAGTATCAGTGGTTGTTCCCTTCTGATCACCTAATGGGCTGAGAGCTGTGTCTTGCTGTAACATCTCCATGCTGTATATTGCTAATCCAGAAAAAGATTAAAATTCCCGACTGAAGTTTGATTTTTTACTGAATGCATATCACTTTTGCATCATTGCTAAGTAGAAAAATCCTAAATTGAACCATTTGGGACTGTCAATAATGTGAATCTTTAGGATTCTTTTTTTTTTTTGGTACTGGGATTAAACCTAGAGGTTTAACTACTGAGCCACATTCCCAGCCCTTTTTATTTTTTATTTTGAGACAGAGTCTCACTAAGTTGCTTAGGACCTTGCTAAGTTGCTGAGGCTGGCTTTGAATTTGCGATCCTCCTGCCTCAGCCTGCTGAGCTGCTGGGATTACAGGTGTGTACCCCACACCCAATTCACTCTAGAACTTTTTAAGAGGCTCCCCACAGATCTCCAAAAGGATAGTATTCCCAGAAATCCACTCTAGACCAGATTCCTCTTCCCTAAATGTCCATATTCACAGGAGCAGCTGAATACAGCTTCTGACCAACATGCTTCCGACCCACTTCCAGGTTTACTCCTCTTCCATGCCCCTTCTTTCCTCCTGCCCACCCTGTTCCATGCCCACCTCCAAGCCCCCTTTGGCAGAGGAAAATCAGAGCGTCCATTCTCACCTTCATGGTTGCACCAAGCTATTTCATGATGGCTGAATCCTCGGTCCTGTGGAAGGAAATACTCAGAGGCCAATACAAATACAAGTTCCTGCCTCACTTCAGCCACTTACCTTTAAAATATACCTCAGGAGTCTCAGGAAAATAGAAGGGAGACCAATAGTGTAGAGGAAGGGAATGAGGGGGCATGACAAACTACTGAGAAACAAAATCTATCAAAGTATAATATGTCCATGTATGAATATACTCCAATGAATCTCATTGATATATGTGTGTGTATATATATGTATATATATATAAAATTATAATGCACTAATTGAAATAATAATAATAATAGTAGTAGGGATATCAGTAGAGTAGAGCAAGTGGATCTGGGATGGAAGAAAGGAGGGAAAGGAAAGGTGCTGGAGAATGAGATTGATCAAATTATGTTATGCACATGTACAAATATGGCATAATGAATCTCACTATTACACATAGTTATAATGCACTAAATTATAATTTTTTTGGAAATAGAATTTTAATTTATATATACTCAGAGAAAAGAAAAAGTCCTATAAAAATTACCATATGAAATTTATTATAAAGAAATTCTCTATTATATATATGTGTTATTGTGCACATGTACATATCTAAGTGTATATGCATTTTTTGAAAAATATACATTCTAAGGAGCAATAATAGTGTTGTCTTGTGTTTTTTTAGAACTTAATTTGTTAGAGAACAAACTAAAATATTTACATATAAGTAGGTGAGAAGCTTGTATTTACTTTAAAATATTTTAAAATCCCCCAAAAAATAAAATAAAAAAAGGTTAAGGGTAAGGACCAGATGAAATAAGACCAGAAAATGTTAAAACTTGTTGAAGCTGACAGATGGGAAGGAATGAGATTCTCTCTACTTTTGATGTGACTGTAAATTCCCATTAAAAATTGTTTTTTTCTTCTAGTGTCTAAAAGAATAAGTGAGAAGGACCTGAAGGAATGATGAACAATTGATCTGAATATGAGTGTTGTCTTTGTTTTAAATTTATTTCAAGCTGGGCACAGTGGTGCACACCTGTAATCCCAGGTACTTAGGAGCTTGAGGCAGGAAGATCGCAAGTTCAAGGTCAGTCTGAGCAACTTAGTGAGATCTTGTCTAAAATACAAAGTAAAAAAGGACTGGTTATATAGTTCTACAGCCTAACATATATAAGGCTGTGGGTACAATCTTCAGCACCACAAAAAAATGTTTTAAATTATTTCAACCAACACTGATTATCAGAAAATTCTGATATTGGGTGAACCCAGTGGCCAATGTAAGGAGAGTCAGCCTCATAAATCATTGAACTTTCCAGGTTTAAGTTTCTTTCCCTATAAAAGGGGATAACTACCTACTTTTACAGAATAATATATGCAAAATGTTACATGTAAATATTACATGTAAACATGGCCTTAGCTCCATGAAGATAAAGACTGTGTCCTGGTTTTCACTGTTGAACCCAATCTGTCAAGTTCCGTTCCTGGAACACTGTAGGTGCTCAACAATACTTGAATAAATGGATGAGGCTCAGTTGAGCTGCCATGGAGGGTTGGTTTTAGGGATTGGATTAGCCCCACATCACCCCTTGGCAGGCAACAAAGCACTACCTAAAAAAGGATTAATCCCAGTTTCCTCAAATAGGCAGACACTGGCCTTCCTTGCTATGGTTACTGTGCCCATCCAGTATCAGAATTTGTTCACAATCTTGGTTGAAGTAAATTTTGTCCACATCATTTCCCACCCCTTGACCTGGGTTGTTAGCCACTGTCATCTTCTTTCTCCTCATTCCCTTTCATGTGTCTGTGGCCATTGCCATCCTCACAGACAGCTAGATGGTCTCTAAAGGATCTGTCTTTGCACTGTGGAACTGCAGGGGGAGGCCTGAGAGCATGCCTGTGGCGAGGACAGCAGTGCGGGCCCCACTCCCTGCAGCTGCAGGGGCCCTCGGCTGTCCAGACATAAGCCGCTACAGGCGCTGCCAGCAGCAAAACACACAGGACCACCGAGATGTGTAGGAGGCGCTCGCGGTCCTCCAGCCTGCCACCATCTCTGCCTGTCACAAAGACTACACATCTGCCCTCGTGTGGGGGCCGGCTCCCCATACTGAGGCATGCCTCATATTTTGTGCCAGGGAGGAGGTTATTTACAGCATATGTGTTGATTCCAGGGCCAATGTGGACCACTTCTTTTCTGAGGGCTTCTTCCGAAGTAATATAGAGGGTAAACCACTCCTCAGAGATGTTGGCTACTGAAAACCACTCCAGCAAGATCCCGTGCACGGTCTGCTTCACCACCCGCAAGTCAATGTAGGAATTACCCTCCCGGGAGATAGAAAGAGAATAGGATGCAGGCAGGACCTGGGCAGGCTGGACATGGAGGGAGATGACCAGCGTGCTCCTGCCAATGAAATTGGAGGCTACACAGGTGTAATTGCCACTGTCTACCAGGTGAACAGCAGGGATGATCAACTGGGACAGAACAGCATCTTCTGCAGTCGAAGAAGTCAACACTGGGTGGAGAAAAGAGAAAAGTAGCTGTGCATTGTTCTGATAAACAGTTGGAAACTTCTAGCAATGCTGGTTTTGTTGTTGTTGTTGTTGTTGTTAAAAGATGATGCTAATCATTTATTAAGCATGTACCTGGTGCTAGATGTTCACCTCTTAGAAACTCTGTAGGTACCTAATCTTACATATAGAATGTTGAGGACTGGATCAATCTACCAACTTACCCATAGTGAGAGCGATTGCTGCTGTTCAGAAGCAGCAATTAATCTGAAACCCAGTTCTATCTATGAAGCCCACACACTTTCAACATCAGTAACTGCTCCCAACAACCACAGTAGTCTTATTGAGCTTAACAGCTTTCAGGAGATTTCTTGTAATTGTGTGACTGACCAATACTGTGAGCTCCAAGAAATGCTTTCTTACCTCCCAAATGTGCAGTGCCTTAGAGTTTGGAGTCAAATTTCTGGGTCCCTATTCCTTGCTAATTGTATGGTCCTGGGCAAGATGCTTAAATTGTCTTCAACTTACTTGTCAATAAAATGGGATGATAATAGCATGCACACCACAAGTTTGAAGATAAGAGTTCAATAAGTCTTAGCTGTTGTTATTTCTAGAAGACTAGGCAGAGCATAGTGCCAAGAGTGATTTACAGAATAACAAAAGATAAGCTCTGAATGCATTTCACTGGTTTTCAAAAAGACTGAAT
The DNA here is from genome assembly GCF_021218885.2 of Marmota monax. Lineage (NCBI taxonomy): Eukaryota > Metazoa > Chordata > Mammalia > Rodentia > Sciuridae > Marmota > Marmota monax. Next base: position 3,579,310 of record NW_026692881.1, read on the forward strand.
GATAAATTCTGTATTTCTCCTCCATTCGCATTTAACCATCAACTAACAGGATGTGACCAAAATGATGAGGAAAACTGAAAAACTCAGTTAATTTTTTTTTAATCATCTGGAGGATGTAACCATGTTATGACAACTGTCTGGGTGACTAACTGCATTTCCCAAGTTTTACCTTGATACTTCAAGTAGTCTTCTAGACCTAGACCTAAAAATATGCAAAAATCAACAAATTTCCTTTTACCTTCAAGATACCCTTGAGGAAGCCATGTCTGGCTTTGTGGCATGGACAACCCTACAGGCAATTCCACCTGAAGTGTGAAAACAGAGCTTAGAGCTTTGATAAAGAAAGACAAATCCCAGTTCTGGGGGCCATGGAATTCTCTTTATCTCCCTGTACCCAAGTATTATAATTTTAAGCTATAAAATCTGACCAACACAGTAGTAAGAAGTGAAAATTAAATTAGTATCTAGGAATTTCCAGCTTTTCCAATTAACTGAGAGGTAAGAGGTTGAAAGATCAATTGCTGAAATATATATTCTGTCCTGGACTCACTGAACTCATATCTCCAGGGCACAGGGATTGAAAAATTTCATTCCAAACAAGCATCTCAAATGATTCCTTTCCGGCAAGTTTAGTAAATAAGTAATAAAATCAATTCTAGTTGGAAATTCTAGGATTGTAAAATTTGCAGTATACTGTTTTCCATCTAGAGGGCTCTTAAAAATGTATTTATTCATATACAATTCTAAAACATGTATACAATATGATAAATCAGCAATAACATGTTTATTTATGTCCCTATGCCTATATGTCCTGGAGAGATCTGTATGCAACCATTTAAAACACTGCCAGTGGACTGGGATGTACCTCAATGCTACAATGTTTCCTAGCATACAGGCCTTGGCTCTGATCCCCAGCTCTGCAAAAATAAAGTGAAATAAAATAATGCTGGTAATGAAACACTGTCTTGGAATCTTTTCTATTTTGGTGAGTGTAATTCAGAACTATTCCGATTTTAGCTATACCCAGCCTTCATGACTAACACATTTTAGAACCTCCTTATTGATGTAGGATTGCTACAGACCTCTCCATTCTCCCTAGATACCCCAATAGGGTACGTGTGGCTTACCATTAAATTTTCTCCAAATGCTCAGGGGATAATTCCATGAGATGGTTGGTGAGGGGCTGGCCTGTGCCAAGCAATGCAGAGTCACATTCTGTCCTACCTGAATGGTAATATTGGCACTAGGGGTTGAGATCTGTGGCTTCATGCAAACACTGAGCTTAATCTCATGAAGTAGCTGCCCTGCCTTGTAGACAGGGTCCTGGCATATCAAGTAGGAATTCACCAGGATGACTGGAAGGCTATTGGACTTGACAAACTGGACAAGTCCTCTTAGACGACAGTCACATACCCAGGGGTTGTTGTCCAGTGCCAGCACCATGCTGGAGAGAATCTTAGCCCGACAGTGAAGTTGCTGGCATTTCTGGTAGGACGGCCAGTTCAAGAAGACATTTTTGGATACGACTGTAAGCCTATTGGAGGATAGGTCAAGGTAGGTCAGGTTGGCTAGAAACTGAAGAGCCAGCTCAGGGAGTATATCAATCCTGTTGCCTTTGAGATCCAAGACCCTCAGGAAAGGGGTGGCACGGAACGCTGTCCATGGTACTGAACGGAGTTTGTTCCCCTGCAGTCTCAACTCTCTCAGTTCTGGCAGATGCTCCAGGGCTCCTAAGTGGATCACAGTGATATTGTTAAAGTTGAGCCAAAGGTATTCCAAGGTGCTCATGTTGACGAAAGGCCCTCGGGAAAGTTCAAATATGGGTGAGTTTTCAATTCTTACTTGCTTGAGCTCTTGAGGAAGGTTCTCTGGAATATTTCCCAAAGAGATAGACATGCATTGCAGAGTCCTGTACAAGAAATCAGAAAAGCTTTAAAATGAACATCAGGAAAGTTGGAAGGGATGTCAAGTGGATCCTTGCATTGTACATGTGAATTATATGAAAATATATTATTCGCTTAAAATAATAGAGATCTATATTGGTAAAAATACTCAGCTCACAAAGTCCAACACCAACTAAGGTGAATCTCATAGGAATTTTGCTGATTTCCTGCCAATTCTGGGCATGTGTCCACTCCATATCATTCCCAACAAAAGTCCATCCCCTATAACCCTCTGGCATCCTGCTAGGACAGCGCACCTGCCAAAACTCTCCTCTGAGCAGGTGCATCCTTGCAGACAGAAAGGCTGAACTGCATGTGTATCCTGAAAGACCAGAACTAGCAGAAAGTAGTGAAAAACCAAAGCCATATTTCTCTGTAAGAAATTGCTGTGTGCTTTGAATAAGCGTAGTCCCAGTTTCCGAGTGGCAAATCCTATTACTGGTAATCCATGGTGATGTAGGTCAGCACAGCAGCAGCAAAGCCCCTGGATGCTCTAAAGTCTGTTATGGCCCAAATCATAGGCTCAGGCAGAGTCCATGCAGAGGGAGTTATGCCTCTTGACCAAGGCATGAAAATTCACCATTTTTCTGGTTGCTGGTTCTGGAAATTTAAGTCAGATATCTAATTACATCCTGGTTCTACCTTCCTTCAGCTTCTTTCAAAAAAGTCTGAGAAACCAGCAGGTAATGCTGTTCTGAGCATCAGGGTTCATTCATGGCCAGGGTCCATTTCATATTTCACCATTCACAATTGGCTCCTGAATCCCAGCATTTTCAACCATTTTCTCCAAGTGAAAGCAGATGAGGAATAACAAAGTAGTTCTTTGATGATTCCAATCATTTGTTCTCTCCCCCATACCTTGGTGGTGTAGTTAGGCATGCTTCCAATGCATCAAGACTACTGCATCTGCAGCTTGACCAGAGGCTGACCAGAGTCAGAGAAGCACCATGATGTTGTTTCAAACACAAGATGGTATTTTATTGTTGTTGGTGGTGCTGATGGGGTTTTTTTTGTTGTTGTTGTTGTTGTTGTTGTTGTTGTTTTGAGACAGGATCTCAGTAAGTTTCCAAGGCTGGGCTCAAACTCATGATCCTCCTGCCTCAGTTTCTCAAGTAGCTGGAATTACAGGCACATGCCACCATATCCAAAAATATTATATTTTCTTATAAAACCAAAACATTTTTCTTTTTTCTGGATTTCTCCTGAATGCTATGTATTTCACATTAAAAGTTAAAAAGCTACATTTTAAATTGAGATCTATATGACTTGGTACTTGCTCTGCCACTCTTTGTTCATTTACTAAATATTTCTTTATCATTTTCTCTAAGCCACACACTTGCTAGGTACAAGGAATGCTGTGGCAAGCCAAACTCTTATAGACCCTGACCCCATGAAGTCTTCTTTCTTGCTTATGCATCTGTCTTGAGATTTTTTTTAATGTTTAACGTCTGCGAATCTCAGTTTTTCCTTTGCAGAGTGAAAATATTAATAAGCACCTCATAGTGTTCTAAGGAAACTTTAAGATTATGTAAATAAAGCTCCCCACATACAATAGGTGTCCAATAATTCACTTCCTATAACAATAGATTTCTGAAGAGCAAAAATACCTACATCTGTATTAATTGGGGGTACTTCCAGATGAACACTGAAATTTTGTGAGTTCCTGTAAGACTCATGATACACATTATACCCTACAAAAGGCTTCAGTGAAAAAAATCCGCTTAGAAGCTAACCAGTAGGAGGGAAATGGGTCACAACTAAGCTGATTACACTCCAGGCTTTCCACTCATGACAGATATATTTGCAGGAGTTCCCATTCAGTTTAGCTGTGCAATCTGGGTAGATCTCTGGAGTTCCTCTCAAAATGAAAATCCAAAACAAGGAGTGTGCTGTGGGTACAAAGTTTGTGGTGAACATGGAGATGCCTAGATCTCCTTTCAAGAGATGATCTTATTCCCAGTTGCAAAAAAAAGTGCTTATGTGAGTTCAGATCTGTTCCAAGGCAGCCTACATCCAGTGACTGAGGGCAGTGAGGGATCAGAGCCTGGCCAGATTCGCCTGATGGGGGGAACACTTCCTATAGGCCATTCTCATTCTAGAGTCTTCTGCCAAGTTTTCCAAGACCTCATTAAGCTTGCTTCCTATGTGTGATTCAACCTACAGGTATGCATAATCATCAGTAAATTCCTTTCACTCTTCTTACTCCAAAATATAAAAGCTGAAAGAATCTTCTTCTTTATCTACAATTTTTCTGTCCATTCCATGCTTGTGTACAGCATTGTCATTATCAAATAAAAAAAAATTGTCAAATAAATCCAGCTCCACTCAACTTACTGGAAGTAATTTGCTGCAAGACTGTGAAGAAAGAACACCAGTGGTATGTGCCATCTCTGAAATCACGTAGGCCACTTTCCTCTGCCCCTTCTCCTTTCCTGATCTCCTCAGCCTCTTATTTTCTTATTTGGAATAGAGAATCTATATATTGGGAGTTAAGGCAGGGGTTAGAACAATTAAACTACCTTGGGTAATGCCATTCAGCTTAAAATAACATGTGGCTAAGTGTAATCCCTAGACTCAAGAGACCCTGTCAACAAAGAGAAGGAAGTATAAGAATATTTCCACTACATGTCCCCTCCTGCAGGTTATTTTAGAAACTTGGCTCTTAAGAATTCTTGGTGGAGACAAGTGGAAGAGGACTTACTCTGCTTATGAAACTATTAGATATAATAACTCCTGGGAGGCATCTCACTGGCTTGTCTTAATAGAATCTTGATAAGAGAGTATCCTATCTGTTCAATTGGAAGATGCTGCTCATTCCTCAGTATTAGCCAAACTCTGAAACAGCCCAGACAGAGAATTGAACAATCTATCAGAGAGCAGACATGCTATGTTCCCTTTTTTTTTTTCTAGCTTAAGCTGCTTCCTGCCCCCTCCATCTGCTTCCAGTATGTTTAGATGTTTCCTTTGACCACCCACACTCTGTGGTATGTCTGTGGTGAACAGAAGACCACATTTCCAAGGTCCCTTGAAATACATGGGCCATGTGACTCATATTCTGGCTAATGAAATGTTAGAGTAAATGATGTTTGAGAAGTCCCATGATCCCCTTGTGTCGTGTCACTTTTTCCATGGACATTCCAGTTGGTGGCGCCTCCCTCCACCTGGATCCTTGTATGAGTGAGTGAAGCAGAGCCCTCCCTCCATCCACATTTCTCACATTTCCCTCTCACTCCAGTAGACTCTGTAAGAGCAAAAATGAATTATGATGTGTAAAGACACTGAAATGGAGGAATTATTACCACAGTATATACCTAACCTATTCTGCCTACAACCTGCTTACAACTAAATAAAATGTGCTTGAGTACTTTTAAATCAATGTTTGTCTTTACTAGATTATACCATGGTTAAAAATCAAAATTTCTAGCTCTAATTCTTTGAAAGGATTGCTCACTAAATCCCTTAATTGATAGCCTAGTTTTTTGTTGTTATTGTTTTGTTTTTTGTTTTTGTACTAGAGATTGAACTCAGAGGCTCCTAACCACTGAACCACAAATCCCAGCCCTTTATTTATTTATTTATTTATTTTTTTGAGACAAGGTCTCACTAAGTTGTTTAGAGACTTGCTAAGTTGCTGAGGTTGGCTTTGAACTTGCTATCTTCCTGCTCCAGCCTACCAAGTCTCTGAGATTACAGGTGTGAGCCACCCCACCTAGTTTTGATAGCACATAACTAATTTCCAAAACACAATTTCTGGATTTTTGTGTCCTACAACTTAGGCAACTGCAGGTAAGTGACACTTGACACACCCTCTGCCTAATCAAGAGGAATATAGCCATGTTATAGTCAGGAAAAGACATGACGGAGATACCATGATTCCAACCAATCTCTGAACTCATCTTCCAGGGGCAGCATGCTGCCGGACCACTATAGTTCAGACTGGTCTTCAACATTAGCAGACAAGAAATTTTTTTCCAAGACACTCAGAGGTCATTCAGTTTTCAGGGATTGACTCATAGTAACCAGACTCATATACTAAAAGATTAATATATAAACCAGACACCATTTATTTTTTTACCATGGGAATTTGTTGTTTTCCTTTTTGAGTGACTTAAACATTCATGAGCACAATTAAGAATGATTCTTTCCTACAAGAGCAAATGAGAAAATACAGAACATATAAATGAAGGCTGACAGCTGAGCACTGGGAGGCTAACCATCTTGGAGACCATGACCATGCAGACCATGAAGACTGGCATTAATTAATCACTGGAAAATCCAAACCTTCCCTCTCTTAATTAGGTATATGAACAAACCTTGCTTTCAGTTTCTTATTTTTTTTTCTTCCAATAAAAATGGGTAGATATTAGTTGTCTTTAGGCCAATAATTGTTCAATATTGATTGATTTAGACACTTAAAGGCAATATCTTAATCATTTCACCTGGTGCTTCCTCATCTGTTGCACTTTTATTTGAATTTGTGGGGTGTCTGTCATGTTCATGTATCAAGCAGTCAGAATGAGTCTTGAGTCTCCAAAGACACAGCAGAACTACAATAAAAATCTAGATGAGGGGTTGGCAAACAACGGCCTGTGGAGCAAATCAAGTTTGACACTTGTTTTTATAAATAAACTTTTATTGGAACACACCAATGCCCACTAACCAACTTATTATCTGTAACTGCTTTTGCATTCCATAAGCAGGGCTGAGTAACACAGCCTATAATATTTACTATCTGGTTCACTTCACAGAAAAGCCTTGCCGACCTCAATGTGAACATTGCCCAATCAAATAATTTCTCATACCAATGCCTATAGCTCACAAGTTATAATAAAACACACTGCAAATGATGGCAGAAAAATACCCAAGTATGGAAACTCCATGCTTATATGCCTAGTTGTTCTCATGGTTCAGATCCCAGGTTTCAGTGGTTCCAGAAAGATTCCTTTTTCATAGTGAAACTGCTGTGCACTACATTACAGAGATCAGTACTGAATAAAGACCCTCAGCTTGGTCAAGAGGTTGTCAAAGACCTGGAGTCCAAAAAAAGAATCTATCACTCCCTTATATAAGTCCCTTATCTCTTTAATTCTCGGGTTTTTCATCTGTAAAATCAAAGAATTCAACTACCATTGTTGGTTGTTGTGAGCATCTAATGCAAGAAAACTGAGGGAAATGTGTGATAATGCAAATATGAGAGGAAAATGACTTTAGGAATGAATCATTGTATTACTCTGATTTTTATCTAGTGAGTGTTCACATTATGTGGGGTCTCTTGCATGATACTAACAAAATAATTTCCTTGGACCATTTACTGTTCACAAATTTCCACAATTGTTACCCCAAAGACTTGATAACAGGCACCATGGATGCTCCCCTCACTAGAGCCCGACTCTGTAGACAGGGAACAAATTAAGCCTTCCCCTGGACATACTCACATTTTCCTATACACAGAGTCAGTATCTGAGTGGTTTCCCACCTTCAGGCAAAAACCAAATAAAATCTCTAGAATAGCTTGCCAAAGGACCAGGAAGGAAGGAAAGCTCCCAGACACTTTGAGAAGCCCCAGTAAGATTTAGTAAGAATCACAAGTGTTGTGACATGAGGGCAAGTGCTGAGTGCCAGACAGTATTGGGTGTGAAATGCCCTCTGACACAGAGGGTCTCTTTGATCTCTCCATCCTGACATGCTGAGAGCAAATAAGCAGTGGTCTCTTAGGCATCATCCAAACTTCTACAATCTGTTGAAAATCAAATGATTGTCTCTAGGCAAAAATGACACCCAGGGAATAAATGTTAGAATTCACTGAATTTTTGCCTAGAGCACAGTATGGATGAGTAATGTGTATGTGAGTATGTACATTAGCCAAAAGGTGACTGTATGTGTGAGTACCTATGAGTTAGCATAAATGTAACCAAAATATGGAATAGAAGATTGATAGGGATTGTTGCCAATGGAGATAAAATGCTGTGTCCAATTCCAGAGCTTCCACAGCCTGGTCATGTAATCGTGGGCAATATAGAAAATTAAATCGCTGTTCAGCAAATATTTCCTGCTCCACTATCACCTCTGTGGGAGAAGTGTCCTTACTTACCCTGTTAAAGTTGGGTTTGGCCATGAGACTTCTTTGGCAGATAGAATATGGGCATAAGCGGCAGTGTGCCAATCCTGAACTAAGAATTTAAGAGGTATCACATGACTTTGCTCATTCCTCTGATGTCATCTGACTTTACCATGGGAATAGCCTGTCCCAGGTAGCCACTATTACTCTCCAGTCCAGGCCCCAAATCAGGGACACAGAGCAGAATGCCCATCAATATATAGACCATGAATGTGAAAATAAGTGTTTTTTACCATACACCACTGAGTTTTGGTTTTATTTGTTATATACCCCAAACTGGTGGATACAAACAAAATACTTAACTTCCCTAATTCTTCTCCAGGAAAATGGAGAGGAGGGTGGTGCCTGCTATAAATGGTTGTTAGAACATTTAAGCAAGTTAATTCATATAGAGTATTTAGAACATTTCCTGGCACATAGTAAATGCTTAATAAGTATTAACTGCCATGGCTGTTGTTGACATAATGTATGAGTAAGCAGGTACCCAAGCCGTAAGAGTGACTGGGCATGCAGTCAGGCTTCAGAGTGAGTTGGTAAGAGTTGAAGAGGGAAAGCAGATAGGCAGGTGTGAGAGGGGGCGCTGCCCTCAGCAGAAGTACTCGTTCATCCTTCTGCCTCCGCTGGTCCCCAAAGCCTGAGAGTCTAGGCTGGACCGGCCGGAAAGGAGCCGGTCGGCCTCACTAAGGCTGTGCCGAGACAGCTCTTCGGAGCCGTCGTCGCTGTGGCCCAGCCTCTCCAGGTTGACGTAGGCCCCCGTGGCCTCGGTGGTGCCCCGGGTGCGGCACTTGCGGCAGCGCCTACGAAGAGCACCACAGCAGACGAGCAGCGTGGGTGGCAGGGCGATGATGGCAGCCACGCTGATCACCACCACGTTGATGAGCCTCTGGGTGCCCTCGGCGTCCACCATCTGGTCGGTGGAGAAGATGAGGCATTGCTCCTTTCGGGGCACCAGGCCCCGCACACAGACACATGCCACGTACTTGGTCTTGGGGGCCAGTCCGTCAATGGTGACACTGGTCTTCCCCGGCGGCACGATCAATCTACGCATATCATGCTGCCCAAAGATGGTGTAAAGGACACTGAAGGCAGTTGTGTTCCCAGCCTGGGGGGCCTTCCATACCAAGGACACTCTGTGGTAACTGTCCCCCACCACTTTGAGTGACTTCACCATCCGTGCCTCCTGGGGTTCAACCTGCCCTTCCCAGAGCTCTCCTGGGGCACCCATCTGGAAGTGCTGGAGGGCCAACTTCTCCTTCAGGCTGGGCATAGAGGTCCCAATGGCCAGGACAGCAGGTTCAGGAATATGCGAGACATGCCGGGCCACCAGCTTGTTGTTGTAAGCAGCAGCTTCCGCCCCTTCCCCTGTCCTTGCCCATAATGCCCCTGGGATCCCAGTGTGTTCTGTGGATGTCTGGGGCTCTGTGACAATAAGGGAGATAAGAGTCTCAGAGGCTCCTAGGAAGTTCTTTGCCTGGCAGATGTAGTCTCCAGAGTCCAGTTTAGACACTGCAGGCAAGTCCAACAGAGTCCAGCTTACACCATCACTGGAGACTTCCTGGTGCACTGGGGGAAGAAGAAGCACATTTGAGAAAATGAATGGGCCCATCTGCCCCTAACTTACTCCCAGAGCCAAGTTCACAGCCCCTGGGCTACACATGCTGTACTAAATATCCTATCATCCTGAGAAATTGCTGGCAGGCATTCAACTTTCAAGTTATTCAAAGGCCAGCTCACTGGGTCACTCAAGGCTCAGTTCCTTGCCTTGTAGCCATATAACCTTGGCTGAGATGAACCAAGATCAGGATTACCTAGGCTCAAATCTGGGTGAGGCCCTAGAACTCCGGGTGGAAGCAGAGCCTAAGAATAAACTGCCTTCTAAATCTGAGATGTTCAAATCTGAGATGCTCTGTGAAGTTTTTGCAGAGGTGATGCAAGTATGTAGGCAAGTACGTTGCAGGGTGGCCGTCAGGGAGTAATCATGAGGCAGACAGCCAACTGGAAGTGCCCTGCCACCCTGTTCACCCCCATGGTTGCTTCTGTTGGATCATCTTCACCTTTCTGTTTTACATTGTGGAACCTGTTGTACCATTTTGTTTGTAAGTTTAATTCAAACCCACTCTTCTAAAGCAATGCTTACCAATCTAGTTGAGGGAGACATAGAAGAAAGCTGGGGGAGGGTTGCAAGATTTTCTGATTAGCTGCTAAGGAGTCATTTCTCCTTAATCCCCTCTCTGTTCTGTGGATGGCTGTGACTCCCACCATTGACCCCCGTCCTTGCTACCACCATGACAAAGATGAGTCATTTCTGCTTATACAGCCTAGCCAAAATAGTATATACTGTGAAGTCACCTTGACTATATTAGAATCCCAGCTCCTTCTTATAGGGCTGTGTGATGCAGGCCAAGCATTTAGCTTCTCAGAGCCTGCATGCACTTGTATGAAAAATAAGGATATCAGTTGCTCTTTAAAATTCAACAACATTATGGGCATAATTCACTTAGCACAGTGATAACCTCAATGAGGAGATCAATAGATAGCAATCCATATCATTATTCCTGGCTTAATATTTCAACTGGAAAACTTACTATAAGTATTTAATACACTAAGTTCTACCAAAAATCCAGCCTTTTATTCCTCCCAATAAAATCCTTAAGTCTCTATAACAGTAGTTGGTAGGATATATAACAGGACATTTCAAGAGCTGTTGTCATCATTAAATCCATTGTCCCCATATTGCTTCTGGGAAGATCTTATCTAACTCCATTGGAGATATGGTGGCCCAACCTAGCTTAGATTGGAAAGACTCCATTGGAGATATGGGGGCCCAACCTAGCTTAGATTACTTTCCCCTGACCCTGCCCACTCCCTGTTTGGGATGTTGATCCCCTCACCCCAGTTCAGGTGCTCAGCACAAGAATCCCCACAGCTCACATACCTGTGCCATTGAGTGGGTGCCCATTGGCTCGCCTCCAGCTCATCTCAGGTCCAGGGACCCCAGTGGCTCCACAACGCAGCACTACTGCACTTCCCAAAGGGGACTTGATGCTGGTCACCCCTGGACGGAGCTCTGGGCCCTGGCACTTCCTCAACTCCAGCTGGCTAAAGGCCACTCCAGCCAGATTACGTGGGGTGTCACACCTCAGTTTGGCCTCGATGAAGACCAAGTTTGGGATCCAACCATCTAGGAGATGGACCAGGTCATAGAGTTGGCAGTCACAAACCCAAGGGTTGTCCTGCAGCCCTGTAGCAGTGAGAGAGAGGCAAGAGGTGAGCCCTAGATACTCAGGTGCCCAGGCCCAGCTCCCTTTCCCTTTAGAGAGGATGAAGCAGGTCCTCAGGTCAGAGTCAACAGAACTGACTTCCAGCTCTTAGCCTTGCTAGCTGTATACCCTTACACCTGGTTTTTCATCTTAAATGATAGCATTATTTCCCTTCAAGGTTGGTATAAATATAAATATAGATTATATCATTAAGCACTAGATAGGCCATACAGCACACTAACAAAATTGCCAACTATTGCTGTCAGACTAATCTTTTCAAGTCACTGGCAAGGAAGAAATTTTCCAATAATTAAAGTATCCCAAAATCATTCCTAAAACTACTCACTGACTCCTGACCTTTGACCCTAGTCTTTCCAGTGTAAGTGGCACTTTCAGCATCATCCCAGCAATAAGAATGGCTGCTCTGAACAATGGGTCTCTTTGAGGTAGGCTCAGAAGGAGTAAAACGTGGGGTAAGAAGGCTGAAAATCAAACCCTATGAGACGTCCCCATTCCTCTTTACTCCTTGTTGAAAATTTTTAAAGAACTGAAAGCAAGTCTTTGCACCCACTTGGTCAAAAAGGGGTACCATGTGTCTTCAATTCTAAGGCACAATTCCTTTTTATATGCCTGCATTTCTGAAATACAAGATGAAGGCATTTAATATAATATCGTTTTCACTCCCCCAAAGATTGATATTAGATTTGATAGTGAGTTTAATAATCCTAATATATCATACAATTGCATCCATACAGTTTATATATTTGGAAAGGAAAATGTCAAAGGGTTGGGGAAGGTATATTCAGACCTGATTGCATGTCCATGACTTTCAGGTCCCTATGAGCACTAGCTGAAGATGTCACTTTCTTCTCCCCCTCTCTCCCTCCCCCTCCCACAGTGGCTGCTGCCTTGTATCACTGCTTAAATGTGTTTTGTGATACACTAGTAACTCAAGGTTCATCACTGTCTTGGCTCTCATAGTGAGTTAATCTGGTTTTCTCCTGTTACAAAAGGATCCCAAGGAATTAATATAAAGGACAAAGTTAAACAACAGTGAAACGTTCACCTATCAGATTGGCAAAAGTTTAATATTTTGGCCATTTTAATTGTTAATTCCATGAAGGATTACATTTTCTGTCGCTGTGATTCACTGCTATATCCCCGCATCTAGAATTGGAAAGAACTCAAATATATTTACTAAATGACCATGTGAATGGGTGGTCTCAAGCACTACTGGTGAGGAGTGAGAACAGTACTGGCCACTTCACAAGTTATCAGATTGACTCCAAAATGTTTAATGGGCACTGCATGACCTAGGAATTCTAATTCTGAGCACCTATCCTCAGAAACAGCTGTACACACATATAAGAATGCACTGCCCAGAACATTCTCAGTGGCATTGTAGGTGTTAACAAAATATAGAAACAATCTAAAGGTCCACTGAATGGGAAATGGCTACATAAATTATAGCAAAATTATATTACAATCTGGCACGGTGGCATATGCCTATAATCCCAGCAGTTCAAAGCCAACTTCAGCAACAGCGAGGCACTAAACAACTCAGTGAGACCCTGTCTCTAAATAAAATACAAGACAGGGCTGGGGATGTGGCTCAGTGGTTGAATGCCCCTGAGTTCAATCCCCGGTACCCCTCCCCCAAAAAACCCCTATATTATAGAATATAGTGCAGTAGCTTTCAAAAATGAATTTATTCCATTTGTAATAATACCAAAAGATCTCCAAAAGAGATTGTTGGATGAAAAAAATAGTATTCATTAGTATATATAATAAAAACTGTTATATAGCACTCACATCACTTTTATTTTGGCATGTTTGTGTGTGTATATATATATATATATATATATATATATATATATATACACAAATGTATTGTAAAAAGGAACTTGCAAACAAACATGATAATAGCAGCTATCTGGAAAAGGCAAAGGAGATCAGAACAGGAAGCAGGGACTAATGGGTCTCTATCCTTTTCTGTTATGTTTTCAATATTTACATATATTCACATATGAGTTAGATAATCCAAATCGATTTTCCAGTTATGCCATATCTCTTCTCCTGGGGATCAGGCAGAACATACTGAGGAACTAGCCAGTATATTGTGTCAACCCATTCAACCTAGCCCCTTGCGCAGGGAAACTAAGTCTCAGGAGGCCACAAGCTGGGTATATGAACTGGGAGATTCCATACATCTAGGTTTCCTTATTTATAACAATGGAATTTGAACAGCTGTAGTCTAGCCTGAGACTTGAGCTCCTAAGCCTGGGACTCTTGTATATCTTAATCCATCTTCACTTGAACGTAGAAGGTAGATATGATTTATATTTTCAGACAGAGACTCCAGATTCACAGAAATCTGATATCTTGCCCAAGATCCCCAGGCTCAGCAGGGTGGTTCCATCTCTTACCTAGGACAAGCCTGGCGTGGTGACCAGGAAGGAAGGGCCCAGACTTCAGTTGAGCCCAGGTGAGCAGCAGCTCCTGCGGGAGCCTCATCAGCTGATTGCTAGAGAGGTCCAAGAAGGTCAGATTTCCCAGGAAGCGCGCGGCCTCCGGCGGCAAGACCGAGAGGCGGTTGGCCTGCAAGTCCAGCAGCCGCAGCTGGGGAGCGTCCCTGAGCGCGGCCCAGGGGAAGGCGGCCAAGCGGTTCCCTGGCAGCCGCAGTTCGCGCAGGCGTCTCAGTCCCCGAAGCATGAGGACACTGAGCTCCGCGAGGGCGTTGTAGGGCAACCACAGCTGCTCCAGGCGGCCCAATGCCCTGAAGGCCTCTCCAGGAACTCTGCGTATGGCGGTCCTCTCCACGCGCAGTCTGCAGGTGTCCGGAGGAATAGACGCTGGGGGTAGGGTCATGTCGGGATCACTGCACACCACTGTCCTGGTCACAAAAGTGGGGGATATTTGAGCAAGGGTCCTGTCAATTCAGGGATAACCCCCTTCCCTTAGCCTCCGGATCTGCTTGTTAACACAGAGCACCAATTTAAGGGTCCAAACTAGGTCAGGCTCTGGAGAGGGGACCCTAGAACAAGCAGCCTCACATTTTCCCTTTGAGGTGCTCTTGTTTGGAGAGCAGAGCCTTTCATAAGGGTCCCAGGAGAGCCATTTGGTCTTCACTGGCCTGAAAAACTTCACACTTAACTATGTTCTGTTACAGCCCACAGCACCCACCTTGCACTAAGAAAGAACAGCATTAATAAATCCTGTGATCATTGTGTGTGTGTGTGTGTGTGTGTATATATATGTATGTGTATATATATATATATATATATATATATATATATATATATATATACTTTTTTATTTTATTTTATTTTTTTAAATGTACCAATGGGCATCAAAAACTGGAAGTGCTTCAGGGGCCATGAGTTGATCAAAATTTAGTCTGAGATCTGGGATGCGACAGCCCCAACATTGGATTCACATTTGGGCTCTCTGCTTGCTGGCTGTATATCCTTAAGTACATCAAATAACCCCTTTCCCCCTCAGTTTCCCTGTAGTAAAGTCTACCTCATAGTGCAGTTACAGTGTTTAAGTGAGATAACATACAAATTCAGCATGCAGCCTATCACCCTGTACTCATGATATTGATTACTGTATCTGTGTCTCAGCACTGAAGGTAGAGCAGGGCAGTCTCACAACTTTCAATACTCCTGTGCCAACAGTGACTTCCTAGGCCTTCTTAGTTTGAATCTAAAGCTGAAGATAAAGAGAGAACAGGAAGCAATCCCTGACCACAAGTAACCTACAATTCAGGGATTGTGTTTTATACCATCAATGAGAGTAGCACACTCACATGAGGTAAGATGAAAAGGGAGCGATTCCCAAAAAGACAGTAAAATGTGGAGGCTGGGCATCAGGGACCCAGTCCTTGTACAGTGCCAGTTTCATCCCAAGCGCTGCTCTGCTAGCACTATGAGAAAGGTGTCATGTTTTGCTTTGCTAAAAGAAGTTATTCTCTTTTAATGATTGCCATCATGCATTGCCCAAATCAGGCCTTCCTAAGTGTCTACCATCTTAACATACACATGATACTAAAAAATGGCCCAACTTGGCTTGTTTTCTCTTGTAAATGGCATCACAGAAGGTATTTCTACCCACTCATATTCCTCAAAGAAAGATTGGAACCCCTACTAAGTGATGGGCCATTCAGAAGAGAATCAAAGTCCCTGTCCTCTGCAGCTTATAGTCTATTTAAGGGAAAGAGAGCATTGAAGGCCATAATATTTTCAGGTAATAATACAGGTTGAGGTGATAGCAAGGAGGAAGGTCTGGATGTAAGTGGGAGGAAAGGGATGGAAAGGAAAACATATCCTGAATGGGGGAGAAAATGGTGAAAGGAGGCCTTAAAGGACCCTAATAAGAGCCCAACACAAGCCAACAGCACAACTTTTGATGGGACAACCTGGGCACAAAAAGCATGAGACACATCTGTCCAGGTACCCAGATGGGGCATCCTAGAAACCCCCATATCTGCAGGGACATACACTTTGCTCACAATTTAAGAGTGTGGGTCAGGGCAGGTTGCCAGGGGAGGGCTCTCTGAGAGACCCTGGTAGAGGTGGGTCTGAAGAAGGCACCTATGGGGCTGAAGGAGCCTTGATCTAAGTGCCCAATCTGTGCCTCTGGGCATTGAGGATCTGGGGAGAGGGGGCTCTGCAGCCCTTTATGGCCTCATTCCTCTCATAAGACATTCCATATAAAAGCATGGGCACACATCAATCCTACTACTGTCAGGCAGGTAGAACCAACTGTAAGAGCTCTGGCTTCAGGAGAGCATGACCACTGGTTGACATTAGGACCCCTAGAAATTGCTCTTGTAAATTTAGTTTCCATCCAAAGTCTAACTCTGTTGTCTGTAGTTCTCATCTTGCTCATACCCATGGCAGCATCCCAGACAAGAAGAGTTCTGGAAATAGAATCAGAAGTCCTAGGTTCTGGGACCAATCACATCACTGAAGCTCTGGGACTTTGAGGCCTGTGCTCCCTGTGAGTGGTAAAGGAGGCTTCTTGTCACTCTGATCACACTGTCCTTGGCCATGGGCTATTTCCCAGCCTGCTCAGGTCTAAGTCTTCTTTAGTGAAAGGAAGCTTACCTTCCATTTGAGTTACAGCATCAGACACTTATGCAGAAAGTGGAAATTTTCCTATTCCTCAGATCTTACAGGATGTCCTTTATTTTGGGGGGGGTGCCTCTCCATTCCCTGCCACCCCTCAACCCCAGGCAACATGATGCCCATTGCCTGAAAGGATAACTGTAGTAACATTGTTCTCTGATCACCACCGTGGCTCCCTAGTGCCCATCTAAGACAAGGGGGAAAAGGAGGATGGAATTCCATAAGGTTGGAAAGTTGATCACAAAGGCCATAAGCCAGAAGATGAAATCCTTAAGTTAGAAAATGCACAGGTCATTAATGGATAATCCGAAGAAATTGGTATAAAGAAAAGATGGTATAAAGACTGCTGGAGAGAAGACAAAAATGAGCTCAGGGCTGGGGCTCAGCGGTAGAGCACTTGCCTCACAGGTGTGAGACCCTGGGTTTTATCCTCAGCACCACATAAAAACAAATAAGTAAATAAATAAAGATATTGTGCCCATCTACAACTAAAAAAATTTTTGTAAAAAGAGCTCTAGAGGAAAAGCGAGGGTCCACAAACCAGAGTAGACTTGGGAAGGTGCCATGGAAAGGAGACCGAGAGAATGTGGGTGTTCTAAGGGACCAGATGGAGGATGGGGGAAAATCAAGGAGGAGGCTGAGGATGGAGGGAGCAAGCTTGCAATGGAATGGACACTTATAATACTTCTGAGTCTCCATAGAAAGGGGTCAAGCCTGATCTCTTAGGGGCTGCCAGAGGAGACCCAAAGTAGGAAGAGCATGAGGAGGCAGGTGGTCCCTTCATGGGTGGAGTGACAAGAAGCACTTGGATGTGACTGGTTATTCCAGGGAGATTAGGCATAAAAATAGAAGAGGCTTGGAAAGATGGGGTTTGGAGACACAGGCAGAAAGATGGGATGGGAGGTAGCAGGAGAGGAAAAGAAAGAGGTAAGGAGGAAACTTCCTGGGCCTTTAAAGAGCTCCTTTAGGCTCCACCAGGAGCCTAAAGGAAGGCTCAGGAGGGAGTTTCTGAAACCAGCACACTTGGCCCCACCGCACCCCCCACTTGTAAGCATACTGAGTACCTGCTGGACAGAGCAAACCCCCTACTTACTGGAAGAAAATACATTGCAGACAACCCCCATAGGACTCCTGGGTTTCAGGGGCCAGGGATATGGGGGTCTCACCCAGTCATGATTTGAAAACCCTGCATCCTGCATACCCATGATTATCCAGGGGCCTCAGGTGGAGATGTGTGGGACTGTCAAGCAAGGGGACAGCTGCTGGTATCCAACCCCTCCCCACCCAATCTAACTGGTAAAGTTATGAGGGCGAGCCACCATCCCATACCCCTGGTGCCGTACCTGGCCTTGCTGCCATCACCCAGGATGTGGAGGCCGCAGGTGCACTGAGAGGGACAAGAGCCCCGGGCCTGGTGGGACCCCCCAAGGGCCAGGATCCAGAGCATGCCCACTGCCACCCACATGACTCCTGGCTCCTCTCTGAGGAGCCGGCCAGGGGCCAGCCAGCCCAGCAGCTTCCCACTTGCTCATCCTCTCCTCCCAACCCCAGGCCATCGGATAAACACAGACAGTCTGGGGATTAGGGAGGGGGCCCCAGCCAGAGCGCTCAGCAGCTTACTGCTTCCTGAATCATTCAGACCTGAGGGTGGGGGAGGAGAATCCTTTCTATAGCACCGGCCCTAGGCCCAGACAGGTGGGGGCACAGCAAGGCAAGGCAGGTGAGCATCTGCCAGAAGCAAGCAACTACGAGGGTGGTCATCTGTAAAGTTCCCTATGCAACCAGGCTGTGGGTAACACAGACCTCCCCGAGGTACATGAGCTCAGGGAAGATGGACAGAGAACTCTGGCCTCCCTGGAGGTGATGAGGCATTAGAAAGAGCTGGAGCTCAGGGACAATGGCTCTCCAGGTTCAAATCCTAGCTCTTCCATTTAAAGGCCATGACTTTGGGTGAGATACATCATCTCTCTTGGCTTCTGTGTTCACATCTGACAAAAGTAAGTCAAGTTAATCCACCCAAATTCAACAATCCAAGTTTCCCAGGTAACAAAAGTTCCTGGGTTACAAAAGTTCTCTCACAAGTAGTAAATATTAAGTTTTTCTGGCACCTGTTCAAGAAGGAGCTGGAAAGACCGATATTTTAGGAAGACCTCAGATGTCTTCCATGGCATCAGGAACTATGGCAGACTGTTGGGCAAGCTGCTTCCCATGAGAGCCCAAAGGATGCTCAGAACATTGTCATCTTAGCTGGGCTCTTCTGGACATTACCACCAATGCCAAAGGCAAGAGATAAGAGGAAAGATCTCTCCCCTCTTCTCAAAGCACCATACTCTCAGGAGGGGCCCAGAACAGCATCTCACAGAGTTTTTGGAGAATGCACATTCTATTTTATCTGTTTTCCCTTCCCCTAACTTCATCTTAACAAATCTATTTAAGATGCCAATGGCGACCAAGCCATGGGTGATTCCAAGTAGTAGACACATTGGTGACCCATTTGTTCATTCCTCATGTTTGACTCCAAACATGAGGGTTTTTTTTTTTTTTGCTCTTTGGTCAGCCTGCCCTACCTGGGTCCTCCCCAGACCAAAAGACCAGCCCCGCCTATTGTTTCTTCTCTGTCCTTCCCTCTTTGTGTCTGAATGCCTTCCTTCCATCTCTTATCTGGCAGAACTCTATCCATTATCCCCAGCCTCATGCTTCTTTATTTTCTCTCATGAAGTTACTTGAGATCTTGCAGATATAGAAAGAAGAGGGACATAAGGGTTAACTAGCAAGAAGTCTAGACAGAGCAGGGAAGACTCCAGAGGATGTGACCTTGAGCTCAGCCTTGAGGGGTGATAAGGCTCAGACATCAGTGGGGACTCATGAAAGGAAAAGTCTAGGAAATGGACATTCTCAGAGCAAGATGAGTTGTGTGGCCAAAGGAAATCAGATGATATCAATGAAAAGTCCCTGAGCTACATGAGCAGGAGATCGGGCTTTTGTTCCAGTTTCATCCTCAAATCACAGCATGACCTCCGGCTGATTATTAACTGCTATTGGCTTCAGTTCCCTCATCTGAAATGGAAAAGATAATAGTATCTAATTCATGGAGAATTAAGAAATCATCACAAGATTTTTTACTATGGTGGCTGACCTCAATAAACATTAGTTGTATTACTATTATCTGAAAATGAGTTAGGTTGCACTAGATCAATATTTTCTGATGTAAATGTCACCATGAGCTATTACATAACTTGTACTAAGAACCTCATTTGTTAGAAGCCCAATCTCTCAGTGAGTCATGGGGGCACTTACAAGAAGACAGCAGTCCATCATTCCAAACCAGAGACCTGCTAGATTTTTTTGTGCTTTTGTAGCTCAAAGACTGTATGACAAGAAATGCAACCCTGAAATCTACATCTATGATGTGCTCTTTTACTAAGGAATTAGGACAGGCCATGGACAAAAGATGCTTACGTTGCAAAGGAGAAAACTGAGAAGACACTATTGGTCCCACTTCAGGGAATGCAACTAGTGGAAGATTCAGAGCCAGAACCCAGGCTCTAGTCCCAAAAGAGGTTCTTTCTATGATAGCAGGTGACTTTCAAACCTCAACCTTTCTACAGGCACGTGATCCTGTGGACATACACGCATGCATGCACACATACAAACACACAGGCACTCAGATTGTCAGCAATGATGAACACAGAAAAGCCTGGCTCCTATCCGATTCTCAGGAACAGCTGCAGCTCCAATCCCTCCTTCCACTCCTCTCCCTTGATTATGCAACTCCTTTCCAATTCAGCTCTCAGCCACACACCATTTGGATTCCCAGACCTTAATCCTGCCCAGTGAGGCTGAAATGAATGAGACAGGGCCCCATTCTGGCTTCACAAAGGCTGCACTGTCCAGCTGGTGAATGGTTTTCTTTTGCCTGGGCCAAGAGGACAAATTAGATGAATTAGACGGGGGAGGCAGAAAGAAGGAGTTCAAGGTCTAGCATAATAACCTGCATGTGCCAGCACGGGGAACGGTCCTTTAAAAGGGAGGGGCATGGCTTTGGGGAGCCAGAAAAAGAGCAAGGATGGCAGAGACTGCAGCCCTGCCCGCAGGCTTCGGGGAACTGGAGGTGCTGGCTGTGGGGACGGTGCTGCTGGTGGAAGGTGAGCCAGGCAGGTCCTGGGGTGGAGCAGGGGCCCAGCAGGTTCTCAAAACCCAGTCACAGCTATGGTGCTGGCACGAAGAGTTCCCCTAACCTGAGTTATCATGTCATCCTGATTGCTTATTCCTATGTGCCTAGACCTACAAGGTCTCCTCGTGGCTTCCCTGTAGGATGCAGAGCACCAGCGAGGAGCCAAGAGAAAAAAGCCAGGTAGGGATCAGGAAGGGACAGACTTTGTAGCAGTGTCAGGGGTATATATCTACCCAGAGATGACCAAGAACCAACCTTCAGCCTTTATGTCCCTCCAGGCAGGAGAAAATTTAATCCAGTCCCTGGAAATCCTGCTAAGAATCCCATGAAAGATTAGCCTCCAAGAAGACTCTGGAGACAGATAGCTCTGCCACCTGCTGTCTATGTGACTAGTACCAAGTCACTTCAGCTCTCTGACTCTCAGTGCCTTGACATTCCAAATGGGTAGTTGTGAAGGTTAAAAGGGGTCAAAGTATGAAATGTTTGTCTAGACAGAAACCCAGGGAAGGCACCAGGGAGTTCATTACCTTCTGTCCCCTCCTTCCCACCATTCCTTCTACCAAGTCTCCTCCCACAGCCCTAGGTATGTCCCACATAGGGACCACCTGGTTCCTTCAGAAGCCCACCTTCACTCAGAATCCTTAAAATACTCGTGGGGCCAGAGCCAGAGATTGGGTTCACCCTAGAACTAGGCTGACAGGGTATACAGTCCATGTTCAAAGCACATCCAGAGAGGTAAGCAGCACATTTTCTCACCCAGTGAGAAATGACAGTGGAGAGGAAGTGACATAAAACTGGTCCTAGAGACTCTGAACACCATTGTCTGGTGGCCCCATTTCATTTCCCTTTTTTCTAGGAATGCTACATTCTAGCCTTCCTCTATGACCACAAACATGCTGGGAAATTTTACCCTTTATGTCTTGGCATGTGCTGCTCCCTCATTCTGGAATGTTCTTTTATGCACCATCCTTTGGGTAAATTCCCCCACAGTTTTCAAGTCAGGATCTTTCTCTGTTCCTCGATGTTGACAGGGGAAGAAGGTGAGGTTTAGAAATTTCAAGGGACAGCAAGTAAGTAACCTAGCTGCCATTCAAGGCCAGGTCTCTCTGCTCTCAGAAAACACCTCAAGTTCACCTCACTGACCGATGTCCTGGGTGCAGCTCCCGGCTCTAACGTAGGCTCCTCCTCTCCAAGATTCTCCCTGATGTTGCTCCACCAACCTTGGGGGAGGCATTTTGGGATCTGAAAGACTCCAGCTGGAGTCCTAACTAACTGTGTACTTAGGGCATGACAGCTAGCATCTCTGAGGCTATTTCTTAACCGTAAATGGATAGGAGAATACGTAAGAGAAGTCTGAATGGCATGCTTATCAGGGTGCCTGGCACCTCCTAGGTGCTCAGTGCTTGTCGGAGGTTGTGAATGTTCTAGCAGGAACCATGCTGTACTGGACCATCTTCTTTATCTGTCTTCCCATGGGGCTGTGTTGGTAGAGGGGAGGGAGTGAGACTTAATGGCTTTCAGTGTTTGAGGGTCAGTCTGCCACAGGAGCATTTGATGAACTGCACCGAGAGAACTGCTGAGCATGAAGGGAGAAAGTTGCTGAAGGTCCATCCACCTCTGGACCCTGGTTCTGACCCAAGGTGGGCCTCTCTAGCCCAGATGCCAGCCCCTGCCCTTCCTTTCAGCTCTCTCTGGTCTCAGCCTCAATGGCCTGACCATCTTCTCTTTCTGCAAGACCCCGGAGCTGCGGACTCCCAACCACCTGCTGCTGCTGAGTTTGGCCGTGGCGGACAGTGGAATCAGCCTGAATGCCCTCATTGCAGCCATATCCAGCCTCCTCCGGTACCAGGCCCCTCTGCACTCCACTGGTTCTGGGACCCTGCTTGGGGCCTGACTTAGGGGTACTGGGTAGCCAGACCAGAACCTTTTTTTTCTTACCTATAGAAAACTAACCCAAGGGCAGAGGGTGGGCAGGGTAAACTCAGCTAAATCCAAATTCCAGATTATCCCTGCAGAGCCACAGCTAATTTCTGGAACACAGGGGTTATTCAAACTCAACCAAAGGGATAACAGACTCTCAGGATTAAGAGCATGAGCCCTGTAACCGGGTAGCCCAGGTTTGAATCCTGGTTCTATCACTTCCTTTTCTGGGCTATTTCTGTAAATTGTATATTATTCCCTAATTCATATGGGTGGTTAGAAGTATTGACTTTAATTATTTTCAAACAACTTAAAACAATGCTTGCCACCTAGGAAGCCCTAAATAATTGTTTGTGAAAGCAAACAGAATTTTGACTTGTGTCCAATATACATCCACATGTGCAAACCTGGGTCCTGCATAATTTCAGAAGATGTGTTTGTAAGATTGTTTTCTTAAGCAAAGGGAACATTCTGTCAGGTTTGGGGCACTATGAAGGGAACCCACCTGGGTATGAATGCTCAGGGCTGACCAGTCTGTGGGGTCTGAATTGGTAAGGATCTTTCCTCCCACAAAGCACTGATGTTTCTTCCTTTGCTTATCCATGGGGCAGAGGATAGGGAGGCCTGAGATCCAGGCTCAGTATCTTTTCCTCCCGTGCCTCAGTTTCCCCACCTATAGAAAAAAGGGCTTGAGCTCTCCTCTGGTGGAGGCATCTGATCACGCAGAAATATCCTTTGGTCTAATCGCGGTGCAGGAAAAGTCGCAGACAGTTTGCATAGAGCTTCACCTCTTCCACCGGGATTCTTAAGCTCAAAGACCCCAGTACCTTCCCAGGAAAAACAAAGATAATAAGGCCCTCTTTGGAGGAGTAGGACTAACATTCAGGAATCTTCCAAGCTGTTTCTGGGCGGGCGTGGGCGTAGGAGAGATGGAGGGGCGGGCGGAGTAACTTGTGTCGTGTGTCTCCCACAGGCGCTGGCCCTATGGCTCCGATGGCTGCCAGGCTCACGGCTTTCAGGGCTTTGTGACAGCATTGTCCAGCATCTGCGGCAGCGCAGCCATCGCCTGGGGGCGCTACCACCACTACTGCACCCGTATGTCAACCGACTATCTGCAGTGCGGGAGGATAAGAGGCAGGGAGGGGTGAATAGAACTAAATTCGCCCAGGAACTTAGTGATGTGTTTCCCAGCGCAGAGAGTGTGGGTGGGTGGGGGTGTACCGTGCATAAGATGTGAACAAGCATTTCAGAGAAAGAGGGAGGGTAGGAGAGTGTGCAACAGATCTGTTTTGAGGCATGTGTTGGAAAGATTGCCTCTGCCTTTGCTGCAGCCTAAGGCAAGTCAGGGATCCTCTCTGAGCCTTAGTCTTCTCCTCTACAAGATAATTTTAATAACTAATCTCACAGTTTTATTTTGAAAATCAGATGAGATCATGGATTCACAAAACGTCCTTGCAGTTGGGCAGTGTTAGAGATAGAAGGAGATGAAGAGAGAGAAGCAGTGCATGAGTGTGCACGTGTGTGTGTGTGTGTGTGTGTGTGTGTAGCTAGGCATGTGACCTAGAAACTCACTGTTCCACAGGGCCTCTGCCATGCCAAAGTTTCATGAAGACTAGTTGCATTGTCAAATGCCATCATCATAATTAGCCATCGCAGTGTGCCACCGAACAGGTTAAATCTGTTCTGATTTTATCTGATATTTTTTTAAACAAACATTTCACATAACTCTTAATTTATTTACTTCTTTCTTTCTTCCTTCTTCCTTCCTTCCTCCCTTTCTTTCTTTCTCACAAAGGATTGACTCAGGGGCATTTTAACACCCAGCTCTTTTAATTTTTTTTTTTTTTTTATGGACAGGGTCTCACTAAATTGCCCAGGCTGGCCTCCAACTTGCAATCCTCCTTCCTCCACCTCCTGAGTAGTTGGGATTACAAATGTGCACCAGCAAACCCTACTCTTAAACTTTTAAAAATCCACTTAGTCTTATTCTAAACAATATCTGTGAAATCACAATTTTAATGTTCTTATAGTTTTAACAAACATTAGAATAAAAATCTTTCACTGCCAGAGATATAAAAATGTGCTTTGAGAAGCTGTGTATCAGCTAACCCTCCAGCTTGCAGCCTAAGAAACAGAGGCACAGAGAAGTTAAGCAGTTTGCTAAGTGTCACACAATAGTAGACAAGAGCTAGAATTGAGTGTGGACCAGATGCATCCATAGGAACCTGCTTTCTTTGTTAGCCAAGTCCTGAGCTATGGATTTGCCCAGCATGGAAGCCCCTGTGGGGTCCACAGACAGTACAGCCTTGGTCTCTGAGCATGGCCCCTTTGGAATTTTCAGATCTTCCCCTTGTGGCAGACACACCTGGCAGCAATGTCACCAACCCTCGTGGGTGTCCCCTATCACATGTCTCTCTCCAGATCAAAACACTGCCTTTGTCCTTATGGTTTTCCAAGGCAGTAAGTTAACCTCTCCTGCCTGCATGGCCATGAGGCACCTCTCCCACCACTTCCCCAAAAGTCCCTTGAACCATCCCTCACCCTCACCCCACCCTTCTCTCAGGCACACACATACACACCTCCTTCTCAGACTGGAATAGGCTTCTCTGCCTCATTCCTACCAGACCTCAGTTCAGAGCCCTTTCTGTCCTGGAGGGTTCGATACAGCAGGGTGAAGATGGGAGAGGAGGAGGGAGGAGGTCTGAAACTCACCTGCACCATGTCATGGAGCTCTTGTTGCAACACGTGGGTCAAGATGGACATTGACGATTGTGCCCCCACTTGGGGTGGAGGGCATCTTAGCCTGGGCTGCTACAACAAAACTTACCAGAATGGGTGGCTCTAATAACAGAGATGTATTTCTTAGAGTTCTGGAGCCTGGAAGTTCGAGATCAGGGTGCCAGCATGGCCAGGCTCTGGCAAGGCCCCATTCTGGGTTTGTAGAGAGTCACCTTCTTGCTACATAGTCACAGGGAGGAAAGCAAGATCATCTCTCTCGTGTCCCTTCTTATAAGGACACCAATCTTTCCATTGGGACTCCACCCTCATGACTCATTACTTCCCAAAGGCCCTCCCTACCTTCAGTGACGTCACACCGGGGAATAGGGCTTCAGCACATGAAGTGCGAGTGGGGGACACAAACATTCAGTCCATAGCCAGGGAGCACATCCAAGCCAACTCCATCTGGGGCCATATCTGTAAAAGCAACGTGTTGGCTGTGGGAGGTTGCAGATAGGCTCTTCTCATTGACCAAACCCCATCTGGATTCTTGTCTACAAAGAAGCATGACCAATAAACCCCCAACAGAGGAGAGGCTCAGGAAAGGCATTCTGAGCCAGGTCCAGGGAAAGGAATGGAGCCTATGTGGAGGGACCAGCAGGATGTCTGGTCAGTGGGGCTGGACCAGAGCCACAGATGCTGTTGGGACCTGGCCTCTGCTAATGGCCCTGAGATGGAACCCCAGTCTCTGAGTCAAAAATTCTCAGAGGGTTTCCTAGAAGCAGAGACCAGCTGCTTCTTAACAAGAGCTGAGGGCGGTGGAGAATCCAGACTTCCACATCTCCCCTCCACTGCTCCCACCTGAACCACTGCCCATGGTTCATTCCTAACCTTGGCTCTGAGAAACACCTCTGTTCCTTCCCTACTCCCTGCTTCTCTCTGTTCTCTGAAGAAGATGATACCAATTGTTTATCGAGAGACCTTCACCATCCAGTGTCTCTTTTGTTCTTCATAGGGATCCTCAGAGGAATTATCATTCCCGTTGTGGAGGAGAAAACTGAGGTTCAGAGAAGACCTTTTTTGGGGGGAAGGTACTGGGGATTGAACTCAGGGGCACTCGACCACTGAGCCACATCCCAGGCCTATTTTGTAATTTATTTAGAGACAGGGTCTCACTGAGTTGCTAGAACCTCGCTTTTGCTGAGACTGGTTTTGAACTCACGATCCGCTGGGATTACAGGTGTGCACCACCGAGTCCAGCAAAATTTACTTTTTTTCTTTTTTATGATACTGGGAATTGAACCCTGGGTCTTGTGCAAGTGGGGAAAATACTCCACCAACTGAGCTATATCCCCAGTCCCACCCTCAACTTGCCGGAGGCACCAAGCTATTTAGAATCAGAACTGAGAGTTAGCAAGGTTCTGTGTGACCCTGACGTCCGTTCTTTTTCTCTTGGTCAAGATATCTCCTCCTCACGACACCTCTTCCTCCTGTCTCACACAGGCAGCCAGCTGGCGTGGAACACGGCCATTCCCCTGGTGCTCTTTGTGTGGCTGTCTTCTACCTTCTGGGCAGCACTCCCCCTCCTGGGCTGGGGCCACTATGACTATGAGCCCCTGGGAACATGCTGCACCCTGGACTACTCCAGAGGGGACAGGTGAGGCAGGAGGACCAGCTTCCAGGCTTCCTTCCATGGGAATGTTGGCTTTGAGTTCCTGTGACAAGGTTGTCCCAGCTGAAAAATCCAAATTGGGAAATGCCGACATTTATCAGAAAAATCTCAACTCCGTAGTCATGATGTCCACTTAGACAGGCTGACATTGGGACTGAGGGAAGCCCATCCTGAAGACTGACCAAGGGATGGGAATGTTATACAAACTGGGGCCCAGAGTGGAGCCCGAGAGGGGGCATCATACGGTGCGTCCTCGGCTTCTATCCATCAGAACAGTGGTGGAGCCCTGCTACCCCTAGGCCATCTTCAGCACAGTCAGTTTTTCTGGCTCAGACTTCATAGATTTCTAGAGGGATCCATTCCCTTAGTTCAGTAGATCCAAAGAATGTTGAGGTCTTTGTAGTGGGAGGGACGCCCCTGCATGGAGATCAATTCTAGGAATTCCCTGAGTGTTCTGTGAGCCAGGAGAGAGAGAGAGAGAGAGAGAGAGAGAGAGAGAGAGAGAGAGAGAGAGAGAGAGAGAGAGAAACTGAATGTTCCCCACTATCATGGACTGTTTTCTAGTACTTTCCCATCCATGTGGCTACCTTTAGAGGATACCTTGGGGAGTTGGTCACATGGCTCCACTCTCCCTTTTTGTTACCACCAAAGCTGTGTTGAATTCCCTGCTTTCCAAGAGATCTTTTACCCATGAAGCATCTGCACCTGATGACAGCCTTCCCAGGTGAAATCTACCTGAGGAGCTGAGTGCCATCCCTGTAGGGTATTCTTCAGCTGGGGTCCACTGCTCCTGGCAGCCCTTCCTCCCACCCCTCCTTAGTGGTCATCTCCAAAGTGTTCCTTGGATGGTCTTCCCTTCATGCAATGAAAAATGAGTGAGTCCCACCTGTTCCTGGTCATCCCTTCCACCTCCCTCTGACCACTACCTGAGACCCCAGGCTTCTCTGATCTCCTCAGTGACACAGTGTCCAGTCTCTTTGTCATTCACAGGCTCCTTTCAAATCCCTGTACCTAGAACACCCCTTGAATGTTCCTTCCTCGTGGTCCACTGGCATCTCCCAAGCTAAAGTGTCCCATTCTTCATGCTTGGGGAACAGCCAGGTGAGTGGGGCTGAGCACTTGAACTTGAAGGAGGCTTCTTCCTCATCTCAGCTCCCTGGCTTCTGAGGAGAGTTCAACTGGGACCAGCAGTGATGGCACTCTGAGCATTTATCTGATGGGAGCGGTTCCCCATCTCTGACTCTCTGGTACAGAGGTGGCTAACCATTCCTGGTGGCTGACTCCCGCTCCTCCACCCTTCCACCTGTAGAAACTTCATCAGTTTCCTCTTCACCATGGCCTTTTTCAATTTTTTCGTGCCTCTCTTCATCACCCTCACATCTTACCGGCTCATGGAGCAGAAATTGGCAAGGAGTGGCCATCTCCAGGTAAGGACCCCGCCCAGAAATCCCTCAGTTCTTTTCAGGGATACTCAGGGATATGCATGACGTGGTGGTTGTTTCCAGGGTTTCCTGTGTTTGCAATGATCAGGAGAAAATTCAATTTGTATAACAATAAACTGTTAAGGCCCAAAACTACCCTCCCCTTGCTCAGATTGCCAAGGCCTGGGGAGCAAAGACCAGAATGGCTCATATTTACCCAGACCCTCTTCCACTGAAAGCCCAGCTCTCCCTGCAGGATGCCATCCATGCTGTTACATTCAATTCTTCCAGAGGATTTGAGGCTTAGCACAAAATTGCAGACTCTTTAAATGTTACTTTTAAATTGCTTTGAGATGTTTAATTTAATCACAGTCACAGGCTGTTACCCACAACATAAAGTCACACCTGCAAGCACATTTGTCCAAGAAAAATGATGCTTCAATATAAACCCTCCTGGCCATTTCTGAATGTCTGCATTAATGTTCATTTTTCGTAGTTTGTTACCTGGACAATTTAGCAAATGAGTCATAACAAGCAGCCAAGTTTTTTTTAAAAAAGTATTAGCACTATTTTATATGTATTGTCAGCTCATCTTTGTGACCACTCTCTGAGAAATGAAGGCTTTATTCTCCCTGTGTCACCGACTGGATTGAGGTTAGAGGCAGAGGGAGGTTAGCTAAGCAACTCACCCAAAGCCACACACCTGGAAAGAGCAGAGATAGATCCAGAACCCAGGTCTTAGGCTCTGCCACCCAATTGCTCAATTATAGTCATAAAAGAAATACTCCATTTTATTAAGACACTTAATTTGCTACTTCATTATTTTTCCTTTGAATTAGAAAGGGATTCTAAAAATTGATTTTAGCTGGACATCCACATACCTCTGAGCCCACAGGAGGAGTGTGGGGGTTGCACTGGGACCAGAATCCAAATCCCTGGCTCGAAGCTCACTTCTGGCTCTGGCGCCCCCTCCCTCCCAGGCTGTCCTCCACTCTGCTCTCCCCAACCTGTCTGAATATGCAAAGTCACCAAATTTCTTGAAGTGTTGATCAGCCAAGAGATAAGACTGTCACTGTGACTTTGTCATTTTCCCCACTGACTTTAAATTACCAGCTCTGGTAGCATCAGCTGTAGTCACCATGCATGAGCTCAGGGACCTCAGCCTAAGCTAAGTGGTTTCTGGAGATGACATGGTCTCCCACGGAAGTTCCAATTTCTCCTTCAGCCTCAACTTCTCCCCAGAAGAATCCATCAGTCCTAAGCACCCGTCCTCCCCACCCCCTGTAGAATGAGGTACAATTCAAGAGAAAAAGAAATGTCTCCTGGTCAACATATTTTCAAAATCTAACATTGAAGAAAATGTGTCCTCTTCCAATTTAAATTGTCTTCTCTGTTAAAAACACACATCAATGAGAAAACAGGCAGCGATATTTTGCATCAAATTTTTAGCATCTGAATATATGCCAGGAAGCAATGACAGGGCAAATACATCCTGAAATTTGATCTTGATTTGTGCGCCTCCTTGTGGCCATGGGTGGTATCATATTATAATCCCTTTGTGGCCACTAGGTGGTCCTTAAACATCACCCACTTTCCAGACCAGCCCTGTTCTCTGGTTGTTTCTCATAGTGTGAAATCTTTGATACAGACAGGTCAGTATTACCAGGTGGCTACAGCTGCTGATGGCAAGTTGGTTCTGGTCTTGAAGTTTAAAGGCAGCTCAGCCTGGGACCCTTATGCACATAGTCATTGGAGCCCAGGATTCCTCCCACCACCAGTGCTGTGAATTGAACCAAGGGCTTCAGGCATGCTAGGCAAGCAATAGACTACTGAGCTACATCCCCAGCCCCAGGATTCCTCTTAAAGAGCAGAGACTTAGAAGGAAGCTTATTATCTTTCCCTGACCCCCAGTGCCTGCCTCCAGGCAAGTCAAGTATTGTTAGCACATTTTACAGACAAGGCAACTGAGGTTAAGTAAGCTTAAACAACAGGCTTAGGGTCACCCAGCCTTAAATGGCAGAGAGGCCCATCAGATCCCAAGTTCCTCTTCAGGCTTAGCTTCTTCCTGAAACCTGGTCCAGGCTGCTCAGAGCCCCTGAGTACAGATCTGGTCTCCCTGCCTACCCAGAGTTGTGGCCACCCTAAGTGAAATGACACCTCCTGTGACAATTTTTCCCAGGTGAACACCACTCTGCCAGTCAGGCTGCTGCTGCTCGGCTGGGGCCCCTATGCCCTCCTGTATATATTTGCAGCCATCATGGATGTGAGCTCCCTCTCCCCCAAACTTCGAATGGTAAGGTCACTTCCAAGACCCAAAGCTAGAACCCACTCCATTGTTTTGTGTTTCTTTGTGTCACCCATATCTCCTATTGACTTTCTGGCCTCTGTATCAGTCTCTCTCTCTTTGCCACTTCCTTTGAGTGTTTATAATGCACATCTCCTGGGCCACAGGAGACTGAGATGATAGGGACAAATAGTCAGAAGGTGACACTCAGGTTTTGAGTGGAAGTGTATTCCTATGGGGTTCTATGAATCATGCATCATCTGCCAGCTAGTCAGGGAGAGCTCCAAGGCTGCAGAATCAAACCAAGGACAAATGATTAGCAGTTGCGGGGGCGGGGGGGAGGGAGACTAGAGCATCTAAGTTGGACCAGGGGGAGAAGCAGAGGCTTCAAAGCATCTTTCCTGGATTTTTCTGTGACAACAGGTGCCTGCCCTCGTTGCCAAAATGATGCCCACAATCAATGCCATCAACTATGCCCTGCGTGGCGAGATGTTCTCTGGGGGAATATGGCAGTGCCTGTCACCACAGAGGAGCAAGCAAGACAGAGCCCAGTGAACCTCTCTGAGGGACTGCTGAGACCCAGACCCATTCCTGACACCCTGGACCGAGACCCTGCCAAAAGCCTGTCCCAGATCCTGTCCATCAGCCTCAGAAGCCAAGCCCCAGACACTCATCTACCAACCCCAATGGCCCTGTTGAGCCTGACCCTAGGTTGAACACAGGGATACAGAGACCCCAAGCTGCATGGAAAGATGGTCATCATATCCCCCACACCAAGGCTAAGAGACCTTGAGAAAGTCACTCTCTGTCCCATGAGTTACCTGACCCCTAGCATAAAGATATAAATATGGCTGTGCAGGGTTGTATGAAGCTTGAACAACATAACATGTATTCACCACGCTCATAGAAAATGCCCATTAAAACACAGCTATTGGTATAAGCTTTGACCAGGCCCTTTGGGACTCTGAGTCTTACATGGAAAGGAGAATACCCCTGAGGTTTGCTTATGGGAGCTGGACTCAGGCTCCCAGCATTCCAACACCACTTCTTAAATCCTGATGTGACACCAGTGACTTACCCTGTCCCTGCATCTATGTCTCAGCTGATGAAATGAGATGACAGTAATGGTGACCTGTCTGCACAGATAGAGCCAGAAAATTATCTGCATGTCAAGTACTCCCTGGGAGTTAGCCACCAGCACACATCAGTCAGAGCCAGCTCCTGGATCTATGGGGCTTGGCCTGCATACTGCTTAAAAATGGGGATTAGTTGCCAATATTTTAAAATCTGAATAATTTATGTAAAGCTCCAGATGTCAGAAGATGAGGCCTCACCAGTTTGCCTTCCTCCATAATGACAGGGTTCAGAGCTCAGGGTGGTTCTTCCCTTTGCCCAGTACACAGACTCTCCAGTTAGTGGCAGCTCATGCGTTGTCTGTAGAGCGCAGGTGTCTGTGGGTTGTGACACTAATGCAGAGGTCCCCATTTATCTCTAGATGTATGTCTGGATGCATCTCACACAGAGCCAGCACTTCAGGGGAAAGGTGTGGCAAAAGCCCAGTCCTGGGTGGACCCATTGCTTTAGAGGAAGATGGTGATGATTAGCAGGGTGATGAAGGGCCATATGAGAAGCCTAACAGTGGAAGAGCAGGTGGTCCAGGCCCCATGGAAGCAAGAAGAAAGCCCCATCCCATCAAATAGAGGGGACAAATAGATAAGTGTACAGGGATGGGAGTGGGAGTGGTCATGTGAACAGCATTGGGGGTCCCTGTGGACCAAGATCTGCCTCTCAGCTTTGCACATCCAGAAAATCAGACCACATATCCATAACTGAAAGGAAGTTTTCACAAAACAGGGGATCATCCTTTTATTTTGCAAAACCAGGTGGGGAGAGAAGAAGTGGCAGTCTCTCCAAAGCACCGTTTCCTCCACCATGCCCTGTGCCAGATGCTATGGAGATAAAATGTCCCTGGCACACTCCAGGATCCCCAAAGCATTTTTGTCCTAGGCTCTGGAATGATGGCAGGAAAGGAAACTCCCAGTGTCTAAACTAGAGTTGAACTCACACTGGCTGCACAGATTCCCAGGAAAGTGATGGGGTCCAGGGCCTGAGATGTTGACCCACCTCCCACAGCCAATCAGTCTTTGTTGGGGACCTGCCATTCATTCCACCCCTGGAGACACTAACCCCCACAGCATGGATGAGAGAAGAGGGTGAGATGACCCTTTCCAGAGAAGGGGTGTAGACAAGAGGATGCTGAAGACACAGCAAAAGTAGACAGTGTCAGCGTTTTTCAAAGGCCAGGCCTCGGTCCCCAAGAGAAGGGAAAAGAGCAAACAGATCAAAATCCTCACCTGTGCTCAGAGAAGAAGTGGGGAGGAAGGCAGTTTGGCCAGGCTGAAGCCAGGGACACTTTCAGCTCAAGCCATGCCCACCTGGAGGCTTGCTGGAAGAGGAAGGGTGGGCTGAGGCCTCTCTGTACCCTGGCCTGGGTTGGAGGAGGTGGGAATGGCTTAGCAGCAGCCCATGGAGATGACCAAAGCCCTACTGAAGCATTTTACTTTCAAAGCCCCGAGTCTGCCCACAAGTCCAAACATCAGGCATGAAATGACTTTAGGGAAGCTTGATACCTCTAGAGCAGGTCCCAAAGCATTTTTGGGATCTTGTGTTCCCTGTGGAACGGGCACTCCATGTAGGGCCTCTCCTGTGCCCTCCTTCCTGCCACCTCTAGCACCCTACCCTGCTGTGCATGCAGAACTCAGCTCCCTCTGAGGCAAGTGGGACAAAGGAAGTGGCTGAGTCCCACTGGAGGTCCACCTCCCTGCAGGCCCTTGGCACAGATGCTGAGCTTGGACAGGAATCAAAGCCTCCTGCCCATGGCTGGCACTTGGCCAGGACCTGATAGATATTAGGCCACAGCCTCCAAAGACCTAGAACCTCCTCAGGCCCACTGTATTCTACCAACCCCCAGGGCAGATTCACAACCCTCAGACTCTGTTATTGTTGTTGTTGTTGTTGTTATTTTTAATGAACATAAATCACTTCTACAATCAGAAAAACATAAAGAAAAAATGCATTACTCCCTCTGTGGAGTGTTCCTTTCCTGGCCACTAGCCTGCATCTGATTTGAAGAAAGCCCACCACCACCATTTCCTTTGCTTTCTTGTCTCCCCCTCAGGCTCCTGTGAAGCAATTCAGGATCCTTTCTTGGGAACCCCTAAGTCTCTTTCCTCCTTTCACTCATGTGTCTCCTTAATGCCACCTGCTAGCAGGGTGTCCTGTCCCCACACACAGACACATTGGGTTTGGAGGGAACACACCAGCATGGTCCCCCCAACACACACTATCAGCCACTGGCACCACTGTGTTTTCCCAAGTCCCTGCACCCCAGGAGAACTGCAGCCACATCATGGAAAGGAGAACAAGGAAGAGGAGAGAGACCTGAGCCCCGAGAAGTCAGGAAGGATGAAAGCAACAGAAGCTGTGCTGGAGCCTCATGGTCAGAACCTGAGGGCTCCGGGCATCGTCACAGAGCCCTGAGGAGGTTCCAGACTTGCCCCCTGAGGCCTCACCACACTCCAGGCCCATTAGCTCAGCCCATCCTGCTCTACTGAAAGAAAGTGCTTGTACACAGACCTCCAGAATGCTTTTGGAAAAGGCCACAGGAAGAGGTGGGTTACCCGAACCAGGCAAGCCAGGCTCCAGCAAATGCCACCGTCAGCAATCACTTCCTCATTTGTAAAAACAGTATCCATGTGACCCCATTATCCCTGTCTCTGTCACTTAGCTCTTGTTCATGGATTCATCCAATACCTATTTAGTGAACAGCTGCTGTTAGCCTGACACAGTGGGCGATAGGATGAGACCCTGGGAAGATCCTTGCCAGTTACCTCAGGAAAACGTCCATCACCTCTTTACCTTGTCATGGCATCTGAAAAAAAAATGTGCTAAATGGGTAGTGCCACAGTCTGGCTGGGCACAAATGCCGCAGTCTGGCTGGGCACACAATCACGAGCCACCACACAGCTTGTAGATTCAAACAGCAACTCTTTATTCCCAAACTCACACCAGCCGTCTACAATCACGTTCTGGGGAAATCCATGTTCTCTGCCCAAATCCACTCCCACTGGGCTTCTGTCTCCCAAAAAGTACTGTCTGAATCCCGTGAGAACTCAAGGGGAACTCAGGCAGCAGGATACGCCCTATTCCCAGCAGGAATAATCTTAAACCTTAAACCTGGAACCTAAACTGGGAACGCCCTAAACCCGATTATCTTAAACCGGGAACACCCTAATCCGCCTTGGTCCTTGAGCAAGGTCACCTACATTCAATGTCACTGCAAAATGTCAGCAACATGGGGTACGCTGGCAAGGAAATTGTCATACCTACTTGGCTAATGGCTCCCAGCAGGGTAGGAAGTCAAAAATAGGAATTATGGTGCAATTGTGTCCAAAGAAGTGAAATCAGGCATAATAATAAGAGCCTTCAAGATAATCCAAAGTTTCTTTCAGAATCTCTGCAAGTCCTTACCTCAAAACTAAAC
This sequence comes from Marmota monax, assembly GCF_021218885.2. Classification (NCBI taxonomy): domain Eukaryota; kingdom Metazoa; phylum Chordata; class Mammalia; order Rodentia; family Sciuridae; genus Marmota; species Marmota monax. Next base: position 3,614,492 of record NW_026692881.1, read on the forward strand.
TTTTTCCCTTCTTTCCAGATAAATGAAACATGAACACTGAGATTCACTGTGTACTTGGTCCACAAGAATTGTCCTGACTTTCAATGCATAGCCCCTTTCAGGCCCATTCTGGATTTTTAAAATTTTCTGGGGTTTGACTGGGCATGGTGGCACACGCCTGCAATGCTGGAGAGTCAGAAGGCTGAAGCAGGAGGATCCCAAGTTTGAGGCCAGCCTTGGCAATTTAGTGAGAACTTGTCTTAAAATAAATAAAAAGAGCTGGAGACGTAGCTCAGTGGGAAAGCACCCTTGGATTCAATCCATAGTACAAAAAAAAAATTCTGGGGTTTGGAGCAGGACTCAGTGGTCCATACCTGTAATTCCAGTTATTTGGGGAGTGGGAGAAGTCAGCTGAGGAAGCTGAGGTCGAGGTTAGTTTGGGCAACTTAGTGAAACCCTGTCTCAAGATAAAAAAAAAAAAAAATTAAAGGGCTGGAAATATAGTTTAGTTGTAGAGCACCCCTGGATTCAATCCGCAGTACCACAAATAACAACGATAATAATAATTATGGGATTTGACCTGAGAACTTAAATGCCACCATTATTTCTTTTCTTTTATTTCCTTTTCTTTCCTTTCCCTTCTCTCTCTCTCTCTCTCTCTCTCTCTCTCTCTCTCTCTCTCTCTCTCTCTCTCTCTCTCTCTTTCTTTACCAGGGATTGAATCAGGGGCACTTGGCCACTGAACCACATCCCCAGTCCTATTTTGTATTTTATTTAAAGACAGGGTCTCACTGAGTTGCTTAGCACCTTGCTTTTGCTGAGGCTGGCTTAAATAACCACCATTATTTCTAAGAACAATTTTTCCTAGATTCTTTCTCCTACCAGAAAAAGGCCACATGCATGCGCTCTCCTGTTGTGACCAAGCTCTGGCCCTGTTGTCCCCTGGCTGGGTGGCTTTGGGAGCTGAGGACCCTCTTTGACCCATCCTGTCTCCCCAGTCTCAGTGGGCTCTGACAAGGACAAAAGGTTCTAAAATATCAAAATTGTCTTTTTGAACAAGGTGTTTGTTATGACTAGAATATTTATATGCCCCCAGAATTCACCAGTGGAAGCCCTGATCCCCAGTGTAGCTGTATGCTGGTTTGAGGTCTCTAACAAGTAAAGTTAAAGGAGGTCAGAGGGTGGAGCCCTGATCTTACAGGAGAGTGTCCTTAAGAGACACCACAGAAGGGAACTCTCTTCCTCCCCCTTTCCCAAAGACCTCATAAGTAGACAGTGAAAAGGCTGCGGAATGCAACCCCAGGAGGGAGCCTCCTTGACACCAACCTTGTCAGCTCCTTCACCTCACCCTTTCATCCTCTAAGATTGTGGAGAAAATACTTTTTTGTTGTTTAAGCCCCCCACCCCCGTCTATTGTATTTTCTTATAGCAATGCTAGGAAATTAATGCAACGTTCTGTTAAAGCTCATTGTTTAAAACAGTTGACCATGGGGGGAAGGCAAGAGCATGGCGGGTGCCCTTCAACCCCTGGAACACCCAGTGCCAGTGGCACTGGGTGTTCCAGGGGGTTCATCCCAATTCCAAAAGTCACAGACCAGCAGGGCTGTACAAACTCCAACTTAAAAGGTGTGAAATTAGACTCCTAAGACCTTCTCATGTTCTAAGTAGTTGATTCTAGAATGTATTTAAGTATTTTAGCAAAGAAATATAAATACAGTAGACTAATATCCCCCAGGACACCTCATCTTCTTGCTGGGACATTTTTCCCTAGGAGGAAAGGGGCTATACATCTAATTGGGTAGCAAAAAAAATAAATATCAGATACTGTCTAAACCATATCTGTATTCCTTCTTAAAGGTAAAAGAGATTCTGAAAATTTTCCACATATATAAATAAATTCAACAGCAAGAAGATTGACCTAATTTATTTATATATTTTGGTTGTCACAAAAGTGATGAGATTTTGCTCAAATACAAGCTTGCTCTCCTTCTCACCACAAGTGCCTCGCTTCTGATGTTCCCAGAGTAAATATTCTTACTATCTGTCCTGTCAAATTAAAAGAAGAGGAGAGGAAGAAAGCAAAGATCTAAGACCTATATATACTCCCCTGGCAGGTCAAGGAAGTGCAGTGCTTAGCAGATACCACAAGGTGGCAGTGCCCTCTCAAGGATAGATTCATCCTGAGTCACCAGCCCTGGAGGTGCCTACGAGAGAAACTCCCAGCACTCAGAAGAGCCTCCTGGTAGAGCTGCTGGCTGGCGCCGCGGGTGGGGCTGTTGATTCCTGCGGGATCTTGTCTGCTCTTAGCGAGGAAGCCTCACGTCTAGCTTTTTCTACCTCAAGCGCAAGACAGAATTCTGCATCTCTCCTTGAAAGAAACGACATTGCAAGCCCATTGTCCAGAAGGGTCCCAGACAGGCACCCATCGAGTGCCCTTTTCTCTGCCTATGAAACAGCCATTGAAAGTCGAGCCAGTGCAAACCTCCAAAGCCTCCCCCACACACCCCAGGATTTGTTTGGGAGATCTGGGTCGGAGTTTTTTCTTTGTTTAAATGTGAGACGTGGGCACACTCCTTGGATTTCTCTGACCTTGGATTAATTATCAGGAAACTAGGAATGCTTATGCCCTATGCTGAGGTTACATGTGGGAACCATACTTTAAACTCTGGGTTGTGGGGCTGGAGGTCATTTCAGGTACTGTGCCCAGAGAAGCACTCTGTGCCTTGGCCAGAAGTACAATAAATGGCACTTAGTGATGGTGAGCAACGTTTCTAAGGCAACGAGTGCTGGAAACGCCCTGAGTGAAGGCCAAAGACACAATTCCTAAATCTTCCCTCTCCCCTTCATTGTGAGAACTTGGCTGCTCCCCTCTGAAGCTCCCTGACTCCAACACCACACACCTGTTCTTCCCTCTGTTCATCCAGCTCTCTGACAATGGCCTCCATTGTGTCTCCCTGCAGCACCCTGGGCTCAGCTGCCCTTCCCTCTGCAGCTGTTGAACACTCGCAACTCCCTTGCCCTTCTGGGTAAGAGGCAGGAGGCAGCTTGGGAAGCACTTAGGTTCTGGTGCCGGGAAAAACCTGGGCACGAGTCCAAGATTTGCCACTTACTGTATATGACAAGTTTCTGATTCGCCAAACTGTAGTCGGGCTCCTGAACCTTTTCCTAGGCCCCTCAGTGTACTTCCTTGTAAACTCCAGTTTTTACAGAATGCTACCAAGTTAGTTCCGCATAACCCCTGTCCCCTCCCTCACTATCTGATGGGATTCCTCATCCTCCACCATCCCCCAGGCAATGTCTCATCACCCTGGTCTGTCTCCAGTGAAAATCCTGTTAGGTCAGTGAAATCTTTTGGATCTGGAATATCTTCCAAAGGCACTTGCATTAAAAGTATGATTCCCAGTCTGTGGTACTATTAGAAGGTAGGAGAACCTTTAACTGTATTTACAGCAATGGTCCAGTTTAAGTTACATCTTCCTAACATTCCTTACTTGATTTCAAAAGTGTCATTGAATAACTTATTCTTTAGCAAATGTGTTTTTGAGCAAATTTCTTATCTCTGAGTTTGTTCCACTCCCACAAAAAAAGAGGACTCTCTAGACCTGAATCTGAATTTGCATTTTAAGGATCCCCCTCCCCAGTTAATTTGTGTGGTCCTTAAAACTTGAGCAGCACAAAGATGTAGATGACAAGTGTCCAGGTTCCTCCCACAGAGATTCTGTTATAGCAGGTATGGAGGACTGACTGGGTGTAGGAATTTTTTAAACTCCTGGGGAACAGCTAGAATCGAAAACCATTCCATTTGGGGGGTATTACAAACACTTCCATTTCATTAAGGTAAGTTAGCTGAGATTTACTCTGAGTCGTCTATGAGACTATGTATGTATATACATACATACACACACCCACACCTACACACACATTAATTTCTTCTTCATCCACCCTCATTTGTCCTCTGGCTTTGTCCCAATTCCAAAGGCCACAGACCAGCAGGAGAGCCTCAGCCCAAGGCATCCTACTTTATCACCATGACATCATTTACAAAATAATAGGTCCAGGTCTTGTAATAGAGGGATTAAAACAGAAAGGGAATAAAAATACTGCTCAAGGTCATACAGTAAATGTGAAAGCATGGCTCCTGACTCCTGGCCCAGGGATTTTCAGATAACAGTGCTGGCCGTACATGTCCGAGGGCGTAAAGAGCAGCACTTCACAAACCAAAACTGCATGGGAGTTCTTGCTCAATGCAGACTCTGGTTGCTTGGGTGTGGGGCGGGAACCAAGAGTCTGCAGTTCTAAAAGTTCCCCAGTGAGGATGATGCTGCTGAAGTCATGGTCTGTTTGGCCAAAGCAACTGCTAGCTGCCGTCCTGCACTCCCAAGCACCTGACTCACCTCCCAGATGACTCACACCAAGGTTTCCAGCTTTATCACTGGACTTGGACCAGCAGATCTCCACATCAAGCCTTGTCCCATCACTGGGTGTTGCTCTGGGAGCACCTTGCTACAGGTGTCCAACAACATTGTGCAACAAATATTTGTTAAGCCTAGCTCTAAGACAGGGACACAGTTTAAACAAGACAGCCAAGGGCCTCTGGGCTTACATACTGACAATAAACAAGTCAATGCATAAGAAAGGTCATAACAAATTGAGATAAGCAGTGCAGAGGACAAAAAGTAACTGGGAGAGAGGTCAGGAAAGATTTCTTTGAGAAGGTGACTTTGAGCTGTGACTTAAAGGCTGAAATAAAGTAGTTGGGTGAAGGGTGAGAGGGACGGTGTTCCAGTCAGCAGGAACAGCAAGGGGAAAAGACCTTGCTGCTCAGGGAACATAAGGAGGCATGAGGCTGGGGAAGAGAGAATAAAGGAAGCAACAGGAGACACAGGTGCCATGTCTACCCACCAGGGCCAGAGCAGGGACAGGGAGAACAGAGAAGGGAAATTGGGTTCATTTTAAGAGCAAGAAAAAGACTTAGAAAAGTTCCACCAGGAAAGTACCCAGAACTGGTTTCCGTTTTTAACTATCAATGGGCTGCTGTGTGGAGGGACATTAAAGGGCCCAACAGCAGAGGTAAGAAGGTAAAATGGGGGCTGTACCATAGTCCAGACCAGACACACAGCTGCCTTGGACTAGCTGGCAGTGATGGTAATGGTGAGATGCTAACAGATTTATTATAAGATTTTGGAAACATTACATGACTAGCTAATGGTTTAAATAATTTTTCATTCATTTTGGATGCTTTTTTTTTTTAGTTCACAGAAAAACCAGTGTTTTAATTGTCTTTTTAAATAAAGGAAATTAATAAACTTACTCAAATGAGAAGTGTGGTGGAAGCCAGGCTTTAGGTGAGGTTCGATCAGGACTCCAGGCGTCTTTTCTATGATTCTAGGTCCTGGCCCTTGTCTCTTCCACCTTCTAGGTGCCAGTTTACCCTAATGCTGACTTGGTTAATGACTACCAGATAACTTCAAGAACAAGGTACAGATATGACTGTGAGTTTAATTTCTTTCACGTGGAGGAGAACAAGTATCATTCCCAATAGTCATAACACAAAAATCTTGAGCTTGGACTTCATTGGATGATGTCTAGACGAATTCCTGATGCCCGGAAAGTGGATCTGATTGTTGTCTTCATACCCTCATTAATCCCCAGTTGCTGATGGATTCATTAGCTTAAATGGAAGTTACTGGAACAATCAGAGACAAAGATGAAAGCTTCCTAATCTCATCAATTTTACTGAATTACACTCATTGGAAGAGTATTGTGGATGACAAAGCTTTTAAGAATCATGTTCAGATTCTTGTTTTCCATACCCCTGGATATAGTCCCTATAAGAAGCCTACATGTGCAAATGTCAGAAAGGTTTCAGGAGCAATTTGAACCAGGCAACCTGAAGACTGTAATTTGCATGGGCAAATGAAGGTAGAGACATAGTCAGTCTTAACCACCAAGTGGCATAGGTGCTAAATAGAGGAGGAGGGCAGTATGGATATTGAGAAGAAGAATACAATTTCTACCTGTAAACTGCATGAGGTTTGAAGGCATGGAAGACCATAAGAATGGCATCTAGGTTTTTGGAATTACCATATGCTAAGATGAGGAAGACAAACCAGTCTTTGGTAGGAGTTATTATAGATGCCTCTTAGATTTCTGAATCCAGTGAGTATTTGGAAACATTGGCAGGAGATGAATAGAGTTATCCTAGGTGGAGACATCCACATCACATGATGTCTATCCTCTAGGAGTGGAAGAGAGTGACAAACTTCCTGTCATTCCAGCACAATCTTTCTTTGGCAGTTCAATAATCAGAATGAGGATAAACCTCTGACCAGAGAGTTAGGGCTGTGGTTATCTAAACCAAATAAGTCCATGAACATCGGCAATTGACAAGGATCTTAATGGACATGTGAACTGAGGAAAATTACAATGAAAAATTCTTCACACCCTTTGTTGTAGTCATCCCCAGAAAAACCAAAGGAGGCAAGGAGAAAGTGGATTCAGAGTCTCGTTTTTCAGATGGAAAAACTGAGAAATGCACAGATTAAGTGGTGCCTCGGTTCAACCCAGAGCCTGAGTTGGAAACACACCCTCTTTATCCTGCATATGGCAGATAAGTCTATTCTTGGAAACAACATATCTACAAAGTAAGGATATCCTATGATTCAAATCAGCGAGTGTTTTTTTTTTTTTTTTTTTTTTTCAGGTGCTATGGGAGGTGGCTTAGCAGGGAGGTGGCAGATGAGGTGGAAAGAACCCTGGACTCCCAGTCACAACGGACACCTACTGTGGATCAAGCCCCAGCTTTGCTACTCCCTTTCTGTGTGACTGTGGGTACGTCAGCAAAATTTTCTGGGCTGCATTTTCATTTATCTAATTATGAATTGAATTAGATCAGTTGCTTTTAAACTTAAAAAAAAATCCTGAGGAATTTTCTTTGAGAAAAACCATACCAAAAGGTATAAATTAGAGAGATCCCAGCATAATTTTCCCTATCAAATGTTTAAAGTAGGACATGGAGATAAGCCTCTCTCCCCAGAATTCCCATCCCAGAAGGTCTCAGATCCCCTCTGCAATCTGTGGGTTGCTTTTCTCTAGATAAATCTCAGGATTGCACCCTTACCCTTAGTTCTAATGCACCAATTACCATGGGAAAATCACCTTCCAACCCCTCTCTCTAGAGAGCAGGTGTTTTCTGTTCATAGAACTATCTAAGCATGAGCCCCAGGGATGGAAAACCTTGGTTGTTCAGTCCGCCTGAGTTTTACAAAAGGCCTTCATGGAAGTTCCCACTCATTAGTAAGCTACAGAGACCATTGTTCATCAGTTGTTATTGGCAGGTGCATTTCCAAACCCTTGCTCAAGTTAAACAGAAAGTGACTAAAGGATTCCCTGAAGTTAGGAAAATCAAGAAGACGAAACACTCATAATTATAAAGCAGCAGTGGCTGACACTTTGTTATGGGTTTTACATGTGTCAACACATCTGATCCTCTGAGAAATACTAGGATCACAATATTATGATCTTCAGTTTTATTATCTGCATTGCATATATAAAAAAATCTGAGGCTCCGAATGATTATGAAAACTGCCTCAAGGCACCCAATTATAAGTGACATAACAGAATAGAAGTGCCCAGAACAATCTAGATAGAAATGCAAGAATAGCTTTTTCTAGGATTCTCCACCACATACAAACTGCTCAATGATTACCTTCTTTGGAGGTTCAATTATTCCTTCTTCCAACAGCATCTTGCTGTTTTTCAAGCACAGTTCTTCGTACTAGAGGAGAGGATAAGGAGTAAACAAGACACAGTCCCTACCCTAGAGGAGCTCATAGCCTAGTAGGGGAATAATATAGGTCATGCACTGCCACTTGTGACAAGTGCTATGGTGGAAGTTAGTTCAAACTACCATGTGGTGTCAGCAGAGATGATTTGGAGTAAGAACCTCTGAAAATCTTCTGTTCCACAAAATCATGATAATGTTGGCAAAATATCAACAAAAATAAATGTTTTCATAACCCTGTCAAAATTCTGCAACTATCTGGGAAGTATTTATTCAAGAAAATTGCTGTCAGGCATGGTTATGCATGCTTGTAATCCCAGCTACTTGGAAGGCTAAGGCAGGAGGATCTAGTTCTAGGCTAGTCTGAGCAACTTAGAGAGACTCTGTGTCAAAAATAAAAATAAAAACAGCTTGTGATACAGTTCAGTGATAGAGTGCTTGCCGAACATGCATGAAGCTGTGGGTTCAATGCCCAGTGATAGATAGATAGATAGATAGAATAAAGGAAAAAAAGAAAAGAAAGACAATTGCTGAATCTCATTTTAAATTAAAAACTATAATATGTGCAAAGAAGAAAGAAACAAAAATATGTCTCATACATAAAAAAATCATAGTTAGCAGAAACTGTGCTTTAAGAAGCTTCAGACAACTATAATCCTACTTGGGAGGCTGAATCACAAGTTCAAGGATAGCCTCAGCAACTTAGTGATAGCTTGTCTTAAAAGAAAAAAAGCTGTGGATGTAGCTCAATGGTAAAGTGCCTCCTGGGTTCAATCCACAGTCCAAAATAATAATGATAATAATAGTAATAATGAGGAGGAGAAGAAAGAGGAGGAGGAGGAAGAGGAGAAGAAGAAGAAGAAGAAGAAGAGAAGGAGGAGGAGATAATAACAGCCTCAGACATTGGTTTGCTAAACAGAGACTTTAAATCAGTCATTTAATAATATTCAAATAACTGAAGGAAATCATCCAAAGAACTAAAGAAAACTAGAGGACTAATGACTCAACAAGTATAGAATATCAATAAAGAGAAATTTTTTTTTTTAAAATAGAAATTATAAAGTTAAAAAATGCAATAGCAGAAATGAAAGCTGTAGCTCAATAGAATACTTGAGCAGGATGGATAAAGGAACCTGAAGATAGGTCATCGGATAATTTTTGTGTAATGAACAGAAAGAAGAAAGATTTTGATCTGAGACACCATTGAGGATACCAACATGAACATAATGAGGGTTCCAAAAAGAGAAAAGAGAGAGGAAGGGAATAAAGAATATTTGAATAAATGATGGTCAAAATTTTGACAACTTTGATAAAAAATTAATCTGCACATCCAAAAACCCCAATGAACTTCAAGTAGGAAAAGCTGAGAGATTAAATCACAATCAAGCTGTTAAAAGATAAAGAAAAAGAGAGACTCTTTAAAGAAGCAACTCATCACATAAATAGTATCCTCAGTTAGATTAATGACAAAAGTCATGGAAGCAGGAATCAACGAAATAACATATTCAACATGATGAAAGATAAAAAGATAAATTATCCTTCAAAACCAAAAGAGAAATTAAGACATTCCAAAATTAGAAAGAAATTAACAACAACAGCAAAACAAATAACAAAAATACCAGAGAAGTCATTACCAGTTCCCTACAAAGAAATATTAAAGGAGTTCTCCAAGGCAGAAATGAAGGGTCATCTGTGTATTAACTAGACTCTCCAGGAACAAACTTGGGTATCTAAGATTGTATCTAACTTGGGCTGCAAAAAAACTATCACATACTAGGTGCTTAAACAATGAAAATTAATTTTTTTTACAGTTCTGGAATGTAGACATTTCAGAGTGCCAACATAGTTAGAGTGGTTTTGGGTAAAGACTCTCTTTTTGGCTTACAAATGGTTGCTTCTTGCTGTGTCCTCACCTAACAGAAACAAAGAATAACATCCCCCTGCAACTCTTCTCATAAGGCCACCAATTCTATCAGACTAAGACTTCAGAGTTATGACATCACTTAACCTTAATTATGTAATAGAATTCATAATATTCTCCAAATATAATCATATTGGGGATTACAGTTTTAATATATGAATTTGGGGAGCAGGGGAGATATATAATTCAGTCCATAAAAACAAGCAAAGGAAACTACATAGATAAATATAAAAGACAGTGTTCCATGTATATTTTCTATGTAACTTTTTACTCTAGTTGATTTCAAAAGCAACTGATAAAGCCATAATAAGCCTACATTGGTGGGTATCCAAAGTGTGCAATTTGTACAGCAATAGTACCACAAAAGTATGGATAGGGAAGGGGTAATTTGAGATCTATAAAGACAAAGATTTTGTAAAGTGTTAAAATTAAGTTGGTATTATCTGAAGTACTTGTTATAAATTAGATGTCAATTGTAATGGCTAGGGAAACCCCAAAGCAAATGTATAGTAAAAGAAATGATAAGGAAATTAAAATGGCACATCAGAAAATATATATTTTGTATAAAAGAAAATCAGTAATGGGGAAATAGAGAAACAAAAAAGACACAGAATATATAGAAAACAAATAGCAAAATAGAAGGCATGAATCCTATATTATCCGTAATTATATTAAATGTAAATGAATTAAATACTCTCAATATAAAGCAGAGATTGCTAGAATGGACTTTAAAACATGATACAGTCATATGATATCTAAAAGAGACATATTTTAAGTTGAGGGTTGAAGTTAAAAAGATGAGAAAAAATATACCATAAAAACAGTAACCAAAAAAATTGGAATGGCTATACTAATATCAGATAAACTAGACTTGGTGGCAAAAATAAATAGTAGAATAAATTGGATTTAACTTTCCTATGTTTAGATATGAATACATGACCGGTGTAAAATCCATATCATGCATAACCACAAGAGTGGGAAGTTATACTCCATGTATGTATAATATGTCAAAATATACTCCACTGTTATGTATATATCTAAAAAGAACAAATAATAATTTAAAAAGCCTTAACAGACACAAAGAGAATCATGTAGTGATAAAAGCATCAATCCATCAAGAAGATATACTCATTGTAAAAATACATACACCTAACAACACAACCCCAAAGCCGATGCAGCAAACACTGACAGAATTGAAAAGAGAAATAGACAATTTAACATTGAATACAAAAATAGAGAATATCCACAAAATGGTTATTTTGACAATACCATAAACCAACTAGATAATAGAAAGGTGGGGAGGCAGAAGAAGAGGAGATTCTAGGGGTTGAGTATCAGGGTGTAGGGGGACATTATCCTGTGACTTGTGTCTTGCATTCACCAAGCAGTATACTTCAGTGTGATTGTGCCACAGAAGCAATGCTGATAAGGAATTCATGGCCTAATGCCAGGGTCCATTAGGTTGTTCATTGATCTGAATAGGAGACAGAGGACAGAATCATCAGACAAGCAGTAGTAGAAGTATCCAAGGAACACCTTGGATGAGGGACAGATTTGGAAATGAGAGTTATGGGCAGAGTGGTATCCTAACTCTAACTCCAGGTCCTGGAGCAGGGCATGTTCATCTTTAGAGTAGGAGGTAGTCCTTCCTCCAGTTCTCTGCTCCTTAGTATTGCTGAGGTTGAAGAAAATCACACCTTTCTAATTGATATATTTTGTTTCCTTTCCTATGAAGAAGCTTTTTAATTTGATGCCATCCCATTTATTGATTTTTTTGAATTTTTAAATATTTATTTTTCAGTTTTTGGCAGACACAACATCTTTATTTTATTTTATGTGGTGCTGAAGATGGAACCCAGCACCCTGCATATGCCAGGCGAGCGCGTTACCGCTTGAGCCACATCCCCAGCCCCCTATTTATTGATTTTTTATTTTACTTCTTGCACCTTAGGAGTCTTGTTAAGGAAGTCAGTTCCTGAGCTGATCCCTATGAGTGTTGGGCCTACATTTTCTTCTACAGATGCAGGGTTTCCCGTCTAATTCCTAGGTCTTTGATGAGAGAGGCACTAATTGACAATCACTGGAAATTGAACCCAGGGTCACTCTGCCACCAAGTTACATATTCAGCCCTTTTTATTTTTTATTTTTAGACAGAGTTTCCTTAAGTTGCTGAGGCTGGCCTCAAATCCTCCTGCCTGGATCTCTCAAGTTACTGGGATTACAGGTATGTGCTACCACATCCAGCCATAAATGAAAAGGAAGGAGGGGTATGGGAGGAGGCTGGACAGGAAGAAGAGACCAGACCATATAATCCATTATATGCCTGGTAAAGGATTTGGGGCCTTGTGCAATGGAAAGGCACTGGAAGAGTATAAGCAAAGGCTAGTATAATCCACTATATGCTTCAGCATTTTGGCATAAAGAACAGTCTTTAGTAGAAAGAGTGGATGCAGAGAGACCAATTAAAAACTATTGATGGACATCCAGGTGGTAGATGGTGATCACTTGGACTGTGATAGTGTCAGTGGAAAAGGAAAAAAGAATACTGGAAGGTGACTCTGTTTATGGGGAAAGATCATGCGTTCAGCATGGTTTTGCTGTGTTTGATGTACCATGGTGACAGCGAACGGGGAAGTAGAGAAAGCAATTGAATATACAAATTTGGAGCTCAATGAAGTCTGGATAGAATATAGATGCTTCAGTCTTTGCTATAAGGTCGATAACCAAAGCTGTGGTTCTGTGTGAGACTTTTTAGAGTGATTATAACTGAACAGAAAGGAGACTGGACCAAATCTTGAATAACTCCAATATATTTAACAGCCTGTTAAGAGAGGAAGTATCTGCAGAGGAGACAGAATGAGGATCCAAAAATAGTGGGAGGAAAACCTGGAGTCGGGGTGCTCAGGAGTGTGGCAGGAGGGGATTTCCAGAAGGAAAGAATGGTGGTCAGGTAAAGGTAAGGACTAAAAAATGTCCACATGTCCACTGCATTTGGTAACTGTTGATCTGAGCAAGAGCTGTTTGAGTGAGAGGAAGAGAAAAGAAGGCAGACTGGAAAAAAAGATGATTATTTTAAGAATTTTAGAAGAGATAGAAGAAAGAAATAAGGTAAGATGAAGGAGAGTGGGAGTTTTGTGTGCTTTGTTTAGCAAGGAAAGAATTGAACAAATTTAAATGTTAATGCAAAAAAATTGACAGAGAAGAAGTAATTAGTGAAAAAGATAAGCAATAATTAGTTGTGCAGAGCTCTGAGAAAGAGATAGGACCCCGTGCAGAAGAACAGGTAGAAGGGGGCTATTTGGGATGAGTTTATGGAATTGGCGGCAGAAATTGGTGGGAATTTCCATGTGATGACTTCAATTTTCTTAGAGAAGGAAGACATCTGTATTTAATAAGGGAGGACATACGATCATCAGAAAGTTGAGAAGAATTTAAATAATAGTTAGGTTCCGCTGAAGAGTGGCATAGGAGAACATGAAAAGATGTTAACATTCTTAGGCATTAGGGAAGTACAAGTCAAAACCACAATGGGAGAACTGCTTTCAAGAGAATGGAATAGGTGTACGTTTCTCCATTCCTCCTGCTGAATACAACTAAAATCTCTACACGTTTTATCTTATAAAACATAGGAAGAGGGAAAGATGAGAGAAGGGGAATTGCCTGGAGACCTCAGGATGGAGGAATGACATAGTGGTAAATTCCTCGGGATTTCTTTCTGCCTTATATATCCCAAATTTGAAATCAAATAATCCAGTAGCCACATCAAGACACTTGATGTTAAACAAAAAAAAAAAAAAAAGAAAAGAAAAGAAAGAAAGAAAAAGCATCCCCAAGAAAAAGCCTCAAATCTTTAGTCAAATGAATAGAAAAAAAGAAAGTCCAGAAAAGCAGGAGAAGAATTTCCCCCACCCCAGCCAAACATCATGAAAAAGACTGTGATTCCCGTCCCCACCCATAGCAGCATCAGCGAGTGTGGAAGGAGCCTAGATTCCTACTCTTGCAAGGTGGTAGCAAGACACCCAAGACCCTGCTGAGATGGCAGGAACCTGAGACACTCCTCCTCAACAGGCAGTAAGGAGCCCACCTAAGATTGTCATCAGGTGGGGAGTTTGGGCTTCTACCTCTTCCTGGCAGTAAGAAAAATCATTCAGTTGTCAGCTGAATGGTTTCCTCCTAAGCTCAGGAGGGAGAAATGATTTCGTCTCTCACCCATCTTACTGTACGTTCTAGAAATTCTAGCTAGTACAATTAAGGTAAGAAAAGTAAATAAAAGTCATACAGATGGAAAAGGAAGGAATACACTGACTCTGTGTGCAGCTGACATGGTTGTTTGCATAGCAAATTTCAAGTAATCTGAAATAAGCTCGTATAAATAACGACAGCTCAGTATCAATGCACGATACATACAAGCAATTGCACTTGCTTGATAGGCAGTTGAAATGCAACGCCATTTATAATTTCTCAGAAAAATAAATACTTAGGTATAAATTTGAAAACAAAACACATACACGACTTGTATGCTGAACAATATTCAATGCTGCTGGGAGAACACTAAAGAAATAGGAGACACATTGGGTTCATGGACCAGAAGAGCCAACATGGCGGAGATGTCAATTTCCCCCAAATTGATATACAAGTGTAACACAATGGCTATTAAAGTCCTAGCAATTTTATATTATTCTCAAATTTATACAAAAAGGCAAAGGAGCTAGAATATCTTTTTAAATAAAAAAAAAGAAAAATAAATAAATTAGAAGGATTTATTCCACTGAATTTGTGGACAAATGTTTAGAGGAAACTCAGTGGAAGAAAGATAGTCTTTTGAACAAATTGTGTATGAATTCCCATAAGCAAAATAAATACACAAACAAATAAAAATGAATCTTGACCTGTCTCACATTAGAGAAAAATGAACTCAAAAGGATGGTGGATATAAATATAAAATGTAAAACCATAAAATCTTTAAAAAAAAAAAAACTTAGGAGAAAATCAGTGGATACAAGGCCATACAAAGTGTTTTTGGACTTGATAGCAAAATAAAAGGAAAACCTAAGAAATTGAACTTAATCAGGTTAAAATCTGTTGTTCTGTAAAAAGGCCTTGTTAAGAGATGAAAGGAAAAGATCCAGAATGGAAGCCAACAAACAAAAACACATGCAACTAGAAAGTGGGCAAATAAGAGGACACATTTTATTGAATAGAATACACAGATGGCAAATAAGCACATGAAAAGATGTTTGACTTCATTAACCATTAAGAAAATGCTAATTAGAGGCTGGGGCTATAGCTCAGTGACAGAGCACTGCCTATCATGCGTGCAGCACTGGGTTCAATCCTTAGCACCACATATAAACAAAGAAAATTAAGGCATGCTGCTTATCTACAACTACAAACATTTTTAAAAAAAACAAAATGCTAATGAAAACAATAAAGATATAGTCCCACACAGCTACTAAAATGACTAAAATTAAAAATAGAGCCAACACTAAATGCTGGCGAAGATACAAATAAACTTCATCACTCACACATTGCTAGTGGGAATGTCAACTGTATATACATATAAAGAGTATATGTAAATGGTACTGCCACTCTGGAAAACAGCTTGGAAATTCCTTTAAAAAATGAATATGTGCCAGTCATGGTGGCAAATGTTTATTATCCCAGCTACTCAGGAGGCTGAGGTGAGAAGATTGTGAGTTCAAGACCTTCAAGTCATTAAAAATATACTGGGTTTGTGGCTCAGTGGCAGAGTAATTGCTTAGCATGTGTGAGGCACTGGGTTTGATTCACCACATATAAATAAATAAAATAAAGATCCATTGACAACTAAAAAAAAAAAATACTGAACCTGCAACCAGCAGAAACTACATCTTAAGCATTTATCTCAGAGAACTATTCATATGCGCGCGCGCACACACACACACCTATACACAAATATTCACAGGTGACTTTTCTTAAATTAGTCTCAAGGTGGAATCCCTACAACTATCTTTCAATAGGATAATGGTTTAAAAAACTGTGGCACATGCATCCAAAGAATACTGTTCAGTAATGTAATTTTAAAAATAGAAGAATGAACTATTGATACTACCTGGATAAATCTTCAGAGTATTCTGCCAAGTGCAAAATCCCTGTCACAAAGAGTTACATAATATTTGACCCCACTTCCATAACATCTTTCAAATGACAAAATTTTAGAGATGCAGGACAGATTACTAGTTGTCAAGAGTTAGGGATGAGGACTGGGAGCAGGAAGAAGGAGGGGGTGATACAAAAGGACAACTGGAAGGCTCCTGGTGATGTCTGTGTGGTGTTGGAACTGTTTAGCATCTTGACTGTATTGGGGGATGCGCAGCCCACCACGGGGATAAATTATAAAGAAGTTACACACAATGAGGAGAAGTAAATTTAAAATCTGAATTACATCATTGTTAATAATATACTTGTGATGTTATGCTATCATTCCGCAAAATACCACCATTGGAGGAAACCTGTCAAAGTACGGGAAAGACTTCTGTATGATTTCTTAGAACTGTATGTGAATCTATACTTTAATGTATCTATCTACTATTTACCTATATAAATTGATAACATTATAGAATACATGTTGCTATGTCTGTCTATCTATCCAGACTGGAGACAGAGGGTTAAGAGTTGAGTGAAGACCCAATGAGATCAGCAATCTTAGACCTGTTGTTTAACTTGCTCTAGCAGCACATGGTGCTCAGAGGAGGCCCTGAGAAGGAAGCTGTTTGTATCCATCTACACTGGGGTTTCATTGATGACACTGAGAAAAAGACAGAAAGGTAAGGAGGTTTAGGGCCATGATGGTCCAGAGAATTTAACAAGAGTAAGGATAACAAAGAAAAAGAGGGTGATGCTTTAGGTGAAAGCAAAGGAGCCAACAGACTAACAATCTTACTGAGGTCAAAGATCACAGTGTGGTTTGTAAGAACTCAGGTTGGATGGGGAGGAGCAGTTGAGAGAAGGATGCTTTAATTAGAGACTATGCAGATGGACAGTTCGGAGGGGAAGGAAGGTCAAGGGTGACCGTGAGAATCATGGATGAAGTAGAGTGGACAAGAAGTTCATTGGTAACAGGAAATCAAAAAAATGAGGATCCTGGATAGTGGATGCTGAAATCATCAGTTATGGTTAGCTGACAGGATGAAAAGCAGGACTGCAGACCAGGAATGGAGTGGTGTGACAGCTTTGTAATGTGTCAACTTAGCCGTGCATCCGTATGTTCCCGGCACCCCTTCCCTGTTCACCTTCAGCCAGGATGGGCCACCAGAGATAATTTGCAAGGCATTTGGAGAGTAGGAACAAAATAATAGCCGTAGTTCTCTGGCACTTAGAAGGTCTATGCAGGACACCCGGCAGTTGGTACACTTGGTCATCTATGGGTCATCTTGTTGACATGGAACACCAACCAGGGCTGCACATATACTCCATCCTTTCTTGAATCTGACTTCAGCTTAATGCTCATGGGTCAGGTGTATGCTTAGCTCCATGAAGAAATGCACCAGTGTTTCCAGGACACCACGTATTCAAAGTTCTAGGCTGTGGTATGGTATCATCGGGTCCAGGCCCTCTGTGTACACTCCAAGTCACCCCCAGGCTCCAGCATGTCCTTGTTCTCCTCTGATGTACATCCATCCTCTCTTCTCCTCCTTTCCCTTCCTTTCCCAACCCAACCTGCTCTGAGGAATACAAGCTTCAGTATCAGAGATGAAGATGACAGCCTCTAGAAAGTAGGTGACGACCTTTCAAAAAGTGTGTAAAGTCAAATCCTTGTAATAAAATCATGATGACATATAATATCCTAGTGATCTATTGCTTTCATTGAATTCTGACTGAGTGGGAATTTTGACAAGAATATATTTAACAGTTTCTAGGAAGATAAAAAATAAAGGGAACCTCACTTCAGGTCAAAAGAGATTGCTATTTGAGAACTTTCCAAAATAATTATGACTCTTTCCACGAAATTGCCATCCAGCACCCATCCCTCATATCTGTCCTCATGGTAATAAGGGTCTGGCATACACATGGTGCTGGTGTGATTTTCTATACAGAACACATATTATAAGTGGATGGTACAATTAATCAAATGAATGAGGAAAGCTACATTCCAAACATTCTGTCCCACATCCAGCTATCTCAGGAGGAAAATATATTTTCTGTATGAGAACCCTTGGATTTAAACATTTAATTTGAGGTTTGGAGGAAATAAAGAGGGGGAGATTGTGATGTCTTCTTTATCTGTTTTATATTGACCTTTATATCTGCTTTATATTTTACCTTTTTACAAGGTAAATATTTATTAACTGCTTGTATTCTTAGTTCTTCATATTAAAGTTCTGAGTGAAAAGCAGAATCTATGATGTCGGGGTGACAATATTTGCCTTCCTCGGAGTTCATTTGTGAGATTTATGTTGTGAAAGAATCAAATGTTAATAATCATCATCCATACTTTGATATAAAAACTACATTCCCTTCCCTTTCCTACATTGTATACTGCTCTGAAAATGTTTCAAATACTTCTAAAGACAACTCCCTTGGCAGTAGTCTCACAACATCCTCCGTCATCCTGGACATTAACCCAGCAAGCAGCAACTTCAGAATTACGCAACTGTGATCAGACCAAATCCGGTAGAGGCAATTATCTACCTCGTCTCCTCCGAGCCAAAGAAACAAACTCTATTTTCCACATGTCTCATTTTTTTCCCTTATTCACTGCTCAGAGATCCATTCTTGGTTCCAGCCCCGCCCCCATGAAAAGGCTGCCTATTCAATTAGAGAGACACAAAGTTGGCTTGTACAAACCAAGTAGAAAAGACACAAGAGTGATTTATGCTGGTTAATAAGCTGGGAGAAAACATGTAGAGGCCAATTGTCTGCTGAGAACAAGAAGAGTTTCTTTCTGGGGAGTGTATAATGTCATAGCAGACACTATCATTTGTTTGCCTAGCCAACAGCCATCCTCCTTTATTGCTTAGAAAACACTATTTGCTACAGATATCAGGCAGGTGGCCATGGGATTCAGGAGAGAAATGATTTGCTATCATCCCTGGAGGATGTACACTGTACAGTTTCTCTATATGTTTTGTGATGCCAACCTACGAGATCCCTCCAGCAATTCTTGCCTCCTAATAGTCATACTCTTGTGTAGTCTTTTCCTACACTGAACAGAGGGTGATCTGTGACTAATAGGATACAGCAGAAATGGCAGAATTTGATTTTGGAAGCTGGGCTATCAAAGACTTTGCAACTCTTACCTTTCTTACCTTGTTCCCCTTCCCCCATTTGTTTAATGCTGGAGATTGAATCCAAGGGCACTTGACCACTGAACTATATCCCCAGCCCTTTTTTTATTTTTTATTTTGAGACAGGGTCTCAATAACTTGCTTAGGGCCTCATTAAGTTGCTGAGACTGGTTTCAAACTTGTGATCTTCCTGCCTCGGTCTCCTGAGTCACTGGGATTACAGGCATGTGCCCTCTCACCCAGCTCCCTTGTTCTATTGAGTTCTCACCCTGAAGGAGGCCTGCTGTCATGTCATGAAAACACTCACGCAGTCTAGTCACTGGTGAAGTCCTAGTGAATAGGACCTGAGGCTTCCAGACAACTTCCAGTGTGACTTTACCAACCATGTGGGTGAGACAAATTTGCTCAGATGCCCAGAGGTCCAGCTGGTACCTTGTCTGCAATTTCACAAGAAATTGCAAGTCAGAGCAAATCAACAAAGTGTCTCTCAAATTCTTGACCCCCAATACTATAAGAGGTGATATATATTCATCATTATTTTAAGTCAGGGAAATTTCAGGGTAATTTGCTATGCAGCAGTGGATAACTAATACACCAATCATGTTAATTCCCATTTCCCTTTCATGGTATATATTTAGTCAGAAAACCACATCCTAAAAATCACAGGCATAAAGGAAAGTCCTTGACATTGTTCATGACTTGTTCTAATAGACTTGACCAGTAGTGTACTAGTAAGCCATATCTCCAGAAAAATTTAGAAAGGCCTGATTTATAGTATTCACCTAGTTCTATGGTATAAATATTCCCATCATGGATAATCTCATGCTACAAATGCTGTGTCACTGAACACATAATTGAAAAGAGAGGCAAACACTCTGCTCTTGCAAGCCCATGTGAGCAAGTTCCTATGAATTACTGGATTGAGCTAAGAAGAAATAGATGCGGCCAAGTAGTCATGCTGCCCTCTGCTCATGTGGCCAGCAGCATCTTAAGAAGTAGCATAATGTTTTGCCAATAGCTTTAGCAATCAAACAACCTAGGGTCTAATTTTGTCCTGCTGTCTTTTGGCTGAGGGGCCTCAGTACATTACTATTTATTGCTAACAATTGTCAGATTCTTCATCTGTAAAATAAAGATGGCAGCATATATTCATCAGAGTTTTAAGAATATTGAATAAAAATAGCAATAGCAAAAGCAAGTTATTAAGTGCTTACTGTATATCAAGTCAGAGTCTGAGCTTATTAGATGTTATTACTTAATTTAATATACAGGTAGATAGTAGGGGCTCAATTAATACTAGCTATCAGCATTTCTATTTTATTACATTCTTGAATAGGGAACCAGCCATTGGGATAAATGCTGAATCAGAAGTTGTCAAAACTGGCCTGTTTCCCCTTGTCCAAACTGATACAGTATCTTCCTGAATTGGACAAAGGACTCCAGAGAAGAGCTGCAGAGCTAAACTGTAGAGACTGACCAGAATCTAGGCCCAGGCCACCCACAAGACCTGTGAATCACCCTGTGATCCAAGGAAGTGAATTCAAGAAAGAGCAGTCAAAGAATCCCTCAAAGCCTCCTTCAGCACCATGGCCAGAAATTGTGCCCTAGAATTGGAAAAAGGGAATAAGCACAGTGAGTAGGTGTTGTCCCTGTCCTCAGTGCTGAATGATTTCAGTGGTCCCCTTAAAGGAGATCTAACTCAAATCCCTTCTAGGGACCACATGGAGTAGAACCTATCAGAATGGGGATCCCTAGTAACAAGAAGTCTCTGAAAAAAAAATTAAATGAAACCTGAATCAGCTGAGAACTTTTAGCATGATTCAAGTTCCCTTTTTGTGAATATACCTTTTTAACAAGGAGGAAGAGAAGAACAAACACTGAGAAAACCTATGTACTATGTTCATCCCCAAGCTAGTTGTTTTATAAATATTCCATTCCATCCTCACAACCCTATATGGCATTTTCCCTACTGATGAAGGACCTGAGATAGAGAATTTAAGAAACTGAATGAAGGTCACCCAGCTAATCTATAGTGGGGAAAGAATCTAATGCCAGATCTTTTCATCCAAAGCCACAGATACTTATAATTTGGATGCCACTATTTCCAAAAAGCAAAAATACAATAGACCCTCAATCTGTCTAATAACTAAGGAGCATTTGAGGTAGATAATAAACTGCTAATAATTTATTATTCCCAGTGCTCCTCTTAAACCTAAAGGATACTGTTCCCCCCCTACCTATTTCTCAGCATTCAGGGGAGCTCCTCTTGGTACTGGAAGAAGACTGCATGTAACTATATTTCTACTCAGTGGGAGCAAGTGAGACCGTCCCACAAGATGAGAACTTGGGCTGGCAATGCCTTTGGGCCAAAGAATACCAAAGATTGTTAGCAACAGAGAGATGTCCTGATGTGTAATTAGCTCCATAGTTAACAGAATGATCCTCCCATCCTCACAAGGAGCCGTCTTGAGGCCATGTCTAATGTGGTCAGGGCAACAATAACTATACTTTGGGATAAACTTTTCTGCTAAAATCTTAGCCTGGTGGTTAAGTGTCAACTCAGATTCTTTGCAGTCTCATTGTTTTTTCTAGCTGTGTAATTGGGAGCATTTGGTTAATTCCATATGTCTCAGCTTTCCCATCTTTAAAACATGAAATAATAACATTGGTTGTATGCAATTATGTATGTCATGTGCTTGGCATAAGGGAAGTTTCAATAAAATTTAGCTGCATTTATAATTATTATCATTACTAAGCAGTGATATAGGTCACTGAAGGAAAAGGTACAGATTCCAGCAATAAAAGGGAGAAGGTAGAACATTGGGTTTCGTGTGTGCAAGGCCCAAGGTTTGCTTCCTGGAACTGCCCACCCTGCAGGGGGAGACACTCCTTAGCATGTTTGCAGTTTCCTCAAGGGGAGCTGGAAAGACAGGGTAGGCTTGGTCTCACTGTTCCAGGCCCTCCCTGCTGAGTCTCTGTGATATTCCTCTGTGAAAGCAGCCCCACCCATGTCCAGAATCATTTCTAAGCGGGACAGGAGGACACCATGGCCTCAATCCATCAGTGTGCCACAGTTAAGTCACTTTTCAGACACCTAGCAAGTCTTGGACTTCCCCTTCTCTGACCTCCCTGTTGTCTCACTCCACCTGACCTGATTTCTGACTGACTGCTGGACCCTTGTCTACGAATGGAGTCCCACCTGGGTCTTGTGGCCTCTTGCCCAGGAGTTGTGGGGAAGCTGCTTCTGTGCCCTAAGACAATATCTGAGGCTCAGTCCTATGTGAGTGTGTTGACTGTCAGGAGAATGATGGCACAATCTGTCTAATGTGCCAGTTGTCACTGTGACTCCCTCAACCCAAATGAGTACTTGTGGCATCCCTGTGGATCACCAGCTGCTTCTTAGACACTTCAGACCTGCAATGACCTAATCTGGCTTTCCAATCAACCCTACAATTTGATATTGCTGAGGTCCCTGTGGATCATACAGATGAATTTACCAAGGTCATCCTATCCACAAGAGAGAGAAGCTTGCCCTAATGAAACCATCCTGCTCTTCAACTCCTGGGTCCCACCTCACCACAGATTGCTGCCACCTTTCTGGTTTCCCCAAGTGGAACACATGAAAATAGTCTCTCCCTACCTCGTGCTGGCTATACCCCAGGTAAACCCATGTGCTTTTTAAACTTTCAGTATTTCTGATTATTACAAGAAATAGAAACCACATGAGAAATTGAGTTTGACTCCAGAACAGTATTAAGTATATTATTATTGGCTTTAGGTTTAGGATCTTTATTGTTATTTATCAGACACATGTTAAAAATGGCAAGATAGATTTTATTCAAGACTGTTATGATATGGAAGTGCTATGGTCTGAGTGTTTATGTCCCCTCAAATTTCATATGTTGAAACCTAACTCTTAATGCAATATTATTAACAGTTGAGAGCTGGTGGAAAGTGATTAGATCATGAGGCAGAACTCTCATGACTAGAATTAGATTATTAAAGAGGGATGAGAGAAAACCTTCACCTCTTCCACCAAGTAAGGACACAACTAGAGGGGCCTTCCATAAACCAGAAAATTGGCCCTCACCAGATACTGAATCAGCTGAAATTTGATCTTGCACTTCCTAGACTCCTGTACTGAAGGAAGTAAATTTCTGTTTATAAACTACCCAATTGATGATGTTAGGTCGGTTGAGGTGGCTAAGAGAACAAAGCACCAGGCAACAACCAATCAGGCGCCAACAAGCAGTGATAACCACCTGTCACTCAGCGGGGTCTCCTGACTGATCCTGGAAGGACATGGAGCTCAGCAAGATCCCTCGACCAACCCCAGGAGGACAAGGGACTCTAAAAACCTCCTTTTCCTGTCCCAAGCCCTCCCTTCCTGCCCTAAAAGATAAAATTTCAATCCAGCTGAGCCTGGGTGCGACTCCCCCGACCCACTCTGTTGGACTGGAGGGTCTCGCCCAGGATTGAATCTCAATACAGCCTTATTCAGCAGCTTTTAATCTGCCTTCTTTTGGTCACCATGCCTGACCTTACAGATGGTATTTGTTATAACATACAAATAAAGGCACAAAGATAAGGAGAGAGATTGAAATCAAATACAAACAAGAACAAGTGGTGATTTATAGCCCGTGAGCAGGGTGAGGGAGAAGATAGATAATTACTAAGAGAAACTTGGTTAGGTTGAGATATGGGGGACATTGATTAGATATCCGGAGTAGGGGGAATTCATGATAAACTTCAGCAATAGTTTTTGCTAAAACCAGGATCACTAGGCCAAATATGAGGCCTAGTTGAGAGGAGTGTTCAGAGAAGCCTGACTAAAGTTTGGTCAAGGATAGAGTCATTGTCAGTGTCTGTTATAGTTCTCCAGAGACACAGAACCACCAGGACGTGTGTTTGTGTGTGTGTGTGTGTGTGTGTGTATGTGTGTGTTTAAGAGGGGGTGGGAGAGAGAGAGGGAGACAGAGAAAGAGATAGAGAGGGAGAGAGAGAGAGAGTTAAAGAGAGAGAGAGAGAGGACTGACAGACTGATATTTATTTTTAGAAACTGACTCATGTAACTTTGGAAGTTGGCAAGTCTGAAATCCTTAAGGTCAGTCAGTTAGCTGAAAATGCAGACAAGAATTAAAGTTTTAGTCTTGAGTCCAAAAACTGAAGGGCAGGCCAGCAGACTGGAAACCCAGGCTGAATTTCTATGTTATAGTCTTGAGGTAGAATGTCTTCTTTGTTCTTAAGGTCTAGCACTGATTGGACAAGAACCACCCACATCATGGAGGGTAATCTGCTCTATTTAAAGTCTGCTGATTTAAATGCTAATGACATTGACAAAATGCTTTCCTGGCAACATCTAGACTAGTGTTTGACCAAACAACTAGCCAGCACAGCCTAACCACATTGACACATCCAATGAACCATTACAGGGTCTGTGGAACATTATGTGGAAACCTTGCTGGGTCCACTTTCACTTCTGAGAAGCACCTACCAATCCCAGAGAAACTGGAGTTTAGTAAAAATTCTAGGAACACTGACATAAAGCATTGCAGTGCTTTTTGTTGGTTGGTTGGTACAGGGGATTGAGCCCAGGGGCATTCTATCATTGAGCTACATCCCCAAGACCTCCCTCCCTTGTTAAATTTTGAGACAGGGTCTTGCCAACTTCCTGAGGCTGATCTTGAACTTGTGGTCCTCCTGCCTTAGTCTCTGGGATTACAGGCATGCATCACCATTCCTAGCTGTGCAATGTTAATTTGGAATTAAGAAGAAGGAAGGATAAATAAAGCCTGAGACCTAACACTCAAGGATGGCTGCAGTGAGAAGCCTCACTTCCCATTGTGCTTCTGTCACCTGACTCTCAGGGATGAGCTTTGAACTTGAGAAAAGCACAAATAGAAATGCCCACCGTCCTGCCCCACCCAAATAGGATGTTTTAAGAAAACAACTTGTGCCTTGATGAATTTTAATAAGAACAATCTATGTAGTGAGAACTAAGCTGCCACTAATATGCTCAGAAACAAGTTGAAACTGCTGGCTGATGCTCTTGCTTCACAAAGCACTTCAGTTCCAGTTGGGCGGGCTTTGCTTGTGTTTCATGGATAAACCCCTTTAGTCAAAGTGTATGGGTGGTCTACAAAGGAGCAAGGGAGTAAATACACTTTCTCTGCTTTCTTTGATGCACATTCTTGGTGCAGTTCTAAAGCAAAGTTCTTTATTGTTAGAATGACAGCTCTTTCCGCTGTTACTTACAACATCCTGTTCTCTCAGGACTCAGACATTGAAGGCTGGGCTGAGAGATGCCTGATCTGGCCTCCTCCCTGATGACCAAGTTGCTGGTTGGATCAACTCAGGCTTCAGGAATTTCTTCCTGCTCATTCAGTCGTTAGTGTATTTTCAAAACATATTCTGAGTACCTGTTATGCACCAGACACAGCTGCAGTGCTGGAGAGACAACTGTGACAGTGCAGTTTCTGCCATCCTGGTGTGCCCATCCTTGCAAAGGAGAGCAGTGCCCCCACCACTCCAGTGGTCAGATGTGTCCAAAAAGGCTCAAGATGGGCTCTCTTCTCTCAAATGTTTAAGTATTTCAAAACATCTGTTAAATACCATCTCATGGTAGATACAGATTCAAATATAAGAAAATGCAGAAGAGTTTTTAAAAGAAAAATTATCATTTTTTCATCTATGTCCAGAGATAAGAGCTGCTAACATACTTGTATATTTCCTTCCAGCTTCTTATTCATCAATATATGAAATTGGAAACTTACCATCATTTTATTTTATTTTTTTCCTTCAGAAAGAGTTGTGAGAACAAAGGCTTTTGACTGGGAATGAAATGAAGGCCTTCCTAGAAGAGTCATTTCTTGCAGGCCCTCTTAGGATAACTAAAGGAGCCTCCTTGAAGCATAATGTGTGGCTCTTTTATTTTTTAGGCCAGCCCCAAGGAGCAGCAGGAAATAAACCAAACATGACAGGGCATAGCAATGCAGCATTCTGGCTCCCAGGAAAAAAGGAGGCACGCTACTAATTATGAGGCTACAAAGGAGGGAGTTTCTTGCTTGCTGTGGGTTTGGGCACGGTCCCTGACAATTAGTGTTTGTCCTTGGGACACATGGGTGTTGATGTCTGATTTAACAGGTGCATAATTGAAGGGAACAGAAGATCTTGGGTGGGGATGTTGCAAAACAAGCCTGACCCAGTGGCAGCATCCATCTGAATTCCAGTGTCCCTCCTGGATCAGGGCTTCATCACTGGGAGCTTTACCACTATCCTGCTAAAGTCTGAGGGGCTTCTGGGGTACATTGGGAAATGTACTGGAGCTATACAAAAGGATAGTGTGGGGGGTGAGATCCTGCTCCTCAGGTGGAAACTGTGTTGCCTCAAAGGTGGGTGGAGGTGTAAGAAGAGGCATCACCACAGGTAGGCAGGTGTAATCAGGAGAAGGAGTGTGTGTAGAACTTCATGTGTGACCTCCCGTCCTTTCTTCATGAGGTCCTCATCTTTCTCATGCAATCTCTTTGGATTACTGGGAGAAGTGCTACGTATTATGCTCTATGAGGCAAACATTCTTCCTCAATTGCCTTAATCAAAACCCTTGACTTATAGCAGAGGAGCAGGCCCAGATCAGAGGAGGCAGATAGATGCCACAGGAAGGGACTTCATCTCCTCAGAAAAAAAGTACTTAACTCTATACCTGATACCATAGAACTTGTTTTTGTGGTTGAAAAGAACATTAGGCCAGGTGTGAGGGTGCACACCTGTAATCCCAGCTATTTTGGAGGCTGAAGTTGGAGGTTGCAAGTTTGAGCCAGCCTGGGCACTTATGAGACCCTGTCTCAAAAGATTGATAGATGATAAATCAATTGATCAATTAATAGATAGGCAGGCAAGCTGGGGATGTAGCTCAGTCCCTGGATTCAAATCCCAGCACAAAGAAAAAGAAGGAAGGGAGGGAGGGAGGGAGGGAGAGGGGAAGGTTAGGACTCTAGGAAAGAAAGACAAAGCTATATAAGAAAGGAAATGGAGTCAAAACACACTTCCTAGTTCTACAGAGAACACTGTTTATGTAGCTACAATAAAACAGCTTCTGTTTATTGATTTAACCAAAAAGAGTAAAAATGCTATATTGGGTAAAATGAAGGGAGGAGACAGTGATGTAAGAGTATTCGATCATGAGCTACAGAAGGTGTCTTAGTCCTTTTCTGTTGCTACAAAAAGCACCGTGGACTGGGTAATTTTTAAAAGGAAAGGAGTTATTTTGGCTCATGGTTGTTGAGACTGGGACATCCAAGTTCAACCAGCTGCATCTAGCAAGGGCAGATGCTTCAACTCGCAGAGGACAGAGGAAGGGCAAATGCAAAGAGGCAAAGCACAAGGGATGCCCTTGTTTTTTAGCAACCCATTCTCACAGTAAGTAATTCAGCTCCCCAAGCAAGAGAACTCCTCCAGTCTGCTCATGAAGATGGTGCCCCCATGACCTCAAAAATGGGTGAAACGTTACACATTCTGATTGATGAAAACCAGTAGAAAAGTCTGGGGCTCACACTGGTGAGCAGGTTGCAAAGAAAAGCTGACCCACTCCTCCATACCATTACATTGGCAACTAAGTTTTAACATGAATTAAGTTTTAACATAAATTTTTGTGCAATTAAGTTTTAACATGAATTTTGGTGCAGACAATCCACATCCACACCATGGCAGGAGGTAAAGAGATAAAGTTTAAAATTAATACAATTATTATAATTGATCACCTAGAAGAGATGGGGTGTGATCAGAGGTGGTACATGGTACAGCTTTATCATCATCATTATATATTCCCTTAGTACTTTTAATCATGTTTGTGTGTAATTTTTACTAAAAATTTTTAGTCAGTGAAGAAAACTGCCCCAATCATTTGCCAGATGGAAGTGTGCCTTTCTATAAGGCTGTTGTTTGAAGAATGTGTCCTGGGATTTGCAGAGGGATTGGAGGAGAGGGGTCTCCTGCACTACCCACCATCCCTGTGCTGAAGGATGGGCAGCAGACAGGGCCCAGGTAACTTGGCAAAGACCAGTTGTCCAGCAGGTCATGGCCAAGGAAGAGCTTCTGATGCTCACCACTTCCTGGGTGAGATTGGTCAGCAACTTTTCTCCACTTTCATAAGTGAGAGAAAGCCGGCCCTGACTGGAGAAAGCAAAGTAGACATGCATGTCTGCACAGCTCTGCCTAATGCTTTTTTCACTTAACATTATCTTACAGACATTTTAATGCAATGTGTACCTTCTGGAAATTTGATCTTAATGGTATCTGGTCTATCCTATATTAATGGCAAATCCAGTCTGCTGGCTAAGAGTGCAGGCATATCAACCTCATTTACTGGGCCAGAATCTTGACCCTGCTTCTTTCCAACTATGAGACCTTAGGGACACAGTTTCAAATAGAAATAGAAGCTGAAAATAAGGTAATACAAATACCTACTTCACAGGCAGTTGTGAGATTTAAATAAATGAATGCATGCAAAGTGCTTAAAGCAGGACCTGCCACTCAGTAAGCGTCTTAGTAAGCATGCAATAAATTTCAGCTGTTAATGTTTTTGATTTAGCCATCCTTATTTTAAATATAGTTTTTTTCTGACGTTAACTTTAATGAACATCTTTAAACAAATTTTTATAAAACTTAATTATTCATGCAGGGGGTGTAAGATCAGTGGTAGAGCACAATATGCTTAGCATGCCTGAGGCCCTAGGTTCTCGCGTGCACGCTCACACACACACACACACACACCACCACCACCACCAAAAAGAAAAAATGCAAAATTTTTTTCATAAACAATTTATATTCATTAAAGAAAAAATAGACAATTCATATGAGACAAAAAAGAAAATAAAAGCTAGTTGTAATATTGCCCCCAAAGATAAACATGATACACTTGGTGTATATTTTTAAAACCTTTTTCCCGTATATATAAACAAAATATACAATATAAATGTGTGTGTGTGTGTGTGTGTGTATATATATATATATATATATATATATATATATATATTATATGCATACAGTGCTCTGCAAAAATGAATTTTTTGATAATGCTTCATAATTTTATTTTTCTTCTTACCAGTTAAGAATAAGCCATAAATACTTGTGTGGAAAATAAATCATTAATAATAAATGTTAGTAGCTGCCTAGTACTCCTTTTCATGTTTGTATCATTATTTTTAGTACCTAGAGTCAATTCCAAACAGTATTTCATAATTCTAAATTTTGTGTGTTAGGGGGGAGGTAAAAAGTTTGCATAGTCTACTCAGATACAAAAGAGTACAGCTTTCAAATTTGTATTTCGTAATGATCATAATGTAGTCTCTATTGTATACAATAAAGAGAAAAAAATCTACCAGTTAAAAGTGTAGCTATTGCTTCTGGCTTATGTCTCTTACTTGATATAAATATTCTGTTATAATTCAGTCTCTTACTTTAGAAATCTGTATCTGGGCTAATGGGAGTAGAGTATGTCCTGGCAGCCTGGAGATGCCATTCTCTGGTGGGCTCTGGCTATGTGTCCTGATGCATCTTGTCATGGGGTAGAGCAGGTATCTGAGGTTTCATGGCAACTCTCCTTCAAGCCCTCCAAGCAGGTCTAGATTCCTTCTCCATCAGCGTCCTAGCCAGGCTGTCTATAACAGACTCTTCAGACTTCAGCAAGCATAGAAATCAGTTGGAGGGCTTGTCAGAACAGACTCCTGGGGACTGCACCTAGAGATTCTATTTCATAGGTCTCAGGTGGAGCTGAGACATGTTCACAGGTGAGGCAGGTCCAAAGTCTATACTCTGAGTACCCTAATCTACACCTCCATAATCACTCTGGAGTCACTTTGCTCTCACCATGAGGAACCATATTTGGCTCATTGATTCTTAGTTTAACTGCCTACCCCACCATACATCACTGGGGGCTTAAGAATCTTCTAGAGTCCTTGTTATCCACAGAGTAAGGGGAAGGGAGCAGTGCTTTCTCTAGCCTTCCCTCCATGTGCATGAGGACATCCCATGCAGACTCCTCTCCTCCAAGCTAATGGAGAGCTCCCTGCAGGAGAACTCTTTCCAAGGCACCATATGGAAAGAGAAACAAGCCAACTTCATTTGTTTCAGGCTTTGAGGGATAATTTTCCTCTAAGCATTAAAACCCAAAGGTAGAGAGGGATAAACACAATACTGGCATCTAACATCCTATCTAATCTCTTTCCTCTCAGAATCAGAGACTCTTTATTTCACTTCTTGTTACCTATCCATTGTTCATGCTTCCTCTTCCTGTGGGTGGACATTTAATCTGGTTCTCTGGGGCCATAATGGCAAGTTTGCTTCTGAGAGACATAATTTAGAGAATATTAAAAATATGTAGTTTAATATTTTGAAAATTGTCCCTGTTACATGTAGTAATTGTGTTATCTTCTTTCTTCATTACATTTGCCTATTTGTTTATGCTTCTTTGTTGGGCTTTATATATATTTTTTACTTCTATTTTCAGGTTCAGTATTTTTTACTTTTGTTATATACGGGATGGAAAAATCATTTTTGTCTCTCCTTCTAGTTTTTCTCTGGGGGCTCTATAACAAAAGACAGATTTTTTGTTTGCATATATAAATGTATATATATATATATATATATATATACACACACACACACACAAAAATGGGAAGACCATCACAAATGAAGATTTTACCTATAATCCCAGTAACTCAGAAGTCTAAAGCAGGAGGATTGCAAATTTGAGGCCAGCCTCAAAGACTTAGTGATTCTCTGGCTCAAAATAAAAAAGCTTCTTCTCAACAAAAGAAATAATCAATGAGGTGAAGAGAGAGCCTACATTTTGAGAGCAAATTTTTGCCATACACATGTCAGATAGAGCACTAATCTCCAGGATCCATACAGAACTCCATAAGCTTAACACCAAAAAAAAAAAAAAACCCAATCAATAAATGGACTGAACAGACACTTCTCAGAAGAAGATATACATTCAATCAACAAATATATGAAAAATGTTCAACATCTCTAGTAATTAGAGAAATGTAAATCAAAACTACTCTAAGATTTCATCTCACACCAATAAGAATGGCAGTTATCAAGAATACAGAAAACAATAAAAGTTGGCAAGGATGTGGGGGGAAAGGCACCCTCATTCATTGCTGGTGGGACTGCAAATTGGTGCAACCAATTTGGAAAGCAGTATGGAAATTTCTTAGAAAACTTGGAATGGAACCACCATTTGACCCAGCTATCCGACTCCTCGGTCTATACCCAAAGGACTTAAAATCAGCATACTATAATAATGCCGCCACATCAATGTTTATAGCAGGTCAATTCACAATAGCTAAACTGTGGAAGCAACCTAAATGCCCTTCATTAGACAAATGGATAAATAAACTGTGATATATATATATATATATATATATATATATATATATATATATATGTATGTATGTATATATATTCACATATATATATATACACACACAATAGAATATTAATATTACTCACCATTAAAAGAGAATAAAATTATGGTATTTTCAGGTAAATGGATGGAGTTGGAGAATATAATTCTAAGTGAAGTAAACCAATCCCAAAATACCAAAGGCCGAATGTTCTCTCTGCTAAGTAGAGGCTGATCCATAATGGAGGGGACATGGGAAAAATGGAGGAACTTTGATGTGGTAAAGGGGAGGGAGAGATGGGGAGGGGAAATGGGGGTAGGAAAGATGGTGGGTTGAGATACACACCATTATCCTATGTACATGTATGACTGCACATATGGTGCGATGCTACATCCTGTACAACCATAGAAATGTAAAGTTTTGCTGCAGTTGTATACATTGAATCAAAATGCATTCTGCTGTCATCTCTAATTAAAATGAATAAATAAATAAAAATAGTGATGAAATGGTAAATTCATAAGATACACTTTTATTACTTTTTTTTTTTTCTTTTTAGTGTGGGAACCTAAAGAAAGGGCAAACTTGACTGCCAATAAATAAATAAATAAATAAACAAGTAAAAGTTAGATAGGGCTCTGGGTATAGTTCACTGGAGAATGCCCCTGGGTTAAAGAGAAATGGAGATTTCTTTTATAAATCTAAATTTACCTTAGAAACTTTCATTGTTTCAGAGCTTCTCCTTTGACTGATGATTCTCAGATTGATTAACTCAAAATAATCCTTATGCTAAAGAGGCATAATTAGGGTGGCATATTTTGGTCTTCTACAACTATGTACTTCATTTTTGGATTTTTTTCTTTTTTCTAACATCTTGAATGCAGCATTTTCTTGGTTTGTAGCATTTGGACTTTAAAAATATATTTCATGATAATATAGAAATATATGATGGTATAGACATGAGATCATGCCACATTGCTGTTTTTATTGGGAATGTTCTTCTACACCCTCTACACTTGTGTATCCCCTTATGCCAGCATCGCCCCTTCCATCTTGCTTCTTCTATAACAATTTCTGAGTCTCAAAGTTTGTTTCGTTATGTTGTTTAACTGTCTTCTGTTAGTTTAATATGTAGCATTCTCACTGCCTTTAATGTCTGAAGACGTTGAAGTCCTGCTATGGTTTGTTCCATAAATAATATGAATTTGGACATAACACACATTTAAATCTATGAGATTGGTTCTTTATTTCACCCTTCTTAGATCTCTTCTTCCTTTTCCACTGGGACTCGCTCTAGTTTTTATCTTCCTCAGTTAAGAGAGATGTTGAGAGCTAATGAGACTGGGCAGTGAAATGAAGAGTACATGGCCACTAACTCCTGAGATTTTCTTGGCCATTCTCCCCAGGTCAGTTGGATTCCAACGAGTCAAGAGATTCCTGTGATTATTTCTCCATAATCTAGCCTCAGAACTCAGAATCATCTCTGCATCTTGTGCACATCCTGCATGCGTGAGGGAAAGTGTTCCCCCCCAGAGGGATGGAGAAATGAAAGCTAAGAAACTAGTACTGTGGTTCCTTTATTTTTCAGAACAGCCCCCAAGGAGCAGCAGGAAATAAACTGAACATGACAGGGCACAGCAATGCAGCATACTGGCTCCCAGGAAAAAAGGAGGCACGCTACTAATTACGAGGCTGCAAAGGAGGGAGCTTCTTGCTTGCTGTGGGTTTGGACACAGTCCCTGACAATTAGTGTTTGTCCTTGGGACACATGGGTGTTGATGTCTGATTTAACAGGTGCATAATTGAAGGGAACAGAAGGTCTTGGGTGGGGATGTTGCAAATAAAGCCTGACCCAGTGGCAGCATCCATCTGAATGCCAGTGTCCCTCCTGGATCAGGGCTTCATCACTGGGAGCTTCACCACCATCCTGTTGAAGTCTGAGGGGCTGTTCGGGTACATTGGGAAATGTACTAGAGCCATACAAAGGGATAGTGTGGGGAGTGAGATCTTGCTCTTCAGGTGGAAATTGTGTTGCCTTAAAGGTGGGTGGAGGTGTAAGGAAGAGGCATCACCACAGGTAGGCAGGTGTAATCAGGAGATGGAGCATGTGTAGAACCCCACGTGTGCCCTCCTGTGCTTGCTGATCCAGGCCAGCATGATAAGATGCTGAGGGAAGGAATGAGAAATTTTATCACATATTGAGAGTGATCCGATACTAAGGATGAGACATTCTCATTAAATTGACTTGGCATGATTCTTGTTCAAACTAAGATAAATAAGCTGAAGGTAGAGTCCCAAGAGGGGACCTAGTCAAAAAGTGGGAAAAGGGGAGCATGAACCAGGTTTGATCAAAGGGAGTCTTTGTCATAGGTAGCACTAAATACGGTCAAGATTTGGAGAGCTCCTCACAATAAGAACTTTTCCCACAGTTTTATATTCCATTAATCTCCTAATGACATGACTCCATTTTTTTAGACCCTTTTGAGTGAGTGATAGTGGGGTTTCACTGTGGATTGAATTACACCTGAGTCTGATCCCATCCATGCTCTTTGCCCTTGAACTCCAGGCCTTACAGAATAGCTCCCGCTCTCTGACATACCCATCCA
The DNA here is from genome assembly GCF_021218885.2 of Marmota monax. NCBI lineage: Eukaryota > Metazoa > Chordata > Mammalia > Rodentia > Sciuridae > Marmota > Marmota monax. Next base: position 3,648,451 of record NW_026692881.1, read on the forward strand.
CCTGCTTTCGTGGCTTGCTCACATTGCACTGTAGTTCTGCTTCTGGTTTGTCTGCATCTCATACCCTTGGCTTGCAATCCTATCTGCCACTTCTTCCTTCAAGCCTGCTTATTTCAAGAAGTAATTCTAGTATTTTTCTTTTTATTTGTGTTTTATTATTATTATCTCCTGATTTTTACTTATTTGTATATTGCATTGGTATTCTGTGCACATGAAAAGCCACACAAGGTTATATGTACAGTGGAAATTAAGTTTTCTTTTCATTCAACATTTCACAGTAACAGAACCCCTTCTGTGCAAACAACTATGATTAACAGTTTGAGTGTCTTCCCAGAGATGGCCTTCAAATTTATAAATATTTATGTATATTCACATATTTCTTTTCCCCTGAACAAATTGTAGTATACAACACATACTGCTTTCTCTGTCTCTAGCTTTTCCCTCTTGACATGGTGACTTGGAGAGAGCTCTATCTCAACACACAGAGAGCTGTTCATTATAGTTCAGGGCATTACATTTATTTCTCTGGCTTTAACTCCTGGAAAAATGTCGTGAGTCATTCTGGGGATGCCCCCCTCCCCACCCAAATCTGCCCTCCACTCCCCATACTGAAGCTTCCATTAAGGGACGTCCCCTGCTGTCCATCTCAACTTCAGGGACTTGCACCAATCCGCAGTGGTGGAGAGGAATGAAGCAGTGTTAGCCACAGAACTTTATTTCTCCCACAGAACAGCTTAGCTGAAAAGGGAAATGACTCTTTCTGGAAGGAAATCTGTGGACCTTCAACAACTACATGCTGATGTCTGGCAAGAAGCCCAGATTCACAAAACCTTCTCAGCTGTATCAGACAAATGGCATTTGTACCATTAGGGCAAGGCTCAGCAATATCAAATTGGCTTGCTTTATGTGCGTGTTTCTCCTTTTGGATAAACAAGGGGTCACTTTACAAGGAAGAGTCAGCATCCTCCTCCGGGGCCAGGGCTATATAATACCCCCATCTCCTTACACCTTGATCAGGTATGTGAGCCCCAAACATGGGATTTTTTTCCATGTCATTACATTGTCACTTCCTAAAAAATTAGTCTTTTCCCACCAATTCAACAAATTTTCTTTTGAATGCTAACATACATTACAGGTCATTTTCTAGGCATCCAAATATAATTGTGTGTGTGAAGACATGATTCCTGTTCTCAGTACAGCATGTTTTGTATTTCTGTAATCTTCCCTCCTAGATAGGTTAAAACCTGCCTGTTTGTTGCTTCTTGTACAATATTTCCACTGGATGGTAAGTGGAGGGAAAAATAGAAATCTTTGTACAATTTTCCTTTTGCTTTCAATTTCTCTTCCTTCTCCCAGAGAGTTCCATGTATTCAGCATGTCAAGCAAGACCTCCTAACTTCCCTGGTTTAATGCAAAGGAGGAAGAGGCAGGGAAAGGAATTAGACATTGCATTGAAATTTCTTCAGCAGAAACTATCCCTAACATCCATTTTCCCTTTCTCCAATAGTAGTGGGTTTTTGTATCTGGGCACTGGGCTGGAGAAATTAAAGAACATATTTCTGAGCCTCCTTATGATGATGTGTGATTATGAACAAAAGTTTGGCTGAAGAAATATAAGAGGAAATGTCCTATGGTCACATTCAGGAACCTTCCTGAAGAAACTCACAGCATGCCTTTGGCTTTTTCTTCCTTCCTTTCTGCATCAGCTGCCTAGAAACACAGTTGCTGACTTAGACCTCACAGATGAAGGTATAAGAGAAAAAAGTTATTCAGTAACACTCGTTAAATGTAAGAGACTTAATTTGACACATCGTAGCAGGTGTAGGAAACAACAAGGACAATTGGGAATTTGTAGCCAAAAATTGGGGTTGGGCTTAGGGGATGGGAAATTGCCATGAGAACACAGAGAGAATAATGGGAGAGTCTGGCTAACCTGAACTAACAGGATTCTTACTGTGGGTAGGCCAGGGTGATCAGACATTACCTGGGGAAGGGTACAGGCTGAGGAAGCTAATTTGATACTGAGGGTGATCAGTCATATATGGAGAGTGGGGTAGTCTATCCAAACCATCTTAGCAGGATTTTTGCTAAAATTGAACAATGTAAAGACAAACACAAAAGTTCACATCAGACTTTGTTAAGAAAGAACTCAGAGAAACTTGAGTAGAATTTAGTCAAGGAGAGAATCTTTATCAAGGGCCGTACTATAAGGAAAGTAGAGAGGAAGTCAGGGGAATTTGATGCCTGTAGATCAACACTGGACCACAAACATTCTGACTTCTCCCTGGGAGAGAAATCAATTTCAATGTAGTTGCAGACTCTGGTATGTTGAATTTTTCTTTTCTTTTTTAAATCCTAAGCAGTAACTATTATCCACTCAAAATTCTCAAATAGATTTTAATGCTTGTGTTTTTAAATCTCTGTTGCTAGCAATAGTAATGATTAATTCATGGATGTTGATTTAAAAGCTATCAGTGCCCCTGCCTTTCCAACCCATCTGGTAAATCCTTCAAATCCTTCAGCTTGAAACTTCTGCCCTAGTCAGTATGTGAGCCTCGCTGGGATGGGGGGTGGGGCCGGGAGGGTGAGTGGCAGGAGGTGGGGGGTGCTGGGCAGAGAGATAAAAGGAGTTTGAAATCTTTCAGGAAATTGGATTTCAAATGGTGATACCCTGGGTATCTGAACTTCAGCCCCATATCTACTTGATGCTCAGTGTCAGAAACAGACTTCTTGCCTTTCTCTATATATATGGCCAGGCTACTTGCTCCTCAGAGGCACATATACCTTTCTGATCCCAGTTTTGATTAGTGGTCAAAGGCCTGGGATGGGGAGTCTACACAACTGGTTCCAAACAGTAGGGGAATTGGAAGCAGAATTAGCAAAGGAGCCCGTTGGTAAGTGAGGCTCATTGCTGACTGCACAGATGACTCCCTATCTCTGGCATCATATTATTCCATGGTTCTCGGACATGTTTACCCAGTTTAAAGGTCAAAGTAATTCTTGTAGTTTTTAAGTAACTGACTCCCTGCTCTCTTCTCAGCATTATGCCAGATGAGTTACTTGGCAGTGCTCAGCTACTGCTGATTGACTTGGAGTGTTCATACTTTTTAGAGAAGGTGCTTCTGAGTCCCATCAGGTTGATGGATGCCAGCTCAGGAACTCATGTTTACTATGCTCTCTGCATACTAATTTGGAATCCCTGACTCCTCAGTTCTTGGTTCCCCTAGTTGTGGAATCATCTACCATCCCTTTCCTACCTGTTCCATTATTAAGCCAACTGTCCAGAATGGGACTGAGGAGGAAGACAGAGTTTCAGAGGGGTTTGTTAGGTTTTCAAGAGTTGAGATGAGGCCTAGCCATCCAGGGAGAGCTACTGAACCCTGAAAAACCCAAGAGAACTTTATCTTTTATAACCTTGGTTGGAGTCTTCCATGTCCAAGTGCATGGATGTGTCCTTCTACTACCACAGGAAGTAGAAGGCATCATGCTTGAGCACCTCAATACTTCCCCACCATAAGGATCTGAAAGCTACAGTCCTCACCCTATATACTTAGTCACTATATTAGAGACAGAATCAGGAAATGGGAGAAGCTGTGAAGACAGTTGGCCTTATTATCCAAAAATGATTCAAGGCTTCCTAAATGATATTGCTTAAAAGATCATTGTATAGAAGCCTGGTATTTTAGTAATTCTTAAAACAAACAAACAAACAAACAAACACTAGGAAGAAACTCAGGGTTTAAAAAAAACAGACTGGCTCTAACAAATAAGGAAATTTATATTTCTCTGTTATTATGAGCTCAATTGTGTCCTGCTAAAATTCATGTTAATGTTCTAAGCTCTGCTAGCTCACAATGTGACTGTATTTCAAGGTAATAAATTTTAAAATGAGGTCTTTAGTGTGGGCCCTAGCTCTGTGCCTGGTGTCCTTATAAAAAGAGATTAGAACACAAACATACACAGGAGAAAGACCATGTGAAAACACAGGGAGAAGACAGTATCTGTGAGCCAAGGAGAAAGTCTTCAGAATGAGACTAATCCTGCTGACATCTTCATCTCAGACTTCCAACCTCCAGAACTATGAGAAAATAAAGTTCTGTTGTTTAAGCCTTTCAGTCTGTGGTCCATGATATAACAGCAGCAATAGCAAATTAAAGCATCTTATTTCTGAATAATAGTGTGAATAAATTTATATCCTTATTACATCTTACATTTTTCACAGAAATGGGAGCATATTATAATAATATCTGGTTATTTAGCCCTTCCTATATGCCACACATTATTCTCAGGACTTAAACACATGAACTCATTGCATTTGTAGAGGAACCTCATCTAATCCCCTTCTGCAGGTATGAAAACTGGGCAACTGAAAAATAAAGTAACATGCCCAAACACTCACAAAGCACAAATGACAAGTGACAGAGCCAGGACCCTGAGCAAAGCAGTCAGACTTCATGGCCACACTCTTCTCCAGCACAGCAAAACCTGGAGTTTCACTTAAAAATACATCCTAGTAGTTTTCTACTGCATTTATTTTAAGAGCCACATGGAATTCCATATTTTATTCTAGGCTGTAAAAACTAAGCCTGCATTGGTATCCTTGCTGCTGTAGCAAGTAACCTCTGACTGTTCCTCAAGAACAGTGACTCATCTGAAAAAATGAAGGCATTTTCTCTCTCTCCAACAGAAGGAGAGGCTGGCCTTTGTATTTCTAAGTATTGGTGGGCTTTCTTAACCTAGAGAAAACAACTTCTAAAGCTTTGCTCACAGTTATAGCTCCTTTTTGAGAAACTTTGTCTAAAAGGACTTTAAGTCATATTATGAGAGAAAATAAACAAAGTGAATGTTTGTATGGGTGGTACTGGAAAGATTGGGAGCTGGCACTCTAAGAAATGGCTGGGGATAGGGAATAAGATGATGGTCTTGGTTTCAAGACTAGGAACTTGGAGCATCCTTGAGCAATCCTAGCTGTGGTAGTAGCCTGAAATAGGTCTTAATGGTAAAAAGGGAGTGGGGTGGTGCTTCTGAAAGAGTGCCCAGAGGGATACCAGACCAAAGAAGGGCTGTCCTGTACACAGAGGAAATGCACCCCAGGCAGGCAGAACTGTAGAAGAGGAGACTGCATCAGGGTGCATGTTCTCTACCTGCCTAGCCTCCCTGGAGAGCCCCAGTAAACCCTGTCCCATTGTGAATCTTTGTAACAACTCATTCTGATATGGAACAGACAGATGTGAGCAGCGAGGATAGAAAGTTAAGGAAATAAATCTATAAATCAGTTTATTTATAGGTTGTATAAACCCCCACATGCTTTCTTTTAAAAAGCAATTTACCTGCAAGCCCTGCTTAGCTTAAGTCAATAGGATATGTTGTATGCCTCATCAAACTACCTGTTACCTGTAAGAGAAATGTAGGCCACAGAATGTGAATAAGAACACAAATTACCTGAAGGGGTAGACTTTCATGACTCTTACATAGACCAGGTTCCAGAACTCAGGGAGATAAGGATAATTCCCCCTAACCATAAAATCTATCTGAACAAGTTCCAATTAGAGCTGGTCAGCCTAGGCCAAAGTGACCTAGAGTTGCCCTGGACCTTTACCAGGTGCAGTGGGGACTTAGATATCTGATGTCATCTTGCTGTCAGTCAAAAGCCAAGAGGTGGATCAGGCATAACTCTCTGGAAACTTCCCTAGGACCTTTAATAAAACTAGACGGCAGGAAGGATGCACCACTCTTCTATTTTCTGAGAGGACCCACTCTCTCCCTTGAGAGTGTCTCTTTTTTCCTTTCCTATCCCTTCAATAAACTCTTGCCTGCTACTATGAGTGACATGTCTAAATCTTTCTAGTGTGATTAGAAGAACTGCTGAGAGAGGACTTCTGTGGCTATGTCAGCTCCATGGCAGGCCCTTGCCCTGTAACCTTCTGCCAGTGAGGGGCTTCTTTTTAATACCTCAGGAATTTTGCAAGCTCTCAGGAGAGCCACTTATATCTGTTGGGGTTTCCCCCCTCCTATTCTTGATCTCTGTTTTGATTTGCAAATTTCTTTGACTTTATTTTCCATCCCGTCTATTCAGTTTTCATCACTGCTGTTATCTTTTTTCATTTGAAGGGCTCTTTGGTGTTTTTCAGAACATTTATTTTTTATGACATCTATTCTTGTCTCAGAAACACATTTCTTTCTTATTTCGCTGAAGATATTATCTACAGTTTTCTGGGAAGCCAGTGTATGCAAATAGTTTTATTCTTCCTGTAAAATTTGTGGATCCTTTCAGATATCTTTATTTGGGGCTCTATCTTCTATGCTAGAGATTGTCCTCTACTGTCTGACAATTTGAGTGTTTCATTCTTTGGTAAATGGGGAGGGAAAACGAATACATTCTATAAAGCAATATTGAATTCTATATTGATATAAAAGAGAATTTACCTTCTTTTCAAGTGAACATTCATGAAACTTGGCCAAATATTTGGCCACTAAAAAAAACCTCAAGTAATTCCAAAGGACAAAAATACACAAATGCCATTCTTTGATTATAATGCAGTAAAACTAGGAATTAATAACAGACTTTAAAAAAAATCTAAAAATTCATTTATTCCTAGTAATTTTAAACCAGTTTATTAAATAACTTGTTAGAATAAAGGAAAAGTAAAATGTTAAATTGTAGAATCCCCTGCAAATAATAATGAAAACAAAACTTAGAATCAGTAACACTGCTAAAACAATTATCACAGGAAATTCTGTGGTTTTAAATACCTGAGGCCATAAAAAATGAAAATATAAATATAAGTGAATTTAATATTCAATATAGTAAACAAAATATCAAATTAAACCAAAAGAAGGAAAGATTTAATCAAATGAAATTATAACTAATGATTTAGAAATAAGAAGAGAGTAGAAATAAAAAAGAAAACTGGATATGAAAAAAAAAACAAAGATATTCAAACTATTACCTAAATTTAAACTTTAAAAAACAAGAAAGCTCAAATACATAAGAGACAGAAATAATTACAAAAAAAAATGTCTTTAGATCACTGAGAGAAGCATCGGCACCTGGGGAGGATCTCTGGTCTTTCCTGCAACTTTTTAGCTATAATCTTCACAAAGTGGTTGTGATTTGGGGGATGAGCTCCAGAAGAACAATGTAGCTGGTTCCAGGTCTCAGAAGTGCCAGAATTCATTTAGCTTCAAAAATGACAAGTTTGATAAGTATGCTCAGACCCCCCAAAAAATCAACCCCAAACTTCATGATGGAGTAAGTATGTCAGCCCTGTAGAAAAGTTCTGGAATGGCGTGTATAGCAAATACAAACCATTATCAAAATCTGAAAAATGTGTTGAACGTTTACAAAAAAATTCTTACCACATAAGGTGTAGACCATATGCCTTTGAACTTGAAATTTGTGCAAAATGTGAAAAGAAAGAAAACATTGTCATTCCATTTAATGAAGAACCAGAAAATACTGGAAATATCAAGTTCCAACCATAGGAGAAGCTGCAAAAGAAATGAAGAAAGAGATGATTTAGATTTTGATGACACAGATAACAATCAAGTGGTTTAATGACTATATTAAAAGTTAGAGAAGGTGAAATTCTGACCAACTATTGCCTTTGAGGGCTTCACAAAACATATTGTGAAACCTTATTAAGGAAATTTTAAAAACTATAGAAAATAGGTAAAATTACAAATTATGTAAAATATTTGAATAATTATAAGACTTTCATTCAGAGTTTTCTTTCCTTAAAATTTTTTTTAGATGTTGATGGACCTTTATTTTATTCATTTATTTATAAGTGATGCTGAGGATCGAACCTAGTGCCTCACACAGTGGTAGAGCACTTGCAAGTGCGCTATCACTGAGCCACAATTCCAGCCCCCAGAGTTTTCTTATAACAAATTTTTAGGTTGCATATACTAGAATATCTGCCAAAATGATATTGGGGAATCTTATTGCAGTTCATGAGAATTATTAAAAAGAATGTACCTAGTATGGAAATAAACAAGACTCAGAATTGGTGGTTAGATAAGAACTGTATCATGTAAAAATAAGTTGTCATTATTATAGTCATTATTAAAAATTAGTCCATGGTAAATTCCTTTTGATAGATTGATCTCAAGTAAACAGCTTACAAAAGCCTCCTTACTTATTTTTGCTTATTACAAAGCAAAAGCAGTTTTTTTAAAAAATAATAATATTTAGAAAGTGTATACCATTTTTCTTTGAAAGTATTTTTATATACCTCATCAAACTGTTGTATCTTTTTTTTCTTGTGAAATACACATGCATTAAAATGCATAGAATTTATATGTGAAGTTTAATGAATAATTATAAAGGAAAGTTCATACATTTACATCTCGATGAAAAACTGCCAGTATCTAGAGCCTTCCGTGAAGCTCTCCCTCATCACAAGTTCATCTTTCTTCCCAGAGTTGGCACTTACCTGAATTTTGATCATTATTTGCTTTATTGTTTTATTACCCATTTTGTACTTTTAAACAATTTAAATTCACTTTGTCTAATTTTTTAAACTCTCTCCTATCTTTTATTTTGAAAACAGTCTCAAACCTACAAAAAAGTAGAAAAGTAGTACAATACACACACACACACACACACACATATTTTAATTTGCTGACCTTACTTGAAAATAAGTGTTAAGCATTTGGGCTTAAACTTTATGTGCAAAGACACAATGGAAAAGAAGACCCCATTTATTACTGAACACAAAATACAAAGGCATAAAACTAAGAGATAATGTCCAAAAGATGAGAACATAAAATAATTATGAATTCATAAAAATGGACTTGAAAAAATGGAAAGATAGGCCTCATTGTGGAATAGGACAATTCAACCTCATAAAGATGAAGTTTTATATGAGGAATTATAGATCTAATTTAGAACTCCAAAGCAATTTAAATGTGCCATCTGATTTTTTTCCTGGAACTAGAAAATTTTATTATAAAATTTATTTGGAAGAACAGTGAAGAGAAAAAAATCAGTAAGCCACAGAAAAAATCAGAAAGAGGAAAGGTGAAATAACTGTGGGGCAAGATAAAAAGATAGAAAAATATCTTATAAATGTATTAAAATATACTAGTTTTAGTTTCTATGTTTAAAACATTTTGATAATGGCCTGTTAGTATAAAGAAAAAATCAGTGGGAGCAGAACTTAATAGTCTAGGATAGACTCAATTGCATTTGGAAAAGTAACAAATGACAAGGCAGCATTTCAAATCAGTGAAGGAATGATGGTCTTTCTGTAATACTCCTTTTAATTCAGATGTAATTACTATACAAAAATGCTCAGCTTTTATTTATATAGTTTAATGAAGTTTGACAAATTTATACGCTACCGAAACCACCATACCAAAGTATAAAGCATTTCTAAGATCTGCAAAGTTTTTGCACAACTTAAAACTTCCCATACCCCCGTTTGCCCTGAAGGAGACCATTGTTCTAACCTCTATTATCATAGGCTAATTGTTTCTGTTCTAGAGTCTCATATATATAAAATCACATAGTATGTACTCTTTTGTATCTGGCTTCTTTTGCATGTATCAATAATTTGCTCCTTTTTAATACTGACCTAGTATTTCCTTGTGTGAATATACCACAATTTGTTTATATATTTACTTGTTACTATGGTTTGGATCTGAAATATTCCCCAGGATCCCAGGTGCTAAACGTTTGATCATAAGCCTATGGTTGTCATTGGGAATGTGTTCTTGAAGTAAATACTGAGAACCTAGGTCTTTCCCGTCTGTCGATCTGCTTCCCATCAGCCATGAGATGAGCAGTCTTCTCCACCACTCTCTCCTGCCATGGGGCACTGTGTTGCCTCAGACCCAAAGGCAGCAGGATCAAGCAACTATACACTGAAACCTCTGAATTTTGTAAGCCATAAAAGACTTTTCCTGAATTAAGTTGATTTATTTCAGGTATTTTGTCATAGTGACAGAAAGTGACTAACACATCTGCTCATGGATATGTGATTATTTCCAGTATGGGCAACTGTGAACATTCTTATTCAAGTCATTTTATGGCCATAAATTTTCATTTTTCTTGAATAAATGCCTAAAAGTAGTGTTGTAGGAGGAGTATCTAGATTTTCAGGCAGGGGTATGTTTGACTTTATGAGAAACTGCCAAAGTGAACTTCAAAATAGTTTAACCATTTAAATATCTCAGTATATTAGGTTTCTAGTCACTCCATATTCTTCCCAACATTTATAGTTGTCTAAAAGTTTTCTTAGTCATTGTCTTAGACCCTTTCCTGTGGCTGTAGCAGAACACCACAGACTGGATAATTTATAAAGAAAATTTATTTCTCACAGTTCTGCAGACTGAGAAGTCCAAGGTCAAGGGCCCACATCTGGTGAGGGCTTTCTTGCTGTATCATAAAAATGGTGGAAGGGCAAGTGAGCATGGGTAAAACAGAGAAAGGAGGAAGTCATGCAGAATTCATTCTTTTTCTAGGAATCCTCTCCTGGAATAATGACTTTAATACATTCATGAGTGTGGAAACCTTATGGCCTAATTGGCTCATAAAGGCCAATCTCTTACTAGGTTGCAATGGCATTCATATTTCAACATGAGTCTAAGATAATTCAAACTGTAGCAGCCATTATAGAAGGTAGGAAGAACTATGCCATTGGATTTTAATTATTTGTATTTCCCAGGTAACTGATAATGTTAAACACCTTTTCATGTGTTCTTTTATGGATCTTCTTTTCTGGTGTATCTATTTAAGGCTGTTGACCATTTTAGGATTTGGACCATTTGTTTTTTTATCATTGATTTGAGTAAGTTCTTAGCACAAGTTATTTTTAAGATTCACATTTTTCTTGTGGTAATGTGTTTTTCCTTGAAAACATAACATAACTTACTTTAAAATATTCAATAGAGTGCTTTCCTGACATGTGTGAGGCCCTGAGTTCAATCTCTTACACCACCACTACCACCACCACCACCACCACCACCAACAACAACAACAACAAAAAAGTATTCAAAGTGAAGTATCTTTTATCAACTTTTTGAACAATTTCTTTGAATTCTTTTAGAATTCTTTCCAGATTTCTTCCACCTTGCAGTGAATTTGGTAATTTGGGGGAAATTTTTCTTTCATGAAGATTTAAAATGTGTAACTATGGAGCTAGCACACACAGAATTTTCTAACAATTAAGTCTCTTACTGGTCTGTTGTTAGTTCACATTATAGTCATGATGATTAACTTCAGTTACTTCTTATTATGTGATATTTAAATAGTTTAATTTTAACAAGAGAAAAAATTCACCTTTATCAGGATTAAGCAGTTTAATATATGTGACTGCATTCAGCACAAAAATCCAAATGGCTGTGGAAAATAGGTATCATTTTCTTCAAAAAATTAAAAATATAATTACTACATGATCCAGAAATTCTACTTGTAGATATATACCTTTTATGAAATGGATAGGTGACGTCCCCCCAAAACCTATGTGTGACACAGTGTGATAATATTCAGAGGTGAAATGATTATGAGATTTGTAACCAAATCAGCGGATTAACCCACTGATCTGGATCAAGTGGGTAGTAACTCTAGGCAGGTAGGGTATGCTTGGTGGTGGAGGTAGGTCACTGGAGGAGTGACATTGGAGTTTATATTTTGTCCCAGGTAACTAGAGCTCTCTCTGCTTCTTTGTTATGATGTCCAGAGCTGCTTTTCTCTGCCATGTCCTTTTCATGATGTTCTGCTTCATCTTGGGCCCAGAAGTATGAAGACATCCATCTATGGACTGAGATTCTCTGAAGCAGTGAGCCAAAACAAACTTTCCCTCCTCTAATTGTTCTTTTCAGGTATTTTGGTCACAGTGATGAAAAAGCTGATGAAAACAATACCCAAGAGAATTGAAAAAACAGTCTTGAAGAATTATTTTCATACCCGTGTTTGCAGCACCATTTTTCACAATAGCCAAAAGCTGGAAGCAACACAAGTGTCCATCAAGGGAAGAATGGATAAATAAAATGTGGTTTATACACATAGAGACCTATCATTCAGCCTTAAAAGGAAAAGAAATTCTACACACACCACAGTGTGGATGGACCTTGAAGACTTTATGCTAAGTGAAACAAGCTAGTCACAAAAAGATAAATACTATACAATTCCACTTTATATGAGGTACCTAGAGTAGTCAAATTCACAAAGACAGAGAGCAGTGTGCCAGTGGTTGGAAAGAGGTAGAATGGAAAATTCTTTTAAATAGGTATATAGTTTTAGTTTTGTAAGATGAAGTGGTGGTAATGGTTGCATGACAATATGGTTGTACTTAATACCACAGAGCTATACAAAATGGGAGATAAATTTTGTTATGTATATTTTACCACAGTAAAAAAGTGCAGGAAAAAAATCTAGTGAAAGACAGAGTCAGCAAAAGATGAAAGGGCCTGATGCTATTCTAGACAACTGGAGGAACTGGAAATATGAACTTTATGTTAAATTTATTGATTTTTAGAAGTTGGTAACTAATTAAAAAATTTTTTTTGAATCATAGTGTGGGCCAAATGAAATGTACTTGTTGGCCAAATTTGATCTACATCTGTTAGTTTATAAACTCTGCAAAAGCACTAGGAGAAAGAATGACCTTTATAGGCATCATGCCTACTATGGTACCCCTCACTGTCCCAGGATGGGAGCAGACATCTTAAAAGATTAAAAGAAAGATTGATCATACTCTGTTCCTTTTGTCATCTTCATGGCTGAAGAGCAGGTTTTCTCCATCTTCAAACAGGTTTTAGATACTTTGTCCTTTACCAACACTAGAAATGCTTATTACCATATTCTAGGTATTAAAAGGTATTTGGGCATCCAAAGGCAGAGAGATTTGGACCAACAAAGAAACCCTTCTGTGCCTGTAGGAGTCAATAATTCCTATCACACTGCTCTGTGGGGAAAACTGGTGATTCCTTATAGGAAATCAATGCCAGTGACACCTGTCCTGGTTCATGACTTAATCCAAGGCATCTAATCCTAGGACAAAGTAGGTGCTTGTGGGAGAAGGAAGATTTCACCAGACTCTTGTCTGATGTGTTTTGGATAGTCACAAGAACCACTTTCTACTGGGGCTCCAACTAACTGTTTCATAGATTTTTGTCATGACACTTCAAAAAGTCCTCTTTCCAAATTGTCTCTTATATCGAGAGGACCCTAGAAAAAGAGAATTTAGATTGCAGATGAAATTAAGACTGCAAATTTTAGCTTATTTTAAAATAGGGATATTATTCTGGATCATCCAGTTGTACCCAACATAATCATAATGACCTGTAAATAAAAGATTGAGGAAGAAAAGTTCAGAATGATGCAATGTGAGAGGGACTCAAACTACAGCATTGGCTTTGAAGGTGGATCAGGGTGCCAGGAGCCAAAGAATATGGGTGGCTTCTAGAAGCTGGAAAAACTGAAGAAACAGATTCTGCCCCAGGACTTGCAGAAGGATCTAGTCCTACCAACACCCTGATTTTCACCCAATGAAGCCCCATTTCTATCCATCAGAATTATAAAATTATAAATTTGAATTGTTTAAGGAAAAAAAGGGGAGTATGAACATTAACTCAAAAGAAATAAAGCATAAAAAGTATATGTGTAAAATTAGGAAAATTCACTAATGCTACTGTAATTGTACTAAGTTTGTGTATATACTAGACTTATGGGTTAAGTCTTCTGTTTTTTTTTCCCCATTGTGTTTATACAGTTGTATCTTAGTCAGTTTGGGCTGGTAACAAATTACCAGAGACTGGGTGGCTTAAACTGTGTCTATTTATTTCTCACATTCTGGAGGATAAAAAGTCAAGATCAAGTATAGATTGACCCCATGTTGGGTGAGGTCCGCTTCCTGGTTTATAGATGGCTGCCTTCTTGTTGGATCCTCTCTTTACAGCGAGCAGAGACCAAGAGCCTATGTCTCCTCCTTTTTCTTCCTTCTTTTTTAAAAAAATAAGAATGCTAATCCCATATGATGAGGGCCCCACTCTCATGATTATCTAGACCTTGTTACTTCCTTTAGTCCTTTCCTCCAAATAGCATCATGTTGGGGGTTAGGGTTTCAATATGGATTTGGAGATATGTAGACACATTTTTCAAACTGACAAAAACCTTTATAGTAAAAATGTATGAATAGGTTTCAGATCCTCAGGTTCAAACTTCTTTTTAAAAGGTAATATAAATTATAATATAATGTAATAACATAATTATTATTATATTATGTGACTTTCATATTAATTACCACTCTTTTCCTACATATAATTTAAAGTGATATTCTAAATACATTTGTCTAATTTGAATTCAAATGAATAGCCAAGAGAGGTGTTTGGTGGTATAATGGTGAGCATGGCTAGCTTCTAAATCATGGCCAAAGTTTTTTAAACCTTCCCTGCAATATAGCTTTTATGAGAGTATGAAAATTCTGTTACAACTGTATCCTGAGGCAAGAGGATTACAAGTTTAAGGCCAACCTCATCAACATAATGAAGCCCTAAGCACTTAGTGAGAACCTGTCTCAAAATAAAAGAGCAGGAGATATAACTCAATGGCGGTGTTCCCTGCTTCAAATCCCAATACCAAAAAAAAAAAAAATTCTATTATATACCTTCCAAACAATGCTAAATCCATACTCTCAACCACCCCCTTTATCTAACTTTCATACACCATGCCAATATTTCCATTGCTCTAAATCTCTCAGGGCCAGGCATCAGGCAACTAGAAACCACCCCTATACCCTAGAGTCCTCTGACATTATTCAGATCAGTCAATCCCAGGCTGTTTTCTCTTCCCTGTTTCCTGTCTTGCATTTCACACACACTCACACACACACACAAAAAAAAAAAAAACCCACCAAAAAAACAAAACCAAAAACAAACAAACAAACAAACAAAAAAAAACAACCAACAATGAAAGCTCTGGCATGGACTTTTCCCTCACACTGATTCTGCTTTCTTACCAAACCTGGTGCTTCTCCAAATGGTCCCAAATGGCATGTAGTGTTCCTAGCTCTCAGGAAATGTAAGCAATAAACATTTTCTTCCAATGCATTGACTTATGTGTGTCATTATAGTCATCTCATGAATTAAAACCCTAAGGGTACACATTGAAACAAATGGCTAATAGAAAAATAATCAATGTGACATAATGACAACCAAGGAAATGAAGAAGTTGGGACAAAGACAAAATAGGAATAGAAAAAATTAGTTGAAGCTGGGAAATATTCATATAGAGCAAACATCCAGTAAGACTTCTATCTTTGTAGAAAAGGAAGGGCAGGGTGACTTAGTACTTCACAATTGCTGAAGAAAAGAGAACATATGATCACCTCAAATATTTAGGAAATCTCAAGATAACAATCCAGCAGTGTAGAGAAACAAAATTCTTCCTGATTTTGGGAACTCTGATTTTTCTTCCTAGACCCTCATATGGAAATTGCTAAGAATGTAGTATTTTGTCCAACCCCCAAGGATAATCTTTACCATTTCTCAATTTTAACTGAGGGCATAAATCCCAAAGCACATTTTAGTAACTACATATTTTGAGTGATATGCTTTAGTCAGCCTTTCCTTACTGTGTCTAAAATATCTGACAAGAGCAACTTAGAGGAGGAAAGATTTATTTTGGCTCAAGTTTATGAGGTTTCAGTCCATGATTGGGTGGCTCCATTGCTTTGGGTCTGAAGTGAGGCAGAACCTCATGGTGAAAGTGGCAGAGGAAAGCTGCTCATAGAAGCAGGGAGAGAGCAGGGCAAGGGGGGGGGGTGATGATAAATCTTTCCAGTGTACATCCCTAGTGACCTACTTCATCCATCTAGGTCCCACCTGCCAGTAGCTAGCAATGGAATAATCCAGGAAAAGTATTAACCCACTGATAAGGTCAGAGCCCTTATGATCCAATTATTGCCTAAAAGCCTCACCTCTCAACCGTGCTGCTTTGAGGACCATGCTTTCCACATAGGAGCTTTGGGGAGACATTCCAGATCCAAATCATAATAAGGGGTGTGTCCAAGAGTTCAGTCTGGTGTTTGTTTTTCTAATGATTTTACTTAATCCAAAAAGAAATTGTAGAATATCTATATCCTGTCTTTCTCAATATTTTAAACACACACATTATCACTCAAGAAATTCAATCTACATGTTTAGATATTAAAAATGATGGGTTATTTTTAAAATATAAAAATATATTACTAATATAAATAAAATATAAATAAATAAAATCTGAGTTTTAGAAACCAAGCATCTACCCCTTTTTCCTCGCGTTTCTCCTTTGAGTGTCACAGATCTGGAGACATGGAAGAAATGAATACTTTTCAAGATATTCTTCTTAAATTTTATTTATTGTAATTGAGCTGTTTGGGCCAGCAGGATTTCAAAGAGCACCTGATAAGGGCAGCTCCAGTGTTTCAACTGTTGGCCAGATCAAGAGAAGGAGGAGTCTCAAGGGCTGGTCCAGCCCTCTAGGACAGAAGGACAGGAAGATGGCCTCAGTGATGGAAGCCCTAAAGAGAAGGATAATCTGGTTCCTGGTAAAAGGATCTCAGATGAATATCACCATAGGACAGCTTTGAATCTTAGCACTGTGTATGGTATTTTCCCTCAGTCCCAGTCAGATCCAGTGTTCTTGTGAGGTAGGCATGGCGCTGTGTTTCAGGAATGCCCCAGAGCATATAGGAAGCAGTATGGACTTGGAAACACAAAATGTTGGAGGAACTCTGTCAGGCCCGGTGCTGAGACCACTAATAACTTTTCAGTCTGGAGGAGCTGACAGGTTTGACTAAGGTCAAGGAGCAAGTAAGTGTTAGTCCAGGGGTTCGTCCTGGGATCACGCAGACTTGGCATCACTGGTTGGGCAGAACAACAACCTGTCAGGGGGCAGAGAGGCAAGGTCAACAGAGAAGGGTGGTTCTCGGAGTTGGGGCGGAGCCTGGAGAGAGGGCGGGGGCGAGGTGGGCCGAGCTGGAGTCAGGAGGGGGGGGCGGACCTAAAGGCGGGGCCTTGCCGCGTGAGTCTCGCGCCTGCGCACGGGCGTCCCTGGGAGGGCCTGCGCGCGCGCCTTGAGCGGGCCCTGGAGGGCGGAGTCCAGGCGGGCGCCGGCCAAGGGAGGGGGCGCGGTGGCTCTGGAGTCCGGCGCTCCCTGAGGCCGTGGACGCGATGCTGGCTGTGTCCTGTCGTGTTCCCGGGCCGACCGGAATGTGACGGCGGCCTTCGGTCTTGGGCCCGCAGGTCGCTGGGCGACCCGCAACCGGGCCACGGCCGAGAGGAGGCTGTGCGACCTCCGCACGGTGAGAGCTGGGGTAAGGGCCGGAGCGGGTGCTGGCGCCGGGGTCGCGGCGAGTGCCCCGGGTAGCCCGTAATGGGGGCGCGGTCCAGGGCGGGGCGGAGGCTTGGGCGTCGGGGGAGAAGCAGAGGCCCTAGAGAGGCAGCCTTCCAAGGCGGCCCAGCGAGCGCCCTTCGAGCCGCCTGAGGTGGGCGGGTGTGGAGCCAGGAGGCCGGACCCCCTTGCCCCTCCGGCTGTGACAGGCGCAGGGGGTCGGGGGCCGTGGGCCACTGGCACTGGCCACAGCGGCGGCCCTCTTTTGCTCAGGGGAAATCTGGGCGAGGCTGAGATGCCCAGTGATTTCAGAGCCGGGATGCTCGTGAGGGTTGATAGGGAAAAGTACCGAGGTGCTCTGAATGAGTGGATTTTTTTTTTTTTTTAAATTACTGGGCCAAAACAAAGACCCCCCTAAAAATACATCCTGAATAAAACTTTGGTGGATCACACCGTTGCTGTGAGTTCAGATGCTGTTGCTTTCTCTTCTTTAGACGTCTGCTATTTTTATCCATTTGTATAATGCACCGTGTTTCTTGATACAGTAAGAGGAGGAATTACTCCATTGATGTGGTCGTTTGTGGCTAAGCTTAAGTTTGAATTTCAATAATTGCAAATTCATCTTTGTAGGCTATCCAGCCAATTAGACTTGCTGTTCCTAACTAGGCCTTAGCAGTGTGGAAATTACTGATGCACGGACTTTTTGTAGTCTGAGATTGATATGTAGGTTTTCACTCTTAAAGGAGAGAGAACATGAACTTTAGCCTTTTCAAAGTAGCTGTTTTCTCCTGAACATCAAACTATTATGGAACCTATTCATTTGGCCAGAGGTGTTTTAAAACATCATTTTCAAAAGAGACTTTAATTTAAGGAGACTTTAGTTTACCGAAATCTAAGATACTCTCCTTCTGCAAAAGATAGATAGGTACAAAACATATCTTATAGGCTGTAATCAGACTTATAGTCTGTAATATATGATAAGTATGTAAACATTGCTAAATGTTTTGCTCGAAGTCAGTTTTCTTTTCAGACTTTATTGTTTGCTTTGCTATTTTCTGATTTGGTTGTTTTCTTTAGTGTTCTCAGCGACATTGACCTCAAATAATCTTTGGGTTAAAAATACAACTTTCTTCAACTTTTTAGCCACAATTAATAATGTCTTATTTCAGTGTTATATTACTATCCCATAGTAATATAATGCTAGAAGCCATCTTGAGAGCAGGAATTCATTAATTTTTTATTCTACCTTTCTACAGGTAGAATTTTTTGCTTGTTGCCTTAACTCAATGCTTTTTATTTTATGGAGAAAGATGAGGACTTTGATTTCGGGTTTAGAAGCCCATTGATGACATTTCATAATCTATTTGAATAAATTGAGGCTTTCATAATTTCTGGTGTTTGTCTACATTTTAGTTTCTCTTCTACCATGATGCCTGCCCTTTCCATTTAAGACTATTTGTAGCTCTCAAAAGATGACATCTTCCTTTGTGGTTTTACACTGTTCCCTCTGTTGAAAATTTTTCTCTTCCTAGTAAACAACTTGCCATTCACAACCTTACTAAAATAACACCTGAGTCTTCTCTGGAAGTCTTATCCCTTTTGTCTTCTCTGATCCAGTAAGATACAATACATTATGCAGATAGCATTTGCCAATTGGTAGTTAATGATTTGTTTATATGTCTCTCTTAACCAGGCTTTTGAGTTTCTTTTTAAGTTTGCAACTTAAGCACATAATGTTTTGTGGCACAGGTATCAAAACTATTAGCTGTATGTGTTCTGGAGGAATGGCTTCAGGCTTAAATACAGCTTTAAAATAGGCAGAATATGTTAGACTGTATTTTTCAGTATCAGAAAATTTAGAAAAGATGAATGTACAAGGTGCTTTTAAAAACCCAAGAACAAAGTGAAAATCATTGCTGATTAGGAATGAAATCCTAGTTCTGACAGATAAAAACAGTCCATTTTATGATGCAGGAATAAGAAGGGCATGACCAATAAGGATTGTTGCTTTACTAGTCCTAGAACTTTATTTTGAGTGCAGTAGTTTGCTTAGGGGTCACATGGGTAGACAGGGCCAGAGCTCAGATGACTGTCCAAGTGTTTTGATCATCTTTGTATTTCACCTTTGCCTCTAGTCTCCTAATTCTAAACTTTAGTAATTGTTTTACCATCTGAGTAACGGTAATGAGAGACTTTGGTGTGTTTGGGAAAGGGGTCCGTTACTTTAACAGGTATTGAACTTGAAAGAATTTACAGATTATTTGGTTCGATTTGAAAATTTTACTATTAAATAATTAAAGCCTGAAAAGACAGGTAACATGCCTGAGATTGCATAGTGTCATCTCTGTCTCACATCTTCTGACCTCATGTTTGTATATTTTCCACTGCTTCCTGGTGGAGGTATAGAAAAATGAGGAAGTCAACAAATTTTCACAGAGTGCAAATCTGTGTCATTTTCTTCTTAAATTCTTAGCTGCCACTCCTGGGGCTTTAGAGCCCTGAAATGGTTGAGAAACATAATAATTCATCTGGGAACATAAGGGAAACTGAACCTTCACCATTCTGTTTGGCCAGATAGTTTTAATTTTGGTGTTTGAGGTCCTCTCTCCAGATGCTTTGTAATAAGTGGCCTTTGATCACCAGATGGAGATCCCCAGTTAAATTTTGATGGTAAAAGAGATTTTAATATAATGAGGTTATAGTTGGCTAATATTAGCATGGCTAAAATTGCATGTATGGTTTGTCTTTATGTGAGAAGAGCTAATCCATTTACTCCTGTGTGATAGGTTTTTAGGGTAAAAAATTGTTTATTGTTGTTTCATGCCTCTGAAAAGTCAGTTTTGAAGTGTGTATTTAGTTTGATGGGCCTGATCAATTCCAATAGGCTTTTTATTGGAACAACATAATGTTAAAGAATTTTTAAAAAAATCAGAATAAGCTTTTAATTTTTGGTCATACCTATTTGGTTTTATACTGTAATCAAATCATAAATATAATGTTTAACACTTTCATACTTATTTTCTTTTTGCTATAGTTTTTATACCTTTAGATTATTATACAGTATTACAGTGAGTTGAATTACTTATTTTTTAGTAGCTCGACATCTAGGTTGCTTATTTTGTAAGTGCATTTAATATAGTTCATCATTGTACTTCTTTCCTTTAGGTTAAAGGCCAAGGAGAGGGATTTCAAGGTCAGATGGTTTGAAGGTTTTATCAATTTCAAAAAAGATTGCCAGATTTACTTTAGATAGGTATTGCTATACACTGCCTCTAGCAGAATTTAGCTGACCAATTCTATCATACATTTTTATAATCTTTTGTTTTTAAAAATGGGTATTAAAGTACTTGCCGTCTAACATCACAGGCCATAGTAGAAAAGCAAATGCAGTGTTTTTCTAGTTCTGTTTTCTCCTTTCTATGAATTGTTTGTCTTTCAGTTATAAATTTACTGAAATCCTATCATCATTTTCAGTAGCACTGACACCATAAGTATTTAATCTTTTGAAAAGTGTTTCTGATCTGCTTTATTTTTGTTATTTTTAGTATTGAAGAGTTTGTAGTATTTTTTAGTATTACTAGAATTACTGACTTTTTAAAAAAGTTTTGTGATTTTTGTGTTTTAATTGTGAAGTCTTAGAATGAAATTATTCTGCTACCTGATGCATACTTTTATTAAGTTTCTAGAGTTTGTTTTGTTATATGGGTATGTATTTAGTAGATTACGTATGCAATTGGGATTGAATTTTATTCATGTGGATTTTACATTATAGAAAACCACATTCTTATTAATTTCCATTTTTTTCTTCCTGAGTTTGAACAGGGAGACAAAGTAAAAGAACCTAGTTTTTTTTTTTTTTTTAAATACATGAATATTTTCTTTCTTTCTTTTTTTTTTTTTTTGGATTCTTGCTTTTTAAAAATAAATTATCATGAAAACAATATATTGGTTAATTGAAGGTTTTGTTGATTCAGGATTAATTGGAACGTTGTTTCTAACTGGGCTCTTGTTGTTAATTATTCTGAAATACATGGAAGCTAAACTTTGGTTATCTGCTGTCTTTGGGAAGTGATGCATTCTAGATAGATGAGATAGTCCAGGACATTAGTTAGAAGATATACTGTGCAAGGATTTGGCATGCAGTTTCTTACTTAGTCCTCATAGCAACTCTGAAAGATAGGTCTTTTAGTATTCTCCTTTTGTGCAGGAGAAAACTTATAGACGCAGAGTGATCTGTTAAAGGTAACATGGCTAGGAAGGAGTGGACAGCCAGTTTGCTTTCACTAGGCACTGTTTTTTTTTTTTTATATGTGTACATATTTAGTAGATTTAAAGATGAATTATTTGCTGTGCTAAGAATTTGGACTTGGGCATTTGAAAGATACTAGATGTTTCAAAGCAAGGAGATGATATGACATGTTATTTCTTTTTGAGAGATGACTGATGTGACACTGCTCTCAGCCATTCAATTTGGGAGGGACTCCTGTCCCATATCTTCATTCTGAATGTGGGAATGGGGGATGCAAGACATGGTATTTTTAGCTAAGGAATACTGAGTATCTCAGGGACCACAATCTCTTTTGGTGTCTGGTATTGAAAAGCCCAGGTGATAACTCATATTTTAGCAGATATGTTTTTTATTCCTCACCATTCAACCTTTCTTTAAAGTGGAAATATAAATATGTCTACACACACACACACACACACACACACACTCACTCTTTGAATTCTCCCACCTCCCCTTCCCTCCACACTAATATAGCAAAATCTTTTTTTTTTTGATGACTAGGCCACTGGTATATACACCAGGGACAACAAAGAGAGGCAGACACCAGAAGGTTCTCTAAGTTGTTGTTATCATGTTAATGATATTTGGTTGCAGCCTGAGTGCTTTGGGGAAATTTGAGAGCTTTCTCTGACCATTATGTCTTGGCAGCCAGTTTTAGGATTGGGAGTTACAATTTTCTCAGAAGACCATAGCTTAGAAAAGCAGGAACTATTCATAACAGCTATTAAGTGTGTAGAATGAGCTTAATGTTGTTTTGGTCAGAGTTGGTAGGCAAGTTTACAGGAAACGTCTAAATGATGTTTCTTTTCAAGGAAAGCAGGGATGACCATCTTCTCCCTCTCTTCTCTGTAGTTTTTCCCCATAGTAGAGATGTGTCAACCCTTGTTTATTATTGGCACTAGCTGGGGTTGTAGATCTGGCTATTATTGGACAATTCTTGTAGTCATTGTTTCTCTAAGGGCTGGAGAACTTTACACTGAAAATTCCTTCAATCCATACTTTTATAATAGATCCTGACTGGATTTTCCTTTCTTCATTCATCCTTCCATTCCAGATGGATGAGCATTTGTTAGGAATAGTACAGTGAACAAATTATCTGCTTTTGTGGAGCTTACATTCTAATTAATGATACATAAAATAAATAAATACATATGTGGTGTCTCAAATTTTATAGTTCATGGAGAAAAATAAAGCAGAATAAGGTGAAAAGAGCATTTTGGGGGGGAATTGTCAATTTATACAAGATGGTTAGGAAAGGTATTTGAGTAGAGATCTTGAAATGAGAGCAATCTGTGCAGATATGAGGGAGGTTGTAGGGGAGAAACATTTGATAAAGGTGGAACAGAAGTGTAAATATCCTGAGTCACAGTATGCTTGTTATGTTCAAGGAGTGACATGTACATCAATGGTGGTTTTGAGGGAAATGATTGGTAGAAGATGGAGTCTGAGAGGTGAGTTGGGTAGAGTAAGGTCAGATCATATATGGCAATGTAGGCCAGTGGGACTTTGGCTTTTCCTTTGAAGATGGGAAGTCACTGGAGAGTCTTGACTTGTTTTAAATGGTCTTCTCTGCTGCCATATAGAGTTATGTCATGGGCAGGGCATAATGAGATTATTTAGCACGCTCAAACAGTAATCCTGGGTGGGTGATGATATTGATTTTAGTCATGATTGGGAAAAGCATTCCCACTCTATATACATTTTGAATGCAGAGCCAACAATTTGATGATGGATTAGATGTGGCCTCTGGGGTTTGGCCTGAAAAACTGGAAGAATAAAGTTAATATTTACTGAGATGAGAAAGACTGCAGAAGAAGCAGATTTTAGGGGGAAATAATGAGTCCAGTTTTGAACATGCCAAGTTAGCAGTCTAAGTGGAGATATTGTATAGACAGCCGGATATACATTAGTCTGCAGTTCAGGGCAGAAGTCTGGACTGGAAACATAAATTTCTGGTGATTGGCAGATGGCACTTCAGTGTCATGAAAACTAAGTAAGATAGTTTAGGGAGTGTGTCAGGAGAAGTCCAAAAACTTCCCTTGAAAACCTATACTGTTTACAGAGAGAGGCTGAGACACTAGCAAAGGAGAATAAGAAGTACAGTATGAAGGAGGAGAATTAAGAGTAAGTTGTATCCATGAAGTCAAGTGAACTGTGTTAAGAAAGAAGGAATGATCAGCTTTATTAGATACATTGATATGGTAATCTGTCAATATGGTAGTTTTATGAAATCCTTTTTTTTAAAATAGAAATTAAAATCCTTAAAAAAACTTTTATTTGAAGTTTGTATGAACTGCTTTTCAGGGGAAATTTTTATAGCTACTTTTCACCACCCCCTTCTTTTTTTTTCTATTATACTTGACCACAATTTTACTGTAATTGCTTATGATTGAGTTGATATATGATGTAAATTCAGAAAATGGTGAAAGCACATATTAGTTGCAGCACTTTATGTGCCTCTTTCTGTGGTTCATTTTTGAGTAAATAGTAGTCTACATTTTGGGCTATAGCATCTTTGCAATTGTTTCTTAATCCTCTTCTTTCATCTCTTTCCACATTTTCTTCCCCTAGCCTCAGATCTGTGGCTAGACTTCTAAAAGATAGATCTTGTCAGGTTCTATTATTGCTGAAAAAGTTCCTGTTGTCTACAGAAGTTAGTTCCCCCCCCCTTTTTTTTTTTGCCTCTTATCCACCTATTCCTACAAGCATTCTGCTTTAGGGAATATGGATTGCTTTTTCAGGGATTCTAATGTGTATCTGATTTTTTTTATCAGTGTTTTTTATTGTAGGACTATGGGATAAAGGTTAAATTCCTTATCAGTGTATAGAAAGTCCGCCATGAGCTGCCTTGCTGTCATCTTTTGCTATGGTTTCATGAAGATGAGAAACTGTGCATGTCTTGTTTTGCACATATAATGCTTTTTTTTTTTTCCTAGAATTTACTCATCATCTTAGTTATCTCATTAAATCAGTTTATCTTTTTTGTGTTTCCTCTTCTAGCAAAGCTTGTGGGCATTTTTTTTGTCCTGGCTCTTTTACCCATTCCTCCTTATATTCTCTGTTTGTGTTCCTGTGACATTTTCCATATTTACTATATTTTAGTTTGCTTTCATGGCTGGATTTCCTTACCCCTGTAAATTTTTGTTGAATGAATGATTGAGTCAAGCAAATAGTTACTTAGTGTTGACCCAGTTTTGATTGACCCATTTGATTGGGTATTTACATCCTTCAATTTGTACAGGATATACACATGAGCAATCAAATAACATTCTTACAGACAGAGTCATACCACAAAGAATCTTAGGAAATTTATTGAATATTTATTCTCATTAGCAAATAATAAGATTTGTTGATTATTTATTATATTTCCCAAGTCTTTATTTTTGTCTGGATTTTTCCTCACCAGTATTTTTTTCCCCTGACATTTCTATTTGTATGTTGTCCTTAGCTACCCTCCACACAAAACAGCATGTCTTAAAACTCATTCCTGGGCTGGGGATGTGGCTCAAGCGGTAGCGCGCTTGCCTGGCATGCGTGCGGCCCGGGTTCGACCCTCAGCACCACATACAAACAAAGATGTTGTGTCTGCCGAAAACTAAAAAATAAAAATAATTTAAAAAAAAAAAAAAAAAAAAAAAAAAAAAAAAAAACTCATTCCTTAAGCTTGATCCCACTCCTAACTTCTCCACAGTGTTTTCTCTACCTCTACTTGTGAGTTACTCAGGTTTCTCTGAAATCTTTGTCTCACTTCTATATTTCGTCAATTCATAAGTTCTTTTATAATTCAACAGACCCTTTTTTGGCTGTTTCCCATGTTCCTGACTTGTTAGTATTAGCAATGAGAGGCTGAATAAGAGAAGATCACAGTCTGTAAAATGATTATGATACAGTGTAATGGGCGTAGTAATACAGTAATAGTGGAATATCTGGGTCAGTATTAATAGATAAGAAGAAATCCAAAGTTCTTATATACCACTCAACACCACACTTCTGACAATGAATCTCCTATAGTTTATCTTATGTCTGACACTGTCTACCTGAAGTAGCATCAGATCCTGTAGGACAAAGGCTGAGTCCTATAAGACTCCCACAACTTCAGATGCCAGTGGCAAACTCCAGATTATGACCTGTACTGATGACTGACTGGCTATAAATCAGGGTTCATACAACTCTCTCCTTGGGTTCAATTAATTTGCTATAGCATTTCATAGAACTCTGGGAACCACTTAGGTTTGCTGATTTATTATAAAGACTACTGCAAAGGATTTAATTGAATAGTTGGATGAAAGAGATGAATAGGGCAAGGTATGTGGGAAGGGGCACTGAGTTTTATACCCTATTTGTGTGTGTTACTTTTCAGGCACCTCCACATGTTCAGCAATCCAGATGCTCTCTGAACCCTGTCCTTTGGGTTTTTATAGAGGCATCATAATGTGGCTCTGATTGATTACATCAGTGGTCACAGTGATTTGTTTTACCTTCATCTCTTCTTCCCTCCCTGAAGGTTGGGGGTAGGGCTGAAACTCTCAACCCTTCCTTGGTCATTTTGTTGACCAGTCCCTATCTTGAAGCCATCAGATTGGTAGCTAGGATACCTAGCTACCAATCATTTCATTATCATACAGAAGACACTTATCACTCTGGAGATTCCAAGGATTTTAGGAGCTCTCTGCCTAGAATTGGGTAGAAACCAAATGTATATTTCTTTTATCACTATATCATAGATATCTTGGAATGAAAGTTCTTGCTTTCATATATCCCTTTAATTTTATTTTGGCTACCACCATTCTCTTTCTGGTCTTCATTATTATGTTTAGGTCATTTAAAGGCCTCCTAATAGCTTCTCCTGCCTTAACTCCTTATCATTTCAATTCATCCTATACCTTGTTCTCAGAATAGTTGTCTTAAAAAAGAAAAAAAAGCTGTATGTCTTTACTCTCTCTATTCAGAGAATAAATTCCAAAAATAAAATAAAATCTGGAATTCAGAGTCTTTAACTTAGACTTCTAATTTCTGTGTTCTGCTACATGATTGTCCATCCAATAAAATTCTTCTCAATTTCAAACATATTTTACACTCTTCCTTTTTTTCTTGATTGTTTGAGTCATCCTCCCTACCCCAACAATGTTTTACTCATATTTTCTCTACTTATTTACTGAAATTGTATCTGCCCTTTGACATAGTTCCTAATTGTTAAGTCCACTATGAACCTTCTATGTGATCATGCCTATGGTTGGTTTGTTTTCTTGCAGTATTGGTGATTGAACCCAGGGGCACTTTACTACATGAACCCTTTTAATTTTTTAAAAATTTGAGTTAGAGTCTTTCTGAGTTCCTAAAAATCTTGCTAAAGTTGCGGAACCTACCTTAAACCTTCACTCATCCTGCCTCAGCCTCCTGTCTCCAGGAGTATAGATGTGTGGTGTCATGAACAGCTCATCCCTATGTTTTAAACACCTTTTATTCATTTTCCTTCCAAGATATCATTCATTCCTGTTTCTCTTTTGTACTTGTTCTTTCTCAGCTTTCTTTACTGAGAAAGAACAAGTACAAAATTTATGCATTTACCTCATTTTTTGTGTCTTGGTAAATGATGGTGCCAGTAATTCAGCTACCCAAACTATAAACCTGGGAGTCATCCTAATTTGTGTTCTCTATTTTCCATTATTTTTTAAGTCTTACTGATGTTCTGTTCACTCTTCATTCTCTTAGAATAAATCTAATATTCTGAGTAGACTATCATAAAACACCCCTTTACACTAATTCTTTTGCCTGATCCTCATTATTCTGTATAAATGCTTATTGGTTGTAGTCGTTGTAGTCGTGTTAGGAATGCCAAAGGCAAAATAGTTTTGGGTCAATCACCTTAAGGTAGTACTTTAACCATATACTAATCCTTCTGTGTTCTAGATTCTCACCTGTATGGTAGTTTGGAAAATCTATTTGTGCACTTTGTATTATAGTGTTTTGAAGTACAGAGTAGAATGCCTGTATCTGTTTGGTTTATATTAATCTTCCCACTGGAGGGGGTGGAAAAGAAAGAAAAAAGGATTTAGAGAGAAGTCTCAAGGCGGGTAAAGGATACCTTGAACCAAGAGAACAGTGTGTGTGTTTTGGTAAGGAGTTCTGAAAGGGCATCAGATGGTCAGCGGTCCTTTAGTGTTTGGTGTGGTTGAAAGGCAGGTTTGTTGGGTAGTGGTGGTGGTGAGTGGCTAAAAAGGAGACCCCAAACCAGATTTCAAAGGCTATTGTAATCTTATTTGCCCTCACTAGCTCTGTTTGGGCAGAGGATGTGTTTCTTCAAGTTTTGATTTCCTTAAATCTACAAAATAAAAATTAAAAAAAATCAGTATATAGGATTGTGAGATTTAAATGAGGTAATAGATGAACACGACACACAACTACTCAGTAAATATCAGCGGCTGCTATTAGTTGTGGTATAAGGCATTTATACCTTGGGAAGCCACACAGTGATTTTAAGTGTAACAGTGATATGATCAGACTTATAATTTTGAATATTTGGGGAAAAGTTTAAAGAATGGATCAAAGGGAATTAAGGTGGCTTGGGCTGGAATACTGGTTAGAGATGATAAAGATTCTTAATCAAGAAATGAGACAGTGTTGAAGAGGGCAGGATGGGTTTGAGAATTTTTGCATATTGTCAGGTGCTGTCAGGTGCATTGTAACCCAGAAGTTGGGGAAATCGAGAGGGAGCTGGGAGAATTAACATCAAGGATATAAACAGAGTACCCAGCTGAGTAAGAAACATTGTACTTTGTATTCTCCTGTTCATGATTGGAGAGGGCTAAAGAGGATGGTTAGAGGCTCCGAGCTCACTGTTGTACAAGGACTTGTAGTTGAACTTGGCTGACTGTCTTTCTCTAGATGGGGTTGAAACTTAGGACAGCTCTAGATAATGAGTCCAGAGTAGTAACTTTGGGTAGTACTGAGGAATTCCAAGTGTCAGGAAGCTCTCTTGAGTGAGGAGAGACATGGCATGAAACACCAGTGACATTATTCTTAAGAGCAAAGGCAGGCAAAGTGGTGACATTGTGTACAATCCTTTTGAGGCTAAGAGGCTAAATCCTGAAGGTGGGTAAAGAGTGGAGGTATATGAACAAAGCCACAAAGATGAACAGTTCTTTGCACTTGCCAAAAGGTGGCAGTGTCAGCTCAGGCTAGCGGGTTTTGGAGAAGCAAGTTTGTGGTTGGGTCTTTATATTTCAAGCAGTACCTATGCAGAAAAAGTTTCTTAGACAATTTGCACAAGAAGATTTTTCCAATGTGCATTTAAATCTTAAGAGCTGAAGATGTTAAAAAAGAGCCTAATTTTGGAAAGAACTCTTGATAGAACAGCAATTAGTCTTTATCCGTAGACTGCCAGCTGTTTCTGTTTTTACTATAGTTAACCAAGTGACTCTATGGAGAGTTGTGTTTGCAAGAGAGCAGAAGAGCAGAGTCCTACCTGCCATACTTGCAAACATGCTTTGATGCACCCTGTGTGGTTCTGGTTCCTAACATGGAATCTCAGGTGCTTTTTGATCACTTCATGTGGGAAAATTTCCAAATTTCATATTATGATGTTGTGCTCTTGAAGCTTTTTTTTTTTTTTTTAAACTGTAGTGACTGTCAGTAGAAATATATTTTATACAGTGCACACACAAAGTAGACATATAACTGAAACAAGTGTTATTGAAACATTTACCCTCACTATATATTATGCCTTGAGATATTTTCTATTTTATTCCTATTGTAGCAAGAATACGCCCCATTATTAAGTAGGACAAGATTGCTTTAGAATATGCAAAATTAATTTTAAGGAACCAATAGATAGATTAATGCTTTACTGGAGGTGCATGTGATAAAAAGATTTTCTCCCAATCTGTAGGCTCTCTCCTCACGTTATTTATTGATTGTTTCTTTTGTGGAGAAGAATCTTTTAAATTTGAATCCATCCCATTTATTGATTCTTGATTTTACTTCTTGCACTTTAGGAGTCTTGTTAAGGAAGTCAGATCCTAGGCTGACATGGTGAAGATTTGGGCCTATTTTTTAGTTCGGTTAGGCGCAGGGTCTCTGTTCTAGTGCCTAAGACTTTGATCCTCTTTGAGTTGGCTTTTGTGCAGGGTGAGAGATAGAGGTTTAATTTCATCTTGCTACATATGGATTTCCAGTTTTGCTAGACCATTTGTTGAATAGGCTATCTTTTCTCCAGTGAATGTTCAGTGGTAGAGCACTTGCCTGGCTTGAGTGAGGCTCTGGATTTGATACCAGCACTGCAAACAGACACACACACACACAAACACACACACACACACAGTCTCTCTCTCTCTCTCTCTTTCTCTCTTTCTCTCTCTCTCTCTTACTGTTTGCAGTTCTGGGGGCTGTAATTTTAAGATGAGGGCACCACCAGCAGGTTTGCTCTCTGGTGAGGGCTCTTTTCTTCAGAGACCTTTAACTGTACTCACATGGTAGATGGGGAAAAATCAGTTCCCTTGGGCCTCTTTTATAAAGGCACTTATCATTCATGAAGGTTTTGCCTTATGACCCAATCACCTCCTAAACATCTCACCTTTTGATAATAATTGCATTGGGGTTTCAACAATCAAATTTTGTGGAGCCATAAACAGACTGCAACATATGAGTACTGTTTAAGGTTTTATATTTAAAAAAATTTAATTTTAGTTCATTTTTTTATAGTGCTGGGGATCAGATTCAGGGCCTCATGCATACTAGGCAAGCACTCTACCACAGAGCTGCATCCCTAGCCTATTAAAGGTTTTAAAAAACCATTCCAGGCAAGTGTCTTACTCTGTCTCTAAGGTCCAAGGAATATGACCTACCTAGTTCATTTGGTCTGACAAATGAGACCATTGTCACACACAAATGGAATTGTTTCACATGAGAAGATGGAGTCTGTACAATAAAGTTCACCATTTTATAGTCTAATTGTTTATCAACTCATTTATTTATAAAATTTGTGTTTGTTCCTTAACTTCCTTTTAATGATCAGGGCTGACTGGCTTTCAATTGGGAAGCTCTACCTCTAATGTTTTTTCCTCAGTCTGTTTTTAAAAACATCTGCCTATACCATCCAGTTATACTTCTAGTGTTTTTATGTCATCTATTTAGAACATTATTTTTTATTTTCCTCGGTTGATTTTTTAGTCACCTCTAACATCTTGAGGTGGTGACAGTATTTTTTAAGGCTTAATGTATAAGAAACTTTAACAGTTTTTTTTTTTTTTTTGGTGGTAGTTGATTGGTTTGCTTTCCCTATTCCATTTTCTTGTATTTAGCTATGTTCATATGAAGAGTTATTTTAGTTTTTTAAATTTATTTTAAATTTTTATTTTTTAGTGGTAGTTGGACCCAATACCTTTATTTTATTTATTTATTTTTATGTGGTGCGAACCCAGCGCCCTACCTACTGCTGAGTCACAACCCCAGCCCTGAAGAGTTATTTTAAACAATAATACTCATTACTTATCAGTGCTTTTTCCCTCTTATTGTGGAGTTTTTAGGAAAACCACAACTTATGTATTGTTTATTTCCAATTCTTTAGGGGACTCTGGTAATATCATTTTTTTCCATTCTATTTTTGCATGCTTTGTTTGGTGGGTACATTTTTTGGTTTATTAAGTTAAACTCAGCATTTTCTTTAGGTTTCTGTCCCTTCACTAACCTGCCTTTCCTTAAACGCTTAGCTTCCCTGAAGTGTCGATTTCTTCAGGAAATTGATTCTTCTTAGGGTTTTCTTTTTTTTTTTTTTTAATTGAAACAAGCTCTACATTTGCTTTGAGTAATTCTTAAATGTTTTCTCTGTAATATACAACTTTTACTTTTTCAGATGAAACAAGTTTTCTAATTTTGTGCTCCACAAATAAATTCTTGAATATTTTACACTATTAAATTTGATTAGTCTCTCCCATAGTCATTGCAAAACTAAACCAAACTTACATTTTATTGTTCTGCACCTAACTTTAGTTGATTTGATATTTAATAAATTGAGAAGATTCTCAGTGGCAGTACTCTTGGGATTAATTTCTTTTAACTAGTTTGAGGGGTTTTACTAATTAAAAATGTTAAAGTGTGGGTGTCCTAGTTGCTATTAAGAATTGTATGAGTCAGTATCTAAAATACTTTAACCACACAGGGAGTTAGCATTTAGAGATCATAATAATACTGAGCCTAAGATTTGTGTCATACTCCATTTCTCTTGTAATTTAGTATTTTTTTCAATAATGTTTTATGCCAAAAGTTTTAAGTTTCTTCTCAGAAAAATGGAAATTTGGTACCGTAGATATGAGTGGAAATTGAGATTAAGATTAGAATAAATTATTAACCAAGAAGGAAGCTTTCACAGAGAGATTGTTTTCTTTATTAGGGTTAATAACCCAATGTGATTTCTGGAGAGGTGGGAAAAAAATCAGTATCATGAATTAGTGCTTGTTTTACTTAGGTAAACAGAAACTGATAAACAGGAGTCTATAAGCCAGTTCTGTAGGATCTCAGATATTATTTGAAATATATTGCCAATTGTGTTAGGCTTTTTTTTGTGTGTATGTATGTGTGTGCATACATGTGGATATAGTAGCTTTAAAGTAAAAATTAATAAAATTCTCAGCAAGAAGATATTAAGAGGTATTCTTCACTTTACATTTGTAAAACACCAGTATGTGCCAGGATATGTCCTAGGGCTTGAGTGAGGAAATAGTTGGAAGAAAGTCCCATAAACTGTTCTCAAGGACATTAGTGTACAGTAGAGGGAACAAAATTCTTGAGGGATCTGTGGAGTATTTCTTGGCATGTTGAAATGAAACAGGAGCCTACAACCTAGAGTGGTGGGCTTGACTTCTGCAAAAGTGGCTTGATGCTATGCAGAATGTGAGAATAATGAAGGATTATGCATTCCGGGTACTAGAGATAGTATAGGAGTCCCACAACTCCTCAACAAGTCAGATGTAAGCCTTTATAAGTAATTAGTGGAATAATCTTAGGCTGATGATTAGCTAGAATATCGCTTGAAAATTTCCTGGCCTCTTTTTCACCCATTGGACTTGGTATTTACTGTATGTCCTCATACCTTCTTTTTATAACATTAATTATATTTTCATGTGTGTTTTAATGTCTAATCTCTGCAGGACCATTAATAATGTGAGTACAAGGTTCTTGTCTATATTTTATACAGTGACTGGCCCAGTGTTTACTAAATACTTAGTAAACAAATAAAT
This sequence comes from Marmota monax, assembly GCF_021218885.2. Lineage (NCBI taxonomy): Eukaryota > Metazoa > Chordata > Mammalia > Rodentia > Sciuridae > Marmota > Marmota monax. Next base: position 3,681,293 of record NW_026692881.1, read on the forward strand.
GGTGTTATGGGTAACTTTATATTGGTGTTATGGAGAGCATATAGTAATAATTTTGTTGGAGAAGAGAATGTGGTTTAATGCATGTTTTTAGGTATTGGTTCTTTCCTTCTATTTTCAACATAGGTTTTCTTCCCTTTCTCATTAATTGGAATTTAGCCCTTTAGATTTCATCAAGGACACACTTCTTGAGTTTTGTTTCCCCTGTATCCAATGATTTGTAGGACATATAAATAACCACAAGATAGGGAAGCTGGGCACAGCAGCTGTAATTCCAGTTATTCAGGAGGATGAGGTAAGAGGATTGCAACTTCAAGGTCAGCCTGAGCAACTTAGTGAGATGTGTCTCAAAATAAGATTCAAAAAGGGGTTGAGGATATAGCTCTGTGGTAGAGCTATATCCTAGTATGTGTAAGACCCTGGGTCCCGTCACTGATACTTAAAAAAAATTATTACTACAAAATGGGATATTTTGTCTGAGGTTAGGTTCTACACCTAGCATGGAGGTTAAAAACCATGTATAGTCAAAACTATCCTTGACAATTCAGCTAGTAATCTAAGTTTAACTTGGTCAGTTTTTCTTTCAGCTTTCATTGAGTGCCAGTTTGTATAGTTGCTCAAATAATGTTATCTTACTTTTGATAGTGTACTTATGCTATGACAGGCCTATACAGAGTTACTGAGAGAAGATTCAGATCTTCCCTCATATATTCGCTTTGTTATTTATTTATTTATTTAAGTTGTAGATGGACACAAAACCTTTGTTTTATCTATTTATTTTTATGTGGTGCTGAGGATCGAACCCAGTGCCTCACACGTGCTAGGTAAGTGCTCTACCACTGAGCTACAACCCCAGCTCCTTGTAATTTAATCTTACTGAATGAAAGGTGAGGAGAATCACTTACATCATTAATGTTTCCCTTTGAAGAGTAATCTTACTTTGTCTAAATTAAAATACACATGTGATGTGATTGCTTCTTCCATCTCCATCTGCTACCCTTACGTCTACTCTATTCAGGGACAAACACTTATTTACTTATAAATAATTTAACTTCTGAAAGGCTGTTCATAAGTATTTTTGTAAATAATTGCTAATATCCTCCTTTGGTGGAAGACGTTGCTGAAACTTTTATTTTGGTTGTTTTATTCATGATATAAAAGCTTATGAATCGAAAATGAATAGAGTCGCTTCTGTATGTGGACCTGTGAACCCTGGAATTTGTGGTCTCCTATGGTTCTGGGACCCTGATTTGCTTTGCTTATTTTGTACTTCAGAAGAACCCCTGTAACCTTTTTCCACTCTTACTCATTCAAGGCTATGGAAACATCTAACTTTCAATACAGGTAGAAACCTCCTCCCCCCATATAAAATAGACTACATTTTTAAATGGACTAATAATACTTTATATAATTGTAGGATTGGTGGGGAACCTGATTTATCTGCTCCTGGGATACCTGCAACACTGAAGGGCCCAGGACAGAATGAATTTTCCTTCTTTTCTCGAAATTCTGTAAGAATGGGGGACTGTAGACAAGCTGTTCTTTGAGCTGGAAATAAATATCTAATCAGTTTTTCAGTGAAATAACTGAGTCATTAGTGATGCTGAGACAGTTACTGTAATGATTTTGAGGTACATTCCAAATCATCAGAAAAAGAGTATATTTGATGCTAGTATAGTTTCGGCACCATGTGTATATTGAATTCTAAATATTAGTATTTGATTATAAGCACGATTTGTTCCCTAATCTTGCCTGGTTGACTTATATGTTTAAACATTTGTTGTGAAGTAATAGTTGAGATTAATATTAAAATATGAGTTTTGTAATTTAGTATTTTAACTTTTAAATGTTGTTCTTGTAAAGCTTATATAGGGTGTAGTAGTGCATGCCTGTGAGCTAGGAGTATCACAAGTTCAAGACCAGCCTCAGCAATTTAGCAAGACCCTTAGCAACTTAGTGAGATTCTGTCTCTAAAAAATAAAAAGGACTGGGGATGTAGCTTAATGGTAAAGCACCCCTAGGTTCAAACCCCAGTACCAAAATCAAAAAACAAACAAAAAAACAAACAAAAAAACTGCGGGTGTTAAGCCCTGTGGCAAGCTGACATAAAACTGGAAATCCATCACATGGTGACTTGTCTAGGTATATGGCATTGTGACCTGGCCACTTTGAGGGGAACGTTTTGTTGTTCTTAAATACTAACTTTTAAAATTTTCTACTGTGATACACTACAAAATAATCAGTGACACAGCCTTTGTATCATCTTTGAGCTTTCTCTATTCTTCAATTGGGGTCTGTCTCTCAGGGGTCAAGGATACCCATTGACCTTGATATACTTGTTGGTAGTGTTTTCACCAAATATCCCTTGGTACATGTCTAAACAGTGCATCTTAAAAGCAATGACTGGGAACTCTTATGTGTCCTCAGTTACAGATGAGAAAACAGATTTAATGAGAGACCAAATAACTTGTTTTAAGCCATAGTACCAGGAAGGTGGTGAGTATGAGATTCCAAACCTGAGCAACCACACAACTCCTTTAGCCCTTAAACCCTTTTTCTTTACCACCTCCAAAGTTAGAGACAGAAGGGGAGAGGGAGGGAGCAGGGAGGGAGGGAGAGAGAGAGAGAGATGAAAATGAATGCTAAGAGGAAGAAGATAATGTAGAATGTGTTAGTAGTGTATTGCTTCTTCTGATGAAAGCATTCTTAGTAGGAACTTACTTTTTAAAATGAAAATTATATACGGACTCTGAAAATCATAATGAATAGAAAAAAGCAGTATGGATTAACCTCTAGTGTATCTGTCACTTAGCTTTTAACAGTTATCAGCTTTGTCACTCAAATCTCCTTATTTTTGAAGGAGTTTTTGATATTTAATGGAGTACATAAGGAAAATTCTAACAATTTTTATTTTTTTAAATATTTTACTTTTTAGTTGTAGTTGGACACAATACCTTTATTTTATTTATTTTTATATGGTGCAGAGGATCGAACTCGGGGTCTCGCATATGCTAGGCGAGCACTTTACTGCTGAGCTACAACCCTAGCACCTGTAATTTCCTATTTAATTGCTTTGGTATTTGTAGTTCTAAAATAAAACAGACTTCATTTTTAAAAAGTGGGAAAATTATACTTATTACTCTTCATTCCTCCCCAATCCTTGGTATGGTCCAGTTCCTATTACATATTCAATTTTTTTGAATTGTCTCAAAAAAAAGTCTTTATTATTGGCAATTTGTTCAAATTAGGATCCATATATGAAGTCCACACATTGTGTTTGTTTGGTTCTTTCTTTCTCTCTCTCTCTCTCTCTCTCTCTCTCTCTCTCTCTCTCTCTCTTTCTTTCTATCTATCTATCTATACTTGGAATTGAGCCCAGGGGCACTCTGATACTAAGCTACATCTCCAGTTCTTTTTGCTTTTTATTTTTATGAGACAGGGTCTTAGTAAATTGCTCAGGCATGCATTGAACTTGGGATCTTCCCGCTTCCACCTCCTGACTAGCTGGGATTACAGGTGTGTGCTATTGCACTAGGCTTATGTATTTCTTAAACTTTATAATATTCCTTTCTTATTTTTTTTGTTGAGGAAGATTTAGCTTTAGTCTTTTTATCTAATGGATTTGGCAGTAATTGATGATTGCTACTTGGATGTATTCACTAGGGTGTGCAAAATGTTGATATTTTTTATTTTGTGAGTCTATTTTCCTGCACTTACCAGTTGTGATTATTCTATAAAGAAAAATTTTCATCACCATTTTTCTTTTTTTAAATTTTTTTATGGTACTGATGATTGAATCTAGGTACTTGAACATACTAGACAAACTTCTACCACTGAGTCACATTCCCAGCCCCATCACCAACTATTTGATTACCTTGAAATACAATAAAGGCAGGATTGATGCTTAATTTTTATCACTTTGTAGGTTAAGTTGTCAGAATAATGAGATTTATTTTTAGTATTGATAAGATTATTATAAACAACGTGAAGATTTTTAATTTTTTAGAGAACCTTTTTTAGAGATATTGAGGTATAACTTACATACAGTACAGTGCATAATTCTTCAGTGATATACCTCCTGGTGAATTTTGTGCCATCCTGCTCAAGTTATGGATTCTTACCAACACCTCTATTCAACCCCTTTTGGCTAATTTCCTCCAGTGGAGTTAATCCCTGGCCCAGGAGTTTTTAACATGTGAATCCAGATCAGCAGCATTTGCTGCTGGGAACTTGTTAGAAATTCATTCTCTAAGGCCCTATCCTAGACATTGACTCAGAAACTGGGGATAAAACCAGTAATTTGTTTTGAGGAAGTCCTCCAGGGCTTCTGATATAGTGTTGAACCACTGCTCTATTCTAACCCTTGTTGTCATAATGAGATTCATATATCTTTACTTTGCCCTTACATAAATGGACCAAGTGAACATTTCTCACATTCCATTCTGTTTTCTGCAGATGCAGTGAATCTTATGTGATCTGCCGTCTCTTTCTCAGCAGTTTTAAGGCCTTTGCTTCAAATGAGGATATAGGAAAACAAAGAACTATATGTTTGTCCCTGGGTAGCCTCTGATCATGTACTGTATGCCTGCACCGTGGAGAGGGGTACCTTTCTCTTAAACACTAGGTTAAGGTCCATGGAGAAGACATTGCTCTTCTGATATGCTAATCCACATTTGGTTTTTAAACATCTTTAAAATTTTAGTTAATTGCTTCTTTTTATGGTGGCTACCTCTTTCTCGTATGCCGTGGCCACATCAAAACTATTCAAATGTCCTGTGTTTCTTTGGAGGTGCTTGTCTCTATTTGGTTTACCTAGTTGTCTTACTCTGATGGGCTCAAAAAGGTTATGATTTTGAAGGTTATCTGCCTTTTCCGGGTTGTTATGTAGGAATGATCTTCATTGCAACTTTCTTTCCACCCCCATGTGTTAAGTGAAAGTGGAAGCCCTATTTTGATATTAATAGAACCAAACTATATGTACTCTTTAAGTACTGTGTTCTTTTGTTCAAAAAACCCTGTTAATTTTCTCTGTGATGTTGTAAATATTATTTCTTTATTACCATGTTGTATTCTACTGGGCCAAAACAATAGAAAAATTAAACTATAATTCTTTTTCTTTTTTGTGGGTTTTATGGGGAGGTTGGATTTTATTGCTTTGCTAGCAAAGAAGAAACCACAGTGGATTCCTATCCCAGAGGCTGTGATTTTGCTCAAAAAGGGGAGCAGAGAGCTTGTAAAGAACTGATTTAAAGGCTACATATCAGATGTTCTGTCCAGGAGTTATAATTCACTTTTTAATTTTGGGGAGAGTCTTTTCTGAGCTCTTCTGGTGGCATCCCCAAAGTCTGAATTACTTTTTTCCTAAGGTGGGTGGGTAGTTAAGGACAGATGAGTCTGCCTAGGATGGGGAAGAAAGGTAGTCATGTGTCCTCTGAGGTTAGGGACTGGGGAGAGATTAAGGAGGAGTCAGGAGAGGAGAAAGAAACTTGTCCACTTAAAAAATAAGTTGCAGTGGCAGAGCAGCAAGGGCTATATTCAAAGTATAAAGTAGACCATTGTTACATTTCTCCACCGTCAATTTCTAAATTCCTTTTCTATGAAAAAATGGGCAATGACATCTCTTAGCTGCTTCCTGATAAAAGAGGGTGAAGTTGGGAGAAATAACCCAAAGTCCTATTTTCTTATCAGTTGGGGTGTGGACAGTTAAGGGTATTCAGCATCAGGGCGGTCCAGAGGTCCAAAGTGGCAGATGACAGGACAAGACATACGTAGGGGCAGGGATCATGCTAAGACAACAGTAAACAAAGCAAAGCATTACTTTTTTGTAAACAATTAGCACAAAGCAATTAGTATTTCAGCCTCAAAATCATATCAGTGAAATCAGATAGAGTTTATCAATATAGGCAGTTAAGAATATTTGTAGGTCTATGAGATCAGGTTCAAATTAACTCAGGACAAACTTGAGTTCTTTGTGATCATTATTATCAGGCACTCCCACACAAGAACTCTTCCTTTATAACCTTTAGCTTTACTTACTTTTGGTAGGGCTTACACAAGTAGACATCCTAAGTTGCATTAAAAACAAAAAAACAATTGTTTTTCCTTTTAAATATCCATGTAGGACTGTGCTTAGGCTGTGCTTTCCTGCCAGATGTTTAAGACCAAGTTGGTCAAAACTGACCTTGTTCCTAGCTACTATTAAGAGTCAGCTGAGATTCCTCAGAGTTCACTCTTGGGAACATGTGTGAAGCCTCTTGGCTCCCTTAGCTTTTCTCTACTAGTAGTGCCATCTGTCAGGGTGGGTCAGGATCGCTTACCATTATGTGGCTTATTATGGAAGCTGTAAGAGACATTTCCCTCTCTAGTGACCTTTATCTTTGCACTGGTTGTGCACTGTTTGGCTTTCTGATGAGCACTAGGGTCCTCTTGAGCTTTCTGATCGGCAGATTGGTGACTCACGGAGTTGCAAGACCCAGAGAGGGATCTTATTGTTTTCTAGGTCCTAGCTGATGTAAAAGGACAAGAGCCAAAATGTTGGCTGCTTTTTCCTTGTCCCTTTATTTACTTCCTTGACTTACGTCTCCAATTTTTTAGTTTTAAACATCCAGGAGACCAGTTTCACCAGTCTTAAACTGGGAGTAACAGATTATAATTTCAATATCTGTAATTTTACACCTTTCATTTAATTGGGGTCAGTATTAATACTGGAAGTCAGCATTATGTCTTATCTGTCTTGGCTTATTATCTTAAATTAATTCAGGTTGTTTTATTAGAAGTAATACCTCTGCAAAACAGTAACGGTTATAAAGTTTATAAGGAAAATACAAAATGAAATTAACAGGGCAAAAACATTCTGTTTGTGTAATAGCTAGACCCAAGCAAGAAAAATGATTTTTATAATCTTAAACCTGTACTTAGTTATGTATTATGCTTTGTTTCTTTTGAGATCACAGAGTAATCTTTACAATAAAAATCTATCTTTTGAAACACAATTTTAAGTGAGCTCAAGTCGAGCCTATTTTGTAGCCATTATCACATAGAGTAAGGCAAGAGGCAGAGCCTTATTGTAAGGCAGGACTCTTGGAAAAATAATACAGTACAACATTACATCTGAAACACAAATCAAACAAAGGCTAAGAGAGCTTTTAACTTTCTTTTTGTGGAAAAAAGTAACAAAATGGTTCCATGTTTTACAGTTTCACCTTTAAACAAATCAGACTTTCCTTATTACCTTCCAAAAATACATTTAAATTTCTAATCCAGTGCAAAGAGGAACACAACATTGTTTATATAACTTATTGACAATAGGTTATCTTTGGTTTTGGTACTTGGATTGAACTTAGGGGCATTCAACCACTAAGCCACATCCCCAGCCTTATTTTGTATTTTATTTAGAGATAGGGTCTCACTGAGTTGCTCAGCACCTCACCATTGCTGAGGCTGGCTTTGAACTCATGATTCTCCTGCCTCAGCCTCCTGAGTCGCTGGGTTTACAGGCGAGCACCACCATGCCCAGCAACAGCAGGTTACTTTTATCCAGCTATAAAACATCAAATGACATGAATAAGTACCTACAAAATTTGTCATTTCTGTATAAATCTGAAGGAAATTATCGCTACAGACAATTTTAGTTTGGAGAATACCACCTTGATAAAATGCTGTCCTTAAGCTTTACATTCAACTAAGCTTAACATACATACATATATTTATTTATTTGGAACTGGGAATCGAACTCAGGAGCACTCAGCCATTAAGTCACATCCCCCCAGCTCTATTTTGTATTTTATTCATAGACAGGGCCTCACTGAATTGCTCAGTGCCTCACTATTGCTGAATCTGGCTTTGAACACTCAATCCTCCTGTCTCAGCCTCCCCAACCACAGGGATTATAGGCATGTGCCACTGTGCCTGGCCCTAGGCTTAACTTTTGAAGTACAATTTAGAATCTATGGTGTAGGGTAAAAATAATCATAGGTCTGCATGGGTTAGCAGTAATAGCAAAAATCAAAAGATAGCCTTAAATCTCTTATACATTTAGGAAACAGTATTAATAATGACCAGAAATTGACTTAGTCAAAGCAAACAGATGTAAGTCAGGTCTTCAATGACACTGTGGCCCTTCTATGTCAGATATAATGAATAAAAGAATTGCACTTATTGGTTACCTTGTCAGTAAACTTAGATAAACTTTCATTTTATAAACTTTTATATCACACTTAGACAAGGCTCAGATAGATATAGTTCTCAGATGTACACATATATCTAGTTGCATATATTTAGGGTGTCACCTATATTGTTATAACCTCAAATAATAGTTGTTTATTTTTAACCAGTTACAAAGTAATCATTTAAAAGACTTTAAAACAGGTACAAATCCTAATTCCTTTTAGACTTAGTTTCCCCAAGTATGAAAGCCTAACAGATAAAAGAAAATTATATTGATAGATAAAAACAGATAAACATTTCAGACTTTTCTTCATATTAGTACATTAAAGTTCAAATAACTTTTACTGTGGTATTTATAGCCAATTTACTCACAGAACAAAACTTTTTGAGATTTACCTTACGCAAACCTTCTGCGACTTACTTAGACATCACAACTTTTTTACTACATCTGTAGTTTTGTCCCCTCTTTCATCTTGGATTTTACAAAAATATTACTTTACCAGACAAAATATGTTCTCATCCAGAAACATTTCTTTTATCTTCTGATTTTCCATACTGAAATATATTTCCATAACTATAACTTTCGTTTATTTTTTCTAGCCTTGGACCCTTTCTTAAATTCATATTCTGAAATAATGCTTATTAATGTTATCTGTGAATTAATTTACACAAATTTCATCCCAGGAGAGGGTTGGACAGTCCAGGATCAACCAATTCTAGGTTGCATGCAAGGGGTTGGAGCACAGGATATTTTTGAGCCTGACCTGTCTCCCTTATCATTATCACAATGCCAGTAACTGTGAGTTCCCCACTGTCAGTTGTGCCCAGAGGCTCCTTTGGGCCTTTTTCTTACATTAGACGTATTGATATGCAGGCTTTTTCCTTGAAGATCCCTTTGCAAAGCTGCCAGCAAAACAGGGGTTGGCCTTTCTGTTTTTTTCTTTTCTGGGTGCAATAGTTTATTCTGTTAATTTCCCTATGCATTTAGTTTGATGGGATACTGTTATGGCAAGAATTGCTTTGCCCCAGTGATGGATCTTCTCTGGCTAAGTGGTGTGTCAGATCTTAAAAGGGGAAATGATTCCTATCCTCAGGTAATAAACTAACAGTGCTAGAATCTATTGCCACATCCTTTGTGGCCAGCAGCAACCCCCCCCCCCCCCCCCCCCTTCCTGCTCTTTGTCCATTTTTCTACAGCCCAGGCAGCTTTTCTGGGAGTTCCAGGAAGCAAAAGGAGCTTTGGCAGCTGCTGGGATGATCCCTGAGTCCCTCTCTTTACTCAAAGGAATAGCTCCTCTGGTTTGACCCAAGGCAAACTCAATTCATCTCCTAACTCTCCAGCAACTGGCTGTCAACAAGTTCTCCAGCCACCTTGCATCCTCAGCATGGAAGTGGGGTTACTTGGAGAGTCACGCCTAATAAAGTAAGGTGGAGCAGGAGCTGCTCTGGGGTCCCACCTGGGGTGCCAAATTTGTTACCGAAAGTCCAGTTCTTGTCCCTATGTCCGTCCAGTACAAGGACACGGTTTTGAGGAAAAGGAAAAAGAAGTTATATTTTTTTACTAGCAGAAGAGAAACACAGGGACTCCTATCCAGAGGCTGAGATTCTCTGAAAGTATAATTTCAAAGCATGCACATCTTTATAAAATGTTTGATGTTTAGGTATTTTATTGTCTAATATACAGAGCAAATTTGATGCTGGGTAATGTATACTGGTAAATCATATTCACTATGTTTAATTAGTGAGTTCACAGCCTACCAATAATCCATCCATGTTAATATTCCTCATGTTTTTCTTCTCTCTCACACTTGGCTCCCAATGTCATTCTGATTGCCCATTTAATTTAGGGAACTTTGCTATATCAGGCACCATATAAACTGAAATGTTACATTGTTGAATGTTTTACAAGCACTCAGAGTTTGTAAAATGTCTCTTAGCTGTTTGAAAAGGCAGTGCAACTACTCAGGCGTTAGGTTTGCTCATTATTCATGCAGTTTGGTATCAGCATCTTTTCCTAGCTCTCTGCATTTTAATGACGTTTTGATGCCCCACAGTTATTTGAGCTTGTGTTCCTAAACTAAATGGTAATATTTGGAAGGAAAAATCTTTACGGTTTTGCTTAGGATAGCTTGGTTTAGTCAGCTTTCTCGCTGCTGTGACTTAAAGACCCAATCAGCACAATTATAGAGGAAAAGTTTATTGGAGAGCTCGAAGTTTCAGAGGTTGACAGAGGGCTCCATTCCTCAGGGCTCAAGGTGAGTCAGTTCATCATGGCTGGAGAGTGTGACAGGGAAGCAGCTTATATCATGGTGATCAGGAAACAGAGAGACTTTACTCGCCAGATACAAGTATATACCCCAAAGCCAGTTCCCACCTAGTTCCCACCTCCTTTAGCCCACACCCTATCACCTCAGTTACCACTCAGTTAATCCCAATCAGGGGATTAAATCACTGATTGGGTCAAGGCTCTCATAATCCAGTCATTTTTTCATTGTCTCACCTATGAGCTTTTGGGGGACACCACATCTAAACCCTAACATAGCTTCTGGTTCTTTATCTGCTGGTACTCTCCCTGTTCTTTAAATTAAAAATCAGAAAGTAACATGCTTTGAATTTGCACTTAATAGCATTATTTAATGTTCATAGTGTCCTTTTGAGTCTAACTTTCACAAGTTCTTTGATCTTTATCTTAGTAAAAATGAAGTTGTAACAAGAGGAGAGAAAGGTCAAATGGATAAAATAATGGGTCTTTGTTGTGAACTTAGTGTGTCCTTTTTAAAACTATGAAAAATCCGGAATGAAGTTGCAGTTTACTGTGGCCAGAAGTATCCTTCTTACTTATTTAATTGACATAATCAAGCCTTTGTATTAGTTTATCCATAGATGACAGCTAGAAAAAATAGGGGGAAAAGAGACATGGGGAATTGACTGGGTAACACAAGGTAAACAAATAACAAATCATTTAAAATTTTAATGTAGTTACCTGAATATGAAAGTAAGTTTCAGAAGTGACTAATTATGCCTGTGTAGTCACCAGCATTTTTGTTCAGTTAATTGCTCTTGGATTCAGTAGTGAATTTATGCCTATTTAAATCCCTAAAATACAGGCAATTCATAACCTTCTGAAAAGCTATGTGAAAAACTAAATAAAGAAAGTGAGAAGGTGGTTCCTCAGATAATAAGGTAATGGATATGAAAGGAGTTTGAAAAAGTGACAGCTCTTACTGTTCCACTGAAAAACTTCTTTAATTAATGCCTGGGTCCTTCAAAGTCTTTCTACATCTATACATCTACTCTAACATTAGCTATCCAGTTCCTTCCTTCATTCTTTTTTTTTTTTTAAAAATATCTTTATTTATTTTTTTATGTGGTGCTGAGAATTGAACCCAGTGCCTCACACATACTAGGCAAGCACTCTACCACTGAGCCACAACCCCAGCCCCCTTCTTACACTCTTATCCCTTGTTATTAGTAAGCCTCTTAGAATATTTCATTCCTTGTCATGAAGACAACCAGCATTGGCCCTGGAATCAGGTAGACTTGAACCTAAATCCTCCTTGGCAGTTTATAAACTTGTGAGTTTGGACAAGTATGTTAGTATTTCTGAATTTTGGTTCATCTATGTAAGATGGAATGAAATTTATCATCACATAAAGTTATAAAGATTAATAATAAGGATAAAATGCCAAGTCTGGTTCCTATTCTGTAAATGCTCAAATTTTATGTTTCTTTTCCTTCCTTACCTAGCTATGGATTCCTTTTATAAGACAGAAAACTTATTAGCTCACTTACCTTTCTCATTACTGCGTCCCAGACAATATAATCAAGCTAGGAGACATTTTGTGTAGTATAGAGTCATCTTTCTGCCCATTGCTTTTTAAAGTTAATAGATTTTTAGTTTAAACAGTTTCTTATTTGATTGTAGCTGGTAGATTTTGACTTAAAATTCACACTCATTTGTGTATATATTCTTTTATTAATTATTGGGGGCAGGACATTCTGTTATCATTTTATCATGTTTACTAGGATGTCTATAAATATTTACTTTTGACATAATTAATAAAAACTTTTGTACTCTGGGAGCTCTAATTCTAAGGCCGGAGTTGGCTTGGCATTGAGCTTTTTAAATTAAAAGTTAACAAATTAAAGGCAATGTCATAAGGTACATTTTAAAAAATCAGTAAATGATTCAAAGGCATGTATTTTTCTTTTATTTGCATTTTTTATTGTTTTTACAGAATTTTATATAAGTATAGTGAAAAGATAGTGACCATATTGTATTTCCCTTACGGTTAGGACAAACATTTTATACTTTGCTCTCTATCTTTATGATCTTATAAGAATGTTTCAGGATGTATGAAGCAGTTGCTCATTGAAAGGACTTTGGTTGTTTCTAATTTTATGTTTTTGTATGTGTATTGAACCTTTTTGTCTTATAGTTTTGCATTATCTTTAAAATAAATCTGAGGGATTGAGATTAATAGATGGATCAACTTAATAAAGTCTTTATTCTTCTCATCCTGTCATTGACTGTAGTGTCTGTTTGTTATTGGATGAAAATTCTTTTGAGATAGTTGCTTAAAATAACAGCTGTCTCAGTCCTTACTCCCAGAAGAATTGTTTTTTTGAATGTTGTATCTTTATCCTTCCATGACTTAAATAATTAATGCCATTAATTATTAAAATATCCCAATTGATAAGGTCATGTGTGACCTTTTTTTTTTTAAAAAAAACTCTATATTCTTATTTTAGAAAAAGGAGAATATAATGCAAAATGAAAAAAAAATTATTTTGTTTGTAATTTGAAAGATGCACTAGAGAAGTATTTTTTTCATATACACTCGCTTGGAGATCTAATTTTATTTCTTATGGACTTTTCTGTTGTTATCTATAGCTTAAGGTGATAAAAGTAATTATAAAAATGAAATAGTTTCAGCATAAAGTTATTGATTTAATTAGTATATTTAATGTTTGCTAAGCGTTCTGTAGGATTGATGAATAGCTTTTGAGTTTTTCTGCATGTAATTATTTAAGTATATTCATTCATGTGTTCATGTAATTATCCTTATTTAAACATGTTTAATCTCTCTTCTTTGTCTTTTTTTCAGATTCTATCAAATTTTAAGGACAAATGTACCTTATAGCTCATGGAAGAAAAAACACAAATCAAGACATTTTTGGGTTCCAAATTGCCAAAGTATGGAACAAAATCTGTAAGAAATACACAGCCAATGCCAAACGGGACAGCTGTTAATTTATTAGGAACTTCCAAGAGTAGTAATGTCAAAAGTTACATAAAAAATAATGGCTCTGATTGTTCATTGTCCCATTCATTTAATTGGAGAAAAACAAATAAATACCAACTTACTGCACAAAATACTGAAGAGCCTAGCAGTTCTCAGAGTTCACTTGATAAATTAATTGATCCTGAAAAACATGTTTCCACTCAAGGAATGTTTGAAAAAAATGGGATAAAGGGAGGTTTGAAAAGTGTATCTTTATTCACATCAAAGTTGGCAAAGCCATCCACTATGTTCGTGTCATCCACAGAAGAGTTAAATCAGAAGTCTTTTTCTGGACCATCTAATTTGGGTAAATTCACCAAAGGCACATTATTAGGAAGGACTTCATATTCTGCAGTCAGTGCTCCAAAATCGCAATTGAATGGATTTTATGGAAACCGATCAACTGGTAGCATGCAAAGGCCTAGAGCAAATTCCTTTGCCACCAGAAGCAGTTCTGGAGAAAGCTTAGCACAGTCCCCAGACAATATTAAATCTATTACTTGTGAAAAAATGGTAAGGTCTCAGAGTTTTTCACATTCCATTCAGAATCCATTCCTTCCACCTTCATCTATAACAAGGTCACATTCCTTCAACAGAGCTGTTGATCTTACAAAGCCTTATCAGAACCAACAGTTACCTATCAGAATGCCTCTACGATCAAATATGCTGACAAGAAATTCCCGACAATCAGAAGTACTCAATGGGAATGAACACTTGGGCTATGGATTTAATAGGCCTTATGCTGCTGGTGGAAAGAAGTTGGCTTTACCAAATGGTTCAGGTGTAACTTCCGCTTTGGGTTATAGGATGGTTCATCCCACTCTACTGAAATCTAGTCGACCTCCATTTTCTGGGACTATCGCAGTTGATAATAATAAAAATGCACCTGCTAACACTTGTGTAGAGGAAGAGGCTTCAGTTTTGGCTAAGGACAGTGTTACTAATAAGGACCAAGAGCTAATTGAAAATGAAAGTTATAGAACAGAAAACAACCAGACCATGAAGCATGATGCTAAAATTAGGTACCTGAGTGATGATGTGGATGATATTTCCTTGTCGTCTTTGTCATCTTCTGATAAGAATGATTTAAGTGAAGACTTTAGTGATGATTTTATAGATATAGAAGACTCTCATAGAACTAGAATAACTCCGGAGGAAATTTCTCTCAAAGAAAAGCATGAAAATTTACCATCAAAGGATATATTTGATTCTCCTAAGGAAAATGAAAAAACTTTCATTAAAACTGATGAATGGATCGATATAAGTGTCTCTGGTAAATATTATAATATCCTTAAGTTATTTGCTTTTTAAAGATAATATAACTGATCTTACATTTAGGATTCTTTTCTTTTTTTATTAAATTATTTATTCTAATTTGTTATAAATGATGGCAGAATGCAATTCATTTCATATTACACATATAGAGCACAATTTTTCAAGTCACTGATGGTATACAAAGTATTTTCACACCATTTGGGTCTTCATACATGTACTTAGAGTAATGATGTCTAACTCATTCCATCATCATTTCTACCTCCTTGCCCCCTCCTTTTTCCTCTGTCCCCTTTGCCCTATCTAAAGTTCCTCCATTGAAGTTGAAGAATATAATGCTAGGTGAATCAAGCCAATCCCAAAAAACCAAAGGCCGAATGTTTTCTTTGATATGAGGATGTTGACTCCTAATGGTGATGTGGGGGTGGAACATGGGAGGAATGGAGGATTATTTTCTGATATATGCCAAGTTACTAGCAATTTCATACAGTGATGGATCTAGATACAACTGGAGTAGGGCAACATTTATCTTCCTTGTGACTTTTGCTACCTATCCTGTTTTTTACCCTATCTAAAACAAAATCAGTAAAAGCACTCTTTGTTCTTCTTTGCCGGTCATACACAGGCATGTTCTTACTTAGCATAAGCAGTGCTTTCCAAAGGATTTTTTTTCCCTCACTTTCCCCAAGCATTGGTATACCATTAAACAAACTCTTTATTTAGGGTAACAGATCGTTGCTTTTTTTTTTTTTTTTTTTTAAGAGTAAAGCTGTACCAAATGAGGGCAAATGAAATAATACAAGTTATGTACAATCTGTTTTTTTTTAAATGCTAGGAAATTTTCTTATTTAGCAATCTTTATAGTCATACCAGAAGAGCTTTATTTTGTTTTTTAATTGAAGAATGTGGGATAGCCCCTATTAAGCATTGCCTCTTATATTTGGGTATATTGGCACTAAATAGTGGAGGAAAGTATTTCTGTGTGTTCATATGTCCTGAAAAAAGAACAAACAGAGGGAATTACAAAGGCATATGGGCTAAACAAGGGACTAAGTCATGCCTAGAGATGCACATAAACTCTTGGTCTCTTGTGGGTCTTACAGAAGACACTGCCAGAACAAGTTTTGTTTTTCCTTATAAGGAAGCTGCTCTGAGGGTAAGTAATGTACACAAAGGAAGGGAGTTTCCTGGCCAGTGGTTAAAAGTAAATATCTTAGGAAATATTAAAGGAATATGAACATGTAAGAAATGTTGCAGAAGTAAAAGGCGGTTAAATTAATTTTTTTTGTTTATTAGAAAATATTTCAGTAGGTTATTTTTAAGTTTGTCTCTTTTATTTATAATTTAGCAATTGCAAAATGATAGTAATATAGTTTTTACCTACTTTTTTGCTATTATATATTAAATTCTTAGAACTTATATTTTTAGAGCATGAGAATAATTCTATTTTTGTGAATTAGTAACTTTTTCTCTCTCTTTTTAAATCAATTGAAGACAGGAGTGAATGTACAAAACATCCTTCTGGAACTAATTTGATTTCACCAGATACGGATTATAGAGCTGGTTCTTCATTTGAACTTTCTCCATCTGATAGCTCTGATGGAACATACATGTGGGATGAAGAGGGCTTGGAACCCATTGGAAATGTCCATCCAGTTGGCAGCTACGATTCTTCTGAAATGAATAGCATTGTATGTATGGATTTATATGCCCTTTTAGAATCTTTATTTACTTACTGTAGTGAGACTTATGACACTGACTTTTTTATTTTTAGTTTACAAATTCCTTTTTCTAGTTTGTGAGACATGGGAAGTCATCAGTTAAAGTATGAAGAGTATATGACATTTGACTTAAATGTACTTATATATGAACATATTCATCATACATAAATATGTACATACTGTATTGGTCAAGCTAATCTAGACCATAGGTTCTCATGGAGGTAGAAGAAGGCAATAGTTTGTCCCATTTGGTGAGTGGAGGCCAGAAATGCTGCTTCACACCCTACAGTGTGCAGGAAAGAATTATCCAGCCTAAGACAGCAGTAATGCTGCTGTTGAAAAACCCTGGGTTAGGCTGTTCTGAGGTACTATTCAAGTACCACCTCTGAGTGGCTTAATACAATAAAAGTTTTAGTTTTTATTCTTAGAAAATGTATTGTAGTTCTGAGCAGCTTGCTAAGCAGCTGTCTTTAGTGATTTCAGCTGTTTTGAACTTGGGGCCCATCTTTTGAGGCTCTTTCTTGTGGCAGAGGGAAGGAGTGCTAGAAAGTCTTACTCATTTTTATTTGCTTTGTCCTGCAAGTGGTACTTGGCATTTTCACTCACAATCTATTGACCAGAACTGATTATATGGCCCCACAAAACTACTGAGAAGATAGGAAGTGTAGTTTTCCTATATGTCTGGAAGACAAGAGAACTAGGTATGGGTGAGTATTAGAAGACATACCATGTAATTATATATATATATATATATATATATATATATATATAGTTTCAGAAACATTGTAAGTAATATGGAAAATATGCCATATGAATAAAGTGTACCTGGAGTGTTTAAAATAATTAACTGTAATTATTCAGCATGTAAAATATGATTTTTCCAGAAAATCAAGTGGGTAGTCTTTGTGGCTATATTATATTACAAATGGATTTTAAACAATATGATTTTCTATACTCATATAAGCCTGTGATGTGGAACAAAAAAGACATTATTACCAGAGACTTTTTAGGTTGCACAAACAGAGAGGATATGCATTTAATTTAGAAAGAGTATCTTCATCTTTTTAGAGAAAGGGTGTAAATAAAGGTTACACTCCTGGGCCTTTTGTTCTTTTTATAATAGGATTTTTTAAAAGAATAATTGATGTAGAGATGAACATTGTGTCCAGAAGATGGCAGCAATAAGCTACTTATTACCTAGTATTTTCAGAGCAACCCAGCTCATTGTTCCTGTAACAAATGATAAAGTAGCCTTCTCTGAAACAGTTCAATTTGAGAATTAGTTCTTTAGATGCATGGATTTTCTCATTGATGAGTAGGCTTGTGTGTGATGGAATGGGAACAAACAAAAGTGTTCATTCTGTGTTTTGGAACAAGAAGTCACCTGTGTCTTCTCATTTAAGGCAGAAGACAAGTCTGAGAAAGGATGGAGAATGAATAGAAAAGTTGGGAAGTGTGTTGTTCATAATTTTTGCTCAGAAGTTCTCTCAGGTTTTTGCTTTGAGTATCCTGTTTATTTTGTTAGATGTGTACCTATTTAGAATTTTTTTTTGGTGAATTATTCTTTCAGTTATTTAGTCTTATATCTTCTCTTTCCTTGTTTATGCACTTTATCATAAGATCTTTTTTCCCTCTTAGATATTAGTATACTTTACCGCTTTTACTTATGTATTTTCCTTCCTTTTAGAATCAGCCTTTTTGATACATGGCAAATACTTTATTATTATTATTATTGTTATTATTATTATTATTATTAGTAGTAGTAGTAGTAGTAGTACTACTTGGAATTGAACCTGGGGGTGCTTTAATAACTGAGCTACATCCTCAAGTCCCCCTCTTATTTTTGAGACAGGATCTTGTTAAGTTGTTCAGGCCAACCTCAAACTTGCAATTTTCTTGCCTTAGCCTCTTGAGTAGTAGGGATTATAGACATGTGTCAATGTGCCTGGCAATAATAATAATGTATTATTTTAAAAAATTCAGTTTGTCCTTTTAATTAGTAAGCTTAGTCATTTGTGTTTGCATTTATTGGTGTTTTGGGACTAGATTCTACCATCTTAATATTTTTTACTTAAAGAGTATTTTTTCATTTTTTTTAAAGTAGTTCAAATTAATACCTCTAACTAACATGTTCTCACTTTTCTCAGCCTGTACAATAATGTTTATTTCCAGGCCAGGTCAAGATAAGTTAATGAGTTAATGTATAGTACAGCTTATTTTATACTGTTGTTGAAGGCATTTAGTTAGGCTGTTTCCAGTTTTTGGCTATTAGTGAATTGCACTATTGTGCATATTTTATTGTATTTTTTATGAACATTTATTTATTTGTGTTGGTAAAATATGTAGGAGAGGGATCTTTTGGCTATAGGGTATACTTATATATTATGTACACTTACATAGGTGTTGTTAACTTTACAAAGTGATAGTACCTGTTTACAACTCCCACAGCAGTAAATGAATATTCTGGAAATTCTACTTTCTTGTCTGCATCTTTTTGTATGTTTAATATTCTGGTGGGGATATAGTAGAGTAGTTCATTGAGATTTTGTCTTTTATATTTAATGGTAAGTACCCACTGAACACTTTCACATATATTTATTGGTCCTTAGGCTATCCTCTTGTGAAGTGTATTGGGTTACTTATATTTTTTCTTATTAGATTGTAAAAAAAATTATATATATTTTGGATATAAATCTTATGTATATGTAAGTACATAATATATGTATGTAAAATATGTTTTGCATATATTTTCTACTCTGTAGATTGACTTTCAGATCTAATAGTGTCT
Source organism: Marmota monax (assembly GCF_021218885.2). NCBI lineage: Eukaryota > Metazoa > Chordata > Mammalia > Rodentia > Sciuridae > Marmota > Marmota monax. The sequence continues at coordinate 3,700,522 of NW_026692881.1, forward strand.
TTTGATAATAAAACTCACCAATTTTAATATTGTCCAATATATATTTCTTTTCTTAATTATTGCCATGGTTTTGAACTGTTGTGAAATCTTTGTCTACCCTAAAGTTATGAAGGTATGTACTAACAAAGACTTTGCTTATTGATTTATATTTAACTTTTGACACTTAGGTCTATAATCTGGAAATTATTTTTGTGTGAGGTCAAGATGAATTAATTTATTTTTTTGGTACTGGGGATTGAACTCAGGGGTACTTTATCACTGAACTATATCCCAGAACTTTTTTGTTTTTTATTTTAAGAAAGGGTCTTGTTAATTTGCCAGGGCTGGCCATAAACTTGAAGTCTTCCTGCCTCAGACTCCTGAGTCACTGGCATTATAGGTGGTGTGCTATCATACCCAGCAGTTTTATTTTTTAAAAAGCTCTTTTCCCTATTCTACTACAGGCTCATCTTTGTCATAAAATTAGTGACTATGTACATAAATATTTCTTGACTCTTTTAGTTCATCTATCTCTTTGTCTAGCCTTGTGTCTGTACCACCTTCTTTTAATTATTGTAGCTTTAAATGTTTTGATATCTGGTAGTATAAATCTTTCATCTTTTTTGTTTTCTGCTATTTCCCTATGTCTTGTTAGCCTTGCATATTTCCATTTAAATATTGAAACAAACCTGTCAATTTCTGTAGAAGACCTGGAAGGATTTTGAATACATTAAATTTATAGGTCATTTTGGAGAGACTTGATAAATTTATGATGGTTTTCCAGTTCTTATAGTATATTCCACCATTTATTTGGAATTTAGAAAAATTTCTTGCTAATATTTTGTACTTTTCTGTAAATGTTATATATATATATATATATATATATATATATATGTATATATGATTTAATTTTAAGTCTTTGCTACTATGAATGACACTACTTTTAAAATTTTATTTTCAAAGTTTTTATTGTTGTAAATATTACAGATATGCTTTATGTTTGCCTGTTGACCTATTTTTTTTTAAGAATTCTGGTAAATCTATTCTCTTATGGTATCTAATAATTTGCCCATGGATAGTTTAAGAATTTCTATATATATACTGTACAATCGTAGCATTTGCAATATTGTCTCTGACCTCCCAGTTTCAGGGGGAACATTTTGATAGTTTACTATTAAAGCTGTGGGGGGGGGCACAAGGAAAGAAAATATTATCAGGTTGTGAAAGTTTCTTTCTTTCTTTCTTTCTTTCTTTTCTTTTTTTGAGATAGGTTCTTGCTATGTTGCCCAGGTTGGTCTTGAACCCTCAGTTTCAAGTGATCCTCTCACTTTAGCCTCCTGAGTAATTGGGACTATAGGTGCATATGCCAGTGCCCAGATTGGAAATTCTCTTTTGTTTGTTGAATTTTTATTATGAGTATATTAATGTTTACCAAATGCCTTCTTTACATCCATTAGATATAATTAAATCATTTTAGCTGTTAGTGTGGTGGATTGCATTGTTTTCAGATATTAAACTACCTTTGCTTACATTCACTTGGTTGTGATATATTATCCTTTAAATTATTGTTAGTATTGATTTGCTAATATTTAATTTTTTTTTGTGTGTGTGTGTGTTCATAAGCAACATTGTTTTGCCTTGTAATTTTCTTCTTTTTTCTGTCATTTGATATCAAGGTACATGTTAACTTTATTAGGAGTTAAGTTATTCCTATTTTTCTGCCTACTGAGTTTGTATATAATTGATATTAACATTTTCATTCAGTATTTAAAAGAATTCATCAGAATTCAACCTTTTGGACCTGCAATTTTCTTTGTGAGGTTTTTAAAAATAGATATTGGCCCACTCAGACTTACGTGTGTATTTTTCTTACGTTGCTTTCTAGAATTTGTCCGTTTCATCTAGGGTATAATTTGTTTTAAAGTGATATATAGTATTTCATTCCTAATACTGGTAAGTAGCATTTCCTCTTGTTTTCTTCATTTTAAAGAACCAAATTTGGGCTTTGCTGATTTTTGCTTGTTTTCTGTTTTATAGATTTGGTTTCACAACTTTATTTCCTTCCTTCAGTTTTCTTTAATTTGTTTTTTCCTTTCTAAAATTCATGATATGGAAACTAATTTATTGATTTTAGCCTTTTCTCCACCTCTAATGTAGGCATGGATTCTCTTAAGGAGAAGGCTTTATTATATAGTATACAATACATTCAGTAAACGCCCTTGTAGTAAATATAGCAGTGAATTTCCTTTAATGCACCACATTTAAAAGGATGTAGGTAAACGGTGTAGGCCATTCTCATTTTTTAAACTTTAATACATTTAAGTACTCATGAATAATACTTAATATTATTTTATGTGTTTTATTCCTTGTATAAATGATACATGATGTTCTCAATTTTAAAATTCATTTTCATATTTTTGTGATATGTATTTATACTATAATCTATTTTATTTTTATTTGGATATAACAATGTTCCCCTATTAATTAGCATTTATTAATAATATCTGTATAGTACAAGAATAAACATTCTTATTTGAATATCTTTGATGATCTGTCAAAAGTTTCTCTAGAATATAAAACTAGGAATAGTATTATTGTATCATAGGATATCTGTATCTACAACTTTACTAGGTATGGCCAAATTTCTCCCTAAAATTATTCTATCATTTTATACTTCCAGTAGTGAGTGAGGATTTCTTCTTATCTTACTGTCATTTAAGTTAGCCTTGGTATTTTACTTTAAGGAAAAGACCAAAGATGCTTTAATTTTTTAAAAAAATATGTTAGAACCTAAGTTATTTCAGAGATAGTAGCAACTTGTCTTCATTCTGCTAGCTTTTTACCCCATTTATCAGTCCTTCATTCTACTGTAATTGTTTTGATTATACTTTAGTGAAATCATGATGTTTCTTTATACCTGTATCTGTGTTTAGGGCCCTTTTATCATTCCACTATACTTCACCTATATCCTGTGTCAAGACCATTTGAAATTGTTTATATTTCTCTGTTTGTGGATTTGTCTTTCTAGTTTTATTAATTTTTACTTCATGTATTTTGAAATTTTGTTATTAGGTACATACACATTTAGGATTATTATATTTTCTTAACAGAGTTACTCAATTATGGTTATAAAACATTCCACTTTATCCCTGGAAATAATTTTTCTTGAAACTTTTTTTATATTAACAGCCCTACTTCAGATCTCTCATGCTTATTTTCCCCTTCTTTTGTTTTTAACCTATTGGCGTATTGATATTTAAAGTGTGACATATGTATAGAGCATTTAGTTATTTTTTGCTTTTTATACATGTTGAACATTTATACCTTTTAATTATAATATCTAGATCATTCATATTTAAATTAGTTATTGATATTATTGGGAAAAAAAGAACACCTGACCTAAAGGTCAGTGGAAAACTGGGTAAATGATAGATTTAGTGATGTAATATTTTTATTGTGTGTGTGTGTGTGTGTGTGTGTGTGTGTGGCGGGTGTTGGGATTGAACCCAGGGCCTTGTGCATGTAAGGCAAGCACTCTAACAACTGAGCTATATCCCCAGCCCCTGATGATCTAATATTTTGGAAAATGGGTTGAATGGTCTGGTGTCAGGCTCAGAAGATTGTTGGAATGCTTGCAATTATTCATTCAAATTCTGGGTATTTTTTCATATGTTTATTTGCCATTTGATTATCCTCTTCAGTGAAATACCTGTTTATGATCTTTATTAATTTTTAATTGCATTATTTGCTGATTGTTGTGTTTTTCAGTCTTTGTATATTTTGTAAACAAGTATGTGTATTACAGATGTTAAAAAAAGAAATTATTTATATGTCTTTAAATTCTCCTATTCTGTATCTTTACTTTAGCCAAATAGCAGCCTTCTTCCCATCATTCCTCTTTCTATCAAAAATTCATTCATCCTCTAAGCTTATCCTCAGATTTTTCTTCCTTTCTCTTAAGGGTTACTATTCAATGATGAGACCTCCCAAACCTCCACCCCTGTATTTATTTTTCAGAACTAGAGATTTTATTCAGGGCTTTGTATATGCTAGGCAAGCACTCTACCACTGAGCTAAGTCCTTTTTTAAATTTTATTTTGAGGCAGAGTCTTGCTCAGTTGCCCAGGCTGGCCTTGAACTTGCTATCCTCCTGTCTCAGCCTCTGGAGTAACAGAAATTTATTACACTTAGCACTCCTAAATCATACCCTGGTTTTCCACCTTGCTTTTTCCTCCTAGATTGTGAATATTGCCACTTTTCATGCCTCTCCCCCGATACTGACTCAGTGTGTGAAGATAGTAAAAAATGATTCCTTTCAGTTAGAATTAATTATTCCTTCCCCTTTGTCTCTAACCATATTCCTTTCTTCTCCTAGTTTTAGTACATTTTTTACCTTGTGGAACAGTACTGCTTTATTTTTTTTAAATATTTTATTTATATATGGACACAATATTTTTATTTTGTTTATTTATTTTTATGTGGTGCTGAGGATCAAACCCAGTGCCTCACATGTGTGAGGCAAGCGCTCTGCCACTGAGCCACGACCCCAGCCCCAGTACTGCTTTATATTGTTCTCCCAACATACACTCATGTATTTTGAAGGTAAGGACCAGATTGTGTTTTATTCATCTTTTTTTCTTTACCAAGATAGAACCTATAGATTATTTGAAATGAAATTAGTAGCTTAGAGAGGTTCTAGTTCAGTGAATTTTATTTAAAATTTTAAATTTTCTTTTGTAAGTCTCATTTAAAATTTTTTTTTAAAAATTGTTATTTTTGGTTACATATGACAGTGGAATATATTTTGACACATCATATATACATGGAATAAAACTTCCCATTTTTGTGGTTGTGCATGAGGTGGAGTTACACTGGTCATGTATTCATGCATGAACACAGGAAAGTTATGTCTGATTCATTCTACTGTCTGTCCTGTCTCCGCCGCCCCCCCATGCCCCCCAATGAATCAGCATCTACATATCAGAGAAAGAATATTTGGCCTTTGATTTTTTGGGATTATCTTATTTCACTTAGCATGATAGTCTCCAGTTCTATCCATTTACTGGCAAAAATCATGATTTCATTCTTCTTTATGGCTAATATTCCATTGTTTGTATGTGTCACATTTTCTTTATCCATTCATCTATTGAAGGGCACCTAGGTTGGTTACATAGCTTAGCTATTGTGAATTGAGCTGCTATAAACATTGATGTGGCACCATCACTATAGTGTGCTAATTTTTAAGTGTTTTGGGTATATGCCGGGGAGTGGGATAACTGGGTCAAATGGTGGTTCCATTCCACGTTTTCTGAAGAATCTCCATACTGCTTTCCAGAGTGGTTGCACCAGCAATGTATGAGTGTACCTTTTCCCCACATGCTTGCCAAAATTTATTATTACTTATATTCTTGATAATTGTCATTCTGACTGGAGTGAGATGAAATCTTTAGAGTAGTTTTAATTTGCATATCCCTAATTGCTAGTGATGTTGAACATTTTTATGTATTTGTGAACTGATCATATTTCTTCATCTGAAGTATCTGTTCCATTCTTTGCCCATTTATTGATTGGGTTATTTATTTTTTTGATGTTAAGTTTTTTGAGTTCTTTATATATCCTGGAGACTAATGCTCTATGGGAGGTGCAGGTGGCAAAGATTTTCTTCCATTCTGTAGTCTCTCTCTTCACTCTCTTGATTTTTTCCCTTTGCTGTGAAGAAGCTTTTTAGTCTTATATCATCTCATTTATTGATTCTTGAGTTTACTTCTTATACTTTAGGAGTCTTGTTGAGGAATTCAGTTCCTAAGCCAATATGATGGAGAATTGGTCCTACTTTTTCTTCTAGTAGGTGCAGAGTTTCTGGCCTAATGCCTAGGTTCTTGATTCACTTTATGTTGAGATTTGTGCAGGGTGAGAGATAGGGGTCTAAAATTTTATTTTGTCAAATATGGATTTCCAGTTTTCCCAGCATTTGTTGAAGAGGCTATCTTTTCTCCCAATGTATGTTTATGGTGCTTTTGTCTAGTATGAGATGACTGGATTTATGTGGGTTTGTGTCTGTATCTTTTGTACCATTGGTCTTCATGTCTGTTTTGGTGTAATACCATGCCATTTTTGTTACTGTATCTCTGTAGTGTAAGTCTGATATTTTGATGCTTCCTGCTTTATTTTTCTCACTTAGGATTGCTTTGGCTATTCTGGGGTTCTTATTTTACCAAAAGAATTTCATGACTGTATTTTTTCATTTCTTCAGAACTTTAATAGGAATTGCATTAAATCTGTATAGCTCTTTTGGTAGTATTTATTTTGACAGTATTAATTCTGCCTGTATGAGAACATGGGGGATTTTTCTATCTTCTAAGGTCTCCTGCAATTTCTTTCTTTAGAGTTCTGTAGTTTCTATTTTAGAGGTCTTTTGTTAGGTTGATTCCCAAATATTATTTTTTGAGCTATTGTGATTGGCATAGTTTCCCTAAGTTTCTCTTTTAGTTGATTTATCACTGATGTATAGGAATGCATTTGGTTTATAGGTGCTAATTTAAATCCTGCTACTCTGATAAATTTATTTATGAGTTCTAGAAGTTTTCTAGTGTAGTGTTTTGGGTCTTCTAAATATAGAATCATGATGTTGGCACATAGGGATAGTTTGAATACTTCTTTTCCTGTCTGTATCCCTTTAATTTCTTTCTTATGTCTAATTGCTCTGGCTAAAGTTTCTAGGACTGTATTGAATAGAAGTGGTCAAAGAGGGCACGCTTGTCTTGTTCCAGTTTTTTGAGGGAATGCTTTCAATTTTTCTCCATTTAGAACGATGTTGACTTTTGGTTTATCAGCTATAGCTTTTACAATGTTGAGATATGTTCCTACATCCCTGATTTTTCTAGAGTTTTGAACACGAATGAATACCGTATTTTGTCAAATGCTTTTTCTACATCTCTTTAAATAATTGTGTGATTCTTGTATTTAAGTCTATTGATGTGATGAATTACATTTATTGATTTCTGTATATTGAATCAACCCCTGGGGTGAACCACACCTGATCATGGTACACTGTCTTTTTAATATGTTTTTGTAGGTGATTTGCCAGTATTTTATTAAGAAGTTTTGCATCTATCTACATCAAGAATATTGGTCTAAAATTTCTTTCCTGGTGTGTCTTTGGTTTTGATATCAGGGTGATATTAGCTTCATAGAATGAGTTTGGAAGTGTTTCCTCCTTTTCTATTTTATGGAATAATTTGAGGTGTTTTGCTATTAGTTTTTCTTTGAAAGTCTGGTAGAAGAATCCTTCTGGTCCTGGACTTTTCTTTCTTGGTGGGCTTTTGATGGCATCTTCAATTTCCTTGCTTGAAATCCATCTGTTTAAATTTTCTGTGTCATCCTGATTCAATTCGGTTGGGTCACATGTCTTTAGAAATTTGTAATGTCTTCAAGATTTTTTATTTTATTAGAGTATAAATTTTCAAAATATTTTCTGATTATTATATGTATTTCGTTAGTGTCCATGTGATATTTCCTTTTTCATCTTGCATTTTAGTACTTTGAATTTTCTCTCTTTTTCTTTTCATTAGCTTGGCTAAGAGTTTATCAATTTTATTGTTTCAAAGAACCAACCTTTTGATTTGATGAAAAAATTCTCATTTTCTGGTGCTTTTTTCTTTTTACCCCATACTTTACAATAAAGTCCACCTCAGTGTCATTTCCTGTTTTTATGTTTAAATTCTGTTGCTTTGGTTTAGAATAAAATTTCCAAATTTTGATTTGTTGTCCATAAGCTATTTTTGTGGCTGAACTTTCTTATATGTGTTCGCTCTTCTGTGAATTAATAGTTTCCTTATGAGCTTTTCTTCTAAGGCTACTGTGAAGATAGTATTATTTTCCTTGTTCATTTATACTTGTGAAATCATGGTGAGAAGGATAGAATAGGAGATATTGATACTGTCTACAAAGTGATGCAAAGATTAATGTTGTACCTATTAAAACGTGACAACATACAGACGGATGATTTCTTCTGTACTTGAGCCATTTGAGAGTAAGTTCCTTATCTGAGGACCCATGACTTTCAGATGCTAGTGTATGTTTCTTAGATACAAGACCATTGTCCTATCTAACTATAGGATAACATTACTAACATGGATACATTACTGTTATCTAACCTCTGACTTCATTTAGTTTCCTCTATTTGACCAATAATATTTGAATCATATTTATTTTGGTTATCATGGTCTTTAGTTCTTTTAGTCTCCTGACCAGTGACTGCCTCTTCTAACTGTCTTCTGCGTCCTGTTCTGTCTCATCATTCTTTGATGAGAGACAAAATATAGTTTATCTTGTACAAGGATATAATTTATTTAGTACTCTTTTTGCACTAGCCCTGGAATTAGCCATTTCTCTAAGAGCCCTGATTCTTTTTCATGGAAAAAAAACTGTTTCAAAGCCAAGTTTCAAGGGTTAGGTGGCTCACCACTATTGAAAAGTTACTGGTCCCCAACATATTCAGTGGACAGAGCTAGGGAATATATATGTACCTAGCATATATATGTAAGTACACATACATAAATATTAATTTCTACATTTTTTGTATATGTTGAAAACCATGAATTCACACTGAAACCTCCAATTTCTATTTGATACCACAGATTCAATTCTGGTTTTCTCTCTTTCTGTATCTGTAACTCCCATCTCTGATGGTGACAAACCAGACTTTCATTATCTTTCAAATATTTACTTATTTGATCAATTTTTCTCTGAGCAACCAATTTCCCTTGTTTGCTACAATCTCCTCTTTCATGTTGATGTCTTTCTCATCCTAGTCAAGTTCTAAAGTCCCTGAAGTGGGCCACCCCCCCACCTGTGAATGACCTCTCAGTCCTGTTTAGGCTCTGACTTTCTACATTATATTGTTTTCCACAGATGTTCTAAACATCCATACACAATACCAGCCCTCCCCCTGCGTGCCCCCCTTCTAATCTTTTCTGTCTACCTCTGATGCTCTCAAGACTCATATGCTAGGTTAATTCGTGCATGGACTCATGTTACATGGGTCTTACTCCCCATATTCAGCTGCTCCTCTTTGTATATGCCTTCCTCACCCAGACTCCTGTTTCCCCCACCTGCAAATCTGACATAATGCTTATGAAGATGTTCTTAAATGTCTTAAACTTCTGAAAAATATATTAACTGAATCAGAAGAACATAAAAATCATTCATATTAATGGGGGAAACCTTAATCTTAATAAAGCACATATACTACAATTATTCTAAGACATCAATATACATCTGTTGTATTATCCAAATGAATGACATAAATCATGAAAAATGCTTCTGAGGGCCTGGACCATTAATGTAGAAGCTTGGGTTTAGAAATGTGCAGAGCACTAAAAAGTTCGTTTCTTCAAAAAATAGGTTCAATTAAAATTTTTCATGTAAGCTTGTCTGATTGTTTCATTATCTTAATGTTCATTTTACATAAACATATTTCATTATAATCAGGAAAGGTGCACAGTCTCTTGTTGGAAGGATTTGCAAGAATCCTGGTATGAGCTCAGTCTTTAAAGATTTGAGAGACATCTACTTTAAAATTGTTTCAAAGGGGAAATATACATTTTTTAATTTGAAAAAAAAAGTGTAGCACATATAACACTATATTGTGAGTTTTGTAGAGATTCAGGGATTTATTGTCCTTTAATCAGAAAGGATCTCATTAAGGATTGAGATTTACTGTTTTTATTGAGTCAGACTTATGTCTATAAATCTGTTGATGTATTAGTTTCCTCTTATTGGAGAACTTTCTCTATTCTTTTTGCTTCATTCATTTTTTCATTTGAGTTTTAAAATTCTTATGTACATTAACATGTATGATTTTTATATTTTTATGTAACAATTAAAAAAAAATTCCATTCTAGTTACTGAGAAATGCACATGAAGAGTTTTTTGCCACCCCCACAGAAACTTGTGATCCAGTTAAAAGGAAGACATACTTAATTCTGACCATTAAAGTTAGGATCCCTGTGTATTTTTAATTAACAATATATACCAAACGAGTTCAAAGTTTGGGAGGTGTTTACTATCAATATTTCAGGGAAGACTTCTTTATGAGCTTAGAATGAAAGGATAGGCGTTTTGTTTTTGATTTTGGTTTTGAACTGTCTTATTTGCTATGTTGCCCAGTCTGGTCTCAAACTTGTGGGCCCAAGTAATCTTCCCACCTCTGTCTTCTGTGTAACTGAGGCTATAGGAAATTTGTTTAGTTTTTCTTTCCTATTTTGTCAGGATATAGCACCAGGCCCCAGCAAGCTACTGCCTGCAGATTACCCATTTGCTTTTGTAAATAAAGTTTTGTTGGAACAAAACCCATACCCTTTAATTTGTATGTATGGTCTATGGATGCTTTCATGCTGTTGTGACAGGGTGGAATAATTACAGCAGACACCATAGAGACCACAGTGACCACAAACCTGAAATACTTACCATCTGATGGACTACTATATTAGAACAGTGCAGAAAATTTTAAAGGCTGGGAAATTAAGCCTTTGTAAACTTTCCAGGTCTCCATTTTCTTTGTTAAGTCATTCTTGGAACCATTCTTTTGGCCCCCATCAAAAGACATTCATCAATCCAGTCAGCTTACTTAAGGGTCTGATATGTGGAAGGCACTGAGGATAGATACAGTGACCAAAAAAGCTATAGGTTCTTTTCTAGTGATATTTACATGCTAATGTCTGTGTGTAGGGCAGATATAGCTGAAATATTCAGTATCATTAGTTGATTACAGGAAAAAGTGCTACAGAGGATAATTACAAAGTGAAAATGTATTAATGGAAGGCCTGGTCTAGTGTGGATATTAGTTAAGCCTTTTTCAACAGGAAATGATATTTGGGCTAAGTTAGCTGAGGGATAAATTAGGTTAGAAAAGATGCATGCAGTTGGAAGAATGTTGTATGTTTTAGGAAAGGGTAGTAAGAATTGTTCAGTATTTGAGGAACTATGAGAAGGCCAGGATAGTCTGAGCACTGATACAAGAGATGGGTGGCAGGTTAGGAGCTGTCAGACACAGCTTTTACAGAGTTGGCAAGATTTGGATCTTTGTCCTGTAAACTGAGGGCAAGTTATTAAAGGATGTTCGGGGGAGGAAGGGATGTAATAATTTGGTTTACATGTTTAAAATGATCTGTGTGAAAGATAGAATTAGAGGGAAGGTAGACAGGATGCTGGAAGCTACTTTTCAGGTGAGGGGCTAATGCCAAGGTGATGGCAGTGGACATCTAGAGGAGAGGGCAGTTTTGAAAATGGTTAGAGGAGGGTACAATTTACTAAATTCTATACTTGATTGACTGTGGGAAAAAAAAATCCAGGTCCTCACTTTTAGAAGTTATACCAGTGTTTCTGCTGTGATTCATTGTGCTTAATTTTCCTAAATTGCCAGTTTGACTTGTTACTATTCTGTTAGATTTCCTATTCTATTTCCCTCCCCACATCTTGAGTTTGGCTTTCTTTTCTCCACTGTTCTCACAGTTAATCTAGTCATTTTTAATCTCTAGCTCCTATTGCATGTCTTGAATATAGTTGGAACATTCTTATCTCTCTCCTTGCACCTATTTAGGTTTCTGTCACTAAGATCTCAGTTAATACTTGTTGAAGTGGGTGCCTTTAAGACCTGATAAATAAATAGAAACATTTAAACTAGAGATAGTGTTTATTGCTGTCCAATATATTCCATACATATTGTGACATAGCCTCTTTACATAGTAAGTTCCTAAGATATCACATGTCATAATAGCAAGCTGCAAGTAACTAAAAATGTGATGTTAGCGTAGATGGGTTAGTGGAGGGACGGCTTACAGAAAGTTGAGACGGTACTAATATAGGTAAATTAAAATCTCAAACTGATATCAGTACTTCCAGCTATGCTTTAACAAAGAATCATAGAACTTGAAAGAATAGAAGGGATCTACTTGAACTCAGTTGTTTCAGATAAAGGAATCCAATGAGATGAGGAAACCAAGTCTTTCTGAACACTTTTTTTTTTTTTTTTTTTGGCCAGACTAGTGATTGTCAATGTATATGTGATTATCAGTATGGGTTTACTTTGTCCTGTTATATAATTTAATGTTTAAAAAAGTTTAAAATTTATAAAATATAGTTGTCATGACCCTTTAAGCCTAATTATTTATTTTTTCATTTAATATTAATGTATTTTATAGATTAAATATATTACAATATGCAGTTCAATTCAGTAATTACTTTTTAAGCTTTTACTGTGTTTCAGTTATGCTGTTTACAAGGAGGCTAAGAGAAAGCTCTCTTTATCATTAATGAGCTCAAAGTGTAGTATGATAAGCAGACATAAACAGATGATCATAGAGTGGATTTGTTACTGGTATGTTATGATTAGTATGCATGCAGTCTTGAAATTGTGGTGTGTGTGAGAGAGAGAGTGAGTGAGAAAGGGAAGGAGGGAAAGTGAGAGCTCAGAAGATGTCAAAGAGAAAATGACATTTGAATTATGAATACAAAACGACTTAATGGCCAAGGAAATGAGAAGGAGAACATTTAACCATAGGGAACAGCATGCAGAGTAGCACAATGTTTGGGAGGAATGTAAGCATCACTGAGTGTATAAAGAGGCAGAAAGTCGTTGGAATAAAGCTATGGTGGAAAGGAAGGACAATCTAGTATCTCAAATTGAAAGGACAAATGATACAAATCAGATTTTTAAAATAATATAAAAGACTGATACAGTATTAAATTATATTGATATTACTGTTTCGAATCTTCACACATACTTCCAGTAACTTGTGAGACCACACTATTTTCTTTCATGAATATGGAGTTGATTAGAGAGTTTTCTGCTAGCCTGTGTTTCAGAAAAAAAAGTTAATGAACTTAAAAGTAATTTGAACAAAAAGAGTAATTTGTTTATTATCATGTCCCTATTATGTAGTCTCAAAGTATCTGCTCTCAAGATACTTACTAATTATTAAGGGAAAAATAACTGCATTAAAGAAACCTACCAGACAACACCCTAATCAAGTGAACAAAATTAACATCAGTGGTGGAACAAACTAAAATCATGCACTTCCTAACAGGATGCACTTGAAAATATCATTACCTTAAAAGTAATTTGAACAAAAAGAATAATTTGTTTATTATCCTCTCCCTTTTTTATAGCACAGTACCTGGAATAGAGTAGATGTGTATTAGTAATATTTGTGGAAATAATTTGAATTCTATGAGTTGGATTAAAATAAATAGTATAACTTGTTAATGAGGATACTTAAGCTAGAAGCTAAATGTTTTTAATTATTTGGATTAATTTTTAGGAGTTAGTGGGATTGCTATTCTAGCCTGAATGAATAATTAAACATTTCAACTCAGGCTCTTCTAGTTTACTGTCTTATGTTGATGAAAGCAAAACCCAGAATGTATTGCTTTCAGTCTCTTAATTTTTTTTAAATACTTATTTTTTAGTTTTAGGTGGACACAATGTCTTTATTTTATTTTTATGTGGTGCTGAGGATCGAACCCAGCGCCCCGCGCATGCTAGGCGAGCATGCTACCACTTGAGCCACATCCCCAGCCCTCTCTTAAATTTTTAGTGACAGTACGCAGAAACTGCCAACTTGGTAGTTTAAGTTGGGTTGCATGAAGGCATAGATGGAAAGCTGATCTGTGGAAGCTCTTTGTCAACAAGTATATGATGTGCTAGGAAACAGCATGAGAGCATTAGACCAGCCATCAGGAAACCCAGATTTTAGCCTTTACTCTTTAATTGGTGTTTCACATGTTCTTTCCTCATGAGAAGTTACATCAAGTGAGTGGAGACTTCCCAGCTCTGATGTTCTATTTATTTTTTTTCCTTATTTGTTCTGGAGTTTGACATAGTGTCTATTTTCTTGTTTTTATCCCTGGAAGAAATGAGGATATTTGTTTTAAAAATAAATTCCCTCTTGAAAATTTTTAATTTCCTAAAATTAGGAATTAGTTTGATCAGTTAATTAAATCATTTGATTAACACGTATTTATTTTTGAGCTCTTTATTAGTGCTTAATAAGCTTTTTTGCTAACCTGAACGTGATAAATAAGAACTCTTGTTTTTGTCCAAAAGGTTGAATATATGGTATATCATGAATTTTTGTTTTGTTTAGCTTTTTATTTTGAACTAATTTTATACTTAAATATTTCAAAAAATAGAATTCCAGTGTACCTTTCACTCATTCATCTCCTAATGTTAGTATGTTACATAACCATAATACAGTGATCAAACTCAGGAAATTAAGTAAGTAATTATATTAAGTAAATATAGTACTAAGTTATATGGAAACTTTATTTAAATTTTGCCAGTTTCCCTCTATGGTCTTTTTGAAATATGGTCCATAATCTAATCCAGGACCCCCACTTGTGTTTGGATATCCTGTTCCCTTATTCCTCTAGCAATTCCTCTAACAATTCTCTTTCTTGTTCTTTCACAACCTTGATACAAGAGTACAGATCTACTGTGTTTTAGAATGACCTTCAATGGTTTTGTGTGAATGTGCATTGTAATTATACATTTTTGGCAGTAATACAATAAAAATGATATTTTCAAGTGCATCCTTTTAGGAAGTGCATGATTTTAGTTTGTTCCACCATTGATGTTAATTTTGTTCACTTGATGAAGGTGGTGTCTGGTGGGTTTCTTTATTGCTGTTATTTTGCCCTTATTAACTAGTAAGTATCTTGAGAGCAGATACTTTGAGACTACATATTCTGTTTTTTACAGTTGTGCCCATTTTAGCATTTATTGAATCTTTATTAAAGAAGGGTTGTCCCTCCCTCTCTTTCTCTCCTTCCTTTCTTCCATTTATCCATCAAAAATGGGTTATATCAGTATATGGGTTCATTGATATTAGTTTGTACATATTATCAATCATTATTATTTATTTTATTGCTGAGATTATTCCAAATTTGGCTATTAGTATTGGCTTCTGTATCTTTCTGGCTTGGCCCATTATTTTTTAAACACTCTCTTATTTTCATGCACAAGATATTACAGACTCATCTTGTGTTGTTGCTGCCTCAGCTCTTGAAGCATTATTTCTTCAAGGAAGAATTTTGTTAGAGAATGAGATTTAGAAATCAAAATCTAGGGGATAGGTGTGCTTGTTGCTTCTAGGATGTAATTACTTTTAATATTAATGGCAGACAGGGCTAAGAATTTAATCTATATTTGTTTCTGTATCCATCTGAATGTATACACTGAAGATCTAAATAGTTTATACTGAGGCCTTTGACTCCAGTTCAACACCGGAGTGTTTGTTTTAGCCTTTTCTCTTTCCTTATTTATAACCCTTTTCTCAGAAAAATGAGACACCTGGTTATCAACCACAATATTTTACTTTGTGTGTGTGTGTGTGTGTGTATGTGAATTATAGAATAAAATATATAATGATGTGTGTTATATACGTGCATATGTATTAGGATTATAGTATACATTTACACACAGTTTTAGGGTCAGTTTGTTAATTTAATACCACATGAAAAATAAATTTATTAACATGATTTATTTATCATTTTTTGGGGGGGGGGACTGGGGATTGAACCCATGGATGCTAAACCACTGAACCACATCCCTAGTACCCCTCTCCCCATTTTTTTTTTTTTTTTGAGACAGGGTCTCACTAAGTTGCTTAGGGACTTGCTAAATTCCTGAGTATGGCCTTGAATTAGTGACCCTCCTCCCTCAGCCTCCCAAGCCCCTCGAGTTACTGTTGTACAACACAGTGCCTGACTATCATTTTTAAACATTAACCTTACGGTATACAGTTGAAGTACTGTTTTCCAAGTTTATTCACATTCTTTTAGTTTTCATCCCCTTAAGTGTGGTTGCTATTCATTTGTAATAAAAGTTTCATTTTTTCCTGCTTATATTTTATTTTTGTTTCCCTTCACCTCAGGATTCATTTTGAGTATATATTAAGTTCATATCATTTCATAGAGATCTTAATCTTCTCACACAGCTGTTTACTGCCTTATTTTGTAGATATACATTGTTTATTCAGTTACTTGCCTAACAATGAACATCAGGATTATTTCCAATATTTTGATAATAAAAACTGCTGCAATGATTATCCTAATACATATTTAATTCTATAATTTAGATAAAGAAACACTTTTGTTAACTTGTATCATACCTGCTTCTACTATTCGATTGTTGAGAAACTTACACATATCAAAGTGCTAATCAGTATTACAATATGATGGTTGCTACCCCTGATATTCTGTTTCTTAGAACATACCAATCACCTTCAACTCATCCATAATTTACTGACAAATTTCAGGGGGCTATAATTAATATATTTCTGGGATTACTTTAATCTACACATAAATTTTGCCTCATTATAGTTTTATTACCATTCCTCCTTCACCCCCCAAATGTATAATGTCCCTAAAAGATGTAAAACTCTGCAATGTAACAGAACAAAAGTAATGCTTGTTTAAATGTATTTCTGAAACTCTATTTGATAAACAATGAGTCTGGTGAGACTGTGCTCAGTTTTAAGTGGGCACTCACTGATGTATGTAAGTAACTGGTTTAAGGACAGAAAATTGAATTAAAAAGAAGGAAATTCTAGCTGCTGAAGGAATCAGGGCCACTTAATACATTCATTTTCTATTTTCCAGCAGAAGGACCATGGTATAACACTAATACACTTGGCATTTCCATTTGTTAAACATACTTGTGTGAGAAACATGCTCACATACCCAAATCCAAAGAATGGGTATGGAGACATGAGAAACAGTGGATGTGAACAGGTGTGTGGTGGTCAGGCATACCTAGAGTGATCAGAATTTTATCCCCTATTGTACAAGATCCCTCCCCTGGTTCCTCATTGGCTGAATATTATGGGGTACACCATCTTCCCAGATATCATCTAGGTCTTACTATCTCCTGTTGGATCAAACAAATGAACAACTAACAAACCTTTAATTGTTTTCACCTCCTTTTGTTCTCTTGTGGCAGAAAGCCCTTCTTGGAATGAGTGCATTTTGGCACATATGCAGTTATTCTTTACCTTGGTTACTATTTATAACAGATATTTCTATCTCTGTTGATTAGACTGACCTGTTCCCCATCTCTTGTTTGTCAAGGGTCTGTTCAGGTGCATGGACTTTGAATCTGCCACATCTGCAGGCTATGGTGCTATTGTGTGAATTAACTGCTTGTAATTTTCCACTGTGCTTTATTTCTCCTCTGGCTGCTTTTCTTTTTTTTTTCTTTTTGTATTATTAGTTGTTCAAAACATTACATAGCTCTTGACATATCATATTTCATACATTTGATTCAAGTGGGTTATGAACTCCCGTTTTTCCCCCGTATACAGATTGCAGAATCACATCGGTTACACATCCACGTTTTTACATACTGCCATACTAATGTCTGTTGTATTCTGCTGCCTTTCCTATCCTCTACTATCCCCTCTCCCCTCCCCTCCCCTCCCATCTTCTCTCTCTACCCCATCTACTGTATTTCATTTCTCTCCCTTGTTTTTTTTTTTTTCCACTTTCCCCTCACTTCCTCTTATATGTAATTTTGTATAACAATGAGGGTCTCTTTCCATTTCCATGCAGTTTCCCTTCTCTCTCCCTTTCCCTCCCACCTCTCGTCCCTGTTTAATGTTAATCTTCTCATGCTCTTCCTCCCTGCTCTGTTCTTAGTTGCTCTCCTTATATCAAAGATGACATTTGGCATTTTTTTTTTTTAGGGATTGGCTAGCTTCACTTAGCATAATCTGCTCTAGTGCCATCCATTTCCCTGCAAATGCCATGATTTTGTCATATATTCCCAGTAGTTTTATATTTAAAGCTAAATACTATATTCTGAAAAATGGGCCCTCAGATTTTTTATTTCTCACTCTTGTTAACTCTAAATCACTTACTGTTATAGTCAGTCAGTGTGGCTAAAATCATTAATTTGTAACTTGTAAAGGCTTCAGTGAAGTGAAGCTTTTTTGGGGCGGAGAGGAGGGGATGGTACTAGGGATTGAACCCAGAAGCATTTCCCCACTGAGCTACATCACAGCCGCCTTTTTTATTTTTTTGGGATAAGGTCTTGCTAAGTTGCCGAGATTGCCCTCAGACTTTTGAGGCTTATTACCCTCCCCTGTAAAGTAAATTTTAAAAAGGCTTAAGTACAGTTCAAACAGAATTTGATTGGGCTTATTGCTCAGTCCACAACATAATGACTGACAGCCATTAGAAGTCCCACCAGTTATACCCCAACTCTTCTCTTTCCTTTTCAGGTGTTACTGGTGCTTACATGTTGGCCTGTTTTTCTTCCAACCTCCTGGGACACACCAATGAAATAAGGAAACTAATTTTTAAACTATAAGAAGTATAGGCAATGGGAATGGTACTGAATCTAAAGCAGTACAAACAGAAATAAGCTTTTTTATTAAAGAATTTGAGGAACAGTATACATTTTCTCTTGCTATTATAACGAATTACCACAAATATACTGATTTAAAATAACACAAACTTGTTTATCTTATTATCTTGTAGTAGTTAAACACAGGTCATAGTATGTATAGTCCTGGAGCCTCTAGGGGAGAATCCATTGACTTAAGTTTGGCTCTTGGCCTCCTTTTTCCAGCATCAGAGATACAACACAGCATCTCTTTCACTTTCTCCGGACTTTTCTGCCTCCCTCTTCATAACCTGCCCAGATGAACCAGGATAATATTCCTATTTTAAAGGTAGTTGACAGGGAACCAATATTACATCTGCAAACTTAATTTCCTATTTCCATGCAACTGAATATATTTATAGATTCCAGGGATTATTTTGCTTATCAGGAAAATTACTTTCATTTCTGTGGAACTCTTAATGTTTTTATTATAGTAGAATTTTAAATATATTTTGTTGGAAATTATAATTTTATCATGTAAATTCCAAAATGAAGTACTATTTCTTCCTGTCTTTTCAAAGAAGTATTTTGGACTCAGGTTTCCACTCTTTCCTATTAATTTCTTCCCTTAAGGGCTCAAATTTTCCTAAAATTTATATGCAGCTTTTAAATCTTATTTATGGGATTCCTGGGTGTTTCAGGTAGGTTTGTTCTTAGAAAGAATGGGAGTACATCTAAGAGCATTTCTTTAGAGCAGAAGATAAATTTGCAAAGAACTGAGTTATAGCTGAAATCTTCCCTTTGTAGTTAATAATTCACAGAGAATACAGTAATGACTTTTTTAAAATGAATATTTTGTTTCATTGGGTATTCTTTGTAAAAAAAAAAATTGTGTAGACACATTAAGGAGCCTTTTTGTTCTGTTTGTTGGCCTGAAAACATGTTCTTTGATAAGGAAATTTTTTCTGTATGATGCCTGAATTGAGGCATTTTATAAGCTGCTTTAAAATTGTTCACTCTAACCACATCTGACCATTTGAGTTTTCTTTAGTGTTAGATCAACTGCTTCAACCTATTTTTCAGGAAGAGTTTTAAAGTAATACTATAAATGCAGTCTCTCGGGGAGAAAGTTTTAGCTGTCACAGTAGGAGCAGGAGACAAATAAGAATATTGGATTAGATGTCACTGGGGAAGTGTGTTAGTCTGTATTTATTTATTTGTATTCATTAAAATATGTTTTGGATACCAACCAAGTAATGATTATTAAGTAAGATAATAGTGTTTTCTAACTCTTTTTAAGTAGGAAATTTGTTCTGTTATCCTTTTCAAATCTGGAAAAGTTTATATTTAATTATTATATCTTCTCCATTTTTTATGCCCTTTTTCTAAAATTTCTCATAGTTATTACTTATTAAATCTCCATTGAGTCTTCTCTTTTCTCTCCCATTGTTTTAAAAAACCTTAAATTTTTTTTTGATTTTTGTTTCATTGAAAGAGTCTTTAGAGTCCCCCCCCCCCCACCACCACCACCACCGGCAATTTTTTTGTTAAATTTCAGAACCTGCCAACCTCAGAATAGTTTCAGATATAGGCAGACCTACAGAGGAAAGTCATGGGGCTGTGCTGTACCAATTCCCTAGCTTTGATAATGATCAAATCATGGTCTCATAAAATTTATATCCTTATTTATTCATTCCTTTCCTTCAACTGGGATTAATTTGAGCAATTTGTAAATGTCCTTATCATCATATATGTAGCATAAAATATTTATATATGTGTACATATAAATTTATATGTAAATATTTTAAATATTTTGCATGTCTTATTAATAGATTATTCTTGTTGAGACATAACTACAGTTCCATTATTGTACCTATAAAAAATGGACAATAATTTCTTGATAACCTAGTAAGGAGTTTTTTTAAAGTAAGCTTTGATTTTATAACAGTTTTTGAATTAGAGTAGGATTTATACAAGTGAAAAGAAAAGAGACAGTTCCTACAGGGTGAGAGGGGATCTGATAGGGATTGCCACTCAAGTATGCTAGTCTAGAGGCATTCATCAGTATCTATGAGTCTATAGCCTTCACTCAGTTCCATGTCTCCTCACTTTTTCCTGCCTCCCTGGGACAAAGGAATTGACTGACATGTTTGGAATGTTTCTACAGGTTAACTTCATGGAGTGGCCTTTACATTTAAAAAGTTCTAAATGGGGCCCATTACCTATCCTATCTTATTCACAAAGGTAACATAGCTTTTCTCCTATTTAAAAAGTTTTGTAGTAGCGAATTTTACATTTTTGTTGGTGACACACAGAGTTAATTTTTGTGTAATGACTGTGTTTTGTGTTTGGGGGGGTATCTTTTTTGCACATATTTTTGTCTGAGTTCCAAGTGTATTTGTTGAAAAGACTAACCTTTCTGTAGTGAATTATCTATGTTCCTTTGTCAAAATTTATGTATTAAGTGTATTTATGTGGGTCTATTTCTGAGCTCTGTTTTCTCTTTCATTGATCTGGGCATCTTTTCTTTTTGCCAATAATGTGGTGTCTTGATTACTGTCTTATTTTATCTTATAGAATGTATTCTGTTGTGTAATAAAGAATTCAGTTAACATACTTCCCCTCCCAGTTCCTGTGTGGGAGCCTCTACATCTTTGGAATTCTGGAGTGGGGGGAATTCTGTCTTTGGGGGTTGGGATGGGGAATTCTGGGGAATTCTGCTAGTTTATATTAATTTGACCAGGTTTTGGTAAATATTGTGAT
This sequence comes from Marmota monax, assembly GCF_021218885.2. NCBI lineage: Eukaryota > Metazoa > Chordata > Mammalia > Rodentia > Sciuridae > Marmota > Marmota monax. The sequence goes on from NW_026692881.1 coordinate 3,721,649, forward strand.
TTTGGGGGCTCATTTTTTATAGGTGCCTCCTGTAATCATACTGCTGTAAAATCAAGCAATCTGAGAAACCTTATCAGATTTTCTGTCTGGCTTCCCTTATGGGTCATAATTATGCTAAAAATAAATTAGAGTTATTGATAAGAAAAACAAGTGATGGGGAAGGGCTGGGGGAGACAGAAGTGGGAGAGCCAATGAATTCATCAGGGATTGATGTTAAAGAAAAGGAATGGATGTGTCAGACACTGATAGGGTTGAAACAAAGGTCTTAATGCAGCAATGTTGGATAAACCAGTGGGAATCTCTGCTGGTCCTGAATATGAGAGGGCATAAATAAGTCAGTTCTGTTTGGAGGAATTGTAAAAGCTTGAAGGAAAAGATGAAAATGAGAAATCTGATGTGGAATCACCTGGGAACAGTGATCAGTAAATTAATTAAAATGAAGATAGACAGAAGGACCCGAGTCTGTGACTTTTACCTCTCCCACTCTAAAGCTTAAGTACATGGGTGGGTAATATGGTCATGGGATATAGATAGCCATTTCTGAGACTCCATGACAGAGGAGCTCCATATACTTTGGTATCAAACCTGTTGGTGAAGGTTTAACTAGGGAAACTAGTAGTCTGAAAGAATAGTAGAACCAGGGATGGTGACGCAAGCCTATAATTCCAGATAATTGGTAATCTGAGGCAGGAGGATCACAAGCTCAAAGCCAGACTCAGCAATTTAGGAAGGCCTTAAGCAACTTAGTGAGACCCTGTCTCAAAATCAAAAAAGGGATGGGATGTAGCTCAATGGTTAAGCACCCCTGGATTCAATCCCTAGTACCTTCCCCACCCAAAATAATAATGGCAAAAATGCAGAAGGTGATGTGGTGATGGGGTTAAAATGAAAGTTGGGATGAAAATTGAAATGTTTAAACAGGCTTCATATGAAGTGGTTGGTTTCCTTTACTTAAAAATGTTCTATGGAAAAGTATGTTATAGCTGATTGGGAAATAATCTACAACCCAGCGTTGTAAAACCAAAACCTGTTGGTGAGGTGTTAATACAGACTACTGTTTGGAATATTAAGGTTGATGAAATTATCATTCTGTAAAATTGCAGAATTACAATACCTTCACAACAATATAAGTACTAATTAATTTTCACAAGTTTAAGTTTTTATGTTTGAATGAAATTTATATAACATAAAAATCACCCATATAAAAGTGAACATTATAGTGGCATTTTATACATCCCCAATATTGTATAACCATAATCCCTATCTAGTCCATAAAATTTTCATCACTACAAAGTAAACCTCATCTTCATTAATTGCTTCCTCCAGTACGACCCTTGCCCACATCCCCAAGCTTTTGGAAACCACCAGTCTGCTTTCTGCCCCTATGGATTTACATATTTTGAATATTTTATAAAAATATAAAATAAAAGTGGAATAATGCAATGTGTGATCTGTTGTATCTGGCTTATTTTGCTTATAATAAGGTTTTTGAAATTTATCCAGATTGTAGCATGTGTCAACAGTTCTGTCTAAAGCTGAATAATATCCTATTATATGTACATACCTAAACTTTTTATGGGCATATGAGTTGTTTCTACCTTTTAGCTATTGTGAATAGTGTTGCTAGGAACATGCATGTATATTCATTTGTTTGACTATCTTATTTTAAATTGGAGCAGGAGTATGTATTTAGAAATAAGACTGCTGAGACATATTGTAATTCTGTGTTCAACTTTTTGAGGAGTTGCCAAAGTGTTTTCCACAAGAGTTGAATCACTTTCCATTTCTACCCACAATATATAAACATTCACATTTCCCCATATCCTGGACAATGTTCCCCCCACCTTTTTAATTAGTTATCTTACTGGATGCTAAGTGGTATTTTGTTGTGGGCTTGAATTTTATTTCCCAGTTTAAAAATAGTGTCAGGCATTATTTTCATGTGCTTTTTGCTCATTTGTATGTCTTCTTCAGAGAAATGTCTGTTCAAGTACTTCGTCTGTTTTTAAGTTGGATTGTTCATATTTTTGTTGTTGAGTTGTGAGAGTTCTTTATATTTTGTGGATATTAGACTATCAAGTGATATTATTTGCAAATATCTTCTGCCGTCTGTAGGATTTTTCTTAAAAAAAAGTACACAAAAGTACACAAAAGTTTTTAATTTTCAAAAAGTCTACTTTATTATTTATGCTCCTGATTTCATGTCTGAGAATTAATTATCAAATCTAAGGTCATGAAGATTTACCCTTATATTTTCTTCTAAGAGTTTCATGTTTTAGTTTTTACATTCATTTTATGTTTTTGTGTATGGTGTAAGATGATGTAACTGCATTCTTTTGTCATTGGTTGACAGTTTTTTTCTTTCCGTAATTAAAAAAAAAATGCTGTTGCACTGCCTTCTGGACTTTTCTGATGACAACTTAGCTGTTACTGTGGATCCCTTGCACATGATACATTGCTTCTCCCTTTCAGTGTTTTCACTTTGGCAATTTGAATAATGTCTTGGCGTTGCTGTCTTTATATCAGTATCATTTTTTTTGAGCTTTTTCAATGTGTACATTCATTCCCTTTTTTTCAAGGTTGGGGAGTTTTGAACTATTATTTCTTTAAGTATTCTTTCTAACCCTTTCTCATTCTTCCCTCCTTCTGAAATTCTCTTTATGCATGTTAGTATAATTGATTGTATCCCAAAAGTTTAATTTAAAACAGCATAAAAATTTAAGGATATGTATTTTAGACTTAATTAATAAAAACAATAAGAAGTTATAATTCTTTTTATTTGAAAAGTTCAGTAAAATTAATAAACCTTTAGCAAGACTGACGAAAGCAGAGTGAAACACAGATTACAAGATTGAAGGAGAAGGATATTTCTGTAGACCTCTCATATATTGAAAATAAGAGAATTTTGAGCAACTCTAAGTACATTTGACTTAATGTGAACAGACCAATTCTTTAAACACCCATTCTATTAAAATTTACCAAGAAAAAAATAGATAAATAGCCATATAACCATTAAATAAATGGCACTGCAGAAAAAAGTTTTTTCCTTGTTCACCTGGTTTCACTATTTAATAGTTAATGAAAAAATAATGTCAATTCTACAGTCTTTCCCAGAAAATAGAAAAGGCAAAAATATTCTCAACTTGCTTTACAAAGCCAGTATTTACCTGATACTTGAACGAGAGAAAGATATTATATGGGTGATTGGTGTGGGGGGAGTAATGACCAATATTCCTCATTAATGTAAACATTAAACCTAATCTTTGCACATTGAAATCAAGAATATATAAAAACAAAGTGAATTAGAAAGACTGTTTTCACATATATTTTTCCTGGAAATATAAAACTGGCTCAGTATTTAAATATCAGTTAGTATAACCCACCACATTAGCAGTAGGAAAAAACACATTCTATCAACAGATAATTGGCAAAATAACATCTTTGGCTTAACCCAAACTACCAGTGGAAGAGAACTTTCTCAACCTTGTTAAAGGACATCTCCAAACCCCCTACAATTGTTATTGTACTTGATGTGGAAATGTTAAATGCTTTTTCCTCCTAAATTTGGGAACAAAGCAAACATATTCACTCCACTTTTAACATAGTTTTGTATTTCTTAATCAGGGGGACATATCCTGAGAAGTGCATTGTTAGGTGATTTTGTTGTTATTTTGGGGTAGACATCATACATAGAGTGTGTTTATACAAATAAGGATGGCTACAATGTTACCAGGCAATACTATCTTATGGGACCACAATTTGCATATAGGCTTTGTGTGAACCAAAATGTCTTATGTAGCACATGCCTGTAAAACAATTCAGTAAGTCAAGAGAAAGAAATGAAAGGCATATTTATTTTCAGATACAATATGATCTACATAATAAATCCTGTGGAACCTACAAGAATATTCCCATAACTAATAAGTGAGTTGAGCAGTTTCACAAGATACAAAGTGAATACACAAAATTTTTATTTCTCTCTATATAACTAGTTAGAAACTGGATTCATAAAATAATATTGTTTATAATATCTTCAATATTACTTAGGTATAAATCTTAACATATGTAGGATATATTGAAGACTATAAGGAGCTGACGGTAGTAATTAAAGGAGAACTAAATGGATCATGCGGTGTTTGTGGATTGGAACATGTAGTGATGCTATCATTCCAACCTAATGTAATTTATATATTTAATTCATTACTCATCAAAATCCCAGCAGCATTTTTAATTTTGTGTTTATAGACAAATTCTAAAATATAAAAGACAAACAAATTAGAATAAACATTTTGTAAAAAATGGAACAAAGTTGAAGGAATTACCCTACTTCATTTTAAAGCTATAGCAAATGAAGACATGCAGTATAGGCAAAGGGATGGTCAGGCAAATCATTGGAACATATTAGAGACTCTAGAAAAGAAAGGGAATCATACAAATATAGCTGGCTCATCTTTGCCTGAGTTGCAAAAGCAATTCAGTGGAGAAACATTTCAACAAGTGATGTTGGAACTATTGACATGTTAAAACAAACAGTAAAGAAAGAATCTTGACTAGAGCTTTACATGTTATACAAAGATTATCCCCAAACGAATCTGAGATGTAATTGTGAAGTATAAAACTAGAGTACTTAGGAGAAAACATAAAAAATCTTTATAACCTGGAGGTTAGATGGAAAGTTATTAGATATTATACCAAAAAGCCTAGTTATTAAAAAGGTAATTGGATGTCATCAAATTAATAACATTTGCTTTACCAAAGACACCATCAAGGAAAATTTTAAAAAAACTACAAACTGGGAGGAAATATTTGGGAATCATATACCTACCAAAAGACTTATTCAGAATGTTTAAAAGGTTCTTAAAAGTAAACACTATATAAACAGACAGTACAAATAAAAATGTATCTACAGGTTTGAACAGATAGTTCACTAAAAAGGATGTAAGGATGAGAAATAAGTGTGTCAAAATTTGCTCAAACATCATTAGCAAATTCAGACCACACTGAGACACATCTGAACAATTATTAGAATAACTAAAGTAAAGATTAAATATTAAGTTTTGGTGAGGATGTTGAGCAACTGGATATCTCATTCTTTGCTGACTGGCATGCAAAATGTTACAGCAACTCTGAGAAATGGCCTGGAAGTTTCTTAAGATGTAAATACACACTCATTATATTATCCAGTAGTATTTATCCTAGAGAAAAGAGAACTTAGATTTACACAAAAACTTGTACATAAATATTTTTAGTAGATTTATTTATTCATTTGTGCATTCATTCATCCGTTTTTAATTTAATTTTTTATTTTACTTTGAGACATGGTCTTGCTGAGTTGCTGAGGCTAGCTTTGAACTTGCAATCCTCTTGCCTCAACCTCCCAAATGGCTGCGATTCCAAGTGTATGCCAGTTGCACAGCTAATAGTTTGATTTACAATAGCTAAAAATGGAGAAAGAATCAAAGTGTCCTTAAGTGAGTAAATGGATACATAGACTGATGTATCCTATGAAGTAGAATACTACTTAGAAAGGAACCAATTGTTGATATTTTAAACAATTTAGATGCATCTTAAAGTCATTATACTGAGTGAAAGAAGCTATGCATAAGGTTGCACACTGTATGATTCTGTTTATATGACATTCTTTTTATCTTTTTTTTTCTTTTTTAGTTATAGGTGGACACAATACCTTTATTTTGTTCATTTATTTTTTGTGGTGCTGAGGATAGAACCCAGTGCCTCATATGTGCGAGGCAAGTGCTCTACTGCTGAGCCATAGCCCCAGCCCCTTATATGACATTCTTTAATTAGTGTTTCATAGAGGTTATAGAAGAGGGTATAACTATAACTGACTATTATGGGGGACTTTTTGAGTGAAGAAACTGTTCTGTAATCCGAATTGTCTTGGTATTTACATAGATCTATAATTAATTAAAATTAATAAAGTGTACCTAAAAATTGCTTTTATGGTATAATTAAACTAGTGGTGGTGTCATTCATTTGCCAAAACATATAGGCTTTCTGCAAAGTAAAGTGTAGGAGAAATGTCTGAAGCACTGATGAACCATCTCATAGTTTACTATATTTGAATAGAAATACATTCTCAGACCAAGGGAATTCTATGGTAATTCTGCTAGTAAATGCTCAGTTGATTAATTCCATTGAGGCTGATGGGAGCCTCTAGAAGCCAGAGAATATACACTTCAGTTTTCATTGTCATGCTGTCAGCTGATAATTGGGTTCCAAAACTGTATGTTAACATTTTTCTACCAGATCTGACCTTTTTTATTATTTTTTAGTTCCCATCATTGTATATTTATTTGTTTTATTTCATTTTTTTCAACTTTATTTAATTTAGACTTCCTTTTTTCAGCTTTATTTCAGTTAACATGCATCATGTATCTGTTTCTCAAGCCAGGAACTAAGAAATTGTCAATGACTCTTGCTTACTTCTCAGTAACTCTTGTCCTATAGATTCTAACTCCTTAGTATGTTTCAGAACAGATTCTTATTTTTTATTCTTATCAGCACTGATTAAATCATCATGTCACATGGATTCTAGAATGGCCACAAAACTATTTTTTTTCTGTTCAACTTAAATTCATTCTCTGCACTGCAGCTAGAATGATATTTCTTTAATATAAATATAAATCTCAAATTTATATTTATATTTATATTAATTTAATATAAATCTCAATTTGTCACTACTTAAAAGTCTTCAGTCTTGTTTACCTGGGTATATCCAATATCCCAGAATATTTTTTTTTATATATTGGTGTTTTATTTGTCAAAATTTCGAGAGGATTTTTTTTGTGTTTGATTAGCAGAATCAATCCCAACTCTTTCTAACACTGATTTGATATCTAGACTAGTGTTGAATCATGATGTCAAGAGAGTATCTGAAGAGATTTATTTTTCTCAGTTTCTAGGAAGAACAGGGCAAGCACCCAAGTTGATCTAGAATGGCTTGTGTGAAGGGAGGGGCATGGGTGGCTCTGGTTTTTATTGTGGATAGGGGTGGACCAGGTTGAGGGTTCCCACTTGCACAATGGGGTTGCATGAGTTGAATTTTCCTGCTGTTGTCAAGGGAGGAAAACTATCCGACATGAATTTTTTAAAATTTTATTTTTTAGTTGTAGTGGATACAATATCTTTATTTCATTTTTATGTGGTGGTGAGGATCAAACCCAGTGCCTCATTCATGCTAGGCGAGTACTACACCACTGAGCCACAACCCCAGCCCCCAACATGAATTTTTACTATTAAATAAAACTAATAAAATCACTTTGATTGTATTACAGAAGAATGTAAACACATTATCTGACATAAGGGAAGATAATACCAATCTTTGGTTTATTACTTTCCAGATATTTAAATGTATCTTTTGTCATTAAAGATGTAGTCATATTGTGTGTATGTAAGTCTCCTTCTTCTCTACTGTTTTCATTTTATAGAACATCTTCCATATATAATGATTTATTGATAAGCACTTGATACTGATGTTTTTCCCTCTCTCCCTAAAATTCTGTGTTTTGCTTCCTTTTCTGCTAGGTTTTCTTGTTAACTTCTCAAAGTTGTATCATAATTATTTTTTCACTTTTACATTCATTAAAACAAGCTCATTCCTATTCTTTAAGGTTATTTTTTAAAAACAAAAAATTATAAAGTGAACAGTACAGAAACCCATGTACCAAAACAAATTGTATAGTTTGAGTTAGATTTGAAAATTAGACCCCTTTTTTGCAGTGGTCAGAGTGCTGCTTTTGCTGGCTATGTGACTTAGCCATCCCTACTCTGAGACAGAGTTTATTGCTTTTGATTCTTTGTCCTGGCCTTAGTTATCAGTTCTGGCCTGGAACACCCAATACCATCTTTTTCCATACATACTCAAACATACATTCACAAATAGTCAAATGTATATAGAGGATTTTTAAATTTTATGTGTGTGTAAAATTACACATGTCATAATGCTTGTTGCAGAAATTAAAAAAACAAAACCACAAGTACTCTAACAAAAAAAAAGAAGAAAACCTTATAATTTTAAAATAGAGTTAATGTATATTTTGGTTCCTTCCAATTTTTTGAATGGATATCATGCCATGTTTTCATAAATGAATAAGTTTGTATATGCTGATTTATATGCTTAAATTTTTTTTTCAATTAATATCTAGTGTCTTCAGTTGAAGAAATGTTTTCCTTTAAGGATGATTATTCAGTTCTTTTGGCTTTCAAACAAGAGACATTGAAACAAAACTATTTGTCTCAATAGAGTTGGTAGTAAAGTTTCAAAAGTACATACAAGAGGAAGTGAGGGGAAAGGGAAAAATAATACAAGGGGGAGAAATGAATGACAGTAGAGGGGGTAGAGAGAGAAGAGGGGAGGGGAGGGGAGGGGGGGTATAGTAGAGGATAGGAAAGGCAGCAGAACACAACAGACACTAGTATGGCAATATGTAAATCAATGGATGTGTAACTGATGTAATTCTGCAATCTGTATATGGGGTAAAAATGGGAGTTCATAACCCACTTGAATCAAAGTGTGAAATATGATATATCAAGAAATTTGTAATGTTTTGAACAACCAACAATAAAAAATTAAAAAAAAAGTTTCAAATAGAACCCTGTAGGACTGCTTCTGCTTATACCATTTTTTGTGTAGTCTGATCTTATAGAAAACAACAGATTGAATTAAACTAGTGAGGCGGTGGGTGCTGATGGTAGTCAGCAAAAGGTGGGTTTGGTATAAAAAAGGAAATGAGGATATTAATCTCATTAATGGCTTATTGCATTATTTTTCATAAGTCTCTAATCGTTAGAAATAATAAAACCAACCTCCCATACCAAATGTAAATGTGAATGGGGGAGATTCTTTGCTAATTCTATCATTCATGTAATTAAGGAACTTGTTAAAAGTATGGACACAGGAGTTAGACTTCTGTGTACCAGTCCTATTTTGGCTAGGTGTTTAAGGCTCCTGTGTATTAGTTTGATCACAGATAATATAGGAATCACATTAATCACCAGTTCATTGGGTTATTTTGAAGATTACATAAAGGAATTAATATTTATAAAGTGCTTAGAACAATATCTGGCACATGAGTAGCACTGTTAAGTTTTGTATAATGAAAATTAAAATCCATTGGGAAGAATTATAGGAAGGAGGAAGACTAGGGAATGATGTTACAAATTGTTTAATGAAATAAACCAGCTTGTGTTTTTCAGCTTTCTCTTATTGTAACAAAATACCTGTGATAATCAACTTATAAGGAGAAAAGACTTATTTTGGCTTACAGTTTTGTAGTTTCCAGTCCATGATTGTTCGGCCTTTTAGGTCAGGCTTGTAACAAGATAGCACATGTGGTGCAAATGCATGCCAGAGCAAAACTGCCCATCTCATATTCAGGAAAGTAGAGAGAGAAAGAAGAAGGGGTCAGGGTCCTACTATCCTCTTCAAAAGGCATAACCTTAGGAACCTAGGATCTCCTACTAGGCTCAGCCTTTTAAAGGTTCCAGCACCTCTTAAACAGCATCCCCTGGGAACCAAGCCTTTAACACATGGGATTTTGGGGGCCATTCAAAATCCAAATTGTAGCATCATTGAATTTGGGCTTTTAAAACCTTTAAAAATTGATTTATTTATTCATTCATTCACTCATTCATGCATTCATTCATTCATTTTTTTCATTCATATATTTACTGAGTAGTACTGGGGATTGAACCTTGGGGTACTCTACCAATGAGCTACATCCCCATCTCTCTTTTTTTCTTTTTTAAAAAAAATTTTAATTAACTTTTTTTATTTATATGTGATAACAGAATGCATTATAATTCTTATTACACATATAGAGCACAACTTTTTATATCTCTGGTTGTATACAAAGTGTATTCACACCAATTCGTGTCTTCATACATGTACTTTGGATAATAATGTCCATCACATTCCACCATCATTTCTAACCCCATGCCCCCTCCCTTCTCCTTCTACCCCCTGCCCTATCTAGAGTTCGTCTATTCCTCCCATGCTCCCTCTCCCTACCCCATTATGAATCAGCCTCCTTATATCAGAGAAAACATTTGGCATTTGGTTTTTTGGGATTGGCTAACTTCACTTAGCATTATCTTTTCTAACTCCATCCATTTACCTGCAAATGCCATGGTTTTATTCTTTTTTATTGCTGAGTAATTTTCCATTTTGTATATATGCCACATTTTTTTAATCCATTCATCTATTAAAGAGCATCTAGGTTGGTTCCACAGTTTAGCTATTGTGAATTGTGCTGCTGTAAACATTGATGTGGCTGTGTCCCTATAGTATGCAGTTTTTAAGTCCTTTGGGTATAGTCCGAGGAGAGGGTTAGCTGGGTCAAATGGTGGTTCCATTCCCAATTTTTCAAGAAATCTCCATACTGCTTTCCATATTGGCTGTACCAATTTGCAGTCCCACCAGCAGTGTATGAGTGTACCTTTTCTCTCCACATCCTTGCCAACACTTATTGTTGTTTGTCTTCATAATAGCTGCCATTCTGACTGGAGTGAGATGAAATCTGAGAATAGTTTTGATTTGCATTTCTGTAATTGCTAGCGATGATGAACATTTTTTTATAAATTTGTTGAGTGATTGTATATCATCTTCTGAGAAGTGTCTATTCTTTTTTATTTTATTTTTGAGACAGGAACTTGCCCAGTTGTTGAGGCTGGTCTTAAATTTATGATTCTCCTGCCTCAGCCTCTCAAGTTGTTGGGATTACAGGCATATACCACTGCATGTGACGACTTTAAATTTTTTAAAAATCTATTTTGTTTTTGCTATGTAAACATTGGTAAATTCATATGATGATATTTTCAAAAATAATAGTGATACACATCCTTTGAACTAAGTTACAGTGTTTTTTACTGCTTTTATTCACAGGATATTCTTAATAATCTTGAATCATGTGACCTTGAGGATGATGATCTTATGCTTGATGTGGATCTGCCTGAGGATGCACCTCTTGACAATGGTAAGTTGAGACAATATTGAGCCTCCAAAGGCATATTATATATACTTGAGGTACTTATCTATAGCTAATTTTATATTTATTGCTTTCAGACTTCTTAACTGGTGGTAGAAGTGCAATAATACAAGAAGAAACCTGAGTATTTTATGTCTTGATTTAGAACCAGTACTCAGTTACTTCTAACCACATTCAGTTGGCCCAAATCAAGTCCCATGGCTAGCCTAACAACACTAGGATTGTTGTTAGAATCTCTGCAGTCACATGACAGAGGACTTTGGATGTATAATTTTGTTAAGAAGAGTGAGGAGCGGAGGACATTATGCACTCTATCTTCAGGATGGAGAATATTGCACCTTCCTGTGCCTCTTTTGTCACTTGGGACACTCCTGCAGTCAGAGTCAAGTTCCAGTACTAATAAAGAAAAATCACAGCCAATACCCAAGAAGAACAGGGAAAGCAGCAGAACTCCCAGGATTATAGTAGCCCCAAAAGGTAATAATGAGAACACATAGGGAAATTCACTTGCAGCACAATGCTGTGTGGAGCTATAAAACAAGATTTCCCACCAAAGCAGTCAGTAGTTGACACAAATCATGCTGCTGTTGAAATCCAAGTTAGTGACCCGAAAGATCAAGTGGAAAAATGTTGTATAACATAAGAAAAAAAAACATAAAGTGTTGAAAATCACAGGGGAAACAATAATGAGATTTGATGATCCAAGAATTTACTGTGAATTTTTAAGACTGATTTTTGAGAAGTGAAGGATTTACCTCCTTGGAATACATCACATTATATATAATGCATTTTACTTTGACAGAATTATAGCAACTTCTCTTTGGAAACCTTATATTCTTTCTGAGCTAAAGTAGAAATATGGCTGGAATCAGTATTAGAGTTTGCCTTATCTTTAGCCAAAATACAAATTAACCTCATTGTAGATAAAATGGAAGAAAGGAAATTGAAAATCTTTGAGGTCTTGATTGGGGTCTTACAAGAAATAGGAGGGAACTCCTAGAACTATCTTTACTATGTTATATATTTATTATATTACAGATTACTATAGTTCTTACTTATATTTATTATATTATACATTACTCTATTTCCTGGATTATAGATTTTCCCTAGGAGAAGATAAGTACTGGCTCTTTTATGCTAAAGAAACACTAAAGAAAGCTGAACATGAATCTAAAATATGCAGTTTCTGGAGGCACCAAAGATAAAATAGTATTTAGGTTTAATACTATAAGAAAATGACTGTGCTCTTTATATGTCTCAGAACCTGAGATAACCATACTCACCCATTAAGCTCTTTGGTTGGGGAGGATAGTAATGTCATCAGGACTGGTAGAAGTTTAAAGGATCTTCTAATGTTTATTTAATTATTGGTTTTAGTTCCTTTTTTTTTTTTTTTTTATTTTTTTAATTTTTTATTTTTGGCTGTTCAAAACATTACATAGTTCTTGATATATCATATTTCACAATTTGATTCAAGTGGGTTATGAGCTCCCATTTTTACCCCATATACAGATTGCAGAATCACATCAGTTACACATCCATTGATTTACATATTGCCATACTAGTGTCTGTTGTATTCTGCTGCCTTTCCTATCCTCTACTATCCCCCCTCCCCTCCCCTCCCCTCCCCTCCCCTCCCCTCCCCTCCCCTCCCCTCTTCTCTCTCTGCTCCCTCTACTGACATTCGTTTGTCCCCCTTATATTATTTTTCCCCTTCCCCTCACTTCCTCTTGTATGTACTTTTGTATAACTCTGAGGGTCTCCTTCCATTTCCATGCATTTTCCTTTCTCTCTCCCTTTCCCTCCCACCTCTCATCCCTGTTTAATGTTAATCTTCTTCTCCTGCTCTTCGACCCTACTCTGTTCTTAGTTACTCTCCTTATATCAAAGAAGACATTTGGCATTTGTTTTTTAGGGATTGGCTAGCTTCACTTAGCATAATCTGCTCTAATGCCATCCATTTCCCTGTAAATTCTATGATTTTGTCATTTTTTAATGCAGAGTAATACTCCATTGTGTATAAATGCCACATTTTTTTTATCCATTCATCCATTGAAGGGCATCTAGGTTGGTTCCACAGTCTAGCTATTGTGAATTGTGCTGCTATGAACATAGATGTAGCAGTGTCCCTGTAGCATGCTCTTTTTAGGTCTTTAGGGAATAGACCAAGAAGGGGAATAGCTGGGTCAAATGGTGGCTCCATTCCCAGCTTTCCAAGAAATCTCCATACTGCTTTCCAAATTGGCTGCACCAATCTGCAGTCCCACCAGCAATGTACAAGTGTACCCTTTTCCCCACATCCTCGCCAGCACTTGTTGTTGTTTGACTTCATAATGGCTGCCAATCTAACTGGAGTGAGATGGTATCTTAGGGTGGTTTTGATTTGCATTTCTCTGACTGCTAGAGATGGTGAGCATTTTTTCATGTACTTGTTGATTGATTGTATGTCCTCCTCTGAGAAGTGTCTGTTCAGGTCCTTGGCCCATTTGTTGATTGGGTTGTTTGTTCTCTTATTGTCTAATTTTTGGAGTTCTTTGTATACTCTGGATATTAGGGCTCTATCTGAAGTGTGAGGAGTAAAGATTTGTTCCCAGGATGTAGGCTCTCTATTTACCTCTCTTATTGTTTCTTTTGCTGAGAAAAAACTTTTTAGTTTGAGTAAGTCCCATTTGTTGATTCTAGTTATTAACTTTTGTGCTATGGGTGTCCTATTGAGGAATTTGGAGCCCGACCCCACAGTATGTAGATCGTAGCCAACTTTTTCTTCTATCAGACGGCGTGTCTCTGATTTGATATCAAGCTCCTTGATCCATTTTGAATTAACTTTTGTGCATGGCGAGAGAAAGGGATTCAGTTTCATTTTGTTGCATATGGATTTCCAGTTTTCCCAGCACCATTTGTTGAAGATGCTATCCTTCCTCCATTGCATGCTTTTAGCCCCTTTATCAAATATAAGGTAGTTGTAGTTTTGTGGATTGGTTTCTGTGTCCTCTATTCTGTACCATTGGTCCACCCGCCTGTTTTGGTACCAGTACCATGCTGTTTTTGTTACTATTGCTCTGTAGTATAGTTTGAAGTCTGGTATCGCTATACCGCCTGATTCACCCTTCCTGCTTAGCATTGTTTTTGCTATTCTGGGTCTTTTGTTTTTCCATATGAATTTCATGATTGCTTTCTCTATTTCTACAAGAAATGCCGTTGGGATTTTGATTGGCATTGCATTAAACCTGTAGAGAACTTTTGGTAATATCGCCATTTTGATGATGTTAGTTCTGCCTATCCATGAACAGGGTATATTTTTCCATCTTCTAAGATCTTCTTCTATTTCTCTCTTTAGGGTTCTGTAGTTTTCATTGTATAAGTCTTTCACCTCTTTTGTTAGGTTGATTCCCAAGTATTTTATTTTTTTTGAAGATATTGTGAATGGAGTGGTTGTCCTCATTTCCATTTCAGAGGATTTGTCGCTGATATACAGGAATGCCTTTGATTTATGCGTGTTGATTTTATATCCTGCCACTTTGCTGAATTCATTTATTAGCTCTAATAGTTTCTTTGTAGACCCTTTTGGGTCTGCTAGGTATAGAATCATGTCATCTGCAAATAGTGATAATTTAAGTTCTTCTTTTCCTATTTTGATGCCTTTAATTTCTTTCGTCTGTCTAATTGCTCTGGCCAGTGTTTCGAGAACTATGTTGAACAGAAGTGGTGATAGAGGGCATCCCTGTCTTGTTCCAGATTTTAGAGGGAATGCCTTCAATTTTTCTCCATTCAGAATGATGCTAGCCTGAGGCTTAGCATAGATTGCTTTTACAATATTGAGGTATGTTCCTGTTATCCCTAGTTTTTCTAGAGTTTTGAACATAAAGGGATGCTGTACTTTGTCAAATGCTTTTTCCGCATCTATCGAGATGATCATATGGTTCTTATTTTTAAGTCTATTGATGTGGTGAATAACATTTATTGATTTCCGTATATTGAACCAGCCTTGCATCCCAGGGATGAATCCTACTTGATCATGGTGCACAATTTTTTTGATAAGTTTTTGTATCCGAGTGGCCAGAATTTTATTGAGGATTTTTGCATCTAGGTTCATTAGAGATATTGGTCTGTAGTTTTCTTTCTTTGAAGTGTCTTTGTCTGGTTTAGGTATCAGGGTGATGTTGGCCTCGTAGAATGAATTTGGAAGTTCTCCCTCTTTTTCTATTTCCCGAAGTAGCTTGAAAAGTATTGGTATTAGTTCCTCTTTAAAGGTTTTGTAAAACTCTGCTGTATACCCATCTGGTCCTGGGCTTTTCTTAGTTGGTAGTCTTTTGATGGTTTCTTCTATTTCCTCAATTGATATTGGTCTGTTTAGGTTGTCTATATCCTCCTGACTCAATCTGGGCAGATCATATGACTTAAGAAATTTATCTATGCCTTCACTATCTTCTAATTTATTGGAGTATAAGGATTCAAAATAATTTTTGATTATCTTCTGTATTTCTGAAGTGTCTGTTGTGATATTGCCTCTTTCATCCCATATGTTAGTAATTTGAGTTCTCTCTCTTCTTCTCTTCGCTAGCATGGCTAAGGGTCTGTCGATTTTGTTTATTTTTTCAAAGAACCAACTTTTAGTTTTGTCAATTTTTTCAATTGTTTCTTTTGTTTCGATTTCATTAATTTCAGCTCTGATTTTAATTATTTCTTGCCTTCTACTTCTTTTGCTGTTGTTTTGCTCTTCTTTTTCTAGGATTTTGAGATGAAGTATGAGATCATTTATTTGTTGGTTTTTTCTTTTTTTAAGGAATGAACTCCAAGCAATGAATTTTCCTCTTAGAACTGCTTTCAATGTGTCCCATAGATTCCGATATGTTGTGTCTGTGTTTTCATTAATCTCTAAGAATTTTTTAATTTCTTCCTTGATGTCTTCTATAACCCATTGATCATTCAGTAACCTATTGTTCATTCTCCAAGTGATGTATTCTTTTCCCTTCCTTCTTTTATCGTTGATTTTCAGTTCCATTCCATTATGATCAGATAGGATGCATGGTATTATCTCTACTCCTTTATATTGTCTAAGAGTTTCCCTGTGACATAATATATGATCTATTTTTGAGAAGGATCCATGTGCTGCTGAGAAAAAAGTGTAACTGCTTGATGTTGGGTGGTATACTCTATATATGTCAATTAAGTCTAGGTTATTAATTGTGTTATTGAGTTCTATAGTTTCCTTATTCAACTTTTGTTTGGAAGATCTGTCCAGTGGTGATAGAGGTGTGTTGAAGTCTCCCATGATTATTGTATGGTGGTCTATTAGACTCTTGAACTTGAGAAGAGTTTGTTTGATGAACATAGCTGCACCATTGTTTGGGGCATATATATTTATGATTGTTATGTCTTGTTGGTGTACGGTTCCCTTGAGCAGTATGTAGTATCCCTCTTTATCCCTTTTGATTAACTTTGGCTTGAAATCTATTTTATTTGATATGAGTATGGATACTCCTGCTTGTTTCCGAAGTCCGTATGAGTGATATGATTTTTCCCAACCTTTCACCTTCAGCCTATGTATGTCTTTTCCTATCAAATGCGTCTCCTGTAGGCAGCATATTGTTGGGTCTTGTTTTGTGACCCATTCTACTAGCCTGTGTCTCTTGATTGGTGAGTTTAAGCCATTAACATTTAGGGTTATTATTGAGATATGGGTTGTTCTTCCAGCCATATTTGTTTATTTATGTTACTAAACATGGTTTGTTTTCCTCTTTGATTATTTTCCCCCCTTTAGTGTCCTACCTCCCACTGTTGGTTTTCATTGTTATTTTCCATTTCCTCTTCCTGTAATGTTTTGCCAAGGATGTTTTGAAGAGATGGTTTTCTAGCTGCAAATTCTTTTAACTTTTGTTTATCGTGGAAGGTTTTAATTTCATCTTCCATCCTGAAGCTTAATTTCGCTGGAAACACAATTCTTGGTTGGAACCCATTTTCTTTCAGTGTTTGAAATATGTTATTCCAGGATCTTCTAGCTTTCAGAGTCTGTGTTGAAAGATCAGCTGTTATCCTGATTGGCTTACCCCTAAATGTGATCTGCTTCCTTTCTCTTGTAGCTTTTAAAATTCTCTCCTTATTCTGTATGTTGGGCATCTTCATTATAATGTGTCTAGGTGTGGATCTCTTATGATTTTGCACATTCGGCGTCCTGTAGGCTTCTAGGATTTGGGGTTCTGTCTCATTCTTCAAGTCTGGGAAGTTTTCTCGTATTATTTCATTGAATAGATTGCTCAATCCTTTGGTTTGAAACTCTGTCCCTTCCTGTATCCCAATGACTCTTAAATTTGGTCTCTTGATGTTATCCCATATTTCTTGGATGTTCTGCTCATGGTTTCTTAACAGTCTTGCTGAGCTGTCTATGTTCTTTTCAAGTTGAAATACTTTATCTTCATTGTCTGATGTTCTGTCTTCTAAGTGTTCTACTCTGCTGGTAGTATTCTCAATTGAGTTTTTAAGTTGGCTTATTGCTTCCTGCATTTCTAGGATTTCTGTTTGTTTGTTTTTTATAACCTCTATTTCCCTGTGTAGTTGATCTTTTGCTTCTTGGATTTGTTTATGTAATTCATTGTTGAAGTGATCTTTCATTGTCTGATTTTGCTGTCTGATGTCTTCCTTGAGACTCCAGATCATCTGAAGCATGTATATCCTGAATTCTTTATCTGACATTCCATCTGCTGCAGCTATTACCTCTTCTAATGTTGAGTTGACCTGCATTGCTTGTGGTCCTTTCTTTCCTTGTCTCTTCATACTGTTTGCGTTCCTTTCTACTTAGTGAAACTGTTGTGTTATTGAATTTTCCCCCTATATATTTATATTGGTCTTGTATAGTTGCAAAGTCTCCCTCGCAGGCGCGGGCGGCGGCTCTGTCCCACTGCGGGCCGCTAGGCTTGTTCTGTGGGTGGTCACAGTTCTGTGTACTTTGCAGGTGCAGGCAGCGGCACTGCCCCTCTGCAGGCCTCTGGGGCTGTACTGCCAGTGGGTCGCAGGTCCGCCTACCTTGCAGGTGCGGGGGGGAGGGGGGGCGGCTCTACCCTTCCTCAGGCCACTGGGCCTGTTCTGTCTCTCGGTTGCAGGTCTGGCCTGTTCTGATGGTGGTCACAGTTCCACCTACCTGGCAGGCGCGGGGGGTGGGGGGTGGCTCTGCCCCTCAGCAGGCCGCTGGGCCTGCTCTGTGCATGGTCACAGTTCCCTCTACCTTGCCGGTGCAGGGGGAGGGGGCGGCTCTGCCTCTCAGCAGGCCGCTGCTCCTCTTCTGCCAGTGGGTCGCAGGCCCGCCTACCTTGCAGGAGTGATTGGAAGCTCTGTCCCGCCGCGGGCCACTGGGCCTTTTCTGTCGGTGGTCACCTGGCAGGGGCGGGGGGTGGTGGTTGGCTCTGCCCCTCAGCAGGCCGCTGGGCCTGCTCTGTGCGTGGTCACAGTTCCTTCTACCTTGCAGGTGCAGGGGGAGGGGGCGGCTCTGCCTCTCAGCAGGTCGCTGCTCCTCTTCTGCAGGTGGGTCGCAGGCCCGCCTACCTTGCAGGAGTGATTGGAAGCTCTGTCCCGCCGCGGGCCACTGGGCCTTTTCTGTCCGTGGTCACAGTTCCCCTACCTGGCAGGCGCGAGGGGTGGGGGGCGGCTCTGCCCCTCAGCAGGCCGCTGGGCCTGCTCTGTGCGTGGTCACAGTTCCCTCTACCTTGCCGGTGCAGGGGGAGGGGGCGGCTCTGCTTCTCAGCAGGTCGCTGCTCCTCTTCTGCCGGTGGGTCGCAGGCCCGCCTACCTTGCAGGAGTGATTGGAAGCTCTGTCCCACTGCGGGCCACTGGGCCTTTTCTGTCGGTGGTCACCTGGCAGGGGCGGGGGATGGGGGGTGGCTCTGCCCCTCAGCAGGCCGCTGGGCCTGCTCTGTGCGTGGTCACAGTTCCCTCTACTTTGCCGGCGCAGGGGGAGGGGGCGACTCTGCCTCTCAGCAGGTCGCTGCTCCTCCTCTGCCCGTGGGTCGCAGGCCCGCCTACCTTGCAGGAGTGATTGGAAGCTCTGTCCCGCCGCGGGCCACTGGGCCTTTTCTGTCCGTGGTCACAGTTCCCCTACCTGGCAGGCGCGGGGGGTGGGGGGCGGCTCTGCCCCTCAGCAGGCCGCTGGGCCTGCTCTGTGCGTGGTCACAGTTCCCTCTACTTTGCCGGCGCAGGGGGAGGGGGCGGCTCTGCCTCTCAGCAGGTCGCTGCTCCTCTTCTGCCGGTGGGTCGCAGGCCCGCCCACCTTGTAGGAGTGATTGGAAGCTCTGTCCCACCGCGGGCCACTGGGCCTTTTCTGTCGGTGGTCACCTGGCAGGGGCGGGGGGTGGGGGGTGGCTCTGCCCCTCAGCAGGCCGCTGGGCCTGCTCTGTGCGTGGTCACAGTTCCTTCTACCTTGCAGGTGCAGGGGGAGGGGGCGGCTCTGCCTCTCAGCAGGTCGCTGCTCCTCTTCTGCAGGTGGGTCGCAGGCCCGCCTACCTTGCAGGAGTGATTGGAAGCTCTGTCCCGCCGCGGGCCACTGGGCCTTTTCTGTCCGTGGTCACAGTTCCGGTTTTAGTTCCTTTTATGTTCTGGTTTTTAAGGTTGTTATGTAAGTTTGGAAAGAGGTTTTGGTTGATCATCTGAACCTTCATGGATTCAGCATCACTAGTTTTGCCAGTATCACTGGTATTTTGGCCATAAGAAGACTGACTAACACCTGATTGAGATCTTCAGTTTGGGTTTGATTTGGATACAGAGTTGCTGTGAACTCATTGTGAAGAGACATACTTTTTAGAGTTTTCAAGGAGGAAGACATGAAAAGAGTTTTATCTGGCAATTGCATTTGTACAAATGTCTTTCACTTTTAAGGTAACACTTGTGTTAGAGGAAAAAAGTGTTTATTGGTCAGATATTTCTTGGACACTTATAGGCTGGGATATGGGTGTCATCGACACCTGAGTGTTGGTGACCCTAAAGGGGAGACCATGTAACGCCAGGAGGGTTTAACGTTGATAATATAGTTTTCATATCAATAAAACATTTGCAAGTTTGTATTTTAACATTTAGAGAAATTTATCTTTGAATTTAAGAGTAAAACAGGAAATTGAACACTTGATTTCCCCCTCAAACCTTTTTTATTAATCACCAGTTAATTTTTTCTCCATCAGTTTGTTAACTGATGCAAGGCAGTTGTTTTTCCAGTGCCTTTGGAAAACAAAGTATATTAAGAGACTTCAATCTCCAGTGTTTATTTAACTGGTGTGGAGGCATCTTGTTGTTTTATGTGAAGGATATTATTTTATTCTGAGCCTTATTCTGTTGTTGTTTCTGCCTGCACCCCCGCCACCAAGACTCCAAACTGTTCTAGCATTGTTGTCTGATGATGAAGCTGTTTATTTCTTCTTTCATGGAAAGTCAGGAAAGATGGATCACATTCTTTAGAATCTTCTCCTGAAGGCTATATGAAAGTACTAGTTTGTTCCTGGTGTCTGCAGTGGATTTTAGTACCCTTTTTTTTTTTTTTTCTTATAGGAGTGAATCAACTGAGTATGTGTTTATAGGACTTTATCGACAGCCTTTGCTTTTCTAAACCCTCTAGTTTCTCATGCAACAGTCATTGGTTCTTACATCATTTTCACGCTCTTTACTGTGCTTTTCCTTTCCTAATTAATTGTGTCTAGGGTTTCTTTTTGTGAACTCGTTTGGTATAGAGTTATGGAGTCAGGAGCACTAAATTATCAGTTCCTAAAACAAATTTCTCCCAATCTTGTTTAGACTTTAGAGTATGTGACCCTGGATCCTTAGTTCAGAATAAGACCAGGTCTTAAAATCAACCTTTTGTGGTTTTTCCTATTCTGAAGAAAGTTTATCTTTAAGAGAAACTGAACTTTTTGATCAGGCCAAAGGTCAGAGGGAGAGAGGTCTTAGAGGAAAGTCAGGAAGGATAGAATGAGGGAAGAGTAATAATAAAAGAAAGGAGCTTAGGTTTGTGTTGTGATTTGGAAGGACCTTAATGAGACTTTATTTTAATTTTTTTTAATGTTTTCCTTTTTACCTTAGCTAAAGACTATTTTAAGGAACAATTTTAGAATTGAATTTTGTTTGGAAGACCATTGGGTGTTTGAGATTTGCTCCTTTCTTATTCTAAGGTATTTTCTAAATGAATACTTGTGTTATGTCAGAAGCATAGTTATGTTGCTTCATTTTCTTGCCTGGGAACTTTTAATGACCACTTGTTGCCAACAGACTAAACCCTGATATTTGGCACATCATAGTATAATTCTCAGGTTCATGAATTTTCATAGTATGTACCTTCTTAGGTATGCTGTTAATTTTTTTATCCTTTCTGTTTAAACTATTCTTTGTTGAAAAAGGTGTCTTTCTAATCATCTCCTGAACCCCACAGAAGTTACCATGCGTACTTAACTGCACATATTTCATGTTAAATGCTGTAAGGCTGTATTCTTGCTAAACTTTTTGTTGACTACTTGCAATTATCTTCTGGAAATTTATCTTTACATTTCAGTACTAATTGTATTCAGTAATAATAAAGTTTTAATTTTTTTTTGTATGTGAGCTGTTCTGCTTTTAAATCAAATTGCAATTGAAAATTTTTAAAAATCAGATTATAAGACCTGTAGATTCTTCTCAAGCTTTGAGATATATAACTTCTTCTGCAGTGTTCTTAGCTAATTATTAATCACAGGTAGAAATTCTTCTATGCCATCCTTTATTTTCTTGGGATATTAAAGTTATAAAAGCAGCAATCTAGGATTCTTTTGGTATCATATTTTGTTCCTTTGTCAAATCAGAAAAAGATAGGTATTATGAGAATTAGACATAGGCATCTTCATACCGTACACCTTTCAGTTAACTATATTAGATCCTCTTTCAAGCTCCATGGGGTAAAATCCTGATATTATCTCTTTCTCATAGTAAAATCTGCTTTTTTTTTTTTTTGAGCTGGAGACTACCTTTCAGAGATTTATATTTATTCTCTAATAGGGTCCCTCAGTTCATAGAACCACATCTGGCCAACAGATGGTTTTGATCAAAATAGTGGCTTAAACATTTTTTAATTGGAATGCCTTTAGATTCACCTTACACTTTCTGTAGTTAACTGCAGGCACCACCTTACCTTCTGGCATTATACATTCAGAGGAATTTATTTTCTTTCTTGGTCTTAATTGTCCTGGTCTTCATTTGTCAGGCTCTGGAAACTGGTTTTAATTTATCTTCATCTTAAAATTTTGTTTGCTTTGCATTTTATTTTCTATATTATTTCTTTCATTCTGTCAGGTAATGAATCTTTTCTAAGAAACCACCACTAATGTTATTTCACATTACTTTCATGGCCACATTTTAAAGTATATAAGTGTGTAATCCATGGTTGTCTCAGGGCTATAGTCAGGGGACTCCCTGCAGAATTTCTTTTAGAGGTTAAACCACTATGTCATAATTTGAGCATTTGTCCTCTGTAGTTATGCTAAATATTTGTTTCCAGTGCTTATTTGCCATTATGCCCATGATTAGGTTAAAATTTCAGTAAAGGCTCCTAATTTGGAGTTTGTATATGATAACACAGCCGCTAGCAGACACAGATGTATCACATAAATTTTTGCATTGTAACTACCCACAATATTTAACTCATCTCCTGGCCTATTTGCCTAGTTTGTTTGCTTCTTGTTACTCTGTGTTTACTGTGTTGATACCATTTTAAGACTATATCAGGTGATTCTGATGACAAGATATCTTCTTTGTGGAGTGAGTAGAGTTTTTTTCTGCCTGAACAAAGGAAAAATATAAATCCAAAACATTTAAAAGTAGATGTGTACTATGCCTCAACTATCTAAAATTGATTACTGAGGATTGAACCCAGAAGCACTTAACCACTGAGCCACATCCCCAGTCCTTTTTTAATATTTTATTTAGAGACAGGATCTCACTGAGTTGCTTTGGGCCTCGCTGAGTTGCTTTGGGCCTCGCTAAGTTGCTGAGGCTGGCTTTGAATTTGAGATCCTCCTGTCTCAGCTTCCCAAGCCTCTGGGATTACAGGCGTGTGCCACAGTGCCTCGTCTAAAGTAACATCTTAATGTCAGTATGGAACTTAATAGAATCTATGAGTATAACACAAGTGTGAGTTTATAAATGACATTGCTAAATGTAGTTTTAAATCTTAAGATTTAAAAAGAATTCTTTTTCTTCAGCAATCTAATTTTCTACTGATTTTTTTTTAACATAATGGTCAACATACCCTTTATTATCTTTATGTTTTCTATAATTGAACTTAAAAAGATACATGCTGATTTATCCTGGTAAGTGTCAATAAGTTATTGGAAATAATTTCAAATGTAAGATTATTTTTAAAAATGTCTCTTTAAAATTTAAAAAACCTATGAAAACATATATTTCCACTTCTCTCCATATTGACTCCTGTAGTGAGGCAAACAGAATGTCGATATCCTGTGCAAAAGCTTATTTAAGTTATTATGCATTTAGAAGAAATGAGTTCTGTATATAAGAGGATTGAACATTTATATTTTATTTTCTCTATATCATCTTTTTTAGAAATGGGAAGTTTGTTTTTATCTGCTATGTTGTAAAAAGATACTTGGTGTATTTCAGATTCAGGTTTTTCATTAAGTAGTCATTTAGACAAGTACTTTTTTTTTAAAAAAATGGGGAATTATGTTGATTTCTAAAGCTTTTTAATCACATGGAATTTTAAACATGGAGAATTGAACTTTCTCATGTAATAGTTCTTAGACTGGAAAAATCCTTCCTGTTCTGTTGCTTGGGTTAGTGTTTAGCAGTATTTTTAGTAACACTCCTAACTCAGTAGCTATGTAAGCACTGAGCGAAGATGGAGTCACAGGGCAGACTGGGCTTGCTTCCCACAGGGAGGGCTGGGAGTTGAGCAGGAAGGAAGGCCTGTTCAGCAGTGCCTTGTGTGCAACTATGTCTGAGTAGGCAGCGGGCAAAACACAATGTCTCCCTTGTACAAAGTAACTCTCTTAGTGAGTGCTCAGATATGTCAGGAAAAAGTGTTTGGGTAAGTGAAGAAGCTTGGGGTGTTTCAAAGAGATTCTTTTCGTGTTTTTGTGGTATTTGGATTTCAGGGAGTGTACTATTTGTTGTTGCAAAGTACTGGCTTTGTTTTCAGTGGCATTTTAGACTTTTTGAACAAGCTCTACCACAGGCAGATTGAAGCATTTTACTTTCTAAAAATGTGAGCTAAATTTAAGAAATAATTTGTTTGTGATGAAAAGTTTGTGCTTCCTGAAACCAGAGGAAATTAATTGTTGCATTTGTTTTTAGGAATGAATTCTCTACTGGGCTTAAAATCTACTTTTTCCTGTGATTTTTTCCTTCTGAAATCAGAACCAATTTGTGATAGTTATGAGCACTACTTATAACCGATTGTTGGTATTTGAAATGTATAATCTTGATTTCAAGAAGGATTTGCTTGCTTTACAAATGGTGTGGCAGTTAATTATTCACTAAGTGACTGAGATGTAAAAGTTTCTAATTCACTTTAGTTTGAATAATATGAAGTTTAGTTTTTACCAAAAGAACTGGTTATTGTTCTTCTGGAAATCTTTATTTTGTGATTAGCTAACATACGTGGCTGGTATTTTTAGAATATTACTTTTGTATTTTCAACAGCCTTAAGTAGCCAACTTTTAAGTGTGTACATGTTTATAGTCTTTGCTTTTGAATTTGTTTAGTGGAGTGTGACAATATGAACCGCTTTGACCGACCAGACAGAAATGTTCGGCAGTCTCAGGAAGGATTTTGGAAAAGACCACCCCAGAGGTGGAGTGGACAGGAACATTACCACCTTAGCCATCCTGACCACTATCATCACCATGGAAAAAGTGACTTGAGCAGGTGAGTACTATTATTTTAACCTAGATTTTATTTTCCAGCTTCTGTTTAAATAATAATTCTCCTCACCAAACTGATCTTGCGTAATGTTTAAACCAAAAAATATTTCTAGTTATGTGTGACACTAATTAAAATTAACAATTATTATTTTGTGACCCCAATATTAACTTTATTATACATATAAATAGTGTATCTGTATCTACTATTTGGAATTTTGTGTTTCTACTATTTGGATTTTTTTTTTTTTATAGATCTCATTAGGAGATGATTTAATGTTGACTTGTTAACATTTATAATTCTAAATAATGATGTGTAAAATTAGTGCCAAGTGATTTGTTTTTCATTTATATAATAAGCCCAAATTTAAAATTTTCACAAGTACTTTTAGAAACAAAAGAAAATACTGTATAATGCTAGAAGTATTTTCCTTTTTGAAATGTAGAATAATCTTTAATTTGATCATACCTAATGTTTAACGGGTTTCTGTAGTCATCTAAGACTGGGATCAAAGATTTCCCTGGCACCGATTAGCTTTGCAAGTTTACATCATTTATTTAACCCCTCTCTATTTCAGTTTACCATCTGCAAAATGTACTCAATAATACCTTTTTCTTAGTATTTGAGGATCAAGAATAAAAGTGCCTGGAACAGTGTCTGGTAAAGAGTAGGCACCCAGTGGCCATTGTTATTAAATGTTTCCTTTTTATTGCCTCATCTCATTCTCCAAGGGATTTGAGGTCATTCTGGAACATGTTTATAATACAAATAATAAAATTTGGGTGAAGAAATAATGAAAGGAAACCATAATAGCCTTGTATACTCCCAAAGTAGGAAACAAAACTGTTTCTAAGATTCTTTGTAGCAAAAGCCAAGAACTAAACTTGATCTGTTGCAACATATGTAGTGTGCAGAAGATGAAGGTTATGTTTTTCCTGAATTTATTTGCTCTTATGAAATAAAAACCTTGAGAGAGTTTTCTTAGCATGATTTCTTTGGAGGAGAATATCTTGGAATATGGTGGACAGGGCACAGAGATCTTCCCCAAATAGGAATAAATGATAATTTTCTTAGCTCTGTTTCTTAGTTACATTCTTTAATGCAAGCTACAAAAGATAATAGTCCAATTCAAACAAAGCAATTTTTTTAGTGAATCCTAAAACTATGACGTCATTCAACTAAAAATCCTTTTGTTTGTGTAATTCAATAAAAGGATATAATTGAGAAGATCTGGAGGAATGTCTGGAAAACATTATTCCAGGAATTATTATGGCTGTTCTGTTTCTCACATCTAGGTTTTTGATAAGGAATGGACATAGAGAGTGGGTATTATCAGGGAAGAATGTGATGTGAAGATGTTTATTGCTAATAATGAAGGTTATGATTCCCTAATCTTTGATAGTAAGTTTATAAGAAGGTTAAATTTAAGGCCAACTTACATAACTTGATAAGCCCAACTAAAACATGAATCATTGTTTATTTGTTCATCTACTAACAAATATTCATTGAGAATCTATCTTGAATTCCACTGGGATGAATGTGGAGATAGTATGAGATGTAAAAGCTGTGGATTGGCAGTGACTTCATAGAACATTGGTCTGAAGATGGTAAAAAGAATTGGTAAAAATGAGTAGTGTTTACTTCATGTTGCCAAGATGCTCAGAGTCCATAGGAAAGATAGGCACATAGACAGAGTGCAGTGATGTTGGGTGCCTTGATAAGGTGATATATAAAGGACTCCAAGAGCATGCAGCAACTGGTTTTTGTTTTAAGATAACACAGGATAAATGTTATAATTACTGAACTGATTCTAAAAGTATGACTATATAGAGATTACAAAATAGTAGGTTCTACAGGAGCAGGGTACGTATTCCACATGGAAAACATGTGATAGGGTATGGCATTTTCAGAGAGTATCTCTTAAGTTTAGCGTGGCTGGATTGCTTTATTATTTGGAGAAATATGATCTAACTCTAAATAACAAAACTATTGTATTATGCAGTTTAAGATAAAGGACGGGAAAGTTTACCTTAAAGTGAGACTTAATCAGACTGTGAATTACTTAACCAGAAGTGAATTACCTGGAGGTAGTTATCTCTATCCTTGGGAATGATCAAGCTAAGGTTGAGTATAATCATCTGACAGAAAAGTTAAGCAACGTTTTCAAAAAAAATTATAATTCTTGGATATCAACAGATGTAGAAAGTGTAAGTTCTCTGGTCAAATGAGCATGAGAATGGACAAATTAAAGTTAAGAATTTTTAAATGGTGAACTCCATTGGGCCCATAAGTATAAATATGTAATGTGATTTTGGAAATGATGGCAAAAGATAATATGTAGTCATTCCTCAAAACATATCACAGATTCCTTTTACAGACTATATTTTAATGGATTTACAATTTGTATTTGCACCAGTGATTATTAGAAGAGAGAAATGCACAGCATTCTTAAGAGTTGTGATCTAATTTAGTACAGAGCTTTATAACAAATGGGCTGAGGCACACTGATTTGTTGAATGGTTATAGGCTAACCAGTTTATTGATTTCCCCTCAAGCTTTCTGGGGCTGTGCTGAGTTTTGGATCCCCCAGAGCCATTTGTAAGGATGGGCAATACCAAAAAAAAAAAAAAATTCTCCCAAATGAACCATACCCAAGCATAC
Organism: Marmota monax; assembly: GCF_021218885.2. Lineage (NCBI taxonomy): Eukaryota > Metazoa > Chordata > Mammalia > Rodentia > Sciuridae > Marmota > Marmota monax. The sequence continues at coordinate 3,749,197 of NW_026692881.1, forward strand.
TTTAAAACTAATATTTTCTCTTAAGAGTTTGGATTTATTAACCCAAGGGATTTTTTAATATTACATGTACAAAATTCCCTCTTGACTTGGAGCACTGCTTTCTTTTCTTCTGTCTTGCAATTCCCATATTTCACATAGTTAATTATAGGATAATGTCTTATCCATGACTCAGAGATATTGGGAAGATTGAGTGTTGAGAACTGTATTCTCTCCTTCTCTTCATAGTACTGCTCTCTTAACCTGGCCTAATCTTCCACTCCCGTTTTTCCTTACAGTTCCCCCTTTTCAACAACTTCAACTCACATCCTAACGAACTTATTCCCTTGACTTCTTTGTCTACATTGTCCTAACTGTAACTGAATTCTAGCTCTTTCTTAAATTACCTTTTCCCTAGTAGTGGATTCTTCTTTTCTAATCAGCCTAGTTTTATTTTTTGTTTTTAAGATCTTTATAGTATATATAGTAATTGGGTTTATCGCAACAAACTCATACATGCATGGAATTTGATTTTGGTTCATGATCTCTCCTTTTCTCCCCCTTTTCCCTCCCAACCTCCCTCCTTCCTTTGTTCTCCTTCCTCTACTAGACTTCCTACACTCATCTATTTATTTATACTTAATTGGTTCTTTTTACTTATGTATAAAGATGAAATTCCCTGTGGTATATTTACATATGCACATAACATGATGTTTTAAGAATTCTGCATTGCCTCCCCTTACCAATTTCTTTAGCTCTTGATTTTCTATATTTCTATATTACTGTTCTTCCATTTATTTTTAGTATATCCTGTCATCTCTGTCCCTTTCCTTTCCTTTACTCTAGCTTCTGCATTTGAGAGAAAACATTCTACCTTAATTTTTTGAGTTTGGCTTATTTCTCTTAGCATTGTATTCTCAATTTCCATTCATTTACTGGCAAATCTCATAATTAATTTTTTTATGGATGACTAGAACTCCATTTTGTGTGTGTGTGTGTGTGTATCATAATTTCTTGATCCATTTATCTATTGATGAGCATCTGTTACTATGGTATGATGTTACTATGGTATGATGATATTTAGTCCTTTCTGATAAATACCAAGGAGTGAGTGGAAAGGGTCATATGGTGGTTCCATTCCTAGTCTTTTGAGGATCTCCATACTGCTTTTCAGAGTGGGTATACTAGTCTGTAGTCCTAACAGTGGTGTTCAAATGTACCTTTTCCCCCGTAATCTCAGTGACATTATTATTGTTTGTATTCCACATTGTTGTCATTCTGACTGGAGTGAGATGAAATTTTAGGGTAGTTTTTATTAGCATTTCCCTGATTGCTAAAAATGCTAAATATTTTTCAACCTCATTTGTGTTTCTTCTTTTGAGAAGTTTCTGTTTAGTTCTTTTGCTCATTTATTGACTGGGTCAAATGTTTTTTTAGTATAATTTTGAGTTCTTTGTATATTCTGGATATTAATCTCCTGTCAGAGGAGTAGCTGGCCAAGATTTCTTGCTATTTCTTTACTGTTTTGAGATAGTCTTTGTCTTCATTCTTCATTGTCACTTCTAAATGAAGTATTCTTAAATGCCTTTTTTTTGAGACTCAGGGCATTTGATTGAATTAATTCTTCTTTACTGGTACCTACCTGTACTTTACAAAAATCATAGCCCCTTGGCTTACTTTCCTCCTTCATTATAAACTTTGCTACAATTCTGAGTAGCTAAAGTGTAATGCAAGTGATTCATTTTTCTCTCTGTCTCTTTAGGTCCTTAGGGTTCTTTATACATAAGGTATGTCAGTAGAGAATGGATGGTTTGCACAGTTACTATGGCTAGACTCTGTGGTACAATATTGAATAGAAGTGGTGAGAGCCAACAGTTATCTCATTTCTGATATTAAGAGGAAAACACTTCAGTCTTTCACTGTTACGTAAGATATTAGTTGTGGGTTTTTCACACATTATCAGTTAGAGGAATTCCCTTCATTCATAGTTTGTTGAGGGCTTCTATCATCAAAGAGTATTGGATTTTGTCAAATGCTTTTTTTCTCTATTGAGATAATCACCCCCCCCCCGCCCCAGTTTCATTCTACTGAATGTGACATACATTGATTTTTTTTCACATGTTGAACCAGCTTTTTCTTGGATAAATCTCAATTGCTCTTGGTATATATTTCTTTTTTAGGTTGTCTGGTTCAATATTCTAGTATTTTTGAGGATGTTTTTATATATATTCTTAAGAAATATTAGGTATGTAATAGTATCTCATTGTTTTAATTTGTAAATCTCTAATGATATATTGTCAAATGTTTTTTCCCCCACATTTTATTTGCCATCTGTGTTATCTTCTTTGTGAGATGTCTATTAAGATATTAGCCCACTTTTAAATTGGGTTATTTTTTTTCTCTTGTTGAGTTCCAACTGTTTTTTTTGTATATTTTAGATATTAACCCTTTACCAGAAACATGTCTGGTAAGTGTTCTCTCAGTCTGTGGTTTTTCTTATTGTTGCTTTCTGTTGTGTATGTGGTCCTAGGGATTGAGCCTGGGGCAATTTACCACTGAGCTATATCTTCAGTTCTTTTTTTGTTTTAATTTAAATTTAAATTTTTTAAAATTTTGAGATGGGATCTCTCACTAAGTTGTAGCACTTAGCTTCCAACTTGAGATCCTCCTGCCTTAGCCTCATGTTGCTGGGATTAGGTCTGTGCTATTGAGCTGAGTTTCTTCTCTTCATGTTGTTTTTCACAGAGCAAATTTAAAAACAAAATTTTATTAAGTTTAGCATCTATTTTTCTTCTTGGATTGCAGTTTTTGTGTTCTAAAAATTCATTACCAAACCCAAGGTTACCTAGATTTTCTCCCTTTTTGCCTCATAGGTATAGTTGTGCATTTTACATTTGGGTCTTTGATCCATTTGAGTTAATTTTTGTGGAAGATTTAAGATCTTTTTCTTTTGCGTGTAGATGCGTGGCTGTTCCAGCCTCATGAGTTGAAAATACTGTCTTTTTATCTATTGAATTGCTCTTACTTCTTTTTCAAGGATCAGTTGACTATATTTATGTGGTTTCATTTAAAAGCTCTCTATTATACTCTATTGATTTTTTTTTTTTTTTTTTGGTCTGTTCTTTCACCAGTAACACATTGTCTTGATTACTGTGGCTTCAATATAGTAAGTCTCAAGTTTAGGTAGTACCAGTGCTCTGACTTGCCTTCTTGAATATTGTTGACTATTCTGTTTCTTTTGCTTTTTTACAGAATTACTTTGTCACTGTCTACAAAATTATACCCCAGAACTTTGATTGTGATCTTGTTGAATCTTTCAAGCACTTTAACTTATGATAGCTCATTTAATTAACTTTAATAACAAATACAACTGTGAAACACCAGAATATGTATACTTAACTTTTGGGAGGTGGGCATTCCAAATCCGATATTTCAAACCAGAGTCCATAGTCTTGGAGATTGCAAAGTTGGCATCTTTTTTCTATTTATACATTTAACTTTTATACAGAGGTTTTATTGAAGGTGAGGAAAGAAATACTAAAGAGTTTTTGAAGGCAAAATTGTGACTCAGATTAGGTAAGAAATTAATAAGGAAAGTCTCTTCTGCTTCCCCCCCAGACATGTGCACATGGACATCTGCACTTCCTGTTCTAACCTGTGAATCAAAAACATTAAACTTAGTCCCCAGATCACACATTTTAGTAATCAAGAAGCTCTGTTGGAAATGGGGAAGAATAGAATAAAGTTATGGGAATAATCATATAACTTGGGGAGTTTTCTTTAATACTATAAATAAATAATTATTCAGAAATGTGGTTTTTATGCTTGTGGGTTGAATGTCAACTGCAACTACTGTACATGGATTCATTTTAAATGAGGTACTGTCAGTTGACTTTGTGGGTCCTTTTCTGAGCTCTCCATTGTGTTATTTTTTTTTTTTTTGTCTTTCAGTAATATTCCATAGTATTGATTACTATACCTTTATATAATTAAGGTATCCTGTTTTTCATTTTATTGATTTTATTGCCTCTTTGCTGAATAATATTAAGTAATATTAGTGATAGTGGACATTTCTTTCTCATGCTTATCTGCCAGCTATCCTGGACTGTGACCACCCACATAGGTTCTCCTTCACTTACACACTGTCAACCTTCTAGTGTATTCACTTTACAACAGCTTGCAGCCTTCCATTGCTTTCACCACCTAACTTTTCTGCTACAAGTCTATAATTGTTAATAATTGTTCAGAAGTACAAACTTATACCTCTCAACTTAATAGGGGATGATATGACTAGGAGTTTCATTTTTTTTTTCATTTTTTTTCCCATCTTCTTTATGCTTTTGCACCTGGATTTGTGTCTTTAATCTTGGAAAATGATTTTGCTTTCCATTCTGTTTCTAAGATTCATTTTATCATGTGTGAACTGCATCATCTTCTAAGGATCTAGAAGTTCATGATCTTCATTGTCTTTCTGTCCTGTGTGCACCCCCCATCTTAATAGTCTTCTTTCATTTTCTGAAAATGATCTGTTAAATATTTGCATTTTCTTCCATCTTTGTTTCTGTCTGCCTCCTAGCCTTCTCACTATGCTTCAGTGTTTCCTCTGAGGTTTTGTTATTTTTAACTTACTATCAGTTTAGCAACAAATAGCAGGCAAATGTGTTAAAATTTTAACAGTTGGTAAATAAAGGTGAAGGGTATATGTAGTTCTTTGTAGTATTCCTTTGACATTTTTGTTTGAAAAAATTGTAGAGGTGGAAATTAATAATAACCATACAAATAGTAGTTTGTTTTTATTTACATTTAGTATATATTATGCACTGTTTCAAGCACTTTAACTTATGATAGCTCATTTAATCTTTTTATCAACCAAAGTTATTATCCCCATTAATGTATAGATGAGAAAAATTAAAAACATAGAATATATAACATTCCTTGAATATTACATAGCTAATAAATGAGAGCTGAGATTTAAACTCAGAAGATCTGGAAATTTAAAAATCAGTAAGATATGGCTGTTTTCAAAGGACTTGCAATCCAATTAGTATCTTCAACAGCTGGTATGAATTTAAGCCTAAATTCAATGCCAGAATTGGGTCTTTAATCTGTGACTTTTTTAGATGACAAAATTCTTAATTCCTGTATTCAGTTAGTAATCAAGACTTGTTTGAAAAAATTTTAATTCATTAGTTCCTTGCATTTGGTTCTCCTAATGTAAGGCTGTATTCTATACCTGATTCTCATGCTGTAGACTATAGGCCAATCTCTTTTAGTGTCTTTCTTCTGTAATCATTCTTTTACTCACTTGGCAGAATAAAAAGTAAATATTAATTTGGTTATTAATTGGTATTTTTGTCATGTCACATCAACAGGATTTTAGAATCTCAGAGATGAAAGCTTCATAAAAAAACTCAGTGATTAAAATTATTCTTGTTATTCAGTGCAAAAACAATAACAGCAAAAACAAACAAAATTTAGATACAAATGAAAAAGAATAAGCAATCTGTTTCTTCACAGTGTTTATAATTTGGCATTTGTTGCTAACAAACACAGTATACTGTGATATATATTATAAGGGGTCTTCAGTGGAGGTATCAAGTCCTGCTTGGGAATTAAGGAAACTTTCCCTGAAGAAGTGCCAACTAACTTAAAATGAAGAGTTCTCCAGACTGAGTATGCAGTAGAGGGCAACATGAGTAGACTGACAGGACCATTGAGAAGGTGAGGATTTGGGTTCAGAGATGAGGGAGATTTTGACTTGCTTTGGGGATCTCAGCTAATTAGTGATTGATTAAGAAGTTATTCTCAGGAACACAGGTGTTGTGGGAATAAACCAAAGAATAAGTTAGATTCAAGCTTCTGTGGTGTCAGAGCCATTTTTAAGATTACCTAGTCCCTGAAAAATATGTCTTGTTCTTTGTATCATTACTCCCTTGCCCTGCCCAAAGTCTTAACCTTTCATTTCTGGTAGACTAAAACCTCATAATGTATAATTCATCCCAGATTCATTGCTGCCTCAGACAATTTCCCAAAGTATGTCAACTTTTTTTCCTCTAAAAATATAGCTCTTTATATATCTTCTTTTCATTTGTCAGGTTATTCCATATTTTTGTCAATAACACTTCCTAACTTTTTACAACTATATGTTTTACATTCACTCCCATGTATAGATGGTATATCTGTTCAGTCATGGATAGGTAAATTCATACTAATTAATTGATCAGTATTTGAGATTCACAAATTCAATCATATTTTTAACCAGTAAAAGAAAGTAGAAGTATAAGGGTCAAATTATAAGATCAAAGTAGCATCTTACTTCTGTATCAACAATATAAAAATAATTTTCTTGGGTTAAAAAGGAAGGCCTAAAATATTTACAAGAAATAGTTTCAGAGAAAAATAATCATATAGAAATCAGCTTCATATTGAATATTTCAGAGTTCAGAGATTTGGGAATATTTGTTGAAAGGTAAAAAAAAATTAGTAGTTACTACATTTTTACATTTTCAGCGTGGTCGAAATCTAATGCATTTTGACTTACAAATTTAATGCATTATAAATTGAACCTTATTTCTAATAAGAGAATACTTTTTCAGTATTATTTTAAATATTGAGACTTATTCAGTTCTTGTCATAATTTAAGAACTAACTAGAATTATATGTAAAACGTATGCAGCAATTTTTAAATTGCTGTAGCTATGACTTCTGTTTAAAATGTTGTTTTGTACTTCCATGAAACACATTGTCCCTAATTTTCTTTCTCTTTTTTTTTCATGAATATTATGGTATGAAACTGAAGAAAAGTATAAGTTTTTTAAGAGTAGACTTATTTTTACTCCAGTTTAAGTTTATGAAACTATATGATGTATATATATAAGACTTTAAAAACTTTGGTTAATCTTAATTGGAAAAGATGATTTATCAACAACATAAAAACAAAAGAACAAAGAAATAACATTTCTTATGTCTTAACTGCTTGCTAGAACTTTCATGAAATGGTAGTCCAAGGTGTGTCCAAATGGAATTAATATGGATAAGATAGTTATGAGGCTAAAAAAGGTGTGCAGTTTAGGATGCTAAGCAAAGCCAAAAGCTAACAAATAGGCAATAAATGTAGAAGGAATAAAGAATGTAGGAGGAATAAGTATAATTTTTCCAGCTGAAGCCATTTCATTACTTTGTTTTTATTCCAGTTCTTAGGAAAGAAAGTTATTCAGCCAGTGTGTAAAACACAATAAAGATAGGGTGAGAGGGCTTCAGAAGATAATTATTTTAATGACATGTAGACTGATTGCACATTTCAGTGGAAGTACACTCAATGACTGATATGAGTACAAGTGAGAGACTTTCTAGTAATGATAAATGATTTATAAAGATCACTGCAATAATTTCATTATCTTTCTTTCTGAAATTTATGTCTTTTCCCCCACCTTCTTCCCCTCCCCTTCCAGAGGCTCTCCTTATAGAGAATCTCCTTTGGGTCATTTTGAAAGCTATGGAGGGACCCCCTTTTTCCAGGCCCAGAAGATGTTTGCAGATGTACCGGAAAATACAGTGATACTGGATGAGATGACTCTCCGACACATGGTCCAGGATTGCACTGCTGTAAAAACTCAGTTACTCAAACTCAAACGTCTGCTGCATCAGGTAAGTACATATTGAACATTTTTAGCTCTTAATATTTTGAATTGAAAAATGGATTGACTTCTTTTTTTGAAAATAAAGTTGCTTGGGTTTCTAAATGTCTGTCTTTATTTCTGTAGAATGTCTATAAATAGTACATAGTAAACACTTTAGTCAGAGAAGACAGCTGAGAGTGTTGTGTTATGGTCTTATTTGTTATCTTAGCATTTATGAGCTATGCAATATTTTGTAAGCCAGTCTCTGTTTCTGTTCCCTCATTTTTATAGTACCTACATTGGAAGGTTGTTGAGAAAATTAGCAATAATAGTTGTAAATTGAGCAACTTAATACTGTAAGCATTGTAGGCATTGAACATTCTGTGTCTGTTACTATAATTTCAGATAAGTGGGAAATAAAAAAGTTTTTTATTTAAATAATTACATATTTTTTTGTTTGAGACCTTTAAGTTTAACCTATTTGGTTCTTTCGTTTCTTTTGAGAAAGTCGAGACTCCTAGCAGTGATATGATTTGTCCAGAGTCGTGGGATGAGTTGATGGTAGAGTTTGGATTCTGGTTTAACAATACTTTATTTTAAGCACTTAGTGTTTATAGACAAGGCTAGAGGCATAGTAGAGAACCAGGGAACCAATGAATAAAATAGTAATTTTAAATAAAGGATATGTTTTGTTTGTTTTTAAATCTATTTGTGTTTTATATACTAGCTGTTAACTTAAAACTGTGATTGAGAAAGAACAGACTGACTTCTCTCCACTGCTTAGTTTTCTTTATGGGTCACTTTCTTCAGTGTTGTATGTTTTAACTTCAAATGAGCAAGGACCAAATCTTAGAATCCCTAGTGGCCATCGAAACCAGACTCATGGTATCTGCCATTTGAAGTGAAATATGCCTCCTAAGCCAATAATGATGGTGATGAATATATGCATTCTGTTAAAGAGTTTTGTAAATTGTTTCATATTGCTAGGATGGGATTTTTCCAGACTATTCCTCTCCATTCTTATGGATATTTGACTTAACTTTTAAGAAGGAACCTTTCTGTGCTAAAGCTGGGAACAAGAATGGAGGATTCTTTTTGGTCTACGGTTCTTGGACTTCTTCCAAGGCAGAAAGAAAGTCCATGATTGAGGTATCCAGGTACAGAATTTATAAATTAGTTTAGCTATAACCAGGGAATACGGTTTGATTTATAGTGTTTCTCTGCTGCTAGTTTGAGGAAAAGATTTTCTGATCAGAAAATATAGCCATAGAAAAATATAGCCTGTAGAAAAAGATGGTAGGAAAGGATGGGAAATAGCCAAAATATCTACTGTAAGCTAGTCATTATACTACCTATACCTCATGTCCTCTTCTATGTCTGGGTACATTGCCATGAATCATTAACCCTATTAAATATCACCTGATAATATTAGGCCACCACTAATAATGAGAGGAAACAAAATTGAGGAGGGCTTAGGTGGATTGATAACCAATTACTAGTACGAAAGAAATTAAAAAATGGTTTTCAATGTACTTTATATAAAGCCATGTGTTATTATTAGTGCACAGGAATTATATAAAATAATGGGTTTCATTGTGGCATATTCATAATTCATATAATTCATATTAATCATATTCCCCTCTATAGTAAGTAGAGACTTTGTTTTGTTTTATTAAGAATTCTCAGTTTGTTTGTTTTTTTTAACATATCCCCTTGCCCCTCACTCTTTCTCTTCGGTTGCTAGGATCAAACTATGGCATCACATGTGCTAGGCAAGTACTCTAACTAAGCTACATCCCTAGCCCCTATTAAGTGGTCAGTTTTTCTTTATTTTTATTTGACTTTTTTTTTTGAATCTTTCTTCAAATATATAATGATTTTCTGATGTTTACTAATATTTAAGAGTGAGGAACTGAAATGTTGATTCAGAAGTTTTTGCACATGGATCATACTTGTCAACTGACCAGTTTCATTTTATGGTGATGGATGAATGTCAGTGGGCTCCCAGCACCTACTAAATGAAGGAATTTTCTTTCTAAGGAGGTGTAGTTTCTCTGTGGAAGAAACCTTTGATTTTTTGCTTGGAATAAAGATAGAAGCCTATGAATATAGTAATTCCTTATACAGCTTTTCACTTAATTTCCATAGTTTTAACCTTAAGCAGTCATGTAGTTATTCTTTTTTCTTTATCTGACAAAACAGGGAAAAGAAGAATAAGAGAGAATTGAACCAGAAAAATAAAAATTTGGACATTCTTAGGAAAAGTAGTGAGATCTCTTTAGCTTGTTAGTATCCTGAAAAGATGGTGGGGGCAAAGTGACTGTTACATTAAAAAAAATTTAAGGTACAATTAGATACAGTGTAAGATTCTGAATTTGTTATTGATTTGGACAGAGCATCTATAAAGGACATTTGGGTCAGTTGGAGAAAATAAACTTGGCCTATATAAATGACAAGGTGGAAATTTACTAAAATGAAAGGGTAGAGATGAAGTGTTGATTGAAGAAAGCAGATTATAAAGTAGTATGTACATTATGATCACATATCTTTGTATCTTCAGAAGGATATGCTGTAAATTTTTAATGATAATAACCTGAATGGTGATAATGTGAGTTTTTAAAAATTACTTTAATCCATATTTTTTAATTTTTATTAGAAATTATAGTGAATTTCTAATCAATTATAATGATATAATTGATTAATCACTATAATTATAGGATTTCTAATCAATGATAATTTTTAAAAAATCAGTGTTTGTTTTTTTAACCCCAATCTATTTGATTCCAAGGCAAGTTGCACACCTTGAGGGATAGTTGTTGACCTTGAGGGACAACATACAGAGGGGAGTGTGAAAGTAGCCTTCAACATTCTTACCATCTTCAACTCCTTACTATCACTACACATCCTTTTGCCAAATCTAGGCGATAGAACCATTATTTTTTTAAATCATTCTCTATGAATGTTCATTTGAACAAAGTTCTCCCTGTTCACAAAATTTAAAAATTGTAAACTGTTATATTTGGCCTTTGATTTGCTTTTTATTTGCTATTATATACTCAACCCAGAGTTACTTTACAGTTTCAACAGGACATTGTGTATCTCTTTCACTTTTTATATCACAAGTATGGAAGAAAAACAGTAGTAATATCATTTTCATACTGAAAAAACTGAGATTTTGATATTTAGTTGTGTTTCCCAAGGTTACCCAGTTGCATATTAATGTAGAATGCATTTTAAACCCATGGCTTTTGAACTATTTTATATACCTCTGTATATTTTATTACCCAATTTATAGAATTTTGATAAGAATTTTAATCCTGATCCAAAGAATATGGGAAAATAATGAAAATTATTTTTTTCTCAGTATTAGGGATTGAACCCAGGGTCTCATGAACACTAGGCAAAAGCTCTGCCAATGAATTTTTCCCCCAGCTCTTTTATTATTTTTGTGTTTCAGACAGATGTTCTAAACTGCTCAGGCTGGCCTCAGACTTGCAGTCCTCCTGCCTTAGCCTCCTTTGTACCTGAGGTTATAGGTGTTGAGTCATTGTTCTCAGCAAAAAAGTAATTCTTTTTTTTTTTTTTAATTTTTTATTGTTGGTTGTCCAAAACATTACATAGTTCTTGATATATCATATTTCACACTTTGATTCAAGTGGGTTCTGAACTCTCATTTTTACCCCATATACAGATTGCAGAATCATATCAGTTACACATCCATTGATTTACATGTTGCCATACTAGTGTCTGTTGTATTCTGCTGCCTTTCCTATCCTCTACTATCCCCCCTCCCCTCCCCTCCCCTCCCCTCCCCTCTTCTCTCTCTACCCCCTCTATTGTCATTCATTTCTCCCCCTTGTATTATTTTTCCCTTTCCCCTCACTTCCTCTTGTATGTAATTTTGTATAACCCTGAGGGTTTCCTTCCATTTCCATGCAATTTCCCTTCTCTCTCCCTTTCCCTCCCACCTCTCATCCCTATTTAATGTTAATCTTCTTCTCCTGCTCTTCGTCCCTACTCTGTTCTTAGTTACTCTCCTTATATCAAAGAAGACATTTGGCATTTGTTTTCTAGGGATTGGCTAGCTTCACTTAGCATAATCTGCTCTAATGCCATCCATTTCCCTGCAAATTCTATGATTTTGTCATTTTTTAATGCAGAGTAATACTCCATTGTGTATAAATGCCACATTTTTTTTATCCATTCATCTATTGAAGGGCATCTAGGTTGGTTCCACAGTCTTGCTATTGTGAACTGTGCTGCTATGAACATCGATGTAGCAGTGTCCCTGTAGCATGCTCTTTTTAGGTCTTTAGGGACTAGACCAAGAAGGGGAATAGCTGGGTCAAATGGTGGCTCCATTCCCAGCTTTCCAAGAAATCTCCATACTGCTTTCCAAATTGGCTGCACCAATCTGCAGTCCCACCAGCAATGTACAAGTGTACCCTTTTCCCCACATCCTCGCCAGCACTTGTTGTTTGACTTCCTAATGGCTGCCAATCTTACTGGAGTGAGATGGTATCTTAGGGTGGTTTTGATTTGCATTTCTCTGACTGCTAGAGATGGTGAGCATTTTTTCATGTACTTGTTGATTGACTGTATGTCCTCCTCTGAGAAGTGTCTGTTCAGGTCCTTGGCCCATTTGTTGATTGGGTTATTTGTTCTCTTATTGTCTAATTTTTTGAGTTCTTTGTATACTCTGGATATTAGGGCTCTATCTGAAGTGTGAGGAGTAAAGATTTGTTCCCAGGATGTAGGCTCTCTATTTACCTCTCTTATTGTATCTTTTGCTGAGAAAAAACTTTTTAGTTTGAGTAAGTCCCATTTGTTGATTCTAGTTATTAACTTTTGTGCTATGGGTGTCCTATTGAGGAATTTGGAGCCCGACCCCACCGACTGTAGATCGTAGCCAACTTTTTCTTCTATCAGACGGCGTGTCTCTGATTTGATATCAAGCTCCTTGATCCATTTTGAATTAACTTTTGTGCATGGCGAGAGAAAGGGATTCAGTTTCATTTTGTTGCATATGGATTTCCAGTTTTCCCAGCACCATTTGTTGAAGATGCTATCCTTCCTCCATTGCATGCTTTTAGCCCCTTTATCAAATATAAGGTAGTTGTAGTTTTGTGGATTGGTTTCTGTGTCCTCTATTCTGTACCATTGGTCCACCCGCCTGTTTTGGTACCAGTACCATGCTGTTTTTGTTACTATTGCTCTGTAGTATAGTTTGAAGTCTGGTATCGCTATACCGCCTGATTCACACTTCCTGCTTAGCATTGTTTTTGCTATTCTGGGTCTTTTATTTTTCCATATGAATTTCATGATTGCTTTCTCTATTTCTACAAGAAATGCCGTTGGGATTTTGATTGGCATTGCATTAAACCTATAGAGAACTTTTGGTAATATCGCCATTTTGATGATGTTAGTTCTGCCTATCCATGAACAGGGTATATTTTTCCATCTTCTAAGATCTTCTTCTATTTCTCTCTTTAGGGTTCTGTAGTTTTCATTGTATAAGTCTTTCACCTCTTTTGTTAGGTTGATTCCCAAGTATTTTATTTTTTTTGAAGATATTGTGAATGGAGTGGTTGTCCTCATTTCCATTTCAGAGGCTTTGTCGCTGATATACAGGAATGCCTTTGATTTATGCGTGTTGATTTTATATCCTGCCACTTTGCTGAATTCATTTATTAGCTCTAATAGTTTCTTTGTAGACCCTTTTGGGTCTGCTAGGTATAGAATCATGTCATCTGCAAATAGTGATAATTTAAGTTCTTCTTTTCCTATTTTGATGCCTTTAATTTCTTTCGTCTGTCTAATTGCTCTGGCCAGTGTTTTGAGAACTATGTTGAACAGAAGTGGTGAGATAGGGCATCCCTGTCTTGTTCCAGATTTTAGAGGGAATGCCTTCAATTTTTCTCCATTCAGAATGATGCTAGCCTGAGGCTTAGCATAGATTGCTTTTACAATATTGAGGTATGTTCCTGTTATCCCTAGTTTTTCTAGAGTTTTGAACATAAAGGGATGCTGTACTTTGTCGAATGCTTTTTCCGCATCTATCGAGATGATCATATGGTTCTTATTTTTAAGTCTATTGATGTGGTGAATAACATTTATTGATTTCCGTATATTGAACCAGTCTTCCATCCCAGGGATGAATCCTACTTGATCATGGTGCACAATTTTGTTGATATGTTTTTGTATCCGATTCGCCAGAATTTTATTGAGGATTTTTGCATCTAGGTTCATTAGAGATATTGGTCTGTAGTTTTCTTTCTTTGAAGTGTCTTTGTCTGGTTTAGGTATCAGGGTGATGTTGGCCTCATAGAATGAATTTGGAAGTTCTCCCTCTTTTTCTATTTCCTGAAGTAGCTTGAAAAGTATTGGTATTAGTTCCTCTTTAAAGGTTTTGTAAAACTCTGCTGTATACCCATCCGGTCCTGGGCTTTTCTTAGTTGGTAGTCTTTTGATGGTTTCTTCTATTTCCTCAATTGATATTGGTCTGTTTAGGTTTTCTATATCCTCCTGACTCAATCTGGGCAGATCATATGACTTCAGAAATTTATCGATGCCTTCACTATCTTCTAATTTATTGGAGTATAAGGATTCAAAATAATTTTTGATTATCTTCTGTATTTCTGAAGTGCCTGTTGTGATATTGCCTTTTTCATCCCGTATGCTAGTAATTTGAGTTCTCTCTCTTCTTCTCTTCGTTAGCAAAAAAGTAATTCTTTAGTGGCGTCTTGTCTCCTTACTTTTAATTCCCTGTACCCTCTTTTAAAAACTTTTTATTGGGCTGGGGATGTGGCTCAAGCAGAAGCGCGCTCGCCTGGCATGCGTGCGGCCCGGGTTTGATCCTCAGCACCACATTCAAAGATGTTGTGTCCGCCGAAAACTAAAATAAATAAATAAATAAAAATTCTCTCTCTCTCTCTCTTAAAAAAAAAACTTTTTATTGAAGCATAATATTCATACAGAAGGTCTATCTCAGTGAATTTTCACAAACTAAAAATATCTGTGTGATTAGTACCCAACAAGGTGAACATTAACAGAACAGAATCCTCTGGTTACTTTTACTACCATTCTTCTACTGGTAACCACTTGGTTTCTGAAATCATAGATGAGTGTTGCCTGTATTTGAACTTTAAAATGAAATGAAATGAAGTCATGTAATATATGTACCTTATTTTGCTTGACATTATATTTATAAATGTCATCCATTCTTTTGCATTCTTATTGTAATATATTTCATTTTATAATTATACCACAATGTATTTAATTTGTTCTACAGTTGATAGGCACTTGGGTATGTTTCCACTTTTTGGTTATGAATAGTGCCACTACAGTATTCTAGCTTATGTCTTTTGGTCAATATATTTATGCATTTGTATTGGGTATCTACCTATGTGCTGGTCTGTCATAAGATATGTAGATATTCAGCATTAGTACATACATAAAGCAATTTTCCAAACCTCTTTTTTCTATGATTTCTTTTCATTAGTTTCCCTGAAGCTTTTATCATATTATCACCAGCATCTGTTTTGACCTTGGTGTAAGAATGAAGAATCTTAGATGGAGTATTGGAAAAACATGATGATATCTCTTTCTGATGTTTTATTTGGTTTATAAAATATTTGAACTCTGTGATACATGTCCTATTGAGGATGCTTATTTTGGGAATAAAAATTTAAAAGCACATATAGTATTTTTAAAATATTAATATGATCTATAACTGTTTTGTTTATTCCCTTATTCCAATGTTGAGAATGAAAACTAGTAATTTTTTTATCACATAGTTCTGTTCTCTTTCTGTGTGTTTGTTTGTATTTATATTATCACATACATGTATGCACATGTGTGTGTAGTGTTAGGTGGACATAATATTGAAAGCAGCAGAGTAAGAGTTACTGTCACTTTGTGGCAGAGAACCATATAAAAGCTGGGATACTCATGTTCTTCTATCTCCCTATTTTCTTGTCACTCTAGGAAAAACAGAGTATATGAAATATATATATAAAAAGAGTGTGTATAAGCACAAGAGTTCAGTATGATGAATAATGTGAAACAATTGTGTATTCTCTAACCACATTTAAAAAAAATGAGACATTAATAATCTTCGTGTGTGCTCCTTCCTAATTGCAGTGCCTTCCTTTCCAGAGTTTACAGCTTCCCTTTGTATTCCCTTCAAGTATTACATATATATTTGTATCCATATGAGTATTTAGTTTTCCCTCTTTAAATTTTTAATAAGTATAATTGCACTCTTAAGTATTTCTGTGTGACTTCATTCACTCAACATTTTTTAAAGGTTCTTTCATGTTTATGTTTCATTGATTTTCATTTCACTGTTGATGTTTCATTCTATGAACAAGACTGTCATTGTCCAGCTTCCTCTTGATGCTAATTTTGTTTCCAGCTTTTTTCCTCTGACAATCATTACTACTATGAACATTTTCCTAGTATACATATATAAAAGTTACTCAGGTGTATTTAATTAGGAGTGGAGTTTCTTAGTCATGAGGCACAAAAAATATTCTGCTCTGTAAATACCAAACTATTTTCCAAAGTTGTTCAGTTTTTTTTTACCCCCCATCCTGTTTTGTATTCTTCCATATCTCTGCAAACGTAATGTTATTCAGCTTTTAAATTTTTGTTATAAGGGTAGAATATAGGGGTTTTTAATGGTGAACGCTGTCTCCAAGAGACTCACTTCAATTTGCATTTCTGATTACTAATAGAATTAAATCTGTGTGGAATATTTGTTTTCTTGTTGTGTCTTTGAGATTTAGAGGTGTGTGTGTGTGTGTGTGTGTGTTCTAGATATAAGTGCTTTGTTGGTAATATGTATTGGAAATATTTTCTTCCATTCAGTGGACTGCTTTTTCATTTTCTGGTATCCTTTGATGAACAAAGGTTCTTAATTCTGATGAAGGTGAATTAATCAAACTTTCTCTTTGTGGTTTGTGGTTTTAAAAATCCTTGTGTAAGAAGTTCTTCCTTGCTCTGTAGTCATAAAAATATTATATTCTTTTCTAAAACCTTGAAAGTTTCTATGTTCACAATTAAATGTCAAATACCTGGGAATTGATTTGGTATATGAAAGATGTGAGTTAGAGATCCACTTTCTTTTTTTAAAAAATTTATTTGTTTTAATTAGTTACACATGACGTACAATGACCTTGACATACCATACATTTGAATCAGATGAGATATAATTTCTCTTTTTTCTGAGAGATCCACTTTCATCTGAATAATCAGTAGGTTCATCACTGAAAGTATTAAGAGTCTGTTCTTTCTCCTTCGGTATGCAATGTCTGCTCTTTAAAATACTAAATGTGCATTATATGTGATACTATCCCAGTTTCAGATTCTACAACTTGTTACTTAGTATTATATCAATATACTTCCCTGTCTTACCTTTCTTTGAAAACACCTTAACTATCTTAGTCTTCTGTTTTTTCATAAAATGTTACGATTTGGTTTTTTGTTGTTGTTCTACAGGATTTTGATGGAATAATATTGAATGGACAGATCAATTTCAGAGGGACAGCTTATACTATTTAGACTTTGTATCCAAGAACAGGATGTATATTTATTGGTCCATAGCTTTAATTTTTTTCATTAAGGTTTTATATTCTTTGCATAAAAATCTTACACACTTTTATTATATTTACTTCTAATGCCTAAAGTGTTTTGTTGCTACTGTAAGTGCTATCATTTTCTAATGTATTATTGTTGGTTTACAGAAATGAAATGAGTTCATATTTAGCAATTTTGATGCAATTATTATGAATTCTAATAATTATTCATAGGTTTTGGAGGAATTTTTTATCTAGATAAATATATTATCTGCAATAATGAGTTGTGTTTTTCCTTTCCAGTGTTTGTATTGTGCCTCATTTATCCATTGGGATAGAAACTGAAGGAAAGTGTTGAATCAGTCTTGTTTTGCTCTTAAGCTTAACAAGAATGCTTTCAGTGTTTTGACTAGTAAATGTGATATCTCCTGTATCATTTTTGTGGATCTCCTTAATAAGATGAATTTTTTAATTTTTAAAGTTTTGAGGCACTCTTTAAAAAGCACTTTTACTTTTTTTCAGGTTTCAGAACCTTTTTTCTTAAGCTTTGAATAAATTGCCTACATCCCCTCACTCCCATGTGCCTTAGTGTATTTCCTATAAATAAGGATATTTTCTGATATAACCCCAGTTCAGTCATCAAAATCCAGAACTCAGCAATAATACGTTAGTACCATATAATCATCAGAGACTATTGAGGTTTTTTCATTTGTCTTATTTATTAGCAAAAGATGTCAGGGTAACATATTGAATTTAATTATCATGGCTTTATAGTATTCCTCAGTCTTTCCTTGATTTTGATGACCTCAACACTTTAACACCTCTCAATTTGGTTTTCTCTGCTATAGCCACATGATTGGATTCAAGTTATGTACCTTTGACAGAAATGTTACTGTAGCAATGCTGTGTTGTTCTCATTGCATCCAGTCAGGTGGCAGGTGGTTTTAGGGTATTTGTTTCTGTCTGTGCTTGTGTATGTATGTGCATTTGTGGGTATTTGTACACATACTTTTTTAAAAAATATTTTTTAGTTGTAGATGAACACGGTATCTTTATTTTTTAATTTTTATGTGATGCTGAGGATCAAACCCAGTGCCTCACATGTGTGAGGCAAGTGCTTTACCACTTAGCTATAACCCCAGCCCTGTACACATACTTTTGGCTGTGTTTCTGTATCTATTGAAAACTATGACATTATACTCAGAACTTTTATTGTAGTCTAAATGCAGCATTTCTCTGCTTTTCCATATTTATAATTCTCTCACAATGAAAAAAAACTGATTTCCATTTTCCTTAATTTTTTTACTCATTTGATCAGTCCTCCTGATATAACTAATCTCCTACTACCACAGTCACTTCCCCTTTCTTCAAGTTGCCTTTTTCAGCCCATTTGGGCTTTACTAGGTTGTGCTAGGCCCTGCATATTTAGGGTGTTTTCCTCAACTCACTAAGGTTCTGAATCCCCTTGCATGGCTGCGTATCCTGTGTTACACCTTCCTTACGTTACTCAGATTATGACTCCTTGTCAGCTCATACTAATCCTCCTCTCCATATTTGCCTACTCACTCTGCTTGGGCTCTGACACCATATGCCAGTTGATACCACACAAGGTTTACCCTCACCCTACTTGACACTGACGCCTGGCACTTTTCCCTTTCCTTTTTAAACTCTGTCATTCCTTGCCAGGCCATTTCATGTGTAAATGCCAGTTTTGCTCTGCTTGGGCTCTTACAGCAAGTGTCAGGCTACTCAAATGCATATACCTTCTATTCACTTAGACTTGATTCTCCTATCAGACTTTTTCCAACTCATCATTTCTGACATGAAATGGTAAGCTGTCCCCCTGTGTGGACATGTATCTTTACCTGCCTAGGCTTTGAAAGTCTTTGCTGGGCTGTCCCTTTTTGGTGGGTACCTATCTTTGTGTCTTGCCCTGTAGCTTGTTCAGGAAAGGAAGCTAAAGGAAAATGAAAAATATTTTTCTCAATGACTTTATCAAGATAGAATTTACAGTCAAATGAAATGTTCCCATTTTAAGTACATCATTCGAGTTTTTTGGCTATATGCAATTGTTCAGTTACTACCACAATCAAGAAATAGAGCATTTCTGCACCTGTTAATGTTTATTCATTTCCCTTTGTAGTTGGTTTCTCTCAGAGCTGGCTCTGGCAACCACTACCGTGTTCTCTATTAAGAAAGTTTTATGTTTCTTACAGTTTCTCCTAAATGAAACTATCTGGTATGTGCTCTTTTTGTTTCTGGAGTCTTCAACTCACCTTAATGATTTTTGATATTCATCTGTGTTTTGTATCAGTTTATTCCTTTTCATTTTAAGATACCATTCCATGTTACATTACATACATACACACACACACACACACACACGTATACACACCCACTCTAATTTTTTTATCCATTTACCTGTTTAAATTATGCTATCCATTTACCTGTTGATTGAAATTTGAATTGTTTTCAGTGCTGGAACAATTTGGATGTTTCTGAATCTTTGGATATTAATTATGAAAGTTAATAGGAACAAGTAATTTTTTTAAAGAGAGAGAGAATTTTTTTAATATTTATTTTTTAGTTTTCGGCAGACACAACATCTTTATTTGTATGTGGTGCTGAAGATCGAACCCAGCGCCGTTCGCATGCCAGGCGAGCACGCTACCACTTGAGCCACATCCCCAGCCTGGAACAAGTAATTTTTTAAAAATCTGAATAGCCAATACCAGAGCACAGATTGGGCTCAAGCCAGTTTTTCCATTTCTTTGTTAAATGATCTTAGATAAGTACTTTAACTCTCTGTGCTACAATTTCCTTATAATAAATAATCAAAATTATAATGAGAACCTGTGTTAAGGACTGTTGCAAAGATTGCATGAGGTTATTCAGATAAACTGCTAAGCATAATACCTAATACATGTAAGGCAATTAATATTTATTAGCTGTTATATTAACAGTAGTAATGATAATAGCAATGGCAGTAACAATGTCAAAGTTAAAGATTTGGAGGGGTCTTAAAACATCACACATTTATTATCTTAGCATTTCTGTGGTTCTGAAATTTTGGCACCCCTTAACTAGGTTCCTTTCTTTAGGGTATCTCACAAAGCCTGCAGTAACATCATTGGCCAGGGTTGAGGGCTCATGTAAACACTCCACTGGAGAATTTACTTCTGAGCTCACATGGTTGTGGTCAGGATTCAGATAATTGAGCTGTTGAGCAGAGGGCTTCATGGTTCTTTGCCTGTCAAATAAGGGTCCCTTTCAACTATTTGCTTGCTATGTGGACCTCTATAATGCAGCTCACAATGTGGCAGCTTAATTTATCAGATCAAGCATGTGAGATCTTCCTCTACCAAGTCAGAAGTTAGAATCTCTTGAAATCTAGTCATGCAAATTCTACTCTTACCTTTTGATGAGGACCAGCCCACATTCAAGAGAAAAGAATTACATAAAGGTAGAAATATCAGAAAGTGATATCTTAGAAAGTCTGTCCACCATAGGATACTTTGTTTAATGCCTTTTATCTGGCAGTGATATCTTTACTTTCAAAGTTATTTTGGCCTTAAACTTGAGGGTTTTTTATTGCTTTTTATTATTTTTAATTTTAATCTAAAATTATTTTAAACTGATATGTAAAAAGCATAAAATAATACATATTTATGGGTACCATTTGAGATATTGGTATGTGTGTGTGTGTATATACATATATAGTAATGTTTAAATTAGGTTAAACATATCTATCTCCTCAAACATTTTCATTTCTTTATGGTGAAAATATTCAGGATCTTTTCTTCTAACTTTTGGAAATATATATTGTTATTTGTAGTCACCTTGCCATGCAGTGCCACACCAAAACTTTTTTTTTTTGCTGACTGTAATTTAGGTTCTATCGATGAACCTTTCTTTACCCCTTCCTTCCACTACCCACCCTCCTCAGACTCTGGTAATCTATAGATCTTAATAGATATTTCTCTAAAAAATATATAAATGGCCAATGGATATATGAAAAAAACACTTAACATCACTAATCATTAAAGAAATTCAAATCAAAACCATAGTGAGGTAGTTTTGATTCATACCTCTTTGATTCTACTGTCTCTCTTTTTTTTTTTTTTTGATTACCCCTAATCTTGAGGGTATGCATCCAGTTTATTTATTTATTTTTTTTGGGGGGGTTATGTTTTTTTTTTTATTGGTTGTTCGAAACATTATAAAGCTCTTGACATATCATATTTCATACATTAGTTTCAAGTTGGTTATGAACTCCCAATTTTACCCCAAATACAGATTGCAGAATCACATCGGTTACACATCCACATTTTTACATAATGCCCTATTAGTAACTGTTGTATTCTGCTACCTTTCCTATCCTCTACCATCCCCCCCTCCCTCCCCTCCCATCTTCTCTCTCTACCCCATCCACTGTAATTCATATCTCTCCTTGTTTATTTTCCCATTCCCCTCACAACCTCTTATATGTAATTTTGTATAACAATGAGGGTCTCCCTCCATTACCATGCAATTTCCCTTTTCTCTCCCTTTCCATCCCACCTCATGTATCTGTTTAATGTTAATCTTTTCTTCCTGCTCTTCCTCCCTGCTCTGTTAAGATCAACTGTTTTAGATTCCACATATGAGTTAACCATACCGTACTTGTCTTTCTGAGTCTGGCTTACTTCAGTTGACACAATGATCTCAAGTTCTATCCATGATCTTGCAAATGACAAGGTTTTCCATTCCATTCCATTCCATTCCATTCCATTCCATTCCATTCCATTCCATTCCATTCCTTTTCTTTTCTTCCCTCCTCTTTCTCTTTCCCTTCCCCACCCTTTTCTTTCCTACAGGATGTTGCTGTGTTGCCCCAACTGTTCTCCAGCTTGTGGGCCCAAGTGATCTTCCTAACTTAGCATCCTGAGTAACTGTAACTACAGGCATATGTCATCATGATAGTTAAGATTTTATTTTTTTTAAATGGATGAATGGTATTGCATTGTGTATGTGTACATTTTCTTTATGCTTTTATCAATTGGTGGATACTTCACTCATTTCCATTTCTTGACTGTTGTGAATATTGCCACAATAAACATGGGAATACAGATGTCTCTTCAACATACTGATTTTATTTGCTTTGGATATATATATATACCCAGAAGTGGGATTGCTGGAACATATGGTAGTTCTATGTTTAATATTTTAAGGAACCTCCATTCTGTCTTTCATACGTTTGGATACTATTTCCTTTCCCACTAACAGTTTATAAGGGTTCCCTTTTCTCCACATCCTTGCCACTGCCTTTGTCTTATCTTTTGATCATAAGCATTCTCACTGTAATGAGGTGATACCTCATTGTGGTTTTGATTTGAATTTCTTTAATGATTAGTGATGTTAAATGTTTTTTCATGCAGCATTGTCCATTTATTTCTTCTTTGAAGAAATGTCTATTAAAGTCTATTGTCCATTTTTAAATTGGGTTGTTCTCTGACTATAACTTAGTGTCCACTGATCAACCTCTTCCCAGCCCTCTCCATACCTATCTCACCAGCCTCTGGAGACTACCATTCTTTAGAACAGGATATAGTACTAAAACATAGAATGAATAAAGGAAACCCAGAAGTATATCTTTTATTCACTTAAAAGAACACTGGATAAAGAAAGATTTTAAAGTAAATGTTAAGGGATTCTCATTAGCGGTATGGAACAAATTATATACTTATGGCTATGGTAAATTTATAGGTCTTGAAAAGTTGAATAGTATTAAAAAATCAAAATGTGGGAAAATTAGAAGAAATCAAAAGTAATATTTTAAGTGAGAAAATACCTGTAGAAGAGATATCTAGATTCAGACATACATATTAAACACTTAGCTTTGGTAAAATATAAATTTAAATAATTTTATAAATACTGTTTGCTTACAATATTATAAAGGGTTACCCATATATAGAAACTTTTTAGCCTGTTTTTGAATGCCCCCCCCCCTTTGTTTTAAAATGCTAGGCACTGTTAGGATCACCTCATCTTCCAAGCACTCGTTGAAAAATCACGATTTATAAGCCCTAATTTTTAAAACACTTTCAAATGTAGCTTGAATCATCAGATTGTAAATCCAGTAGGTAAATTACAATATACTCAAAAAGTGGTCTTTAATATGTGTGCAGTGTGAAGTGATTAATCATTCATCTGTGAGTTTTAAAACAAGAAGAAAAAAACCTTTCAGAAAGAGAAAGAAGGAAAACTTCTCTTCTTCCTCTGCTGCCTTTCCCAGGATGCCTTTTGTGATTATGTTATAGCATATCTGAAACACAAGGCATGTTTGTTGACATCACTGATGATGCTGTCAGCAGGGACTGGTCAGTGCTGCCAAACTTTTGTTAATCATTTCAAGTATCCATGTCCGTTGCAGCTGCTCTGGAATTCATAGGACGATCCCAGTTTTTGCAAACACATGGAAGAACCACCTGGGTAAGATGGAATTTGTGATCAGGTTTTTGAACACATTAATATATGAAAGAGTTGTAATTTTAGGGCAGAGTCTACCTTTGTGCTGTCTTTAGTCTTCTAATGCTCTTACACAGAAGAGGGTTTATCTATATTTAACAATTGCTGATTAATAGCATTCTAATTGCATTTAGAATTTAAAAATCCTAACTAGAGTCCATAAAAACTGCTGACACTTCACACAGTAAAGCAGCACAGAGTACTTGGATAGTCATTTAACTATAAATTGCATGTGTTTTGTTCAGTTGGTGTGGAGGTTCTTTGTATTATTTTTGCTCTTATTTATTACATTTGTTTATGCAAAACACTCAGAACAGTGCCTGGTGCATGTCAGTGAAAGTTAACTTTTTTGTTTGTATAATATGAAGCATGAAAATTGCATGCATGAAATTATTTCTTTGGTATTCTTTAAAGAAGGAATATATTTTCTGTCCCTTTTATAATGTTTTCCCCTGTAATGCTTAAAGGAACTTTTCTGAAAATGTTTTCTAATTTTGACCTGGACACTTTCATCTTAGTCAAAGTTTAATAGAGAGTACTACCATTGTTAAGTCTCAGTGTTATTTGCAGAGGGATTTTTTTATTAATTACTAAAGTTGGAGATGATATTTATGGTCTTTATGGCTCTTGGGCTTTGATGAAAATGAAAGTCTTTTTTCTTCTTTGATCTCCTAAATTTAGATTGCCAGACTTTTAAAAATAGAAGAAGGCAAGATTTTTCTTATTTGAAGCATAGCAATAACTTAAAATATCAATAATTTCTCATCTTGGGCTATCTTTTTACTATTTAGAGTAAATTTTGCACTTTTAAAAATTGTTATAATGAATAATATCTGTATGGCATGAATTCTTTATAAAACATTGATATTCCTTTGTGGCCTTGCATAGAGGTTAGATAACTTCTCCTTAGTGTGAACTACATAATAAATATTTTAACCTTTTGGGGCAAGAGCTAAAATTGATGCTGTTATGTAAATATTTATAAAATATTCCATATGCAACCATTTAATAATATAAAAACCAATTTCAACTTGTGAACTATAATAAAGAGGTTACATTTTTCTTTCAGATCACAATTTGTTAGCCCCTCCTCAAGAAGATAATTAATTTTTGTGAGAGTTGTGAGTCAGATTTGTGAGTTAATGCAATTAGTTAGAAACTCTAGACCTACGACATTATCATTTTTGTTATGGCTATTGTTTAAAAAATAGTAAAAGTTTTTAAATGCTTTCCATGAATTAGGCACTATGGTCAGTATTATTACCTGAATCATTCCAAATATTTTTCCCCCATCCATGGTTTCTATTTTGATTTTATTAACATTTTTAAATGGATTATGTTTTTAGTATTTAAATTTAAGAAACTTTCTCAACCAAAGGTCTTAAAAATATTTTCTGTTCATTTGGAGAAGTTTTTTTAGTTTTAAGCTTAAAATTTATGTCTACAATCTGTTCTGAGAGTTTTTTTGTATATGGTGTGAGTTATGGGTAAAGTTCATTTTACAGAATATGGATTTTCAATTTTACCACCATTTCTTGGAAATAATATTTTTTTCTCTATTAAATTTTCTTGGTAGTTTTCTCAAGAATACCTTTAACCATAAATGTGTGGGGCTATTTCTGGACTTTTTAAATTTCCTTGATCTGTGTTGGTCCTTATACTAGTACCACACTCTCTTCATTTTTAGTACTTTTTAAATGATATAGTGTAACTTCTCCTTTTTTGTTCTTTTCAAAGTGGAAACAATTCTCTTTCTCCAAAAAAATATTCTTTTGGGATTTTTGATTCAGGGAATTTTTGAATCTATAAGTTGAATTTGGAAGAGAATTTATATGTCAACAATATTGAATCTTTCAATCTGGTAACATTGAGTCTCTTAGTTTACCAAACGAGGTCATCTCTTCATTTATTTCTCCCTGATTTCTTAACACACATACACACATTGTTTTTTAATATGCAGAGTTTATCGATACTTTGAAGTATTTCTCTACAAGTTTTTTTGTTTGTTTGTTTCTTTTTCTTGGTTTTTATATTTTTATTATTTTGGCATTTTGGTTTGTAAGGTTTTTTTTTTTGTTATTGTTTTAATGAAATCAATTTCCATTTGTTCTTTGCCACAAAATAGTTGTTTTTTTTAATATTAACCTTGTAAACTTGTTATTTTCCTAAATTTATGTGTTAGTTCTGGTAGTTTTATTGTACATACTCTAGGATTTTCTACACCCAAAATTACATTATCTTAATGGATCCTTTCTTTTTTAGTTCTTGTTGTTTGCTTGCCCCTTGTACTGACTGAAAACTTCAATACAATATTGGAGCCTTGATTTGTACCTTTTATATTCTTTTCCTGTTTGACAGTTTTGTTTGATTTTATTTTTTAGCATCTTCCACAAAACTGGTTTTTAATTTTCTTGATTTTTAAAAATTTTATTTCATTAATTTCTGTATTTTATTGTTTTCTTCTATTTGTTTTAGGCTTGTTTTATTTCAGGGACTGATTTGACAACTTTTTGTATTAAGTTATTTTCTTTCAATTACTAGGGGATTATCCTCTGTTAGGATTTTTTGATTTTTTGATTTGATTTCTAGTTACCTTTGTGTTCTTGAAAGCATATTTAGTATATATTTGGTTTCTTTTAAATTGAGCTTCTCAATTCTTTAAGTTCATATCTTTCACTGTTCATCCATTATTTCTGCCTCCCATTCTCCCTTCTGTGATTTCAAAGACATTAATGTTAGATCATTTACAATTGTTCCTCTAGTTCCTTGCGCAGGCTCTGTTTATTTTTTTTCCCCTTTGCCAATCCTTTTTCTCTTCATTGGTCAGAGTGCATAATTTCTGTTGGGCTATCTTCAGGTCACTCTGTCATCTCAAATGCTGATATTTAGCCCTTTGAGTGCATTTAAAATTTTTAATGTTTGAATTGTACCAGGCCTAACATTTCCAGTTGTTTCCGCTTTATAAACTCTTTTTCTTTGCTGAAACTTTCTCTTCTGTTTACTTCAACAGTTCACCTTTACTTTTGGGAAGTTTTTATAACAGCTTTATTAATATCTTTTTCAATCAATTCCTACCTTCTGTGTCATTTTGGCATTTTCATCTGTGTGAGTTGAGATTTTCCCCTTTGTTTATATTGAATAATTTTGGATTATCTTAAATATTTGAACATTGTGTTATGAGATTCTTGATCTTATTTAAATTCTATAAATAATATTGTTTTTATTTTTTAAACATTAGTACACAATTTAATTTTGTTCAGGCTACAGATTCTAACTAGTAAACCTTGGAGTTATTATTTTGGCATTTTGGTTTGTAATGTTTCAGTGTCAGTTGGAGTGTGGTTTCAGAGTCAGTTATTTTCAAAGCTTTTGTCATGCTCTCCAGATCTGTTCTTGACTGTATACCAGAGGCTGGTTTGGGACCTGGATAATGGTCTTAGTTTATTTCTAGGTTTATTTTTCACCCTTTGATGTGCTATTAAGGATCAGTTGTAAACAGGTGCTTCTCTGGGGTGAAGTTAGTAATTCATATTTAACTTTATCAAGTTACTTCCTAAGTTTTTGATATTTTGCAATCTCCCATGTGTTTTCTGTTTTTGCTAGGATTTCCTTTTTTTTCTCCACCCTGAAAACTGATGTTTTTTGTTTCTTTTTTTCATTCTTTCTTTTTTTTTTTTTTTTTTTTTGGCTCTGCTGCATATTTCCCACCACTGCACCCATATCCATTGTAAAGTAGTGTATACTTGAGTATTCTCTCATTCATTGGGGTTCCTGCTTTGCAGTTGGCAGGAAGATATTTTGATATTTGGAAAAAAGTCAAAATTTTTATGGTCTGTCTTTTCTTACATAACTTGTGTATAGGACTGACTCTATTTTTACATGTAAAGTCATTAAAAACAGATGAAATTTTATTGAAATGATTATTGTCAAATGTTTCTTCCTTCTTTTCCTCTTTTATACATTTTTTAAAAATGTGATGTTCTGACAACATATGTGCATTTTGTCAGGTTATTGCTTCTTAGGGGTGTTGAGCCATATGACATCACTAATGCAAATATAATTTATTCATGCTGAAATTTTGACAAATGCTTAGTCCTTATTGTTGATCAGCATTGTCTGTTGAACTTTTCTACATACATATTCCTGGGCCTAATCCCTAGACATTCTGATTCAGAGAGTTATGTAGTATAATAGGTAAGGAAGATAATAACTTAAATACTCATCTCCCCTACTAGAACACTCCTTTTCAATACAGGTCATCATTATCTACACCCTGGGAAATCAGAACAGATACGTCTGAGAAAAATTTGTGATGTTAATGCTCCTTGAAAGTTGCTGAGTGGGTGTCACTGTTGTGTTTTATCAGGTCATAATCTCTCACCATCAGTCTAAGCATAGTCTGAATCTTTTTTGAGTTTATCTATTTGAATCATTGAACAACTGATTTCTTATTCATAAACCAGTTCAGTGAGGATTGGAAATTAATATTTTCATTTCATTTTCTTTATCATGTTTAAGGTCAAAGTGTTTAATTTGTTCACTTTTTTAATTGAAGTACAACATACAATCAAGTAAAGTACTTAAGATGTACCAACCTTAATTGTACAGCTTGAATTTTTCATATGTATGTTTATATAAAAACCACAGAGGCAAGACATAGACTACTTAGTTTTGTCATAAATGGGAGTCATGAATAGGTATTCTCATGTATCTAGTATTCTTTAATTGAATGATTTTTATAGGTAAGCTTTTTTGAGTTATTTAATATTATTATTTCTGACTCCTTTATACCAAAACACATTTAAAGAGGGAAGAATCAATTGACTTTTATGCTGTTTCTTTGCTGTGGTAATCTCAAAATTCTTTAGGAAATTTTACATACTCCAATTGTAGCTCTAAAGCATTCAGTGGTTTTCTGCTTTATCATTTATATTGTATCTGTTATTTATTTCCACAGGTTATTCTTGCTCTAGCTAGGTTCACTTTTTTTCCCCTTCTGTTGGTACAGAAATGAAAAAGGAGATTTCTAAAATCTTATCTCCCATTTTTCTTCTAGGATATGATTTAGGTGAATTCAAATTGAAGTGATTATCTGCATTTATTGTATTAATCTTCTCTTTTGTTCTTTCTGACAGCATGATGGAAGTGGGTCATTGCATGATATTCAGCTATCATTGCCATCTAGTCCAGAACCAGAAGAAGGTGATCAGATATATAAGGTATGACTAGATAGTCATGCTGAAGATTTCAGAATTCTTATTACTAAAATAATAAAGCAGAACCAATTAAAATTTTGAATAATAAGAATTATTAGAAACCTAGAACTTGCTATCTTGTGAAATAATTGTTTGTTCTTAAATTTTGCTGCTTTGTTAAAATAATAATATCCCATTTTATCAAATCATAATGGAACGAAATTAGAAATCAACAATAAGATAAAAACAATAACATCTCAAATATCTGGAGACTAAATTATACATCTTTGAATGGTGAATGGATAGTATAAGAAATCAGGGAAGTAAATTAGAATACTGATAAAAATTTATCAGAATTTCTAGGAAAGTATGAAGGCATTTCTAAGAGGAAAGTATATAGCATTGAGTTCATACATCAAAAGAATAGAGATACCAAATAAATAATCTAACATTACATCTCAAGGCCCTAGAAAAGAAGAACAAACCAACACCAAAATCAGAAGAAGTCAGGGAATAATTAAAATCAGAGCTGAAATCAATGAAATTGTGGATTAAAAAAAAAATACAAAAGAGAAACAAAGAGTTGTTTTTTTGTAAGGGTAAACAAGTTTGATAACCCTTAGCCAAACTAACCAAAACAAAGAGAGAAAACATTCAAATTCAAAATTCAAGATGAAAAAGGAAATATCACTATAGGATACTACTAAAATCCAGAGGATCATCAGAAACCATTTTGAAAATTTATCTTCCAATAAACTAGAAAATCTTAAAGATATGGAAAAATTCCTAGAGATCTATGACCTACCTGAATTAAACCATTAGGATATAGAAAACTTAAACAGATCAGTATCAAGTAATAAAATTGAAGCAGCCATCAAAAGCCTTCCAACACAGAAAAGCTCCGAACTGCATGGATTTTCAGCCAAATTCTACCAAAACTCTTTAAAGATAGAAGAACTCTAATACCTGCTCTCCTCAGATTATTCCATGAAATAGAAAAGGAGGGAAGACTGCCAATCTCATTCTATGAAGCCTTTATCATCATTCTGAATACAAAATCAGACAAAAATCAAGAAAACTTCAGGCCAAATATCCTTAATTAACATAGATTAAAAAAATCTTAATGAAATATTGGCAAACAGCATACAAAAACAGATTAAAAAAGATCCTAGGGATGCAAGGTTGGTTCAACATACAGAAATCAAGAAATGCAATTCACCACATAAATAGGGTTAAGTTAAAGAAGCATATTATTATCTCAATAGATATAGAAAATTCATTTGTCAAAATGCAGCACCCATTTATGCTTAAAACACTAGAAAACCTAGGGATAGTGGAGCTTACCTCAGCATTGTAAAGACTATATATGATACGCCCAAGGCCAACATCATTCTGAATGGAGAAAAACTGAAAGCATTATCTCTAAAAATAGGAAGAAGCTAAAGATGCCCACTTTCACCAAACCTATTAAGCATAGTCCTTGAAACTCTAGTCAGATAAATCAGGCAAAAGAAGGAAGTTAATGGGAAACAAGTAAGAAAAGAAGAACTCAAATTATCTTTGTTTGCTAATGACATGACCCCATATTTAGAAGATCCCAAAAACTCTTACCAGAAGACTTCTAGAGCTCATAAATGATTTTAACAAGGTAGCAGGATACGAGATCAATCCTCATAAATCAATTGCATTCCTATACTCCAGTGATGAGTCTGCCAAAAAACAAATTAGGAGTATCCCATTTATAATAGCCTCAAAAGAAAGAAAAAAAGCAAAAACCTTGGGAATCAGTCTAACAAAAAGAGGTGAAAGATCTCTGCAGTGAAAACCATAGAACACTAAAAGAACGAAATTAAAGACGTTAGAAGATGAAAAGACCTCCCTTGTTCTTGGATAGGCAAAATTAACAATGTCAAAATGGCCATACCACCAAAAGAACTATATAGATTCAGTGTAGTCCCCATCAAAATTTTAGTGACATTCTTCACTGAACTAGAAAAGGCATTTCTGAAATTAATTTGGGAAAATAAGAGACCCAGAATAGTCAGAGCAATCCATAGTGAGAAGAGCGAAACAGAAAGCATCCTAATACCAGATCTCAAATTATACTACAGAGCTATAGTAACAAAAACAGCATGGTACTGGCATCAAAACAGTCATGAAGGTAAATGTACTAGAATAGAAGACACAGAGACAAATCCACATAAATACAGTTATCTGACACTAGACAAGGTGCCAAAAACACATTGGCCTTTTTTTTTTTTAAAGAGAGAGAGAGAGAGAGAATGTTTTAATATTTATTTTTTAGTTTTTGGCGGACACAACATCTTTGTTTGTATGTGGTGCTGAGGATTGAACCCGGCTGCATGCATGCCAGGCGAGCTCACTACCGCTTGAGCCACATCCCCAGCCACTGGCCTTTTTTATATATAAAATACTGTTTTAATATATATATCTTTATTTAATTATTTGTATGTGGTGCTGAGAATTGCTCCCAGTGCCTCACACATGCTAGGCAAGGGCTCTACCACTGAGTCACTGCCCCAGCTCTAAAGATAGCCTTTTTAACATGGTGCTGGGCAAACTGGAAATCTATTTGTAGAAAAATGAAATTTAACTCTTAAAACTCACCTTTTAGAAAATGAACTCAAAGTAGATCAAAGACCTAGGACTTAGGCCAGAAACGCTGCCACTGCTAGAAGAAATTGTAGGTCCAATACTCTAGCTTATCAGCACAGGAACTGAATTTCTTAATAGGACTACTAAAGTGCAAGAAATAAGATAAAAAATCATTAAGTGTAATGGCATCAAACTAAAAAGTTTCTGCACAGCAAGAACAAATTGAAAGCATAAATATAGAGCCTACAGAATGGAAGAAGGTCTTTGCACCTGCTCCTCACATAGGCAATTAATATCCAGAATATACAAAGAACTCTAAAACCTTAACATCATAAAAACACAAATAACCCAATCAATAAATGGGCCAAAGAACTAAACAGACATTTCTCTAAAGAAGAAATACAAATGATCAAGAAGTATATGAAAAAAATATTCAACATCTCTAGCAATTAGGAAAATATAAATTAAAACTATATTGAGATTTCATCTCATTCTGGTCAGAATGGCAATTAGCAAGGATACAGACAACAATAAATGTTGACAAGGATATAGGGGAAAATGTACACTCTTACATTGTTGGTAGGACTGTAAATTAGTGCAGCCACTCTGGAAATTGGTATGGAAATTCATCAAAAAACTAGGAATAGAACTACCATATGACTAGCTATTCCACTCCTCCATGTATATCCAAAAGACTTAAAATATTACATACTACAGTGATACAGCCCATCAGTGTTTATAGCAGCATAATTCACAATAAGCTATGGAGCCAACTTAGGTTCCCTTCCACAGATGAATGGATAAAGAAAATGTGATATATATATATATATATATATATATACACACACATACATATATATATCTATATATATATATATATACATATATATATATATATATACACACACACACACACACACACACACACACACACAGGATGGACTATTACTCAGCCATAAAGAAGAATGACTTTATGGCATTTGCCAGTAAATGGATGAAACTGCAGACTATCAAGCTAACTGAAGTAAGCCAGTCCTCAAAAGTCAAAGATCAAATGTTTTCTCTGAAAATGCAGAAGGTAATCCAAAATAAAGGGTAGGGGATAGAAAATAATAGATGTGTGTAGTAGACTAAGGGGAATAAGGGAAGGAAGAAAGATGGGGTAGGGAAAAACAGTTGAATGAACATGCCCAACTTTCATATGTGCATGCATGGATGCGGCCCGGTGGGTTCTGGCATCAGGTGTATCAGTAGGTCAAGAATTAAACAAACAAACAATCAAAAAAGTAAACTGTAGATGGATTGAAGAGGGATCTGTGGAGTGGGGTGGAAGGGAGGAAGTGCTAGGGATTGAATTGGAGGGAGTTGTGTTCCATGCTTCTGTGATTATGTCAAGGTTTGTCCTGGTGTTGTATACAACTCAACTACATTTAAAAAAATAAAAAGACACTTGCATTGGTTTTAATTATGAATAGTAATTTTTAAAATATTTACCAGTGAGGTTAAAATGTTAATGGGTACTTGTTATATCTAATCGCAGCACTGAAGAAATATACTGGTGATGAGGTTAACTTTTATTTTTTCATGTATAAAAACATAATTATGGGGACTGGGATTGTGGCTCAGTGGTACAGCACTCGCCTAGCATGTGTGAGGCACTGGGTTGGATCCTCAGCACCACATAAATATAAAATAAAGACATTGTGTGTCCACCTATAATGAAAAAGTAAGTATTTTTAAAAAAACATAATTATGGAATGCTGATGTATTTTAGCGAGTGATTGAAAGTAGTTTTTAAAATTCTCATTGTCTTTTGATCTATATTTAGTTGAAAGCTCTTTATTTTTCATCTGTTTCTCAAGTCTATATTTCTTAAGTACACACAGATATCAGTGATTAATATAATATTTATATGTAAAATTATTGATTACTTTTACATCATGTTTTCAGGATGTAGTAGCTATTGTTTGATAATCATCCACAATAACACCAGTAGCTTAATACAACAAAAGTTGATATTTCACTTATATTACACTATACTGATCTGTTGACTATAGATCAGCTGGGATTCTGCTTCATGTATCTCTTACATTTGAGAACCTAACTGAGGGATCGGCCTCTGGGGTAGAACATGTCTCTGTGCAGAGGGAAAAGAGCTTTGTCAAACCACATAAGAATTCTACTTTGATGGAGTATATGTCACTTCCAAAACAATTCCAGTGTTTCAACCTGACATTAATTGGACAGAAGACCTTAATTTTCTCAGAATGCTGAGTGATTTATTGGGAACAAGATTCTATATAAAACAACCAAAATCAAGAATGTAGCATAGGAGTCACATCTTTTTATCTAAACTTGGCTTTTTCACTTGCCTACCATCTTTAGGCTTCCACCCAATTGTTGTAAATAATAATCTACATCTAGCAGGTCTGCCACAGACCATCTCTTTTTAAAACAGTTTCACATAAACACACAGGTGAGAACCAGTAACTCAGTCCCTTAGAATTTTTCAAATACTTTTAAGTTTTGTGACTGGTTTTATTTTTTTTTTTAAGTTATTCTTTTTTTCTCTAAGTTTCTTCTTGTGAATGCATTTTTTACATGTAAAGAAATTTTTTTTGGAGAAAATTTAATTCTAACTCGTTTTACTTAGCTAATTTCATCATTGTTTTCTGTATTTCTTTCTGGTATGTCTATATATTTGATACTACATGGAAGACATATTGTTACATGGTGCTTATTTCTTGTCCCTATTACCTTTTCTTCCCGGCAGATAATTCTTGGTCTTTTCTTCCCTCTTATCCAAGCTGACATGCAATAGCTCACTCTCTTCTCTCCATATCTGTAGTCTCTCTTGAACTTTGAACAGCAAATCCCTAACTGTGTTATTGTCTCATCAAAGATGCTTTTAGCAGCACAACTTCAAATGCACAAATATGGTGATTTATGCTATTACAAATTCAGGGTCTAAGTTTTTCACTAGACCTGCAGTGCTTCCAATCTGTTCTTATATTTATGATAGGATAGCTCCTTCCCATTCTTCTGGTGAACTGTTCCAGACATTAATCATGCTCAAGCATGATGCTCAGCCATGCTTTCAACCTCTTCAGGTAGTTTTGTGCTAATCAAATACAGATGTTCTGCTTCCCTCCTTCCTGCCTTCTAACTTGCTAAACTCTCTTATTTTCACTTACTTTGTTCCAGATATAGGAGAAAAGTGGTAACTATACTTTTAGAAACTACCTTTTCTGTGTTCTTAACTCTATGTCCCAGTGCTGCTTAATTATCTAATAAGATTCTTCTTCTCCTTGCTCCTCCTATGTCTTCAGTGTACTTTCTCTTATTCATTGTCAGCTTATAAATTTGTATATTTTACTATCTTAAATTCAGGAAATAGCTTTTCCAACCTTACTTAAACCCCTTTCCAGTTAATGTGGAAACCTTGAAAAATACCCATTAATTTTTGACACGGCCTTTTTCTGAAAAGTTTATCCCTTGGCTTTTATAATATTTCCTTGGAATCTCTCATACCTCTCTGCCATTTTCCCACTTCCATTGTAGGATTTTTCTTTAAATGTTAGATTTACATATTTAGCTCTGTCCTCTTTCAGCTTTTTATTCTCATGATTTTATCATTTTTTGTATATAATGATAAAGTAAATATTTTTCATATTTGGTGGTTCAGTTGCCTACTAGACATTTCTGCACTATCCACAGGTGCCTCTAACATATATAAAACTCACACATGCTTCTCTTTTGATGGCACAATCATTCATCATGTCACTCAAACTAGAAATGTGATGTTACTCTTTACTACTCCTCTGTGCCCTTTTCTCACTTGCAGTAAATTGTCATAATGTTCATATTTTGCTCCCTTGTGATGGCTATGTAATGTTCCATCAAGTTGCTACACAATATTTCCATTGTCCCCTTATAAGACAATTGTAAATTTGTAAACTTGCAGATCCTACCTTGTATATTTTCTCATAATTTCTTTGCTATGATTTTTTTAGGAATTATATAACTGAATCAAAGAATACAAGTACTTTTATGATTTTTATACAGAGTCATGTTCATCCAGAAACCTTACTTGCTAAGTCTGATAAATGCTTTTTTTCTAATCTTGGTTAGTCACATTGAATATTTTCTCCATAATTTGATATCTTTAGAACAATATCTTCATTACTTTACATTTCTTCAACAAGCCAAATAGAAGATTTTACCAGTTATATATTTGTTCATGAGAGCCAGCTATTTGTCTTGGGGGACTTGAAAATGATCTAATATACTTGAATAGACTCATATGTCCTTGAGATACAAATCCTTTGTCAAATTTACATAGGTTCTTACCAAGCTTTAATGTTAATTGTATAGATAGATGCCTTAAAATTTTATATAATAAAATATATTTATCATCTCTTTTCAAAACACACAAACATGCTTTTATTTAATAGAAAATATAGAAAACTAATTTAAGCTAAAGTAGAAATAAAAAGTTTAACACCCATCAGCATTTTAAAAGCATCTTTTCAGAGCTAAAAGATAATGAATTCATAAAGCTCTCTACCCATCCAATAAACAAATGGTAGCTCTGTTAAGAAAACCTAGGTGATTAAAAATTTTTTAATTAAATAGGGGTGCTTTCAAAAATGAAAAGGATTATTTCGCACTTATAATATTTTCCCATCATCATTACTTAAAACTACAGATACATCCATCTCTTTGTAGAGCTGATGGGGTGTTTATTGTTGTTGTTTGGTAGTGCTGGGGATTGAACCTAGGGGCACTTGACTTTTGAGCTACATCCCCAGCCATTAAAAAAAAAAGGTATTTTATTATATCTGTATATTAAAATAATTTGATGAAAATTCATTTAAAACTCCTTTGGAAACATTTTTAGTGCATTATAATTATACATAATAGTAGGGTTCATTTTGACTTAATTATAAATGCATATAACATAGTTTTCTCCATTGCAATCCTCAGTACTACCCACTTCACTTCCCTCCTCCCTCTTCCTTTACTGCATTGGGTCCTTCTAGATATTTAATTAATTTAATTGATGCATTATAGTCTTATATAAAATTAGAATGTATTGTGGTATAGTCATACATGAGCCTAGTATGATTTTTGTCAACTTCATTCCCCAATTCTTTCCCTTTTCCTGTCGTCTTCCTTCCCTTCTTGCTTCCTCCTTGGTCCCTAGTTTCTACTCTACTGATCTCCCTTCTGTTTTCTCCAGATCCCTATTTTTGATTAATTTTTTTCTCCCTAGCTTCCACATATGAGAGAAAACATTCCACACTTTTGGTTTTCTGAGTCTGGCTTATTTCATTTAGAATAATGTTCTCCAGTTCCATCCATTTACTAGCAAATGACATAATTTCATTCTTCTTTTTGACTAAGTAGAACTCCATTGTGTATTTATCAACTCTCAATGATTTTATTTGCTACAGAGCCTAGCAATGTGTCAAAATTTATCCATAGAAATGTATCCTTGATATTCTATAATCCATCTTTTTCTGGTTAATTTATGAATTTTAAAAATTCCTATTCTCTTTTTATGTTTAAATAAAGATCATTCATTGTGTGTAATAACTTTTCCCATTTTTCCCATTGTCTTGTATTCTCCATTGTTTAAGATACCGCTGTATTATTAAAATTTGCTTACATATTATCTTTTTGGAAAGATACATCATCCATGTGTATATTCTAAGTTCTTTGCTTATATTATCTTTTAGCTGTATTTCTGTGTGATTGAATGGATTTACATAAAATGGGCTAACACTAGGTTAATGATATTTGATATTTTGGAAATATAACCAGATTGCTGCTTGACTTGATGGTATGTTCCATTTAATAGCATTAAGTAGTCCTTATCAATGAAATTGGTTGGTTGTTTTCTCTTTGATTCAAGCAGTGCTGCTCAATAAAGTGGTTCCTTGATAAAGAATCTTCCTTGTTGGGCTTCTTCAGACACATTTATCTTCTTGCCGATTTTTGAACCAGCCGTTAAATTCCTTTTGCAGCTTTAATTATACTAGTTCCTCTGCTTGTCACACACCCCTCTTTTCTTTGGCAGGAAACTCATTTGCATCCCTTGAAATCTAATGTAAGTTTCTGTTTTATGTGTGATTTACTTTACTGCTGGCTTAAAGGGAATAATGGTATGTTCCTCAGAGTGGTCAGGATCAAAAGCTGAAATACCTGAAAGTGTTTAGTTTCTAACACCTAATAAATGTGCTTAATAAATGTTAACTGTTGCTTCTGTTATTGTTCATTGTTTACATGTCAGAATCCATTGTGAAATCTTAGAAGTTTTTGATTTTTAATACAAAAGTGTTTCTTTAAATGAAGAAATAGTTCATTCACTACTGGGTCTTCATCATTGATTTAGTGCTTCTCATTAGGGGTATTTTAAATGACTCATTTAATTCTTTTAACATTGCAGAATGAAGATTTATTAAATGAAATGAAACAACTTAAAGAAGAAATAAGGAAAAAAGATGAAAAAATACAACTATTAGAACATCAACTTGTAAGTATTATAGTATAGAATTTAAAATGGAGACTTCCAAATTGGACAATATGTGTCTTTTATAAGACAGCCAGAATTAGAGTTTCACTTTATTTTGGGCTTTCAAACTTATATAATTGCATTATGTTTAGATTATATATGCTTTAATGAAAATATAATGTTAAATTTTCTCTAAATATGAAGTATGCTATCTGAAAAATTCTTCCTTGATCCATTTTTGGTGGCCTCTGTTTCTGGGATTTAAGATGCACCAGTTTATATTCATTTATTGATTCATTTCAAGAAGTAAGTACTTGAAGTTGAGGATAAGAACTTTCTCTCTGAGCGGAATGACACTGGTTATTTAAGCTTAAGTATTAGAGTGAAGGAGATTTCAAGACAGTGTTTCTTCTCTATGGATGATGAGTGATCCCTCAGAGTCATGTTTATACTTTCTGTATACTTATATAATTGTTAATAATTTCAAATGTTAATCCCATATAAAAACAGTATTTAGGAGCTGGGGTTGTGGCTCAGCGGTAGAGTGCTTTTCTGGCATGTGCGAGGCACTGGGTTCAATCCTCAGCACCACATAAAAATAAAAATAAACTTCCAACTACAACTAAAAAAAAAACTTTTTTAAACAATATTTATGGCACCTTGAATGCAATTATAATGCAACTTATATAATGTAAAAGACCAGGATAAAAATAACATAATGCATAAAAGCCAAAACAAAATGGAAATATTAATTGGAAGGAAAAAAATATGTATTTTGGGTATAGCAAAGCATTTGAGCAATATGAAATATTAATCTCTAAGTATATAAAAGATATAATGTACTGAACTCTGAGCCACTGAGGTCAGGTTACAGAGATAAAAATTTATGAGTGACTAGAATATACAGATAAAATACTATGATTAAACGTACAAAGAAAATTTATGAATCTGAATAAAGAATAACCTAATAATTCAAACTTAAGTTCTCCCAAATATGAAAGTAGAAAGAACAATAAGACCTAATATTTAAATTTCAAAGACAAGTATCGGCTAACTTTCAGGGAAGGAGAAAAAAGAAGGCACTCAGATTAAACATCAATTTTTGCAAAAATTTATTACAGAGTACAAGAAATTGTTGTGTCTAGTACGCTCCAGAGAACAGGTTGTGTACCTACTATTTTAAATATATCTGGACAGTTTTTATTTATACATAAAGGTAAACTTTCATAACTTCAATGTCTTGAAAAATAAGTCACCAAGTCATCTTTATAGGCTTACTTATAGTGTACTCCAAATACTTGAGCGAGAAACTGAAAAATAACTCAAGAATAAGGAGATAAAGATTAAAATGAATGAATAGGGAAATGGAAATCA
Organism: Marmota monax; assembly: GCF_021218885.2. Taxonomy (NCBI): domain Eukaryota; kingdom Metazoa; phylum Chordata; class Mammalia; order Rodentia; family Sciuridae; genus Marmota; species Marmota monax. The sequence goes on from NW_026692881.1 coordinate 3,788,579, forward strand.
TCTTTAGAGAAACTGAGTTTTACAAACTTCTGAACCTTTTATTGAAGAAAGCTTAGTGCTCATTATTTTATTTTACATATTGTACGTCATTGCAGTGTTGGAAATTGCTTGAATTTATAAATCTTTGATTTTTGCGAAATTAAAATAATTTTAAATTCTAAAAATTGTAAATTACTAATGATTTTTGAAGAGATTTAGATAAATAAGTTTCAGGAAAGAGATAAGGGAAGGAAATTAGAAAGAGATAGGGAAAGAAGTCAGACATACTGAATTTTGTACTTCTACAAATGAGTGCCCAAGTTATTCTTTATTTTATTTTACTGTACTTCAGTTCTAATGTTTGTGACATAGTTTGAGACAGTTAATAGGTTGGAATAGTGTACAGAAAATGATGAAATTAAAAGGGATATAAAGAAAATCTCAGATCTGCAAAACTAAGGCAATAGTAATTAGACCAAAAAAATATGATTTTAAGTACAAATGGTTTTACTTCATGAAAAGAGTTACATTGAGGATTTAAAGCAAAGTGTGTAGTAACTTGCTTTATATACAGGAAATTTAGGTAAATTTTTGACATTGATAAGGCTGAATATAAAAGGTTGGGAGACAGAATAAAATTATCCTCACCCAAAAGTGCAGTATTAAAATTAGAAAAGTAAGTTTAATAATGGAAAAATAACACTTTATCTTGATTTATGATTAATAAATAATAGGACAAATCTTCTTATGCTGTTTAGTTTTTTAAAAGTATTCTCTTATCCACTCCTTGGTTTATATACCCAAAGGACTTAAAATCAGCATACTACCGGCACATCAGTATTTATAGCAGCTCAATTCACAAGCTAGACTATGGAACCAACCTAGGTGTCCCTCAGTAGATGAATGGATAAAGAAAATGTGGTATATACTCAATGGAATATTACTCAGCTTTAAAGAAGAGTGAAATTATGGCATTTGCCAGTAAATAGTTGGAGAATATCATGCTAAGTGAAATAAGCCAATCTCACAAAACCAAACGCCTAATGTTTTCTCTAATATGCAGATGCTAATTCACAATAAGGAGGGGGGGAACTAGGGAAGAATAGCGTTACCTTAGATTAGGTAAAGGGAAATGATGGGAGGAGAGGGAAGAATATGTGGGGATAGGAAAGATAGTAGAATGAAACAGACATTATTACTGTATGTAAGTATGTGACTACATGACCAATATGATTCTGCAGCATGTACACTCAGAAAAATGAGAAATTATATCCCATCTATGTATATCAAAGTACATAAATGCATTCTACTGTCATGTATAACTAATTAAAACCATATAAAAAATTTTTTTAAAGTTCTTAACTTTAATATGCATCTTTAAGAAAAATGACCAGGTCTCTTTATAGTTGAAACAATATTATCTATCATCTTTAAACAATTAATAGAAATTCCTTAATATTTTCTAGCATCTAGTTCATGTTCATATTTTCCTACTTCTTCCCAAAATATCCAGTACATTTGATTTGTCCAAACTAAAATCAATTCTAGGACCATGTATGACAACTGATTATTATATCTTTTAAATCTCTTTTAATTTGGAACCATTGTTTTTGTTATACTTGTGAAGAGAAAAGAACCAGCTGGCCTGAACAATATCTCACCTGAAAATAATTGTATAAAGATTTCAGAAATATGTAAGAGAATCTCAAAGAAAGAACACAAGAAAAGTGAAAGCATTAGACTTTAGCAATATATACCATTGAATTCTCATTTTGATATATTGAATCTAGAAATCACGTTTATTGTGAATCAGCTAAGTATTGTACACAGTTTTTTTTTTTCTTTTTTAAATATAGATTACTCCAGAGACTGTGTGCATTCAGCTAAAAACTCCCCCTTATAAACACATCAGAATCACATCAGCCCATTTTCAAATTTTAGGGGAATTGTGGCCTATATCAAGAGAACTTTGTGAAACTTACTTGACAGTTCCTGTTCTTGAATATAGAGACAATGTTAGTGTTTTCTCAATATATAAATTTAGCCAACTGAATGGATTCTTTGCTTCTTATTGCAAGCAGCAATGCTCTGTGAATTGAATGTCTTACTAATTGAGTTTTAAGGGGCTAAGTGTCTCACCCACCGCCATCTGTTTGTTAGTAAGAAATGAGAAGTCATTCAGAAAAATTACCAATAGAATAACATGGTTTAGTTATGGACCTTGTTAAAAACAAAAACATTTATAAACTCAAAGTAGATATAGGAAGTGGTGCATTTCACATTATCAAAGTTAAAATGGTCTTCTATTTATATTTCTTTATTGTTTTCTTTCTTTATATCTCTAAATAGCTTTTTTAAAAATAGGATAAAAAGTGATCAAAAAAGCTATAGAGAGGAATTAGAGGACTTTTTTTTTTTTAGCTCTAATATGAATCAGCTGTATGACAGGCAGTTTCCCTTGGTTCTGTAGCTCTTTATTTAGAATGTGAAGATTTTTCTTGTTAGTTTCAAAAGTCCCCTTCCATTTCTAGCATTCTGTGCTTTTTTGTTTTTGAAAAAAAATGTATTCAACTCTAACCTATGTTTGCATGAAGATTTTCAGAAGCATATAATGACAGTATGAAGTGTTGAATTCATATTTTATGTGAAATATGCTGATGTAAAATCAGATTTGCAGTGCTCTGAGAATGTAACAAAAATGTATAGAAGATTGTCTGTTTAAATCTAATTTTAAAATGCCAAGAATTACCAGTTTATTTTCACCTCAGAACACTAGTTAAATAGTAGATAATTTAGATATATATGCTCATTGAACTTTCATAATAATCTTGTGAAATTGCTAATATTGAATTTTCTTTCTTTATGGAGACACAGAAAGTGGTACTCAGGTTAAATGGGTTAACAGTATTTTTTAAAAACCATGATAGACCCAGATTCATATCCTAGCTTTGAAATTTGATAGCTATGTTCTCTTCAGGAAGTTATATAATCTTTCCTAAGCCTCATCTGTAAGTGGGGATAATAGAAGTCGTACAGACACATAAGTTTGGATTGTTAAATTAACTACATATGTAAACTAATGCCTGGCCCATGGGTGTATGATAAAGATTAACTCTTACCAAATGACTTGCTGCAAACTACTTGGCATAAATCAATGCATATCTTATGATGTTTCAAGTTTGCAGTAAAAGCCCCCAACTAAAAGCAGCTTTAAAAAATAATTAAATTTGTAAACTCAAATAACAAAAAAATGTATGGGTCCCATCCATTTTCGTGGTTGTTTATTGGTCATTTAGTTAATAATGAGGTCTAGGTTAGTTTTTCTGGAATACTCTTGTCTGCCCCTTCATGGATAAAAGATTTCTACAGTAGCCTTTTATGTCACTCTTTCACACAGTAATACCCAATTGTGGGTAAAGGCCTGTTTTCTCTAGCATATGTATTTTTTAAATCAGGAAACACTTTCTCAGAAATACCACCAGGCTTTTTGGCTAGATTTTAGTTACTTGTCCCTTCCTAAGCGTAGAACAAATGGATTAACTATTTTGGTTCATACTTACCAAGATGTGGCTCTTTGGAGCAAGAGATAAGGCACACCTCTGCAAATAAAGGATCACACAGGAGGTGCGACTCTGAACACAAATTAAGATCTGTCAGCAATAAAGGAGGCAGATGAAGAGGGAATTATTTAGGTAGTCATTTTGTATCTGTTAAAATGTCACTAAAAACTAGGCTTTCCGAATTATGGAAAATTTAATATTTGCCAAGCATTATTTTTCATGTGTTAGTAGATAAACCACTGAAAGGATATTTCTGGAATTGCTGTTGTCAAGGTGAATTAAGTAATGTACTTGCATTATAATAAGTGTTTTATATTATATTGTCTTTGTTTTTTTTTTTTTTTTTTTTTTGCATACCTGCCAGATATGTTAAAAGTTAAGTCCTATTATAGTGAATTTTATACTACATTTTGTTTCAATCACTATCCCATTTTGGGGGGAATGGAAAATAAGCATGTCCTATAGAAGATTTTGTTTTTAAGTAGAAACAAGTTTACCTTGATACAGTAATCTAGAATTTCTTAGGTTTTCCTATGAGAAAATATATTTACTTTGAATGGGATTGTTTTAACAAATAATGTAGGCATGTTACAGCTTCACAATTAAGGGGAAATTTTCATTATCATCTTTTTATTTATTTTTTTGAATTTGATGATAATTTGAGAGACCTAAAAATACACAAGAGGTATGTCCTATCATATAAGTGAGTGCTTTAAGTGGAATCATGTAGAGAATTTATTTATGAATTGAGAACATCAGGGTATCTTGTCACAGGGTGGAATCCTTTAAAATATTCTTGTTCAGTAAAGATGATACATCATTTGGGGGGCTTTAAGCAGTGTAAGTAATGAGTAGACAGTCTGACATGTGGGCTGTTGACATTTGATATCCTGTAGAGTGATTACTTATTTGTGTGTATATGCATTAAACCATTGTAAAAATTTTTGGTTTTGTTCAGGCAACCCGGTGTAACTGCCACCAAAAATCTAAAGAGGAAAAATGCTCATATGCTGATAAATATACCCAAACACCCTGGAGAAGAATTCCTGTAAGTGACATGCTGTTAATCTTCTCTCATGTCATTTGTTATTTTGATGTCCCCTCCTGCTCTTTTTTACTCTAATCACTAATAATTTTGAAATGCCATGGCTAATTTTCTTTCTTAGGTAAGTTTTTTTCTTGTCTCTTAGATGTTTATGTGCTTTCTAAAGCTTCTCTTGTGTGTCCTATATAAGTGAATGTGCATTTAATAGCTTTTCCATTCTGCATATTGTAGCTCATTTTATTTGAGTGTCTATTCTCCTTTCATTGCATGTTTTTATGAGAGTAGTATTTTCACATGGCCAAAAAAAAAAAAAAAAAAGAAAAACAGAAGTCTAATATGCATTTAATTTTTTTGAGCAGCATATGACACTTTGAGGATATATGATGTAACATATTCCTTTTGTTGTTGTTGTTCTTGAAACTTTTACAAATTTATTGTAATTACTGAAAAAATATTGAGGGTATTAGGAAATTTAATGCATGAAGACATAACTAGTAAAAGTGAAGTTTCAGGCAGAGTTACGGTCTAGATTCCTAACAATAGGAAGTAACCGTCTTCCTTATTTATTATTTTTTCAAAAATGTTATATCTCAAAACATATTCATTGCTAAAAATATCCTGACCATCCCTTAACTTAGTTGAGGATGTTCCTGAGCCAGAGAATTATTACATGACCATCAGTCATCATTATCCTCTGTATGATGCCAGGTAATAGACATTTCTTATTAATAGAACACCTGATACACCAGCCTTGACTTTTATTTTGCCTTATATTTGGCAGCAGAATCCTGGTAACACAAATGAATAGGGATAGATAATGGTTATTGTAATCAACAATTCAATTTAGAATTCGTAACTTTTTTTATAAAACAGTTATCTTCTTTTCATCTAACAAGTAATTATTTTTGTGTGCTCTGTATAAGGTATAGTGGAAGAATTAATTTATTTGGCAAAGTTTCGTAATCATCTCTTATTCTAGATATTAAGCTCTTAAAGTAGAAATGGGGAATAGGGGAAGGAAGTACACAGATACATAGGTATTATTCCATTTATAAGTACTTTTTAAAAGGAACTAGTGATATACTAATTCAAACTGCTGTACGTTCTATGATGGCAGAGGATTGGGAATGTCTTAGTGGAAGAATCAAAAAGGTTGGGGAAGAAGATAAAGGTAGTGTTTGAATCATAGAAAGTAAAAGATGCCATGAGGTGAAGATGATATATATTTTTTTAATGTCAAAGGATATGGAAACTTATTGTTTGGAGGCAATTGCAAAAATAAAAGATTGTGCCCCTTGCTTAGGTTTCTCCAGTTACCCCAAAGGGAGGTTTATGTCTTCTGACGTGTTACTAAATAAAGTGGCAATTCCATTAAGCATGAGAAGTTCCCTTTTACGGAAGTTCTTTATATTATTTTGCCTGGCTCCCTCAACCCCTGGCTTGAGTTCTAGAAACTGGATATTTGTCAGCCTCCTCACTAGACAAAAGTAATTGGTGTATACCAACCCAGTTTTACCATGATCTTGGTTGAAATGAAAGTCAGTTTTCCAAATTAATACTCTTAAAAAACCCAGACTTCAGTTTTCTCTATTATCTATTATGTAAAGAATCACCTAGCTAAATACTTTGTTTTGTCTATGGATAATGTAACAGACTCCAGGGAGATTAAATGCCCTACTAAAGATTCTGTAGTAAATAAAGTGCTGAACTAGTACTATAATTCAGGAATCCTGACTGCTAGTCCAAGGTTCCTTTTAATAAAAGCACACTGAGGAGCCCTAGAGGGTGAGAGATTTTACAGATTAAAATGGTAGAAATATCTAGCAAAATGAATAGTAAAAGTAAAGGCAAAGAGGTAGAAAGGAATAGTTAGGCAATAGTTAGTATAGAAGTGTATGTTTGAGGAAATAATGAAAATTTGTTAAAAGCTTATTTTAGTATAGCATGGAAAATTTTAATCCAGAAATTACTTTAAATGTAGTTTTACTGAGCTTTATTTACTTTATTAAATAAATAAATATTTAGCCAAATAAAAATTATATTTACTGAAGTAGTAATTTTTAACTATTAAATATTGTCTATCTGATTTTTCTTGTGCTCTTTGGGCAGCATTGGAAACCATTTACTATAATTACAATATTTTATTTTCTTAAAAAGTTATACTTTAAATGTTTTCTTTAGCAATTACCCAACATATTTACATAAGATTTTGGTAATGGAGATATGGAGATGCAATGTGGGTCTTCTTTGGCAACTTTTAGTTTGTTAGGCGATAATTTTTGGAATGAAAACATGTTATTTAAAAGTCCTCAAGCTTAGCAAAACTATTTTTTTAAATCTGTCTAAGACTTTGAGAAGGTTACAAGTTATAATCTTCACCCTTTCTTATGATTTCTAAGGAAATTTAAATGTGCTTCTCAGCATTGTCTTAGTCATTTGATTATAGAACCTGTCAGAGATTGATGAGGGACTTGTGAAGATTTCCTCTGAATGTTTTCTATATATGAAGGAAGAAATCTGGCTGCAGAAGGTTGGGGAAGAAGATCAAGGTAGCGTTTGAATCATAGAAAGTAAAAGATGCCATGAGGTGAAGATGATATATATTTTTTTAATGTCAAAGGATGCAAATGGAAAGTGGAAAGAAATGTTGAAGGAGAGAGGGTTGCTGCTTGTAGGACTTACTGGCAGCCATTTGGGAAGTAGAAAGAAATAAAAAAAGAAAATAAGCCAGAACCTCAGTCAGAACCTGCTTGAGGAGGGAGAGTGATTGTCCACCAATGGCAGCAAAACAATAGAAATTTAGATGTATTGAATATAATGTAAATTTCCATTACAGATTTATTCAGAGGAATTTTGATACTCTCTAATGACTACAAATAAGATCTCTAAAATAGAAAATTAATAGGAAAGAAAGCATTAGAATAGAGGAAAGGAAGAAAAGCAGATTTTCACTTACTCCTTGAGCAGATATTTGTGTGCTTCTCAAAGCCAAGCAGTGTCTTAATATGGGAGTGTGAGTGTGAAGAAAATACAGGCCCAATCCTCAAGATGCTTATGGAAACTTCTAGTATGCCTAAAATGGCATTAATTTTGCTCTTTTCCTACATGAAGAACATAACACTAAGAAAAGACCTGTGCAAGTACTTGAACAACTTTTATACAGCTGTATTATATGAAAATCAAGATTTTCAAACGTATGGGTAGCATCTTATTCCCCTTCCTGTTCAGTAGCTACAGGAGGTGAGGTTAAAAGGAATAGCGAGAATAAGGTCATAGCTCTGGGAAGGAAGGACAGAGGCTTGATATCAGTGAGAGATCACAGTAAGGACTTCCCTGAGAGAGAGAAAAGCTTGTTACCTGGTTTGCCCTGTGTGTTAGAGGTCTTAACTCTCTATTATAATGATCCATAGAAACATTCTTGTAGTATTTAAATTTTCTGGGAGAAAACTATTCATGGTTGAGAAGACATATTTTCAGTAAGAGGGTAAAAGAAAAATCTCCCACAAAATCCAATCCAGTGTTAGTAACAAAACAATTTATTCACAAAATAGATTGTATATCATTTTCTCAATGGAAATAATGATGAACTTCAATGACTTAAAGGAATGAAAACCCTGGCTTGCATGACTGTGAAAATTTAGTATAGGAATTAACAAACTATTAGTATGGGTGTGAAAAAGTGCCCACCAATTAAAACTCAGAATGTGCAATTGGATCTAATACTACTTTTTTCTTGTGTTTTAAGAACTAACTCTATTATGTGTAGCAAAGAGACAAGGACAGATGATTTATATACATTTCAAAATACTGTGTTGGAAACAGTTTCTAGTATTGTATCAAACATTAGATCATATGATAGATATATACATGTAATTTATATCAATTCAACAGTTGAAGTATGGTGAGTATTATGAAAAATTATTTGTGCTTAGGGTTGGGTTCTCATGCCTCAGATCTATTGAGTCAAGTATATTTTCATTATAACTTTATAAAAGAAAAGATAAAATCAGAAAATTATTACAGATGTATCACAAAAACCATATTATATTTATAATTTCCAGAGGAAAAAGAGTTTACTTGCTTCCTAGCAATTGTGATAATTTTAATAGCAAGAAGTCCTTATTTTTATTTTTATTATCTGGGAAATAGGATAGCACGCTAACTAAAGGGAACAAGGTAGCCCAATGATATTTCGTGTAAGTAGTCTGTTCTAAATCCTTTTTGTTTTAGAATATATACTTTCCTGATTTAGAATAGATTAGTTTTTATGTGGGAAAATTTTTCTGATTTTAAATTTAGATGTGCCATTTTTCCTCCATTTGGAGATATGTCATATTATTATTCACATACATATTTAATATGTATATTCATATTTGGAGATAGAAAAAAATAAATTAAGGGATTTATTTCTTTGTCAGGATTTATTTATATTCACTATTACTTGTATTCAAAATATGCCACTAAAAGTATTTTAAGTGACAAACACATACACATTGGTATTTAAACAACAAATATTTATGTCTGGGTACACAATCGTTTTTTAGTTGTGTAATGTTGAGTCAGTCAACGAAAGTAGCTATTGAGTATACCTTGTGTCACTTAGTTTTATAAATGTTGGCAGGGGTTAGTGGTGCTGCTGATGCACTGCATTCTGTCATGCAGAATTTATGATAATACAAAAATTGTCTTTTTTACTGAATGTATGTCTTTTGTAAAAACTGCAAAATTCATGCAGAATGCATGTCTTATACTGTTTTTTTTAAAAATATTTATCACTCATTTCACAGTTGCATCTGAAACTAATAACTGCAAAAAAAACAAATGTTTTTCAAGGCTAGGAGCTAATTAAGTAAGGATATTATAGTAATTAAATGATTAATCTATCCACAAATTTAAGATTATCTAAATTTGTATCCTCCAGCACCAAATACCACAAGTTTAAAAGACATTTTGAAGCTTTAGGTATGCATACAATAAACAGTTTTTACTGTATTAGAAAATAGTGGGATCTGTTTCATTTGTATAATGTAGAATTTAATTTGCTGACTTAATTATTGAGGGTTTAGGCTGGATGGAGAGAAATTTTAATATTAGGCAGCAGTCAATAAAAAATGATTCTGTTGAGCTTTCCAAGCAATAACATGATCAAGCTTATCTTTTTAGAAGAAGTTAATCAGCTTCCATAAGAGGTAATACAACAGAGAGTGAAAGTTACCCCTATTTTAATATATGCTAACAGTGGTAATTTGTTAAGCCTCTATTTGTGCAAAAATTTTAGGCTATTCTTTTTTTAAGTAGTTTAAAATATTTTTACAGATGCTTTAGAAAGAAAAAAAAATTTTTAAGGTCAAATGGTATCACTGTTGAGGGTGCTTACTTGATGATAATACTTTTTCTCCCTAGAGAATGTGTCTTTAGTGTTTTATGCTCAGAGGCTTCCTTCAAAAAGTTACAGTAGGGCTGGGGGTGTAGCTTAGTGGTAGAGCTCTCCTAGCATGTGCAAGGCCCCTGGGTTTGATCCCAGCACAGCTAAATAAATAAATAAATAAATAATATTAATGTTTCTGATACAACAGAAAATAATACCATTTCTCTTAGCCAGTCCTCAAATTTCTAAATAAATATAGCTGTCCTCATCATTCAGAGCAGTGGAATGTCAATATACTTCAGCCAAAGTCCACCATGAATACACATATTCAATTAGTTGAGTGCAGTGCTTATTTACAATCCTATTTTCTTTTGAGATTTTATATGGTATATCTTTTTCATCTTTTACTTTAGAATACTTACATTGTTATATATAAAATGATTTTCATTTTCTTTCTTTTTTTTTCTTTTTGGTGGTGGTACTGGGGATTGAACCCAGGGCCTTGTTCATGTGAGAGCAAGCACTCTATCAACTGAGCTTATTTTGTACTTAATACCTTGAGTATAATAAAAACTGCTTAAAAATAAAAGTACAAAAAAAATGAATTTTGTTTAGTCTGCATATAATATTCTGCCAGTCTTTTTAATTGCTATATTTTAACCCTTTATATTTCATGTTATTAATTGATATATTTCAGGTTAAGTCTGTAATTTTACTCACTTTTATTTATTTATTTTTCTTGCTTTTTCATGTGTTACTTTTACCATTTTTTTCAGAATTTTATTTTGATATATATGTATATAGTATTTTGAGTGTATCTCTTTGTATATAGGTCTTTTGTTGCTTTAGGCATTGCATTACATATATACATTAACCATAGTCTATTAAATATTATTCTTTATTTCCTTTAAGTCCCTTCCTTTTCACCATTTCTAAGTGTCTTTTTTTTTTTTTTTTTTTTGATGCTGGGGATTGAACCCCGGGCCTTGTGCATTTAAGGCAAGCACTCTACCAACTGAGCTATATCCCCACAACATCTAAGTATCTTCAAAATACTTTTTATATATATTTTAAGAACTGCATAAGACAGTGTCACAGCCGGGCAAGGATGGAAGACCCAATTATCCTATTCTGGGTCTACTCTATAATGCTAGGGAGGTTATTGTGTACAAGATTTATGCATGGCTGGGCTACCTCTTTGCTACTCCTTTGGCTAGAACATGCAGGTCTTTTGTTTGTGTTCTTTGGCATTTCTGGATGCTAGCTTATCTATCACCTAGCTTAGGATACATTAGGCAAAAAGGAAATGCAGGAACTCCCTAGCATGTTGTTCTTCAGGTACCATGCTTCCTAGGTGGACTGATTTTTCTCTCTTTCAGAGTTTTTTGTTTGTTTTATAAATAGTGATCAGGATTTTTAGAAGTGTTTAATAGTAGGAAAAGGAAGAAATGTTTCTACTCCGTCTTCTCCTGGATCTGAAATTCCCCCATCTGTGGAGAGCTCTAAGTATAAAATAAGTTTTATTATAATTGTTTTAGGTAAAATCAGATAAATTTTTTAAGAAATTCCTTTGAAATGAGCTAAGGAGAGTAGATATAATTTTGAAAGAATGGTTAGGGAATGTGGAGGAAGACATTTTTAAGGGTTAGAAATTAATTACTTTCTTTACTTTTCTGGGCATAAGCTCAGGTGGCTTATTGCTAGAAAACAGCTGTCCAGTCAGCTAATAGGTGAGTACCCCTTGGCTGTGACAGGCAGAATTATTCATGTATTTATTTCACAAGGTTGTCTTTCTCTCCTTCTCACATGCAGACCTATCCCTGAGACTATGATTTATTAGTCTTAGAGAAATAAAGGTGGTGTCATTGTTTTTGTTTTTCAGATTTCATAGGTGATTATAATGTATGGGCAGGATTGACAGATATGATAGCTCCATCTCTACATAAACATAGTAACTTAATTCAGTTTAAATCAGTAGTTATTGAGAATCTGCTGTGTGCTAAGGAGTATTAAGCCAGAGAAGAGGGGATATTTAATCTTTTTAAAATCCTATAAAGTTGCAGATACTGAAATTATTTCATGAATTAATGATTTAACAGAAGAGACAATTTAATACAAAGTTGATAGTTTAAAATGCTTTATCAATAGAATCAAAGACAGCAATGACTCTGTAGTGAGGTAGGAGCAGATGTGAGTAACTACATCATAAGAACTAAAAGTGAGCAACTTCTTAGAGATGAATCATTCTAACTCTTGCATAAGACAAATGAAGAAACAGGTTTAGAGATTAGTGACTTTCTTAAGTTTACAGGGCTTTTGAAAGATCCAAGAAGAAAAGCACAGGGCCCTGACTCCCAGTTGGTGTTATTCTGCAGACTTTGAGAAGTAATTTCTTTGATGAAAGAATCTATGATAGCACTTTGAGCAAATCTCGAAGTCGCTATCTGAAAGTTTTTTTATTCAGTGCAGTAGGTAGAAACATGGTAAAACATGTAAAGAGAATTTGGTTGAGGCAATATTTTGTATAAAACCTTTGAACCAAAACAGTAAAATAGAGTTATAGCAGGTAATCCTATGGAGAACACATAGGAAATCATTTCCTATTAAATATTTTCTAAGCTGTTTTTGCCAACATCTCTCTTAGTAAAGGAAGTACAGTATTCAAAAGACAGGATCTAAATTTACTAGAATATTCTAAAGATCATTAATTCTCTTTTGCTTCTTGTAATTCTTTTTCTCTTTTATCAGCATAAAAAAATGGATCTTCTTTTCTTTTTATTTTATATTCAGCAGTATAGGCTTACTCCTAAATTTAAAGAAATCCGTGATTTTACCTCATTGAGCCAAAGAATATTGATGGAGAGGAGAGAAAAAAAATTTTATTTGAAACAATGTTCATGAAATTTATAAACACCAACAAGCTAGATTAGTAATTTTCTAATACAATAATATTTCTAACAAAAAAAACCCTGTCAGATTCATTGGTTTGAAAAATGCACATGCCTTCTTTTGCAAATTTAACTAGGTATGATGATGATTTACAGGCTATTTTTCTTGATAATATTTTAAGAGTGTTTTAATAGTTTTATTTATAAAGATCTTTTGATCATTGAGGATACTGGTTATAACAGACATGAAACCCAACTGGTTCCATTGTGTGACGATGAACAGTTATTTTCTTCCATAAAGACACATTTTTTGAAAAGTGAGGAAATTAATAAAGTGACATTTCAAATGTATTCTGATTCTTATAATCAGTGATTAAAGTAAAGTTAAAAAACTACAAGTTACTCAGGTTAAAAAGCATGTGTGTATAACCTGGGGTCTGAATATCATGTTCTTTATAAAGGATTTAGTTATCACAGTATTTTGAGTGTTTTTTAATGCTATTTTGGCTCTGCTGACTTCTTCTAATGTTATTTATTTTTACTTTCTAATTCTCTGAAAATCTGTCTTAAAAAGAAATAAAATTTTTTTCCTGTGGGAGTTTTTTGATTGCCTGATTCATAAATTAATGCGTTATCTATATGTTTAATACTTAAACTCTATATTCCCTAACTTATTTCCTTTTTCTATAAAAGACTGGAATCTGCTACCTTAAAGAGATATGTGATGATTAATGTATACCCAAAATACATAATTTTGTGTATGTTAACTACAAATATCAAAGAAAATATTTTTTCTTAAAAATTTTGAAAAAAAATAAATTTGGATTGTTATGTATATTAGTAATTTGAGCTGCCTGTGTTTAAAAAAGTGAAATCTATCTTCTCATTAACACTATTGCTTTGTGTTATTTAAAAAATCAAAAATTATGACTTTGGTTTCTTATTTTTCGGTTCCCTTTTTTATTATACCTCCCTACCCCATCTCTTTCTCTGTACAGGGTGGGTATTCTCCCTCCTTCTCTCCTTGGCAGGGCTCCTTCCAGGTGATCCCACGGACTGTTCCACCGCACCGCAGACAGAGTGAGTCTGTGTCTCTCACTCCTATCCTGCTCTGGCTTCCCCTTCATGGTATTTCCCTTCTGCATGATCTTTCCTTCCCCAGTACCTCCTGAGTGATCTGCAGGCATATGCTAAATAAGCACTGTGATCTCTCTTAACATTTCTTTTTACTGCATGTAAATGGACCTATACATTAATGACCTCTTGAAAGCTATCTTGAGGTTAATTTCATTCTAATGCTGTTTAAACCTATTGCCAGTGACCCTAGACCTACTGACATGCATCTGTCTTTAAATACATTTTCTTTTTTTCAAGTTCTTGAAATATGTGAATAAAATTACTTTTTTATCTAGTAATTTTAAAAATGTACACACTATCCACAATGATTTGATGGACAGATGCATACTGTTTAGGGAGCAGGCTTACTAGACCATTGCACATTTCTTTAAATATTTCCTTATCAAAGGCTTCAATTATGTTTTGGTATCATCTAAAATACCTTTTCAATTGTATTTCCAAGGTTTTTATTTTTTAACAACTAATGTCTTTAATTTATCAGCTGCTTTACAACACAGAAGAAATGGCTTTTGAATATGCATGGTTTACTAACATTTCTAATGAATTAGTCATTGTTTAACTTTAAAAAGTTTTTTATTTATATTAAGTCTACTTTCTAAAACAGTGTTTATTCTTTTTCTATTATGTACTTAAGTATATCTGGTAAGTTGGTTATATTTTATCTTTTTTGAAAAGTCACCCAAAAAAGCTAATACTAATGAAAAATATTTATTGTCAATCAGTCACTTTTTTGCCTTCTCCATGGATTTCCCATGATTTGTGATTCATATCAATTTTTTATTAATTATCTTAAATTATCAAAGGCCCCCAAATGGAAATTTTAAGCAGTTAGTATATGATTTACTTCAACAAAATTTTATTTCTTGAATTAGTTAAAATCAGCAGATGTCAACATGAATTTCAAACAAGATGTGAAGTTTATTTGGGGACTTCTTCTATGCTTTTGTTTTAATGAAAAATAGAGGAGTTTGTATAGCCTTTTATAGCAAGCTCATTTATTTAGTGGAAGTCATGAGAAGAATAATAACCAATCATCTTTATAAACTCTCCTTTTTGCTTCTCTTCAAATAGTTGCATCCTTTTCTCTTTCATTTAAAGAATTCTAGTATGTGAAGAATCATACTAAATTGTATGTGAACTAATCTGAAATTTCAATGGGCAGCTATAACAAATAAAAATGTAGTATTAGGCTTATGCCAGTAATGTGCATGGTTTGACAGATTTAGCTCAGAACAATCCATCTACCTTTGTTCTTAATGAAGACCCTTTTTATTTACCTCCCCACTCTCACCCTGCCCCGAATCCTCTCCCTTTTCCTTCCCCTCAGCTAGCTAGAATATGGAATTGAAGCTTAGGGTTAAATATTCTGTATCATAAATAGAATTTTAGATTTATTTACTAGTTTATTGTATAGCTTTTGAATTTTCTTATACTTTCCTTGAGTTATTAGCCCTTCATTTTCAAGTGTTTGGTTTTTGTTTGTTTAGCTCTTCAGAGCTATCTTTTTCATTTCCAGCTATAAGGAGCATTTCTATAACACTATCTTCAAGATTCAACTATTTGATTTTCCTAGACCAAACCCCTTTCTCTGCATCTCCAGATTAGTAAGAAGAAAGTTTTAGTTCTAGAGTTTGGATGGGTATATTATCCACATAGGGATATAGATACGTAGATACACACACACACACACAAACACACACACACACACAGAAATTTTTTCCTTAAAAAGTTCTCATGGCCCTACACAGCTAAGAGTACTGGTCTAGGGTTTGATCTTTCATACTTGTGAGATTCTGTTTGGATAAGCAGTAATCAGAGGACTTGTTCTTACAATTTTGATAGCTTTTCTGAGCTTGACACTTTTAAACTGCTACACCCTTTAGGATTAACCCTGAGAACAGCTGAAACAGTTCATTAACAAAGTTTTTTTCTGGTGATAAAACATAGAACTAGAGAAATTTATGGAATTACAGGAGTAAATTTAGTGTTTTCCAAAGGATTTTAGAATAGATCTCACTTTTTGTTACACTAAAATTACATTCTGTGAGATAATATTTGTGTTCACATATAGTCAATATGTAGTGCCTTGTGCCCATCTTTGCAGAAATCAATTGTGTAATGGAAGTTAGTTGAGAGATTTCTCATTTATTGTAATCTATTTCATTAGACAATTCTTTCTCATGCTTTCTTGAGTATACTACATTCATCTCAGTGCAAATGCCTTGATAGTCTTCAGTAATGTCAGTATGGTTTTTTGTCTGTTTTTTTAAGTTATGAGAATAGTAGACCTTTCAGTATAAAAAAGGTAGGCAGTTTTAAATATGCAGAAATGAAATAAAGTTTATAAGGAATATTTAGCACTACATTCTCCAGAAAGCTGCACTGGGCAGTAATGTTCTTGTTGAATTTAAGAATAACAATAGGAAAATGGAGATGAATGGAAGTTCCTAGTTTGTGGGCTTTTTTTTTTATTTTTCCCTTTCTTTCTCTAGAGATTTTAACTTTAAATGTCTTTTCACTTAATTTACTAGTATCTATTTTATCTGATGTCTATCTTCTGGTTTCAAATTAAATTTTTTCTAAGTTAACAGAAAATAATTTACATTTAGATATAGAGCTCTTTCCTGCTGTCAGTCCAGATTTCAGCTTTTGTCCAGATTCATTTAACTGGCATTGATTTAGTCTTTCTACTCTAACTTCCAACTGTGTGAAATTGAGAATAATGTACAACCTACCTCATAGTAGGAAATTTTAATTTAAAAATTACTTTTGACTAGTATAAAGATTCAATATTAATTCCAGATAGACTTTCTTGTCAGAGAATATTTTTATAGGAATACTTTGTTTTAAAAAGCATATTCTGAAAGAATACCTGTTTCTTATCTTAGCCTAGAGGCTTAGATGGGAAGGGGCAAAAAATGGTTTTAAAACAATGAAACTCACATAAATGTATTTATACATATGTTAGTAGCCTGGCAGTTTCTTGATGAAACCTTGCCTGATCTCTAAATTTATATTGTAATAAAATTGTCTTCACCAGCATTATATTAAGAATTGCAGATTTATTGTCTTGTATCCTTCTCCTCCTTGTAACCTTCAGGGAATATTTTACAAACCATTTTGACAAGCGATTATAAATTCATTTTATGTCACCACCCATTATGTATTTATTGAATGAAAGTGTGTATTTACAACTCAATACATTTGTATATATTTCAATTTTGATAAAAGATCCATGAAATAGTACTTTTCATTAGGACATATGATATCCTCATGTTTTCTCCTCTATTCTATTTAATTTTTTAAAATGCTGCCAGCAGCCTGTGTGTAGAAAAAGCACTGGTCTCTTTTGCCCATATAAGTCTGAGCATTTTGGTTTTAATGAACCAAATATGAAGGAAAAAGCTTAGATAACTTAGTATGCATAGATTTTGTGTATCTGATCATAGTAAAGCTTTCTTATTTATATAGAAACATCTTTATTTTTAAATGGTGCCTCCAAAGGATTAAGTCTATGCCATGAAAAAGTTTTGTTATTGGAAAATGGAATAGCTTAAGTGGATGATAAGCCCTGTGCAAAATCCAGCTATTCATCCAAATAGTAATCTTGAATTCTGCTTGTCCTCCACTACACTTTCTTTTTTTTTTTTTTTTAGAGAGAGAGAGATAATTTTTTTAATATTTATTTTTTAGTATTCGGCGGACACAACGTCTTTCTTTGTATGTGGTGCTGAGGATCGAACCCGGGCCTCACGCATGCCAGGCGAGCGCGCGACCGATTAAGCCACATCTCCAGCCCATACACTTTCTCTCTTAAGTTTTTCCTTAGCTTTTTATTTATTCTTTCAGTCCTTTTGGCTGGAGAATTGTTCTCTTTAGGGTTCATATCCTCTGGTTAGTCTTTGTAAGAACTATTTAAAAATCGTATTCCCAAATTATTCATGTAGAAAAACTATTATGTATATATTTTTAAATTAGCTGTATATTTAAGAAAGGAGGAAAGACTAATATTAATTAATTGAGTTATTATTAGTTATTGTTATTGAGTTATTGAGTTATTATATATTATTAGTTGAGTTATTGGTTTTTAATGTGTTAAGTACTTTTCTTGTCATTTTATTTAAATTATCACTTGATTCTTATGATAACTCAGAGTCAAAGCAATTATACCAATTTTATAATATGGAAAATATAAGCAAATAAATCAGAATAATGTAGTAGTTTGCTCAGGTTAAGTGAACAAACCAGAATTAAATTAAATAAATAAATTCTACATCCAGAGCCTGAGCCTTATATATTTATTATATTATTAAAATCAACATTTCCCCTTTTTATTATATATAGCAGTGGCTTAGTATGTGGAGGAATTAAAAGAACAGACACATTTTGGTTTATTTCCTTTTACTCTTTTTTATTCTATTTTATAAAGTTAGAATCTTATGTATTTTCATTTTTTTTGTTTGCTTTTTTATACATACCATCATTATATAAAATATTTCTCCCAGTAAATATTTCTTCAAATCCTTGTTTGATGAATGCTAATGCTATATCATGCGGATATACTTTAACTTAATCTTTTCTTATTGTTTGACATTGTTGTTTCTAGTTACAGATGTATTATTGCAGAGCAATCTATTTTGTATATAAATCAGTTTTGGCACATTTTCTTAGTTAAATTTCTTATACATTATTTTATTATAGAGTATGCACTTTATAAGGATATTTGGTATGTGATGTTGTCAAACATGCTTATAAGGTGTAAGTTTACATAGTTCAATCGGATTGACTGCAACATGTGACTGTAATCAATATTACATGTAAAGATTGCTTCAGCCTTAGTGCTTTAATGATAAATAAGCTTGGAGTGACTTTTCACAAAAATAAAATATTTTTGAATGAAATTGAAACTAATATAAGTTGATAGAAACTGAATTAATTCAATTGTGGAATTAAGCTGATTTTTTTAAAAAAACTGGTTAACATAGAATGTGAAATATTGTATACATTTTTTGCAGCTAATTTCAAATGCTACCAGTATAGCCATTGATTAATTGACTAGAAATGTGTACCTGATTCATGGTCTAATAGGCCTTCCCATAAACCTAGTCATACATTAGTTTCTCTCAGTACTTGCAATTATGGGAAAGACAGCAATTGGTGTTTATGTGTTTCTGTATTAAAGTTTTTATAATAATTGGTTATTTAGAGTGGGATTGTTTCTTTAGCCAGTATTTACTGCTGTCCATAGTGCTTTCAGTGTCGTATTCTGCCATGCATATTGGTTATACCAATAGAATTTGTACTATTATGAAACTATTTAGGTTTTTTTTTTAGCCCCTGAACTAATTTGCATCTGAGCTAGATGCTGATGGATTTTGTATTTTTGTGTCTTTAAAATATAGATCCGTTAAATTAACCATTTTAATCATTTCACACTTATGCATTTGTAGTAAATACTTTTTTTCTTTTCTTTTTTTTTTTTTTGGTATCCGGAATATTGAACCCAGGGGCACTTAACCACTAAGCCATATCCCAGCCCTTTAAAATATTATATTTATGTATTTATATTTAATGTAGAAATAGGGTCTCATTTGAGTTGCTTAGGTCCTCACTCAGTTGCTAAGTCTGGCTTTGAACTCATGGTCTTCCTGCCTCCACCTCCCGAGCAGCTGGGATTACAAGCAAGTGCCACCATGCCCCACCCATAGTAAATACTTTTAAGTCACTCTTAAATCATTTTGATACTTTTTTAAAGCAGTTAATTAATCGTGAACTTAGAAAAGCCATTGAACTCTTCATTTCTGAATTTATAAATTTATATTTATCGAAATATTATTCTCTTAAGTTTTCTGAGCTGTAGAGGCACCATTGTCAGATCTAGAAGAATAAGAGCATTCCTCGTTTCCAGAAAAATTAGAAGGCACAACTGACTTTGTGTGAACTTTAGAGCAAAAGTCTTTGAATCTTGTTATACTAGGGACCTGGTTAAATCTTCCATCTTCATAGTGATGTGCAGAATCTCATATGTAGTTTATTACTTCATATTTATGTTAAGATTAGATTATACCTATAATGATATTTAGTGCAGTAGCAGTAAATGTAAACTAACAAATACTGAAGTTTACTTAGTTCTATAATCTGCAAGAAATTCTTAAAATATTTTTGTTATAATTTCTACTTTATTTATGAGGGATTACATGGGGCCAAACCTTTTTAGATCTTTGGAGTATGAATATTAATTTGTGTCAGATTTCTCTTTAGTATTCTGTTTAGTAAGGTTCATGTGGTTTCCTATAAGTGTGAGAACTTTTAGATGTCAATGGACATGAATATTTGTACTAACATTCAAACCACCTTAGTAAGAAGGTATAAATCACTTTAAGAAATGTTTTTATCAGATCCAGATATAGTACGTAAAATAACAAATAATGCCTAGAGAAACAACAATAGCAAAGCGAATACTTTTGGCTGCTACCCAGTCACTGCAATCCTTGGTGTTGTATGTGGTCTCTGACGCCATTGTCCTGTCTTTTTCTCGTCTATGCTCTCCTATTGTGCCATTGGCAAGGAGTTGAGAAGTTAGTCCATTACTTCTCTGACAAAGCGTGGTACAGTACAATTTCAGATTTTTTCCTACCGCCTCCCTCATAATCATTTTTTATTTTTTGCTTTTTTTTTCCAGTTTGCATGATGCATGTCAGAGCCTGCATGAGATTACAGGCATGTTACAGATGGCTCCATTTCCATTTTAACCTTTAAAGCATATTTAATAATAACAATAAATTTGTATATATTCAGAAAATAATTTTAGGTAATTCCTATGTGTGTTACATAGTAGTATTTATACTTTAGAACATTTCCTGATTTCTACTTTGCACACTTTGGCATATTTTTGCTCAGTGGGGACTTGACATTTATAGGTACCTTGTTTTTGGTAATGACCTAGACAAGAATGCTTACAAAACTTGATAACTTTTCCTTCAGCTCATACTAGAAATCTTTGAGGCAAAATGAGACAGTGAAGGTGAAGAATTTTTCTCAGTGGTGAGTGCTGATTTGCCTTTTCTCAGTGTTCAGTATTTCTCCATGGAGTCACTGTGGAACCACCTCTTTCCAGAAATACTGTTCCACAATGTGGCTTGATTTTGATGTCTGAGACTTATTCTGAACGGGTGAAATCAGCAAAGAAGAAAATAGGGTATATCTAGTAAAGTTAGTAACCTGAATGATACTATTGAATTTGTCTTCAAAGTTCTTAAATATATTAGAACTTCTGGCTGTATTGATATTCTAAAAGCCTGTGAACTCATGAAAATTTGAAATAGCAGAATTACAGAGTTCTAGTGTTACCTTTTAATTCTCTGATGGTTCAGATTTCAGCTTTGTCATTTGCTAAAGTGTGTGACATTTGGACATGGTACTCAACTTCTTTAAACCTCAGTTACTCATTTCAAAAGGAAAAAGACAATACCTTCTACCTACAGTTTTATGAAAGTTAGAGACTATGCATGTAAACTTGGAGTTTGAATTGCTACCCTTGGGAAGAATGGAACCCTGATCTTTCAGAGCTCAGAGTATAACATTTCTCAAGTATTTGTAATGTGCTAGACATTGTCTTAAGCACTTTCTGTGCATTTTACTGTTTATTGTTTAAAACAGTTTTAGGAGGTATATATACTGGGTGTACATCCTTGCTTTATAAATTATGAATTCCATTTCAGGACAGTGAAGTCATTTGCCCAGTATTTCCCCAATAGTAAGGGATAGATTCAGGACTCAAACTTGAGATGAGGCTGACTCCAGAAGCTAAGAGATCCAATTCTGTGACTAGCTCCTCATAGAACCATATGAAAGTTCTTTTTAAACTTCCAAGTGCTTTGCAGTCCTAGCTCCAGTTCTTATCTCTAGGAAGACAGTAAAGGAATCATGTTTCGTGCCATATCAGATGTACCTGCTATTGTAAAAACCTCATTTTTTTAGCAACTAATTTATTATTATGCTTCTAAAGAACTTGCTTCCCCCTCAATCAAGACTGTTATATTAAAATCCATAACTTGAATTCATCATTATTGTATCTTTAATAATCATAGGTGGCATTTATTGAGCACTTACTATATGTTAGCTATGCTAATTGTTTTACATGTGCAGTCATATTTAATTGTTAGAGTTAAAAATAGAAAACAGTTGAATGTTTAGTGTTCCCATCCTTCTTGGTCCAGAAATGGCTAGTCTTCAGATCAGTTTGATGACTTAGCCTATAGGTCAGTATGACAGGCATTTGTGTTCTAATTAACATGTAATTAATCTTTCCTTCTAGCCTAGTTAACATGAATTATTAAGTTAATCCCAAATTGGGGAAAATAAAACCATTTTTCCTATTATCAGATATCGTTTTCTCATGATCTTTTAAAAATTGGTTTTTCTTTAATCATTAATGCTTCATCATTGCCCTTTTCAGAAAATATCACTTTGATAATTTACAACCAAAGAAATAGTTCTTGACCATATAGCTAACATTCATTCATTTATTTATTTATTTTCCTAGCAAGTATAAATTTAATCCCCACTATGTGCCAAAATAAAAAAAAATCAGAGTTTTCTTTTCTTTCTGTCTTTTCTGCTTGGCAAATTCCTACTAACCCTTTAAAAACTCAGTATAGATAGTTTGCAATTTTGGGATGCCTTTTGTGATGTTTCCAGTTAGATGTTACCTTTTTGCTCCCATTTGATGTTATGCTTGAGAAGAGGTTTCATCATTTGTTTACCTGACTATTTCAGAAGGTCTATCAAGCACAAGAACTACATAATGATAGGCTCCAGATTTTCCCATACCTTGTACATTACCTGGTACATAATAGACATTTTAAAAACAATATTCTTTAATATTCCTACTTCATTTACATGAGGATATGGGATCTTTATAGTTTAATTAATTTGAAAAATATGAAAGTGTACCTTTTATGGTCATAGAAACACAAGATGAACTGTTAATATCTTGCCTTTATATGAATGTTTAGAATTTGGGGTACTTATAGTGTAAATACCAACCCATTAAAACACTTTTTTGCTTGCTAGAGGTAGTAGAAGTAGCTTGCTGGCAGGTGATTAATATCAACTCAGTCATTAGTGGGTAACCACTTCCACAGTCATACATACATATGTACATATACATTCTCTCTCTCTCTCTCTCTCTCTCTCTCTCTCTCTCTCTCTCTCTCTCACACACACACACACACACACACACACACACACACACACGGAGCAAGTTGTCTCCTTAGTGCTCATATTATAGTCATTTCTTATCCTGTTTGAAAAAGACTTTTTTTTTTTTGCTTCAAGTGGAATAGATTTCCCACATTGTAATTTTCAAGTAAATAATAAAACATGACATTTATTTTGGGATAGGGTAATTATATGACTAAAATGATTTTTAATAAAAATATAAAGCCTGCATTATTTTTAGCATATAAAAATCCCTGATTTATTTAATATAATTAGATGATAATTTAGACTTTATGTAACTGTTCAATCTGACTCCTCTCAGTAAGACCTGACATTTTATTACTCTTTAAAACCCTGGCCATTTTCTAATTCTTTAATATTTGAAATGGTGCTTTATTACACTTAATACAAGCGGCTCTAACTCTCTACTGTGTCACCATTTATTTTTCTGATAGGAATGATCAGTTGGGGAATCAGGACAGTTCAAATACATAATTTACAATCTACAATACCTTTTCTGGAGGTTTGGTTTTCCTAATAATCAGTTTATTACTTTGTCTTTAATTAGAAATCATACCTTTTTATGCTTTGAGCTGATAGTATATGTTTATAACTTTTTACAAAAGACATTGCAGTAAAGTCATTTTTAAATTGTCACTCATATTTTCAAAACCTGAAATTGTTTTAAGATTTTTAACTTCCAGACAAAAATACTTTGTGTTTGAAGGTAAAGAGAAAAAACAAATCCTCATGCAGCCATTTATTGCTGCCCCATTCTCTTTCTTCCTTTCTACCCACCTTCTGCTTTTGGTAGAGTTTGGTTTCCTTAATATGGTCCTTCTCTATTTTTCCTTTAATATTTATAAGACTCATAATCACTTTAACGTGATGGTTGTTTTCTAGGGAATCTCAAGGAGAACCTATTGAATTAATTTTTTTGTTGATTTTAGGACCTTCCATGTTGAAAGATAGTTTAATCATCTCTGTGGTGATTGTGAAAATGCCCAATGTCTTTAAAGTCTGGAATATTTAGCAACAATCTAATTGGCTTGTTTAAACATTCTGCAGTAAGATTAAACATATCTCTGAATGGATTAATTTAGGTAGTCATTGTCTTGATTTTTTTAATTTTAAAGTAGCAAATCAGTCCTGTATCATCAGGGCTGGCTTTCGTTCATTGAATCATTGTTCTCACTCACTTCCAGCCATGACATAATCTAATCCCTGACCACTGATCCTTGGCAGCCATTGTCTAGTGCTAGTCAGGGAGGTAAAAGAGCACAAATGGTGTAGTGAAGTAGGTTCCCCCTTTCTATGGGAGAAATTAGATATATTGGGTAGATTATTTGTAGATTGGCATAGTAAAAAAATTATTGCATCAGTAAAAAAGTTCATGTTTCAAAGTCTTTTTCCAAACAATTTTGACATTTAGCCCACATTACTTAATAGGAGGTACATGTAAGAAAGGACAGTTTGTTACAAGCCACCCCTGTATAAATGCAGGCGCAGTCCTGCTCTATATATTTTAAGTATTTTGGGCTATTGAAAGATAACTGTTAAGATTTATATTTTTTTCCATATTTATATGATAGTTGCACATTTCTTCTGATTTTTGTGGAACGTAACTATGCAGTTAGCACAGAGAAATACACATGAGGCATGTGAACCTTAAGAACTTTGCCATTGTCAGCTTGTTATTTTAGTTCTGTCAGAGACAATTTCACATTTGTTTTTTTCTCAGCCAGTCATTCACAGGCCTGTTTTTTTCTTTTTAATGTTGCTGGGGATTGAACCCAGGCCCTCACATATGCTAGATGAGTACGCTGACGTGAGCTTCAATCACAAAGCTGACAATTTTTAATTTTACTAAATGAATGTTCACTCTTGGATATGGTCTATATGCTTTCTACATGTCAGCCATAGTGACAGTGAGACAGAACAAAATGAAAACATTTTATTCTCAAAAAGAATATTGAAAAGCAGGTTAGCATTATTAAGTGTATTAATAATTAAGTGTATTAACTTACTTTTGTTCAGATAATTAGAATTTCACATAAGCTGATAGTATAATCTTTATTCTGAATTTTGTCTGTCTACTGGTAATTTTGATTCTTGACAATGGTACAGTGCTTGGTAACATGATACACAACTTTACATTAAAAATACCTTTAAAATGGGTAATATTCTGAAGGTCATAGTTAAGTGTTTCGTGAAGATTAAACCAAAGTGCTATGGAAATCATTCTCATTTTCTCTTGCAGAGAAGGTTGTAAATCCTTAATCTATTAAGGCAGGAGTTTTTTTTTTTTCTATAATGAGTTACTACTTTAAAATTTTATTTCCCCCATTTAATTTTGGATCTTGTTTAGTGTTTATTGCCTTATCATTTTTTTGTTTCCATTTTCACTTGTATATGTGTCTTATGAATTCACTTGAATGTTGCAATTCATTTTTACTTTAAAAAAAACATATACTTTCCATTTTAATGCATAATGAATATCTACAGACCCTAATTGGAATTTAACTTGCATTATTTCTGTGTGACATTTCTAAGATAAATTGCTGCTAATGTTTTTTTAATTTTAACAGCCTCAAGTACTACAGCCTTCCAGCAACCTGCCCAGACCCACAGACCACGCCCAGGGAAAACTAATAAAGCCACAACATATCGAGGCCCACAGTGAATGTGCAGTCCAGGGCGTGCACCAGAGCAGTGCCCTTCCAGATGGAGGCTTTACACATGGCTTGCAACAAGAAAACAATTATGATTTGGAAAACCGGCCTTCTTCATCAAGCCCACTGTTCAAAATGGATGTAACTAAGAGTGCACCTTCTGAAGCGAACTTGAACATGACCATGAATGTTCAAGAGCCTTATCGTTTGACAAAGAATCAGATTAGTGACATGCAGTTTATACCTACTTCTCTACAGACACCTCCCCAGTTAAGTATAGTAGACCAAGCTAAGAGAGTTGGAAGAGATCAGTCTCCACCGGTGGGCTACCCGTCTCAGCCCAAATCCTTAAAGCTGTTAAAGCCATCCACCTTAAGTTCTTTGGCACCCCCTCCAGATTCTGAATCATCTCCAAGTAGGACTCCCACTTCTAAGAAGTCACCGACAATCACACCATGTAATTCAGCAAAACTTCAGCCAACATCTAGTCAAACAAATCTGGCAAATAATCTGAATCTGAAAACATCTAAGCTCCGTCCCCCTTCCAGCTCTTTCAAACAAAAACAAATAAGCAGCCCCCAACTAGAACCTCAAAACTTCCAGTCCAAGACAAGTATCCCAAGGCCACTAGCACGACAAAAAGAAATCATGCAGAATCCAAATGGCAATTTGCATTCTGGGGATTGTTTGGCCTCTAATCGATATTCTCGTCTTCCTAAACCAAAGATACATTAAGTACATAGCCATTACCTGCCAATTTGTTTTTTTTTTTTTTTTTTTAAAAAAAAAAAAAAAACAACAATCTGTTCTGTAATAGCTTTATGTGCAATTTGCTACCATGTTGGAGGTTCCACTGAAAGCCTGCAACTCCTAAAATTAAAACGTGGAAGCTTCTACTAGTTTGGCTCTTCCATTTTATATCCTGGTTGAAGTATATACCATTTGAGCATACTCGTCTCAGGTAAACACAGAAGTTTGCTTTCCCATCTCAGAAGCCTACAGAAGACTCTAATCATGCTAACCATCCCTCTGCACATCAGCAAAGTAATAATATTTCCCTCAGCAGGCAAGAAGTAGGCTTTGCTGATTTAGACCTGTTGTATCTGTATAATTGTGGTTATCCGAACCCCAGCTCCTTTCACTCGTTCCTCCTGTGACTATGGCTACTAATTTAACTCAAGATGTGGTGATGATGGAAGTTGGTAATCTGTAGAGTTCTGGCCAGTGTTTTATATATTTAAAGGTCTATGCAAAAGCTTGTGATGAATAAAGGAGAAGGAGATCAGACTTTTAATGGGAAGACTATGTAAGTTTTATTTTTTTCTTACTGGAATCAGCGAGCTAGTCTTACTGTTTATTTGTTTACTAAATTCCCCAGACTGAAAATGTTCAGTATTATATATAAACCAATTATATGTTGCTTTAACATCTTGTTTTTCATACATACATATATAATTTGTGCTTGTATTGCTACTGGTAAATTTGAAGAGCTTGAGATATACCTTGAAACTTGTACCTAAGGTATATCCATTTGTAACATATGTTGGTGCTAGAATTTTGCTGGCAATTCGGTTTTGAATACCACAGGACTTATGGATCCATCATAACTTTTTTTTTAAGGTTCCACAGCATTTACAGCATTTATTTTAAGTAAGTCTTTATTATAATTATTTATATTTATTGACTTATGTTAATATCTGAAGACTGGAATAGTGGACTTGAAATATTTGCACAAAACTTTGATGGTATATAAATGTCCCATGCATAGGGATTTAAAACTTATTTTCTATAGCAAAACAAGTTAAATATTTTGAGAAAAGTTATAAATTTAAGTAAGACTATCTTGAGAAAGTTGGAATTCATAATAGTTTCACATTTCTGAGTTTCTTAGGTTTCTCTTTTCTATTGTTGTACATTTGACAATTTCTTGAAAGTTAGATTTCGGAAGAAAAATAGAATTGTAGATGGGAAATAGTGTTTCGTTTAAGAGTATTTCAAAGGGAGTATGCTTATTTATTTTAATGTGCTACAAAAGGTGTCTGTTAAACCCCCAAGCAACCATGTGCATGAACCCAATCATGCTGCAGGCCACTTGTCAGACAATTCAGTTCATTTGCATTCTGTTCTCCCAAATCATGTCATCTTTAGGCTGGTCATGTGTAGCTAATTTAATTGGAATTAATACTTTTCAGACAAATATCCTTACAAGGCCAATTTTTATTTTGATCAGCTGACCAAAAGTATACCAAATGGAATGATGGCCAAAAAAGATAAGTCACTCAAATTCTAGGGATTCCTTCTAAAAATGTACTTTGGTTAAATTATATGCCACTTTATAAGAGAAACAACAGCAAGTGCTTTAGTGGAAATTTCCAAAGAGGTGTTCCTTACCATTTGATGCAGTCTTCCCTTTCTTATCAGAGAACCATTAAGTGAATTTTCCATTCCAGTATACAGAGATTATATCTATAACAGGTGAGCATCACAAATCTAGTATCATACTCTTATACCACAGCACTTCTGCCAGAAAAGTGCTGGAGTTTAGAAAATGCTTTGCATGGTCCAGATATTATTGGTACACAGTCATCCTACATATAAGCAAAGTACTTTTTTTGTGTGAAGGTGAGCTATAATGACCACAGCTATAGATGGACACATTTTGAAGGAGAAAACTGATTTCATATATTGCAAATAGGATGCTATCATACTGTATTTCCCTAAAGTAAAGCATACTAATGAATTAGTAGGTTTTTGGTTTATTATTAGAAGTTGGTGTTACTAGAAGACCCTTATGAAATATTATTTACAAGTTGGTCTTATTCCTAGGGGGAAAGTTTTTAATTTATTTTTCATGCTGTAGTCTGAAGGAAATGTCTTTATACATAAAAATGTTGACTCCACTTATTTGTTTATTCTAATATTTTTTCCACTCTTTTTTCTTCCTCCCTGATGTATTTGCGTAATCTTAACTTACTAGTTCAGCTTCTATGTACCTTGGTTGAGCTTCATCTTGACAAAAGAGGCTCATCAATATAATTATGAAGCATAATACATTTAAGAGAAAAATATCTAGGATGCTTACACAAATAACAAAGTATATATCTGCAGTTTTCCTTAAAAGCTGCAAGAATATTATGCTTGTCTGCTCCTTAGAAAATGTTATGTCAGAAATGGAAATGAGTGTAGCTCTACTGAATAATCAGAGATCACCTTCTCAGATTTGGCTTGACCTTTGTTTATTGCTTCTGTAAATCAACTCTGTGCCAAGTACTCCTTCGAAGGAACTTAGATCACTTTTACTTTTGGTATTGGTGAAGATGATGGGAGTAATGAATTCTGAGTCCTGTGGAAGAAGTTCTGTAGGGTTGGTTAAATATCATATTTGTGTAAGAGCAAAAAGTATGCAGAATTATATATTTGGCTGTTAATGGATGCATATTGATTTTTTTAAAATAAAGCGTATATTATTGTTATAGGTGCAGATGATTTTAAGACTTTAAGCAAAGGATTATAGAGTTATATCATTTAGAATGTTTCTTAATCACTGAGACCACCTGGTATTTTTCTTTTGGAGTCTCATTTTCATTTGTGCAATATTTCCAGGCAAATAGACTACTGTTCATTGTAGTTTATATAGATATTAGGGAACTTACTAAGTATTTTAACAAGTAAAAATCTGAATATTAAACTAAATTTCAGATTTGCACTTTAAATGAGCTTAATTGCTTGGAGTTGTGCCTGAAATCTCAAAATGCCTCCTCTTGGGTGTGGCTTTGTTTAGTGAAATGAATCTCTCTGTAATTGTTGCTGTTTGAAGATATCACTACAGCCTTTCACAGAATTATATTCACAGCATGTCACTTTTCCCATTAAAGCACTATGTTTTCTTCAGATGTTCCATTCTCCCTTTTAGTATTTTATTCAGTGCATCAAAGAGATTATAACCCCCATAGCTGTCACTTCCAAAAGTTCCTGTGGAGTAGATGGTGTTACAGACACAGAGGTGCACTCTCAGTTTCCAAGCAGTTGTCCTGCTGGTTTCCTGGCCTCCCCGGCCCTAGGGATGCACTTTCAAATTACCAATCAGGCCTGCAATGAAGGGTCAATAAGACTGCAGCACCATTTCAGTTTTCAGTTTACATTCCAGCTGACTGTAGTTTTCATGTTGGTAAATTAGTTTGGGTAGTTATGTTTGCATGCTTATGCACACATCTGAAAATTATTTATAGTTGTAATACAAATGATTATCTGATGTTTTTCCTTGGGGATGATGGCCTCACAATTTTTCTTAATTCTGATTCACTTGAATTCTATTTTGCTTTTGTCTTTCCATATGTTCCTTAAAGTTTTCTGCTGCAGCAATTTGAGAGAATACATTTGGATAAATGATTATGATGGTGGACACCAATCTAAAATTATGTTATTAATTAAAGATATATGTCTTAACCTATTAGGGAAAAAACTTCCCACTTTCTTTTTGGTAAAGCATTGCCATAACAAGATTATACTGACCTTGAGAATTTAAAGTCTCTAAATCAAGACTAACTAAACAAAAATAATATCTACTATTGTGGTTTCCATTGATTTAAAAAACCAATTCAAGTCATACTGTATATTAGAATTTGCTTGTAAAATGGATTATAAAAACCAATGTAAAGTCCTTTCCTGAAAAAGTTGGCATAGTAAATAAAAAATAAACTTCATAATTATAAAAATTCTCTTGTCCTTCTCAACGTTGCCTTCTTTAGTTTATATTTTCTCAATGTTTTCTTTCCACAAATATATAAATACTGTTTATTTAGTTAATTTTGTTTTACATACTCCCCTTCACATACACACCACACCTCCAGCCCTGATGGGTGAGTAGGAATTGAGGAACGTTTTCTTCTTTTGTTTTCACAGTTTCAGTCAGTGATCTAGTGCTTCAGTTTTTACTTTAATAAAATATCTGCTTTATCTTAGGAAAATATTTAGACAATGGGTATTGAATATTTGAAAAACCAGTGCCTTGGATTAGAATGCAGTAGAAGGGGGGAAACATTTTCATTTTAATTATTTTGTTTTACTATTTTTAAACATCACATGTATAGAATACCCTGAATCAAGAAAGGTGTTTAATGAAGTTTTACATAATTGGGGAGGGGAGGCAGGTAGGAAATCTATTTTTTAAATTTTCCTATTTAATCAAATGTAATAATAAAATATAAAAGGTGGATACACGTGTACTGGGAAAATGGTTACATACGTGCTGGAAAAAGTGTGATTGAACGTGCATGAGTAATAAATTCCATAATGGCATTAACTGCCTCTTAAAATATCTATATCCAAAACTAAGACCATGTAAGTTATTAGTAAGTCTTACTTATAGTGAGTCAGATTTTTTTCCTTTTTTTTTTTTGCTCATCAAGTGTGACCATTTTAGTTTCTTCATATTGCTATTGATTCTACATGTAACATTCTGAAAATCTTTTTCCCCTGCAGAAAAGTCAGTTTGAGCGAAAGTTAATGATTCTGGCTTCTTCCTTTGCTAATTGGGTGTAAGTAGTTTGGGTGAGATGGCTTAAATGTGCCACTTTGGGGGGTGTACAGAAGTGAAAATGGTTGAGTCCTGGCCTTGGAGCTTATGAACCCACCAGTGTTTTTGTTTGATTGGTTTTGGTTGTTTTTGCAGTGCTGCGGATAGAACCCAGGGCCTGCCCATGCTAGGGGAGCTCTCTATCACTGGGAAACACACCAGCCCCACAACTGGTTTTAAATGACACCATTTTCTTCAGAACCTAGCCTTTCCCATGTGTTCCCTGCTCATCATTTTCCTTTGAATGCAACAGTAAAACTCTTTTGCTAACTTTCTGCATTCATTTTCATTTTATTTTAGGCTTGAATTCCCTTGCGCTTTTCTCATCTTTGGTTTTACAGTGTTTATTCTTGGTTGGTTGCATGCCTTCATCTTCCTCTGAAAACCTGGCCTTCTGTAATCTAATTTTATGCAAGAACTCCTCTAGCCATATAAGATATTATTAAATCTGCTTTCTGCTTTAGGTTCTTAGAATTTAATTTGAGGATTCTCAACTATGCTAAGCCACCTTCCCTTTTACAGTCTTAGCTCATATGTTCTTACTTCCAAGCTTTGTTTCTTTCTACCCCATTCTCTTCTATAGACAAAATCCAAATATTTTGAAATATCTGGTGTTTTATGCCATTGGATCCCTGAAGAGATTCTTAGGTCTTGCACAGGAGGCTTTCCTTTATCGAGGAGTATCCCCACCCCCTATACTACCACCTCCACAACCCTCACGTTGGCATCTGTTCTGTGCAAAAATGGGACGAACTCAGAAACTTCCCCGTAGGCACTTTCCTGATTTCTCATAAAAGTGATATTGCTAATTTCCAGGTCTCAAAACATGACCTGTTATTTTACCCTTATCTGGGTAAATTCACACCTGTTCTATGTGAATTCTTTGGTAGGTAATATTTTGAGTATAGAATGGATATCTTCTGTAGCAAAAGCACATCTCAAATGTCGATCTGCTAAAGTGAAAGAAAGGTTAACTGTACTACTTTCATTTCCCACAAGAAATGTCATTAATGCCATTTCTATCAGATCCTATAAAGAAACTGCATGCACATTTTCACTGGAAAATATCCATAGCACTATTTCTCTTATCACCAAACTAGAAAGAATTAAAGTATCCTACACGTTAAAATGTGTAAATAAGTTGCTGAGTGTGGAATACTACAAGTAAAATAAGTGAAAAACAGATAAAATCAAAAGTGTGATCAATATTGAGTCAAAAAGAAAGTCAAAAAAACTAGGGACTATTCCCCTTCATATAGTGTTCAAATTGGGCGAAACTCACTGCCTTGTTTATAGATGTTGACACAGCTCATAAAAGTTTAATGAAAGAAAAGCACCATCACAAAATACTGAGGACCAGGAATTATAAAACTATACAACTATAGGTAGGTGAGTTTACCAATGATATCTGAAGTCAAGAATCTCAGAGGATGCAACCTTTTAACCAAGAAAGCAAGTGAACCAAAAGCCTGAAGTGGAAATTAGAAACTACTGATTGCATCTGAAACACAAGTCAAATTAGACACACACAGACTTGGAATTCATAGTGGTAGAATACACACTTTGATTAAATGAAAGAATAGATACACCACAAGTGCTTTCCTCCATTATTCCCTCATCAGATGCTGCGGGAGGTACCTTTCCCAGACAAACATGGGAGACTTCCTGTAAATGAAGGGAACAAAATTCCTTTCATGAATGAAGTATACCGGGGGGTATGGTGGAGGGGGGGGTTCACACGGGCACATGCCCATGTGGCCCATGCAGTGGGGCATGCCATAGTGTAGATGTTCTGTCTTTGTGCTCCTCCACTATGAGTTCTAAACAAAAACCTGAAAGTCAAAGCAATCCTTCTGCCTACTGGAATGTTCCAGCCAACATTCTCAATAAGAAAGAGTACTACTGTTTTGGAAAAGAGACCTTATTCAAACAAAGAAGTAAAAATGTCAGGGAGCTAATGCACCTAAAGGGCCTAGTTCTTCTAAACGTAAAGAGAGGTAGGTCAGGATAACAAAGTATTTGTAGAAAATCAACAGATGCAGATAGACCGAAAAGGAAAAAAAAGTTTTAAAGGGGAGGAATTATAAAACTAATCATCTGATTCCCAACAATCAAAGAAGCCTGGAAAATAAAGTTAAGGCATTTGAAAGAATATAGAATAAAGACACAAAAAGCAGAGATGATGTAGAGAAATACAATTTCAAATTTTGTTTTTGCATACTGATTATATAATAACAATCTTAAAATTTTAATAGTTTAATTAGTTTATCTTTTTGCCATTTGAGCATTTTTATATAACTATCACGTGCAATTATGAAACACTATGATTTACTTTTACCAATTATTGAAATTCTATTTTTTTCTTCTTAACCTACTAATTAGAATTCTCCAAATATGTTTCAATGATGGTAGTTGTAGCCATGCTTTCCTTTAAATACAGACATTGGTTATTACTTGTAAATAGCTATTTTTATGGAAGAATTCTTCCATATTTAATTTTCTAAATGTCCTATATTGACAAGAGTTATAAATTAGTAAGGGATGTTGAATTTTATCATTTCTCTTCACAATATTATGGTTTTGATCATAAGTTTTTCTTACCTTAGCACTTTAAAAAAAAATATTTTTTAGTTGTTGTTGGACCTTTATTTTATTCATCTGTATGTGGTGCTGAGAATCGAAGCCAGTGTGTCACACATGCTAAGCAAGCGCACTACCGCTGAGCCACAACCCCAGCCCTACCTTAGCACTTTTTAAAATTATTTTTGGGGGGTTACCAGAGATTGAACTCAGGGGCTCTCAACCACTAAGCCACATCCCCAGCCCTATTTTGTATTTTATTTAGAGACAGGGTCTCACTGAGTTGTTTAGCGCCTCACTTTTTGCTAAGGCTGGCTTTGAACTTGAGATCCTCCTGTCTCAGCCTCCTAAGCCACTGGGATTCAGGTGTGGGCCACAGCGCCTGGCCCCTTAGCACTTTGATGGGATGAATTATATGACTACATTTTCTCTCAATAAAGTATATTGAATTTCTTGAATATGCTTTTTTGTTTAAGTATTTAGTTTCATGAAGCAATCAAGACTAAGGTTCAGGATTGGGGGAAGAATCTTGTCTCTTTTTTTTTTTTTAATATTTATTTCTTTTAGTTATTGGCGGACACAACATCTTTGTTTGTATGTGGTGCTGAGGATCGAACCCGGGCCGCACGCATGCCAGGCGAGCGCGCTACCACTTGAGCCACATCCCCAGCCTAGAATCTTGTCTCTTACTGAGGACATTATTTGTCCTTTCTCTCTCTGGGCGCTGGCCAGTCACTCTGTTTACTAGATTGGTGGGCATTGGAAAGGTTTCCCACACTTGGAAATCCTGGGGAGGAACCACATCAGATTTTTTTTATTAGAGCTTTATTGTTATACCTAGTAGTAGGGTTCATTTCCACAAACTCATACATGCATGGAGTTTGATTTCAGTTCATGAACCCTCTCATTTCCCTCCCTGCTTTTCTTCCCAGCCTCCCTCCTTTTTCCCATTCTCTTTCCTCCACTCTTCTGGACTTCCTTCTGCTGGCCTATTAATTTATATTTGGTTATTTCTACCTATGCATAAAGATGAAGTTCCCTGTCATATATGTACAGAACATTTTATAAGAGTTCATACTGCATTTTCTTCCCTCACCCATGGCTTTACTCTGCCTCTTGATCTCTACATACTATCCTTCTCTCTCCCTTTCGTTTCTTTTACTCTTCTTCCTTATATGAGATAAAACATGGCCTTATGAGTTCAAGTATCTGGTTTGGTTCCATAATTAAGCTATTGTGAATTGGACTGCTATAAACAGAGGCAGCTATATCGCTATAGTATGCTTGTTGTAGATCTTTGGGGAAAATACTAAGGAGTGGGATAACTGAGTCATACGGTAGTTCATCCCTAGTTTTTTGAGGAATCTCCACACTGCTTTTCAGAGTGGTTGTACTATTCTTCAGGCCCACCAACAATGCATAAATGTACCTTTTCCCCCAGAACCTGGACAGCATTTACTACTCATACTCTTGGTCATTGCCCTTCTGACTGGGATGAGATGAAATCTTAGTGTAGTTTTGATTTGCATTTCCCTGATTGTTAGATATGTTGAACATTTTTTCATATATTTGTTGGCCATTTGTGTTTTTTTCTCTTCAGAAGTTTCTGTTTAGTTTGTTTGCCCATTTATTGATTGGGTTATTGGGTTGTTGGGTTTTTTTGTTTGTTTTTGTTTTTTTGGTGTTAACTCTGAATTCTTCATGTATTCTGGATATTAATCTATCAGGAGAGTAGCTGGCCAAGATTTTCTCCCATTCTATAGGCGCTCTCTTCATACTCTCATCATTTCCTGTGCTGCACAGAAGTTTTTTAGTTTGATGACATCTAACTCATTGATTCTTGGTTTTATTTCTTGTGTTTTGGGAGTCTTGTTAAGGAAGTTGGCACCAGAACCTGTATGATGGAGCATTGGCCCTATGTTTTCTTCTAGTAGTAGTAAAATTTCTGGTCTAATTCCTAAGTCTTTGATACATTTCTATTTGAGTTGTATGCAGGGTGAGAGATAGGGGTCTAGTTTTATTTTTCTACCTATAGCTTTCCAATTTTCCCAACACCATTTGTTTGAAAGGCTGTCTTTTCTCCAAAATGTAAATTGGCATCTTTGTCAATTATCAGATAGCTATAGGTATGTGGATTTGTCTCTTGTATCTTCTATTCAGTTCCATTAATATTCATGTCTATTTTGATGTCAATACTATGCTGTTTTTGTTACTACAGCTCTGTAGTATGATTTTCAGATCAGGTATTATTATACCTCCTACTTTGCTTTTCTTTCTTAGTATTGCTTTGGCTATTCTGAGTCTCTTATTCTTCCAAACGAATTTAAAAATTATTTTCTCTAATTTCGTGAAGAATACCATTGGTATTTTGATGCAGATTGCTTGGAATACAGATATACTGCTTTTGAGTAGTATGGCTATTTTGACAATCTTAATTCTTCCTATCCAAGAACATGGCATGTTTTCATCTTCTAAGTTCTTCGATTTTTTTCTTCAATGTTCTATAATTTTCATTGTAGAGCTCTTTTGCCTCCTTGGTTAGATTAATTCCCCTGGTGGTTGTTGTTTTTGTTTTGTTTTGAGATTATTATGAATAGGATTGTTTTCCTTGTTTCTTCCTTGGCTGAATCTTGGTTTTCAAACAGGGAGTGTCAGTTTTGTCCACACAGAGAAGCCTTCTTATATGAGGTGACCTTCTACTCAGCAGTGGGGTCGGGATGAGCTTGTTCATGTATGGCTAATCAAAAGTGACCCAGGTGTGCCTGTCACTGCTTATCAAGTTGCCACTCTCAGCATCCCACTTATATGGAAGACAAGGGAATACATAATTACAGGTAGGCAATGACTTACATGTTTAAAATGTGGGTACAATACCAATCTGATCCATAAACTCCTAAGGAGACAGAATGAAAAAGAGGGAAGTGACTTTTATCATTCATTGTATTAATATTTCCTTTTTCTCTCCAAAGATTAAGGGTCTAATAATAGCTATATCAAATGTCACCCCCTCAACAAATCTGCCTTGTTTCCCATATTTAAAATTGTAAAACCATTCTGCTTATCCCAAATTTATCTCTTTTTAACTTACTATTAATTCATTTAGTGTGTGTAATGTTTAATATGTTTCCTCTTTCATTAATTCATAAGCATTATAAGGGCAGGATTTTTGTTAGTTTTGTTCACTTGAAATAGCACATAGCACATAGAAGACATTTGGTAAATATTTAAAAGAATAAGTGAACAGAAGTAGATAGTACTGAAAATTGTGTATACTGCCTACACATGTGGATATATGTGTGTTCCTACATAATGGTCCCTTGATATCATGAGGGATTGATCTCGGTACCCCCATGGCTATCAATATCCTCAGATGTCCAAGTCTTTATGTAAAATGGCATAGTACTTACATATAACCTACATGTATGTTCCTGTGTAGGTTGTCATATCTAGATTATATATAAAACCTAAAATAATGTAAACGTTATCGAAAGTAGTTACACAATATTGCTAATGCCTAATGCTATATAAACATTACTGAAAGAGTAGTTACATGATATTGTTTAGGGAATAATGAACAACAACAACAAAAACCTGTACAAGTTCAGGACAGATACAGCCAGCCAACCTAACTACACAGTACAAGTCAGCAACAACCTAACATCTCTAATATTTTCAATTCTAGGGTAGTTGAATGTTCATATGCAGAAACCAAGGATATGGAGGGCAGACTGTATATGCGCACTGAACATCTATGTACATTTTGCATATTAATCTAAGAGTTATATTTTTACTTAGTATCTACATACATTGTACATAAATAATTGGTAAATTTTTAAATTATTTTTGGTGCAGTTTAACCCAAAATATATGTAATATCTAACCTAAACTTAGCAGTACCTTGGGTATGTTTCTCTTAAGGGGGATAATTGTTAAGGGAATTATAGGGAAAATGACTCCAACATTGATTGATATATGATTTTTTTTCTTCTTTGCCACTTTGCATTAATGGCATATAAAACTTGTAAGAAATCTATTTTTCCAGGACTCTGGAAAGATCACCAGATTGCATGTAGAAAGAAAGTCTTGCTCTTTTTCTAAAATACAGTTACCCTATTGCAGGCTATTGTGAAAACATCAACTAATAGAATAATCAAGAAGACTTTGAAAAGTTAGGCTACTTCAGGCAGGGATCTTCCAGAGAAGATATGAGGGAATGGAGTTAATAAAAGAACTAGCTAGCATAGATAGCTCTAGTAAGAGGGTTCTCTTCATTGTCATGGGCAAGAAGGGACATTTGTAGCACAGAAAATGAGAAAATTATGAAAAAAAATTGCCTAGTTAAGTAAATACAGAAGAGCAGGACTGACATTTTTATACCACATTGTCCATTTGAAAAAAAAAAAAAAACTTTCTTTTTTTTTTTTTCTTGCAAACTTAATTTTCTCAGTGGAGAAAGGTTCAAGTTAAACTATTTTTTTTTTCAAAATTAAAAGTGAGCCATGAGGCCACCTGGAGCCTGTCCTAGTTGAGTGCTGACCTGCTACGCTCTAGTAGCTCTGCGATGAGCGACCTGGAAAGACTGGAAACAGCCATGTCCTAGCAGGATGAGAGGTTACCATCAGATAACAACGAAAAGGAAGTGAAGTCTAATGAAGAGCGGTTGTTAGGAAAGAGTGCTTGCCAATTTGTCATATTTCCAATTCAGTACCCCGATATTTGGAAAATGTATGAACAGGCACAGGCATCCTTCTGGACAGCAGAAGAGGTTGACTTTATCAAAGGATCTCCTTCACTAGAACAAGCTTAAATCAGATGAGAATTATTTTCTCTCTCGTATCTTAGCTTTTTTTTTTTTGCAA
Source organism: Marmota monax (assembly GCF_021218885.2). Lineage (NCBI taxonomy): Eukaryota > Metazoa > Chordata > Mammalia > Rodentia > Sciuridae > Marmota > Marmota monax. The sequence goes on from NW_026692881.1 coordinate 3,827,464, forward strand.
CCAGTGATGGAAATGGAAATGAAAATTTGGTGGAGAGCTTTAGTCAGGAGGTGCAAGTTTCAGAGGCTTGCTGTTTCTATGGTTTTCAAATTCTCATAAAGAATGTTCACTCAAAGATATACAGTTTGCTAATAGATACTTGAATCAGAGATCCCAAGAAAGGGGAATTTTAATTTAATGCAATTAAAACAATGCCATACGTTAAGAAAAAAGCAGACTGGGCCCTGTGATGGATAGCAGATAGAAAGTCTACTTTTGGGGAAAGAGTGGTGGCCATCAGTGCTGTGGAAGGAATTTTCTTCTCAGGATCTTTTGCTGCTATTTTCTGGTTAAAGAAGAGAGGTCCCATCCCTGGACTCACATTTTTCAATGAGCTGATCAACAGAGATGAAGAACTTCTCTATGACTTTGCTTGCCTAATGTTTCAGTACTTAGTAAATAAGACTTCAGAAGAAAAGGGTGAGGGAGATCATTGTTAATGCTGTCAAAATTGAGCAGGAGTTTTTAACAGAAGACTTGCCAGTTGGCCTCATTAGGATGAACTGTGTTTTGATGAGCCAGTATATTGAATTTGTAGCTGAAAGATTACTTGTGGAACTTGGATTCTCAAAGGTTTTTCAGGCAGAAAATCCCTTTGATTTTATGGAAAACATTTCTTTAGATGGGAAAACAAATTTCTTTGAGAACAAGTTTCAGAGTATCAGCATTCTGCAGTTTAGAAACTACAGAGAATGTCTTTACCTTGGATGCAGATTTTTAAAATCCTCCCCCACTGAAAGGCCTTATAACCTGTAATTGGTAAATGAAAGTCTATTTTTCTCTACTTACAAACAACAACAACATATTTACTCTAAAGACATGGGAATTTTATCAAAAGGAAATCTAAAAACAAATTTTAATTACATTGAATTCGTATAAATACACTCTAATTTTCCTGTACAGTAAGAGTTGCTTTTTGTGTTGTTACTAGAATATATTGGGATGTAAGGCCAGATATGGGTTTCAGGTTCTGCCCTTACTCCTTTTTGTCACTCTTGGCAAATCAATTAATCTCTGTAAACCTCAGAGTACTTATTTTAAAAATAGGTATAATGATAGATCCTAAATTCATAGAGTAATATGAGGATTAAGTGCTTAGTTAGTACTACCACCACTACCACCACCACTATCGTTATTATTATCGTTATTGATAGGGTTAATTGTAGTGATATTATAACATGTCCTCTCCCCCAAATAATTATGATTCTAGATCCTAAGATCTAGAAATAATTAGATCCCTATATTTTTACTATTTTGGGGAAGAATGTAAGAATTACCTTAGAAAGATCATAATTATCATCCACATGAGAATAACTTCCTTGAATTTCTCAGTAGAAATGAAATTTAGTTCTTAGTCGCTTTAGGAAGGATACTCATGGAGTAGAATCTGGAGGTTATCATGGCAGTTGACCTTATAAGCAAAATGATTCTTCTACTTCAGAATTAAAATGGTAACTGTTGCTAAATTTAGTCCTGGAATGTTTAGAACCAGGATGAATTGGCTAGAATAGCATTTCCCAAAGAATATTCTCAGAGCCATTAGCCCCTCTAGATGTGTGTGTGTGTGTGCGCGCGCGCAAGAAAAAAGAATTCAAAGGTCAGATGAATTTGGGAAATGCTGTACACTGCATCTTTCTAGAATGTGCATTTAGTACCTCAAAGACTGAGAAAGTCTACAGTCCAGACACTAATCTCTCCTTGTACATTCCAAACATACTCAACACAGATCTGTTTTTCACCTGTTAAGATCCCCTCAGCTAGTTTTCCTCAAAACATACCGTGGGAAAAGCTGCCTAGAATCATTTCTACAAACAGGAAATGGACTAAGACAGGGAAATTTTGGTAGGGATTATTGAATCATTTCAGATTTGTATCAAGCTGAGGAAGGTACCCAAGACTGATTTCAGCTTCATTTCTTAATATTCTTAAAATTCTTTTATGCTATTAAAAAAATAAATAGAAGTGAGCCATGTGAAGTCTAGGATAAACTTGGTGAAGATTGCATTAGTCATTTGTATTTGCTTCAATACAGAATAAAATGGAATTAATGTAAGCTTTTTCCAGTCTGTGAGGTCCTGCAGTGTATCCTGCAGATATACCCTCACCTATACTTTTGATGTCCCCATTTAATGGCATTTTCAATCTTGGCATTCTAAGTACATGTAAGGATTAATCTTTTCCAAACTCATTAAAAACCAGAATGCTGGAAGTTGTGTTTCCGGTTTGTTGTTTTTATAATTGTACTTATGTTTGCTAAGTCACTATTGTGCATAGCAGGGTGTAGTAGAAGTACAGAAAATCAAGTTTTGCATAGAACATTCACATTTACAGGAATACTCACATTTAGAGATTATGAACAAAACCGTGCTTTTGTCCCACTTTTAAAAAGTAAAGCAATAGAATCACTATGTGTGCTTCACTTTCTATTAAATATGAACAGCTGAGTATATAAAAGGCTCATTCAGTGGGTCAAGAGACAACACTACGAATACTTGTGTATATGTGGTCAAATCTAGATGCTAGTGGGAGTTGGACCTCTGATCCTGACCTGAAGAGAGGACTTATTCATTACATAAATTAACAGAGAGGGGGGATGTGGGTCTGCGTTCTATCTGTTGACAAGTAAAATGAGCAATTCATTAGTTTTTTGGTTGTCTGAAAAAAATATATTTTTATAAGAAATTAAAAATACAAAAATTGATTTAAATATAGTCATAATGTCAGCATCCAAGTTGAATAGACCAAACACATGAACATGAACTAGAAATAAAGGATATCTGAACAATATAGTAGATTTATTTACTACAACATTGATTTTTGGATTCTATGAACCAAAAAGGTCTTATTTTCAAGACAAAAAATGGAGTAATTTAGAGATTTCTAAAATTCAGCTGTTAAGTAAAACATAAAAAATCACATAAGCACTGGGCAAGGTGGCACATGCCTGTAATCCTAGTGACTCAGGAGACTGAGGCAAGAGGATTGTGAGTTCGAAACCAGCCTCAGCAAAAGTGAGGTATTAAGCAACTCAGTGAGACCCTGTCTCTGAATAAAATACAAAATAGGGCTGGGGATGTGGCTCAATGGTCGATGCCCCTGAGTTCAATCCCCAGTACAAAAAAAAAAATAAAAGTATATAAGCTATATTATCTGACTGTAGAGGTATAACTATTGAATTACTATAATTTATAAGGCATATCTGACTATAGTGCTAAAAAGAGAATAGAATAAAAATATAAAAATTATACTGATTATGACAGAACTAGAAAATAATACTCATATCAAGGAGATTATAACAAAAAAATTTTAATTGAAAGGTTTATAAGAACAGACACTGCTGATGATTATTAAATGAAGCCCAAGTGTTTGATGAGGCAAACTAATAGTATTAAACTCTTCTTTTATAAATTAAAATAAATTTAATAAATGGGCTAAAGTTGAAATCCAAGAATTGGGAAATGTAATTTTTTAAAAAGCAGCTGAAGATAACAAATGAAATTACTATGAATAAGTATAGATGTGATAAAATTAAAACAGAAATAAATAAGTAGACTGAACATTGAGTGGTTAATTGAATAAAGCATCCTAAGTGGCTGTGTAGTCTTTCTGATGTGGGGATTATCATTTGAAAAGCAAAAATTTTCTACTTCCTGCCTACATACTATATTTCTCTTCCCCCAAATGAGTACCCATCCTAGTGGTTTATTATCTACACTTTGAATCTAACTTCTGCCAGTTTAAAGTGTGAAAAAAAGATATATAGTTTTGTTTTTATCTCTTCAGATATACATCACATACTTTAGAACTTTCTTTTTAAAATTCACTATTGAGTGTTTTGAAAGATATTCACAGGGTTGTTCAATCAGCACCTCCAAGGAGCATCCTGTAGGCGTTAGCAGTCATTCTGTATTTCTCCTTCCTGCTTGTATCTGGGTTTCCACTATTTTACTTTTTGTTTCCACAGGTTTGCCTGTCCTGAACAGTTTATTCGAATAGAATCAGATTAGAGTGGCATGTTGGCACTTGGCCTCTTTCATAAACATTTTAGCATAATGATTTCAAGACTCATCCATACTTTGTATGTATCATCTCTCTCTTCATTTTTAGGAATGAATCGTGTTCTATTGGTTGGCTGTACTATACATGTTCATCCATTTGTCGCTTAATAGACATTTAGATTATTTCTACTTTCTGGCTATTATAAGATACTGCTATTAGAAATGCTCACACGTTTTATGTGCCTATGTTTTTTATTTTCTTGGACACTACCTAGTAGTTGAAGTTTCAGGTCATATAGTAAGTGTATGTTTCACTTTTTCAGGAACTGCCTGTTTTCCACAGTGGCTGCATATTTTTACATTCCCCCAACAATGTCTTAGGCTTCTAATTTCTCCAAACTTTGTCAACATGTTATTGTCTGTCTTTTTGATTAGAGCCATACTAGTGAGTGGGAGGGAAGATATTATCTCATTGTGGTTTTGATTTGCATTTTCATAATAACTAATGATGTAAAGTGCTCTCAAGTGCTTATTGGCCATCGTTCTATCTTCTTTGGAGAAATGTCTAGTGAAATTCTTGGTCCATTTTGGAGGGATGGGAGATACTGGGGATTGAACTCAGGTGCACTCTACCACTGAGCCACATCTCCACCCCTATTTTGTATTATATTTAGAGACAGGGTCTTATTGAGTTGCTTAGTGACTCACTAAATTGCTGAGGCTGGCTTTGAACTCATGATCCTCCTCCTGCCTCAGATTTACAGGAGTGTGCCACTGCACCTGGCCTCTTGGTCCATTTTTAAAGTAGGTTATTTTTGTTTTTTTAAAAAACAAAAGTTGTAAATGTTATTTACATATTCTGAATATATGTGTATATTTTTTTTCAAAATTTTTTATCTCTTTTGTTTTAAAGCAAGATCACAAAGATTTATATGTATGTTTAAGAGTTTTGTAGTGTTTGCGCTTACATTTATTTTTAATTAGTTTCTTCATTTACTTAATGGTTATGGTGATTGGCAACTCTTACATTTAGATATATGAACCATTTTCATTTGTAATCTATTCTTGCACATATGCTGGGTAACAAGTCAGCTTTATTATTTGCATTGGAGATCCAGCTTTCTCAACACTGTTTGATGGAAAAAATTCCTCTTCCCATTGAATTGTTTGAATACCCTTGTTGAACATGAGATGTGAAGAAGTAGATATGTTTATTTCTGAACTCTAAATTCTATTCCATATTTCTGATCTTATGGTATCCCCACATAGTCCTCATTAATGTAGCTTGTAGTAAGTTTTTAAAATCAGGAAGTATATACCCTTCAACCTTGTTTGTTCAGTTATTTTGGCCTGTTGTTAAACCCTTGCATTTCCCTATGGATTTTAAGATCAGCTTGCAAATGTCTGGACAAACACCAGGTGAGACCGTCATTGTGATTGTGTTGCATCTGTTGACCCATTTAGTGTGATTGTTCTCTTAACCACATTGCATCCTCTTATCCATGAAAACAGACTGTCTCCCCTTTCTTCACTGCCTCATGGTTTTTCATGCACAAGTTTTGCACTTCTTTTGTTAAATTTATCCCTCAATAGTTTAGTCATTGTTAATTTCATTTTTGAATTATTACTAGTATACAGAAATACAACTGATTTTTGTGTACTGACTTTGTGTTTTGCCACTTTGTTGAACTCATTTGCTAGTTCTAATGGTTTCTTTTAAAAATGTTTCAAGATTTTCTATATACACTACCATGTCATCTACAAATACAGATTGTTTTACTGCTACTTTTTCAGGATGCTTGTTGTTTCTTTGTTGTTGTTGTTTTTTCCCCCTCTATTTATTGCCCTGGATACAACCTTCAATACAATGAATAGATATAGTAGTAAGAGTAGGCATTCTTGTCTTATTCTCCATCTTGGGATGTTTTCACCATTAATTATGTTGACAGTGTTGTTCGTTGGGTTTTTTTTTTTTTTTGGTTTGTTTGTTTGTTTTGTTTTAATTATTGTCCTCCCTATGAATTTGAAGACATTGTTCTCTCTTAATTTGGTAAGTGGTTTTATCTTGAAAGCATTTTGGTAAGTGCTTTCTCAGCATCTACTTAGATGTCATGTCATGTGAAGATATTTATTATTTATTTTATTAAGGTGATACTATCTTGATTGATTTTTGGATGTTGTAATCCTAGGATATATTCCTCTTGGTCACAGTGTACAATCCTTTTGGTTTGTTGCCACATTCCATTTGCTAGTATTTTATTGGGATTTTTCATAATGAATGTTTGTCTGCAAATTTTTTTCCTTTCATGAATTTAGTCTGATTTTAGTCTTAGGATAAAAATGGTCTCTTAGAAACTGAAAGGTGTTTTCTGCTCTTCTGTTTTACAGTGTCTGGTGAAGTATTCGTTTAATTTTTGAATATTTGGTAGAACTCATCAGTGATGCCATCTAGTCCTGGACTTTGAGTGACATTTTTGTTGTCTTAGGTATATTCAGATTTTCTTTTTTCTCGTGAGTTCATTTTGATGTTTTCTATTATTGTAGGAATATGTCTTTCTTCATTGGAAGAACAGAGTCACGTAATATTCAGGTGATTAAACTTGTGGTAGTCACATCACTCAATCTGTTAGCATTTAAGTGTTCACAGTATTACCTTATAATCCTTTTATTTATATAATGTTGTTTATAGCAGCTCCTTTCTTAGTCGTTATTTTACTAATTTGAATTTTTTTTCTTTTCCTTAAGTCAATCTGCCTAAAGATTGGCCAATTTTGTTGCTTTTTCAAATGAAGCAACTTTGACCTATGTTGATTTTATATTTTCATTTCATTTATTTACTTCCTTGTATTTGCTTTTGTTTTATTTTTCTCTTTTAGGGTGGTTCTTTATGTATCCATAGGTGTTTAACTTCACTAGTGGTATTAATTTTTAGATATTTTTCTTTTGTTTTCTTTGATAAACTCAACTTTAGCTTTTATAGAACAATGTAAATCCACTCTGCATCTTCTGTAGTTTAATAATGAATAAACACACCACATTTTAGATACTACCTTGCTGCAATTCACCTCTTGGTGCCTCTTCCTTAATGGATCCTTGAGAAAGTTTCTTAGGCCTAAAATGCTTCCCAGAACAGGATTGGGACAGCTGTCACTAGTAAACACTGCTCTGCTCTGTGTTGGTGTATACTCCTATCAAGGTGCATATGAATTCCTATTTCCTCACATTTTGACTAATAATTTGTGTTAGTTTTGTGCTACTGCAAAAAAAAATACCTGAGATAATCAACTTATGAAAATAAAATGTTTATGTTGACTCACAATTTTAGAGGTTTCAATCTGTGATCACTTGGCCCCATTGCTCTGGGCCTCTAGTGAAGCAGCACCTCAGACAGAACACACGCTAGAGCAAAAGCACTCACCCTACAGCCAGGAAGTTAAAAAAGAGGAAGAAGGAGGTAGGACTGTACTATCTCCTTGGAGAGCACATACCCAGTGACTGAATGGCCACCCTCAAGGCCCTACCTCTTAAAAGTTGCACCATCTTTCAAAAGTGCAAGCTGGGGACCAAGCCATTAACACATGGGCCTTTGGGGACATTTACCAATCAAACTATAGAATAATAAATTTTAGTATTTTTATTTTGATTTTAATCACCATGTTATTTTGATTTTAATTTTTGCCAATATCAAGGTTATATATTCTCATTCTTATTTTATGTTTCTTCCAATAAAGACAAAAGAGTCACATGATTATAAGCTTTTGGACTTCCTCACTTGGAGTTTGTTTTTATTCTTATTAGTCTTATTATTAGTTTATTTTATTCTTATTACCAGTTATTACCTTTGCCTGCTTTGTCAAGAGCCATCAAATATTTATTACTTTGTTTCATGTTAGTTTCACCTAGGGAGGTATCTCTAAATTTATCATTCTATGTTTAACTATTTAGAAATTTGTTATTTAATTAAATGCTTCTAATTTGTTGTAGTTAAATTTAACATTCTATTTGTTTAAAAAAAAGCTTTCTCTTTCCCATGTATTTTAAAGGTGGTTCCCTAGTTTTTCTTCTCTTAACTTTGTAGTTGTAACTTTCATTTTTTTCTACCTATAGCATGAGGGAACATAACTATTTTTCTTCTATTGTGACCCAAATTTAAAAAAACAGTAAAAAAAACTAACATTACTCCAGTGATAATTGCTACAACTTCTGTCATATATCTAATGTTTAGCATAGATTATTTTGTTTCAACACTACCTACTATTTATATTAGGCACCTTTCAATGATGGAACCACATTTTTCAGGGGGAAGGGTAAGGTTATAATCTGTAATGAGTTGTATCATCTGATGGGACAAATCCTAGCTCTTTACTCTTCCTTTTCCAATTATCTTAACCACATGCATTATTCTTTCAAAAATTTACATTTGGTTCATAAATTACAAGGTTTTAAAATGATGAACTGTAGATTAAGATATCATCATAATGTTTATCATAAGTCAAATCATCTGTTATTATGATATGTATTCCCATTAATTAAAATCTTCTATATACTTTGGCAGAAATTTTAACATGTGAGTATGTAATTGCAAACATTCACAAATTTGAGTTAGATACTTTCTATTTTTCTGCAGTTTCCTGTTCTCTACAATATAATAATGAAGCACTGGCAACTGTTTAGAGAACTAGTACAGAAATGATTAGAAGCAAAAGTAATAATTTAATCAAAAGTAATTAAAGCCCTCTGTTTTAAGAAGACTCTTCATTAATAATTTAGAAAATGTTATGATTTAGATATGATATGTCCCTCAAACTCTCATGTGTGAGAGAATTTACTTCAGAGATGAAATGATTTGACTGTGAAGGATGTAACCTAATGAGTGGATTAATTCATTGTTATAGATTAATTATATGGTAATTTTAGGAAGGTATGATGTAGCCAGAGGAAGTAGGTCATTAGGAGGTGTGCATTTGGGGTTTATATTTTGTCCCTGGTGAGTACAGCTCACTCTCTACTTCCTGATTGCCATGTCCTGATTTGCTTTCATTTACCTTCTGCCATGATATTCTGCCTCACCTCAGGCCCAGAGCTATGGTGTCAGCCAACCAGGGACTGAACTTCTGAGCCAAAATAAACTTTTCCTCCACTAATTTTTCTTGTCAGGTCTTTTGGTCACAGCAATGCAAAGGTGACTAAAACAGAAATTGTTACTGAGAAGTGGGATCATTGCTGTGACTAACCTGATCATGTGACTCAAAAGCTTTTGGAGCTGGTTAGCAGGAATTTTTCAAAATTTCGAGAAACAAGCTGGAAAAGCTTTAGATGTTATAAATGGGGCTTAATGGGAAATTCTGATGGGAGCTCAGAAGACCAAAATACTGATAGGACTATGAACAGTAAAGATTGGCTTATGAAGTTTCAGAGAAGGAAGACAACTCTGTTGGAAATTGGACTAGAGGTCATTTATATTCCAATCTGGCAAATAAGTTGTCTACATTTTGCCTATGGCCTGAGAATATCTGTGAGTCTGAATTTAAAAATGATTGACTGATTAATCTGGCAGAGGAAATTTCAAGATAGCACAGCATTCAGGGGTGGCATGGATATTGCTTGTCAGCTTTTTGACAAGTTTGCTGTGATAATCAGGAGCAAAGCGCAGACCAGAAATATTTGGAAAGAGATCATAGGGACTAAAGAGATGCTAAGTATTTTATAAAAAGACAATAGAAAAGATGATTTGAAGGCATCTCAGGAACTGACAAGACCACGCCTATTTTAGGCTCAAGGGTGTAAAAGTAAAAATTTTGTTGAGGAGAGACCATGGGGGCACCCTCTTTGCATATCAGGTGCCTAGGACGTTGTTTCACTGTGTGGAATCACACAGAGGCTTCTGCAGCTGTGATCCAAGGAAGCTTGGCTACAGCTCATGATGGTGGCAGACCTTGGGACTGACCACATGATTCTGATTTTACAGGAATGCAGGATGCTGGAGTTAGAGGGTCATGGAAGCATCCATTAAGATTTCAAAGGAAGGCCTGGGTGGCAAGGTGAAATGTAGCAGGATCAGAATCTCTGTAGGAAGCCCCTGAGAGAGTGATGTGTAAAGATATGAAAAGGAAATCAAAGTGGCAGTGGAGAACACTGAGATTAAAAGTTGCCAGTAATGTGGAACACCTACTGAGGATGGTTACAGCAATGGAGCAGGCAAGCCAAGAGCAAGGCCATGTGGACTGTAATCAACAAGGTCATAGGGGCAGAGTTACACAAGCCTTTTGGAGAATATGTCATGTGTCCCAGATGCTGTATATTGATCTATAGGATGTGTTTGCCTAGCTGAATCTGTGTCTTGCTTTGGTCCCATCCCTTCTTTCTATGTCTCAGTTTCTCCTTTGTGGAATGGAAATATTTACTCTGTACCAGTATATATTTGGTATATGTGACTTGCCTATCTACAGGAAAAAACATGATCTTTATATGTAAAAACATCCATGAATTTGCCTTGAGTCTTAGGTGAGATTTTTGAACTTAAAGTTTTGGGTAATGCTGGAACTCTTGAAAAATGACTAAATGCATTTTGCATTGTAAGATGAGCATGAGGTCTTGGAAGCCTGGGGTTGAACATTATGGTTTAGCTATGAGGTATCCCCAAAACTCATGTATGAGACCATTCAAGAATTTTCACAGGTGAAATGATTAGATTATGAGAAATGTGACCTAATCAGTGGGTTAATATACTGATAAGGATTAACTGGGTGGTAACTATAAGCAATTATGTTGTGGCTGGGGGAAGTAGGTCATTAGGGCATGACTTTGTGGTTAGTATTTTGTTCCTGGTGAGCAGAACACACTTTGTTTATGGTTGCCATGTTCTGAGCTGCTTTCCTTTGCCACACCCTTCCATCATGATGTTCTGCCTCACCTCAAGCCCAGAGCTCTAGAGTTGAAATGAACCTCTGAAACTGGAGGCAAAATAAACTTTTCCTCTGCTAAGTTGTTCTTTGTCGTGTCTTTTGGTCACAGCAATGAAAAGCTGACTAAAATAGAAATCTTAGCTTTTGTTTTTTTCCTGATCTCAAATAACCTGGTATTCTGGACATTGAAGCAGGGGCCCTACTCTGTCCAAAGAAATATTTACAGCCAGGACAAAGTTACAATATAGCATGTATTTAGTTGGTTGTTCATGTACTGGAACAGAGGTCAATTAAAGAAATGCAGTGTAAACACTAACAAGGGGATCGGGAACGTACCCAAAATAATGCCTGTGACAGCCAAACAAAAGGCTTGACTGGAGGACTCCGCTGCCTTGTCATAGAATCTCAATTGATTGTAGCATTTCACCTGAGTTTCAGGGGAGACAAGAAACAGGAAAAGATGAGTTTAAAAGAGATACTGGTTTGGGGTGGGCTGTGCGTCTGTAAGGACCCAGCCTAGGTGTCTGAACCTATAGGAAGTGCCATCTCTCAGGCTCCTAGCAACTAGGGAAAAACAAGGAAGAAGCTGAGTCAGGGTCAGGACCAGGATGTAGAGGGAAAATAAGGATTGGTACTATTCAGATTCCCACCTGCCTAGATGAGATTACAGCTGCTGCGCCTAAGGGGAGGCAAAACAAGAGGGACAAGATGGACATCCACATGTAGGAGTCAGACTCTCTCTCTTCCTCTTCCTCTTCCTCGTCCTTGTCTTTATTGGCCTCATTTGTAGTCATTTGCTCAAACACCTGGGAGCAGAGAGCGGGTTAGGTTGAGTATGGCTTCTCTACTCTACTACCCCTTCCTGCTCCCTCACATTTCACCTTAACTCATTTTTCCTTGCCTCCTATACCATCTTCACTGACTCCCTTTAAAATCTTCGGCTCCATCTAACTGTCACCACATCACCTCCAACTTTTCTCTATCCCATTTAGAACCTCCCTCTCCATTAGAACTCTCCACCTTCTGTGCCCTATAGTCCTGCTCTTTCCCTTAACCCTTTCCCTGTATTCTAAGACTTCCTCCTTGTCCTCTGCAATTGCTTTGAAGATCTCCTCCAGCATTTCTTAGATGGCCTCTGCTATTACCCCTGCCCAAATCTCTGACTATGAGGACCCTTACTCCCTAAAACCTCCACTTATAAAAATTTTGTTTCTATAACACCACTATTGTCCCCCCAAAAAAGCCTTCTCTTTGCACCATAACACACCCTACAAATAAGACCCTTATATTATCACTTTTCATCTGTAAAAATCTCCATTATAAACTCATTTCTCCCTTCTGAAATTCTCACCCTATAAAACTTCTAAGTTCACAATCACACTCTCATGACGCTCTTATAATACCCACCCCCCACTTTTCCCTATAAATCTGTCACGATTCTGCTCCAACCCATTACTGTTTTTTTTTTATGCATTTCTCTCTTTCTATCTCTTATTTTTACCCATAAATTCCTCCACTCCCCACCAAGCCCCTTACTTGGCTTCTCTAAGACATTTCTCAACCACCTGTAAACTATGACTCCTCTCCCTTTCTATCCATAGCCTCTTTTCTGCTTCTTTATAAATCTGACCATGACTTCCTCTAACCCCTTGTTTCTACCCCTCAAACCAGCTTGCTGACTCTTTCAACTCTTCTGTCCACTTAGAATAGCTTCCCTATTCTCCTACACACGTGCCCCTCTAAATACTTTTCTGTCCACTTGTTAGCATCCTCTCTGCCCCCCATGACACCCTATGTGCCCCACCACTTCCCCTCTACCCCTCTTCCTCCTACTCCCTGCCCACCTCTAGTATTACTGGTGGGACTGACTCTTGGATTATCAACAATCACCAGCAACCAGGAATTGCCATGGAGACCAGACAGGCACCGCCTCTCATCCTGTACTTCTACTTCTATTGGCTGACTGGAACAAAACCTGACTGCTGATTGGTGGGATGGTCCTGCTTTCCTCAGGTGATTAGTCAATTTGGAAATCTTTGTTTCCAACTTTTTGAAATGGACCTGTAAGTGGCTTCATCTCCTTGAACTTCCTTGTTTACAGGTTCCTGCTGAGCACCTTTGGGAGGAAATGATTATTTGGGGCTAGAATGATGTGGGCCTGGGAGTCTTGGATTGCACTAGGTTACCTTGAGCCAGAAGATTAAACCTGGAGTCGAAGGGTTAAATTGAAGAGTTATCCTCGATGTGATTGACATCTTTTCAAGGGCTTGTTTACCTGCCAACCATGTCAGTATCTTCTTTGGTGATGAAGCATCTCCTTCTTAAGTCTTTCACTCATTAAAAACAAAACAATACAAAAACTGGGTTGCATTTATTTATCTATTTATTTTTACTTTTTTTATTAGTTGCACATGACAATACAATTTGAATCAAATGGGGTATAATTTCTCATTTTTCTGAGAGTACAGGTTGGGTTGCTTTTATTATGGTTAAGTTTTGAGGGTTCTTTTGTATATTCTGGATACAAGTCCTTTAGAAGGTATGAATGCAAATATTTTCTACTGGCTTCTAACTTCTTTTCTTCTGTAAGAAGACTTTCTGCAAGAAGATAACATCAATAACCCCATATTGTTTTATACACAATGACTGGCATTGTTTATAGATGCAGTTGATAAAAATGGCAGAAGTGATGTTTCTGTTACAAGTTTAGAAATCAAGAAAATTTATGCATTTCTCTCTTTCTATCTCTCTGATCTCTGTCAGCACCAACTGAATAGACTGGGCTAAAATGTTGGGGGAATGATACACCATATGTCTTGGTTAAGGCCATACAGATTAGTGTTAGGTTTACTATAAATATATGAAAGAATTAAGCCGTAATCACCAGATAACACCAACCTTACAACAAGCTGACTGCTGTGGGAGCCCAACTGAGATAAATACTACAAATGAGATGATTAAGAGACTCAAGAACAATAGTACAAACTCATTTTGGGGTTGCTTATATTGCAATAGGAGCTTATTAAAAATAGCTCATTAAGAGAAAGAGAAAAAAACAGACAATAGAAACATACCTTTAGATGATCAGTTATTGGAGATATTAGATATGGACTTTAAAATACTTGTAATTGCATATATATATATTTAGTTGTAGTTGGACACAATAGCTTTATTTATTTATTTTTATGTGGTGCTGAGGATCAAACCCAGAGACTCACACATGCTAGGTGAGCGCTCTATTGCTGAGCCACAACCCCAGCCCTGTAATTACTGTTTACACTGACGTTCAACTAAAAGATCTTGTCAAGAGAAAGAAAGGAAAATAATATGATGGTGAAACAACTTTAAGAGGATGAAAGCATATATTATGTTTCAACCTAGAATTCTATGGCCATTGAAAATATTCTCCATAATTAAAGTTAAAATATCACTGAGGAACTCTAAAACCATAAAAGGAATTTTAAAAAGGGGTAGAGTATCATCTATAAAGCAGCAATAAATTTGAATCAAATATTAATGGCACAGTACTTAACCCATTACAAAAATTTTTTAAATGAGCCCATATTATCCCCCCTTCCTTAATTGAGAGAGAGATGAAGACCAAAAATAATTGGGACATTTGAATATGGTTACATGGAAGTTCACAGAAAATTGAAAAATAATACTTTGTGGTGACTAAATTAGAAGTAAAAAAACATGTCAATAATTATATGGAAGAGGGACAAATAAAGTTGGGGTAATTCAGAATCCAAGAAATATATAAAATTAATTATTACCAATATCAGAAGTAAAAAGAGAAGGATCAACATAGATTTGATACATACAAATGGCTAACAAGAATCCAGTCAGCCTTCTGTATTCATGATTCTATTTCTGTGGTTTTGATCAACTATGGATCAAAAATATTAGGAAAAATTTTGTCTTTATTGAACATGTACAGACTTTTTCTTGCAATTATTCTCTAACAATACAATACTACAACTGTTTAGATAGCATTTACATTTGTTAGGCATTGTTAAGAAACCTAGAAATGATTTAAAGTTTATGAGAAAGTGTGCCTATACCATTTTGTACAATGATTTGAACATCCAAGAATTTTGGTATCTGCATGAGGGTGATGGTGTCCTGAAACCAACTCCCATAGGTACCAAGGAATGGCTCTTGAATAATTTCAAAGCAAGAAATAGAAAAGTTACTAAAATTAACAAGTTACTAAAATTGACCCAACTTAAAATTTAAAAATTTGGATTATTGTATTTTTATTGCTGTAGTCAAATACCTAATTAAATAATTCACTTTGGAAACAGCCTCATGAGGGTTCAGTAGTAAATATGTAAATATTCATTTTCATTTCTTTTTTAATTACTCCTTATGAAATTTATTTCTGAGGACAGTGCTGCAGGTCAAATTAATCCATTTTACAATTTAGGCAGCTGAGATTTAAAGAGTATTAAAATTAAGACTCAACTTTATCTAACAACAACAACAAAAAGCTTCTTAAACAAAACCAGTTTATTTTTCTTTTCTGATATATGACTCTTAATTCTTCCACTAGTAATTTGAGAACAGTAATATTGCTTTTATAAGAGCTGCAGTTTTGTCAGATGATTTCTTAGGGATCTATGATTCTAGCTGGGAAGAAAGATCAAACTGTTTCATGTATTTTTTTTTCTTCAAATAGTATTAAAAGTTTTCATTTCATAGATAATTTTGTTTAATATATTCAACTATCTATTTCTTCAGAAAAAAATAAAGTGAATTTTTAAACAAGAAAAATATTAGAATTTAAGTATATTTTTTTGTTTCTGATAACATATTTCTGATGTTTCTCATCCACTAACTGAATTTATTAATTTCTATTACATTTTAACATATTCTTGCTCTTATCACTAAAATATTTAAACACTTTAAAACTCACATTACTTTACAATGTTTTCTTCATATTCAATTGATATTTTTAGAACATTATAAAAAATAAATTGGTACACTTGAATTATATGACACTGTCTTTCCATTTTCTTATTTATGTAATTTCTACAACAATAAAATACATTCTAGAGCTGAATTTTCTATATTAAACCAAAATCCTATCCCTCAATTCTTTGCTTTTGGAGGATGAAGAAATCCTTACACTATTTTTTTAAGATGAGTTTGTGACAACAATATCCTGTACATTCATGGAGATAAATAATTACTTGTTTAGCATTAAGACTTGAGTGTTTAGTTGTTTCATTTTAAAAATCTTGATCATCTATTTTTTGAAGATTCCTAGGCAAAATCCACTGTTTATAGAGTGCAACCAAGAAGCCCCAAACAAGCTTGACTTTTTTCTATTAGGTGACTCAATTTTTTAAGTTTACTTTTCACTTCTGAAATATTTTATCACAACCTAGCTTTGTTTAATTCATTCAGTTTAATTAAAAAGCTATTTTTTTTTGTTAAAGAGAGAGTGGGAGAGAGAGAGAGAGACAGAATTTTTTAATATTTATTTTTTAGTTCTCGGCGGACACAACATCTTTGTTTGTATGTGGTGCTGAGGATCGAACCCAGGCAGCACGCATGCCAGGCGAGTGTGTTACCGCTTGAGCCACATCCCCAGCCCTAAAAAGCTAATTTTTGACACATAAAAATGGTTTAGAGTGTACAATGTTGGAAAATGCATATATTATGAAATAAACATCACAATTAGCATATCCATCACCTCATATGATTACTATTTTTGATGTGTATGTTCAAAACATTGAATTTCAAGCTCTGCATTCATTCTTTTGATACTTAAAAAGCTTGATAACATAGACCATTTTATTTTTTTTTTCATTTTCTTTTTTTTTTAATTTATTTTTTTTATTGGTTGTTCAAAACATTATAAAGCTCTTGACATATCATATTTCATACATTAGATTCAAGTTGGTTATGAACTCCCAATTTTACCCCAAATACAGATTGCAGAATCACATCGGTTACACATCCACATTTTTACATAATGCCCTATTAGTAACTGTTGTATTCTGCTACCTTTCCTATCCTCTACTATCCCCCCTCCCTCCCCTCCCATCTTCTCTCTCTACCTCATCCACTGTAATTCATTTCTCTCCTTGTTTATTTTCCCATTCCCCTCACAACCTCTTATATGTAATTTTGTATAACAATGAGGGTCTACCTCCATTACCATGCAATTTCCCTTTTCTCTCCCTTTCCCTCCCACCTCATGTATCTGTTTAATGTTAATCTTTTCTTCCTGCTCTTCCTCCCTGCTCTGTTCTTAGTTGCTCTCATTATATCAAAGAAGACATTTGGTATTTGTTTTTTAGGGATTGGCTAGCTTCACTAAGCATAATCTGCTCTAGTGCCATCCATTTCCCTGCAAATTCTATGATTTTGTCATTTTTTTAGTGCTGCGTAATACTCCATGGTGTATAAATGCCACATTTTTTTTATCCATTCATCTATTGAAGGGCATCTGGGTTGGTTCCAAGTCTAGCAATTGTGAATTGTGCTGCTATGAACATCGATGTAGCAGTATCCCTGTAGTACGCTCTTTTAAGGTCTTCAGGGAATAGTCCAAGAAGGGCAATAGCTGGGTCAAATGGTGGTTCCATTCCCAGCTTTCCCAGGAATCTCCATACTGCTTTCCAGATTGGCCGCGCCAGTTTGCAGTCCCACCAGCAATGTACAAGAGTACCCTTTTCCCCACATCCTCGCCAGGACTTGTTGTTTGACTTCATAATGGCTGCCAATCTTACTGGAGTGAGATGGTATCTTAGGGTGGTTTTGATTTGCATTTCTCTGACTGCTAGAGATGGTGAGCATTTTTTCATGTACTTGTTGATTGATTGTATGTCCTCCTCTGAGAAGTGTCTGTTTAGGTCCTTGGCCCATTTGTTGATTGGGTTATTTGTTTTCTTATTGTTTAATTTTTTGAGTTCTTTGTATACTCTGGATATTAGGGCTCTATCTGAAGTGTGAGGAGTAAAAATTTGTTCCCATGATGTAGGCTCCCTATTTACCTCTTTTATTGTTTCTCTTGCTGAGAGAAAACTTTTCAGTTTAAGTAAGTCCCATTTGTTGATTCTTGCTATCAACTTTTGTGCTATGGGTGTCCTATTAAGGAATTTGGAGCCCGACCCTACAATATGTAGATCGGCGCCAACTTTTTCTTCTATCAGACGCAGAGTCTCTGATTTAATATCTAGCTCCTTGATCCACTTTGAGTTAACTTTTGTGCATGGCGAAAGGAGGGGATTCAGTTTCATTTTGTTGCATATGGATTTCCAGTTTTTCCAGCACCATTTGTTGAAGATGCTATCCTCCCTCCATTGCATGCTTTTAGCTCCTTTATCAAATATAAGATAGTTGTAGCTTTGTGGATTAGTCTCTGTGTCCTCTATTCTGTACCATTGGTCCACCCTCCTGTTTTGGTACCAGTACCATGCTGTTTTTGTTACTATTGCTCTGTAATATAGTTTTAAGTCTGGTATCGCTATACCGCCTGATTCACACTTCCTGCTTAGAATTGCTTTTTCTATTCTGGGTCTTTTATTTTTCCATATGAATTTCATGATTGCTTTATCCATTTCTATAAGAAATGCCGTTGGGATTTTGATTGGCATTGCATTAAACCTATAGAGAACTTTTGGTAATATCGCCATTTTGATGATGTTAGTTCTGCCTATCCATGAACAGGGTATATTTTTCCAACTTCTAAGATCTTCTTCTACTTCTCTTTTTAGGGTTTTGTAGTTTTCATTGTATAAATCTTTCACCTCTTTTGTTAGGTTGAATCACAAGTGCCGCAGTCTGGCTGGGCACAATCAGGAGACACTTGTCAAAAGAAACTAACTGTATTTTTAGAACCACACACGCCAAACAAAACAGCCTCTCAGGAAAAACCCTCAGAGCCTCAACTGCCACCACCGGCTTTCCACAAGCCTCTCTCTCCCACACAAGCTTCTCTCCACCTCCCACAATCCTCCTGCTCTTGAGGCCGATTGGCTGGGTCTCGTGGGCGAAGCCAAAAAAGTCCCCCAGTGAGCAGCTCCGTGGTCTGAAAGGGCAGGGAAACAGCCCAATGAGCATCACCGCAGAGGAGCCAATCAGCTAGATGTTGCTGGGGCCGCTGTGAGCCAATCATCAGCCGGCAGCTGGAAGTTTGCTGGCAGCTGGAAGTTTGCTGGGGCCCCTTCGGCTGTGGCTCTCAACACACAAGTATTTTATTTTTTTTGAGGATATTGTGAATGGAGTGTTTTTCCTCATTTCCGTTTCAGAAGTTTTGTCGCTGATATACAGAAATGCCTTTGATTTATGCATGTTGATTTTATATCCTGCCACTTTGCTGAATTCATTTATTAGTTCTAGTAGTTTTTTTGTAGACCCTTTTGGGTCTTCTAGGTATAGAATCATGTCATCTGCAAATAGTGATAATTTAAGTTCTTCCTTTCCTATTTTTATGCCTTTAATTTCTTTCGTCTGTCTAATTGCTCTGGCCAGTGTTTCGAGAACTAACCATTTTAAATACAAACAAAAAGAGAGAAATAATAGAAGGAATCCCAAGTACTCATCACATAGATTAAAAAATGATCAACTCATGAGTAATTTTATTTCCTCTATAGTCCAACTCACTTCTCTGTTGAACTCTTTGTTTTCATATCTGAATATATCTCCACTGGAACGAACTCCTCAGGGCAGTGATTTCTTGTTCTATACCTGGTATACATCTAGAATTTAGGACCGTGCCAGATAAAAGGGATTCAGAATTTACTTTTTGCATTGATCAAACAGTGTTTTAAAATTACAAGTTAAAAATCTTCTAAGAAAACAGCAGCCCCAGTTTAATACTTTTAAGAATTCTCAGGAGGAACAAAGCTTAAATTTAATTTTAAAAATTTATCCAGAAAATAGAAAATAGTATTCACATATTCTATCTTGTATTTTCAATTATTCTATACATTATTTTAAAAATTATTTAAATCACACAATTTTAAGAATTAGATTAAGATCCTTTCACTAATTAGAGAATAAAATCTAGAACACATTAACCAGCACAATTAACTTTCTTTTTTTATTTTTTTATTTTATTTTATTTATTTTGCAAAATTTAGCTTTGGCGCTTACACATGGGATATAGTTTTTTATGTGTGCCATGTGTTTTTAAAATACACTTTTATTTTTTTTTTTTCATCAGCTTTTTTTAAAATTTTTTATTGTTGGTTGTTCAAAACATTACGTAGTTCTTGATATATCATATTTCACACTTTGATTCAAGTGGGTTATGAACTCCCATTTTTACCCTGTATACAGATTGCAGAATCATATCAGTTACACATCCATTGATTTACATGTTGCCATACTAGTGTAATGTTGTATTCTGCTGCCTTTCCTATCCTCTACTATCCCCCTCCCCTCCCCTCCCCTCCCCTCTTCTCTCTCTACCCCCTACAATTAACTTTCAAAGTGAAGAAAAATTACTTTTTTCCTAGATAATCTAAAGTTGAAAGAAATTAATCATTGTTCAACTACTACTAAAGGAAATGTTAAAGAAATTCTTCATGTATAAGAAAAATACCGGTAGAATGAATTTTGGATTATAAAAAAAGAACATTAGAAGAGAGAAATTGACTCAAGTATGAAATTTCTAGATCTTTTAAAAGATTTAAAAATGTAGAAACAAAATATATGATACAACTGACATGAAAGCTGGAAAAAGAGAAATTGTTGGATAGTTTTAACATTCTCTTATTTCATATTGTTATTTGAAAGTACATCATGATAATCAAAACATGTAGGCACTAGAGAAACTGTTGTTGTTTTTTTTTTTTGAAGAACAAGCTAGTATATGTAATGGGCCAATAATGTAGTTGAAACGATTTTAAAATACAAAAGTAGACATAAAATGTAGAAGAAATAGCAAAGAACAGATGGGGCAAAGAGAAAACAAATAGCAAGCTGGTAGGTTAAAGCCATTTATATGAATTAACCATAGTCAAAGAAAATGGGAAAACATTCCAATTAAAAGGCAGACCTCTACCATATATGCCCAAATAACAATAATAACAACAACAAAAACATTAAACAAAATGGCATAAATCCATCATAAGGTGAAATCACTAATAAAAATAACAATAAAAATAAAGGTGGAATGCCTCAATGAATATCAAAGGAGATTTCACCAAAAGACATATTCCCAGGAACGAAGATATACATTTCACAGTAAATACAATAAGAGGATAAAACTTCAGAATTCATGAAACAAAAACTAAAGGAAATGATACAGATGATAGAAAAATCTGCATCTATGTTCAGACTTCAACATTCCTCTCTCATTAACAGATGAGAAGTTGACACAAAATAAGCGAAACATGGAGAAGACTTGGACAACAGTATCAACTAGTCTGACCTACTTGCCATTTTCAGGAATCTCCACCTCATGATAACAGAATAAACTTTCTTTCCAACTGCAAACAGAACATTTACCAAGATAAACTATATTACGGTATATAATAAAATTTAAAAGGTTATATTTTAACATATTCTGGTACTAGAACAGAACTAAATTAAGATTTGGCAAAGCTATTTGGAAAATTCCCCAGTAGTTGAAAATTAAACAAGACACTTCTAAATAATCCATCAGTCCATGAAAAAAAAAATCAAGAGAATTTCTGAAACAGAGCTAAATGTCATGAAAGTGCAACATAAAATGCAGAAGGCAGCTAAAGAAATGCTTAGATGGAAATTCAGACCTTGATTTTTTTTTTTTATGAAAAAGGAGAAACACCTCAGATAAATTATCTAAGCTTCACCTTTAAAAGCTATCAAAAAAAAAGCAAATTAAACCCAAAAGAAGCAGAAAGGAGGAAACAGTAGTAATAAGAGCCGAATAGTGATATACACACACACACAGAGGGCAACAACAAAATAATCATTGACAACAAAAGCAGGTTCATGGAGTTGACCTACCCAGACTCTCAGGAAAAGAAGATACAAAACAAAAACTGCTCATAGATTTGATGACAAATATTTTAAACAGGACACCTTTTAAAATTAATTTGTATATTTAATGACATCGCAGTTCAAATATTATAGTATCTTTTTTGGTGTGAATCTTTGGAAGCTTTTTAATAGGGAATTATAGTGGCACAACAAAGAATAACAAGGTGAGAAGTTACAAAGTTATTGAAAGAAGGACAGATGCATATAAAAATAGAAAGAAATAGGGCATCAAAAACAAGCACTATGTAAAGGGTCTCTTATGACATTTGGATACTGTAGAAAGTGGAAAAAAGAATAGCACTTTAAATAATGCTAGGACAATTGTAAAAATTAGTATAATTAAGGATCTAGAAATTAAAATGTGTCTGTTGCCTTACATCATGCACAAAAGTTTATCTCAAGTGGAATGTAGCTCTAACTTTTAAATATAATTTGACTAGAAAAGACTGTAGAAGTCTTTGTTCATGACCTCTATGGTTAAAATTTTTCTTAAAAAATTAACAAATTGTGACTATTGGAAACTTTAAGACTGAGACACTGGGTTATGTTAAAACTAAGAATGTCAAAAAGATATTTATTTGCTAGATCTAAAAAAATAATAAAAACTCATACAAATTAGTATGAAATGACAAGTTGAATGAAATTTTAAAAATAATTTACATAGGAAAATATCTATGGCCAATAAAAGAGATAAACCTAACAGGTTTAAGGGGGTGGCAAATTAAAGCCACATTATGACGTCATTATTGAAACACAGGCATGACTATAAATATGAAGGCTGACTGTAGTAGATTTTGTCAAACACATGGAATTTTTATTATTAGAGTTGGTACAACCTTGTCATTAGGTGATAAAGATGTTGGTAGTCTATGACCTATCAGTTTCTCTTTAAGGTATATACATCAAAGAAACTTGCTTATTTTAAATAGAAACATGCATAATCATGGTAATAACAGGACTTTCTAATAGTTCATATTTATTTATTTTGTATTTTTAATTTGTTATTTTTAGATATACATTTCAGAAGAATGTATTTTGTATATTTTTAGATATACATGACAGAAGAATTATTTTGACATCATATATACATGGAGTATAACTTGCCATTTTTGTGGTTGAACATGATGTGGAGTTATACTGGTCACATATTCATACATGAACATAGGAAAGTTATGTCTAATTCATTCTACTGTCTTTCCCATTCCCAACCCCCGCCTTCCCCCCACTCCACCCTGTCCACAGTGAACCCCCCACCCCAACCTCCCCTAATTGTGAGTCAGCATCCACATATCAGAGAGAACATTTGACCTTTGGTTTTGGGGGGATTGGCTTATTTCACTCATCATGATAGTCTCCAGTTTCATCCATTTACTGGTAATTGCCATTATTTGATTCTTTTTTATGGATGAGTAATATTCTGTTGTGTAACACTTTTTTTATCCATTCATCTGTTGAAGGGCACGTAGATTGGTTTCATAGCTTAACTATTGTGAATTGATGCTACAAACATTGATGTGGTTGTGTCACTATAGTATGCTGATTTTAAGTCCTTTGGGTATATACCAAGGAGTGGGATAACTAGGTCATTCCAAATTTTCTG
The DNA here is from genome assembly GCF_021218885.2 of Marmota monax. Lineage (NCBI taxonomy): Eukaryota > Metazoa > Chordata > Mammalia > Rodentia > Sciuridae > Marmota > Marmota monax. The sequence goes on from NW_026692881.1 coordinate 3,850,992, forward strand.
AGGAATCTCCGTACTGCTTTCCAGAGTGGTTGCATCAACTTGCAGTCCCACCAGCAATGTATGAGTGTACCTTTCCCCCCATATCCTTGCCTACATTAATTATTACTTATATTCTTGATAATTGCCATTCTGACTAAAGTGAGATGAAATCTCAGTGTAGTTTTAATTTGTATTTCTCTAATTTCTAGTGATGCTGAACATTTTTTTCATATATTTTTTGACTGATTAAAATAGCTCATATTTACAAGCAAGAAAATGCCTAGTGTAAGAAGGATAGTTTAAATTATATTCATAAAAATGAAACAATAAGAAGTAAAGGAAATAAATTGTTGCATCATAGACAAATTTCAAGAACATACTGTTAGAGCAAAAGACTCCATTTGGAGGCCATGTAAAGAATATATTGTTTAGCAGAACAAATACACATCATGAAACAAAGAAAAGCAGCTTTGCCTCTAGGAGTGCCTCTAGCATCAGATAAGATAAGGGCATAAAAATGGCTTTAATTTAAATGAAATATTTTCTTTAAATGCATAGTGGTACATGGATTTAATTTATATTTTTATTATTGCAAACCAACACATAACATACAATTCTTGTAGCAACTCAATATTTTATACACTCTTTAAAAAGTAATGTTTCTGGGTCTTTTAACCACTTACCATTCAGTTGTTGCTTACCGGTTCTATTTCATCCCTAACAATTTATTTAGAAAAAAGCTTCATAAAAAGTTTACCCTTTTACAAATATACTATATATAGTAATAAAGCTGATGACATTTTGACAAATTAACTGACTCAATATTTTTCCAACTTACTTTTTAAAGAGTTATTGTCTGTCTTCAATTATAGTAATGAACTCTATAACAAAGCTTTCATATATTGAGAAATAATTTTTCATATTTTGTTATTAATCATGTTGTCACAATTGTGGATGATAATTTTCAGAATCCAAAAGAAACAAGCAATAAATTATGCAGTGAGGATTTTTATTTTCTCCTTTGCATGTATTCAGCAACTGCAGAGCACTGATTGGAATCCGTGGGCTCCATGTTCACACCATCAGAAAAGAACTAGTGTTTTCTCAAAGGCAGAGAATATTGAAGGCTGTGTCCATAGAGAAGCTCTGTAATCCTCCTGGGTAATTCACCCTAGCACATGTGTCTGCATCATGACTTTCTTCCTCCCAATCTCTTGCCCATAACTCTCTACACTTTATTGGAGAACAAACATATTCATGATGCATTTTTTTCCAAATGTGTATGTGGTAATTTGGGGTTGATAACAAGGGTGGAGGAGGGAGGTTCCTACTAAGAGAATGTAAGAGCTGTTTCTGATTTGATTTATGTAGCTTATCAAATTAATAAGACACATTCTTTCTGAAATAGTACCAATATTTACAGCATGTCTACCTAATACTTATTTCCTATACTACCCTATTTTAATTCAAGTCCTGTAAAGGATATCAACAGATTCCCTTTATATTTATTTCTCAGTGAACACAAGACAAAACCTCGGATGAGCTAAAAAAGAATGTTTATTTAAATCATTGTTAAAATGATTGTTACTCAGTATTGTTATTGTCCTAAAGTTTCTATAACTTAAATAAGAATTTTATGATTCAAATTATGTGAATAATAATGTGATAGAATTTTGAAATATACTTTTAAAACAGAGTTTTGTTGTTTTGGTGGTTGTTGGAGTTCTTTTTTGTTGTTGTTAATTTTTTTTTTTTATTCTTAGGCTATACATTTTAGCTTTTCAGCTAGGCCATCAAGTTACAAAAATATTATTTAAAATATGTCCTAGATCTGTCTGATGTATATTTGGCCTCAATATACAGAAAACAAAACATCAATAGGCCATGAAGAGATAAACAAAAACATCCTTTTTAAAAACAGCATAGAATCTAGGGGTTTTCCCAGATGCAGGTTCTAAGCCAAGTGAGTAGAGCATCTAATGAATAATTAGCACCAGAAAGTTTCCATGTGAGCCCTCTTTATTGTTCAAAGCCAAAGGCTGGGGTTGGTTTGTAACCCAAGAAATTAAACTTGAATTGTAGGTATTATGAGGTTACAATTGAAATGACCAAACTAAAGAGGAAAGTCTTACCAAAACTCATGTCTTGAAGGAAAGTGTGCATCTGATCAATATTTAGCTTTGGTTTCCACTGTTTGGCAGGCCAGAGGAAACAGGAAAAGCCAGGACCCAGCCCAAGTTGGCATAATTAAAAGGAAATGCCTATCACAAAACCAAGACCACAAAAAGGCGAATCAGATGCAAATATACTTTGAAAGAAAAGTTAGTAAAGACAGTTTAGTTGATTGTACATCATTTTCTGTGAAGTGTCTCTTCAGGTCCTTGGCCCATTTATTGATTGGGTTATTTGTTTTTTTGGTGCTTAGCTTTTTGAGTTCTTTATATACCCTACAGATTAGTGCTTTATCTGATTTGTGAGGGGTAAAGATTTGCTCCCAAGATGTAGGCTCTCTAATCACCTCACAGATTGTTTCTTTTGCTGAAAAGACACTCTTTAATTTGAGTTCATCCCATTTATTGATTCTTGATTTTAATTCTTGCACCACGGAAGTCTTATTAAGGAAATTGGGGCCTAATTCCACATGATGGAGATTAGAGTCTACTTTTTCTTCTATTAGACACAGGGTCTCTGGTTGTATTCCTAAGTCTTTGATCCATTTTGAGTTGAGTTTTGTGCACGGTGAGAGATAGGGGTTTAATTTCATTTTGTTGCATATGGATTTCCAGTTTTCCCAGCACCATTTGTTGAAAAGGCTATCTTTTCTCCAGTGCATGTTCTTGGCACCTTTGTCTAATATAAGATAATTGTAGTTTTGTGTGTTAGTGTTTGTGTCCTCTACACTGTACCATTGGTTTGCCAGTCTGTTTTGGTGCCAATACCATGCTGTTTTTTGTTGCTATTGCTCTGTAGTATAAATACATGAAAAAATGTTCATCATCATTAGCAGTTAGAGAAATTCAACTCAAAACTACTCTAGATTTCATCTCACTCCAGTCAGAATGGCAGCTATTATGCATACAAACAACAATAAGTGTTGGTGAGGATGTGGGGGAAGAGGTACACTCATACACTGCTGGTGGGACTGCAAATTGGTGCAGCCAATATAGAAAGCAACATGGAGATTTCTAGGAAAATTGGGAATGAAACCACCATTTGACCCAGCTATCCCTCTCCTTGATCTATACCCAAAGGACTTAAAAACAGCACACTACAGGGACACAGCCACATCAATGTTTGTACCAGCACAATTCACAATAGCTAAACTGTGGAACCAACCTAGATGCCCTTCAATAGATAAATGGATAAAAAAATGTGGCATATATACACAATGGAATATTACTCAGCAATATAAAAGAAGGTAAATGAAGGTAAATGGATGGAGTTAGAGAAGATAATGCTAAGTGAGTTAGCCAATCCCCCCAAAAAACAAATGCTGAATGTTTTCTTTAATATAAGGAGGCTGATTCATAGTGGGATAGGGAGAGGGAGCATGGGAGGTATAGACGAACTCTAGATAGGGCAGAGGGGTTGTAGGGGAAGGGAGGGGGCATGGGGTTATTAATGATGGTGGAATGTGATGATCATTATTATACAAAGTTTATGTATGAAGACATGAATTGGTGTGAATTTGTATACAACCAGAGATATGAAAAATTGTACTCTATGTAGTAAGAATTGTAATGCATTCCACTGTCATATAGAAATAAAAAAATTTTTAAAAAAGATTGTTTGGTTGAATACTTGGTTCTAGGTGAAAGGTAATAAGTGAGAAATCTCTGCTACTGATAATATTAATACTCATAAATCCTAACAATAAAAGAAGGTCAACACCAAATGGTTTCTATCAACTATTTAAAGAGGAATTAACACTTCTCTTTTCAATTTTTTTCCAAATGTACTTTCAAACTCGTTTTATGAAGACAGTATTACCCTGATACCAAAGCAACACAAAGACACTAAAAGAAAACTACAGATCAATATCGCTGATGAAAATGAATGCAAAAATCCTCAATAAAATTCTAGCAAACTCCATTCAACAGCAGATTGAGAGGATCTTGAACAAAACATTGATGAAAGATGTTGATTAAGAGAGTGAATCTCTTGTTCAGTGTTCTTACTGCAGTAAAAAAAGTTTCCAAGACAATTATTGTATTAGAAATTATCCAGAAACACTTTACAATCACAGAAGAGTGCAAATGCTATAATTTTCAAGTGAAAATCTAGGGCGTAAAATTTTAAAACATTTACATTTAATGGACAATATTTCTAAGACATTGTAAAAGTGTATGTCAGATATTCTAGCAACAAAGTTAACATGGATAAGTTTTTCAGAGACATAGTTAGCATTATGAATCTAATGATTTATGATATACATTCAGTTGACCCCACAATTCCATATTTATTAAATTATTGAGACAATTTTACATTATTTGAAGGTAGATTTATCTTCAATAATATGCATTGTTTTATTTTTGCAAGTGATACAACTTCAGATTTTTGTAGATATGTGTACACACACTGATTAGTAAAGATGCACTGTATTACAAGACCTAAAATTTTAAGTGCTTTCTTCACATCTTTGATGCTTTCCCAGAGCCCCAATGGCCTCATTATGAGGCCCTCTGTTCCAATCCTGTATGACCTGCCATCGGCAGGGAAATGCTTTTCACCTGGTTACTGGCTAGTTCCTTTATCAGTAAGATCAGTTGTATGTCACCTGGTCCTCAATGTAACAGTTTCGTTTCAATATTTTTAAAACATTAAACTATTAGTGTATTATAGTTGTACATGGTAGTGGGGTTCATTTTTACATAATCATATATGCATTGAATAAAATTTGCTCAATTTCCATCCCCTGTAACTTGTTCTCCCCCCCCCCTCCTCCTCATCTCCCTGTTCTATGTAACAGTTTTTATCTGCTGACCAGCTTATGGAATGATTTAAACAAAGCTCCTTCAGGGACAGTGAGCATCCAACCTTCTTAACACTGCAAAGCCTGCTTCCCACAGCCCCTGCTTCTTCACTGCTCCTGAGTGCCATTGCTGGGTGGCCCTGAATTCTGTGCACTGTCCTCCTCCTCCAGACTATCATATGCAAATAATAAATGCCCACCAATGACATTTGTTCAGGTGGAGTCTCACATATTGGACATATCACACTATTTATGGTTGGGAGATCCCTATCACTAATGGAATGAATAGAGGCAATCAGAACACACACACTCTCTCTGTCTCTCACATACACACACACACACACACACACACACGTATATTTTCTTGCTCTGTGAGGTGAGAGGTCTTAGAAACAACGACAATCCACTAACAACTAGCACACCCAGCACCTTAGTTTCTAACATTGTTTTTCAGTAAAAGAATCAGAATTTCTTGAAGAAATGAAGAAGCATTCTAGGGCTGGGGCAAAAACATAAACTAAATGAGTCCAGAGAATCTTATACATTTTTTTTAGAAAAAAACTAAAGAAGTGCTTTAGGAATTCCATGATGATAGGACTCTGTTAAAATATACAGGAGCCAAATATAAGAGCTTCTCATGACCAAAGATGGAACAATTTGAGCATCAAAATAAATATAGTAGTATTGGATAATAGACTCAGAGTATAAAATAAATACATTCATCCACATTGTTGTAAATGAATGAATAAAGAACTAAGTAGGAGGGAATGAACAAATTTTCCATTTCTTGTGTAGAGACAGTCCAAATAATTTATGCAGACACTTGGTCTTAAAAGAGATAGGGCATGATTCCCCTAAACTGTAGGCTCCACATTGTAATGTCTCTTCAAAAGCTACATTAGGAAAATTGGGGAGAAGAGCAACTTTATGGTGGAAAAACATGGCAAATATTGTTTTTTTTTCCAGAAGATCAGAGTTAACATTAACATTGATGAGCATGTCCACAGTATGTGCCCTGATACACTCGCTGAGTGCATGATGAGAATGATGCTATGGTTCTGTGGTCCCTGCCTACTCCCAAATCTGCATCTTGCAATGGCACCACTGCGATCTTTTTTTCTAAAGAGTCCATTACCTCACTATAGTTGGGATAAAACCTTAACACAAACCCAAATTGAGGGACTTTTTATAAAATATGTGACCAGTACTCTGTAAATTTCTAAGTTCAAGAAAAACAAGGAAAGTCTGAGAAACAGTCACAATCCAGAAGAGCCTAAGAAATGAGGACTAAACACAATACAGTGTCCTGGATGAAATTCTGGAAAGGGAAAAGGACATTGGTGAAAGGTAAGAAAATCTGTACAAAGTATGAGCATTAATAAACAAATTGTACCAGTATCAATTATTTGTGACAAATGTACCATGCTAATGTGAGATGTTAACAATAGAGAAGCCTGGGTATGAAAACTGTACTACTGTTGCAACTTTTCTGTACGTCTTAAAACAGTTTTAAAATTTATTTTAAAAACAATGTACTCTTAAATTTATTCCAAGTGTATTATTTGTAACCCTGTTTTGATATTGTACTAGAATTATATAACATGTTAGTCCTGAGAGAAGCCCAGTGAAGGATTCATGAAAACATATACCCTTCTGCAACTTCCTGTGAATCTATAATTATTGTGAAATAAAAAGTTAAAGATGTTTTATCTTTAAAAACAGCATTTTTTTTCTGTAGCATGCCAGTAAGTGAAATTACTGATATTTGATTGTTTACTAACCTACAGAAATAGCAGTTTCATATTTATTATTATATTAGCTTTCCATTGGTGTGACAAAATACCTGATAAAATCAGCTTAAAGGAGGAAAGATTTATTTTGGCTCACAGTTTCAGTTCCTGGTCAGCTGGCTCCATTGCTCTGAGCCTGAGATGAGGCAAAACCGTAATGGTGGAAGGGCATCTTGGAGGAAAGGTGCTCAGCTCATGGTAGTCAGGAAGAAGAGAAAGAGGGATGGAGAGAAAGGGGGCCAGGACAGGTATATTCCCCAAGGTCATACCCCCAAGAATTCTCTCCCTTCATCTAGACCCCCACCTCCTATAGTTTCTACCACTGCCCAGTAGTCCATTCAGCTATGAATTATCAATGGATTAACCCACTGATGAGGTCAGAGCTCCCATGATCCAAGCACTTCCCAAAAGCCAACACCTTTGAACAATGCTGCATTGGGGACCAAGACTTCAACACATGAGACTTTGGGGGACATTCCAGATCTGAACCATAACAATCACATAATGGTATTATGCAATTAAACTATGGGAACTTACACAGGCCAACACATCTGGGAAGGTGTCTTTTCTTTGGTCCACTCTCTTTCCATGTAGGTCTCCTAGACAGGCATTTTCCCTGAACAGATCTTGGACTTGCACTGTATTCACCCAGGACAGGTGAGGCTCAATCACTCCAGATCTTAATTGCCAACTCATTTTGTTCTGGGATTCTTTCTCCTACACTAATGCATGGCTTGAAGAACTGTGTAGGATGCACTTGAGCTTATCCATATTGGCCTCCACAAAAATGTGAGGCCATATCTGGCTATGTGCTGTTAAGGATCACAGAGGGGTTTCTGCTTATCTTGAACCAGAATATGGAGTGGGGAACTTTGAAGTTTTTCTCAATTTTTGCATGATTAGCTACAAATGAAGGTTTTTTTTTTTTTTCTCTCTTGGGGTCCTGCTTTTTCTCAGAGCTTCTCTGGAAAATGGAGCCTAGTATCCATCTGAGATTTCTGGAGAAGTCCAGAGGAGGAAGAAACTATAATATCAACTCAGACTTTGTTTTCCCTCAACCTTTCTTCCCCACACCATTCTTGGGACATTTTACTCAAACTGATTTAGGAATCCTAACTCTAATTCGTCAAGTTTTCTTTTTCACAATTCCTTTTAAGCCTAACCTTTTTAGTGACCTACATTTTCCCTTTTTATTTGTTCACCGAATGCAATCATTTTCATTTCTTCATATGCTGTTAATTCCACATTTTTCATCCTGAAAATCTTTTCCCCCACAGAAAAGTCAGTTGAGCAAAAGTTAATAATTCTGGCTTCTTCCTTTGCTAATTGGGTGTAAGTAGTTTGGGTGAGATGGCTATGTATGCCACTCAGGGGTGTATAGAAGGGAAAATGGTAGAGTCCTGGCCTTGGAGCTTATGAACCCACCAGTGTTTTTGTTTGATTGGTTTTGGTTGTTGTAGTGCTAGAGATGGAGTGAGGGCCGGCCCAGGCTAGGGGAGCTCTCTACCACTGGGAAACATACCAGCCCCACAACTGGTTTTAAATGATACCATTTTCTTCAGAACCTAGCCTTTCCCATGTGTTCCCTGCTCATCGTTTTCCTTTGAATGCAACAGTAAAACTCTTGTGCTAACTTTCTGCATTCATTTTCATTTTATTTTAGGCTTGAATTCCCTTGCGCTTTTCTCATCTTTGGTTTTACAGTGTTTATTCTTGGTTGGTTACATGCCTTCATCTTCCTCTGAAAACCTGGCCTTCTGTAATCTAATTTTATGCAAGAACTCCTCTAGCCATATAAGATATTATTAAATCTGCTTTCTACTTTAGGTTCTTAGAATTTAATTTGAGGATTCTCAACTATGCTAAGCCACCTTCCCTTTTACAGTCTTAGCTCATATATTCTTACTTCCTGAAATCTACCTTTAACATTCAGATTTATTTCCAAGCTTTGTTTCTTTCGATCCCATTCTCTTCTATAGAAAAAAAATCCAGAAATTTTGGAATATTTGCTATTTTATGCCATTAGGTCTCAGAAGAGAGACTTAGGTCATGCACAGGAGCCTTCCCTTTATTGGAGAGTATCCCCCCCCCCACATAAACCACCGCCTCCACAACCCTCATGTTGGCATCTATTCTGTGCAAAAATGAGAGACACACACACAGAGAAACTTCCCCATAGGTACTTCTCTGATTTCTCATAAAAGCGGTATTGCTATTTTCCAGACCTCCAAAACACGACCTGTTATTTCACCCTCATCTAGGTTCATTCACACACCCATTATGAGTATGGGAGTTCTTTGGTAGGTAATATTTTAAGTGAGTACAGAATGGATATCTTCTATAGCAAAAGCACATCTCAAAATGTCAATCTGCTAAAGTGAAAGGTTAACTGTACTTCTTTCATTCCCCACAAGAAATGTCCTCATTGAACTGCTCACTGTGAACCAAGCCCTATTTGATCTTGTGGTAGAAGATGAGCAAGACAGAGTCCCTGTGATGGAGGAGATCAAATGCCAACAGGAAAGACAAATCCCCAAAGGTCCATAAGTGGGCAAGTGAAAAATAAAACAGTGTATGGGATCACAGGTGAACTCACTTCCAAACCAGTTGTTGTCTGGCAAATGTGCATTTCTATTAAGATAAGAACATTATAGCTAAATAAAAATTAGATAATGTATCACCTAACAAACCATTAACCAACCTGAGACCTTTGTTTGCACAGATCAAGTTCAGGCTGTATCTGAGTTATGGGGAACTTTTTAAAAAGTTTCCATGACAAATGTTATCTGAGGTTTTTGTCCTTATATAACATAAATTAAAGGTAGGTCAAGTGCAAATGTGAATTGCAAGAAGAAAATAGGATCTGTGATGAATTATTAATACAAGTTGTTTCTTAAATTATATTCCTAATAGTGAGGTATAAATACAGGTCTTCCAAGTTCTTGGCTGCCTGAGGGCTGCCTCAAGTAGGTTCAAAGGTCTAGAGCTAGACAGAGCTTAGGAAGAGGTGCTCAGGAAAGGGGATGGACCAGCTTGGGCACTCTGAGAACCCTGGATCTTGGTCTGACCACTTTCCATTCTAAAGGAAGTGGATTAGTCAACTTTTTGTCCCTGTGACAAATACCTGGGAGAAACAGTTTAGAGAAGGAAAGATTTATTTTGAGTCATGGTTTCAGAGGATTTAGTCCATGGTCAGCTGAGTCCGTTGCTCTGGGCCTGAGGTAGGGCAGAACATCTGGTCAGAAGGGTGTAACAGAGGAAAGCTATTCATCTCTTCACCTCATGACATCCAGGAAGGAGAGGGGGGTTGGGGCAGAGGGGCAAGAACAAGATAGAGTTTCCAAGGGCATGCCCCCACCATGACCTACTTTCTCAACCATGCCCCACCTGCCTACAGTTTCCACCACCTCCCAGAATCCATTCAGCTATCAATGGATTAATCTACCATGAAGTCAGAGCCCTCATAATAGAATCATTTCCCCAAAGCCCCACCTCATAATAATTTTGCCTTTGGTACCAAAACCTCAACACATGAGTCACTGAGAGAATATTTCATATCTAAACTGTAACAAGGGAACGTGGGCTGAGAGGAAGCAGAGTATTGTATTCTGAGCCTTTCAGAGCTCCTCAGGAATTTAAGGGGGAAGTAAAGGAGAATCATCGGTGAATACTGCATTACTTAACTCACAGAATGAATTGACCACGGAAGTACAAAAGAGTCAATAAAATGTGAAAAAATATTGACCATTACTAGTTGTCAAAGAGCCACACAACAGAATAACCTGCTATTTATTACATACATTTATAGGCCAAGAACTATTTAAAAGAGTGGAAAATTAGGAACGACCCAAATGTTTGACAGTGGAAGGATGATAAAATTATTTCGTCCTTATAACAAAACAATTCTATAGTCAGCTAGGGCTCTTGAATATTTTACTCAGACTATTCACATTATAAAAATATTTATTCAAAAATATTCATATTATAAGTGGGAACAAAAGCAAAACAACAAAGCCATGATTGCAGCACAACCTCAGTATGCATGTACTTAGAAATACTTATATAAAAGAATGACATGTTGATAATGCTGGTATTCTAGGTGGTTTTATTTTTTTTTCTAAATTCACCTTTTCTGTTTTTAAAAATTGTGGGCTGTATTCTCACAGCAGAAAGTTAGTTGTTTTTTTTAATAATTGGGCCATTTCTGTTGCCTAGGCAACATTTGTAAAGCACTCCTCGGCACGCAGACACTCGATAATTGATCTCCCCAGTGGTCTCTGTCCTAATGTCCCATCATAGGATGATGTTTCGGGATATTTTGTCACTTATGCAAAGACACAGCTAATGGCATATCCCCTCACCTCAAATCTAACACTACTGCCTCACATTCACTCTAGTTTTCATTTAGGCAAAGCCCCCATTAGGACTTTACTACCTTGTACAACTGATCAACCATTGGGGACAAAATCAATTTCTCCTAAACCTGAATAGTTTGTGCCCTTATCATGTACTAGCCATGCCTGGAAAGATTCTTTTTAACTGTGCTAGACCTTCTCCTTGTTCTCCACATAGTAGTTTCTTATTTGTTGTTGATTCCGCTTACACCCTCCCAATCAGGAGTAGCAAAAAGGAAAATCTTTACTTAATTGAACAATCCTTTCTTGGGTCCTATTGCAGGAGGGCTCCTTGCTGTGGGATGTCAACTCTTTTATATTAACTACACCTTGGTGCCTAGCATGATGGAAGAATGCATCATGAGATTGAGTAGATTTTTTTTTCTTTAAAATTTTCCTTCTTCCCTCCCTTCCCTCCCTCCCTCCTTCCTACTTTCCTTCCTTTGGGTTGAACCCAGGGGTTCTGTACCACGGAGCTACATCCCCAGTCCTTCTGATATTTTTATTTTGAGACAGTGTCTAAGTTGCTCAGGAGGCTTGGAACTTAAAATCCTCCTGCCTCAGCCTCTGGAGTAGCTGGGATCATAGGTGTGCACCTCTATACCTGGCAATAGAATGGATTTTTTAGGTTCTAGAAACCAAAACAGGCCAATCCTGAGAGCTTTTGCTCACCCTCTCTTTGGCTCCAGACTCGAGGATCCTCTGATTTGTTCAGTGGCTGCTCTGGGGCCTCTGCAGGTTGAATGAGCTGAAGAACAGTCCACTTAATTCTGCTGCCTGGTTTTGAGCCAAGGTGGGTGAGCCCAGCCTTTCACTATACTTCATAGGGTTTCCTTCATGCTAAGCTAATGATACTATGGTTTGGGGTGAGGGGAGATTGCTGACTAGAGTCAACTGTCTGGATCTCAACAGCCCAAGCCTGGCTAGAGCTTCCTCCCCTAAGGACCAGGCACACGGTCTGTGGATTATAAGGAAATAAATGGGAAAGAATCCTAAGGCAAGCAATCTTATTAAAATTCAAGCAGCTATTGACTTATTTTGTACAAAGAAATAAAATTTTTCCCATGACAGCTGTATTTCTTTTCTTATCAATGTTTAGTTTTCTGTAATTACTGACTAGTGGCCAAACCTTACCACCACTTTTCCAATAGTTTTAAAGAAAGACACAAACACAGGTGGTTATTTTTCTCTGCCTGAGAAAAGGGGAGTTTTCCCTTTGTTCTGAAGATTTCCCTTTGTTCTAAGCCCCACACACTTAACCATTTTTCTTTTCCGCCTCTCAACCCTTGGAAATCAAATGGGACAAGTTGAGAATGTCAAAAGCAAGAAGTACCTCTGCACTGTGCACATTCACTGTCTGGTTCTCAGCTGGACCAGAGAGAAGAGGTTTGCACTGAACATGAGCAGACTTTTTTTTTTTTCTTGTCATTATTTCCTAATACTGTGAGCTATTTATACAGCATTTTTATTGTACTTGTGGGTAGGGAATATGCAAATATTATGTTATTTTATATAAAACACTTGAGCATCTGCAGATTTTGGTATGTGTGGGGGTCCTAGAACCAATTTCTTGTGGAAACTGAAGGACGACTGAACTTTATTGGGGCCTATTTTATGTGTAATTTAGCAGTCTGAGTGTGCAGTTCAAAGGTTGTTTTTAGTAAATTTGCCAGGTATGCAACCAGCAGCATCAATCAGTTTGTGAACATTTCTATCCCCTGCAGTAAGAATCCATATGCTCATTTACTGATTTTTGAAAAATATTTAGCGTTGTAGATGGAACACACTACCTTTATTTTATTTATTTATTTTTATGTGGTGCTAAGGATCAAACCCAGTGCTTCATACGTCAGGCAAGCACTCTGCCACTGAGCTCTACCTCAGCACTCTACCTCATTTACTGTGAATCCCTGCTCACTCCCAACTGTGCCAGGCATCATGAATCTCCTTTTGTCTCTGTAAATTTGCCTTTTCTGGTCTTTTCATGTGGATTGCATCATGCAAGCTATAGCCTCTTATATCCAATTTCTTCCACTTACCACATTGTTTCAAGGTTTCCCCAAGTCATAGCACGAATCTGTTCATTCCTTTTATTGCTGAATAGTATTCCACTGTACGGATATCCCACATTTTCCTTATCATTCATCAGTTGATAGACATTTAGTTGCATTCACTTTTGGCTATTGTGGAATAGAGCTAACAACAGCCATGTGTAAGTCTTTTGGGCAGATAGCTAAGAGTAGAATCATTCCATTATATGACAAACTTGTTTAACTTTTCAAGAAGCTGCCAAACTGTTTCCCAAGGAATCTGAACTATTTGATGTCTCTACCAGCAATATATCATGGTCCTCATTTCTCTATATCCTTGCCAGTATTTGTTACTCTGTTACTCTTTTTTTATTACAGCCATTCTACTGGGTGTGGAATAGTATTTTATTGTGGTTTTTGCTTTGAATTTTCCAAAACGATGGTGAGCATCTTTTTGTGTGCTTATTAGCTACTCATATTGGTGAAATGTCCATTCAGATGGTCATCCATGTTTTGGGATGGGCTTACTTCTCTTACTGAGGTGTGAGGATTCTTTGTACATTTTAGATACAAGTTACTTACCAGATTGTGTTTGGCAGTTATTTTCTCCTGGTCTGTCGATTGGCTTCATGTCTTAAGGAGCTCGAAACTTGTTTTCAATTTTGATGAGGTAAATTTAATAGCTTTTTAAAATTTTTACATTTTATGTTGTGCTTTTGATGTCATATCTAGGAAATCTTTGCCACTCCCAAAGTCTTAAAGTTTTTCTCCTATGTCATCTTCTAGTAGTTGTATGACTATATTTCTCAAATTTAAGTCTGTGATCCATTTTGAGTTATTTTTTTTGTGTGTGTGTGTGTAAGGTGATGGTTTAAGTCCATTTTGCATATGAATATCCAGTTGTCCCAATACCATTTGATAGAAAGATAATTGTCTTAGCACTTTTGTTGAAAATAAATAAATTGACTGCAAATACAAGATTTCTTCTCTTATCTGGAGAGTCTTTTCTGTTATAGGACCCCAGTGTTGGTACCAAACTTCATTCATAATAGTAGTGTTATGGTAAGTTTTGAAGTTAAGGTAAAGTCCTCCATCTCTGCTCTTAATTTTAAAAATTATTTTGGCTATTCCCACCAGTTGTGTAGTCATATATATACATAGGGTAATAATGTCTGATTAATTCTACTATTCTTCCTGCCCCCATACCCCTCCCCTCTCTTCACGCCCCTCTACCTAATTGGTGTATAAATCTTATACTTGTTAAATTTATTCCTAAGCATTCATTCTTTTTGATGCTAATGTGAAGGGAATCCTATTTTAAATTTATTTTTTTAGATCATTCAGCATTTGTATATAGAAATACAATATATTCTGGGATTGTGTTTACTAATCAGTTTTTATAGTGCTTTCATGGATTTCTGGGGGTTTTGTTATGAAGGAACATGACACCTTCAAATAAAGACAGGCTTTTCCTTTCCACCTGCCGCCTTGTTCCTTTTACTTGTCTGATTGCATAGCCCCATTTTTATCCCAAGGCTGATGCTGCTGAAGCTGAATACCCTTAGGGACCAACTACCTCTGGCCATGGACCCCTATTGTGTTCTTCGGTGGCTCAGGAGGATACCACACTGAGCCAAAGCAGCCTTCCAGCTAAAGGGCGGGAAAGGAAAAGCCAAGTTCACTGACAGAGGCCCATCTCTGTGGTCAGGGGCATCCCGTGAGGTCTCGGGAACCTAGTTGGGGATCCCCTAGTTCTCAGGATCTTGCTGAAGAATTTAATATCTTTCTCTCACTACCTTGTTTCTCCAAGCACATATTGATTCCAGCAGGAGCTGACTGCTGTGCTCCAAATGGTGGTCCCAAATTGTTTTAATAAATTCATGGTTTGTTATTCCTTAACACTGAGAGAATTAGTGGAAATCTTAGAACACAGCACAGAGGCTTTGGGGGAGCTCAGAATAAAAGACTGCAAGGCTTGTGGCTTTAGATAAATGTTTCCTCAAACAGAGTTCAGGGCCTCCTGTCTGATACTTCTTATTTTTAGCACAGAAAGAGATTTAGGGATGAGAGGGAATGATTTTTCATGGGAACCAAGGCTAAGTTGCCTTCACTGGGATGAATTAGAATATCTGAGGAAGTGGAGTTTAAAGAAAGACTATTCGATACTGTAATTTTAATTTTGTTTTCCAACCCTGAACTTCTTTTGCTGCAATATAAGTTAAACAATTAAATTCAACAAAGTCATCTTTATTGTTGAAAACTTCAGTAAATACAGTGAGTCTCAAAGGAAATGTGACCTTGGGGGTGTTCTACAGTCCTGTGGATGGAGACTGCACTGGAGAAATACCACTGTGATGGCCCAGGTTGTAGCTTAATGGCAGAGCTTCGCTACCTAACTGTCCATGTCCACTGAGGTCTATTTGCCCAGGACAGAATTAAATGTTTGCCTGTGAATGCAAACATTGGAAATGAAGGACCCATCTTGTTCAATGTTGATGCAGGGTTCACTGGAGACAAAAAAGAAAAAAAAAATGGCTGGCAGCCAAAAGTAAATTCGAAATAGTGTAAATCCTTTATTTGCTTTGTCAAAAACTTTGATAGATCCAAAAGCACAGTCCACAAAGTGTTGTTCATAGAGATATCTGTTTCATTCTGTAGCTTACTTCTGAAAAAAAATTTTCAAAAATTATTTTGGCTTTTCTCAAAATCTAATTCCATATACATGGTAGGATTATTTTGTCAACTACTACAAGAAAGCATGCTGGACCAGGTGTGATGGCCCACGCCTGTAATCCCAGCAGCTTGGGAGACTGAGACAGGAGCATCACAGGTTTGAGGTGAGTCTGAGCCACTTAGTGAGGCCCTAAGCAACTTATCAAGACTTGGTCTCAAATGAAAAAACAATTGAAAAGCACCCCAGGGTTCATCCCTGGTTTAAAAAAAAATGCTGGAACTTTGATAAAGATCACATGGTATCTGGGGAGAAGTCAGAGAGCAGCCTGCTCGGAGGCATCTTTTTTCCCTGTTCAGATACTTTTCCTCTTTCCCCACCCAGTCTCTCATCCCAGGGATCAGCAGGCCAGGAGTCAACCCTGTCACCTTAGCACACTGAAGAGCCCGTGGGCCATGTGGATGCCCCATTTCAAACACCTCACAGGCACATTAGTAAATACAGTATTTGATGTACATGCAACTGTGAACTGTGATGAGCGCCTTATGTGTTCCTTGGGATGCCAACAGCTAATCACCCTGGAGGTTCTGTGGGTGCCAAGCATTGTTCTAAGCGCTTTATATACCATTTTCTAATTCTTTTTTTTTAAAATACTTTTTTAGTTGTAGATGGACACGTATCTTTATTTATTCATTTTTGTGTGGTGCTGAGGATCCACAACCCCAGCCCTAATTCTTGCAACAATCCTACAGAACAGGCAATGGCATCTCCATTTTGCAAGGAATCAGCTAAGGCTCAGAGAAGTTAAATAACCTGTCTAACATGACAGAGTTTGAAATAAGGCCATCTGCGCCAATCCATGCACTTGATCACAAGGCTGTTGCCACTTCTGAAGGTATATTTAATCTCAGTTCATTTTTACAATAGCTATTCTTTTTTTCTCACTGAAAACTAAATCTCAGGGTGCTAAAGGTCAGCAGCCCTAAGTCACACAACTATCAAATAGCAAAAGAAAGCACTGATGGGGTTTAAGTGTCTTCTATTATATAATGCTGCCACCTGGTGGCTAAATCTGTATATGTCCTTACACATCCATAACCTATTTCCAAAAGTGATTTGTGGTTTCTTAAAATTTCAGTTTTTCCCCCAGAAAATCCCCAAAATATTAAAATAAGAGTGAAAAGAAAATATCTAGATAATAATTGAAGTGTGTCCAAGGAAAGATATTTTAAGTGAGAAAAGACTGAGCTCTGAGTTTCCTGGCAGCCAAGTCAAAGAGGAAAACTTACCTGTCCTCTTGATCTTAATGCCCAACATAAACTATGTTGATTCATCACAGTACTTTTCCTGGTTTTGAAATTCATTAATAATTTAACAACAGCATTGAAAACACTGGAGGTGCCCTCTGCTATTTATATAGGAGCCCTGTGTCCACCTTGTCCTCTCCCTGCACAGTCCTTTCCAAGATGGGAATCCCCTGTCCAGGCTTCTGCAAACTATCCACCAGGCTCTTCAGGCCCAGGCATAAGGTATTTTTGGCTCAGTTATGTTTCAGAGACAGCGTAGAAGGTGATTCTTTGGCTTGGATTCTAGGGGTGACAACAATGGTGCTCTATTGTGGGGTGAATTCCAGAGATGAACCCCCAACCTGTGCTGTCCAATAAAGTAGCCAAAAGCCACATGTGACTGCTGAGCACTCGAATTGCATAGCTGGTCTGCAGCTAAGATGTTCTGGAGGGGTGAAATCCACACCAGATTTCATATAAAAATAAAATTAAAACATCTCCTTTATGATTTTTGTACTCATGATACTTTGACAGTTTATTTCCTGATGGATTAAATAAAGTGTTATTAAAAATCATTTTTGCTAATTTCTTTTGATGTTTTAAAATGTGAATTCTAAAGAATATAAAATTGTATATGTGGCTGGCCCTGAATTTCTATAAGAGAGTGCTAGTTCAGGCCATTTACCTACCTCTTTCTGGCCTCAGAGAGGGGCACTGTGGTCACCATGTGCAAAGCCCAGGAACCCCAATAATCTTCTGTGCTATCCATGGGAGGACCTTGGTCTGTCCTCCAGAATCAGGCTGGCTTGGGGGACTGGTGGGGGTGGGTTCAAGTGTGATAGGAACTACATCAAACCTGGGTTACCCTTGGGAAAACTTGGATAAAATGCTCAGTGTCACAAACAACCTTTCTGTGTCAGTTCAAACATTGTTCTCTGTATAAACAGTGCAGAGGTGAAAGAGTTAACAGAGAGGGAGTCAAAATGTGAGAGGGGGAAAGAGAACACAAGTTTGTATTTCTGGAGTCCAGAATGAGCCACTCCAGCTGCCTGAAGTGGGTCTGTCTTTTGAAAAGGGCTCTCCAGTCTCTGGGTGTGGACTAACACTGCATCAGGGGGTTGGATCTGGTGCCAGAGTTGCACTTTACTCACTGAGGCAGGCTCTGCTTTGCTGTTTCAGGCCCTAAGCTTTCACAGGCCAATCTTTGCAGATTTCCTTTTGGACTTGAAAAGCCTAGAGGCAGGGAGATTAGAGCATAGAGCTTTTTGTAAATTACCCAAATCCCAAGCACATACGTTTTCAAGCACACAGAAACCACAAGCCCCCAATCACGTTAACTGAGCTCATCGTTCCTGGGATTTCATATTTTCTCCCTGCATCATGTGTTACAATATCACGGGTCGATTTCCCAGGAGTTTTGGCTGCTTTTCTCTGGCTGCACCAATTATATCAATAACAAACTCTCACAATCACATCAAATGAATGTCAACAGATCCCAGTGTGACATACTCTGCATAATGACTAAGTGAAGCAAAATTCCTTTAGAAACTCCTTGGAGTATAACAGATCACAAGTTTAAGAATCTTTGGCTAAGTCCAAAAGAAGCAAAACATCAAGCTCCTGTGCAGCTGGCCAAAACATGAAGGAACTTGACCGGATGGGCTTCTTCATTTTCCGGTTTTTATCTTTAATTAATTATTAATATTATTATTATTTGTGGTGCTTGAGATTCAACTCAGGGCCTTGCATATGCTAGCAAATGCTCTTTTACTGAGCTACATACCGACCTTCCAGTTTATTCTTAATGCATCTGAGGATATACTCCAATTCTTGGGTAAGATTAGGTCCCAGTCAGTGTCCATCCCCACCCCCCGGCAAAAAAATCAGAGGTGCCTGTGGGCCTCCCACACTGTACCTCTTTTTCAATATGAGCTATCACAACAGAGGCATTTGAGGGTGGGAGCCAGGTGAGATCTTTTCCTGGGGCTCAAAACAGGGAAGGGAACAATATAAAGCACCTCACTGAGGCCCATAGGGCTCACTGTGGGGTCTGGCCCTGTGGTAGATCTGAATTTCAGTGGTTGAATTTGAAAGTCTCCTTTAGGTACAGAGGACACAGCCCCTGAAACCTCCCAGGGTAACTGGCTGGGCCAGGGGCCGGGCGGGCCAGGGTCCGGTACTCTCCTCAAGTCTGTGAATAAATGAATGAATCCAGCAGAGTGGGCTGGCTCTGTCTTGTTCCCTGTTACCTTGGGCTGTCCCCAGATCTTCAGAGCAGCCCCCAAAGGGCCTTACATCTGGCCACAGTCTCATGGGAGAGCAAAGCCTCTGAGTTACTAGGTGCTCTACAAACCTCCCAAAGGAAGGGGAACCTTGAGTTACTAGAGTGGAAGTTGTGACATTTGCAGCTCTCCCCTGGGAGGCGTGGACATCATGAGTTCCAATTATGCAGAGTTTTAGGAAAGACTGTCCAGGGGCTCTGGGGCCTTGCTCTCTCCTTCTGGAGTCCTCCTGTCCTAGGGTGGTCCCTAGTCATCCCAGAGCCCAGGGTGGGCCACGTTTTTTTCAGGACCTGCATTCCCAGAAACGGCCACACGGGGGCATCCGGCTCCTGCTCTTGGGTCAGGGTCAGAGACAGGAGAGAGGCAGGCAGATTTGATGGTTCCTTAGAGTTGTGTGATTCCTGGGCTTTCCTCCCTGAAAGGCTGCCTGAGCAGAGTACTCCTATCCCCTATCCCCATCCCTGTTCCCCAACTCATGGCTTTGTTTCTAAGGTCGCCCCAGTGTGGACAGCTCATCCTCCTGATCAGTAGCTCATCCTGATTCCAGCCCATCATCTAAAAAAAAATAAAAACACTACCCTCCTTGTAGGGCTGTTGAGATGCTGAAGATTCCAGCACTGAACATGCCCCTCTTAGTCCTTCTCCAAAGCAGGGGTCTTTGGAGTATCTTCTGGAATGAGGGGGGGGGGGCTCCAAATTTGCCCCAGCTGGCGCCAGAGTGATGGACTAGCCACATTCTCCCAGTGTTCCTGTCCCAACAGTTTTACTTTTCACCTGTCTTTTGGAAGGAAGCATTTCTATTGGAAGCAAGGATCGCTAAGCCTCCATTTTGTCCTGGTCGTCACAGGGAAGGGAACCTGCTTCCAGACATCTCACAGTAAAGGCTAGGGCTTTAACAGGTGACTTTGGGACTAAGGGCTGTTGGCAGGCTCATGGGTCTTGGACAATGAAAGGACCCACAGCCCTTGATTTAATCTTGATGGGCATTCTCCTTGCTTCACATGATGCCTCCTCTGACCCAACTAACCCAGGGACACATGTGCTGGCCTGTCTCTCATTTTGCAGGTGAGGAAACTGGACACTTGGGGAAGATGCCTTCACTACCAGCTGAAGGGGGCAGAGCAGGCTCTGGAGCCCAGGAGCAGCTTGCCGTAGGTCCAGGACCACCACAGTGCTGCCCTTCTGCAGCTCTGGGACCTAGAGGCTCAAAGGTCCAGCTCTCTGAGAAGCTGCAGCCTCTCTGATTTCTTGTCTCAGTTCCATATCTTTGTCTTCCATGTCACCTAGACCTGGCAGCATTGCTGGGTGGCGTGAGCTTCTTTCAAGGCACCCAGGGCAGGGCAGGCTCAAAGGGGTCTCAGGAAATAGTCTTCCTTTCCCTTCCCCTCACTGTCCAGAAACTACAGGCTGCTGACAAAGGCTTGCAGACCCAGTGCTTGGGGTTCCAGTTAGGAAGGGCCAGTGAGGGGCCAGAGGGGCAGGAGTCTTGCAGCTACATGGGGGATTTTTCTGTTTTATAAGTGAAGGTGAAGTTCTGGTGTTTACATAATCAACAATTATTTTATAAAGCACTTGCTCAGTATCAGACCCCATTCCAGTGCTAGGGATATGCTGGCAGCAGGAAAGGGGTCAGAGAGGAAAAGGACACCAATCCTTACCTCCATGAAACTTGCATTGGTACAGAGAATAAGATGAATGTGTTAAATAGATGGATTGTTAAATGGTAATGGGAGCTATCCAAAAAATAAAACCCAAAACAGGAGAGAAGTAGTGTGTGTGTGTGTGTCTGCATGTGTGTCTGTGCAAAGATTCTGTCTGTGATCCAGGGGCCAGCATAGCCCTCAGGGAGAAGGTGCCATTGCACTGGATTCCTGAGGGATGGGAGCCAGGTGGCCCCTGTGATCTGTGGTAGCCAGGGCTGGACAAGCACACTTACAGGTGATGGTGTAGGTGGGGCCCTCAGAGTTCTCATAGCTGGCATCAGCAGAAATATGCCTCTCAAAGGTTCAGGGCAGAGATTCCTATAAAACCAAGGTCATCCTTGCATGGAGATGAGCAGCTACAGAAAGGCGAATGTCTTCAGGAGGAACTGCGGGTTACAATAATAATATATTTGACAAGATGGCACCCAGAATCTAAAAGTCTGGAGAGCAGGCAGAAATAAACTTGATCTTCAAATAGTGTTTCATTTAAAAGCTTGAGGAGTTTCGTCAGCTGAGGAGGCCAGGACCATGATGTCCCCAGGTGCACCACAGGGTCCCACCTGGAATTCCTGCTGCAAGAACCTGTTAGCTGTCCCCTAGTTGGACCTGAAGCAGCACCCTGGACATCCCTGAAAGTCAGGGCTCCCAGCCAGCATGGCTCTCACTGTCTGCTCTGATGCCTTACAAGCACAAGTGTCTGACTGCGTGATCAGATCCAGGAGCCCAGATTAGGCCTCCATTAAGCACCTGGAGGTGAACCATTTTGTTCCAATTTGGCCCCATTTTTCCTTGTTCTATCACTGGAAGTTCCATGTCCAGGCAGCTCCTCAGTCCCGGGGAAACATGGAATGTTGGTTGCCCTGTTGCTTGGTGATCTTGGGGGGACCCTGAGGTGACCAACCTCCTGGCCTGGGCCTCTGCCTGCCTCCCTATATGTAGCCTGTGCACAACCCCCGAGAACACTCAGTTGGATGCTGTGTTTCCGCAAGGGCCATGCAGTAGGCTGTACTCAGCTGAAAGCAAGCCCCACTCCTGGATTGATTTGGGGGTGATTTTGTAGACTGACAAATCTCAGTTCAAAACTATTGTGTGATCTTCTGGAAGTGACTTCACTTCTCTGAGCCTCAAGATTCTCATGATGATAAAGTGCATCAGGATGTTGCTGGGTCTCCTGCTCTTCCTGGGAACACCTCTGCTCTGTTGCTCTTGCAAGTTACTTTTACCCCCTTCTCCTCCAGGACCTTGTCCTCTGAGGCATCCTTCTCAGTCTGCTTGGGCATCATCTCCTCCAGGAAGTGTATCATTTTAAAAATATATATATTAGTTATATATGGGCACAATATCTTTATTTTGTTTATTTATTTTTATGTGGTGCTGAGGATCGAACCCAGGGTCTCAAGTGCAAGGCGTGCAAGGCGAGCCACAACCCCAGCCCTCCAGGGAGTGTATCTTGAGCCATGCTCTCTGACAGAGCCCTGGGTTTGCCCCTGGCTCTCGCCACACTGCATTCAGGGCACTGGGCTCCGAGCTTGTCCCCGCACCCTGTGAGCTCTAGGAGGATGTTTCCCTCCGGCATCCACACTGCGAGGTTTCTGTGTCTCCAATGGCTTCTGCTCCCTTTTGCCCCTGCACAGATTTGTGCAGGGCAATCTTCCTCCAGCTCTGTATGACCGAGAAACTCCTGGAATTTCCTCCATCAAAGGCCTCCCCACCTCACTGCCTGCCACCCTGGAAGCAGGGCACAGACCCTGGTGGTTAGGGGCAGTGGCCAGCTTCCCCACTCAGAAGTCCTTTGCTACATTCTGATGGTCATTATGATTCATCTGGGGCCCACAAGCACGGCAGGGCCTGAGTGTGTTGTTAGATGTGGCCAGACTGAGGCTCCTAGACTGCGGAGATGAGTAGATGGAGCTTTGGGTCATGTGCGTCTCCAGGGATCCCTGTCTGAAGATGCAGCAGAATTGGCATTGGGTGCCCAGCCTGGGCCCTGACTCCGATGGTGGCCTCCCCCTCCTCCACTACTGTCATGTCAGAGACCAGGGTAGAGGGGGTGGAGCCAAGTGTTCAAGGCCGAGCTGACCCACTTTTGCATTCCATTATGCAGCATGGGCTCCCAACTGGCTCCCAGACTAAGCTGGAAGCAAAGGAGAAGAAGAAAAGAACAACACATGCTGAGAGTCTGAGTCTACACCACCCATCCCTGTGCCAGGCAGGACAAGGGCGAGGGAGTCTGCCTTCGACCTCTAGTGACACCAGGACATCTTGTCCCAGGCAGCAACTTTGAGACTTCTTACCTGGCCCTGAAGAAGGTGGCTGCCCTGATTCTCAGACCTCAGCCCCCACCAGGAAACCTCAAAGCAATCCTCTGTCCCTGAAAAACCCTCAAACGTGAACAAGGACAACACTGTGCACCATCTTGTCTGGTTCTTGGGAGCAAGGTGAGGTTGGGACTGTTAAATAAAATTGTATAAGTGACCATTGACTTGGACTAAGAGCTTGCACTAAGCCCAGCAGACCTAACCAATATAGAATGTAATCACAGTAGCTGAGAGTTAGTTAATTGTAGGGGGCTCTGTAACCAATTAACCAATTAAGCTGGGACCAATTAAGCTGTGTTTGTGCCTCATTTCCATTTCCCATAAATATTGTCAGATCACGTTGTTGGCTGGCGTCCTGTTTTGGTTCTGGGGGCTTCCCGGCTTGTGAATTGTTTTTAATTTTATTTTTCTTTGCTCAAATAACTCAGCTGAATTTGAAAGTCTAAGTACCAGCACTCTGAGAGGGGTTGCTGATGTCCCTTGTGGAGCGGGGACATGGTCAAACCCAGACCTGTCTGAGTCCATTCGAGGTTTTACACAGAACCCCAAGGGACTCCCTGGAGAATGATGGATCAAAAGGATTAACAGGACCAGGGTAGGCAATGGCCTTGTTGTGACGTAGCACCATGCCGAGAATGACCGAGGCAGCTCCTGCAGATGCCCTGTTCATCCCTTGGCCACGGTCCAGTCCCAGCCCAAGGTCCAGAGGAGAAAGGGGAAGTATGGACTTGAGTCAACTGGAAAATGCACAAGTGGGAGAGGCAGTGAGAGCCTCAGAGGCTGTGCCTCCACCTTTTGGGGGGAAGCCCAACTATGTTTTGGGGAAGAGGGTTCTCACAGGGTGATCTCGCTGAGCTTTGTCTCTTTGAGGAGACTGCCTGGGGCCAGGCCTTCCCCTGAGCACCATCCCTGAGGGTCAGGATGCAGCCTTGAGCAGAGCTGCATTCAGCCCAGGGGCAGGCCAGGATCCACTCCTCGCTCCCCTCCCTGCCTCTGCCTGCCCAGTGAGATGGGCCTTCCCATGCAGCCCCCTTGCAGAGACAGCTTTGCCCCAGGCCCAGAATACAGAGTGGCCTCCGTACTTTTCCTTTCTCACCCCTCCCTCCCAGTACTCACACATCCACAGCCCGGCAGCTGGGGCAGCTGGGTCCCTGCTTTCTCCTTCAGATTGAGCAAGGTGTGTGTGTGTGTGTGTGTGTGTGTGTGTGTGTGTGTTGGGTGGAGGAGTGTCCCAGGGCTGACTGTGGGCCTCTGTTGTCTCCCACATCTTGATTTCCAACCTGTACTGTCTGTCACCTCACCCAACCTATTTCATGACCCGTTGTGATAGATTCCTGGGTCTGTGTTCCGAGCCCATTTCTCAAAAGGCACCCCAATTAAAGGGTGGATTTTTCTGTGTTATCTCCAATTTTGAATTCCTGTGCACTTGTGATAGTACCTAGTTGCCAACATAAGGCTTAGAAATCTGAGGTTCTCACTCTTATACCAGTTGATTGACAGGTCCCGATTCTTTGCTAACCTGTAATAGAATCTCACACCTTCTGGCTTCGCACAGTGTACTCCCTGGCCTTGACTTTGGGCTAATGGGACCTTAGCAGACAGGAGGTTAGCAGAGGCTTTGTGATGTGCTTGAAAGTTGGTTTTGCCCTCCTGCGCTCCAGTGGTGGAGCCCAGAGGTGCTTCCTTATGGCACCTGCCACCCTTGTATCCTGGACCTCAGAATAAACACACAGGGAACAGGCCTGAACCCACCTGCAGTGAGGAGCTGAGCCCTGCCAGCCCCATAGCTGAAGGAGTTTGTGGTATGTCTGGTGTGTGTGTGTGTGTGTGTGTGTGTATATGTGTGTTGTGGAGGATCTGGTCTCCAGTCAGCATTCAGGCAGGTGGCCTGCACCACCAGGACAAGGTGAGGGGCTGGCTTCCTACCTGGCCTTGCCTGGGATGGTATTCCTCAAAGGCTTTGTCGATGGCTTCAGCCACACAGTCCTCTCCCCACCCTGCAGCCTTCTGCTTTTGGAATGATTGACACCCCATGGCTAGATTCTGCTTTACTTTCTTTTGTCTCAGGGATGGAGCTGGGGCAGTTGTCTCTATTCTGAGCCACAGAAGATACCACACCAGCTAGGTGAGTGCTCCCAAGCACTGTGCGCTTCCCATGCTATAATTTAAGTGCAATATAGTGTGCTAAGGATCCTGATTTACCTCGTCAGATATGTTTGCACACTAGATAAGTGGTTTTCTTTCCAGGAGGCGCAAATCAGTGGATGAGGCTCTGGGGCCAGCACAGGTACTCAAAAGCAAATAGCCATAAGTCAGGAAAAGCAGTGAGGTGAGCAGTGAGCTGAGGAACGATGCCCTTTGTCTTTCTGGGGGCATTACTTTGTGCAAAGACAAACACCACCAGGGAGGCGCTAGAAACGTGCCCCTTTATCGGGCCCTAGAGTCAACTGCAGCGGAGGTCTGAGCTGCCCCTCCTCTGGTTGTTGCTTCAAAGACCCTAAAATAGGAACATATTTTCAGCAGCCGTCTGACTCCTTTCCATGTGACGAAATAACAAGGGAGAATTGCCCCGTGACATCTGACACGGACTGTTTCTGCTTCCAGTTTACCCAAATAACAAGATAGTTCCATCTATAATGAGATAAATGAAGAGCAATGCTCCGATGCTCCGTAAGGCTGGTGTCATTATGCAGCTATTTCTATGTTAATGGTGATGAGAAGAGAATGCAGAAATGGCTGTCACAGATTGAAAAAGGTGATGTTAAATATGCCTGTTACCATGCAGCCTCACTGCAGGCCCCATTTCAATAAAGAGCATGAATGACAATGTTTGACTTGCATGCTTCATAGAGAAGAGGGTGTTTGTGTCCCTGGGAGCCCTCGCCCCAATCCATCAAGCTGACCTCTCTCATCTCATGTCTCATCAGGCATTTGGCTCTGTAGGCGGAGGGCTGGAGGTTCCTGGGGATAACACAAGGCAGGTCCCAGAGTTATGTGCAAATCTCAGATCATCAGCCTGGGCACCAGCAGGCTAGGAAGGAGACAGACCATGACTTAAGAGGCCCAGTAAAAGGGCTGAAGTTGAAGACAGGGGAACTAAGCTGGGCTGGAAAGAAGCCATGTGATTAATTCAGACAGATGACCAAAACCCAGATCCAGACTACCTAAGGCAGAAGGGTTTGGGTGTGGCTTGCTTTGGGCCCTTTGTTGTTTTTCTTGTTTGCCCTCCGTTCTGCTCCACGCTGGGTCTGATCTCAGACTCCCTCTTGTGGATCTGGTCCTTACTGCTGGTGATAAAGTGATAACACATGGGACCTGAGGGAGAGGCTGAGTCCTTTTCCAGGAAAACCAGTAAACGTGCCATTGCCCATCAGTGGGTCTGATAGTCACAATGCAAAACTCGTCTGACTGGCCACACTATGCTGAGGATAACACCTGAATCACATGGTTCCCAGAGGGTGTTTCTCGGCGAGACATTGCTGGAAGTGCCCTGAACTGTACTCATCTATTTGGGGCCCCCATTTTTACTTCTTCCCCTCCTGCAGCACTGTATTTTAACAAATGAGGAACATAGAAATTTATCATAGCACTCGTCTTTGAATATTGCATTGGCTTGCCCTCCCCCTAGGATGAGGTGAAGGTCCTTACTGCTCCATCCAGGTCCCCCAAACATCATGCCTTTCCCACCTTTGCACCATATACCTGTGTCATCCTGAGGTGCCTGGCCTTATCCCTCCAGCTAGAAAACTCCTACATATCCCTCAGGACCCAAATTGTGTCTGCCTTTTGTATTGCTTCCCCAGAGTTCTTGCAGGTGTTTGTCTGTCTATGCCTTGGCTCACTGTGTGGCTTCTTCTTTATCACATTGTCTTCTGTTTCTAGGAGGCTGGAAGCTCATAAGGATTGTGTTTTACAACATTCTTTAAAATTTTTATTACGAAACATTTCAAACCTTGGAAAATCATGAAAATAACAAATAGATGATCTCCATCCAGATTCAATGGATAATAGCAGCTTGCCACATTTGTTTTACCTTTGTCTTGTTCTTTAAAGAAATGAAATGTTAGAAAATACTTTGAAAGCCCCAAATTCTCCTTCCCTTTCTCAAGCTTCTGAAATTGGATTGAATCTCTACTCAGCTGTACACTCTTGAGAATTATATGTGTTGATATGTATAAATAGTTTGTTTATTTGTACCACAGAGGAATTGTGTTAATCAGCTTTCTGTTACTGTAATGAAATAGCTGAAATAATAAACTTATGAAAAGGAAAAGTTTATTTTGGATTATGGTTTTGGAGGTTTCAGTCCACAGCCAAATGGCCCTGTTGATTTGGGCTTGTGAGGATGGAGAACATCCTAGGGGAGAAGCACATGGCAGAGCAAAACAACTTACCCCAGGGCAAATGAATGAGAGTGGCAGAGAGGAGGGTCCCACAATCCCCTTTGTGGGCAAATCCCCAATGACCTAAAGACCTCCCCTAGGCTTCACCTCTTAAAGTCTCCACCATCTCCAAATAGTGCTAAGCTGAAGACCAAGCCTTTAATACAAGAGCCTATGGGGGGGAATTTCAAATCCAAACTATAGCAGGAGAGCTTTTGAGCGTACAAATGAACCACAGTTCCCTTACCATTTCCCCCTGTGGGGTGGATGGGTTTCTGGTTTCAGCATATTACCAGCATGCTACAGTGAACATTCTTGTCTGCTTCTGTTGCTGGAGGATGCATGTGGGGTGGAATGTCACCTGTGTCCTCTCCAGGGTTTGTCCTACTATTGATGTCCCTGCTGAGAGACCAGTTCTGGGCTGCCTACCAATCTTACCAACATCTATTATTAGAAGATGTAAACATTTTAGTCGATTTGATGAGAAGAAAATGATACTTTATTTTATTTGTGTTTTACCAGTGACTTAGGAGTCCATTTACAAGGTGGGTCTGCTTTTTCACCTGCATGTACTTTGGTGGAGACACAGGTGAGCCCTTGAATGTTTGCTGGGAAGGAAGACTGAGAGAGATGAGCAGAGGAGCCAGGGAAGCTGACCCGTGTCCTGTGAGCAGCTGCAGGAGTACAGGGGTTGCTTAGGAGGAGGGTCTGCCTAGAACCCAGGGCCTAGGGAGTAGCAGACAGGTGCTGATGACCTGTAGGGCAGGAAGGAGGAAATAGAGGCCCTGAGAAGAGTTTTGATCCAAGAGTCAGAGGCTGTACTTTAACTTTTATTCCATTGTCCAGACATGGAATACCTATAAAACCTCAAATATGGTATATAATATATATGGTATGGTGATAATTAATATAATTGTAATATAATAGTGATAACTAACATCTAACTAACATTAACTAATTAGTGTTAACTAATATCTATACTGATATCTATAATTATGTTAAGTAATATCTAATGTCTAATATTTATATATACTCTATGTTATAATTTCCAATCTGTATTAATGCACCCATGTCAATCCATTGAAATATTTGCAGAGTTAAAAACTTGGGATTTGATGGATTTAAACAAAGTCTCTGTTGAGTGGTGGATGGGGCAGGAGGAGCCAGGGAAGAGGCTGAACAGGGGCAGCTGATCCCAGGGACAGGACAAGGTGGGTGCAGGCTGCTGAACCCAGTGGCTTCTCTAAGCTACACAAAGATCCCCGGGGCCTGGCTGACCTTGGTGTCCACAGTGATGACTGAAGGAGATTGGGAGGCAGTGAGGAATCTGATCACTTCCGTGACAAACTGGGTTCTCAGTCTCCTGACCAAGTGAACCCTTTGGCAAGGATCCTCAGGACTTAGATGTAGATATTTTTATTTCCAATTTCTTCCTATCTTGCTTCTGTTCTGAGTTGTTAAACAGACTCCCAGGCTCTGGCTCTCTCCATTTGAACACACATGCAGCTCCTGAGGGCTCTGCAGGGACCATGGGTGGACAGCTCTTTCCCTACGTTCACCCTGGGAGCAGGGCCAAACGGAGTTGAGCGCATTTCCTTACTTTCCAAGCTCCACCTGCAGCGCCTGGAGGCCGGAATTCAACTCTCACCAGTGTGTGAATGGTTCTTTAAATAAAGTTTAAAATGAGCTTTGAGAGGGCAGGAATCATGGCTGATGGTGCCTAGTGTCCCAGTGCCTACAAAGTACCTGGCACCTGGGAGGCCTTAGTAATGACTCATCCAAAAATGCATAAAAAGACCCAGATGGTCACCACTGTCAAGATGGCAGTACATCTTGAGTTTATCTATAAATAACGTTCCAGCTCAACTAAGATCCTCGCAGGGTCATGTTTTATGTTTTTAAGCATTTAATCAAATGATTCCTAAACTTTCCCTGAAATAATCTATTCAGAAGAACAGTCAAACAAACCCTGATGTAAAAAATATCCAGATATCAAACTCACTTTAGATATTAAAACTTACTTAAAAGGGACAATATTTGAAGGAATAGGTATATCACAATATTCAATTGCAGAAACAGACCCAAGTAATACAAGAATTTAGTGCATAATAAAAATGGCATTTCAAAACAGTGGAAAAATGATTATCCAATTGAGGGTGCTGGCAACCTCTGATAAAATATTTGGAAAATAAGAGCCGGAAGATCTTAGCCTCATTCCATGAACAAGAATTAGTCACAGGTCCCCAGGGAGGCTTTCCAGAAGGCATTTCCAAGTCCCATGGCGCCAGGATGCCCTGTGGCACCAGCCCTCTTCACAAAGGGGTCCATGTTTCATTAGGGTCCATCTCCCTTCCATGAAGCTGGGGAGGGCTTGGTGCCCTGTCACTGGGCCTGACACAAAAGTCCACTGCTCAGGATAGATGTTATCCTGAGGCCCACACCTACACTTTCTGGCAGGGAAGGTGCATTCTTGCAGGGAATTTAGGGGCTGATCAAAAAAAACGACATGGCCAGCAACGCTTTAAGTTTTCTGGAGCCAGGCTGGAGTGTGTGTGTGGGGGGAGGATTTACTCCCAGCAATCTGCAATGGAAGCCACTGGACTGACTGGGCCACTATTCAGAAGGAGAGAAGCCCGAGAGAAACTTTGTGTATGTGTTGGGGAGCTGCATATCTGTGCAAGGTCACTCAGCAGTGTGAGGGGGGTCTGTGAGGCCACAGCTCTGAAGGGCTCAGTGGCTTCAAACCTTGTACGGTGAGGCTCTATCTTATCAAAGGGTAACAGCTGTAGGATGAGGGATGTGTATATGGGGGGCGGGGAGCAAAGCAAGCTGTCTCCAAATGGCAAAAATACTTTGCTTATCTGAGCTATTTTAGAAAAAACTGGATATGTAAAAATTTGAGTTTGGTGCTGATGGGATTTTGAGCTAAGATGTCTCAGCCAGCAGTGAAGAAATAACTTAAAGTCCAGTATACAGAAGTTATTAGTCCAGTTTTAGTTCCTATAACAAAATACTGGCGGCTGGGTCTGTCATGATTTTGGAGGCGGAAATTCCAAGATTGGGCAGCCCTATGGCTTGGTCTCTGCTGAGGGCTTCATGGTGGATGATACCACAATGGCAGAAGTCAGTGCTAAAGAGATGGTAAGACAGGAAGGCCAGGCGTTCCCAAAGACCTAATAGCCTTCCATTAGGCTCCACCTTTTAAAGGTCCCACTCCCTTCCAATACTAGAAGCTTCCAGCAGGTAAACCTTTAAGGGATGTGAAAACTATATCTAAACCACAGCAACATCTTTGGCTCATATCTGTGACAAATTAGCAAGCCTCTCCCAGGGATACCCAGTCAGGGCAGCTCCTCCCTGTCCCCCATGCTTACCTGAGTGTGGCACCCACACCTCATGGATTTGACCTTTCCAGAAATGATTTCTCAGGAAGGCATTGAACATAAGGTAGACTTTTGAAATATCAAAGCAGCACATCAACTAAATATCTGCCTGAGCGTTCTCTCTAGGTTTCCATATTCCAAAGGCTCACAATAAAATTAACTCCAAAGCTACTGAACTGAGAAACGTACAATTACTGTCTTGTTGGTACAATAAAATAGAAAGGACCGTTTAGGCATTTAATTGGCAGCCAACGACATGCAGTGGTATGTTAATTAGGCATCAATTAAGGCAGAGTACTAATTGACATTTGATAAGCATTCTAACTGATCACCAATGTTTGCTCTACCAAATTAAATGCCTCAGTGGGCTGTGTTTGACAGCTGGGAGGGGGTTTATTAAAGGGCTGCAAGGCCCTGGTGGTCTACAGATGGCAGGGTCTGTCTCTAGAACATTCTTCCACTCCTTGGGAAGTACTTCCAAGGCTCAAGCAACTGGGTTTTCCTCAAATGTTGCCTGTGGGAAAGGAGATCTCTCTCCTGTTAGAGCCAGGCTGGGCCTACCTTAGATGAAGAAAATCTTCCTTTCCTCTGTTTTCTGTTCTCAGCTTGCTCAGCCCCAACTTTGAGCCCCCAATGTTGTGGGTTTACAGTCTGACCTACCTGAAAGCTAAGCCTGGCTCCACCACTTTCTAGCTATGGGGCCTTTTTAGCTAAGGAAACACTGGCTTTCAGTTTCCTTCATGCAACAAGGATCTTGCCCAAGTCTCAGGACCATAAGGGAAAGTCTATAGAACAGGAACTCAGGACTTTTCAGCCTCATCTCCTCTCTGTCCTCTCTCCCTTCTGATTTCCTATTCCTACTCCTGGGCTCTGGTTTTCTTCTGCTCTGTTGAATTCTGGTTCTGACACCATTTTTTTCTAACCTTTCAGTTGAGCTGAGATTAAGTTTTGTCCATCTTCAGAGAAGCATTGGGATTGGGACTTAAATGCTGACTCCACCATTCATTAGCTGAGTGACACTGAGTAAGTTACTTTGCTTCTCTGCTCTTTGTTTTTCTCTTCTGTGTTGTGGGGATAACAACAGTACAGTCAGTCTTCGGTATCCACGGGTTCTGCATCCATGGGTTCAAACAACAGCAAATAGAAAATATTTGGAAAAAAAATGCTTCTGAAAAACATGTATAGATTTTGTCATTAATCCCTAAACAATAGAACATAATAACTAGCACAGCATTTACATTGTATTAGGTATTATCAGTCGTCTAGAGATGATGTAAAGTATACGGAAATGAGGTGTAGCTTAATGCAAATGTAATGCTGGTACATAAGGGACTTGAACTTTCTCAGACTTTGGCATCGCTGGGGGATATGGAGAGACGAGTGTACTTAGGCTGCTGTCTTGTGCTTGGCAAGTTCCCAGTGTATGCTGGCTGCTGTGATCATCAGCGTCAGACCTCCAGTGTGAAGCCACTGAACTGAATTCTCAACTAAATCCATTTTTTTCTTCTTTTTTCCTCCAGAAACCAATTCTTGAGTCTAGCCAGGCCTCCGCGATCTGATCTCTTGTTTCTATGTGGCAAGTTGCCAAGTGGCCTCATTCCATCTTTTTACCTCCTCTCTATTGAGTACTTGTGGGTCATTACAAATAGATTTGACACCTGTTAACACAGGAGCTGCACACTTTGTAAAAGTGTGTGTGAATGTGTGTGTGTGTGTGTATACATGTGCATTTGCATATGGATGTGCAAACTGATTAAGAGCTGGTGAGTCCTAGTTCTCTTTGAGTACAAGAAAAATGTGACTCTTCTCCCAGTTGGTATTCTATTCTAAAATATTACCCAGGAAACTTGATTGCCCATGGATCTAGGTCAATTCAATGAAAACTAATTTGTTGAATGGCTAATTTGCTAAAAGTCAATTCACCAGGAGTTAATTTGTTGGAAATCAATTTGCTGAATCATCAGATCACTGACTAGCCAATTCACTGAGGACTGTCAACTTCTCAGCTGTGTTTAGAAAGGGTGGCTGTTGCTATTTTACTGTCAGAACAAGAAGCACCTGTAAAAGTTGACTCAGAAGCTAAGAGAGAGACACACGGCCTTAAAATAAAGAAGGTAGGAAGCTGCTTTTAAGAGAAAGCCCAAGGTTCGCAATTATGTTTTAAGAAGCTCTTCACCTTTGAACATTGAGATACACAAGGATGTTATGTTCAGTTGACCCGGGCAGGTTGCCCTGTTGTTAAATGACTGTAATAAAGTGATGACAAAACTAAAATGAAAATTAATTTCCCATCATCTGGTGATTCAATCATCTGCACATTGGCTTTAGCAAACTGACTGTCAGTGATATCAGTCTATTTTCTTCCCTGGTGTGGTCTTAGTCTCAGGTGTACTGATACTGATATAAGGAAGGCCAGTTGACTGAGGCCACCACTCTATCCATAGGGAACTGGGGCTGATGGTGGCATTCTGTCTGGCATCTACAACTCATCCAGGGCTGGGGCAAGGAAACCTGAAAGTGAGGCAGGGCCCTGACAGCAGTGTGTCTCTGGTTGGTGGGGGGATTAGGGTCATTGGAAGTCCCCTGTTCCTGAGGGCATGCTTAGAGCATCTCAGCATCAATTTTGCTGCCAAGAATGGGACATACAGAAGGTTGGAGGAGGTAACTTGGGCTCAAGGCAATAGATGGGCTGGATACCTCTTTAACCCCAGTCCTCCTATCAGGAATAAAACACAATTTGCAGAGGCTAGGGACAGATCCCAGCACTCAGGCTGAGCTAGAGACCCCAGGCTCCCTGGTTGTAGGTGCGCTTACTCATTAAAAACACATTTAGTGTGTGCTCACTGTAGTAAAAAGAAATAATATTAGCTGAATATGTTGGACATTTACCATGTTCCAGAACCATGCTGAACACTAGTGTGCCTTAGCTCACTTAATCATGAGAGCAGTTCTTTAAATGGGTTGCCATTTTAATTCTCATTTTATAAAGAACTGAGGCTCAGAGACGTTAAGAAGTTTGTAGATGATCACAGCACTAACAAGAGTCACAGAGTGTCTTTACATGTGGCTTATACGGTGCCAGATTTATGCTCTAGGCCCAAACCTCACCTTCCTTCTGACTTTGAATCAAGCATTGCATTGAGTTCTGGGAATAGACCAAGCAGACCCATTTTCTTCTTTGCAGAGTGGTCACATACACTCATATGTGGTCACCAGGGCACATCCCATGCTGATAGGTGCTACCAGATTCGTAGGCCTTGGACAGAAGGGGCTGGCCCTGGAAGTCTTGCATGCCTGGGGCAGCTGTCAGCAGCAGGTAGGACTGATCTCCCACATCCTACCTGTTCAGTCTCCTACTATCCCAATTAACTGGAGATTTCTTTTCCAATAGGTATAAACCTTGCTATAAACCTAGCCTTTCCCAGATTGGTGGATTCTCTACACAGTGAACACTAAAAGACTAGTTAAATATGGCTTCATATCCAGTTGCAGAAATGAGGTCTGTGGTGTCTATACACAGTCTTCCTTAATGTCATATGAATTTATTTTTATATATAAATTCCCCTCTCTTCTTACTTATTTTGTAATATGTATTAGTTGTTGTTAATCTTAGACTTTTGGTGACCCAGAAGAGCAAAATGGGATTGTGAATAAATGACATGAAGAATAAATAACTCCCAAACATGGATACAATCATTAATGGGCCGTGGGTCTACCTTTTTAGGGAGAGATAACACACTTTTAACATTATACTAGATAGACGTGTGGCACTGGTGAGTTTACATATGGGCATCTTCTCTTTGCTGTGTCATTTATTTACCTAATTTTGGTCTATCATATGTTTTATCCATATGCTGTTGGGAATAATGTATATTCTACAGTTGTTGGATGGGATGTTCTATAGATGTCTATTAGGTTCATTTGGCCTAGGGTGCAATTTAAAATTTAAAAGATCATCCAGATTATTAAAGATCATCTGCTATTATTACTGTATTGGAATCTCTCTCCCCCTTGAAGTCTATTAACATATGCTTTATGTATATAGTTGCTTCAATATTGGGTGCATATATTTTTATAATTGTTATTTACTCTTGCTGAATTGATCCCTTTATCATTATATAATGGCCTTCCTTGCTGCTTTTGACTTAAAGTCTATCCTATCTACTATAAATATGGCTACTTCTGCATTCTTGGATTCATTTGTATGGAATGTCAAATTGCATCCCTTCACTTTTAGTGCATATGTGTTCTCAGAGGAGAAGTGAGTTTCTTAAAAGCAACATATAGCTGAGTCCTGCTTTTTAAAAATCCATTCAACTACTCTGTGTCTTTTAATTGAAGATTTCTAACTGTTTACATTGAAGGTGACTATTGATAGATCAAGTCTTTCTACATCCATCATATAACTGGTTTTCTATTTTTATTAGAGCTCCTTTCTCCCTTCTTTTTTTTTTATAGTATTCCTTCATGGTTAAGTGATTTACTCTAGTAGTATGCTTTGATTCCTTGCTTATTATTTTGTGTTTTTCTATTATGGATTTTGCTTTGTGGCTACTGTGAAACTCACAGAACATATTTTGATTATAACAAGTTGTTTTGAAGAGATAGAAAAATAGCATAACGATAAAGATAAGAAAAGAAACAACAACAATAACAAAGAGAGAAACTACACTAATAAAAATCTCTAGCCAGACAAGGCCAAGGCAGGAGGATCATAAGTTAGAGGCCAGCCAAAGACCCTGTCTCATGAATATAAAGGGTGAGGGATGTAGCTCAGTGTTAAAGTGTTCCTGGTTGCAATTTCCAATAAAGAAAGAAAGGGGGAGGGGAGAGAGAGAGAGAGAGAGAGAGAGAGAGAGAGAGAGAGAGAGAGAGAGAGAGAGAGAGAGAGAGTGAAGTTGAGGTAGTGTTTGTTGAACAGACTCTTGGCCACCAGAGTTGATATTAAGCTGGGTTTTGCCTGAGTCTCATAATCACAAGGATGTGTACGGTTTTACAGGTGCACCCAGGTCCATTCCACAGCTAATGGTGATGCAGGCCAAAACATGGGTTCAACCTGGAGGACCCAGGTCTCTGCTGCCAGATCTGTCCTAGAAGTTCCATCTGTGGGCACTGGCCCAGAGATAGCTGTGTTTTCAAGGTTGGGTGAAATAGTGGAGATAGTCCCTTGGCCACCTCATCTGACACTAAGCTCTGTCTTATTTGAATCCCATGGCCATAGGGATCTGAGCAGTCCCAGGCCCATACCAAAGCTGGCAATGAAGCAGGCTGAAACTTGAGTCTGTCCCAGTGGCATGCTTGATGCTGGGGCAGGTCTAAGGGCTCTGTCTGCAAGTTCAGGCCCTTTGGTTTCTGCCTGGTGCTGGATCTCACTAAGGCGGACCTGACACTGAGCTCCAGGGCAAAGTCCTCTGCTAACTTTCATGCCCTGCTCTCCAGTAGGTAGAGTCCCGCTCCCTTGATTGCTACACCCAAGATTGAGGGAGGGATGGTGGAGGCAGTCTCTTTGCTACCTGGTTAATGCAGTTTCAGTAGCTTAGTCTGTGGGTATTGGCTGAAGGCAGGGGGCTCTGCTCATGGTGGGCCTGGTACAGGGTTTCAAGTCTAAGGCTTGGATATGATTCCTTCTTCCTACCTCAAGCAGGAGATCTCTCTCCTGTGGGGGTGACAAGGCAACTCTTCCTTCCTGCTTTCTGTAATGCATTATTGTTTATTATTACTATGGTCTCTCACCTGGTTTCTTTAGATCTTGTGAAGGTAGTTTGGTGCATGAATCGCTGTTCAACTTCATGAGTCTGTAGGGAGATGATAGCTGGAGGCTCTTACTCAACTACCATCTTGCTCTACATTCCAAAGACCATCATTTTCTCCCCTGATGTACAATATTGTCTTTGTTGTAAACCACACAGTCATATCCTATGGGTCTGTTTATGGACTTGATATTTTATTTCACTGGTTTAATTCTACTTTAATTATTTCGGGGTTTCTAAGTCCTGATATTTACTAGCTCATTTTGTCTCACCCTGGTCCTCTTCTTTTTAGATCTTCCTAAGACTTTTATAAAGTCATCAAGAAGATCTTCACTTTTCTTCACACCTTCGCATTGCTATCTACGTTTTTAAAAATCAACATACCGATTTCCATCCTGAATTGGAAGCCCAACTGCTATTTTGACAGGAACTGCATTGAATCTATAGATCAATTTGATGAGAATTTAACATGGGTACAACACTGTATTCTAGTTCATGAATATGATATGTTCCTATGCTTGTTTATATTATCTTCATCTAGTTAATACTGTGCTTTATGGTTTTATATATGGGGCTCTTGTATTTTCCTTATTAGACTTATCCTCTTTTTGTTTTATACTACTACCGGAAATAATTATAATATTTTATACTTTCATTCTCTAGCTATTATCAAAAATATCAAAAATAACAAATGCTAATGAGGATTTGCAGAAAAGGCACATGTATCCTACATATCATACATATTGGATCATACACTGTTGGTAGAAATGTAAATTAGTACTACTATTATGGAGAACAGTAAGGGGATTACTCAAGAGCTAAAAGTAAATGCATCTAACTTCTGGGTAAACACCTAAAGGAAATTATATCAGTATATCAAGAAGACACTTGTACACCCATATTTATTGCTGTAGTATTCATAGTATCTAAGATAGAAAACCAGCCTACATGCCCATGGACAAAAAACAGTGATAAAATACACAATGGAATATTATTCAGTCATAAAAATGATGATATCCTATACCTTGCAGCAAAATGGATGTAACTTCAGTATATTATATTAGGTGAAAAAAGCCAGACACAGGGAAAAAATTTCTGCATGTTCTCTCTCATATGTGGATATTAATGTATAATGGTCATTGCCAGTGACTTGGAACGGTGACGAAGAGAAGTTGAAGTTATAATGGGTACCGAAACACAGTTAGAACTAATATGTTCTAGTGTTGTACAGAATAGAAGGGGTAGGGGAGACTGAATTCATGATAATTTGCTATATACCTTATGAATAACTAGGAGAGAGGAGCTTTAAGGATTCTATGCAAACTTCAAGGTTTCTACACAATGATAAGGAGATGGAAATGTTAATTACCCTGATTTAGCCAATATATATTGTGTACTGATTGAAATATCACAATGTACTCCATAAATATTTTAAGGTAATGGAAATGTTAACCACCCTGATTTGATCATTACATACTGTATACATAAATCAAATTATCACTCCATAAATATGTACAATAAAGATTGTACAAATTTTTATAGTAAAAATTATAAAGAAAATTTGATTCTCTACTCATTTATTGAAATGTTAAGCTACCACTGCTATTCTGTTTGCCTTTTTAATCTAGTGATTTTGCTAAGTGCAGTTACTAATTTTAATAGTGTGTCTGTAGATTGATATGTTTTCTATTGGATCCTACATATCTGTGCAGTAATCTGCTATGATTATTTCACATCTTATTTCCCAATTCCTAAGTCTTTTATTTATTGTTCTTGCTCAAATTTTACTGATTGGGATATCTAGAATTATGTTAAATAGAAGTGGTGAGAGCAAGTATTTTTGTCTCAATTTCAAATTGAAAGGTAATGCTTTTAGGATTTCACTGTGAAAGTGATTTTTTTAAAAATTTTTTTTACCTAGAATTTAATAGATTAGGAAGATCTTTTGTAATCTTAATTTGTTGATTTTACCATAACATATATTGAATTTATCCAGTGACTTATCTTTACCTATTCATATGTTCATATGATTTTTCTCCCTTCTTCTGTTTATATGATAAATTATTGGTTCTCCATGTTAGTTTCTTCTATTCCTAGAATATACATATCTAGGTGCTGATATATTATTTTTATAGATTGTTCAATTTGTAGGAATTTTTGTTCTATGTTTCAAGACAGATTGACTTATGATTTTCTTTTCTTAAGCAGATCTTGTCAGCTTTCAGAATCAAAGGCTATGCTTGCTGCATAGGACAAGTAGGGAAGTATATCTATTTGCTTTTCTCTGGAGAACTTGATGAGACTATATTATTTCTTCTTTAAATATTTGGAAGAATTCACCAAAAGAGTCATCTGGGCATGGAGTTTTCTTTAAAAAATATTTTCAACTATGGGTCAGTTTAAGATGCATGTTATAATTCAAATTCCTATTTCTTTATGAGTTTTCTTAGAAGTCATTATTTTTTTCTTCTAAGAATTTAACTATATTGGCAAAAAATTGTTCATTCCTTCCATTTATTCTGTTTTTTAATGCTTTCCATATATGTAATTACACCCTCCTTTTCCATTCCTGTTAGTGGTTTCTTTCTTCCTTTTTCTATGAATGGTTTACCCAGTGATTTGTGAGTTATATTAGTGTGTTCAAAGAGCAAGGTGTTTTTGAACTTTGACTTTCTGTCTTTTTTTCTGTTCTACATTTGTTTTCACTTTATTGATTTCTATCCTCATCTTTATTATTTTCTTCCACTTTGTTTGAGTTTAATTTGCAGTTCTTTTCCTAACCTTTTGAGATGGATGTTTAGATTCTTGACTTTTGGCATTTCGTTTTTTTTTTTTTTCTCATGTGTGGATTTAATGGTAAATATTCTCTTCATAATTTAATGGAAAACCATAAATTTTGATATGCTGCTACCAATTCCAAATATTTTCTAATTTCCATTGTAATTTTTTTCTTCATTTATGTGCTATATGGAAATATACTGTTTATTTTGTAAACATTTAGGAATTTTATCATTATCTTTTTGCTACTGATTTCTAGCTTACTTCCACTGTAGGCTGGGAGTATACTCTGTGAGATTTTAATCTCTTAAGTATTGTTAATATTTGCTTTATGTGTCAGTGAATTGTTGATTTTTGTAAATTTTCTATGTGCATTTGAAAATAATGGTCTATTTTGCATTTTGAGCTATCATGTCTTGCATACATCATTTAGGTAATGTCACTAAACATGTTGTTTAATACTCTTATTTCTGGATTTTTTTCTACTAATTTTGTCAGCTACAGAGAAAGGTGTATCAAAAATTTCACATTAAAATTGTATTCATTTATTTTTTCTCTTTCAGGTTTGTTAATTACTGAATTATATATTTTGATGCTATACCATTAAGGACATACAAATTTTGATTTTTTCAATCTTACTGATTTTTGACTCAAAATTTTATCATTATGAAATACTCTATATTGTTATTACAATATGTTGATGGTAAAATTTATTCTTTCTGATATTCTGAGAGCAGTACAGCTTATTTTAAAGTGTTTGTAGGATAAAGGTTCTTTTCTTTTACTTTTATTCTTTCTACATCCTTGTATTTTGGGTGTATATTTGTAAGAAACATGTAGTAGATTTTTTAAATATGTATGATAATCTTTACTTTTTAATTGGAGTATTTATTTTAATATAATTACTTATATAATCAGATTTATATCTATCATTTTAATGGCTTTTCTTCCTATATGTCTCATCTGTTCTGTTTCTTTCCTGTTTTCTTATAGATTCTTATTCCATTCCTTCTTTTTTAGTTTGATAGTTTTATATTCTTTTACAGATATTTTTAATGGTTACCCTAGACATTATAGTAGGCATCCTTAACTTTTCAAATTCCAACAAATTATCTTTCACATCTCAGTAAATCAAGGGCTTCTGAGTGGTTAACATCTCTCTTGCCTTTTTACTATTTTTCTTGTGTGTCTTAATTACATGTATATTTTTAAGCCCCTCATGATATCATCATTATTATTGCTTAATACAGTCAATACTCATTTAGATTTCTCTCTCTCTCTGTGTTTGTGTGTGGGGGTTCGGTGTGTACTTGTATTTATAATCTTCTTTCTCATGCTTTTCATTTCTTTTTCACTATTTCACTATTTCATGTAGAATATTTTTCTTCAGCCTAAAGAATTTTCTTTGCTGTTTCATCTAATGTACTTCACTTAATACTTTGATTATGTGAGAAGTAGTTTTTATTTTGAAGGATATAAAGGTCTTTTTTGCTGGGCATAAAATTCTTAGTTGGCAGATACACACACACACACATTTTATTTAATGATATCCATTATTTTAGACACTCTCCTCCTTGACCCTTGGGTAGCAGCAATTCTATTTCACTTTGATAATCAGGATCTGATAACCCAGCCTAAATAGTTAGTCCCCTTTAATTCTTGATGGTTCAGTTGCATGTGGAGCACAAAACTGTCAAGTGGGAGTTTCAACTTCCACTGAATATCATGGAAAAAAAAATTACCTTAGCAATTGTGAGCTTTAAACCAGCAGAGCTCCACGTGGCAAGAACTGAAAGTACACATTTTGTATTCAGTAGCTGGGTAAATTTCTAGAGCAGGTTTATGGACATTAGCCAAATGTGAAAGGATGAAGACAGAAACTCCACATATCACCTCTTCCATAAGCCCCACCTCTCATTGTTAAACTACAGTGACATTTTAGGTCCTTGGGGACTGTTGTCAACTCTGAGTCAGTATCCAGAAATCCCTGACAAGTCTGGTCAGTTCCCTTCTCCATGCATTATCAGTCTGGCTTTTACAGGTCACATTGGGAGACATGAAGGAGGCATTTACAGTACCTTCTTGTAGCTGTGTCCTAGGGTTCTTCCACACTAGGAACCCCTTAGACTGTCCCATCTTCCTGGTTCCAGGAACATGTCTCCATGTCTGTGAAGTAGCCAAACACTGGGGAGAGGCCAGGAATGTCCTTTGTGGTTTGTCAAAAGACCTAATTCTAATCTTTGTTTTTTATGTCTATTGATTAACTGAACAGATCAATTAAGACTTTGTTACTCTGCTAATCTATCTCAGACCTAGGAACACCAAGACAAATATCTCCATGGATTGAAGCATTCTGATGCAATTATTCAAACCTGCTATCTACTGTAGCAAACACACCTCCCTTACATCTGTGGTTGAGTGCCTCTACTTCATTTATTACTTTTGAGTATACTCGGTTGTTTTCAAATTGTGGCACTTGAGTCAACCACATCAGTGTCACCTTAGGAACTTGTTAGAAATACAAATTCTCAGGGCCCATCCAGGCCTATTGAATGGGAGACTTTGGACTGAGGCTCAGCCATCTGGTTTAACAAATCTTCCTGGTGATTTTGATGTTTCCTGAGGTCTAAGAATCATCACCATAACTCTTCATCCTCATTACAGTCCCAGAACCCATTTGGGCAGTAGTAGCACCTAATCCCATCCCTGGTCCATGGAGGACAGACAATACAGAGCTTTGATAAAGATGCAAATGCTCCTAAGCAAATATTTCTTAATGCCTTATTACACACAGTTTCTCTGCCTCTCCTGGGAGACATATTTATGGTACCTATGAGTTGGTCACACATGATAAAGCCACTCTAACATTTCTACCTAATCTTTCAATTGTTTTCTCCAAGCAAGTCGTAGCACCTGCTCTTGATTGAAGATAGGCCATCACTGAGTCCAGGTTTCAAGGTAACCAGCCTTTCAATCTACCAGAGTAATTCCTAGATTTAATGCATTGAATCACAATGTCTCATTAGAGTATTCATATGCATAAATCAATCTGGGATCATAATTATGTTCCTTCCTTCCTGGTCTACTTCCCTCAGAATCTTTTTCCATAAATAATCCCCTGGCTCTTGCTGATATAAATTAATGAAATATTATAATTCAGGGTGTTGTATTTATACTCATATCCCTAAGTTATGCTGGGATCTGAACCTAGTTATGGGTCTTCAAGCAAGCAGTAGTGGGGACTAGGTCATAAGGAGAATGAGAGTCCTCTTATAATTAGAATCTTCTTGACCCTGGGTAAGTTCATTATATGGTCTTAAAGCAGGAAGACATGTATATATCAAAACGGAGGGATCAGGGACACTTCTGCTACGAAGGATAATTCAGAAGGATTTGGATGGAGTTCAAGGTATTCAGGTTCAGCAAAGTCTACCCAAATGGCCCCATTCTCAAGGTACTTTCCAGTTATATTATTATTATTGCAACTACATATACGTTAAATCAGAAAATTCAGGAAACTATTGTTGGCCTCATAACTACTCAGCCTTAAGAAAAGTGAAATGGAATGTTCTTTGCAAATCTAAAGATAACAAGTATCATACTGAAAACAACTGTCATAATTAACATATAAAAATGATAAAGGTGAAGAATGTGGCCAACATTTGGATAAGATTCTTTTTTAAAATGTGGTTCCACACATAGACCAGTAAAGTACAAAGAATCACAGCCCCAATGATACTCACACCAGGATCCCTTGAACCTAGAAATAGGTTACTTCACCTGTCAAAAGGGCTTTGCAGATGTGACCAGTTGACCCTGGGATGAAGAATTTATCCTGAATTATCCAGGTGTGCTCAATTCAATGCCTCCTTAAGAACAAAGGAGAGCAAACCTTTCCTAGCTCAGAGAACCAGAGAGAAGGGAGTGGGAGAAAGACTTGTCCTCACACTACTGGCTCTGAAGATGGAGAAAAGGGGCCACAAATTAAGAAATATGGGTGGCCTCTAGAAGCTGGAAGAGTTCAGGAAACAGATTTTCCCCTTAGTGGAAGACAGAGCCTCCTTAAAGGAACACAGTCACTTTGATGTTCATCCAGTGGAGGCACAGTTTGGACTTCTGACCTCCAGAATGGTAAGAAAATAAGTTTGTGTAGTCGGAGATACCAAGCCTGGGAGTTTATTATGGCAGCCACAGAAAACCAATACCGTAAGAAGGAGATTAACAATCCAAAAGAAAAATGGAAATAATGGGAACAAACAATTCATAGAATTAGCCAAATAACATTTGAAGGGATGCTTAATTTCAGTAATGAAGCAGGTAAATGTAGATGAAAACTATAAGGTCTCATTCTTCATTCATTAAATAGGCGATTGTTAAAAAAATTATGAACACCACCTCAGTCCCACAATTATAAGAAACAAGTACTTCTTGAAGTTGCAGGTGGAAGTATGAATTTCTATTACTTTTGGGAAAGTAGTAGTTGATACCTGTTATTATAAATTACGCAAAAATACTTTGACTCAGTAAAACCAGTTTAGGCTGTTTTTTTAATAGAAATCAAGGGCCTTTTTTTTTCTATAATAAGAAAATGTGATGTGGTGTCAGAAAAAAACGTAGAACAAATCTGAAGATTCTTTTTGAGGAGTGGATAAATAAAGGATAATATTTTTATAGTGTGAAATATTAACTGGTATTAACTAGATACTTATGCAGTGGTCTAGAAGACTGTCCATCATATGCTATGAGCTAAAAAAAAATGTAAGATAGTATGAATCAAAATTAAAAGTAATACAACAAAGTATAAAATAAGTTTTTATATTTATATACAGTTATGTTTGTGTAGAGAAATACGTGGGAAGAAACGCACCAGTTAATTTACACTGATTATTTTCAGGTGTGGTATTTAGAATGTAGTGGGACAGGGGAGAGAGAGAGAATGAACACTTCCTTCCTACAACTCTATTGTTTAATTTTTATAGTGAGTGCAGAAAACTTCTGTAAGATTAAATATTTAAGAAAGGGAATAAATCTTGCATT
This sequence comes from Marmota monax, assembly GCF_021218885.2. Classification (NCBI taxonomy): domain Eukaryota; kingdom Metazoa; phylum Chordata; class Mammalia; order Rodentia; family Sciuridae; genus Marmota; species Marmota monax. Next base: position 3,895,747 of record NW_026692881.1, read on the forward strand.
ATTGAACATACACATTTACCCATGAGCTGATAAATGACCTGCCATCTGGTGCTGGTGGTACTGCCCACTGGTTAGCAGTCAGTTTTGACCACAGCGTCCTTCTTCGTCGACACAAAAGAGAACACTTTTATTTACCTGCTGGAACACAGGGTGGCATTTTGTCCCTCTTTTATACAAATGAGGGAAAAGGGGGGATAAATGAAAGTGCAGATAAGAAGTGTCAGTTTCATAAATTTAAAACAATAGAGTCCAAGATGGAAATCATTAGGTGTGCCAAATAGTACTTATGTTACCAGAATCAGATGTGTGCCAGGCTTGAACCTGTTGACTGGTTGCGAAGAAAAAGAACAAAATTAAGGGATAGAGACAAAATGCTTTTCTTTTTGAGAGAAGAAAAGGGGTTTACAAAATATCTCTATATTTCCTCTCCAAGGTGGGATTATCTCTAAATACACTTAGAACATGTAGATCTATTGCAGGTTTTTCTCACATTTAACATCTTTTTTTCATGTGCATGTTTGGTGTGTTAAATAATAATTAACACAAGTATCACTCTCAATGCTTCCCTGTACCATTTTCTTGTACATGATCTTGATCCCTATCATCAGTCAATCAACACACCCCTGTGGCTTTCAGGTATAAAACAAGTAAGTGGGAAGGAAAATGGGCTTTATTTCTAGTGTGAAGAGCAGCATCTGGTGCTCTATCACAGTCAGATCTGCACAGCAAATGACACTGCATCCATGTGGTCCCAGCATGAGAGCAGCCTGAGTTTCCATGGATCTCATTTATAACCAGGTACTCATTAACTGTGTAACCTCTAGAAAGTTGATTCTTTTTTTTTTCTTCTTGTTTTCTCTCCTCCTCTCCCATTTGCCCCCTTTTTCCCTTTCCTTCTCAATTTTCTCCTTCTTTTTCACTAGGTGAATTTTCACATAATAAATCCAGCCGGTGAATGTTTAATTATGAGTTGTCAGTTTAAAACCACAGCTGTGAGGTTGAATCTTACAAAATGCTAATATGGAGAAATGAGAGGCTGACAGTGATTTTTAGGAAGCTGTAAATGTGTCTAAGCATTTACTTATTAAATCTTTTAAAGTTCACTTAGAATTATACATTTTGTAAGTTTAAATATGCAAACTTATTTTTACTTTAATAGAAGGAATATTAAAGGTGGCTTCATTGATGAAGGCTACCAAATGCTTAAACAAGAGTTAATATCAATCATTCACAAAATCTTTCAAAAAAGCAGAAGAGGCTGAAAAGCTTCCTATCTCATCCTATGAAGACAGAATAACCAATGCCCAAACCAGAAAAAAAGATGTAAGGAAACTACAGATTAATATTCCTTATGAATATAGTTGCAAGAATATTTGACAAAAATACTAGCAAATCAAATATAGAAATATAGAAAAAGGATTATGTATCATGACCAAGTGAGATTAATCCCAGGAATGCAAAGTTGGTTTAATATTCAAAAGTCTGTCAGTGTAGTATACTATGCTACAGAATAAAGGAAAAAACACATAGTGGTATTAATAGCACAGGAAAGGCGTTTGACAAAATCTAATACTCTTTCAAGATAAAAAGCAAAGAAAGTAGGAGTAGAAGAACCTTTCTAGCCAGATAAAGACATCTACAAAAACCCCATAACTAATGTCATACTTGATGGTGGAATAATGTATGCTTTTTTTTTTCAATAAGATGAAAATCAAGACAAAGATGTTTGCTCTTATGGCATTCATTGAACACTGAGCTACAGCGTAATTAGGCAAGAAAATCAATAAATATTGCAGATGAAATAATCTTGTATTTAGAAAATACTAAGTCATCCACGTACACAGAACTATTAGAGGTAGTAAGTTCAGTGTGTTTTCCTCATGCAAGATTAATGTATTTCATGGTTTGTGAATTATTTCTCAATAGAGTTGTTATAAATAACATATAAATGTTTGTGTATATTTGGGAATATAGGGTAGCAGTAGCCCATGTTTAAATATGTTGATAACTGAAATTTAATGATTACTTAATTTTTTTTATAATTTTGAAAAAAGGTGAATATATCAATGGTGTTTCTGAGTGTGTACTAAATCAAATACTGTTATACACTCTGAGAACACATTTCTCTAATCAAGGGCTTAAATTTTTGAAGAAGTAAAATGGATTTTTAAAATATACCACATGTAAGAACTTGGGGGGAACTATGGAAGAAATAGAAATCAAGTATTAGAGATGGATAAAGTGAACACAGACACTTGAATGCAATGTTGGAATCATAAGGATGCGCAGGTCACTGTCTCTAAAGTAGAGAACACTTAGGGGAGAGAAGAATTAGGAATCTCTGTAATCAGTGAAATGAAAGTACTGGGTCTAAAATTATGAGAAAGCTGGAATAAACAGAACACAACAAGGTAAATACGTGTTCAACCAGAGGAGGTGCAGTGTCAGGCACTGGAAGCCATAAGCCAACACACCCCCATCTCACTAATAGCTCATGAGACCTGTTGAAACTGCATAAATGACAATAGGGACATCTGACCACATACTGAAAGGAATGAAGTGTTAAGTATTTAACACACTTATTTCTCTTCCTTCCCAATGTGCACACTTTCTTTGATTTCCTACAGTTAATGTTTTTTGTGCCTTTTATGTTTCCCCTGCAACAGAAGAGATTTTAAAACAAACCAGTGTCCATAGACTTGTTCTTCACTGACAATGAGAGGACTGTCCCTGGTGTCAGCTGGGGGAAAAGCCTAATAGAAAGCCAAGATCAATGTTGCAGTGGCATTAGAAATGACTAGCAGTCTCCAAGGAGTTGGAGAACTGAACTTCTGTGAACTGTCATGGACTTTTGGGCAATGTGTATTACAGGGAAGAAGTCAACCCTCATTGGAGTCTGAATCACATGCTTTCCCAGGCTCAGGGATTCTGTACAGGGTCACTGTGAAGTGAAAATCTTGGGTGCTGACAATCAGTTTTACATCTGTTATTACCCAACTGTTTCTCAGATGGTCTGGGCCAAGATCATAAGGAGAGAAGGTGTCTAGTCATCTGAAACTGTGAGCCAAACAAAAGAGCTATACTGGTGTATGCTGGCTGAGGAAGAGAACATTCAAAGCTGGCGGTGTCACAAGGACACTCTGCCTTCAGTGAAATGCCTAGAAATGAAGTATAAAACATCAAGTGTGCAATGGGAATGGAACAGGAACTGCAGTTTCAGCCAGGAAGTGTGTTAACAGCCCATTGTTTATTACTATACTAAATTACTTGAGGTAGGCTGACTTTATAAAGAAAATAGGTTTATTTCAATTTATGTCTCTGAAGGTGCAAAATCTAGGAGATTTATCTGATGTTGGTATTCATGCTGGCAGAGTCTGCTGGTCGTTGCCTCCAAACAACTGAATGTATCACATCTCTCCCTCAGCTTATAAAGCTATGAGGATTCAGTCATGGGGGCTCTCTACCTTAATGACTTCATCTTATTCTAACCATATCCCAAAGGCCTCACTCTAAAGACCATAATCAGATTAAGTCTGACATTCTTAATACTATTAACATATGACTTTGAAATTAAATTCCTGTATAAATTTGGAGGTGAGGTGGCTGATGGACAAATCATTCAGACCATAAAAAAGGGGGAGGTGGACTTCATGTCCATGGGCCCAGGGGCCACCCCAGGGGAATAGCAGAGATGGGAATAGTGAAGGTAGGAGAATAAGGGCTATCACAGAGCACAAGAATGCTGTCCATGGAGAGGAAGATCTTGACTGATAGGGCTCATCGGGATCTCATGCCTGGAGGTCAAATCAGAGACCACTGTAAATGTGACCCACATGTCATGATGGTGGATTTCCAGTATGATCTTGGGAACGGGAACGAATTCTTGCCCCCTGGGTGCTGCTCCCTCTAATCCTTTAAGGCATTGCCCTGTTCCCAAGCCTCACACAGTTTCCTTGCACATACATGCACAGATCAATCCTGCTTGGTACCTGCAGGGACCATCTGCACATCTCCAGGACTCTCTTCTGTGCTGCTCTGTCCTCATTGCACTCGTCTTGAGGACGCCAGTTACTTGGTCTTCCTGCACCTGCTGGGCTCTCCTTTCTGCACCACAGCCACCGAGCTCTCCCGAGGCAGGAGGGCACCTTGTCCGTTCCATCTCCATCCTTCAAAGTCAGGTCACAGGATCTTGAAAACCACTCTTTTCTTTCCTTTTTTTTGTTTTTTTTGTTGTTGTTTCAGGCTGAAGGGTAAATCTATTCCTCTTATCCCATTTTTTTTTTGTAGAAGCCATGTTTGAATTTGAGCAAAAGCTGCATGCCTCACCCTGATTACTCCTCAAAGCACAGTGAGAGTGTACACACAGACATTTTCCCAGTTAACTCGTGTCTGTGTGCTAAGTCTCAGTCCACCTTCCCTGCTCAGGCTTTTCCTGGCTTCTGAAATTTGAGTGTTGTTTCCTTATGTTGTGGCCCGAGAGCTCTGTGTCACCCTATTACCAGCATCTCCTCAGCCTAAACTGGAATTAGTACCTTTGGGGGTCATGCAAATACTGACCCAAGGAATGAGTGAATGAATAAATGAATGGGTAAGATGCGACTCCCCTGTCAGCTGAGCCTTTTGCAGACTGGGAAGGAGACAGTTTGAGAGAGGAAATGAGCTGTATAAAATCTGGCCAAGTTATCCTGGAAGAAATTCCTTCTAGGGACCACAGCCTTCAGGCTGTCTGACTAAATGCAGGGAGCCTTGCCTGTAAAAACATGGTGACATGTTTTACAGAAGATTTTCATCTTTTTTTTTCTGTCGGCATGTATTCAAATGATGCAGGCACTGTCCAGTGAGGCCAGAGTTGTGGCTCATGAAAAAAATATGCATCTTCATGGCCATCTTCCCTGTGGGGGATAGAAAGTAGGAGCAGGACTTCAGCTGTTTGGCTTGATTTCCAATATTCCAGAAAGTATTCAGGAAAAACGCAGGCTCTGCAGGGAAGGGCCTGTTTTGAGTGACATGAATTAGGGGAGAATAAAGAGGAGAAAGGACAGTGGTTCATGTTCAGACAGGAGCCTGTGCGTGGCATAGAGGAAGGAGTTTGGCTTTGTCAGACAATTTGGTTGTAAATTTCATAACGCTGGGTTTAACTGCTTCAGAAAGTCTCAGTTTTGCCATCTGTTGAATGGGTTACCTGGATAACAGGAATAACATGTGGGAAACTCTAAGTCAATCCAATGTGAGTTTCTTTCCTCTTCCTCTCTTATTATCTTTCTCTCCTGCTCAGAAGATGAGAAAAGGGCGGCATGGGGTTTGTTTAGCCTCTGTTTCTCAAGGAAGTGATGACAGGGAGCAGCTAATCTGGAGCTTCAAGGAATGAATGAGTGAGCTGAGCCCTCCCATAACTGGCTGATTGAGGAGGCTCAACATAGAGGGGTGAGAAGTTTTATTTTTCCCCAGTCATTTCTTTTAGCCTTGCCCACTTGAGTCATCTTGGTAAGATTCAATAGCTTTCAGGTCCTCTCTTGGATATTAAAACTTAATTCAAATTTATACTTTCAATTTCCACCTTCATTTAAATCAAGGGGTTATTTTTTGGCAAGGGCCCTAATTATTAATTCTTAGGCAATTGTAAGAATGCCACTCAACAGTGTGTTTTACCACTTTATAATGGAAGGACAGGGATGGGCTCTGTAATTAGTCCATCTTTTGTTGCTGTGATAGAATAGGTGAGGCTAGATAATTTGCAAAGGAAGGAGGTTTATTTAGTTCATAGTTCTGGAGGTTCAAGAGTATGGTGTCAGAATCTGCTTGGCATGGATAGGGCCTTGAGGTGGATGTCATCACAATGTAGGAGCATGTGTTGAAGAGGGACTCAGGGCAATGCCAGGCTCCTTTATAGAAACCTGTCCTCACTGGAACTAATCAGAACTTGAGATCTGCATTGATCCTTTAAAAGGGTGTGATTACCTTTGACTAGGCCTCTCAATGCCCCATCCTAGGGACCAATATTCTAGTCCATGAAGCATCAGGGGACAAATTGAGACCATAGTCAATCCACAGAAGCCTCCTTTTGGCAGTGAGAGGCCTGCACTTTTCTTGTGCTCTTTGGCTGTGCCTGCTCAGGAGGAAGGATCAGGCTCTGTTGGGGATGATTTGTGAGTAGGGAAGGAAGACTGTGTTTTGCTCTCATTTCTCATCCTGAGAGCTTGGGAACATCATTTAGGGACTATTGAAATCATCGTTGCCCCCAAGTTCTAACTAGATAGTTGGGTTGCTCTTCTTCCTAGGCCACACACACAATGGTACTATTAAGAAAGACACTCTTTAAGATAGGGATCTCTGATTCACGTGACCTATCTCTACTTTTCCTATCTTCTTTTGACTGGGAATCTAGTGAAGGGCGTTGGAAGGTCATATGGTCCTCTTTTCTTCACCTCAAATTGCCTACACTACTCCTTGCAGAGGCAAAGCCACCCATCCTGGCTATAGTGAGGCTTTTGCTGTTGTTCAGCATCATTGGGTTGAAGCCCCTACTCCTTTTATCCAACCTGAGATACCGTCTGTTTGTCTCACCACCCTTGCAGGCTGGGCCCAGAGGTCCAGCCTGGGAACAGGTGTGGTATGACACATGGGAGAGTGATCCCAGAGGCACAGAGCCAACCAAAGTCATCTCAGTGCAGGGAAGAGAACACAGTTCTCTGAAGATCAGCAGCAAGACCTGGGGTGGTGGAGGTTAGAAAAGGCAAGGTTTAAGGAAATAAAAAGATGCTATTCTTGTTCTTTCCTCCAAACTAACTCTGAAGCAAATGGTGGGGCTTCCAGGGAAGGCTTGTCCCTATCAGAAAGGGTCAAGAAATCCTTTCTACCCATGTAGAGGGTCCAGGCCTATGGGTCAGCATTGGGCATGGCTGAAGACCCATGGGGTGTAAGACTGAGCTTCTGTGTCCTTCTGGGACCTGGTCACAGATGTCCACCCTGCCCAGATGTGCAATAGCTTTGCTCTCTAGGTCATTACGTGGAGGAGCTTTACATTTACATTTTTACTGTCCCTATCTACACCAGACAAAATAATCTCATTTTTTGGTGTCACTGAACTGGAGTGCTCTTTTTCCTCAAAGGAAATCACCCACCAGTCACCCATTAACCGTGCATGCACAACTTGCCAGTTGCCCATCAGCATCAATCTTGGTAATTCAGTTTTTTTCTGGTTTAAAAACATTGTTGATTTAGTTAAATATGCAGGCAAATTCAGACATGACCCTTCCCCTCCTCTTGTCTCTATCTCAGGGTGTTGGTTTTCTGTGTGAGTTTGGTGTTGTCCCAGTGTTGCAAGAAGGCTTCAGGATAAGGCTGGGGCCAGTCCTGAGAAGACAGGGTTCAGCAAGATCTCATGGAGCCCTCTTCACCTTGGCCATGGGCATTGTTGCCACCAGATTGCTGCTCTATCCCACCATGGCTGCCATGGAGGAGTATCTGACCCTGAGCTGCTGCATCACTCCCTTGAGAGTTAACTCCCTCGCTGGGAGCATCTGATTGGCCATACTTGTTCACATGTCCACTAAGGCTAGCATGTGGAGAACCTGCTTATCTACCCAGCTCCCTCACTGCCATACTACTCCATGGCTTCAGAGGCAGAGCTTGGCATTCCCCCAAATAGGGAAGAGGCTTGGATTCTTAGTAGCAAAGGTATGACCTAGCCTTTGGAGTTAGAAAGGGCCCAAGATAGCTTATGCTCACCCACCCTAGTCTCTCTCAGCTCCAGTGGAACCTGGAAAAATATCCCAAAACAATTTCTACATGCTTGGGTATGAATGCAGACAGTGGCTGAGGATTCTGAGGCCATGTGTCTGCCAGAGTCACTGCAGGGTAGGGCCTAGTCCTGCCAGTTGAGGAGTGGGCTGGGCTCAAGGGTGGATGAGCTGGGTCTCAGAGGGCCAGCAGTGCAAGGATGATGGCCTTCTCTCTTCCTGTGCTACCCTGAAGGCGGCATCAAGACCATGAACTGCCTCCGTTGCAGGCACTCAGTGTGACATCTACAAGGACAGAGGCCAAAGGCAGAGGTCTCCAGGCTAACCTCTCCTGAGAAGTGCCCACCATGTGCCCCTTCCATCTCTTCCTTGGGCTCCATCTAATACCCTGCCAATAAACCCATTTTCCCCTTTGGTCTTTATTTCATTGGGGCTCAGAAAAGGACACCCTGAAGCAAAGCCCTCCAAACCAACCTGAAAAACAAAGTTTCTTCTAAAAACTAGAAATTCTTCTTCCCCAAGGCAGGTCATAGAAAACAGAACCCCCTTCCCCCAAGCCAGTCATAAAACCTAAAAATACTGCTTTTAACTTTCTGCTACCTTTCTGTGTAGAAGTTGGTCGTAAAGAAATCCTCTGACTTCCTTTGATTGTAGACCATAAGACCCTCATTCCAGCAACAGTTCTGCTGTCTCTGAGAGGCAGAAATGCTACCACTGAGGGGCCAAGAAGAATCTGAACAAGCAGGTCTTGTGGGGCTTCCCCAGACAGTGTCTCCTTTCTTTCAGCTCATACTCTTTTTGTCCAGTCACAGATCTACATTCTCTGTCTGTGCTTCATCAAACCTAAGCTTAGAAGTTCACCCAAGGTAAACTTGGGTCTTTGACTCTTCAATGTGAAGGATCTCATGTCATGTAAAACTGTAATCAAATAAATCTGTTATGGACTTTTTCCTGTTAATCTGTCCATTACCAACTGATTTCAACAGATTCAATTATCTAACCTCTAGAGGGAAAGCTTAAACTTCCCTGTAGTTTGAAGCCAAGACTCCTAATAAACCTGTTGCTACCAGCTCTACTCCTGGGCTCCCGTGGTGCTGGGAGCCAGCCAGGCAATTCTCTTCCAGAAGGCAGAAACTGGGATAGCCTGTTGCTCTCTGCTTTCAGGTCCCCCCCAACCCTTTTAGTCCGTAAAAAGGGATCCAGGTGACATCCATTCCATGTCTCACTTTCAGGTCCTGCTGGTGACCCTGAGCGGTGATTTAAATACCTGTTTCTCAATCCTACTATGTACTTGCCTCCCCACCTTAGGACTCAAACTCTTCAGAGTTCTAGATCCCAATTTTCCAAGACAAATAAATTATTTGACATTCATAGGAAAACTTGCTGTCATTTAAGCACCCTGCTCTTGAAATTGAGCTCAAAGTTAAGAATTTAACTTTTTTCTGGTCTGACCTCCCCCACTCCTCCCTGCAGGAGGTGCTAGGAGAAGCCAAGTTTCCCTGAAAAGCAGAGAAAGGGTCATGGGATAGGGACACATGGGAACAGCGGTCTTTTAATATCTAAAGATATTATACCACTACATTTTACTTTTAAAGTTAGGTTGCATTTTTATTAATTTTCTCTGGAGGGCTTATTAAATTTTGAAGATTATGGTATGAAATTATTAAAGATGACTTTTTAGATGGTAATACGTTTTAGAATCCAGATATTAAACTCAATTAAAGGATACTCAGTCCCAGATGGAGATGCATTTGTAGGAAGTCAGCTCAGCTCGTGACCTCACATAGCCAATGTGAAGGAGTCTGTGTCCCTATTCCTCCCACCCAATCCCTTCCCTGCAGCCCCATCCTGGGGACACACTGACTGCTGCTTTCCTGCTCACTGAGGGGGACAGTGAGCTGTCAATAATCTCCTCCCTCCAAGATCAACCTTTGGGGTGAATAGGGTCTCAGTAAAAGGAGTCTCTGTGTGTGGGGTCTGGAGAGAACTGAGGCTGGGAAAGGTTGACACATGCCAATGGACCTAAGGACCTGCAGAGACTTTCTGTGCCTGCCTCCTGTGTCCTCCAGCTACAAATAGTAGAAGCCTCAGGATTGCTTGCAGGGATGGACTTGGAGGTGGAATGGGGTGAGCAGACCTCTGTAGTGTTGGAGCTGGAAACAGGAGCAAGTTCTGATCCCACAGGCAGGAAGCATGAACTTTGCTGTGGTCCAGGCTTGGCTGGATGGATCCTGCTCCGGTTCTCCTCTCTACCCAGCAGGAAGTGCCAGGGCTGTGACTGCAGCAGAAGCTGTGACGATGGAGCAGGCAGGAGCATGTAGGGGTGGGTGGGTTGGCTCCTGAAGAACAAGCTTAGACCTGGACAGAGAGGACTGGGCAAGGGGGCAGGGTGTCAGCCCTGTCTATCACATGGCTTCTGAAATAAGACTCCCCTCTCTAGGGGATAAGACAAAGGAAGGTTGTGATTATGAACACTCTGAGCCAGGTCCCACATCAGGATTCTTGATTAAACCCTTAGTGAACTGAAAGAAGTTGGGCTTGACTCAGGCATGGCTCCTTTGACCCTGCTGCCTGGAGGCCAGGTCCACCTGAGGAAGGGCATGTGTGCAGGCCATCCCAGAGTACATCCTTTGCTCTGGTAGTCACAGGACAGATGGTATCAAAAATTGAGCCCCTCTGTCCAGCACGCTCATTCCTGAGGGCTTCGTGAGGCTATGGCCCTCAAGGAATATTACTGGAAATATCTGAATAGGAGCTTCTTGTCCAATCATCTTGCATCTGTTAAAAATCACACAAGTAGCAGAAAGCAACTCAAACCTATTTAAATGAAAAGAGGGGTGATATTTTTAAAACACTTCCTCTGGCAATTTCCCTTCGGTGAAACCAGTTTTTCTGTCTGTGCTGAGTTTGACTCTAAGCTGGACCATGAGACTCAGAGGTCCAGGGAATAAGAAAGGTGGGTTTCTAGGACAAGGACACCCATCAGGTGGGCCTGAAGGAGAACAGATGCAAGGCTGTTCCAGTCCTCCACAATGGAAAGGGGGCTTGGTGGTTTTGATGCAGGAATTTGGGGGGACCTCTAACCGGGACCTCAAGGAACTCGGCACCCATTCTCTGTGGCCTGGTGAATGACTATCACAGCATTGGAGCAGAAATGAGAATAACATGGGCTGCTCTAGGGAAGCCAAAAGTACTGGTCTGTAACTCCAATTCTGCTTTATCTCTGGCCCACCAGACTGGCTATGGCACAAGGACATGTGACAAAAATGGGGTGATTAAGGAGAGTTAAGAGTTGGAAATGTCCCCTGGTCCCCAACAGGCTGTGAAGATGTGCAGGAGGAGGCTGAGAGGCAGCAGGCCTATGAAGCCAACAACGGTATCAGGTATCAGATGAGGACTTCGGGGCCAGGATGAGCAAGGTATTTAAATCACCGCTCAGAAGCCAACGAAGACCTCAAGGCCCATCTGAGGCTTCCCACCATAGTCAGCCACAGGGACTCTCCAACCAGGTGACCTGGGGCAGAAAGTGGGGGTGGGGTGGGTGAGTGGGCGTTGCATACTGAACATTCATTCACCTCAAAATGGATTCTGACTTCTAACTCTGTATTAAGACTGCCTCCTCCCCCAGTGCACATGTGCCTGAACAGGTGTGGAGGCAGGGAGAGCTGCTTCATTAGCAGGAAGGGGAATTTCAAGGATGAGGAGAGATGGAAATAAGAAGACCATTTTGTTTTCCAGTCTGAGTTCTAGGGTATAATCTCTGCTCTTCATGCACAAACAAAGGGAGATTGCTTATAAATAGGGTGAAGTGTTGTTTCATGAACTCTAAGGGATAGAACTGCAGCGAGGCTGAGGAGGGGGCAGGAACCACTGGCCCACAGGCCAAGGAGAAGATCTTGGCTGTCACCTCTGCCTCCTCACTGACAGCATCGTCTTTCTTTGAAATTGGTCTTTATTTGCTTCTGAAGCCATATAATGTCACATACTTGTCACCAGGGTTCCAGTTTCCTCTGTCCTTATTAAGAGGCCAGATTCTCTGTCTCTTAATTCTGAATTTTCAGAAAAAGAATCTCCCTAGCTGTTAACCTCAGGTTCATACCAGATGCAGCCAGCCATGGTCCTAGTGCCATGAGGGCACTGGGTAACTGGGTCCCCATGTGTTCCCATGGGCAAATCTTTATTTAGACTGTGGTTTGGATACATTTACAATTTCCCCCCTTTCATTAGTTATTTTTTTATTTATTTAATTTAAAAATTGTTGTGCTACAATTATACATCAAAGTGCAATGCATTGTGATCTGTTCATACATGCACATGACAGAGTTGGGTTGATTTCATTTTGTTCTTCCTTCCCTTTCCATTCCTCCTCCCTCTCTTCATTTCCCTTCCTGTATTCACTTCCGCTGTTCTCCCTTCTGTGTTCATGACACTCTCCCCCTTTTTAAAAAGTTTCTAATTTCTCTCTAGCTTCCACATGTAAGCAAAAACATTCAACCCTTGGCATTCTGCACCTGGCTTATTTCACCCAGCATATTATGCTCCAATACCATCCACTTACCGGCAAACGACATAATTTTATTATTCTTTATGGCCGAGTAGAACACTATTGTGTTATGTACCACATTAATCTGTTGAGAGGCACCTAGGTTGGCTCTGTAACTTGGCTATTGTGAATTGAGCTGCTGTAAACATTATGATTGTATCACTACAATATGCTGATTTTAATTCTTTTGGATAAATACCAAGGAGTGTTTACCACAGGATAACTGGGTCACATGGTGGATCCATTCCTAGTCTTTTACTTTTATTAGTTCTTAAAGCTTAAATCTGTATACAGTGAAACAACTTGAGTAACTCTCACTTAAAATAAATCAGCTTGATCAGGCTTTAGACCTAGAGAAGAGTGGCCAGGCACTCTTGGATATAATTTGGAGTGATTCTATTCTGCTTGGTTGGTCTGGTGTCCGACCAGTGATTAAATGTTTCAGCTGCCACCTGTGACCCTGAGTTTGTATGGCTATCTCAGGGTTGCTCTGTACTTGTGTGGTTATCAGGCCTCAACTATGTGAGAGAGGAAGTTCATGGGATTATAGTGACTTTAGTCCTGAGGCTTACTCTGTGGTGTTGTTTGAACCTTGAGATCCAGGGAGACACTTTGGCCAAACTTAGTCACACAAGAGACTGGGGCTTCAGAGAGGATAGTGTTGACATAGGGGCCACTCAGCTCCATTCTCCTGTGGCAGACAGTCTGACTTATCCCATCACCCCTCTGCATTTGGGTCCCTGCCCACTGACCTTGTCTCATAAAGCACTTGGCCAGGTGGCTCTGTGACAAGAACTTCCCTAGGAGTCCTGTAATGAGTGATCCCATTATGCCTGGTGCACTCTCCCCTGGTGGGGTGACTCCCACCCTGGTCTCTAGAAGGAGACTGCAAGTGCCGTCTCCTAGGATTCCGTCTGGGCTAGAGGGAAGAATAGAGGCTGTGGCTTCTGAGGCCTGGGTTTTAACAGTGACTCCATACTTAGAAATATGTGGTCTGGAGATAGGTGCCATGGCTTGTGGAGTCTCAGCGTTCCAATCAGTACAAGTTTCAAGGATACCTCATACCCCTGTGGCGAGTCAGTGAGATGGCAGGTGAAGTGGTTCTAGTCCAGTGGGTTGTTAGTAGACTTTAAATACCTGTTAGTGTTTCCTCTTCCTGCTTCCCAGTGTGGTGGGAGAAGCTTCCAGGACTGGGTGGAGAAAGTATAGAAAGACCTTTACTGTTTAGAATAAGAAATGGAAGCAGATCATGTGTACTCGTGACACGAGGGAGAAGAATGTATTTTCTTATAGTTTCTTATAGTTTTGATGTGCTGATAGTAGTAAGGTTTGCTTATGGCATTTTAGATTTGTGATTCAGAATGAGCACCATGGGGCTTGCTCCCTGGTCTGGTCTCTGGGTTTCATTGGCATAACTTTGACCCCTTGGGTGAACTGTTCTGGGGCTAGCTCCATCTTTAATGTCTCCAGGCTGACCTGGAGGGGCGGGCAGATGCATACCTGAAACTGAAATTCAGGCTTCAGGATGAAAAAGCTGAAGCATCCAGGTCTCACTGGAATTCAGATGCCTAAAAGGAAGCCCAAAGAATCAGCAAAAGGAGGCTGCTTTGTCTGCCCAGAGCTGCTTTCAGACCAAAGAGACTCGGTTCTGCATTACCAGCTGCATGAAACATCAAACCCTCAGAAAGCAGTTTTACTGCATCAGAAAATGATTTATTCTCCAAAGTTAATGATCTGGAACAATAGATTGGCCTTGGTCAAAAATCAATTTTTATTATTTGGAGAAGGTCTGGATAAAGTCTTCTTTTCATTATCAGGCCCATAGATGACAATCCTAAATTACGCTTGTTCAAGGACAAAGCTTCATTTGGATTGTGGTTTGGGCACATTTGCAATTTTTTCCTTTCATTAGTTCTTAAAGCTTAAATCTATACTTGGTGATGACTCATGTAACTTTCACTTAAAATAAATCAGCTAGATTTGGTTTCCACCTAGAGAAGAGCGGCTGGGCACTCGTGGATACAATTCCGAGTGAATGGTTATTGAAAGAGTTCTTTTGTTTATTTGATGCTTCTCAGAACCTACCAGGTTGTCTCTGAGTGTTCATGGCAATGAGCTGCCCTAGTACTTGTAAGGTTCCTGGAATTAGCATGGGACTCTCCCAACTCCCACATTTCACTGGGTTTTTTTCTCATGGAGTGAGAAAAGACAAAAGTCATGTGGTTCCTGCTTAACAGAGGGAGAGATGGAACTCAGAGGAAGTGACAGAATGGCTGGAGGCTGCAGAAGTGGTACCAGAACAGGGTCTTCTTGCTTCTGATGTTCTGGGTTCCTTTCCAAACCTTCCCTCTGACTGAGCAACATTATCAATTTTCTCTTTCCCCAAAGCTAGGAGTCCCATTGTCATTCCTGACATTTTCTCTCACATCATGGCTCAGGGACCTGTGGGTCTGTCACTCACCAGTGTTTCTAACCCAGCCTCTCACTCCCCGCCAGATCTTCTATTCATAGTTCAGTATCTTTGATCCTTCTGCCCTTGGCCTGGACTGTTCCTGCTCCTTTGCTTTAAGCTTTGGGTAACCTTCACCTTGTGAAGACTTTGCATTTGCTCTCCCATCTGGGAAGACTGAATGGTCCCCTCTTGGGCCCCATAACCCCTGTATAGACCTGCATCCAAGCAATTGCCCCAAGGTCATGGTTGTCCCTCCTTTTAAGGCTCTGAGATTCTTGAGGACAGCTCTGACTTTTCTCTGTGTCTCCAGAGCTCAGAGCAATGCCTGGCACACTCCTGGGAGGTGACCCATAAATATTCAGGGAAAGAACAAATGCATCTTTTCTCAGATGCCTCCCTGGAGCTCTGAGCACATACTGACCTTGACCTTTTCTGAATTTCAAATTTCTTGTTGCCTATGCTATTAATTCAGCTTTAGATTATAGGTTTCCTCTGCATGGTAATAGCAGGTTTCCATGGTCAAATAGAAACTTTGTCTTTCCTGCAAGGGGCTCTGTCCTTGGGACCATAGCTCAATACCTAAGATGATGCCTCACCTCATATCCATGTGTGCTCGGAATGACCACCAGGAGAATTATTCACACACAATAAGATAGCTTCAATGTTATGAGTTTCCACACTGGTGGCTGATCATTCCCATGCTGAAGGGAGAATCTCATCCTTCCTCTTATGCGTTAGACATCCTTGGGGATGTCAGATGTGCTCTCAATTAGCCCACACATTTTCTTGTGCTCTTGTCTCTTTGCTGAGCCCTTTCTGGTTGTTGTTTCAGAGAGACACCTCTTTCTCCCTGCCCTTCTTTAAAGTCCCATTTTTCACTCCAGCTACTGCTTCCCAGAGCTTTCCAAATGGCAATCCTCCCAGAGGGACTCTACTCTATGGCATATAGTTTTGTTTTCCTGAATTAAAGTGGGCCCTGTGCCAGGAGGAAACGGGGCCCACATTCTGTGCCACCTTTTCACCTGGGCCTCCCGGCAGCCCAGCCTGTGTGTGGAGCCTCACAGGGTGTTAATGAAAGATTTTTCCCTGCAATCACTTTGTCCCTGTATGGTAAGTTAGAAAAAGACACCAGTCAAGCTAGCCTTCTTTTCTTCATCTCTATTTTTTTCTCTTGCCTAGAAACCCATGTGCTGCTCCATGCAGATAAGTCCTAGGGAAGAACCATCATCTCTGCTGATGGACAGAAGAAAATGTGCAGATTCCAAAACCCAGTTTTGGGTGTGGCAAGAACAAAGACTGTGTGTGGCTATTCATGTCAGTAGCTTTTGATCTCTAGAAACTGATGTTGTGGATCCTTTTTTCATTTAAAACATTTTTCATGTCTGAGAACCATGCATGAGATTTTTAGATACAAATAGGTTATGTGAAGAAAAAATGCCACCTGGCTGCCACAAGTATCACAGGAAGGAAGGCCAACGATGGGTCACATTGGTGAGACTGAGCAGAGGGGAACAGAGGTATCCATGGTCAGTGCCGGTTGGCCAGGTTTGAAATGTAGACAGGTGTATGGAAACATCAAGTCAACAACACACCTGTGGCTCCACACCCTGGGACCTAGTAATCTACTTTGTGAGTCTAGAAAGATTTCCTGTAGTTCCTACTCAGCAATATTCAAAGTAGATTTCTTTTTCTGTCACCTTGGCACCTTGGTACCTGTACATTGAACATCATGTCTCATATGAGTCTTTTTTTTTTTTTTAATCATGACTGAATCCTATTTCCATTTCCTCTGCCAACCTCTGTTTACAATGGGGAGGAATCTTGTCCCCTTGCGACATTCTCTAGGCATGCATCTCTTTTCAGTATTTGCATATATTACCTCATTCTTCATGGAAACCTCATGAGGTGGGTCACCCTAAATCCAAGGAGCACAGCTAGGGAGGGGCAGAGTGAAGATACAGGTTGGCCTAATAGACAAGGATGTGTGCATCTCCCTTATTTCTGATCAGTCTTCATTTACCACTGTTATTCAGTGTGACACAGATATACTTCCAATTGCATTGATCCTAGATTGGGGAATATCATTCAGGAGAAGAGTATAGGGGGCCATTTAGCAATCGCTTCTCTTTATGGGAAGATAGGTATTTAAAAAGATGTGCAACAGGTGTTGAGGACAGGAGTAGGAGGTGTTAATGAGGGGAGAACCATAAAGATGATATGAATAGAAAATTTGCCTCATCAAGTATTTGTATTTAGAAATATTTTGTGTATCACTTTTTCTGGGGGAAGAATTAAGATGAATTAATTCAACTGAGTCAGACAAATTTATGTAGGTCAACCATATACTAAGAGAGCAAGACATGAAAAAGTGGAAGACTTCCTTCTTTTCTGAATTAAAAAATCCTTTTGTTATGAAAGTTGTCAAACTTACACAAAGCTAGAGAAGAAGCTCTCATTCTTTGTGTACACATCTACTGACTTCTTCAACTGTCATCCATAACCACTCTTGTTTCTTCTGTTTCTCCAGGATGCTTTTGAAACAAATAACCAGGAAAATGATAAGGATTTTTAAAAATTACCAACATGTAATTATCACATCTAAGACTTGAATAATAATTTCTTCAACATCAGTAGCCAATGTTCAAATTTCCATGAATATTTAATAAGTGTGATCTATTTTTACAGTTTGTTTGAATTTTGATCCAAACGAGGTTCATCTTTTGAGATTGGCTGAGGTCTTTTAAACCTCTCTTTTTTATTCATATTATTTAGTTGTTGAAGAAATCTGGTTATCTTTCCTGTAGAGTTTCCCACAACCTATTGTGCTGTGAGCATCCTCTTGGGATTGGTTACATGTTCTTTGTCTTTTGTATTGACTGTTAGTATATCTAGAGGCTCTACCAGGTTTAGGAAAGATTTATTGACAAGACTACTTCTTGGGTGCTATGTGATTTCTGATAGAAGACACATGATATCTGGTTGTTTCTCTTTCATGATTAATAGCCACTGATACTCATAGCCTAGGCACATTAATTCATGAGGAATTACAACATGGTGCCATTCTAATTTTATCATCTTCTTTGCTTATAAGCTGGGAAATGTCTTCAAAGGAAAATTTCATGTCATTTGCTACTGGATTTGCTTTGTGACCTAGGAAGGCTTGCTGTGTGGCGTAGATTTGCTTTGTGCCACTGAAAGCAGTTGAAGGACCACCTTGGGCTCAACCTTAAGTTGAACATCAGAGTCAGATTTGTTAGACATCTACTTTGTGGGTTCTGACGCTGTCCCTGTGTTGGAAGTGATATTTTAGTTTCTGTTTTCTATTGTTACTGTCTAGGTCCTCAGTGTTCTTGGATTGGGCAAGACTTGCACATCTCTCGTTCCCTGAACATAGTATCATTTAAGTGTTTCAAAATACTATCCTTTTTTAAATCATA
Organism: Marmota monax; assembly: GCF_021218885.2. Taxonomy (NCBI): domain Eukaryota; kingdom Metazoa; phylum Chordata; class Mammalia; order Rodentia; family Sciuridae; genus Marmota; species Marmota monax. Next base: position 3,913,918 of record NW_026692881.1, read on the forward strand.
AAAATAGCTGCGGGGTTGCATCTTGAGGGAATTATCTAATTCCCATCAAGTCAACTTTATAGTTGGGCTACAGTGAGCTGCAGACATGGTACTAGTTTGTCAGTGTAGTGTTTTGCAGTGGGATCGAATGGAAATGCATTCTAACATTGCCACTTACTAGCTGGCACCTTGGATAATCAGCTGACCTCATCAAGTCCCAATTTCTTATCTTTAGACAGGAATGCTAGTGCCTTCTTCATGAGGTCCTCAAAGTTTATTGAATCTACAGCATAGCACAGGCATTCTAAGAAGATGTGAATTTCCTTCACAGTCTGAATAACCATCTGGATTATTGAGTAAAGTTAATAGTTCCCATCTGGGGGCTCCCCCAAAGCACACTAACTTTGTTCTGGAAGAGTCATATGAAGACACGACTGATCTTACCCTCTGACACCTAAGAGTGCCTGGCAGGCCTAAGAGTTCTTTCTCCCTCTTTCCATGCTTTGAGACCATCTTCCCCTCCCATTCATTTCTTCTCTTCTATCTCTTCTCTTGCCTTCTCTGGCTCCCTCTCTCATATTCTTTGACTTCTTTCTCACCCCCCCATTTCCCCTTTGCTTCCTCCACTGAAGTTGGACAGAACCAGATAACACACAGTGATATGACTCTAGATATGTGTTTCAATAAAGCAATAAGGCTACAAGCCCTGGGGATGCCCAACTCTGGGAGCTTTGTGGATTTTCTAATATGGAATCTGATAAACTTCTCTGTTGCTTTTCTTCAATAGAGACTCAATGAATTTGGCAGTGTCTTAGTGCAAGGTGTTCCAAAAGACCACATTCCATGACAGATCCACTTAGTTTGTGGCTTGTGCTCTGTGTGCAGAGACAGTGGCTGGAGGTGAGACAAGGTTGCTGCCTGGGCACCCATGCCTTATTTGTCCCTCCTTCAGGAGGAAAGTTTCTTTTTTACCTACCCTTCCTGGACAAAAAATCAGAGGCCATTTCCACACATGAACTGGGTGAAAACTGAGAAATTCAATTCAGTGTTTTCCCACACTGAAAGAGAAATATATTTTAGCCTCCAACATTTGTATAGATAGGGTAATCCAAATCTCCACATTTGTATAGGGAAGTCATGTCAAACTCTAAGTTGGGACCATGCAAAGCTAAATTCCATTTTAATCTAATTTATAGGACTGACAGATCACTTCATCTATCCATCCATCCACCCACCCACCCACTAATCCATACATCTGTTTACACATTGAACCACTCATCAATACATTGTAAAAATATTTACCATGTATAATATTTGTCCTTTGTTGTGCAAGACACTATCCTAGACACTTGAAGGCAATCTTGATAAAATGTATACTAATTATTCCTTCAAGGAGTTTATACTCTGGTAGAGAAGTGGGGCCAAGTACGCAGCTCTGAGTAACACCTGTTCATAGAGTCCTGATCTAGGTCGGGAGCTTCTCTTCTATCTCTTCTCTTGCCTTCTCTGGCTCCCTCTGATGGGTGGTGAGGCAGGGGAAGAAGATGGTTCTGCAGTTTTCAGGGATGCATTTTGAAAGAGTTGAGAATGCAAAGGAAATAAGATGGGCTGAAACTTCTCAGAGTTTGTGGAAGATTCCAGGATCCAGGAAACCATGCTTTCACTATCTCACAGGTCTAGAGGCTGAGAAGTCCAAGATGAAGATTCTGTAAAGTTGTTAATCAATTCCCAAAGGCCACACCTCTTGAGACTGTTGTACTTGGGGATTCATTTGGAATGTGAATTTTGAAGGGGAAAAAAGCATTCAAACCACATTATTTGAGATCCCAGAAACACCATGGCAAGCTTATGAGTGAGCTTGAAAATTTAGAATATCCTAGAGGTGAGAAAGCTCCTGGATAGGCTGTCACCAAGAATCTCTTCTGCTACTCATTTTGGGACAGGTGGAGGTCCTGAATAGTGACTGACTGGGACCCAGCTCTGGCCTTCCACGCATAGAATTTTCCCAGATATATCATCTTAATCTAGTCAAGAAGTCAGCAAATGAGATGTTTTAAGAGAAGAATATTGTGAACACCTATATGTTATCTAGATTCAACAATTGTTAACATTTTGCTGAATGAATTTTTTGCTCTGTTCCCCCACCCTGAACTGTTTGAAAGGAAATTGCAGGCATCATAAAACTTCTCCTCTAAATACTTTAGCATGTATCTTTTAAGAATAAGTACCTTATATCAAATAATTACAATACGATTTTCACACCTGAGAAAACTAATAATAATTCAATATCATTTAAAATCTAGCCCAGAAAGGGTGAGACTGGGGCAAAGGACAGGTAGTTGGTGTAGATAATAAATGAGTAGATAGTGAATGATCTGGTTGGAAAGATGAGGGCTAATTATCAAAGAAAAGGAAATGGGTTGCTAATATCTCCATGCCCACCCCCCAACTACCAGCTGCTCTCCACTCTGGGATCTGCACTTTCCAACACGATTAGCCCCTGGGGCTGCTCTTTCAAACCTATGGGCACTACTCAGGGTAGAAAGAGAAGGTGGGGGAGGGGGAGAGGAAATCTGAGATCTATAAAGGGCCAGGGCACACTCCTCCTGCTCTGGGAAGCACTCAGCTCTGGGCCCTGACTTCTCTCTGGAGAAGCTGCTATTTCTGTTCTGTCTCTTAAATGAAACTTGCTTTCTATGCTTTTCTATGCTTGCCTCAGCATTTCTTGGGTTTCTTGGGTGTTTAATCTTCAGTTCCAGGGGAATGAGGACCTGATTCTGATTTCCAAGACCAGTATCAAGGGGAATTGACCAAATTATGTTGTTCTATTGTGTGCATGTAGAAATATGTAAAATTGAATCCCATTGTTACTTATAATTGTAATGCACCAATAAAAATAAAAATAAATCTAGTCCACATTCAGATGTCCTCAATTGTACTCCCAAAGTCTTTTCTGTCTCTCTTAAAAAAATCAGAATTCAATTAAGTTTAATGCTTTGAAATGTCCATTTTCTTTTAAGGATGTGAAAATTGAGGCCTTCCCTGTGATAAAAATGAAAAAAATTTGCTCAAGGACCAATATCCAGTTGATAGGGAAACTGGAGTTCCTGGCCATGGCTGTAGGAATCCAAGTCCACACATTCCATTATATTGGAAGTTTCCAGATCTGGTTTTTATATACCAGAAAGAAGTTTAGATATTAAACCAGGGTTGTTGACCTTTAAAAAATTTTCCCAAATGTAAGCATTTAAAAAAAAAAAGCTCTATTATCTGTTCTCCCCATAATTTAACCTTACAAATGACATTTTAATGCTAACATCAAGGAATAGTTTCAGAATATAGGACAATCTTGCAGAAGTCCAGGAACCATAGGCCTGGGAGAAGGCTCTACACACACCAGATGGCTGAGCTGGTAGTTGAAGGATGGAGGACTCAGTGGCAAGGGAAGGGCTGATTTGTTGATCGATCACAGTACATTGAGCAGAACCTGAGGACCTTAAGGATTTCCATAGGAACTGCTGTCACTATGTCTTCCCTTATCCTCTGCAGATGCGAATGCATATTATTATTAAAAACCTTCAGACATACATCAAGGATGAAATACTTTTACAGGGAACATTCATACTCCCACTACCCATAATCCTGCCATTGCCATTTTAGCCCAAGATCAGCCCTCTGCATCTCTGCTCAGCTCCAAGTAATTGGAGCTCTCCTGCTCAGTGGTGAGGACCAGTTTGGGATCCTGATTGCCTCAGTCGTAGGGAGACCCTCCCCCTGGTTTCATCATCTCTGTCTGTCTACGAGTTGGTAAGCTGGTTTCCCTCCCTGAACAGAACCTGATTGCAAACTCCTATTTCATTTGTACACTCACCTGATTGTGAGCTCCTCTTTTATTTAATAGTCCAAGCACATTAGGTGAAGGCTTGCTTAGTTTGTAGGACAGCAGGGTGAAGTGTGGCTCAACTCAGCCAGCATGTCAGATCCTGCCTCATGCATTCTTCATGTCTCATCACCTACAGTGGCCTTTTCACTCCATCTCACCATAGGCCTAGTTCAGGTGAGACACCTGAGGCACCCAGTGCTCTTTGCTTTAAGTGGTTGATATTGACTTTTGCTGTCCAGGGTGGACAGTATTTGGGAGAGAGAGAGAGAGAGAGACATTAGATAGAGCAGAGGGCATGATTTTCTGCTCTACTAGAACCTCCTCACTCCATGTTTGGGCCATGTTGTCTTGAATGCATGCACCACACAAAAAGTAGATGTGCCTAGCCCGAGGCTCCCTCCTTGGACCTCTTACCCTTCTGACAAGCTTATGTGGGGCAGATGTTGTGTTCTGCAGGACTTCTTTTGCCAAGTGGTGATGGAAGAGTCTGGTGCTTCTGCTTGTTTCTGTCTTGCAGAGTGCTGGGAGTACCTTAGGCTGAAAAGTGCTGCCCTTCTCTACTTGTAATGGGGATTCATCTCTGCTGAGGAGCTGAGGGCTCTTTTGTTCAGTATGGATAGGAATCATCAATAGGCAAAGTGCAGCTCCCTTAGTGTTAGCAGCTCTGAACTTTGAGGGCTTGTAGCTCTTAGTTCTTGCTGTTAGCAGCCCTGAGCCTCAAATACCAGCAGCTCTCAACTTTCTGAAACTCTTCCAGCAACTGGAGCTACCCTGGCAGCTCTCTGTTATGCCCCTCCATTCTCCAGCTGTTAGCTGCCCTCAGTGTTACCAGCCCCAGCTGCTGGCTGCTATCAGTGTCAGCCTTTAGTGTTACCAGCTCTTAGTGCAAGTAGCTCAGCTTGCCTTACTGGAGATAGAAGTCACAAATAGACAAATATAACCATCCAAAAGGGGATTTATTAGGACTTATTCTGCAGCATCTTCTGGTAAAGAGAAAGCTGCCTATGTAGAAAAAGAGCAGGCTCATGCATGTGAGGTGTCCTGCTGGCCAACCACAGATTTTCTGCTTGGTCATGGAAGGAGAGGGGCTCCTCAAAGATTGGGTTGGGGACCCCTGAAGCAGCTAAAGGGGATAGAGTCATCCAGAGAGGCTGCAGGGCAGAGTCATTTGGAATGAACCTGAGACCAAAGCCTGCTCCAGCCAAAGCAAAATATCTCTGAGTGGCTGTCAGGCTTCCAATGTAGCTGCAGCCATGAGGCATTTTGGAGCAGTTTTGGCTGCCAAAGGTTGAAGAATAAAAGTACACTTCTGTGACTGTCAGGCCCTTCTCTTCCATCTCATCTTGAAGTCTCTGACTGGAGCAGTCATCCACTGCCACTCATAAAGAAAAAACATTAGGACCAGCTAGCATGGGATCCAGGAGTAGGGATGAGTGGAGATGGGCCTTTGGCCTGGGCCCAGCATGAGGGAAAGTGGAACAAAACGAGTGAGTGCCAGGCAGGCTTCTTTCCTGGAGCCAGAGACAGCTGCTCCTGAGTGGAGTCGGGAGAGGCTGAGACTACAGTGATCTGTCTGCAGATTTTGGGCATTCCCCTCCAAACTCAGTGGGACTGGCTTTAGACCTTGGAAGAATCCTGTCCCCTCCAGGTGTAGCATGAGCCTCACAGATGCTTTGTGAGAAGTCAGTACAAGAGAAAATGAAGACTCCCACCTAACAGGGCCCCTTTCTCTGGGCACCATGGACCCTGCAGTGAGCTCCTGGAAGACTTGGGTAGGTACTCATGTTTCTAGAAAGCCCCTGTATCTGTGAACCCAGCCCTCAGCACCCTCAACCTCTGCTTGCCAGGCATTGTTCTGCATTTTCCATAACACTCACACAAGGTGGATAATTGGTCAAGGGAGCTAAAGAAAGTAGTGACAGACAACTCCTTTCTACTTGCACCCCTCAAGTGTGATTGGCTTCATTGCTTTCTTGTTGAGGGAGCATGGGAAGAAAACAAAAAATTAACAAACGGACTATACATATGCACACACATCCACACAGAGACTACATATATACATATATACACATGTACACTATGCACACAGCACACACTCTACACACACCACATACCCTATACATACCTACAATGTACACGAACACTACAAACCCTATACATACTCCACATATCACATACATATCCAATACACTGCATCCATCCATACCATACACTACACACACACACACACACCCCACATATACAATACATATGCACACTACACACAGACTACACACACAAACCACATACGAATCATATATGTATACTACATACTCCACACACTCCACACACATTGCACACACACAACACATAACATGTATGCACAGCTCACACATCACATACTACACATACCACATCACACACATCACATATATACACTATACATGTGCCATATATGCATACCACACAAATCATACACACTTATCACATACATACCCCACTATGTGCACAACACTATACACACTACAAACACATATCCTGTATACATACAGAGTAAATGCCTACCTACTCACATCATATACACACACCAGACACACTCATATCACATCTATCACATATACCATACATGCATACCACACACATACTACAGGAACACACTGTATCACACACATGTGCACCCATACTGCACACCACATAGATACACACAGTTTCCCTCTCTCCTTCCTTCTTTGTTTCTCCACTAGGCATTTTGTGACTCACAAGCACACACATGCAACCTAATGGAGTGGTGATAGGCCACACATCTCAGCCTGAGGTCAGTGATCAGACATCTGCCTGAAGCTGCCAGTGGCCTCTGAAATCCTTAGACCTGCCAATACATGACCACCAGCAAGAAAGGAGCTATTTTCTCTAATTTTTAAATTTAGGGAGGAATCTATTTCAGAAACTCTCACACCCCCACAAACAAACAGCCAAGGAGAGAACAAGAACTACAGGCAACAAAGAAATATTTTGCTGAGATAAATGCTAGGGAAAAGCAGCTTTTAAATATATCTTCCACCAGATTTTGTAAATGTATGCTTGTATGTTATTCTCATTGTCAGTGAGTGTAACTAATGCCTTTCAGAAAGGCAGAACTGTGAATCGAGAGACAATCCCCCATTTGCTAAGACATTATGTGATGCTCTGTACATAAAGCTGTCCTTTATTTGGAACAATCTGTCTTAACAGAGGATCAGTTTTCTTTCTTTTAAGTTACACAAATTTTGCATATTGTTTTTTTTGTTTTATTTTTTAATAAAGAGAGAGTGAGAGAGATAGAAAGAGAGAGAATTTTTTAGTATTTATTTTTTAGTTATCGGCGGACACAACACCTTTGTTTGTATGTGGTGCTGAGGATCGAACCTGGGCCGCACGCATGCCAGGCAAGAACGCTACCGCTTGAGCCACATCCCCAGCCTGCATATTGGTTTTAAGAAGCTCTGCGGAGTTAGCTCACCTAGAAGTTACCCTCCATCTCAGGTCCTGGCGAGGTGGGTGTCATTGCTACTTGCTTTGCTACTTCCTCAGTCCGGCTCTCAGTAGCTGGTTGCTTCTCTAAACCACTTATGTTCTTGGGGCACATGATACTCCTGTCCAGGGGTCCAGCCTTCAGGGAGAAGCCCTGGTCCCTCCCTAGTGTCCCCCAGAAGAAGAGAGGGGACGATGGGGAGGTGAGTGATCCTCAGGGACGTGCCAAGTGACCCCAGTGCCTTGTCCCCCACTCCTGGCAGGCCTGGTCAGATTTTCAGGTGCAAAGACAGAAGGGAGAGGGTATAGAACTTGGAAAACTACAGGACCTAGATTAAGTTTCCCTGGGTTCCCTGATCTTCTTGAAAGAGGTGGTTTCCTGTGGAAATAGATCTGGAGCCAGAGAAGAAGTGGGTGCTCAGCCTGGAATTATTTTCAAGCCAGTCTATGAAGTGTGGCCCTAATCTCTAAGTTTCTTTTCTTTCACTGGTTTGTGGCTGACCCCCTTAAAGCCAGCTACTTGGCTGCTTCTGGATAAAGTTGGATGTACTCTGTGTATTATTATCCCTGATGTGACATTCCTCGCTGGAGGTATCTGAAGGGCGAAAGAGACTTTGAGTCCTGAAAACTCTTGACTGCTTTGGAGCAGAAAAAGAAACGATGTCATAAAAGTTGGAATGATGAGGGTGTCTGGTACATACTAAGTGCTCAATAAACATTCAGTGAAGGTGGAAGGAAGAGCAGTTTCACCAGACAAGATATAAAAGATGCTGCCTGCTTGCAGCTTGCTGCCATCCTGAGGGCCTCCACAGGTGCCCATGGGGGGCATAAGATGGACAGTTTCATGGGTCAAAGAGGCCACCTTCATGAAGCTAGCAGAACTTCCATCTCCTCTGCTGTCTTGGAAGCTGTCTCCAGTAACTTTACTTCTGCTCTGACCTTTGAGGCTATTCTGTAATAAGCCTTCACAATACCAGTTAGAAAAGGATATAGGGGACAAAGGGAAGGATAGAGGAACTTTTCATTTATTTTTTTAAACAAACCAGAACTAACCTGCCTGAAATCAGAGAGGAGAGAAAGCTTAAATATTCCAGAATGAAAGGGAGACTTTCTAGCTAGGAAGAAGGGACATTTATGTTTGAATATTTTCTGAATCTCTGGGATGTCAAAAGGAGAAAATCTGCAGTCACTGCATTGTCTGGTAGAGGTGGTGAAGTCAGCTTCTTTTTTGGCTGCAATGGAGATTGCTTCAGTTCAGAAATCCAGAGAGGGAGGGAATTGAGACTATGGCATGGCTTTGCTGTGAAGGAATGGACTTCTCCAAGTGCCACCGCCACCCACCAGCTGCATATACCTTTCCTGTTCATCCAGCACTCTTGGGATGCCGATTTGGGCCAGGACTGGTAGAACTCCATCTACCTGGGGAAAGACAACACCTTCCTATTGTTTGGAGTCTGTTTCTTAAGGTGCTGATACCAAGATGTGTTAGGCCAGTGCTTGGCAGGGCCCTCTTGCTATTCTTCTTTTTGGGGCCAACCAATCTGCAGCTGTACTGAAGTCTGAAAAATCTGGAACAGATCTGAAATCTGAGCAAGATATTTTTTTTTCTTTTTTTAAATGTAAAAACTTCCCAAGCTGCAAAACGAATCTACTGAACTTGGCAGAGAAAGTGTGAATAAGGAGATGATTTGTAACTGAAGGGAGAAATAGTTTCTGAGTGACATTTACAAACATGGGAGGAGAAGAAGGAGGCGTGTAGATGTGTCTGAGCCAGCTATGGCCCATCCTGCCCCAGAGCCTCGATCCTCTTTCTTTCTATCCCTGGCAGTGGTTGAGTTTGTGTTGATGTCAGCTTCTACCCCACAAAGGTAGTGATGTCATCTTATCCTGAAGCCTCAGAGAAGCCCATCTGGGTGGTCTAATAGTATTAATTACCCAGTGTTCTTAGTAGGGGCTGGCACCATAGTAGTCACTAGATGACCAGAGCCCTTTGTCCCCTTCCCATGCAGAAGAGGGCCTGATTGTTTTCTCTTTCCTGAGCTTCCTTTGCACTTGCCTGTGGAGGGGTGGTGTGTTGGTCATGTAGCCTCACTGCATTCCTCTTCTGAAGCTCACAGATGCCTCGGGAGGGCATGTGAGGGGGGACAGTCTATGAGTAATTCAGCTTGGCTAGTTGACAAAGTGTCTGTCTCTTTTCTGTTGATGTCATCATCTAAATAGTTCTCACATAACTCCTGTTCTCTACAGTCCCGCTGCAATGACTTAGTCCAGGCTAGAACTTTTACAAAAAGCTTTGTCTAACTTAAAACTTCTAGGTTGCAAGTAACAGAAACTGAACTGCAACCTTAACCCGAAAGAAGAGAAAATAATAGGAGAAAGAAAAAGGGGAAAATTGTATCACATTCTCTCCTTCCAACATCATGGAATGCAAAGGAGGGGAGGGCTGAAGCTGGGCTCTGGGAATGGAAGCAGAGCCTAGAGCAGTGCCAAGCCCAGACAGTCCTCGCTGGTGACATCTCTGCTGCTTCTCCCTGGCAGCTTCATTTTTTTTTTTCTTGCAGGATGGCTCTTCTATACTGTTGTTGTCCTGGCAAATAAGACCACCAGTTTATTTGCTCTCTGACTCCTAGGTCACAGATCATTGCCCCAGGGAGATGGAATTAACCTTCTATGGTTGCCAGTGCCAAGTTCCCAGGGATGGGACTAACTGGCCAGCTCGTGTCAGGTCTTGCCGGGGCCGAATCTCTAGAGGGCCTGGGATATTTCTCATTTTTGCACCAGAATAAACATGTGACTTTCTTAAGAGCAGTTTTCCACTAAATTGCCAAGGGTTTAGCAGACACAGGAAGTGCTGTGCCTGGGGTTGTCTCTCCTGCATTGCTCTAGTAGTCCCCAAGGTATTGGTTGCTTCTCTGCTTAGGATGCAGCTGGTCCCATTCACCGGGTGGGGAGATAACTGCACTGCAGGCAAGACTAGGAGTCCAGCTCTTAGATCTTGCCTCCATCCAAGACCTCACATGCTTCAACTTCGTGAATGCTCTTTCATTTAGGCTGTTTGTTTTGTGGGAAATGCTGTCCTTTCTTCTCTCTAATCACTGCTCATCTTTATGGAATCCAGCTCGGACACAACTGCTCATAGACAACCTTCCCCAGGGACAAGAGCTGCCCCTACCTGTGCTGGGTGGCAGGTGTGTTGGGGGGGTGGCTGCCATTCCACCCTTCCCCCTGCCTGGGCTGTCCCATTCATAGGACAGATCCTCCTCTAATACAATGTGCTGTCCTGTTTCTCTTTATGGTGCGGTGGAACTTGTCCTGTAGGTGGGGCTGTCCTCCACAGGAAGCCCTGATTAAATGTTTGTGAAAGGGAGAAGGGATTGGACAAGGTGCAGATGCTACAGTATTACAGTATGGTACTGGTTGACAACAGTGGACAAAGAGGGATGGAGGGAGGGGACAATGCTGCTGTCCCACATGGGTATGCACTCTGGGCACCACTGTCTTCTGCGAGGGTTGCACTCATGCCAGGACCAGGATAGGGGAGTTTTCTGATGACTCCAGAGGTGGAGTCTGTCACCAAGCATTTTGGTTTAGGGCTAGGTATTCCTTTGGAGGCTGCAGAGCTGAATGCTGCAGTCTGGCTGTGGAGAGAAAGATGCAGCCCATGCCCTCTCCAGGGAAATTCAGGTGAAGCAAGAAGGCAGAACAGGAGGGCAGAGACATCCCCACATGGGATGGGTCTGGGTCTGCCTTCTTTCCAGGTACTGATCCCTCCCCAGCCAAGCTACAGCCGGCTCTGCGGAGGGGAGCCGCCTTGCAGCCCTGAGCCCTTTCAAGTGACCTGGAAAGGCAAGGGAGCAAAGATTCCAAGTCAGTCAGGCTTTATGTACTTTTTGCCCCTTTTATAAAGTGACTCATGTCTATTGTGGAAAATGATAAAATATTAAAAAAACCAAAAGAAGAAAATGAGAAGCATCTGTGATCCCACCATTCACAAATAAGCACTGTTCACATCTGTTGATTGTTTTTTTCCTCTACAAATTTTTGCATCATCGATTCCACACTATGAATACAGAATAGTGTCTTTTATTATTATCATCATTAGTTTAACATATGACAATTTATTTCCATGACCATAAAATATGATTTTTAATGGATCCATAATATTTCTATTCCTGAATGAGCCACTATTTGCTGAATACTTTTTAGGCTGTGATTTTAGGTACGTCCGTCCACAGCATCCTCAGGTGGGGAGAGGGCCTGGTGGCCAAGAGCCTGCTGATTCAGGCACTGGGTGCAGGGAGGATGCCTAGAGGTGGGCCCACGCCTGCAGCCTCTGTTCAGGCTCTTCTTAACGTGGCAGAAAAGCACAGTGCTGGGTTGCGATAAGATGCTTTCACTGGTTGTAGGACTTTTGACAAGTTATCCAAGTCTGCTGGGCTTCAGTTTTCTTATCTGAAAAACAGGGTGATAAATAACTGACTCAAAGAATTTTAATAAAAACATGAAAGTGTGTGATAAACAACTTGGAATATATAGCTATAGCTTTTAAATATAGAAAATAAATATGCATAAAATATGTAATATGCACTATATGATAAATTTTATCTTAGATGACACAGAATATGGAAAATATGGGATAAGCTATGGAAAACTTAGGAGAGAGAATATATGGAGGCTTCGGAACAGTGCCAGGCACAGGAAACCCATCCTGATACCTGTCTCAGTGACGACTGTCCTTTTTGACTTGGCTGAAATGGATGCAGGGGTAAGCTGTGTTGGAGTCACCATTGTTTAGTGCACCAGATTAAGCAGAGAAGGAAAAACAGGGGAGCCCATGTCAGTGGGCTTGGCAGTGCCTGACCTCTTCTGGACTTTCTGTGTAGAGCTAACCAAGCTCTCAGTGGCCCTTGTTGCACACGAGAGAGGGTTTGATGGTCTTTCCCAGCTTTCTCCAATCCTTGGCTTCCCATTTCATTTCCCAATGGAAACTTCTAAACGACTGAAATTCTAGTTTTGTATTTTACTGTTGGTCTCTGAATTGCAAGAAACGTTTTGGAAAAAGTGATAGCTTCTGCCCAGTGGTAGAAGTGTGGGGTTGCCCTAGCACATGAGAGCGCCTGTCTGGAAAGTAAACACCGACTACTAGAGTTCCCTCAACTGATGGGCAATGGGTCTGGTCATGTGGCTCAGTGGTAGAGTGCTTGCCTGGCATGTGCTAGGCCTTGGGTTTGATTTCCCAGCACCATGTTAAAAAAGAAATGTTACATTCAGGGTTCATTGAAACTCCACCAGAAGTGGGCACCTGGGAAGAGCTGGGTTTCCAAACTATAGGGCTCCAACATTAGGTTCCTGTGGGGGCTCATTAGAAGTTTGGTCTGAATTATAGCTCTATCACCTATTGCCTGTGTGTTCTTGGGTGATTTGCTTACCTTATGTAGAATGACACCACCTATGTGGCAAGGTTGTTGTGAGGACTAATTAGGATCACATGCGTAACGTGTCTAGGGCAGTTCCTTTCTTTCCCATTTCCTCCTCTTTCTGCCTGAGACACTTTTATAACCACCACCACTAAACTATTACACATGCACATGCAGGGACATGTATGTATTCAGTGCATACGGAGGCACACACACATGGCTACACATATATACGCATGTGTGCTCATAGGCACATGCATAAGCACACATTCACAAGCATATCATGCACACACACCTGTGTGAAGACTATAGTCTACCCACATCAGTCTATCCTGTTCCCTAAACATGTCAAGCATTTTCACATCTGTGTGCCTTTGAAAGCATTCTTTCTTCAGTAGGAAAATATCTTTGGTTCTTCACCCAGTGAACGCCTCCTCATTTTGTATGATCCACATCAAATGTCACATCTGTGAAGCATTTCCCAGCTTTTCTAGACAGAACTATTAGCTCCTTCTTCTTTTCCCCAGGAAACTATGAGCAGGTTGAGGGCATGTGTCTTACTCAGGGGTCCTCAGTGTCTGATTCAGAGATTGGAGCTCCTGAAATGATTGCTGACTGCTGGAAAGGCAGGTGTGAACTTCATTCTGTGAGGTTCCTCAGTTTGTGATCTCCCTAATGAGGTTTGGGCCAATATCTCCCAGAGAAGTGGTGCTTTGGAAGCACTTGGAAGAAGGGAAGGCATATGCCTTGCAGGGGGCAGATTCAAGGTTCAGCAGTTGGAAGGAAAGCAGGAGAGAGGGAGGAAAGACACACTGTTTCCAAAACTTGGCAGCCCAGCCCTGCCTGGGGCCAAGGACACATCCCATGAAGAGGGAGTCTTGTGAGTAAGGGACGTTGTTCTGGGTGTCCTGTGAGAACTCCAGGAGTGAAAGAGGAGATGTATCTCCTGAAGGTGGGGAACCTGGCAGGTAGTGGTGGACAGTGGATCGGGTGACAAGCAGCAAGTTGAATCAGAGGGTCATTTATTTTAGTTTTAGGATCTCTTTAAACTTTTAAAAATTATTGGAGCTGCTGGGCATGGTGGCACTGGAGACTGAGGGAGAAGGATCGTAAGCTCAAAGCTAGCCTCAGCAACTTAGCAAGGATCTGAGCAATGTAGTGAAACCCTGTCTCAAAAATAAAAAAAGGGCTGGAGATCTGTCTCAGTGATTAAGTGCCCCTGGATTCAATCCCCGTTACTAAAAACCAAACCAAAACAACATATATATTGGAGACCCTAGAGTTTTGGTTTATAAAACTTACATCAAAGCAATATTTATGGATTATAAACCAGAACTGAGAAATGTCAAATGTGTTTATGGACACATTAAAATAATAAACTCATTACTTGTAAATATGAAAATATTTGAAAAATTGCTCATTAAAATTTGGTGAGAAGAGTGGCATTGTTTTATGTTTTTGCAACTTTCTTTGTCATCTGGCTTGACAGAAGACAGGTTCCACTTTCTGCCTTTGCATTCAATTTAATTGAGTAGGCTCAATAGAATCAAGTGACACCTGCCTTTTTTTTTTCATTATCCAACAATTATTTCAGGAGCCCCATTTAATCCATTGTGTCAGCCCATGACAGGTTGCCTTTCGAAAATCATACCATATATATGGTCATGCAAGAATAAGGAGAGTGAAAAAATTTTTTTCCCTGTATTATGATGAAAATAGTTTTCACTTGATGGACCCCTTGCAAGAGTCATGGGGATCTCTGTAGGTCCCTGAAACACACTTTGAGAACTGTTGATTGAAATCACAGGGAAGTCCTGGTACTCAATTGTTTTCCTTTTTCAGGACCTTGGCTATGGCTTTTACCTGGATCGAAAGGCAGACATGCTGTCTGACCTCTCATTGCCTGAAGTTCTTGGGAGCTGTAGGTCCTTGGTGTGCTGCAGTGAGCTTCTGGCCACACTGATCATGACAGATATTAAGTAGGGAGGGGAAGAGGAAGGATGTCTGAGCAGGAATCAGGAGTGAGTTTGAATTGTAAGGTCCAGGTGGGGCTGTGTATCTCTGGGTCAGCCAGTTCCCTTTAAGAGACCTTGATTACTGGAGTAGGGACTTGGGCAGTTTCTTCAGGTTTCTTCTGATTTAGTGGATATTTTATCTGAGATCCTGAGTGTTGCCTGACCCCTTTTGTCCTATTTGCTTTTTGGAATGGACTTCCTCATAGAGGAGACTGACTGTTACAGCTCAAGTAGGCAACTTCATATAATAATAACTAAAACATAAAAACCCTCATTGGCTTCATATAATAATAACTTGCATTGTTATCTTCTTCATTACAAAGGTAATAAAATTTATTTACTATAGAAAAATTGGATATAATAGATAAATGAAAAGAAAAAAAAAAGAAAAATGACACAAATAAGCACTCTAGTCCTGTCCCTTAGAGATAGCCCCTCTTGGTATCAGGCTGAGTATTTTTCCATTCTTTGTCCTCTGTGTATAGTTCAGTTTGTGTTTTATCTTTGCCAGGGTTTTTCTTCTTAAATACAACTTTATTATGATTCCCAGGAATGAATAAAGTTTGATCTCTTCATTCTGACATTCAAGCCTTTCTATCTTTCTAGACTATCTTGGACGCTTCCCCTATCTGTGCTCCCATCCCCCAACTCTCCCCAAATAGACATATGTATGTCCCCTCTGGCCAGTTAAAGTCAGCTCCCTCCATCTCTAATTAAATGTGTTCTGCAAGGCTTAGAAATTCATACTTGATGTTCTTATATGACAATTCCAATATTTGCTTGAGGTTTTGGTCCAATGTTCCTTCTGAAGTCTTATCCTATCCCCAGGATCTTTGCTTGGGGCAGGTGGAGTTCCAGACCACAAGATGTCAGTGTTGTCTCAGCTACAGAGGAACCGGCCAGGGCCATGGCTCCCACACCTTGCCTTGCCTGTGTTGGCAGAGCTGGGCGCTCCCAGGAACTGATGGGTGAGACAGACACTCCTCCCAGCTGTGGGTGGATCAGGAGGAAAGTGAACTATAGGGGGAAGGAACAACTCCATCAAGGGGAAGGCACAGACAGGGGCGAGCCAGTGAGTGCTCTCAGGCCACGTTCAATGTGGAAGATGGCTTAGCAAAGTTGGGACAGATACAGGAAGACCACTTATTATCCTGCCACATGTCCAGCTGAAAGCCCTGTAAGGTCAAATAGGGCCATTCAGTGAGTTGGAGCGAGTCAGATTCAAACAAAATGTATGTGTCTGTGTGTAATCTTTTGCCCTAGCTTCAAATTCAGCAGCCAGCAGAGTAGGAACTTACTGACTTTATTGGTGGTCATGAGTTCTTCAAGAGGACAAAGAGACCATTTGTTTTCTTGGGGGAGCTCAGGGGACCGTTGTCCTCATCCTTGAGCTTCAGCTGCAGAGAGTTGGTGAGCAAGTCCAAGAGCTCTGCCAGGAGCGACATCCTGACTGGTTAAGGATGAAAGAGCTTCCGAGTTTGACCTCTGGCAGAGAATATCAGCAGGTGCTGGGTAGGAAATCAGAAGGGCTCCATCCTGTCCTGGCTCAGCCCCGTGTTAGCTTGAAAACTCAGCTTGGTCACATGCTTCTCTGAACCTCTAAATCTCAGACTTCCCATTTTCTCCCAGATGGGCTGCCGTAATTAGCAGCCAGCACCTGCTCCCCAAAGGTGCGGCTTCTGTCTACTTCCATGGCCAATGATGAGAAAGCTTCCTTCGTGTTGTGTCTTCTCATATGGCCTAGCTATAAATATTTTAGTGGACAAAACCAACACAAATGTTCTCACTGACATTCTGCTGCTCATTAACTAGTGGGTAAAATTAGGATTACTCTAGAAACTATTTTTTTTATTTAGAGTGCAAAGAAAAATAAGTTCTAGAAAACCTGTTAATTTTTTCTTGAAAAATTTTCAGCAAAAATTTTACTGGCCTGGATGATCTCCAGGAACTTTTCTGATTCTATCCTAAATCCTAGTGAAGTATTTTCCAGAAAGCTGAGTACCTTAGGATCTCACAGATTCTGTGATTCTCTGCAGATACTCTTGAAAGAATCATCTTTATAATAAAATCGAAGTTGATTGTGTTATTCAATATCTTCTAAAGGCATCAATGATGATTTATTGATTTTTCAAAAATTAAAAATTAAGAAGAGAAAGGAACCCATGTGATTGTTTGCAATTTACTAGCTATTAGGATCTGGGATCTGCTGAAGCAAGAACCTTATTTGAAAATGTTGCAAAAATATTCCAATACAAAATCAATGAAATACGACAGTAATGAAAAGATGAATAATGATCTGAAACAGCCCTTTTACCTCTGAGTCAATGTTATACAAAAACATTGAGAGCATTCGAAATTTCACTTGGTCAAGATTAAAGTTGAGACTGGGAATGGGTAGGACTGGGATAGTAGAAGAAAGAAGCAACATTTACTGAGCATTCATGTGGTAGGCACTCAGGATTCCCAGTTGTTTAAACACACACACACACACACACACACACACACACACATATATATATATATATAGTACTAGGGAAGAACCCAGGGGAGCATTACCATTGAGTATATCCCTACTACTTTTAATTTTGAGATAGCGTCTTGCTAATGCTGAGGGTTTTCGTGGGTTGCTGAGGTTGGTCTCAAACTTATGATCCTCTTTCCTCGGTCTCTCAAGTTGCTGCACCACTGCATCTGGCAACAATATATTTCCAAAGTGAACATGTGGACATAGCTCTACTGCTGCTGGACAGCCCTTCTTATTTTATGCAGATTCCCAATGCTCTGTGAAGCCCCTGCTGACTTGGAGAAGAGGTGGGCCCAAGAGGCTGCTTGAGATTGGGACACAGATCACAGAGCCATAGCAGCACTCGTCACTTCCTTCCCTATGTGCTGGTAATTTTTCTAAGAACTCTATAATTATTTTAATTTCTTTGATTCCTGCATCAGCCAAGAAGGGTGGGTTTACTATGTTATTACTCCTTGTCTTATAGAAGAGTACACTGTCGCTCAGGGAGGTTAAATTGCTAAATGTCACATGGCTAGTAAGATTAGAAAGTGGCACAGCCAGGATTTGAACCTGGCAAGTGTGAGCTCCAGAGGTAATGCACTTGATCACTCTGCTAATGGTGAGTAGTATGAACTTATTGCCTCTGTGGAAGAAAAGTCTCCAGCTGGTCTACCACTTGGGATGTGTACTTGGGTTTGAGGAGTGGGATTTTTTAGAAGAGAAAGAGAATATCTGCCATATCTGCAAAGTCCCAGGAGGAGCTAGTCACTCCCTTCACAGGTGAAGGGCCCTGATGCTTGTCCAAGCCTTTGCACATGCCTGGTGGGCCTGCCCTATCCCATCCCTTCTTTTTGTTCCTGGTGGAGCCCACAAATCCCAGAGCAAAAGCTACATATTATATATGCATGTGTGCACATGTGTTGGGACATGTCAGGAAAGTCCTTACAAGTTTTCATTTAGTTTGACCTACAGGGATAAACAGGAGACAGCTTAGGCAAGAACAGGTCTTGGGACAGTTGTCAGGATTAGTGAGTGGGATTGAGAAGAGACATGTTGTATCACCAAACGAAGCAAATATTGCAGAGTTGTGAGAAAGTGAAATAGTTGCGTGTTTTCAGTGTCAAAGCATAATATCCCAAAATAGTGAGCACACGTCAACGATTGATTTAACACATTGAAGAAGGGAAAGCAAAACTGGTTCAAAAGAGAATATGAGAGCTTAAAGCTTGTTGTCAATGAAAGAAAAAATGCTGAAATAGGATTATGTTAGTTACCAAACTGTTATCTAACAATAAAAGTATAATCTTTGGTTATCTTCTATACTGTACAAAACTCATTCTTTCAAATAAAAACCACTTACAACTTACCAGTATCCTAAAGTTAACATTTATCTTGACAAAGTCCTAGTCTGAATCAAGAGTTAATAGTAAATCAAAAAATATTTTTCCCCTAGAACATCAGGAGATCATTACGATAGGCTTGCAAGAAAATATGCTAGCATTAGAAGTCCTTTGGCCTGATTTCTAAACCTGATTTATATTTTTCTAAATACCAGAAGCCTGAGATGGGAGAGATGGGGGATAAGGCTAGCGAGGTACAAAGGGCTGATATGGGTGACTTTGCCTGTAATTATAAAAAGTATAAATTTCATTGTAATATGTCACTGACTGGCTTTGAGCCAGGAAGTGACATTTCCATCTCTTTATCTATCCACCCATCCAGCCACTCAGACTTCCAACCATCTCTCTATCCATCAACCTGTCCACCCATCCACCCATTCATGCCTCCACCCAACAACTCATTCACATACACCCACACACTCATCTATCCATCCATCCATCCACCTATACACCAGTCCATTTACCCACCTATCCACCTATACCCTCCCATTCATCCATTCACCCACTCACTATCCTCTCATCCATCATCCCATTTATTCATCCATATATCCATTTGACAAATCCTTATTAAATGTGCTATGGACTAGTCTCAGAGTTGGGAATAAAGGGGTAATAAAGACAAGATAAGCAGGTTTCTGCTTTTGTGCAGCTTACATATAGTGGAGGGAGAAATATAATCTATATATCAATTCTCTGGGGATGCTCAACCAGTCCAGAAAGACCTTCACAGGAGTGCTAGTGAAGAGAAGGGAACAAGGACACAGCATATGCAGAAGTGGACTCCAGCAGGAAGAAATGATAAGGGAAAGGTTGGAATGGACTGGGTGGGTCCTGTGAAGAGCTTAAAGATGACATGAGTGGCTAGAGTATAGGGCAATGAACTGAGCAGGGTGAGCATCCAAGAACAGTGGGAAGGGAGAGACCCAGGTTCTGAATTCTTCTCTGTGAGTGATGTGGTTTAAGCTGGGAAAAGACATGACCTAACTTCTGTTTTGAATGGTCAGATTATAGCACAGAAGATGAGAGGCAAGGAGACCAGGTTGGGTGGGCCTGGGGAGTTACTGCGAGAGATGATGTCCCAGTGTTGGCATGACCAAGTTCCTGTGTTTGAAATGTCACTGTGGCAGCTGAGGTAGCTATGAGAGGATGGTGCCTGGGACTAAGGGCCTACTTGGTAGCTAGGGGAGAGTTGATGAGAAATAAGCATGGGGGACAAGAAGGAATTGAAATGCTGTTTGGACTTAAAATAATTCAGAAGCTACTTCTAAGGAGGACCTTTGTTTTTGGAGGAAGGATTCATATTCATATGCACAGTCTAGCTAGAGGGGACTAAACACTCACCCAGACAGTGATTGCTCTGTTCTTCTGCCTAGTCTGTGTATCCTTCCTTGTAGAGTTGAATGAACCCTCTAGGGAACACGTGGGAGACTGGGTCAGCACCCTATGAGAGGTCTTGCTCTGTATTGTTCCAGTTCTCTCCTGCGCCAGGCAGAGGTCAATTTTACCTTGTCAGGAACCCCCTTGGTAATGGTCTAATAGATGCCCCTATGAGGGTAGCAGCTGAATGAATTGAATCATTATGGGATCAGCAGCAAATCATTTCAAAAGCAGACAAGAAGGCGATCATTTTCAAATACACTCTTGTCCAGAGCTGAGATCCCACAGTCAATAAATAGAGAGGAAGGCATTTTCAACCCAGGCTCTATTTCCCAAGCTGAGTTTGGAACTCAGGCCCCAGGAGAGCTACTTTCAATTGGATTTGTAGTAAACTGTCAACCCTGGAGGCCTTTGGTTGGAGGGCAGAGTCCCTGGGACTTGTTCAAGCAGGTACTTCTAGCTTTGCTTCTGGTTGGAGTTTTCAAACACTGGTCTTATGTCAGGAAATGGTATTTTCCTTTTCCATAACAAGGATGGCATGCAGTCATGAGCTCAGTAGTTTTGCATTTATGCAGGAATGAAAATGCCAGGACTTGGGGAACAGAGGGAGCCAGATGAGGTCTCATTTGTTCTAATATGTAACAAGGAAAATGTGATTGTATTTCCAAGTTCTATTCTCTCTGGGTAATTACATACAGTGTTATATTTTCCAAGATCAAAGGGTGACTCTTTGGATCTGTGTAGCAAATGAGTTACTGCACTTTGCAAGCAAACTCACTGCTGCCTGGGCTGTTGTAAGAGGGGGCACTTGGCTTCAGAAAGGTGATCCAGCAAACCCAATCAGGCACGAGGTGCCAATTTGAAACAAACTGATGGGCAGAAGGAGGGTTTGAGAACAGGACACAGGATGTAATCGTTGAGTGTAGAAATCCCAAGAAGGTAGATTTTCAGGAAATTTCAGCTTTAGTAGCTGTTTTCTTATATAAAGGTAGGACCATCAACAGCCCTAATCCTCCACCCTAATGTAGCAGCCAAGAGAAGGTGTTCTGTCACAGATATTTGCAGAATAGTTTGGAAGGAAGTGTTGTTCCTGAAATCCCAGTAATTGCGTGCATCTGTCACTAACAAATGGGAAATGGAAATAGCTCAAGAAATAGACTTACACTTGCTGAAGTTAGTGCTTGCAAGGCTAAACCTGAAGCAATTTTAGGTATGAGTATGAAGATTCTGCAATGAGTGTATCGATCCTGATAGGGAAGAGAGACAAATTCAGCTCAGATGAATGAAAGATATGTATATGTGTGTGATGGGTGTATGGGAAGGTGTATTCTTGTGCTCCAAGCCTGCCAGGTAAGTTACTAAGACAGACATCATTATGTTCATTTGACCAGTAAGGGAAATGATGCCCACAAAAGTTAGTAAACTTCTTCTGGTCATAAAGGACTGAATCCATGTCTGTAGGATTTGGGGAATGGGGTTTGGGCAGCTTAGATGCTGGTTAGGGAAAGAGGCTGTCCAGATATCTAAGAAAGACAAAGAAAATAAAATCAGAGTAGGCATGTTCTTTGACTTCTCTTGCCATAATGGAGATCAGCAAATATTAGTATTTCTTGAACTCTGTGCTCTAATTGTTATTGAATTTGTAGTATTTCATGAAATGTGAAGAAGTATCCTGCAGAAGGTCTTCTGGGCTCAAAGAAATTTGGGTTAAGCTGAACATGGTGGTGGGGGGTACATGCCTGTAATCTGAATGATTTGGGAGGCTGAGGCAGGAGGATCACAAGTTTAGCAACATAGTGAGGCCCGAAGTAACTTAGCAAGGCTCTATCTAAAAAAAAAAAAAAAAGGGCTGGGGATGTGGCTCAGTGGTTAACTGCCCTCTGGTTTCAATCCCTGGTTACCCGCCCCCCCCCCAAAAAAAAAAATATTAAATTGTTTGAGTTAAAAACTCATCTATTAACTAGAGGACTTTTACAACCCTTTAGTAGGCTCTGATGCATGGTGAAGAGGAGGTAGGTATGTTCTGTTTCCTAAATTTATTTGAACTTGCCAACCTCCCTTTTTAGTTGATGGTCTCAATGTCTGTGGCTTGCTCTATCTATCTATCTATCTATCTATCTATCTATCTATCTATCTATCTATCTATCTAGGTTTCCTTCATTTAGTGAATTGTATATGCAGTTCATTCTACAGAATGGGTTTAGGCTTTTTATTTTTATTTTTCTTGAAAATATTCTTCATTGTAAGAGCTTCTACAATGTTTGGCAGTTCAGAACTTTGTTCATGGTGCATGCAGAGTGAAAGGGGAAAGGGCAGGGAAAAGGACCTGACTCTGGGGGTCAGCCGTTTTAACTACATAGGAAGAGGATTCATAACCTGAAGAAAGAATATGCTAGCTAGAGAAAACGAGAGAACTGAGAACTGGTAGCAATCCAGATAACGAAGATATCAAAAGGCAAGTTAGGAGACACAGAATTCTTGCAGCAAAGTGCGCGCACACACACACAAACACACACACACACACACGAAAGAGGAGAGAAGGTGAGACTTTTCTGTCATGATCTTGTATTCCTTTGTAAAAGAACCAGGTGTAAACTGCTTCTCTCTGGGGACTCTACATAAGTTATTGCCCAGTAAAAGTACAGTTAAGTACGATGGGGCTTTGCAACCCAGCAGATCTGCATTCAAAGCCTGTCCATCGATTCCTGGTTTGTGACTTTGAATGAATTCCTTCAACTCCCATCTCATAGTGAGAGGGGTTAGTGAGGTACTGCATCTAAGCTCATCACCTTTCTCCTTACGGTGGAGAGACCCAGGGACAATTCTCAGCTTTCTGCAGTCTTTCCTTTCATGAGACCCTCTCATCTGTCATGCATTTTGCCTCACTTGCCTCTTTGCCGTCTACCATCTGGCCTCATCACCTCCTCCAAATTTCTTCCTTTCTCTATTTTGGGCTCAGGGCTGTTTAAACCTTTAGGATTCCAGATAACTGCTTTCCTGATAACTGGGGCTCTGAGAATGAATTGTTTCTGGCCTGGAGTTGGAATCTGAGTGACAGGAGCCATTCCCCACACTATAGGGCACCATCTCCTGGTGGTTTTCTCACAGACTGGAGGAAGGTAGCCCAAAGTTCCTCTGGGAATTGGTGGCTGCTTGTCCTGATAGGTCTGTTTCGCTTTGCAACATTATATTCTGCTAAACAGATTTTAGGAGATATTTTAAATCCAAAGTGATAGACCCATCGGCAGTGTGATATTGGGGAACTTTTTAATGTTTTTTTTTCCTGTTTGAATCTATTTGTTATATACTCTCTTTGAAAATGTGAAATCTTCCATTGTATAATTCTTTTCTATCATTATGCTACTTAAAGTTCTCTGTCTGTTACATCCAAGCGGAAAACAAGCTGAAGGTCTGAAATGGCTGTCAGCTTTGGAATTCGGGACAGATGACTTTCATCTATCCAAATGAACAATGGATTATTTAGAAGTGTTGCTAATAGGTTAACCTTGAAGAACATTGTGGCTTAAAAAATATTGGATGAATAAATTTTGAAGATTTATTATTTTCCTTCTGATTTATAAATATAAAATATGCTCATTGTAAAAACTAGAAATGCAGCGGAGAATTACCATCAAAATTCAATTATGGCATGTTTTGTAAGTCAATCTCAGTCTACCCTTTCCCCATACACTAACAGGTTGTTAGACCGCATACATAGTTTGGTTTTGTCTATTTAACATAGTTTGAAGAATTTCTTACTTCATGAAAAAAAGACATCTTCCATTCATGATTTTAATAGTTATTTTACCACATAGATGTACAATAGATTATTTAATCTATTTTTAATGGCTTTGCACCCTTTTTGTTGGATATTTAGGTTGCTGTTGATGTTTGATTTATTTTTTTGGTATTATAACTATTAGTGATGTGATGAACATCATTGTACACATATTTCTGTGTATATCTCTAATTATTCCCTTATTTTCTAAAGAGTATGACCTGAGTAAATGCACTGGTTGGATCTGTGGTTCCAAATGCCTCTCCGGAAATGCAACACTGATTTGCATCCCTGTTTGAGATTAATGGCTCCTTTTCTATGCTTCACTAACTTGGGTCCTAAACAACACAGAGCTCAGCAAAAACAAACAAATCACTTTTGCTGGTTTGATGTGTGAACTGTGTCATCTCATTTTTGGGTTATGTTCCATTTCTTTGACTTCACATGAAGCTTGACTATTTAATGTAGCATTTATTTTTCTTTGATTTTCTTGTTTTATAAATTGGCTTATTTGTGGCCTTTGCCCATTTGTCAATTGAGGTGTTCATGATGATGTAGCAGTTCCCTTTCTTTCTTCTCATATGTGAAACACATTAACCTTTTACTGGGTGTATTAGGTGACCCACATTTTTCCTACTTTGTCAGTAGTCTTTCAATTTTGTTTATGGTACTTTTTGATGTTCCGAAGTTTAAGACTCCTGTGTTGTAAAATTAATCAAACTTTTCATGTGTTGTTTATTTGCTGTTATGATTAGAAAGACATTCATTCATTCATTTCTTTTTTCTTCAGTGGTTAAGTTTCTTAGATTTAATAAATGATCCTTTGGAATTTATTTTAGTATGTAGTATTTAGTATGTGGCAAAATTATTTTCTATTTTATTATTATTATCATTATAATTATTAAAATTATTATTTATTTTAGTATGTGGTATTTTAGTATGTGGTAAAATAATTTTAGTATGAGGTAGGGATCTAGTTTGTTATTTTTAAATGTTCAAACACTTGTCTTAGTGTTACTTATTAAATAAAATTCCTCTATGGCACTGTTTTCAAATGCTTCTCTTCTCATGTAAATGGTATTTATAGGTGCATGTTAATTTTGAAGCTGTTGATCTTCCCATACCCCTGCTATTGGTGTGTTTTAATTATTCTTTAGTGTCACGTGTATAAGGCTGGATATTAAAATGGCATTTTCTTTTTTTTTTTTTTAAGACACTTTGCTCTCTTAATTCTTATGATGAAATATATTTATTTTGGTAAATTCCCCAACCATTTCTTGGCAATTTTAACTAGAATTCCATTAAAATGTAAAAATACAGCTGGAGGTGTGGCTCAGAGTAGAGTGTTTGCCTCACATGCAGAATTGGGTTTGAACCCTTTGGCACTGAAGAAAAAAAAAAAGAAAAGCAAAATAACTTTTCAGTTAATCTCATGAATATTTAGAGTATAAATTTCTGCTATTAAAGCTTTTTATTTTCACAGAAAAATTGAGTAATTTTTGTTATGTAATTTTTGTCTTCACATATCTTGATAAATAGAATATGAGATGCTGTACATTGTTGCTATTATAAGTGATTTTTCCCCCAGATTCCATTCACAGGTTTGTTTTCTGGTACATAAATGGCTGATGGCTTATGCATATTTATCTTGTAATTATCCAACTTACTAAGCTCTCTTATTTGTTCTATAGGCTTTTGTTGTTGTTTATCTTTGAACATAATGACATTTACACAGATATATTTTTATATGCAATATGTATCATGTATATATATATTTATCTATGATACTTTATTTTCTTATTTAAAATTTTTTATTATGGTGATATTTAGAAATTCCCAAACAGTGGCACAATAGTGGCAATCTTGGTAGGCATTCTTTTCTTGCTCCTGAATTTAATGGAAATGCCTCTAAACTGAATCATGAAGAATAATAACTGGTCTTGGTTTGAGGTATATAATTTTTGTCACATGAAAGAAATATGCTTTAATTTTTAGTTTAACTAAGAGGGTTTTTCTTCCTACCATGAATAGGATATTAATTTGGTCAAACACGTTCCCTGCTTCTGTCCAGGTAATAATTTAATTGATCTTTCTATAACTTATTGATGTACCAAAATACTATAATAATATATTTAAAATATTAATCATTCCTTGTATTCATGGACTGTAGTCATGTTGCATATTTATTATGGATTCAGTTTTGGATATGGATATGGATATATTATGGATTCAGTTTTACAAATCATTGCATTTGTATTTGCAACTGATTTATGGTTTTCTTTAGTCTTTTATTCCTTTCTCTCTTTTAAAAGGAGGTTAAAATATTTCTTTCATAAGAGACTTGAAGGAACTTCTCTGAAAAGTTATCTGTACTCATTACCTTTCTTGGACTTAATTCTTTAGCAACATTTTTCATTTTTCCCTGTCTGTGAAACTTTTCAGTTTTTCTTCCTAATTTAATCTTGGATCAGTTTTGCTCTTTATATTTGCTTTTCAAAGTTTCCTATTCCTTTAAGACTTCTAATTTCAGATATCTGGATTTTTTTTTGTAATTTTTTTAAATGTCATTTTTTAATTGTTGTTTGTTTGTTTATTTATTTATTTTTATGTGGTGGTGGGGATTGAACTCAGGGACTCATGCATGCTAGGCAGGTGCTTTACCACTGAGTTATTTCCCCAGCTAGATACCTGGACTTTTAAAAAATAAAATTCTCTATTGAATTTATTCTTTGTCTCTTTCTTTTTACTTTTCTCCATAGTTCTAATATTATGCTTTATTTCTCTTCTTTTACATATTTTATATTTTTATTTCTCTATAAAAGTCTCCTAACAGAAGAATTGACAGCATCTTCATGCTACTTTTATAGGCTTTTAGTATGTGGTATTACATTCCAGTTTACCTCTTCCTAGCTAGGTAAATTTAAAGATAATTTTTTTATTTTTAATAAAACTAACCCCCACCAAATGGAAAAGTAGTTTATAATGACTCGTGCAAAATATTCTAGATTGAAGATGATTCCTATAATCCAAGTGCAAGTAAATAACAATAAAGCAAAACCAAACTAACTGAAACGTAAGAACACTACACTTCTCTTACTCCTACTGTAAGTTTCAGTCACACTAAGAGGTCAAAGAAATGGTGATGAAAAGACATGTCACTAGACATGTATAGATAGCACCTGGAAATGCTGTCTCCAGGGACTGGGGAACCTCACTGTCCCAAAGCCTTTCAGAGTGGTTATGATTTGGTTCTGGAATGTCCCCCAGGGGCTCATGTGTTAAGATTTGGTCCTCAGTGCAATGATGCTCAGAGCTGAGCCTTTTTAGAAGTATTTGGATCATGAGGGGGCTAAGCTCATCAACAGATTAATCCATTGATGGATATTCAGCTAAATGGACTCTTGGGGAATGGTGGAAAGTGTGGGTAGTGGAGACTATTGGAGGGAGTAGGTCACTGAGGGCCTGACCTGGAATGGGATCTGTCTCTCTACCTTCTGCCAGCCATGAGGCGAGCAGCTTCCTCCACCACACACTCCCATAACCATGAAGTCCAGGACAGTGGAGCCAGCTGACCATGAACTGAAACCTGTGAAACTGTGAGCCCAAATAAATCTTTTATCTTTTGTTTTTCTCAGGTATTGTGTCACAGGGATGAAAAGCTGGTTAACACAAGAACTAAGCACATATCACCTGACAAGAAGAGTAGGTCATTTTTTTCCCATGTTGAAGTCATAGGGATATTTAATCCAAATGCATTAAAATATATAACTTGTTTTGAAATTCCCTTTACTGCAATAAAAAAAAAAAGTTTTACACCATGGGGGATATAGTGTCCTTTCTTTCATGGTAAAAGACATTGAAATTATACTCAGAAAATCACATCATGACAAACTAAAAGGGCATTCCTTTGTCAGCAAAAGGTAGTTGAAGACAGGTAACATCCATGGTTATATATTTGAAGAAACAAGTTTTAGAACAAATGCTTTAATATTAAGGAGTGGCTATATAAGTACAGATGCCTATAAGGTATTTAGAGTGTTTACTGGATGACCTTTCAGTAATTACAAGCACAAAGTGTGTGTGTGTGTGTGTGTGTGTGTGTGTGTGTGCAGCCGCTCTAATACATGTTCCAATTGTACTGGAGAAGGCAGTTTTTCACAAACAGTACATTGTTTCTTTAGTAACAATTTTTTAAACCCTACTGTTTCATGGGGGAGAAGAGTAGAAAACTCGCATACATGGGGCTACAGATGGAGCAGCTATACGTCATGGAATAAAAGGGGTCTTGGGGCAATCAAGGTTGTGTCTTAGGGGAGATTTATCTGTCTTCATGGGGAAAGAAATGTACCAACTAAGTTGAAGCCAGAAGTGTTACTGATATAGTTAAAAAAGTGGTAGAATATTCATAACACACCAAGGGGAGACTGATGCTGAATATTATTTGTATCTCATGGGGAGGGTTGGTTGTCTCATGACAAAATATTTCAAAGATTCCTCGAACTTAAAGATAAGCAAAGCACATTTTTTTTCTTCCTCATACAGAAAGATAAGCAATCCAAATTTGATGATTTTTTTTTTCTTCCAAGCAGACATTTTCGAAGAAACAAACACATTTAATCTGTCCCTTCAAGGTAAAGGTAATGTTTTAACAACAAGTGAGAATCTGCCTTTTGACAGAAACTTGTGCTCAGGAAAGAGCATTTCAAAAACAGATGTCTGGAATGTTTCATTCTTACACAGTTTTGTTGCTGAAAACAATGTACATCACTTATGATCTCTCTCCCACATGCATACCCAAAAATCTTGGAATAAAAATATGTCTAACTTATTTAAAAAACTGTTCAAAGATTTTTGTTGCTTTTGAGCTTATTTGGTTAAAAATTATCAAAACACATTACCTTTCAATTATTTGGCATGAATAACTGATTGACAGCTGGGATGATGGGAATTTACTAACAGAATTTCAGCAAAAAAAAAATGTTTTGCATAATGGATTCAGAAAGTGCAGCCAATGGTGTGATTCTTCTATGTGATTCTGCAGGTTTTTGTAAGTATATTTTGGAAAATGGAGTTCATTAAAACTAACTACTGACATGTATTGAATTTAGAACGTGATTCTTGGAATGGTGTAATGGAGATATTTAAAAACGAACGAAGGGTATGTAGCCCCATTGCCTTCTCAAGATTATTTTCTTCAAAGCAAGGTCGTGGAGAACACTGAAGCTTGCAGGATGGATGGTCCAAACCTTGCCTTCTCAGTGTCTTTTGTTGCCCCTACCACAGCTACTCTTGAGATACAGTTTGAGAACCACTATTTCACAGCCTTATTTATTTTATGTGTGGTCTTTTAAAGGCTGTAAGTGGCATAGAGTTTAGTACAGTGTAATAGAGTGACGCTCTTTGGAGTCTACAGATTTTGCTTGATTATAGTTATTTGTTACATTACATGGTACATAAGAATTTTTTTAAAAAATATGAGAATATGATTGTAGAATATGCTTTCATCAAAGGCAAAATAATCCTGTTTTCTCAGCTTAACAATTTTTGTTGGCTTGAAATTTACTTGGAATAAAAGTAGAGGCACTTGTTGGAATAAATGCTATGTTTCCACTTTCGTTGGCTGGGTTGGCTTTGTCTGATATTTTATTGTTCACTTTGCAGTGTTATACTCTGTTTTGGGGTTCTGGGAAATGGCTTGTGACTGCACATTCCTTCTACTGCTCATTTGGTAGTCTTTTCACTTTACGATGATAACTTAACATTTATATTTATTATCAGCTGCATTTCCAATGTCACTCTTTTCACCTTGTTTTCTTGCCTTGCCAAAAAACAACCCACTTCCAACTCTTTGCTACTGTTTTCATGGGATTTATTTATTTCTCTAGTAGTAGTTTACAGTTTCTACAACTGTTTTGGGCTCCACAAATACATGTATTTAATTAAAACATCTCATTATAGTTTGTTTTAATTATTCACATCAAAAATTAAATATCAGGAAAAACACATTTACTGTTCTTCTTTTTGTGGTACTAGAAATTGAACCCAGGACCTTGTGCATGCAAGGCAAGCACTCTACCAACTGAGCTATATCCCCTACCTACTGTCTCTTTAGTTTCATGCTCCTCAGAAACTTTTTGATTAAGATAATTCTTTTGATTTTGTTTCATTTTTATCTTCAGTTCTAGAATAAATTTTGGTATTACTTTGAGCCACATTTATAGCAAATATTCAGATAAGTATTTACTTACATTATTTCATTGCTATCTACTGATTTTTTTAAAACATAGTTTCTCTTCTTTTGAATTTCTGAGTTTTATTTTTATTTGATTGGCTCCAATTCATTGAAAACAAGCCTTTGCCAAGGATATACCAATCATCAGGTTGTGGTTGGAAGGAAAAGTCTTTATCTAGCTTAGTATTCTTTTTTAGGCCTTTGTTCAGTACCTTCATGTTTATAGAATTATTTCTTTATTCTTATAATTTTGAAAGTCGAAAGAATTCAGTATGTGCCATTCCTTTTCATTAATTATGCTTGATTTTTAGAGAGTGACTTTAATCTGAGATCTCATAAGAGATTACGTCTCACCAGAAACATTTTCTCTTGTTATATCTGTGATAAAAATTTTTTTTCAATTTATTATGGTCCCTTTTAGGTGCATTGTTGATGTCTATGTGGCTCTTCATTTCATAACGTCTATAATTTTTACCTTTTTATTTCTTTGCTCTTCCCAGAATGAAGGGGCTGGTGGGTGGGCTTTTGAGTCCTCCCTCCTCTTTTCCAGCTTTCTTTTCTGTAATCTCCAAAGTGATATTAAATTCAAATATAATTTATTAGCTTTATCTTCTCCTTCTCCCTTAACCAGGTTGCTCTTTATCCTTATCTCTTGGTTTATAGGCTCCATGTTTTTCCTTAAATATTTCAAAGAATAACCAAAGTATAGGGTTTCAAAAAAATATTTTTAAACATACTTAAAAATTTTACCATCCTCAACTTTGGGTGCTATATTCTCTTTTGTGCACGAGTATTTTTATTGTTTGAATTTCTCTTTGGAATTTGTCTTTGGGGCAGGGTGTCCCCTCCTTCCCTTTATCTGGAAGCTGGGACTTGGTTTTTTGGGTGTTCTTTCTTGGGATGTCAATGAGGCATACACAATTCATTTGAAGAGGCAGTGACAGTAGCAGGGGTGTTCAGGGGTAGTGATGTTGGTGTTCAGCAGGTGTGGCCAGGTGTCCTGCTCAGGATACTTACGTTAGGTTGTTGGGTTGTATGGTCATTTGTCATTTCCTTCACTGCTCAGTATATGCTCTTGGGGGAGCTGATTTACTTGGGCTTTTGAAACTAAATCTGCTGATTCCAAAACGTGGGCCAGTGGAGCACCCACTGGTTGTTAGCAGTGGTGACAACCATGGATGACTTCCAGGGAGAGGAAACAGTGGTGCTGGGGCAACTACTGGGGTGTTGTCACTTGGGTCACTTGGGAATGGATGGGGTGGTGCTTTGCCACCCAGTGCTCAGCCTCTGGGGCAGGTGTGCTATCTCCCCAGTTTCATTCTATGTGAGGACTTCACATGTTTCTGTTGGTACCTCTTCTTGATCCTGACGATTTTCTGAGCCCAGCTTTCCAGTTTTTCTGTCAATTCAGGGATTTTCAAATATGCTGTTAGTAAATTTATTTTCACTGAAATCATCCAGAAGCAATTTGTCTAGTATTTAAGATAGAGCCTGCTTGAAGCATTCTGCATCCTAGTCTTTAGATCTCTAAATTTGCTTTTTTAATTTTTTTTATTTTTGCTCCTTGCCAATCCATATCCTCTAGCCACCTCCTAAGTTTATGTTCCAAGTTTTGCTTGGATAATCACATTTGCTTCCCAGTGAATGCAACTAGGATCCCTGACCAATAATCATATATTTTTGTATAGACTCTGATGTTTTCTAGGTTTACTTAGAAGGTAAAAGGTCTATTCGGGGCTAGCATTTCCTCCTTAGCTGGCAGATCAATTTACTTTGATTATTTCACACTTATTTTGCTGCTATTAGAATCATCATCTTGGATCTTAAGCTATTGAATACCTGACCTGTATAGCTCTCACCCACATTTTTTTTTTTGGGGGGGGTGTTCATGGATTATGTATTTGATATAAATCTGTTGTATTAAAAGAATCCTTTTGGTTCTGTTTCCTTGTTATTTATTGGAAAAGAGAGATTCCCCCCACCCCATAATATGAGATGGTAGCTTTGAGTCTAGAAAATAGGAATGATGATCTCAAATTCACCTTTTGCATTCTCTACCTGGCTCCAAGCCCATCTGTGTCCTGCCACTGAGCTCTTTAAAAGCCAGCCAGTGACCACTGCTGACCTCTTTGCCATGGGTAGAGATTTAACACCGATCCACTGATACCTCTGGTTCATGTGGCTGGGAATTAGTATTGTTGAATTCAATTGCGTAGAACTCTCTAGGGGAAGAAAGAAAAAAAGAACTATGCATTAGAGATGAAGGCTGCTATTCACGTCTTGCAGCAAGTAACCCTTTCCCTGTTTGATTGTGGCTTCGGTAGGGTCAGAAAAAGCCTCTACTGTTTAAGAAAGGTGTATGCAATAGGCATGGGGGTAGGCAGAAGTCTTTCTTTCTCTTTTTTTTGGCTACTGGACAATCTTTTGCACACCTGGTAGATGTCTACTTACATTGCAATTTCAATTACTGTCGAATTTTACAAATCTTTATGGTGTGTATTTTTAGGAATAGTTAATAAAAAGGCAGAATAGAGTATTAGATATGTCAACCTTTCTATTGGCATAATCTGTTCTATATTGCAGGGAGAAATTTTAAGCATTTTTGAGAGCCCAGTACTGCTAACTTTAAAACAGAGCTTACAATAGTGCCTCATAGTAGAATATGAAAGTTTTTATTATTAGGGCATTGCCTTCGGTGGAAAAAAACAAAGTTGGATCTTTATTTCACTCTTGATATCAAAATAAAAATTTCATATATGTTGAATACTAAAACTTAAAAAATGGAAAAAAGAACTAGAAGGAAATATGAAATAAAACTTTTATAATCTTAAAAATAGGAAAGATGATTGAAAGGACTTCACAAAATCTAGAAGTCTTACAATGAAAGTTTCATAAATATGACTTTATAAAAATGGAATGATTCTTCTTAGTAAAGTTTCATAACATGGTCAGAAGACAAATGAAAAGCTAGAAAAATATTTGCAACATGTGACACATTCTATAATATATAAAGAGTATTTATAAAAAAATAAGAATATAAATATACCTTCCTTAGCAAACAAAGACCATGAAAGACAGATTATAAAAATATAAAAAAGTTACCTTTAAATTTGTAGGAAGCTTGGTGCAGTGGTACAAATCTGTAATCCCAGCATCTCAGGAGACTGAGGCAGGAGGATCACGAGTTCAAAGACAATCTCAGAAACTTGGAAAGGTCCTAAGCAACTTAGTGAGACCCTGTTTCAAAAAATAAAGAAAGAAAAGAAAAGAAAGAAAAAGGCTGGGGATGTGGCTCAGTGGTTAATGCCCATGAGTTCAATCCCTAGTACCCCCCCCCAAAAAAAAAAATTAAAGGAAAAATACTCAATTTCATTCATTATGTAAAAAACATAAATTTAAACCAATGAGTCGTATACCTGCACAGACTGATGAAGTACAACAGGCTTTACACTAATACTGAAGTTACTTAGCTGTTTGTATGATGTAGGGACAAGTACTACACAGTGCACAGCATCATCATCTCATCAGGAGACCAGGCAGCTTCTCAGGTTGGTCGCTTCTTTTCCCCCCTCACCAACACAGGGCAGGCATGGATGTCACAGACAAGTAGCAAGTTGTGTGAGTTACCCTGACACCCTTTTATGCCCTTGTATTCATGGTTGTTTGAGACCTTTATGCCAGCCCACTTTTACCCGAGACCAGGAGCACTCCTACACTGCAACTCAGGCAGACATAGACTTCCCAAGTTTTCTAAACTTTGTACTTCTTGATAAGACAGATTCTGAGGTTCTGGGTCAGCCCCTGTCTGAGGCTAATCTTTTCCTCCCTGACTGTAACATTGATTGGCAAAGAGTGAAAAGTGCCGTAGCACACTGCTGGGTGAAGGTGGGGGGGAAGTGTCACTCATACCTAGTTGGTGGGGGGCTTGGGAGGGCAGCTGGAGCAGACCTATCAAAAAGTCCAGTGTACATTTCCTTTAACAGTACACTCAACTGAGGAATTTGCCCTATGGATAGACCCAAAAGAAAGAGTAAGACATTTATTACAGCCCTGATTATACTACCAGAATGATGGAAACAACCTAAAAGTTCATCCATAGGGGTTTAATGAAATAAAATGTTACATCCATTTACAAAAATACTATAGAGCCATTTCAAAATGAGAGGCAGATCTCGACACACAGAGATGGAACAATTTCAGGGCTACATTAAGTGGAAAAAGCAAGGAATGGATCAGTGTACGCAGACATCAACAGTTGTGAGCAAAGAAATGCATATGCCAAAATCATGTCTTTGCCTAGCTTACCTCTGGAAATGCCAGCAAGAAACTAGTAATGCTGTTTTTAATGGGACAATTAGGGAGAGAAACAGGTTCACATGTTTTCTTTGCAGCCTGAACTCTTTGTTTTAATACACATGTATTAATATTCAAAATAAAAAATTACAAATACGCAGATAGAAAAAAGAGCTATTGGATTAGAGTTATTATGACTGATAAAAATCTCATTAGTCTTTGAATGAAGTAAGATGTTTAACTCATTAAAGAATAGAAGTCTGGTGGGAGTGCAAATTGGTGCAGCCAATATGGAAAGCAGTATGGAAATTTCTTGGGAAATTGGGAATGGAACCACTATTTGACCCAGCTATCCCTCTCCTTGGTCTATACCAAGGACTTAAACACAGAATACTACAGGACACAGCCACATCAATGTGCATAGCAACACAATTCACAATAGCTAAACTGTGGAACCAAACTAGATGCCCTTCAATAGATGAATGGATTTAAAAATGTGGCATATATACATAATGGAATATTACTCAGCAATAAGAGAGAATAAAATTATGGATTTGCATCTAAATGGATGGAGTTAGAGGAGATAATGCTAAGTGAAGTTAGCTAATCCCAAAAAACCAAATGCTGAATGTTTTCTTTGATATAAGGAGGCTGATTCATGGTGGGATAGGGAATAGGAACATGGGAGGAATAGATGAACTCTAGATAGGGTAGAGGGGTTGGAGGGGAAGGAAGGGGGCATGGGGTTATTAATAATGGTGGAATGTGATGATATCCAAAGTACAAGTATGAAGACATGAATTGGTGTGAATATACTGTGTATACAACCAGAGATATGAAAATTGTGCTCTATATGTGTAATAAGAATTGAAATGCATTCTGCTGTCATATAAATAATAATAAAAAATAATAGAATAGTTATAAAACTGTGGTTAAAAAATAGAATGATTTTAATTCCCATCAGGTTGAATTATCATGACAGTGTTGGATACCAGAGTTCTATGATGGAAATGCCAGTAAGTTTATATTTTGGGTGTACAAAAATACAGAATCAATAATCATTTTCTTGATTCCTTTCTTCACTTTTCCCACAAAACCTATTGTCAGGAGTTTCTGAATGGCCACATGCTGTCACCACATTCCAACCTTACCTTGTTTGATCTCTAGCTTCCTTTTGAGGGGTTATTATTGAGTATGATTTTTTTCCCCTTAAAACAATCTCCATTCCTTAGCTTTCATGACACAATTTCAGAATCTCCTACCTTATTAATTCTTCATTCTCTGATTCTTTGATTTCTGCCTTTGAAACATTTCTAGAATCTCTCTACTTCTCTTTACTCCAAGGCAATTGCTTCAAGTTCTGTCCCAGTCCTTCTTTGCCTCCCACATCTATATTCCTGGTCTCCCCTGCTTAAGTTCAGTTCTATAAGGACACACACACCCTTGGGGGTCTGAAACTTTCTTTGATTCCTTTAGGAGGTTAACATCTATATTCCAAGTGGTGGCCCAGAGCCTTCCTACTTTGGTCCTTAGCTTCATTTCACCCTCCTCCAAAGACACATTACTCAAGTCTTCTTTGTGGCAAGTGAAGAAACCCAGTTGGACGGGATTTACCCAAGATGGGAGCATCCCACAGCATCTCCTGGAAGGACTGGGCCTCCAGTGGGTCAGGGCTGCAGTGGCCTCAGGAACCCTTAGGATAGGTTGGGGCACCTCCACCTCTCATTTTTGCTCTTCCCTTGGGCTTAACTCCTTGCTTCTCTTTTCTGCAAATTGTTCTTCTCCATAGTTAGAAAAATGGACATCACCAGTTCCTAAGCTTTTTGTCTTATCATTTCCACCAATAAGTATTAATCATATCTTTCCATTCCAAGACTGAATCCCAGGAAATTGATGCAATGGCCCAGTTGGATCTAGGCAGGAGGACTCAGACAAGCTGTGGTAGCTTCCCTCCAGACCACTGGATAGCACCAGGGACTTACTGTTCCCAGGGAGCAGGCCTGGACTGCAATCCTACGCTCCAGAGTTTGTATGCCTCATCATTCAGCACCCAGTCTGTGCTTTTCGACATAACCTTCCTCCTGCTTATATCCTATCCTGCCTTACAAAATGTTGGCTTACAAATCTATCTGAAGCCGTAGATGGTGAACATTTCCTGGTGTCTATCTTCCAAGCCTGGCATTGTTATCATTTGGTGGAGGTCTGTTGAAGGAAGGAGAGGAGACCCTCTTAATCCAAGAGCACTGTTCTCAGGCCTGTTCTCCCTCCTCTTCCCTTCACCATTTGTGTGAATTTTCTCAGTGCATTAGAAGTGGGAGGCAGAGCTGGGGACTTGCTGTCCCTCTGTAGGACTGACAGATCTGAGGGGCCAGATCTCTCTAATCCCTGTGTGTCAAAAACAGTGAACACTGTCCTCCCAGTTAAGGGAGGTGGTGGAATGAAGATGCCGAACAGAAGCGTGACTCTCCTGGGAAGCGCTGAGCGCATCTGAAACCTTCAGAACTGCTCCAGCTTTTCCCCCTTTGGGACCTGGTTTCTATTAAAGTTACACCCAGTTCCCATGAATTAGGCCTGGGAGAGAAGAATTTCCTTCTCATCTGTCACAGGGAAGATTTAATGCTAAACGTGCAGCCAGCTTAGCTGCCGCTTTTGCCAGCCTGTCCTTCAATCTTGGTTATGGGGGCTCCCCCCCCACCCGCCCCAGGGAAGAATACCTCCTTCGGAGAGCATTCTATGATGCTTTGTTTGGGCCATCAATTCGGCTGCCTGGCATTTAGATACTTCTAAGTTCTGGCTCAGGTGTCCTTCTATCTTTAAATTTATCACACTTTGGAGACTAAAGAGAATTACAGAAATAGGATCCTATGCACATATTCAATTATTGCCCTAAGCAAGATTCCCTGGGGGATATGATTGAGAAAAGCTGAGGAACAGGGTGACATTCACCTCCCAAAATGTCTTTTTGATTCCAGAGAAGTTTGGGTGGGAAGCAAAGTTTAGTGAGAGACATCCTGTTGCCTGAGCCTACACCTCAAGCTACATTTCTCCTCTGCTTCTTTTCTAGATACACTGAATTAGTCACATAATTTGTCCAATTTGACTTAAAATATATCTTTGGAATCCACCTCTTTGTGGCTCCAGCTCAAATTCTCCTTATTTAGAACGTAATAACAGCCCTACCGATTACCCACATCCAGCATTGATTTCTCCCCATCAGCTCAGCTCACTCTCTTAAAGTCCATAGAGTTAATTCCTAAACTACACAGGTCACTTTCCTCCTAAAAAATTATTTTTGCTTCCTCTGCACATGATTGAATGTCAGGGTCGAAGCAGTTATGCCTATCAGTGTACTTCTCAGAGTCTATATGGTTCTCTGGATTTCTGTGTGCCCAGGTGTGAAGTGCTGATGATGTCTTGGCATGGTGTATGCCTGGGTCTGAATCTTGGCATTCAAGTGCCCAGGTCCAGAAGAATAACTGCTGGTTTTGTTCCTGTGCTTCATATCTCTCTGTAAATGGATGCTTTAGATTTATTGATATGTACCAAGGTGGGTTCACCTGGTTGTTGGCATGTGAGTTTTTGTGCGTGCATATGTGTGCATTGGTGTGCCCATGTGAAATCCTGTGTATTCTTACCCTTTGCTGTTTCTCTGAGGCTGTCTCCCTGGGAGGGTGAGTGATTGCTGTCAATGGGGGAATGTTCCAATAATGAACAGTGTGAAAGAAATCATTTCACACTCCCCATAGAGTAGGCCATGTACTCTGTTCTTGGAGAGTGAGTGGTTGCTGAGATACTGAAAGTCAGCTCCTTCCCTCTCCTGCTATGATGCATCGACTGGTTGCTGGCTGTTTTTAACACAAGCAAGCTTCCCTTCCTTTCTAGGGTTCTTCCAAGTTTGGGAGCAGAGAGCTGGGCAGGACCTCATCTTTCTCTGAGATTTACTGTGTCTGGGAGAGCTTGGGGCAGCCCACGTGGGGGAGGACACAGTGCGCCCAGGTTCCCAGAGGAGAGATGAGGCGCTGTGTAGGATTTGAGGCAGGGAGCAGCTCTTTTTATTGCTATGGCTCTTCTTTCTTTAGGGCCATTTGTAACAGAGTGGAAAGCTTTATAGGAAAGTGTTATTTGAAAAGAATTTGCTGAGAGGAAGTGAGGAGTGAGCAAGCTCAAGTGGGGTACATCTGGACTCTGAGGAGTCCAAGAATTATAAGCATCAGGGAAGCAGGTCAGAGTCTGAATCTTAGGCCTTAGTTTATGCCTTCAGGGCCTCCTTGTCCTGGATTCGTCCTTAGGTGAGACGACTTGCTTCAATTCTCTAGCCCTCTTCCCTCCTCTGGTCTTGCCACCTTATTACCTCCTGAATCTCCTTCATGGCCACTGACAACCAAGCCATCTCACTATCTTGCTTGTAAGGAGGCTAGGTAAACCCTAAACAAAGAAAGCTCTTAACTTGTCAGACAATACAGCCCCAGGCTCAGCTTTGCCCACCTGGGCATTGTGAAGATGAGAAGAAGGAAGCCCTGGCAAGACAGTGTGTTGCTCTCCATCAGACAGAATATCAGCCGCAGAGCAGCAACCGTACTGCTCTCGTCTCCTGACTCCCCATTGAGTGTCCTTTCCATTACACAAAGGTCGTCTGGGATGACTTTGGGGTGTCAGATGACTTTTATTTTATTTAAAACCAGAAAATGACTCCCACTTTCGGGGGCCATCAGAGTGAAGTGGAAACTCAGGTAACGAGAGTTAGGAAAAGAGCTTGCGACAGTGGAATAGAGGACTTTCATCTGGAAGGAATGTTCCTGCCTTTGAAGAGGCAGTTGTAGGAAGGTTTGATGTAGGCCAGATGTGGAGAGTTCTGAGAATAGGCGGCATAGTGGCCAACTTAGACAGTCAGTTCAGTTCAGTTCAGCCATCATTTGCACAAGACCCTTCAGAGGCCAGGGGCTGAGAAGGTGTCAGGCACACAGAGAAGGTGAAGACACGGCCACGCCTTCAAGGAGCTCAAAGGCTGGTGGGGGAACCCGAAAGAAAAAGAAAATTGCCCCCAATGAAATTTAGTGTAAAAGCTTGAATGTCTGGGCTGGGGATGTAGCTCAAGAGTTGAACACTTGCTTAGCATGAGCAAGGCTCTGGGTTCAATTCCCAGCATTGCCAGGGGAAAAAAATAGCCCACAAAATTCAGATGTGAGGGTTGCTAAGGGAACAGGAAAGAAGATGTATTACATCTGCCAGGACTCAGAGGATGCACAGATGCAAATACAATGCATGGTGTATGGGGACCTACATAACATGGGTCTAGGTGGAAATTAAAATGCAAGATGGGGGTGGGTAGGAAAAAGATAATATGATAGTTTTCAGAAAACCAGAGGACATGGGGCGTCCGAGGCTAAAATAAAGTGCTCAAACACAGGAATCCATTCAAAATTTAAAGCAGCATGGTAAACATAGCATATTTGTATTTGGTAAGTCCCTCTGGTACCATGTGCAGGGGGAGGTGTAGAAGAACAAGATCAAAAGTAGACATTCATGGGGAGTTGGTGGCAATCCTCAGGTAAGAGAGGAGGAGATCTTGAACTAGGGCAGCAGATAAGAGATGGATTTGAAAGTATGTAAGAGGTAAAAGAAAAATATGGTAATAGCTTGGCTGCAGGGAAGGAGGAATGTTTTAGTCTTATGTCTTGGTGGCCGTGTGAAAAGTGATGTTACCAGTTAAGGGAAGGAATATTGAGGAATCTGAGGAATGGGGGAATGTGGGGAGAGACAATGAGATGGAAAGTATGGTTGAGGGCTTTTGATACATCCAGATGAAGACTTCAAACAACCAGTGAGACAGGAAGCTTAGGAGAGAAGCCCAAACTAAATATTTGTAATATACAGCCAAGTAGAAGAATAAGTCACATAGAGGGGTGTGTAGTGTAGGAAGAGCAGTGGGTCAGAAAGAAAACTCTAGGAATCCCAGCCTTTAAGGGGCAGTTAGAGGAAGAGTTTTCCATAAACACAACAGAGGAGAAATAGTTGGAGAGGGACCAAGATAATCTGGGAAGAGTGCTGCTATAGATGCTAAAGCCAGGGTCAAGTTGGGGAAATGGAGATGCTGGAGTTAGAACAGTCACTCCTGCCAGGCACAGAGAAGAATTGAAGTAGGAGAAGGTCTGACCTAGAGAAAATGGTGGGGATGGAAGTCTGGTTAGGGGACGTTGAGGGATGGACGGGAGTTATGGTGTGCAGACTATGTTAGAGTATGTTTTAAGAGGTTTTGATGAGAAGAGGAGAGAAATGTTGCTAGAAGGGACAGTAAAAATGTGGGTGTTTTCTTGGTGGTGGGGGGAGGGTGAGAAGAACAGGCCTATCTGTAGGATAAACCAACAGCTTCCATTCCCATCACTGTATCTAGGCAGACAGGGCAGATGAAGGTTTGGGAATGGGGCAGTTGATGGAGGAATGACCTAGAAAATTCAGAGGATGGATGCACAGAGGGAACCTTTGGTCATGGACCAGAAAAGGTGGGAGGAAAGGAACCATTCTACATGGGGATCTAGGTCAATTTCCAAGCTATAGGCGCTAGGTGGTGAGAAAAATGATGACAGCCCTGGTCTTTCACCCAGTGTGCTTATCTTCAGTCTCTATTCTTTTCCTTTCATATAGTCTTCACTTTCTTAATGAAATAGGAGATGAAGTTTTATGCTGGGTGCACTCAAGGCTTGTGTAATCAGACCTGAGATAAATTAGGAAGATATGGATTGGAAATTAGGGAAAATGAATGTGAGTACTAACCACAGACAAGGCTGACCAGCAGAGCCAAGAATCCAATGATACCACTTACGTTTAATTGGCAGTGATAGAATGGTCTTAGTGCTGCAAGGTTTTCTTGCTCAGAATTCAAGTTCCCGGATACAGGATCCTAGTACATCGATTGTAACACTGAACCAGCACTGGGAATTTGATGGACAAAGGTAGGGGAATGACACAAATAGTAATGACTAAAATTTACTGAGTACATACTATGCTCCAGTCATACAGATCTAAGTTCTTTATTATATTGCTTTGTTTTGAAATTCTTGACTACTCTAGGAGTTTGTAATTAATATTAGATTCAGCCACTAGACGAGGGGACTATGGCCCAGGTAAGTAAAATTTGTCCAGAGTTTCATATGTCTAATGTGTTAGAGTTAGGATTGAAATTCTAGGGGAATGAACTGATTTAGGGAGTCAATGAAGAGATTATGCTGCATTTAGAAGAAAACAGGGCTAGGAACTTGCTGGTAGACCAGAAGAAAATGGAGGCTGAACTGAACTCTTGTCTTTCTGAAATCAAATACTTCCATGGGTATAGAAAAGAAGGCTGGAAGAGTAACTGGTTGTAGAAGTCAGATGCTGGGAATTGAGGAGGTCAAGGGACATAATGATAATGTGCTGTATCCAGTAAGGATGTTGAAATGTCTCAAGATGTTGGAGCTGAAGGGCAATAAATTAATAACTGGCCCCAAAAGAAATGAGATTATCTATGCTCAAGACTTGAATCATAGACTGGAGCTTGGTTTTCAAACATTGCTACCCTCTCTGTTATTTCTGCTCCATTCCATCTGGGCCAAGTCTTCTAAAATTGCTTTTCCCAAGTGCATCTTCTTCTTGCCAGGGAGAGGACTGGAATTCCATGTGAGGATCCCAGTTGCCATCTCCTCTAAAGAAGAGGTTGTGTTTTAGTGAGGGTCAGCATCTCATTTCCCGAGCTAGGGCACTCAGAGAAGTCACAAACCCACTGGAGAAAAAGGTGATCCCTGGTTTGATCTATTTGGCTTGATAGATGTATGAGAGAAAGGAGGGGAAAGAGAAAGAGAGAGGGGGGGAGTGTGCACACACATGCACTAGCTGTTGATAATGGCTGTTCTAAGGGGTGAAAGCAGTGTCTGTGTCTATAGGATTCAGTTTTCTATTCTTTAGACAGAGAAAGGCTCTGGGTTGGTCTATGGGGGAAACAGCATGGGAGACCTGGAAATCTGCATCTCTCTCCACACCAGGCTGAACAAGGGACGCCCTGAGGGACAGAGAACT
This sequence comes from Marmota monax, assembly GCF_021218885.2. Taxonomy (NCBI): domain Eukaryota; kingdom Metazoa; phylum Chordata; class Mammalia; order Rodentia; family Sciuridae; genus Marmota; species Marmota monax. The sequence continues at coordinate 3,956,336 of NW_026692881.1, forward strand.
GCTTGGAAGTGCTAGGGGGAAAGGCAAGGAAATGAGTCCTGGAGAGCCTCTGTGGGAAGGCCACCAATCCCACAGCTGGCCTGGCCAAAGAAATGGCCTAGAAATAGAAGTAAAAAAGGCTTAGGGAATTCTCTGACAGTTCTTCTATCTCTGAGGGAATCTTTGAGATTATTTTTATAACTTTTATAGAGCCACCACTCCCATGATTTATTCCCTAAGCAGTGCTGTGGTTAAAAGAACACAGCGTATACAACCCGAAGTAATTTCAAACCAATTTACGTTCTTTGCTTGTACCTCTGTAGGCCCATGAAGGGAGAGTGTAGTCTTCGGCACAGCTTTTTAAATTATTCTTTTCTCCTGTCTCTTATTCTCTCCTCCCTGTAGCTGCTCCCCAGGACTTGGTTCTCAAAGTCCCCTGAATGCAGCTCTGACCTCTCACCCCATGGGCTTTTCCACAGTCTCGATCTTTCCCTCTCCACTCTATCCTCTTAGCAGCAATGACAGTGACTTCCAAGCGAACAAGCTAAAGAAACTGCATCAGGCCAGGCTGGAAAGCTGCTGCAGTGAGCACGGGAAGGGCGTGGCCCACGCTGGGGACACAGTGATATAAATATTTTTATTGCATCACTTTTGCCTAAACAATATTATGGGCTCCAAAAAGAGATGCTCAATCACTCAGTGGTCCCCTGAGGATTCCTGCTGCTCATATTCCCATGCCTCTCCTTTCCACATGACCTTCTTCCACTCTCAGGGTGTGTTAGCACTTTGGGAGCTTCCGGGTGCCTGGCTGAGTTTACTCAAACCTCAGGACCAGGGAACAAGGAAACTCATAATAATCCTGACATGAAGCTTTTAATCCCCTTCCCCTCTAAGCTCAATGAAAAGAGAAATAGGGGCCCTGAGAACAAGCAACCACCTGACCCTTCTGGTAGCCATAACCACAGCAAGCGTGGGATGCTTTCCACACATGATCATTTCACACTTACTCTGTGACATGCCAGGTGGGAAGCACCCAGTGCCTTCAGGATTTCAGTTTGTGACCTATCTTCCGACTTGGAAGGACAGTACAAGCAGAGTCTTCAACCAGTGTTGGCAGAGGACCAGCTTGTTTTCTGCTGGAACTGTGCCTGTCTGAGCTCCATGTCACTGGTGTGAAACCAGTTTTCCCTCTCTCTTTTAAATGTATTTTTAAATTATTTTAATGGGGGGGGTACAACGTGACATGTTGGTACATTTTGGTACATGTATTCATTGACCAACTCCAAATACTTTGTTTATTGCTTTGTGTGAGTCTCTGTGTATATGTGTTTGTGTGCATGCACTTGGGATTGAATCTGGGACCTTGAGCATTCTAAGCACTGAGCTACATCCTCAACCCCACTCATGTTACTTTGGTTATTCATCATCTCAAACATTTTTTTCTTTGTGATGAGAACATTCATGCTCCTCTGAGTTATTTTTATTTTGCGGTTCAATACTTTCAACTATAATCATCCTTCCATACAATAGTGATCAGAACTTATTTCTTGTAAATGGCAGTGTCCCTGTTAAGTAATCTCTCCTTATACCTTCCACTCCTCTACTTCCCTCAGAGACTTTGGTGATCTCTATTTTCCTCTCTACTGCCATGAGCTCAGATACTTCAATCCACGTATGAGTGAAACCATGCAGTGTTTATCTTTCTGAGCCTGGGTTATTTGATTTAACATTATGATCTCCAGATCCCTACATGTTGCTGCAAATTTCATTCTTTTTTTATTGCTGAATAATGTTCCATTGTCACATTTTTTAATCCATTCATCTTCTGTGACTTCTTTAGTTTGCATGATTGAGCTCCTTTGTTCTGAGCTGACATTTTCTGAAACAGATTCATTCCCTCCCTTATTCCTCTGCCCTGCTTTGACTTGCCAATAATGAAAATGGAGTGGCTCCTGGAAGTCAAGTCCCGCATTGTTTATTAATTTCTCCTGTGCTCTCAATGTGCTTAGATGTCTCTGATCCTTTAAGACTTATTTTCTGGCTTCTAGTGATTGCCATCTTTCAGAATATGGAGGCAAACATTGTTCACCAAGTGTCTGTTATAGGCTTTTTGTTTGTACCAGGCATTAACTATTTCTATCTCAGCTGTAAGTCCCTTTTCTATCTCTGTTTCATGATGCTAGATCTCTACAAGCCTCCTTTGTGCTGGGCTGGCTGCCTTTTTTATGCTAATCTTTGCCAGTAGGGGGCGCTGGCAGGAGACGTTTGGTCTGGAAGAGGGTTGGGACCCTGTTTTTTCATCAGCAATGCCTCCTCCACCCTAGGCAGAGGCAGTTCCTTCCCAGATCAGCAGCTGAACCAGTCTGCAGTGTTTCCAACCCTGGCAGGACAGGACTCAGTGTGCCTCACACCATTCCATGGCCACAGAGACCCACCACTGGCTGGTGTTCTCCATTCCAAAGTTCAAGTTTCAATTCAAGGGGCTTCTGTACATTTCTGTTTCAATAATTCCAACTGCTTCCCTTTGTTCCTCTTGACCCAGCAATGTAGCTGTTCTTGCAGTTACTAACTCTGCCATAACTTGGTGTTCCCTTTTTACCCTTTCAGTTAACTAGTAAATGCCTTTACATCTGGTTAACAATTCTCTATATTACATTATCTCTGTTCACATAACTGGTATGGACTTTTGTCCCCCAAAGGACACCTCACAGATACTGATCCAGCTTATAGGCCTCAGGCCCTGTCTACCTAGATCGTACCCCGGTCTTTATGGCCTTGGTCTCTGAGCATCCTTTAGTGCCAGGCCATAACTGTCCTCCTGTGGGTAGCAGGTTGCTTTTTCGGTGTCACTTCATCCATACAGTGCTTCTTGGGTACATTCTAATATGACCCTAGATCTTTTATAAGCCTTGGTATCTTACTTCCAGGGATTTCTTAAATTTCATGCTAATGTTTTTATAGTGATTTTCACGGCCTCAGCTAAACCCCCAGGGAATAAAGACCTGGATGCTAGTCCTAGGCAATGGCTTTGTGGTGTCAGAATTTTTTTTTTGCTATTAACTAACTCATAGCAGCCCCAAAGAACTCTTGAGTTTTAAAGAACCTGGCTGTCTGTGGAGGAGGTAATTGAAATAGTGTTTTAGAGTTCCTCTACTTCATGAGCTCACATAAGTTTATGCCTACTTGTCAGGATACAACTATAGAAATATGAAAAGAAATGGCCTAAAGTAAGGTGGGAGTCTATTTTCCATGGAACCACATGTCTGGAACAGGAGTTCAGGTGTGGGGTGGCCTCTGCATGGTGACACCTGTATCATGAAAACTTTGCTTCTTGCTCTACTGTTCTTGGTTCATGGATTTCATTCTTATGGTCACTACTGAGTGGCAAAACAATGGCCACTCCATCTCCAGCTTTCTGTTCCTATCCAGAGGATGAAGAAGCAGAAGTAAGCAATTATTGCATAAGGCAGGGCAATGAACAGGAAATAGCAATTTCCCAGATATTCCTGAAGGTTTTCTATTGTGTGTCACTGGCTAGAGTCATGGCATGTAAGCACTCTTAGCTACAAGGTGATTGGGACATGTCTGGCTGTACATTGCTGCCCTCCACCCCTACCAGTGTTTCTGGTAGTAAGAGAGAAGGGGTAGTAGACATTAGCTGGGCAAATCACATTATCTGTCAACATGTGAGGCTGGTTCTCCAAGTAGAATGTGTTGGCCTGAACATTTTAGTCACCCCCAATTTTACTTCTACCCTCCAGGAAATCATTCAACCCAGTGTTTTTGTGAGTGTAGAGGGTTTTCTAGGAACCCTCGTGGCTGATGCTGGCCCTCTGGAGAAAATGAGCTTCAAGGCTGTTCGGAGTTTGATACGCTTAATCTGAGTCCAGCTCTGTACACAGGGTCCCCAGATTGACTTCTTAGCCCTGGGGGCCCTCTGTCATCACTGCTTCCTAGTTGGATCCCTCTGTTCTCATGGCAGTCCTTCATATTGTCCTCCTGGCTCACCCTACATGCACCTTGTTGTTGACCTTCTCCACTGCCCTCTACTTTTATTTCACAGTAGCCCAAGGACTCTGGGTAAGTAGGACATTTATCGAAGGGTAGTGGGTAGGGAGAAAAAGAGACTGAATCCCTAGTTACCTTGTGGAGGGGAAAAGCTGGAAATGCGGATGAGTGAAGAGCTACAACCTCACCCTGCTTGTTTTGCCCAAGGGGCCTCAGTGAAGTGGCAAGAAAGGGACAGTAGTCAGTTAGGGAAGGGGCCGCAGGACTGGGAGTCACTGAAGAGGCCAGTAGGGTCTCTTTTGTGCAGATGACTGAATGGCAGCTTGGGGGCTGATTCATCAAGACCTCTGTGGGCCCCAGAATAGCAGGATTCCGGCTGCCCAGCTCCCCATAGCCATGGCCTCATGAACTAGAACCATTATCTTGTGTTTTTCTGTTTCCAGTCTCTAATACTATTTGTTCACTCCTTACTTTCTTGATACTCTTTGGGGAGGCTCTTCCACCCTTGGTCTGCCTACCCCCTGGCACAGCCTACTTCCTGCTCTGGGCCTTTGCCAACAGAGGCCCAGTGGACACTACTGGGTGCCTTGTAATACCTTAATAAGATCCGTAAACATGCACCTCCAGCAACAATACTGTTGGAAACTTCCTGCTTAAGTGAAATCTAAACAGCCTTTAATTATACATCACCTCTCAAGGACCATTTAAGAACCAAACCAGTATTTACAAACGGATTTGAAATTTTCTCAGTAAAGGGAATTAATTCTATCTGTTACTTCTCAGTGCCTAGAAAAGCAAACAAAAGAGAAAAAAAGGCTGATTATTTGTTCAATGATATAGGCAGTGGGGCCTCTGGCCCAAATCAGGCAGCCAGTATTTTATCTGGTTGGAAACACAAACTTCAGATGTATCTGATCAGAGAGAATAAGAATCACTTCGGAGGGGATTGTTGTTCCTCCTAAGCAGAGTTTACCTGGTTTGAAGAAGCAGTGAAGTGACAGTTGGAGTGTCAGCACCCACCTTCCTTCCACAGCGGGTGCTCACCATGGAGAAGCTCCCCCTGGGAGTTTGGCAGTGCTCCTCCTGGTTTGGGTACTGGCCTGAGTTGTGAGATTGTAACCTAAATGGCCTGCATCTTGGGGTCACGGTGACCACTTATCTGACAATGTCCCTGGATAACGCCTCAGATTTTTCCATTGTTCGGCTGTGCTTCCTTAAGACCTGAAACTGTGTCCTGAATTTTACACTTTTCTGTCTGGATTTCTGATGCCATCCCTAGCCCTTGATAACTGGTATCTTTCCTCCAGCCCTTCAGGGGACAACTAATAGAAATCAAGTGTGAGCCACACCTGTGGCTAGAAATTTTCTAGGATCCACATTAGAAGAGTAAAAGGAGAAAGGTAAAATTAATTTTAATTATATGTTTTATTTAGCCCAATCTATGAAAATATTGTCATTCAATGTGTAATAGAAAAAATTATTAATGAGTGTTTTAGTCAGAAGTTTCCAGAGATAGAACCAATAGTTGTGTGTGTGTGTGTGTGTGTGTGTATGTGCTGAGAGAGAGAGAGAGAGAGAGAGAATATTTATACATTTATTAGAGGAGTAAGCTCACTCAATCTCACCCAAGGCTGAGAAATCCCATAGTAGTCTTTGCATAAGCTGGAGGACCACAGAACCACTGAAGCACCAGAGTGGCTTGGTTCAAGGCAAAGGCTTTAGAATCAGGGAAACTTGTAGCATGGTTTAGTTTGTCTGAAGGCCCTAGAATCAGGGAAGTTAGTAGTGTGACTCAGTCTACGTTCAAAGGCTTCCAGAACCCAGCAAAGCCAACGGTATAACTCTCAGTTGAAGAACAAATGTCTGAGAGCCCAGGGACCCCTGGTGTGAGGTCAAGAGTCCAAAAGCCAGAGAATCTGGAGTTCTGATATCCAGAGACAGGAGAAGAAAAGCATTCTAGTTTTCAAAGAAACAGAGCAAGATTTTGCCCTTGTCCACCTTTTTGTTCCATCTGGGCCCCCACAAGATTGAATGGTGCCCACCCACATTGAGGGTGAATCTTCCACACTCAGTCCACAGACTCTTCAGCTAATCTCCTCTGGAAACACCATCATAGACACACTGGGACGGCCCAGTCATGCTAATCAGATACCATAACACCTGGGATTCCCTTTCAGAAGAGAGATCGGCTCAGTGCCTGCCGAAACATCAAGAATAATTAATGCAGTGTTGAAGAATAAATAATGCTTTACCAGCTATCTGGCTATCTTTTTATTCTGTTGACATTCATAATTAACCATCACAATGAGATATTTTATTTACTTATTTTTTTTGTTCAAGAATAAGACTTTGGATTATGGTATTTTGCTGTTATTGCACTTCTCCATTCAGATTAACAACATTTTGTACACATAGCTGCCCTGTTGACTGGCAGAGCTATGGAGGCTCACATCTCTAAGACCTCAGAATCCTGACTGCAGACCTGATAGTTTCTGTGATATTTAATTTTATGCATTAATTTGATTGGGCAACAGAGAGTCAAGATATTTGGTCAAACACTTCTGGGTATTTCTGTGAGGGCATCTCTGGGTGAAATAAACATCTGAATTGATAGACTGAGACCAGATTACCTCCCTAATGTGGGTGGGCATCATCCAAGCTATCAAAAGTCTCAGTAGAATAAAAGGCTGAGTAAGAAAGAATTCTGTACCTGCCTCATTAGCTCTTCTGGATCCCCAGATTATAGACCACCATCTTGGAACTTCTCAGCCTCCATAATTATTTAAGCCAGTTATTTATAGTGCATATATAAAAAAACAAAAATACTCATATGTACTTATATATAGGATGTGTGTGTGTGTGTGCGTGTCTGTGTGTGTCTGTGTCTGTGTGTATCTAATTGGTTTTGGTCCAGTTGGTGGATTTCACCTTCCTACATAAAGGTGAAGCAGAGACAGTATTCTGAGCTATGTTGGGTCAGGATCCAGGGAGAAATGGAGTATGATCCAAGTAACAAGGTGCATCAAGGAACTGTCAGTAAAGATGAAATCTAAGAATGGAGTTAGGAATCCTGAAAACTGGAAATCTGAGAAAAATCATGCTAGAACTGAACTTAAAAAGTGAAAGGAAGATACCTACTTTGTGGAGGTGGAAAAATTAATTTCTGTGTCTTTGACTGAGCTTGGTAGTTTTCCCAACCAAGGGAGGATGCCCTCCCTGGGAAGTGTTAGGACATGGGATTCCATGGTGCTTTTGATATGGGGGCCAACATTTAGCTCCTGAATGACTTCTGCTGCCTCCAGCCTCCAGGCTTCCCTTATCCTCCAGGGCTGAGGCAAATTTGGTTATGGCAGTCAACCCCTGGCTCATAAGACATTTGTTTGTGGAGTGATGTCCAAGTTCTCAGCAGTGTATCTATCTGCTTTCTTCTGCTCATCTTCTCAGCCATCCCTGCCTATTTCCATGATCCTCAATACACACAAGCATCTTGTGCTCTTTGTAGTATACTGCCTTCTCTTTCACACCTGGGCCTCCACAGATGGCTTTCTCCTGGCCTGGAAGTCACTGCCCTACCATCCCTCTACTCAGTTCTTGTTTTTTTTTTTTTTTTTTTTCCCCAAAAGAGCATAACATCACCTCCTCCAAGAATCTTCTCTGCTATTCTCTCTTATCTTCATTTAAAGTTGAGTTCAATGCTGGCATCTTGTATTCTCAAAAGCATTCTCAGAATCTCTATGATAGCAGTCATCTTACTACATATTAATAAGTTACTTACATGTTGCCTCCCCATCAGACTACAAGGTTCTTGAAAGCAGTTCCTTATTCTCAGGACATGGCACTGGGTTGGCCTGGGATGGACTTCAGAAAGGTTTATTCAATGACTAATTCATGGGTCTACCCAGCTTCTATGAAGACTATTGGTTAGAAATGAGGACCAAACTAAACCTGCCTACTGTGAACTTCCTATCTCATACAAATTGGGATTCCCCAACTCTCTCATGGCTAAGTCCATTTAGGCTGGGACTCACACCTTTGAGAAAGCAACTTGTTAGCATGTACACAGAAGAAGGCTGCATGCCCAGAGATGTTTCTTGCAGCATGGCCTCAGATAGAAAAGAAGAAGAAACAATTAAATTACAATGAATAAGTAAATTATAACATGTCAGTGAGTTGGGATTTAAGAAACCGTAAAAGCCATGATTATAAAGACAGTGAAACAGCCCTTAAAAAGGGAAAACCCAGCATTTTTTGAACTCAAAAGAGCAAATCCAACCTATTAAAAATCCAACAACTATTTACTGAATGTTTACAGTATACAAGGTGCTGCTCATTAGTAAGTAGTTTAGAATTTAGTAAAAATTTTTCAGGGAAAATGGACAAGCTATATTACATAATACTTCACTTAGAAATATCTTCATTCACTGTTTCTCCCCTTAAAAAGTTACTCTTAAATTCTTCTAAAACCTTCTCTTCTCTGGTCAGGCTTGTCTCAATATTTTAGTTTTCCATTACTGTGCAAAATACCTGAGATAATCAAGTTGAAAGGAGGAATGATTTATTTTGGCTTATGGTTTTGGAGGTTTCATTTGATGGTTCTTTGGCCCTAACCATTTGGGCCTGTTTCAACACAGTATCTCATGGTAGGAGTTTATGGTGGAAGAGGCCTATTTATCTCATGGTGACCAAGAAGTAAAGAGAGAGAAGAAGGGGCTGGGATCTCAGTATCTCCTTCAGGAGCATGCCCCCAAATGACCTTCCCACTTCCTCCCACTAAGCCCTATCTCCTAAAGGTTCTGCCACCTTCTAATAGCATCACAGGGAGGGGACCAAGCCTTTAACACATGGGCCTTTGGGTGGACATTCAAGTTCCAAAGTATAGCACTCACCATATTCCCCTTCCATATTCCCCATCTCCTAGATCTCTTCTTAAGTCAGAATTTGAGCAACTCATCTATGATTCTCCAATTTCTACAAATTTGAATCTTTATACCTATTAGCAAAAGGGTCTCTTTACAATTTATTTTTTATTTTTATTCCTTTTTTTTTTTCAGCACTGGGGATTGAACCAGGGGGTGCTCTACCACTGGCCTACATCCCCAACCCATTTCATTTTTATTCTAAGACAGGATCTTGCTAAGTTGCCCAGAGTGTCTTCAAACTTGCCATCCTCTTGCTTTAGCTTCCTGAGTCCCTGAGATTAGATGTTTGCATCACCGTACCTGGCTGGAATTTATTTTTCTTCGAAGGCAGTGGAGGGAATGTAAATAACAAGTGTATTTCCCTGCCACAGTGCTTGCTCTGTTCTCTCTCAGATGTGCATGGGGACAAGATACCTTACTGGAGGTGTTGGTCACTCTGGATTTGGTCTACTCTAAATTCAGTATAGTTCTGTGGATACCATAATCCTAGGGACCTGTGCAGATGCACAGGATGGTGAAGCATTCCTTATGAATTTTCAGGAGGGTCTAAGGTTGTATTAGCAGTGTTTATCAGGGACCTTATGGAGAATTTCATGGCTACAAACTTTTGCTGTGGCTATTCCCTCCCCATCCAAGCAGGGAGAAAGTTGCTGGAAGAGAAGACAGAACGAGTCAGCTGGCCTAGTTCTAGGTACAGCCCAATGATATTTAAATAATTCATATATTTAAAATAACAAAATAAATATTTTATGGATCTTTAAATTTCAGCAACAAGCTTCACCCTTGAAACCTACAGATTAAAAGCTAGACTTTAGTCACAAAACCATTGCATAGTAAAATGTTGCTATTAGTGGATGCACATAATTCAGAGCCAACAGAATTTTACACTTGGGGGCCTTAGAAATCAAGCTTTGATGGTCTGGCTCTTTGGGGATACTGAGCAGGAGGGGGGCCTCTCTCCTCTCACAAGGCTTCCATGCCCTCTGAACAATTTCTTGATTGAAATAGGGTGGGGTCCTGATTCCTGCACACCAGTGTCTCTGTGAGGGAAAATCACAGCTAACTCCTGACCACGTTGGGTGCACCTGAGAAACATTGTTAATAGAGTTTGGTGGGAGGCTAGGTAGTTATAAAGCAGAACAATAAAGTTGGTGGGAGTTGCTTAATTTTTCTGTTTGTCTCTACTTCCCAAGAGGATTTCAAAGATGTTGTAAAGTATTTGCAGCGATGTGACTAGAATATTTCCTCAAAAGGGTTGCTTATTCTCATTCTGTCTGCTTTAAAATATAATGCTTATTGATTTTTTTGTACAATTATAGAAATAACATATGACCATTATATAAAATTTGGAAAATAGGGAAAAGTATAAAGAGGGAAAGTAAAAGCATCCATAATTAATCTCACGATAACAACCACTGTCATTATTTTGTAGGAGAAAGAGAGGCAAAGGCCTCATTTCTAATGCTTGAGTCCTTTTCTCCTTTTGTTTTCTAATCATATCTCCTTTGTTTCTTTTGCTACCTGGGTTAAAAAGTTTGTAGGAGGGTGCCACAACATGTGACTAAATCATTCAGGGTCACCCCAGGTGAATTTGGGTTGGCACAAAATAATTACACACACAGAAAGTACCTTTTTCTTGGGGTCCAATGATGGCTCTTGATCTTAGGGATCCGTTGGAAAAAGAGTGAGCTACCTGAATTCTTTATTTTTATAGAATGGGACACAAAGGGAGCTTCAATGGAATGTTCTTTTCAAATAAGGCAAAGGGTCAGGTTTCATGGGGTGGGGTCTAGCTTCGTGATGTCTGGTGGTCAGTAGATTGATTGACATCTTAGGCAAGTCACACCCATCTCAGGTGCTGTGTGAGATCAAAGGCAGAGCAAGAGGAAAGTGTGTTGCAGGCCCAAAGAGCATACAACATTAGGCCATTCCTCCTAATGTTGTATAGGCTCAAATGCTCATAGTTCACACACATAACCCATGGCTGGCCTATGACAGGAGAGTACTCTCTTCTACAACTTGCATAATTGTGTCACCTGTATTGCAAGTCTTGACTAAGGTACATTTTTGGAATTAATTACAAATATTTCTCTTCCCCTTATCTTCCCTTAAGCAAGATAAAATGTGTCTAACTCAGGTTTTCCATGAGATGATCGTGGGATTGATGAAATAGATTGAGGTGTATTTCTCAAGTTTGGCACAAAGGACATTCAGGTCAGAGAAATCTTTGTTGTGGGGGGATTTCCTGTGTAGTATCCCCAATCTCTACTGGCTAGTTGTAATAGCCTCCAAAGGCCCCCAGACACCATTTATGTCTCTTGGGTGGGAGGAGAAAAATTGCCCCTATTTGAAAACTATGATTTTGAAAACCTAGTAGCTAAGAATGCCAGAGTTTTTATACTCTTTTATTTTTTCAATTTTTATTTGTTCTAATTCGTTACACATGATAATAGAACACATTTTGACATTTCATACATAAATGGAGGCTAACTTCTCATTCTTCTGATTGCACATGATGTAGAATCCCATGCACACAAGATAATAATGTCCAGTTCATTCTACTGTCCTTCCTAGCCCATTGCCCCTCCCCTCCCTTCACTCTCCTCTGCTTAGTCCAAAGTACCTCTCTTCTTTTAGCCCCTACCCCTTATTGTAAATCAGCATCTGTATATCACAGGAAACATTCCACCTTTGGTTTTTTGGAATTGGCTTATTTTATACTCTTAATTGGTCATTTTTAAGGCCATAAAATGTCAAGAATATAAATGTTTTAATGGAGTTTCTGTAAACACAAATATTGATGACTTGGGTTTCTACTTCTCTTTTTGACGAAATGTGTTAGGAAGACATGAAAGGTCTGAATTTGGAAGCCTGATTAGTCAGGAGTTAGTCAGGTGTAGAGCAACCACTCCAGGTATTTCAATCGAAAAGTAGTTGATATAGGGAGCTAGGGGTTTGCAGAACCCGTGAAGCTGGGAGGAGCTGGAGAATGGAGGCGAAACTGGTACTACTGGTTTACCAGAAATCTGGAAAGTAGAACCCATAGAGAAGCTTTTTAGGAGATCAGAATGCTGTAGGATCCCAGAGGCTTTGCTGCTGCTGGTCTCAGCTGCTTACAGCAGCAACGTGAGTCCTTGTCAGGAAGAACCCTGCCAGGGGTGGCACAGGCACACATTCGCCATCTGCCCACACCTGTGAGCCTGGCTGTGCTGCTGTGGGACAAAATCATGGCTGTCCCTTCTCTCTCTCTCTCTTTTTAATAGTAATAAATTTATTAACAAACTATTAACCAACAAAATAATTAAAACAGACTGTACACTCTAAGGAAGCTTTGCCAAAGTTCAATAAAAAATATAGATTGGAAGCTTATTTCTTTTTGTTATTTTGCCTTCCAGATCTCATAGGAATGCCTCAGTGGCCCAGTCTAACTTGAGACCTTCTTACAAGGGGTGTCTTGGAACCGGTGTTTCCAGGCTTTTAGCCTGGGAGCGCCACAAGGAGCGGAGGAGAGTAGTGTGACCGAGAAAACTGAGAAGCTACTGTGCTGTGGCAAAGGGTCATTTATTAAAGTGCCCCTTTTAAACATTCGATATCAAAGGGGTATAACCTACTCCAGTAATGCCATGGTGATAAAATAACCGTAACCTTGTTTGGTTTAATGGATTGCCATACCTGGTACATTGCAAAGAGTCTACAGAGGCTAAAAGCTATGAGATGTGCAGCAGGGGTAAAGTTTCCTGGCATTAATAAGACAAACCAACCTTCCCTTGTGTTAAAAAATATGTTTTTGTATAATTTTATATATATATATATATATATATATATATATATATATATATATATATATATATATATATATATATAAAGTTAGGATTGTACTGCATTTATAGCTTCATACACTATTCATCTATTTGTTGGGATAGCATGAGGTTCCCTAATATCCATCATTTCCAATGTTTAAGTATTACTTTTATCATCAGAAATAAGTTTAAAATTTTTCAAAATGTATAACTACTATTAAAAATCCCCAAACATCATTTTACTATATATAAGTATGCATCTGTGTTTATCTATATTAAAAACATTATTTTAAAAGCTTTACATTATTTATCATGTAGGTTTAACATTTGTGCATAAATCTTTGTTCCCAGCTTTAGTTAATTTCTAAGGATAGGTTTCTAGAAATGGGTTACTCATCCAAAGCCATGAATCAATTGCTTTACCAAATGTTTGTAGTGATTAACTACCATCAGCCGCATATGAGACTCCCACTTTCTGCCCTTTGTGAATACTGAGATCAAACTGTTTATCTTAAAACAAAACAAAACAAAGTGACTTTGCCATTTTATAGGCTGATATTATTTTATTGTTGAATGGTTTTGCATTTCTTTGGTTTTAGTAATGAGATTGAACTATGTGATTTTATTTAGGTTCTGCACATGTCTTCAAAGATATTTATTGTGTAGGCAATGCAAGCTTAAGGTACAAAATTCAAAATAAACAAAATGACATGGTGAAAAATAAAATTGTGCTCTAACCTGCTCTGGCCAATCAGTTCCTTCCCACAGCTAAAAATATTTTACCTATTTTTAGTATATGTTTGAGTCTACTGCATATATGTGTAAGCTAAAATATATGTGTGTGAATTATTTATAATAAATTTATAATTTTTTACAAAGGGTAGAATATTATGCATGCCATGCTAAATTAATAAAAAATGTAAATTACATATCTTTCCACACATTAGCACATAAAGATTTTTAATGACTGTTACAAATTTTATTTCATGCTTGTGCTGTGGTTTACCTAAGGAGTTCACTATTGGTGGTCATTTTAAGTTGCTTTTGATTATAACCAACTTGTACCTATGAATTTTACAAACATGCATGCATGACTCTGGAGTAGATTCCTAGAATTAGACATGCTCAAGCATATGGGCTGTAGGTTGGACCCCAAAGCGCATGTGTTAAAGGCGTGGTCCCCAAGTTGGTATTGTTGAGAAGTAGTAGGACCATCTAAATGGTAGGGCCTAGTGGGAGATCTTCAGGTCTGGGGACATGTCCTTGAAGGGGATCATGAGTCTCTTCCTCACTTTCTACCTCCTGGCCATGAGGAGAGCAGTTTTGCTTCACTATTATGTATCATAACAAGCTGAAAGCAATGGGGCCAACCAATCATAGACTGAAACTTCCAAAAATGTGAACCCAAATGAAGTTTTTCTCTTTATAAAAGTTGATATATCTCAGGTATTTGTTATAAAACAGAAAGCTGACCAACACAATAGGTAGTCGGGTTTTTAAATTTTAACAGATAAATGCATAGTTATGTTTAGTTTATTTGTAAAGTCACTGTTATTGGAAGGGGAAAAAAAGGTACCTACTTCTTCCTTGAGTCATACAGAGATACTAATCTAAGTGGTTCTTCTAACAACAATGGCTGTGATGGTTAGCCTGGCCCATGGGATGCCTATATTAAACATCATTTCTGGGTATGCCTGTGAGAGTGTTTCTGGATAAGATTAACATTTGTATCATTGGACTCAGGAATATAGGTTGTCCTCCCCAGTGTGGGTGGATATCACCCTACCTATCAAGGGCCTGGGTAGAACAAAATACAAATAAAGGAGAAATTTGTTCCCCTTTTCCCCTGCCTCACTGTTGAGCTGGGCCATTAATGTTGTCTTTTCCTACACTTCAGACTAGTATCAACACCATTGGCTACCCTTGTTCTCAGGCCTTTGGAATCACACCATGGGTTCTCTTAGGTCTCAGCTTGTAGACTATATGTGGTGGAATTTCTTGGCCTCTGAAATCATATAAGCCAATTACTCATAATGAATCTCTCTTTGTATCTCCTATTGGCTGTTTCTCTGGAGAACCCTGACCAATATTAATAATTAATATTAATGCTTATTATCTGTTAGTCAATATTATGAGAATGAGAACTTAACTCTTTAGGAAACTATTTAATTGTTATCACAACCACAAGCATGAGGTATGATAAGTAACATCTCTGTTTGAGGAAGCTGAGGCATAAAAATTTAAATAAATGCCTAAGACCATGAAGGGCAGTTGGTGGGGAGCTAAGATCTGAATCCAGAGCCTAAGCACTTTTGCACTCTGCTATACCACCAGGCAACCTAAGCTAATTCTTGTAAGCAGTAGTTCCAAATCTTTACCTAGATCATTTTGTATTTAAGGCAATGGTCCTTAGATAGATGTGATTTAGTGATATGTCACATGCTAATTTTTGGTGGGTCCAAAGATGCATTATTTTTTTTTTTAATTTTTTTATTGTTGGCTGTTCAAAACATTACATAGTTCTTGATATATCATATTTCACAATTTGATTCAAGTGGGTTATGAGCTCCCATTTTTACCCCATATACAGATTGCAGAATCACATCAGTTACACATCCATTGATTTACATATTGCCATACTAGTGTCTGTTGTATTCTGCTGCCTTTCCTATCCTCTACTATCCCCCCTCCCCTCCCCTCCCCTCCCCTCTTCTCTCTCTGCTCCCTCTACTGACATTCGTTTGTCCCCCTTATATTATTTTTCCCCTTCCCCTCACTTCCTCTTGTATGTACTTTTGTATAACTCTGAGGGTCTCCTTCCATTTCCATGCATTTTCCCTTCTCTCTCCCTTTCCCTCCCACCTCTCATCCCTGTTTAATGTTAATCTTCTTCTCATGCTCTTCGACCCTACTCTGTTATTAGTTACTCTCCTTATATCAAAGAAGACATTTGGCATTTGTTTTTTAGGGATTGGCTAGCTTCACTTAGCATAATCTGCTCTAATGCCATCCATTTCCCTGTAAATTCTATGATTTTGTCATTTTTTTAATGCAGAGTAATACTCCATTGTGTATAAATGCCACATTTTTTTTATCCATTCATCCATTGAAGGGCGTCTAGGTTGGTTCCACAGTCTAGCTATTGTGAATTGAGCTGCTATGAACATCGATGTAGCAGTGTCCCTGTAGCATGCTCTTTTTAGGTCTTTAGGGAATAGACCGAGAAGGGGAATAGCTGGGTCAAATGGTGGCTCCATTCCCAGCTTTCCAAGAAATCTCCATACTGCTTTCCAAATTGGCTGCACCAATTTGCAGTCCCACCAGCAATGTACAAGTGTACCCTTTTCCCCACATCCTCGCCAGCACTTGTTGTTGTTTGACTTCATAATGGCTGCCAATCTAACTGGAGTGAGATGGTATCTTAGGGTGGTTTTGATTTGCATTTCTCTGACTGCTAGAGATGGTGAGCATTTTTTCATGTACTTGTTGATTGATTGTATGTCCTCCTCTGAGAAGTGTCTGTTCAGGTCCTTGGCCCATTTGTTGATTGGGTTGTTTGTTCTCTTATTGTCTAATTTTTTGAGTTCTTTGTATACTCTGGATATTAGGGCTCTATCTGAAGTGTGAGGAGTAAAGATTTGTTCCCAGGATGTAGGCTCTCTATTTACCTCTCTTATTGTTTCTTTAGCTGAGAAAAAACTTTTTAGTTTGAGTAAGTCCCATTTGTTGATTCTAGTTATTAACTTTTGTGCTATGGGTGTCCTATTGAGGAATTTGGAGCCCGACCCCACAGTATGTAGATCGTGGCCAACTTTTTCTTCTATCAGACGGCGTGTCTCTGATTTGATATCAAGCTCCTTGATCCATTTTGAATTAACTTTTGTGCATGGCGAGAGAAAGGGATTCAGTTTCAATTTGTTGCATATGGATTTCCAGTTTTCCCAGCACCATTTGTTGAAGATGCTATCCTTCCTCCATTGCATGCTTTTAGCCCCTTTATCAAATATAAGATAGTTGTAGTTTTGTGGATTGGTTTCTGTGTCCTCTATTCTGTACCATTGGTCCACCCTCCTGTTTTGGTACCAGTACCATGCTGTTTTTGTTACTATTGCTCTGTAGTATAGTTTGAAGTCTGGTATCGCTATACCGCCTGATTCACACTTCCTGCTTAGCATTGTTTTTGCTATTCTGGGTCTTTCGTTTTTCCATATGAATTTCATGATTGCTTTCTCTATTTCTACAAGAAATGCCGTTGGGATTTTGATTGGCATTGCATTAAACCTATAGAGAACTTTTGGTAATATCGCCATTTTGATGATGTTAGTTCTGCCTATCCATGAACAGGGTATATTTTTCCATCTTCTAAGATCTTCTTCTATTTCTCTCTTTAGGGTTCTGTAGTTTTCATTGTATAAGTCTTTCACCTCTTTTGTTAGGTTGATTCCCAAGTATTTTATTTTTTTTGAAGATATTTTGAATGGAGTGGTTGTCCTCATTTCCATTTCAGAGGCTTTGTCGCTGATATACAGGAATGCCTTTGATTTATGCATGTTGATTTTATATCCTGCCACTTTGCTGAATTCATTTATTAGCTCTAATAGTTTCTTTGTAGACCCTTTTGGGTCTGCTAGGTATAGAATCATATCATCTGCAAATAGTGATAATTTAAGTTCTTCTTTTCCTATTTTGATGCCTTTAATTTCTTTCGTCTGTCTAATTGCTCTGGCCAGTGTTTCGAGAACTATGTTGAACAGAAGTGGTGAGAGAGGGCATCCCTGTCTTGTTCCAGATTTTAGAGGGAATGCCTTCAATTTTTCTCCATTCAGAATGATGCTAGCCTGAGGCTTAGCATAGATTGCTTTTACAATATTGAGGTATGTTCCTGTTATCCCTAGTTTTTCTAGAGTTTTGAACATAAAGGGATGTTGTACTTTGTCGAATGCTTTTTCCGCATCTATCGAGATGATCATATGATTCTTATTTTTAAGTCTATTGATGTGGTGAATAACATTTATTGATTTCCGTATATTGAACCAGCCTTGCATCCCAGGGATGAATCCTACTTGATCATGGTGTACAATTTTTTTGATAAGTTTTTGTATCCGAGTGGCCAGAATTTTATTGAGGATTTTTGCATCTAGGTTCATTAGAGATATTGGTCTGTAGTTTTCTTTCTTTGAAGTGTCTTTGTCTGGTTTAGGTATCAGGGTGATGTTGGCCTCGTAGAATGAATTTGGAAGTTCTCCCTCTTTTTCTATTTCCCGAAGTAGCTTGAAAAGTATTGGTATTAGTTCCTCTTTAAAGGTTTTGTAAAACTCTGCTGTATACCCATCCGGTCCTGGGCTTTTCTTAGTTGGTAGTCTTTTGATGGTTTCTTCTATTTCCTCAATTGATATTGGTCTGTTTAGGTTGTCTATATCCTCCTGACTCAATCTGGGCAGATCATATGACTTAAGAAATTTATCGATGCCTTCACTATCTTCTAATTTATTGGAGTATAAGGATTCAAAATAATTTTTGATTATCTTCTGTATTTCTGAAGTGTCTGTTGTGATATTGCCTCTTTCATCCCGTATGTTAGTAATTTGAGTTCTCTCTCTTCTTCTCTTCGATAGCATGGCTAAGGGTCTGTCAATTTTGTTTATTTTTTCAAAGAACCAACTTTTAGTTTTGTCAATTTTTTCAATTGTTTCTTTTGTTTCGATTTCATTAATTTCAGCTCTGATTTTAATTATTTCTTGCCTTCTACTTCTTTTGCTGTTGTTTTACTCTTCTTTTTCTAGGATTTTGAGATGAAGTATGAGATCATTTATTTGTTGGTTTTTTCTTTTTTTAAGGAATGAACTCCAAGCAATGAATTTTCCTCTTAGAACTGCTTTCAATGTGTCCCATAGATTCCGATATGTTGTGTCTGTGTTTTCATTAATCTCTAAGAATTTTTTAATTTCTTCCTTGATGTCTTCTATAACCCATTGATCATTCAGTAACCTATTGTTCATTCTCCAAGTGATGTATTCTTTTCCCTTCCTTCTTTTATCATTGATTTTCAGTTCCATTCCATTATGATCAGATAGGATGCATGGTATTATCTCTACTCCTTTATATTGTCTAAGAGTTTCCCTGTGACATAATATATGATCTATTTTTGAGAAGGATCCATGTGCTGCTGAGAAAAAAGTGTAACTGCTTGATGTTGGGTGGTATATTCTATATATGTCAATTAAGTCTAGGTTATTAGTTGTGTTATTGAGTTCTATAGTTTCCTTATTCAACTTTTGTTTGGAAGATCTGTCCAGTGGTGATAGAGGTGTGTTGAAGTCTCCCATGATTATTGTATGGTGGTCTATTAGACTCTTGAACTTGAGAAGAGTTTGTTTGATGAACATAGCTGCACCATTGTTTGGGGCATATATATTTATGATTGTTATGTCTTGTTGGTGTATGGTTCCCTTGAGCAGTATGTAGTGTCCCTCTTTATCCCTTTTGATTAACTTTGGCTTGAAATCTATTTTATTTGATATGAGTATGGATACTCCTGCTTGTTTCCGAAGTCCATATGAGTGATATGATTTTTCCCAACCTTTCACCTTCAGCCTATGTATGTCTTTTCCTATCAAATGCGTCTCCTGTAGGCAGCATATTGTTGGGTCTTGTTTTGTGATCCATTCTACTAGCCTGTGTCTCTTGATTGGTGAGTTTAAGCCATTAACATTTAGGGTTATTATTGAGATATGGGTTGTTCTTCCAGCCATATTTGTTTATTTATGTTACTAAACATGGTTTGTTTTCCTCTTTGATTATTTTCCCCCCTTTAGTGTCCTACCTCCCACTGTTGGTTTTCATTGTTATTTTCCATTTCCTCTTCCTGTAATGTTTTGCCTAGGATGTTTTGAAGAGATGGTTTTCTAGCTGCAAATTCTTTAAACTTTTGTTTATCATGGAAGGTTTTAATTTCATCTTCCATCCTGAAGCTTAATTTCGCTGGAAACACAATTCTTGGTTGGAACCCATTTTCTTTCAGTGTTTGAAATTTGTTATTCCAGGATCTTCTAGCTTTCAGAGTCTGTGTTGAAAGATCAGCTGTTATCCTGATTGGCTTACCCCTAAATGTGATCTGCTTCCTTTCTCTTGTAGCTTTTAAAATTCTCTCCTTATTCTGTATGTTGGGCATCTTCATTATAATGTGTCTAGGTGTGGGTCTCTTATGATTTTGCACATTCGGCGTCCTGTAGGCTTCTAGGATTTGGGGTTCTGTCTCAATCTTCAAGTCTGGGAAGTTTTCTCGTATTATGTCATTGAATAGATTGCTCATTCCTTTGGTTTGAAACTCTGTCCCTTCCTGTATCCCAATGACTCTTAAATTTGGTCTCTTGATGTTATCCCATATTTCTTGGATGTTCTGCTCATGGTTTCTTAACAGTCTTGCTGAGCTGTGTATGTTCTTTTCAAGTTGAAATACTTTATCTTCATTGTCTGATGTTCTGTCTTCTAAGTGTTCTACTCTGCTGGTAGTATTCTCATTTGAGTTTTTAAGTTGGCTTATTGCTTCCTGCATTTCTAGGATTTCTGTTTGTTTGTTTTTTATAACCTCTATTTCCCTGTATAGTTGATCTTTTGCTTCTTGGATTTGTTTATGTAATTCATTGTTGAAGTGATCTTTCATTGTCTGATTTTGCTGTCTGATGTCTTCCTTGAGACTCCAGATCATCTGAAGCATGTATATCCTGAATTCTTTATCTGACGTTCCATCTGCTGCAGCTATTACCTCTTCTAACGTTGAGTTGACCTGCAATGCTTGTGGTCCTTTCTTTCCTTGTCTCTTCATACTGTTCGCGTTCCTTTCTACTTGGTGAAACTGTTGTGCTATTGAATTTTCCCCCTATATATTTATATTGGTCTTGTATAGTTGCAAAGTCTCCCTCGCAGGCGCGGGCGGCGGCTCTGTCCCTCTGCGGGCCGCTAGGCTTGTTCTGTCGGTGGTCACAGTTCTGTCTACTTTGCAGGCGCAGGCAGCGGCACTGCCCCTCTGCAGGCCTCTGGGGCTGTACTGCCAGTGGGTCGCAGGTGCGCCTACCTTGCAGGCGCGGCGGGGGGGGTGCGGCTCTACCCTTCCTCAGGCCACTGGGCCTGTTCTGTCTCTTGGTTGCAGGTCTGGCCTGTTCTGATGGTGGTCACAGTTCCGTCTACCTTGCAGGCGCTGGGGGGAGGGGGCGGCTCTGCCTCTCAGCAGGCCGCTGCTCCTCTTCTGCCGGTGGGTCGCAGGCCCGCCTACCTTGCAAGAGTGATTGGAAGCTCTGTCCCGCCGCGGGCCACTGGGCCTTTTCTGTCCGTGGTCACAGTTCCACCTACCTGGCAGGCGCGGGGGGTGGGGGGCGGCTCTGCCCCTCAGCAGGCCGCTGGGCCTGCTCTGTGCGTGGTCACAGTTCCCTCTACTTTGCCGGCGCAGGGGGAGGGGGCGGCTCAGCCTCTCAGCAGGCCGCTGCTCCTCTTCTGCCGGTGGGTCGCAGGCCCGCCTACCTTGCAGGAGTGATTGGAAGCTCTGTCCCACCGCGGGCCACTGGGCCTTTTCTGTCGGTGGTCACCTGGCAGGCGCGGGGGGTGGGGGGTGGCTCTGCCCCTCAGCATGCCGCTGGGCCTGCTCTGTGCGTGGTCACAGTTCCCTCTTCCTTGCCGGTGCAGGGGGAGGGGGCGGCTCTGCCTCTCAGCAGGTCGCTGCTCCTCTTCTGCCGGTGGGTCGCAGGCCCGCCTACCTTGCAGGAGTGATTGGAAGCTCTGTCCCGCTGCGGGCCACTGGGCCTTTTCTGACCGTGGTCACAGTTCCACCTACCTGCCAGTCGCAGGGGGTGGGGGGCGGCTCTGCCCCTCAGCAGGCCGCTGGGCCTGCTCTGTGCATGGTCACAGTTCCCTCTACTTTGCCGGCGCAGGGGGAGGGGGCGGCTCAGCCTCTCAGCAGGCCGCTGCTCCTCTTCTGCCGGTGGGTCGCAGGCCCGCCTACCTTGCAGGAGTGATTGGAAGCTCTGTCCCGCCGCGGGCCACTGGGCCTTTTCTGTCGGTGGTCACCTGGCAGGCGCGGGGGGTGGGGGGTGGCTCTGCCCCTCAGCATGCCGCTGGGCCTGCTCTGTGCGTGGTCACAGTTCCCTCTACCTTGCCGGTGCAGGGGGAGGGGGCGGCTCTGCCTCCTGCATTATTTTTTAGTACGAATTTTGACCTTGGCCATATCCCCATGATATTTTAATTTCCTTAAAGTTTTAAGGTAGACAACCACGTAATAATATAATGTATGAATATTGTTATTGATCTTTATGATATTGCTTCTCATTTATTTTTCTTATTTTAGTGTGTTGGCTTAGACTTCCAGGATACTATCATTTAATTTTGATTTTTTTTCTTTTAGCTCTTAATGGAAATGAATGCCTGCAGTACTCCTAGTATATACGTGCTTGTTGATAGTTCTGGGCAGATGTGTGTGAGGATGTTGAGGGACTCTTCATAACTTACTAAGAACCCTAATAAGCATGGATAATTGTGGGATCACATATGAATATTATTGCCTAATATTTTATTCATTGACTATGTTGGATGATTATATACATTCTAGTAATATATTGCTGTGTAATCAAATTCTCCAAAAAAGTGGTTAAAAAAATAACCATCATTTATTTTACTCTTGAATTTGCAAGTTGACCAGGTTCAACTAGGCGATTGTAGCTGGAATGAAGAATGTGTGTGGGGGGTGCATTTTCCATATGGCTTTATGGCAGTCAAGTTCAGTAGGGTGGGGGTTCCAAGTCACCCTGATACTGGTGAAAAGAGTTGAGTGACCTTGGGAAAGAAACAGTGTGGCTCCCCAGAGATGCAGTGAGAGCCCAAGGGAAAGAGCATCCCTCACCCACAGGGAGCAAAAGATGCCTCAAGGCCTAAAACACAGAGAACTAGTTCAATAAAAGAGTGGTTGATGTGTAAGAGTCTCAGAAAGGAAATGATTCAGCCACACAAAGGACTTAAGTCACCTGTGACATCCTTGCTGCTTGATCAGACAGTTTTTGCCTTAAAAAAGGATCACACTTGAAAATTCGCTCTGAAGTCAGCATTGCATGCACTCCAGAAAGTCAATGTCAGGAAGCAGGATGTTGTTTAAAAAAATATTTAGGCTGTAAAGAATAAATACATAAATGAATAAATGGATAAACAAAAATCACAGACAGGACACTTGCCAGAGGGAACCTGTGAAGCCATGTCCCTGTGTCCCCTCCATCCTTCAAGGACAAACTTTCCAACATGCCAATGCTCATCCCAAGTGGAAAAGCTTCAGGGTTCGTCACCCAAATTCTTCAGCTCTGACCTTAAGCAAATTGTTTAATCAGTCTATGCCTTGGTTTCCTCAGTTATAAGGTGGGACAAAAATAGTACTTGGTGCTAGGAATATGAGTAAGATTTAAATGAATATGTATACATCTGTCTATCATCTATCTATCTGTCATCTATCAATCATCTTCCAACACTATCAGGCATGATGTAAGTACTTTCAATTAATGTTGGTTATTATTACCCCCCACTGGTTCTATGTACAGTCACTGAATCACTCCAAATCTCTTCTCTAAATGTTTCTCATCCATATTTATCATATCTCATCAGCCCTACTGCAAACCCACAGGTGCCTTCACAGCCCTCTTTCTCCCTGACTCCAACTTTAGCTTCCTCAGTTTATTCTGCATAACGTTGTACACCAACCATTTGAAAGCACAGGTGTCTCTAGTTATTTCCTTCTTATTTTATGATTTTTCAAATTGAAACTCCTCTCCCTGACCTGACACTCAAGGTTTTATTTCAATCTTTACTATGGACACACACACACACACACACACACACACACACCCTTACACACACCTTTACACATGCCTTCACACACAGAGTTTTATTTGTTTTACATAAATGGCAACTACCACGTGTCTCATGAAAAATTTCTCCCTTAATTTTAAATGTTTTTTATCTATGGAGCCAGTTCATTCTTTTTAACAGTGTCTTTCTGATAAACAGCTTCCAGGTTTTGTTCAGGTATCTGCCCCATTCTGCAAGAGGTCTGTGTTTCAGGTAAGATGGATTAGATCCTTGTCCCTGGAAGGTAGATTTCTGTTTGGCTATCTTAGTAGTTTTGTGTTCTTTTCCCTAGTGGCATTCTGCACAGCTGTTTACAAAGAATGAGCTAACTTAGTAGGAAAAGGCATGGAAAGTTATGGGAAAAAGATTACACTCGCATATGGTCAGTTACTACTATCAGTAACTAACATATTATGACCAGAGTGAGGTGTGGAGGACTTGTGGGAAAGATTTCTTTGTTCTTAAAATGTCCACAGGCGAAGACAGCTTTCCTCTTCTGTCTCTGGACTTTATCCTATCTAGACATGATGCTTAGAGTTGCGAAAGCTGCCCTGTGGTTAGGAGGAGGCTTCATGAGGACCAAGCCCAGGCACAGAAGAGGCACAGCCCATGCCGCTGAACAATAGAGGAGGGGCCGCCGATGTTTGGACTATAGTTGGTGAGAATACTGTTCCTTTGCCTTGAATTGGTTGTGGGGTTTTCTGTCACTTTGGGTGAGCACCTCCTACTGGCTGCAGCTCCTTTATTATAATTTTATTTCAGCTGCATGCGGATCTCTCCCAGTCTGTGCCTCCTTGATGGTCTCCTCTCTGTGTCACTGCTACCTAGTGTAGGGAATTATTCTGACTCTGGTGGTTAAGTACTCTGGAATCCCCTGCTGCCTGTTTTTGTCATGTCTTTTTACTGTCCTGGATTTTGATGCTAGATTGACAGAGGCTACATCATGGACCACTTAACGGAATTTTAGCTCCACTTTCCATCATATCCTCTTCCTTCAGGTCTTACAAACAAGCCCATACTTGCCTTTTACTTCCCAGGTGAGGCCCAGCATATCCTTTACTAGGCCCAGGTAAAATTTAACTTGTCTTTATTACTATTTTGTTCTTGAGAATAATTTGGATGCATAGCATCATTTACTAGGGAGAACTCTTTTTATATAAACATCTCATTTGATCTCTATGACATCCAGTTCAGCTGGTGTTATTACTGACATTTTGCAGTTGGGGAAATTGAAGCACAGAGAAGTAGAATCCCCAGAATTACATAGCTAGCACACGGCAGAGTGGTATTTGAAACTAGGTCTATCTCACTCTAAAGCCTTACTCTTAACATCATGCTGCAAGTGGTACCAAACAATCAAGCAAGTGTATATGTGTACCTCATGAGCTTCTGAAAGGTGAGAATCACATTTTGTCCACTCTCTGTTGCCTCACCTATTCAGTCTTTGGTGCACAGGAAACATGTGGAATGGGAATATTGAACTCAGAAAGGTTATCAGGGAATGCTTTGGGATCAATACCTATGGAAAATAAGGGAGCCAGGTGAGGTAGCACACATCACCAATCCCAGTGACTTGGGAGGCTAAGGCAGGAGGATTGCAAGTTCATGGCCAACCTCAGAAATTTATTGAGATCTTCAGCAACTTCATGAGACCCTGCATCAAAATAAAAAATAAAAAAGTACTGGGAATGTAGCTCAGTGTATGCTCCTGGGTTCAATCCCCATAACCTAAGTACACAAATGAATAAAGCAAGGACATTATAAATGTATTTTCTTAGATTCTGTATTTTGTCTTTCTGGTATCCATTCATTACAGGGCTAATTGTATTAACTGTTTTCTTATTTTTTGTGTTCCTGATGCTCTGGCATTCGGGGACCTTGAAGAGTATGGGAGAGTATGCTCCTCGTAGATAGCTAATTCCTAAAGATAATAACAATTTATATACACCATATTTCACTGCATAATTCTTATCACACCATTACTATATATTTAAGTGTTTTGTGTGTATCCTAATTTTGCACCAAAGACAGGTTAGTAGACTTTTAAATAATACCAGCACATTAAAAAAATTCACATGAAGGTCACACCCCACTGTTTTGCAAAGTATTTGGCATAAAATCTGCAATGATTATGCCATGAGATACAGTATGAATATTCCTTGCACATGCAAACTATTCAAACACAAGTTTATAGCTTTAACCACCTTCCTAACTCAAGCCCAAACCAATATTTGTACTTCCCCAAATCATCCCAAGGCCAGCTGCCAGGCACCCAAAGACTACCCTTATCAAAGCTCACTGGAATTATTCCAACAAGTCTATCCAAAGGTATTAACTCTGCCCTACCTTCCCTTCTGCACAGAAACCCCAATTAAGGATACGACCTAGGCATTTTCCTCACTCCTTGCTTCCCCTAGGGCCCTACATGACACTTAAGGACCCCACCCTCACCCCCCTACCAGGACCTGTGAGTATAATAAGCTTCTTCCTTCCAAACCTGTTCTCATTTCCCCTCCGGCTGTGCCAGTCTTACCTTGCCATATCCAACACAGACATTTCTACAGCAAAGGAAGTGAAGGATGTGGGATTGGGGAGAAGGAGATGTCAATCCATGATGCAGTTCCAGTGGAAACCTCAGCTGACCTGTAGGCAGTTCTGAAGATGGAACCAGGCTTCAGAGCTGTGCCCAGTTGTGATGAAAGAGAGATCAGCCTTTGTGCCACTGTGTGCATCTGGCATTGGATGTGGGCTGCCCTGGAAAAGGGGCATGTCTGGTCAAGGGCCCTTTCTCCAGCTCAGTCACTCCCTGCAGAGGTTTACAGCCAAGGGTGCTCAGTGGCAGCACTCCTGCATTTGGAGGAGTAAGTTTCTCATTCCTGGGGGGTTCCACTAGTATAACAGAGCCTCTACCCACCCGCTCTGTAGCTGGTTCTCTCTGAACACCCTCCCCAGAAATTGCCAGTCCTTTTGGTGTCTCTGAGCTACTGTTCATTCCTCTTGGAGATTTGGATTAGATACAAAAGGGTGCTTAGTTGTTCTTTATACAGCATCCAGGAAGACAGAACCCCAGACAATGGAAGCCTCTAAGAACTGGTTTGCTTGGGTTTCTGTTCTTGATTTGGTTGTTTTTCTGCTTACCGCTCTTTTCCTCCCCATTTAGCTGTCTCCTCTTGCTTTGGAGGATGCTGTGCAGCTTGACTTGAATGTCTGTCTCCTCAGAATCTGATGGTTTGGAGGAGTGCCTCTCTCTCTCTGGCCACAGCAAGGTGCTCACTGCTGCCCTCCTCTACTATCCTTAGCAGGGAAGGCCTATTCCACCCTTCTGTCAGCCTCAGGAGGTGCCACACACCAGAGAAGCGGGCTCTGGTCGTCTGACAAAGGCGCTTGCAGGGGAGGTGAGAATAGGGGCCAGATATTGAAGTGAGTTCATTTTTCTCCAAAATACAGTCTCTGCTGTTTGCTCAGAAATGTGTGTCACTATAAAGAAAACATATCCAGCTTCAAATTACTTTCATCTAGAATAGCTGTCAAATCAAGCCCCAGGAATGAGGCCAACAGTCCTATCTGAAGGGGGAAGGCCAAATCCTGTCCCTGTTAAACTGTGGGGTCAGGTGGGCTTGGCTGGAACCCAAAGGATAGCTTAAAGAAGCAAGAAGAACACAGAGAGAAATCCAAGCCACTGTCCCCAAGGGCATCCAGGGGTTGAGAGGCAGCCAATTCAGTGTCCAAAGGCAGAAAGCTGTGACACAGGAACCAAGGGCTGCCACATCAGGGTGGAAACTGGGACTGGGACAGTGTTTGGTCTCAGTCTCTCTGGGGCCCATCTGTAATGCTGATGGCAATGGGGTTATCCGTCTGCAGTGGGACAGTGAGTAGAAAAGGCAGCTCATTATTCAAGAAACATGGATGGATTTTGCCAGTTACCCTGGTGGTACAAAGTCAAAGCTGGCTCAGATTCAGATATCCTCTGTTCTCCAAAAGCACAGAAGTGGAAGGATAGACCCATACATTTATTTGTTTGCAGGGATCTATAGAATATTTTCATTATAGAGACTTTCAAACACTCAGAAGTAAATAATAGAATGATTTCCACGAATACGCTGCCTGTTATTAATAGTCATCAACAGAATGCCAAAACTTCTTTCCTGTCTACTCCCACATGTTGTCCCTCCAAGCATATCTTTACTTCATACCATTTTGTGTCTAATTAGTTTAATGAGTATGTAAATGAGAACAGCTTAAAAATAACTGCAATGCCAATAATTAATCATTCTTTGGTTTTATCAAATATTCAGTGAGTGTACACATTTTTCCTTCATTGTTACAAAAATGTGGGATTTTTTTTTTGAACAGTTCATTTTTAGAATTAGGATCCAAGCAAGATTAAATAGGTAAATTTTTACTACAGACAGGGTACAAGTGTAGAGAAAAGGACATGGGAACGAATGCCCATGCCAGAGATCATCAGGAGATGGTTTACTTCCAGCAGCGGATACAGTGGTTGTGAGCACTGGGTTTGGAATCCCAGCTATGTGAACTTGAGTAAGTTAACCTCTCTGACTTGGCTTCTCATCTGTGTAACTCACAAGATTGCTGTGAATATTGAATGAGATAATACATGATGCTTAGCACAAAGGCCAACCTATAGCAAGCACTCAATAATTCTACAAATAATAGTAAAAACAAGGAAGATAGCATTTAATTTAGATCTTTAAGCATGCAATGCTGTGCATGGTGAGAACAGGCAATGTGTATTTTCAGGCCGAGATGATAAATAGCTTTACTTCACTATCATATAATCCAACAATTCCACTTATGAGTACATATCCAAAGGAAATAAAATCAGCGTAATGGAAACCTAGTATATTGGACAAATGATGTAAAGGCCCATAGTGGGTTACTAGGAGATGAGACAGGAGGAGTGGGCTCTGGACAAGACTGTACATCAAGAGTCTTGCGTATAGAGCTAAAAAGTGAGGATTGAATCTTGTAGGCAAGTGTGCACACTGAGACTTATGGGAATTGATGGCATTGGATTCCAGTGGCAATGGTGCAGACAGGCAGCCCTGGAGAAGGGAGCCTAGACATGAAGACACAGCAGGAGCCTTGCAAGG
Source organism: Marmota monax (assembly GCF_021218885.2). Taxonomy (NCBI): domain Eukaryota; kingdom Metazoa; phylum Chordata; class Mammalia; order Rodentia; family Sciuridae; genus Marmota; species Marmota monax. The sequence goes on from NW_026692881.1 coordinate 3,985,034, forward strand.
ATCTGAGGACTCCTTGCACTCATAGGACATATGGAGATGTAGAAGGAGTATTGCTGAGGCAGTCTGGCTAGGATTTATTGAAAGATTAAATGTTGGCAGATAAGGAGAGAGGGAGGAACTAAGAACCACTCCAGACTCTCTGGCTAGGCTACCAGGTAGAAGAGGATGCTGCTAATTGAGATTTCACACCAGGATTCTGAGCAGGTTTCAATGATGAAGATAATGAATTCTGCTTGTGATGTGTGCAGTCAGAGCTGCTTGCAGGACACCAGGGAAAATCCTACTCTTACTTTTCCATCTTCAAATGCTTGAGGAATCACTCAGAAGGAAAATTGAGAAGGTTGTGCTCCGTGTGTCTCCTCTGCCTGCCGCAGATTCTGCTAGAAAATATGATAGCTCTTTGCACTGAAAAGATTCTAGGAAGGACTGATGGCCTTTTCATAGGCAAAATCATAAATGCAGTGTTGATGGCAAGTGAATAAAATCCAGACTCATTCCTTTCAAATGTATCTGCTTACCGGGGATTGTGGTTTTGGCAGAGACAAAGGACCCTACCTTCTACCAGGCCATAACTCTTAAACATCCACACCCTTTGAGCATCCGAAGACACTGATCAAGCTGCCTGTCATTTGATCTCACCTTCCTATGTTTTTGCATTTCCCATCCTCAGCTCAGACCAAAGGGACCTGACATGAAGCAAAATATTTTTCTTGGGATAAAGAATGATTTTATAAAGCAACTGTTCAAATACAAAATAGTTATTTTAGGAAGCAAGGGAGCTCCCAATCACTGAGGGCTGGTTGGCCATTTAAACACGGTTATTTGTAAGCAGGTTGACACTGTGGGTTTTTAGTGGGGAAGATGGATTAGATGACTGTGGCAGATGGTTTTTGCTTTGAACCCAACAGCCATTTCCTCTTTTTCCTCACCACAAAAATTCTTATTTTATTTATTAATTGGACACTTATCAGCTTTCTTTCATTCTTTTGTCAGAGATCGATTTAGGGTTGGATTTAAAATATGATTTCCATTTCCTTGATATGGACCCCCATCAATTGGTAGGGTTTACATGTTCTCCACTTGAATCTGGGGGTTGCTACCACCTCAACTAGGCATAATGTGGAAGCAGTGACACTAAGTGACTTCTGAAGTTAGGACAAAAAGGCCATGCAGTGTACACTTGATTCTATTGTAACAGAGAACTGAATGATCCTCCCACCATGCTGTGAGGAAGCCCAAGTCACATGGAGAGGATGCATGTCAGTGTGCTCAACACTCCCCAATGAGCTCAGGCTCTCAGTCTCCCTATCTCACGTGCTCTCATTCCATAGGTTGTATCCTCACTCTGTTAATTGTTTCCTTTGCTGTGCAGAAGGTTTTTACTTTGAGAAATCCTATATGTCTATTTTTGCTTTTGTTACCTGTGCTTTTGGGTTCACAATATATAGACTTTCTCCAATATTTTCTTCGAGTAGTTTTACAGATTCAGGTTTTACATTTCAGTCTTTAATCCATGTTGAGTTGATTTTTGTTTGCTGAATGATTTAAGAGTCTAATTCTTCTACATGTGAATATCTGATTTCACCAACACTATTTGTTTTTGTGACAGCTATAACCAATCATTTCTTCTCCAAGCCTTCTTGTATTTCTCACACATGATCTTTTGGGGGATCATTATCATCACCTCACTCAAAACATAACACCATTTATTGAAGAGACTGTCCATTTTCTTATTTATTCTCGGCAACTTTGTTGAAAATCTAATGGGTGTAAATGCATGGACTTATTTCTGGGCTTCCTATTCTGTTTCACTGATCCATGTTTATTTTTTTATTTTTTTTAATTTATTTATTTTTATTGGTTGTTCAAAACATTATAAAGCTCTTGACATATCATATTTCATACATTAGATTCAAGTTGGTTATGAACTCCCAATTTTACCCCAAATACAGCTTGCAGAATCACATCGGTTACACATCCACATTTTTACATAATGCCCTATTAGTAACTGTTGTATTCTGCTACCTTTGCTATCCTCTACCATCCCCCCTCCCTCCCCTCCCATCTTCTCTCTCTACCCCATCCACTGTAATTCATTTCTCTCCTTGTTTATTTTCCCATTCCCCTCACAACCTCTTATATGTAATTTTGTATAACAATGAGGGTCTCCCTCCATTACCATGCAATTTCCCTTGTCTCTCCCTTTCCATCCCACCTCATGTATCTGTTTAATGTTAATCTTTTCTTCCTGCTCTTCCTCCCTGCTCTGTTCTTAGTTGCTCTCATTATATCAAAGAAGACATTTGGTATTTGTTTTTTAGGGATTGGATAGCTTCACTAAGCATAATCTGCTCTAGTGCCATCCATTTCCCTGCAAATTCTATGATTTTGTCATTTTTTTAGTGCTGCGTAATACTCCATGGTGTATAAATGCCACATTTTTTTTATCCATTCATCTATTGAAGGGCATCTGGGTTGGTTCCACAGTCTAGCAATTGTGAATTGTGCTGCTATGAACATCGATGTAGCAGTATCCCTGTAGTACGCTCTTTTAAGGTCTTCAGGGAATAGTCCAAGAAGGGCAATAGCTGGGTCAAATGGTGGCTCCATTCCCAGCTTTCCCAGGAATCTCCATACTGCTTTCCAGATTGGCCGCACCAGTTTGCAGTCCCACCAGCAATATACAAGAGTACCCTTTTCCCCACATCCTCTCCAGCACTTGTTGTTGTTTGACTTCATAATGGCTGCCAATCTTACTGGAGTGAGATGGTATCTTAGGGTGGTTTTGATTTGCATTTCTCTGACTGCTAGAGATGGTGAGCATTTTTTCATGTACTTGTTGATTGATTGTATGTCCTCCTCTGAGAAATGTCTGTTCAGGTCTTTGGCCCATTTGTTGATTGGGTTATTTGTTTTCTTATTGTTTAATTTTTTGAGTTCTTTGTATACTCTGGATATTAGGGCTCTATCTGAAGTGTGAGGAGTAAAAATTTGTTCCCATGATGTAGGCTCCCTATTTACCTCTTTTATTGTTTCTCTTGCTGAGAGAAAACTTTTCAGTTTAAGTAAGTCCCATTTGTTGATTCTTGTTATCAACTTTTGTGCTATGGGTGTCCTATTAAGGAATTTGGAGCCCAACCCTACAATATGTAGATCGGAGCCAACTTTTTCTTCTATCAGACGCAGAGTCTCTGATTTGATATCTAGCTCCTTGATCCACTTTGAGTTAACTTTTGTGCATGGCGAGAGGAGGGGATTCAGTTTCATTTTGTTGCATATGGATTTCCAGTTTTCCCAGCACCATTTGTTGAAGATGCTATCCTTCCTCCATTGCATGCTTTTAGCTCCTTTATCAAATATAAGATAGTTGTAGCTTTGTGGATTAGTCTCTGTGTCCTCTATTCTGTACCATTGGTCCACCCTCCTGTTTTGGTACCAGTACCATGCTGTTTTTGTTACTATTGCTCTGTAATATAGTTTTAAGTCTGGTATCGCTATACCGCCTGATTCGCACTTCCTGCTTAGAATTGCTTTTGCTATTCTGGGTCTTTGATTTTTCCATATGAATTTCATGATTGCTTTATCCATTTCTACAAGAAATGCCGTTGGGATTTTGATTGGCATTGCATTAAACCTATAGAGAACTTTTGGTAATATCGCCATTTTGATGATGTTAGTTCTGCCTATCCATGAACAGGGTATATTTTTCCATCTTCTAAGATCTTCTTCTACTTCTCTTTTTAGGGTTTTGTAGTTTTCATTGTATAAATCTTTCACCTCTTTTGTTAGGTTGATTCCCAAGTATTTTATTTTTTTTGAGGATATTGTGAATGGAGTGTTTTTCCTCATTTCCGTTTCAGAAGTTTTGTCGCTGATATACAGAAATGCCTTTGATTTATGCGTGTTGATTTTATATCCTGCCACTTTGCTGAATTCATTTATTAGTTCTAGTAGTTTTTTTGTAGACCCTTTTGGGTCTTCTAGGTATAGAATCATGTCATCTGCAAATAGTGATAATTTAAGTTCTTCCTTTCCTATTTTTATGCCTTTAATTTCTTTCGTCTGTCTAATTGCTCTGGCCAGTGTTTCGAGAACTATATTGAATAGAAGTGGTGATAGAGGGCATCCCTGTCTTGTTCCAGATTTTAGGGGGAATGCCTTCAATTTTTCCCCATTGAGAATGATGCTAGCCTGAGGCTTAGCATAGATAGCTTTTACAATGTCAAGGTAAGTTCCTGTTATCCCTAGTTTTTCTAATATTTTGAACATAAAGGGATGCTGTACTTTGTCGAATGCTTTTTCTGCGTCTATTGAGATGATCATATGGTTCTTATTTTTAAGTCTATTGATGTGGTGAATAACATTTATTGATTTCCGTATATTGAACCATCCTTGCATCCCAGGGATGAATCCTACTTGATCATGGTGCACAATTTTTTTGATGTGCCTTTGTATCCGATTCGCCAGAATTTTATTGAGGATTTTTGCATCTAGGTTCATCAGAGATATTGGTCTGTAGTTATCTTTCTTTGAGGTGTCTTTGTCTGGTTTCGGAATCAGGGTGATGTTGGCCTCATAGAATGAATTTGGCAGAGCTCCTTCTTTTTCTATTTCCTGAAATAACTTGAAAAGTATTGGTATTAATTCTTCCTTAAAGGTTTTGTAAAACTCCGCTGTATACCCATCCGGTCCTGGGCTTTTCTTGGTTGGAAGTCTTTTGATTGCTTCTTCTATTTCATCTATTGTTATTGGTCTGTTTAAGTTGTGAGTATCCTCCTGACTCAGTCTGGGCAAATCATATGACTTAAGGAATTTATCGATGTCTTCACTATCTTCTATTTTATTGGAATATAGGTTTTCAAAATAACTTCTAATTATCTTCTGTATTTCTGTAGCGTCTGTTGTGATATTGCCTTTTTCATCCTGTATGTTAGTAATTTGAGTTCTCTCTCTTCTTCTCTTCGTTAGCATGGCTAAGGGTCTGTCGATCTTATTTATTTTTTCAAAGAACCAACTTTTAGTTTTGTTAATTTTTTCAATGGTTTCTTTTGTTTCAATTTCGTTGATTTCCGCTCTGATTTTAATTATTTCTTGCCTTCTGCTACATTTGCTGTTGTTTTGCTCTTCCTTTTCTAGTGCTTTGAGATGAAATGTGAGCTCATTTATTTGTTGGTTTTTCCTTTTTTTGAGGAATGACCTCCAAGCAATGAATTTCCCTCTTAAAACTGCTTTCATTGTGTCCCATAGATTCCAATATGTTGTGTCTGTATTTTCATTTATCTCTAAGAATTTTTTGATTTCCTCCTTTATGTCTTCTGTAACCCATTGATCATTCAGTAACATATTGTTCAGTTTCCATGTGATGTAGGATTTTTCCTTCCTTCTTTTATCATTGATTTCCAGTTTCATTCCATTATGATCAGATAAAATGCATGGTATTATCTCCACCCCTGTATATTTACTGAGGGTTGCCCTATGGCATAATATATGGTCTATTTTTGAGAAGGATCCATGTGCTGCTGAGAAAAAAGTATATCCACTTGATGATGGTTGATATATTCTATATATGTCAGTTAAGTCTAGGTTGTTGATTGTGATATTGAGTTCTATAGTTTCTTTATTCAGCTTTTGTTTGGAGGATCTATCCAATTGTGAGAGAGGTGTGTTGAAGTCACCCATAATTATTGTGTTGTGGTCTATTTGATTCTTGAACTTGAGGAGAATTTGTTTTATGAACACCGCAGCACCATTATTTGGTGCATAAATATTGATAATTGTTATGTCTTGTTGGTGAATGGTTCCTTTTAACAGTATATAATGTCCTTCCTTATCCCTTTTGATTAATTTAGTCTTGAAGTCAATTTTATTCGATATGAGGATGGCCACCCCTGCTTGCTTACGAGGACCGTGTGCGTGGTATATTTTTTCCCAACCTTTCACCTTCAGCCTGTGTATGTCTTTTCCAATCAGATGTGTCTCTTGGAGGCAGCATATTGTTGGATTTGTTTTTTTAATCCATGTTACCAGCCTATGTCGCTTTATTGGAGAGTTTAAGCCATTAACGTTTAGAATTACTATTGATATATGGTTTGTACTTCCAGCCATGTTTGATTATTTATCTTCTTTTTTTTTTTTTTAATTTAGTTTGTTTCTCCATGGTTAGCTTTCCCCCTGCCCTCTGTCTTTATAGAGGCACTTCCCACTGATGGTTTTGGTTATTGTTTTTCATTTCTTCCTCGTGTAGTGTTTTGCTCAAGATGCTTTGCAATGCTGGTTTTCTGGCTGCAAATTCTTTTAGCTTTCGTTTATCATGAAAGATTTTTATTTCGTTGTCATACCTGAAGCTTAGTTTTGCTGGATACAGAATTCTTGGTTGGCATCCATTGTCTTTCAGTGTTTGAAATACGTTGTTCCAGGATCTTCTCGCTTTCAGCGTCTGTGATGAAAAATCTGTTGTTAACCTTATTGGTTTACCCCTGAATGTAATCTGCCTCCTTTCTCTTGTAGCTTTTAATATTTTCTCTTTGTTCTGTATATTGGATATCTTCATAAAAATGTGTCTTGGCGTTGGTCTACTGTGATTTTGTGTGCTCGGTGTCCTGTATGCATCTACAATTTGTATATCTGTTTCCTTTTTTATTTCTGGAAAGTTTTCTGAAATTATTTCATTCAGCAGGCTACTCATTCCCTTGGTTTGAATCTCTGTACCTTCTTCTATCCCGATGACTCATAGGTTTGGTTTTTTTATGTTATCCCATATCTCTTGGATGTTTTTCTCATGGTTTTTAACCAGCCTTTCTGAGTTGGCTAGACTCTTTTCAAGATGATATATTTTGTCATCATTATCTGATGTTCTGGCTTCTACTTGCTCCACTCTGTTGGTGATACTCTCAGTTGAGTTTTTAATTTGGTTTATCATTTCCTTCATTTCTAGAATTATTGTTTGGGTTTTTTTTTATAATCTCTATCTCCTGATAAAGATGCTTAACTTCTTCTTTTATCTGTTTATGTAATTCATTTTCAAAGTGTTCTTTCACTGTTTGGATTTGCTGTCTCGTATCTTCTTTAAGGTTCCATTCCATCTGTCTAAGGTATTCCTTGAGTTCTTTATATGACCATTTTTCTGCTGACTCTAGGTCCTCCTGAATATTTAGGCTGTCCTTCATTGTTTGTACTCCTTTTCTTCCTTGCTTTTTTATGCTGCTCATGTTACTTCTTGTTCTGTTTGACTGCTGAGTTTCTGTTTACTCTTATAGATTTATTTGATGCTTGGGAGGAAAGATATTAGAAGGGAAGGGAAGAAATCACTAAAGAGAATGAGAGTAGGCAGGTAGAATTCAAGGAAGGGGGAATAAGAAAATTGAAAAGAAATGAAAAGACAAAAGAAACAAAAATAACAAAGATTAGATAATAAATAAAGAAAGAAAAGACGAGAAAAAAAATTTTAACAAAAATAATAATGATAATAAAAAAATGAAAATGAAACTTAAAATAATAATAATAATAATAAGATAAAAAAATTTAAAAAAAATTAGAAACATTGAAAAAAAGTTAAAGAACAACAACAAATAAAAATTGAAAATGAAAGAAAAAGAAGAAAAAGAAAAAAAAAGAAAAAGAAAAAAATGATAATAATAATAATAATAAATGCAGTCCTAGAGTTCTATTAACTTCTCTTCCAGTAGGTGGAGCTGTGCCCACTGGGCCAAGCTTCTCCTCTCAATAGGTGGGAACCATTCACTGTGCAGCAGCTCTTTCTCCTAGACTGGGCGGGTCTCCAATCCTGAGTGTCTAGGGCCTTGTCTTGTGTTTCCTCAAGCCAGGCCGTGCTCACCTGTGGCGCTCACCACAATACTGGCTACACACCAGGTCTGCTGCTCCTGGGAGCCGTGTTTTCATGAACACCTGGGCTCACTCTCCCTGTTTGCCTCCCTCAGACCCTAAGTTTGTAGAGCTTGGGGCTGAGATCCCCCAGCGAATTTGCTTGCCCTCCTGTAGCCACGCCCCCGGTAGCTGGTGCAAGAGACCTCAGTTGTCAGCACTGGTGGGAGCGGTAGCCGGGAGTTCCACGCCGCGAGTCCCGCGCCACTCCTGATTCCCTCGGTCTGGTTATTGCGTTCACAGGAGAGCTGGGAGTGGCCCTTAAGGTTTCCCCGCTGTGTGGAGAGAGATGACTAGGGGATTACACACCTGTCGCGCTGGTTTCAATGCAGTTGTCTCCTCCGCCCGTGACGCCATTTCTCTGCCATGGTGGTTTCCCATGCAAATGGTGACTGTTCGTTCCCTTTGCCGGGTGACCAGTGCAATGGGTGGGTCCTGACTGTCTCTCCCAATCCCCGTTTCAGTCCTGTGGCCACTGCCTATGAAGGCTCAGTTGGCTTTTACCTCTGTAAGTTCCTAAGGGCCGACCAATTATTTCAGTGGGATCGTTAGTGCTGAGTCACACGAAGCAGGCGAACTGGAGCTTAATTGCCTCCGATTCGGGCTCTGTGTGTGTGCTCTGAGGGGCCCAGCCTGTACACCCCAGATCCACATCAGCTCAGCATTGCCTAGTGATCCTGAGCAAACAGCATTTAGACAGTTTACGGCTCCCTATGCCCGCGTAGTTGAAGATGTCAGAGACTTGATCTCTCTGCGCCTGCCACCATGTTAGATCTCCTCAGTGATATTCATGTTGCCCTTACAGCTTCCTGGCATAAGCAAGTTCTTGGGATTATACAAACTGCTGCTTCTGTTTCCAGTCCAGATTTCTAGAAATGAAACCCTGCCACCGTCGCCTCCGTCTCTGGGCCACGCTCACGGGCGCTTAGCTCGTCTGCGACCGTAGCAGAGCCGCCCTGGCCTCCCCCATGTTTATTTTTATGCCTAGGCTGTTTTGATTATTATAGCTTTGTAATATATTTTTACAGTCAGGTAGTATGATATCCCCAGCTTTGTTCTTTTTGTTCAAGATTGCTTTGGCTGCTTGAAGTCTATTTTGGTTTTATATAAACTTTTGGGTTTTTTTTTTTTTTATATTTGTGTGAGCAATGTCACTGAAGTTTTGATAGGTATGGAATTGCAACTGTAGTTCACTTTGAATAATATGAATATTTAGCAATGTTAATTCTTCTAATGCACGAACACAAAATATCTTTCCATTTGTGTGTTCTTTCTTTCATAATATTAATTTTCACTTCACCGGGGTTTCACCTACTTGGTTAAATTTATTTCAAAGAATTTTATTTTAGTGTAGCTATTATAAAAGGGATTGTTTTCTTGATATCTTATTCAGCTAGTTTATTGTTCTTGTGTAGAAAACCTTCTGATGTTTATATATTGATTTTATATCCTGCAATTTTATGAATTCTACACTTTAAAAAGAGATAAATTTTATGATATGTGAATTAAATAACAACTAAGAAAATATAGGAGTGGTGTCCAGGTTTAATGGGAATTTTCACCTCATTTGTCGGGTATGAACCTTACTTTGGGTTTAAGTGCAAAGCTATTTTAAGTTCAAAACTTCTAATAGTGATATTTTCATGGAAAACTTATTTTTCTTTTTTTGTTATTTTCTTCATTTTCCTTGTCCATTTTTCTTCTTTCTTTTAAAGTTTTTTTCTTTTGAAATAATTTTGATATTAACACATTAATATAAAATGATGGGATGAATGGCTATGTGAGTTTGACCCAGCTTAAGTAATCAAACATTTAAATTTGGTGGAAGATACCTGTGAGTTTTCCTTTCTTTATTAAAGTTTTTGTCCAGGGTATTTAAATTTAGTTTTATGAAGATTATATTTTTCTCCACCGCTATGGTTTGGATTTGGTTTATCTCCCAAATGATTATGTATTGGGAACTTGGTCCCCAATCTAAGAGTTTTGAAAGGCGTTGGAGCCTAGTGGGAGGCTCCACAATTGAATTGTGACTGCCTTTGTTAAAGGATTAGCCCTGGCCTCATGGTGTGAGTCAAGTCTTATAGGAATGGATTAGATCCTGCAAGAGTGGAGTTCTAAAATGTTTTTATTTTTAATTCTTTTTAATTGATTTTATTTTTAAAATACATGACAGTGGAATGCATTTCAATTCTTATTACACATCTACAGCACAATTTTTCATATATCTGTTTGTATATAAAGTATATTTATGCCAATTCATGTCTTCATACATGTACTTTGGATAATGATGTCTATCATATTCCACCATCATTGTTTACCCCCTGCCCCCTCCCTTCCCCTCCCACCCCTCTGCCCTGTCTAGAATTCATCTATTCCTCCCACACTCCCCCTCCCTACCCCATTATGGGTCAATCACTTTAGATCAGAGAAAACATTCGGCATTTGTTTTCTTGGGATTGGCTAACTTCACTTAGCATTATTTTTCTCCAGCACCATCCATTTACTTGCAAATGCCATGATTTTATTCTCTTTTATTGCTGAGTAATATTCCATTGTGTATATATGCCACTTTTTTAATCCATTTATCTGCTGAGGGGCATCTAGTTTGGTTCCACAGTTTAGCTATTGTGAATTGTGCTGCTATGTTTATATGGTTTAATTCCTAGGTCCTTGATCCACTTTGAGTTGATATGGCTGTGTCTCTGTAGTATGCTGTTTTTAAAATCCTGTGGGTATAGACCAAGAAGAGGGATAGCTGGATCAAATGGTGGTTCCATTCCCAGTTTTCCAAGAAATCTCCATACTGCTTTCCATATTGGCTACACCAATTTGCAGTCCAGCGATGATGAGTGTACCTTTTTCCCCACATCCTTGCCAACATTTATTGTTGTTTGTCTTCATAATAGCTGCTATTATTACTGGAGTGAGATATCTTAGAGTATTTTTGTTTTGCATTTCTCTAATTGCTAGAGATGATGAACATTTTTCATATATTTGTTAATTGATTGTATATCCTCTTCTGAGATGTGTCTGTTCAGGTCCTTGGCCCATTTATTGGTTGGGTTATTATTATTATTATTATTTTTGTGCTTAGCTTTTTGAGTTCTTTATATACCCTAGAGATTAGTGCTCTATCTGATGTGTGAGGGGTAAAAAATTGCTCCCAAGATGTAGGCTTTCTATCAACCTCACAGATTGTTTATTTTGCTGAGAAAAAAACTTCTTAGTTTGAGTCCATCCTATTTATTGATTCTTGGTTTTAATTCTTGTGCCAAAGGAGTCTTATTAAGGAAGTTGGAGCCTAATCCCACATGACGGAGATTAGGGTGTACTGTTTCTTCTGTTAGATGCAGAGTCTCTGGTTTAATTCCTAGGTCCTTGATCCACTTTGAGTTGAGTTTAGTGCATAGTGAGAGATAGGGATTTAATTTCATTTTGTTGCATATGGATTTCCAGTTTTCCCAGCACCATTTGTTGAAGAAGCTATCTTTTCTCCAGTGCATGTTTTTGGCATCTTTGTCTAATATAAGATAATTGTAATTTTGTGGGTTAGTCTGTGTGTCCTCTATTCTGAACCATTGGTATACTAGTCTGTTTTGGTGCCAGTATCATGCTGTTTTTAGTACTATTGTTCTGTAATATAGTTTAAGGTCTGGTATAGTGATGCCACCTGCTTCACTCTTCCTGCTATGGATTGCTTTACCTATTCTGGGTCTCTTATTTTTCCAGATGAATTTCATGATTGCTTTTTCTATTTCTAGGAAGAATGCTATTGGGCTTTTGATCAGAACTCCATTAAATCTGTATAGTGCTTTTGTTAATATGGTCATTTTGATAATATTAATTCTGCTTATTCAAGAGCAAGGTAGATCTTCCCATCATCTAAGATCTTCTTTGATTTCTTTAGGGTTTTGTAGTTTTCATTGTATAGATCTTTCACCTCTTTTGTTAAATTGATTCCCAAGTATTTTTTTTGAGGCTATTGTAAATGGGGTAGTTTTCCTCGTTTCCTTTTCTGAGGATTTAATTTTTAAATTTTTTTAATACAAGTGGAGAACAACTTTTCATTTCTCTGGTTATACACGATGCAGTCTCACCATTTGTGCAATCATACACGTACATAGGGTAATAATGTCCATCTCATTCCACCACTTTCCCACCCCCACACCCCCTCCCCTCCCTTCACTCCCCTCTGCCCAATCCAAGGTTACTCTATTCTTCCCTTGCCCCCACTCCCCCATTATGGATCAGCATCCACTTATCAGAGAAAACATTTGGCCTTTGGTTATTTGGGATTGACTTACTTCACTTAGCATGATATTCTCCAACTCCATTCCTTTACCTGCAAATGCCATAATTTCATTCTTCTTTAAAGCTGAGTAACATTCCAGTATGGATATTCCTTACAAAACATGGAATGGAACTACCATTTGACCCAGCTATTCTAGTCCTCAGTCTATGCCCAAAGGACTTAAAATCAGCATGCTACAATGATACAGGCACATCAATGTTTATAGCAGCTCAATTCACAAGAGCTAAACTGTGGAACTTTCTTGCATTGTCTCAAGCATGAGATTTTGGGGGATGCCTCACATCCAAATCATACCACTGGATAAAATCAAAGATACAATTTACCAGCACTGCTCAAGACCTCCATAAATCAATTAGTATTTTGAATCCCCCAAGAAACATCTCAGGCTTATTTTCCATGTCCAAGAAATTAGAGGACTGAGAAATGTTGGGTGGCACTGAGTCTTGGTGAATTCTGTATCCCCTTTCCTAGGGATTACACAGAGTATCCCCTTTTTCTTCAAGTGAGTAAGTAGCTAACACAAATTCAATACTATGTGTTCATACAATATGGATAAGAGTTGCAATTAGACACGATGATGAAAGGTCTTGTATTAATGTAGGCCTAATTTCTGAAAATGATGCGTAAGAGATCTATGTAAAAATGTTTACTTATGTTCAAATGAACAGCATGCAACCTTAGTATAATAATTAGACCTCTCTCTAGTAATCTTTGGAAATCCTTCCTGAAAAAGCACTCAGAAAGCATGGGGTTAACAGATATGCTCTAACCAGTGTTCATGCACAGAGAATATAACCTCTGGAGCAATAATATATTGACCAGCTATGCACCCCTGGGAGAACTCCTCTGAGTGGTTGCCTTTGGCTGACAGTCTCTGCAGTAACTCCTGCAGTTTTGTGCTTCTTGAGCTATTGTTCCACACTTTGCTTTTGTGTGTCTTGCTTCTCTTCTTGAAGTTGTTGCTTGTACTTCTGTAGTCTGATGCCTCTCTGGCTGTTTATAAGGTTCTTCTAACACCAACCCTGGCTTCTCCTACAACAAATATGGGGTCCTCCCTATAAACACCCCCATTTCTGGGCTCACATGGCCTCTAGCTCTTTGTCAGAGCAAAGATCTAATGCCACTGAATGTCGCACTTGGAGTTTGCGGCTAAAACAGTGCCACAGAGTTGAAGGGATAGGGGACTTCCTGCCTTCTGCCATCCCTAAGGCTCAGCTCTGAAAGTGTAAACCCCATGATTGAGAGTCCCAGTAGGACAAACCAACCAAATCTCTAGGGAAACTGGGGGCTGCTCCATAACCCACTCTGTCTCTTGAGAATTTCCTCTCCTTTTTGGCTATATAATGGGACTCCCTGAGCTAGCACAATGCTTCTCCCTGAAGCTTCAGATAAGTAGCTTTTCTTAAAACTAAGCCTGCATTTTACCAAGGCTCTGCCAATTGTGTAGCGTGGAAGTCCTAAAAGCTTTTCGAGTACCAGTTCTGGACATTTAGCTTTACTTTCGTCCTTTGTAAACAGCAGTGACAGCAGAGTGTACTTTAAGGACAAAGAAGCAAGAAATCCTTTGAGACTTGAGGCCCTTTCAAGTGCTGTGGTGGGTGACAGGCAGATTCTTCTATGTGAGTTAAGAGTCACCATGTGCCCCTGTGGCTCTTAGAGTTGAAGGGCTCATGCTGCTCAGTCTCCTGCTTTACCTGCTGCTGCCCATGGCCCTAAATGTGTTCTTACATTCCCTGGTTGGCACGCTCCTGGGGGCTTAGCAGACACTATACCTACCACCCTCTTTCCTCTGGGACCAGCTTAGGCATCCTGTCTTAGGTACTTTGCTGGACTATAAACCCCATGAGGGCAAGTCCTCTTACCTCCCTTGTTCACTGCTGTAGCAATGGCTCCTAGAATTTTGCCTGGTATATATGGTTGGCCAATAGTGAATGATCTGTCACATAGAGTAAGTCTCTTTCAATCTGATTCTCAATTCCTACACAGGGTGAATTTCATAATGCCAGAATGATCTATCAATCTTATCATTAGAGTTGGGGTCTTTAGGAGGTGTCCAATTTTTAATTTGAGCTCAGTGTTCTATTTTGAAGATTTTGAATTTCCTGAAAGCACCAGTAATGACTGTTGCATCATCTGGTGGTTGACAGCAGAGATCCTATATGATGCTATCTCAGACTATATGAATGGGGAATCTGAGGTCCACTCTAGTGCCTAAGAGCAAAACTGCTGTCATCTCTATGTTGGCATAAAACCAAGTTGAAGGTAGGCCTGGTCAGGGTCTGGTAGAACCAGACTGAAATCAGGAATATTCTTAGAGAGTTGAACCCTGGGACAAGCAGTGCCTTCCTGGGAGCAGTGGTGGCCTGAGTATTCCTCTGGCTGTGGCCTTGACCAAGACAGGTGTGGGTCTCAGACACAGGAAGCTGAGTCTGTTGGGCTGAACTTTAAAGATAACATCTTCTTATAGAAAGTGGCATTGAGAATTACTGGAGGGGGTGGGAACAGAGAGACAGAGAGAGATAGAGAACAAACAGAATTTTTGTGTAAATTGCCTTATCTAATAATTGAATTTGAAGGGTGTGGACTTAAGTCTGCCCCTGGAGAAGAAGCAGTCTGGAAGGACATTGCCTTGGGTTATTGGGGGCTCAATGCTCCAGGAAACAAGGTGGAGAATGTCTGAAGCTTGGGAAATCCAGGAGATCATGAAAATGGTTTGAACCAACCATCTGCTATGAATTTGTCAATGTTGCTTCTAGGAGCAGAGAAGAGTAAAGTCAAATATGACTGAGACAATGGCTAATGGAGGGATGGAAATGAAGGTGCTTGTATGTTGACTGTGTTGACAAAGACTCAATGGTTAGGCTCAGGGAGAAAGAAGAGTAGAAATCCAAAATGTCAAGAAGGCAGATGAGGCAGTGGGGGAGATGATTTTACCTTGTCTAGAGCTGCTTGGTAGTCTCAATAGGTTGAGACTAATTTTTCTGCCCTTTTGGAGCTTCCATTCTTGTGGACAATTCAGGTTATCAAGCCTGATTCCACAGACCAGAAATGTCTGCATCCCATTTCTGTTCCAGCCAAGGTTCTCAGGGAGCATGAAGGTGAACCCCTCACAACTACACTGTTGGTCGAGGTCCTGTGGTGCATGCTCCCTATGCACAATTACATAGTCACTGTATCACAGAGCTGCTCCTTAGGCACAACTCAGGTATCCATGAGATCCTAGAGGCATCTTGGGCTTTCAACAACACAGGTCTATATGGGAAAGAAGAGACTGAAATGAAGTTGGCCAAGAAGTATGAACAGCAAGCTAAGATGGAGTGAACTACTGCAGAGGATTAAACTTACTCAGATCTCTGGGGACTGGTGGTTGAGGTCTTTATCTTCAGACAGCTCCATAGGTTGGGAAATGGGCACAAGGCAATAAAACCGTGTTGGGCAGTCAGAAATTTTCCCCACTACATTCCATCTCTTATGACTTTCTGTTTCCATTAGTCTTGAGTTCCAATCCTACTGGGATAAGAGGAGATTTTCTTTATTGCAACAAGGAAAGAAGCAGGATCTAAAAAGGTCACTCTGGGAAGAAAGATTTTAATAATCCACATTCTTTGGTAGGCCTTGGAGAATTCCTCTGAACCACCAAGAAAAAAAAAAAAAAAAAAGAGAGAGAGAGAGAGAAATTCTGAAAGCAAAGAGTTTGCTGGCTTCCAGCTACCTGTTCATTTTAGCTGATATGTGCTTATGGAGAATGAGGAGAATGATCCCTGGCCCTTGGTCCTTGGCTAGGGGATTGGGAGCTCAGGGTTATGATACTATCATGTTGAAAGTTAAAGTAGGATCAGGGTGTAAAGTCACCTTCATAGAGGAGGCATTGAGACTGTGAGCAAAGACCTGGAGAAGGAATGAGGATGATGGGTAGGACCCAAAAGGGGAAGAGTAGAGGAGGCCTCTCAGGGCAGAAATTATACTGCAGATGGCTCAGTCACAGTGTTTGACAAAGCATTTCATGGGTCAGTGAGACTGGGCTGGGCATAATGTATGCATAGGATGTAGGACAGGAGGGCTGGGGTCAGATGAGGGCAGGCTTGCATGCTGAGTGAAGAAGCTGCAGTTCCTGTTTAGCTGCTGTGTCAATCTCCTTCCACTTGCTCTGTTGGAAATGAAGGGCCTACATGCCACCTTGAGTCTCAGATTCAAGTCCCCTTCCATTATTATCATCTTCCCAAGACAGTGGCCTTCAGACCCAGAGCTGCTCTTGAACAAAGTCGGGGAGGTCCTGTAGGCTGGGAGTCTGGCTTGTCTGTGATTCTGCCCCTTCCTTTCTTAGCTGCATGACTGTAAGGAGGTAGCTGAACTGCTCCAGCCTCAGTTTCCTCAACATAAAAATGGGAGAAATGATCACCTACCTCACACGTATAATCATGGACAGTGTGTATGTGCATACATCAGCAAACTGAAGCACCTTCACATTCTGTGCAGCCTCCCGTGGTGTGATTTTGTATGAAACCAACAACTAACTGACCTTGAACTCTGCATTTTTGTCTTTAAAAATTTTTTTTTTCCTGCTCTGTTGGCCAAGGGCCGGGTAAAATAAGGAGAAGCTCAAACAGGGAAATCATCCAGAAATGTTGAATCCACAGAGGGAAAATAATACAAATAACTAAGTGCCATATATGCAATATAAATTCATAAGGTATATTGCACATTTTAGAAATATATCGCCACCCTGTAAATTCTAAATGTCACATAATGGGCTCAGTTTTCTGATATCTCAAATATATCTTCCAGGCTGTCAAGTATATTTTAAAAATGAGTATCTTTTTAATGGCTCATAGTGGGTAACCTCAGCAGAATAAGAGAAAATTCATTATTTCTCCGGTGCTAAGTGACTTGTACATCTAGAGGTGGTCAGGGAAAGTGAAAAAAGATAGTTGTTTTTGGTTTGTGTCTTAGGAAGGTTTGGGGAGGAAAGATGCCCTCTCAGGGCACAGTATAAATGGCCTGGGTGGGAGATGAAAACTATGCTAAGTAATGGGAGGAGGGAGGGGGGTTGAGGAATCTCTGTTGAACCAGATGAATAGCTTAGGCAGTGAAATACTGGCTAGCTTGAGCCCGAGATGCTGCTTAAAATTCTGGCTCTATGTTACCTTCTAGGAGGGAAAGGAGAGGATTTGTTGTCATTGCTATAGGGACGAGAAGGGAGGACAGAGGGGAGGGAGTGAACTATATTGGGTGCCAACTGTGGGACAGATACTATAACTAGGTTATCTTATTTAATCCTCCTTGGATCCTTGGTGGGGTGGGGGTTGGCAATTTTATCTCTATTTTGTTGAGAAAGAAACAGTCTCAGAGCTGAGGAATGGGTTAAAGGTCATACCTCGTGGGCTGGTACTTAGTTCTGCATGGTTCCAAATACAATATTACTAGTAGAGGATGTAAAGTTGGTCTCTTTTGCATTTGTTGAGAGCTGGTTTACTGGCAGGGCTGCCCTGAATTTCCTTCTGGAAACAGTGGTGGTCTCTGCCATGACTCTGTGCACATATAGTAAAGGGCAATTAGTACCCTGGCCAGGTCTCTGCATTGTTTGCTATGTTGGACATGCTACTCTTAAGTGTGTCATTGGAATAATCCCATATGATCGGTGTTACTCCTGAACCTCAGGCTTCATCACACACACACAACAGAAGTAAGGGCACCAACCTAGTCATTCCCATTTCCATATGCAGAGTAACTTGTGTTTTTTTACATGTAGTTTTATATATATGACACCAGGTCCTGCCCAGCTTTGTGACAGCTCATTTTCTGTGTGTGTGAAAGACAATACTAGCACATGAAATAAGGTTTCCCATTCATTCCCAGGACTCTAGGGGGAGACCATTAAGAATGCATAGCCAGTCTGACACTCCTTGCTGTGAAGGGTATTAAATACTCACATACCACAGCTCCGCCAAGGAGCAGGGACAAATATGGCAGGTATGAAATGGGTCTAAATTGCTCTTGATGGCTCGATTCAATAATGTTGGTCTTTTCCTTACAGTGCTATATAACAATAGTCATTTTCAAAATGGGGTGCTGCAGTTGTTTTTATGAAAGAATTGACAATTTTGACCTACAGAGTAGTAATTTGCAAAATGTTCTTTCTTTAAGCCATTCACTAGAAAATGCAGGAAGCCCACAAGTGCTGAACTTGAGTTGAAAACGACTGTAACTAATGATAGCGCTAAGCAGGGAAAGAAAGCGCAGCCTTAGTGGTGATGTTCCAGGGTCAGAACTGAGGCCAGGGAAAGGCAGAAATGAGAGTTTCATTATAGACAATTGGTCTCAGAAGTCCCTGAATAAACCTATTTTACTTTACTTTGCAGACACATTTTACATTGTTGGCTCTGCATTTTGCAGCCCCCATATGGGATTCAATCCAGAAGAATAACTGCATTAGACAAAGGGACAGTGACTTCTAGAACCACCTGTCCGACATACCTGTTAAATGCTCTGACTCCCCTGGAACATCTGCTGAGCACTTGTATTCTTTATGCAAATTCATAAGAAATAGTTCAAGAAACTCTGCTTGGAGTTGATAGCACTTGACAATTATGGGAGCAAATAATCTATTCTTTACTTTCTCATGATTGTTTACATGGGTCCTCAAGTTGTGTGTATATGTGAAAATTTTAAGTATACATTAGTGAAGCATCTCTTTATTTCTCTCTGCTCCTGGTGGGGTATTCATTTCAGAGTTGTCTCTGAACTTCTCCACTCATGCACACTTGACCATGAAGGTAGATAGATAATTATCTATCAAATCAGTCCCCTGATTTGATTGGCAGACATTGCCTTTTCTGTCTTTGAATTTTCTAAAGCCTGAAGCATGAAATAACTTCTATCAAAGGACTTCAGGGCAATAAGAGGAGAAATGGAGTGGATTTTTGTAGTCCAAGAAATGGTATTAGGGACAGAGGTCAGGGCAGGGGTGATAGAATTGGTATGCCTAATGACAGATCTTAGAGAGATCAAAATATCAGAGGAAGCAGTTGCATTCAGTGCTACGAGAGAGTGGCATACACTTCCCTTTGCCTTGGAGTTAGCCTTCACAAAATCTGCACCCTGTCATATGCCTTAGAAGGAAGTATTGCTAGGTTCTAAGGGCCTACTTTGGCCTTGAGTATCAGCAGCCACCATGACGGGAGCTGGAGGCCTCCCGGCTATTTTCTATGGGACAATTTGTTGTACTCCTGGGAGGGAAGGAGACACCAGTAATAAATGAGATTCATTTCCTTTTTTTCCTCAAATATTTTATTCTTTTATCAAAGCTATATTGAAATGGATGTCAAGGCCAATTAACAGAAATTTGGAGCAGCAAACTGTGTAACGAAATGTATTATTGCTTCCACCAGATGAAGTCCTCCAGATCAGCCTAGTGGGTGACTCTGGTTCATCCTTGGGCTCCTATGTCCTTGAGTTCTATAAAGTTCTTCCAGGGAAGTCATTGAGTGAGGTGGTGGGAGAGACTCTGGAGCATGCAAGGGGATGCAGCTGACTAGTGGGGTAGACAAGATGCTGGGCATCATCAACAGGAGCATGGTCAGGAGGATTGGTCCATTTTCTGCTTTTAAGTGCATTTCCAATGTCCAGCTTTCAGATTAGAACAGAGAAGAACACATCAGAGGTGATATTAATGGGCTAATGAAAGAACTTCATCAACTCATGGTTCTGTTAAGTAAAGTACAAAACAAGAATCTTGGCTAGACTCACCCAAACATTACCAATTAAAAACACTTACACATTGGTAATATCAGAAGGTACAATGGTGCTGACATCCCTCAACACATCTTCCTGTTGAATAACCTTGCTTCCCTATGTATTGTCAGCTCTCTGCTGGTACATGGCTGTCACCCCATGCATCCATCAGGATGAGCTGTGCTAACAATAATGATAAATATCAGTGGCTTAAAACAATAACATCTACTCTCTCACACATTATATCCTCATTGTAGGTTTGTTGGTGACTCTGTTGTGTGGCAACCTCATGCAGGCAGAGAGGGAGGCTCCTTCCTCATGCTTTCCCAGGGAGTGGGACCCTTGCTCAGGTTCTGTGCTTCAGAGAGCCCCTGCTTTGGAGTGGCCTCCTTAAAAGTATCTGTGTCCCTTTTGGTGCTGTGGCCAGCCAGTGCTTCCAAGGAACTCTCAACCTGGATCGGGTTCATCGTGTGTCCTAGTGGCTGGAAATGCATACCCTGAATTTTTCTGTCTCTATCTAGAATCTGGGACTGTCTGGGCCAGAGCTGGCAGTTATCTTGATGATGTGTGTAGCACACCACTGGGAAACACAGTGGCCCAAGTCCATCTTTCCACTTTCTGGGGGTATTAGCCAACTTCTGTCAAGCATGTGGGGCCAACCAGATACCTGGAAGACCATCTTGCCTCAATGGTGGTGCAAAACCATCTTGCACATATACAGGTTACCCTGGACCCACTAGCTAGACTCAACTTCCAAGGGAGTGATCTGGCAAGTGGTTATACTGTGGTCCTTGTTTTATGGGATTGTATGGATGTGGGTCACTAGAATGGTGTGACTCATACTAGAGACATGATGAATTTAGGGTTCCAAATTATTAGCAGCCCACTACCTATTCTTGCATCTGATCTGTGTGTGAATCTATGTGTCATGCATATTCCAACTGCCTCTGTTCTGCCACATCCAAAGGCCGCTGAAGTGGTGGCAAATGTACTTTGTACTGTGTATGCCCTCATCACTGGCTATTGGATGGTTGCTGTATTTCTGTTGCAGGCTGTATGACAAATATCTGATAGCCCATTGATTGGCTGCACCTATATTCCCTGAATACTTCTAAAATTATTGTTCTGCAATGCAATAAGTCCTCCAACAATTGTCTTTTCTTGATTTTAACTCATGTGGTGGCATTGCATTCTCCCAGGTTGGTTTTAAGTCATGTACAACGAGGGACAAAACTTTGTGCAAATGGTATGACATTTTTCTCTCTACCTATGTCCTTTTGTATTACTTTCCTACTGGAGGTATTTCATGGAAAGCTCATTTTAAAAAACTTTTTATGGTACTAGGGATCTAACCCAGGACCTCGCACATGCTAGGTGAGTGCTCTACCACTGAACTCCAGCTCCGACCCAGGAATGTCATCAAAATTGATAGAAATTCCATCCTAGGTAGGCAGTGATGTCATTGGAAGATGTGTTTTTCTACTTTTAGAGTACAAAATACCAAATGCTAAATTTAACATCATCAGAAAATGAATTATCTTACACATTTTCCTGTGCACTCTGATTAAGAATTGCATTTTGTGGGCACCTTCAATGAAACATAAGAATGAGTTATAAAAGAGACATCAAGGACTAGGGATATAGCTTAGTGGTAGAGCACTTGCCAGGCATGCAAGGGGCCCTGGGTTTAGTCCCTAACACTGCAAAAACAATCAAAACCAAAAGCAAAAACAAGCACTTGGAAGCCAGTGTTCAAAGATGGCATGACAGATGATGTGCATGGGATGTAACCAGGGTTAAATAAACAGTATTTATAAATTTGAGAGGCAAAATTATCCAAGTTGCTTCAGTACAATCAGGTCCCCAAATCAGTGACCATGGCCTTGTGAATAACAATGTTGCTACTTTTCTCTTGTGGCAGGAATATAACGTTAGCAAGGAATGGTGTAATCAACAATAAAGGACAGAAAGATGTGCTTCCTAGATGTGAACAGGAAAAGATGGCATGCAAGTTGGACAAAAACAATTATATAAGTACCCATGTGTCAAAAGTGTACCCTGAAACTATCACCACAGTCATGACAATGAACCATATCGATTCTTCCCAGAAGCTTGCTTGTACCCCTTTGTAACTCTTCTTTCTGATCTATTCAGCTGTCACCCTCTTCAGGCAGCAAGTGATCCGCTTGATGTCTTCATAGATTAGCTTCAATTTTTTTTAGAATTTTATGTATACGAAATCATATAGTTTCTGCAAGTGCTTATATGGATGTAGACTTTACTTCTATCAGGTAAAACTCAGGATTGCAATGGCTGCCTCATGTGGTAGCTTTATTTATATTCTCCAATTTATGGTATACCATGTTATCAGTTTAGTTCATAATACATCCTACTTTCCCTTTTGACTTATTCTTTGAGCCATGTATTAGTTAGAAGTATGTTAACTTGGTTTCCACATACTTAGTGATTTTTCAGATATTTTTCTGTTACTGATTGCTAATTTAATGGCATTATAATCAGATAACAAATTACATATGAGTTAAATCCTCTTACAAAATTTAAAACTTGTTTTATTGCTCAGAATATATCTCAGTAAATATAATGCACCTGCTACTTTTGGATGGACTATTTGTCATGGTTTAGTTCTTGAATGGTCCCCAGATGCCATATGTTAAAAGTTTATCTGCCAGCCTGTGATGCTATGAAGGGGTGATGGAACCCTTAAGATGTGGAGACTAGCAGGAGAAAGTTATGTTACTGGGGGCATGTCCTTGAATGGGATATAGGGACTTTAACCTCTCTCTTTCTGCTTCCTGGATACTATGAGGAGAGCAGCCCCCTCCACTATCCATTCCCACCACAATATACTGTGCTGCCACAGTCTCAGAGCAATGTGGCCAAGTAACCATTGACTAAAACTTCTGAAACCCTAAGCCCCAATAAACCTTTCCTCCTTTAAATTGTGTATTATAGGTATTTGTCACAGTGATGAAAAGCTAACATACTATTCTATAACTATCAATCAGGTTTAAATTGGCTGATAGTGTTGTTCAGTTTACTATATTCTTACTGATTTTCTGCAAACTTGTTCTATCAATTCTTGAAGAATGTATTCTAACAAAAATTAGTCTTTTCTTTTTTTCCTTGCAGTTCTATCATTGCTGTACTTATTATGAAATTCTATTATTAGATAGATAAACCTTTAGGAAAATTATGTCCTCTTGACAAACTAACCTCACTGTGAAATGCTTCTCTTTATCCTTGGGAATTTTCTTTGTTCTGAAATCCTTTTGAGTAGTGTTACATGGTATATCTTCTTCAGTGCATTTCCTGTAGGCATGATACATTTGGCTTTGTTTTTCAAAATTTAGTTCATCCACCTCTGCATTTCATTGAAGGGATCAGGCTATTTGCATTTAATATGATCTGTAACATGGTTGAGTTTAAGTTTACCAATTTGCTGTTTGTTTTTTATTTTTGTCATCTGGCCTTTGTCATACCCCTCTTTTTTTCCTGCTATCTTATGGGTTGAATATATTTTATGATACCCTTTTTATCTGTTCTGTCATCTATGTGCTGTGTTATTTCAGTAAATACTTTTAAGATTTACTATAGACACATACAACCCATCCCATTCTGCCTTCAAGACTCTTATTACACTGTATTTCCATTTTTTACCTCCTAGCTATAGGGCTTTTGTTATCATTTCACCTCTATAAATGTTAAAACCTCTTCACACATTGCTCTTTTCACTTAAAATAATCAGGAATGTTTTAGAGAGATTTAAAGCAAACTTTTAAAGATGTTTCCCACACATCGTTACCATTTCCAGAGTTCTTTGATCCTTTGTGTAGATCCAGATTTCTATCTGGAATTATATTTCTTCCACCTGAAAAATATTCTTTAACATTTGTTGTAGCGTAGTTCTGTCGATAATGGATTCTTTCAGCTTTTGAACGTCCAATGTGTTTTCATTTTGCCTTCATTTTTGAAGGATATTTTCACGGGCTATAGAATGTTAGGTTGACATTTTTGGTTTTGCTTTTCTTTCAGTACTAAAAAAGACGTTATCACTCCATTTTTTGTTTATGTCTTGGAAATCCATTGCCCCCTTATTTTTGTTTCTGATTATTTATCTTTATTTCTTTCGGTGCTTTCAAGAGTTTTATTTTTATCAATGACTTTTAGAACTAATGGGATATATTGTAGTTTTACTCATGTTTCTTGTACTTAAAGTTCTTGGAACTTCTTGGATCTGTATGTTTATAATTTTAGCAATTTGGAATGCTTTTTGGTTACTGTTTCTTTAAATATATTTTGTTTACCTTTGTGTCTCTTTTCCTCAGAAATTATAATTATGTGAGTATTTATTAGCTTTTGAGAAATTATCACACAACTCTGTATTCTATTCATTTTTTTTTCAATATTTTTCCCTTTAGACATAGTTTTGAGTATTTTCTATTGATATGTCTTAAGTCACTAATTCTCCTCTCCTTCCTCTAGTAGCTGATCAGATGTTAAGTCCATTTAATGATCTTTAAACTCAGTCACTTTAGTGTTTATCTATGGAAGTTTTGACTTTTTTTGTAATTCTATATTCCTGCTTAATATGATTATGCTTTCCTCTGTTGTATTGCATATATGAAGTGTGATTACAATATTCATTCTAGTATCTTTGGCTACTAATTCTATCATCTCTGTCATTCCTCAGTTTTTATTTTTTAGTTGTTCTTTGCCTCATTTGTAGCCATGTTTTCTTGCTTTTTAGTGTAACTGTTATTTTTTGATTGAATAGTGGGTATTGCAAATTTTATCTGGAATCTTGGACATACTTTGAATAGCTGAACATTTTCTTAAAATTTGTTTTCGGATCCAATTAAATTACTTGGAAAAAGTTAATACTCTTGGTTCTTGCTTTTTATCTTTGTTAGCAAAGAGTAGAGAAATCAGGAGGCAGCCTCTGGCTAATTTCCCCACTGTTATGGTAAAATTCTTGGGAGTATTCTATTAATACCCCGTGAATCAATCACAAGGTTAGTTGGCTTTGGTGGTAGAGAACAACCTCCAGTAGTTTACCAAGAAAGGTAATGTATTTGGGACTTATATATCCTAAAACACCTTTTGTTTATCTTTATGTTTTTCTTTTCTTTTTTAAAAAACATTTACAGCATAGGATGACCAGTACCAACTCCCAGATAGGTATGAAGAAAAAGGTCCACCCCTAACTTTCTAAGCAACAAGTAGGGTATATCTATGATTTGAGTAAAACCCAGAAAGCTAATACCAGCAAATTCTCTTTGAGTACTTGAGCCCATCAGGGCAAATGTTGAGTCAGGGTATGATTCTAGTCTTGGGCCCTACCCTTGTATTTGATTAAAGTTTTTCTGAGTTTGAATTCTTCTATGGATTGGAAATTATCTTTCTTCAGGATCTGAAGGAAATGATTTTATCTAGTTTTGCTGCTAAGAATTCCAAACTCATTTGCTTCCTGACCAATTGTATATGACTTGCTATTTCTTTCTGAAAACTTTTAGAATATTCTCTTTATTCTCACTTTTCTAGTATGCTGAATCTAGGAGTGTATTTAATTTTACCAAATCCCCTGGGTATTTGGTGAGACTTTTCAATCTGAAGCTCATGCTGTTTAGTTCTTGGGAATTTTTTTGAATCATTTTGCTGATAGTAATCTTCCATATGTTTTCCTGGAAATAACATCATTCAGAAATTGGACCACTTAATCTAATCATTTTCTTTTTAGGGCAAAAATTCATATTTTACATCTATTTACTTTCTGCTCTACTTTTTGTAATATTTAAAAACTTATCTTCCAAAACTTTTATTAAGTTATTTTTCTATTGTCATGTTTTCAATTTTCAAGAATTCCTTTTCATGTTCAGATTTTCTTCTTCTCCCTCTTCTTTTTAAATTCTGTGCCATCTTTTTTCTTTGATGGATGCAATATCTTCCCCCTTTTAACTAGTTGCTATTTGTTTGGTGTTTTGTTCTGAGTTCCAGGTTAGAAGAGATTGCCCCATGTCAGATAGTCCTTGGTTGTTTGCTCACATGACTGAAGAGAGGATCACAAGCTCTGAATATCTGGATGCAGCTTTTAGACCGAGAGCTTCATTGTAGATTGATCAGCTTGAATTATTTACCAGGAACCTCCAGTGTTAATAATATTAGTGCTGTGCTCTTGGACTGGTTGGGTTCTCCAGAAAAGTCACTTCTCAACCTCTGCTGGAAAGGGTGGCTGGTGACCAGGGTTCTGGAGAAAAAGGGTGGCCAGTAATTAGTTTGCAGTTCTCCCTAATCCCTATTTTCCATGTGCTTCTCTCTGCCCCTATCTGTGCACAGTGCTCCCTGTTCACAGATAATCTCTTCTAATCTCCCCAGGTGGTGGTGGGGGATACATTTAAGACCTAATGAAACAAGGAAGAAGTAATTTCCCAGTGGCATGTAATTGGAAGAGGGGTCTATCTATCTATCTATCTATCTATCTATCTATCTACTTACTTACCTACCTACCTACCTACCTACCCATCCATCCATCCATTCATCCATCTATCTGTAAGAATTTACTATGCACCAGTCATGGGTATACAAACTGTATGCATCTTAACTTGCAAAGAGGATAAAAGTGTCAGTGCCCCATTTTTCAGATGCAAGAACTAAAGCAGAATGGTGGAATAGCTTGTCTAGACTCCTTAGTCAGGAACTGGCCAGCTGGCTTGTGCAGCCAGGCAGTTGGGCTCCTTAATGTGTCATCTTGACAATGTTGCTCAGTCAGCTCCGGATCTGACAGCTATACATCTTTCAAATGGTCCTCTGTTTCTTCCACTCCCACCATGGCACTCCACTTCCAGAGGTGATACCCGGTGCTGCCAATTCCTACGGCTTTTGAAGATTCCATATTCTTATTTGGATTGTTTTCTGGCTCTCCCCACTGGTGGTTTAGCACTGCCAAGATAGTTACCACTCACCCATCTGCTTTCTAGCCTCCAGAATTAGAGAGAGTGGTTGTCTTCCCTCCTCTTCTCCCTGTCCTTTCTGGTTTATTCTTTTGAACAAAATCTCTTTGCTGTGGTTTGATGGGCTTGTCAGAGAGGGCACATTGGATACATGTGCTTGATCTGCCATCTCTACCTTGAGGTTTTGAGGTGGAAGTTTACGCCACCCTGGAGAGCACACAGAATTAATTTGGTCTGTAGGTTATAGAGAAATGAAAGTTTCTTGCACCCCTAAATTTGTGGATAGAACTTATTCCATTTCATATGCTCTGATGTGTACACATTCCTATTCATTTGAGAAATTCACATGTTCATCTCTGAAATATGGACATTTTGGAGATGTAGGAAGATTTCTAAGGCATAAAATGGCATTGTCCCCCTTCTCCTAACACACATGACTGAGCTACCTGATCTTATGGATATTAACTCTTGTGGCTTCAGCCTCCTCATTAGTCATATCCCCAAGAAGTTTTCCCAGGGTGCTGGCACCCTACTACCACTAGCATGCTTGAGATTATGAGTCTATGATGCTAGTTGAGATACAATGCCCACTGTTTTTGAAGGTTTTTCCTCTTGTGGATGTTTCTCATGTGTGACCCCTTTGTTTCCTGGTTTCAGTTACAGATCCTTGACACTCTTGGGCTCCTTTTCACACCACTGGTCCAAAAGGCTGAATGTGTGCTCAATTCCACCTCAGTTATAGCCACTTTTTGACCCTCCTGATGAGTGGCAAGATATTCGATGACAAGCTAGTCAAGTCCTTGCTATCCCAGAGCTGGTAATCCAACAGGGAAGACAAACACAGAGCTCAATACCATAACATGTAACAGATGCTTTGACAGCTGTAAAAATGGGAAGGGACAGGATTACCCAGACAGAAGAGAGAAGGTTGGCTGAATCCAGTTCAGTACTTGTTTGAAGCTACACTCTGGACTTTGCCTAGTTTTATTAGTTACTGCCTCTGTGATGGTTAGCACTTTGCCTAACCTTTCCCCAATTACCATATCTGAAAATTAAGAGTGATTACACAAGTTAAGCCAATAGATTCATGTAAATCATTTGACACACAGGTCAAGTGCTCAAAGATTAGCTTTAATTTTTTGTCTGTCTGTCCAAAAAATAACTACTTCTCTTTAGGTCTTCCTTTGTTCTGCAAAGAATTTGGTGGAAAGAGAAAGATAGTGAAGGGCTCTCAGGGAGGGTTTAATGAGTTCAATTTGGGAGTGACAGTTTGCTGTGGCTGTGCGATAACCAAGTGAGGATTGAAACAGAGATTACAAAGATTTGGTTTCAGGTGCTCAAAGGAGAGGTCAGGTATATATTTTGTGAGTCATAAGCAAAGTCAAAGGAGGAAGTGAGATTAGAATAGGAGGAAGATTGATAATGCAGCAGATTGAGGCATTATTACCTTGAAGAATGCCTTCATTACAAAATAGGAAGTTTGGGAGTCTGGAAGTCTACTATCAAGGTCTGTAGGGTTAGTTTCTGGTGAGCTTTCTTTTCCTACCTTGGAGATGGTCAGCTTTTCACTGTTGTCCTCACGTGTGTAAATAAGGGGAAGGAGAGAGAGAAAAAGGAGAGGGAGAGGGAGCAAGTTCTCTGGTGTCTCTTGTACAGGCACTTATCCTACCTGATCAGGACCCTGCTCTATGACTTCATTTACCTTAATTGCTTCTACAAAGACTCTTATCTCCAATTATAATCACTTGCATATATAAATTTGTGTGCAGGGGGAGAACAATTCAATCCATAGCAGAAGATGACTTGGAAAGACAGAAAAGTGAGGCAAGGGATGACTTAGTGGGTGCCAGGGAAACTGAGGGAAGAGAAGAGTTCAAGGAACTGCAAAGCCAACAACATCAGATGATGCCGTGAGTGATAATAACAGCAGAGTCACAGTGCCTTGTGCAGCTGTCCCAGGCAGGCCTTTGAAACAATTTCTTCACATCTCCTCATGCCGTCCTGGGCCTATACTCTCATCTCCATTTTAGAGTTCAGGAAAATGAAGCTCACAGACATTGTGTAACCTGATGGTGCTCCCCTCACTGGTGAGTTAACAGCAGGTATTCAAACATGGGTCTCTGATCCTGAAGTTGGTGTCATCTCCACTATGCTCACAGCTGCCTCTTTCTGGGGGAGGTTGATGTGGGGAGAGGCCACTAGCTTGGAGGAGGTATTAGCAGGGTAGTAGTGGTATGGAAACGGGAAGAGCAGGCTTTAGGCTGTGGGTTGCATGAGGAGATGTGGGAGTATGACCTGGTAAATCTAGACATTGTGAGAAGCATCCATACTCTTTGATACATCAGTTGGAGACTTGTGAAAAAGATGACGTCAAGTTCAAATGGCTCTAGGAAATCCAGGGTTCTCTGCTCCCTGGTCTGCTACTTATGTGTAGCACTTCATAGCTTATCTGACTCACCTGTCTCTTGTTCTAGCTGGATCTCTGGCCAACAGCCCTGCATGGGTTCCAAATGTAGGTAGATGCACCTGTGCCTGACACTGCCTGCTGCCACCAAGGGTTCCTACTTTGAGCCCACACAAGTTGATGGATTCCTTTTCCTCCTTTCTGCCCCATGACAGGTGATCCTGAGATAGTGTTCACTAGAGCCAGTATTAGCCCTGTCTGGGGTCAGCCTGCTTGGCCATACAGACTTGTTTTCCCTTTTTTCTTTCCTTGCTTTCACCCGCATGTCCCTCTGGCATGTTCCATGTACTTTCTAATAAGGTAATAGCACATAAAGCTCCAGCCTCAGGCTCATTTTCTTTTGAAAATGAAGCTTAAACACCCAGACCATAACACCCCTTCCTCTGGAGATTCACAGTGTGTAAAAGCCTAATATGGTTTCTGAGAATTCTTCCAGGAACTTCTCTGCATAATCCAGAAGGCCCTAAACTTATTAAATTTTGAAGATTTTTTTTTTTTGTAAAAAAAATGTTACATTAATTCAATTCCCAGGATTATAATGTTCACAGATTAGGTTTAGCTTATATAGTGCATTTTCAAGAGCAGAAGGTGTCAGCAAATATTTTTCTGTAAAGGGCAGATAGTAAATAGTTTAGTCATTGCAGGCAATAAAGCCTCTGTCACCACTACTCAACTCCGTCATTATAGCACAAACTAGGCATAGACAATACATACTCAAATAGGCATAACTGTGTTTTAATAAAACTTTATTTACAGGAACAGGATTGGGTTGAATTTGGTTGGGGACCAGAGTCTGCTGACTCCTGCTAAGAGAAATATAAAATGAGTGGAAAGAGAAAAGGAGGTTGGTGACTGGTTAGGGAGAGACAGCAGAACTGAATGAGATAAAAATACAAGGAAACTGAGGATGCTCTTTTCTAACTGCTAAGTGTCTCTCATCTTATACCTCGTAAGTTCCCCAATCTTGTCAGCAGAAAGCATGGAACATCACAGCTCATCTTTCCAATCATCTTTTTTGCATTATCTAGGTAGGGAAGGTGTTTAGAGACCTTGGTTCCCCTGCCCTTGCGCATAGAAACAGCATTCCAGAGTTCTCAGCCTTGTGACATTATGGGTTAATAAAATCCTATCATTCTTGCCCATTGATGGCATCAATCTCATGGCTCTGCCACCTGAGCACACTGTTTGTCGTGGTAATGCATCTAAGGAAGATCTATGGTGGCAGGCCAGATGGAAAAGGAGCATGAGCATCTCTGCCCACCCCTAGCTGGGGTTGCAAACGCCTGTAAACAACTTGTCTAAGCAGAGCATCAAGTGTGTCCAGCATGTTTTAACTCCTCACATTTTTCTTTCCATAGTCAAGATAATAGGAATATATCATTAGCCTGATTCCAACTAAGACATTTGAGGAATAAGAAGAGGAGGAAGGCAGCAGGAGAGGAAAATTCATAGACAGTTAGTACCCACTGGTGACAGGTCTCTTGGCAGGCATTTTATATGCTAGCTCATGTAGTCCTGAGTCCATGAGTAACTGTTAGTGCTTTTATATTTCCTGACTACCAGAGAAGATGTCTGTCTTGCTCAAAGTTACATAACTAGCGCAAGAGGCAGCCAGAATAAATTCCAGACAGACAGTACTAAAACCTGTGCAGTTCTAATTACCTCACCCTGAGCTATGCCTCCTGCTTGGAAAGTTGCAAATGGAATCTGTGTGGTACTGCATTCAGTATCTTCCATGGGTGAAAGAACAAGTGAGGCTATCAAGAGTATGCACGTTCAGACATCAGCTCTCCGTCCAGTGGTTATACTAGAATACAAGAGAATCTATGTCTCTATTCAGTGCCCACATGGGAAGGCAGGGGCTTGGGCTTGAGATACTTTTTGGCCTATATTCCATTTAAGAACTAAAGGGTTAACAAAATTCAGGGTCTCTTGGCTCAAGTCACTGGTTGGAAGACCTGGGTTTGCTATGTTTAATAGATGAGAAGAACCTGGGTGAGGGAAAGGTACTACATGACTTAATCCTGGATCTGCTCTGATTTCAGACCTTGTGGCTGAAAGAGTAGGCCTTGATCAACCCATGGAATTCTGATAAATAGGGCAGAGAGTGTTATCTTGGGGGATTCTGTTTGATAAAGGGCATGAAACATGAAAATTATGATTTGGATAAGAAGTAACAAGAAACAGATTAATAGTCTAACATCTTGATTTCTTTTTAGATATTTATCATTTCTACTCTCATTAGTGAGTAGAAATCTTATTGATTTTTGCTGTTGATTTTGAATCCTGTAACTTGAGTGAATTCATTTATTAGTTCTAACAGTTTTTTTTTTTTTAGGGTTTTCTTTACATAAGATCATGTAAGAACAGGAAATCTGCTTCTTTTTCTAAATTGTGTTGAAGTACTATAAATTATGCATTCAGGAAAATGCACATACTACATTTGAAAATTTAATAAATATATAATTTAGTGAATTAATAAAATTGATGAATTTTCTTAAACACAACACACTTAAATACCATTAACACAAAGGAAAAAAGCAGAAAATAACTAAAACTCAAGGATATCTCTTGTTGTCTCTTGTAGTCACTGTTTCGATATTCTGTATCTAATGGCATGCATCATGTTACCTATTTCTTTATTCATATGAATAAAAATGTACAATGTGTATGTCTGACTTTTGTGTTTCATCTTTTTGATAGTTATCCATGTTCTTCCACTGCGTTGTAAATTGTTCATTATCATTGCTGGGTAGTATTTCATTTTATTCTACTATTGATGGCCATGTGAGTATTTCTGCAGTCAATATTCTAGCACATACCATTGAATACATACATACCTTCATGTTAGTTAGCAGCACTGTATAGATGTGTATCTGTGCTCACACATATACACACATACACACACATGCATTTTATTAGAACTATATAGAGAGCTGAGACAGTTGTGTTCAGTGTGCATGTTATCCTTTGATCCTGCTTTCTAAAGTCTTTGTACCAAATTACCTTCCCATCTATAGTGTATAAGTTCCAATTGCTTCATGTCCTTAATCAAACTTGCAATAGTCTTTTTTTATTTTAGATGCTCTGGTGACTTGTCCTGACATTGCATTATGTGTGTGTTTGTGTTTCTTTTTTCTCTTATGAAAGCTGTATGGAGATTCTTCAATGGACTAGGAATGGAACCACCAGCTATAGCACTTCTTGGTATTTATCCAAAAGAACTAAAATCAGCATATTATAGTGATACTGGCACATCAATGTTTATAGCAGCACAATTCACAATAGCCAAGTTATGGAGACAGCTCAGCTGCCTATCAACAGATAACTGTGACAGGCAGCAGAGCTGCTTATAAAGAAAATGTGGTATCTATACACAATGAAGTTTTACTCAGCCATAAAGAAGAATGAAATTTATGGCACTTGATGGTAATGGATAAAATTGAAGAACATTTTGCAAAGTGAAATAAGACAGACTTAGAAATTCAAGGGTCAATGTTTTCTCTCATATGTGGAGGCTAGACCAAAGTAAGGGGGAAAGGTGGGGAGGATCCTATTAAAGTAGAACAGAGATCAGCAGAGCAGAGGAAGGAATTGAGGGGGAGGGACAAGGACAAGAAAAGGGAGGAATGGTAGAGTGAAATGGAACAAATTATGCTATGTACATATATGAATACATTATTACAGTGAACTTCATTTTTATGCATATGTATAAAGCACTAATTAAAAAGCACTACAAATAAATAGAAAGAAGAACAATAGAGGAGAAGAAGGGGAACAGGGGGAGAGAGAGAAGGGGAGAGAAAGGAAAAGTACTGGGGTATGAAGTGGATGAAATAATATTCCATTCATGTATGATTATGCCAAAATGAACCCCAATGTTATGTATAACTATAACACACTATTAATATAAATAATGTACTATGGTATATATGCCTTAAAATATATAGGTCTGAAATGTACAGTTTGATGAGCTTTCACAATTACATGCAGCCAAATAACACACAGTTCGTTATTAAGATACTTAATATTTGATCACCCTAAAAAGTTCCCTCTTATCTCTTCCCATTTGTCTTATTTCTTTTACACCAAGTTTTGCCTGTTCTGGCACTTTATGGTAATGGGATAATGCAGTATATACTCTCGTGTCTGGATTCTTTTGTTAAGTGCAGTTGTTTTTGAGCTTTGTCCATGCTAGCACAGATAGTAAGTAGCAAGCTCCTTTTTATTGCTGAGTAATACTACTGGGTTCAAATAAACCTATGCTGGGTATCTGTTCTTATTCTGATGGTTATTTGAATTCTTTCCAGTGTTTGGCTATTATGAAGAAAGCTGCTATTAAATACATTCTTGAACAAGTCTGCATGTGAGCATACGTTTCCATTGTTCTTGCATAAATAGACCTAGCAATAGAATAATTGGGTCATAGAAGAGGTGCATGTTTAACTTTGAAAGAAGCTGGCCAACTCCTTTACAAGGTGATTTACACTTCCTTTAGTAATACATGAGAATTCTGGTAGCTTTATATGATTGACATTCCATGTCATCAGTTTTTAAAAAACAATTTAGTCATTTTAATGAGCATATAATAATATCCTTTTGTGGTTTTAATTTGCATTTTCCTCAATGACTAATGATTCTGAGAACTTTATTGTGGTTATTGGACATTTACATATATTCCATCTGAAGTGTCCATAACTTTTTCCCATTCAAATCTTTTTTTCTTTATATTGGGATCTGTATCTATATATACATTCTTTGGATATGAGCTATTTATTAGATATACATGCATGTTACAACAGTTTCTCTCAGGCTGTCAATTTCCTATTTTTCTTTGCAGTGTTTCTGATGTGCATAAGTTTTAGAATTTAGTAAAATCTAATTTATCAATTCTTTCCTTAAAATTGATTGTTTATTGCCTTCTGGACCTTGTCTAAGAATTCTTTGCCTTCTTCCATGCAAAATATTCTGTTTTGCTTTCTTCCAGTAGCTTTATGACTTCATATTTTAAATTTAGGTCTTTGATCCATTTCAAAATAACTTTGTGTAAGTTGTGAGACTAAGATCTGTTTTCTTCTAAATATATATAAACTGTCCCATCACCATGGGTTAAAAAGATTTTCCTTCCCCTCTGTAATATATTAGTGTTTTTCTCCCCCAACATTTACTTGAGGGCATAAGTGTGGTTCCATTTATGAGCTCCATTTTGTTGCATTGATGTATTTGCCTTATTATTGCTATCTTGTACTCTCTTTATTTTATAGTTTCATTATAAGGTTGATAGTCAGTGCCCAAAGTTCTCTACTTTTATTCTTATTACTTAGTTTAAAATATTTTGGCTATTGTAGACAAAGGGCTATGATGTTTCTGAACTCCTTAAAGGAAGGATTGATTTCTGGCTATGAGGAACGTGGTTAGTGGACAGCCTCCAGCTATTGTTTTCTTTGGAGTCCACCGCAGCTTTTGAGCTGAAATCATGTTCTTCTTGAAATAGCCCCAGCCAATAAATAAAGCAGGCAGAAGTCGCAAAGGTCACACTTTTCTTGAGGTAGCCTTCAGCCAATGACTAAGCAAAGCAATTGTATAAAAGCTGAACAATTCCTGCCTAACGTGAGCCTTCTCTTATGTGTCTTTGCTCTGGAGCTCCACTCTGTGCTCAGACAGAGTTCCTCACATTGGCACTGCCATCTGACAATGTCCTCACCCAATCTCACCTCCTCTCTTTTCACCCACATTACTATCCAACCCACCTTTTGTACCTCAATCTCCATCCTGCCATCTGTTTTCTAACTGGCCTTGTTTGTTCCTCTACAGATAGCAGTATGAGGAGGTTTTGTGACTGGCTTGCTGCCTCACAGGCAAGAGACCCCATTGAAGATGGTAGGTAGAGCATGGACAGTCTGGCACCAAGTGGTGCCTAATTGCTCAAACTTCACTGTGGGAGCTTGAAAGAATGCCTCAGTGTATGAATATGAACTGATTAGTGTGTTGATTCAGGTGTTTAGAAACCATGGGGAAAATTAGAAATATTAGGATAATGAAATTGGGTGGTTGTTATTAAATTTTGTAGATTCCCATAAATAATGAAAAGCTGAGAAAAATTTAAAAGCAATTCAACATTAATGTCAGAGTCATACAGTCTTTCCTGCAGCTTGCAGGAAACCCTCATTTCAAGCAATGCATAAGAAAAAGATGATGAAAATAAAACCTAAGATCTAATAGGCTGACTATATTTCCAAGATGGTTGAATATTCAGCTAAAGCAGACTCCAGATGCCAAAGTCAGGGCACTGATTAGGAAAACCTGGGACTCTGACATATAGGATGGGGCAATCTGAATGGATTCCCCTGAATAATTGGATTCCCTAGATTTCTATACTCTCCTTAGCTTTCAGAAGAGCCCCAGTGCCCTCCCTTGAAAGCTTCTGCTCCTCAACCCAATATAGGATTGTAACAAGGGAAAATTGACCCACTTCCTATCCTGGCTGCCAGGCCTATAACCAGCACTGATTTGCACCACAATCCAGTAGGGGTTGTGCATCCCCCAGGCCTTCGGAAAAAAGGAAAATTTCTACAACTACAAGAATCATATGACCTAGTTCGGGGTTGCAGGAGTCTCTGCAGGACTGGGTTCTGAATGTGTTCAGTCAAAGGAGTCAGAGTGAAATATTTGGTAAGGGATACAGGGTTTAATTCCCAGGATAGAACATAAGAGTTGGTGCAACTCCTTTTAAGGCAACTTTCCTAAAAGTCTGGAAAAAAGCAATTTTCTATAGCAAATAATATTGAAATGCCTGAATTTCTGTGGCAGATGGTATGGGAAGGGATTAAAGGGATGAGGGAAGTGGGCATGCTGCAGTGGTTGTTATTTCCTGAGGCTAAAAGACCACTAGAAGATTAAGTTCTGTGAGAAGGCCTGGGGGATGCACATTCGTGAAGGTCATCAGGTACGCACTGGTGAGAGGCATGCTAGCATCACTAAGAAGTTCAGATACTGCTCTCTGCAGGCCAGGGCTAATAGAGAGGCTGTCCCAGAATTTAGCTCATAATAACCAAGGGAATGAGAGCCCTTCACCTCCCCCACAAAACAGTAGATGCCTGGTGATGGAGTTTAGCCATCAGAAACAGGTAGGTGGGGTGGTGTAAGAGCTGCAAGCTTGGGAGAGAAGCTAAAACAACCCAACCTGCCTAAATTTGTTGATTAGTAGAACATTACATCCCCAGGACCAAAATGATTGGGCAGCCAAAGAAGATACTGTCTCACCTCTATAATCAGAAGAAGTCAAGACAGGAAAAGCAGAAATCTGAGAGTGGTCACTCTGGTAATAAAACAAAACAACAACAACAGCAACAACAAAATCTTTTCTAAGTTTCTGTACCTGAATAAGCTTTTGGACTTTTTTTTTTTTTAATTGAAGGGGTGGTCAGTATACCAGGGGAAGAACAGTAAAACATTAAAAGTAAGCACTGTAATCAACTCTGTGTCCTTCCCAGAGGGACTCTAGCTATTTCCTCTAGTGATTGTACACTGAGAAAAGGGAATAAGTAGGCATTTTGGAGAATTTTGAAGAAAGGGCCTAAGTTGAAATGGATACTTCAAGATCCAAAACCTCATCATAGTTTCCTTTAGAATAGGAGCATCCACTACAGAGACATTAAGCCACCAATTAGAAAAGAAATCACCCTGCCTGTTCTTTGTTTTACTTATAGTCACTATAGAACTGGCACAAAGAACACATAGCAGAGATGATGCTATGCAAATCTAACATGACCAGTCCAGCTACTACTTCCTCTGAATGTCCAACCTGCCAGCAATAAAGACCTATTGAGAAGATCAGTTGTCCACTTGATGGCAAGTTGACTACATTGGTCCCTATTCTAGAAAAGGTAGAACTTTATTCTTCTAGGAATGGACACTGTTCTGATTACAGCTTTGTCTTTTCTGACCATGTATCTTGGCTAGTTATTCATGGAATCCCATATAGCATATGATCAAAAAGCCATGTTTATGGTGAAGGAGGTATGGGTGTGGACCCATGACCATGTGATTCACTGAGAGTATCATGCGTATTGCCACTCAGAATCTGCCAGCCTGATTGTTGGAATGAGTTGCTGAAGGCACTGTTGAAATGGTAGTTCAAGAGAAAAACCTTGTCCTGAGGGGAACCATCCTTCAGAAAGAGGTATATGCATTAAAACAAACTTTAATGATAGAACTTCAATCAGAACAGTATGTATATCTGAGAAACAGAAGGTGGCAGTAGGAGAGGCCCTTGTTGACATTGCTAATGACTTGCTGGAGGAGTTTGTGCTTCCCATGTGCAACCTTGATCTCTGCAGGGTTAGAGGTCATGGTCCCCCAAAGAGATACATGTTTCACCAGCACGGTTCAATTGAAGTAAAAATTATGGATATTATATGGATTCTGTGGGTGGTATGGGTCCAAAAATCAGCGGGTGAGAGGCAAGTCATTATCTAGTAATTGATTCTAGTCACCAAGAAAGTTAAGGCTTCTGCCATCAGTACTGATGAAGCTTGAGGGTAAAAAAGAATTTTTATTGGATAGTATGGAAGGGAGCTAAGACATGCCTATTACAACCTTTACCGCAAGCTGAGCCATGAAGTCTGTGGTTAATCCCACTCTCTCCCTCTTCTAAATTTCCTCTTGGGAAGACAGGCTCATCAGAGAACTGATGGAATCTCTCTCTGGACACATATGGAAAAGGAACTGTGTGGCACAGAGCTAGATGATGGTAGCCATGGAGGTGTGCTGCTCAGAGCCCCTGTAAGGAAGAACTTCCCATCCAACTAACAGGATGTAGTCTTCTTCAGGAGTTGCTTGAGCGTATTTTAAATGTTTATTAAGGGATAGTGTCTATACATTAAATTCAAAATTTAGTGTTTTAACAAATGCCTTCACTCATACAACCACCCATGCAATCAAGATATAGAACATTTCTGTCACCTCAAGAAATTGCCTCATGCTCTTTGAAGTCAATATTTCCTCAATCCTCCATATTCTGACCACCACTGATCTGTTTCCTGTCCCTAAGATTTGACTTAAAAATATCATATAAATATAGTCATAAAGTATGTGATCTTTTGAGGCTGGGTTTTATCTTTTAGAATCATAATACATTTGATATCCATCTAGAATATGTCTATCAGTATTTTTTTCTTTTTCTTTTTGAATTATATTTCACTGTATAATGAACCAGTGTATTTATGTGTTTACCTGTAAAGGGCTTTGGATGTTTGATGGCTTTGATGATAATAAATAAAGTCACTATAAACATTTGTTACCAATTTCTGTGTGAATATATGTTTTCATTTCTCTTGGGCAAATGTCCAGGGATAGAATTGCAATGTTGTGTACTAAATGTATATTTCACTTTGAAGGAACTGGTCAAATCATTTTCCAAAGTGAATATTCCATTTTGGAGCCCAACTAACAATGTATGAATGTTCTAGTTGCTTTATATCAACCCAGAATTTGGTATTGTATTTGTTTATGAAATGTTAGGCATTCTAAGGGGTTTATAGTGGTTTCTCATTGTTATTTCAACTCAAATTTCCCAGGGATAGATAATGCTTAGTATCCTTCCATGTTTATTTACCATTTGAATATCTATTTTTGTAACTTGTCTGTTTAAATATCTCCTTCCTTTATATCATGCTATTTGGTTTCTTACTTTTGAGTTTTGAGAGTTCTTTTATAGATTCAATTCTTTTATCAGATTTCTGATTTAAAATGTTTTCTCCTAGTCTGCAGTTTGTCTGTTTTTAAATTAATGGAATCTGTTTTCCAGAGCAGTTTTAGGTTTACAGAAAAGTGAATAGGTAGTACAGAGAGTTCTCATATAATTTCATTCTATCTGGCAGTTTTCTTGGTGTGAATATATTGCATTATTATGATACATTTGTTACAACTGTCAACCAATATTTATACATTATTATTAAATATAATCTATAGGTTACATTTGGATTCACTCTATGCTGTGTATTATAGGATTTTGACAAATATGTGATGTCCTATGTGGCATTACAGTGTCACACAGAATAATTTCAGTGCCCTAAAATTCCCTGTGTTCTACTTATTCATTGTTTTGCCTCATCTTTCCTATCCCTGGAAACCACTGGTCTTTTTACTGTATCTGTTTTCTACCTTTTCTAGAATGCCCTATAGTTGGAAACATACAATACATAGTCTCTTCAGATTGATTATTTCACTAAGCAATACCTATTGGATTCCTTTGTATTTCTGTGGCTTAGTGGCTCATTTATTTTTATCACTGAATACTACTTCATTGTATAAATGCATAATGATTTATATCCATTCACCTTTTGAAGGATATCTTAGTTGATTCTAAGTTATGTCTAGATTCATTTTGTGTATGTGCATGTTGACATATAGTTGTCCTAGCACCATTATTGAAGGTTGCCTATTGAATTACCTTTAATTTTTTGTCAAAGATAGCTGTGTGTGTATGTGTGTGTGTGTGTGTGTGTGTGTTTTTGGGTTGTCTATTATATTCCATCGATCTATTTGTCTGTTCTTTAACCAATGACATATTGTCATTTATTTATTTTATGTTTTTGTACTGGGGGTTGAACTCAGTGGTACTTAACCACTGAGCTACATCCCCAGGCCTTTTTTGTATTTTATTTTAGAGACAGAGTCTCACCGAGTTGCTTAGGGCCTCGCTAATTTGCTCAGGCTGCCCTTGAACTTGCAATCCTTGTGCCTCTGGGATTAGAGGTGTGAACCACCATGCCTGGCCATATTGTCTTTATTATTGTAATAAACTATAAGTTTTGAAGTTGAGTAGTAGCACTCCTTAGACTTTGTTCTTTGGTATAACGTGGATTTTTTTTTCTGGATCTTTTGTCCTTCTGAATTACTTTGTTAATACCTACAAAATATCTTGCTGATATTTGGATTGGAGTTGTTTTGAACATGTAAGTTAAGTTGGGAGGAACTGCCATCTTAATAATATAGATTCTTCATTAGTATGGACATGGAATAGAAAACCATGCATTTATACCTTCTTTGACCTCTTCCATTGAGTTTTCTAGTTTTGTTTGCATAGATGTTATAGATATTTCAGTAGATTTATTCCAAAGTCCTTTGCTTTGTTTGGTGCTACTATAAATTAATTTAAAATCCCAGTTTTTTTTTTTTTTTGCTTTTTATATAGAAATGCAATTGATTTTTGTATATTAATCTGGTATTTTGTAACTTTCCTATAATAGCTTATTAATTCCAGAAATTTCTTTTTCTTATTGATTCTTTGAGATTTTCTATGTATTATTTCTACCCTCCTAATTTGTATGACTTTTATTTACTTTTCTTGTTATGCTGATTAGCTAGGATCTGGATAGGAGTCTGATACTGAATAGGAGTTGTGAGAGAGGACATCCTTTCTCTGTTTCTAATTTTAGTGAGAAATCATCTAGTTTCTCCTACTAAGCTCTAAGTTTTTTTTTGTAGATATTCATTATCAAGTTGAAGAAGTTCTCTTCTATTTCTAGTTTGCTGAGAATTTTTATCATAGACGGGTGAGGATTTTATCAAAGGGTTTTTCTGGAGTTTTTATATGAACATGATTTTTCTTCTTGTTAATGTGATCTATCCTGTCAACTGATACTTACAACATTAACATAGCCTTTCATACCTGGAATAAATCCCACATGGTTGTGACGTATTATGCATTTTTACACTGTTGGATTCAATTTGCTGATGGCTTTGTTGAGGATTTTTGCACGTATGTTCATGAGAGATACTGGTCTGTAGTTCCATAATGTCTACTTGGTTTTAGTGTTAGGGTCATTCTGGCTCCATAGAATAAGTATTCCTTCTGCTTCTATTTTCTGGAAAAGATTGTAGATAATTGGTATCATTTCCTCTTGAAATGTTTGGTAGAATTTATAAGCAAAATCAGGTTTGGTCCTTTCTGTTCTGGAAATTTCTTAACCATTGATTGAATTTATTTAACAATTTT
Source organism: Marmota monax (assembly GCF_021218885.2). NCBI lineage: Eukaryota > Metazoa > Chordata > Mammalia > Rodentia > Sciuridae > Marmota > Marmota monax. Next base: position 4,026,391 of record NW_026692881.1, read on the forward strand.
TTATATTTCCTTGTGTGAATTTTGATAGATTATGTATTCCCAAGAATTGGCCCATTTCATTTATGATATCAAATTTGTGTATAAAACTATACATAATATTATTTTTTATTTTCTTTCTTATTATTTTATTGTCTATTGGATCAGTAATGATGGTCTTTCCTCATTTATGATATTAATAATTTATATCTTTCCTTTTATCCTGGGTTAGCTTGACTGAGTTTATACGTTTTATTGAGAATCCAGGTTTTCTTTTTTTTTCAATTTTTCTCTATGATGTTACAGTATTCAATTCTATTGATTTCTACTTCCATTTTTTAAAATATTGTTTTTTGATGGACCTTTATTTTACTTATTTGAATGTGGTGCTGAGAATCAACCCAGTGCCTCACGAATGCTATGCAAGCGCCCTACCACTGAGCCGAACCCTAGGCCCCTCTACTTGAATTTTTATTATTTGTTTTCTTTTGCTTTGTCTACATTTATATTGCTCTTCCTCTCTGTTTGACTAAAATCTTAGCTTTAGTTCTTTCTTTGTTTCCAATAGATGCACTCAATAGTATAAATTTCCCTCTAAGCAATTTGATAGGTTGTGTTTTCATTTTCATTTAGTTCAAAAGTTTTTACATTTCTCTTGAGATATCTTCTTTGAACATGCTATTTAGAAGTTCATTGTTTAATCTCCAAAAACTTGGGATTTCCCAGCTGTCTTTCTATTATTGATCTCTAGTTTCATGCTCTGAAAGCATACTTCACATGACTTCTATGCCTTTGTGTGTTGATTTGAGATTTATGGCCATGAACATGCTCATTCTTGCTGATTGTTGCATGTGAGCTTGAGAAGAATGTGTGTTCAGCTGTTGTTGGATGGAACGGTCTATAAATGTCAATGAATCCAATTGATAGCTCAATTCTGTTCTTACTGATTTTCTATCAGCTGATCATCCATTAATGATAGAGGTGTGCTAAAGTCTACAACTCAAACAATAGACCTGTCTATTTCTCCATATAGTTCTAACAATTGTTGCCTTATGTATTTTGACATGCTTTTTATTTCTGGGCTCACTGTTTTGACTCATTAATGTATATGTTTGTCCTTCCACCAATACCAAGCTGTTTTGATTACTGTAGGTTTGCAGTAAACCTGGAAATAAGATAGTATAATTTACCAACTTTGTTTCTCTTTTTCTTTTTTTAAAAATAATTTCTAGTTGTTGATGTAACTTTATTTTTTATTTATTTATATGTGGTGCTCAGGTTTGAACTCAGTGCCTCACACATGCTAGGCAAGTGCTCTGCCACTGAGCCATAGCCCCAGCCCCTGTTTCTCTTTTTTCATCATTGACTTATTACAGTGCTTTCTTCATATAACAATCAGGTTGGTGATTTCTTAAAAACAAAAACCAAACAGTCTACCTGGAATTTTTATTGGTATTACTTTAAGTTCATAGAATAATTTGAAGAGAAGTGATAGCTTCAAAATATTGATACTTCCAGTCTTATCTAAAAGTATGTTCTTCTGTTTACTAAGAGCTTTTGATATTTCTCATCAGCATTTGATAATGTTCACCCTACATATTTTGCACTTATCTTCTTAGATTTATGCCTAATGTTTTATATTTTTGTTATTGTATGTTAATTTCCATTTGTTTATTGCTAGATTATTTTTATATTGCCTCTTTGTACAACAATCTTGCTAAAGTCATTTATTATTTCTATGAGATTGTCCTTGGTAAATTCTTTTAAATTTTTATATAAATAATCCTATCTTCATTAAATTGAAAGAATCTTTGGTTTTTACCCTTCAGCTTATTATGTTGTTATGTTTTTCTTGCTTTAATACATTAGCTATGCCCACCCACCAATAAGATGTTAAATAGGAGTAATGACAGTGGATGTCCTTGCCTTTCATCTAAACTTGGGGGAAAACATTCAGTCCCCTGTCCTTCATCACTAAATGTGGTATTCACTGTATTTGTGTGTGTGTGTGTGTGTGTGTGTGTGTGTGTGAGAGAGAGAGAGAGAGAGAGAGAGAGAGAGAGAGAGAGAGAGATCTGCATTTGGTTAACTTTTGCATCTCTTTCATAATATTTTCATCATTAGTCTATTTATATGTATGATGAATTACTTTGATGTATTTTTTGACATTGAACCAACTTCCATTTGCAAGATAAACCACATTTGGTCATGTGGATTTTTCATTATATATATATATATATATATATATATATATATATATATATATTTTTTTTTTTTATTTTTTTTTTTTGATAACATGGTTTGAAAGTTTGCGGGGGGCAGGGGAAGGCTGTATGTTTATGAGGGACACTAGCCACTAGCTTATAGTTTTCTTTTCCTGTAACATATTTTCTGAGTTTGGTATTAGTATAATTCTTGTCATATAAAATGAGCATTTCATCTTTTGCTTTCTGAAAACATTTGTATAGAACTGGTATTATTTCTTCCTGAAGCGTCATGGAGATTCCTTAGAAAACTTGAAATGGAAGACCATTTGAACTAGCTATCCCACTCCTCAGTCTATACCCAAAGGACTTAAAATCAGCATACTATATTAACACAGCCACATCAATGTTCATAGCAGCTCAATTCACAATAGCTAAACTGTTGATGCAATCTAGATGCCCTTCAAATAGATGAATGGATAAAGAAACTTTGATACACACACACACACACACACACACACACAGGAATATTACTCAGCATTAAAAGAGAATAAAATTACGGCATTTGCAGGTAAATGGATGGAGTTGGAGAATATCATGCTAAGCAAAGTAATACAATCCCCCAAACCAAAGGCTGAATGTCCTCTCTGATAAGTGGATGCTGATCCATAATGGGGAGGGGGAAGAATGGGGAAAATGGAGGAACTTTGCCTGGGCAAAGGGGAGGGTGCATGGGGGCAGGAAAGATGGTGGAATGAGATGGACATTATTACCCTAGGTACATGTATAAGTGCACATATGGTGTGATGCCACATCGTGTACAACCATAGAAATGTAAATTTATGCTGCAATTATGTACAATGAATCAAAATTCATTTTGCTGTCATATATACCTAATTAAAATAAATAAATATTACTTAAAAAAAGACTGACTATATTGTATACAAAAATAAAATTTAAATTTGTGATTTAAGTTAACAAAAAAAAAGAATGCACCAGTGAAACTTTAAGGGCCTGATGGTTTATAACTTTCTTGGTAGGAAGTTTTATGATCATGGATTCTATTTCCTTAAAGTACTACTTTTATTTATTTATTTTACTTTTTATTATTTATTTATTAGACTATTTTAGACTTTATAAGAATACGTTTATCTATTTTTTGAATGATCTTTGTTTTGCTGTCTTTCAAAGAATTTGTCCATTTATTAAATTGTGGAATCCATTGGCTTAAAATTATTTATAATATTTTCTTACTATTTTATCATATCTGTGACATTTGTGATAATGTCTCTTCCTTCTGATACTGATAACTTAAACTTTCTGGTGTTTTAAATTCTTGATGAGTCTGGATAAGAGTTTATCAATTTTACTGTTGAGCTAGATTTTGGCTTCAGCGATTATCTTTTAAAAATATTGTTCTCTCCTTTTATATTTATTATTTACTCCCTTTGTGTATATTTTGAGTTTCATCTTCTCTTCTTTCACTAGATTCTTAAAGTGGAAAGTTGATCATTGATTTGAAAACTTTGCTCTTGAATCACTCCAGGTTTGATCAGGAGATAGAAACCATGTATTAGGTTAAACAGGGCAAGTGTAATATAAAAATTATTATACTGAAAGAAGTAACTATTAGGTATACAAAAGCTCTATATGATACAATAGAGTTGAGAATTATAAACACTAATTATTCTGCATTTGATCCAAAATCAGTCCTCGTGTATTGGCTCCTATCTTTTCCACTTCAGTAGAAGAGACTGAAACCATTTGCTTGGCTGGCATCAAATTAAATTTTACATATCCAACTGTTTTACATACAGCCCAAATGAGCATATTTTTAGCTATTTAGTGCTCACTTGCTTTGTATATCCCATAAAACTGCATCCATCATCTGCTAATCATTAATAAGATAAAACCCTGCTGCTTGAAAGACCTCAAGCTATTGCTGCCCTTTGAAGCCCTTGGATCCAGAAATCCCCCATCTTGCTGCTAAATCATGTTGCCTAGGTAGATAAGCACCCTCTCTGCTTCTTCTCTCCCCATGGTATTCCTTTGCCTTCTACCTCTTTGAGGGAAGAAGAAGAAGATTCTCTTTTCAAATAAATGATCAAAGCATTGTCCAAATAAAGCTCATTCTATTACTGCCATCTGTAGTCTTGTCTTTTTACTTGACCAGTCTCAAATTTCCTATACTCACTACACCAAGGAAAGGCAAACTTAGAAAGTATTCAGACTTTAGTGTAGGAATTGTAGCTCTGTAGATAAGATAGCAGAGAAGTTTGTTGGCTTAGTTGAGCAAGAGCTGGCCTGCAGTAACTGGGAAAGTAGCAGGCACATCTCTTTAGAACCGGTGGCTAGGGGGCAATCAGCAGCCATGAAATTGATGGGGCATGGGACTGGGAAATTTCTAAGGTACTGGTCAGTTTGGGTGATTCAGAGGGACATCTTGTAGTGGAGGTGGGCCACACGGGGAATGTGGGCCACACGGTGGGGGGGGTCTTCAGTTGATATAGGTAGGAAGCCCTCATAGCTGGTGGGAAGCCTTCAGGTTTTGTGGTAAGCAGGAAACATAAAAGCATATGATTTGTGTAAAGAAGAAAGCAGTATTGTGATCACCAGGCTGAGGCTATAAGTTTGTGAGTAATCACACATTTCTAGGCTTGTAGATGGGATAGTGCTGTGCAGGTATCTTCTCATTCACACATCCCTGACCCTCACTTTTATTGTCTCCTGTGCACCAGCTGGAAACCCCAGGAGAGCTCCTTCCTCAGGCAATGTCCCTGTAGTGTCCTCTACTAAGAAAGCTTAACTTTGTGGTTATTTTCAAGGAAAGATGCTTAGATTAAATCTTTTTATTACAACAGCACATATACCAAAGGGTAAATAAGGAGAAGAGATGCAATAAATTAATACATGGTGCAAGACTTTCCTTTTACTTTTGACACCGGGGATTGAACCCAGGGGTGCTTAACCACAGAGCCACATCCCCAGTCCTTTTAATATTTTATTTAGAGACAGGATCTTGCTAAATTGCTTAGGGCTTCGCTAAGTTGCTGGGATGGCTTTGAACCCCACAATCTTCCTGTCTCAGCCTCCCAAGCCTCTGGGATTATAGGTGTGCACCACCGTGTCTGGCTAGCACACCTCTTTTCTAATATAAGCATTTAGTGCTAGATTTTTATTTCCAAGCACTGCATCTCACAAGTTTGAGTATCCTGTAGTTTCATTTTCATTCAAATTATAATATTTTCTAATTTCTCTTATGACTTTGTTATGTGACCCATGGGTTATATAAAAGTGTTTTTTAATTTCCTGATGTTTGGGTATTTTCCAGCTATCTTTCAGCTGTTACTAATTTCTACTTTAATTCTGTTGTTATAAAAAAAATTCTTTGTATGATATTAATTATTTTATATTTGTTGAGATATGTTTTATGGCTTGGAATATAGTTTACCATAGTGAATGTTGCCTGCATATTTGAAAAACAAAAAATCGTAAGCTGCAATTATCTGTGAAAGTGTTCTCTAAATGTAATGTGCTTTTTTAATGAATTGATCCCTTTATCATCATGAAATGTTTCTCTTCATTTCTGGTAATATTCCTTTTTCTAAAACCTACTTTGTTTGATATCGATATAGTTTATCCAGTTTTCTTTTGATTACTATCTTCATGGAAGAACAGATAGTTAACATATTCAGGAATTGAACTGTTTGAGTTCTTGTTCTGGTTACTTTCAACATGACACTATCTTCAAACTTCTAAACCGACACTTTAGGCAAAGAGTGGTGTCTGGGACCTGGAGAATTTTGTCATTGTTTTTGCTTTACCTTCAGTTTAAGGAATTTGTGCATCTGTGCACAGAGGGTATCTCTCTTTGCTCTCCACCCTGTCTCTTTATTAAGTTCCTACTGCTTTTCACTCTTCTGATGCTTGCCTGGTGTTATAAGTGAATTATTAAATTTTTAAGTGTTTGGAGATTGTAATGTTATTTGTCTATTATTGATTTCTACTTTAACTCCATTATGTTTAGAGAATATACTTTGTACTGTTTGGGGGAATAGCAGGGGGGGGACAAGGGGAGCAAAGAGGAAACACTGGGGATTGATACGGAGCAAATTATATCCTATGCATGTATGATTATGTCAAATGAATTCCGCTATTATGTATAACAATAATGCACTAATAAAAGCCCTTAAAATTGTTAAGTTTGTTTTATGATCCAGGATATAGTTAATTTTAGTGTATGTTTCTTGCAAACTTGAAGAAAATGTATATTCCGTTGTTGGATAGAGTGTTCTATGTATGTTAATTAAGTCTTGTTGATTGATGATGTTGTTGGGTTCCTCTGCATGTAAGAGTTTACAAAAGATATCATCTCCTATCCTTTTCTTTTTAACCTACATAAAGCATTAAATTTGAGATGAGTCATACATGGACAGCATATTGTTGTTTTGTGTTTTGTGATAATCTGTCTTCTAATTGTATTATCAAGCTACTTACATTTAATGTAATTATTGATATGTTTAGATCTAAGTGTAACATTTTTTTTATTTGTTCCTTCCATTTTCTCTCTCCATTCCTTATTTCCTGCTTTCTTTTGTGTTGTTTGAACATTTTTTTTTAGTATCCTATTTTACTTACCTACTGAGTTTTTGGCTACAAAATCTTACAAGTTTTTTGAGTGATTGCTCTAGGGGATTATATAACCGTCACAATCTAATTAGAATCCATATTTTATCAACTTCAAATGGAATATAGAAATTTTATAATGTACATCTCTTTATTCTCCCCCTTGATATCGTAATTGTTATACTTTACTACCCTATGCATTGAAAATCCCATGATACAATGTTATAATTTTATCTTTCAACTATGAAACATGTTTTAAGGATCTCAAGAGGAGGTACTCTTTTATATTTATCCAGAAACCATTTGTTTTTTTCTTTCATTCTGTATGTTTCAATTTTCTTTCTGATATCATTTTACCTCCATCTGAAGAATTTTCATTTTTTTACTTAAGGCAGGTCTCGTGGAAAAAAAATTCTCTTGGATTTCTTTTGTCTAAGAATGTTTTAATTTCATCTATATTTCTGAAGACCATTTTCATTAGATATAGAATTCCAGGTTCTTTCTTTACAATGCCTAAAAAATTTGTGCCACTTCCAGCCTCCCTGGTTTTTTAATGAGAAATTCACAGTCATTTGAATCACTGTTCCCCTCTAGGGTATACAATGCTTCTTGTCTGTTTCAAGTCCCCCTACATTGCCTTTAGTTCTTAGAAGTTTGATTTTGTGTCTCAGATTGTGTATTTCTTTGGATTTATCCTGTTGAGAATATGTAAGTTTATGTCTTTTGCTAAGTTTTCTGTCATTAATTCTTAAAATTGTTTTCATGTCTATACTTGTCTCTCTTGAAACTCTGTTGACACATGCCAGAACTTTTGTTATTATCCCACATGTTCTTGAGGCTCTGTTATATATTTTTTAAATTTATATTCTGTCTGTGATTTAGACCAGATAATTTTTATTGGGCCATTTTTGAGTTTATGTGTTCTTCTCTCCATCATCTCCATTCTGGTATTGAGAGCATATAATAAGTTTTGTTTTATTTTTTTAAATTTAATGTTATTGTATTTTTTAGTTCTAATATATTTTTAATTAATTTATTTATTTTAATTAGGTGTCTATGACAGCACAATGAATTTTGATTGATTGTACACAATTGCAGCACAACTTTACATTTCTATGGTTGTACACACCATATGTGCAGTCATATATGTGCCTAGGGTAATGATGTCCATCTCATTCCACCATCTTTCCTGTCCCCATGCACCTTCACTACCCTCCCTCCCCTTTGCCCAGGCAAAGTTCCTCCATTTTCCCCATGCCTTCCCCTCAACCCCCTCTTTATGGATTAGCATTCACTCATCAGAGAAAACATTCGGCCTTTGTTTTCGGGGGATTGGCTTACTTTGTTTAGTGTGATATTCTCCAACATTTACCTGCAAATGCCATAATTTTATTCTCTTTTAATGCTGAGTAATATTCCTTTGTGTATATATAGCACAGTTTCTTTATCCATTCATCTATTGAAGGGCATCTAGCTTGCTTCAACAGTTTAGCTATTGTGAGTTGAGCTGCTATGAACATTGATGTGGCTGTGTTACTATAGTATGCTGATTTTACCCCTTTAATTCTTTATATCTTTCATTTCTTGTTTTGAATTTTCATTTGTTTCATGATTGTTAGCAATTGCTTGGTGGAACATTTTTATAGCAAGTGTTTTATTTTCTTTGTCAGATAATTTAAACATCTTTTGTCTTGCCTTTAGCATTTGTTGATTTTTTCCCCCATGTTAATGGAGATTTTGCTGAGTTTTCATACACTGAATAATTTGGATTTCATCCTGCTCATTTTTCATATTATGTAATGAGCTTCTAGATCTTTAAAATATCCTATGGGAATGTTATATTTGTTTTAGTAGGTAATTACCATATTCAATTTCAGGCTTCACATTCAGCCCACCTTCTATGGCCTGTGATTCCAAAGTTAATTCAGTTCTCGAATGCTTTGCAATGTTATGGAGCTGCCCTGTGTATTTGTACCACCCATGGTTTGACCTCTGTTTATTAGTCCCAATCTCAGTCTTTGCTATGCTGATTAAATCAGGTCCACCCACATCTAACTTTGGAGTGAGTCCCAAACATTTATTTTAAAAAACTTCACAGTGTCGTTTTTTTTTTCCCCTGAGTTTTACCCTCCCTATGATTTCTTGCCTGTTAACTCTCTAGTTTCTCAGAACTCCCATTCTTAATTCTTAGGCTAGAAAGCTGGGACTTCTGTTACCTTTCTCTGCTATGCTTTTGCAGCTGCTTCTGCATCCAGAAATAAGCTGTGAGAGGAGTGAGGGAGAGAAAAATATGAGTAGGGTTTTGACTCACCCTCTTGGGACTGGAGCTCCATGGATTGTTGAGGTGGTTCCCCTCCCTCAGAGTTTGGGTGTCTATGGGCAACCATTTCCATCACTCTTGCCTCTTCCAGGAGTTTGCTTGGGGTCTAGGATCCAAGAAAATAGGTGGGAGGATTAACCCCAGAAGGTTTTCATATTCTCCGTGAGCATTAGGAACTTCCTTTTCTGCTTGCTTATCCAGCCAGAACCAGAGTACTTCCCTGGAGTTCTCTCTATATCCTGGTGCTCAGTTCTGGATTTCAGATTGTGTTTTCAGGCTAAAGGAATGCCAGAGGGAGAAAAATGGTAAATTTACCACCAATTTGGTGGTATTTTAAATTCTGGTCTTCTTTCCTAAGCTGTCTTGCTATTATTTACTTTTCAGAGTCCTGAAGTCATTACTCCATGAATTTTGTCCTGGTTTTAAGGATGCATTCAGTGTGAGAGACAGGGTGAACTGTACTTAGTCTAGAGGATCTAAAAGTTGATTGAATTATGAATCACAGCAATTCCAAATTTTGTTTATTTTCAAGATGTTCTTTTGTTCCCAGACCTTTTCTTTTCTTGACTGTCTATTTTAGTAGTTAATAATGTAGTGAAGCACATTTTGACCATGGAAATTCTTACTTATGCAATCAAGATATGAAAGGAGAGGACTTCTATCATTTTAAAAATAATTTTTATCTTTTGATTAGATTTTCTATTTTATTTGTATTATAGTATTTCCTGTGTACTTTTGCTTCCCAATAGTTCATCAACCACTGCCTCTCCTAGTAGAGACATGGTATTATTTAAAATGGAAAAATATTAAAGGCACCCATTCTTCTGTCTGTGAAAAACCATGCTTAACTCATATTGTGATATGTTCTATAAATTTCACCTCCTCCACCCCGGAACAGTCTGTTTCTTAATTTTTATCATGTTATTTAGGAGATTAATGCTTACTTTTTCAGAGTTTTGGATATATTAATGTATTTCCTGAGAATAAAGCTTGCACAATTTCTTCTTTTTGAAGTAATAGAATATTCTCAGTGTGACATCTTTTCTCTTGTATACCCTCCATGAACACTGCAAGAGAAATTATATTTTTGTGACTTTGGAGTAGTGGGTTGGTATCAGTTAATAACATCTAGATTATGATCTGTTCGTTCCTCTACCTTCCTCACTGGGCTGTGACTGCCTTAAGGGCAGGTGTAAATGATTTCCTCATGTTTGTATCCTTGTAGCCAGAAAAGTCAGGCAGATGTAGATATAAGAAATATTTATTCATATTCTTTCCCATAGTGATAATTTATTTGACATTCTGTATGTTTCCTAAGCTTATTTTCTATTTTTACTAATTGATTTTTCTGCAACAACAGTTTTATTATTAACCACTTCTAATAATGATTTAAATTGTTCCATAGTGACATTCAAGTTTATCCTGTTCCTCTTTCAAAGATACTAAAGAAACAGCTCCTTCTGATCTTGTTTGCTTAAATTTTCTCAGAGATCAGGTTTCCTGAGAGGCTGTTTCAAAGTTTTGCTTTTGTTGTTTATCCATTGGAAGAGTCTGAATTATCCTAGTCCTGGATTTGGGATTGTGTCATTGTTGAAGGGGTGTGGGGTTTTTTTTTCTTTTTCTTTCTTTCTTTTTTTTGTGTTTTTTGTTTGTTTGTTTGTTTGTTTTGGTGCAAGGGATTGAAACCAGGGGTACTTAACCACCGAGCCACATCTACAACCCTTTTTATTTTTTATTTTTGAGATGGGTTTTTGCCAAATTGCTGAGGCTGGCTTTGAACTTGTGATTCTCCTGCTTCAACCTTCCCAACTGCTGTGATTACAGGAAAGCACAACAACACCCAACTGAAGGGGCTTTCTTAAACCTCATGACAAATCAGGGCTGAGTAAGTTTATAGTCTGTTGAAGTTTATAGTTTCAGTTTGACTCATGGCAGAAAGAAATGGACGTTAATATTGTTTCTAGAGTTAAGGTTTGATATCCATTGCAAACTTAAGAAGTGTAGTATTTCTATTTTCCTCTTTTTCAGAATATCAAATACTTCCAAATATGGAATATAGCTCATTGATTGAGGGTTCCCTTCTACAGGAGTGAGGTTTTTGTAATGGGAGTACCCCACTCTTAGTTCTGAGGTTGGGGCTCAGGCCAGTTGGTATTTTTGCCATTCAGTCTCTCAGATGAGAGGAAATCCACAACAAATAGTTCATGGCTCAAAGTCCAAGCCTACTGTTGTGTGGATTCTGAAGTCTGGCTTACTTGTGCATCTAAAGGCTTAGGCCATACCAGGCTCATTTCTTGGCTCCTATGTCCCTTATGATACAGGGGTCTGGGTTTGGGTTGGCAGCTGGTGCCAACTTTTAATTCTTTCCAATTTTGGAAGATAAAATATGCATTTGCTGTAGGATATAAAATGTGTTCAAAATTCTTGTCAAACATTTTGGGTGTTAATGTAGTTTTTTTTTTTTTTTTTTTTTTACCCTTTGACAGAAAATGTCATGGATATTTTAAGAGGAAAAAGGGAGAAGGGGCCTTGTATGAATTCTGTCATAGTGCCATTTTCCCAAAATGACAATATATTTTCATCTTAACTTCCTTACCTGTTATTTTTATCTGAGAACCCTCTCTATGTCATATCTGGTGGAATCTTACTTTTCAGCAGCATACTTTCTTGACGAAGTTTTCATCTTTTTGATAATTCTACCTATCATCATCTGCAATCCAGTCGTTATGTCTGCTGTCTTTCATTCTTCCTTATACAATTATGTATAAAAAATTCCTCCTGTTCTCATCCACGATTCAGCCATTCTTTTACATATACAGAGATGTATATTTTTATCTGAGAATAAAAATATATGAGATGAGGCATGAGAATGAGTTGTATGTTAACTTCACCTTTTCTGATCTTAAGTCTCCATTCTCAAAAGATGATCTTTAAGTAGAATAAAAAAAATAAATAGCCACTATCTCCATTTTCTTCAGTTTTCCTCCTGGTCTCTAAATTCTCTTAGATATGCAGTTCATTTCCTTTTGATTTATTTTCACTCAGGTGGTAGAGGGAGATATTCATGGTCCACCTGGTGGGTACATCTCACAAGAGTCTATCATGTATCAGCTCCTGTTTCAGGAGAGTGTATATATCATGGCAGTGCAGAGCCATCTAAACCAGGTATTTTGGTAACTGTCTTCATGAACTCAGGATAGTTTATTCACTGAAGGTAAAGTTTTATAAGAATTAATATTACAGGCACATCTAACAGCAAGACATATATCTTATCATTATCTATATCACATCTCTGTATATGTGTGTACACATTTCTCTGCAGGAGACTAGAGTCAAGATCTGAAAGGAAATCTACAGCCAATTATTCTTTGTTTTTTCCAGGGTGCCTTGTCTTACCTGTATGCTTCTCTGTCATCCATTTATTCCCCACTCTTTTGTACATGTTAATATGACCTAAAATGGCCATCTCCAGCTTCATTCCTCATCACTTCCCAGGTCAAATGCACAGAAGAGACTGACTAATATGTCTAAATTCCAAGCTCCTAGAAGAGAAAACTCACATGCTCAGATTGGGTCCTCTTGCCTATATCAAATAGGAGTACACAGGTGCTTCTCTGTAAATAGGATGGTAATTCTCAGAAAGGGAGCATATGAACTGGAAAAAAAGTCTTAAAAGGGTGTGGACACAATGTCTCCTTCATAGAACTTCTGTGGCTACCACATTGTCTGGGACATGACAAGTGTGATTTCCTTTCCAGTCTCTGTGTCTGACTCCTCCTTAGAGTCTGGGATGTTCCTATTCCTCCAGAATGCCTGGTACTCCCCCTCCAGGGGCAGAATCCTACATATGTGATTTTAAGCTCTAAAATAGACCAGATATTCTTCATTTGTTAATCTTCTCTGTATGTCAGTTTCCCCATCTATAAAAAGTGGACAGAATGATACCTCTGAGTATTGGAAATTAATAGTACCTATAATAGTACCTGGCACACGGTATGCATATGAACAATTTTGAGCTTTAGTCTGTCATATTCTTGCTCCGGACATTGATTTATCCTTTTTCCTTAGGAATATTTTTTCATCTTTTTTGGCTTCCTTCCTATATTTCTTTTTATGACACAGGCTGTCTTTGCCAAGCCCCTGTCTATGGTTGGCAGAATTCTGTTCTTTGGAAATTGGAATATCATTTGTCCATTTCCAGTATATCAGAGACTTTTCATTTGTATTAGTTGCTCAAGGAGCACTGGCAGAAGCTTGTTCATTCCGTTTGAAAATTATCCATTTACCTCGAGTTCTAATTTCTCAGCCTGAGACTTGAAAACAAGGGAATATGGGTGCTTTTCATTCTCCTAATGAATTTAAGGCTCTGATCCCCTTCATGGTGGCTCAATCCTTTTCTTCTCAGTCCAAATACCACGCTCTTGCAGAAGCAAATGGAATGCAGAGAATTTGATTTTCTTTATTCATCAATGTTCTACAGCTGACTCTGGATTCATTCCTTCCTTAAGCCTCTGTGGGCTCTTAGGATGACCAAGAAAGCCTTTCCTGAGACTCTTAGCAGTTTGCAAACCACAGCTTACTGCAGTTTCTGCCCATTATGACATGTTCGTAATGTAGCTCCTTCCCACCCTTTCAGAGTTTTCTTTTACAATCTGAATTAATTACTCCTGGATGGCACATCCAATGTTTGCTTGAGATAGCAGTTTGATTATGTGACTGACAAAATAACTTATTCCATGTCTGATTCCTGGGAAGGTTTGAGGTCACTGTAGCCATGTTGTACTAATCAATACCCATTGCATTTTAGTTATTTGAAATAGCAGATAATTGTTAAGGGAAGAGACCAAGCTTTTCATATTCTTATCTTCTGTAATGAGAATGGAGGCTGGTACTGAAGATAACAATAGCCACAATCTCTTGAGCTTTTACTAGATGTCAGGCACTTTAAGTATAATATCTTATTCAATCATCATAGTAATCACATGGAATAAAAGTTGTTACATCTCACTTTTTATGTATTAGACAACTATAATGTACAGAGTTTAGTTAACAGGCCCAGAATCCCTCGGTTACATGGTGTGCTGGGTTTCAAATGCCATTAGCCAAACTTCAGGGCCAGACTCTTAGAACTACAGCACTGTTCTGTTCCAGCCATTGTGGGACCCAGCAGGACTCTTGAATTGTGTGCCGGACCCACTTCTTTCTCACTAGGGTCATTTCCAAATGCATAAGGGAATTGCATTTTTGAGAATTACCTGCCTTCCCAAAGTATCGTGATTTATAATCCTGACTGCCCCTTTTCTTAAATTTCTGAATTCTGCCTTCCCAAATCTAGCATTTACATTGAACATAGTACTTTACCCAACTGTTTCCTTTTTTTTTTCTGCCAGGGGAGGTGCTATGACAATTTTATTTCAAGTTCTTGTACTTTCCACTTTACTAATATTTCTTCTTGGTGAATGGAAAAAATTATGAGGTGATACTTCTTTTATCCCTCTCTGAGTCGGTATCCCTTGAATAGGACATTGCGTCTCTATCTCCCATCCCCAGCTGAAGCTCATTCCTGTTAAGCTTGGGGATACCACATAAACATATTTCCCATACTATTTTAAGTCCTCTTCATATGTTTTATGTTTTGTTTTACAGATGTTGAAAGCAATATTGTTTATTACCTGACTCTATGATTTATTTGTTTATTATTTAAAAGTCCTAGTGGCTCTTTTCTGTAGAAATGTGTTTTGTGAGTTTATTTAGGCATTTCTCTGTTGGTCCTAGACTAATAACCATTTGTAAGACTTATTGCTACACAATGTGCTTGGATTTTTAGGTTGAATTTCTTTTTCTTTTGTTTCTTTTTTTTTCTGTTTTTACTCTGAGATTATTGAAAACAATAACTTCATTTACCCATAACTGAAGTAATTCAAAGATGGACAGAGAAGAACTTAATACTGCTGCGAAGCATTGAAGAGCCCCTGCTTCCTTCTCCTGCGTGCACATGGGCATCTGTGGGATGTCTGGACATTGGACAGCAGTCTCAATGGTTGTCATCAAATTTCTCCTTCATTTCCTGTTTTGTACAGAGAAATGTGAGAAATGTGAAAAATGATATGTCAACATTAGGGATTTCTGAAATTTTGTGTTAGAATTTAAGATTCAATGGCTTTGGAAAAATCTTCTCAGACACAAATTGAAGCTGTCAAGTCTATGGTCTGAGGTCAGCAATGGGGGTGTGAGGGAGGCACAGCTGTTTTTGAGAGAGAAGTTCTGACCCATTTTCATGATGTGTATGAGTGTGTGTGTACGAGTGTGTGTGCATTTGCACTAGCATAAGACACGATTTTGTGTTTACGCAGTCATTTCCCTTCTTTTTCAGATTGCAGCCCTCTCAAATATAAGCTTGGGAGTTAAGTATCACCCTGGCTAAGAACTTGCAATTTTGTTATCTTCAGTTTTGCTCCAGAAATACAGCCCAATTTGTTAATACAGTTCCTGACCCTTCTCCTTTCTGAATTCAGACCTTCACTGGGAAAAGAAGTAAAACTGCCACCCGGGCATCTAGACCACCTGTCTTCCTGCTGTAGACTTTAGTGATCTATGAGTCATTGTTTTCCCAGTTAATTTCCTTGAAGCTCTGTTCTGTTTCTTTTGGGAGCTTTATAGAGCTAGGTTTCAGAGTCCTGCTCATGTCCTCTCCCTTCTGTTCACGTTGACACTGAGTTTCCTAAATCATCTAGCTAGTCACTAGAGCAACTGGGATTTTTAATCCAGGAAGATCTTACGGCAATGGGCAATTGTTTTCTCAACCCTGTGCAACTTTCTTATTGGAGGATCTCATCACTGTTCCATGCAACACAAGCTGTCACTGTTTCTCCTTTTGTGGAAAGTTTCCCTGAAAGCAAGGCTCCGTCTGGGTAGACATGGCAGGGGTTAGAGAGTCTTTATTAAGGTGCACACTGCCACAGACAGAGCATATTTCTATTTCTGGTTTTCTATGATGTTTCCTATAAGACATGGTTGCACTTTGTCTGAAAGAAGAAATCTGCTAGGGGATCGCTGCACGAACACCTGCAGAATTCTCCATAGACTCAGAAAAAAGAGACGATCAAGACTGCCCTGGAATGTTCCCTGGCTTACCTATAATACATGTCCCTAAAGATGCGATATTTATGGAAAGGAGCTGATTTAAAAGGGGATGCCTATGTGAAAATGTGAGAAAATGGGCTATTTTCAGTTTTGCTATGCTTTAAAGCCTGGAAAATCAGGAGCTACATAGAAGATTAACCCAATCTGTCTCCTGCTGTGCTTCGACTGGGGCAGACTCTCTGAAGGCCTCACTGCCTGACTTTCATTAAGAGAGTCAAGTTGAATCAGGCCCTGACTCTGGGGTGGGATTGCTTTGTAGGGATATATTCTGAGCAGCTCTCTGGCAAGCCTACTGTTTTAGACACAGACAAGAAGGAGAATGTGGTTTTTGTTTGGTGATTAAATAAGATCGCATCTACTGGGCAAAAATAGGAAAGGAGAGAATTTCTGATGAGTGTTTTTAGTATGGTGTTAGGACCCCTAAAGCTACAGCCTAGAAGTGACTCATTGGATCAAACCTGGGAGTCAGGACATGCCTAGGCTAATCTTTAAATAAAATGTGGAGACGAATGACTTAGTATTCTAGGACTGGGAAGACTCACCATATTTTACCCAGAGGAAGAGGGAGAATTCAAAATTTCTGTATCATCCATTATAGGTGCTGGGTGTTTTAACTATTTTATTTTACTTTCTCTTAAAAACAACCTAAACTCTTTGAAAATCTAAACTCTTTTTAAAAGTACTGCTAGAATCATCCCCATTTTGTAAATTAAGATATAGAATCTCAGAAAGATTAAGCCATTAGGCCAAGGACACATAGCTGGTGAGTTGCAAATTCTAGATCTGGCATGCAGCCCATGATTTGGAGATGGTAGATCAGGATGAATTGTCTTCCTTATAGATGTTTAATCAAGCGGTGACCCTTACCATAGGATCTGCTTTCACAGGTAAGCACACACATAAACACACACACACATATTCACGTGTACCTAACACAGAAGATAATGGCTTTTGAGTATCTGTAAAAAAGCATGATTACTAGGACCTAGATGAGTTTATTGGGAACAAGCCTTTTCTGATTAACCTCGTTCCCTTTGTTGATAGGGTTACTGGACATGATAAGTTGTGAGGAGTCACCTTAATAATTAATTGTTGCCAGGGATAGCAATTGAGACTCCAAGTCACTTCTCATGGATTGGTTAGAGGTAGAATATTGCTCTGACTTCCCCCTCTCCAAACTTTGCAAGTATGTTCTTACTCACTCGGGACCCTGATCACACTCACATTGGACTCTATGGTATGCTTTCAGCCTCTGAGACATTGCTGATGACTGACCGTCACAGTTTGCCTCCACATTCACACCTCTCACAGAGTCCTTCAAATTTTGGAGATCCTTCTTTTCAATCTCTGCTAAGAATAGCATTTTTGCTGTTGTTGTTGTTGTTACTGCAGAATGAACCTCAAGGGGCTTTACCATTGAGCTACATCTCTAGCCCTTTTAATTTTTATTTGAGACTGGAGTCTCGCTAAGTTGCTGAGCCTACCTTCAAACTAGGGATCCTTCTACCTCAGCCTCCTGGGTTACTGGGATTACAGGCTTGCACCACCACTTCTGGCTGGATAGCAGGTTTTAAGTTTTTATATGAGCCTGGCCACTGCCTTGAATGTATGAATAGACCAGGGTGGTTTCATGAGAGTGGAGTCCGTCATGGGTTTACAGCAATGCAGGGCAGGCACATAAATAAGCAGATAGCAGAGCTTAGCTCATGCTCTGAGAGGACAACTAGCTCACTGACCCACTGTAAGGCGATTGGGTCACAACATCCCCAGGCTGACTGAGACAATGGTCAAACAAGGCACTACCTCATCTGTACGGTAAGGAGGACATGCCTGCAGTAGGAGAGACAGCAATTACTTTTGTTTTCACTCATTGTGTAAAATATTAGCCCTGGAAGTAGTACTCAAAACAATACGCTTGAGCATTCATAATCCAAAAAATCTGAAATTTGAAATGTTCCCAAACCTAAAACTTTTGGAGCGCCAACGTGATACCACCAGTGGAAAATTACGCACCTGACCTCACATGATGTGTCATAGTTAAAACACAACAGGCCACACTAGACAATGCTGTATAAAATTGCTTTCAGGCTAAGGTGTCCAGGAAACAAATGAATTTCATGTTTAGATATGAGTCATATCATTATGTATGTGAAGATATTCCAAAATTTGAAAACAAAAATCTGAACTCTGAAACCCGTCTGGTACCATGCTTTTTGTCTAAGAGATAGTCAACCTGCAATAATTTCCTTAGTTTAAGAATCCGCAGTGTCAGTACTATGCTTGTGAATGGTGAATCACCTCCAGTTAAAGAAGAAGGACTAAAACTGGATATTTTCCTTCCAAGATGGCTCACACATGTGACTGACAAATTGTTGCTGACTGTGGATTGGGAGCTCCACTGGGCTAAGAGCTGGGGGGCCTTGGTTCTTATCTATATAGAGCTTCTTTTTTGAGACTGTCCACAGGCTGCAGGCTGCTTGGGTTCCCTTACAGCATGGTGGCTGGGCACTGAGAATGAGCATCCCAGAGAACTGGGTAGAGCTGTATGGCCTTTGATGACCTTGCCTCCAGTAGCATCATTTCTGCCACATTTTATTTGTGGATTCCACCACAGAGGCCTGGCCCTGTGCAAGGAGCGGGGACAGAGAACTCAGTTCTTGATGAGAGAGATATCAAAATCCCACCGTAGGAAGAGCAGGTGGGATGGAAAACATTGTTGTGACCTTATTTGGAGAATACCATCTGCAACCAAGGCTGTAAAGGGACAGAGTGCAAAGAGAGAACAGGCTCTAAAGTGTGTTCCCAGGTTTGGGTTTCAGGATCTTTGATCTAAAAATCTTGAATGGATAATTATCTCCCACAAGGTGACTGACTGACGTCAAGAAAGCTCACAGAAAAGGGTAGAATGTTTGTTCTAAGAGTATTGAAACTACTTGGTGATGGAGTATCCCAATTGTTGGCTTATTTCACCACAGTCAGAATGAAGGTGCAATATGGGGAATTTATCTTCATTCTGGTCCAATCTGGGAAAGAGAAGGTTTCTTCTAATGGGGAGATGGCAGAGAAGGCCATTTGTGTAGGATATCACTGTGTGTGTGTGTGTTTGCATGCACACACATGTACATTTATGTCTTCCAGACCCTAGCATAGACCAACAAGGGTGTATAAAGGTTAAGAGGTGTTAAGAACTAAGCCCTTGGGACCAATTCAACAATGTGATGGGGGCAAGGCTTCTGACATTCCCAATATCTTAGAGAGAGAGAGGCTCAGGAGCCCTCAAGGCAAAAGTGATGTGTTAGTTGAAGCTATTCAGAGTTTACCTATGTTTGTGGCTGATAGGGTTTATTCTGGGCAGGAAGAGGCTTGGGTAACATCTGCTTCAAAATAGAAGCCATAGTTCTGATATCATGGAGATGGGTGGGTTAAGACCTTTGAAAATTGTTACCTGTTATCTTATAAACATAACTTTTGTTTTTAAATGTAGGAGGAAAAAAGTAATGTGGAGAAGAATATTGGGATAGGGAAGTACACTGCCTTGGAAATGATAAATGTTCAGTGAATCAGTAATTATATGGTCTATTTGTTTAAGGAACTGGTACATCTTAAACAGTTACTGAGGCTCAATGGGGAGCATCGACTTTCAGGGATGTTAAATGCATCTGAGCATGTGAGGGCTTGCACCTGGTTGGGATGAATATGTTTGTATGCAGGGTAAATTTCACTTTAAATATGTGATTTTCTTCCTGGGTCTTAACTACCTGGGAAAGTATGATTCTTGGCTTTTTTAAGGCTGCAATATATATATTAATGGGCCAAGAAAATTAGAAAACTGAAGTACCATTTGAATATAAAATAGTCTTATGAATTGTGAATTCCTTAGGATTAGGTGCTAAATTACAAACTTTACATGTTATTTAGTTATATTTGGATTGTCAGGCAACAAGCATTTATTAAGAGCTTGCTCTATTTCAGATGCTGAATTATATGCAGGCAGATGATGGAGAAATACCAGTTCTATGCTCTCTTCTATTTGGTGAGAAATAAATACAAACATTCATATGAATTAAATTAGATAACGTCATGAGCTAATTGGTTCTATGAAGAAAATAAAAATTAGTGGTGCAATAGAAATTGAACCCCAACCATTAGGAAAGCCTTCCTGAAGAGGGCATTTGAGAAGAAACCTGCCATTTGAAAACCTCACAAAGGAGAATTCCACAGAGAGCATCTTGATGGGATGAGCCTTGGGAGTATAGAAACAAGCTTAGTGGCTGGTGAGCCATGAACAGAGGAGGGTGGGGTTCAGAGAGGCAGACATGTTCTTCCATGGTGTAACTGTGGTAATTAATGGTGATGTGGTAACTTTGGCTATGGTGAGGAATTTGGTTTCACTCCAACAGCAGGGCAAAACTGGAGGGTTTCAGCCAGAGGGAGGTACTATCTTGTTCAGAATTTAAGAATATCACTGGCTGTGTCTGAAGAGAGGACTGTGAAGGAACCAGTTTGGAAGCAAGAGACTCCTACATTTGTCCAGACAAAAGGCTGCTGTGGCCAATCTAAGATACAGCAATGGAGACATTGAGGAGTGATAGGGTTTCTGCTACATGGTAAGAGTGGAATTGACAGAATGTGCACGTGGCTCCAATGTGAATGGTGAGGGAAACAACTAATTAGCTTTTTGGCCTGAGGAACCAAGTGAATGGTCAGAATGTTTTCTAGGAAGAAAAAAATGGTGTGGGACAGTTTTAGGAGGTCTGTGTGGAAGTTAGGCTGAGTTCAGGGTGGTTATTCAACATCTAAGTGAAGGTGCTGGTTTGACAGTTACGTGTCTAGCTCAAGGTGGACATCACAGTCAGAATTATAGATTTGTGAGTTAGCAGTCTAGAAATGGCACTTAAATGAATGAGACTGTGTGATATCACCTGGTAGAGAGGGGAGGTAGAGCAAAAAGAAAACTTCCTTCAACCAGAAGGATGTCCCTTCAGTAGGACCCGTTAAGAATCCAGCCAGAAAGAACTTGTAGAAGGTCCACCACTAACTGTACATCTCTGAAACCCGAGCTCTCCCCCCCTCCCCCTCACAAACAAGGGGAACTAAAGGGCTGGTTGGCTGGAGCCAGTGAAGTGCACTGGCCCTGCTCAGCCTCAATGAGCCAGGCAAGGAAGAAAAGCTCCGCACAGCATCAGCGCTCGCTCCCTGGACTCAGACAACTATGAAACAGCTTTAGCCCCAAACAAAGAAAGCAGATTCACCAGGTCCTGACCATTGACTACTGCGGGGGGTGGGGGGGTGTAATGGTGGGAAGACTTGGGACAGTCTCTGGGATTGTAGGGCCATACCAGGGGGAAAATGCCTGAATATCTAGAGATAGAGACCCAGTGGGAAATTGACAGAGGCTACACAGCAGAAAGGGGCTGACACCAGGCTGAACAGGTGCATGGCCTGAACCATGGTCACAAATGGCAAGTGACAAGACATTGTTGAGATATTTACAGGACCTTGTGTCAGACTTAGTAAACTGCGAAAATGAACACCTGCCATTCACAGCCCGGGACAGAGGAAACCAAAGTCCAAGTGAACCACTGGAGACCCTTCACCTTAGTACCTCAGAGAGTCTCATTAGCAGGGGGAATACTTCTGCATCACAGATCACCCATGGAAAATCCACAACCAGAATTCCTGTGCTCATATACAGACACCAGCATCTTTGCTACCCTACAAGGATCCAATAGAGGGGAACAGATACATGGTGACCCAGAGCAAAACAGGGCATTTCAGAGCCTGCAATCCCGAACTACTGCACACAGTAGAATCAGCCAACCTACAACACTGAACCCTCCAAGTAGTTAGCTGCAAGCCCCTGAATTGGCAAACCAGTAGCTGATGGTAGGAGGTTTATAACAACTAGGGAATTGGCTCCTGTGCCCATAGTCAGAGACTGATGGGCATCTGCTGAATGTCCAAACCCCAGTGAAGTCCAAACCAAGATTCAACAAGAATTTTCTTCACTTTCACATAATATGCTATAAACAACTCTACTGTCAACTTTGGTCATATAAGTAACTCTTTAACTTGAGTGATAATTGTTAATCCAATAGCCAACATTGTACTTTCAACCCATTTGAATGCATTTCATCTAATGGTTTAAAGCATTAATTGAAATCAATCTTCCTAGCTTTGTTTTCCTAGCCCTTGCTGTCTGTAAGAGACTAACCTCACAGGCAAAGATACCCACAGCCTGAAAACAAAAAGATACAATTTACATGGTTTTTAAATTAGCAGGGGTTACTATTCTCATATAAGAAAAAGTGGACTTTAAGCCAAAATTCATCAGAAGAGACAAAAAACATCATTTCATACCACTTAAATGAATCATACATCAACAAGATATAACAGTCATAAATATTTATGTCCCACACAATGGAGCATCTACGTACATCAAACAAACCCTTCTCAATATTAAGAATCAAATAGACCACAATACAGACAGCTAGGCAATTTTAACATGCTCTCTCATCACTAGATAGATCATCTAAACTAAAATTAAGTAAAAAGTCTACGGAAATAAAAAAATACAATTAATAATATGGAGCTCAAAGACACCTATAGGATTTTTCATCCATCAACAACTAATTTCAGTTTCTTCTTAGCAGCACATGGGATATTTTAAAAAATAGACCGTAGGTCACAAAACAAATCTTAACAAATACAAAAAAATAGAGATAAATCAAAACCCATGAATCAGTCATATATCTATACTCCAATGATGAATCTGCTGAAAAAGAAATTAAGAAAACTATCCCATTCACAATAGCCTAAATAATAATAATAATAATACTTGGGAATCAATCTAACAAAAGAGGTGAAGGATCTCTACAATGAAAATTATGAAACATTAAAGAAAGAAATTTAGGAAATCTTTAGAAGATGAAAAGACTTCCCATGTTCTTGGATAAGCAGAGTAATATTGTAAAAATGGCCATACTATCAAAAGCACTATTCAGATTTAATGCAATTCCCATCAAAATTCCAATGATCCTTCACAGAAATAAAAAAAATAGCAGTCATGAAATTAATTTGGAAAAATAAGCAACCCAGAATAGCTAAAGAAACCCTTAGCAAGAAAAGTGAAGCAGGAGGCATCACAATGCCAGACCTTAAATTATACTGCAGAGGTGTAGTAACAAAACAGCATGGTACTGGCACCAAAATAGGCATGAATATTAATGAAACAGAATATAAGACACAGGGTAAAACCCACATAAATTCAGTTATATTTAACAAAGATGCTAAAAACATAAATTGGAGAAAAGACAATCCTTAAAAAACTGGGAATGGAACAACCATATAACCCAGCTATCCTACTCTATGAAGTGACACAGCCACATCAGTGTTTGTAGCAGCATAATTCACAATAGCTAAGCTATGGAGACAACTTAGGTGCCCTTCAACAGATGAATGGATAAAGACAATGTGGTATATATATACAATGAACTATTACTCGTCATAAAGAAGAATGACTTTATGGAATTTGCTGGTAAATGGACAGAACTGGAGACTATCATACTAAGTGAAATAAGCCAGTCCCCAATGTTGAATGTTTTCTCTGTTGTGTGGAAACTAATTTAAAATAAGGAGGGGGGATTAAAAAAAGAATAGAAGATGAATCAGTGGAGTAGATAAAGGGGAATGAAGGGAAGGGAGGAGGGATGGGATAAGGAAATACAGTGGAATGAATCTGACCTAATAGTCCTATATACATATATGGATTTACCACAGTAAATCTCATCATTATGTGCATCCACAAGATACTAATTAAAAAGAAAAAAGACTATAATAGCAGAAAGATCAGTAGAGGGAAAGAAAGTTGGGGTGGGAAGAAGGGAGGGGGTGAGAAAGTATTGAATATTGAATTAGAACAAATTATATTGCAGTCTTTTCTAATTATGTCAAAATGAATTCTATTCTCATGTATAACTAGAAGGAACCAATAAAAAAAGAGAAGAAAAAAATTATAAAATATGGCAGTGATGTACATTTTTTTTGTCAAGATAACTGTTTACATTGATTTATCTGCTTGGGTGTACTGTGATGGCAGAAGATATAGAGATGTCAGTATTATTTTCTCTCAATGAGTCCAAGGGAATGAGAGAGGAGCCAGGAAATGTCAGATGGTAACAAAATATTTTACTGATGTATTGTACCATGGGCACTAAGTTGAGCAAGGAGGTGAGGACATGAGGACAATGATGGACAAAGTAAAAGGGGCAGGATCAAATATTCCAGGTCCCAGCAGCAGCAGAGTGGCAGGAGTGACCATGACAAAATCAGCAGTCTGCAAAGACAGGAGGTGCAGGATAGGTAAGGAGGAGTGGAGGATCTGGAGTAGCTAATGGTGGCAGTGAGGTCCAGAGGGCACGGGGTTGAAATGGTGTGGAAGGTAAGGTTGCCGGAGTGAAAGATATCAGGCACCGAGAGCAGAGGTTGTTGGTTGGATCAGTTGTGTGTTTTCCAAAAATGATGATGTCAGTGGTATGGAAAAGGAGGACAGTGATTCAGGCCCCCAAGTTTTCAAAGAGAAGGAATGACTATGAGGTCAAGCAGATGACCTTGGCAGTGAAGGGTGATGAGGGAAGAGCCCAACAACTTGGATTTCAAAAGAGCTGGGGTTTGGGGAAGACAGAAGGGTGGGGAGAATGAGGGTTACAACCTCATTTCTAGGCACAGTGGTACAAAGCCTGAGGTGAGAATGTGTAGGGTGGACAGACAAGATGTTCTGTGATACCAGGTAAAGGAAAGTTCAGTCAAAGGCCAAAGTCCATGCAGAATTCAGGGATGACAGAGTAGGAGTTCCTCTAGGTCACAGAGGCTCTTCTCCCTACACCACAGGGGTGTGGCCCTTGACAGCCCCTAATGGCTCAATGCAATTAGACAGTTAAAATTTTATTAATATGTCCTAATTTCCATTTCCTAGTTCTCCCATGTAATTTTATCATATGGTACCATTCTCTCTTCTTTTCCTCTTGGTTAGCAAAGAAAGTTCCAGCTAAGATATACCCATTTAGAGGGACACAGAGCCTGCTAATTCTTCTTTCCCGTGATGACCTCAGATGTCACCTGTCATTGAGCATCCCCTTGGATGTTTTTCCAGTGCAAGGGGAAAAAAAATGGCCTCAGTCAGTCAGGTTCCAACACAGTTCCCTCCACTTACAACAAAGACATTTCTAAAATGTGTTCTAGTGTTTAGATACAGAACCTCTGTCCCAGAAGTTGGAAAGTTGGTCTCTTTTCTGTAAATATAGGGGAGTGAGTGGGTGGTGTGGCAGTCTGAAAAACCAAACAATGACATCCTCTGGCCCACTGTCCCCTCTATTGGGTGTGAAGACAGATGTTTTTTTTTTTCAGTTCTTTTTTTAGTTTCAATGCATTTTTAAATTGACTGACTCCCTTCTTCCTTCTCTTCGTTCTTCCCACCTCTTCTTCTCTCCCTTTTCTCTGTCTCCCTCCCTTTTCTTTCTTCCTTTTTAATAACTGTGTATATCTATGGGATATAACATAATGTTTTGACCTATGTATGCCTTTTAGAGTCAATCAAGCTAATTAATACATCACCACTTTAGCTTATCATTTTTGTGTTGATAATGTTAAAATCAATTATTTTACCAATTTTGAAATGTACAATACCTTACCATTAATTGTGGTCACCATAGAGTACAATAACTCACGTCCAGACTCATTCCTCGGGTCTAACTGAAGCTTTATACCCTTTGGTCAATAGTTCCCCTCTCCCAGGCTGTACCTGCACCCAGCCTCTGCAATACCTTTCTACTCGTTCTCTACAGTTTAGATTTCACACACAAGAGAAGTCATATAGTATTTGTCTTTTTTTTTAAAGTTTCTTTTCAATTCACATATGATTTCTTTTTTTAAAATTTTTATTGTTGGTTGTTCAAAACATTACATAGTTCTTGATATATCATATTTCACACTTTGATTCAAGTGGGTTATGAACTCCCATTTTTACCCCGTATACAGATTGCAGAATCACATCAGTTACACATCCATTGATTTACATATTGCCATACTAGTGTCTGTTGTATTCTGCTGCCTTTCCTATCCTCTACTATCCCCCCTCCCCTCCCCTCCCCTCCCCTCCCCTCTTCTCTCTCTACCCCCTCTACTGTAATTCATTTCTCCCCCTTGTATTTTTTTTCCTTTCCCCTCACTTCCTCTTGTATGTAATTTTGTATAACAATGAGAGTCTCCTTCCATTTCCATGCAATTTCCCTTCTCTCTCCCTTTCCCTCCCACCTCTCATCCCTGTTTAATGTTAATCTTCTTCTCATGCTCTTCGACCCTACTCTGTTCTTAGTTACTCTCCTTATATCAAAGAAGACATTTGGCATTTGTTTTTTTAGGGATTGGCTAGCTTCACTTAGCATAATCTGCTCTAATGCCATCCATTTCCCTGCAAATTCTATGATTTTGTCATTTTTTAATGCAGAGTGTATAAATGTGTATAAATGCCACATTTTTTTTATCCATTCTTCTATTGAAGGGCATCTAGGTTGGTTCCACAGTCTTGCTATTGTGAATTGTGCTGCTATGAACACATGATGTAGCAGTGTCCCTGTAGCATGCTCTTTTTAGGTCTTTAGGGAATAGACCCAGAAGGGGAATAGCTGGGTCAAATGGTGGTTCCATTCCCAGCTTTCCAAGAAATCTCCATACTGCTTCCCAAATTGGCTGCACCAATTTGCAGTCCCACCAGCAATGTACAAGTGTACCCTTTTCCCCACATCCTCACCAGCACTTGTTGTTATTTGACTTCCTAATGGCTGCCAATCTTACTGGAGTGAGATGGTATCTTAGGGTGGTTTTGATTTGCATTTCTCTGACTGCTAGAGATGGTGAGCATTTTTTCATGTACTTGTTGATTGATTGTATGTCCTCCTCTGTGCAGTGTCTGTTCAGGTCCTTGGCCCATTTGTTGATTGGGTTATTTGTTATCTTACTGTATTTGTCTTTTTGTGCCTGGCTTATTTCACTGGACACTAAATTTTTAATCTATTTTATTGTAAGAAATACGGTGAGCAAATTACACCTGTTTATAAATTTAAATTGTAGGATAACTGGAATCTTGTTTAAATAAGCATAAAAAACCTTTTTCAGAGCCCATATTTAATTAAAATTTAATTATGTCTCACTTAAATTCAAAATGATTGTCTTTTCATAATATTTCTGGAAGTGTGTTGAAGGTTTTCCAACATACAGCTTTGGTATGGTACCAGGGATACTTGGCCAAAGAGGGAAAAGTTGGTGGTGTTGTTCATACCTATGGCTTTTCAGACTTCTGGTACAGAGGTTCTGTATCTATACACTAGAACACATTTTAGAAATGTCTTTGTGGTAAGTGAAGGGAACTGTGTCAGAATCTGGCTCACTGAAACCATTTATTCCCCTTTCCACTGGTAAAACAAGTCTTTGGTAAATCCAAAGGGATGCTCAATGACAGGTAACATCTGAGGGCATCATGGGAAGGAAGAACTAACTGGCTCTGTGTCCCTATGAATGGGATATGTTAGCTGGAAATTTCTTTGCTAACAAAGAGGAAAAGAAGAGAGAATGGTACCATATGATAAAATTATATGGGACAACTGGGGAATGGAAATTAGGACATATTAATAAAATTTTAATTGTATAATTACATTCTCAAGTTGGGTGATTGCCTTACTTGCTCTTAATTTGGGTGGGGAAGATTTTTATGAGCAATTATTGTGAAATTTTATATACTCTTTTGTGGGCTGTGGGTTAAGGCACAATGGAACTTAAAACTGGATGCAAAGCCGCAGGCTCTACTCAAACACCTGCTACCAGACTCTGATAGAATTTCCTGGGAACCACCAAGTCATTTTGATTCCTTAATTTTCTCTGTGTGTGTATATGTGTGTGTTTACTACTTTTGGAAAAGTTTCTAGAGTTGTGCCAAAGAAGACTGGGAACCAATTTAAATAATTTGGGGGAATGCCCAAGGGCAACAGAATGTGGAGAAGCTTCTGGAATTGCAGAGGTAAGCCGAATGTTCCAGCACCATCCTGGAATGCCACATCCGCAGCACCATCATCTTGGAAGGAAAACAATTTTCATTTAAAATTGTAACTGACATCTGTGATCCATTTCCTGCAAAGAGCAGGGGTCGATAAATGGATTGTAAGAAATTGTGAGCATTTAATGGTTTGAATTTCAAAGGATGCCGGAAATCTCCATGAAAATGCTAAGAGATTTTTACAGAACACCTTAGAAGAATAGAAGGCTAGGCAGGGTAGCAAAGGATTGATGCATTAATTCAACAAATGTTTTCTTTTTATGAATTTCTTCTTATTCCTTTTTGTATGATAGGAATTATTGGTGGGGGGGTTGGGGGGATATCAGTAATTGAAGGAGAAATTCCTATTGTTGTGGAACTTACATTGCAGAGGAGAAAGATTATTTTTTAAAAAGAAACAAAAAAGAAAAGCATAGCCATGAGTTTGGGTATAAAAACAATACTGGCACACTGGAAGGAATGATGGGGGCGGGATTCAGTTTCCAATTGGGTGGGCAAGGAAGGTTTTTTTGAGAAAGAGCATTGTCACAACCATCTCAGGATGTGAGGCAGTATGCGGTGTGTACAAATGAATGATCCAGGCAGAGGGAACAGTGCTTGCAGAAGCTGTGACCAGCAAGGAGGCATTGTGGCTGGGGGGGAATCAGGTGGGAGTAGTAGGAGGTGAGGACTGACAGCAGTGAATGCCATTGTAAAATCAGTCACTGCTTCTCTCATTCACATGCAGCAGCTTAAACTGACTTCAGTTTTAATAGGGTCGCTATGGGAAAAATTTCAGACTAGATTGTGGGCCAGCAGGAGTGCAGGCAGGAAGACCTGGGAAGAGACTATTGAAATATTCCAGGTGAGCAATGATGAGTTACCCTGCACCAGGGTGGTAATGAGGAAGGTGGGAGAGGCGTAAGGTTCTGGATATGTTTTCAAGGTAAGCTATCAGGATTGGTCCAGAGGTTGAGCTTGGGCAGTGAAACAGAAAAACCAGGGTTGGGTCTCATCTTTTAGGCCTGAATCACTGGAGGATGGAGTTGCTGTAAACTTCACTGGTGAAGACTCAGGGGATTTTGAGTGGTAGGGAGAATTTGAACTCCAGTTATTTTTTTCCCTTTTCCCTCCTCTCTCCCTTCACTTTTTTCCTCCCTGTCCCCGTCTTTCTCTAGTACTGGGAATTGAATTCAGGTGTGCTTTATCATCGAGCTAAGTCCACAGTCCTTTTTATTTTGAGGCAGTTTCTCACTAAGTTGCTGAGGCTATCATTAAGTTTCTGAGGGTGGCCTTCAATTTGTGATCCTCCTACCTCAGCCTCCTAAATTTCTGGGATTATAGGCTACTTTTGAGCTACCTCTTAGACATTCAAATAGAGCAGTCTAGTGGCAATGAGATGTGTCTGGAAGTCTAAGGGAAGGTCTAGGATGCAGCTGTAATCATGAGAGTCATCAGTGTAATGATCGTATCTAATCCATGGTCCTGGGTGAGGCTTCTAAAGAAGAGTCTGCAGATAAAAAGAGAAGGCCAAATAAATGAAGATTGAGAACTGAGCATTGAATTTGGTAGCCAGAGGTTACTAGTGACTCTGATAAGAGTTCTGGGAATGAAAGGCCCAACTGAAAAGGATCCAAAAGGAAATTGAAGCAGAGAAATTTGAAACAGTAAGTAAATGCAATTCTTTAAATTAGTTTTCTTGTAAGGAGTGAACAGAGAAATAGGGTAATTTGAAGCAGAGTCAGAAAGTTAAAAAAAATTTTTTTTTAAATTTTGTACCTGGGATTAAACCCATAGACACTTAACCACTATGCTACAACCCAGCCCTTTTTTATTTTTTTTATTTTGAGACAGGATTGTCCTAATTTCTTAGGGCCTTGCTAAGGTGCTCAGCCTGGCTTTGAACTTGTGATCCTCCTGCTTCCCAAAGTGCTGGGATCACCAGCATGTGCCACTGTGCCTGGCAAGTATTTTTTTTTTTTTTTTACTATGAGAGAAATAGCATCATGTTTGTGAATGATCCACTAGATAAAGTGAAAATTATGATACAGAAGAGACAAAGAATTTATTAGCTTTGTTTCTAAGTAGGTGAGAAGGGCAGAGGCCTGTAAGCAAGTTAGTTAGTTCATGGTGCCACAATGAAACTCTGTGTTTAAGCTCTGATTCTGGGTGTGGCATAAAGGTGTTGGAGTTTATTCATGGCACTTTCTGGTAGCTTTCATTAGATTTAGGAAACATGGGAGAAAAATGCAGGAGTATAAAGTTAGCTCAGTTTTCTGGTAGGTCTGATCGGAGATGGTTGGTTAGCTTTGCAGGCAGTGAAGGGTGGGGAAAGGATTCTTCTGTAGAGGCTCCTTCTGCACCCCACCCCATCTTGCCCACTGCCACCCAGTTTCTAGTCAGTGAGGTGGTCCCCATGTTCTGCATACCTGTCTCTCCATTATTCCTGCTTTATACATTTCAGTTTTCTAAAAGATCAGACAAAATAGATCCTGGGAGGGGGAAGAGGGCTCTTAATCTGGAAACTGCTTGGGGGATTCCTTGGCTTAGGAAGGTAAAAAAATCTATTTAGCAGTTTCCTTAGAATTTGTGATATAGAAATTCCCCCTTATGAAGTGTGTGTGTGTGTGTGTGTGTGTGTGTTTGGAAGGGGTATTTTCCAAGACCCTCAGGACCCTCAGTGGATGCTCCAAACCTTGAATTATACTGAATCCTATATACAGGTACTGTAATACAGTGCAAATCTATGTGGTAACAGATGGCTGAGTGACTGATGGGTGGGGCTGATGGATATGACAGACAAAAGGTTGATTCATGTCCCAGGTGGGACAAAGTGGAATAGTGTGAGATTCCATCACACTATTCAGAAGGGCATGCAATTTAAAACTTATGAATTGTTTATTTCTGGAATTTTCCATTTAATATTTTTTGAACCCCAGTTGACCAAAGGTAATCGTAACCATAGAAAACAGGTAAGAGAGGACCACTGTATACATCTATGAATAAGTCCATTTTTAATAATACTACACTGCTTCATAGATAGTGTAGATGTCTCATAACAGATTTTTTTTCAAATTTCTTCCTCCTGTCCCTTTTAAAATTACTGCCATTCATTTTACTTATTCAAAGTTATAATCACACAATGTATTGTTGCTATTATTATTTTGAACAAATTGTTATATATTAGATCAAATAAGAATCAGAAAATTAAAGGTTTTATATAATCTTTATTCCTTTTCAAATTCTTCTTCTTTTTTTCTGTGCAGATCTGAGTTTTGAACTTTATTACATTCTTTTTTTCTGAAGACCTTATTATTTTGGTGCTGGTGATTAAATCCAGGAGTGCTTTACCACTGAGCTGAATCCAAAGCTTTTTTAAAAAATTTTTATTTTTAATTTGAGACAGAATCTCACTAGGTTGCTGAGGCTGGCCTCAAACTTGTAACTCTGCTGCTTCAGCCTCCCAAATTTATATGTGGGGCTGAGGATCAAACCCAGACATGTGCCACTGAGTCCATTTACCTGCAAACTGAAGAACTTCTTTTAACATTTTTGCAAAGTAGGTCTATTGGTGCTATTCCACCAGTTTTAAAAAATGTTTTTATTATTGCATAGTAATGTTTCATAAGAGTGGTGTTCATTGTGACATATTCATATCTGTACATATCATAATTTGTTCATTTCGTTCCTCATTATTTCCCTTTCTGTCCCCACTCCTCTCTCCATGATCATTCATCAGCCGTAAAGAAGAATGAAATTATGTCATTTGCTGGTAAATGGATGGAACTAGAAAACATCATGCTAAGTGAAATGAGCCAGACTCAGAAAGTCAAGAGTCAAATGTTTTCTCTCATATGCGGAAGCTAGAGAGAAAAAAAGGAATTAAACTAAGGGAATCTCACAAAAATAGAATTGAGATCAGGGAAGCAGAGGTAGGGGATCAAGGTAGGGGGAGAAAAGGAGAGAAAGAAGAAGAACAGGGAAATAAAATAAACCAAATTATGCTATAAATGTGTGTGACTATATTATGATGTATCCTACTTTTATGTGGGACTATAAATCCACCATTTTCTTGGGTCTGGTAGTCTTTATTTCTTCATCATTTTAAAATCATTAAATAAAATTATCATTTCAGGACACAGAATTCTATAGTTCGCTTAACTATGTTCTTGCTTTCATGATGTGTAAAGGAAGTTCAATCTAATTTGTTCTTTTTTGCTCTGTAAGTAAGATATTTTTGGTGTTTTCTTTTAAAAAGTACCATTTGACTTTGATTTTCTACAGTTTGAATATGATGTCCCTCATGCAAAATCTTGATGTTTTATTGTGTTTGGTGTTTTCTGAGCTTCCTACATCCATGGTTTGGTGTCTCACCCTAATTTTAGAAAAATCTCAGCCATTATACCTTCAAATATTTCTTCTGTTCCTTTTAATGTCTTCTCATTGTGGTAATCTCATTATGTATATACTACATCTTTTGTAATGTTGTGGTTATTGGATGTTATCCTCCCTTTTTTGCTCTGCTTTTCTTTTTTTTAGTTTTATTGATTTTATTTTTTTAATACATGACAATGACAGCGGAATGCATTACTGTTCGTATTACACATACAGAGTACAACTTTTCATATCTTTGTATGTAGAGTATGTTCATGCCAATTCATGCCTTTATACATGTACTTTGTTTTTTTGTATTACAATTCTTATTACATATATATATATACTACAATTTTTCATATCTCTGTTTATATATAAAGTATGTCGGTACCCAATTTGAGTCTTCATACATGTACTTTGGATAATGATGTCCATCATATTCCACCATCCTTGCTAACCCCAGCCTCCTCCCCTTCCCTCCCACCCCTCTTCCCTCTCTAGAATTCATCTATTCCTCCCATGCTCCCCCTCCCTACCCCACTATGAGTCAACCTCCTTATATCAGAGAAAACATTTGTTTTTTTGAGATTAGCTAACTTCACTTAGTGTTATCTTCTCCAATGCCATCCATTTATCTGCAAATGCCATGATTTTATTCTCTTTTAATGCTGAGTAAAATTCCATTGTGTATATATGCCACGTTTTTTAATCCATTCATCCACTGAAGGGCATCTAGGTTGGCTCCACAGTTTAGCTATTGTGAATTGTGCTGCTATAAACATTGATGTGGCTGTGTTCCTGTAGTATGCTGTTTTTAAGTCCTTTGGGTATAGTCCAAGGAGAGGGATAGCTGGGTCAAATGGTAGTTCCATTCCCAGATTTCCAATGCATCTCCATACTGCTTTCCATATTGACTGCTCCAATTTGCAGTCCCACCTTTGCTGTGTTTTTCAATGAGGAAGTTCTTGCTGACATGTCTTCAAGGTCACTGATTCTTTCTGTGGCCATTTTTAGTCTATGGATGAGCTCATTGAAAGCATTCTTTATTTATTATGTAGTATTTTTGCTTGTCAGCACTCCCTTTCATCCTCTCTTAAGAGTTTCCATTTTTCTGCTCACATTATTTGTTCTTGTATATTATGCACTCTTTTTCATTAAAGTCCTCAGTATATTAATCATAGATATTTTAGAACTTACAAGCTGGTAATTCCAAAATCAGTGCCATAACTGAGTCTACTTACAATTTTTGGTTTGTCTCCTTAGACTTTAAAAATTTTATTTTTATGTATTTATTCACTTATTTATTGCTTCTTAGAATACCCTGTATTTTTTTTAAGTTCAGTAAGATATTTTGGATAAAAGGGAATGAAGTAAATAGTCTGTTAATATGAGTTTTTATGTTTATCTTTCTAGATGTTAAGCTGCTTATTTATTGTTTGCTATATCTGTGTATCAAAGGGTAAAATTTCCTGTATGTCTCTGTGTGTGTCTCCTATCTCAGTTGTCTTTGAGTTTCCCTAGAGATTCCTTCTTGAGTGTCTCAAATCTGAAGTGTCTCGAATCTGAAAATCCTGTTTTTATATAGAAACAATGTTGATGTTTTGGTAAAGTGTGGAGAGAGCAGAAGCTTCCTATTTTATGATAATCAGATCTCAGTCTTTTGTTGGGCTCCTGCCCTTCCTATACTGGGACCTTTAGAAGTGCTTCTCAGCTCCCTTTCTTCACTCTTAATGTGACCTTGGAAGGTTAGAGGTGGGGGAAGTTGGGCATTCCTTTTCCCCCTTGTTGGTTATTGGATGAAACTCATGTTTCCTAGGCTCTGGTAAATTAGTTTCTCCTAAGATCAGGCCCTTGATAATGAGAAAAGAAAGTTCTGGACTTACTTCAAAATGGATACTTCTCCATGTTTTTTGTCTGAGGCATGAGAACATTTTCCTCTGATCTCTACCCCAATAGCTTTGTGAGATTTTTAGAGTTCAAACTCATGAAGTTCCACCACCAATGTTCCAAAGTGTGGGGCCCCACCCAAGAGTTTTTCTCTCTCAAATTAATTCATATTAAGCCTCCAAAACTTAGTCAACTATCCTTTAAGTGCTTCTGCCAGGCTGCATCTGTGACTTCTTTACCTGAAAGTTTGATATTCCTCTATTTCTTCAGATTTGGGGCAAGAGATTTGACCTGTGCCCTCAACTCTCTAAAAGCTCTAAGAAGAGTTATTGAATTTTAGTTTGTTCAGTCTTTTCTTTCTCTCTTTTAAAATTATGATTATTCAATCATATTAATTGTAGAAATTAATGGGCTTCTCTATGACATTTTCATACATGTATATATAATGCTTTCATCATATCCACTCTTCCTAATTCTCTCTCTTGTACAAACCTTTCTTCCCCCAAACACAGCTCCTTTCCTAATAGTCTGTCTTCTATTTTCAGGTCATTTTGCTTCATTGTTGTTTTATCCACACATGCAAGAAAACACAAGATACTTATCTTTCTGTCTGCATAATTTTGCTTAACATGATGACCTCCAGTCTTACTTTCCCGAAAATGACATGATTTCATTTTTTATGGCTAAATAAAACTCCATTGTTTTTATATCCCATTTTTTTCCATTTCTTTATTGATGGGCACACAAGATGATTCTATATCTTCACTATTGTGAATACTACTGCAATAAACTTGGGCATGCAGGTATCTCTTCTGTATGCTGACACTATTTCCTTTGGGTATATACCCAGGAGTGGTATAGCTGGATCATGTTATGGTTCTATTTTTAGTTTTTTGAGGAACCTCCTATATTTTTTTTATAGTATGCTCAGTCTTTTCTTAGGAGGATAGTGTGGCAACTTCCAAGCTCTTTCTATTTCAGACCGAAAGCCACAGTCCAAAGATTTTCCGATGGAAGATGAATCAGTTAGACTAAAAGAAAACAGAAAAATCAGCACCAAAGAACTCTGCTAAAAAAAGAAGCAAGATGCTCAATGAAATAAGTAATGAGAATTCTTTTCTTTGGACAATGGTTTATAATTGTATTTGGACCCAAGCACAAAAATTCCCTTTCTTCCTCCTGATCCTTTTCCTTTTGCTTCTCCCTTCTTTTTGCTATCATCTCCCGTTGTCTTGTTGTCTTCCTCTCTCTTATCCTGCTTCTTCCTTTGTTTTTAGAGCATGGGGAATTTCTCCCATGGATCAGTCATGCCAGTCCTGAATGAGGCAGGCTAACACCTTTTCAGGCTGGCACTACTGATGTGTCGAACAGATGCAGCATGTTAGGGTCAGCTAAAGGCTTACATTGAAGCCCTTCCAAGATCGAATACATAATGAGTCAGGTGAACATATTTTTTCAAACATTTTAAAAACAATGTTATTTAGGTATAGTTGACATATAAAAAAATATGCACAATTAATGTGATGAGTTTGGAGATAAGTAAACATGTGAAAACATGTCTACCATCTATGCTCTAAACATATCCATCACCTCAGTAAGGAAGACTCTTGCATGATCCTTACTATAAATTTTATTTTTGCCGAAAACAGGGCAGATGGAGGGTGGTTTAGTTCTCATGGATTGTCTCTGGATGTGACTACTTCAGTTTTCAAGTGAGGGTGATTTGTTCACTTACCCAGTGCTGAGGACAGCTGTTCTAGATGACCACTTGGAAGCTACCAAAATACCCACTCTTCTCACCATGTCAGAGTTTATGGTGGCATTTTTATTGTTTTTAATATGCTTTGCTTATACTCTAGTGAACCATTTCAGTCTTCCTTAATTTTTACAGGGCTCTAGGTGCACAGCAAACATATAAGCTCTTCTTTTTGGTTTCAGAGGAAAAAGTTATTCAGAGTCAACTACTGCAGCCTGCATTGAGCAGTTCAGGCTTTAGAAATGGCAATCTCAGGACCATGTTTGTGTGAGGACTGAAAAGCATTGGTGGATGATGGACAAAACCACCAACAGACTGGACAAAGACCATATATATGTATGTGCCTTATTAAATGCATGATGCTGTTAACACTATTCAAGAGCACATGCAAACATCCTTGCAATCTTGGTTACCAGGAGGGACTGTCTTTTGGGGGAACAAACCTAAAAATCTCAGGATATTGTTATGCAACTCTTGGTCCTTGTGGGATCCAGGAATCTAGTTATAAGGCTGAAGCTGCAGTTTCACTCATAACACTCTCACTTTTTTCTGTGCAGTTTCAAGAAGATACAGTATAATGTACCCAAGGGCCTTGAGTAGGGACATAGTGGAAAGAGAGTACACTGTATTGATCTTGGGTGGGAGGTGATGGAGATGGGTCCAAAAGACAATGAAAAGAAGGGTCAAACCAAGCAAACAAGGCCGGGATGGCAGGGGGTTGGGGGACAAAAAGTTAAAAAAAAATAGATACTTTCAAATATGAAAGTGAGTTGGAAGAGAGTCACATTTTTTTTTAGGGGAAAATAACTTAGAAGGAACAAGAAAGGGAAATGGAATTATTTTTTTGCTTCTGTATGTCAGGCTAAATTAACTTTAAAGGACATAGATTTGGAAATTAGATGTCTAGAGACTGAAATTCAGTTCTTCCACTTACTAGTTGAGCCAGTTGCTTAACTACTCTGTTTCTAGAGACTTTATGAGAATTAACTGATTTAGTCATTGTAAAGTTCTTGGAATACTGCCTGGCATGTTGAAAACATTAATAAATGTATGAATTCTACATTATATAAGCACAGATTATTTCCTCTAAATAATGCTGTAAGTATGGAGGTGTTTATTACCAGTATATAGGTGTAGCATTTGGTTCTGGCACTGAGGAGCTTTTCAAAAACACAACACACAGAAAAAAAAATTGTTATTTTCTGGTGGACCATATAGAACATATTAGTGTAAGTTGGTTATAAAGGAACAAAGTTGACTGTCCACTACACAAAGGGTATGGTAACTAAGTCAACTTGGGGCTTCAGGGGTTTTGTGTAGCCTTTTTTTGTAGGAAGAGTTACTGGGGATTAAACTCAGGGGCACTCAACCACTGGGCAATATCCTCAGCCTAGTGAGACAGGGTCTCACTGAGTTGCTTAGTGCCTGGCCATTGCTGAGGCTGGCTTTGAACTTGTGATCCTCCTGCCTCAGCCTCCTGAGCTGCTGGGATTATAGGTGTGAGCCGCTATGCCTGGCTTATGTAGCCTTTGACTACAACCGTGCTATAGTACCTTCTCTTTAGTGACTCAGGTGAAGATAACAAGCGTGAGCTCATTGGCGTCGTGAGGACGTAAAGCATATGTGCTGGACTAAAGAATTCAGATCCTGAGAGTTGTCATTCATGTCCAGCCCTCCTTGTGTTCTCACAGGTCTCTGAGCACTGCTGTTCTTTCTATATCAGCTAGACTCCTTCTGTTTCCCTGTGCACACCATGTGGTTCCCACAGCCACACCCTTCCTTCCTCGTGCCATTTCTTCTTCCCACGTGTTTGGAGCACGCTTTTCCTGCATGATCAGTAGAACAAGGCTTTTCTTCTCCAGAGCCTTCAAGGCCAGCATGATTTTATCAAAGCCTGGGGACCTTCTACTTTCTCATGGAGATCTGAGACAAACCTGAAGCTTTGCCCTGGACAGCACTGTCCCCATGGGCTCAGTTGACATACACATCTTCTTCCCACTGAGGAAGATGCTGTTGGGTTTGTTCAGGCAAGGTGTCCTTTCACTCCAGTGGGGCCTGGCTTGTGCCCTAATTTGGCCGGCGACTTTCCTCTGCATCAGCAGTGAGGAGGGGCACCTCCTTTCAGGTTTTATTAAATGGACTGAACTAGGCAGGGAGCTAACACAAAATGGCTTTATTACTCTCCCACTCTGCCTTCAGTCCCATTCTGCTTGCTCTTCCCTCTCTACCACAGGAGCATAACTAGGGCAGATGCTGTAGCTTTCCTGGTGCATTTTAGATATTAGAACCGTCTGTCTTCAGGTATTAAGAAGTTGAGGGCACTTTAAATCAAGTCTTCCTTCTGAGGTGCAGTTTCAAGCCTCTCTTTCCCTGCTCAGGCCTGATTCTGCTCACTGCTCAGCACTGGATTGGGGGCCTGTGTGCATTGACCCCCTCATCCCATGCATCCTGGCCTCCTGTGTGCTCCCTGGATTGGATTTAGAGAAGGAAGTCATTCGCTCTTTCAACAAACATTCATTGTGTTCTTTTGTTTTTTAAGTATTTTTAAAATTTGTTTTAATTAGTTATACATGACAGTAGAATGCATTTATGCACTTTGATATATCATATAGATGGGATATAATTTCTAATTTTTCTGAGTGTACATATTGCAGAATGATATTGGTCATTCAGTTACACACACACACACACACATACACAGAGTAATAATGTCTGTTTCATTCGGTTATCTTTCATATCCTCACATCCTCTCCTCTCCCCTCCCATCACTTCCCTCTACCTAATCTAAGGTAATATTATTCTTCCCTAGTGCCCCCCACCTTATTGTGAATTAGCATCCACATTTTAGAGAAAACATTCTGCCTTTGGTTTTGTGGGATTGGCTTATTTCACTTAGCATGATATTCTCCAACTCCAACCATTTACTGGCAAATGCCATAATTTTACTCTTCTTTAAAGCTGAGTAATATTCCATTGAATATATATATATATATATATATATATATATATATATATATATATATATATATATATATATCTCACATTTTCTTTATCCATTCATATATTCAGGGACACCTAAGTTGGTTCCATAGTTTAGCTATTGTGAATTGAGCTACTATAAACATTGATGTGGCTGTGTCACTATAGTATGCTGATTTTAAGTCCTTTGGGTATAAACCAAGGAGTGGGATAGCTGGGTCAAATGGTGGTTCCATTCCCAATTTTCTGGTGAATCTCCATACTGCTTTCCATAGTGCACCTATTTTCAGTCCCACCAGCAATGTTTGAGTATACCTTTTTCACCACATCCTCGCCAACATTCATTGGTTTATTTATTTATTTATTCTTGGTGATTTTAAATAAATAAATAAATAAAATTTATTTATTCTTGATGATTGCCATTCTCACAGGAGTGAGATGAAATCTTAGAGTAGTTTTGATTTGCATTTCTCTAATTGCTAGAGATGTTGAATACTTTTTCACAGACACTTCACAGAAGAAGAAATACAATTAACCAACAAATATATGAAAATGTGTTCAACATCTTTGGCAATTAGAGAAATGCAAAATTCATGTTCTTAATTTGTATCAGGTACTGTTCTGGATTCTGGGTCTACACCAGTGTGATAATGTCCTTGCCCTCATGGGACTTCTATTTAAGGAAAGTGAGGCAATATATCTGAAAATAATAAGGCTGTGAGGGGAGGAAAAATAGAAGAGGTGAATAGGGATTGCTGGGAATGGGGCTTGCAGGTTCATATGAAGTGGTCAATGAGGATTTTTTAGTGAAGTGACATTTGAGAAGAGTCTTAGGGGAAATAAAAGAGTGGTCATGGAGAAATATGAGGAAGAGAATATCAATAGAGGAGACCAAATAGTTGAGGGACCCCAGCAACTCAGTGTGACTGGTGGAGTGAGTGAGATGGAGGGCTGTGGACCTGGAGGCAGAGCAGTGAGGACAGGGTAAGGGAGAGCAGATATATAAGATATTCACCTGATATATAAACATAAGTGTCAAGGTCAGAGGTTAGTAGACCAGTTAAGGAGTTATTGTACAATTGAGGTAGCAGATGGTGGTGGCTGAGCGCATCTAACTGTTCCGTAGATGAAAAACAATCTTATTCTAGATTCTTTGAAGGTAAATCCAATGGGGTTTATTGATGGGTAATATTAGGATAAATGATAAAAACAGTATCTAGTCTGTTGAATTTGCCATTTGCTGAAATGGGGAAGGCTAAAGAAAGAGGGTTCAGTAGAAGTTGGTGGGAAACAGGAGTTTGATTTTTGAATTCTTAGATCTGAGAAGTGGAATTTAGGGATGTAGGCTGGAGATTTGAATTTGGAAGCTGTCACCATAGAAATGACATTTAATGCTGTCCAATATAAAGGAAAAGAACCTGGGACTGCTCACTACAGACTTCTTGCTCTTCTGGGAATGAACAAGGTTTGAGAAGAGGGGAGAAAATATGAAGGAGGAGAAGGGAGAAGGAAAAGATGAGGGATTGCAGAATTGCAACAGCCATAATGGCCCCCAGAGGTCAGTGATCATGAATTTAAACAAAAACTAGTCAGTTTAGTTTTACATTAACCATATTCTACTGCCTGGGTGCAGGAGATTACTTTTCAAAACATCATTTTGACTTAGATGTTCTTCATCCCCTCTGTGATTTCTGTCAGTCACTATGAGGCAGAGCACTCCTGGGAACCTGGCATCCTGGAAGATCATCCTCTTGTTCAGGATCCTTTCCGAACTTGAGAATATTTTTGGATATTTTTCCCCTCCAGATAGCATCTACTTGCCCTGTGCGAGTCTTGTCTCTTCCTGGATCTCTGTATTTTTTTTAAACTTTATTTAGCAGAATATTCAAATTTACAGAAAGAGTACTAGAATTTCTCTGGATTCACTTTTTTAAAAATTTATTTAGAGACAGGGTCTTTCTGAGTTACCTAGGGCCTCACTAAGTTGCTGAGGCTGGCTTTGAACTCTTGATCCTCCTGTTTCAGTCTCCTGCACTGCTGGGATTACAGGTGTGAACCACTGCTCCTGGCTTGGATTCACTTTTAATTATTTTTTTTATCCCATGTGCTTTATCAGTTACATGTTCTCACTCCATAGACAGCGACTCACTCCTCTTTTTAACTTTCCCCAAATCCTACAATGTGTATTCCCCGCCCCCAAAATATATCCTCTTATATAATTACTATGTAGTTATCAATTTTGTTAAGTTGCACTAATATTATTATTTTATTTAATCTATCATCCCATATTTCAATTCAGAAGTCTAATAATGTCCTTTAAAGCATTTCTCTCCAATACAAGATCCAATCTAGAATCAGGTATTACATTTAGTTTTTGTTATCCTTTAATCTGGAACATTTCTACCTAATTTTATGGCATTGCCATTTTTGAAAAATATTTTTCCTTGTTTTTTTTAAATAAAACATTTCTCAGTTTGCAGGTGTCTAACATTTACTTGTGATTAGATGGAGATTAGGCATTATTTTAAAATTACATAAGTTTCCATTACTTTAAAATTCATCTTTTAACAGGCACACTTTTTAATATATTCACAAGGTTGTGCAACCTTCACCATTATTCAATTCTAGTTATTTTCTTCATTCTAGAAGGAAAGCTTGTTCCTATTAGCAGTTATTCCCTATTCCTTCTAGCCCCTGGAATCCACTCATATACTTTATTTTTCTATATATTTGCTTATTCTGAACATTTCACTTTGGTGTTATTATACAATATATGGCTTTTTGTGTCTAGCTTCTTTGATTTAGCAAGACACTTTCAATGTAGATTATGGAATTGTTTCCCTTTTGAATTATCTTAGCATACTCTGTGAAAATTAATTGGCCATAAATGTGTGTATTTTTTATGGACTCTCATAAAAATTAAAAACTCTCAGTTCTGTTTCATTGAAGTAGATCTTTATTCTTTTGTTAGTATAAAAAAATATTTATTACTATAGCTTTGTAATAAGTTTTAATATTGGGAAATAAGAGTTATCTAACTTTTTCTTCCATTTTTAAGA
This sequence comes from Marmota monax, assembly GCF_021218885.2. NCBI lineage: Eukaryota > Metazoa > Chordata > Mammalia > Rodentia > Sciuridae > Marmota > Marmota monax. The sequence goes on from NW_026692881.1 coordinate 4,068,800, forward strand.
TTGTTTTGCTATTCTGGGTCCCTTACATTTCCATGTATATTTTAGGATTAGTATATCAATTTCTGAATCTATACTTTTGATAAGAATTATAAGTTTTCACTTCTTTAAAAAATTTATTCCTAAGCATTTTATCATCTTGATACTATGTGATACTACTTAATTTCTTTTTTGGATTGGATTATTTTTAGTGTATAGAAATACAACTGATTTTTGTATATTTGACCTTTATCCTGTAACCTTGCTGACTACATTTATTAACTATTAACTAATAGTTTTTTTTCTTACATATTACTTAGGATTTTCTATATGGAAGATCATGTCATGTAAGAATGGACATTATTTTGTTTCTTTTCCAAATGGCTGCCCTTTCATTTCTCTCTCTTTCTCTCTCTCTCTCTCTCTCTTTCTCTCTCTCTCCCTCTCTCTCTCCCTCTCTCCTTTCATTTTCTTATTTGTTATGCTTAAGACATCCAATAAAATATTGAATAAAAATGAGCAAAGATATTTGTTTTATCCCGGATTTTAGGAGAAAAGAATCAGTCTTTAACATTTACAGATGGTATTAAGTAGATTTTTCATACATGTCCTTTATCCAATTGAAGTTTCTCTTTATTCCTCCTTCATTGACTGCTTTTATCATGAAGGGTATTCAGTTTTCTCAAATGCATTTTTCTATGTCTATAGAAATGATATATAGGTTTTTTCTTATTATTCTATTAATATATCTATTGACTTTTGTATGTTAACCAAACTTTCATGCCAGGGAGTAAATCCCAGTTGGTCATAGAATATAATCCTTTCAATATATTCAGGATTCAATTTCATAGTGTTTTGTTGAGGACTTTTGCATCTATATTCACAAATAATATTTATCTATAATTGTCTTGTAATATATTTGTCTGGTTTTGGCATCAGGGCAATTCTGGTTTTATAACAATATTGAAAGTTTTTCCTCTTTATTTATTTTCTGTAAAAGTTTCTGAAGAATTTGTTTCCATTTTCAGTTAAATGTTTGGGAGGGTTTACCAATGAAGCCTGTGATTTTCTTCCTGGGACTTTTTAAAAAAATTTATCAATTTAATAGCTTTACTAGTTAGAGGCATATTCAATTTTTTGATTTCTTCTTCAAACAGCTTTAGTAGTTTTTATATTTTTAGAAATTTATCCATTTTACCTAGATTACCTAATTTACTGGCACATAATTTTCATAATATCCCTTTATAATCCTTTATTTCAGTAAGGTTGGTAATAAGGACCCTCTTTAATTTCTGATTTTTAGCAGTTTGAGCCTTCTCTCTTTTTTTCTGTTCATCCTAGCTAAAAGTTTGTCAAATTTTTAATCTTTTCAAGGAATCAGTTTGGGGTTTTGTTAGCTTTTTATAATGTTTTTCTATTTCATTTTATTTACTTCTTCTTTAGTCTTTATTTTTTCCTTCTACTTGCTTTTAGTTTCCTCTTCTGGCTTCTTAAGGTAGAAGTTTATTGATCTGAGATCTTCTTTATTTTTAAATAAATGTACTTACAACTATAAAATTTCCTCTGAGCACTGTTTTGATTAATTCCACAAGTTTTGGTATGTTGTGTTTTCATTTTCATTCATTTCAAAATACTCTAATTTATGTTTGATTTCTCCTTTGACTCATTGGTTACTTAAGAGTGTTTAATATAATTTCTATATACTTGTGAATTTCTCAAATTTCCTTGTGCTTTGATTTTTAACGTTATTCCATTGTCTTCAGAGAATAAATTTTTAATGATTTCAGTCATTTTAATTGTACTGAGACTTGTGTTTTTCTAAATCTCAGAACACAAAAGCTGTACTTGAGTTTGCTCCATGTACATTTGAGAAGAATGTACATTCTGTTATTGCTGAATGGAGGGCTCAATAGATGAATGTTAGGTCTAGTTGGTATATAATATTGTTCAAGCCTTCTATTTTCTGTCTAGTTACTCTCTTCGTTTTGGAAAGTAAAGATATTGATGTCTCCAACTGTTATTGTTTATATGTATTATTTCTTACAACCATTTGGGAATCTACAATTTTCTCAAAATAAAATGTAATTTTAAAAAAATTGCCCAGAATTTAAACTCTAAAAATGCTTCTTTGTTGGTCTGTTGCTTGGCTTTAGTTGCTAGGGATCTCCTCCTACTTCATTACTTTCAACTTGAGAGACTTAGCTGACCTGCTGAATCAAAAGAAAAGTTCCATTTGACATCCTGTTATTGAAGTGTCATGATGAATCCAAATACAGAAGGCCACAGCAGGTACCAGGGGCTGAGCCCTGGACATGACCGAGTTGATCTAGGAGGAATTGTCCAAATGCAGGAGTGATTAGGTCTCAGTTTCTGCAGAGCAGAGTTTCAATTATATGTCAATAATAAAGTTAGAAACTGAACTGGTTGAGGTCAGATTGGTCAGTATAGTCCAAATGCAGTTGAAAGTCAAAAACAAAGAAGGGAGAACAATGACTGGATATCACTTTGTCAGAAATAAAGAGCGCAGTTGCCAACATGGAGATCAGGAGATCCTACCACATCAGAACAAAGGGTTCTCTCTGGGCATGTATCTGAGTTTGGAGAATCTTCCTAAAACCTTGTTTCTGTCTGCTTTCATTCATGCTCTGTCCTCAAGAAGATGTTCCTAACTCCATAAATGGACACAGGACATCCAACCGTTGATGAGTTGCCTGTGTGCCTTCAGGAAGAGGACACCATGTTTGGTCACATAGACTTTACAGGGGCCAAGATAGGCTGGCCCTTGACCCATGGAGCATATCTGGGCTGCTTCCAGCCCATAGTAGCTTCTCAGCAGAGGTGACTTCCCGTTTGTTCTTCCCAGGTTATGGCGTGTCTTGAATGCCAACCAAATTACATTATAATTTATTATTTATTTATTGCCTCTGCTCAGTTCTTGAGATTCTGCTTGTGGAATCCTTTGGCATAATGAAAATAAATTTGGGAGCCATAAACCCTGGTCATGCCTAGCTTTGATAGTTATAATAATTTATTCAATTAATTAAATCTTTATGCACAGTTGAATATACACTTAGTCATGCAATAATATGCCCCTCGGCATAGATGCATATACTGGCACCTCCACACTAGAGCATGGTTGGTGCAACTATTAGGTGTGTTATTTATAAAGCACTACCACTGTGTCTGGTGATCGAAGAATGGGAGTTGCTTCGAATCTTCTCCCTCTTCTCTTCCACCAGTGCATGGGAGAGGAGGGGACAGGCTGGAGGTGAGGGGGAGACAGACAGACAGAGGAGGGAGAGAGAGTTCCTCACTCAACTGGAAAAGCAAGCTCATTGGGGTCTGTTTCTCAGGGAAACATCCCGGCCTTAGGTAAGTCAACATGGCTTCATTGGTTTTGTTCCTGAAATTGACCACTTATTTTAGCTAAACTAAGTAGATGGAGCAGAGATTTGATGTGAAGTAGAAGAGTAGTTAGAAGAGTGTTCCAAGTGTTTACCTTGTAAAACAGATACGAGTGCTCCTAGCCTCTCCTGGGCAGTATTAAATGACGATGGGTATGGATCCTGGGTAAACCTGGGACTCATGAAATCGTTTTAGCACCTCTCCTTCCCATTGCCCTCTCTGTGCTCTCTATTCTCATGGAAACAGTGGTGGTTGTGCTGCTGCACCTGGATTTTGTTACCGTGGTTACAGATGCAGTCCCTGGTGGTGGAAGGGAGAGAAGGTATAATTTTATAAGGGCAAATTGTACTGACACTTAAATTAGAGGCAGCACAACAGAGTACAGCTGCTGAGGAATGGGATCGTATGCATCCTCTTTGCCACTGGGATTCTGGGAAGTCTCTGTCCTCCTCTCCTTTCTCAATATTTGTGTGTATATGTATATGGGGCGTAGACTCATTGCTCCACCTATAACATGTTGGGAGGAGTGAGATTCTAGTGGAGAGCAAGAAAAGAGCCTTTTGCAGTGAGATTCTGAGGGCCAGGGCTGAATTAGGTGTTTATCAACAGATGCTACAAATGATGTCAAACCAAAGAGTCAGATGTAAACAAGAAGCCAAATCCAAGAAGCCTAAAGATTAGAAAGGTAGCCAAATGGAAGGAACTGGATATGATGTGACAGAGAGGGAATCATCAGTGTGAGGACGAGGGGGAGAGGAACAGCTAAGGTGAGCAGACCTGTGCCTGGCCTCAGGTAGGTACTCACGTTTGCAGTCCAGTTCTGGGGAATGGTGTCTGAGTTGGTGAAATGTATCAGGTGGATCTGGCTCAAGGATGCCCATACCATCTGGAAAGTGGGAGAATCAACAAAGCTTCTTAGCCAAGGTTTCTTCCCTATCCTTAGGGAAAAGGGATGCAAATAGTAGAAGAAGTTGGTTGCAGTGTTTTTATTCTGAGTGGTTTCAGACTTGAGGTATACAAAACATCTTCACCCCGAAGTGGATTTGCTACGGGACCTCCTGGTCTTCCATGTCAGTTCGTCAGTCAGTCAGTCAGCAAACATCTACTGAGTTCCCACTCTGTGCCAGGGCTAGAGGACTGGGGTGCCTAAGGGCCAAAGTACTATCTCATGTTCAGCTTTAGCATTCTCACCTTAACTCAGAAGGTCAAGAACACTCTCACTGAAGACAGGAACTGGGTTATAGGACATTCATGAAGGAAAAACCCAGAGCCCTTGAAAAAGTCTGTAAGTGACTGTTTGTCTAGTGAAAGCAGATGTTCAAGGGCTCCTTGAAACCCAGGTGCCAGTTGCTGGCTCTGTCAGCCAAGAGTCCAGGATTGAGCAGATGGAGTGACTGCTCTGCTCATATTAAACTTGTTTTTCTGTTTTTTGGGTAAACTAAGTGGAGCCTCTTGGTCATATGAATAACTTGAGAGATGAAGAGCCTGAGCCAGTTTGGAGAGGTGTGTATTCATCGACAAGTGTGTATGCACAAGACCATGTAGATCTCTGTGTGTTTTTGTCTCTGTGGATACATCAAGATGCCTGCATGTGTACATGAATGTGTGTGTGTTTATACACATGTAAAAGACCTATTGGTGTAGTCATGTAGAAATCAGAGAGCTCTGGATTTGAGAGTGAATATCCTTATTAGCTCTGTGATCTTGAGCGAGCAACATTAGGTCTTTCAGCCACAGTTATCTCACCTTCAAGTGGGAAATAATTAATCATCTTTCACAGTCATCGTTGGGAGGATTATGCAGTAATTAATACAAAGCATCTGGCAGGTGTCCGATGCAGAAATGGTAATTAACAAATATTTCAGTTCTCCTTACTTTACATGCCCTTTCTTCTCCCTATCATGGAAAGAACATACTTAGATTTTTGTCATTATTCCCAGACGATAAAGAAGTGAGGTAGTAAATAGGTCTCAAAGCAGAGATATCAATAGCTTGAATGGTAAGGAATCTATAGTTCCATAAAAGTACATTCACATACTTCTTATTCTCATAATATCCAGTTAGCTAAAGTAAAGCAATCAACATCATCTTAGTTGGTGATGTGCACAAGAAAAAAGAGAGGGCCCAATCAGGGGATCTGTTATCTTAGTTTGCAGTCCCTGGCTCTCAAACAATCTGACCTGACCAGGGGATAGGGTCCCATGTAATGTGACAGTTTTATGTAGAGGTAAAGTGCATTCCCTATCCCTCTTCTTTGTGTTTGACTGTGATTGGTCCATTGACCCCAAGTCTTGGGATGACACCCCAAATTGGAATTGTACCTATCAAAATTCCATTCCCTCCAGACTGAAGTAATTGCGAGCTTGTTGTTTTACACTAAACAGAACAGGGATCCTGCAGCATCTGAGGCTCTTGAGTACCTCCCACCTTGTTTTAGGAGCAATCACAAAGTCCCTCCTGACAGCCCATCCCTGGTAAGTGATAGCTCAGCCTAGGCAGAAACCTCCAGTTGGTTCCCTCTGAGAGGTGGTTCACACTGTTCTTGCCAGTCCTGTGCCCCACATTCAGGAATCACATCCTACCATGGACAGGGCTCCACATGCACACGTGCTGTTTACATCTTCAACAATATTGCTCAGGAGCTGCACTGGGGTCTGTAGCCATTCTGGGCACATGCAGTCATTGCTTTGTTGAATCTAGGAGCATGAGGTTAGGATGAGCTACTACTTTAACTGCAAAGAGCAGGATGCAGTTGAGATGTGGGGAAAAATAACTCATCTCTCTGGCTGACTTAACACCATAACTGACATGCCAGAGTGTTGATTCATCTCGTTCTATGGAATTTTCTTTGGTGATGTGACTTGGCCAGTGTTAAGAGGAAGGGTTGAAAGGAGATAATACCCTGACCAAAGGTAAATTAAAGTGCTGAGATACGTACTAGATGGCACTATATTAATTCCTTGTGTGTCACCACCAGCTACCTGACTAATGAATGTAAGACACTAAAGGCTGGTTTTTCCTTTACCTTCAAGGCTACTTTTTAAGAAGGCAGTAATCTCTGACCTTGTCTCAGCCTTTGTGACCTCTAGACATGAGGGTGCAGAGAAGTTTTCATGTTCATCAGTGAGTCTTCAATCTTATTCAACCCAAAATGTGAACTTTTATTTAATCATCCATTTTAGCCTCAATCTTTTGAAATTATTTGAAGTCTTTATTCTGTTCTATTAGAAAAAACAATATTCTGAATTAGTAACTTTCAGTAAGTTTTTTTAAAAAATTTAACTGATACATTAAAAACATAAAATATATATTAATGGGGTTCCCTGTGATGTTTCAATACATAGATACATTGAGTAATGTTTAAATCAGGTGAATATTTATTCTTTATTTATGGTAAAATCTTTCAAAATCCTTTCTTCTTGTTTTTTTTATTTTTATTTTTATTTTTTTTAGTTGTTGGTGGATCTTTATTTATATGTGGTGCTGAGAATCAAATCTAGTGCCTCACACATGCTAGGCAAATGTTTTACCACTAAGCCACAAACCCAGCCCTCTTTTAGTTTTTTGAAATGTGCAGCATATTATTATTATCTATGGGCTTTCAGTAAGTTTTGTTGAATGATACATCACTTTTATAGCTGTTCCAGGTATAACTATTTCTTCTTATTTTCTACAATATACCTGCGGCGCCGCTGTGAGCCAATCATCAGCTGGCAGCTGGAAGTTTGCTGGGGCCCCTTAGGCTGTGGCTCTCAACATATACCTGATCTCTAATAGGTTATACTATTTTAAAGAGCTGTTTTAAACCCCTGGAGAGATAGACTGGTTATTCAAATTCTTCCAAATGTGTAATGAAGAGAAGAATTAACTGAAACATGCTCTAATTCTGTCTTTTGCCTAGCTGGGCTTCTCTCTGAGGGAAGTACAAGACCACTGTTCTGTTCTTAGCCCTGTGACATGTTACACACATTGTCCACCTTGACACTGCTGTCCCATCCAAACCCTATCATTCATCACACACCAGTTCCTGGACAGATTCCTGATCGCTCCAGCCCCTCTAATGCCTATAGGGAATGGTTGTCTGAGTTAGTGTCAAAGTATGAGTTTGGAAGCCCAGCAAGTTTCAAATTCCATCAGTTATATTTGCTAGCTTAGTCCTTCTCTGCATGTCACTTCTTAGTAGCTACAAAGGTGAATAATAATTACTATCTCCAGTGGAGAAGTTAAATCTAGGATTATATATTTTCAGTTCAATGTTATACTCACATACACAATCTGTAATATATAGGCTCTTATCAAATAGGTACCCTCTTCTCAGTTGTCTTTACTCTTCTTTATCAATTCCAAATTGTACAGGAATACTTCATCTGAAACTAAAATAGACTCTATCTAAACCAGCATAGGGTAAACACAAGTGGGTATGGGATTTAGCATTTTCCAGAAGTGGGAAGTCAAGGGGTAGAATTGACTCAGGTAGAAATAGATTCAAAATATCAAAATAACAGGAAAAAAATAGAAAGCTCAAAAATTTCATGGGATGCTGAATTTTACTTCTCTCTACTGTGTTGCCTCTGGGTTTTTACACATCTCCCTGCTGAGTGTTTTCTTAAGAAGACATTTTCTGCTTTGTGGCAAAGATGGCCCCCTGCATCTTTAGGCTTATAACTAACTAACCAAAGCACAAATGGTAAAAATTCTCTTTTCCCAAAATTCAATAAAGAGCTCTGTAGCTTGAACTAGAAAACTTCTGGTTGGGTTATTAGCTGACTAGCCCTGACCTCTAACTCAGGTAATCAGGCCTGACTTGAGGACTAACATTTTGGTGTGGAAGTATGCTCAAGATATGTGAGAGAGTGGGAAAGGCAGAATTTTCAAAAGAAAATCAGGGCTCCTTTGATAAAAAGAGAAATGTTTGGAGACAAAACAAATAATCAGTATAATGACTGTCTTCATCTTTGACTCACTTTTCTTCTTCTGCAACATTTGGGGTCATTTGGATTCTGGATTTAATGACCAAGTCATTATTTTCTGTTCCATTTTGTTTTGTTTATTTAGGTGGTCTTTCCTCTCATATAGGAAATTTCAGAAACACTGTGCCTCCTCTGGGAAAAATGCAGTGCATTCAGAACGAACAATCCTTGTTTGAAACAAAATGTAGGTTTAAATGTTCCTCTTGCATTATCATCAACACCACCATGACCATCATAATGATAGCTATCCTCAACAAGATAATCATCATCACCATCATCATAACCATTACCATCATAATCACCACTATTATTACCATGATCATCATTACCATCACCACCACCACCATCACAATTATCATCATCATCACCACTATCACCACCATGTTCATCATCATCACTAGCACCTGAAACACAATCACTATTACTATCATCATCACCATTATTATCACCACCACCATCATCATGACAGCTATTCTCACCATGATCATCATCATCACCATCACCATCACCATTATCATCATCACCACCATTATCATTACTATGTTCATAATCACCAGCACCAGCACCACCATCACCATCATTAGCACCACCACCACCACCATCACCATTACCAGCATCATCATTACTATCATTACCATGGTCATCTTCATCGCCACCACCATCTTTATAATAATCAGCATTATCAAACACTCATTTCCTAAGAACTTAATATGTGGTAGGGTTTAATGTTTAAAATGCCTTTAAACATTAGTTTTAACTTCACAATAAAACATTATTACATTTTATCTTCACAAAGGGACATGTATCTTTATTTACTCTATTTTGCAGATGAAAGAGACTGAGGTCATAGTAAGTAAAGGTTTGTGCTGAATTTGCTTGACAACCAAATCCCATACATTTAAGCTATGCCACACAGCATCTGCCAAACTATTTTAATATGAATAATATTCCAACACTGAATCTTAACATTATTTTTCATGTTTCTAGAACACTATTTCTCAACAAATGGTCCAAGGATCACTTATATTAAAATCTCCTGAGGTTGCAAGTTAAAGATTTAGATTCCTGAATTTTACTGAGAAACACTGAATTAGCATCAGGGAGAAGAGCATAATGATCATATGTCTCTCATGTGATTTTAATATCTGAGAATCCTTTCTCAATGACTAAGAGGTTGTCCCATCCTCAAGGTTACCCTCAACCCTTTGGTATCTTTATCATATAGTTCTCACAAAAGTCATAACTTTTATAAGCTCACCTACAACGCATATGGTGAAATCAAAGGAGATCCACTGGAGAAAGAGAGACCAGGAGCAGCAGGCATGGCCAGGGTCAGGAGAAGCAATCAGACTGTAAAGTCAAACCTATGCCTATAGGGTATGAGAAATTCTAACTGACCTTGGAAAGCTCTCAATTAGTCCAGCAATTGGTATAATCAGCTCATTCCCATCCTTCAGTTCAGACGTAATTTCTTCTCCTGCATTTCATCATCCTTACTACTTCCTTCCCTTATTTAAATCTGCAATTATTTCTTCATTTTTCAGTGTATTGTCTACTAATCCAATTGGGACCTAACATCTATGGGGTCAGGAACTTTGATTTCACCATAGAAAATCACCATGGGATCGGCAGACCCTAGCACATGCCTGACCTCTTGTAGACTCTCAAAAGTATTCATCAAAGGCATGCATCAGTAATCTATTGGGAGAGGCATGCAGTAGCAGCCTCCTGGTAGCACCTAAAAGCTCATGATGCTTATATCATGAGTTGCTAGGTAGTGTATCATTTGAAGTCAAGCCTCAAAAACCCAAATCCTCAAAAATATGGGGATATCAGAACAGCGTTCAGCACTACTTGGAATAACCAAGTGGGTAGGACCCAGGGCAGGACTGGATCAGTGGTTTGATCTAATAGAGATTGTGGGAAATGTAAACCTGACTGGTCCACAGTATACTGCACCATGAATTTAAATAAAACTTTCTTGTGCCTGCGACTGTACCAGGCTCTGCCTACATATTATGTTTAATTGGGAGAAAACCAACTAAAGAATGGGTGAGGAGGAGCCTGAGATGTATAATTGTTAGTATTGACCTATAAGAGAACTCCAACCTTTAAGCCTTCCCAGTCACTCTTCTCCCTAGGAATAGCATCCTAGGAGCACAAAATAGACCATTTTAACCTCAAATCACTAACCTATTACTTTGTGTAGTAAAGGTGGAGAAGGAGAAGGTGTGAGTATATGAATACCAATGATTTCAAAAGAATTTACAATAACTTCATGGCTGTTCTCTCTGATGGACATCAAGTGGGGATATTTGGGGACATTCCTAACATAAATGCCCCAGGATGTTTGAAAATAAGGGTTTTTTTTCTCTCTCCTTTGCCTTGAGAGGTACTGTTCTTTGAGACATTGGGGGTCTGAGGACAAATAATGAGGCATTTCTGAAGGCAGTAATAATACAGAGTATTCTAAGTTTTGGTGGCAGGAATTCCTCTTTCTTCTTTGTCAGAGTTTCCCATGCCCTGGCCCCTATTCTCCATGAGAATTGCAGGAGCAGGTGTTGTAAAAGAATTTCCTGAGGCAAGGTTCTGAAACATTTCCCACAAATGCTGAACCACCACATCAGGTGCTTCAATGTCTTTGTGCCTCAGCAACCAGATTTTGAAAGATTTGAATTCTGCCTCTAATGTCTAAGTATTCTTTGCTTCTAAAAATTTATTGGTAGACACGTCAATAGAACATGAATACACACTCATTAAAATATTTGGAAAATATATTAAGTTAGAGAGGCAAAAACAGTAATCCTACACCCTAAACAACTGCTGCTAATATGTACATCATTATGAATAGCTTTTAAAAATTTTTGTTCGCTTTACATAGTAGTAATCATTCTGTATACACAATTTTGCATCCCTAAGTATAGAATTATAATGATAACATAGCTGAAGCTTTTTCCTGTGTTATTATAAGCAGTTCATAAATATCAATTGTGTGTACCACAGTTGGTTTAATCATTTTCTTACTATTGGACATTTAGGTTATTTGCAGTCTTTGAATAATGCTGTGATGAACATCTTTCTAAATAAAACATTTCCTACATTGGAGAATTTTTTAGTTAGTATAGATTTCATGGAAATGGAGCTACTGTGCTCATGTATTTAAATTGTTCTAGCTTGTAGCTGATAAGGCAACTTTGTGAAAATTAGAGACACCTTTCTCATCAGCCACTCCATTGCCATATTCAGGAGAATTGTCTCAATATCTGTACATAATATTGCAAGATAGTTGGTGCCCCCTGGAGTTGTGCAAACACAACTTGAATACCCATAAATGGCAGGCCTGATATAATATTTCTAAGATTCCAAATTCCTCTCCAAAATAGCAATGTATTCTCTTAATAGTAGTGTATGAGCTACATTACTCAACTTTGTGAGTATTATTTTAATTATTCTGACTTTATGGAGTATTATTTTAATTATTCTGATTTTATGAGGATATGGTAATTTATTTATTTATTTAGCTTATTAATAAAGTATTAAGTTGGCACTTTGTTTCAGTTTTTTTCCCTAAGAAGCAACAAAACAACCATGAAATATTCTTCTCTTACCAGAGTTAAGCTTTGTTTTTTCTTTTTTTTTCATCAAAGAAATGTTAAGCAGAAGTTGATAATTGAGGCCAGATCTGGCTCTCAGATAGACAGAAGGTGTTGTGTGGCACATGCCCAAGATTTGTGCTTTCAGTCTCTGTGGCTGGGAACACATGTAATTGGCTCATTCTGCTTCCAGCCTTTCCTTTCAAGAAGGTTCCTCCTGCTCTTCCATGTCATGTCTGGGCTTCTGCAGGGAAGCCCTGGGATGCCCTCTAAGGGGCCGAGAGTGGGAAGGTGTTCAGCAGGATCTGACCTGATGGAAGCTCCTCTCAGACTCAGCTGCCTACCAGAGGTCTGAGAGATGGTGGAGGCATAATGAAGTGAATGAACTCTGGGCTAAAAAGCTCCTGGCCTGAGTTCTGAGACCCCTGCTGTGCTGGAAGGCCGTGGTGTGCCTGTGAATCTTTTCTGAAGCCCTGTACCACAACAAAGCCAGACCAGTGCTTTCCTGTCCACACTGTGGGGTCCTCTCAGCTAGAGGCCTTGCTTAGAATTCATTCATCCAACAAATATTTATGAATTTCTGCAGTATCTCGGGAGCTGCTCCAGGCACTGCAGACACTAGTGAAAAAGCACAAGCTTCTTTCCCTCATGGAACTTAGAAGATGGCAAAAAGAAACATGAAGGAGGTGATCAGACAGATGAGTAAAGAAACAAACTGACATCCAAAAGATGATGTGCTCATGAGTGAGGAGGGTGACAGGTACTTTTGAGTGGGAAGTGGTTGTGGGAGCAGTTTTTTTTTAAGGAGATGACCCTTGAGTTGGGATCTGAATGACTTGTAAATGATTATATATATAGAAAGAAGAAGCTAAAATCTGTTGAGAAAATACCAAGTACTTTACAGATGTTTTTATTTAGCTTTTATTTCAAAGTATAAGGTAGTACTTGATACTACCAGAGATCATGGTTTTTCAGCTTAAATGAATCAATTTGTAGCCAGGTGGGTGTAAATCCAAAGCTTGTCCTCTTTGCACCAAATAATATTATATATAAAGGGTGAGGGGTGACAGGCCAGTGGCTGAGCAGTTATAGTCTTTAGTTCATTTGAACACTGTTGAGAGAGGACAAAACTAAAGTCAAGAATCTCTCCCTCCCTTTGTTAGAAATCCAAGAAAACTGAAAGGTTGGAGTGAACTCGGGTGGAAGTAAATAGGAAGAATTAAAACTCTAAGGCAACATAGCCTTGATGCTGTTTTCAATTACTGTTTTACATAGACTGTGAGTTTAAAAAAAATCCTAAGCTCTCCATCATTATAACTGTAACGGCTCTTGGTGGAACAGGCTGGAGTAGTGGACAGAAAAACAATTTATTGATTCAGAAAATCTCACATGTGGCCTTCACTACCTCCAGGAACAGCTGTCTTCTATTTAGATACGTGATACATTCATATCTATTGTTGTGACCATCACAGTTAGAGGCCTCTGGCCTAGGTGAAGATCCAGGTTGGAGCAAGACTGGCCCCTCTTGAAATGCATTCTGGCAGTGTTGAAACTTCTGAGAGCTGTTTTGGAAATGGGTTGACTACTGGGTTCCCTTGGGTTAGAATGATTATGGAAAGGATTAGAAGTGAAATAAGCAGCCCGAGACTATCAACAAGGCTCTCAAGTCTTGTTCTCCTTCCTAAGTAACCTGTGTCTTTAATGATGTTTTATGATACAAATGTAGGAAGGAAGGAACCAGGGTACTCTGACTGGATAGGCTCTATGGCCAATATGAGACACAGGCAGCCCTGAAATTTACCATGTCCAGGCTCAGCAGGGTTCAGCAGAAACTTTGACAGCTTAATTGTGTTCCTACTCAGTCACCCACAGCTAATGCATCTTCCTGGCAAAGCAGGTGTCTTCCATAAGGAGCACCACGGGGCAGATTGTTATCATAAGAGCCTGCCAAAGTCTGTTCTAAATTGTCCCTGAACCAGTGATAATAAACCAAATAGCTACAAATAGAAGCCAATTTGCAAAAATGTGAGCTGTCCAAGGGAAATCTTTGACTTAGGAAAAGAAGGGAATGTGTGATAAATATAGCTTTGTAGGAAAGGAACTTAAAGTTACCTTTGTGGGACAGTTAAGGAGTCAACTCTGAAAGTTAGCCTTTTCCCAAGAGTTAATCTTTGGCCTTCTGAAATTAATTTGTATTTTTTTACAATATGCTCCAATGAACTAGACAGGTTTGCAATCTTGGGATCCTGCACCATTGAGAGACTAACCATCTGAGTTCTGGGATGAGTAAGACGGAAGTGTGGGAAGCAGTGGGACATTTTGATTTCATTTTGCAACAGGGATATACAATGAAGACTGAAACTGATGATCCCCTTGGATAGAATGCAGTGAGATCTGGCCAGTATCATCTGGTCTCACTCCTGTTGGTCCAATGCTTATTGAATATTAAGTCCCTGTTCGGAGGCATGGGGCTGGAAAATAGTAAAACATTTCCAAATGTCTAGTTGCTGGGAGTTTAATAAGGTAGATGTGGCAGCTGACCTTCCTGAAGATTAGTCTCTTAGGGGGGATGACCTTGGAAGGGTCAAAGGAGGAGACAGGGGGAATGAATATTCTTTCATCTGTTCTCTTTTACTCCTTTAGTTAATATGTTTTACACATGTTTTCTTTTTTTAAACAAAGGTAATTGTTTCATTAAAATATATATTTTATAAAATTTAGAAAGTGAAGGAAAAAAGGAAGAGGAGAAATGTTACCCATTATCTTACTATCCAAAGACAAGCAATAACAACATTTGAGCCAATTTTCTTTCAGTTTTTTACTCTGCCTAGTTACTTTTTCCTAATTATAACTTTTACCCACATTTGATTTTTACATTTTGTGTTATTACTACCTCTTTATAAACAACTTTAATGGCTACATAATATTGTAACAGATGGGGATAGTATAAATTACTTAGCAATTGTTGAACATTTAGGTTTTTTCAATTTTCATTTTTATAAATAAGTGAAAATAAAATAAATATCTCTGCAAATAAACATTTCTCTGCATTTAGAATTTTTTCCTGAGGATGCAGTGTTACAAGTATAATTATTACAAGAAAGTGGGTAAATAATCTTTTTCTTCTCTCTCCATAAGAATTGTGTATGTTGTAGGTGGACAACATGATGTTTGATATACATAGTGAAATAATTACTACAAACTGCACCCATTGCCTTCCATAGTTGCCTTTGCATGTATATAGTGAGAGCATCTGAAATATGCTCTTTTAACAAATTTCCAGCATAATTAACTATAGTCATCATGCTGTAAATTAGGTCTCTGGAATTATTCATCTTAGGTAACTGCAATTCTGTACACTTTCACCTAATATTCTTGATATAAAAAAGTAGTATATGTGTATGTGCATGTGTGATCAAATTGTTTTCAGAATGGGCAATATAAATTGACATAGCCAATCCCATTCTCCTAAGCTTTGTATATTTCATCAAATGATCCTCATCATAACCACCGCAACACACTTGACTAATTATATGAAATCTAATTTTTATGTGTCAAATAAGTGAAATATTTTTCAAGTGCATTCTGTGTCCAAAATACACTTGAAAGCTGGCTGTGTTTGTGAGTCACCAGGATCTGATGGTTAGACAGAACATGGCTTCCTTAAGATGGGACACATCTCCTCTGGGGTTATTCCCAGCCATGTTTCTCTTTCCCAGGCACACTTAAGAGTTCCCATTTTTCTATTAAATTATGCTGATGCACAAACTCAGTAGCTGAGAATGCATTAAAGAGCATTTAGGAACCTCATCTGAGTTTAGCCACACCATCACCACTGCAATAATAAGAATATAAAGGCTGACATTTATTGCATATACTGAGTGTTTGCATACATTCTCCCCTTTGATCGCCTCAGCAATTTGAAAGGATCAGTATCACCCCACTTCATGGGTGAGGTTACTGGGACCTTGTAACTTTGAAAGACCTACTCACGTTAGTAAATGGGGGAATCATGAAGGTGAGGGACATTCTCAGTGTGAGGAAAAGATGGAATGAGTTTGAGGTTCCAATCCTGGATTCTCTTGTTTTGGAAACTTGGAGATCTGGCCAAGCTGAGCTTCACTGGTTGAAGGGCTGAGTCCTACAAGGGTACTGGGCCTTGAGTCTGTAATGCTGGCCTTTTGTCTAACAGGTTCTTTAATACCCACCAGAATTGGTGTGATCCATGGCTGAGGCTTGGTAAGTAAAGGAATAAGCTGATCACAATGAGCTCATAAAAAAATATCACTGTGGAGGAGGTGACCCATGGAACCTCTCCTAGACCTTTTTAAGTAACTATAAAGATAGAACTTTCTTGAATTTTAAAAATGAAAACTTAACAGTGGTAAAATCATAAGATGAGCATGGTCTTTTGGGCATAGTGAAAAAACCTCTCTTGGGCCCTCATAGCCAGTGGTAAGCTGCAAATACTAGTAGGTGTATCACAGAGAGCTGAGAGGCTCCTGAGCACTAGTGTGGGTTTCACACTCAATGCAGGGAAGCTCTAGAAAGAGATGCTGATTCTGTTGTCAGTGCTGGTAAAATAAGGGCTTCATAGGAGGCACCCCCACAAACTATATCACAATCTTGCTACATTGGTATCCCAGGATGAAAATCCAGAAGCAGTACTTCTGAATGTTGCATGCCTCATTGATTTAAAACTTAATTTGGGGCCATTAGAGGGTATAAGGCTTACATTTCTACCCATAGTCCAGCTCAAATATTTCCAAATGTATTTGGAAATTTGTGTCAAGGATTATGAATTTTTAGTTCAAGAATGAATCAACGGTCGATCATAGGGTAAAACGAAGAATAAAATATTCAGTTACAAGCCAGAAAGCAGTGAAAACATATCATGGCAAAACCTATAGTAGATTGCTTATGAGGAAATTTTATAGCCTCAAATACCTACTTTTTCCAAAAATTGAAGCTAAAAATAAACTTATTATGCATAGTAAAAATTCAAAGAATAAGATAAATCAAGATAAAATGGAAGGACGCCTTCAGATGTTAGAGGAAATGAATGAAACAGAAAAACAAGTTGTATATTTGAGGCACAGTTTGCCAAGGAGGAGCAAAAGTCTGTACAGTGTGGGGGGGTTTTGCTTTCTACACTTGAGGCATACCCAGATTGGGTCCTGCTAGGTAGACTGTCAGAAGTATGGATTACTCCATTCAGATGCAGATTCCATTTCTGAACAGGTTCCTTGCAAAAGTCAATTTGAAATTTAATGGACATTTTGACAGTATTAAGAGGTGGGACCTTTAAGAACTGTTTGCATCATGAGGCCTCTGCCTTCATGAATGGATTAATGCTGTTATAAGAGTGGGTTCTTAACAAAATGGATGAATTTGGCCCCATTTCCTGTCTCATGCATGCTTGCTTGCTCTTTTACCATGGTCTAACACAGTAAGAAGAAGGCCATTACCATTTGAGACCCCTCCCCTCAATCTTAGGACAGCTGCCCTTCAGAACTGGGAATTGAATAAATCTCTATTATTTATAAATTTCCCAGTCTTTGGTGCTATTATAGCAGCAGAAAACAGACTAAGACATGGGACTTTCCTCAATGTCCAAACCTATTGTCCTGCTGTAGTTGATAATACTAATTACAATAATGGTACTGACAGCAATGGCTATATTTTTGAGCAGCCTTGCTGCATTAACTTATTAATCCTTACAACAACCCTATGAAGTAGAAATATTTTCCACTATATTTAACACTAGACAATAAGGCTCAGTTTAGATAACTTTCATATGGTTAACAATTATTTATTGAGTTCACTTTGTGTGAGGCAGTCTTCCCAGTGCTGAAGGTACCTTAATGAGCAAAGCAGATTAAGCTCCTTGCCTTCATGAATTTTCATTCTAGTGGCAACTGCCCAAAGTTACCTGGAGTGGAATTTAGAGGCTGGGCCATGGTTTTAGTCATTTTAAATCTGTATTCATTAAAATGGAGGCAACAGAGGAAAGAGCCAGTTTTTACCACAGCCATGTACTGGCACATGGCCTCCCAACACCATGTGTAGCAGTTCAGTTGGGGTGTTGACCCCTTAGGGTGGTGATTCATTAAGGGTGCAGCATGGTGCCTGGCATATGGAACAGCTTAGTAAATGCCAGCTAGTGCTGTTAATATTTACTCTATTATCCTCCAGTCCTGACCTCTTTCAACTCTCCATACACATTTCCTGAGCTGAAGGCCCAGTGATCTGGCCCTTGTCCTTGGTTTTTGGGAGGTTATTTCTAAGCCCTTGGAATGTCAAACCTGATAGGAGTGTCTCTGTGGGGGCCTCGGGTCATGGCAGAGAGTGTAACAATATGACTTCAGTTGGAGACTGGCCACACTAGAGAGTCATAGAATGGGGAAAAAATCAATAATGTGATGTAGGCGGGATCTTTGGGTCACATAGTCAGCCTTTAGAGGGACTGGAGACTGAGATGAACCACTTAGGCCATCCATCTATCATGTCTGCATTATAGAGCCTCAGTAAAAACACTGAACTCTGGAGATCAGGTGGACATCCGGGTTGATGATACTCCATGTGTGTTGTTGCATGTCCTCACTGGGAGAGCAACAGTGTCCTGGCTGCTCAGGGGAGGCAGCTGGAAGCTCTGTGATCTGTGTGTCGCCAGGACTCTGTCCTATGTGTTCATCCCTTGGCTGATTTAATCTGTGTCCTTTCCTCCTGATTCGCCTGACTATAACAGCTTCCAGTGAGTTCCCTGAGTCCTTCAGTTAAGTTGCTCATAATGGTGATTTGGGGAACCCCTTCAACTTGCAGTTGTTGTCAGAAGCCTTATAGATTGCTTCCTCAAATTTTTCAATTGTCTGACTTTGCCCCCTCTGCAAAAAAAAAAAAAAAGAAAGAAAAGAAAAGAAAAGAAAACACCTCTCTCAGATCTCATTTGGGAGTTTAATTAAGAAATACTGTCCATAGTCCCTATCATAAATATATACAACACTCAGAAATAGGAAGGAAAAAGTATAACAAGTCCAAAATAATAACCAAATACCTGCCTTTGTGCCAGAGCCAAAGGCTGTCGAGCTGCAAAACTTTAGTAGTGGCCAAGGGAGGCTGCACCTCATGAATAAAAATATCAGGGTCACAGACCAGTTCTAAAACCATCACTTAGAGGCTCAGGGCTCTGCCTCTAGCAAGAGCAAAGGTGCCCCTTGGGGTTTGCATCTTTCTCTTTTACCTCTTCAGGTGAGAGTGACTTCCTTCACAGCCTCGGAACATTTTTTTTCCTTAACTGGTTGTTTATTTATATTCTTCATTATTTTGAAGAGATTTGAAGTAACCTGGAAAATATATATATTTTATATACATAAAATGTATATATTCCAGCTTCCTCACTGTCTTAAAAAAATAGGTGAGGAAACTGGAAGTGGAAGAGGAAAGGGGTGTGTGTGTGTGAGAGAGAGAGAGAGAGAGAGAGAGAGAGAGAGAGAGAGAGAGAGAGGGGGAGGGAGGGAGAGAGAGAGAGAGAGAGAGAGAGAGAGAGAGAGAGAGAGAGAGAGAGAGAATGTGAGAAAAGAGTTGGGTTAAGATTAATATCCAAAGTGCATACCATAAAAATCTTCTGCATTTGTCCATTATATTGTTTAAAACCTCCATGTCCTTATTTATTTATTTGCTTGCTTATTTACTTTCTTATGTATTTGCTTTGGCCTACTTAATCCATCTTTGACATTTCATAGCACTAAGAGCCTTCTTTTGTAATAGGTGCTGTCAGTTTTCTCCTGCATTCCTGATGGTTTTTGCTTTACACTTTGATGCTATGTAATTCATTTCCAAAGGTTCGTGATTGTTAGGTTTTTCATTATGGGGTTGTATTTTCTATCTATGAAATGTAACCTTTTCTTTACTTAATGCATTTTTCCTTGGATTCTACTTTGATGCTAAAATGGCTACACCTGAGTTATATTCATTTGTGGCCAGTCACTATAACCTTGAGTAACCTTTTAATTCTAATGTTTCAGTATCATTTTGTTTTGGTGGTGTTTTATAAAAGTGGCATATGTTTATATTTTGTTTTCAATCCAATTAGAGATTTTGAGAGGAGAGTTTAAAACGGTTGTGTTTTTAACAGAGCTGATATTTGTGCTTTGAGCACACCCACAGTAACATGTCTAGAATGGATTTTTGGATTTCTTCTACCCATTTTCCCCAAGTCTTCACCACTTCCCCCAAATAAATAAACCCCATCTTCCTTTATCTCCATAGATTGTGTTGCCAGACATCCAAGTTGCTGTGCATTTGTGAATGAAGTGGGTCTGGTTTTCCAGTGTGCATCTTTTTTCAGGGAAGCACAAACAGTGGATTCCATGTGGGTGGGAGAAGCAATGCACAGGGGGCTACTTTATTGGGCTTGGGGACTGGAGCAGCTGGCAGGCCAAGGGCACCCCTCCACTGGGAGAACTTTCTTCCCTGTAGCTGTCACTCTGCATTTTCTTTCCTTCTCAGTGTCTACAGAGGAGCTCTGGAGCTGGTTCATTGGGCAAATTCTCTCTCAGAGGTCACCGCACATGTATCAGGAGATATTCTCTTGCACATAAGCTACTTTCTTTAAAGAGAGTGCTTTACTGGTTTGGGGCATTAGGTCAAAGGCCTCTGATTCCAGAAACTCTGGTTTTGGCGGGAAGGGATTTTGGGAAAGAAGTAACTCTGCAGCTGTGCAAGATCCAGGTTTTAAATCAATTACCATGATAATAGTGCTCTGGCCTTTACTGTGTGTGTGAGTGTGTGTGTGTGTGTGTGTGTGTGTGTGTGTGTGTTTGCTTAATCTTCTCCTGGGTTATCTTAGAACATTTTTTTTTAAATCTCTGTTGCTTTGGCCAATTGACTATCATTTATACTCTTCTGATTCCTCTGTCAATCCAGTTTCTTCTGGTTTCTATATACCTGAAAGTTAAAAAAATTAATTTGGGGGTCACTGAAGATAATTTCTTGTTTTTGAATATTTTTCTTTTTTCATGGTACTCATGAATCTCTCAGGAACAAGGTGGATCTTTATGCTCTTTTTATGAACATTCATTGTTATTTCTTAAAGACCATAATTTTTGAAATTTATTGAGAATATAAAACAGATAATGTAAAAGCTGTTCTCCCCCACCACCATTATTATTTTGAGAGGATCACTTTTCTGCTGGTTCTCTTATTATTCACTGAGTCTGCCTAGACCTATATGTTCTCTCCCACATCTCACCCCATGCTTTGCTTTTTCTGTTTACTCTCTTCATTGCAAAGTCATTTATCCAATCATTGAATTTTGCCAAGAAAACATTTAATTCATTTTTTACCAGGTACAGGTCATAAAAACGAACACCCCTGGGCAAGAAAGGTTTCATACATTTCCTAAAACTGTCACTTTTATTGGAACTTTATTTATCTTAGAGTGTAAGACACCACCCAGTGCCCTTCCAGTGTCCTGGGCAGGGGTGGTCTTCAAGTGGTAGCACTTGAATCTAGAGTAAAAAATATAAATACTGAACCATTATTTTCTTCATCATTGGCAAGTGAATGAGTGATTTGAGTAATGAGCAAGTATGATTTCTCTCCAAAGCAACCTCTTTCTCATGATGTTTAGGGGCTGAGATAATCGAGGGTAAATTCTACAAGGTCATATGGTATTTGTTAAGAAAGGGATATTAAAAGAAAGATCTGAAAGATAGGTTCTTTGCTGGGATCTCTAAGGCATCTTGTAGGGAGACACACTTCAAAATCTTGTGAACTGCACATAACAAAAAGTTCCCTATTTTAAACATTTTTGGATGTATAGTGTACTTAGTACCTTTACATTACTGTGTAGCCAGCACCACCATCCATATCCAGAACTCTTTCATCTTCCCAGTCTGAACTTTGTACCCATTGAACAATATGTTTGAGATTCATTATGGCTCTAGGGGAGGGACTTTAGCAGAGTCACCAACTTCTTGTTACTTAACCCTTTTAATACACTTTGTTCTACCCTCCTTAGTGGAAGAAAGATGTTTGGGATCCAGTGTCACAAAATCTGAGATCAGATACTGTTGTTTAGGGCAATGTGGGAATATGCATCTGGAGACAGTGAACGCCTATGGGAAACTAGAGGTCTTTGAACAGGAAGGAGACAGCAATAGGTCCCCATGGACAATTGGGTTCAGACCAAATACTTCTCTCTAGAGTGCTGAAAGAGCTCTTGGTCTCAGCTCAATGCCAAGCATTTTCCATAAAGATTTTTAGGAATCATTTTCAGAGAGCTCTACCTATTTTTCTAAAGATGAGAATTCTGAAAGTCCTCTACAATTTGGTCAATAAGAGGACTACTTTTAACAGTTCCTATTTAACCTTGACAATCTACGAAACTGTGATTTTAATGCAATCTCTGTAACTATTATGGAGTCATTAGTTTATTTTATCTCATTATATTTTGAAATGATTTTACACTTGCAAAAATAATACCCAGAGACCCACATAACCAGGTAAGAATGGTGTCTCTTGTTCAATATGCCTATGTCTTAATCCATAGAGTTTATGAATATATCACCTTATATGTCAAAAGAATTTTGTAGATATGATTAAATTAAGATTCTTGAGATGGGGTATTTTTTTCTGATCTGTCCAATATAAGCATAGGGGTACATATAAGAGAAGGAGGGAGGTTGGAGAACAAAAGAGTTGAATTTTTAAAATTTATTTATTTTTTGCTGCTGTCTTTGAAGATAGAAGTGGACCATGAGTCTAAAATGTGAATAGGCTATAGGAAATAGAGAAGGAAAAGAAACACATTGTTTAATGGGTATAGAGTTTCAAATTGTGAAGAGGAAAAGTTCTGGAGATGGATAATGGTGTTGCTTGCACAATAATGTTTAATGTAACAAGTGTGTTGCACACCTAAAAATGGTTTTCATGATAATTTTATGTTATATACATTTCACCACAATTTTTTTAAAGGCAAACAAAAAATATTCTCCCTTAGCCTCCAGAAAGAAGGTAGTCCTGCCTACACCTGGATTTCAGTTGGTGATACTTTTGATCTCCAGAACTATGGAAATAATAAGTATGTATCACAGGTCATAAATTTGTGGTAATTTTTTGCAGTACTCATAGGAATCTGATATAGGATTATTCATCCTCCTTATTCATGCTCCTTTCTCAAATGTTAAAATCTCATGTAAACATAGTACAAATATTAAAACTAAGAAATTAACACTGGTGCAGTTCATTTACTAAACTTCAATGTTATTCAGATTTCCCCAGTTTCTCCACTAATGTTCTTTTAAGTTCTATGATCCAATCCAAGATGCTCTGTTGCATTATGGTAATCGTGTTTTCTTAATCTGCCCCAAACCTATGAGAACTGCTCTGTTTTTTGATTTTATGACTTTGGCACTTTTCAAGAATATTGGTCTTTTATAGAATACACATCAATGCAGGTTTATCTGGTAGTTTTTCATGCTAAGAGCAAAATATGAATTTGGGGGAATATACCAACCACAGAAGTGATATACCCTTCTTATCACATGTCACAAGGCATCATGTAATATAGATTTATTTTTAATGGGTAATGTTAACTTTAGTCCAGAGGTGTCTTGCAAAGTGACTTGTTTTATCGTTTCTGTACTCTATTCCTTAGAAATGCAAGTTTTGTTTTACAGTCTTCATTAGTGAAGGCTGGAAAGAATTTTAAGAATCAACACAAATAATCACAAATGACATATATGCCACTTCCTAGTTTGAAAACGTTGAAAAAGTTATTGCATCTCCATGATTCTCTGGCCTTCATCTGTAAAATTGGGAGAGCAGTATCTCCTACAGCTGTTCTAGGGAATAAGTGATATAGCACATCTATTTATCCAGCAAATATTTATCAGGGGGCCCACAATTTGATCAGAGTCATGTTAAGTAAAAGGGATGCCAGTGGTAGGTACCAGTGGTGAACAAATGGTGACCCAGTCTTTGCCCATGCAGTTTCACAGTATGACAGGAAAGATGAATTATTGAATGAGAAGTCACAGTCGAGTGTTATGCATGTCACAACTGGGGAAGTGCAGAGTGCTGTGAGAATGTATAATAGGAGAATCTCTTGCAGAAACCATGGAAGCCACTCAGCTCAATGCCTGGCAGATATATGCCCTTAAGGGTGGATGGATGGCTGTGCATTCCCTTCCCTTTCCTATGCCTGGATCTTTCCCTACTCTCTCCAACTAACCAGGTGTCAGATAGCAACAAGCTTCTTTTCCTTTGTCCCTGTAGGATTCAGAGAGTATAAAGTGCTAATGTATGTGTGACTTGCTGAGCAGGAACCCCAAGTGTGCAGCTGTTCCCTAAGTGTACATGACAGTGGAACCATTTCTTGCTTGGCACTTGTCACTGGCCTGCCGTTGTACAGAAGAGCTTTAGGGAAATGCCACTTTAGCACATTGGTCTCTTCACCACACACTGGTTGCCTGAAAAGCAATCCACCCCCAAAACATCTGAGTTTTCAGCATGTTCAAATTTTCACGAGCATCTCACAAGGGTATTTTACCCTTGTGCATTCCAGACTGTTTCACCTCTAAAGAAAATATTAACCTTTCGAAGAATTGTTGAGGTGTGTACATGTAGTAGTTGAAAGCAAATTTTTCAAATTTCAATTTAAAGCATAAATTTAAAAAGTAAAATTAAACCCATTTGTATAAAAATCACCAAGAATCAATAATTATTAGGATACGCACCCATTTATTTCATGTAGACTCCTTCCCTTCTTTATGTTTTGGGTAAACTATTTAAAGTAAATTCCAGACATCACATCACTTCACTCCTGTTTTCTTTGTTACATATTCTTAAACTTACGCATACCTTTTCTTACACAATGACAAACCATTATCAAGCCTGGGAGAGGTTAATAGTAATTCGCTGATTTCTGCTAAGAATGAAGTGTTTGGGAAAGCCTAGATATCTGTTTTAGAATTCAGCACAATGCTGGCCTCCAGCTGAGATATAGGTTGTGATTTTTCTCACTTGTCTTTTGTCCCTGGAAAATCACCCTTGAAATCCTGACAATGCCTCAATATCCCCTACATCTATCACAGCTTTGGGAAAGAGGAGTTATTCAGCAATTGTAGGCCAAACTGAGGCCGTTTGGTGAAGGATAACCTGAGTACACAAGGGAGGCAGAAGTTCCAGAAAGCAAGAGATGTTTCTATAAACTGGATGGGCAGGAGGATCTGAGGAAGAGGCAACAATCATTCTTGTTCCCACAGGATTCCCTTGTTCTTCAGGGACAGACCAAAAATGTAATTGATTCTAAACAGGTACAAGTAATACAAGATTAAGCTGATTGCATTGTGATCGAACATAAACCAGCTAATTACATGGCTTTCTGAAACACCACGTATATTCCAGACATGGGTCTAGCAAAACAAAACGTCAAAATACTTTGCAGGCTCCATGATGTCACTGGGTTTTGACAAAAGCTGAAATCGACTCTTTTCTGCCAAATGCAGGTCTTAAACTCTATGGAATCGACTAGGTGACACAATGGAGGAGAGTTATAGACTGAAGAGCCCTCCACAAATTAACCTGTGCAATTTGTCTCCTTACATTTTGCTCTGCCATTTATGATTCTGTGGCCCTCCATGATTCCATGGTCAAAGAGGATTGGAAAAACCACCAGGCTAATAGGCAGTTGCTGCACATCTGAGAGGAAAGAGCTGTCTCAGGCAGTTCTCAATTAATTCCCTACAGGAAACATTGATTATTCCCTTCTCCATGACTAGATTTTATAATACCTTTTTTATTGTTGTGATTATATTATATTATAAATTACTATGCTAGCTAATCACTTATAAGTAATTTTAAGTGTTTTAAAATGATGTGTTTTTCTCTTAAAAAAAAAAGTACAGGATGCAAACAGAGAAGAAAAGTTGCTCAAGGGTTGAACTGGGGAACTCTTAAAATACAGAATCCCAGTAGCAAAGGATTTAGCAAAGGAGACTGACATAGAGCAGTCAATTCAGTAGAAAATCATCCGATGCTGCTGGTGCTATAAAATTACAGGGAAGAAAGTATTTCAGTAAGAATAAAATGAACTCAAAATAAGCCCAATCTGACATACAATCATAGGAGTAAAAATTCTAAATAAACTTTTAACAATGTTAAAAATAATGCACTGTGATCAATTATGATTTATCCCAGATGCAAATTTTGTTTAACATTTAAAAACCTTTCAGTGCACTGTAGTAGAACTGTATTTACAATTAATCTTCTTTACGAAAAGTACACAATTTATTTTCTAAACAATAAACTTTGTAATCACGGTGAAGAAAAAAAAAAGTATAGTTGGAACAGTTGAGGGATGAGGACATGTATCCCTTTTCTTTTCTATGTTTCTGTCCCAGCACTAGGTAGAACTGTGACAATCAAACCAGTCTCCTACTGCCTGGCTGCCTCCCAAAGCAAGTATATGGCTACATTCCCAATTTGAAATCCATGCACTCAGGAACCTCAGATCCTTATCTCTTAGCAGGAGGGAGTGTGTGATTGAATGCTGTCCAGCTGGGCTTCTCATTGGAGCAGGACCCCATGACCAGTCATCCCATTTAGCTGACAGCTGAATAAGCCTGCTAAACAATGCCTGAAGTGCTTACTGTCTGGGTCAAACAAGAAAATTATGGGCTTTATATGTATACTCTGGTAGTTTCTTCTGTTATTTACCTTAACAAAGCAACTCAACACAATTAGTGCAAACTACCAAAGGCTTCTTGTTATATTTAGCTAAAGGATTCCGTTTAAGGAGCAAGTAGCTAATGATCTAAAGCACAGGCTACTATCACAGCAGCCTTAATAAGCTGGAAATCACAAGGAGAATAAGCACTAAGCATTTGCCTGGTAGGGGAGTGATTGAATTTGGAAAAGCACCAACAGGTTCCACTCTGTCCTCAACTATTTCACACAGAGATGCCCTGGAATCAGGGGGACATAAGAGACTTTGCTTCTCTTGTGTTTTAATCTATTCATTTTTTTAATTGTCAGATCTGTAGGGTCTGCTGGGTCTAAGCTGAAGGTGGTCAGTGGACCCCTGACTGAATTCAGAAAAGGAGGATCATTCATAATGGGTTGGGGGCTAGGGAAGAATGAAGGAACTTTGGACTGAGCAGAGGGTGTGGGGGTAGGAAAGATGGTGGAATGAGATGGATATTATTTCCCTATGTACACATATGATTGCATAAATTGTGTGATTCTGCATTGTATGACAGAAAAATAAGAAATTACACTCCATTTGTATATGATGAGTTGAAATTCATTCTGCTGTCAGGTATAACTAATTAGAATAAATTTAAAAAAAGAAAAGAAGGATCATGGGGATCTGGCATCTATGGGGAAGAAGGGGTTGGCCTACTATGAGGCACTCAGATACCAAGGAGGTAGTGCCAGGGAGTGTTTTGAAGAAGTGTGAGCTGAAGGAAAGGCCTAGCACCTGGACCCTGTCAATCACACTGGAATGTGGACAGGTTGAATGTAGGACAATCAACCACAGAAAGGCATGGGGTTGGCAAGCAGCCCAGGACAGGAGGGCTTTTTCTACAGGAGAAAGACCAAGGCTTTGGAGTCAGGCGGGCAGCAGTTTGATTTAAACTCTAATTCATTTGGGGAAAAATCCTGGAATGTTCTCAGCCTCAGCTTTTTAATTTGTAAAAGGAAGAACTGATATAGTTGTTTCTCCATATCTGTCTGTTGCTTATCCACAGATTCAACCAACTTCAGATTGAAACAATATACAGGAAAAAAAAATTGCATCTGCACTGAGCCTATTCAGACTTTTTTTTCTTGTCATTATTCCCCCCAAATAGTGCAGTGTAACAATTATTTTTACAGCATTTACGTTTTTTTGCTAAGTTTTCTAAGTAAATGCAGAGATGATTTAAAGTATATGGGAGGTAGATGAGGAAATAGCACAGTGGCAGAGTACTTGCCTCCATATGTTGGGTCCTGGGTTTGACCCCCAGTACCAATAACACATAAATTAGTAAAGTATATTGGAGATGTATATAGGTACTATGAAAATGCTATATTATTTTATATAAGGGCCTTGAGCATAGAAAAATTTTGATATCTGTGGGGGCCCTGGAACCAATCTCCCACAGATACTGAAGGGTTGACTGTAATGCCCATCCCATGTGATCTGTGTGTCAAATAAATGTCATTATGTTAGAAAGAAAAGCACCTCTCCAGCTTGCCATGTGGTCACACTCAGCTGCAGGTGAAGCTTTGGTGTTTGTCCTTGTTGCCGCAGTACCTCTTCTTGTGGCTTGACCAGATATTAGTTAACAATGGAGCATCTTTTCAGCACAGTGTTCTTGCTCTTTAGTGGGGAAGAGGTGTGGCTTCTGACTCCTCTCTGGTTGTTTTCTTGGACCCCTGTTTGAATACTTGAACTTTTTAGCCAGACTTGTTGCAAATATTTTTGGTGATTTTTTTTTTTTGGTCCTACTCCAGGATGATACATGAAGCCACATTTTCTAATTCAGTGTCTTTGAGATGGGAACACACTCAAGATGAACCACTAACAGACTTACCTATATATTTAGGCAGTTGTCTTCAAGAGCTGACACTTATGGAGAATTATATTCTAGTCTCTGCTATGTATGTGCTTTTCTTATTTAATTCTCACATCACCTAAAATAAGTTATGACTACATATTCCTTTACAGAGTATAGAAAACAGAGGTAACTTGCTCACATCTATAGTAATTGACACTGGTTATTCATGGATACTCCAAATATTTTGTGCTTCATTCTGAAAATTACCATTTTGTAAATCCTCCCTTTCCATTAAAAAAAAATATATATATATATACCACAACCACAGCAAGTACCTTGTTGGGGTGTTGGCATCAGACTTAGATTATATCAGAAAAATGTGAGCCACTGGAAGATGAGCAGGATCTGGGGCACCCACTTTGTTTTGGGAGTGAGATCAGAGGCAGCATGGTTATGGGTTCTTGCAGCAGCAGCTTTCTCACCAGAACCAGTGTGGTTATGGACAGAATTGCTGAAAGCTCAGCCCAGTACCTACTATACCTACATTTCCAAAGAGTATTATATTTTTTCTAAAATCCTTGAAAAAACTTCCCATTGTCTATAACTCATAACTTCAGCTGAGAATTTTGGGGGTTTTAGTCTTCTAGATTAAACTTCTAGACATCTCTAGAGCTTGTTTCAGCTGAGAAGAATAACTGTCAGCTGTCCAGGTTTCTTCTTGCTGATCCTCATGGTTTCCACTTTTCAGACTCAAGTTGGGCAGAACCCAGCAGTCTTGCTGGTGTCCATTTCACTGCCTGGTGTTTGTCAGACCTTTGTGCTGAAAATTCCACGTAGCTCCTAATGTCCTTTTTCTGGGTAGTTAAGTACCTATATTTATAAAATCCAAAGAGACTTTAGGATTCCAAGGCTGAATGGCATAGCAGATTGAACCCCCCTTGGCAATCCCTTGTCTGGGAATAGTGAGCTGCATTAACTACCATGATCTTGTTTTATGAGATTGAAGGAATTTAATAGCTCCCTTCTCATCCCCAGGGGATACATTCCAGGCCCCTGGTGAATGCCTGAAACCATGGACAGTTCCACACAGTAACTATACTAAGTGACTAAGGGTGGGTGACAGATGCAGTTTGGTTATGCTGAGCAAAGGGATCATTCATGTACAGATCAGGGTGGCTTGTGATTTCATCGTGCTAATCAGAATGGCTTGCAACTTAAAATTTATCAACTATTTATTTCTGAGACTTTTTTATTCTCTATTTTTGGACCATAGTTGACCTTGGAGAACTGTAATGGGCAATAAATCGAGGGGAGGTTACCATAGATTCTTTGGTGACTCACTGGCTGCTCTGATCCCAGCCTCTTCTCTTCTTGGAGGCTAGCCACAGTTCTAAGCCATGAAGAAGTTTTTGCAGCAATGTCCTGAGTGAGCCCTTAATGACAAGCTGGTTAATGTGTCTGGGTGCAGGAGTTTTCTAGTGCTCATTTGTTGGTGTCTCCTTAGCTCTTATTCTACATCTAGCTTGTTAGAATATTCATTGACTGGAGGAAACCTGTGATCCCATTTCCTTCCACAGTCTTTCAGTTTATGTAGGAAGCCAGCCTAATATCCCCCCTACTAAAGATGTTGGCTGAGTTTCCCTGTCACTCAGAGGAGTGCCAGAAATAAAAACAAAAAGTGTATAAAACAGAGGAAATGAAGCCTTCCTTTGAGTAATTTCTTAAAAACTTTTCCAATTTACCTATCATTTTTTAGTCTGTTTAGATTTCTACTTATCGTGTCTTTTTTTGTATTTTATAGTCTTAGAGGAAATTATTCTTTCCATTGAGTTTTTCAATGGCTTTATATTACAAACGTGTACGGTATTCACTTATAATTTAAAACATCATCTCCCTCCCTCTTTCTAATTTTGTTGATTTATGTCTTTTGCCTTGATGAGTTTCAGTATGACTTTGTCTCATCATTTTATTAGTATTTTCAGAGAAACAGGTTGTATATTTATTAATTTTGCTATTTGGTTTTGTCTATTTTTGCTAATGTATTATACCACATTGTTTTCCCCTAAGATTTTAAATGGAATGCTTCTCCCCATAATTTTTGCTTTTATATTTTTATGTTGCAGAATCATTTAATTCTCTAATTTAACAAATAAGGTCTTCTGTGCCAGAATCCCCTCAGTTTTACTACTTTAAAATTTATTTTAATTATTTATACCTTTACAATTACTATTTGTGTAAGCCCATTTTCTGTTATAAATATACCTGAGGCCAGGTAATTTATAAGTAATAAACGTTTATTTGGCTCATAGTTTGGAGGCCCAAGAGCATGGTGCCAGCATGTACTTGGCATGTGCTGGGGGCCTTCTTTCCACATCATAAAATGGCATATGGCACTATGGGGCAAGTGTGCCAGCTCAAGTCTCTCTCCTCTTCTCCCAAGGCCTAACTTCCAAATGCCATCAACATATGAATTGGGACACTAATTTTCTAACACATGAACTTTTGGAAGGCACATTGTCTATAATTTAGATCTTGAATGTCCCATAAAGTCCTGTGTGTTGAAGGCTTGCTCACCAGCCTGTGACACATTGGGAGTGGGTGGAACATGTAGGAGATGGGGCCTATTAGAAGGAAGTTATGTCACTGGAGATGTGCACTTAAAAGCGATATTGGGACCCTGGCCTATCCTTTCTCTCTCTTGTCTCCCAGAGGCCATGATGGAATGTAATGCAGCCATCTGACCATGGGCTGAAACCCTTAAAACATCAGCCAAAATAAACCTTGTCTCCTTATAAGTTGTTTATCTCAGGTATTTCATTACATTAATAAAAAGCTGACTAGCACAACATTTAAAACACAGCATTATTTTATGTTTCCTTTCCTTTCCTGTACTTTGCAATGCAGCATAAGTGTTGAAAGTGTGACTTAATCCTAAATGATCTGAGTTAGAATCCCAGTTCCTGTGTTAACCAGCACATGGCCTTTAAGGACATGTGGTAAAGACCATTTAGAAAATCCACGGGAAGGATTTGGTTTGAACCATTCAGTATATGTTCATAGCACAGTTCCTTTCAGCCTACCCGAGGGTCTCTGAATATTTGGGGTGGTGGGGATATTTCCTACAAATGCAGGGGCATTGCAGGAGCAGCTGTTGCACAGTAGTGCTGTGCTTCTGTGTCCTCTGCTGCAGTTGCTGGCTTTGTCTCTGCTCAGATGTCATCCATTCTGGAGCACAACCTTCCCCCACCTATGTAATTCCTTCTCTCAACACATGACATAAATTAATTTATTCCATAAACCACTGTACATTCTTTCTTCTAATATGTCTTTTGTTGTGTGTAACTTGTTTTTAATTTTTATCAGTAAAGACTGAAACATAAATATTCTTGTTTTTAACAATTAAGGTGATTATTAGAGGACATTAATGAGCATCCTTATGTATTCTCCAGGTGTAGTGAAATACAATAATTTAAAACTCCCTTCTATTGAATATGAGTACTTCTTGTTTAAATTATTTCTGGGACTCTTTTTCCTTTCCCATTCTTTATTAATTTAGCCAATGAGTTAAATAGTTCAATATTTTCTTGCATGATAGGTTTTTGTCTCACAACTAGTATATAGTTAGAATAATTACCAAAATTCCTTGTCTTCTGCTTATGTTAATCTTGATTTGGTTTTCTATTGAATAGTTTCTTTACCTGCTTATCAAAATAGTCTCCAAGGCAACAGAGCTCTAATTTAGCCCTTAACCTTTTGGATAATTGGTTGACATATTTCTGAGGTTTTATGTGGAAGATTGCCTCTCTGCAAGCTTATCAACACTAGCTTGACTTAGCAGTAGGGTCGCATCGTTTTTTCCTTTAAGTTTCTGAAAATTAAATTAGATCAGTTATATAGCTTTGTGTCCCTCTATCATAGTTAATTTTATATGTCAACCTAATTAGGCCAATGGTATACCTGACTATTTGGTCAAATGTTATTTCTGGGTTTTTAATGTTAGGGTGCTTTTGGAAGAGGTTAGCCTTTAAACTGGTGACTCAGTTAGAACTAAGTTAGGTTAGATTCTAAGTTAGGTTAGAACTAAGTTAGGAGATGACATGTCTTCTCCTGCCCTTAAAATTTATGATTCTCTGTCTTTAAACTCCAAATTGGCATCTATTATCAACAAACCATCAGCTGGCTCTCTAGATCTTGCATCTTGAAATTATAACACCAGTTTTCCTAGGTCTCCGGCTTGCAAAGATCATTGAACGTGTCAGCCTCCATTATCATGTGAGCTAATTCTTTATGATAAATCTCTCCCAATCTCTCCACATATAGAGATATATAGTTTCCAACTATTCCTATCACCAAGAAGATCCCCAGTTTGGATCTTTGGTCTTTCCATTAAGGAATCCACACACAGATAACATGTAGAATGCTACAGATAATCCCTGGAATTAATAGACACTGTCTTTGCATGGGAACAAGAAGAGAATGGTGCCCTCCGAGTGGTACTTTCTGAGAGAGGCCACCTGAATGTGGCTGCAGTGGGAAGTCCTCTGCTGAGCAAGCACTTTTCCAATTCTAATGGGTGTCAACCTCACTTGGGAAACTGAGTGGACACTCGAAGGCCCAAGGCCTATTCTGTGTTGATGTACTTGGGCCTCTGTTCTGATCATCTCCCAGCTGGGTTTTGGTGCATCCCAAGTCTAGCACCCCTGCCTTCAACATAAAGATTCTTCATTCTCTTTCATCAGTTCCCTGATGAATTTTACCTTGAACAGCACCATGTCATATTCACTCCAAGCTCACCTGAGAACCATCAAATAGGCTTTGATCCTCTATTTTTCTACCCCAAACATGCTAAGAAGTTTGTTTGAATCTCTGATTCATGTGCACTAAAGAGCTTCCTTGTTTTATGTTTTTCCAAATATGACTGGCTGAGCCTTATTCTTGTGTTCTCTTTGTCTAGATAGATCTGCTCCCTGCTTTTCCTTTTCACCTTTTTAAAAGAATAACAATAGCTGGTACTCTCCAATAATACCTTGGCGTTCTGTGGTGACTTTCCTGCCCTTATTGAAAATGTATTTTTTTTCTCTCATGCAGTTTTTGTTTTGTTTAAGTTCTCTACCAATGATGTCATTTCTAACCTTCCACCTGTTCCCCCACCTCAGCAGTTTATTCTCAAAAAGCTAAAATGATCCTTTGAAAATAAAATTCTCTCTGGTTATCTACAGGGAATTAATTCCAGAACTTACCATGGATACCAAAATCTCTGATGCTCAAGTCCTTTATATAAAATGGGTAGTGTGTGCATACAACCTACTCACATCCTCCCATATACTTTAAATACCTTAAACCATCTCTATATTCCTTAGAATATCTAATTCAATGTAAATGTTATGTAAATAGTTGCCATACTGTACATGTTCAGTACAGACACAGTTTTTCTTCCAAAGAATTTTGAACTGAGATTGGTCGAATCTGCAGATGAAGAACCTGTGAGATGAAGGTTAAAGGAGCTGACTGTGTGTCTCCTCAAACCTTCCACTAACTGCACATGATAAGCACAACTTTACTTCTATCTGTCTTTTAAAAAAATCTGGTTCCCTATGTATTTCTGTCCTTTTCCCTCAGCCTTCTCCCCCTTTGTACAGAGGGTGATGTGATGCACTGTCCAAATTTCCTTCTGGGAAAAAAAAATTATTTTCCAACTGTTCCAACTGTTTTCTAACTTTTTCCAACTTTCCTTTTCAACTGTTCCTGCAGTTGTCAGCCACCTATGGAAATTGCCCACTGGTGGAGAAAGCTGCTTGCTTCTCTCAAGTCTGTACCCCTTTCCTAGGGCAGCCTGAACACCACGACTGGTGGGTGGATGGGCATAGAGCCTGTGGGGGATACAGGGGGCAATGCTGAAGGGTCCCTTTGACTTGAGGGCTCCTTGAGAGGTGTCTTAGCCCTTTGTTGAGACCATGTCGTGGCCCAACTTCTCCTTTTGTTCCACTCTTAGTCTTCACCTTTCCTTTTATAAGGTTTGATTCTAAGAGTATACCCTAAGCCAACTTTCTGCCCAATATCTTCATCGTCAGAATCTGCTTGCTAGGGATCCCAGTCTGCATCACTTGGTCCCTTCCCTAAGACCCTGTCCCTCTTGCTTGACTGGAACAATGTCCAGCATGATAGCACTTCAGGGCCTCTGCATGGGCTCTGTCTTCGGCCCCCTTGCTCTTCCCTTTGCATATTGTGAAGGCTGGCTTCCTCATTTCAAGTCCTGGTTAAATGTCCCCTCATCGAGGCAGGCTTTCATGGCCTCTTCTTACAATAAAAACCCTTTGACCATTACCTTATTGCTTTTTACCGCTTCTTATGACCATCTGACACAGATATTTTTCTGATTTTTTAGGTCTTTCCCTAACAGTGTGTATGTTCCATGGGAATATTTTGTTTATTACTCTCTCCCTAGTGTTTGGCCTAGAGTAAAAACTGTACAAATATTTGTAGAAATAATGAATAATGAGTGAATTTGATTTGCTTTCCTGCTTTAAGTCTGCAAGCACTTTTTCTTTCCATGTATCCTTCTCTTTGGTTGCAGTTGGATGGTTGATCTCCAAGTGGAGAGAGCATACTCCACAGTATATCTATGACTTTACAGGGTGGGGAGCATGGAATTGGATAGGATTCCTGGAAGGTGATTTGACATAGCAATTTTCCTGCATGTGAGAGGAATAATCTTCTGATTTCTTTCTTTATTTTATTTACTTCTTTAAAAATTTTGTTCTTTGCTGTATTTGAGTTGTCATATTTCAAAAAATTGGTCTCTGATCTCTGTGTCTATTGCTTTCTTGCCTTTAACCTCATCACTGTCTGTTATGTGTGAAATACAAAGGGAGGTGTTGAGCTGTCATTTATGGTGATCAAAAGCCCTTTGATTGGCCATAGCATTAGACATCCTCATTCTCGAGGACCAGTGATTTACTGTAGAATCTCCCTGATTCACTTGGTCCCTGAAATCATACTAACATACAGTGCTTCTCTAATGTTTTGAAATTCTTCTTCATTAGACAACACAAAGCCCTTAATATTTCAATCAAGACCAAAGAAAATGGGTTAAGTCCTAAATTTGTACTTGTGCTCTGCACGTTTTTATTGTGTATTTTTGTTTTGTTTTCCTCACATGAGATTATAAGATGTGAATGTTCCTTTCCCATTGTGGGTGGTTTGGAAGGGAGCTATTCAGTCAGGAATCTAATATCTGGAAGATCTTGATTGTGAAAGGCTGTTTGTAGACACCATCAGAAGTGCCAGGTAAATGAGCAGTGACTGATTCAATTAACTGATAAGAATCGATTAGCACATATCCAAGCCCTCTTGTTTGAACACAGTGTTATGTACAAGTCACCCACCTCCTCCTTGGTGGCTGTCCTTTCTTACTGGAGGAAGATGTGGATCCTGTGTGTGTTACAGCCCAGAAGGTGGCGACATACACATTCAAGGAACAACTGATGTTTAAATGCCAATGGGCCTTATACAGGTAGCAACTTGTGAGCAAATCCTCTAATTAAATGGCTTTTACAGCAGAACCCACATTTCTGTGTCCCATGGGCCTTCCCCTTTGGGAAGGTCAGGGCATTTACAGTCTGTGTATTTCTTTCTATTGTCCAGTACAGCGGAGGGAACGGGGACATGGAAGCTTGAAATCCTGGCTCTGCCATTTACAAGCTGGGTGGCCCTGAGCCTGGCACTTAACCTTGGCTTTGCTCATTATAACTCAGGATGAATAAAAACTCTGTCATGAGGCTCTGAGGTTTCAATGAAATAATGTACACAAAGTGTGTTAGGTTCTGTTGGGTTGGCATACTTCCCTTTTTTTGTATTAGAAATAGGAACTATTCTGGGGTGATATGGACCCCCAGACTGAAATAGTAAAAGGAGAGTGGGCTGGAATTCAGCTCAACCAGCCCAGAGTCACCATGCTTACGTGGCAGCCCTTCCTCTATACCCTGCTCCCTCCAAACCTGGGGTTGGTCCATGACTTTGATGAGTAAGTTTGGCAAGCATTACCTCCCAAAGAAGGAGGACAGATTTGATTGCCATGTCTCTTCTTTGGAAGGAGATGAAAGAGAGGTAACCAGGACAATTTAAGACTTACAGACTTAAAATGGACAATAAGTATGCTACAGAGCCAAACTGGAAGAAGAAAAAAAACTGCATATGATTGAACAAAGACTTCTTGGAGATCTGAAGTAGAAGCTTAGCTCTCCAAGCAGGAAATTTAACCTGCTTGGAAAATTGGATTTGTTACCCTTCAGGGTGGTGAAATTCCTGGGTAACTTAACACGGTATCTAAAGTGTGGGTTCCTGTGAGGGAGGGCTGTGAGCAGCACAGCTCAGGCAGTCGGGACATGTTGCTATGGAAACCCCAAAGCTGGAAATTACTCTATGTCTTGGAAAGGCTGTCAATTAGATCCATGCACTTGGGGAGTTTAATGAAAACAGACACTTGTCATTTTTCTAACAGCTATCTAACATTCTATACATTTAAAATATGTCCATGGAAGGAAAAGCCTGTGGTTAAGTTTAGCTGTTTGTATTTTAAGAGAATTCCTTGTGTGGCTTTGACAGGGCAGGTTCCCTCCCCTCTCCTTTCATTAAAGGAGGAAAATAAGACCCTCCAGTGTCAAGCAGAATCTCGATTAGGAGAGCCACCCACAATGGTTCATGCCAGGGTGTTCAAGGAGAGCCTCAGTCTTACAACTTAGGTTTATATCACAACAATGTGGGGGGGGGGGTCTCTGGGGCTCCTCTCATATTTGTCCTCCTCAAACTGGAACTCTTAGAGCTCTTTGAAATTGTGTACTTTTATTTTAATGGGGCAGCACAGAAAAGAAACCTCAATTAGACATGACTCTCTTCAGATGTAGGATACTAAAAAATAAAGAATCCTAATTTTCTGCTTAGACTGAATTGACATGTGAGGTCAGCTGCTGGAACCTGACTCTCCCTGAGAACACAAATCAATAATGAGCATAGAAAACATGGTCAGACAAGGGAACTTGTTCCAAGATTGGTTACTCCTATTTCTTTTCAATTGTGCGCGCGCACACACACACACAAACACACACACAGGTATGTATGTACATGTTTATTTATTCTTGCTCAAATATGCCAATTTTGAGTTGTGACATTCAGAAGAAACACTTACACTTTTTATCAGGGATATAATTGACCTAAAAATGGGAACACTTTTCAAATAGGGCTGAGACCTGGTAATGTCAGGTATAATCTAACAGCTGAAAGTGCATATTAAATCAAGCCCTCCTTTGCCTAACCATGATGCAGTCAAATGACAATGGAGAATCCAGTTCCTTCCATTGAGAATCAAAGACTGGTGCCTCCTTGACATCTGAGTGCAGGGCATCCTACTCTTTTTACTTTTTAAAATGTCAAAGCCTAAGTAGGTCAATAGAAACCAGAGTGTTGTTAGTTCTCCAGTTAAGTTTAGTTCGTAACAATGTAGCAAACTTTACTATGTTTGGTTTTCAGCAATATTTGAAAATTGCATTTTATGGTTTGGATCTGATTGCATGTGGTAATTATCACATTTTGCTCGTGGCAAAGAAGCTAACAATATCAATAGGAAAGGCATGGATACTGCTTGCCCTTGCTGATTGAGTTTGTGGGGTAGTAATTAAACAGATCCCAAAGTATGTATATTATGTGACCCCAGATAAAGATTATTCTGTGAACCCCCCTTTTTGTATACTTACAGTAATTGTGGTAATTAGCATAATAAGAATAGGAAACAGAAAGCCCTAGTCAGATATCTGTCCCCATACTGTTCTCTCCTCTAATATTGGACACTGCAGATGGGTGGTTGGCAGAATGAAAGTAGGAAGTGTTACACCATGATCAGAATGCAAGCTTTAACATGGGCACTGCCTCTAATTGACTGTCTCATCTTGGGAAAGTTACTCATACTGTCTGGCTTTGGGCTTCACTCTCTATATTATGAGAGAATTAAACTAATTGAGTACAAGTTTCCTTTTTTTGATTTTCCAAGTTAGAAGGATGCCATGTGGTCTGAAGGAGCTGAACAAATAAACATTTCCTTCCTGGTTTGTAAAAAAAAAAAAAAAAAGACCAGTTCCTCTGTAGGCAAGATTTGTGCTATTGCTTCCCAGCCTAAACACAAGGATGGACATAGGAGGGCTAGAACATTTGTTTTGCTATGGCGTAACATCAGCAAGAGCCTAAACACCTCTATCTCAAACCAATGGCAAGAGTTACCCAGGAAGTACACTCTCACACAACCCCTCTTAATGTTCTTGCATTAAGAAAAGAGATGTATTGCCCTGAACGAGTCTTCCAGTTGGTATTTATAGGATTATAAAGTTGTAAAACTGGCCAGTAGTAATAGCTTAGATTCTCTTAAATTTTGTGATTTAATACTTGATAGGTAGCACAAAATTAGAACTTTGAAAGAGAAAAGGCTTGGTCACCTTCCCTAAAAGCTCTATTAATGACAATAATTTTATAGAGAAAATTGTTCCTCTCTGGGCAATGTCTCATCTGACTTGATGCTCTCTGCAGCAGAAGAAATTACAACAATTACAAACTTGATCTTGGCTGTGACCACTGAATTGACCCTTTGAAGCAACCTGGGTGAGGTCTGAGTCTGTTATCTCTGCAAAGAGACCAGCTGTCTTCAGAATTGCTTTGGAGGCCCCATCCTGTTATCGTGAAATTGCAGTTAGTAATCTTGCCACATTTTCCAGATTTGGTGTAGATAAGCTTGAGCACATCCGATTCCCTAGTTTCCAGTGTTATTTAGAGAATTGGATGACTTAAAGCACTTATTTTCTTCAACTCAATTCTCATCATAATCCATCAACATCACAGTGTTTTTATTCTCCATTTCATTTTTATATGATCCTATTAGTGGGGAGAAACCCAAGTGATATTTTTCTTTACTATCGCATTGTCTCCTCATTGCCTTTGCTAGAACTCAGGGATTATATACCTTTTAATAAATCAGAATTCAGCCATCCTTTTACCAACAATTTTCATTCTCTGATTTTCTTCATTGAGTTTCCCCAGGGATGGAATAAAAGCAGCTCCCTCTGCTCCCTGCAAGTGACATTTACAACCTGTTCTTACATAAGAAGCCAGAAATACTTCCCTTAAATTATAAAGGCTGAAACCTTTGAAATTAACTGCTGGTCACTCTGCACTCCTAGTGTCTTTGTGCTGCCTCCCCGAAAGTGCAAGAGAGTTGGAATAGATAGAGTGAAGTTTCTAAGCCCTAAGCAATATGGCCACATTATGGTTCCTATGTGGTGACTCAGACAAAGTGTAGTTGAGGATGTGTGAAAGGGACATGGCTTCCTCTCATTAAGTCTCCAGGTGAAACTGACATTCCCTGTTGTTAAGGAGACAGTGGTGCTAATTGAGCTCATGCGAAAGTGGGATGCTGGCTTGCTTCGGGGAAGTTCTTGCCTCTCCTGAGTTGATTTCCTCTATATTGGAAACCTCCCTGATCACAGGCCAGGAGAGGAGCACCAAATTTTCTTTCTCCATTCAAGGTCACACAAGGAGTGCAGATTCCTCCTGTACAACTTTGTTTCCTCTGCCATAGCAGTAGACAGAAATATGATAAAGTACCAGCCATTCAGTTCAATTTGACAAAACACTTTTTGAGAGTCTGCTGCACTGGAAGTTGTGAGATGAATAAGAGATAAGACAGTTTCTGTGCATGCAGTGTCATCACTTGAGTGGATTTTTTATTTTTTCTATTTTTTATTTTTTTTTTGGTGGGACAGGATGGGACTTAGCAACATGGTTATTGGGGAAGGGCAAGGAAGCAGGGCTGGGATTGAGGAAGCTAACCAGCTGTGGGATTTTCCTCTCAATAGGTTGCCACCATTGCACTCTACTTCGTAAAAGGTGCTCCAATATTTTCTATTCAAAGGAAGATAACTCTAGGCCCAGCTGGTCCTTAAACTGCTGAGGATGGCAATACCTTGAGCTGATGATTTGTCCAGGCAGACATGACCTCTGCAACTGGCAAGGGGCATTCTGGAGAACCATGTCTCCTGAAACAAAGGCCAGTGCAGTCTATGTCTATAATCAAAGTTCTGTCCAAAGAAGTAGGGGTTGTGGCAGGGTTTCATTACACTGACCACCCCATCCTCTTTCACACAGTGACATCACCTGACTTCTGAAGCACTCAATGACTTCATTTTTTTTTCTACCTGAATGATTTCTCTTTCCAGCCTCTTTTTTTTTGCTTCTTCCTTCTCTCCTGACCTCGTTATGTTGGAATCTGGGATGCCACAGGCTCAGGGCTAGATCCTCTCCTCGCTATCAACACTCACCTCCTTATTCGATCTCTTGGCCTTAAATAGTGTCTATATCCTGACAAGTCTCCAGTGTTAATTTCCAGCTGAGGTCTCTTCCCTCAACTTCAGACTCACTGACC
Source organism: Marmota monax (assembly GCF_021218885.2). NCBI lineage: Eukaryota > Metazoa > Chordata > Mammalia > Rodentia > Sciuridae > Marmota > Marmota monax. Next base: position 4,109,751 of record NW_026692881.1, read on the forward strand.
AGTAATCTACTCAGCATCCTCACTTGAGCTTCTCACCCTCCCTAGATCCACACCTAGAAAGTCTTCTTTCTACCTATTCTTTCTGTCACCTTCTACCTCTCAGTTGATGGCAAATCTTTCCTTCTAGTTACTTACGGAAAGCAACCTTGGAGTCCTCTTGACCTCTCACGTACATGTTCTGTCAGGGAAAGCTGTTGGCGCTACCTTCAGAACATACCTGGGGATCAACACTTCCCACTGTTTCTCATTGTCCCTCTGGGCGAGCCATCAACCTCTCCATTGAGGTTACACCATTAACTTCAGAACCGCTTCTGGCTCTGCCCCTCCTGCACAGATTTCAACACTATATCCAAAATGATTCTGGAAACCCTAAGTCATATCATGTCACTCTTTACAAACCCTTCAATGACAGAATTTCACTCACGTTAACGCCAGTGTCCTTATGAGAATGTCTCTGGTGGAGCCTCAGTGAACTCTGGACCTGATGTCCTCGTGCTCCGTGGCTCCCTTTACTTCTGTCCCCTCCAGGCCACACGCAGCCTCCTGCTAGTCTTTGTACTGGCCGTCCTTCAGTTTTCCTCCAGTTATCTGCCTACTTGGTTCTTTACCTCCTTCTAGTTTTTACTCAGTGGTTACTTTCTAAATGTGGCCTGCTTAGAACATTCTATTTTAAATCACAGGCTGTACCCACCCTACACACCACCCTTCCTCAGCAGCCACTCCTGATCCCTCACAACTTGTTCAACTTTTCCTTTTTAAACACAGAGATTGTTCCCTTCCAATTGCTATTTTTCACTTATTTATTATGTTTATTTTTTATTTCCCTTCAACCTTCTTTCTTACTAGAACATATGGTTCATATGGAATTTTTAAAAATATTCTTTTAAAAAATTTTTTAATTGATTTTATTTTTTAAATACATGACAGCAGAATGCATGACAATTCTTATTACACATATAGAGCACAATTTTTCATATCTCTGTATATAAAGTATGTTCACACCAATTCATGTCTTCATACATGTACTTTGGATACTGATGTCCATCACATTCCACCATCATTGCTAACCCCCTGTCCCCTCCCATACCCTCCCAACCCTCTGTCCTATCTAGACTTCATCTATTCCTCCCATGCTCCTCCTTCCTACCCCACTATGAGTCAGTCACCTTATATCAGAGAAAACATTCAGCATTTGTCTTTTTGAGTTTGGCAACTTCACTTAGCATTATCTTCTCCAACTGCATCCATTTACCTGCAAATGCCATGATTTTATTCTCTTTTATTGCTGAGTAATATTCCATTGTGTATATATGCCACATATTTTTTTTATCCATTCCTCTACTGAAGGGCATCTAGGTTGGTTCCACAGTTTAGCTATTGTGAATTATGCTGCTATAAACATTGATGTGGCTGTGTCCCTGTAGAATGCTGTTTTTAAGTCCTTTGGGTGTAGACCAAGGAGAGGGATAGCTGGGTCAAATGGTGGTTCCATTCCCAGTTTTCAAATGAATCTTTGAAATTCCAGATTGGCTGCACCAATTTGCAGTCCCACCAGCCATGTGTGAGTGTACCTTTTCCCCTACATCCTCCCCAACACTTATTGTTGTTTGTCTTCATAGTAGCTGCTATTCTGACTGGAATGAGATGATATCTTAGAGTAGTTTTGATTTGCAATTCTCTAATTGCTACAGATGATGAACATTTTTTCATATATTTGTTGATTGATTGTATATCCTCTTCTGAGAAGTGTCTGTTCATGTCCTTGGCCCATTTATTGATTGGGTTATTTGGTTTTTTTGGTGCTTAGCTTTTTGAGTTCTTTATATACCCTACAGATTAGAGCTCTATCTGATGTGTGAGGAGTACAAATTTGCTCCCAGGATGTAGGCTCTCTATTCACCTCACAGATTGTTCCTTTTGCTGAGAAGAAACTTTTTAGTTTGAGTCCATCCCATTTATTGATTCTTGGTTTCAATTTTTGCACTATAGGAGTCTTATTAGGGAAGTTGGGGCCTAATCCCACATGATGAAGGTTAGGGCCTACTTTTTCTTCTATTAGACTCAGAGTCTCTGGTTTAATTCCTAGGTCCTTGATCCACTTTGGGTTGAGTTTAGTGCATGGTGAGAGATATGGGTTTAATTTCATTTTGTTTCATATGGATTTCCAGTTTTCCCAGCACCATTTGTTAAAGAGGCTGTCTTTTCTCCAATGCATGTTTTTGGTGCCTTTGTCTAATATAAGATAATTGTAATTTTGTGGGTTAGTCTCTGTGTCCTCTATTCTTACCATTGGTCTACCAGTCTGTTTTGGTGCCAATACCATGCTGTTTTTGTTACTATCGTTCTGTAGTATAGTTTAAGGTCTGGTATAGAGATGCCACCTGTTTCCCTCTTCTTGCTAAGGATTGCTTTAGCTATTCTGGATCTCTTATTTTTCCAAATGAATTTCATAATTGCTTTTTCTATTTCTATGAGGAATGCCATTGGGATTTTGATCAGAACTGCATTAAATCTGTATAGTGCTTTTGGTAGTATGGTCATTTTGATAATATTAATTCTGCCTATCCAAGAGCAAGATAGATCTTTCCAACTTCTAAAGTCTTCTTTTATTTCTTTCTTTATGGTTTTCATTGTATAGATCTTTCACTTCTTTCATTAAGTTGATTCCCGGGATTTTTATTAATTTTGTTCATGGTTACCTCACAAGTGCATTGAGAAGGGTCTGGAAAATGGCCGGGGGTGGGGTGGGGTGGGGTGGGGGTGATACTCAATATACTTGTTGAATGAATGAACCCATGAATTTTATACCATATATATATATTTGTATATATGGCTTTGAAATTCTAGACAATTCATAGTTTTAGTCTGTAATGAGTGGCCTGTGGATCCTTAACTCACCTTTTGGTTATACTTATCTCTGCAATGTATTTTGTCATATTGTACCACAGATTTAGATGGGATTTTAAAAATAACATTGTAATTAAAAAAAAAAAAAGATAATTTCTCAGAGGTAAAGAGATCCTCAAATATATTTTGGGGAGAGCAAGACTGTGAGGGACTTACACCACTCCTTGGTCCTTTTAGTAATTCCTGGGCATATCATTCTCCACATTAAACATATGCTATTTCAGCTCTGACATGCTAGGTTCAGTCTATTTGAGATAAGTTACTCTATTGCTGAGATATGCCATTTGAGTAAGCCACCTGGAGTCACAGCAATCGTCTTTGCTGGCATTATCAATGCCATAGAAATGCTGTTTTTATCACATTCTTCTTTGCAAAGACTTGTAAGCATCCTTCCCCTTGGAATGCAGAATTAAGTATCTTGCTCTTTCTTCACAAGAACACTATAAGGTCTTTGGGGGCTGAAGTGATCATATCCATGTATTTCACAATAATGAATTAGATCAGGAAATAATATTAATTCCAACTCTTCCCTTCTCTATGAATAAGGTGAGTATTGGTGTTTAAGTGGAAATTCTTGCATGACTTAGCACACTTAGTGGGCACTCCTTGGAGAATTTCAAACATTAAGCAGTGTTACAACACGGGACCTGAACAAAGTACTTCAGACTCTTTACAATTTCCCTATGGACAGAAACCAATTCTCTGCTTAAAAGGGAATATCTAATATTTAGGTTGTAAGACAGTCAGTAGTACTTTTAATTATTTTTAACTCTTTGGCAACAGGAAGATGATTGATCCTGATACACCTCCTCTGTACTAAAATTTTCTCTAGCACTTTGCACATTATTGCAGGAACGAAAGACAAAAAAAAAATGCATTGGTAGTGGCTCTGAAATAAAATGAAAGGAGAAAGTTTTAGTCAGTTTTTTTTTTTTTAACTGCTTGACCAAAAGACCTGACGGAACAATTAGAAAAGTTTATTCAGGGCTCATAGCTTCAGAGGTCTCAATTCATAGATGGCTGACTCCATTTCTCTGTGCCTGTGGTGGTGAGGCCTAACATGATGGTAGAAGGGTATTGGAGAAAAGCAGCTCAGGATGTGAACAATTGGGAAAGGGAGACGGGGGCGGGGGGGGGGGACAGAAAGAGAAGGCACTCCACTCCACTCTCCAGGGACAAAATATATACTCCAAAGACATGCCCTCAATTACCCACCTCCTCCATCCACACCCTACCTGCCTGCAGTAACTACCCAGTTAATCCATTCAAGTGGGTCAATGCACTTATTAGTTAAGGTTCTCATAATCCAATCATTTCACCTCTTTCTTTATTTCCTTTATTTTTATGTGGTGCTAAGGATCGAACCCAGTGCCTTACACGTGCAAGGTGAGTGCTCTACCACTGAGCCACAACCCCAGCACTTCTTTCACCTCTTTTCTGCATTGTCTCATGCATGAGCTTTTCAGGGACACCTAATATTTAAATCATAAGAGTCAGAGAGAAAAGAACAAGCCCTTTCTGAACTCACATTTTGGTTTTCCTCTGAAAACAGTTTTGTGAGTTCTAACAATTCTCTCAAGACTGGAAGATAACGATTTCATTGTAGATGTAACAGCCTTAATTAGTAAACTTGACAAGAAAATACTTATCTCTTTATATTGAATGACAGGAAAACACAGCTTAGGGAATTTGTCACTTATGATTGAACAGAATCACATTTTAGTCTTACATATTTGTCTCAACCTGATTAGTTCATGGGCAGGTTTTTATTTGGCTTCCTGGATCATGAATATTCTGAATTCTTAGTTTTTCTTATCAGCAAAGAAAAGCAATTTACAACACGGGACCTGAACAAACAAAGTACTTCAGACTCTTTACAGTTTTCCTATTACAGAAACTAATTCTCTGCTTAAAAGGGAAACTTACTTTTTTTTCATATATTTCTTGATCAAAGAGAGGCAGTTTTATTATTTTACTTCCTAATTTTCTTAAAGAAAAGACTTGTACTTTTAAATTATACAGTGTTACGCCCAAGACATATTTTCTATCTATATTGGCTCATAAAAGAATCATTTACTGAAACAACTATCTCTTCTAATATATATAAATATATATACGTATATATACATATATATGTATACATACATATAGTCTAGCATTTCTCCATTATAAATATTACACACATGCCAAGAACCAGTTCATCCTCTGCAAGTGAGATGTCACATCCTCTAAGGATAAGAGGTATCTGCTATAGGAAATTTACCAAAATTCTGTTCTGATTTTCTCTGAGCATCTTTGTCATTAATTTTGTGTTAATTTTCAAGAATCTTATAAACAAATAGTGTAGCTTCTATCTTTTTCCTTATAGAGGTTTGAAAAATGCCTCTTTTGGACTCTTACAGGATGTGATTGAATTAATTTTGGAACACTAAACATTATTATCAATATTATTTTTTCCAGAGGAAACACTGTCTCCTTTGAAAATGGATTAGAAGTACTGATGACTTTGTATCAGAACTGGACGAACCTTCCCTACAATGGTTTTTCCATTCCCTGGGGAGCTGGAGGAAGGAGAGTGCTTGAGGACAATGAACATGGATACCTTTACGTATTTTCTGAGAGAGGGAAGAAGGCAGAGAGAGAGAGAGAGAGAGAGAGAGAGAGAGAGAGAGAGAGAGAGAGAGAAGAGAGAGGGAGGGAGAGAGAGAGGAGAGAAGAGAAGAGAAGAGAGAGGGAGGGAGGGAGAGAGAAAGAGAGAGAGAGAGAGAGAGAGAGAGAGAGGAGATTGTCATTATATGTTTGCAGACTAGTAATATAAATCTAGATGGATAAATGAGTGAACGAATGAATGAACGAATGAGTAAAAAAGCAGCAAAGCAAAAATTGGATTCCTTGTACATTTTACTGGGCTGGAAGTTTAGTCCCCAAGAACAAAGAAAGAGGTCACCATGACAGGCAGTGCCTGATTCTGTCCAGGCCACTGCCATGCTTCTATTAAGGTCTACATCTTTTGCTAAAAATTTAGGACTTCTTATGGGAGTATTAGTGTATGTATGTGTGTTCTTCACCCACAAATCCAAAATGATTCCAGAGATGTAATACTACACAAAGAACTAGGAGTTAGTGGAATGCTAGGATCAGTCAATCCAAATTCCAGATACTCGTTATTGTATTTTCTAGTCATATTTTGTTTTTTTTAGGGTGATTATGCTAAATCAATGTGGATGCAAATTCCCTTGTCCCAGCACATGGAGTTATATTCTCATTTAAATCCCCTCTGTATATTTACAACATCTTTGTGAGTGGTATTGCATTTTAAAACTTTTAAGCAGTTTTATTATGGTATTCTTGATTTATAGTAGACTGTGCATCTATAAAGTATAGTAATTGTTAAGTTGCATACAGATATTACCCATTAAACCATTAGCTAATCATTTAACAATCAAGATAATGATAATATCCATCTGTGTTAGCAAGCTTTTCATCATGGTAACCAAAATACCCTACAAGCACAATTTAGAGAAGGAAAGATTTATTTTGGCTCATAGTTTCAGAGGTCTGAGTCCATGGTCCACAGACACCATTGTGCAAGCATCATGGCGGAAAGGTATGGTAGAAGAAGGCTGTTCAGCTCATGGCAGCTGGGTAGCAATGTTTTGCTGAGAAATCTTTTTTTTTTTTTTTTTTGGTACTGGGGATCAAACCCCAGGATGTTCTATGACTCAGCTACTTTCCCCAGACTTTTTATTTTATTTTATTTTTTAAGGTCTCCATAAGTTGCTGAGGTTGGCCTTGAACTTGCAGTCTTCCACAGCTTGCTGAGTTGCTGAGATTACATATGTGTACCACCTCACCCTGCAAAAATCTTAATCTTGATGAAGCCTAGTTTATCATATATTTTTTAAATGTGGACTGTGTTTAATCTAAGAAATCATCACCTAACTCAAATTCATAAAAATTTTCCTTTATTTTCCAGCAGAATTTTTATAGTTGTAGGTTTTTCTACATTATGATTTGTGAAAATTTTTGAGTTAATTTTGGCACCAGGTGGGATGTATGGATTTATCTTCTCACTTTCTGTCTGTCCGTCTCTCTGGGCACATGAACAGCCAAATTTTCTAATTGTTCCTTTTCATCTTGGACAAAAATCATGTAATTATATGTGTGTGGGTCTATTTCTAGACTCATTGTTATGTTCAGTTGGTATATTTGTCTAACTTTGTTCTTTTCACAGTCTTTTGGGGCTAGTTTGTGTCCTTTCTATTTCCTTATGAATTTTAAAAATAGTTTGTCAATTTGTATTTTTAAATAGCTTGCTGGAACTTTGGGAATATCTTGAATCTATAGATTCATTTAGAACTAATCGACATCTTAAGAATATTGAATATTCCCTTCCAAGGAATAGTATCTCTTCATTATTTAGGTTTTAATTTTCTTTCAGCCACATTTTGTAGTTTTCAGTGAATATACTTAATAGATACATTGTAAAACTTATCACAAATTATTTCATATTTTTATATGATATCACAGATTATTTTAATGTTACCTTCAATTTACAATTGTTTGATCTTGGTTATAAAATAGCAGCAATTTTTATAATAGTTTTTTATCATACAATGCTATTAACTCACTTGTTAGTTCTAGGAGCTTTTCTGCAGATTCCATGGGATTTTCTTCATAAACCATAATGTTGCTTGCAAATAAAGACAATTATACTGCTTACTTTCCAATCAAAGTGACTTTGATGTACGTTTCTTGATCTATTGCACTACTTGGAGCCTGCTGTATATAATGTTGAATAGTTGAGTTTACAAATGGAGACAGTATTAATTGTTTCTTACCAATTTGGGTGCCTTTATTTATTTTTATTACCTGATACACTGGCTGAAAATTCCAACACTATGTTGAGTAAGGGTGATGAGAACTGACATCTTCACCTTGTTCACAATCTCTCAATCTTAAGTATATAACTAGTAGATTTTAATATATTCCTTGTCCTATTTTAAAAAGTTCTTATCCTACTTTGCTCAGTTTTTTTTTAAAATTAGGGATGGATGCCAATTCTTGTCAACTGCTTTTTATGTATTTATTAGGTTTATTTAGAAGTTATTATGGGAAATTACATTGATTGATGTTAAATATAAACATGCTTTGCATTCTTCGGATAAATCTCACTTTGCTGTAATTATTTCTGTGTGTATACCATTGTAGTTTATTTGCTCAAAATTTTGTTAATAATTATGCATATCGCATGTATGCATATTATATCTAAATGTTTTCGTTGTAATGTCTTACCTGATTTTGGAATCAGAGTAATGTTGACATTATAGGATGCATTAGAAAGTGTTCCCTTTCCTTTAATCTCTTGAAAAGTTTGTGTGCGATTTTTGTGATTTCTTCTGTGAAGAAGGAAGAAGTCATCAGTGCTTGGGGATTTTGTTTGTGTGAAGGTGTTTCTTATTCTCTAAAGTTCAATTTCCCTAATAAATATAGACATTTTCAAATGTTCCATTTCTTCTTCATGAGCTTTGGTAGCTTGCATCTTTCTAGAAAACTCTTTCATCCACATCATTGGATTCATTGATATTAACTTGTCCATATATTCCTTTATTATCTATATAATATGTATAGAATCTGAGTGATGTCCTCATTTTCTTCTGAGACTGTAACCAGTGTCTTTCTCCCTGTTTTCTGCAAGCCTGTTTAGCTAGAGGATAATCAATTCTACTGACTTTCTCAAGGAAGCTTTGAGAGTTTTTTTCTTATATTGTTTTTCAATTATTTCATTGATTTCACTCTAGTTTTTATTGCTTTATTTCTTTTGTTTACTTTGCCTTTGATTTGTTTTGATCTTTTTTTTTAAGATAGAAGTTGTGGTCATTGAAAAGGAAAATTTTCTTTTTAAAAATATCAGTGTTCAGCAATCCACTGCTCTTCCTATGTCCCCTTCAATATGGCCTGAGTGCATCCTAGTCCCTTTATTAAAATAATAAATTTTATTGTCAATAGTTAAGGTTGACTCCAAGATCTCATGGGATCCAAATAGTGAAAAGGTAACTAAAGTGAGGCAAACTAACATATCTATCATCTTACAGTTATCCCTTTTTTGTTTGGTTTTGTGACAAGAGCATCTAAAATCTATTCATTCAGCATGAATCCCAGAAACAGAACAATTCTATCCCCTGAAGTCCTAAGCTTGTGTTGTAGGTCTCTAGACTTGTTCAGCCTACATTTTTTTAGCTTGATTTTTTACAAATATTTATTTTTTAGGTGTAGATGGACATAACACAATGCCTTTATTCTTATGTGGTGCTGAGGATTGAACCGGTCCCTCCCTGCTAGGTGAGCGCTCTACCACTGAGCCTCAATCCCAGCCCCCAGCCTACATTTTTGATACTTTGTATTTTTTGACCTTTGCCCTTCCATTTCTACTCTAGCCCCACCCCTGAAAGGTACTGTTTTGTTCTCTATCTGCATATTTGAATTTTTTTTAGAGTCCACATATAAGGGAAATCATACAACATTTTTCTTTCAGTGTTGGGCTTATTTTACTCAGCATAATATCCTACAGCCTTATCCATGTTGTGGCAAATAGCAAAAGCTCATACTTTTTTAAGGATGAATAGTATACCATTGTATATACATACCACAGTTTTTTAAATCCATTTATCTTTTAATGGAACTTAGGATTTTTCCCACATCTCAGCTCTTGTGAATAATGCTGCAATAAACATGACAGTGCAGATGTCTTTATGAGGATTAGGGTTAGGGTAAGTTGATTTTATTTCTTTTGGATGCAAGTTAGGAAGAGGGATAGCTGGATCACATGGTGTTTCTATTTTTTATTTCTTTGGACACTTTCATATTTTCCAATTACAGCTATATTTTGATATGTTGTGTTTCATCACCATTTAATTTAACATATTAACATCCAATTTCAATTTCTTCTTTGACCTATTACTTGTTTAGAAGCACAATTCAGCAACAGAATTAAATGCATATGAGGAAAAAAAAAACACAACAGAGTTTGTTTTGGAGCCCATGTTAGCATGGACACTCAGCAGAAATCGCTTAGAAAAAAGAATAAAGTGCTGTTTGTTCTAATAGTGATGGACACTAATGAAATTATTTACAGAAAGAATTTCACCATAAAGTGAGAAAATACAGACACAGGTAAGAGTTTCTAAGCTCTAAGATAAGCACTAGTTAATACTAAAGATAGAACACATATTACTAAATAATTTAAATAAACAGACTTGAAAATATGCAGAACAAGAGAGGCAGTCCTGGGGAACTCCATTTCTCTGGAAGGGGAGGTGAACTGAAAGGGAGAGGAATGGGAGACGGTGGGTTGATAGGGAGGAAGCAGGTGGAGGAAATGGACAATTCTGTGCAAAAAAAAGGAGGATCAAGGAATCTGGAGACACTCTATCCTTCTCCATTCATGATTCCATCCCCAAAGAAATCTCCCTCTCTATACCAAAAAAGAAGGACTCTCTCAAACTAAGAAACCTGGTAGATCATTCAGAAATTTTGATCTTCCTCTGCCAATTGCTGATGTAGAAAACTAGCAGATATTTTCAAATTAAAAAAAGTGAAAGGCGTGCATAATTTATACCAAACAAGCATAAATAGAAAGTAGAAAGTGAGAACAAACATTATTAAGTTAATGAAAACACTTCTGCAAAATGAAAGAGGAAAATAATAATGCAATACTCTAACAGGAATTAGATACTATTAAAAAAAGCATTTGTAGATGTTAAGGAACAACTTTATTCTAAATTCAAAACATTAAGTCAAAATTAAAAATCAAGAAGAAAAATAAACCAAAAATGTTTAAAAAGATGGAATGACAATTGATCATATTATGGAAAAACTTTAAAGAAAAAGAATAATCTAAGAAATGAAGACAAAATGATAAGTTCCCAAAGAATAGTGGACTGAAATAATAACAGAAAAAAGGAGTAAATGTCATTAAAGAAGACATTAAAAGGATCAGAAAAAAATTATATAAATGCAAGATATGCAAAGAAGACCCAAAATAGCTATTATTGAAATCTCTGCATAAGAAAGAAAATATGAAATTAGTTAATATTTAGACTAAAATTCTATAAATAAAAATGATTTGTATCTGTACATCAAAAAATTACACTGTAGGTTTGGAAAATTGACTAGAAATGGCCAACTAATATATATCCTGGTGAAACTTTTGGACATTAAAAAGTATAGGCACTCTGGGCAGCTAGACAAAAAAAAAACTTACATTGACAAAGTTGGCGTCAGACTGTTTTCTCATTACGTACAAAGCAAGAACAACTAGGAGGAACATTTTCAAGAAACACAAAGAAAGAAAGTGGTATCCGGACACACCATTCTACAAGTTTCGGAACTATGAAAACAATTTTAAATATTCAAACTCAGGGAATACTGTCTTGAGAGCCTTCCTAAAGACTCTATGAGAGATGAGCTTCCTGTTATGGTTTAGATGTGGTGTCCCCCAAAAGCTCACATGTGAGACAATGCATATGGATTCAAAGGAGAAATGATTGTGTTGTGAGAGTCTTATCCCAATCAGTGAATTAATCCCCTGATAGGGATTAACTGAGTGGTAACTGAAGTGATACAGTGTGATTGGAGGAGGTGGGAATTAGCTCATGGCTTTGCTGTATATATTTGTATCTGGAGAATGGGTTCTTTCTCTCTGCTTTCCAGTCACCACGTGAGCTGCTTTCCTCTGCCACACTCTTCCACCATGATGTTCTGCATTACCTGGAGCTCCAAGGAATGGAGCCAGCCTTTATGGACTAAGACCTCTGAAAGTGTCAGCCCTAAACAAACCTCTCCTCCTCTACAGTTGTCATTTAGTCACAGCAGCATAAAAAGCTAACTAAAACACTTCCCTTGTATGGAAAGTGATGGAGTGGGGGCGACTTTAGCAAGAGGTAACGTGAGCACAGTTGCACCATGTGTCCCCTGCTGTCGCCTGCCCCAAGGTCTGCTTCGCCTGGCCAGCACCCAGATCCAAGTTAGGAAATGCAGCCCAAACAGGCAGACTTAAGACCAACCAGGAAGAGGTGTTTTGTACAAAATAATTGTTGTCTGTGTGGGAACTGCTCAATCTTAAAAAGCAAATAGAAAATATATTGTTTATTTCAATAGAAAAATATGTTCTTCATGAATTCTTCCCCAGCTGTGGTTGCTTAAAGCAACAGACAGCAATGAAAGGCTAAAGAGTGCAGAAGGCTGCAGACTGCCCATGAAAACCTGCAGAGAAGAATTTATAAATTTGATACACACATGCAGGAGCAGACTGTCTAGCACCAGGGAAAGAACAAAGAATGTGAGAAGTTCTAATTGTTTCCAGCAACCTCCTCATAGATGTTTACCTCTCTGCTGGTTAATAAAGTAGGTGTTCTGTACCCTTCTGCATTAAATTTGTGGGGGGAATTGCTCTTTGAGTTTCACAAACCCTTTAGATTCACATGGCATCCTTGGACGGTAATAGAAAATGGACATCCCTGAATGGTTTTAAGGATTTGCTACCTCAGTTTACATTCCCTGTGAGATCAACCTTTGCTATACGAAGCATGTCCTCATACTAGCAGCATTGGCATCATTTGGGAGCTTGCTAGAAATACGAATCTATCTGAATTTCTAAAGCATGTCTTAAATTTCAATATGCATCCATTTTATCTGGGGATCTTATATAAAAACAGATTTTGTTCAGAAGTCTAGGGTGGTACGTGAGAGTCTGCATTTCTAATAATCTCAAGTGCTGCTAGTCACATCAGATCATAAAGCTCAACTCCTTTCCACAGTATCTGATGAAGGGCCCTTTCTGATATCCCCTGGTAAACCAGTGTCTTGTGTTTCCCTGAAAAATTGTAACATGAGTAGTGAGATCCTAAGGCGAAAGAATCTTATATTAACCTCATGAGGGACCAGGATGAGGTTTTTGTCTACTGTGGCTACTCTAGACTGGATTTCCCTTTTCTGGTATTCTGAGGGAGTCCCATAGGGTTATTTATCACATTCGTTGAGAGATGTCTAGAAGTTTTCAATGATTTCTTATTCACTGCATAGATTCAAGACAGGGCTGGCTTTTGATGTGTAGGCGAGTTTACTTTGCAAGACATCAGTAGGAGTATAATCAAGTGAAATCCAATGAACAACAACAAAAAAAGTGCTACTTGGTCTTGATCATTTATCATAATCACATGAGGGCTTTAAAAAAATGCAGGTTTGTAGGCTTTACCCCAGAGATATTGAATCAGGATGGGGGTAGGCAAAGTGTTCCCGCATTTTAAAATCTCTGTGAGTGACTCATGCAAGCCATTTGAGAACAGGGCTCTGTGAAAATGATTACCACAGAGTTGTATAATCTGGTTGTTCAAGGTCAAAAAGAAAAGATGAGAATGGATAATAAGAGCACAGAAAATAAAAATCACCAAATTAACAAGTTTGGTCTAATGGAGAAATATAGAACTGAACACTCAGTAATTACAAAAAGTACTTTTTTTTCAAATGTACATGTAATAATTATCAAAATTGTCCATGTACTAGTATATTAATCAAGCCTCCACAGATTTAAAAGAAACAATATATTATATATAATTATAACCATAATTATATATGATTATATTATATATGAATTATCTTATTGATGTAATTATACGGTTTCAACAATGTAAACATTCTCACTAAAGCAACCCTGTATGTGCAGACGTTCAAAATACACACTTCTAAGTGCTGCACGGGTTAAAGACAAAATCATAATGTATATTGAACAATAGTTAGAGTGAAAAATAATAAAATTCAACTATTGAAGTTTGTGGGATGCTGAGAAATGTTAATTGAAGGAAAACTTAGAAGTTTAAATACTTATTTTAGGAAAGAAAAAATTTGAAAGTCTGTTAACCAAGTACCCAATTTAGTAAATCTAATGCTAAATAATAGAATAAAACAAAAAAACCCCACAACAATAAAAAATATAATGCAAAGTTGGATTTTTGAAAATATCACTTAAAAATTATTAAGAAAGACTGAATAAAGGGAGAAGGAAAAAAGCAATACTAAAAAGAAAAAGAAACTATACATAAGCATAAAACACAGATTAAAAAGTAATACCATAATACATAAATGGTTCATTTCTATAAACTCAAAAATCAAAACTATATTACCAGAAAATATAATTTATCAAAATGGAGCCAAGAAGACATGAATATCAACAAAATTAAACTGGTGGCAGAACAAAACAAAACAAAAAACTCTTTGTTCAAAGAATAAAAACAAAAACAACAATGACAACAATAACAATAAAGGGACCAAGACAGTTTACATTTGAATTTTGCCAAACATTGAAGTAACAGACAATTCTAATAGTATATAAACTGCACTAGAGAATATGATCTTATCATAATAACAAAAGCACATGAGGACAATATAAGAAAGAAAAATAAAAGCCAAACACACTCATAGACATAGAGGCAAAAAAGGATTTGTTACATGAATCCACAGTATGCCAAAAAGATAATATAATGTATCTTGCCTGACATGAATTATTCCAGGAAAGTATGGATGATTTAATATAAACATCTATTACTGCTTTACTATTTTTCACATTACTGTATTCATCTTTAAAGAATGAAAAGATAAAAACACATCAAGAGATACAGAAAATATATTCATAATATTCACATATGTTCAGTAATAAAAATTCCTAGAAGAATAGTAATAAAAGGAAGCTTCCTGAATCTAATAAAGAGTGTTGGTCAACAACTGGTTCCATATTATGTATTCATGGAGAAAATCTAGGATAATTCTCTTTAAAGTCCAAAATGATTTAATGTTATTCTTGTTCTGGAGGTCCTATCCAGAGCAGCAAGATAAGAAAAGAAGTAAAATTTTTAAAATTAGAAGAAAACAGTCATTATTTACATATGATATGAATGTAAATATAGCAAACACTAAAGATTCTATGGGTAAATATTTATAAATAAGAGTTACTTGAAATTTTGCCAAATAAATCCTAGACCCCAAATTAAAATTTACTTTTATGTGCCAGCTATGAAGAATAGAAAATATTATTATCATTATCTTTAAAATTGGATTTAACAAGAGCAAGCAAAAATGTCATGGACCAAGGAATATATTTAACAAAAAATATGTAAGGCCAAGAAAATTGAAAAACTTATTAAAAGAACATTTAAATTAAGGAGAAGTAAACCAAGTTCATGGAAAGAAAGACTCAACATTTTAAAATGTTGATAGGATCCCCAACGGCCCAAAGGTTCTTTTTTAATTTGATTTATAATCCTAAGGGTACTTTTTCTTAGAATCTGATAAGCTGATTCTAAAATTTATTAAGATAATGTCAAGTAGTGCCGAGAGGAAAACAAAATATTTTGATGGAAAATGCTCAATTATATCATAACTTATTATAAAGTGATAAATATTATTAGTTGAGATAGAAAACTAAACCAATTGAACAGAACTTACAGTCCAGAAACAGAAAAACTTGAAGTATAGTAGAGGCATTATGGTAGACTTTTTTAAAAAGATAGCTATTAACAATTGTGTTGGGATAGGTGGTTGAATATATATGGAAAATGAAATTACATTCATATATTACACATCCATTAAAATCATTTCTACATAGACTTTATACTTTATTCAAAAAGGAAATGGTTTTAAAAAGGGAAGGTTTTAAACATTCTCATAATATGAGAAAAATACTTCTATAACTGAGGAAAGAAGGCATTCTTAATCAAAACACAAAGTATAAACTTATTTAAATTGATTCTAATAAAATTAGGAGACCTGTCTGTAAGGAGACCATAAAGAAAGAGAAAAGATAAGGTATAAATAAGCTCAGAGAAATTATTTTCCATAGATATAACTAGTAAAATATCATTTTCTAGAATATGTAAAGGATTCCTAAACTCAATAAGAATCAGACAAAGAAGTCCTTAAAACAGTGGGCAAAAAAACATGAATATTTATATTATGGGGAAGGATGCAAGTGACCAATAAACATGAAAATGTACCCAAACTCATTAGTATCAAGAAAATACATATTAAATACAATGTAAGATAATTTATATCTTCCTAAGTGACAAAAGTTAATGTGAAATGACACAAAATATTGAAAAGAATGTGAAACAACATTAGTTCTTATAAACAACTGGAGAGAGGTTGATTTGGTAAAACCATTTTGGAAACTAATTTGACATTATTTAGTCAAACTGACAATGAACCATTCTGTATGCCATGTATATTCTCTAAAATACTTTTGTGAATATGCAAGAGGAGCCCCTGTATGAGAATATAACACAGTTGTGTTATCTGTAATGTAGGAAAACTGGAAATGTTAATTAAAAGAAAATGTGTTAAGATCAACAAAAACTTTAATAAGTCAACAGTGAGAAATAAAGGTTGATGAATTTCAAAAGAAAAAGAATGAAAGACTCGAGAAATCATTTTGAACAATACAACTTTAAAATTTTTTTAGTTGTAGATGAACATAATATCTTTATTTTAGTTATTTGTTCTTATATGGTGCTGAGGATTGAACCCAGTGTCTCACGCATATGAGGCAAGCCCTCCACCACTGAGCTACATACCCCAGCCCAACTTTGTTAATTATAAAAAAGATACGTGTTAATTACAAAAAAGATACGTTGTTTTTTATAATTAACACGTATCTTTTTTGTAATGCTAGTTATACTACATATATATTAAAACTACATTGAAAGACAAAGGAGTGTTTAAAAAAATTCATAAATATGATTACTGTGGGTGGGAGAGAAGGAAATAATTGTAGATTGTTCTACAAAAAAAACTTCAAAAATATTGGGACATTTCTATTACTTAAATTGAGTGGGGAGTTTGTGAGTATTTGATGAAGTTTTTATATCTTACCTATGCTAAATTATTTCAATGTATCAATATATTTGAAAATAAAATATTTAAAATGAATGACAGTTAAAATATTCTTCTAGGTATAAAAATAGTTGCTCCAAAACTAATGTAAAATTTTTCCTAATTCCAAGGCGTGTAGAATGAGTTAGAGTATAATGTTCTTGTCCTGACCTAGAAAATAAATCCTCTGCACATCTATAGTCAAGGCCTTCAACAATCCACATTTAGTTAAATTCAGTAGAGAGATTTCTTATCTTTTCTGAACTCTGAGTTAAAATTTTCCTTCCTAATTTATTTCCTGAGACATTTTCTTTTTTAGATAAATTTCATTAGGTATATTTAAAGTATATAATGTGATGCTATGAGATACATATAAATAATAAAATTATTACTATAGTGAAGCAAAGAAACATATCTACTTCATTTTTACCTCTAATTCATATTCACATAGTTCTTCTGTTTTCCTTATCATTTCAAGAGACTGTTGACTTCCTGTACCACAGTCATGGAAAACAGAAATCATACTAGGTATTTCAGTAGGGAGAATGTAATAGAGAGAACTGGTTACACAGGTGTTTAGAAAAGCAAAAAGGGAACATGGAAATGGTACCCGCAGAAACCAACCAACAATGAGAAACACATGAGAGACGTTGGCATATTAAGAACTGGAATATCAAAGAGGGTCTTTGCAAATGTGGGGCTCAGGCTCACAGTGTAGAGATACCATATGGCTGGAGACAGAAGTGCAGAGATCCCTGGAAGAGCCTCCTCTTCACAGAATCTAAAAGGAAACAGCTGGCCAAAAAGACATTTCCAAGTTTGTAGCTCTAGCATCATAAGCCAAGTATCCGAAGGTAGGTTTGAGGCAGTGAAAACACAGCTGACTTTAGGTTTCAGGTGCTGAGAACCCTGGGGCTCAAGCCTGGATCCATTTCTGTTCCCTGTCTATACTCTCTCTTTATCATGCTTTCTAGATCAGATAAAATCAGACAATCCCCATATGTGTTTCTCCAGCTTTCACTTGAGCTCCAGACTTGCATATCCATCTACACAGCTTGACAGCTCTAATTGAATTCCCCCAAATCAACTGCAAACTCAATATTTGCAAACTGGAATTCTTCCAGTTCCATATCTGTTTCCCTTTGGTCTTCCTCCTCTTAGTTCATATCAACACCATTCACACAGTTGTTCAGGCAAAAATCCAAGGCATGACTCTTACAATCTTCCTTGTATCACTCCAGATCCCAATAAACCCATTAAAATTCAGAAGATTTAACTTTCAAAACATGCTCAGATTCTTCAATTTTACCTAATCTGCATGGCCATGACTGCAATGTGAATAGATTTACACATGGACCACAAAAACAGTCTTTGGATGACTCTCCCTCCTTCTGTTCTTCACCCCTTGAGCTCACTCCTCACATAATAGCCTTGGTGATCTTTTAAAGACATAAATTATATCATGGCACTCCCCCATCTAAAATCCTCCAAGGATTTCCATTAACAGCATGAGAAGGCCTCTAAGACTGCAGTAGGACCCTGCCTCCCCCTGCTACCAAATCTCACATTGTTCTTCCAGCTTGCAGGTAGGTGTACAGCCACACAGGCCAAGGATGCTCTGCTAGAGGTCCCACACATGGCTGGCTCCCATTGTCTTTCAGATCTGAGCTTAAATATCACTTCTTCACGGAGGTCTTTCCTTAACATTCATGTAGCCACATTGCCTTCCAGTTATAGTCTATCATTGCATACTATTTACTATCTTCACATTAATACTTTTTTTGATTTTTTTTACTTGTTTGGTAGAAAGACTTTAACATCTGTTTTCAGACCCCGTCTTTAAATCAGTGTCTCCAGGAGCTATAATTTGTCTAGCTCACATGGTGTCTGGTAAATATTTGTTAGATTAACAAGGGCTATGAGAGCAGTAAAGCTTTCAACTATTTCCATTCTCATGAACTCAGTAAAAAATAAAATAACACGTGGAAGGAATCTTATGACATGGTAAAATGTTCAGTTTTCTCAAGATGCGGATGGTATGAAAAGTTCTCTTACTCCTAGAAAGTAGCTTAGTAACATTTGTTCTGCAAATAGTACGTCAAGAACACCACCCCCACCAGTCTCCCAGCTCCCAGTTAGGCATTACAACTTCTAACTCCTGATGGTCACCCTCTCCAACCAGAATGCTGGTGAGCACCAGTCCACTGGAGCAAGTTACCTCACTGCCTCTGGACTGAAAGTTCATGGTTTTCATTTGAAAGTTCATGATTTTCATTTGATTACAAGAATCCATAGAGATCCTACTGCTAATGGTCACTTTTTAATTTTTAATGTCTTTCTCCCATTGTGATCTAGAATGTGATTTAGAGGATAGACTTGTAAGTTCAAAAGTTTCAGGTTTAAATCAAATTTTCCCTACACACTCTCTTGGAATCTCTGAGTTTTAGTTCCCTCATTTGTAATGTGCCAAATCTAATATTTATATCATAGACTGTTTGTGAAGATTAAAAGAAATAAAATATGTAAAGTGTCTAAAAGTGTCTGGTACAAAATAGGAGTGAAATTGCTAGTTATGTAAAACTAATCTCATGATGTTTAGACTCTAGGAGTAATCTGTCAACACTAATGCACTTTATTTCTTTCCCTTTATTTTCACAGGGTGGGAAAACTTTTTTTTTTTTCTGTCTTTAGTATCTTCTTTTTCCTCTCCAGAAGCTGCCTTGTGCTTTTGCCTTCCTTGTTCTTGACCAGAGAGGCTGTATAGGTCACATTACAGCCCCTTGTTCTCCGGTTGGAGCCAATGTGCACCATTGACAGGGGTAGGGAGGGCAGGCTTCCCACAGCTCTCCCCCTACAGGGCTGCAGCTGCAGAGCTGGGAGGTACCTGTCCCTCAACCTCAGGTATCAGTCTGATAGTAGACCCTCTCCAGGGTACGCCTTCTGCCTCTGGGTTGCTCCGGTTGCTCCCTCCTCTCACTCCTGCTCCTTTGTAAAGGAAGTCAGTTCATTCCAGGTACTCTTACTCCAGGTACTGTTGTTTCCGTGTGGTCTCACTACATCCTGCTCATACTCCTGTCTCTTCATGGAGTACTCTTTGGGTTATTCTAATTTGGGCATATCAACTATTTCTTCCAAAACTGATTCAAATAGTGTGATCTCAGATCTAATTTCACATTCTGTCTGTTCAGCATGTGTGCGTGCACACACACATACACCACACACAAGTCACATGTTTGTTTCTGTTATTGTCTTCTGGTCAGCAAAGGCCACTGAGTCTCTTACTGTCTCACTCTAGATGTATCCATTTGACCTACTACTGTCACTCACCAACTCCTTTGTCCTACTATAGTCTGTTAGAGTCTGTAAACAAGTCAGGATGGCTCCTGGCATTTTGCCAGAGAAATGTTAGAGTCTGTAAACAAGTCTGGATGGTGCCTGGCAAAATGCCAGAGGGAGTGGTTTGTGAAGTAACACCAGCGACCCATTAAGTGTGGAAATTCCTTATTGGTTGACTGATGTATCTAGTTTATGCTAATTAGATAAGCTGTGTGGAATGTATAAATACTGCTCCTGTCCTGCAATAAACGGCTCCCACTCCTGCTGTATCAACGTACTCAAGTTGTTCGTCACCCCCCGGTTATTTTGCTGCAGCCGGACTGCAGCAATAGTCATCTGTCAACTGTGGTCCAGGACACTCTCTGCCATTGACACTCTCATGTAGAGCTGTGACTTTCTGCTCTCCAATGGTTTCCAGTTTACTATTTGATATGAGGTTCTAATCTGAGCAGCCAGTTCTAGTATCATTAGATGATACTAATGCTGTGGTTCTCTGTCAAATATAGAATGAGTTGTCAGCTATTTTCTCAACTGAAATACTCCCTGTCTTAGTCTATATCCTGTGACTATAACAAAATACCTGAGACTGGATAATTTGTAAAGAAAAGATACTTGTTTAGGTCATAGTTTGGGAGGTAAAAGATCCACAATTGGGTGGGTTCCAATAACTTGGCCTCTGATGAGGGTCTCAGGGTGGATGGTATCATGGGAGTGAATGTGAGAGTAATCCCATGTTGAGACAAGGAGCCAGAGAGTGAGTTGGGGTCAGGATCATTCTCTTACAGCAACTCCCTTTTGAAGGAACTTCCCAGGGCTCCACAAGCCCTACCTAACTCCTTCCAAGGACAGTTCCCCAGTAAACTAACCACCATCTATGAGGCCCCACCTCTTAAAGGTCCCATGACCTCCCCACACCACAATATTGATGACTCAGCTTCTATCACATGAACTCTTGGGGAACATGCTTGAATCATACTAAACCAGACTCCCCTAAACTCTACTTTCTTCCTCAGAGCACTCCTGCCAGGGAGGGAGCAAAGACGGTGCTCATTTCCTAGCTGCTTGCACAGTAGCCATGTCTGTAGCGCCCTTGGGGCTGCACAGCAGCTGGATCAGCAGAGTCAGGAGTGATGGAAAGGTGATCCGGCTTCCTTGAGTAGACAGACAGCAGTGTCTAACAAGGCCAGGTATTTAGTGGTAAGGTCCTCTGGATGCTCTTGTTTAACAAGTCCCCAACCCACACAGAGGCAGATCTAAAACTTTGGCAGAAAGCATTATTCATTGTTTCTTATGGGCCAAATGCTCTCATTTTTTTTTTAATATTTGAAAAAAATGTTCAAAAGACTTTCAAGAGATTGTCTTATGACCAAGTCATATTTCTAACTTCTCAAACACATGATAGAAAGGTGAAATCTCTGTTTCCTGGTTTGACCTTCTTTCTGGCTTCCCTTAACTCTCAAGTCTAAACTTTATACACTTCCCCTAAACTCCATTAGCCACGGCCACACACAGCTGCCTCCCATTTCCAGGCTTACCCACCATGGCATGGCGCGGAAGGAAGGAGTGTTGTGAGTTATTACATCTTTTTTTTTTTTTTTTTTTAAAAAAAAGCTCTGCTGTTGATAGGAATGCTACACTTGAAAAGCTGAGAAATACAGTGGACCAATGGGACCATTTGGCCTGGCCTTTATGGACAATTTGGAGAAATAAGAATGGGCTCAGACAATGGTGAGTGGCCTCTGAGCTGGTGACCCAGTGATGTCCCAAGGCTTTCCATTGAATAGTGTATGTCTGTGTGGAGAGGATCCTTTGATAAACTGCTGCTGGATTCTTCCTCCTCTCCCATCCCACTTAAGACTGTCAGAAAACTGAATAAAGTTCTAAATAAACTATTTTAAAATATTACCTGTAACATAAAACTAGGACATTTAGAAAATATTTGGGTCACAAAGCAAAGGCAGGATCCAGATGTCCTCAAGTGATAGTAAAAAATGGACTGAAATTTGCAAGAAAAAAAAAACCACCTTCAAAACATCAGTTGCAGACACAGAGACTCACAGTCACAGATGCACAAAAACAATAACTTTTGACAGCAAGACCAAATCTGGTGGGAATTTCCACTAACCACAAAGCAAAGAAAGCTATTTTGAAAAATTCCCACCCGAGTTTGGCCTCGGGATGTGACTACTTGATAAAAGATAAGAAGGTCCTTATCCTACCTGCACTGTCAGCCTCTTTACTCTTATTCTGATTTTGAATAAACTTGGAAACATCTTAGTAGTCACTGTCAAAATTCCTGCAAAGAGACTGACTCTACGTGGTCAAATCGCCAAAAATCATTGCCTCCTCCGTCCATCTTTCCACATCAGTAGCCATAAACTCAGATGGCTCCAGGGTCTAGGCAGGGTCTGTTGCATGAAGAGTAGAGTTCAAGGAGGTGAGAACTGGAATGAGAGGAAGATGCTGAAAAATTGATTAGTCTTGCCTAAGCCTGGCAACTGCTATTCAATTCCAGTTGACACCATCTTTGAATTGTCAGATACCATTGTCAAATAGTCTCTTCTTTTTAGTTTATGTCAAACTTCTTGATTATTAAATATTGGCAGGAAATTCAGTTTCTTTCTGGTTTTTTTTTATTGTGGTAAATTATACATAGCCTAAAATTTACCATCTTAACCAGTGTACAGTTGAGTAGTGTTCAACAAATTCACATGGCATCTATACTCTACTTTCTCTTTCTATGAGTTTGACTACTCTAGATATCTCAAATAAGTGGAAATCATACAGTATTTGTCTTTTTTTTGTGACTGGCTTATTTCACTTAGCAAAATGTCTTCAAAGTACATTCATGTTGTAGCATGTTTTCAGAATTTCTTTCCTATTTAAGGCGGAAAAATCTTTCATCGTATGTATATTTCACATTCTTTTGTAGTCATTCATCTGTCTGTGGATACTGGGGATGCTGCTACTTTTTGGCTGTTATAAATAATACTGCTACAAACATGGGTATACATATTTACACAAATTCTTGTTTTTATTCTTTTTTAATATTTATGTTTTAGTTGCAGTTGTACACAACACCTTTATTTTATGTATTCATTTTTATGTGGTGCTGAGGATCGAACCCAAGGCCTTGCATGTGCTAGGCGAGCGGAGCGCTCTACTGCTGAGCCACAACCCCAGCCCAAATCCTTGCTTTTATTCTTTGTATGATTTACTCAGAAGTGGAATTGCCAGGTCTTATGGCAATTTTGTGTTTTTTTTTTTTTTTTTTTTTTTTTTTTGAGGAATTGCCATATTGTTTTCCACAGCAGCTGAACCATTTTACATTTCCACGGCAGTGCACAAGGGTTTTAGTTTTTCCACATCCTCAACAACACTTGTGATTTTTTGGGTTTGTTTGTTTTTACAATAGTTATCCTGAGGGATGTGAGGTGGTATCTCACTGTGGTTTATTTGCTTGTTCCTAATGATTAGTGATGTTGAGCACTTCTTCATGGGCTTATTGACCATCTGTGGAGATGATGGGATCTTCTTTGGAAAAATGTCTATCCAAGTCCTTTGACCATGTTTATTTAATTGGGTTAACTTTTGTTTTAGATGTTGAGCTGGAAGAGTTGTTATATGTTTCAGATATCAATTTCTTATTGGATATAAAATTTACAAAGATTTTCTCATATGGGTTGTCTTTTCACACTATTAGTAGCATTTTTGATGCACACAAGTTTTTAATTTTTATAAAGTCCAGTTAATCTGTTTTGATACTTTGTTGCTTGTGCTTTTTGTGTCTATCCAAGAAATCTGTGCCGTGAAGTTTTCCTCCACATTCTCTTCTAAGTTCATATATATATACTTTTACATTTGTGTCTTTGATCAATTTTGAATTAATTCTTTCGGATGTAAGTTATAAGTATGTGGACTCCAGTTTTCTCAGCAACATGTCAAAAAGATTGTCCTTTTTTTCCATTGAATGGTCTTAAAACTCTGGTTGAATGTATCTGACCATATATGTAAGGGTTTATTTCTAGGCTTTCTATTTTACTACATTGGTCTTTCCATCTGGCTCTGTGTCCATACTGCACTCTTTTGGTTACTGTAGTGCTCTGGTATGGATGTGGTTTGTCTCCTAAAGGTTCGTGTTCTGGAAGCTTGGTCCCTGGTGTGGTGGTGTTGGAAGAGGGTAGGTCCTTTAAAAGGTGCAGTCTAACAGAACTTAGACTATTGGAGGCACTGCCTTTGGAAGGCATTAAAGTAGTTCTCATGAGACTCTGAGCTGATTCATGTGAGATTGAGTTGTTATAAAGTGAGTCCAATTCCTGAATTACTCTCCATGCTCTATCTGGTATTGTGATTTTTTTTTTTTTCCTACAGAACATATTCCCAGCATTTGATCCCATTCACCATGTATCATTTAGAGCTCACCCAGTGCTGGCATCATGTCCTTAATCCTCCACAATTGTGAGTTAAATTAACCTCTTTTCTTTATAAGTCACCAATTTCAGGCATTTGTGTTATAGTAACAGAAAATTGTCAATACATGTAACTTTGTAGTAATGTTTGAAATCACAAAGAGCAAGACTTCCAATTTTGTGATTTTGGGGAGGATGTTTTCATTATTTAGTCCCTTGAAATTCTGTAAGAATTTTAGAATGGACTTATTTTTTATTTCTGCCAAAAAATAATCTTTGGGATTTTGATAGGGATTGCATTGAATCTGTAGACTATTATGGGTAGTATGCACATCTTAATGATATTATCAGTTTCTTTTTAAAGCACTGAAAAGGCCAAACAAAACCCATCTATTATAGTTGTGACTTCTTTTCATCAGTCATTCAGTGAAAGCAAATTTTAGACCACAGTCTTTGTAGAAAGAGGTGTTAGAAATGTCTACAGTAACATTTTTGTATACTGAAAGATGATAGCCCTCAATTATTTGTTGTTAAAATTACCTGAAAAGCATGAGAAATCTAATAAACAAACATAATACTCTTGGAAAGTGAGAATTGAATAAAAGCTACATCCATCAACCTGGTCTCCAAATTATAGTTCAGAGAGACAAATTTTCCTTCTCTTAGCACAAAGCAGATTAAGTCGATCTATGTACCCTATCAATAGACATAACAACAAACCTAAATACAAAGATCAGAAAGTGGAGAGTAATCAGTTCAATAAGTAATTTCCCCAGAAGTAAGAATACTAGAAGTATGATCAAAGAGATAATAGAAGAAAAGTTTCCCAAATTAAAGAAAAAATTTACATTTTAAAGAATCATCAGGATCTTTGAAAAGTCAGCCCCACCTTTAAAGGAAAAAAAAAAACCACAACTCTTAAAATTCTAGTATCTATCTAGAAAATGTGAGTAAATTTTTATACAGAAACAAAGCTGAGGCTCCATGATTGTATTCTACATTGATAAAATCCAGAATGCAATAAAATATGCTCTGTGGAGGATTGAAGGTGGAATGTTATTTACCCAAGAAGTTTGAACCAAACCAAGTTCTCAGACAATAGGAAACAAAGCAGAAAGACTATTTCAAATAAAAAGGATTTAAAAAATCTTATCTACCTCTCTAATCTATGTCCGTAAACTTCTTCAAAGTTTTTGAATAATTTCATGAAAAAATTCTTGCAGACATACTCCAGTGAAGTTGAAGCTGAAGCATAAGTAATAGCTCAAAAATGGATACATCATAGAATAGAAGTATTGGAGGAATTTCTGATTTGACCCCAAGCCAGCATGTTAGCAAGAGGAATTATCACACAGTCACAGGGGACGCCGAGGGAAATGGGCTCAGTGTCCTGTGGGATCTCGTGGAGTTCTCCAGTGAAATCATGGTGTGCTGCTTTACGTGATGCTTGTTTGAGAAAACCTGGGGTCCTGCTTTTGATACTGCAGACTAAGCCAGAGAGGGAAGTATGGATGACTCCTCCATCTAGAATCAAGGCTGGCTCTTACTTCGAAGTATCTAAGAAAAAAAATATACAGGAAAAAAATAGTGCTTATTTGAGTACCTCTCATACAATATGCTAAGTGAGGTTGAATGTTAATTAAATTGAAAAAAAAGAGAAACATTTGTATAAGAAAACATCCACAAGAGGTGATTATGCAGAGTGGGAGAAAACTGACTTGTCAGCTCTCCTTGGGGAATAACCTGAGGCTGATTGCAGCTCATTATAGGTTTAAAGTCCTAAAGGGAATGCTGAAGAAGGGATATGATCCCAAGCAGCAAAACAGAAATAAATGGTGTAGAAACAGAGAAAGAATGGGTCAATTTTATTGTGAGCTGGTGAAGTCACATCTGAATCTATGATTGTGGAGCCAGCAGTTCCAGTGAGACCAGGGTTACAGTGAGACCACTAGTAAGACAACAAGCCTCCCTTACATCAGAGGTCTGACCAGGTGGTTAGGGAATCTGCAGTGGGGCTAAGACTCCTGTAAATGGCAGTGAGCAGTCATTTCTAATTTGAAGAATAGCAAGATGTAGGGACTGGCTGATAGATGGATCATTGCAGGAAGCAACAGTTTTGGTTTCCAACTAAAAACTAGGTATTGGAGGTTATTAAAGATTTTAAAGAGAAAAGGCTTATTTCTAAATTTTCATGTCAACATGCATTTTTCAAAGATGTATGTGTTCTGCCGAGCAAAGGTACTATAACAGAGAATTAGAAGCTGCTTTTGCTAAAAGCATTGACATTTTAGTGGGCCTGCAGAGGCCCAATAGGTAAGTAAAATCAGGATAAAGCTTGGCATTTCTGCCTTCATTTTGAATCTGTCTTCTTTATTACCTTAAACTTTGGGTCAGGATTCTGCTCTCAACTCTTTACATAGGCACGTTAATCTGCCCCCTTCCAGGCTAAAGATACCAAGATAGGAGTAAATAAGATATTTTCAAGATTTGCAGGAACAGGCAGCTGCCAGCTTTTGCAAAGTCCTATTCCAGACCCCCTGGAGCAGTGCCTAGAAGTCTCCAGGCATTGCCCTACACCTTCTAGGAACAGCAGAGCCTTGCAGGCAGATCATCATGATGAGGCTTCCTCCCCAGACCCCAGAAGGAGTGATTGGCTCATGGGGGCTGAATTGTCCCCTTCTAGGATCTCAGTTCTAATAAATAAACATAAGCAGCAAATGCAGATTGCCTCCTCAAGTGATAAAGACATCTCTGGAGCCACCTCACAGAAGCAGAAGAGAGAAATGATTAGACCATAATTTGTCCAAGACTGCTTAGTTATGCCTACCTCTCGCTTCCTGCCCTAATTTTTCCTCTCTTTAAACCTAAAGCTCATGTCAGTAATCCTGAAGGCAGGATTAAGATACTTGATTTCACTTGCCTTCCCAATATGGTCACACTGATTAAAGTTTCTTTCTTGCTTTTCACTATTTTTTAGTTTGGTTTTTTTGGTAGGGTGAAGGACAAGACCTGACTTGTTGAGACACCCAGAGTCAGGCTTCTGACCTAGGACCCCAGTAACAGTATCATTTCCCCACAGTGTTGAACATGCTATGCCCCCTCCTGATGTATCTGCCAAGGCCTTCATACTGGACTTGGGTTTAGACCAAGCAGGCCTTGAGAAGTACTGGCAGGAATCTGATTTGGAAAAAAAATGTACTCATGCCTTTACTGCTGTCAAATTTCTTTGACATTTTGGCCTGGAGAATGAAAGAACAAAATTTCATTTTGATCCTCAGACCTCAAACTATAACAACACTCCAAGATGAAGGAATTTCTCATTTAATAGTATGTTGTTGAAACATTCCCTGGGTCATTTGTGGCTATTTCAATGAAAGTTTTGCCTGTCTCTGCTGGGCAGTTAGCATGTTCAGATTATTCCAGTAGAGTACAATTTTTAACCTAAAAACTAAATCAAGGAATTCTGGGACAAGAACAGGTTCTTGCTATCCAGGCTTTTAAGTCAAATGTGCTTGATTCCTTGGGATTTGATTTTGGAATTACCCGTGCTTTTAACCCCTCCATGCATGATCAAAATAGGAAATGTTCACGAGTAAGGTAGGATGCATGTGGTTGTGTTGGTGTAGAACTTAAGTGAACTGACATGCCATGTATATGCTAAGTAATGTCAGTAGATTTTTAAAAATATTTTATTTATTTTTTTAAAATTGATTTTATTTTTTAAATATATGACAGTAAAATGCATTATAATTCTTATTACACATATAGAACACATTTTTTCATATCTCTGTTTGTATATAAAGTATGTTCACACCAATTCATGTCTTCATACCTGTACTTTGGATACTGATGTCTATCACATTCCACCATTATTGCTAACCCCCTGCCCCCTTCCTTCCCCTCCCACCCCTCTGCCCTATCTAGTTGTAGTTGGACACATACCTTTATTTATTTATTTTTATGTGGTTCTAAGGATCGAACCCAAGGCCTTGAACATGCTACTCTCGCATATGCTCTACTGCTGAGCCACAACGCCAGCCCTGTCAGTATTTTGTTTGGGAAGAATTACTTAGTCAGAGAGCAGCACGATAGCTCCTAGAAGGTGTTGAGTGCTTTATACAAGCTAGGTTGTTTATTGGTATATTCTCAAAACAATCCACTTAGAGAAAATGCAGTAGGTTAAGAACTTATGTGAAGTTATGTGGCTAGAGTGTGCATTTGAACCCAGCTTTGCTCCACAAGTTCCATACTATCCAGAAAACCTAGTGGCTTTAATAGTTAAGACTCACAGTTCTAGGTTAAACCTTGTTTTGGAGGCTGCTGATTACATTGACCATTCCTTTTCCACCTCACATCTCCAAACCCAATACCTTTACCCCTGATTCAGGTGACTACCTGTAGGAAGAACTCTGGCACAGGGCCATAGTAAGAGGACATGATAATTTTGATTTTATTACTTCTCTTCAGGCTTGTGGCTTAGTGCTATTTTCCATTCATCAAGGTAATGATAGCCCTTCTGAATTAAACATGATTTTCCTTCTTAAGAAAAAAAGCTCAAAGGAAACATCAGAGTTAATTAGAGAAAGTGATATTGTAGCTGCTGACAGAAAGAAGCCCATCAAAAGCAATGTTAAGGGGGTTCCCACATCATCAAAGCAGAGCCATTCTGTTGCAAATTGCTTTCTCTTTCAGCTTTGTAGGGCAGGGGGTGTTCTGGGATCTTGATGGGCTGCAGTTCTGCCTGGGAAGTCCAGGTAAAAGCTGTGACACAAACAAAGACTTCACCAGTGGTAAAGAGAAGACCAGGCGTCTTGGAGGAAAAGACCCTGAAATTAAGATGTCCCCTCCCTGTGATTTTAAACTCCACAAAGTTTAGTTGAGAAGCCTCTCATTGTATGAAGTCTTTGTCCAAACAGCGTCCAATAGAATGTGTATTCTCTAAAGTGGGCAGAAGTCCTTAGTGTCTTGGGCTTCCAATACAAATTCACCAAAGCACTATATGCAAAAAGTTCTGTATCGGAAACCTCAACGCTTTTGGATGCTTTGACAAGGTCTATTTCTTGAAAATCAAAATAATTGGAAAGATTGAAATCTAAAGTGTGTGTGTGTGTATGTGAGTGTGTGTGTGTGTGTGTTTGTACGCGTGTGCATGTGTTTGAAATGGATGGAGTCCTTGGTACTAGATGAACAACATTCTACTCTTGCTTGGGGCCTGCAACATTCACTCTCAGTTTGCTTCAGGTCTCTCATAGTGTTCTGAGGTTGGCTTCTTTCTCTAACTGCCAGATCCTCCCTTTCCTTCCCAGCTGCTGAAACTCTGACAAGAGCAGTCTGTTTCTTCCCTCCCTCTGAAGCACTGTGATGCTTGCTGAGTTCTACTCCTATTGCTCCTCCGACAAGTGCTTCTGCTACAGCAACTTATGGTGTCCAGTCACCAAAGCTACTGATATCTTTTAGATCTGTCTCCTTTTGGCTTTCTATCAGAAGTCCTACTGTGACCACATGCTGCTCCCTGATCAATCCCTCAATTTCATTTCCCAATACATCCCTGCTTTTTCTACGGTTCAAGCTCTCTTCGACAACCTTCCAACAATTTTTCTTTATTTGTTTTCTTTGACTGCTTTATTTTTATTTTTCAGAAACTTTCTTTGAATCATTTTCAAAATAAAGTCCATATTACAATTATTTTTATATGTATCTTATAATAAATGGATAGACAAACATTTTCTGTAAAGGGCCAGATAGGCAATATTTTAGTCTTTGGGGGCCATATGACTTCTGTCCTGACTACTAATCTCTGGCATTGTACCACAAAAACACCCAAAGATAATATATAAATGAATGGACATCACTGTGTACTAATAAACCAAATTAGTGTGGTGGCCACATTTGGCCCATTGGTCATAGTTTGCTGACCCTAGTTTTAACATACAATTCTCCCATTCTTCTGTTTCCCCTATGAAATTTATTTGTTGAAGAATTTGTATCACATGTCCTGTGGTTTCCAACATTCTGGATTTTTCTGAGTGTATGTTCCTCTGTTCTCTGTATTTCTTGTACATTTGTAGTGCATCAAAAGATATAATCCAACTCAGTTTTCACTTTGTTGACTATCTGATTCAAAGAGGTGCTGTGCATCTCTTTCAAGTTGTACTTAATAAGAAGTTGACTCTCCTTTCAGGATTTTGGCAGCTACTGATAATTATTGCTAGATCTATTATTTTGTTAGGCCTTTGCAAGATGATGCTTTTATAATGATATCCTTCCTTCTTTACCTACTAGCTAGATATTTTCATAAAGAAAACATTTCTCTCATCAACTATTTTCTTATCCAGAAATATATTTTGCACAGGAAAGACAGGATAAGTGTTTGATTATTTTCTTTTATTTGCCAGTTTTCAAAATAATGAGTTGGTTTCCTGCTATCCTCCAAAACTGACTGATGGGTGAATTGTTTTTCTTAGTATAACTTTGGACTCATTGATTAAAGAATTTTTGACGTGTTTCAATCCATTGAATTTCTGGTGCTACTTTCAGTTCCTGTAAATTTCTTCAAGGTGTCTTTTCGATCCTTTTGGCAACTCCTCAGTGGGTTTTTAAATAGTCTTTGCTTTCAGGTATTAAATGATGTTCAGCTAGGAGTGGTGGCACATGCCTGTAATCCCAGTGGTTTAGGAGGCTGAAGCAGTAGGATGGCAAGTTCAGGGCCAGCCTCAGCAACTTGGTGATGTCCTAAGCAAAAGAGTGAGACCCTGTCTCAAAATTTAAAAAATTAAAAAGAGTTTGGGATATGTGGCTCAGTGGTTAAATGCCCCTAGGTTCAATGGTACCAAAAAAAAAAAAAAAGATGTTAGATGTTCAGGTCATCTTATCCATTTCTTGTTCTAATGAATCAATGAGATCTGATTCTTTTTAATGGGGAATGCTATTTAGAGACCAATATTGATTTATAGCAATATGAAGGCCAGATTTGTTCTACTGACCATAGTTTGGATTTCTCACCAGTGATTTCTAAGAATTCCTAACTCCCCATACATTTTTTTTAAAAGAGTATGTTACTAAGCTTTTTGAAATTTTGCCAGTCTGATTGAGAAATGTTTTCTGTGTAGTTTTATTTTTATATCTCATTATGAAGGAGACTGAGCACCTTTTTATGTTTCAGAGACATTTATTTTCTCTGAACTGGATCTTCAAGTCTCTTGCTCATTTTTCCATGAGTTCTTTCTCCATTTCCCTCTATTTTTAGGAAGCTTTTAGAAAGTTTTAGAAAAAAATAGTAACGCTTTCATGTATGAGTTACCAATCTTCTCAATTTGTCATTTAACTTTTGGAAATCCTGATGACTATTTTCATCCTATAGTTTGTTTTCCCTTTAATGTTATTAACTGCATGAATATTTTCCATTATTGAATTTAAATTTTCTGTCCTATTTAAGAAAGTTTTCTTCACTCTTCTGTTGTGAAGGAATTTGCCCATTTTTTGTCTAGTACCTGTAAAAATTTAAAAATTATTTTAAACACTTAAGTACTTGATCCACTTGGAATATATTCTGGGCACAATCTGAGGAACATATCTAATATTATTTGTGTGATTATTCAGTTGTCCCAGTAGAATTTTTTTGGCTATTCTTGTTTGCTTGTTCTTCCAAATGTAGGTATATTATAATAAACTTAGATAGCTTCAGAAAACAATCTGACAGTACTTTTGATGCTAATGCAGTGAATTTGTAAATCAACTTTGGAAAGATCTCTATTATATCAGTTTCTCTTATGTAAGAACTTGTGGCTTTCTCATTGCACATGAGTGGTGCTTTTGATTATTTTTTTGTGGGGAGAGAGCCACATCATCAAATCTACAGTACTAGCCCTGCCTCTCCTTTGAATGCAAAATACAAAAAAGACATACAGAACCAGGAGGGGCTGATACCATTTTATGTGGATGGTTGTCCAAAGTTGTTATGAATTAGATTGTATGTTCATTGGCTGTGTGCAACTGGGGTTCCTATGCCCTGTTGTTCAGGACAGAATTATTAGAAATCTGAGGCTTCCAGCCAGATGTGGAGTAGTATCTTCAGTTTAATCATCTTCTGCACAGAGCAGGTATAGGCCCATCAGTCATGAGAAATATCTGGAGAGCTGGGTAACCCCTGGAAAATACTAGTTGGTAGAATTCCACTTTCAGCTGTCAATCAGGTTTAAGCAAACTAAAAGCAGAAGGCTGAGCTTGCGAAAACTATCTCAAAATGACAGGCATCAGTCAGTCTTTGCAACATTTAATGTAATCCTTTAAAACTGACAGTGGCACAGAAAAAGAAATATAGCAGAGAGACTCCTTTGCTGTGAATCAGAACACCTTGTGCTCCCTTCCTCTCCCTTGTTCCCTGTGGTGAGATTGGAACTTTAAATGGAACCTTAATAATGGAACAATCTCCAGGTTTATCGATTTTCTTCAATACGTTCCTTAACTTACTCAGGCATGTTTTTGTTTCCCAGCATAAAGCAGAGTCTAGTTCCTAGTGCTTGATGTTATTTGAAGTGCTGAAATGAACACAGAGGTTAGTTGGAAACTAATTCAATCAGCTGAAGTTACATGGGAAACAATATAAATACCCATTAGATGATATTTATTTACTTCATGTCAGAAAACCTAAGAACCAGCTTAAAAATCTGTGAAATAAAATTGAATTAATGTAAGAAAATAAATACTGGTATCAGGGAGAATTTAAATCACCACACAATATCAAGATCCCTAGGCTGTAGAGTAGATGTGGAGTGTTAGAATTCAGAAATAGTAACTGGAAAATTGTAGATATTTACTACTGATGCACCAAATATTCATTTCTAAGAATCCTAGTGCCCATGTTAAAAAACAAAATATAGTAATCAACTTAATTTTCTATGCAGGAGATATTGAATGGTGGGTTTGCACTATATTCAGCAAAACCTATACAAATCAGTCTTTCTAACTCATTGTTGCTCTTATCATCAAGCAAAGTCATGATGCTAAAGTTTAAAAAGTATGATTTAGGTAGTAATTCTGAGATAGAATGATCCAAACCTAGTGGTTCAGCTAAGCCCATAATTGCATTAACTTCTAAGTAATGCCTTTTATAGGGGACCAAAAGGGAAAGAGAAATTTGTCTATTTGAAAATGATGATTTTTAAATTCTTCTGAATTATAAAATCAGAATGTATTTGAAGACAGTTATTTTCAAAAGAACATATGGAATATGTTTAGTTGTTTCTAGACAACCAAAATTCTTAAAGCTTACTTCCTATGTCTTACATATGTTAATGATGACACCAAGCCCTTCTTTGACGATACGTGTTGGTGTCACATGGACAGAGCAAGCTTAAAAGTTATATGAATAGACCTGCTGCTGGCACACCAAGAAAACATCTTGTGCTGGATTCCCCATCTACAGAGTTCACAAGCTGGGGTGTAAAGTCAGAAGAACTTCCAACTTTTGAACATTACTGGCTAGACCACACTGTTCTAGTAGTTATGCATTGAAAAAAATGTGTATGTGTGTGTGTGTGTATACACACATGTACCATATATATATATATATATATATGCATATATATGCATATATTTGTATGTATAGTATGTGTATACACATTTATGTATATGTGTATGTATATGTATATATAACACATACATAATATATTTATATATTTAACATACATAAGTTTGGTGAGAGTTGCTGTGCAATGCATCCTAACCGAAATTAATAACTAACAAAGGTTTTCTGAATACAGTGATGATGCATGAACATTCAGCTTATGCTATACACTGCTTCCAAATCATAGTACTCACTCTGATTTATGAGATGAAAATAAGAATGGAAAAATATGGGCTATCGTGTGCATCACCAATGTAAAAAAGCAATTGCAATCCTTTAATGGTGTCATAGTAAGCCTCCCACTAATGAACAGAAAAAAAGTTTAAATGGTGCCTGTCACTAATACAATTCACCAGCCTTTGTTGGCTGGAATCCAAGGTTCAGAGCTGCACTTATATGGTCGCCATATACTTCCCGCGCAGCCTGACAATAAGGCTTCTCACCAGGTCAAGGGAGCCCTGGGCACTGACTTCTCTGGATCTACTTTACAGATGGCCTTTCCTCCCATCCTTCTACTGCTTTTCCTGCTCCATCAGTTTTTTTTCTCAGAGAAGTAAAAACCAAGAAGAGCACTCAATATACCTTAACCAGGATAAATAAAACCTCTTGCTATTTACTTATTTCCATAGCATCCTTTATTTCTTGGGCAAAATGTTGTTGGTTATCTATATTGCTATTGTCTTGCTGAACTGTGGGGAAAAGTATTGCTTTTGGAGTTGATGGACATATATTCAGATATCACCTCTGCCTGTTAGTTATTTAAGCACATTATATAATATCTCTAAGCCCCACTCTCTTCTCTGTAAAATAGGGACAATACTCCAAACATGATGGATGTCATAAAGTTTAAATGAAATAAATTGTGCAAAGCATGTTGTTCAAAGCTTAGCACACAGTGGAGCCTTTGTAAAAGTTTGTGTTCCTACCCTTCTCATGGTCAGATGCCAGGTGTGGGCTGTTTTAAAGACAGAACTGCTCTGAACAGTCAGAAAGCAGATGGAAGCTCAGGCTTTATATTGCTGGCTCTTCTGTCGAAGCCCCAACCTAGGCCTCAGAAAATCAACCTCCTGATACCCTGGCAGCTGAGAAGATAGAAACTCCCAGAGCTGTGGTGTCTGCTGGAGAGGTTCCCAGGGAAGTGGGGGTAATTTCCTCCAAAGGGTCTTCTAGAATTAGACAAATAGGAACATCGACCGTGATTTTAGGTTACAGAAAACTGGTAGCTTTGGCCAGGCCTTGTGGCTCAGCCATGATTCCTTTGGCTCAGGCCAGTCCTCAGAATAGTATCCAGGCTCTTAAGAGGTTATTGATCTAACCAAATTCATCAAACACCAACATGTGACCCACATGCCAAACTACTGTTTGTTGCGATATTCTTTACACCTAAATCCCTCCTTTCCAAATGTTAGCAGTTAGTATCTGTTGTGGTTTAGATGTGAGGTGTCCCCTGAAAGCTCGTGTGTGAGACAATACAAGAAATATTGAAGGTGAAATTATTGAGTTATGAGAGCCTTAACCTAATCAGTGCATCAATCTCCTGATAGGGATAAACTGAGTGGTGATGGCTGGGTCACTGGGGGCATGCCTATGGGGTATATATTTTGTCCCCGAGAGTGGAGTCTCTGTTTTCTGGTGCCATGCCCCAGCTGCTTTTCTCCACCATGCACGTCCACCATGATGTTCTGCCTCATCTCAGGCCCCCAGGGATGGAGTCGGTCATCTATCAACTGAGACCTCTGAAACTGAGCCCCCAAATGAACTTTTCTTCCTCTGATTCTTCTTGTCAGATCTTTTTGATTAAAAAAAAAGCTGACTAAAATAGCATCCATTCTCACAATCCTCAGAATCACCATTTCTTGGAGCTCCGTGGCACAATCAGTTAGCATGCAGTACTTACAAGAATCATTATTTATTGCATGTCCACTGTGTGCTGAGTACAAACATTATCTTTATCTTAGGTTTTTGAGTTTCCTCAATAGCTTGACCTGGGACTAAGGCATGCAGTTATCTCTTTTGGAATAGGAATGCAGAGACTGGAAAGAATATAATAGGAAACAAGAGAAGGTGATCCTTGGTTATGTTTTTGGTCTGATTATTGTGGTGGACAACTGGGTCTCAATCCCACTGGAGATCCTCTAGACACAATGTGCTTCAGAATTGGCTGCCCAAAACAAAGCTGTGTTCATTCCCTGGTGTCTGTTCATCACTGGACATACATTACTCCAGCTGGTACTAATTTCCTCCAGCTTCTAGGTTTGTGCATGGGCTAGAATGGCTAAGTGGACTCCTACAGGCTTCCCACAACGAAGGGTATAGGAGATCCAAGGAGACACAGATGATGCTTGGTGCAGCTCAGCTCAGGTGCCCTGTGTCTGCTCTTACTCTGTGTAACTGGTAGCTGCAGCAATGGTCAGACCAAAAAAAGTGATCTGAAAAGATGTGTGAAAAGAACATACCCAATATTTAATACAAAATGTATCCTTATAGTAATTCCACAAGGTAGATATCACCACATTGCTTCACTGACAGAGTAACTGAAGCTGAGAGAAGTGAAATAACTCACTCACAGTTGTGCAGACAAAATTTAAACAAACTCAGGTTAATTTTAAAGCTCTTGCCATGATGCCAGACTCTATACCTGCTATTTGATCCTCTAAATTCCCTCTCCAGTGTTCTACAGAGATTTCATCCAAGTTTTCTCTTCTCCACTGGCTTCTGGTTGGGGTGGCACAAGTGGAAGTACCCACAAGTGATCAGAGGGAGAGAGGAGGGTATGACCCCAGTCATTGTTTCCTTGCCTCTCTCCCTGCCAGGTTGCCTGGGGACTGGCTTTGTCCCTAGATGGAAGAGTGCATGGAAGCGCTCCACAGGATGTGTCCTCTCACACTTCTCCCTTCCTCTCAGTTCCCATGAATGATTCCCTTCCTTACCCCTTCAGTCCTGGGAAGGGAGACAATGCTATTAGTCACTTGTGATTTTTTTCCACCCTACATGTAGTATGTATAATAAAACCGCCTCAGATCATCCTAGTTTAAGTGTTTGTACCTCAATGGGACCCTAATGGATATAGTTGCCTCCCCTGAGTGAAATTTAGGCTAAGGATGATCTCAGAGCGCTTGCCTAGCATGCACAGGGACCTGGGTTTGGATCTCCAGCACTGCCAAAAAAAATTAGTACTAGTAAAGTAAGATCTAGCAGGGGGTGGTCTCAGCTAGAATGGCTGAGTGCACTCTTGAAAGCATCCCACAGCATGGGACATAGGGGGCCAGGGCAAGACACAGGAGATGCCCTATATCACCCACAGCAGACAGCAATCTCTCCAGTGGCCAAGACCCATCAGAGGCTTGGCCCAATCTGTCTACTGGTGATGCTGAGAAACATATATTATTGCTCATGGTGCCCCCTTATCTATGATCCGTGCAGGCAAACATCTTTGCATACACAATTCCTCTCACATACATTAACAATTTAACAACGATAGCTTAACCTTTGGCTATGCGTTGCTTTGATGTCTAAGCCCATTTCTGCCTTCTTTAGTTGGGGTGACATCTATTCTTTGAGGTGCTCCTGCATACAGTTAATCTCTTTAGTTCTGGATAGGTTTTGCTCATTTTATCCATGGGGGAATCAGAATATTTCCAAGTACTAGTGAGACAGAGAAGAGCCCCCATCAATTTAATTCATCAGGTGGCAATCGTGTTGCGCTGATGCTCAAATTCTCTCTTTGCTGCCCAGCACCTCTCTTCTGCAGCCCCAGGCAGCAGCAAGGGGAGAGGAGAAGTGTGCCTAGGCTTTCCCCCTGCAAATTCAAACTTCACTTTTATGCCTCTCCACTCCTCTAGGTGATGGAGAACTCACTGCATTCGTTTTGAATAAAAAAAGACCAGCTCTGGGTTTGAACAAACATGTTTTTATTCAAGGTTTAAAGCATTTCTTTTATGGCTCCCCTGCGGTGCCTCTGATTGTTTCCCTTTCCTCCTCCGAGCATGAATGATTGTTTATTAAACATAATAATAATAATAAAGTGGAGGCAGGGTCTCTTAGCTGGCATTAGTTCAGATTCCGATTTAATCTTTCCCCAGCCTCACTTCATTACAACTCTATTCGGTTGCGTATTTCATAACCAGCATGTGTCACGGTGAATGAAGTCAAGCTTCAGAATAACATGTCAGTAAGATGATTGTTCATGGAACACACAGTACCTCTAGTCTATAATTAAAAAAAGAAAGAGAAAAAAAAACAACCTGGCTCAAAAATAACCATAAGAAATTTGCTTCCCTGCATAGAACCCAGGAGCTTTGAAGTAGCAAAGTCTGCCTTCCTGTGCTAAGGCCACCAGTCCCATTGAATACCAGGATGGGGAAAAATGTTTCCTGACCTCCTAACCCAGTGATCAGGTCTCTTTTGGACCACTGAAAGGTTCAGAGGGGCATAAACCTTGATCCTTATCCTTCAAAAACACTGTGCTTAGACCAATGATATACTCTGTCTTTTATTAATGATATAAACTCAGCTCTTTCAACTACAAAGTGGGAGTGATAGTAGTTACATCTTGCAGTTGTTGTGCATGTTACACAACATGATATACTGCAAGGAGTTACCAAAATGCCTAGCCCACAGTAGGTGCTCAATGCTTAGTCGCTGTTTTTATTATCCCATTTCAAATAACATTAGCAATTGTCTGAGATATTGATTGTCTCAAAAAACTTGGTTCAGGATTGTGTGAAAAGATAAAGATTATGCCATTCAGAAGGATATAGGTCTTCATGAGCACATTGGCCCCAAAATGGAAGAAAATGCCATAAAAATGGTTGTGGGTTGTGATGGGCAAGGATGACAACTTATGTTTTGGGGGTTGGAGTCAACTCCTCCACAACATGTCTGAATAAGGACAGTGCCAGATTAGTATGTCTCATAGACAAAGATAGGAAAGAAAAAGAGGCAGGAGTCTGAACTCTGGGATTGGGTGGCTAAGGTGGAACAGGTGCAGCTGGGTTGTGGGCCTGAGGTTAAGGGTACTCAGAAGATTGGAACAGACTATCTAGGGGATGCTTTAGAAGTCCTTTGGCATAGAGTATGTAAAGTCAATTTTCCCTTATCTCCTGCAGGACAGCCTTAGGCTCATCTACTGAGTTTACAAGTTCTTTTGTGTGTTTTTGCTTTTTAGAAGAACTCAAATAGTCCCTGGGTTTCATGCAAGAGGTGTTGTAGGGGAAGACTAGTTTTGTGAAAAGGCAGCTGATCTCCGTGTTATGGAAGAAACCCATCTTCAATATCCTAGAGGCAGAGCTGAGCACTGGTTCTCAACCAAGCTCACTTGTCATAGCTGGAGGTTGGTCAAGTTTAGTTCCTAGTGAAACAGGCACCTCCTACCCTATCATCCTTGTATAAGTGGTAATATTTTGAAATGAGGTGGTCTGGGCTAGAATTTGTATATTTTTTTGTACTGAGGATTGAACTCAGGGGTACTCGACCACTGAGCCACATCTCCAGCTCTATTTTGTATTTTATTTAGAGACAGGGTCTCACTGAGTTGCTTAGCACCTCACCATTGCTGAGGTTGGTTTTGAACTCGTGATCTTCCTGCCTCAGGCTTCCGAGCCACTGGGATTACAGGCATGTGCCACCACACCCAGCTAGAATTTGTATTCTTGAGAATTTTTATTAAGTCTCATGCTCCAGTTAGCTTAAAGCCAGGAAGCCTATTCAAGGAAGAGCTAAAACCAGGAAGGGAAATACAGCAGTTATCTGTCTCATGTTATGGCCAGCTGTGAGTCCTAGCTGTTCATGCTGCAGTTAAGTCGATGGCACTCACAAAGTTCAGGTGACATGCCTGGAGCCATGACCCTCACGGCATGCAGAAAGCCTAAAGGAACAGGAAGCATAATCCAGAATTTAGATTTGGCCCACCTTTCTGACTGCATGTGAGTCTTTCAATAAACCACAATAATCCTGAATAATATCAAGTTTTTTTTTTTGAATTCTGATGCTCTGAATGCTTTATAAAGGAGATGAGATAGATTCAGTGGTCCACTTTGACCACACATCTGTGATAATCCCCAGCTAGCTATGTGGCATACAGCCATACTCCTTGTTCTGAGAGGAGTACATTCCCTGACATTTATCAGAGGCCCTAAGAATTTTGTTCTAGCCTACTGATGGCCCTAATGTCTCATAGGACCCACATTTTTCTCGAGTCAAGTTCAAAGGTACAATTTCAGTAGAACCTGTTTACGGGAATTTCACCCTTTCTCAGTAGGTTCCCACTTGGACTGCTGCTCTGCTTGGCTCTCAGCAGCCTAGGCCAGGAGACAGGACCTGAGCTTTGAAAGACATTGGACCCAGTTTTGATCTCTCTCCCTCCCTGAAAGCCTTTCTTTCCCTGTGTTCTGGTATATTACATGTCTGTGTGGCCTCATGCCTTACTGGCCATTATTCTTAATTCCTCTTCTGGGGCTTCTTCATCCTGTTGACCCTACATGTGGGTATGAAGGGCTCATCCCCCATCTCCTCTCCTCCTCATCAACATACTTTTTTGTACCCTTGCTGACCTTGTGTAGTCTGATGGTTATAAATCTGTATCCTGGTGACTCTCACTTCTTTGCTTCTCCTAGCATTTTAGACATATTCAACATATTCAAATGTAACTGTATATGTTATATTTCTGCTTCAAAGTTGCTTCAAAGTTTTCTATAACTCTACTTACCTTGAGCTGCATACTCATCCCCCCAACATGTGCAAATCCCATTCTTCCAACATCTTCTAAATTATCGCCCCAGCTCATCCTCTTGCTCAGGTCCACATAGTAAAGTAATCATTTACTTCTGTCTTTCCTCTCAAGTTGCTTATCCAATTGATGAGGAGATTTCCAGAGTCTGAACTCATTCACTAGATCCTCTGCTGTACACCCTGAGCCACAATGCCCTGTTACCTGGCCACTGGCCGTAAGCCACAGTCCTAACTTGTCTTGCTGCCTTCGGGTATTGACTCACCCTGTAGAGTAAGTCCTTCACACAGCATTCTCACTGCAGGCAGAAGGACGATCATAAATTGAACATGTGGACATGGCTGTCCCATCCAATCCTTAATATGACTCAAAGTAAATTTCAAATTCATATCAGACCCTCCAAAGCCATAAATGATTTGGTGCCTGCTTTGACTCATCTTCTCTCCAGCAATGTTAGAGTCCTCCCTATTCCTTGAGAACACTGTTATGGTTTGGATGTGAGACGTGCCCCAGAAGCTCATGTGTGAGATAATTCAAAAAGGTTTAGAGGAGAAATGATTGGGTTATGAAAGCCTTAACGTAATCAGTGAATTAATCCCATGGTTAATCTTAACCAAGAGGTGACTAGAGGTGGGTAGGGCGTGGCTGCAGCAGGTAGGTCATTGGGGGTGTGCTTTGGGGGGGGTATATATTTTGTATCTGGTGAGTGGAATCTTTGTCTGCTTCCTGACCATCATGTGAGCTGCATCCCTTGACCACACTCTTCTGCTATGATGTGCTACCTCATCTTGAGCCCCAAGGAATGAAGCTGGCCCTCTATGGGTGGAGATGAAAGTCCCAAAATAAAAATTTCCTCCTCTAAAATTTTTTGCCTGGTCTTTTGCCAGAGCAGTGAAAAAGGTGATTAAAACACACGCCAAGTATGCTTCTGCCAGCCTTGGGCCTTTGCCCTTGTTCTCCTTCCTACCAGGGTTGATCCTTCATAGTTCAGTCCCATACTTCACTGGACTGCTACTCAAATGTCCCCTCATCAGAGAGTGGCCAATAATCACATTGTCTGAAATGGTACCTCCCATTGTCTTCCATCCTCTTACTTGTTTGTTCTTCTCAGCCATGATTCCTCTCTGTGCTTGCATTGCATTTTGATCTTCACCTTTTCTAGAACACAAGCTTTGTATATTTTGTTTACAGCTAATATTATCAATGCCTAGAATAATAGCTACAAAATAGTCACTCTATACACATGGATAAGGGTACAAGGAAATTAGAGAATACTATAGTTTGGATCTTGAATGTCCCTGAAGGCCCAGGTGTAAAAGGTGTGCTCCTCAGGGTAGCACTAGGGAGAGGGGTGGAGCCATCAGGAGGTGGAACCTGGCAGGTGCTCTTCAGGTCACTGATGTCATGCCCTTGAAAAGGATTGTTGAACCATGGTCCTTTCCTGTTTCTCTATCTCTATTTTGCTTCCTGGCCATGAGGTAAGCAGGATTGCTTCGTCACATATTCCCTCCATGATGTGCTGCTACCTCTTCACAGGCCCCAAAGCACTAGGGCCATTTAATTATGGACTGGAACCTCCAAATTTGTGATTCAAACCAAATTTTGTCTGTTTACAATCTGATTGTCTTGGGTATTCGTTGTAGTAAGAAAAAGATGACTATCACAGGGAAGGGACCCTCCACCCCATGCAAAGAACATAATATTCAACAGAATTGGATTCATTTACCTTTTTCTAAAAGCAAACCAATCTTTTGGGTGAAGAGGCCTTACTGATATTCAATAAGGTCCCTGCATCTGAAATGGGTGGGCAAGGGTGGGAGAGCACGACTCTGTATCACTCTAAGCTCCTGGCAGCAGAACTGCTGTAGGTGTTAGTAAGCAACTTTGGATGATACATAGAAGGGAGTGACAGATTCTCTTCCAGCTCATTCATCCACTGAAGTCCGTGTTTACCCTCCTGACGAATCAGAAACTTAAAGGCTCTGTCATGTTCACAGTAGGGTCAATGGTCCTATAATTCATTCTCTCCTTCTCCTGCCCCATCTGTAGTTCCTGCCTCTGACTCACTGTGGCCTTTGGTCTCCTCTGTGTGTGGCCAGCCATGCCTTTGTCTCTTCCTGTCTTTCTTTTTGTTCCTCTCCTTCTTATCCTTCCTGCTTTACCCCTCAATCTCCCTCATTTTTTCCCCTTAATTTTCCCTCTTCCTCTTCTTCTTTGCTCCTCACTTCTATATCCTTGGAGCACTTTTTATATGGATCTCTTTATGTCTGTAATGTGGCTCATCATGCAATTAAATGGAAGAGACTTGTTCTATTATTAAACCCACCCTCCAAAAGCAGGCATTTTGATATTTACCTACACATTTTTCAGGGGACAAATTTCTCCAAAATTTTTCATAAGTATTTAAATAATTATAGTTGAAAATTTCTCATAATATCCAAAGAAAAATATTCAAAATACTTGCTTTCTTTGGTATCTATAAAGAAAACCGCCTGCCTATTGGAACAAACAACTTGTCAATGATTTGTATAGAATTTTTCTATTATCTTCCCTTCTACATAAAATGCTATAAAACATTTT
This sequence comes from Marmota monax, assembly GCF_021218885.2. Taxonomy (NCBI): domain Eukaryota; kingdom Metazoa; phylum Chordata; class Mammalia; order Rodentia; family Sciuridae; genus Marmota; species Marmota monax. Next base: position 4,153,255 of record NW_026692881.1, read on the forward strand.
TTGATAAAAAAAAAGAAAAGAGACTTGAGTGGGTACAGCTATCTTACTGAATGAGAAATAATTTTTCCACTATCCAATTATTTCCATTCTGCTGGTCTCGTCCAGTGTTGGGAAACAGAAAGGTAGAATATCTTTATTTCAAACTATTCTGGTAATTTAGATAATGAAAATAATTATAAGACAGGAAAAGATTTTATAAAGTAACCCTTTCCTAACTTCTATAGAAGGGCTCAAAGAAAATAAAGGAGAATTGGAATAAGTTATTACTCCCAAGTCCTATGATGAGTGCTCTGAAACATTTCTTTACCCAATTGAGTCTTAGAAATAATTCTCCAAAAAAAAAATCCCTGTAAACAGATACATGCACATAGACATATGCAAAAACGTCTACAGTTCACATCTGTGAATGGAGATGTTTGAAGGGATCATGTCATATACTTTATCCCTTGACATTGCTACTGATAGGGAAGGTCTGATTGGGAAGTCAGGCAAGGCTCAAGCAATTCTGGCCCCAGGCTGGGCCTGGCTGTAGCACAGTAGCTGTCCCTGGTGCTGAGAGGAAGTCATTAGCAATACCCAAATCCAGGCTTTACCTCCAGGGTTCCTCATGGTTAGCATTGTTGGAAGGTCGTTTCCTTCAACTTCAATTCAACAGACAGATGGAAAATCCCGTGTTAAAATTATGTGTGAGATGGAAGGCCAACAACCATGCTCAGGGGTTCCTATGTGGATGGTCCCACTTGGATAATTACACAGGTCACTTCCAAGATCATAGCTCTTCTTTGAACCTTTGGGGAACAAGATTGAAAATAGCTCTAGCCTTGCTTTCAGGAAGGTATTCAGTCATCCTATGTATAGGATTGGCTACAGGAAGAGCAAGGGAGGGGAAGGAGGCAGTTTGACAGTATCTGTGAAGAGCAATTTTAGGTGTAAGTGGTGGGATGATGTGGGGGACAAAGAAACTAGCAGTTGGCATAGCCCTATCTTCAGATATCTCCTGTGGGCCAGGCTATCATCACAGAGGGGCTTCTCTGGGTGGGCTTTCAGCATTTCAGAGAGCATCACTATCTGCTGTGCTGTGAGCCTGGAGCTATTTGGATTTCCTTGACACAGGGGTATCCATGGTCCCCTGGAATACAAATGGCTTAGTTTGGATGACCCTCTTTCTCTTTCCTGGAGTGTGAACAATGGTGACAGAGCAGCTAAATGGTGGGACTCTGTAGGATATTTCCAGCCTTTTGGGAGGAAGAGCTCATAGCTCCGGGAGATGAGGAAAAGATGGAAATAGAGTCAGAAAGATATGAAGCCAAGGAGAGGAAGAGTGAGGGGGAGAGTAACCGTTCAGGGAAGAAAGAAAAGGAGGAAAGGAGAAGACAGGAAAGGAAAGGGAAGGGAGAGTTAAAGGGAGGACAGAAAGAGAGATGAAGGAACTAGCACAGGAAAGTAAAGAGAGATCTGGGGGTCTGCTTTGGGAGGCCTCTAGTACCAGGGACAGCTGTGTCTGTGTCCCTCCCCACCAGGTTGTGACATCAGCAAGCTGGCTTGCACATAGCTCTTTCCTAAAACTGTCCGCGGCTGGCTCCAGTTACATAAGAAACTAGAATGTAGTCTATTACTCATTGATTCGTGATGCAGAGACTGGGGACTCAGACAAGCTCATAATTTATGTGACCCCAATAAAAGGCTTTGTCCTCATGAGGCTGAGCCCTAGAAGCTGTTAGAACAGTACTCTTTGTGCATATAAGAAAGGGGCTTAGTGGGGCCAGGGTTAGACATGCTGCTCTAGTTTGTAAGGCTTGTCACTGGTGAGGCTTGGGGAAAAGTCCAAAGCCAAAATAAGCTGACAGTAACAGGTAGGGCTATGAGAGTCCTGATAATTACAACTCAGTGTGAATCAGAAGCCCATTAGGTGAGGGTGGAGGGGCATAGAGCCCTAGGGAGAGGGCTCTACTCAAATCTTCCCAAGCTTACTCAATTAGGGAAACCTACCTTCAGTCCCTAAACCTTCCCAGGGTTCATTTATCTTTTAGAAGTTTTCCTTTATATCATAATATTTAAAAAAAAAAAAACTGTAGTTTGAACCAGGGATACCTGAGACCAGAGCTCATAATATCTTTGTTGAACAGGAAAGTGTCCTGTGGTGCATAAAGAGATGAACAATGTGGGGCATGAAGCATATGGGTCACCCCTGAGATTGTTTTGTGCCAGATGGATGGTACATGCCATGAAAGCAGATAGTCAGAATGGAGATTATGAGGGTGAGAGAAGGGAAACCGTAGAAACCAGAATCCAAAGTTCCAGGAAACATCAAAGAGTGCTGGCCAAGAGGAAGTAGGAGAAACACACACTCAGCCTTCCTTAAAGATGTAGGCACATCCATTGTTGCATCAGATTCACCACCTCTTTAATTCAGGATTCCTGCTACTGACTCCACTAAACCCCATTGCTCACCTCAGCTATTTACCAGAAACCTGCATTTCTCCTGCTGTCTCTTTAGGCACTGGGGGATTCCACCTGCAGATCCAGTTGGAAATGAAATTGCCTTTTCAGAGCATCAGGCATCTGTTTCCATGGAAACCTAGGGTGGGAGGGGAGGGAGGCACTAAGAAAGGCCAATAGGTGCTGCAGGCTTGGAAAGGACCTTGTAAGTATTCCTTGGTTTATTCAGTTTGCTCTCCAACTCACAATATAAATTATATACCTCATCATGCACTAATGGTTCTAACTGGGAGTCATTATGAACAGTGCCAGCAGCCTGGGGTCCAATGAGGGACAGACAATGATAAAAGTTTTCTTCCCCAGGGAGATGATGTGAGTGGGCCAGCACTACTTAATTTGGGGGTTAAGTGACACTGAGCTGTGCACAGAGGATCCAGGAACTGCCCTTGGTGAATTTGGTTGTCAGCAGACACGTGGAGTGGTTTTGGGGGAAAAGCCCATACCTAGGTTTCAAAGAGACCTGTCTTTCCTCCAAATCTCAACCATTTAGCGTCTGAGTTCTTTCAGAGAGGTCACTTACTCTCTTAGGACCTTGGGTATTTTTTATTTGTAAAGTCGTTCTATAGCAACCCAATATACAACATGATACTCAGCATTGCCTTTTTTTTTCTTTTTTAAATTTCTTCAATATCTTGTTTTGCTGTAATTCTCTGAGTTGTTTTACAAGTTTATTTTTAGGAAGGCATGGACAGTCTACTGTACTTAATAGAATTTTTTTTTTCATCTGAAGTGACAGAGACCCAGTTTTAATTAGTTATCATATTAAGGTCCCCAGGAAAATCTTTGGGGCACCTGGAATTTCAAAAATAAAAAAAAAAAAGATCCACTTTGTAATAAGATATCTTTCTTTGGTCAGAGTTTGTTCCTTAAAGTAACTGAATCTTGAAGATCTTAAAGCAATTCTGAGGCTACCTGATAACAACTCAGCAGAGGCAATGTGTGAAAAGTGGCACAAGATGAGTATTCTAGCTTAAGGATAAAATGACATTTAATGAGGGATCTTCAGGGCATTCTTAAAACCAGTGTGGGAAGTCAGGGGTGCAAATGGTCCCCAGGTCAACCAGAAACAGAGGCTTGCATGTTGCCGGAATCCTCTGTTTGTTCCTTATTTCTTTATTCCCTTCAACTACAAATTGGTTTCCTTCAGATTTGAGAAATTCAGTTGCTTATAATTACCCAGTCTACTGCCAATCCCTGGGATGACTTGCATTTGTTAGTTCCAATTTGAAAAATCTGGGGGATATTTATTAATGGCCAGTGGCTGGGCCACTTAATTGTAACCAAGAAATCTGGGTTGCCTGGCACAGATATTAATACTGAGACCTACCTTTGTGTTTATAGACATGAGGGACTTTTCACTAAGCACTAATAACAATTGGTTTCAATTCTAGACCCTTACTAAGCATGCCTGTGTTATATCCACAGCTGCACTGGACAAAAAATCCTAGTATAAAATAGAAGACCAGGATTTTAGAAAGAGAATTCAGAAAAATACTGAGAGAGGTGTCCTAAAGATTTGCATATTTTAGGAGAACTCGGTTCTTTTCTTGTGACTTTTAGTTACTTTCAAATGACCAAGTGAGTCTTCCTTCTTATCAGAACAGTTCTGTGGACCCACCAGCCGTTCCTGTTCATCCATATATCCTCCTTAGAGACTCTGCCTGACTCATAGCAAGGAAGGGCCAGGCTTACAGACCATGTTATTTCATTATATCCGGAGGTGCTGGGATCAGAGTGGACCTTGAACTGGAACTGTTCTAAATAGTAGCACTTGTCCAGCATGCTAAAGTTTCATTGCTTCATAAAAAAAGTAACTCAAGCTTAATGAACTAACATAGCCCCACACAAAATAACTTTGTATAACCAGGATTTGAGAAAAAGGACAGCTGTAGTTTGTGGACATTCCTTTAAGAACAAAGTCTTTCTACTTTGGGGCCATGACTCATGGTAAAAACTACATTTTTTATTTGTCCCTGAACAGATATATACTCAACTAAAACATAAACTTTATGAAGCAATATTTATTCTTACCGTGTTCAATGCACTGCAATATATGTTGATGTGATACATATTATTTAGTTTTATTTTTTGCCCCCAAATTCTGGTTATCATGATCTAAAATTTGAAAGCCACTCCTAGTCTAGAACACTACTTTTCACATCATTCAGTGCCAGTTCTTAGTCCTTAATCTAAAGTTCTATCCCCAAAATCTCAAGAAAGAGAATGTGCTTAGTTGTGCTCCAGTCTGGGTCTCCATTTGTCTTATTAACTATAGTTGTATACTATATATGGATGCCGGTGCTCAAACTTGTAGATCATAGGGCATATTAAGAAAGACTCTTGGAGCTAGACAGACACTTCAGATGGTTTCAGTAAATGCAGATATTGGGAACTGAGACACAGAGCCTAAGTCAGTCAAATAGTAATGGGGACCATAGCTCTAAGGTTAGAAACAGCTAGGGCCAGAGTCAAAGCCAAGGCATTTCAGTTAGACAACATGCAAGAGGAGCAGATATAGTCATATAAGAAGAAATTAGAGTGCAACCACATGGATTTTCAGGTTGTCAGGAGGCTGGTTCTGAGATTTCCCTATTAAAGTGACCAGAGTCATTTGGGATTCTGGGTTTTGATCCCATCTCTTAGTGCTTGAATAAAGCTTCTGTGGACTTCCGATTATGCAAGACAGGAGGAGGAGCTTAAAGTATTTTAACTGCAAAAATAAAGTGGGAAATTTCTCTATTTTTCTCCTAAAGTGGAAGAAGAAACTCTGAGACTAAGAGAATGTGGTAGTGCACAGCTCTATCATTACCTTGATTTACTGATGCTCAGAGTCATTCCTCTCATAGCTACATATATGTGCAGTAGTGGTGACCAGGTATGGTCAAGTCTGGTTGTCATGGCATGAGGATCCCCTGTACTAAACAATCAAAATGCCCAAATACCTATAATGATGGTGGAGAAAGTAGGGATGGAAGACCGTGTTGGTATAGTTAAGGACTGCAGCCAGAATGCAGCATATATAAGATGGAACATCATTCAACAACAACAACAACAACAAAAAAGGAATGAGTTATTGAGACATGTTAAAATATGGTAGGACCATAAATACATATTGATATGTTTACATGTGAAAGGTACCAATCTGAAAAGTCTGTATATTATATGATTTTATTTGTGTGACATTCTAGAAAAGATAAAACTCTAGGGGAGATTAGATTATAAAATTCTTAGAGTAGAACAAAAGTGGAGACACAGCATACCAGAATCTCTGGAATATAGTGAAGGCATTTCTAAGAGGAAAATTTGTAGCTTTGGGTGCTTACATTTAAAAAATAACAGAGATATCAAAGAAACAACCTAGTGATGCTTCTTAAAGTCTTAGTGAAATAATAACAAACTGAAACTAAAGCTACTAGAAGAAAAGAAAGGCTAGAGTTGAAATTAATGGAACTGAAATAACAATACAAAGGATCAATGAAACAGAGAGTTGATTCTCTGAAAAAGTAAACAAGGTTGGTAAACTCCTCATTAAACTAAAAAAGAAAGAAAAAAAGAAGACCCAAATTAATAAAATTAGAGATGAAAATGGACGCATTATTATAGACACAACTGAAATCAAGAGGATTAGTAGAAACTATTTTGAAACTTACATTGAAATGTATTAGAAAAATCTAGAATAAATGGAAAAATATTTAAACACATAAGATCACAAAAACTAAACCAAGAGGATATAGAAAATATAAGCAGACCAATAACAAGCAATGAAACTGAAGCAGTAATAAAAATCTTCCCTGAAAAAGCAAGCCCTAGTACCAGATAGATTCACAGTTGATTTTACTAGATCTTTAAAGAAGAATTAATGCTAATATTCCTCAAGTTATTTTGTGAAATTGAGATGGATGTGTTATGGTTTGAATATGATATCCCCCAATAATTCATGTATGAGACAATGCAAGAATTTTCAGAGACAAAATGATCAGATTATAGAGGTGTAGTTTAATTAGTGGATTATTCCACTGATATGGATTAACTGGGTGGTAACTATAGACATGTAGGGCGTGACTAAGGAAATGAGTCACTGGGGGCATGGCTTTGGGGTTTTATTTTGCCCAGAACTATGGAATCATCTGACCATGAATTGAACTTCTGAAACCATGAGCCAAAATAAACTTTTCCTCCTTTACATTGTTATTTTCAAACCTTTTTTTCCACATCAATGAAAAAGCTAATGAAACAGGAGGGAACACTCATCACATAAAGCCTATATCATTTGGATACCAAACAAGGTAAAGATACTTCAAGGAAAGAAAACTAAAGACCAATATTCTTGATGAACATAGATGCAAAAGCACTAAATAAAAACCAAATTCAAGGGCTGGGGAATAGCTCAGTTGGTAGAGCACTTGCCTTGCATGCACAAGGCCATGTGTTCAATCCCCAACACCAAAAAAAATTCAAAAACACATTAAAAAGGTCATATACCATGAAATGATTTCATCGCATGGGTGTAAGGATGTTGCAACATACACAAATCAGTAAATGTAATACACCACATAAATAGAATGAAATATATAAATCATATAGTGAATCTTGTTAGATGTAGAAAAAGCCTGACAAAATTCAATACCTTTTCATGATTAAAAAAAACCCCTAAAAAATCTGGAGAAAGAGGAAATCTACCTCAAAATTATAAAGGCTATATTTGACAAACCCAAAGCTAACATCATACTGAATGGGGAAAAACTAAAAACATTTGCCCTAAGATCAAAAACAAGACAATAATGTCCACTCTCTCTACTCCAATTCAATATTGTACATGAAATTTTAGCTAACGCAATTATGAAAGATAATAAATGGGATTTAAATAGGAAAGGAAGTACTCAAATAATCCCTATTTAGAGGTGATAAGATTCCATACTTAGAAGACCAAAAACCACCACCAGAAGACTTCAGTAAGAGACAAGTGAATTAAAAAAAGGAGCAAAACACAAAATCAACATACAAAAACCAAATAGCTTTTTAAACACTAATAATGGATCTGCTGAAAGAGAAATCAAGAAAAGCTTCAAAATAAAGTCAAATAAAATATCTAGTAATAAACTTAACCAAATGTTAGGGTCTGTAAACAAGTCAAGATGGGCGCCTGGCATTTTGCCAGGGGGAGTGGTTTGTGAAGTAACGCCAGCGAGCCATTAAGTGTGTAGATTCCTTATTGGTTGACTGCTGTATCTAGTTTATGTTAATTAAGATAAGCTGTGTGGAATGTATATATACCCCTCCTTTCCTACAATAAATGGCTCCCACTCCTGCTGTATCAATCTACACAAGTTGCTCGTCACCCTCCGGTTATTTTGCTGCAGCCGGACTGCGGCAACCAAAGAAGTGAAAGATTTCTACAATGAATATTATAAAACATTAAAGGAAGAAATTGAGGAAGACACTGGAAAATGGCAAGATCTCCAAAATAAATAGATAGGCAGAATTAATATTGTTAAAATGGCCATATTACCAAAAGTGATCTACAGAATCAGTATCATCCTCATCAAAATACTAATGATTTTTTTTTAACAGAACTAGGAAAAACAATTCTAAAATTCATGTGACAGGGTTGGAGATGTGGCTCAGTGGTAAAATGCTTACCTGATAAATCCCAGACCCTGGGTTCACTCCTCATTCTGCAAATAATTATCATCATCATCCTCATCATGTGGAAGAAGTAAAAATTCAGAATAGTCAGAATACCCAGAGCAATCTTGAGCAAAAAGGGCAAAGCTGGAGGCCTCACAATACCTGATTTCAAATTATTCTACAGAGCCATATTAACAAAAAGAGTATGATACTGTTATAGAAACAGACCAGAGACCGATAGAATAGAAATGTAAAGACAAACCTACACAGTCATTTGATTCTTGACAAAAGTACCAAAAACATGCGTTGGAGAAAAAACAGCCCCTGTTTTTTCAAATACTGAGAAAACTGGATATCCATATGTAGAAAATGAAGCTATATCTCTCACCCTGTAAAAAAGACAACTCAAAATGGATCAAAGATCTAAGTATAAGATCAAAAACTTTGTAGCCATTAGAAGAAAAAACTAGGGAAACACTTCAACATATAGGTGCAGGAAAGACTCCCTGCATAGGACTTCTATAACCCAGGAAGAAAGACCAAGAATCAATAAATGGAATAGGATCAAATTAAAAAGTATCTGCACAGCAAAAAAAAAAAAATAATCAAAATAGTGAAGACACAACAGAATGGGCAAAAATCTTTGTCAGTTACTCCTCCAACAGAGAATTGATATTCATAATATAAAAAGAACACAAAAAGTTCAACACTGAAAGAACAAATAACAAATAATAAAAGAGCAAGTGGATTGCATAAATACTTCTCAAAAGAACCCAAAATGGCCAACAATGATATAAAACAATATTCAACATCTTTAATATCAGGGAAATGCAAGTCAAACATATACTGAGATTTCATCTCACTGTGGTTAGAAAGGCACATCAAGAAGACAAACAATAAATGCTGGCAGGGATGTAGGGGGAAAGAAACTCCTATACACATTTAGTGGGATTGTCAATTGACACAGCTATTGTGGAAATCAGTATGGAATTTCATAAAAAATCTAAAAATAGAACTACCATATGATTCAGCTAAGCCATTCTTTGGTATTTATTAAAAGTATTCAAGTCAGCATGCTTTACAGATACGTGTATACCCATGTTATCATAGTATAATTCACAATAGCCAAGTGATGGAATCAGTCTCGTTATCATCAACAAATAAACGGATGAAGAAAATGTGGTATATATACAAAATGGAGTTTTATTCAGTTATAAAGAAGAATGAAATTATTTCATTTGTGGGAAAAAACACACGGAACTGGAAACCATAATTTTGAGCAAACTAAGTCAGACTCAGACAAGAATCATGTTTTCTCCCATATGTGGAAAACAGAGAAAAAGGGGATCCCAAGAAAGTAGAAGGATGACCATTAGGACAGATGAAGAGAACAGTAGGAAGGAGAAATGGAGGGTAGGGAAGTACTGGGGAGTAAAATTGATCGAATTGCATTTATAAATATATGAAAATGCCACAGTGAATCTCACCATTCTATACAAATAATGGGCATCATTTAAGAAAAAGAAAGAATACCTTGACCCCTTGGGAGAGCAAATGCAGAGCATTTGAGGTTGCCTTGAGAGTTTCAATTCCCATTAAACAATTATGGCATGCTTTTGACCATTTATTGCAATTTGAAATAGAAAAGTATTCTCCCTCTGTGCTTCTTACATTGTTAATTCTTTGTTTTCATATTGTTTTAACTTAATTTTGTTCTTCCCCTCATTAGTACCTTGTTTATGAGTATATAACTGACATTCTGTTACTGATTTTCTCCTCTCACCATTTACATTAATTTCTTTATTCCTAGGTTACCCTGTAATTGCTGTTGCTGTCATTATTTCAGCAAACCCACATATTCTAGTTCATACCAACTTATGGGAATAATAGGATCACAATTATCAAGCTGTTTTTGCTTACAATCTCAACCTTCATGTGAAGAATAATTGGAATGATTTTTTCCAATTCTCTCTCCCCAGATCTACTCCGTTAGAATGGTAACTATCTAGGAAGTGGCTCTTATGCATTTGAAAACAGCCTTCCTGGCTCTGGATCATATTTACATTTTCCCTCTTTTCATCTTTGCCCCTTGGTTCCCTTCATCCCAGGGAGATTTGTTTGATGATGCTTCCGGGTGCTCCTGAACCAGAATGCCTCAGCTTAATCTTGAATTCATTCTCAACCATCACCAGCCTTAAGTAAGACAAATGTAGTTAACCATTGTGAGGAACAAGTCAGGAGTTCAGTGTCTCTTTTCCCAATACCTTAAAGAGAATTCAGTGGCGTAGGTTTATGATATTTGTTCATTTAAAATTCAGTCTCTTCTTACCAGATCATGAACATGAGTCTAGGAGGGCCTGGACAATGGAGAGGTCCCTCTTTGTGAAAGTCACTATCTTATCCCGACTTCCATATCGCCCAGGGTCTTGTGATCATTATATACTTCAATCTCTATGCTTAGGCAAACATTTCCCAGGAGGCTCTCAGAGACAAAGGTTTTCTGATAGGGTACACCCTACCATTCTTACAGGTTATAACCCCCCACAGACAATGAAATCATATCTTCCATTCTCTTACATCTAGTTTTTAAAAAATTGATGGGTTTTGTTCTCAATCTATTACAGAACCCACTTGATGCATACAATAAGAGGCCAGCTGTCAGAACAGTCTGTACCTGAGCAAGGTACACCTGTGTCCTCAAGTTGATCTGCAGATGCCTTCTCAAATCTTCTGAATGGGTCTTTATTTTCCTATTGACATGGAACACTGACAAGAGGAAACCCAGAGGTATGCTACATTCGTCCATATTAATACAATATCTGAACCGATGAATCAACACCATTGTTTCAGACTTTGTGCTATCCTACACATCTCTGAAAATGGCTCGATCCAAAATGTGTCATCTCCATGTTATCCAATCACTATTCACTGACAAATGTGACTGCATAATAGGATGGAGAATCACATTTAGGGAAGAATTTTCAACATAAGGCTCATAGTTTAATTTTCTAAAACAACCAAGTCTTTTCTTTGACAATTCTGATAACAGTCACTGGAAGGCAAAGCAGTAGGTTCCTCAAATATTTATATTTTCACAATTCACATTTCCTTTAGTAGTTAATAATAATTTGTTGATTTCAATTATATCCAACTGATTTTTTGGTTTATTTATTTATTTCGTTAGTTATTTTTGAGGTACTAATAATTGAACCCAGAGGTGCTCTACCACTGAACTATATCCCCATTCCTTTTTGTAAAATTTATTTTGAGACAGGGTCTAAGTTGCTGAGGCTGATATCAAAATTTTGATCTCCCTGCCTCTGCCTCCCAAGTAACTGGGATTACAAGTGTGCACAGTGCACTCAGCCTTCAATAGGGTTCTTTACAGTGAAATAATTCTTTGTTATTATCAGAATTATGCATGTTCATTACAGGAGCTAAAAAAAAAAGTCCAAAATGAATCCCTTATAATCTTATCACCAAGAAAAGAATGGTGGGACTATTATTTGGAAATACTTTTATTATTTAAAAGTGCTCTGTTTTTGGACACCCTTGTAAACTTTCTGAGACTTAACTTCCTCTTCTTAAAAATGAGGATAATAGTAATCTAACAGTGTTAGGAGCATGGAGTGAATCAGTTTATATAAAGTATAAGAATACCCAAACATGGGCTGGGGTTGTACCTCAGAGTGCTTGCCTAGCACGTGTGAGGCCCTGGGTTCGATCCTCAGCACCACATAAAATAAATAAATTAAATAAAGGTATTGTGTCCATCTACAACTAATATATACACGCGCACACACACACACACACACACACACACACACACACACATATATATATATATAAAAGAATAACCAAACATAGTTGCTAATGCTTTATTGTTATTGTTTTCACAATGATGCTTATTATTTCCTACAGCTTTATCCTTTTTTCTATATATTCCCTTTTACATAGCTGAGTTCATGCTGTCTACATAATTTTTATATTGCTTAATCACAAATATAAGAAAATAGACATTGCCCAGGGTCATTGCAAATTCTTTGTACACATAATTAAAAATAGTGAAATAATATTCTACTTCAGTGCCAAACCTAATTCACTTAACTATTGTTGGATATTCGTGCTGTTCATAGTTTTTCAGCATTACAAATAATGAGACAAGAACCATCTGTGCATAAGCTCCTGTGAGAATGTTAAAATATATTCCTTCAAAGTAAAATTACTTGTTCAAAAGTAACACTTAGACCGCATCATGTAAAATTATTTTTTGAAAGGGTTGTGACAAATCATATTCTCAAGAGCGTGTACAATTGGAAATATTTCACTGAGCACTTGACAACATCTGAGATTCTTGCTATGATTCACTCAGGTTTATAGGTGAGGGTGTGTTATTCACAAAACACATATTTAATTGAGTCTACTGAGTTCTTGATACCGTGCTGGACACTCAGCTAAATGAAGGAAATGATAGAAAATTAGTTCTATTCTTATGGAACTCATAGTTTGGGGCCAATATAAACAGGAACAAGCAGTCACTGAATTGTGAGTATGACATACGATATTAAGGAGAAGCAGATGCTGCTATCAGAGGTGAAGGAGATAAGCTTCTTGAGAGCTCAAGAAGTCTTCTTTAAGACAGTGATGCTCCATCAGCTCCTTAAAGGATGAGTAGGGGTAGTGGCAGGAGAGGCCAGTGGCAGGGGACGGCGTTCCAGGTCAAGGGGATGAGATGTATGAATATTGGGAAGGAGAGGAGCATGGCTATCTGGAGGAGTGAAGAGACAGACATGGAGGTGGGGCCCTGGGAGGTAGGAAGGAGCCAAACACAAGACTGGGCTGAGGAGGTAAGGAGGACGAGAGATTTATCCAAAGAATAGGCAGAGGACTAAAGGGATGTTAATAAGGAGGTAACATCAGATTAGTGTTTTAAAGAGGCCAGTTTGGTTAGAATTTGTAGAGCATGGTTTGGAAAGAGGTTAGTGAAAAGGCCATGAGGTATATTTATGGAGGGACAATATATATATATATATATATATATATATATATATATATATATATTTACATATTTATTACATATAAATATTACATATTAATATTTATATATCATACCTATATATTATGTTAATACTTATGTTTGTTATATATAACATGTTATAATTATAATGTATAATTATATATATTAGATATATATCATCTTTAGACTGTAGGAAGGGTAGAATTGACCATTGAAGGTAAACAAAATTAGAAGAGAAGAATATGTTAGTTATTGTTTTCAAATTTCTGAAATGGGCAATGCGATGGACGATTATGATGAAAGGGAACACAAGAAGACAAAGTTCAGGGAAGAGACTGAGGTTCAGATTTGAAGATGCTGGATTTGATTTCTGGAATACAAGGGGAGTAGTTAAGTCATCATCTGAGGATATGTAACTAGACCCCAGATAAGAGGTCCAGGACGGTGGGACATTTAGGTTCATTGGTGTATAAGTGGTAGGTATGTTATACTAGCATATAGAAGAGACTTTGGGTTACAGAAGTTAATGAGATGATTTAGGGACAAGTGTAGTGTGAAAAGAAAAAAGAGCCAGAAATAGAATCCTAGATGATTCCAAAGTTTAATGGTCAGATACAGAAGTTGCTAGAACACAATAGAAAAGAAATAGTGAGATGTATGAAATTGGAAGTCTTAAATATGTGGGGCAAGGAAATTCAAGGAAGAGAATGCTCTTAGGACAGAGTCAGCATAAGTTCCTGGATAGAAGCAATCAAGAAAGACATGGATGAAAAGTATTCATAGGATTTAACAACAACCAGGTGATTGATAACTTCACAAATACTTTTTTTTTTTTGGTGGTGTGGGGGATTGAACCCATGTCTCACACATGGGTCTAGCACTAGTTAGAGTCTCATTCCTTTTTATTTTGAGACAGGGTCTTTCTGAGTTGTGCAGCATAGCCTCAAAGTTGTGATCTTGCTGCAACTTCCTGAAGGGCTGGGATTATGGTGTGTGCCATCATTCCCAGCTATAAATGCATTTAGTGGTGGAAGCCAGAGAGAAGTTAGTTGAAATATCTGTGGAGATAAAATATATAAATCTTAGTGTTTTCTATGGAGAGAGGAAAGGACAATGGAGTTGTAGAAAACAGTAAGGATTTTTTTATGATTTTATTAGTGCATTGTAATTATACATCACAGTAGGTTTCATTGTGACATATTCATATATACACATAACATAATTTGCTCCAATTTATTCCCCACTTCCTCTTTCCCTACTTTTCTTCTTCCCCTTCTTTCATTTCGCCTACTCTTCTGGTCTTCCTTCTATTTATTAACTATTTTCTTCATTGGAGTATTATACTTGTACATAAAAGTTGAATTTATTGTGATATATCCATGTGTCTGTATAGGATAATGTGGTCAATTTTATTCCTCAGTTCTTCCCTTTTCCTTCCCCCCTTCCCCACATCTCCCACTTCTCCTCTATTGTTCTTCCTTCTATATTTCTGAGATCACCCTTCTTTTGATTCTCTTTTTGTCTCTAGTTTCTGCATATGAGGGAAAACACTTGACCCTTGACTTTCTACACCTGGTTTATCTCATTTAGTTTGTTTTTCCAGTTCCATTCATTTTCCTGCAAATGACATGATTTCATTCTTCTTTATGACAACATAGAACTCCATTGTGTGTGTGTGTGTGTGTGTGTGTGTATGACCTTTTCTTTATCCATTTATATGTTGATGGACATGTATACTGGTTCTATAATTTACCTATTGTGAATTGTGCTATTGTAAATATTGGGATGTGTATATCAATATAATATGCTGATTTCAGTTATCAAAGGAAAGAAGAACTTGAAAAGAGGGACTATGAATTGGAAGAAAATCTTGGTCAGTTACTCTTGACAGAGATTTAATATCCAAAATGTATGAAGAACTCAATAAACTTAATAAATAAATAAATAATAAAACTTCATAAACTTAAAAACTTAATAACAAAAAAAGCAAAAATCTGATCAGTAAATGGGCAAATGAACAAAATAGATATTCTCAAAAGAAGAGATGCATATGGACAGCAAATATATGAAAAGAAATGTTCAACATCATAAGCAATCATGGGAATAGAAATCTAAACTACATTGAAATTTCATCTCAACCCAATTAGAATGGCAACCATCAAGAATATAACTAATAATAAATGCTTAAAGGAACACATACATTATTGGTGGTATTGCAAATTAGTTCAAACTACTATGAAAATTAGTGTGGAGATTCTTCCACTACTAAGAGTGGGTTTACCATATGACCCAGTTATTCCATTTCTTGGCATATTTTTAAAGATGGGAAAGATCAGAAAACATGAAAAGGATGCAGGAAAGGTGAAATTGGAGATATAGGATGGGAAGGAGATATTGATAAACAAGGTGCAGGAAAGGTAGGGGATGACAGGCCAGGTATTGGTAGAGCAATTTTACAGAACAGAAGGGACATTTCCTCATGGTGTTAAATGGGTAGAAGTACAGGACCTGTGCATTTGCAGACAGGTTTTCAAACTGATGTTGGGAACCATGTCCTGACTTAAATAAACTCAGTAAAAGTTGAAGCAGGTGATTGATTGAGTGAATGACTAACCAGTTGGATATTTGAAATTTATCAAGAAGGTGTTGAAAAATCTGATGTAGAAAACATAATTGGGCCATCATGCAGTTGTAGTTGGTTGTCATGTGTTTATATTACTGCTAACTTGCCTAAAATTGTGTGATTTTCATTAATTGTGCTTGCCCATGTGAAAGAATGAAGAAAGTTATCGTTAGATTCATCTATAGTTGCAGTTTCACCAGGTGATAGAAGGAAGGAAGAGTGTGAAAGTTTAGATATTCTGCAAGAGAGCAATGGTCTGTATATTGTATGAGGAGGAAGATGGAGATGGAGGATCAGGAGACTGTGGAGTAGTCAGTGAGCTGACTGTCAAGATTGAGGCAAAGCACAATGCCTATGAGAGACCATAGAGGAGGGACTGGTAAGGAAAACAAGGTTGTATCTGGGTCCTTGGGGGGACTGAAGTGGATTGATAGAGGTGTTATAAAAAAATAAGAAGGGTAGGAAGTAAAAAAAAAAAAAGCATGATGTTCACATGGACTGTTAGGAGTTAAGCAAGAGAGGAAGCAGGTGAGCTAAGCTTTGGGGGAACAATGATGAGTGACCAAATGGCAATCCTGGTCCCAAACTTGCAATCCTCCTGCCTTATCCCCCTGAGTTGCTGGGATTATAGAGGTGCACGATCACACCCAGCTCAATGGTACATTTCAAAGGTGTAAAATTTGTAGATTACAAAGTTACACTCTCCATGGATTGATACTTCTTAACCTGCATTGCACTAAATAGTTGTAGTTCTCAGTTCATGTTTTTTTTTCCCATTTATATATTAACATTTTAATAGGTTTTTTAAAAAACTTTCTGTGTAAATTACATGCTAGGAATATAAGACTTTTGTCTGCTATTGCAAATATTTTTCTAAATTCACTTTTTAATTGTGGATTTATGAATTTAATTCTATGTTAATTTTATCCATTAATTTATAATTATGGAAGAAGTTCTTAGCCTAGAAATTAGGAGAAAATAGAGAACTTGTGCATTTTTAAGCAGCCTGTTTTTCTTTGTTATGTCAACATTCATTAGAATTTTAAATGTTCTTCCAAAGCCAAATATTGAATTTAAATTGATTATATTGATTTTTATTATATATTTTTAAATGGTTGTGACATTCAGCATTTAGTTTCTTCCCTTTTCATTTTTGGTCTCAGGTAGTTTTCTATAATTTTCATTCCACACAGTCACCCAGAAGGAATTAACTTCCACATTGATTTCAAGCTATCAAGGTGACTTCTGCCAGATCACAAAATTTCTGAAAACTTGACAATATGCTCTTGAAAGCTGACATGTGGGGCTCCAGCTTATCCCTGTCACTTCCACTTCATTAATCTCTACTTAGAGAGATTCATTAGGCATTATCTTTGTTTTATTTGACCTGGTGAACTTTGGGATTATATCATCAGGTTTTCCTTAAAACGGGCTGGTTTTATGATGAGAATAAAATAAAATTCATGCATTAATCAAATAATGAAAATTATATAGAATGCATTAAATTTTAATTGATATAATGTTTTATAGTATATTTAATATGATTTTCACAAATCTCTTTCTAGGGTATTTATAGTGTCATTCCTTCAATTTTTATTATTTATTCAATTTTTTTAGAAACTGGTTATTCCTGTATGTAATGGATAAGTAGATTAATCTTGTACAAAGCTCTTTTGAGGGGTCCATGCTTATATTATTACTGAACTCATTAGTGGATGATAAAGCCAATTCTTTCACAGCTCATATACTTTTTAAGTTCTTTTTTTAGTTAGTTTAAGTAAGATTGCTATAGAGAGTTTTTGTGCACATTTCACCTACCTTTCCCCAATGATAGCATCTTATATAGTCACAGTACATGGTCAAAACCAGGCAATTGATATTGGTATAACTCAAGTATGGAAACCTTTTGATTTAAAATTGCCATTCCTTTAAAAAAAGTTATATAGAAGGGAATGGAATGGACTAGAAGGAAGATATCAAAAGGTACTATGAATAATAAGTATATGTATATTTTATTAAAATCTTGTTTACCTTTGCTAAGTTGGGTTATAAAATGTCAGGGCTGTGATTGAAAAGTTGGGAAAATACTGTGTTAGACTCTCTTATTAATTGTGATAATTTTTGGTAGTATCTGAGTAGAATTAGAATGAGGTTCCTTGTATCTTTGCTGTTTTGAAAATATTAAACAGTAGGCATTTTGTTTATTTGCTTGTTTACAAGGCCCTAGCCCTCATGCGGGGGGCGGGGGGGGGGGGGGGTCTCGGCTCTCATCCTGGCTGCCTGCTCTGCATCACATCACATAGCTCACTGAGTTAGTTATTTAGATGCCAATTTTCAAAATATGACAAAATTTTACACCTCCAAATATTTTTACACACTGGCCAACTAGGATAATTATTTCAGACTATATTAATTTCAGAATTGGAAGATCTTCAAGATAATTTGGACAGAGGGAATTGTGTATTTGGCCAACATCAGGCAGGTCTTTGTGATTCTGAAATTCACACTTTGTCATTTAAAATATTTTGATTAGAGAAATACCTCTTTTGCTTACAGCGAGTAAAAACTCAAAGGAAAATAGTCTTTAATTTTTTCTTTTGGTGGCTCCCAGAGGGAAATTAAAAACCTAGAACAATGGCCCTTGTGTATTATAATGGAAGGTTTTTGTTGGTACAGTGTAGGCATCCGGACAGAAGCCCTTGTGGTCACAGACTGGTGAGTGACCCCTGCAGGAGTCCCGAAGTCCTGTGCAAGTGTGTCCAGGTGGAAAGCATACTGACTGTGAAATGCTCAGAGAGCAGATTTTCCTTCTTGGGTACATTTATTGGAGAAAATCATACAAACAAGGAAGAAAATACACGGACCATGGAAGTCAGAAGAGAGGATGCGCTGGAAAAGGAGTTGTCCTTTGAGGCATCTGAACAGAACACCCTAATTACCACTTGACAAGGACAAAGGCAAATCTAGCAATGCAGAGAACCCACAAACCTCCAAAATCTTACAAGTGAATCAACTAATCATCATCAAATACTGAATTGGAAGCTGGCCAAGTCTGCACCCTGAGCACTATTCCTTCTGACAGAAACCTCCCAGGCCTGGCATTAGCATGCTACTGCCTTTGCAGTCACTCTGCTGCCTCAGCCTGTTCTGCAACCAGCATAAATCAACAGTAACCACCGGGGGCGCAGGGATTGTTGAAGGTGAGGCTCACAATGAGAGCAGAACAAGCCCCAAACAACAGACCTGCTGCCTAGACCCACAGGCATCGCTGAGGCCTGGGGAGCCAGGGGGCCATCCCAGCTTTCCAAGAGGGTCACAGGTTAAAAATAACAAATAAAGTCATCCACTGTTTAATCTGTCACCACCTACACATCCTAAAAACCTTGGGCAATAAAGTGCAGCTCGTTCGGGGACAGTGTGGGAGAAATTCTGGTGAAGCCTTGTGCTCAGATCTGTACAGTGAGGCTGATACCGCTGGTTACCCGTGAGGATCTGCTCCCTCACAGGTTGAAGTTTGAACATTAGAGAAGCACTCCAAGGCAAGCATACAAAGCAGGGGTTTAAAAGGGGGTAACATAGACTTCTCCTGGGAGGGAGAAGGGCGCCATAGTTGGTATCTTGATATCCTCAGAAGCAAGGTGTTCTGCCCTTTTTATATGTCCTAGGCTTCCTTTGTTCTCCTGCCCTCCTCCCCTTATGTTTCTCCTTCCTGAGTACTTGACTAGACCCAGGAATGCTTGGTGGGGTGGCCAAAAGGTGGGGAAGAGGCGGGCTGAAGGGGGAAGGGCAGGATGGTGCAACACCCTGACACATTAATTATTTACTTTACAGCTCCCTGTAGGAAGGGGCAATTTCTGGGACAGGTGACCTTGGCAACAGTTTGGAGCAGGGGCAGGTTCTTGATAAGGGTAGAGGAAGGGCTCTGAAGGAATTAACATATCAATCCCTCAGGGAACAGTCTCCAACTTGTTGGACTCACTCAAAATTGGCCTGACTCAATCTGCCCTGACTCAATGTGACCTGACTGCCTGTCTAATTCTGGCTTCAAGCACCCACCCCCCTCGTTCTGCTCCCCCCCACACACACACACTGACTGTGTGTACCCACAAGTGTCCAGTGAGTGAGACTAATGGTTTGGTTATTGATATAGCAAGTCACAGCCAGATGCCACCTGGGTGTGACAGCCACTCAGAGAGTCTGTTCCCCTTTACCCTCTCCTAGAACTTGACTCTGTTCAATCATGTGATTGATATTTGTTTTAAAAAGAAATACCAAAGACTTTTTAATTCTAGTGAATGTTGTTTGACAAAATCACTATAGGAGAGCTTGCAAATAACAAAGCAGAAATTCTTTTTTGCCCCTTGGAGAGAAGAATGACAGAGATTCAAGCATCTGCAGATTATTTCAGATACTAGTTGTAGGTAAAGGACCTCAGAGAAGAAGCACAGAACTGGAGATGGCCAAACTTTCATGCCCATGAACCAACAACTTCTGCCACTAGCCCTCAGTCATGAAAAGATTGAAGGACATAATTCTGTGCTGTTTGTTCTTCTCCACCTGAAATCTGAACTATGCTAAGGTCCTAGTCCTGTATTGAGAGGAGATTCCCAGCACAGCACCTGAGGCTGTAGAAAGGTAACTTTGGAGACCAAAGACCAAAACTAACAAGAACCACAGCTATCAGAGTCTGAGAGGAGGAATAGTTGGTCCTAATCAGGGAAATTTAAAACTTCTGTGATAAACTCATTTTTGATAATACACTTATGGATTTCACCACCCAATCTTAAATCTCTGTCATTCCTTTCTCCAAGGGACAGCCCCCTTCTTAGGCCAGACTTTCTTCCTGTCTTTTTTCCTGCCTAGAAAAATCTCCATTTAGTCTGAGGATAAGGGTTGAATGACTCTCACTGGTCCAGATACTTCATTTGTGGCACATGGGCTATGGTCTGAGATTCTTAGAATTCAGGCTTTCAGAATTCAGAAACCTCTTTGGTGCTTTTATGTTGTGCCAGTTTTCTCAATGAGTCAATACTTCTGCTGACTGAAAGGCATGGAGAAAATGCAGGGAGTACAAATAACCAAGGGAAGGAAGTCACCAAATACCACCCTACAACCCTTAATGGCCAGAGAGTAGCTTTCCAGGTGCTTGGATACCACAATTCCTAACAGTTGCTAATGCCATTTTTAAAATTCTTATAATAACACATGAAAAATAAATGAGACATAAATATTCAAATAATACAAACTAAATTGATGATTTGCTAGAAAATCTAAAGCAATCAATTTGAAGAATTACTACTACTATACTTTAATATATAGAAGAGTATCATTATAAAAGATATCTACAGATATATAAAACATATTTTGCATGATTGTGATTATAGCGACCTTGGAATTTTTAGTGCTTTAATTTACCATATAATCTATAATAAAAATTTTCTGATTTAGAGTCCTCAAAATGCCATTTTAATGGTTGATGGATTTTTTTCAATAGATTTTGTTTCAACATCAATAGGCTTTTTATACTCCATCCACCATCAATAAGAAGTATAAAATTTAAAACATTCTGTTAACAACATGAATCTACTGTGTTGGTTTTAGGCACTTTGATTTTTCCTATCATCTAGTATGTGACATGTATAATATTATAACTATTTTTCTAAGAAGAATCTTGAACATTAAAAGTTATTTTGTTTTTAAGTTGCCATGCTACCTTATCTTGGAATCAATAGAGAAACAGATTCTAATAGATATGTAGATTCTAAAATAAACCTCTGAATAATAGAGTATAATAAAATTGAGAGAAAAGGACTACCTACTAAGAAAATGTTTATATCAAATCTGACAGGTTAAGAAAAAATATAAAGGGTATAAAAACCTTATTCAAATGCACAAGCACTCACAACACAATAGTTTACTGTGTCAAGAATGGGAACAAACAAAAGTTCCTATACAATTAGGAAAGACTTGATTGGAAAATGCTCATCTTTTTAACATTCAAGGAATTGCTAATGTAAAATACTTATGGATATTATTTTTAGCTATTAAAGAAGCAAAATGAAAATTTATGTTAATAGAATTGGAAGTTGGCCAGTGAAAGGTCCTATTAACATGATTCTTGATTGCTGGTGAAGTCAGAAGTGGAAAGAAATCTTTGGATAATGTTGTGAAAATATTTAGTAAGAGACCTAAAGATATTGAAGTTTCTTAACAATTTAAGACCCTGTGAAATTTCTCTAAGGTAATATTTTCCAGGAAAAGCCTTTATATTTGCACCGATTAATTGTTTCAGCAGAGAGGGGTGTGGTGGTTTAGTGCATACACTGTGAACTTAATGCTCTTATATTCAATCACAAGTTCCTCTCTCAACTATCTGGTGATATTCTGGTGAGAATCCTCTGTGTCTCAGTTTCTTCATGTGGATATTAGTGATGGAGCCTGAACTGCTGGTGGTTGTGTGGGTCAAATGAGTTAATAAATGTGATGTATTTAAAAAATTTCTGGTGTGTGTCAATTCCTCTATTATGTAAAATATGATTATAGCAAAAACAATTTAAAAGAATCAACTTCACTACTTAGCATTAAAGATTATACTGCCCTGACTTGATGTCACTTTAAAAATCATTAAGATGCTACTTGAAGATTCTAAAGCAGAAAAAGAAGCTTATGATGAAATATTCAGTAAAGAAAAGTACTAAAAATTTTGCATGATAACAACCATGCAAAAGAGGTAGGAAGGAGACAGCATGAAAATTGTTCTGTTAGGGTAGTTGGATTAGGTGGTTAGTTTGCAGAGCATTTTCTTTTATTTCATGTTACCATTTTAACTAAAAAAATAATGCAAAGCCATAACAAAACTACTTCTTTTTAAATATTGCCTTTGGCTTTGACTGCTCTGGTGTGCAAAATAAAGCACATTTGGAAAGAGTTGGGAGACTTCGAGCAGCTACTACATACCTGTGCTGCATGTCTACCTGTACTGAATGTTTGGCTGTGTTCAATGTCTTTAGTCCACTTTACTTGGGCCCTATATAATAGGGGAGTCACATGATCCTTTCTAGCCAGAGGATCTCACCATAAATTATTTAGCTCTTTCTTTCTTTCTTTCTTTCTTTCTTTCTTTCTTTCTTTCTTTCTTTCTTTCTTTCTTTCTTTCTTTTCTTTTCTTTTCTTTTCTTTTCTTTTCTTCTCTTTCTCTCTCTCTCTCTCTCTCTCTCTCTCTCTCTCTCTCTCTCTCTCTCTCTCTCTCTCTCTCTCTCTCCCTCCTTCCCCTTCCTTCCTTCTTTTTTATTAAAGGTTGCAATGACTTTTTTCTAAAAACAGCTTCATCAATTTACAAAAAAACTGCCCATATTTAAGGTATATTATTGGATGAGTATGTTAGTGTTCAATCACTGTAACAAATATGAAATAAACAACTTATGAGGATGAAAGGTTCATTTTGGCTCAGAGATCTCAGGTTTCAGTCCATGGTTAGTTGGGCCGTTGGTTTGGGGCCTCTGGTGAGTTACTATATCACGGCAGGGAGCGCCTGGTGGAGCCACGTTGCTCACCTCATGGTGGCCTAGTGGGACACTGAACAGAAGAGGCTAGGGTGCCAATATCCCCTTTAAGGGCACATTCCCAGTACCCTAAATTCCTTTTAATAGACCTCTAAAGTTTTTTCCACCTCCCAGTAGCACCACAGGCTGGTGACCAAGCTTTTAACATATGGGCATTTGGGAACATTTAAGATTCAAATACTAATAATGAGTTTAGATGTATTCATGCACCCATGAAGTATAACCTCAATTCAATTGATAAATATATCCATCACTTCTGAAATTTCCTCCTCCTGCTCCTTTCTTTTTGTTTTTTGTTTTATTTGTTTGCTTTATTGTGGAGAACCAGAGAGAGAAATTGAGATATACAGTTTTAGTTATGCAAGATGTGTAAGTTCTAGAGATCTATTTTACAGCATAAGCTCTGTAGTGAGTAATACTGTATTACATGCTTAAATATTTGTTAAGAGGGGATATCTTGGTTTTTCTTTGAAAAGCACCCTGGGATTCTCCTATTTACCCTGGGAAAGGTGAGCTTGTTCCAGAATGAAGATTAGGACTGCAGGACTAGTTTATGAGGATGGTCAAGGTGGAGACAGTCTAGAATAGTTGACATGCTGGTCTTTTCGATAGAAATGTTCAGTATTGGTCTGCTACTGAGCTGTGTCCTTAGGGCCAGTTACTTTGCGTATCTGTGAAATTGAAACAATAAAGGTACCTTACTCTATTTTTTTTTTTAAAGAGAGAGAGAGAGAGAGAGAGAGAGAGAGAGAGAGAATTTTTTAATATTTATTTTTCAGTTTTCGGTGGACACAACATCTTTATTTTATTTTTATGTGGTGCTGAGGATCAAACTCAGCACCCCATGCATGCCAGGCAAGCGCCTTACTGCTTGAGCCACATCCCCAGCCCCCTCTATGTTTGTTTGTTTTTTTAAGAACAAAAACCATAATGGAAATAATATCAGCATGTGGCATATAGTGTTTAATAAATTTCCTGCTTCTGATACAAGTAATCTGCAGTGAGGTTAGGGATGCCGAGCAGAGCTGAAAGTGGGGAATTGAGGAGGAGCAGGCAGCTGTTCAGGGCAAGGTGCACAATGAGCTAGATTGTTAATTTCAGGGGTACTAACGGATCAAACCATCTGTCATCTGTAGTCAAACTACCCAACAAAAGCAGATATTTCCTCCCAGCTCCTCCTTTTTGATGACATTCGTGATGCTTGACTCATCAGTCCATGCAGCATCACTAATTCTCAGAAAAGGATGTTTTCTGAGGTTAATGAAGTGACACACTGTGAACAAGTCTAACAGAGAAGGAAGACTGCTGTTGGTTTGCCCTGCATGAGTAGCTCTGTGTATCTTCTAACTTGAGGTAAAGCTATAGCCTCTGAGGCCAATGGCCTTGGTCCTAATCAGAATGTATCCTGTTCATTCAACAAGTCTCTTCCATCACAGCCAGAGTACCCAGAATACTAGAGTCACTCTTGCCGAGACTTAGGTGACTTTTATTAATCTTATATAGCATTGATTACTGTAGTAAATACTTCAACAATGCTTGCCTAACAATTAAAACAGCAACATACAAGTATCATGACATTGTTTCCAATTCTGAAATCCCTAGGTCATAGACTGCAATTGGAAATCTATAGAATGCTGTTGATCAAGAAGAAAATAAAGAAAATATACAAGTGTGCAGAGCCAGAGCCCTTCAGTGAAACTTACGTTCTAAAAACAAAGGTCAAATTTGTGGCAGGCTTCAGAACAGGCTACTTTTTTGCTTTACCACTGAGATGAACCTGCATTACAGCAACTATGCTATATCCAAGACCTTGTGTTTATTGCTTGATATGTTAGGAACAGAATTTGTAGCTCCAATAAAATTGTATCAATTCATTTACTCAATAAAATTGGACCAATTCATTTAATAAATACTTGAGCAACAACTATGGGTCAGATCCTATTCTAGGCTCTGGAGACAGAGTTAGGACAAAGAGAAATCCATATCCTCAGGAAGAGAACAATTTATTTGGAGATGTGCACAATTAGCAGGTCAACAGATATATCTATAATTCAATTTCAGGTCCCTAAGACTGAATAAAAACAAAGTAGGTTAAAATGGAGAGACAGGGTATGAGAGGCTATTTCAGAGAGGGTGTTTGGGCAACTCTTGAAGGGGGTTGTATTTGAGCAGAGGGCTAAATGAAGTGAATAAGAAAGATATGACATCTGGATGCATATATCTAGGAAATCCTACTTTCCAAATATGTGTAGAATTCAGCCATTTCTTACCCCCTCTACTGTCAAATGTCTGCACCAGGTCCCCATAATATCTCACTGTGGGTCACCCAATGACCTCCCGACTAATATCCCTATTCAAACACCATTCTCTCACCCACCCACTCATCACACACATTCTATTCTCACGACAGGACATATCTTTAAAACTCTAAGTCATGCAATGCCTCTTTAGTGCTGAAAATCCTGAATGGCTCCCCATTTCATTCAATACCAAATTACAAGTTCTTACCATGGCTTACAGGGACTGATATGGGTTGTATTTGCTTCCTGTGGATTTGTGTACTGGGATGAATGCTCTGCATGATACATGAATGACTGCTTTTCCCCACTGTCATCCTGAAACTGGGAGAACAGACCCTTCTTTGCTTCTATTTCTCATTTTTTGGGCCTGTCGTTGACTCTGGTCAGTTTCATGGAGTCTGGGAACAGTTCAGACTCTGATAAGAGTTTAGGACTGGGCTGGGGATGTGGCTCAAGTGGTAGCACGCTCGCCTGGCATGCGTGCGGCCCAGGTTCGATCCTCAGCACCACATACAAACAAAGATGTTGTGTCCGCCGATAACTAAAAAATAAAAATATTAAAAATTCTCTCTCTCTCTCTCTCCTCTCTCACTCTCTCTTAAAAAAAAAAAAAAGAGTTTAGGACTAAGAGGGATTCCTAACTTACAATCTTCTTCCTATAAAGCAATGAGAAAGTTTGGTGAATCGCAAGGTCTCAAGTGTGTGTATTAGGGTAACTAAAACAAACAGTCTAATCTTAATATTTAAAGCCATGACTTTGAGAGCCGCAGGCGCTTTGCTCCCATCTGCTTCCTCTTTCGCTTCGCTCTGGGCAGAGAAGCTGAGTGTGTAATCTGCAGTGGATTGTAAGTACCCGAGGCAAAGAAAGCTCAGTGCGCCCCGCCTTTTTTTTCTTTGAATATTTTTTATACAGGGAGAGTTTGTGGATTGGGATTGTTGGCGGGGCTGTGGTTTCTGTGCCGAAAATCCACTCCGCGGGAGCCGCCATTTGCTTTCTGCTTGCTGTCTTGATGGCTCCGTATACATTGTCCGGCAGCCGCACCTAGAGGTTGGAGCTGGGCTGCTTGCCGAGCCCTGTCCTCCGAAGGCTGGACTGCAGCCTCAAGCGCCTCGGTGGCCTGTTCACCACTGCACCTTCGGGCAGAGCCTGCTCTGGGGTCGTTCTGCACCCCCCTGCCAGGGGACCCGTGCTCCGGAGGAGGGGGACGGAGAGCCGCGGTGGCAGCCGCTTGGGCCCCAGGGGCCGGGCACCGGGCTGAAGAGCTGCAGAGGCCAGGGCGGCTCTGCTACGGTCGCACACGAGCGCAGCGCCCGTGAGCGCGGCCCAGAGACGGAGGCGACTGCGGCAGGGTTTCATTCCTAGAAATCTGGACTGGAAACAGAAGCAGCAGTTTGTATAATCCCAAGAACTTGCTTATACCAGGAAGCTGTAAGGGCAACATGAATATTACTGAGGAGATCTAACATGGTGGCAGGTGCAGAGAGATCAAGTCTCTGACATCTTCAACTGCGCGGGCATAGGGAGCCGTAAACTGTCTAAATGCTGTTTGCTCAGGATCACTAGGCAATGCTGAGCTGGCGTGGATCTGGGGTGTACAGGCTGGGCCCCTCAGAACACACACACAGAGCCCGAATCGGAGGCAATTAAGCTCCAGTTCGCCTGCTTCGTGTGACTCAGCACTAACGATCCCACTGAAATAATTGGTCGGCCCTTAGGAACTTACAGAGGTAAAAGCCAACTGAGCCTTCATAGGCAGTGGCCACAGGACTGAAACGGGGATTGGGAGAGACAGTCAGGACCCACCCGTTGCATTGGTCACCCGGCAAAGGGAACGAACGGTCACCATTTGCATGGGAAACCACCATGGCAGAGAAATGGCGTCACGGGCGGAGGAGATAACTGCATTGAAACCAGCGCGACAGGTGTGTAATCCCTTAGTCATCTCTCTCCACACAGCGGGGAAACCTTAAGGGCCACTCCCAGCTCTCCTGTGAACGCAATAACCAGACCGAGGGAATCAGGAGTGGCGCGGGACTCGCGGCGCGGAACTCCCGGCTACTGCTCCCACCAGTGCTGACAACTGAGGGCTCTTGCACCAGCTACTGGGGTCGTGGCTACAGGAGGGCAAGCAAATTCGCTGGGGGATCTCAGCCCCAAGCTCTACAAACTTAGGGTCTGAGGGAGGCAAACAGGGAGAGTGAGCCCAGGTGTTCATGAAAACAGGGCTCCCAGGAGCAGCAGACCTGGCGTGTAGCCAGTATTGTGGTGAGCGCCACAGGTGAGCACGGCCTGGCTTGAGGAAACACAAGACAAGGCCCTAGACACTCAGGATTGGAGACCAGCCCAGTCTAGGAGAAAGAGCTGCTGCACAGTGAATCGTTCCCACCTACTGAGAGGAGAAGCTTGGCCCAGTGGGCACAGCTCCACCTACTGGAAGAGAAGTTAATAGAACTCTAGGACTGCATTTATTATTATTATTATTATTATTATTATTATTATTATTATCATTTTTTTTCTTTTTCTATTTTTTTTCTTTTTTTCCTTCTTTTTCTTTCATTTTCAATTTTTATTTGTTGATGTTCTTTTACTTTTTTTCAATGTTTCTATTTTTTTTAATTTTTTTATTTTATTATTATTATTTTTTTTAAATTTTAATTTTCATTTTTTTATTATCATTATTATTTTTGTTAAATTTTTTGTTCTCGTCTTTTCTTTCTTTCTTTATTATCTAATCTTTGTTATTTTTGTTCCTTTTGTCTTTTCATTTCTTTTCAATTTTCTTATTCCCCCTTCCTTGAATTCTACCTGCCTACTCTCATTCTCTTTAGTGATTTCTTCCCTTCCCTTCTAATATCTTTCATCCCAAGCATCAAATAAATCTATAAGAGTAAACAGAAACTCAGCAGTCAAACAGAACAAGAAGTAACATGAGCAGCATAAAAAAGCAAGGAAGAAAAGGAGTACAAACAATGAAGGACAGCCTAAATATTCAGGAGGACCTAGAGTCAGCAGAAAACTGGTCATATAAAGAACTCAAGGAATACCTTAGACAAATGGAATGGAACCTTAAAGAAGATACGAGACAGCAAATCCAAACAGTGAAAGAACACTTTGAAAATGAATTACATAAACAGATAAAAGAAGAAGTTAAGCATCTTTATCAGGAGATAGAGATTATAAAAAAAAAACCAAACAATAATTCTAGAAATGAAGGAAACGATAAACCAAATTAAAAACTCAATTGAGAGTATCACCAACAGAGTGGAGCAAGTAGAAGCCAGAACATCAGATAATGAAGACAAAATATATCATCTTGAAAAGAGCCTAGCCAACTCAGAAAGGCTGGTTAAAAACCACGAGAAAAACATCCAAGAGATATGGGATAACATAAAAAAACCAAACCTACGAGTCATCAGGATAGAAGAAGGTACAGAGATTCAAACCAAGGGAATGAGTAGCCTGCTGAATGAAATAATTACAGAAAACTTTCCAGAAATAAAAAAGGAAATGGATATACAAATTGTAGATGCATACAGGACACCGAGCACACAAAATCACAGTAGACCAACGCCAAGACACATTGTTATGAAGATATCCAATATACAGAACAAAGAGAAAATATTAAAAGCTACAAGAGAAAGGAGGCAGATTACATTCAGGGGTAAACCAATAAGGTTAACAACGGATTTTTCATCACAGACGCTGAAAGCGAGAAGATCCTGGAACAACGTATTTCAAACACTGAAAGACAATGGATGCCAACCAAGAATTCTGTATCCAGCAAAATTAAGCTTCAGGTACGACAACGAAATAAAAATCTTTCATGATAAACAAAAGCTAAAAGAATTTGCAGCCAGAAAACCAGCATTGCAAAGCATCTTGAGCAAAACACTACACGAGGAAGAAATGAAAAACAATAACCAAAACCATCAGTGGGAAGTGCCTCTATAAAGACAGAGGGCGGGGGGAAAGCTAACCATGGAGAAACAAACTAAATTAAAAAAAAAAAAGAAGAAGATAAATAATCAAACATGGCTGGAAGTACAAGCCATATATCAATAGTAACTCTAAACGTTAATGGCTTAAACTCTCCAATAAAGCGACATAGGCTGGTAACATGGAGTAAAAAAACAAATCCAACAATATGCTGCCTCCAGGAGACACATCTGATTGGAAAAGACATACACAGGCTGAAGGTGAAAGGTTGGGAAAAAATATACCACGCACACGGTCCTCGTAAGCAAGCAGGGGTGGCCATCCTCATATCGAATAAAATTGACTTCAAGACTAAATTAATCAAAAAGGATAAGGAAGGACATTATATACTGTTAAAAGGAACCATTCACCAACAAGACATAACAATTATCAATATTTATGCACCAAATAATGGTGCTGCGATGTTCATAAAACAAATTCTCCTCAAGTTCAAGAATCAAATAGATCACAACACAATAATTATGGGTGACTTCAACACACCTCTCTCACAATTGGATAGATCCTCCAAACAAAAGCTGAATAAAGAAACTATAGAACTCAATATCACAATCAACAACCTAGACTTAACTGACATATATAGAATATATCAACCATCATCAAGTGGATATACTTTTTTCTCAGCAGCACATGGATCCTTCTCAAAAATAGACCATATATTATGCCATAGGGCAACCCTCAGTAAATATACAGGGGTGGAGAAAATACCATGCATTTTATCTGATCATAATGGTATGAAACTGGAAATCAATGATAAAAGAAGGAAGGAAAAATTCTACCTCACATGGAAAATGAACAATATGTTACTGAATGATCAATGGGTTACAGAAGACATAAAGGAGGAAATCAAAAAATTCTTAGAGATAAATGAAAATACAGACACAACATATCGGAATCTATGGGACACAATGAAAGCAGTTTTAAGAGGGAAATTCATCGCTTGGAGGTCATTCCTCAAAAAAAGGAAAAGCCAACAAATAAATGAGCTCACACTTCATCTCAAAGCCCTAGAAAAGGAAGAGCAAAACAACAGCAAATGTAGCAGAAGGCAAGAAATAATTAAAATCAGAGTGAAATCAACGAAATTGAAACAAAAGAAACTATTGAAAAAATTAACAAAACTAAAAGTTGGTTCTTTGAAAAAATAAATAAGATCAACAGACCCTTAGCCATGCTAACGAAGAGAAGAAGAGAGAGAACTCAAATTACTAACATACGGGATGAAAAAGGCAATATCACAACAGACGCTACAGAAATACAGAAGACAATTAGAAATTATTTTGAAAACCTATATTCCAATAAAATAGAAGATAGTGAAGACATCGATAAATTCCTTAAGTCATATGATTTGCCCAGACTGAGTCAGGAGGATACTCACAACTTAAACAGACCAATAACAATAGATGAAATAGAAGAAGCAATCAAAAGACTTCCAACCAAGAAAAGCCCAGGACCGGATGGGTATACAGCGGAGTTTTACAAAACCTTTAAGGAAGAATTAATACCAATACTTTTCAAGTTATTTCAGGAAATAGAAAAAGAAGGAGCTCTGCCAAATTCATTCTATGAGGCCAACATCACCCTGATTCCGAAACCAGACAAAGACACCTCAAAGAAAGAAAACTACAGACCAATATCTCTGATGAACCTAGATGCAAAAATCCTCAATAAAATTCTGGCGAATCGGATACAAAGGCACATCAAAAAAATTGTGCACCATGATCAAGTAGGATTCATCCCTGGGATGCAAGGATGGTTCAATATACGGAAATCAATAAATGTTATTCACCACATCAATAGACTTAAAAATAAGAACCATATGATCATCTCAATAGATGCAGAAAAAGCATTCGACAAAGTACAGCATCCCTTTATGTTCAAAACATTAGAAAAACTAGGGATAACAGGAACTTACCTCGACATTGTAAAAGCTATCTATGCTAAGCCTCAGGCTAGCATCATTCTCAATGGAGAAAAATTGAAGGCATTCCCCCTAAAATCTGGAACAAGACAGGGATGCCCTCTATCACGACTTCTATTCAATATAGTTCTCGAAACACTGGCCAGAGCAATTAGACAGACGAAAGAAATTAAAGGCATAAAAATAGGAAAGGAAGAACTTAAATTATCACTATTTGCAGATGACATGATTCTATACCTAGAAGACCCAAAAGGGTCTACAAAAAAACTACTAGAACTAATAAATGAATTCAGCAAAGTGGCAGGATATAAAATCAACACGCATAAATCAAAGGCATTTCTGTATATCAGCGACAAAACCTCTGAAACGGAAATGAGGAAAAACACTCCATTCACAATATCCTCAAAAAAAATAAAATACTTGGGAATCAACCTAACAAAAGAGGTGAAAGATTTATACAATGAAAACTACAAAACCCTAAAGAGAGAGATAGAAGAAGATCTTAGAAGGTGGAAAAATGTACCCTGTTCATGGATAGGCAGAACTAACATCATCAAAATGGCGATATTACCAAAAGTTCTCTATAGGTTTAATGCAATGCCAATGAAAATCCCAACGGCATTTCTCGTAGAAATGGATAAAGCAATCATGAAATTCATATGGAAAAATAAAAGACCCAGAATAGCAAAAGCAATTCTAAGCAGGAAGTGCGAATCAGGCGGTATAGCGATACCAGACTTAAAACTATATTACAGAGCAATAGTAACAAAAACAGCATGGTACTGGTACCAAAACAGGAGGGTGGACCAATGGTACAGAATAGAGGACACATAGACTAATCCACAAAGCTACAACTATCTTATATTTGATAAAGGAGCTAAAAGCATGCAATGGAGGGAGGATAGCATCTTCAACAAATGGTGCTGGGAAAACTGGAAATCCATATGCAACAAAATGAAACTGAATCCCTTTCTCTCGCCATGCACAAAAGTCAACTCAAAATGGATCAAGGACTTAGATATCAAATCAGAGACTCTGCGTCTGATAGAAGAAAAAGTTGGTGCCGATCTACATATTGTAGGGTTGGGCTCCAAATTCCTTAATAGGACACCCATAGCACAAAAGTTGATAACAAGAATCAACAAATGGGACTTACTTAAACTGAAAAGTTTTCTCTCAGCAAGAGAAACAATAAAAGAGGTAAATAGGGAGCCTACATCATGGGAACAAATTTTTACTCCTCACACTTCAGATAGAGCCCTAATATCCAGAGTATACAAAGAACTCAAAAAATTAAACAATAAGAAAACAAATAACCCAATCAACAAATGGGCCAAAGACCTGAACAGACACTTCTCAGAGGAGGACATACAATCAATCAACAAGTACATGAAAAAATGCTCACCATCTCTAGCAGTCAGAGAAATGCAAATCAAAACCACCCTAAGATACCATCTCACTCCAGTAAGATTGGCAGCCATTATGAAGTCAAACAACAACAAGTGCTGGCGAGGATGTGGGGAAAAGGGTACTCTTGTACATTGCTGGTGGGACTGCAAACTGGTGTGGCCAATCTGGAAAGCAGTATGGAGATTCCTGGGAAAGCTGGGAATGGAGCCACCATTTGACCCAGCTATTGCCCTTCTTGGACTATTCCCTGAAGACCTTAAAAGAGCGTACTACAGGGATACTGCTACATCGATGTTCATAGCAGCACAATTCATAATTGCTAGACTGTGGAACCAACCCAGATGCCCTTCAATAGATGAATGGACAAAAAAAAATGTGGCATTTATACACCATGGAGTACTATGCAGCACTAAAAAATGACAAAATCATAGAATTTGCAGGGAAATGGATGGCACTAGAGCAGATCATGCTTAGTGAAGCTAGCCAATCCCTAAAAAGCAAATACCAAATGTCTTCTTTGATATAATGAGAGCAACTAAGAACAGAGCAGGGAGGAAGAGCAGGAAGAAAAGATTAACATTAAACAGATACATGAGGTGGGATGGAAAGGGAGAGAAAGGGAAATTGCATGGTAATGGAGGGAGACCCTCATTGTTATACAAAATTACATATAAGAGGTTGTGAGGGGAATGGGAAAATAAACAAGGAGAGAAATGAATTACAGTGGATGGGGTAGTGAGAGAAGATTGGAGGGGAGGGAGGGGGGATAGTAGAGGATAGTAAAGGTAGCAGAATACAACAGTTACTAATAGGGCATTATGTAAAAATGTGGATGTGTAACCGATGTGATTCTGCAATCTGTATTTGGGGTAAAATTGGGAGTTCATAACCAACTTGAATCTATTGTATGAAATATGATATGTCAATAGCTTTATAATGTTTTGAACAACCAATAAAAAAAATAAATTAAAAAAAAATAAATAAAGCCATGACTTTTATTTGGGGCTTGGGCAAAGTCCAGGAATTAAGAGTGTGTTCATTCCTAATTTTGAGATTCACAATGACCAAGGAGTCCTCTCCATCTTGGGGTCTGAAGAAGAAAGAGGAAAAGAATAATCTGAATAATCTGGAGACTCTGTCTAGAAAAGGCATATATCACATTTGGCCAGAAGTGAGCATAAGCGCCACATAGGTTCAAAAGGGCAGGGAAATGTTTACCTGGGTGCTCAGGAAAAGAAAGGCTTGGAGAAGATCTGGTCTTTGTTCTGTCACATCTATGTGAGTTGGATCTTGAGACATGAGTTTGTCTAAACGTTGAGAATTCCATGCAGAGATATGACAAAACAAGGCATGGTCCAGGACTGACACAAAGAAATCAGGACATTTTCAGAGATTTAGTATGTGTTCTGTGTGTTTATAGTGTTCTGTATGACTTGAGAATAGGGGAGAATGTCAAGAGCTGGGTGTCAGATCATCTGGAGCCTTCTGTGCTATGTCAAGGTATTTGGATTTTGTCATGTAGTAAGAGGGAGAGGCCATTAAATGACTTAGTAAAGGACTTTCATGTTTAGAGTGACATCTTGGAAAGTCATTTTGAAATGGAAGCCAGGGATGAATGTAAGAATACCAGTTAGAAGGCTGTTTTATCTGCATTCCCTATTCCAGGAAATCTCAAACTTGACTCACATACAAATTATAGATAACTTGATTTAGTATTCATGTAATTGTGTATACAGATATTTACATATCACTTCCACACATACATAAAACACTTCGAGGTACTTATATCAATGGGTCATCCAATAGGCCCTGAACTAATGTCACCCTTCATATTTATATTCAAGTCCATTTTATTTTTTTAAAAACAGTGGCTGTCACATT
Organism: Marmota monax; assembly: GCF_021218885.2. Classification (NCBI taxonomy): domain Eukaryota; kingdom Metazoa; phylum Chordata; class Mammalia; order Rodentia; family Sciuridae; genus Marmota; species Marmota monax. The sequence continues at coordinate 4,188,090 of NW_026692881.1, forward strand.
AAATTGAATTCTTTACCCTGCAACAGACTGCCAACTGCAGTTTGGAAAGCACTGTTGTATCTCACTAAAAGACATCACTCTACAGGCAGCATCCATGCCCAAATCTGGGCATTGTGTGAGATATCTCAGTTACTCTTACCACCCACCAGTCCATTAGTCACACTATGTCTGGTCTCTTTTCTTAAGTGCTCTTGATTTGATTTCCAATGTCATCACTGTTTAGATGAGTGGCTTGCAATCTATGTCCTATGGATCCCTGAGGATCTCCTAGACCATTTTATGGGGAACATAATCATATTTTCAAAAATTTATGATAACAGTATGATTTTTTTTTAACTTTTATTCTCTCACTGATGTATTCTGGAGTTTTCCAAAGGCCATGTGTGTACTGTGTAATTTTCCAGAGGCCACAGTGTGAATGATAACACCAATTTCTCTGATGGCTAATGAAATGGATGTTTGTCCTTCATTTTTGTCCTTTCATTATTCATATTTTTCCTTCATTTTTCAGTTTTAATTTCCAATATGTTAGATACTGATTTATATAACCCTTCTAATTAAAACCTCAATGATTTTAAAAAGTGCCATGGAGTCCTGAGACCAAAGTTTGAGAATCTCTACTTTTGACCTTGATGATTCTATATTCTCATTATCACCATTAAAACTGGCATGATTTTGTGGCTTTGAGTACCTCTGAACAAATTCTCATAGTTGTCATGTGGTCCTCCAAGTCTATATTCACACTGAAGGTATTAATCTCTTTGAAATGGTGACTGGTGTCAAAAGTTCCCTTTTTGATTATCCAGAGGAATATTTAGTATGATTCCTGAAATCCCATTGCTATCTCTGTTCTTGATCTTTAGCCTCTTGGACCAACTTTAGACTTCATCTTTAGGCTTCTAAATCTTAGAGCACCCCAGTACTCAGTCATTGGATCCTTCTGCTATTCTGTCAAAATGGTGTATTAATTACCTTATGTAATCCTATGATTTTAAATATTTTGTTTCCAATTCTGAACTCCATACTTGAATGTTGTACCCAGCTAGCTGCTGCAAATATTTGGATATTTAACATATCTCTCAAAATCAATATTGCCCAAACTAGACTCCAAGTTTCTTCCATAGCTGCTTTTCTCCCAAACTTGCTCACTTCCATAATAAACAACAATTCCATTCTTCAATGTCCTCAAGCCAAAATCTTTGTCTTCCTCTTATTGAATGATCTATTTGTTGATATCCAGTTCATTAGTACATTTTCCATAAATTTTCCTTACTTTTGCTAATGATACTTTGGACTTAACCATCATCCTCTTTTTTTCTGGTCTTTGCAATAGCATACTGGTAAATTTTCTTGTCCTTGACATTCAAATCTCTTCTGAAAAATAAATACCATTTTTAGTGGTCTGGATCCTGTTCCCCAAAGGCTTCCCCCACCCCTTTCCTTTTTAGAATCACTAAAAACCACTACTCTTTTTCTTACTAGGTCCAGGGACCTAGATCTCCAGGCTCTGGGTGAGAGGGATTTACACTAAGCCCTCATGTCCAGATAGATGGGTTTCTTCTTCTCCCGGAAACTGACCTATTAATACCATGTTCTAGGGATGGTACACATCTTGGAGCTGTCCAGATGTGTAAAAGTCAAAGCCCATCATCAAAACTTGAAATATATACTATACAAAATCATCCTTATTTTCAACTTCAATATAACTGTGAAAGGATAGACTAACCCTGCCAAATAAGGCAGGATCATATTGAAGGTATTAGTCTCTTTGAAATGGTGACTGGTGTCAAGATATAGAAGTTACAAAATTCTACTTCAGGGGTGGGCTGGTGTACCATAAGCTCATCCATATGCCCTGTCACCTGAATTTCCCTCCTTCATCTGATGCATAGTTAAGAACAATCTCCAGTCTTAAGTTTATTCTGAGGCTTTGATAAAATAAGTAGTTCTCAGTGTTTAGGGATACAGTCAATTAGGTCAAGCGGCAGACAGAATGTCACACATAGCATTAGTGAACCAAAACTTATTTCTTGGACCACAGAAGCAGGACTCATCTAGAAATGAAGGGGGGAAAAACAGCATTGCCTATTAGTCATCCTGTAGAACATATGTGATAATGTAGAAAACTGAGATTGGATCTTAGATATAGCCAGGAGACAAGGGTAAGTCAGGAACCCAGCTGAATAAGGAAGAAAAAGCGCACAAATTTCAAAGTCCAGGTACAGGCTCTGAATGGTGGCAGAATCCATGCAGACTTTAGAGTAAATCCTCTGGTGCTCCACTCAGTAGGAGTATTGGGTGTAGTGAGATGGGGATGAGAACTGCAGCTGCCAACTTTTCTGTTTTAAATGTCAGTCTTGGGCATTGGCCGAGAGGGCAGGAGCCAAGGAAGAAAATGCTTCTCATTTACTTGCTTTGTGTCAGTCCTGGTGTTCAGTGCTGCACAAGCATTTCCTCATCGATTCTTTACAGCCTGTTAGGGAGGAATTATTATCCCTATTTTAAAGGGGAGCTTACAATTCAGTCACATCTGTCAAATCATTCAGAATACATAGCCAGTGAGTTAGAGTCAGGTTATACCTGGTGTTTCTGATGCCACAGTCCATATTCTTAAGTATAGCACTATATTCTCAATGATGAGTCCTGGGGCTAGAAGACTGTCCATAGCTAAGTAATCAGACAGTGCACAGCTTGAGGGCAGAGGCTGATTACTTTCATCTGTGTCAATGGCATCTGGCACAGGGTCTGTCAGAGGTTGGTGAAAATGCACCAAACTAAATTAGACTAATCTCATGTTATCTCCCAAATAATCAAGCACACATGAGAGCAATTTGAGCTTCTAATATTTTGAAAATAGGCAACAGAGGTTCATGCCTCCATGTATTGTCAATTAATTTTCACTCCACTGTCCTCTTCTATTACTAATACTCTATATCTTATGCTTTGTATATTTTGATCCATCAGCCCCTTAGCCATATAACTTAGATGGACAGTTTTACTTTCTGGTCTTGGAAAATTAACAAGCTTGCTTTCACTTTAACTAATTGTTCCCTGAGCATCAAAGTCCATTGCCATGGTGACTAGACCACATACACATTGCCTCTTCTGCTGGGCTTTCTTCCTTTCTCACCCAGAGGAGTTTGAAAACATCTCGGAGTCTCTCTTTTCTCCAAAGAACAGGGCTCTTTTCTTCAAAAAGCCAATCTCTATATAGTGGTTCTCAAAGTGTGGTCCCTGGACCAATAGTATCAGTATCCAATAGGAATTTGCTAGAAATACCGGTTCTCAGTCCCCACCTAAGATTTATTGAATCAGTAACCCTGAGGGTGGAGTCCAATACTATGATTTAACAAGCCCTTCAGGTAATTCTGGTACACATTAAGGTTTGAGAGCCACTATTTTAAGCACGGAGAGAAGTTCATTTTGCTGTATTCAGGACTTTACAATAGAGAGGGAGGCTGGCATTCAATTTTGGCATCAAAATCTCTTTTCAGCAGCCATCACCACCCAGCAGAGTCAAAACCAGCATTGAAATTTCCTTTAGCTCTCAAGAGTTTTCAAACTGAGCCTTTGCCCTTGATGTTCTGTCAGCTTTGTGTTTCTTTCAGAAATGTATGCTCCTCATTGTAGGTGAATTCTGATGCTGCTTCACTGTATTGACAGGTCCTTGATAGAGTGCAAAGATAAGGAATTAATCTTTGATGTAGGATGTATGGCATTAGTCTAGATGGTAGCAGGAGTAAAAGTAGCCACAGGGAGGTAAGGAGGGAAAATGGCTCATTGGGTTGAAACTAGTTATTGCCTGGGGACAGCAGAGTGAATGTACCTGCACGGTCAGTACAGGTTGGTTTTAAAGCAGGTAGCTGTACCTACCTATGGTGGTGAGAAGTTGTGCTACTAGTCCTGGGGTCTGTGTTCCTGGAGCAGAGTGACCCTGGGCAGAACAGCACAGTGAAGGCCAATTCTGATCATGGAAACTCAGGGAAGGCAGCAAGAAATTTGGACTGAGGTGACTATCAGGAAGATGGAGACAGTAGCTGCAGAGGTGAGTGATGGGGAGGCATCTGTAGAGAGCTACAGAACTTGAGCAGATTGGGCAAGCTTTACTTTATGGAATCTGAATATGTTAAGGAGCATTCACTAAGTCTTTAGCTCCTTATTAGTTCTCTTAGAAGCAGGAATAGCATGAGTAGTGCTGGAAACTGGGATCTCTATGGAAGGAGGAAGGGAGAGATCAGGACTTGAGCAGATAGGTGAGTGCTTCAAGAGTTAAAAAGGATATGTTAGTAAGGACTGCCCTGGGTAAGAGAAATTGTTCATTCCATTAATAAGAACTCTCATTTTCATCACAGGTAAGGCACTGTGGCTTCCCATGGCTTAAGAACCGAAAGTTATATTCATTCTTTCTCCTTGTAGTTCTAACATGCCTTTCTCTTTTTTACTCTCTTATTTTGTGGGTCAGGTCTTGTTAGTGTCTGCAGATTGCTGTGGTTTGAGATGCCTCATGTCAAGCTGAGGTTTCCGTAGAAACAAATAGAGACCTTGCTTTCTGAGCCTTGCAAAGAGTATTTCTGGCAATTTATCAGAAACAGCACTGTGTTCTTTGGGGCAAGGTATTTTCACTCCTTGGAGAAAAAACATAATAAACAAAACATTATCCTAGAACAGAACTGTTATGTTTCATTTTTCTGTTTTTTCCTTCTGTATCACGTCTGGTTCTGCAAATCCACCTCTGAGTGTTTCCTGAGCATTTCTGAATGAAATGAGCCAGGCTCTGGCTGTTCTTCATCCAGTGCTGGTGCTGGCCAGCCTCCTCCAGGTATAGTCCAGGCAATATCTAAGGAGATAGACCAGGGAGGTGGGAAGGAAAGAGCAACATCGAGAGATTTGTTGCAACAAATCAAGAGAGTGGTGAATAGTGGACTCCAAGATCCATGAGTTGTGCTGTTAAGAAGTTTCATAGTTTAAGCTCTAAGTTGTAATGCTATATGTGCTATAAATCCTTGAGGAAGTTGACTTTTGATCAAAATATCTGGGCAATGGTCCTGACTATGGTCTGAAAATAACCAGATTTTAGAGACAAAGGCAAGATCAAAAGTTAATCAATCCAGATTTCCTAATGACCATGCCAGAAGGTCTTTCAGAGGGGATACTAAATTAGAATTGGAATCAGTAATCACCTTATGAGCATATGTTAATAGGAACAAGTCTGAAGTCAGCAGTTATTCCAAACTGCTTTGGCCTTTATGCTTAACCATTTTTCCCCTGTGGACAGTCCTTGAACAGCCCCCTTTCTATTATCCATGGATGGTGCCACCTGGAGATAATCCACAACCTCTTTTATTTTAGAATGTGCTTATAGTTTCCATTTGTGATAGAACTAGCTAGTGCTGGGATTACTTTCTGTTCCTTTATTTAAAGTGTGAGGGTTTATGTAAATTCACTCTTCATTTAAATCTCCAGTGTATGGCTGTTTGATGTGATGAAGGGCATATCATGGTTCAGATCCCAATATATAGTATCCTGGACAGGAATACCCCTATGCATCAGGAATTCATCTGTGGACTTTTTTCTAGAACTTATGAGTGATTGCTATCACTATGGGAGACCCCCAGGCCTCTTTGTGGTTTAACAAGTTCATTTAACAAGTTCCCCTAAGGATGGGTGTTTATCAGTCAGTGATGAGGATTGCATTTTTTGTTTTTGTTTTTGTTTTGTTTTTTTGTTTTGGCTTGCTTCATCCATCTCATCTGATGACCACCTTGCTCCACACTGTAGAATGCATATCATTTTGAGGACATGAGAATATAGGCCAAGAAGATATCCAAAATATGATGCAATGTGAAAAAGCAGCTTAGCTATCATAACCATTTGTGAAAATGGAGATCCACCTTTAGGTTTCAGATGTCACATTGCCTACAGCTGTATTTCCAGAGGGTACCACAAGATCAGTTAAATTACCTGAGAAAATGAAAATCAAATGGCTCTTTGTCCTCCTTAGGTTATGCTAGTGATTACTGGAATCACAGCGTGTAGAGACTTCATAATATTGATAATACAATAAAAAATATAACCTTTAAACAGGGAAGGCTAATTTTATTTGCACACTACTTTAGATTGGGTCATGAAGACCATGGAGCTTCTGCCTTATTTTGTGGAATACTCACCCGCTGAGCCACAAGTTATCATGTAATAAGTGTGACTAAGGATGCTGTGATGGAGAGATAACATGGAGGTACCCTGAGTCAAACTTCTAGACCTGTGAGTGAAGAAGACTCCCCAAGAGACCAGCCCAAACATTTGAATCAATGCTACTAATTAAAAGTCTTTCAAGCAGGGGCCTTTAATATTATGGAGCAGAGACAAGCCACTCTTGCTTTACCTGATTCAAATTTCTAACCCATGAGATCAGAGAGAATAATAAAATAGTTATTGTTTTATGCCACTAAACTTTAGGGTGGGGTTGTTGAACAGCAGTAGATAATCAGAACAGTGAATAAGTCTGGAATTGGCACAATAGCAATGACTATGTGCTGTTTGATTCTTGCTTTACATTTGGGAGAGTAGATCAATACATAGTATTTCTAGTTACTTCTGGTGGGGTGGAATAAGTAATACTGCCATCATGGGCAAATATTCTTTCACTTGAAAAACAACCTTGTGTCATTTAGTAGGAGTATCCCCAGGGAATTAGCAGGGTAACTGCACAGTAATCACCTGGATAGTAACTGGCCAGTTAGCTCTGGGAAAATCATGTACCTATTAACATTCATAGCCTCATTGAGACCATAAAGCTGTCTAATTCCCTCTGTGCCCCTTTGGGCAAGGATAGGTGGTATAGTAATCAGTGTTCACTAGAAAAAACAGAAAACCACATTTTATAGAGGGGATTTACATGAGTTATATAGGTTGTAACATTTATTTATTACCACGATAGTGCTGTGTAGCATGCCTCTCATGCTCCCAGTATTTGGTGACAATACAAATAATTCATTTATCTCATGAGTCTAGTAATGGGGATACGAAAGAAGAGTAGTGTGGACACTAGACCTGCAGTGGTAGCTTAGAGGACAAGCTTCTGCAGCCTTCACTTGGATTGTTCAGGGAGTTGACACGCTGCTGCTTATAATGGGCACTAAGTGTCCGTGCTCCAAAGGAGAGCAATGCAGCTTCTGGAGGCACTGCTGATAATGGTTGGAGCTGAGATCATCAAAGTCCTTGGAGGGGTGGAGCTATGGCAGTTTGCTGCAAGTGCCAGAACTGGAGGAAACAAAAATCCTTTCTTCTCTTTACCTTCTGATCTTTGCCTTCTAACTTTTACCTTCTAATCTCTATCTTCTTATCTACCCCCAGTGACTCCTACTAGTCAAAACCACCAGGAAGCTCTCTGGCAAAGGGTCCTGGGAAATGTAGTTTGTGGACTCCCAGAGCAGAAAGGGAGAGTCTCATAGCTGAGAAACAACTGGTTAATACCTTTCACTCTTGAAGTTCTCTCTCTCTCTCACACACACACACACACACACACACAATTCCAAAATACTGTCCACAAATCACAATAAGTTAGGATTCTTTTTGGTTTGACAAAAAGATTCTGAACCCACACCAACTTAAACAAAAAGTAAATTTCTGGACCCTATGACCTAAGAGTACTCAAACAGATAGGTTTAAATATAGAATTTAATAATGCAATCAGGAAATGGTCTCTCTCCCTCTCTCCCTCTGCTTTTTTCTTTTTTTAAATCCCAGTTTTAGGTTAATATGGTAGAAAGATTTTTCCTAATATATTTAGTATAATAATTTCACACTCACAAAAATAACAGAAATAAGGATTCTCTTTCTCCTTTCAGTTATTACCTCCCTGAGTCAGTTCTGATTGCTTCTGATATGTCATGTGCCAGATTATGCTAGGTTCAACAACTAAATAAAGTTTGGGTTCAAGTGGGCAGTGTCAACTTGGAGTCTGTTCAGGTGCACTTTACTTTGTAGCAAAAAATCAGCACAAAATAATCACACATACAGATAAGATGAGGATGTAACTGTGTCGATGAGGTTCCCCATTGCCTTTATTGTTATGTTCAGAAACAAGCCCAAAGTTCTAGCAACCTGTATAAATAAATGTTCTATCCACAAGGTCAGAGGATCACATGACTTTTACTTACACCACCACTTCAACATCCAGAAAAATCTTCTACTGTGATCCAAAGCAATAATTATGTTATACAGCAGGCAATGACCCGATAATAATATCTGGCCTTTGAAGTTTTTGCTCTACTAGCTCTTGATCATGCAACCTCCCCTTTCACACACTAATGGCAAAATCTGGGAGTTTCTATTTTAATCTACTTAGAGTTCTTGGGGTGGGGACTGTTCATGGTTTTTCATACCATCTCTGCGCCAGTTTTGTCCAGGGGACTTTGCTGTTCTGATTGTATGAATTAGTGTCATATGCCTAACCTTGAACCTCAGGTGAGATTAGTCCAGTTTAATATGCACTCAAAGGCAAGAGAAGAAGAGTATATTAAAAAAATACTGGGTACTATTATCAAAAGAAGAGAGATGGGGTGCTAGGGAGGAAGAACAGTATTTGTCTGCTTGTGGTTTCCTCTAATTTGGAGTACAAGAGACTCCCAGCCTAGGTTCCTACCTAACTTTAACAACTTGAGTTCTGGGAAAGGACAATTCTAGATACTCTTTCCCAACACCCAGCATAGTCCACCCTTTCCCAGTTGTCATACTACTGATGACTACTGTCAATATACCTCTGAATGTCATGGTCACATCAATGGCTATTGTTCCTCCACACTTGGAAGATGTCCACTCTTTTCCAGTGTCTGCTGCCTTAATAATGTTATCCTGACTATATGGAGGCCTTTCTAGGTTGGTTTCCTCACTAGCAGGGTTCTGAGTTCTTTCCAACTTCTGTGTTTTCCAAGATGCAATCCATTCTGCTTCTCTGCAGTTGGGAAGTTCCCTCTAGCCAAGAGTTACTTTTTTTAAAAAAATCATCCCTTCCAAATATTTTCTCTACAACCACTATAATGAACTGACAGATGGGTGTCTGATCTTCAGGAGATATAATGAAGATTTATTTTCTAAACTGTTAGGACAAACCAAGGTTATCATACAAAAAACTAATACACTGAGAATTGCACTTGATTCAACCCCAAATGTCAATTTCATTGGATATGACTTTCCCTCCAAATCATGTTGATAATATAGATAAATCTGAACATCCAGAGCTTATATCATAATATTGATGGCCTTGATGATAAGTAATAAATTTTTAGAAGACCAAAACTTTCATTAATTCCATAAATCTTATCATATGTAGGGTAACATTTAAAATTTTTGAACATTGAGTGAGTAATGGTTCTAGATGTTTGATTATCCTGTGTCCTTCAAAAAGAGATAATCTAAAATGCCCATAATTCCAAGATTATTAGGTCCAATTAATATCTTGCCATAAACAATGGACTTTAGAGACTAGAACTAATACTGTAGCTCATCTTTAGATTAGGAAATAAATCTGCTATGAAAAATTTCCAATTCATAGGCAACCTGTCACCCTTGTTAGTGGTTTGCCACTGAGTGTGCTACTTAACTTTCTGAAGGTCTCCATTCTTTTGCTTATATTGAAGCTTCTTCTTCTGTTCCTCTACTAAAGGTTGTTCCTGAACAGTTTGTTCACAGGTTGAATCCAGCTGTATTCCTACAGATTGTTTTTTCTTTTTTTAAAATAGTAACAGGCAAATATAACAAAATTAATATGAAATAATTGTCCTCTCTGTCTGAAATCTACACAGAAGCCAAAATGCCACAGCTTGGTACCCAACGATTCATGCTGGATGCTCTGCTCCATGAACTGGCTCTATACCCAGAGTGAACAGTGCAAGCAAACCGTTAAAAAAAAAAAGAAAGAAAAGTAATGTACTAAACCACCAACTGACATTATGGAAATAAGACACTGGCTGGCCAAAAACCACAGTGTTATCAATTAGCAGGATCTTAGTAGTTGGCAGGGAGAACTCTCAGTTCTGGAAACAGAATGCTACATGTTTTATGCAATCACATAATGTTTCCCGTGTATTCAAAGGAGGTATACAACACCTGCAGTATGCACTGGGAAAGCAAGCATTACAGTGTTAAAAGTTTGCATCAACCCAGTTGGGAGCTTCCATCAATTAAGTTTGTTTCACACAATGACTGCTATAATTACCTAATGGATCAGTTCATTTGCTTTCCTCTTCACAGCTCTCCATAGAAATTTCAAGGGCACCTGCCCCCCAAACACACACATCCTGTGGAAGGTAAAGTGATAAGCTAACAAGATGGCTCAATTCTTGTAAGTAAGACCACAGAAAATGACCAAACTGACAGCTGTTGAAACTGTCAATTCTCCAAACTTCAGAGGTTCCATGGAGAATGTTAACACCCGCCAGATTCACAGGGACCTGACCTTGGGGAATATTGCAGAGTTATAACAGATATTTGGATCATACTAGCAAGGATCCAAACTTTGTTTTTTCCAGGTATTAGTTTGTTAACTTTGGGAAAGTGCCTTATCCTTTCTGAATCTGAAAAATATGGAGATTACCTACCTAATATAATTATTATGAGGATGCAAAATAATAGATGAAACAGGTCCCTGCTTGGCATATTTAATAACCTCTAAACAATGTTATCCACTTAGAGTAGTAGTAAACCTCATGGGACAGTGGTCTGGTTAGGCAGGTAAAGTCACACCCCTTCAAGGTGTTTTACGCCATAAATTCGAGATAAAGATTTCTGGATGCCCTTTTGTGATAATTTGTTCCTAATTTGGGTTGTTGAGTTTTTTAAATAGTTGAAAACACTAACTTTTGTCCTTAACCACTTTGGAATCAGGCAGATTAGATTCTCTGTATGGATTTTGGAAACATCCTAGATTTTTTCTGGGCCTCAGTTCCTTTATAATAGAATAGAAATAAAAATTCTGGTTTTCCAGTACTGCTATAAAAATAAATCGATGATATATAAAAGGAACCTTGCATAATACCGGAATCTTTGTAGAATACAGATGATAATAAATAAGTACTGGCTACTTGCTCTTCCTTCTTTCAAGGGTGTTCTTTACTGATATTTGCTCCAAATTCTATGGAAGAGCCTATGCAGGTCCCACAAGTGTGCAGGCATTTATTCAGAACACTATCCTTGTACAGACTTGCTGCTGCCCTTATCTATATGTTTCAGGGAAGAGAAATACAACAGAAAGTAAAAGCAAGAATATTTAACCCCCCAATAGAATTATTAACTGATGTTAACATCCTTACTTTGGCTTTGATAAGAATCTCAGAATTTTATTTTATTATTTTTTTTAATAATGATAACCTTCCTCATCCTTCAGGGCCATATGTGGAGGAGATGGGAGAAATGCAGAATTCAACGTTAACTTTGATGTTTCATTTGTTGGCATACCAGGCAGGGTTTCTACAAATTTGCAAACCACCTTAGCTGGTCTGCCTATATTAGTTTTCTAGTATTACTGTGATAAATGGCCACAGGTTTAGCTGCCTAAACAATGCAAACTTAGTATACAGTTCAGTGTGTTGGAACCCTGATATAGGTTTCATTGAGACAAAAAAATAAAGGTGCTCACATGTTTATTCCTGTGTGCTGTAGGGAAGGATTCATTTACTTGTTCATTAATCACCAGGATTCTGTTCTTTGGTGTCCTAAGATTCTTGCTGGCTGTAAACTGTGGTCAATCCTCAGCTTCTAAGGTTTCTGTTTCTCCTGATTTAAAGGCAGCATGTCCTTCTCCAACCTAACCCTCAGATTTCTGCCCTTTCTTCCTTCGTATTCCACTTTTATGGACTCCAGATGATCCTGGATAATCTCCTCATCTCAAGGTCTTTACCTTAATCACATCTATAAAGTCCCTTTGTCATGTAGGGTGACAGATTCACAGTTTCCAGGATTAGGATGTTGATGTCTCTGTGGGGTGAGGGTGGGGGGAGCATGATTCTGCTGCCCATACCTCTATACAGACCTAGGCAAACAGGGAGAGTAAACCAGTTCCTGAGATATACTGATTTCACCAGAAGTGACTTAAATGTCCCTGGGAAAATCACAGCAAATAAACTGTAGCATGTAACAAAATTAAGATACCTAAAAGGCAGAAGGAAAAAAAAATAACAATAAAAACAGACTTTCTAGTACTTAGCTACAGGTCCTGCTAACTACAGTTAAATTATTCTTAAAGGAATTTTTGACAGATTGGTAAATTACAAGCTGCACAGCCTTAATTAATTTTGTCATATCTCCAATTCACTCTGATTGCCTGAGTTTCTTTCTATCTACATGTTTCTAGTGGCTCTGCGTTTAGTTGCTCTCCCAAGAAAACCAAGGCAAAACCAAGAGAATAATTTATTTCCCATTTCCCCCTATTCCAGCTGTGCTTTTCAGCTGAATTCATCAAGGCACAAAAAGATGAAATGATTGTGTTCACCTAGAATAATAACATGGAGCAATAATGTGGGTCAATATTGTGGGATAATAATGAGAGAAAACAACCTGGGGTTAAGTAGCTTTCAGAATCCAAACCCCAGAAATTTATTCTGAAGGGCATTTTGTTCTATGAAAGCTGGCCTAGGAATAGCTGGGATGGCATGGACTCCAAGATCAAATGATGCAGCCTGGGAGAAAGGAGCCCCAGGAGAGCTTTCCTCAGTGCTGGCCACCTAGGGACCATGTGGGAAACTTTATGAAAACACTGAGCCTGGTCTCAACCTCAGAGATTTCAATTTAATTGGCCTGGGGATTTTCTTACAGTTCCCCAGGTGATTTTAAGATTCAGTCAGGATTCTGAGGTGCAGCAGTGTCCAGGCTGAGCCCCACTGTATTCCTCAATCCCGACTGTTTTATGTGACCAACGAGATGAAGGTTGCATTTTGCAACTCTGGCCAAAAGATCATAGTTGAGGCTGGGCATGGTGACGCACACCTTGTCTGTAATCCCAGTGGCTCAGGCGACTGAGGCAGGAGGATTGTGAGTTCAAAACCAGCCTCAGCAAAAGTGAGGCACTAACCAACACAGTAAGACCCTGTATCTATATAAAATACAAAATACGGCTGGGTGCTAAGAGCCACAGCCAAGTCATATGATGCATGGCATTTTTGGTTGAAAGGTGATGCCAGCAAGCCATTGAGATGATATGATTATGTTAAGATCTGCATTCATATGGATATTGGACTCCTGCTGTCCACCTGGGCCTGCTACAGGACTCCTGGAGAGTTCCCATTGGTTGGGGAAGTGCGGTAGGAGGGAATTTCAGAGGAGGGACTTCCTGTTGGGATTCAAAAGAACGCTGCATGGGTCAGTCGGCAATCCTCCCAGGAGCGTACGGGGGCATTGGCAGCAGTTTCAAAAATAAAGTTTGTTCCTGCTTGAGTGGCTAGTGATTTTGTGCCCAGACAGACTGCGGCAGCTGGGAATGTGGTCAGTGGTCAAGTGTCCCTGAGTTCAATCCCCAGTAGCCATTCCTCACAAAACAACAGCAGCAACAACAACAACAAAGATCTTAGTTGATTTCTATTTCCAAAGAACCTGGTGTTGGGAGTTTCCCTGAGAACTCCCCGGGCCTTTCAAACATGGCGGCAGGCAAATTGCCAGTAGGCAGCTAGGACTCCCCGGGGCCTTTCAGATAAGGAGCCCTTAATGCAACATGGCGGCGGGCAAGTTGCCAATGGGTGGATAACAAGTTGTTTTGAAAACTTTCTAATTGGTCCTCCTGTCTTCCGCGCTCCTGGACAGTTCGTGCCCCCCATGAATCTTATGCAGGGCGGACATGCGTGCACAGTAAGGTGATGACCTGACCTTTACTATGATTGGCCCCGGGAGCTTCCTGGTTTAAGATAACTGACTCTTACTTTCTATATAAGCTAGCACCAGCTTGCAGTAAAGTGCTTCATCTTTGTCACTGCTATCTCTGTGTGTGCATTTTAATCTCCGACGACGAACCTTGGCCTTTCACCTGGGTCCTAGATGAGCTCATTTCATCCACACTTAGAAGAAAGAATCTCCTTCTGCTATCATTCAGGTGGCCATGAATATATTTATGGGAGTAAGCGAGGGCTAGGCTAATTCTTGATGTTGTGGTAAATATAATCCTCCAAGCTCCCTGCCTCCTTCCCTTTTGAGGATCCTGTTTGGTTCGTCCAGCACTAGCGGTCATCCACTCAGGGACCATGCTGCCACTTGAGGGACTGAGGTTCTCTCCTCCCAGCTGTTCAATGAGATTTCTTCATTTTGCCATTCGTTCTTCTGACTGTAAAAGCTCTAATCTGTCCCCAAATTTGGAGAGAATTGGGTTTCAATATCAAGACTTGCTAAGATTCCATAACTGATGTTGTGTAGTCTCCCCCACAGCTGGACACACTTCTGTGGCAGACCTATAGACTTTAGGGAGGCTCTCAGTAGCAAAGCCTTTTTTATGTTAGCCCTTCAATATTATTTTCTTATTCTGAGATACTTTAATCCTTCTTTCTCACTTCTACAGGTGTTGACCAGAGAAGACCTGTGAGTCTGTACCTAACAGTATTCCCTTAGGCACCATACCAGAACAAAGAGGGTGTGTTTCTATTCTCATACTTTTGTTCTCCTTTGTTTTGTAGGGTAAGAGATAATTTTTTGAAATGGCAACAATGTTCTGTTCAGTCTTCCCAACAGCACCCAAAACATAGCTAGAATAGGTCAGAGACAAATTCCACAAATTCTATTGTGTGTGGAGTGAGAAGACAATTTTGCTGGAGGTGTCTTGCATGCTGGGAGATATGAATATTTTAGGTTATGAATGTGATGGTCTTGGAATTGGAGTCTGAGAGAAGATAGATGCAGTAAATCCTAGGAATTATGACTTTAACACGTAATTCATTAGCTTACCAGTTCCAGAGAACTTGCCAGATGGGGTGTACTGATTTGTCCCAAGGTTTGTACTTGGGTGTTGAGTGAACCCCTGGATCCCTTTTTCGATCTAGGGTTGGAATAAGTTTGAGGTGTTCATGTTAATATTCTCATCTGGCATTACATTTTTCTGTATAATGGATTCCCATCTCCAACCCCCAGCACCTTGTACCATGAAGTAACAAAAGCTGAAATTTTAGGAATTGCATGCAGTTGGATACTTTAAAACTGACCTTTGAATCCTCATTCTTATTTACATCACTTCCCTTGTAGGCACGACATTTCCCGGAATGCACTAGCAACATCAATTTCCTTTACCCACAATTTTGCTTCAATATTTTCTTGGAATTTGCATTTTTTTATTCTATGTTCAAAATACCTGTCTGGATGAAGGAAAATTGGATCCGTTTGCAGCCTGTTTTACAGAGCACCATTTCGGTGAAAAGAGTTGGATTGTTTCCCAGTTTTCTGATTGTATTCAGGTCTCTGAATCAAGTGACAAATAGGAGAGAAGGCAATCATTGTTTTCACCCACATATTTGAAGATGGTCTCTCTTTCATAACATTAAAGTGGAGTTTTCCTTCTATGGAAGCCTGGGTAGGATTTTCTCAAGTCAGCTTTATCTACATCAGAATTAGAATCCATTACTCAAGAGTGTAGCATGGGTCTGCCTGTATGACTTAATTTACCTTGATTCGCTTTCATGTTTTCCCTGTGTTCTCATCTGTATTTTAGTCAGACGTTGAGAGAACCTGCATTTGGAGCCAGCCATCATTTTAAACTAGAAATCTTCAAGGCTATTTATCAGCCCTCTTTATTTCAAACTACCTGGCTCAAATGCTTCTTGCTTATATTCTTCTCTCTGCTTCTGATTTTTACATGGTGGAAATATCATACTTCTTGTGGTGTATGTAAACTGTGATTACTGATGATTGAAATCCTTCTCTGCTTGGGAAGATGGTGAAGGCAGAATGGGTTCCTCTCAAAAATAAGACAAAACAAAGGGTTATCAGGATCTTTCTTCACTAATAGAGACCATGTGGTTTAATTTCCATCATCCAAGCCTCTTCTAATGACTGCACTGATACTAAAGGATGCCATCCAACTTTATCTGCTTCCAAAATGTCTCAGGAGTTCCCTGGAAAGGGATCTGCGAGGGAAGGAATCATTCACTTTCTTTTCTAATGACCAGATGCTGCAGGATACTCCCACAAAAATAGAGATGCTACTTGTTGACTTGCATGATCCCCTGGTGGAAGGAATGGGAGCCAGTGTCTAAGCTTTAGACATTTAGAAACTCTGGGTTGTATAGGAGTGAAGAGTCTCTATCTCTAATAAGACAAAGGAGTAAAATCATTCCAGGTCATGTATAGACTTATGTATAGAGTTATGTATAGAGTCTAGGGTTGAGGAATTGAGTCTTCTATAGAAATCAGAGATTGGGAACAAGAAGTAGGTATGGGGATGGAGAAGAGTTTGAGGAAGGAAGGGGCCACCATGATGTTGGGAAGAGGATGTGAGGTTGAGACTAGCTATTAGGGCAGGGAGGTTGGAAGGTGCAGTAAAGATTGAAAAAGGACTGTGAAGACGGGAGATGAGTGTGAGGACTGGAAGGGACTCCAGGTTAGAAAGGAGGAAGATGTGAGAGCGGAGGATTAGCCTGGGGAGAAAGTGACTATGAATGCAACTGACCCTAAAGGAAACTATAAATTAAGAGCATAATCAACATGTAAGCAACGAGGAGAGAAATAAAATATCGATAGCTTGAAAAATCAAAGGGAAATTTAATTACACACTATTGGTAAAATATGGTGAAAAACAGTTCTCTCTCTGCTGTTTGGCATAGTTTCCTGTTTGGAAGTTCTGATATTAACAAAGCTGCTGGAGGAGGGAGTGGGCTCTCTGTCACTAGAGTCTAACTCAGCAAAGGGGAGCATCTATCTGGCCAGGATATCCTGACTATTATGCCTCTGAGGGCCCCTGTGATGTATTATATATGTTATAAAATAAACTCACAGAATCTTCAGGGTCAGTTACACACACTGGAAAGTTTGTTTTCAGGCACATGTTTTTTTCCAGTCTCTCTATAGTCATCTGGACAAAGAGGGAGCCCCCTCAGATAATTCATGATCTGGGGCTAATCTACCAGCCCATCCCAACTCGATCATAGGTACCTCTTTCTCTAACTTGAAGACTCTTTCCTAAGACCCAAAGTATGTTCTCTGCTCCTTTCCATGGCCTGCACCAGCTGCCTACATGGATGGCTTTAGTCTTCAGAATTGAGTAGCTACTTACCTTTACACAGGGAGAGATGGATAACACAAATGCCACATGCTATCCCTACTGAGGCCATCATTTCATTATGCCAACATCCACGCCTCCCCACCCCACCCTACCAATCTATAATGTTCAAAATGCAGCAGGTCACAGAAGATTTGCATGGGATCCAACTCTGCCTATGCTTTCTAAAACAAAATAAGTCTGGAGAAAGACTCTCAGTCATATTTCACCAAAGTCTCTTACTAAATTAATTATAGGCAGCTATAATTCATCATGCTTTCAATTAACAATTAATTATGTACAAGAGAGACAAATGTTTTATGGAGACCAAGAAAATACATGTATCATTTTCAGTGAAGTATTTTCCCTTCACACTATAGGGAAGGGATTGATGGGCTACAGATTGTGTGAACCAGTTTATTCTGTAAAACTCAGATCCACCTGGACCCACAACAGGAATGACAACCTGGAGTCAGGGAGGCTCAGGGTTTGGCATATGGAGAATTTAGGATTTGAGCACTGTTTTAGTTAGCTTTTATGTTGCTGTGACCAAAAAACATGACAAGAATAATTTAGAGAGGAGGAAAAGTTTACTTGAGGCTGTCTCAAAGGTTCAGTCCTTGATCAGTCAACTCCATTGCTCTGGGCCCAAGTGAACCCAAACATCACAGTGGACCAAGAAGCAGAGAGAATTCTGCTTCCCAAGGACAAAATATAAACCAAAGGCACATCCCCAGTGACCCGCTTCCTCCAGTTATACCCTACCTGTCCAGTTAATTCATATGATGGATTAATGCACTGATAGATTGTACCTCATATAATCATTTCACATCTGAATATTCTTGCACTGTCTCACATATGAGCTTTTAGAGTCACCACATATCCAACCATAATAGCACCTTCTTTCTCACCAAGAAAGAAGGCTTTGTTTGGGGGGACATGTATCATCCTAACAGGAACATCAGGATGTGAAGTCCCCTTTCTCAGTCAGTACAAGGTTCAGAGAAGGCTGTAATCAGAGGAGTCAGTGAGAGAGAGGCAGATCCAAGGGGCTCTCTTGATGCTTCACGGATTGCCCATCTTTGTGGAGAGCAAGTGGCACATGAAGAGGGCCTCAGAACATCTCTTATTCCAAAGAAGACCAGTAGAACTTTGTCTTGGTCTTGAATGGTCTTCAGGGATGTTATGGTGTGAACTGATCAATATAACCAAGAAGTTATAGGTTTAGGTATAGGTTATAGACTATAAAATTTTTTGATAAGTAAGACAACAGAAATAAGCAATTGCAAGACATAGGATTTAAGCCATAGGCAATAAGGTATTAGATAATAAGTATAAGATAGTGAATTAAAACCTGTTACAAATACATATAGGATAAAAAGCTAATATAGACATAGGTGAGGTTAAATCAATATAGCCGTAAGCAAATAATTCACATGATCATGTAGCTTTACATAGGATAAGGATATAATGTTTAAAGATATAAGTAACAAAATGATAGGTAAATATGTGTATGTAGGCCATAAGTTAGCTATAATCTTAAGTAAACACTAAATAAGTTACAAATACTGGTTATGTAAAGCAATTGCTATGGTAAAAACTATCTGATCTCTTGTAACAGTTACCTCCTTGCTGGAGCAGTGGGCATGGAGTCACTATGGCTACATGTGCAGACTAGTGTGGCCATAGGAACTCCATCTTAGCTCTTCTTGACTCCACCTTAGTTTTTCTGTTACTGCTCTTGTGAAGAGACAGCTGCAGGACCCATTTCTGAGAAAACAAAATGAAAGCTGTTTTCTGCTAAATCCAAAAAATATCTATTGTTTTCTATAGTTTTTACCCAACAAAATGTACTCAACCCAGGATACGGTGGTCTTGGTGACCTATATGACTTTAAAGTAGATTCTCGCTCCCTCTGACCACCTGCTCGACAGTTGTCTAGCACCTACTCAGAACCAAGATGCTGTTGACTGAGTTGTTCTGCTGACAGCTTCTTTTAGCTTCTGTAACTTGCTTGCTTACTAACTGAAACATTTGATTGGATGTGGTTTTCCTCCTTCAATAGAAAATTTCCCTCAGAGGGGGCTGCTATTCTTTCAGACAGCCACTTGGACTCTCTTAGACACAGCCCCTGGCCAGGTATAATTGGCAAAATAGGTAAATAAAAATTATTTGTTTCAAATTCGGCCTTGGTGTGTTTTCTGAGCAGTTTCCCCACAACAGGGAGAGATGAAGACGTTTGAAGCAGCAGTATGGCTATGAGGCCTGAGCACTGAGAGCTTCCTTTCCTGGAAGATGTCAATTGCTTTTCCAAAATTCATTCCCCCTTTCACCCTTCCTGACAGAGCTCCAATTTCTTGTAGGACTGACCTTACTTTAGCACAAGATAGGGTCTCTGAATACCTTGAACCAATCAGTATATACTAACTTTGGGAGCCTATAATGTGTTTAAGGAACATGACAGGCATCAAAGGCTCTCAGGGAAAACTGGAACATAGATTCTTTTCTGTGCTGTGCTTTGGTAGTAGTGGAGAATGTTACTCTATCACTGCTGCTATTACTGTTAATATAAACCATGACATAACACAAAGGACTTTTTTATCATAGACACAGTTGAAAGTGCTTTACGTATATTTTACTCATTTACTACAACAACCCTATAATATAGATGTCACGTATATTTACTCATTTAATACAACAACCCCATAATATAGATATTATTATTATCCTCGTTGCACAGAAGAGGAAATTAAAGCCAGAGTAGTTGAGGTTACCCCAAGGTAATAGGGTTCTTAAGTGGTAGGGCTAGAATTTAAATCTAGGTATAGCCATTCTGCTATGTTAATCTTTGTTATGGTTTAGATATTGATGTGTTTCCCCCAAAATTCATGCATGAGACAATGCAAGGACTTTCAGAGGTGAAATGATTGAGCTATGAGAGCCTTAACCAAACCAGTGTGTTAAACTACTTGAATGGATTGACTGGCATGTAGGGTATAACTGGAGGAATAGGTCACTGGAAGCATGCCTTTGGAGTATATAGTTTGTCCCTGGTCACCCAAGCTTAGTCTTTGCTTTCTGACGGTTGTGTCCTGAGCCTCTTTCCTGTTCTATGCCCTAACATCTGAACTACAATGTGGAGAATTCGTACCTGGAAATAGTAGCTGAAGGGTGTCAGGCACTGATGTGAGTCCACTGAACTGATGTATGGAGAAGTGAAATACTAGGAAACCCTGTATTTCAGGTAGAAGAATTAGCACTATTTGTTATGTTGTGATATATCCACTGGCTGCATTATCTCAAGTTAGTTTTTGAGATTTGAGTCCCTCGTCTTTAAAGTTCATAACATGAGGAATCTTGGGAAAAGTTACAGTGTTGAATGTGGCTACTTCATGCAGCCTTTAATTAGGCCTGTTTCAGTTTTCTAATGATATATTACACTCCAACACTCAGCAGTGTAAACATGTTTACCCTGACCTTTCATGGTTCTGTGCATTGCCTGGGCCCTCTCTGGTGGGTCTCACTGAGGGACTGTCACATTATAGTGCAGAGGCAGCTAAGCCTGCAGGCATGAGAAAGTTCAACTGGGTTGGACAAATAGCTCTCCCACAGGGCTGGATCTTGATGCTGTTTGTTTTCTGGGAGCTCTGCTAGGCTGTTGACCAGTGTGTTTTCCTGTGGTATCTCTCCAGAGCATGGCAGCTGGGTTTTAGAGAGAATGTCTCAAGCATTTCAGGCCCAGATATAAGTTTAAAGACTTCTGGTAACTTAGCTTTGGAAGTCACAAAGTATCACTTTTGTTTTGTTCTATGCTTAAGAGACAGTCAAGTGGACAGGGAAATGCTAGAGGAAAGGACTCCAGAGGGCCAAGAACACCACCAGGTAGAGTCTATTGAGATACCAATTTGGAGACCAGCTCCTCAAGTCCTTTGAAGAAATCAAAGTATTTACTTTGAATGTGGCCCAAGAAACAGAGGCTTCAGGCAGGAATGCCACTGTTACAAAGAGAGGAAGAGCAAAAGAAGATGCACATTCTCACAACAGAACACAGGCAAGATATGCTACTAGGCCTTATGGTCAGGTTATTGGGGTGCATAGTTAGGTGGAATGTGTTTGATTCAAAGGAAGCAGACTTTCCTTGGGACTGGGACATATGGAACAAGATGGTATTTCCCACTAGGGGGTGTGGTCTAGCATGTAGGTTTCAGTTTCCATCAATGTCTCTGAAAGTTGTTGATTTTAGTGAGGGGATGGAAGGTCAGGCTCCAATCAAATGTTAGCCCCTGGCTTCACAAGGTTAATAGTCTGTGTCTCATTTCTGCTCTGTTATATTCCAGAAAACTCATATAGACCTGGAAAATTTCAAAGTAATTATGGGCTATTCTGTGGGCTCAACGTCTTGGTTTCTTTCTGTCCCTTAGTCTCCTTTGTTCGGCTCATAAATTCCATATTCCAAAATGCCACTCGTTCCATATTCCAACAGTAACATTTCTCTTTTAGAGCCTCAGTTTTCTCTCTAAATTCCTAAATTTCTATCTCAGGAAAAAGAGGCTCCTTAAGCACAAAGGCTTCAGCACACTGGAGTGAAATAAATAACTAACAGCCTTACAAGGTTGACAAAGCCAATCCCTGAGCTACAGATATGCTAGGATGTGGGAAAGAAAATGGTATCGGGGTACAGAATGAACCTGACACAGCTTCATCCAGATCTTTTCTAACTGCTTTGATCCCTGTTCTCTGCACAGCACAGTGATGATGCCCTGCAACACTACTTTCAGGCAAGAGGAAGCTGTGAGCTGGCTCCCCTCCCAAGGCTTGTACTGCAGCCTTGGCTTGGACAGAGTGTGAGGCAAAAACTGAACACTACAGTGGAGAGGAATGGGCCAAGCACATGACAGAGGGAAGTCATTCCCCCAGGTCCATCTCAGCTAAAAGATAAGACTTGTCAAGATCTCTTGCCAGGCATGGCGGCACACACCTATAATCCCAGCAGATGGGGGGTAGTGGGGAGTGGGGCTAAGGCAGGAGGATCTGGAGTTCAAAGCCAGCTTCAGCAACAGAGAGGCACTAAGCAACTCGGTGAGACCCGGTCTCTAAATAAAATTAAAAATAGGGCTGGAGATATGGCTCAGTGGTTGAGTGCCCCTGAGTTAAATCCCTAGTGCCAAATAATAATAATAGTAATAATAAAATAAAGATCTCTGGCTGAGGCTGTTACTTCATAAACTAGCTGAAAGCAGAGACCAGAATTCCCCTAGACTGTAAAAGAGCTTTCCTGATGAAGAAACCCAAGTTCAACTAAACTCTTATGATTGCTCATCCCACATGAATGAAGCCAGAATTAGACAGGCAGGCAGTATAGATAGGTAAATTAAGTCAGGTCAGCCTTCAGAGCCCTATCAAGATAACCTGCCCCTGCTCCAACCTGTTGCTAAGGTAACCTGTCCCAGGAATTGCCCATCCCCATAGGGAGCTATAAAGTTGTTAATTGATGTGTCCTGGGCTGCTCCATCCTGCCCTTCCCCCTTCAGCCCACCTGTTTCCCACCTTTGGGCCATCCCACTGAGCATTCCCGGGTCTAGTCAAGTATGCAAGAAGGAGAAAGATAAGGGGAGGAGGGCAGGAGAACAAAGGATACCTAAGACATATAAAAAGGCAGAACACCTGGCTTCTTGGGATACCAGGATACCAACTATGGCCCCCTAAGTCTATGTTACCCCTTTTGAAATAAACCCTGCTTTATATGCTTGCCTCAGTGTGCTTCTCTAACATTCAGACCTCCACATGTGAGGGAGCAGAACTCCACCAATCACCGGAGGTATCATGAATGTGAAGAGATATTGTTATTTTAACTTGTATTTCCTAATGAGATCAAGGATTTTAGCATGTTTATTGGTTTTCTCTTCTATAAATTTTTCTTAGATTTCTCTCTATATTTTGTTTGTATTTCTGTTAGGTATTTATCTTTATGTAGTAAATTCATAAAAACTTTTGACATATAATAGGGATTCGCTCTTATCATCTATCTATCTGTGTTGTAAATATTTTCCCAAAGTATATTCTTTATCCATTAACTTTGCAGATTGTATAAATTTCCATTAAAATACTCAGTAATTGAATACATCTATTTTTTTTAAATCTATGACTTTTGGGTTCTTCTTTTTTGTGAAGGCATTCCTAATACCTCCAGGCCACTTTGCCTGTGGTCAGTCCAGAAGTTTTTTCATCAGTGTAAAATCTTCAGAGTTCAGCTCCAACTCAAGTCCAAGGAGACGCTCAGAAACTACCAGAGGGAATAAGGGAAATTAAAAAATAAAAATGAAGGGAAAGTGAGAAACAAGACACCAGTAAGCGAGAAATGAAAGACAGAGACCAGGCAGAGATATATACATGAGAGTTTATTTGTCAGAGCTGACAAATAAAGGCCACCTCTCTATAGGAGAGAGAGGCAAAACAGGCTTGGCTTCTGGGACTTTTATGGGGAAGGCTCAGAAATCAGAGCCTGGTGGGTCCTAATTCAGCGGTTAAGGGTGAGGTTGGTGTGAGGGAGTGGTGAGCCTTTCTCAGAAAGGCCCATAGGCGGGAAAGTGAAACTTTTTCCTTAAAATGTCTGCTGTCACTTAAGATGGCCATCCAGATGCTAAGCAAAGACCTTATTAAGGAAAAAAAAGAAAAGAAAGAAAGAAAAAGAAAAAATACTCTGACTCAAGCCATACCTAGATCAGAATAGGAATTGGGAAGCAGTTATTTCTTGCTTATACCAAGAAATAACTTCAAATAACTTTGCTTCAGTGCCAGCTGGAATCAAAGGGAGAATTCCAAAGAGAAGGCAAGATTTGGAGAAGACAGCAGGCTTTGTTGTGTGTTATCTTCAATTGCAGCCTCCCTGGGCAAAGAAGAGGGTGAGTAGCTAGGTGTGGTGGCACACACCTATATTCCCAGTGCTCAGGAGGCTGAGAGAGGAGGATCACAAATTCAAAGTCAGCCTCAGCAATTTAGTGAGGCCCTAGAAACTTAGTGAGACTCTGTCTCAAAATAAAAATAATAAATAAATAAATAAAAAGGGTTGGGGCTGTGACTCAGTGGTTAAGTGCTCCTGGTTCAGTCCCTGAAGGAGGAAGAGGAGGAGAGTACTTTGGCCAATGAGAAAGACCTTGACTGAGAGGTTCGCTGTGTGATTCCACTTCCTCTTTATCTCTTCCTTTTAGCCTCTAATTTTACTTCATTCTTCTTTCTCCTTTCTTCTTCCTCCTTGTCTCATCTCCTGTTGTTCTTATTTCTTCTGTTTCCTTCCTTGTATCTTGACTTCACGGGTTCTAGGTTCAGGGATGATCTGAGGACCAGGCCAGCCTTGGGACTGCCCAGAACAGACCTCAGTTCCTGTTTTGTCTCTCCTGTTATTTACAGACAAACAACTCAACAGGGTGGGTATGTTCCTAGGAACACTGTGGGTTTTTCTAAGGACTAGGGTCATGCCCCCGTCTCTGGGCAGGCCTTGAGGTAGAAGCTGGTTTCTCATTGCTACCACCAAGTATATTTCCCAAAGGTGCATAAAGTCGGTCATTACCTGGTGTGAAATAATTAAGAAACACATTTGTTAGGTGGAGGTGGCTGAGGAACAAAGCACCAAGCAACCCACGCATGCGAAAGAACCACTGACAGAACTACCTGTCAATCAGCAGGGTCTACTGGTCAATCCTGGATCTTAGCCAGCTATCCCAGACCAACCCCAGGAGGACAAGAGACCCTAAAAACTTTCCTGTCTGGAGCCCTCCCTTCCTGCCCTAAGCCCTCCCAAATTCCAGTCCAGTGGAGCCCCCATGCGCCTAGACCCACTCTGCTGGTCGGAGAGTTGCACCTGGGAGTGAAATCTCAATAAAACCTCATTCAGCAGCCTTTTAAAATCTGCCTCCTTTTGGTCACTGCTGCCTGACCTTACAACATTCATTTGCTTCTGTCCTCAATTCCTATCATAGAACTCCCAAATCCCTTATAGATTGGGGCACCAGGAATTTTTCTAATATTTGGTCTTTTGTCTCAATTCCTGACACAGAGCTTCTAAGAATCTGAATTTTCTGAATAACAGAATCATCTAACACAGAGCTCTTAAATCGTTTGAAATTTCCTAGGTGATAGAAGCATCTGTTATGCTAATGAGGCCACTCTGGGTAGGCTCCTGGAAAGCCTGGGGACTGGTTTCCAGGGGAACCAACCAAGTGGTTAAAAGTTTGCAACTTTAAGCCCCACCCCATGACCTCCAGGGAAGGAAAAGGAGTTGGAGGTTGAGTTGATGACTGAAAAACCAGCCTCTATCTCAGAGCAAAGCCTGTCCAAGGAAGGGACATGGCCTTTGTCCTTGGAAAAACCCACAGAGCACTCCTAGGCACATTCCCACCCTGCTAAGTTGTTTATCTACAAATAACAGGAGAGATCTGCTGCGCCAGGTGACTCAGTCAGGCTAGGTGGGGGTCCATAGCAGCCCCCTAGCAGCCACCAATCAGCATGAGACAGGGAAATACCTGGGATGCCAGATGACCCTCCCAGTAGTTTATGGTGGTTGATAACATGTTGGGAAACCATGTAGTTCAGTACGTACACCCCTCTTGGCTTAAACCAATCAGTTCAAATGAATACCCCTTTTGTACTGACCAATCACCCCTACCCAACTTGTTCCCTCCAGTGAATGTGCTAATCATGTTTTAGAGTTGTTATTTGATTTTCCCGCGGTGTGTGATGATTTGCTATGATGTATGTGAAGTCCCTGCCCTCTCCAAAGAATGTATAAAACTGCTGCAAACCCTGGGCTGGGGCCTCTCAGCATCACCAGTTGCTGTGTGTGTGCGCGCAGTGTGCGGAGGACCAAGCTGGCTCGAAATAAACACCTCTTTGCTGCTTACATCGATCTTGGGTCTCTGGTGGTCTTTGGGGGTCCCGAATTCGAGCATAACAATGACCAAAGAGCAATGCTGCAATTCATCAAACCTACATAATGAACCCTCCATAAAAACTGGGAAGAGCAGGGATCAGAGAGATCCAGATTGCTGAACAAATGGAGGTGCCTGGGGGATGGTGCACCCACCTGGAGAGGGCATGGAAGCTCTGCATCATCCCACATATTTTGCCCTATGTAGCGCTCCCATCTGGATGTTTATCTGTATCCTTTGCAATATTTTTTACAGTGAATAGATTAGCATATGTAAAGTGTCTCCTTGGCCATGTAAGCTGCTCCAGCAAATCTTAGGAGGGGCCCAATTTATAGCCAGGCTGTTGAAAGTCATGGAGATGACTTTCAAACTTGTGGTTGACATCTAAAGTGAGAAGCAGTCTTGTGTAACTAAGTCCCTAACTTGGGATCTGACTCTGCTTCTGGGTGATAGTGTTGAAAATGAACAGAGAATCACTTAGTGTGGGGGAAATTTCATACATATCTTGATAGCCAGTGCCAAAGAATACTGAGATGATTATTATATGGTATCTGGGAGAAGGAAAAACAATTTTTCCCCGTTTCATACCTTAACCATGTAAGAAAATTGATAGCCATATTATCAATTAGTTTACTTCATTATTTATTAAGCTCCTGTTTGATTTGACCTATGCTGGGTGCTGAAGAAAACAATGTTAGTACAAATGACGCACAGAGACTAAGGCCCAAGACTGGAGGCAAACCTCGGATCAGCAAGCCTTTCTTTATTCAGGATTCATCAGCAGAGTCAGTGGGTTGAACACCAGTCATGGTTCATTTTGGGGGCAGAAAATGGCGGTGGGCTGAAGGAAGGATCTGAGTTATATAGGCTTCCTTTAGGGTGGGACCCAAGGTAGTTCATGGGGTTCATTGTATTGGGGTAAGCTGACCCGTTAGGGTTGGGAGTCAGGTGCCAGTCAGGTGCAAGTTCCTTTTGTGTTCCTTCACTCTGGCTGAGGCCTGGGATTTTAAATGACAAAAGCTTAGGGAGAAATGTCCTTGGACTTATTTTCCAAATCCTTCACTTAATATGTAGTGTCATTAATCAAAGACAAGGCTTAAGGTCTAGGGTGAGCTCAAGAGGCAAAATATGTCAAGATGGAATATTAGTGCTCATATGAAAGCATTAAGAACTATGGGAACAGGGGCTGGGGCTGTAGCTCAGTGGCAGAGCACTTACCTCGCATGTGTGAGGCACTGGGTTCAATCCTTAGCACCACATAAAAGTGAATTAATAAAATAAAGACATTCTGTCCATCTAAAACTATAAAAAGTTAAAAAAAATAAAAACTATAGGAACAAAAGGAGAGAGAAGATAGTAACCAAGGAGTAATGCTACTTCAATTATAGAAGTAATATTATCAGGAATCAATATTTATTAAGTGTTTATCATGGGCCCTGCAATGTGCTAATCACTTTAAATGCACTCTCAATGAATTTCACTACCAATATCTGTGGTTTAAATGCCCTTGTGCTTTCCACTTCTGAAGATAAACAAAAAATGAAAGCACCAAGAAGTAGAATGAGTGTGTTACACAACATAAACCGGAAGGAAATGACCAAACAAGGGTCCAAACCCAATGTGATTTACCCTAGGCCTAGGTCTCTGGATCTTTTTCCTCAAGATGGTAACATCTGAACTTCCCATTACAGGATGGAGAGTGTTTAGAATTTGGGGTTAGCCTCCTAGGGAATGGAAAATAGAAGCAAGCACTCAGATAATGATAAATATAGATTGTGTTCTATTGTTGCTTTTTTAGAAATCCAAGTGACCTCAAAGGCTACCAAAAATGAGCACTTGGTACTGGCTTAGAAACAGAAAGACTAATCAATGGAATGGAATGAATTCCAGAGATTCCTACATGTATGGAATGTTAGTTTGAAAAAGGATGACATTTAAAATCAGTGGCTGAATGGTTTGACTGTTCTGAAATAAATGACTTTATAGTGTTTTTGGAAGGCTAAAATAAAGTTATATCATTATGTACTTAAAGAAAGAAAGAACTAAAGAAAAATTTATAAAGAAAAATTTGAAAGATCTATGAAAATACTTTAAGAGTTTGATAAACAGGCAAGGTATTCTTAACTTGAACACAGAACTTAAAAGCTCTTAGGAAAAATGTCTTGTAGATTTGACTATACATCATTTGAATCATCCAAACAGCAATAATTACTAAATTACATTTAAATATTTTGAAGAAAATATTCGTCATCAAAATACTTGCACATATGTTTACCGTAACAAATATAAAATGTGTTCTTATATTCAATCCAAATTAGATAGACATTAAGAGAATAAAAGGTAAAGGATGAACAGATACTCAAGCAAATATACACAACTAATACCTATTTGTTAAACAAGAAGACATGCTTTTTGAAAAATTTAATTTAATTTTTTATTTATATATGACAGTGGAATGCATTATAATTCTTATTAAAAATATAGAGCACAATTTTTCATATCTCTAGTTGTATACACAGTATATTCACACCAATTCATGTCTTCATACCTGTACTTTGGATAATAATGACTATCACATTCCACCATAATTTCTGACCCCATGCTCTCTCCCTTCCCCTCCAAGCCCTCTGCCCTATCTAGATTCGTCTATTCCTCCCATGCTCCCTCTCCCTATCCAACTATGAATCAGCCTCCTTATATCAAAGAAAACATTCAGCATTTGATTTTTGGGGGTTGGCTAATTTCACTTAGCATTATCTTCTCTAACTCCATCCATTTACCTGCAAATGCCATGATTTTATTCTCTTTTATTGCTGAGTAATATTCCATCGGGTATATATGCCACATTTTTTAAATCCATTCATCTATTGAAGGGCATCTAGGTTGGTTCCACAGTTTAGCTATTGTGAATTGTGCTGCTATAAGCATTGATGTGGCTGTGTCCCTGTAGTATGCTGTTTTTAAAGTCCTTTGGGAGACCAAGGAGAGGGGTAGCTGGGTCAAATGGTGGTTCCATTCCCAGTTTTCCAAGAAATCTCCATACTGCTTTCCATATTGGCTGCACCAATTTTCAGTCCCACCAGCAGTGTATGAGTGTATCTTTTTTCCCCACATCCTCAAAACACTTATTGTTGTTTGTCTTCATAATAGCTGCCATTCTGACTGGAGTGAGATGAAATCTTAGAGTAGTTTTGATTTGCATTTCTCAAATTGCTAGTAATGATGAACATTTTTTCATGTATTTGTTGATTGATTATACATCATTTTCTGAGAAGTGTCTGTTCAGGTCCTTGTCCGATTTATTGATTAGGTTATTTATTTCTTTGGTGTTTAGCTTTTTGAGTTCTTTATATGCCCTATAGATTAGTAGTCTAGCTGATGTGTGAGAGGTGAAGATTTGCTCCCAAGTTGTAGGCTCTCTATTCACCTCACAGATTGTTTCTTTTGCTGAGAAGAAAGTTTTTAGTTTGAATCCACCCCATTTATTGATTCTTGATTTTAATTCTTGTGCCACAGGAGTCTTATTGAGGATGCTGGAGCCTAATCCCACACGATGGAGATTAAGGCCTACTTTTTCTTCTACTAGATGCAGGGTGTCTAGTTGTATTCCTAAATTCTTGATCCATTTTCAGTTGAGTTTTGTGCATGGTGAGAGACAAGGGTTTAATTTCATTTTGTTGCATATGGATTTCCAGTTTTCCCAGCACCATTTGTTGAAGAGGCTATCTTTTCTCCAATGCATGTTTTTGGCACCTTTGTCTAATATGAGATAATTGTAATTTTGTGAGTCAGTCTCTGTATCCTCTATTCTATACCATTGGTCTACCAGTCTGTTTTGGTGCCAATAAAGGTGAAAGATCTATATAATAAAAATTACAGAATCCTAAAGAAAGAAATCAAAGAAGACCTTAGAAGATGGAAAGATCTACCTTGCTCTTGGATAGGCAGAATTAATATCATCAAAGTGACTATACTACCAAAAGCATTACACAGATTTAATGCAATTTCGATCAAAATCCCAATGACATTCCTCATAGAAATAGAAAAAGCAATCATGAAATTCATCTGGAAAAATAAGAGACCCAGAATAGCTAAAGCAATCCTTAGCAGGAAGAGTGAAGCAGGTGGCATCACTATACCAGACCTTAAACTATACTACAGAGCAATAGTAAGAAGACAATCTTAACAGTGATGGGCAAGGCAAAAATTAAAATGACAACATGGACCATAGATTTCCCCAGGACAGTCATATTTTCATAGAGCCTTATCAACCCCAGAAGGCAAGGGGGTACTGAAGGGGGAAGGAGAGTTTCTTTCAGGTATTTTGTTAAATTAATTTTTTGAGGTAATGATAGATCACAAGAAATTGTAAGAAATAATAAAATCCCTATAACTTATGTTTCCTCCAGTGGTAACATTTTGCAGAATCACAGTATATATCACAACCAGGTTATCATCATTGATAAAGTCAAGATTCAAAACACTTTAATCCCCAGAAGGATTTTTCATGTCCTTTCATAACCATGCCCATTGCCCTCTCACTCCCACCTCCTCCTTAATCCTTAATCCCTGGCCATTGCCAAACTGTTCTTCATGTCCAGAATTGTGTCATTTTAATAATGTAGTGTAAGTAGAATCACACAATATTTAACAGGTGGAGTTTGGCTTTCTTCACTTGCATATTTCTCTGGAGAGTCAGCCAGATTCCATGTGTGTCAATAGTTCATTTCTTTTTATTACTGAATAGCCTTCAATCGTGAGGATGTACCACAATCACAACTCATCCTTTGAAGGAATGGATGGTTTCTGGTTTGGGGGCTATTATGAATTAAGCTGCCATAAAGTTTTATGTACAGATTATGTATGAACATAAATTTCCATTTCAATTGGATAAATGCCCAGGTGTGTGATTGCTGAGTTGGTAAGTACTTACATCTTTAGTTTAAAAAAAAAAAAGCCAAACTATATTCCAGAGTGGATGTACCCAAACACTTTGACTGTACCAGTGATGGCAGGATTATAATGAAAATGCACAAATAGGGGCAAGATATGTTTACCACATTTATTTGTCTTCTTAGTCCCTTCTGGGACTGTGGCACCATTGTATATATTATAGTCTTATGGATCTCTGAGGTTCTCTTTATTTCTTTCATTTATTTTCTCCCTATTGTTCAGATTGAGTAATTTCTTCTCTTTTACCCAGATCACTGATAAAATCCTCTACTCCTTTCATTCGGCTGTTGAGCCCATCCATAGAGTTTTTATTTCAGTTAACATAGTTTTCTGTTCTGAAATTTCTACAGAGTCTTTATATTTTCTCTTTCTTTGCTGAGACTTTTGTTTTTTGTTTGCTTTTTCTTTTTTTTCAAGCTTGTTCATAATTTCTCAACAAAGCATTTTATGATGGCTGCTTTAGAGTCACTGTCTGGTAATTCTTATATCTCTGCCATCCTGGTGTTGGCATCTATTGATTGCCTGTTTTATACAATTTGATGTTTTCCTGGCACTTAATATAACAACTGATTTTTAATTGAAAGCTGGACAGTTAGTGTATTACATTATTAGATTCTGGGTCTTGTTTAAACCTTCTGTTTTTAGTTGGCCTTGTCCAGCCCTGTTCTGGCAGGAGAAGAAGGTACATTACTAAGTTGGGGTAGAAGTCCAAGTTCCCTACTTTACCTCTATTAATACCAGGGTAGATGGGGCTCTGTGTTATATTTGCATGAGACTGGAGGTTCTGAAGTGGCTCCTCACTAGGCCTACTCCCCCTCTGGCTGGGACAGATAAGAATGCCTCCTAAGTGTCCCTTGCATTGTTCCCTTGGCCGTCACAAGGTTGTGTCCTTGGTACCACTTAGGAATGGTGAAGCTCCTTACTCTCCACTAAACTTTCAGTGGGAAGTGGGAATAATATCTCTTTACTGGCAGTTGGGGATAGAGGAATAGAATTCCCACATGTGTGTGTGGGGGTGTGGTCATTACTGCTTGACAGGAAGGACTATCCATCTCCCTGCTTGGTGCCTTCTGATAACCATGGTGATGGGATTGTTGAAGGAACCTCCCTTTACCCTGGCAGAATGGATATCTAGGCTCTCTGTTTAGCCCTCCTACCAGGAATTGAGATGAGGCTACTCTCTTTTATAATATTTGGGGGAAGAAGAGTAGTGTCTGATAAAATTTTCTGATAATTTTGTGCTCTGCTTGGTTTTACCTTCCCTCATCCTCTGGATAGAGAGTGAGCTTTTGTTGGGGTTTTATTTAGTCTATGTTTATTGAAATTCCTAGGTTACTGCCTTCTTCCTCTCCAAGTCAAGTGTAGGTAAAGCAAAAAGAAAACCCAAGGAAATCACTGCTATGGTCCTCTTCCAGTCCGGAGGTCCCTAACCCATCTACCTCCTGCTTTCCAACTTTCAAAATATTTTTATATTTATTTTACATGTAATGGCCAGGATTTTTAGTTGTACTTAGCAGAGGGATTAGGGAAAATTATGACAGTATCATTCTGCTTTCTGCACAGTGACTTTATAATGCATTTGAACATCTACTCAGCAGGATCCCTCTCATTAGTCTTCTTTATATGTTTCTTGAATATTATCAGACTATTTCATATTTTGTGAAAGACCACTTTATCTTGTTTAAAAAAAAAACAACCACAAAATTGTAATTTTAATTGAAATTGAGTTAAATATATTTATACATTCTATATTAATTATGGGGAAAATCATAGTTTTATGATCATAAGTCTCAGATTTAAAATATTCAATGTTCTATTTATTTCCATTTTACACCCTTTAAGATCTAATAGTTTTCTTATATTAGGTCTAATGCTTTTTATTGTTAAATTTATTCTAAGAAATCTATTTAATTAGTTTTTGCCATGGATTGATTATCATCATACATTGCTTAATGATAGGGATGCATTCTGACAAATGTTATGTGATTTTGTTGTACAGATCTCACAGAGTGTACTTATACAAACATGAGATGTATACAGTTTACTTCTGGGATGACTATTTTACTGTAAACTATTTTTTAGTAAGTAGAAGGGATATACTTTAAAATAATGATAAAAATATGGTATGTAAAACAGTAACCTAACCATTTATTATTATTTTCAAATATTAGGTGCTTTATGTAATTGCATATATACTATATATAGTATATTATATAAATAAATAAATATATGTACACACACACACACACACATACACACACACTATACTACCATCTGACTGGCAGTACAGTAGGTTTGTTTATACCAGTATCATAAGCACACAAATAATGTGTTGTGCTTCTGTGTTATGAATGGCTCCACGATAACTTTATGAGACCACCATTATATATGCAGTCCACTATTTTTAAAAAATATTTATTTTTTATTTATAGGTGGATACATATCTTTATTTTATTTTTATGTGGTGCTGAGGATTGAACTCAGTGCCTCACGCAGGCTAGATGTGCACTGTACCACTTGAGCCACAAGCCCAGCCCCTGAAGTCCACTATTGATTAAAACATTAAGTGATTCTTGACTGTACTTTTTCTACCATTGTGTCTTGTGTAGATGGTATTGATTTTGTGTAGCTACCTTTTGAATACATACTTTAAAAGGAACCAGTCACCTTATCAAGTAACCTTACTAATTTTCTTAGTTTTTTTACTAGACCCTTTTGGGATTCTTAGCATGAAATAATATTATCAGTAAAGATATTTTTAATCATTTGCTGTTAATAATCATAGCAATGTTTTTTGCATCATTAATTTAGTGACCAAATAACAACTGAAAAAAAAAAAAAAAGCCCATCAACATGGGAGTACTTGAGTGATTCTCAACCTGTCCACAAAATTAAATGCTAACTGCCTATGGAAATAAGTTAACTTGGATCAATGTCAGCTAGGAAGAATGAAGTGAGAAAGGCAAAAGATGGTTATGATCCTATTTTTTTCTGAAATAACAGAAAATATCTGCATGCAGTTGTATATATGATGTGTACATGTGTGTTTATACAGAGAGGGAAGCCACGAAAAAATACTAGTTGGTTTATAATGGTAGTGGTAGATGAGTGGAAAGGGAGAGATAAGCATAAACAAACAGAACAGTATACACTGCAGTTAGATGTTATTCACCATAGAAACAGCATATACGATAGAATCTCATTCATGTTAAATTACAGAGCTGTGTAAAGAGACACCTGAAGTGATGGCCAAAGCAATATAGTGGTGATCCTGATTTCTGGGGGGATTTTAAGAGATTTCATTTTCATTTTTACTTTTTATGAATTATTCAAAATGTTTACTATGAAAATATATTATAGGATCATAAAAACACAGGATGAACCTTTTTTTTTTCATGGTATAAATTTAAAACAATAAAAGAAAATTGCCATAAAAGCAATTCTCGCTTAAGTATCAATCCAGGCTTTTTGCAAATCTGCACTATACTGGTGTATTTGTTTAATAATAAAAAATAAAATGCCAGAAACTGGAAGTTAAATAAATTCCAGAGAATTAATTGAAATATCCTAAATTGAAGATGACATTTTTGCAGTAGTCTTTTGGAAGGATAAGTGTCTAAGTAGCCCCAGAAGTCTAGAAAATGAGACCTAATGGGCAATTTCTCAGTACTGCCAGATGAATCTGCTCTGATTACTTTTCTTCTGGGGATCATTGTGGACAAGATTTAGTCAGTGGGAAAGTCCACCTGTCCAAGTGCAGGTCATATGCTCAGTACTTGTCCAGAGGTGGCTGCAGCTGGTTATTTAGTTTTTTCCAGATTATATGCAGTGGAAAAGGAAAGTATTTTCTTAACAGGGGATTGAGGTTTATGCTAACCAAAAAAAAAAAAAAAAAGGAATGACTAGTCTGAAAAGTTTAAGAAAAACACCAGATGTCCAGGCAGGGGCTCATGAAGCCTGAGGGTCTGCCAAAGCCTGGGCCTTCTGATGTGATGCCCACAGTTCAGTCTCTGGCCATCTGAGTTTCTCTTCTTCTTATGGGCAATGGAGCTTCGGCCTGTTTTTTCTGCACTATGTAATTTCTAATTTCCCAGGAATTTTGAAAGGAAAGTGACCACAACACTCGGAGCAACCAAAAGATCTTTATTGCAGCAGTGCAACAAAGAGAAAGGAAAGAAGGAGAGAGAGAGAGAGAGAGAGAGAGAGAGAGAAGAGATGAAGAGGGAGAGAGCAAGAGCAAGAGAGAGAGACAGAGAGCACGTGCAAGAAAGACAGAGAGCAAGAGAGAGAGAGCAAGAGAGAAAGAGCAAGAGAGAGGGGGCAAGAGAGAGGGATCAAGAGAGAGGGGGGCCTGGCAGGAGGGAGTTTTTATAGCCCAAATCTAATGGGGCCTCTGGGTCTGCAAGCTGCCTTGTTGGCCCAAGGGGGGGTTAAGTGTTCAGCCTTGAGCAGGGTTGAATGTTCAAACTTGAGGCAAACAGGTGATAAAGGACCAGATAGAGGGGGGTTTGAGTGCGTGGGCTATCTTGCAGTCAACATCTGTTCAGCCTGCCCTGCAGACAACAGAGTTCAGCCTGCTCTGCACCCAACAAATTTTTTCCCCCCAGAACTCAATCTCTGCCAATTGTCTCTTCACATCTGTCTTGCCTGTTATAGTTTTGGATCACTTCTTCAGATGGACACAATGAGACAGCAGTAAATTGAAAAAAATAAAAAGATGAAGATGTATTAAAAACTCAGTAGAATGATTAAATGACCTGAAGAAATTCAAGTTAAAATAAGTAACTACTTTGAAGAACTAAACTTTTATTGAACTACCAATTTATACATGGAAAATAGGAGAAGGAAAATACTATGAATGAAAATATTGTTAACTTGTCCACTCTGGTAATGGACAGATATCTATTGATAGATGTACCACCCATTCAAAAAAAGATGAGGAAGTTTTAAGAGCAAAATTCTTTCTTGACGTGAAAAGAGAATCCTTGTCCAGAATCTGAGAACTTGGTCTCCGAGAACTTTTCTATACGTGATTCCTGTTTACCAATGTGTAGTGGTTTTGAGCAGCAATCATTTATTCTTTCTCTTTTTTTGCAAGCTGAATCTACTTTTTTGCCTTAGGTGCCTAAGTTGCCTGGGGCATGTACCCAGGGGTGCTTTATCCCTAAGCTACATCCTGGCCCCTTTTTTTTATTAATATTTTTAATTTTGAGAGAAGGTCTCTAGCTTGCTATTCTCCTGCTTCACCTTCTTGTATAGCTGGAATTAGAGCTAGGCTGCAGGGAACCTTTTCATATGGGAATATTACAAGTAGCAGAGCAGAGTCTGCCCTTTCTAGCACCTCTCTAGCATTAGCATCACATTTACTGACATCTCATTGGCCAAAAGAACTCAAGTGTTGAGTCTGACATCAGTGGGCTGGAAATTCCTTCTTCCCTGGAGATTCTGGTTGGAGCTAGGGATTGACTGCCTTTGAATAACAATCAAAACCACTTCTGTCCCCAGAGCTCTTTCCTGACTGTTTAGGGGATAATTGGAGAGATCAGAGCTGAATATTTTGTGTGCTGGATTATTTTTGTTTTGTAGGCTAAGGAAAATTGTTGAAAGAATCTGGATGTGGTGGCTCACCCCTGTAATATCAGTGGGTTGGGAGGCTGAGACAGGAGGATCGTGAGTTAAAAGCCGGTCTCAGCAAAAGTGAAGCACTATGCAACTCAGTGAGACACTGTCTCTAAATAAAATACAAAATAGTGTTGGGGATGTGGATCAGTGGTTGAGTGCTCCTGAGTTCAATCCCTAGTACCAAAAAAAAAAAAAAAAAAAGAGAGAGAGAAAGAAAAGAAAGAAAGGTTAAAAGAAAAGAGAGAAGGGAGAAATCTGTAACCATACGCTGAAAGTTAAGTTTCATTGTCTTAGAATGACAATGTAATATCTATTTAGAATTTTCTATATCATTGTCACCATGTCCCACCTTTCTACAATGAACTTCTAGTATTTTCACAATCAGAAATAACACACACACAAAAGGAAGCAAGGAAGAAAGTAAGGAAGGGAGAGAAGGGGTGGGGGAGAGAAACTTCCAAGGAGTCTTCTTCTTCTGAACTGAAGGAAGCAAGGATATAGCAGTAATGGAGGGGATAGGAGAGCCCTTGTTTTTCTTTTTTAAATTTTGTTTTATTTTCTCTCTGTGGCTTATAAAGGAAATTTAATGCTGTAAAACTCCCATTTTTTCCTATCTTAGTTAGATTTTTGCATTCAGGGTAGAGGCTAAATATCACATTTTTTATAAGGCATTGATTTTTTTTCAGAGGGCAGGAGATAGAAAACCTTTTAAGGAATTAATGTCCATTCACCATTCTGTTAAGAGGGGGATGATTTATTGGGTCAAGGATGCTGACTTCCTTCTCCTATTCCTCTTCTTTGTTTCCTCATCTGCAAAACGAAGAAGGTAAATGCAATCAAGGAGTTTCCTTGAAAATCTAACTCAGTAATTCTGATATTCTTCCTACCACTCATTTACCTCCAGTTCTACTATTTGAGAATCCATGCTTCAAAATAAGTGGTCTAGTTCTTCACCCTGCCTCACAGTGACATTTTTATAGTATGTAGCAGAGAAGCACATATGTTTTTATTGTTTTCCAGTTTTAAAAATCATAATGGGTGTTATAGAAATGTTAAAACACAAAGAAAAGAAAATCACCTACAATCACATCACTATTAACCTTTCACAATATATTTTATACTGTATACAAGCATATAACCTTTCTGGTATATTTTCAGTACAGGTATATCTTCATTTATTTTGAATAAATATTGATTTCATTTTTCCACTTTATATATTGTGACATTTTCATATACAATTAAACCATCTTCTAAGCAATTGTTTTTCATGATTAAATGTGGCTTAATCATTTTTTATTTTTTTCTTTTTAAACTGTATTTTATATACATATGTGTGTGTATATATATATATACACACACACACACACACACACACACACACACACTATAGTTTGAATCTTAAGTGTTCCCTAAAGACCCATGTATTAAGGGCATGGTACCCAGCTTGGTGCTATTGGGAGGTGGTAGGACTTTCAAGGGATGGGGGAGGTGAAAAGTCTTTGGGTGACTGGGGTGTACCCTTGATACTGCCAGTTATGGGTGATGAGTCCTGCTTTCTCTCATGTTGAAGCATAACATTAGAGAAGCACACCGAGGCAAGCATATAAACCAGTGATTATTTAAAAAGGGGTTACATAGACTTCTCCTGGGAAGGAGAATGGGACCATAGCGGGTATCCTGGGATCCCAAGAAGTGAGAGTGTTCTGCCTTTTTTATATGTCCTAGGTTTCCTTTGTTCTCTTGCTCTCTTCCCATTATCTTTCTCCTTCCCGCGCAACTGACTAGTCTCAAGAGATGCTCAGGTGGGCTGGCCAAAAGATGAGAAGCAGATGGATAGGGGGAAGGGCCAGATGGAGCAGCCCAGGACACATTAACGACTTTTATAACTCCCTGTAGGGAGTGGCAATTCCTGAGACAAGTTACAGTAGCAACAGGTTGGTGCAGTGGTAGTTTATCTTGATAGTGTGGAAGAAGGACTCTGAAGGCATTTCAGTTCCTCAGGGGGCAGTCTCCAAGTTCCTGGACTCCAATTGGTCTCCTTGACTTGACCTGACTCGATTTACCTATCTATATAGACTGCCTGTCTAATTCCGGCTTCCTTCTCAAGGGGATTGTGGGACCCTGGTTTCTTCCTCTCTTTTTTACTTCATGTCTGTGAAGTGAGCAGGTTTGCTCCATCATATTCTCCTCCCCATGACAGCTGTCTCACCACAAATGCAAAAGCAATGGGCCAATCAATCATAGATCGGAACCTCCAAAACAGAGCCAAGATAACCCTTTCTTTATAGGTTGATCATCTCAAGGATATGTTATAGTGACAGGAACCCGAATAACCCAATAAGGTTTCTGACAAAGACTGAATACATAATGAACGTGTAAGAGGATAGTATGTCAATCAAAACCTTGCCCCCTATCCCATCTTCTATCCTCACTGAATTTCTTTGCTATCATTCCACAACACTCATCTACTTCTGAGTAATTAACACTTCACTCTCTGTGGTACCAGAAAATGAGGGTTGCAAATACTTGACAATTAAATTCCAGTATTCTTAATTTGAGGCAAAGAATGATAAATCTGTATATATGCACTTGTAATTCCCCCTGTCCCCAAACTGAAGAAAATCTAACATGAATTAAAAGGAAAAGAAGGGGTTGAGCCGTCCTGGGCATCACTTATATCTCCAGTACCTGACATCTTTGTGAAATCGGGTTGGGGAACATGTATCCTTTTGCTTTTCTATAGCAGGAGAATGGACAATAGATTAGGTAGAGAAAAGTACTCAAGAGTGACCCTGCTGCTTGGAACCTTTTGTGTCCTGAACTTCTCGTCCCCCCGCCCCCCCACCATTGCCGATTTATCCAGTAGGAACAACAACTTGTTGGGCAGTTGAGAACATGCATGTCCCTAGGTTCTGGACCCTTAGAAGTGGGTGGTGACATAAGGGAAGGCTGTACCACCTAAAGGGGATAGACTAAAGAGAAGCACCCATGTTCGCACATAGAGCAACATTCTACTCAGCTGCACATAAAAACTATTTTACAGCATATGAACTTAATGCACTTGAGTTATTTTTGTAGTACAATTTTTCACTTGATAAATGATGAATACCCGTGTAGATTACATTTATTTATTAATTGGTGCTTTTATTTATTTATTAATTTTTTTACATTTCAAAAATGTGGATAATTAAGGTTTACAGCAAGATGTTTTAATACATGTATATGTTATAGAATGACTGAATTAAGTTAGTGAATAGATCATTTACCTCACATGTCATTTTTTTGTGGCGAGATCATTTAAAATCTACTCTCTTAGTAATTTTCATGTCTCTTATTATTTCCTCAGAGAATTTTTTAGAAGTGTAATTATCTTTTTAACTACAGACATTTTTAAGGCTTTTAATAAATATAGACCATCTTGCCCTCAGAATGATTTTAAAAATTTACACTCTAATGAAGAGATCTGCTTCCCTGTATTTCCTCCAAAATTAGTTAGTATAAAATACATAGCTAAATTCCACTTTATGATTCTAAAAGCAATATATACATACTTTTTGAAAAAATATTCATTGCTTTAAAAAAAAAGACAAGTACATTTTTTTGACAAAATTAGCTCTACACTATTATTTTTAATGCAAGCTAGTATTCCATGATAAGGCAGCATTTTATTTAGCCAGTGCTGTATTAATATGCATTTAGGTTAGATATTTAATTTTGCTACTTCCTAAATTTTACAATGAATCTTGAGCATATATCTTTGTGAATCTGTCCAATTATGCCCTTAATATATTCTTGATAATATTGATTATTATTATTATTGTTAGTCTTTGCTAACTCTTAGAAATAAAAAGGTATAATCCTTTTTTGTAAATTACATTTCTAAATTTATTAATGTTTGAATATTTTTGTATATATTTATAAGCACCATTTTTAATTTCCTTCTGGGGAGTCCCTAAATTCTCCATTCTCCTAAAGCATTTATGTCTGCTCTATATAATATGAAAATTATTTTAGTAATGGTAATAATAATTTTATATCATATTATGTATCAGAGAGACTATTTTGGCACATAAATATAAAGTATTTCCCTAGTTTTATTTGAGTCTTAGTTGGCCTTTTGATGTTGAGTTTAGAATAGCTTCTTATTTCTAGATTACAAATATTTTTCTAAGTTCTCTTCAAGTTATTTTAAAATTTTCTTTAATTGAATCTTGAACTCTTTTGGAATTATTTAGGTGGCCTATAACAGAAAAATTGAATTTTATCTTGTCCAAATATAACCAGTTTTCCCATCACCATTTGGTAAATAATTCATTATTTATTTTCTGCATTTTAAATTCACCTTTATTATATGCTTGATTCTATTTTATTCCTTTGTTTTGGAAATCTCAACTCTCTTTTACTGTTATATTATTTGTGCCTACTCCATTACTGTATGGGCTAAATCACCAATATTTTGAAATGTGCCTAAAACATACTTTTTCATTATTCTTTGTGAACATTTTTTTCTCTATTCTCATGAAGATAAATGAGACCTGAGTATAAATCAAATTTTGACAGGTTAAGCAATATTCTTCTTTTATTTTTGGTAAAACTATAATGAATTTACAGATTAACTTAGGAGTTTATGACATATTTTCAATAACATGTCCTTCCACCCAAGAGCGTGCTTTTCTCAATCACTTCACGTAGTCAACTTCTATAGTTTTCTTCAGGAAAGTCCTGTTGAAGTTATTTTATCTTTTTTTATGTCATAGCATATTATGTTATAGAAATGAAGCTCATATGTGAGACATTGCAAGAAAGTTCAGAGGTGAAATGATATAGTTCTGATATAATCGGTAAATTAATTAACTGATATGGATTAAGTGAGTGGTACCTGTGGGCTGATAGGGTATGGCCAGAGGAAATAGGTCACTGGGGGTGTGACTTTGGGGTTTCAATTTTGTCCTTGAAAAGCCGAGGGCTGTCTACTTCTTGGTTGTCATATCCTGATCTGCTTTCTTCTGACATTCCCTTCCACCCTGGTGTTCTGCCTCACGTGGATCCCAGAACTATGGAGTCAGGCAGTCGTGGACTGAACTTCTGAAACTGTGAACCAAAATAAAATTTAACTCCTCTTCATTATTTTTGTGGGATATTTTGGTCACAAGAATGCAAAAGCTAACTAAAACACAGTGTTCGCATATTGCCTATTATATTATTGCATGTTACCAACAGAGCTTTTTTCTTAGTACTTTCAGTTTAGAGCTGAGGACAGTAAAACATTTCTTTCATCGTGGTTGCTAATCTTTGGTCATATTAGTGAACATCCTTAATCATTCTAGTATGTTTCCATCTGATATTTTTAGTTTTTCTTAGGTAAGAAATTATATTTACAAATGATGGTAATTTTAGTACTTCTATTTCATTGTTGAATTTTATTTTCTTTGTGGCATTAACTGGAATTTTCAGAACATCCAAACTAAATACAATGTGCTAACCTTTCCTTTTTTAACTTTAACATAAAAATGCTTCAAGACATGGACAATCTTTTCCTTTTTTTTTTCTTGTATGTATGTCTCTGTGTGTGGCATGCCCCTGGGATTGAACCCAGGGCTTCATACATACATGCTAAGCACACATTGAGTTGAACCCAAGACAATATTTTCTCTTGACTTCAGATAGATATTCTTTATCATACTAAATAAGTATCTTTCAATTCTTAATTTTCCTGGAATTGTTTTTTTTTTTTTCTTTTCCTGATTAGGAATGAATTTAAAAATTTACTGAACTCTTTCCTATTACTTATTGAGATGTTATGCATTTTTTTTCTTTAAACTATTATGTGATGAATTAAATAAATATATTTCTAATGTTAAACTCTTTGCATTTCTCGAATAAACTTTATGTAATTTTTTTGACACAAAGTTATAATAAGCTTCAGGACTCTGTCTCCTAAAATTTCTTTTTTGATGTTGGAACAATTTCTCTTTTCCTCCTCCTCAGACTTTGGCAAACATTAGGAGACACAAGCTGAGTATACAATGTTTTTGAACTTATTTACATCATTGTGTGTGTGTGTGTGTGTGTGTGTGTATGGGGGGGGTAGTTGGGATTGAATCTAGATATGATTTACTGCTGAACTTCATCCTCAGTTATTTCTCATTTTATTTTTTAGTCAGGATCTCACTAAGTGGCATTGAACTTGCAATCCTCCTGTCTCAGATTCCAGAGTCATTGGGATTATAGGTATGCACCACCACACCCAGTTAATTTACATCACTTTTTAATCCTCACAATTATTCTTAAAGTAAATATGATTGTTCCAGATAGAAAAAGGATTTAGAAGAATTAAGTGTCCAACTCACACTATACTTCTTTACAGTAGAGCAAAAATTTGAATATGGTTCTATTTAACTTCCAAACCTACAATTTTAATCATTTCATGTGTCCTTTATATTTAGTGGAAAGATTAGTCTGTAGATTATTTCTTAGTGTTCTATTTGTCAAATTTTATTATGAGGGTTAT
Organism: Marmota monax; assembly: GCF_021218885.2. Taxonomy (NCBI): domain Eukaryota; kingdom Metazoa; phylum Chordata; class Mammalia; order Rodentia; family Sciuridae; genus Marmota; species Marmota monax. Next base: position 4,231,321 of record NW_026692881.1, read on the forward strand.
GCTAGTCTAGTAAAACAAATTGAAATACCTTTTATCTTTTCAAATGTTATTAAATATTTTAAATAGCATAGAATTAAAAATTTTCTTCGTATCTGAAACTATCTTTATTTTATTACTTCAAAAAAGTAGTATTTTCCTTTCCTTTTTCATCTACATATCAACTTGATTTTATACATCTTATTGGTCTTTCCAAAGAAAATTTTACTTTATTATAATTTTCCCCCAATTTGCTTTAGTTTGAGATTTTTCTTTCTTTTTTTTTTTTTTGTTTTAGTTTCTTGGATTGAATACTTGTTTCATTCTAAGATGATGATAAATCTGGAAACAAACTCAGATTCTATGTTCCCTCTTACTACCAATATCTGGATGAAATAACCATACTTTATTGGTCAGCTTTTCATCACTATAATGAAATATCTAACACAGAATGTTTATAAAGAAAAAAGTTTTATTTTGTTCACAGCTGTGAACATTCAAATTTCAAATGGCTTTAGCGCAGGCTCTGTTGTGAGGGCTGCCTCTTGGCTGTGCCACTTCATAGCAGATAGTAATGGTTGGGGAACAATTACACCTTGAGCCAGAAAACAAAGAGTTATAGGCTCCAGGCTTTGTCCTTTCTCAGGTCAAGAAGTACCAAGGATTCATACAAGTACTGCTTCCCTCTACTGCAACCCCCACACAGTGACCTAAACACCTCCTAGGAGGTGCCACCTCTTAAAGAATTTCTCACTTTCTAAAAGCACTACTCTGGTGACCAAGCCTTTAATATGTGATCCTATGGGGACTCACAAATCATATCAGAGCCATAACACTTGCCAATGTAACAAAGATAAATCCTACAGTCAATAGAACATCAAAAGAGTGGCACCTAACACAGTGAAAGTATGTCAGAGATTTAGCAATAAGTTGGTTCAAGACAGAACAAGGATTTGGAGGGGAGGGTGAGTATGAAGGAAAGCCAAAGAGGGTTAAGGAGAATTCTGTCCTTCCCACCATACCTCCACTAATGTGGGTCATACAGTAAATTAATTAAACCATGACCTCAATGGTCTCTGAATGAGTGGCCAATAGGTCCTCCACTATAAAGCAATGAATAAGATAAACTACCAGATAAAATGAACCGAATAAATTAGAAATTCAAAAAAGTAATATTAATAAATTTTAAAGATCATAATATCATTAAATATCTGAGAATAAGGAAAGCATCTCATGGATTAAATTAGAAATCACTGTTCTAAATGAAAGTTTGAGAAGAGGTAGTAGGTACTGCATAACAAAACAAAGAAAAAAGCACAAATTTAAAAAAACAAGTCTCAGGTGATATATTATCATTTTTCTCTCCTGCAGCTAGATGACCCTTTTCCCCTCTGTCATCAGGCACGGGCATTTGATTTGCCTGGGCCAGTGAAACATGAGTGGAACCTGCAAGCATCCCATCTGAATCAGAGTTTTCAGAGCCTGATTCCATTGGATTGGACATACAATAAGGGTGCATGTTAACCATGGGAGAACAGCCTTTATAATATTAAATGTTTCCACTTAGGAATGTGTCACCATTTGTTCCCTAACTTTTTCTTTGGAGCAGTTTTGCAGGTTTCTTCCTCTAGTTTCTGAATACTTTTCCCTTACATAAATGTAAGTTTAAAGCATTTGTGTTTTATAAACTTACCAAAATCAATCTGCCATTTGGTAAATTTGGATTTAACCTACTTTGACTGGAAAGTTTCCACGTATGTGAAGATTCTCAAACCTCAGTGTGATACTGTAGTCAATTGATGAGACTGTTAAATTTGGAAATTCTGGGACTTTACCCCCTCTAATTCAGGTGACTTGGATACAACATAGAAATCTGCAGGTTTAATAGAATTTCAGAAAATCCTGATTTGATATACTCCATTTTCTGAGGTTATAAAAGAAAGAAAGATCCTGTGCTTTTAAGTGTTTTCCAAAAATGTCTGATAGTGTTTATTATTTTCTTTTGAGTGGAGAAAAAACAATACTAAAACTTCAATTCCCCTCTCAGTCAAATCCTCACATTTTCTAAAATGTAATCAGCTTTTAATCACCTAAAATCAAGCTTTACTAAGACAGAAATCTTTATTTCCTGTTAACATCTGCTCCTAGTATTTAGAACAATGAGTGAGCGATACAAATCAATTCTTGAGGAAAGAATGGACATATTCCATAATAAATGGAAATTATTATTTTCCAAAATAATTCTGACAAGTGATCAGAGAATTCATGTCCTTTCTTTCTTGGTGGTCCCTGCTCCTGGGTATTCAGGAAAACAAAGCCCTTTGTTGTGGCTTCAACATGTCCCTGTGAATCCTGAGAATTCTTATGTTGAAACATAATCATCCATGTTATAATGTTAAGAGGTGGGGCTCTTAGGGGTGAGTAAGGAGGATTGAGCCATCATGTATGGGTTTAGAGCCCTTTCAAAGCTCTGGAGAAACTCCTCCCACCATGGGAGAACATAGCGTTCCTCCCACCTGCAGGATGGTAGACCAAAGCGCCATCTTGGAAGCAGAGAATGGCTCTCATCAGGCACCAACTTACCAGTATCTTGTTGTTCCACCTCTAAGCTTGTAAAGTTGTGAGAAATAGATTTCTATTTTTCACAAATTACCCAGTCTTGGGTATTTTGTTTTGCCAGCATAAACAGTAAAGACATTCCCTGATTTTCTGAATTTGAAGATATATTGCAAGATAAGCTCAGAGCCTTGGTCTTCTCTATAGAAATGTGCAGGAGTAAAACAAACAAACGAACAAACAAAATTAAAAGAAAAAGAAAAAAAAAAAAAGAAATGTGCAGGAGTTTTTTCACTTCTTGCTTCTAAGTAAGAGAAAAGAAAAACTCATAAAATTAATTATAGTTGAAAAATCAGTTCCTTTATTTTATGTAGGTATGTCATAATAAATGTTTAAGAAATCAGTTGTTTAAAAAATAAAAAGGAAACTGTACAATCTGTAAGGATGATATCTCTGAAGTTTTTATATCGTTATTTTAAAATGTATTTCACAGCATATTCTCTTAGCTGATAAGGAAAGAAACTTGTTTTTAAAAATAAAAACACATTTTTCAGTTAGATATTATATATCTATCATACCAGAGAAAAAAGTTTATCATATATCATATATCCAGAGAAAGATATTTAAAAGTTAAACTCATCTATCCATTGAAAATTAGCATCCCCCAGGTGCATACCTCTCTCCTCTTCACTGAAATCCCTATCATAGTAACTCACATAGTCTGGGTTCACTTCTTTAAGAACAAAAAATCACTATTATGTATGGTATCAGTATTACAAGCACACTTGACAGAATGATATATAATAAATATCCAAAATCTACGGGATATATCCTACAGTATACAACAAAGTACTCAGATAATAAACCCTAAATATATTGCTGTTTCTTCCTATGAATTTTTTTACATAGTTAAGCTCATGTTGCATCAATAATTTCGTATCCTACTGTTTGCTTGATAGCTTAACATAAGAATAACTCATATTAGTAAAAAATAGTTTCACTAAAAATAATTTATACTAAAAAAATTTTGCAAAGCATAATTTAAGGAATAATAACTATTACATTGATTAAAATTGAGATGGATGGTTTTGATGTTATTTTTCTTATCTATTTATAAATTAAAGTTAAATACTAAAGTCAATTGTTTTTTGAAGCAATTTACTGAAGTCAATTGTTTTTATTATAATGATTAAAAATAATCATGATTAGTAACTGTGTTAGTCTACTATTGCTACAAATTGGTGTGCAACTATTTGCTGTTATACACTTGACACCTTATAACACAAGTATTTATCTTCATGTTTAGTGGTCTTCAAGGGATCTGCACTGCATGACTAGTTTTGGACCCATGCTGGAAAAGTGAAGTCGTCCTGCTCTGGTAGGTCATTCTCAAGAGGAATTGTGAAATCTCTCAGGAGAGATAGTGGAATTGCATTTTTCCTTTTAGAGACTTAGACTCAGAACTGATTCAATGCCTCTTCAGCCTATACCCATTTTGCAAGCAGGTCATGTGATTAAGTTTAATAACAAAGGGTAGACTTTCTCTATGGAGATTGAGATGGGGAAAACAGGAGAGAATGTTTTCTAAAGTAGCAAATATTGCAATTTATCCTCTTATCTTTTTTTTTTTTTCAGTGGGGGGCAGGTACTGGGGATTGACTCAGGGGCACTCAATCACTGAGCCACATTCCCAGCCCTATTTTGTATTTTATTTAGAGACAGGGTCTCACTGAGTTTCTTAGGGCCTGGCCATTGCTGAGGCTGGCTTTGAACTCACAATCCTCCTGCTTCAGCCTCCTGAGCTACTGAGATTACAGGCATGTGCCACTGCACCCATCATATCCTCTTATCTTAATAGTAGTAACATGTTCACAGTTTCTGTAAAACTGGTTTAAATTTGTTAAGGAATAAAATTGCAAGAAGAGGTAATAAATATCCCTAATTTTTAATAATCGGAATTATTTGATTTGTCAAGAGGTCTTTGCTGATTCCCAAAATAATATAGAAAACATACAGTGCAAATTTTGTAAAACTGGCAATGCATGAGAAATGAAGGCATGTATGCAGAATTGAAGATTAATAGTTGTTACAAACATTCTTATGGTTCAGATATCTCCATAAACTGATAAATGGGGAATAGTGATGCTTGAATTCAGATTCTTTTTAATAAGGAATTGAATGGGAGAAACTATGATTGAAAAGAAAACTGGGAGGAAGTTTGAGGAAATATCCAGCAACTGAATGCTCTTTTAAGGAAAGCTTTTCTTGCAAATGCGAGACAAACAGTAATTTGAGTTGATCTAGGATGGATGGTATGGTAGGCTGAATAGTGACCTCCAATGATATTCAAATCTTAACAACTGAAATCTCTGAATGCTGCTGTCTACACATGTGTAATTAAATGAAGGATCTGGAAATAAGATAATCTTGGATAATCTTCGTTGGTCCTAAAAGCAATCACAAGTGTTCTTATAAGAGAGAAGCAGAAGGAAATGTGATGACAGAACAGAGACTGGGGTGGTGCAAACTGAAGATAGAAGAAGAGGCCCAAAATAAGAAATACAGATGTCCACTAGAAGCTGCAAAAGACAAAAAAGGGGATTCTCCTCTAAAGCCTCCAGAATGGATGTAGTATTGCTTACACCTTGATTTCAATACAGTAAAATCAATTTTAGACTCTAGACTCCAGAGGTATAAGAGAATAAACTTAGTTTGTTTTAAGCCACCACGTATGTATTAGAGTGGGAGCATCCATGGGACACTCATACCCATGGTAATTTAGAAATTGACTTTTATAAATTGACTCTAAAAAGTCTCCTCTGCAAAGCAATGTGTGATTAAATGATTTTATGTTGTGGGATCTACATTTGTCTTAGGCACTGTTCATTTGAGAAAATCATTTTTGTTGAAGCCTAGGATGGTTCTTTCTAGTCATTATGGGTTGAGTTGTCCCATAAAAAGAAGTTGATATCCTAACCTCCAGTGCCTGTGAATGGGACCTTTTTTGAAAATAGGGTTTTTGCAGATAATCAAATTTAGATGGTGTCATTAGAGCAGTTTCTAATCTCATATGATTGGTATTCTTTTAAAAAGGGAAAATTTTCATTCAGAGACAGACATGTATGGAGGAAGATGGTGTAAAGACACAGAGATAACACCATCTGTAAGCCAAATGATACCCGAGGCTACCAGAAGCCAGGAGAGAGACATTGAACAGATGATTCTCCTTCCCAGCCTCGGAAAGAACCAGTCCTGCTGATTCCTAGGTTTCAGACTTCCAGCCTTCAGAACTGTGAGGCAATACGCTTTGCTTCTGCTGTTTAAGCCATCCAGTCTGTGGTACTTTGTTTTGGCAACCCTAGGACACTATTCCTAACTAGCAATGAGACTTTGTACATCATAATTTTTTGTTTTATTTTGTTTTTTGTAACCAAAACCATACTATGAGCATTTATATTCTCAGGTTATCTTAATTACTAGTACTAAAGCTAAGGCCAAGACTTCCCACTGGAATCTGCTTAATCATTTTTTTTTAAGTTTGAATTTAAAATTTAAATGTATGAATTCATAAGTAGCTAATTCTATGTTTAATTTGGCAAGCTGCCTGGCTCACAAGTCTAGCCAAGTTTCTTCATCTCTTTCTATGCCTCTGCCTTTCTCTTTCTCTCTGTCTCTGTCTCCTTCTCTCTTTTTCTCTTAACTAGTAACTGCAAAACCCACATTTCGCGGAACATGGCATAGACAGGATTGCTTTAAACACAAATGGATTGGTGAGGCTATCAGTAAAGCTTCTCTCAAGATTCAATTAGAGGAGAGAGCTCATCAGATAATCTGGAGATCACGAATGTCTAGTTACAGAGTTGTAAAGACTGGAATTCCATCTCTTCATTTCCTAACCATCTGTATTTCCAAAAGCCTGAACCAAATAGAACGAGAGTAAAGTATGCAATTCCTCTTTTAGTGACTGAGTGGGCTCCTTTGATCCAAGTTGAATCTGCTGGACTGCTGAGTGTTATTTCTGTTTCTGTAGCCAGAAAAAAAAAAAAAAGAGAACATCAAGTGAAGACTCCACTTCATCGAGATGATGCAGGTCATCCCCAGAGGCTGCGGGAATGTGTCTGTCCTCCAGGATTGTTGTTAGGGATTCTCATGTACCTTGTGCATCTTTACTTGCATGTAGTCATTCACATCCTTCTTTTTTAATGAATGGTTGACCTCCCATCTGAAGTTTGGAAGCTGACCCCTAAGGAATATCTGAGGCTTGAGAAAGATGTTCTGGCAGGACAGGCTTACAAAAGCTTTCTTAGCACCATGTTGCATGAGAATGGGTCCCAGGACCACGTACTTCTGTGATTAGGACTTTCAGTAGCACTTTGGAAGAAACGATCTGCAAGGGTTGGCTTTCGTTTTAGTCTTACATAGCTTTTTTTCTGAACATCATGGTTTTTCTGAGAAGAAGAATTATAGATCTGAAATGTATACAGTTATTGCCACCAGTTTTAGTCACACCTATTGCTGATAGATGATGTTCTTGGAGGGTTTAAAGAATAATTTGATGGGATTTGAAACATAGAAAAATTCTTGTCATCTTGTAGATTCAACCATTTCTCAAAAGCCAGGTAAGTCACAATAGCTAATAGTTTTCAACTTGCATGTGCCAGATACTGTTCTATGCATTTTTTTCTGAAATAATTATTTAATACCCCATAAGAGCCTCTTAACATTGATATTATGACTACTTTTATAAGTCAGAAAACTAAGGAAGAGTTTGGGTAATCACTGAACCAGCAAATCAGAGACCAATGGAGCTTAGCAATTTATTAAAATGTTTGTAATTGTAACATGGTTTTTAAATGTTGGAAACTTGTTTACCACTGTTGAGAGTATGAAAAAGTAATGAAAAAAAAAGAAAGAAAAAGAAAACATGCTTGCAGAGCAGCAGTATCCCTGTTTGAAGAGATAGGCCCTGCTATAGTTTGGATCTTTAATGTCCCCCAGAGGTCTATGTGTTAAATAAAGGTTTGGTCCCAGTGTAGTGCTACTGGGAGGTGGTAGAACCTTTAAGAGGGTGGAGCCTAGGGTTGGGGATGTGGCTCAAGCTGTAACGTGCTCACCTGGCATGCACGGGGCACTGGGTTCGATCCTAGCACCACATAAAAATAAAGATTTTGTGTCCACCAAAAAAACTGAAAAATAAATATTAAAAAAATTCTCTCTCTCTCTCTCTCTCTCTCTCTCTCTCTCTCTCTCTCTCATTCTCTCTTTAAAAAAAAAGAGGGTGGAGCCTAGTGAGAGGTCTTTAGATCACTGGGATCATGTCTAAAGAGATTGTGGCCCCTTCCTCTTCCATTTTGCTTTCTGGCTGATGGGGTGAACACTTTTGCTCCAACACATACTCCTATACTGCTTCACCATAGTCTCAAAGCAATGGCCAATTGATCATGTACTGAGATCTCCAAAACTGTGAGACAAAACAAACTTTCTCTTTCATAAGTTGGTTATCTCAGGTATTTTTTAAATGTTGATGAAAACTTACTAATACAACCACTAAACCATTTTTAATTTCCTAGTACACTGCTATGTGTTTCTCATATCTAGAACTGGGGTGTTTGTAAATGTGTGTGTATATGTTTGTATAATTCTATTAATTATTAACACTAAATTTGTGTGCATATATATACACACACACATATACATATGTATGTACATGTGTATATACATATGTATATGTGTTTGTGTGTGTATTTTTATATTAAAACTATTCCCCTAGGACAGAATGATTGATTCAGTACATATTGATTAAGTACCTATTGTGTAGCAGATAGTGGGTAGGCTTTGAAGACATAACAGAAAAGAAGATACACATGTTCTTTGCCTTCACTATCTTTATAGTATAGCTTGATTTTGACTATATCTGCTAGAGTAGGAGGACAAAATGTAGCATTGATACACCCAGAGAAAGAATCCAAGAGAAAAATGAGGCTGAAGGAGAAATGCAGTCCTTTGTGGGAGCCACCCCCAAAACCCCACAAATCAGGACATTGGGCTATGATAAGTCATTGCTTAAGCTGCTTTCTCTTTCTCTCTTCTTAAACAGGATGCAAGTAGCCCCCAATTCACCTAGCTAATGGAATTCCCTAACAACTCCATGCTTTGGGGAGCAGAGCCCAGAGTGGGCTAGAACAGAACGTTCCCTTGCTTATTTCGGCAGCTGGAAGTGCATCCTGTCCCTTTGATCACAGACTTTGTCCTAAGCTGTAGCCATTTGCTTTATGAATGCAGATGTGAGCCTTTTCATTTATTTCTCTCCATCCTCCACTGAAATACAATTAAAAGGTCAACAAGGATCCTGAACAAATTGTGCTGGGTTGAGGGAGAGAAAGCAGAGGGAGTGCTTTGTCCATGGATTAGCTTGTTTACGACAGAGCTAAAAAACATTTTGTTTCAAGCCCCAGCCTTATGCATTTGTCAATAAAACCAGGCTTGGAAAGGGCAAAAATCAGCCTGCTTGTCACAAAGTCCCCACATGCCTGAGATTCCAGCCCCAGCAGAGGGGCTTGAGAATGCCCTCATCCTAATAACTCTCCTGCTCTGGCCACCACCCAGAGGAAAAGAGATTGTGAATCTTTGCCTCAGTTGACCCTGAAACAAGGACTTGAATGCAAGTCGTTGTTCCAGGATGTACTAGTAAGAGAGTGAGGAAATAAGATTAGGAAAGGAAGAAAGTCATCATGTTAATGAACAGGTTACTTCTGTGGGCCACTGAGACTTTACCTGGGGACCTCTGGGAGGCAGAGTGGAACATATACACCTCAGAGTTATCACAATAAAGAAACAAGGACGATGCAGTATACATCCACCAATTTCCATTTGTCATTGATAATGGCTGTTCTCAGGAGTTCAGATTCCCCAGAACTCTTTTACATGCAGAGAAAGCTTTGCAACAGAAAGTGCAGTGCTGGTAGTAGGAAATGGGACATACAGGAGGTATACAGGGGAGCCACCACCCTTGTTGCTATAATTACTAGCTCTGATGGAAGAGGAAGAATAAAATCTGGTGTCTCATTAGATCCTCAACTGCATTGCCCTGATAGAATTTCAAGGACCAGAGCTGCAAGAGGGCCCAGTGTTTTGTTTGTTTTTTTAATCCTCTGAAGGTGACTAATGGAAAAAGAAAAGCAAGGAAAAGGATTATATCCTGAGACGATCTGAATATTTGGCCTCAGCACTGAGAGACTGAATCTGGAGAGCAAGGAATGCTCACCATCTGCATTAGAGGTTGGAACAAGCATCTCTTAGGCTTTTAGCTTCCTTCAGTTGTATTTTGGCTTCGTGTGTTTGTGTGTGTGTGTGTGTGTGTGTGTGTGTGTGTTTAAATAGATTACTTGCCAACTTATACACATCTAGAGCATTCACATAAAAAATACAGATTTCTAGCTGTATTTTGGTAGGGCAGGCTTTATGCCTTCCTGTGTTATCTGGGGGTTAAATAGCAACTTTCCCCTGTGGAAGGGGCACTGACTTCTTTGGGTCACAGTCTTGGGCATTACCTGCATTCTTCCCTGCCATGGTGACCAGGAGTCATTTGCATTTATCAGAGTGCTTGTGCTTTTCTCACACCTGTTTCAGTCATTTCTATTTACTGCTTAGCTGCTGTAAACATCTGAATGGCTAGCCCTGGATTTTTGTAAACTGCTTGCTCCATAGCTATTCTCTCTGAGATATGAGTAGACAATTAGATTCCAAGAATTTTATTCATCCTTTGTGACCCAATCCCCACAGCTGGAGAAGTGTTCAAATTTTTGGCTGTGGTATTTATTCAAAAACCTCTCATTACCTTGCTCCAGTTCCCCTCATTTGATGCCCCACCTCTCTTACCTCTAATGTCTTTCCAAGCAAATTGACCAAACTGTGATATTCAGGCTACATCATTGGGGGCATGTTTTCCTTTCCCCTAAGCCTTTATCTTCTCACCCAAACTTGATTGTCCTTCCAAATATATGACAAGATGTGTGATATGGTTTAGATGTGAGGTATCCCCCCAAAACTCATGTGTGATACAATGCAAGAAGGTTTAGAAGTGAAACAATTGGGTTATGAGACCCTTAACCCAGTCAGTGTATTAATCCCCTGATAGAGATTAACTAAGCTGTAATTGAAGGTGGGTAGGGTGTGGCTGGAAGAGGTGGGTCATTGGAAGTGTGCCTTGGAGATATGTATTTTGTTCCTGGCAAATGGAGTATCTCTCCATTTCCTGATGTGATGTCTTAAGCTGCATTCCTCTGGCACATTCTTCCACCATGATGTTCAGCCTCACCTCGAGCCCTAAGGAATGAAGCCAGTTGTCTATGGACTGAGACCTCTGAAACCATGAGTCCCCAAATAAACCTTTCCTTCTCTAAAATCGTACTTGTTAAGTCTTTGATCATAGCAGTGAAAAATCTGCCTAAAACAGTATGAAATGGTAAATTTATTCTCACTCTGTATTTCATGGCATACATCCAATGTATTGGTAATTTTTTTTCAGAATCACCTCCAAAGTTTACCCAAGCTCCAAGGGCTGTGCTCCACACCACATCAAAAGCTACCATAATAGGACAGCCCACATCCCCCCCCCCATTAGATTCTGTTAATGGTCTCCTAATGGATTACGGTGCTTCTGCCATTTCCCACTGACAATCTGTGGTCAACACAGCAGCCAGTGTTACTCTTTCAAAACACAGGCCAGCTCATGTTATCCTTTGCTCAAAGCACTTCCTTCCATTTCTTTTCCCATTTCACCTCTACTGCTCACCCCACCAACCTGCTCCAACTCCCCTTGCCTCCTTGCTTTTCTCATTTATGCATTTGCCACCCTCTCTTCCTGGAATGCTATTGCCCTGTCTTTTGGTGAGACTTACACTCACCTCCTTTAAGACTTATGAAATATCACCTTCGGCTGAGGTCTTCTCTGATCACACTATTTAAAATTGTAACCCACTCCCCAAAAAAGAGAAATCCCAATGTTCTTTACATAGGTTTTAGCACCATCTGATACTCTTTGACATACTTATTCACTCATCACTTAATGCCCCCCCCCCAGGAAATTTGCCTCTTATTTACTAATTTATCTTCAATCCCTAGAATGTGACCAGACCCTGAGTAATTGCTTGATTTGTTGGATGAGCCAATCAATGCCTTTCCTTTTCTGACTCTCCCTTCCCCAGACTAGAAATTTTCTCTCACTACCTAACTAAATCTAACATAGGTGCCTTTGCACATCTTCCAAGAAATCTTTCTTACTATCCTTGGCCAGCCAGACTACTATATTTCCTGAAGTTAAAGTAATAAATGAAAAGACCATTAGAAATGATTGCATATTTGGGCTGGGATTATGGCTCAGTGGTAGAGTGCGTGCCTAGCATGTGTGAGACACTGGATTAGATTCTCAGCACTGCATGTAAATAAACAAAACAAAGTCCATTGACAACTAAAAAAAATGTTTAAAGAAAAGAAAAGAAATGATTGCATATTTACTGAAAAAAATGGAGAAAGGGTTTGTGTGGTCTTCAAGGCAATTTTGACAAGTATATGGAGGCAGAGGCAGAGAGAATGACAAAAAAAAAAAATCTATGATGGAACCATCTGTGATACAAGCTATTCTCTTGACCTTACTAAGCTACCCCCTGACTCTAGCATGCTGGAATTAAGACATTGTGGATATTTTGAATAACATAGGCAAAGAAGGAGTAAAGAAGAAATGAGAAAATCATCATATATCTTAGTTGTTGCATCACAAAATACCCCAATATTTAATTGCCTAAAACAGTGGTGTTCATTATTGATCATAAGTCTGTGAGTAGCTGTTGACCTTGACCTGTCTTCTGGGTCAGTATAAGAGTCTGAGTCAGCTGATGAGTAGTGAAGGGCCGGCTGGTTGAGGATGGCCTCACTCCCTTTTCTGATTAGCTAGAAGTTGAGTGGAGTGATGGGGGTGACTGAGTCACATATCTGTTGTGCTTGTTTTTACTTGTCTATTTGGGGTACTGGGATTTCCCAAAGAGTGTGTGGATACATATTTAATTTTTGGGAACTGTTTGCCTTTTTATAATTTAATTCTCATAGAAAAGTTGGGAACAGAGGTTAATTGTAGGACCAGCATATTTGCAACCATATAGATATATTGGTGGAAATCTTCAAATAGGGAGCAAACAAAATTCAAAAGGCAATAAGCTACTTTGCTTATAAAGAGCTTAAAATTCTTTTAGGTGCTTGTAGCAGTCTTCAGGTTTAGGCATGCCCCTTCAAGCTCCCAGAGAGAAGTCATGAGCACCAAAAGCATTCTGTATCCTTCAGGCATTAGAACCTTGCAAGGACTAGAAATTCTTTAAACACTAGGGTTGGGGTAAAGGAAACAATATGTCTTATACTTTGTGCAATGAAGCAAAATGAAGATATTTTTGTGGGGCAGAAGGAGGACTCTAAGTGGACTCGAGGACACTGTGGAATGAAGAAATTCAGTATCGGTCAGAGGGGCAAGGAGGCAAGTAGGGTTGAGATCTGGTTGTGTTTAGAGCTATTTGACTTTGGGGATATTATAGTGTGTATCTGGAATGTCCCCCAAAGTCTTTCATTTAATGCATGGTTCCCATTGCATTAAGGTTCATAAGTGGGGTTTTTAGGCAATGATTGGATTATGGGGGCTCTGAATTCATTAGTGCATTAAGAGACTGAATCAACTACTGGGAGATGGAGTCTAGTTGGAGAAAGTAGGTCACTGGGGTCATACTTTGTCCTTGGCCCCTTTTTTGCACCCCTCTGCTTCCCAGATGCTGTGAGCTTAGTGACTTTCCTCTTCCATGCTCTTCTGCCATTATGTTTCTGCCTTGGAGCCCACTGACCATGGACTGAATCCTCTGAAACCACAAGCCAAAATAAATATTTCCTCTTCTAGGTTATCAAGCATTTTGGTCAAGGTAACAAAAAGCTGACTAACACTAACAGGGACTTCTTAGTTTTGTTTTAGAAATATGTTGATGAAACACTGTTTGTGCTGCAGGATACGGTAGCTCCCCAGATTGTCAAGTGGGGACCAATTCTAGGTGTAGCACAGAATGTACAGCACAAGTTCCGGAAGCTGTTTTCCTTTTCTTTCCCACACTTAATATGTTACCAAATTGTTTGATGTCAGCCATGCTGCAATTTAATTTTCTTCAAAATTAGCATGTTTAACTGTGTTTTCTTTACTCTTTGTTTTGGAGACAGCCTGGTTAAAACCTTCCCACTCATGAAATTGCTAGTCAAAATATTTTAGGAAGGAAGCTCAAACATTCATTGTTTGCTTTATTAAAAATTAACTCAGGCAGATGGAGATAGAATACAATGCATGCTCTTGTCTTTGTCCCCCTTGTCATCTGTTCCTACCTTCATTGGGCACACCAGTTCTCCCATAGCCTTACCCTACAAGGGTGTGGGGCCAGGCACATAAATTCTTTTGGGTCTGTTTCACAGGAACGAGACTCTGTCACACAGGTTGAGGAGGTGGTGGCAAAGCTGGAGCCAGGCAAGATCTCATTGTACCACAGCAGGGTGACAGTAAGGCTTTGTGTAGAGAATACTGTTCTACAGTCTAACCAGTTCTTTGAAAATATATCAGAAAATGTTTCTTGCCTTTCCAGTCACTATGCCCTCCTTCTGTTTTTGAGTCCCCTGCCTTCAGAATCTCTTGGACTCTTTGCTTTAACTCAGTCATGTTTCCATTTCTACAAGGGCTCATAGAGCCATTACTATGTGCCAGAATCTCTCTTGGATGAGGCAACAGGGAAAAATAACACACTCCCTGCTCTTGTGGTGGACACAGTCTTACAGGGATGTGGTTCTGAAGAATATACTGCAGCAATCGAAGTCCACTGATGGGGCAGATGCAGGGTGGGAGCACATAAGAGGGGCATTTGACACAGCCTACATCTGTGTTAAAGCCATCTGAATTTGGGAGTACAGTTTCCATCTTTACCTCTAGCATTTTTATTCAAGAGATAAGCAACACTAGAAAGGGTAAGAAATTACTGGGAAGGAGACCATCATCCTCCACCTTAGTTGGGTAAGCTCCTGAGCTGCCATGGACCACTCTCCACCTTGGACACAGTCCTGAAAGTAGTTCCAGGCTCAGAGCATTGAAGGAAAATACTTTCCAGAGAGAGAACTCCTGGAACAAGCCAAGTGGCAAAGAAGTGCCATTAGGAATTCTGTTCATCACTGTTTGAGAATAGCACTTCTTTAATGCCTGTGGTATGTCAGGTACCTGTTCAGCAGTATCATAGACTTGACATCATTGAATCCTCCTAACAGTGCTATGAAGGAGTTGTACTCTATCCTGACTGTTTTAATCAGCTTTTTCACCTCTATAACCAAAAGACCTGACAAGAACAATTTTAGAAGAGAAAAAGTTTATTTGGTGCTCACATTTTTACAAGTTCAGTTTCTAGACAGCTGATTCTGTTGCTCTAGGCCCAAGGTAAAGCAGAATACCATGGAGGAAGGATGTGAAGGAAGAAAACAACTCAGAACATGACAATCAGGAAGCAGAGAGACTGTTCCACTCCCAGATATATGCTCCCAGGGACCTCTTCCAGCCACACCCTACCTATTTACAGTTACTACCCTGTTAACCCATTTAAGTGGATTCATTCACAGATTAGGTTAAGGCTCTCATCACCCAATAATTTCATCTTTGAACTTTCTTGTATTGTGTCACACATGAGCTTTTGGGAGACATCTCATATATAAACCATAACACTGACTTTACAATTAAAGAAATGGAAGACAGAGAATATTGTTGATTTACTCAAGGCCACACTGCCAACAAATGACTAAATTCAAAAGAGGGGAAATATTCAAGGTCTAGTGAGAACAAGGTTATGCTGAAATCATAAGGTAGGCCAATATTCAATGGAACAACTATAGTTCATCATGCATTTTAAAAGCTTGGGAACCCCTGGCTAAAATGGGTTGATATTGTTAAGCAAGGAGTCTGATGTAGTAGTTACAGGCAAAACAGCAGGATGCCAGGAGTATGGGGTAATAGGCATGGAGGTGTAGAACTTGATCTCACTAAGTCTGGTTCTATCCAGAGAAAATAAAACCAAACTTACCCTTCAAAAGTTTTGGAGGGTTGGGGAGGACCATAAAAGCCAAAAAAACAAGGTAGTTTGGGAAAGTGTTCAGAGAAGGGAGCCAATACCTGGGTGTAAACCTGGTTTGGACACACTTAGGGTTTCTGGTGTGAAGGCTATTCTTCTGTCTATTGAGAGTCCACTGAAGATCCAAATGTGGCCCATCTACTAGTGGTGAGGAGTCACTAAAGAGACAATCAAGCCAGACTAGAAATCCATTACAACCACTTAATTCTGATGTTCAACTTGAACTTCTTATCCTGGCATTAGAACATGGGGTATCAACAGGTGGCAGTACCTGAACTTTGTGAGGCAGAGCTCAGCATCTCCTTGTAGGTTGTACCACTAGTTGGCTCAAGTGATTAAGGTCTCTCTCTACAAAATAAATTCTATTGTCAGGAAGAAGAGAGAGCCACTGCCCTTAGAGACTCCACTTGGTTCTTCACTATAACCCAGAACACGGAGATTTCCTTACGCAATTGGGTATTTTAAGTCTTGTCCTGTTCCTCAAACATCCTGCCCTACATCTTTAATCAGAATGTTTAACAGAAGTACCACTTCAAGGAACACCCTAGAGCTTTCAGTCTCCATCTCAGGTAGTGGTAGACAGACAAACCAATCAGAGTAAGACAGTGAGAAATGGACCCATCACTCTCACTCTTAAGTCAGTGAACACACTCTTTAACTCCCAGTTCTCTGATTACTCTGTTCATTCTCTATGTGGACACCAGACAAAGCTCTCAGAGCTCCCTTCAGAGACTTTCTGGAGCTCCCTAGTATGCAAAAAATACAGTCCCAAACTAAGAATATGCTCTAAGATTATCTTGAATATAAGCTCCTCTATTTTCAGCTAATGTTGTTTTTAAATCCAAATCTATTTTTCTAGCCTCAGCTCCTCTCTGATCTCCTTATACTTCCTCGGCTGCAGTGATTTCCAAATACTCACTTATCCCTGAATACGTCCTTCAGGCTTCTGCCCGCTTGTTGTTCATATTGTTCTAACTGCTTGAAAGGTCCTACATATTGCCATTTCTTGAAATTGCCTTTCCCTTCAGAGACCAGCTTTCATGATAAAAGTTTCTTTTATGCCTCCCAGGAGAATAGGAACTTATTGTCTTTTATGCTCATAAATCTTTGCAATAAACTTTTATTATACCCCTTCTCATGGTTGGATATTTACTCCAGAAATCTTTCCCCCTAGATCAGTAGCTCCTGGAGGGCAGGGCCAATACTTATTTATCTTGTATCCCGAACAATGTGAATCATGGTGTCATCCTGGCACATGACCCAGTTTGTGTCTTTGGGTTGCAATGATAACCTATAGCTAGCTCCTGAACCGAAGCCTGGCAGCAGGAAAAGAGAAAATGAACTTTAGATTCCGACGGACTTGGTGCAATCTTGGTCAATCACTTACTGGTTTTAACGCTACTTATCTTTCAGAACCTCAATTTTCTAATGTGTAAAGCTGGATTACAATTACTTGATGAGAGATAATGCCAGAATCTAGACATCTGAATACTTGATCCCTATTATGACACTTCTCACATGGGAGAAGTATTATAAGGAGGATTCTCCCATATGTGCTATAGGGAAATTCCAGAGATGCAGTCTCAATTTCTAGTGGAAGATCTAGTTTCAAATGCTCCTATGGCTCTTCTTCTGTTGACCTTTTTGACCTATGTGTAGACTAAGCAATATAGCTGTTCTCTCTGTCCAAGATCTACACTTAAAGGCAGACTTCAGAAGCCTGTCTTGCAGAGTTCCTTTCTCCAAAGCCCCTTCTTGATTCTCCTTTGGTCTTATCAAGGTAAGATAGAGAAGCCTGGCACAGGTGCAGTCTTCCTTAATTGGATATGAAAGACAAGAGCCTTCTCTTCCAAAGGCAGGTTTTCTGAAGTCTGTTTCTATAAAATATTTGCTTTCCTCTTAAGAATTCTTACCCTTACTGAACCAACATGTTTAATTAATTCTTTGTCCTTGAGTGTGTCATTTAATGTTCTACTCATTGCAAAGACCCCCTCCCCCAATTGGTGGTGAAATAGTATGCATTTATGTGTTTGGGAGTGGGCCCACTCTTTATAAAGCAGTTATTTGAATAAGAACGTCATGACCTGAACTAGGCAGATGCATAGTGGGAAAAAAAAGAATATACTGATATTGGTGCTAGGTTTTGCTGCCTACCAACTGTAACACCTTGGGAAGGATTCTTAACACCTTTGAGCTCAACTGTAAAATAGAGATGATCATATCTGCCACCTAAGGTTGTTTGACCATTGAATAAGATAATGTGTGTGAAGATTCTATCATAGAAATCGGTATGAAATAGGTGTTTGATACACACTGTACCTTTCTTTTCTTTCTTGAATTTTAACCCAACAAGATCCTTTTCCCATTTCACTTCAAGTAGTCAGTTTCTTATCAGGAAGCCGGGAAAGTCAGCACCAGAGACCAATACTAATTTTATTACCTTATCATTTTTTTTCATAAGAGGAATGAACACTGTGAAGGGCTAATTCCACACTTCCACAGAAGTGAACTTTTTATAATCCCCTGGTACCCAGAAGCATTTCTAGCCAACTTAGCATTTGCCCACTTAATAAGATCCAAGACTTTACTCATTTCACTTTCCTAAGATGCATTATCTACCATAGTTTTACTCAAAAAGTTCTTGGGGAACCAAATGATAGATTTTTCTTTCAACACACCCAGGAACTGAACTGAATTGAAGTTTACCTTCTGACCCCACATACACCCTGAGATGGGAAGGGGGCTTGGGAATTCCTCCTCTTAAGAGGACCCCTACAGTGCCCTTATTGAGAGCATGGGTTTTAGAGACAAGCCTCTGCACTTGTAAGCCTGAAATCTGAGCAAATGTTCAGGGCTCAGGTCCTGAATTACTCCATGTTCCACTTGCCTCTTCTTTGCAATGGTCATAATACTAGTCACTTCATGCTATTATGAAGATTAAGCATGTTGAATGTGAATGTCGTATTTAGTACCACTCAGTAAATGCTGCAAACACCCTATATGTTTAAGTATCTAGAATTACTGAAAGACAGAAATCCAAATAAATTTGGTTTGAATTGACTTATTAAATTAAAATTATAATTTTTCTAATCAAATGTTAATTAAGTAAAGAAAAATTGAGGAATTTTCTCCTTTTATTAAATCAACATATCACCTTTATTTATTATAATCCTCAAGATTTTATCTCCATCAGACATTGGGCTGGTTGCAACTAGGAATCTATCAGCTGATTGATTTTGCCAATCTGATTCCCAGGCTTGTGCTTCCTTATTGATTCATTTCCACTGGCTGTTTCCCTCATCTCTTCCACTATGACGGAGGATGAACTTATCAAGACAGAGAAGCAGTTCTCTTGTCTTCAAAGGCAACACTTTATCTCTGTGGAACAACTTATGTGGATATATTGTATGAAACCACTCTGCCATGACAGCCCCCTTTGTTCCTCTGGCTATGGATTATTTCTGTCACCCAGTGTTTAGTCTTTCACATACACCGAGAACCATAGCACATTATCAGTCACGTTAACTCAGTCTAGATACATGGACGAATATTTTTCTTTACATACAAATCACATAAATATCCAAAGAAAATGCATATATGGATGTTCACAAAAACATACATAGATTAAGTCAGAAGCAGTCATATAAACATACATACCTACAGGGAAGCCACATTTAATAGATATAGAAAACAATACTTACAAACACACTCATACCTACTCTCAAACAGAAATCACACATGCATATTTTGATTATGTGATTTCTTTGAGAGTATGTGGTATATATATAGTGTAGGGAGATCTTCTTGTTCTAATCACGTTCTTTTTATGAGGAGATTTCTCTAGATCCTAGATCAGCAGGACAATTCCATATCCTATTACAATCTGCCAAGAAGAAATAGATAAATCTATTAGCCTGCTCTTTGCTTGTTTCATCATTGTGACAGCCTCTCATGAGTCTACATCCATCAGGCTCCCACACCACCTGACAGCCAAGTCTCCAACACCAAGCTGCAGGTTAATAGCTCCTTAATCTTTATTTAATTGCTCATTAATAATTCCAATACTGCTTTCCTCTGTTAATTGATTAAAAATGGTTTCAGGGGAAGTGAATGATGAAATTTGTACCAACCAACTAAAGAATGAGTTTTCTTGTCATCAAGATAATCAAGAAGAAACAGTGACCAAAACACTCCTTGCTTCATTTGCAGATTTCTAGAATGCTACAACTGGCAAGGCCCTTGGAATTCAACTAAAATCAGCATTTCCCAAACTGAGATGAGTTTAAACAGTTTTCCAGGGAGAACAAGTATTCTTTGATCAAATGGGTCTGGCAGATGTGGCATACAGATATCTCTCACACTTTGGGGTTTTAAGCCAATATTTGCATATTAAAAGCTTTGAAATTCCTCAATTTGAGAAACTATTTATGTTCCTCAACCAATCTTCATTCAAACTTATTTGACAATAAAGCCATGCATCTTACTTTTGAGCACCTTTTTAATAATCAATTGCGGCATTACAGAGCATTACGAAACTTAAGGGCTTAAAACAACAAAGGAGTATTTTTCATAATGCTATTAATTTTCTGTGTTGAAAGGTGGAAGATGGTCTGGCAGTTGGTACTGTATGGTGGGTGACTCATTTCTCTTCCATGTGATTTCTCATCCTCCAAAAGGCTTTCTTACAAGGTGGATTCAAGACACTATTTAAGTAGGGCAAATAAACAGATAAAAAATAACAAGGATGCTGAAAGCCTAGCCTTGAAAGTCAAACAATATTGTTTCTGCCACTAGACAGAGCAAGTCACAAGGCAGGCTAGATTCAAAGCACATGTAAACTGATGTTCCCTATTGATGGATGGAGAAATAAAATGACATTGCGAAGAGTCACTTCAAATGGAAGTAGGAATTAGAACATCTTGGTGTTGAACAGGTATTGGAACACAATTTGTAAAATGTTAATATGGAACAATTCCCATATTTTATAGATTAGATTACTGAAATTTATGGATGTAGAATGGGCTGTCAAGGTCACCTAGCTGGTAATCATCCGAAATGGGTTTAGCCTTTAGGATCCACACTCCAAGTCTTTTCTCTTCACCATGGTACTTGCAAGGAATGTTCCACTGATTGTGAATCACTTAAGCTTTAACATCAAATCACTTGTTCTTTGAAACAATTTTTGGAGTCCTAGTTACTCTTCCTGGTCTTCTTAGAGAATGTAGCTGGACTTGTTAAAGCAACAATAACTCAGTAGACCAGAGACTATACTTTCTGTGATTTTATTCTACAAATGATAGGCTCAGAAAGAGCCAAACTTGGAGATTTTGAGTGATATGAGCTAGGTCAGGTGGCTCTCTAATATTCCTGTAAGATAAAGTAAACTGAGTATTACTTGCCAAAATTAGTTATATTTCCTGGCTCTCTATTGACTCTTGCACATTTATGACCCATAGTCAGATCTTCAACTCTTAAAAGTTGAATAATTCAGCCCAACTCTCTGATACCTCATAAATGAATTTGCTTTAATGCTCTCTGACTTAGCAACTTATCCCCAACATGCCTTTCATGTTATTAAAATGCTTAAAAGCAAATCCAAAAATAACAATTCATCTATGAAATTTTCTTGAACTGGTCAAGATAGGCATGAAACCTTAACCCAGGTATTATGTCTGCAAATTCAGCTCAAGCCCCATCTGCTAATTTATCATTATTTTGCATGCTCCACAAGATTTTATTTAGTCTACTAAAATATGTTTGCTGCTTGAATGTATTCTACTTAAATTCAGTCTTTTATTTATTTATAATATGTTTGAATTTTACTTTATTATGATGCCAGCACTGTAACTCTTGAGTTCTAAGCCATCTGATGGGAGGGGCCATATCTAAAATGCTTTTTGCAAATACCTAAGGTCAAATCTGCTGCCTTGGTGCCCAGGGAATGCTCAGTGGTAATGAGTTGATTAATATCTCTAGGACAGTGGGCTCCTAGCAGCATTGCTTAAATGTTTTGCATTAACTTGGCTTTCACTGTTCCAGCTTTCTTTGCTCAGGAAAGATAGTGAAAAAGAAACATTAAAAATAAGGCTAATGATTATAGAGGAAAGTTATGTAGTACACTTTGTAGACAATACACGGGACTGAAGCTTCCTCATTCTGTAGCACATTTATAATGAACAGAACACAACCTTTCTCTGGATAGAATTTCAGTTGATGTGTCACAGCATGAAAGGGTCTGAAGATTACATCTACTTTCCATTCTTAGCTCGTTACAAGGCAAGAGGAAAAGAAGGATGAAGGTTTTTGTGGATGTGATTTATACCTGAAGAACAGGGGTGGGTATTAAGTCCCTATCCTGATATTTAAATCTATGATTACCTGAATAGTAAACAGGAGAAGGAAAAAGAAGCAGGCTATATTATCAAACATAGCCAGTATCAAATAAACTTTGAAAATTTATTTGGCAACGCTGTTAAAATTCAACTCAAACCTTTATTTGTTTATTTGTTTGATTTTCACCAAGGCTGAGGCTATTAGAAGCAGAAAAGCAAATACCCCATGTGATGCCTGTATTTGAGGACTATAGAGAGGCAGATTGACTGATGAAGTTCAAGTGTCAAGGAGAAAATCCCCTTTGAGCCATTTCAGATCTTTGAAGGTGCCAATCTTCCAGGGCCCTGATATTAAAGTCCTCTGAGTATAAAACTAGGTCCAGTTGGCAGAACAGAGCAGCAAATGACATTTTGGAGACTGGCCTAATCTGATGAACAATTAAATCACATTCCTCTCAAATATGCTTTTCCAAATATTGTCCATGTTCAAGTCAAGATGAAAAGTCAAACTGTGAAAATGTATTAGTTTAGAAGTGAAATGACCTCTAACGTGAATTGGAGCAATGCCTCTGTTCATTGAGTCACCTTTCTAGAATTCTCCATGTGTCACTTATAAACTCTGCTTTCCTCTTAAACCACCTTTCCCTTACATTCACCCACTCTGCTTCCTACCTATCTTTCTATTTATTGACTCACCACAATTAATCACTCATTTTGGTACTATTTCTGCTCCAGGGTTACCCACGTTAATATGTATGTAACCATGCTTGCTTGTAGTTCTTTGGAATTAGAAAAATCAGAGGCAAATGCTGAAGCCAAGAGTTAGGGGACTGGTAAGGAGACAGCAAGGTTACTGTGATCTCTTAACAAGCAGACTTTCTTTTCACTGGGG
This sequence comes from Marmota monax, assembly GCF_021218885.2. NCBI lineage: Eukaryota > Metazoa > Chordata > Mammalia > Rodentia > Sciuridae > Marmota > Marmota monax. Next base: position 4,254,255 of record NW_026692881.1, read on the forward strand.
ATCAGGACTGTTTCCTGTGAAAATGTCAGTTTTCATGGAAGCACATTTACCAAGGAACAAAGATCAAAATGCTTCAATTTGCTCTTTTAAAGAAGTGGGACACTAAAGGGAGAGATGTGGGCAATCCTGGGAAAGGAAGGTTGTTTAAAGGTATGTGTGAGAATATGGGTTGAGGTGGGAAGATACTACAGCTGATGTATCCACTCCAGGACCAAGACCATTAGAAAGACACCCAGGGAGCATTTATGAGGACATGGTTATATTGTATCAGATAAAGTAGGCTACAAAACCAAAGCAAAAACAAAAACAGAAAGAAAGAAAGTGCCAAAGATTGTGATTTTATAAGATAACAGGTCTCAATACACTAAATGACATAACAATTTTAAATACGTATGGACCAAATAATTGAGTTGCAAGTTATGTGAAGCTCACTGACAGAACTGAAATAAGAAGTAGAAAAATCCACAATTTGGAGACTTAATGTCCCCTCTCTTAACATTGGTAAAATAAACAGAAAATCAATAAGATCATAGAAGAATTCAATAATGCCATTAATAGGATCTAATTTTGCATTCATAAAACTCCTCCAACAACTGAAAACACATTTTTTTTAAGTGTCTAAAGAATACATACCAAATCCTAGGCCATTAGAAAAACTTCAACAATTTTCTTTAAAGTTGAAATAATGCAGTATGTTCTCCAACCACATGAAATTAAACTTGAAATCCATAACAGAAAGTTAATAGGAATGTTTTCAAATGCTTGGAGACTAAATAACACATTTTTAAATAATCCATAGGCCAAATAGGAAATCTCAAGGGAAAATTAAAAGTATACTGAGCTATGAAATAAAAATACAGTGTGATGAAATTTGCAGCACTAAAGCTTTAGTGAGATAGAAATTTATGGACCTAAATGCACAGATTAGGTAACAGGAAATCACTCAAAGCACTAATTAAATTTCCTAGAGATTTGGATGGATCTGGAGATCATCATGTTAAGTGAAATAAGCCAGGCACAGAAAAACAAGTACTGCATGATCTCACTCAAATGTGGAATGTAAAAAAGTTGGTCACATAGAAGTTAAGAATGGTGGTAACCAGAGCCTGAGGAAAGTAGTAGGGAGGGAGGGAAGAAGCTATGGAAAGAAGAGATCAATGGATACTTAGTGACAATAGATGGGGGCAAGATGCTCTTGTGTGCTATTGCACAGTAGATGACTGTAGATGACACTGATGTGCTATATATTTGAACAAGCTAGAAGAAAGGATTTTGAAAATTTTTACCATCCAACAATGCTGCTGGATGCTGCGGTGTATGCCTGTAATCCCAGCAGATCAAGAGGCTGAGGCAGGAGGATTGCAAGTCCAAAGCGAGGCCCTAAGCAACTCAGTAAGACCCTGTCTCTAAATAAAATAGAAAAAAGGGCTGGGGATGTGGCCCAGTGGTAAAGTGCCCCTGATGAGTGCTACAAAAAAATTCTGAATGTTTGTGGAGATAGTTATGTTTAACCTGTTTTGAATATTACACAATATGTATATGTATATTTATATATATAAATATACAAATTACATATATGTATACATATGTTTATATATACACACACACATATTGTGTAATGTTCACAATAAACATTGTTTATATATATATATATATATATATATATATATATATATATATATATATATGAATACACACACACACACATTTTATGTGGTTATAAAATTTTCTAGACTTTGTTCCATGCCTGTGTAAGTGCAAATGTATGTATTTTCTTTGAAATGGGATTTTAGCATTTCTAGTCTTCTATAAGCTGCTTTTTTATTCAAATTTACCTGATAAATACTTTTTTCATGCCTATAAGTATTTCTTCCACAATTTTTATTTATGAGACTGCATGATGTCATAAGATAGATGAAGTATCAATTATCTAACAAACAAACTTTTGTTGAACATGTGGATTAGTGTATGTGTGTGTGTGTGTGTGTATTTCTACATTAAACATCCTTGTTTATAAATGATTTTTCAATATTTTCGGTCAAGATATATAACATTGTCATATTTTCCCAATTTATATTTTCATTTGTAATACTTCATATGTACATGTATTTTTAAATGTTCAAAAATAAATATTCAGTTGCACAGTTAAATAATAACACCTGCAAACCTAGATTTACCTTCCTATTTTTATTGCTTATTTGTATATATTTCTTAAACCCAACAACTATTTGAAACATCTCTTCACAATGATTAATATTCCTTTATTGCATAAATTAAATGGAGGGTTCAATGCAAAACTTTAAGTTGTAATATTATTGTATTTTTAACCCAGGATTTAACATTTTAGGTAATAAATTCCTTAAATGTTATTGGTAGCAGAAAGATCAAGGTATCCACTAGGATTTTGTTTAATCTGGGGATGGGGCAGTCAGTTTGCCAACTAGAAAATCTGAATCTTTGATGAAAGGAAAGTTGATTGCCTTTAGAAAGATGATAACATCATTTATGGCATAGATGAGCCTTAAATTTCTCTATTCCCTTTAATTTTGTTCAATGACATTTCTGTCCAATAACCATAGAAGCCATGGATATAGGAGTAATGATTTCAGTATACAGAAAATTATAAAGCCAAGCTCTTCTCTAACTATAAACCAGTATTTTGCGAAGTGTTTCCACAGACCTCCTCCATCAGAACCTCCTAATATCCTCTTACTTGGAGAACTCCTAAGGCTTTGAGATTCTGAGAACTGAGACTGGAATTCTTTATTTCTGACAAATTCTTCAGACAATTCTTATGCAAACTTATGTATGAGAAGCATTGCCATAAATCAGTGTTACCAAATGCCAAGTATAATTTTGCTCTGATCTTACTTCATTTATAATGAGGCAATAATTAGCTTTTTCCTTGGTTCTCATCCAAATATGAAAGATGAGCTTAAGATAGAAATTAAAAATGGTCATTTCTTTCATAAACACCAGCCTGTCAATATTTTGAACATTAAAGATACCATACTGGCGTGATGAGTTGAAGAAGTCAAAAAGACTGAGGTGGGAAGAAGGCCTATGCCATTTGGGGTTCTCAAGAAAGATTGCATATCCAGCTATATGCTGCTGAGTTCAATGAAGGTCTGGAGTAGCCAACAGTGGGAGAGAGCTGGAAGACCTTGGAGATGGATGTGCTGAGAGGAACAGGGGAGAGAGTGTAGAAGACCATAGAGTGATTAACTAAGGTAGGAAGCTATTAATGATAAACCATGATCAAGCAGATGCTTTTCAAATTCAGACCATTTCTCAGTAGAGTTTTGAAACATGAGTGAAGTCTTGACAGAAAAATATGTGTATATGTGTGCTGTGCATATGCATGTGGGTGTTAGAAATAGGGGCAAGGTAGTAGGAGAATTAGGTAGCATAATATTACATCTAAATATTTCCATTTTGGCTCCCCATCTCTCCTGATCTGAGATGGACACAGGTAGTCAAACCCACAGGGATGGCTCAGCAGGTGGACCTACTACCAAAAGCACTCTGCTCACAGATAATCCTACCCTAGTTACAGTTCTCTAAAACAATCTGAATTGTTTTAACTTTATAGTCCATTTACCTCCTATAAAGAAATGATTACCAATTATCTTTACAAGATGTGAGGCTGAGGATGAGGTGAGGTAGATGCAAATAGGCCAGTCTTTATTCTCAAGAGGAGTTATGACACATCTCAGGAATAGAGTTCCTGAATCCAGAAGGCAACTAGGATAAGTAGGCTGTGGAGGGAGATCTATGTGCTCTTTTAATATTTGGATCTACTAAGTCAGAAAAAGTTTCTCTTTATCATGGATATCTTATTGTCTTAAGACATGGGCCTCTTAATGCCTGACTCTCAAAATAAGCCCATAAATCAACATCAAGGAGCAATAATAACAAAAACAGCATGGTATTGTCACCAAAATAGACCTGTAGACCAATGGTACAGAATAGACCACACAGAATCTAACCCATATAACTACAGTTATCTTATATTAGACAAAGGTGCCAAAAACATACATTGGAGAAAAGATAGCCTCTTCAACAAACAGTGCTGGGAAAACTGGAAATGCACATGGAACAAAATCAAATTAAACCTCTACCTCTCACAGTGCACAAAACTCAACTCAAAGTGGATCAAGGACCTAGGAATTAAACCAGAGATCTTGTGCCTAATCAAAGAAAAAGTAGGCCCAAATCCCCATCATGTTGGATTAGGCCCCAACTTTCTTAATCAGACTCCTATAGCACAAGAATTAAAACCAAGAATCAATAAATGGGATGGATTCAAACTGAAAAGCTTCTTCTCAGCAAAAGAAACAATCAGTGAGATGAATAGGGAGCCTACAGAATGGGAGCAAATCTTTACCACAAGCACATCACTTACAGCACTAATCTCTAGGATACATAAAGCACTCAAAAACCTTAACACCCCAAACAAAAAAACAAACAAATAATCCAATCAATAAATGGGCCAAGGACCTGAACACACACTTCTCAGGAAAGGATATACAATCAGTTAACAAACATATGAAAAAATGTTCAACATCTCTAGCAATTAGAGAAATGCAAATCAAAACTACTATAAAATCTCATCTCACTCTAGTCAGAATGGCAACTATTAAGAATACAAACAACAATAAGTGCTGGCGTGGATGTGGGGAAAAAGGCACACTCATACATTGCTGGTGGGACTGCAAATTGGTGCAGCCAATCTGGAAAGCATTATGGAGATTCCTTGGAAAACTTGGAATGGAACCACCATTTGACCCAGCTATCCCACTCCTCCATTTATACCCAAAGGACTTAAAAAGAGCATACTACAGGGACACAGCCATATCAATGTTTATAGCAGCACAATTCGCAATAGCTAAATTATAGAACCAACCAACATTCCCTTCAGTAGATGAGTGGATAGGGAAACTTTGGTATATACACTCAATGGAACATTACTCAGCATTAAAAAACAATAAAATCATGACATTTGCATGGAAGAAGTTGGAGAATATAATGCTAAGTGAAGCTAGCCAATCCCCCAAAAACAAAGGCCCAATGTTTTCTTTGATATGAGGATGCTGACTCATAAGGGTAATGGAGGGGAGAATGGGAGGAATGGAGGAACTTTAGAAAGGGCAAAGGGGAGGAAGGGGAAAGGAGGAGGCAAGGAGGTAGGACTAATGGTGGAATGAGTTAGACATCATTACCCTAAGTACATATATGAAGACACAAATGGTGTGAAATATTTTGTGTACAATCAGTGACTTGAAAAATTATGCTCTATATGTGTAATATGAAATGAATTGCATTCTGCCATCATGTATAACAAATTATAATAAATAAATAATTAAAATGCAAAAAAATGTTGAGACATGAATGATTATGATATGGATTTTATCATATAGATATATTGTATATTAAATAAATCCACTATATAGTAACTGACCATTGAATAGATTGATAGTCAGACTATCACAAAATTAAGCAGCTTGGATTAGGTTGCACCACTCAGTACAGTGGGAACACCGATCCACTCCCAGGTCTACAGCCTCCAAGAGATTGTGTTCAACAGACATGACAATTTTATTTGCACAATGTTGCACATATTGTAGGTGCTCAGACTAATATGTTAAGTAAGTGAATAAATATCTAGAAATCTTTGGTTCATGAGCTGATTGCTTAATTCTCTTTTTTTGTTTTGATCTGCCATGCAAGCCTAATAGGTGGTCAGTTTTTCTCATGAAAAAGTTCCACAGTCATGTTTTACCCCCTTGGGGGCTTTCAATAGTTTCTCCATTATTAAACAGGGATGAGAGGTGGGAGCTAAAGGGAGAGAGAAGGGAAATTGCATGGAAATGGAAGGAGACCCTCAGAGTTATACAAAAGTACATACAAGTGGAAGTGAGGGGAAAGGGAAAAATAATACAAGGGGGACAAATGAATGTCAGTAGAGGGGGCAGAGAGAGAAGAGGGGAGGGGAGGGGAGAGGAGGGGGGATAGTAGAGGATAGGAAAGGCAGCAGAACACAACAGACACTAGTATGGCAATATGTAAATCAATGGATGTGTAACTGATGTGATTCTGCAATCTGTATATGGGGTAAAAATGGGAGCTCATAACCCACTTTAATCAAAGTGTGAAATATGATATATCAAGAACTATGTAATGTTTTGAACAGCCAACAATAAAAAATTTAAAAAATATATAATAAATTAAAACATGAAACAAGGTAATAAAATAAATATAAGATTAAATTTAAAATATTCTAAAAAAAAAAAAGGGTGATGACATTCATAGTTAGTAAACAGGTAGAGAAATATGAGGCTCACTTTTAGGTTCCAAAGCTGCAAGCCTATGATTCTTTCATGGTCTGAAATTTATTCTCTAGTTTATAAAATTTGCCCAAATTAGAGATAGCTTCAGTTTTTTAGCCTTGTAATAATTTTTATTTATCTACAATGAAAAATAAGGCAGAAGACAATTGAAGGTAACAAGAGACTAGAGTTTAGCTGAATGTGAGGGCCCATGCCTGTAACCCCAGCAGCTCAGGAGGCTGAGGCAGGAGGATCTTGAGTTCAAAGCCAGCCTCAGCAACTTAGCAAGGCTCTATGCAACTTATTGAGACTCTATCTTAAAAAATAAATAAATAATTAAAAAGGCTGAGGATGTGGCTCAGGGTTAAGAGTTTCTGAGTTCAATCCCAGAGAGAGGATGCTGAGAGCCACAGCCAAGTCGGAATGACTCATGGCATTTTTGCCAGAACAGAGTGGTTGAGAGGTGACGCCCAGTGAGCCATTGAGATGATGATGGTTATGTTAAGCTGTGTATTCAATTGTATATTAGATATTAGACCCCTGCAGTCCCCCTCAGCTGCTACTTTGGAGTTCTCCAGGGGATTCCTGGAGAGTTCCCTTTGGTTGGGGAAGTGCCGGAGGAGGGATTTCCGGTTGGTGGTGTTTCCTGGAAGGGCCAAGTGGGTGGTGTTCACTGGAGTTCGGGACTAAAGGAGTTCCTGTTTTGAACCTACAAGTCCCTCATGGCGGCTCGGTTATTTTGTGCCCAGCCAGACTGCAGCAAGACACTAGAGTTTAATCAATGGCTTATATATTTGTATTCTCCAGTCTCCAGGTCTACAGCCTCCAAGAGATTGTGTTCATTAGACATGACAATTCTATTTGCACAATGTTGCACATATTGTAGGTGCTCAGACTAATATGTTAAGTAAGTGAATAAATATCTAGAAATCTTTGGTTACTAACAGTTCTGATAACACAACCTTTGAATCAGTCCTACCGTTGCTTGTCAGAGTCTTTTGTTTTAAATATTCACTTTTTAGGAAAAAAAGACAACATAGTAACTTTGATGATGACTATGATTTTTCTACAAAGGTGGGATGTTTTCCCATCTCTTAAACAGTTTTTTCTGGAACAGAAATGAATGGTGACAATGATGTGCAACCAGAAATCCATGATTCATTTAAGGGAGATGAAAAATGCATTCTTTTCTTTCTGTTCTTTCATAGAAATATTGAACAAGGAACTGGTATGGCTTATCAATGGGTATTTCTTACATGAACTCTGTAAGTATCCCATGTTATGTTTGAAGAAATAATGTGTTAGTCAGCTTCCCATTACTGTCATAAAGTAATAAAGTACCTAATGTAAATAATTTGTGAGGAGAAAATTTTATTTTGGTTCATGGTTTCAATCTATGGTCACTTGGTATGTTTCTTTTATGGCACAGGAGACATATTTATTCACCTCATGGTGGCCAGGAAGAAGAGAGAGAGAGAGAGAGAATATCCCTTCAAGGGCGTGTCTCCAATGACCTAACTTCCTTCCAATAGACCCCATATCATGTAGGTTCCACCATCTCCCAACAGCACCACAAGCTGGTGACCTAGCCTTTAACATGGACCTTTGGGGGTACATCTATCTGAATTACATCATAATGCAAAACATTTTTGGGGGGGCGGGAAGCAACACACATATCTTGTGATTTAGTTGAAAATAATAAACACAATTTATCATTCCCATCGTTTTCCCCAAAACATAATTTTCTCTTCTTCTTTTGTTTTTAAATACAGGATAAGAATTAGAAAGCTTCACACCAATGGTGGTGCATTAACCCAAAGAACTCCTGGAAGATGCCCACATGGAAAATTATCACAGTCATTAATTTATGATTAAAGATGATACTGAGATGTGTGTGAGAGACTCTGCTAAGACCTATCTTAGGACTTTTTGAGGGTTGTATACTAGGGATTGAATTCAGGGGCACTTGATCCCTGTGCCACATCCCCAGCCTTATTTTGTATTTTATTTAGAGACAGAGTCTCACAGTTGATTAGTACCTTGCTTTTGCTGAAGCTGGCTTTGAACTCCTGATCCTCCTATCTCAGCCTCCCAAGCCACTGGGTTTGCAGGCATGAGCCACCGCACCTGGCTATCCTGTGATTTTTAAGTTGCTAGAAATCTCTTCTGAAATGTGGCTATTTGTGCTTCTAGAATATGATGCCAACTGGACAGGCTGTCACAGAGATTAGAATAGAAAAGGAATATTACCAGTGGCAATTATATGACTCTTCCAATTGTTAATCGACTGGTTTTCAGACAGAGGTGTGTGTATGTGATGCTCCTATTATATCCTCAACACATCATAACGTCTATTCTTTTTAACAATTTATTTCAAGGACAGTAGAAGTGAGTTACATTTGTGGATCTTAAGAGAGACCAGACTCATAACCCAGAAAAAGGACAATGTCTTTATGGCAGAAACAAAGCAGAGAAGGAGAACAAAATTAGGCCAGGAGGGAAAACAAGGCAGCCATTTCTGCAAAATTTGATTCTCACAGCAATAATAATTAAGGGTGGCAGGCCCTGATGCTCCTGGCAAAAGTTCCTCCAGAGATGGCCTTCTCATTTTTACAGCAATGACTTCAAGAATCAACTCAGAATCATTCTCTTCAGTCAACTAGTTTTGTTTTGGTCCTTTTCATACCCCACTATTTAGCCTAAGCCACCCCAAAATATACCAGGCATGAACAACCATGCATCCTCCCTTAGAGAAGATAAGTCAATGATTTGCCTCGTCCCAAGATTTTCTCAGTTAATTACAAGGAATAAAGTGAGAGAAAATTCAAAGGAATATATTTGAGATTTTTTGCTTTGTTGACTCTTCTAGTTCTTTTTTATCCCTGGAGGAGAGTCTATGATCACAGTATTCTGTAAACACACTGCAAATGTTTTTACCCAGATCTGGGCAGAGAACTTCCAGGGGTAAATGCCTTCCAGGGAAGATTAGGGCTAAAACAAGTTCTTTCTAACTCCTTCTCCAATCATCGTCCACTTGGAAGGCTCAGCAGGTATTTGGCCTCTCACTCAATGGGGGATCAGAGTTAGGAAAAATACTGTGATTTACAGCATAGCACAGAGGAGGGCTTTGTTACTTAAGGCACTGTGGGGATAATTTACATGTACAGTAATATAATAACTCTATCATAATTATATGCATATGACTTACATGGGTGAGTGATGTACCCATAGGTTATAGATAGAATGGCTACCTGCAGAAGGGCCCAGGATTCTGAGATTGAAAATAGAGTATGGATTTCAAAAGTGCTTTCTAAGTCTGGTGATATGTACATTACCCCTCACAGAAAGACATGGTTTTACTACAAGGAAATATTACCTAAGGTCTTCTCTACAACTTGGAAGAAAACAAAGAGTAAGCTGCATAAGATTTTCTAATAAATAAAAGTCTTACCTCAGGTATACGAGGCTTGCTGGTTACTTAACCATGATTGAAATAATCAGATAGAAGGTGGCGAGAATAACAAATTTATTCTGTTCCTCCAGCTGATAAGCAAATGCCTCCTTTGGGTTATTGATTAGAAATAAATAAGCAGCTAATATTCCTATGAAAGTAAGGTTGCCATTTTCTCACAAATGCCAAGATCATAAGGTAAAGAGTCAGAATCTTTTATTCTTCTCTCAAGTCCCACCCTTGGGTGATCTGGGCCTTTCTCTGAGAAATCTCTGACAAAGCTAACTAATCACTGGAGGTCATAAATAAAGACATTGCCACTTGTGAAGACATATAGCTCCTTCCTGGAGTTGCTGGGAATTGGTGATAACAAACCACAATAACCCGAGCTTAGAAATGGATTTGAATTTGTTATTATACATTTTGCAATTTTGGCAGTTTTGAAGGTAAAAATGTGTCAAAGGGTAATATGTCTCAAGGACAGTCAGTGTTAAATCAATATTAATTAAATAGACTTATTCTTATTTAACAAAGCACTGAACTGTGGAGGAAGGGATCCGCTGTGACCATTTTCTTTAATTTTCTTTTGCCATCTGTCAGGTAAAGTAAGACCTCCAAATTCCATACATCAGCATTTTAAAAATATAGCCAATTTTCAGCTCAGGTTGCTTACCTAATGATGTATTTATTATATCTCAGTCATGATTTGCCAGAGATAAAGCTGTATTATTAAGCACGCAGGAACTAAGATGAATACCGACAAAGACAATAGAAGATCTGAAGCAAAAACAATATTGGGTTTAGTTTTTTTAAGTCAACTCAGAGACCTCAAAGGATGTAACAAGATATTCTCTGTCTCTCCGTTTCATGTCTGTTAAGGACCAGGGTCCCTTCTCCTAACCTAGGAAAATATAAAGGACATCGAAAGAAAACAACTGCTTCCATAGTAGAAGACAATCCTGTGGATTAATTATATCCTTTTGAGGGTGCAGATATCCTGATAGAGTGGCCAGTAAGAACTAAACTTCATTTTTTAATGAAGATGTTATTAAAGCTGTTAATATGGGGTGAGAGAAAAGTAATGAGATAGGACCCCCAAGGGCATCAAGGAGAAAAAAAAAAAATATATATATATATATATATATACACACACACATATCATTAAAGTTGTTTTACCAACCATGGATCTTTATACCATTATTCTGAGCTTTTTACACATGAAGTCTATCTTTAAAAATCTAAGAATAATTCCTCTCACAGCCTCCAGAGAGCTATCCACGGTGCTGGTAAATTTAGCTAGTATTAAAGACTTGACTCAATTGAGGTGAGAATTCTTTACCTGGGGGCCTGACATCCTACCCTACCTCTGTCACCTCTGGTCTTGTGCTCCTGGCATCAAAAAATGCTAATTTTGAACTCCACTATATAAATTCACAAAATTGCATTGATTGAGAGTAATCCAAAAACTGTTTTTATATCCTTATTTCTATTACCATACCAAAGGATAATGAGATGTAGTGCTTGCAATCAATGACGTTATTATCTGAAAGGAGGTATCAGGCAATTAAACAAACAATTATAAGCACTTTGCTAGGGGCATGCATAGAATGTGCTATGATCTCAGAGGATGAATTTCTCTACCTACATGGGGAAAAGAGGAATCATGGTCTTAAATATGCTTTACTAGTATAATAAAGTTTGTCACTACTAAGTTAGACTTGGATTGGATTAGTGCACAGATGGATTTGTCCCTGTTATGGCATTAGTTTTCCCACTTGAGAAAAAATAAATTGTTGACATGGAACCCATCTAGAACTTCCCAAGAATGTGTTAATCAAAAATAATGATCTACAGTACTTTTCTTTGGGAAAGGCCCAAATATGTACCCTTATTCCACTACCACCCCATTTTTCACCCTATGATAAAGAGAGATTCTAGCACATAGTTTGAACTGTTTAGTTTCTAATGAATGCAATTTTTTAATTATAGTAGCTTCTCTCTTATTTGTACCTAAATTAATCTACTCCAATCATCAAGAGTAGTTGCCTATTTTGTAGGGTCATAAAAGTACATGCTAGAATTTTTCAGGTCATGATTTAGGTATAAAATTTAGAATTAAATCCAATATAAGTTATAAAAGAACATGATAATTTCCACCATATACACGTACAGCTACTCTACTGCCTTTGAAGGAGCTCCATTTGCATAGACATTTTGCTTTAGGACCCATGCATGAACTACAATAATGAAATCATATGAGATTTTCCACAAAAGTATTTTGGGAAAATAATATAAAATGCTGATAGAAATCAATTTTTGTTCTTATGTCACCTCAACATTAAACATATAACTAGCAACATACAAAGAGAGTCAGGAAGATGGCGATTTTCTGATATTTGAACACTGTTTGCATTTTACTGTCCTGAAGAAACAATTTTAGATTTAGTAAGAATCCAGAGAAATGTACTTATAGTAAATGAGCTCACATTAAATTAAGTGGGGTCCTAATTTAATGGGATTAGTAGTCTTATTAGAAGAGGGAGTTGATTTAGGGTTAGTTGATTTCGGGTATTCCATCTAATGACTCTTTCTCTACTTCCACATATTAAAAAAATCATGTAAATAAAGCAAGACTGTGCCCATCTACAAGCTTGAAAAAGTACTCCCCAGAGACCTACAATGCTGGCACACTAACCATGGACTTACAGCCTTGAGAACTATAAAAAAGTAAACTTCTGTGGTTAAGCCACCCAGTGGTATTTTGTTAAGATAGCTCAAGCTGACTAACAAGATTTCCCCTCTCAGGAAACATACTCATACCCGATTTTGATTATTTGAGCAATTACTAACATAATTTCAAGTCATAAATTGGCTCTTTTAAAGAAGCACCCTCACCCCTATAGGCCCGCAGTAGTCCTGGTCTACTTTTATTGTCTTTCATTGACCGGACAACTGCTCAGGTATATTGAACTTATGATTTTTTGTTTGGTCCCTGGTTATACCCTTTCCATGAATAAGCATTCATAGGTCAAAAAAGTTTCAGTTTTACATACTTTTCACAGATATTGAGTAATTAATAAATGCCATAAAAGTGAGCATTAGCAGTTGTTCTAGTTGAAACTTACCAAATTCCTATGTAAGATATCAAATGGAAAATTTCCATTTTCTAAAAATATTGTTGGGATCAGGTTGTGAGAACAAACCCATCACTCACAAATACATGGTTTGACAAAGTAGAAGACTCCCTTTGGGGAAAATAGAATATTATTTTGAGTTTGGGAAATGTGCAATATATGAAAATAAGTAAAAATAAATATGTTTGCAACTTAAACCACAAGAAAATTTAAAACAGGAAGAATATGATCCATAGGTTAGTTGATTTAGGGTTTTCCATCTAATGACTTATGGTTGAGGAAATTACTGATTGTGAGCTGAAGGTACAATTTGTTCCAATACTAAAACTCTGGGGGAAAAAATCTAGTACTTCTAAGAATCTTAGGTCATACTGTCTCTAAATCTACCTACATTTTTTTTTTATTTTTTAAAATTCTGTTTTTAATTGATACATGACATGATATATATATATATATATATATATATATATATATATATATATATAATATATGTAAATATATATAACATGACAGTTATATATATTTACAGAATACAGTATGATGTTTTAAGACATATACACATTAATAATCAAAGAAAGATATTTAGCATATCCATCATGCTATACATATTTTTTCAGTCAGAAGGAATGAGTTATATTTTTCACTTATCTGACTTCCATTGACATTTATCAGTATATGTACATTCAGACAAAAGTAGAATTACTCCTACATGTGGTCTGGTGTTGGACATTATTTTTTTTTAATTAGTTTCTTTTTGTTATACATAGTGTTAGCACCTTCTTGTATATCGTCATGTTGTTATTTTTGTGTGTGTGTGTTGAGAACTTTCAAACTTCTTTCTTCTAGCTAATTTGAAATATTAAAGCAACATTATTAACCATAATCACCCTACTGTGAAATAGAACATCAGAACTTATTTATCCTAGCCAGCACTTTGTAGCCACATACCAGATTCACTCTATTCCCCTATTCCTCCCTCCTCCACCCCCACCCCACTTAATAACTACTATTCTGCTCCCCATGAGAGCAATTTCTTTAAAGTTCACATATGAGTGATCCCATGTGGTATTTGCCTTTCTATGCTTGGCTTGTTTCACTTAACATAGTATATATGTAGCCATAAATAAGAGGACTTTCTTCTTGTTAATGGCTGAATAATATTCCATTGCATATATATGCCGTATTTTCTTTATCTACTCATCCATTGACAAACACTTAGGTTGATTCAATATCTTGGCTATGGTGAATAAGTCTTGCAATTGACGTAAGAATCCAGATGTGTCTTCAGCATGCTGATTTCATTTCCCTTTTATATATGCCTAGTAGTGGGATTGCTGGGTCATATGTGACTTAGTCCTTTCAATGTTGCTGTAAAAAAAATACTGAAGGCTGGGTACTTTATAAGGAAAAGTGGTCTAGTTAGCTTCCATTTCTGGTGGTTAGAAAGTTTAAACAGCATGATTCCAGTGTCTGGTGGGGACCCCTATCTGCATCACAGTATGGTAGTTGGCATCACATAGCAGGAACATGTGCAAGAACGGTGAGTGACATGTGTGGACAAGATCACATGACAGGGAAAGAAGCAAGAGAATGTGGAGGGCCAGATTAACTCTTTTGTAGCAACCCACTCTCACAGGAACTAATTCACTGCTGCAAGACTAGCATGGATAGCTTCACAAAGGTAGTCATCATCCTGTCACCTGCCCCTAGATTCCACTTCTTAAAGGTACCACCAACTTTAAACATTGTCACCCTGGAGACCAAGCTTTCAGAACATAAAACTCTGGAAGACAAACCATACCTAAACCATAGCCATATGGTAGTTCTGTTTTTATTTTTTGAGGAACATCTATGCTATTTTCCATAGTAACTATATTAGTTTACTTTCATGTCAACAGATAAAAGAGACAAAACAAAATGCTGGCATCCATACCCATATTGATTACTTTTGTCCTTCTGATAAGAATTATTCTAATTGGGATAAAGTGATATCTAAGCCAGTTTTGGTTTCCATTTCACTAATGACTAGTGATGTTGAACATTCTTTTTCATGTACCTATCAGCCATTTGTATGTTCTCTTTTAAAAAATACCTATTCCAGTCTTTTGTCTATTTTTAAATTATTTACTTTTATGCTATTGAGTTACTTATATATGCTGGGTATTAACACCTTTCAGATGTATGGTGTGTGAATATTTTCTCCCACTTGTAGGTTGTCTCTTCACTCGATTATTTACTTTCCTGTAAAAAGTTTTTTTTTTAGTTTGTTGTCATCTCATTTATTTTGCTTGCCTTTGCTTTTGAGATCTTCTTCAAAACCATCCGTGTCAAGATTAATATCATGGAGCGTTTCCCTTATGTTTTCTACTAGTAGTTTTATTCCTTTTGTCTTATACTTACATCTTTAAACCATTTTGAGTTGATTTCCGCATATGGTGAGAGACAGGAATCTGATTTCATTGTTTTGCATATGGATCTTCAGTTTTTCCAGCATCATTTATTGTACACCTATTCTTTCTCTATTACGTATTCTTAGCATCTCAATCAAAAAGAAGTTCAATGTAAGTGAATGGGTTTATTTCTGTGTTTCAGATAAATATAGATACAGATATGTAATTGTAATAAAATAATCATACAACTTACATGTAGGTAGGTCCTGTACAACACTCCCCATAATAAAGCTAATTAAATATTAATAAATGGGGTCTTGTTTTATTTAAATGGACTCTACTGTCACTTAAAATGGAATCAAGCTCTTCCTTTGGAATGTTAACAAAGGGGACCCAAGAATGTGTTATTAAAAATCTGTCATTTCTGTGTAAAGGTCACCCTGAGACCCAGAGAAAGGGATCTGGATAGTGATCAATTTGTAAGTTCCTATGGATTTCTAAGAAGGCAGTTTTTTACCTAAGAAAGTCCTATTTTTTTTTTCTACAAGAGCTATCTTTCCAAAGTGTTGCA
Organism: Marmota monax; assembly: GCF_021218885.2. Classification (NCBI taxonomy): domain Eukaryota; kingdom Metazoa; phylum Chordata; class Mammalia; order Rodentia; family Sciuridae; genus Marmota; species Marmota monax. The sequence goes on from NW_026692881.1 coordinate 4,270,130, forward strand.
GTCTTCATTCTTAATATTCTTTGCAGGATTATTATAAGCCTAGTCAGTTCTCCATGGCTCCTCTAAAGAAAGGAAAATATATATAGTTGTTGTTTTTTTTAAAAAAAAAATTTCTCTAGGGGGGACTATTCTAATGAGAATCTTTTGGGGAAATTATGCTAATGTTAATTCAGTATATTACATATGCTTGTCCAGGGGCAAAACCTTGACATTTGGAGTTATGTTTTGCCTCACAGCATAATAAAATCATTCATGGTCCCAAATTGTGGGAATGTAACAATGTCATACAGCCTTTCCGGGGAGGAAACAGTGGTGCCCAGTTTCTCTAAGGGCAAGGAGCATTCTTTTAACTCTTCTTGTCTTCTGCCAACTCTTTCATTGAACTATTTAGTTAGCTAAGGAATTAAAAGGAAAAAAAAAACTTTTAATGACAGATAAAATAAAACAGAGATGAAAATTTTTAAAAGAAAGAATTTAAGACATAATCTTGACGCCCAGTCAATTCATAGAGGAATAAAAATGAAGAAACTCAAGAGCTGCTTAAAGAAAAAGAGTGCAGGGCTAGCTATGTAAGTGTTATATAGAATTTAAAAATAAACTTATCATGTAATGCATGGAATTTTGGAAGAGTTTGGGAAAGTGAAGAAAGGCCAATTTCTTTATCTTTTGTAGTAGAAAAATAAATGTTACTGTCTGACATTTAAAGATAATATTAAGAAATGAGTAATGACTCCAGTTTTTTATTTCATTTTTACCCACAATATTATTTATTAAATTAAAAAAGAATATTTCAGCTGCACATTATGGCACATGCCTAGAATCCCAGCTACCCAAGAGGATGAAACAGGAAGATCACAAGTTTAAGGCCAGCCTTAGCTACTTAGCAAAATCCTGTTGCGAAGAAAAAATACATATATTAAAAGAGCTGAGGGTGTAGCTCAGTGGTAGAGTGACACTGGGTTCAATCCTCATTAGAGAGAAGTTGGGGGAGAGAAAAAAGAGGAATAATTCATAAAATAATGTCTTTTTAGTGAAGCAATACTTATTTGAAGTTGACAAACCCTTTGGTTTCTCATTAGCATACTTTTTTCTTATGAAAATCAAGTAGAATAGAAATTCCCTCTTCATCTTTATATTTTCATTTGTGCAGAAAAAGACTTCTGAAATGATATGAAACCAGTATTAATAATGGCTTTGGGGGATATAAGAGTGGTGAACTCTTACAAGACAACTGGATATGGACAGAGAACTGCTTTTTTATTATTATTATTCTTTAATTTTCTATACTGTTTGAATGTTCTAATGTTACACACACTGGATACATATGTGTTAACAGAAATAACCTGATCTGAGAGCTCATAGCTGCTTTTTAATCTCAACTTTGTGTATAACATGTATACACAAATATATGTCACATTGGGATACTTTTATAGATAAATATATGAAAATATAGAATATAATCTAAATTAAAATTAAGAGTGAAACTAACATTAAGCAATGCAATAAATATTCAAAGGTTTACAATAAAAGGTAGACACAGAAAAATAGATCTTATATGGTCAGAGGGAAAAAGTGAGAAACAACATTCTTTAATGTATTACATTTTGTGTATACATATTATATATTTTATACAATATCTACCTACATAAAATCTACACAACTTGTAAATCATTATATATTAGGTAAATATGAATTTTAAATAATATTTACAATACTTGAATAAAATAATCTAAGTGTATAAATATACAACACAAAATTATGCAGAGATATATGATTGGAATATATTAAAATTCAAAATAGGATAAGATAAATTAAGGCAAAACAAAACTAAAACTCCAAGGATTAGGAGATTTAAAAAGGGAAAAGGAAAGAGAAGGGAAATTGCATGGAAATGGAAGGAGACCCTCATGGTTATACAAAATTACATACAAGAGGAAGTGAGGGGAAAGGGGAAAAAAAACAAGGGGGAGAAATGAATGACAGTAGAGGGGGTAGAGAGAGAAGAGGGGAGGGGAGGGGAGGGGAGGGGAGGGGAGGGGGGATAGTAGAGGATAGGAAAGGCAGCAGAATACCACAGACACTAGTATAGCAATATGTAAAACAGTGGATGTGTAACCGATGTGATGCTGCAATCTGTATACGGGGTAAAAATGGGAGTTCATAACCCACTTGAATCAAACTGTGAAATATGATTTGTCAATAACTATGTAATGTTTTGAACAACCAACAATAAAAATTAAAGAAAAAAAATCAAGAAAAAGGAGATTTAAAAGAATGAAGAATTAAGATAAGCCAAATAGAAATAAAAAAGATATATTTACACAAAAAAAGAACATCAAATGTTTGTGTAAGACAAATATAAGTTTTCAAATTGGAATGGAAAAGTGTTTTAGAAATTACTAATAAATATAAAGAAAAGATTAGAACAAAAGATTATACTAACAAAAAAATGCTGAAATGTGCTAAAATTATGAAATGACAGAAAGGAAGATGGTTGGATAAAACTCAAGAAAAATATAAAAGAGAAAGTATCCAGAATTACACTGATGCTAACAAATTGAACTAAGAAGGAACAGGATCTCAAATGCCCGGAGTTTGCAGGTTTGGATGATACAAAGGCGAGCTGTTTGCCTCCTAGACTGATAAAGAGTGAGGACAAATTTCATCTTGACACTTTAGGGTTTTTTTTTTTTGTTGTTGTTGTTGTTGTTTGTTTGTTTGTTTTGCAATTAGTCCAACAAACAAACCAAATTCATATAAAGAGAAAAAATATATAAAGCAAAAGCTAAAATGATGAAAAGCAAGAATTTTTCCTGTGCTATTTCTTGAAGCCCTAATTCAAGTTCTAATTCAGACTGTCAGTAAAGAAGAAAAAAAAGGAAGCATGCAGAAGAAAAATTAATATTTTACAAGTCAATAAGATAGTGAAGTATGTTAGATGTAAATATTTTAAATCACAGGAAAATGAGATAATTATAATAACATTGCAAAATAAGCTGAATTACTATCGAATAGTGGTAAAAAAATAAATGCTTAAAAATAAATAGGAGACAGGTGGTTATAAGCAAAACATTAAATGAAGCAGCTGGCAATGTCCAAATTTTAACAGCTTGATGATATGAAATACAAAACGAATGTGTTATTTCAAATTCCTCTTATTTCTATGGAGGTTTACAGAAGCCATGGGCACAGGACTATGTGGATTGACCAAGCAGGACAGAGCTCAGTTTCTTGAAATACAGGGGTGAGGATGAGCAGCAAAGATCACAGCATGAAAAATCTAAGTTGCATGAGAATTAGAGTTTGCAAGAATGGGATTTTCAACAGCTGGAGTCCCAAATACCAGTGACCAAAGAAGGATTTGAAAAACAGAACTGTCTTCTGGCAGCTGTTATTAAATTGCTTGCTTTTTGATAGGAAATGGAACAATTTGTCTTTCTACTTGGAAAACACACACATACACACACACACAGAGACACACATACACACAGAGAGACACACACAGATCACCGATGATTTGGAGACTCTTACTGAACATTCAGTGCTTTATATGTATTGACTCATTTTATACTCACTTTAACCTGGAGGTGATAGACTTTATTACTTTCTCCACTTCATAGATGAAGAAAATGAGTCAAAAGTAGGTTAAATGACTTATCCACGAGGGCAGAATTAGTGAAGGCAGAACCATGCTGCAACCCCACTCAGTGTGTGCCAAAGTCTCTACTCGTGGTCTGTGATGCTGAGGTTCTAAACCAGACACTTCCTGAAAACAACAAATCACACAGAGATTTATAGGTAAGAATTTAAAGATCCCTCCACTCTATTCCTCTCCTAAAAACTCCAGATTAACAGGGGACCTCTTCCTGTTTCTAATTGAAGATAAGGTGTTAGATGTCTCCTTCGGAATATTTATACTAAGACTTTGGTCAAAATACTCAGAAGATTCAATTTTTGGGCTTCCCCCCCCCCCCACTCTCAGATTCTTTCTTCCTCATTGTACCTCTCCAGGGCACATGGCATGGCTTAACAGAGCACAGAGTGGCTTTCAACATCTGGGAGCTGCTTGCCTCTTTAAGAGCATAAGTAATCCCAGTGGCTCCAGAGGCTGAGGAAGGAGGATTGCAAATTCAAGGCCAGCCTTGGCAGCTGAGCCAGGGCATACGCAACTTAGAGAGACCCTGCCTCCAAATACAAAATAAAATGTGCTAGGAATGTGCATCAGTGGTTAAGTGCCCCTGTTTTCAATTTCTGGTATCAAAAAAAAAAAAAGCATAAGAACAGAAAGTCAGTTTCCATCTTCACTTGACATCTTCCAAAACCTTTTACAGGGAGTTTGGCAAATTATCCAGGTTGGAAAATCTTTAATAGTATGGTCGCTCATTTCATTTCAGATTGGCACCCCCCATGAATGGAAGTCATTTGTCCAGTGCTGATCCAACTCAATGGCAAAGAAGATGAAGGTGTCCTTCTATGGGAAAGGAAGTTTGCTTTTTGCCTTCACTGCTGCTTTCTTGACCTGCTGGCTGGATGTTAAGTGACTGCTATCTCTGCAGACTTCCAAGCCCTCCACACTTACCCTTGCTTATGTTTAATGAGGAGTGTCAATGCAAAGCAAGGAGAAACAAATCACAGAAGATACAGCATAGGAAGAGGTTTTTAAGTTCTGGTCCATCGTTGCATCTCTTAATCACAATTTTCAGTACCACATGCCACCATTGCCCATAAGACAAAGTTCTAATTCCTTCTCAGCCTTCTGTGGTCACATGAGGTCTTCCATGATCAGCTGCTGTCCTTTATCTTGTACCTCTGGGTAATTACAGTTTTTTTCTACAAGTGTTCTAGCAGCCAGATTGGTATCTTTATTCTCTGGAAATCTCCACCATATCCCTCTTCTCTGCTTTTACCCTCTTTGCCTGACAAGCCCCTGTGGCATTTCCTTCATCTGTCTTTTGCTTGTGATATTGTAAATGCAGCATCTCATTCCCAGGTAAGGGCCTCAAACCCAATAGAAGACCAACTTGTTCAAGATAAGAGAGTCCCCCCTAGGCCTATATGTGTGCTCTTATTTGGAAAAATGTTCCCCAAAGATGGCAAGTGTTAAAAGCTTGGTTTCTTGCCTGTGGCACTATTGGAAGAGAGTAGAACCCTTAGGAGTTGGGGTCTTGTAGGAGGGATTTGGGTCTCTTGGGGAATGCCCTTGAGGGAGATGTGGAGACCCAATCTCTTCCTCTTTTTGCTTCTTGGTGACCAATGAGGTGAACAGACCTCCTCTGCCACACACTCGTACCATGTACTGTGCCACCACTGGTCCAAAGCAACAAGGCAAATTGAACAGGGACTGAAACTGCTAAAACCATTAGCTAACATAAGTCTTCTGTTTTTAAGTGGATTGTCTCAGGTATTTTATAACAGTGACCAAAAGCTGACTAACACAATGTACCTAGGTTTCAGGACCAGCAATGCCCCAGAAATGCAATTAGCAATTCTTCTTGCCAAGGCCAGTGGTGGAGAAATGAGCGCTTTAAGTTGCTCAGATGGAGATGGGTGCTGCAGCCCCTCCTGCTTACCATAAGGAACTAAGCTCTCCATGGAGAGCTGGGCCTTCAGCCAAGAGATGAAACTGTGCTTTCTAGCTGTAGCCCCTCGACGCCCCCCACCCCCATCTCTGGGCCCTAAGTGGCACATTAAACCCAAACACCTTGCTTCTATATTAAAATGCTTTCTACTTATATAGGAGTGTTGTAGAACATTTAGAAATGGTGTTAAACTATACTCAGAGCATTGCAGTAGCATCTGCCTCTCCCTCTCCTTCTTCCTCTACTTCCTTTTCCTCCTCCTCCTCCTCCTCCTCTTCCTCCTTCTTCTTTAAGAAGCATAACTTTCTCATCCTCTTAAAAGGAATTGCTGACCTTATATTTGGCAGAGCAATAGGACACATTCCCTTAACTACTTTACCTTTTCTCCTGGCTTCCATTGGCAGTAAATCATTCTACGTTTCCTCTCATTTTCATTATTACTTGGAATTTTCACACTTAAAAAAATTTTGTCAATTTGCTGATGTGGAATATTATTATATATGGTTCTAATTTTAATTTCTCTAATTACCATTGTATTTAAGCATCTTTTGTAACTTTCTTAGCCATTTTATTTTTCTGCTTTGTGTGTGTGTATGTGTGTGTGAGTGTGTGTAAGTGTGTGTGTGTGTGTGTGTGTGTGAATTCTTAAGACTTGGTTCTTGGTCCTTTTCTTTGCCATGAAATCCCTCTTTCCATTTGCAGAGTAGTTGAGCCCCCAACCCTTGGAGGTTCCCTCCTGTTTTTCTTATTAAGACTCAAGCCCATTAATGTCTTTCACTATGTGTCTTTGCATTGGTTCACTTATTCTTTCCCTCTTCTTATCCATTCCTACATGAGTGCTTAGAATAGTTAAGATCATAAAGACAGAAAATGGAATGTTGGTTGTTAGGTGCTGAGGGTCGGAAGAATGGGAAATGAGTATTTAGTATGTAAAGAGGTTCAGTGTTACAAGACAAAAAGAATTATGGTGATAGATGGTGGTGTTGGTTGCATATGATGATTGTATTTAATATCACTGAACTTAAAATGGTTAAGATGGTAAATTTCATGTTATGTATATTTTACTACAATTAAAAACAAATGGGGAAAATCTTAGTAGAGGGACCAAAAAGGCATTCAAAAATGAAGATTGAGAAACTCACAGCCAAGAGGAATCCAAAGAGACATGACAGCTCAATATTATGTGGTATCCTGAAGAGAATATTCAAACAGAAAAGGGACACTGGGTAAAACTTAAGGAAATTTGAGTAATGTGTAGACTTTAGTTAAAAAATAAAAGAACGAACTTATTGATGCTTAGAAATTTGCCTCACTTCTATCTCTCTTGCCCCAGGAGCTGAAGTTTCTCATATAATAATTTACGGAGGAAATGGAAAGGTGATAAGGGCTGAAGAATGGAGGTCCCTGGTGTGGCCAGAACTAAATAGCTCGGCTGTTCTTATTGCAATAGAGAAGGGACAAGGATCCATGACAACTGAAATGATTAATCATGAAATGACCTTATATTTCAATCAGCAATTCTTTTTTGCCTCAATCTAAATAGAGTTTTCTGAAGCAGATGATTTAATAAAGTATGCAATAGAAAACAGAGATATTTGGAGATGAGCAGAGCAAGGACTGTAACATTTTAGTCAATGTGTAAGTTTTTTTTTGAATTCTTGTTTCCTGGTATCTGGTGATGTAACTCATCTGTAGGATAAGTGAATAGGCCACTGTAAAGAATATGCAATCTCACTTTTTTTCCTTATTCCTTTTGAGGTCTGGGTTAACTTTGCATTGATATTTAGGAGAGAATTTACAATACTTAGCCAAAAAAATCCAAGTCAGTAAACACATGAAGAATCTGGAAGGTGGGTGCATCAAGGAGGAAGATTAATAGGGACAAAGAGCCAGCATGTGAGGTCAGGGAGGGGTGTTGGGAGCATGACATGGATGTTCTGGGTCAGCTGTGGGCTCTGGGTTTTCTGTAGTGAAAGTCCCATAGATTCATCAAAAGCACAACTGAGGAACATTATTTAGATCCCCTTTGTGTTACTTGAAATGAGAACATGAAATTGCTTTTGTAATTACTTTAACTATTTGTGACTTTGAAAAAGGATGCTCTTTTAGGAGTCTAACCTTTGTTATGATTACATATTTATCCTAACATTACATCACCCAGGACTTCTTGAAATTCTACCTTCATGTTCTTGAAAGATAGAAACTAAATTATGACTTCTTGAAGGTGTAACTGTAGGGCCATTCATCTTGCATTTGTATACTCTCACATTTGGGACACAGTGTGATATAGTGGAATAGCACTATAATTTGATTTTAAAAACAAACACTCTTTTGGGGTCTGGTTATAGCTATTAACTTATGAGATGATTTTAACCTCTCTGAAGAAGTCTTTTTGCCTGTGTAATGTGCCACTAATTAATTACCTTTTCCCTGCCAGCCTATAGGGTTGTTGTGAAGATCAACAACTGAAAATGTTTATGTGAACCCAAAAACTACACAGAAGTATCTCCATGGAAGGTTAATTATTCCTTCTATAATTAGCAGGGGTGAAGGTGCCTTGCAATTTGTGGGGGCTGTGGCACTAATGAAGAAAGGTATATACTGGGAGACTGCCACTGCTTTATCTCCCAGTTGACGCTGAACAAACAATTTAGACCCCAGGAAAAAAACAGAAAAAAGAAAATCACCTATGTACAATAATATTTTGTGTTCTGGGTTTGGAAGTTTATCACATGAGAGGATTCTGTCCACATTTATGAGGAGACGTGATAAAACTTCACCCTTCCATTTAGATGGTGTTGTACTCAGAAGACTGCTGTAAATTACCAAGGGTGACAAAGGGACTAGTGTGAAGCATGGACTCATATAGCTGTGCCCCCTGCCCTCATCATCTTCTCCCTGGAGGCAAATGTTTTTCCAGAAGATGAGGGGAACACAAAGTGAGGAAGACAAACTGTGGTTTGTCTTCCTGTCAGGGAGGAATATGACAAGTGTGAGATTACTTTATTTAAAAAGAAAACCTGCCTTGTTGGGGGCATCTCATGTTCTTGTGACACAGACGAGATAAGAGCACAGGCTCTCTTGCCATTAATACCACTGGAATGAGAAATGCAACATTTCTTTTGAGTGATAATTTGGGCCAGCAGGTGTGTTTGCACACAGATAAACAGAAAGCCTGGAGAGGGGCATAGGAAATAGGGAAAGAGAATTTCAAGTGGAGCAAAAGAAAAACATAAAATGTCCTGGATACCCTAACCCCTGAGGATGGAGACAACTGGTAAACCATGAAAACTACAAAACAGCAAGAAGCTGGCATGTCCAAATGAGCTCATGAGAGCTGAATTACTTCTCAGACTCTTGCTTGTATACCACTTTGTGTTTCAAACCCTTTGAGAAATTGATAAAAGGTATGGAAATATTTCCTTATTAAAAAATGAAGATATTCATGCAGACAGAATATTTTACATAAAATTTCAGAGGGTTTGAGGATTCTTAAAATCTAGCTGTATACTCCCCCAGGTTTCTGTTGCTGATCTTTCTCACTTCTCACATGACATGGCATGACGTTTTATGATATGTGATATGATGTAAGAGGGACTTCTGGTAGCATCAACTTGGTTGGAAATATAACTTCAAAGTCCTGAGTACAGGAAGGTGAGGCCTTATACCGAGAGCTTGTTCCAGGGTAGTCATCTCTACTATTGATTCTTTTTCTTCACTAAGGGAGTGTGTCTTTGGAGGGCACAGGGACATTTATTGCTCCATGATAGTCAAATATCAGGCATCAGTGTAGTGTGGAATTATGGACACCTCTTGTAGTCTGTTCAGACTGAAAGTACCATAGACTGGGTAGCTTAAACAAGCATTTATCAGAGGCTCAGGACTGAGACCCACTGAGATCTCTGTTGTTCTTCTAGTTTATTTTTTATTTTTTAGTTGTATATGGATACAATACCTTTATTTTATTTATTCATTTTCATTTGGTGCTGAGGATGGAACCTAGTGCCTCACATATGCTAGGATAGCGTGCTACCACTGAGCTACAACTGCAGCCCTCTCCTAGTTTTTGGTAGCTCTATTGAATGCCTTTAATAGTGAGAAGGTGGTCCCAGAGGAACTGTTTCTTTAGAACATGGTCCTGAACATCCTCAAAACCACCAGTCACATTAAAACCTGTCTGAATTTCCCTGAAATTGTGCCACTGATAGTCTCCAGGAATGTCTTTGGAACCCCTGTATCGGGGGTAAAGGGCTGGTCTTTTCTTTAACAGAAGTTCTATAGACTGAATACGTTTATCATGTACTGATACGCTAATTCCCAATGTGATGGTAGTAGGAAGTGAGGCCTTTATAATTAGGTAATGAAGACGAAACCTTTATAGTAAAATTAGTGCCCTTAAAATGAAACTACAGAGAGCTCCATTATCTCTCTACTATGTGAGAATACAATGAGAACATCACTGATTATGAACTACAAAGAAGGCCCTCACCAAACACTATTTCTGCTGGTGCCTTGATCTTGGACTTTGCAGTCCTAAGCTGTAGTGGGTCAGTACATCATCACATAGTGATATTCACACTAGAGGGTGGATTTTCCTACAATGAGCCCAAGAAAGAACTGAAAACAGAACTGTAGCACCCATAAGAAAGAAAATACCTTTGTAGTGTACTTGGCTCTGGGGCTTCCAGAGCTGTACAGATGGGTTACTGGGTAAGAAAAGCATATGGAATACTTGGCACAAATACAACTTGCTGGACATACCTACAGACTCCTTTCCTTTCTCCCAAAGTCCCTGTCAAAAGGCAATCAGTTTGTATATGGACCCTGTGCCAAAACGGCTTCTAGCGAGGTTCAGGTTCCAATTCCAGTGTTCTGTAAAATGTCAATCAAAATCTGCCAGAAGATATTTCTTGTCTTTCCAACAAGGTTTTGCCCCCTGTATAAAACTCATCATAAAACCAGATACAAACCACGAGGTGAACAGCATTGACTTCTCATTACTTTTAGCAATTGAATCACTTGGGTCAATTTCATGATGCTGGAGCAAAAACACTTCTCTCCAGAGAGGGCACTATAGATTTCTAAAACTTCTAAGTGTCCACAGCTATTTTCTGCTGCCACCAGAGGTAACTTCAACAACTGTTAGAACAGCTAGATTTGGGTTCTGTAATCCAGGACCTCTTGGGGACAAGTGAAGACAAATGAATGCTTATTGACCACCTGCTGTGGAAAGTTGATGGTGCTAAAACTTGCCTCCCCAAAGTTGTTAGAAGATCATCTGTCAAAGGATAATTCTCCATCATTTCTTCTTAAATAAATGCTCTTAACCTCTCTGTCCTCTCTTTGTTTAAAATAACTTATTGGAATTCAAACCTACATGTCAGTTTAATTGTGGAGATCAATTTAGAATAGAAAATGCATTTTGAAGATAGGTGGCCAGCGTAGGTGTTTGTGACAGTGACATGGTTTTGTAAAGTGTCAGATTAATGTCAAGGGTCTGAGGTTGTAGAGCCTCCAGGCACCTATAGCAGTTTTCTGTTCCACAGAATGGATTTTATGTCCATTATCCACTGCCACCCAGAGAATAATAACAGAGGTGGAGGAGTTACCCAAGCAACAGCCAGGCCACCAAATGCAAGGCAGGCGTCCTCTGAGAATGTCCAAAAGCCCTGGACCATCGGCTGCTGTTTCACCTATATTGCACCCACTGCTGAGTTACCAGGGGCCCCTTGTGCTTATCTACTCACTTAGGCATTCAGAAGATCTTAATGGATTCTTTAAGTCCAAGATTTGAAGAAAGCATGACAAGCACCCCATCTTCTACAGCTTGATGTCCACAGGCATGGATGTGAACAGCAACCACACAGTGTGACAAAAATTCAGTGAGGGAGTCAGACCTCAGTGCTCCCCAGAGGTAGCTATGCTAAGCGTCTTGGGTTATGAAAGGCTTCTAAGGTCACATCTGAGCAGTCATGACCACAAAGGAATTTCCTTGTACAAAGAGTGGGTTGAAGCAAGTTGGGAGGCGGAAGGGCTGACAGGAGCTTAACACAGTGAGAGGTCAGAGTCTTTGTCTAAGGGAGCAAGAGGTGATGCCTCAGAGAACCTCCTATAGTTTCTTCTTCAGCTTTGGTTATGTTGCCCTTGTTGCTTGGATAGAAAACCTACTTCTGACTACAAATAAAGGGAAAGGGGGAAGAATATGGGAGGAGAAAACAGCACATCCCCAGAGACATGGTTGCCTGAAAACCTGTTGGAGAGAGGAGCCTTGCCTTGTTTGAGAGAAGGTAGCTCACAGCTGCAGCTTCTGAACAGCAGCCTTAAATGGACTGAGCTATATGTTGTGATCGACAGAAAGAACTCCCAAGTAGAAGGAGTCTACCACCTGTTTGTAAGGCAGGTTTTTTTTTTTTTCCTGAATGGTAAAACAGGGAAGATGGAATCTTATCTTTCTGCATTATATTACATCGAAAGCTGTGCCAAGGCATGATTCCAACAAAAGCTGTCCAGCTTCTAGACTTTTAATTAATGCGATCATATTTCTCTAAAATTAGTAAGATATGAATATTGGCTTCACTGGGCTATTGTAGGTAATAAGTTAATTACCTACACAAAAGTGCCCATTACAGGGTCTGGCAAAGAACACAGAACCAGAAAATATGCTTCCTTCTTTCCCCCTTCCCTCCCTCCTCTTTTCATTTCGACTTTTCCTTTCCTTGATTGTTTTGATGGCCAAGGGAGATATCAATCTAGCTAGGGCTTTTCACAAGAGAGCTGCTGAATTGATATGTACCAAAGTCCATGCATTGAAATAACAGTGACAGACTCTTTCAAATTTTTCAGCTCATTTTCACTCTTATGATTGTTGATGGTAAACTCTTGGAACTGAAATATGTTTCCCAACCGCATCTCCCCTCCTGTCACACGTGGAGGCCCTTGTTTGCTGTGAGAACTTGTTTCTGAGTCTATTACTGAGAGAGTTGATGTCAAGGTTGTAGAAAAACAAGCACAGACTATTTTATTTGGGAAAAAAAAAAGAGATTTGTGGTAGTGAAGCCTCCAGAGACCTGAGAACTCAATTTATAATCATAAGAGTTTTGACTTGAGCTCTTACTTCTGTTTGGAGTGCTGTGTGTAGCCCTCTAGTATCAGACTGTGTGATTCTCCCAGGCACAGCAATAGAGAATAAAACTGAATGCTACCCAGAGAATGAGAACTGCTGACCACAGAGCTTGCACATTCAAGGGGGCACTTAATTAAACACAGAGATGCACGAACCTCATAAAAAATTGGGTGTTTCAAATGAATGAACTCTAACAATTTGGCATTCTTCCAAGAAAGCCACTGCCAGAGTTGTTGTTTCTAAAACATAGGTCTGATTATGCCATGCCTGTGTGCACAAACCTTCTTTAACTGTCCATTGCTTTCAATATAAAGTTTTAAATCTGTTTGCATAAATAAGTAAAACTCCTGCATTTAAAGTTAATTACAAGCATCTAAGACATACGGGTTAAGTACCAATTTTAATTTCCTGTTAACTTTCCCTGGGTTTTGTCTCCAAGATTTCTGTAAAACTGAAGCTAGGAATGGAGCGATAGGTGATTCTAAGAGAGAGCTTTCTCTAGCAGAGCACTATCCCCTACCACAATGTGTGTTTGACTTATGTGGGAGACCTGTGGGGAGCTCAAGTATTCTGCACAGTTGCTGTGAGGTTTTTAGTGCTCCAGCGAACTGGGACTCAGGCTCATGCATTCGTCACTCAGGCCTTGCCTGAAAACAAGACTGGCCAGACAACTTGTGTCCAGGTCTCTGTTCCTAATTTCTGGACTTCTGTCCCCAAAGTTAAATTTATATCTTTCCTTGCTCACATCTTCCTTTATTGAAGGTTACTAAACTACAAGCAGAAGAAGTCAAAACAGTCTTTTGGGTTCTGATTTTCCAAAGACGATACCAAAAAACAAAAGATCCATTTTCCAGGCAGGATATGGGGCTGTGGTTCCATTTAAGCTTTATCTGAAAATGCATTCCATGGTGGAGATCATGGAGGAACAAAGGGAGCGCAGTTGTTATTTAAGAGCCAGGAAGGGTAGTGAACCAAGTCAAGAACTAGTGGGGAAAACAAAACAAAACAAAACAAAACAACTTTGTCTTCTGGGTCCATGGTGGGACATTCCTAACCTGAAGGAAGGGAAGCAATGTGCTCCTACAGCAGTTTCCAGCATGGTTGTACACTTGGGAGGTTCTCAAGATCATCTATTGTGATAGGAATAGAAAGCATTAGAATTTCTATTTCTGTATGTTCTCAAAAAAGAACAAGAATGAAACTTTACTAATATAGATAAAGTATCTCTAAACTAAAAATCCAAAACTTTTTAAACACAGACAAGTGGAAAATTCCACACCATGAAACATTTTTCTTGCCCCAAATTATTTAAAATAGTGTATAAAATTACCTTCAAGCTATGGGTAGAAGGTGTACATAAAACATTAGCTAAACTTTATTTTTGGATTTGGGTCCCATTCCTAAGATATCTTATTAGATGTATGCAAATATTTCAAAATCCCCAAACACATGAAATTCAAAATATTTCTGGTCCCAAGAATTTTGGATAAGGTATATTCAACCTGTGTAACACATATGGAATGACACTGGTGTCCTATTTGGTCCACATGTCATATGGTCCCACCTCAAGGTTAGCTGATGAAATATAAGGGTTCCCAAAGGGGAGGGTTTGACCAGTAGTGCCTTATACTTGATTAACTTTTGGTGCATCGTGATTATTTGCAGTCCATTTGTCTGGTTAATGGATATAACACTTATCTAGTTTTAGCTAAACTAGTTTCCCCACAAAGAAAAAAAAATGTTTTTGTTTATTAACTTACATTAATTACACATTATTAATGAAGTTCAGTGTGATACTTCCATACTTGTATACTGCAAGAACTGATCCAATCAAACCCACTCTTCCCTCCCTTTGCATTCTTCCCAGTCCCTGGTAATCACTATTCAACTTACAGGGGGAATGTTCTGGTTTCCATATATGAGAGGACGTGTGTTATCTGTCTTTATATGTCACAATTATTTCACTTAACATAATGGTTTTTAAAATTCTTGCAAAGCAACTGAAGACTGAAGATATCATACAGAATGCAAGCAGAAAGGAACAGCCATAAAAATGACTATGTAGATACTTATACTCCTAATGAGCTTCTTGTTATCCATATTAAAAAGTAAAAGAAGTGGCAATGTAAGAATATCTGAATAGAATTAGCCAAAGATAAAATCAAATTTATACAGAAGGTTATTTGAAACGTCCTTAAAAATAATATCATCTAAGGAAGCTTTGCCCTAAGTCTGTACTTTGCCTTTGGGTATTAATTAATGATAGTACAGAGCCAGCATGTATGAAAATATTTTTTAAAATGGTTTATTTCATCTTAACTTAGCCTCTCAAAATTTATATTTTATGTATATTTGTAAGAGTCATAATGTGTAATATAGAAATGTATTATACACATATATATTAAGTTAAAAATACACATACTCATATTGGAAAAATATTCATATTGTCTTACTGATTCTCAGCTTATTTGAAGCTTATTGCTCTAGAAGTTATGGCAATCAGAAGAAGAAAATACACCAATGTCAATGAACTTTAGTTCTTGTCAGCCCAATTCCCCAACCACCTGATATTATTGTACTTGGTATTTTATGAAATAGTGAAGATTATTTTAATCACTTTCCTCATAAAAAATTACAGAAGAATAGGTATGTCTGAGAAAATTCAAATTCTCTAAATGGAAATATGGACTCATTATGATGTTTTGTTACATTGAATTGTGTTTGGCATAGGACTTAATTCACTGCTCCATGCTCAGAGAAATGAATGGATCTCACAGAAAATGGGAACTTCCACAGAGAAAGGACAATTGCCCTTCTCCATACAGGCTGTGAAGGATCGAGACCTCAGTGAACTCCTGATGTTTTCAAAACATACTAATTTTTCTGGAGACTGTTCCAGGTGGGATAAGAGGGAATAACAAGCTCCACTGTGGATGAGTGGGAAGTACCATGGCTAGCCCCAATCTAGATGAGAATGCACTAAGGAGTGAGTTCAGAACCATTAGTTTTAATCAAGGGAGAGACATGGGATTCAGAGTTCCAGAGTGTTTTGTAGCAACATTAGCTTGATGTGCTGGTTCACCCATAAAGGTCAGTAAAATGTGAGATGTTTTTCAAGAGGAAGACTGGCAACAACTTCCTCCTTGAAATCTAGATTCAGCAAATCTTTGACTGAATGCCTGATATACATCTCTGTATCGTAAATAAGGTCTACCTGGTGCTATTTGAAATATATTTAGATATTTGTCAAGATACATCGGTAAAGCTGGGAAAAATAAAATAACAGGTTCAGAGAGTAGGAAAACTCCAGGAAAATAACAAGTAACATAATCACTGTAAACCACCTAATGAAGATAGGATGTAAGTAATTGTAATTCCTTGGAAAAGGGAAGGAAGAAAAGGGGTAGGAAGTAACTTATAAGAAGATATCAAAACATAATGCTCAAGGAGAGAAGGAAGCCAGTTGACCCAATTATGTTTATGTGGGTACAATGATAGTTTATCCAAACTCCATATTAGGCTGAAAGCGTAGGGTATCAAGAGCAAAACTAACCCTACATCCCAGGAAGATATGATAAAATTTCCCACATCTTTTCCTCCTCCATATAGCTGCTTCTTTCTTATTCAGTCCCCTTAATGTCCCAGAAGTATTCTGCTTCCAGCTGGGATTTGGTTGAGAAAAGAGAAAGTACTGTAAAATTCCGACCAGGAATGTGTTTCATGGAAAATGACCATTTCATTGGACTTCTCACAAGAATGATGGGGAAAGGGAAAGCTTCTAAGAAATTAGCGTGTAGGGCTGGGGATGTGGCTCAAGCAGTAGCGCGCTCGCCTGGCATGCCTGTGGCCCGGGATTCGATCCTCAGCACCACATACAAACAAAGATGTTGTGTCCGCTGAGAACTAAAAAATAAATATTAAAAAAATTCTCTCTCTCTCTTTCTCTAAAGAAAAAGAAAAGAAAAGAAAAGAAATTAGTGTGTAACACAATACTCAGAAAACTCCACCAATTACCTCAGCTATATGCAGCATTAAAGGGAATTGTTCCCTAGAGTTTGCTCTAAGCCTCTCACAAACCTACACACAATTGGCTGAAATTAAGGCATCTGCTTTATATCTCCCACAAATACAATAAAATAACTTCTGCTTCTCTTCCACCTTCCTCCTTTCATGTGTGTTCCTCTCATTGACAGGATCTAAACCAGAAGTCTCCTGCTTAAGAAGTGTATTTCCTAGGCCCTTGTGAGGGAAGTGCATCAGCTTTCTGTCATTGAAACAAAATACCTGAGATAATCAACTTAAAAGGCAGAAATATTTATTTTGGTTCACAGTTTCAGAGGCCAAGTCCATGGTCACTTGGCCTTGTTGTTTTGGACCTAGGTTGGCATAGTGCATCATGATTGGCATACATGGTAAAAGAGACCTGTTCACCTCGTGGTAGTCAAGAAGCAGAGAAAAAGGCAAGATCTGGGTCTCAGTATCTCCTTCAAGCTCACACTGCCAATGACGTGTCCTTCCACTAGGCCCTACTCTTAAAAGATTCTATTATCTCCCAATAGTCTCACAGCCTCCCAACTGAGCCTTCAACATGTGGGCCTTTGGGGGAAAACTTAAGATCCAACCATAACAAAGAAAATGGCGCTGTGCTTCTGACAGATGCTTTGGGACAGTCATGCTTTTTCATTGGCAGCAATTAACTACCATTTGTAGTTAATTATGTTCCACTGGTTTTTGCAAATGTGTCTTAGTGCAAGGTCATTTAGTACAGATGCTCTTTGACTTTGAGTTGGATTACATCCTGATAAACTCATGACAAGTTGGAAATATCATAACTGAACAAAAATGCATTTAATACACTTAGCCTCCTAACATCCCAGCTAATCAACACCATATGCTGTAGAAACTCAGTTGCTTTTCCTCATGATCCTATGGCTGACTTCAAGATGTAGTTCACTGCCAATGCTCACATTGTTAGAATGGACCATACTGCCTATAGCCTGCCTTGGAGAAGACTAACATTCAAAACATAAAAGTGCAGTTTCTACTGAATGCATATTGCTTTTATACTATTGTTTAATTTAGAAATTGTAAATCCTAAGTTGGGAACTGCTTGTATACAGAATTGCTTATTATGGATGATTTATGTATATGCTCTATTAAACTAATGGGAATTAATATCACATTTGTAAATGAGTTTAAGTCCGAGAAGAAGAAAAGGCCTCCTCTCTTGCTCTAGGTAGGTCCTCTATCTACTCTGTGCTGCTATCACACCACTGTCACAGAGCGGTTTTTATTGCTCCTCTCCTGCAATGATCTACTCTCCATGCATTCCCTTGGTCTCCTTCTTAGCATTGTTTTGGTCTCCACTACCAAGATCACTCCATCATCCATCTGGAATGGTGAGTTGCCCTCTTCTACCAGCAATATATCTCTTGGCCACATGATAAGATTTACACTCAGACTTTTAGAGAGAAAACCAAGAATTAAGTTGTTGCATTTGATTCACTCTTTGAGTTTCTTACGAGGAACTAGAGATACCTTTCCTTAGGACTAAGGACACTCTGAAGGAAAATGCCTGTGTAATGCCTCCAATTACTGATGCTGGATAAAATTGGTTTCCCAAAAGTTTTTCTCCTCAGAGAAATAAATATTTCCTCCTATACTTTGATGTCTGGAGTTAAAAGAAAGGTGTTAATCCTCGTCCTTTGTCAAAGAGTTCTAAGCCCAGTGCCCTTTTTTTCTTGTCTTTAATTGCTCTTCTATCACTTCCTCATGGAAGTGCTAAATAGCATAACACAAGCCAGTCCCAGCAACTGAGCAGAACATGATGGGACACAAGCAGGCACAACTGGATTTGAGCAGCAGGCATGCAGATTTGCACCCTTTCTGTGATTTCTACTACAGCTCACCAAGGTCATTTGCATTAATTTTTTGAAGAAGGAAGTTTTTTGAAAAAAGCTGAAGACATTTATTTAAGCTTCGAGGTTAGAGAAATTAAGCTCTCATTTCTCAGTCAAGGCTGAAATCATAACTGAGGACATAGTGTAGTGATGATCAACTGAGCCTTTTTCTCCACTTCTCCTAGTAGTCCTGAGGCTAGAGAGGCCCTCGTAGCCAGGCAGAGCACTCTCCCTGTTGTAGCACCATAGCACTCTTCTCATTAATCATTACAGGACATCAACATCAGACACCCATGGGCAAGAATAAGGAGATGCCATGGGTTGTCACAATTTGCCTCTGCAAATCTCTTCTCATGGAGCACTGAAGTGCAATATTGATCTAGGAGGCAGTGGTCACAACTGGCATTTCCTTCCACTAAATTAAAGAAGAGAGAATTTTTGATGAATTGAACAAAGTCTAGATGCTTTATCTTGAACTGACATTTTGATTTTTTAAGGAAATGCATTTCATAACTGTATCCTGCAGATAGATAACTCCATTGTTCTATTCATTCCTTGGAGTTGTAGAAAAAAATAATCAAACTTTCCAGCATGTGCAAGTCTTAGATTTTTCAGATTGTCATAATTCACACAGGCCCTGCCACAAGTCCTGCTGAAATGGCAAAATGAGAAGCACAGAAAGAGGAAAGCAAGCCAGAAATGGAAAAAATTAAACCCCAGGTACTCATTTGTTTATTAGGATCAGTCCTCAGGACAAGTGGTCAATAGCTGGAACAGAAATACCCAAATTGGAGACTAGCATAATGTAATATATTCAGCCATTAGCTTAGAAACTGCATTATAACGTCCAAGGAAGATGGTCGTGGCAGCATATTGTCATGTGTAAAGCAGTCATCAGAAGGCCAATTTCTACCTTATAATGTCACACTGGAAGGTAACAGGAGGTGAATCATGGGGCTATATCATTAAGGCCAAAGTTATGGCCATAATAACATTATAATCTACAAGGTACTTCAGGGAGTCAAATGTTCAATTCAGAGGGCAGAAGGCAAAAGACCACATTGGGATGATCAAGAAGATGCCCACAGGGGGTACATTTTAATATCCTGGATTATGACCAATTGAAATCATCTTTTTGAATGCTTGAGTGGGCTGATGAGACCACAGCTCTCAAGGACCGGGAAGCATCACCTGCTAAGTCTTCTGCTTTATGGGTGAAGGCAGAGAAGCCCAGGTCTGTAAGGTCAGGGGTAAACCACTTGCCTATCTGAGTTGAAGCATCACCCCAGACAGACATTTACAGAGTCTGGTGGGACTGGGCTGGAACATGTGATGGCTTACAGAAAATGTGGTGTGACTCAGAAGCTGTGTGTCACTGGTTCTCCACTCAGTCTTTGCTTGGCCATGCTGGAAACTGGTCTCACTCACCCTGCAGCACTTCAGGAGAAACATTCTCTCTGGAGAAAACAATCTAAGAAATATTTGGATGAAGGAGCAAGTATTCATCGACTGAGGTACATTAAGTTTTATTCAAACCTCGTAACATCTCTTGTAGATCTTAATAAGCTGGGTTATTTTGATATATAATTGTGTTTATGATCATTTGTGCCTGTATGTTTTCCTGGTTGCTTTTTGGATCTACTGCTTCCTCTTCTCCTCTTTGCCTTGGGAACTTTTCATAATAATTCTCTTGCCATTCTGTGGACTTAGAAACCCTACCTGGAAATCAAAGGATGGAAGGAGAGTAAGATCTTAGTAAACCATCCCTGAAAGATGTACTGAGGCTGCAGGTATCCTCAACTAAGGCATCTCTCCTTTCAAGGAGGCTTTCTTTGCATGGTTCTCTCTATCTTGGGTCTAGTAACTAATTTCTCCCCTCTTCTTTCCCTTTGGAGTTATATCAGTGTCCCTACTACTAGTAACCCTACTAGTCCCAGTTCATGGCACTACTATTTTTTTTTTTTTTAGTACCAGAGATGATTGAACCCAGGGGCACTTAATCACTGAGCCACATCCCTAGCCATTTTATTTATTTATTTTTTTAAATTTGGAGACAGGTTCTTACTAGGTTACTTAGGGCCTTGCTAAATTGCTGAGTCTGGCTTTGAACTTGCAACCCTCCTGCCTCAGCCTCCTGAGTTGTTGGGATTACAGACGTGTGCCATCACACTCAGCCAATTCCTTTCAGCCCAGCCCAAGTATTTGTAAAGTCTATTAACAAAATCTAAGAATTAATTCAGAATGTATTATTTGTTACATATAGGAATGCTGATTGAAACAAAAATGCTTCATTGAGCTAGCTTCCTTTTCCTGGAGTCAATTTTCACCTGCATAACTTTCTGGAAACATCACTTGCTTTCTCACAATTTGGAGATGCTTAGCTTCAAAGTATTCTAGGTGCTCAATGATCTGCAGGAAAGTGGAGGGGAATTTGGAAAGGCCGAATGAACTGATCTTCACTTCAGTGTGGTAAGAGCATCCCAAATTATGACTTCTCTTTGGGGTAAACCTGAGGGCTCTTTTCAGATTGGGATCATGCTCTGAGGGGGTAAGAACTTCTTCTAATATCATCCTCTTTTCGTACAAGATATTAGAAAGAAACCATTACCAATCATGCATACTAAGGTAATAATGTTTTAATGGTTATATACACATTAACTGTCATATATATGTATATGTCATATATATGATGTGTATGTGTATATATATATATATATATATATATATACACACACACACATATATATACATTCCATGGAATAAATTAAGTTTTATTTTGAATTATTAAGAAACACTGTTCATCTCCTGTTCACTTTCTTCCTGACCGGTCCTTGTGCCCCCAGATTGCCTGCCCTAATGATAGACAGTTAGGTTAAGCAGGGAATCCCTGTGTGATGTACTAAAGTTTAGACTTTAGAGCCAGAAAAAGTCCAGCATCTATCATATAGTAGCTGTGCAACTTTGTGAAGCTACTTTGCCTTTCTGAATAAGTTTTCTCACATATAATTCATGATACTGTTTGTATTTATCTTGAAGAGTTGTTTTAAAACATAAGATTTCTCTTGTTGAACATTTCGTTCAGTTCCTTGCATTGAATAAGCATGGAATAGATAGATGCTGGCTACTTTCTTAATCCCATCCATGCTGCTTAATTATTAGACAGGAGCAGCTTCATGATTGTGGGTGGCCAATCTGCCTTAGCTGCCTTTTTGGCTCACACTGGTGAACCCAGAGGATAGCAATCAATCCATATGGAAGGAAATAGAAAGAGCTGTACAGAATGGCAGGGTTTTATCAGTTGGAACTGGCACCTAGACATAGGTGTCCAGATGGAGAAACTGAGGATTTCAGTTTTTAATACAGCTCACAGAACAGTGGGCTTTAAGAGCTTGGTCACTAAGCAAAGCAACACTGTTGCTCAACTGCACACCCTGGCTGGAATTTATTCTGGATTGAAGGCAAGAGCTGCAGTGGGGAGCAGAGAGTTGACAAGCAAGAAATTTGGATTAGTTCTTCCAGATTTAATCCTTAATCACTGAGGCGTGGCAGAGTTAATACATGAGTGAAAAAGAAGGCAGGCTTCCTGAGTCTTCATGAAAAGACATAAACGTGACAACCAAAGAGGAAAGGTGTAGATCTTTGATTACATGTTTCCTATTTGACATTAGATATTATTCAAATGTATTGAAATATATTGTCTTTTCTTAGTCTCAAATATTACTATTAATAATAATAGCTAAAGTCTGTCAAGTGCATATCTTGTGGCAGTCATTGGGCTATAGTTTTTATGATTTCATTACAAGATAAGAACAACTATTATCCCATTTTAGAGATAAGGAAAGAGGCACAGAGAAAATAAATAAATTGCTAAATCTCACTTAGCCAGTAAATATCAGAAACAGCATTAAACCTGAGTCAGCTCTTAATACAAGGTTTCAATGTAATTGAGTGAGCAGACAGCTTAGCTGTGGACAACTTGATCAAGTCCTTATCTTTTGCTTATTTCAGAAGCAAAATGTTTTGGAAAGACCAGTGGAACTGAGTTTCTATCCTTGGTTATCACTTTATGTTACTTTAAGCATGTGACTTCTCTGGGCCTTATTGTAGAATGTGATACCTATTTAAGTATTATTTAACCTTAATGCAAAGTTTGAGGCAAGTTTTGAATGCCATAGAAAAATGTCACAATGCAAAATAGATGCTAATTTATGACCATTCCTAGCTTCATCTTCTTATGTTGCATTCCACTCCAAGAGGTTAGCTATCATTTTGGATAACCTCCAGCAACAGGGACCTCACTACTTCTCTGGAACTCTTATTCTAGCTGTTATAGAACAGCCCTGATTATTCAGTTGGTTTTTTATAATAAGATGCTTGCCTAAGGTTAGTTCTCTAAGTGGACAGAGACTAATTCTAATCCTTATTTTGCATTGCTGACTTTTTCACATTATGAAGTTAATATTCATGGCCTTCAAAGTTCTTCTTTTTCTGCCATAAAATAAATATATGTAACTACTTGGAACTTCTCTCAAGTGAAAAGCCTGTGCATTCTCTCTCCAGACTTCTTATCTCCTTGATAGTGATGTTTGTCAATTTCTCTTGAACTTTTGAAATTTCCCAACTGTATTTTCACTGTATGAAACGATAAAAATAACCTGACAAAGTGGTGCACACCTGTAATCCCAGTGTCTTGGGAGGTGGAGGCAGGAGGATGACAAGTGAGAGGCCAGCCTGGGTAACTTAGTTAGACCCTATCTCAAAATAAAAAATAACAAAAGGGTAGAGATGTAGCTCAGTTATAGGGTGCCTGCCTAGTATGTACAAGACCCTGGGTTCAATCCTCAGTACTGCCAAAAATAAATAAAAAATACAAAAACATAATAAAACAAAGAAAATAGTGATTTTTGATATAATAATTGCTCTTCCACAGTCCACCCTGGGGATCTTCATTCATATGCTGTTGGGAGTCTATTTGGGCACGTCTTTAATAATGATAGAATAGCCCTCCTGGCCTGACAAGGTGACAAAATATAAATCTTCTTAAGTTATCCATTAGAGATACTTAAGTTATCTTAAGTTAGGAAATGTAGAAGTGGGGCTGAACCCTTTGCAGATAAAGATACCTTGTTAATATGCTGCTTCTGGTACTACCATTATCTCAAACAGATTCACTTCTCTTTCATCATTTTCCTTCAAAGGGGGTTTGGCCTGCCTGGAGGTGCCAAGGGATTAGCTAGGACATGTATAATTTGGTCAAGAACAACGTCTATTCTCTCTGTCTTGGATGATGGGAATCATATCCTATTCTGTCAGGTGAATTCTTTCATGTTTCATTTCCCACAATGATCTTCTCTCTAGAAGTTCTTATTGGAACTCTGAAAACCATCTTATTGAGTATAAACTAAATCCCATCTTTACTTGTCTTAGTGCTTAAAATTCCAAGTACCATTATCTAGTTCCCAATTCCCAGTCCTGCCCTGGTTTTGAATACCTAGACTATAGTGGATATTTATAAAGAAAAGCTTATACAGACAGAATGATCAAGGACAGTGTGCACCCCAAATGCGAGTGTCATTTATAAGATTCTATCCCCAAAGCATTGTTCACATGGTTTTGAATATATCATTTCAGTCCAAAATACAGAGTAAGAAAAAATATATTTTCTCAATAAGGGATCTTATTTAATACATGCACACACATGCATATGCAATGGGAAAAGAGGAAAGAAAAACTGTCTGAAGAATTGATTCTGAGGTCTAGAATTGCTTATTTCCCAAATTTTTCTTTATGAGAATTTGAACAATTTCTTTACCAACTACTAGTGGTCTTTTTATTTTTATTTTTATTTTTTTTTGTGTGTGTGTTTTATTTCTTCTTCTTAGACATACTTGACAGTTTGACATATTATATGTACATAGAGTATAACTTGTTCTAATTAGGATCCCATTCTTGTGGCTGTACATCATGTGGAGTTTCACTAGTGGTGTATTCATATATGAACATAGGAAAGTTATGTCTGGTTAGAGGTCTAAATTCAAAGTATCTATGGAACTAATGATAAAATTCCACATTTCAGCTGACCTATAGAACAGCACCCCCAGGTATGTAATGTCCCAGCATCTGGGGGCTGTGCAGTTCACAGTGAAAAGTAGTGAGGACTCAATCAGATGACGTTAGAGGAAAATCATTTAGAAGCTCCTAGATATTTAGGGTTAGATTCCAATACCTTAGGATAGCATTTTCCACCTAGAATTCTTGTTTGTTTTTGCTTGAAAAAGTGTGTGAAATTGAAGAGTAATTTGGATTCCTGGAAGCCAGGCACTATGAAAACATACACATCTTTAATATAAGCTCAATTATTGCAATAGGGCAAGTTTCATGAAGGCAGAAGCTTGCATATTATTCATCATTGAATCTCCAGGTCCTGAAAGGTAGTAGGTGCTTGATAAATGTTGGTTGAATACCTATAAGGATTGAATAAAGAATTGTTATTGTTTGAATGTGAGGTATCCCCCAAAATACATGTGACACAAGATTCAGAGGAAAAATGATTATGTTGTGAGAATCTTAAACCAACCAGTGAATTAATCCCGATAGGGATTAACTGAGTGGAAACTGAAGTGATAGGGTGTGGCTGGAAGAGAGGGGAATTGGGGGTGTGGCTTTGG
This sequence comes from Marmota monax, assembly GCF_021218885.2. Lineage (NCBI taxonomy): Eukaryota > Metazoa > Chordata > Mammalia > Rodentia > Sciuridae > Marmota > Marmota monax. Next base: position 4,295,400 of record NW_026692881.1, read on the forward strand.
GGTACATATTGTATCTGGCAAGTAGAAACCACTCTCTGCTTCTTGTTTGTCATGTGAGCTGCTTCCCTTTGTCATACTCTTCCACCATGATGGAGCTGGCTATGTATATATGGACTGAGACCTCTAAAACCGTGAGCCCTCAAATATTTCCTCCTCTACTGTTGTGCTGGTGAGGTCTTTTAGTCATAGCAGTGAAAAAGCTGACTTAAACAAGAATGAAAGTTGAATGACTGCTTTGTATCTTATTTTCTTTATTCCCTACTTTATCTTTGTCAAGTCTTTTGGAAATTCAGTGTTGTCTTATATGCTTAGGGTTTTGGTTTTTAAAAGACTTGCATCAGTGTTAGGTCAGAGGTGAAAGGTGACATGGGAAGTGATGTATCTCTTTTGCTAGTGACGGGGAGGGCAGAAGTGTGAACCAAGGAAGGAGACCCCAAAGGGAAAGAGACACCCATGAGGTTCAATCCAAGGGTCTCAGATCAACTCTGGTTGGAATTTTAATCTTTGTTTTAAATAGAACACTGAGTCCTTCACAGAACGTACTGCAAAGCAGACTTTACTTCTTTAAGTAAAACATCAGAGGCAGAATTAACATTGTTGAAACCCAGCTCCCTGGAATCTGAGATCCACAGCAGGGTGAAAAGTCAGCAAGTTTCACATGAGGAGAAGAAAACCGCTTCAGAAAGAACCACACTTGGGCCTTTTCCCAACTCACTGACCCTGCACTTGATGGGCCTGACTCCAGAAAGCACTCTTCTTTCCGAGTTTTAAAACCACAGCTTGCAAAGATTGGCCCCTTAGGACTGGATAAATAACACGGGCAAAACACCACAGAAAAGAAGGAGCGAGAGTGTCCTTAAGTCCAAAAATCCAAGTGAATTACTCTATACAAAAAAAAAAAAAAGTCTTATCTTACAAGACTGTGATGCTGGGTGTTGACTTGGCTCATGACAAATACGCATATCTTAGAAGGTCCCACATCAGGCATAGGGACAGATCCTAAAACTGATTGACTATATCTGGGATCCCAGTGTTCATTCTTAGAGATCAAATGCTCTTTTATCTGACACAGAACACTATGCAGAAGGTGCTGTTTGCTGAAGGACTGAGAAGACACACAGAGCATCAGTTTCCCAGGGATTTCCTCCACTCCTGCCATCCAGTCTCCTAATTCTTCAATTTATCATTCATTCACACACCTCGCCCCCCTCCAGCATCATGCTACATAGTCTCCTTGTGCTGATCAATTCCAGATCTGAATTCTTGAAGAAAATCAGTTTTCATCCAAATGGCAGATAAAAATGCATGTGAACAGTGTTTCTATCTCAGGCAGAAGAATTGGTGGTGGTGGTGGTCATGTTTATGGAGTCTTTCCATGCCTTTCTAGAGAAGAATACTTAACTTTCTCTTTGGATGGAAGAGTAGCTGGTGTGCCCTTTCTGTCCATGTCTACCTCCTCCCTAACAGCCAATGAAAGCTGCTTTTTATAAAAAGGGCAGAGGTCAGGCTAATCGTGCTAAAGCTCTGCAGAACTAGACAAAGACTCTCCCAGGGAGGTGAACATCCACCTTTCTGAAGTTGAGAGGGAGCATAGGAAAGTGCATGATCAGAATAAAATGAATTGCCTTGCATAGCCAGCATGAAAGGTAAAGGATGTTTGAAAGATTTCTTCAGTCTTTCTTTTTTGAAAGAGATAACAGCCTCTAAAATAAGTCTGACTTTCTTTAAGATCTAAGAGACTCCATGATCTCAGTTAAGCTTTGAGTTTTGAGTAAAAACACCCCTGTCAGGGTTCTATGAAGAAACAGAACAAATAGAAGGTCTGCCTGTGTGTGTGTGTGTGTGTGTGTGCATGCACATTATAAGGCCTTATATGATCATGGATGCTCAAAAGTCTCAAAATTTGCAGTCAACAAGTTGGAGAGCCAGGATAGCATAAGATGTAAGTAAGTTTCAGTATGAAAGTTAATAGGCCTCAAAGCAAAAAAAAAAAAAAAAAAAAAAAAAAAGCCAAAGCAAAAAGTTGAAGGAAAAAAAAAAAAACACTGATGTTTTAATTTGAGTTTGAAAGCAGGAAAAATAAATAAATAAATGTGCTGTCCCAGTTCAAATATCATCAGGCAGAAAGAGTTCCCTCTTCCTCAAGAGACAGTGTTTTTGTTCCCATCAGACTTTCAGGTGATCAGATGAGGCCCATCCATTGGTGTGGCTAATCTGTGCTACTCAACCTAGTTATTTCAGTGCTCATCACATCCAAGGCCACCTTCACATAAATATCCAGAATGATATTTGACCAAAATTGGGCATCTGTGACGCCGTCAATTTGACACATAAAATTAACCATCACCACCACTACTTATTTCAAAAGAAGTTATTAACATAAGGAAAGAAGATAGCATGGAGAAAGAGGAGTGGGAAGCAGAGGGAATGATGTCCCCAAATATCCCAACATAATTTCTTTATTGTGATGTCCAATAGGAAAAAAAAAACATAATCTTTTGATATGAAATAGTTTTTGAAATCAGCTATTTGAACTGCAAAATAAGCCCGTGATAGAACTCAATATAGTGTAAATTAAAAAAAAAATTATGAGAGAAACAGAAACTGAATTGAAGAAATTGAAGTGGTGAGAGCCATTGCAGGGACGCTACCCCAAACATTTTAGCCCTGCGCTCCCTCCTCTCTGGGCTCAGGAGGTCTTTGCAAATGCAAGTTCCCGGGTCTTTGGCAACACAGGGCACCTATGATAAGAGACAGTTGAGGAAACCTCAGAGGCACCTGGGCTATTCACAGCTGATTAGTGATGCGGTAAGTTGGTTGCAGCAACAGGGAGGCTGAGTGCGTATTATGAGACATAAGTTAGAGTGATGGTAGAGAGATATTTGGGGGAGATTTTATTGCAATTTGACAAAGAGCCTAATTCCTACAATCTCATCTACAATTGTCACTCTATAGAGCTTACTCCTCTAGGTTGGTAGGTTTAAACTAAGTGGCTTTATATCCTAGTTTCTAAAGCCAAAGTGACTTCTTTCTTTCCTTCATAACTCCAGTGGTCATAAGAACTGGAGAGATGCTCGTGCTGGAAGAAAGTTCTCAAGATAAAATGCTTCCAAAAATTCTGTCAGGGATAAAGGTGGCTGGCTACTGTGGCTGCTTCATAGCCAGAAATGATTTTCTGGTTGGAAAATGAAAATATTTTTCAGTCTCAAAAGTTTTACTTTGCATTACATTTTCTTCAATTTTCCTCATAATAAATTGTACTGCACACTTCTTACATTCATACGTTCTAGTTAAAATATGAATCAAGGTGTAGAATACAAAGCAATAAATTCAGGATGGTGTTTTTCTGGGAAAGAAAGCAAGATTATCAGGGAGTGTTTTGTTGGCAATGTTTCATTCCCTATTAGTGCTATAAATGCACATATATTCAACGTATTATTTAATTTGTTTTTTGGTAGCAGTAATTAAACCCAAGAGCACTTAACCACTGAGCGACACCTCCAGCCCCTTTTTTTATTTTTTTATTTTGAGACAGGGGTCTTACTAGGTTGCTTATAGCTTTGCTAAGATTCCGAGGCTGGCTTTGAACCTGCGATCCTCCTGCCTCAACTTTCCTCAACCTCCCAAGACACTGGGATTACAGGCATGCACTGCCATACTCAGCTCAAAGTATTATTGTAAAGTCTACTTCTGTGTCCTAAATGCAGCAAATTAACTTTTTTATTTGTGGTGTGCAACTCGATGTTTTGAAATGTGTACACATTGTGGAATGGCTAAATTAAGCAAATTAATATAGGCATCCCCTCAGTAAAACTCAAAGGTAGTTGATGTCAAAGGAATTAACTTTTTAAAAAAAATGTAGTCCTGGTAACCTTGTTTTCTTGCCTTCAAGGCAGAAGATCTCTCCCAGGAATATCCTCTGCACTCTTCCCAAAGCTGTAGAATCCATTTTAAGATGTATGAAGAAAGAACTGGGAAATCCCTTTTATATAAGGAAGACTTCACATCATGGTTTAAGAGAAACCGACTACCATACAAAGTGCATATTCATTTTCGTCTCATATATATTTTCCCACCTTTCTTTCCATGCTTCCTTTCTGTTAGATACCTTCATTTTCCTCTGAAGGACCCTGCTTCCTCCTTTGTTCACGGCCCACACACTTTGCATGGGCCTCTGTGGAGGCTGTGACCCTGTCAAAACGAGTCACTAGGCTACAGTGATGGATTCAACAGATTTTTTTAAGGAGTCAATTGGAAAGCAACACTTGTCATTTTCCCCTTCACTAAGCTGAGACCAAGAGAGAATGTGAGTCCCAAAGCTGTTCCAGGCTTGTTGCGAGTAGGAGGCTCTCTATTTAGTCTAAGCATGAGGCCGTGGAGAGGAAGGCCAAGCGAAGAAATAAGGTGGAAGAAGCCAGGTCCTTTAGGATTTGACACATCTTTCCATCAAGCTGTATCTGATGCCAGTCCCACCTCTGAACTTTCCAGAAATGAAGGTCAGAACATCCTCTTTAGAAGCATAATTTGGCTCCCCCCCTTTTTTTTTTACCCAAAATGGATATAACTGATCTTTCAAATGCAGTAAAATATAAAAATGAACCTCCTTGTTAGTACAGTCACAATTTTGGCTGAAAGAAGAGCACTTGCCCCCCCCCATGCCCATCCATTGCCCACCTGCCATGTCATCAGTTTCCTGAGCCACCTTCCCGAATACCTCAGCAGCTCACAAAGGAAACGCAGCTGACTCCACTCAGATGCAATACCTAGTCCTTTTATCGTAGAATTGCCTAATCAAAACAACGAAAATTGCCTTCCCAGAAATTAAGCCCTTCTTTTGACTAGAGACACTTATCCCAGCCAAAAACACTTGATGAAGACCCAGGGAGGGGGTCATTGTTATCTTCATTTTGAATAACCTAGAAAAATGAAGGAAAAAGAGATGAGTCCCTGAGGAGGTAATTTGTTTCTTCTGTCAGATGTTTCACAACAAAGGTGATGGCCTAAATTTAAAGATCCCTTAAACAGCATGTACCCAGACTAATGAAAATCAAAGTTCAAGGGCTTATTTCAATTCTGATGCACAATCCACCCATTTGTAAGGATTTATTGACTAGCTGGGGAATATTTAAAATTTGCATTTCACTTACCACTTTAGAACTTTTTTTCCAAGAGCATTTAATCTTTTTTCCTCTTTCTCTGTTCTTCAAAAGGTCTTGACTTGCTATTCTTAAATGAAATTATCCTTGTCTGCTTCCTCTTCAGTGAAATGAAACCAACTTTAAATAACTCACCTACACATCTGAGTTTAAAAAACTTTTTGAACAAATACCTTCCCTGAAAGCCACTATGTGTTCTGATGTCATAGATGAACTATTCTATCCCATGCCATTCCATTCTATTTTAAAACATCTTGGACAGGACCCACAAAATTAGCTACTGTTGTAATGGTTTCTTTATTCCAGAGTTGTTCTGTACTTGGGCAGAAAAATCTTTGAATCAGAAAATTATTCTTTTTTTTTTTTTGGAACAATAATTGAACCCAGGGGCTCTTAACCACTGAGTCACATTGAAAAGCAACACTTTTTAAATATTTTATTTAGAGACAGGATCTCACTAAGTTGCTGCAGGCCTCACTAAATTGCTGAGGCTGGCTTTGATCTCGCAATCCTCCTGCCTCAGCCTCCCAAGGTGCTGGGATTACAGGCCATTTCACAGGGCCTAAGGTATTTTTTTTTAACTTTATGTTTTGTCTGATATTTTCAGTGAGTACAGGTAATGCATTGAACCCGGGAGTCTTCAGTTCTATCCGTCTTCCTGCTGTACCACAATATCTGTGTCTAAAAGAACTTTTCTAGTTATTTGGTTTTTGCTTTTCGATAGAGAGCCTGTTCTTCCTCTGCTCTGCACAAAGAAGCCTGCTTTTATATTTCTCAGACTCTTTTTCCCAACTACCAGTTAGGTTTGTTCCAACAGGGGAATTGGAAGGTGGAGCGTTATGGAGTTATGGTTAACACTGGCTGCATCTCCATAGGACCTTCATTGTTTTGGAAGCCTCTGTTCTTTTGTTTTTATTTTCTTTAACATATGTATTTATTAGAAAAGACCATTGTGGTTTCTGAACTTAATCTTTCTTTTCTTTTTGCAAGCAAGACTGATGTTAGTTTATATATATATATATATATATATATATATATATATATATATGTTTATATCTATATGATTCTGCACTATTCTATCCCATGCCATTCCATTCTATTTTAAAACATCTTGGACAAGACCCACAAAATTAGCTAACTGCTGAAATGGTTTCTTTATTCTAGAGTCGTTCTGTTCTTGGTCAGAAAAATTTTGAACCAGCAAATAAACAACATTATTTATTATTATATACATATATAATAAATATATTATTATATACATATATAATAAATATATGTATAAATACATATATACATGACAGCAGAGTGGATTTGGACATATTATACATATATAGAATATAACTTAGGATTCCATTCTTGTGCTTGCACATGATGTGGAGCTCCACTGTAGTGTACTCATGTATGAACATAGGAAAATTATGTCCAGTTCATTGTACTGTCTTTCCTATTCCCATCCTCCCTCTCTTCTATTCATTCCCCTTTGTCTAATCCAATGCATCTCTGTTCTGGAAGCTTCTGCTCTGATTCTGGTTTGTTCTGCTAGATCTCTGGGTAGAAGCAGTTTTCTTCTTTATAATCTTTGGGTTGCCCTCCCATTCTCTATCTGACCCACCTCTTGAACTTCCGTTATGGAGATGGGTGGATCTGAGGGTCCAGAATCTTAGAGAAAAGGGTCTCACAGAAAAGCAAACCAAATATCCTACATGCATGAATTTTTCTCTTGAGAAATTCGTTAATTTTTAAGAGACTGAGAAATCAGAGAAATGTAAAAGATTAAGAAACTAATTAGAGAATTAAGTAATCCCAAAGCATTTGAAAGATGAGAGAGAAAGAGAGAATATTTTAAAGTCTGCTATAGGAAAGAGAGCGATCTTAGAAAGAGCACATTTATTTGAGACCCTTGAACGACTCCTTCTAGGAGTAAGAGCAAACTGGAAGGAGGCCAGTCCTCACAAAGTCTGTATCAGGATCCTAAGACATCTTAATTACTGATTAAATCAAGATGGTCTTCCCAAGGTGGTCTGCCAGAGGAAAATTAAATTTTATCTGAGGGAATATAAATCATCTAAAGCCTCTATATTAAAAAATACAATAAAACTAAACATGATAGAAAAAATGATCAGATGACCAAAAAAAAAAATCAATAGATAAAAAGAGAAAGGGAACAAAGCCATAATGCAATAAAGCTCTAGATATACAATATAACTCCAGAATTTGAAATTATCAGACAGGAAGTTTTTGAAAAAAGAATTACAGTTCATGTGTTCAGGAAAATAGATGGGAAATGTTACTGTCGAACTAAAATCAATTTTATTTTATTTTATTTTTTTTAATTTTTTTTTTTAATTTTTTATTGTGGGTTGTTCAAAACATTACAAATTTCTTGACATATCATATTCCACACTTTGATTCTAGTGGGTTATGAACTCCCACCTTCACCCCATACACAGATTGCAGATTCACATCAGTTACACATCCATTGATTTACAAATTGCCATACTAGTGTCTGTTGTGCTCCGCTGCCTTTCCCATCATCCACCCTCCCCCCTCCCCACCTCTCCCCTCCCCTCCCCTCCTCTCTCTCTACCCCCTCCACTGTATAACCCTGAGGGTCTCCTTCCATTACCGTGCAATTTACCTTCTCTCTCCCTTTCCCTCCCACCTCTCATCCCTGTTAAATGTTAATCTTCTTCTCCTGTTCTTCATCCCTACTCTGTTCTTAGTTACTTTCCTTATATCAAAGAAGACATTTGGCATTTGGTTTTTAGGGATTGGCTAGCTTCACTTAGCATAATCTGCTCTAATGCCATCCATTTCCCTGTAAATTCTATGATTTTGTCATTTTTTAATGCAGAGTAATACTCCATTGTGTATAAATGCCACATTTTTTTTATCCATTCGTCTATTGAAGGGCATCTAGGTTGGTTCCACAGTCTTGCTATTGTGAACTGTGCTGCTATGAACATCGATGTAGCAGTGTCCCTGTAGCATGCTCTTTTTAGGTCTTTAGGGAATAGACCAAGAAGGGGAATAGCTGGGTCAAATGGTGGCTCCATTCCCAGCTTTCCAAGAAATCTCCATACTGCTTTCCAAATTGGCTGCACCAATCTGCAGTCCCACCAGCAATGTATAAGTGTACCCTTTTCCCCACATCCTCGCCAGCACTTGTTGTTGTTTGACTTCCTAATGGCTGCCAATCTTACTGGAGTGAGATGGTATCTTAGGGTGGTTTTGATTTGCATTTCTCTGACAGCTAGAGATGTTGAGCATTTTTTCATGTACTTGTTGATTGACTGTATGTCCTCCTCTGTGAAGTGTCTGTTCAGGTCCTTGGCCCATTTGTTGATTGGGTTGTTTGTTCTCTTATTGTCTAATTTTTTGAGTTCTTTGTATACTCTGGATATTAGGGCTCTATCTGAAGTGTGAGGAGTAAAGATTTGTTCCCAGGATGTAGGCTCCCTATTTACCTCTCTTATTGTTTCTTTTGCTGAGAAAAAACTTCTTAGTTTGAGTAAGTCCCATTTGTTGATTCTAGTTATTAACTTTTGTGCTATGGGTGTCCTATTGAGGAATTTGGAGCCCGACCCCACCGACTGTAGATCGTAGCCAACTTTTTCTTCTATCAGACGGCGCGTCTCTGATTTGATATCAAGTTCCTTGATCCATTTTGAATTCACTTTTGTGCATGGCGAGAGAAAGGGATTCAGTTTCATTTTGTTGCATATGGATTTCCAGTTTTCCCAGCACCATTTGTTGAAGATGCTATCCTTCCTCCATTGCATGCTTTTAGCCCCTTTATCAAATATAAGATAGTTGTAGTTTTGTGGATTGGTTTCTGTGTCCTCTATTCTGTACCATTGGTCCACACGCCTGTTTTGGTACCAGTACCATGCTGTTTTTGTTACTATTGCTCTGTAGTATAGTTTGAAGTCTGGTATCGCTATACCGCCTGATTCACACTTCTTGCTTAGCATTGTTTTTGCTATTCTGGGTCTTTTATTTTTCCATATGAATTTCATGATTGCTTTCTCTATTTCTACAAGAAATGCCATTGGGATTTTGATTGGCATTGCATTAAACCTATAGAGAACTTTTGGTAATATCGCCATTTTGATGATGTTAGTTCTGCCTATCCATGAACAGGGTATATTTTTCCATCTTCTAAGATCTTCTTCTATTTCTCTCTTTAGGGTTCTGTAGTTTTCATTGTATAAGTCTTTCACCTCTTTTGTTAGGTTGATTCCCAAGTATTTTATTTTTTTTGAAGATATTTTGAATGGAGTGGTTGTCCTCATTTCCATTTCAGAGGATTTGTCGCTGATATACAGGAATGCCTTTGATTTATGCGTGTTGATTTTAAATCCTGCCACTTTGCTGAATTCATTTATTAGCTCTAATAGTTTCTTTGTAGAGCCTTTTGGGTCTGCTAGATATAGAATCATATCATCTGCAAATAGTGATAATTTAATTTCTTCTTTTCCTATTTTTATGCCTTTAATTTCTTTTGTCTGTCTAATTGCTCTGGCCAGTGTTTCGAGAACTATGTTGAAGAGAAGTGGAGAGAGAGGGCATCCCTGTCTTGTTCCAGATTTTAGAGGGAATGCCTTCAGTTTTTCTCCATTCAGAATAATGCTAGCCTGAGGCTTAGCATAGATTGCTTTTACAATATTGAGGTATGTTCCTGTTATCCCTAGTTTTTCTAGAGTTTTGAACATAAAGGGATGCTGTACTTTGTCAAATGCTTTTTCCGCATCTATCGAGATGATCATATGGTTCTTATTTTTAAGTCTATTGATGTGGTGAATAACATTTATTGATTTCCGTATATTGAACCAGCCTTGCATCCCAGGGATGAATCCTACTTGATCATGGTGTACAATTTTTTTTATATGTTTTTGTATCCGATTCGCCAGAATTTTATTGAGGATTTTTGCATCTAGGTTCATTAGAGATATTGGTCTGTAGTTTTCTTTCTTTGAAGTGTCTTTGTCTGGTTTAGGTATCAGGGTGATGTTGGCCTCATAGAATGAATTTGGAAGTTCTCCCTCCTTTTCTATTTCCTGAAGTAGCTTGAAAAGTATTGGTATTAGTTCTTCTTTAAAGGTTTTGTAAAATTCTGCTGTATACCCATCGGGACCTGGGCTTTTCTTAGTTGGTAGTCTTTTTATGGTTTCTTCTATCTCCTCAATTGATATTGGTCTGTTTAGGTTTTCTATATCCTCCTGACTCAATCTGGGCAGATCATATGACTTAAGAAATTTATCTATGCCTTCACTATCTTCTAATTTATTGGAGTATAAGGATTCAAAATAGTTTTTGATTATCTTCTGTATTTCTGAAGTGTCTGTTGTGATATTGCCTTTTTCATCCCGTATGCTAGTAATTTGAGTTCTCTCTCTTCTTCTCTTCACTAGCATCGCTAAGGGTCTGTCGATTTTGTTTATTTTTTCAAAGAACCAACTTTTAGTTTTGTCAATTTTTTCAATTGTTTCTTTTGTTTTGATTTCATTAATTTCAGCTCTGATTTTAATTATTTCTTGCCTTCTACTTCTTTTGCTGTTGTTTTGCTCTTCTTTTTCAAGGATTTTGAGATGAAGTATGAGATCATTTATTTGTTGGTTTTTTCTTTTTTTAAGGAATGAACTCCAAGCAATGAATTTTCCTCTTAGAACTGCTTTCAATGTGTCCCATAGATTCCGATATGTTGTGTCTGTGTTTTCATTTATCTCTAAGAATTTTTTAATTTCCTCCTTGATGTCTTCTATAACACATTGATCATTCAGTAACCTATTGTTCATTCTCCAATTGATGTATGCTTTTTCCTTCCTTCTTTTATCGTTGATTTTCAGTTTCATTCCATTATGATCAGATAAGATGCATGGTATTATCTCTACTCCTTTATATTGTCTAAGAGTTGCCCTGTGACATAATATATGATCTATTTTTGAGAAGGATCCATGTGCTGCTGAGAAAAAAGTGTAACTGCTTGATGTTGGGTGGTATACTCTATATATGTCAATTAGGTCTAGGTTATTAATAGTGTTATTGAGTTCTATAGTTTCCTTATTCAACTTTTGTTTGGAAGATCTGTCCAGTGGCGAGAGAGGTGTGTTGAAGTCTCCCATGATTATGGTGTGGTGGTCTATTAGACTCTTGAACTTGAGAAGAGTTTGTTTGACGAACATAGCTGCACCATTGTTTGGGGCATAAATATTTATGATTGTTATGTCTTGTTGGTGTATGGTTCCCTTAAGCAGTATGTAGTGTCCCTCTTTATCTCTTTTGATTAACTTTGGCTTGAAATCTATTTTATTTGATATGAGTATGGACACGCCTGCTTGTTTCCGAAGTCCATATGAGTGATATGATTTTTCCCAACCTTTCACCTTCAGCCTATGTATGTCTTTTCCTATCAAATGCGTCTCCTGTAGGCAGCATATTGTTGGGTCTTGTTTTGTGATCCATTCTACTAGCCTGTGTCTCTTAATTGGAGAGTTTAAGCCATTAACATTTAGGGTTATTATTGAGATATGGGTTGTTCTTGCAGCCATATTTGTTTATTTCTGTTACTAAACATTGTTTGTTTTCCTCTTTGATTGTTTCCCCCCCCCTTTACTGTCCTACCTCCCACTGTTGGTTTTCATTGTTATTTTCCATTTCCTCTTCCTGTAATACTTTGGCTAGGATGTTTTGAAGAGATGGTTTTCTAGCTGCGAATTCTTTAAACTTTTGTTTATCGTGGAAGATTTTAATTTCATTCTCCATCCTGAAGCTTAATTTCGCTGGATACACAATTCTTGGTTGGAACCCATTATCTTTCAGTGTTTGAAATATGTTATTCCAGGATCTTCTAGCTTTCAGAGTCTGTGTTGAAAGATCAGCTGTTATCCTGATTGGCTTGCCCCTAAATGTAATCTGCTTCCTTTCTCTTGTAGCTTTTAAAATTCTCTCCTTATTCTGTATGTTGGGCATCTTCATTATAATGTGTCTAGGTGTGGATCTCTTATGATTTTGCACATTCGGCGTCCTGTAGGCTTCTAGGATTTGGGATTCTGTCTCATTCTTCAAGTCTGGGAAGTTTTCTTGTATTATTTCATTGAATAGACCGCTCATTCCTTTGGTTTGGAGCTCTGTACCTTCCTGTATCCCAATGACTCTTAAGTTTGGTCTCTTAATGTTATCCCATATTTCTTGGATGTTCTGCTCATGGTTTCTTAACAGTCTTGCTGAGCTGTCTATGTTCTTTTCCAGTTGAAATACTTTGTCTTCATTGTCTGATGTTCTATCTTCTAAGTGTTCTACTCTGTTGGTAGTATTCTCCATTGAGTTTTTAAGTTGGTTTATTGCTTCCTGCATTTCTAGGATTTCTGATTGCTTGTTTTTTATAACCTCTATCTCCCTGTATAGTTGATCCTTTGCTTCCTGGATTTGTTTGCGTAATTCGTTGTCGAAGTGATCTTTCATTGTCTGATTTTGCTGTTTAATGTCTTCCTTGATACTCCAGATCATCTGAAGCATGTATATCCTGAATTCTTTATCTGACATTCCATCTGCTGCAGCTGTTACCTCTTCTAAAGTTGCGTTGACCTGCATTGCTTGTGGTCCTTTCTTTCCTTGTCTTTTCATACTGCTTGCGTATCTTTCCTGCAGGTGCGGGCGGCGGCTCTGCTCTCTCCTTATTCCAATTGGGGTGTCGTGGCTACCACGCCGGCAGGTCACTGGGCCTGTTCTGGGAGCTGGTGGCGGCTCTGTTCTGCCCCTACTCCAATTGGGGTGACGTGTCTGTCGTACCAGCAGGCCACTGGGCCTGTCCCGCTGGTCGGTCGCAGATCTGCCCACCTTTCGGGCACGGGTGGAGGCTCTGCTTTGCCCCTACTCCAATTGGGGTGTCGTGACTACCCCGCCTGCAGGATGCTGGGTCTGTTCCTGGCAAGGGAGGCGACTCTGCTCTGTCACTACTCCAATTAGGGTGGTGTTTGTACCCCGCCGGCAGGCTCCTGGGCCTGATCCGCCGGTCTGTTGTAGGTCTGCCTACCTTGAAGGCGCGGGCGGCGGATCTGCCCTGCCCCTCCTACCACGCCTGCGGACCCCTGGGCCTGATCTGCAGGTTGATCACTGGTCTGCTCACCCTGCGGGCACGGGTGGCGGTTCCGCTCCACCCCCACTCCAATTGGGGTCACGTGACCACCACACCGGCAGGGCCTGATCCGGGCGTGGGAGAAGGATCTGCTCTGCCCCTACTCGAGTTGGGGTGACGTGTGTACCACACTGGCAGGCCACTGGGCCTGACCCGCCAGGCTGTCACAGGTCTGTTTACCTTGCAAGCGCGAAGGGCGGCTCTGCCCTGCCCCTCCTACCACGCCCATGTACTACTGGGTCGTGGGTCTGCCCACCTGGCGGGTGTGGGTGGCGGCTCCGCTCCGCCCCCTCTCCAATTGGGGTCACGCGGTCACCACGCTGGCGAGCCGCTGGGCCTGCTCCGGGGGCTGGCGGCGGCCCGGCTCCTTCCCTCTGGCTCGAGGACAAATTGAGGAGACTCGGGTGACTGAGCCTCACCCCCCTTACCAGGAGACCAACTGCTTATGTCACCGCTGGTATTGATGAAGATCTCTCCTCCACCGCTTTCTGCTGACATCAGATCTCTGCCATGTTGGTATCCTATGCGAATGGCAGCATTTCGTTCCCCTTGCCGGGCAACCCAAGCAATGGGTGAGTCCTGACCTGCCCTCAGCAGGACCCGGACCGAGACACAGTTTCCGCGGGCTCCTAGCCCCGGTCCAGGGAAGTTCCGGGAGCCGGAACTCGGCCGCTCCGTGCTCAGTGTAAGCTCCTATAAGTGTAAGCTCCAAGAAGCAGCCCCCGCGGGCTCAGTTCCGGGAGCCGGAATTCGGCCGCTTAGTGCTTGGTGTATGCTCTGATAGTAGCAGGGTCCAAGAAGCAGCCTCCGCGGGCTCTGCAGCCCTGTGCCAGGGCGGTTCCGGGACGGTTCCGGGAGCCGGAACTCGGCCGCTCTGTGCTCGGTGTAAGCTCCTATAAGTGTAAGCTCCAAGAAGCAGTCCCCGCGGGCTCAGTTCCGGGAGCTGGAATTCGCCTTCTTGGTGCTTCGTGTTTGCTCTGATATTAGCAGGGTCCAAGAAGCAGCCTCCGCAGGCTCCGCAGCCCGGAGCCAGGGCGGTTCCGGGACGGTTCCGGGAGCCGGAACTCGGCCGCCCCGCGCTCCGTGTTCACTCCGATAAGATCAGATTTTAAGAAGCCCCCAGGCGCTGAACCCTAGCAATCTGTCTGCAAGCCGCAGGCGAATTGCAGCCTGAAATTACCTGTTCTATGGCTGAATGAGCTGCGGTCAGTCAAAAACAGGTGTGGTGACGTCAGTTTACCAACATGGTGGCTGCTGGCCTCCTCTGTGGTCTGACCGGTGTGGAGAACCGAGATGGACCGCTTCCTTCCCCGTCTCGAACCCAGAATTCAGCCCTGAGTGCGGTGCTTGCGCGTCTGGCAGAAACTGCAGCGCTGTAACCCTGCGTCTCTATCCCAGCGCGCCTTGCAGACTCTAGCCGCGGGGCGATTTGCTTAATAAGCAGTGTTACCCTCCATGCGACAAACCTCTCGCGTTTGAGTCCCCGTAGCCGATCCTCATGCGATGGAAATCCTTCCTCCAGGTTCCGGCGCACCCCACTATTGCTGGAAATTCCTAACAAGATATCCTTTAGCCGTCCTGACTTGTCATACTCCCACACAGTGAAGCAGCACACGGGGGTAATGCACTCCCCTCGCCGCCATCTTCCCTCCAAAAAAGCCTAAAATCAATTTTAAAAAGTCAAGTGGAGCCAGGCACAGTGGCACCTGCCTGAATTCCCAGCGGTTCGGAGGCTGAGACAGGAGGGTCACAAGTTCAAAGCCAGCCTCAGCAACAGCGATGCGCTAAACAACTCAGTGACACCCTGTCTCTAATAAAACACAAAATTGGTTTGGGGACGTGGCTCAGTGGTTGAGTGCCCCTGAGTTCAATCTCTAGTACCCCACCAAAAAAAAAGTCAAGTGGAAATTTTACAGCTGAAATAATTTTAGTAGGTGAGTTCAACAGCAACATGGTTACAACAGAACCAATTAATAGAAAATTAAAACGTGGATCAGTAGTAAATATGTAGATTAAAACACAAAGAGAAATGTATAAAGAAAAAGAGGCCTGACAAAAAGCCTAAATATGTGTAATTGGAATCTCAGGAGGAAAGGAGAGAAAGAATGGGGCAGAAAAAAATGTTTAGTGTTTCAGGTTAAGAACTTCATAATATCTAATGAACCCTGAAGATCAAGTTCAAGAGGCTCTGCAAACCATAAGCAGAAAAAACACAAAGAAATCTGCACTTAAGCATATAGTAAAATTGTTGTAACCAAAGTCAAAGTGAAAACCTTAAAAGCAATCTGATGAAAAGAAAGTTAATTAACTTCAAAGGAACAATAATAAGATTGACAAAAACAGCAATGAGTAAAACCATACCATATTCTAAAATAAAAATATGTTCATCTACAGTTCTGTATTTTAAAATGACAGTGTGTTTAGTTAACTTTTCATTGCTGTGACCAAAATCCATGACAAAAACAACTTAGAGTAGCCAGGCATGGTGGCGCACACCTGTAATCTCAGAGGCTTGGGAAGCTGAGGCAGGAGGATCATGAGTTCAAAGCCAAATTCAGCAAAAGTAAGGCACTAAGTAACACAGTGAGATTCTGTGTCTCTAAATTAAAAATATAATAATAATAATTTAAAAAAAAAACAGGACTAGGGATGTGGCTCAGTGGCAAGTGCCCCTGAGTTCAATCTCCAGTACTCCCCCAACCCCCCAAAAAACAACTCTCTAAAAACCAAACCAAACAAAACCAAAAACAACTTAGAGGAGGAAAAGTTTATTTTGTCTTGTGGTTTAAGAGGTTTAGTTCACAGACAGCTAATTCCATTGCTAACCCCAAGTGAGGCAAAAAATCACTCTGGAAAGCTGCTCACCTCATGGTGGTCAGGAAGCAAAGAGAGAGAGAAAACATAGAAAGAATAAACCCTTCCAGGGCACACTCCCAATGACCCACCTCCTCCAGCCATGCCCCACCTGCCTACAGTCACCACCCAGGCAGTCCATTCAAACTAGGATGAACTGAGTAGGTTGTGGTTCTCATAACCTAATCATCTCACTTCTGCATATCCCTGCATTAACACAGGAACTTTTGAGGGGTTGCCTCATATCTAAACCAAAACAGATAATAAAATATTTTTAAGAAAAACAAAAAGAAAATTTATTGCCAGTAATCTCACACCAAAATAATGACTGGAAATGCAAAGACTTATCATACTGATGAAGTCAACTGGAAATTATAAAATATATAAATTTCTTTGCATCTAGTAAGATTAGTAATATATGTTTATATACTTCTGTAATATGTCATATAACTTTTGGA
Organism: Marmota monax; assembly: GCF_021218885.2. Classification (NCBI taxonomy): domain Eukaryota; kingdom Metazoa; phylum Chordata; class Mammalia; order Rodentia; family Sciuridae; genus Marmota; species Marmota monax. Next base: position 4,312,004 of record NW_026692881.1, read on the forward strand.
ATATATTAACTCAATGCACACATGAAATATTTATCAAAATAGGCTATGAAAACTTTTTCTTAGTAACATGTCCAGAAATTTTCAAAATTTGAAATCCTATAGAGGATGTTCTTGATTCTGACCATAACAAAATCAGCCTAGGAATAAAATCCCCAAACCCTTAAATAGTAATCAAAATGCACATCTTGATAAACCTTGAAACAAAAAAATAAATCATAATGAAGGTTAGATAATATTTGGTTTAAGTATTAGTGAAAATAGCATATCAAAACCAGAAAGTGAATAAAGCAGTTCACAGAGGAAAATGAACCTTAAGTTCACATATTACAAAACAAAATAGACTGAAAATAGAGGTGTTAAGCATTTATTACAAGAAGACACACACAAAAAAAAATATATAAAAGAAATAAGAAAAAATGATAGGGGCAGAAATCAATAAAACAAAAATTATCAATAAGGCCAAAAGATCATTTAAATTGATAAACCTGTAGCCATATTGAACATAAGAAAGAATGGGGGAAAAAAAGATCATATTCCCAATATCAGGAATTAAAAAGTTAGCATTAATAGAGACTTTGTAAATATTAAAATGTTAATCAGAAATGCAATATCGTGATGGCAGCAAGCTGGAACATCAGGAAGCTCAGTTTCTCATCTTCTCACAGAAACACCAAGTTGGGCAACCACTCAGGAGCTAGAATGACTGTGTGGGAGTGCTGGGGTCTAGCTGAGATGCCAGCACCCTGCTGGAGGGTGAGAAGTTTCCCTTCATTCATGTTGTCCCTTCCCTAAGGCAACCCAGCTTGATGCTGACCGACAACCCCTAGACCCACAGTTTACCCACAGGGGAAACTGAGAACAAAGTGAATGCCAGTCTTCCCCAGACTTAGGAGACACTTCCCAGGACATCCACTTCTCTCTCACTCCATCTACAACACTGAGGGGATAGGTGCAGAGGAATTGTCTGAGGATGCGAAGAAGCCGGGAGAAGGGGAGAAAGTGTACAGAAAGTATCATGCCATTTTCAACAGCAACCCATGGATCCTGCTATAACTAGTTTTCAGACTCCACCAAGAGACTGTCTCATGAAGCCAGCAGAATGACTCACTTCACCCTCCTTCCCATAACCATGGGAGAATCATGACCCCAACACTCTGAATGCCCCCCTGTAGATAGAACCTGCATGTCCCTGGTCACAGCTTGACAAGATCCTTCAGGCGGAACACAGATCTCAACGGCAGCTGCAAATATTAACAGACTTCTTGACACTGCTGTTTGGGGAGAAGGTGCACAACTTTTAACACCTTATGGCACTGCCTTAGTGACAATAAGGTCAGGCCTGACTTTTCAGAATTGAGAGAAAGACATCCAGTTCTACTTCTTATCCCCTGTAAAGCAATGTGAAATGGATGCATCTATAGAAAAGATCTGATAACCCCTAGAATTTCTAGCCATGCTCCCTGGCAAAGGGCTTTTCCTCCTCAAGCCAGTCAATAAAGAGTGGAGGATATTGCTGCTTCTTCAAATACGAAGACACTCATGTAAGGCTTTAAGGAATATGACAAATCAAGGAAATAGGACATCTCCAAAGGGGAAAAAATAAAACTCCAGTGGCTGACCCCAAATAAATGGAGATTTATAAATTTCCTAATAATTAAAAATATCTTACATAAGCTCAGTGAGCTACAAGAGAACACAGATAGAAAACCAAATCAAATGGGGAAAACAATACATGAATTAAATTAGAAATTTAATGAAGATACAGAAAACTTAAAAGAACCAATATATATATAATGTCGGAACTGGAAAAATTCAGTAAAGAGCTTCAATAACAGACTTGATCAAGCAGAAGAATCAGTATTACATGCACACCCTAAACAAAAGTGAACAAGGGTGGCTATGCTAACATCAGACAAAATAGCCTTTAGTAAAAAACTGTCCCAAGAGACAAGGAAGGTCGTTATACAGTGATAAAGGGATTAATCTATCAATAGGACATAACAATTGAAAATATACATGGACCCAGTGTCAGAGCACCTAAATACATCAGGAAAATGTTAACAGAGCAGATGGGAGGAATAGACAGCACTACAATAATAGCAGGAGCTTTCAATGCCCCACTTTCAACAATGGACAGATCATCCAGGCAGAAAATCAATTAAAAAAAAAAACAAACCAGCAGACTTGAACAGCACTATGGATCACCTGGGTCTAACAGACGTTTGTAGAACATTACATCCAACATCAGCAGATATGCATTCTTCTCAAGTTCACCTGGAGCATTCTTTGAGATAGATCATTTGCTAGGTCACAAGTCTTAAACTTAAGAAGATTGAAATGCTGTCAAGTATATGACCACAAGAAAAAAAAAAAAACTAGAAACACAACAGGAAGAAAATTGGAATACTCACAAACATGTGGAAATTAATCAGTACAACTTCCGAACCACCAATGGGTCAAAGAAGAAATCAAAAGGAAAAATCCAAAACTACATCGAAGCAAATTAAAACTAAAACTGAGGCAGAACAAAACTTACAGAATTCAAGAAGGGTAATTCTAGGAGGGAAATTTACAGAAAAAAAAAAGCTATACTTTAAGAAAGAAGAAATATCTCAAAAACTGAACTTTATACCTAAAGTAGCTAGGAAAAGAAGAACAAACTAACACCAAAATTAGCAGAAGAAAAGGGACAAGAAAGATTCACTCAAATAAGTTAAGTAGAATCTAGAAAAACAATAGGCATGGTGGATGAAACTGAGTTGGCTTTTTTGAAAAGCTAAACAAAGTTTAAAATTCTTAGTTATATTAACTAAGAAAAAAGAGAGACGACTCAAATAAATAAAATGACAAAGGAGGACACATTGAAATGCATACCACAGAAATACAGGGATTATACGAAGCTCCTATGAACAGATAAATGTCAACAAATTGGATAATTCAGAATAAATGGCTAAATTACTTGAAATGATCTACCAAGAATGAAGAAATAGGAAGAATAAGTAGGAAATCTAAAAAGACTAATAATGAGTAAGGAGACTGAATTTTTAATCAAAATTCTCCCAGGAAATAAAAGCCCAGGTACTGGCAGCCTCAAACTCTTTCAAAATGTTGCTAAGAGCTCACTTCTAACTTTTTCTACAAAGCCAGCATTACCTTGACACTAAAGACAGACAAGGATCCTATCAGAAAAGAAAATTATAGACCAATTTTCTGATAGAGATACAAATATCCTCAAGAGAATACTAACAAACCCAATTCAACAGTATATTGAAAGGATCATATACATCATCAAGTGGGATTTGTCGCTAGGAGATGAGGATGATTTAAACATATGCAAATCAATAGATATGATATGCTACATAAACAGAATAAAGGATAAAAATCATACAATTATCACAACAAATGCAGAAAACAATTTGACAAAATTCAGCATCCCTTCATGAATAGAAGGAATTTACCTCAACATAACAAACAACATATATTGCAAACTCAGAGCCAACATCATACTCAAAGGTGAAAACTGAAACTTTTCCTATAAGATCAGGAGCAAAATAAAGTACCCACTGCCCATTCTTGGCACTTCCACTCAACATGTGAGAGGTCCTAGCCAGAGCAATTAGGAAAGAAAAAGTAATAAGAGATTTCCAAACTATAAAGGAAAGAGTAAAATTGTTCACTTACAAATGATCTTACACATAGAAAATTATAAAGACTCCACTGCAAGTGTGCATGTACACACACCTGGCAGAATTGTTATGCTTTAGGTTTCAAATGGTACCCTAAAGTTGATGTGTTCAAGATTTGGATCCCAATGCAACAAAGTCCAGAGGTGGATCTACTTGGACATGATTGGATCATGAGGGCTCTAACCTCATCAGTGGATTAATCCATTTAATATGAATAATTTGAATGAACTACTGGGAGAAGGTGAAAATGGTAGATAGGTAGAGCATGGTTAGAGGAAGTAAGTCACTGGGGGATGTGCCCTTGTGGATTAAATCTGGTCCATTCATTGTGCGCTCTCTCTCTCTCTCTCTCTCTCTCTCTCTCTCTCTCTCTCTCTCTCTCTCTCTCTCTCTCCTTCCTCAGCTGTCATGAGTTGAGTAGTTTTCCTTTGCTACACCCTTCCACTGTGATGTTCTGCCTTACCTCAGGCCCTAGGTATTCAGGCCAGCTGACCGTGGACTGAAACCATGAGCCAAAATAAACCTTCCCTCCTTGAAGTTGTTTGTGTCAGATATTTTAGTCATAGCAACCAAAAGCTAACATAAGAAGTAACAACAACTATAAAAATTCAGGGAAGTTACGAATACAAAACAACATACAAAAATCAATTCCTTCTTAATACAATAGCAATGAACATAAGAAATTAAGAAAACATCCCATTTACACTAGAATCAATAACAGTAAGCAATAATAAAATTGACACCAAGAATTGGGTGTCAACTTAATCAAGAAGTAGAAAAAAACATGTACACTGAAACTAAAAAATATTGATGAAAGAAATCAAAGAAGACACAAATAATGGTATTCTGTGTTCACAGATTTGAAGAAGTAATATTGCTAAAGTGTCTATAGTACCAAAATTGATCTACAGATTACTTGTAACACCTATCAAAATTCTAATGATGTTTTTCATAGAATTAGAAAAAAAATAATCCTAACATATAAAACTACAAAGAAATGAAATAAACAAAGCAATCGTTACCAAGAAGAACAAAACTGAAAACATCATCCTTCCTGATTTCAAGTTACATTCCAACATTATAGTAACTAAAACACCTTAAGAACAGATAGATGCATGGTCCAATGGAACAGAATACAGGACATAGATTTCCTGTGCATAGATGATTTGACTAATTTTCAATAAGCATGCCAAGAACACACAATATCTCTTCAAGAAATGGTATTGGGGGGCTGGGCTGTAGCTCAGTGTCAGAGAACTTGCCTAGCATGTGTGAGGCATTGAATTAAATTCTCAGCACCACATAGAAATAAGCAAATAAAATAGAGGCATTCTGTCCATCTATAACTACAAAAAAAATAAAGAAAGAAAAGAAAAGAAAAAGAAAGAAAGAGTGTTGGAGAAATGGGATATCTATGTGCAAATGAATGAAATTGGTCCCTTATTTTATTAAAATTCAACTCAAAATGTAATAAAGGGGTAAATGTAAGACCTAGAAGCAAACAGAAAGAAAGACATTGGTGTTTGCAATGGGTTTTTTTTTTTTTGATATGGCACCGCAATCACATAAAATAAAAGGAAAAAGTGGGTTTGCCTCAAACTAAAAACTTCTTTGTTACAAAGAAAACAATCACAAAAATTAAAAGGAAATCTATGGGATAGAATAATATATTTGCAAACCATACATCTGATTAAGTTTATATACAAAATATGGAGGAATGCATCACTGAACAATAAAAATAAAATAAACCAGTTGAAAAATGGAGAAATAAGCTAAATATCAATTTCTCCAAAGAAAGAATGCATGGTCAACAGATACATGAAAAGTTTCTCATTGCAACCACTTATCAAGGAGATTCAAATCAATATCACAATGAGATATCACCTCATAATTGTTAGGTTGGCTTTTTGTTATTTAAAAAAAGAACAAAAAAAATAAGTATTAGGATGTGGAGAAAGGTGAAACTTGTACATTGCAGGTAGAAATGTAAATTGGTGCAGCCAAAAAAAATAGTACAGAGATTCCACAGTAGCTTAAAAATAGATGTACCACATGATCTAACAGTCCCATTTTTGGGTAGGTATACCAAAAATTGAAATCAGGATCTAGAAGAGTTACTTGCACTTCTATGCACTTGCAGCTTTATTTACCATAACTAAGATCAGGAAACAACACAAATGTCCATTGATGGAAGAATGGCGAAATAAAATTTATTACATACAGATAATGAGATATCATGAAGCCACTAAAAAGAAGGAATTCCTGCTATTTGAAACCTAATGGATGAACCAGAGGATATTCTATTTACTGAAATAAGTCAAACAGAAAAATATGTATTATATAATTTTACTTACATGTGGAATCTAAAATTATCAAACTCATGGAAAAAAAAAAGAGAATAATGGTTATCAGGGTCTGGGGAAAGGAGAATATGCAGAGGTCATAGTTAAAAGATGCAAATTCTTTATGCAATGCAAATTATCTATTGAGATCTACTAAACAGCCTAGTGACTGCTGCTAACAATTCTTTTACTTACCAAACAGTAAAAAAATCTGGTCTTTGAAGGCCATATGATCTCTGTAGTAAAAACTTGACTGCATGTGTAATGTGAATGTAGCTATAGATAATATATTTCTAAATGAGTAGTGGCTGTTTATATACACAAAACTGTGAATTTCCTATAGTTTTGTGTAAATTTTATGAAGCATAATGCTCCTTTTTATGTTACCCAACCACTTAAAATATATATATATAAAAAAAAAACTTCTTAAATTGCATACTGTACAAAAACAGGTGGCAGGCCAGATTTGCCCCCTGGGTTGTAGTCTATATTTTGACCAAGTTGGTAGTTAAGTGGATATGTTCACTCTATAATGATTCATTAAGCTTCAAACTGAATATCGGTGTACTTAATTATGTTTTAGTAAAACTCTTTATTTAAAAAATGCTGAGAAAAATCTATGTGGACTCTGGGATTATTGATGCAGTTGTAAATATAACACCAAAAGTGCTATGCTCAAAAAAATATTGATAAGTTGGACTTCATTAAAATCTACAATTTTTTTTAGTAGCTGCGGTGGCTCATGCCTATAATCCCAGCAGGTCAGGAGACTGAGACAGGAGAATCGTAAGTTCAAATCCAGCCTCAGCAAAAGCTAGGTGCTAAGCAACTCAATGAGACCCTGTCTCTAAATAAAATACAAAATAGGACTGGGGATGTGGCTCAGTGTTTGAGTGCCCCTGAGTTCTATCCCTGTACCTACCCGCCCCCCAAATCTAAACTATCTTCTGTGTGAAAATCTCTGTTAATAAAATTAAAAGACACCACAAACAGAAAGAAAATATTTACAAAATATATCTGACAAAAATTGTTTACCACAAATATGGAAAGAATTCTTAAACTCAACAATATGAAAACAATTCGTTTTTTTTTAAAAATGGGCAAAGGATCTGAACAGACATCCAATCAAAAAAGTTATATAGATGGCAAATTAGCACTTGAGAATATGCTCAATATCATATGTCATTATGGAATTGCAAATTTAAAAGAAATAAGCATTATACCCTTACTAAAATGACTAAAGTGCAAACAAATGTGAATAACCAAAAAAAAAAAAAAGAGAGAGAGAGAGAAAGGGAGAAGAAAACCAATACTTAATGTTGAGAAGGATGTCCTACAACAGCAATTCTTACTAACAATCCTGGGAGTGCAAAATGACACAGGTACTTTGGAAGGCAGTTTGGCAGTTTCTTATAAAGTTCAATATAAGTTTGCTATTTAATCCAACAATAATATAATTTAGGTATTTACAGAACTGAGATGAAAATTTATGACTACACATACACGCATATAAATAAATGTTTATGCAATCTTCATTCATGATTACCAAAAATGGGAAACAACTAAGATGGCCTTCAATACACAAATGAATAAGCAGACTGTGGTACATCACCAAAATGGAATACTATTCAGGGATTAGTGAATAATTAAGCTATGTAAAAACATGCATGAATCATAATTCCTATTGCTGAGTGAAAGGAAGAAGTTTGGCAAGGCTGTAACTTTTCATTCATATTACAGTCTAGCAAAGGCAAAATTGCAGTAATGTAATATATATCAATAGTTGCTTCCGTTTCAGAGATGAAGCACAGGACAATTTATAGGACTGTGAAATTATTCTGTTTGATGCCAAAATGATGGATACATGACTATATGCATTTGTCAAAGTCCATGAAACTTAATAGCACAAAGAATGAATCTTATGTACTCACACTTAAAAAAAAAAGATTTTAGGAGGTCAAGGAATCCAGGAACGATAGTCAGACTGTGACAAAGAATTTAACTCTATTATGAACATATGAAACAGCTCACTAGAGGCAATGGGAATGGCAGAAATTAGTAAACACAAGTCACTTTGGAAATGAGTGGCACCTGTGAAACTGAAGTCAGAAAGAACTCCACATCAACACTGTTGTCTACTTAATAAAGATTTATTTATTCCTACAGTGGTACAATTTAACAACGATAAAACTGGTCCATATGTGTGCTAGAATCAAAGATGTAAACAAATGGGTGGCAGATATTAGGAACAAGTTTCTTTCTATTTAAGTGAAAGTTTATGGATTAATCAAGGGAAGAAGGATGCAATGATCATATAATAATACATTAGAGTTAGAGGCATCAGTATGAATTCACATCTAATATATATGTATATACACATATATATATATATTTCCACATATATGTTTATATATATAAATATATATTTTATATTAGTTTATGATAAATATATAAATAATACATATTTATATATATTATATATTTCCATATATATGTATGTATGTGTGTGTGTGTGTGTGTGTATATATATATATATATATATATATATATAAATAAAACCTCACTCTGCCAGCTGAGAGAACTATAAAGCAATGATATCCCAATAGTAACAAGCATAGGAATCCTCCCTTATCCACAGGGGATAAGTTTGAAGACCCCCAGTTGAATCTTGAAACCATGGGTTCAACTGTACACATGTCATGACAGTTACTCTGATAGCTGAGATGGTTATGTTGTGATAATGTGAATACACAGGACAAAGAGATGTTCATATTCAGGGTGATGCAAAGCCATATAATTTTAGATTTCATCCTGCTACACAGTATATGCTGTAAAACTTTTCAATTATTTATTTTTGGAATTTCCCATTTTTATTTCAGAACGTAAATATGTTGATAAAGGAATAATAATTATTATTCTACATCCATAAAATAGAATATTATCTAGCAATATAAAGGAATAAAATACTGACACATGTTACAACATAGCATTAGATTCAGTAGATTAGGCAAAGAGAAAAACGTCAATTATAAAAGCCCACGTAGTTTGTGAATTTGTCATTTCAATTTATATTATATCATCTTTTGAAATACTCTTAATATCCAATGTGTATCAGCTTTTTATTTTCACTTTTACCCTATTTTTATATTATTCACTTAATACTTATTAGCCAAATTGCACTTGCATGTCATTACTCTATCTACTTAGAATAACTGGTAGATCTAGATAGATGTGGTCTCTGTGAAGTTGGAGAAAAATCTAAAACGTCAAGCAAATAAACCATTATACTTACTTTTGGAAAAGTGCAATAAAAATTTTTCAGAGAGTGACATGAGAGACAATTAGAAAGAAAGGTCTACTGTAGAAAAGATAGCCTTTCTGAGTGTATAGCATCGAAGGTAAGGATAGAAAAAACAAGTAAAGACTGGAAAGAAGAACTTTCCAAATATTGGGCATATTAAAAGAAAAAGCCCAAATTTTGGAAGGAGCCTAGAATTCTTGAGACTTTCTTGAGGCTTCTTGAGAAACTACCAAGTCTGGCAGGGAGGGAGCTAGAAAAGAGGAGTAAAAGATGAATAGGCATGGATCAGACCAAATAAGTCAGAGTACATCAGGGTAACAACAATAACCTCATGAAATATGTCAGCCTTTTTTTTTTTTTTTTTTTTTTTTTTTGGTCCTGCAACATCTGTTACATCTCATCCAGAACATTGTAAGAATCAACATGGCTGGGTCACCTGGGGATAGATAAGAAAAAAAGGAGGTTGGCGATTCTCAACAACCAGTATACCAATCTCAGAAGAAGTTCCAGGGCTCCAGAACCAGGCCTTCCCACCCACATACCCCATTAGTATGCCCACTCATAGACCTCATCAAATGGCCTTCTTAAAAATCTCTGACCAGCATGACTGGTAAAAAACTTTCATGTCAAAGCAAGTCTAAAAAGAATCTAAGAAGTGATTGGTTTTTCTAATATACAGACACAAGCACAAGGCTATGATAATCACAAAGAGTCAAGGACACAATTTATTTGTCATAGAGAAATGAATACTTAAAAGTTTCCTAACCAAGTATTAGGATCACCACCTTAAAGAAGCTTTAATGATTTTAATGATTATTAATAAAATAATCATTTTAAAAGAAGCTACATAGAGTACATAAACAACTAAACAATATCATGAAAAATAAAATTAGAAGTTCAACAAAGAGATAGAAACTGTAAGAATTAACAGAACAGAAATTCTGAAGCTGAATAATACAATGAATAAATTGAAAAAAAAATAGCAGAGAATTTCCATAGCAGACTCAATTGAGTTGAAGAAAAATCACCAAATTGAAAGACAAGTTGTTTGAGATTATCCAGTAGGAGGAATAAAATAGGAAAAAGAGTAAAAGAGCTTAAAGGACTTATTGATCACCAGCAAGCAGATAGGTGGTTTCCTGATAAGGTCAAGCACAAATAGTGTTTTTGATTATAGAAAACAGAAACAGATCCAGAAGGAGTAGGGTAAAACACACCATTTTGGGAAGACTCCCTATAAGAAAATTAACACCAAGTTTATTTACAGAATTGCATATATGTTTAGATCAACAAAATAAATTATAATTCATCACATGTTTTAAAAGCTGACATAAGTTTTAAAAATCAAGAAAAAGAAGAATTTTTAAAATTTGTTAATTGCATGCTAAACTGTACCACTTTAATATTTCAAAAAATTGTGTCTATATATTAGTCTTTATATAGCAATACATTTTGTAATATTAATTTTTGAAAGAAAATACGAGAATAATTGTCTTTTCTAGCATAGGTTATTTAAATCTTTTTTATTATAAATAGCTTAGAATTGTGCTTTTCTGCTTCAAAATTTCATTAATAATGTCATGTTCACTTTTAAGATGTTTGTGAATATTAGAAAAAGCTTTATCAAATTACACTTGTAATCTATGAGATTTCAAGGAATTAATTTTTTAAAAAAATATTTATTTATTTATTTTTAGGTGTAGATGGACACAACACAATGTCTTTATTTTTATATGGTGCTGAGAATCGAACCTGGGTCCTGCCCATGCTAGGTGAGCACTCTACCGCTGAGCCACAATCCCAGCCCCTCAAGGAATTAATTTTTTTAATGTGAATATTCTTTAGCATTCTTTGGATTAATGTCCAACAGGATGCTCAACACAAGGATGAATTATGATAAATTCTACTTTTTATGATTTCTATCAAAAAAGAAAAAAATCCACCTTTATAACTATTAAACATATTCTTGACAAGAGAGTACTTGTATTTAACTAACATCCAAGGGGAATTGATTCCTTTGCTTATAATTTTAGGTGTCAGATGAATGCAAGTCTTTCCCACAAATTACCTTATTGCTTTATACATTAAAAGATTTTATCATTAGATATTCTATGTCACATTCATGTGTCTTGACACATGCACTTCTGTGACATGCTTCTGAGTGAGTAATAGAAGTCATTTCTACACGCTGTGAAAAGAATAACAACTTTACAAAGAAGGGACTGTGAACAACACAGATATTTTCCACTGGACCCAAAATACAATTCCATAATTCAATATATTTTTTCAGAAGATCTCAAAGAAATTGAGACACATTCAATGTCACTTAATCTAAGAACAGACACAACAGAGATCAAGATGATGTGCAACCAATTGCAGTTAACATGATAAAACATGGTATGATAAATTCTACAACAGCATTTTTCCTTGTGAACTCATTGCTAAGACTTTATCCAAAGCCTTGAAAAGGTTCATGAAAATGTAGGTAGGCCTGACTAGCCTCATGGTAAATCCATCTCTGTTCCTATCTTTTGTTACATTGTGGCTTGACTTTTCACCCTTGTAATAATATCTTTTCATGGACAGAAATTCTTAACTTTTTAAATAAATATTTTGTATACTTAAGGTTTAGAACATGATGTCATGGGATAGGCACCATTTATAGTATATGTAAATACTATAAGTAAATTTGACAGATCCATCATATCTCATAGTTACCACTTGTGTGAAAAGTGTAGCTAAAATCTATTCATTAAGCAAAATTACTAAATACAATATAATATTAACTATAGCCCTCATATTGGACATTAGATCTGTAGTCTTATATCCTTCTATATATATGTTACTTTGTATCTTTTGACGATATAACCTATTTCCTCCTACCCTCACCCATCCTTTGTAAGCAATGTTTTATTCTCTTTCAGTTTCACTTTTCATTTTATTTTTTTAAAGATTCTATATAAAAACAAGGTTATGCAATGTTTTGCAATACTTTTCTTCCTGTCTGGCTTATTTCACTTAAAACAACATATTCTAGGTTCATTCATGTTTTGGCAAGTGGCAGGATCTCCTCCCTTTTGTGTGTGTGGTACTAGGTCTCAAACCTAGGGCCTCACATGTGCTAGGCAAGTGCTCTACCATTGAGCTACACCCTCAGCCCTTCTACATTTATAGCATAGTATTTTGAGACAGGCTGTTACTATGTTGCCCAGAGTGGCCTTGAATTTGTGATTCTCTTGACTCAGGCTCTCAAGTAGGTATTATTACAGGAGCCACCATTCCTGGCTTTCTCCATTTATTAAGAATGAAAACATTTTATTGTACATACCTAGTACATTCTTTATGTATTTGTCTCACAGTGGACACTTAAGTTGTTTCTGTGTCTTGACTATTGTGAATAATACCACAATGAGCATAGAAGTGTGGGTATCTTTTTGAGGTGATGATTTAATTTCTTTCAGATATGTATCCAGAAGTGGGATTGCTGGCCACTTGGCAGTTCTAATTCTAATTTCTTTAAGATCACCACTATTGTTTGTGGGGGAATTTAGAGGAAATGAAGACACACTCGATCTTACTGGGTTTGAAAACGAAACTCTGATTTTAAGTTTCACCAGGCAGTGAAATAGTATCAAGGTGAGAAATGACCTCAATGTAAAGACAAAATAAAGGATGTCAAGATCCTTTGCTAGAAAGATAAGATCATATACGACTGTTTACAATGTTACAAATTTTGGATGCTCTTTGGTAGGGGCTTTGTGTTCCTCTCAGGAACTATGAATTCTAACAGTGTTGCCCAAGTATGTCTCAAAAAGAATTGTGGGTGGAATTTTGTTGAATGTATTGGATTCAAGTCAGGAGTAGGAAGTCTATAAAACTGTTAAAATAGTTTTAATCAATAAAATGCTATGGTTTGAGTTAAAGGGAATTATGATTGTTCAGATTTCAACGTATCTTTGTGCTCTCAACTTCTGCAGATAGGCAGAAGGCTAAAACCTTATTCAACTGCAGAGTCCAACATATATGGGAAAGAACCACCTCTCAGATCAGAGCACAGAGCTAAGAACAATAGATTCTCAGGTGAAATGGAGAGTAATGGAGTGGTAAGCCACCCAGGGGGAGAAACAGATCCTTCCAGTAACTACTTCTCCTTCTGAGATCCACCAACTCATCATAACCCCTTCCATCTCTCTTCATCACGAAAGTCTCACCCATTCTTTCATGAGTTTTTCTTTTTGTCTTTTGTAGGAGATCACTGTTTCCCATGTTTTTTTTTTTTCTTCCCACAATGATGCTCATGCACAGAGTTCTCTCCATTATCTTAAGGACTAGGGCTACTGCAAACCAAAGCTAGGACCCTTTAACCATAATTTGCTCTATCATCCTTTCACTTTCTTTTCCTAGAGTGATAAACACAGAGTTTATTTGCTTGAATGAGCAAAGGAGGAAAAGTGAACTACCCAGCGACAAAGGAAAAAAAGAAAAAAAGCTTAACCTAAAAATTTTTGTATTCAGAATTGGGTTCTCATTTTCTATTTTCAACTCTGTTTTATATTATCCAAAAATTTCTTAAAGCTAATATACAGTTGATCAATATTTTATAATTTTAAATATAGTTCCAGGGCTTAGTTGGTAATAGAGCATCTTTTATATAATTGTAATTGAAGGACTTCTCAAGTGAAGATGCCATCTGGAAATCACTTGCCAGAAGCATGAATTGTTTTTGAGTAGTATTTGAACAGTCATACTTAAACATGAGTAAGGTCAGTTGATTTTGTTAATTATCCAGCATATTCAGGGAGGTTTTGTTTGTTCAATACAAAAAAAAAAAAAAGATACACATTTCAATTGGATGTAAGTGAGAGGTTTCTATGGCACAATTTTTTGTTTGCTTTTCTAAATGGTCTTGTCTTACCTCTCCAAAATCAAGAACACTCAGTGGTACTAAGTTTGCCCACCAAATAATATTTCTTCAAAAGTTTTAAATTTAAAATATAAATCTATATACTCTCAACTACCTGTTTGTTTTTATGGAATTATTCTTTGTGGGATAACTAGAAAAGATTGGGTTTGCTGCTGTGAACTGTGTGTGTGCCCTGGGCCATATTCTCTGTGGTTTCATTTGAGCACTTAACTTTAAAGAGCAATGAGGCACAATTCCTACATTCTATATATTAGAGCATCCCAAACTCTTAATTTTGGTCTTGGGTTAGGATAACATGGGGATTCCAATACTTGGGTGGACATGAATTCTGTGGAATATTTTACTTCCAATGTCTCTTACTTTATTAAACTCTCTTAGATGACAAGCAGTATTCTGCATTTATTAGATGTGAAGAAAGTACATGGGATACTTCTTTCCTGACCCATAGCCATAAAAACACAAAAAGCTGGGTCTCCTCCTTTTCTATACTCAAAGCCTCTCTTTGGTGGCATGCTGGAAATCTCCTGGTAATTTCTTAAAGCTAAAACTCAGCAGCACTTCTTTAGGATATTTGAATCAGTACTTTATCCTACCCAGACTTTAAGGACTATGTCCCACAGATTTTTGAAGCAAGGATATCAAAGTATTTCTAATAGAGAAAAAATGTGCTATAAAAAATGGAGAGAAATGTTTTTGACTAGCTTGTCAAATCTACATTCTAGCAAACATATTTTCACCATAGCCAGATATACTTCATTCCTCCGTGTCAGCTCAGATATGAAAGTTTAATTCTGGGCATAAAAGAGATTGATGGAAGCTCAAATGAGAAATCCATGGAAGTTTTCTTTGCCCCATAGGATAGAACAAAGAAATTAGAGCTAATCCAGGTAAACAGATAAACTGAGAAAATATGGTTTTTATGCTTATTCAAGAGTATTCTAGTTACTCTTGCTGTATAACAAAAACATCCTAAGACTTAGGATAAAAAAAAGAAAAACCTCTTTTCTTATAATTTTATGGGTCAGACATTTGGAAAGACTTGTATTACTTGAGTTCTGTCATGTAGATATAGTAAGAGGTTAGCTTGGTTGCAGAATTGTGACAGCTTGCAGACTGGTAGCTGTTGTTGGCTGTCACCTGAGAGCTTGTCTGGGCTGCTACAGCTGGAGTGGGTGTAGGTGGTCTCTTCATTGTGATGGTCTCAGGATCACCATACAGCCACAGTGACTAGGAGCTCCAAAATGATTACCCAAACTCATGAGATGGAGGCTGCATCCCCTTTTATGACAGCCTTGGCTGTCACATGGAATCACTTCTATCACATTCTTTTGATTCCATGCAAGTCACAAACCTGCCCATATCCAAGGGAATCTCTTGATGGTGGTGAGAAGAGGAATTGGGATGGGAATTAATAATCAACTTTGGGAAATATAATTTTCTTCAAAGATAATATGGGATGGGAATCATCAGATGAACCAAGAGATACTAGAAGACACAGCTTTTCTTCAGTGCAGTTAAAAAGGGAAGCTGAAATTCCAGAAGCAGAGCAGAAACTAAACCAGGAACCATATGCTGAGACGTCCATTTGGGTCTTCTCTTTCTCAGGAAGTTCAGGGGCACCAACAGGTCAAGTTCCCCTTGTCTCCCATTCCAGTCACTCCCAAGGATCTAAGCTTAAGTCAAGAATTCATAAGAAAGAGAAAAGGGTACACATTTTAGCACCAGCATTAGCTTTAGTCCCTACAAACTAGCAAAGATTGAGTCTCCCTAGATTCTAGACATTAATGAGAAGGACAAGGTATATCAATCCTTTTTAAGGGTTGATATAGCACAGTGAATAGAGGAAGGGAAGGCAGAGCTTATGAACAAAGTTGCCCAACTGCTGGGTGGATAGGGTCTCATTTGTATTTTCTTTTCAGAGGCTTTCAACTCTAAATAGTGTTTCTACTCTCTCTGAAAAGTCTTCCTTCCCCCAGCATTGGAAAAAGGGACCTTTCTTCATTGGGTCATCACACAGGCCAGATAGCAAATTTCCCAAGTGAACCTTTACTTTCTAAAATTAGAGGTAGTGAGAGGAGAGCTTCAAAGACTGAAAATGAAATGAAATGTCTTTTTGAGTGAGATATTGTTCTGAATGCCATGCAATCTCATTTTAGCTTCAAAACAATCCTAAAATATTAATAGAATTCTCCCTTTATAGATGATGGCATGTTCATCATTAAAGGACTAATTCTAAGTTCTCACTGTTAGAACTCTATGAATCACAATTTAAAAAGGTGTGTCAAGTGCCAAAGCCCTGGTCTTCACACAGCACTTTGAATGCTTTTTTAGGTTCCCAATGAAGCAAAGAGGAAATTATTCATCATTAATATTTTCATTCTTCTTGGTCTTCTCTAAAAGACTGTTTAATTTTCTCCAACTCACAAAGGAAAACTCAACAAAAATGCAACAAAGCCTGTGGCACAAGAGAAGCTGTAGACATTTCCTTTTGTGATCATGCTGAGATCCAAAGCTGGGAAGTCAATCCCTGCAGTCAGAGGTGGACAGAGTCTTAAGACAGTCTGAATGAGTCAGGGCCACAGCCACACTTCTAAGACTCCAGTTGAGAGACAAAAGAGAAGAACCTTGGACCCTTTTACAGATATTACTCCTATGCAGAAAAAGCAAGTGACAGCATATGATAAATGGTGCTACCCCAAAGCTCAGTGGATGAAATTATTTTAAGACTGAAATGGCAGAAAATAGAAAAAGAGCATTCCAGTATTCCCTGCATCTCTGCTCTTACATAGATTTAAGGTAACCACAAAATTAATTTTCAGAAAATGGAATTAAATTTAGTACTAACAATTATTTCATTCATTCACTAATTAGTTCAGATATTAAAGCATGGATTTTCAACCACTACTGTTTCAAGCACTGAGGAGATATTAGGACACAAGGAAGGCAGAGTCTTTGCCCTAATGGGTAGTCTATTTGAGAAAGCATAAAATGCACTATTGAAAAAAACAAATGACTATTAAATTACTGAGTTTGACAGAATACTGTTTTACTCAGCTTTCACATTTCTGTGACCAATATACCAAACAAACCAATATAGAGGAGGAAAAGTTTATTTTGGCTCATGGTTTCAGAGGTATAAGTCCATTGATGGCATAGACAACTGACTCTATAATTCTGGGGCCCAGGAAAGGAAGAACAATATGGTGGAAGGGCATGACAGAGGAAAGCAGCTCAGCACATGGCAAGAGGGAAGCATAGAAGAGAGAACTCCACTAAAGAGGGACAAAATATATACCTCAAAGGTATGCCCCATGTGACCCATCCCCTCTAGCTACATCCTACCTGTCTAAAGTCACTTCCCATTTAATCCACATGAGTGTTTTTCATAATCAGTTTTCATAATCAAATCATTTCACCTCTGAACTTTCTTACATTGTCTCACACATGAGTTTGTGGAGGACACCTCATACTGATTTAAATTTAGTTGTTGGTGGATAAGATGAATGTTTGATAGTCGCCGTTGTTTTGATAGCTTAAACAATAATAACATGTCCTGGAGTTCTTTCCTGGAGAGGAAATAATGGAATGTCATATATTTACTTTTTTTTCCACAATCATTTGTATCTCTGATGAACAAGATAATAGCAAGAGAACTTCTAGATAAATAGTCAATCCTGGTTCTGTTGCTTATGCTCCTACAACCAGAACTACCAATCAGCTGAAGTGGGGTATCTCCTCCGAACAGAAGGTAGTAAGCTGAGCTCATAGGAAGGAGCTGAGAGAAAGTAAAAGATGGGTATTTGAATGGGAGGAGACATCCATCTCTTAACTCAATTTTAGATAGGAGAGGTGTGCTCTATGAGGGAGGTGATTTGTTGGATGGAGGGGTAGTTCTTGATGTTCATGGGCTGAGTTCAGAGAGAGTTGTCTATGTTGATGCACTTTGTATCAGATGTGCCATTTGAAGAGCTGGCAGGGTTAAGGCTGCCTGCCACTGGTTAGATGAGTGGTCCATGCAGGACTTCCAGGGTGGTGAGTGATGTAAAGAACCCAGGGACAGGCTAGAGGACCTTTGTGGTAGATGGATCCCTCCTGTAATGGGTTTGGTTTTAAGGCAATAACAACACCAAGACCATGGGAACATTTGGTTTCTTGGCTCCAGCAATCATGGACATGAAGACTTTTAAAACAACTTTATGTCCCACATACTGTTGGGGAGAGATACCCTCTTTTTTTCTGGGACAGGATCTCCTTGGCTTAGCAATGGTCCAAGAGTGAGTCTGCAGGGGATGGGGGCAGTCTTGTTGGCAGCCAGGTGGGACAGGCAGAAGTAGGAAGTGGTCCTCAACCTCTATCAACCACTTCCTCTCCCTCTCCCTCAATTCCTCCTCCCCCCAGCAGTTATCTTCTTCTTTCTCCTATTTTCTCTCCCATTCCTTCATTGTTCCCTGTCCCAAATAAATGAAGATAGCAAAGATGATGCATTGTTTCTTTATGTAAATGTATGTGACCTTTGGAGGATTTATTTTGTTAAATTTTTAAATCAACTTCACAATGGAACATCTTTGGAAGGAGATATTAAGGCTAGAGTTTCAAAGATCACAGGCTCAAATAATTCCTTAGAATGGAATGAGAATAAGACAATAGGGAGTGGTGGAGAATTTGGGCAAATAGGAAAGACTCATTAGTCTGGCATTCAGTTTTAGCAAATTGTTAACACATTTCTATCTAGGGCTAATATTATCAGACTTTTCAAAGTTTGAGAAAAATCATGCATCCAGAATTTAAATAACATATCTCATTTTGAAAAATTATTGTGAAATTTTGTTAAAAATATTGTGTGGACAGAGCCTAACACATCTGCAGTTCTATATCTGTCCTGGGGATTATCGTTTGTAACCAGGAGCTTTGCAAAGATAATGGTTATGTATGCTGATTCTCTTGCTCACTCTAATCCAATCTAATTATCTGTGGGACTCTAGGTCTGCTGGTAAGAATAGCAACAAAGCAAGTTTATGCACAGCAAATGAGATTGTGAATAGATGACCTGGCTGTAAGCTCCTTAGATACTAGAATAATGTGACAGATTCTCATCCCTGGAGATAACTTTGTGTGACTATGGTGTTTCATCCCTGGGGCTTCAGGGACCAACACATCTTGCAAGATCTGAGCATCCACAGGATCTTTGCTTCAGAATTTACTAACAGCTATATATGATGAGCACAATCTAGTGTGTTCTCTGTGCTCTTGGCATAATCTGATCAAATCCCCCTTGTCCAGTGGCCAGGCTGTAATTGCAACTGTCAGATGATCGCACTTTAAAGTCAGGAGCTTTCACAGTCCAGACAGTACCAGACAGAAGCTCCACGCAGGGACAGTGGCACAGGAGACAAAGGTTAGACATCACACCAGAGCCTTACCTGTGGTTTCAATCTCTGTGGGCTCTGGAAAACAGCTCTTGATTTTACTGATTCATCTCAGCCCACTACTTTGGGAAAATGCCTCTAAATATTTCATGGGCAGCTCAGCCCTTCCCAGAGCCTCCACAGGAAGCTCAAGTCCTTCCTTTTTGTCTCATTAATTCACAAAATGTATTTTGTTTCACTTGATGGAAAATTCCTTTGTTGGAAAACCAGAAGCAGCATTGTTGTGCAGAGAGTGAGATGCCTCAGCATCTGTCAGAGGGCAGCCAGACATCAGGGGATGGCTAGAAAGAGATGGGCCACTGCACTCCAGACCCTCCCTGCTGCTCAGTCCTCTGCAATTCAAAAGAAGTTGAAAAAAGTTGAGGACAGAGATCCCTGAACTCCCCAAGCCTGGGAATTGTGAGTTGGGGCTGTGGAAATCTCAAGCCGAGATCCAGGAGGCCCAGGACACCTACACACACACGCACACACACACACATACACACACACTCACTCACACACCATGTTTCAGAACTGCCTGTGTGATGTTGTGCTGGATTCAGTGTTTGGATGCTATATCCTTTGGCTAATGAAATGGTAAACATGGATGCCATTGCCACCAGGTATTAACTCTAGTTGTCACTCAGTCTGTTGTGATGCTCATATCCTGTTCCACTCTCTATCCCTGATAGAATACCTAGACCTAAGCTGAGGGCCCAGAGTCTATTACCCAATTGTCCCCTTTTCTCAGTCTTTTCCAGAATGAGCAAGGGCTAGCAGCAAGTTTGGAAATGATAAGTAATCCATTTAGTCATTACTGACCCTAGTTCACATTACAGAAGAGAAGTAAGTCCATCTTATGCCTTTGTAGGATGTCTAAGTTCCTGTAAGAAGCCCTCTCTCTGTCTTCTTCAGATCAAAGGAATGGAGATCATCCCTGAAGGATCACTGACCAGGACAAGCATATGCCTTCTAGGGAGCACACACTTCCCAAGATAAGGACACAGCATCATAGAAACATCCATGGAAAAGTGAACATCCCCTTTCCCAACCTTATAGGCCAAGTGTAGTCTATATTATAAAACATAAAAACTCCACATATAAGGGGCTTACAATACAAGAACATTTATTTCTCACTCTTATTTCATAACTTTAATGAATAAGGTGTATCTGTGTCCCACATCCTCTTCTCTCAAGGACCAAAGATGAAGGATCACCCCTATCTTTGAAGAAAGATCTTCAAGCTTCAGCTCATAGATTGGAATAAGCCATGTCTATAGTAGTCTCCCTTATCCATAGTTTCATTTTCCACAGTTTCATCTACCTATAGTCAACTCCAGCCTGAAAATATTACATGGAAAATTCTAAAAACAAATAATTCATAAGTTTTAAAGTGTGCTATTTTAATAATATGATGAAATCTTGCACTGTGTGGTTATGTCCCACCCAATATGTGAATTGTCCCTTTGTCCAATGTATGCTGCCCTCTAGTCAGTCAAAGTGGCCATCAGATTATCACAATATCACATTCTCATGTTCAAGTGACACTAACGTAGTTTCTTACAGTACATTAAATGTTTATATCACTCATCAAAATCCATCTCTTCACATAGGCATTACATGATCTCATATTATCACAAGGATAAGAGTACAGACAGTACAATAAGTTCTTTTGAGAAAGAGACTAGGTTCCCATAACTGTTATTATAGTATATTACAATAATTGTTCTATTTTGTTATTAGTTATTATTGGTAATCTCTTATTATGCCTGATTTATACATTAAACTTTATCATAGTATGTATGCATATGAAAAACCTAGAAGGTATAATGTTGAGTAGCACCCATGATTTCAGGAATCTACTATGGCTCTTGAATTATATCCCCTGTGGATAAGAGGATATCTACTACACTCACTTTTTTTTTTCACCCAAAATAAGTGACCAGGCCAAATCTAAATCATTAGGGAGGAGAAATATAACACTCTTGTGTGAATATACTTGGGAAGGATATACTTGTGCAGGGTATGTCCTGCCTTGGGGAAAGGAAGAATAAAGTTCAAAAAAATAATTCATTAACTTAAGTAACATTAATTAAACATCTACCATATGCCAGATGCTTGTAGACATAAGGGATTAGATACAACAGGAAAAATTCCTACTCTTAAGAAGCTTACATTCTACAGGGTGTCAGAAAACAAACTTGCAAATATACAGTACATTTGTTTTATTAGTTCTATGGAAATGAATGCAGTAAAACAACAGAGAAGGATGTGATGGTTAATTTACAAGGATGTGATGGCTGGAAGTCATTGACTGGCTTTGGGCAGAAATAAAACAGGATCCTGGTGATATTTTTGAAAGTTTCCTGTGGTTGCTGTTCCTCTGTTGCTGGCCAGAAAACTGAATCATCCTGGTTCATCCAAGTATGTGAAGTAGTCAGATTTTAGTAGTCTATTTTGAAAATAGACAATGGGTTTGCTGGTGGATTGGGTGAGAAGTATGAGAAAAAGAACGCATGAGGATGTCTTAAATATTTTTCCTTGAGCAACTTAAACAGATGAGTTGCATTTGCAGAGACTGTGGAAGGATTAGGAGTGAGGGGGATCAAGGCAACCAGCGGTTTAGCTTTGGCCATATGCAGGTTGAGATGCCTGTCACAGGTCTGAGTAGAGATGTCACATAGACAGTTGTAACTGTGGTTTTGGAGTTCAGGAAGATGTTTAGGCCTGAGGTTTACATTTTAGAGCCATCAGCAGTTTGGTATTTAAAGCAATGAAACCAGATGAACTGATTCAGGGAGTAAGTTCTATGCGCAGAGAAATGGCCTGAGGTCAGAATGATGGAGGAGAAACTAGTCAAAGAAACAGGGAAGGAGTAGCCAGCAAGGAAGGCAGGAAACTGAGGGAGGAGTGTCATGGATGCTGGATAAAGAGGATGTCCCAGGTAAGAGGAAATGAACAGGCCAGAGTGGCCAGTGAACCCTGAGCACAGCCACTCCAGGTAGACAAAAGTGGCAGGAAAAAAAAGCTACAGGGGAAGGATTTCGAGGGGAACAATTGGTCCAAGGCCATCTTTCTGAATCCTCTCAGGCATGGTCATTGAAGATGCTTAACTGGCAAATAAAACACTCAAGCCACTGTTGACCCTGAATTGCAAGCTCTTAGCTGGCTCAGACCTTCAGCCTATGGAGTCTAGTGTCCCTTTTGGATGGCTAGGACTCAGGCACTTGCTAATCTACTGAGCGAAGCTTGTTTAATCACATATAATCCTCATACAACTGGCCCAAATATATGGAGTTGCATTCAGAAGTAATGCTGGTGTAACATCCAAACAGCATTAAAAATCAACTGAATTCTTTATCGTGGGCTCTTTAAAAAGCACTAAATGAGGATTATTCACTAACCCAGAGCTTAAATTCTGAAATCCCTTTCCCGAGTCTCTCTCTTACCCTTTCATTTATAAGGCACTGAAGCTGCCCCTCAATCTCTCCTCTCATATCTACACAGTCCCATAACGTTTTGGTAAACATGACCTAGGCTGGCTCTTTTCTCTTTCTTTATCTCTGCCTGCCTCTTTGAATCTATCTATTTTATTTATTTATTTGCCTATCATGCAAGGCTTTCTGCCCTTTCTAATGCAGATTAACTTAGCCTTTCTGGTGGTCTTTCAATTTTCTTCTCTAGTATTACTGAGATCAATAAAGGAAAGGGCAGAAAGCTGGCTGGGCAAACACAGAAATCTTAAATGGAAAAGGAAGTAGAAAAACAGTGCCTAGTTATCCATTAGAATGTGCCTGCTTGGATTGGCATATGCCACCAGCCACCTTGTTGGGTCAGAAGTCCACAAATTGATCACTTTGTGAGAGTCCTGAATGTGTCCTCCCTAGATCCCCATATCTGGCCAGGTTCATAGAGGCACCTCTAAACAAAAGCCTGGGCCATCCTTGTAAGCCCCAACCACTGCAAAGAAATTAAACTCTGCTTCTATTTTGACCCATTTTTCCTTCTTTCTGGGCCATATGACTTATTTTCCCCTTTGAGGATTTGCCAGAAGCAAAAATAACAACCCCAACTGCCTGTCATTTAAACAAGAGAAGATTTATTAGGTTTATCAAAAGGTACACAGCGCAAGAAAGATAAAAACACAAGGTTAACTTCAGATCAAGCAGTCTCAACTCTCATCCAATCAAGTCTTCCCCCAGATCATTTTTCACCTTCCATTGCTGGCTAGCTGGGCCCAGACCTTGACTCCCAGAGGATCTGAGGAGTCAGAGCAGCACTCCTGAGCGGATCCCTCCATCCTCTGTGTGTTTATCAGCCTTAGGGCTTCTGTGGGATGAGGAGCTGCCACTCAGAATGGCTGCTTCCTCCTGCCATTTGTGCTGTGGTCTGCTGAGGGCTGGGGCTGGGAGAGGGCTGATTATCTCCACTCCTACTATTAACTTCTGAAGCCAGCTTTCAACTGATCTTAAGGAAGTGAGGGGTAGGGTATGCAGTTGACTATTCCTATCACCACCTCGGTCCCCTATGAAAACTCTGGTAATAGTAAAGAGTTGAAATCAAAGTGCAGTTCAAGTAGCAATCAAAGCTTATTTAGTATCTTCTTAAACACATAATCCTACATCCCCTCGGACTGAAAACAACAGCCATCTCCATGGTTACAGAGACCTGTTTTCTAGGAAAAACATATAAGATGTTTCAAAATGAGTGATCAGAAAAAAATGGAAGTTCAGTAATGATTGTGGGATGTGTGTGTGTGTGTGTGTGTGAGATGTGGGATGTGTGTGTGTGCGCGCGCACGTGCGCACGTACTGCTCCTATGTATCTGGACTCTAATCAGTGTTGTATTCCAAAGCAGAATCATGCATACCCTTACAAGACAGCAAGCTCTGTGAACACAGGCACTGTATTGTATTGTTCTTGCTGTACCCTCAAAGGAGATCCTGACCAAATTTATATGTATTGAATGGATAAAAGCAGGGAGAATCACCAGCATACCTATAATTCCATTTGTTTGAACAAATATTTCTATTCTCTCTAGTTGTGCTTCACTCATCATATTAGATACTCACAGATAATGTAATGCCAGAATTGAGTTTGCCACACCTCCTGGGATGCTTGGATGAAACCACCTCCCTGACCCCAATAAAGGACAGCCTGAAAGCAACTCTGTCCCCTCAGCTCATGACCCATTTATTTCCTCTTCTCCCCCAGCAATAGTTTGAGCAAGAAACATAAAAGTGGCACAACTTATAAAGCATGTCAACACCTGATCTGAAAGATCTCAGCAATCGCAGTAAAGAACAAACTATACTAGATCCTGGGTCTTCCTTCCTGTGTTAAGCACAGACCAGCCCTCCAAAGCTAGTGCCCATTTTCTCTTTTGGTATAATATGAACTGGAATGTGGCTGTATCCAAGGCATGAGAGGGTGATATGTTTGCCAGAAACAGGTCAAAGGCTATATATCCTTGTCTGAGAGTCAAAGTCAATGGAGAGTAGGGATGGGAGGTGATATGTGTTCACTAGGAGTTTCCAGGGGCTTCAAAGCACATTCCTGACACAAATACCAAAGAACCTCATGGCCAAGTATTAAGAATATACAGATAAAGACCTAACTTTTCAACAAGGAATTCTGCTGATCATTTGATCTGTTTTTATTTATCATTATTTGTGTGCGTTGCCCTGATGCTATTATTATCTTAAGCAGCTATATAGCACTCTATTGTGCAATTAGCTCATTCCTCATTAACACTCAAGCAGGTTATTGTTTTTATTGTTATTGTTTTTACAAGAAGTGCTATAATATTGATATAGCATTATAACTTGGGCTTCTGTTTTATGGGATAGATTCTTAATTTGAATTTATCAGGTCATAGGTTAAGACATTTTTAATTTTAATAGCTATTGCAAAGTTACAGTCTGGAAACTTTGAACCTAAAGTCTCATCAACCAGTAAGTGAAAGTTCTTCATTATGCTTATCACTAGAAGGCATTATACATCTTTCATAGTTTTACTTATCTGATATGTGATAATCAAAATCTAATTGTTTGAAAACGTATTTATTTAAAAGTAAAACATACTAATTCATAATTTATTTTAGTACATATTTTTGTGGAAATTTTTTAATAAACATTTTTATTTTTTATTGAATTGGTATTAGTTTTTGTTTAATTTTCCAGGGAGTTTCATAAAAATTTATGTGTATTTTGGTTTTTAAAAAATGTTTCTAAGACAGAAAAGGATGTCTGTTTTGCACATTATAGTTTTCCTAGCTATCTATACAGTGCTTGGCTGACAGTGGGCACTGAATAAATTTGTGTTTTAAAATGAAGGAATGCACAATGATGTGGAGCCTATAGATGCAGAGATTCTTGCCTGATTTGCAAACTTTTCAGTTTTAACTTTACTAGTAATGATGTTTCCTTTCCCACCCGAGCCTTGAAAGTATGCCTTTTTCTATTCTTAGAGACAATTCCTCCTTGGCAAAATTCCAGCATTTTCCTGGAGCTTACCTCTCAGATCCACTCCTTACCCCTACAAACTTTCTTATGTGAGCACAGCTCTTTCTCTGCATCCTACTGACTAGGAATAAGGATTGTCCAAGTAATGGTCTTCAGGGATAAAATGTAGTTACTTGAATATTTCATCTTCGCTCTGGCAGTAAGATTGAACAAGAAAGAGGATATTTGATATTACATCTTTGGGGTTTAGCTTATCATTTGTGGCGTCTTCTAATTTTATGTGTATGGTTGGCTCATTCAGATGAGACATCCTCTTTCTAAGGAGGTAAAATTTTTCAAAATTTGATTCAAATTGAACTCTTGTTCACATATAACAATCACGGTCTATGTAGAGCCATTGTATTGTTCCCAATCATCCAGACTATTAAAGTAGACCAAAACGCAAACAAAATCAGACATCATCTTCTTTATTGGAAAAGCTCAATCTCTAAAATTAATATTGTTTCTTCCTAATGTTCCTATCTACATTTTGGTAACATGTTTTGCAACTAGATCTCTTTGTGACCTGAACCAGAATAAAACAGAACCCAGGAACTGCAGAACTATAGCCTGACTTCTCAACATGGGCACCATGTTAGATGAGAAAACCCATGAACAGAGGTTTGCTCATTGAGAATGTATTGACCGGAAATGGATGTCAGGACTTCTGGTAAAATTGACCAGCTGAAGAATATGAGTTGAAACTATATTTTTCATTTAGAAAATATAAATGACCATGAACTCAATATTTTTTCTCTAAATCTACCTCTGCTTTGGTTCATTTGGGAATCAATGAAAGGGAAGGGTGTTCAAAATATTTGTTTCCTTTCAACTTGAGTCCAGGTATGATCTGATATGAAATCCTTTACTTTGGACAAATAACTAAACCAACTAGAAATATTCAAAAAGTTGAATTCTGTGACCAAAGCCAAGAATCTTTTCTGACTACCTCAATTAGGAAAGGGTTCAGGCTGGGAGGAGTCTGGAACTCAGGGATGTATACATTGTAGAGCAATCCTAGGATGACACTAGCTCTCAAAAAGCCATGGAACTCATTCTGAGACATTTAGGAAGGAAGTGAAGCAGAGGCTAGATTAGTATGAGTTGTGTGAGAATCTAATTGGGGAGATGATCATCATATCTTGGAAGCTGGTCAAGAAAATGGTTGGTTCCTGGCTCTGACTTCTGATCTTGCCACGTTTAATTTGCCTTTCATCTTCCTGTTTCTGAGAAGATAATTTTAAGCTGATATTAAAGTATAGAAGGAGACAATGGGAAAATCTGCAGTCACAGCATATTTATAATTTAGGAAGGACCCATGCATTATGCAAAATGGTTCTGTTCTTCCTAAACTAAATATGATGAGTGACAAGAGAAGGCTTCCCTGTGGTTCTTATGGGTAACAGAACAAAGAGTAACTGAGAATGCTGACAGAGAAGGACAGAAACCCCTTCCCTAAGCTTCTGCCACTTGTTTTCCTGTCTGTCCACCCTCTCCTCTGAGGGAAGCCAGGCAGGGGGTACACCTGGTTGATTTGTGATTGCACAGGTGTGTAGGAGCTCAGTAGGTTCATTCAAATGGCTGGGTCAGAGAGCTCCTTTCATTCCAGTACTAAAGACCCAGGTCTTCCTTGCCCCTGTGGTGCCAACTGAAAGTTTTAGCTGCCACTTTCTAGCAGAAAGTCCAAGGCGATGGGCAAACAAAACACCTCCATCAATTATATATAACATCCAAGTCACTGAAAGAGAAAGAAAAGACTCTGCCAGTCTTTGGCCACCTCAGACTTCCCAAGGTATATTTAGAAGGATGAGTTGTGTGCTTTTCTCTCTGCAAGGTCATCGGGTTTGGCTGCTAGACTCAAAGACTCCATGACCTCCTGAGTTCTCATGGGATGGCATAGACAGGCTCCTGTGGATGTTAATTCAGAGAGGAATACAGAGACACAAAAAAGTCCAAAGCCCAGAATAATGTGAGGTTTAGAGAAACATTTATTTCATTTTAAGGATTATATTCTATCTTGGCAAATACTGGTACCCCCCTCAACCTCATGGACCTCATTTCTTTCCTCTGCCTTCTATCTTGGATTCTCAGACTTCACCATTGTGTCCACACTAGGTGGGGACTTCTTCAAGGTCTCTGGGTCCTCTCTTCATTCCAGACACTGATGTCCAGGCCTCTTGGTGTGGTATTCATGACCTTCATTCTGGTGGGGGCTGTCTCAGAAGGAGCCTCACCCTTTCTGAGTTCCTGTTCCTGGATTGTGTCCTTAAGCATTGACCCTCTCCGTTTGACCTGTTGTGCTCATCTAAAGTGCATTCAGAAAAGCTTGGTGGTAAAGGTATGGTCCTTTTACAGATTTTATCTTTTTCATATGAGTTTAGAACAGATATCTGGGACAGTAAATCCTGCTTTTCACCCTTTTTATTCACCTGCTTTGGGAAATGCCACAAATCTCTCTAGAAATCCTGTTACCAATCAAGTTACCGCCACCTTCCCCTTCTTGCTTGACTGCCCTTGTCCCTTCACTCCTGTTCCTTTCTTAGTTCATCACAGTCTAGCCACTTTTTTTCATGATCTCAGAAAAAGCTGATCTCTGGCCATTGGTCCTGTACAGTGTGCTGCTTCCTCTTTGAAACTCTCTCAAACTTTCATTTTCTGAACATTACACTACCCAGGGTTTTCTTCTGTGGCCTCCATTGGATTCTCTTCCTCCAAATGTCCATGTTCCCCATATTTTTGAAGGTCAATATAAAGTGCAGATTAAGCATTTCTGCTTTGACATCAAAATATTTGGGTGTAAATCCTGGCTTGGCCATTTCCAGTCCTGGATGAAATTTTAACCTTTTCTTGAGTTGGTTTCCCTGTATAAAAGAGAAAGAACTACAGCAACTAACTTACAGGGTTATTATAAGAATTACATGAATATATATCAAATGCTTCATGGAATACTGGTCACACACTGCATAGCAGTGTTTCAGTTAGCAATGCGATGTTCAGCTAGCATATGCAATAGTGGCCCTATGAGATTATAATGGAGCTAAAAAATTCCTGTTATCTAGGGACATTGTATCCACTATAACACTGTGGCATAATGCATCATTTATGTGTTTGTGGTTATGCTCATGTAAAAAATGTACTACACTGCCAGTCATATAAACATGTAGCACATACAACTCCCTATAGTATATAATACTTGATAATGATAGTGAACAACTATATTACTGGTTTATGCATATGTCTAATGTACTATGCTTTTTTATCATTTTAGAGTGCAATCCTTCTACTTATAAAAAGGTTTTCTATAAAAACAGTATGGCATGTTACATTTGCAGCAGACTCAGAAGCAGCAGACTCAGACACATCTTGTGATTACTATGTCTCTTCACTGCATCAAAAGGCCACATTGAACAACTGACCAACATTATTTAGGTTTGACTTAGTATTCCCCATGATGTTTGCACAATGACAAAAATCACCTAATGACACATTTCTCAAAAGGTAGCCCCATCCTGAAGTGGTACATAGCTGTATTCTATTTTGGTAATTCATCTCTCATTCTAAGAGGTTTAACTACCAGCCCTACAATCTTAAGCCTCAAAACAATTTCAGTAATACAAAATTCAGATTTTAGTTTTAACCTATATTTCTATTTACCATGTTTCTGGATATAGCAAAGAAACATAAAAAATAGCACGTCCAAGCTAAACTCCTTATCAACTTTCTATCACCAGCTCTTTTGGCTACACTCACATCTAGGTTGATGATACTGGAAGCCACTGGTTTTTCCTAATTAGAATTCTTACAATCCTTATCTATTTCCCCCTTTTCTCTTATATTCCATAGTCAATTTTAAACCAAGCCCTGAGTACTAATCTTTCAAAATATTTCTTAAATATTTTATAATCAGTCCCTAATGTCAAAACTTCAGTTCAACCCCTTATCATCTTGCAATAGCCCATTACAATAATTTTCTTCATTCTCCAAATTATACCTACATGTCTGTCTGTCTGTGTGTATGTATGTGTGTGTGTATTTATTTATAATCCTGTTTTATTTCTACTATCAAAAAATAAGCAAATAAGTGCCTCCATGGAGTGTTTAATACCTAAAGGAATAAGTCATAGTTATCAGTCTACATTCTTACATCTCCTAAAAAAACTGTCTCTACATACTTTGAACTCACATTTATCACTTTTCATCTAAGTTTCTAAATTTCTAGTACTGAAAAGGCATTCTTGATTTTACAAACAAGTCTCAGCCTTTTACCTCTCTTTGCCATTATTTTTCCCCTTTTCTTTCTTTTTTTCCTTGACAAAAACCTCACTGAGGTTTAAGGTCCAGAACAAATATCCTGTGTCCTGGGCTATGCCTGTGCCCTCCCTCTCACTGCCCAAGGCAAACACACGACCCCTCTTCTGAGCTGTCTGCTCTTTGACCCTGCTTCCTGAACTTATAATACTACCACTGTATTTATTTCCGTCTCACTCTCTTAGCTGTAGGTTCTTAATGATCTCTTATCCCCTGCATCTGACATGGCTCCTGGCACATATTAACACTCAGTAAATATCTATTGATTGCATTTTTTTCTGAGAATCTTTCTTCTTTTTGTCCGTCTCCCTGCCAGGGCAGCCAAACCTGGCTCCTCTTCCTTTTCCACTCAGGCATTTCTTTGTTTTTGCTGAGTGCCTCTGTGCTGGCAGTGGGTTCTTCCAGCTCACTGCCATTGTCACCATGATGGACGCTCATCTGGGAGTAGGCAAATTTGCCTATAGCCCATTTGAGTAAAACTAATTTGGTTAATGGAAACTTTCCCAATGACACCTAAAATTCATGATTATACAATACAATTCATTTTATGGAATATACACAGTGTTTCTTCTGTTAGAATCAGTGTTTGCATCTTTTTAGGAATAGTTTGATCTGTTTTGTCTATTTTTGATTGAGTATTTCAAGTACTTTTACATTCAGAAATCTTCCATTTATGAATTTTATATTACGTCACATGCAATTTATCAAATGCATCCCTTCTGGTGTTCTGGCCTACATTTTGCCATTTAAGGGCTATTTTAGGAGACTTTGTGCACTATGTGGATTTATGAAGTAAATTGGTTGATACTTATAGGTAGCAGACAGATATGAGCTCTGGGAACATGAGGTTAAGGGGATAATTCTATAGACTGGATCTATGGTATTGACTCCCACATGTTTTCTTTTAGAAAGCAATTTACCTGAGGCCAGTACTCTGCAAACAACCTGTTATCTGTAGGAGAAATGCAGGCCCAAGGACTCCTCCCTGCTGAAAAGAACACAAGTCACCTTGAAGGGAGGACTTTGATGAACTTTATAGAGAGAGATTCCAGGATTCATGGAGATAGGATTGTTAGAATCAAAGCCCACCAACCATAAAACCTGTAAAAACAAGTTCTAATCAGAACTCAATAGCATAGTCAGAAGTAATCCTGAGTTGCCTTTGGATAATTGCTATATCTTATAATAATAAAATTTCACCTCCATGGGTTAAGACTCAGAACTTGGATGCAATCCTATTTTCAGTTAAAACTTGAGAGGTAGATCTGGGACTCTGGAAACTTCTCTGGGAACCCCAGTAAAACTGGAGGGCAGAGTGTGCACATACTCTGTTCTCTCCCTTTATGGTGACCTTTCATTAGGCATTAGTCAGTCATGAATGGGTGAGCAGGGAAAGGGTGATGAAGGGCAGCTAAAGACCAGGGATCCTTCACTGATAGGCAAACACATGGGAGATGGTTCCTGGAGTGGTGAAACCTCCTCCAGCCATAATCACATCTCTCAAGAGATCTGGTCACATTTTACCAGGCAACCTGGGTCCCCCGCCCACATCACTGAAATTATCACAATCCTAATCCTCCTGGCAATCAAAATATCAATACCCTCACAAAGAAAACTTGCTGAGGGTTATTCAAAGGGCAGTAAAACTGACTAAGAGGTCAGGAAATTGAGGTGAAAACAGGAGACTCAATTTCTTTAAAAACTCCAACACTGGAAGCACCACACCATTCTCTTTTGGAGGTCGCCCATGAAGCGCATATGCTATCAGTCAAAAGTCCAAGGGTAGAGCTGGGTCAGACTCTCTGGAAACTTCCCTGGGACCCCCAATAAAACTGTAGGGCAGGAGGAGAAAGTCATCCCTCTTGTCCCTGAGAGTACCAACTCTCCCCCTTGTGAGTACCCCCTTTCCTCTTTTCCTATCCCTTCTAATCAACTGACCTGCCACTCCAACAGACATCTTTCTGACATGATTGCAAGAATCTGAGTAAAGGAAGGTCTTCGCAGCTATAGTCCTGTAACACGTTTTTACTGTTTCCTTCCCTTCTAATGAATTCCTGGCTGCTATTATGTAAGACTCAAGTGAAATCCTTCTTGCAAGATTTGAAGAACCAGTGACTGAGAACTCCCAAGGCCACTTGAGCCTCATAGGTGGGTCTCCCAACCTGCCATTTTAGTGGAGTATTATACTTTGACACTAAGAATGAAACACATTTAGTTCCATTTGCCTATATTAATAAATAATAATCAACATCTTAAAGTAATACTTTGGTAAAATAAGTATAGTCACAGATTAGAATGATTTAGCCTAATACTTGGAAATCGGTTATCACTTTCACTACGTTCATTTAAATAAAAATTGCAAAGCATGAAAGAAAGTAAGAAAATTAAAACTTTATTAGTCACTTAAAAAATCCATAATATTAAGATCTTTTAGTCCATGATGATTGTTACAATTTTTATATAATACTTATTATATTATTTATTACTTAAATTTGATATTTAAGTTTTATTTAGTATTGTGTTCATACAAATATTTATAAAATATGTGAGATATATACTTGATGAAACACACACACACACACTTATTTTAAACCATTCAGGCTTTAGGACTTCATCGTTTTTTGTTACATGAAGCTCTGAGCAAATGCTTTGTTTATAGTCTCCCCAAAGAAGGAGCCACAAGGGTCCAGCCCTTTATCCTCTTTTTCACTTCCTATTTATTCATAGTCTTAAAGTTCAACATAAAGTAAGACAAAGATGTGCTCTGAGATAATTGCTGTTCTACTCACTGTAAAAAAGGCATTGCCACTTACTGTACTTTAACATCATTTTCTCTAAATATCTATACTTTTTGTTTATTACTTTGAAATTTGCTTTTAGTTTGAAATGCTTTAAAAATAGGCAAGACAGAAAAAAAATGTATACCTAAAGGAATATGAAATTGGAATTCTCAGTAGCTGTTAAAATCAATGTACTATGTAAGAAAAAATATAAACTTGATGCAGAGTTATTTCAACAGAATATCTCATTTAACAAGTTATTATTATAAGTTAGGAGATTTGGTAGAAACAAAGTGCCCTGGAGTCTGAATTCTTAGCTATTTTCAGAGTCTTGATTTTAATTCAGGAAATGATTTGGTTAATTGTAATCTTAATAGCTTCCCATTGATATCTCTATGTCCTGCAAATCCTTTGTACTCTAGAGTAAGATGGGGTATACTGTCTTACAGTCCTAAAATACAACCTCGATGTTGCCTGTATGAGTAGAGGCTCTGACATCCATCTCTGGCAAGGGAGTTGGTACAATTCTATTGGAGGGTGCATTTCAATATTTGAAGCATAAAGACTTTTTTGACCACCATTTCCTTAACAGATTCTTATTAATAATGAAAATGTCCATATGTTGGTAATAGTTTTATGAAAGGTTTCTTGGACCCCTGTATCAAGTGGGTTACATTTATTTATGGGAAGTTGCTAGTATTAATCATTTTAAATGATATCTAATTTTGTTATATGACTTTCTTTTTTCAAAAAAGTAAGAACTAGGAAATGTTCATTCAGTTCAATTTAGCCCATGCCCCCAGCTTCACAGGCTGATGGAAAGCCCTTGAGGTCCACGGCTCCAGTCTGACAACTACTTGGGGAGGATCAGTGGCTGGGAGAGGACCTTACTGATACACTCCAAATGGCTACTTCTGCCACCCTTGAAGTCATCTCTCCTTGTGTTATTCCTGGTGACGTAGTCCCATTGGTGCCTGGGCCCTTGTGCTGGGTCTCTGTTGTGATGGGTTCTAAGTTTGCTAAGAACTGTGTCCACCTTTGACTTACATAGAAATTTCGTTTGTTAACTGAAAGGGGTTTCCACTGTAGCAGGAAATGAGGGTCAGGAC
This sequence comes from Marmota monax, assembly GCF_021218885.2. NCBI lineage: Eukaryota > Metazoa > Chordata > Mammalia > Rodentia > Sciuridae > Marmota > Marmota monax. The sequence goes on from NW_026692881.1 coordinate 4,346,362, forward strand.
ACTGAGATCCAGAAGGAACACTTTATTAATGGAGCCACAGCCCAGAGGGATACTTCCCAAAGTCTGAGCTCTGAGTGCGGCAGCTTTCACTTTTATAGATAAGCAAGGTTAGAGTACATCGAGGCAAGGGAGTTGGTACAATTCTATTGGAGGGTGCATTCTACATTCCTTGTATATGGGTACAAGCTTATCAACAGTCTAGGGAATCTTAGCTCATACAGACTTTTACTGCATTAAGCCTAAAGGGGGACTGTTCTGTCCCTGTTGCTTTGTTTCCTGCTTCTGCAATTGCGGTTATCTGTTATGGGTATATGTTAGCTACTGCAAGCCTCTATGGTTAAATGTCAGAACTGCTGTGTGTCAGCATGAGAAACCACAACCTTCAGCTAAAGTCCCTATCCTGTCCTCCGACACCACCTCCTAAATCTCTCTTCATTCCTTTTGTTTTTGTTCAGGTATTATCACAGAAACTTCTGTTGAAGGGTTGCACTTTTCCAGTCCTGCTCCATGATCTATATGCTGCTCTAGTGCTGGGATGAGCCACTCAAAGCCATATATATATATATATATATATATATATATATATATATATTCTTTTTGTGCTGAAATCAATAGTGTTGTTGAGTGAAGTGAGCCAATGTTCTATTAGGAACAATATAAATGACTAATATATGACAGGATAGTCCTTATTAACTAGCAAATATAACAATTTATCCAGTTAATTTTTTCTGCAAAATTATGAGGTAGGTGCTATTATTGTTTCCATTTATCTATGAAGAGGTGAGACAAGCACACAGAGACCGAGAGAGTGATAAAATTGTATAAAACGACTGTATGGGTAAAGAAGTATTTGATTTCATGCACTCTTCACCATGACTCTGACCCCTACCGAAACACATTATGATATTTCACCATGAATAAATTGAAGGGATAATTTGTTGTGAAAAATCAAAATTGTATTTAGAATAACCCAATCATTAAGTGGGCAAAGGAACTGAATAAAATTTTCTCAAAAGAAGAAATACGAATGATCAACAAATATTTGAAAAAAAATGTTCAACACATCTAGTAATTAGAGAAATGCAAATTAAAACTACACTAGATTCCATCTCATTTTAGTCAGAATGGCAATTATCAAGGACACAAGTAACAAGAAATGTTAGAGAGGATCTGGGGAAAAGGTTTTACACTGTTGGTGGGACTTCAAATTGGTGAAACCCCTCTGGAAAGCAGTATGGAGATTCCTCAACAAACTAGGAATGGAACCACCAGTTGACCCAGTTATCCCACTCCTTGGTACATATCCAAAAGATTTAAAATTGACATACTATAGTGACATGGAAATATCAATGTTGATAGCAGCACAATTCACAAAAGCTAAGTTATGGAACCAATTTAGATGCCCATAAACAGATGAATGGATAAAGAAATTGTGGTATACATACAAAATAAAATATTATTCAGCCATGAAGAAGAATTACTTTATGATATTTGCCAGTAAATGGATGGATCTGGAGAATATCATGCTAGGTAAAATAAGCAAATCCCCCAAAACCAAAGGTCACTGATACATGGATGAAGAAGAGAGGGGAAGAAGAGACGTTCAGCAGAATAGACAAAGGGGAATAAAAAGAAGGGAGGGGGATAGGAATAGGAAAGATAATAGAATGAATCTAACACAATTTTTTCTATGTACATATATAAAAATACATAAGTGAACCCACCATTGTGCCCAATCACAAGAATGGGGTCCTAATTAGTATAAGATATATCCTGTGCTTGTATAATTTTATCAAAATGGATTCTATTGTCATGTACAACTAAGAAGAACCAATTAAATAAACATTTCAAAAATTATATTTAGATGTTCTCTACTTTATATGAATCTAGATACACATGGTGTATACTCATGGGAGTGTTTTGTCCCAAAAGATCTTTGGCATTTTGCAGTTTTCAAAATTCATTGCATTGGGTATGGAAAACTTAAGTCTTGGACATAGATCTCCATAGATATAAAGTGATGTGAGTTGTAGAGTTCCCAGAGGACCATTCATCTGGAATAAGGGACAGAGAAGTAGCAAAGACAGAGTCAGGAGGCATTAAATGTAGAAAAACCAGAATCCGGGGTGAGGCAGGTCTTGTTCTCATTCTACTTCTGCCATGCATTAGCTGACTCATTCAGTTAATAATTTATCCACATCCTTTTTATGTTGATTGCATTCCAGGATGTTCCAGGACCATAACTTCTTTTTATACCTTCATTTCCTCCCATATAAAATGGTCATGGTGATTCCTACCTTGAAAGAAATTTGAGGAGATGCATGAGAACATACAGAAAGGGGCAACAGAGGGATCTTCTATGTGTGGTTTTCCCACCCCTGTAGCAGCTTGTCCCTAGTCAGGGGCAGGAATATGGGTTCAGTTATGTAGGTAAGAGCATAATCAGAAAAGTTATTATAAACCTCAGAAGGAGGAGGAATATGATCCTCGAGCTGAGGTCCAAGTCAGAGGGGTTTCATGGAAGATATCCAAGTCAAGTCAGGCAGCCAATGGACTGAGGCTGGGTAACAAAGGGAAGGCACATTGAATGGAGCTAAGTAGTGAGGTAGGTATATTCCTGCATGCTACACTGACCACATAGTGTTTGAGGTTCATCTGTGTGACTGGCTGGAGCCTGAGGATGGATACTGTTAGAAAAGAAGGTCTTTTCTTTATTTCTAGTATTTTTAAGGAAATTTCCCACTACTAATGCTCACAGATTCCTGCTCCACATTACTTTTGCTCATTAAGGTGGATTGAATTTCCTGAGTTGAAGACAACAACTATTAATCCACATTTCTCATATAGGTAGTCTATCTAAGTTTCTGAGCATAATTGTTAGTCCAGTTTTCATCATTGTGACCAAAATATCTGACAAAAAGCTCAAATGGGGAGGGATTTATTTTGGGCTCACGGTTTCAGATATTTCAGTCCATGATTGGTCAATTCCACTGCTCTAGGCCAAGGTCAGGCAGAACATCATGGTGGAAGAGCATGGTGGAGAAAATCTACTCAGCTCATGGGAAGTAGAGACAGCGGCTAGGGGCAGAGAGATAGAGAGGGAGTCCAGAAATGAAATATGAATCCCAACAGCCCTCCCCTAGTGACCTATGTCCTTTAGTCACCTGCCTACAGTTACTACCTGGGACAGTAGTCTATTCAAATTACTAATCCATCAAATAAATTAATCAACTAATTAAGTTATAGCTCTCATGATCTATAATAATTTCACCTCTGAACATTTCTGCATCGTCTCGCACATAAGCTTTTGGGGGACACCTCTTACCCAAACAATAATACATGGAGCATAGATTCTTATTCTCTTTCCTTCTTCCCCAAGTGGGAGGAAATGACCTTTGTAAGTGTGACTAATTTACAGACTTACATCTACTTCAAACGTGAGCCTACAAGGATAGACCAGGGTTTCTCAACCTTAGCACTGTTAAAGGCTTGAACCAGGTGATTTTTTTCTTGGAAGAGGGGGCAGGGGAAGCTTTCCTGTGCACTTTAAGATACTCAGCAGCATCCCTAAAGTTCCATAGCATTCTCACAGTTGTCAAAACCCCAAATGTCTCCAGACATTAACAAATTCCTCTGGGTGCAAAATCACATTCTCCCTGCTCCTTTGAAAATGACTACTCTAGACAGATGAGGGGAGTTGGCAAACCATTTGAACCAGACAAAAAATTATGTCCTCTAGTTTAACTTCATCAAAAAAAGCTGACATTCTGGCCTTCGGTCTACTCTTCATTTTACAATTTTTAACTTTTTAGAACCCAGATGGGGGTCCTTTGGAGAGCTCAGGGAGTTTCTCTGGGTGGGTGTGTAGGTCTCAGGTGGAATGGACCTCAGTTACGTGAATATTTTATCCCTGTGATAATTATTCTTCCCACAAATAGTGTCTGGATAGTTATAAAAGAAAGGGCCTTGGGTCCTGCCCCTGACCTGATATTTGTGGCTGAATTTCAAGGGGATGCTCTGTTTAGTCTTTTCAATATTCACATAGCTTCAGTAGCTGGGTCAAAAGCAGGCACTAACCCCTTGGCAGACTGGAAACCTCACCTCAGCAGCCAGCTGGCAGGTAGACCAGTTGGCTCTGGTCTTAACTACTTTTTCTGGAAAAGCAGAGACAAGATTTTTTTTGTGGTTGGAAAAGTTCTGTGCAAGGCTTCTGTGGGCAATCAAAAGCAAAGGCCAGGTCTGCAAAGTTTGGACAGGAACTTCCAAAGGCTCTTTGTCAAATGTGGACCATGTTCCTGGCTGAGTATCACCCAATGGGCACCATGCCCCAGACAGAACCAATCCATAGAGTAGAAAGGCTTTGTTTTCAGCTCTGCAGAGGCAGCAGCCTTTAGGCTAATTAATAAATCATCAACACATTTGTGGTGTGAAAAATGAAATATTTATGCTCGCCAGAGTAATATTTCTGTCTTGCAGCCCCATGCTCTGTTGATGCCTGATGGAGGATGAAGTAAATACCAGCTGGTGTAGAATGAGTGGAATATAATTACTCTCTACAAAGTTAAGTGAATAATAAAACATAGAAGTCACAGACACTGGCACTTGTCCCTCTCCAACTCCAGAGTCCAGTTAATGGCATCCTGGCCTGATGTTTGGCTCCACTACAGATTACTGCAGAGATCTCAGAGACGGGCTGAGATATCAGTGGTGTTGAAGGAGCTGGGTCACATGCTGCTGAGAAAAGTGGAAGCTGACCACCGTTGAGGAGCGTGGAGAGATTTTACTGATGCTGGACAGAATGTGAGGTTGTGAAAAGAGCATGGCTTTGGAGATGAAAGACCAAGTTGTATCCCATCTCTGAAATTTACAATCCTGGTGACCTTGACCAAGGTCTTTCACTTCTTTTGTACTTGTCAGTTTGTGTGTCTAAAAAATGGGGGTAATAATGCATGAAACTGTTTCATGCATTAATTGGCAAAGAACTGCATGGTTACATGGGGGTAGATATGGAATGCAGGGTGAGCTATAGAGAGATAGAGTCACTGGTCCATACACGTGAAGGTGATGACAGTGGAAACGTGAAAGAACACTCAGGAAGAGCCAGATTTGGCAGGTGATTATTGTGAGTATCAAAGGGGACTCAAGCTGTGAACCTGAACAGTGACAAAAATGGGATGTCCATGATGGAGACACACAGGTCCAGGTGAAAGCCTGCTTGATATGGAGGTGGAAGACAGGTGAGCTGTTTGGGGGGTGGGAATTGAGGTGGGCAGTCTTAAAAGAGGCAGGTAACTGTGGGATTTTCCTACCCTTGGGAAAATTTTTTTAAAAAATTAATACTATATGTGTTGTGTGCATTTGTGTACTTGTGTTTGTGTGAACATATATTCCTGCTCTTCTAATACTTGTTACAGTGTGTGTGTGTGTGTGTGTGTGTGTGTGTGTGTGAGAGAGAGAGAGAGAGAGAGAGAGAGAGAGAGAGAGAGAGAGAGATCTTCCCTTTGTGGATTATGCATTCATGTTTTCAACCAACCCCAAATTAAAAGTTTTCAGAAAAATAACTGTTTGTACTGAATATTCACAGACATTTTTCTTGCCATTATTCCCTAAATAATGCAGTATAGCAGATATTTACATAACATTTACATTGTATTAGGTATTATAAGTAATTTAGAGATGATTTAAAGTACATGGGAGAATGTGCGTAGGTTATATGCAAATACTATGCCATTTTAGATAAGGGACTTGAGCATCTGCAGATTTTGATATCCGTAGGGGTTCTTGAAACCAACTCCCCATGGATACCGAGGGACAACTGTGTGTGTGTTTACATATCTATATCTATATCTATATATATATATATATCTATATATATATATATATATATTCATGTGAATTTCAACTGAGAATTGTTTAGAATTACAATTTTCTAAGCTTCTTTTCTTTTTGTAACTATTCAGCACTTTCTCACATTGCAACTTGAAAATAATTTTGGAACTGTGAGCATGCTGATAATATGTATGTTTTAGATCAGAGCTACTTTAGCCTTCCAGGCAGAAAATAAATAATTGGTCAGGGTTCTGGTCCTCTCCATAACTCCTCAAACCACACACATAATCACCACTCAGTAAAATCCCTGCCTTGCAAAAATGACATTCCACTTTCTGTTCTTTTCTTAACTCCTCTTAGTCTTTCATTTCCCATGTTGAGTGCTGCCTGGTCCAGTCTGTTTATGTTTTGAGGGGCCTCCCTCACAATAGCATTCTTTCACCTTCCCTTGGACCTCATTTTGAAGGTCTCCTCATCTCTGTGCAGCCATTGTGTCATTACCCCTGCCTAGTGTCCAGGGAGACAAGAAGACAGATTCCAATGGAAAGGGCTGCAGACTTCTCTAGCTTTTATGGTATCCCATAAGGCAATATTGTTAGCTGCCTACCATTGATTCTGTTCATGGTGGTAATGTCTTTGCTTAAAGAATAAAAATCACATTGCCAAGGTTCCTTGTAGGTAAGTGCAGCCACCTGACTCAGTTTGGGCCAGCAGCATATGAACGGAGAGCTTTGCCTGGAGCAAAGACTTTCAGAGCTGCTGCCTGTGAGTACTCACTTTACATTTGATCCAGGTACAGACAGGTATGTTCAGAATCATATATGTCTTTTCTGTACATGAAGGATGTGCTGTACCTATTTTTCTGCAACAAGCTCTTTCCACTTGTGTGAAATACGATTCGGAGCACTTCTATTTAAAATATTTAACTAATTTACTAGTCATTCTCCCCTGTATGTTTGTAGAAGAATGACTTTTAAAATATATGCTAATGGAGGGTAGATGCTGCTGAACATCCCACAGTGCACAAGGTAGCCTCCCACAACAAGGGACTGTCCAACCTAAAAGGTCAAGGTGCAGATTGAAATGTCAATATGAGGTTGAGAGACCCTGCACTAGAGTATTCTATAATACAGTTGTATTATAATTTGTTTAAGCAATCACTACTAATCAATGCTAAATTGTTTCTAACAATGACTGAAAAGAACACCATTGTCCATATGTATTTGAGATTATGTGTATGTGTTCCTTAGAATAATTTTGATGCATGCAATTGCTTGTGCAAAGACTACGCATTGTTAGTATTTTGATACTGCTGCCAAATCACCTTCTAAAATAGCCTTCCTTAATTTACACACCTGTCAAAAGTGCAATAGACATTGACTATTTCCCTGAACTCTCACCAGTATTATATATCATCAATCCTTTTAATCTTCATGAAACAGCAGAATTATCTTTGTTTAATGTGCATGCTCTGATATGAATGAGGCCAGGCACTATTTCATCTGTTAATTCCCATTTTATTTCTTTTGTGCCAAATGCTTCATCCCCATTGTTTACCAATTTTCCTTTTGATTATTGTCCTCTGTTTCTTACTGATTTATAGGAACTCCTCTTATATATTGAACATTAATGCTTTTTGTTTTGCTCTATAACTAGTTTAGTAAAGAAGAAATACATGAAGTTTGTAGAAGCTGGGAAACATTTTGTTCATCATTATTTAAACTTGGTTTATCTGGGTGCCTCCTATGGGGCCTGTGGAAAATGTAAGAGGAAGCAAGTCCGTTCCTGCCTTCTGAGTCTAGATGTGGATGATTTTATATATTTTATGAAGCATTTATATATTGCCTTTGTTTTAATACTTGTTAGGAATCAAAGGCCTGATAATAGTACTTCTTCTTCATGCATAATTATCTGTATCTATGGATTAAGACAAAAATAGCAGAAGGCATATTAAAATAGCTCTTCTTTCCTCCCTATCACAATGACACTGGAGAGGGAGGCACATGTTTGCATATCATGGCCCAGATACTGATCCCAGGATTAGATAAACAGACCTGCCGCATTATCAGCAGTGCTGGGCTGCAGGTCTCTGCTAAGACCTTTTCTGCAAGCTTGGCCACATGCAGAGAGAGGTAGAGAACAAACACCAGGTGCTGGGGGGCCTGCTTTTGAGAGAAAGAGAATATTCTTTTCACCTTTACTACTCAGATAAATCACTGCATTTAGCATGAGAAAAGAGGAAATTAAGGGACAGACAGAGGTCAGATGTATTATGTTAGTGATGAACTTTCACTTGGAAGAAAAAGCTAGAAGGGATGTACATGCTGCCTAGTTCTCTGTTACAAAAAACAAAAACAACTCCCTTAAGCATTTAAAAATATTCCACTCTTTCCTTCCTCAACTGTTTTTTTTTTCCAATGATTCATCTTACAGTATATTTTTAAAATATCACCTCTGCTGCATCATCTGTCATATATTATTACTTCTACCTTTCTTATGTCCCTTTTCACTGGTCATTGATGCTGGTGTGGTAGCAGCTTTCCCCATATGCAGAGTTTTCACATTTCCACCTATGGCTATCCTTAAATACCTCCTTCAGGCTTCCAGGTGAGGTGTTTTCATAGTCACAAATGCCTAGGATAGCTCAGAAGATCTTATTTCCTTTGTTTTATTCACACTTTATTATCCCTCCTTTAAGTGAACCTCCATTCTCCCCTCCATATCCTAAGAGACCCTCCCTGTTTATTTACCATTTATTCTAGATATTGGTTGTAGTGTTTCTTTCTTACTGCCTCCTCTCAATATATAAAATGTTGGTATGCCCTAGAGTACCACCCTCAGCTGTTTTCTCATTCTCTGTGTCTTGTAAGTTCATGATTCCAGCAGTCAACTCTACAATAACAGTTTCAAAATGCGTGTCTTCTTTCCTAAGCTGCACACGCTCACACCTGTGTTTACAATGCTTTGTACATATTTATATCTAACTGTCACACTGCCATTTCAAACTCAACATGACCAAATCCTATTTTTCTTTCTATATTTGTCTTGATTTTATTAACTTCTGTTCCATTAAAAATTTAGGCATCTACAATGAGGCTGTCTCTAACTATTTTATGAATTGTAGCTTTTATTAGTATTTGATTTAAGTTTTTTCTTATTAGCCAAAAGATAATATACTCAGAATTGTAAACATGGCTTTTTACTTTATGAACTTGACTGGGTCACAGTGCCCAGATATTTGATCAAACACTTCTCTGGATGTTTCTGTGAAAGTGTTTTTATGGATGAGATTAACATTTAAATTGGTGAACTCTGGGTGGAGTGACTTGCTCTCTGTAATGTGGCTAGGGCTCATCCTCGGTTGAAGGCCTTAATACATCAAGCAAGCACTGATCTCCACGGAGCAGAAGACATTCTGCCAGCAGTCTGATTTTGTACTTGAGCTTAAAGTTCTCCCTGGGTCTTCAGCCCTGTGGCCTACCCTGTAGATTTTGGACTTTCCATGTCTCCATCATCATGCGAGCCAATTTCTTAAAATCTTCTGTCTCTCTCTCTCTCTCACTCTCTTCTTTTCCCCTCTTTCTCCCTCTCTTCCTCTCCCTCTTCTCCCTCTTCCTTTCCCTCTTTCTCTCTGGAGAACCCTGAACAGTATAACTCTTGATCCCATTTTTTAAAATAAGATCATTTATCTTTTTCTCTATTAGAAACAAAGAAAATTGTCAGATTAGCAAAAAAAATAACCATCAAGAAACCAACAAGTAGAAAAACAGCTCAAAGCCACGACCAACCATGTCAAAGCTCCTGTCATCCTGGAGAGCACAGATTTTCAGGGCCTTTGTGTTGCGTTATGTGCTGGTCTCTCAGCTTGGAACATTCTTCCAGGTTTCTCTGCCTGACTTTTTCAGCTTCCTCAGGCAGGTTTAGATGTGACCTTCTTTGTGCTCTATAACACTTTGTCCCTATCTTTAGGTTGGCAGTTTCCAAACTGAATGACAATGATTTATGTCCACCTTCCTCAAAAGACTTAAGCTCCTTGAAGACTGGTGCACACAGCCTTAGCATCCAATGTGTCCTACATCAATCTTTTGGGATGGAATGCCTTTAACCTATAGCGAACTTATCCCCATTAAATTTTTCCTATACACAGAAGATAGAGTCCATTGCTCAACAGAAACTCAAACCCTGCCCCCCCCCCCAGTCTCTGTCATTCAAGCATTATGTCTCAATGCCTTCTGCACTGAAGTGCTGTCCAAAGTTCAGGCAAGAAGCTTAAGAGACAAGAAAAGCTAACCCGTGGGGATCCCAAACTATGCAGCCTGCTGACATGCCTCAGGGACTCAAGATCCACAGAGCAACTAGGATTGAACACAGGGAGGAGGTGACTTGGGGCAGGAGGCTGATACTGCTGTTCTATCTAGAGTAACAAGTATGGAGATCATCATGCTAAGACCACCCCTGTCTTTCTTTAAATCTTGAGAAATGTCCAAATCCTTTAACCTCAGACTGAGTGCAGCCCAAGGCTGGGTTCTCCTTCCTTTATAACTCCCCATTGTGTACAAAAGTAAGTAGATAAATCAGGGTCTGTGGGTTAGTAGCTGTTGGTACATGTGACCTTGAGTTGAATGCTGTGGTTGGTACACGTGACCTTTAGTTTGGAATGCTGACTTGTTTGAACTAAAGGAGAAACAGATGTAGTGAATTTTGAGGGAAGCTAAGAAGGCCTTTGTTTCTTCTCAAAAGCTGCAACTCTAACACGGTAAATTATTACCTCACCAGGCTCTTGCATTTAGATAGATCATGAGATTTAGAATGAGATGCATTAATCTAAACTTTGAATTTAGCACTTATTATATGATATTGGGCAGTTATTTTAACTCTCTAGTTTCAATTTCCTCATCTATAAATCCCTTCTTCACAACACTGTTTTGTTAAGTAAATGAATTAAAATGTGTCAAAGTGCCCAGCGCTGTAAGTCCCTTGAATAAAATGGTTGTTGAATCCAAGTCTTCAACACCCTCTTTATTATAGGCAATCAGAGTTCTTTTTTGCCCCCATTCTCTGTGCTGTAAACCTTGCCAAAACACTCAGACTATATTAACCTTGCAATAATAAAGAAAAACAGCAAGCTAATTTGGGAAGCTTCCAACAGCAAAAACGTCCATTAAAATTTGAAAATGGTATAAAAACTATATGACCACAATAGCCTCTTTCTGTTTTGCTTGGGAACCAGAGGTGAACATCATATTTCTAGTTCTCGGCTTTCGCTGTTTGCTTCCAGAGAAGACAATTTAAGTGCTGGTTATTAGAGCCTGTCAATAAATTCCAGAACTAAAGCAAATCTTGCTCAACTGACAGCTGCAAATTAATTTTGCTTTCTTTAAACAACTAACCAGTCCCGTGTTCGTGCAGCTGACAAGCCTCACTGTGTGCTCTCCTGGCACAGAGCAGTGTGGTTCACCTGTCATCGTGTAGTGCAAATTATTTTGCCTTTCACTCAACTTCTTAGTGGGAAGACAGTGCAGTTTATTAACACGTACTTGGGCCATAGAGCACTGGAGTTTAGCATTCGGCCTGCTAAGAAATACATAGGCATGCTAGGAGACTGGTATGGCAGAAACAGCCTCATACTCACAGGAGACCAACTCAGTTCTCTTCTTAATTTCTTATCACAGTTCATTCAGTGACATTTGGCCAAACATTGCTGAGGATGAAAAAAAAATGCTACTCATTCCCTTCCTATAAGGATGACATAGGCCATGAACAAGATATAATAAGGACCATTTATTATAATTATAACAGCCAGGGAAGACACAAAGGAGTGCATTATGTCTATGGGAAGAGTTTGGGGTGTATAAATGCTTCCCCAAAGAGGTCACTTATCAGTTGGTGTTTGTTTTCCCTTTAAGCTAAGTGTAGTAGGATACATGTAATAATGTCCTCAAATCTTCACTGTACAGCCCAACTAATTTTTGCACATATAATGACCATCCAGGTGAAGATACTAGATGGGTGTTTTCATTTCCCAAGAGAGATTCTTTCTGATCAGTCCTTCTCATGTCCAAGGTAACTATTGTCATTATAGATTAATTTTGTACATTTTTGAAATTCATGTAAATGGACTAATACAATATGTTCTCCTTCATACCTGGCTTGCTTGGTTCTACATTTGTCTATGAGAACCATCCACATAAAGGGCACACCTGAAGACCTTCTGACTACTGTGAAGTATTCCATCACACACTTTGGCCTTGAAGGATGAGTAAAGTTGCTCTCAGGCAGACAGTTGGAAAAGATCTGTTACTCTGATCTAAACATTGCTAGTGCCTGGGAGCAGAGTCAGGGAACTGGAGGAGAGGCCATCATCATAACACAGGGAGCTTAATCTGCAGTGAAGTGAAAGAGAAGAGAAGAGAGAGAGAGAGAGAGAGAGAGAGAGAGAGAGAGAGAGAGAGAGAGAGAGAAACATGTCTGGAGGTAGACAGGAAAAAGAGGGCAGAGTCAAGGAAAGGAATTGGTTTTCTGGCTTGAAAAATGTTATAGAACGTAAGCAGAAACAGAAGCAGTTGAGCAACTAAGAAATAAGCCCCAACTTTCAATGTTCACTTTAGGAAGTGAAATGAGGGCATCCAGGTTCTGTTGATACCTGCCTGCACCCCAGGTGCACCTCCCCTGACCCACGATTACCTCAGCAGCACAGCCCTTAAGAGGAGATGCAGGAAAACACCCTGAGGAATTAGGCATTACTTAATTTACATCTAGGTCTGAATTCCCCATAGCTGCCTTCCTGTCATTTTGCCATTTCAAAGAATAGCATACCAGGGCTTTTTATTCCAGCCCTGTGGTGGTGCCCTTTTTGAGAGAATAAATCCCAAGTAGTGTTGCCAAGAGCCAGTGACATTTGCCATGTTTGAAAAGGCCTCATTTTGAAGAATGATTATTGATTCTTTTTCACATTTCAGATCAGTCCTTTGATGCTGCCTTTTACTGGCCCTGGTGAGCGACCCTCAGCTGTGTTCCTGGCTCCTTGACACAGCAGTTCACCCACAAAGAATGCAGTGTTCTTCCAAGTGGCACTCACCCTGAGCCTGTCTGCAGGAAAAGTCACTGTTTCTCTGAATATTTCATCACGTCGAGGAGCTTCTCCAAGCCTCGCTGGGTTGTGGAAACATGTAGATATGCTTATAAATGAACGCAGGTGATGATACAGTGATCGGGCAGAAGAATGAGAGACATCAATGTGCCTCATTAGGATGAATGATAGCAATTATGAGACCACAGCATCTCCAATCAGGCTGTGGGCTTGTAATGTCTAGAGGGAAGGAGAATTGGAAGGAGAAGATAGCAGAATGGCAGAGTAGACCAGGAAACAATGATAAATAATATATCGGAGTTGCACATTGTTGAATCTCAAAGAATTATTGGGTATGGATGATATTGCTGCAACAGAAGAAGACCCTGACTTCTGACTCTAGAAATGCTAGAGATACTCAGTCGGATATCTTAGGGATCTTGATGACACCTGCATTTGAAGGGGAACTTCACATACAGTGGCAGTGATAGTTTTGTGAGCCTGAAGGGAACAGTAAAAGGAAAGACTAAGGCTTGGTATATTCACTGAATATTTGAAATGGGTTGTTTATTCTCTATTACATATGCCCCTTGATATTACATTGCCTTCAGGATGTTGGCAAGAAGAAAAGATAAGACACTACTTGTCAAAGAATTTCCAGGACTATAAAAGAAGTTTTATAGATAGAAGATGAATTTAAGTTACTGTGGAAGAGTAGGGCTAATATTCCACATATATCAGGATATGTACAAATAAACATTGTGTGAATACATGATCCATTTAACATTACATATAGTTGAATACATACTATTTGAAAGATACAATCTAAAATTGTGAATAAAGTATTTAAATCGTGCACAGAAAAAGCTATTGAATGTTTGGGATCATTAGAGGACACTGAAGAGGAAAAAGTAATGACCTTATAAGTAGTAACTCTGTGGATCCAAATGTCTCTTGAAGTCAAGAAAAAAAAATTTTAGGCACACAATCAGCAAGTAAGAATACTAAAAAACAGGAAGTATCTCAAACTAGTGATGTATAGTATTTCAAAAACAGTTATCAGAATTCCAAAGTATGCAAAGTCAAAGGCACCAGAGAAGTCCCTCTTTCAAGTAGGGGAAAGAGCGTAGTCCTGTGGCACATCCTTTTGGATAGTGAACACAGACTCCTGCATTACAGGCTTTGGGGTCCTGTTCACTCAGACGCAGGCATTTTTACTTGTTGATAACTTCAAGATCTCAAGAAAATTTCATAAAAGCCATTATGATGTTCTCTCCTTTCAAAAGAAAATGTTGACTTCTGTAACAAAATTCTCATGAAATTGCAGTGTCTTAAGACAATAGAGAGATATGCTTCTTGCCTGTGAAACAGCATAATGTAGATGTTCCTGACTGACATGTGACTTTTCTCCAGACAATGATAATGGAACTGAGGCTCCTAATAACTTGTAACTTCACTCTCCCCTTGGGTATCTGAGTCCTAGGCAACCAGCAGACTGACAAGCAAATATGGGATGACAAAGACAGATCCTCCTCTCAACTGCCTCTGACCAAAAGCAACAAGCAGCCCTTCTGCTCATTAATCTTTGGCAAGGCCTCATTACAGGGCCTGGTCTAGAGTCCAGGGATAGAGGATTTGGGTAACTATAATCCTTGGCTGGGCACCTACTTTTCAGCATCAATTCAATAGCAAATATGAGCTGTTTTTATTTCTGAATGTTTGTGTGTCTCCCACCCCCACAAATTTATATGTTGAAACCTAATTTCCAATATGATGGTAATTAGAGATGGGACCTTTGGGAGGGAATTAGGTTCTGAGGACAAAGCCCATGTGATGAGACTAGTACTCTTATAATAGAAACCTGAGGGAGCTCATTTGCCTCTTCTGCCTTGAGGACGAGGCAGGAGGGCACAAGCTGTGCCATAGGAAGCAGCCTTCACCAGACACAACATCTGCCAGTGCCTTGGTCTTGAACTTCTCAGCCTCCAGAACTGTGAGCAATAACTTTGGTTGTAGATAAGCTACCTAACTTATGGTATTTTTACCGTAGCCACCCAAATACCTTAAAAGTGATTCCAAAACTAGACACCAGCCTCAAAGTGAAATTCCTTTTCATGTGTGAATATTGTATTTTACTCTATAATGATGGAAAAACCAAGAAGTTCTTTCTCCTGAGACATCTTTCTCCTGAGTCCTTCCTTTTAGTAGTCATTTTGCCAAGGTCTTCTCTCTTCATTGCACTGCTTAAAATCATAAATTTAATTTACTTAGTAATAATAGTTGACTCTGTTAATATTGATTTTTTTTAGTATGCTTCTTTCTTATAAAGTTCCCCAGAAATGGCATTCTAAAGAGTCTAGTGATCCTATTGGTTCAATACAGTATAAGCAGAAATGAGAGGTTGTCAAATACATTTTTAACATGTGATTTTGTTTTTCAAATGTAAAGCAGACACCACCTCTGATATGGATATATTGAAGAGATTCTATGGAGCAAGATATTCATGCTGCCTACTAGACTTTATTATAATTTCCTTGGTTTGACATGGTTCTTTATACTTAGAAGGGATGTTGGTGATTATGTCCAGACCAGGATATTACTAGAACTTCACCTAGTGAGTAAATATAACTAGATATTACTAAGGTAAGGATTCTGAGATCCTACTGAGACCCACTAGTATAGCAAAAGACACCAACCACTGTTGTGTACAATGTCCTTGGGGATTAAGGTTTGGATCTGCAGTTCTCCTGGGAGAAGTTGTGTCGTGCTGCAACATGAATTGACATCTCTTGCCTCTCAGACTAAGCTTGAAGAGGCAGCAGATGGTCTTACTATATGTATTAGGATCAATTATCCCTTGATCAGCACTGAGAAAAAATTTATCTGCCACCGATGTTGACTTCACTGTGACATAAGTTGTCTGGGTTTTAGTGACACATGCATGGCATTTATTATGGCCATATTCAGATTTATCTTCCACATCAATCTTAATAATGATAAGCCCTGAGCACTGGCAAATTTTTATTGAGTGATTATTATGTACTTGGCATTGTATTAGGTATTTGTAAATATACCATAATCTAATTTATATCTCACAATAACTTTGCATAAGGGTAATATATTATCTCCATATTATAGGAGAGAAAACACTGAGGCTTAGGGAGGTTTACTTTTTTGATCAGGGTCATAGAACGAGCACACAGCAAAGCTCTGTTTCTATACCAAACTTGTCTGGTCCCAAAGCCTGACCAGTAACCTCAAGGTGAAATAGAATTAGCATCTCATTCACACTTTCTCACTTATTTATCCAATTCATAGATATTTATTGAACAGGTAATGGATTAAATATTGAATATATAGCAGTAAACCAAAAATATATTTATATAATTTTAATTTAATTTCAGTCAGTCCTACCAACATTGACTTGATGTCTCAGCATCACAAGTCAATGTTGGTAGGAATGACTGAAATTAAATTAAAATTACATAAATGACCATTTAATTACACTTGTGATAAGGGCTATGATAAAAGTGCCAGGCTTACTAAAAAGATTTAGGAGGCGTACTTGGCACAGCCTAGGATATCAGAGATGTCCCTGAGAAAGAAGCATTGAAGGTTCAACCTGAAGATAAGTAGACATAAGCCTCAAAAGGGGCAAAGAACATGCCACACAAAGCCAACAGCAATCCAGTAATGGAATGGGTCATTTCACTCAACTCTGGAGTACTGGGCAAAGTCATCAGACAGCAAGTTGATGAGGCAGGCAGAGCTGAGCTCATGAAGTCCCCAGAATCCACACAGATGGTGGAAAAGAGCCCAGATCACTTCCCTGACAAGGCCTATTGTCAGTGATTCTGGAAGGTTAAATGCTGCTGAGGGCTCTGGGTTTCATTTTTATCATTGACTTTAAGCATAACAATTGACAGTGTGTTTTAGTCAGCTTTTTCGCTGCCTAAAACTTGGGGATCTGACCAGAACAACTATAGAGGAGGAAAGGTTTATTTGAGGGCTCATGGTTTCAAAGGTCTAGTCCATAGAAGGCCGGCTGCATTCCTTGGGGTTTGAGATGAGGCTGAACATCATGGTGGGAGAGGGTGTCAGAGGAAAGTGGCTTACATCATGGTGATCAGAAAGCAGAGAGAGAGAAGAGACTCTACCTTTCAGATACAAATATATACACCAAAGCCATACCCTAATTCCCACCCCCTCAGCCACACCTACCACTTCAGTTACCATTCAGTTAATCCCTATCAGGGGATTAAATCACTGATTGGGTTAAGACACTTACAACCCAATCATGTCTCCTATGAACCTTCTTGCACTATCTCACACATGAGCTCTTGGAGGGCATCTCACATCCAAACCAGAACATAGTGCATTAACTCTCTATGGCAAGGCATTTTCCATAGGATAAGCCTGTTTTACCCTCTCTTAGAGAAGATTAGGGAGAATAAATTACTCAAAATGTTATCAACCACCAAAAAATAAATGAAAGTTGATTTTGCAGAATAGTGAGTTAGGAGATGTAATATCATAGAAGAGTAAATATGCTGGATATATGAGCCATTTTTTTCTAATCAAATTGCAAATAATCAGAATGTGATGGAACATTTTAAAATTAAAACAATAATACAGTTTGAACTTCTTTGATGCTCTTAGTTAAATAACTATCTTGCTAATTAGTATATGGCAGCCTCTCTTGCAGTCTCTCCCAGTTTCCAATGCAGAACAACTGAGGACTTGAGACAAGGAAGCAAGCAAAAATCTCACCTGAAATTATAGACACCAATATTTGGACATCTTGCAATCTGCAAACCCTCTACTAAAATTGTCTATTGATCACTTCCTATGTTAATCCTTCCAATAACCCTGCCAGATAGAACTTTTAATTTTTCACTTTTTAACAACAAATCAAAAGAACTGATAAAGGGTGGGCTCTGGAATCTGTCTTTAATCACAATACCCCACAGCTTCTTCTTTGACTGAGAGATATAAGGTGTCAGTGAAAATCCTTTGATCAGGGACACCAGGAGCTTTGTTGCCCAGCTTGTCAATTTCATCTAGTCCTAGTGGGTGCTTTTGTCTCTAATCCCTAAGTAAATGCCAGCTTACTCTCCAGAGAGTTAGGTTTGGCATGTGTTTCGTATGGTGAGCAGACTATTGCTAACCCACTTTCTCCTCTCATTTCCTCTATCCCACTACTTCTAGAAAAAGCTGGCTTACCCTCTTTTCTGCAGGATTCCAAACTGAAGCTCATGCACCTTTCCCTTAAGGATCCTGATTTCATGTAGCTAAGCAGAGTGCTGGGTAAATCCCACCTGTTCTTGGAGCTTCTAGTCACCATTCCTGCAGCAGAATGGAACGAAGTGTTGGGGGGTGGGGGGGTGGGGTTGAGTCTTGATCCATCTTTCCCACTAGGTGAGGTAAGCTGCATAATGACAGAGGCTGTTACAGGTGTTGAGAGAGAACTCCTCGGTACAGCAGACGGGATATGACCTAGTTCCTGACAGATACTTGAAGCAGTAGCATATTATTTAGGTGCTTTTTCCTCTGGGTATGCAAACCTGCAGACAGGCCAGATCAGGAAGAGAAACACAGGACTGCCCTGAACACTGTCCCACACCCTGCATGCCACCCTGGGCTGATTCCTGACCTGGCCCATATGACATCTGTAGGTCAGTAAACAATGGTAACACAGAGTTGTCTCTATTATATTAGGGGCATTTAGGGAGGCAGACTCAGAATGAAAGAGAAAAGTATTAATTTTCTAGGGAGTGCTCCTGATAACCTCCACAAAGAACACTGTGAAAAGAAAGTTTTTTTTTTTTTTTTTTTTTTTTGTAGTCAGACCAACAGGGGACACAGAACTTGTAGGGAGAGAGAAAGTTTTATAAACCTGAAGGAATATAACTCATTCAGGGAATTGAACAAACACAGCATTTTTAATATACATTGATCTGTTGGTGAAGATATTTTGTGGACTTCTGTGGTGTGCGTCCCTTATGGTCACTGCTTATGAGAAAGGAATGTGACGTGTCATGAGCACATTGAAGTGACTCAGTCACTGAGAAGCAAGGAGTGCAGCCTCTTCTCCCCTGCTCAGCTCCTGACTTATTCTTTCATCAGCACAGGGTCAGGGAAAGCCCAGGATTATAAAGTCAAGAAATGATTAGCCTTTGGTCATACTCATCCATTAACAACAGCAAGAAATTAATTAGAGAGCACTCTTGTCACATCTTCACATCTTCCTTCTCCTTCAGTTACTAGCAGTACATCCTCCTGGAGATGGTCACTCTCATTTCTTCCCATCACTCCACATAAACTGCTCTTACCAAGGTCACTTAAAACTGCCTCATTGCTAAATCCAGGGCCTCCTGTCAACCCTTATGGAATTGAGTGATCTGCAGCTTTTGTCACAGTTAACCACTTTCCATCTTTCTTTGAAATGATCCTGACATTTTCCTCCCACAGCATTCTATTATTCTTAACCTTTTCTACGAGGTGGGCACCTACCTATTTGTTTTCCTAGCACCTTCTTTCCCTGGGGTCTGGTCCCTCCCTTTCAAGCCTGACCAACACAGTTGCAACAGGGGAATTTAACTCAAAAGGGGCCAATTGCTGCCTTTTTTCTAAGAACTTTGGGAGGATCTGAGACAATGTCTCTCATTCAACATTTGAGTTATCAGACAAAAACTGCAGAAGCTGGTGGCAACTGACCTTGTGCACTGAAGAAATGAGTGTGCAGGAAGACAGTGAACAATAGTGCAGGAACAGAAAAGAGGAGAGGAAACAAGGAGAAAATGACCACTAGTGTGTGAAACATGTGCCTGCTCCCCACTGAGAACCCATTCTCATCTTCGCTTTCTTATTTCCCAAGATGTCAAAGAGAAGAGTATGGAGGAGTTGAGTAGCAGCAGCATCGGCCAAGGGAAGCAGCTTCTTGTCAAGGCAACCATACCTCCTAGGGATTGGGGAGAAGATCTTTGAAAGCAAATTGAGGTAGTCTTTCCCAGGAAGAGTGGAAAGAATGCGGGGCAGATAAAAACTGCCCATGTGCCTCAGCGAACCTCAAACAGGGTTTGTATCAGCTTTCAAAAAACTTCTCTAGAATATTGGTATAGATGAATGGATTGGACTCAGACACATTATGCAAACTGTACATGGGCACCTAGATAATTAGAGATAGAGATTAGAACCTAGCCAGCTTCCCACAGTGCCTATGATCCTTTAAACACAACAGGGATTTTCCAACACCTTTGTCTTTATCTTTGTCTTCTCTTCCTCCCTCCTCCCCCACCCCTTCTTGACAGAAGAAATCGGGTGTTTTATATATTTTTTTTATTTTTTGATTTATTTTTTGCTTTTTAATGAACGCTCTTTGTTTTAATCTGTATAAATATGTCATTTTATGAACAACAACAAACTCCTACACAGACACTTTCTAAACATCCCTTTTTAAGATTGGAGAGGAAATTAAAGACAGCGGCTGACCTCAGGTAGAAATGATGTCTTCCTCTTGTGAATTTCTATGGAGCTTTGCTAAGAGCCAAGTATATGATGCATGGCATTTTTGGTCGAAAGGTGACGCCAGCTAGCCATTGAGATGATATGATTATGTTAAGATTTGCATTCATATGGATATTGGACTCCTGCTGTTCACCTAGGCCGGCTATGGGACTCCTGGAGAGTTCCCATTGGTTGGGGAAGTACAGTAGGAGGGAGTTCCGGGGGAGGAGCTCTCTCTGCTGGTCCGAGAGGAGGCCGCGTGGGTGGAAAAAATCTTCCCAGGCGCATACCGGACATTGGAGGCAGTTTCAAAAAATAAAGTTTGTTCCTGCTTGAGTGGCTCGTGATTTTGTGCCCAGCCAGATTGCGGCAGAGCTTAATGTCTACACCCCTGTTCTCAGTCTTCGTTGCCCATTAGAATCATTGGGGGATCTTTTTTTCATTTAGAACCTGCATCCAGTCATAATATATAAGCAGATCTGCTCTTCAGGAATTGACTCTCTCCCTGGACAATTTCTTGGTCTTCATTGGTAGACAATACATCGTGGATTGCCTTCTAACCCCATGAAAGTCAACTACTATTTCTCTCATGTTCTGATTACCAAAATGATACATTTTATAAAATTCAAATACTATGTAATTATCCATCATTGAATATTGCCACACACCCTGATCTTTACCAGATTGATAGGTTAGAAATGATGTAGCATTGCATTTTAAAATTTGTACCATCTTGTTTATTGGTATGAAAGAACATATTTTAATATATTTCTGGATATCTATTTTTTTTTCAATAAATCATCAGTTTTATAATTTAGCCACTTATCTGATGGTTTGTCTGCTTTTTCACCCTACTGGTACAAAGGAGCACATGAATATAAACATGAATGCGTCATGTATTTTAAAGGTTGCAAATAATGTACTCCAAGTTATGATTTGTCTTTTAACCTTGTTCAGAGACTATTTAAAACTCAGTTGAATGAAAGAGGGAAAGATGACAGTGAAAGAGAAGCAGTCAGTGTTTTCATGTCAGGGGAGGATTTGAATTTGAATCTAAAGCCTTCTGCTCACTGTCTGATATTTCAGAAGTTCCCCTAAATCTCAGAGCTCCTATTTTTCTTAGATAAATAAGATTGATATTATGTGGCTAATAACAGTTTTGAGAGGATTAAATGATATGACACAACTAAAAGCACTGTGCAGATACAAAAACACCATTAAAATTTAAGTGGCTCCCTGTGATTCCATGAGGTTAGACAGAGCAGGACATTTCTTAGGCTGAAACAGACCTAACTATTGCCTTCCATATCAGCAATCCTAATTCTGATTTACAACAGGATTCTCATAAACAGTAAGCCTCAATTTTCTGTCTTTTTACATGATTGGTTAACAATGAGTCAAGTTGAATGGACTGCTTCACTTTTCTTTTTTGTGGAATGAAAATAAGAATTGTCATCTATGAGAACCCGCCCATTAATTTTTGAACTCTATTCTCCAGTCTAAACATGGGCTATGAAACTACCCATGTATCTGTTGCCAAATTCATTCCTTTCGTTTCTTCTACTCTACTCTGTATTTCAGAAGACTGTGTTTCCTTGCCTGCTGGCTTTGTTTGGTAAGTCATCTGAAATAAAATAGTCTTTAAAAATATGAAATCAGTAAAATACTGTTTTTGTTACCATATGTCTGTAGCATAATTTGAGGTTTGATATTGTGATGCCTCCTGCTTCGCTCTCCTTGCTTAGAATTCCTTTGGCTATTCTGATTCTCATGTTTTTCTACATGAATTTCAGCATGACTTTTTCTAGACTGTGAAGAATGTTGTTGGTACTTTTGAAACTGGTCTTGAAAATCATTATTGGAGTTTTTTTTTTTCTCCCAGTGTTGAAGATTGAACAACTGAGAAATGCTGAGGCAAGCACAGGAAAAAAGTTTTATTTAAATGATAGGAGAGAGGGAGAGGGAGGGGGGAGGGAGGGGGGAGGGACAGAGAGAGAGAGAGAGAAAGAGAGAGAGAGAGAGAGAGATATTCCTGTGGAGAGGAGGGGTTCCGTGCTGGTGCCTCAGGGAGTGAGGGATGTCTTGTTGCTTTTATATATTTTAGGTTTCTTTCTTCTTGTGTCTCTTCTTCCCACCCTACCTATGCGGTGACCAAGGTGACCAAAGGAGCTGAAAGAGAGCTGTCCATGGGGTACCTCTCCCTATTTTCCATATCTGCTCAAGAAGGCAGGAAAGGAGCCATCCGGGGGCTATTCATTAACAACTCCTTACTGGGAGGAACAGTTCCTTGGAGGTTGGTGACCTTGGCAACTGGGAGAAAATGAGCAAAGTAATTCTTCAGGTATTAGCATTCCATTTCCTTTTGAACTAGCCCCCATTTTCTTGACCCTACCAGATCATCTTTCTATACTGACTGCCTGTTTATTCTTATCCCACTTTGTTGGGGATTACATTGAATCTGTATAGTGCAACCTGGTATTGGCACCAAAGCAGACATGATACCAGTGGAATGGAACAGAGGACACACACAAATAAACACAGTTATTTCATAGTAGAAAAAAGTTCCAAAAACATATGTTGGAGAATAGACAGTCTTTTTAACAAATGGTGCCAGGAAAACTGGAAATTCATAAGTAGAAGAATGTAATTTGACCCCTGTCTTTTACCCTTCGTAGAACTCAACTCAAAGTGAATCAAAGATTTAGGAATTAGACCAGAAACTTTGCAACTGCTAGAAGAAAATGTAAGTCCTATACTCCACCATGTCAACAAAGGAGCTGACTTCCTTAAAACATGCCAAAAGCTCAAGAAATAAAATAAAAAGATCAGTAAGTGGGATGGTATAAAATTTAAAGCTTTGGCACAGCATAGGAAACGAGAGGGCAAAGAGAATCTATAGAATAAGAGAAGATCTTTGACACCTGCTCCTCAGGGCATTAATATCCAGAATATACAAAGAATTAAAAAACTTAACATCAAAAAAATCAAATAACCCAATCAATAAATGGGGAAAAGAACTAAACAGACATTCTCAAAAGAAGAAATACAATTGTCAACCAGTATTTGAAAAAATGTCCAACATCTCTAGGGTAATGCAAATCAAAACTACATTGAGATTTCATCTCACTCCAGTCAGAGTGGCAATAATCAAGAATACAAATAATAATAAATGGCAAGGATGCAGAGGAAAAAGGACAATTATACATTGTTGGTGGAACTGAAAATTAGTGTAACACTCTAGAAATCAGTGAGGAGATTCCTCATAAAACTATCAATGGAACCACCATATTAGTATATATATCCAAAAATTTTTAAATCAGCACACTACAGTGATGAAGCCACATCAATGTTTATAGCAGCACAATTCACAATAATAAAGTGATGGAAACAAACTAGATGTCCTTCAACAAATGAATGGATGAAGAAAGTGTGCATATATACACACAATATAGTATTACTCAGCCATAAAGAAAAATGAGCATTTGCTGGTAAATGGATGGAACTGGAGACTATCATGCTAAATCAAATGAAATAATCCCCAAAAGTCAAAGGTCAAATGTGTTTTTCTGATATGCAGAAACTAATAAAAAGTGATAGTGGTGGGGAGGAGGGTTAGGAAAAAAAACAGAGAGGGAATTTTATCAAAACAGAGGAAAGATCAACAGAGTAGAGGAATGGGATTGGTGGGGAGGAAGGAAGGACGAGAAAAGGGAAGAAGAGTGAATGACTCTGACCAAACATTCATATTTACTTCTGTGAATCTCAACATCAAGTATACCCACAAGACACCAATTTAAAAATAAAACTATGAATTAACTACAGAAAGATAAGTAGAATAAAGGGAGGCGATCAGGCTTCCGAGAAGTGCTAGGGACTGAATTAGAGCAAATTATATTCCATGCTTTTGTGATTATGTCAAAATGAACCCTAGTGTTTTATATAATGAAAAAGAATCAATAAATAAATAAATAAAAAGGAGAAAATCCAAAGTATCAGACTAGCATCTTAATTCCACAGGCTGATGATAATAAATGTGAAATAAAACTTTATCAAGAGCACATACACACACCCACATACAAAATTAAATTTGTCAGTCATTTACTTTGTAACCTCTATATTTTATTTTGTGTACTTATTGGATGATAACTTGCCCTGTATAAGAGTGTACAAATAGTTTCTAATATATTTCATACTGTTTACAACATTAAAAATAGATAAAGCTGGGTGAGGTGGTGCATGCCTGTAATCCCAACTACTCGGGAAGCTGAAACAGGAGGACTGAAAGTTTGAGGCCAACCTGGGCAATTTAGGGAAACTCTGTCTCGACTTAAAAAAAAAAAGTCTGGGAATGTAGCTCAGGGGTAGATTGCCCCTAGGTTTGATTCTAAGTAACTTGAGAGAGAGAGCGAGAGGAAGAGGGAGGAAGGCTGGGGATGTAGATCAGTGATAAAGCAAAAGGCCCTGGGTTTGGTCTCAGCACCAAAAGAAGAAAGAGAGGGAGAGGGGGAGAGAGAAAGAGAGATTGATTTTATTTCATCTATTTAGAATCTATTTTTATATACGATATGAGGTATTTATACTTTGTTCCCAAATGTATCATTTGGATATTGTCCCAATATCATTTGTTGAATAATTGAATATTCTTTCTTGCTGATTTGACAAATGCATATATACATAGGCTGTCCTGTTTCAAAAAGATGTCCTATTTACCCATTTATACATATTTTGTATCTGTTATGCTACAAACATATTTAGGAACTTCCTTTTCTTGAGGTTCCGAAACAGGATGATACAAAAATAACTGTTCCATCATCAAACCTTGGCATAGTCATCTGGGCCTAATATTCTTTGGGAGAGGTAGGTGTTTGTTCTTGTAAGCTCTTTCATGACTAAAAGTCCATTTAAAGTTGCATATGGTCTAAGTCAAACTTGCTATTGAATTTTTTATATTTGTTTACAGAATCTAAATTTCTAAGTGTATTTTTACATAATGGTCTGGAAGGTTTTTTCTAATACCATTTCCTAGATTTGTGCCCTTTTGTATATTGGTGTATGCCTATGTGTGTCTGTTTCCTTCACTACGTGCCAAAAGTTTACTTATTTTACTGGTTGTTTGAGGAAAAAACCCTTAAGGTTTATTTATAAAATCTATTTCTGTTGTATTGTTAAATTCTGATATAAAGATCATTATGTTCCTTCTTTTATTTGAAGTTATTTTATCTCTTTTCTCATTTTTTAATTTAAATGCCTCCTTCCAGATTCTATTTTTAAAGTAGACAAAGGAGCCAAACAAGGATAGGCACTGGCTTCACTTAGAGATGTCTGGGGACCGAATTAGAACAAGATACATTCCATGCTTTTATAATTATGTCAAAATAAATTCTACTGTCAGGTATAACTAGAAAGAACCAATAAAAAAGAGATATCCGGTAAACAGCAAGACAAAGTTTCTGAGAAGGAAGGAGCTTATCCTACACAAATAGTCAGCCTTTCCCTGGTGGCTAACTTTCAAGTGTCTCACCCTATTGCTACGAGGTTCCATGCATACTAAGTTTCTCACTAATATTGCTGATCACATGAGACATTGCTAAGGGGAAGAGTGAACGAGGAAAGAATAGGTTCAGGAATTACATGTCCTTTAATATCCCACAACTGCTTGGAACAAAAAATGAAAGAAAATGATTCACCTTGAATGATCTGTACATTTTATTCTCTAATCCTATTGGGTTTAATTATGAAGACTGTGGTCTGCCGCAGTCTGGCTGGGCACAATCAGGAGCCACTTGTCAAAAGAAACTAACTTTATTTTTAGAACCACACACGCCAAACAAAACAGCCTCTCAGGAAAAACCCTCAGAGCCTCAACTGCCACCACTGGCTTCCCACAAGCCCCTCTCTCCCACACAAGCTTCTCCCCACCTCCCACAATCCTCCTTCTCTTGAGGCCGATTGGCTGGGTCACGTGGGCGGAGCCAAAAAAGTCCCCCAATGAGCAGCTCCGTGGTCTGAAAGGGCAGGGAAACAGCCCAATGAGCATCACCGCAGAGGAGCCAATCAGCTAGATGTTGCTGGGGCCGCTGTGAGCCAATCATCAGCAGGCAGCTGGAAGTTTGCTGGCAGCTGGAAGTTTGCTGGGGCCCCTTCGGCTGTGGCTCTCAACATCTCCCCCTCTCTGTTTAAACAACAAGCATGTGGCTTAGGGACCGTGCCTGCCTTAGGTTGTCCAATAGTACATATGGTCCTTAGGTTGGTACCATTGCAATTGGATCTTACCCGTCACTGACTACCGGTCCAGTATACAGCCACACATGTGGAGAGGTCTTTGTACCAGCGGGGGGGTGAGGTTCTTTGCCTCACCTCTGTTGGCCCCCAAATTTTAGCTGGACAATCATGACAAGCAGAAGGGAGGAAGATACACCAAGCCAATTGACGGCTCCTTTTGGAAAAATTGTACCACCGATGACATCATCAGCAAAAATACCCCAACACTACCACAAGTCGCTGCACCAACAGATAGTTCACAATGCATACAGGTGAGCTCACAATGTGTCCAGGCAAGTTCTGCAAGCAGTTCAGTGATGGCTATTGTAGAAGCTGTAGATTGGTTTTATCTTTGACTTCACCAGCACTGGGATGAAGATAGGAATTCTGGCAATAATGGCTAAAGAAAAAATTATGTAACATCCAGGTTTATGCAAATAACTAGAGGAGTATGCAAAATGTTCTTTTTCCATGCACTGGGCTCCTTTATTAGATGTTAACTGAAATCAACAGACTGGGTCTGGCCTTTCAGGTATGCACTTACTCGTACATAGCAAACTTAAGGGGAGATAAACTCACATAGGTAAGCTAATTCCATGTGACATGTTCTGTAAGATGCCTGGTTAGCATTTAGCAATGTGTCTAAGGTATTTCTAGTGAATAGACACAGGTCCATTCATATTTTAGTGATTTTACAATAATTCATTTTAGGGATATAGAATAAGTGAATCACTTTTTATTTAGATTGCTTTCTAATTTTGGCTATTATAACCAATGAATAAGCAAGTATTGTTATACACAAATTTTTATGTCTTTGTGGCATTGCCTTTCCATTTGCCCATAGATAGTAGACAAGTGCTTTCTAAAAGCTGTCACCAATGAGCATGTCCTCCATTAGTCTGTGAGAGTACACCTACACTTCATATCATTCTCCATATTTTTTAGACTGTCACTCTGACAGATGAAAAACATGACACTTAATCTTCATTTAAAAATACATTTTATTTTCTACTTGAGAGAATAACCATTCATGTATTTACCTGAAAACTCTACATTTGAAGATTTTATGTTTTGTGATTTTTCTTCCCTCCCCTGCAACTGGCTTTGAGGTGTTCAGTTCCTTGTTTTAGATGGCAATCCATTGTTATATAAATATATATAAAATAATATACATTAATATATTAATAATATTACATATAATATTAATGTGGTCAATTGCATCAATCTTTTGCTTTAATTCTGTGTTGTTTAAAAATTCCATCACTCTCTTTTAAAGATATTTGCCTATTTTCTATTGAAATCTTGATTTTTTAAAATGTGCAGATGTTTGATTGATTTGTAACCCATTTTGACATGGTATGATAGAGGGCTTTTAAAATTTACTTTGTATAATTACAACATTTTAAAATATGCTTACTCATGTATATGCCAAGTTCCAATGTATATGTATTTTTCTGGTTCTTGTCCCCCATTTTTGTTGATGCTGGTAATATGTGTTTCTAGCCTACTTGTGAACTATTAATACAATACTTTAGTTACTGTCAAACATTAAAATAACTCTTAATTTTTATTAGAATATATGACCTTCATCTACTTCAGTTATGGCCAGAAAGAAGAAAGAAAGTCTGTCCAAGGAACTTTGCAACCAAGAAGGTAGCCTTCACAAAGCCTACTCAGGCAGATTTTATTTAGTCCTATGGACAACTAACTTGTCTTTTTACAATGGAATTGTTTATTGTGGACCCTCTATGCCTTCTCCATCATTGTGCATTAGAGAGGGAAGATAACATTTTGTTTTTATCCATAGGTCATTGACCCATGGGAGCGTCAAACCAACCTGATAGAGAGGAATGAGAATCATGTGGAAATTCAGGACTTTCAACAAGATTCAATGGCTGGATAAACATCTGAGTTATCTTCTTGAATTGGTGAATAAAATGAATATTTCATGATGAGAAGGGTAAAATGTGTCAGATAAAATGCCCTGCATTCATCAATGCCTCTTTCTGACTTTCCCTGGGTGCAGAGCTACATTGCATTTCTCATCCATCTTTGACATTTGTTGTGACTTTCTCTTCCATATATCTATTCTATTAGTTGTTAAATTAATTTTTTAGAGGCTGCAGTTATCCTTAGAGCTTCTTGTCAATGTCAAAACTATATTGATAACCATGCGTTACTGATAAGCTCCCATAGAAACAAGGTGACAATTCCAATATGATTTGAATACATCTCTTCCTCCTAAGAAAGGGAGAACACATCCTTAAAGTACAAGTAAGTTCCATAGCTCTATTACCTAGAACTATTTCAAGTTATTTACCTTTGCCATAGGTACTCTCCACTTACTAAGATTCATTCCTCAATTTGTCAAGGAGATATATATATATATATATATATATATATATATATATATATATATATATATATTCCTTTTAGTTATATATATATATTCCTTTTAGTTAAAGTTTTTATGGTGTTAAGATATTTTAGTTCCAAATCCTTCATTTTTATGAGTTCTTCTTGAAAATCTAGTGTTTTAGATGAGAAACTGGACGTTGTTCTGATTCTTAAAAGGGTGTTGGCTATTGTGGATCTAGCCTCATATCTTTTACTTTGTGTCCATTATCCCTAATTGCACTGGCTGTATCATCAGCTGCATGTTGAGGGCTGTGGGTAGAACTCAGCGCGCTTCAGGCTCTGGGTTTGATCCCCAGCACCACAAAAAGAGAGAAATGAACTGTATGTTGAAATAAGTTTTTAGGTTCATCCCCTAAGTCACTGAAATAATCTTTACCCAACGTTGTAATGTTGTTTTCCTGCTTATTTTCAGCATGTGGACTTACTATGTTTCCTAGGCTTGCCCAGAACTCCTGGGCTCGCTCCAATGAACCTCCCACTTCAGCCTTCTAAGTATGTTGTTGTAACTGTTAATTTTATTTATTTACTTAATTATTTTGGTACTGAGGATTGGATCCAGGGGGATTGGATTGGATCTCACAGAGTTGTGGAGGCTGGCCCTGAACTTGAGATCTTCCTGTCCAAGCCTCCCAAGCAGCTGAAATGACAGGTGTGCATCATTGCTTCCAGCTGTAACTTTTAATTTTAGTAATTATGTTAGTCAGCTTTTGTTGGCTGTGACTAAAATATCTGACAACAACAAAAAAAAACACTTAAAGGAAGAAGGATTTATTTTGGCTCACAGTTAATAATCCATGGTTGACTGGCTCCGTTGCCTGGGGCTTTAGATGAAGTCGAGCATCCTGGCAAAAAGGCATGGCAGAGGAATGAAGCTTAGCTCGTGGCAACTAGAAAAGGGGGGGCAGGGATGAATGGGCTGTAGAGAAGATAAAATCCCTCCAGGTCACCCCTCTAGTGACCTTCTTCCTCCAATGGCCCCACCTCCCAGTAGGCCATCAATGAATTAATCCTTCAATGTGGTCAGAGCCCTCCCCATCCCATCACTTCCCGAAAGCCTGACCTGTGAACACTTGAGCCTTTGGGGACGTGCCAGATCCACACCATAGCAGTAATCATGTTTTTATTTTCTCATTTCCAGAACAACATTTTTTTCATATGAAAATATGAATACAAAAATAAATACAAAATATATAAAATCCTTCTGTTGTCAATACTAATCCTGATTCTCCTGATGTTAATTCTTCTTATACATATTTTGCTTTTCTCCTTTGATCTCTCCCTTTTATTGTACTAGGGTTTTTTTTTTTTTTTTTTTTTTAGTTATTTCTTTTCTCTGGTGTTGGTAAATTTTTTGTTTGTTGTTTGTTTTTTAGCTTGCTCACTTGCACATGTTAAAGAGCTTTTAGGTTAATCTGTGTCTGTTGTACATGGGAGTTTCTTCAGTACGTGTCACTGTTATTATTGTCATAACAATGA
This sequence comes from Marmota monax, assembly GCF_021218885.2. NCBI lineage: Eukaryota > Metazoa > Chordata > Mammalia > Rodentia > Sciuridae > Marmota > Marmota monax. The sequence continues at coordinate 4,376,921 of NW_026692881.1, forward strand.
GTGCTGAGGTCCCCGTGGCCAGCGGGCAGGACTGGATGAGCAGGCAGGGTTTACCTTAGAGGCACATATGGAGCTGTCTTGGACAGCATGGTGGCCTGTCCTCCACTGCAAGAGCCCAAAGTCACCCCATTATGGGCTCCACAGGCAGAATTCCCATGGTGTAGAGAGAAGTCCTTGAGACTTTACCCAGTTGAAAAATGTAACAGACAGCAGGCCTGAAGGCAGGGGGTTGCCGCAAATCTTCTGAAATCCTTTAATTAATTATACAGAAAAAAACCCACACTGTGCTCTTGCTTTCCATGATCTTGTTTCAGAATGATTCTTTTGGGCAAACTTAATTTGCAGAGTTTCCCTCTTGTGTTTCCCTAGGTTTCAAGGTTCCTCGGCTATATTAGGTTTGGGGATCGATATTATTCCATTAGCTTAATATCTTCCAGAAATACTCTCTTTGCTCTTGATGCCATTCTTCTTAGAGTTTTCATGTCACTACTTTTTTTTTCCTTCTGTTTCGGGGTAATTTTGTCATTCTCATGAGATTTTTGAGCAAAAACAAAGATATTTGTGCTTGATAAATCATCTTGAATTAGAACTGAGATTCTCTCTCTCTCTCTTTTTTTTTTCCTTCAATTTTTTAAATTCAGAAAGTTTACTATCATCAGCCAGGGTGGAACCTCTTAATGGTAAGATTTTTGATATGAAGTCTCAATCTTTAAACCAATGGGATTTCTTCATTTTTAATTCTTCTGTTCTACAGTTTCTTTCTTGAATGTCTTTACATAAATATGCATAAATATTACTTTTATAAACTTTATCCTTGAAGGGATATTTGCGTCTGCATCCTACCTGAAACCATTTGTTTCCCACATTTCCCAACCTGTTCTCCTCATCTTCACTGATTTTTATACTTTACAATATTTTCTGATTGTGCATTATTTTCTTTTCACACACTTAAATTCATAACTTGATAAATACATGGAGAAGAATATATCTTGAAGGTTTTTGTATATTTAGAATAAATTTAATTTTAAAGTTAACATTTGATCTCATTCTTGTCTTTTAATAATCATGATGTATTTTTTTTTTCTGTTTTCGAAAGAAGGATTTCTATTCTTGTCTACTGTTGGGAATGAAGGTAGACTTGGTTAGAGACCAGGCAGAACTTTTTTCTCATTTAAGACTCGATAAATGAGAGAGGTATCTCTGATATTTGCTGGACAGGGAACCATAGTGGTCTGAGGATCTAAGAACGATCAAAAGATGTCTTGATCTGTTTTGTGTTGCTATAACAAAATGCCTGATGCTAGACAAACTAGAAAAAAAAAGAGATTTATTTAGCTCACAGTTTTAGAGGCTAAAATTCACAACAGAGCAGCTACATCTGATGAGATCTCATGCTAAGTCATAACATGAGAGAGAGCATCACATGGGGGGACTCACTATGTGACAGATCACATAGTGAGAGAGGAAGCAAGGGAATAAACTGAGAAACCTGAACTCACTTTCAACAATCTGCTCTTGTGCTAACCTCATCCCACCAGAGTTAAGAACTCTTAAAAGACACAATTGATCCATCTTAAATATCCAATCACTTCTCCTAACGGCTCTATCACCTCAATAGGGTACCATTGGGAATTAAGCCTCAATGTGAATTTTAATGGAGACAAACAACATTCAAGCCATAGCAAGAGGCAACTGCACACCTCACAGTTGAGGAGCTTTGCCTGTCTGATGAAAGCATTCTGGGCCCTTTTCCTTTCTCTTTTTTCTTTGGGGTGGTGTTGGGGCAGGTGAGAGCTTAAGAATACCTGTAGTAAAGTTCCTGTTTTGTAAGGAGGCAGGTCCTCCGTCCTTAGGTGCCAGTAGGTGGAGAGCCTCCTCCTTTCTTTCCTGTGATGTCCACAAGAAGAGCTCTCCAGGTCTGCATCTGGCTCTGCCAATTAGGTCCTGGCTGAAGGTTCCCTTGGGCTCTGCTCCATCTGGGCCTTGATGTTGGGCGTTTGCTGGAGACCTTCCACTCACTCCCAAGCACTGGAGCTCTGTAAGAGTCCCTCGGCTTGCTGTTTTATCCAGCGCTCTGCTCTAGCACACAGTCTTAGAGATTTTGTTTTGCCTTGGGGTGCCCTGCCACCTTAGTTTGCAGTGCTGACGTCTGTTTCTCCCAGCTTTTTATTTCATCATTCATTTGAGTGGGGTTGTTCAAGGGACAAGTTAAGCGTGCGATTCCAAATTGCCCTTTGAACTGAAAGTCCTAGTGATTCTATGTTTAGCCACGCTGGTTCTGCTCCCTGCTGTTCTCTAACATGGATTTTAATGCACTTTCTGCTGTTGGGTTGCCTTGAAAAACCCTTCTCTGAGCATCCATCTCCTTGTAAATCTCACCATCTTCATTCCTGATGTCATTTTATTGAATTTCTATCTCTGTCTTTTATTTTTCTAAGAGCTTTTTACTCCTGTTTCACTAAGGATATGTCTTCTGTTTTATTGAAAATGCCAAACTCTTTTTGATGTTTTATTCTCATCCTACTGTTGACAATTCCCACATAATTCCCAGAGTTTTACTCCTCCTCTGAGTCTTTGGGCTGTGATTTTTTTTCATTGTAGTCTATACTGTGTGCTCCCTACTGTGGTTTTTCTCTCTTGCTTCACTGTTAGGCCACCATATAATTTGATCATTCAAAATGAGACAATTTTAAGAGAGTAAAAGATACCGAAATAATAAAACTACATAATTTAAAAAATATTTATCAACACAGATTAGTTTCAATATATTAGAACACAAGACAAATTTGATGCAAAAATCATAAACATAATATTAGCAAATCAAATTTTATGAGAGATTAAAAAGATAATTTGTCACAAAGAGGGAATGTTTATCTGGATCTATAATACTTTAATGACTGAAAGACAGTCAATATTATTTATACATTTATAAAAAGAAAGGATGAAATCACGTGAACATTGTTATATATGTACAAAAAGCATTTGTTCACATTCCTTATCTGTTCATGTTAAGAAAAATGGCAAACTTAAATAAAATATCTCTAAAATGTCTACCACAGAAAACATATTTCCTTTTGAAATATTGGTATTTATTTCCATCTGAAGTAAAAAGTGAGACCAAACTGCCTGATCTCATTTGATGTGCACTGGAAGTCCAGGCAAGTGCAATCAAGACAAAGTGCTGTTTTAGTAGTGGATCCTAGTGGTCTCCTAGAAAGCTTTGCTTCTTGTAATGCAGAGAGGAAAAAAGTACTGTGGTCACAAATTTGAAAGCAAATGCTGGTCAAAAAAGAAATTGTACAAGTTATAGGTTCATTTCCAACTTTTATAAAAGATGGAGTTTCCACGTCTTTTTAAAAAATGAAATGTGCCCTTACATTTTTTAGGTCTCTTCAAGACAAACAAACAAAAGGCATTAACAAATGATAAAATAGATTTAGATTTACAATATATAATAAAGACACAGTAGCATGAGTGCTTTGCACTCCTTTTGCTCTGACACGATTGCTCAGTCTCTGTTTTTCTTGTTTTTTTGTTTTTTCATGCATGTCTAATCTATCCCACATTTCCTTCTTACTCTTCTGACTGGCAGCCCAACATTTTATGTGTCTGATGTGTCTGATAGATGGCCAAAGGGGTCACCAAGGACTGGGAAACTAAGTCCTAGCTAGCGCAGCAGTGTTGAACACCTGAGCCCAAAAGGAATTAGCAGAAACCAGTGGGCCCTCTCTCAGCCCTTTATCAACAAGCTCCCCTTGTGCAGTTACTAAGGGGAGGGTTTAGTTAAACTGAACCTGGGGAGGGTTAGAAAAGGAGGGATGTTTTCTTACTGGTCATGCTACAGATTTAACTTTAGTGGGTAAATTACCTCTCTTTGTTAGGTTTGTATTTGTGTTTATATGTGGTTGCTCTAGGGATTATAAATAAACTTTAGTATTTCAAATTCTGCCTGGAATTTATATAGTGCTACTTCATGCAAAATATAGAAACTTTGCACCCATATAAGCTCGTTAACCCTTTCACCTTCCTGTTATGTTTTAGTTATCATAAGTAATACATCTACTTGCCTTAAAAGGTAAGACAATTTATAGATTTTGCATTAAATATTATACACACTTTCCAAGAAATTAGGAGAAAAGAATAGCCTTTTCATTTTCCATTTGAATGCTCTTCATTTATTTATGAAGGATACAAGTTTCCCTCTAATATCATTTCTCTTCAGGCAGAAAAATTTCCTTTAACATTGCTTTTGCTACAAGGCCTAATGGCAGTAAATTCCGTTTGTTTTCCTTTCTTTAATAATGTCCTCATTTTACCCTCTTTTATTAAATGTCATAGTTACTTATGGAATTCTGAGTTGACAGATCTTTTTTTCCTTCTGTTTATTTTGCATCTTGCTATATCTTAGAGGTCGTTCAGTATTGTTCAACTTATTTTTAATTGGCAACAATTATATACAGTTATGCTGCATATCATGATGTTTTGAAATATGTATATATTGTAGAGTGATCATGTTGATCTAATTAACATATGTATTTCCTCACATGCTCATCATTTTTTTTCTTTTTGTGGTGAGAGCACCTAAAATCTACTCTGAGTGATCTTCAAGCTTAGACTATATTGTTATTAACTATAGTCACCATGTTATGCAGTAGATCTCTCCAACTTACCCTCCTGTCTAACTAGAATTTTGCATCCTTTGACCAACATCTCTCAAAACCCCCTTAGCCCCCAAATGATTATTGATAGTGAAACAGTGATATTTTCTATAAAATATTTTCTATAAAATGTTATTCCAGTATATTCTGATTACCATAGTTTCTAATCAGAAGTCCATAGTTTTTCCCTGTGTGTGTCACAATGTGTCAATTGTCTCTGGTTGTTCTTTTAAATGTTTTCTCTCTTTATTGGGCTTTTTAGGTTTAATTATTATGTACATAGGTATGTTTTTCCTCAAATGTATGTTTAAGTTGGATTATTTTAACCCACATTTTTTAAACAAATTTGGGAAAATTTTTAATATAAATTTCCCCCACCTTTTCTCTTTCCCTCTCTTCTGGGATTCCAATTTTCCAGACTTTTGAAATTTTCCCTAAGACCCTCAGACTCTATTTAACCTATTTTTTTTCTTTTTCTTTCTTTTCTTTAGATTGTATGATTTCCATGGAACTTTTTATTCACTGATTTCTTCTTTTCCAATGCTACACTGTTATTTAACCCATTTGTTTAGACATTCACCTCAGGTATTATATTTTGTAGTCTAAGCTGTTGAATTTGTTATTTTTATATTATCTATTTTTTTCTGAGATTTACTATCACTGCATTTACTATGAGTATGTTATCAATGTGTTTTAGGGTACATACCTATAATACGCACCTGACACATTAAAATCCTTGTCTGATATTTCTAGCTTCTGTATCACCTCAAGGTTGGCATCTACTGCTCATCTTTTTCCTTATTCTTCATGTGTGAAGTGGTTTTTGATTGTATCCTGGACATTTTGAATGTTATGTGGTCTGGATTCTTTTATTTCTCCAGAGAGTATTGATTTTATTTAAGAAGGCAATTAACTTGTTACCTTCAAATCCAACTGATCACACCTGTGGTGAATGGTGGTCCAAATGTCAACTCATCTCTTTGAACTTGGGTTCCAGCTGCTTTTGCTTTTCTTTCTAATGCATGGTTTAGGAGTGAGTCACAGACTTTTACAAAGTTTATGCACACTACTAGGAATTTTATTATTTTACTTCTCTTTTATTGTCTTATTTCTAGAGTTTTTCCCTCATTGTCTGATATCTTGGTGGTTTGAGATTTTTTTTCACTGAGCAGGAAAGCTAGTAGGTTTTCCTCCAAGTTTTAGCTGCTTGATGCTATGCTGATAACTGTGCCTGTGGCAATCTTTGTGAAGAAATTGCAAATGTGAAAGTGTGTGTGTGTGTGTGTGTATTTCATAAGGCAATAGAGGAGCTCATCTGCTACAAATTTTCTGTAGCAGTCTCAAGAGCCCTCAACATTGGCATTTTGGGTTTTTTATTTTCTTTTGTCTTTAAGATAATTCAGAGTTTATAGCTATTATTCTGGAGGGGATCTATTTATTAGATACTGAATGCCAACCCCAGAGTTTTCAAATTATACTAGAAATTCCCACAGTTACCATGACACAAATATGATGACACCGAATTTCTCGCTAATTCAAGAGGTGGCTCTGATTTGGGGTTTACTGATTTAAGATTACTTAGAAAAAATCACTTTTATACTTTTATTTTACATACGGTTATGCAAATTTCCATGTAACAGGATATTAAAATTCAAGTTTTCATCAAAGCACCAAAGTACTAATGTACTACTGATAAGACCCAAATGCAGGATTTCACAATACTTGACTCATAACTGATTTCCCGTCCCATGATCATTTTGTGTCAGAAAATCCTGACACAAATCTACATCATAAAAGTTGAGAGAACGAAGACAAGAGTTAAAATTTCAGGGCTGGGGTTATGGCTCAGTGGTAGAGTGTCTGCTTAGCATGTGTGTGACACTAGTTTCGATTCTCAGCACCACATATAAATAAACAAAGTAAAGGTACATTGACAACTAAAAAAAAAAAACATTAAAGAAAAGTTAAGATTTCAGAATGAAATTTCTTTGATAAGAACTGATGTGATACCTGATGTACATGGTTTCCAACACTGGGGATGGATGTGAAAGGATGATACTTCCTTCAAGGGTAGAGACAGGGATTCCACAAGAATTTTACGGAGAACTCAGAGGTGACTGCATACTGGAAAGGGTTTTGAATCCTATGCAGATATGTGGCGGGGGTGGGGGTGGGGGGGTGGGAGTGTAGGGTAGGGGGGGTAGGGCAGGAATAATAGGAGGACATCCTGCTTTACTGCTAGGGAAGAAAACAAGTTGCTGCTATTACTTCCAGGAAACAACTTAATTCCCCTCTGTTGACAGATCAAAGAGGAATAAGCTCTTTCTGAGAACCAGATGCGTACTCTGCAGTGGAGAAAGTCAACCTGGTGCTATTATGTGACCCTCCCTTTTTGAGAACATTATAAATATGGATGGTGGAACTACAATAGTAAGAACAAATGTAGACCTCAAAATGCAGAACAGGAGGCAAGTGGATAGTTGGAGTCATGCAGAAAACTGCATGTGACATGCCCTAGCAGGATGGCTCCAAAAGTTCTACAAAAGTACCCAAGACAATCACATTTGCTGGGACCAGAGACCTTAAAGACATTGGTGGCAGTTCTAGTTCTGGGAAAAAAAAAAAGTTCTTGTCATTCTTGCCTCTTTTTCCTTCCAAGAATGACCAATAATGAGAGAAGAACCATGGATTCTTCTATGCAAGCAGACAATGTTATTTTTGGAGATCATTAAAAGTTTTGGAACTTGACATTCTCATGTCTGAATTGAAAATATGTTTGCAAAGTAAAGAAAGAAGAGACATTATTGTTATTTAAAAATGAAACAATCAGATATGAGACCTAACCAATTTTAAGATATAAGAGTGAAAAACAAAGTCATTTTAAAATTACCTACTACTATAATTTGTGCTTGTACAATGTGTTGGTGTTATAAAGAGAAAAGTGAGCAATTTTTTTTTTAAGGATCCTGAAAGGCAATGGAAAGGTGTGACATTTACAATGGGCCTTAACAAAGTTGAATAATAAAGAAAGAAAACAGTATTGAGAAAAGACATGGACCTTTGAAATTGCACAGTATGTTATAGGCAATAAGGAGAATTATAGAATACATTAACAGTAGGGGTTGGATGAGGAGAAAGGTGAATTTGCAAAAGTAGCCTGAAGCCATCAGGTTAAAAGTACTGTGTACCAGGTGGAATTGCAACAAAATAATGAAGCTATCAAATTCCTAACATCAGGACTGTTGTGAAAAGATTTGTATTTTAGAAAAGTGATCTTGTCAGCACACTGGAGAAAAAGACAGACAAAGAGTAGAGGCAGAGGCATGTTTGCAAGCAGTGGCACCCCAGTTGAGGAGTGATCTGAACAGGGACAAGGAAAGAGGGAGTGGGAGGTGAAATTCCTAGTCTTGGGGCCAGAAAATGTGGACAGCACAGAAGGAGTGGCTGAGAGCCACACTCAGATTGTCTCCTGAGTCTTCTTGGCTCGGGAGTTTCCTAAAACAAAATTTAGAAAATGGAGGAACCTTGGAGAGATGGAAATTGAAGCTGATTTTTAAGATGCTAGTGTCAATTCATCCATAAGATATCCACATGCAGGTGTCAGGAGGTGATCAGAGATTTCCATAGCCAAGTGTTATGAAAAAAACACGCTATTGGTAAGTTCAGTTTCAGGTATGGGCAAAGAGAGAGACCTGAAAACTAATGTAAATAGAAAAAAAAAAGGAAAGAGATTTGATAAATAAGGGAAAGAGTGGTATGAGAGAGAGAGGAGAATAACCCTGTAGGCATCTAGTAAAAAAGGAGACATTTCAAAAACCATGGGGTTTACCCCAGGATCAAATTATGCAGATAAAACAAACAGGATGAGACCTCAGAGATGTCTATATTTTATTATTAGTCAGTCATACATGACCTTTGTCTGAGATGTTAATGGAATGAGGTTTAGGAGTCAGGTTGTTAACAAAGAATGAATGAAAGGTGACAAATTAAAAGCAGCAGATACTGGCTCAGCTACTATTGGGAATGGGCAGAAGCAGCAGATACTGGCTCACACTATTGGGAATGGGAAGAAGAGAACTTGATGATTAAATAGGTTCTTTCTAGTTTTAGTAGAAAGAAGAATTGAGAGAATGTGAAACAGCAGAGATAATATGAATTATAAACTGTAAGAGAAGACATACAGAGTAAAAATTAGTTCAGTGATGCCCTCTGCAACTTCTGCAATGATTAAGAGCAGCACTGATGGGTAACAGCCTCTAATATGTTCTTACAAAGTGTGTTTCCTTGTCTTTGTACCCTTTGGCCAACTTTAATTAATTTAGATCTAGAGATAATACTTGACAATTGTGTAAGAAAAATTGGAGAGACAAAGCAAAATGCAAATAATCATGCTTCAGATGATCTGGGGCAAAGTGATAAACGCTTTCTCTTAGACTTCTCTGCTATTTTATTTCTAAATTATTTTCTTGTATATCTCTTAAAGACAGAGGGTTATTAGCTGACCAATCATGGGGCACTGATGGTCTTCTTTTTTGTCATTTATGGTTACTCTAATTTACACTTGGTTTTCTATTGATTTATATTGCACCAGAGAAAGGATAGTGGATTGGAGACCAAATGGATCTGAGCTTGAATATTGGTTTTATTGCTTCTTGGACATGTGAACTTGACTAAGAATCTTCTCTGAGGTTCCATTTCCTCAGCTATAATGTGGGCATAACACCATCTCTCTTTTGGGGTTTAGTGATGGCTCATATTAGGCAGCTATCACTGTGCTTTTACAGACTGTAGATGTTCGCAAATGGGTTAGAATAATCCAGTTTTCCCAAAGGGTATTCTACAATACACTTGTCTGATAACATTTCCTAGGGGAACAAATCACATACTTACTATTGTATTAAAGGTTATTGTGATGGGTGCAGTGGCGCACGCCTGTAATCCCTATGGCTCTGGAGGCTGAGACAGGAGGATTGTGAGTTCAAAGCCAACCTCAGCAATGGCGAGGTGCTCAGAAACTCAGGGGGACCCTGTCTCTAAATAAAATACAAAATAGGGTTGGGGATGTGGCTCAGTGGCCAAGTGCCCCCTGAGCTCAATCCCTAGTACCAAAAAAAAAAAAGTTATGGTATATAAGGGGGTGATAGAGACATCTATTTGACTTTGTAGTGAAAGTTTCAAAATTTGAATCCTGTGCTTAGGTGTGAATAAAAAGAGTACTTTTAAATGACTAATTTAGTATTCATTCCTTGTTTTATTCTCATGTTCTTCTTCTAGGTAATATCTCTGTCTCACTCTCTCTCTCTCCCTCCCTCCCTCTCTCCGTCCCTCCCTCCATGTGTGTGTGTGTGTGTGTGTGTGTGTGTGTGTGTGTGTGTGTGTGTAGGAGATATTGGTGATAAATCTTGTTATCTAAAGTTATCTCATTTCCTTCCATTTAAAAAGTCATTATTTCGAGTCATCTCAGTGTTGCTTGATAAACTAATAAATACTAAATCAAATTCAAATTTCAAATGTCTTACTAGTACAGATTTTTCCCTTTGCTGAAGATGCCCTTAGGTCCTCAGGGTAGGTTGAGATAGGACTTCTGCTTCACATGAGGGCTTCTGGGCCACCCTCCAGATTCATGAGACTACTGTGATGGTGACCACTGCCTTGCATGGACACTTGGCACCTAGCTGGTGTCGGCAGGTCAAACTCATGGCTATGAAAATCTCTACCTATTTTTATATCATAGTTCCCTGTCAGTTCCATTACTAACCTGTCCTTACCATGGATATTGGTGGTCTTTTAGAATTCTTGCATTTAGGTCCAATCTTCCAACTATGACATGCTCACTTGCCATTGAAGATTCTTTCTCTTCTCTCACTGACCCTAGGTAAGACAGACGGATCTTAATTCTCAGCCACCTTCTGCCTGCATCCTGAAAGCTCACAGAACTTTAGATTTCCTCCACACCACATAGGAGGAGAGAGAGAGAGAGAGAGAGAGAGAGAGAGAGAGAGAGAGAGAGAGAAGTGCTAAGGCTTTCCCAAGTCATTTTCAGTACTTGTAGTGAGGAGAATCTCTTCTAGATGTTCCAAATGTCTTCTCCTTTCAATCTCCTTAGGGTTTCAACCATTTTTTCACTCTCTTTTAGATTTTTGCAGCTAAGATTTTTGTATCTGATCTCTTAGCCTCTATGTCTTTCAGAACCAGAACTTCTCCCCGGTTCCCTTCTGATGGGAAATGACAACATCTCTGGGCCATCTCCTCCTTCTTCCCTCCGGTGGAAATTCTATGTTCCAGAATGGGAAACACTTTTTATTTAAAGCAATAAAAAAACTTTTTATTCAATTGGCAGAAAGCCATTTCTTTATGATTTAAGAAACTGGGTATTTTATAGTTTTGATATTTTTACATTTACTTAACTCAGTTATACCAAAATAAATTTGTTTTTAATAACCCTCCCTCCAATTTGTATATCACTTATTAAGACATTGGCTATGGTCTATCCATTCTGAACCCATCACAAGCATTTTTGTGGTGTTGAGAATGGGCTTCTGTAAATCTAATTTCTGTTTTTTACAACTGCTCCCTCTTAGCATCTTCAAGCAGAGACACTAGAGGGAGACACACTGCTGAAGGAGGGACAAAAGGGATGTTTGTCTGCTTTCTCTTCCTGTGAGCAGCACCCCAGCACCGTTTCTTTACCCTTTCTGAGTCACTTCTTTTTGGAAGCAGCAGTTGATAATTTTTTCCAACATTTGCAGTGCCAACTTTATTCCATCTCTCAGAGACACTAGCACCAACCAGACGCTCCATCCTTAGAGAATTGAGCCCAAGTCCATGGGACCCTCCTTTGAACACAGACACCAGCACTTGAAGTCTGAGTTTCAACTCTGCAGGGCTGCCTCTCTGATGCTTCTAAATTTAAATCATTCCAATCTTTTCCCTCTTCCCACCCCCCAGTTCTATAGTCAGAGCTACTTCCTGCATGCACTACCTCCAAGATTCATAGTTAAAAACTTTATACCTCCTCTACAAGTCTGCATAGTAAAAATTCTCTGTTAAAATTACTAGCATAGCTGAGCACACTGGCACATGCCTGTTATCCCAGCAGCTTGGGAGACTGAGACAGGAGGATTGCAAGTTCAAAACTAGCCTCTGCAACTTAATGAGACCCTATAGCAACTTAGAGAGAAACTGTCTCTAAAAATATTAAAAGGGCTGTGAATGTGGCTCAGAGGTTAAGTGCTCCTAGGTTCAGTCCTGTACAAAAAAAAAAAAAAAAAAGATTGCTAAAGTATAATTTTAATGTCCTTAATGGATCCAAATGGACCCAAACTCCACTAAAAGGAGTATTATTTGAAAGCCACAGTGCAGTACGCTAACCTAACTAACTGTTTGCTGGAGCAGTGACTGTGGTCATGGATGTCTATGTGAATGCTGCTCATCATGCATGTTAGGTACATACACCTGTGCCTAGCAGGTTGCTCTCTAGACCAGAGGGATAGGGAGCAGAGAATCACTGAGGATTCACCCACCTATAGAGGAAAAAAGAGGTGTTAGGGCTAAAACAAGATATACCCAATATACTTTTTATAAAATCTAGTACTCACAGCCAACCAAAACCATCTTGGATCTTATTACAAACACAGAATCCCAGAGTTCCAAATTAAACTCTGCTTTTAACTTTGGTGATTTTGATCCACATTAAAGTTTAGCCAAAAGTTTACTAGAAATGTACAGTGCAGGTACGAAACAATTGCTATATGATGGCAAAATGACACACTGAGTCTACATTCATTTTCAACTCTGACTGCTCACGGGTTTTTTTCGCTGGCTGTTCTCTTGTAGAAATAACCCTCATTATACAACAGTTATAAAAATTAGAGAAGGTGGATAGGGAAAGCTTGGGAGTTCTAGTCTTCCCAGGTGAAATATAGACAAGGTAGGGGCAGCAAGAATGGTAGGAAGAACACAAATAGTCTTTTAGGTGTTGCAATTCATTTTGTAAAAGAAAGAGAGAAAACAGTGATTATGGATTATGACATGTTCTCCATGGTCTGTATGTTCATTCTCTTACTGGAAGAATTAGATGATGGCAACAGAATGTGATTATATTTCAGGCTAGCAAAGTTACCTGTGAACAGAACAGGGTCAAAAGATAACTGTATTTTATCTCTCTGTATCTCAAAGAAGACTTATCTATCAGGATCCAAATGGGTATGTGCTGTGGAGGACTGTCCACATAACTGGTGCACGGGTGGTGAGCAATCACTGAAGGTGAGTCACCATTTACTGGGCGAATGTGTCCCTAGGAAAAGATTTAGTGATGGAACTTTTTGTAAAGAGAATATTAAGACTCTATTATTTGGGGGTTGGGCAGGGGCAGAAGGGTCATTTAAAAACATTGAACTCACTTATGTTTTCATGAGATGGGAGACCTTGACTGGCCTCTTTTTTTTTTAAGAGTGCCTACAGACCTGGGAGGGTCAGTGGAGACTAGTGAATAATTAGACACAGAGTCTCTCTTCTGAAATCTTTTTCTGAAATCCTTCAGAGGCACAAAGCTATAGTTAAAGAGCTGAGGGAATGGGAATCTGGACACATGCCAAATATTTCACAATCTTGCTGTATGCAACTTTGTGGTCTGTAAGAAAAATCTGCAACACAACAGATGTGGAGGACTCAGAGGAAAGACATGTCTTTGACAGTTACCAGGAAAATAGATCAGGTATAAAAAATATCTGATTTGTGTTCTCAAAGATAGAAAGCAACCATGAAATGAGAAAATGATATAGAAGGAAAGAACAGGTGAGATTAAAAAAAAAAAAAAGCAAGACTCTCAAGACAAAAAATCACATAAGCTAAAATTCCTAAAAGTTAGCTACAAAACAAAAGAATGACAAGAACAGAAAATAGACACAAAATCATATTCAAAGTCGACATGGGGCTCCAAAATAATAAAAGTGATGGTGCATAAAACTGAATTAGTGCTGAAGAAAATGTTTGAGAAATTATTCCTAAAATAGGAAAATACTGAAAATGGTGGGAGATGGGCAAAGATTTATAGGAAGGTGGCAGATAGAGACAGAGGAGGAAAAGAGCAAAAAAGAGCATATGGAAAGGCAAGCAATGGGAAACTAGTTACAAATCATAATCATTCTTATAAAAAACCTTCTCCCTATACACAATGAACCACAATAAAACTTGGAAAAAAAAGGATTATAATAGATAAGAATTTTTGAGCTTAAAAAAACACCCCAGTCTAAAAGAAGCATCAGAAATCAATAGGGACAAGGTTGATTGTTTAATGCCTGGTGCTTGAGTAACTGGGAATATATTTATCCTTACCTCATGCAATACTTTCGAAAAATTATAAATTTGAATGTAAAAAACCCCCAAAAAACAAAAATAAATAATATAGTGAAATAGAAGTAAATTCATTTCATTTATTATGAAGTATAATTTTCTAATTTTAGAAGCAATGAAAGAAATCTCAATACAATTTCAAAATAGCTAGAAGAAAGGATTTTGAATATGCTCACCAAAAAGAAGTGATACAATTTTAAGGTGGTTGATATGCTAATGAATCTGATTTGTTCATTATACAATTTATACATAAATTGAAACCACATTTTATCCGATAAATTTGTATATTTATTATGCCAATTGAAAATAACTCAGAAATTTTAAAAACAAATAAATTGGCAAGGTAAGGGAAAAAATTAAAGTGTAACACAGTCAGAATTGGTCCAATCTTTTTGTTTGGTTTTGCAGTGCTGGGTATAGAACCTAGGACCTTACACATTCTAGGCAAGGGTTCTACCACTGAGCTGCATCTCCAGCCTGGGTCCAATCTTAAAATGGCAAAACCAAAAACCAATATTGGATGTTTCAATAATATGACAATGAGATCTCAAGCTTTTCTTTCTTTCTTTCTTTTTTCTTTTTTTTTAGTGCTGGGGGATTGAATACAGGATTTCACCCGTGGTTCACCAGGCAGCTCCACAGTGAATGGGTATCCCAACCCATGAAGCAGAATCATATTGGTCATGCAGTCACATATATACACACCGTAATAATGTCTGTTTCATTCCACTCTCTTTCCTATCCCCATAGTCCCTCCCCTCTCCTCCCATCACTTCCCTCTACCTAATCTAAGGTAATGCTATTCTTCCCTGGTGTCCCCCCCAACCCCCACCTTATTGTGAATTAGCATCTGCATATTAGAGAAAACATTTGGCCTTTGGTTTTGTAGGATTGGCTTATTTCGCTTAGCATGATAGTTTTTTCATTTTTTAAAAAGTAGGCAGTGATTATCTAAACCCACTTCTAGTGGACCCCGGAAACAGGAGTTTGGCTGGATTTTGAAGTGGAAGGTCCCAGGCTCTTTTCACTGCTGCAAGCATCATATCATCCTCATCAGCTAGCTTAGAGGTATGACTTCTGGATGCTTGTGCTCACTGGTGCACTGGCCAGGGCAACTAAAATCAAGGAACAGCCATGCAAGGTTTTCCCTCACTACTAACCTGCCTGGGAAATGCAAGGATGGGAAGTGTACCTAAGTAAAGAACTCAATAGGAGCACATTTTCATAAGTCATAGCAAACATCTAGATAATAGCTGATTATTCAGCTCAAGTATTGATTAAGCACCTACCAAGTGCTAGGATCTAGAAAGATAAAGGCAAAGGAGGAAATTGAGGAATTTTGTGCAAAAATGCAAGTGTAGCTTAGTATTCATAGTGATTGCAATATAGTCTAAGGGTCCCTATAATGGTATGAGGTGGGGGGGTAATAATTGGTGAGTGGGGAGGGGTGACCCCACTCTGATCCCCTCCCCACCTCATTCTGAGTAGCTTTTCTATACTGATCTCCCTGCCTCCTCTGAGAAGTGTGTCTGAGACCCCATGATGAACAACAGGGCTTTCTCACTGCTATTGAAACACCTACCTAGATACCATTTGGCTTTTCAGGGTCTTGATAAGTTTGTCATGTAATGTCTTATTCAACCGGAGACACAGACTCCAATTTCAATTACTTTTTCTGAGAAAGACTTATAGGATCCAATTCTGGAGAAATGCTGAAAGTGGTTTTCATAGAATCCCAAATACCTTATCCTTCTTCTAACTCCCACGCTGAAGTCCCTAGTAGAAAGCTCAGCGTGGGTGGAATCTATAAATCATTCAGGGAAAAGCAGCATCAAGGCATTTGGGAGACACCGGCATGACAAGAGCAGCTCATCTTGTCACGGCTGGTCCATCTTATTAAATGGCCATAAAAATATATGGTGGGAATCAAACAGGAATAAGAACTGGTCCACATGGTCCATGTGCCCTCACTTTCATGCCACTATCCTGAGTTCCATTTTTGCTTTTCTTCAGGTAATTGTCTTTTCTATGAATTTTCAGCAGGATGTTTGTGTAAGCCCTTCCTGTGCAGCCTATCTCACCAATGGGTGAAACATTTTGAAGTTAATTTCAACAAAGGAAGCATTTAGTGCTTTCAGCCTTGTCATGGTCAATTACATTTGAATTAAAACTGTAGAGTAAAATGTGCAAAGGAGCAGCCCTCAGTTAATGCACACAGTATGGCATTTCGTGCTTCAGAAGTCTTGCACACAAACACACTATACTGGGCAAAATGGTTCCCTTAGTAACTATTTGAAGACTTTGGAGCCACATTTGGATAGAGAGAAGTCACTTGATCTCCAATATTGAATGTTAGACAACTAATTTCCATATTGCCATGCAAACTCATTTAGGCAGGAAAAAAAAAAAAAAAAAACCCTCTCTGGTGTTGAGGAATGCAAGCAGTTGTGTCCTTGTCCTGTGTTTCTGGAAGCTCAATTAATGAACAGGCTTCTCATGTTTTGGTATAGGAATGCTTCCAAATCTGATTTTAAAAGACCCAATGCGTATGATTGCTTCTCAATGAGATAGTAACTTAACAAAATTGAAGTTCAAGGAGGAAGAAGAGAGTCAGTACTATCTACAGGTAAATGTGTTAAATGTACTTAGATGTTCAAAAGGTAATTAGCATGTAAATTGAATTCTGAAGAGGAGAACACAAATAATCATGTCACTAAGGACCTATCTACAGTGGATTTTTGGTGCCAGAATTTGACCTGCAATCCTCTCTAACGAGGTGATAATGAGCTGTGAAGGCCCAAAGGAGCTGTTGGGTAGCAATCCTTGTAAAGTGAGGTAAGCACATTCCTGCATGCACAGTCCTGGAAATAACATTGGCTGAAGCTTCTGATCTTTGAAGTTGTCTAAGATGCCCAAGGAATGACTTAGACATTAAGAAATGAAAGCAGACTTGGCAAGGTATAAAGATGGTGGCACCATGAGAGCGCACACAACCTGCATCTACCGATAGATGGAGACATCTAACTTTAAACACCAAACTCAGATCCACTTTCCATCCCCAGGTTTCATTCTAAACTTAAGAGAAAAGGAAGTCAGGAGTTCCTTCGCTGCTCTCTGAATTCATCATTAAGACCCTCTTGCTCCAATGGGTCTGGAGCTCTGGTCATTGGATTCAAGATTGAAGTGTCTGCTTCACAGCAGAGAAACAACACTGGTTCTAAAGTTCCATTCTTCTCAAAGGTCCTGTCTTGTTTTTTTGTTTTCTGTTTTCCATGCTCTCCCTAAACCCCAGGGAAAAAAAAAAAACAACTAAAGCCTGGCTAATTGTTTTCAAGGTCCAGCTGAGAATGACTGCTGGCAGGCCAGACCCCAACTAGAGACGTGATAGAGGTCACAGCCCTGGCAATGTGCTCAGAACCATCAGCAAAGAAGCCAGAAGGAGGGAAGACGGGTTGAACTGGTAAGAAGACTCATGTTCTCACAATAAAGACCAAGAAAAAGAGCCAGGAGTTTGAAATAGATCCGTGCCAGAAAAATTATCTTATAGGCAGCGGAATATAGGTGTTTTTTAAATCCAGTAAAAGTTGAGTACCAAAATTAGTTTGGAGCAGTGATGGCAAGGTGGAGTACAAGGTTACCCACAGAGCGAGCAGACTGAAATGAGTTTGTTCAAAGGCCCATCCCAGCTATCTTTAATTGGAAATTATCCCCTGGGTGGCTTGCTCTGGCCTTTATGTTTTTAAAGAAGGCTGACCCCACATATGCATTTTGATTAGATACCAATTGGCTGCTTTGTCCTTCTAAGACCCCTATTTACTGGTTTTCTGGATTCTGATGGCCAGTGTTACCCCCTTGTGATGAATTATGATGAAAAGTGTAACACATGAGAACTATTAGCCAGGGACAGGGCCTGGCATTTAGGGGTTAGATAGTCTGTCGGGGACGTGGCATTTAACAGGATATCCAAAGGTCAGGAGGGAGTTGGCCAGGAGAAGAGTGGTAGGTGGGGGCATTTCCCAGCCAGGATGCATGTGCTCTCTAAACATCCCAAGGCACAAGGCTGGCAAAGCAGCGGGATCACTGGGTCCTGTCAGTCTCTTTCCGGGGCCCTTCCTAATTTCAGTATTGCTCTGGAGATGGCTGCCACAGGAGAGGAAGAAGAGAAATTGTTACATTTATTTGTAGAGATGTCCAACCTGCTCAGGGAATAAAGGACTGGTGAATGGTGGAAAACAAACTAGTGCTCAGAGAAAACTAGTCTTGTCTTTTCTCCCTACTTTGGACCGTGTTTTTTGAATTGGAAGTTCAAGGGAATCTTTGGCAGTTCTGACATTTCCCAACATTCTAGCTGATTAAGACAGAATGGTAAACCTCAGTGTCAAAGGAAGTTCACACACACACACCACACACACGCGCGCGTGTGCGTGCAGAGTCCTATTTTTTTCTTAGTATTGAATGAGTTAGAACTTACTATATATTTACTCAGCTGTGCATAGCAATTACCAAACAGCTAAATGGTCAAGAATTTCCATAAAGTAAAACACGACTACCTGATATTTATGTTTTAAAGTCTCCCCTTTTAAACCATCATAATTTAACCCTCAGCATGGAGATTCCCTGCTGACACCAGGGTTTGAATGACAGAAGGGATCAGCCACTGTATTTTGTTTCCATTGGGATCACATTACCAACCTGTAATTTCTCCATATTAGAAAATAGTGCTTGATTTCCAAATAATGAACAGTTGGAGGATGGTTTTACCCTGCTGCCATCTACCACTAGTGCCATTTACATCCTCTCTTGTGTCAAGCAGGGAATCTGCCTCCTCTAGTCACTTGTATCCATGACTCTGGGGGTCTTTGATATGAAGGCAAGGCATCTTACAAGTACTTCTCAGAAGTCTGCTTCTCATTTGCTGTCCCTCCTGAGATACAAGAATTAGGGAGACTTTGGTCCTTGTCTGATGAGGAACATTTGCAAATAACTTCTGCTTGACTAGAGACTCTTCTGAGTGACAGTCATGGTTTCCCTTGAAGTCTTCAAAACACACATAGACTTATATTTAAAGGAACATCGTTCAAATAAACTTTTCACAGAAGTACTGCCTAGATATTACAATTAATTCTGAGAGCCTTCAATCATATAAGTTATCAGGTTTCATAACCAGGGGAAATGTGGTACCTCTGTGGTCTCAGTATCCCCAGAAGCAACTGCATTCCAGAAGTGGTTGCACCAGCTGCACAACCCATCAGAAAGGATGGACACAGACCAGGAAGAATGACCAGGGGAACTTGTAGTACTTCAAGTTTAGGGAGACCAAGATCACAACAAAGGAAGACCAATGGTTGTGAAAAAAACTTGAGTCTACTTTGTGGCACACACCATTTCCTGTGGGGGTGGTGTGAAGAGTGTAATTCTAAGGAAGGAGGGTATGTACGTAACAAGTGGAGCTGAGACATGCAGAGATAGGTTGTGTTCAGGGATGCCCATTTGAGACCCAGAATGGGAGATGGTATATTGGAGTAAGGCTGAAAGGTGGGCAGGTTTCCATAAAGGAGAATGGCATGATATAGCTTATATCAAATTTCAGAGAACCAGGTGGACAGAGGAGCCAGGATTGCCCCTACAAATATAGAGGCCTGAGACCTGATGATACTGCTACCCCAGGCATTGAAAAGGGCTAATTGTATTGTCACCAAATAACTAATCCTGGTGTCCTGCTAGGAAACTGGAACTGCCAAAGACAGAGCAAAGAATCCCCAATGACACATGTTTTAGTTGGATGAGCTCTCTATGCTCAACCAAGACAACCATTCACAACAATTGCCTGGCTCTGTCATTGGTAAAAATGGATAATGGGCTATAATTGTCCTTAGGATGTTAATTTTGCTCGGACTTCAAGGTAGGGAGCATTAATTACATACTACCTGTACACAAGCAGGCCCTATTCTGATTTCTGTAGGCTTTATTGATAATTTTTATTTCTAAACATATCCTATAAAAATAACTTCCTGCTCCTTTCTTCTGTAGTGAACTGAATCTTAGGGAAACTCTCAGCAGGGGAGGAAACCAGACTTGAGATCAAATTCAGATTCCAACATAAATATATGACCTTGGACAATTCATTGATTTCATCTCCCATTGTAGTGAAAGAGAAAAGATATTGACTTAAAATACAAAATGTTGGGATGAGGAATAAATGATATATCATATACCAAAAGTTTAGCATTTTCCTCAGCCTGGAAGTCCTAACCTTCTATTTGACTAGACTCCTTCCTAAAATTCCTTCTTTCCTAATGCCTGTTTTCATCCCCAGAAATACTTTGGAAAATGCCAGCTCTCTTCATCTTTTGATTCCTGTTTCCTAGTCTTTTCCCTTCCTGTAATGGTAAGATGCAGAACCCTTAGTCTGGAACATTGAAACTTCTCTGCTTCAAGTTAACTGAACCTCTATTGGTATCAAGATGCTTTGGACTCTCAGTGGGGCTACTAGCTCTTTTCTGGAATGATCTATCAGGGCTAGGATCATCTGAGAACCTTCATCAAAGTGACTGAGCTTCACATGACTTTCCTGCATTTATCACTTAATAGGACACCTATCTGGGTTTTGACAATGGTAATTAGCATTCTTCCAAGAGCAGAGTTGGGTTTTGTTGATATTCCGTCATGGACACACAAAGATTCCATGTGCCCTTTGCTTAAGCATGTAGAAGGTCCAGATCTGCAGGAAGAAGGGAGTGAACAATGACTGATCTTTTGCTGAGTGTTTCCAGAGAAGGTGGTGAGGCTATAAGACTCTGGACTAGAGCTCTGCAGAGGTAAGCTCATCTACTGCAAGACAGGGCTATCAGCCCACTTAGAGATGAGTGGAGGCCCAAAGAGATCATTCCATTGGTCTGTGTTCATGCAGTTATTATATTGGTACTGGGTATGTGTAATCTTGATGGTTTGTTTCCTGCTGCAGCATGATACACCATCATTCTTCCTCTTTAGAAAGCCTGAGGGTTTAGTGCTGTCATTTCATGATTTGATCTGTCCAGTGCTATCTATGGACTGTACACAAAAACTCAGCTGGCTCTGTCAAGTTGACAATCAATGCTACAAAGGTCCTGAGGACCCAGAGTCCTGGAGGATGAACTTTCACCACTTGGCCTGTTGTCCTGGAGGTGTCTACGTGATTGATATCCCCACTGGGCCCTGAGAGAACATGGTTCAGAGATCAAAACTAGAAGTCACCAAGGAAGCCTTAGGCCAAGAGCGTGCCCTTCACAGAAGACATGGAGGCAATACCCTGTATAAAAGGACCAGTGTAATTAAATATAGCTAGAAGATTAAATTAAAATTGGAACACAACCCAAATTTTATGTTAATGTTTTATCCTAATCTCTAGCTTTAAGATCTCTTTGTTTCATAATATATGCCAGGAAAAATAGAGCTATAACTTATTCAAGTTCTATAGCTTTTATTTGCCCTTTTAAAAAAAAAAGTCTCACACTAGATACAATATCAAGTTATTTTAATTAGTTTTTCTGTAAAAGCACATTTGCAAGCATAGTATGGTTTAAAATCTAATGGAATCCTAGTTTGTAAATGCTCAGTTAAAGATTTAGGTGAGCATGATTGTCCCATCAATGAGTGCTGTGGAAATTTGTTCATGGAAATTAGATTTTTTATGCTGTTTCATTTCCCAAGTGGCACGTTATCATCTCTTTAGCTACATTTTTCCATTGGCTTATTGCTGCAGATGTAGCCTCAATGTCAAAACGTTTGGGGAAAACAGTGTCATATTGTGAGCAGACTCTAGTAATACTGTACTTCCATTTGGGGAAGGGAACTAAGTATGAAAAGTTCAATGCCATCATGCCCACACTGACCTTAAGAAGTAAGATCTGAGGGAAAGTGCTGGGGAGTGGTATTGGCCAACTGGTATTGTTACATTGTGTGCATAGACAAACATACAGCAACAAATCCCCATCATGCACAACTATGATGCGCCAATAAAAATGTAGGGGGAAAAAAAAGCAAGATTCACACACTTGTGGGCTGGCTGTCCCCTGCCTGGGTTACAATTGATTTGGAATCCATGTACTACTGAGGCTTGAAAGCTGAGAGTTGCTGGGAAGCACAGGGCTGGCAGAGGCAGCTCAGAAATTGTCAATGCGTAATTGCGTGTCTGCCAGGTTATCATTATTTACTTGGGGCTGCACAAGGATCACATTAATACACTGACAGCTGGCTTCTTAGGAGAACAACTAGGTAGAAAATGATCTTTACTCAGCAAAGATTCAATACCAAATCATGGTGAGAATGGAAGCATATCTCCCCAAGTTCCTCTCCATCTTTCTTTCTGTTTGATGTCTCTTTGGTCAGTTCATGGATAGTGTAGCAACGGTTTCCGGGCAATTTCTATTCAGTGAATCCATCTAGGAAAGGACTCTGATATGTTGAACTGTATTGGCATAAAACACAGAGGGTTCTATTTGTAGAAGGGTTCAGTAGGCATTTGGGAAAGAGTGGCTATGGGTATTTTGGAGTTAAACTCATGATCATGAGTTAGCAAGGGAGGGGAGAAGCTGGGACTCTGGGCAGCTAGAGGATGTAATGCCATAGAAACTCTTGTTTCCTTCAGACCCCGTCCTGAATATCATTGAGTTTGTAGAAAGAGGAAGTAGGGTGAAAAAGCAGATTAGTCACAAAACAAAATAGTGGAATGAGAATGAACATTATTACCCTAGGTACATGTGTGACTGCACATATGGTACGACACTACAATGTGTACAGAGAAAGGAAAAGTTGTGCTGCAATTGTGTACAATGAATCAAAATACACTCTGCTATTATATATATAGCTAATTAAAATAAATAAATCAATTAAAAAAAGATTGTTCTTGTAATAAGGCAAATAAGAGAGAGGGGACACAGGTTAGGATATTGATGAATACAAGGATAATGTTGCTTTTTTTCCCCTCACTTTGTAAGGGTACGGCGAAGCGTCGGAGAAAGAGACCATCAAGTGACCACTCATGCAATTGGCAGAAGGGGATTTATTGATCTAGCATGCTAGGGCTCCGTGCCCACTCAAGAAGGGAGAACAGCCCAGAGCCCCGAGCAGGGGCTGAGCACTGCTTAAGTACACTTTTTTTTGGGAGGGCGGGGATTTTACATACATCACAGTCTCCTTTGACAAATCATCATACACCGCGGGAAAATCAAACAATACTTCTGAGACATGATTAGTTCATTCATTGGCGGGAACAGGTCAGGCGGGGGTGATAGGTCAGTTCTAAATGGGGTACACATTCAAACTGATTGGTCCAGGCCCTGCAAGGCCTACATGCAAGACCACACAGAGCCCTTAAGTTATTAAACAACCAAGCAGTCAGGGGAAATATTTACTGGGCGGTTCCAAGCATTGTCTTAACAGCTACAGGAATTTCAGGTTTTGCATGTAGCATAGGAACTTAACAATACCTAGTCCTTTACATTTTAACTCAGGCCTTGCAGCTTAGAAACTTTACAATGCCTGGTCTTTTACCCTTTAACTTTTACACTTTAACTTCAATTTCTTTTACCCTTACAACTTGGAAAAAAATCTAGGCTGAAAAGTAGGAGGACCTTGAGAAGAAAGGAGAAGGGCTTCCAGTAAAGAGGCAACCTTTGGAGGGAGCCCAGTGTGATCCTGTGCTGCTACACAGGTCAGGGGTGAGAAGGTCAGACCAGAGTTTTATACTGACAGCCTCATGCAGAGCTGTCCTGGTCACCAAAAGGTTCAGAGGTCTTGAGCAAGGTGTGGGTGGGCAATGGGGAGCTGGGTAGAAACGTGAAGTGGAAGTACCTGCATTTTCTTTTCTTCTCTTTTTTTTTTAGAGAGAGAGAGAGAGAATTTTAGTATTTATTTTTTAGTTTTTCAGCAGACACAACATCTTTGTTTGTATATGGTGCTGAGGATCGAACCCAGGCCTCACGAATGCCAGGCGAGCGCGCTACCACTTGAGCCACATCCTCAGCCCGAGTACCTGCATTTTCTGCTGGCAACTCTACACTAGAGACAGCTAGAGTAAAGCTGTGGGTAAGAGCGCTAGGGCAGGAGCCACACCATGGCAGTTCAAATCCTGGCCCTGCTGTTCACTAATATTAGTGGTTTGGGAAAGTTCACAGCTTGTGGCAGCCATGGGTTCCTGTCTCTCCGCTTCCCCTTCAAGAAGGGATCTGTTGCTCAGTTCAGGGGTGTGTTGGTGGCTGACAGCCTCCAGCTACTCACAGGGTCCACCTCAGCTTTCAGGCCCAGGTCATGCTACACTTGGGACAGGCATTTTTCACCTAGGCATTTCTTTCAAAGGGGCAACTCCCCTAATGAAGTCTTTGCTCTTTTGAGCTGGCAGAGATTTTCTTTGTCTTCACTATGGCCTGATGGCTCACTTGACCAATTCTGCTTCCCTCCTGGCTCTTTCACAGGAATTATTCATATTTACATATGTGAATATGAATGCATATGCATATATAGGGAGACATTATCCATAATATGTATGTATGTATATGCATGCATATATGTGTATATATATATATATGTGTGTGTGTGTGTATAAGTCCATCTTAGCCAACAACTTCCCAGAAGAGAAACAAAATGGTGCCATGACGGTATGACTCAATTTCCTCATGTGTAAATCAAGCACAATAAACATGAATTGATTGTTATTATGAGAATGAAGAAGATTGTCCTGTAAAATCCTAAGTACCATCCCATTTATTGATTCTTGGTTTTATTTCTTGTGCTTTAGGGATCTTCTTAAGGAAGTCAGTTCCTAAGCCGACATAATGGAAAGTTGGGCCTACTTTTTCTTCTAGTAGGCACAGGGTCTCTGCTCTAATGCCTAAGTCCTTGATTCACTTTAGTTAGTTTTGTGCAGGGTGAGAGATAAGGGCTAAATTTCACTCTGCTATAGACAGATTTCCAGTTTTCCAGGCACCATTTCTTGAAGGGCTTCTTTTTTTCAATGTATGCTTATGGTGCCTTTGTCTAGTATGAGATAACTGTATTCATATGAGTTTGCCTCTGTGTCTTCTATTCTGTTCCATTAGTCTTCATGTCTATTTTAGTGCCAATACCATGCTGTATTTGTTACTATATAGTATAATGTAAGGTCTGCTATACTGATGCCTCCAGATTCGCTTTTCTCACTAAGAATTACTTTGGCTATTCTGAGCCTCTTATTTTTCCATATAAATTTCATGACTGCCTTTTCTATTTCTATGAAGAACATCATCAAAATTCTAATAGAAATTGCATTAAATCTATATAGTACTTATGATAGTATGGCCATTTTGACAGTATTAATTCTGCCTATCCAAGAGCATGGGAGGTCTTTCCATCTTCTAAGGTCTTCTTCAATTTCTTTCTTTAGTGTTCTATAGTTTTCATTGTAGAAGTATTTCACCTCTTCTTTTTTTGGATTAATTACCAAGTACTTTATTTTTTTGACACTATTGGGAATGGGATAGGTTTCTTAATTTCTCTTTCAGCTGATTTATCATTGGTGTATAGGAACACAGTTGATTTATGGGGTGTTAATTTTATATACTGCTACTTTGATGAATTTATTTATGAGTTCTAGAAGTTTTCTGGTGGAGTGTATTGGGTCTTCTAAATATAGAATCGTGTGGTACATAACTTTCATATGTTTTCATATGAAAGTGAGATTCCACATCATGAACAATCAAAGGAATAGGATGCTAATTAGAATAAGTTATACTCCATGTAGGTATATTATGTCAAAATATGACTCTACTGTCATGTATACTTAAAAAGAACAAATTTCTAAAAAAGAGTGGGGGGAACCACTAAGCATACTAAGCATAATTACCTCCCGGCCATGTTGCTAATGAAGACCAGGAAAGCCCATATTATGCTCTTTTCTCCAGGTAGAAAGCTTCATTCTACCTTCCTCCCTTTTCTTTCAGCATTTGACTGCTGGGCACCTCCTAGTATTCGAGTCCTTGGCCCCAGGAACTGAGCGTGGGGCCAAGGACTTGAGGTTCCCCCACACAGACTTTTAACCTGACATCCCTTATTTACAGTAGGCACCATTAACCAGTAGAGGAAGCTTTGCTTGTCTTACAGAAAGAGTAGTAAGGCTCCAAGGCTCTGGAATGAAGCCTTGGATGATCTGAAAAGGTCTACACCCCAAGTTTCTATGACCTGAGCCAGGAGTCTAGAAAGGCTGAGGAGCACCATGATGCTCCTTCTGTTGGTACTCAAAAGGGTTTGCAATCATCTTTCAAGGCAAACAGATCTCAGAGACAGCAGGGTGATCCTATTAGAAAGGGTTGCAGATGGGCATGGTGGTGCACACCTGTAATTCCAGAGGCTCAGGAAGCTGAGGCAGGAGGATCACAAATTCAAAGCCAGGCTCAGCAACTTAGGGAGGCCCTAAGCAACTTAGCAAGATCCTGTCTTAAAATAAAATATGAAAAAGGCTGGGGATGTGGCTCAGTGATTAAGTACCCATGGGTTCAATCCCAGTACCACTCCCCGACACACACACACACACACACACACAATGAAAAAAAGAAAGGGTTGCTCTTTCTTGAGTTCCTGATATTGAAAATTATGTCATTAAGCCAGTCCTGTTGTGAACAAGGACCCCAGAGATTGCAGCAGCCTTTGTCTGGGGATCTTAGGAAAAATCTCTGTTCCCCAGATACTGCCAGATGCCAGGTAGTAGTCATAGTGATGACTATGTAACAACCTGCAACAACCTCTAGGGACTGTTTGGGCTTTAATCCATGTCCCAATCTGTACTGTAGGGTAAGTGTGGAGGGATCTTAAGCTGTCCCTTCTTTCCTTCTTGTCTTTCCTCCCCTTGTTCACCTATTCTTCCCCTCTTTTAATTTCCCTTTTCTTCCTTGCCATTTATTTATGCATTTAAAGAGCTTTACTGATCTCTTGCTAGGTTCTCCAGTCACACAGAGAAATATGATATAGTTCATTGTCTGAGAAACATTAGATTTAAAAAAAAAAAGGTAACAAGGTATGGGGCAAATAGGGAAGGTTTACAAAATATTTTAACTTGTGGGATGAGTTGCAAAAAATGATTAGGACCCTTCCAGACAGAGTGGATTAGAGGATGGTGGTGAGGGTTTGAAGTTTATTTCACACCAAAGCAAAATGAGCAGCGATTGTGGCTTGAATGTGTTTCCCCAAAGTCATGTTGGAAACATGATTCTTAAATTTATATGTTAATGGTATTTGAAAGTTGGGCTCTTGAAAGTTAATTAGGATTAGATAAGGTCTTGAGGGTGGGCCCCTATAATGGCAGTAGTGGCTTTATAAGAAGAGAAGCAAGGACTGGCTGTCTCCCTCTGTGATGTTAGCAAGAATAACTTCACCAGATCCCAGTGCCATGCTTTTTGGACTTCTAGGTCTACAGAACTGTGTGTTAATAACGTATTCTTTGTAAATTGCACACTCTTAGGATTTTGCTAGAATAACAGAAAGCAGACCAAGACAGGCTAGAATGGGGTGAGGGTGGTGGTAGCAGGGTGCAGATACTTTCACTTCAATGCAAAGTGAATCAGAGTTGGGAAATGTCATTTTTTTTTTTTTTTTTATTGTTGGTTGTTCAAAACATTACATAGTTCTTGATATATCATCTTTCACACTTTGCTTCAAGTGAGTTATGAACTCCCATTTTTAGCCCATATACAGATTGCAGAATCACATCAATTACACATCCATTGATTTACATATTGCCATACTAGTGTCTGTTGTGTTCTGCTGCCTTTCCTATCCTCTACTATCCCCCCTCCGGGAAATGTCATTTTTCAAAAAGAGCTTCAGTCATGCACGACAGGTGCTCAGTGACCCAGCAGCAAATACCATTTCTTCAGAGGATTCGGCCAGTGGCATGGATTTCATGTCATGCCTGGAAGTTGGTAAAAAGCAAACTCTTCTTCACAAAAATTAATCTTTACTATTGTAAACAGAGCAGGACTGGAGCCTAGAGTCTGAGTCTTTCCTAGACTCCTGAACCCTATATTTACACATCTCAGTTAAGTTCTACTCAAGTATCATCTCTCTAGAGTGAAGGAAGTCCTACAGATTCAAGAGGCTCTCTTGTCCTTGTTTCTTCTCTAAATAGATTTATGTATTTGAATCCATGAGAAGCCACTGATTTGTATGTAACTTAAGAAAATAACAAAAAAATGGCCAGATGAGTCAAAAATTAGAGGGAAAAAAACCAGAAAACACCAACAATTCAAATATTGGGGTGGGCTATTCCCTTAAAAAATATACAATTACTGGGGCTGGAGTTGTGGCTCAGTGGTAGAGCACTTGCCTCACATGTGTGAGGCACTGGGTTTGATCCTCAGCACCACATTAAAATAAATAAATAAATAAACAAACAAAATAAAGGTATCATGTTCATCTACAACTAAATATATATATTTAAAAAATATACAGTTGCCATCATTATTGGCATTTCAGGGAATTTGTGCTGGGAACAATGTCTTTGGCAGTGACTTGGGCTGCCTGTGGCTGAATCACTTTCTCACTCTCTTTTGCCATGTGCATTGACTCCAATAAATCACACACCACTTACCTCCTTTCTCTGATTTTATGTTTATTGACTCACCTCCTAGTTTTTTTCAGTTCCTTCAATTTTAACAAAGTTTTAAATTGGTATAGGATGCAGACTGACCGTATTTAGTGGACCGATATTTTCAATTATATTCTTCATTCATGATTTAGTCAGGTTTATTAGCACAGATACTCCTTTCTTCCTGGTTTGGCACCATAGCCCATACTCTTTGTTAGGATGCTCATCACTCTGCACACTACATCAACTCTCTGCCACTCACCAAGGTTACTATAATACTTTGATGATGCTGCTCCCTCTTGCAGTGTGTGTTAATTATCTTTCTATCACGGTAACAAAACACCTGAAACGATCAACTTAAAAAGAGGAAAATTTGTTCTGGCTCATATCTTTGGAGGTTTTAATCTATAGTTAGTCCATTTGCTTTTGAGCCTGTAGGGGAGCAGCACATTGTGGCAAGCGGACATGGTGGTAAAAGCTGCTCACTTCATGGCAGCTGGAAAGCAGAAAGAGAGAGGAAAGGGCTGGAATCCAAATATCCACTTCAAAGGCACAGCCTACTCGGTCCCACCTCTTTAAGGATCTACCACCTCCCAGTAGTGCCACAAATTAGAATCAAATTCTTTAACACATGGACCTTTGGGAGACCACCCATAGCATGATGTGGTGGAATTCCCATTCTCTGTGGGAAATTGTCCATGGAGAGCACAGAGAGTCTGTATTTGTCCCCCCTCTGGATTATTAGAGAAATAGGTCCAAGCTTCTGTACCAACTAGATTAGTGATGACCATTCAATGAGGTGATCGTTTTCAGGGATTCAACTACCTGCCTGTATGTCATTGCTCTCATTCCCCATATTTGTTATATTGTACTGTATCTAATTCTTTCTTAAAACCTGATGAGATAGAAGAAAAACATGCCCCATCTGTATCCATTCATTTGTTACTATAGCCCCTTTCTTGTGTCTCCTATGTATCTCTTTCTATTTATCCCTCTTTCTGTCCCTCTCTCTTTCTTGCTTACTTGTTCATTTGGTCATATCTCTCTCTCTCTCTCTCTCTCTCTCTCTCTCTCTCTCTCTCTCTCTCTCTCACACACACACACACACACAAATTCCCACTTCCCCTCTATTCATCATCATGCCTCCCTGCTTCTAGAGGGAAAAAAACTGAAAGCATTTCCACCCAGTAAACCTGTCTCCTGAACAGACTAATTTATTTTTCCCAATACACTGAATGGGAAGTGATGTTATAAAAGAGCTTTGCTAGGACTGCTGGAGAGAGTCATATCTCCTACAGATGCAGAGCTTAAATTCTCAACAAGCAGAGGTAGGGTTGGTTAGGTTTTGTTTGGCTCTGTTTGTTTTTATAGAATGTACACCAAAAGAGGGTTCCAGTCAATACCACCTAGAAGGAGTAAGTAAGAAATACTAGATAAGCATCCCTAATGGACAGATCACTAGGTCATGATCTCTAGCCAATCACTGAACTTTTCCCTATCTGAGTTTATACAATGCATGGACAATCATATTATCTTCATTGTAGGACCATTGTGAATATGAAATGGAAAGAAATGAACCCCACCCTTGAACAGATACAGCATGTGTTCCTAAATGTTAGATGTTATTATTTTTGTTTCCAAGCCTGACAAAAAAATTGCAAAGTTCACAGTCATAAGAAAAATAGAACTGTAACATATGTTTCACAATTTACATTGCAGATCTGCTGTTCTTTTGACAATTCTGCAATATTTCCAAGTGTAGCTCTATTTGCCCCTCTGGGCCATTGGGGCATTAGATTGAGATGGTAAGGGGGGATCATTCCCTCAATTCATTTTTCTAATGCAATATGAATGGCCCAAAGATCATGTTCAGTCTAACGTATCATGCAATCTGTTCTGTGTGTTACTTATTCACAAAATGAAATGTTAATGCTCGAAAGATCATTTACATATGGCCTACTAGTTATTTAAGAAAACAACAATTAAACATGTTGAGATAATTAACAGTGTGCACATGATTAACAATGCTTTTTAGATGCTAGAAATTAATGGAGTAGATGCCAAATAAATGTAATCCCACACTTCAGTTAGAATTTCTTCGTTAATTATATTAATTTACAAATTTAAAACAACAATCACATTCATTCAAACAAAATGAGTATCTTAAAAGTGGTAGTAACTAAAGGGGTCTCTACTTGGAGAACAGAATGTAATGGATTAAACTTATTTTCTGTCCCCACCAGAGGACAGAGTAATTAAGGACAAGAAATAACCTGCTACACTACACTGCAGTGTAGTCCACAATGGACTCATCCAACCCTTTCGTAAGCATAATTTGTTTTCAAGTGAAATTGCCTGCTGGTATCCAATGAAATGGAATTGTTCTGCAGCTGTGACTCATGTGCCCTTCCTTGGATGGGAGTCCTGCATTGATCCCACAACACAGTAGGAATTCTAAATGAGACATGTGGAACATCAGGTGGGCACCTTCAAAGCAGGCCCTTGACCGCCTGACCTCAGGTTATAGACCCAAAGTAAACTCATATCCATTCATATTCATGGCAACAATTCACAATCCCAGGGCTGCCCCCAACATCATTACAGTCTGTTTCTGAGGGTGGTAACCTGAACACCACCACACCTGGGGCATCTTAGGACATGCGTCTCTCCATTGTTGGCTGAGTTGCTGGCATGCAGAACAGTCTCATTGAGTGCAGCCTAATCCAGGGTAAACTTGGACAGACCAGTCTACCACTTACCAGCTGGGTGGTCTTGGGCAAGATTGCATGCTCAATGTTTCTAAACTTGTAAAGTGGGCATAGTATGTCATTATCTACTTTGTGGAGTTATTTTGAGGATTGAAATGAGATAATCCCTTGCATGTTAATTCTTTCCATTCATTTTGAATGTGATTAAGCCCTCAATATTCAGGCAGCTGCTGTGGGGTTTGTTTGACTTGGAAGAAAGGCAGGGAGGAACGGGAAGGAGAAGGGAAATTTCATTTCTTTAGTTGACTATTGCAGAAGTCCACAGTCAACAATGGGAGAGTCTGACCTCTCTTTAAGGTCAGAATATTAAAATAAGCAAAATTATAGTAAAGGTGAATAGTGCAAATGAAAATTGGAATCTGGGTTCGATTTTAAGAGTCTTGCTACAGAAACGGGCTACAGAAGGGAGAGAAATTGGCATTGATTGATAATCTGTATCAAACATGACCTGGCGTTTGATGCTCTACTCATACTCTTGCCATATTTGGTGAGTTCCAAGATCTGATTTGAACTCATGGCTCCATCTCATATTTTACACTTCTGGAGAATACACCTAGAGCTCCCTGCCTGGCTTCCTTTTGCCCATTGGGCTTCTTTGTGTCAGAGGTGGACTCTCCATTTGAGTGGTTGTCAGTTTCTTCCACAACATGTTCTTGGGTATCCTCATGTCACAAGACTCCAGAAGAGAGTTGTCAGACTTCCCATCCCAGGTGAGAAGAGTCATAGTGACCCTGAATAGATCCCCATCTGCCAGAGCTCCCAGGTTCAAAGCAGTGCAAGTCATTCCCTTTTTGCAGTCTGCTTCATTGTTAGAAACCGAGCTGACGTAAGTTCTCTGCTTTGAAAGTATTTCTTGCTTCATGTTCAAAATTTAGCATGAATTCCTCTGCTGACCCTCCACAAAATATACAAATCTGAGCTCCTGTATCCAAAACAATATTCTAAGACAAAATTTCAACTTAAAACAAAAGCAAGATGTCAAGTGTTTTCATATTTCTAGGTCCTTTCCCTAGTTCTTTCCTTTGCCAATGAATGCCCCTTTCTCGTCTCTATAACCTAAATCATTATGCAAACTATCCAACCTTATTGCAATGATCATCTCCTCCAGGATCCATCCCTGACTAAACTCTATTCCCTAGATTGGTTATTGTCTTTTCTTCTGGAGCTTCCATAATTTTTATTTTATTTTATTTTATTTTTTGGCATGCTGGGGATTGAACTCAAAACCTCCTGCATCCCAGGCAAGCACTCTATCACTGAGTTACATCCCAAGCTCTGTGGCTTCCATTATTATCATCACACTGAGCACCAAGTCTCTTTGAGCCTCTGTATCCCTTAGTATACCTAGTCCCTCCAGGCACACTCTACATCATCTTGATCTCCATACCCTAGTACTTACTTACCCATGCCTAGAACTAAACAGGTTCACCAAAAATAAACAGTTACATTCATCTGGTTTAATTAATCTCATCAAAATGTTGAGGTCCCATGAAATCCAAAGTGCTTCAGCAATTCAGATAAGATATTGTTGGATGAATCCCAGTACATCCTCATTAGGATGGGTGCAGATAAAACTCATTAGTATGTCCCATTCACACTCCCTGGAAAGGGAATGAGATCTATTTAGAGCAAGCAGTTTAACCCAGCTCTCTCACTAAGTTCATCTGTAGCCACAGGCAGTGGGAGGAAGGTCAGCAATTATCTCATGGTTTGATCAATGCAAGAGCTAATTTCAGCAATTCAGACTAAAGGAAAAGAACCACCTGTTCAAGTCCTTTTTTAAAATTTTTTAAATCTCATTACTGTTTGGTCTGAAAGTGAAATCATCTTTTCATTCCTATTTTCTGCTCCTCAGCATTAGACCCTGCTGTAGAAAGTAGTTCTCAAAACCCAATGAGTCTAGGAATCAATTGAGGATGTTAGAATGATATTTTTCTGTCTGATTCAGGAATTCTAGGGTGGGCCTTAACAGTCAGAGATTCCAACAAGATACCAGGTTTTATGTTGCTGCTGCTGCTGCTCATCCATGATACACACATTCAGTAGCAAGGATTTAGAGATGTAGTTCTCAGCCACAGCTGTACGTCTGAATCACCGAGGGAGTTCTATAAAAGTACTTATTCCTGAAACCTACCTCAGACCAACTCACAATATGGATGAGGCCCAGACACAGTATTTTGTAAAATTTCCTCTGGAGCTTCCAATAGGCAGCCACAGTTAATAACTATGGTTCTCGAAATTTACGACTGAGAGCTGTTGATCTCACAAAGTGATTTCAAAATGTAATCGCCAGAATAACAGTTTCAGAATCATCTAAGAATTTGTCATAAATGTACATTCTCAATGAATAGATACTCAAATTATGATCTATGCAATGAATGGAAGACTCTTCAGCAACAAGGAGTGAAGGTCTGATACATGCTACAACATGGGTAGACCTCAAAAAAATTACAAAACATGTGAGAGGTTAGATGAGAAAGACAAAAGATGCAAAATCATGTTGTACAAATCTAGAAAAGACAATTCTATAGAGATAGCTGGCAGTCCAGTTGATGTTTGATAGGATTAGGGGTGGAAACTGGGAGAGACCTCAAACAGGCACAGAGGATCTGTGTTGGGTGATGAAATGTTCTAAAACTAGACTGTGCTGATAGTCGTAGACGTAAGTAAAGTTTTTTTTTTTAATAATTAAGTTGTGTTTATGGGTGATCTTTATATTATTTAAAATAAATCTCAATAATTTTTTTTGGTATAGAAGGTATATCTCAATGGGAAAAAAATGCAAATTCTCCAGCCCCAACCAAACCTACTGAATGTGAAGAGGGGTTGGTACTGTGTGTTCACCAAGCCCTCCCGGAGACTCTGAGGTGCACTGATGTTTGGGAACCCCTGATGTGGAATGGGAAGGTCTTGAGAGGTACCTGTTCCTGGTAAGAGTTTCAGGGTGGAATCACTAGGCAATTTCTCTGAGTAGGAAAATGAAAACAAAACAGCATTCTAGAAATTGTGGAGAAAAAAAAAAAACATTTGTAACTGGAGGGAAAAAAACCCTTGTATTCCCCATCTCAGTCTTCTCTCTTGATAGATGTTGTATGAACCTGGGAAAACCATTTGCCTTCTCTCAGCCTTGGTAGCCTCATTTGTAAGTGAGAATAAAAATAGATGCTTTCAAGCTTGCTCTGATTATAAAATCAGAGGGCAAGCATGAGAGGTCTTAACAGTAATACACTTAGATTACAATTAATATATACATATTGTAAGTGTATAATATTGTATTGTTATGAGCTGATTTGACAGTTAAGTCAGGCTGAACCCATTCTGCTCAGATATCTCACCCTGCACAACATTGGCACACCCTTCCTGTAAGAACCCACTCGCATAGAAGCTAACACCCCCACCCACTTGCATCTTGACCACAATGTCTTTAAACTATGGAGCTAATGCTAGCTTACTTACTGAGTAGGTATGCCAATTCGAGAACTTGGTGCTTTACACTTTACGAAATGTGTCTTATGATTGTACTTGCCTCTTCCGCCCTGCTTCTTTGTGTTGTTTGTTTGTTCTTAAAGCTGATTCTTCACCTGCACTCTTTTGTCTTGGGCTGAGGAAATGTCTGCCTTCTGCTCCCTTTGGCCCTGGCCAGAATAAATACTTTGTCTTTTTTTTCAAAAAGACCCAGAGTTTTATTTGGAATTTTAGAATTGTGCCTTAATAGTATATGTACATATACAGTGAAAATAACAATTATGGGTCTATTTTTCCTTCAGATGTACTGCTATAGGTCAGCCTCTTCTCAGAAGCCCATCCTGGAATTTTCTGTTGCATCAGGAAAGATTTCTGCTGCTATATTTAGAAAGTTGTTATTCCAGCAAATGCATATTCTTCTGGATGTTTCCTTGCCTCAGGGTCTTATTTAAGACTACTTATTTTCAAGGCCATACAGATCTTCTCCGTTGAAAAAAGCTTCAGGACAATGCCCTGGATTCAGTTTCATCATCTTTATCATTACCAGAGAAGAAATAGCATTTGTACTGAAGAAATTGCCACCCATGAAAGGGCTCTTTTCCTTATCTTGGAAAAAAGGAACTACTCTTTGCAATCCTTAACTAAGTAGGTAGACCAAACATCACAAGAGGAGAACATGCACGTGTTCCCTGAAACCACCAAGAGGTGTGCTAAGAGAATTTGAGTTCAGCCCCACGGAGACAACAAGAAGCAAATAGAATCAGCCTGCAGTAGAATATATTTTAAGGTGACATATAGCACTTCATAGCAATTGAAGCTCAAGTCAAGCTGTAATCAACTAATCATTGGTAATCATTGGTAATTCAGATGTGAATCAAGCTAATTTCCAGACAAACAGCCCTTCAGATGGCCCCATTGAATTTCTGGCATAGGTGTTTACGAAAAGTAGCATTTGGACCCAGAGAAAAATCCATAAAACTGTACTGTGAGGCAGTGAGATAAGCAAGTGATGCTAAATACTCAGTCATCTTCTTGGGCCTCTGCTTACCCCTAGCCAGCTCACAAAAAGATAAACCACATTCTTTTCCCCTGAAGCCCTTTCATGTCCTTGAAATGCATTCATTTCAATTGGCTTTGTGTTCCAGTTGTTCAGTTAATGTACCATAATTCAGATGAAAAGGGCTTCTTCTTTCCAGTGAATATAATCTATCCACTGTGTGTCCCATTACAAAGTTCCCTAAGGAAGTGTCTGTGTCTTGTTCCCTGATGTATCCTACACAGAGGATGGCTGCATACTATAGCAGAGTACCATATGTTTAACATGTTCTATTGGCAATTAATATTTACACTACTATGAGGTGGGAATTATTAGCTGGAATTTACCGGGAAGTACAGGGTAGAATTTAGGTATGAGCCCATGCATTTCAAATGTCAAAGCCCATCCTCTGCATTTGGTTCCTCTTTCCTTCATTCTATATTTTTAATCTAGAAACAGGCAACAAGTTTGTTATCCTGGAACTTGCCTTTCAAATTAATCTTCTAGTTCCTACGTTATCTGAGAGGTTTATAAGACTTGTATGTTCATACAGTGACGAGAGAACAAGTCTATGCTCTCTGCTTGCTGTTTTCTAAGACAGCCCTGATTGTTTGAACCAAAACCATCTCTGCTGAAACCTCTGAGTCCAGTTCTGCCAGTAAGCTCTTTAAACAGCTTGCTCATCCTGTCTATAACAGTAAAAATCCCTGGTACAACAAGCAAGGAATTGCTTGAAATTCCAATTAAGCCAAGTCTTACCAAAGCCTTTTCCATTATCTCAGTAAGCTGCTTTCTACATTAAAAGGCTCCTCTTAATTAATTCTTCTTGCTGGTCTGTGGATATGCAATGCTTTATTATGACCTGTGAATTCAAAAGCAAGAAAATAAAGTGTAGATGAGCAGTAGGCTGTGCCCCTGCCATCAAATCAGGGCGACTTCACATTGCCCCGTTGCTGTTTGCACCTGTTATATCAAAAAGAAAGCGCCCTTCAATAGACGGCTGTGGAAGACTTAGTAAAGGGCCCTGTGGGGTCTTAGGAATAAATCATGACATCTCCTAGGGGTTGCTGGTGCAGCTGTGTCATACCATGTTCTGGACAGGAAGTTTAGGCAGAAGAGGGACAACTCTCTATTTTCCATACCTCTTACCCAGCAGTGAATGATGTGATGGATTCATTGTGTGGATAATACATGGTGGCAATGATTTTTGCATGGTGGAAACAGATTGTTGGGCTCTGACATCTGACTAACAGATGCTTTCCTGACAAGTATTCCCTGACATAGAGTCTACCCTATAGGGTCAACTTCTTTTCTGGTATCTGCTGTACTCTGCCATCTCACAGCTATCACAAAGCCCTAGTTTCAGAGACATGATCTCCCTCCACTACAATCTACATTAGAGACATTGAGGCACTGGACACCCTGCCAAATCTACTCCAGTTTAATGTCAAATTAAGGGCTGAGAAACTGGAGTTAGCTCTACTGGGAACTTTATCTGGTTTTCTGTGGACTTTGTGTTGCCCTGATTCTAATGATGCCACCACTGAGTTCATCTGAACACAGGCTTTTAAAAAATATTGTTGTTATTATGTTTTAACCACATTCCCCAGGATCTACTACAAATTCCTGAATTGAAAAAAAAAAAAAAAAACCTTTCTCATACTTTGCAATGTTTCTTCTTCATGCAGTTGTTACTCTGGTGCTAGATGTTCCCAGACTTCGGTTCTATATGTGAGAACCAAAGTTCCTCTAACTTGGATACTTTCTTTGGATAGAGAAGTGAAGGCAGAGAGTCCTGGATTTGGAGTTAAACAGAATCCCTGGGGATTAGGGGTCTGGTTGCATGTGAGTGCCAACAGTGTCAAAAAATGATGGTATATTATGTACATGTATGAATATGGCATTAACGAATCTCACTATCACATATAATTACAAGGCACCAATTTTTTTTAAATGAAATTTTAAAAGTGTTTGTAATACTATAGAAAGAGAAAGAGGAGTTTCAATTTGGTCTGGTGACAGGTTTAGATTTTTTCAATATCAGGATAAGGCTTAAATAAAATGGATAACACTCCTGTGAATGAGTGCCACCATTAAATATGTTCAAATTATCTTATTAGTTTCTCTGTGGCTTAGGGCACTGGGCTATGAGAATTAGGGTCCTTATTTGTAGTGTTTTGTCACTCACCAAGCATGATGAACTGCCAACTGTATATAGGACTGAGAGTTGTCAGAGTCACATCTATTTCTCCTGAATGTGCAGGATGACAACCTTATTTGTGATGAAGAAGACATTCTGAACATATTTCTAATTGGTTTCATCAAATGACATAAAAAGAAACAACTCTAGTAGATAAGGTGAGACAGCTTCTGGAAATAATATCTCCCTCCCAAGAGTATGCTTGATTTACGGTTTTGAATTACTGAGTTCTAGGTTTCTTCCTCCTACCTGTCTCTAAAAGCCATTTCTTTATCTCCATTGCCTCTGATATATGGTCTAAGTTCAACCATGGGCCTTCTCCAATAAGGAATATTACAGCAGCAGCCTGCCTCACCAGCGCCACGAAGCACTTTGAGCTATCTTTCTAAAATATAAAACTGATCATCTCTGCTCCTAAAGAACCCCCACCATGTGACCCATTTGCCCCTTCAGGATGAAGACCACATGCCCTTGTCATGGAGCCATGAAGGTTAATGAAGTACCAATAAACATGAGGCAAGTGTCCATGAGGCTGTTTCTCAGCACACAGCTGCTCCCAGCCTATCTTTCACTTCACCTCCTCTTCTAATCTATGAATTCTTTCTTTTTTCTTAATAATTTTAGTTGTAGATGGACACTATGCTTTATTTTGTTTATTTAGTTTTATGTAGTACTGGAGATCAAACCCAGAGCCTCACACATGCTAGGCAAGTGCTCTACCACTGAGCTGCAACCCCAGCCCTAAGACTTGTTTCTTAATGCATATTTTCTTCCTTAGCATCTTTATGGTTTCTGACTCCTAAAGTGTTTTCAATGACTTCATCAATTCACCACTACTACTGCAGAATTGCTTTATGTCTGGTAATGTTCTATGCACTAAAAGGAAAGCCATGAACTAGAGAGCTCACTCCTCTCAGGGAGCATTCTTCAACAGTGTGGAAAGGAAATTTCATGTAACACACAGGAAAGTCACTCTCTTCAGTAGATAGCTGCAAAAGATGATGAAATTCGTGTTTCAGATATCTAATAAGAAAGCATCCAAGGCAGAAGGAAGAACCAGTTGCCTTCTCCCTGAGAAAAACCATGCTATCAGAATTTGGAAAATAGTAGAGAACAGCATGGCTGGAGGAGGGAACCGTGGAGAAAGAGGAGTACCAGAGTCTTGTGAGCAAATAGTTTACTTTCTTTCTTTCTTATTTATTTATTTATTTATTTATTTATTTATTTAGGTACTGGGATTGAACCTAGGGGTGCCTAACTTCTGAGCAATATCTCCAGCCCTTTTTATATATTTTATTTAGAGACAGGGTCTTGCTGAGTAGCTTAGGGCTGAGTTGCTGAGGCTGGCTTTAAACTTGTGATCCTTCTGCTCAGCTTCCCGAGCCACTGGGATTATAGGCATGTGTCACTGTGCCTGACAGATTTTTACTTTCAAGAATACAAAAAAGAAAAAAAAAGTTTGGAAAAATTTTAAACAAAGAAGTAACATGATCCAAATTAAGTATTCCAAAGAATTTTGTAGGCTGATATGTGAAGAGCAAGCAGACTGAAATGGGAAAGGATGGGAAAGAAGAGCAATTGGGAGATGGACCCTTGCAGGTATCACACAGGTGGTGAGGAGTTGGATGCTGGGAACATTTTGAAGGTAGAGGTAAATGGATTTGCTTGTAGATTGGATTAATGGTATACATAAAGAAAAGAAGTGGGAAACAAGGAAGAATGGCCTCAAAATTCTTGGCCTGGAAAACTGCAGTAATGGGATGACCAATGTAGTAGATGGTGAATACTCCTGGTAGGGGAGGACATCGGACAACTCGCAATGTTATTCAAGGGCCATATTTCTTCTTTACTTCTCTGCTGTCCTCACCACTGCCACCTCTTTGAGCTATTCTAACTAAGAACAGGTTATTCATTATCTACAGCTATAATCAGGGTTCCTGAAGTTTCCACTCACTGGATCCAATTCCAGCCCAGGCGCAGAGCTCACCTAAGTCAGTGTCACTGCTGTGATGATGTCCCTTGTGTGACTTCCCCTCCAACCAGGATCTTCCGCCTCATCACTCCCTTTCTGTCATCTGCCTGTCTCCAGCCACTTCATTTCGAATACTTCTGGTTTGTCTATCTTCCCTTTTAAAACTTGTATTCCGGGGAGATAAAAGTTACCAGAGAAGTTGAAAAGAGAATTCTAGAAGACTCCTATCTTTTTCTAGAATTTCACATTTTTACCTACAGTCAAGAATGACATTACTTATGAAAATGTGTTTTTTAAAATTGCTATTGGATTCTGCAGAATATTAGTGAGATCACCTTCTCACACTGGACCACTGCCACAGTGTACCTGTCAGCCTGGCCTCTCTAGTGCCCTCCACCAAGCCCATTTCTCCACAGTTTCCAAGTGGATCAGACCCTATGTTTCTTCCAGATCCTCCCCATTGAGTTAGAGTAAGAACTGAATTCTTTGTCCTGGACCACATCTCTCACATGTTGTCTGTCTCACAGCCACCACTGATTCCTTTCAGTTCCTGAAGGCTTGCCTCTGCTAGGAAGCGGCCATGTCCTATTTCCTTCAACTCAAACATTCCTGTCTGCTGCCTAACATCCTCCATGATTTGTTTAGGCTCATCTTCCAGGTTTCATCTCTAGTGTTGTCTCCTCTGAGAAGCACACCCACCCTGACCTCTTTATCTAAGGAATACCCAGTTACTGCCTACTTGTGAGTCCTAGCATTAGACCTACTTGTAATTGCCTCACTAACATTGTCCACTTGTCTATTGGTCACCTCCCCACTCTACTGTAAACCTACTAGGGCCAAGAGTGTGTACTTTGCTGAGCACCTGATCATCAGCATCCATGAGACATGGCTCCTCCTGGTCATTCATGGCTCCTCTAGGGCAGGTGGAGATTGTGGGCCATGTTAAAGTGTAATTGTAAGGCCAAAGGCATTACAAATAGGGAAATTCACTCAAGTCTTCCAATCAATTGCTGATAAAATCTTGGAAACTTCTTACAAATATACTTTTCTTTTTTTTTTTTTTTAGCCTTTGAATCCCCTCTTTATTTTTTTTTTATTGTTGGTTGTTCAAAACATTACATAGTTCTTGATATATCATCTTTCACACTTTGCTTCAAGTGAGTTATGAACTCCCATTTTTAGCCCATATACAGATTACAGAATCACATCAATTACACATCCATTGATTTACATATTGCCATACTAGTGTCTGTTGTGTTCTGCTGCCTTTCCTATCCTCTACTATCCCCCCTCCCCTCCCCTCCCCACCCTTCTTCTCTCTCTACCCCCCCTATTGACCTTCATTTCTCCCCCTTGTATTATTTTTCCCTTTCCCCTCATTTCCTCTTCTATGTTCTTTTGTATAACCCTGAGGGTCTCCTTCCATTTCCATGCAATTTCCCTTTTCTCTCCCTTTCCCTCCCACCTCTCATCTCTGTTTAATGTTAATCTTCTTCTCATGCTCTTCGTCCCTACTCTGTTCTTAGTTACTCTCCTTATATCAAAGGAGACATTTGGCATTTGCTTTTTAGGGATTGGCTAGCTTCACTTAGCATAATCTGCTCTAGTGCCATCCATTTCCCTGCAAATTCTATGATTTTGTCATTTTTTAATGCAGAGTAATACTCCATTGTGTATAAATGCCACATTTTTTTAATCCATTCGTCTATTGAAGGGCATCTGGGTTGGTTCCAAAGTCTTGCTATTGTGAATTGAGCTGCTATGAACATCGATGTAGCAGTGTCCCTGTAGCATGCTCTTTTTAGGTCTTTAGGGAATAGACCAAGAAGGGGAATAGCTGGGTCAAATGGTGGCTCCATTCCCAGCTTTCCAAGAAATCTCCATACTGCTTTCCAAATTGGCTGCACCAATTTGCAGTCCCACCAGCAATGTACAAGTGTACCCTTTTCCCCACATCCTCGCCAGCACTTGTTGTTGTTTGACTTCATGATGGCTGCCAATCTTACTGGAGTGAGATGGTATCTTAGGGTGGTTTTGATTTGCATTTCTCTGACTGCTAGAGATGGTGAGCATTTTTTCATGTACTTGTTGATTGATTGTATGTCCTCCTCTGAGAAGTGTCTGTTCAGGTCCTTGGC
The DNA here is from genome assembly GCF_021218885.2 of Marmota monax. Taxonomy (NCBI): domain Eukaryota; kingdom Metazoa; phylum Chordata; class Mammalia; order Rodentia; family Sciuridae; genus Marmota; species Marmota monax. The sequence goes on from NW_026692881.1 coordinate 4,419,108, forward strand.
CCATTTGTTGATTGGGTTGTTAGTTATCTTATTGTCTAATTTTTGGAGTTCTTTGTATACTCTGGATATTAGGGCTTTGTCTGAAGTGTGAGGAGTAAAGATTTGTTCCCAGGATGTAGGCTCTCTATTTACCTCTCTTATTGTTTCTTTAGCTGAGAAAAAACTTTTTAGTTTGAGTAAGTCCCATTTGTTGATTCTAGTTATTAACTTTTGTGCTATGGGTGTCCTATTGAGGAATTTGGAGCCCGACCCCACAGTATGTAGATCGTAGCCAACTTTTTCTTCTGTCAGACGGCGTGTCTCTGATTTGATATCAAGCTCCTTGATCCATTTTGAATTCACTTTTGTGCATGGCGAGAGAAAGGGATTCAGTTTCATTTTGTTGCATATGGATTTCCAGTTTTCCCAGCACCATTTGTTGAAGATGCTATCCTTCCTCCATTGCATGCTTTTAGCCCCTTTATCAAATATAAGATAGTTGTAGTTTTGTGGATTGGTTTCTGTGTCCTCTATTCTGTACCATTGGTCCACCCGCCTGTTTTGGTACCAGTACCATGCTGTTTTTGTTACTATTGCTCTGTAGTATAGTTTGAAGTCTGGTATCGCTATACCGCCTGATTCACACTTCCTGCTTAGCATTGTTTTTGCTATTCTGGGTCTTTATTTTTCCATATGAATTTCATGATTGCTTTCTCTATTTCTACAAGAAATGCCTTTGGGATTTTGATTGGCATTGCATTAAACCTATAGAGAACTTTTGGTAATATCGCCATTTTGATGATGTTAGTTCTGCCTATCCATGAACAGGGTATATTTTTCCATCTTCTAAGATCTTCTTCTATTTCTCTCTTTAGGGTTCTGTAGTTTTCATTGTATAAGTCTTTCACCTCTTTTGTTAGGTTGATTCCCAAGTATTTTATTTTTTTTGAAGATATTGTGAATGGAGTGGTTGTCCTCATTTCCATTTCAGAGGATTTGTCGCTGATATACAGGAATGCCTTTGATTTATGCGTGTTGATTTTATATCCTGCCACTTTGCTGAATTCATTTATTAGCTCTAATAGTTTCTTTGTAGAGCCTTTTGGGTCTGCTAGGTATAGAATCATATCATCTGCAAATAGTGATAATTTAAGTTCTTCTTTTCCTATTTTGATGCCTTTAATTTCTTTCGTCTGTCTAATTGCTGTGGCCAGTGTTTCGAGAACTATGTTGAACAGAAGTGGTGAGAGAGGGCATCCCTGTCTTGTTCCAGATTTTAGAGGGAATGCCTTCAATTTTTCTCCATTCAGAATGATGCTAGCCTGAGGCTTAGCATAGATTGCTTTTACAATATTGAGGTATGTTCCTGTTATCCCTAGTTTTTCTAGAGTTTTGAACATAAAGGGATGCTGTACTTTGTCGAATGCTTTTTCCGCATCTATCGAGATGATCATATGGTTCTTATTTTTAAGTCTATTGATGTGGTGGATAACATTTATTGATTTCCGTATATTGAATCAGCCTTGCATCCCAGGGATGAATCCTACTTGATCATGGTGCACAATTTTTTTGATATGTTTTTGTATCCGGTTCGCCAGAATTTTATTGAGGATTTTTGCATCTAGGTTCATTAGAGATATTGGTCTGAAGTTTTCTTTCTTTGAAGTGTCTTTGTCTGGTTTAGGTATCAGGGTGATGTTGGCCTCGTAGAATGAATTTGGAAGTTCTCCCTCTTTTTCTATTTCCTGAAGTAGCTTGAAAAGTATTGGTATTAGTTCCTCTTTAAAGGTTTTGTAAAATTCTGCTGTATACCCATCCGGTCCTGGGCTTTTCTTAGTTGGTAGTCTTTTGATGGTTTCTTCTATTTCCTCAATTGATATTGGTCTGTTTAGGTTGTCTATATCCTCCTGACTCAATCTGGGCAGATCATATGACTTCAGAAATTTATCGATGCCTTCACTATCTTCTAATTTATTGGAGTATAAGGATTCAAAATAATTTTTGATTATCTTCTGTATTTCTGAAGTGTCTGTTGTGATATTGCCTTTTTCATCCCGTATGCTAGTAATTTGAGTTCTCTCTCTTCTTCTCTTCGCTAGCATGGCTAAGGGTCTGTCGATTTTGTTTATTTTTTCAAAGAACCAACTTTTAGTTTTGTCAATTTTTTCAATTGTTTCTTTTGTTTCGATTTCATTAATTTCAGCTCTGATTTTAATTATTTCTTGCCTTCTACTTCTTTTGCTGTTGTTTTGCTCTTCTTTTTCTAGGATTTTGAGATGAAGCATGAGATCATTTATTTGTTGGTTTTTTCTTTTTTTAAGGAATGAACTCCAAGCAATGAATTTTCCTCTTAGAACTGCTTTCAATGTGTCCCATAGATTCCGATATGTTGTGTCTGTGTTTTCATTAATCTCTAAGAATTTTTTAATTTCCTCCTTGATGTCTTCTATAACCCATTGATCATTCAGTAACCTATTGTTCATTCTCCAAGTGATGTATGCTTTTTCCTTCCTTCTTTTATCGTTGATTTTCAGTTTCATTCCATTATGGTCAGATAGGATGCATGGTATTATCTCTACTCCTTTATATTGTCTAAGCGTTGCCCTGTGACATAATATATGATCTATTTTTGAGAAGGATCCATGTGCTGCTGAGAAAAAAGTGTAACTGCTTGATGTTGGGTGGTATATTCTATATATGTCAATTAAGTCTAGGTTATTAATTGTGTTATTGAGTTCTATAGTTTCCTTATTCAACTTTTGTTTGGAAGATCTGTCCAGTGGCGAGAGAGGTGTGTTGAAGTCTCCCATGATTATTGTATGGTGGTCTATTAGACTCTTGAACTTGAGAAGAGTTTGTTTGATGAACATAGCTGCGCCATTGTTTGGGGCATATATATTTATGATTGTTATGTCTTGTTGGTGTACGGTTCCCTTAAGCAGTATGTAGTGTCCCTCTTTATCCCTTTTGATTAACTTTGGCTTGAAATCTATTTTATTTGATATGAGTATGGACACTCCTGCTTTTTTCCGAAGTCCATATGAGTGATATGATTTTTCCCAACCTTTCACCTTCAGCCTATGTATGTCTTTTCCTATCAAATGCGTCTCCTGTAGGCAGCATATTGTTGGGTCTTGTTTTGAGATCCATTCTACTAGCCTGTGTCTCTTAATTGGTGAGTTTAAGCCATTAACATTTAGGGTTATTATTGAGATATGGGTTGTTGTTCCAGCCATATTTGTTTATTTATGTTACTAAACATGGTTTGTTTTCCTCTTTGATTATTCCCCCCCCTTTACTGTCCTACCTCCCACTGTTGGTTTTCATTGTTATTTTCCATTTCCTCTTCCTGTAATGTTTTGCTGAGGATGTTTTGAAGAGATGGTTTTCTAGCTGCATATTCTTTTAACTTTTGTTTGTCGTGGAAGGTTTTAATTTCATCTTCCATCCTGAAGCTTAATTTCGCTGGATACACAATTCTTGGTTGGAACCCATTTTCTTTCAGTGTTTGAAATATGTTATTCCAGGATCTTCTAGCTTTCAGAGTCTGTGTTGAAAGATCAGCTGTTATCCTGATTGGCTTGCCCCTAAATGTAATCTGCTTCCTTTCTCTTGTAGCTTTTAAAATTCTCTCCTTATTCTGTATGTTGGGCATCTTCATTATAATGTGTCTAGGTGTGGATCTCTTATAATTTTGCACATTCGGCGTCCTGTAGGCTTCTAGAATTTGGGATTCTGTCTCATTCTTCAAGTCTGGGAAGTTTTCTCGTATTATTTCATTAAATAAATTGCTCATTCCTTTGGTATGGCGTTCTATACCTTCCTGTATCCCAATGACTCTTAAGTTTGGTCTCTTAATGTTATCCCATATTTCTTGGATGTTCTGCTCATGGTTTCTTAACAGTCTTGCTGAGCTGTCTATGTTCTTTTCCAGTTGAAATACTTTGTCTTCATTGTCTGATGTTCTATCTTCTAAGTGTTCTACTCTGCTGGTAGTACTCTCAATTGAGTTTTTAAGTTGGTTTATTGCTTCCTGCATTTCTAGGATTTCTGTTTGTTTGTTTTTTATAACCTCTATCTCCCTGTATAGTTGATCCTTTGCTTCCTGGATTTGTTTGTGTAATTCCTTGTCGAAGTGATCTTTCATTGTCTGATTTTGCTGTCTAATTTCTTCCTTGATACTCCAGATCATCTGAAGCATATATATCCTGAATTCTTTATCTGACATTCCATCTGCTGCAGCTGTTACCTCTTCCAAAGTTGAGCTGACCTGCATTGCTTGTAGTCCTTTCTTTCCTTGCCTTTTCATACTGCTTGCGTTTCTTTCTTCTTGGTGAAACTGTTGTGTTTTTGAAATTTTTCCCCCCCCTATATATTTATGTTGCTCTTGTATAGTTGAAAATTCTCCCTTGCAGGTGCGGGCAGGGGCTCTGCTCTGCCCCTCCTCCAATTGGTGTGAGGTGTCTACCACGCCCGCGGACCCCTGGGCCTGATCCGCTGTTCTGTCGCAGGTCTGCCTACCTTGCAGGTGGGGGCGAAGGCTCTGCCCTGCCCCTCCTACCACGCCCGGGGACCGCTAGGCCTGATCTGCAGGTTGGTCGCAGGTCTGCCCACCTTGTGGGCAAGGGTGTCAGTTCTGCTCCGCCCCCACTCCAATTGGGGTCACTTGACCACCACACAGGCGAGCCGCTGGGCCTGATCTGGGCGCGGGCTAAGGCTCTGCTCTGCCCCTACTCCAGTTGGGGTGAAGTGTGTACCACGCTGGCAGGCCGCTGGGCCTGATCCACAGGTCTGTCGCAGGTCTGCTTACCTTGCCAGCGCGGGCGGTGGCTCTGCCCTGCCCCTCTTACCACGCCTGCAGACCGCTGGGCCTGATCTGCAGGTTGGTCGCAGGTCTTCCTACCTTGCGGGCGTGGGCGGCGGCCCCTCTCCTCGCCTCTGGCTCGACGACAAAGCGAGAGAGACTCGGGTATCTGTGACTCACCCTCCCTACCAGGGGACCAACTGTTTCCGTCGCCGCTGGCACCGATGAAGTTTTCTCCTCGGCCGCTCTCCGATGACATCAGATCTCTGCCATGCTGGCATCCCCTGTTCTATGGCTGAATCCCATTTTCTTCTCTTCCAATAGGCGGAGCTGTGCCCTCTGAGCTGAGCTTCTGCCCTCTATGTGCTGACAGAAATCCCTGTAAGGTGGCTCCTGGGAGTCTCTCAATCCTGTTAGTCCAGAGCCCTTTCACTTATCCGGCCCCTCCCCCTGTTCCTCCTCCCAGCCAGCCAGCCAGGTCCTGTTCACCAGAGGCGGTTCCCCAAGGATCTGATTACACTTGCAGCCCCACCGCGTGTCCTATATCCCGAACGATGAACACCCTCTCTGTCATTCAATTAAGCCCCAGTGCTGTGGTGGGGTGATCTGGGAACCAACAGTTAAATTTTTCAGGACCCCTTTGGTGGGCACGCCCCCAGAAACTGGCGGCTAAGATCTTGGGTGTCGCCGCTGGTGTTAAGGGGAGGTGGGGATCTGGAGTCCCCTCTGCTTCCCTACAGACACGCCCCCGGTGGTTTCCTGGCTGCTTGTATCTGGAGGGGGTGGGAGTCACACACCTGCTAATGTGGATTCCGCTGGGAAGGAATTCTGTCGGCGGAACTCTGGTGATATCACCACTCTCACAAATATACTTTTCTTACAAGGATGAAAGTGTTCCGAATATGATGTTTTTATATTTAAAAATGTAGCATTACTTTGTAAATAGTACTCCATAAAACAGTATACTAGTAAGCATAAATTCCTATTAATATACACAACATGTTTTGTACATTATAGATAATAGATAAAATATGATAGTATTCTTTATGGTTGCCTTGTGTCATATGAAACTCATGTACCATAATTTAAGGTACAGACTGTTTTTAGATTTTTAATTTTCCATCTCTCAATTATGAAGTTTATAAACAATACTAAAAAACAAATTGTAACAAATGAGCTGATTTCAAGTGCCAATTTCAAATTTTTTTACTTGGCACATAACTTGAAAGTAGGTTAGCTGATTATTTGTATTTGTTTTCTACTTATTAATAGCATTTTTTTTTTAAATTTTAAGATTTCAAGACACAGTTTCCCTGTCAATCTCATGTGTTGCCTTCAGATCTCTGCTTACTTCTATAATTAATTTATTTTCTTCCTATATAACTGTTAAATTTTTATTTCGTAAATACAAGTAATGATTTTCTTCATGGATTCTGCCTTTAATACTACTTTTAGAAAGTCTGCTATTTTTTTTTTTTTGAGAGAGAGAGAGAGAGAATTTTTTAATATTTATTTTTTAGTTTTCGGCGGACACAACATCTTTGTTTGTTTGTGTTGCTGAGGATCGAACCCGGGCCGCACGAATGCCAGGTGAGCACGCTACCGCTTGAGCCACATCCCCAGCCCAGAAAGTCTGCTATTTTGATAATAGTTTTTATGGTCTACTGTTTAACATATATCTGTCATTATTTAGTTCTATTTATGATATATTTGGGACTTAAATATAATCCATCAGAAAATTTCTGGATATATTGTAAAGTCAGAATATAAATTATGTCTTTTGTTAGTGGTTTACCAATTTCTAAATTTTAAAAATAAGTTCCATCTGTGGTTAAAAATACCTTTTCATACATATTATCTAGACAGCTTGTTGAATGTCTTTAGCTTTTCCATTTTTGCCTGTTATTATATTTTTTGTATTGGTTACTATATATTTCATTATTTGATGGTCTAAAGTATTTTATCAGTTTTATTATAGTCTCATACAGTTAATTGAGACTCTCACATTGGTTTACTATACTTTTGACAGTTTATCATTGGATAAAATTCTTTCAAAGAATGATTTTGCTTGAACACTTATTTTGTAGGAAGTTTATTGACATTATTATTTCTACCACAGTTAAAACTCTACTTGTCTCTTCTAACTTCTTTGAGTAAGCTTGATAATTTATATTTTCTGGAATACCATTTATCAATGAACTACATGTTATCAAGCTTGAATGATATATTGATTTCCGTCATAACTATTTTATTTATTATCATGTCTGTGCATATAACCTCTTTATCCATTTAATGTCATACATTTTGGGGGATTTTTTCATTTTTAGTACTAACCACAGACATGTTCAGTGGCAGTTTTATAGAATTCATTTTTTTTCTTAATTTTTTTGAGTCTTACTTACTCTAATCCATTAATTTTTGTGTTTATTTTCATTAAATTTCCTATGAGTTTTCTAGGAAGATTTTATGGTTCCTGCCTTTGCTTCTAGAATTAAAAGTTTGGTTCATCTTTTTCATATTTAACAGTAAATTAATAAGTGTATGCATTTCTTGAGTGTAGTTTTTTGTGAGATAATCTTTGATAGTGATAATTTGATATTAAATAATTTGGAAAAACTTAAAGGCAATTTTGTTCTTTATTTCAATCAAAATTAAAACTTTAAAAAAATAAATGTTCAGAGCTTTTTGGTTAATCATTTTTATAATTATAATTTTTAAGTGTGTATTTTTATATGGAATGTTATTTCATATTAAGCATTTGGTTTGTTTGTATTATAATAAAATATGACTTATAGAATTCCTACTCTTGGATTTAGATTCGTTTTAGCATTGATTATAATCCATCTTTGTAAATACTCCATTGGCATCAAAATAATATGTTTCTGTAGATGTGTATTTGATATATGTCTATTAGTGTTGCACTCATTAATGAAATCTTCCATATAATTTTTTAAAAATTGTTATTTTCTCAGATGTGTCAAAGATTGAAATTTGTGTTTGAATTCTCACTATAATTATGATATTTTCCATTTTCCATTCTAACGGTTCTTTATTTACAATATTTGATGATTTATTGTTCAGTTCATATATGCTTTATCTTAATGGCAGACTGTTCCCTGTACTGGGTGTATAACTCAGTAGTACAGTATGCACTTATGTACAAAGCCCTGGGTTTGATCCCCAGCATAAAAAAAAGGATACACCCAGTGTATTTTCATGCTTTTGCCCTGTCAGTCTCAGTTACATGGCACTAATTTTTCTCCATCTGCTTTCTACATTTTCATTTGTCTGTTTGTCTGGTCTATTGCTGCTTTTCTTCCCTTCTGTAGTTTTGTTTTAGGCCTGTCTGTTTGCAAATGCCTTATACTCTAGTGTGCTTTTGCGTTTTGACCTTATATGAGACATCACCCTTTAACAATTTAGCTTTAATTTTATAGCTAAAATGTTTTAGCTTACTTGCGGTACTTTTCTTTCTTAGGTTTGTTTTTTTTTTTTTTCCCCCTCGAAGAGATTTGGAAGTTGTAGTTTCTGGGTAAATTAAAAACTCCACTGAGGCATTCAATTCAATTAAATAAAAATCAATTTTATCCAGGGAGTGAGTACATGTCATGGGCTGGGAGCATGATCATGACCAGGTTTCTTCCTTCTGCAAGCCCCTTTCTCACCCTTGATGGTCACTACAAAAGCCTCTTACGGTAGCAAGGTGGTGATGGTCTCCAAGTTCAGTCTCACTTATTTTACCTTTCTTTGGCTCACTATAGTCCATCTTGTGTAGGCTTGTTATTATTTTAACCTGTTTCTTAAAAAAATTAAACCTACACAAAGATTTCAAAATCACATAATAAGAGTCCACATACTCTTTACCTAGACTGGTCAAATGGTTAACATTTTTATGTTTACTCTCTCTGTGGACATGTACATGTGTCTGTGCACACCTGTGTGCTGAATCATTTGATAATAATCTACTGAGTCTCTCCTTTTTTTTTCCTTTCTCTTTCATGACTTTGACATTTTTGAAGAGTCAATTATAATAACCCTTTCATTTCTAAATTCTTTAGCCCAAGTTCCTAAGGATAAAGATATTTGTATACGTAACCACAGCACAATTATCAAATAGTAGAATTTGACATTGCTAGATTTATTCTTACTTCACATGTAGCCCGCATTTGAATGTTGCTAATCATCTAAATAATGTCCTTTGGAGAAGAGCAAAATCTGTTTTCTTTTGGTTGGCATTACCTTAACCAAACCACTAAAGCTGACATCATCAGGACTGCCCCAATTCCACCTCATATGCCTCCTGGTATGATATGGTGGGAATACAACATCACTTTAGTGGTACCAGCTCAACATGCATAATCTGAATCTCATCACAAGGAAGCATCAGACCAAAGGTGGGTGAAATTCCACAAAATAACTGGTCTATGGTCTTCAAAAATATGTTAGCAAATACGAAGAAAGGGCGAGAAGCTAACAGATGAAGAAGAAAGCAAGCTCCAGAGAATTGAGTGCAAACTCTAACCCTGGATAAAATTGGAGTAAAATTCTCTAAAGCAAAGATTGGCCAGCCAACTATTTCCATAAAGAACCAAACAGTATTTTAGGCTTTATGGACCATATGGTCTCTTTTGCAATTTCTCGACTCTGTGGTTGTAGTGTGAAAACAGCCTCAGACAACATGTAAACAAATGGACATGGTTTTGTCCCAATAGAAGTTTGCTTATAAAAGTAGAGAGTGGATGTGTTGTAGTTTGCAGACCCCTGCTCAAAAGGGCATGCATGGGACAATTTGGCAAAAATTGAATATAGATAGAGGATTCATGCTGTTATTTCATTTTATCAGTGTTAAATTTCTTAATATTCATAATATTTTAAAGATTATGAAAGAGAATGAGCTTCTTTGAGGAGATTATGCACACACAGAGAGATATGAATAGCTAAAATTATAGATAGGTATGTAAACAGATAAATAGGCAGAGGAGTGGTATGTAGTAGTTAGAGAATCTTATTCCAAACTTTAATTTATATCTTTTTTAGGTAGTCTGGGCTCTAAGCCTTTCTTTCCATCTACTCTGTTTCTTCTTTTTTATTTCTCTTTCATGACTTTGACATTTTTTAAGAGTCAAATGGTTTTATTTATTTTTTGTTTCCTTTAGAATATCCCTCGATTTGTGTTTGTCTCATGATTAGATTCAGGCTACATGATTTGGGGAGGATTGCTATAGAAGCAACATTCTGTCCCCCTTGGAGCATCCCACCAGGAGGCAAATGATGCCAATTCACTCCATTGTTGGTGAGGTTGACTCTGATCACATGGCAAACATGAATTTTCTAGATTTCTCCCCTGTAAAGGAAACTGGGTTCATCATTCTTCATCATTCTTAATTTATTATTTCCAAATTCATTCAAACAAACTTTATAGTGCAAGCTGACATCTTCCTCTGTTCATAGGAGCCTTCTCATTTTTAGCATTTTATACACTTACAGAAAAGAACCATCTGCATTGTCTTGGTGACCTTTAAACTCAATAGATTCTGGTGAAATCTTTTTGTAAGAGTCAGCGTTTGTTTTTGCCACACTGAAAATTTTTTCCATTATATTTGCACATAACAGTGCAATACAGAGGCTGAGCCTCTTAATCATGTGGGCTGGCCCCTTGCAGAGGCCCAATGTGTTTAAAAACACACTCTTCTATTTAAAGATTATTGTTCGAATACCAAGTAACTACCACAGCTGGGTGTGAGGTGATGGCTTTGATTCATGGGCCTTTCATGGCTTCTGTGATTTGCATTTCTGTAGTTTGAAGGTTTTATTAAAAGTTATACATTATAATGACCTAGATTTTTAAAAAAAATGAATATGAGGTCTAAGATATTGATGTACCTGCTACACAGCTAATTAAGAATTCAGAAAATCAAAAATACTAAACGTAAAGCTTTGAATGTTTCAGATGATTTTCAGGAGTGACAAAGGCATAGGTTTGGTTGTACGTGTGGCCACCAAAATAATTTCCTTTCCTTTTGCTGCCCTCTTTAGAAACACTGACCAGGTAGCCAGGATTCCAGGGGATTTCATTTCCATCAACATCCTAGGATACATGTTTAAGTAGGTCATCAGATTTGCTTTATCATTGAACAGTGATAGGCATATGATGGGTGACAAGTGCAATGTATAAATGAATGACAAAAGGAGAATGAGTGGATATCTTGAATCCAAACAGAGCAATAGGATTAGCCTTACCAGGAGCACAGCAACACGACATGCCCACCTGTGATGGAAAATGCCAAGCATGGTACAAAGCCAGTGGATTAAGAGAATTCTCAAACTTGACATATTGGAGCTGAAATAGGAAATCATCTAAGCTTCCTTCACCCTGATGGATGGGGCCATGTAGTACATTTTAGCTTTGGAAACAAATACACCCAGAAGAGTGAGAGGGATGCAACTGCTGAAAAGAGAGTAACTCAGAAGCCACTGTCTTCCCAATTATCTTTGGAAGAGATAAAGATTTATTGAAGGATGTTTGTTCAGCATTATCAATGGTTTCCTGTCCAGCTATGGGTACCCAGCAGAAAATTTTCATTTTATATGGTGAGTGGATAACACCGATTTATCTCTCTTTTCAGAGGCTACGCTTGACTGGAGGTGTAGAGAGCAAGCATACCTAACTTGGGCTCTTTCATCACTACCTTCATAGAAAGGGGTTCAATAAATCCACCTTAGGAAAATATCCAGCTGTGCATTTACTTCCTGCAGGAAGTTTTGATGGTCAGTCATCTCAGATTTGGTTTGGTAAAACATTTGGACAGAAATACCTATTTGGGGAGTGGAGAGGTGCTGAGTAAAAGCCAGAAAACACAGTCGCTTGTCAGGGTCTGGGATGCGTGGGGCAGAACTGCTGTTGGGCAGAAGTTAACCTGAGATGCCTGGAGCCACTTTAGCAAAAGCCCCGGGAATAATGAATCAGCTGGAGCTGACTTGTGAGATAGAGGAAGAATCCAGTATGGCCAGGCATGCATTGAGTAGCATTTATCTCAAAAGCTCTGCTCATTTGCAAAATGCCCACTGCATTTCGTACAGCCCAAAGAACCCTAACCAAAATTTAGGCAATAATCTTCACTGCAAGTCCAAGGGGGAGGCAAAGACTTTTGATAAGAATGGATGATGGAGATTGGAAAATATTTTCTCAGGACAATGCCTGCTGGCAGAAGGACATATTCCTACTTTGCCCCCTCCCCTAATAAGGTCTAACTATCCACCTTAACTCTCTGTTCCTCAGAGACCCCACAGTCCTATAAAAGCTGCCCTAGGTAGCTGCAGCCATTCCTACATATATGATCTGCTTCTAACCCAATTTTCCATCTGAGTTAACAAGACCAAGTGAGGTGAAGCAATTTGACCTTGATTCCCAGTGAGCCTGTAACTGAGTCTACATTTAGAAGAGAATTCACCTCTCTTCTCTCCAGGCTGCTCATGACAGCCACTATGTCCCTGAGCCTTTCAGCTGCACTTAGATATGGTCTAGATTAATATCCACTTAAGTACCAGATGGATGTTTGCCAGCCCATACCAGCTGGCAGGCCACGTTGAAGAGTCCTTCACCCCTCCTCAGCCAGGCACCATCAATCCTTCCAGCAGTCAATCAAGCAATCAATTAACTTTTGTAAATTAGTAAAAGAAAATTTTTCAAAGGGCATGCTTGTCCACCAATCATTTCTTTTAGCACCTCTGTCACTGAAGACCATCTGACAGTTATTAAAACAAACAAAAAAAGAAGGCAAAAGAATCTTCAGAGGAACTTTCTTACTCAATTGCATGAAACAGGTTATGTTCTAGCCTCTTATTCTCTTCTTTCTGTTAAAAATTCATTTATTTTTTAAAAGCAGCAAAACTATAATCTGATGCATTGAAATAGTTTTCCCATTACTAATGAAACCAATTTTTAGAACTAGCATTCAATTTGGAGGCTTTAATTATGGACATTTTTCCAAATCTGATCAGAGTGCCCAAGATATATTGGACTGTGGCTTTATGTTTTATTCCAGGAGAAAAAAAAAATCTACTCTCAGTTGCCCAGAGTGCTTGCTTAGCATTATGGCAATCAAGAACATTGAGTTGGCGAAGGGCAGGGGTAATTCAGACAGATGGGGACTCTGCCTTGAAGGACTTAGAGACACAAAAAGGTACAGAAATGGCTGTGGACAAGCAGGAACTGGGCACGGCATGGGTGGGATTAGTGTGCATTCTGTGGGAGGAATGGATGGCAAATGAGTCAGAGCCTCTTGGAGACTGGAACCCACAGGTGGAAGCGGCACCATGGAGGGCTTGTTCTAAACCTTCCCTACCAATCCAACTCTGGTTGTGGTGACATTAGCATATGGCATATGAGGAGCATTTCAGCTTCTGCCTTCATAGACAACACTATCTGACAGAGAGTCCATTGCCTTACAAAGCAGACTGCATTGAGGCAAGATATGTGGATTCAGTCTTCCATACATGATCAGTTTACTTCCTGGGGAATTCCAGCCCAAGGAACAGTGACACAAAAGATGCAAAGCTCTGGGTCTAATGCTTGCATAGAGCAGAGGCTTGAAAAATTTTTCTCAAATGAATAAATCAATGGATGGATGGATGCAAGTTTATTCTCTTGCTACATTCGAATTACTATAGGGTCTGTGATTTGGAGATCAAGTTAGAATCCTAAGTGACCTTGCTAATCTGACCAACCACTCCAGGTCAGAGAGCAGGTGTGAAATATTAGCCTAAGCTATTCAAGCACTCACTCCCAGCAAAGTAGTGGGGGAAGATAGGAGCCAAGGATCATCACTAACATTGGTCCAGAGGGCACAATGTCAGGAGCTATTCCAAAGACCAAATAATAGAGACACAACTATTAACTCCACTAACAGATTAGAAAATTGGAGTCCAGAAAAACTCACTGCTGAAAGATATTGTAATTACAGGTAAAAAGCAGAGCCAAGATTTGAATCCAGATAGTTTGGGCTCAGAACCCCAATTCATAAGTCCTATATTAACTGCCACCCCAGGTAGGATGGACTTCTGAGAACCCAACAGTGAAGGATGCAGAATTGACCCCAATGGCATGACCCAAATAGCCTAACCAGATGGAGGCCTGTCTTGAGGAAGGATATGAACATGGGAATCCCCAGGCAACAGAAGACTCACAGTCAGATGGAGGCAGCTTATGGCTCAAGGCAGTATATCAGTTTGGCAGAAAAGCCCTGTCAGAAGCTGGATTTATAAAGTCAAGGATTTCCCCTTGGAAGAGCAATGTGGCAGTGACTAGGCAGGATTTCAGGACCCTGGAAAAGTGTGGAGAGCCAAAGAGCAAAGAAAGAAATGAGGCAGGAAGATAAACATACTGCACTGTGGACATGTGGTAAGGATTAGTGAAAGTCCACAATCAACTGAGGATAAGCTGTCATCCAGGGTTAGGGTAGCAAAACTAATCCAATCTCTGTCTGCAAATGGCATGGCCTGTTGAAATTCAGCCAGCTTTTTTTTTCAACGCCCATATGGCCTGAGTGAAAAGTTTCTAGGCCTCAGGGATTCTGAGAGTACCTGATTGCTGAGGTCAGAAGCCAACACAAGTATGCAAAGGTAGCACAAAAAAAAAAAAAAAAAAAAAAACAAGCCATCTGTCCCAGGGAGGGGAAACAGGTGGTAGACAAGTCGTCCTGGCAAGAGGCTGAGATGGACTCCAGGATTCAAAGTAGCTGTTCAAGCAGAAGATGAGCGGATAATTGGCAGATGCGTGGCATCAGGTGTCCAGGGTACTACAGGAGGATAGCCAGATTGTATCTGTTGATTACTGAAGCTATAGGAGGAAATACACCTGGCAACAAGTGGCTATGGTCTACATGAGATCCAGGTAATTCAGTTGATGAGGTTGGAGATCAGCAGAGGTGCTGGTGAGTGGAGGTAGGGCATCACATCACAGGATGATTGGCATTCAGCTAACATCATGGGATCGCAACAAGTCCAGGGATCTTTTGCTATTCAAATTCTCTGCTCTCCAAACTTGAGTATAAGTAGTACTGGAGGGGTAGTAGTTCTTGCAGCAGGAACCCATTCTTACGGAGACTGGGTTATATGAAATAGATGATTCTAAAACTGGAATGACTGAGGAGGACCTAGATGCCAGGTAGTGAATATAGGTTCTCAAATAAGTACTCTATGGCCTTTGTTTATAGAGTCTTAGCCTATTTACTGGTCAGGCAGATATCCTGATCTACCAGTCAGTGTCACCATTTAAGGTTCTAGTTCCCTGCACATCTGTTTCCCATACCACAAAAAGCCCCATGAAGCCAGGAATGGACCCAGTTTTTATTGAAAGTGACTATAGTAGCCCCCCACTGCCTGCAAAGGACAGGTTTTAAGATCCTAGTCGATAATTGAAACCAGAGATAATACCAAAAACTATATGAACTATATTTTACATGGATAATATGTATATTATACATACTTATAGTGAAGTTTACTTTATAAGTTAGGCACAGTAGAAGCTCAACGATAATAATTAATAGTAAAATAGAATAATTGTAACAATATGCTGTAATAAAATTGCCAATATCACCACTCTCATGCTTCAGGGCCAGGTAAGGCTTCCATGAACACAAGTACTATGTACTATCGGAGTCCATCTGATACTGAGAAGGCTCTAGACAAAGGGGTGATTTGTGTACTTATTAGGAAAAAGAATGGTATAAGATAGCGTCACACTACTTAGAATGGCACACAAATTAAAACTTATGAACTGTTTATTTCTGGAATATCCACTGAGTATTTTTGGACCAAGTTTGGCCCTGGGTAACTGAAACTCCAGTATGATAGTGCAGATAAGTTGGGACTATTGTACCCACCAGACCTAAGACGGTCCTACAGAAGTCCCACCTAGTGGTTTCAGACCACAGGTCACTTTAGCCAACACAGGATAAATTCATCTGGGTGGAGATGGCAAATCCAAGCCCTCCAGCCCTATAAGGGATTTTATGGTCTTCTGATTTTTTCACACACAAAGGACTTCCCATGCTGCTCCATTCCATGTACGTGTACAACCCACGCTCTTGGGAATCTGGCTGCTTACCACAATTGGTATTTTCTGTCCTCTAGGAACACTACTTCTTGTCCTACCCAGCCACAGCCAATATTTTTTTTTCCAAAAATAGTGAAGCCAAGCTGTCCCCCTTCTTCTATTAAAACCCTCTGCTGTACAGTACTTACTTCACTCCTCAGCTTTCCTTTAAATTCTGGAGGAGACGGTTGACAGCTGTGCAGAACCCCTCAGCACTGTGGAAGATGACGGCCCAAATAAAAGAATTACTGGATGCCAGGAGTCAAGAGCCCATCAATACCATGTGATTTTATGTGTCTCAGCAGAGCCTTGTTTTTCTCAGACGTTTTAGTCTCCTGGCACTTCTAAGCTCTCCCTTTTATCTTTGGGTTCCTCAAATGAGTTACATTCTCTCCTCCTGCAAGGTCTTAGCACTTTCTTTCCCATGCATTGGGAGTGATCTCTCTTCTCATCCCTAGGTGCCACCTACACATACTTTATATTTTAGCTGTGTTCAAAAGCATCATAGAAGATTATTGGTTTGGACTAAGCTCCTACATTAAACTCCAATAGATTAAAAATCAAAATGGAGTCAGTCACTCCGATGGTCCATGTCACTGAACTGAAACTAACTTGTTATCTGACCTACCCAAGAGATCAGGAGAGATAATGGCCAAAGTGTCCCATACAAGGCAATTTTAATTGGCGTGATGATGAAGTTCCCTCTGCCTTAATCCTTACCTGAAAAAGGTAACTTTAAGTAACCTGATATTAACCAATTTGTTATTTTTCTATTGTCCCTTCTGCCTAGCCCACCTAACAAGGAAAGTAACTTTGAAGTGACCAATCTGTTTTTTTGTTCTTTATTTCTACTTTCTTCATTTTTTCTCTGTCTATAAAACCAATCTCTTCTGCTCAGTCCAACATCCACTTATTCTATTTTATGCAATGAAGTGTTGCCCAATTCTAGAATTGAAAATAAAGTCAATTAAGATTTTTACACTGCATTGTTGTAATTTTTGTCCTTTGACAGCCCAACTGTCACTTCCTTGGGGAAGCCTTCCCTGCCCCCTTTCCCAGCAATTAGGCAGATGCTTACTCTCTGAGCATCATGCCTGCACTTGTGACACTTATAATCACATCTTTCTTGTGTGTCTTTTTATTAGTATCCAACTCCTCCTCTGGGCTGTAACTCCAGTAATTTTATTCATTCCAGCACTCAACATAGAACATTATATTTCTTAGCTGTCCAGTGAATAGCTGTTTTATAAATGAATAAGTGAATGCCTTTGGTAAATAAACCAATAACCCTGAGCCAAGCCTGTATCTCCACACATGGATGGACCCTGACTTAGGATGGTATGACTTAGGATGTTTTTGACATTACAGTAGTGCAAAAATGACACATACTCAGTAGAAAATGTATTTCAAAGTTTGAATTTTGATCTTTTCCTAGACTAGTGATATGTGGCATGGTCCTCTTTTGTGAACCTCAGCTCCTAGCTAGCCACTTGGTCATAAGAGTAAACAACCAATACTCTACAGTGTGTCGTGTTGTTAAGATCTATAGTAAGAATGAATCTTCAAACCGTGAAATTGTGAAGAGGGGAAAGAAATATGTGCTAGTTTTTCTGTCACACCTCAAATGCAAGAGTTACGGCCACAATGTGTGATAAGTGCTAAGTTAAGATAGAGAAAGGTATTAAATTTGTGGGTGGAAGACGTAAACAGAAAACATGTTCCAATTGATGGCAACATGTCTGTACCAGAAGCATTGAGCCCCTACAAAGACTAAACCGTGAAATCCTCTGGAAAATATAAAAATTACTGGAGAGGTTGTGTCTGCCAATGAAGATACTGCTCCCGAATTTCTGGCAGAGTCAAAGAAGTTGATTAAAGAGACAATGTTAAGGTCTGGGATGGGGATGGGGGGTAGAGCATGACCTTAGCTCAGTGGTAGAGCATGACCTTAGCATGCACAAGGCCCTGGGTTTGATCCCTAGCACTGAGGTTAAAGGATGCTGTGTTAATTAACTTTCTGTTACTGCGATAAAATTCCTTGGAAAACTTATAAGGGGAAAATATTTATTTTGTCTCATGGTGTCAGAGGCTTCAGACCATGGTTGACTGGCTCTATTGTTTTTTGGTGCTGTGGTGAAGCAGAATATCATGGCAGGAATGTTTGGTGAAGCAAAGTTGCTCAAATGATGGACACCAGGAAGCAAAAAGTCAAAGAGACAGAAAGTGGACCAGATCCCTTATCTCCTCGAGCATACCCCCAGTGACCTAACTTCCTTCCATTAGACTCCACTTCACAAAGGTTCCACCACCTCCCAGTAGGTCCACAGCAGGGACCAAACCTTCAACACATGGGCCTCTCAGAGATTCTCAAGATCCAAACTACAGCAGATGGTGTCCAAAGCAAGTCCTCAGTCAATCAATTAGATTTTAGCTATGGTTAATCTTTTACTATGCCTATTTTATATATTAAACTTTTTCATGGGTATGTATGCATAGGAAAAAGGAGCATATATTGGATGCAGGACAATCTACAGTTTCAGGCATCCCTGGGAGATCTTGGAACATATCCCCATAAGGGGAAAATACTGAATGCAGAATGAGGATAATGAGAGTAACCTCCTTTTTGTGGTGAGGTTTAAATTATAAAGTATCTATAAGTGGCATCACATAGTGCCTGGAAAACATGGTGGTGCTCTGCACCTTTGAGTTCTTTTGTCCTCTCCTTCCCCATCTCCAAGAGTGGTAAGGTCCCTTTCCTCCTGTCTGAGTCTCTAATCTGCACTTTGCCTTACAGGACAAGGGTATCTAGTGCTGAAAGTACTGACTTTGATGCTAATTTTATATGTTGAATGGCCATGGCAATACTTTATCTCTTGCAAGCCTCATTTTTCTCACAGATAAAGTGGGTATTAAATTTTGATGATAGATACCTCATAAGATTGTCATTGATAAACACTGAAACAGAATAATCCCTGACATGATATTCAGGAATTATTGGTTATTGTTATTGTGTTTATAGCTATCACATGTACCCAATTTGACACATATGGGAAAGGAATATATAAATGCTGGCCCAGAAATTGCCATACCCTAAATATTCTATAAGGATCCTATATAGTTGGACGAGTTCGATGGTCATTCCACTGACCAGAAGAGAGACCTATACAGCCAGGGCAGAATTGCTATGCTCTTTTGATTAGAGGATTGCTTCTTATAAGTTGTATTCTCAGTCTTATCATTTCAGCAAAATGCATTTTACAGAGACCTGAAAATGCTTGCTTGATCTTATTTTCACTTATTCTTTCTGAATACAGCTCTCTTTCAACCATAAGATTGGCAGTTGCATTTCTCAACTCTCAAAGGACATCCTAGAGAATAAAATTCTATACACTGAAGTCAGCTATGTATTAGTCAGAAAAGAGTTCATAGGAGACAAGTTGAGTTCTAGGTGGGCAAGGAAAATTAACGGCAAAGGATGAGCCAAGTAGAGGAACAAAGAAATCAGAGAGAGAGAGAGAGAGAGAGAGAGAGAGAGAGAGAGAGAGAAGAAAGGAAGGAGGGGAGGAAGGGAAGAGAAACTTTGCCATAAGGGACAGACAGGCTGTGCCTGATTTCTTGTACAGAGGTAAGACCACCTTAGCAGAGGCAAGGAGAAGAGACCATGATACAATCAAGCTGTTCCCAAGAGGTTTCTCCAAATAGGACATTATAAAAAGGAAGCTAGGACTCCATCCAGGGAGCCCAGCAGCAACTCTATCCTCAGGCAATGAATCTGCTGAGTCAGCCTGTGAGTCAGCTGTACACTTATACATCCAGCCAGACCACTGAGAATTGCTTAAAGAAAATGACAAAAATGCAGTACAGAGCAGGCAGAGGCCAAATAGGTCACTGGAAATACTTTGCAAAAGCTCCTATCAGTAGCTCAGACCTCCACGTGGATTTAACTGCAGGCGCTCTCTACAGGTCGAGAATTAGAATTAGGACAATTAACAACCCCCACTTCGCAGTACAGGTTGGAGCTCTGGCTGTCCCAATGGAAACAGAACTTGTTGAGGCTCTCTGTCTTCTGTGGAGATGTGATAACTTGCTCTGCAAACTGCTGATACAAATTACATCAGCTCAGCTACTGTGGCTTACTAAGACTTCAGTGGTTCTTCACTATTAACAAGGGTCAAAGAGGAATGTTTGAAAGCAATAGAACCACACACTATGGAATGAATGATAAGCAATTATAGCAGTTATTTTTGGTTCACACATGCACACACTCATCAAGCTGTAATTAATATGATTCTGGATTCTATGTGATCTCTAATAATTCCCTTAACATGAAATTTAAGAGCTACTTGTTCCTTTTGGTCGGGTATCTTCAAAGAAAACATCTCTTTCCTAGTCCTGTTTTCTTCTTTCCTTTTCTATTTTCACTCTTGCAGATTGGAAAGATAATGTAATCCTTGACACCACAGAGACCAGAGCTTAGATCTCTCTCTGCCATTCACTAAGACAAACTGTTAGAGTCTTTGAGTCCCTTTCCTCCAGTAGACAGTCTATATGATAATAACTACCCCCACGGGATTGGCATAAGGATTAAATGTCACTTTGGAGGTAACATACCAGTAGACCATGATTGACAGGAATAAGGCTAAGTAAATGTTAATCTCCTCTTTTTCCCCTTCCTTATCTAGTGCACATTGGATTTATCTCAAGTTTACTTCACAGTCTTATGTTAACTACACAGAACTTTTCAACTGGCCCTTTCTCAAAGTTCATACTTTAACCCAGAATCTTCATCACCCAGGTACAAAACTTGAGCTACCACTGTTTCTGATTTGATATTCTTCGGAGCTTGTGGTCTGCTTAAACTCTGGTAGATTCTATTCCCTAATTTGTGTGTGTGTGTGTGTGTGTGTGTGTGTGGGTGGGTGGGTCTATTTTGTTAAAAATAATTTATTTATTCTAATTTGTTACACATGATGGCAGAATGCGATTCATTTCATAATACACATATAGAGCACATTTTTTCAAGTCACTGATTGTACAAAAAGTATTTTTACACCATTTGTGTATTTATATATTTACTTAGGGTAATGATGTCTAACTCACTCCACCATCATTCCTACCCTCTTATCCCCTCCCTCCCCCTCCTTCCCCTTTGCCCTATCTAAAGTTCACCATTCCTCCCATGCTCCCCGCCCCCATCACCATTATGAGTCAGCATCCTCATTTCAAAGAAAACATTTGGCTTTTGATTTTGGGGGATTGGCTTACTTCATTTAGCATTATATTCTCCAACTTTTTATCCATTTACCTGCAAATGCCATGATTTTATTCTCTTTTAATACTGAGTAATGTTCTATTGTATATATATATACAAAAGTTTCCCTATCCATTCATCTACTGAAGGGCATCTAGGTTGTTTCCATAATTTAGCTACTGTGAATTGTGCTACTATAAACATTGATGTGGCTGTGTCCCTGTAGTATGCTGTTTTTAAGTCCTTTGGGTATAAACTGAGGAATGGGATAGCTGGGTCAAATGGTGGTTCCATTCCAGGTTTTCCAAGGAATCTTCATACTGCTTTCCAGATTGGCTGCACCAATTTGCAGTCCCACCAGCAATGTATGAGTATACCTTTTCCCCCACATTCTCTCCGACACATATTGTTGTTTGTATTCCTAATAGCTGCCATTCTGACTGGAGTAATCTTATAGTAGTTTTGATTTGAATTTCTCTAATTAAGAGAGATGTTGAACATTTTTTCATGTGTTTATTGTTTGATTGTATATATCTTCTGAGAAGTATCTGTTCAGTTCCCTGGCCCATTTATTGATTGGGTTATTTGTTTCTTTGGTGTTAAGGTTTTTTTTTTTTTCCTAGAGATGAGTGCTCTATCTGATATGCTTGTGGTAAAGATTCACTCCCATTTTCTTCCCTGATTCTAACCCAATTCTTGGAAAAAGACTTGGCTTCTAATTCTTCTATCTGCTTCATGTTGGGAGGAAAAGGTTTGGATTGCCATGGCTGTCTATGGCAAGAGGATCACTTCTGATTTAAATATTAATTAAAAATTTCCCTCTGGATGACAAAGTCATTGATTTTGTTACAATTCCAAACATGGCCCTAGGTAACTTAACCATTTCTTGCATTGCCAGGGTGACAGAGATAAAGACAGAAGTAACTTCCATTTACATTGTTTTTGGATCCAAACCTTCTAGTTCTTGGAGCTGAGAAGGGGGTCCATATGTTTGGACTGGAGTGGCAGGGGCTTTGGAAATCAGCTATTGCAGTTGGCAGGGGAGTGGGTCCCTGGGCTGGTCAGGGCAGTGTTCATGAGTGAGAGTAATTATGTTGACAAAAAGGGGAAGTGTAAGGGCATCTTATAATTATAAACAGATGTATTTGGATAATGGCAACCAGTGTTTCAGGGGCCCTAACAGACTGAGGGACCCAACAGATTGATGCTTCAACAGGGAAATAGGAAATGTTTCAAAGACTGATAACCCCAACTAGGCAAGCCAAAAATAATTTAACTATTTTTAGAGAAAATAAATACAAGGAAATTGGACAAGAAAGGGTAGCATAATTTAAAAGGAAAAAAACCCCACAGATTTCAGAGGCAGATAGTCTGGTTTAAATCCTAGATATACCACCTACAGCTGTGTAATTTCACATTAGCCACTTAAGAAAACTAAAACTCAGTTTCCTCACCTCTAAAATGGCATTCACCTAACAGAGCTGCTAGTAGAATTCAGGAATATATGTAAATTGCCTAGCATATAACAGATAAAATAGATGTTACTTGTCCAAATCAAGGTCCCTGCTTACAAAGTATCATAACAGGTCTCCCTGCTTCTACTTTGACCTCAGGATTATCTGATCTCTGGAGGTATTCTTTTAAAATACAAGTCAGAATTCTCAACTTCCAAAAACTTCCTGTTTCCCATTATACTTTGACTAAAATCCCTGAGACAGGGCTCCTATCCTATGAGATCTAGGTTTAGACCTTAAAGTCTCAGACATACCTCTTCCTAAACTCTCCTTCTTTTTTAATGCTCAGCACCCATGATCTCTTGGTTCTTTCAGCATGTGGAGCTTGTTCCATCAGAGGTTTACAGGTCTGGTTATTTCTTATCACTCATTTCCCAGCATATGTATCATATCAAAAGAGGTTCTCCTTTACTGCTGTCTTGGTTTGGGTTTCCTAGAAACAGACGTAAGAAAAAATTAGAAAAGGGAGAAATGCAGGAAAAGGAAAGGAAACAGATATCAAAATGGAGTCTTAGATGTGGTTTTAGGTAATGTCTAGTCTTGGATTGACCTGTGGATTATAATGGTCAAGGCGGGTCTTGAGCATAAGTTAGTTACTCCTTATGGGTGGTCAGATTTTAAGTAAGGGAACAGTTTTTCTCTACTGTATCAACCCATGGTTGATTGTCTCATAGTCATCTCCTATCAGCCAAGGACAATCCTCCTGAAGTTGAGGTTTAAGCTTCTGGCCATAGACTTATTCTCCAGGTGCTGGAGGATAAGTACAGCAACTTCTAAATAGGATCTAGTGGTGTGTCAGCTCACTTGTATAACCACATGGCCCAAAGTTGCCATCTAAACACTGTATCACTTAAACCTACCTCACCTCTTTGGTTTATGATTATTCCTGCATGATATTTCTTTCGCTTCACTTTTTATCTCTGAATTTTCTTTTTTCAGCAGTGGGGATTGAACCTAAGACCTCACACCTACAGTTAAATGCTCTGCCCCTGAGCTACAGCACCAGCCCACTGAGTGTAAGATCTATTAGTCAACTTTCATTGCTATGACAAAAATACCAGATAAAAACTACTTAAAGGAATAAAGGTTTATTTTGGCTCATACTTTCGGAGGTTTCAGTTCATAGTCAAATGGTTCCATTGCTTTCAAGCCTGTGACAAGGCATAACATCATGGTGGAGAAGATGTGTTATGGCAGAACTTCTCTCTTCATGGCAGCCTGGGGAGAAGGAGATGGGAAATGAGAGGAGTGGGAAAAAGAGAAGAGGAGAGGAGGAGAGAGAAGAACAGAGAAGAGAAAAGACTGGGGATAAAATATGCCCTTGTAGGCATGCTCCCAGTGGCCTACTTCCCACAAGTAAGCTGTTATGGTTTGGATGTGAGGTGTCCCCCAAAAGATCATGTGTGACAAAATGCAAAAATGTTTGGGGGAGAAATGATTGGGTTGTGAGAGTCTTAACCCAATCAGTGGATCAATCACCTGATGGTATTAACTGAGTGGTGACTGAAGGCAGGTAGGAATGTGACTGGAGGAGGTAGGTCTCCAGGGGTGTGATTTTGGGGTATATATTTGTATCTGGCAAGTGGAGCGTTCTCTCTCTCTCACTCACTCTCTCTCCCTTCTTCCCTCCCTCTCTCCCTCTGTCTCCCTCTTTCTGCTTTTTGATCATCATGTAAGCTGCTTCCCTCCACCACACTCTTCCACCATGATGTTCTACTTCACCTCCAGCCCCAAGGAATGGAGCCTGCTCTCTATGGACTGAGACCTCTGAAATCATGAGCCTTCAAATAAACTCTTCCTTCTCTACAACTGTTCTGGTCAGGATATTTAGTCACAGCAGCAAAAAAGCTGACTAAAACATAAACTCATGCTCTTGTAGTTTCTACCACTTCCAACAGTCCATTCAATTATGAACCCATCAATGGATTAAGAGCCGTCATGATTCAATCATTTCCCAAGAGCCCCTTACCTCTGAACATCACTGCATTGGGGATGAACACACCAACACACCAACCATTGGGGGACATTCTAACCCAAAGTATAACAAAATCTTAAAAGTAGGACTATGTACATTTTATTTATAGATACATCTGAAGACTCTAGAACAAATGCTGGTTCAACAAAAGCATGGATCACCGCACACCTTCTTTATCTGAAATGGGAAAAAAAAATTTACATTCAGATGAAGAATGTATCAGAAACAAAAGGTAAAGATTAGATTGTTCATGTCATGGTCACCTGCTCCCTTGTGATCCTTTGTTTCTTATGCCATTTTTATTTTCCATCAATGAAAAATAATTTGTTTTTTTAAAGCATTTTGGAGATTTTTGCCTATAAACTTCATTTCCTAAAACAATGCTATCTGCCACCAGAGAGGCAAAGTCAGCTTTCAGTACTTATCCTGAAATATTTACAGAACAGACTTTGAAGAAAGGGAAGAGAAAGCTGCCCCTAGAAGCTTATCTCCTCAGTTTATTTAATATGACTTCCCCTCAAAGATATTCCCCAATCAGTTAATTGCTAGAGGGACCAGGTTTTAAGAAATAAGTATTTGCTACAGATGACGTTATTCCCCTGCCACACACCCCCGGATCTTTCATGTGTATCAAAGCACAATCTGTTATTTGTGTCACTGTTTTTGTCTCCTTCTCCCTCCCTGTCTTTGGGGAAAGGAGACTATGGCCAAATAGCAACATGTTAGAGAATTAATAGGATAATGAGATGTGTACCTCTGCTTCACACTGTGTCTGTACAAATCATAATGCACACCCCCCGTTGAATAAAACGAGGGATGCCAACAGCTTTTGTAGCAGCCTTTTTGAAAGTTCCAGCTTCCCACGGACCTTCTGGCCATCAAAAATTCCAACAATTGTCTGAGAAATTCTGAGCTATTTAAACAAGGAACCAGAGGCAGGAGGAGAACAAGGCAATCCTGTTGCATGTAGGAATGTGTAGGAGTCACAGGGGCTGGGGCGTTATAATATAAAGTAATAATATACTATTTGAAGCATTTACAAAGCACCAAGCATTGTGACCTGCAATTTCAAACATTATCTCATCCGATCCTTAAAACATGTTGTGAGACACTTGACATGATTGTTTTACAGATAAGGAAATTGATACACATAGAGGACATGCTGTAAACACAGCTGGTTTAGTGAATGTTTTTAATTTTCCTCCTATCCAGCATCCATTTACCATTCTTCTGGCCATAATACCCTGATTTGCTTTTGGAGATCCCTTTCTCTAAATTTTAGCACAAGCATTTTGTTTTGTATTTGGTTTGGTGATGGTTGCTTTGTGGTACTAAAGTTTGAACACAGGGCCTTGTGCCTACCACGTAAGCACTCTACCACAAGCCAAATCCCCGGACCTTAGTACATGAAGTTTGAATTTGACCCACCCCAATCTGTGATCTCTGCTTGGTTAGTTAGCTCTATTGTCTTGGCTATCATTTGAGTTTAGGGCTAGGCACATAGCTCAAGTCAATAGTGAAACTGAGTTCCTGGATTTTTCTGGAAATATTGGAATGAAATGATCTCTTTCTTCTGGGATTGCTCAAGTAAGCTAAGTATAATTGTGATAATCTTGCCACCTCAAAGGGATAACTATTGACAAAAGGCTAACATTAAAGAAAATAGAGACAGGAGATAAAGGGGGACATAGTTTTAGCACTGTAGTTTAAGTATCTCTATTCTACCATTGCTAAAGTGGGTTCAAGCCATAAGATTTTTTTGAGAGCTAATAATGGATTTCCTTTGGATCATTTGTTTGATGAATGATGTGACTGTTTGATGCCAGAGGACAAAAGATAAGGACTATAATTTACAGTAAGATATTTACTGAAGACCTCAATAAAAGGGATTTTTCTCTCTAGCAACTGGATAAATCTTAACATAGAATTATATAAGTAATGGTTGACATTGGATATTAACTAATGACTGCCTGTACCCCAATTCTTGTGTGCACAACAGGAGAACAAATGCACTCCAAGGATCACACCAACCAAAGGAAGAGGGTTTGGAATCTGTTTTTCCTTCTCAACTTTTGACTATATTAAACACAGCTCTTACCCAACTTCCTACAGAAGTAGCCTGGAGGATGAAGAATGAGGACTAGGGATACAGAGTGATTCACTAAAGGAATTTGAAATTCAATCAAACAGAACTTTGTTCGAATCTCAGCTCTGTCACTGCACATCAAGTGACTTTGGAGAATTGCTGAACCTGTCTACATCCTCATGTTCTTAACAATAAAATGTGATACTAAAACCTACTTTATGAGGTTGTTCTGAGAAATAAGTAACAGCGTGCATGTAAAATGCTATTGCATTCAGCCACTCTGCAAATACTAGTTCCCCACTCCAAGGAAGCTGCAATCTCTCAGAGGATAACTACTGAAGCTCAAATATACTGGCATAGGAAGTAGTTAGGAATATTCTCCACAAGTCCATCCACAAAGAGTAGTTCTAGTTTTTCAGACCAGTATGGGCTTTGAAGCAAGTATGGGCTCCTTCTCTAAGGGTTCAAAACTGAGTATGTGTACTCTTCATAGTCTCAGAAGGAAGGCAAGTATCTAAACACAACCAACCCACCTGACATCAAATTTCATTTCAGTCAAACAAGTGATTGTGTATTTGACACCTTGTCAAATAACTGATTTGACTGATTTTTCTCTTCCCTCTAAATAAAGATTGCCTGGATTGATCAAGCCAATGAGGTTTCTTGACAACTTGTAATAATAACAGTGCCATCCTTCATCTCCATGATAGCCGACTGTCAGCAAATAGAACATGGACCTTGAATGGGGAACAGGTGTGCGCAAGGTCATCTGCTCTTCATAGAGCCCCTTAAAGTCAGTGACACATGGTCACGAAAAATCTAGTTAAAGGCAGGACATAAATAATGACTGGGGAAACGTCTGGGTAGATTTGTTTCCTAAGGAGAGGGGTCATGCCCTTTCCTTATCTTCTCCCTGCTGTATGCAGCCTATAGGGCCAGCCACAAGACCATGACGTGCCTTGCAATGAGGAATAAAGCTGAAGAAATAGATGGAGAGATGAGCAGGCCTATCATGGCAGCAATTAGAGTCTATTTATTCAATATGCATTTATTGAGTCCTTACTATGTGCCAGGAAGTGCTCTAGGTTCTGGGATATAAAATAAGAACCCCCATTCTCTTGGACCTTAAAATCACTTGGGAGGAGACAGACAAAAAAAATGTTAAGTAAAATGTACAGTATGCTAGAAAATGGTAAGTACTGTGAAGAAAACAATAAAGCAAGGAAGCCGAATAAGAATGTTTGATGCCAGAGGGCGGAAGATAAGGACTGTAATTTACAGTAAGATATTTACTGAAGACCTCAATAAAAGGGTGGTGTTTGAGGGGGAAAATCTGTGTGGATTTCTGGGAGATAAGCATTCCTCTGAAGTAGTGGTACACCTGCCCTGTTCAAGGACAGTGAGGCGTAATCACTCAGTGGGGTGGGTAGGAGGGAAGGGGTAGGAGGTGAGGTTGGAGAGTGGGCAGGGCAGGATGGGGCAGGAGATAAACGGCCAAAGCCTCTCTCCACCCCAGAGATGGGGAGAGCAGCCAGAAGGATTCGAGCAACTTGGGAGGGAAACAGGGAAGGTACCAGGAGCAGGCAGTCCAGGTGAGCAGTTATGACATTGCAGCTGACCTGTGAGAATGGCTTACATCAGGACCACAGCAGTAGAAAGTGTGTAAAAGGGCCATGTGAGTGAATGACGTCATAGATTAAGCTTGAGTTCACCTATGGACTACTATAGTCATCTAAAGATGTGAGTCACAGTGATGGGTCTCAGGTCAAGGAATATAAGGCAATTTAGCAAAATGGCACTTTGGAATCATACACAGGAGTATAAGCTTATGGCTAGAAAGAGAATTTCTCCTGCTCTGAAAGTGAGGGAAAACGTAAATGAGGGAAGTATTAGGTATTTTGATAGTGGCAGGGCTCAGGAATCAGGCCAGCCATGGTGAATGGTGGGGTAGGGGTGTTATCAAGTCCCTTAGATGGCAGCTGTGTTGCAGGAGGCAGACACAAAACCTTAAGGAGCTTCAGTGGATGGGAAAGGGTGCCGGAGAGAAATTTTAAAAAGCACCTTCAAGAAACCAGGTAGAAACAGGGTTGACACAGAGCAGCTTCCCCTCATCCACAGCTGCACTTGGAGCATGCTGGGAGGAGGTGACAGGTGCTTCAGGTGGGGAGGACGGATGCAAAGGACAGCCTCATCAAGGTTTCCCTTTGTGGAAAATCAGAATGAACACATAAAAGTGGCTGCTTTTCTTCTAGGGAATGACACTGATTGAAGATGATCCTCCCAAATTTCATTGCAGAAAATGAAGAACGGCTCCTGGTGAGTGTGATTTTCTGCCTCTCTGACCTCACCCTCCGCCAGTGCTGGGGAGGGAGATGACACATCCTTCATTCTGCTTCCTCCATGCCTGCGGGCAGCAGCACCTCGGGTGAGGTGCATCCCTCACCTGGACAGAGTCTGGGATCTGCTGTAGTCGCGGCTCATTTTGCTAATCTTTCAAATCCTTCAGGCCAGAGTGCACTCCCTTGCAGAACCTGCATCTGAACATGACAAGGACATAAATGGGAGAAGAGAGAGCCCTCAGGCATTAACCGTTTCCTGTCAACCAGGCAGGGACCAAATACTTCTCAGGTATTATTTATGGGGTGTAACTTTCAAAACATTCGGAGTCAGGGTTTTGAAGAGAAGTAAAGGAACAAATTGAAAACAGTTAAGTGACAAGCTGGAGGTCATTTCCACCTAACTTTCTGACCCCAACATCACAATCAGCAGGTTCCAACCCACTGCCTTCGGCTGGTCCCACTCCTCTGGTTTGAATCACAAGCCAATCTGCTTAGGCATCACCTTGCTCCCTCTGAAAAAATAAGAATAGGGACATTTTCTTTTGTTATAGTGAGACCATAAGTTTCTCTCTATGATGAGAGAGGCAGAGGGAACACCCAAGCACTGGACTAGAACAAGGAAACCAACCTGTGAGCAATCATCAGGCAAAGCATCTCCAATCCCTCCAATGCTGCAAGATGCTGTCTCTGGCCATGACCTGGGACAGTGTTCTACTGGGGCTCTGCTGAATGTAGCCTGTCTGGTCCAAGTAAGCTGGAAGCTGGAAAGGCATGAAATCAGACCTTTATTTTCTAGGCACATCCTTTGCAACAGGTTCAGTCTTCTACATATAAGATTTTAGTTAACCCTCACCATAGCTGCATGAGCAAGATGTTATTTCCATGAGAAAACTGAAGCTAGCCTGTGAGCAGCTTTCTGTAAGGCAGATCTGAAGTCCACATTCACTGTGGTGTGAGCCCTAGGGAGCATCGTGGGTTCTGGCAAGGTCTAGTGGTAAACTTGTGATTTCTTTTCATCAAGAGTCACAGGAATTAAACCCAGAAAACCAGACATGGAAGAATGATTGAGGTCAAAAGATATCAAAGAAGCATCCTGGATTTCAAGCTCAAGTGGGTCTGTGATCTGTGGGGAGAGGGCTGTAACCTGCTCACTGTCAGCATTCAAGGTGATGTCGTGCGTGAGGCTTAGAGTCAGACTGACTTTCACACCTGCCTCTTCACCTACTGTTCCTGCGACCTCAGATCACCTGCTCATTTGTCCCCCAGACTTTCCATCCCCTCAACTACAAACTGGATATAGTAACCTGCTTTCTCTTGGCTTTCATATCAGGATAAAATGAGGCACTGTTTTAAAACATTTAATCCCATTCTTCAAGTCCTACCAGCAGGACTTGATTTTGAATAAGTAGCACTTGTAACCACAGTCATTTTACTGTCATAGTAGTTTGCTCTGCAGGCTCATATTTATTTAGAGTTCTTTAAAGTCCCTTTGCAAGGGAAGAGACGAGAAAGGAAGAAAATGGACAGAAGCCCAAGCACAAGAGAGCTGGGGGACTATGCTTCAGAAAACCGGTGGGACTTTGTTTGCCTGTGACAATGCTGGCAGCCAGGTTCACCTTCCAAAGAGACTGCAGAGTCCCAAAGAAGAGGTGATGAGCTCCCAGATGACCTAGGACAGGAGTGATGTGTATAGGAAGGAAGGAGAAGTCTTATCTGTGCTATTTGTTCCCTCCAAAACTCTTGTGGAAATGAATTGCCTTTGTGATGGCACCAGGAGGAGGGAGCTTTTGGGGGGGGGGCTCCACCCTCAGGACTGGATATGTTTTTACTGCAGAGTAGGTTTCCTACTGCAGGGGATGGGAGGGTCTGCCCAGCTCTCTGGCTTTCACTCATTCTTGCTGTCTCTTTGCCCTTTCACTGGGGAATGCCTTCAGCCATGCTAGGATGTAACAAGAAGGCCCTCACCCCATGCCAGCCCCTTGATCTTGTACTTCTCAGCTCCCAGAACAGTAAGCCCATGCATTTCTTTCCGCATATTTCCTGATTTTGTGGTAGTCTGTTATGGCATCACAATATTAACTAAGATAACCTATAAGGTCATTTTCTTATGAGAAATGTTACAAGCCTCACACCTGGGAGGGCTCAGACATGGTTGGGAGGTGCCTTGGCTAAAGGATTCCATCTTCCTTTCTGTTCTTTTTAAGATTCCATATCATTTCCTGTAAGCTCACCCTCTGCCCCAGCACCTGTGGTAGGCACAGGCTGCCTGGGTGTGTTCATCATGTGGATGAGCAAATTCTCTGCTTGGCATCTTGTTCTCTCTCCCCCCACAACATATCCATCTTTTCTGGACAATCCCTTCTCACTCCAATGGCTTTAAGAATCGTTAGTTTTCTTGCGCTTTCTACTAAAAAAGAAAAGGAGAGGAGTCTAATCTTGGACTCAGGCGGTGGCTTCTAATTAATGCATTAAAATCAGTTCAGGGCTTTAAGAATTATATATTGGTGGACTGAGGATTCTCATCCCAATGTCTGATGTTAATTCTCAGTAAAATTATAATAGTTGCTGAGAAATACAGGATGAAGGGAGCCTAGTTTTCAAAATATCTATCAAAATACAATTTTCCCATATACAGTCTCAGCTGTAGGAGCCCTGCAAGGAGAAGGAACTATGGGGGGGAGTGTTTACTCTCTACAATGGGGGCCCATTTGAAATGTCTTACGTAGATTTAGAAAACAAGAAGCCAAGCTCATTTATAAATACAAAATATGTACTTTTTAAAAACTGCCCTTGTTGTTATGCTAAAAGCAGATCACCTGCTCATTTGTCAAATTTGTGATCCTATCGCCAATTAAATGACACAAAGCAGCAGAGAAAAGAGAAGGGAAATTGTTTCAAAGCAGGGGAAATAAAGGTCTTTTCCTGACATAATTTCCAATGTTCCATTTCTCACATAGTAGAGAACAAACCAGAAATTTGAGTCATTGTAAGACTTTCCTTTGCGTACATCATACTTTGAAGATTATCCAAGAACATGTGGGGTTTAAAGATGTGAAAGTTATACATTTCTAAGTCGCCATGGTCCACAGAAGGGATTACCCTGATAGGAAGCCCAGCTGCTCCTGGGATGCTACAAGTCCTCCCTCTAAGACCGTCAGGATCCTTCATCTATTTTTATTGTCTTGTTCCCTGTAACTTCCACTGTCTCTCAAAATCTTTGCTCACATCATACTGATGGACTTCAGGGTCCACAAAACTTCTTGTCCCTAACATTTCCAGCAGCCCTACCAACATGACCTGCTCTCAACTCCTGTCCCAACCTTCTACTCATTTGGCAAATTCAGTACAAATACCACTCCCCCCCTTAACCCTTTTGTAACCCTTACAAGCTGACTTATGTTCTTCCTGCTGCTCCAATGCAGTTCCATTGACCCTTAATCATTGTCAATCAATATCAACAAGTAGCAGTAGCAGTAAGAGCAGCATCAAAAACATCCGATCCTTACGTATCCTTAAGTACTCACATTTAAGCTTGTGGAATCTTGCTGATTCTGTACTTATGGAGAAACTAAGTTAGCCTCAAAAGGTCATGGACCTTAGGAATACAAGTGCTATAGTTTGAATATGAAGTACCCGCTAAAAGCTTGTTTGTTAAGGACTTGGTCCCCAACCTATGGCCTTATTGGGTAGAAATTTCAAGAGGTAATGTCTAGTGGGAGGTTTTTAGGTCATTTTAGGGATGCCAGTGAAGGAGATTATGGCACCCTGGTCTAATCTCTTTCTCTCTTTGATTTTCCCACCATGAGATGAGCAGCTGTACTCTAATACGCTCTCACCACCGTGATGTGGTATCTTGCTATCGGTCGAAAGCAATGGGGCCAGTTGACCATGAAACCATGAGCCAAAGTAATCTTTTCTCTTTATAAGTTGATTTTCTCAGGTATTTTGCTGCAGAAACAGAAAGTTTATTAGTATGAGTTAAGATTTAAGGGTCCTCAGGGATTCCTACTTGTAAATCAACTATACCGAGTGAGCCCCAAAATAATTTTAGGAGAAACTGCCACGTTGGACTCAAATCAACACTGAAATAGGTAAAATTATCTAATTCAAACCAAACATAGGGTCAACGCTACAACAGTTAGACACAGGCACTGGCTTTCTTAAAAAACTCCTAAAACTCAAAAAATAAAATTTAAAAAATAAAGGAAAAAAAATTAAGACTCAACAAATGGGATGACATCAAATTTAACACCTTCTGTACAACAAAGGAAACAGTGAACAGTGTTCAAGACAGTCTATGGAATGGGAGAAAATCTTTGCCAGCTACTCTTGGGACACGGGGTTAATATCCAGAATATATGAACAAATCAAAAAACTTAACACCAAAAAAAAAGCCCCAATAAAAATGGGCAAATGAAGTAAAAGATTTCTCAAAAGAAGAAATGCAAATGGCCAACAAATACATGAAAAAATGTCCAACTTTCTTTCTTAGAAATCAGGAACACATAAATGAAAACTTCCCTGATATTTCATCTCAGCCCAGTTAGAATGAAAAACATCAAGAATAAATAATAATAAATTCTAGAGAGGATATGAGGTGAAAGGAATACTAGCAGGTGGGCTGCAAATTAGTAAAACCACTATGAAAATCAGTATTATTATTTCTCAAAAGACTAGAAATGGAACGCCCATATCACTCAGCTATTCCACTCCTTGGTATTTATCCAAATGAACAAAAATCAGTATCCTATAGTGATACATGCATCCCACTGTTCATAGCAGCAAAATTCACAATAGCCAAGTTATGGAACCAGCCTAAGTGTCCATCAACAGATGAATGGACAAAGAAAATGAAGCATAAAAATGGGAATAAAACAAAGGGATCTCAAGAAAATAGATGAGATAACCAGTAGAATAGAAGGGTCTTGAAAGGGAGGGAGAGGGGGAATGCATGGGGAAGTTCTGTGAAGTGCAATCTACCAAATTATGCTATGTCCATGTACAAATATACTAAACAAATCCTGCTTATGTATATAAAATTATAACGCACTAAATAATAATGTCAGTAATAACATCAACAACAATAATAATAGATCAGTAAATGGATCAGGTGGAGGAAGGAGAGGGAAAAGGGAAGGTACTGGGAAATGTGCATGTATGAATATATCACAACGAACCCTATTATCATGTATTATAATGCACCAATAAAAACATAATTAAAATTTTTAACACACATCTATCTGTCCCACACTACAAATTAGGCTCTGTACCAGCTGAAGATTTGAGGGTGCACCGAGTTCCAAGATAAGCTCTGGCTATTAAAGAACTATAAACAGAATGAGGAAGTAGGCAAGGCAACAATGTATTCCATTTGGAGAAAATGCTAGTATCTGCAGGATATTTTGGTTCTCTGATAGCAAGATCAGCTGGGTTTCTTGTATTCTCATTAGCTAGTCTTAGTTTTGCTCCATGGTGGAACCCATAAAAAATTCAAAAGTCTTTATTATAAACATGTTTATGAGTTTTCTTAGGTTACTCTGTCCTTTTTTCCCCTTAAGATATCTCCTTTGTAACAATACAGCTGGGTTTCATTTGTTTTATTTTAGAAAATAATGGGTTGGCATCTTGGACACTAGTTCCTTGACTCCCCTGTCAGAGCTACTCTTGGAGTCGGCTGGCCCATCCCAGACCTGGTGTCTAGCAGTGGTCTGGATCGTGCTGCCTGAGCCACCACCTGCTCCTCTGTGCAGCCAGTACCCTCCCTGATGGTACTGGCCAATGTTTTAGTAGGTTTGGATCCTGATGCAGCATATTGTATACTTACCTATTAGATGACCTTTCCTGTTCTGTCATGTAGAACCTTGAAAGGAATACCATCATTGCCTTTGAAAGTCTGTGATAAACATTTGAACAGTACAAAAGCCGCTGTGCATGGACTCTTTCTCCAGGCAGTGATTTCCACCCCAGAGACATGGGCCAGGGAAGGCATTAATGTAAGATTGCCAGTGTTTAATTTTGTCAAGTAAGACATTTTTACTTTAAAAGGAAGGAAGAAATGAGGAAAG
The DNA here is from genome assembly GCF_021218885.2 of Marmota monax. Taxonomy (NCBI): domain Eukaryota; kingdom Metazoa; phylum Chordata; class Mammalia; order Rodentia; family Sciuridae; genus Marmota; species Marmota monax. The sequence continues at coordinate 4,454,216 of NW_026692881.1, forward strand.
GAAAAAAGGAAGGAAGGGAATAAAGAAAGAAAGAGGAAAGGAAAGGAAAGAACACTATGACCTACCATCACTATTATTTTCTAAGAAGAAGGAGACACACACACACACACCAAAAAAAAAAAAAAAAACAAAAAAAACAAGAAGGGCATCATTTCAAAATAAAGAATAAGCTCTAGAAAACTATGTTTAATTCTAAAAAATGTTCCCCACATTTTCCCAATTTTCATTAGTTTTCCATGGACTAGCTTGGGTACTGAGTCCGGCATGGGGCACTCCATGCACCCACCCTATTGAAAAGGAACTTCCCTGTCATCCCAGAAGAACTCTCAGCATGGTCCACTGTTTCTTTCCAGCACACCCTCCCTTCAAGCCACCATTAATGCTCTCTGTATAGCCTGACTAACAGCACATGTTTCACCAATATGTGTGAATAAATGGATGTAAAAGTAAAGATGATTTATAGGAAATAAGCTCCACTGAGTTAAAATTTTTCTCCAACAATTCTTTAGTGCAGTAACTATTGATCTGGTTGCAAGAGAAGTTTCATTTGTCAGAAAGGACATGGCCAAAGGAACAGTTTACTGCCCTTGTGTTACCAAGTGAATTTATCTTCTGTGACATGGTCTCCTGAGTCCTTCAGATTCCCTGCCTTTCAGCAGGTCTGAAATTCCAGTACCCTGGCTCTAGAGTAGTGAAGCTTTACTACCGTCAACCAGATGGCATGATGATTTCCCTGAATGCCTGTGCCCACAACTGTGAAAGCTCAGAGTTACTTGCATCAGCCCAGGGCCATGGACACCATAGCTCCAAGATTTATTTGATAATTGATTTAGTGAGAGGTCTTCCTTCCCCTAGCTACTAAATGATAGCTGACAAACCTAACTCCAGTGATGCCCACTTTCTAATGTTTCCATTGCATGGTCTGATAAACTTTCCTAAAGCTCAAGTCTTACCACAATCTTTCCCAGTACAAAAATCTTTAATGAGTTTCCATTAGGTGCAGGAAGAAGTCCCAGTCCATAGATAAGCATTAAAGGACTCCCTATAACCTATCTTTTCAAAAACAATCCCTTACAACAGGTTATCTTCAAAACCCCTATGGCCTTTCCAATATCTATTTTTCCTATTAGTTGGTGGTTGTGTCTTCTGTTCTCTACAAGAAAATGATCTGGGGGCCTCCACAACACCTGCACAAAATCTAATTTTGCAAATAATACTTCAAATGACAACTGTTAGTTGCATGAATGAGGTAGGCAGATTCAAACAAGTGCAGGTACAACTATACCCTATCACTCATAGTGGGAGCTACCCCTGTACCTAGCACAGTGTTCGGTAAGTCAGACACATAGGCATTGAGTTTAAAAAAAGGGGTGGGGACAAAGGTCTTGAAAGCAAAAAGAAAGGGAGGGATGAAGGAAAGGTACAGGGATAAATGATTCCAAAAGAGACCAGGCTTTAAATTATATCACAGTTCTGTCAGCTAAATAGTCTCTCTTGGACCACATGGCAAAGGTGTGGGTAGATAATACTGAGACAGTGAGAATGATTCCAGTGTTATGAATCAACTGTGTCCACCAAATGCAAAGAAAGGAGAAATAAAGACTTATGTCACAGGCAGTGGGAAGCCCTATTCACAGCAAAGCAGAGAAAAATAGAAAGTCTGATATAAAAGCAGGTTGGCCAAATATTTAGTGAAAGACAAATGCAGAAGGTCCTAAACTTACTTCCAACTGGTCTTTAGCTCCAGTGCTCTGTATCCAGCTCCTTCTCCAAATGCTATTCAATCATGGTCTTCACCACCATCAGACTCTTTTCTGCAGTCCCTCAAGGGCAACACCTGTGCAGAAGACTATAGTGTTCCATAGTATTTGCCCTAGATTATCTTCCCAGTTTACTTTGGTGCTTTTCCAGCACTCTTCAACTTGTACACCTGCTCCATATCTCCATGACACCTAGTTTGCGACTCTCCACTGATCATCCAACTTCTCCTAGATTTTTACTTACCTTCTAGACCTCACAGATGTGGAAGGTTTAACTTCCATAGCAAGTTTCTTATTCCATGTTAGTAGTAGTAGATTTTCATCCCTGACTGAATCTCAGCTAATGGAAAATTAGGAGGCCCCTATACACCCAATCTTCTTTGGACATGAAGCAGCCTGAGAAAGCTCTTCCATTATGAACATGAACCATTTCTTATGTAAAAAAGACATTTTCAGATGCATAGACAATAAACATGGAAGTGGTTTTCATAAAAGAATTTTATACTCACAGATTCTTAGAAACTGGAGGCATTCTGTGTCATGCAGGACCATATGGCGAAGCAATGAGACTGTCAAGAGGTAAGGAGAGCTGGAAGGAGAGGGCATGACCCCAAGCCTTTATTGGAGTTTTTCCAGGAACGTATGGATAAAGCTGGGTAGGCTCTCCTAGTGAGCTTAGGACTAGAGAGTTTGAATAATTTGGAGCAGGATCTGGTTAATAGGAGTGATCCCTAGTAGCCATTTGTAATCTAGTCCCTGCGTGATTTTTGACAGGGACTGAATGAATAATGGTTTGATGTGTGAGAATTTGATATAGGAGATGGCTGATTTACATATCCAAGTCATGATCTCAGGGAATTAATTTGATACCTATAAAACTTAGTTCTCTTTGGAAGAGGCAGCCTCTCCAGGGTCAAGGCCCCCGATGCCAGAACATCAAGAATATAGTCAATAATAAAGTCAATACAGGACAGATGACCCAGAGCGTGGAACTGAGGGCTCAGAAGACGAAACTAAGGTCTTTTAAGAGCCATCACCCAGTAGGAAAACTGGATCCTATTCAATGCATAGCCCAGAGCAAGGAGAGATGACACAGGCCTGGCTGAAGTTGAGAATGGTTATCGGGTGGGAGTCGTATTTGTTTGTCTCCATATCCTCTCTTTTTGAACATAAGTTTCTACTTCATTTGGTCCTCTCTCAGCACTGTATATTGGGTTGTTTCTCTAATTCACAAGCCATCAAACAAAAAAGAACCATATTAAAGGAGTTCCAAGCAAAGACACCCAGAGTAAGTTTCTCATGGGCTCTTGAACCTGACTAAATGACAAGATCCTGGACTTTAAGCCTAAGTCTGATGTTGTAAATGGATAAGTTTTGTTGTTGTTGTTGTTGTTTGTGATTCTTGGAATGTGGAGGAGAATATTTTACATGTGAGAAGAAAGCAAATTTCATGGTCGTGGGGGAACTGTGGCTAATTAAATGTGGTAGTAATTCTTTTTCTTACCCTTTTCATTTGTGATAAGTCCTATTCCCCTTTCTGTGAAGGTAAGTTGGCCTTTTGATCTGATGTCACTAATAGAAAGTAGTAGATGAGACCCTTGGTAATTTGTAAGTGTGTTCCTTGAGAAATATCCATCTTTTTGTGCACTAGGAATACTTGGAACTCTGTCACGGCACTGTGAAGTGCTCCAACAGTACAGAGAGGCGGGGTGTGTGTGGGGGGGAGACAAGTACACTTTCCAGCTGACAGCCCCAGCCCAGCTCCCAGCCAACAACAGGCCATTTGATGAGTTCTCTTATTTGTTCAGCCGATCAGAGATGATTGATAACTGCAGACCCAGCCCAACAAACGAGGAACATAAGCACCCTCAGCTAAGTCTTGCTTTAGAATTATGAAAGATAATTAATGGTTAATTATACTTTTAAAGCCACTTTGAATGGAGACATTACTACATGTTATAGATAATTAAAGGTGGAGTAATTCTTTTCCCTCCCTTTATTTGTTTAGCTTTTAGACATGCTTTTAATAAAATCTAATAAAATATGGACTGTGGTCCCAGATTTTACCAGAGGCATCTTTCTAAGAGTGCACCTGCCCTTACCCCTCTCCAAAGAACCATCTTCCTCTGGATTTCCCTGCTCAGGTATTTAAGGGCACATTGAAACTTCTCTTTGGACAATTCTTGTCTGTCCTTAGAGAAGTGTTCTTCTCCAATATCTTATGTTAGCAGAGACAAAGAAATACTCTTAAAGCAAAAAAAATAAAATACAATAAAATAAAATAAAATAAAATTTCCTTTGGAGATTGATGCTCCTGGATAGAGAAGTAACAAGCCTTCTATGAGCTCTAGCCACTCTGTTTTCATTTTGCTTTTATATTGCTGCAGGCAAATCTTCATATCGTAAAAGTATATCTCCACACTCTTATAACAAAAATTTTAAATTTCCTTTATAGATTGATGCCTCTGAATGAAGAGGTAGCATGGTTTATTTATCTGGTTCTAGCTGCTCTGTTTTCATTTTGCCATTGTATTGCTTTTGGCAAATCTACATATCATGAAAGGATATTTGTGTCTACTTGCCTGAAGCTTGTTAATATCTTTCCAAAGTTGCCTAAAACTTGATTAAGATTATGCAGGACAGCCATCATGACTTGGGATTCAAATTAGGGCAACCTAATTTGACCAGTGCCCTTGAGCTTTTACACTTCTCAACCAGGTACAGCAACTTGGAATGCTGAGATACCTGCACACGCCGGTTGCCAACATTAGTAAGTAAAAATATAGGCCATTCAGTTAAATCTGAAGTTCACATAAGTAACAATTTTTTATGTAATATCAGTCTGTCCTATTTGGACATGCTTAACTAAAGATACATTTAATTGCATGTCTTGCACTTTATCTGACAATCACATCATAGGTCACAGCAAGGTATAGGGAGACTGGGTATGTTTCCTTTGGTTATATATCTTCTTGAAAAATGTGTCTTTCTACTTTTATGTGATCTTTAGAAATGTGGTTATGCTTTAACTTATGAAATGAAGACAGTGATACACACTCCCCAGCACTCACAGCAGTGGGGCAAAAGCCCTCTCATCTATTAGGTAATTATAATACCACCAGTTTTCATAGGTATTATTTCATTTAATTCTTACAACAATCTGGACAGATTTTAGTTGTCACCACTTTGCTAATGAGTAGACAGACATACCGAGAGGGACTTGTCCGGGTCACACAGCCAGTTAACTGAGGCTCAGCTTCCTGACCCAAATCTCCCTGGGTCCCAGGCTTAGGTTCTCATGGCTTGAAGACATGCTGATCTCTAGGGAGGCAGCAGGGAGAGCAGGGAGTGAGAGCAGGGAGTGGAGCTTTTGCTATTTTTCTGCCACTCTTGTGCTTCTAGAGTGTTTCCTTGTTGTGTGACATTTGAGAGGCCTATTGATAACTATATACTTTATTGAGGACAAATGAAGGTAAGAAAGAAAGAGGGAAGTTGTGGAAAAGACATAAAATGTGTCTATTTTAATCTCTGAAGGCAAAATCAATCCTCATACAGTGACTTAAACAGGCCCCAAGCTGCTTGCTCTTGTCACATACAGATGGTAGCAGATTCCTCTTCCATGGAAAAGGAGCCCGGCAGGGGACTGCTCTGCAGTAAACTTGTGGTTAAGTGGTCCCTCTTTGGCCACTCAGAATCCAAGTGGAACAAAGTCAATTGTTACTTGGGACAGCCCTCTTGGCACAAACTAGAAATAGTAGGGCTGCTCCTCTTCTGAAGATACCGAGCAGGTCTCCGTGTCCTAAAATATTGAAAGAAGGAATAAAGGGAGGAGAAAATGGGGACACAGGGCAATGTCAAGTAAGTGATGGGTCCCCGTACTCTCGAGTTCTGACCTATGCTGCTTCTTAGATAAGACAAACGTCAGCAAGCAACACGTAGGAATTTGATTATAAAACAGTAGATAAATATACTCATGCAGAGTTTTTCTGTTCCGCAAAGAACAATCGGAAGACTTACATCCAAGATGTCAGCAGGGTGGTGGTTTCTTTTTCATGAAAGACTGAACACCTCGATGCCAGGTTAAGTGTCTTAGCTATTTGGGTTGTTACCACAAAATACCATAAACTCCGTAGATTTCTAAGCAATAGAAATTTATTTCTTATAATTCTGGAGGGTGTGGTGTCCAAAATCAAGGCACATTTGGTGTTTGAGGTGAGCCTGTTTCTGGCTCAGAAACAGAAGCTTCTTGACTGTGTCTTCACATAGGGGAAATGGTGAGGGGTTTCTCTTGAGACCCTTTTGTAAGGGTACTAGCCCCATTCATGGAAGTTCTGCCCCATGATCAATCACCTAATTTATAATGAAGAGAAATTTATTCCTCACAATTCTGGTTGCTGAAAAGTCCCAGATCAGAGCACTGGCAAGTTCAGTATCTGGTGAGGTTCTACTCCACTGAGGGCACCTTCTCATGGAGACATCTTTACATGAGGGGAAGGGGATGGAGGGACAAGGCAGGATGAATGTTGTGTGGTAGAAGAGCAGAAGAGGCAAATTTGTCCCCTCGAGCCCTTTTATAAGTCACTAACCAATTCACCAGAGCTGACCTCTAATAGCCTAATCACCTCCTAAGGGCCCCACTTCTCAATATAACCCAATGGGGATTAAGTTTCAATACACAAATCTTGGGGGTACACATTCAGCCCACAGCAACACTCAAAAAAGTTTACCTTCTAATACCATCAATTTGGGGGTAAAGATTTAACTTATGAATTTTGGAGGGATACAGAAAAGATATTCAGACCATACCATTAAATAACTACAAATTTGGCTTCTATTTTCTTTCTTTCTTTCTTTTTTATATCACTTCTTATACTTGATAGCTGAGAATAAACCAGTCAGCATTTATCCTTGAGCTTGACCTAAATCATTTTCTGGAAGGATGCTGACATGAAGGAAAACCAATGGCCCAAAGCTGAACAGAGCAAATGATTCACAAAATGTGTTTGTCCCTGTTGAGACATGTGGTCCTGATGATGCTGGGGACCATGAAACAGAAAAGGGATCCTATAGAGCCCTCAGTCACTCACAGATGCCATTCAGATGATTTTCTTCTAAGGGTACATATGGGCTTACATCACCAGGATTAGGACTCTGAGGAATACTCACAGCAGACAAAATACAGCATATTCACTAGACATACTTCTGCTTACCGCCTACTTATTATTTTCCCCAGATAATCATAGAAATACCTTTCCTGTTACTGTAAGAAGCATCTTGTGTGTATTTCTGGAATAGAAGTGAATAGATTTCAATCAATTTTCAAGGAAATCCATAAACCCACAACTTTACACCTTACTGATATAAAGGGAATATATGAACAGTGATCTGATACTTTGACTAGAGCAGAAATCACCTCTCAATATTGGGTTTTAGGGGAGTTTTCGGGAGGCAGGTGAACTAGTCTATCTGGAGCAGCAACTGCCTGCTGGGTAAGTACAGTGTTGAGATCTGACAGGCATTGCTTCCTGGAGTCTTCTAATCCCTCCTGCGATGTGAGTTTTTCAGTCCTCCTGGCTCACATGCAAGTTGATCTATGCCGAATATAGAAGGGTAAGCAAGCGGGTTCTAGCCAATCAGAACCAATAAACCACAAAGCAAGCATAACTTGCCATGTCTGTCTGATTCCAAAGCTGTGCTTTCTGCTGCTTCCCTTTTACTCTTTGGCTCATAGAAAGCCAGTTCTTTGCTTTGATATTGGATTGGTGCCCTGCCCCCTATGCTTACCACCTGTCAGTGCCTGAATTCCTATGCCTGAGGTCTTTTCTTGCTATGGAACAAATTTTGTTATTTTTTTGCTGCAAGCTGAACACATTAGAACATTTACTCACTCATCTCCAAGATCTCTCAACCTTGACTAATACAGTTGGTAGATGAATACCGAGGTTGTTTCCCCTCAGTGATCTTGGTCAACTTTCCATTACTGTAGCAAAATACCTGATGTAATCAACTCATAAAAAGGAAAGGTTTATTTAGGTTTTAATTCATAATAGATTGGCCCCATTAGTTTTGGGCTTATGGTGAGGAAACAAATCATGGCAAGGAGTGTGTAGAGCTGAACTTCTCATCTCATGGCAGCCAGGAAGTGAAGGGAAAAAGAAGAGATAGACATCCCACTACCCCTTTGAGGCCACACCCCCAGTGACATAATGCTTCCAACTAGGCTCCACCCTCTTTCTAAAGGTTTCCATTGTCTTCCTAAGCTGAGGACCTGATCTTTAGCACATTGGTTTTGGTGGTGTTTCAGATCCAAACTGTAGCAGATAGGGAATAATGATATGTGTCAATGTTTTTCAATTTCTCTGTTGTTCTAGATAGGTCCTGGCTCTGACTTTAATAGCTGGTTTGCTAACTAATCCTTTTTTGACTAACTTACCTTTCTCAGGTCATTTCTCCATTTCCCTGGTAGTACTTTTTTATTTTTATTTTTGGTACTAGGGGTTGAGCCCAGGGGTGTTTTCCACTGAGCCACATCCCCAGACCTTTTCATTTTTTGTTTAGAGCCAGGGTCTCTCTTAGGGCCTTGCTAAGTTGCTGAGGCTGACTTTGAACTCACAATCCTCCGGTTGCAGCCTCCCAAGCTGCTGGGATTACAGGAGAGCACCACCGTGCCTTGTTCCTGGTGGTAGTTTCTTAGAACAACTCACTCATCATTGTCTCATGACCTGCCTTTGAGAAAACACAGACATGTGGTTTCAGCTACTGGAAATATAGAGAGGGATAGAAAAAATGTGTATGTATATGTTTGTGTGGTGTTTGTGTGTGTGTGTATGTGTTGTAATAAGAAAGGTGAAAGAGTGATAGTCTATTGTAAGAACAACCATCCCTGTCCAAATTTTATTTTCATTTAAAATGAAATTTTTTAAAGCCTATTTTTCATAACTGTTGGAAGAAAAAACAGATATATGGAAAGCTGCTGGCCTGTAGTTGGGGCTCAATAAATATTGAGTAATTATAGTAGAATCAAAAGCTCATAGAATTTGGATATTAAAACACGTAGAAGAGTGGGTGGGGATGTGCTCAGTAGTAGAACACTCCGTTCGACATGCATGAGATTCAGTGTTCCATTCCCAATGCTTCAAAAAAAAAAAATCGAAACAAAAATCTAGATATAAACTCTGGATCTGTGATTAATTAGCCATATGAATTTGGGTAAGTTAGTCTGAGTCTCAGTGCTTTTAATTTTGCAAGAGACTTGAAAATATTCTCCACACAAAGCTATGCTGAGGATCAAGATAAGCTATGTGTATAAAGTGGCTACAGACAGGACACTGAATTCCCAAACCATGGAAACACCTTTGTTTCTACTTCTCCCACTTCTTCAAGGACAGACAGAGCTTTATGGGCAGGATGCAATTTTCTAGACTTCTTAGTCCTACTCTATCAGGAATTAAAATCACACTTGCAATCTCTCTGAGTGATTGATAGGCATTTCATGACAATTTTATCACTTGGTGGAGGGTGAAAGTCGCTCAATGATTAGTCAGGTTCCTCCATTAAGACCCACTGCCCAAGACACACTCTAATTATCCACAGATTCCTGTTGGCTTTATAGTGTAATTGCTATTCATGGTCCAATTAAGGGGCAATTGCAAGCTGAGGGGGAAAATGTGCTTTACGGCTTCAGTTTTGAAATGTGCATCTCTCAGAGCCATCATCTGCTCTTGGTCTGCAGGGTTCCATGAGGAGCAATGACTACACTTTGGCAGTGAGGCTGGTGGAGCTCTCTTCCCGTCTCTCTCTTGTGGGAGAGCTCCCTGATTGGCAGCAGAGCCTCCATTAGCTCCCAAAGTCATACATTCTAAGAAGACTGAAGGACTGACAAGGGAAGCTGTTCTTCCTAGCATTTAAGACTTCCAAAGAAAATCATCAGTTCTTTTTAGCTACCTGATGCTACCAGAAGGGGTAGCATTTTCCCCAGGGAAAGAAGCCTGTGAAAGCTTAGAAAAAAAGCAGACACCAATGGGGGGACAAGCGGTGAGGCAAGTCTACAACAATCCCTGTTGTACCATTACTTAGTGGTGTGACCTTGAGAAAGATAGCTCCCAATGCCCAATGTGATCATCGACTCAACAGAGATAAGAATAGCACTCACTTTTAGGATAAAAGTAAAGATCAGATGAAATAATTCATGGGAAGCACCTGCAAATAATAGTTTCTTGATAAATGTTATCATCATCATCACCACCATCAACATCGTCACCGGTGCTACTCCTTGACAGTCACTCTTCTGGGCAGATGTATATGGATGGGATAGATCTGCTGATCATGGTAATACTACCAGAAAGAGCTTAATAAAAGATTAAACAACATTAAATAGATTTCTTTACTAAGTCATTCTGGGAGCATTCAGTTCTCTAATTTGCACTGCACACCTCAAAATAGGGTTATGGGGATAGCATCCCACAGTGTAAACTTGGAAGTCAAAGACACCTGGATACAAATACCTGATTTGGCCTTACCTAGCTTCCTGATCTTCAGCTTCTGCATCTATAAAATGGGTATTATAGTGATTGCTTTATAGATTTATGCGTGAGAATTAGATGATTTCATATATGAAAAGTGCTTACCACAGTATGTACATTTAAAACTTCCATAAAGGTTATCACTGTTATTTTTATTTATATATTTTAAAGAGATGGGAACATACTATTTCATGGTGACTATCCAAAGCTTCTCCTGGAATATTATAGAATCCTGTGAAGAAAAAAAAAAAAGATTTCTCTCCAGAAGATTACTATTGGAAAATTAAGCACTATGATATAAAGTGAGGGTGCATGCCAGGCATAGAAAACCAGATTCCTTGAAAATGTGCATATGATTCACATTTCCCAATGGTTGCAAGGGGGTGGGACTGTTAGTTTGTCACTAAAAGTTAAATGGAATCTGCATGAAGAAGAAGCTTTTCTAGGGAGAAGCAGAACAAATCCCCAAGTAGACTAGAAACAGGGAAATTCATAATATGCCCCAGTAGGGCAATCGTGGAACCTTTGGTGTATCACAAACTAACATCCCCTGAGAATCAAATCATTCCTTCAATCGACTAGAAACTATCTCCTTGTCAGAAAGGATGGTATCTTGTCCAATAGCCCTTGTTCTAAGCAGCACTATCCTATGCCATGTTCTAATTCCTCAGGGTGCCCTTATTTCTCCATGTCCACCTATAGCAAGAGCCTAATGAGTGTGGAGCGGACTCTGATGTCCAAGCACTGCTAAGTTGCAGGGACACCGTCAAAGGGCTCCCATTTGCCTGTGGAAGAATCCTTCTCATCTTTGCCTATGTGCCAGGAGAAATATGCTGAAGCATTCTTTCCCCTTCTAGAAGTTAAAATCAGATCTATAGATCTTATGTTTGGGAAACAGGTAGTTAAGCTGCCCTCCTCTATTTCACCGAAGAGTTCATTTCATGCTGAACAGAATGGATCATTTTTCCTGTGAGCTTGGCCTCATGGTTTCCAGGTTCCCATTGGTGAAACATTATCTATTCACATTCTGGCCCATTTGTTTTTGCTGCAAATTTTCCAGAGACTTACAGAGGTGATGTTCATAGATTTTCCCATTTATGTTGTTTTCTCGTGCATAACAAAGATCTGTCGGCTTTCATTTCCTTTAATGCCACTCTGAACGAGGAAATGTTCCCTTGTCATGTCACATGTCTGATGGGATGGCCTGATTGCAGAAGTTGAAATAGTTTTGCATGGTGGTGACCTAAAAAGGACTGCTCTCCACTCTTTTGCATGCCCCAATCCAAACAGGGAGGGTATCAGAGAGGGAGGGTGATAGGGCAGAGTGAAGAATGAGACTTTTGGTATTAGACAAAAATTTGATTTATAGCTTTGCCATTTTCTAAATGTCTGACCTTAGGCACACCATTTAAATAATATATGCCTCAGTTTCCTCAGCTATAAAATGAAGATGTTGTGAGAGCATGGTAAGGATTGTGATATTAATACCATAATCAGAAATAAAACGAAATTCCAGGAACTATGTATCAGATGGAGAAACTCTCTTGGCTTCTCCAGAGATGGACGGATATAGTAAATGCAAATGTCATTGAGTATAAAGGGTGCAATGTAGCATGGTATTTGTTTCTCTCTCCTGAATATTGAGGGTTGGTCAGGAGCTTTCTTATTTTCATTTCTATCCCCAGTAATCAATCATCAGTAAATATTTATTGAACTAATGCAAATGCCAGTTGTGTATAGAGGCTGGATCAAGGACAATGGCTATTGCAGGAATAGTGCAAGCTATATTGCATGCTGGCTTACATGGTAAATAACATGAACCCTGAGGGGAAGGTGCCAAGTTAACCCAACAGAGGCCCTGAGAGGGGGGCAAAGCACCTCTGAGAAGAGGGAACACAGCTCAGGGTCAGTTTCCACAGAGATCCAGGACTTCCCAGAAGGTTCAAGGTTTCAGTTTTATGAAATGGTGGAAGGTGAGTTCCAAGAGGCTGGTCTGGTTTGGGATAGGCAAGGTTCTGTTCATATCACTGTGACAAGGAAAGAATAAGACATTGACCAGATCCACAGCTACTTATGAAATTTAGGATTGGAGGATTCGAGCTGTTTTGTTGTGGCTCTTGTAAAAGACTTGATATAAAGTCCTTCACAGCAAGTGAATTTGCCAGTGTTTGTACATTACTTTGGAACCTTAGGGTATTCATGTACATAGAATTGCTGCACTCAGAAAAAGTCCTCCAGAAGCCCAATCTGGGATAAAAGGACAGGAACCCTTGCTCAACTACAGGACACACATGTGTGCATGTTTGCACACATGCCCACACACAAGCAAATGCATCATTACTGCAACAATAGGAAGAGCCAAGTATCAACCTGCACAGTCACACTTCAAGGGACAGAAGTGGGAGTATGACTGTAGGCTTCCCACCCTTCTTACCTGCAGCACCCACCACCTGCATGTGGTGCTTGGTGTTCCTACAGAAGGCTCCCTTGGGTAAAGTGCTAAGCTCCAAATGCATTAGATGCATACCTCAGGGACTCCTTTCTGATTTTACAGTAAGAGATAGGGAAAGCAGATGCTTGGAAGGAGGAGGGGAAATCAAAAGAGAAGAAAGTAAAGAAGGAAATCAGCTACAAGTGCAATGACTTCCACAGCAGGCCCAGCCTACCCCTAAATAGGTTTTCATTTGCAAAGCCCAATGAGGAGGAATTTATCTTAAGTTCTTGTTAATGCTCTGCCCAGAGAATGCCCCTGCTGGGAGCGTCTATGCATCAGGAGACAGCTGCCCTGTGCAGCTTAATAATGGAAGGATGGATGGTAATCATGTCGTTGCTGTCTTAGCTCCCATTAGAATCGATGGGGAGTATTTCCTTCCAGCCACTGAATCATCTGAGGCTGCCTGCCTCTCCTCTGATGATGTACACAGCTTTGTCTAGCAAATCATCTTAAATGAGAGATACATTAAGGACATTGTTGGAAAAAGTGGTCCCCTGGGAGGCTTGCTCAGGCCTTCTGCAGAGCCCTGGGCAGGAGAAGCCCAGAGCCTCCCATCTCCTCCTTCAGCAGCCCCTCCAGAACACTGTCATTCAGTTATTGGGTCACATTCTATACAGGGAAACTGAGGGTAATAAAAATAGCACCTCACATTTGAAAAATGTTTTACAATTTCCAAAGTGCTTTTCATACCTGTCATCTGACTCAATTCTCAGATTGCACTTCTACTTAAGGCAAGAAAATATCCCATTTGACAGAAAAGGATACTGCATGGCAAGTCTCCTGCTCCACATCTGCAGCAGGTTCACCAAACCCTGCCTCAGTGGTCTTCCTCAGGGCATGGGAGGTGCGGAAGAGGCATGCTCTATTCTTTCACTGCCCCAGCCCCTTCGCCCTCCAAATCCAATCAATACCTACCTTCATTCTGTTTGTGTTATTCATAAATATCTCTGTCATTAAAAGCTCCACCGTTCCATCCTGGGGCCTTTCCCCCTTGCTCACTTTCATTCGCCCTCCCCACCTCCAGTGCTGTTTGTAGAAGAGGGCAAGAAAACTGGCTGGTACTTTTCCTAAAAGACAAGCATGCCCACTGCTACCAAAATTTTTTCAGTAGCTTCTGAGGACAACACCCAGGTCTGCCTGACCCATAAGATCCGTTACCGGGCTCTCAAAATATCATGAGTCACAACTCCCTAAATGCTGTCTGCATCACTGCTACTAATCCATGTCCCTTTCCAAAATTGGAGGCCATTTCCTCTGGGCTTTTGTTTACATATTTGCTTTCTGGCAATATAATAATTGTAATCAATATAATAATAACAACGAAACAGTCAAGATACTAAGAAAGTTTTTAATGAACACATTTTATTGATGGTTTACTATCAAAGTTATTTCATGCACAGATCTATTCAAATATTTATCCCATGACACAGAACACAGCCTTTTCCTCCTTATACAGATTCCCAGTTCAAATACTACCTCCTCAGGCCTTCAGAGCAATCCTCCTTAAAATCTAAAGCCATCCCATCCATTACACCCTCTCTTACCACTCCCCCCGCCCCCGCCACTTTTCACTCTCTTTAATTTGTCATAGCTCATTTTAATATGTCTGCATAGTAATATCCTGTCTCCAATCCCACTGGCATTGACAGAGTGTGAGCTACTTGAGAACAGAGACAGCATGTTGGGTACAACAGTCGATTTCATGCATCACTCTGTGTTAAGGGATACTCTGATAGCTAGTAACACATTGTGGGTGTGTCCGTGAGAATGTTTCTGGAGGAGATCAGCATTTGAATTTGTAGACTGAGAAAAGGAGATCACACTCACCGATGCAGATGTTCGTCTTCTAATCCATAGAGGGCATGAATAGAACAAAAAGCAGGAAGAAGGAAGAATTTGATCTCTATTTGGGCTGGGACAGCCATCTTCTCCTGACCAGTGCTCCTGGTTCCTGGGCCTTCAATTTGGACAGAATAAATTACATTAAGTTTCACAGGTCTCCAGCTTGCAGATGGCAGATAGTGAGACTTTCTCATTCTCTATTATTGTATAACATCAATCCCTAATCCCTAGGATTTAACTTCTTTCTACATATGTGTATATATATATTCCCTATTGGTTCAGGTTTTCTGGAGAACTGACTTGTATATTATTTTTAATTACTTTGTGACCTCATGCCTCGAACATGTTCATGTCAGGTTGTTGAGTGAATAAGGATAATTTGGTTGAAGAGGAAGCTGAAGCTTAAAGAACATAAATAATTGCCTGAGGTCAATCAACCACCAAGTGTTAGAACTTAGAGTTAACTCAGTGTTCCCTGACTCTAAAAGCCATCATCTGGTCTCAGGGTCACATACTGCAGAAAACTTTCTCTAAGTTTCCCCCAGATAGCATGTGTCAGCACTCACAAACTTACTTGTTCAGTGTCCTATTAGAATCCCTGTTTTAGTGATTCTATTTTACTACCCATTCATGTATCTCTAGACTATAAGCCACTTGACATTAGGAACAGTATCTCATTGGTTAGGATATTTCTAGTTCTTGGCATGGCAATTAAAACTAAGAAGGTATGTATGAAGACACGAATTGGTGTGGATATACTCTGTATATAACCAGAGATAGGAAAAAATGTGGTCTATATGTGTAATAAGAATTGTAATACATTTCACTGTCATATATAAATTTAAAAATTAATTTAAAAAAACAAGAAGGTGCTACTTTTGTTAGATCAAGGAAATCAAGTGTCATTTTACCAGGTAGACTTTACCTATATTACTTTAGAACAATGCAACACAAAGTGTTCTTGCTGGACCACCAGCAGCAACATCCCCTGGAGCTTTGAAAGAGAAACTCTGGGGGTGTGATTCAGCCATCTATATTTTTAAAAATGCTCCAGGTCATTCTGACCCAAACTAAATTGTGATAATCACTACTTTGGACCCAAGATAAATACCACTAAGTGGATTGAACACACCCCTGACTGATTAGGAGTCTTTCAGGCCTTGGGATGCTGTTTTCTCAGAACTGAAGGAGAAGTACAGTGTACTCACCCATCCCTTGCTTGAACAGTCATCTCCTGTTCACCTGATCTCACTTGGTGTAGACACTCAGGCTCTTCCTCCTCAGGGTCTCAGTGGCCTCCCAGAGGAAATTCATGTCCATGGAGGAAGCCCGTGCAAAAGAGTCCTACCTGCCCACAACACTCGTTCCAACATTCCCCCTTATTATTTGTGTCTAGAGCACATCATCATTCTGGTTCCCCAGAACTCTGGATTTTTACCTGGACCTCAGAACCCACCTTGGTTAAGTCTGTGACTTGACCGAGCACTCTACTGAGAAAGTGAAGCTAGGTCTAATCCTTTAGCTGCTATCAAATATCCAGTCTTGTTTAATTTGGTCTTTTGCTCCCTGCTAAGAGGGATTAATACCATCATCCAGATTCCCAATGCTGGAGAACTATCACCATCTTCCTCTAATACCAGTCTAGACAAGGAATGGCCCCACAGAAAGGATAGTATTAGACTGATGGCTATCTTCATAGTCAGGCATACAGACTAGTTATTTTCCAGGGTCCTATCCTCACCTGAGTCTGTTTTTTTCTCTGATACTGCCCATCTGTCATTGATATCTATGCCTGCCTGGGGGCCAGATTTTCAGGACACAAGCCATGTCCTAATAATTTCAGGTGTGCCTCCAAACTCGCCCCCACTGATTAGAGACGTTCCCTCCCAAAGTGGTTCCATTTTATCTTTGAACAGCTCTGGTTGTTCTAATGTTCCCATGTGATCACAATTGACTTCTCCATAATGTCTGTCCAGAACTGCCGACTTTCCATGCATACACAGCTTCTCTTCTCAACAACCTCCTTCCCCAAATGATTCACTAATGGTTCCCAAGTCACCACAATCAGGGTTCTAGGGAGTATTTGAATCTTATCTGCTTTTATGCTCACTAAATCTTTATGTTATTTTTAATAAAAAATGGGGGTCCAGAGACCCTGAACAAGTCATACAGTGTTGGAGAGCCAGGTTGTAGTTTGTACAGGTTAAGCAAGGAGATCAGGATTCTGATAAGGAATAGAGGCAGGTCTCTGCAATCGTGTCATTGACTGCCTGGAGCTCCCCAGAAGCTTAGCTCTGAGCTCATGAACACTCCTACTTCAGAATCAGTTTATTTTATTTTTAGAACATGCCCTGTGGAACTACAAGCTGGGAGGGACATAGAAAAGCACATGAATCTTCTCAAATCATTGCAGACATGTTATGAGGGCATGAGAGACAAATCTGATAAGGGGAGTAAAATAACAAGAAATTGGGGGATAGGGTAGTTGATGGCTATTTGTAAGAACCAAGGAGCCCTAACTAGAACATCTAAACCCAGGTCAAGACCTGTGGTGCAACCCTTTATATGTAGATTCTAGCTCTATCTCCCTTGGCCATTCAAGACCTCAGGCACCTAAGCAGAATGATTGCAAAAAAAAAAAAAAAAAAGAAAGAAAGAAAAAATAAAGAAAAGAAAAAAATATATATACACATACACACAACTGGGCAATATATTAGTAAGATATTGCCCCATCAGTTCCTTAGGTTTGGACATCAAATTGGCTTCTAGGGGTAATATTGGAGAATTACCTTCCAATATATAAATTTGTTCTGGAATCAGAAAAAAACTACCTATAAATCTCTGTCACTCATCAGCTCTAGGACATTAGATAAAATACCAAATTCCCTTAAATCTCAAATTTCCAATCTTTAAAAGGTGTATAAGAATGAATACCACAGATATCTTTGGAGAGGTAGAACATTTAATGTGTTCATTAATAAATGGCAGGGTTGATCTTTACCAGTCTAACCCACTGTGGCTACATCTAAGGTTTATTCATGACTGTCTCCCAGAGTCATGATGCTCTGACCTGATTCTCCACTCACATAATCTGGTTTCACATTCTTGCTTCAGTTTGTACCATGCTCATTCCTGGTAGATGGCCTCAAGTACACTTTTGCTTTCTTAAGTTGGTATATTCTGTGCCTGGAAGATCCAACATCTTCACCAAGCACTTTAGGGAGCACTCTTGTTTTGCAACCCTAGACCTGACTGTACCCCCATACCACTGTCTGGGCTTGCAATGACCCAATTTGGTATTGAAAAAAGAAAAACTAAAGGTCAGTACAGCAGAAAAGCCAATGTTAATGAATCAAGAAGGGTTTCTCACTGCAGGAATATGCATGCTGTTACATTTGAGGTATCAAGAATGAGGCATGATGCTATTTTGCCAAATAAATATAGGGAAGTCGGCTTCATATCACTTCCCATAAAAACTGTGGCCTAGACTATACTACCTGGCAAGAGAGGAACTGAACAGTTTTCTGAGACATCAGTGTTCAGTAGAAAGTAGATAAGGAGGTATCCTTCTGGAGCACAGAACTGAAACTCAAAACAAAACATCCAAAATATGGACCAGAACTGGGGCCATAATTTGGAGAGGATCCTCCAAGGAGGAAAGAGCCAGCAATGGGCACCACTAAGTCTGAGGGCAAGGAGGCTGCTTGCTCACTGATGTCTGGGATCTATAGCTAGAGAGGAATTTATACAAGCTAGATTTTCCCTCAGCCTGACTTTATCAGTGTTCCCATAATAGTGTAAATATTCACCATGCAGTGTGGACTCTCAAAATCTCCTCATGGCTTAGCTTGATATTTTCATCCTTCCAAAACTTCACCACATTGAGAGATATAAATGACTTTAGGCCATGTCCTACATGGACTGTGAGTGATGTACAGTGGTCTAATTGGATCAGAGGAGCTGGGTGACAAGATCTGGACTTGAGGACAAGCTCTACAACACATTACCTGAATGATTATGAAATGAGCTCTTAACATCTATAAATCTCAGTTTCCTCTTTTGCAAATTTAGATAACTGCATACTTAGGTTCACAATGCTAGATTAAACTGGAGAACAAATGGAATTCACACAACACAGTCTGACATATTAAAAGGCTACTAGAATTTGCATCATCAATATATTTTACCTATAGTTTTGTGATAGGAGTATCGATCCGAGTTATTATCTGTTTTTCAGCTACAAATTAATTGTCAGGGCTCTTTTCTATGAAAATAATTTAGGTCAGCTCCATGGGCAATAAAAAGAAACAAAGCATGATTCATAAGCTCAAGAGATTTATGAATGACTAGGTGAGATAAGAGAAATAATAACTGTATAAGAAGTAAAGTGAGACAAAGATATCTAAAATTGCTATGCTGTTTGAAGAGGAAAGGTGACTTGTGTTTATCAAGTATCTACTTTTCCCAAGGCATTGTTAGTAGTTTGCAAACCTTAGTCCCTATAATTGTCTCAACTACATTGTGGAGCAGTTCTTATTACTCTCTTCATTAATAATTGTGAAAATTTGGACTCAACCCCTACTAATAGACAATAAAAAGGATTTTAAACTGCCTTTTAAGTTTGGCTCTTCCTGAAATACCTCATTGACTTTAAGAAGAGAGAAGACAGAGAGATGTTTGTATTGCTCCTGAAAAAAAAAAAAAAGAACTGTACAATTGCTACAACTTTTCTTTGGATACTAGAGAAACTGCAAGTTATACTGCAAGATAGAGGTGGGGAACCATAGGCATATTTTTCCTGAACTGATAACTTATGAAAGAATTATATCTTCTCTCTCATTGCTGGACATGAATAGTATGGGTTGGACTTGCAAAGTAACTCCATGTTTATTTCCTGGATACAACAGAGATGCATCCAACAAAGATGAATTGGAAATCAGCCCATAATATATTCATTAGTAAATGGCCCGGAGATATTTCCCAAACCATGACCTCAGAAGGCAGAAGATAGATTAAAATCAAAATAGAAAAATAAGTTTTAAAAAATTATGAAATAAAGCAAAAGAATAACATGGTTGTTAAATAAAAGAAATGCATACTTATAGATAGATGGTGACTGGAAAGAACACTTGCTATGTAGTTAATGTGTAGCCAGCTTTTGTGTTTGCTGCTTCATGCACACTAATTGGGTGTTAAGCAAAAGAATATGGATTTGGGATTGGAACGGACCTAGAAGAGTAAAGACATTACTCAGACACAATGAGAATACAATCCATGGAGAGGCAATGAGTCTCCATTTTGAGAGAACCTGCAGCAAAGGGAAGTTCACAGAGAGGAAAGAAGAGCCGCAGAGCTGAGGATGGGTGAAGAGACAGGAGGGCTGAGTGCTAATGAGACTATTTCCACTTGAATCTGGATGCAACTGAATGCAAGTCCATCCCTACATTCCCTGGTTGTGTATGCCATTACATTTTTTTGTTTGTTTGTTTGATTTAGCTAGTTTGAGCTGGCATTATCTTTGCTTCCCAGCAAGAGTCCTGACTAATATGGAAATGAGGCCCAGCTGAATCTCCAGCAAAGAGTATGATGGCAGACATATAGTATGTGGTCAAAGTTATTATAGAAATGAGTGAATGATATGCTTGTCCTTATAAGCAATTACAAACAATGACTCAGAAGTAAAAGTGGAACTTGTGCTACCTGATTTCTAGATCATTGCTCCTTCAATTATTTTACATGACCTTTACTAGAAAATACTTATGTTTCCAATATATAGGGAAGGATGTTTCTTTTCTTAAAATTATTTTATTTTTCATGTTTAAAAACATTCTGCAAGCAATATATGAATATCTTTTATCACAAAAGATCCACCAGAGTATATCGCATATCTAATTCATTTTCAATTGTAATTTGATGTGCACTCTAATAAGCTTTCCTCCACAAATTTATATAAATTAATTAAGTATCAGGTTGACAATAATTTTTAAATTAAAAGTAAGATTTGGGTTTGCTTTAAAATATTTCAAGGAAGTATAAGGGGTTACAAATGGTGGGATTCAGAGGAAACAGAATGGACTATACTCATAATTGTTGAAGCAGTATGATGGATATATGAAGATTTGTTGCTTTATTATATTTTCCACAAACTTGACAAATCTTAAACATAAAAGTAAATAAAATTATTATTATAAGTATGTATACCTAATAAAGAATTTTTAAAAAAGATAAAATAAGAAAATGCAAATATCATATTCCTACTACTCAATTAACCACAGTTTAGTGTGTATTCTTCTGTGACCTTCCAGATTCCTTCATATGTATGGATTCACACACACACACACACACACACACACACACACACTTCTTTTTTTGTCTTTTATTTCAACAAAGTTAAAGTACACATACTTTTTTTAAATGGCTGTTTTTATGTTGTTATTGAGTTTATTTTATTATTTGACTGGAGCAACCTAGATTTTTCCATGTTTCCATGTCAATATTCAGCATTTTTAAGTCTCAATAACATACATTCAAATTTCTCTAGCCATTTTAACAATTCACTTAGTTGAATATAGAATCAATTTTTATGCCCTTTAAAATACCAAACATAGGGTAACATATGTTCAGCAATTTCATGCTTAGGTATACACACAAGTGAATGAGCAATACAAGAGTGTAACTCAGTAGTAGCACACATGTTTAGCATGCATGAGGCCCTGGATTCAATACTCTGCACCCCACCCCACCCCCTAAAAAAATAAAAATAAAATTAATGAAAAAAACCAAGCTTTATTGCAATAATTCAAAAATCACAAAATTCACTCATTTAGAATGTAAAGCATGGGCTTTTTTAGTATATTCATGGAATTATGCAACAATTACAATAGAATTTTGGAATATTTGTCTCTCAAAATTAGCAGTCATTCTCCATTTCTCCACAAGTCTCTTCACAGTCTGAGGCCACTGTGGATCTCCGGACATTTATCTAGTGATATTTCACATACATTAAATCATGTAATATGTATTCTTTTGTTATGGGCTTTTTTCTCTTAGCATAAAATTTTCAAGGGTTGTTCATGTTGTAGCATAAATCAATATTTCATTCCTTGTTATTGTCAAGTAATATTCCATTTTGTATATATGCCACATGTTGTTTATACATTTTGTATATATACTACATTCATTAAAGGCATTTGGATTCTTTTTATGTTTTAGGAATTATGAGTAATGCCGCTATGAACACTTGTGTTCAAGTTTTTGAGTTGACTTGTGTTGTCAATTCTCTTGTGTGTATAGTTAAATATGGAATTGCTAAATATATGGCAATCCTATGTTAAGCATTTTGAATAACTGCCAACTTGCACAATATAAATGAGCAAAGAACACAGCACATAAATTACATTTTGATAAGTCTATTAAACTGTTGGCAGTTTTCTTCAACACTTGTTTTTTTCTTTAATGGTTTATCATCACTAGGAAGGTTTCTGTGAGGTTATCTACTAAACATTACAGGTATTCAAAAAGGTGTCTCTACCCATTAGGTGGAATTAGAAACCTCTCATCCCTGTATAAGTTCTGTTCATTGTTTAGCTTACAGACCTTTGGTGAGTCTTTGCTTAGCCTTTGTGTGTGTGTTCAGAAGGGGGTGAGATAGCCCTGTACATGCAATAATACAAACTTAAAGGGAAATCTATTCAATTTTCTCTTATTGTTTTCTCTGTGTAATTTCTTTCTTCTCTATCTCCTCAAAATTATAGCTGCCTCAGCCTCCCTGAACTTGATCTCTGCAATCTCAATTCACTTAGACCACAATTCTATCATTGGGCTCTTCTTCTCTCCCATTTGAAACCCATTCTGTAGAAAGTAGCTCAGATGTCTCAGATGATTATAGAGCTAACCTCTTTTGTTTCTCTTAACTCAAATATCAATGTCTTGTTCTACCCCAGTGAAACAGTTCTTCCGTATATCTTGTTCAACTTTGATTCTACTTCTTCATGGAAGGAGAAGAAATCCAGTATGCACTCTACTATGTCTACATATGCTATTTTACTTTGCAAGTCCCAACTCCCCAAATGGACCTTATGGGCAATTGTAACAATAAATCTAATTTTTTTCCATTTCATAATTATGAGTCCAACTTTATACAACACTGGAGCATCGATCATGATAGTCTGGATTCCTTTTCTAGGAAAGGGGTCTCCTGTACTGTGATTGTCTTTCATATGGACCTGGGGTGAATTCGCCTAATCAGACATGGTGAATAAGCCACTCTAATGTTTAAGTATCCATTGAGTTTCAGAGTTGCCTGCCTTGGCTTAGAAAATAAGCACTGAAATTAGAAAATAACTCCACGAGTTCATGTACTCCATGACTCAGAAATGTATGCTATTGAAATTGCTCAACTTCTCTTGCTAATGAACACAAGTCATGAACAGGATTATAGTACATTGCTTCTTTTTACTGTGAATCTCCTCCATACAATTACATCAGGATGGAATATTTTGAATTGGAACCCTTATCATGTCTACTCCCTGTGTCCCAAGTAAAGATAGGGCCACATACTATTTATCCTTGTCTATTTCCTGGCTTTGTCCTGACATTGGGTATGGGTCAAGTTGTTTGAAACATAGAATGAAATGACTGTTAAGTATTAAAGATGATATGAATGCTTTATATCCTTATCAAAAACTGTCTCTTGGATTCCTCTAGAATGTTAAAAGCATTTTAACAAACTCAGAAAGAGAGAAAGAGAAAAGGAAAAAGAGAATAATAAAGGTATGTGCAGCTGAGACAAATTTGTCACTTTATGTTATTCAATAGTCGGCTACTTTCTTCTGGGATCAGGGCTACTAAATACCCTTGAGTCCAGCACAGTGAGTGACTGGGAGAAGATCAAAAAATTCCTTTTGCTCTGGATGTAGGATGAATCATTCCAGAAGTAACATGCTCCATGATAATTAGCACTCAAATTAACAGGGCTTTCCTCTCTGCTCAAATTGAGCAGAAACATGGATTAATTATACCATGCTCTGTGAGACATCATGATGAATTGGACAAATATGGTAGAGTGGGTAGCTCTAAGAAAAATCCGTCTGTCCAGAAAAAAACTAATAAGGTGGAAAAAAAAAAACAGTAAGAATTAACATTTGCAGAACTCTTGTATCTACTTAAAAACTTACAACACCCGGGGGGAAATAAAACCAAAAAGGAATGGCTATATTTAGCAAGATAGGATTTTGGCACTTTAAATCACCTTCCCACAACCCCTACTCTCTGAAATACCAAGAGCCATGTACATGGCAGGCTCAACTTTCTGGTGCAGTTGCAGGTGGCATAGGAAGCAATACAGATCTTATCCTCAAATAAATTGTGCTTGTATGTTTCGACCTGCCTGGGGCTCCCTCAAAAGACTTATACAAGGGTTGGCATTGCTTTTGCCTAATTTAGGGCATCCCTAGGGCAAGAGTGGCTTCCTGAGATTTTTTTAGTGAGACATTTAAGGGCAAAAGTATTGACTTGTAGCAACCTTTGGTAGGAGAAAACTGTCAGGAAAGACAATAACAGGCCAAAAGAGGTGGAGAAGAAGAAGCTGGGAAATGGAAATATGTAGGAGGTAGGATATTTATTTTTAAGATGGGATTTTACTACATTTCTCAGACTAGTCTCAAACTTGTGTGTTCTCAAGTGATCCTCTTGCCTTAGCCTCCTGAGTAGCTGGTATTGCAAGCAGAGTACCACACCCAGCTATTGTTTTTCCTGTTGATGTGAGAATCAAACCTGTGTCTTGAGCATGCTAGGCAAGCTCCCTAACACTGAACTATACACATAGCCAAGGTGTTTTAAACGCTCTTTTGAATATTAGGAATCAAGTATGACAAGACCATTCCTTTGGATGTTGTATGATCAGTAAAGTCAGAAAATGAGAAGAAATTAAACTTTCTTCTCTAGATGAATTTAGGTGCCACACAAGCCGAAAATGACAATTATGATAGAATTGTAAGTAGCCTGGCTAAGCACTATAAATTAATCCTAACACAGTCAATCTAGGAATACCAGGGGATGTTTTTCTTTCTTTAACTCTAAGTATTTAAGAAAATTTTCAAAATGCTACTGACTACTGAGATAATAGAACAGAGATTTCAGTGGCCACATGTGAAACTAAACAAAATCTAGAAAATAGTTTAGAAGAGTCATTAACAGATAAATAACAATATCCAACAGTTACACAAACAATGGTGGGAAGAATATAATTTCTATAGATCCCATAATACTATTCAGAAAGTCTGTCTTTCGACAAAAAATATTGATATAGGCAATTAAACAAGGTAATATGTCTCATTCAATGGGGGGGAGAAATTAATAGAAACAAAGATATTGGACTTACTAGACAAAGACTACCATAGTCTGTTAAAGCATTAAAAGCATGCACAAAAAACTTAATGAAATTACAAAAACAATATCAATAAAGATACAAATTTAGAAAGAAATAAAATAGAAATTCTAGAGCTACAAAGTAAAATAACTAAACTTGAATATTCACTAAAATGGTTTCCAACAAATTTGAGCATGAATAAATGGAAATAGTGACACTCAAGACAGGTCTATTGAATTTATTTAGTCTGGAAAACAGAAATAGAAAAGGATAAGAAAAAATGAACAGTCTGAGAGACTTTTAGAGCAACATCAAGCATATTAACATATTGAGATGATCATGTGTCTCTTACCCTTGTTTCTATTTATGTGTTGTATTATGTTTATTGATTCACATATGTTAAAACATCCTTTCATTCCTGGAATGAAACCAATCATGTATGATCTCTGTAAAATGTTGTTAAATTCAGTGTGCCAGGATTTTATTGAGTATTTTGCATACATAATGTGGTAATTTGGATAAGAGGTATTTCTCAAAAGATCCTGTGTCAAAGCAGGAATATTATGAGGTGAAGTGATTAGATAATGAGAACTATGACCTAATCACTGGACTAATCCTGGATTGGTATACTGGGCAGATGTGGTGTGCCTAGAGGAGGTGGGCCACTGGGGATGTATCTTTGGGAATTGTATCTTATTCCCATCTCTTTTCCTTCTCGCTCTACTTCCTGGGACCATGAAGTGAGCAGTTTTCCTTTACCAATTTCTTATGCCATAATGTTCTACCTCACCTTGGGCCCAGAGCAATAGAGCTGGCCAAATATGGACTGAACCTCTGAAACTAGGAGCTCAAATAAAGATACTTTTCTTTAGTTTTATTTCTTTTTGTTGTTGTTGTTTCTTATATGTTTTTGGACTCAGGATGATACTTGATACAGAGAATGAGATTGGAAGTTCTCCTTAAGTTCCTATTGAATGGAAATAGTTTGAGGAGCATTAGTGTTAGTTATTTTTTTAAAAGTCTGGAATACAGCAGTAAATTTATCTGGACCTGAGCTTTTCTTTGTTGGGATATTTTTTATTACTGCTTCAACCTCATTGTTTATTATTGGTCTATTTAAATATTTTTATACTGTTTATTATTCAATTTTGGTAAGTCTGTAAAGGTCGGGCGAGCGTCGGAGGAAGAGAACAACAAGAGACTGTCTCATGCAACAGCAAAGGGTTTATTGGGGATCCAGCATGCTGGGGCTCAGAGCTCACTTGAATAGAGCAAAGAGAGCCCTGAGAACAGCTTAAGCAGAGCTTATATACTTTCCTTGGAGAGGGCAGGGAGGGAAGTTACATTCTGCAGTTTGGCAGTTGGGGACAGCACATTTTGGGAACAAGATTAGCAAACAGTTCACAGTTGGGGACAGCCCATTCTGGGAACAAGATTAGCAAACAGTTCTTAAGATTTCAACAGTGTTTTGTTAAGCATACAGAAAAACGGAGTGACAAGTACCTATTTTATTAACCTTTCATTCCCCAATTCTTCTTCTGGCTACTTTTAATCATAAAAGTGATTGTTGGGGGGTGTCACATTCTATGTCTGCTAGTGGGGTATATTGTTGTCTGATTACCATAAGTTTAACTTGTCCAATTTGAGCCTGGAGAAAGGAAACTACACGGTTGAGCAAGCAAGGTCCTATAGTTAGCAATAACATGAGGATTCTTAATGGACCGGCCAGGGCTGATAAAAGCGTGGTTAACCAGGGGGACTGTGTGAACCAAGACTCATAGCACCCTTTTTGGGCTTCTCTCTCTCGCTGACGCTCTTCAAGGCGTCTTCTTAATTTACTCATAGATTCTTTTACAACTCCAGTATGGTCGGCATAAAAACAACATTCTTCCCTCAATGCAGCACAAAGGCCCTCTTCTTTCATGAAGAGGAGGTCCAACCCTCGCCTGTTCTGTAAAACAACTTCAGAGAGCGAGGTTAAAGATTCCTGCAAAGCTGTGATGGAGGTTTCTAATATCTTTAAGTTTTGGTCCATTGCTGTTTCTAATTGGATCATTTGTTGTGTCCCATGGACTAGGGCAGTGGTTCCTGTGCCCACCCCTGCAGCAATTCCTATTCCTAATAGGATGGCTAAAGTGAGGGATACAGGTTCCCAGCGGAACCGGGTTGTATGCCCCCCTATTTGATCTTCAAATGAACTTGTGTCATGATAGAGCACTCTGGGAAACATCTGCACCATTACATAATTAATTACATCTGTTGACCATTTTATGAAAACATAAACAATGTTTAAGTATATAGAATTATACTGTTGTAGGGACGGACAAGGCAAGGTACCTAAGATAGCACCGAAGACAGGGAAACAGTCCTATTTGGTTGCAACCGGATTCAGAGGGCATTGCTTCTGTTGTAATCAATTAATCCCCTGAACCCCAAGTTTAGGTAGTTTCAGAATTTTGTACCCAACATGTAAGGGAAGGGGCTCAGAAGTTCACAGTCTGCAGAAGTTTATAAAAAGCAGTTTTTGTTTCTGTTTTTTTCTCTGTTCTGGGCAAGTTAACTTTTTAAGGACATCTGGGAGGGGGAGAGCCTTTTTTTTTCCTTTCTTTTTTTCCCTTGTCAGCTGTTACCATGGAGCCCAGTTGGTAACTTCTTTATCTTAGAAATGTAGCCATCTCTGTGAAGCCCCAGCTCAAGGCCAGAGGCCTTGTTCACATATTTTGAGAAAAACTAGTAAGGGGGTGTCTAGCTTAGGAGTGCTGATTTTTTAGCCAGTGGCCAAGTAGAACAGGGCAACACGAAAAGAGGAAGTTTATCTACACTGAACTCTTTTATAGGGACTCTTTTGCTGAAAGTCTTAAAGTTAGCCATGGTGAAGACTTCTGGAGAAGGTCAGTTAAGACTTTTCTGTGGGCCTGGTACAGAGGGGGAAGACGGGGAAGGCGGGGCTGAGAGCAGCTCCGTGGATCTGAGAATGAGGAAGGAGAGATGTAAAAGAATAATGGGAAAGGGGTTTGGGATTTTCCTAGCAACAAAAACTTGAGTAGTAGAACAGGTAGAGCAGAGGGGAAGACGGGAGTGAGTATCCCAAAAAGCCTGTGAGGGACTTTAAATTTTTAGTAACCTGTTTTCAGTGATGACAAAGCAACTTTAAAGGCCATTTTCATTACATCTTGGATAGGGGTCTGAGGGCTCTCCTCAGCTGGTTTGAGCTTCGGGTTAGCTGGTAAGAGGACCTGGTGGGACCCAGTGTGGGCACTGACAGGAGAAGAGAGGAGTGAATGGGTGGAGGGGTACCTCAGTACCTGTTACCTCAGCAAGGGGGCAATGGTCTGAGAACCGGCGGAGGTTTGGGTTCCATCAGGTAGTCCCTGTATATTCACATCCTTATGACTTACAGAAGAAGTCGGTTTTTCCCCCACACAGCCGTGACTGTTTGTGGCTTCGATAGTCCGCCAGGCAAACATAGTAATCTAGGTTAGCCAACCTGCATCTGGTTCGCGTGTCCCTACATCCATAATGTTTGTTTCCATTATCTATGGTACGGAAGGGATTTAATGGAATTTTAGTGGGATCCTCTTTATCAGGGATATCCCAATAGGAAAGACCTATAGCCAGCTGACAAATGTCTGGGTGGAGAGATTGCCATCAGGTCCCTTACTGGAGGAGGGGCACCATAGAGAATTTTATAGGGGGTGAGGTTACACAAAGAAACAGAGGGAGTATTTTTTTTTTTTTTTTTTGCACGAAACAGTGCATAAGGCAGGAGTATAGTCCAATCTTTTATGCTGGTCTCTAAGCTTAATTTCGTTAAGGTCTCTTTAATGGTTTTATTCATTCTTTCTATCTGTCCTGAGCTCTGGGGTCTATAAGCGCAATGTAACTTCCAATTAATCCCCAGGGTCCTGGTTAACCCCTGACTTACCTGGGCCACGAATGCCGGTCCATTATCAGACCCTATTACCTTAGGCAGGCCGTATCTTGGAAAAATATCTTCTAGGATCTTCTTGACCACCATTTGCGCCGTTTCTTTTTTTGTGGGGAAGGCTTCAATCCATCCTGAAAATGTATCTACGAAGACTAGGAGATATTTAAGTCCATACCTTGCTGGCTTAATTTCAGTAAGGTCCACTTCCCAGAATTGTCTTGGTCTGGTTCCTCGTAGGCGCTTTCCTGCAGGAAGCTTGGAAGGGTAAGCATTAACCAATTGACAGACCCAACAGACTTTTGTTACCCGTTCAGCTATTTCCTTTCGCTGTGAGTCAGTTAGTGGAAAACTCTGTTCTTGATCCTTCAGGAATGCCTGCAGTTTCTTTGAACCAAGGTGAGTGAGTTGATGTACATTTTTAACATAGTGTAGGGCTTTCTGAAATTGCAGGCTGGGCTCAGTGAAATCGAGGAGTTCAGTGTCAGCGTCCTTAGATGTTAAGTTGTCGGGGTGCTCCAACGTAGTTAAATCTCCTGACTTATGTTCCCCCGGTGTGGAAAGTGTTAACATGGTTACTCTGTTTAGGGCTGCCAATTTAGCCTCTTCATCCGCCCTTCTGTTCTCGACTGCTACGGGATCATTTCCTTTCTGGTGTCCTGGACAGTGCACTATAGCTAGTTCTCTAGGGCTTTGCACTGCTGAGAGGAGGCGGAGGATCTCATCTCTGTTTTTTATTTCCTTTCCCACCGAGGTTAATAGTCCCCTTTGCTGGTAGATAGCCCCGTGTATATGAGCGGTAGCAAAGGCATAGCGGCTATCTGTGTATATAGTGGCCTTTTTGCCTGCCGCTAGCTCTAATGCCTTCGTGAGGGCGATCAGCTCTGCCTTTTGAGCTGATGTTCCCTCCGGGAGGCTAGAGGACCAGATGACTTTAGTTCTGCTAACTATTGCTGCCCTAGCTTGCCGCTTACCGTCCTGGAGGAAGCTACTGCCATCAGTAAACCATATGACCTCAGGGTGGGGCAGTGGCTGATCCTTTAAATCCCGTCGTATACTGGTTTCTTCTGTCAGTATATGTTGACAGTCATGAGTGACAGGTCCTGATGATTGTTCAGGTAGTAGTGTAGCCGGGTTAAGTGGGGCGGGGGGTCCCAGCATTATTCTGTCCTTGTCAAGCAACAGGCTCTGATAGTGTGTTATTCTAGAGTTTGATAGCCATCTGTCTGGTGGCTGGCAGATGATGCTCTCTATGGCATGGGGGGCTATAATGGTTAGCTTCTGTCCCAGCGTTAACTTATCAGCATCCTTGATTAGTAGGGCCGCCGCTGCTATAGCTTTTAGGCAATGGGGCCATCCACCAGCCACTGGGTCCAGCTTTTTAGATAAGTAGGCTATAGGATGCAAACCCAGGTATCCATAACCTGCAAAAGCCAGCAGTCCCAAGAAACTCTCTGAGTTGCCTCCTGTTAGATGGGGGTGGTATCTGCACAACGGTTTGTTTTCTGGGCTCAGTGAGCCATCGTTTACCGCCCCTAAGGCCCAGGAAGATTACTTCTTGCTGGTAAATTTGGGCCTTTTTGGCAGAAGCTCTATACCCGAGTTGAGCAAGCTCGGATAATAGTGCTTGGGTCCCAGACTCACAGTTTTCCTTGGTGTCAGCTGCCAGTAGCAGGTCATCCACATATTGAAGCAGGGTGACTTCGGGGTGCGTAGTTCTGAAGTTGTTGATATCTCTGTGGAGGGCTTCATCAAAGAGTGTGGGGGAGTTTTTGAACCCCTGTGGGAGTCTAGTCCAAGTTAGTTGACCAGACGTTCTGGTTTCTGGGTCTACCCACTCAAAAGCAAACAGCAACTGACTATCTTTATGCAGAGGCAAGCAAAAGAAAGCATCTTTTAAGTCCAGAACAGTATACCATTTTCATTCAGGGTTTAGAGTGCTAAGCAGATTGTATGGATTAGGTACCGTGGGGTGAATGTCCTGCACTCTGTTGTTGATCTCTCTTAGGTCTTGAATGGGGCGATAGTCCCCAGTTCCTGGCTTTTTTACTGGTAGCAGGGGAGTGTTCCAGGCCAATTGACCGGGCCTTAGGACCCCTAAGGCCAGATATTCTGATATGGGCCTTATCCATCTTAGCTCTTGCTCAGAGGATATTGTTGACATTAATTGGGGAGGCTGAGGTTTTTAACTCCACTGTTATTGGAGGTTGTTTCATCGCTAGGCTTAACCCAGCAGTTTCTGCCCAGGCATCTGGGTAATCTGTTATCCATTTCTGGGGTAGCTTGCCTGTTTGATCAGTCTTGGGGTGTGTAAAGAGTTGATGTTCATCTTCTACTGACATAGTTAAAGCCATGACTATAGGAGTTTTTACTGAAGGATTTAGAAATTCCATTTGGGGGCCTTCAGGGTTAAAAGTTATTTTGGCCCGGAGCTTGGTGAGCAGATCTCTGCCCATCAATGGGGCTGGGCATTCTGGGATCACTAGGAAGGAGTGATGGACTTTTCCTTTCCCCAGGTCCATGGTCCTATTAGTTGTCCAAGCCCAATATTTACTGCTGTTAGCCCCTTGAATTAGAGACCTTTTATTTGATAGAGGGCCCAATGGGGCCTTAAGGGCTGAGTATACTGCCCCTGTATCCACCTCAAAGTTTACTGGGGTCCCCTCCACTTCAAAAGTTACTTTGAGCTCGGGGAGGGAACCCAAGCCCCGACTTTTTTAGTTATCCTCCAGAGTCAGAATGGCTGGCTGGCGTGGCTGTCTCTTTTTAGGGCACTCTTTGGCTTAGTGTCCTTTTTTTTTTTTTTTACAGTAGGCACACTGATCTGAGGCCAGGGGTGGCCTCTGGAGTGGGCCCAGGTATTCCTTCCTGTCTCCCTGTTTCTTAATTTCTGGCCTATTTGCTGTCGTGACCAGGACCTTAGTCAACGCCTTAGTCTGTCTTTTGCTTCTCTCATCCTCCCTTTGCTCCCTTCTCTTCCTCAGCTTCTCTCTTATAGTATACTTTCTCGGCTTCTCTGACTAAATCTCTCAAGGTCATATCTTGTAATCCATCTAAGTGTTGTAACTTTCTTTTAATATCCAGGGCAGCTTGCCCAATAAAGGCCATCGTGTCAGATGCCTTTTGATCCTCTGCCTGAGGATCGAAAGGAGTATATCTCCTATATGCCTCCATAATTCTCTCTAGAAACATAGAGGGAGATTCATCAGGCCCTTGAATAATCTCTCTTACCTTGGCCAAATTAGTTGGTTGCCTAGCGGCTGCTCGGAGACCCACTATTAGAGCCCGGCGATAAGTGGACAGATGCTCCCTACCTTCAAAGGTGTTGGGGTCCCAGTTGGGTTGGTTCAAGGGGAAGTTGTGTCGGTCACCCATCTGGTCCGAGGATATTTTTTTTTCTAGCTTCCAGGAGGATTCTCTTTTGTTCCTCTGTCGTGAAGAGAGTCCCTAGGAGTTGTTGGCAGTCATCCCAAGTAGGATGGTGTGAAAACATCAATGACTCAATCAGACCTGTGAGCCGGGTGGGGTCCTCGGAAAAAGGGGGATTGTTATTTTTCCAGTTATATAGGTCTGAAGAGGAGAAAGGCCAATACTGGTAGGCTTGCATTTCTCCTCCATGGCCATCGTCAATCATTGGCCCTTAAGGACGGAGGGGGAGTATCACGGGGGCTTCAGGGTTTTTAATCATTCACCGTTGGCGAGTTTCTTTAGCCGGGCCAGCTTCCTCCAGGGGAGGAGGGGCTGTGTGTGCCGCGGGGAAGTCATCTGGAGGGTGCTGGGCCGGCTCAGCCTCCTCCAATGGTGGAGAGGCTGAGTCAGCAGCAGGAGAATCACTTAGAGGGTGTTGGGGGTTGGGGGACGAGGGCAGGAGATAAGGAGGGGGAGGAGAGTCCAGTAGAGTCAAATCTTGAGACTCAGGGAGAACAGAGGGTTGAGGAGGAGGAGGAGCAGAGGGCTTGAGAGATAGAATTGTGGGGGAAGGAATAGGAGCGGGGGCAGGGACAAGGAAAGGCTTCACCCATGGAGGAGGAGATTCGCAGAGGTCCTGCCAAGTTAAGATATACGGCTGTTGATCTGGATGGCTATGTGGCCCTGGCTGAAAGACAATATCTCTGACTTTTCGAATTAGTGGGGAGTAGAAAGATCCTCCTGGGGGCCATCCGACTCCAAAGGTAGGCCATTCTGAGGCACAGAGAGTCTGCCAGGTTCGGCGTTTTACTGAAAAAGAAAGATTCTGAGCCCTGAAGCGGACTTCGGTCCAGTGATCAAGGGTCAGGGACAGAGGCGTTGAAGTGCTCTGTCCCATAATGAAAGATACACAAACAGTGAAAGCAATGTCACAGGACACAGATAAGACAAGACAATAAAGACAGGCAATGGACGTCCAACACTGAGACCAGGACTGAGTAGCCGGCAAAACCCGATGGGCTGGCAATACCGAATCAGAAACAAAATATCACTGAGTCGAGGAGACTATTGTTCCTCGATTTCCCGAGTCCTCTGGGGCGTCCCCCAGGGACGTGACCTGTGGCTCTGTGACACGTCTGTCAGCCACCTTTGGAGAGAGCTCACGCTCTTCACCGACAGCCGCTTTGCCAGCCCTAACCTGAAACCTGAAACCAGAAACCTGGAACCTGAAACCAGAAACCTGAAACCTGGAACCAGAAACCTGAAACCTGGAACCATAAACCTAAAACCTGGAACCAGAAACCTAAAACCTGGAACCAGAAACCAGAAACCTGAAACCTGGAACCAGAAACCTGAAACAAACCTGGAACCAGAAACCAGAAAGCAGAAACCAGAAAGAGGCGCCTTACTTACCCCGAGAGGGGTCCATTGGGGGTCTTTCGTCTGCCGCTGCCAGATCTTGCTGGGGCCTCCAGATGTAAAGGTCGGGCGAGCGTCGGAGGAAGAGACCACCAAGAGACTGTCTCATGCAACAGCAAAGGGTTTATTGGGGGTCCAGCATGCTGGGGCTCAGAGCTCACTCGAATAGAGCAAAGAGCCCTGAGAACAGCTTAAGCAGAGCTTATATACTTTCCTTGGAGAGGGCAGGGAGGGAAGTTACATTCTGCAGTTTGGCAGTTGGGGACAGCACATTTTGGGATCAAGATTAGCAAACAGTTCGCAGTTGGGGACAGCCCATTCTGGGAACAAGATTAGCAAACAGTTCTTAAGATTTCAACAGTGTTTTGTTAAGCATACAGAAAAACGGAGTGACAAGTACCTATTTTATTAACCTTTCAAGTCAAATGTGTCTAAAAATATATTCATTTCTTCTAGATTTTCAAATTTATGTTTTAAAACGGTCCCTAATGATCCTCTAGATTTCAGTGATATCTATTGTAATATCCATTTTTTTCCCTCTAATTTTACTAATTTGAGTTTTCTCTCTCTGGATAGTTTGGCTAAGAGTTTTTCAATCTTGTTTCATTTTTCAAAGAACCAGCTCTTTGTTTCATTTATCCTGTGTAATATCCTTTTAGTCTCTCATTAATTTAAGCTCTGAACTTTATTTCTTTGCTTCCACCAGTTTTAGATATGATTTTTGACCTGTTTTTTTTTTTTTTTAAGTTATGGAATTGCATTATTAGGTTATTTATCTGAGATTCCTCTGAATTTTTAATGCACGCACTCCTAGTACAAACTTCCCTCTTAGAAATGATTTACTGTATTCCATAGATTTTGTATATTGTCATTTGATCCTAGGAATTTTTAAAATTCCAACCAATTCCTTTGATGACCTAATCATTCAAAAATGTATTGTTCAATCTGATTTTGTTTGTATAGTTTCTATTTGATTTCTAATTTCATTCCCTTGTGATCCAAATAAGAAAATTCCCTTTTCTGTTTTTGTATTATTGAGACTTGTTTTAGTGCCTACAATGTGAACTATGTTGGAGAAAGTTCCATGATCTGCTGAAAAAAGTGTGTTTTCAGCTATTGTGGGAAGAATATTCTGTAGATGTCTATTGAATCCATTTGCTCTGTAGTGTAATTTAACTCTGTTGTTTCCTTGTTGATTTTATTTTGTCTGGATGACCTACAAGTTAGTGAGAGTAAGGGTTTGGAGTCACCCCACTATTACTGTATTGGGATCTATTTGTCCATTTATGTTGCGGAGTGCTCATTGGTGCATATATATTCACAATCATTTTAACTTCTGGTTGGATTATTCCAATTACCAATATGTAATCACTTGTCTCTTCTGAATAATTTTTGCTTAAAGTCTGATTTTTTCCAGATATGACTGAGCCACTCCTATTTGTTTTAGGGTTCCATTTTCCATCTTTTCACTTACTGTCTGAGTACTGTTTTCCTCATATGTTTTTTTGTATGCAATTCAGAGTTGAAGTCTTGTTTTTTATTTTAATGCACCAGTCTATATCTTTAATTGGAGAATTAAGACCACTTACAATCAGGGCTATTGTTCAAAGCTATGTAGTAATTCCTGTCATTTTGTTGTTTCTCTAATGTTTAATTTATTCCTAATTCTCATTTGCTTACCTTCTCTTCCAATGAGATTTTTTCTTTCTTTTTCATGCTTTCCTGGTTGTTTTATCTGTTTCTTTTGTACATAGAATTTCTTCAATTATCTTCTGCAGTTTACTTCAGTTTATGCTTAATTTTGAATTTATTTTTCAATTATGAAGAATAGCTTTGCTGACTATGAAAATCTATGTTGACAGTTATTTTCTTTCAGAGTCTGAAATACATAATATGTATTTCAAATATAGCGTTTTGCTAAGATATCTGTCATTCTCCTGGATTTGTCTTTATGAGGGACTTGGTGGTTCTTTCTTTAAATATTTTTAAATATTCTTTCCTTTCCTTATATTCCTAGAATTTTAACTATAATATGTTGTGGAAAGTTTATTTTCTGGTCCTGTCTAATGTGTGATTCTAAATGCCTCCAGTAATGGAATGTCCATCTCATTCTCCAGATTATGGAAAATTTCTGGTGTGATTTCACTGAATAAATTCTCTATGATTCAATCTCCATCACTGCTTTGAAAGGAGAAAATAACCACCAATATAGTTGACAAATTGAAATCGAACCAGATATTAACATATTTAAAAAACTCATTAAAAATGATCTTTGCAACTCCACTGAGCAAAATAAAAGAGGTGGGGGGAGTAATAATGTAGAATAGGCTAAAAGTCATTATTTAAGAATGTAAAATCTTACTAAAACAATAGGAAAAAGAGCAGAGACAAAAGAAAAAGTGAAAAAAGAAAGAAGAGAGGGAATGGAATAAAGTTGAGATAGGTGAAAAGGGGTAAGAGAGAAGAATTCAAATTAAAGAGATTTTAAAGTGCCCAAGTTTAGGTTAAAGTATGAAAAAAAAATGAATCAAAGCAAAACAAAATAGGATACAAGAAGAGAGAGATCAATAACAAACAAATACTAGTATTCTTCCTTGTCCAGGTATATACAAGGGAGACTTTTTTTTCTGGGATTTCTAGTTTTATAGTCTGCCAGGCTTTAGGGATTTGGCTTGTCCAAGCCATGATGATGTATCCTCCAAATGCTTCTGAGCATGGAGAAGGTGACTGAACCAACTAGACCCACACTGGTGTGGGAAATGTATATTTTTTTCCTACATCTAGATCAGGCTCCTCTCTCTCTTCCAAGAGCTATGCAGCACTCAGTTCTGGAGTGTATTCACCTGGTCCTTTCCCCATACTCCTTCAGAAAGATTCAGGTGGCTTCTGTAGCTGTATGGAGGACCAGGAAACTGGTGGGCCCTCCTTGAGTTGGGGTGTCCCCATTCCAGAGGTCAGGTCTTTCTCTGTGTACCAGACAGTGCTCAAGCATGGGGAGAAAGCTGCACATCTGGGTTTTGGTGGACACATTGTTCACCAAAACATGTGCTCAAAGCCGCACTTGAGGTTTGGGCAGACACCTGTCTCCAAGGGCAGTCTTGGGTCTGCTTTTATTGTCAGCAGGTAGGTAAATCTCAGCAGCCTTCCGCTTGCAACTACCTCACTGTATGGGGTCTACTTCAGTGGCATTCTCCCAAGTCCACACTGGACCAAAAGTAAACATCGGCCAGGACAATGTGGCAATATTTGCTGTGCCCCTAAACCACTGCCAAAGACTCAGTGCTAATGTGGCCTTTCTTCAACAGGTACTCTGGGGGCAGGTGAACATCAGGCAAAAGAAGGAAGTTGGACTCGTACATTGTGCCTCATACAAAAATTAATCTGAAAAGAATTAAAGACCTAACTATAAGAAATAAAACCTTTTTACATTCTTAGAATAAAAGGTACGTAATTCTCCATGACCCTGGATTTGGCAATGGAAACAGATATAACACCTAAAGCTAACAAAAAGAAAAAGTAGATGTTAGATTTTATTAAATTTAAGATTCTTTTCTTCCAAAGACATTATCCAGAAAGTGAAAAAGACAAACTTAATAAAAAGGTAGCATAGTCATAAGTGATCTATCTGATAAGATTTTAGGATTCAGAATATGTAAAAAAAATATTCTAATGCAACAACTAAGTGCCTAATAGCCCACTTTGTGTTTTAAAAAACAAAAATAATCGAGGCACAAAAGGCTGAGGCAGGAGGATTGTAAGTTCAAGGCCAGCCTCAGCAATTTAGCAAGGTCTTAAGCAATTTATTGAGACCCTCAGCAACTTAGCGAGATCCTGTCTCAAAATAAAAAGGGCTGAGGATATTGCTCAGTGGTTGAGAGTCCCTAGGCTCAATCCCTGGTAGAAGGAAGGAAGGAAGGAAGGAATAGAGAATCATTTCTTCAAGGAAGACCTATAAGCACCCTGCAAAGACAATAAAAAAATGTGTAACAGTGTTGGTCATTAATTAAAATCAAAATCATAAATATACATACCACTTACACCCACTAGGATGACCACCATACTTTTAAACAAATGGAAAATTAGAAATGTCAGCAAAAATATGGAAAAATTGGAATTCTCATAGATTGCTATTAGGACATTTGATGGCTCCTAAAAATGTTATATGTAGACTTACAATATAAGCAAGCAACTCTAATCCTAGGTATCTACTCCAAATAATTGGAATGGATATTTAAACAAAATCTGTGCATAAGTACTCATAGTAGACTAGTCACAATAGCAAAAACAACCCAAATGCACATCAATTGATAAACCAATAAAAATTGGGGGTATATACCTATAATGTAATATTGTCCTCTGAGGAGTACAGTTCTCATTTGTGGTAAAACATAGATGATCCTTGGATTATTCCAAGTGAAAGAAGCCAGTCACAAGATATCACACATTTTATTATTCCATTTATAGGGCTCTTAATTAGCTTGGGTCACTATAATGGATTACCCCAGGCTGGTGGCTTAAACAAAAATTACTTAATTCTGACAGTTCTTGAGACTGGGAAGTCTGTGATACAGATGCCATCAGATCCTATGGCTGGTGAAAGCCTATTTCCTAATGTGCTCTTTGGTATCCTCATATGGCAGAGAGCAAACAGAACACACTCTTTTAGGGGACCTACTCCCATTCATAAGGGGTCTGCCCCCATGACTTCCCAAAGACTCCACCTTTTAACATATATCTCTGAAAAGTCCCATCTCACACTATCACATTGGAGCTTGGGTTTTCAACATATGAGATTTGGGGGAATGAAACAATTCAATTCATAACAATATTAAGTAAATTGATAGGTAAATTCATAGACAAAGAACAAGATCAGTGGTTTCCAGGAGCTAGGAGAAGAGGGGAGGGGAGAATGAATGCTATCAGATTTCTATGAGCTTTCTTTTGGAGATGAAGAAAATGTCTTGGAAGTAAATAGAGGTAGTCATTGAACAAAATTTTGAATGTGCTAAATGCCACTGGATTGCTCACTTTCCAATGCTGAGATTTTCATGATGTGAATTTCACTTTAATTGATATAAAAAAAAAAAAACAGCTTCACAATTTTCCCCAAATCCTAGGCTTTAACTCTTCATCTTGAATTCATTTATTTCTGCATCGATTTGGGCTAAAATGTTTGAAAAGTGTAAAACACTGTGCACACAGTGATTTCATATAAAACCAGTGGGTTGATATCATTTTCTTTATCCTATTCACAAATTACTTCACTGGTGCAGCAAGAAAGTGATAACTCATTTTCTACAGAATAAACAAAGCACAGATATTGCCGTATACTGTCATTTTCCCGTGGTTCCTCAGGTTTACCAGATACAGTATCTGCTTCTTCCTGTGTTCTTTCACATCTAGTCCATGGTCATCATCTGACACTTGCTCATCCTAGTTTTGCTTCAGCTACAGGGCAACATTGCAGCTACCTACACAAAACAGATTGCCGACATGCTCAGGTCCCCACCTTCAATGTGTAATCACTGTGTTTACATGGGGACAGTTACATGCTATCACCTTGGATTCTTTGGGGAAACTGTTTT
The DNA here is from genome assembly GCF_021218885.2 of Marmota monax. Classification (NCBI taxonomy): domain Eukaryota; kingdom Metazoa; phylum Chordata; class Mammalia; order Rodentia; family Sciuridae; genus Marmota; species Marmota monax. The sequence goes on from NW_026692881.1 coordinate 4,493,540, forward strand.
ATTCACATAACACCAGAGGGGATAAAGAGCCTCTTCTTTAACATTTCCAGATCCTGGTTATTCAAAAGACGGTGCCTGGACCTGTAGCATTAGCATACTGTCAAGAGTTAGTTACGAATGCAGCATCTAAGGACTCATTCCAGGTCGACCGAATTTGATCAATATTCTGTAACTTGTCAAGTATCCAAGATGATTTGTATGGACATTAGATTTTGGAAAACATAGTACAGGTCTCCATTTTCATACTCAAACTATTACATGTTTCTCTTCACTGGTTCTTTGAACCCCCAAATGCTATGCTTCTTGAGGATTAAGAAATAAATTTTGTTAATCATTGTATCCTCACATGCACAGTTCTGGGCTCACCCTTTTCCTTAAAAATATATATTTCAGAACTAGTGGGGGAATGGAGTCATTTCTACAATCCCTTCCAAAGAGTTTCCTTTTCTAAGTCATCAGTAAGTATACTACTCTGGGACTTCAGCAAATGGTTTGTATAGGTTGAGGCTGTTCCCCAAACTCACGCAGGAGTTTAATCCCCAAAGATTTATGGTAATGATTTTAAGAGGACGGAAACTAAGGGGCTGGGGCTATAGCTCAGTGGTAAAGCACTTGCCTAGCACTCGTAAGGCACTGGGTTCAATCCTCAGCACCGCATAAAAATAAATAAATAAAGATATTATGTCTATCTACAACTTAAAAAAAAGAGGATGAAAACTTAGAATCTGAATATGGTGTTCTGAGCTGAGGCCACTGGGAAATAATGAAATTATGATTATATGATTAATGTTGTGGCCCATGTCTGAATAGTGGTAACTTTATAAGAAGACAAGGGAGATGACAAAGAAAGAAAAACATACACAGTCCTGCCATGCTATGTTATAGCCAATGAAGCCCTTACCCAAAGCCTGAAAAATGATGTCTGAACGTTGAGCCTTCAAAACCATGAGCCAACATAAACCTCTTTTCTTTTTAATGTAGACTGCCTGGGGTAATTTATTATAGTAATGAAAACCTGACTAATATAGTAGGGACAATGATAGAGTTCAAGCTCGGTTCTGTGTAGATTTTCCACACCAAGATTTATATAGCATCACAAAGCTAATAAAGTGAACAGCGTAATGAGAAGCAATGGTAACAGAAGCCAAGTTTCTTCTGCTTCCCCAGAGCTGAGGATAATTTGGCAGTTCAATGTCCCTTATTTGCCAATATAGTTCTATGGCCCATTTCTCATTATGGAAAATGGCCCTGTTGGGGGGAATGTCACTCTGTCTGGGTGACAGGAGTCCATGTGGGAAGGTACAGCTCAGCATATTTGCTGCTTGTCTTGCCTGGCAATGAGTGACAGAAAATATTAGGAGGAATTCCCATTTGAAAGTTCCCTCCAACTCCACATGCTGTGCTCAAGCCTGAGTAAAGATATATTACTAAAAATGTATTTCTACTACAATAGGCTCAGTTTCTTTCTCTATTTCCTGCTTTTCTCACATATCAATCATCCTGATTGTAAAACAGGCACAATTCTGTCCTCAACAAGTCCCTTGTCCAGTGATGAATTTCTAGGCAAATAATTGGAACATACTTCTCTAAGTATTGTAGTGGAGGGGTAGACAGAGGGACAGAGAGGTGCGAGTGGTTAAATAATGCTAGAAAGAGAGATGAAATGGGTATGGAGCAGGGAAAGAGGGGGCAGACAGAGACAGGGCTCAGGGCAGCCTTATTAATTTATGGTCATGTCTGAACTATTTCTCTGTGTGGTGTTTCCTATAGCTTTATCATATAGCTATACCAGAGCAAGAAAGCGGTCTTACATCAGCTCTAGTGGGTCTACATAGAGTTGAAGCAAGTTTCATAAAAGCACATTTGACCTTATTAAGTATCATGAACCCCTGTGATTTCCATTATGCCTGCTTTTATTTTTTTTTTATTTTTTTTATTGGTTGTTCAAAACATTATAAAGCTCTTGACATATCATATTTCATACATTAGATTCAAGTTGGTTATGAACTCCCAATTTTACCCCAAATACAGATTGCAGAATCACATCGGTTACACATCCACATTTTTACATAATGCCCTATTAGTAACTGTTGTATTCTGCTACCTTTCCTATCCTCTACCATCCCCCCTCCCTCCCCTCCCATCTTCTCTCTCTACCCCATCCACTGTAATTCATATCTCTCCTTGTTTATTTTCCCATTCCCCTCACAACCTCTTATATGTAATTTTGTATAACAATGAGGGTCTCCCTCCATTACCATGCAATTTCCCTTTTCTCTCCCACCTCATGTATCTGTTTAATGTTAATCTTTTCTTCCTGCTCTTCCTCCCTGCTCTGTTCTTAGTTGCTCTCATTATATCAAAGAAAGACACTGGCTGTGGTTTCCTCTGAATCACATCATGGTGGGCAGCCTTGACTCACTCCGTAGCTCAGAGGAAAGCTGTGATGTTGGCTCTATAGCTTCCCTTTCAGATTAAGGACGTCATCTCCTGCTTACATTTTAGTAAGTGTTATTAGTAAGAGGAATGAATGCTCAGTTCCATCAAGAAAGATTGAGGCGATCATGAGTATTTCCCTCTATTTGATGCGGACATTAAATTAGTTTTTCTGATGTTCTTGAAAAACTTATATTCATAGGATAAATTTAATTGGTGTATGATCTACTTTCTTACATAATTATGCAGTTGTTTCACTACAATTTGTTTAGAACTTTAAAAAATTTGTGAACATGGGATTCACTGTATTTTGTGTACAGTCCTATAAGCTTTAAAATGTACAGAATTGAGTAACCAACACCACAAGTTAAAAAAAAAAAAAAGCAGTAGTCAAACTTCTAGGTGTTTCATAAATTCGATTTTAATGGTTTATTTGAACCAGTACTCAAGTAAGTTCCACATATTACACTTAGTTAATATGTGTCCCAAATCTCCGTGTGGACTTTAGGTTTCTCTCCATCCTTCCCCAACCTTCCTCGCAAGGAATTTGCTGACGAAACTGGGTCATTTGTCCTGTGAAGCTTCCCACAAGTGGAATTCTGCTGGTCACAAGCCAGTGGTGTTGTTCAACATACAATATGCTGTTTACTATATTATTCTGTGTTCCAAATCTCTACTAAATTGAACCTGGAGGCTTGATAGTTTTCAGGATTGATTTGGATGGGTGAAGAAGACCCATTCATACATAAATTTACATATTTCATAAGGATAGATAGACAGCTTGCATGCCACTTTTTGTAATGGTAGAAGTAGGTAATGATCAGCACTTAGATGCATGTAGCAGAATGATGGGTCGTTTCTTCCGCATTTATTCATTAGAAGAGAAATGTTGCCTCATCTAATTTTTGGTGACCTAGTTGTATGGAAAAATGTAATAAAATGCTGACTTTCCCCTTTCCAAGTTCCAGTGATGACCAAGGTGATTTTTTCCCCTTATGTGCCATTTTGCACTGTAGTTTTATACATTCTTGTGTTCAAATTCATTGCAGAAATCAGTTATGGTGTTGCTTAAATTGCACCAATTTGACCTATAAAAACTTACTTGAATTGACTTCAGATTTGTTTAGACACGACCCTACTATTTGATAGAATATGCTATCTATTATAACAAAATATTCCAAAATCACCTTATTTATTTCCTGAGAATTCAAAACAGTCACTCTGAAAAGAGCTTTGGTGCCTTTTCGTTAAAAATGACATTTCAAGACTACAATTTGTGAGCTATGGGGACTCTTTCCTACTGGTTTATCATGTTATATTTTCAAGGCATTTTCAGAACACAAAAGTAGGACATATACATATATCTGTCCGTATGTACGCAGCTATCATGTATCTATCATCTGTCACCTCTTATGTATCTCTATGCTTTGAATTCCACTACTCTAGGATACACTGAGGGATGATAGAATATCATATAATTACTCATTTGGTGAATCCCCAAATACACATACCCAGTGGTTTCAAACATAAATAACTAGCAGCACTATCATCAGCAATATATTTACTATAAGCAGGTTGAGAATTTTTTTGCTACAGTTTCTCCCCCTGAGGGAATATATCACTGTGGATATAAAATCATTTGATTGTGTTTTCAGAATCAGTTTTAATAGTTCCATTCTGAACATGTCACCAAATAGAAATAGACTTAGAATTACTTTTTCCATCTACCTTTTCAAGTTTTCAAGGATCTTATTCCAAAGTCAAATGTATGAAACAAAGTATATTTAAAGAGGTCTAGTTTCTAACTTCATTCCTCCTATAATATTCCTATTTCCACCCCCAACTATAGTTTAATACAGACATATATCCACAATTTGGTATTCCAATTTTCTTAGACAATGGTAACAAACGATATACATATTATCCTCTTTATTTTTAAGTAACAAAATATTCCATAAAATTCCAAGTTAAGATAAAGAGATACTCCTCAACACTTTTCAAGACTTTCTAATACTCCACTATAGAGTGCTATAGTTTATTTACAGTCTTCTACTGATGGCCAGCTGAGTTGTTTCTAGTCTATTGATACTTAAAATATTCCTGCAAAGGATGTCTAAAGCATATGATTTTTCACAATTTTTGACTGCTTATATTTTGCATCAGTGACTAGAAAGGAATTGCTGGGTCAAAAGGTAAATGGATATGTAATTCTCCTGAAAATTCTCATCCATGCCTACACAGGAGTTCTTTAATTTGAATTCCCATCAGGGATACCTGAGAATGCCTGACTTTTCCCCTACAACTTGGACAGTAGAGAATGTTATCAAACATTTCCTTTGTTGCCAATTTAATAGGTAAGACATAGTATCTCATTACAATTTTACCTTTCATCTTTTTTTTGTGAATAGATGTGAGCATATTTTCAAAGGATTATGAGTCATAGGTATTATGATTCATATTTCTCCATGAAATTTGTTATGTTCTTACAAATTTTATGCTAATATTTTAAGGTCATTAGTCTTTAGAGATGTTCTAATTTGTATTTCTATTTTTATGCCTTTTGTACATTAGAAATACTGCTTTTAGATATAAATTGCAAATAATTTTCCAATTTGTCAACTTTCTTTTTACTTTATGTAACTTTCTTTCTTGTAACCATGCAACCATTTTTATTTTTGTGTAACCACCTTCATATATCATTTCACTTATGGTCTCTTAATAAATGATAGTGGCAAAATTAGTACAAATAGGTCCGTGTGCTTTTACCCAAGCTCTACCAATATCTTTCAAAATTATACATATCTAATTATATTTCTTATATGATTATACTGCAATATCTAAATCAGTTTAGTACTACTTACTTCATCAGATTTTACCAGGTTAAGGGCATTCATTTTTGTGTGTGTTTATGTGTGTTTCAATGTAATTTTATCACCAATGTAGATTTATTAACCAACAACACAATATTACATAAATGGAATACAATAGTTTGTGGCCTTTTAAGATTTTTTTTTTTTCCCACTTAGCCTACTGCCCTGGAGATCACTGTTGTATAAATGGTCTGTTGCCTTTTTTATTGCTAAGTGATATTACATGGTATGGGTATATCACCGTTTTACTGTTTGCCCATCAAAGAGCATTTGGGTTGTTATAATATTTGGAAATCACAAATAAAGTCATTTTGAACATTTCTTAGATAGCAAAAGGGACCTTAGAGATATGATGAAGGTTAAGGAACTTGAGAAGGAGAGATTATCCTGGATAATCTGGGTGGACTATAATCATGTTGAGTTGTTAAAAGCAGAAATCCTTTCCTAGCTATATATAGTCAGAGAGAGAGTGAGAGAGAGAGAGAGAGAGACAACAAAAAGAGGATTGGAGAGACGTGACTTTACTGGCTTAGAAGGTGGAGGAATGGAACCATATATAAGGAATACAAAAACCTCTGCGAGCTGGAACAGGCAGGGACATGAATTCTTCCCTAGAACCACAGAAGAGAATGCAGCCCTGCCCTGTCAATACCTTGGTGTTAGCCCAGTGAGACCCACGCTGGACACCCTAGCCACGAGAACCATGCCAACTTTAAGACAATAAACTTGTGGTGCTTAAGCCACTAAGTATGTTATAGCAGTAACAGAAAATGAATGAAGTTTTTTTAGAAAGCTAAATAAACTTACTATATGATCAAGCAATCTAATCCATGTTTTGTGTTTTCACATCCTATCATGTCTACAAATCTCACATCTGAGTATGTAAATGAGATATGCAACACGTCCTTATAGAATAGGCTTTGTGTTAGATGGGGGCTATCTGTAGGCGAATGTATGTTCTGAACATATTTAAGGTAGGTGAAGCTAAGCTATGATGTTCAGTAAGTTTGGTGTTGCAAATGTACTTTCAACTTAACGATATTACATTTTTAACTTATAATGGACTTATTGGGACTTAAACCAGTCACGAGTCAAGAAGTATATGTATTCTAAAAATGAGTTCTTTGTGACATATGCCATTTGGAAATATTTTCTACTAGTCTGTAACTTGTCATTTCATTCTCTTAACAGAGCAAAAGCTTTAATTCTGATGAAGCCATTTTGTCAGTATTTGCTCTTAGGTTCAAGCTTTTATTGATGCAGACATCTTCATCTTGCCATGTATCCTGAAGAGTTTCTTCTGTGTTTTCTTATAATTCATTTATCACTAGAAATTTTATATTAAATCTGTGCTTTATTTCACATGTAAGACATCATTTATAAATATGCTATATTCTTTTTTGCATATAGATGTCCAATTGTTCTATTTGTTCAAGACATATTTCTTCAATCAATTCTTGTTGCTTCTTTGTCAAAAATAAGTTAGACAGACCTTACTTTGTGTACAACCAGGGAAGTGAAAAATACAATGAATCCAAGAATCCTGTCATGTATAACTAATTAGAATAAATAAATAAACAATAATTAAAAAATAAGTTAGACATACTATTTAGAGGTATTTCTTGGCTCTTTAATCTGTTCAATTCATCCTATGTCTCCCTTTGCCAATACTGTACCACACTGTTTCAATTTCTGTATATATATGTATGTATATGTATACATGTACATATAAATCTATGTATATTAAACTAGATTAACTGATTCTTCTGTTTTATTCTTCTTTGTGAAAAACAGCAATAGTGAATTCCACTCTAATCCAAAAGTAAAACATCTCCTAAAACATCAATGATCAAAACAGTGAGGTATTAATGGGTTGACCCATAAAACAGCAGGAAATCAAAAAGTAGACCTAATTGCATGTGGCAATTTAGTATATGATACAGAAAAAAATCTCAAATCAATAGGAAAAATATGAACATTTAGATTAGTAGTTTGGAACAGCTGGAAAAAAGATAAAATTGAATCATTCCCTATAATGTATAATTAGGCTTTCGAATGGATCCCAAAATTTAAATGAAATCATACAGTTATCAGAAGAAAACATGGATAAATCCCTTTATATTTTGGGAGTTGGGAAATATTTTAATCTATTACTCAAAATCCAAAGTGTCAAATAAAGAATAAAGATAAGGTATATTTTATTACATAATAAATCTTTACGTGACAAAAATATCACAAGCAAATCAAAAGAACACATTACAATCTGGGTAAGGGAGAGTATTACTAACAAAACAAACAAATTCTGAATTTTTCTGACAGAGTGAGAGATTTCAAAAACAGAAAAGAAAAAAGGCAATGACTTTACCAAAACAGAGACTAACTAAATAAATAGAAATTCACAGAAAAAGAAATGTAAATGACTTGCAATCATATGAAAAGATGTTCAAGCTTGTTTATACAGTAGGAGAAATGTAAATTTAAATTATAATAAGATATTATTTTTTTTACCCATCAAAATTGCAAAAATCCCCATTGCTCAATATAGTATATGGTGAATCTGTGGAGATACTCATTCTCATGCATTGCTTACAGAAATGCAAAGTGTTCAATCTTTTTGTAAGGGAAGTTAGCAATACCCAGGAAAATTGCATCTGCACATTTATTCTTGGACCCAGCAGTTCGACTTCCAGAGTCAATCCCGAAGATGCACATTACAGTAATTGCAAATTTCTCAAAGTACCATTTATGCCCATCATTACTTTGACATTTTCATAGTTTTAAGATTCAATCTTATTATTGAATGGCCAAATAAAAAAAGCAAATATGCCATCATATCACATATTAGTTTTTAAAAGAACATTTCAATACCCTGTTTTCATTTTATTTAAAATTTAGTATAAAATAAATATCACTCATTTGGGTAAAGCTATTGTGCCTTTTAATGACTCCTTCCCCACCAACACATTTACACACATATTTTGAGACTTCTTAGACTATACCAGAGAATATATCTTCATATGGCCTGGATAAATTTCAAAGAAAGTACTGAAGTTAGTGGGCAGGGGACTGCAGATCTAAGGAGTTTATAGGGTAACTACAGCATTCATATAGACTTTCTGAATTAGAAAAGAAAATCCACCCTTCCATTAATGGTAAGGAGGATAGCTAGATCCTTTGATACAGTTGAGCAAATTGACCAAGCACAACATGAACTGGGGTTTATTAAGTAAGCCATCTAGGCTGCAGAATCTGACAACTTGCTTTTAGGAGCATGTAGGTAGATCCAGTCCCAAGAGGATCTTCTCCTAAGAACTTCATTTGCCTTATCTTAGTGTATACTTTGAAACTGATGCTCACGGAGACTAAGTGCTTTCCCAGATCATATGGCTAATTGCTGACATAACTAGAACTAATACAAGAACTCTAATGCAGACCTGGAATCTTCACCTACACTAGACTGTCTTTTCCCTTGTCATTAGTCCAAGGAGATGCCCTCAATATTGTGTGGCTAGCCCCTTACACAGGACAATACCATGGCACCTATTTGGTCATGACATGATGATCAACAATAAGCACAGTAAAACTTTACCCACAGCCAGGTAATCAGGCTGTTCAAGTACCAGGGAAAGGGATATGATGAATCAACAGTAAACATGGGAAATGTTACTCTTTAATATTAAAGACCAAGGCCCCTTTCTGAGTGCTAATAAAATATTATAACTAGAATCATTACAAGCAACTAGTGACTTCATAATTTACAAACCACTCTTCCCATTGATCAAAGCACAGAAAATCCTCCAAAGAATAGTTTTAGATTTTAAAGTAGCATTTATGATGGGTTTAAAAGAAATAGCCTTTTCTTCAAAAATACATTAGAAGTTTGCATTTTCAATGAATCAAATAGACTCAGCAATCCTTATTTACCCATGAGAAATGAAAACTTATGTTCACACACACACACACAAAATATGTACTTGAATATTTACAGAATCTTTATTCTTAATCACAAAACGTCTGGAAATTGTTTTGAAAGATTTCCTTAAAAGGATGAATGAATAAATGGAATCTGGTATACCAACACTCTGGATACCACATGGAAATAAAAAGGAATGAAATATGGGTGTGTTCAACAACTTGGATGGGTTTCACATTCATTTTTCTAAGTGAAAGAAGGCCCACTCAAAAATCACATGGTATGCCTGACATGTCTGAGGTCCTATCCACAATCCCAGCATTGCCAAATAATAATAATATAATAACAATATGGTAGAAAAGGTAAAATTATAGGGAGAGAAAATAGACCAGTGTTTGCCAGGGCTGGAATCTGGAAGAGGGATTGATTATAAAGAGATGTGCGGAGTTTTTTTTTTTTTGAAATTAAAAGGAAAAAAGTGCTTCATATGTTGTTTATCATGGAGATTGCTGGAAAAGGCTTTTTTTGTGTGTGACATTTTACTGCAAGACACATTTTGATGACGCTGGTTAATTTGTAAGTCTACCAAGTTTATTGTATACATCAACAAAAATTTTACTCTGAGAAGGGGTCCATAAGATTCATCAGACTTTCAAAGGGATTCATTGGAAAAAATAAATAACTTCTCCAGAATGGGCCATTGTTCATGAACTCTAACCCTAATCTGGGCCTTATACCTGTCAACACCATATGTTGGCTGAAATTCTGCTTACCTCTCAGTTATTTCTCAGAGATTTACAGAATGTTGGCAAGATCTCAATGTGTGTGCATGTTGTGTAAGGCAGAGAGGAGTCTTGTTGATCCTGTCTTGTCCCTGGCTCAACACTTAATGCCATCACTTGTGTTTGCATAACTCTTAACTCCCAGCTGCCTCCCTCCTGATTCCTAAGAAGAAGAGGTCCATAGAGCATCTACCAGAAGAGTCTGTTCTAATCTTTATGCTCCAATTTTCAGTCAGTGACTAGGTCCAACAATCTTCAATACCTTGTTAGGTCTTTGTTGCTATTAAGACAAAGCTTTCTGTATTTCATTTGCCTGTTTAGTTGTTGTTAGTGAAAGGATTAGTTTGAACCACTCTCTTTGAATTTGCATAACCGTGTTTTTATGATGTTTGAGTTATCAGACGTTTGGTGTTTTAGCAATTGCAAAATATTTTATCTAAATTGACACCTTCTTAGAGACAGACTATAGTATTCTTATTTTCCATAATGGAAATCAATGAAAGGGAAAGCAAAAACCTCTATGTTTGATTACACTTAACATTTGTTTATCTAGTTTTGATTATACACCCAACTTCATCTCTAAGTGATATTTTGACCCTGGCTAAATACCATTACCATTCAGAATGAAAATTATTAAATAAATTATGGTTTCACATTTAAGATCAAACTTTTGTCTAACCAACATTTCAATGTTGAAACTCAATTCTCTTCCTTTATAGGGTTCTTAATTATACTTTCAGTCCAAGTAAAGAGAAATTCAAGATAATTCTAAGCTTTTTTGGCTTTTGTTGGCTACAGAAATGCTTTTCTTACTGTACATCAAGGCTGGAAAGTTGAGGGAAGATCATTTATCCTTTGTCCTTAAGACAATTAGAATCACTATAATGAAGATTCAAATACAAAGAAAAATGTTCATATCTATAGTGAAATGTTGAGACCAAAGTGAAGCAAAGGAAATTTGGAAAAAGGAAACCAAGTGTTTTGAAACCTAAATCCTAGAGCCAACCAAAAGCCTTGGAGTGACAGAGTTTTAACTGTACATTGAAGATCTTTCTAACAGTCACATGATCCATAGGTAACAGCTGAGCTTATCACCAGCATGGTACATCCCGGGGTGGGTGGAGAGGTGACTCAGCATTGCCTGTCACATTGGATTAATAGCCTCCAGAAACCTTTCCAGCTCTAAGAATCTCTGATCCTGGTAAGTTGGCTTTTGGTTTAATTGTCCAGTCTTAAGTAATCTAATTAGATATCAGACAATATCAGATTTTCTTTATCCCCCCTAAAGTGCAGTCTTAAGTTCATTCTACTCGGTTTTAGGTACAGTATTTCCACTGGAATCTGCAAAATCTTCCTATTTGTATAATTAATTCAATTATTCATCCATTCACATTTGTCTATATAGCCTGCTCCTATTTCCTTCTCCCATGCCAGACAAAATTTGTATATATATATATATATATATATATATATATATATATACACAAATATGAAATATATATATATATGTGAAAAACTGTATCCAAAGTTAGCATTCTTCTTGCAAAATGCCTACTGCTGTTTTACATGCATGCCTTTTCAATTTATACTAATATCCTGTAATACGCTTCTTTCTGTTTCATATATATTTCCTGCAGCAGTCTAGCTTCACCCATTTTGCTATATTAGATCCATTGTTTCTAATGATGGGTTAGTACTCCATGGTATGAGTTGTATCTTATTTTCCCTGTCAGGTTTCTACCTCTACAAATACAATGAGCACCCTTATTTATGTCCTCACACAGACTGGTTAATAACAACTATGACATGTGCTAGTCAAGGTTCTCTAGATAACAGAAGCAACAGGACATTTGGCGGGGAGAGATTTGTCTTGTGCAATTATGGAAACTAGAAAGATCCAAGATTTTCAGTTTGAGTCATAAGCTCAAATACCCAGGAGAGCCAGTGGTGTAGTTCTACTCCAAAGGCTGGCAGGCTCTCAGGAAAAGCTGGTGTTTCAGTTGTAGTCCAAAGGCAAGATAAATCTAATGTAATGGTTCAAAGGCCATCAGACAAGATAAATTTTATATTCAGGAATGGGTCATCCTCTTGTTCTATTCAGGCCCTCAACTGATTAGATGAGGCCCATTCACATTCACATAGGGAATACATCTATTTTACTTGGTCTATGAATTCAAATATTAATCTCTTCAAAAAAGTCCCTACAGAAACACCCAAAATAATGTTTGAACACATACCTGAGCAAACATTAAATTCCACATGGCCCAGTGAAGTTGACACATGAAATCAACCATTCCGTGGCGTGTAAAATCAGAAGTATAAAAGCCCTATATTGAGTCATGCGTGTTTTAAACTTGATGACAGTCAGCTCACTGCCCTGAGTGGTAGACCGCATGCACTTAATCTCACAGTGAAGGAGTTTTCCTGATCCCTGGATTCTTAAGCCTGCTAATACGTGGCATCCCCTAACTTTCCAATGTTAATCAATAATGTTAAAAAGAAATCTCATTGATGTTTTCACTTGTATTCTTCGTATTACTTTTTTTTTAATTTATTTTTTTATTGGTTGTTCAAAACATTATAAAGCTCTTGACATATCATATTTCATACATTAGATTCAAGTTGGTTATGAACTCCCAATTTTACCCCAAATACAGATTGCAGAATCACATCGGTTACACATCCACATTTTTACATAATGCCCTATTAGTAACTGTTGTATTCTGCTACCTTTCCTATCCTCTACTATCCCCCTCCCTCCCCTCCCATCTTCTCTCACTACCCCATCCACTGTAATTCATTTCTCTCCTTGTTTATTTTCCCATTCCCCTCACAACCTCTTATATGTAATTTTGTATAACAATGAGGGTCTCCCTCCATTACCATGCAATTTCCCTTTCTCTCCCTTTCCATCCCACCTCATGTATCTGTTTAATGTTAATCTTTTCTTCCTGCTCTTGCTCCCTGCTCTGTTTTTAGTTGCTCTCATTATATCAAAGAAGATATTTGGTATTTGTTTTTTAGGGATTGGCTAGCTTCACTAAGCATAATCTGCTCTAGCGCCATCCATTTCCCTGCAAATTCTATGATTTTGTCATTTTTTAGTGCTGCGTAATACTCCATGGTGTATAAATGCCACATTTTTTTTATCCATTCATCTATTGAAGGGCATCTGGGTTGGTTCCACAGTCTAGCAATTGTGGATTGTGCTGCTATGGACATCGATGTAGCAGCATCCCTGTAGTATGCTCTTTTAAGGTCTTCAGGGAATAGTCCAAGAAGGGCAATAGCTGGGTCAAATGGTGGTTCCATTCCCAGCTTTCCCAGGAATCTCCATACTGCTTTCCAGATTGGCCGCACCAGTTTGCAGTCCCACCAGCAATGTACAGGAGTACCCTTTTCCCCACATCCTCTCCAGCACTTGTTGTTGTTTGACTTCATAATGGCTGCCAATCTTACTGGAGTGAGATGGTATCTTAGGGTGGTTTTGATTTGCATTTCTCTGACTGCTAGAGATGGTGAGCATTTTTTCATGTACTTGTTGATTGATTGTATGTCCTCCTCTGAGAAGTGTCTGTTCAGGTCTTTGGCCCATTTGTTGATTGGGTTATTTGTTTTCTTATTGTTTAATTTTTTGAGTTCTTTGTATACTCTGGATATTAGGGCTCTATCTGAAGTGTGAGGAGTAAAAATTTGTTCCCATGATGTAGGCTCCCTATTTACCTCTTTTCTTGTTTCTCTTGCTGAGAGAAAACTTTTCCGTTTAAGTAAGTCCCATTTGTTGATTCTTGTTATCAACTTTTGTGCTATGGGTGTCCTATTAAGGAATTTGGAGCCCGACCCTACAATATGTAGATCGGCGCCAACTTTTTCTTCTATCAGACGCAGAGTCTCTGATTTGATATCTAGGTCCTTGATCCATTTTGAGTTAACTTTTGTGCATGGCGAGAGGAGGGGATTCAGTTTCATTTTGTTGCATATGGATTTCCAGTTTTCCCAGCACCATTTGTTGAAGATGCTATCCTCCCTCCATTGCATGCTTTTAGCCCCTTTATCAAATATAAGATAGTTGTAGCTTTGTGGATTAGTCTCTGTGTCCTCTATTCTGTACCATTGGTCCACCCTCCTGTTTTGGTACCAGTACCATGCTGTTTTTGTTACTATTGCTCTGTAATATAGTTTTAAGTCTGGTATCGCTATACCGCCTGATTCGCACTTCCTGCTTAGAATTGCTTTTGCTATTCTGGGTCTTTTATTTTTCCATATGAATTTCATGATTGCTTTATCCATTTCTACAAGAAATGCCGTTGGGATTTTGATTGGCATTGCATTAAACCTATAGAGAACTTTTGGTAATATCGCCATTTTGATGATGTTAGTTCTGCCTATCCATGAACAGGGTATATTTTTCCATCTTCTAAGATCTTCTTCTACTTCTCTTTTTAGGGTTTTGTAGTTTTCATTGTATAAATCTTTCACCTCTTTTGTTAGGTTGATTCCCAAGTATTTTATTTTTTTTGAGGATATTGTGAATGGAGTGTTTTTCCTCATTTCCGTTTCAGAGGTTTTGTCGCTGATATACAGAAATGCCTTTGATTTATGCATGTTGATTTTATATCCTGCCACTTTGCTGAATTCATTTATTAGTTCTAGTAGTTTTTTTTGTAGACCCTTTTGGGTCTTCTAGGTATAGAATCATGTCATCTGCAAATAGTGATAATTTAAGTTCTTCCTTTCCTATTTTTATGCCTTTAATTTCTTTCGTCTGTCTAATTGCTCTGGCCAGTGTTTCGAGAACTATATTGAATAGAAGTGGTGATAGAGGGCATCCCTGTCTTGTTCCAGATTTTAGGGGGAATGCCTTCAATTTCTCTCCATTGAGAATGATGCTAGCCTGAGGCTTAGCATAGATAGCTTTTACAATGTCGAGGTAAGTTCCTGTTTTCCCTAGTTTTTCTAATGTTTTGAACATAAAGGGATGCTGTACTTTGTCGAATGCTTTTTCTGCGTCTATTGAGATGATCATATGGTTCTTATTTTTAAGTCTATTGATGTGGTGAATAACATTTATTGATTTCCGTATATTGAACCATCCTTGCATCCCAGGGATGAATCCTACTTGATCATGGTACACAATTTTTTTGATGTGCCTTTGTATCCGATTCGCCAGAATTTTATTGAGGATTTTTGCATCTAGGTTCATCAGAGATATTGGTCTGTAGTTTTCTTTCTTTGAGGTGTCTTTGTCTGGTTTCGGAATCAGGGTGATGTTGGCCTCATAGAATGAATTTGGCAGAGCTCCTTCTTTTTCTATTTCCTGAAATAACTTGAAAAGTATTGGTATTAATTCTTCCTTAAAGGTTTTGTAAAACTCCGCTGTATACCCATCCGGTCCTGGGCTTTTCTTGGTTGGAAGTCTTTTGATTGCTTCTTCTATTTCATCTATTGTTATTGGTCTGTTTAAGTTGTGAGTATCCTCCTGACTCAGTCTGGGCAAATCATATGACTTAAGGAATTTATCGATGTCTTCACTATCTTCTATTTTATTGGAATATAGGTTTTCAAAATAATTTCTAATTGTCTTCTGTATTTCTGTAGTGTCTGTTGTGATATTGCCTTTTTCATCCCGTATGTTAGTGATTTGAGTTCTCTCTCTTCTTCTCTTCGTTAGCATGGCTAAGGGTCTGTCGATCTTATTTATTTTTTCAAAGAACCAACTTTTAGTTTTGTTAATTTTTTCAATAGTTTCTTTTGTTTCAATTTCGTTGATTTCCGCTCTGATTTTAATTATTTCTTGCCTTCTGCTACATTTGCTGTTGATTTGCTCTTCCTTTTCTAGGGCTTTGAGATGAAGTGTGAGCTCATTTATTTGTTGGTTTTTCCTTTTTTTGAGGAATGACCTCCAAGCAATGAATTTCCCTCTTAAAACTGCTTTCATTGTGTCCCATAGATTCCGATATGTTGTGTCTGTATTTTCATTTATCTCTAAGAATTTTTTGATTTCCTCCTTGATGTCTTCTGTAACCCATTGATCATTCAGTAACATATTGTTCATTTTCCATGTGATGTAGGATTTTTCCTTCCTTCTTTTATCATTGATTTACAGTTTCATTCCATTATGATCAGATAAAATGCATGGTATTATCTCCACCCCTGTATATTTACTGAGGGTTGCCCTATGGCATAATATATGGTCTATTGTTGAGGAGGATCCATGTGCTGCTGAGAAAAAAGTATATCCACTTGATGATGGTTGATATATTCTATATATGTCAGTTAAGTCTAGGTTGTTGATTGTGATATTGAGTTCTATAGTTTCTTTTTTCAGATTTTGTTTGGAGGATCTCTCCAATTGTGAGAGAGGTGTATTGAAGTCACCCATAATTATTGTGTTGTGGTCTACTTGATTCTTGAACTTGAGGAGAATTTGTTTTATGAACGTTGCAGCACCATTATTTGGGCCATAAATATTGATAATTGTTATGTCTTGTTGGTGAATGGTTCCTTTTAACAGTATATAATGTCCTTCCTTATCCCTTTTGATTAATTTAGTCTTGAAGTCAATTTTATTCGATATGAGGATGGCCACCCCTGCTTGCTTACGAGGACCGTGTGCGTGGTATATTTTTTCCCAACCTTTCACCTTCAGCCTGTGTATGTCTTTTCCAATCAGATGTGTCTCCTGGAGGCAGCATATTGTTGGATTTGTTTTTTTAATCCATGTTACCAGCCTATGTCGCTTTATTGGAGAGTTTAAGCCATTAATGTTTAGAGTTACTATTGATATATGGTTTGTACTTCCAGCCATGTTTGATTATTTATCTTCTTCTTTTTTTTTTTTAATTTAGTTTGTTTCTCCATGGTTAGCTTTCCCCCCGCCCTCTGTCTTTATAGAGGCACTTCCCACTGATGGTTTTGGTTATTGTTTTTCATTTCTTCCTCGTGTAGTGTTTTGCTCAAGATGCTTTGCAATGCTGGTTTTCTGGCTGCAAATTCTTTTAGCTTTTGTTTATCATGAAAGATTTTTATTTCGTTATTGTACCTGAAGCTTAATTTTGCTGGATACAGAATTCTTGGTTGGCATCCATTGTCTTTCAGTGTTTGAAATACGTTGTTCCAGGATCTTCTCGCTTTCAGTGTCTGTGATGAAAAATCCGTTGTTAACCTTATTGGTTTACCCCTGAATGTAATCTGCCTCCTTTCTCTTGTAGCTTTTAGTATTTTCTCTTTGTTCTGTATATTGGATATCTTCATAACAATGTGTCTTGGCGTTGGTCTACTGTGATTTTGTGTGCTCGGTGTCCTGTATGCATCTACAATTTGTATATCCGTTTCCTTTTTTATTTCTGGAAAGTTTTCTGTAATTATTTCTTTCAGCAGGCTACTCATTCCCTTGGTTTGAATCTCTGTACCTTCTTCTATCCCGATGACTCGTAGGTTTGGTTTTTTTATGTTATCCCATATCTCTTGGATGTTTTTCTCGTGGTTTTTAACCAGCCTTTCTGAGTTGGCTAGGCTCTTTTCAAGATGATATATTTTGTCTTCATTATCTGATGTTCTGGCTTCTACTTGCTCCACTCTGTTGGTGATACTCTCAATTGAGTTTTTAATTTGGTTTATTGTTTCCTTCATTTCTAGAATTATTGTTTGGTTTTTTTTTTATAATCTCTATCTCCTGATAAAGATGCTTAACTTCTTCTTTTATCTGTTTATGTAATTCATTTTCAAAGTGTTCTTTCACTGTTTGGATTTGCTGTCTCGTATCTTCTTTAAGGTTCCATTCCATTTGTCTAAGGTATTCCTTGAGTTCTTTATATGACCAGTTTTCTGCTGACTCTAGGTCCTCCTGAATATTTAGGCTGTCCTTCATTGTTTGTACTCCTTTTCTTCCTTGCTTTTTTATGCTGCTCATGTTACTTCTTGTTCTGTTTGACTGCTGAGTTTCTGTTTACTCTTATAGATTTATTTGATGCTTGGGAGGAAAGATATTAGAAGGGAAGGGAAGAAGTCACTAAAGAGAATGAGAGTAGGCAGGTAGAATTCAAGGAAGGGGGAATAAGAAAATTGAAAAGAAATGAAAAGACAAAAGAAACAAAAATAACACAGATTAGATAATAAAGAAAGAAAGAAAAGACGAGAAAAAAAATTAACAAAAATAATGATAATAAAAAAATGAAAATTAAAATTTTTAAAAAAATAATAATGATAAAATAAAAAAATTAAAAAAAAATTAGAAACATTGAAAAAAAGTTAAAGAACAACAACAAATAAAAATTGAGAATGAAAGAAAAAGAAGAGAGAAAAAAAAGAAAAATGATAATAATAATAATAAATGCAGTCCTAGAGTTCTATTAACTTCTCTTCCAGTAGGTGGAGCTGTGCCCACTGGGCCAAGCTTCTCCTCTCAATAGGTGGGAACCATTCACTGTGCAGCAGCTCTTTCTCCTAGACTGGGCGGGTCTCCAATCCTGAGTGTCTAGGGCCTTGTCTTGTGTTTCCTCAAGCCAGGCCGTGCTCACCTGTGGCGCTCACCACAATACTGGCTACACGCCAGGTCTGCTGCTCCTGGGAGCCCTGTTTTCATGAACACCTGGGCTCACTCTCCCTGTTTGCCTCCCTCAGACCCTAAGTTTGTAGAGCTTGGGGCTGAGATCCCCCAGCGAATTTGCTTGCCCTCCTGTAGCCACGCCCCCGGTAGCTGGTGCAAGAGCCCTCAGTTGTCAGCACTGGTGGGAGCGGTAGCCGGGAGTTCCGCGCCGCGAGTCCCGCGCCACTCCTGATTCCCTCGGTCTGGTTATTGCGTTCACAGGAGAGCTGGGAGTGGCCCTTAAGGTTTCCCCGCTGTGTAGAGAGAGATGACTAGGGGATTACACACCTGTCGCGCTGGTTTCAATGCAGTTATCTCCTCCGCCCGTGACGCATTTCTCTGCCATGGTGGTTTCCCATGCAAATAGTGACCGTTCGTTCCCTTTGCCGGGTGACCAATGCAACGGGTGGGTCCTGACTGTCTCTCCCAATCCCCGTTTCAGTCCTGTGGCCACTGCCTATGAAGGCTCGGTTGGCTTTTACCTCTGTAAGTTCCTAAGGGCCGACCAATTATTTCAGCGGGATCGTTAGTGCTGAGTCACACGAAGCAGGCGAACCGGAGCTTAATTGCCTCCGATTCGGGCTCTGTGTGTGTGTTCTGAGGGGCCCAGCCTGTACACCCCAGATCCACGTCAGCTCAGCATTGCCTAGTGATCCTGAGCAAACAGCATTTAGACAGTTTACGGCTCCCTATGCCCGCGCAGTTGAAGATGTCAGAGACTTGATCTCTCTGCGCCTGCCACCATGTTAGATCTCCTCAGTGATATTCATGTTGCCCTTACAGCTTCCTGGCATAAGCAAGTTCTTGGGATTATACAAACTGCTGCTTCTGTTTCCAGTCCAGATTTCTAGAAATGAAACCCTGCTGCCGTCGCCTCCGTCTCTGGGCTGCGCTCACGGACGCTATGCTCGTCTGCGACCGTAGCAGAGCCGCCCTGGCCTCCGCAGCTCTTCAGCCCGGTGCCCGGCCCCTGGGGCCCAAGCGGCTGCCGCCGCGGCTCTCTGTCCCCCTCCTCCGGAGCACGGGTCCCCTGGCAGGGGGGTGCAGAACGACCCCAGAGCAGGCTCTGCCCGAAGGTGCAGCGGTGAACAGGCCACCGAGGCGCTCGAGGCTGCAGTCCAGCCTTCGGAGGACAGGGCTCGGCACGCAGCCCAGCTCCAACCTCTAGGTGCGGCTGCCGGACAATGTATACAGTATTCTTCGTATTACTAATGAGCAGATTGTCTTTATGTGTATATCTTCTTTCCTCTTCTATCATTATTGTTGTAATATGTTTAAACTTTAAATAACTCTAAAGCAATCACTTCTTTTCATTCAGTATGTTTTTATATTTTCTGTTTTCTTTACTCATTGCTGTCTGAGGTCTGTTTTGTTAATCTTTTCAAAGACCAAACGTTGGTGTGTTAGATGGCTGTCACTGTGACAAAAATACCTGAGAAAATCAATGTCGAGGCTACAGTTTCATAGATTTCAAGCCACTGTCTGCTGGTTCCATCTCTATGGGCTGGTGGTGAGGCAGAGCTTCATGGCAGAAGAGTGTAGAGGAGTAAAGCTGCTCATCTCATGCATCCAGGAAAAAAGACAGAGGGAGTGTCCAGGAACAAGATGCACTTCCCAGTGGCACACCGCCTTTATCGAGGTCACCTCCTATAGTTTTCACTGATGAGGTTAGAGCCCTCACATCCTATCACTCCCCAAAAGCCCCACCTCTCAACTTGCTACATTGGGGTCGAAGCCTTCAACACATGAGCCTTTGGCAGACATTCCAGACCTAAACTACAACAGCTGGGCTCAATTGCCCTCGTACTTCACTTCCAGTTTTCCCTCTTCTCATATTCCTCTTTTTCATCCTCTTTGATAAGAGAGATGATGGCTTATTCTATATAGAATTTCTCTTCAAGTATAGTACAGAGCCTGAGAAGTAGGACATGCCTGGTATATGTTTGTTGAATGACAGAATGTGGGAGAAAGTGTATCATTTTTGAGGTATAGAAATTCATTCTACATTTTGCATGGAGTTTTCTCCAGAGAAATGAGTATAGAATGACTTGGATATGGCCAGAGGAGACAATAGCTCATGTTTAACTTGACTCTTCATTAAAATTTGATTACTTTTGTTGAATGTGAGAAGGCTTGTGGATAAGGAGCATAAGAAATGGCAGTTCACTGTTCCAGAATACCAAGCCAACATCCATAGTTTCAAAGGCAGAGTTATAGAGGCTGATTACCAGAATATAATCATGAGTAACACAGAGGAAAGCTCTGTGGAGCTATCTTTCCAAACGAGTATCCCATATAGTTGTGCATGGCACAACCCATGAAGATTGCAAGTCTTGATAATTAGAATTACAGAGAAAAACATGCAACTTTATCTAGAAATATCAACTATTGAAATAAAACTAACCTGTGCACTAATAATATATAGGTAAGTGATATGCAATATTGGTCAACAGGGTGACCAAAGCCCTTCTCATTGAGGAAATAATGGAGAAAGCTGGAAAAGGGGTCTTTGCTGGTGACCATATATTTTAAATGAAGGAAAATATATTTTCCCAAATGACTTGCCAAAGTCATAAAGTAAGTAACTTTCCAGAAAGTTACCAAAAGAGGAAACAATACACAAAATAATATGAAAATTGATATCATGGATGAAGAAAAAATTTTGATGTATTTCCTAGTGACAAAAGGTTTTAACAACAACAGCAGCAGCAGCAACAACAACAAATGCCTTTAGAAGCACCTAATAGAGTTTTATCAAGGAAACAAGAATGCTTAGTAATTAAAGTCACTCGATGATATGAATCACATGCTATATTTTTATAGCAGCAGGATTCATGGTCTTTGTAATCTTAAAATTTTATATTTAATTGAGCATATTTTGTGTAAACAGATTAAATATATATGCTAAAAATCATGGAAAATGTTTAACTCTTACAAATTATATTCAAGCTCTTGCTTGCAACACTCAAGAGATTACCCATCAAACTAAACAGTTTCTGTTTGACCACTTTATATTAAAACAAAATAATCAGTTTAACTAATTTGGAAGAGTGACTTTCTCCTGCTTTAAAAAAAAAATACATTCAATGGGAATTGCTGTTTTCCCAAGGGATGGCTATATCCTATATTATTTTTAAGGCAATGTTGTTTTCTCCTAAAGGTAATTGGAAGGGCTCTCAACACCGTGTTTACAGCACCCAAATTTGAATTACTCCAGCAAAAGAAGATTTGTTTTGTGATTCATCAAATTCAAAGCACTCATAATATCAACTGTTAAAATGTCAAAAGCTTTGCCCTTTCCAGACATCTCAGATGCTTATGTACATATTCAAACTTCAGAAGGAGACACATGGGGTATAGGAAAAATAGTCTTATAATTTGAACATTAACTTTTAAAAACTCACAGTAATTGTTTTCATTTTAAAATTTTGGGGATTGAAAAAAAGTTTAAAAAATTTTGGCAGCTCAACAAATTGTTGACTTACCAGCACTTAAAATATGAATGCACCTCTATTTACCTGAACAATGCACACAACTTGGCATTTTTCATTCTAGATTAATAGTGGCATCTCCCCTCAAGTTAGAACCTAAAGAGAAAATAGAAAGATGATTCAGTAAAAGACATGGGACAGCAAAGTATTTTCTTTCTATTTGGTTAATATAACAAGACATTAACTCCCAAGGAAGACTTTATTTTTCATCATGCCAAACAGTGTGAATGTCCATTTCAGACCTCCTGAGCAGATTGAAAAATTTCTACACCCTAACTCTCTTTTCAACTATCACTGAAAGAAAACGTTTATCAATCTACTTTTCCCCATAACACACACACACACACACACACATACACACTCACACCCTGATTAATTAAAAAGTTGTTGGGGCCATATTCAAGATAAGAAGGTAAACTGTGAAGTTGTAAGGAAATTGTATCTTGGAGATCTTGGGACCTGGGTTTTGCAGACAGTAAATTATTGACCCCAGATAGTAAAATGTGAAATGGCCATCACACTGGGATCAGGTATTCAAACTCTCTGTGCCCTCAGTAAAAACCAGCTTCTAATGTGTTTCTTGATTGTGCTCTTTAAATGAGCAGGACCCATGACACATATGAAGAGGGCAATCTGGGGGTTTGGACAATATGCTGAATAGAAATAGAACAGAAGCAAAGCAAGACAGCCTGTAATTTTGAATAGATTCAGTTTTGGAATCTCCCAAAACAGAGAACTAGTACGTATCCTTTAACCTTAAAAAGAGCAATGTAAATTTAAGAAAAATGAAATGAGCTATACAAAGACAATGATGTCTTGAAATTTCCATTTTTAAAAATGAAAATATGGCATATTCCAGCATCTTTGCTATTACTTGACTATGAAACATGAGGAACCTAATCAAACTTCGCCACATAGTCGTGTGGTCTGGGCTGCGTGTAAAACTGCCGATTCATGCTTGAGGAAATCTCAGGCTCTTATGAATAAACAATCATCATCTTACTAGTCCATAATCAAGTCCAGAGAGTAACAAGAGTCCCACAGTTGTGTTGTGTCATAGATACCATAACCATATCAACATGAAGATGAACATGACGTGATAAATTCAAAACATTGCACTTTACAGTCTAATTTGGCAATCCTATGGAAAGAGAAACCCCTTCACTACTGATGAGCTGTATTTGAAACAAGGACTCCTTAAGGATGCATTTTGTCCTAGTAAAAGAAGGAGGTTCCACTGTGAAATTCGAAGGAACTGGTATCTTGGATATTTGAACTGTGCTTCTATTACAGTGATGAGACAAGGAGAGTAGAGATGTAGTGAGAATTTTACCCTACCAGGCAAACATGGGCAACATTTTTGAGGTTATAGTGGTCTGCTGATACTTTCTTCAATACTATATACTAAACATGTTATTTAGACTCACATTTGCACCAGTTTATATATGTTTCTAAGAGTTCTGAGAAAGGCTTCATTCCCACAAAGGTGATGTATCTAAGCCAGTGTGTGTGTCCAGGGAAAGGGGGTATTTGCCAAGGGTAAACTACATTTGACCTGAGTATTACAGGAAGATGCACAGACCTTGTAAACAACAACAAAAAATGACTTTAAAAATAAGTTCCCAAACTAGAAATCCCCCTAAAACCCAATGATTATTTTTTAAAAATGAATAGAGAAATTCCCTAAAATGGAAATAATGGAAGACCAGAAGTGCTAATTATGAAGATAGTGAGTACTAGAAATGCCAATAACTTGAACACTGAAAGACGGAAGCATGGAACGTTGGCGTGAGGAGTGTTCTTGAGAAGTCCTTCCTACCTGCGAGGACTTCGCACAGGTTAAAATCTACAAAGCACTTGTGAGTCCTCCACAATCATGAGAAATATCCTGGAAGTTATTATCATGGAATCCAAAGAGGCTTGCTTCTCCTTAACCTTTCACTAAATCCTCTTTATCACATTTCTTTGTGGTGATATTGACCGCCTGGTATTCAGGACTAAAGCCTCTTTCAGCAGGTGTCTTGCAATGTTTTTCAAGAACAGCTTAAAAGCTAAAATGCTCCCATTTCCCCACTCAATTGACATGTCAATCTTTCAGTAAGCAATGCAGCTTCCACTAATAAAAAGAGTTACCAAGACACATCTTCTTAAAATAATAATTACAATTTCTTTCCACATTTGAGACAAACCACAACACAGACTATGGAAAAAGGGTGTGAGTAGTTCCAGATCTCGTTGAAAACCTGAATAATCTCTCGTATTAGGTTTTGGGGGCACCTAATCTGACAGGAGGGACCAGAAAAGCAAACAAAGCCCAGACTCACAGATCTGGGGAATTTTCTATTATTTGTGAATTCCACTCATTGTGCATTTTATGACTAAACCTTCAGCCTTCTTATATGATGGCTTCTGTTCTTTTGTGCCTTAGACAGTGTCTGGTAATCTGTTTAAACTAGTAAAGGACAAATAATATTTTCAGTGTGGGCAAATAAAATAAACATGACATAACTTGGAGTGGAAAAGTGCAAGGCTTCCCAAAACCCAACCCTAAGCCTTTGGGAAATCACCACAATTCTTTCATCATTTAAGGGAATACCTACTATCTTCACCATAGATTACTGTTATTAAATGAGGTGATAAAAGCATATCTGGCACAGTATACTGAGTAGGGTAAGTGCTCAGGTCTAGGTCATACTTTCTTGACAATTACTACTTGGTCAGCAAATAGCACATGCTGCAGAGGTGATCAGAATTCTGCAAATTTGTTCTATGGGTGCTTTCTTTGATTATATTTTTTCATTAACCAAAATCACAATTATACCAAGGTCAATAAGGAAGACTTACATTGAGCTCAACCATAACTCCAATTCTAAAGGGTCCTGAAATTCTACTATCAGATCCCATGGTATAAATGACAAGCTGGATTTAGATCTCCAGCTCTCAGTTTATATCCAGACTTAAAAGGTCACATCATGGTACAGCCACTATTTTAGTCAGCAATGATGTGTCCATAATAGGATTTCAAGTTTCTTAAATATGTCAATCAAGAACCACTGTTAATCTTTCTTGCTTTGGCCAGTTCTGATTTCCTAGGACACAACATCCTGAAGACCTGTCAGATGAAGTGGGATATATCAGGAGGAATTGGCTTCTCAGTCTCTACACCCTCTTGCCTGCATGGCCCCATCACTGAAGTGGGAGGAAGCTCCCTTCCTCCTTTATCCACTACTCAGTTTCTGCACCCCTCCTTGCCCTGTGCACCTCCATCACTGCCCTTGTCATTGCCAGTGTGACCATGCATGGGTACATCTGCTGTTCTTATGAGTCCCCTGGAAGACCACTACCTGCCACAGCTAAAGGTGCCTGCCCTCCCTCTGAATCTGAGCATGTTGCTCTGGATGCAGTGGTCATGTTCCTACCACCACTGTTCCTGGGGGAGTGTGGGACATCAGCTTATTGTTACTAACGTTAATGTGTTCCTGTTGGGCCACACATGATGGAGACAGTATGCTCCTAGAATGAGTTTGGAACTCACACACACTAGAGTTTACATGGCTCTGGCTCTTAAGTACTCGCCTCAGGATCATAAATGTGATTTAACTTCCCTAGATCTCAGTTTCCTCATATGTTTTAAAAAAAATTAGCTGACCTTGGTTCACAGTAAGCACCCAACAAATATTGGTGATCATTGCATTTTTAGTATGTGAGCTCAATATGTTTTTTTTCTGTTAAATAGACTTTATTTTTTGGTAGTTTTAAATTCACAACAAAATTGGAAATAAAAAAGTACAGTGCATTCCCATAAACTCTGGCCCCACACACCTACAACCTCTTATTCCACCAACATTTCTCACAATAATAAGACCATTGTTATTATAATCTATGACCTAAAATAAAACACTACTAGCATCCAAGGTCCAGTTTTACTGTAGGGTTCATACTTGGAGTTGTACACTTTGTGGGTTTTGACAAATGTATAATGATGTGATACCACCACTGTGGTACCTCACAGGATAGTCTCAGTATCCTAAAACCTTTTCTGTTCTCCTATTTATACCTCCCACCTACCAGTCTTGGGCTTCTCACTATTTCTATAGTTTTGCCTTTTCCAAAATGTCCTATAGTTGGGTAATGCAGTTTATAACTTATTTAGATTGACATCTTTCACTTAGTCATATGCATCTGTTTTAGTTATCTTTTTTTTTTTTTTTTTTTTTTTTTTTGCCATTGTAACTAAAAGACCTGACAAGAACAATTGTAGAGGAGGAAAAGTTTATTTGGGGGCTCATAGTTCTAGGTGAGGCAGGACAGCATGGTGAAAGAGTGTGGTGGAGGGAAGCAGCTCACAGGATGATCAGAAAGCAGACAGAGTGGGCCACACTTGCCAGATATAAATGTATACCCCAAAGCCATGCCTCCAGTGCCCCACCTCCTCCAGCTTCATTCCCTCTGCCTTCAGTTACCACTCAATTAAGCCTATCAGGTGATTAATTCACTGATTGGGTCAAGCCTCTCATAACCTGATCATTTCTCCTTCAAATCTTCTTTCACTGTCTCACACATGAGCTTTTGGGGAACACCTCACATCTAAACCATAATAGCACCCAAGATTCCTCCATGTCTTTTCACAGCTAATATATCATTTCCTTTCAGCACTGGATACTCTTTCATTGCCTGAATGTATCATGTTTTATTCATCCATTCATCCTTTGGATCCTTCCAGGTTTTGGTGATTGTGAATAAAACTGCTTTAAACATCCACGTGCAGGTTTTTGTGTGGATATAACATTTAAACTCATTTGGATAAACAGCAAGCAGTGCAATTGCTGGGTCATGTTAAGATTATGTTTAGTTCTGTAAGAACCCATCATATTGTCTTGCAAATCACTGTGCCACTTTTCATTCCTACTCTCATTAAGGAAAATTCCTCGTCAGCATTTGGTGTTGCCAGTGTTTTGGATTTAGGCCATTCTGATATACAGCTGTATCTCATTTTAATTAGTAATTCCCTAACATCATACCATACTGACCATCTATTTGTATGCTTAGTTATCATCTTTATATCTTCTTTGGTGAGGCATTAGGTCTAGGCTTTTATAAATAATTATACATCATTTTAATCAGGTTATAAACTTTATAAACTATCTTTTAATCAGATTGTATATTTTCTGAGTTTTAAGAATTTTTTGTACAGTCTGGATGATAGTACCTTAACAAACGTGTCTTTTGCAAGTATTTTTTCTCAAGGTGTGTGACTTATTTTTTCATGCTCTTGACCTTACTTTGCATAGAGTAGAAGTTTTTTAATTTTAATGAGATAGTTCCCTCATGGACCACACCTCTCACATCATCACCACACTCAAGAGCAACTTGACTTTCTCCTATGTTACTTTGAGAGTTTTATAGTGTGCATTTTACCATTAGGTTTGTGATCCGTTGTGAGTTAACTTCTGTGGAGGGTGTAAAGTTTGTGACTAAATACCTTTTTTTAGTGTGATGTCCATTTGTTCCAGCATCATTTATTGAAAAAGCCAAATTTCCTCTATATAGTTATAGACCATTTAATTCTGTCTGGCGCATTTGGTCCTTTGTTATAGATAAGTTGAGCATATTTTTTGTGGGTAATTTTCTAAGTTCTCTATTCTGATCTGTTGATACTCCTCTTTCATCAATATCATACAACAGCAATATAGTCAGTGTTTTTACCATCAGTATTCCAACTTTTTTCTTCTACTTCAATATTGAGTTGGTATTTTGAATTCTTTGAATGTACATATAAACTTTAGAATAAGTTTGTCAATGTCAACAAAATAATTTGCTGGGGTGGGGATGGGATGGCTCAAGCTGGGAAGAACTGGCATGTTGACATTATTGAGTCTTCCTATTCGTGGACATGACATCTCTCCATTTAATTCTTTGATTTCTTTTTTAAGAATTTTGCAGTTTTCCACATATTGTTCTTATGCGCATTTTATTATGTTTGTATCTAAGAATTTTGTTGTTCTGGGTGCTAATATAAGTGGTTATATGTTTGTAATTTAAAAATTTACTTCCAAATCAGTGTGCCTTTTATGTCTTTGTCTTGCCTTATTACATAAGCTAGGACATACAGGACAATGTCAGAAGGATTGCTGAAAGAGTACATTCTTGCCTGCTCCGAACCTTAGGGGAAAACTTTGAGTTTCTCATAATTAAGTATGATTTTAACTGCTGGATTTTTTTCAATTTTTATTTTTTTATTTATTGGGGATTGAACTCAGGGTCACTCAACCACTGAGCTATATTGCCATCCCTATTTTGTATTTTATTTAGAGGCAGGGTCTCACTGAGTTGCTTAATGCCTCACCATTGCTGAGGCTGACTTTGAACTCATGATCATCTTGCCTCAGTTTCCCAAGCCACTGGATTACAGGCATGCACCACTACGCCCAAACAGCTGAATTTTTTATAGACACTCAAGTGGAGGAAATTTCATAATATTCTGAGTTTGCTGAAAGTATCAAAAATGGGCATTGTATTTTACTAAATCTTTTTGTATATTTATTGATAAGATCATGTGAATTTTTTCTACTTCAGTACATTGATGTCATAAATTATATTAATTGATTTTTGGATGTTGAATTTGCCTTGCATATCTGGAGCAAATACCTGTTGTTGGTGGGTATAATTCATTTTATATAAAATAAGGTTTGAATTGCTTGTATTTTACTGAGGATTTTTGCATCTATATTCATGAGAGATATTGGTTTTTAGTTTAATTTTCTTGTAATGTGTTTTGATTGGGTTGAGTGTTGGGTAATTCTGGCCTTTTAGGAAATATTATAAAGAATTAATATAATTTCTCCCTTAAATGTTTGGTAGAATTTGCCAGTGAACCCGTGTGGACCTGGTTCTTTCTCTCATGGGAAGTTTACTAATTATTGATTCAATATTATTAATACATATAGGCCCATTCTTATTATCTAATGCTTATGTGAATTTTTGTTTTTATTTTTAATATATATTCTAATTTGTTATATATGACAGCAGAATGCATTTCAATTCATATGACACATATAGAGGACAAGTTTTCATGTCCCTGGTTGTAAACAACATAGAGTCACACCATTCATGTCTTCATATGTGTACTTAGGGTAACAATATCCATCTCATTCCACCGTTTTTCCTACCCCAGATTGCATCTTTCAAAAATTTGGCCTATTTGATTTAAGTTATCAAATTTATGAGGACAGTTATTTATCATATGTTTTTATTATCCTTTTAATGTTCATGGATCTGCGGTGATGTATATTATTTCATTTCTGATGATAATCATTTGTGTCCTCTTCTCTCCTCTTTTTACTAGAAGCTTATTAGTTTTATTGATGTTTAAAAAATAAGTATTTTATTTCATTGTTTTTTCTATTATCTATTAAAAATTCATTGACTTCTAAATAAATTTTCATTTCTCTCTTCTAATTTCTTTGGATTTTAATTTCCTCCCCCCTTTTTTTTTTCAGTTTTCTAAGGTAGATGTTTAAATGACTGATTTTAGATCTTTCTTCTTTTCTAACATGTGCATTTGATGCTATATGTTTCTCTCTAAGCACTGCTTTTGCTGCATTTCACATATTTTAATAAGTTGTATTTTCTTATGCATTTAGTTCAAAATATTTTTAAATTAATTTTTAGATTTCTTCTTTGATCTGTGTGTTATCTATAGGTATATTGTTTATTTTCCACTGGTTTGGCATTTTCTCATGTATCTTTCTGTCATCATTTCTATTTTAATTCAACTAAGATCAGAGAATATACATTGTATGATTCTATTCTTTTTAAGTTTTGGGGGTGTATTTTACAGGCCAGAATGTGATCTATCTTGATAACAGCCCACATAAACTTGAATATTAAATATTCTGCTGTTTTGGGATGAAGTAGTCTATAGATGTCTATTGCATTCACTTGACTGAAGGTACTATTAAATTCAGCTCTTTTCTTTCTCTTTTTAAAAGGCTAATAATTATTGACTCACTATAAATAATAGATATATGCCTATTTATATTGTCTATTGTTTCTTATGTGAGTTTTGACAAATTGTATTGCTTTTCCAATTGCTGAATCTGTTCATTTCTGAACAGATTGAAGAATCTCAAAGTCCCCTATTATAATAATGGATTCACCTATTTCTTCTTGCAGTTCTCAGTATTTGTTTTGTATATTTCAACATAATTTAGCATACACAATAAGGATTGTTTTGTCTTGTTTTGTGTTCTTGGATATTTGACCTCTCAATCGTTATGTAATACATCTCTTTCTCTCTGATAACTTTCTTTGCTTCAAAGTCTGCTCTTTCTAAAAACTAATATAACTAATCACAATTTCTTTTTATTAGTTTTAGTTAGTATACTTTTCATCCATTCTTTTACTTTTAATCTGCTTCTATTTACCTTCAAAGTAGTTTTTTTTTTAAAAAAAATAGCAACATATAGTTGGGTCTAGTGTTTTAATCCATGCCAGGCAATCTCTGTCTTTTAATTGGTACATTTCAACTATGGATGCTTAAAGTGATTATTGACATAAGTGGAATGTCCACCTTTTTTTAAACTATATTCTGTTTGTTTTCCGTGTTATATGTTCCTGTTTGTGCTTTCTAGTTTTTCTTCCATTTGTGGTTTTAATTCAGCACTTTACATGGTTCTACTTTCTCATTATATCAATTCTATATATATTCATAGATATTACAATTACGTTATAATATTCTTAATCCCTTCTTATTCCTGCTATCATTGATGTCATTTATTTCCTTCATGCATAAACATTATATGTACATACATATGAATACATTATTGCACATAAGTATATATATATATATATTATTAAATACATTGTTCTAATAATTATTTTACACAAATTATTATGAGAGCTTAAAATACCTTCTTTTAACTTCCTTTATTATTTCATGACTTTCCTTTATTTATGTACATCCAAGTTCCTGACCTATATCATTTTCTTGCTTTCTGAAAAACTTCTTTTAACATTTCTTACAAGACAAGTCTGCTGGGGACAAATTCCCTCAATTTTTGTTTGCATGAGTACATCTTTATTTCTTCTTCACTTTGGAAGCATTCAGGGTAAAAATTCTAGGCTAGAAAGCTCTCTCTTTCTCCCTCTGTCTCTCTCCATTTTAAATACTTAACTTCACAATCTTTCTTGCATGGTTTCTGAGGAGAAGGCACATGTAAATTTTATCTTTGTTTCTCTGTATGTAAGTTCCCCGCTCTAACCCCAGCTTCTTTTGAGGTGTTCTGCAGTTTGAATATGATATGCCCAGGTGTTGGTTGAGTGTTGGCATTTATGCTATTGGGTGTTCTCTGAGCTTCGTGGACCTGTGATTAGGGGGAAATTCTCAGTCATTAAGTCATTATTGCTTCAAATATTTATTTTATTCCTCTTCTTCTCCTTCTAGAACTCTTATTTGCATATGTTACATTTTTTATATTTGCCCCAGAGCTCTTTGATATCTTATTCTTTTAGTTGGTCATTATTTTTTTTTCTTTCCCTTTTTAGTTTTGAGAATCTCTATTAAGATCTTTTCAAGTTCAAAGTTTCTTTCCTCATATGCCTCAGGTTTGCCAATGAGATCGTCAAAGACATTCTTCATTTCTGTTACAGCTTTTTGTATTTGTAACATTTCTTTTTGAATATTCATCTCTACTTCATTAGAATAATCATCTCTGCTTACATTATTTGATCTGCTATGTCACCTATATATTCCATTAGCATATTAATCATATTGTTTTAAATTAATAGTTTGATAGCTACAAAATCCCTGACATGTCAGGGTCTGGTATTGATACTTGCTCTTTCCTTCTCCAATTGTGTTTTCTGCCTTTTAGTGTGCCGCGTACTTTTTTATTGAAAGGTGCCTTTATGTACTGGATAAAAGGAAGTATGTAAAATAGGTCTAAGTGATATGGTGATAAGGTGTGTGGGGCAAAGTAGATTTCAGTGAACCTGTTTCCCTGGTCTGTAAATATGGCGAATGCTTTGCCATTGCTTTGGTTTGGGGATTGTTTTTACCCACTTATATGATACAGGATGGCTAAAGGGAACTGCAGTTGAGTATTGCCCTTCTCCCATGTTCGAGTCTAGAGGAGACTGAAGCTAGGATTGCTCTACTTTCAGGTCAGTTAGACACAGATAAATTCCAGCAGATTAGTGTCTGGTAATCAGTCAGAAGCACTAGGGGATTTTTATTTTTATTTTTTTCTGATATTTACTTTGAGAACCTCATAGAGCTCCTGAAGGTATAACTCACAAAACTATGGAGGCCCCCCAAAGACTAAGTCTCACTTGATTTTTTTAAATCTCAGGCTTGTCTACATGAACCTCCAATAGTTCATCAAAGTTTTTCTCTCTTCAACTAGTTTCCTAGAAGGTTTCTGCTTGGTTGTTTCTGCTCCACCATGTTATGATGATCTGTATCAGCTATGAGTCGCTCCAATTTTCAAGGCAGAGTTTTTTCCTGTGACTTCATTACTTTGATAGATATATGGAGAGTTGTTGATTTTTTTAGTTTGTTCAGTTTTTTAGTTGCTGTTTGGATAGAGTATCAAACTCCTTTCATGTTGGACCAAAAGTGGAAAATAAATCATCATCACTCTGCACACCCCTCTTTCTAGCAGAGTCCAGGCCTGGGGTCGATTTTGTGTTCCTTGGCAATTCTCCCTTGTGATTTCCTGGCTCCTCAGGAACATTTTACTTTCAGCTGGAACATAGAATATGAGCTCTGTTATGCTGGTAGTAAAGCAGAGCAAACAGTATATGTAAATAGTACATTCTTCCCAGCTCCTAATCCTCTTCCACTTCAATCTATTTGCACTTTCTGTTCTACTTGCCTGGAATGCCCTTCCTTGGTTACATGCATGCTTTACCATTTTCATTTTATTCCGGTATCTGCTCAAAATATCAGCTTCTCAGAGGGAGCAACCTTCTAAAGTAGTAGCTCCATTTCTCTATCTCCTTATCCTTTTGTATTTTCTTTTATGGTGTAATATGTGTGTGAATATATCTTTGTATTACAAACAGTTATTGACCTCTCATACTGATAATGAAATTATAGCCAATATTTATTTGGGGTTTACTACGGACCAAAGCCATATTTCCTTGTTACATGTAAGGAAACTGAGGTTCAGAAAGTCACTCACTTGGGGCTGGGTTTGTGGCTCAGAGGTAGAGCGCTCGCCTTACCATGTGTGAAGCACCGGGTTCGATCCTCAGCACCACATAAAAATAAAATAAAGATGTTGTGTCCATCTATAACTAAAAAATAAATATTAAAAAAAGAAAGTCACGCACTTAAGTTCACAAAGCTGGTACTTAGCAGAGCCAGAGTTTAAAATAAAGTGTATGCAACTCCCAAGCCCATTCTAGGAACACAGTCTTTGTGGCGTGTAACCCAACAGATGCACATTTTATTCACACCTATACCTAATATATATGTGCTACACAAACACACACATGCACATTA
This sequence comes from Marmota monax, assembly GCF_021218885.2. Classification (NCBI taxonomy): domain Eukaryota; kingdom Metazoa; phylum Chordata; class Mammalia; order Rodentia; family Sciuridae; genus Marmota; species Marmota monax. The sequence continues at coordinate 4,527,128 of NW_026692881.1, forward strand.
TGGCAATTATATGTGTGCATTTTGTGATATATATATTCATATGTATATATATGTAATTACTATCTTACATATATGTAATGTATATATTATCATATTATGTGTATTATGTATGTATGTTTCTTTTTTTATGTCCCTCACTGAAATGTAAATTCTATGAGGGCAGGAGTTTTACCTTGTTAACTAGTCTCCTCTAGTCTACTATACCCCTAGAATCTGGCAGACTGTATGGACCAGTCTTCAAGATATTCTTTATAGTTCCTCTAATAGTTCTAATCATGGTGCAAGTGTTCTTGACAGCTCTTCTAGACCTTACTACAAATATCTGTTGAACCAATTAATGAATACATAAATGAACAAATCTATGACTACATGGATAAATTAAAATAAAACTTCTCAAATTACAATTACATAGATGTGTGTTTCAGAAAAAGGAGTTTCTTTCTTGTCAGTGATGTTAAAATTTACTTTATTGACCATCAGTTTCCAAATGGGGTATTCGGGTGTTAAATGAAAGTAGAGTCATACACCATGAAGAACCTTGAATTTTCAGGAAACCATGTGTGCAGGCCAGGAGAAGGGCAGGGAAGGGACATTATTATAATGCAAAAGAACCACTAGCCTCTTTTAGAGACCAGCTTAAAAATTCTGCCAGAGTGGTTGCTATTTTAGGCTATATTGATAGGTCTCCAATAGCTATAATTAAAGTTTTTTTCTCCCCAAGAAGGAGAAAGGGATCAATGACATTTCTTAAGGTTTCTTTTAATTATGTAGCAGAATGCATATCCCAAAAGCTGTCATTTATGAGGATTTCCAAGAAAATTTAATAAGGATTTGGAGGCCACAGGTTGTGTAATCATTATATTTCTCTATTTGACAAGAAAAGTGTTAACATATTTAAAAAGGGCCAAGGTTAATTGATATTTGGCAAAATAAATGTGCTATTTAGGATAGATTTTTGCTACAAATTGGAGTACACTAGATTTCCTTCTTTTTTTTTTTTTTTTTTTCAGGGGAGAGGGGGCAGGTACCAGGAATTGAACTCAGGGCACTTGAACACTGAGCCACATTCCCAGCCCTATTTTGGATTTTATTTAGAGACAGGGTCTCACTGAGTTGCTTAGCACCTCGTTTTTGCTGAGGCTCGCCTTGAACTCACTTAAATTTCTTATCAATATAATTCTGCTTGTTATCGCTGTTCAAATATCTTAATCAGTTTTCAATCACAATCCTGGAGCTAAAATAGACAGGGAAGGTGGAAGGATTTGAGTTCATTTGTAGTATAAAATAATATATACATAAACTTAAAAATTGCAAATTACAGAAATGTAGAGGAAAAAAGAAAATAAAACCTATTCATATGACAGTTATCATGTGAAAATATTTTGATAGAGTGTTATAATTTATTTATGCTTATTGGTAAGCATATATTTTTAGATTTTATTTTATGTACATTATTGAATACTTTTTAAACTTAAAGGATGTTATCACACATATAGTTAGCGATTTAAAATATATCAGAAGTAGATTCTACTTAGTGGTCATTTAATTGGTCCTTGTTGATGAGAACTTAGAATTTATCTTTCCTTTGCATTTTTATTAATGTTTCATTGACCATTTTTGTGACTGTTTGCTTCAGAATTCAGTGTAATATTCTTACTCTACAGTTCAGCCACAAGAATTTATGGATCAATGATTCGGGGCAATGTTTAAAGTCCTTTTAAAAATTTCCAATATTTTTTAAAAGGTTATTTTTTTACCTTCTACACTAAAAATGTAAAACAGACCTGAATCCATCATAGAAAATATGCTGTCACCCTGACCTTGACCTTACCTTTGTCCGCAGCAGATGGGACCTGGGCCAACCTAAGAAAATTCTCTTTGTTTTTTTTCCAGGTATATTTTGCTCTGTGAAACCAAAAATGCATTAGACCTCTGTGCTAGTGCCCAGGTTCGCTGGAGTCACATCATACCCAAGCCAAAGACATGGGGACAAAAACACAAAAATCATGGAAGAAACTGTGAGCTTTGTGCAGAAGCCAGACTGCACTGAGACAAGAGGCCATGTGGTCCCAGGAGCAGGAAGGGCTGAGAGAGAAGATCAAGTCAGTCTGCAGTGTTACACTCCCTGTGAGACCTGGCTGCACCTTCCAAAATGAGTGCCTCTTCTTACAATCAACCTCCTGTCTCTTTAGGCTTCTCTGAGTGCATTTTTGCTCTTTGCAACAGAGGATCTGTGACAAAGCACGTCAGTGTCAAAAGTGACAGCTTTTTATATATAACTATTTCCAAACTCTCAAAGCTTTCAGAGAAGCCAAAGATAATGGATACATGATTACTGCTTAGGGGCTGACATCAACTTAAGAGCCATTTATCAGATATCTATATAAGCACACACAATACAGATGTGTATGTACATATATATACATACATGCACACATATGCACACGCATGTGCAGATACCTACACATGTGCACACATTCATAGAATGTGACCAAAATTTTCTTTCTTTCCTTTTATCTCTTTTTGATTTCCTTTTTTTTTTTAAATTTCTAGTACTGGGGATTGAACCCAGGGTTGCTCTACCATGGAGTTACATGTTCAGCCCTTTTTATTTTGTTAATATTTTAAGACAAGGCCTCACTAAGTTGCCCAGGCTGGCCTCAAACTTGCAGTTACAAGCACATGCCACCACACCCAGCTGGGACCATAATTTTCTGAGGGAAGATTTAACAAAGATTTGAGGGCCAACAATAATGACCTTCAGGCATGACTCAGTATTATTTTTTAATGTCATAGAACCCAAAGAGAGAAATAGCTGGGAAAATATCTATAATTTAACCTCGGAAAATGGTGCAAAAGAATGTAGAAGAAATTTACAGCAAATCTATAATTTAACCCAGGGAAATTTACAATTAAGTTCCTGGGAAATGGTCAGGGAGAGTGATGTCATGGCATTAAAATAATAAAGCAGATAATAGACCATTAACATGCTGCACAATAGCATTACTGCATTGGAATTAGCAGACAAGTGGTTAAGGGAACCGGACTTGTGGGCTGTGGTCACGATGTCAGAGACAGTACAGGGCCTGCCCACAATCATTCTGTCAGCAAGTGACAGGATTAGACCAGGGGCCCAGTACCTTGGGACCCCAGAGGTGGTGTTCTTTCCACTACTTTATCAGATCACACACCTTTCTGTTTCCACTAACCAGGAAACAGAAAGCACTCTTGTGATTATGATATTGACTGATCCTTAAACCAAACATATTTTTGTAGGGCTTGTTTTTCTACTATCAAAGATCGAAACCTATTTCTCAGTCGGCTTGCCACTATCCCCTCAATCCACACTCTCTAGGATTTCTCAGCCTTTGAAATAGAAGAATGCTCAGATTAAACTATGTAATTACTCACAAAAAAAAGGCTGAAGGACAAAACTGATAGAATATGAATTTTTTGAACCATGCATACCTTAGGCCAAGCTCCTGGTCAAAGTGAGAAAGATAAAGTAGAAGGAGGACAGAAGAAAGTGCTTTCCAAATTGCATGTATTTTTCTAGGTTACCCCTCCAAGTCCCCACCTCACCCAGGCACTGGTCAAAATTCTTCCTCTGATTCCCCAGATTCTGTTGAATGTTTTTTAAAGTATTACTCCTTAGACTTATCCATTCATCTATTTCTGAGTTCAAGGAAAGATTCACATTACTGATTTTTCTTACCATGAAACTTTTATTTTCAGGCCCAAGTAAATTGATGTTCATCTTCAATTCCCCGCATAATCTCCCAGGCACACTCATTCTGTGTCGATGTGCTCTACGAGATGTACAGCTCCACTGTGGGTGAGATGGGATGTAGTTACCGAAATGAAATATAAAAACCAAGAAGGAAAAATCACTGCAGTGCTCCCTCACCTCATCTCCAAAGGGTCAGACTGGAATTTATCCTCCAAAGTATTCTCCTAGGCTTTCCCTTACCCCAGGGCAAGTTGTAGATGGTGCTGTTCAGAGACACCAGAATTAATTTTCTATCAATAATAACATTCTACTTTATTATATTTATGTATTAATTCATTCACTTGTTGAACAAACATTTATTGAGTGACCTTTATGTACTGGGCACTATGCGCAGTTGCTTAAGGGAAAAGAGACAGAATTAGTAAGAAACAGATTCTGTGTGTTGTAAGGAGGAGGAAAGTAAACAATTGCAGTGAGCCAAGGCTTCAGGTAGAAATGCTGGCCACCAAAAGGCCACCCTCATTCTTCTCAAAGGGTATCAGGGGAAGATTAGCTCAGCAGGGCACTTGTGATTTTAGTGCTTACAGAATGAATGAGTAGGTGAAAATCAAGCATGTCTCCCACAAATAGGAGAGCTGAGAGTGTGTGATTCTTTCAACATAGCAGAGCTCATGCCAGAGACTGCATGGGCATACACAGAAGAACTTTGATTATGGAGGAACCAAGCACCTGCAGCAAGGTGCAAGACAAGGGCTTGCACCAACATAGGGGATCTTCCTAAGTTTGGTAAGGTTTTCACTATACCCCACCTGTAACTAAAGAAGGCTGAGTTACTAGCAGTTGCTGGGCTGTATTTCTCCCTGGTTCGGGGCTTATTGTAAGTGGCAGATGTTAAAATTCCAGATCCTGCAAGATCCAGGAGGGGGCTCTAAATTCCTTATTTGAAAGAGTAGATAAAGGTTGGGAAGAAAGACAACCTTTATTACACTATATATTAACTATGAGACTAGAGCAAATAAATTAACCCTCTCATATTCTGTTTACTTATTTGCATATTCAGGGTGAGCTGGGCTGCCTTGTTTTGATTAGGTGAATGTTTTAGTGTAGAAAATGATGCCCTTGCACAGACAAAGCCATACTTATTCAAGACTCCTGACCCCTTCCCAGGCATTCCACCTTCACCACCTGGGTTAACCCTCAGATTTGGAGTTGCAAAAGCCACATCTTTGGCAATGGGCTAAAGATTTGGAAGACAGAGTCTGAGGGGAAGCCAAGAATTAGAGTCTGGTGTGTGCAGCTAAGTGGTCGGTCTATGATCTATATCACAAGTACCCTGCATGGCTTGGGGAAGCCAAGGGTTGAGGAAAGATGATTGCTATAATAAGTACCAAAAAGTTGTTGGCTTAAAAGAAAGTACATTTCTCCTCTTGCAGTCCTGGTTCCAAGAATGGGTATGGGAGGTCAGAACCAAGGTGTCAGCAGCAGGACCACATCTCTCCAGAGGCTCCAGGGAAGAATCATATCCTTCCCATTGCCAGCATCTGGAAGTTGCCCATGACCTTCTATGTGGTGGCTTCCTTCTGTCTTCAAAGCCTGCAGAGTAGTTTTCAAACTTTGCTTTCTCGACTAATGTCATGGAATTGCTCTTTCTCTTTTGTCCCCGTAGTCAAGTATCCTTGATTTCCTCTTATAAGAATATTTCTGATTGTTTTTAGGGTCCGCTCAGACAGTCCAGTGCAATCTTTCCATCTCAAGATCCACAACTTAACAGTTATAAAGCGTTTTGTTTTTGTTGTTGTTTGTTTGTTTTTCCTCATATAAGGTGATGTTTTCTCAGGGATTAGGACCTGGACATCTTTGGGGGCTACTATTCAACCCACCACATTCTTTTATGAATAACATCTAGGGAGCCCTACAGCAGAACCAAAGTAGAGTGAGGCAATTTGGGCACATAGAATGTATGATTGAAGGCGGCCCCAGCCCTCAAGAACATATAAGTGCAGAGTTAGCACCTGCAATTGAGCACCTCCTTAAATCTCATGCTTGAGGTGCCTTCACTCACCTTACTTTAGCCTGGGCCTTGTGTTAGAAATTCCCAGTGCCCCAACATGGCAAAGCAGCAATAGAACAGAGATGGGGGATGTGTCTAGGCAGCAAGTGTAAGACAGTCCTGTGGAGTTCCTGCAGGGCTGTTTTTGAATGAGTGTCTGTATGTGTGTGCTGAGTGGCAACATAGGGTGGTAGACAGGGAGGATGGTACAGAGCAGTAGAATGATTTCCCATAAACACACAGTAACACTCCATTCTAGTAACACCTCAGTGTAGATCTGCGTTTCCCACAGATTGAGCCAGCCTTGGAGAGGCCTTGCCTTTCTCTGAGAAAGTGATTGGTGGCCAGAAAGGGAATGGAACTATCTTAGAGCTCGCCAGCAGGAATGCTACCAAAGACCAAATAGGCAATCCCCTAGGAGGTGGGGGCATCAGGAGAAGTGTTAGGAAGACCACGGGTTGGCAGCAATTGAACCTTCTGTGGAATGGAGCCTCAAACAGGAAATGTAACACAGGCATGGCACATCTTATGCATGCACCCACAGTGTGTCCTCTGGGGGACCTATTGAACAATGATGATCCTTTATTCCTGACTCACCCTACAGGGGCCAGAGAGCTGTTTGTGCCCCATCTGTTCTGTGCTTCCTCTTTTGGGGAAACCCAATGGAGAACAAATATCACTTTCATTAGACACAGGCCTGGTCTTCCTGCCAGCTAAAGACACCCCAAGTGTCTCCTACCCGCTCCTCCTTCTCTCGCTCACACATTCCTAACCAAGAGGCCAGTGACTCACACTAATTATACAGTAGCAAGAAACACACACGCACACACGCACATACACACACACACACATTTTTTTTTTCCCAAAAGCAGCTGGGACTTTCTATTTATTTGCCCGCTATTTATAACTCATTTAGACAAGGAGGCCTTATCTCCTCCTCCCACCCCACTCCCCCAAATAAAATTTCTCTGGGGTGGATCTAGTTTTATCTAAATTGGTTGGACAGAGGAGCACAGCATATATAATCCATACTGAAAGAGATAAGGCTTTCTCCTTGTACTTGATATAAAAATAACCAACAGGCAAAATGAGCATGGATAGGGAAAAATTAATTTACTTCCCTGCTTAATTAGTAGATGCAAGATAAATGTATCTGCTGAGCTCTCTAATTATAATAATACTTAGCGGTTACATGAAACTCTTCATCATCAAAAATACCACCCTCTACTGACACTAAATAATTAATCTGTGGCACCCTAGTGTGAGCATCTTATCTGAACAGAAGAGCCATGATGTTGGCGGGGAACAGAAGACCAGAGTGAGGTGCCAAGACTTTCTTTAGTATTAAACAAAGCCTGTTCCACAGGTCCCAGTCCCCTGACCCCAGATGAGCACTAGGGACAATCTGTGTACCTAAGCTGGCCCAGGGCTCTGCTAGCTACCAGGAGAAGTCTACTACTGAATGCCAGAGCTGTGAGCACCTGTCTGTCCAACTTATGTAGACAGAACTCTTCCTTCAGCAGTGAATAAGGCTGGTGGTAGCCCTCAGAGAGCAAAAGATCTCAGTGCCATCTTGGAGAAAGGAGAAGTCACCCGATGAGACTCACTGGGTCCCTTCAGCCTTGAATGTATTTTCTACCCAATTCCTAGTTTGATGTTCATTTCCTCAATTCTGCTTTTCCCCTTTTGCTGTGGTGGGATCCAATTCCTGGCATCACTACTATCAACCTAGAACTTCTGAGCAAATGTGGGAATTCCCCATTCATCAGATCCTAGAAATTTCTTTGACTCCATATTCTGGAGCTTCATCGTCCTTGATCCTTAGATCAGATACTTTTAAATAGACACAATTTCAGCTTCAGGCATAGTGGAATTTGATGTTCCATCCATCTGAGTGAAAGGGGTGGTGCCTTTTTATCATCCTAGAGGGTTACATTCTCTCCCCCGCCCACCACACTTTGTGGTATTTCTCAGCCTGCTCCTCTCAGCTGCGAGCATGGCTCACTTTGCACCATGCCAATTAGGAAGGAGTCTCTGACCCAGACCAAGATTCAGGTTGCAGAAGGAGGAGAAAAGGAGTGTCCATTATCTCCCTGTCCTTGATACTTTCCAATAGCCATATTATTCTCAGTCACTAAGGTCACAGTATCACAAAAGAAAGGGAAAAAAAAAACCCAATGCAATCATCATTATGTTTGGTGCTTGATAGATCCACAATAAATTTTGTTTAAAAAATTAAAATGTTCAAATAATTTGCTAAGGGCTTAATTTTTGTAAGCTTCAGAAAAAGGGAAACATAACCAAGCAATGGAGAATACCTACAATTATGTGATCTTGCTTTTATTTTATAACTAGGGGTGGTGAAAGGGAGATCACTCAAAATAATTGCTACTTAAATTGCTGCTTTATTGTATTTTATTTCTCTCTTGTTTTTGCAAACATAGTGGGCCATATCTATTTTGCTTAAATTTAAAATTTGTTAAAGATCAAAGATACTGTAATGGGATAAAAATTTTGACTTCTAATTATACAGCTTAAGACAATGTAATTATGCAACAGTTTGGGGGAAAATATAAATGTAATGCCTCAGATCTTTCTCTCTTTTTTTCTTAATATTGGACTTCATCCCTAACCATGGAAAAATATATAGCTCAGGCATTTCCACCCATCATCACTCCATAGTTAGGTTAAAAATACAGTTCTGGTTAAATCTTTTGGGTTCAGAAAGGGAGGAGACAAAGAAACATGTTTGCCACAACTTCCCATAATAAGCCTGGGAGAAGGAATTTAATCACATTTCAAATCAGAATTCTGCCATCGTGGGTTCTGTCTGATGCTTAATTCCTTCTACCTACTTCTGCTTGCTACATACTGGACCAGTTCAGAGCATCAGCCAGGATGGGGAAGGACACAGGGGAAAAGCCCTGACACAGGAAATACTCAATGAAATGTGATGATCTCAGGAAGTCAGGAGGCACCAGAATGTGAGGAAGGATCAGAGCCAACTTCATGGAAACCAGAGCCAGCACACCAGTGCAATCCGCAGGGGCTGGGGTTCTCATTCAGTGCTAAAACGAAGCGTCTGGACTTCTGAGCTCTAATAGATAGTGGCTGGCCTCTGTGAAAGTCAATTTTCTGGAGATGGGTAAATACAGGAAAGAAGGCAGCTTGTTGGTGCTGTTGCAGGGGAAATGCAGTCTGCAATCAGCTATTTTCTCTTGAGGTCAGTTCCACATCTGAGGACCTTCTCCATGTTTCAAACTCTCAAAGTCTCAGTTTGCTCAGCTTCAGAATGAGAGAAACTGAATGAAAGCCCGAAGAAATGCTTAAAATTTCACAGCTATGTGTAGTGTGTGTGTGTGTGTGTGTGTGTGTGTCATGAAATGAGCTTACACATTAGTATAGCTTGCACAGATTCTATATCACATAGTTGTATTCAGCAAGCTAACCACATGTTATTAGGAAAAACTATAAATAGATTTATTTCTTAAGCAGTGATTGGTTGACTAATAAAAAGCAATGAATAAGAGAAAAGAAACTTATTATACTATGTAGAGTGATCAAAAATGACAACCAGGAAGGGTGTTAGGAATTGGGTGGTTTGAGGGTTTTTTTCTTGGAGAACACTTATCTTATTTTCATAATTAAAAAGTCACTATATAATAAAATTTCCATAATAAAAATAGCCACTCTGGACTTTGTACTTTCTAGGTGTATACTACATGCTTTCCATTTTTAAGCCACACAAAATATTATTAAAAATCATTATTCCCATTACACTGAAGAAGAAAAGAAAGCACAGAAAAGAGACATGGTATGCCCACAAAGTTCCCAGACTAGTAATTCCAGTCTGATTTTAGAGTCTTTGCACTTTCCACTGAACACATTGCCTAAGGATATTCAAAAGAACCAGCACTCAAAGAGTTCAAATATGGCTCATGCTCATGCTCATAATTGCATGCCAAACTGTGTTTAGAATGTACAAGAAGGGGCACCATTTTTGGTGGTGGAAGCCTTCCTCCTGTCTTGGAATCTGCAACTTTCCATCTGTCCTTGACGCAGAGCCCCTGAGCCTGTATCCTGCCTACTGCAGTAAGCACGCTGAAGAGCTTCCTCTAGAAACTGCTAATTCTTACTTCACACTCAGACCTCCCAGGAGGAAATCTGCACCTGGATTCTCGTAGCACTAGTTAATTTCTCAAGGAAGATCCAGCTTCCTTGAGATCCCAGCAACCCTATTTTTCCTTTGCTATAGCACCTTAAAGGTTAAAGACAAACATACCCTCTTTAAAGAAAAAAAATTAATTCTGCTTCGCACTTGACATATGCTGTATTGACAAAGGGCCGCAGGCCTTTCTCTTCCCAAAAGTTTCAAAACAGAAGGTCTCTGTCCAAAATAGAAGCGCATGTAACACTGTTCCCATAAAAGAAGGAAACAAGAGAAGTCTCAAAGCCACAAACATTCTATTTCCAAGTTCAGAGCAAACAAAAAATATGCCAGCCCAGAGGGGATAGATTTGGAGGGAAGGGGGAGCGAGACATGCAAACTTTATTCTATGTTTAAATCCCAACATATGGGCAATTCCTATTTTAGGATGACAAATACTGACTTCCATATTTTGGTAATTAATGATATAAAAAGAGGAGCTAAGCTACATTTGCAGGTCCTACTAGGTTATCCCAGTATCAGAATTTTGGGGACCAGGTGCCTACTTTGTTGAATAGATTTGAAGAAGAAGTCAGTGGCATTGCCTGAAATCTCCCACTAGTGAAAAGAATGTGGATGAGGATCTAAACTTGTGCACTTGCTTCTCCTGAGGAATCTCATTTTCTGGGATGTACTTTGAACACCTTAGTACATCCCTAAGATGACACCTGCTAAGATCCAGAGTTGGTGGGAAGATCCTGGGAGGTGTTTTGCTGAGGAGTAAATGTTTCTGGAGGCCAGTAATGGGTGCATAGCTCTGTGAGAGCCAAACTCAGGGTAACACAGACCACTGAACATTCTTCTTTGTCAGACTAATGCTAAACACGTTAAGTGAAATGAAAATAAACCTGTCACATCTTTCTTTGGATGAGAGAGGATTTGATCTCAGTCCATGTTCCATTCTACTACCAGCACTGGGGTCCATATTCCTCCACCCCAGAGGTACACTTCTTGTACCTATGTTGCATCCCTATTCCTCACCCTTGGCCATCCCTTAAGCTGGATCAATCCCTAATTAAAATTGCAGGTTGCAGTTCTATAGGGATTCCAGGCTGGTCTAAAACTCAGACCCTATACTGTACTATGTCTTTGGCCCCCAAAAGTTCTTCTAGCAGTACACAAACTTAGGTGTCTAAAATGTGTATCCTCATTCTTTAATATTTGTCTAACTAGATATTATATATCAGGAGACTGGAGTTGAAAATGTAGCATTCAATTCAAGGATACCTTCCCCTTTGCTTAGGGTGTTGTCTGGGTTTCCAAAGTCTTGCATATGCCCTGATTTTAGTGTGGAGTGGGACACAATGTGTCCCAGAAGGGCTATAACAGGTTGCATATGCTTAGACATGAGGCCATGTTCCATTTCTGGATTTCAGGCCACACAGATAACTGTCACCTCTGTTTTCTCAGCTGCCAGTGTTGTCTGTTTCTGGCACAGCAGAGAGTTTGGCTATAGCCACATCTCTCTGGCCCTAGAAACCTGTTTTTTTAATCATGCCATGTCACTCTTGGTGCAAAGGGCTGTGCTCCTTCTGCAGAAAGCTCCTGGTGGGAAAATCTCACAGACTTTCAGGATGATCTGCACAGACAATGCATGGAGCCATTTCTGTTCTGGATTTGATCACATCCCTGGGCTTCATCTGAGGAAAGAGGCATAGATGCACTTGGAATTTTCTTTTTAATCCCATCAAAAGTAGTATTATCCAAAAGATTAACTAAATATATCACCAACACCTGCTTTGGTCTGGCGAGTGGATTCTCCTTTCTACTGCATCTTTGAAATCACAGTTGCCAAAGGCATTGAAATGAATCTTAGAATCTAAACCTCCTTTCCATGAGGACTCTGAAGATTCACCCATGATATCAAGAGCTCATAAATACAGTGTGTTTGGGGTGTGTGCGTGTGCATTCATGCTTTATCAGTTACTAATTATGTCTTTTTTCTACCTTAACCAATCCTTTTACTTCAACAATTGAGATGATTATATGATTTATCTCCTTTATTCTATTTAATGTGGCAAATTGCATGATTGATTTTCAAATGTCAATTCCCAGAATAAAAAAAGAAGCTTAGTTAAAAGTGCACAGTGGCTTTCACGAAACACTACATCTGGTTTAAAAAGTGTTTAGGAACTTTACACCTATGTCCCACAGTCAGATTGTCCTCTTTTGCAAATTCCTTGTCAGATTAGATATCAAATTATGCTGGTTTCATATAATGATTTGGGAATGCTTTGAGCACCAACATCCACCCCAAATTCTGCATCTAGAGATTTAGAGCAGTTTCATTAACAATTTCGAAAACCAATTTCTAAAACTTCCTAGCCATGCTGTCTTTCAGAAGGTGAGTGGGTAAATAAACTGGGACATAATGATACAGTGAAATATTATTAAGTGATTAAAAATAACCTATTGAATTCTGAGAAGACATGTAGGAAACTTAAATGTGTATTTGTAAGTGAAAGAACCAGCCTAAAACATTTCTGCTTTCTCTTTCTCTTTCTTTCTACCTCCACACAATACACTTATGTAACATATCTATAAATATCATGCATTTATAAAACATATAACACACTAGAAATATATATATAAAAACATATATAAATTATATATATGTAAACTATACACACATGCACACAAATATGACATATAACATTGGGGAAACGAAAACTTATAGAGATGATGAAAAAGCCAGTGGGTGAGTGGCTTTCAATTTCCAGGCGGAGGGTAGATAAATAGGTGCTTCATAAGATATTTTTCAGGCATTGGATTATTCTGTATGATACTGTAATGGTGAATACCTAAAAATTATGCATTTTTTCAAACCCATGGAACTGTAGAAAGAGTGAAACCTGATGTTAACTTTTGACTTCAGTTAATGAAAATGTATCAATATTGGTCTACTATTGCAGCACCTGTACCACACTAATGCAAGCTCTTAATAATAGGGAAATTGGGGGTGGGGGAAGAGGTAGTACATGGGAGCACAATAGCTGCTGCACAGTTTTTCTGTAGACATTAAACTCCTGTGATAAAGAATGTCATTTACAAAACTTACAAAGACATGAGTAGACTTCACCAAAGATGAAATAAGGATGACAAATAAGCATATAAAAACTGTTCACTGATGTTAACCATTAAGTAAATATAAAAATCAAACAATGAGATACCAATGAACATGGATAAGAATGGCTTTTTTAGGCTGGAGATATAGTTTAGTTGGTAGAGCACTTGCTTCGCATGCACAAGGCCCTGGGCTCAATCCCCAGCATCACCAAAAAAAAATTTTTTTTTACCAGGGATTGGACTCAGGGGTAGTCTGAGCCCCAGGCCCAGCCCTATTTTGTATTTTATTTAGAGACATGGTCTCACTGAGTTGCTTAGCACCTAGCTTTTACTGAGGCTGGCTTTGAACTCGCAATCCTCCTGCCTTAGCCTCCTCAGCCACTGGGATTACAGGCGTGTGCTACTGCTCCTGGCCTAAGAATGACTTTTTAAAAAGAACAGGCAGTACCAAAAGCTGTCCAGGATGTGGAACAACTGGAACCCTCCTACATTACTGGGAGGAACGCAAAATGCTATAGCTGTTCTGGAAGAGAGTTTAATCAATTGCTTGCATATGTATATCTGGGTTTTAAGCACAGGAGGAGAAGGATATTTTTGCCCCCTAAAACCAATTTTACTGCATTAGGAATAATATTTTCTTCATTGACAATGTGTGCTCTACAGAAATGAAAAAATTGTGTTTGTACAAAATCAAGTCATGAATATTTATGTTAACTGTATTTACAATTGACAAACATTCAAAATAATGCAAATGTTCTTCAATGGATTAAAAGGAAACTATGGTACATCCCTATAGGAGAAAGCTATTCAATAATAAAAAGAAATAATCGACACTCAACAACTCAGATGAATGTCAAAGGTATCATGCTGGGTGAATTCAGTCATTCACAAAAGGATACACACCATACAATCCTGTTTATATGGAACTCTCAAAAAGGTAGAGTTCTGGTTACAGATAATATGTCTGTAAGTGCCAGGAAGTGAGGTAAAGGATACATCTAAAAAAGGCACAAAGGATTGCTTAAGGGATTAAACTTTTCTATTTCTTTATTGTGTTGGGAGTTCTGTGAAAGATAAAAAGTTAAAGGGTACAGGAAATAAAACAAACAAAACCTAAGATAATATGTTGCTAACAGACCTACTCAGTAAGAAATATTAATGGAAATTCTAGAAGCAAAAGTAATGTACATTTGGAAATTTGGATGTAAAAAAATAAAGATCATTGAAAATGGGATAAATAATGGTAAAATATAATTTACATTTTCACTTATTTTAAATTGTGGTAGAAGATACTTGACTTTCAAAAGGAAATAAAGTAGCAGTGTGTTTATGTATATAGCATAAATAAAAGTAAAACATGAAAACAATTATAAAGGGTGAGGGCTTGGTGATATACTCTTCTAAGATCCTTACAATGGATGTGAAGCAGTATGTTATTTGAAGGTAGATGCAGATCATTTAACATGTACATTATGAACTTTTGGAAAATGCCAAAAGTGTTTCAAGAAGTATAAGTAAATCAATAGAAGAAATAAATTCTCAAATAATCCAAGAGTAGTCAGAAAAATAAGAAAAGTTAAGAACCAATGAAACAACCGGAAAACAGTCAGAAAGAGAAAAAAAAAACTAATCCAGTTATATCTGATTTATATGGTCAAATTATTTAAAAGATTTAGAATGTCAAATTGAATACAAAGTAAAACCCAACTATTGTTATCTACTTTTTTAAAAATCCACTGTACCATCACAAATCAATAAATAATTTAAAATTAAAAAGAAAAAAATTACCATTCAAAAGCTAACAAAAAAAAGGTGAAATATCTATACTATTACATACTACATAAAGAAGTTTTGGTCATAGATGTACCAAACATATAGTGATGACATCATAAGATATTATGCAGCTAGAAAACTTTCCTTGTCTAAAGACATAGTAGCCATAGTAACATTGTAGCCCAATTCAGTATTCATATATTTGTGGTGATGCTAATGTAAACAAATTTACTTGCTGCTTGTTGTATAAAACCATAGTAATACAATTATGTACAGTTCATAATATTTGATGATGATAATGAACAATTATGTTAGTGGTTTATGAATGTACTATGCTATGCTTTTTACAGTGTCTACACCTAACAGATATTCAAACTACAGTCATCCCTCAATGTCTATAGGGAATTGGTTTCAGGACCCCTGTGGCTGCTCAAGTCTCCTATATAAAATAGTGTAGTATTTGCAGATAATCTATGCATATCTTCCTGTATGTTTTAAATTATCTCTAGATTTACTTAGAATACTTAATACAATGCAAATGCTGTGTAAATAGTTGTTATACTACTGGGGAATAATGACAAGAAAGAATCTCTGTACATGATCAGTACACAGTTTTTCAAAACATGTTCAATTGCATCTGCAGATAGAGCACCAACAGGAACATAAGGGAAAACTGTAAATTTGAAATGAGAATTAGACAAATCTATGATTGGAATCTCAATTGATGGTACAATAAAACAGAAAATCAGTGGGACTTAACAGTACTTGATATAATGTAGACCACGATGAATGAATCCAACCACATCTCAAATGTATAACGTTGCTATACTACATGATGTAGGAAAAAGAGGAATTGACCTAGTTATCTTTGGGAAGTAGTAATTTCGGCTAGATATCATGAGGCTAAAGACAAAGGAAAAAAGAACATAAGCTCAGCTTCTGATTGCTAATGTGTTGATCACAGAAGTACAGATTTGTCACTTTGAAACCACATATACAATAGGTGTTGAAATAATGTATAATTAGACAAAGCCAGGTTTTCTTTTCTCTTCCACAGAAAGATGTTACAAATAAGCAAAGGGTGACTCTAGAATGAATCCATGATGCTGAACTGGAGTTGAGTAGATCAATATGAACTTATATATTTTTAAATGTACATACAGATATTTATATACAGAAAAAGTATGAGAATGCATTCTTTATATATCCATGTACATATATAGGAGGTGTGTGAATATTTATTTTTCTGGGGGAAGGAGACAGATTAAGTGTACCCAATCCCTCATTTTAATACAGACTGGGCTTCTTGCAGAGACAGAAAATTCCAGAGGTGGAAGAGGATGACTATAACATAACCCTAGAGAATCTTTTGACAACAGAATGTAATAAAATACTTTAAAAAGCAGAAAAAATAGCAAGGAGCATGTCTTTAAGTTGAAGGGGCCACTCTGAAAGAGATCCTGGTGATCTGAGTTGGAATCATTTGAAAAAAAAATAAGTTTTAAATAATAACCCAAAGAATAAAGTAAATATCCATAAGTACACAGTGGCATAAATACTTAACTGAATAAATAAAGAAATGAAGGTAAAAGGGCAACTTTTTTGTACAGAAGAATTCCAATGAATAACCATGGAAGGATGAGAAAAACGGAAGATTGTGACTAGAACAGCACAGTGATCTTAGCTGCACACAGGACCCACTGATAATTCTAAATTTAGTAGATGAAATGGTAACAATACAGGATATTTACATACCTTCAACATCTCTCCCTTGACATATTTATTAATTACTATGCTGGTTTAAATATTCATCTACAATTTCTTTTATAGCTCTGCTTTCAGAAGGTGAACCTTAACGTCCCAAATTCAGGTAGGGCTTGGAGTTGGTGCATCACATCTAATAGTCATGAAAAGGAAAACGAGTCCCTTTACAGTTGAGAAATTTGGCAGATGTGACCTTCATCCAGGGTCAATGTCAACAGTCACATTGACATTGAGTGCACTTAAGAATGATGTGACACAAAAGGGACATTACCTGTGGGATGTTCTTCCCCAAATATACAGCCTCAGTCTAAGCACAAGAAAATATCAGACAAACATAAATCAGAGAACATTTGACAAATTCTCTGGCCATCATTTTTTCAAAAGTATCAAGGTCCTCAAGACAAGGAGTAACTAAGGAATTATCATAGTTGAGACTTGGGGTACATCACAACTAAACACAATTTACAATCCTCAAAAAACAGCAACACCAATATCAGCACAGATTAGTGGAAAAACTGAGATCTAAATGATGTCCACAGTTTAGTTGTTGGTACTGTTCTGTGTTTTCTTAGTTTTGAAAATTGAGTCATGGTTATGGGAGATATCAGCGCTGGGAGAAGCTGGAACACGGTTTGCAGAAATGGATGTGACAACTCCTTTGCAAGATAATATGATAAACATGGGCCAAATTTGTACATTTTTGTTGTAGTTTACATTTTCAATGAAAGAATGTTATTTTTTATTTGTTCTAATTAGTTATACATGACAGTAGAATGCACTTTGGCATCATACATAAATGAAGTATAACTTTTCATTTTTTCTGGTTGTACATGATGTAGAATCATACCAGGCTATAGTCATATGTGCACATAAGGTATTACTGTCCAATTCATTCTACTATCCTTCCTATCCCTATACTCCTCCCCTCCATTCATTCCCTCTGCCTAATCCAAATCAACTCTTTTCTTCCCTAGCCACCCCCCAAATTTTTGTGAATTATCATCCATGTACCAAAGAAAACATTCGGCCTTCGGTTTGGGGGATTGGCTTATTTCGCCTAGTGATATTCTCCAGCTCCAACCTTTTACCTGCAAATGCCATCATTTCATTCTTCTTTAAGGCTGAGTAATATTTCATTTTGTATCTATACACATTTTCTTTATCCATTCATCTGTCAAAGGCCACCTAGGTTGGTTCCATAGTTTAGCTATTCTGAGTTGAGCTGCTATAAACATTGATGTGTCTGTGTCACTGTAGTATGCTGATTTTAAGTCCTTTTGGGTGTAAATAGAGAAGTAGGAGAGCTGGTTCAAATGGTGGTTTCATTCCAAGTTTTCTGAGGAATTTCCATACTGCTTTTCATAATGATTGCACTAATTTGCAGTCCCACCAGCAATGTATGAGTGTACCTTTTCCCCCACATCCTCACCAACATTTATTGTTTCTTGTATTACTGATAATTGCAGTTCTGACTGGAGTGAGATGACATCTTAAGAGTAATTTTGATTTGCATTTCTCTAATTGCTAGAGATGTTGAACATACACTTGTCAAGAATTATGTTCTATAAATCTGAAATTATTTCAAAACAAATTAGAGAAAAAATATTATGAAGCCTAATATCCCATTTTGGAAATAAAGATCCCTTGGGTTAATGGTCTGTTTGTCATTGTGTTTTGAATTATCACCAAACTTTAGTCAATACTAATGGTTTTGATGTTTTAAGAATACAGAAATTCTCTCCTCCCTGTGAATTCCTCTTTAGCAACATTCAAGCTGGGGTAGATTGAATTTGTTATACCTTTTACCCAGCTGGATATAGTTTGGTTTCTGTAAATGGAATCATAAGTCTCACCAGTTTAAAAATAAAAAGCCAGTCTTGCACCCATTTGTTACATTTTTCATTCCATTTTACTATCTCACAAAACAGAATTAACTTTTTCTCCTAAATCTTCCAATAGCCATCCTCTATGTAATCCATCACACACATGAAATACATGAGATAAAAATTTCACTCAAACAATTTTGTTTTACATTATTGCAAGGCCCACATAATTTGTAGTTTAAACTATTTATATATATATACATATATATATACATGCATATATAAGTATATGCTACATACATAAATATATTAAAACTATATGTTTAATTATGTGCATGCTTTTTGTCTTACTTAGGTTTAATCCCAAAATTAACATTTCTAAAACATCTGGACAAATTCAGCAACAACTCTATGTCATCATTTCTGAGTCTGGCAAGATCCCTAAACCAGGTATCGATGGTTGTATAAAATAGCTCTACCCAAAGTCCATTGCAAAGAACAGTTTTCTCTCAAGAAGTCCCCAGATCAAATTAATATGCTAAGCATGCATTCTATATTCTTTTCTTGGAAGATGTCAAAGCATATTAAAGTCTGTGAAAAATCTAATAGGAAAGGCAATTCTTTAATATAGAGATGCCCAAAATATTTCCCCATGTAATTCCTATTAATTGTGGATTCTCCTTGGGAAACACTGTAAACAGAATACACCATTAGGAGAATGCTACTGTTCTAGGCGGACTCATGGTACTTCACAGCCAGTTCAGGCAACAAGTGAGATTTCTGAGCTTGCAGCCACCTAGCCAGACAGTTGGGATGATTAGATAAATGATGAAGCAAGAATGAGCAGGGAAGGGAAGGAAGGATGGAAAGAAATAAGAAATGAGAAAGGGAATGAGGAAAGAAATGAAATGAAGAAAGAATGAACAAACGGAATAAAGAAAGAAAATTTCCACACAATAAAAAACAATCTAAAACCCAGAAGAAATAAAGCAAACCAATTTAATTTACAAGGGAACTATAGTCCTGATATTAAAATATGACAGGGAATTGCAAACAGTAAACTGTAGTTCAATGACTATAGATTTGGAAAACCTCAGTTGTGATTTAATAGAAGTTGATGGCTTACTAACATCTTTCAATCTTGACCAAATAAGGTTATTCTTTTAAACACAAAATGGGTGAAATATTGGGAACTTTATTTCAACAAAACACCAAATCAATTCTTCAATTCAGAGAAGCAAAGCAAAATAAAATTGATATCAATAGAAACAAAAAAAACTGTCTTGAATTACAAAACTTTCTAATATGTGGTATGGTATGTACCAAGAGCCAATACTGAAACTGGAAGTTAACAGTAAAACAACAAACTTCTTTCTGTAAACATCAGGAATCAAATAAATATTATTACTGTCATTGCTGGTATTCTTACGTATCATCAAATTACTCATGAATTAATTATAAAAGATAATGACAATCTTATCAAGATTTGTGTGTGTAGAATCACACAGTGCTGGGAACCAGGACCTCATGCATGCTAAGCAAGCACTCCATCACTCAGTTATAACCTCAATAATTTCTCTCTCTCTCTCTCTCTCTCTCTCTCTCTCTCTCTCTCTCTCTCTCTCATCTCTATCTCTATCTCTATCTCTCGTGTGTGTATGTGTGTGTGATGCTGGGGATTGAACCCAGGGCCTTGTGCCTGCAAGGTAAGCACTCTTCCAGCTGAGCTATATTCCTAGCCTAAAAATTATTTCTTAGATGCCCAAAGTCTGAGAATCCTGGCTTTAAAGACTGGATTTGTGGGGACTAGTTCTATCTATAACTTTTGTCAAGGGTAAATGAGAGAAAAAACAAATAGACAATTCATAAGAAAAATAGTAACTAGTGAACCTTAAAAGCAAGCAATGAATGTTCCATCTCTACCAATAATCAAAGAAATGTGCAGTAAGGCAACCAGAATTTTTTTAATTTATGAAATTGGTAAAATATAAATCAGATAAATACCTGATTCTGGGAAGAGTAAAGAAAATGTTTGCTCCTATATAATGAAGGTGGCAATGAAAATGAGAACAGAACACTTCAGGGAATAAAAATGGCAATACACATTAGAAGCACAAATAGTATTTTAGTTCTTGACAGGATTAAAGAAATTGTCCATTATAAGAGACAAAAACTATTATATTAAGTAGGTTCCCATGTAAATAGTATTCATAGTAGAGAAAGATAGAAAACAATATACTGTTTTGATAATAGTGGAATGGTTGAGTAAGTTACAGTTGATCGACTAAATTGAGTGTTATATGCAACTATTAAAATCGTATTTTCAAAAAACATGTAGGGTCATTTATATACATTAAATTTTAACTGGAAAAAAGAACAACAGGTGCAAAATGGAATGAACATCATGATTATAAACAAGATATTTCCACATGAAACCTACCGCGACACTGGGCATGAAACAATTAACCAGTGAGATGCCCTTGAGCTACAGCTTCTGGAGGGTTAGAGCGGTGGAATGCCAAGATCAACAGTGCTCTGCACAATGGGAGTCTGTTTGGTCAATCTCTCTCTTCTCACTGTGGCTGTTGTAAAGCACCGCTTTCATTGTCAAAGCTGCAGCAGAATGCTGGTGATGCCATAGGCAATCCCGAGGTGGCACTCTCACTTTAAGAAGAAAGACATCTGCAGTTACCTCCTGCCATTAACTAGAAAGCCCAGGAAGCTGGTTATAGTGCAAACTCTAGGGCTGGGTGGAAGAAAGAAGAGAGGGAGAAAAGAAGGAAAGAAGGAAGGAGAGAGAGGCAAGTTGACCGTCAAGCAAAGATTAATAATAAAGATTCAAAGAAAACACTGATAGTTCAAATAAAAGTGCAATACTAACATGAAGCCTAAAGGGGATCTCTATCATCAAGAGGAGGGTGCCACAATTTCCTTAATGACAATAAGACTGGAATATGAGTACAGAACTCATAGGTAGAAATAATTAGAAAGGCATTTTTGGAGGTTAAGTTTTCTGGAGTGAAAGGATAGGATTTGCTGTTTTGATGGGAGGGTCTTCAAATTATATAGGTGAGATGAACTCTTGTCTGAGTGCATGCATGTGCACATGAGTCTTCATTTGAAGCAGTAGAACACTACAGATCAGGCTGGAGTTTTGATGAAGAGTGAGGTTTTGCTTGAGCAGATGGGGAATGAGAGCCACTATGTTAGGGCATGAATGCACATGCAATTTGAGATTTTAGTTGCAAGTTGGTAAAATACAGACATATTAATTTCAAAAGTTTGTAATGTAATCATTGCAATAAATATAGCTCCAGTTTCCTAGTACTTCATAATAAATATCCCAAAAGAGGGAGACTCAAATCAGGAACATTTATTGTGCACACAATTTTTAAGCAAGGTTTGATAATGGCTGGCTCCTATCAGCATCACCTGAGTGGCTACAAGGCGGAGGACTGTAAACATCTGAAAGCCTGTCTATTGGTGTGCTGATAGTTGGTGAGGGATGCAGCTCTTTCTTCTCTGCATGGTATCTCCACATACACTAGTTTGGGCTTTCTCCAGGAGCAATGTCTGATTTGCCCAGAAGGTGAGTGTCCCAGAGAAGGAGAAAGAGAGAGCACCTGGTAGAAGTTACATTATGTTTTTTGACCCAGCCTGGGAAGTCACAGAGTCACTATTAATTCTACTAAGCAGACAGTTATAAAAGTACACTTATTTCAAGAAAATGGGACATGAACTTGTCTCGTAATGGAGGAATGTCAGTGTCACACTGTAAGAAGAATATGTGGGACCAGATAAACACTGCTGCTTCCATCTTTGGAGAGTACCATCTGGCACAGTCAATTCTCTGGTCGTAATAATCCTACTTCTCCCATATCCAAACACATTCATTTCCCTCCCCCAAGAACCTCAAATCTCATCTCAAAAAGGCATCATTTTAAAATGCACATTTGTAGGATACAAATTATGTCCAATGGCCAATGAGTCTTCTCAACTGAAATTCTTCCAGGACCACTTTTCAAGTATGCTTTTGGAAATGTGAAGGCTTGTTACGTGCACAAGTTATGTGCACCCTGCATGTCCAACATTCCATGGTAGGACAGGCCTTGGTGAACTAGGGGCTTCCCGCTGAAGAATTAAAAATGGAAGGCATATGGTAATTACTGGTTCATAGCAGTACAGAAATTCAGCTGGACAATGACACTGGTTACAGGATGAGATTCAGTCTTCCTGTCTGGAAATGATTATTCATGGTCCTTATTTTCACACAGTGACCTCTTGGTTTTGCCTTCTGATTCATCCTTTTATCTATAAGAGATGGCTGGCATCTGTTGCTGTGTAGCTTCCTCAGACTGCTTTCTGATAACAGTAGTTTGGAGATGGAAAGTTCTGTTTTCATTTTGTATTATCTTTATCTCGTCCAGTCCAAACTGATGTAATTTTTTTAACTTTGTAAATTTCTTATAAATCATTTATAATCAACTCTTATAGACAAAGAACCAAATCTATGGATCCATTCAAGAAAAGCTTTTCTCCATTTTTAACTTTCTGTAAAAGTCAGCTTTGTGACACAGCTCTTACTAGGTTTCCCCTTGTCTGAAAAGGCTCTGGAAGGAATGCTTTTTATCTGAAACCTTACTAAGTCATCTTGTCATCCACCCAGAATTTATCATTGCTCTTTATTCCTTTCTTAATTTTGGATCTGGGTATATGAGAATGAGAAACTTATTCCAGTAAGTCCAGGCCCCTTTATATACTTAATAATCATTTCTTGAGGTTGTCTCTCTCCCTCTTTTATTTTATAATAAGCAGGCAAATGAAACCAAAGAACATTCAACATTTACCTGGAAATCTCTAGCTAGAACATTCAGTTCATTAGGTACATTTTCTACTTTCCGTGTCATGACAATGTTGTGCTAACCTTCCCTAAATGACATAAAGGATCCCCTTTCCTTTCATTTTAAAGAGGATTTTTTTTCACTAAAATTTCTTCATTAAATTTTTATCTATAGCCTACAAAAGGGCTATTAGACTTTCTCTCTAGGTCCTTCTACCTGCCTTATGCTGGTCACAAAGCCACTACCACAATTTTAGATTTTGCTTAGGGATACAACCAATATCCAGTTACCAATGTCTGTGCCAATCAGCTAGTGCTGCATAACAAATACCTCAAAACTTAAAGACCTAAAATAACAACATTAAATCGGGTCAGGAATCGCAATCTGTACAGGGCTTAACAAAGGCTGTCTTTACTCAATGGCACCTAGGTGGCTCAAAATCTGGGAGCTGAGTTCTACTACTGGTTCATACAGTCATATGTCTGGCATTTACTATTATTGCTGGCAGGGGGCTTTCTCTAGGTGGTTTCTCATAGCATGGGGACTGGCTTCCCATTGTCTGACAGATGCTGTTTTGCCTTTCATGACCTGTACTTGATTGTCATACATTGTAACTTCTTTTTATTTTCCATCAATATTTATTTCAGTATATCTGTGAATATGCCAATATATTTTCTTTTTTTTTAAATTTTTTATTGTTGGCTGTTCAAAACATTACATAGTTCTGGATATATCATATTTCACACTTTGATTCAAGTGGGTTATGAGCTCCCATTTTTACCCCATATACAGATTGCAGAATCACATCAGTTACACATCCATTGATTTACATATTGCCATACTAGCGTCTGTTGTGTTCTGCTGCCTTTCCTATCCTCTACTATCCCCCCTCCCCTCCCCTCCCCTCTTCTCTCTCTGCCCCCTCTACTGACATTCATTTGTCCCCCTTGTATTATTTTTCCCTTTCCCCTCACTTCCTCTTGTATGTACTTTTGTATAACTCTGAGGGTCTCCTTCCATTTCCATGCAATTTCCCTTCTCTCTCCCTTTCCCTCCCACCTCTCATCCCTGTTTAATGTTAATCTTCTTCTCATGCTCTTCGACCCTACTCTGTTCTTAGTTACTCTCCTTATATCAAAGAAGACATTTGGCATTTGTTTTTTAGGCATTGGCTAGCTTCACTTAGCATAATCTGCTCTAATGCCATCCATTTCCCTGTAAATTCTATGATTTTGTCATTTTTTAATGCAGAGTAATACTCCATTGTGTATAAATGCCACATTTTTTTATCCATTCATCTATTGAAGGGCATCTAGGTTGGTTCCACAGTCTTGCTATTGTGAATTGTGCTGCTATGAACATCGATGTAGCAGTGTCCCTGTAGCATGCTCTTTTTAGGTCTTTAGGGAATAGACCAAGAAGGGGAATAGCTGGGTCAAATGGTGGCTCCATTCCCAGCTTTCCAAGAAATCTCCATACTGCTTTCCAAATTGGCTGCACCAATTTGCAGTCCCACCAGCAATGTACAAGTGTACCCTTTTCCCCACATCCTCGCCAGCACTTGTTGTTGTTTGACTTCATAATGGCTGCCAATCTAACTGGAGTGAGATGGTATCTTAGGGTGGTTTTGATTTGCATTTCTCTGACTGCTAGAGATGGTGAGCATTTTTTCATGTAGTTGTTGATTGATTGTATGTCCTCCTCTGAGAAGTGTCTGTTCAGGTCCTTGGCCCATTTGTTGATTGGGTTGTTTGTTCTCTTATTGTCTAATTTTTTGAGTTCTTTGTATACTCTGGATATTAGGGCTCTATCTGAAGTGTGAGGAGTAAAGATTTGTTCCCAGGATGTAGGCTCTCTATTTACCTCTCTTATTGTTTCTTTTGCTGAGAAAAAACTTTTTAGTTTGAGTAAGTCCCATTTGTTGATTCTAGTTATTAACTTTTGTGCTATGGGTGTCCTATTGAGGAATTTGGAGCCCGACCCCACAGTATGTAGATCGTGGCCAACTTTTTCTTCTATCAGACGGCGTGTCTCTGATTTGATATCAAGCTCCTTGATCCATTTTGAATTCACTTTTGTGCATGGCGAGAGAAAGGGATTCAGTTTCATTTTGTTGCATATGGATTTCCAGTTTTCCCAGCACCATTTGTTGAAGATGCTATCCTTCCTCCATTGCATGCTTTTAGCCCCTTTATCAAATATAAGGTAGTTGTAGTTTTGTGGATTGGTTTCTGTGTCCTCTATTCTGTACCATTGGTCCACCCGCCTGTTTTGGTACCAGTACCATGCTGTTTTTGTTACTATTGCTCTGTAGTATAGTTTGAAGTCTGGTATCGCTATACCGCCTGATTCACACTTCCTGCTTAGCATTGTTTTTGCTATTCTGGGTCTTTCGTTTTTCCATATGAATTTCATGATTGCTTTCTCTATTTCTACAAGAAATGCCGTTGGGATTTTGATTGGCATTGCATTAAACCTATAGAGAACTTTTGGTAATATCGCCATTTTGATGATGTTAGTTCTGCCTATCCATGAACAGGGTATATTTTTCCATCTTCTAAGATCTTCTTCTATTTCTCTCTTTAGGGTTCTGTAGTTTTCATTGTATAAGTCTTTCACCTCTTTTTTTAGGTTGATTCCCAAGTATTTTATTTTTTTTGAAGATATTGTGAATGGAGTGGTTGTCCTCATTTCCATTTCAGAGGATTTGTCGCTGATATACAGGAATGCCTTTGATTTATGCATGTTGACTTTATATCCTGCCACTTTGCTGAATTCATTTATTAGCTCTAATAGTTTCTTTGTAGACCATTTTGGGTCTGCTAGGTATAGAATCATGTCATCTGCAAATAGTGATAATTTAAGTTCTTCTTTTCCTATTTTGATGCCTTTAATTTCTTTTGTCTGTCTAATTGCTCTGGCCAGTGTTTCGAGAACTATGTTGAAGAGAAGTGGTGAGAGAGGGCATCCCTGTCTTGTTCCAGATTTTAGAGGGAATGCCTTCAGTTTTTCTCCATTCAGAATGACGCTAGCCTGAGGCTTAGCATAGATTGCTTTTACAATATTGAGGTATGTTCCTGTTATCCCTAGTTTTTCTAGAGTTTTGAACATAAAGGGATGCTGTACTTTGTCGAATGCTTTTTCCGCATCTATCGAGATGATCATATGGTTCTTATTTTAAGTCTATTGATGTGGTGAATAACATTTATTGATTTCCCCATATTGAACCAGCCTTGCATCCCAGGGATGAATCCTACTTGATCATGGTGCACAATTTTTTTGATATGTTTTTGTATCCGATTAGACAGAATTTTATTGAGGATTTTTGCATCTAGGTTCATTAGAGATATTGGTCTGTAGTTTTCTTTCTTTGAAGTGTCTTTGTCTGGTTTAGGTATCAGGGTGATGTTGGCCTCGTAGAATGAATTTGGAAGTTCTCCCTCCTTTTCTATTTCCTGAAGTAGCTTGAAAAGTATTGGTATTAGTTCCTCTTTAAAGGTTTTGTAAAACTCTGCTGTATACCCATCCGGTCCTGGGCTTTTCATAGTTGGTAGTCTTTTGATGGTTTCTTCTATTTCCTCAATTGATATTGGTCTGTTTAGTTTGTCTATATCCTCCTGACTCAATCTGGGCAGATCATATGACTTAAGAAATTTATCGATGCCTTCACTATCTTCTAATTTATTGGAGTATAAGGATTCAAAATAATTTTTGATTATCTTCTGTATATCTGAAGTGTCTGTTGTGATATTGCCTTTTTCATCCCGTATGCTAGTAATTTGAGTTCTCTCTCTTCTTCTCTTCGATAGCATGGCTAAGGGTCTGTCGATTTTGTTTATTTTTTCAAAGAACCAACTTTTAGTTTTGTCAATTTTTTCAATTGTTTCTTTTGTTTTGATTTCATTAATTTCAGCTCTGATTTTAATTATTTCTTGCCTTCTACTTCTTTTGCTGTTGTTTTGCTCTTCTTTTTCTAGGATTTTGAGATGAAGTATCAGATCATTTATTTGTTGGTTTTTCCTTTTTTTAAGGAATGAACTCCAAGCAATGAATTTTCCTCTTAGAACTGCTTTCAATGTGTCCCATAGATTCCGATATGTTGTGTCTGTGTTTTCATTAATCTCTAAGAATTTTTTAATTTCCTCCTTGATGTCTTCTATAACCCATTGATCATTCAGTAACCTATTGTTCATTCTCCAAGTGATGTATTCTTTTTCCTTCCTTCTTTTATCATTGATTTTCAGTTCCATTCCATTATGATCAGATAGGATGCATGGTATTATCTCTACTCCTTTATATTGTCTAAGAGTTTCCCTGTGACATAATATATGATCTATTTTTGAGAAGGATCCATGTGCTGCTGAGAAAAAAGTGTAACTGCTTGATATTGGGTGGTATATTCTATATATGTCAATTAAGTCTAGGTTATTAATTGTGTTATTGAGTTCTATAGTTTCCTTATTCAACTTTTGTTTGGAAGATCTGTCCAGTGGCGAGAGAGGTGTGTTGAAGTCTCCCATGATTATTGTATGGTGGTCTATTAGACTCTTGAAGTTGAGAAGAGTTTGTTTGATGAACATAGCTGCACCATTGTTTGGGGCATATATATTTATGATTGTTATGTCTTGTTGGTGTATGGTTCCCTTAAGCAGTATGTAGTGTCCCTCTTTATCCCTTTTGATTAACTTTGGCTTGAAATCTATTTTATTTGATATGAGTATGGACACTCCTGCTTGTTTCCAAAGTCCATATGAGTGATATGATTTTTCCCAACCTTTCACCTTCAGCCTATGTATGTCTTTTCCTATCAAATGCGTCTCCTGTAGGCAGCATATTGTTGGGTCTTGTTTTGTGATCCATTCTACTAGCCTGTGTCTCTTGATTGGTGAGTTTAAGCCATTGACATTTAGGGTTATTATTGAGATATGGGTTGTTCTTCCAGCCATATTTGTTTATTTATACATTGTAACTTCTGCTAATAATCTTGGTTGTGGCAGTTACAAAGGTCTATTTAGGTTTCCAAGAAAGGAACACAGACTAATCTTGCCAGTGCAAGAGTATTAATCTCTTATTATAAAGAAGTGTTTGGGATGAGAAATATACCAGTGTGGTCATATTTGGGAAATACAAGATAGGACCACTGCAGATATTCCACAACTTACCAAGATTTAAGATGGTCTCACTTAAAACTTTTCCACTTCATTGATGGTACAAAATCAAATCCATACAAATGTTCTGTTTTTCATTTCAGTACAATATTCAATCATTTGCATGACATATTTAATATTTGATAAAATAGTCTTTGCATTAGATGATTTTGCCCCGACCATAAGCTAACGGGTGTCCTGAGCATATTTAAGGTAGACTAAGCTAAGCAATGATGTTTGGTAGATTATGGTTCTTAAAATAAATTTTCAACTTAGAGTTTTTCAATTTTTTATTAATTTTTTTTATTTATATATGACAGTGGAATGCAATACCATGCTTATTACACATATAGAGCACAATTTTTCATATCTCTGGTTGTATACAAAGTATTTTCACACCAATTTGTTTCTTCACACATGTACTTTGGATAATAATGTCCATCACATTCCACCATCATTTCTAACCCCATGCCTCCTCCCTTCCCCTCCCACCCCTATGCCCTAACGAGACAAGCGCACTACCAACTGAGCTATATCTCCAGTGAGTTTTTCAATTTATGATGGGTTTTTCAGGACATGACTCCATCATAAATGAAGGAGCATGTCTATGGCGTATAGGCTTAGTCATTCCAAATACATCATTAAAATTTCTTTATAGAATGTGTAATTTTTACAATTCCTAAACCAAAAAAGCCTAAGTAGAGTCAGATGCTAGTTTGGTCAAAATGTTTTTTGAATATTTAATCAGGCTTAACTGTGTGACCTTGTTGCATATTAGAAACACAAATAAAGTTTGGATAAAGCTTTCAAAAAATTTTCATGTTATCCAGGTGCAGAATTATTCTCTCTTTTCTGTCAACTACCCTGAAACGATAGAGAATCTCTCCCACCTTCAACAGCCATAATGGATTTATATTTAAACATAAATAAGACTTATCCTGATTGTGTCAGGATTGGTTGCCAGTCCAAGTCGGGCAGAACAAATTATGAGTTGAGTCGTATCTATATTAGCAATAAAGAGAGAAATTGAATACACTCCAATATCAAAGTCCATGGATTAGATAAACTAGCCAATTTTCTAACTGATATTTGTTGATTCACTACTTTCTTTGATCTCATGAGATAGCAGATTATAATTCTAAAGATTCTCATTTATGATTAAACTAGTTAAAAGTGTTTTAATGTTATTTGAAACAAAATCATCTTTCTATATGTGTATTTGTGTATATTACACATGTAACACTATTATTGCAAAATAATTTTGTATATGCATGCACATACAGATGTGTGTACATATATAAACACACACCTAGGTGTGTTAACAAGTTAAAAAATAAAGTGCAATTAAAGCAGAGCATGAAAAAGTTATTACAGCTAGAAAGAAAAAAGTGCATGCATACTGGACTTTATTACTAAAAGACTGTGGATTTAGAAAATTAACTTACTTCTTGCCAAAGTAAATGATCTTGCTATTACTTTGGATATAAAATTAGACCTAGAAATGCTTTAAGTAGTTTCATATTCTAATTTCTACTGAATAGCCAAAGGTTGAATTCTGCATTTTCCTCGATAACTCCATTCACACCTAGGGAAGTTTTCTATGTCTTTTCTTGGTCACATTTCAAAATCACATTCCTACTTAAACAAACACCATCCCCCAAAGCACCACACCGCTTGCTCTGATTTTTCTCCATAGTGATGAGCAATTGGTAAGTTCACTGTACATTTTTGAGGCTCATCTCTTACAGGGAATGACAATACTGCAGCCAATGTAATTTGCCTCGATATTTGGTATAATTATGTAATAGCAAAGAGAGCATGCACTTTGGAATTAGATCAAGGTTACAAAGTGAACCAGCTTTGTGACCTCAGCCAAGGTCTGTAAATTTTGAAAGTTTCATTTATACTCTGAATATATCAGTGTCGATATAATGAGGTTGGTGTGTGTGGATTAAATACAATGAATGTGAAGTAATCGAGATAATACCTTTTACAGCATTATCATTCACTAAAAGTTTAGTTTTATTCTCCCTTTTCTTCCTCTCTTTACCCCGACCCTGGTCGTAGATACATAAATATGATTTGATTTTTCACTGTGGGAAATACAATGTGATTTTTTTGGTTTCGCCTCCTCAAGGGTAATAGAAGGAGATATGTTTGTACATAAATAATATAAATCTAGGAAATTATGTGATGTAGAAATGAGTAAAACACTTATGAACTCAGGGGTGGAATAGATTTTAATTACTCGGAATATTACCCAAGGTGTTCATTTAAATTAGAGCTTACAGAATGCATAGATCTTTCTCTAGTGAATAATGAGGCCAATGAGAGTGAACTTTCTGCCTGAAGAATTTGTCTTCATCTCAATTCCTAATCCCGGTCCAAGTCAGATTTAATCAAGCCCACTGCATTGCTCTCTACTTCATTATTAAAAAAAAAAAAAAAAAATGGCTGAGCAAACTTCTCTTTGATTAAAAAAGAAAACAAAGGAAAGGGGGTCTAATAGTAGTTAACTCTCTTCTTACTTTAGCATACAGTTCAGAAGTAAAGCACATTTAATTTATACAAGCTGCTATTTTTACTCCAGGAAGACAGATTGTCAAAGCATCTTTCTACTTGTAGGGCACCTAAAAGGTTTTGTTTATAAAAATCAATAAGTCCAAAGCTCTTTTATTTTTTTTTTAAGTCCATCTATTTCTTCTTCACCTATATCATGAAGGAAACCATGTATCTTCCAAGCAAGCAGTTGGATTTTGTCAATTCTTTGTGGTCCATTATCAGCCAGCCAAAATTTAAGGTCACTCATTTTAGTGTTTGTTTCCTGGCAGAGGTCCCTCATTCTGATGAAGGTCCTTAAAATGGGTAAATGGGCATGGACTATCTGGGGCTGTGTGAAATGCAATTCATCACTATGCCCAAGGCTCCCCATCTAGTCTTGCTTTGTTTCTGATCATTTGGCTTTGTCAGAAGGGGAATAGAGTTCCTCACCCTCTCTGCTCCTTCTCTGAAAGAGCTACCGGGGTTCAGAGTATTAGACTTCAGAGGTAAGGCTGGTCAGACTCTTGGGATTATTTGCTATCAAGCAGCTGTTGTTAGTCAGCTTTTTGTCACTGAGACCAAAATACCTGAGCAGAACAACTTATTGGAGGTATAGCTTCTTTTGAGCTCATTGCTTCAGAGGTTCAATCAATAATCAGCCAACTCCACTGGTCTGGGATGGAGGTAGGACAGGGCATCGTGGCACAAAGGCAGGGCAGAGGAAAGCTGCTCACTTCATGGTTGCCAGGAAACAAAGAAAGAGAGCCCAAGCCAGAGACAAAATATAAACCCCAAAGTCATGCCCCCAGTGACCTAATTCCTCTAGCCACTTTCCACCTGCTTACAGCTATCACCTCATAAGTCCATTCAAAACATTAATCCATCAAGTTGATTAACCCCCTTATTAGGTTACAGGTCTCATAATCAAATCATTTTACCTCTGAACATTCCTACATTAACACAGGAGCTCTTGCAGGATATCTTATATTGAAATCATAACAGCAGCCAATCTCTGTAAGAATTTTGTACCCAAGTCACTTTCCTAAACCTCAGGGTACTAAGGGATGACCACAATTGATTTTCTAACTCAAAACACTAATATACATTTTATAAACATTTATTTAATATTTCTCCAGGTTTTTTGTTTTACTCCATGCATCATCTTTTTATGTTATTATTTTGTTGGTTACCTTTATTAATTTCTTCCTTCTGTATTTTTTAATCACTGATTTGTCCTATTCTAACTTTTTAAACCCAAAGCTCTGTTGACTTACTTACTTTTTATTTTCTTCTTTCTTGATGCCCAGGATTGAAGCCAGGGTCTTGCCTATGCTGGGCAATACACTCCACTTCTACGCTATATCCCAGCCCTAAAAATTTCTTATTTTTATCATATCTTATTTTAAAGCCACATATCAGTCAATGTCCATTGCTGTGTTAATCAAAATTCTCCAAAGAAACAGAACTAACAGAAGATTGACCCCACACACCCACATACATAGGAATAATTTATCATGAGCATTGGCTCACATGGAGGCTGAGAAGTCCCTGTATTTGCTGTCTGCAGGCTAGAGGCTCAGGAAGGTCAAGGGTATGGTTCCAAGACTGACAGTGTACATTCCAGCCCAAGTCTGAAAACCTGAGAAAAAGGAGCACTGAGGGGAGACTGATGTTCCACATCAAGCATCAGACAGAAACTAAATTCAAACTCCTACCGTTTTGTTCTATTCAGGCCTTCCATGAATGAGACGATGCCCACTCACATGGGAAGTAACATCTGCTTTATTCAGTCCACCAATTCAAATACTAATCTCCAGAAATATTATCACAGACACACCCAGAAATGTTTACCCAGATATCTGGACATAACACGGCCCCAGCAGGTTGATGAAAAAAAATCAACCATCACTACTGTTTTTATCATTTTTGCCACAAATCTTAGGAGTAATTTACATATAATGTTTTCTCTAAGTTAGTAGTTCTTTCTAAACATGTTCAATTCATATTTATCTTACTTTTCATATTTTGCTCCTATTTTGTTAATTCTTAATTGTGTTATGTTTTGTTTAATGAAAATAGATAACCTGACATACACTTTTTGTAACTCGTTGGAATTTCTTGGGGTCTTAATTCATAATCAATATTTTGGAATGTCTCATGATATTTAAAAAGTACAGTTTTGTGAAATTCAAAGTAATGCATATCTATTTGCACAAATAAATTTATCTCATTAATCAAATTCACAAAACAGTATGGTTTCTATTGAATTCAAACTCTATTTGTTCAAACATTTTCTTATTCAATATGCCTACACTTATTTTGGTCTACTTAACTGTTCTGTCATTTCTAAGTGAGGTATAATCAACTTTCTCACTTCCTTAGTAGTTTTTTCAATTTGTCCTCTATGACTAATCATTTTTCCTTTACATATTTGAAGCAATGTTGCTGGCTGCATAAATATTATTGACTATAAGATTTTCATGGCTGATTATTCCTTTCATCAATATGAAAAATTTTGTTTTTTTTTTATCTTGAAGCTTTTTTATCTTGAATTTATATGCTCCTGTTTTTGTTTTGTTTGCTTAAAAAATCTATTTTTAGTAGATGAAATTTGTAGCAGATATTAATATGTGTACTTAATATTATATTTAACAAATGAAATTTTACTAGCATTAATCCGTATTTATGGACCCTCCTCCCATCAACTCTTTTAATTCCTTACCTAACATGACAATTTGCCTTATATTTTCTATACTGGATACAAGGTTTTCCACTGATTGAAAACAGTTTCTGTCTATAATGATACAATTATTTCCTGAGGGTATTATTGTATTTGAGTGTTATCTGACTGATGGGGGCCCTTCATGAGTCTATGCAGATATTTGAGAGAGAGCAAGGATACATCATTTTCTTCTATAAAAATTTGGCAGACTCCTCATTTTAACACAAGCACCCACACTGGCTGCAACTGCCCTGAGATATGCCACTTTGTGACATGAATTGCTGTGTAGGTATTGTTTTAGTCAGCCTATTTTTTGTTGCTGTGAGAAAAACCCTGACAAGACCAATTTTAGAAAAGAAAAGTTTATTTGGGGCTCACAGTTTCAGAGGTCTCATTCTATAGATGGCCAATTTCACTGCTGTGGGCCCAAAGTGAGGCAGACCATTGTGGTGAAAGGCCCAAGAAAAGCAGCTCAGGACATAACAATTAGGAAGCAGAGAGAGAGCTTTTCTCACCGTGGACAAAATATGAGCCCCAAAGGCACACCTTCCATGATCCATCTCTCCCAGACACACCCTGCCTACCTACAGTTACCAGCCAGTTAGTCCCTATCATTAGATTAATGCATTGATTAGGTTAAAGCTCTCATAACCCAACTGTTTCACCTCTAAACTCTCTCATTTTGTCTAGCACATGAGCATTTGGAGAACACCATATCTGAGCCATAAAAGGTAGCATGACACATCCTAGCTGGATGTGCTGATAACACTTCCTTCGGACCCTGGACCTCTGTCTGCTGTTGAGAGCCACAGCAGAAGGGGCCCCAGCAAACTTTCAGACTGCCAGCTGATGATTGGCTCACAGCGGCCCCAGCAACATCTAGCTGATTGGCTCCTCTTGGGTGATGCTCATTGGGCTGTTTCCCTGCCCTTTCAGACCATGGAGCTGCTCATTGGGGGACTTTTTTGGCTCTGCCCCGACCCAGCCAATCGGCCTCAAGAGCAGGAGGATTGTGGGAGGTGGAGAGGCTTGTGTTTGAGGGAGAGGCTTGTGGGAAGCCGGTGGTGGCAGTTGGGCTCTGAAGGTTTTCCTGAGGAGCTTTTTTGTTTGGTGTGTGTGGTTCTAAAAATAAAGTTCGCTTCTTTTGACAAGTGGCTCCTGAATCTTGCCCAGCCAGACAGCAGCAGTCTGCTTCCTAGACCTTTTATTTTCAGGCTTGGAGAACCTCTGAAAACACTTCCATATTTTAACAGTCTTCCTCTGGGCTTGTATTTCCCTGTGTTTTTTATAGACACACAAAAGTACTTATTTTGTGTGTTTCAGCTCATCCTGCCATCTTGAAATAGAAAAGTCCCTATTTGGCTAGAGAATTATACATTTTTACTGGATCATCATATTTATAATGTTAAACTTCATGATCCTTTATAGATCTTCTAATTTGTGCTTCTACCCTACCTTGTCATTTCTAATGCTTTGTATTGTTTCTCTTTTTGTCTGAAGTTGAGCTTATTAGGATTTTATTTATTATTCCAGGGGAAAAGTGTTTTATTAATTGCCTGTCTACTTATTTATTTGTTTTCTATTCCTCCAATTTCAGTTATTAATCTTAGTGAATTCCCTCTTTTTGGTTCTTGTACTATTTAATTTTTCTATATTTTATAATCAAATTCACAATATATTTTTCTATTTGCTTCTTTTAGAAATTTTCTATAGTTTTATATTTCACTGTCACGTACAAATTAGCATGTGGTTTGTTCTTTTCAGATAACTTTAATTTCCATTCTGCTATTCATTTTGCTTTGAAGATTATATAAGTATCTTAATTATCATAATATTAAGTTTTTGCTTATTTAGTTTGACATTTTATTTTTAAAGATTGTGAACAATGAAGGAAGCTAATAATGCCTTGACTTTTTGAAATTTTAAATGTTATTTAATTTGTAAATAAAAATCATATGTCTATTTATACCTTGAAAGAAGTAAAATTATTTTGTGTAAACCTATCAAATCAAATAATTTTACTTGATAATTCAAATTCTCTTTCATCTATGCATCTTCATTACTTATTTACTTTGTCAATTCTGAAATAACTTTAGCAATGTTTTCCATTATAATTTCATATTACCAAATTCTATTTCTTGCAGGTTTTATTTTTACTTTAGTTGGCTCCATTTTGTTTTTGCATAATGAAACATATTTAAATAATTCTTTGCCTATAATATCTATCCTTTTCCTATATCATGCATTTGGGTTAATATTTAGCCCTGGATTTGACATTCAGCAGTTTTAATTTTATTTCATTTGCTTGATTTATCTTTGTTAGATTATTTATTTCAAATTTTTCTTTGGTAGTTTTTATTGGCATATTACATGAAAGTATCAAAAAATTGTGTATGTGCATTTATGTTTAGTATTCTGAAAATCAATACCATGAGAGAAGATTTCAATCCATTCATATTTATTTTGTTGACTAAATATTTGATTTTATTCCTTCTATCCTGATTTGTATTTTCTGCTTATTAAACTATTTATTGTTGCCATTCCTTGCTGTTTTTCTTATCCTTAATTTTGCTGAGACAATTTTTCTTCAGCATTCCCCATTTAATTTTGAAATTCTAGTATATTTTTAATCACTTAAAACATTACCCTCTCAACCATTAAAATTATGAACTTGAGTCAAGTACTTCTCAACCATAACATTAATTTGTCTTATTTTATCAACATATCAATATTAAATATTATTCATTCCTAACAAAAAATTGAGAACCCATTTCTACTTTCCCACATCAAAAAAAAAAATGAAGCCAAAGAAATGAAAACACTAAATATATAGTTTTTGACCATGAAACAAGCTTTTCCTAAAATTATTTGGAATGCTTTTTTTTTCAGGTTATTCTAGGTTTACCCTAATATTTTCTGTCTCCTTTCTTATTTTCCTTTACTTAAATTTAGAATTCAAATTTCAGTTTGTCTTTATCTGTCCATATCTGTCCATATTTTAAATATATATATCTTTATAATTTTATGTATATAAATAAGTGCATGGATATGTATTTTATGTATATAAATAAGTGCATGGATATGTAAGACTCTTTGTTCACCATATTTTCTAGTCATTTAATTATTCAATTTGTTTTAGTTAAATTATCATTTATTGCCATATGTCCTTATATTTTTCTGCATATAAAAAATTATAATCTGTGTAAATCCTTGAAGGAAATGGACACACAAGCACACACCTTTAGATACCTCCTACTCCAACAGATGAGTGATATTTTGCCTGAGTATAAGATTTGTGTCTCACATTTTTTTCCCTGATGAGTCTGTACATGTTGTAAATCATTTCAGACATCTGAGACTATCTGATTTTATTTTCTTTGTAGAATATCTGTTCATTTTGTCTTAAAACTTGTATTAGATAATTTCTTCTAATTAATTTTGTTCACTTATACAAATCCATCTGTTCCATCTAAGTATTTTTTAATAATTCTGATTATTTCTACATCCGTTTCTTTAGTTTCTCCTTGATAACTCTTTCATTTTTTTTTATCATGAACTGTATTTCTTTGGGCATTGAACAATATTCATTTGCTCTTTCAAACTGGAAAATTAATATGTTTTCCTACAAAAACAATTCTTTTTATTTATCAGTTTGTATTCTAAATTTTTGTAAATGACACACTTCACACCTTGCCTATGTTAGGCTCTTCCCGGGGTAGATGGTGAAACCTGAGAAATATGGAAATATACTTGTCATCTTTGTAATATATCCCTCTTCTTTTCCTTTGTTAGTCATCACATATTTTAAAAAGTCAAAAATCACTCCTTTCCGGATCCCCTCAATGACTCCATGGAATGAATTCTTACTTTATTTGCCTACATAACTTTGTATGTACTTATGCCAAAGAGGTGTGCTTCTTTTTTTGTAGATTCAGGTTACATAAACAGATTTTGATTACTAAATCATTTGACAATTTCTGGTTCCTTGTCTCTCTCTGAGTATATACTAGAATCAATCCTATTGCACAAATAAATATTTATGTGGCACTATGTTAAAAAATGTTTTGCAAAATCATGTTACTGAAAATATGGTTACTATAACTTCACATTTGTGCACCATTGACTAACATTTGGATAAGTTAAATTAAAGCCTCTTTTCTTGTACAAGCTACAGACACAGAGAATTATTTATTCCTTTTATCTTCACTCTAATATTAACTTCAATATACAGTATTTGTTGATTTAATCCAATTAAAACTTTGAATTTTCTATTTTGAGTGACTAATTAGCCAGTTTAATCAATCACAGAAACTATATATGAGCAAGAGGGAATCCTTCCAGAAAGGCAAGGAGTACAAATGCTATAAAGAAGTTATGCAATTCTTTTTCAAACATTTCTTTCTCAGGGCTTTTCTACTTTGTACCCCATCCTACGTTCCTCAGTCTCATGGGTCTTCTGACATTATTTGCACGGACCACCAGGACATATTTTCTGTAGTCACAGAGGCTGGTCAGAGGGAGAACAAAATACACATAAGCATTTTCATATCCTTCACTATATTTAGACCTCTCAGGATATTGTTTGCTAATCAAAGTCTGGCTTTGCTTGAAGATCTGAATCACAATGGGTAGAAATGGAGCCAAGAAAGATTTTGCAAAATGTATTTCAAAAACTAGAGGAAGAAGAAGAGTCGTTCTCTACAGCCCCTGAAAGAAAGGTACTAAAGACCAGACTGTGTATAAGCCTCATTCTCCATATAAAGATGTGACAAAGATAGGGTAATAGTGAGGTTGGTGGTCTGAGCAGCATGGGGAACAATCATCTCTCGCTCTACAAGATTGTTATAGGCAAAATGGCATCCATACCCTCAGAAGATGTTCACATGCTCACTACCAGAATCTGTGAACATATTAGGCTATGTGGTGAATAATAATTAAGGTTATGGTTGGAATTAAGGTTGCCAATCAGCTGCCCTCAAATGGGGCAATTACCATGGATTGTCCAGATGGTATCAATATAAACACCAATGTGTCCTTATAAGTGAAACTGGGAGGAGAGAAAGAGATTAAGGTGAAGATGTAACAATGGAAGCAGAAGTCAGAGTATTCAGCATGAGAAAGACTCAATCTGCCATGGTTGACTTTGAATGTAGGAAAGGGTACATGAGTCATGAATTATGGGCAAACTTTAGAATGTTGAAAGGCAAGGAAACAAATTCTCCCCTAGAGCTTTCAGAAAGGAACACATCCCTGCTGACACTTGGATTTTGGTGAGACCAGTTTTAGGTTCCTGACCTCAAAAATTATATTTGTGTTGTTGAAATCATCAAGTTCATGATAATTTGTTACAGCTGCTATAGGAAACTAACATAAGGGTGGAATCACTTAGCTGATGTCCACCAGGCTAAAAAGGTGAGAACCTCTTTCTCCTTTAATTCTTAATTCTCCCGTCACTATTTTTCTCATCTCTTACTTCCCTCTGTTCTTTTCTCACCCTTTCCTCAAACCTCTGCTTTGGAGGGATCCTTATAGCCTTCTCTCTCTCCTGTCTCCACTCTTTCCCATTTTCTACTTCTTCTTGGACTCTTCCTCTGTTCTTTTATCATATTTTTTTTCATCTTCCATATTTTCTATTTCTTGGACTCTTCCCCTTCTCCCTTATCCCATTTTTTGCTCATCATCCAAATTTTCTATTTCGCACATATTTCTTCTTTGGCGGCGGGGAGTGGAAGTCAGAGGTGGAAGAAGGCAGTGCATGGATGTCTGAGTTTGACTGTTTTACAGATTTCTCTCAGAAAGAATGTTCACTCAGTTCCCATACTTGCCTCGAGACACACAACTGCCCAGGAAAGATCTATAGTACAATGGAAATACATTCACCCAGCCAGAAGAAAAAGAAAAAAAAAGGATGAATTCAGCTGCAATTTTCTCCCATCTGCCAGTTCTTCATCTTACTGGAAAGTGTGGTTCTATTGTGGAATTTCTCAGAGTGGAATTTTGAAATGTAAGGATTTCCACCAAAGGGATATGTCTGTTCAGAATAACTGAATACATGATTGAAATTCTGCAAGTTCTCTTAACTTACAAAAAGTGAATGAGGTATGAAAATTCTACAAGAAGCTACACAATACAGAGAAACCAAAATATACTAAATTGGATGTCAATGATTAGGAAGTTGCGCCAAGTTTAAACTTTAATTGTTAAATATTATTATGCAAATTTTAAACAACATCTGAATTTTGGCCAACGGGTTAATCCAGGTAGAAGAGTGCTCAATCCACCTTATGTTGCTATCCTGTTATTGCTAATTCCCAGGAGTTTATAGAAATTTCAAGCTTCTGAGAGAAACCCAAATGAGGTGCTTGACTTGACACATTCTTCTGTTGGTAAATATTAGGAAAGAAAAATAATGAAAATGGCTTATGTTTTAATTTGTATATCATGACTCCAGCACTATATGAAGGAAAAACCAGAAGAATACACATGACAGATTTTACCCTTCCTTGCAAAGGTAGAGAGGGAAAGACACTTTTAGAGGAACTCACAAGATGCTGAGAACCCAGGTTGGTGCTTAATATTGAAAGCAGACACTCAAGAATTAAGGTTATCAAGGGTTGAGGGTCAGTTGGGATTAATTTTGTTCAGCATTGAATTCTGGAAGTTCCTTAATGCATTAGCACTTTCCAGTAAATCAAGAGTTTGTGATTCTTGAATTATATTATGTTAAAGGTGGCATTTATGATTCCCACAGGAAAAAATTTTAGGGGGCTACTGGGAATATGGAATAAACATGTCCACCAGGCATGAGGGATTCCTTGTCTTTAGCATTGATCTTAAAGATTAAACCATGACTATGAAGAACACATATACTTAGAATAAAATCTACACTCCTTATCATGACCCATGTCCCTCTCTATTCCTCCAGCTTGGTTCTATACCATTTGGACCTGTTAACCACACTGTGGTTATATTAGCCTCAATTCTGTTTAAGAAACTAGGAGTCTTGCCTGTCTTGCTTACCTCTGTATAGCCCATGTGTGCTATAGTGACCAATTACAAGTGCTCAAGATATTATTTCTGAACAAATGAACAAAGGCCCACAATATAGCACTTACCATGACCAAGAGCTAAAACACAAGACATATTCAAAGTCATTAATATAGAATTTTACTGCAACATCAGAGAGAAATACATTATAAATTCTTTAAAATTTAGCAGATATGGTCTTTTCTCCTCAGGATAATGTAAACATCTCATTACAGTTTCCTTTTCATTTTCCAAATGAATCTGGTTGCTGATTCCCATAGATGTTTATGGCTTCTAAGCTCCCTTCTCTACTTGCTTTTTTGGACTACGCTGAAACTATGGAGTGGAAAGCACCTTACTTAGTATAAGTAAGTCTATATTGATCTGGGAAAGAGGCAGATCACACCACCAGATATCAAACTGTTAGACCTTGTGTTTAACTCAGGGAGCAGTTCCTTGGAAAGGAACAGGCAGCAGGAAATGCATTCCCTTAAGAAACACTGGCAAGACTTCTGGACCTTCATGCACAGTTCTGAACTTTCCAGTGCAGACAAGATTAAGAATTGCAAAATTCACAAAAGTTCTTTTTTAATATACCTTAGGAGATAGTTCTCTTTCTAACACTACCATCACCATCACACATATCCTATATGAGTGCTGAGACCATGGGTCCAGTATGAAAGTAGTCTGTCTTGTCACATTAGGAAAAACCTAATAATTCACTCAGGACTTGCAGCTATCTTCAAGCCCACACATTTGGGGTAAATGATGGGAGATGAGTGGAAAAGAGGACCTAGATAATGCCTTCAACTTATGCTTCAGTGTTTTTTACAGGAATCTTGAGCTTGTGAAATCCTGACTAGGCATTTCAGTCCCAAAAGAGCCAAGTGCAGAGCTCCCCTGGGGGAGAAAATTCTGAAAGTGGGGGAGATATTTAGCTGCAGATCTTGGGTGGATACTCATTATATAATTTACCATGATCCAAGCCCCAACTGTGGTATCATAAGAAGAAACGCTTTCAAGAGACTGACAGACCTATGGAAGATCAAGAAATATGCCAGAGCTCTGTCATCTAATCCCAGATACCATGTCTGGAAGAAGCACACTGGGGGCAGGGATAGTAGAGATGAAGAGACAGACACAGACAATGCACCTGCCTGAACATTTACCCCATTTGTTGGTCACTTATGTTCTCAGCTACCTTCTACTACTACCTATTCCAATCAGGTTACCATGAGTGAATCACCAAGTACATGCTGATCTGTTCAGTATGACTTAAGGGGGCACCTGGTTTACTCTCTGAATTAGCACACTTCTGAAATTGAGGGAGATCACTCAGTGATTAAGTTAAAATTGCAGATGTGAATGGGACCATTCTAGCAAACAGGATGCATGCATAGTCACTCTGCTCAGGATGCTTCTTGCACTAATTAGATGGGATCTAACCCAGGCCAATCCAATCTTTTTTTCCAAGGATTTTATAGGATGTATCACAAAGAGACTGACATTTTTACCAACATTGAAATTCACCTGGAGCTTAAACTACAACAACCTCCAATTTATCCTCTTCTCTGTCCATCAGTTCAACACTGACAAGATTTATTGAAAGCTCAGAATGGGATAAAGTTCCTGAGATGAAGTACTGAACAGAAATGGAACAGACCATTTCTCTGCCCTTGCACACTTTGCATTCTAGCAGGGGAGAATGGAAAATGAAAAAGTAGAAAAATAAGATAATTCCATATTACAAAAAAGCATAAAAGACAAATTAGGGTACTGGAATGGAAAGCGACTACAGAGAGCATTTTCTCGGGCTGAGGTAGTCAGAGAAGGCTCCTTAGAGTAGATGTCTTTTGAACTGACATCTTCTTGATGAGTGATATTTTAATGATCTCTACTGTGTTTTCAGCCTTGGCAAAAGAGTTTCACACTAATGTCAAAGACTGGACTGGGCAGTTTTTTCCTATAATGTCACAATCCAATTCACATGCCAACCAGAAATCTTTGATTCCTCCTTCGCCTTCTTCTACAAACTTTAATTAGCAACTGAATACTCTTGAGTCTACCTCCAAAACATCTCAGGACCCTCAACATCTATTGTCAGAACATATGACAATATGTTCTATACCTTAGTATATCCCCACTACTCTATTAAGCACCTCAAGTAAAAGAAGTATGTCTACATCTTCACATTGTATCTCACATTGTATCTCCAAGGTCTTATGTAATGTATGTGTGTGTGTGTGTGTGTGTGTGTGTATTGCCAGCTCCAATATATCTTTCAATTGAATCAAAGAACACATTTGATTTCAGAAAACCCTCAGTTAGTTTCACTATTTTCTATAGGATAAAAGCTAAACTATCCATGGACGAATGACAACTTATCTGTACATCTTCACCTTCAACCTCTCTCTAGTCACTCTGACCTATACATTCTCCATTTTTTAAACAATCCAATGTCTTCTTACACCTGTTATATTAAATGCATGGTTCATTTTGTGAAAAATAAATTTTCATCTCAAGGATGCAGCTTAAATATCATGTCTTTTATGGAGGGCTCCTCGAATTCATAACTATTCAGGTACTATAGCACCTGTAATTATGCATTACCATTATCTTCTTGCAGTGCTGTCTTACTCATTGTGAATTGCTTTCAGTGAGAAGTTTAATTCCTGATATAGCTAGATACTCGATATTTATGGCAGTGCTAGTCATGAAAATAGATGCTCAACAAATGCTAAAAGAAAAAAAGAGTCTTCTGCAACTTTATTTCTAAAAGTGAAAATAATTGACATTGATCAAGTGGATCTATGCTTTCAATATATCCTCAAATAGTGAAGCATTAATTATTAAGACCTAATAGAAACCAAATGATTAGTCACACTGCACATCCAAAGCTACCTTGAAAACCTCCGTAGTACAGTTCTTAGATATTAGGAGCAATTGTATTTTCTCTATCACCATTGGAAATGGTGACTTAATTCATATTACAATTAGCTTGTACTAATAAACATACACATATAAATACACAAAGCTGGTTCCCTTTTATTTTAGATTTTTTTTAAATATCAAAGAACAAATAATTCTTATATTATCCAAACCACTTCATATTATACTAAAAATATTATAGTTAATTTGCTCATTCACATTAAAATGAAGGAAATGTGTCTTTGATGGTCAAATATGAAGCTAAGGGCAAAATATAACTGCATCATGATAGTGTAGTCTAATTTATGATAACTAATGCAAAACTATTTTCGGGCTTACCTTAACCAAGCTCCAACTCTATTCATCTATCATGACCAAAATGACTTATGCATAAAAATTAAATTCCAGTGTGCCAATTTGCTCTTCTTCAAAGTGCAAATAATATTTTGTGAATTCCCACCTTGTTTCGTTTTTAAAAAATAAAGACTAAGTTAATCTATGAATATCTGTAAAATAGTGCTTGGCACTTATTAAGTACTGATAAGTGTTAGCAATCATTATTGGTAGTAGTAACATTAGTGACAGTGGTAAGCACTAATGTGTCTCATACATTATTCTAATTATTTTGCATATATTAATTTGCTTAATCATTTCAAAATTTGCTTAATCATTTCAATAATTCATTGAGTTAAGTACTATTGCATGCTCCTTTTTATAAAAGGGAAATTAAAACTTAAAAGACTCCATTTTTCTAAGGTCTCACAGCTAGACAGTGTTAAAACTGAATTTAAATCCATGAAAGTCTTGCTGGAAGTTCATGACTGAATATTCAGTTATAATGTGTCTCGGAGCAAGAAAGCAATCTTTAGACTGAACTTCCAATTCACTAAAACCTCACTATGCTTATCTGGATTATTCTCAAAAAAGCTAATATTACATATTACTAATTCTTACCAATAATAATGGGTAATAGTATAAAATATATTACATATTTTACATGTACTTTTTATACTATATGTATGTTTAT
Source organism: Marmota monax (assembly GCF_021218885.2). Taxonomy (NCBI): domain Eukaryota; kingdom Metazoa; phylum Chordata; class Mammalia; order Rodentia; family Sciuridae; genus Marmota; species Marmota monax. The sequence continues at coordinate 4,571,773 of NW_026692881.1, forward strand.
ATATTACTGCATAAAACAATATTATAAGAACATATAATAGAATAAGTTGTAGTTGTAAAGTATAAAAATAGTTATGCACATAACATATAAATTTAAAAAGGAAAAATGACATGAAGATAAAATAATTAATACTTATGTTTTAAAATATATTTTACATATGAAGTATCCATAAAAATTTTTCAAAACATAAATACTATTGTTAATAAACATTTCAATAAGAATAATGCTTAAACATACATAATTATTTATTAATGTTTGTTTCACACTTGGTAATGTAGAGATTCAAAAGTCTGGTGGCAATTTCAATTTATTTTGATTTTTGATTTAATATCTTTAGTATATAAAAAGATGGCTTACCAAGATTCATGAATCCAGATGAGGAAGGTCATCATTGGCTGTGCATAATTAATCACAGTATCATTTTTCATCCCAATTATGTGGTGGTATTTGCAGAAATTAGAGTTGTATATTTCCATGATTTCTGAAGTCAATCAGCAGTTCCTACACACTAATGAGAAGATACTTCATTTTGATATTTTAGCAAATTGCCCCAAAACTCATTGAAATTCTATATTTGGAAAATTTCTAAACACATAAAAATTCCAATTCCAACTTTTTCATGGATGCCTATGTGCAAATATAATGCATTTGTTTTATTTTATTTTTAATTGGTTTATTAAGTATATTTATTTATTTTGTTTTCTTAGTGGTTGCTTTAGGGTTTACAGTATGCATCATTAGCTTAGCATTGTCTAGCTTCAAGTAATATAACACTTCACATACCATGTAAGAACCTTCCAACAGTATACTTCCAACCTGTTGGTGGTAAAGTTTTTCAGTTACTATATGCCTGAGAAAAGTATTTTATTTTCATTATTGAAAATATCACATTGGGAACAGAATTCTAGGTTAACAGTCACTGTTTCCCACCTTATGTTTAAGGTGTTTAACTGTTTCTAAGAAGTCTAATGTATTTTTCTTTCTTTTTTTGTTCATGTTTTTATGTGTTATCTAAGAAATCTTTGACCCAAGTAGCTAAGATCTTAATGTAAAATATAGGTCTATGAACTTTCCTAGGAGAAAATTTTGTGACCTCAGTTTTCTTTACCATTCAAGTTTCTGCTAGTCAGATAACAAAACAAGCCATGGGTAAGTAAAAAAATATTAGTAACTCAAATGTCTTTACCCAGAATAGAAAAAACAGCATTTAAAACTAAAAAAAAAAAAAAAAAACAAATATTAAAAAACAACTAAAATATACAAAAGCTTTGAATAGAAATTTCACTTAAGAGTTATATGAATACAAAATAAGAAGAGAAAAAAAATCACATCACACATTAAGAAACTGTAAGATATGTCTACAATGAAAGACTATTACTATCCAATTACTAGAAATGCCAAAACTAAAAAGATGATATCAGGTATTGATGTGGAGTGACTGGTATTCTCAGATGTTGTTACTTGGAATGTGATTTGATAGTTTTATAATAAAGTTAAACATGCTCTTCCAATATTAGTCCTAGGAATTTAACTACCAAGAATTGATTCAAAAGAAATGAAAACTTATGTCCACACAGAAGTTTGCAATCATGAGTTTATAGAAGTTATATTAAAAATAACCACACACTGAAAATAAAATTTCTACTTGGCAGGCAGATGGAGTGAATCACTTGTGGCATATTTACACAATAAAAAGGAACAGAGTACCATACATGAACCCATAAGAATAACTTGCAAAGTGTTATATTAGATGAAAGAAGCCACACACAAAAGAGTACATTCTGTACTATTCCATTTACATTAAATGCTAGAGATGTCAGAATCCTGGTAACAGAAAGAGGTCAGAGGTTAACTGGTTCTAAGATGAAGGAAGGGAACTGGTTACAGAGAGGCAAAAAAAAAAAAAAAAGGTGTGTGGAGGAGAGATTGAGTATTTAATATCTGATATCTTGATTTTGGTGATGGTTATACACCTATTTGCTAAGTGAAAATTTATCAAATTGTGTAAATAAAATTGATGAATTTTATTAAGCTATATAAATATAAAGCTCTTTTTTTAAAAAAAAAAAAGTGAGATCCAAAAATAAAATAGGTATAGGCAAACACACACACACACACACACACACAAAAACACATATACACCCAAATATGAAGGAATCTTAAAATTGATGTAGATGTATAAAAAAAAATTCTTACAACAAAAATCATCAAATGTAGTCTTCCAGACATTCTGTTATTAAAGAAGAGTAGCACATGCCTAATTGGATTTTCTAGGAATGCAATGATGATTCAACACTAAGTCTATTATGAGATTTTACTTCTGTAAGAAATTCAGAAAGGAAACCCCTAGAATATTCTCACTACACTCTGAGAGGAAATGAATTAAATTCTGTATTCATGAAGTCAGTCAGGGATAAAAGGAATATCCCAGCATCCCTTCAATTGAGATAATTATGCATGCTTCTACTAATGTCAGAAATAAGACAAAAAGGCAATAGTTCCTTTCAATAATTGTGCTGGAAGTTCTTCCTGATATAATTAAAATAAAAGAAGGCATAAACATTAGAAAATTGTGTTGCAAATGTCATTATTTTCAGGTAATTTAACTGCATAACAAGAAAATTCAAGATAATCGACTAAAAATTATTATAACCGCCATGTAAGTTTCTAAAAGGGATTAAGTAGAAGTTCAATATACAAAAATTGGCAGTTTTAACATATTCTAAAAGTAACAAATTAGGAAAAAAAATTTGAGATGATAAATGTTATGTGTATTGTCAACAAAAGACTTAGGAATAGCCCTAAACAGAAATGCGTAGAAATCATGAATGTTATTGAAACAAAGAAAGATGTAGTAAAATACGACAGATGCAGAATGTTCCTTATCAAAAGACTTAGAATTTTCAGTGGAATGAGATGGACATCATTACCCTAAGTCCGTGTATGAAAACACGAGTCGTGTGACTCTACTTTGTGTTCAACTAGAGACATGAAAAATTGTGCTGTATTTGTGTAATATGAGTTGAATTGCATTCTGCTGTCATATATGACAAATTAGAATAAATAAAAGTTAAAAATCTAAAAGTTATTTTTTAAAAAAACACAGAATTTTTCAAATAAAACAATTTTAAATAGTCTTAGATTTATAAATAATTTGTGAATATAGAACAGAGAATTCTCATATGCCCCACATCTAGTTCCCCTATTGTCCATACTTTGCATTATGTACACATTTGCTAACTGTGGTTCACAAAGTAGGGTCACATCATTCATGCAATCATACATGCACCTAGGGAAATGATGACCATCTCATTAGTGTACTACATTTAAATTGAGTTTTTAAAAGATGTTCATTTTCTGCCTACTTCTTTTCAAAGCCATTTGAGTCATGGTAGAAATCCCGGTAAGATGTTTTTTTTTTTTTTTTTTTTTTGGAGGATCCAACAGCGTGATTCTAAAATATACTTAGAACAGAAATGGTACAAATATAATCAACATAGTTTTGAAAATGCAAAATCAAAAATTTTGGTCTTAGGGCTGGGGTTGTGGCTTAGCAGTAGAGCTTTCACCTAGCACGTTCCAGGCCCTGGGTTCGATCCTCACACCACATTGAAAAACTAAATAAATAAAAATAAAGGCATTGTGTCCAACTACAAATAAAAATAAATAAATATTTTTAAAAGTTGGTCTTAAAAACATAAAACCAGTATTAAACTGCTGATGTAACATATAAAAACATAATGACTGACAAACGTAATTTTCATCTGATGAATCACAGTAGTGGAATATAAAACAGAGAGAATAAAAAATCAAAAATAAGAAAAACTTATTATATGATGAATGTAATTCTAAAAATGAGTCTATATGCATGTAATATTTATTTAAATATAAACTGCAGTGAAACATGAATTAAAAGGCATCAGTTTATGATTCTAAAAAATTCTCCACCTTACACCATTATATTTTGAAATGACACTGTGAAGCAAAAGGATTTTTGACTCCTTGATTCTGGTTCAAATAATTAAGACTAATAGATTTTGTTCTCCTTCTACAGGTATTCAAAATCAGGTTAAAATAAGTATGGAAGAAAAAGAGGAGAGTAAAACACACACTGCTAGCACCAGTAGCTATTTTATTTCAACTATAATAAAACAACTGAAAAGTAACTGAAACAATAATATTATACTTAAGAATGAATGGCTTTCTTGACCAGAATTTTACAACATACAATTTTTTAAACTTTTGGTCCTATTTATTTTATAACATTTATGTGTATGTAGGTACATTTATTTGTCTATCCATCCATCAACACTTTAATTTCTTTTCAACATAATTCAAATTAAATTTAAAATATCATTTTTTTAGTTAAAGAACATGAACAATAGAGCTATAATTGAACAAGTTGATTTGTTAATGCAATACTGCAAGGGAAAGCTAACTGTGGTACACAACAAGACAACCTAGTCAGAGGATGTTGGAAAAGACTTATGTGAAGAATTTGGATTTATATTAAGTGAGTTGGGGTGGAGTTCAAGAAAATGGATCTCTAAGGAAAAATATTCATGTGATACACCTAATCTGTCAAATATCATAGCTTAACCTATCTTTCTTTCTTTAATTGTTCTAATCAGTTTATATATGACAGCAGAACGCTCTTTGATTCATTGTACACAAATGGAGTGTACACAAATGGAGTGTGTACAATTTTTCACTTATCAGAGTAGGGTCACATAATCCGTGCAATCGTACATGTACCTAGGGAAATGATGACCATCTCATTCCACCATCTTTCCTACCCCTATGCCTTCTCCCCCCTCCCCTTTGTCCATCTATAGTTTCCCCACTCATCCCATACCCATCCATCCCCATATGGATTAGCATCCATTTATCAGAGAAAACATTCAGCCTTTGGTTTTGGGGATTGGCTTACTTTGCTTTGCATGATATTCTCTGACTCCATTCATTTACCTGAAAAATGCCATAATTGTATTCTCTTTTATTGCTGAGTAATACTCCATTGTGTATGTATACCACAGTTTCTTTATCCATTCATCTATTGAAGATTATCTATATTGGTTCCACAGTTCTGCTATTATGAATTGTGCTGCTATGAACATTGATGTGGCTTCATCCCTGCAGTATGTTGTTTTTAAGTCCTTTGGGTATAGACCAAGGTGTGGGATAGCTGGGTCAAATGGTAGTTCCATTTCAAGTTTCTAAGGAATCTCCATACTGCTTTCCAAATTGGCTGCATCAATTTTCAATGCTACCAGCAATGTATGAGTGTGCCTTTTCCCCCACATCCTTGCCAACACGCATTGCTGCTTGTATTTTTGATAACTGCCATTCTGACTGGAGTGAGATGAAATCTTACAGTAGTTTTGATTTGCATTTCTGTAATTAATAGAGATTTTCAAACTTTTTTTTCATGTATTTGTTGATTGATTGTATATCATCTGCTGAGAAGTGTCTGTTCAGTTCCTTGGCCCATTTATTGATTGGGTTATTTGTTGTTGTTGCTGTTTTTGATGTTAAGATTTTTGAGTGCTTTATATATCCTAGAGATTAGTGCTCTATCTGATGTGCATGTGGTAAAAATTTGCTCCCATTCTGTAGGCTCTCTATTCACCTCACTGATTGTTTCTCTTGCTGAGAAGAAGCTTTTTAGTTTGAATCCATCCTGTTTATTCTTATTGATTTATTTTTAAGGAAGTCGGGGCCTAATCTGACATGATGAAGATTTGGGCCCACATTTTCTTCCATTAGGTGTAGGGTCTCTGATCTGGTCCTTTATCCACTTTGAGTTGAGTTTTGTACATGATAAGGGTTAGGGGTTTAGTTTCATTTTGCTACATAAGGATTTCCAGTTTTCCCAGCACCATTTGTTGAATAGTCTATCTCTTCTCCAGTGAATGTTTTTGGCACCTTTGTCTAATATGAGATAATTGTATTTATGTGGGTTTGTCTCTCTGTACCATTGGTCTACATGTCTATTTTGGTGCCAATACCATGCCATTTTTGTTACTATAGCTTTGTAGTATAGTTTAAGGTCTGAAATTGTGATGCCTCCTGCTTCACTCTTCTTTGTAAGGATTTCTTTGGCTATTCTGGGTCTCTTATTTCCAAATGAATTTCATGATTGTTTTTTCGATAAGGAATTACATTGGGATTTTAATTGGAATCACATTGAATCTGATTAGGGCTTTGGGTAGTATGGCTGTTTTGACAATACTAATTCTGCCTATCCAGGAGTATGGAATATCTTTCCATATTCTAAGGTCTTCCTCAATTTCTTTCTTTAGTGTTCTGTAGTTTTCATTGTAGAGGTCTTTCACCTCTTTGTAAAATTGATTCACAAGTAATTTTTTTTAATTTGACATTATTGTGAATGGGGTAGTTTTCCTACTTTCTCTTTCAGAGGATTCATCACCGATGTACAGAAATGCATTTGATTTATGGGTATTGATTTTATATCCTGTTACTTTGCTGATTTCATTTATTAATTCTACAAGTTTTCTGATGGAATTATTTGGATCCTCTAAGTATAGAATTATGTTGTCAGCAAATAATGATAGTTTTAGTTCTTCTTTTCCTATTCATATCCCTTTAATTTCTTTAATCTGCTTAATTGCTCTGACTAGAGTTTCAAGGACTATGTTGAATAGAAGTGGTAAAAGAGGGCATCCCTGCCTTGTTCCCATTTTTGGAAGTAAAGTTTCCAATTTTTCTCCATTTATGATGATGTTGACTTTGGGTTTAGCATAGGTAGCTTTTACAATGTTGAGGTATGTTCCTGCTATCTCTGTTTTTTCTAGTGTTTTGAAAATGAAGGGGTGCTGTATTTTGTCAAATGCTTTCTCTGCATCAATTGATATAATTATATCATTCTTATCTTTAACTCTACTAATGTGATGAATTATGTTTATTGATTTCTGTATGCTAAACCAACCTTACATCCCTGGAATGAACCCCACTTGATCATGGTGCATGATTTTTAAAATATGTTTTTGTATGTGGTTTGCCAGAATTTTCCTCTTTTCTTCTTTTAATGAATGAGCTTAATGTGATGAATTTTCCTCTTTTTTTTTCCTTGATGTGTCTCTGTCTGGTTTTGGTATCAGGATGAGACTAGCCTCACAGAATGGATTTGGAAGGATTCCCTCCTTTTCGATTTCCTGGACTAATTTGAAGAGTATTGGCATTAATTCTTCTTTGTAGGTCTTGTAGAACTTGGCTGAGAATCCAACCAGGCTTTTCCTGGTTGGTAGGTTTTTGAGGGTGTCTTCTACTTCCTTGGTTGAAATTGATCTGTTTAAATTCCTTTGTTTTGAAATGACGGAAACAAACCAAATAAAAATATTATTTCCTTTATTTCTATTGAGTTTTTTATTTGGTTTATTGTTTCCTTCATGTCCATGTGTATATGTCCTCCTGGTTCAGTTTGGGTAGATCATATGCCTCTATTAATTTGTCCGTGTCTTAGAGGTTTTCTATTTCACTGGAATACAAATTTTCAAAATACTTTCTAATTGCCTTCTGTATTTCAATAGTGTCTGTCATGATATTTCCTTTTTCATCACAAATTTTAGTAATTTCAGTTTTCTCTTTCCTTCTTTTCATTAGGCTGGCTAAGGCTTTGTCAATTTTATTTATTTTTTCAAAGAGCCAGCTTTTTGTTTTGTCAATTTTTTAATTGTTTCTTTTGTTTCAGTTTCATTGATTTCAGCCCTGATTTTAATTATTTCCTGTCTTCTACTGCTTTTGGTGTTGGCTTGTTCTTCTTTTTCTAGGGCTTTGAGATACAATGTCAGGTTTTGTTTTTGTTGTTGTTGGATCTTTTCTTCTTTTAATGAATGAGCTTAATGCAATGAATTTTCCTCTTAGCACTGCTTTCATAGTATCCTAGAGATTTTGATAAGCTGTATCAGAGTTCTCATTTACCTCTAAGAAATTTTTCATTTCCTCTCTGATGTCTTCTGTCATCCATGTGTCATTCAGTAGTGTATTATTTAGTCTCCAGATTTTTCAGTAGTTTCTAGTTTTTATTTTATCACTGATATCTAATTTTATTCTGTTATGGTCAGATAGAATGCAGGGTAGTATCTGGTTTTATGTTTGTTTGTTTTTGTTTTTGTTTTGTTTTTTGTATTTGCTAAGATTTGCTTTGTGGCACAACATGTGGTCTATTCGGGGGAAGGATCCATGTGCTGCTGAGAAGAAAGTGTATTCACTCATTGAAGGATGAAATAGTCTGTGTTTGTTAAGTCTAATTATTATTTTATTGAGTTCTATAGTTTCTTTGTTTAGGCTTTGTTTGGAAGATATATATATCCACTAGTGAGAGAGGTGTGTTAAAGCCACTGAGTGTTATTGTATTGTGGTCTATTTGATTCTTAAAGTTGAGAAGGATTTGTTTGATATACATAGATGACCATTGTTTGGGGCATAAATATTTATGATTGTTATAGCTTGTTGATGTATGAGTCCCTTGAGTAGTATGAAATGTCTTTCTTTATCGCTAACTTTGGTTTGAAGTCCACTTTATCTGATATGAGGATGGAAACCCCTGCTTGTTTATGCAATCCATGTGAGTGGTGTGTTTTTTCCCATCCTTCAGTCTGTGGATGTCTTTTCCTGTGAAATGAGTCTCTTGAAGGCAGCATATTATTGGATCCTTTTTTGATCCAATCTGCTGGTCTATGTCTTTTAATTGGTGAGTTTAGGCTATTAATATTCAGGGTTATTATTGAGACATGATTTGTATTCCCAGCCATTTTTGTTTAATTTTGGTACTTAACATGACTTGGTCTCTCCTCTGATTAGTTTTTCCTTTAGTGTAATACCTCCCTCTGCTGATTTTTATCACTGTTTTTCATTTTCTTTTCATGAATTATTTTGCTGAGGATGTTCTGTAGTGCAGGCTTTCTAGTTGTAAATTCTTTAACTTTTTTATCATGAAAGGTTTTTATTTCATCATCAAATCTAAAGCTTAGATTTGCTGGATATAAGATTCTTGGTTGGCATCCATTTTCTTTCAGAGCTTGATATATGTTGTTCCATGATCTCCTGACTTTGGGTTCTGGGTTGAAAACTGCTGAAATATGAATTGGTCTCCCCCTATATGTGATCTGATTCTTCTCTTTTGCAGCTTTTAAGATTCTATCCTTATTCTGTATGCTAGGTATTTTCATTATAATGTGCTTTGGTGTAGATCTGTCATAATTTTGTGCATTTGGTGTCCTGTAAGCTTCTTGTATTTGGTTTTCTAATTCATTCTTCATGCTTGAGAAATTTTCTGATATTATTTCATTGAAGAGATTGTACATTCCTTTGGTTTGAAAATATGTGCCTTACTCTGTTCCAATAAATCTTATATTTGCTCTTTTGATGTTATCTCATAATTCTTGGATGTTCTATTCATGGTTTCTTACCATCTGCATTGTGTGGGTAACTTTATTTTCCAGATTGTATATTTTGTCTTCATTGTCTGAGGTTCTGTCTTCCAAGAGATCTAGTCTGTTGGTGATGCTTTCTATTAAGTTTTTTATTTGGTTTATTGTTTCCTTCATTTCAAGGATTTGTGTTGTTTTCTTCTTCAAAATCTCTCTTTCTTGAAGTAATCTTTTGCTATCTGTATTTGCTTTCTTATCTCTTTGTTGGAGTGATCAATTTTTGCCTGTATTTGCTTTCTTAGGTCATTATTTAATTTTCATATCATTTTAATTATGTACATTCTAAACTCCTTCTCTGTCATTTCATCTACTATGCTATCAATGGATTCTATTATAGTATCTTGGTTTGTTTAGCGTATTTTCCTCCCTTGTTTTTTCATGTTGTCTATGCATCTTCCTTTCTTGCAGTGCAGATCTGAGGTATTGCAGTTTCTACTGTATAATCTTGTAGTGTTCCTGCAGGTTATGAATACCTGGCCTTTAAAGGGAAGATCAATGTTTACAGCACCCAATGCAATTAACATGCAGCCAAAAATCAATTCGCTTCTATTTAGACCCTTAGAGTTTTGCCACTATAAACAGTAATGATGTGTACGGTTATCATCTACCAACTAGCCAGTAGGTTTGCATAAGGGTTTACAGTTTCTAGTGGTAGACAGAGAGTGGGGAGGGGGGATAGGATGTGATGTTCATGAGGTAGAATGTGAAAATATAGATGTTTTAGATTATAGAATGAGTGAAAGGGGAATCAAAAGAAGTTGGCTGTTAGCAGGAGAAAAAGAGAGAGGTGACCCCATGCAAGGCTCCCTGTTGCCTCTGCAACATGATGTTGACCCTTAGCACACCTAGTAGGGATACCTCTGGTGCAACCGGGCCCACAGGGACTTTGATGAGGGTCTTTCAGGTCCTGGTTGTTGTCCCTAGATGGAAGCAGACATGTTCCTCGTTGGAGGCAACAGTAGCTTCAAGTCTGTAGGTACCTTGCTATTGGGTTTCCAGGCCTCAGTCGGTGTCCCAATATGAAATCTGCCCCAACTAATGGTGGTGAAGGTGGCAGCGGAGGTAATCCAAGATGGCAGTAGAAGTGTCCCAAGATGGAGGCAACTGCTTTCAGAGATGGGGCTGGAAGAATGGGCTGTGCAATGGCACTGGGCAGCCTGTTCAGTGATGGCACACTGTGGCATGCCATGTTGCAATGGGCAGCTGCCTCCTGGCCCTGGCTGTTGTCCCTTGGTGGAGATTACCACATGGGAAGGGCTATGGCAGTGACTGCAGTGTCCCAAGATGAAGGTGGTTTGGGTGCAGGCACACATTGGTGGATGAACTGCACCACAGGTGTGATGGTTCTGGGCCTTGGGTGAGGCCCCAAATATTTAATGTCAAAAGCAAATTTGTAATTTCAGCAACTGGGGAGCCTAAAGCAGGAGAATGGCAAGTTAAAAGCTAGCCTTAGGAACTTAGCAAGGCCCTAAGCAAATCTGCAAGACTCTGCCACGAAATAAAAATTATAATCTTGAAATTAAATATATTTCCAGCTATTAAGATGGTTTATATGTTTCTTATTTAAAATATAAAATAATATCAGGGAAGTTCATTGGTTATAGGGATAAATACATAGTTTTAAAATTATGAGCAAAAGCAAAAGAAACAATCAAGAATATGAAGAGAGAACCTACAAAGTTGGAGAAACTTTTTACCTCACGTACCTCAAATAGAGCATTAATCTCCAGGATATACAAAAAAAATTCAAAAAAAATTAATAACAAAAACCAAATAACTGAATCAGTAAGTGGGCGAAAGAACTTAACAGGCACTCCACAGAAGAAATATAAATGGTCAACAAATACAGAAAAAAAAAAATGTTCAACATCTCTAGCAATTAGAGAAATGCAAAGTAAAACTACACTGAGATATCATCTCACTCAGGTCAGAATGGCAATTATCAAGAATATGAGCAATAATAAATGTTGGTGGGGATGTGGGGAAAAGATTCACCGATACACTGCTGGTGGGAATGCAAGTTGGTACAATCACTATGAAAAGCAGTATGTAGATTCCTCAGAAAACTTGGAATGAAGCCACCATTTGACTCAGTTATCCCACTCCTTGGTATATACTCAAAGTACTTAAAATCAGCATACCATACAGTGACACAGCCACATCAATCTTTATAGCAGCTCAATTCACAAGAGCTAAGCTATGGAACCAACCTACAGATGAATGGATTTAAAAAAAGTGGTTTGTTTACACAATAGAATATTACTTAGCCATAAAGAAGAATGAAATGATGGCATTTGCCAGTAAATGGATGGAACTGGAGACTATCATGCTATGTGAAATAAGCCAACTCCAAAAAGACAAAGGCTGAATGTTCTCTCTGACATGTGGATGCTGACACATAAAGAGGGGTGAAGGAGAATTGAAGTTCATTCAGGTATACAAAGGGGAAGGAAGGGAAGGGAGGGAGGATGGGAATAGGAAAGACAGTATAATGAATCAGACATAACTTTCCTATATTCATATATGAATACATGACCAATGAAACTCCTCATGATGTACAACCACAAAAATGGGATCCTAATTAGAATAAGTTATACTCCATGTATGTATGTCAAAATACATTCTACTGCCATATATATCTATAGAGAGCAAATAAAAAAAATAAACCACAGTTTTAACAAGCTTATAAGAGATGAAAAATATTATGTGCAAGAAATACCAAATGGAAGAGAATAATTTAAAAACTATTTTTTAAAAAGATATTTATTGATATCAAACCCAAATTAAAAATGTCCAAAAAAAAAAGAGGAAAGTATGAATAAAGAACTGAATGAATTTAGGAAAGAAAATGAAATAAGAGGTGTCATCATCTGCTATGATTTCAAGGTCTCCTCCAAAACTTGAAATTGAAATATTATCATGATATTAAGATGTGTTAGCAAATGAACCTTCAGCATCTTTGGAGAAAGCTTTATCCCATTACAAACAACATTCAAGTCTTCTTGATTTTTCCTGTGGTGGGGATGGTTGACCTTACATCAGGTCAAAAATGTTCAATAAGCCACTTATTATTATTATTGTGGAAATACCCTTGTAGAAGTAAACCATAATCAATCATATATTAATTTTGCAAATATAACCTTATATAGGACACGGAATAAATCTACTTTGAAAGATATAATTAAGGAACTGTCAAAAGCAAGATTTTTTGCCATTTTTCAGTTTATTTAATTTAAAGCTTTATAGTTATACATAGGAGTTGTGTTCATTCCAACAAACTCATACATGTATGGCATTTGATTTCAGTTCATGATTCCTTGCTTTTCCCTCCCCACTTTCCCTTCCTCTTTTCTGTCCTATCCTCCCTCCCGTTTCCCACTCTCCTTCTTATATGTGTATGTGTGTGTGTGTGTGTGTGTGTGTGTGTGAGAGAGAGAGAGAGAGAGAGAGAGAGAGAGAGAGAGAAAGAGAATCCCAATTTCTTAATCCCTTCATCTATTGATGAGCATCTGGATTGACTCCGTAATTTAGCTATTGTGAACTGTGCTTCTACAAACACTGAAGTGGCTGTATTGCTGTAGTATGCCGATTTTAGATCTTTGGGAAAATACCAAGGAGTGGGATAGCTGGGTTATATTATGGCTTCACCCTTAGTTTTTTGAGGAATCTTCATACTGTAGAGAATAAATTAAAAAGAGAAATTTTTAATTAAAAAAAAGAGGTGGGACTTTTAAGAGGTAATTAGATCATGAAGGGTCTGTCCTTAGGAACTGACTAATATAATAATCATGGAAGTGGATTAGTCATGATGAGAATGGCTTTGTTTTTGGTTCAGACCCCTCTTGCCTTCTCTTTTTCTGTCTCAGGTATGCTGGATTTCCTTCCACCGTGTTTTGAAGGAGTACAATGGCCATCACCTGAAACCCAGGGGTATGTTCTTGGGCTTTACAGTCTCTAGAGCTGTGAGTCAAATAAATGCTTGGGACCAAAACATGCTTCAGATTTTGGATTTTGAGACACTTTTTATACATAATGAGATATTTTTTAGTAACGGCTCACAAGTCTAAACATGAAATTCATTTGTGTTTCATAGAAACCTATAACGTGGCTGTTGTTTATAATTTACCCAATCTGTCGTATTCTGTTATAGCAACAGAAATAATAAGATACCAACTAGTAATGTAGACCAAATTTACGTAATACACAAAGAAGAAATACCCATAGTAAGGGAAACATTGAAGAAATGTGTGAAATTTTCTAGGAACAGGAAGATGATATAAAGAATTTAAAATTATGAGAGAAAGTAATGAACATAGTAGGCAATTGATGATTAGAGACAGGCAGATAATACATGATTGATAGACAGAATAGAGACAGATAAATAATGTTGTTCAAAACCAGTAATAAAGAGAAAACTATAAAAGTAATCAGAAGAGAATATATAGAGATATAAAGATTATAATGACAACAGATTTCCCATTATCTTTAAAGATCTTTAAAACACTAAAAATATCTCTAGAAGAAGAATTTCACATCTTTTGAAAAGGAATCTTCCAAAAAAATAAAGGAAAACTTGAGTTTCTTTCAGACATACAAAATACATGGGCTGGGATTATGGCTCAGAGGTACAGTGCTCACCTAGCATGTACGAGGCACTGGGTTCGATCTTCAGCACCACATAAATGTAAAACAAGGATATTATGTCCACCTAAAACTTAAAAATAAAAATTAAAAAATTCAGGAATTCCTTTAGACAAAAGACAATATCAGATTTAAAAATGCATATAAAAGGCAAAAGAAAAAATAGTTATCATGGAGATGAGCATAGAAGAATTGTTATGAAACTATTTAGAAGGATAATTGACTATTTAAACAAATATAATTAAAAAGTAGTGTGGTATTTTAACACATGTAGAATTATGACACAAATAAAAAACAGAGAGTGGAGAAATCCCTTACTCAAAATGCTTGGGACCAAAACATGTTTCAGATTTTGGATTTTGAGATACGTTCTTATGGATAATGAGATATTTTGGTGATGGGTCACAAGTCTAAACATGAAATTCATTTGTGTTTCATAGACACTTTATACATGTAACTTGAAGATAATCTTATGCAAAATTCTTAGTACAACTGTGATTTGACTGTGATGGGTCACATACATGAAGAAAGGGGAATTTTCCATTTGTGTTGTCATACTGATATTCAAAGCTTTCAGAATTTGGAGCACCCTTTTTGAATTAGGGGTGCTCAATTAATACATTGTTATTTGGTTCTCATACTATCTATGAAATGGGGTGAGACTGAAAGGGAGACGGTGGTGAAGGCAAGGAGTGTGCTTTCAACTCTAGAGAAACTAGAAAAATAACAAAACAAGGAATTACAGTTATCAAGCTAACCAAGAAGTAGAATCACAAATAATATTCAGTTTGTCCAAAAGAGGGAAGAGAAAGAAGAAGCAGTGTACAAAAAGCAGATGGGACAAATAGAAAGCAAATGCAATAATAAATTTAAATTGAAACATATCTATAAAAACATTTAATGCAAATTATCTAATCCAACTGTTCTCTTCCAAAACAAACCAACAAACAAAACCCCTACCAACTGTTAGCTTGGATGACAAAGCAAGATCAAAACGTAGTCTGCCTACAAGAAACTACCTTTAAAAAGAATGCCACAAATAGGTTAAAAGTAAAGGGGTGAAAAAATACCATGCTCAACTAAATGAAAGAGAGCCAAAGCCTGTTTAATCCCCCGAGTTTAATTCCCTGAAACAAAACAAGCAAAAAGAAAGAAAGAGAGAGAGAGAGAGAGAGAGAGAGAGAGAGAGAGAGAGAGAGAGTTGGAGTAACTGTATTAGTATTAAATAAAATAAGATTTCAAAGCCAAGAATATCTCCAGGAATAAATAAATTTATTTCACCATCAGAAAGGAGTCAGTGCATCAAGAAAAATTGCCATTTTAAGTGTTTATGTAACAAATAAAAGAGCTTCAAAATATATGAATCAAGAACTAATCTAACTTTAAAGATAGATAAATCCACATTTACAGTCAAAGACTTCAATAATCTTCTTTCAATAATTGGTAGATCAACCAGACAATAAATCTGTAAGGATATAAAAGACTTGAACACTAGCAACACTTTTAGCCTAATTGATATTTATATAACACTTCATCCACAGCAATAAAATACACATTTGTTTTAAGTGCGCATGGAACATTTAGCCAAATAGATCTTATTTGGGGCCATAAAGTTAGCCTCAATAAATTTAATATGACTCAAGTCATGCAAAGCATGTTCTATAACCACAGTGAAATTAAACTTGAAAACATTAATAAAAAGATGTTTGGAAAATCCCCAATATTCAGTAACACATACTTCAAAATGGTGGATTGTCAAAGTAGAAATCAAAAGGGAAATTAGAAAACAACTTAATGAAAATAAAAATACAACATATTAGAATTTATGGATGCTGCCAAAGCAGTGATTAGAGGGAAATTTATAGCACTAAATATTTAACATCAGAAAAGAAGAAACATCTCAAATAAGTGGCCTAAATTTCTGTTTCAGAAAAGTCGGAAAAGAAGAGAAAATAAAGCCCCTTAAGTAAGTAAGATAAAATCTGGCAGTTTTTTTTTTTTGTTTGTTCTTGTTTTTTTTTTTTTAAGTTTTATACCCACCTACTCCATTATTACATGATCTGGCAATTCCCATCCTAAGCATTTATGCTAGAAAAACAGCAGCATAATTTTCACAAAAACATTCATAGAAGCTTTATTTTTGTAAAAGCAATGTAACAGAAAAATTCAAATTCCCATTAACAGATTCAAGAGTTAAACAAATTTTTGTGTATCCATGCAATGGAATATCACTTGGCAATGAAAAGGAATTCATTGTTGAAACAAGAAATAGCCAGGATTAATTCCAAATAATTTTTCAGGAAAGGAGCCAGAAATATCCCCACTCCAAAACCATAAGCCCTACATACTGTATTATTCCATTTATATAAAATATAATCAACATTTCATCAATAAGCTGATAACTAGAGTAGGAAGAGGATCACTGATAGAAATAAGTAGTGAAAGGGAGTCTGAGGTGGTGAGTGGGTCTGGGAGGGGCAAGAAAGAAGGATCACAAAGGGTCCCAAGGAACTTACTGAGGTGATTCATCTGTTCTTTGTCTTTATTGTGGTAGCAGTTTCACAGACACATATTTAGGTCAAGATTATCAAGTTGTGTATTTTAGATACAGATCAAACCCTCAAAAAAAAACTGTTTAAATATTATAAAACCAGAAAAAATAAAATAAGATTTCTTCACAACTTGGAAGAGACCAGAAAATACACTAACCTGAAAGAGTCAAGGGTGCAAAGGTGAGCCTCAGAGTGTAAGAAGGTGTCTGCAGTGCACTGAGCTTTTCATCATTGTTTCCAAAGCACTTGACAAGAACACCATAGAGTGGGCTGGGCTGCAGCTAGGGGCAGAGCACTTGCCTAGCATATGTGAGGCACTGGCTTCGGTCCTTAGCACCACATAAAAAATGAAAAAAAAAAAAAAAGAAAAGAAAAGAAAAGAACACCATACAGAGAAGGTCCATTGCTTTCAGGGTTCTCGGTCCACAGTCAGCGGGATCCCAGGGGAAACTGCATGGCAGAAGGAAGGAGGGAAAGCTGCTCATCTCATGGCAGCCAGGAAGCAAAGCAAGAGAAAGAGAAGAGACAGTCCCCAAGGGCAGGCCACCAGTGACCTGCTTCCTCCACCCCACCCTCCTGCCCACAGTTACCATCCTTATTAGTAATTTGATAATTAATGGGAAATGATTTTTCTAATTACTAATCCATCAACTTGATCAATTAATTGATAAGGTCACAGTTTCCATAATCCAATCGTTTCCTAAAAGCCCCACCTCTGGAACTTTCCTTCACGAGGGGCATATTTACAACATGAGCTTCCTTTGGGAGATATTTCAGATCCAAACCATAACACCAACAAAAACCAGTGTATCTAAAATCCATAAAGAATTCCTAAACACGATTAAGAGAAAGACCAACAAATGAAAAAATAGTGGCAAAAAAATAATCATACCAATTCTGGGATGGATGGCCAAGGAAACCCCTGACGGAGTCAAACATCCAGAAAATAACGTGCTTGGAAACATATAGTACAGAAAACACAGAAATCAAATTATATGAAGGCACTGAAGAGTGAGGAAAAGCCTGCAAAGTCAAGTGCCAAATGTTTTCTGTCATTCATATATATATATATAAAAGCTGGACCCAATAAGGCAAAAGAAACAATAGGTAGTGGGGGAGTGGGACCCCATGAAAATAGAAAGGACATCAGTGGAGCAGAGGAAGGGATGGAGGGCAAGGGGGGAGGGATGGGAAAAGAGAGGAACAGTGGAATGAAATTGAACAAATTTTTGCCATGTATAATATGAATATACCACAGTGAATTTCACCTTTACATACAACTATAAAGCACTAATTTAAAACATATATATATATATATATATATATATATATATATGGAAGATCAGTAGAGTAGAGGAAGGGAAATAAGAGGAGGGAGGAGGAGAGGGAAAGGGGAAATATTGGGGAATGAAGTGGACTACATTATATTCCCCGCTTGCATGATTATGTCAAAATGAACCCAAATATCATGTACAACTCTAAGACACTAATAAAAGCAAAGGAATGCATGCCACATCTGGAAGGAACTTAAAATAAGGAGCAGACTACTGCAATGAGACAAAGGGTCAAAGTTTTGTGGAACAGCTAAAACCATAATAGAAAAAATAAAAGTTTATCTGGTATGAAAAGCCTGGGACAGACACTGAAGCTATAGTAGGTAATAAAATCCATTGGGGAATCCTACAAAATGAAGCCAGACAAGGAGACAATTGCAAAAAGAAAATGCTACAAAGTGGAAGTTTAAACACTACCCACATCACTGGCTGACCCCCTCAACCATGCATACATCTCTAGGGCAGATTCAAAGCTATACCATAAGATTTTAAAAAACTGAACTTACATTGGTGCTGCCAAAAGAAGAAACAGAATTATTGATTTGAGTCCAGCCAAGTTAAGACTCTGGAAGAAAATACAAAATCCAGAGTTTCCACGTTAGTACTTTCGCAGACTAGAGGACACAATTAAAAACACTGCTGGTTGCAAAGAACTACACACTGTGGCCTAGACTCAAGAGGAAAAAAAAAAACAAAACAGCAAAAGCAGCAGCAACAAAGGCCGTAATCAGCTATTATAACTATAAGTCATAAGTAAATGAAAACATGCACATACAAATAAAAATTTAGTAAATACAATCAGAATCATAGAAACTATGAAAAATAAACATGCAGAAATTCTAAAACTGAAAAAAATATAATACCTAAGGTTGAGGACAGACTGTACCAGTTTAACATCAGAATAGAGATGTTTAAGGAAAAGTTTTGTGAACTTATAGAGCAAAAGGAATTAACAATTGTAGGTCAGAGGGAGGGGAAAAAAAGATTTATGAGGGTTAGAGGGGAGACTGGAGCAAAATAAAAATAAAATAAAATTCTTAAATGTTTCCACTTTTGGTAAAATGCAATAGAGTCTCATTCCTTGATGTTCGGTTGCTGACTTCCTTTAATCCCCACACCTCTCCCTCTCTTTCTGCCCCACATCTGGGCAAGCAGATAAGAAAGCACAGGTGTGCCCTCCTCATGCATCAGAGGGAAGTTCAGTAGGCTTGCATGCAGAGGAATACATGCCCTGGCCTTCATTCCTGAAAACCTAAAGCAGACTCCCTTTCCCTGTTCTTTCATGCCATTGTTTGTTCTGCTTGGGAAAACTGCCTTTCTCTCCCCAAAATTTTTCATTAGGTAAGTAATAAATATTTTCACACTCCCTAGGTATGTACAGGCACTACCAAGCTTGACAATTGTACCAATTATTTTTTCTTCAGTAGGGAGGAGGAAACCATCCCACTTCTATGAGGTGGCCAAAACATGATATCATAAATTTATGGATTTAAGCAGCTTATTTAACTCCAAGCAGGTTTAAAGCACACACATACACTCAAAAGAACCAGTTATGTTCCTCCATGTAAACATAACTGGCATGTTAACATTGGTTAATACCAGTTAACAACACACTGTATACAAAGACTATTAATCTGAATGACAATTATCATTAAAAACTATGGAGTTCAGAAGACTATGAAAACATTTCTTCAAAGGAATAAGATAAAAAGAATCTCAATCCATAGTTCTCTATCTTTAAGAGCAAGTGTGCAATAAATAAGTTTTATATAAGAGAAAATTAAGAAAATCTGTTAGCCCTAGACTCAAAGTATAAGAAACACCTCAATTTGGAGGAGGATAATTTTCAAAAATTACTGCTTAGAACACAGGGATGCCACTACACATACTACAAAGAACAGTTCCATTAAAAAAAAATATCCAGTCAAAAATGTCAAAAACACAAAGTTATATACCACCAACTTAAACTATCCTTGACAGTATAGAACTGACAGAATTGACAAATAAATGAGACAGGTAAACTTAGCATCCAAACATGCATCCGGTCACTTGCTTTCTTACATCAGCACCAAAAACATTCATTGAAAAAGGAAATTCTTTTTAACAAATAGCACTAGAATACATGAATATCCTTTTAGTGAAAAAGTAAACCCAAGGCCCTTCGTCAAACTATGCACATAATTAAGTTACAGCACAAGCCTAAATATAATACAACTAAAGAGATTTTATTGGAAAACTGGGACAACATATTTGAGATTCAGCAGTATTCCTAGAGAGGTCATGAAAAGCAATAACCCTAAATGAAAAACCAATAAATTAGCCTTTGTTATTACTTTTAAAAATTTATTAAAAGACCCCATTTAAAATATAGGGAAGTTGGCCAGGCATGAAGGCCCACTTCTGTAATCCCAGCAAGTACCAGAGACTGAGGCAGGGAGATCACAAGTTCAAAGCCCATCTCAGCAATTTATCGAGGCCCTAAACAACTTAGCAAGACCGTATCTCAAAATTAAAAATAGAAAGGGCTGGGGATGTGGTTCAGTGGTTAAGCACCTCTGAGTTCAACCCTGGTACCAAAAAAAAAAAAAAAAAAAAAAGATAAAATAAAAGAAAGCTCAATCTGAAATAAATTTAAATAGTACATTTCAAAATAAGAAAAAAATAATAACCAAAAATAAAAAAGAGACATTAGAAAATATTTTTAACTGAGTGACAGCGAAAACACATATTAAGTGAGAGGCATGCAGCTATATAAGTGCTTAGAGAGATATTTATGGTTTTTAGAGGACAATATTAGAAAAGAAGGAGGATCTCAAATCACTGACCTAAACTTTGACCCTATAAAACTACAGAAAAAGGATAAAAGTAAACATAATATGAACACAAAGAATACAGTATTCAAGATTATACTGGAAATCAATGACATGGAATAGAGAAAAGCAAAATAAAAATATCAGTGACACTAAAATTTCTTTATTTGAAAATATAAACAAAATGGGTAAATCTTTATATCTAAACTGCCGAACTGAGAAGAGAGAAGAGATGAACTATCAAAATCAGGATCAAAAGATCAAACACCAGTAAGAGAATCCTATAAACAACTCTATCAAGAAGTCTGATGGCTTAGATGAAATATAAATTATTTGACACAAATTATCAAAATGATTCAGGAGAAATAGAAAATATTAATATGTATATAACAAGTAAAAAGATTGCATTTGTAATTTAAAATGTCACAAAAATAAGTCCAGACCCAGATGACTTCATTCATGGAATCTATCAAATACACAATGAATATAACTTGAAGAATAATACAAATCTTTCATAAATTTCCAAGGATTAGAGAAGTAGGAAGCAGTTTCTGTTTTATTCTATAAGGCTAATTACTAACCAGATACCGAAGATATGAGAATAAAAGAAAATAACAAACAGATACCAAATCCTCAGTGGTAGAGCACTTGCCTAGCATGTGTGAGGCACTGAGTTTGATTCTCAGCACCACATATAAATAAATAAAATTGACAACTAGAAAATATTTTTTAAAAAGAACATTAAAAAGAATAAAAAGACTTGGGAAAAATTTGATAATTTCCTATACACAAAAAAGTACAAACATTGCTGGTAGAACATAAAGAAGATATCAACAAACCGAATCATCTCATCCCATGTTTATAAATTATAAGACAATACTTTTCATAATGCAAATCTACCCAATTCTGTGGATTCAATATAATCTCAACCCAAATCTAGCACTCTTTTTTTTTAAACTGACAAGTAGATTTTAAAATGCAAAGGACCCAAAATAGTCAAAACAGTTTAGAAAAGAGGAACATTTCTATGGTATAATAGACTCTACCAAAAGGTGGTCTGAACTGATACTGAATTCTTATGAACACAATCTATTAAAAAATATATAAACAACATGAATTCATGTTAAAAATCAAGAGGTGATTGATTCAATAGAGGTTTATTGAGAACCTATTACATGCCAGTTATCCTCCCTGGTGTTGGAGTTGTGCCTATGAATCAAACAGACAAGAGCCTTAGAATAAGGAGATAGCTTCTATGACAGAGAGATAAGGGCAAAGGAGAAAGTGACCAGAGATTACTTAAATAAGTCATCAGAGAGAGGCTCACCTAAAAAGAGGTATTTGAACAGAGTTGAAGAAAATGAGAAAAGAAGCCATTCAAATATGTATGTGTGGAGGAGAAGCATGCCAGACAGAATGAACTGCAAGTGACAAACCTTCCCAGTGAGGGTCTCTTTGGGTTATCTAAAGAACAGAAAGGGATCTCCTTGGCTCAAGCAGAGAAGCAAGGAAATAGCAGTAGGCAGTTCAAGAAGCATACATAACGTACTTCCTAAACTAGAATGAAATCATCCCCTGAGAATAAATTTTAGAGAAAATAAAATGTGATCCTTCCCAAAATGTTTAATCCAGGTAACCTAAATTCTATGACTTTGAGAGTTGAAACCTATAAATTTCCACTGTTTGGTCTCATGAAAATTGTACTACTAGATGGGAAACCTTGAACTTGGCATTTATCACTAAGGCTCTGTCCATAGGGAGGAAAACCCAGGTCAGGAGTTATGATTTCCTGCTCCCCTTGGCAGCTCTGACCGGCTAAGCAGATGATGAAATGCATCCCCAATGCTTGATGATATGGACCAGTAAAAATATCCAAATATGATTTATTGCTTTGTTCTTTAAATGATCTAACTTGGTTTGGTTGGCATATTGCTTATATGTCGGTAAAAATGCTTTGGTTATTCAGAATAACATTATTTTTCCTTAGTCCTATTTTTCATAATATATCTTTAAATCCTTTTGTGTCTTGGTCTATGTGAGTTTGGTTAGTATGAGCTGATCATGTTTTGGTGTTCAGTTGGAAATCGTTGGTGTTAATCCAGCATCCATTTCCTCTTGCTAACAGTACTCTGGATTCTATTTGTTCAGTCTCCCTTTCCCAACAGCTCACCTCTGTCAGGCAACTGGGCTTAACTGATAATCTACCATAAATCAACAGGTCCCCCCCCCACACACACACACACACTACCTCCCAACAACAGACACTGTACAGGATCAGTACAGGAACACAGGCTGAAGGTTACACTCGGAAATGAGCTAGAGATCCATTTCAGTCTGATGAGACACAAGGGAGCATCTTTGTGTGGAAGAAGCAGTTATTTTTTTAAAGTCTCCTCAATCTTTAAAAAAGAGCCACTAAAAATTAATGTTTATTTTTTAGCTGGTTGTTGTCGTATGCAGAGAAATAAGAAATACAACGGCCTCAACAGATTTTTCTCCCAGCATCAAGATAAAGTGGATCTCAAGAAATAAGCAAACTCAATGGCATGGTGAAAACAGGGCTCCATGTTAAACATGATAAACAGAGCAGTTACCTGACTCAGTAAATGTTTTAGCCAGTTGGTATTGGGTTTTCTGTTTCCTGTGGCTTGAAACATTCTGACTTAAATGGGCGGCTTTGACAAAGCCAAGTTCCTGGAATTGTGGAAATGAGAGGCTGACTCTGGAACAGAGTGACTCTATGATGTGACATCTCCCTTGTGCAATTTTCCAGGGGTGCCTCCCAACACACTACATTAGTCAAATAGGCACAACTGATAAAACGTGCTCAGAGTGAATGCTCACAAGACTGTGAGCAAACAGCACAATTGCACATTGTTTTTAGCATAGTAGATTGGTTCAATCTTTCTAAGGAAAAATCTGTTGCTATATAATAAAACCTCTAAAATTGTTTTGACCCAGAAATTTCACTTCTGTGTTTATTTATCCCAAAGAAATCTCTTGAATAAAATAAATAAATAAAATTTTATGTATTCTTAGAAATACAATTGAAAATAGAAAAAAAAAAGTTCTGGTAAATAATCCAATTACCAAGCAAATGGAGAGCATGATAAATCAACATAAGGAGAAACAACATTGCTTTTCCAAATTAAAAAAATATATATATTGGAGATATGTCCAGCTTGGAACGAAATAAAACTAAATGAAAATAATAGAACACAAAATGGTAAGAACATATTATTCTCTAGGACATCAGCTTCTCTTTGTATGCTCATAAATTAGCAAATCAAATCTTCCTCAGATGTAGGAGAAGGTTTCTGTCTTACAAACACACACACACACACACACACACACACAGACACGGCCTCCTAACAACAGACACATCAGCAGCAATTTTGAGCAGTATGCTAGGCACTGAGCTAAGCAATGGAGACACAAAGGAAAGCAAAGATGAATATGTGTCTTCGAAAATTTGTGGTGGAGTACAAGGCATGACAGATTGACAAGAAATCACATGAATGAATAAGTTATTCACTTGTTAAGGTTTGTGGCAATAAGTATGTCGGTGGGGAACATGTACTGGGTAAATGTGGCTGGTTTCTGTTTTGGACTGAATATTTGTGTCCCCCTCAAATTTCATATGTTTAAGCTCTATCTTCTAACGGGATGCTATTTGGAGGTGGAGCCTTGGGAAGGAAATTAGGTTTAGATGGATCTAGAAGATATAGCTGCTATAATGGGATTAATGTCCTTATGAAGAAGAAAAGATTGAAATTGTTCA
This sequence comes from Marmota monax, assembly GCF_021218885.2. Lineage (NCBI taxonomy): Eukaryota > Metazoa > Chordata > Mammalia > Rodentia > Sciuridae > Marmota > Marmota monax. The sequence continues at coordinate 4,596,343 of NW_026692881.1, forward strand.
TTCTCTCTCTCTCCCTCTCTCTCTCTCTCTCCCATGTGAGTATGCAATGAGAGGATGGCCATCTACCAGCCAAGAAGAGAGGCTTCACCAGGAATCAAATCAATGAGCACCATGAGATGGGACTTCCAAAACTCTAGAACAGTGAGAAATAAGTGTTCAAGCCTTCCTGCCTTTGGAATTTTGTTTTCATATCATAAGTCACATTTCTTTAGATTGCATGGCAAGGGATCAATTTGTCTGAGAAAGAGATATTGAAGCTAAGATTTGAATAATGGAAAGATTTTCAAAGAGCTGGGAAGGTCTTAGAATGTTCCAGTGAGAGAAAATGGGCAGAGTGACTGAAGTGTATGCTGTTCCAGGGTAAGCTGGGCATACCAGAGCCTTCTAGAAGGAGCCTTCACATCATACAAGGTCTTCTAGTAAAGAAAAGGATTTGTGTTAAGTGTAAGGGAAGCCAACAAATGCATTTAAGCAGAGAAAGGGAATGATGAGATTTATTTTTCAAAGGATCAATCTTGCTACTGTATAGGCCATGAGTAGATTAGAGGGACCCAAGTGTTGAAGCAGAGTGAATAGTAAGGAAGCCACACTAGTGATCCCAGTGAAATATGATGGTGGCTTAGACTGGGCAGCAGCAACATTGCTATCAGCAGCAAAGGCACATTTGGAGGTAGCATCAATAAGACACACAAATAAATTCAAGATGGGAGCAGAGAGCAGGAAAATCACCCAAGAAGAACCCCAGGGTTGTGGGTGAGAGGCTGGGCTTTCTGCTATTTTCCTGCAGATGCAGAGCATGGAGTGTAGAGGACATCACTATTGAATGACTCCATGTGATCTCCGAATGGAATCCACAGGCAATCTGCATCTGGGAGCTATATCCAGAAAGCATATGATAAGAAACATAAACCAAGACACAAAGCTAATGGAGTCTGGAATTGGGGAGTCAAAGTCAGAATGAATAGGAGAACCACGGATATTGTAAGTCATAAAAATGAGTTGCACACACTTGTGGTCCCTGCAACAGTGAGCACAGACACAGGCTGAGGCAAACGTAGGTCCTTGGATCAAGGTCCTTGCCAAGACTCCAACTTCTACCCTCTGTTAAAAACTTCCAAATAGCACATCTACCCAGAGTTCTCTCCAAAGACCTAGATTAAAATAGACAGCATAATTCTGGGTCTTTATCTGCATGTCTTTGCTAAAAATCTTATAATCTACATTTGTGAAGCAGAATTTGCATCTTATATCACCGTCTCCCCAACAGCTACATCTATTCGTGTTTTTTTTTAATAGGGTCATCTTGCACTGCTAGATTGTTTGCTTGTTTCAAAGATTCTTGCCAAGACAACATCTTCCACCTTTCTGTTTCAGAGAATACTGTGTCTAATGAACTTGTCATTGAAAGTCCAGCTTGTTCACCTCTGTGCAAAGTGTTTCTCAATCTCAGGATTTTTCTAGGAAGAAGCAATCATTCTTTTTCCAGTTTCTGTCATGAAAATATACATCTCTTTGTTACTTCACACTACTACATTCTAACAACTGTAGAATATCTCCACCCATTTTACTCATGTCTGAATTCTTCGAATTTGATAAATGGCTGACATACATTAGATAGTAGATGCACAATACCTATTTGATGAATGAACAGATGCATATAAATCTATTCCCTGGCAGACAAAGCTATCCATGACAATTGAAACATCACCTTTGGAACATCACCTTTGGCAAAAATAGAACATGAAAGGATGGAGCTGCCCAAGAAGGCCTTAGAAAACGTTACTAATACAGGTATTCTGTGCAATTTCCTTATCCTGTGTTCTATGACTCCCTGTATTCCAGTCAGGGTTCAATCAGAGAAGCAGAACCTCTGTTATGTGCAGAAGTCAGAGCCCTTCATTATGGACCTAAAAACACACTTGGCCCAGAAATCAGGGATGCTAAAGCAAGACCTAGGGGAAGGTGGAGCAATTGTAGGCTCTGCCTTACTCATACAGTGATTCAACTATCAGCAGCAATGTCTGAATTCCAAGATGCCTGCAGCTTCCTTTCTGCCCCTGGTCTCCCTTGAATCTCTCTGTGTCCCACCCCAACCAGAAACATAGTTGGCAGGGATTCTGGGAAATGGACTTCAGCCCAACCATGTTGACACAGCCACTGTTGATGCTAAAGTTAAAGAGATTTTCTTTGGTGATCTGAAGTTTGATTAATCCTATTGAAGTTGGATAATTGATACATCAAAACAAGCCTGGGAGAGAGCAGGCCCTTTTACCAACACTTTATTGTCATTTGATTTGTGTTCTCTTTGCCAAAAGAAGTGTCAGCCTCTTTGTTAAAATCGAACTCTAAAGACCTAATAAAAGATTCCAGTTCAATCAGCTAATATTGACATAAGGACAATGTGTAAAGAACGTTTTTTGAAACCCATGGAAACAAATGTTTATTTCTCTCATTTGTTGCTAGAATCAGCAGCAGGAGCCAGCATGGGCTTTTGTTTATACCTAGGGAGACTCTGAAGTTACATGTAAGAGTGCATATAAACAGAACAGGGAATAAGTTGGGGGTAAATTTAAGCATATTTTTGAGCTTTTTCTAAACATTACAGATAAAATTAAAATTTGACTGTATCAGTTAGCTATTGCTGCCTAACAAATCACAGCAAAAATGTGTAACTTGAATAATAACTGTATATTATTTCTTACAGGTCTAAAGAATGACTTTGTGGTTGGCTGATCCCACCTAGGCTTGCTTATGCATCTGTGGTCAATTGGCCATTCGGCTGGTTCTGCTGGTCCACAAAGACTTTAGCAGTCATTACTTTGTATAGCTCTGTGTGGGTTTTTATTTTTCCTGGGATAGTCTCATGGCCACAATTCTGTAGTCTCTTTCACTCTAAGAAAGTACATTCAACTCTTCAACTGTTCAAAGCTCTATTAATGCATTCAAGCTGCAAAGAAGGAAGATCAAGATCAAGTTTGACAGAGCCATTATGTCCCCAAAGGAAGAGTTGAAGGACTCTGACTATTGCTCCAAGGTCAATCGAGTGCTCCAAACACCACTAAACAAAAATTTCGAAGTCTAATCTTACTAGTAGGACTTGCTTTATTATATGTACACTAAGGATAACTATTGATTAATGATAAGAAATAAGTGGATGGATAGATTCATACCTAACTACTTGTATAGCTCACAGTACCCTTAGCATAAAAAACAAAATAACTACTTAAAATTGTGACTATTCTTAGTGTTCAGAATTTTTCCTTGATATTGTAATTGTAATACAGAGAACCATGTGATAAACAGCCTACTCAGCAACATTCTGAAAGCACTCACAATAACAAGCTTCCCAGAGCTATTCACTATAGTGTCCTTCAATTTAATCAAATGATACCAAACAAAAGTACAGTTTAATACAGAGGTTTATAGGGGCCCAGGATGTTGTCCTGGAGTTAGAACAACATTTTAATATATTGAATGATGTGCTTCTGATTTCTGGGTCCAATTTTTTATTCCTTGTTCTTTCCCAGGTAAACCTCAGAGAAGGGTTTGTGCAGAGTTTTAAGGTTTTAAAAGTCTAACCCTTAGAGAAGTCAGGATATAAAAAAGAGAGGGGGTGGGGAGGAAAAAAATGAAAACACATGTAGAGGCAGAACATGGATCCCACTGCCCATTCTATGCTAGCCAAGGGTTTGGGGGATATGGAAGGGAAAGATGCTAATCTGTGGCATGAAGTAGGAGTTGGTGAAGTTGAGTTTGAGGTGACCAGACTCCAAGTGACAAAGTGCCAGAAGAGAAAATGAGGAATAAGTTAGAACAATTAAGGACATGCTGAAGTAACAAACAACTCTTACATCTCAGAGGGTTTATTTGTTATTTTTTGTATATGCTCAAAAGGCCCTTGGTGGGACTCTTTTTAAAAAAATTTATTTTCTTTATTTTTCCTAATTAGTTATACATGACAATAGAATGCATTTGGACACATCATACATAAATGGAGTATAACTTCTCATTCTTCTGGTTGTATATGATGTAGAATCACACTGGTCATGTAATCATATATGGACATAGGGTAATAACATCTGATTCATTCTACTCTCATTCCTAGCCTCAATTCCCCTCCCCGCTCTTCACTCTCCTCTGCCTAATCCAAAGTACTACTAGTCTTCCCTAGTCTGCCCCCCTTATCAGGAATTAGCATCTATGTATCAAACAAAACATTCCACTCTTGGTTCTTTGGGATTGTCTTATTTCACTTAGCATGATATTTTCCAACTCCATCCATTTACCTGCAAATACTATCATTTCATTCTTCGTCATGGCTGTGTAATATTCCATTGTGTATATATACCACATTTTCTTTATCCATTCATCCATTGAAGGGTACCTAGGTTGGTTCTGTACTTTGGCTATTGTGAATTGAGCTACTATAAACATTGAAATGGCTTGTCACTGTAGTATGCTGATTATAAGTCCTTTGGGTATAAACCAAGGAGTGGGATAGCTGGTCAAATGGTGGTTCCATTCCAAGTTTTCTGAGAAATCTCTACTGCTTTCCAGACTGATTGTACCAATTTGCAGTCTTACCAGCAATGTACCTTCCCCCCCACATCCTTGCCAACATTTATTGTTGCTTGTATTCTTGGTAATTGCCATTCTGACCGGAATGAGATGAAAGCTTAGAGTAGTTTTGATTTGCATGTATCTAATTACTAGAGATGTTAAACATATTTTCATATATTTCTTGATCAATTATATAGTTCCTTAGCCCATTTACTGATTGGGTTATTTGGTTTTTTGTGTGTTGAGTTTTTTGAGTTCTTTACATATCCCTGAGATTAATGCTATATCTGAGATTTATATGGTAAAGATTTTCCCCCATTCTGTAGGCTCTCTCTTTACCTTACTGATTGTTTCCTTTGCTAAGAAGAAACTTTTTAGTATAAATCCATACCATTTATTGATTCTTGATTTTACTTCATGCACTTTAGGAATCTTGTTAAGGAAGTCAGTTCCTAAGCTGACATGGTGAAGACTTGGGGGCCTACTTTTTCTTTTGTTAGGTGTAGGATCTCTGGTCTAATTCCTAGGTCCTTGATTCACTTTGTGTTGAGTTTTGTGCAGGGTGAGAGGAGTTTTGTTTCATTTTGCTACATATGGATTTCCAGTTTTCCCAGCACCATTTGTTAAAGAGGCTATCTTTTCTCCAATGAATGTTTTTGGTGCCTTTGTCTAGGATGAGATAACTGGACCTATGTGGGTTTGTTTTTGTGTCTTCTATTCTGTACTGTTGGTCTATGTGTCTGTTTTGGTGCCAATACCATGCTGATTTTGTTACTATGGTTCTGTAATATAGTTTAAGATTTGGTATTGTGATGCCTCCTGCTTCTCTGGTGGGACTCTGATTGGTTCACGTATTCAGAGACCTAGGCTGACAGGGCAGCTACCATATTGAATGTTGTCAGTAGCCATGGCAGAAAAAGAGAAATCACTTTTCTCAAACTGAGAGAACACCAAGACAATAGATACTCTTATCTGCTCAAAACCCACTGACTAGAGCTGGTCATATAACTCCACTTAACCTCAAAGACCCGGAGGTGCCATCCAATGCCAATGCCAGCAAGGAGGGAGAAGTGGCTAAGCATGGACAAGATGGCTGACATGCCCAGTTAGCATAGATAAATGGTCCTCACCTTTGTCTGAATGAGTACCATGGAAGCATACCCTGTGACTACTTGCCTCAGTTTCCTTTGGGAATAGTGCTGTGCTTCACCCACATGGAGGACTAACTCTAATTTCTTCTCTTTTGCTATCCGTGAGGACCTCTTTTAGACCACAGTTAGCAAGGGGTCTCTTGACATTCACAGAAGAGTTAGTTTGTGAGCCCTACAAAATACTGCTCTGTGCTCTTAAAAAGTACTCTAGATTTTAAATCCCTAAAAGAATGGGTGTGACGTGACGTGTGGCATTACTGCAGTGATGTGAAAGAGAAAGATGCTGTAAGGTGGGAATCAGCAGACCACCTCTGAGGTCTCAGCTGCCTTCTGTGGCTATAGCTATTTGCTTGCAAAACATTAATCCAGAGTCTGTCTCTCCCACTCCTCATCTCATTCTGTGGCAGGCAATAAGGCATTTTGCCATATTACTCACGGAAAAATATTCCACTCTTTGGATGATGTGCAATAAGGTTGTATTAATGAAACGTATCAAGATTTCTTTCAATTCTAACAATTTAATGATAGGTCTATTATCTATGAAAACAAGTTTGTATGATAATAAAACACATGGACTACAAAGTCAGGCTGAATTAAGTGAAATTCTGTCCCTAGATAATCAGTGATATCTCAGGCAATATACTTCATCTTTTCTAGCTTTTCTCACGCAAAATGAAAATAATTTTTACAATTAGTATTGGTCTCCCTTATCTTAAAATGGAGATAGACTTTATATTACAGTGGTAATTCTAGGATTAGTATTTAAATGTGTTATGGTTTAGATATGAAGTGTCCCCCAAAAGCTCATATGTGAGATAATGCAAGAAAGTTTAGAGGTGAAATAATTGGGTGATGAGAGTCTTGACTAATCAGTATGTTAACTATTGATAGGAATTAACTGAGTGGCAACTGTAGGTAGGTAAATTGTGGCTGGAAGGTAGGTCACTGGGAGATGTGCCTTTGGGGTATATATCTTTGTCCCTGGTGAGCAAGGCTCTGCTTCCTGATTGCCACCATGTCCTGAGCTACTTTTCTTCACCCTGCCCTTTTGCCATGATGTCCTGCCTCACCTTGGGCCCAGAGGTATAAAGTTAACTGTGCATGGATTGAGACCTCTGAAACCATGAACCAAATAACCTTTTCCTCCTCTATGTTGTTCTTATCAGGTCTTTTGGTCACAGCAACAACAAAAAAAGCTGACTAAAACAATATATAAACTTATCAACACTGAGCATAGTTTATTGAAGAAATGGCTGTCCTATTATAGCTATCATATTTAATAGTTAATGAATAAGATAGCTATAATATATAATATAAATATGAAACTAACTAATCAATGTGTATCTTATTAATGTGCAAGATATACATTGATTAGGTAGTTTCAATAAATATTGATCCTTACTATTGGTGAGGTCTCACAGAGATGGATCTAACATGGTTTGGAGGCCTTCAGGATCTTCCTGCTAAGTGAGGTTGGTTTAAGTTACATGCAACAGTCCACTCTGCAGAAAATTCATAATAGAGGTGAGCCCACACTCATAGTCATTAGTAAAGGTAGGGGATGACAGGAGATTATGACGAAAAGAAAAACTGCCCAACATTGAAAAGAAGATAAGAAGGTATGGTTCAAATCTTTATAATTTTATATAATTTGGGTTCAGGGAGATCTTTCAATCTTAGTGTTGAACCTAAAAGTAGAATTTCTAAAATCTGCCTCACAATATCTAAGCTACAATGAATATTTATTACATAAAGCCATTTTAAATTCTTTCTGAATTGGCTTTGTTACACTACAAGCTTATGGAAATTATTCAATTTCATTTCCTCAATGTCTTTTTAAACTACTGAAAAGAGATCATTAGGTGTTAAAGTGTAGTAATATTAGTTTTTGCTCTATAATCCTGCTTTTAAAAACCCACCCTTAAAAGTTATCATATAGGGCTGGGGTTGTGGCTCAGTGGCAGAGCACTTGCCTAGTATGTGTGAGGCCTTGGGTTCAATCATCAGCACCATATAAATAAATAAAATAAAGGTACTGTGTCCATCTACAATAAAAAAATTTTAAGAAATATATTAAATATATTTGCCCAAATATATACTTCCATGATTTTGATCTCAGCTGCAAAAAAAAAAAAAAAGTAAAAAACCCGAATACTCTATAATCCAGGTGTGTGTGAGAAGAGTGAGGGATTTTAATAGTTTGTGGGACATCCATTCAATAAAATATCATGCAGAGGCTGGGGATGTGGCTCAAGTGATAGCGCACTCGCCTGGCATATGGATTCGATCCTCAACACCACATAAAGATAAAATAAAGATATTGTGTAAAAAAAAAAAAAATCATGCAGACTTTTAAATTGAAGCTTTAGAATATAGATGCTCCTTGATTTATGTTGTGCTTACATCTTGATTAAAGCCATTATAAGCAGAAAAATTGCAAGTCAAAAACATATTTAATATCCCTCACCTACTGAACACCACAGTTTAGCATCACGGTACCCATAGGGTATCAGTTGTTTCCTCAATCATGTGATCATGTGGCTGACCAGAAGACAGAGTCTCATACCACATGTCACTAGTCTGGGAAAGCATCAAATGCAAAATTCAAGGTATAGTTTTTAATGAATGAATATTGCTTTCCCATCATGGGAAAAAAATCATAAATTGAACTGTCTTGTAAGTAAGGGCCCATCTGTATTTAATTACATGAAAAGTAAGTCTCTACTCTTTCTGCCTCTGTGAAGCCACATTTTCATACTGCCTTTCTTTCTAACCTCACTGACCTCTCCTTTCCTATTCCTTTCCCTGATTTATCTTTCTCTGGTTAATGCAGAACTCCTCCCAAGGCCTCTTCTGATCTCTTAAGTATCTTATTCTTCAAATCCAGGGTTAAGGTCAACACTGAGAGCAATGACCTGCCTTCAGATCTAGGCCTCCCTTCCAAAATCCAAAGGAACAGGTCTAATTGCCTTTTTCAAATCTCTACTCAGGTGTGTTTCAGCATCTCAAATGACAGGCCTAAAATGATCTCTTGGTTTCCCTATCCTTGCCTCTCCTGAGAAGAAAGTAATTCAAATTCAGTCTTCTCCCAGCCTAATCCATATGGATAAATATCACCACCTTTTTAGGAACCCTGAAGATATAACTCATCACCCCATCCAGCCACTGGGAGGACAGTGGGTCTGCCTCCAAAGCACATCTTAGAGGTTTGCATTCTGTTCCATCTGTTCTCCCAGCCCCCACCAAGCCACCATCACGTCACCTGAACCACTGCAGTAACTTCCTAATAATTGGTTTCTCTGCTTCTGATTTGTCCTCTTTTAGTATACCCTACAAATATCAGTCAGAAACATTTTAATTTTTTCAATTACAAGATTAAGGAACACACTCAGACTTGAAATTCTTTTGTGGCTTCCTGTTTTATTTTTTTTTTTTGAACAACAAATTTTATTTTTTTTTATTTTTTTTTTTTTAATTTTTTTTATTGGTTGTTCAAAACATTATAAAGCTCTTCACATATCATATTTCATACATTAGATTCAAGTTGGTTATGAACTCCCAATTTTACCCCAAATACAGATTGCAGAATCACATCGGTTACACATCCACATTTTTACATAATGCCCTATTAGTAACTGTTGTATTCTGCTACCTTTCCTATCCTCTACCATCCCCCCTCCCTCCCCTCCCATCTTCTCTCTCTACCCCATCCACTGTAATTCATATCTCTCCTTGTTTATTTTCCCATTCCCCTCACAGCCTCTTATATGTAATTTTGTATAACAATGAGGGTCTCCCTCCATTACCATGCAATTTCCCTTTTCTCTCCCTTTCCATCCCACCTCATGTATCTGTTTAATGTTAATCTTTTCTTCCTGCTCTTCCTCCCTGCTCTGTTCTTAGTTGCTCTCATTATATCAAAGAAGACATTTGGTATTTGTTTTTTAGGGATTGGCTAGCTTCACTAAGCATAATCTGCTCTAGTGCCATCCATTTCCCTGCAAATTCTATGATTTTGTCATTTTTTAGTGCTGCGTAATACTCCATGGTGTATAAATGCCACATTTTTTTTATCCATTCATCTATTGAAGGGCATCTGGGTTGGTTCCACAGTCTAGCAATTGTGAATTGTGCTGCTATGAACATCGATGTAGCAGTATCCCTGTAGTACGCTCTTTTAAGGTCTTCAGGGAAAAGTCCAAGAAGGGCAATAGCTGGGTCAAATGGTGGTTCCATTCCCAGCTTTCCCAGGAGTCTCCATACTGTTTTCCAGATTGGCCGCACCAGTTTGCAGTCCCACCAGCAATGTACAAGAGTACCCTTTTCCCCACATCCTCTCCAGCACTTGTTGTTGTTTGACTTCATAATGGCTGCCAATCTTACAGGAGTGAGATGGTATCTTAGGGTGGTTTTGATTTGCATTTCTCTGACTGCTAGAGATGGTGAGCATTTTTTCATGTACTTGTTGATTGATTGTATGTCCTCCTCTGAGAAGTGTCTGTTCAGGTCTTTGGCCCATTTGTTGATTGGGTTATTTGTTTTCTTATTGTTTAATTTTTTGAGTTCTTTGTATACTCTGGATATTAGGGCTCTATCTGAAGTGTGAGGAGTAAAAATTTGTTCCCATGATGTAGGCTCCCTATTTACCTCTTTTATTGTTTCTCTTGCTGAGAGAAAACTTTTCAGTTTAAGTAAGTCCCATTTGTTGATTTTTGTTATCAACTTTTGTGCTATGGGTGTCCTATTAAGGAATTTGGAGCCCGACCCTACAATATGTAGATCGGAGCCAACTTTTTCTTCTATCAGACGCAGAGTCTCTGATTTGATATCTAGCTCCTTGATCCACTTTGAGTTAACTTTTGTGCATGGCGAGAGGAGGGGATTCAGTTTCATTTTGTTGCATATGGATTTCCAGTTTTCCCAGCACCATTTGTTGAAGATGCTATCCTCCCTCCATTGCATGCTTTTAGCTCCTTTATCAAATATAAGATAGTTGTAGCTTTGTGGATTAGTCTCTGTGTCCTCTATTCTGTACCATTGGTCCACCCTCCTGTTTTGGTACCAGTACCATGCTGTTTTTGTTACTATTGCTCTGTAGTATAGTTTTAAGTCTGGTATCGCTATACCGCCTGATTCACACTTCCTGCTTAGAATTGCTTTTGCTATTCTGGGTCTTTTATTTTTCCATATGAATTTCATGATTGCTTTATCCATTTCTACAAGAAATGCCGTTGGGATTTTGATTGGCATTGCATTAAACCTATAGAGAACTTTTGGTAATATCGCCATTTTGATGATGTTAGTTCTGCCTATCCATGAACAGGGTATATTTTTCCATCTTCTAAGATCTTCTTCTACTTCTCTTTTTAGGGTTTTGTAGTTTTCATTATATAAATCTTTCACCTCTCTTGTTAGGTTGATTCCCAAGTATTTTATTTTTTTTGAGGATATTGTGAATGGAGTGTTTTTCCTCATTTCCGTTTCAGAAGTTTTGTCGCTGATATACAGAAATGCCTTTGATTTATGCGTGTTGATTTTATATCCTGCCACTTTGCTGAATTCATTTATTAGTTCTAGTAGTTTTTTTGTAGACCCTTTTGGGTCTTCTAGGTATAGAATCATGTCATCTGCAAATAGTGATAATTTAAGTTCTTCCTTTCCTATTTTTATGCCTTTAATTTCTTTCGTCTGTCTAATTGCTCTGGCCAGTGTTTCAAGAACTATATTGAATAGAAGTGGTGATAGAGGGCATCCCTGTCTTGTTCCAGATTTTAGGGGGAATGCCTTCAATTTTTCTCCATTGAGAATGATGCTAGCCTGAGGCTTAGCATAGATAGCTTTTACAATGTCGAGGTAAGTTCCTGTTATCCCTAGTTTTTCTAATGTTTTGAACATAAAGGGATGCTGTACTTTGTCGAATGCTTTTTCTGCGTCTATTGAGATGATCATATGGTTCTTATTTTTAAGTCTATTGATGTGGTGAATAACATTTATTGATTTCCGTATATTGAACCATCCTTGCATCCCAGGGATGAATCCTACTTGATCATGGTGCACAATTTTTTTGATGTGCCTTTGTATCCGGTTCGCCAGAATTTTATTGAGGATTTTTGCATCTATGTTCATCAGAGATATTGGTCTGTAGTTTTCTTTCTTTGAGGTGTCTTTGTCTGGTTTCGGAATCAGGGTGATGTTGGCCTCATAGAATGAATTTGGCAGAGCTCCTTCTTTTTTTATTTCCTGAAATAACTTGAAAAGTATTGGTATTAATTCTTCCTTAAAGGTTTTGTAAAACTCCGCTGTATACCCATCCGGTCCTGGGCTTTTCTTGGTTGGAAGTCTTTTGATTGCTTCTTCTATTTCATCTATTGTTATTGGTCTGTTTAAGTTGTGAGTATCCTCCTGACTCAGTCTGGGCAAATCATATGACTTAAGGAATTTATCAATGTCTTCACTATCTTCTATTTTATTGGAATATAGGTTTTCAAAATAATTTCTAATTGTCTTCTGTATTTCTGTAGTGTCTGTTGTGATAAAATAAAACTCTTCCCACTTGATTTCCTAATTCCCTTTGTACCTCCCTCCTTCCAATCCCTCACATATTCCAAGGACTCTGGGTTTCTGTCCCTTGGACCGGAAATGTGCTTTTCTCAGCTGCCCCATTTATTCTCAAACCCCCAGGTCTTAGACTTTGTGTCAGCTGGTTCTAGAAGATCTAATCCAGCTGCATTAATCCATTGTTCCCTGTCCCCACTCCACTCCCATCAGAATACCTGCCTTCAATACCTTCAATACCTCAATACTTCAATACCTGTGTCCTCCCTGGTGTCTCCATTGTGCTCTATGAGCTCCAGGAGTGCAGGGGAACCCATGATCTCCACACCCAGGGAAGGCTGCCCAAAGGAGGCATCAGTACGTTCTGCACGATTGCATAGATTATTAATAAACCTGAAAACCTGTTTCTAAAGAGATATGGAGTGAATTTGTTTTGTATGTGTCTGTGTGCATGTGTGTTTGGGAAGAGTGAAATCAAAATCTTAAATTTTTGTTAATTGATGAGTGAGACACTATTTATGATGACTTGAAATTTATTCAATTTTCCAAAGATTCTACAATGTCTATATGTTTTGAATAAGAAAAGTGATATTTTTTAAAAAGATACCAATTTTAAGAAAATATTTTCAGAAGACAGGGGTGACCTGGCTGATCTCCGGAGGTCCTTGGTAAACACTCTCGTTCCTGAGAATTTCATCTCAAGCAGATGTAATGAGCACATCCTTGATTTTGGCCAATCTATTGATTTTAATTTGCTCAGGAGTGGATTCGCTTCCCCAAGGCCTGGCTTCTTCCCCCCACATTTTCTTCTTAGTAGGGTGAAGAGTGCTGGTGTCCTCCTGCCTCTTTCTCATTTGGGCATTTTCTTATCTCTTGCAGTAATTGAAGAAAGTTAACCTGGGATCAGAGGACATAAAGGAGATAACGCCTTGAGCTTAATTCAACCTGCATTTTAACAAGCTGTCTTCTGGTTTCACAGGCTGCACCCCACTGAGGCGATTACAGAAGCCTGCTTCCCTGCCTTGCCTCCTCCCTGCTGAGCCTCTCATCTCTCTACCTGCAGGAGCTGTCCTGCCCCAATTCCCTGGGCAGACAGGTGGTGGGACACTGCATCCCCTCCCCAAGGACCAACATGCCTGACACCCATGGCCCGGACTCCCTCTCTAGGTCAGCAGTGAGCCTGAAATGTGCTCTAGGGCCCCGAGCAGTTTTGCTTTCCATTTTCATCCATGAGCACTTACCCCACCTTAATGAGGAAGGAATGTGTTTGAAGTTCTCTGCAAGCTAGCTCAGGCTACTTCACGTGAATGCTTCTTCCTGGAATATGCAAAAATTCTCCCTGGCCTTGCCCGAATTAATGTTCTATTTTTCTTTCTCTGATCACCCGCAAAGCCAGCCCCTAGGAAGCTTCCTGGGCACTCTTTTCTGTGCCCTCATTGGTCTTTTTATATGTCCAACTAAATTTAGTAACTGACTTTGTTCTGAACCAGCCAGAGAGGGCAGCTGGCCTTCTTGCAGTCCATGCTAGCATTTGCACCTACAAACCAGCCAGCAACTACTAGAGAAAGAGCTGGCACCCCTGGAACTGCACAAGATTGTTCTTCAGTGTCCAGCTCCTCTGTCATCCCCCCCTCCCCATCTCTACTCCCAAACTTTATGCCTCTTTTCAATATCTAAGACATTCCATTTTTCAGCATAGACCTTGACCCATCAGATGTAGGGGTTCCTTTGGACTTGATGGCATTGATTCTGAACTAGATATTTGGTGACATTTGATTTCTAAGTTAGAATTATGCCCTAGGTGATATATGCTCTCTGGGTTATGTCTGTTTATATTTCTGACTTCCCCAGAGTATTGAGTTCCCTGAGCACAAACACCTGTCCACTTTTTGTTTGTATGACCTGTGCTTGGAAGCATACTCTGCAGCTGATCACAGAGTAGAGAATATTTGACCATATTAAGTAGCAAAAGGGAGTTCAAAGTTCCTAAGTGGTCCTTCCTACAAACCAGAGACAGGCAGGCCCTGAGTCTCAGGGTGGCTCCTTGAGTTCTGCCTTTCCTGAAGAGAGAGATCATTGGCTTCATTGCTGTGACTATGTAGAGAATGGGCTCCTTTCCCATCTTTCAGGTCCTATGCCTGATCTCATAGAAGTAGACCATTCCCATCATCTTGTGTGTGTGTGTCTGTCTGTCTGTCTGTCTGTGTAAAGGGTCCCACCTGACCACCCAACCCCAGTTTTCTTGCCTAGATTCTGGTTATCAGTGTTCATACCTTAATCTTTACCCACCCCTTGGCTCTCTAAATGCCCAAGGTCAACTGTTTCCTCTGGAGCTAAAGTCTGTCATGTAGTAAGATTTTTTTAAAAAATTCTCATCATCTATATAGCAAAATTATTTCCAGTGTTAATCTTCATAATAATAATGGTGAGAAATAAAAGCAGTGAAATAAAAATTCAAAGAAACTCTTGTACTGAATTTCAATTCTTTGTGAATGTTTGAAGACCAGCATAAATGGCTTCATTATTTTAAAATTTAAACAAGAATGCCAATGGAAGCAACTCAAGTTCTATTTGTTTATCCTCACACCTTCAAATTCTAATCTCCCATTTAAATACAAACACCTGGAGAGCCACAAAGGCAGAAAACATCCACTGCACCAGAAATGGGCTCAAGTGATTCCACATTTATTCTGGACGTAACCACAAACAGCTTGGTCTATGTGCCAGGGGCCAAATGTATAATTGATATTTCTCTAAATTAATATTGATGTTGTTAAATGTAATGTTTACTAAAAATTAAGTAAGAAAACCCAACAATAACTAAAGCAATTGCTTATAATTTAGATCACAAAAATAGTTCAGAGAGGAGAGAAAATTTTATTATGGAAATTGTTTAGAATTGGTGGAGCATGGGGGTAATATAGTTACGGGCTGAATTATGTCTCCCGCCCCCAATTCATCTGTTGAAGCCCTAACTCACTGTTCCTTGGAATGTGACTTTATTTGGGGATAGAAACTTTTAAAAGTTATTTAAGTAAAAATGAGGTCATTAACATGACTCCTAATCCAATCATTGTAGGGAAAGAAAATTTGGACCCAAAGAGAGATGCCAGGGATGTATGTGTGACCACAGAAGCAAGATCACAACAAAGACACGGTGAACTACAAGTCAAGGAGAAAGGCCATAAAGGAAAACAACTGTGCAGATATCTTGGCATTGAATTTCTAACTTCCAGAACCATGAGAAAAATTAATTTCTCTTCCTGAAGCCACTCAGACTATGGTATTTGTTATGGAAGTCCAAGAAAACTCATACAAATATAAAGCAGACTGATTTTCAGAAAGTCACAATGTTCTTTTTAATTCTCCACAGACAGCACAGCGTGGGCTGGACGCTGCCTGTTGCTCCTCCCATGGGCTCCTTCTGATCCCTCCTGATATGATTGAAAATCTGCCCTCTGCAGGAGTGTGCAGGCAGGATCTGATGGTTCTTGTGCCCCATAATGCCAGCTGCCTTGCTACAAGGGCATCATGATTCCCTGATAAATCCTGAAAGATGACTGACACATCTGGACACTCCATAGGAGAAATCCACCCCAGTCACACAGACAAAAACCATGACTCAGGGGGTACCCAGGCAGGGGTTGCAGTGACAGAAGAGGCTGTAACATGAGAAAAGCCCATTACAGGAACCCAGAGCTACAGGCATACACTTTATACAGCTGCTGCCACACAGGAGGTCACAAAAACAAAGGAAGAACTGCCCACACAGATGTTCCATATCCAGAGCTGCTTACATTGCAGAGGCAATGTCCCCACTTCAAACAAGATTCACCCAGGGATTTCTCTTAGACCTTATCCTCAGACACAGGCCATGACACCAGGGGATCTTTAGATACTGATGACTATTTCAGGAAATACACTCTGTCCTGGTGATCAAAGAGGCCCAGAAATGATTCACTAAAGATGCCCTACAGAGATGATGCCCAAAGCTCAGGGCAAGGACATCCCAAGGTCAAAGAAAGGAACAGGGAGGCCCACATAGCAGGTTTCAACAAATTGCATCCTTATGACCCCTTAGTACCCAGATCTTTATCTGCTCAGACATGAACACTCTGCCCTCCCTGTGGACACAACTTTTGGGTCTGTTTGAGAATGTTGTTCCCTGGGCATATGTTCTAACCAGAAGGCCACTGTCCCAGAGTGTGGAGCTGAAGCCAAGATTTCCTATGAATGCAAGTTTACAGAGTACAGATAGGCCCAGGAATGCAGCCAGGGTTGAAAGACCAGAGATTTTTCTTTTTTTTTTTTTTTTTCTTTCTTTTTTTCCCTCCCTGCAGCCTCCAAATCTATTCTTTGCTTCCTTTCCTCAGCAAGTTAGCACCTCTGTGAAACTGAATAGGGATTAAGAGTCTTAAGACCTAAGTTAAGACTCATGGGTGAGAAAGGCAAAAGACAAAGAGGTAAAGGCATTTTGTTCAGGAGGTGCTAATTGGACTGCAGGAAGACTCAGGCTCCCTCTATGACTGTCCCTCATGCTTCCCAGTGACAGAGCCTTCCATATCCTCAATCACCTGTTCTCTCTCTACCTCCTCCCAACTCAGGCATCCCTCTCTTACTCTGGCATTCACTCTCACTTTTCAGTGAGTGCTGCAGTGGTAATAATTTCATTTGCAGTCTGGGTCATTATGCTTCCCCTGGGGCTCCCACTGCTGAGCTCAGCTGGTTCTGGCTGGGAGTTACTTGGGAGAGGCAAACACCCCAAAGGGAACTCAGACAGCTTTCAATTATAGATCAATAGAAATCTCCCTGCTGAGTTCTCCTCCAGAACATCTGTGGGCAAGTGCAGCAGGGCCAGAGAACAAGTTTGGGGATCAGTAAGTGCTACACATTGGGCATATCTCTGACACCCCATCTACATCTAGTATGGCCCACTTGCATCAGCATATAAAGGGTGGGGTGAAAGAGGAAACATTTACCTCTATGCAGAAAGGGGTTTTGTCACTGACTTTAGGTTTATAATTGCCTGAACATCACAGTCATCAAAAGCAGACCAACTTTTAGTGCAGAGGCTTTAAATTTCCTACAGACAATGCACCCTCTATATTACACATACCCAGGGTAGCCTTCCTGATTGTTCTGCCCTTTGTATGCTGCTATCCGTCTAAGCATCAGTGACCTTGCACACTGGTAAACATAGCCAATCACTGTTTAAGGGTCAGACCCATCAGATTGGCACATCCTCTTCTTAAGATATAGACTATAGGAAAACTGCAGAAAGAGACAAGTCCCTTGATGAAAGGTGGAGCCGACAGCTCCTCTTCCCTTCAGTCCTCTAAAAATTCTGTAGAAGAACCAAAAAACAAATTAGGGCCAACAGAGATACCTGGTGGAACTGGAGTTCTTGCCATGAGAGAAAATGTGGTTTCTCAGTTAATACAGTGATTTTTCAAACTATGGCAAACGTTCATTTGTTTACATCTAAACAACTTCATAAGACTTTTTTCCATCAGGATCAATAAAGGATTCTGCTATATGAATACCTGGGGCTTTACATTCCTCCTCAGTGAGTCAGGTGCTTGGCAAAAGCAAAAACAAATATAAAAACGAAGGATTAGAGAAGGTCAAAAGGATTCTGAAAGAAAAGCAAGGAGACCCAGTTTCTAATCCCAGCTTCCCAGCTCACTAACTGGATAACCATGTGTATTCGTCAGCTTGGCTTGCTATAACAAAATCACACAGAATGGGAGGCTTAAACAAGAGTTTAAATTTATCTTCCTATAGTTCTAGATTTTTAAAAAACAGATCAAAGTCCAGTAGGGTTGGTTCCTGGTGAGGACTCTCTTGCTGACTTGTAGACAGTCAGCTTCTTGCTGTGTCCTCTCATAGTTAAGGGAGAGAGAAAAAGGAAGAGAAAACAAGAAAGCATATTTTTTCCATGTCTCTTCTTCTAAGGACATTAATTCAATCCAGGCAGGGCTCCAGCCTGGATAACTAGGCCTTAACCCTAATTACCTACTTACAGTTCCCATTTACAAAATTGCCACACCAAAGACTTTAAATATGAATTTGGGGATTTCACAACATTCAGTCAATAACACTATGGAAATCATCTTCATGTCTTCAAGCTTCAAAGAAATAAGGACACCAATACTTGCCTTACTTTTCTTTTTTTATCACCGAAAAAGTAAGAAAATAATCAAAAGAAATGTAGTTTAAAATGAGGACAGTATAATTCTAATTAAAGAAATTATTATCATCATTATTATGCCAGCTTCAGAATATTAAGGTTAGAGTACTTGGAGGAACAAAACTTCAAAGATTTCTGAGTCCAATCTCCATAACGTAGCCTGGGAGAAAACTGAGCCTAGGAATGTAGCATCAGGAACATGCACTTGGGAGTCAGCAATTCGAATCATGATCTATTAAGTTGTGCAGGATTGTGATACTACACTTAGCCTCAGTTGCCTATGCTCTGGTTTCAATAGGGATAATTTTGCCCACAGGTCCCTGTGCTAAGGTTCCAGGGGTGGCACTATTAGAGATGGTGGAACCTTTAGAAAGCATGTCCTAATAGTTGGGCCCTAAGGTCACTGTTGGGTATGCCCTTGAAAGGTGAGACTCTAGCTTCTCAGACGTTTTTCTGTCTGTCCTGGCTGAGATGTGAGCAGCCACTAGGACATATGCTCCTTCCATGACATGGCAGAGGCCCAAATACATGGGATTCCTGATCTTGAACTTAAAACCACAGAACTATGAGCCCACATCTCTTTATTTTATAAGTAGTCTACCTCAGGTATTTCAGTGTAGTAACATGAAACTGACTAGTATACCTTAGTGGTATTAAAAAATAGTTTCTTTATAAAGGTATAAAATTAAAGTGGTTATATTCTTGGTTATAGTACACTGACTTTCTTGTCCATTTAGTTTTGATGAGACTGTTCCCAGACCCATGCACAGGAGATGGTCAGAAATACCAAGCTTAAACCAATCACTGCTCTGCATCTCTTTGGTCATAATGATTAGATCTAGTATGTACACATACCCTAACTTGAGCCAATGAATAGCAGGACCAAAACCTTCAGTAATAGAGATCTTCCCTTCTTTCTGACACAATTACATATTGGTATCCAAAGGGGACTGATTCTAGGATCCCCTTCCCCGATATCAAGTCTAACGATGCTCAAGTTACCTATATAAAATGGTGAAGAATTTGCTTATAGCCAATGCACATCTTCCTGTATACAATTGGCTTCCAGTACCTGCAGACTCCACATCAACTGATTGAACCAACTGCAGATTAAATATATTTGAAAACAAATAAGAAACCCAGAATAGACAAAGCAACCCTTAGCAAGAAAAGGAAAGCAGGAAGCATCACAATACCAGATCTTAAACTATACTACAGAGCTATAGTAACAAAAACAGCATGGTATTGGCACCAAAACAGACATGTAGACCAATAGTACAGAACAGAAGACACAGAGACAAACCTTCATAAACACAGTCATCTCATACTAGATAAAGGTGCCAAAAATATACAGTGGAGAAAAGATATTTAAATGGTGCTTGGAAAACCAGAAATCCATATGTACCAAAATGAAATAAAACCCCTATCTCTCACCCTGCACAAAACTCAACTCAAAGTGGATCAAGGACCTAAGAATTATACCAGAGACCCTGCACCTAATAGAAGAAAAAGTAGGCCCATGTCAGCTTAGGAAGTGACTTCCTTAACAAGACTCCTAAACTGCAAGAAATAAAATCAAGAACCAATAAATGGGATGAATTTAACTAAAAATCATCTTCTTAGCAAAGAAAACAATCCATGAGGTGAAGAGAGAGCCTACAGAATGGGAGAAAATCTTTACCACATGAATCTCAGATATAGCATTAATCTCCAGGATATACAAAGAACCCAAAAACCTCAATACACATACACACACAAAACAAATAACCCAATTAATAAATAGGCTAAAGAACTATACAGAAGAAGAAATACAATCAATCAAGAAATATATGAAAATATGTTCAACATCTCTAGCAACTAGAGAAATGCAAATTAAAACCACACTGTGATTTCATCTCACTCCAATCAGAATGGCAATTATCAAATATAAACAACAATAAATGTTGGTGAGGATATGGGAAAAGAGTACACTCATACATTGTTGGCAGGACTGCAAATTTGTACAACCACTATGGAAAGCAGTATGGAGATTCCTCAAGAAAACTTGGAATAGAACCACCATTTGACCCAGTTATCCCACTCCTTGGTTTCTACCCAAAGAACTTAAAATCAGCACAATATAGTGATGAACCACATCAATGTTTATAGCAGCTCAATTCACAATATCTAAACTATGAAACTAACCTAGGTGCCTTTCAATAGATTAATGGATATAAACCACGTGGTATATATACACAATGTAATATTACTCATCCATAACAAAGAATGAAATTATGTCATTTGCCAGGAAATGGATGGAGTGAGAGAATATGTTACTAAATGAAATAAGCCAATCCCAAGAAACCAAAGGCTGAATATTTTCTTGATACTCAAATGCTAATTCACAATGGGGCGTGCAGCTGTGGAAGAATAGAGTTACTTTGGATTTGGCAGAGGGGAGTGAAGGGAGGGGAGGGGCATTAGGGATAGGAAGGATAGTAGAATGAATTAGACATTATTACTGAATGTACATATATGATTACATGACCAATGCGATTCTACATCATGTACAACAGAAGAATGGGAAGTTATACTCCATTTATGAATGGATTCTACTGCCATGTATAACTAATTAGAACAAATAAAAAAAAGAAAACAAAATTGTGTTTTCACTGAACATATACAAAAGGTTTTTCTTGTCATTATTCCTGAAACAATACAGCATAACAACTATTTACATAGTATTTACATTATATTAAGTTGTTGAGAGCCACAGCCAAAGGGGCCCCAGCAAACTTCCAGCTGCCAGCAAACTTCCAGCTGCTGGCTGATGATTGGCTCACAGCGGCCCCAGCAACATCTAGCTGATTGGCTCCTCGGCCCCAGCAACATCTAGCTGATTGGCTCCTCTGCGGTGATGCTCATTGGGCTGTTTCCCTGCCCTTTCAGACCACGGAGCTGCTCATTGGGGGACTTTTTTGGCTCCGCCCACGTGACCCAGCCAATCGGCCTCAAGAGCAGGAGGATTGTGGGAGGTGGAGAGAAGCTTGTGTGGGAGAGAGAGGCTTGGGGAAAGCTGGTGGTGGCAGTTGAGGCTCTGAGGGTTTTTCCTGAGAGACTATTTTGTTTGTCGTGTGTGGTTCTAAAAATAAAGTTAGTTTCTTTTGACAAGTGGCTCCTGATTGTGCCCAGCCAGACTGCGGCATTTGGTGGCTCGCACGGGGAGCTACTGAGGGTAAGTGAAACTGCTCGCCCCTGAGGGCAGGGCGAGAGGATGGGTAGCCATTTTAAGATTCCTCTTTTATTTTGCTTCACTTTTGTTTTAAGTTGCCTGTCCCTGGAGATGAGTGAGACGGAAGAAAAACCGCTCACATCTGAGGAAAAACTATTTACATCTGAGGAACAGATAGGGAGAAAGGACGGATGCCCATGTCAGGAGGATAGAAAGGCTATAATGACTTTTTGTTGTTCCCTTTTTATTTCATTCTGTCTCGGTTTTGTTTGGCGTCATCTTGTTGGGTTGTATTATAGTAGAAATATGGGATCAGAAATTAGTAAAAAACAAACTGAAAGAGTGTTAAGTAAATTGTTAGAGGAAGGAGGCATCCCAGTAAAATCAAGAGCAGTCAGGGCATACGTTGATACAATACAAAAATGTAGCCCATGGCTTTTTAAGGAGGAGTTGTTGAATATATCACAATGGAACCATCATGGTGAAGATTTAAAAAGAATAGAAAAGAAAAGCCCAGGGACTCTGCCAGTTGGCACATTGCCATTGTGGACATTCGTATCTTGTTTGCTTAGTCCAAAGCCTTCAGTTCAGACAATGGTAGAGGAAGGAGAAGACATAATGATTCAAGTAAAAGAGAAGGTCTCTCAAGTTAGTCAGACAGAGGAAAAGATTCAAGTAAAAGAGAAGGCCTCTCAAGCTAGTCAGACAGAGAAAGAAAGTGTAAAACAGAAAAAGCCATCAGGGGGAAAGTTGCAACAGGAGACTGCTACTAACACCTTTCTATCACCAGAGGGTGTAAGTGTCCAACCAACAGCACCACCTCTACAGGAGACTGCTACTAACACCTTTCTATCACCAGAGGGCGTAAGTGTCCAACCAACAGCGCCACCTCCATATGCTGGGAGGCCCCCAACCCCCGCAGTTGATAGTTGGGATCCTGAGACAAGGTCTCAAATATTAACATGCCCTGTATTTGAGGCAGGAGAGCAGCGATTTTACCAAGTTTTAAATTTCAAAACAGTGAAGCAGCTAAAAGAGGCTGTAACAACCTATGGTCCTCAAGCACCCTTCACTGTAAGCTTGGTCGAATCCATTAACAACTTGAACATGACGCCAGCAGATTGGGCTAATATGTGTAAAGCTGTGCTAAATGGAGGACAATACCTGTTATGGAAGGTTGCCAATGAGGAATTTTGCAAGGAGACGGCTAGGCGAAATGCAGCAGCTGGTTATCCTCAGAGAAATCTAGATATGTTGTTAGGAAAGGGACCTTATGAGGATCAGCAGCAACAAATTGCATATGATCCTGGCGTATACGCACAAATTGCTGCAGATGCAATTAAGGCATGGAAGACTTTACAAGGACATGGAGGTTTACAAGGTCAATTATCTAAGGTAATACAAGGAGCTAATGAACCTTATGCTGAATTTGTAGATAGGCTTATTCAAACAGCTACCAGAGTTTTTGGGAATACAGAACAAGCAATGCCATTACTAAAACACCTGGCTTATGAGCAAGCGAATCGTTGGTGCAGAGATATCATTAGACCATGGAAACATGAAGATTTAAACACATATATTAAATTATGTAGAGACATTAATGAACAAGAGCAAGTCGTGGCAGCTGCAGTAAAACAGGCTTTAGATGCCAGAGACATTAATGAACAAGGGCAAATTGTGGCAGCTGCAGTAAAACAGGCTTTAGATGCCAGGCCAAGAACATGCTACAATTGTGAACAAACAGGACATTTTAAAAGGAATTGCCCCATTGGAGGAGGGTTTAACAAAACTAGGTATCAAAGGAGTAGAATACCAGGTATTTGCCCACGATGCCGTAGAGGGAGACATTGGGCTAATGAATGCCGTTCTCAAACCACCATAGAGGGTACTCCATTATCAAAAAACGAACAAGAACCAGGTGTTTATCCACGATATCGTGGAGAAAGGCATCAGGCTCCATTGCCAAAAAATGGACAGGGGGGCCCAATGCTCCGGGGCCCAACACCACAAATATACGGAGCACTGGAGGAACCCAGCAACCCCATCAGGGTAGTGCCCAGGACACATTGTCCATCAGATCCCTCATCAGACAAACCAGAGGGAGCGCAGGGTTGGACATCTGCGCCTCCGCCAGAGCAGTACTAACTCCAGAGATGGGAGTTCAAATCATTCCCACAGGGGTGAAAGGACCTCTTCCCAAAGGAACAGTAGGCTTATTATTGGGACGCAGCTCTTCTACTCTAAAAGGACTTATGATAAGTCCTGGGGTAATTGATCCCGATTATGAAGGTGAAATAAAAATTATAGCCAGTTCTCCAAAGGGTATATCAGTAATTTCACCAGGAGATAGAATAGCACAGTTACTAATAATACCCAGCCTACATGATAAATTTTCCAGTCGTACTGTAGAAAGAGGTTCCAAGGGATTAGGCTCCACAGGTGTAGATTGGGCTATGCTTTCTTTAAATTTAGATTCTCGCCCCATGCTAAAACTAAATATTCAAGGACATGAATTTAATGGGCTACTGGATACAGGTGCAGACCTTAGCATCATCTCTCGTCAAGAATGGCCAAAACATTGGCCATTACAACAAGCCACTCAAACGCTTCGAGGCCTAGGAGTGGCGACTAATCCCCATAGAAGTGCAATGGTATTAGATTGGAAGGATCCTGAAGGATGTGAAGGAACTATACAGCCATATGTATTGGATCATCTTCCTATAAATTTATGGGGACGAGATGTCCTAGATCAATTAGGTTTGACATTAACAAATAACATCAACCAAAATGCACGCACTATTATGACTAGACAAGGTTTTAGGAAAGGAAAAAGATTAGAAAAACAAGAACAAGGTATAGCAGCACCAATACAAATAGATCAAGGAACAGACAGACATGGGTTGGATTTTCAGAAAGGGCCACTGAGACAATAAAAATTACTTGGAAATCAAAAAGACCAGTATGGGTTCCTCAGTGGTCCCTGACTAAAGAAAAGATACAAGCAGCCCATGACCTGGTCAAACAACAATTAGCAGAAGGACATATACAACCTTCTGTATCTCCCCATAATACTCCCATTTTTGTCATCAAAAAGAAATCTGGTAAATGGAGATTATTGCAAGATTTAAGAGCCATTAATAATGAGATGGTTATTATGGGACCTGCTCAATCAGGGATTCCTCAGTTGTCTGCTTTGCCAAAAACCTGGTATGTTTTAGTTATAGATATTAAAGATTGTTTTTTTTCAATTCCAATTCATCCTGAGGATAGTCCACGTTTTGCATTTACTATCCCTGCACTGAATCATGAAGGTCCTGATCAGAGATATGAATGGAAAGTACTCCCTCAAGGGATGTCTAACAGCCCAACTATGTGTCAAATTTATGTTAACAAAGTAATCCAGCCACTTAGAAATCAAAATCCTGAACTACAAATATTTCACTATATGGATGATGTATTATTAGCACACAAAGATAAAAACACATTGCTAGAATGTTATGCCACACTTACAAACTTATTAAAAAATTATAATCTAGAGATAGCAATAGATAAAGTACAATTAAATTTTCCAATTAATTATTTAGGAGTTCTATTATCCTCAACCATGGTCCGTCCACCAAAAATTCAAATACGAGTAGATCAACTCAAATCACTTAATGACTTTCAAAAGTTATTAGGAGACATAAATTGGATAAGGCCTTATTTAGGTATACCAACAGGAGAGTTGGGACCTTTATTTGATATCCTAAAAGGTCCATCAGATCCAAATTCACCCCGAATGTTAATGCCTGAAGCAAGAAAGGCATTAAAAATCATTGAAACATATATGGAAAATATGCATTTGGATAGAATTGATATAAGTTTGCCTTTATTATTTATTGTACTACCAACAAAAAATATTCCTACAGGAGTATTTTGGCAAGAAGGTCCATTATTATGGATACATTTATCTTATTCTCCTAACACTATTCTTACTAGGTATCCTGAGGCTGTAGGACAATTAATACTCAAAGGAATAAAAGCAGCAAAGGGAGTGTTTGGAATTTCTCCCAATAAAATTATTACTCCATATACTATGAATCAAATTGATGAGTTAGCTAATGAGTTAAATACTTGGGCAATAATCATGTGCAAATCTAATGTTTCATTTGATAACCACTTACCATCTAATCCTTTATTGTCTTTTTGGTCATTGCATCCTGTAATTTTTCCAAAAATGACAAGAAAAACACCTATCATGAATGCTCCAAATATATTCACTGATGGGTCAAATAATGGTACAGCAGCAGTAGTTACCCCTGATCAAACTTTTACATTTTTAGTACCCAAACAATCAGCTCAAAAGGTAGAGCTTAATGCAGTTTTACAAGCTTTTGTGATGTTTAAAGATTCTGTATTTAATTTATTTTCTGATAGTCAGTATGTACTTAATGCTATAGTATCTCTTGAAGATGCTGGTAGGATTTCCCCTTCTTCTACTGTTTTCTCTTTGCTTTCCACTATACAAAGTCTAATCTGGGACAGAAAAGATCCATTCTTTATAGGACATATCAGGGCACATACAGGATTGCCTGGAGCCCTTAGTTTGGGCAATGATTTAGCAGATAAAACTACACATGACATACATATTTTCTCTACACTAGAAGAAGCTACAAATTTTCATAAAAAGTTCCATGTCAATGCTAATACTTTACAAAAGCGTTTTAAAATAACTAAGGAACAAGCTAGACAAATAATAAAACAATGTCAAAATTGTGTGACCTTTTTACCACAAGTTAATCTTGGAGTCAATCCTAGAGGATTGATACCTAACCATATTTGGCAGATGGACGTCACACACTTGCCAGAATTTGGAAAATTAAAATATTTGCATGTTACAGTTGATACTTCTTCTGGATTTTTGATGGGCTCCCTTCATGCCGGAGAAAAAACTAAAGATGTTATAGCTCATTGCTTACAAAATTTTGCCACTGTGGGTGTTCCAAAACAGTTAAAAACAGATAATGCCCCTGGTTATACTTCTACCTCTTTTAAACAATTTTGCTCAACATTTGGCATTACTCATATAACAGGAATCCCATACAATCCACAGGGACAAGGCATAGTTGAAAGAGCTCATCAAACTATTAAAATGTACTTATTAAAGCAAAAAGAAGGAATTGGGAAGGGGTATATATTCCCCAAAGATAAACTTAAAATAACCCTTTTTACTCTAAACTTTTTAAATTTGGATTCATCAGGACTTAGTGCTGCGGAAAGGCATATGTGTCCAAAAAATGTACATAAGCCCAAGGTACTTTGGAAGGATATTCTAACAGGACAATGGAAAGGTCCTGACCCAGTAATTGTCTGGAGTCGAGGGTCTGTTTGTGTGTTTCCACAGGGAGAACAGCAGCCGATTTGGATTCCAGAGAGATTAACCAAGGTCCTGACCCAGTGATTGTCTGGAGTCGGGGGTCTGTTTATGTGTTTCCACAGGGAGAACAGCAGCCGATTTGGATTCCAGAAAGATTAACTAAAGCGATTTCTACAGACCAAAAAGAAGATGATTTGGCTCAAATCCATAACAACTGATATCCAAAACTCCAGTTTGGCTATTCTTACATCTGCAACAGAACCAGGATGCTTTTTTCAATATCTATTTTATTATTGCCCTTTGCCATATCATGAAGTTCTATTTTGTTTTTTGAGCTCATACAGACCTAGGTTAATGTTTTGCTGATCAGTTCTATTTTTTGACTATAGAGTTTTTAAGCATTGCAATGGAGATTTCACCTGTAAAAAGTTATAAGGCCTTTACTATAATGTTATGTGTTGTATGTATTATATTATGTGTGCACACTTGTGTTTTGTGTTATATGTTTGAATGTACGTATGTCCATATATCATATATGATGAGCGCTCATGATAAAATGGATCCAAATATTTTTTTTTCACGTGATTTATATGGTTTAATTTAAATTGGGTAAACAACTGTTGAGGATTGTTTTAATATGTAAACAAAAAAGAAGGTTAACAGAACTGTTTGTTTACTTTCACCTTTCCTTTTCATTATATTTAATAATTCTCTTAAAGACAATGTAAATTGTTAAGAAAATTGTTTTCTTTTAGTGCCTTCTGGAATGTTACATAATTTTTTCTTTAGCCATTATTGCCAGAATTCCTATCTTCATCCCAGTGCTGGTGAAGTGAAAGATAAAACCAATCTACAGCTTCTACAATAGCCATCACTGAACTGCTTGCAGAACTTGCCTGGACACATTGTGAGCTCACCTGTATGCATTGTGAACTATCTGTTGGTACAGCGAATTGTGGTAGTGCTGGAGTATTTTTGCTGATGGTGTCACCGGTGGTACAATTTAGGAGCCCTCAATTGGCTTAATGTCATGGCATTTTGCATCCTCCTCTACTAGTGATGGTCTAAAATTTGGGGGCCAACAGAGGTGAGGCAAAGAACCTCACCCCCCCACAGGTGCAAAGGCCTATCCACAAGTATGGCTGTATGCTGGACCGGTAGTCAGTGACGGGTATGATCCAATTGCAGTGGTACCAACCTAAGACAGGAGGCTGACGCGTAGAGGTCAGTTCATCCGATGACGGGTAAGGACCATATGTTGAATTGGACTGCCTAACAGGCACGGTCCCTAAGCCACATACTTGTTGTTTAAACAGAGAGGGGGAGATGTTGAGAGCCACAGCCAAAGGGGCCCCAGCAAACTTCCAGCTGCCAGCAAACTTCCAGCTGCTGGCTGATGATTGGCTCACAGCGGCCCCAGCAACATCTAGCTGATTGGCTCCTCGGCCCCAGCAACATCTAGCTGATTGGCTCCTCTGCGGTGATGCTCATTGGGCTGTTTCCCTGCCCTTTCAGACCACGGAGCTGCTCATTGGGGGACTTTTTTGGCTCCGCCCACGTGACCCAGCCAATCGGCCTCAAGAGCAGGAGGATTGTGGGAGGTGGAGAGAAGCTTGTGTGGGAGAGAGAGGCTTGTGGAAAGCCGGTGGTGGCAGTTGAGGCTCTGAGGGTTTTTCCTGAGAGACTATTTTGTTTGTCGTGTGTGGTTCTAAAAATAAAGTTAGTTTCTTTTGACAAGTGGCTCCTGATTGTGCCCAGCCAGACTGCGGCATTAAGTAATGTAAATCAGAGTTGATTTAAAGTATATAGGAGAATGGGCTTAAATTACATCAAATATTACAGCATTGTATATAAGAGATTTAAGCATTCTCACATTTTAGTATCCACAGATTTTGGTATCCTGGAGAAGGAAAGACTCCTGGGATAAATCACCTGTAAATGCAGAGGCACTACCATCTGTACATGACATCATTTCTATTACTTATGCATAATACAATGTAAATGCCATGTAACAATTATTATAATGTATTGTTAAGGGAATAATAACAAGGAAAAAGGTCTTTACATGCTCAGTATAGTATTTCTTTGAAAAATTTTGATCCACAGTTGCTTGAATCTGAGGTTGCAGATCCTAAAGATACAAAACACCAATTGCACTCTGCAAGCTTGACACTGCACAGCTACCATATTGCTACTTTAAAGAACCTGCCTGATATGGAACAATACAAAGAGAAGCAGGCCTGGCAGATAAGGAGGCCAAATGACTTCACTTGGTTTCAGGAATCCAGCCATTCTAAGAGTAGCTCTTCCCTAGTACTTTCAGCTGCATGAACCAAAAAATTGCTTCCTATCTTTCAAAAAAAAAAAAAATAAACAAAGATATTTTAAGTAGAATGAACAATTAACAAAGTAATTGAACTTAGAAGTGGGCTATAAAAAGTGACAACTCTAATATAGAATTGACTGTATTATCAGAATACCATGAAACCATGTGGTACTGGCTGAGAAGTTGTTCATTTATATCATTCAAACATGAATCATATAAGTTACTTCTATCCTGGGACTTGGGCTATGCACCTACAGAGGCTAGAGCATTAAGTGACTGAAAATAAACAAACTTTAAGACACTAGCCTGCTCATAGCCAGTCTTCAATAAAGTTTATTGTTGTGAATCCCCTTAGAGCAGCCATCAGAATGGAAGCCATTAAGGTCAGGCATAAGAACACAGAAGCCTAAGCCTTAGAGAAAAGAAAACCCTAGAGGAAGCTTCATATTCAAGTAGTTGTATGAAGAGAGAAGACTTGAGAGTGGGAGAAACAAGCCTGCGGTTTAATTCACAGTTCCTGATAGGAATCACCCTCTCGATGCCTACTGGGCCCCCAATGTCCCCAAACTTTCCCCTGTACAACCATTTGTTGAAACTGGTCTTTGCCAGACAGGCCTTTTTTCAAATCCCAGTGATGAAATTTGTTTCTTCATCAGTACCACCCCAGCAGGACCTGGAAGACAGGTACACATCATGATGTGATTCACTTTGGACCCAATAAAAACCACCCATCATAAGTGCACAGTTTATTCCCTTGCAGGGTTCTAGTTAGAAGCCCTCTAGGGAATTATGCTGAGGGAACATTCAATATCCCCCATGTGCCACAGACATTTAGATGGAATCACAAATGAATTTGCAATAGAGATATTTGGAGAAAGTATATTATAGCATCCAATAGGAAGAAAAAGGAAAACGGTAAAAAGCAACCTAATTACACGCTCATTCACAGTTGATCTTCAGGACAAACTAGATTAAGTGTTCTGATGCAACAAAAGAGATTTTTCTGAAGGACGTAATTCAATATTGAGACACAATTGACTGACATCCTTCATACTTTTACCTTCTCAAATTTGGTTGCATTAGAAAGCTAACTGTCAGAAAAATCAAGCAGAGATAGTTAGAATTCCAAACTTTGGCCACTTCCTATTGTCCATGTGATTTGGGAGTCTCTTCATTGCTTCACCTAAATTGAGATGATATATAACAAGCCATATTCCAGATGAGATGTGTACCTTTCCTTACCCCAACCACAGAGAACAGTCAATAGAGAAGATTAAGGGGCTGAGTATTGATCCTTGAAGACATAAGCATAGTATCTGCTTAGCTTATTCAGAGAACTGAATAAGCTTGACACTGCAAGGAATGACAGAGAGCTCTGTAGTCGCCTTCTTATCTTCCTGTTTCACAAGTTCAATGTCATCCCTTAGGATGGGTAAAGGTCCATATATGTGTGTTGCCTTGTGGTCTACACAAGGTCAAGCACTCTTTGTTTTTCCGGAATTGTTTTCTGCACCTTTACTTGTTCTTAATCTATTTTTCTTTGAGGGGGAAAAAATGACCTTACAACCATGGGCTTTCTGTGCCAAAGGGATTCAGGGAAAGCATCTGATACCAACTTTCCTTTAGCTTTGGAGGACTGAACCAGCTTTGCCAAGGTTGCAGAGCTCCACCTAGATTCCAGGTACTTTGATTACTAGCACTGTGCAGTTCACCTCTATGCTGACCTTGTCTTAAATAATCACACTTCCATGTTCTTCATCCCAGAAAAGGGGCCTGCTGCTTTCCCACCGGAAGTGTTCACTCTTGCTCAGACAACAAAGCACTTGTGCTGGGCCCATGAGAACTTTGGGTCAAGAGAAAACAATGAACAGCAGAGCCACACAATTCAGGTATCTGTCTTTGAGGGAAGCAGTCTGAGTGGGCTGGTGTGCGGGGATGGGGGCTGGAGGAGGGGGTGTGTATGTGGGGGGACAACCCCACACCTTCCTCCTGAGAGGCTCAGCAACAAGGGAATCTTGCTTGCTGTGAGTGGTTCCGGAGAAATCCAACAGGGGTCAGTGGCTCCTTTGATGCTTTCCATTCACTTTCAGTGAAGTGAAGTGAAGTGAAGGAGATGGATCTACAATGGGCGGGGAGATGCTTCCAGGCGGGTGAAAGCAGACATTGCAGCCCAGCCAGCCACCAGGAGACCCCTTTAGTTACCATGGAAACAACCGTGGGAAGCCGAAGAGTGGATGGCACCCTTTAACTCGGTTTAAATGCAAATTCTACGAGTAATTAAGAGGCAAACCACAGTAAGAACATTACAGGAGATATATAGTCACTGGAAAGGTAATAAATGCCTGCCTTGAAATGGATATAATGAAAAATCTGACAGTATGTCTCAGCAAGAAATTTCGTCTTTAAAAAACCTCAACCGTTTCCATCTTCCCCTCCAGTTTTGGAAATTGTCATTCAGGATTTGGGGATTTTTTTTTTTTTTAATTCTAAAAACTCAGGTTCGCGATGGTTTTAAAGCTCTTCTCATTAGCAGGTGTCTCCTCTCTTCCCCCAGAGCTCTCGCTGGGGCCTTTCATGAGCTGGAGTTCCATCCACATTTCAGCTTCAATTTTCCTGTTGTTGTTGAGGAATCAATTGGTTTGAAGGGGAGGCTTTCTCTTTGGCTCCTTTTCCCTCCAACTGGTTCCTCCGAGTGAACGTGCATGTGCCCTCCTCAATTAATAGGCCCTGGGTGTGCAGTCCCGCACTTAGCAACTCCTCCACCGCCCCGACTCGCCTCCACGGGCTCCCACTACTTTCCCAAGTAATTGGAAGGTTCATCTCCATAACCGCAAGCGGGAGTGGAGGAGAGCATGCAATCAGGGCTTATTTTGACTGGGAATGAAAACTTCCAGGAAGACTTGCCCCCTCCTGATGAATGGCCTGAATGAGGTCTGAAATGGCAGCCGCCTAGGAGGACTTGAAAAAAAAAAAAAAGCCAGCAGCTCCTTAATTAGGGCTTCATTACTTTGGACGCCTACTTGCCTAATGAGGGCACTTGGCTCCTAGTGGAGGGGACTGTAGCTGCAAGAGAGAAGGGCTCCGCAGAGCAGCTCCCCCCACACCTCTCAGCTCCTCTCGCTGCACAGGTATGGTACTTGTTTCCCCTTTCCCAGTGGAGACCTCGGCTGGTTTGTGCCTCACCTTATTAAATCCACATTTTAAATTTCATATTTGGAAGCTGGCCACTTGAGTCTTAAGAGTCCAGTCAGAGTTAGGGTTTTCAGAGTAGAGGGAGGATGGGGAGGAGAGGAGCTTTTTTCTTCATCTCTTAACTCCCTTCTTAGGAATCTTATTACTTATATCCACATAATTAAAATTAAAAAGGAATCATACAAGCTAAGGACTCAAAGGGATATTTGAATTTCCTCAGCCCACGGTTTCTTAATTTGGGGTTCATATTTCAGTGTCAAGATAATCATAACAACCTTGAAAAGCAGGTTGATGCCTATTGCTGACATCAGGAACTAAAATGGATCCATAACATTAAGAAAATAAGGTGAAGAGCAACTGCTCTATCATAACATCTAGTGCAAACAGAGAGCCATCATTTATGAATAGTTAGATGGATGAGTAACTAAAACTGATTATGGTTTGACTAGTCCTCTTAACCAGTTACTTTCTAGTATCATCACATCTCTATTTTCCACTACCAGACAAACTAATGCAATCACTCAATGAAAAACAGGAAAGCAAAATGGAAAGTAAGCAAAAGTAGAATATGGATTTTGCTTTGATATATCACTGGTGCCCTAGGAAAATACTCTCCTCCACAGGGCTCCTCCCCGGCTGTGGCTAGGTCCAGGCAAATGCAGGGATGAAAGACTACAGTTGTAATCTTCAGTGCTGGCCCCAGCAAAGATGTTTCCTTCTCTGAAATTACCAAACAATATCTTGAAATGATGGAACTCTCAACATTAATGCAACTGAAAGCAATCTAGTAAATATCAATTCCAGATAATTAATTTAAATGGAAATTAATGAAAATTAGCAATTCACATTGAACCTTCATGACATGGAGTTACCTCCTAAACTCAGCCTCACCCTTTAGAGTTCATTACTGGAATGATGATGGAATACCCACTGAAGGGGCTTTGATTTGGGGTGGGTAGAAGCTCTTACTTGCTGTCCCTAAATGACTCATCAGATTCTAATATGAAGAAATACTTTGACTCAAAACTAAGTAAAGGAAAGTACTGTGAAATACAGTTCACCAGCTGTGCTGGTCAGAGATAAATTGGCCTTTAAGAGATGAATATGTTTCCAGTTAGAGTGGTTTAGAAGCCAATGAAACTCTCAATCTTCACTGAAGCATGAATCCAACTTCAGATTCATCATCTGGCTGATGTGGATACTATTAATTCATTGATTAGTTTGTTTTGTGGAACAAACAAAATCATCCAGTTAGAGTCTTGATCCCAGCACCTAATGGGTGTTAAGAACTCAGTTAAAGGCTGTTCATCTCTTTTTCTACCTAGATATCTTGCTATAACTCCCCCAAAATGCCATGAGAAACTAGTGTTTAGGACAGACTGCTGTAGACAGACTCTCTGGTAGCACCAACTATATTAAAAGGGTATTTATTTTTTATGGCAAAAATTAATTTTCAATTACCTTTATTTGAAGATAAACCAGTAAAAAAGAATTCTGAAGAGATGGTAAAATAAGATGAATATCAAGGAGTCCGTTTCCCCTAACGCTCATCATTATTACTATTAAGTCATCTAATTCAAGGAATTTTTAACACCAACAGCAGAATCTGAGGTACTTATGTGGAATAACAAGGGCTCCCAGGAATGGAAGGCACATACAATTTTTCTTCTCAGTTATGTGACTCTCATAGCACTGAGGAGCTGGCTTCGTGTTTAGCCATACCTCCTCTTTGGTACCAGTAGTCTGCTCCCTCATCTCACAGGTACTAGAAGCTGGGGTCTACAAGACCATCTAAAGGCATGTGGGCCCTTGAAGCAGCTGTCAGGAGCAACTCCAACCTTTCAGCCAGCTGTGATCCAGGTAGAGTTCCTTGGTGTAGCAAGTGATTGTAACAGGGACTTAGAAGCTGCTTTTGCTAAAAGTACTGACTCTTTGGGTAAAGATGTCCAATAGGTAACAAAAATATGGAATAAATGCTTGGCATCCCTGCTTTCATATCACATCTGTCTTCTTTGCTATCTGGAACTTTGGGTTAGATTCCTGCTCAATTCTGCAACTAGACATGCTAATCATTTAAGGAGTGTTTATTTTAGTCAAAATTTACTTAATACCTCCCCCTTCTAAGTGTTTTCAAGATTTGCAGAGTATCATAATCAACAGATTGCTGATGACCAGCTTTTGCAACATCCTGTTCCAGGCCACCAGAGGAGCAGCTAGAAGTCTCTAGGCATTTTACTCTTTAGTCATTGCCCGAACTTAACTTCATTTTGTTCTGCTGGTCTGTTCTCTCTCTGAATCATTTCTCCTCCCTAGTTTATCTTAAGCTTCAGGAACAGCTAGCATTTCAGGCAACCATCTTCCCTGACACCAGTAGGATCATGAGGAACCATACCTGAGATAATGATCAATCAGACTAAAATTTGACCAAGACTGCTTGACTATGCATGCCTCTTGGTCTCCCCACTTTTGTTCCTTCGTATAAAATCCCACAACTGTTGCTAATACAATGAGAATAGCACTTAACATCTGCATTTGTGATGTTCTCACACTGAGAATAAACTCATTTACTGCTTCACCATTACATTTTTCTCCATTTGGTCCTTTGGGGCAAGTAGCCAGGTCTGGTCTGTTGGAACACCTCAACCAGCCTTTTGGCCAGGACTCTGATAACATGATGGCACTTCAATGTCTTCCTCCTTGAAGCTTCCAAATCCTTTCCCTCCATCCCCAGTCCTAGGTAGTATTACACATATACAGAAGAGCAAGAGAACCCCAGCGTCTACTTGGGTGCAGCATTGTCAGACCAAGGTGTAGGAGAAAGAGAGAGAGATGTGACCTTGTCTACTGACTTCTCCTTCAGGACTAGTACTTGTTGGCTGGGAAACAGCTTTAAAGGCAACTCTTTGAGACAACCAAGGAAGAATGAAGATATATTTCATATGAAGTACCAAATCCTTCTGCTTATAAACAAAATGTTAAAGCACAGACACCAAGACAACCAAATAAAAATGGTACTGGAATAAGTACAATATGTCTGTAGAAAACCAAGTTAGTGACATAAAGATAATAAGAAAAATAGCCTACAGATAGTCCTCATATTACCTTAAAGCCCCTCATCCTTTATGTTTTCCAGTGCAGTAGAAAAGTCTCCATGAAATCCTTGCGTATTATGAAAATTCATATATGTCTTTCACTGTTAAGATCCTGAATGGTCAATAATATAATTATATTTGAATCTCCAGTGCCTATTAATACTCTGGATGACTAACAAATTATCAAACAAATGAAAGAATATGTTAGGAAACAAGGCAGAACATGGAGCTTCATCCCCCACATGGTCAGTATTCCCAAGGACAGGCATCAATAATCATAGATGTAATAGAAGAAAACTTTGCCAAACTGAAAAAAAATATTAAAAAGATCTGAGATGCAAAATTGAGAGAGATTGTCACATGCTGGACAGAGTTAATAAGAAAATATGCCAAAGCATATCCTTGAGGGAGGGGGAAGAGCTTTCAAATTCAAAGATAAAGACTCCTGTGAGCTTTCAAGCCAAAGAGGAAAAAAAAAATCTTACATGCCATTCTTCAAAAGGATCCTTTGACTTATAGGAATAAAACTGTGAGTGTTCCTGATTCAAAGTAGAGGAAAATGGAGCAGCTGATGTTACAGATGGAAGGTTTTCAGAAGAGATTGTCTTTGTTTTGGCATAACCCTTTATTCCTAGGAGGAGCGGCACTCCCCCATAGGACTGGGTTTTCAAAGCTCCAACCTTTCTCATGGCTGAGAACCAGCTGTCTCTGCCTCTGTGGGGGAATGTGGGCCCCAAAGCACCTTGTCACAGCTCTGGCATTCTGGGCTCCCACTGAGCTGCCAGCTGTTCCAGGGAACAGAGGATGTACCAATGTACAGAAAAGGGTTAACATCACAGGTTTATATTGCTATCCTTGAGAAGACCTGCTTATAAGATGGGTCCTTATTTGATATTAGGAACTTTGATTTCAAAAGGTTAGAAGGTTTCACCATTCTCTAGTAAGAATAGATCACTGTGCATAAGCTAGTTGTATGAAAAATGTGGTTTATACTGAATATATGTTTTCCTTCTGATATCTAGAATTAGGGTACATTCTGGACAGAGGATGCCTATGTGATTAGGTCTCAGTAAGAACCCAGGTTGCTGAGTCTCTAATGAGCTAAGCTGATTGCCAACATCTACATCTCAGACTTCTTGCTGGAGGAATTAAGCCCATCCTATATTATGCCAATGGGAGAAGACTGGAAGCTTAAGACTGGTCACACCACCTGTATACTTCTTCACTTTGCTGATTGCATTTGGGATCCTTTTGTGATAATTATAGCCATAAGTACAACTGTATGTTGAGTCTGATTAGTCCTACTGGTGAATTCAATCCAACATCCTTACTCTGTCTATTCTTACTACCACACCACTAAGACTATTCTAATTGTCTCCATCCAGGCAAAGATAATGACCTTTTAGAATAATTGTCTCCATGAAATTCTACAAGCTTAGAAGCTGAAGAGCAGCATGGTAAAGTGAAGAGAAACCAGGAAAAGGAAAACTCCAGATCCCAAGACTGTCATGCAGACATCTTTGGCAAGAGAGCAGGCTGGAGATGATTCTGGGAAGCTTCACCAACACATCAGGCAGATGCTCAACATTCTTCTTGAGCACTTCAGTGTCCTGCCAGGTTCTTGGCCGTTCCTGCCGGGATGATAAAGAGCTTTATAGACCCTCTAAAACACAGACACTTTTTCTCCAGCTGTGCCATCTGGTTGTTTTTCTTTTTACAGACAATCAGCAAAAAAACTCATCTGTTGAAACATATATGGAACCGTGTGTGTGTGTGTGTGTGTGTTGTGCACTCAAGTACTCATCACTTTATGTGTTGGAGGAGAAGTCTTGGAATGTGAAAAGCATTCTTAAATACACATGAAAGACTGAGCCCCAATTGCTCTTCAAGGTTCAGATGAGAACAAGTCAGCCTCAGCCTCTTGCCTCCCCGCCCTCCTTTCTGAAACCTCCATACTGGGCTAACTTCTCTTTTTCTAAAAGCAAATCAAAGGTAGCCATGGAATCACCAGCAATAGGACACACCTATGCCTTTGAAAGTCAAAGCCAAGTGCTCTAATGAGAAAATGCAGTTGCCAGTGGGGAACTCTAAGACACAGTACCTAACTCTCACAATAATTGTTACTTTGTAAGCACAGCTTCTGTCAATATCTGCTAATGAGACTGAGGAACCTTTTTTTTCCCCCTCAGAGACCTAATATTACTGATTCAAGCGATGATTTTATTTATATCCCTGTCTCTGCCTGCATATCTGAGCTATCTCTAGGATTTTCAACATGTTTATCTGGATATATGATAAATAATACTCAATAATGGTAACTGCTTTTATATAAGTCTCCAAGGAAGAAGTTCTTTTAAAATTCTTCAACTGATATTAAGTATTGTTGACTAGGGACTGTATATGCAGGAACTCTGCTGGTTCCCATTAGCTCATTCCTTAATGAACGGAGATTGGGGAGTCTGACAAAGGTTATAGTAATCAAATGGGATCATCAGGGTTTGAGCCCAGGTCCACTGGGTTGCAAACCTGTGTTCTTTCCCCTCAAGCATAATTTCTCAACCTCAGCACTACTGATTTGGAAACCAGACAGTTCTTTCTGGTGGGGGTTGTCTTGTGCATTGTAGGATCTTTAGCAGCATCTCTGGCCTCTACCCACTAGATGCCAGCAGCACCTCTCTAGTATGACATCCACAGAGATTCCTAGACACCACCAAATATCCTCAGGAAGTAGCATCTCCTTCCATCGCCTACCCTCTCTGTTGAGAACCACTGATCTACAGCAAGCCACCTTTGAAGCTTTGCTACTCAACATGTGTTCTGGGACCAGCAGGCTCGGCATCAGTAGCAGCTTCATATGACAGCTTGTTAAAAATGCAGAATCTCACGCCTCTCCTCACTCCTACTGAATCAGAATCTGCATTTTAACACGAGCTCCAAGGTGATCTGTGCATACATTAAAGTTTGAGAAGTGTGACTCCATGGCATTGGTACCTGTGGCCACAGTTGTTCCCCATATATTATCCTGGACAAATTCAGTTCTGGGAAATAAGATTCCTAGCAAACTTCTTCTGGACCAAATCACATTTTTTGAGTCATATCATGTGCAATATTTGTTTCAAGAGATTGTACTTATTTAACTCCCATCGGTATCAGAATATTTTCCTAAAAGTCAACCCCCACCCCCACGCCAGGCAGGTAGTGTGCCAGATTTTAATCATTCATTCATTCATCTATTTATTTTTGCCAAATAAGTTCAATGCAAGACACTGAAGATAAGGCATGCACAGCAGCCTGCGTTGCCAATCCGAAGCCCTTTCAAATGTTCCACTTTCCATAATGCCCCTCATGCATCTCATTGGCTGGACATAGATGTTTCTCTGCTTTGTCTAGCTTCAGCTAATGTAAACAGCCCA
The DNA here is from genome assembly GCF_021218885.2 of Marmota monax. NCBI lineage: Eukaryota > Metazoa > Chordata > Mammalia > Rodentia > Sciuridae > Marmota > Marmota monax. The sequence continues at coordinate 4,635,389 of NW_026692881.1, forward strand.
TACATCTTTGAAAGCACAACCTGGACTCACTGCATGTGCACAGAATCATTACTCCAGGAAGCTGCCACTGCATAGGAAGATGATCTTGACTTTTAATCGCTCTGTTGCTTTACTTGAAATGCACAACAAAAGTCAGCCAGTAACCTTAAAGTTAATGACTGATTCCCAATGAGAAAAGCTTAGTATATGATATGATGCCCTAGAGAAGAAGTATTGGGGAGGACTTAAGTTTGAAAATTAGGGTTATTCTCTTTTTCTTACCCATAATTTAACATAAACAGTTTAAGTGCAGATCATTCACTGTCTACTAATGCAATAAAGTTTTTTTAAAAAATAAAAATTAGAATAAGGAGTGGGGAACTGTGCCCTTGGCATCATAAGCCAATGTTATCATTCTAAACGTATTAAGAATAGGACTAGCCTAGGCAGTCTTCAGAATGCTATTAATTCTTATGAAAATGAATATTTTCAGGCACAACTCATCTCAAAGTCCCCTACCACCTTCCATCTCCACCCATGTCCAAGTTCTGGAGATTATTAGGAGCCAATCAAAACTAAAGCCAGAGCCTATTGTCTCCCAGCTATCAGCAGAAACTGAATAGAGAATAAACTCTGGGGCTCTGGACAGAATCTAAAAATTGGACAGAATCCTTGTCATGAAGTAAAAGGGAAGACATATCCCAGGCCAGTAGGAGACAGAATCACTAATCAGAGAAAGCTGAAAAGAAGTGGGATACAGGATGAGAAGAGAAAATGGAAAGATCCAGGGAAGGAAAGGAGCATTTCATTCTCTGTACCTTTCAGTCAAGACTGGTCTAACTTCCTTTCTGGATTAACTATGTTTTCACATTAGGTTAGGTGGGAAAGGATTTTCCCAGAATGGAGGAAAACAAATCTACCCTATGATTATCTAATGGTATCAGCTTACCTACATAGAAAAGAGAAGTCTCCACCCACAGACATCTCCTACCTGGAGAAACAGTATATCCTCGATTTTACTGTGCCTTTACATACATAGGTTTCAATATGCACAGTGAGCCAAATTTTATGTATGAATTCAATTTTATACATTCATATTCATAATTCATATTCACATATATTCTTAGTCATAATGGATAACAGAATCCCATAAACATAAAAAGCTTTCTATATTAATAGCTGAACCCCCACATTGAAAGTCCTTTGAAAGAATCACTAATGTCTCCATTTTTCAATGACTGATTTAGGCTGGTAGAGTTTATATTACCTTCCTTCAAAATTCAGGAAGAAGAAATTATGTTGTGGTTTTCTTAGGAAGACCCAACGCAATCTGTGCATGTTCAATTTAGCAAGATCAAATTTCATTTAGATTGATGACAATTAGTCAAGGACATTTGTTCAGTCAAAATAGAAAATTGTTGTGTGCCTGCATGCCAGGTTCTGTACTGATCATTAGGAATGCAAAGATGAAAAAGTCATGCCTCCATATCAAGAGGATGCAGTGTCATGAGGAAGATAGCAGTGGGAACATCTCCACTTTTATATGTGATCTGTGATGTAAGGGAGGAGGAAGAGGGGTCTCTGGTACCAGATGTCCTCTGTTCTTGACTCCACATCTTGGTAGTCAGAACCCTGGAGAGTTTTGGTCATGCAGAAATAACAATGACCCATCTTCCTGTCTTGCAGTTGTTTTGGAAGTTTTATTTGTTTTGCTTCTTTCTATTTGTTTTAATTTCATCATGCTTAGTGTCATCTTGGGAGTGGAATGAGTCATGGCTCCAGTTTAGCTCAAAGTAATATATTTTACCAAAGAGGGTATATGTATATTTATATATATGTATATATACACATATACATTTTATGGGCATATAGATGCACGGTACATATATGTAAATATACATACACACATATATGCAAATATATGTATGTAAGTAAATACACTCAATAATGGGAAAATATACATATATATATATATATATATATATATATATATATATATATATATCTGTGTGTGTGTGTATAGCTAAATAGATGACAGACAGATTTAAATACAGATCCCCTTCCATATTGAAAAATCTCCTCTAGGTTCAGGTTCCTTCCATTTTTTTAATAGCGATATCCCATGATGCATTGCTGAAGCCTTATTCAGAGAGGCAGGTGAGGAAGCCTGAAGTACCTAAGTATCACCCCACTTCTTGACAATGTCTGTATTCAGAAGCCCTACTGGAATCTAATTTGAGAACTTTGGGCACTTTTGAAATGCAGCATGTAGCCAAGAGAGATTTCTTTGTTTAGTTAAATAAGAACGGTCTGGTTTCTAGGTTTCAAGAAGAGGAACTCCCCAAACTGAGCATCATTGTAAGGGAGAGGGGAAAAGAATCCAAACCATACCTGAAACCTGGAGGAGAGGTGTAAGTAAAGCCTTCTAAGTTGAGAAGCTTCCAGAATCTCCGGAGGCATTTTAGCTCTTTTGTTTTGGGTTTTGGGATCAAACCCAGGGCCTCATGCATGCTAGGTAAGCACTTCCCCACTGAGCTATATCCCCAGCCCATTTTTATCTTCATTTTGAGACAGGTTCTCACTAAGTTGCCTGACTGTCCTCAAACTTGCTATCCTCCTTCCTCAAGCTATGGCATAGCTGGGATCATAGGTGTGTACCAGCCTGCCCACATTCAGGGTGGCTTTGTTATCCAGGCAGACAAATAAAGAATGGTTTAGGGCTAATTACACATCCTAACTAATGGCAGGCACTCAGAACTTTAGCACAGAAATCATCAGAGTTTTCCTACATCTATTGGGAGCCCTCTCAATGTGGACAAAGTACTACGGGATGAGAGGGAAGAATGTAACTACTGAGGAATCCTGTAACTGTGCCTCCAAAGACATGAAATTAACAGTAAGGGGATCCCTGTAATTAACCGCTAGAACAGATTACCCAATAAAAGAAGACTTCAAGTTACCTGGGCCTAAATATTATAGAGGTAGAAGGTTTAGCTGGTAGACTAACTCTTTTCAATCTATTCACCTCTGGTATTCTCTGGATAACCATATAGTGTGGTCTTCCTTTCTTCAGCTCTCCCTGGCTTCACCCCATTTCCACATAGGCCTTCCCTTCCAGGCTCCTGGCTATCTATTGTAGTATGAGCAGTGGTGATATCATCCTTGTCCCTCTGGGGTCTGTCAGTTCCCCTTCTGCCCATCACTTGCTTCTCCCCTTGGTACTGTTCCTCTTATCCATTTCCCTTTCCCCAAACTCCTTGTAAAATTGCATAATTAAAGGTCTTGTGCAAACTCTTGAGTGTTGTCCATAACTCATGGGCCTGGACAGAGAAAAATTCATATTTGGTGGCCATGTTTTCTGAGAAGATCGGGTCTCTGGCATTTAAATTGGATGTGAGCAGGTAGGTAGGGATGTGTTGGGTGGAGAAAAGTAGGTAAGGATGTAGTAGGCAGGTAGGGATGTGTTGGGTGGAAAAAAGGAAGAGAGCCCCCCCCCCCCGCCCTGGCAGAGGAAGCAGTATTTACAAAGGCAAAAGGGTAGGAAGGAGTAGGGAAGCAGTGAGAGGTGCTGAGCAGATGGAGAAGGTTTTATGGGAAAATGCTGAGTGATACATCTGTAAAGTAGAGTTATGATATCATAAAGAAAAGTTATGACATCATAAAGAAAAGTCACTCTAGGGCAAAGCAAGCCAGGGATCTGAGATTCACTTCTGTGATTAAAGTAGCCAAATCTATGATGGAATGGTTGTCAGTGGTTAAAGAGTAAAGGCCTTGGGGACTCCTCATGAAACATAAACTAATTTGACTGAAATTTAACATAACAGTAAACACGAGCTACAGTGTACCCCGTGTTTTAATACTGCTTTGGGTCTACGGCTGCAAAATTCCATGTGATTTTGCTTCAGTTAAGATGGAAGCTGTTTATCTGATAGAGTCTGCATTGTTCTGCTTGGCCAAAGAAGAAGCCAGCATTTTGGGAAAAAACCAACAGAGTGATTCATCTCTCCACAGACTCACCTGGATTCTATTGTGCTATATGGTATTCTACCAGATGTGGACAAATTTACAGTAAAACCCTTTTTCTAAAGAACTGTCATGGGATATTTAATGTCAATCAAGTCCCCTTGCTATTTTGAAGCTACATCCTGGGCCTGACATGGACTCCTTGCATGGTCAGTACTTAACGAAGTCAGGCCAACTTGTCCAGCTGTATTGGCAATTGCAAGCCAGGCAGGGCCAGGCTGGATTCCATTTGGGTCCTTTGTGCCAGGGCTGTTGTCCTATCTACAGTGGTCTGCTGGCAAGAAGCATCCCCAAACACTCAGTTGCAAGGTTGTAAATTTCAGCAAGGCTATTCAATATTCATGTAATTACCCCAGAAAGCACATTTGACATTTCATAAATACAGCAGAATATTTAGTATTTGTCTCTCTCTCTCACTGCTACCAAAGCATACATGGAAAAATAATCCCCAGGGACCCCTGCAGTCTGAAATGGCAACAGTTATTGAATCCATAAATTTGATAGATCAAAGTCTTCCCTCTTCATCCCGTTCATAATTTACAAATGGAAGAGAGACCATATAAATGAGGTAGCCTGCTGTCCTTCCTCCTGGAGCCCAACTGTTCCTCAGCTTTGCCTGCAGCTTCAGTCCTTTATGTCTGGGTATCTTCCTCAAAATGAGTGGCACAAAGCCAGAACATGCACAGATCCATGTCCAAGACTGGGGCCACTGAGTGTGGAGGCCCTGGATGCCCAGACATCAGTAGGCAGTGCTCATGCTCCGTTCCCAGAGTCACCGAACACTAATTCAGTTTCCCAAATAATCTGGGGCTCTGTGGAGAGACTGAGAAAACTCTGAGGTCTTGAACACAGTCCTTTCCACCTTTCCATTGACACCTCCCCCACCCCCAGCTCAGGAATCAAAACTGCAGCTCTCTAAGTGGCTCACCTGAGAACAAATCACACCTTGCATTGAGCAGGCCCAGATTTCCAGAAGCCAGTGCTGAAGACAAATATGTACGAGAAAATCTCATCTCGTACAGAGATGGCTGTGGTGTGCCCCAAACTCAAGCTGGATCTTCATGCCAGGTTGGGGAATGACCCAGCCCCTCTTCAAAGATGGGGAAGCTGTATATCTTTTTCACATCTAACATGAAACAATGACCTTTTCCACCACCACGAGGCTAATAAAGATGATGAAGTGCATGTCTACAGCCTAGATGTTTGGCCTCAAGTTAACAGAAGTTTTCCATACATAATGCAACAAAGTCAGCAAACTACACAGTTATTTTCAAAGCCATCAGTAAATTATCCTCACTGTCTTAGATTTAGAGAGGCATTATACTATGTGAAATATGAATTTTATATACATGCATGGTCATACACATGCACACAAGTATATTGTATCTATCTGCCTACTTAACTATATAAAGGTGTATGTGTGCATATAGGTATGTTTCTGCTATGATATGTCTGAGAGTGAGTTGATGTATGCTCATGTATGTGTATACTTTGGTATATACTTATGGATGCATGTGAATGTTAATGCCATCCATGGATACACATAATTATGTGCCTTTCTATTTATGGCTGTCCTGTGCTTATATAAATGCAAATATATATGTATATAGGAATGCATATAATCATGCATATGAATGAATATATGTGTATGTGGATTTATATACATGTCATTTAATAATTGTTTATATTTTATTTAAATTCATTCATAGCTAAATATGTGGTATGCACTATTATTTGTTGATTTTTTTATTCTTATATCCCAAGTACAATTGCTTTTATTTTTCTGAAGCAGAAAGTGAACATCAGAGAGATTAAATGGTTTGTTAAGGATTGCATAGTTGCAAAAAGCAAAAACTGAGATTAAATCCCTTGTCTGACATGTTTTACATAAATCAATGTTCCTAACATATATATGTGAGATATGCACGTATTTATATTTATATATTCTACGGTATCCTCAGGGATTAGTTCCAAGATTCACCATGGATACCAAAATCAGGGAATGTTCAAGTCCTTATATAAAATGGCAGTAATTTCATATAACTTACACATATCATCCCATATACTTGAAATCATCTCAAGATTACTTATAATACCTAATACAATGTAAATGCTATGTAAATACTTATTAAGCTGTATTATGTAGGGAATAATGACAAGAAAAAAATTTGTACATGTTTAGTACAGATGCATTTATTTTCAGAAGATTTTTAGTCCAAGATTGTTTGAATCTGTGGTTTGGAACCCTGATGACTGAATCTATAGAAGTGTGTGCTATATGTGCGTGTGCGTACATGTCTAGGAAAGGGGGCACCAGCACAGGGGTCTCTGTGTACAGAAACACTTCAGCAATTGCATGCAGACAGGATTCACCTGCATGCTGTGTAGTTTAAGCCACCTCCTCCACTAATCCATGTATTTTCCTGAATAGTCTTCCTTCACCCAGCAGTGTCTCCCCAGGGTGTCTGTGGTCCTTTGGCCCTCCTAAGACCTGCTGCTACAGCATATGCAGAAACAATATGTGGGACAGCCATTTGGGCAGGGCCACTCCTACTCACCTAGCTCATCCCAGAGGCCCAAAGAGCCAGAAGTTCAGAGGACTTGGTATGCTAAGAATTAAGTTCTGGCAATAGAGTAAGCTGTCAGTTGTTCCTATTCATAAAAAGAGTGGGCAGCTTCAAGTTGAATCAAAGTGAGTAATTAATCATAAAATGGGGATCACCAAGTCTCCTCCCAATGTAGGTGATGGAAGAAAGCAAGAATATAAAAGTATCTGATATGAAGCCATACAGATGTGGTGCTCTAAAAGACAGCATGCCCTACTGCTGTGGAGACACTGGAACCTGTGGCAATGCTGCCCAACAAGGAGGTGGATATTTTCCTATTAATCGTCTTTCTTTGAAAATGGTACGTTTTGTAGATGTGGGTCCCCTGGCAGCATGCCTCTCCCTCTGAGAGCTGCCCACCTGCAACAAGTAGAAATCCTGAAGCTGAATGGTCACTGTGTCATCTGCTTTGCTCCCCCATACAGGTGACTGGAGGGAAGGTACTCCTGACCCTGCAGCAATGCACAATGACAAACCAGTGAGATTCAGACATCCAGGAATCTGAACTGCAGTGGCTGAGGTCCGGTTGGCCTGTGAAGCATATTTCAATAAATCTCAACTAAAGTATCGCTGAGGCATTCTGGGACTGCTGAGGTGGAGAAGATGTTTATAAAGGAAGACAAAATATATACCTGGAAGAACAGAATCGAGAAACTACGCAGACCCTAGAGTACAAGCAAGGACCTTCATTCTTGACTTTTCATTTCTGTGTTCACTCACCCTGAGACCTTGCTATAACCTCTTACCTTGAGTTCCTTGAGGTAACTTCATGTCCTTCTAAAAATTTCCCTTTAGTTATGATGTGAGTTTTTACTTTCTGTTACTTGGTGATACCTGAATAAAAACAGTTGTTTCTGAAGCAACAAGAGTTCTAGAACATTCCTAGTGCCTTCTTCCTCCGTTGATGAAGATGCACTAGTCCTGGAATCTTTGTGATCTGATCCCATCTAGTTTATAATCTTAATGAAAAGGAGGCTGTAGAAAAACTCAAAAGGTCAGAATATCTTAACTGTACTGTGAAAGAAAGATGGCCAAGACAATGCATTGAATACTCCCCAAATAAAAATAGCCTCAAAAACGAACCATCCCTGTTTCTCCTAAAGATGAAATATCTGTACATTATATTCTAAAAGGACATTATACATGCAGATATCACTGGGAAATTGGACATACATATGTAGTCAAGAGTGATAGCTGGTGTCTCATGATTCTTTAATATTTAAATAAAATTAATTCAAAAGTGCATGCTTTTTCTGTTCTGAAGTTTCATATTGCTCCACATTTCTGTGACTTTCCAAGGGTTTCTGTTTTATGTCACCTAGTTTCTGCCCTCTACCTTTACGGATGTCTCTTCTCCCTCCCTGCTTTACCTGTCTCTGGCCTGGAACCCAGGGCCTGTCCCTGGATGTCTCACACATACATTGCTATGGACCTTTCAGTTGTGCAGCTTCTTTTCCTGAAGAGGCACAGCAGCATTGCACAGCAATCAACCTGAACTAAGCAGTGGAAGACTGCTGTCCTCTCAACAGCCTGTAGAGGCCTCCCCTCCCCGGCACCAACTCCTTCACTGGGGGATATATCTTGGCAGCTCCCTGTGGCTCCCCTTTCCTCCCCTCCCCTGGTTGTATTCTGCCCTGCATCTCCTCTCTTGCTCACACTTCCCCATATACAGGCATTTAATAATTCCTCCATAAACAGGCATTTAGTTCTCTTTGACATACCCCAACCCACTCAGACAGTCCCCAGAGAGCCTCCAATCATATTCAAAAAGGCCCATTAAAGTTTGTTTTTCAACGTGCATAATTCTCTTCCTGAGTACAACTCTGCTTCCAACATCCATAATCACTCCCCTCCTCCTTTCAGGGGCAACTGCAGGAAACAAGGCCATCAGGTGGAGCTTGGGGACCTCCTCCCCACTCTAATCTCCTTTCCAGCTCTCCCCAGTGTCCTGACCACCCAACTGCCTACCTGTTCAGCTTCTCCTCATTCCCCAGAACAAAAAGATAGCCCTCCATGGCCTGCTCCTTCCCACAGGCCTTTTCCTCTGCCTGGAAGGCCTGACCTTTTCAACTGTCAAATTCTCCTTCATCCCTTCTAAACTCAACTCAAATATCACCTTCTCTGAGACTTCACCAATTCCCGGTACCAAGGAGGAATTAGAAGCTCCTGTCCCTGAGCTCCCTCAGACCTTTGTCTTCATGGCAGGAATGGTTGCCCCCGTGTGTCATAACATACCTGCCTAATGTCATCTTCCCCTTCCTCTCAGAAACTTTCCACACAGGGGCTGGATCTTTTTCACCCCTGGAGCTGCTATTGTGGTTGCCAAATAATTACTGCTCTGAAAGTGTGATTTGAAACGATGCATAAATGAAGAGAAGGTGATATTTGGTGCTAAGTGGGAATTTAGGGATACAGAGAGATCATGGAGTCTCAAAAGTTCAAAGCCCATAAACCACTGGAATACAGAACAAACAGCTAGTGAGCAGCTCAGCCCCAGTCCTTGTACCTGTGTCCTTGCCTGAGGCTTGCTGATTGGGGCTGATAGAAAAGCAAGAAGACCACAAGATAGCACCAGGCATCTAGGGGAGCCACTCCTTTGGGAACATGCACATTAAAGACTTTGGTGAAGAACTGTAATGCAAAAAAAAAAAAAAAAAAATATATATATATATATATATATACACACACACACACACACACACACACGTATAAAGGCATAAATTGGCGAGAACATACTTTATATACAGAGATATGAAAAATTGTTCTCTATATGTGTAATAAGATTTGTAATACATTCCACTGCTGTCATGTATTTAAAAAAATAAAATCAATAAAATATTTTTAAAAAAGACTTTGATGTTTGAGAATCAACTCTAGCCCCAACTTGGGTGGGGATTTAAGATGCTAATGAGACAGCATGATTAGAACATGTGAGGGTGATGCATCAGGGCAATCGGTACAAAATTTCTTGATACCACCCTGACTCCACCTCTCCTTCAGCCCCCTATCTACTGTCCATCTAAATGTTAAAACCTCAAACCGAGAAGAGGTGCCTCTCCTCCTCCCTGCTTTCTCAGATCACCCACACTCCCAGTCTTGAGTATGTACTTTCCCATTATTATAAATTTCTTGCTCTGCTGTCCGTAGTTTAAATTATTTTCTATCATGTTGTCAAAAAAAAAAAAAACCTGGAAAGTCTGACTATAAAGCTGTGTGCTGACCTTGCTTACTGTACGCCAGGCAGTATCCTAAGCATCCCACATGTACGAATTTAACAATCTCTTTGTATTTCCTCACCAAAACTGTGAGGAAGGATACAGTATTGGGTGTTTTACTTTTATATATGCACAGACTAAGAGTCATCAATGTTAAAGAAATCACACTGGATCCCTCAGGTAGAAAGTTCTGAAGATGAAACATCAATCCATCTAGGTTCCTAACAGTTACACTTGACTCTAAGATGAATGACATTTTGCAGGGGAGGGTGATGGAGAGGATCTTCATGAACCATGATTTCAGGTTCACTCAATCATACAATAGACATTGACTAAGAGACCAAATTGAAACAGATAGAATGAAAAGATACAAAGATAACTGTGTTCTACTATAGCTGTGACTATTAGGAGCTCTGGAATCAAACAGAGTGGACATTCCTGACCTGTTTTTCAACTTGGGTAAGAAACATCACGAGTACTCAGGACTCCCTAAAGAACAGACATCTTTAATCTCACTGTTGGAACATATGAGAGAAACACATACAGAAATTACAGTAGGTCTGGCAAATGTTCTAAGCCCTGGAGATTCTGTGAGGCCACTGGTTGTAGTTCTTAGTAGTTGTTGTAGGAATTTGGGATATGCCTTCTCATGCAGATGAGCACCCCGAGTATTCTGACTAAAGCCAAAAAACAGAAGAACAGAAACCCAGAAACATGGCCTTGGATCTCTGATCCTACTGGACTGGCCAGCCTTGTGGGGGAGCTGACCCTTTTCCCAACACTTTAGTGTCATTTGAATTGTGGTCTCTTTGCCAAAAGAAGTGCCAGTCTCTTAGCTAAAATCAAACTCTAAAGACCTCATAAAAAGATTTGAGTTCTATAAGTCAATATTGACAAAAGGACAATGAGAAGCATGAGTAAAGATAGTTTATTGGAGTCCATGGAAACAAATGTTTATTTTTCTCATTTGTTGCTGGAATTAGCAGCAAGAGGCTACATGGGCTTTTATTCATACCTGGGGAGACAATTAAAGTGCATATAAGAGCACACAAAAACAGAGCAGAGAATTAATTAGGGATAAATTTGAGCATATTTTTAAGTCTTTTTAGATTTTTTTTAGTTGTAGATGAGCACAATATCTTTATTTTATTTATTTATTTTTATGTGGTGCTGAGGTTTGAACCCAGTGCCTCACACACAAAAGGCAAGTGCTCTACCACTGAACTATAACCCCCTTGGGGTTGTAGGGTTTTGGGGTTGTTGTTGCTTTTTTTTTTAAGCAGTACAGATAAAATTACAATTTGACTGTATCAGTTAGCTATTGCTGCCTAACAAGCCAAAGACAAAATTTTTTATACTTGAATAATAACTGTGAATTATTTCTCATAATTCTACAAAATGGATGTGTGCTTGACTGATCCCAGCTGGGCTTGCTCTTGAATCTGTGGTCAGTTGGCCAGTCAGCTGGGTCTTGCTGGTCCACAGTGACTTTAGCAGTCATTACTTTGTTTAGCTCTGTGTGGGTTTTCATTTTCCAGCAGACTGGTCCAGAGCTGTTCTCATGGCAGCAATATGAGTTTGAGAGGAAAAGAGGAGCATACAAGGGCTCTTGAAGCTTGAAACTAACACAGGCACTTTTGCCACTTTAGTTTTGGTCAAAATAAGTCACCAGACTAGCTCATGTTTTAGGAATAGGGAAATACATGTCATCTCTGGATGGGAGGAGCTATAGTCCCATTTCAAACAATTTAGTACACTACTCAACAGTAATAGGGGGAAGAGTTAACTAAAATTCACTAACGGTTTAAGGCTCAGTATTATCTAGTTATTGTTACCCCGACTTTCATGATGAGAAAACTGATACTCAGAGAATTTAAGTAACTTGACCAAGACTGAGGTTTGAAGCAAACTTCACTTGTCTCTGAAGCTGGTGCTTTACCCATTTCACCAAATAGATCTGACAACTCTCTACACTCTTCAATACGGATTGGAAGAAGCAAGTGTGTCTGACTTTGGGTGTGTGTGAGAAATGTGTGTCAGGAGGCAAGATTAGCCAAGGCTCTAGGGAATAGCAACATCCAGGTTAACGGGCTGACACAATGGAAGGAAAAATGGCTTTGGACGTAAACACTCCTGGGTCTAAATCTTTTCCTCATATGCAAGGTACTGATGGCATACCCTCCCTTATAAAACTGAGTGAAGAATAAATATGGTGTGGAATACCTGGTTTCAGATGAAAGGACTGCCACTGGTAGACATATGACCTCAGGAAGGTTGCTTTACTTCCTTGTGCCTTAGGTTTCTCATTTCTTAATGGGGCACAAAGAGGGTTCTGGTCTCATAGGGTAATTATGATGGTAAAATGAATTAGCATCCACATAGCACTCACTGTACGTACCTGGCACTAATAAATGGTCTATAATGATCAGCATACAAGCATGCATGTGTATCCACAATGCCAGAATTAGAAGAGGTCATACAAGATCAATATGCTAAGCAACGCAGAGGACCTGATGAACAGTCAGGCACAGAGTAAGCACCTTATAAATTATACTGAGATCATTTGTAATTAAGGAACATGACAGTTAGACATAAATCTAGAGACACACCTTGAATTCAGGCCCTCCTTGAGAAGTTAGGTGCTTCTGCCCAACCCAGAGTGCACTGATGAAGGTGGATTTCAGTCATTTTATGTATAAATCCTTGGAGTTATTTTGTTCCTCTGAAAGTTATAATTGTCATACTCCTTGGAGATGCATAGTTCAGGAGTCTATACATGTATAGTTGTTGAAACTATGGGGGAATTATTATCATTAAAAAAGTAATCCATTGCATATTCATACATACATACACGTACACAGTCCCACATAGATGCATATACACAGGTGTACACACATAAACTCACACATAAGTCTTTTTTTTTTTTTTTTTTTTTTTTTTAATTTTTTATTGTGGGTTGTTCAAAACATTACAAATTTCTTGACATATCATATTCCACACTTTGATTCTAGTGGGTTATGAACTCCCACCTTCACCCCATACACAGATTGCAGATTCACATCAGTTACACATCCATTGATTTACAAATTGCCATACTAGTGTCTGTTGTGCTCCGCTGCCTTTCCCATCATCCACCCTCCCCCCTCCCCACCTCTCCCCTCCCCTCCCCTCCTCTCTCTCTACCCCCTCCACTGTATAACCCTGAGGGTCTCCTTCCATTACCGTGCAATTTACCTTCTCTCTCCCTTTCCCTCCCACCTCTCATCCCTGTTAAATGTTAATCTTCTTCTCCTGTTCTTCGTCCCTACTCTGTTCTTAGTTACTTTCCTTATATCAAAGAAGACATTTGGCATTTGTTTTTTAGGGATTGGCTAGCTTCACTTAGCATAATCTGCTCTAATGCCATCCATTTCCCTGTAAATTCTATGATTTTGTCATTTTTTAATGCAGAGTAATACTCCATTGTGTATAAATGCCACATTTTTTTTATCCATTCGTCTATTGAAGGGCATCTAGGTTGGTTCCACAGTCTTGCTATTGTGAACTGTGCTGCTATGAACATCGATGTAGCAGTGTCCCTGTAGCATGCTCTTTTTAGGTCTTTAGGGAATAGACCAAGAAGGGGAATAGCTGGGTCAAATGGTGGCTCCATTCCCAGCTTTCCAAGAAATCTCCATACTGCTTTCCAAATTGGCTGCACCAATCTGCAGTCCCACCAGCAATGTACAAGTGTACCCTTTTCCCCACATCCTCGCCAGCACTTGTTGTTGTTTGACTTCCTAATGGCTGCCAATCTTACTGGAGTGAGATGGTATCTTAGGGTGGTTTTGATTTGCATTTCTCTGACAGCTAGAGATGTTGAGCATTTTTTCATGTACTTGTTGATTGACTGTATGTCCTCCTCTGTGAAGTGTCTGTTCAGGTCCTTGGCCCATTTGTTGATTGGGTTGTTTGTTCTCTTATTGTCTAATTTTTTGAGTTCTTTGTATACTCTGGATATTAGGGCTCTATCTGAAGTGTGAGGAGTAAAGATTTGTTCCCAGGATGTAGGCTCCCTATTTACCTCTCTTATTGTTTCTTTTGCTGAGAAAAAACTTCTTAGTTTGAGTAAGTCCCATTTGTTGATTCTAGTTATTAACTTTTGTGCTATGGGTGTCCTATTGAGGAATTTGGAGCCCGACCCCACCGACTGTAGATCGTAGCCAACTTTTTCTTCTATCAGACGGCGCGTCTCTGATTTGATATCAAGTTCCTTGATCCATTTTGAATTCACTTTTGTGCATGGCGAGAGAAAGGGATTCAGTTTCATTTTGTTGCATATGGATTTCCAGTTTTCCCAGCACCATTTGTTGAAGATGCTATCCTTCCTCCATTGCATGCTTTTAGCCCCTTTATCAAATATAAGGTAGTTGTAGTTTTGTGGATTGGTTTCTGTGTCCTCTATTCTGTACCATTGGTCCACACGCCTGTTTTGGTACCAGTACCATGCTGTTTTTGTTACTATTGCTCTGTAGTATAGTTTGAAGTCTGGTATCGCTATACCGCCTGATTCACACTTCTTGCTTAGCATTGTTTTTGCTATTCTGGGTCTTTTATTTTTCCATATGAATTTCATGATTGCTTTCTCTATTTCTACAAGAAATGCCATTGGGATTTTGATTGGCATTGCATTAAACCTATAGAGAACTTTTGGTAATATCGCCATTTTGATGATGTTAGTTCTGCCTATCCATGAACAGGGTATATTTTTCCATCTTCTAAGATCTTCTTCTATTTCTCTCTTTAGGGTTCTGTAGTTTTCATTGTATAAGTCTTTCACCTCTTTTGTTAGGTTGATTCCCAAGTATTTTATTTTTTTTGAAGATATTTTGAATGGAGTGGTTGTCCTCATTTCCATTTCAGAGGATTTGTCGCTGATATACAGGAATGCCTTTGATTTATGCGTGTTGATTTTATATCCTGCCACTTTGCTGAATTCATTTATTAGCTCTAATAGTTTCTTTGTAGAGCCTTTTGGGTCTGCTAGATATAGAATCATATCATCTGCAAATAGTGATAATTTAATTTCTTCTTTTCCTATTTTTATGCCTTTAATTTCTTTCGTCTGTCTAATTGCTCTGGCCAGTGTTTCGAGAACTATGTTGAAGAGAAGTGGAGAGAGAGGGCATCCCTGTCTTGTTCCAGATTTTAGAGGGAATGCCTTCAGTTTTTCTCCATTCAGAATAATGCTAGCCTGAGGCTTAGCATAGATTGCTTTTACAATATTGAGGTATGTTCCTGTTATCCCTAGTTTTTCTAGAGTTTTGAACATAAAGGGATGCTGTACTTTGTCAAATGCTTTTTCCGCATCTATCGAGATGATCATATGGTTCTTATTTTTAAGTCTATTGATGTGGTGAATAACATTTATTGATTTCCGTATATTGAACCAGCCTTGCATCCCAGGGATGAATCCTACTTGATCATGGTGTACAATTTTTTTTATATGTTTTTGTATCCGATTCGCCAGAATTTTATTGAGGATTTTTGCATCTAGGTTCATTAGAGATATTGGTCTGTAGTTTTCTTTCTTTGAAGTGTCTTTGTCTGGTTTAGGTATCAGGGTGATGTTGGCCTCATAGAATGAATTTGGAAGTTCTCCCTCCTTTTCTATTTCCTGAAGTAGCTTGAAAAGTATTGGTATTAGTTCTTCTTTAAAGGTTTTGTAAAATTCTGCTGTATACCCATCGGGACCTGGGCTTTTCTTAGTTGGTAGTCTTTTGATGGTTTCTTCTATCTCCTCAATTGATATTGGTCTGTTTAGGTTTTCTATATCCTCCTGACTCAATCTGGGCAGATCATATGACTTAAGAAATTTATCTATGCCTTCACTATCTTCTAATTTATTGGAGTATAAGGATTCAAAATAGTTTTTGATTATCTTCTGTATTTCTGAAGTGTCTGTTGTGATATTGCCTTTTTCATCCCGTATGCTAGTAATTTGAGTTCTCTCTCTTCTTCTCTTCACTAGCATCGCTAAGGGTCTGTCGATCTTGTTTATTTTTTCAAAGAACCAACTTTTAGTTTTGTCAATTTTTTCAATTGTTTCTTTTGTTTCGATTTCATTAATTTCAGCTCTGATTTTAATTATTTCTTGCCTTCTACTTCTTTTGCTGTTGTTTTGCTCTTCTTTTTCTAGGATTTTGAGATGAAGTATGAGATCATTTATTTGTTGGTTTTTTCTTTTTTTAAGGAATGAACTCCAAGCAATGAATTTTCCTCTTAGAACTGCTTTCAATGTGTCCCATAGATTCCGATATGTTGTGTCTGTGTTTTCATTTATCTCTAAGAATTTTTTAATTTCCTCCTTGATGTCTTCTATAACCCATTGATCATTCAGTAACCTATTGTTCATTCTCCAATTGATGTATGCTTTTTCCTTCCTTCTTTTATCGTTGATTTTCAGTTTCATTCCATTATGATCAGATAAGATGCATGGTAATATCTCTACTCCTTTATATTGTCTAAGAGTTGCCCTGTGACATAATATATGATCTATTTTTGAGAAGGATCCATGTGCTGCTGAGAAAAAAGTGTAACTGCTTGATGTTGGGTGGTATACTCTATATATGTCAATTAGGTCTAGGTTATTAATAGTGTTATTGAGTTCTATAGTTTCCTTATTCAACTTTTGTTTGGAAGATCTGTCCAGTGGCGAGAGAGGTGTGTTGAAGTCTCCCATGATTATGGTGTGGTGGTCTATTAGACTCTTGAACTTGAGAAGAGTTTGTTTGACGAACATAGCTGCACCATTGTTTGGGGCATAAATATTTATGATTGTTATGTCTTGTTGGTGTATGGTTCCCTTAAGCAGTATGTAGTGTCCCTCTTTATCTCTTTTGATTAACTTTGGCTTGAAATCTATTTTATTTGATATGAGTATGGACACGCCTGCTTGTTTCCGAAGTCCATATGAGTGATATGATTTTTCCCAACCTTTCACCTTCAGCCTATGTATGTCTTTTCCTATCAAATGCGTCTCCTGTAGGCAGCATATTGTTGGGTCTTGTTTTGTGATCCATTCTACTAGCCTGTGTCTCTTAATTGGTGAGTTTAAGCCATTAACATTTAGGGTTATTATTGAGATATGGGTTGTTCTTCCAGCCATATTTGTTTATTTCTGTTACTAAACATTGTTTGTTTTCCTCTTTGATTGTTTCCCCCCCCCCTTTACTGTCCTACCTCCCACTGTTGGTTTTCATTGTTATTTTCCATTTCCTCTTCCTGTAATACTTTGGCTAGGATGTTTTGAAGAGATGGTTTTCTAGCTGCGAATTCTTTAAACTTTTGTTTATCGTGGAAGGTTTTAATTTCATTCTCCATCCTGAAGCTTAATTTCGCTGGATACACAATTCTTGGTTGGAACCCATTATCTTTCAGTGTTTGAAATATGTTATTCCAGGATCTTCTAGCTTTCAGAGTCTGTGTTGAAAGATCAGCTGTTATCCTGATTGGCTTGCCCCTAAATGTAATCTGCTTCCTTTCTCTTGTAGCTTTTAAAATTCTCTCCTTATTCTGTATGTTGGGCATCTTCATTATAATGTGTCTAGGTGTGGATCTCTTATGATTTTGCACATTCGGCGTCCTGTAGGCTTCTAGGATTTGGGATTCTGTCTCATTCTTCAAGTCTGGGAAGTTTTCTTGTATTATTTCATTGAATAGACTGCTCATTCCTTTGGTTTGGAGCTCTGTACCTTCCTGTATCCCAATGACTCTTAAGTTTGGTCTCTTAATGTTATCCCATATTTCTTGGATGTTCTGCTCATGGTTTCTTAACAGTCTTGCTGAGCTGTCTATGTTCTTTTCCAGTTGAAATACTTTGTCTTCATTGTCTGATGTTCTATCTTCTAAGTGTTCTACTCTGTTGGTAGTATTCTCCATTGAGTTTTTAAGTTGGTTTATTGCTTCCTGCATTTCTAGGATTTCTGATTGCTTGTTTTTTATAACCTCTATCTCCCTGTATAGTTGATCCTTTGCTTCCTGGATTTGTTTGCGTAATTCGTTGTCGAAGTGATCTTTCATTGTCTGATTTTGCTGTTTAATGTCTTCCTTGATACTCCAGATCATCTGAAGCATGTATATCCTGAATTCTTTATCTGACATTCCATCTGCTGCAGCTGTTACCTCTTCTAAAGTTGCGTTGACCTGCATTGCTTGTGGTCCTTTCTTTCCTTGTCTTTTCATACTGCTTGCGTATCTTTCCTGCAGGTGCGGGCGGCGGCTCTGCTCTCTCCTTATTCCAATTGGGGTGTCGTGGCTACCACGCCGGCAGGTCACTGGGCCTGTTCTGGGAGCTGGTGGCGGCTCTGTTCTGCCCCTACTCCAATTGGGGTGACGTGTCTGTCGTACCAGCAGGCCACTGGGCCTGTCCTGCTGGTCGGTCGCAGATCTGCCCACCTTTCGGGCACGAGTGGAGGCTCTGCTTTGCCCCTACTCCAATTGGGGTGTCGTGACTACCCCGCCTGCAGGATGCTGGGTCTGTTCCTGGCAAGGGAGGCGACTCTGCTCTGTCACTACTCCAATTAGGGTGGTGTTTGTACCCTGCCGGCAGGCTCCTGGGCCTGATCCGCCGGTCTGTTGTAGGTCTGTCTACCTTGAAGGCGCGGGCGGCGGATCTGCCCTGCCCCTCCTACCACGCCTGCGGACCCCTGGGCCTGATCTGCAGGTTGATCACTGGTCTGCTCACCCTGCGGGCACGGGTGGCGGTTCCGCTCCATCCCCACTCCAATTGGGGTCACGTGACCACCACACCGGCAGGGCCTGATCCGGGCATGGGATAAGGATCTGCTCTGCCCCTACTCGAGTTGGGGTGACGTGTGTACCACACTGGCAGGCCACTGGGCCTGACCCGCCAGGCTGTCACAGGTCTGTTTACCTTGCAAGCGCGAAGGGCGGCTCTGCCCTGCCCCTCCTACCACGCCCATGTACTACTGGGTCGTGGGTCTGCCCACCTGGCGGGTGTGGGTGGCGGCTCCGCTCCGCCCCCTCTCCAATTGGGGTCACGCGGTCACCACGCTGGCGAGCCGCTGGGCCTGCTCCGGGGGCTGGCGGCGGCCCGGCTCCTTCCCTCTGGCTCGAGGACAAATTGAGGAGACTCGGGTGACTGAGCCTCACCCCCCTTACCAGGAGACCAACTGCTTATGTCACCTCTGGTATTGATGAAGATCTCTCCTCCACCGCTTTCTGCTGACATCAGATCTCTGCCATGTTGGTATCCTATGCGAATGGCAGCATTTCGTTCCCCTTGCCAGGCAACCCAAGCAATGGGTGAGTCCTGACCTGCCCTCAGCAGGACCCGGACCGAGACACAGTTTCCGCGGGCTCCTAGCCCCAGTCCAGGGAAGTTCCGGGAGCCGGAACTCGGCCGCTCCGTGCTCGGTGTAAGCTCCTATAAGTGTAAGCTCCAAGAAGCAGCCCCCGCGGGCTCAGTTCCGGGAGCCGGAATTCGGCCGCTTAGTGTTTGGTGTATGCTCTGATAGTAGCAGGGTCCAAGAAGCAGCCTCCGCGGGCTCCGCAGCCCTGAGCCAGGGCGGTTCCGGGACGGTTCCAGGAGCCGGAACTCGGCCGCTCTGTGCTCGGTGTAAGCTCCTATAAGTGTAAGCTCCAAGAAGCAGTCCCCGTGGGCTCAGTTCCGGGAGCTGGAATTCGGCTTCTTGGTGTTTCGTGTTTGCTCTGATATTAGCAGGGTCCAAGAAGCAGCCTCCGCAGGCTCCGCAGCCCGGAGCCAGGGCGGTTCCGGGACGGTTCCGGGAGCCGGGACTCGGCCGCCCCGCGCTCCGTGTTCACTCCGATAAGATCAGATTTTAAGAAGCCCCCAGGCGCTGAACCCTAGCAATCTGTCTGCAAGCCGCAGGCGAATTGCAGCCTGAAATTACCTGTTCTATCACACATAAGTCTTTAATTGGATATTTTATTACTTTTGAGGAAGAAATGTACCCAAAGAAATCAATGTCATGGGGCTAAATTCTGTCTCCTCACAATTTATTTGCTGAAGTCCTAACCCCCACTACCTCAGAGTATGACTGTATTTGGGGATAGGGCCCTTAAAGAGGTAGTTGAAGTCATGAATTCATATGAAAGGGCCCTAAACCCACATGACTAGTGTCCTTATACAGAGAGGAGATTAGGGCACATACAGCAGGAAGACCATGTAAAGACAGAGGGAGAAGATGCCATCTACAAGCCGGGGAGAGGGGATCATGGGAAACCAGCTCTGCCAACACCCTCATCTCAAATTTCTACCTCCAGAACTGTGTGATAATAAATTTCTGATAGTTAAGGCACCCAGTCTGTGGGTCTTAGATAAGGAAACCTGAGAAGACTAGTATAGTCACTATCTGTTCATTCACTTCACATCAAATTTGTGTAAAAGATTCTGGAACTTCCAGACCTAGCCTGCTTTCCCAGGTTAGAAGAGTCACAGATTCTTGAAGAAAGGGGTGGGAGTCTAGCACATAGAATTATGGGAAAAGGCTAAGCTGGGGCACATTTCCATCTTCCTCATCCTGTGAAGCACCTGTGACATGAACACCACAGTCTCAGTTGGACCCTTGCTTCTAGGAGTCTCCCCAATCTGTGCTTATGGTCAGCCTTTGGCCTCAGCCTACCCACTAGGTTTTCCACTTTGGCATCCTGCTCCTCCCAAATCCTGCCTCCCTATTCCTCTCCTATTGGACATGTGCAGCTCTGATAGGGAGCCTCTTCATGCTACCACCAAACTCTCTGCACATCTCTCTAGTTTTGGACTGAAAAAGTTTGAGAGTGGAGCCTTTTGCACACATGCATAATACCTGCTGATTCTGCAGGGTCCCTTGGCTTGTGACTCACTTCATATTAACATGAATAAGTTGACATTTTTAAGGTTAATGACCCAGTTGCTTATAAGACAGTTGGGGTTTGAAATCAAACAACTCCTGAACTGGAAGCCTGTGAAACTATCTTTATTATGCTGCTTAGTAGCATCGGAGAAAACTAACTCGTCCTTTGGCACCAATACAACCATCTAGAACCCATGTCCTCTAGCTAATTTGCACTACGAAAAAATTTCCCCAAGTCTTCTCACCTCAGCAAGTATCTCATGGTCCTTTAAAATGGTGCATGTCATGACTCAACTTGTTGCAGCTGCTGAAGGTGCACCAGGGGCTGACTGAAATTGAAGAATATAAATAAATTGCCCTAAAAGAAATGGACTACAATGCACAACAAAGGGATGTTCTGCTGATTTACAACAAAGAACAAGTCATCCATTTTTTTGATAATCACAATTTAAAATGGGAACTTTTCAATCATGCTACAAGCAGTGTATCATCAATTTTCTAATTTCATCTTCATTTTAATAGGCTACAAAATTTAAATTCTTCACACTTCAGCCACTCCACTTTTCTGTCTGCAAGATGGGTTGAGTCAATACAGCCACGACAATATTGAGAACAAAAATCCCAAACTGACCAACTCTTTGTATTACTGGCCTCTACTGATCAACAACTCTATTTTTTTTTTAAATTGAATCCTGGATGCTCAACCACTGAGCCACATCCCCAGGCCTTTTTGTGCTAAATTTAGAGACATGGACTCACTGAGTTGCTTAGGGTCTCACTTAGTTGCTGAGGCTGCCTTTGAATTCACTATCCTCCTACTTCGGCCTTCTAAACTGCTGGGATTACAAGCATATGCCACTGTGTCTGACACCAACACTTTCTTGAAAGGAGACTTGGAGGCTGAAATTTTTACATCCCTATTTAATTACCTATTTCTTTTCTTATTTTTTAATTTTTAAAAAATGATGCATAATAGTTCCAACACATTTTTAAAAGCAATCTTATAAAAGGAGGATTGTGTCTTCTACCCACCTCCTAATCCCACCTGAGAGAATCAACATTACCAGATGAGTCTATATGTATCCTTCCTCTCCTTTCCTTGGGATCAGGTAAAAATTGCACACATACATACTCATGTACAAATGTTGTTTTCCAATTTTTACTGTTTTATGAAGTATGAGGACTGTAGCCACATGACTCTACACCTTGATTTATTTTCATGTATTGCTGCTGAATGTTATCTCAGCTCTGACCCACAAGCATGGCCCTTGTTCTTTCTTTTAGCAGTAATACAAAATTCGTCAGACTGGTCCATAGCCTAGTCAGTCATCTCCCTTCTGGTTATATTTAGGTTGTTTTATCTTTAGATATACTTTTTGGTTTTGGATATTGCAAACATTACTGCGATAAACACAGTTGTTTCTATATGTGTTTGTACTACTAACTTTCCAAAGATATAGAGAAATTTTTTTTAATTGCTCTTAGTGCATTGGTAGTATTTTCCTAAAGTCATAACAATTTATAGTTCATCAATAATGCATTTCCTGTACTTTAACTTATTCAGTTATTATCACTTAGCATAACAAGATGTGGAAAACCTTGATCTATTCAGGAAATGGACCATTTGTACCATATATAATGTGGATTTCCAGGTACCTATGAAAGCCTCTAAGATTCTTAAATTGAAGTTAGTTTTACTTGAATTCTTTCACTTACAAGTTCGAGAGGCCCAATACATCATATATTTTACTATAACATATATAAACTGAATTTTCTTCTCTAAAATATTCCCTCAAACATTCTATAGATATCTTAAATTTTGAGAATTCTTAATTTTACAAAAAAATCCTAAATTTTTCTCAGAACTGTCACCTGATAGTCTTCCTATTGATATGTGACTTCACATATATGAGTTCTAATATTTTAAGATTTTCTTGAGACCAGGGAGGCATTAGGCATGATAACACATCTGTATCATCCTCAGTGTCTGGTACTCTATATTTCACTTCAGAGGGGCTCAGAAAAATTTGTTGAAGAAAAGAAAAAAAGGAAATGGAAGAAAATAAAGGAAGAGAGAGAGAGATCAAGAAAGGAAGGAAGGAAAGGAAGAAGGAAGAAAAGGAGGAGAAAGAAATGGAATGGAAGGAGGGGAGGAAAATAAGGAGGGATAGAAGAAAAACAAGAGAAAGGAAGAAAGCCTAGTGAAAAAGAAGAAAGAAAATGAAAATGTGTTTCCAATTCTCTAGGAAACAATACTTTGTTTCTATATTACTCAAGTTGGCAGTGTAGTTTCCTGAGTCTACTGTCACCTTCATATTTGTTAAGACTGGGGCAGGGGCTGCGTCTACTGATGACACCTATTCTATATTCTCACTTCTCTTCTCAAAAGTCCTGGCATGGGAGTGAGCTGTATTTGAGTTTACAATCCTTGATTCTTTTGTTATTAGCTGGGTTTCCTTGGAAAAGTTGTCCAGCATCTCTGGATTCATTGTTCATAGCTGTAAAATGCCCTTTGAGGTTTGCCGCAGTCTGGCTGGGCACAATCAGGAGCCACTTGTCAAAAGAAACTAACTTTATTTTTAGAACCACACACGCCAAACAAAACAGCCTCTCAGGAAAAACCCTCAGAGCCCCAACTGCCACCACCGGCTTCCCACCAGCCTCTCTCTCCCACACAAGCCTCTCTCCACCTCCCACAAACCTCCTGCTCTTGAGGCCAATTGGCTGGGTCACGTGGGCGGAGCCAAAAAAGTCCCCCAATGAGCAGCTCCGTGGTCTGAAAGGGCAGGGAAACAGCCCAATGAGCATCACCGCAGAGGAGCCAATCAGCTAGATGTTGCTGGGGCCGCTGTGAGCCAATCATCAGCCGGCAGCTGGAAGTTTGCTGGCAGCTGGAAGTTTGCTGGGGCCCCTTCGGCTGTGGCTCTCAACATCTCCCCCTCTCTGTTTAAACAACAAGCATGTGGCTTAGGGACCGTGCCTGCCTTAGGTTGTCCAATAGTACATATGGTCCTTACCCGTTAGGTTGGTACCATTGCAATTGGATCTTACCCGTCACTGACTACCGGTCCAGTATACAGCCACACCTGTGGAGAGGTCTTTGTACCAGCGGGGGGGTGAGGTTCTTTGCCTCACCTCTGTTGGCCCCCAAATTTTAGCTGGACGATCATGACAAGCAGAAGGGAGGAAGATACACCAAGCCAATTGACGGCTCCTTTTGGAAAAATTGTACCACCGATGACATCATCAGCAAAAATACCCCAACACTACCACAAGTCGCTGCACCAACAGATAGTTCACAATGCATACAGGTGAGTTCACAATGTGTCCAGGCAAGTTCTGCAAGCAGTTCAGTGATGGCTATTGCAGAAGCTGTAGATTGGTTTTATCTTTGACTTCACCAGCACTGGGATGAAGATAGGAATTCTGGCAATAATGGCTAAAGAAAAAATTATGTAAAATCACAGAAGGCACTAAAAGAAAACAATTTTCTTAACAATTTACATTGTCTTTAAGAGAATTATTAAATATAATGAAAAGGAAAGGTGAAAGTAAACAAACAGATCTGTTAAACTCCTTTTTTGTTCACATATTAAAACAATCTTCAACAGTTGTTTACCCAATTTAAATTAAACCATTTAAATCACGTGAATATAAAAAAAATATATATTTGGATCCATTTTTTCATGAGCGCTCATCATATACGATATATGGACATATGTACATTCAAACATATAACACAAAACACAAGTGTGCATACATAATATAATACATACAACACATAACATAATAGTAAAGGCCTTATAACTTTTTACAGGTGAAATCTCCATTGCAATGTTTAAAAACTCTATAGTCAAAAAAATAGAACTGATCAGCAAAACATTAACCTAGATCTGTATGAGCTCAAAAAACAAAATAGAACTTCATGATATGGCAAAGGGCAATAATGAAATAGATATTGAAAAAAGCATCCTGGTTCTGTCCAAGATGTAAGAATAGCCAAACTGGAGTTTTTGATATCAGTTGTTATGGATTTGAGCCAAATCATCTTCTTTTTGGTCTGTAGAAATCACTTTAGTTAATCTCTCTGGAATCCAAATCGGCTGCTGTTCTCCCTGTGGAAACACATAAACAGACCCCTGACTCCAGACAATCACTGGGTCAGGACCTTGGTTAATCTCTCTGGAATCCAAATCGGCTGCTGTTCTCCCTGTGGAAACACACAAACAGACCCCAGACTCCAGACAATTACTGGGTCAGGACCTTTCCATTGTCCTGTTAGAATATCCTTCCAAAGTACCTTGGGCTTATGCACATTTTTTGGACACATATGCCTTTCCGCAGCACTAAGTCCTGATGAATCCAAATTTAAAAAGTTTAGAGTAGAAAGCGTTATTTTAAGTTTATCTTTGGGGAATATATACCCCTTCCCAATTCCTTCTTTTTGCTTTAATAAGTACATTTTAATAGTTTGATGAGCTCTTTCAACTATGCCTTGTCCCTGTGGATTGTATGGGATTCCTGTTATATGAGTAATGCCAAATGTTGAGCAAAATTGTTTAAAAGAGGTAGAAGTATAACCAGGGGCATTATCTGTTTTTAACTGTTTTGGAACACCCACAGTGGCAAAATTTTGTAAGCAATGAGCTATAACATCTTTAGTTTTTTCTCCGGCATGAAGGGAGCCCATCAAAAATCCAGAAGAAGTATCAACTGTAACATGCAAATATTTTAATTTTCCAAATTCTGGCAAGTGTGTGACGTCCATCTGCCAAATATGGTTAGGTATCAATCCTCTAGGATTGACTCCAAGATTAACTTGTGGTAAAAAGGTCACACAATTTTGACATTGTTTTATTATTTGTCTAGCTTGTTCCTTAGTTATTTTAAAACGCTTTTGTAAAGTATTAGCATTGACATGGAACTTTTTATGAAAATTTGTAGCTTCTTCTAGTGTAGAGAAAATATGTATGTCATGTGTAGTTTTATCTGCTAAATCATTGCCCAAACTAAGGGCTCCAGGCAATCCTGTATGTGCCCTGATATGTCCTATAAAGAATGGATCTTTTCTGTCCCAGATTAGACTTTGTATAGTGGAAAGCAAAGAGAAAACAGTAGAGGAAGGGGAAATCCTACCAGCATCTTCAAGGGATACTATAGCGTTAACTATATACTGACTATCGGAAAATAAATTAAATACAGAATCTTTAAACATCACAAAAGCTTGTAATACTGCATTAAGCTCTACCTTTTGAGCTGATTGTTTGGGTACTAAAAATGTAAAAGTTTGATCAGGTGTAACTATTGCTGCTGTACCATTAATTGACCCATCAGTGAATATATTTGGAGCATTCATGATAGGTGTTTTTCCTTGTCATTTTTGGAAAAATTACAGGATGCGATGACCAAAAAGACAATAAAGGATGAGATGGTAAGTGGTTATCAAATGAAACATTAGATTTGCACATGATTATTGCCCAAGTATTTAACTCATTAGCTAACTCATCAATTTGATTCATAGTATATGGAGTAATAATTTTATTGGGAGAAATTCCAAACACTCCCTTTGCTGCTTTTATTCCTTTGAGTATTAATTGTCCTACAGCCTCAGGATACCTAGTAAGAATAGTGTTAGGAGAATAAGATAAATGTATCCATAATAATGGACCTTCTTGCCAAAATACTCCTGTAGGAATATTTTTTGTTGGTAGTACAATAAATAATAAAGGCAAACTTGTATCAATTCTATCCAAATGCATATTTTCCATATATGTTTCAATGATTTTTAATGCCTTTCTTGCTTCAGGCGTTAACATTCGGGGTGAATTTGGATCTGATGGACCTTTTAGGATATCAAATAAAGGTCCCAACTCTCCTGTTGGTATACCTAAATAAGGCCTTATCCAATTTATGTCTCCTAATAACTTTTGAAAGTCATTAAGTGATTTGAGTTGATCTACTCGTATTTGAATTTTTGGTGGACGGACCATGGTTGAGGATAATAGAACTCCTAAATAATTAACTGGAAAATTTAATTGTACTTTATCTATTGCTATCTCTAGATTATAATTTTTTAATAAGTTTGTAAGTGTGGCATAACATTCTAGCAATGTGTTTTTAGCTTGGTGGTGGCAGTTGGGGCTCTGAGGGTTTTTCCTGAGAGGCTGTTTTGTTTGGCGTGTGTGGTTCTAAAAATAAAGTTAGTTTCTTTTGACAAGTGGCTCCTGATTGTGCCCAGCCAGACTGCGGCAGAGGTTGTCTGTTGGGCTTTATTGAAATTATATGAGTGAAAGACCTGACTCAGAGGATGCAACAAGAGGAATCCATGCCAACTTTATTCAGTCCTTTCTGCCCCCAGATACCCTTTGGCTCATTCTAGCACACCTTTAAAAAGAGAAAGCATAGGAATCTGAGAAGGTTCCTACACATCTCTCCTTCTTCCCATGTTTATTGGGGAGTTCACAATGTTTCAGGTAAGTTGCTCCCTGTTCACCATGGATGACCATCTAGAAGGTGGAATTCCTTTACTCATTTCTGGATCAGAGAATTCCTCAAGTAATGGGTAAAAGCTTTGTAAATGCTTTAGATACTTACCTCGGGGAAAAATGAATAAATATAAAAGCATCTTTTAACTATGAACATGCAGTTTTGGTGTTAAAGACAACCCGGATGAAGTCTATGCTTAGACCTCACTCAAGGGTATGGATCTGCGCATCAAAAAATCTAGACTCCATAGTTCATCTTTTACATCAAATGAACACTTCCACAACAGCAATGTGGGCATCAGCCAGCATCTGCCCCAACAATTTTAGGGCCTCACCTTTCTCTGAGCTTGGCAGAAATGATGGCTCATCCACTATCTAGGCCTAGATTAGAGTTCTATCTGGTGTAGGGGAGAGTCCCCACAGGATTTCATATGCTTTCTCTTTAGTTTGCTTGGCAATTTGTCAATTAGTCAGGAAAAAGGACAGGTGAGTATTTTATTTAAGTGACTATATTATTTGACCGCCCTCCCCCAATAACCCTAAAAAGGATATTGTCCACATTTCTCCAGATTATAAATACAGGAATTGGAAAGGATATGACTTAATTAAGAGGGAACCCATAAGAAGAGGAGTCAAAAATCAAATCCATGTCCAAAGTCCATGTTTTAATATTCTACTGAGATTTAGTCAACACCCAACTGGTGCTTCTCTAAGACTCAATAACCTAGTAATAAAATTAGGATATTATCCAAGGAGAAGAAAGGAATAATAGATACCCAGCAGTGGTTTCCTAAATATCCACAGGAATATCCAGAATTCTCAGTTTTAAGGCAAAATGGTGAGACCCCATGAAAGAAGACTCCAGAAAAAATAATCTAAATGAATAAAATTGAAAGAGACCTTGGAGAAAATGTCAATGAAATCTTCTCAGAAACATGGCCTTTCTGGTTCAAGTTCAATCACCCAAGAATTACTGTGAGAATTCCTGTGTCAGGCCTGTGTTGATACTAGAGATGGGAAGATGACTAATACCTGGGTCTGGTCCCCAAAGGCTCACAACTTAATGAGAAGAAGAAAAGTACGGCACCAAGATACAACGAGGTACCTGCAAGGTGCTGCAGGGGTGAACAAGTAGTGGTGCCTAAAGTGATGAGAATCCCTTGCAAGGTAGTGATAGGACAGTTGGGTATTGAAAAACAATATAGCTATTTTCCATGCAGAAAAGAAAAAGGGAGATGCTCCAAACAAAAGAAGTGAACACTTCTGTGACAATAACCACAGTCTGTGATAAATAGCCTATCACAATGAAGATTTACATCTGATGACTTCATATTCACGTCTAATGAGAGTCAGAGGTGGGCTTGGAAACATCATGCTGCTTCACACCATTACTAAAAAATGGTGATGACTCATTGATCTTCAAGACCATTGTTTTAGTCAGCTTTTTCACTGCTGTGACTTAAAAGACCTGACAAGAACAATTGTAGAAGAGGGTTGGTTTATTTGGGGGCTCACAGTTTCAGAGGTGTCAAGTCCATTGACAGCAGACTCCATTCCTCAGGGCTCAAGTTGAGGTTGAATATCATGCTGGAGTGTTTGGTAGAGGGAAGCAGCTCACATGGTGATCAGGAATCAAAGATAGAGACTCTACTCTCCAGATACAAATTATATATGATGTAAATATATACCCATAGCCCCATTCCCATGAGCCACTTTCTCCAGCCAAACCCCACATGCCTCAGTTACCACTCAGTTAATCCCATCAGGAATTAATTCACCAATTAGATTAGGGATAAAAACCAATCATTTCTCCTCCAAACCTTATTGCATTGTCTCACACATGAGCTTTTGGTGGACACTACAGCTAAACCATAACAACCATCAAGCAGGGGAAGAGACTGCATGGAAGAGAATCACTTCAGTTAGTAATTCAGTCCAGAAGTGACACATTTTATTCCCATCTCATTTAATTGGCTAGTTACTGGACCCCACCTAATTGCATGGAGGCTTGGGAATGCTTTCTTCAAGAAAGAGAGATGGATCAGATCCTGATGAACACTGGTTGTCTCTTCCATAGTTAGTTTAGTGACTAATTAAACAATGCCCTTTGGGGGATTGTTAGATTCACTGGATCATAAATACATGCTCTGAATATACAAGTATCATGTGTAGTGAATAAATGCATTGGGATAATTTTTATCTTTAATTTCTGTAAATATTTTTCCCAATCATTAATTAATGAAGGATCATTTGTATTTGCATAAGAAACAAGAAAAAAACTGAATATTCCCTTTTGTTTTCACAGACTATCAGAAGATCAAAAAAATAGCTTACTACAAAGAAATGCTACATGTGGAGAAAGGTGTGCAGGGCAAATGAAGAGGAATAATTCTATTCTGAAAATGCCTTTAAGGCAAACTTGGCAACAGCATGGAAAGATATCAAGCATGATACCTCTGGCCAATTCTTTGGATATCATTCTTACCATCTCCAAATTCTGCAGCAAACATCTCAAACCTTTATCTTTCTCTGCAACATGAGACATGAAACAATAGCTCGTCATAGTCACTTCCCAGCTATAAACTGGGTCTCAGCCCTGCAGCCCTGCCTCTCCACCCCATGAGATGCAGCATTACCACATACTGGTTTTTTGTTGTTGTTGTTGTTTTCTGGTTTCTGTGGACCAACCTGCAGCCTGGCTTCTCCTAGACTCAGGGCTTGATTCTATTGCTGCCATTCCTCCGGAGTGCTCTCTGCTGGCCTGACTCACCTTTGTTTTCTCAGATGCACACTGTAGGACACTTTTCCATCCTCCTTTTCTGCAAAGTCATTTCATTTTGTATCTCTTCTTCCCTGCATCTGCCCCTCTGGGGAAACCATGATATGTTCCTGCCCAGTCCTGGCTCTCAGCAACTTCCACCTGAATCACTATGCAAACTTCCAAGATACCCTGATCTCATTCAAGCATGCTCCATCTAATCTATTCCCCATCTCTCTGCTAGAATGGAAGCCACAGTACATAGTAGGTATCAGAGTCACACCAGGTCTTGGACATTCAACCCTTTGAGCCTCCCTCTCTGCAAAATAGGGATCATCACTAGATGATCTTTTTGTGGTGATTGCCATTTGTAATAAAGTGCAGAGCATATAGTGGAGTCCCCACCAAGTGCAAGCATTCCCTATGTCTTCCCTGTCATTGTCATCATCTTCAGAAGCAGCAATGCAGACCCCCTATGCTCAGAAGTGGCCCTGCATTCCTGTTAACTAGCTAGGCAACATTATGAACCCCATGCCTTCATGCACCACCATTCTGTGAAGGAGGTGTTTGTGCTTCAAACACCTGCTCACAGGATCACACTGGGATATCCGCCCCTGAGATTCTGATCATTCAGCTAGGTTCCATCACAACTGCACAGCAATAGTCAGCCATTGGATCACATAATATGACATAGATAATCATGCCTATGGAGTCAGAATACTCACATTGGAAAAGTGGAAGGAGCAAACAGGTACCAATGAGAAGAGGTAGATGTTCAGTCATAGGACAAGCAAGATGACTGCATAAACCTCCACCATGTGAGTAACACATAGTCCACCATCATAGCACCACACGTTATCTCAGAGCTATAACAAACCTCAGTCCTTTAGTCTGCAGAGCTTCCTGAATCTTTCTCTCTAGGATGGATAAAATTCCTGGAAATACAAGACCCAGGGGAAAGTCTGGAAACCATACAATATATTGCTGCATTTGCCACAAACACTTGATTCAACAGAACTGATTTTGTGTGCTTCCTACTTGCCCTGGGGATACAATGTGAACAAGGGAGACAAGGGCCTGCTCTCACGGTCTCACCCTTTAGCAAGAGAGATAGATCATAAACAGATAAAGACATAAATAAGTAATAGAGCTTCAGAGAATGGAAGATCTACAGAAAAAAAATACAACAGGGTAATGAAGTGGAAAAGGAGAGAGAAAGAGAGATCACTCGGAAGGTGACAGAAATGGTGTGCAGCTACTAGAAGATGAAAATGCTTGTCATCCAAATATCTGTACCTGGGACAAGGGCACACGAAGCAGGGTAGTGTGGAGATGATGTGTGATATGTGCTGGTGCTGAGTAGGAGCTCAACAAAGGATGCGTGTTTTTATATTAAAATTTACTGGGTGTCATCAGGGGTGAGCAAGGTACAGAGCCTCTGGACTCAGGAAGAAAAAAGAGCCAGATAAGAATCTGCATGGTAGGTACCGCTTCCCAGGGGATGGCCCTTTGAGTAAGCTGCCTGCAGCTGTCCCCAGCATTCAGCAATGCTGCTGCCACCTGGGCTGCCAGGTTCCACGTGCATCAGGCTGGCTGGGAACCAAGAGGCCCTTCTCACGTTAAAGCACAGCGGTCTATTCTGTTCTCTTGTCAGGTCATAAATAAAGGGGCATTGATCTCAGAAGATGGGCGTCTCTGGCTTTGGTGTGAGCAAAGTGCCTGAGGACAAATGATTGTAACTGCAGAGGATAACTGAGAATAGAGGAGTGCGGCCACCTCAGTGGAACAGGAAGTGCTCTGGAGAGGAGCAGCTGGCAGCCTGGAGTGTGCTCCAGGAAGCTACATGAAAAGGACCAGGCCAGAACATCTGGTGAGGTCAGGGCCCAGTCCAGGCACCTCAGAGCCTTTGTTCTTCCTGACTAATTGTGCTCCTGCTGGTGTCATAGATCAGGGAGGAAGTGCCAGGGCCATGGGGCTGCGGGAAGCATAGGTTAACAAGGGCACATTCACATGCAAGCACAAGAACACCAATTAGGAAAGGCCAGCAGTCACCCACGTGGCTTCAAGTGCTCTTAGTGCCTTCCCAGACTCTGGAAAGGTTCTCCTGTAGACTGAATCACAGGCAGTTCTGAGGGCAGGAAAGCCGCCTAGGATGCCTGGTTGAGAGACCAGAGAGGGGATTCCTAAAAGTTTGCACCATTTATGGCTCAGTGTGATTCTTTCCTAGGGAAAAATTTCACACGTTTCATTTTATTTCAAAAGAGCCTTTAACCCCAAATAACTTTAAGCAACATAGCTCACTGTGCTGAATATAATCTATAGTTCATAAACCATCTCTCAGGGGAGGGACTTTTCTACAAAAGGGATATGAAATGAAGAGGGGGAAAGACACTGTCCTTGGGCCTGACATTGTGTCAGCTGCTGCACATTAATATTTAATGCATTTGTCCCCATTAAGCTGCAAGGCTGGCTTAATTTTCCTAATTTACAGATGAGGGAACCAAAGCCCCAAGAAAGTGATTGTTGTTGTCCAGATGTACATGCATCGTGACAGACTTGGATACAGCCTTGTCTCATCCAAACTGTGCTTTTCCCAGTCCAGCACAGTGATTCTTTCAAACATCCAGCACTGTGGAGTTTAGTTTCAGGGTAGAACCAAAGCAACACATCAGGTCCAGACAAGCCACCCCCAAACAGTCCACACAAACTCTGAAAGAACTTTTCAAGAATAGCATTATGTAGCGGGGGATGTGGCTCAAATGGTAGTGCACTCACCTAGCATTGTGTATAGGAATGCAACCGAATTCAACACCCTCCTCCATCGAGCACAAAAACAGAAAACTCCAAATTACTCTCAGAAAACAATTCCAAAGCAGATCCTTCTTTCAAAGCTTCTGTGATTGAAATTTCACTGTTAGGTGGGGTTTGGGGGGTGCCCTTTCCTTAAAGGCTTCTTCTAACCCTGAAGTTTCTTTCAGGTTCAGTTCCCATTCATTGTGAGTCCTTTTGGAACCAGTAAGTGCCTGGATATATCACTGGTTAATGTTAGCAAAGGAAAAGTAGAGAGCACAGGTTTGATCCCATTCAAACACTCATTACTCAGATGAAAGAATTTAGGTGGAATTGGAAAACAATAGACCCAATATTTTATGCCTTTTTTAGTGCCTGCATTAGAGCAAGTTGGAAAGGAGATCTAGCTTTGACTTGCCCAGTGGGAACGATTTATTCACTTTGCACTTTGGTGTGCCTTACCTTCTACACCTTTTTTTCTTTTCCCTCTATAGTATCAAGGATTGAACTCAGGGGCCCAGAGCACTCAACTACTGAGTCACATCCACAGCCCCTTTTAATACTTTATTTGGAGACAGGGTTTCCCTAAGGTGCTTAGGGCTTAGCTAAATTGCTAAGGCTGGCTTTGAACTTGCAATCCTCCTGCCTCAGCCTTCTGAGCTGCTGGGATTACAGGCATGTGCCACCATGTCTAGCTTCTTAAACCATTTCTTGTCTCTAGATCAAGCCTAGAGTATCTTGCCACAGGTCAGGTGTTATGCCTGCACCTTTAACAAGGTACTATGGGAAGAGCATGGCTTTGAAGGCAGAGCAGTCTGTTCGGAATTCCCCTCTGCTGAGGCTGAGTATGTGACCTTGAGAAAATGTCTTAACTTCTCTGACTTTCAGTCAGTCTCTTTCTATAGAAAATGGCATAAATAATATCCATAATGCAGAGTGATTGTGAGGGCTCATTGAGATCAAGCTTGTAGAGCACCCATAGGTGTTCTATGCGTGACAGGTAACTCTTACCACATTCTTGCATCATCTGTGACTGCCTGAGCCAACAAGGTCTGCCTGGAGTCAGAAAGACTGCACTGCTGGCCCCAGGTGGAATCCCTGCCCTTGAGCTGGTCACATGCTCTTCCCTTGCCAGTTGCTCTTTAAGAGGAACCAATTTCACACTTCCAGATAGATCCACACTCCAAATTGTGTTTGTTTTAAAATAATGAATAGTGGCATTATTATCCCCACTGCTCTCCAGGGCGCTGTGTGCTGAATGTATTCCTTTTGCATTAGCAGAGCTTCACTGCAGCAGATAAATGGGGCAGTGCCTAAGCTGAAATGCACTGAAGAAAGGAAGCCCAGCCCACCCTTCTCAAGACCTCTCGGTGAAACCTTCCCAGGAGGCTGCCAGTGGGGCTTCTGATATCTGGGGAAGCAATGAAGTGTTTCACCAGGCTCCAAGAGTGCTGGGCAAACACTAAAGAAGAGAACAGCTAGGTCTCTGCCATTCTGCTTCTCTCTGACTCTCAGGTGACATCCCGCAGCAGGTCAGGCTGTTGAGGAAGATGGGAAGGAACCAAGCACAAGACAAATGGCATCTTGTTAAAATGAGCCAGCAAAATGTTGCCTGTACATTGAATTCAGGTGAACTCAAGCTGCTCAAATGAAGTGTGATCATTTCCAAAGATGTCAGTGATGCAGTCTCTGCTCAAAGCAATTGCAATTACAGACCAGGGTAGGTAGCCCTGGTTCAACCAAGTTCCTTTCTTTTCCTTTTATGACCTCAAACAAGATATTCATTCTTTGTCTTTTCTTCTCCTCCTCCTCCTCCTCTTCTTCTTTCTCTCTCTCCCTCTCTTTTTTTTTTTTTTAAATTTTTAATATTTATCTTTCAGTTTTTGGTGGACACAACATCTTTGTTTGTATGTGGTGCTGAGGATCGAACCTGGGCCGCATGCATGCCAGGCGAGCACGCTACCGCTTGAGCCACATCCCCAGCCCTCTCTCCCTCTCTTGCTCTCTTTTTCAGTTATGTGGATTAAATCCAGGGCCTTACATGTGCTCAGCAAGCAATTATGCCTCTGAACTACATACTCTGTTTTTCCAATTTAGTTTGAAACAGAGTCACTTTACGTTAACCCTGTTGCCCAGACTGGAGTGAACTTGTGAACCTCCTGTCTCAGCCTCCCAAGTAGCTTGGATTGTCGGTGTGTACCACTGATCTGGCAATGTTGTGTCTCTTTATTGCCTCATAGTGAGGACAAAGTGAGACTCACCATAAGCCTTCTGTGGCTCTTAAGAAAGGAAACTAAGGCTCCTCTTTCTGCTTTCTTCTCCTCCCTTATGAGTGAATGAGGGTGGGAATCATTTATCATCCTTTGGACAAACCTGAATAAAACAGTAATGTTCAAATATGTCTCATTCAATGTTTTGGATACTATCTTCTCTGCCACATTGCAAGGAGGTCCATTGTTAATACATCTTTGAGCCCACTATGGGCTGACAATATAAGAAGCCCCCTGCTTTGAATGACACAGAGACCTAAAAGTATGAGCTGTTCTGGGACCACCATCTTGTAATAATCTTAACATCAGTATTTTATTTTTTATTTTTAATTCTCAGATTATATTGCACAACTTTAATATTTTTGTTTAAATCACCAATTATTTTTTTTTCATATTTTTACTAGTTTATTATAGTTGTACATAAAGGCAGGATTTGATATTACATATTCATACATAGCCACAATAGAACAATATAATTTGTCCAATATATACCTCCTCCTCCTCTCTCCCCCAGACCCTTTCTTCTATTCTACTGATCTCCTTTTAATATTCATGAGATTCCAGCCTTTACCTTTTTTTTTTTTTTTCTTTTTTCTCTCTAACTTCCACATGTGAGAGAAAACATATGATCTTTGGTCTTCTGAATTTGGCTTTTTTTTTTTGCTTAACAGAATGTTCTCAAGTTCCACCCATTTTCTTGCAAATGACATAAATTCAATTTTCTTTATGGCTAAATAAAACTCCATTGTGTGTACACACCACATTTTCTTTCATCTGTTGATGCACAGCTAGACTGATTCCATAGTTTGGCAATTGTGAATTGTGTAGTGATAAGCATGGGTAAGCATGTACCACTATAGTATGATGACTTTAATTCTTTAGGATAAATACTGAAGAGCTGGGGCATATGGTGGTTCCTTTCCTAGTCTTTTGAGGCACCACCTTACTGATTTCATAGTGGCTGTACTAATTTACAATTCTACCACAGTGCAAAAGTGTTCCTTTTCCTCTACATCCTGTCCAGCATTTATTATGGTTTGTGTTCTCAATGGCTGCCATTCTGAACGGAGTGGGATGAACTCTCCGTGGTGTTTTGATTTGCATTTCCCTAATTGCTAGCGGTGTTGAACACTTTTTCATGTATTTTTTTGGCCATTTGACTTTCTTCCGTTGAGAACTGCATGCTTAGTACATTTGCCCATTTGTTAATTGGATAATTTGTTTTCTCGGTGTTAAGTTTTTTAAAATCCTTTATATATTCTAGAAATTAAACCTCTGTCAGATGAGTAACTAGCTAAGATTTTCTCCCATTCTGTAGGTTGTCTCTTCACGTAGGTTCTTAATGGTTTCCTTTGCTGAAAGGCACTAAGTATTTAAAGAATGTATTTATTATCTGTAATTTTTAGAAACCCTCTTTTCAATTTCTTTGTGATTTTAATATACCAAGAGCTTCAAAAATAAAAAGTCTCTCGAAGCTCTCTCAACTTCTCAGTGCTTCTGTGGGCGTGCGCCTCTCACTCTCTCTATTTCCTTCCCTAGCATTTGTCTCATGAAACAGATGCTTCTTCTCTCTGATTTTACTCTTGTCTTCCTTTGTACGTGAACTTCTCAGAACTGTGAATGAAGTTGAGAGACACGGTTAGGTTTTCAGAGCAGGTGACTACCTGAGGTCAAGAGCTCTTCATAGTTTCAGGTAAGCATTCTGCACTTGTTCACTGTGATTGGTTAGAGCTGTGTGGAGAGTGAAGTGTTGCTTTGCTTGGCTTTCTTCTCTGTCTTCATATTTCCCCTGTGCTCCTTACAGGGAGAAGGGACTTGCCAATAGCATTTGATAACTCATGTGAGTGCTCCTGGATCCTCTTGCAACATAATAATATGTCAATAATATATTAGCTGAATATTCTCAAATAGTGCCAATATCCAACACATAAGCAGCATTGACAAGAATAACAATTTTCACCTATTTAAAAATCCCTAAGAAAAGGGCCACCTATGAAGCTGAGGGATTCAGAGGATATAGAACTGAGTTTCTACGGGTATCTATCTGCACTGTCATTGTCCCATGTCATTCATCAACTCATAGAAACAGAGCTGCATTCACTAAAGAGATCCATGAGTCAGAAGCATTTGGCAAAAGCTTTTGTCTTTGATTTACTTTCCTCTGGTTGTGGCCCCTGAACTATGAGACACTCCCTGATATGAGTGTCTGTATCCATGCTCATACATCTCCTTCAAGTCTACCTGTCTAGCAGTAGCTAGAAACTAAAGTTCTGTCAGGTTCCTCAAGTAGGCTGAAAGCAAGGCTTCTGATGCCTGGGAAAGCTGTTCAGTTGTTTCAGCACACTCAGAAGAGAAGCATGACCTAGAGTCTCTGATGCAATCCTGAGTCAAGAGGCTGGTAGAGTATAGGGGTCCAGTCTTCAGATGGAGAGGTACCGTGTTAATCAGTTTTTGAGGAAAAGTTTATTTTGGCTCACAGTTTTGTAGTTCTCAGTCCACTTTTTTTTCTTTTTTCTTTCTTTTTTTTTTTTTTTTTTTTTTTGGCCCTGTTTCTTTTGGACCTGTGGCAAAGCAGCACATTACAGTGGGAGCACATGTTGGAGGAAACCTTTCATCTAACAGCCAGGAATGAAGAGAGAGAGGAAGGGGTGGGGTTCCACAATCCCTTTCAGGGGCATACCTTCAATGATCAGAAGACCTCCAGCCGGGCCCCACCTCTACCACCTGTCAATAGCAACACTGGGAACCATTCTTTGGGTATATGGGCCTTTAAAAGACATTTCAGATCCAAACCACAGGAGCTAGGGTCCCTGTGGACTGCTATCTGCATCTCTGTCCTTGCTGAGAATCCCTAGACCTCAAGCCAATTCTGGACTGTGAAACTAAAGATATCATGGATGGAATTTGAGGAAAGAAGGCTGAGCTCTCTGCTACTCTTATAAAGGTCTTCCTACTCCCCACACCAAACCACCAAGCCTCTCCAGGTTGTGCCCTTGACTGTGGCGCCTGTTTCCTACATAGGCAGTGATTGGGGGAAGTTCTTTTCACACTGGCCTATAACACTCACTACCAGATGTTGGGGACCAATAGGATCTCTAACAACCAATTCCTCTAATTCACTTGCTCTCAAACATTCAGCACAGAATCACAGGGAAGACTTGTTGAAGCACAGAAGGCAGGGCTCTTCCTTCAGAGTTTTTTATTTCATAGATGGAAGTAAGACCTGAGAATCTGCCTCTCTTGCATGCTTCCAGGTGACCCCAACACTGCTGATCCAACTCCACACTTCCGGAAAATGCTGGCCTCACTTCAGGATAGAATCACACTTCACATCAGAGACCACACCAAGACTAATCTGTCTTTTTCCACTTCATGCTTGTTCTGTTTTATTTCTTTCTAACAATTTTGGTCTTCCATTGCACCAGCTCTCTCAGAAATATTTCTTACTTGCCCAATTCTATGTTCTTAGACCTAACCCTCTTTTCCCTAAAAATAACATGAGCAAAAGCTAAGAAGCTGCTGGATGGAGTGGACAGCTTTATGTGTGCCTAGTAGGGTGGGATTTTTTTCCTGGGGAGTTACTTCTCTACAGATCTGTCCCCAGCAAGATCTGGGGCATGGGGCCATGGCAAGTGACTGAAAAGAACTGTGGTCTTTGATAAATGTTGTGGCCAACTTGCAATGATGCCAATGAAGAGAAAGACCTGAACTTCTCTCCAGTTTCCAACTGGGGTTCTCCTTTGAACAAACTCAAATCAAGGTCAGCCAGAAAAGGAACCAACTGGAAGACAATATGGCTACAAACTTTAAGTATCACAAG
This sequence comes from Marmota monax, assembly GCF_021218885.2. Classification (NCBI taxonomy): domain Eukaryota; kingdom Metazoa; phylum Chordata; class Mammalia; order Rodentia; family Sciuridae; genus Marmota; species Marmota monax. Next base: position 4,674,191 of record NW_026692881.1, read on the forward strand.
AAACAAAATTATACCAAACAATTCAACTCTTATTACAAGAGGAGGCCCAGTCTCTTATTCAATGTTAGAAAATAAGAGAATAGCATAGTATTCAGAAATATCATAAGGTATGAATGCAGATAGTTTGAATTAAGTCATGAAATATGAAGAATAAAAATATATTCAAGGATTTGTGAATTGCAGGAACAGTGCAACACATAGTACACTTAGAAGGAAAATGTAGTAAGATTCATATTCAAAAGGTAGACTAGTGTCAAATTGAGAAGGGATTTCAGACAAAGAAGGAAAGGCTTTGTTATATAATCAGCAGGACACAGGTGAGCAGAGAGTAACTTTCTCTGTCCAAGATGTGGTACGGCACCCCACCAGGTAACTGAGGTATAGGACAGGTTGGAGGACACTAAGGCTGGCTGTTAGTAAAAGACTAACACTAAAGAGGGAAAACAATTGTGGATAATAGGAGAGAGAGGAAGGGATGATAGCTGTAGAAAAGTTATTAAGTTAGCACCAAAGTACATGGGCACCTAGACGAGAGGATGTAATGCAGAAGGAAAGACTAATTTTGCCTCTGAAATTTCTTGTCTTTCTTTGAAGATATTTATGCCATTCATAATGATTATTTGGAGTGAGACAGAGGATACTTCAATTGTAGAATTAAACTGTTATAGGACATCCAAGTATAGATTTGGAAGCTGGAAGTGAGGATTTGATGTGGGAGAATAAGATGTTGGATTTTCAAAAGAAGTAAAAATTGAGACAAAGAAGTTAGAATCAGAGACCATTTAAGAGTGTGATGTCTAATGTAAAGCATGTCTGATTTGGGTATGGCTCTACAGATCGTCTGAAGAACACAATGATGAATTTTCAGGGAGAGGCTTCAAGTACTGAAAGAGCTTTAGAACTAGGTAACCAGTATAAATATTACTAGCTAGATATTGAAAAGCTGTCAAGATTAAAGCAGAGAAAAATGGGTGCATGCATGGAGGACAAAGTGTAGGAAAGGCCAGCACCTTTCCATTTGGAGTTCATGCACTTCTTTTTATTTCCTCACTTTGAAAATGTATTAGTTTCTTACTGCTGCTGTAATAAATCACCACCAACTGAGTTAATGTAACATAAACATATTATCATTCGATTCTGCAGGTCAAAGTTCTTAAATGGGTCTTCTAGGACTAAAATCAAGATGTCGCCAGGATAGTATTCTTTGCAGAGCCCCTAGAAGAGAATTATTTTCCTGATCTTTTCTAGCTTGTACAGGCTGCTGACTTTCTTTGGCTCATGACTTCTCTAAGTTCAGATTGATGGCGCCAGGTCTGTCTGATTCTGGCCCTCCTGATCCCTTCTTTTATGTATAAGGATGATCTAGTGTACTCTCTTTGTCTCATGATCCTTAATTTAACCATATCTGTAACGTTCCTTATGCCATGTAAGGTAACATTTTTACAAGTTCTAAGGATCGGGATGTTGACATTTGAGGATTATCTTGCCTATCACAGGTATTATACCTGCTTTACTTGGAATGTCCTAGAGTATTATAGGAATCCCTTAAAATACAGCTCAAATACCATCTCCTTTGGCATCCATTTGCTTATGCCCCCTGGGAAGTTATTCTTTCCCTTTTCCTTGCTCCCACAGGATGGGGATCCAGACCTCTGGGGATCAGTAGGCTAGTTCCACTGTCTTCCCCTCTCAGAATGAAAACAAGAAATTTGGTAAAGCTACTTTCATATGCCTAGGGACCAGCACAGATATGGTTAGGATGGATAGAGTTTTTAAAGCAGATAGGTAGAAGGGGAACACAGAGGAGATAGTGGATACAGGGAGGAAAAGAGAAAAACGAAAATGGAGGTTGAGCCTATTTAAATATTTTTAAATTAATTTTCAATTTGTTTTAAATAGTTATACATAACAGTAGAATGCATTTATGCACTTTGATATATCATACATAGATGAGATATAATTTCTCATTTTTCTGCATGTACATGTTGCAGAATCATATTGGTCATATAGTCACAAATATACATACAGCAATAATATCTGTTTCATTATACTATCTTTCCTATCGTCACCCATCACTTCCTCTTCTCACCTCCCATCACTTCCCTCTACCTAATCTAAGGTAACGCTATTCTTCCCTAGTGCCCCCCACCTTATTGTAAATTAACATCCACATATTAGAGAAAACATTCGGCCTTTGTTTTTTGGGGATTGGTTTATTTTGCTTAGCATGATATTCTCCAACTCCAACCATTTACTTAAAAATGACATAATTTTACTCTTCCTTAAAGCTGAGTAATATTCCATTGAGTATATATACCACATTATCTTTATGCATTCCATAGTTTAGCTACTGTGAATTGAGCTGCTATAAACATTGATGTGGCTACATTACTACAGTATGCTGATTTTAAGTCCTTTGTTTATAAACCAAGGAGTGGGATAGCTGATCAAATGGTGGTTCCATTCAAAGTTTTCTAAGGAATCTCCATACTGCTTTCCATAGTGCTTGCACCAATTTGAGGTCCTACCTTTTTCCCCATATCCTTCACCAACATTTGTTTCTTGTATTCTTAATGACTGCCATTCTGACAGGAGTAGTTTTGGTTTGCATTTCTCTAATTGCTAGACATATTGAACACATTTTCATATATTTATTGATTGATTGTATTTCTTCTTCTGTGAAGTGTCTGTTCAGTTCCTTAGCCCATTTATTGATTGGGTTACTTATTTTTTGGTTGTTAAGTTTTTTGAGTTCTTTATATATTCTAGAGATTAATGCTTTATTTTGGAGGTGCATGTGGTAAAGATTTTCTGCCAATCTCTAGGCTCTCTCCTCACATTATTGATTGTTTCCTTTGCTGAAAAGAAGCTTTTTAATGTGAATCCATCCCATTTATTGATTCTTGATTTTACTTCTTGCATTGTAGGAGTCTTGTTAAGGAAGTCAGATCCTAAGCCAATATGGTGGAGATTTGGACCTATTTTTTCTTCTGTTAGGCTCAGGGTCTTTGTTCTAGTGCCTAAGTCTTTGATCTACTTTAGTGGATTTTTGTGCAGGGCAAGAGAGAAAGGTTTAATTTCACTTTGCTATATATGGATTTCCAGTTTTTCCAGCATGATTTGTTGAATAGTCTACCTCTTCTCCAGTGAATGTTTTTGGCAACCTTGTCTAGTATGACATAACCATATTTGTGAGGGCTTGTCTCTGTGTCCTCTATTCTGTACCATTGGTCTACAAGTCTATTTTGGCACTAATACCATGCCATTTTTATTGTTATAGCTCTGTAGTAAAGTTTAAGGTCTGGTATTGTGATGCCTCCTACTTCACTTTTCTTGCTAAGGATCGCTTTAGCTATTCTGGGTCTCTTGTTTTTCCAAATAAATTTCATGATTGCTTTTTATATTTCTATGAAGAATTGTCATTGGGATGTTAATAGGAATTGCATTAAATCTCTGTAATGCTTTTGATATATGGCTATTTTGACAATATTAATTCTTTCTATCCAGGAGCATGGGAGATCGTTCTATCTTCTGAGGTTTTCTTTAACTTCTTTCTTTAGTTTTCTGTAGTTTTCATTGTAGAGGTCTTTCACCTCTTTTGTTATATTGATTCCCAGATATTTTATTTTTTTTAGGCTATTGTGAATGGAGTAGTTTTCCCAATTTCTCTTTCAGTGGATTTATCACTGATGTGTAGGAATGTGTTTGATTTATGGGTATTGATTTTATAACCTGCTACTTTGCTGAATTCATTTATTAGTTCTAGGAGTTTTCTGTTGGAATTTTTTGGATCTTCTAGATATAGAATCATGTCATCGGCAAATAGTAATAGTTTGAGATCTTTACCTATTTGTATTCCTTAATTTCTTTACTTTGTCTAATTGCTCTGGCTAGAGTTTCAAGGATGATGTTGAATAGAAATGGTGAAAAAGGACATCCTTGTCTTGTTCCAGTTTTTAGAGGGAATGCTTTCAATTTTTCTCCATTTAGAATGATGCTGGCCTTAGGTTTAGCATATATAGCTTTTATAATGTTCCTACTGTTCCTAGTTTTTCTAGTGTTTTGAACATGAAGGTGTGCAGTGTTTTGTCAAATGCTTTTTCTACATCTATTGAGATGATCATATGATTCTTCTTTTTAAGTCTATTAATATGATGAATTATGTTAATTGATTTTCATATGTTGAACCAACCCTGTATCCCTGGGATGAACCCCACTTGATTATGGTGCACTATCTTTTTAATATGTTTTTGTATGCAATTTGCCAGAATTTTATTAAGAATTTTTGCATCTATGTTTATCAGGGGTATTGGTCTGAAGTTTTCTTTCCTTAATGTGTCTTTTTCTGGTTTTGTTATCAGGGTGATATTAGCCCCATAGAATGAGTTTGGAAGGGTTCCCTCCTTTTTAATTTCATGGAATAGTTTGAGGAGTATTGGTGTTAATTCTTCTTTGAAAGTCTTGTAGAACTTGACTGAGAATCCATCTGGTCCTGGGCTTTTCTTGGTTGGTAGGCTTTTGATGGTGTTTTCTATTTCATTACTTGAAATTGATATGTTAAATTGTGCATGACCTCCTCATTCTGTTTGGGTAGGTCATATGTCTCTAGAAATTTGTTGATGTCTTTGATATTTTCTATTTTATTGGAATATAAATTTTCAAAATAGTTTCTAATTATCTTCTATGTTTCAGACATGTCTGTTGCGATATTTCTTTCTTCAACCTGTATTTTAGTAATTTGAGTTTTCTCTCTTTTTCTCTTCATTAGCATGGCCAGGGGTTAATAATATTTTATTTATCTTTTAAAAGAACAAATTTTTGTTGTATCAATTTTTTCAATTGTTTCTTTTGTTTTGATTTCATTGAATTTAGCTCTAATTTTAATTATTTTCTATCTTCTACTGCTTTTGGTGTTGATTTGTTCTTCTTTTTCTAGGGCTTTGAGTTGTAGTGTTAGGTCATTTATGTGTTGACTTTTTATTCTTTTAATGAATGCACTCAATTCAATAAACTTTCCTCATAGTACTGCCTTCATAGTGTCCCAGAGATTTTGATATGTTGTATCAGTGTTCTCATTACCTCGAAGAATTTTTTTATTTCATCCTTGATTTCTTCTACTATCCATTCATCATTCAATAGTGTATTATTTAGTCTCCACTTGTTACAGTAGCTTGCATTTTTTATTTTAGTGTTGATTTCTAATTTCATTTCATTGTGGTCTGATAGAATGCAGGGTATTATCTCTGTTTTTTTTTTTTTGCATTTACTAAGAGTTGCTTCTAGCATAAGATATGGTCTTTTTTAGAGAAGGAGCAATGTTCTGCTGAGAAGAAAGTATATATGCTCATTGATGGATGAAATATTCTACATATGTCTGTTAAATCTAAATTATTGATTGTATTATTTAGTTCTATAGTTTCCTTATTTAGTTTTTATTTGGAAGATCTTTCCAGTAGTGAGAGAGGTATGTTAATGTCAGCCAGTATTATTATATTTTGGTCTACTTGACTCTTGAAATTGAGGAGGGTTTGTTTGATGTATATAGATGCTCTATTGTTTGGGGCATAAATATTTATAATTGTTATATCCTGCTTATATATACTTCCCTTAAGAAGTATGAAATGTCCTTCTTTGTCTCTTCTGATTAACTTTGGTTTGAAGTCTACTTTATCTGAAATGAGAATGGAAACACCTGCTTTTATTTATGCAATCCATATGAGTGACAAGTTTTTTCCATCCTTTCACCTTCAGCCTGTGGATGTTTTTGCCCATGATGTGAGGCTCTTGAAGACAGCATATTGTTGGGTCTTGCTTTTTAATTCAATCTGCCAATCTATGTCTTTTGATTGACGAGTTTAGGCTGTTAATATTCAAGGTAATTATTGAGATATGATTTGTATTCCCTGTCATTTTGATTTATTTTTGGTTTTTTATTTGTCTTAGTTTATCATTTGGTTGAATGTCTCTTTAGAGTAGATCCTCCCTTTGATGATTTTTACTTTTTTTCCCCACTTTATTCTCATGGAATATTTTGTTGAGAATGCTCTGTAGTGTAGGCTTTCTAGTTGTGAATTCTTTAAATTTTTGTTTATAATGGAGGTTTTCATTTCATCTTCAAATCTGCTGGATATAAAATTTGGCTGGATATAAAATTCTTGGTTGGCATCCATTTTCTTTCAGAGCTTGAAATATATTATACCAGGACCTCCTAGCTTTGAGGGTCTGGGTTGAGAATCAGTTGAGATCCAAATTGTTTTCCACCTATACGTAATTTGATTTTTTTCTCTCATAGCCTTGAAGATTTTTATCTTCATTCTTTGTGTTAGTCATTCTCATTATAATGTGTCTTGGTGTGGGTCTGTTGTGATTTTGTACATTTGGGGTCCTGTAAGCATCATATATTTGATTATCCATTCCATTCTTTAGGTTTGGGAAAATTTCTGCTATTATATAATGGAAAAGATTGTGCATTTCTTTAGTTTGTATCTCTGCTCCTTCATCTATCCTGATGATTCTTAAATTTGGTCTTTTCATATTATCCCATAATTCTTGGATGTTCTGTTCATGGTTTCTTACCATCTTCTCTGCATGAGCAACTCTACTTTCAAGACTATATATTGTGTCTTCATTGTCTGAGGTTCTGTCTTCCAAGTGGTCTAGTTGGTTGGTGATGCTTTCTATTGAATTTATAATTTGGCTTACTGATTACTTCATTTTGAGGATTTCTTCTTGGATTTTTTTCATGATCTCTAGCTCTTTATTGAAGTTGTCTTTCACATCCTGTATTTTTTCTTTGTTTTCACTCCTTATACTATCCTTTACTTCACATATCAATTTAACTATGTACAATCTAAACTCTTTCTTCGACATTTCTTCTACTGTGCTACTGTTTCTTCAACAGTGGCTTCTGTTGTTAAAGCATCTTGGCTTGTTTGGGGTGCTTTATTCCATTGTTTTTTTTTTTTCATGTTTTTAGTGTGTTTTCACATCTAGAAGTATGGATCTAAGGCAGCATAAATTCTACCCTGAGACCTATAGTGTCTCTGAAGGTTTCCAGTGCTTTGCCTTTAATGGTGAGACCGACATCAACAGCATTCCATGTACAAAATATATAGCCTTAAACCTAAAAGATCCCACTAAGGCATCTACTGCTTTCTTGCATTAAACCAAAAGATTTAGTTCAATAACTATCTATAGTACAAACAGAAAATTTGTTAGAATGGTTTACAATTTCAAATGGTGGATGAGAAAACAGAGGTAGTGTAGTGTGTGTTATTCGTGAGAGAGGAAGAGAGAAGCTAGAAGTAAAAATTTGCGGGAAAAGTGGAAGAGGAGACAAAAGAGATTGGCTGTTGGTTGGAGAAAAGTTGGAAAGAAAATAGACAAGAGAGAGGAAGATACAAACAAAGAGAAAAAAATTAAAGACATAAGAATAAAACAAAAATGCAAGACACCCTTCATATATAATTGTCCTCCACACACTGATGCACAAAAAACATCCTGTTCCAAATATAGTAGAGATATTAGTGAATTAAAAAATAAAATAAATCTTGGTGGAAAGTCAAACTGTCTCTGTCAGTGTTCAACAATTTCTCAGCCCTGTCTCTGACATCTCTTGGGATCACCAAACCCAGATCAGTCCTTGAAAACCCAGTCTCTGTCCACCAACCTGGGCTTCAAATACCTCAGGCTTGGCCACGCTGCAGTCCCAAGATCTCAGTGCTGCTCCTACTTACAGAGAGACCACTAGGGACACACTCATACAAAGGAGCAATTCCAAGATGCAGCAGCAAGATAAGGGCCACCAGCACTCTCAGCAGGAAGATCCTAGGCGCCTCCAAACCCACAGACACCCCCACACTGCTTCTGCAGGTCCTGGCTAGTGTCCCCAGACAGAAGCTCTTCTGGTGGTAAACCTGCTGGCACCCGGACCCCATGCCCAGGCTGTTGTCCCAAAATGGGTACAGTCATGTGCAAACAAACCTGGAGTCCTCCCTAAGCAATCCTCTAGGTGGTGGTAGCTGTGGTAGTGGTGGTGGTTGTTGGCAGCAGGCAGTGGGTCAGCAGCAGTGGCAGCTGCAGTTGCATCCAGAGCAGCGGTGTCTTCTGTGGCAGCAGCACCCAGAAAGAAGAACTCTAGGTGACCTTAGGAGGCAGCAATGGAATCAGAGGCAGCAGCAATCGCAGTAACGGTGCAGGCAACAGTTGATTGACAGGAGATACAGGTTCAGTGGCAGCGACCACGGAGGTAGCATCATCTGAGGTAACCGAGACGGTGCCCAAGAAGAGACCTCCAGGCACAGTAGCAGCATCTGCAGCTATTTAAGTATTTTTTATGTGTTATTGGCTAAATACTCAAATAGTCCAATATAACAAGCATCATGATCTATATTTTACCTTTGAGCATTTGGACTCAGAAAAGAGCACTGCCTGTCCATGGTTGAGCTAGGAAGCTGTGGAGTTGTGAGCTTTCCAGAGTTGCCTGGCTTTTGTCACTAATTGCCAATGATCATCCCCATTTATTATGGTCTAGCTATGAGGTGTCCCCCAAAAATCTCATGTGAGAAAATGCAAAAATTTTTAAAGGTAAAAAGATTAGATTATGAGAGGTATAACCTAATCAATGGATTAATCCACTGACATGAATTAAAAAGACAGCAACCATAGACTGGTAAGGTGTGACTAGAAAGTAGGTCACTGGGGAGTGTGACTTTATAGTTTATATTTTGTGCCTGGTGAGCAGATATCTCTCTCTCTCTCTCTCTCTCTCTCTCTCTCTCTCTCTCTCTCTCTCTCTCTCTCTCCCCCTCCCTCCCTCCCTCCCTCCCTCCTTCCTGGTTGCTATGTTCTGAGCTGCTTTTCTTCACTATGCCCCTTCATGATATTCTGCCTCATCTTGGGTCCAGAGCTATGGAGTTGGTCAACCACAGACTGAACTTCCAAAATCATGAGCCAAAATATACTTTTTTCTTCTTTTATGCCATTTGTATCAGGTATTTTGGTCACAGTGAGGCAAAAGCTTACTAAAACGCTGTTTATTCCATTTCAGACACTGGGCAGTGTGCTGCTCTGTAAACACTTCTACTCATTCTCAGCATAGCCTCTCAGACAAGCTCTCTCTTCCTGGAACATTCTTTCCTCCGCAGTGTTACATGACTTGTTTCAGAGTTAAGTATCTGCTCAAACATTGCCTCACCAGTAAAGCCCCTTTGTGACCATTCTTTCTGTATTAAGTCTGTCCTCCAAAATACTCTTAAACTATTAAAAGGATTTAGAGGTTGTTTTTGCTAAGAGCTCTGACTTTTCACTTGGGATACAGATGTTGAATGGGTAACAATAAGTAGGATAAAAACTTGGCATCTCTGCTCTTATTTTATATCTGTCTCCTTTTGTTACATTAAACTTTAGGTCAGATTCCTGCTGAACTCCACATATACACATACAAATCATTTGAAAAGTATACACCTAAAAACTGGTAAGATAGGCGTGGTGGCACATGCCCATAATACCAGCATCTCAGGAAGCTGAAGCAGGAGGATTGCAAGTTCAAAGCCAGCTTTAGGAATTTAGTGAGGCCCTAAGCAACTTAGCAAGACCCTGTCTCAAATTTTTTAAAGAAAGAAAAAGTGGGGGTGGGGTGTTCAGGCTGGGGATTTGGCTTAGTGGTATAGCACCTCCTCAGTTCAATCCCTAGTACCAAAAATAAATAAATAAATATTTAAAAAATAAAAATAAATAAAAACTGGTAATACAGTTGATTAGCCATAAATTTATCTAACTTCTCTCATCCTCCTTCAAGGCTGAAAGCTTCAAAATAAGAGTGGTTAAGATATTTCAAGGCTTTTTAGGGATACCACCTTCAAAAAGTTGTCAATTTATAGCTTTAAACATCCTACTCGAGACCCCTATATCAGTACCCAGCCATCTCCAGTCATTACCTTAAACCTCAAGGCGCAGGTATCTCAATCTTGTCTTTCTGAAAAGAACTTTCATCTGAGTCATTCTCTCCTGCATTCACCTTGAATTCCAGGAACAACAGGATGATATAAACAACCTATGGTGAGTTGAAACTACCAAGCAACAACAGCTTTCTTTTTGCTGATAATGGTCAATCAAACCACTTCTTGACCATGTACACTTAACTATGCATATTCCTTGTCCCTTAGTTTTGTTTCTTACCCTGTTTAAACTTGAAGCTCATGTAAATATCCCTGAAAACATAACTGAGGTTACAAATCCACTTCTCTTCCCAATATACTGAATAAAATGCCTTTCCTGCTTTTCCCCATTACTTTTTCCATTTGATCCTTAGAGCAAGTGGTTAGTCCTCATATAAGGGAACTCCCCAAAGTCAGCTCCCTGTCCCCATCCTAGTACTCTGGTATCTGGTAATAGAATCCTTAGTCTAAAATATTTGTATATCATAACACTTTTCATCAGCTGAAATCATACCGTATCTTTTAAAATTGTGTGTGCGTTTGTGTGTGTGTGTGTGTGTGTGTACACATGCACATGAGCACAGGTGCAGGAAGGCAGGGATTTGACACAATTTGTACAATTCTGTGTTCTTGGAGCCCAACATAATGCCTGACATACAATAGATGCTTCTCAATGAATGTCTCTTGAATGAATGAATAAATGAATGAGTGAGGTATTATGATGCAGGAATAATATAGGAACATCAAGACAACAAAATTCCAGGAAGCATGGGCTTGGGGAGGAAACTATTAGGAATTAGTTAACATTTGGGTTGATTCTTAAAATAGGATTAGGGATGAATATCCCCTTTGTACTAGGACAAAATTGTGGACTTCGGCTAACGTGTGGGACCTTTGTAGAAAATTAAAAACACATGCTCAATACATTTAGACATTTTATTCCCTAATGGCCTGCTTCATTCTGATCCAAATAAAGCCTGACATTTCAGAAAGCAGGGTCCTGTGATCCCAGGGCACAGTTCTGGATTCAGGTTAGCTTGGACTTCATAGCCACACTCTGCCACTTATCTAACTTCAGCAAATCAATTACCCTCTGTGACCTCAGTTTACTACCTCATATAATTGATGATAAATTCTAGGTTCCAGCACTTCCCTAAGTGTACAAATTAGAGAGGGTATTTAAATCACCAGGTACTTAGAAATTGCCCTAGAATTCTCAGTTCTCCCCTTCATCCCTACTTCCCAAACTGGCCTGGACCAGTCTGGTTTTGGATTTTGCAAAGTGTGCTGACATGTTTTTATTCTCAGTAATTTCTATAAACTTCAGGGTTAGATCTAAAGATTATTAGTGTCTCCCTCAGCTGCCCCAGGGGGACAGCTGTTTTTTAATACACTCTCATTTCTCCATAGGGCCCTGAGGGGCTGTAACCAAGGGCAGTCGTCAGTGCTCACTGCTTCTCCATCACCTTGGATAGGAAGGAGGGCACGCAGTCCCCTTGGGGCAGCCAAGTACAGGGAATGAGATGAGAGGAGGCTAGGCTGGCCTTGGCTTCCTGTCAGCAAGTCTGCTTCCAGCATCCATTCTCTCCCCACAGACCAAATGTGCCCCAGTGGGAAAATGTTCCCACAATACTATACAAGCCCTTGGGCAAAAAGCTGATCCCATTACCCATCAGTCTTCATTACAATGAGAGAAATTAAAGCTGAGAAGGTCCCACAGGAGGTCCAAAACCATTTCCTCCCCTTCTTTGCAAAGGTTCAGTCCCACAATTAGCCTATATAGCAGCTTCTTAGAGAATTACAGGGTTGTTTTTTTTTTTCCCCACTCTCAAAAGAGTCCATTTTAAGGAATGTAGTTAGAGTCCCCTTCCCTTCTGTCACTTTCTGATATTTAGCTGACTCACCTAAAAGAACCCAATACAGATGCCGGGACCACTTCTGAGTTATGAGAGCTGACAGCCAGGCCCAGACAGGAACGAAACCCAAAACCTATGCAAGTCACTGGTGCTAAAGAATCTGACCCTCTATATGGGCTGGAGTCCCTGCTTTCTCCAACATTTCTGAGCTCTGGGGAAAATCAAAGATGGTTCTCAACGTGGAGTTCACAAACTAATAGTGCCAGAATCACTGGAGAATTTCAGAGAAATGCTAAGTTTTAGACACTAGTCTAACCAGCTTGAGCTGAAGTTCTGAGGGAGAAGCCAAACGATCTGTTTTAACAAGTCTTTGGGGTGATACTTAGGCACACTCAAGTTTGAGAACCACTGGCCTAGAAATCCTGGCTGTATGAGAAGTCAGGACTCTGGGGCAATGCCTGCATGAGGAAAGAAAAAATAACATTAATCCTAACCTCCTGAGAAGGAGATACATCTGCAATAAAAGGGTTCATTGAACCATTATAGATGCTAGGCAGAAAAAAAAAAAAAGATCAATTCCTGGGTCAAGCTTAGTTCCTATTAGAAAGGGTAGGTGGCAGTTTGAAAAATGTCCATTGGATCTGAAAATGCAAAGTAATTTATAATGAAACTGTGGGGAAGGCAGGCATAAGTTATTTGCATTGAACTATATTTGCTATAGATAAGAGGGGTTAGAAGACAGACTTAGGGGTGGGTGGGTAGTCTACAAGGAGAAGCAACCATTGCTTCTGGACTGCCTGGAGATGTAAGCAAGATGTAGTGCCATCTAGGAGATAGGATTTCAGTTTAGGTTTTAATTAACATTCAAGAATGTAAAATGGTGTTTTATTCTTTTGGGCCTGTAGCTTATTTCTGATTAGCAACCCCCAACTCTCTTTCTTTTTACCCCCTGACCCTTGGTGATTAAATTCAAGAGATCTCAAGAATATTTTTCCCTTATCACTAAGGAGGGAAGGAGGATCCCCTGTTTTAAGTGATTAAGAACTTGCTGGCCTAAGAGGGGCCAGCTGGTTGACCTTACCTTGAAGCCCACTGGTTGTACTTTTATCCAGAACCAGAGAAAGGAGATGGCTTTTAGAATCAAGCTCTTAGTTACACTGAATTTCTCAGCATGTGGGAGGTCCTAGTTTTGGAGGTGATAAATCATGACCCAATGTCACCCTTGAGATAACCCTCACATTTCCAATACTGTATGAGCCAGGTGATAAGCAGTAAGATAGAAAATTCTAACCATCTCAGTCCTCAGATTTATTTAGGTTTTCCCTTTGACTGATGTTTATTTTCATTTCTTTCTGCCTATATTCCTTTTGGTCTTAGCTCAGTTAAGACAGAAAGTATCTCCATCTAATAAACCAAAGACCTTTTCTCTTAAGTCCTTTCTCAGAGGATGGGAATAAAAACTCATATTTATTTAATACTAACTATATTTTTCATTTTACTAAGCCAGTTACATACATCATCCAATATAATGCCCAGATGCCCCCGTAAGGCAGGCATTATTCAGTTTTTTAAAATGAAGCAACGGAGGCTTCAGAAAGCATGAAGTTACTTAAATAAGGAGAGTACTTGTTATGGAATGGAATTGTGTGTGATTTACCACCCATAACTTTCCAAGTCTATCTCCTAAACATGAGCATTTTTTTTTAAATTGGAAATTGAGTGTGTGCACAAGAGTAAATAAATAAATCTTTACAGTCCATTGCATTAGGCAGGAAAGACTGGTTTATGTTACAATAGCAAATGCCGACATCATAGCGGCTTGGCACATAAAATAAAGTTTTCACTTACACAAATTCCACCATAGGTCCAGAGATTGTCTGAGGTACCCTATCCAGCAGTGGCTAAAGAGGTCCAGGCAATGTCTATCTTCTAACTCAGCCAACATGATAGGGGAAGAGTGCCAGAAAGTTCACCTGGCAGGTATTTCTGTCTCTGCCTAGGAGTGATGCATTTCCCTTCCCCTCTCATTTCTACTGAGCAGAACTGATGTTATATGTTCCCCTAGTGGCAAGAGGCCTGGGAAATGTTGAACTCTATATAACCTGGATCAGTTTTGATGAGACAGACCATATTCTCTGGAAAACATGGATAAGAGAAAATAATGGTTTCACAGAGGCCCCTGTATGTTTTTAAGCATTTAATCACCCTCTCATAGAAAAATTCTCTTAAATTTTGTATTAGTCACTCCTTCTTTTTTTAAAAAAAATAGATTCTAATCCTTGTCTATATTTCCTTAGGAATAGGTAGGATATCTGTTCTTGAACTTTATATGAACAGAATCATAATGTTTGTATTTTTCTATGATTGCTTATTTGGTTCAATGTTTTTGAGATTTATTCATACTGCAGTAGGACTCTAATTCACTTATTTTTACTGATGCCCAGTTTTATATTGTGCGAATATACCAATATTTCTGTACCTATGTGCATATAAGCTATGTCCATTTGTTTTCTAACCTGAATAATGTTGCTTATGAACATTTGTCTGTGTATCCTTACAGGAACACTCTCAAGAGTATTTTAGGGTATACACTGATGAAATGAATTGCTAAGGTATATGGAATTCTTATTCTCAGTTTCAGTAGAAAATGAATAATGATTTAGCCATAAATGGAATTTGACAATAATCAGTACTGGTAAGGATATGTAGCCATGGAAATTCTCATTTACTTCCAAAAAAGAGCATATATCAATAAAATCACTTTGGAAAACAGTGTATAAATGATTGTATAAATGTTGAGGGTAAAAGGTTAATGAACACAGCTTCTATAAATCTTGGGATGGTGATGCTGACAGAGCAGTAGGATATTAAGGCAAATCCACATCCAAGGCAAAGTCTTTTCAGTGAGCATAAACACACCCAGGATGAAAGGCCAGGCATGATGGAAGAGGTTGTAATTATTCTGCTGCTGAGTAACTGGCTGATTCCCCTGAAGAACATGACTGTATTGGAACACAGCATTGGTCTCTGTTGTTGGCAGTCAGACACGTAAACGAAAATATGACCATGTTATTGTTGGTCAGAGAAATCTACATTATTTAAATCATATATATCCTTAATCCCTGCTGCTCTGGACATGTCAAGTCTTGAGTTCTGTAAACAAGTACAATAGTGACTGAGGAGAGATATGGGCTACACCCAATTTTCTTCTTTCTGTCAACCCTATTTTTGAAAGAATCCTCTACGGGGTTCCCGTTGGCATTCATTCACACAAAGAAAACAACTATCCTTTAATTAGTGCCCATTTTGAGAGATCCACTCATACATCTCTTTTCCAGAATTCCTGTCACTATTTCTCCAATCTTATTATTCCAAGTCACTGACATAACCATTAGCTATTGCTTATGAAACAGTGTGCATCTATACTCTGAATATTTCTCCTTTCAGATAAAGTAAACAAACATTCACTAACCAAAGTTTTCCCTCATTATAAAATATACTTTCTCCACTGTAATTTATGGTGACTCTTGACTGGAGCTATAAAACTGGCTGATGTGAGCATACTGTCAGAAACATCTATAAATAAAGAGTGAAATGTTTTGTTACAAGAAACTCCCCATTAGGTTGAGAATGTTGAAAAAGGAGTCCCAATGCAAGATGAGTGGATGCCATGGAAATCTTTTTGTTCGTTTGTTTCATTTTGTTTTTGTTGTGGTTGTTTTAATATCTATTTAAGCCTGATCTTATGTAAACCACTCCCAGGTACTAATAAAGTATTTCAGAACACGAGAGGCATTATAGAGTAATGGGTTAGAGAGTATCAGAGAGCTCCATTATCGTATATACAGTTACTACCAAGTT
Source organism: Marmota monax (assembly GCF_021218885.2). Classification (NCBI taxonomy): domain Eukaryota; kingdom Metazoa; phylum Chordata; class Mammalia; order Rodentia; family Sciuridae; genus Marmota; species Marmota monax. The sequence goes on from NW_026692881.1 coordinate 4,689,846, forward strand.
CAGTAAGAAATCAGAAACCATTTCTCAAAAAGAAAATGTTTGATGAGCGACATCCACAAAATAGTAGAGTTGGTAGCTACCAGCTCTGCCTTTATACAAACATTAAAAGTCAAGAAGAAACCAGAAGAACTAATTTGTCAGAACTATGGAAAATAGTCAAAAGCTTACAAATGCTGAAACCAGCAAAAGAACACTTCTGGTCACAGTGCCACATGCCTATAATTCTAGCTACTCAGGAGGCTGAGGTATGAGGATCACAAGTTCTTCAAGGCCATGGTGGGTAACTTGGCTAGATTAGGGGTGGGTCTCGGAGACCATAGCCTGCCTTTCTAATATGGAACTCTGGTCACTACCTGCAAAGGGAGCAGAGCAGACGTGTTTCACAGGTTATTATGTTTATCTGTTCTAAAATGTCAGGGCTACTTGAGAAACTTGGGCAAGACATTCATCTTTGTTTTGCCTAACTAAGAACTCACAAAGGGTATACAAACAGCAGGAAATGCTGGAAACTGCTGTTTGGTGAAGAAAAGACCTGAAGACACTTGGAACAAAATATTACACTTGAGACACAGTAGCTCACCTAAATCCTGAAGGAAATGCTGGTGAGGCTTTATCTATCTATCTATCTATCTATCTATTTATTTTTGAAGGGAGATTAGAATAATCAAAAACAGCATGTACATGCCCAAGGCAGGATGATCTGAGAAAAGCCAAAGCTTTCACCACTGACTGATATCTCTAGGCTCAGAAAAAGCAGCCTTTGAAGGAGTGCCCCAGTACAAAGCCAATCTGAAAAGTCAGGAAGAGGTGGCTTATTTTTTAATTTTATTGTTTCACTTTTAGCTTCTGGCATTCAAGGAAGTCTGTCAAAACATTAACTGAACATCAATTAAAAGACCAAATGCTTCAGGGCATATGCATGACAAAGGACTCACAGTTTGTGCAAAACGAGTTTGGAAAAGTCATTAAACAAATGAACAATTTCAACCTTAAATAACCAAAAAGAGCAGCTCTAACAAAGGAAGAGAATCTGATTTCCAGAGATGCTATGTAAACGTTCAATTTTCAAGAGCAACAACAAAAATTACAGGGCTATAAATAAACAAACAAACAAAGGATACTTATTTCAAGGGAAAATATTGACAAAACCATCTCTAAAGAAGCCTGGACATTAGACTTACTAGATAATTTTTTTAAATAACTATAATTAATGATATTCAAAGAGCTAAAGAAAATATTGTACAAAAAAAACAAAAAAAAATCTAGAAGATGAGCTAGGAATGGAATGAGAACATCAATGAAAATATAGAAATTAAAAAAGCTCATTAAATAGAAATTCTGTAGTTAAAATGTACAAAAATAAATGAAAAATTTGTTAGAAAGATTCAACAGCAGAATTGAATGAACAGAAGAAAAAAAAATCAATGAACTTGAACACAGGGCAACTGATATTGACTAGTCTGGGGAGCATAATGATAAAATAATTAAGAAAAGGTAACAGAACTAAGTGGACCCATGTAATACCATTCAAAAGACCAAGATATATATGAAGGGAATACCAGAAATAAAGTAAGATAAAGAAAAAGAAATGGTATTTAAAAATATATAACAAAATTATCCTTATATTTGATGAAAGATGAGAATCTACAAATCCAAAACATTTTGTAAAATCTGAAAAGAATAAACTCAAAGAGGTCCACATAAAACATATTTTCAGAAGTGGAGAAAGAGAAAGTACCTTGAAAGTAGCCAAGAATAAAGAAGTTCACCACATACTAGGAATCCTTAGTAAGACTAATACCCAATTTTACAAAAGAAACCATGGAGGCAAAAAGGAAGTGAGATGACATATTTAAAGTGCTTAAAGGGAAAAAGAGCTGGCAATCAAACATCATCCTTCAAAAATAAAGGTGAAATTAATAAACCTAGATGAAACAAAGTTGAGGAAGGTTGTTAACTAGTTGAACTGCCCTAAAAATCATGCTAAGGGGAATCCTTCAAATTGGAATAAAAGGACTATAGATCATAGTCCTCATAGTCCTCATATAACTCATAGCTGAACCAAAAAATATGTATTTTTGATAAAGAAAACTATAGAGGTAAACATAAGAGCCAATATTATTACATAGTTGAGTTTTATCTCTTCATTTCCTACATGATTTAAAAAACAAATGCATAAAAATAATTATAAATCTTTGTTACAGAATACATAGTATATAAAGATTAATTCGGGCAATATAAAGAGAGGAAATTGAGCTAGATAGGAGCAGGTATCTTGCCTACTATATAATACCAGCTAAGTTGGTATTCATTCATACTAGATTGTTATAAATTTAGGATGCTATTTGTAACACAGTATAAATTGCCACCTATGGCAATGACTAGAACTATACCTAAAATGTACACACAGAAGGAAATGAGCTGGGCATGGTGGTGCATACCTGCCACTAGGGAAGCTGTCAAAGCCAGCCTCAGCAACTGGGTGAGGCCCTAAGCAACTGAGGGAGACCCTTTTTCAAATTAAAAACAATGAAAGGGCTGGAGATGTCACTCAGTAATAAGCACTCCTGTGTTCAATCCCTGACACCAAAAAAAAAAAAAAAAAAAAAAAGTAAATGAGAAAAGAATCAAAATGGTATATTACCAAAAATTAAGCAAACACCAAAGAAGGTAGAAGTGGAAGAAATTAGAAACAAAAGAAGTGACAGAAATAAAAAGCAAAGAGGAAAATATCAAAACACAGAACTTGACAGAATGGAATTTTGAAACCACTGAACTGTATGCTGACTGAACTATATACCTTATACAAGGGATACAATTTTGATTCATAGATATAGCTATTGTTTGAATGTATATGTCAGAAAATTAATCCCAAGTGCAATAGTGTTAAAAGGTGGGATTTTTAAGAGGTAATTAGGCCATGATGCTTCTGCCCTCATGAATGGATCAATACAAATTACAAAAGGGCTTGAGGCTCAAAATGGTTTCTTAATCTCTCTTATACTCTCTTGCCATTCTACCTTCAGCCATGGAATAACATGAAAAAAAAGGCCCTTATCAGATGTCACCCCCCCCCAATCTGGGATTATAAGAAATTAATCATTATAAATTGCCCAACCTGTGGTATTGTGTTATAGCAATGCAAAAAAAGACTAAAACAGAAAATTAATAGTGAGACGTTTAGCTATTATAGTAACAAATATGTGAAAATGTAAAAGGATATTTTGGAACTGGATAATGGATATAGGCTGGAAGAATGTGAAGCAGTAGGGTAGAAAAAGTCTAGATTGCTGTGAATGTAGCATAAAGGGTAATTTTGATGATAGCTCAGAGGAATAAAAGGAGTGTAGAAAAAAGATTATTTGAGAGGTCACAATCAAAATATTGGTAGAAATATGGATGTTAAAAGCCATTCTGAGGAACTCTCACATGGACCTGAGGAATAAGGTGATGGAAATTTGAGTAAAGACCATCCTTTTTATGCAGTTGCAAAGAACTTAGTAGTATTGTCCTAGGACTTGTTGAAGGCAGATTAAAGAGTGATGTACTAGGACATCTAGCAGAAAAAAATATCTACGCAGAAAGTTTTCAAGGTGCCACATGACTTCTTTTGACTGCTTACACTAAAGTAGGAGAATAGAACAATGATTGAAAGATGGAATAAATCATTAAAAGGGAAGAAGATATTCTCCAACTCCAACCATTTACTGCAAATGCCATAATTTCACTCTTCCTTAAAGCTGAGCAATATTCCATTGAGTATATATACCACATTTTCTTTATCCATTCATCTATTGAGGGGCACCTAAATTGGTTCCATACTCTAGCTATTATGAATCGAGTTGCTATAAACATTAATGTGACTGTGTCATTATAGTATGCTGATTTTGGGGGGGTATAAACCAAGGAGTAGGATAGCTGGGTCAAATGATGGTTCCATTCCCAGTGCATAAATGCATTCTACTCTTATGTATAACTAATTAAAACAAATTAAAAAAATTTTAAAAGGGAGGCAGAATTAAAAGATCTAAAACACTGTCAGCATGATCATTCAAAAAATGAAAAAGTATGTTCAGGAAAGAATATGAAGGGTGTGGCCAAGTGACTATTTCCTAGAGAGATTAATATAGATAGAAGGAAATGAAGTTCCCACTAAGACAATGAGAGAACAGTATTAAAAGGTGATACCTTTGAAAGGTATTAGGTCATAAGAATCAATGGATTAATTACAAAAGGGCTTAAAATGGCAAATTTGATATCTTGTTCTTTCTTGGGATCTATCTTTTTCTTTTCTTTCTTTTTTTTTTTTTTTTTTTTTGGTACTGGAAATTAAACTCAGGGTCCTTAACCACTGAGTTATATCCCCATCCTTTTTTTATTTTGAGACAGTGTCTTGCTAAATTAATTAGGGCCTTGTTAAATTGCTGAGGCTGACTTTGAACTCATGATCCTCTTGCCTCAGCCTTCCAAGCTGCTGGGATTACAGGTGTGCACCACCACATGCAGCTCTCTTATTTCTTCCACTTCCTGTCATGGGATGACACACACACTAGCAAGTCCTCATCAAATGCGTGTCCTTTCATCTTAGAAGCCTCAGGAACTATAAGAAATAAACTTCCGTTTATTCTAAATAACTCAGTCTGTGGGATTCTGTTATAATAGTACAAAATTGACCAAGCTAGACATAAATATGTTGAGAGTGAAAGGATGGAAAGATATATCACATGCAAATGGCCACAAAGTGAGAGCAAGAGTGGCCTTGCAAATATAAGATGAAATAGACTTTAAGTAAAGATACCATTCCAAGGCACTACCAAGGAAATTACGTACTTCAAAAAGGATCGCTTTATTAAGAATCCATAACAGTAACAAAATACACATACTAAATGATGTGATTTCAACATATGTGAAGTAGACGTTGACAAAACTGAAGAGAGAAGTCAATGGCTCTGCAATAATAGTTGCAGACTTCAATATGCCACTTTTAAGAGTGGATGGAATACCCAGACTAAAGACAAGTAAGAATAGAGAAGACTGTAAGTCAAGTCAATTGAATATGACAGATATATATGAAAAACTCAACCCAACCAAAGCAGAATATACATTCTCAATGCACATGGAATGGTATCCAGGATAGACCATAGGTTAGGCCACAAAACAAGTTTCAATGAATTAAAAAATTTTGTGATCTTAAAAAGTATATTTGCCTAACACAATAGAATGAAGTTGGAATTCAGCAACAAAAACAAAAATAAAATTAAAAATAAAAACATGAATATGTGGAAATTAAATAACATCTCCTTTAACAAACAGTGGGCCAAAAAAGAAATCATAATAGAAACTAGAAAGTACTTAAAAATAAATGAAATTGAAAAACATGACATATCAAAACTAAAAAAAAAAAAAATGTGGCACAACCAGTCCTCAAAGGAAACTGTATACTTGTAAAAAGCTACAGTACGGGCTGGGGGTGTATCTCAGTGATAGAGTGCTTACCTACCATATGCAAGGATTTATATTGCATACTCAACACTTCAAAACAACAAAAACAAAAACACTACATTTAAGATGGTTTTCAAATAACAACCTAAATTTACACATTATGGAACTAGCAAAGGAATAGAAAGCTAAATTTAAAACTAGCAAGAGGAAAAAAAAATAAAAGATTCAAGTTTAGATGCATGAAATAGCAAAAAATAGTATGAAGATTTACAGAAACTGAAAACTGATTATTTGATAAGATCATGAAACATAACAAATCATTAGCTATACTAATAAAGAAAAAATTAAAGAAGATATAAAATCAGAAATGAAAGTAGAGACGTAACTATAGATCTTATAGGAATAAAAAGAACTATAAGAGATTAATCTGTACTCTTGTAGCTAACAAATTAAATAACCTAGATAAAACCAATGAATTTCTAGAAACACTGAAAGATTATAAAACATTATGGAAACCGAATCAAGCAAAAATATAAAGTAAAAAAAAAAAAAAAAAACAGAACTATAGCCATGATAAATATTGAATATAAAACCTCCCTGAAAGAAATGTTCAGAAATAGATGGACTCACTGGTGAATTCTACCAAATATTTAGAGAGAATTAACACAAATACTTTTCAAACTATTCCAAAAATTTGAAGAGAAAGAAACAATCCTAATTCATTGAAGGTGCCTATTATACTTTGGATTTGGAATGTCCCTTAAACATTCCGGTGTTGAAGCCTTGGTCCCCAGGCAGTGATGTTCAGAGAATAGGCTCTTGGGAAGTGAACAGATCAGGGCGACTCTATTTTTAGTGGAATAATCTATTGATGGTTTCATAGTTGAATTAACTATTTGGAAGTGGTAGAAACTGTAGGATGTAGGATCTGGGTAAAGGAAATGGGTCCTTAGAGACTTGCCCTCGGGAACTGTATCTTATCCCCGGTCTGTCTTCCTTCTTTCTCTTTCTCTTCTCCTTCCTCTCCTCCTGCTCCTCCTTCTTATTTTTCTTCTTACATGCCATTATTTGAGCAACTTTCTTCCACCACACACCTTCTTTCATGACATTCTGCCTCACCTGAGACCCAAAACAATTGAAGCTGGCTCATCATGGACTAAAACCTCTGAAACCATGGACCAAAAGACATCTTTCCACATTTAAGGTGTTTTTCTCAAGTATTTTGTCACAGTAACAAAAATCTGACTAACACAGAGCCCAATGTTACCCTAATACCAAAGACAGATTTAAAAAATCACAAGAGAAAAAATTGACAGAGAAGCATCCTTTATAAACATTGATTTCAAAATGTTCCATAAAATACTAGCAGTCCAAACCAAAGAGCATGGCAAAATACACCATGGCAAAGTGGAACTTGTCCCAGAAATGCAAGGGAAATTAAACATAGGAAAATCAATTATTTTAATATATCATTTTGATGGAATCAAGGGAAAAAAAATTATCATCTCAACTAATGCAGAAAAAAAAAAAAAAAACATTGACAAAACCCAAACTCTTACATGATTAAAAAAAGAAAACTCAGAAAAAGTAGAAGTAGAAAGCAAATTTAACATGACAAAGGCTATTATGAAATATTTACAGCTAACACCATATTCAGTGGTAAAAGGCAGAAATGTCCCTCCCACAAGATCAGGAAAAAGTCAAGAATGACTGTGTTTAGTACAGCTATTCAACATTATCTGGAAGAGTAAGCCAGAGCAAGTAGTCAAAAATAAATAAATGAATGAATAATAAAATACCAATATGTTGGAAAGGGAGTAAACTGTTTTATTTTCAGATGACATGATCTCAGATATAGAAAATATGAGGAACCAAGATGGTGGAAAAAGGGTAAGATTCAGTGTGGCTTGGAATAGAAGAAGCTGGAAAATAGCTACTCAACAAATTAGTTGACCAAGGGAATTTGTCAAGAGTTTAATAGTGAACACAGACTTGAAGAGACCCAGAAATTCTAGTCTTTTGAAGAGAGGGTGAAAAAAGTGCACTGTGCTAAACTTATTACAAGGTAAGGGCAACACAAAAGGAAAGACACTGTTCACAAAATGTATCTGGAAATAGCTGTAAAATAGAAAGGTGTTCTGAAATTAGCTTATTCTAAAGCTGCATGGAGAACTGATGCTTGACAAGTACTCTGTACTTCTCAACTTACAAGCAAGGAGCTTGTGGAGGTCATGCCTGAGTTTGTTACTGTGAGAACCCTGGATATTGGAGCAAAGTTTGCCATACTACCTTGGCCAAGACTTAATGGGTGTCCTTTGGTGGACCTGGATGAACACCATTGAAATACGCTCACAGAAGATTATATGCAGTGAGATTTGGGTCAGAGATATAGAATGAAGTGTAGCCCACTTTCTCTTTGAGTCAAGTAGCTAGAACAACCAGCTGCACAGGGTCAAAAAAGTGAGAGTCCAGTGTGATTTTATGTGGGAACTGGGCCTCAGAGGGCCATAGTTACAGTTGGTGAAGTGTATTGAATCTGAAATGCCTTCTTTTCCAAGAAAGTTGGTTTTCCTGCCCTACAAGTGTGTTTATTGGGGAGCCTGCTGTGATATGGAGTGCAACAGAGGTCATCAGTGTCCCAGGTCTGGTGATACATTGAACTAATCTGTCAGGAGTAGACTCTGACAAGATGGTACTACCCATTCCATGCTACCATGTACTGGTGGTCAGGAAATTTGAGAGCCATTTCAACCAGCTTTAGTCTCAGGTCAGTCCAGCTGGGAGCCTGCTGAGCAGCATAAAAGGAGAAAGGCTTAAATAACCCCCAGCTCTTGCTTTCTCCAAGGCTCATAGCCCAAAAAGACACAGAAAAAGAGCACAGATTGACAAAGAGAGAATATCCACTCTTGTCCACAGTTTCAATCACCTTAGTAGAAATGACTTTTTCATTTAGCATTAGGCTGCTTTTGTATTTGCTGACTGATTCATGTATATACATTTCTTCTTCTTCTTTTTTTTTTTTAGTATTTTATTTTTTATTATCCTTTTTTTTGTCCTGTTGTGATTTGGGGGGGGGGGGAGAGGGGTGTGGGGAGTTCTTCTTTTCTTTTCTTTTTCCTCTATTTTTTATTACTCTTTCTTCTCTTCCTAACATTAAATTCTTTTATTATCTCTTTATTTTTTCTTATTTTTATTTTACTTTATTTCATTTTATTTTTTTTCAGCTGCTCATGGAACTTTTCCCCCAAAAGATAATATATTAGACCACAAAACAAATCTTAGTAAGTACAAAAAATTAAGACAATTACCTGCGTCTAATCAGATGATAAGATAATGTAATTAGAAATCAATAGAGAGAATAAGTGCGGAAATTCTACAAACACATTGAGATTGAGCAATACGCTTTTGAATGACATGACAAATGGATCATAAGAAAATGAGGATTTTTTAAAAAACAATTGCATTCAAATGAAAATATAAATACCATGAATTAAAATATGTGGGATACAATGAAGGCAGTTTTAAGAAAGAACTTTATAGCTGTAAGTACCCACACAGAATCAAATCTCCAATAAATAAACTAATGATACATTTCAAGGTCTTAGAAAAACAAGAACAAACCAATCCCAGAACCAATAGAAAAAATAATAAATATTAGAGTTGCAATAGAGACTACGAAAAAATACAACAGATAAGTGAAGGTTGGTTCTTTGACAAGATAAACAAGATTGATAAACCCTTAGCCTAACTAACCAAAGGAAAAAGAGAGAAGATCGAAAATAATATAATTAGTATAATTACCAATGAAACTATGTATAATAATATACACCAGTATAATACAGAGAATTGTTAGAATGTAAATTTTTAAAATAGTCCCTAACAATTTGGAAAATCTACAAGAAATGGATACATTTCTAGACACATGTGACCTACTATATTTGAACCAAGAAGACAGAGAAAATATAAACAGAGAAATAACAAGCAATGAGATTGAAGCAGTAATAAAAGTCCAAATGGATTCACAATTAAATTTTATGAAATATTCAAGAAAGAATTAACACTAATGTTCCTCAAACTGTTCCAAAATATAGAAAGTGAGGGAAAGCTTCCAAAATTATTCTATGAAGCAAGCATCGCCCTGATACTAAAACTGGAAAGGACACATCAAAAAAATTACAGACTAATATTTATGCTTACCACAGATGCAAAAATCATTACAAAATACTTGCAATCTCTATTTAAGAACATATTAAAAAGATCATACATCATAATCAAGTTGGTTTAATTCTAGATGTATTAGGGTTTTATAGTGGAAGAAAACCAACTGTATGTTTATATGTATGACTATAAAAGGGGACTTATCATATTGACTTATACAATCAGAAGCTCAATGGCCATCTGCAGGCTGGAAGGCTCGAGTCATAGAGTAGCTGCTCAGTCTAGGAAGCTGAAGCCTCAGTAAAAAAGAGAGACCAACGATGCAGCCCCAATCCAAGACGGAAACACCGTGAAGAATTTCTGGTGAGAGTCCATGTTAAAAAACTGAGATAAATAGAATCCACTGTACACAGGCAATGGTGGCAGCAATAGAGGTACCCACTTGAGAGAAATGGAGCTTGTATCTTCTTTCTTTTCTTCCATCTTTTGCTCCATTCAGGTCCCAAGACTACTGGACAGTGCCACTCTCATTCAGGAATGGTTTCCCCCTCAATTTTCTTTCCCAACCATCTCTGGAAACATCCTTACAGACACATCGAGAAGTCTCTTAATCTTAGGCATCTCTCAATCCAATCAAGTTGACAATCCAGATTAAGAATGCAAATCCATCCCTTGTCAATCTGATACCCAACCATCTCTCTTAAAATAATTAATCTCTTTTAATACGTCATCTCCAAATTAACACAATAATAAGGCCAAAATTCCACCCCATACAATATAACTATATTTTATACAATCAAAAATGCACTAATTCCTTCCTAAGAATTGGAAATAAAGTTTTTGAGGGGTGCTTACTCTTTTTTCTAATATTTCACAACTTAAATACTCTATTGTAGATATAAAAACACTTAACTACTGACATTAAGTCAGCTGGTATTATGTTATATAATAAAAAATTTAAAAGAGGAGATAAAATAAAGGTACTGCTTAACATATGCTTATATGTACACAACATATTCTTAACAAAATAGGAAAATACTGATAATTATAATTTTAATTTCTGTAACTGGTCATATGGCTGTAGTTGATACTTTTGACTACCTTCTTCTACTCCGTATTTTCTATTTCCTCTGTCTTTGGCAAGCACCTTGGTGGGTCTTGATTCTTTACCTGGAAGAGCGAAACACACCCACATTTTAGAAAGATCTGGGCCAATTGTCATCCTGTCTCTATTGGATTACTGCAGTTTCCCACTGACCTTAATAAGAAAACATGTAACACTAAAAGATGCCTGAAGAGATCTCCTGCATGCCAGCCATACTCTTCCTTACCTCCATTTGGAGTAATAATCCAATTTCCCCTTTGTAATCACTCCAATGCACATTATAATTCCCTTTGCAGCCTGTTGATTCAGAGGCTTGAGGATCCAGGGAAAATTTTAACTTCCAGTTCAATAAAAGCATTGTTGTGCCTCCTGATAGAAGCATTGACCCTTCAGTAACTAAGACTACTAGACTAGCAGAGCATAAGCTGTGGGGCAGGAAGCAAAAATTTTGCTTGTGGGTCACTAGGAGTAATGGTGAGTAGTACCATTTCCATTTACACGCCTTGATTCCTGGATCCCATAAATCCTAGCTATGAGAGATACAATACTACATATTAGATACTGATTCAGAGGATATAAAGCCTTCTAGAGAAACTTGCCTCTGTTCTACAAGGCATTGCAACCTAGTTGGCACTGCAACTGCACCTTTGAAAGACCCACCCATAATTCTTTCAAACCAGCTGCTTCATTATTGTTCTGGACATGGTAATGCCAGTGAATCTCATCAACATGAGCCCATTCCTTCCTACGTTTCTTTGGCTATGAAATGAGTGCCACTGTCAGAAGTAATACTGTGTGGCATAACATGAAGGTGGATAAAGCATTCTCTAAATCCACAGATGATAGTTTTGGAAGAAGCATTACAATCAGAGAAGGCAAATCCACACTCAGAATAAGTTCCTATTTTAGTAAGGACAAAGTGCTGACCCTTTCATGATGGAAGTGGTCCAATATAGCAATCTGCAAGCAGGTTGCTAGCTGACCATCTCAGGGAATGATACAATATCAAGGGATCAGTGTTGATCTCTGGTGATGGCAGATTGGGCACTCAGCACTGGTCATAGCCAGGTCTCCTTAGTGAGTGGAAGTATATTTGCCATTGTAAAATGGGATCAAAAAGAAAGGGGTCATGTTGACAAGGATGAGGTTTTGCATATCTCAGCATTGACCCTTCAGTAACTAAGACTACTAGACTAGCAGAGCATAAGCTGTGGGGCAGGAAGCAAAAATTTTGCTTGTGGGTCACTAGGAGGAGGAGGAGGAGGGGGAGATAGAAGGAACTTACCTCAATATAAAAAAGATTATATATGATAAACCAAGGCCAACATCATGCTGAATGGGGAAAAACTACAAATATTTCTTATAAAATCAGGAAAAAAACAAGGTTATTTACTCTCACCACTTCTATTCAATATAGTACCCATGATTTTAGCCAAAGCAATTAAAGTAAGAAAAATAAATAGAACTACAAGGGATACAAATATGAAAGGAAAAAGTCAAATTATCCCAATTTGCAGATGGTAGCATCTAAAACTTAGAAGACCCTAAAGATTCCGCCAGAAGACTCCTAGTCCCAATAAACAAATTCTGCAGAGTATTAAGATACAAAATTAACATATAAAAATCAAAATATTTTCCATATACTTAAAGTGAACCCACTAAGAAAGAAATCAGGAAAACAATTCCATTCATAATTACTTCCAAATAATAAATAAATAAAATGCCCAGGAATAAATCTAATCAAGGAGGTTGAAGACTTTTACAAGAAAAATTATAGTGATGAAAAAAAGAAATTAAAGAATATACTAGAAAATGGAAAGACCTTCCACGTTCATGAATAAGCAGAAACGATGTTGTTAATAAGACCATGTAACCAAAAGCAATCTACAGATTCAATGTACTCTCCATCAAAATACCAATGACATTCTTCACAAAATTGGAAAAAAAAATCCTAAATTTATACAAAAGAACAAAAGATCCAGACTAACCAAAGCAATACTTAGCAAAAAGAGGACTGTGGAAGAATCATAATACCTAATTTTGATTATACTACAGAGCCATAGTAACAAAAACAGCATGGTACTGACATAAAAACAGACAATAAACCAATGGACTAGAATGCAAGACACAGAGACAAACCCACACCGTTACAGCAATGTGATTCTTAACAAAGGTGCCAAAAACATGTTGGAGAAAAGTCAGTATCTTTAATAAATGGTGCTGGAAAAACTGGATACCCACAAGTAGAAGAATGAAATTATGTTTCTTTTTCTCCACCTGTACCAAAGTCAACTCAAAACAGATCAAAGATACAGAAACTTTGCAAATGCTGGAAGAGAACATAAAGGAAACACTATAACACACAGTTAGAGGGAAAGACTTTCTCCGTAAGACTTCTATAGCTCAGGAAATACTACCAAGAATTCCTAAATGGCATCAAATTAAAAAGTTTCTGCACAGCAAAGAAAACAACTAACAGTGTGAAGAAAGAAACTACAAAGAAAAGAATATCTTCACCAGATAATTTTTTGACAGAGGATTAATATCCAGGTATATAAAGAACTGCCAAAACTCCAACACCAAATCAAGAATCAAATAACCCATTTAATAGATGGGAAAATTAATGAAACAGAAATAAACATATGAAAAACAATTTAAAATAGGTAAATTGTACTTTATCAAAGTTAAAATTTTTATGTATTAAGGAACATTATTCATAAATTTAAAAAGATAATTTACATAAAGGAAAACAATACTTGCAAATCATGTGTCTGATAAGAGTTTTACCCTGATTAATTAGAGAATTTTTATAACCCCATGTCATAAAGACAAGCCAATTTATGAAGGGCAAAAGACCTGAAAAGTCACTTCTCCATAGGAACAGAAATAGCAATAAGTCCATAAACTGATGGTCAATGCCATTATTCTTTAGGGAACAACAGACCAAATTGCAAAGGGTACCACTTCGTATCCACTAAATCACCTACAATTAAAACAAAACAAAACAAAAAAACAGAAAATATGGAATGTAGGCTAAGATGTAAAGAGCGTGGAATCATCATATATTGATGGTACAAGGGTGAAATGGTTCAGCTGCTATTGGAAATAGTTTGGCAGTTCTTCAATTCTACTGCTGGGTAGGTAACTAAAAGTCTTAAAATCAAGGACTCAAACAAGTATGTTTACATGGGTATTAGTAGCAGCACTCAAAGCTGTAAACAGCCCAAATGTTCTTCAGTGGATGAACTGATGAGCAAATTGTGCTATATTCATAAATGGTCTCTCTTTGACCATTAATAAAATTAAATAAATACTGATACTTGCTACAACATAGATGATCCTTGAAAATTCTATGCTCAGTGAAGAAAAAAAAAGATCTGGAATATGGTATGATTCTATTTATGTGAAATTTCCTTAATAGCTAAATCCACAGAGACAGAATGCTGGTAGGTTGCTGCTAGAGGCTGTGGCAGAATGAGAAGAAACTGCTGGTTATATAAGGGATTTGGTCTTGAAATGATGGAAATAGCTGGGCATGGTGGTGCATGCCTATAATCCCAGCCTCAGGAGGTTGAGGCAGGAGGATCACAAGTTCCAGGTCAGCCTCAGCTTTTTAGCAATGTCCCAAGTAAATTATCAAGACCCTCTCTCAAAATAAAAATTAAAACTGGCTGGGAATGTCTCTCAGTGGTTAAACATTCCTGGGTTCAATCCCTGGTACCAAAAAAAAAAAAAAAAAAAATAGGAAAAGGAAAAGAAATGATGGAAATATTTTGGAATAAGGTAGAAATGATTTCATAATACTGTGACTGAACCAGATGCTGCTGAATTGTTAACTTTAAAGTGGTAAATTTTAAGTTATGTGCATTTCAATTCAATAAAATACAAAGGGAGGGAAGGATAGTTGTTTATGACGAAGGTCTTACTCCAAATTCCTAGTGATTTTGTGCTGCAGCTCTCCTGTTGTAGTCTGTCAAGAGGTCCATACAGCATCCCTAAGGACCAAAAACACTTCCAAGTATCACTGGATTTGATACATTGTAGAAATAAGTGGCAAAACAGAGCCAGCCCTGCTACAGAACTTCTTTGGCGCTTGGTGGCGCCCGCGCAAGCGCGGGAGCGCTCTCTCATGCTCGCTCTCTCTCTCTCTCTCTCTCTCTCTCTCTCTCTCTCTCTCTCTCTCTCTCTCTCTCTCTCGTTTTTTGTTTTTGGTAAAGGGTTCAAAACAGACACTCAAATATGCTATATGTGGCCTCCAGAATCCAAAATCCCCCATACAAAATAACTGGGTCTCTTTCTGTGGCCTTGAGTAAAAAGTCTTCATTTGGAGAAAATAATACAACATGCCTTGAATCACTACATCTCTAAAAATTTCAACTCTATACACTATATTTTCACTGGATTTACCTTCTGCTTTCTGGCCTTCATGTATATGCCACAATATGGACTACAGTGTTATTGTTGGTCATATAAAAGCAAGAAGACAAAACTCTGAATAAGCTTCAGCAACCATCTCAAAAACAAAGATTGTTTTTAAATGATGTCCAAAGATGAATGAATTCACTGCAGAAGTTCCATTTATATGATGAAACAACTTTTCATTTAGATCAAAAGACTGCTTTTCTACAGTAATTTCAGTTACATTTTACTTCAAATTTTCTTACGAGTATACAAGAAGTGAAGAAGAGTTGCTAGAAGTTGTCTTCAAAAGCAAAAGAATGATTTTGCAAATAGTTAATTGAGACTCTTACAAGTATTTATCAGAGGCTTCAAACAGAAAAACATTTAAGTTAATCCCAATAATGGGTCAAGCTTTGCCCACTGAGAGAATCTAAATAGTGTTAGATGTTCATTATGTTGAAGATGGAATATTTATTGTTATTGTGATTGCAATTTTAAATTCAGCAAAAATATTCCAATCATGATGATTATTTTTTTGTGCGGTAAGTATACAAATAAAAATTTGAGTGAATCATAGCCTCATATTCTTTTAAAGAATAGTTTTACTAAACTAATAGACCTATGGAACAAAAATGTACTTAGAACTTTCAGTAGAACAAACATAATTCCTGAATACTTTTTAAAAAGCATCAATATTCTAACAATAGAGATAAAAACTGTAGTCAAAATACATTACTGTTTACATATACACAGAGTAACAGAATGATAGGATTAGTGTGACAAACATGTTGACTACGAACATTCAGCTTGGCAGCATATGATTTTACTTTGTTGCTTAACACCAGTAAAATTTTTAAATTAAGCCTTTCAGGAAGTACTTTGCAACTTAATTATCCTGTGAGGGTATCAAACATTGTTTAAAAGAGTCTTCCAAATTTGGCATGCATATTGTTAAAAATCAACTGTAAATCTTTAATCAGCATATTTAACAAAAGGAATATCCAAAAAAGATGAACTTTTGAGATTTTAGCAAATTGAGAATTTTGAAAGCAAAGCTTGCAAACAAGAAGACATTTAAATTTAATTCTGCAAAGCAAAAGTGAAACTGAGCAAATTAAACAAAAAGAATTCAATTCGTGTTCAAGACTTAATTTTAAATTCTATAATTACTCTTTCAAATATCTCAACTTGTGGATGGATATTTTAATAAAGAGCCTATTTTTATTTCAGAAAAAATGACTTTCAGTAAAAGCAGAATGAAATTAAGGCGGCCTTTAGTTTTCTGATTTTGTAGCATCTACATTTGGTAAAACAGTCAAAATAATTATAAATACAGATAATTTATTTGATGAGATTTGGATTGTGAAAATATTTTTCAAGGAGAAGTACACTGGATTGAAGCGAAATAACAGTCATCTGAAAATATATGGTCTAAAATAGATATCAACTTTAATACAAAAATAAAATTATGAATCATCTCCTTTTAGCAGTATTTTCTCTGAAATTATCAATTATCTCAGCACTTACAAAGAGCGTACTTTTTCATTTAGAAAAATTATGGTCTACAGAGAAAGATTAATTAAAAATGTCAACAAGTTGAAATGTATTACCCGTAAAATACAACTTTAAAAAGTTTTCAGTCAATTCTATTTGAAATATAATTAATAAAACCATATTAAAAACTCAAATGTTCAGAAAGATGCCAGTGACACAGATAAGGCTACAAAATTGATGAAAACACAAAAATGCGTGCCAAGAATAAATTACTTTGTTTCGTTTTTTTTATTTCAGATAATATCAAGTTTGTTTTATTTTGCTTTAATGTACACAGAAAACATACTGCTTAAGGATTATAAAATTATTTTTAAATGTCATTTTACATAACTACCAATAAAATACATAAATAATAAAATAAAATAAATCTTCCTAATCAATATAGATGTATTTTTAAGTGATATAATTTAAATTTAATAGGGGTACAGCTGTCTTAGCTTTACTCTCCTCAATTTCTAGCCTTCAGCTAGCAGTTAGAAGGTGAAAAAAATGGGTCCCTGTGTTATCTCCAGGGGCAACTAAACAAATAAAGAAGCATACTGTGTGAGAAATAATTGAACTTGGGAGTTTCATGAATGGATTCTGGTGCCATACCAGGTTTGTGGTCCCAGAACTGCCACTCTCTAACTGCTGCTATCTTGTTTCAACTTCCTCATCTGTTAAATGAAAACAATACTGGCTTCGCCATGACATTCAAATGAGTCAATGTATGTAAAGCCCAGTGTTTGGGATGGAGTAAGAATATAGTAAGTGTTGTCAATTTTACTTTTGCAATCTAAGTACAGTTGTTTTTTGTATCCAAAGGCAGTAAGTTTCATGATCCCCAAAGACACTGAACTCTGCAGATACTCCAGCCTCATATAAAATGGCTTAGTATTTTCATATAATCTATAGGAAATCCTCCAGTATACTTTAAATCATCTCTCTAAATATGTATCATATCTTATACAAAATAAATGTTGTTATAACAACAAGAAAAAAAATTGTGTATGTTCAGGAAGGGGTGCTTTGTTTTCCAAATATTTTCAATATGTAGTTGATCAAATCCCAGGATGCAGAACCTAAGGATCCAGAGGGTCCAGTACAACTACAAGATGACCACTTCACTGAAGTTCTCTGTTATGCACAATTTTCCTTTCATTTTCATTGATGTCCTTAAGTGATTTGTTTTGAGCAATTGAGAATTGCCCCTATCTTGCAGCTTAAATTTCACTAACTTCCTTCCCTTCCCTGAATCCTTAACCTATTTCTTTTTTAACCTACTGAGTCTGATTCCTTGCATATTTCAGCCTGTCTTGGGGCAAACTAGCCTCAGTTTTCAGCTTCCCCTGATTGACTTGCCAAATTTGTAGTCAAACATAGCACATCAGTGGTAAGGGCATTTCTGAACACAATCTGCCAACAGATTAGGAGGCGATGTAGATAAATCAAAATGTCCTGTTGGGATTTTCAAAGCCTCAAAGGGAAACTATGATGGGTTTCTCCAGCCTCTGATCCCTAAGGTGGAAAACAACAGATTTATGGATGGTGTCATCTCCAACAAGTCCCCCAGGTTACAGTCCTGTGGTACCTTGTTTGGTTTAAATCCAATCGCTGTACTAATTACCGAGATGGCTTCATGTGTGATTTATGCCAAAGATCATCTTTATGTGAATTTAGAAGGCTAGCAGAAAAGAAGCAAGAATGGCTTCCCACCCAGGAATGCATTTACAAAGGAACAAACCAGACAACAAGAGCAGGAAAATAACTGGCCAGAAGTTTTAAACAAATGCTACTCTTTAATAATATCTTCTGGTAAAACAAACATGGAATAGAATAACTGTGCTTGGATCTCAAAGAAAGATGAGCTAAGTATTTTTTTAGCCAAATGACTAAATTAGAGAGCTTAAGATTTCCTGGATGCCAAGAAATGAAATTTCATCCATAAGCCAAGTCCTATGGGTTTCCAGGTAAAGGTAATAGAATCACAAATGGCACATGATATTTTCAAGGTAATGTCCTAACCATAGAAGCAGGGATTTTTTTCCCTCTAATTAGAGAATTATGGGGAATCCAGCAACAAATTCTTTCTTCACTCTTCCTATAAGTTCCTAACATAATTGTTTTATTTATGTTTAAATCTGTTCACCTGATGACTAATAATTGGCATCATTCTCCCCACTGTTCCTTATGTCATATCCTCATTTTCTACTGGTGGTGAACCCCCAATCTAATCCTCCTATTACATGACATGTGCTTTTCTCCCAACCCCAGACTTGGGCCAAAATTGTTCTCAATTTTCAGTTGTGATGCTCCAGCTTTGTTGTTTCCTAAATTTATGCATCCACTAAATTCTCTCCATGACATCAAGATGGGGAAGACCTCTTCTTCCATCCCCAAGAGCCCTCCTTAAGCAGAAGGCTCTCAGGCCACAAGTAGGGCCGCCACATACTCTAATCTAACCTAACCTACTCTAATCTGATCTGAAGTATCCTCATTAAACAAGACTAAAACTTGCCCCTTCCCTCTAATAATCAACCCTTGTCCAGTACTTAATTCACAGGCATTATTTCCCTCTTGCTTTAACCATTCATCCAACAGAAATTTCTTGATTATTCACCTGTGCTATGCTCTGAGTTAGAGACTAAATGCATGCAAAAGAAAGACACTGTCCTTGTTGGTCTTAGTCTCCAAGGCTAATATAACAACAACAACAAAATAGTATTACAAAATAGGTACTATTGGCTTAAAACACAAAAATTTGTGTCTCACAGTTCTGGAGGTCAGAAATTCAAAAGCAAGGCATCATCAAGGTTTGTTCCTTCTGGAAGTTCTAAGGGAGGATCTGGTCCATACCTCTCTCCTACCTTCTGGTTGTTCTTGGCAGTCTTTCTATTCCCTTCACATGGAAATGTTTTACTCCAATCTTTTCTTCCCTCAGCATATGGCTTTCTTCCCTATGTGTCCCTATGCTTTCAAGTGGCCTTCTTCAAATTACCCTAGTCACTGAATTTAGGATCTACCCTAATATAGTATGATCTCATCTTACACTAAGACTCTATTTCCAAATAAGGCTACTTTGTGAAGTTCTGTGCAAACTAGTTGACTCAGTATATTTTTATTTGAAAACTCACAGTCTACTTGTAGATAAATAACTAAGGAATTAATTACCACCCTTTTTGATGTGAACTTTGAGAAATATAAGCTAGGATGCTACAGAAACATAGAAGAGGAACAGCCAAGTATCTTGGGATTATGGAAAACTTCCACTGAGTCCTTGTGTTATTAAGTGAAGGTAGAATGATAAATAGAAGTTATATAAGGCAAAATCATACAGAAGGCTTATCAGAAAATGGTAATGCCACAATAGATACTGCTGAATAGAATCCAAATAAGCACCAATTCTTGTATTTATTCAGGCTCATGGTAGGAAGGGGAAGAGAGAGAGGACGAAGTATTGCCATGAATAGCTTACAGAAAAAGAAGTGAACCTGAGAATACAGTAGTGGAGGAGAGAACATTGAAAAATGATGATCTGTTGTCTAAAAACATTGAAGGATTACATGAGGCATTTAGATGGCTCAAGGCATAGAACTTGATATTTAGAGAGTAGTAAGATCCAGAAGTTGGAAGATCTTAGGTGTCATGTGGTCGGATATGAATTTCTTCATGTGATCTGTTGGGAAGTAAGGACTTTGGATAAAACAGAAGACTAGAAAAAATACCCAAGTCACTGGAATTGTGATGAGTAACCAAACAAGTAGAAAGGATTTTATGTTTGGGCATCATGAGCTCCAATAATCACCATAATTGCAAGCTTTTTAAAAGTATTTTCTGTGAGCCAGGTACTGATACATATGTCGACCTGATCTTCAGAATTTCTACAAAGGAATCTCCTGTTATTTTCCCCAATTTACAGATGAGCACTACAGAGACAGGTCAAATAGTTGTTCAGCAAGTGGTAGAGTAGCATTTTCATCTGGCCATTTAACTTCTGATATTTCACACTCAACCACTGCCTCAAATGACAGACTTACTTTATTTGAGTGCAAAGTTGGAAGAACTGAAGATTAAAAGAATGATGAAATCTCTTTCCTATCTTGAAATTAGCATCTGCAGAAGACCACCAGAAATCAGCATTAACAGGGTATGTGGAAGCTTAGTTTTATCAAGTGGAGAACTTCGATGATGAAGATGTCCTAATTTAACATTTAGCAACACCTTAAAGGCTACAGTGTCATAAGAAGTTTAATATGGTGAAGGTGGATTTTGGAAAAAGCAGAACTCTTAAAGAATATGGGATTAAGAGGTGTGCACTCAATGATATAATTAAAAAAAATTGCAAGGATATGAGTCAGTTTTACATTTTCACAAAAACTCTGGATAGAGCTGTTTATCACCAGCATGGACAATAGACCAGTGACCAGATACTTATACCCCATGTCAAGTATTTTCCCATAAGGTAGAATCTTTATCTTGCAGCTTCACTATTATATAGTTATAATCATATTAAAGTTAAGCTTGAATTCTCTTGGAGCTATAGGCACAATTTTTAAAAAGGTAAGACTACACTCCACTTCCAGGCTGTTTGTTGCTGGTCTTGTAACTCCTTGTTTTTGTCATTGGATGATAAGTTAAGGTTGGCCATGAAAACTACATAACAGGCTGGCAGGTTGCTGAGGCTCACGCTTCCATCAGAACCATGGCAACTCAGACTTTTCCATTAAACAGGTGCAGGGAGCCATGTCTGATATGAATTCAAATAAAAGAGGACTCAAACAAGAGATATGACAGACTAGAAGGATTTCGGGTATTGATCACATCATTGGACAAGTGGAGATTGGGTTTTCAACATCAGATACCACTGAATAAATTTATAATAATACTCTAAAATCAAAACTCCTGAAGTCTTTATACATGCACATCTCAGATATGGAAATGAACAGACATTCAAGGTCACCCAAGACTCAGACAAAAGCACTGTTTTAGTCAGCTTTTTCACCATTGTGACCAAATAACTGACAAGAATAATTTTAGAGGAGGAAAAGTTTGTGTTGGGGCTCACAGTTTCAGAGGTCTTAATCCATAGATGGCCTACTCCATTCCTTGGGCCCTGAGGTGAGGCAGAACATCAAGGCAGAAGGGTGTAGTGGAGGAAAGCAGCTGAGAACATAGCAACAGGAAGCAAGAGAGAGCTCTTCTCCATAAGGCCAAAATATACACCCCAAGGTACGATCCAATGACCCACTTTTTCTAGCTACATTCACCACCCAGTTAATCCCTGTCAGGGAATTAATGCATTGACTAGGTTGAGTCTCATAACCCAATCATTTCACCTCTAAACTTTCTTGCATTGTCTCACACATGAGTTTTTGGGGACTACCTCATATCTACACCATAACAAACACATCTTTTAAGTATGCAGGCAACCATTTTGACAAGTATGGATGTGTACATAGATGTACATACACACACAAACACAAAAACACAAGAAAAGTGACTTATCTGCCCTTTAATTTATAGTTACCAGTTTCAAAATGGTGGACAATAACCACATGTAGAGATATATGTTTGTTTGTTTGTTTTTTGTACCATGGATCAAACCCAGGAAAACTTAACTAATGAGCCACATCCCTAGTACTTTTTGGTTTTTTTATTTTGAGACATGGCCTTGCTAACTTGCTGAGGTTGGTTGAATTTGTGATCCTCCTGTCTCAGCCTACCAAGTCACTGAGATTACAGGTGTGCATGACCACATCCAGTGGCCACATATGGATATTGAATACTTGAAATATGCTATTATGATGAAGACATCATTTCTTACAAGGCCATAAAGAAGGTGGGAAGGAAAGAAGTCATCAAGTACCACTGTAAGTTTGTTAATTTAACTAGTTAAATTAGAGAGTATAAATTTGGTTTATCAGCTTTTTGTAAAAGATATTGCATCTGTAGTTGTAAGATATTATTTGACCATTTTGTTGAAATCTTTATCTGTTGTTTTTTTTTTTTTTTTTTTTCCATCAGGGGTATAGTACTCTCATAGATTGAGATTAGAAGTATTCCTTCCTATTATTTTTTGGAAGAGTTTGAAAAGAATTGGTGTTGATTCATCTTTAAATGTTTGGTAGAATTTTATCACAGAAGTCATATGCTCCTGAGCTTCCTGTGGGAAGTTTTAAAAACAGCTTAACTCTCTTGTTATAGGTCTAGTCAAATTTTCCATTTTGTTTTAAGTCTATTTGTGGGTAGTTTATGTCTTTCTAGGGATTTCATCTAGGTTACTGAATTTGTTTGCATGTCATTTTCATTGTACTCTGTATAATACTTTCTATTTCTGTTACATTGATGGAAGTGTCCCCTATATCACAGTAATATTCCCTTTATCCCTTTATCATAGGAAATATTAAAAAGTCACAAGAGACAGCTGAAAGATGTTCACATTGATCAACTCTGGGAGATATATATGTATATGTATGTATTTACATGTATATTTATAATCCATATCTATATGTACAAACTATCTATAGATAATCCATATCTATATATAAATTATAATCTATATCTATATACATATATATAACTATATATAGATTATAATTCCTTGACTAAATGGACTCATTTTTATTCAACTCCATTGAATAAAATAAGTATGTAGAAATTCATGCTAAAATAAAATAATTTTAAATGTGAATTAATTAATGCAGGAGAATGAAAACTGTCCCTTATAGGAGCATGTTAACTAAATACAGTCATGAGCTGCATAATAACATTTCAGTCAATAAAGAAGAACATATACAAGGGTGGTCCCATAAAATTACTCTAAAGCTGAAAAACTCCTTTTGCTTAGTGATATCAGAGTGGTCATGTGCAACTTCATGCATTGTTCCTGCCTTAGTGGTGATGTTGGTATGAACAAACCTACTGTACTGCCAATCATGGGAGTGAAACACATGCAGTTATATGTAGCACATACTACCTGATAAAAAAGTAACATAGAAATTTTTTGTTATGTACTTACTATACTATAATTTTATTTATTATTTGGAATGTACTACTCCTTCTGCTATGTATAAAAAGTTCACTGAAAGAAAGTAAGCTGTGTTATTCTGGCAACAATATATTTTGTTAACCACATCCTTTGATTAAATAAAAAAGCCACATCAAATGATTGACCTACATCATCTAGGCTTCTGTAGATACACTCTACAATGTTTGCACAAAGATGAAATCATCCAACAATACATTTCTCAGAACATATAACCATCTTTAAGTGACATGTGACTGTATAGAAAGAATAATAAAATTTAAGTCTTTACAGATACTAAAACTAGTAAATGACTACTTCATGGTAAAAAGGTATTTATGTACTTGCAATTTTTTTCCTATTTTTTCTTTTTTTATTGATTTTTAAAAAATAAATGATAGCGGAATGCATTGCAATTCTTGTTACACATATAGAGCACAATTTTTCTCATCTCTGGTTGTATATAAAGTCTGTTCACATCAATTCGTGTCTTCATACACGTACTTTGGATAATAATGTCCATCACATTCCAGCATCCTTGCTATCCCTCTTCCCCTTTCCTTTCCCTCCCACCCCTCTTCTCTATCTAGAGTTCATCTATTAGTTGCAAAATGTTTTTATAAATTGTTTTTTACAAAAGGGAAATAATTATTTCACAATTGAAAAGCCTGATGAGTACTGCATGAATTAAGTGATCAAAGTTTTTATGTCTAATGTATATCTAAAAAGAAAAAAATTTGAAAAGTTATTGTATCTCAGTCATTTTCTATTGCTATAAGAAAAAAACTGAAGCTGGATGAATTCTAAAGAAAAAAAGGTTTATTTTGGCCTATACTTCTGGAGGCAAGAAAGTCCAACGTCAGATGGCTGCAGCTAATGATGGCCTTTTGCTGCTCTGTGCATGGCAGAAAAGCCAGAGGGGAAACAGGTACATTTGGAAGAGAGAAAAGGGTGCTTAACTTCCATGAGAAAGATGTTAATCTATTCATAATAGATCTTTCCTTCTGACTAACATACCTCCCACTGGGTACCATCTCCCAACTTTTCCAGATTGAGGAATTCAGATTCTAAAACATGAACCTTTGGAGGACACACACAATCTATAGCAATCATTATATTGGGAAACCTAGAATCATCTGCTATTATATATGATGCATTGAGAAAGACATATCATTCCTGTTCCATTCTTGACAAATAATAATAACGACATGAATGTAATCATTAGGAGACATTAATCCATATACCGTGCCCAGCAACAATGCAGAGTGTACTTCTACTCTTCAAACATATCAAGATCAAAAAATACAAGACAGCCTCAGAAACTATTCCATATTAAAGAAGACTTAATATTCATGGCAATCATATGCAGTATGCAGTCTCAGACTGGTCACTGAATTTGGAAAATAACTATACAAAGGGTATATCGTGGGGCAACCAATAAGTCCTTAACCATTTTGTGTCTAATTTTTGTAAACTGCTGAATGGGGTACACTTATTCATCTACAAAAGTCACTAGTCCATGAAATGAAATATGTTTGTAAAAGATGTAGCACAAATCTGATCATAGCAAATAACCAATGTATGCTATATATCTATAGCCTTCTTTATTCAATCTTTAACTTATTCTTATTTCGTGGTTGGACTCATTCTGCCATTTTGATTTATGTTTACTACATAACTGCATCTTTTAGGGTCATTTTTGCAACTGTCATATCCAATATCAGATTATGAAAACTTTGCTTCTGGCCTTTACTTACCCCTCCTACCTACCTATACACAGTGTGTGTCTCTGAGTGTGTACAAATGTCTCAGCTTTCTCCTGATATTATCCAAAGTTGTTTTCAAGGGTCATCTTGAGATGATTGGTACTACATGTAAAATGGCAATCTACTATCATGAGATCTGTTCATTGTAGGTATGGATTTCTTTCTGAGCTCTCCATTCTGTTCCTTGTTTTTCATGTCTGCCTTTGGGCCAGCACCACACTGTTTTGATCACTGTAGCTTTGTACATTTGAAAAACCAGGACATGTGATGACTTATTTTTTGTTCTTCCTCAAGACTGATTCATTTATTTGTGGTCTTTGAGGGTTCCATATAATTGTATAATTATGTTTTTCTGTCTGTAAAAAAATGCCACTGGGATTCTGATAGCAATTTCATTAAATCTGTAGATGGCTTAGAGAGGTATGGATATTTTTAACAGTATTATCTTTCAATTCACAAATATGGTATATCTCTCAATTTCTGTCATTTTTATTTCATCAGCTTTTTATATTTTTCAATGTACACATCTTTCCCTCCTTAGTTACATGTATTTGTCAGACACATACACACACACACACAAATATCGTAATAGAAGATTTCAAAACTCCACTTAGAAAAATGGGCAGAACCTCACTGAAACATGATCCACAAAAGATCAATAAGGAGAAAAGACTTTAATGATGCTATAGACCCATGAACCTAACACATATATGTAGAGTACTCTATTCAACTGACCCAATTGCAGCATAATACACATTTTTCTCAGAAGTGTAGATGGATATTTCTCCCAGATAGATCACGTTATATCACAAAATAATTCTTGACAAAATGAAGATTAAAATTATACTTAGTATCTTTTCCAATGTCCCTCTCCTTTCTGAGAGGACCCACTCTCTCCCTGTCACCTTTTCTATCCCTTCAATAAACTCATTCCTGTTACTCTGAGTGACATGTCTGAAATCACAATGAAATAATATTAGAAATTAATAGCAGAAGGAAAATGGTAAAGTTTACCAAAATGTGGAAATTATTACAACACCCTCTTGAATGATCATAGGGTAAAATAATAAATTAAAAAATAAGTTATAAATACTTTGAAACAAATGAAAATGGAACAGAACATACCACAATTTATGGGATGCCAAGAAAACGGTACCAAGAGGGAAGATCATAGCAACATTTATATTAAAAGAGTAGAGAAATTTCAAGTAACCACCTAACTTAACACTTCAAGAAGGTAGAAAAAGAGCCAGTCACAATGGCCCATGCCTGTAATCCCAGCTCTGGAGGCTGAGGCTGCAGGACCTGAAGTTTGAGACCAGCCTTAGCAACTTACTGAAAACCTGTCTCTAAATAAAAAGAAAAAAGGGTTGGGTATATTCATAGCTCAGTGGTAGAGTACCCTGGGTCCAATCCATGGTACCATACATACCTATATACATAAATAAACTTCCATTGAGAGATTCTACCATTGTAGTGAAGCTTATAAATTATACTCCACAGACCTTTGGAATAGACTAGACAAATTAACACTTGTGTTATACTAACACTAAGAATAGCTGGTGATATTTTTCAATTTTCTGGCCTACCTTAAAGTAGATAGCATTAAGTTTTCACTATGATCTTTGGTTGAAAATAGCAATGTGAGTCTAGATTCTGGGAACAAAACTGTAACCAAAAAAAAATTAGACCTTTCCTTGTGTTTTCTATGCTTTGTTGTTATGCAGACTCTGGGGTTCTTGTGTGATCCCGTGGGATCTCCTCAATGTGAGACAATGAGAGTTTGAAGATGGATACCTTGTTTAGAGATGCTCCTACCATGCTTTGCTTTCCTTATATTCTCTGTTAGACATGCGGGTGGACATGACATAAGATTGAAACACGGAATTGTGGCTAAACTATTTTTAAGGGCAAAAGTTGATCTTAAAACATAATTTAAGTAACTGTCCATCTAATCTGTTTCAGTTTCTTGAGAATGAGAGATTCGTATCTGAGATCCCCATCTCTTTATGAGTGAATGAAAGATGTCATGAAAAGAAAAATAAGATTACTCCCAAAGTCATAGACTTTCAGGCCTTGAAAATAATAACAAAGGGTCTGGAGATGTAGTTCAGGAGAACTGGGGAGAACATCACCATCCTATTTGACCTGAAGTCTCAAAGCTGATCTAATAAATTTGAGTATTTTGAATGCAGGGAAGATCTAGTATTTTCCTGTGTTCACTGTGTCCATAGAAAAGGACATTTATTTCACTCCCCCATTGGAGAAAATACTGAAATGACTGTTAGGGAGCTGAGGCCTTTGGAGAAACTGAGGCAGCATGAAGATCCCCTCTTCAAATTCCCATTCTTGCCATCAAGGCAGAAAGATTTCATACATGTCACTCAGAGTAACAGGAATAAGTTTATTGAAGGGATAAGAAAGGGGACAGGGACACTCAAGGGAGAGAGTGGGTCCTCTCAGAGAGGAGAGGGACAGTATGACTCTCCTGCACTCCTGTTTAATTGGGGATCCCCTAAAGGTTTCCGGAGAGTCCTGCCCAGATCTATTTCTTGACTGTTGACTGATAGCACACTTCAAGTCCCCACTGTCATGGCAATTCTAGGTCACTTTGGCCCAAGCTGACCCATTCTCATTGGATTCTTAATCATACATTCTTACACATTTTATGGTTAGAAAGAACTATCCTTATCTCCCAGAGTTTCAGGATCTGATCACAAAAATCTCCTGGGTTCCTCCCATCTACATTATCTTGGGCCTACATTTCTCCTGCAGTTAACAGGTAGTTTGCTGAGGGATGTGACATACCTTGTCCACTTAGCTGGGCAGGGCTGCAGATAAATTGTTTCTTAGAAAAGAAACCACATGGAGGTCAGTACAGTGGGCCCATTTTATAGAATTATTCTCTTAACCTCGTGTTCCTACCATTCACATCTGTCTGTCCATGGCCATGACTACTTTCAGCTCCTCTCTGCACTCTTGCACCTTCTCTTTCCATGGTCCAGGACCCTCACTGGGTTTGAAGGAACATTTAATTTGCTTCAAAACTGGAATGAGTTCCTGGTATCACCTCCTGCTCTCACTACCTAGTCTCTGATTCTCTTACGATGAAATTGGACTCTCTACTTTCTTATCTCATGCACTTCATCTAGGGCAAGTCTCTCCCCTTCCAGCCTCCTACATAGGACAGAGAACTAGCAACCCTATTTTGGTTAAGGTTAACTGAAACTCCTACACTGAAGGATTATAGGTGCCTCCTGACAATACATTAGTCATACAGCTCTATTCTTCCTTTTTGCTTTTACCCTGCTGGAACTCAAGAGACATAGAAGGGGGCATTTAAGTTGTCCCCTCCCAACCTCAACAAAAGCAATTCTACAATTCAGAATTTCAAAGATTCCAAATAAAAATTATTCATACAACAGTATTTTAATATAAAAAAAACCCATATTCCCATTGATCTGTTTTGTCTTCTATGAAGCCATGGAGGGAGATTGAGGGAAGACCTAAGAAAAAGCTGATGGAAGGGAAGAGGGTGAGTCAGGAAACCTCATTTTTAGACCTTGCCAATAGTGCTGCCTAGTCCTGGCTGAGCTGACCCTGGAGGGAGGTGTGTGGGTTGGCTGTAGAATTAATTGAATTTCACAACTTGCCTCACATTCCTGCTGACACAAAGTGCCTTCTAAGGAGGGAGGCATCCTAGGAGGCCAGCACAATGGCAAGACCAAGGCTGGCCACTGCTGTGAACCTTTCTTTATACAACTTCTGGCTCAAAATAGCTTGTCTGTTATGGCCCCAGCTGAGAGCCCCACAGGCAAGGAAGGAAGAAATGTGCTGTCTCTAAGATACAGGCTGGCCCTCCACTCTGAGATGAAGCCCTGGACCTGCAGCTACCCTTCCTCCTCAGGGCCCCCAGAGGTCTCACCTATAAAAAAAGGTATGAATTTTAGGTTACTTCCTACTGTGACACTGTATTCATCGAGGGACCTAAGAATCAAATCAAGACCTTCTTTAGCATCAGTTCCCAGACTCATTAATGTGCTGCACATATGTAGGGCCCAAACTTTCTGCCTTACTTTCCACTTTGATATTAACTGAGGGTAGAACACAGCTCTGCACTGGGTACTTAGCAGGTCTTTAAATAGGTTGCCATATGCAATCTTCACAAAAATCCTGAAAGCGTTGAATGATGAGTCTCATTTTACTAATAAGGAGATAACAGCTCAAAGAATTGAGGAGACTTAGCGAATGCCAAGAAATTTGTAAGAAAATGAACTGGAATTCAAATTTAAATTATACAACTCCAAAGTAAAAGGGCTGTCTGCACAGAATGATTCTGCTCACACAAAACCTGAATTGCCTCTGACTATTTCCTCTCCCAGGCACCGCCTTTCTCAGTACCTGGCATGATATCATTACTAAATACATGTTTATTAATGAATGGCTGTCTAAATGAATATGTGATTTATTGGGTTAAATACATTAGAGCATTTGATCAGTGAGCAGAAGCATTATTGTTAATAGCATTTCTTGCCAGCGAATTCTGACTTGTTCAAATAATATTTCTAAGAATACTTCTGTACAACCTTCATTTATTCGTGTATTCAAGCATTCAAAAATGGCACCTATAAGACAGTAGGCACTTAGGCAGTGATTGGTCCAAAGGAGAAATACACCCTGAATTCTTAGCACACACTATCTTGTGGGTGGACAGCCTAAAAGAAATGAATGCACAATTACAGCAGAGACATGTGCTGGGAACTAAGAATGGGGAGCCAGGTTGTGCTTTCGTGTGTGTGTGTGTGTGTGTGTGTGTAGTTTTCCTGGGAGATTTCCAGGATGTTCAGATGTTACCAAATGAAGGAGGTTGAGGATTTAATCATTCTAGAAAGCAGATAATATGTGTAAAGGTGCTTTGAAAGGAGAAAGCATGATCCACTCTAGGAACAAAGAAGGCTGTGGAAGCTGAGTCACGCCCCAAAGGATGCTCATGTCCCTAACTCACTGAGGAAAGTCTTCTGATATTATATCTGCAAATTGCTTACACTTACACTTGGGCCTCCTTCAAACATCCTTTCTCTAGAGAGCTCTTTCTTTCAAAGACCAAGCACTCCATTCATGGTGTGAGGATCACACCCATCATCTTTGAGGATTTTACATTTTTGTACTCCTGAGTCCAACCTCATTAATGTCCCTTCCTCTTTTGCAGAATTACCACTAACCATAAGCATGTTTTATATCTCCTATCTAAAAATAAGGAAAAATTTCATCAATATTCACATGTAACATGTGCATGGTACTTCTCTCTTCTTTTTTATAGATACCATTCTTTAAAAGTTGTCTTTATAAGTGATTTGTCACCTCCCTTTCTCTCTCTTTCTTCCCATATTTGTGTGTCTCTTTCTCTCTCTCACACACACACAAACACATGCACATTCATATATACTTTTTTAAATCAGTATAATGGCACACATTATTAATTGACACCCAGGACCAAACAAAATATATATCAATAAAATAATGTCAGCACTTCAGAAGCCCTCCAACATCCCTTTCCAATTCTTCTCTCTTTCCACTCCAAAGTTAATCACTATTCTTAATTTTGCTTGTACAATTTATTACTTTGTTTTATAGTTTTAGCACCTATATATGCATCTTTATATGCTAAGGTGTAGCTTGCCTTATGTAAATTTGGAATTTGCTGAAGTTCCAAATTTACATAAGCATACAAGATAAAATTGTGTGTACCTAGCTTCTTTCTATCAAAATCATGTTTGTGAGATTCATTCATGTTGTTACACAAAGAATCTGTAATTTATACCTTTTGTGGATACAAGTTTTCATTAAATGAGCATAATTCTTTATTCTGTTTTTGATGAACATTGGATTGTTTCTAGTTTAGAGTTTTTAGAAATAATGCTGCTCTGAATATCCTTGCAGTCTGTTAGTACTTACTGTAGACATCTGTTTTGGATAAAGCTGGGTGTAAAAATGAGGCGTCATGGTTTTACATATCTTCAATGAAAAATAAATATTTTCCAAAATATTTACACCAACTTAATCTCCCACTAGTAATGTCTAGAGAAATGTCTGCTGCTCCACGTTTGCCAAAATAGTCACCTTACATGCCAACTATCATGAAGTTGCCTACTTTTTTTAAGAGAGAGAGAGAGAAATTTTTTTTAATATTCATTTTTTAGTTTTTGGTGGACACAACATCTTTATTTATTTTTTTATGTGGTGCTGAGAATCGAACCCAGTGCCCCACACATGCCAGGTGAGTGCGCTACAACTTGAGCCACATCCCCAGCCCAGTTGCCTACTTTTTTAAATACCCTTATTGATCAACTGGACAAACACTATGGTAAAATGCTTGTTGATAGATCTCTGACTTGTTTTTCAATTGGGTAGTTGAATTTCTTTCTCTTATGGGTTCATTAGAACTAGTTACATATTCATATGAGTGCTACATTGGTTATATGGGCTGCAAATATTTTCTCCCATTTTATAGCTTGCTTTTTTTGATTTCTTAACAATGTCTTCTGTAAACATTTTAATGTAGTAATATTTTTTAATATTTTCCTTTTTTCTTACATTTATGTCTTATTTTCAAAGTTTTTTCTACACCGGTGTCATGAGCATATTTTTATATATTATCTTTGAGAAGCTTTATTGCCTTGAAATTCACAGAGATTTGCAGCCCCTCTGAAATTTATTTTTGTGGTAGGTGAAAGATAGGGGTCAAGTTTCATTTTTGTCTATTTTGATATCCAATTGTCCCAGGATCCTTTATTAAAAAATCTTTTCTTTCCTAATGTTCTGCAGTTCCTCCTTTATTTAAATAAAGGGACCATTTATGAGTTGGTGTGAGTCTGGGCAGTTTATTATTTCTTTGGTCTACTTGTTTGTCTATATTATTACGCATTGTAATTATTTATTACAAACACACTGCCTTATAATTGCTATACATTGTCATTGTTTATTACATACATACATACTGCATTTATGTATGATATTTATAACAAGAGTCTTTGTAGATATCTTTATCAGATCAAAGCAATTCCTTTTTCCTCTTAGTTTTCAAAGACATCAAAGATGAATGGATATTAAATTTTATCAACATCTCTGTATCTTTTGTGTGTAATTTTCCTTCCTTATTCTGCTGTATGATAAATCACACTATTTTATTGTCTCACATTCAAACCAATAATACCACTTGAAATTAAGCTTTATATTTTTTAGATATATTATGAGCTGTGATGGCAAAAAAGTATTTAACCCACTGGATCTTTCTTTCAGGGTGAGATTATTCTTTCTGTTTCCTTTACACAGGTACCTGTCATGTTGTCATGTTGATCTGGTTATTCTGGACACATAAAACAAATAGAGTAGCATTCCTTATGTTCTTATTTTGATGACAAGTTTTGCCTTATTACAAATCTCAGAGAGAAAGTTTTATTTCCCCCTAAATATAGGTAGAGTTTTCCAAGGACATTCTCTCTGTCAATGAACTTTCCTTTTTTGGAAGGTATTACATTACAGATTCACCTCCCTTAACATTTAGATGGCTTTTCTAATTTCCCTGTTTCATCAATTTGGGTATTTTATTTTTCTAGGGATTTCTTTATTTGGTCTACATTTTCAAATGTATTGTCATAATGAGTTTTCATATATTCTCATTATCTCTCCAGTACCTTTCACATCTATATGGCTGCTTCCTTTTATTCCTAAAAGTGAATGTTTGATCCTTCTTATTTTCTTCTTGTATGGGTCTTAGCAATTTTATTAACCTTTTCAAGGAATAGTCTTTACTTTTTAATCCTTCCCTCATGTTTTTTTCCCCATTTCTCTTATTTTTAGTCTTTATGGTTGTGTAAGCTTTATTTGAGTTGAACTTGTTTTACTTTTTTTAACTTCTTGAAATGAATGCTTAGGTCACTAATTTTCAGCTTCGATTCTTTTGTAATATTCATTTTTAAGATTATGATATTCTAAGTATGTGTTAATTATGTATATACTTCCAAAAGTTTTGATGTAGAGTGTTTCACTAGTGTTCAGTTTAAAATTTTCTCCTAAGTTTATTTGCTATTTACTATATATATATATATATATATATATATATATATATATAAATTATATTTATATACATACACATATACACATGTCATCATAGTGCTTCTTATTTTTTAGGCAAATGAGGATTTCCTAGTTATAATTTTTTGGTTTTGAGTTCTAACTTAATGTCACTGTGATCAACAAACCTACTCTACAGAATCTCAATCCTCTGAAATTTGTTGAGTTTCCTTCATGGCCTAGCATGTGGCCAATGTCTTATATGTACTTGAAAATGATGTTTATTTGGAATTTGTTGAAGGCAGTGTTCTTTATATGGTCTATTTTGTCAAATTTGCTAGTCATCTCATTCAAATCTTTGTTCAACATTCTTACTGAGTATTTTGTGTGCTTATTTTATCAGTTCCTGAGAAGGGGGTATTAAAACTTCCAAATATGATTTCAGCTAGTCTACTTCTGTCAATCTTTGCACTAAAGTGAAAGTCTGACAATAGGAGCACATTAGAATGAATAGCTGAGCTATTAGCCTTATGAATATCCCCTGACCTGACCATTTTCTTAAGCTCCAGATTCATACGTCAACTTCTCATTCTATGGATCCACTTGACAGTATAATGGGCTTGTCAAATATTACATATTCAAAGCTCATTTTCCCTCTTATATTTACTCTTCCTTCTGTTTTTCCTCTTTCGATAAATAACAGAAGAATTTTTCCGTCTACTCAAAGCATAAACTGAGAAATACTTCATTTCCATTTTCCCCTTTTATACCTGTACCATGACCTGCAAAGCAATACATGATCAAAACTTCCTGTCTCTTATCTTATTTAGCATAGTTCTCTTCATAGACTTTATTACTACGTTACTTCTTCCAACTTCTCATGGTTTATTCCAACATGGGATATTTGCACATGCCTTTCTTTGTACTTGAACTTCTCTTCCTCATGCACTCCAAGAGTGTTATTCCTTTTTTTTAAAGGAAAGTCCCTAGAAAGCCTTTTTTGAAATTTTATTTTATTTTATTTATTCTAAGTAGTGATATATGACACCAGAATGCAATTCAACTCATATTACACAAATAAAGCACAATTTTTCACATCTCTGATTCAATATAGAGTCACACCATTCGTGTTTTCATACATGTACTTAGGGTAATGATGGCCATCTTATAGAATAGACTTTTTAAACTACTTATTTCCTAAACATCCCAGTCTCTTATTTATTCTCATCATGTCTTGCAATTGCTTTTATCTTTTTCTTTGTCTCCCCTAATCAAAAATATCTCAAGCCACTCTAGTGCCTTAAATAGTGCTTACTACAAGGCAAGCAGTCAACAGGTATCTATTAAATGAATGAACTAACAACTGGTTTGGAGTCCTTTAAAAGTTTTGGTCTTTATTCTAATGTAAGGGAAATTTTAAATGGGATAAAATTGAGGAGAGTTGAAAATGTTGTTCTTACATTTTGAAAATATTATTCTGGCTAATGTGTGGAGAATAGTTCAAAGGGAGCAAGAATGGATGCATAAAGGCCAATTCATATAAGAACTGATGACTGCTTTTCCCAGGAATAAGGTAGTGAAGATGGAGAGAAGCTACGGTACCAGGAAGAAAGATGGGGTAAAAGATGGTACATTTTTTCTTTATGCAATTAAATATTTACAACTTTTACCGAGGTAAAGAAGAGACTTCTTATTGGCAGGAAAGGTTGTGAGTTCAAGGTTAGAGATACTAAGTCTGATGTATCTGAGATACATCCAAGTAATGAAGTCAAATAAGAGATTGGTTCTATCTTAGGTGACTTCATGCTCATATTTGCTTCAGACATTCAAGTTTATAACAATTCAGTACTATAATTCATAGTGCCTTCTTTTACTCTCAAAATTAATTGTTTACTTTAGGCATATGTCATCAGAGCTTGGTCAGGGTTGGAGGCACATTTGGCACCTTCTATATCTAAATTTAATTCAAGTACTTGGAGAGGATATTGCCTAAGGAGAGAGCACGGAATGAGAAAAGAACAAGGACCAATGACATCATTGAGAATACTGGGTCTGCAAAGAGCATAAAGATAAATCTAGTTCTATGGAAGCCAAAGAAGAAAGACTATAATTTATACATTTTTTATGTAAAAAGATATCAAATGGTTTCAAGTTAACAGATCCTTGATTAAATATAGTGTCAATGAATGATATTAACATGTTTGCTTCCATCTTTTCCAAAATATCACTCTTCAAGACAGCACTAGCATGTCATTAGTAGCGAGGGATCAGAAAATGAAAAAAAGAAAGAAAGAAAAGACAAAGAGGAAGCAAGGTTGATCAAGACTTGAGCCAGGAAGGAGAACTAACTGGTAATTCGATTTAGTAAAATTCTATTTAGTAAAACAAATTGTGGGGGAATTGGGACAGGTGTGAATTTTAGGCCATAAAGATTTCCAGCCACATTACAGAGATGTTGGACATTGACATCACATAAAATCGTGTCATACACATAGAATAGACTTTATAGATGTTAATTCATAGAAAAGAAATCATTTGCTTGGTTTTTAATTAAGTCTAAATTTTTCACATCCACTGTGGTGGGCAGAATGATGGACCCTCACAGATGCCCATGTACTAATTCCC
The DNA here is from genome assembly GCF_021218885.2 of Marmota monax. NCBI lineage: Eukaryota > Metazoa > Chordata > Mammalia > Rodentia > Sciuridae > Marmota > Marmota monax. The sequence goes on from NW_026692881.1 coordinate 4,725,973, forward strand.
AAACATGTGAATACCTTACAAGGCAAATGTGATTAAATAAAGGGTCTTCTTGATATGGGAAGATTATTCTGGATTATCTGGGTGGTCATTATGCTGATAAGAATATAAGAATATTCACAAGACAGAGGCAGGAACGACAGGGTAGGAGGTAAATCTGAACATGCTGGTCAACTGAATTTTTTTTTTTTTTTTTTTTTTTAGTACCAGGAATTAAACCTGAGGGAGCTTAACCACTGAGCCACATCCCAAGCCCTTTTTTATTTTTTATTTTTGACAGGGTCTCATTAAGTTGCTTAGGGGCTCCTGGGGCTGACTTGAATTTGCAAGTATTCTGCCTCAGCCTCAGGAGCTGCTGAGATTACAGGCAAGTACCTCCAGACCCAGCTAATCAGCTGGATTTGAACACAAAGAAAAATACCATGAGCTAAGGGATATAAGTACATCAAAAAGCCAGAAAAGATTCCAGGAGATTCTAGAGAGTCTCCAAAAGGAATACAATCTAGTTTGACTATGGTTTTGTCCCAGATTTGGGACTTCTGATCTCCAGAAATGTAAGAAAATAAATTTGTGCTATTTCAAGTCACTAAGTTTATGGTAATTTATTACAACAGCAATAGGAAACAGATATATCCACACACCCAGGAATGTGAGTGGATGTGTATTTTTCATGCTCTGAAATTACAAGCAATGACACATTTTGGGGAGGACACTTTCAAAGCATCCAAGTTTCTGGATGCTGTACTTCAAATGACAACATAGAGAAATATATTTAGATGTTTTAACCAAGAAGACTGAACCGATTTTACAAAAAGAGTTGCTTACCTTGAATCACATAATCCGGCATTGCTAAATTAGCAGTAGAACCCAAATTCTCTTAAATACCCATCAGCACTCATTTGTTCCTAATAGCTTTTATTTACTAAACCCATGTATATTATTCTATATCTGCTAAGCACAGTTCACTTTGATTAAGAGTATTTCATTCTTTTTATATACCTATTGGTATATAATTTATACTATAGAGTAAAAAATTAATAACTAAAAAGTATAGTTCATGCAATGGAGAAATTTCTACTCAATTGTTCAATCATCCATACAATCTATAACTCATTTATATTTTTTCACTCAAAAAGCAATTATTAAGTGGCTAGGATGTGCCAGCTACTATCATAGGGATTAAAAAGGCCTGAATAGAATAGCCAATAGTTCTACTTCCACAGAATTTTCATTCTTGAAAGAAAAGGTATTTCATTCTGATAATGGTCATAGTGTGACAGAAGATAGAAGTTTGGAGTGGTCACAAGAGGGAGTTATTTAAATTAATTCCTGAATGGAAAGGATCAACAAGGAAGAGCATTTCAGGTAGAGGGAACAGAAAGCATTATGGGGAACTGTGCAACCATATGGATTTAATTTGCAAAATGGAATATAATGCACTAAGTTGTAATGTTATTACAAATTAAATATGGCATCCTAAGCAAGTAACTTATTCAATATGCAATTACCTTATCTCTAAAATGATGTAATCAAACAAGCTCATTGAGTTGAGGTAAAGACTAAGTTAGATAATATTTGAGGGGGGCGATCAGCACTTGATGAAAAGGTCTGTTTACCTTATTCTGCTTTCCTTTGAACGAGAAGGCACATAATGTTCACTGTGTACAATTCTTTATTTCAAAGGTGCCCTCCTAAGAGGAGGGACATAGGGATATGGAGTCAGAGGAGAAAACCAGGGGGAATTCCAATCCCTTTGCACCTGAGAGAAGAGATTGAATGGTGAAATTAGGTGATAGTCAGTCATGGCCAAATTAACGTCTCCACTCAAAGAGAGAGAGAGAGAAAAAAAGAGCTTTGAGATGAAAAATGGTGAACAGAGAATAGTGGGTTGTGCTGATCAAGTAGTCCACATAACAGAGAAAAAATATATATAATTTGGACATCATCCAGCTCTAATTCATCGGGTTAAGAAAGATGTCCTTCCTTTGGTTATTTTCCCAAACCAACTAATTAAAAATGTCTTCGCCCAGTGAGAGATCATGATTGACAACAACCGTCTCTTAAGCCTACAGCTGTTAAACAGTGTGTTTCCTTTATTAAAACATTTGCACTTATAATGGATGAATTGTCATCACTTGGAAATTATCTGAGCACAACCTTCCATGACTGCAGTGCCCTCGTGAGCCCTTCTGGGACAGTAAGAATTAAGCCTTCACTGATGAGCAGGCTGGGGTCAGTCACAGCTGAGTGGGGGCTAATGGCTTAATACCAAGAGCTCACAATGTTGCATGTCAAGCACCATCAGAAGGCATAGTCACAAGGCTGGCTGTGGGAAGCATAGCAGCCCATTCCTGGGAGGAGTGCCCAGAGCAGTTCCCTGGAGGAGTCGGAGAAACCCAGACTCCATAGAGGAAAATGGGAGCATTGTTAAACATCTGTCATGTGCCAGATTCTCCATGGGAGACTATCAGGAATGGAAAGTACAGCAAGAAGTGTTATCTTTCTTTAAAGTTTATATTTGTTCATCTCAAGATCCGTATTCAACCAATACAACCTGTCTTCCATTCCCACCGCTCACTGAAACTGACTTCCCTAATGCCAAATATGTCCATCTCAGACTCTTATAAGGGCAAGTCCTAGGCCTTCTTACCATGGTCTTCTCCCTTGGGTAATGGGATAAACAAAATACCATTTTCTTGTCACTATTTCTCATTCCACTTTAGTCTCCCTTTCTAGGTCTTTTCTTCTGTCTTACACTATGCCATATTGGTCTCCTGATTTTGATTCTCTCACATTCTCCTCTTTGCATGCTTCTCCTGACAATCCAACCATGACCATGGAACCAGCAGCCAACCAAATGTTGAACACACTTTCTGGTAGAAACATTTTCTGCCACCTCAAAATTCACAGACATGCGTGGGTTGTGAATAGACAGATAAGTATGGGTTTTAGTCTCCTGACAGCTCAGCATACCAAGGGACACTGCATCATCTGGCCAATTTGCAAAATACGTACAGATAACTCTGATCATTATAATGAATCTCGAGCCTATTTATCTAAATCTCCAGCCTATTTTCAAACACCTTAGCAATGTTACAATTCAAATCAGTACTAGTTGATCCCTTGATAAGAAAAAGCACATGTAAGTCACATTCAATGGCATCTCCTGACTTTGGTATCTTTTTAAGATCACCAAGAATTGCCATCTCATATTTTGTGAATTTTTAGCTTTCTTAGAGATTGTTTTTAAATATATAAGAGAGTGAGATTCTGTTTCAGGTACTACTAATAGTATACAATTTCTGGATTGCTTTCTTTCTTTCTTTCTTTCTTTTCAATACTAGAGTATTAGGAATGGAACCTAGAAGTACTTTACCACTGAGCAACATCCCAAGGTCTTTATATATTTTATTTTGAGATAGGTTCTTACTAAGTTGCTGAGGGTCTTGCTAAGTTGCCCAGGATGCCCTCAAAATTGCAATTCTCCTGCCTCCACCTCCAGAGTTGCTGGTACAGGTGCGCACCCCCACACTAGGCTGGATTCCTTCCTCCTTCTATAAATGTTGTTTCTAGTTCCACAGCCTAAACATACCTTAGATTTTAGTCGCCCCTTCTCTCTCTCTCTCTCTCTCTCTCTCTCTCTCTCTCTCTCTCTCTCTCTCTCTCACACACACACACACACACACACACACACACACAAACACTCTCTCTCTCTCTCTCCATTATTCATAGGTGTGGACTTCACTGACTATGTTATCTGATTGTCAAGAACTTTATGAATGTCAGTAATAAATAGGAATGGGGAAATTTAAAAATATTTTAACCTAACAACAGTGCAAAACAATACACATCCTTTTTCTCAAATTTTCTTCCCTTAGGAATTTCTTATCCAGATGAGATATCATATACCAATATCTCCCTGATTATCCCTACTAAAGAGAACTGTAAGTCTTGGATATAATGCAAGAAACAAGTCAACAAGAGCTCTGAAAGTGGAAAGAGAAAGACATGCTTGTTAGGGAACCTAATTGGAAAAGCAACTTAATGACCAAGTGTCTTAGGCCCTAGCCAACAAAAGAAAGCAGTCCAGTCCCAGCATTTCCTAAACCTCTGCTGAACTGAATGGCAGGCCCTCTGTCAACACCAGGAGCCACTCATGGACCTGGCTGCCAAGCTCTCACTTACTATTGCACCTTGAGGAAGACTGAGATCCTAATAGTGTATTCAGTGACTATGTGAATTTCAAGAACCAGGCATTGTGTGAACTGCAAACTATGCCAATTATAAATACTCACAGGAATAGCACTTAAAAACAGTGTTGAAGTGGTCAGAGCTTCAAGCAATGCATCTGTTTATCCTACTTTGCTGAAAGGAATATGGCTAAATGTATAGATCGGTACTAATTCAAGGTCAGTGACTAATTATTTGGCCAATTAGCTGGCACATTTGTTGATACCATTTCACTAAGTGCAAGGTATCTAATGCAAAAAAAAAAAAAGCATTCAACTGATGGAATAAGATAGTTCATTGCATATATAGCATGACTCTTTCCTTAGTAATTCTTTGATTTGATCAATGCACCCATGAGGAACGTGACTATATTCTATTGTAAAAGTAACTATGATTCCATTGATGGAAGCTAAATACATGTTTAACAACATAAATTTCCCCTCACCAAGATTGAGCTGGCTCCTGCTTGTGCTGAGTACCCTCCTTGCCGACAGCATTGCCCAATCTGATCCAGCACCTTTAACTAACTGTTAGCAGTGTAAGTTCATTGGATCCCTTCCATTATAGAGAGGGATCTTCTTAAGAATAAACATTTATTTTAGATATATTGTCCATTTCCCGTTTGTAATGATTCTTCCAATACTTCCTTTCATACTGTCTTATGATCCCTTCACCACACTATTTCTGACTCCATACTTTTTTTTTACAGCAATATAAGTTAACCAATGGACTTTTGCCCACGAAATTCTCTGATAATACCACATACTCCATCATCCAGAAGTAGCTAGTCTGATAGAATGCCTGCCTGAAGGCCTAGTTGAGGGCCAACACCCTGTGAGTTAAGACTGCTAGCTGTAGCATGTGCACTCTTTGAACCAGCAGCCAGTACACAGGACCGATTTTCCCACCACCACATTAAATGGGCCCTGTACTCAAGAAGTTCTACCCAACAAATTTCTGACTTTCAATTTTCATGACCTATGGGCATCTGAGTTTAGAGGTTTTTATTCCCAAAGGGAAAAAAAAATGCTTTCACAGAGTGAACCACCCTATTGACTTGGAAATTGCAGTTGCTGACCTGGTCTGGTCTTCAAGCTAGGCCGAGAACGACATTGTGTTCTAACTGGAGTTATTTATACCAATTAACAAACCAGAATCAGTACCCTTCTAACTGAATAAAATAGAAGAAAAACTATGTCTAAAATAGTCAGGGGATGTGTCTGGACCCAGGGAGCTGATTGGAGCACCCACATCTAAGAACAAAACAAGAGGGCAACAACAATCCAAGAGAGACAGGGCTAACAAGAGCTTTCATAATAAAGGTTCTTTCATAATGAAGGTTGACCTTGCTCCACTGGATCAAGAATCCCAACCAGATCAGAGGTTGGCAAAGGCAAAGAGAACTTGAAATGTGTTGCAGAAGAAAAAAGCACATACCACAACTAAGTACAAAAAGTAAGGCTGTAGCAGCTATGCACACTAAGCTAACTGTACCAGTATCTATCATTTTCCCCTTTATGTATTATTATTCATATCTATATGTATGTATATGTATATTTATATTTTAGTTGTTGATGGACCTTTATTTATTTATTTATATGTGATGCTGAGAACTCAGTGCCTCACACATGCTAGGAAAGCACTCTTATCACAGAACCACAACCCCACCCCTCTGTGTGATTTTTAATGCATTGTGCAACTAGTTTACTTTTCACTCCATAGGTCAAAAGAGCATACAAAGCCACATCCAGAACCAATGAGGAAGGAAGTACATTACTTAAAGACACTAGACTCTGAGATGGGTATAGTAAGCGATGGGACGTTTTGTTTCCTCTTTGGCCTCATAAAGTTGCTATTTTGTGCAAGTTTGATAAATGCAGAAGTGTGAGAAGAGTTGCTGAGCCACACTAATACGGGCTGTGCAAGTCTTGTACCTGTTTGCTTTCAGACCCATGTCCTGACCAGAGTCGAGAAAGAAGGCAGTGTGAGGAGATTAGAAGCAGGACTATGCAGAAGAGGAGCTTTATTTATTCACACAAGAGGGAAAATATTCCAAAACAAGTGGTAGATATAAGAGAAAGAGCCAGGATTATAATTTCAGAAAAATTGTCAGGGCCACATCAGACTACTGACAACTGAGAAATGAGGGAGTATGTCAACCTTGGCAGAAGATTTAGGTCCTTCTTTCAAAACAACTATGATTGACATTCAAAACAAGATAGATTGGACATCGGAAAGAAGCACGGTGTGTGACATGGTGAGAGAGAGAAGACTTAGTATGATGTGTGGTGGTCGTAGAGAGGGTGTCACTATGGTAGATGGAGAACTGATGGAGTTGGGAGTTAGGTAGGTCTAGTAGTTAAAATTGATCACCCAGTAATTGCTTACTTTACCTCTCTGCATTTTTGAGTCAGATGAATTCAATGGTATGAGTTCAAAGCAAGTATTGGCTATGCTGTGCAACTGCTAGCTCATGAAATTAAAATACAGGTGAGAGTTGACTTGATGGGTGGTGGCAAGGAGAGAACTGCCTGAGCAAGACAAAGGACGCTTTCTCTTCCAACCCAAGCACATAAGAACAAAGGGAGAGTGATGGGGTGTTAGAGGTGAACCAAAGAAACTGAAGAACAGACAGGAGCTAAGAGACCAGGATCGGAATAGCAGGGACTAATGGAGAGAATTTCAGAGGCAAAGTTAGTTTCATTTAAAGATAAACTGTAGCCCAAGGGTATGCACTGAGAGTATTAGCAAATGATATCAAATTCGTAGAAAAGAAGAAAAAAAATCAAACACTTGGAAAAAGAAAAAGAAATTATCTTACTGTTATGAGGCAACTGGCTTCTTCGTACTATAGAGCACACAGCTGCCAACCCAGGCAAGTGAAATAGATTGCGGGATGAGGGGGAGGGTCCAACCAGGCAGTGGGAGAATAATACTCAGTAGCACTGTCCAGAAAGATGAAATGTGCTTGATGAGCCCTGAGCATGGGGCAGCTGCTGGCCTGGGACTTTCCTTGTTCTGTGGTGGAGGCTGCATCTAGGGCCAGAAGGATTCCTGGGCACTGAAGTTGTGTTTGTAGAGAATGTTATTAGCTCTAAGAAATAGGAAAAGCTCCCCAGAGCAACTAGCCCGTCTTCAGAAATGGTCCAGTGGAAAGAAAATATTTCCAGCTCCCTCTCACACAGACAAGGATCATGCCCACTGTGCTCTTTGCAAAGATTCCATTACAAGTCACAGCATTTGGCGTATACAGATTTCTCCCCAAAGCAAACAGTCCCTGAGCTCCTACTGTTTGTCTGGGCCCAGATCCCGGCAGGGAGGAGGGAGGACTTAGAGAAAGCCACTGAACTCAAGGAGCACACTGTCTGCAAGGAAAATGTGACAAGTACTTAAATATGTATAAGAAGAAAGTAGAAAGGGATAGGGCCTCTGCAGACAGGAAGAGATGGTATTATTATTTCGTGAGCTCCTGATACATCTCAGGCTGCCTGGAAGTGCCCTTGGCAGACTCAGCTTGAGAGGCTGTTTTCTTTGTTTTTTGGTGTATTTGCTTTCTTCCTATACTCAACACTTGGCAATATAGTGGCTTCATCACTGCATCCAAATGCTCAGCATTATCCAGTTTATAATAGGATCTTATATGGATGTCTGGGGATCCATTCTGGAATGATACCACAAACAGCACCCAGAAAACCCAGCACTGTGTTACCAAGGGATTGGATCCATTCCTAAGTGAACCTGTAATATTTTTCTTCAACCATGGCACATGCAGCTCTAAATCAGGCACAAGCCCTAGGCAGGGTCCACTGAGTCTTTCTGCAGCCTTTTTATCCAGATACAAAAGAAAAGAAATCTGTGTTTCCCTTTGCTTTATGCACTGTGCTAGCTCAAGACCCACATCCCAGGCATGTGGGATGCGTCTGGTTCACATAACCCCAGAGAGGTCATTCTCTAAGCTACCTCTGCCCATCTCTAGCTCAGCCTGCCTCTAGTTCTGCCCGCTTCCAGACAGAGCCCAGCAAGCTGGTGACTTCCACTCTGCTCTTTGCAGAGGGCTTCGGTTATGCTCTGAGCTCCTGAGAGCTCCTTTTGTTTGTGAACACAGTTCATCCATCATCACTGTTTAGGGAGGTTCATGGTATGAAGTCCAGTGCCATTCTGATCAGTGGTCTACATCATCTCTTTTAATCTCCACAATACTCTGGGGAGGTCAGGAGCACCATAAATCATAGACCAGGCTTCACTTAAAATTATTAGAATAAAAAAATTCACAGGCAGTTGGTTAGGTTGAAAGAAGTAGGAGGTAATATCTATATTTCAACATAAATACATTGACTGGAAAATTATAACCTGACCAAACCATGCCTCTTAGTAAGATAAGAACAGAAACTTGACTCCAGATCTTTGGGCTCCAGAGCCTACAGATGATTGTGCTTTATGAAGCTGGAATTCATGCCAGTTGTGTGCATGAGGATATTATCAGTCTTGAAAAACGAGTGAAGGATGTAGCTTTTTAGACAGCGTAAGCCTACGATGGGCAAAGTGCTGGATATCAGAAATATCACATGTGTTTCCAAAAAGGGCAGCCCCGAACTGAAGCATCCTCTTGTCAATTATTGCTCAGTTAATTCATCTATTCCATCAATTCCAAAAAATTCATGGAGTACTACTACATGCCAACCCTTGTGTACTGAGAATGCAAAAGAAGGGTAAAATTTTATCCTGTCTATAAAAAATCCCATAGACCGACAGGAGAAAAAGATATTTTTAGAAAAGTGTTTAATACTGTCTACACATGATTTTTAAAAATACGGAGAAGAATAATATCAATGTTCATTAGGGAAGAGGAAAGTTTCATAAAGGAGTTAACACTTGATCTTGTTCCTGAAAGATGTTGAATTGCAAGAGGTGCAAAGAAAAGGTGTGGGCTTCCACATTGAGGATGTCTGTGCAAACACTGACCATGTGAAACAGACTGCAGAACTTTCAGGACACACAAATGGATCCTTTGGTCAGATCCCTTGTCCTCCACCCTACCTGTCCAGATGCAAAGACTGAGCAGAGGTAGAGAGGAATGGGAATAGGTTAAGTCTGGAGTAATTGTTTAGGACTGGTCTTCACTTCCACCAACCCTGAGCTAAAGCTGTTGTTCAAGATGTGTTAGGAATCCTCAGATCAGAATTTGGCCAAATGCTGTGGCATCAGCCAGGCTGGTCAGTCCTGGACTTGTTACCAGCCTCATTCGAGAGCACTCAAGTACACATGGTGTCTCCCACAGAATCAAGAATATCCATACCTGCAACCACTCATCCGTCTCTTCAGTGTTCCTAGTCACTGCCTTGCTGTCTTCTTTCTAAGTAACACCCAGAAAGAGTGCCTGGTAAGGATTGGTTTGATAAAACAGAGCTGTCAAAACACAGAGTCTTACCCCAACACAGTGGCACACCCCTGTAATCCCAGCAGCTTGGGAGGTTGAGGCAGGAGGATAGTGAGTTCAAAGTCAGCCTCAGCGATGGCAAGGCACTAAGCAAGTCAGTGAGACCCTGTCTCTACATAAAATAAAAAATAGAGCTGAGAATGTGGTCCAGTGGTCAAGTGCCCCTGAGTTCAATCCCCAGTAACCTCACCCTCAGAAAAATAAAAATAAACAATTTAAAACCAGAGTGTTACCCTAGAGACTTTCCACACAAACAGCTGCAAGCCTGTTTCATTCCAGGGCTAAAGGTAAGGTAAGGATATGTAGGGAGGGGACTAGGGAATTGACTACTAGGAAAGAAGGCCAGGCCAGGAGAAAGATTTAGGCAGGTAGCTGAGTTGGTGTGGAGCAGGAAGGATAGAGATAAAGAGGCACCTTTCATTCACTTTCTGTTTCTTTTTAAATTCCTCCCATTGTCTGACTCCATAGCCAGCACATTCTCCAAGGCCTGCTCTGAGAATTTCTAAATAAATATTATTTTTTGTCGTCTTTCTTGCAAATCTAATCCAGTAAGCATTTACCCAGCCCCTTTCCAAGCCCAGGAACTGTGCTGAGAATTGAAATCTAAAAGAATAAAGGTCTGGATTCCATTTTCATGGATCCCACAATCTAATGAAGAAAAACATAAAACTCAATGTGTAATATTAATAAAATACTATAAATGCAACAAAAGAATTAAGCACAGAGAGCTGAGAAGATATAGAAAAGAAAGCCTTAGGGATCAACGCAAGGATTCTTAGGGGAGCCAGATTACTCAACTGGATATTTAAAGATAAGTAGGCAATATTTTCAGTATTAATGACATTATCGATGATGATAACCACTCTCAACAGACATGTCATGAAGTGATTATGCTGAATAATCCTGTATCCATGGAATATAACAGCTGCTATAATATGAAGGGAAAGTAATGGAACCATAATCAAGTTAGGAAACTAAGTCAATTTTCTAAATCTTTAACAGATGAAATAGAAAATAATAAATGTGTTTTGGGGACACTAAATTGTATAATAAGCAAAGTTAATTCGCTAGACATACATATTTTGTACTTCACAATGTTTTCAATTGATGTAGTACATTGAAATCATAAGAATACATTCTAAACACAGACTTTTAATCCAATCTAAAATCTGGAATTATATTAAAATAAAATATGAATTAGAATTAGTACTATTATGAATCTTTTAAATATCAATAAAACAAACAAAATTCTGATAAATTTAACTGAGAGGTAGAGAAAAGAAATGTGTAAACCTTGGGAATGAGGAAATGGATCCAACTATGTGCACATTGGCTAATATTTTAAGGACTTTCCTATATATGTTCATGAGGGACATTGGTCTGTTGACTTCTTTTTCAATAATCTGTTTCTGGTTTTAGAATCAGGATAATGATTCAGGTAGAAAATGCCATGGCAGCATTTTTGTTTTCTGAAAGGGTTGTATGGTAGTAGAATTCTTTTTCCCTTGAATGTTTGATAGAATGTATTAGTAAAGCTACATAGGCCTGGAATTCCTTTGTATCTTTTGTAAGAAGCAGAGTTGGATTATCATGGCCATTTTTTTTTAAATTTACATTTGTGCTAGTCAGCTTTCTATTACAACATTAAAACATACCCAAGTTAACTTATAAAGAGAAAAGTGTTACTTGATTCACAGCTTTAGAGGTTTTAGTCCATGATTGGTTGACCCTGTTGCTTTGGGCCTGTGGTGGCAAATCATGATGGGAGTGTATGGTGAAACAAAACCAATCATCTCAGGGCTAGGAAGCAAAAAAATAGAGTAAGAGTCCAGGATCCCACAATCCTTTAGAGGGCACACCCCCAGTAACCCGAAGCCCTCCCACTAGGTGCCATCTCTTATGGTTTCTACCATCTCTCAATAGCGCCACCTTGAGGACCAAGTCTTCACTACCTGGGCTTTCCAGGGCCATTTAAGATCCAAACTAAGGCAACCTTCTATTTGATTATTCCTATGGTTGGATTAAAACCCACAGTCTTGCTGTTTTCCATATTTGTCTTCTGGTTTTGTTTGTTGGTTTGTTTTCTTTTGTTGTGAGTAGAGGGTTGTTAATAAAATACAATAATCTCTTTTACTCCCTCTATTAATTTCTCAACAATATTTATTTTCAGTTTTTTTTGTTTGTTTGCTTTTAGTGATTTCTCTAGGACTAACAATCAGTATTTTTAACTTTCAATATCTAGTTAGATTAATATTGTGCCACTTCACACCTGACATTTTCCACTTCTGATATAATGCTCCACTTCACTCTTCACACCTCCCACTCAACACTTTACAAATATAATAAAGAATAGTATGATTTGATGTACACAACCCGTTTCTTTAGTGCTATTGTGCCTTTTTAATTTTTTTCATACATAATAGATCTTACCTGAGCATGCTATTTTTGTTTTAAATACTCAGTTATTATTTATAGAAATAATAGAAAGAAAAAAATGCGTAGTATTATGTGTAGCTGCTTATTTTCAGTTTCCACTGCCTTTCTTTACTTCCTGTTCTGGGTGTCTTAATGGTATTATTTCTCTTTGGCTTTTAAGGACTTCCTTGTGAATTTCTTCTATTACAGGTTTGTCACCAATAAATTCACTTGGTTTTGTTTATTTAAAAATGTTTTTATTAAATCCTCTCTTTTGAATAATTGTTCATTCACGATTTTGGGTTGACCCAGCCCTACTACCACACTCACCCTTAAGGAGATCATTCCATTGTATTCTGAGCTTTCTTTCTTCCTGATGAGAAGTTAGTGGTCATTTCCATCTTTGTTCACATATAAATATTTGTCGCGACCCCTTGCCCGCAAGGAAGACGCAACTCGGGAATCTTCTTTCAACAGTTTATTCAGGCCCTGGATATTTCTTCTTCTCTCCCTCTGATGCCCCTCCCAGCCTTAATAAAGCATCCCAAGCCCCAATGCAAAGCTGCCGCGTGGAGCTTTCTCACAGGGTGGTGAAAAATCATGTGCCAACTTTCCCAGATAAGGAGTTGTTTGTCACAGACCACAGCGGAGCCAGCGTCATCTTGTAATGGCGACCATAGTCTGCAGAAATGGCAGAAGTGGCTCACCACAAATATTGTGGGGGTTTTTGCGTGTGGGGATACTTGCAAGATTTTGTGTGTGTTTGTGTGTGTGTGTGTTTAAACAGTTTGACTATGATATGCCTATAGGTGATTTTTCTTGTATTTTTATTTTTGCTTGGCGTTCAGAGAGTTTTTATTTGTAAATCAATGTTTTTCTTCAGATTTTATAACTGAAAAGTTACTATATTTCAAAGCATTTTTTTTTTCTTTATCAGTATTGGTCTATTATTCTTTTGGAAATCCTACCTGAGGCCCTATTGAAATTTTTACTCTTTTCTTCAGATTAGATGATTTTTTTTTTGGATCTGTATTTAAGTTCAAGGTCACTTTTTTTTTTCTGCTTCCAATCTGCTGATATGACCATTCAATGAATTTTTCACTTCAGTGGGTTCCAAAACTTCTTTTTGGTTACTTTCTTAAAGTTTTCATTTCTATTTGGTGATTTCTGGTCTTTTCACTTGTTATAATAATGTTTTATGTAATTCTTTTCAGCATATTTCTATGAGTTCATAAAATGCTTTTATAGTAACTGCCTTAAAGTTTTGTAGGGTTCTAATTTTTTTTTTCCTGCTTAATCTATATTAAGGGCCATCTTGTGGTCAATCTCTATTAATGCACCCCCCATGTCTATGGATCACATTTTCTTAAGTCTGTTAGTATTGTGCAATTTTTGACTTATACTAAACATAGTTATATTAAGTGGTTTGGATTTCAAATTCGGTTATCTTCTTGTAAAGAGTGTTGGGTTTGTTCAAGTAGATAATCTGACTGCTGCTTGGTCTTCTTGGAACGGAGTAGGTTTGTTTTCTTTTTATTATAGAAAGTCCGTTGAAAGCCAAATCTGTTTCTGTCACCTAACTTGGCAAGACTCAACCTCCAAACTCTGCCTCTCTTCAGATTCATGTTGAAGTTTTCTTCTGGACTTTGTTAGAGAGGTCTGCATTTGGTCTTACCTTAGAGTTCAGTTCTCTCATGTGAAGGAAGAACCAACTGGCTGGCTCTGAATCTTCCAAGTCTCTCTTTGGTTTTACACTGCCAACCTCTTCATCAAACACTGATGGGGACCCATGAGAAAAACTCTTCTCAGCTTTCTGCACTCAAGTGCCTGCCTTTTAAACACCCAAAGCTTCATTTCCTCAAACCCTAATATCTGCCTTCTTTGATCCATGATAATTGCTGTCCACTGCTTGGAGTCTAGCTCACTGTACCTCCATCACAAAAGCATCCCACAGACAGAAATATCAGGCCAACATGGGGTTCACCTAATGACTTATTATTCTTCTCCAATGACTGCCATACTCTTTTCATTTTATTTCCCCACTAACAGTGAACAAGGCTTCCAATTTTTGCACATTACTTTCCAATATGTATTTTCTATTTGGTATTGACAACCACTCTAGTGGATATGAAGTGGTCTGTTACTGAGTGTGTTTTTAAAATTTTGTTTTTAACTTCCTTAATGATTATTGATGTTGTGTGTCTTTTCATGTATTTATTGGCCAGGCCATTTGTATATCTTACTTATTTAAATGTCTATTCACATCCTTTATGTCCATTTATTAAATTGATTTTTTGTTGTTGTCGAGTTGTTGAAGTTCTTTATATATTTTAGTTATTAATTGCTTATCAGAAGTCCTAATTTTACACAGTAAGCAAATGAATATTTTATTATGTAAATTATATCCTCTCCTTTAAAGTTGGCTTTAAACTTTTCAGAAGATTTCCACAGCATGTAGCATGACAAAACTACAATCTACTAGATCATGGTCAAGATACTGTAACTGTAGCTAAGGAATCTTCCTAACCTGGAAAATTTTTACCTCAGAATATTTGCATCTGCCAGATTCCTGGATTTTTAACGTCCTCAACTTTTCATGTAACCAACTCTGTCTCATTTTCTATAATTTAGCTTAAATATCAGCTTCTCAAAGATTCTCCACTATCTCTTTATGAAAGTACAATTTCTCTCCCCTCCCTCATTGTTCTTCATCACAAGATCCTATAGATCCTCTGTGTGGTACTAATCATAGATCTAAAGGCAGTATTTATTTACTTCTGTGTTAAATATTTCTCCAGGTATAAGGGGAGACATTGCCTCCTTTGCTATCACATGTGAACTAGGTTGAAAGAACTATATGTCTCCTGCATTTACTCTGGTGTCACCTTGTCAAGAAATGCACAGAAGCTTCAATATTCACAAGTTTTTGATATTATTAATTGCATTTGTAGTTCAAAAATAATCTCAGTAGATCTTTAAAAAGACTTTGATAAAATTAAACATCTATGCTTGGTAAAACTTGGACATCTGAAAAAAAAATAGGTAAGATGAGGTCAATGTGATTGAAAAACAATCTGCAAATGGAACCCAATGTAATTAGGATCAAAGTAGTAAACATGATAAAGAAGGAAGCATATTAACCAGAATGACTTTACAATGGGATTCACTGGCCCCTGTATTTTCTTGGCAGACTAGGTTACTAGTCAAGATTCCAGGCTCCAAAGTTAACACCATCTGATTAGAATATTGTGAGAGTAGTGGTTTGCCACTCATGAGTTTGCCTCACTGGTAACTCCATCTCTGCAAGTCTCTTATAATTTTGAAATTTGTAATTCACTCCACACAAGGCCTAGCAATCAAGTAGGAACTCGGTAAGTATGAGCCATTGTCTTTTTTAAATAATATTTCTAGGATGAGTTTGTGTATATTAGAAGAATGACTATCAAAAATAAATATTGCCCAAAATGAAGACTGAAGAATCTTAAGAGCTGGAATTGGCTACAATCCTGTCTTTGTAATCTGCTCTCTCTTGCTTTATCTTTTTACTTTTTTCCATCCGGTTTCACGCATTGGATGGCACTGGATTTCTTGGTGACTTAGCAATAATTAAGGAGGTAAGAGCTGAGGCATAGTAAAAGGTAGGGCATGCTTAGTGGTACCCTTCAGTTATTGCTCCAAAACTGAGTCTGTTCTTTGCTCTCCCTTCTGCCAACTGACCTGTGAGCTAGAGGAGGGTATTGTCCTTGTTG
This sequence comes from Marmota monax, assembly GCF_021218885.2. Lineage (NCBI taxonomy): Eukaryota > Metazoa > Chordata > Mammalia > Rodentia > Sciuridae > Marmota > Marmota monax. Next base: position 4,741,801 of record NW_026692881.1, read on the forward strand.
ATTCTCGGTCCCTAGTGCCTAGTATTTTTCTTTAGTACCTAGTTTGTCTCCTGTAAAGAAAGAAGGAAGGATGTATGCGGGGAAGGAAGGAGGGAGAAAGGACGGGGAGAAGAAATTTTCAGAGGCCAATTCGGTCATTGCTAGTGTTTTTATTATATTGAATTTCTTGCCTTTTCTTCTTTGGCAGCAGTTCTTAAAATAACCTAAACCTATGATCCATGAAACTGAGAAAGAAATGAAATCAGAGGTAATCTGATTTTGTTCTGACTCCCTTTGCTATTGTCTCTGAGGCAATTGGGAACAACTGAGAGATGGTTCCAAGTGGGGGAAATTAAGTGTGCTCTGTCAGAGGCAACACGTGGAGCTGTGGGGCAGGCCTGTGCCTAAAGCAAGGCTTGTTGAAGTTTCTGGAAAGCATTTAGGCTCAAATTTTCTCTCAGTCCTCCATCAGGCGAGCTATACCTCAGAGCATCAGTCACATTTCCCCAGCTCTTAGTCATCACGCGTACCTCCTGTGGCTGGAGAAAGACCTTCCATCAGAGATAAGAGTGCTCAGTAATTAGTAAGTCTTTGAGTAGCCAGACAATGACAAAATTAGCCTGAATTGATTAGATAAATTAGGACACAGGCAGAATTGGAGTTCTTAACAATAGAGAAGCACAAGAAAGTACCAGTTTGTCCTCTGTAGCCATGGGCTCTGCATCCATGAATTCAACCAGCCCAGATCAAAAAAATATTTGAAAAAAAAATGGGTCTATACTGAAGATGTACAGATTTTTTTTCTTGCCATTATTCTGTAAAAAATACAGAGTAATAACTTTTTACATAGCATTTACATTGTATTGTCAGTCACCTAGAAACGATTTAAAGTATGTGGAAAGACACAGGCTCTCTCTTCATGTCCTTGTTTCCTTTGCTGTGCAGAAGCTTTTTAACTTGATGTTGTCCCACTTACTGATTATTGGTCTTATTTCTTGAGCTCTAAGGATCTTGTTAAGGTAGAGTGCCTGTGTCTGGATATTGGAGTCTTGACCTTCTGTTTTCTTCTAGCAGTTGCAAAGTTTCTGGTCTAATTCCTAGGTCTTTGATCCAATTTGAGCTGACTTTTGTGCAGGGTGAAAGGTAGGTATGGTTTTATTCTTCTACATATGAATATCCAGTTTTCCTAGCACCATTTGTTAATCTATCTTTTCTCCAATGCATGTTTTTGGCAGTTTGTCAAGTATTAGATGGCTATATCTATGTAGGTTTGTCTCCATGTCTTCTATTCCACTGGTCTTCATGTCTGTTTTGACACCAATACCACGCTGTTTTTGTTACTATAGCTCTGTAATATAATTTGAGATGGGAAATCAGTGGAATAGAGGAAGGGGATTGAGTGAGAGAGAGTAGGGGTAGGAAAAGAACTATGGAATGAAATTGACCAAATTATGCTATGTATGCACCATAGTGAATTCTACCTTTAGATAAATGTATAAAACATAAATTAAAAAGCAATAAAAATAGTAGAATATATAGAAGAATGTGCTTAGGCTATATGGAAACACTAATTTTATATAAGCAGCTTGAGCATCTATTGATTTGGGTATCCATGGGGGTCCTTGAACCAATCCTCTGCAGACACTGAGGGACAACTGTCTTTTGTAAAAGCCTGTCACCTCTGTCTGTGTTACAGTGAAATGGATCCAGCCCTGTGCTCCATTTTATCATGGTGTGTATGTGTGTCTAAAAGTGTTTGTGGTGTGCGACTGAGTGTGTCTTAGTATGTGTGTCAGGAGTTTAGGAGAGCCACAGAGAGAAACATATGGCAGCAGAAGATCTTAGGTCTTTCCCTATTTTTTCTTCCATGTTCTATGTTCTGTTCCAGACTGTTCCGGTCTGGGAACTGTCAGAGGGAGGACAGGCTGACAATCTCATGGATTCCAAGCTATGCTTAGCTGTACTGGGAATGAGAGCTGCATCCTTAAGAGCCTGAAAATCCCTCAGATATAACAACTCCAAAACTCCAGGAAGAGATCAAGCACGGTGTAGAGCTATTGGTGAGCCACCAATAATTTAAGAAAAAGGAAAAAGGATCAATTAAGAGGTGGGCGGTTATGGAACTGGTCAGATGGGTGTTCTCTGATTTGAAACTGCTGTGGAAATGAGAGGGTGCCTGGAAATGGAACACGAGCCGTGTGGTCTTGGTGGGAGTGGACAGGTCGAGGGGTGTGGAGAGCAGGTGCACACAGTAGAGCTCCTGGGCAGCAGGATAAAAAGAGATAGGACAGAAGAAGAGAGAACCGAAGACTTGATGTGGGTTCCAAACTATCAGCTTTTGGACTCACTTTGCAAGTTGGAACATCTTTTCTTTAAGCCTTTATGACACAGTGACAGATGTCTCAGAAGTGCACTTTTATTTTATTCTTTCCAAGGCTTTGGATGGCAGGTATTATTATTCCCACTCTACAAATAAAGAACTGAGAATGGGGTCAAGAAACTTACCTGTGATCTACTGTAAAAACCTGTGCTTCCTCCACCCCTGACACTTCTATCACATCACCCCTGTCCTGGAAAATCCCTTCTGCTGGCAATCTGCTTGTCACTCAGGGAACCTAACCTTGGCTTTCCAGACTATGAAGCAAGGATATGGACCTAGAGGTTTCTATGAGAGCCCATCTTGCTCTAATGTTCTAGGCATCTCAGGAAGGGACAAAGGGAGAGGAAGGACCCAGTTAAAGCATATCACTAAAATATATAAAAACTGAATTGATTCTTGTATTCCATAAATAATGGTTTGTGGTTCTCTGTATGCTGCAGTGTAGACATTTGAATGCAGAAATTGTCCCTTCAGATCCCAGCTGTGTCAGAAACTGTGTGACCTTGTACAGTTACTGAACATCTCTGAGCTCTGATCCCTTACCCCTTAAAATGGGTACAACTACATGACCTGAAACATTTTATGAGGGATTAAGAGAAATAATCTTTCCATAAGAAGGCAACGACACTATCCATCCAATGGCCGATCTCCATGAATCTGGGCCAGTCTGTTGCTTACATAAAAGTGACCCCATTCTCATGGATTCTGCTATCCCTGTTCTCCTTAAAGTAAAAAGTATATATCCATGTCTGAGACCTGATGTCTGAGATTTTACTGAGAATTTGCAATCACTTTTGAGTTACTTTTCAATGTCCATGTGCTATGAAGGTTGGTGTCAGATTGGCATATATTGTACACTGTACAAATGTTCAGAATGTTCCTTTAAGGTATTCAGATATTACTCTTTGAAGGAGTGAACCAGGCTGCTGATGTCACAGGCCCTCTTGTGTCACTGTCACTAGATGCTAAATACCACTGGATAAATCATAAAAATGAATTAGAATGGTCATTTGGAATCACTGATAGGTGACAACCTCCACTCACATTCTATCCCAGGTTGGGGATAGAGAGCTCTGTCCAGCATCAAAGGAGAATATTTGTACTTTTGCAAAAGGCAAGTGAACACCCAGTTCTAGACACCAGAGGAGCTATCTTCTCTCTGCTTTGAATATCTGAGTTTAGAGGAAGTAGCTGTGTGGAAAGAAGCTAAAGAAGAAAGACCACTTCTAGAAGTTTTCTTTTAGACATTTTCCACCAAGATGGGAACGAAGAAGAGGGGCCAGCAAAGACACAGGGAGGTGAGCTGGAAACCAGAGCTAGTGGGTATTCACACGTGATGTGTCAACTATGAGATGCAGGGAGACGCACATGTGAGGTCAATGGAGGCCAGCCTTCACAAGACTACTGGAAAGCCTTGCAAGAGCCCCTTCCCATACTCTGAAAAGACTACTGTCCCCAGCCATACCTGAGGGCTCAGGCTACATTAAAGGTACATAATGGTCATAGCTGTCTACAGGAACTGGCTTACTTGACACTTATATTATTTCCCTAAATCTCACAATGAGACTGAAAAGGAATGATGAGGACTCAATGACAGAGACTTCACCAGAATCATGCATTTCGTAGGCACTGAGAAAATACTCTTGGAATGGATAAAGAGGATTTTTCTTGGTTTGGGCTTAGATATATCTTACTCTGTGGCCAGAGTTAACACGGAGGTAACACAGCCTGTGACAGAGCTTAGAGAGCCTGAGGGCAAGAACAGTTTGTGACTATGATCAATGCTTAGTCTAGCCTCTGTGCTGTGTTTAAGGTTGGGCTCAGATCCAACTATGGCCTGATCAGCTTTGTGCTTCAGCATCTTCTTCCCAACACTTGGAGTCTGTCCTGCAGATTTCAGGATCATTTTCCTCCCACTCACCTCTAAGTTAGCAGTCTGTATCACTCTGCCCACTACCTCCCATATGTGGACAACTCCACTGTAGACCATGGACTCCCATGGTCCTCAGTGCTATATCCTAACTCTTGTCAATTATGGAAAAGGCTCTGCTACAAAACAGCAATGCCAGGATGTTGCCAGGTGACACAGAATGCTGCTTCCTGATAGGCTGTGACATTCTCACACCTTCTGCACGTAAAGACATAATCATGAACAACAATACACAAGCTGGGGATGAAGGATAACACACTATTGAATCATGAGTAATTTCACTGCAATTGTGTTTAAACTTGACTGCGATTAAATCATCAGATAATCAAAATGAACCAGGGAGGCCATCTTGGGTGGATCTTTGTCCCCAGTCTCTTCTGCACATCTCCTGGTGACCTGCAGGAAAGAAGAGTACATCTGAAGGCATGGGAAGATGAGCTTCCCCCCATCACTGGTCCTCTCTCTGTTGGCTAATTTCCATTTCCTTCCCTGAAGACAAACAAACAGAATACAAAACTACCGTGACCTGAATGTGGAACATACGGTACAATTAGTAAAACTGCATTAAGAACCAAATTGGTCCTCCACTGCCACTTTTCAGATAATGAGGGAGGGAAAACTAGGAAAACAATTCCAAAGCCAATAGCTGGTACATGGTGTGAAGTTCCCCAAGGAAGAAAGCTCTGAAGATAGACTCAGTCTCAGGATCTGGTACCTTGCCTTAAGGAAAATACCTGTAAAAATTTTTTTTTTCTGACAAACAGAAATTCTGGAAAGCAACTTGGCCATATGTAATTTCAAAATGACTAAAATCATTGCTCCACTAACTTCATTTCTAGGGACTTATTGTAAAGAAACCACAAAATACATAAACTGAGATTTAGTTCAACATTGAACATAACAGTGAAAACTTGAAAATTGTTTCAAAGGACAGCAATATGGCAATAGTTAAGAAAATTATAATGGGAACAAACAATGGAAAAATTATGCAATCATCAAAAATGATGTTTACAAGGAATTCTTAATAACACTGGGAGATGCTTCTGATAGAATTTTAAACCAACAGCAGCACATAAATCTACAAGTGCAGTGTGATCTCAACTGCTTAATCTACCAGTTGATGCCTTCATCTAGCTAAAAAAAAAAAAAAACTCATTGTAAATACATAAAAAGTATAAATAGTGATTATTGCTGGATTTTGAGCTCTTGGGTGAGTTTAAAGTTCTTTTGTTATTTTAAGTGTCTTGCAAATGACTCATAAAGGATATATAATGCTTTGATATTCTAAGAAAAATATTCCTCCTTTGAATGAAAAATTTCATCTCCCTCCCTGCCTGTTATTTTTCCCAAACCAAGTAAGGCTCCCTCTCATACAAAAGGCCATGAAAGTTTCCTCTGCCACCAACGCTTTCTTGAGCTCCCACAAAGAAGAATTCTGAAACCTCATAACACAAACTCTCTGAAGTTCTCCAGGTCTCAGTTTAGGGACTGTTCTTAGCTTTCACAGGGCCAGCTCACCTGCCCATTCAAAGCAGTGGCTTACAAAGTGTTCAGAGCCAGCAAGATGAAGATCAGGTGGCAAAACCCTTTTTGAAAAGTGGTCTTTAATCTCAAAAATTAGAACTAGAGAGACGAGGGTCACAGCTCCAATCTCTTACTACCTTGATACCCAATGTGTGGTCCCTGGGTTCTCAGCATCAGCATCACCCAGGAGCTTGTTAGTAATGCAAATCTGGGGGCTTCAACGCAGACCTACTAAACTGAATTTTCCATTTAACAAGATCCCTGGTGAATCCTGTGTGCAGTTTGAAAAATTCCATTTGATAAGATAGGTTTGCAGCAACTGGACATAATAAAATGAGCACAATATGATGAGAGAGGGCACTGGATCTTTAGTACCAGCTCTGTTACCAAAAAGCTGAATGACCTTGAAAAGCTGGATGCCCTCTCCTGAGGGATATAACATCTAGATTTTAGTTTCTGCATCTGTAAGATGGGGATAATAAAATATCTCCATTATAGGGTTTGGATGGATCAAATTAGTTATCATAAAACTTTTAGGATAGTACCCGAAATGGAATAAGAATTAAATGATTTTTATCATCATAATTGTGATTACGCACGACAGTTGTAAGGATCAAATGAGATAATGAATACTCAAGGCAGCTGCAGATGTAAGAGATTTTTATGCAGATGTGAAGAGAAATTATTTTACAGATGTTAGGAATCATTCTTATTCTGAAAGCCAAGGGTGAAATGATAACTTGGGAAAAAGAGTGAAAATATAGGTTCATGAATGAGTTTCAATGCCTTGAACCTAATCTCACACAGAGAATTAGCAGGGGCAGGAGAAGACAGGATGGGGTGAAAGTCCCAGGGCTCCCGGCTTCCCTCATTATTCTCAGTTCCCTCCCACTCAGGAAGGATTTGGGGAAAAGGACACCCTGATTAGGAGAGTTAAGAAAAGTTTCAGTGAATTTGTTCTCACTCCCCTAGGAATCCTCACCAGAAAGTCCCTTGCTCCCGAGGCTGCCAGGTAAGTAATTTTTGCAATTTTTTCTCATTTTCAGATGCTTAGAGGCTCTGTCTTTATGACCTTGAACTAAGAGAAAGTGTGAGCTTTACATGAGCCAAGTCAGCTGTCAAGGTAAGTGGCCAACTGCTTTAAACAGAGAACTAGATAAGAGAAAAGGTCTAAGAAATGGTTCAAATCAACTTGGCCTTGAACCAAAGCAGCAGGGAGATGTCCTAGGGAAGAGGACAGATCTGAAAGGTAAAGAACAGAACCTGCCCAAGTTGGGGAAAGTGAATGAGAAAATAGCTGTCAGAGGAGCAGCAATGGAAACCCCTGGGGAAATAGGTGAGTAATTCTCCCCTTAGTACTAGCCCTTAACCATTTAAATGGAATCTTGATTGCACTAATCAAAATCCTAGTGGAGATGTTGATCATAAAACAAATTGACTCTAATAAACTTGGTCCTTAAAATTTTGATTCTCTGACCATGCTTTTCTGGTATAGTCACTGGACAGGACCTGATCTGTCATGTTCAACACTTCACCCAATGGATGCTTTATATGTACATCTTGCTGGATCTTCCCCTGACATTGAACTTGCTGTTTTACACACTTTATCTTTCAGTTAAGTGACCACACTTTCACCTGGCCTCCTGCATGCCTTGTTGACTATTCTTCCCCTGACCTTTTTATTTGGTCTTCCCCAAGCTGACTCGGTTCCTCCCCTAGAGTTCTATTACCTGCTCTTGGATAGAGGATGTAGACTCAAATGCTTCAGAGTCAGGGGAAGAAGATGCTGTGTAAATGGATAGATGAATGGTGTGAAAAACTAGAAGTGATATGCTTTGCTGGAAAGGACTGGGGACTCTTTTTCTGAAACCATTATCTGGACAAGATTTGTCTATCCCCCAAATCTGGCCATTTTCTCTTCCAAATGTCCATCTCATGTTTGAGTCAGGAAGCCAAGGTTGGATTTCTAAGCAGGTCAGGCCTCAGGGTCAGTAGTTTCAACAGGAGAATGAATGCAGTCATTTGTCTGATTAGTCTCCACTGTCTTTGGCCCTTTTTGACTGTGCTGTTTCAGGCCACATCCCAACTTCCTCTTGATATCAGCTTGGCTTCCCGATCTTTTATGCAATGTCTTGTGATCGAGGAAGTTCTAGTTCCCAAAGTTCATGCAAGAACCATGCATGGCAGTGGCCTCCAATGCTACCCCTTGTCTCCTTCTGGCCTGTCTTTCATTCCACAACAGCTGCAGTAGTTGGTTTCATGCAAGGGCAGCTTCATCTAGTCCCACTTCAAGCAGAAGCCAGGGACCTGTCAGCTTTGATTCTCTTCCAGGACCTTGTCAGACACCATAGTTCTCTCTCAGCCCATGTATGAACATAGCCAGAAATACCTGGGAATTAAGCCAGGCTTCCCATCTCTATCTCATGCTTCGTTCCTATGCACCTGTCAGCCACGTCTGAGATTCTCAGACTTTTGCTTAGAGTAACACACCCTCAAATGAAGTGCCTTGTCCTTTGCTTTTTACCTCACCACCTGACTGGCTCCTATTTATTATTCACAGTTTCACTCCCTTTTGAACTACTATAAAAGAGCCTTTCAACATGCCCCCCCCACCCATCCATTTGTGTTAGGTCCTTTCTTTTCATTTGCATTCTTTGCTGAATCTTGCCAACACAGAAGTACTTAGCATTTTTTTCTTGTAACCAATAATTTTTTTTCTTTCTCTTCCACATATATCATAAGGTCCGTAAAGGGCAGACTTGTCAATCACCAATATTTTGCATTTCTAGTGTTTGTGTGGCTAATGGTGCTAAGAAAATATTTGTTGAATGAATGAATGAATGAATAATTTGTAGTTATGCTCAGAATCTTATTGCCATGAAATATACCATTTTGTATAAGACAATTTTGCAACAAAATTAGTAAATACTTCATGGGAATTTATTTTACACCTAAAAATCAAAGTAAATGCTGAACCTTTATTTGAACTAAAAAAAAAAAAAAATTACTCAAGAGAGTGAGGGAAATGCAAGCAAAGCCAATATATATGCAAGCAAACCCAACAATAAAGGTTTTAATTATTTAATGAGTCAGAGAGCAGGTAAATGCATGGCTGATTGTTTCATGGAACCCATAGGGTTATTAGAAAGGGCTAGAAGTACCTAGAGACCAATATTATTAATTCAAGAAACACTTATGGGGTGACTAGTTAATGGCACTTTACCAATATAGTAAGACTGAGCTTATATGATGAATACTTCAGTATTCAACAAGCTATAATTACTTTGAAAGTAAAAGAATGTTTACTTGGTTTGAATACACTCTAAAACTTCTAGTACCCTGAAGGAGAAATCTGAGTTCAGGACAACAGGAAATCCTAGCAATGAATGGTACTTAGTTTTATCACAGGTTTTGGTTAACAATAGACTACTACTAGCACCTAATGTCTTTCTGCCACAACTGAATCCCAAGTGGAACCATTAAAGATAATTGTGAAAACTAGTTTTTAGGATTAATACAACTTTTATTGATCTGTATAGGAAAAGGAAGAATCATTGCTGCCTGGTATAAGGAGAAATACCTTTTTATAACAGTGACGTCATGGGTACCAAAGTCTTTTATTTCTTTAAATAGTTTTCAAGCTTGAATAAGTTGTTTTTTTTTTCTTGGAACCTTAATTTACCTGTACAACCTAAATAACAGAGAGAGATTTCTGAAGAATAATGATATAGCAGAGTATTATAATGGGAATACATGAGCCATATGAACTATGAAATCTTCAAAGATGTTGATCCAGAGGAAGTTCTTAAAGGCAAAAATCAGAAGGGCTACATTGATATTTTGAAATACTAATCCTTGATCACAAGGATGAGTTGCTGGGCAGTGTTCTCAGGAGTCTTTTTTTGTGTAAGTTTGTGTTGGCCTTCATGAAAGTTGTTGTTCTTGCAGTCTTTTGTGATAGTTAGTATTAGACAATTGTGCATGAGAACCCTTCTATCATAACCCCTTGATTATTTATTTGTTTGATTAGGGTTAACACAAGCAACTTTATTTTGATTCTGATAATTTTCAAAACTGAGACATTGGGGTAAAATTGCACATCTCACCGAATCCAATGAGGCCATAGTCAAGTAGGCCTGGCTAGGTATCTTTCCTTCCCCAGAATTAACATCCCAGATATTTGAGATTCCTGTCCTCAACTTCTGAGATTCTTGGTATTTCTGCTCCTCTGTGCTCTTCTGATCAAAAATTCAATGTCAGAAAGAATTCAGAGGAAAGACAATTTGTAACCTAGAACCCAAGGGCAAGATCTCCTTACCTCCTCTGTGCAATATCTCCCAAGCTGCAGTTTCTTGTTTGGATGGGAGAAGCCTTGAATAAGGAGGCTGGGTGACCTGGAGAGAATGGGAGATTCTAGAATTTTCATCCTCAGTTATGTAAAATGACAATATTTGAAATGGATGTGTCAGTGTCCATTTGTTATTATTATAATCTCATACTTTATCTTCATTTCTGATTGCTATATAATCAGCAATAGCTTGGAACACCTCAGCCTTGAGTTTTTTTTTCCTCTGTTAGGCAAGTAATGATCTGTAAACAAACACTTAAGTAAGTGCTACTTTAAAGGACCTTTCTATCCTTTTGTGATGGTAAGAATCATTTCAGAGTGCAAATGAGTCCACCCTCTAATTGCAAGTAGGATATTCAGGGACTCCATTTACCTATGCCGTTTAGAACTTAATTACATATTTTAGAGTATGTACTAACTTTCTATTGCTGCTATAATAAATTACTAGACTTGCCAGGATAAAACAAAACTTTTTTTTTTCTCTCTCTGTATTTTTTTTAACTAATTCGTACTTCTGTAAGTCAGAAGTCTCATCCAGGAAGGCTCTGTTGGTTTCTATTTTCAGAGTCTCACAGGATAGAAATCAAGGTGTGACCAGGCTGAAATCTTTTTTGAAGGATGGAATCCATTTCCAATCTTCTTCATGCCATTGGCAAAAAATTAACTTCTTGTGGTAATAGGACAGAGGTCCCTGTTTCTTGTTGGCTGTCTTCTGGGGGCCACTATGTGCTCCTAGAGACTGAGAGTACCTATTTCCTTCTCATGTGGTTCCTCTCCATCTTCAAGATACAGTTCATTGAGTGCTTTTCCTTTCCACATTTGACTTTTCCCTTTCCTTTCTACTTGTACTACCCCTTTAAGAAAGAAAGAAAAAAGCAATGAAATTTGTTAAAGCACAGTAGAACAGACTTTACTCAGGACCATCATAACAGGGTATAGGGACCACAGCAATAGAATGTTGCAGTGGGGGAGAGATTGAAATCAACTCCAAATTTAGCATGGGCAAGGGGGAATTTATAGGGAAGGAGCAGGCTAGGGGTCGATAGATGGAAAATTACAGTAAGTAACAACAGGAGTGTGAACTGAAATTCTCTGAAGAAGCCACATTTATATTCAAGATCCTGCAGACTGCTTGACCTTGGCTGACTAGAACATCATGATTGTGGAGAGTTGGAATATTGTAGGTCAAGAGCCAAAATCATCTTGTGCTACCTCGGGCCCTTTAATAGCCATTTACCTTAGCTTTTATATCTGGCCTAACATACTCATGGCTATTAGGTAAACTCTTCAGAATATATCACTAAGCTTAGCAGACATCTAGCCTCTGCCAACCCTGAAGATGAGACTGCTGCAAGATAACAGCTAAAAGCAGCCCCTTTGATTCTTGATGATTGCCCACCAATGTGATTGACTCATTAGTTTCTTTTGTTGTGCAGCAATACAAGTTTACATAACCTCCACCAAGGTGGAGCATGTCCTTGGGGTAACTTGAATCCATGTTTCTAGCTCATGGTCATTTGCATTTGGCTATGAATAAACTACATTCTTATTCCTTTAAAGCAGAGTTGTTATATTACAGAAGTGAAGGAGATTCTGGCTAGACCAATCTGACAGGATTCTTGCTAAAGACAGGTCAATGTGATCAGATATCACCCGGTGGATGGTGGAGGATGAAGAACCTGATCATATGTGGAGGATAATCAGATCTTCGGGGCAGGGAGAGATTCTTGGTAAACTGACTTGACAGAGTTCTTATTAAATGTGAATTTTATAGAGAAGTGCTCAGATAGGTCGAAGAGAAAAATCCAGAAGCCTGATTAAAGTTTGGCCAAGCAAAGAATCTTTGTCACCAGACAGAAAGTTTTGTGTAGTTAAGTACTTGTGATGAGATTAACTGCTCCATGTAACTTAATACAGGTATGGGCATCATCTCTTCCTAGTCACTGGTTCCAGTGATTAGGATGTGGAATCTTGAGTGCCATTTCTAGAAACTGTCACCACACACATACTAAATAAAAATTTGGGGAGACCATTAATTTGGACTAAGCCCCTGCACTAGACCCCCCAAAGACAGACAAATATCAAAAGTAGAGTGAGCCATGCTTAAGCCCCACCTCCCCAAGCTGAAACTAAATTGTCACCTGATCTCCCAAGAAATCAGAATCAGAGAGAAAACAGATTTCCCAAACAGGTCAGATTCAATTGGCATGATAATGAAGATCCCTGTTTTAATCCTTACACAAAAAGGCAACTTGGGTAATCTAATGTTAACCAATCTGTAATTTTTCTATTGCCCTGCCTTGCTGTCCCTGCCTTAGAAGGAAAGTAACTCTGAAATGACCAATCTGGTTTTTGTTCTTGGTTTTTACTTTCTTTAACCTTTTTCTGTCTGTAAAATCAACCATCCCTGCTCAGCCACTGGAACGCTTATTCTATTTTACAGAATGAAGTGTTGCCCGTTTCTAGAATTGGAAATAAAGCCTATTGAGATCTTCAAACCAAATCTGTTGTAATTTTGTCCTTTGGCAATCTCAAGACTGATGGCTTCACACTCTGTGTCCTCCTTTATCACCGCTCCCATTCCCTAACCACACACCCGCAAACTGTTCTTGAGGAAGATACATCCCTTGGCTAGAAAGAGCAGGAAATTGGATAAAAGTAGACTGAGTACTAGTCACAGAGTGAGAAATCAAATAAAAACAGGGATTACTCAACGATTCTCTGGAGTTAACATCACTGAAAAATCGGAGCTTCTGCTGAGGTGGAGCTGAATTCACATTCTGCAGGGTCTGCCTAAGACAGGAGGAACATTCACAAACTCTGTTTCCCTGAGCTAGAAAGAGTAATCCCACCAAGGGTCAGAATGACAGGCAGAATGCCCAGGAAGGAGTCCAGGGACTGTCACCTCCAAATATGGCACCCAGAAAAGCTGATTATTTTACATTAAAGGAAGAACAGCAGATATGGAAAGTCTTTTCTCTGATATTATAACTGAACAGTTTTGCCCCTTGGTGAAGGCAAAGCCCATAAGCACAGCCAGGACATAGGTATATTGCTTGTAGCAAGGAAGGAAGAAACTGGGGATAATTCTCAAAGCAGTGTCTCCCCAAACAAAGCAAGCAAGGGGCTTTTATTGGGAAAACTTACACACACTGATATAGGAAAGACTCACTATCAGGAATAGGGGTAGAGGTGGGCACATTCCTGAGCATGCTTAGATTGAGATCACACATGAAATGTTCAAAAATGTGGTGGACACAGATGTCTCTGGACAAAGAATTTATTATTATAATGAGCAATGTTGACTCTAGGTTACCTAAAAAAATTAGTCAAAGTTACTTTGTGATATGGACTGTTCCTCCTGAGTTTCTCTGGAGGACCTTATTAGAAACAAGAACAAAACTTAAGAGTGTGAACTGTCACTTGAATGGGAAGCAGCATGCCCCACAGGGAGCAGAGATGATTACCCTAGAAGTACCTGCCCTCACTGTTCACAGTATCTCCTTGTCTGCATTATGTCCAGACCCACCAAGGAAGTGAACAATTAACTAAACTTACATCAGAGGAAGAAAGACTGAAGTATGTCAATACACCTGGACTGAAGACTTTTGTCATAAGTGATTGTCTTTCATTTTAGTGTCATTCAGTATTCCAAAGACAATCATTTACAATCTACTGTTTGTTCTGTGGGCCCAACAGACTTGATACAGGACATTGTACATTTCTCCAAATCCACTTAATTCCCTTAAAAATAGTTAATTCCCCTAAAACTTGTCTATATACCTCATTCTTCTCTGCCCCATGGAAAAGAAGGCATATAAGTGGATTCATATCAGGCTAATAGGTAATCATATTCTGTGAATTCCTCCATGCATGTAACAGATTTGTGTGTCTTTTCTCCTACTTAATCTGTCCAATATCAGTTCACTCTAGTGAACCTTGGGAGGGTGGAGGTTCCACCCATAGGGATAATCTTGTTTGGTTGAAGAAGGCATTTGCTGTCTATTGACTATTAGATTAAGAGGGATTAGAGTAAACAGTTATTGAGAAAACTGACAGGTAAAAAATTTCTTAGTTAAAACTAGGTATTTATTTCTTTATGTATATATGTTGTTTTACAAATTTATCTTCATATCTATTTATATTTAAACATATGCTCCCATGTGTTGTAGCTAAAGCTGAAATAATTTATTAAAATCCTTCTATGTGCTGTGGACAGACAAAGCCTCCATAAAACACAGGATGAGAAGTAATCAAGCTGTCATTCCTGAATGTATTCATTAATTTTTCAGTAAATGCTGAAAAATCAGGTGTCAGATCCTGATGTGAATAAGAGAGCAATGGCAATAAACAAGACACAGCCTGTCCCCATTCTCACAGAACTTATGTTCTAAGGTCCTGATAAGTGAGCAGTCACACAGATGCAGATGCTCCTGGGTATGAGAAGCAGAGTTGGACTCTAGGGCATAGTGACCTGTAAGATCGTGGCCCAAAGTAAACTCCCACCATGTGCTGGAAGCCATGTAACAGGTCCAGAGTTAGTCAGAGTCAAGGTTAAAACTACTACATATTGTCCTACTTCACTATGAGAAGTTTTCTATTGCCTCCTGCAAACCTGAGTCCTACTGAGTCTGCTCCAAGAAGGTGAATGCATTCAAACAAGCAGATTTAACCAAGAAACCTAAAAAGTTTATCTGGGGATATATGAGCTCCATATTATTTAAAATATGTAACAAAATTCCATCTTGCACACGACTTTGTGCAAGATGGTGATTTGGGCACGAAAGGCCTAACTGCTTTCCTTCCCATTTATTCCATTAGAAAAATTGATAGATAATAAAAAAATAGAGATAATTTTCATCAGGCTTGGGTTGCCATCAAAAGTGAAAAATAAATCTTGAGGAATTTCTAAATTATACCTTATTTTCATCCAGGGGAAAATGAAGAGGCACAGCTGAATCTCCAGAGGAGCATCAAGTGGGCTGATTAAGCACAGTCAAAAAGAACATTTGTTCATAAACAAACTTTGGAAAGTGAATTTGAGGAAATCTTCTTGGCTGCTTGAGATCTGCAGATACCGAGAGAAACAGCACTGATAAAGAACTGTTGTGAGATGCTATCCTGAGCCCAGCAGAGGAGAGAGAAGAATAAAGAAAGGTCCCTGCACCCAGAAAAGAGGCACAGCTGCCCCCCTGAGACCAGAGTCTGTCCCCACAAGGATTTTGGGAAATGTTTCCTCCTCACTCATCACAATAGAGAGAAGTGAGCCTGGGAGGTCCAGAGTTCTCGTCCTCCATTCCTTTTAGACATAGGCAAGCAACTTGCACAGGGTCCCCAGGCATGTGAGCACGGAGAACACAGCCAGTGCAGTCAGCCTGGGCTCTTCCCAGTACGAGAACTTCTCACCCAACACAGACTTTTTAGTACCATATTGCCCCATTCTACAGAAGAGAAAACTAAGACACACATCCCCAAATCTTCCCAGTTGTACGTAGTAAAACTGAGAGCTGGGGTTCTAAAAATGACAGATTCTTGAGGTCAAGTTCTCATTGACTACATAATATTGCCTTTTTTCAGGAACAATCCTTGGCACTGTTGTGACTTATAGCTTAGCTTAGGAGGAAGTCATTGTAGGAAGCTGGCTCTAGTGCTACTTCACCAAATAAAGATAATGAGCGGTATTTAGGGTATGCTACTCCCAAATATTTTGTTATTCCATATTTCATATGGATAATTTTGAGCTGAAGTCCATTAATAATCAACAGACACAGAATGCTTTGTGAGAGCTTCCCTTATCTGACTAACAGCTGATACTTGTGAGAAATGGGGACTGCCATCCAGCCTCTCTCTGTGGGATTTGCATGGTCTGAAGAAGATGGAAAGTCAACACTGAGATGAGTTTGCACACACAATCTTAACTAAAATAACCATCATCTTCCATTGGCTTCTCCACCTAATTCCCTTTACACAGTTGACTGCCCCAGAAATTCCAGCCCTCCTTACTTTGTCTAGTAGCTTCCCTACAATTTATCACCCTTTGTTAAAATGTATTAAACACTTTTTTGTTTCTCTTTCCTGTGAAACCCAATACATGTAAAAAATAATATTAATATAATTAAAATTTTTACCTTTTCACCTGTACTTTGCTCTTCTCAATTTAATTTGCAAACTCCAGCCACTAAACCTAAAAAGGTGGAGGAAATGTGTTGTTGTTGTTGTTGTTGTTTCCCCTCTACCCCATAAAAAGAAGACTCATAGAAAAGGCACAGACTTGCAGGATTTCCTGATATTGTGGCCCCTCCCTCTCTAATTAGTTTACAAAATTGCTGGATCTATTTCATCAATTACCAGAGTGAGCTCTTATTTCTCCCTCTGTGGAGACTAGGAGGTTTTGGTCACAGATCATCCTAATTCTCTAACAAAACCCCTATCAGTTGCTATTTCACTGACAGACAATACCAGCTAATAGCAGAAGTTGAGCTTTATGGGTGACAGACAGGGAAATCATATTTCTTGGGAAGACAGCACTGGAAAGTCAGGAGGGAGAGAATTGTGCTTGGTGCCTTCAATAGGAAAACAGAATCCCAGAACTGGAGGAAAGTTTCACCAGGGACCATGTTCCTCTAACCTTTGCAGCTTGTTCTCTGACACTCCTGGACAGATGCTGGACAACATAGGTATGGAGCAACAAAGTGGCCGGAAGGTTTAACTATGAGTGAGTCAAACTGGCCTCTCTCACCCAAGGAAGGAAAAAGAATGGGTGGAGATGAGCATGTAGAGGCAATGACCCTTCCTGGCTTTCAAAAGCAAGGTGCCCATGAACAGCTGGTGAGGGGGTAAAAGGAGAGATCTGGGATTCAAATGCCTGCTTCCTGTTTGTTGCATAAGAAACTTATTTAGATTTTGTTGCTTGAGTCCCAGACTCTTCTTCTGGACACCACCATTACCTATCTCATGCAGGTGTAAGAATAAAATGTTATGGGTATGTGAGTCCAGGGCTTGTCAAACATAATAGACTCCTTCTTACCCTTGCCCACCCCAGTTTATTCTCCACACATCAGCATGGCACCTGAAGTGAACTTTTCATATCATAAAGACCATCGTGTCATGTACCCATTTCAATCCACCAGTGCCTTGCCACCATGATCAGAATAATGTCACCACGCTCTCCCCACAGAACACCTGGTCAGCCCATGGCTGCTACTGCTGCAACCTCATCATGATCCTCTTCCCTGTTGCCCCCCAAGCTCCAGTCCTACTGAAGGGCTCACTGTCCCTCACTGTCCCTCACTGTCCAAGTGTGACCCTACTTCAGGACTTTTTCACATGCTACTCCCTGTTATTCAAAGCTATTCTCTGTTATTATTTCTCAGAATACTCTTCCTAAACCAACTATGAAAAGTAACCATCCCTTTATGCTTCATTTGCTTACCTGACTTTACACTCCTTTTTAGACATTACAGTTACTTTTGCACTAACTTTCTGATTTTTTTTTTGTCACGCATCATAGGATCCAGTCCTCTGTAACCCAATCCCTAAGTCAATGCTGGAACTCTGAGGTAATCAATACATTAAGTTATTTTTCCTTGCCTTTTTTATTCCCTATTCTCTCTCTCTTACAGAATGTCCTTTCTGAAAACATAAGAATCAGTACTGTCTTTTCATCACTGAAAGAGTAATGCCACCCCCTGCCACTGGAGGCACCACCAACCTCATTCTTTAAAGCTGCACCAAGAGCATACACTCCGTCCACTTCCTCCTGTATGTTCTTACCACATGGAGCTTCCTGAGCTCTGCATCCATTTCCTCTGTTAGGGGAAAGCTGGAAGTAATAGATTGCTCCCCACAACTGCTTGCCTCCTATTTGGACCTCTACCTCCATTTCCCCAATAACTACCTAAATGTGGCTGTATACTTTGCAGTCAGTGGCTGGTATCTTTATAGGAACCTGATAAGCTTTATGATCCTTTATGGCACTCGATACATAATAAATAATAATATATTGCCAGATGATTACTATATGACTGCCGCTATGATGAACCACTCAGGAGGAAGTAATAACCATGAGCAAATAGAAAAGCAAACAAAGAAACAATCTGTTGTGCTGCACATGAAAATAAATCTAGGAATGCAGAGAGATTCATCAAGGATTGAAATATTTTGTTGACAAATCCACAGGGATAATAGTTGTGTTTAAATGTGCCTTTTTCCGCACAGAAGCCTGGTTATGCTGGAACACTGTTCTCCAGCCCTCACAGTCACATGTGGGCAGAGGAGGATACATTGAGGCCAGGAGGAGAGGGATGCATTGTCCCCTTGTCATAGTTTGTGACTTGAAGCCATGACTCAGATATATTATTTCCAGTGGAAGCTGGCTGCATTTTGACTTTGGCAGGCCGGCAGTTGCTCAAAAATGAACAATAATAGAATAATGGGGTATATGATTCTTCAACAGATCCTAGTCAATAAATGGAGTCTGTACAGCTTTTGCCCAGTAAAAGAATTTTACTGGATGTCTGAATGCCCAATAGCAACAAAACACATGATTCCAAAAATTGGATTCTGGTAAAATCTGATGGATATACTGTATGATTCCATTTCTAGAACATTGAAATGACAAAATTGCAGTGATAGAGAACAGAGCAGCAGTAGCCTAGAGTAGGGTTGGGGGGAAGGTTATACAGAGGTGGCAAAAGGGAATTTCTTTGCAGTGATGAAAAAGCCTGTGCTTAATTGTGGAAATGTCAACACAAATTTGTACATGTGGTGAAACTCCACAGAACTATATGCCAACCACACCATCATCACCACCACTACACGAACAATACCAAGAACTTAATGAAAACTAGGTAACTTCTATAGTCTAATTAATACTACTTTGATTTAATTAGTAATATTTAAAACCAATTCTCCAGTTTTGAAAATATACTCTGGTATATAAATTGTTATCACTGGAGAAAATTGGGTAAGACATACACAGAAACTTCCTGTATTATTTTTGCAACTTCTGTGAGTCTTAAATTAGTTCAAAACGAAGTGTAAAAATTACAAAAAAAGAGAACAATCCAGTGGATATATTCCAGGTCTGTGTCCTTTGGAGCAGCTATGTTTCTGTTGTCTCTCCCACTGCCATGACTACAAAACCAAGACAGAATGCATTGGAGGAACTATTTTAGGAGGGTAAAAAACAAATAGTAAGTGGGTTATGGGGGCACACTCCTGTAATCCCAGCAACTCAGAAGGCTGAGGCAGGAGGATCATAAGTTTAAGGTTAATCTCAGCAACATCATGAGACCCTGTCTCAAACATACAGACATATATACATACATACATAAACAACAAACAAACAAATAAATAAAGCTGGAGGGAGATGTAGTTCAGTATAAAGCATCCCTGGGTGGTTCAATCCACAGTGTTGCAAAAAAAAAAAAAAAAAAAAAACTGGGGGAAAAGATAAAATAAAAGTTATCCCCTGGCCTAAATACAATTCAAGCTAAAACAGATACCCTCTAGTAAAAGCCCCCCAGTTCTGGCTCCAGGATTTGAAAAGTGATCTTAAAGGGAATTTGTAAATCTTGTTATTGCTAATGCTGCTGCTGCACCTGCTGTGGCTGCTGTCTTCTTCTTCTCTGGCCTCTTATGCTCAGTGCCAAAAAAGAGCCTGGTGGTAGTGACAGAGGCCTCTCATTCAGCAGAGTTAAGATCCCAGTGGTGTTGTGAATGGATAATTATGATTGTAATGCATTCCACTATTGTCATGTATGTAAGAAATAAAAAAAGACACACACACACACACAAATAAAAGATCCCAGGAGTATGGGGTAGACTATCGTTGTCTTTTCCCACCTTGGTTCTTCCTCCATTTGACCACAAAGGTACAGTTATGAAAATACATGGCAGGACAGGGAAAACAAAACCACAACATTGTGTCTAAAGGAACAAAAGAGTCCCTTTTTGACCTGAAACCCTTCGAAGTCTATTAAAAGCCAATGAATATAATAAAGGTGGTTAATACCTTCTTAGGATCACCTTCAAGTTTCAAGTACATTCATGGTTCTGATTCTACTGGGCATATAAAAGATTTAGAGAACTGAACTAATAAATCTTTGTCCCCATCTTAGATTAAACAGAGAGGCACATATGTGGGGAAAAAAAATCTGTAAAAAAAAAAATGTGAAGCATTGAACTGAAGGAGTTGAGATTAGATGCATAGCCAGCAGAAAGTAAGTTAAAATTAATAGTTGGAACTTAGCCAAGTCAACTGGCTACTAAAAGAACAATAGCATCATTTGACACATACTTTAAGTAAGACCTAATGTATAAAACATAATATTCAAAACATCCAGGAAGCAATCCAAAATTACTTGCCACAAAACAAATCTCTCAACTAACATGAGAAAAGACAATTAACGGACTAGATACCAAGATGGCACTGTTGTTGGAAGGATCTGAGGAGACTGTTGAGCAACTATTACATAAATGGTCCAACAAGCAATGGTGAACACTTTTGAAACAAATAGACAAGAAGAAAACTAGCAAAGAAATCGAATGTACAAAATAGAGTCAAAGAGAAATTTTAGAACTGAGAAATACAATAGCCGAAATTTAAAATTCACCAGATAGATTAGATAGCAACATAGAAGAAAAATTGAGTGATGAACAGAAGCCAAGGAATTCGTTTGACAGTAACTAAAGATTTGCCATTCATTTCATTGGAGAGGAAAACCTTGGTAAATTTAATAGATTATATTTCTCTAATATTTATAATATATTCAGGATTAATTGGATTAGACAAAGGGGAATGAAGGGAATGGATAAGGATGGGAATAGGAAAGACAGTAGAGTGAATCAGATATAACTTTCCAATGTTCATATATGAATACATGACCAGTATAAATCTACATCATGTACAACCAAAAAAATGGGAAGTTATATTCCATGTGTGTATCATATGTCAAAATACATTCCACTGTCATTTATAACTAAAAAGAAAAACAAATTTAAAAAAGAAATAAAAAATATATTCAGTGGTTGAAACAAAAATTAAAACACTCATCTGATGAAGCTATCAATATAGATTGCTATAATATGTTATGAAAACGTCATAGAATTTTATCAAAGAGGGAAGATAAGGATATCTGTGTGTTGATACGGGTTTTACATTTTACTTGATATGGCAAAATACTTAGGAGTTTATAAAAAATAAAGCATGTCTATTTTAGTTGTTAGAACAGCCACTAAAATCTGTATAAACTGATAAAGTACAAATCACAATAGAATCTGACATAACTTTCCTATGTATACATATGAATACACCATAGTGAATCTCACCATCATGTACATCCACAAGACTTGGATCCTAATTAGAATAAGATATACTCCATGTTTGTGTATCAAAATAGATTCTACTATCATGTTTAACTAAAAAGAACAAATGTTCTTAAAAAAATGAATGAGTAAAAACACAAAATCCACTCAATAAAGGAAAGAATGGAGAAACAGAAAGGATAATTAGAGGAAACATTCAGAAAACAGATAATTAAATAACAGAGCCAAATCCCGCCAAAAATGCAAGTAGTCTAAACACAGCAATTAAAAGGGAGATTTTCAGAATGGACACAACTATATGCTATCTACAATAAAGAATCTTCAAATAGAGAAACCTAGATAAAAGTCAAAGAATGAACAATTATATCCTATAAAAACATTAATCAAAAAAATTGAAAAAGCTTTATTTCTGTCAGGAAGAAAACATTTCAGAGCTGAGAATATGACTAGGAATTAAGGGGTCACTCATCCTGACCAAAGATTCAGTACAGCAAAAAGAAATAACCACCCTACATACATACATACATACATACTTAGCAATAGTTCCAATATGCAAAAACAGACAGAAATATACTTTGATATGAATCTTAAAACATTCAGTACAGAATCTGTATGCTGAAAACTAAAAAGTATTAATGAAATAATTAAAGAAGTTATAAAGGAATAAAAAGGCCTACTATGTTCATGGATTACAAGTTCCTTTATAAACACTACTTTTTCCAAACCTGATCTGTAAATTAACGTAATATTGACCCAAAGTCAGCTGACCTTTTGAAGATACAGGCAAGCTGATTCTACAAAACACACAGATCACCTTACCCTCCCTCTTTGATGAAATTCTATGAAGTTTTCTTAAAATATTATAACTATCTACGTTAATACTGTCATCAAATGATTGTTTTAATTTTTGTTTCAACCACTGAATATATTTTTATTTCTTTTTGTAGTTTGTTTTACATAACAGTGGAGTGTATTTTGACATTGTGCTTCTGAAAAGCACAGAAACTTGAACAGCTAGAGCAACTTTGAAAAGGAAGAATAGGTTCTGAGAAGTCACTAGCCAATTTTAGAATTCACTGCAAGTCCATATTAGTCAATAGAGTGTTAGATTGGTGAAGGAATAAACATACAGATCAATGAAACAGAAGAGTGGACAGCAGCAGATTCATACAAGATGGCTAATGGATACTTGAAAGAGCCACAAGATCAATTCATTAGAGAAAGTTACTCTTCAACAAATGATGATAGAACAATTTGGCATAAATAGATTAAAAATAAAGATGAAAGTGCATCTCACATCTTATATAATATTAACTCAGAGTTGATCATTTATATAAATGTTAGGTTCAAGACTGAACATTTTAGAAGACTTCATGACCCAGGGCTATGAATATAATTTGAATTCTTAATCATAACAACAAAGGCCTGAAACATTAAAGGAAAAAAATGATAAATTGGACTTTCCCAAATTTTGCAACAATGGTTCTACACAAGACACTATAAGAATGACGAAAAGACAGGCTACAGATGGAGAGAAAACACTTACAAATCACATATCTCACGAAGGCTTCTACGTGTAGCAAATAAAGAAGTCTCAGAACTCAATGGTAAAAAAGAAAACAACACAATTTTTTCTTTTCCAAATGGGCAAATGATGTTGATAGATAATTCATCAAAGAAGATACATCGATGATAAATAATCATATGAAAAGATGTTCAATATCATAACCACTAAAGAAAAATTAAAATCATTATGAAATACCACTGCCACCTATTGAATGTCCAAATGACCGACAATATCATATACTGGCTAAGATATGATGCAATCTCTACACACTGCTAGTAGAATGTAAAATGATACTGCAACAGAAAATGGTTGGGTAGTTTCTTCTAAGTAACAATACACTTATCATGTGGTTCAGCCTTTCACTCCTGGTATCTGTCCTGGAGAAATAAAAACATATGTCCGCGCAAAAATCTATACAAAGTTATTTACAGCAGTTTTACTTTTAATTGCCCTAAACTAGGTACAACCCAAATGGCTCTCAGTTAGAAGACAGATAACAAATGGTGGTGCATCTAAACAAGGGAAATACCTCTCAGCCATAAGGAACAACTACTTGGTACACACAAGAAAACAGATGAATCCCAAAAGCATTATTCTGAGTGATAGAAGCCAATATGAAAAGGTTATATAGGTTGTGTTTCACATTATTTTATTCAGATGACATCCCCCAAAGACAAAACTATTATGATGAAAAAAATCCAAATCAGTGTTTTCAAAAGGTTGAGTGGGAGTGGGAGGTATAAGTATAAACAGATAGCAAGAGGGAATTGATAGGAGTGAGGGATCAGTTCTGTATGCTGATTAGGACACTGTCATGAATCTATATGTGGATTAAAGGTCACAGAAGTGACAGTATTAAGGACAGTGTGCTATTGGGAAAAGATAGATAAACAGATCAACAGAGTAGAATAGAGCCCTAAAATAACACACATAAACCTATTCTTGTATTTGACAAAGAAGCAAAGGCAATTCAATGGAGAAAGAGTAGTCTTTTCAACAAACAGTGCTGAACAACTGGTCATTCACATACCCGCCTCCCCCTACAAAAAAATCCAAACTCAGAATTTACCCTTTCCACAAACATTAACTCAAAATAAAACAGAAATAAAGGTAAATGAAAAAACTACAAAATTTCAAGAAGGCAACACAGGAGAAAACCTAGGTGACTTTGGGTTTGACCATGATTTTTTTTAAGGATAACGCACAATCAGAATCCATGAAAGAAAAAAATTGATAACCTAGATTTTATTAAGTTTTTGCTCTATGGAAAACATTGTTGAAAGAATCAAAAGACAAATTACAATCTGAGAGAAAATGGTTGTCTAGCATAACCTATGGCTGATATCCAAAATGTACAAAGAAAACTTAAAAGTAAGAAATGAAATAACTCAAATGGGGAAAATACTGAAACATAATTCACCAAGGAAGATATATGGATTGCAATTAAGCACATGGAAAGATAACAACATATGTCATTAGGTATTTGCAAATGAAAATAATGATGTTAAACCATTTCATATATATTAAAGTTGCTAAAATTCAAAATTCTGACAACATCAAATGCTGGTGAGGACAAGAAGCAACAGGAATTCTCATTCATTGATAGGAATGAAAAATGGTGCCTTCACTTTGGAAGAGTGAATTTCTTATAAAACTCAATATATTCTTAGCATAAAATCCAAAAGTCAACAAATGGCATACCCAAATAAATTAAAAACTAATATTTTACTAAACTCTAGAAAGGGATGTTCATACATGCTTTCTTCCTACCAAATTTTGAAAGCAAAAAAGTCTTTTTTTCAGTAGATGAATTAAAAAACAAATGGTGGTATATCCATACAATAGAGAATTATTCAGATTTTTTAGAAAGGAGCCACAATTCCACAAAAAATATGGGGAACATCAGAATGCATATTACTAAGTGAAAAAAGTCAGTCTGAAAAGTCTACATACTATATGATTTCAATTATATGATTTTCTGAATTAGCAAAACTATAGAGGCAATAAAAGCTAAATGGTTATTAGAAATTGGGGAGGAAGGAGGCAGGGTTGAGTAGTAGGTGGAACACAGGGGCTTTCTAAGGCAGTGAAACTATTCTGTACCATATTGAAAAGGCAGAAAAAGAAACATTTTAATTTGTCAATACCCATAGAACTTTGTTATACAAAGAATGAGTTCTAATGTAACCATGGAATTTAATTAGTAATAATATATAGATACTAATTCACCAATTATAACAAATATGTCACATTAATGAAAGATATTAACTGTGTGTAGAGTATGGGTAACAGATGTGATATATGGGAATTTTCCATTTTCAGCTCAATTTTTATGCAAACTTAAAATATCTCTGAAAAATAAAATCTATTACTTTAACAAACATAGAAATGCACATTGAAAGAAAAAATATATTTTACTGCATTGATGATTTCACAAGCAAATTGAAATTAAGGGCAACATTAATTGAATAACAACAGGGAAAATGTATATGCCTACTGACACATCCACTCATCCCTCATTCCAGAAATGTTTGTGTGTCAGTAAGCATGCCATTACTCCAACAAATACCTGAGAACTAATTTATAAAGAACTAAGGTTTATTTGTGATCCCAGTTTTGGAAGTTCTAATCCATGACCAATTGGCCTGTTGTCTGGGGGTCTGTGGCAGGGCGGTACCTCATGGCAGGAATGCATGGTGGAGAAAGTCACTCATGGAAGGGAATCGAGAAGGATACCAGGATGCCACAGTCACCTTAAAGTCTATCCCACCAATGACCTAAAGACGTCCTGCTAGGCCCCACCTCTTAAAGCTCCTGCCACCTCTCAACAATGCACAGACTGGGGATCAAGGCTTTAAGACATGGTCTTGGGGGAGAGGGGATACTTATCTAAGCCACAGTAATTCATATCCTTGTGGACTACATATGACATTAAAGTAAAACATCCACTTAGAGGATTATCACTTTTTCTCTTCTTCGTTCACTCAATCAATTAGTATCACTTACTCTTATAAGACTGAGATTAAGTCCTATGGAACATATTTCCTTCTTCTGTAGTCAGGTGAGATTTTGTGACTAAACATTTTCTCCACTGTCTTGCCATTACTTGCCTCTCTTGTCCTGATCCACACCCAACTGTCAGGTGCTGGTCTTGAACTGTCTTCCCTCTCTCTCTTCACAAAGAGCACACTGTACAATGCTGGACAGAGCGTTTGCAGCTCCTTGGGCTGGTTGTCTTTGCACTCTGCTGATTTCAAGCAGGTGCATATCACTACTCAAGATTCCTGTTACATCTTCCTTGTGAGCACTTCTTCCTCCACAATGATGATTTTTAACTTCTTCATTTTCCTGAGGTATCTGAACCCACCATCTTGTCCTCAGCAGTTGAGATTTCTCCACAGATGAAATAGGAAGCATCACACTGTATCTACCAGAAACTCCAACACATGAACTGACTAATGTAGCCTCATCCAGAATCATGGTTCTTTGTCACTCTATTAAAATGGAAGCCTAATTCTTGTTCTGATCACACTTACTTAAGGCCTCATCCTACCAATTACTTCTCTATTATCACACTAAGTGTTCCTCTCTGAAAGCTTTCCCCCAAGAGTATTTATACTTTATCAAATCTTTCCCATTAAAAAAATCACTTTGAACAGCAGTTTCCTTCTCTCTTACCCTTGATAGTTATCTTCTATTATTATCTGATTTCTCACTTAGCACTCACTTCTCAATCTAAGTCATCTATCTTCCACGTCCCCATAAAATCGTACTTACAAAGGTAATAATGAACTGTTTAATGCCACATCCAGGGGGTACTTTTGAATCCTTATTTTCCTTGTTCTCTTCTCAGCACTTAAAATTTTCTTCCCTTGGCATCTGTGACTTCATACTCTCATTATATTCCTCAATTCTCTTTGTTTGCTCTTCAAAGAATTCATTGTCAGCTTTTCTTCTTTTATCCTTCATTTAAATGTGGTTTTTATTCTCTACACATGGCACATGGTCTCTTTTTCTCCCCCTCTCTCTCTCTATACTTGGGGTTGAACCCAGGTCATGGTAGGCAAACACTCTACCACTGAGCTATATCCCAAGATGATATTATTATTATTATTATTATTTTTTTTTTTTTTTTTTTTTGTAGTTAGTTAGTTTTGAGCCGGGGTCTCCCTACATTGCCCAGGCAGGACTTGAATTTGTGTTCCTCCTGCATCAGCCTTCCCAGTAACTGGAATTACTAGCATGTATCACAGTGCCCAGCTCTACACGTGGTTTCTGAATAATCACTTTTACTCCTGTAGATCCAATTAGAAATCTTAACTCTGATGTTGGGCTATCTCCTGAATTTGTTTTATAACCAACCATTCTACCAGTCTTACTTTTTCTTATCAGTCTCTTCTATATATATTTCAAAAAATACCTTAAAGTTAAATGAAATTCTGAATTCTTCATTCTATTTCCTTCTCCAGTAGTTTCTGTTTTAACTGTCTCTCCAGTTCTCCACACCAGAATCCTGGGAGCTATCCCTAACATATTCCTTTGACACCTTACATCCCATCAATTCCTAATCCCTGTTTGTTTTACCACCTAAATACCTCTTGAATACTATTTACTAGTGTCCAATATTAATCACAACCTAGGTCAGGTCATCATTATAGCTCACATAAATTATTACTTCCTTGAATGGCCTCTGACCTACATCTTTTTCTGCCTCTGTTAGATTTTTTTTTTCCACATAGCAACTAGTTTTATCTTTATCAAGTAAGGTTCTGATCAAATTAGTCCTCTGTTTAAAATACTTCAGTGGCTCCTCTTACATTTGAAAATTTTATCTCCTTAACGGAGCTGGCAATCTTTCACAATTCGACCCCATCAGAGCTCTGCTGACTCAGCTCTCACTCCCTCCCATTCATGCTCAATCAAATCTGAATCACAAGCAGTTCCCAGAACTCTCTGTTCATCCCATGCCTCCAGGCCTTTGAGAATGGTGCCCCTACTGCATGGAATGCTCTTGCACTAGATTCTATTTATCCTTTAACACTTGGTTCAGATACCAGCTTCTCTAGACATGTTCTTCTGGGTAAGGGCTGCCACATACTATGTGCATTTCTGTTGTAGCCATTGCCTTACTAGGTTATAATGGGTGATTCCTTGCCTGTTCACACACGAGAGGAACCTTTTGGGGGTTAATGTCAATAAATGTCTTATTGATCCCGTATTCTTTTTTAAAAAAAATTTATTTGTTCTAATTAGTTATACATGAAAGTCGAAGGCATTTATGCACTTTGATATATCATATATAGAGTATAATTTCTCATTTTTCTAATTGTACATGTTGGAGATTCACATCAGTCATGCAGTCATATATGTACATGAGGTAATAATATCTGTTTCATTCTACTATCCTTCTGACCCCCCATACCCCCTCCCCTTCTTTCACTGCTTTCTATCTAAACTGACTTTATTCTTCCCTAGCACCCTGCTCCCTTATTGTGAATTAGCATCCACATATCAGAGAAAACATTCGGCCTTTGGTTTTTTGGGATTGGCTTATTTCACTTAGCATGTTATTCTCCAACTCCATCCATGGCACTTACAGGCAAATGCCATAATTTTATTTTTCTTTGAAACTGATTAATATTCCAGTGGTGTGTGTGTGTGTGTGTGTGCGCGTGTGTGCGTGTGTATCACATTTTCTTTATCCATTTATCTGTTGAAGGGCACCTAGGTGGATTCTATAGATTAGCTATTGTGAGTTGAGCTGCTATAAACATTGATGTGGCGGTGTCATTGTAATGTGCTGATTTTAAGTCCTTTGGGTATAAACAGAGGAATGGGATAGCACCCACCAGATTATCAAGAAACGTTTGAAGAAGAAAGAAAGGAAGAGGGAAGGAGGAAAGAAGAGGGAGAGAAAGGGAAGAAGGAATAGAGACAGGGAGGCAGAAAGGGAGGAAGGGAAAAAGGAGGGGGGAAGGAAGGAAGGAGAGGAAAAGGGAGGGAGGAAGGGAGGGAAGGAGGAAGGAAAGGGAAGAGGAAAAAAAGGAAGGGAGGGAAGGAAGTTCTAACCAAGTGCATGCCCTCAAGGTCACAGCTGCATAAACTTATATTTACATTAGCAGATGTTTTGCTCCTGCCATGGAATTATGGATTCTCCTCTAGTTATGAAATGTTTTCTAATCCTATTACATTGTTTATATAATTAAAAACAAACTGATCTGTGGTCTTCAGGCATATCAAGTACTTCTCATATGGCAGAGTGCTGAGTTCTCCAAAAGGTGATGACTCCCCAGGAACACACCTGGATGGGATTTCATAGCCTGCCTCTCTAGCAAATTGGCCATGGGACCAAGTTCCAGCAAAGAAAATATTTACAGTGGGGATATGTTGTACTTCAGGACCTGGTCCACCGGCTTCTCACAGTTATCCTCTTTTCTGTCTGGATGGTAATTAAAAAGAAAATCAAAAACTTCAGGGAAGAAATATAAGATGGAGGAAGTCCAGGTACTTGAATGATTTCTTGGAAAATCACCCTACCATATACACTCAATTGGGTTTTACATGGTGAGAAATCAATTCCCATTCAGTTAAATTATTGAGGTTTGAGAATCCATTTACATGGCAGTTAAACTAAAGTAACACATTTGGTAACCAATTTATATGGCCCCACCTAGAATCTGAGAGCACCCTGATTTATAAATGACTTGTTCAAGGGCAATTGAGGAAACATGTGCCTCTCTCCTATGGAACAAATTTGATTCCTATAGCTCTGGAATGATGGACATTTATCAGTGAAAACAATTCCACCTTGGGCTGTTTGAATTGAAGATAGAGTAGGGATGATATTGTTTCTTCTCTCCACATGATATGTGAGAATTTTGAGAGTCAAGTGCAGCTGAATTGAGTCTTGCTTCTAGTTCTCTTAACTTACATGTTCAAATGCTTTGCCTGGGACAACTCACAATCAATTGATAATCCAGGCAACTTGAGTGTCTCTCCCTCAAACTCCATAGGCATTCCTCCTGAAACTCTCCCTGGGGTTGAGAAGGATCAACATCTCAGAAAGAAGTAAATAGTTCTTTGGCTAATGACATAGAAGGAACTGAAATTTTCTGCTAGTACCTTTAGAACAACAGTCTTCATCCAAGGATATTTTTGTAATTATGGGCTGAGAATAAATGTTCTGAATCACATGAGGAAAAAAGAATAAAAAAGCACATCATATGAGGTGAAAAGGAACTGATTTTGCTACATTGCATTTTTAAGAATTTCTGTTCAGTGAAGGATGCTGTAGCTTTTGCTATCCAATAACAGAGTGGGAGAAGACTGGAAAAAAAAGAAGCCTTCATTTACTTCAGTCAAAATGTAAAATGAGACACTATTTAGAGCTCTCTGATTCAGCTCTCTCAGGGAGTGCCTAATAAAATTATGTATATGTACACTCTTTGATCCAGCAATACATGAAGAAAATCTCTACATAGGTCTACAAGAGGGCAGGAAAAAGGATGGCTGGAATTATTCCCTCATGTAAAATGCAAGCAAAATCAGAGAGATGAATACTGGAATACAACGTAGCACTAAGAACCACTGAATACACAAAGAGTTACACTGGTAAATATAAAAAAAATTCTTTTGTAATAAAGTATATTACAAAACTATGCATCATGAAATATAGATGTGTATAACATATATGCCTACATATATACAAATAAACATGAACACACACATTTTTTATGTATTTACATTCTATATCTATATAATTTTATGCTGTTTTCTATCAAGAACATTTTCAGGCATATAAAAGTATACACGGTTAGTAAAGAGCATACACCTTACATTCATTCCACTTAAAAAAATCACAAATAAAATTTAACTCCACATGTAATTTGAAATTAAACTTCCAAGAACATATTTCCCCCACACTTACCAGGGTTTAAAATTAGTTTGATGGTATTGATCATTTATACATTTATACTCTTGCCACACATGTGTTTGTGCAGAAACAGTGTATGATGTTATTTTATGTTTAAAAGTTTCTTTAAAAGAAAGTATACTGCACATGTCCTTTTGCAACTATCTTCATATATTTAGTATGTTCATTTTGACTGTAGAGTAGTTCATGATATGAATATGCCATGTATTACTTTTCTTGTCTTATTGATAGATGGATTCAAATTGTTAACATAAGAAATAATTTTGAGATGAGTTCCTCTGCACCTGTCTTTTGTATTCCAATGTTGTGAGTTCAACTATGGTATAAAACCGGAACTGGAATTTCTATGGCATTTGTATTTGCAGTTCACTAGATATTGGCGAACAATTCTCCAGAGTAGTAATTCCTATTTGCATCCTCATAGGTGTGGCATGAATATATCTATTCCTTGTTCTTTGTTGACATTCTTGCTGGCACGTGGTACATCAGGGATTGTCGTTAGTTTTATTATTCTTAAATTTTATTTATCTGATGAATATGAAAAATCTTCTGAGGTTGAGAATCAGAACATGTATTTATTGACTTTTTTGGGTTTTCTTCTTCATAGCATTTGTCTATTTTTCAATTTTCATTGGTTTTCTTATTGATTTATAGTAATTTTTATATACACTGAATGTTAATAATCTATGATTTCATATATTGCAAATATCTCTCTTGCTCTGCTGTTTACCTTTTCAATATTTATGTTTCTGATACAGAAACTTTTTTAATTAAAAATTTTAAAGCCATCTTTTTCTTTATTGCTCATATTTTTCTTTCCAATCTCAAGGTCATAAGGATTTGGGGTATATTTTCTGCTAAACATTTTTAAATTTTATGATTCACATTTAGATCTTTAATTGACTGGAATTGATGTGTTTTTATGGAGATGGGATGAAATAAAATAGAACCAGAAAAAATTACCAAAAAAAAATCCCTTCTTCCCAACTGAGTTGTAATGTCATCTCTTGTCACATATCAATTTTCTATTCATTCAACATGTTTTTTTTACCTACCACATATTCATCTCTGTTTGAACCACTAGCTATACATCAATGATAAAATAATTATGCCTGCATTTGACTCTGAGTTTCCATTATCTCCCATTATTTAAATTAATACTTCTATAACTAAAAAAACTCATTCTTACAATGATTATAATGTTTACTTAGTCATGCTGTCCACTAAAGAGTTTCCTTCCTCATTCCTCTTTTTCTAATTATTTCACTATCCTTGGCCCTTTTACCATATATTCATAAGCAAGCTGCAAGGTAATGCAGCCCAGGACAACAAGAGTCAGCCCTTGTGGCAGTGAAGGGACCTGAAAGGGCACCAGCACGATCCACTGTGATATTTTTAAAAAGTGCACATAGACCCAGAAACGTGTAGATTTCACACATTGTGGCTATAGTGGTAGGGAAAAGAAAGGGAGTCAGCAATGGATTTTTTTAAAAAAGAAAAAGAAAGCATTTCATCCTGCAAGGCTGAATGGTGAAGTTTCATTAATGTGCATCTTTGTGTCTGTGATACAATAAAAGATTGAGATAAATAAATCCACAGTAATCAAAAACTGCACAACCCCATACCCAAATACACACTTACCCTTTAAAAATATTGATCTGCCAAAACCAAGGAAGCCTTGTGAACAGCTGAGGTCTATAATTTAGGTGGTTTTTGTTGAGCTTTTGTATCTCTCTCTCCTAATGAGTCAGTGTTCAGCCACTGTTCAGTGGTAGCTTTTAATTGCAAACTTTGGGACACTGTAAATTAGGGGTGAGTGAAGCCAGATTCACTAAAACCCAACACATGCTGATGGGCTTAATTTTTTTTTCCCAGCGTGGACTTATTTTCAGCCTCAGCTCTTACATGTATTTGCATTATAAAGAAAAATAATTCTTGTGTTCCGATTTATTTATGCTTAACTCCACAGGCACATTCTTTGCTAAGACGTGTTAGATATCCAAGATGTCTCAGGGGTAATATTTTTCTACACTGGCTATCTTGCAAATGGAATAAAATTTTGTTACACACTTCATCCATTTTGTCTTGTTTCCTGATCACCCAAATGCATTGTTATATCACTATAATATCTGGATGAGTATTGTCATCCTTGCTACCTCATTTGAAATGCACAAACCAGACTCCAGTTTAACTTTTATACAGGTTGCCTAGAATTGAAGTGCAGTGGAGGGAGTTAGCATGATTTTCTCTCTCTCTCTCTCAATGTAGCATCTATTCCAATGCTGATGAGAAAAGGAAACGTGGAAACAATTGAGTGGAATAATAATCTCCATGGATGTTACTGCAACCTGATGTGATAGATTTCATGACAGATCCAGACCTCAGAGAGAAGGGTTGGAGTCTCAGCATTGTCTCAGAAACACAAAATTGACTTTGGGCCCAAATTAACCAGGGAGGGAGAACAGAGTTCCTGCTCAGAAACAGAATCTTGGAAGGATTGTACTTGACGATAGGAAGAAAAGAATACCTGCCCCCTCGCCCTGTGACACTGAGAAATGAAAAGTGAACATTCTTCTCTTAGGGATTTGGGTGGGTAAAAAATGTCAGCTCTATCTCCTATGGAAATTGAATTCATAAGCTCATTTCATATATGGGAATGTTGTCAAAATTCTCATTACTCCTATGAATGAAAAATAATTTACCTATGGAAAAAGAAGGTAGAATCTAGACTGTTGAAGCTCTTAGTCTGTCTCATAAAACTAAATGCAAAGCAATCCATATTAACTGTGAGACAAAATAGGGTGTACAAGATGTTTATCAACAAAAATAATCTCTTCTGAAAATGTACTTGCATAGGAGAATAATAAACCATGAGAGAGAGAGTCAGAAGACACAATAAATAGCAAATTAACCCAAAAAAGGAAGTATGAGGGAAATAAAGAAAATTCGCATTGTAAGAAATTAAATGGAAAGCAAAAATATAATTGATAAAAAATGATTCTTGAAAAAGTAAGAAAATTGATTTAAAAATGCTAATGTTGATGAGGGAGAAAAAGAAAGGTTAAATTCTTAAAATCAAAAATGAAAAGGAAGGTATCACATTTGAACAATGATATTATGATAAACTTTTAAATAATTAGTTGAAAATCTAGGTGAAATGAGCACATTCTAACAAAAAAAAATCAAAATTTATTAAAACTGACATAAGAACAAATAAAAGTATAAATAGTTCCTTCTTCATAAGTGAAACTGTATCCTCATTTAAGTAAAAATCTCCCTAAAAATTAAAGGACAATCCCAGATGGCTTCACAGGACAAACCTGGCAAAGTTTAAGGCAATAACACCAAGCTCATGGAAAATTTTCCAAAGAAAGGAAAAAGTAGGAACACTGACTATTTTAAGAAATGAGAATTACCTTGGTACTAAGACATAATTAAAGCATTATAAAAAATAACTAATACTGTCTAACCCTACTTTTAAACATAATGAAAACTACTAACAGCATTTAAAAATACAATACATAAAAATATACAATGTTATGTCTAATTTCAGTATTGCAAAGTCTAATATTCAAAAACAAATTGATATCTTGTTAGAAAAATTAAAGAAAGAATATTAGCTCAATATATGCCTGGGTATCATTCAATGAAATTCAATTTCCATCAATAGCAAACACAGACTTAAGGATTTTTCCTTGATCTTTAAATTTAAAAAAATAAAGTATTTCTTGATACAATGAATGTATTAAGTCTTATGCCTTTATTCAACTTCATGTTATTGTTCCTGTGCAATAAAATAAGGCAAGAAATAGAAAGCAAATGTGTGTGGGTGTGTGTGTGTGGGTGGAGAGAGAGAGATAAAGAGAGAGGAAATATTAAAGTAAGAAATAAAAATGTAACTACTGCTACAAAATTTTAAAATACAATTTCCAACAGCAAAAGGCCATGAAGAATAAAATAAAAAATAAATTTCATCATATTCATACAATGGAATATTACATAGCTATGAAAATGAGTCATCTAAGATTTTTCATAAAACACAGTTGAATTTAACAGATGTGTTGTTGAGTAAATAAGCCTGATACAAAAAAATGTATAATTTCATTTATAAAATTTGAACAGCTGGCAGGACTAACCAGTGATGGCAAAAATCTGGATACTGGTTATATCTGGGGAAAGAGAAGAGTGTGATGATTGAGAGGGAACATGAGGGAGGATTATGGGTCTCTGGTAATTTTATTTCTTAGAAAATATAGCAATCACACCAATGTATTCATGTATAATTATTCACTAGACTATGTGCTTATCATTTGTATATTTTCTGTATTATAGAATAGACTTCATATTTTTAAAATTTATAATTAAAGAAAGTATAAAATTGTTCTTAGAATATTATCTTCTATGTAAGGAAACATGAGAAATTAATATCTACCTATCTATATTATCTATATACACATATACTAATATTTGAAAAAGAAATAATGCAAAATAAATAAGAAGCAGTACTCAGTCACTATTATTATTTTTTAGTTGTTCAGGGAACTTCATTTAATTAATTTACTTATATGTGGTGCTGAGAATTGAACCCAGTGCCTCATACATACTAGGCAAGCAATATCCCACTGAGCTACAACCCCAGGCCCTCAGTCCTTATTTTTAAAAAGAGAAAAGGAGAATTCAAATGCACAGTATACTTTTTAAACATGTTTAATTTTGAACCAAGTAAATGTTTCATATATTCAAAAATAAACATTAAAAACGTAATCCCTAAATTGAAAAATCAACTGAGACACACTTTTTTTTTTCTCATTAGTATTTAGAATTTACACAAAACCATCGTTTGCATATTATCTACCCAAACAAGCTGGTTATGCAAAAAAAAATATATATTTTTTTCCCAAACTTATCAGAAACTTAAGAATGCAAATACACTAAATTCCAGAAAAGGCTAAACACACTTTAGGATAAAAGAGACCAATGGCTCATGGAGAAGTATGACGAGGAAAAATCCATCTTGAATGAGTTTAAGAGAAATCACAAAAAATCTTCACAAACTTGCTGTGGCTGAGTGTGGGCCAGCGTGACAGTTTGAAATTATGAGGCACCTCAGCCACAGAATAAGTATGCACCACCCACCAGCTCTTTCTCATGGGTCTGCACTGAGTGGGCAATCCTGCAACTGGATGCAGAAAGATTGCTGAGAGATCTTACTGGGGTACATGACTGCTTTCCCAAGTGCAAGGTGAGGATCCCCAATAGGCAGAGGCAGGAATGAACTGAGAGAACATGGTCTAGGCAATCCAGGCCTTCAACAACGGAAAGGCCAAGGGTAAAGCAAGAGAATTGAGAGAAGTTATAGTTGGATTCTTTATAGTCATCACCGAATAACTGATACAATAAGCACAGAAAAAATGAAACATACAAGACTTGAAAAACACGATCATGCCACTAAATCTAACAGGTGTTTATAGAGCACCTCGCCTCAAAACTTCACAGTATCCACTTTTGTTTCAATTGCGTATGGGATAGTCACCACACTAGACCAAAATATTCTGGATCATGTAAGAAACATGCTCACCTGTCCAAGCCCAAAGAATGGACTGAACCACAAGGTACAGCAAATAGCGAGGCTTTACTTTAATGGTGGTCTTGCAAGTTTGAGTGCCCGGTGGTCAGGGACCCACATAGTGGGTGCAACCAGTGTTTTATCCCCTAAAGCGCAATATCCCTCCCCTGCTTCCTCATTGTCTGAGTACTATGGGGTGCACAATCTTCCTAAATGTCACCAGTTTTACTGCCTCCTATTGGATTATTAAAGAAAGAAACCTTTAATATACCTTTAGTTGTCCCCATCTCCCTTTGTTCTCCTGTAACAGGAAGTCCCCTTAGATTGAGTACCTTTTGGCAAGTAGACAGTTTATCTCTGTTGGTCAGGTTGGGCTCTTCCTTCTCACCATCTGTTTGTCAAGAAGCTATAGAATTTTACTCTCTATTGTTAACTACTGGTAGGTTTTTATTCAGTTCTCCCCTCCAGCTACCTTTCTTACAATCCCAGTCGTTAACATTTAAAGCTAAATACTATATTCTGAAAATGGACCACTGGACTTTCTATTTCTCACAGGTCATGAAGCACATTTGAGTCAATATTAAAGAAAGGAATTATGCAGCATATATTCTCCAACCAAAAGGGTTTAAAATTAGAAATTAATAACTTTAATGTATTCAGAAAATTCCCAAATATTTGCCACTTAAAATAACCCATTAGTCAAACAAGAAATCAGAAAGGAAATTATAAAGTATTTCAGACTGAGCAATGATGAAAATACAACATATCTGTAATGTGGAGGTTAGAGCTAAAGTGGTTAGAGAGAGTTAAATAGCTTCAAATGATTGCATTAGAAAAGAAGAAAGGCCTGAAATCAATTATCCTGGCTTCCACTCCAAGAAGCTAGAAAAAAAGCTAATTATATCAAAAATAATAAAAGAAAAAAATTAAATGTTGCAAACAAAATAGGAAAGTGACAGAAAAAAACTGATAAATCAGAACTTTGAAAGCAATTATAAAATTGGTTAAAATCTTGCAAGATGGGTTAAGATAAAGAGAGAAAAGATGAATTTCCGACAAGAGGAATAAAAGGGAGGACATAATTATAGGTTTATAAACACTAAAAGGATAAGAAAGAAATACTATGAAAAATGTTGACAATAAGTTCTTTAGCACATATTAAGTGAACAAATTCTTGAAGAGCAAAACTTACCACAGTTAACAAAAGAAGTAGAAAAAATAAAACTCAATATTTATTAAAAATTAAAATTGATAATAAAAAACTTTATGAAAAGAAATTTCAGCCCAGATAACTTCATAATAATTCAAAGAAACTTTAATAGAGATAATGCAAATCCTACCAAATTTTTCAGAATAAAAAGTGGAAAAGGACTATTTGTAACACATTTTATGATACTGAAAAAAATACTGACATTCTGACAAAAATATTTAAATACGTGACAAAAATGGTAAATTTCAGAAAAACAGTGACAGATCGATACCTCTCATGAAAATGAACATAAAATCCTTAATAAAACATTAGTAAATCTTCCCCAGAAATATATTTTAAAAGGTAGTTAATCATGACCAAGTGCAATTTATCTCAGGAATGCAAGATTATTTTAACATTTGAAACTCAAGCAACATAATTCATCACATCAACAGAATGAAGAATTTTTCTCAGTAAATGCAGAAAAGCATTTGATTAAATTTACAACCACTTCATGATAATAACTCAGGAAGCTGGGAACAGAAGAGAAATTCCTTGTTCTGATAAAGGACATTTACAAAGTAAAAACAAAACCAAAATATCACCATAGCAAACAATAGTGAACTACAGGGTGCTTTTCTGCTAACAGCAGGAAGAAGGCAAAAGTGTCTGTTATCCTAATTTGTATTTAACATTGTGCTAGAAGTCCAAACTAACCAAAAACAAGAGGAGGAAGAAAAAGGAAAATAAAGATAGTTTAGAAAAGAAAAAATGATTAACTATCATTATTTACAGATAATGATTGTGCATGTAACAAACATTTTTTCTAAAAAAAAAACTATTAGATGTGAAAACTAAATTTAGTAAATTCACAGAAAGCAATGTCAACATATAAAAACCAAATGCATTTCTAATACTAGCAATGAGAATTGGCAAATAAAATTTATAGTAAGTAATACCATCAGTGATTTCATGAAAAATATCTTTAAAAAATAACAAATAATATGCAAATCTTATGCACTGGAGACTACAAACATTCTTCATATAGTTGTTGCTCTTGGAATTACAGAAAGGATCTTTAACTTGAAAGTTAATATTATACCACTTTAGCATTAATACAAGAGCCTTGCCATTGTATCGCTCTGTTGAGTTTTGTTCTTTGCAGTATTATTGTTTTAGAAGTTTTGACTTTTAGAAAAATTAAGAGAAGAAAAAGTAGATAGTGTTTCATATGTACCTATGTATTAATTACTTCTTGGGTTCTTCACTGCTTCATATTAATCTGAATTTGCACATGGTGTTAATTCTCTGCAGCTCAGGGCAATGTCTTAACTTTCTAGGGTGAAGAGATCTGGATACAAATTCTCTGCATTTGTTGCTCTGAAAATATTTTTATGACCTTATTTTGAAGAATAGTTTTTTCTGGTTCTATAATTGTGTGCACACATGCATTTCCCAGCACTTTACAGAAAATATTTTACTACTGTCAATAAAATATACTAGAAAATAATTTTTTTTTTAAAAGGTGAGGCTTTGGGAGGTAGAGAGGGAGGAAAGAAGAAAAGGAAGGAAGGAAGGAAGTTAGTTTGAGAAAGTTCCTGCCCAGGTTCCCACTCACTCCACTGTGTAAACATGGTACAAGTGTATGGGAATCCTCAGTCCTGATTGGTGGATTGCAGACCATAATCCCTTGATCAGGTTGAGGTGGTTAATTGTGACTTCCCAGGGGCTCTTTTCTTGGTGGTTGAAACATGCCTAGACAAGGGCCACTCAGTTAATCCATGGTTCAGTGAACTGTGCAATAACTTATGACCCCATCAGCAAATGGCCACCAGGCTCTATCCTGAATTTAGACCCAGTTACCATTTGGGACTCTTCTGGAAGATTCAGTGTTTCCTAAAGTTTGTGCTCATTTTCCAGCCTCCATTGTTTCTTCTAACATGTCAGCTGGCATTCAAATATTCTTCCCCTATATTAATATATCTATTCCTCTGGCTTTTCCACAGATTCATGTCTCTCTGTCTCTCCCTCCATCTCCATCTCCATCTCTCCTCCCTCCCTCCCTCTCTCTCTCTCTCTCTCTCTCTCTCTCTCTCTCTCTCTCTCTCTCTCTCACTCTCACTCTCACTCTCTCTCTTGTTTTTCCACATCTTGACACTGATGTGCATGGCTGTGGTTGATTTATCCTGTTCCTGAAGGGTTAGGGTTAGGGTTAGGGCAATCTAGTGAAAGCCCAGGATGCTCAATAAGGTCTCCTCCTCCTAGCTCTTTGAAACACCTATGACTGACCATTTTGCATCCTTGGAAATCTTTCTTCAACCTACAGATCTCCAGGGCTTTTGTCTACCAGATGGAGTCTTTGCATATTAAAAATGTAGTATTTGTTCAAAACTTTAAGAAGACGGATAAATATTCCCAAAGTTCTTTCTCCACGCTCCCCTTTTCTCCAGTACCCCTGCTTTTTCTAGCTTCCTCGGCATTTCAGAACCTCTGATTTGGTCATTTCCATTCCTCTAAGCCAATGGAGTTTTCTTTAGTCTCTGCCTCCCTGCATGGCAGAACACTGTGTCCCCTGGCAAAATGCAGGGCAGTCACAGGGCTTGCCTCTTGTGCTTTCGCCCATCTTTGGGAGCACATTGCTGCTATGCCTCTTCCATAATCTTTACCTCATAATTTTTTTTCTATTTTTTAATATTTATTTACAGCAGGAAGGTACCAATTACTCCATTGTGGTAGAAGTACTTCACAAATTTTTGTTTTTCAAGTGTTCAAATATCCAGAAATTGTGAAAAGGCTAATATTTTAATAGCATTAATAGCATTTTGCCATTTTTAAATGAAAAATGATTTTTGACTCAGACATTTTTAAGCAAGTTGCAGATTTTATGATATTTTATCCATAAGAACTTCATACGTGCCTTTGAATAAAGACTTTCTCCAGCATAGCCAGATTACCATTATTATACCTAAAATTAATATTAATCACACATAACATCAAATATTCATTCTATATGTGAATTTAGCTTATTTTTTGTTTTGTTTGCTTATTTATTAACTAAAGACCCAGAATCTGATCAGCGTTCACATGAAATATTTGTGCCTTATGTTTCTCTGCCATCTTTTGATTTAAAATAGTAATCCTGGGTTTTGTTTGTTTGTGTAATTGTTTGTCTTTTCCCCCAAATAAAAATTTTTAAAATTTATTTTATTTATTTTCATTAGGTATATATGACAGCAAAATGCATTTTAATTCATTGAACATGATTGCACATAACTTTTCATTTTTCTGGTTGTACATGATGTAGCATCACACCCTATGTTCAGTCTTACATATACCTAGGGTAATGATGTCCATCTTATTCCACCATGTTTGTTTTCTTTATAAAGAGTTCAGGCACAGGGAGCAGTGGTACATATCTAATCCCAGCAGCTCAGGAGGCTGAGACAGGAGGATCACAAGTTCAAAGCCAGCCTCAGTAAAAGCAAGGCACTAAAGCAATTCAGTGAGACCCTGCCTCTAAATAAAATACAAAATAGAGCTGAAGATGTGGCTCAGTGGTTGAGGATTGCCGATTTTAATCCCCAGTACCAAACAAAAATAAAAAGAGTTCAG
Source organism: Marmota monax (assembly GCF_021218885.2). NCBI lineage: Eukaryota > Metazoa > Chordata > Mammalia > Rodentia > Sciuridae > Marmota > Marmota monax. The sequence goes on from NW_026692881.1 coordinate 4,783,157, forward strand.
GCTACTTGTTGTCTTACTGAATTTTCCACATACTGAATTTTTCTGATTGTGTAGTAATAGTGTTGCTTAATGTGTTCCTTTATTTCTATACTTCAGTTAAACTTAGCCTTAGAAGTAGAAGTTTGATTATATTAAGTTTAAATTTTGTCAATGATATTTTATATATGATATAATAACTTTCAGATATTATCTTATCAAGAGACATATATTATGATATCCTACTATAAATGATGCTAGTTTTGACTACTTAGTTAATGTGGCCATCTTGCCATTAAAAAAAAAAATTCTTCTCTTTTAAATGGTAAGTGAGCAGTAATACTTGTCATTGGGTGTGTGAATTTTTTTCTCTAAAATGTTTTCACACCATTTCTACTATTTGTTGGAATAACTTTTTTATTAGAAATTGCAAATTGATTAGCTGTCATTTTTGTAAATAAGTATTTTCCTTTATCCCCATCCTTAGAAAAATTAAGAACTAACAAATAAAAATTCAGAAATTATCATCGAAAATCACACCTGCAAATCAGCTGTTCCTTTGTTTTTTGGTACTAGGGATTGAACTCAGAGGCACTCAACCACTGAGCCCCATTCCTAGCCCTATTTTGTATTTTATTAGAGAAAGAGTCTCACTGAGTTGCTTAGCACCATGCCATTGCTAACGTTGGCTTTGAACTCATGTTCCTCCTGTCTGAGCCTCCAGAGCTGCTGGGATTACAGGCATGCGCCACCACGCTGGCTCATCTGTTCCTTTTGAGGTATCCTCCACAGAGTTGTAGTGCTGGGTATCAAGGTCAGCCTGGCTGGGAATTCCTTCAACAAAAGCAAGGCAGCTCAAGACCTTCATGAAGTTCCAGAGTCATTACCCAGAGCTCTCGTATGGGCCTCTTAGTTCCCATGGAATGGGTTCTGAAAAGGGCCTTTTCTTGCTAATTTCACTAGAAATGGCTATTTTCCTAATGGCGATGTGTGAATTTCTGGATTGTAGTAGATACTAAGATGTGTGTATCCCCACCTGATTAAATGCTTATCATCTAGCTTCAGTCAAAACAAAATCCTTACACAAGGACATCTCTTTACCCAAGGGCATCTTCTCTTTTCTGGGCCAACAATCCTCCTTCAAACCAAGAAGGAATAATGCCCAAGAAATATTTATGAACATGACTACAGAAGATCCTATTCTATCTTATCTTCTCCTTATTTGCTGGGAATGGTCAATTCTCTCCTTATTCAGAAATTTAGAGGAGTTGTTATTTTCCTTCTTAGAAAGTAGAACAAAATCTAGGTCATAATGGTCAGCTCTTCTGAGACTCATGCTGCATTCTGTAGCTTAGATGTTTCAGAGCAAAGTACACCATCCCAGGTCTTTCCATGAAAGGGACTCACTGAGACAAGAGCTAAACCAATCCGAGATTTCTCATAACCCCACGGGCAAGGAAATTCTTTCAGCTATATCAAACTCTTTGCCCTTACTAGCTGATTTTCAAGTGGAACTCCACTAGTTTTCAGGTATATAACTTGGGACAAGTGGCCTACTCTCTCTATAATTCATTTTTTTGTTGTTTCAAAAGCAATAAAAATCATTTCACATGAGTATTTGCACTGTAGTGCAAATGGGTTTAGAAAGAAAGCACCATGATTTTAGTTCCTTTCCCCTTTTCCTCCAAGGTTTGTCACACAAACTTGGCCTTACACATGAGAGAAGAATCCCTCTCCCTACTTCATATTAAAGGACACCAAGATTGAGAGAGAATTGATTACCATGAGAAGCACTGAGCTGCCTGTCATCTCCCCTGACCCTTGTCATGAACTCCTATGGAGACTGCATTGATGACTCATTCCCAGCTCATTCCATACTGAGGGATTCCTATAATTAGGGCTTCCAGATCTAAAGCCAGGATAGTCCTGGGTAAATAGAAATGGCTTATCACCCTAAATTTCTACTCCTGGACTTACCTATCATTCATTTTTAAATTCATTTTTTCCTGAAGGGACAATACTATTCATTTTACCAGTATCCCACAAAATCTTTCTTTTGTCCAAAGAGAAACTCTGTGACCCTCACAATTCATCCCAGTACTGCCATGGTGACTTCTGTCCTCGTCTGTTTTTTCATTTCATTTCAGGTTGTTACCCCACCATGTGGCAATCCATATGAAATTTGAGACTGATAAATCTTACTCTTCATTATTCTTTAGGGCTTTTTCTCCAGCTTTATTAAGATACATGTGATGTATGAACGAGTAAAGAGAATGTGTTGAGTATGTGTATGTATGTACATGTGTGTGTATGCACACACTCCTTATTTGCTTGGAATGGGACACACACACACACATACACGCACACACACACACACAATGGAATACTAGTCAAACTTTTAAAAAAGTCTTGTCATTTGTGACAATATGGATAAAACTGAAAGACATTTTGTTAAGTGAAATAAACCAGGCATAGAAAGACCAATATTATATGATCTCACTTATACAGACCATCTGAAAAATTTGCCTTGAGGCTTCTTGTGGCCTTTATGTAGTTTCTTTCCATCTAAGTGTCTCAGACCAAGGGGAAACCATCAGCCCTAGTGATATGCATCATCATCTTCTCAATAGGGGGCCCCTAAATGCCCAGTGTTTTCTATGGCAGACCAGGTTCTCATCTTAATTCTGAATGTTCCACACACAGCTGGTCTCTCAAGGTATAAATAAATATATAATATTTTATGTAATTTATTCAAATTTCCCAACTATCCCCTGGATAAAAGATCCTGGAAGAATACATACATACAAACACACAAACACAAACACACACACACACAAAACAGGAAAAACTACACTAGCAGATCAAGAGTATGTGAACCCTAATAGCTGGGTTCATATAACTTTGTGTGATTATAAACATGGCATTTATTTGTAGGGGTCTAGTTCTCTTTGCCACAAGAGGGAGTAATGATTAAATGATTTGCTATCAGTGACAACTTAGAATACCACCTGCTATATAGTAGGTGATTATTAATGGCTGCCTTCCTTTCTTCTCTGAAGCTAGGAACCATAACTTTTAATCCTCAGCACCTTCTGGATGAACTTGGTATCCAGACTCATGGACTTTAATAGGTTACCAGCAGGCCCATAGGGGCCTTATAGGCGTGAACATGGTCGGGGGCGTATAGGGACAGCATGGGTACCATCATGCAGGGGCTAGAATCTGTCTATTCCCCATGCAGGACATGTGGTATCCAGATGCTCCTGGGATGCACGTGGAGTCCTCCTAAGTTCATCTGGATCCTCACTGACTACACGGTGCTGAAGGCACATATGAGCACTAATTGAATAAAGCTTTCTCAGAATCAATATGGCTTGACTCCAAGTAAGCTGACTATTTAAATAAGCAAGAGGGAATGCTACTGACTGGCCTCTGTTGTTTGTCTCCTAAGATATTTGGCTGACTCATGACCAATTTATGTGCAGAAACCAAACAATTAAAAAGGTCTCATTATTAAAACCTGGGCATTCTTTTATTTAAATGATGCACTGTGATATATAGGGATTCACTATTAACAAACAAAGCTGAACCTGGGTGCACAAGTACTTCCAGTCAAAGAATTGTCCCAACTGGATTGAACCTTGGGCTGTCTTTACTAGGAGCCATTTATAGGGCAGCATAGGTCAACATCTCCTGCCTGCAGCCTTGGCAGCCAAATCAGTAATGAAGACAAAGCCAGGATATTGTTATACACCAAAGCCATCTTGTGAATTCCCTATTCATACTTTGGTCTTGGTTCCAGATTTTCTCTACTCCAGTAACTTGCACCTCTGCACATTTTCAGCCATTTGCAGCTATAGCCACACCCTAAGATCATATCATGATCGTCATAAAAATGAGAGTATAAATATCCACCTACTCCTAAAGAATTTAACATATTCCAGACTGTGCTAAGTGCTTCACATACATTATCCCATTTAATTCTCACTACAAGCTTTTGACATAGGAGCTATTATTATCTCTACTTTACAGATTAAGTAATTGAGTTCCAAGTTCACACAGCTCATAACTAAAAGAGAAAAGACTGATACACAGGTGTGCCTAACATCAAAGTACATTTTTTTATCAGTTCCACATTTTTGGGTTCTTTTTCATAAAATCTAGTTTAACCTTTCAATGTCTGACGAGAGTTTCTCCCTTCATCCGTCCCAGTAAAACTACCCAAATATATGCCTCATGGAGAACTCCAGGCTCATAGTTCTGCTTTATACAGGTCATTGGCCTCTACCCAGCTTCTCTTCCTCCTTGTCAACCAAGTTACTGTTGTCAATCATTTTAACTCCCTCAACAACCCAGATCGCTGTTCCCTGTTCCTTTTCTGTATAGGCTCTGATGATGTCCAGACCTGGACTACTACTACTACCTGTTTTCCCCTTTGCTGCCCTGAGAATGCGGAGGTTGCTGCATAAAATCCACTACACATGTTTGAATTCAGCCTTTGTGGACTCTTTGGTCTCACTCCAAGTCCTTTATCCTGCACTGGTGTTCTTTTTCCCACTCCCCACAGTGATGACTTTTGTTCTTTGCCCCGCCCCCCACCACCAAGTCTCTGCCCTCATTCTCATGCTCTGAGCTGATAAAGAAATGATCTATGTCAAATGGAGATCATTATGCACAAACTCTTTCAACTTTCCTCCTATACCTTCTCTCATTCTACCCCCAGCTATTGCCCAGATTCAAATATCCCCAGCTTCAGCAGGACCACACTTGGTCAAAAAGACCCATACCCTGTCTTGCTACAAAATATCCCCTGTATCCTCAGGTTTACCATCAATCATTCCATTCTCTCCTGAGTCCCTGACACTCTCTTGTGGCCCCTCAGAAAAAACTAAACTCACAGTTCCCTCTTAACTCCTATTTGAATTTCTATGCTTCTCATACCCTTCTTATAAAAATCCTCCTCCTCTGACTTCTGTGAGGACACACTCTTAATTTTTAGATGGGCGCTCAGGATCTTCTCTTGGACATACTTTTATTCTCATTCTACTCACTTCCCCTCCTCCACTAAGAGCTTTTAGCCACATTCACGAATTCAAATACTACCTATATCAGTCTGCTTTCAGTTGCCCTCACAAAATACCTGAATTTGGGTACTTTACAAATAAAAGATTTTTATGTAGCTCATAATTGGTGAGGTAACAAGTCTGAGATCATTCAGCCCCATTGGTTTGGCCTTTGTGGAAACACCCTGACTGCATTCGAACATAGAAATATTCTACATAGTAGAAATGGCTGTGAGCAGAAGGGATCAGTGTATGGGGGGGGCACTTTATAAAGATCCACTCTCATAAGGACTAACTCAGTTCAGGAGCCTAGCATTAATCCCTTCTGAGGGCAGTGCCCTCATGAATTACCTTCCTCTAGGCTTCACCTATTAAAGGTTCCACCACCTCTCAGCATTGCCAAACTGAGCCCAAGCACATGCAACACTGCGAAACATCAGTGATCGAACCACAGCACCTTCTGACACTAATGACTCAGAAATCAACTCTCTAAACCCTGGTCTCAACTGAAAACCAGAGACCTGCAGTTACATAGCAAAAATTATATGTCAAAAAATTAACCCCACCTTTTCCTTTTAAACCTATTTTTTTTTGGTAATCTTTGTTTTAGTTAATGATCAAATAATATTGATCAAATCACCTGAAGTAAAAATTAAAGAACCACATTTTACTACTTCTTTTGAATTACTCCCATACATAGGTCCAGTTGATAAGAAGTCCCACTGATTTAATCTCATTTATTCATTTCCAAATATTTGTTTGAAATCCCCTCCATGTGAAGTAAGCAATCCCAGCGCCACAATGCACAACTCCAGGAACAGCATGCATCATGCACAAGGTGACTCCGTGAATCACAGTCATGGTGCAATACAATAAGAATATGCAATATATGGTATTCCTTGCCCTTGAGTCTCTTAAAATCTAATGGAGGCACATGGACATAAATAAGCATCAAAAAATGGAAAAATTGCAAAGGGAACATCAGAAAATGAATGAGTCAAGAACTGAAGGGTAAAAGAAACACAAAGAGTTGAATAGAAGATGAATTAGCTCATGCAGAAGGTGCTGTAGGCAAATGCCTTGGGACAGGAGCATCAGAATTATCACTAAAATATAATTATCACTAAAGGCTAATGGGTCTGAAGTATAAATTGGTATGAAATTGTGCAAAAAGTCTGAAAACTAAGGGAAAGCAGGTCATGCAAAGCCTAGATATAATGGAGCTGTGTCTCTGTTCTGAGAGCATAAGAAAGGCAATTAAAGACAGTTACAGATACTAAATAGGAGAGAGGAAAGGGAGAGGGAAAGAGAAATGAGAGAAAGAGAATCAAATCTGAATTTTGAACAACTTATTCCAACTACAGTGTGGCGATCATCTTGTTTAGGAGAAAATGTAGAGGCAGGGCAACATGTAGGCTGCTGTGACAGTGTCTATGGCAGGAGAGGAGTGACAACCTCTTGAGCCAGTGTGAACCGAGCAAGTCTAGAGTTAAGTAGACAGGTTGTCGTGTTATTTAGGAAGTAAAAGCAACAGGACACAGAGATGTGCATAAGGGAGATAAAAGAGAAGAGGACATCACATCAGATTCCTACAGAGGTCTGTGGCTTTTACAATTGGGTGAATGACAGTGCCATTCGCTGACTCATAGATGATTATATGATAAAGAAGAGCAGTTAGGGAGATCTTGATTTTAATTCTGGACATTTGGTTTGCAGGGACTTTCCACCTTCCAAGAGGAGATATGAATTCCAAGTCTGCAACTCAGAGGAGAGATGAGGCTGCATATAAATGTGTGTGCTGTCTGCATATAGATGATAACTGAAGCCATGGTATAGATGAGCATGTTGAGGGGAAAAAACTTAAGTAAATTAAGAAGAGAGCCTGGGACCAGTTTCTGATAACTCCAACATTCACTGGTTGAGTAAAAAAGAATGAGTTCAGAAAATGAAGAAGTAGAAGAAATAGAAGAAAGGATTGTCTCATGGAAACCCAAGAGAGTGATTTAAGAAGCAGGAGTGATCATCAGAGCCAATGGGGGCTCCTGAGATTTCAAGTAAGAGGATTTATGGCAACACATCTATTCAGAGAAGCTACTTGAAAACAGGATGATGGAAACCAAAGCCACATTTGAGTGGTTGAAGGATAGATGGAATGTGAGAAGTAAGAACATTTGCTTTTAAGAAGTGCAATGAAAAGAGGAGGGAAGACCGAGCAATAGCCGGAGGGAATGTGGGACTGGGATTTGACTTTCATTTAATGGAAAGGGCTTGAACACAATTAAAAACTAATAGAAAAATCTAGTTAGCAGGAAGAATCTATGTATAAGGCAAAGGAAAGATCATCAATATGAGTTTGAATGCTCCTGGGCAAGCAGAAATAGATTGAAATCTCATGTTCAGGATGAGGTGTGGCCTTGGCCCCAGGAGAGAAGTCTTCTAGTATAACAGGAGATGAGAGAGAGAGATTGAGGCAGATTGAGATCATTAATAGATTTGTAATTGGAAAAAAATTAATTTCTTATTTAATAGTTTCTATTTTCTTTCTCTTTTTTTTTTTGTAAAGTGAACATGTAGTAAAATAAATTAAAGCAAGATCTTCTGCTTTCCAAAAGATGAAACTTATGTACTTTCCCCTATTCCTCTTTCTGACTAAAATGAAAAACCATGGACAGTATATAAAGCAAATAAAAGAGACTCTGAAAGATGGGAAAACTGGCTGGGGCTTTAGAAGGTGAGGAATAATAGGACTATGAGTTCCCACATGTTTCTTTTTGCCTAATATGCCCCAAACTTGGAGTTGAAGAAAGCAGGCCACTGGAAATATCAATGTGCACAAGCAAAATGACCTCTACAAAAACACTTCACTCTACTCAGAATATCGGGGAACAGCCTTGCAAGGCAGAATACTTTAGATAGTAACTGTTCTCCTATAGCAAGATATCACAGGAAAGGCTGTGGCCCACTCACACCCTCACCAACAAAAGCCAAGTAGGAAACTTATCTATCTGCCCTTGTTCAGCTGTGATGAAGCATCTCTTCTCAACTGAGGTTCTAACAGAGGAAGGTAAGTGGGGAAGGCAGAAGATAAAAGCTCTTTAACTACTGATGCATTATCAGAGGTCTGTTGCAAATTCTGAGCTTTTATGACTGTCCCACAGTGGTAGAGACACACCCATTATGGTGTCCATGAAGGCCAAATGGGGAGAGAAACTTCAACTCCCACCCAAAGTAACAAAGAGTAGCCCAATTTTCAGTGGCAAAGGTCAAGCTGTGAGTCTGAACTTCCACCACCAAACCACAGTTATCAGGGAATATCTACACATTTTTCAATCAGAGCAGCATGAGGGAGAAAAGGCCAGTTGAAACAGGTTTACATGAGATCCAGATCCTGGTGAGTGAAGACACACATCATCGTCAAACTTCCGAAATTTCAGATTTAAATGGAAGAAAGTAACTCATCATACCAAGAACCAAGAAGATCTTGAACTATATGAATAAGGCAGACAATAGATGCCAACACTGAAATGTCAGAGATGTTAGAATTTTCTGACAAAGATTTTAAAGGAGTTATCATTAAAAAAAAAAAGTCAGTGGGCAATTAAGAATATGCTTGAAATAAGAGAAAATAAGAAATGGGGAGGTGGGCAATTAAGAATATGCTTGAAATAAGAGAAAATAAGAAATGGGGAGGAAGGAAGGAAGGAAGAAAACTCTCAACAGAAGAAATAGTCTCAGCAAGAAAATAAAGAATATAAATTACAAACAAATGGAAATTTTGAAATTGAAAACTACAAAGATATAATATAAAATGAACAACGTATGGGCTCCCCAGCAGATTGAAGGGGCACAGGAAAGAAAAAGTGAACCTAAAGACAGAACAATACAAATTTGACATTCTGGACAAAAGAGGAAATGGGCTTAAAAACTGAACACAGCCTCAGGCATCAGTGGATAATATTAAACAGATCTAGCATTCATGCCACTTGAGTCCCATAAATTAAGAGACAGACAGGACTGAATGTCCTCAAAAAAAAATAATAGCTGAAAACTTTCAAAATTTCACAAAGAAGATTAATCTACAGATTTAAGAAGCTGAGAGGAACCCAAAATAGGATAAACCCAAAGAAATCCACATGGAGACACACACCGCAGTTAAACTTCTGAAAACTAAAATCAGAAAATATTTCAAAAACAGTGAGAGACAGTTTGAATAACAGAAAATTTCTTATCAGAAATGATGAAGTCTAGAAGAAAGTGACAGGATTTCTCAAGTACTGGAGTAAAAGTGTCTTCCTTGAATTCTATGTCAAAGGAAAATATCCTTAAACAAATTAGGGGAAATCAAGGCAATCTCGGAAAAAAAAACTAAGAGAATTTGTTGCCCGCATGCCTGCACTAAAAGAATGTCTAAAGAAAGTTCTTGAAACAGAAACAAATGATAAAAGAAGGAATCTTGGGAATAAAATTATGGTATTTGCAGGTAAATGGATGAAGTTGGAGAATATAATGCTAAGTGAAGTTAGCCAATCCCAAAAAACCGATGCCGATACAAGGAGGCTGATTCATAGTGGGATTGGGAGGGGGAGCTTGGGAGGAATAGACCAACTCTAGATAGGGCAGATGGGTAGGAGGGGAAGGGAGGGGGCACCAGAGTAGAAGAGATGGTGGAATGAGATGGACATCATTACCCTAAGTACATGTATGAAGACACGAATGATGTGAATATACTTTGTATACAACCAGAGATATGAAAAATTGTGTTCTATATATGTAATATGAATCATAATGCATTCTGCTGTTATATATAACAAATTATAATTTTAAAAATAATAAAATAAAATAAAAAGGAGGAATCTTGGAATATCAAGAAGAAAATGACTAGTTAAAAAATACATAGCTAAATATAATCGTCTTTCCTTTTCCTCTTGAATTTATTAACTTATGTTTAATAGCTGAAGAAAAAGATTAAACACAATATAATATGGTTCTAATGTATGTGTCGGGAAATTGTAAGGTAATTCTACCACAGAAGGTGAGGTAAAAGGATATAAAAGAGTGTAAGCTTACATTTCATTCCAAGCGGTAAAAGGAAAACTGGTAAAAAGAGAGGCAAGTTATGCCTGCGTCATGTGACATCTAGAGCAAACATCAGGAAAACAATGCAAAGAAATATACTCAAAAGGACTACAAAAAATAAAAAGGGGATTTGAAAAAAGATTTTTATAACCTATAGGAAAGAAGAAAAAAGGGAACCAAGAAATGAAAAAATAAAAATGAAGGAAAAATGTCAGACTTAGATTCTAGAAAACTAACAATTATAATAAAGGATAGTTATTTACCGAGGACATTTGAAAATTACCCTAATACATGTTTTTTATTTAAAAATTAAAATAATGATATAGGCAGGTTGGAAGTAAAAGGATAGAAAACATTCCATGCAAACATTAATAAAAAGAAAGCAGGAATGGCTTTATCAACAGCGGATAAAGTATACTTTAGAGGAAAGAAAATTGTTACCAGACATAAAGAAAGACATTACATAATTTTAAAAGGATAGATCCACCAAGCTAATGAAGCAATCCTAGATATGTGTATGTGCACCCAGAATGTGGAGAAACTGAACAACTCTACGTTGCTGGTGGAAATGTAAAATGGTACAAACACTCAAGAAAACGGTTTGACAGTTTCTTAAAACATCCACATGAAACTATCTTAGAAAATCCTACCTACCAAGTAGTCATACTCCTGAGCTTTTGTTCCAGAAAAATTAATCCTTCCAGTTATGGTTTGAATCTGGAATATTTCCCAAAGGCTCATGTATTGAAGGCTTGGTCTTCAAGGCAGGAAGATTTGGGGGTGTGGTTTTAGTTAAATGATTGGATCATGAGGGCTTTGATCATATCACTGGATTAACCCATTGATAGATGAATGGAATACTGGGTGTTGTTGCAAACCGTAGGCACTGGGACATGCTTGGAGAGATAGGTCACTGAGGGAGTGTCCTTAGGGACCATATCTTACCCTGGACCATTTTCGTTCTTCTCTTCCTCTCTCTCTCTCTCTCCCCCTCTCCCCCGTCTCTTCCCCACCCCATTCCCCACCCCCCCTCTCTCCTGATTGCCATGAGGCAAGCAGCTTTCTTCTTCACACCCTTCCACCGTGCTATTCTTCCTCACCTCGGGTCCAAAGCAGTGTACCACCAGTTCACCATGGACTGGAGGTTCATGGTCAATCTCTGAAACTTTCAATCTCTGAAACTGTGACTCAAAATAAATCTTTCCTCCTCTAAGTTGTTTATGTCCGGTATTTTTGGTCAAAGAAACGAAAAGCTGACTAACATACTTATGTTCACATAAAAACATATGTCTACAGCAGCATTATTTATTTTAATAGTCAAAAACTGGAAACAACCCAGATGTCCTTCAGTGAGTAAACTAGTAAAGTTATGGTGATAAATTCATAACCATGGAATGTTAACCAGCAGCAAAAGATTCAAACTATCAATACATGCAACAACCTGGAAGTGTCTCCCGAGACTTATGCTGAATGATAAAAGCCAATACCAAAAGTTACATACCATATACAATTCACATATATAACTTTCTCAAGAATACAAAATTGTGAAAATATAGAACAAATTAGTGGTTGCCAGAGGTTAAGGAGAGGCAGACAGGCACATAAGGGCACCATGAAGTCTTGAGGTGATGGAAATATTTTCTGTCCTAACTGTATCAATGGCAACAACCTGATGTTGGTATTGCATTATAATTTTGTAAAACATTACTTGGAGTACACTGAATAGAGGGCACAGGTATTCTATCAGTATTATTTTTTTTCCAAACTCAGTTTACCATTGCCTAAAATTTTAAAAATAATCTATTTAAGAAATGTTGAATGAGAGAAGGAGGGATGTTTATGCATTTAAAAAGTGTGAACAGTTTCTGAGGTTTGTGAAGATTAAATTGGTCCCAAATTCCTACTAAGATTTCCAGTCCTCTTTGAGATCAGTAATCATGACTTTATAAGGATAGCAGTCTTCTCTGCTTTAAAGTTTTCATTGCTTGTGTTTCACTTTCTTGGAATAGAAAAAGATGAAACAGGTGGTTGGGTTTATTCAGGATGCAGGTGTCCCCAAACAAGTGCAATAAGAAACCAAGGACAATCTTCTCAAATCTGTCTCTGTCCTTTCCATCCTCTCTGCTGCTGCCGCCTTGGCTCAAAATCAGGTTTTCATATCCCTCAACATCCCCAAGACAGACCTTCCCTGAGCTACTCTTTCATAAGCTTTATCATTTAACCATTAACCAATTACCTCTTGAATTTCTGGGCCAGAGGAAACAACGGTTCTTAGAAATATGCCTCTGTAGCAATTTTTGTTTGTTTGTTTTGCTGGGGATTGAATGCAAGGCCACTTAGCTATGCCCCTAACACCTCCATAGCTTCTTACCTATTAGTCTATTGTATCTGTTATAGCTCCCAGGGGAAAAAAATGAAACCAATAGGATATGTGTGTGTAGATAGATGAGAAACAGACACATAAATATTTATTTATTTAAAGGAATTGGCTCATGTGATTAGGGAGACTGCCAAGTACACTCTGCACATTAGTTGAGAGGCTGGAAGTCCAAGGTATATGTCAGAGATGCTACTGGAAAAAATATTGCAGCTCAAATCCAAAGGCAATCTAAAGAGAATTTCCTTCTTCCCAGGGCAACACAGTTTTTTGTGCGCTTAAGGTTTTCAACTGATTGGATGAGATCAACCTACATTATGGAGGTAAATCTGCTTTCCTCAAAAATCTATTGATTTAAGGGAATACTTTCACAGAGACACCTCCATTGTCACTGTGACAAACCTAGACCAAATATCTGAGTGTGGTTACTCTCGCCAAGTAGACACATAAAATTAACCATCACATCCATTATGATTAAAGTGACCCCATGATTTATCCTTCTAACTGAAGCTATCAATAACTGCTGGAACAGTAAGCATAAACCGGACACAAAACCACCCTCATTCTAGATTCACCATGGTGTGCTCTGATGTCTTGGCAGGAGTTACTATGAATCTCTGTATCCCTGGAAGAAGTTGCTGTCCTGCATATTGGAGCATTTGATAAGTATTGACCATCCCTAGTGACCCATCTTGGTTTCTATCCATGTCCATGATCAGCCCTCTTCTCACAGTTCATTCCAAGTATTCCCCACCCATCTGAGATATTCTAGACTCATTCAAGAGAGGATGAGTTCATTTTCTGTCAGGTTCTAACAACACATCTGAAATGCCTCTGAGAAGCATCACTCAAAAACAAGGAAAGAAGAAGCTATTATCCCCCAGGCTAATGAGCATCCATCATTGGGCTACTTGCCATTGTGCTTGGACCCCTGCTCTGCCTTATCTGAGAAACATATCATTCCTCACACTCTTAACTTGGGCCCCTGTGTCCTTCTGTGATTTTGCTGCTATGACTGCAGTTCCCCGTGTTCCAGATGTCCTCTTTCCCAACTTTGAGATTTTGGCCGGGGCCTCTCCACAGCTAAAAATTTCTGTCCCTTTGACCTACAGAGTCCCTGTGTAATCATGAAACCACTGAGACACAATCAGTACCTTGACTGTTCATTCTATTCTGATCAAATTGCCTCTTCCTGGGGGCTGGGAATGTAGTTCAATGGTAGAACACTTGCCTCGCATGTACAAGACCCTATGTTCAATGCCCAGCACCAAAACAAATACAAAAATGCCTCTGCAAATTGCCTTTTCCAGAAACCAGAAACTCTGGACCATCCAAAAGTATCTCACTAAAACCCTGCCTAAAATTTTAATTCCTCAGAGACTAGATCTAACCTTGAAATTATCACTCTCTCTGAGTGTTATGCCTGGCTCTCAAGCCCCACAGGCAGGTTCCTGCTACTTCTGGCACACTATATTTTTATATTGTGAATTCCAGTCTCCTGGGTCACTGTGCTTTATCTGTCAGTGAATGAGGAACCTAAGACTGGCCTTTGCCTCCAAGCTTCCTGGGGCTTGTTCTTCTGCTGATAGAGTACCTATAAGTCATGCATTGGGGTCTCTTCACATTTCTCTGTGAGCTCAACACCAGTTGGGTTCAGTTATACCACCAGACCTTGGACTCTGTCACACTGCATTGTCTGTTCTTAGTAACAGCAAACATGACAATCCTTCTGGTCTAAGGTCAGCCTTTCCAGATTGTTCTGCTACAGGGAAGATGTTTAGTGTGATGGTTAAGAACAAAGATTTAGGGGTCGCACTGACCTGGCTTGCTATATGGGTTTAGACAAGTTATAGGAAATCTCCTAGCTTCTATGATCTGACTGAGATAATTAAATGATGAAATATGCAAAGAATTTAACACAGTGCCTATTACTGTCTCTCAACATTTATGAGCTGTGGGGTTGCAAATCTGTTTCTAGTGTTCTGCCACATGTCCCCTCTGGGTGTAGCATGTTGGTTAATGTTTTACAAGCAGTTTTATGAAGAATGCAAAGCTCCAATTAGTAGTGTTTGCCTATTTCTAGGGTGTAAATACTCCCATCATGGCCAGTTTCATATTATTAATGTCATATTACTCAAAACATAGTTGAGAAAAGAAACACACAATAGGCTCTTTTGAGCGGGCTCCAGCACACCACTGATATTGGAGCTCACTGGCCCATTCCTCTTTCCTGTTCCTGTTATAAGGAATTCCTTTCTAGCCCATGCATCCCCCCAAAACTGCTTCTCCATTACCATCTGTTAGAGAGCGGACTCCTTCATTCTCCTGGGAGTGACATTCAAAAAAGTGTGGGGCAGCTTCATATTTCTAAACAAAATATTACGGTCGATTCTGATCTGCAGAGAAAAATAAACTCCTCAATTGTGACCACGGGTCATCTCATAATTTTGATGGTTCAGGACTATGCTTCTGGGAGCTTTTCCAGAATTCTCTACATCACCCCGCCTCATCTCACAGTTGCTATGAACACCTGCCTGAAACTTTTACTTCCTCCAAGTAAATGGTCCCAGGACTTCCATTTTTGTCCATTAAGACCAATACTTCTAAGAATTTATTCAGAAAGCTGAATCAAATAAAAGAAACATCTGTTTTCAGGCATTAGGGATCCTCTGAAACAGACAAGATTTGAAGACCATGATTCTATGGGGAGCTGTGTGAGACTTTCCCCACCAGCATTTGCCACTTGGGTGTGTGGCAAGGAGCTGAGAAGCCAGTCCAAAAAAGGACCAGAACCAAAGAAAGACCAGTAGCCAAGCAGAGCTATTCATATATCACAGTTAGGGGGCAACAAACATCAGCGATTAGGCTAGTCAAGGAATCCAGGTCTTAAGGAACTAAAATCCCAAAGCACAGTGGAGTGTGGTGAAGTGGTGCCTATGGAGGCATACTATGTGTTCCTATGGAGGCATTACCTAATTTCAAAGTTGTATAGGAAAATTAACTAAGAAGCAGAAGAAAAATAAACTGAAAGGGTGAGTAGAATTTTGCTGTCTCACAATGGTGAGGAGACAAAAAAGGGAAATAAAACCAAGCCATAAAAAGGGCTGTTGGTAGATATAACAGGCTTTCATTTGACCTCTGGAGAACAGCAGTCTAGGAACAGGGATGGACCAAAAGTAGACAAGAATCTTGTAAAAAAAGAAATGCAGGCTCAAGTCAGTTTCATCCATAAATAATTGAGGTTGTTTATCTCATTCTAGTTGCCTGCTTTATAATAGAGTAAATTATTTCAGGGGAAAAGAGAATATCATTCTGTGCCTCCATCATTTTTCATACACAATGTCCAGCTTTCAAAATATTACTAGCTGTAGACACACATACACAACTGTTTGATTTTTTTTTTTTTTTTTTTTTTTAGTCCAGTGTATAAGGAGTTTGGAGGTCATGGCTCCATCTTAACAACAAGTAACATACAGTACAAAATGAAAAACCAACTCGTATTAGATCCATCAGAGAAATGAGGTCACAGGGCAAATCATGGTCCCCTGAAATTATAGAGGCAAGCCAGCAGACACAGAGAATCACAACTTACTGGAACAGTTGTCCCGTGCAGAAATCTCTGAGAACCGATACCAGGGTAGAACAAACCAAACTGTAACTGATCTAAAAGATAACAACCGCTTCAAATTAAAATAGCAACAATGTTTTCAATGATTATACATTTGCATAAATGAAATGGATGATAGCAATAATACAAAGACTAAGCAGAAATGTTGTTCTTAGTATTTCTACATATCTAGGAAGTAGTATACTTTATTTGGGAGAGGACTTGGGCTAACTATAAATATATATTGTGAACTCTAGGACAACCACTGAAAAAGGTTAAAAAGAAGTATAAATGATATACTAAGAAAGGATCTAAAACAAAATTACGTATGAAATGCTCAACTAAAAGCACAAAAGAAAGAAAAAGAGCATAAGTCAAAAATAAGAGCAGGGCTGAGGGTATCACTCAGTAGTAGAGCTCCTTGCCTATTATGCACACAAGTTCCTGGGTTCTATTCCCGGCACTGCAAGCAAACAAACCTAAAACAAGCAGATAAACTGTGCAATTAGACAAGCTAATACAGTAAGACAAGGAAAGGAAATAAAAGTTATACATGTTTGGAAAGAAAATATAAAACTGTCATTGTTCACAGATGGTGTGTTTGATATTTAGAAATTCCAAAAGAGAAGACAAGCCACAGATAAGGAGAAAATATTTGCAGCAGATCTATCTGATATACAATTGTTGAAAACAGGTAAACAACTGTTAAATTCAACAATAAGAAATTAACAACCCTGGGTTGGGGCTGTAGCTCAATGGCAGAGCACTTGCCTAGTATGTGTGAGGCACTGGGTTTAATCCTTAGCACCACATAAAAATAAACAAATAAATTAAAGGCATTCTGTCCATCTATAACTACAAAAAATTGTTTAAAAAGAAATGAATAACCCAATTTAAAATATATGAAAAAGACCTCAAAAGACATTTTATCAAAGAAAATATACAGATATATATCTGTGTGTGCGTATCTGTGTATATGTATCACACACACATACAGATAACTATATATGCAAATGAATGAATAAAAAGGTGCTCTACATTATAAGACTTTAGGGATTTCTATATTTAAACAACAATGAAATACCACTACATACCTTTTAAAATGTCCAAATCCAAAACACTGATACACCAAACTTGAAGTAATAAGAACTCTCATTCATTGATGAGAGTAGAAAGTGTATATGGCTACTTTGGAATACAATGTGTGGTAATTTCTGACAAAACACTACATAGTCTTGTCATACAATACAGCAATGCAATCCTTGGTATTTGCCCACATAAGTTGAAAACAAATATACCCAAAAGGAAAAATAAGTGCATGTGGATGTTTATAACAGCTTTATTCATGACTGTGAAAACTTAGAGGAACCAAGATGTTTTTCAGGAGGTGAATGGATAAACTGTGGCATATTCAGACAATGGAATATCATTTTGTGCTAAAGACAAACAAACTATCAAGCCGTGGAAAGACATGGAGGAATCTTAAAAATATATTGCTAAGTGAAAGAAGCTAATATGAAAAGGCTACATAGTTTCATAATTCTACCTACGCTCTAACTCTTTCTGGAAAAGGCAAAATGATGAAGTCTAAAATGATCATTGATTCCTAGGGATTAGGGAGAGATGAATAGTCAGAGCATAGAGGATTTTGAGGACAGTAAAACTACTTGTATTATACTATAATGGAGGATACACATTGCCATGATTTCAATACAGCATTGTGTCCTCTTTAACACCCAGCTTTTGAAACTTAATGGCCAATGTGGTGGTATTTAAAAGGTAGGATCTTTAAGAGGTGATCAGGTTACGAGGATTCCTCCACTCATGTATGGGATTAGGGCCTTACAAAAGAGGCTCCCACAATGTCCAGATCTCTAGCCCTTGCACAGTATTCCCCCTCTCTGGAGGATGCAGCAACAAGGCACCCTCTTGGAGGCAAAGAGCAGCCCTCACCAAACAATCCAACCTGTGAGCACCTTGATCTCAGACTTCCCAGACTCCAGAACTGAAGAAATAAGTAAATTTCTGTTACTGATAAATTACCCAGTCTCAACTATTTTGTTATAGCAGTACAAACACTGGACTGAAATGCATGGTATTACCCATTTTTCAAACCACAAAATATACAGTACCAAGAGTAACTCCTAACATAAACAGTGGATTCGGAGGATAATGATGCATCATTGTGTGTTCATCTGTTGTAACAAATGTACCACTCTGGTGCTGGATGTTGATGATTGTGGAGGCTGTGCATGTGTTGGGGAACTAGATACAGGGGAATTCTCTGTACTTTCCATTCACTTATTGTGCTCACATAAAAGTGCTCAAAAATATAGCTTATAGTTACTAACAGATTAGGGAGATTTTACACACACACACACACACACACACACACTGGACAAAGAAAGAAGAGATAATGAATTTGTAAAATGTTGACAGGCTAAAACAAGGTAAATAAAAAAGAAAAAGAAAATACAACAAGTCACCTGAGGAAATATGTATACCAAGAACCAAGATTTTAAAAGAAAATGTCTAAACACAAATAGAGGCACAAAGGAAAAAAGCTGAAATTTTACCAAAACTGACAACTGACAACTGGAGGATTCAAAATACCCAAGCATTAGAAATTTTTTAAAAAACTATACTTAAGCACATTATGGTAAAAGGACTAAGTTGATACATAAACCTATAGTTGAATTCACAACTTTTGTTCATCAAAAGATACCAGAAATGGAGAATTTTGAAAAGGCAAGCCATGGTGTGGAAGAAAAGAAATGTTTAACAAAAGTGATATTCTAATATGAATCCGTAACAGGTTCCCTTCATTAATCATCAGTAAATGCAAAGTAAAATCACCACTAGGTATACCACTGTTTAGTCAGCTTTTTTGCCACTGTGACTAAAAGACAGGACCAGCCCAATTTTAGAGGAGGAAAAGCTTTTTAAAATGCTTACGGTTTCAGAGGTCTCTCTATAGACAGCAGGCCCTATTTCTTAGGGCTCAAGTTAAGGCCGGACACCCTGGTGGAAGAGCGTGGTGAAGGGAAGCTGCTCACACCATGATAGGTAAGCAGAGAGAAAATCCACTGGCCGAATACAAATATATACCCAAAGCCACGCCTCCAATACCGGCCTCCTCCAGCCACACCCCACCTGCCTCCAGTTATCACTATTAATCCCATCAGAAAACAATTATCTGATTAGGTTAAGGTTCTCACAATCCGATTATTTTCCCCCTGAACCCTCTTGTAGTGTCTCACACATGAGCTTTTGGGAGACACCTCATATCCAAACCATAACAACCACATTCCCACTAAAAGTGCTGAAAATTATGTGGAACAGTGAGGATGTGGAACAACCACAGCTCTCAGACATTGCAAGTAAAATGCATAAATCAGCATAGCTATTCCTGAAAACTTGTTAGGAGTCTCTACATAATGCTGAACATATTCATATCAATGACTCAGAAATTCAAAAGAAAGATATACATAAAATCACATAAGTACAAAAAGTGTTCATTGGGACACTATTTGTAATAATCCACAATGAAAATAAATCAAAAGCCTACCAACAATAGAATGCATAAATTGTGGCATGTTCACACAATGAAATCCTCTATAGCAATGAAAATCAACTTCATTCAGAACTGTAGATAAATCTCTAAAATCAATGTTGAAAGAAAAAAAAACAGAAAAGTGCAACTGATTCTACCTATGTATATTTCAAAAGTAGATGAAATTAATCAATGATTTTAAAATGTATAGTAGTAGCGCCTTTGAAGTTCTGGAGGTTTCAACTAGGGAGGTATACAAGATGGGCTTTAGGAAGTCTCGTCATGTTTTATTCTGGTTTTAGCAAAGAGCTGTGCATAAACCCTGTTGAAATGAACTGAGATATATAGTGTATAGTGGTGATTTGTGTCACTTTCTGCATATATTTTATAATTTTTTAAAATATATTTTAAAACTGTGGTTTTGTAGTTAAATCCTTTGTGACCATATGTCCTATAGTAATAATGGTCATTATTGATTGAGTATTGATGGATGCCAGCCACTGATGCTAACAGCAGGTATTTTATTCCCAGTTTCCTTAGTTAATCCTCTGAGACAGAATTTTTGTCCTCATTGTATAGATTTTACAGATGTGGAAACTGATGCTCAGAGAGGTTAAGTGACTGACTCATGGTCACATAGCTAGAAAATAGCAGAATGTGACTTCAAAAGCACACCTTTCTGATTCCAACACCTAGGCTCCTCTGTAGCTCCATGGTTTGCTCTTCTTTGAGGATACACACAGATGAACAACCTCTCACAACCAAATTAGAGTTTTACAGAATACAGTCATGCTATCCAGACAGTGAAAAGCAGAGTGATTTCTTAATGAATGTTATGTTAGGCATCTTTTCATTTCCATGATAAATACTTGAGAAAAGCAGTTTAGAGGGTGACAGATTTATTTTAGCTTACAGTTTCAGAGGTTTTAGTCCATGGTTAACCAGCTCCCTTGTAGAAACATCATGGTGGAAGGGCATGGTGGAGCAAAGCAGATCATCTCAGGATAGCCAGGAGGCAGAGAGTCAGAGGGAGGGAGGAAGGGATTGGAGACAACATACACCCTTCCAGGGCATACCTGTAATGATCTATTTCCTGTGACTAACTCATACTTCCTACAGTGTCCACTGCTTCTCAATAATGCCATCAAAATATTAAGCTGTCAATGGATTAACTCATTTTTGAGATCAGAGCTCTCATGATCCAATTGCTTTTAAGAGACCAACCTCTGAACATTGCTGCACTGGGAACCAAGCCTTAATACATGAGCCTTTGGGGACACTTCATATCCAAACCAGAAAAAATGTCACACACTCCACTCTGCCTGCCCTTACCCTCAAGCTTGCAGTCTTTGGTGACTAAGGCATCCGACCAGGTGACCTATATTACCTGGCTGTCTTGTGTCCATATTTTCTGAACACACAGGGAAGTCCAAGGTGAAAAGAGCACAGACTCTATTCAGGCAGATGAACTATTTGGACAACCTTAAGCAAACCACTTTATTACCCTAAATATCATTTTCTACATTTGTCAAAAAGAGATTTCTGAATGTTCCAGAGGAAGAATGAGCTAATTCTCCCAGAAGATGTTAGGCATACAATCTATGTAAATTGCCTTTCTTTCCCTATGGACTCTGCTATATTAAATTACTTTAATTTCTCCCCACACATATATCATACCTGTTCTCCATCCTTCTCCACCTTTCTCCTGGGAGGCTGGTCATTATGAACTGCCTCAGTGGGCTCCCTTGTCCTTTGCTCTTGGGCTTTGGCAGGAGACTAATGACTAAGGGGAGGAGACTGATGCAGTCAGAGTATGTGATCCCCCAGCTCTCTGCTCATGGGTCACTGTTGGATTGCTCATTCCTGGAGCCAGACTCAGCTCTGGCTGTGCAGCTGTCTCACAGTTAGGAGACATGCTCCCTCCTCCAGCTCTGTCAGGTCTTCAGGTGGTAGAGGGCACTACTTTTTTAGCTGTAGACTTCTCTGTTCTCCCTCTGATTTTTCTTTCCCTGTATACATCTTTACAAATAGTCTCTCTCTTCAAATCCCTCTGTGTTAATGTGCTCTCTTTCTTAACATTCAGGATCCTTACTAATATAGGAGTCCACTTTGACGTTTCCTCCCAAAGGTAACAAGCACCATCTGCATGAGATAACTTAGCTGGCCCAGGTGACAAGTTGCTGACTGAACAAGATCCAACCACTGTGGGCTTTAGGCCTCAAAAAGAAGTGGAAGTAAAACAGACAAACAGAGTAAATGTCAAGTCTTCCCAGCACACATACTTCTTACACTCCTGATGTATGCATCTATTTTTTCCATAAAACACAAGGATGTGGGTCCCACCTCAGAAGCAGGTGACTTCCTGTCACCTCAGAAAGTCCCTGAAATTTGGTTGTTTTACAGAGTATCGGATCATGAACGTTACCCCTCAAACTATTCCAGAGGATTCATCAGTGCTTCCAGCCACTTTGGAAATGCTGTCTCCCCTGAGCCTACTTCTCATCTGCATTCCCTCAGGAGTGTGCCTGGAATTGAGAAGGCATTGACTGAATGGCTCACAATCAAATCACTCCTCTCCAGCTAAGCCAGGCTACTTTCCATTTGCTTTCTGGGAATAATCAGAATTATTATCTGAGTGGGTCTCAGTTAACAGACTTGAGGGCTCCCAGCATTGTCAGTTCCCAGTAGGACAATGATGGGGTACAAAGCAAGCATGCCAGTTCTGGGGATGGGAAGGGAAATGCTGTTTTTCTCTGTCCCAGAATGCAACTCAACCTTCTACCCTAGCTGGAAGAAGTATGTGTGTGAATGCCACAGATAAGATGGCTGGCTAAGATCAAAGGCTGAGTAGCTCACCCCTAGAGACTGGGTGCTGTAGGTGTGCAAATCACCACAAGAATGGCCATTTATGAGAGTATACTTGTAAAGCATCGAATCTGCATTATTGCTGATTCTCACAAAGAGCTCAGAACTCAGGATCGGTTCTGCAACTGAGGGACAGAGCAGAGGCTCATTGATGATATCGATAAAATCAAAGCTACCTATGCAGTGAGTGACATGAACCAGACTTCAAACTACATCTGTCTGGCCCCAGCCTGATCTACTGAATGAGCTTCTTTGGGGGTTCACTTGGCTCTACCCCAATTCAGAACAAAAGAGTCATTTGGTTTCCATGAAGCAAAGGCAAGCACAGCTTTTCTTGTCAGAAGCCAGCTCCAGCCTTTGGGATCTGTGTAGTTTCAGAAAAATGTTCATCTGTCAGAAGAGTTTATAAGCTAGAAAAAGTCCATTCTAGCAACTGTGGCTCACAGGTAGTCTTGTGAATTCATCCCCATCACTTCAAATCAAAGATTATAAAGCTGTAAAGTCCAGAGAAAATGAAAACCAGGGCTCACTTATTGATATGCAGCATTTGTCTCTATCTAAGGAATAATTGTCCCATTTTCCTGTACCCCTTGCTGAGGGGGCCAGGCCTAGGAAAACAGAGAAAGTGCCCCTATGTCCCAGACTCTGTGCTAACACTTGCATATGTGAAGTACTACATCAGCAACTCAGGCTGCCTGAATAGCACATCCCTTCCCCTGTACTATGGTCTGTGTGTTTGTGTCCCCTCAAAATTCATATGTTGGAATCCTAACCCCCCAAGATGATGACATTAGGAGATGGAGCCTTAGTGAGGTGAGTATTTCCCTTAAAAAGGAACCCAGATAGCTTCCATGCTCTTTTCACAATGAGAGGTCGCCATGTAAGAGCTGGGAAGTGAGTGCTCACTAGCCACTGAGTCAGTCCCTTAACCTTGGATTCCAGAACTGTGATAAATACAATTCTGCTGTTTATAAGCCATCCTGTCTATGGCATTTTGTTATAGATGTTGATCTGAGAAACCATGTAAGCAAATCATTGAACTTCTCTCATTTTCCTAATTGACAACTGCCTACAATAATAGTAGGATCTAATGAAATGATACATGATGCATAGTAAATTCTCAATAATGTCCAGCTGTTGCTATGATTACCCTGAAATTCTCACAAAAAACCTATTATTGTCATTAATATATGAATGAAGCAGTGAGACACAAAAATGTGAAAAAGAATGTGCCTGAGATGTTACTGCCAATTATTGCCAGAATTAGAATTCTGGTTCAAATCTTGCTACTTTCAATATATCCCCCTTTGCCTTGTCTTGACCATCTCCCTTTGTAGCAGGATCAAGGCATCAGCATCACCCAATCACCTTGCATCTTTTAGTTCCTGGTGTGCCCTGCCAGAGGCCTTGTCTGCCCCTGAGTCGAAGCCCCAGGGGTCCCATCTGCCATGCATTTCTCATATTAATTTCCCTCTTAAGATCACTGTTTTGTTTTCCATCCACCTCAGATGGATACCAAAATGGGATTACACCCAAATACCAATGCAAGGGAGTGAAATGCAGAGGCTTGCCTAACTCCCAACTCTTAAGGACAATGGCTTAGACCTTTCATAAGAGAATCTTTAGAATACATTGAAGGATATGAACCCACTCCTGGGGGTGGAAACACACTCTCCAATTTGGCATACAGCTGTAGAAGGTTCTTGGCACCTCTGAGGTCTATCTAGAGATTTTATGGGAGGAAATTTCTACTCTGAACAAAAATTTCGAAACTCTTTGGAGAATTAGCAATCCCTAGATCTTCCCTTGGCCTTATAGAGAGTTTATCTTCTGAAGGAGAGAATAGTCCTTGGGGACCCAAGGAGAAGAGATACACTTGGAGAAATTGCCTGGCTGAAGTAGGTTCAGGGGAGCAGATCTCACTCAACTCTGTGGCTAGAACAACCTTTTTATCCCACACTAGCCACAGCCACCCCAAGAGCACAAGCAGATACTCACCCACATACTCTCAAGCCACCAGAAAGAAGATACACTGGGGAACCTGTTGGGGCTGGTGACACTGTGCCTTGGGACAGAGAAGACCATCAGGGACCAGTAGATGAGGCACAGCACAGTGGGCATGCTTCCTACTAAGAAAGAGCTAGTTGCAACTGCAGCATTAATTATGGAGTCAAACAGGCAAGGAGGTGTGAATGATAGCACTCTCTTGCTTACTTTGGGACCATGCTTTTTTTGACATTTGATTTCCCTATCTATAACTTTTGTACAATAATCTCTAGCTTTCATGGCTGAACTGAGAATAAGAGGGTGTTTATAGGTAGAGGCTACAATACAGTCTGTAGAACACAATACCAGATCAATAATTAGTCTCTGATATGGATGCAATTGTGGATCTTCCTATTTGGAAATAATTAGGATGCCTTGGTGGATAGTTGGGACTTCTTTGCATATTTCATGGATTCTGGTAGAAAATCAGGACTTCAGAGCAAGGAATCAATGGCAGGAGGGCTGGCTGTGCACACCAGGATGCCTGGCAGAAGAGAGGCCACTTTGTGGGAAGTGCGCCTCTTTTCCTGTGGCTGATTGCACAGCACTGCTTGGTTGATTGTTGCATTGAAACTGTGCACTGAGCAGAGAAGCCCTCAAAGAACCTCTTTCCTCCCCTGGACCCTGTTTTCCAGCTCTGATGAACAGAACTCCACCTCTTGCAGCACTCAAGTACATTTCTATGTGCTAAAAGCACTACATGTGTGTGCTTGATAGGGTGAATATGTCTGCATAGTCCTGGGTTTTTGTACATAAGTGTGCCCAGAGGTATGTATGTGTCTGTGTATACTTTTTTCAAGTACCAATAAGTCTAAATTTATTGAATATTTTGCTTTTCTTTGAGCTTGGAGACCTGGTTGCTCCTGGCAACTGTATGCTAGAATCTGCCAGCAGCTGAGCTCTCCTTGAATCACATTTGGTAGCTCATTCTAAGTGATCATGGACTATTTGGTGACCCTTCTTCCAAATCCTGGTCCTTGCTATCAGAAATATTGGTGGTTGGAGTTTTTCTTCCTACTCCCTTTGGAATTCAGCACTCAATGTCAATCAAGTTCTGAGATGAAAGAATTAAAACTGTGAGGGTTAGGGGTGATAAGTTTATTGACAGCTATCCCTTCCTTTTTTGTAAGCAGTGACTATTAATTCATCTGTTTTATCTGGAATGTATGCATTTCTCTCATAAATAAGTTCTCTGACTAAAATACCACTAAGAAAAAAAAATAAGGCAGTGATTAAAATTATTGGCAAAGGAAAGAGGTATTTATCTAGAGTTTCTTGGTATGAGGGGTGAGGATAAGAATCAAACATAATTTCATTTATTAAAAATTCTAATGGCATGAAATAAAAGCATGTCTTAGATGTAAAAGAATTGCTACATTAGGAACAGACATATGCTCCCTCTTTTATTGTGACAATAACAAAGAAAGGTCGGTTGAAAAGTTTTGAGCTTTTATCTAATCTTGTGTTGTCAAAGCTAAGAGCACAATACAAGGCTTTAAGACGTAGATGCTAATTCATGAACTTGTACTTACAGGAATGAAAATTTACTGAAGGCAAAGTCAGAGATGCATGATTAACCAGCTCCTTAGCCTTAGAAGTAGAAAATTGCAAGGAGACCTAAGTTATCCATTAAATATTGTCCATCCCTATTGTTAAATATTTAAAATATTTAAATAGCTTTGAATGGCATCTCAAATTATTAAATATAATATTTTAAAGTATTTCATAATATTTCCATTATGTATTATTAAATGATTTTAAAATGAAACAGCATAGGCCATAGGAATAGAATATTTCACCACATCATCATGGCCTCTAGACCTCGTGGTCTTTCCCTTATGTGTCCTTGCTTCTCTTTCAGAGTTTGAAAAGGCAAAGATTAGGTATGGAGTTAGTTCTGCCTTGGCATGATTTGCAGGATTTACAAGTTAGGAACAAGGCTGCTTTTTCTTAGGAAAACACAGCCCTATTTGGAGTTCCTATAGCTGTTCCTACTCAGCCTCATCTGTCTGTACAGAAAGTCTGGGAAGGTCTATCTCTTGCCTCCCATCTCCAAAAGATTAGAGAAGCCCATCAGTGTGTTACAGAAGTAGAAGAATAAGAGCCGGGAATTCTCCTTTCAGTTCCCAGAAGTTGACATCTGCATCATGAAAATCAGACTGTCCAGATCAGCATGATTTCACCTTGAGGCTGAGAAGAGGGCTGTTTTCCCCAAGAAAGTCCAGACACGATTGGACATTTGGGATGCCATAGGTGGGAAGAGGGAGCATAGTATCTGCCAGTGGAAGGAGATCCCAGAGCTACAGAGATGACTGAGTGTAGGACGTATCCAAGGGAGAAATGTACCCACAGCCACTATAAAGGCCAAATGTCAAAAAGTAAAACCAGAGAGGTCCTCCAAGAATGACAGTTCCCGTGATCTAAGCACAGGGTATCCAGGTACCTGGGTTCAGAGTGAGTGTAGCAGAGAGACAAAGTCAGCTGACATATAGAAATAGGTTCAGCATGTATTATATATATATCATGGCCCAATTCTTTGTAAGAGTCTTCTAAGAGTCTAACATTTTAAAAGAAACTGTTAAGTTTCAAAACTTATCAAACTGTTGATATCAGTGGACCCTGAATGTACAATTGGTGAGGAGGATATACCCACTGCCCCCAGGCATATCTGAGTTGCACCTGGAGAGATGTGTTTTTCTAACACTGTGCATGTCAATGAGCCAGAATTCAGGACATGCCCACGGCACACCTGGAAACAAGCTGACGGCATTTCTTCATCCCAGAGAATAAGAGCGTAGGGAGCAGACAAGTTTTATTATTAAACAACTTTAATCCAAATGCTGATTATTATTTGCAGTGTCTGAAGGCACAAAATATACCTAAAATGTATGGAATCGTCTAAACAGAGTTATAAATCCAAAGAGCAAAGCATGAAAAAAAGATACATTCTGAGCTGACACCAAAATCTGAGTTGGGAAGATTCAGGTTTTGTTGTTGTTTGTTTGTTGTTGTTTTTCCCCTAGAGAACTTGCTTGAATGTCAATCATTTCCCCTCATGCCAAGGGTAAGAAATTAAAAAAAAAAAACCAACATAAACATGATAAAGAATTATACCGTGAGGTGTAAGGGAATTTTAGAAGCAGTGCTCTTTTCCCTCAAAGATGCTGGTTTTCTCTCTCTCTCTCTCTCTCTCTCTCTCTCTCTCTCTCTCTCTCTCTCACACACACACACACACACACACACACACATGCTCCATCTCTCTCCCTCCCTGACACCCATTCTAAGCAAAGCTGTCCAAGAAAACACCTATATCCATGATACACCTCAGAAGATGGGTCATCTCGGGGGGTAGAGGTTGGGGGACAGACTTGGGTGTGAGATAAGGCAGTGAGATCTCAGTTTAATTTTAAAAATAGAGAGTGTATATATATATATATGAAAAATTGACCATCCAGTGAGGTCCCCCAAAGTACTGATGGCAAGAATACAAGCCTGCTGTTCCTTGGGGTGGTGGTAGCCAACCTAGGCTCTGCCATGCATGCCTGGCTCCAAGTTCCACGCACTGTTTGGAGAGCTGTCAATGGATCACCTCAGTACCCTAGTATCAGGCCATTCTGAGCACCCAAAGATAAATAACAGAATTAGAAACACTCTGTTCCTTGGGGTGTTTTTAGCTGTGATGCGGCCATTTCTACTGCTCAATCATGTCACTCAGGACTTTAGGAAAGAAATCAATTAGGAGCTAGTTATCACCCTCATAAATACATCTCTCCAATAACCCTACAGGAATATGGAGAAACAAGCAGTGGAACTTTGTATGTCCTCGGGGACTCAGGCTCTTGGCTTCCTGATTCCTGCTGGGGTAGGAGCCCCGCCCTCTTCTGTGCCTGAGTGGACTCTTTTCCCTGTCCTGACAGGTTAGGAGATCAGAACCACCTTTGTCTTGAGCAGGGGAGGGACTGAAGAGATAGCTCAGACTCCCCTCATTATTTACTCCTGGTGTTTTTTGTTTTTTTTTCCCCCCTCTGGGTCTGCATTTTAGTTGCCCTAGAAAGGGCAATGGAGGGAGGTGAGGCCTTTGGGTTGTTCTGATCTTAGGAAACAGGGTTTTCCAGCACCTTCACCAGCTCAGGGATAGATCTGGGGATCTCAGAGAATAGAAGATGATCTCACCCTGAAGAGCTTTTGCCCTTCACTTCATCACTTACTGAGGCTTTCTGGTCTGAGAAGGTGGCAAAACCAAGAGAGAGGACTCATGTGGTATCTGGCCCTGTTTGGCCAACTTCCTGATGTGCCTTTACTTTTGGGGGCTTAAAGCAAGTTCCCTAGATGATGGGAATTACTTGTCTTCATATTATATAGTTATGCTTTTCTCCTATGGGTCACTGCCTCTTCTCTAATTCCCAGCTTCCTCATCACCTGGGGGCACCTCCCCTAGCTCCTTCTTGCAGGATCCTTTTCCCTGAGACCACAATGTTTAATTCCCTGTTTCTATGACCATGCTTGCCTCTCTCACCTGAGGCCATGATCCAACCCCAAGCGAATAGCCTGACCTCTCGTCCTACCACCTGACATGGTCTATGTCACCAACCATATATACTTCACATCTCCTTATCCCCAGGTGCCTTCCACCAGGCCAATCCCACCATGGCCTAGCCTCTCTGAGGTGGTGATGGGACCTACCCTCCTTCCCCCATAGTCTTTCACTGGTTGATTCTTCTAATAGGAAGAGAAAGTTTAAAAAAATACCAACAGAATGATATTAGAACAAATTGGCATCGGAGACTGTTAACTCAATATGGGCAGCTTCTCTGGGGCCCACAGGGCAGCTGCACACTACACACTGTGACTCACGATGTGGTCACCATCTTGAGCTGGATTGGCCATGACACCTCCTAAGTGCCAGGCTCACAGAACAGTGGATAACCCTATAGTACAGTGACCCAATGCACCAGGTCAATGCTGGCTCCAGACTCACTCTTTATCTACCCAAGGGAACTAAGGGAGGAAAGAGGGCCCAGGAGCAGAGGAACGAAGTGGGGAGCTGTGGGGCATGGGAGCAAGCAGCATTCGGGGCTCCTCGTCTTCCTTCTCCCCAGCAGGAAGGGGCCCCTTATCTGATTGCCCTTCCTGCCCTCAGAAAGGCCCAGGAACAGGGGGCTCCTTTGGCACTTCAGAATGATCACAAGTAATTTGCCTTTTTATTCATATAGAACAAAATTTACAAAGTCATTCATACAGTTTTTGTGTTTTTTTTTTACTGACTTCGAAAATTGGGAATATTCAAAATACACTTTTACCCCACTCCATTCTGTCATTATTTACACATATGTACAAGAAAAATGAAAGAGTCTCTGTGTGTGTTGTGTGTGTGTATTTGTGTGTGGTTTGTGTTGTTGTTTTCTTGTATTAAAAAGCTCTGCTGGTCGGGTGGGTGGGCGGGCAGGAGGGCAGGCGGCGCGGTCAGATGGAGGTGCCGTGGGAGGTGTCCAGAGCCTCTGGAAGGACGCCTCCAGGCACGGGCTGGAAGGACATGGGGATGGGGGTCTTCACTGGGCTCTGTCGGAACAGCCCCCCATTGGGCGACCTGTGTTTGCACTGAATGGAGGGCATGGTGGCAGAGCTGCTCAGCGGCAGCGGCAGGTTGCTGCTGGGCCCTGACGAGAGTGTCCGGCTGGTGCCGTGGCTGCTTTGCTCTGGCAGAAAGGTGCTGACAGAGAGCTGGGTGTTCTGGTATTCCCGTGTTGGCTCCAAGGCCTGGCTGGGAGCCAGGCCCCCCATCTCCAGGGCTGAGAGCTCAATCGATGCAGGGGAAATCTGCTTGTGAGCAATGTCTTCATCCATGAGGCTGTTCATGCGTCGATGCACCTGCTCCAGATTCACCTCTTTGTCCTGGAGAGAAAGCACAGGAAGGTCAGAGGAAGGCTTAAGAGTGAGCCAAGGCTGG
This sequence comes from Marmota monax, assembly GCF_021218885.2. NCBI lineage: Eukaryota > Metazoa > Chordata > Mammalia > Rodentia > Sciuridae > Marmota > Marmota monax. The sequence continues at coordinate 4,813,667 of NW_026692881.1, forward strand.
CTTGCTGCAAACTCTGGATACCCGGAGACACTAGGCCTGTTCGGCCTGCTGACAGTGAGTATCCCCCCCCCATTGCTCCCACCTCCCTTCATCTGGATGGGGAATCCTATAGAGGAGGACACTGATGCTTATGTAGCAAACCCCTGCCAGCAGATCTTGGTGACATTGTTCCTCTCCTCTGCACTTAACACTGCCACACCCAGAGGTGACCCTTGTGACAAGATGCTTTGAAGAACTGAGAGGGGAAGGCTATAAATGAAGTCCCAAGGGAATGGGCCTTGAGTCTCTAATATGGTCCGTGGTTTCGCCATTTAGAGCCCACAACACTCAAAGGCATGAAATGATCACCCTTGCCTTGCTCCAAAGGAGGTTAAGGTTCAGGTAGATTCAATGGCCTCACCAGAGTCCCAAGCCCCGTGAGTGTTTGGGGCAGCCTAGAAGCCCCAAGTGGGAAAAGAATTCTGCCTCACCCGGTGACCTCTGTTCTCCATGTGAAGCATGTCCAGGAAGGCAAGGACTCCTCCTAGACATGTCCCTATCTAGGCTAATAGTGTGTGGGTTTCTGGATGAGGTAAGGAGGGAGACAGTGAGAACAAGGACTTCCCTAAGGTCAGCCAACTCTCCTGGTTCCACGAGGACTTGAGGCTGCCCAGAAGGGGACCTCACCCATGACATTATCTCACCATGGTGGGTGGCATCACAGAAGACTGCTTGGTTATTTATTTGCTCAAGAAGGAAAATTTGAAAACCCCAATATCATTCTTTCAAAAAAACTTGGTGATTTGTTTACAATTTTAGTCAAGGTGGTCATACTGCTTGAAAGCTCAAGGGAGATGTCTTCTACTTTATTAGTTTCCCCTCTGTGAAGGGGGATGATGACCAGGTTCCCAGAAGAGCCACACCAGTTTCTAGATGCGGTTAGAAGCTACAGTACTGTTTGTAGGCTGCAGGATACCTGTGTGTCAGGCAAGATGATGACTGATGCTAAGGTCAAACTCCAAAAGAAATACCATGTCAAAGTTCATTTCCAAGATGTAACCCTCCAGGGGCTCTCATGCTGACATCAAATATTGGAGAGAGAAATCCAACCCCTGTCCACCTTGTAGGAGTGGTAGAAATACCAAGATATTTAGGATGCTTTCAGAAGGAAAAAGAAGGATCCATGCAAAATAAGGGTTGTTCCAGTGACTGCTTTGAGCTCCCACAGGGATGAGGGGAGAGGAATTCCCCTAGAAGGAAGCCTCTCTGAATGACTGACATGAGTCTCTCCTTCATATGTGTGTGCCAACCATAGGATTAAACACCAGGAAGACTTAACTCAACATTTCTCAGGATGGTAAAGAACTGAAGTGCCCTGTTATTTACCTCTTACCCCAACACTCCCTGGAATGGAGAAAGGGGGAATCACAGCTCTCTCTACCCTTGTGAGGTTCGTAGCTGGCACATAATGCTTAGCTTATGGTGAGATACCTACTGTTATTCTCAAAACCTCTTCCAGAGCAAGAAAACAGACAATATTCATAAGGTAATAGAGAACTCATTTCAGCCCAGGGGAAACTGGATAATAAGAAATAACACAAGTTGGAGATGGAAGGAGGGCAATGGAATTTAGCTTGGTGTCATAAATGGAAGTGACAGCCCCAAACCTCAGGAAGCCCCGAAGGCAGAGCCAAGATTCCAGTAATCTAAAGTTCCACATAAGCAGAGCTCAGTTTTTTGGTGGTAAGAAACCACCTCAGAGTTGAGAATACCTCTGGGGGGCAAAAGTCATGGGTGAATTTGAGGGAAGTGTTTGGAGGGCATAAGGCCTCTCTACTTTGCCTAGCTAAACATCATTTATGAAATGCTTTCAATGTTCCCTTCAAAAGTTTATACTACAAATGTTTCTTAACTTATGAGGTTAAACCCTGATAATCATGGTAAGTTGAAAATACCATAAATTGAAATGCACTTAATATGCTAACCATAGCAAACATCACAGCTTAGCAAAGTGGCACACTTAGAGAACTTGTTGCTTTGCCTCATGATCGTATGGCTGACAGGGAGCTGTGGCTCACCACTGCTGCCTAGCATTACCAGAGGGTATGGTCCCACATAGTGCTAGCCCAGGAGAAGTTCCAAATTTGAAATTCAAAGAATGATTTCTACTGAATGCACACTACTTTTGCACTACCATAAAGTTGAAAAAAACATGAACCATGGTAAATCGGGAACCATCCATAAATAACAAGCCAAATTCAAGTTCTTAATTACCTTACACCATGATTGAGCTAGCTCTGTGCAACCTTCTCCCCTTGTGTATGCTTCATCTATTTTCTTTTCCATGTAGAACTGTCGTTAATAATAGTATCTTATAACTGTTACTTGGGGCATTAGTCTCTTGGAGCTACTTAGCATCAATTATTTCTTTCTATAGAAGTCTATTATTATGGTTTAGATATGAAATGTCCCCCAAACCTCATGTGTGAGATAATGTAAGGATTTTCAGAGGTGAAATGATTAGATTATGAGAGCTATGACCTAATCAGTGGAGTAATCCATTTATGGATTTACTGGTGGTAACCATAGGTAGGTAGGATGTTGCAGGATCACTGGGGGCATGCCTTTAGGGCATGTATTTTGTCTAGTAAGTGGAACGCACGCTTGCGTGTGTTTTCTTTCTCTCTCTCCCCCTCCCTCCCTCCTTCTTTGTTGCCATGTCCTGAGCTGCTTTCCTCCTTCACACCCTTCCACATAGATGTTCTGCCTCACCTCAGGCCCTGAGCAATGGAGTTGGCCATCTATGGCCTGAGATCTCTGAAACCATGAGTGCCAAATAAACTTTTCCTCCTCTAAAATTGTTCTTGTCAGGTCTTTTGGTTGCAGCAACAAGAACAAAAAAAAATGACTAAAAATTCATAATTGTTTTGTTTTGTTTTACAATCTTCACTGGATAACAAATTGACAGGTGACGTGTTTGTCTCCCCAAGAGACAGAACTATGACCCAAACAAGGACAAAAAGACTGAATCTAAATCCCGAATGAAGACTTTAAATGTGGAAAATGGTTGGTGTTTCATTGGGTACAGCAGCAGTGCTTCATCTAGCTTTCTCCTCTGGCCTTTGGACAAACTCTGCCTCTGCCCATCATGCAGCCTATAACTCCACTCTTGTTATGGCTGCTTCAAGTTCCTGTGAAGCTTCTAATATAGGATATAGCTCCTTTATCTGCATTAGTCAAAACCAGTGTCAACACCATTTTGGTTGATGTTTATATCAAAAGACTTTTCATCTTGGAATGTACAAAGGACACGAGACCAGTAGCAGACAGCCTGGAAGCTAGACACATTGAGAGAATTTCAAATATTTTCAGGTTTAAGGAAACAACTATCCCGTCTCTGCAATCTGCGAAGCTTGGAGAAGGCTAGACTGAGCTGAGTTCCCTCACCATAGAGTCTTTCACTCCGTGGAAGAAAAGCTGACCACCAGGTGCTCCTGGGGAATCTCTGGAAGAGTTGGTAAGTTGCGTGGTCTTCCCTTTTCCTCCATTCAACTTTGTCTTTCACCCTTTAAGGTCCTCTTTGGGAAAGTTTAAAAGTAGACTAATACGCAGCAGGGAATGAGTATCTTTTGTCCCAGCTGTGTTCACTCCGAGTGCTGGCAGTTGGAAGAGGAACTGGCCCTTTATCTCAGTCAGTTGAGTACTGGGCCAGAACAGGTGTTTGGGAGGTGCTTCCTATTTTGCCAGGTTTTAGGAGAGAGGAAGGACAGTTTACTGTCCAAGAAGGCCACAGGGAGGCAGAGAGTTAGAAGTAAAAGGCAAAGAGAAAGGAACCCTCTCTACCTAATGCCAGAAAAAAATATACATGAAGAGTTTTGAGTAAAAAGACCAACCAAAACTCTGCAGAAAGATGTGAGCAAGGGAGGTGTCTGAGAAGGATGCCTTTACCACTGACATCCAAGGGACAGAAGGTGGAAAGGGTGGTGGATTGCAAAAGAGGCAGGGCACAGACACCAATCTAGCAGCCTAAATGCAGCTGTGAGCAGTTATTATCAGGTACTTTTAAAGCACTTGGAATAAAGATCGACCCAGGGAGTTGTATAAAGTTGGCCAATGACCTTCAAGTTAGTATTTCTGAAGCGAAGAGCTTAAATAAATAGTTTCTTACACCCATATATTTTTTTTTCTTGTCTCAAATTAAGGACGGATGAATCATTGGCAAGGATTGCAAAGCCATGCAGTAGGAATCAACTCCCAATTGTGGTTACTCATTAGCCTTTTAACCTCTCCACGTCAGGACACACAGAAAATGTCCCCACCAATTGAACAAATTTCCCAGGGAGAGCTTCCCACGCCAAATGGCTGTCAAGAATCCAACCTCTCCCCACCAGTGGGACCTCATTCTATTCAAATTCCATTATTCAGGTAGCGCCAACACCACTTCATTCGCTGGGAGAAGAGGGTACCATTAGGAGCCTCCTATATTGGCTGTTTAACTAAACAAGAAAATGAATAGAACTAAGGCACATGCCTCCCTGACCTCCCTAGAAAACAAATGCAGCCTGTCTCTAAGTCTCACAGTGTGTCCTCTAAGCTGTCTGCTTCTCTCGCTGTCTATAGGGGCCAGAGCTGAGCAGCAGACCTCATTTGGAGGTCCTGTAAGCTTTGTCTTCTTGCATCACCTGGGGCCACAGATATAGCACACACAAGGTCATGTCTGGTTGCACCTTCTGCGTTTCTGGCCAAGGGAAGAGGAGAGAGCAGTAATCAGCTTATTCAAGGCAAGAGGCAGGAGTGATTTGAATAATTATCCATATTTTAGACAAAATGGTGCATTCTATAATGTTATGCAAATTCAAATAATGGGCTTTTTTTATGTGAACTACATCAGTTTACATCCTCATTATCCCAAGGTTTCGGTGTTCAGCCAGGTAATGACAGCTGTGGAAAGAGACCTGGAAACTTATCACTGCCTTCATTAATCTACTGTAGGTAACTGACCTAGTCAAACATCCCTGAATATGACATAAAATTCATTGACTGCATTTACCCATGAATCGGCTACATTCCAGCTCTGCATTTCTCACCCCATATTAAACATGACAACAGATGCACCTACAGAGGTTATTGGGGAACTTCTCTCAGACATTGTCTTGCAGAGAGATAAAGTTCTGTAATTAAGCCGATGTTCACCAACGTGGAAATAATCCAGTGTATTGGAAAACGGTAATTAACTAAACTATCATCTATGTAACAGCCTCTTACACTTGGGACTCATTAGAACTGACTTTGTTTGGAGTCCAGCAGCTCCTACTTTAAGTTGGGCAGGAACAAAATTAGGGATGAGGAACTTCCCACCTGACTGGGATGGTTGTTGGCAATGTGCTCCTGTTACCACTGAGACCAACCAGGTGGTAAATGAGACCCAAAGGCTTGGAGAAATGCCACCAGTGTGGTCTTCTAAAGTGTTGCTCCAAAGACTTAGGCTGGGCTGGGGGTCTGAGAGGCATGACTGGATGGAAGCAAATAGACTAAATGCTAAGTCAATGAAGTGATCTCAGGAGAGGATGGGCAGTTTTTTAAAGCATCATGACAATCACTCCACATCATAGGTGGAGCAGCAGGAATGCAGAGGAGTAAACCAAGGCTAGGAATGAAGTGACTTTAGGCAACAGAGTCCTGCGACCAGTGAAGTATCAGAATCAGAGCTCATGTCCACTTGGCTCCAAAACCTGGACTCTTTTTCACTATGCCAAGTTGCATATTCCCATGCTCACCTTGATGGAAGGTTTTCATCCTTGGCAGGATATCACAAGCACATGTGTAGATTTTAGAAATTACAGTTGTTTGGATCTCCTTAATATGACCCTCTGGAAAATGGAGCCCAAGCATCTGTATTTCTAAAAAGCTCCAAAATTAATCACCTCTGATGTGCAGCCAGAATTGAAAGCCATTGATTCAGCTGCAATGATTACACAACAATTTAACATGAATAACATTTTCTTTATAGGAGCCCAGACTGGTTCATTCATTCAATAAATACTTCTGAGCTCCTACTATCAGATGAGCTAATGTTCTTGGAAAGCATTTATCTTTGGTTTCTGGCACAAGGAAGTTGCTCGATACTTCAGTTATATTCATCACCCCCTAACAAGAGCTTCCATGTTTCAGAGAATGGGCAAAGTGATGGGAATGGAAAGGTGAGGAGGTGCTAGTGGAATCACACCCAACAAGGGAGGTGACCTGTGGCCACAGGCAGGGAGGTTTTGCCCAGTTTTGAGATATACAGTGGTATATAATAAATGTTCAGTGCCTTCTTACTGGAGATCCCTGACCTAAGGGATGAAACAAACATGCTCACTATCCTTATTCTCATGCCAAGCTTTCTGATCTTGGCAGGATAGCTGTAGTGGCAGGTTCCATTTTCAGCAGAAAAGAGAAACTGAGAGCCCTGACTCTTTGGTGAGACTGCCTCTGTGAATCATGTAGGCAGATACACCATTTGCTTCTTAGCTCTGCTCTCACCAGTTCTAAGTCCCACTTCTCCAGAAATAAGAAGGCCTTCCTTGAAAGTTGTTGAAGAATGTTAGGATAACATGCAATTTTTCCAATACAGGAAGATATCCTAAGGTGTGTTTTTCCTCCACCACATCCCTCACTGTCCATCTTCAGGGCCTTTGAAAGGAAGAGTACCTTGGCCAACATTAACCAAGCATGTTCAAAGACCATGTGCATCTTTAACTCACTTCACACATTATCTCTGGTTGTAATCCTTCAGTGCAACACTGTTGTGTTAGCATAAATCAAGAGAGAATAGTTGCAGAGGAGAAAATCTCTACAAGGAGTAGAAGAAGGAATGAAAGGAGTAGAGATAAACAAGTTGAATGGAAGATCCCCAGGATCTAGTCTTTCAAGAAAAGAAGTATCAAGGGGGCATGTAGACAGATGCTGGCTCACAGGACCAGAACAGAGGGTCTGACTGTGATATAGCACCGTCCTATCCAGCCACCCTGGCTTCTATCAGCTCCTGTCTGCACAGAAGCATGGGACAGAGGAGGGCAGACAAAGCAGGAAGCAACAAGAATTCCAAGCTCCAGGCCCAGTGATGGATGATTCATCTCTCACTCTTCATGTCATTTCCCATTTGTGCAGTTCTCATCTTTATTTCATGAATATTTTATTCTTATAGCAATGACTACACATCCCCCATAAATCTAGTGGGTAGCTCTTTACTGCATCCTCAGAGCTTGGTGCACTCACCTGCATTGGGTAACTACATAATTGTCTGATTCCTTCGAAAAAATATGATCTCGGATGCACATGAATATTAAGGGGTTGAACGCACATTACTACTCTTCCCCAAGTAGGTGTCTAAACTGAAGACATCCCAGAGAAAGCCATTAAACACAGCTTGGGCTCCACCCACAGACAGGATTCTGGCTCTAAGAAATATGGCCAATGCCCCAAAATGAAACATTCTAAGGGTAACCAGACACTCTCACCTAATTGCAAATGCTGCTCCATAAAATACGGGCATCCAGTAACACAAAGTAGATCTAAATTGAATACCATCATTATTTTTCTAAGGTTTTAAATACATGCTTCTAAAATATTGTCGTTTCAGCCCCTTTCCTGGTTCCTACTCACTACATGAACAGGTCCAAACCCCTCATCCTGGCATTTAAGTCTTTGGAGTGGTTCCTGCCTCCTTCTGTTAGCCTGCTCTCTCAGCATCTTCCTATGCCCACACTCCTTGTTAACCCCTTGTTCTCCCTGCTCAAAATGGAACTTCTGTCTGATCTCATCTCTAGCTCTGTGATTTGTGCCAATTCTTCAACATTCTGTACCAACAGTCCTAAGTCCCAAGAAACCTTCACTAACATTTATTCCTACCTTCTGTGGCTCCACCATGCCCTCGCTAAACTGAGTGCTCCTCTGTGCTTTGGTGGTCCTCACTATTCACTTAAGGACACCCCCATCAACAGGATGGAGACTGCCTGGGAGCTCTCTGCCCCATCTGCCTATGAGAAGGTAAGCACCTTGAGGGGAGGGCCTGGGTCCCCCTACAGGCAGCTTATAAATGAAGAAGAGTGGAAGAAAAGATTTCACTTGAAGTTGGAAACCCATAAAACCTGAAAAAAGATGGAATGTTTCATAGTTCCTCTCTGTGACTTTATACAAATGTTCCAGTTGTAATAAAAGCTTGGGATAGAAACCATTAACTGTTATTTTCAGTGAATATTCCTCCAACTTCTTCCCTCTTTCCCTCCTTCCTGAGGCCCAGGAATGACAGTAGAGCCATTGAGGTAGTGGAAGAACTAGACCTCACATTTCTTAACATGGAGGTATACAGAAAGCAGAGAGGAAGGTGGACGTTACATTTCAGATACACTGACTTAGGTTTGCCTTCCCTTCCAGAGAAAAGAACGTAGGATGACAAAGATCTCACTGGCTTGGGATCAACAAAGAGTCAGAAGAGGACCCAGGGGGACAAACACCACTGTCCTTGCCAGGGACAGATTGATGAATGAGGGTGTGGCCAGACAATCACTGCAGACTACAGAGATGATGGCCAGGATGACTCAACTTTTATGTTCAAAGGCACCAACTCCCAACCCTAAATCAGACTCAGAAGGAACCTGCCAGCTACCTCCTCCTGGTTGTTTTTACTTCCCACCCCCATTTGTTTTGAGTTTGCCTGTGACCCATTGCCTCTGAAGCCATTTTATGAACTTGGCATGAGCCACCTGTGCCTCAAGAAAAAACAAAAACTTTTTTAAGAAAAGGAGTGCTTTTGGACTTGGTGCCATTTGCTTTACTGCTTCCTGTTCGAGATTTACAACTTTTGGCCCCAGCAGAATCTGTCAGCAGTGCTGAGGTTCTAGATGTAGCTGAGGCAGGTATACGTGGCAGCTAATGACAACTGTGAATTGAGTGGACGAGCTTGTATTATAGATGCTTGTGTGCAGGTTTCTGACAGCAGAGCATCATCACGGGATGGCACTCCTTGTCACCTCCTTTAGAGGAATCATTTCCAAGGGAGGACTTCAATTTTTTGTTTGTTTGTTTTTTCAAGAAATGAGCTTGAAGAAGAACAAACCCCCAATGAGAAGGAAGTATAGAGAGACAGAATCAACTTGTGGTTGGCACACGCAGGAAGGGAAGTGCACCCAGGGCCTAGAGTCCTCTGAGGTGTGTGCACCCAGGAGGGATGTGGGCAAGAGCGGGCCTGCAAGGAGGGGCAGAGGGGCGAGGGATGATGGAAGGGGCAGGGATCCCCCTCACACGCTGGGGAGAAGGGCCCCATGGCCCCTGGTGAGAAGTCAAGAGAACTGGGAAGGGATGCGGCTCCTCTCTTACCCTACAGGTGGTCTCTCCAGGTCAGGGTGGAGGCACATGGGCGGGGCAGGGTGGGGAAGGGCTCTCTGGCGCTGCCCACGCTGTACCTGCTCTATAGATAAATACAGGACTTTAGTGGCCATGGCTGTCACCTCCGCACTTTGTTCAAACATGAAAACATCCCCTATAGTTTTTGTCTTGCTTTAAAACCAAAATAAAACCATGACACAATCCCCCTAAATAAAAACACTGCTGTCTCCAGACAAGATGACCAGAGTAAATACTAACTAGAAGAAAGCCACCCACCAAATGGCCCAGTGTGACCCTCCTGCCTCTAGGCTGTGGGACAGGGAGGGTACGGACCTCTTTGGGGGTCTCCTGGTGGCACCGGTTGCTGTTCCACCACAACTCCAGGGCAGCCACCAGGCAGGCGAGGAGGAGGCCAATGGCCAGGATGCAGAAGACCCCAGCAAAACTGTGTAGCTTGAGGGATTTGCCATCGGCCTGGGCGCTGGAGTGGCTGGTAAGGTCACAGCGGCCTGTGTGTGGCCACCACTTCTGCTTGAGCACATCCAGGTCCCCTGTGTCCTGCAGCTCCAGGATCCTGCAAGACACAATGCAAGTGAGCCATAGCCATGGACATCATCAGCAAATTCTCCACACTGCAGGCAGAGAGCTCTCCCTCAGACATGTATCAGGTCATGCCACTGCCCTTTCTCAACAATCTTGCTGCTCTCTCCCACCCTGTCCATTGCCCAGGGACAAAGTTCAACAGCAAAGCACATTAGGCCCTTCTCATGGATGGTAGAGCAAGTGCTCGGGATGAATCTGGGAAATACATAAATGAACCAGGCAAGCAGACTGTCAATTTAGAGTGCTCATGATCACAAAAAGGATTTCTTTCAACCCTCAATATTGCAGGTTGAACAGCCCTAATCCCAAAATCTGAAATCTGAAATGCTCTAAAATCTGACACTCTGAGCACTGACATGATATCACAAGGGCAAAATTCCACACCTGACCTCTGATGGTTCAGTGTACACTTGCTGCACTTTGTTTCATGCACAACTTTTTAAAAAATATTATATGAGATTACCCCAGATTCTGTGTAGAAAATACATGTGAAATGACAGTGAATTTCAGGTTCAGAGATAGGGCCCATTCCATAGATATCTCATTCCATGTATGTAAATATTTCAAAATTGGTTAAAATCCAAAATCCAAAACATTTCTGATCCTATTCATTTGAGATAAGGCGTACTTAACCTGTATATCCTAAGTCTCTCCCACTAAGATTCACAAAAGCCTTCATTTATTCCTTTGATTTGAGGAGCTTCTGCACCGTGCCAAGCACAATATTCAGTACTGCTGAGCTTGTGGTCTGGAGACACAAACACCCACCTTAAAACAATTAGAGCAGTTAACAGAAAGACAGATGCTGTGATAAACACCATGAAATGAGAGTAAAGGTGCCAGGAAATGGTACACTGCAGGGAGAGATGGCTTAGATTGGAGGATGAGGTGACAGGTTAGTGAAAACCTAAGGGACAATCAGTCATGAAGTATCTCACACTGGCCTACAAATTCTTTGTGGGGAGTATCCTAAGTTCTTGGCAGATAGTGTTGAACCCTCATGTCAACACTTTAAGAGGTTCATTCCTATCTTCTCATTTTTGCCAAGAAGGAAACCGAGGCACAAGAGGTGGTATATCTTGCCAAAGTCACTTTGAGATTGTCAGAGTCGGCATCCAATGAGGGGAGGAAGAACCTTCCAGAGACTGGAACTGTGTGTCTTGTCTGGTTCAGGTGCTGTCATGTCTAAGAAGCTGGAACATGGCTAGTGAGGCTGTAAATGATGAGGAGGGTGGCACGAGATGAAGAGAACAAAGCAAGCATGGCCTAAATGTGGGTTCTGAGAGGGCATGAGAGGGAGTCTGGATTTTATGGTGTTGTTGTGCAGTGGTGGGGCAACCTCTATTTGTTCCTTAGATTTCCCCACAGTGGTTTTTTTAAATTGTGGTATTTTGAGCATTCCCTATGTGAGCAAAGGGTCTAAACAGCAAGCCAGTGGTAGCTGTTAGACTCCAAATACCCAGGCCTTTCCATTTGGGGAGTAGACCTCTTTGGGCCTGGTTCATGATGATGTATTCAACTAACAATATCTTCAGTGACCTCCTTGAGCCTCCGAGTATGCACAAAGAGCAGCAATTCCTCATGCCAGAGAATGCTCAATAGAATGATTTGTGCAGCCTTTACTTAGCTGTGGCCACAAGTCTAAGGCTATGCTCAGTGAACATACTTGGGCTTGCATCTGAAGGAGACAAAGGGTGACAACTTCACCATGTCCTCTGACATGCCAGAATCATAAGTCCAGCATGGGGTGGCTTCTCACTGGCTAGGAAAAACTTGTTTCAGTGCAAAGAACAGGCTTTGGAGGCACCAGATCTCAGCTGTATGTCCTAGACAAGGACCATGCTCCTGTTAAACCTCAGCGACCTCGTTTTTCTGACACAGACTGTTGATTCCTACTGGATGAGTAAGGCAGGGGCTTAGGGCATGGATTGTGCATTGCTTCCTATGTTTTCTACTATGCAGGCACAGTGGTTAGCACAGCAAAGGCCATCAGCAGATGTTTAATTTATCAATCAATGTAGGAATGCATTCATTAAATAATGAAAAGAAGCCTAAACTAAAATGATATGATGAGCTCTTGATGTGATGTGCATTAAGTACCCAGGGCATTAATGAACACAAAAGACTTAGAAGGTGGCTGTCCAAGGAGAGCCTTGGTTGTTGAGATAAATGCATGATTTAAGCATGCATTTGTGTGGTTTGGGAACATTTGTGTGGTGTGGTGCCTGAGCACCATAACTCTATTACATGGCATACTGCATGATTAATTGGGCAACTTCAGTGTCTCACTCAGTATTTCCCATGGCTCCTATCATGTGAGGGAAGCTGCATGTCTGTATGTCCACTGGCCTTAGTTACTTCTCTTCTGCCAGGGTTGAGCAGTTTGAACTTCCAGAAAGTTACAGGAACTCCAGTGCCAGATATGTAAGATATCATGGCCCTGTAGAAGGTTAGTGGTTGAATAATCAGCTCACTATGGAGACAAAAGAGTCGTGTGTTTGTGGACATAGACTCTGCTCTGATGGATATTAGGTCAAATCCAGACTCTTAACCTTTCAACTTAGACTCTCTTAGCACTAAAATCTAAGATTAGGTCAATGTACTTACCTCATCGAGACCATTAGCTCAAGACCTAGCAAGTAATAAATGTTCCATAAAAGGGGATTAGTAAATGCACAGTCTGATAGCTGTATTGACTTGCCACTTTACAGAGCCAGTATTGATATGATCTGCCTCCTACTGAGAACACAGTAGGGACAAGTCATTTTACACTGTTTGATCCTTATAACAACCTGCAGAACAATTTTATTATGTCTATTTTATTTCTTAAAGACCTGGAGTTTGGGATCTAGATGACTTTCCCAAAGTTGCAACTAGAAAGTGGCCATGCTGCTCTTCTGATCTGGTCATTCTGATAAGTGAGACCTTGCTTTTTTCTGGAATTGTAGGCTATTCTCTCAGGGTAAGGTTCTGGCCAAGGGGACAGTGAGGCTCTGGCCAGATCATGAAGTTGGATCCCCAGTCTCTACTCCTTGGCAGCTCTACTATAACATCAGGCAGGCTGCTTGATTTGATGACTTCTTATTTTGGCTTTCTACAATGGCATGCCCCAGTCTTATTCCAGAAAGAATGTAAGAGAATTAATGGGAAACATAGAATAAAACAAAAACAAACAAAAAGGAAATTTAAATATAGAAGCAAAAGGAAAGACCAAGTCACCAGCACAAAACACTTTCTAGAAACAAAGCTAAACTAATGCACACCATAATAATCTATACTCCTGCTTACGAGGAAGCCAGAGTGATAATAGTTACTTCCTGAAGCCAGTTGTTCTATTTTCCAGACAGATATAATTGCAGGTGCTTTCCTTTATTCAATAGCTGTGGAGTCTGCTACACAGTAGGTGCTCAATAAATGGCTATTAAGTTGCTAAACATTTATTGAATGCCCACTTGCATGCTGTGGTCATCAAACCTGTTCTAGCACATAATCCCCAACACTCACATATATCTGCATCCTGTCCTCTGCCAAAGAAAGAGAGGAGCTTAGCTCCCAGTATGAAGGGAAAAACAGTTTCAGCAGTTCCAGGTAAGGTTGGGATCTGTTATTGATGCACAGACTCTTTTTCTGCCAATGGCATAGTGCATTGACTTGGAGCAGCCCCTTCATTCCACTGAGGCACACCCAAGCTAAGAGCAGCTCACAGAACCTCTTGTAGAACCACTGGCAACAGTAAATTGGAAACCTGAGTCTCAGTGTTCCTTCAAAATTAGACTCCTGTCTGTTGGGCGAAGGATGCTGTCCGCCCATGAGGGGCTTCAATATGGAGACAGAAAACAATACTGCAGGAATACAGCCTCCTGGGAAACTTATAGTCAGAAAGCAAACAGCCCTCTGGTGAAAGCAGAGAAGGATAAAATTATTTTTTTCCAGGATGACATGGAAACTGGACTAGCCACTTTTGTGTATGATGACCACTGGGATAGGAGGGAGAATCCCAAGGGTATCTGGGGAGGAATTTTGTGGAGAGACCTCTCAGTAATTCAGTGGACAGACCATGTGCAGGCCTATTCCAGGGCTAGCCTGTCTCTCTGGGAGCCTACACCCAAAAGCTGATCTTGGTCCACTGCCTTCCGGAGCTTACAAAAGACTCAGCAAGACTTCTGGTATTGGAGAGGAGCAACCAAACCCCTCCCTACTCATCTCTTCCTTTTCCACGTCGAGAATTTTCATGTCCTTCTGTGACCTATTTTGGACTTTTAACTTCCCTGACTTCATTTTATTTTATTTTATTTTATTTTTTTAGTGTCACTGTTGCATTTGGCCCCACAGGCTTCCTTATCTGTTCCACAAAGATGCTCTCAAGTTGATGGTCTGTGCAATTGCCCTGAGCTTTGTATCTAGGAAAACCAACTAGAGTAAACTGCAAAAACGCCAATGTGTTCTAAACCCTGAAGGGAAGGCATCCTTTCTTCATGCCTTTAATCTAGTAATTGATAAATTACTACTTTTCCGTCTCTCTCGTCATTGCTCTTGGCTCCAGGGAATAGAGTAAGGCACAGAATGTATACTTGATGAAATTCTAGAGAAAACCCCAAAGTCTCATTTACCTTCATTAGTTCTACCCTTTTTTCCGCTTTTGCAAACAAGACACTTATTGAACTAGTTGCAAGCTTTCCTCCTCAGCCTTTCCTGGATGAGGCTGTCGCTTGGGTACTTATGAGCAGAAGAAATGCCCAATCTGGACTTCTGGAGGTGGGAGAAGTGAAGAGGTAGGGTGTGGAGACCTAACAGAAACATGTGCACAGCCCTGCAGTTCAGGAGGCCTGGATTCTAATCCCTGCTCTACCAGAAGTTGGCTAAGCAATCACAGGTGACAGTTACTCTCTCTGGGCTGTAGGATGTAAAAGAGATGACCTCAAGGAACGTTTTACCTCCAAATGGATACTCCTCAGTGATGGTGTTCATGCATCAATCAGGTGCCTGAGACTTGTGCCTAACCCTGGCACTATGCCAGTCTCTTCACTTGGATATTCCTGATACTTTTTGAATTTTGATGGACTAAGGCAGAGCCTGCCATTAGGGCTTCCTCTCTGGGCTCTGTAATTCCACCTCATTCAGCCAACAGGAGGCCATCTCATAGATATGTGCAAGTGAAGGGCCCAAGACTTAGATGTCCTTGGGGACAGGAGCTCCTGTTGGTTGGATGGTTGACAACTGGGAGAAGCCCACTGAGCTTACCCATGACCTTCAGTTCCACTCTTTCTGGCTAAAGCCAGGTCATCTGGCCAAGGACCAAGATAAGCACCTGTGTCAGAAAATAGGGATGGATACTTCTCAAAGAAGAAGTCAGGGGCTTGGATTAAGCACTTGGAAACCTGACCATGTCCAAGGGAAATGCTGGACAGACTCAAGGGATGAGCTCACACGAGCAAATCACAAGGGAAGCTAAAAGGCAAATACAAACTAGGCATAATCTATTCATTCCTGATGGAGGGCATCCACTCGTTTTGCCTAGTCTGGAACTCTCCTGTCTGTATAGCCTACCACCCCACTTTCTCTCCAATCCCCTTTTTGCTAATATAATTACCAACAATATCTGAATTAATTCTAAGAAAATGGCTTGGAAACCCGGATTCTGCTCCTGGGAAGTTGGGGAGTAGGCAAGTAATGAATACCTATCCTATCTCCACAGAGCCCAGCTAGGTCCTCTCCCAAGATAGCAACTCTTTGGGCCAGGAACCGCCTACCACACAATCCAGATGAATGTGGAAACCTTCTGCTTTTCTGATTCCATTTTTTAAAGCCTCCACATGGATGATTGCCACTTTGCAGATATATCGATCTTTAAAAGTGATTATTAGGGCTGGGGATGTGGCTCAAGCGGTAGCGCGCTCGCCTGGCATGCGTGCGGCCCGGGTTCGATCCTCAGCAACACATAAAAGTGATTATTAGGCCCTTTGAAGATGAGATTTATTATTCATTTACTTAGCTAACTCCTTCTCCTCCTTGAAACCTCAGGTGTCACCACCTCTGGGAAGTCCTTCTGGGTCTCCTGGGTCCTGTCAGATGCCCTCCTCTGCCTCCAAACCTGAAGATGACCTTGCCTTTGCACTTACGCCCTCGGCTGGCTGGCACTGCCTGCTCACATCCCACTGGCAATACACACTTTCATGAGAAGGGGCTATATATTTCTATTTTTATCCCAACTCCTTCACGTGAGTTAGTTGGAGGTGGGTAAAGGATGTACTAGGTACATTGTTGGTGCTTAGGAAGATATGATGATTAAATGAGTTTATGTTGGCTCTTATCTTTCAAGAGAAGTTATTTTTCAATTCCCAGCTGTTGGAGTCCGGAGACTGTTGGGGCCTTATTGACCATGCCTACCTCTGAGAGAAGAGATCCCTGTAGGGGCTGCCGTGCTGCAGGGCAATCCCATAGCCCTTGCTGCTGATGCTGTTGCCGATGACAGTCACTGAACAGTCGTCATCTGTCAGGGCTGCATACTCCACCACGGCCACATCCCACAGAAAGGCATAATTCCCCTTCTTTGCCTGAAATACCAAAAAATCATCATAAAGTCAGGCAGGCATATGGCCTGCTATATTCATTTCAAGTAGTGAGACATCTCAATGGTGGGATTTGAAGGACCCTTCCTAAATGGCCCTCTTGCCCACAGACAGCATAGCAAACCTTCCTACCATTTTCTAGCATACAAATGTCACCATTGGTTGATGCCACTCATTTTGGTTATGTATAAAAAAGATATGTAGGCTCCAGATACCTACAGTATGTCATGAGAGGGGTGGAGAGGAAGAGCTTGAGGTGAGTCACAGTGGCACACATGCACATACATACATACATACATCTGTGCACATACACGTACATGTATAGGATCAGGTTTCTAATGCCAGTATTTCCATATAGTGCAGGAGTTACAGATTATTCCATCAGGAATTCGCCTACAGCCACAGCTAAAGTCCTACTCCATCACACCCATTCCTAATAGAAGTTCAATTCTATCTTAAGCCACAATTGGAACTTTTGCTAGAGTTTGGGCACTCAAGAGGGAATGTGAGCTGCTTTATGTTTTTGGAAGGAAATGTGAACTAGACATTGTCACTTGGCCTTCTTAAAATAGTGCATAATGTTCTTAATGCAGCAAAGCGCCTGGTTTTCATTCTTTAGTGAGCCGCAGATGCCTCCTCGCCTTTTCTTCCCTCCTACTATGGCTCACACGATAGAGACTGGAAGACCTCAGTGTGGGCTTGGTAATAGGACTGAAGCATCACAGACAAAAATAGGCCATGCTGGTAAGCTACAGACTTCTTGGCAGTGTAGAGGGCATCATCCCTGTCTCCTGCTTCTGTTTAGTTGTCTTCACATCCACCACGATTTTTCCAAGGACTGCTGTAGTCACTCAGATGAAGATCAGGATTTTACTTCTTTCAAGACCCTGAGTGCTCATGGCCCAAGATGGCTCATTTTCGTGTCATATTCTCTCCATCAGAAGGATTTGTGGGCAGAAGGTGACCTCCTGCAGTGGGAATAGGCGGCTCTTAGCCTTTCACACAATTTTGCCTAACCACCTTGTAAGAAATGACACACACCTGTGCCACCCATTGACTTTCACCCCAGGGAACAATTCAAGTATTACACCAAAGCCTCATTCCTCAACCAATCCAATTTCGGAAGTCCCAAAGGACTTTGACCCAGGTTGCAAAATTATACACATCTCTCTCCCTCCACCTAGAAAGATAACAGTCTTTGAAATTTTTTCCTGCTGGCAAACAAGTTTTCTCATGAAAAGATATAAATTTTCAACCTCTTAGTAACCAAGTTTCTCAGCAAAATGTTGACTTATGACCTAATATTTGGCTTCAGTCAGATTTCGGAGCATTTCACATCCATGCTCGCAATTCAACATGACAATCAGACACTGTTATTTGTACAATTTCAAAAGGGCATGTCATGTTGAAGGAAGAATTAAGATCAGCTTCATTTCTACCTTTCAAGGGATGTTCCAAGAAGCAGAAAGAAATAAGCTGGCTCAGATCCAGTAAAAACTGACTCAGAGGAAAGTCCACTGTGGTCCATTGTAATGGGGCACATGGACTCTTTCAAACCACAGTATTTGTGGTTGCAGTTTAGGTTCAGGACAAATAAGCACAGCTGCATGAAGGGAGTTGCATTTATAGACCTGCTGGACTAAGCGAAGTAAGAGGATACATCTAAAAACAAAGCTGGCAATGCCTGCCTCCAATCCCAGCTGATCAGGAAGGCAGTGAAGAAGAGAGGAGAGAGTAGACGTCTCTTTCTTGACCTGGTAGGTGACCCCAGACACTCATCTTCCCATTATAAAGAATTATGTATCTGCATCTGCTTGAGGAATCTGCTAGATTCCTGAGGTATCTCAAATTTCTAGAGCAGAAGGGCTGGGCTGGGAAAAGGATGGGTGTTACATTTTGCAATGGGTGTTCCCACTGCTGTGGGACAGGTCAGATTCTGGCTCTATCCTCATTCCCAACATCTCTTCTTCACTTTCTTAGTATCCCAGAGCTTCCTAGATCTCTTCTTTCAAACCAACACTGAATTAAATGCAGCACTAAAACTTCCTTCTGGGATCCCCAAGTCCATCAGTTTCCAGGGGGATCTTTTGGACCTTACAGATGTCTCCAAAATCTTTTGGATATGTCACAGAGCCTGTATGAGATGGTAGCCTCCTTAGGTCTGGTTGTGCTTTCAGGAACATTTCAGATGCAGCTACAAGAAGTCAAAACATCCCCCCACACCATGGCTCTGTTGCTTTTACTTAGACCCCTTTTCCCTTGCAGAATGAGCTCTATCCTTCCCCAGCCCTCATCAAAATTTCAAAGATGTACTTCTTCCTCATAGCGTCAGATATCCATATGGCCCCTAATAATCGATGATGAACCTCATCCTTATTTTGTACAGTTTGTCCACAGGTGTGACTTTCCCATAAGGGGCACACCTAATATGTCAAGTCTCCTCTCTTTCCTGCCCCTCCTGTTATAAGCTCACCCCTTCCCTTCTTGATTCAGTATTTTTCCCCCAATTCTGCTCCTAAGTTCAACAGCATTCTCTGGGGCCTCAGCCTCTAGTATTACTGGGACAGCTGTCTGTCTCTTCCCTTCTTACTCCATCCCTCTGACTCCATCTGAGGACCTCTTACACCAGGAGGTATTGTTCTTTTCTTATTTTTATTAACTCTTCCTTCTGTTAAGGACTTTTTTTTCAGGCTTTTGGGATGTCAGAGTAGAGGCTGGAATCCAGCCTCCTTCCACCACTGAGCCCAACCACCTCCCTGCAGTAATCCTATTCCCTCCATCAAGTGTCACAGTAGATCTTTGGATTCACTATTTTGCTACTTTGTGTTCATATCACTTTCTTCTTCCTTGTGTCTCCCAAGTGCCGTCCTTTCCCTACTTTCCAGGAGGCTACAGGGAGTTTGAGAGGATGATATCTGAGAGCCAGCACAATAGAATGTGAGCTGTTCACAAATAGATGGTTGGCATTTATTTCATAATGCCTAAAAGATCAAAGCAATGTCATAGATTTGTGTTCTACCAGTAATACAAAACGGAGACAAACACTGTCATTCACCTCTTTGATGGGTTAAATTACCTTTATCTGGCCATCTGTTTATAATATCAAATGTTCTTTGAATTTCCAATCATTGACTTGCCACATGTCATGTGGCCATGGGAAATCGGGCTGGAGAAACAGCTGGTGATATGGCCCAGCCCCCAGCCTCCCAAGCATTTGGCTTGTGTACAGACAAGATGGACATAAAGACCCAGCTCCGCAGTTCCTTGTGGCCCTAGACAGTTGCTTGAGACTACCCATAGGGTCCTGGGACTCAAGCCCAGGCCTCTCCAAGTACTCCTGGAGAAGGGATCTGCAGGTCATTTGAGAAAGTAGAAATCTGAAAGGTAATATTGCCTAGAAATGTAATAATTTATCTGGCTCCATAGTGGTTGTTTTTTAAATTGATAATATCCAGTGTTGATAAGGCTGTGACAAAATGAGATGATCCCTCATGGCCATTGGTAGCAAAACATGATACAACCCTATGGAAAGTAATACAACACAAAACATGGACATTTAAAACTGCTCAAATCTTTGACCCTGGCAAATTGGAATTTAATCTAAAAAGTAACCCAAAAGTATCTAAAAGATATGAGAAGTATTTCAAATCTGAAAAGTTAACATGTGAACAGCTTAAATATTCACTGTTAAGGAAATAGTTTAATAAGTCATGGTTCATGAATAGGTTGAGACCTTATATAACACATAGTAATTATAGAGACTATAGAAGACCTAAGTACATAGCTTTAAGCACTTGAAAAAGTCTCCCTGACATCCTTGGTCTGCTTATAAATAACTTGCTTCATTTCATTTTCCCCCTTCCTTAATTTTTTTTTTTTAATTAAGCAATTGAAATAGAAACTATTGGTACAGACACAAAAGGAATAGATGTGAGGATTTCAGGCAAAGGAGAAAGAACATCTTTTGCATTGAAAAAAGTCAAGGGTGTCTGGATATCCAGCCCCAGGATGCTAGGACAACAGCAGGTAGACAGAACACGCCTGGCTTGTTTCCCAGCCAGCATCTTCGAAAACGTAATTGGAATCCATCCTTCATGGCCACTCCCTTCCCAGTCTACCTGCACACTGGAGGTTGCAAATGGAAAGAATTGAGACTATGAGAGTATCTGGCCCCAGCACTTCAAGCATCCTTCTTAACATCTGGCATGACACGACAGGCCGATATTGTTGGAGGAAATCTGGGCTCCATAAACACATGGCGACTGAGCTGCCACATGGATGAACTTCTTGCTCTGTAATGCTCCACACTCATAGTAAAAAGACACTGCATCACTTTCATTGCTCCGCTGCTTCCCTCCTTTCCAGAGCACTTTTAGAGATGTCAGCCTTTGAGACAAGAACCTCATCACACTCTTCTACTCCATCCTCACTGCTTTGATAAAAGGACAAGTAACCTTATTCTTTCCCCCAATGAGAATGCTGGTGCAGCCAACATCATCCACAAATGCTACTGGAATAAAGCGCTGAACGAAGCCTGGTGACTGCAGTGCCAGGTACAAGCCAGCTGTGGGGTATCTGCTGTTTGCCAGGCCCTTCAGGAGTCTGAGGTTTTTTTCATCCATGAAATTAATTCTCAAGGGCAGAATATCCAACCCCTTTTACGGATGTAGAAGCTGAGTCTCAGGATACAACCTGATTCATCCCAATCAAGCTTAAATAGTGAAGAATGGTCCCAGGTTAACCTGAGTTCCAGCTGACTCCAAAGAAATCCAAGCTCTCCTCTCTTCCCTGCTTGGACTTGGGAAGGAAAGACTAGGGAAAAGTTGCCAGGTATCTTTGGACCATTTCCCAGGAGATGCTGTTGGTAGAAGACCACATGTGCATGACAATGCTTGTTTTTCTCCAACTTTACCAACAAAGATGGTCCATGGAACTGCTGAAACTCTGGGAGAAAGGAGGACATGGGGTATGCACCATTTCTGGGAACCTGACACATCTCCATGTTCAGGAACCATCCATGTGGCACACTTACTGCCTCCCCTTGCCTCAACCCTTCACTCTATCAAAGTAGAGCTGGACTTCCAAGCATCTTGATTCTTAGCTGCTATAGTCATAATGTTCATAGAAAGGCAACCATTGCCACACACAGCCTGAACCCTGGCTACAGTGGTACCTGTATTATGCACTGTGCCAAATCACAAGATGCAACAGTGATTTCTCAGACCATCTGCAGAGAAAAGGACAATTTTACAGCCTGCTGGTGGGAGTGTGGGCTGGCATGACATTTCTGGAATGGTAATTTGGTGGGGAGAACCGAATGCTTTTAAAATGTGCATATGCAGCAATTCTACCCGTTAGAATTTATCCTATGGAATTACTCAGTGTTTCTGAAAAGATGTTTGTAAAAAAGAGTTTCAGAGCAATAGTTGCATGCTCTGTTTAAACTAGCAAGAAATTGGAAACAATCTAAAAGCTCAACAATTGAGAATCAGGTAAATGAAAACATTAGATGACAGAATATTATTTACTATTAATATGATATTTTAAGAGTATTAATTGCTAAGGGAGGTGTCTGTAGTTAAAAAACAAAAGAAAAAAAGAAGAAAGAGGGCTGGGGTTGTGGCTTAGTGGCAGAGCACTTGCCTCACATGTGTGAGGAACTGGGTTCCATCCTCAGCACCACATAAAAATAAATAAACAAAATAAAGATACTAAGTCCATGTATAATTTTAAAATAAATTAAAAACAAACTTTAAAACAAAGAAGAAAAAAGGAAGGAAGGAGTAGGCCCTGAGATATGAGCTGGCCTGAGTTTGGGAGTCTAACTATATGGATTTGAATTCCAGATCCATTGCTTACCAGCTGTGTAAGTTCAGATAAGTCACTTAACATCTCTGAGTCTGAGTTCCACTGGATATAAAAATGGGCCAAACTACACAGATTTCTAATGAGGATAAATCCCTCAATATATGTGACACACTTATGGTTCTACTAAATAAACATTATATCACTTAGTGCAAAAGAACCTGTTACAATAGGTGATACCTTTTAAAATTATTAAAAGAAACAAAATCAAGAATCGAATATTAACATTAATCATCTTTGGGCATGGTCAAATGGTGAATTTTGTTGGTTTTTTTTTTTTTTTTTTTGTTCCTTTATTTATAATGCCATTTTCCCACTGACTGCTTTATCACTGGTTTTCAGCAATTTGGTTACAATGTGCCTCGTGGTTTGCTTTATGTTTGTTTTGTTTTGTTTTCTTTTTTTTTTTTTTTTTTTTTTTTAATTTTTTATTGTGGGTTGTTCAAAACATTACAAATTTCTTGACATATCATATTCCACACTTTGATTCTAGTGGGTTATGAACTCCCACCTTCACCCCATACACAGATTGCAGATTCACATCAGTTACACATCCATTGATTTACAAATTGCCATACTAGTGTCTGTTGTGCTCCGCTGCCTTTCCCATCATCCACCCTCCCCCCTCCCCACCTCTCCCCTCCCCTCCCCTCCTCTCTCTCTACCCCCTCCACTGTATAACCCTGAGGGTCTCCTTCCATTACCGTGCAATTTACCTTCTCTCTCCCTTTCCCTCCCACCTCTCATCCCTGTTAAATGTTAATCTTCTTCTCCTGTTCTTCGTCCCTACTCTGTTCTTAGTTACTTTCCTTATATCAAAGAAGACATTTGGCATTTGTTTTTTAGGGATTGGCTAGCTTCACTTAGCATAATCTGCTCTAATGCCATCCATTTCCCTGTAAATTCTATGATTTTGTCATTTTTTAATGCAGAGTAATACTCCATTGTGTATAAATGCCACATTTTTTTTATCCATTCGTCTATTGAAGGGCATCTAGGTTGGTTCCACAGACTTGCTATTGTGAACTGTGCTGCTATGAACATCGATGTAGCAGTGTCCCTGTAGCATGCTCTTTTTAGGTCTTTAGGGAATAGACCAAGAAGGGGAATAGCTGGGTCAAATGGTGGCTCCATTCCCAGCTTTCCAAGAAGTCTCCATACTGCTTTCCAAATTGGCTGCACCAATCTGCAGTCCCACCAGCAATGTACAAGTGTACCCTTTTCCCCACATCCTCGCCAGCACTTGTTGTTGTTTGACTTCCTAATGGCTGCCAATCTTACTGGAGTGAGATGGTATCTTAGGGTGGTTTTGATTTGCATTTCTCTGACAGCTAGAGATGTTGAGCATTTTTTCATGTACTTGTTGATTGACTGTATGTCCTCCTCTGTGAAGTGTCTGTTCAGGTCCTTGGCCCATTTGTTGATTGGGTTGTTTGTTCTCTTATTGTCTAATTTTTTGAGTTCTTTGTATACTCTGGATATTAGGGCTCTATCTGAAGTGTGAGGAGTAAAGATTTGTTCCCAGGATGTAGGCTCCCTATTTACCTCTCTTATTGTTTCTTTTGCTGAGAAAAAACTTCTTAGTTTGAGTAAGTCCCATTTGTTGATTCTAGTTATTAACTTTTGTGCTATGGGTGTCCTATTGAGGAATTTGGAGCCCGACCCCACCGACTGTAGATCGTAGCCAACTTTTTCTTCTATCAGACGGCGCGTCTCTGATTTGATATCAAGTTCCTTGATCCATTTTGAATTCACTTTTGTGCATGGCGAGAGAAAGGGATTCAGTTTCATTTTGTTGCATATGGATTTCCAGTTTTCCCAGCACCATTTGTTGAAGATGCTATCCTTCCTCCATTGCATGCTTTTAGCCCCTTTATCAAATATAAGATAGTTGTAGTTTTGTGGATTGGTTTCTGTGTCCTCTATTCTGTACCATTGGTCCACACGCCTGTTTTGGTACCAGTACCATGCTGTTTTTGTTACTATTGCTCTGTAGTATAGTTTGAAGTCTGGTATCGCTATACCGCCTGATTCACACTTCTTGCTTAGCATTGTTTTTGCTATTCTGGGTCTTTTATTTTTCCATATGAATTTCATGATTGCTTTCTCTATTTCTAAAAAAATCTCTCTGTTGCCCATGCTTCCTGCAGTGCCCCAAACCTTTCTTTCGTGATTGCTGATGTCTACAAGGGGAATCTTAGAGCTTCAACATCATATCTTGAGCACCATGTAGTGAAAGGAGCAGAATGCTGGAAGAAAGCAACCCCTGTTACATCCAGCTCTTTGGAGAACCTACATTATCAGGAGCTAAGAATAACTTGCTAAGGGGACTGCATAGTATGAAACTCCAGATGCAAAGCACTGTGCCTGGCACAGGGCGAGGGCTCAACCTATGCATTTCCTTCTCCCTCCTTCAGTCCCTAGAGGAATTCAGGAGATCATTCTGTCAGCTGTGATTGAAACATCTTTCCTCCTACCGACTCCCCCGCCCCCCACTGCAAATCATTCCTCCACCTTCACAAGTCAGCAACACATATAACACCTACTGTGAGTTTGCAGAGCATGTATATGAGTGTGTGTGCAGGTAAGAGAGTCTGTGAGTCTATGGGAAGGTATGTCAATTGTATGTATGTGTAACTGTGGAGGAATGTGTGTGAGTGCAACACAGGTGTATGTATGCCTGTGAGATTCTGTAAGTATGTGAGAACATGTCAGAATGTGTAAATATGTATGCATGTGAATGTGTGTAAACGTGTGAGCATGTGCATGTGTATTCATGTGCATGCATGTTAGAATGTGTGTTCGTACATACGAGAGTGTATTTGAATATGTGAAGTGTGTGTGAGTGTGTGGAAATCATTCATGTAAGGTGTGGGAATGCTATGCACTAAGGAATTGTGTGAGTGGATTTGGGCATGCAAGTATGTAAGCATATATGAATGCGTGTGAGTGTGTGTGTGTGTGTGTGAGAGAAAGCACCCAGGGAGACAGCAGAGAAGAGAATTCAGGTACTGAGTTTCTGGAGAACCACAAAAGACTCAGGAAGTTTCTCTCCTTCCACTGGAGATAGGGACCACCTTTCCCTGATCTTTCAGAACAATGGAAAAAATCACCCAAAATGATGTAAAAACATAAGACACTTAGAAGCTGTCTACAAAAGACCAACTCAGGATGCTATAGGAATCCTGCTACCCAAGAGGAGCAAGATAATGATGCTTTATCTGGATCACACCTTGGAAAAGCAAAAGGTAGCAAAACTGAACAAGCTCAGTGGGAGGGCAAGAAATCACAGCGGGGCTCCCCACAATTGCCATAGAAGATGCTTTCCTGAAGGGGTCATGGGGTGCAAAGTCAATTAGGTTTCTGGCTCCCAAGTGAAAAGACTGGAACTGGACAATGAGATATCACAACCAGAGGGACAGCAAGGTAGGGGGATTGCCTCAGGATGTACACTAAAGGCAACCTTGCAAGTTGGTCATTGTTGTTCTAGTGAGAATACCTGGAACAGGAAGATGTGAAAGGATTGACGCATCCCAAGGCTATAGCAGGGGAAAATGGCTCCTAGTGGCCAGCTATTAGGATTTATGTCAATGATTGCTTGTCCCATTCTGGTATTTCTAAGTCCTAGAATAACATAGGCAATGGAGGGGAGCATGTGTTAATTCTGTGTCACAACAAAGGCCACCAGTGCCTTTTGTCCTATATGATCTAATCTTTAGTTCTTTAACTTCCTTTCTAGAATGTTCAACTCCAGTTCCTAGAGATCACAGCACAGTATATTCTTCAACTCCATCCATTTACCTGCAAATGCCTTGATTTTATTCTCTTCTAATGCTGAATAATATTCTATGGTGTATGTATACCACATTTTCTTTAACCGTTCATCTAGTGAAGGGCATGTAGGTTCGTTCCACAGTTTAGCTATTGTGAATTGTGCTGTTATAAAGATTAATGTGGCTGTGTCCCTGTAGTATGCTGTTTTTAAGTCCTTTGGGTATAGACTGAGTTGTGGGATAGCTGGGTCAAATGGTGGTTCTATTCCCAGTTTTCCAAGGATTCTCCATACTGCTTTCCATATTGCCAGCACCAATTTGCAGTCCTACCAGCAATGTATAAGTGTACCTTTACCCCACATCCTCTCCAACACTTATTGTTGTTTGTCTTCATAATAGCTGCCATTCTGACTGGTGTGAGATGAAATCTTAAAGTAGTTTTGATTGGCATTTGCAGGTAAATGCATGGAGCTGGAGAATATAATGCTAAGTTAGCCACTCTCAAAAAACAAAATGCTGAAAGTTTTCTCTAATTTAAGGATGCTGATTCATAGTGTGTGTGTGGGGGGGGCAGGATTAGATGAACTCTAGATAGGGCAAAGGGGAGGGAAGGGAAGGGAAGGGAGGGGGTATGGGTGTAGGAAAGATGGTGGAATGAGATGGACAATATTACCCTAAGTACATGTATAAAGACATGAATGGTGTGTCTCTATTTTGTATACAACCAGAGATATGAAAAGTTTTGCCCTATATATGTAATATGAACTATAATGCATTCTGCTATCATATATAACAAATTAAAATTTAAAAAATTTTTTAAAAAGAGCTCACAGCACAGTATGTTGGTGAAACAATTAGGAGACAAGCAGTCCAGGCTTTTCCTTAGAATCCCTGGTCAGTGGCTTGAGTTCTCTGAGTTGACTGGCCTCACCTAGGGGAAGGAGCATGCCCCTATCACATGCTTGCCACAGGAAAAGGCAGTGTGAAACGTGCCCGATGCATTAAATAACTCAAACAATAACACATTATCCCCATGATCATGAAAATCATCACCAACATCATCTTATAGCATAAAGTTTGGATCCTGATTAGAATGCAATTGCCTTGGGATAAATAACACTTGAAATTGTCCTCCATCATCACCCTGGTAAATTAGAAAGACTGTTATACTGGATTACAGTCTCGGCCCAATTACCGACAATTTATAGGAGGATCCCAGACAATCCTTAAGGTCTTCTCTAGCATTAACATCTGTAAAGTCTATGCTATAAACTAGTGTTTCTCAAAGTGTGTTCCCTGGAAGGGCTGCGTTAGCATCACTGGAAAACTGACAGGAAATATAAACCTATCAGGTCTCATACTAGACGCACTGCAGAAGAGAGAGGGGGCCCATAAGTCTGTTTGATAACCTCTCCAGGTGATCCTGATGCCTGCAAAATTTGAGACATGACAGTATAGACCTCTGGGTCAATTAATCCCTGCTCTTCTCCTGAAAGCAGTTTTAGAAAAGGAGAGAGTATTAAGGCTCTAGGGTCTTGATTTGGGGTACTAAATGGAAGAGGGGAAGTTAGAGAATGGAGAGACCAGGGCTACTAAAAACAAACCCTGAAGGAAAATCATACCACATTGAATACCTTCCTGAAAAGTTCTCTACTTGGTGCTTTCACATTCATCCTTCTGGAAAGATCAGGATAAATTTCATAGTAAAAACTGTGTCCATTTTCCACTCATCCACGGAAATCGAGGATTAGAAAAAATTATGCCCAAAGTCATGGAATGGGCTATCTCCAGAGCTTACATTTCTCCCCAGATTTCATTGACAACAGGTGGTTCTCCCCTCTGCTATGTTCAAGCTCAGGAGCCTAAAATGCCACAAGGAGCCCTCTGAGCAACCCCTTGTGTTCTCGGGGGTTTCTTTTGTTTTGTTTCGCACTTTTGCTAACAAGATTTTGCTAATGACTTCTGCCTCTAGCCCCTGATCCTGTGAAGGCATTATGGCTGCATTCCCCTCTGGGGCATCTGGCACTCTTGGGAGAAACAATCTTAGTAAAACAAGGATTGATCTAATGGGAGAGGTTTGTTACATCCCCAAGAAAAAAAGATCTGGTTTCATACAAAGGAAAAAGAAAAAACTAACATGGGAGAACCAGTGGCGGCCTCTTTAAAATCTGAAATGGACACTATCGGCAAAACTAGAAGCCATAAACAAGCTCCTCAGCAGGGCAAAGGGACACATTGATTTCCAATGATTTGTCAAAATTTTAAATCGTCCAAAGACCATAATAAACAATAATCTAATCAGGGTTATTCAATGGGAAAAAATTAAGAACGATCTAAAAGAAAGAGTAAACGGGTTTGCTGAGATACAAAATAGATTATAAAGGAAAAAGAATACAGAATGAAAAATGCTATCCCAGAGAAGTGAAATAGCCAAAGAATACACAAACTCAGGGAACACAGAGGACGGGTGCCTGTGTGGTCAAACATCTGAAAAAGCACAGGGACAGACTGTGCAGGCGCTTCCTGTGTGTCAGGTACACACACACACACACACACACACACGCAAACTGTTATTATTTGGATGTGAGGTGTTCCCCAAAAGCTCATGTGTGAGTCAATGCAAGAAGTTTTTAGAAGAGAAATTATCTGGTTAGGAGAGTCTTAATTCAATCAGTGAATTAGGTTTGTGATAGGATTAACTGGGTGGGGGTTGAAGGCAGGTAGGGTGTGGCTGGAGGAGGTGGGTCACTGTGGTTGTGCCTTTAGGGTATATATATTGTATCTGGCAAGAGGATTCTGTCTTTCTCTGCTTTCTGATCATCATGTGAGCCACTTCTCTCCACCACACTCTTCTGCCATGACATTCAGCCTCATCTCAAGCCCTGAGGAATGGTCCCAGCTGTCTATGGACTGAGCCCTCTGAAACTATGATCCCCCAAATAAACTTTTCCTTCCCTAAAATTGGTCAGGTCTTTTAGTCACAGCAGCAAAAAAAAAAGCTGACTCACACACACACACATTAACAAAAGAATATAAATTCTTTGACCATGTTTGTCCTATCCATTCCCCCTAATGTGATTTCTGGCATAGAGTTAGTGACAAATAAATATGTGGAAATGGTTAAGTGAAAATCTAAACCATGGAAGTCTTGAATCTGAGAGGCCTGAGGGCTTGGTCAGTATGAGCTGAGCCAGCCATGTCCCATCTGCCTCTCCAAGTTCACCCTCCACCTTTTTCGACCCTGCTGTCTCCTCCATAGGCTGAGCTCTAGGGACAGCATCAATGGGCACTATTGGCCTGTGGCTAAGAGTCACTTTCTAAAAACCTAAGAATAAATCAAATACTAACACAACAATAATCATAACAATAAGTACCACTGATTTAAGCAGATGTTATCCAACTCAAGAGAGCATAAGAATCACCCCACGGGCATGTTAGAACACAAATTGCTAACCTCCCTATCTCCAGCTACTGATTATTAGACCTGAAATAAAACCCAAGAATTTACATTTTTTTTTCTTTTTTTAATTGGTTCTTTTAGTTACACATGACAGTAGATTCTATTTTGATATATTTATACAGGCATGGAACGTATCTTATTCTAATTAGGATCCGGGTCCTGTGGATATGTATAATGTGGAGATTCACTGTGGTGTATTCATAATGAACAAGGAAAGTTATGTCCAATTCATTCTAGTGTCTTTCCTATTCCTATCCCCCCTTCCTTCCTGTCATTCCCCTTTGTCTAATTCATTGAATTTCTATTCTCCCCCACCCTACATTATGGGTTAGCATCCACATATCAGATAAAACATTTGACCTTTGTTTTGGGGAGTTGGCTTATTTCATTTAGCATAATAGTTTCTAGATCCATTCATTTACTGGCAAATTTCAGAAGATCATTCTTTATGGCTGAGTGATATTCCACTGTGTATATGTACCATGATTTCTTTTTCCATTCATCTGTTGATGTGCATCTAGGTTTGTTCCATAGCTTAGCTATTGTGAATTGTGCTTGTATAAACATTGATGTGACCACATCACTGTAGTATGCTGATTTTAACTTTTTTGGTTATATATTGAGGAGTGGGATAACTGGGTCAAATGGTAGTTCCATTCCTAGTTTTTTTGAGAAATCTCCATATTGCTTTCCAGAAGTGGTTGTACTAATTTGCAGTCCAACCAACAATGTATGAGTGTACCCTTTTCCCACATCCTCACCAAAATTTTTACTTATATTCTTGACAATTGTCCTTCTGGTTGGCATGAAATGAAATCTTGGTATAGCCTTAATTTGCATTTCTCTAATTACTACAGATGTTGAACATTTTTTCATATATTTGTTATCTTCATATTTCTTCTTTTGAAAAATGTCTATTTAGTTCCTTTGCCCATTTATTGATTGGGGTGTGTGTGTGTGTGTGTGTGTTTTAAGCTTTTTGAGTTCTTTGTATATCCTGGAAATTAAAGCCCTATTTGAGGTGCCAGTGGCAAAGATTAAGAATTTGCTTTTCTAACAAATTCCCAAGTGGGAGCAAGGCTCACCTTTTGAATACTAAGGTGTTAAAATATACTCTGAAGTGCATAGTGATAATCTCTTGACCTTACCTCTAATCTTTATAATAACTCTGGAAAGACCCAGTATCACTATTCTTATTTTTCAAGAGTCAAGTAACCTGGATGTTTTAGTTAGCTTTTCTGCTGCTGTGACTAAAATACCTGACAAGAACAATTTTAGAGGAGGAAAGTTTATTTAGGAGCTCACAGTTTCAGAGGTCTCAGTCTATAGAAGACCAGCTCCATTCCTCAGGGCTCAAGGTGAGGCAGGTCATGGCAGAAGAATGTGGCAGAGGGAAGCAGCTCACACGATTATCAGGAAGCAGAAATAGAGAGAGAGTCCACTTGCCAGATACATGATATATACCCCAAAGGCAGGTCCCCAATGACCCACCTCCTCCAGGCATACCCTACCCAACTTCAGTTACCACTCAGTTAATCCTGTCAGGGGTTAATTCACCAGTTGGGTTAAGGTTCTCATACTCTAATCAGTTTTCCTCTAAACCTTCTTGCATTGTCTCACACATGAGCTTTTGGGGGATACCTCACATCCAAACCATAAGATTCTGCCCATGGCTCCCAAAACCTTATGACCATCTCAAAATAGACAAAGTTCATTTTGTCCATTTCCAAGAGTCCTCATAGTCTTCACCATTCCAAGATTGCCTAAAAGTTCAAGTCCAAAGTCTTCTTTGAGACTCAAGGCAATCTTGCATTGTGAACCCCTGTAAAAATCAAAAGCAATTTACAAGTATCCAATACATAAAGGTACAGAGTAGATATTTGTATTCAGGAAAATAGGGGTGTAGAAAGAAGGGATGGGACCAAAGCAAGACTAAAATCCAGCTGGACATGCTAAAGTTCTGTGTCCAGCATCTGGAGCACATGGCATCCAGATTCTTCACCAAAGGGCTTATGTAGATCCACCCCTGTAGCCTGGTTGGTTGCAGCCCAAATGGCCTTTCTGTTGGCTTCTCTCTGCTCAATTATCAAAGTTTTCCTAGGACCATATCCCATTTATTGGCATTTCTTAATCTCAGGGATCTCCCTGCAGCTTTGGCTTCCTTCTCACATCTCCACACTTTGCCCTCTCGGGCTGCCTGCAGGGATCTATGACAATGCTTCACTTTTCCTGGCCTCCCAAGCCTTCCTTTGAAATCTTGGTATAGAAGCCTCCATTACCTCCTAACTGTAGCATCCTGCATTCCTGCAGAACCAGCACCACCATGGTTCACGCCAAGGTCTGCCGCCATCTTGAGCAGTAGTAAAGCCTCCAGGGACCACGGCTGCAGCAGCCTCTGAATGGATGGGTGGCTGAGCACGTTGAGAAAGCTTCCTAGGCCCTAAGAAGGATGTACCACTGGTCTCTTCTCAAGAGAATTTTTACTTTTACTCTCTTGAGCCTGAGACGGTGGGGTCTTACCAGCTCCTGATATGCCCTGGAGCCATCTTTCTTGTCTCCAAGCAAAGTCTACCATTTCTTTAGTGGCAGTAATGTCTTTAACAACTGCAACTTTCTTTGCCCCACGTTTACTCACACCTTTCAAGTCCAAGTTTTTCAAATGTTTCTGCTCTCTTTTTTGTTCCTGAATATCACAATAAACTTGGCTAAAAGCCATCAGCAATATCCATGGCCCTGTCTGAATGCTATGCTGTCTAGAAATTTCTTCTGCCAGATGAAGAAATCCATCTCTTTTAAAAACAGCCACACAGAAAGTCTTAGAACACAGGCAAAATGCAGACCACTTCTCAGCCAATATACAACACAAATGGCCTCTATTCCAATAATCAATAGTGTCCTCCTTTTCCTCTAAAACCTCACAAGCCCTGTCTTTACTGTGCACAGTCCTGTTGGCATTCTCGTATTCTGAGCTGCCACCAGAATTGCCCATTAAGCTCCACTTACAACAATCTAAAGCATTTCCAGCTTACACTGCTAAATATCTCAAAATCCTTCCCACCAGTTTCAAGAGGCTCCAAAAGCTTATGAACCATATGGTCAGGTTAATCACCGCAATGACCCCACTCCTGGTACAGGTACCAGTTTCTGTTTTAGTCAACTTTTTCACTGCTGTGACTAAAAGACACGAAAAGAATAATTTTAGGGGAGAAAAAGTTTAGGGGCTCATGGTTTCAAAGGTCTCAGTACCTAAAAGGCCACCTCCATTTCTTGGGGCTTGAGATGAAGCAGAATACCATGTGAAAGAATATGGCAGAGGGAAGTAGCTTACATGATGACCAGAAAGCAGAGAGAGAGAGAGAGAGAGAGAGAGAGAGAGAGAGAGAGAGAGAGTCCACTCACTCATCAGATACAAAATATGTACCCCAAAGGTATGCCCCCAATGACCCACCACCTCCAACCTTCAGTTACTGCTCAGTTATACCTATTATAGGATTAATTCACTGACTGGATGAAGGCTCTCCTAACCCAATAATTTCTCCTCTAAACCTTCTTGCATTGTCTCACACATGAGCTTTTGAGGGACACCTCACATCCAAACCATAACACCAGCAAATGATAGATAGATAAGAACCAAACCGAACTACACTCGGTTTTCCAAAATGAGCATTTGACTTTGTTGAGATAAAGTTCAAGCGAGACCCATGAAATTACACCCCGAGGCCAGGGTGGTTTTGCCATCTGAATCAACCTCCACTTAATGTCTCTCTTGTCATAAAGGGTTGTTGGGAATTAAAACTCTGACATCCTGAAAGGAGAGAGAAGCAGCAAAATTTCATGAGCTCAAATTGATATTAAAGAATATCCCTTAATGGGCTGGGAGGCCACCTCCAGGGGTTTATGTTGAAGAGCATCCTTCTCTAACTCCACTGGTGGCTAAGTATTCTTTTATGGCCTTTGCTAAAATGTCATCCTTGAGAGACGGAGCTTACACTACAGACTTACAGCACACTGAAAAGCTACAAACAAGTCACACTCTGACCAAAAAAGATCCAAAGGGACTGCCAACCTACACAGCTAGATAAGCTCTGGGATCTACCTGTTAGGACTTACAGCTGTCAAGTGGGGGAATCATAAAGTTCACCACTAGAAGGGCCTGGCAGGGCACTAGATCAAACCCTGCCCTGATGGAGGCCTTACCGCACAGCCCAGGAACACTGAAGTCTTTGCAGTTTCTTGAAAGTTGTCTTCATCTCATTCCCCACTAACTAATGTGTAAGGGTCAGGCGAAGCGTCGGAGAAAGAGACCACCAAGTGACCACTCATGCAATTGTCAGAAGGGGATTTATTGAACCAGCATGCTGGGGCTCCGTGCCCACTCAAGAAGGGAAAGCAGCCCAGAGCCCCGAGCAGGGGCTGAGCACTGCTTAAGTACACTTTTTGGGGAGGGCGGAGGGCTTTGTATACATCAGAACAAATCATCATGAGGCGCGGGAAAATTGAACAACAACTCCTAAACATGATTAGTTCATTCATTGGCGGGAATAGGTCAGGCTGGAGTGATAGGTCATTCCTAAGGATAGTACACATTCAAACTGATTGGTTTAGGGCCTAAATGACTACGTGACCAGTTACACAGAGCCCTTCAGTTATTAAACAACCAAATAGTCAGGGGAAATATTTACTGGGCAGTTACAAGCATTGTCTTAACAGCTACAGAAATTTCAGGTTTTGCAGGTAGCATAGAAACCTAACAATACCTAATCCTTTACATTTTAACTCAGACCTTGCAGCTTAGAAACTTTACAACACCTGGTCTTTTACCCTTTAACTTTTATGCTTTAACTTCAATTTCTTTTACCCTTACAAATGGAGGTATGGAACCTGGGCCATTCAGGGTAATTCCAAGTCCTCTTCCATGTGAAGACTCTTCACATGTTAGAAATACCAAATGCCAAGGATTTTCATTAACAGGTCAACCATTATTATCATGACAATAATAATAATAGGAGCAATAAAAACAAAACAGAAGGATGTTAGAAAGAGTTGGATGATCTGTGGTCAAATGGGTTAACTCTTTGGAGTTTGGCAACCCTTATCTGCAAGATGCAAATATCATAAAATGCCCTCCATGTGGAGAGTGAGTGCGTAAACACAACGCCACACACATGCCCATTTCTTTATAGATGTCATGGAGGCCACTCCTTCTCTCTTTTGTTTCCTGGACAAACAACATTATGCCAACAAAATGGAAATTTTAAAAAAATAAGCTAAGCAAAAACGGCTGACGCAATAAATCAAAATTGTTTTCATCAGCAATCGCTTCTTGGTTTTAATGTAATCAAATAACAAAACAATTCCCCTCAAAATGTAAAAACTTCAGTCATAAAATTCAAAGCAATAATATTCAGTGGAACAAATAGATTGGAATCAGCCCACATTTATAGCCAGAGCTAAGGTGAAGCATATCGGACCTGGGTACAAAGCAAATTATAGGGCAGAGGAAATCTGACAAAATAAAATCAGAGTTAGGGGGAGTCAACATCTTCCCACTCTCTCTAATGAGGAGCTTGAAAATAATGAAAGTTAGCACGATGGCACGGATATTGGTTTGAGTCCAGAGCTTACCCTACCAAATTATGAAAATCGCAGAAGAAAGTAATTGAAGAATTCATAACGAGATTTGCTTGGCAATACTCAAAACCCAAAGAGAAGTAATTTAATAAGGGAGGCTCAGAGGGGGCTTTCCTTGATCTTTGGACTGTATTATCCCAAACCAATCACCATCAAACAGAATTAAACAGTAAGGGGTTATTCATGGGCCAACTTAGTCAATTGTATGGTAAGCTCCAGAGAGACTGACAAAAACCCCAAGGCCCAGGACACAGTTCTCCTGTCCTCTCCTCCAGTCCTCACCCCTCTTGCTGTCCTTGCAAATGGACCCCAGCAACCCTGCTCATTTACTTAAGATAGAGGCTTGGGCTGGGGATGTGGCTCAAGCGGTAGCGCACTCGCCTGGCATGCGTGTGGCCCGGGTTCGATCCTCAGCACCACATACAAACAAAGATGTTGTGTCCGCCGAGAACTAAAAATAAATATTAAAAAATTCTTTCTCTTAAAAAAAAGATAGACGCTCATGGCTCATTTCCCACTCATTTTCATTTCTTATTTGTTAAACATTTATTTTGTTTGATTTTTGTTAAAGGATAAGAGGTTTTGATTGCCCATGTACTCTATCCCCATGCCATCCCCTGCCCAAGGTCATGCCAGGGGACAGACAAATAAATAAAAGGCAGCTTCCACCTCAGAGGAGCTCCAAGTCTAACTGGACTGTGACAGATAGAGCAGGGCACTGAGATGACATCTAGTGAAACTGTGCTCTGGGATGCACAGCAGGGAAGTACAGGAAAACTCAGGGGAAGTGAGTATTTCCAACAAAGCTTTGGGATTGCCAGCAACCAGCTTGACAGACCAAATACAGGTGATGCTACAAACTGTGAGCATAAAGGTAAGAAGATACCTCTCAGGGTCCTGCAACTAGAGTATGTGTGAGTGGCTGACAGGCACAGCTTAGGCTTCACTCTGACGGCACCACTTCTCCATTTCTACAGATTCAAAGGATAAGGATAAGGGTGCTGGTATAGGAAAAGTCCCAAGTTCAAATCTTGGGTCTGGTACTGACTCGGGCTCAAATGCTAGCAAGTCCTTGCCCCTCTTGGGACCTCAGTTTCCTCATCAATGAGCAATTGCAATTGACCTAATGAGTGGGAGAAACTTAACCCACATCGGATCCATCCCTGGCCTTTCTAAAGTAGCCCATTACAATTAAATTAAACTTCCCGTTGTCCAGACATGGACACAAGTCCCCAAGAGAGGGAAAGAAAACCCTTGGTAAAGCAAGGAAAGAAAGGATAACACCCAGCCCCTAATCAGCCTTCATCTTCTCCTTGACCTGACATCAATTGTAACTCAATTTTAGACTGAGTCAAGTCCACTTTTATGTATTAGCTGAGCTCAGAACTAGTAAATGAGTTGACAAAGACCTGATATTTCAAATAGCGAATCACTGCAGAAATATGTTACTTAAAGTTTTCTGTGCATCACTCCACATTGAAGAGTGGAAGACTTGTAATCACAATCTTACTCTATTTCCTCAAACTCACCCCAATTTATATTTCACAATTTCTGAAGGCAATGTCTAATATGGGCCAACATAAAAAAGCTGGAAAAGAAAATTATTTTTAGCTCTACTCAAGTTCTAACAATATTAAAGTAAATTGAGGCAAAAATACAGACATACACAAATACATATGTATATATGTGAAGAGAAAGAGAAAGAAAGAAATACAATGAAGGACATGAGAAGAGAAGAAGACAATACCAATTCGTACAATAGTTTCTCCTAAATGTGAATCACAAGGATTTGATGGGAGGATAAAAAACAAAACACTGAAATCTGAATTTTTTTTTAAATTTCAAACACAAGAATGTAACTCATTCAAAGCCCTGCTTTTGATAATACTCAGTAATGTTTTGTCAAGAATTATAAACATTTATATCCTTTTTGTCATCAAATTCCAGTTTTAGGAATTAGACCTAAACAAATATAAGTAGAAACTGAATTCCTTACACTGTTATTTATGTTTTTGGAAATGACCCAATGACAATCAAAAAGGGAATGCTTAGGTAAATTAGTTTAGATTTACTTGATGTATTAGTTAGCCACTAAATGATTTTTTTAAGTCTTACAACAGTGTCAGAAAAATGAAGTATAAAATATATTTTCTATGACATCATAATTATAGAAAACTTTCACAGAAATTTTAAAAAAGACTAGACATAAACATGCAAAAGAATTCCCAGAATTGCATTTAGGTAGAGGGGGAAAAAGAGATGTTAATTGGATTTCTTTTGATTTTTTTAATGTTTTTACTTTCTGGAATATTTTAAGCTTTTCTTAATGGTTACATATTACATGTAAATTATAAACATATAGCCTAAAGACTTTTTTCCCTCAAACTGCTTTTTATTTTAACAGTGCAAATGGATTGGGGGACATTTAAGTGTATTTGGAGTTGGGCTAGAGCACAGTTTAAGCATGTGAAGAGGGCTCCGCCACATTTACTTGTCCACAGCATCTAGAACCTAGAAGACAATTGCAAAGCAATGAAAATATTACTGTCCTCCTTCTCCTGAAAGCCAAACTATATATTTAGTGGAAACACACCTGGGTTTTGTCCACATGGAACTCAGCTGTCTTTTCTACCCCTGCTATCTCCATTATCTTTTTGTATACTTCATTTCCAGCTTAGAACTTTTCTTTCATATGCTCATACTTTTATCTTCAAAACAGAAAGGACAAATAGGCATATGGAATATGTGTGTACATGGTGGAATCATCAAAGGGCGCCTCCAATCTCACAAGGTGGATAATTCCCCACTCTGTGCCCCCATGTGCTTTTTAAAATTTTTTTTTAATTTTTAGTTGTAAGTGGACACATACCTTTATTTTATTTATTTATTTTATGCAGTGCTTACGATTGAACCCAGTGGCTCACATGTGCTAAGCAAACATTTTACCACCGAGCCACAACCCTAGCCACTCCATATGCTTTGCCACATTCAACCACAGCCATTTGCCATCCTCCAGAACTCAATAGGGATACCATGAAGAAAAATTGTCTGAGACTTCATTTTTTAAAAAACTGTTTAATATTTCTGTTTTGTTTTTAATTTATTTTAACTGATACATAAAAATCTAAAAATTATACAAATTAATGGGTGTCCCATGTAATGTTGGATACATGTATACATTGTGTAATTTTTAAATCAGGTTAAACATATTTATGTCCTCAAACATCATTTCTTTATGGTGAAAACTTGGAAAATCCTTGCTTCTGGCTTTTTTGAAATGCGTAATGTATTATCGTTATTTTTAGAGACTTCATATTTTGAGCTGAGAATGAAAACACATCATACAAAATTCAAACAATGGAGCTATAAAATGGTGCTTAGAGGTAAATGTATAGCTCTGATTTCTATATAAAGGACGAAAACAAGTATAAAATGAATTATCTAAGCACTAACATTAAAATGCTATAGGTAAGAGCAAATTATAACCAAAGTAAATAGAGGGAAATATTTTTGACATAAAACTGAGATCAATAAAATATAAAAATAACAGCAAAAATTAATGAAGTCAATTAAGTTTCCTTGGATATAAAAACTGTGTTCTTGGATCAGAAGATTCAGTATTATAAAAATATTAATTTTCCCTCTAATTATCTGCATGTTAAATGTAATAACTATCAAAATGCAATAGTTTGTTTTCTAAAGCAAGTGGCAAGGCGATTCTAAAATTTAAATGGAAATGCAAAGGATCTATAGTTGCCCAAACAATCTTGTAAAAGAAGAACACAGCTGGAAGACTGATACTACCTAACTTAAGAAATTATTATAAAACTACTATGATCTGCTTTGTATTGTCATAACAATAGGCAGATTAATGAAGCAGTAGAGCATCCAGAAATAGACTAGTGCATATCTACCTGTTGATTTACAATCAAGTTAACTCATCTATTTTTCAAGTAAGTACAGGAAATTTGAACAAATGATGGTAGCTCAATTGCACACGTGTATATAGAAATAAGTGAACCAGGATCAATTCTTCATTCCAGATGCAATATTAATTTCAGAACCACCATAAAAACTAAATGTAAGAACTTCTGGAAAAAAAAACTTGTGAACTCAGATTAGGTAAAACTTTTAGGCAGGACACAAAAAGTATTCACCATAAAAGAAAAGAAAAATTGATATATAGTTTGTTATCAAAATTAAAAATTTCTACTTCTCAAAAGACACCATTAGGAAAACAAATGGGCAAATTACGGACTGAGAATTGTATTTGCAATACTTATATTTCATCAAGGACTTACATCCAGAATATATTAAAAACTCATATAAATCAGCAAAGAAAAAGATTTGGTGAATTTGTAAAATTAGACTGAAGCTCACATTCTGAAAGAAGATATATGAATGGTCAATAAGTACATGAAGTTCTCAATATCCCCAGTTACCAAATTAAAACAATGATGAGGTTATCTGTTCACACTCACTCAGCTGGCTATAATTTTGCCAAAAAGTTAAAATTGGCTACAATTAAGGCATTCCAAGACTGGCGATGCCAATGTTGCTTGGGACGCCCAGTAACTGGGACTTACAGTTACATAAGCAGTGTATTACAAGCTGGAGGGTTAAATAGCATGACCACATGGGAGGTACTTTCACACCACATTGAAGGGCACTTTCACACCACATTGAAGACACATCTACCCTACCGCCATCCACCCTACTGCCCAGGAATTCCACCCTTTTGTATTTAGCAAAAATGGAAACATATCTCTACACAGGACTTGTAGAAGAATATTCATACTGTTTTATTCATAATGAAAATATGCATTAATTAGAGAATAAACAAATTAAGATTTCTTTTTTTTCTTTTTAATATTTTTATATTGGGGATTGAGCCCAGGGTTGTTTTACCTCTAAACTATATTCCCATTCCTTTGTATTTTGGGATAGACTCTTGCTAGAGATTTATTCTTAAAATGGAATATTACTCAAGGAAAAAAAAGGAAAGGAAAAACATAGTATAATATTGATATCCACAACTTCACGGGTAAATGTCATAGACATTTTGTTGAGTGAAACAAGCCAAACACAGATACATCTATTCTATATAGTCCATTTATGTGAACAACAAGAATGGGTAAACTTAATCTGTGTGGCTGGACACCTGTGCTTGCCTCAGGGTGGGGGGTTGGGTGTCTAGAAAGAGAAGGAAATTTCAAAGGTTCCATACCTTATTTGGGGGGTTGATTATACAACTGTATGTAACTGTCTAAACTCATGAGATGCCAACTTTAAATGTGTGCTTCTTACTGTATGTCAACAATATTGAATGAAAACACTAAATGCCATTTGTTTCCTTTGATCTTATTTTCTGAACATATGGTAGATGCTAAGACAGTGTGCTGATATCTACTGAATGCATACCTTAGGCTGCAATCCACACTGGATGCTTTCGACTTTATGCATTAGTAAACTCATATCTAAGCTGGGCAGGCTTTTCTGAAGTCTCACAGATGGTTCAGAAAGGTGAATTTACTTGCTCAAAGCCATAGATCAAATCAGGTTGAATGTGGAATTTAAACTCACATTTCCTAACTCTTAGGCAAAAAACGACTGAAACTATATTTCTTGAATGGATGAATATGTGAATAAATAAATGAATCAATAAAGAGAAGGGACCATCAATCTGTAAAATGGAAACAGTGCTTTTAAGCAGGTACCAAAGGTATAGGACGAAAGACTACCTGACATGAATGGCTGGGAAGGAAAGAGGCTATGGAATCCCCAAACCACATTGATTTGGAAGCAGAGAAAGGATGAAACTTGGGTCTTGAGACACACTGCCACTGAGCACTGCTGTTGTCTCCACTGCAGAAAGCTGCTGAGGGGTCAGAACTGTACCCTTCCCATTATCTGGGACAAACCTTCCTGATCTTTGAATCAAGAACTCCCCCAAACACAAAGAAGTACCATCCCATGTAGACCTCTCCCCTTCTCAATAGAACTCCCAGATGCCACTCCAGGTGCTGCCTAACACAAGGCCATCCTCCACGCCACACTCCTTTCAAATGGAGGGTGCTAATGGGGAACTGAAGTTCCTATCTTTCCTTGGAAGACTGCAGTCCTTCCAGGACCACTGTTCCTGCCACAAACACTGTCCCTGACACTCAGCAGTGATTGTGGGCAATGAAAGAAGCCTTCCTCATGGAGCAGAAAGGAAGAGGTTGGGAACAAATGCTGGTGAGGAGAGGTGGTGCCAGGGCAAGCGTTAGATCGGTGGTGGAAACAAATAAGATTTGTGGGCCCGTTTTTTCTCTGCATTTGCATTCACACTTTATGACCTCAGCGATATTCACTGAGTGGAAAAAACCATCCTCTGTGAAGACTGCTGGTCTCAAAAGCTACTTCCTTCTGAAAAATACTATCTCTAGCCACAGGGTCTGAGACAAGCTACTCATCTATTTATTCAAAGAGCTCAATGAGCTGTAAAGATTGACATTTAAACTATTAACACTATATTCTAGTTGACAATGTTATTAAATATTAGGTCTGATTTATGGAAAAGCTTAATCAATTGGTAGTCCAGGTCGGCTTGGCACTGCACAGAAATTGGGTTATGCTGGGTTTTACTTGATAGAGTTGATCAAGCTACAAGAAAAAAAGAAAGAAAGAAAGAAAAGAAAAAACCCACCAGCAGAATTAAAGTCTGATTTCATGTGACACAGTTATTATCATACAAATTTGAACCACTTCCAGCTCAATCTGTATTTCACAGTTTCTCCCAATTGATAATTTTAATAATTTGGAAATCAAAAGATAAAATCACATACTTAAATTATCTTTGCTATGACACATGGAAGGAAGGAAAGGCTTTTTAAAATGAAAGCCAGGCACATATCTTGCTACTTTGGTGTGAAAGTGGAAGGAAAATAAAAGTACAAGTGCAGACTATGCAAAGAAGCAGAAACACACTGAGGGACAGAGTCACCAAAGAGCCATTGAAAATTAGAAGTGCGATTGTCCTTCTGTGGCTAAAGAATTTTCCAGAAGTCCCATGGTGGGTAGCTCTTCATCTTTGCCAGGATGCCTGCACTGCACAGAAGCAGGCTCTGAGATTTGGAGAGACTGCTTCTACCTGAAATATTAGGCTCAAGCCCATTTTCCCACTGGCTGGCTTTTTCTTTCTGGTTTCTGGATTTAAGTCATTGTCCTCACTTAGGGAATGACCATCTCCAGTCTGGTTTACTCAGGCTGCACAGGAACTTATAAGATGGTTGACTCTATTACCTGGGGATGCTGGGAGGGACAGCTCTATAGACAAAGGAGAGAGGAAGCATTTCAGTCCAGTAGCTCATGAGGAAGGAAGATTCTAGAATACATCCAAGAACTTTTTCTAATTAAAAAAAATGCAGTACACTTCATTTTCTGACAATACTATAAACTTGCTTTTATGACACTAGTTATAAAATCCTTAACATTTGTCTAGTGCTGGGAGTCATGGTTTTCCTTGGAGATTCAAATGCAAGAGAAAAGTCTGTGACCTCAAAGCCAGGTCAGGGTATATAAAATGATTATGTCGTAAAAGGAACACTTCCTATGAACTGAAAGAGATCAGATGCTGCATCAGGAAGCTATAGGTATTGGTAAGGAGTCCTTTATTTGCATCCTTCATTATTTACTTTTATACTGACTTATTCAGTATAAAATATATCCTTTTTTTAATTCAGTGAGATCCTAAATACCACCAGATGGTGATAAATTTCTGATGTGACATCAAGAAACCAGGGGCGAGCAGGATGAGAAGGAGGCATTTACCAGATGACCCGACTCCAGATTTATCAACCTCTAGGTGGGAGCTTAATGCTGTATGTTTACCTTTCTCAAGTAACCAGGGCAGGCATGTAGATCTTGCAAAAGAGAAAAGGGATGGCTTGCACAGGGAGCCAAACTCCGCCCGACTTGGTCTAGGTTTATTTATTTGGTAAAGCAGGTAGATGCACAAAATGGTATTAATCACAACACTTGCTTTAAGGCATCTGTCCATTTGTGCAGGCATGTCCCTCTTGTATAAATAAATCATTTACTACTTATCATAATGAGAAATGAGAAATGAAAAATAAAAATAAAACCCCTGCTAGTCTAAACCTAATACTGACTCTGACTTACATCCAACAATATGTTTCTTTCTTCCTGTTGCTCAGCATATCCCATCTGGAGCAACCACTATGGTGAATCTTGTATTTTATCATTACTGTGGATGTGTGTGTGAGGGTGTTTTATACATTTTTAAAAGGGTGTGATAGTGTACGTTATTTTTTATTAGTTAACCCATATGAAATGGCCTATCATGAGTTTTTGCTCAATATTATTCTGCTAAGATTCATCCATATTATTCAATGCAGCTGTAGTTCATTCATTTCATTGCATATAATATTTTTCACGCTGTTAATGGTCATTTGGATCACCTCCAGGGTTTTGGCTCTATAAGCAATGCTACTTTTTTTTTTGTCTCCAGGAGTGCATGTAGACATTTATTTTGGGTGAATACACAGGATTTGAATTGCTGGGCTGTAAGGTACACAATATTCTATTTTATAAGAGAATGACAAACTCTTTTTGAAAGTAGTTGTACTGAATACACTCCCACCAGCAATTAAGCACCTGTTACTCCACATCCTCTTCACCACCTCTCATTTTATGCCAGTCTAATTGGTGTAAAATG
Source organism: Marmota monax (assembly GCF_021218885.2). Taxonomy (NCBI): domain Eukaryota; kingdom Metazoa; phylum Chordata; class Mammalia; order Rodentia; family Sciuridae; genus Marmota; species Marmota monax. Next base: position 4,857,635 of record NW_026692881.1, read on the forward strand.
ATATATCTTTATGGTCTTGATTTGCATTAGCAGATCACTAATGACTTGGAGCATCTCTTTCTATGATTAGCAGCCGTATGTATTGCCTTTTCTGTGAAAGGCCTGTGCAAATCTTTTGCCCATTTTTTTATTAAATTGTTTGAGTTTTTCTTACTGATTTATAAGTTCATGATATATTCTTGATATTAATTGAATATTGGTTATATGTGTTGTATATGTCCCCTCTTTAAAGTATCTAACTTTCCAAAGAAGTGTTGTGTTTTTTTTTTTTTTTTCTTGTAGCAAGTTGCAATGAATCTTCATAAGATCCTCTGTGGATGGAGTATAGGCTTTCTCTGAGATAAAGAAGGCTGGAAGAGGGAACTCAAAGCCCATTCGGCCTAGGCCTCACACTTGCAAAAGGCTTCAATCAACTTTGTGTTCACTGTCTCTAAATGAGGTCACCTACAACTACAAAGACTCACTGTCAGGGAAGAAAGGAGAACCTGCAGCTCTAGACTAGAGAGCCATCTTTTGTGCTGCACTGAGAATTAAGAGGGTCTAATAAATCTTGTGAGCATGAGAATATCACAGTACATTGAATCATATCACTCTGGCTAAATGTAAACATTCAAAAGTATAACATTTTTATATATTTATATATAAATATCTAATATATATATATATATATATATATATATATATATATATATATATATGTCTTTAAGGAGACCCTCCAAAAGGAAATTGCCCAGGCTTCTTTCAACTCTTAAGAAGCCCCAGACAGGGAGAAAAGCATGTTCCATTCACACTGTTGGTGAGTTGTAGAATTGGGATTCACACTCAAATATGTCAGTCTCTAAAGCCCAGACACATTCTGCTATTCAACACAGCTAAACAATAAGGAGAAGTCCCTCAAACAATGACTACTTGAGAACCTGTTCCCAGTCCCAGGACCCATAGAACTGAGGCCACACTCCACCCTGATACCCATGAGCTTCCCAGTCAAGCCTCAGGCCCTGTACTCTGGATACCCTGAAGCTCTCTTGGGAAGGAGGGGCTAGCAGTTTGCTAGGACACTTTTCCTCTTAAAGAGCAGGGCAGTGAGCCCTGGTGACCCCCAAATTTTCCCCAAGCTGTTCTTAGAAGCAATAAGGTCAGATAGTCACTGAGTGGAGGGAAGCATAAGAGAGAGAGATAGACAGACAGACTAAACACACACACACACACACACACACACACACACACACACAGAGAGAGATACAGACAGACAGTATATGAGAAAAGTTTCCTCAGAGGTTGGGAGAGCATAGCATGGAGTAAGAATGAGAGGTGACACTGAGGCAGCTGAGTAGGGAGTAGCTACAATGCTCGCCCCAAGGCTTCATATATTTTCTGGACTCCTCATGAATGACTTCAGCCACCTCATGTTGGGAGTGCCTGGACAGAAGGATGCCTCCATCAGCATCATCCTTATGACACTTGCCTTCATCCTACCTCCTTCCTCTTCATTGACCTTCAAGGACTACTCAGAAGCATGTGGCAGATGAGTGCCAAAACCTCAGCTTGGACCCCGAGGAGTCAAGGAGTCAGAGACTAACTAGAAGTCTGACTGTATCTCTGATCCTTATTTGTATTATGGGATAATAATGTTTAATGAAGTTTATTGTAGGAAAGCAACTGAAATAAAGGAGCAAAGTTGTATGCACTGCTGAAAAGGGTGATGACCTTTATCACCCTTCTTCTCTGGCTCTGCCCTCTTCCCACTTGTTCCCCAGAGGTTCTGCCCAGTGTATGCTCCATGTCAGGCTTGCTGTCCTTAATGCTACCTCCAAGCACACCTCTTCTTGACAGCACAACCATGAAGACAAGCCCAGCCTACTTGCCAGCCCTTACCCTGTGTGTGTTCTTCACTATCCCAATACCCTGGCTGACCGTGTGCCCACCTCTCCTGCAGCTCCTCCCCTCACTCCCTCCACCTTTCACTCAATACTCTGCTTCTGCTTTTGCCAAGTGCTCTCACCTGTGATGGGCAGGTACCTGTGTACTACAATCCCTTGAGTCCATGAGGAGAGAGGTCCAGGGCTGTGGGTAAAATGCCTACTCCCCTCTGACCAGCATCCCTTAGCAACTCAGAAGGTTCCTACTAAGCAGCCCCTCTGCTTCTGCAGCCAAGAACAGGCATCTACCTAGAGAATATGATGATGGATTGCCTTGTAGATAACAGTGCTATTCAAAGGCCTCTAGGCAGGTACATCTGGCTTCAGGGATAGCCACACCATACCCCATCACAGCACATATGCCCAGGCACCAACTCCTGCCTACCTTCCTGATGCCTTCTGAGGGATTGGACACACAGTTGTCAGCCCCTCCATTCTTGCTGATGGTCCTCCAGAGCTCAGCAAATGTGCTGTCCTGTTCCAGGGGATTGGTGCCCTTGGCTCGGAAGTACTCATAGACAGCAGAATCCCGGACGGTGCCATATGATATCTCCACTTGTTTGGACAGGTCCTGGAATGTCCTGAAATGTAGAAAGGCAGCAAAGCATGGGTCCATGCTGCACACTGCACACCACAGGGATATAAATGGGCTGTAAAACCCTCTTGAATTCTAAGCCCCACCATGTTCCACAGTCCACATTCCTCCACCCAATGTCCAATAGCACAAGTCCCTCAGCCTAGAGCACGACTTGCCTGGCTTCAGTATATCATAGGTATGTGTCCTTTGTGCAGATTAATTCAGTACTATCATATAAAGCCAGTTCCTGCACTGAGCTTGAGGAATAAAATAGGTAGACATGATTCCTGCTCTCAGGAAGCTCAGAGTCCAACTATAGAAATAGGTGTCTAGACAAATCATCACAGCATAAGAGTCAGGGCAACACAAGACATTAACTACTGAAAGTCTCGAAATTGAATGCCCAGAGAGGCTGTGGCAGGAAAGAACCATGTCAGAAAGACATGATGATCATGACAATGACAATGACTGACAATGACTAGTCCTTGACACTTGGTGCTAGTGTGGGGCAGATACATACTATGAGGCTGGGTCAATTAAAAAGCATCCCTTTCAAAGCTTGCAGATGGGCTGGGGTTCCAGCCAGTTATTGACTTTGATCACCAACCTCTACCAATCTGTTTTTCCAAAATATAAAGAAAACTGGATTTTTACATGACACCTTATGCTTTTCAAATGTCGGCATTATTTAAAAGATGGTGAAGATTAGACAAAACACTTCTGAGGGCCTGGATAGGTGGAAGAGAGGTGGTCATTGTGTTAGGTGCAGGCTGGAGGGGCACAGCGTATCAGGAAGACCCCCCCAACTGAGAACAGACATCTGAGCTGGGGATGGAAGAAGAGACTTCTTTCTGGAAGTAGAAATGTAGATTCACCTCAAATTAAGATGGGGGTCTGTCCCAATAAACCCATCTTAGTTTCAATATGTCATTAAATTTAAAATGTGTTAATACCTACCCTCCCAGCTTAGCTTAGCCTACCTTAAACACCCTCAGAAGACTTACATTAGCCTGTAGTTGAGCAAAATCATCTAACACAAAGCTTATTTTAGAATAAAGCATTGAATGTTTCATGCAATTTATTGAATATCTGTAACCAAAAAATCCTGGCAAGAGAGCCCTGATTCCCCTCATGATCACATGGATGATTGGGAGCTGCAGTGCCTGCTGCTGCCCATCATCCTAAGAGAGGATCATACCATGTACCACTAGCCCAGGAAAAGGTCCAAATTCACAATTCAAAGTGCAATTTCTACCAAATGCTTATCACTTTCACACCATCATAAAGTCAAAAATCCCTAAGTTGAAACATTGTTAAGTCGAGAATGTCTGTAGTCAGAGCAGGAAGAACCAATTTGTACAAAGTACATACTTACCCCTGGAAGAGCAGTACCCAGCACAGTGTGCTAAAGATGTCACATGCAAGACAGATTTGCAAAAGTCAGAAATCCCCATGGGGATCCAGGTTCTCTCCAAGCTCCAACCTGATCACTCCTTACTTATTTCTCTTCTAGAAGTCTCAGTCTCTCTTCCTCCCTCTCATCACTACCCCTACATCTCAGTGAGTCACCATTCCCAAGAGAAGAACCCATCTTCCCAGCCTGACCTACACAACCCTCCATCTTCCAGTCTCATCTCTGGAAATGTTTCACCCTCACACAGCACCAGAGCCTATCTTAAATTGAGAAATGCCACCCACCCCCCTTCTATGTCACCAGGCCATCCAACTTCCCTTTGCCTGAAATCCCTTTATCTCAATCATACGCCTATTCTCTTCTAAGAGCCCCTTGAAGACACAGCTGCTGCCTTTCCCCGTGGGAAGCCATCCCCATCCCTAACATCCCTCTGCTTTCTCCACACCTTGGAGCCTTCTCAGGTAGCATGAGATCACTGGGATTTCCGAGGAGAGCATTCCAGAAAGAGGACAAGCAGGGGCTCTGGAATCCAGCTACCTGCCTTGCCTCCTAGCCCTACCATTACAAATACTGCAGCCTCCCTGTGCCTCGTTCTCTAAATATTAAAATTAGGAACAGAAGCAGAGCCTAAATAACAGGGGGTTACCAAGGAAGATGAAATGGGATGTGTCTTCAGCTCTCAGAACAGTGCCTGATTCAGTCAGTGCTTGGAAACCAGAAGCCATGATTCCCAGGTAGCACCATACATCTGAGTACCCAGTAGATTGTAAGAATTGGGAAGACTAGAGCTGAAGCAACCCATCTTTGCATCTGTGGTCTGGATGCAGCTCTGATGGCTGCCTTCCTAGCTGGCACAGAGAAGGGCCAGTGGTGAGTGGAATGTTTCCTCCTGTTTTGGAGGCACATCCCATAGCATTCCTTCAGTTCCTGCTACATGACCCAAAAACAGAGCTCAGAATTCATTTCAATACATTGCGGATGAAAGGAAACATAACAAATTCGATGAAGGAATCTTTCTAATTATTGTTCATTATTTATATCTAATTGAAGCAAGATGTTCCTTTGCTTGAAGGGCCCCAAGGGTTGTAACTCTGTCGTAATTTGCCTGTAATGAAAGGAGGGGAATTTTTTTTTTTTTACCACATTTTAAAAATTTTTTCTCATGGTAATACAAACAAACACAAGGCTTTGATGAATGGGAAACATCAGGATGAATTACACAGTTGAGTCTAAATACTGAACTACTCTAAATTACTGCAGTTTCCCTGAGTATGGAATGAATGCATAAGTGCCAGGGAGCTCTGCACTCCTGTTTCATCCATGCATTTGAAATGGAGATTTCCTCTCTAGTCTTGGTATTTATTCACAACAGCACCCATGGCCAGAGGCTTGGGGAGCATCTCTGGATGACAAGCAGGCAACCCGAATGTTTATGGTGCTGTTTCCCTTTCTATTCCAGTAGGCTCATTGTTCCCATCTCAGAAAATCATCTTGATCTTCCTCTCCCAGTCTCACCACCAAGACCCCATGGCCTGATCCATCACCTCTCATAGACACAAACTGTGCAGAGACATCTCTATCACAGATGCACACTCCCTCTTTAAAAAAGGGTTTCCAGGCTCACTAGCATAAGCCACACACAGTGGGTGCTACCATAATATTTTAGGGTGAATAAACCTATGCAAGATTATCTGGGAGGTTGGAAAAGAGGATCCAACTAGTCATACACCAAAGCCATCCTCTCCCTGGGCAGTCTTCCTCTTGTCAGAGTACATGGTTTTGGAAGGAAACCATGCTTCAGGGGAGAATAAAGGAGAGCAAGGACAGCCAGCCATCCAGGTTGCCAAGCCAATGCTGGCAGTCAGCAGAAGACAGATGTTGAAGCCAGATAGGATGCCCATCCGAAAAAGCGAAAGAAGCTTGGCCAGGAGGAGGTGGTGATGGCAGCACACTAAATTCAGCACTTCTCTGAAGCCCGTCTCTTCAGCTACAACTGCTAACATGTATCCAGGCACTCGCACCTCAGGGAGATGAAGGATGTACCTGCCCATCACAAGTGGGGTTTCTGTAAGCATAGGGCACACCTTGCAACCCAATAAAGTCATTCCATCAGTTATTTTCCCAATAATTTCTGAGTGTCTACTAGATAAGGCACAATGGCACCTAGAAGGTGGATAAAAAGTGAGCATCCTACAGGATTTGCAGCAGGAGATGGGTGAATGATAGAGAAATCAACCAAAATTATTAAACAATACAAGTGGGATGGAAATACAGGTTCATATGGGGCTCCCAGAGACACAGGAGGAGCTGTTAATCCTTGGCCAGAGTTAGGGGAAGCCTTCTTAAAGAGGAGGTGTTAAGCTGAGCCAGAAGGATGGGTGGAGCAGCCAGGTAGAGAACCAAGGTGTAGGGCATTCCAGGAAGAGAAGAGATTACCAGAGAAGGCCCTGGTGTGCAGAGAAAATACGGATCATGTGGGACACACATCATGGGGCAATTTTTACCAATTAAAAAGACTGGCAATTTTACCAGTTAAATAGGTCTAGGAAACTGGCAGACCTGGATGAGGGTCCTGACTCTGAACACCTTATCTGTTTGACATACTTCAGTGGTTCTCCAAGTGGTTCCCAGATCTGTAGTCTCACTAACACCTGGGTCCTTTCGAGACATGCACATTCTTGACTCCTAACCCAAACCTATGGAATTGGAAACTCTGAGGCTGGCACTCATCAGTCTGTGATTCTAATGGATCCAGACCCACTGACTGAGGCAAGTTATCTATGACTGAGGTATTAGTGTTCATAATTCATACCTATCTCACAGGGTTGGCAAACACTAATGATTACAGGCATGTACCCAGCACATAGTCAATGTTCAATAAATGCTGCTCCTCTGTTAGACTACCAATAAGTAGCCCAAATGGAATCATCAGGGCCATGTGATAGAGTTATGGATACTGGCTGGGGTGGTTGCATCTTGATGGAAGAAGGTGTGAGCAGGCAGCGTGACTCACTTTCTAGGATCAGATGTCCCCATTGAGCCACCTATCTCTTCAGTAAGAAAGCTGAGGCCCATCCATCTTTTTCTACCTCACTATCAAGATACATACAAATGCTTCTTATTGGCATTTAATAGTGTGTGGCCTTATTAACAGCACATACTTTAGGTACCTAGGATAAGTAACATGATGACCTTGGGAAGTCTAAACCTAGGCTGAGCATGGAGACATCCAAACTCCACTGGCAGGCAAGACCTTTGTTTCATGGGAAATGATGGGACTGCTTCAGAGTCCTCCCTAGGAAAGTAATGAACATCTGGAAAAGAAACTGCTCAGGAGGAATGGCTTCAAAAGTATTGCCCCCCAGGAGCCCAGCTGAGTCTGGATTGGCATGTGAGGCTTACCCCATCACTGTTTGCTATGCCTCTCACTTTGAATAACATCTGATGTTGGAATCCTCCCATGGCAAAACCTACCCTCTCCTGCAAATTTACCTTTGGACCAATATTCATTCAACTATGCTCTACTAAAACTGGGTTTGGGACCAATAGAGGTTGCTTCTATCTCTGGATTGCTGATTTTGGGGTCACCTCTAGCTGAAAGCATAGCTGACACCTATGAGCACATCAGACTATCTTGGCAAAAGGACTCTGCAAGCATTCCTTGACTCTGATGCAGTTTCCCCCCATTGCACATGCATCTCCCAGAAGTCCCACAAGGTCTCCTTCAGCTGTAGCCAAGGACAGTCCCTCCAGCTCAGCCCCATCTCCCTCCCTTCCCACACCTTTCCCCATAAATCAATCTTACTATTTCCTAGATACATTTTCATTAACAAAGAGATAAATGTGTTTGCAGCATGAGAAAAATCGATAATACAGAATTTATAAACACATCTTTGCATGTTAACAGAAATATTTACATTGGCAATGGAGATAAATACACTTGCAACAAGAGCAGAATCAATATACAGTATATGTAATACAGATTTCAACAACTATGGGGATGCCCTATCATGAGCCTGACAAATCTAAATCCTGAAGCCCTGTTATTCTTTCTGAAGGAGAAAAGAAAATAGTGGAGTGGCTCAAAAGACACAGAAGGGTGGGGAAGTTCATCCCTATAATTTGAAGCTGTCTTAACTACAGTGAGCAGATGGGTTTACTATCATTCCAGCAGTCTTCTCTTTCTGTCTCATGTTGGATTCTACAAGAGATGATGTTGCACAAAGCAATTGAGCCTGACTTGCTGGGCTTCCACAATCTGCCCATGGATCTTTCAGCACCATGAAGCATCCACTGCCGAGTTTCACTCTTCCTGGGTTTCTCCCCCAGGGTTCCTCCCCCATGTTCTCTCATGTCTCCCTCCTCTACCAGCCTTTACCCATGCAGTGCAAGGCTTTCCACGTGCCTTCCTTCTTTCATCATTCTATTTGCTGAGCACCTGTTTATGTGAGGGCTGGCCCCGGAGCTAGGAATAGGGCAACACAAACTTCCCACCTTGTGGAGCTCAGATTATTGAGGTAGAGAGAGACAAGCACCATCAACCAAGCAACACAATAATGCTGGGGTCAGTAAACTTCTTAGAAAGGGACATAGGTGGGCTCTGACAGCCACATACATACACTCTGTCACATGTCTCTCCCCCCACTTTTAACTTTAAAATGTTTTAGAGAAGAAAAGCAGTCTCAATTTTCAGGCAATAAGAAAACAGTCTGCAGGTCTAAAGTGGCCGGTGGGAGCAGAGTCAGGTAACCTCTGATGTTATGTATCAAGTGAGGAAAAGTAGCAGGAAGATTAACAGAGCAGAGCAAGGGTTACAGAAAAAATAAAATGGAGTGAGTGACAGGGCAGAGAAGCCAGGACATGTATTCTAGCTATAGGAGTTGACTCCTAGGGTGTGTGTTTTCTTGCGCCAGTAAGAGAGGAGCCAAGAAGAGCCCACCCACAGAGAGCCCTGCAGAAGTCATCCTGCCTAGGAACAGAGGAAGTGAAGCTCACAAATCAGTTTCTCCTACTCTGCAACCTTCCTCCACGCCTTCTGGAAAGCCCCGAGTAAGCCTGTGCTGGGGTACACACAGGCTCCCTGTATCCAAAACCTAGCCAGGGTGCGATTCTGAGTAGCCAGCGAGTAACTGCAGATCCAAATCCCAACTGGGAAAAACTGACTCAGTAACCCTGCATGAGGACACTTACTGACCCACCAGGATGAAAGCCAAGTGGCCCATGACAGGAAAACACATGCTCTCCTAGACCACAAAGCCCTTCTTCAAACCTGAGTGCAAATGCCGCCTCAGAGGCTCAGCTACTGGGTACTTCCTCCCTCTTCCAACTTCCCACCACAGTTTTCTTTCCAAGTATATTTCCTTTAGACTTAATAATGGTAATAACTATTTAATAATAACTATTTAATTTGTAATTACTATTTAATAATTATAATAACTTCTTAACTATTATTATAATTATGCTCTCATTAGTTATTGTTTTAAATATTTTATTGTGCCTAATTTATAAACTAAACTTTATTGTAGGTGTGTATGTATAGGAAAAGCAGCATATAGAATTCTGGGTCCTACTCTTGGTTTCTGGCCTTCACCAGAAGTTTTGGTCTGTATGTTTCTCAAGTAATGGAAGATTATTGTACCGCTAGAATTAAAACATGCTCTAAATAAATCACTAAGATAAAATAAAAACACCTCCAGACATTTATACATAGTATCCATTTTCATTCTGATAAAATGCAACCATTAATAGATGTAGATAAATATTTAAAAAAAACAGGAGGAATAAAGCAGAGGACAGTTGACTGTCACTTCTTACAAATGTATTTCTGTAAAATTACCATTTTTATCATGCTATAAATAAAAATATGATCCGAATGAGTTTTAAAATCCCTCTGATGCCCAACCATCAGTCCTGGGCCTTGGAACATAATTCTGTGCTCTCCTCTGTCCTTTGTGGCCACTGGCTTTTCTAATGGCTAGAGAGTTGCTCCTGATGCATCTAGAGGAAGGAAGCCTCTGTTCTTCCCAGCCCATCAAATGTCATCCAGCCATAAAATAAACTCAACAAGGACTGGGGTAGTTCCATTTTCAGTCCCTAGAGCCAGACAAACACATCCAACTAACCCCAAAAGGACCAAGGGGGACCCAGAGAGACAGGGCTGAGAGTCCCAGGCCAGGCTCTTGGACTTTACCTCACTTCTGCTTCTTCTGCCTGGATTCAGTCCTGGCCCCAAAGCAAACAAGAGTGGCCCTGTGTGAGTCCCTGAAAGGTGGGCACATGCATCACATGTTTCTTATTTGCCAAACTTGTCCTAGACATGGAAGTGACCAGGGCTCAGTAATGAACACCCTGATGAGGTCAGGTAACTGTGAGTCAGGTCCTCACATATGGTCCATATTCGACAGTAAGTTGAATCTGGGGGTCTCTAATGTGCTTGGCAATGACAGACTCTGTCTGGAAACCTTCTGCACCTCAGCTTCTGTCTCCTCAACCTCTTCACAGCTACCCTGCTCATGGGGTGTCCTCCCAGAGGATCTCCTGCTCTCTCAAGCCTGAGTCTTCTTTCAGGAACAATGTATGAGAGGAATCAGCTCAGCTGTCACGTCCTCTCAAAAGAGTGAGTCCACACCTACTGGGTCTATAGTCCTCAATGCTTTCTGGGCTGAGCCCCATATTGATGTTTACCCTCTTATATTCCACATGTTACCTCCCTGACTCAACTGTGAGCTCCCTTGGGCCATGGACTGTGTTCATCTCTGGATCTCCTCACCCCACATGTGGGCTGATAGATAGCAGTGCTGAGTTCATGTTTTCTAGAATAATCAAATCTAATTTAAACTAACTCTGTGTTTATAGCTAAAAGGCTGAATATGGTGAAGGTGAATCCAGGCTGGAGACCAGCATGATGATTGGTCTAACCTTAGGATCACTAACCTCCTAACATCAAGTAGACTTGATATTGCCTGGCAATCTTCTAAATTTCCCTGTGCAATTCATTCTCCCACTCTCCTGGATGACTCTTAGATAATGACCCTACTTATTATTATTTCCTAAGAAGGTAGAAGCCATCAGTAAAGAACTTTGCTTTCCTAAATAACTCTCTTTTCTAAAACCACCAAATGCAAGCCTGACCTCCTTTTAAACCAGTGGCTCTGCCCTTGCTCCTATTTATCTCTGCTTCTGTTCTCTCCTAGATCCCAGACTTTCTTGCCTTCTCAAAGTACATTGCTCTTGCCGTTGTCACCTCTATCTCCTCCATCACAAAATTGCTTCTCTTTATGGATCATTTCCATCAGCTTGAAAACACATACATCTTCTACCTTAAAAAAAAAAATTCCTTCTTTGATATTGCATCCTCCTCCAGCCACCCCTCCTGCTCTCTGGAGAGTTTTCTACAATTATCATCTCCATTACCCTCTTCTCATTTCTCACCATCCTGTCTTACTCAAGTTTTCATCCCACCACTGAATGGAAGCTGCTTTTGTGAAGGTCATTAATGGTCTCCCAAATACCGCAGCCAGTTCCCAGTCCTCACTCTAACTCCCACCTGCAGCATTTGGTGGAAACATCACTTTATCCCTTCTGAAACTCTCTTTCCTTTGGTTTCTAAGCTGTCATTCTAGTATCTCTTCTCCCATCTTGCAGTCACCTCCATATCCATCATCTTCCCCAGTTCTCTCTTTTCATAGACTCTGAATCTTGGAGGGTTCCAGAGCTCAAGAGTCAGATTCTTTCTCTTCTCTGGTGACAGTGCTTTTGCCATGTTCTCATCAAATCTATTGGCTGGAGATATATCTGTACATTAGTGATTTCAAATGTACCACTCCAGCCCTGACCCACCCCACTAACTCCAGGCAACTGCCCCTGACAACTTTATTTGGATGGCTAGTAGGTACCCAGTACTTAACTCAAGTACTTAAATTGCAAACCCCCAAACCCAGCAACAAACCCTCTCTTCCTCTAGTTCTCTCACCTCAAAGCAGCTCTATTTGAAATGCTGAGGCCAAAAGTCTTAGAATAACTACCAACTTCTCTCTTTATTACATATCTCATGTACAATTTCAGCATATCCAGTCTCTTCTACTGTCAAGAGAAATTCAGAATCTAATCTCTTCTCATCTCCTTCACCATGAGCCATTCTACATCACACCAGGATATTAAAGTCATCTCTTGAATAGTCTGCTTCCACCTTTAACTCCCATAGTCTATTCCCTGGGAGGAAGCAAAGCTTTCTTTTGAAAATACATACCAGATCATATCATCACCTCATTGTTCAAAACCCTCCAATGGCTTTTTGTCTCTCAGATAAACATACAAAATCCTCTTGTGGCCTGGAATTTCCACATGATCTGGACCCAATACCTCTGATCTTACCACATCTGCCTGTTTGTCCTCCTACCTTGGGGTTCTGTCATTGTATTTTATCCTCAGTCTAGTATACTCTTCCCTCACATCTCTAATTGTCCCACTTTCTCTGTGTCTTGAGTCTCTGATCAAATGTCACCTTCTCCAGGAGCCCTTTGCTGACAACCCTACATAAAACACACACTCCTTAAACCACATGATAAAAAATAAAGAAACATATCAAAGCCTGACATGGATGGCTGTTTAAAGTCAATGTTCCCCCTTAGAATGTGACTTGTCTGTCCACCTTATTGCTGTATCACCAGCACCTACACCTTGGGTGGTCAACTATCCAAGTTTATCCAGGACTGAGGAATTTCCTGAGTTGCAGGAATTTTAGTACCCAAACCAACAAAATACCAGCCAAATTGAGATAATTTGCCTCCTACCCAAACAGGGTCTGGCACATGGTAGACTCTGCAACGAACATGCGTTATATATAAGAATCATATTGAATATATGAATTAGGCTAAAAGTTGCCTTCAAAACATCTAAGTTGGAAATTCTGTTGGAAAAGTCTTCATCTTGAGTCAATCAGTCTCATTTCAGGATCAGAGTTTGATAGGTCATCTGCAGAGAAGCAGGATTAGCAATGACTTGAAATGCTTGAATTGAAGAGCTTTGGCCCTGGACCAGGAGGCCAGCATAAACTCTGCAGGTCACAGCCACCCCTGGAACAGATCACTAAGGAACCTGGGAGTCAGGCCTGCAGGGTTCATCCTCAGGGTGTTGGTACTTCAAGATCTAGCTTCTTCATATACCTAATGGAAATCCACGTACACTGGCTGAGAGAATTCCCCTGGGGACACAGCTGCTCCCCTGGGAACTGGGTCCCTAACACTCTGTGGAAACCCTGCAGAAGCAACCCTGCCATCAGGCAGCATCTCCATTCTAAGAGTATGGCTGGCTCCCAGGTCTCAACATCAGCAAATATTTGCTGCCACAAATCAATACAAAAGCAGGATGCACCATTAACCTTTAATATATCAGTGCTGGGGCTCTTAATCCATTATGAGACTGTCATAAATGTGACTGAAATGCAAATCAGAATAGCAACCTTCTGGAAGGTTGTGAAGGTGCCTGGCAGCCTGACTCCCCCTCCATTCCAGAGCAACAACCCAACTCTCTTGTCTCCCTGCCTAGTTGTTGTTTGTTTATTTTTTTTTACCACTCTTTCTTCCCTCTTCTTCTTTGGAGATGTCTGAGTCCCTCTACTATGTCTGCTTCCCCAGCAGTCACTTGATAAGCATATTGAGCTAGAAGAAAGACACAATAATAGTAACTCCCACACTCTGCTAATGCTTCATTTGTGTTACCTTATTTAACCTAGCAATAATCCTCTTGTAAGGTTATTATCCCCCACCCCTCCTTTTACAGATGAAGAAACAAAGGTTTGGGGGATCAAGGAATTGATGGGAGGTTACAGAAGGAACGAGCCAAGGAATTGTCTTCACTATCAGGGCTGCTCACCAATACACCTCAGCATCATCCAGTGGAGATGGTAAGTAACCCACTGCTAGGTGGGGAGGATTAACAAGTACACCAATGATTAATAGCCTCATGCAAAATGCACCAATAGAATTAACCACAGAATCATGGCAACAGGATCTGGAGCCTATCCCAGTTTGACGTGTGAAGCATTGGAGGGTGGGGCAAAGACAAGGTTAGTAGGAAAGGTGAGGCCAAGGAGGGAGCAGGGAAAGTGAAGCCAAGACTTAAAGAGAAAGAGAAAATTGACACATAGAGGAGAGGATTGAAGAGGTTCTGGGCAAAGGTAGCAATATTTTCTTCTGATCATACATGTGTGTAAGAGAGTGAAACATACTGGGAACTACTTATATTTTACTAGGAGGAGCAGAAACGGTAAATAACTAAGAAGCATTAAGGATAGGATAGAGAGACAACAATTACCCATAAAATACTTAGCAGATAGTTATAATGGAACTGCAGAGGTGCACAGATAATGGAAAAATGATGAACTATCAATGCTTCCCAGACAAACATAGGGTCAGAGAATGAATGAGATGAGCAGGTGGCTTGTCCTGTACACTGTACAGCAGGGAAGCTTTACTCTGGAAAGCATCATATATGCATTTTTAGAAAGAGCTGGGGGAATAGCAGTAGGTTCAAGCGCCCATGTGCAGGTCTGGGTGTGCGTGTATGGGTGAGTGTGCATTGCAGGGCCCCGGGTCAGGAATAGGAAAGGAATGGCAGAGGAGGGTTTAGCTAGAAGACCCATACTCTCAGACTAAGAAAAACCACTCACTAGGACAAACTTTAAAATAAAGGAGTAGTGTTGGTAGAGGCAAAGCATCCTCAGTAGTGGGATGGCACCCCATAGGAAGCAGATTCGTGTGACAGAAAAAACAAGAGCAGCAGCTGGTGCAGAGGTTGCAGCACAAGAGACACCTGCACACCTGAGCTTGTTTATAGATCTGGCAATCAGTACTCACTGTGCAAGAAAACAGACCCGGGCCCTTCCCTCGTGGGAAAGCTGGAGAGAAAATACTAGCGCACACAAGCCTATTATTGAACAATGCAAAACCAGCTGTAATTAAATGTGAAGCTATATGATGCTACCCGTTCTGAGTCAGCTTGCAGAAAAATCACATTAACAAGGATACAGACTCTGGGGGAAAGTTTAGGAGAGAGAGTTTGGAGGATAAAAGTGTGTTTGGTATTGATGAGTCTTGTTTGTGGTCATAGGATAGAAGGAGTCCTACTTTGTGCCAAATGCTGTTACAGGGATTGGTTTGTTTTATTCTTTAGAGCCACATTTTGTGATAAGTTACTCTTCCCACCTTACAGATCAACTATGAGGTTTTTGGAGCTGATGCATGCTAGGGCCAGGTTGTACTTGCCTGTCGGTCAATCTAATGCCAAGAATTCTCAGGCCTGCATCTCAAAGATGCTTAAGAGATCATCCCAAACCAGTTCCAATTAGAGATGATGTTCATGTCATGGACCATTCAGTTACAGCTGATTTTTTTTTTTGGACAAAAGATTTCAGTGGCATAGTTATCTATGCCAGGTGCCAGCCTCACCACCCCAGGAGCCCCACAAGTCAAACGACCTCAGCCTGGCAGTCTCTCTGGCCAGGCCGGCATCATCACAGGCATCATTGGGAATCTGCCTGTGACCCATCAGATCAACACTGTTTGCAGCTGCAATACCAGGATGTTGGCAGGATGGAGTATGGTCCCATTTCTTGTTCTCTGGATAATTATTCATTCCATTAACTTCTAAGGGTTTGGGCAAGACACCAGGATAACTGTGATGGTGTCCAATAGTAGACTATCTGATGGGAGTAAAACACCCAGCCAAGGAACTAGGCAAACTACTATGGGAAAACTGTTGGGAAAGTCCACTGATGGACCCTGACAGTCTCTCTTTCATAGGATTGTCCTAACATCCCTGGAAGAAGTCATCACATTCTCAGGACCCCAACTTCCCCAAGAACTGGAGACTTACACCAACTTACTCAGAACCCTGCAGCTGGTGAGCACAAAAGCTAACTATGTAACCCATCTGTACTGGCTGCAAAGCCTGGCTCTACACATGAGCAACATGTTATCTCTTGAGAAGCAAGAAAAAATAGGGGACTAACATGGTCCAGTCCATGTATTATCATCCTGAAAGTCCAGGGCCCTGCACTTTCCATCTCTGAGGGTGCATGCAGACTGGGGTGGCAGTGCAGGGCAAAGGGGTTCAGAACATAGGAGTCGGTTGGTAGTTTGGATGCCACTCTACTGCTTCCTGCCTCTGCAGCCTTGGATGAGTTCCTTAACCTCTCTGTGCATCAGTGGGCTCATCTACAAAAGCACTGAGAAACACTTTGTGAGCATTAGCTATTGTGACAAGCCTCGGTCATCCCAACTAGTAAATGAGAGAATCGTTATATAGTGCCCATAATGGTTTGGCAGGTCCAGAAGTGATTGGTTTGACTGGCATGGTGTATTTGGTTTAAATTGGGTGGTTTTAGTGGCATGTGATCTCTGGATCCTCCCAGGCCCAGCAGTTTCTTTGCTTTTTAGTCCAACATTTATATTCTCTGCCTGACCCTGTAAACATTTGCAGTGGAAACCCCTGGACAAGATGATCTGTCAGCTCTTCCCCTGCTGTGATATTTCATCATTCTGTGGCCTGGACTGGAACTGAAAATCTTATCTTGTTTAGGATTCTCTCTTCCAACAAAGCAGCATCATGGACTGTTTTCTCTGAAACGTGGCTGTTTTCTTTGAAAACTGGAGTCTCATTTTGCAGCGTCTACTGGGACTCAGAGCTACATGGGGAGGATCTCACAAAGAACAGACCTGTAGCAATTAAAACCAAGTCACCGGGAGCTTTGCCCCTGCAGGGCACTGGCAGCTGCTCCCCAGAAGCAGGGCCCCAGGGAGCTTGCCTCCAAGTCATACCAAGCCACAGCCACACCAAGTAAATTCACCACCTTCAAAGGCATCAGCTCAGATGGATTTGGCTTTCCTGACTCAGTGACATCATATTGCCCCCATAGTACCGTGGGGTAGAAAATACTGGATGCAGAAAAGCAACCACAAACCCACAGCAAAGCCAGTCCTTTCTCAGCGGGACAAGGGGGCTTTCAGCAGCAAGAGTTAGCAGTGAATTTTCATTGGAAGCTGCTGCCATTCTTCAAGAAAAATGAGCATCTCCCAGGGACCTTCACAGGCCTGCATCATTCAAAGACAGTTCTCTCTGGGCCTGCTGTCTGTCCAAACAGAGCTGAAGCCAGAAGTAAGGTTCTCCTGAAATGTACCACTGCCACATTCACAGGTTATCTGTACCAATCAGGACAGAAGCTGCCTCCCACGTATCCTGGGACTTAAGGCCTGGGGTACGAGGACTAGGATGCACCTGGATTTTTAGGTACCAAGAGTTGCTCAGCAAACATTGCATTATGATTTATTTGAGTGGATAAATGATGCATAAGCCACATGTCCATACTGCCTCATCTCATCAAAACTGTTATGCAGTCCATTTCTTCTATTCTGGAGGCTCTAGTCAGGTAAACAAACAGGGATGTTTACAGATCTCTATAAAGGCATTTCTGAAAATATCCTTCCTGGGTTTGGCAAGACAGGATGGAGAAGGACAAGAGGGTAGTTGACTTTTGGAGACCATCTGGAAGGAGAGGATTCAGATGTGAGGACGGTTGGCTTCACAGGCCGAGTGACCACAGTGAAAGGAGCTAATGAGTTAGCCAGGGGCAGTGGAAGGGTCAGGGCCATCCCAACAAAGCTTGCCTCTCTTCAGATATGCCCACTGTGTTCTGTTGCCCTTCAAGAGTCCTCTGCCAGTCCCATTTGGCCAGTGCCAGTTGGGAGACGGCCTCCCTTCTCCTTCCAAACCATCAGACTCCTCTCCTGGGGGAGAGGCTGCGTTCCCTGACACCTGAACTGAGCCATGGACAGCATTCTTCTGATGTTAGTGCCCTTTTGGGAAACGTGGCTGACCAGAACAGAGCTGTGTCCTGTTGGAGGAGGTGCAGTATCCAGCCACTTGGCTATGACCAAGATTCTCTATGGGGTGTGGCAATGGATTCTCACCATGGTGCTGTCTGGATAAATCCTTCTCTGATAAATCCTTCCTGGCTCCCAATCCCTTCAGGACAAAGCAATCTTCCAAATGCCACTCTCTAGGCCACACAGGGCTCATCCTCCAGTACCACCCCAAGACTTTGCATTCTAGACACAGACTGAAATTGTTCCCCTCAAGCCCACAGCATTTTCTCTCACCTCTGGTCATTCCCATCGACCAAAGGAAACATTTCTAAACAAGCAGCCAGCCACTCAGGTTGTAGGTCTTGTATGACGTATCACTATATTCAGGATTCTACTGAACACCACCCCCCACACACACACATTATGGGTTGATTTGAATCCCCAAGAAATAGATAATGCTGGAGTTCTAACCCGCAGTACCTCTGAATGTGACCTTGTTTAGAGATAGGGTCTTTAACAGAGGTAATCATTTTAAATGAGGTCATTAGAGTGGACCTTACTACAATATGACTGGTGTCCTTATAAAAAAGAGGAAATTTGGATGCAGACACAACATACAGAGAATGTAGTTAATATAAAAGCCACAAAATTTCCAAAATAGCAAGCCACCATAAGAAGCTAAGGGAGAAGCAAGAAATAAATTCTCTACCACAGTCTTCAGAAGGAACCAGACAATACATTCAGCTCAGACTTGTAGTCTCTGGAACTGTGAGAAAATACATTTCTGTTATCCAACCCACCCAGGAAACTAACACAGTCCCAACATGCTCTGAATCAAAGAGATTTTCTTAGGTACAGAGCTATCTTGCTGTATTGTATTGAGTGACTTGTCTGCTGCTCTGAATTGCCAACTGCCACTCCGTGAAGGTGGACACAATGTTTTTTTATTCATCTCTTTATCTCTAGGACCTAGCACAATGCCAGGCACATCAGAGAAAATGATCTTTTCATTGTAGAAATGTCTGAATGGTGGATGGATGGATAGAAGTATAGATAAACAAGTGGGATGTCCCCTGATTATAAGCAACTTTTGCAATATGGTCATGCTACTGAATACTGTTAACCTCACAATGCCCAGCCTAACCCAGGTTCAGAATGTGCTCAATGACTGCCTGATATGTGAATGAGTCAATTCACCTGTAAAGAGATATCTCCTGGAATATAAAAAGAACTGTACCCTCTAGCTCAAGTTCATTTCTGGTGCTATGCTCCTTGAAAGGAACCTTTCCATAAGGAACCATCACTCAATCGTGATAAACAATACAGCCAGAATGCAGAGCTGAGGCCCAGGAGGAAACTTCTGAGAGTTCCAAGACCATAACCCCTTGAACAATAGTATGAACATCCACAAGGTCAGGTCCTCTGGCAAGAGGAGTCATGCTTTCCAAGAACACCTACTGTCTGCCAGGCCCTGTGTAATATTCTCTGTGTAATATTCAACCCAAGAGAAGCAAGTAAGATCATTTCCATTTTCCTGTGAGGAAGCCAAGGCACATAGGAGAAGTGATCTGTTTGTGGTCCTGTAGCCAGAGACAGTGTGAACAAAGATTTCTGCATAATGGTATCTGAATCGAAAATGTACATAACTTAAAATCAGAACATTATTTGAAGATTAAACTTTAAACTTTACAATCTATGTTTTCTGTTTTTTAAAAAAAATCTCTTGTGATGTCTGCAAGTATTCAAGTCTTGTTAATCCACAGGGTTCAACAAACCATTTTCAAAGTCCAAACCAACTATAGCTGAGACACAAGCATGAAGACACAGTCCCGAGTACCTTGGAGGTGACAGTGGCTGTAATATTAGAATGTTTCATTTCTTTTAGGGGAAATGAAAGCCAAGAGGCTACAGTAGGTCCCCTCTCTGCTTGCAGACTTTCCTTTCAACTTTTCAACTTGAATGTTTTATTAAGTGATACATGTCATTGAAAAGCATTGGCTTTGATTCAAGCAAGTTTGCATTTGAATCCAAGCTCTGATACATACCAGTTGAGTGGACTATTTCTCTGCCTCAGTTTCCTCATCTACAACAATAGTTCAATGTAGTAAAAATTAAATGATAAAATTTATGGAAAGCACAGTCAGTTCCTAATACCACACAGTTGTATTGTACAACACATTATATATAGATATGTATTTTTAAAAAATTTATATATACATTTATATTTATGATTATTTATATTCACACAGTTTGTCTTTCATAGGTTTCACATCTGAGGATTAAACCAACTATAGGTTGAAAATATTCAGAAAACAATTGTATCTGTACTGGACATATACAGACTTTTCTTGTCAGTGTTCCCTAAACAATACAGTGTTCCCAAAACAATACAACACCTATTTACATGGAATTTGCTTTGCATTTGATAATAGAAGTAGTCTATTATAGGGGGTGCATGTAGGTTACATGCAAAGTCTACACCATTATATATATATGGGATTTGAGCATCTTCAGATTTTCATATTGATGGGGTGAAGTCTTGGAACCAGTTCCTCAGTTATTGAGTGATGGGATAAATGCACACACAGAGAGAGTATACAGCATGCCGCAGTCTGGCTGGGCACAATCAGGAGCCACTTGTCAAAAGAAACTAACTTTATTTTTAGAACCACACACGACAAACAAAATAGTCTCTCAGGAAAAACCCTCAGAGCCTCAACTGCCACCACCGGCTTTCCACAAGCCTCTCTCTCCCACACAAGCTTCTTCTAGTGTAGAGAAAATATGTATGTCATGTGTAGTTTTATCTGCTAAATCATTGCCCAAACTAAGGGCTCCACAGCATATTGTACAAGAATGGTAATCCTTCAATAAATGCTACTTATTATTTATTTGTTATTTCACATCCCTTCAAGGGTCAGGGAAATGGATGTGACTGATATTTCAGTAGATTCCTTCTATATTGAGCAATTACACTCTGGTTTCCTTTCCACATAAGCAAAGTACAGCATTTTCATGGTCACACCTGGAAAGTGACCAACTCTGGGGCTCAGGACAAAAGACACCAACACACAAATCCAAAGCCCTCTAAAGAATTACCCTGGTCTACACTGCCACATTTTCCTCCTCCTTTCTGTGATCCTAAAGGGTTAACATGGTAATTAAAGCATGGGATACTAATTCTTATGATATTAATTAAAGTGAAACCTGCAGATGGTGTTTAATAACAACTTAGTCCCAGCAGGTTCCAGGCACTTTACCTAAATCAAACATATCATAAAGTTGGCATGAGAATTACAGAGGCTGGCCCTGCCACATCTGGCCAGGGACACATGTTTTCACCTAGAGTGAAAGTAACAAACCATCTCTATTACTTATGCAGATGTGGCCTTAAATTGTTTGACAGTCTGATTCCACCCCACCATCTTCTAGAGCCAAAAATAAAGGAGTATTGATTGCAAAGATTAATAGCAGAGCTCAAGAAGGAAAATGGTGCAAAACACCTTTTTCTCTCCCTTCGTGATATAAACGCCTGCCACCCCTGCAACCTAATTTTGTCACCCAGCACATGGGAGTGTATTAATTAAAGTGACACCAAGGACAGGAAAATCTGAGCTCTTGGGTGATGACTGGAAATACATAAATATGCATCTCCAGGCTGTCTCAGGAAGGGAGGCAGGTTGCCAGGCAAGATCAGCATAATTTCTCTAAAGGGAGGGCAGGGAGGGGTGTGCACGGCTCACCCCTGGAGGTCAGGACTCTGGTTCTGGCAAATGCCTCCCAACACAAGAAAAAAAAAAAACCTACACAAAGAGCAACTACCTGATAGCCCATCTCTTTTGTAAGTAATTAGACCATCACTTTTGTAAATGTCCCCTGAGAAGGCCTGGTATGTAAATAATACTTAATGAATATGTATCATGCACTAAATTTTCAGAATACAAAGGGCCCCCAACTTATAATACTTCAGATTACAGGTTTCTTTTTTTTTTTTGGCTTTACCATGATGCAGAAAAGAATACATATTCAGTAGAAAATATACTTGGAATTTTGAATTTTGAAATTTTCCTAGGCTAGAAATATGCTATAGGATACTGGCGATGCTGGGTAGTGTCAGCATTTAAATACATTTGGACGCAGGATATTTTCAATTTGGGGGCGGTTATTGGGATGTAACTTCCTTGTAAGTTGAGGAGTATCTATAGTAAGAAACATGGTAGTACAATTTTAAAGATGAGGAAACTGAGACCCAGTATGGTTAGTAAATATGGATCAGCCAGAATTCAAAACCAGGTTTGACAAAACCATATCATACTGCTATGATAAAAGAAAAGGCCTGCAGGGTCAGGGTAGGGTGAGCAGGTGTTTCTCAGGGGACTGTTTCATGGGGGGGGTGTGGGAGAAACCTCCCTCTAGGCTCAGCACCTCCCTCTGTAGGGCTATCCCCCACCGCCCCTCCCACCTGTAGAGAGTGTCCAGGGGCCCTGTCTCCCCTTCCAGGGAGGCTTTGCATCCCAGTGAAGGCTAGGTATGTCAACCTTGAGTGGAGAAGTAAGACATTTCATTCAGATTCACTTGGAAGGCGTGAGGGGACTGGCGGTTGATTTTAGAGATGCTCATGTTTGCATTGTCTTAAGTAGGTCAATTTCATTGCAATCAATAAATCAGTTTCAACAGCCAACTATGCCAATAACCAACAGCATTCCATGATTTCAGATAGTATGAGGGAATGTGGCCTCAGCTCATCCTGAGCTCCCTCGCCATCATTACCTGTTGGGGATCTTCCTCTGGACATCCAGGGACATCTAACACTTAGTTGATCCAAGCAAACCTCACTGTGTGACCACCGGAGCTGGTTCCTTCCCTCATGTATACCTCATGTCCAGCCAGGACCTGGGGTGCCCTGCCTCTCATTTCAGCCTTTCTCCCATCTGTCATATCCCAACAGGCATGACCAAATTGACCTCCCAGAATTTCTCAGATGTTCCCCCTCCTCTAACATCAGTGCTACTGCCCTAGTTTAGGGAAATTCAAAGAACATTCATTAGGCTATAAAGAGAGAGAAATAAGCACAGACAGAGAGGTGCAGATATAAAGAGCTGAGTTTTGTTAACAGCAGAAAAGTAAAGTGGTTCCCCACCCCCACTATTGTGATGCCAAAGGGACAGCAGGGCTATGTGATCCGCAGGGGCTGTCCTGGGTATAAATCAGCACCTACAGGTAGCATTTGGAAGCTGCCTATATTTGATCTGCTCTTTTCCCTTAGATAACTTTCTCTAGCATCCTTCTGTGACCTCCAGGTTGGGGCAAGCAGCCTAATAGGTTGTATCTTCTTCCTTTACCAAAAGTTCTACACAGGTGAGTGCAAGTGCCCCCCCCCCCCACAAACACATCCCACATCTTTTATTTGCTTACTTATCCCCTATTAGGCTATTTTTTTAAAGAACAGCATGCCTTTATTTTATTTGCTTATTTTTATGTGGTGCTGAGGATCAAATCCAGTGCCTTACATGGGCAAGGCAAGCGCTCTGCCACGGAGCTATAGCCCTAGCCCTAGGCTATTTTTTTTTTTTAAAAAAAAAGACAAATAAGAAAAGATTATTAGTGGCTGCTGATTTTGTATGGGGCATTCTGAGTATTTACTAAACAATCCTTTTAGGTAATGCTGATTATTATTCTTAATCTATAGAGGAGGAATCTGGGGCCCAGAAGGTTAAATAAATGGCCTAAAGTCACATTTCCATTAAAATATTGGATCCTGAATGTTGAGCTCAGGCAACCTGGCTTCTGAGGATGCACTCCAACCATGCTCCTATGCTTTAAGCTCATGAAGACATATGACAAGTCTGGTTTCTTCGCCAGTGTGTCCCCAGAACTGAGTGAGTACAGCTCCTGGCATACAGTAGGTGGGCAACAAAGACATTGTATGTGAATGAATAGAGGAGTCTAGCCTGCCCTGTTGCTGCAAATGTTTCTACTGTGAACTCTGGTGACAGGTCCAGTAGTGTCCTGTTCCCAGCCCTTCTGTATGACTTGGCTCCCACACTTCACAGGAAATAGCACCTCTTCCTTCCCCAATTCTCTAAAATTTAAGCTGAGCCTGTGCTCTCCCTGGGAGAGCAGCACAGTTCCAACAGTTTCCCTACCTATGGGCAAAGGCCAGTCATGTGGAGATCACACACCATCTCACCAGCTGAATTCCCCCCATCTCCTAAGGAAAAACTCCTGCTGACCTGATGAATGTTGTGACTGTTATTATTATGAGATAACATGCATTAGCCATGTGCAGGCTTCAGTCTTGCACATCCTATAGCCTGTCAGACAGTCAAGGAACGCTGTCATGTGGAGACTGCAAAAGGGAACCTGGGGGGAGGGAGGGGATGCAGCTTCAGCCTGGTCCTTCTTGGCCAAAGATAATGAACGAAGAGAACAAGCAGTTTCTCTGTGTGTGCCCAGCAGAGTGTGAGGCTATGACTCTGCGTGTGTGTGCACACGCAACATGTACATGCATTTGTTGTTACTGCTGAGTGTCTGTGGGTTGATGTGTATCCTCTCAGCATGGTGCTGTAAAGTGAAAAGAAGAAAGCATGCCTATTCTTGACCCCAGACTGATGCCTTCTTTTCTCTATGCTGAGCCAAGAGAAAATTCTCCTGAGACGTTCTATAGAAATTAATGTTTAGGACTAGAGTTTGAGCTAAGTTGTTGACTAGCTCACAAGTTTTGAGCAGAGGGACAGTTTAGAAGTCCTAGAACATCTCCATTTCAGAGACCCAAGAAAATGAGACCCAGAAAGGATAGTCACTTTCCAAGGACAACAGCCTATGACTATGCTGGGCTCAGTCTACACTCTGAGGACTGAACAATGCCTGAGGGATGGCTACAAAACCTGCCACCACTTAAGGTCAGACTTTATCTCACACATTAGCAGCAGCAGTAAAACATTCTTCTAAAGGAAGGTCACTGATATGCAGAATCAACACAGTGCATCAAAGAGTGACATCAGTCACTGTGTTCTCTACAGTTCCTGATATTTCCTATGAGCCCAGAAACTAATCATGACAATGGAGTATGATCTAAAAGGCCTGGGTCTCAGGACCCAGAGGACACAATGGCAACAACTATGAATTTGCACTGGCAGAATCAAGTATTAGGAAAGTTAGAAATCCCTTGGCATTTCTAACTTTAGATTTCAAGTTAGAAATCCCTTGGCATCACCAGAGGATGACACATGGCTACTCACAAGAGTTCCTACTCCAGGTCTGAGCAAGCATGTAGCCCTAACCAAGCTGAATTTCCTTCCAGGATGGAGCTGAAGCTCAGTGGTAAAGCACCTACTTGGCCCATGCAAACCCCTGGGTTCAATCCCCAGCACTGCAAAAATACAAAAACAATACAAAGACTTGCCTTCCATGTCCAATGGCTATTTTGTGGCTGTCACTCATATCCAGGGCCTTGCCTTCTCTGACTCTACAGACAGGGCTATAGGATGAATAGAGATGGAGGATGCTGAGGGGAAGGTCTCCTATTTGTTGAGGACCTCCATGTGCCCAGCACTGTGCAGATAACTTTACATATAGCATTTTTTTGCACACTCACTGCCTTTGTGGAAGTCAGTGTCACATCTTGGAGGGATGAACTGGGGATACACAAGGGCTCCAACAGACTTCTCTGGGGACCAGGGGAACTTTCACAAGACAAATGGGGAAAAATTAAAGGCATTCCCTCTAACAACTGGAACAAGACAGGGATGCCCTCTTTCACCACTTCTTTTCAACATAGTGTTTGAAACACTGGCTAGAGCAATTGGACAGGCGAAAGAAATTAAAGGGATACACATAGGAAAAGAACTCAAATTGGCACTATTTTCTGATGATATATTTCTATACCTAGAAGACCCAAAAAGCTCCATCAGAAAACTTCTAGAACTAGTAAATGAATTCAGCAAAGTAGCAGGATATAAAATCAACACCCATAAATCAAAGGCATTTCTATATATCAGTGACAAGTCCTCTGAGAAGGAAATGAGGAAAACTACCCCATTTAGAATAGCCTCAAAAAAAAATAAGATACTTGGGAATCAACTTGACAAAAGAGGTGAAAGATCTATGCAATGAAAACTACAGAACCCTAAAGAAAGAAGTCAAAGAAGCCCTTAGAAGATGGAAAGATCTACCTTGCTCTTGGATAGGCAGGATTAATATTATCAAAATGACCATATTACCAAAAGCACTATACAGATTAATGCAATTCCAATCAAAATCCCAATGGCATTCCTCATAGAAATAGACAAAGCAATCATGAAATTCATCACAAAATAAGAGACCCAGAATAGCTGAAACAATCCTTAGCAGGAAGAGCAAAGGTGGCATCACTATACCAAACCTTAATTTATACTACAGAGCAATAGTAACAAAAACAGCATGGTATTGGCACCAAAACAGACTGGTAGACCAATGGTACAGAATAGAGGACACAGAGACTAATCCACAAAATTACAATTATCTTATATTAGACAAAGGTGCCAAAAACATGCATTGGAATAAAGATAGCATCTTCAACAAATGGTGATGGGAAAACTGGAAATCCATATGCAACAAAATGAAATTAAACCCATATCTCTCACCATGCACAAAACTCAACTCAAAGTGGATCAAGGACCTAGGAATTAAACCAGGGATTCTGCATCTATTAGAAGAAAAAATAGGCCTTAATCTTCATCATGTGGGATTAGGCCCCAAGTTCCGTAATAAGACTCCTATAGCATAAGAATTAAAACCAAGAATCAATAAATTGGATGGAATCAAGCAGAAAAGTTTCTTTTCAGCAAAAAACAAAAACAAAAACAAAAACAAAAACAACAACAACAAAAAACCAATCTGCGAGTTGAACAGAGGGCCTATATCCTGTGAGCAAATTTTTACGCCTCACACATCAGATAGCACTAATCTCTAGAGTATACAAAAAGCTAAGCACCAAAAAAAAAAAATAACCCAATCAACAAATGGGCCAAGGACCTGAACAGACACTTTTCAGAAGAAGTGGATATATTAATCAATCAACACATATATGAAAAAAATGCTCATCATCTCTAGCAATTAGAGAAACTCAAATCAAAACTACTCTAATATCATCTCACTCCAGTCAGAATGGCAGCTATTATGAAGACAAACAATAATAAGTGTTGGCGAGGATGTGGAGAAAAGGCACTCTCATACATTGCTAGTGAGACTGCAAATTGGTGCAGCCAATATAGAAAGCAGTATGGAGATTCCTTGGAAATCTGGGCATGGAACCACCATTTGAACAAGCTATCCCTCTCCTCAATCTATACCCCAAAAGACTTAAAAACAGCATACTACAGGGACACAGCCACATCAATCTTTATAGCACCACAATTCACAATAGCTAAACTGTGGAGCCAACCTAGATGCCCTTCAGTAGATGAATGGGTAAAAAAAAAAGTGGCATATATACACAATGGGATATTACTCAGCAATAAAAGAGAACAAATTCATGGCATTTGCAGGGAAATGAATGGCATTGGAGAAGATAATGCTAAGTGAAGTTAGCCAATCCCCCCAAAAAAACAAATGCTGGACGTTTTCTCTGATATAAGGAGGCTGACTCATAGTGGGGTTGGGGGGAGACATGGGAGGAATAGATGAGTTCTAGATAGGGCAGAGGGATGGAAGGGAAAGGCAGGGGATTAGCAAGGATGGTGGAATGTGATAGACACCATTATCCAAAGTACATGTATGAAGTCAACATACTTTATATTCAACCAAAGATATGAAGAATTGTAATGCATCTGCTGTTATTTATTTTTTTTAAAATCAATAAAAACAAACAAACAGACAAAAAATTTCCAATGTATACAGGTTGTCTAGGGAAAAAAGAAATAAATAATGCATATAAAGCAATGTTCACATCTTGGCTCCTGACCTGTTTTCCATCCATGGTATCCTCCTGAGGCTCTGGTTTGATTCCCAGCCTTAATCCTATGGTTTGCCTGCTTTCTAGGTTCTGGCACTCCCCATCCTTAGATTAGACTGTCTAGGGAAAGACTGCAGACTCCCATCTTCCACATTGATCTAGTCCAGAGACGCTTTTCTGTATCCAGCCCCAGCAGGAAACTGCCTTTAATACTTTTACTCCATGTAGTAATACAGATTGCTAAAATGGAAGACCTTCTAAAAAAAAGTTTACTTTTCAACATAGGAGCCTTAGGCCTTAGCAATCAATGAACTCAGCTTGGGAAATGTAGAAGGCTCTAGCTCTTTTTCTGCTTTTCATGCAAACAATATAGTCTGTTGTGTTTGGACTTAACAGTGAAGAATACTGAAAAAACTGTGTCATAAAAAAGATATTTTATTTCCTTTAAAAGGGTGATGAAAATATGTTTTTCAAGTTATTGAATTGTCTTTCTCATCTTTTTTTATCAATGTTTTCAACTTATAAAAATACATTTTGGAAATACCAGATATGATAGGTCCCTTTGGGAGACTTATGATGAATAATAATATAGAAAGGACTCTAAAAATCCTCTAAAAAAAGTTAACTCTATTTATCCCAGCTTTGTCTATCTCAGTGCAATACAGTTCCTGTGAACTCACTAGGGAAAATGGTGTTTAGACTTAGCCAAGGACAAGAAGGCTCCAAAAAAGGAACCAAATGTTGAATTAGAACCAAACATGCAGTAGAAACAGCACAATGAGGATTTTAACCTCCTCAAAAGAATTTAAAAGGGATTTTTCACAAGATGCATTTCCATCTTGAGTAATTAAGCAAAGAAATATTGCTTCTCAAGAAAGGGAGATACTTCAGAAAAAGAACCAGAAACAAAACCAGAAGTTCAATACTTGGCACAATAGTACATTAAGACACATTCTCTCAGGTCTATAACCATAAAACTGAGGACAAATGAGGGCACTCAAGGAACACAGGAATCTCTTGAAACCCCTGTGTCTACACCTGTGTCTACACCTCCTGCTCACAGAGCCAATCAGCTCCTGTCCTCACTCTCAACCAATGGGCTCCGCCATCTTGCCCTTTTATGCCCATCTCGATAATGCACTGTTTTATGTTTTACCTCTTCTCCTTCAACTCTGCTTACAAATCCTGTCATCTGTCTACCTCATTCCCTCCACTAATAGACGTCTTTGCTACTTCTCCCTTATTCTCAGGCCCCCTTACACTCATAAGTTTGTAACAAACACCTCCAATGTGCCAAAATACACATTTGTTTCACTCTATGAATCCCATCATCAACCTTCTTCTCCCCAAATTATCTCACCTCCTGACTTCTCTGTTACCTGGGGGAACACTACCAACCTCTCAATCCTGCAAATATAAAGTCTTAGGACAATTTAATAATCCTTTCTTTTTTTCTACTATGCCATGATTAATCAACAGGATTACACTGTCAGTACCTCCTTTTTGTATTCCTACTGCCACCTTTTAGCTCAGTTTCTGAGTAGAAGGCAGTTCTGTAGTATCTACCTCTTAGGCCTCCACTATTTCAGCCTCTCTGCTTTAGTCCTATGAAAGGACTATCCATTTTTAAAGCTACAAATTCCTTCCAGGTAACTCTTCCTAACTGATAAATCAATTTTTAAGTATAACATATTAAAAACTGTTTACTCCTCTTTTCAGCATCTCTCTACCTACTCTAGTTGCCATACCTGTCCCAGTTCAGGTGTGACTTCCTTATACTTCCTTCCATCACCTTTCCCACAGGATATGTGAACTTGACCTTCTCCCTTGGACTTTCTTCTGGCTCATGTGCTATGACTTGCCCCCAAATTCAAAGTAATGGGTTGGTTTTCTCTCCCCTGAATTCAGGAGGAAACCTTCATCTTTCTCCATTTGATACTACATGTCCCTTGGGAAATCTCTTGCAATGCAGGTACTCACAAAATCTGTGTTAAGGAGAGGTCAAATAGATGAGAAAAGCTTCTGTGTAACCCCATTGCACAGTTTAAAGTTCAAGAAAGACAAATTATAAAAGCCTTATTTCAAAGATGGATGGACTATAAAAACACATAGGTTATATCTCTTAGGAAACTTAGGACCTTCCAGGAATCAAAACACACACACACACATATATATATAATTGATTGATCAAGATGACTGTCATAAAAAATCAATTGCAATTGATTATTCTCATTTGAAAGACAAGGAGATAGACGCTGTGAGAGGTTAAGGTTATCTGGGATCACTAAGGTGGGTATTTTGAGGAATCATATAACCTGTCCCACACCAGTTAACACATGAGAAGTGAAGAGTGAACATTGTAGGTTTTTTTTAGTTGCTATCTGAATACATTCATAGCAGTATTAAATGTATTACCTGCTTCTGACACACCTATTCTATGCTACTGGGAGGCTCATTTATTACTAATGCAAATCATAACCAGGGACTTCTTTATCCCAGGAGGAGATAAATGTAGGACAAACCCTGGGCATGAGGTTCAGACAGACATTCAAAAAATTGTTCTGCCTAACATGCTGATATATTCCATTGGAGTTTATTGAAAATTATTTTTTAGAGCTCATTTCTGGGTTCATGTTCAATGCACTATCAATGGCTTTACAGCTGTTTCAGAGAAGATAAGAGACCGTCCATCAGGCTCCATGCTGCTGGTTTGTGTCATTTCATCTTAGGAAAATTGCCCAGAAAATGGAAAGCTATTCCCAGGAAAGTTTTCAGAAATTATTCACACTATTGGAAGGTCTGGAAGAAATCTAATGATGGTGTCTACCCCGGGGCAGCACACATGAGAGATGTGTTTAGGAGGGAATGATGAGATATATATTAGGGCTATCAATTGACCCAGCATGGATTGTCTAAAATGCCAGTGTTCCTTTCCCTCTCCTTCCTCTCCCCCATCCTTCCACCTGCCCCAGCTTCTCCCAGGTTAGGGTCAATGACAGCCTCCATCTGGAGCAAAATGTTGCAAGAGGAGCTTAAACTTAAAGCTAGCAGCTAGGGGGAGGTCCCAGGTTATTGGGAAAGGATGGTTAGAGCAGTGCCATTGTTTCTGTGTCACTTGAGGGGGTTCTCTGGTCCCCAGTTATGCAGACTAGGCCTCAAATTTCACATGGGCGATGTCTGAAGAGATGACAAAGAAAGTTAATTAAAATGTGTTTATGTAGTGAAGAATGAAACCCACCTCTCTTCTCATCTTTATCTTTCCTGATCAGAGGGACACCATAAACACAAGGAGTTCAACATTTAAACCTTAAGGATACGAAGGATAATGTCTTCTCAGTGTTCAGCAGAGCCCCTGGTACAAAAATGCTGCAGTAATGGATACAACTTAATTCTCAGACAATACTGCAGGTGTCAGCTTAGGTGTTCATGACAGGGACATGTTCGTTCTTGAACTATTAGGCAGTTGGAGGACAGGGGTCAAGTCTACATCAAGAGACTACATAGAGGCTCTGTGAGGGTTCCAGGAGCCCTGTGATGGCGGGGACCTGGTATGAAACTCTGAATGGGAACAGAAGTCCCCAGATCCAGAATTCTGGGCTTGGTCAAAGAGCAGTTGGCAATTCTGCCTCCTGTCTTGCCACTGACCAGGTAGTTCTCACTAAATAAGCTGAACAACACACAAAAATCAGCTCCAGCAAAGAGAATTTTCATGATAGCAAAAAACAGAGGTATATTTTGAGTCTCAGTTCAAAGAAGGGAGGAAAGGTAGACCTTTAGTGGATGCTGAGGGTGCCCTGCCTAGAATGCTTTTTGCAAGGATATGCTCATTCCTCTTATGAATATTGGCTGCTAACAGTGCAGAAGCATGGCACTCCACAGAGAGGAGCTGCAGGCCTTAGAAAAGACCCTCCCATCTCTTCTGCAAAGGGGAGCCCATAGCCAACAAATGAAGGACATAAAATGATAAGGCAGCCCAATGCCTGAGGGTAGGATCAACTGTGTGGGGTAATTTGTACTCCAATGCTCTCCTTGGATCAGTCTGGAACTAGTTTTCAGCTGATGTCACAGTCTTACTTTGCATGTGTTCTCTGTCTTACCCTATTTTCCTCATTCTGCTCGTCTTGAGATTCTCCCTTCTGCTGACTAAACCATTTGTGCAAGAACCCTTGGCTTCAACTTTTCCTGTAGGGATCCCATCTAGAGGCAGAGGCCTGCAGCTTTGGGGTCAAATATACCATAATGGAAATGCAGCTTCCAATGAACCTTTGCCAGCCCTTGGCCAGCAGATGGAAGCTGAGAAGATACAGGCTTCCCAGTTACAGGAAGCTGTGAAGTATAGAACTGAGCATATCATAAGCACTTCTAAAATCTTGGAGTCTGACTTGATTGATAAAGTGCCACACTTTCATAGGGTTGGCTCTTTGCATGCCTATATTACTGCTATTCCCCAAGTCCTCAGGAACCAGTCTCTGCAAGGACAATTAATCTCACTTGATTATCAGATTCAAGCACAATTAGTCACTGGGTTTGCCATTAGTTAATGGCAGGCTGAGTTATCAAAATCATCATTTTTCTGTTTGGGGAAGGGATTAAAATAAATAAGGCCTAGGAGAAAACCTGACCCCATGGGGTGATTGTTTGCAGATGATCCAAGAAAACAATTTGTCATCCCCTATTTCTAAACTGCACATTCTAAGCTATCTTGGTCATTTTGGACTATGTGATAGGTCTCCTTCTGATAAACTTGGAGTCAGGTAAACTGATTGCTGAGTCAGCTAGGCCTCATTGATGCTAGGACTGGGATCTATTCTTAAGACAAAATTTTAAGTGCCAAGGTGTTCGATAAAACAAGAAATAAAGTGGGACTGGGAAGGTAAGTTTTAATTAAGACCAGGGCTCAGGTATGATGGCTGTAAGCAGACCACGAATGTCTACCCAGGCAGCATGCCCAGCGCAAAGTGGCCAGAGAATAGTAGGAGGAGAGAACAGCATGAGTCACCCTTGTAATTCAATTAAGGGGAGAGTGGGGATCACAGCATAGTATGTTTCTGTGTCTGTCAAGAATTGAGAATTGAGCAGAGGGAAAGAAAAGAGAGGGAAGAACATTGATGAAGAACCAATCATGTGCTGGGTGCTCTCCTGTAGTTGTGCACCCACGATGGCCTTATGGAAAAGGGACTAATACTTCTCTCTAGGAACCAAAGGAAAGCAGAGAAGGCACAAACCCACACCTGTCGATTACCCAAATCTATGTGATTTTCACCCAATCAGGGTTTTACTTTCAATGCCTTTAAAGAATCTCAGTTGGATGCACCCCCCACTGGAGGGCATGGAGTACCTTGTCTGAGCCTGACTCCCCTAGCAAGTTGTGTTTATGAACTGAGCTGTGAATGAAAAGTAAAATGCTAAAGGTAAATGAACTACAAAGAATATTTCAGGGGTAAGAACGTCATGAATAATCATGGGAAAAAGAAAGACACGATCCATCTCATGGACTGGTGAGATTAGGAAGAAGCAGG
Organism: Marmota monax; assembly: GCF_021218885.2. NCBI lineage: Eukaryota > Metazoa > Chordata > Mammalia > Rodentia > Sciuridae > Marmota > Marmota monax. The sequence continues at coordinate 4,890,860 of NW_026692881.1, forward strand.
CTAATGGAGTTGAAAGGAAAAACAAGATGCTGGAGGCATCTTGCTGAGATACCAAGGAAGCACCAAGTCCACAGAAGAAAGGATTTAGCCAAGACATGTGCAAGCAGAATGCTGTTTCCCATTCTTTAGTCACCTGTCACTCAAAGGCTAAGACTCCCATTTTTCTGTCACCAGCACTCTCTGCCCCACATCACACCCAAACTCTGAATTAGCCAGAGCTGAGACAAGAACTGAAGTGGGCTTCTTGGCCAGAAACAAATTATTATAAGCCTTTCAACTGATGTCTCTGTGGGGCAGAAAGCTCAGGACACTGCTGGGCACCAAGAGAAATCATTCTCCTGCTGGCCAAGGTGCCCCAAGAGAAAACTTCAACTGGAATGATTGAGCAAAGAAGTGTTTTTCCTTGTCAATGTCCTGAAGAAAAAGATCAAAGACTGGGCATAATGGACTCATTTCTCCACTACCAGCCACCTTCAAACACATTCAAAGAAAATGATGGCCCCAGGCTGTGGATTGCTGTGCCCCATTCTCACTTGGAGGAGCAGAAATTGCAAACTGAACAGAGGAGAGTTGGGCCTCAAAAGCCTGACTCCTGAAGTTGGTGGCCTATGGAGAGGTCTCACTACTTCAAGTAGCCTCTGTACCCGTATTCTTTGGTTCCCTTCTCCACTTGAACTTCAGCCTTATTTTAATTGTTTCTAGTTACCTAGAGACTTTGCCCCAACCATCAGCCATTTTTTATCTTGGCTATTCTCAGTCTAAAAGCTTGATCAGGTCTGCCTCATTCTAACACAATAACAGAGACATCCAAATCTCCCTGGACATCTTCTCCAGCACATCTACTTGCTCCTCCCTCCTCTGCATGCTACTGTTTCCTCTCCCCTTCCTCTCACCCTTAAAGTTCTCAATAAAATATATACTCACTTCTCCAACTCTCATTTATATACCTTGAAATTTAGGTCATGCTCACCGCATGCAATTAAACTTCTCTCTTGGTGGATAAAGGAGAGGGAGTTACATTCAGCTAAGTCCTACACTGCTACATAACATGTGTCATCATATGTTATCTACGGCTGATATGAGACAGAACGAGACTCTCAAAGAATGCTGATATCTTAGTGAGACCCTGTTTCTAAATAAAATACAAAATAAGGCTGGGGATGTGGCTCAGTGCTGGAGTGCCCCTGAGTTCAATCGCTGGTATGCCACCCTCTGCCCCACTCCCCAAAAAAGAGATGCCTATGGAGATGACACTCTCACCCCTCACCTAGGCAAGGAGGCCACAACTTCCCTCACCAACCTATTCACACAACTCATCTCTTAAATGTGCCACTATGCTGATGGCCACACCTCCATTTACCTGTTGTTAAGTATAGAAATCCTTGAGCCTGTATTGAAGGAACTCCATGACCTAGCCTGGCCCAATCTCACATACAATTTGATTCCTACTTGGGCCCCCTGTGAGTCTTGTTATCCACCTAATCTAAACCCAGGAAGAGAGAAAAGGAGCTCTGGAATGGCTTTTCCGGCACCAACTCAGTGTCCAGCAATGCACCCAACATTTGAAATGTATTGTTTGTTTTGCTGTTGTGGTTCAGCTCCAAATAACCCTCATGAAGCAAATGTTAGTATTTTCATTTATTTCTGGAAATAAAAAAAAAGAAAAAGAAGCAGGTTTGAGAAATTTAAGTTGTCCAGGGTTTACTAATTTTCTGGGACAGGGACTCAGACTTTTGTCTGACTGTCTTCACATCCTCACTCCTTTCCCCAGATCGTGAGGCTTCCCAGGAAGACACTGGATTCCCCACCCTTGATTTTACCCAACATGCACTGCCTCTTTACCTGGAATGCCCTGCATGCTCACTTTCTAAATCTTACAGCTCCGTCCCCGCCTAGCTCCCTTCATGCCACCTTAGCTGAGAATAATTACTTCCTCCACACTACCTTCGGCCCACACATCTGACACATCACTGAATTAGTCGGCTGGCACGTCTGCTTCTCTCTCATTCCCCATGTTAAACAGCAAGCTCCCTGATGGAGGGTCCTTTTCAAGGATGATAGCCAATGACCTGCTCTCCCAAAATGTGCTCAGAACCATGTCTTCAGAGTAGATTCAACAAGTGTTGAATAGACGTCAGAGCACCCCAGGAAATTCATTCAAAAGCATGCTCTCGGCATAATCTCTGACAGGGCTGACATACCAGCAAACACAAGGAGAGCATCCCATCCCTTCTCTCACCACAGCCTGTAGTATTCTTTAGGTGGAAGAAAGCAAGAGGTGCTGGGTGATGAGGACAGGAAAGACAGACATGTCCTCTCAGAACCACGTGGATTCTCCACAGTGATGGTCAAGGGTTCCAGACAAGGCCTTGAGGATGCCAGGGAAGAGTAATGCTCCAGTAAGTGAAGGATTCAGGATCAGTCCCAGGACCAGATCCCCTACGAGCTGCCAGGAACCAGTAAGCAAGTCTCTTAACTTCCCAGATCCTCTGCGTCCTCTGCAGTGATATGGGATTGATACAGTGCTCACCTCCCAGAGAGCTGGGAACATAAATGAGACTACGTCTTAAGACATTACTATCCAGAAGCTGAAGTAGTTGAGGTGCAGCAACTATAGTCTATGGTCAGAAGGATGACTGTTTCATTAGCAGACTCTCAAAATATAAGTGAATAAATAAATAGTCCTATGTTGTAAAGACTGTTGATTTTTACATTATAAATATTCCCAATAAGGCTTGGTAGAAATTTATTAACTTAAATACTATAAAACATATCAAACATAATTCTAAATGGCAAAATGTTGAAGCTTTTGAGACAAGAAACATGATGAACACATCAAGCAAATTAGTCACTTGGGGTACAATAACAAAATATCATAGTCTAGACAGAAGAAAAATTTATTTCTCACAGTTGTGAGGCTGAAAGATCAAGATTATGGTGCCAGCATGGTCAGGTTCCTGCAAGTGCTCTCTTCTGACTTATAGAATGCCACCTTTTACTATTTACTCACATGATGGAGAAAGTGTGATCTCTTTCCTGCTTGCTCTTCTTCAAAGACCCTTGTTCTTTTAGAGTAGGGTCCTAATTTATGACCTCATTCAACCTCAGTTACCTTGTAAAAACTCTTATCTCCAGATAACTATCATTCTGGGAATTATGGCTTCAACATATGGATTTTGCAGCAAACTACAGTGAAGCAGCCACATCAATGTTTACAGCTGCACAGTTCATAACAGCAAAACTGTAAAGCCGAACAAGGTGCCCTTCAGCAGATGAATGGATATGGAAAAATGGCATATATACACAATGGAGTATTACTCAGCCATTAAGTAGAATGACTTTATGATATTTGCCAGTAAATGGAAGAATCTGAAACATGCTAAGTAAAATAAGCTGATCACCATAAGCCAAAGGTTCAATGTTTTTGCTGATATGTGGAAGATAACCCACAATAAGGAGAGGAATAAAATAAATTCAGTAGATTAGAGAAAGGGAATGAAGGGAAGGGAGGGGGATAGCAAAAGGTAAGATAGCAGAATGAATCTGAAATAATTTTTCTATGTACATACATGAATACACTGATGTATACTACTGTCATGTACATCTACAAGAACGGGGTCCTAATTAGAATAATATATATTCCATGCTTGCATAATTATATAAAAATGGATTCTACTGTCATGTATGACTAAAAAGAACCAATAAAACATATAAATTTTGTGGGCACACAATTCAGAGTATAGTGCCTCTAACATTGCTTTTATACAGCATTATACTGTAAGCATTATTTAGTGTATTAAGAGAGGGATAAAACTCTCTAAAGATTAGAACAAAAAAATTCTGATTTTTCATAAATGATACAATTGTATACATACAAATTCCAAGAGAATCTCGAGTTAAATTATTAGAACATCAATAAGATTGTTCAAAAAGTAGCTAAAATAAAATCAGTATTCAGAATCATTGTTCTACATACCAGAATCATAAAAGCATAAAAGAAAGTGAAAAATTATATGATACTATTGAAAATACCATGAAAATGTCAAATAGCAAAATATTTGAAGGCAAACTAGGTTACAGGGATGGATATAATGAGAACCTAGATCTATTATAAAGTTATAATATATTAAAACAGTGTGGTATTTTTTAAAAAGCAGTTAAATACACCAAGGGGAGAGACATTGCAAGCCTAAAAACATTTTCACACATGTACGTATGGACATTTCTTTTACAACAAAGATACCACTGTACTAAGGTAAGGGCAGTAATTTTCTGTAAGGATAGCAATAATGTACAGAAAATGCAGTTGATATTAAATGTGATATTCATAATAACAAGAGAGATTTGTGATAAAAATATCTTTATTTAAAAACAATATAAAACATTAATGAAGCAAAAATAAGTGGAAGTATAGTTATACTATGTTCATGAATAAGAAGAGTCATGTCATAAAGTTGGCAATTATTCCCAAATTTATCTATAAATACATTGCTATTTTGTTTTATGGAATCTAAAAAGCTGATTTTTAAATATAGATGAAAGAATAATACTTCCATGCAGTTCTGGGAAAGAAAAACAAAGACAAACATGTCAAGCACAAAAAGTATGATAGGGCATAGAGTCAAACAAATAGATCTCTGGAGGAGCAAAGAAAGCCCAGAAGGAGTTTCAAGTACATACAAAGCCTACTTATGTGACTGAAGAGACACTGAAAATCGGTGGAGATTGTCAAAACTCATAGAACTCTAGAGCATAGAGTGAACTTTCATGCAGAAGGTATTTTTTAAAATTGTTCAGGAATTCAGGAGAATAGAATAGAATGCAGATTGTGTCATGGTACTCTAACTGTAGTACAAAGATGATATAACCACTGAAGGGAAAGGGAAACTCGAGCTAACTTAAGTAACTTTGGAAACTATTTTCTTCCCTGGAAATTTTAAGACTTAAGATAAAAGGAACTGTCCAAAATTAGTTGGTAAATTTATCACTTATAGGAGTATGGGATATTAATTATGAAGTTAATATATATAAATACTATTGCTGAAGAAAGAAAGAAATGAAAAGGATACAGGTTTCTGACTGTTGGAGAGCAAAGATACAGACTAAGGGGAAAACTGCAGTGTAACATGGGGTCCTGGATTGGAATGGAAAACAACTATGAGTTCATGTTTATCTTAGTAAAAATACAGATGGATAGATATAGACAAAAAATATGGATGCATGCATATGCTTGGGTTGGTATATCTCCATGTTTCCTAGTTCTAACCTCTGAGAAAGTTGAGGAACTGTGATACTCCAGAAACAACAAACATACCCAGAGCCTGTGTGGCATCTAATACCATTCTAAAAGATAAAATAAATTAAAATTAAATTATTATATTAATTAAAATTAAATTATTAGAACATTAATAATTATTATAATTATTATAACATATGATAATAATGATTATAGAACATATTTTGGAGAAATAGCTGATGCAAGGGCTAGAACAAGAAATGAGCCTAGTGCTCAGCATCTCATAGTGCCAGGAACCAAGGAAGGGCTTTTAAAAACTAAGGGTATGGTACAGGGAGACAGAATGCAACCAAGAACTGTGCCCAATGGCCAAAGATGAAAGAATATGGGCAACATAATCAGTATGGTAAGATTATTATGGGTAAAATTTTCTTGAGTCTCTACTAATATAAATTAATAGCTGAATAAATAAATAAGGAAAGACTAGATAAAGTTCCTTTAGAGCATAATTTCATATCATTTCTTTAGACACATCCTCCACCAAGAAGTGGAATATGGTATCCCCTTAACCTTGAGCATGAGTTGTGCTTAATGACTTATTTCTAAAAACTGGAATATGGACAACAGGAAAAAAGTAATCTCATATTGGAAAAACCCAGCAAACACCACCTTGGCCAAGAGAACAAAGTTAACAACGTCAGTGATAAATAATGTCCATATCATGTGAACCTGATCCTATGGGTTGAGAATGGCAACCTCTCTACAGTTTTCCTCCTGAAGACCATATGACCATGAAAAAAACCAAAGGTCAGTAAACCTAAATTGAGGGGCATTCTTCAAAAACACCTGAGCTGTAGTTTTCAAAACAAGTCATTAAAAAGAAAAAAAAAAGTCAGACAAACTCAAGACCAGAGAAGAAGAAATGATTATTAAGTGCAATATGGTATCCTGGATGGAATCCTGAGACAGAAGGACATTGGGGAAAATTGGTGAAATCCCAATAAACTAACCAATGGTAATACATGAATGTTGGACTGTGGTTGTGATGAATGCATGACCATATTGTCAGATTTTAACAACAGGAACATCTGAGAGAGGATTAGGTAAGAATTTCCTGCAGCATATCTGCACAACTTTTGTGTAAATATAAGCTATTCCAAAATGAAATGTTTATTTTCAAAAACCAGAGAAAAATTTAGAGGGGAAAACATAGGCTCTTTAAAACATGGTGTTATAAAATTTGTTCATATGAGTTAAATGATATTCTCCAAAATAAATTCAAGATGGAGAGAAGAGATATATGTGAAAAACAATGCTGACAAATTTTAAAACAAATTATATGACCTGAATTAGGAATAATATTTTTAAATAATGCACAAAAGAGAAAACCCTAAAGGTAATAATTTGTAAAGTAGACTATATTAATATTAAAATCTCACAAGAGAGATGCCATAAAGACAATAAAATATAATCTGCAGACTGGAAGAAAATGTTTGTATGTGTGTGGCAGATAAATGTAAGATGTCATGATACAATTTAACGAAAGCAAAAGAAACAAATAGGAAATGTGCAGTGAGGCCCTGATAGACACAAACTTTCAAAAAAAATGCTGAGCTTCACTTGAAATCAGGAAACTGTAAATTAATATAGTCATAAGACAGCATGTTATACCCATCAGATTTTTAAAATTGAAAAGTGTGAAATCATCAAATATTCACAACCTTAATAAACAATGTGTACTCTCATATATAGCTATTGACGATGCAAATTTGCAAAACCACATTAGAGAGCAATTTGTAAATATCTAATAAAATTAATCAGGCTCATATCAATGAGTCAGCAATTCTATTTCAGGGTACGTATCACAAGACACATAGGAATGCCCACAGCAGTACTACCAATATTATCATACTAACAAAATACTGAAATATCCTAAGTATCAGTAGAAATGCAAATAACAACATACTGTAGCTCTATAATTAAACTATACCTCATTGTATCTTATCTAAATAAATGGATTAAAAACACACATGCATGTATGCACATATAAATCATATTATTGTGCAAAGTGATGCCTACAGGAATTTTTACTGTATATAGATTACACATAGTTCAATACTTCTTAGATACATTTTAATTACATATATACCAGATATATATGTACACATACATATAAATTACATGTACAATATACATATGTATATATAATATAAACTCAAAACACTCTGAATTCATGTCAATAATTGCCTATACATAGAACAGAAAAAAAAAATAAAACCGGGTATAAATTCAAATGTACAGTCAACTATATCCATTAGATTTTATTTCAAAAAACATAATTTTAAGTAATTGATTAAGCAAAATTGGTTACATGTGGGTGGTGAGACATAAGTGTTTGTTATATTATTTTTTAATTTTTCACATGTTTAAATGTTTTGTACAAAAACCCTGAAAATTAATAAGATGTGAACTATGATAAAAATATAAGTATTGAACAGCTCTGAATTAATTTACATATATAACTAATATTTAGCAATTCTGGATAACTGTGATTATAGAAAAGGAATATAAATCCATAATTTTTGCAATGTAAATATAATAACTAAAAAATAGAAAGTGATGCTTAGGGAAATGGGAAGGTATTTATGTATGATAATTTTCTTGTTTTCTGTAGTAGAGATTCAAATAATTGAAGCAGCTGGTTAAAAGCATGCCAACTTCTTCAGTTTCTCAGATTTGACTTTATAACTACACAAGGATAATTTAGGAACTAATATTACTTGTGATCAAGAAACACCTATCAAAGTTCAGCAATAACTTTAGTTTTGCATACATTATTTTTTCCTCACTAGAGCAAAAATAAGTGTAATGATTCTACTAAAATAACTTTATCAAATTATCCTATTGATTTTTAGGTTACCTCTCTATACCTCCATAAATATTCAGAGCCAAACACTTAAAGGGATTTTCTCCCAATGGATCTATTGATTATTTGGGGGTAAGGAAAAGAATTGTGGTGATTTTTCTAATTTTAGTATATGACATTTTTGGGAAAGAGTATGAAATATATATATATACAAAATATATATATATACAAAAAAAAATACAAACATTATTATTTTAAATCATGTACAACAATGAGAATCAAGTGCAATATGGTTGAAAAAACATGTGTGGTAAGGGATGTTAAAGAAGAAAACACAAACTGAATTGGAAAATTCAAGAATGATTCAAGGAAGAGCAGGCTTTTACCAGACCTATAGAAACTTCAAAGAGAACTGAATTTCAAAAAAGAACTGAAGAACTGAATGTGTGTTGGGGGAGTGGAGGTGGCGGGTAACTAACCCGAAAATAACTGGTTTACTGACAGTGAAGTGACTATATTTAAAAGTGTAGGGGAAATGTGGTACATTAACGATACAATTTCAATAGAGGGAGCTGGCATTAGTGCCGGCATATGAAAAGTGCTGGGGAAATCTAGAAAAATGGGATTGTTCAGTCTGGCAGGTCATCAAGGATTTGCAGAGGATGGAGCTCTCAAGAATTTTGTCAAATGAAAATTACAAGTGTTCTAGAAGGATGAGGGCAGTAAAGTGATTCAAAACAGGACCAAAACGGAAAAAGAAAGAAAGAAAGAAAGAAAAAAGCAAGAGCAGAAAAAGGACACAATTTGTTGTGACTCAAGTATCCAGTGTGTGAGGTGACCTTGGAGAAGCAGCATAGGCAGGCATGGGCTCTTCCTACCTTCGGTGCCTGTTAGGTTTTTAACAGACTTTTTCCTGTGGGGTGAAAGGAGTAGAAAGGCCCTGGGAAATAGCATGACTCAATATCAACTATCTTTCTAGAAGATGCTTAGAAGGTACTGAATTAAAGAAAAGTAGAAAAGGATGGATTTAAGCACATGCAAAGGCAGAGAGGATTCTATCCAGGTGTGTGAACACCTGCTCCAAAAACAGAGCAATATTTGAGAAATATTTATGAGGCAGGCTAAATGTCTGGTGGCCAATTATTTCCTGTGGAAAAGGAGGATAGTCTGGGGTTAAGGGACCCCAGCCTAAGTGACCAGGTGGATGGTAATGAGTAATGTCGGTGGAATCCTTTGGAGTGAACCTAATGAGCACAATGCTGAACAAGTTGAGTTTGGGTACCTGGCCTGGACCTGGGCCCAAATGTCACACCTTCAGCATTTGTTGGTAATTAATGTCTTCAGAGTGGGTGGCACTGTCTAGGAAGGGCAGCAAACAAGTCTGGCAGAGAGCTCAATGTGTGAGCCTTGTAATGCACCAAGTCAGTCATCTGCTAGCCTGTACCTAAGTGACATATTTTTAGGCAGCCTGTCAGATTTCATTTATCCATCTTGTTGGTTTCAGTACTTTGTTCCATGCTGTTGATATCATTTATAATCTTGATTCTATCAGTCAACATATTAGCCATCTCAGACTTTCCAGCTGAAAATGGTTTCTGTCTAACACCCACCTTTCTAATAAAATTAATATAAAAAAAGGATGCAATGTCATGCTATCACTCAAAAATTGCAACTTTGTAAAATATCAGACGTGCTATTTCTCTACAGGTATTTTTCTGACTGGTACAGAAAGCCTAAGATGAAGAAAACTGAGAAATGAAAAGTTTACCCAATGAGATGTCATGGGAAATGATTAATAGATTAATCATGGGAGAATAACAGAAATTGCTCAAGCTAGCCCAGTAACATGCACCTGTAGTCACAGGTTTAAAAGTTTAAAAGACTGAGACTGAGGCAGGAGAATTTTTTGAGCTAAAGAGAACAAGGCCAGTCTAGGCCACATGGCAAGACCCTGTCTAAAAAGAGAAAGGTAGGAAGGAAGGAAGGAAAAGAAAGGATGAAAGAATTGTTCAAATCTATTCCACATGAACAGCAGAGAAAACAGAATAAGATGTATGAAGAATACACTTTTCTCCTGAATCCAGAGTAAAAACAAATAATAAACAGAAGAAAAGTGAAAATTTTAAAAAGTGATTAATAGCTACAGAAACTAATTAATAGTTACAGAACACCAAAACATAGGAGCTGCTGAGATACACACAAACCACTAAAGAAGAAGTAATAAGCAAAATATTCTCAATACAACAAAAGAACTGTGCATAAAAATTGGAAGAGTTAACCACATTCCAAGAAACCTAATGAAAAAAAAAAAAACAACAAGTAGTACTGTATACATGCTAACAAAAACCTGTCAAAAGTATCTTAGGGGAAGGGAGTTTTAAAGCAAAAACAAATAGAACATTCCTTTCTTTCTCTGGATTCCTACATGAATGAGAATATTAGCTTGGATTCAACTGGTCAAGTTATCCTTCATACATAAAGAATTATATATGAAACACATTTGCAGAAATGTAGGCGTTTAGAAAACACCTATGTCCTCTTGTTAAAATACCCATTGAAAACTAATCAAGAGTTAAATGAACAGTGAGAACCTAAATACAGAGAACTATATATAAAATGATTTTCAGATTTTCCAAAACCCCATCACCAGAAACCATACCCAACTTATCAAAATTTTTTGCAGGAAAAAGGTTTTAATATGCCATACCTACTGAAGTTGCCAGAATTAAATTTGTAATAAAATAAAGATATATTGATATATGCAAATTGTATTTTATACTTTGTGCTTTTTATTTTAATTATCTAGATTTCTGAAACTATAGACTTTTGTAACAGTAAACTTTATATAAAATATTTATATCTTCAATTTTTACATCATTGGAAACTGATTAATATATCTTTGCTATCCTAATAGAAGTCTTTGATTACCTTTGAATATAATGGTTCTAAGGTCAGCACTTTGACATCTGATCAACTATCTGTCAACTTAACCCAAATATTAGTTTATTAATGCTCTGGGATAGTTTTTACCTAATGACAAATCTACTTAATTGTATAACCACATTTTGTTTCTTATCTACAATAGTACTATGTAAGACCACCTAAAGCATTGCTGAAGTCAAGATACACTCGGTTTATAGAGTTTTTTTTACTGGTTTTCCAGTCTAATAAGACTATCAAAAACAAAGAAAGTGAATTGAAAGAGGTCAGCCTAACCCAACATGATTTCTTCTTGGGGAATTGGTACTATCTCCCAGCTATCATTTTTCTCTTTCCAAATGTTAACACATCTTTCAAATACATCATTTATAAGTGTTACCACAGTCACACATCAAATTCACTGGCAGAGCAAATAAAAAATTCAATAAAAATGCAAGTGGTTTTCAAAAAGTTAGATACTTAAGCATCTCCAATATTCTCACAGCATGAATTTTCAAATATTATCAGTAGACCATTGGAACATGCAGACACATGCAGACACATGCGTGCACACACACATGCATACCCTCCCCCCTCACACACACACTGGTCTTCCAGTGTAACCTGCAAACAGGCTTTTAAAAGGCATCAAGGGAAATATGGCATTATTTGTTGATTGAGGACAAACTGAACACTACCATGCAAGATCTTACTATGTCTAACTGAATTAGCTAATGTAATACACTGCTGAACTGGTGAGATGGTGTCTATTTGGAATGTGAGAAAGCTAAGTCTCAAATCCGGAGTGACAGAGAGCCAAAAAGTTACCATGCTGGCACAAATACTGAACTCAGTGATGCTTGTTCCACAACAATTACCCTGTTTACTTTATTGTGCATTAACTCCACCCAGCATTCTTTAAGCACTAATCTTCTCTTTCCTTGAGTTATTTATTTTTAGTGGAAACTATAGTTTAGAAATAAATTTCACACATACTTTTTTTTTTCATCAATTTCCCCCAGTTAAAGTTTGTTCTGTAACCTGGCCCCACTTGCTCATACTTTCAAATAGATATCTCTGTTTATTCTCTGTATACTACCTCCTAATTTTATGATTTCTTTTAGCCACCTAACCCCAGTGAAGAGGTCCTGGACATCTGCCTATGGTTTCTTCTTTTTTTTTTTTTTTTTTTTTTTTTTAATTTTTTATTGTGGGTTGTTCAAAACATTACAAATTTCTTGACATATCATATTCCACACTTTGATTCTAGTGGGTTATGAACTCCCACCTTCACCCCATACACAGATTGCAGATTCACATCAGTTACACATCCATTGATTTACAAATTGCCATACTAGTGTCTGTTGTGCTCCGCTGCCTTTCCCATCATCCACCCTCCCCCCTCCCCACCTCTCCCCTCCCCTCCCCTCCTCTCTCTCTACCCCCTCCACTGTATAACCCTGAGGGTCTCCTTCCATTACCGTGCAATTTACCTTCTCTCTCCCTTTCCCTCCCACCTCTCATCCCTGTTAAATGTTAATCTTCTTCTCCTGTTCTTCGTCCCTACTCTGTTCTTAGTTACTTTCCTTATATCAAAGAAGACATTTGGCATTTGTTTTTTAGGGATTGGCTAGCTTCACTTAGCATAATCTGCTCTAATGCCATCCATTTCCCTGTAAATTCTATGATTTTGTCATTTTTTAATGCAGAGTAATACTCCATTGTGTATAAATGCCACATTTTTTTTATCCATTCGTCTATTGAAGGGCATCTAGGTTGGTTCCACAGTCTTGCTATTGTGAACTGTGCTGCTATGAACATCGATGTAGCAGTGTCCCTGTAGCATGCTCTTTTTAGGTCTTTAGGGAATAGACCAAGAAGGGGAATAGCTGGGTCAAATGGTGGCTCCATTCCCAGCTTTCCAAGAAGTCTCCATACTGCTTTCCAAATTGGCTGCACCAATCTGCAGTCCCACCAGCAATGTACAAGTGTACCCTTTTCCCCACATCCTCGCCAGCACTTGTTGTTGTTTGACTTCCTAATGGCTGCCAATCTTACTGGAGTGAGATGGTATCTTAGGGTGGTTTTGATTTGCATTTCTCTGACAGCTAGAGATGTTGAGCATTTTTTCATGTACTTGTTGATTGACTGTATGTCCTCCTCTGTGAAGTGTCTGTTCAGGTCCTTGGCCCATTTGTTGATTGGGTTGTTTGTTCTCTTATTGTCTAATTTTTTGAGTTCTTTGTATACTCTGGATATTAGGGCTCTATCTGAAGTGTGAGGAGTAAAGATTTGTTCCCAGGATGTAGGCTCCCTATTTACCTCTCTTATTGTTTCTTTTGCTGAGAAAAAACTTCTTAGTTTGAGTAAGTCCCATTTGTTGATTCTAGTTATTAACTTTTGTGCTATGGGTGTCCTATTGAGGAATTTGGAGCCCGACCCCACTGACTGTAGATCGTAGCCAACTTTTTCTTCTATCAGACGGCGCGTCTCTGATTTGATATCAAGTTCCTTGATCCATTTTGAATTCACTTTTGTGCATGGCGAGAGAAAGGGATTCAGTTTCATTTTGTTGCATATGGATTTCCAGTTTTCCCAGCACCATTTGTTGAAGATGCTATCCTTCCTCCATTGCATGCTTTTAGCCCCTTTATCAAATATAAGATAGTTGTAGTTTTGTGGATTGGTTTCTGTGTCCTCTATTCTGTACCATTGGTCCACACGCCTGTTTTGGTACCAGTACCATGCTGTTTTTGTTACTATTGCTCTGTAGTATAGTTTGAAGTCTGGTATCGCTATACCGCCTGATTCACACTTCTTGCTTAGCATTGTTTTTGCTATTCTGGGTCTTTTATTTTTCCATATGAATTTCATGATTGCTTTCTCTATTTCTACAAGAAATGCCATTGGGATTTTGATTGGCATTGCATTAAACCTATAGAGAACTTTTGGTAATATCGCCATTTTGATGATGTTAGTTCTGCCTATCCATGAACAGGGTATATTTTTCCATCTTCTAAGATCTTCTTCTATTTCTCTCTTTAGGGTTCTGTAGTTTTCATTGTATAAGTCTTTCACCTCTTTTGTTAGGTTGATTCCCAAGTATTTTATTTTTTTTGAAGATATTTTGAATGGAGTGGTTGTCCTCATTTCCATTTCAGAGGATTTGTCGCTGATATACAGGAATGCCTTTGATTTATGCGTGTTGATTTTAAATCCTGCCACTTTGCTGAATTCATTTATTAGCTCTAATAGTTTCTTTGTAGAGCCTTTTGGGTCTGCTAGATATAGAATCATATCATCTGCAAATAGTGATAATTTAATTTCTTCTTTTCCTATTTTTATGCCTTTAATTTCTTTCGTCTGTCTAATTGCTCTGGCCAGTGTTTCGAGAACTATGTTGAAGAGAAGTGGAGAGAGAGGGCATCCCTGTCTTGTTCCAGATTTTAGAGGGAATGCCTTCAGTTTTTCTCCATTCAGAATAATGCTAGCCTGAGGCTTAGCATAGATTGCTTTTACAATATTGAGGTATGTTCCTGTTATCCCTAGTTTTTCTAGAGTTTTGAACATAAAGGGATGCTGTACTTTGTCAAATGCTTTTTCCGCATCTATCGAGATGATCATATGGTTCTTATTTTTAAGTCTATTGATGTGGTGAATAACATTTATTGATTTCCGTATATTGAACCAGCCTTGCATCCCAGGGATGAATCCTACTTGATCATGGTGTACAATTTTTTTGATATGTTTTTGTATCCGATTCGCCAGAATTTTATTGAGGATTTTTGCATCTAGGTTCATTAGAGATATTGGTCTGTAGTTTTCTTTCTTTGAAGTGTCTTTGTCTGGTTTAGGTATCAGGGTGATGTTGGCCTCATAGAATGAATTTGGAAGTTCTCCCTCCTTTTCTATTTCCTGAAGTAGCTTGAAAAGTATTGGTATTAGTTCTTCTTTAAAGGTTTTGTAAAATTCTGCTGTATACCCATCGGGACCTGGGCTTTTCTTAGTTGGTAGTCTTTTGATGGTTTCTTCTATCTCCTCAATTGATATTGGTCTGTTTAGGTTTTCTATATCCTCCTGACTCAATCTGGGCAGATCATATGACTTAAGAAATTTATCTATGCCTTCACCATCTTCTAATTTATTGGAGTATAAGGATTCAAAATAGTTTTTGATTATCTTCTGTATTTCTGAAGTGTCTGTTGTGATATTGCCTTTTTCATCCCGTATGCTAGTAATTTGAGTTCTCTCTCTTCTTCTCTTCGCTAGCATCGCTAAGGGTCTGTCGATTTTGTTTATTTTTTCAAAGAACCAACTTTTAGTTTTGTCAATTTTTTCAATTGTTTCTTTTGTTTCGATTTCATTAATTTCAGCTCTGATTTTAATTATTTCTTGCCTTCTACTTCTTTTGCTGTTGTTTTGCTCTTCTTTTTCAAGGATTTTGAGATGAAGTATGAGATCATTTATTTGTTGGTTTTTTCTTTTTTTAAGGAATGAACTCCAAGCAATGAATTTTCCTCTTAGAACTGCTTTTAATGTGTCCCATAGATTCCGATATGTTGTGTCTGTGTTTTCATTTATCTCTAAGAATTTTTTAATTTCCTCCTTGATGTCTTCTATAACCCATTGATCATTCAGTAACCTATTGTTCATTCTCCAATTGATGTATGCTTTTTCCTTCCTTCTTTTATTGTTGATTTTCAGTTTCATTCCATTATGATCAGATAAGATGCATGGTAATATCTCTACTCCTTTATACTGTCTAAGAGTTGCCCTGTGACATAATATATGATCTATTTTTGAGAAGGATCCATGTGCTGCTGAGAAAAAAGTGTAACTGCTTGATGTTGGGTGGTATACTCTATATATGTCAATTAGGTCTAGGTTATTAATAGTGTTATTGAGTTCTATAGTTTCCTTATTCAACTTTTGTTTGGAAGATCTGTCCAGTGGCGAGAGAGGTGTGTTGAAGTCTCCCATGATTATGGTGTGGTGGTCTATTAGACTCTTGAACTTGAGAAGAGTTTGTTTGACGAACATAGCTGCACCATTGTTTGGGGCATAAATATTTATGATTGTTATGTCTTGTTGGTGTATGGTTCCCTTAAGCAGTATGTAGTGTCCCTCTTTATCTCTTTTGATTAACTTTGGCTTGAAATCTATTTTATTTGATATGAGTATGGACACGCCTGCTTGTTTCCGAAGTCCATATGAGTGATATGATTTTTCCCAACCTTTCACCTTCAGCCTATGTATGTCTTTTCCTATCAAATGCGTCTCCTGTAGGCAGCATATTGTTGGGTCTTGTTTTGTGATCCATTCTACTAGCCTGTGTCTCTTAATTGGTGAGTTTAAGCCATTAACATTTAGGGTTATTATTGAGATATGGGTTGTTCTTCCAGCCATATTTGTTTATTTCTGTTACTAAACATTGTTTGTTTTCCTCTTTGATTGTTTCCCCCCCCCCTTTACTGTCCTACCTCCCACTGTTGGTTTTCATTGTTATTTTCCATTTCCTCTTCCTGTAATACTTTGGCTAGGATGTTTTGAAGAGATGGTTTTCTAGCTGCGAATTCTTTAAACTTTTGTTTATCGTGGAAGGTTTTAATTTCATTCTCCATCCTGAAGCTTAATTTCGCTGGATACACAATTCTTGGTTGGAACCCATTATCTTTCAGTGTTTGAAATATGTTATTCCAGGATCTTCTAGCTTTCAGAGTCTGTGTTGAAAGATCAGCTGTTATCCTGATTGGCTTGCCCCTAAATGTAATCTGCTTCCTTTCTCTTGTAGCTTTTAAAATTCTCTCCTTATTCTGTATGTTGGGCATCTTCATTATAATGTGTCTAGGTGTGGATCTCTTATGATTTTGCACATTCGGCGTCCTGTAGGCTTCTAGGATTTGGGATTCTGTCTCATTCTTCAAGTCTGGGAAGTTTTCTTGTATTATTTCATGGAATAGACTGCTCATTCCTTTGGTTTGGAGCTCTGTACCTTCCTGTATCCCAATGACTCTTAAGTTTGGTCTCTTAATGTTATCCCATATTTCTTGGATGTTCTGCTCATGGTTTCTTAACAGTCTTGCTGAGCTGTCTATGTTCTTTTCCAGTTGAAATACTTTGTCTTCATTGTCTGATGTTCTATCTTCTAAGTGTTCTACTCTGTTGGTAGTATTCTCCATTGAGTTTTTAAGTTGGTTTATTGCTTCCTGCATTTCTAGGATTTCTGATTGCTTGTTTTTTATAACCTCTATCTCCCTGTATAGTTGATCCTTTGCTTCCTGGATTTGTTTGCGTAATTCGTTGTCGAAGTGATCTTTCATTGTCTGATTTTGCTGTTTAATGTCTTCCTTGATACTCCAGATCATCTGAAGCATGTATATCCTGAATTCTTTATCTGACATTCCATCTGCTGCAGCTGTTACCTCTTCTAAAGTTGCGTTGACCTGCATTGCTTGTGGTCCTTTCTTTCCTTGTCTTTTCATACTGCTTGCGTATCTTTCCTGCAGGTGCGGGCGGCGGCTCTGCTCTCTCCTTATTCCAATTGGGGTGTCGTGGCTACCACGCCGGTAGGTCACTGGGCCTGTTCTGGGAGCTGGTGGCGGCTCTGTTCTGCCCCTACTCCAATTGGGGTGACGTGTCTGTCGTACCAGCAGGCCACTGGGCCTGTCCTGCTGGTCGGTCGCAGATCTGCCCACCTTTCGGGCACGAGTGGAGGCTCTGCTTTGCCCCTACTCCAACTGGGGTGTCGTGACTACCCCGCCTGCAGGATGCTGGGTCTGTTCCTGGCAAGGGAGGCGACTCTGCTCTGTCACTACTCCAATTAGGGTGGTATTTGTACCCCGCCGGCAGGCTCCTGGGCCTGATCCGCAGGTCTGTTGTAGGTCTGCCTACCTTGAAGGCGCGGGCGGCGGATCTGCCCTGCCCCTCCTACCACGCCTGCGGACCCCTGGGCCTGATCTGCAGGTTGATCACTGGTCTGCTCACCCTGCGGGCACGGGTGGCGGTTCCGCTCCACCCCCACTCCAATTGGGGTCACGTGACCACCACACCCGCAGGGCCTGATCCGGGCGTGGGATAAGGATCTGCTCTGCCCCTACTCGAGTTGGGGTGACGTGTGTACCACACTGGCAGGCCACTGGGCCTGACCCGCCAGGCTGTCACAGGTCTGTTTACCTTGCAAGCGCGAAGGGCGGCTCTGCCCTGCCCCTCCTACCACGCCCATGTACTACTGGGTCGTGGGTCTGCCCACCTGGCGGGTGTGGGTGGCGGCTCCGCTCCGCCCCCTCTCCAATTGGGGTCACGCGGTCACCACGCTGGCGAGCCGCTGGGCCTGCTCCGGGGGCTGGCGGCGGCCCGGCTCCTTCCCTCTGGCTCGAGGACAAATTGAGGAGACTCGGGTGACTGAGCCTCACCCCCCTTACCAGGAGACCAACTGCTTATGTCACCGCTGGTATTGATGAAGATCTCTCCTCCACCGCTTTCTGCTGACATCAGATCTCTGCCATGTTGGTATCCTATGCGAATGGCAGCATTTCGTTCCCCTTGCCAGGCAACCCAAGCAATGGGTGAGTCCTGACCTGCCCTCAGCAGGACCCGGACCGAGACACAGTTTCCGCGGGCTCCCAGCCCCGGTCCAGGGAAGTTCTGGGAGCCGGAACTCGGCCGCTCCGTGCTCGGTGTAAGCTCCTATAAGTGTAGGCTCCAAGAAGCAGCCCCCGCGGGCTCAGTTCCGGGAGCCGGAATTCGGCCGCCTAGTGTTTGGTGTATGCTCTGATAGTAGCAGGGTCCAAGAAGCAGCCTCCGCGGGCTCCGCAGCCCTGAGCCAGGGCGGTTCCGGGACGGTTCCGGGAGCCGGAACTCGGCCGCTCTGTGCTCGGTGTAAGCTCCTATAAGTGTAAGCTCCAAGAAGCAGTCCCCGCGGGCTCAGTTCCGGGAGCCGGAACTCGGCCTCTTGGTGTTTCGTGTTTGCTCTGATATTAGCAGGGTCCAAGAAGCAGCCTCCGCAGGCTCCGCAGCCCGGAGCCAGGGCGGTTCCGGGACGGTTCCGGGAGCCGGAACTCGGCCGCTCTGTGCTCGGTGTAAGCTCCTATAAGTGTCTATGGTTTCTTCTTTGCTGAGATCATTTGGGATCAGATCCCTAACCATCCATTATTTAGAGATGTTTCCCTCTTGAAACATAGCCTTAGACCTCAGAATGTTCCCTTTTCTGAAAACTTTGGAACTCTACTTTCCTGTAAACCAAGCTGTCAAATTATGTCCTATTTCTTACCTATTACAATAAATTTCAGTGAGACCCTTTCAATCTTAAACTTCCAAGTGCTTTCATATAAACAAATTATTTTCTTTCCAATATTTTTTAAAATGCAGACATAGCTCCAAATTTGCCATAAATATTCTGGCTGTTTTCCAAGATACTTAACCTGGGCTTGTTAGAAGACGGTCACTAAAAATCAAAATTACCTGGATTTGTTAGAGGATGTATGGTTCTGCAGCCATCAAACACCAAAGGCAGTGACAGGCTCACCTAAGCTACCTGTTCCCACTTCCTGGGATTCTGGAACAGGGTCACCTTGCACACTTGGTGATCTCTCTTCAAGTCACATACTAACCTTGAAGCATCCCTCTGGGTGCTTCCCATCACACTGTTCCAGCTGAATGTGGTAGCTCATTCTCAGTTGTGGCCATTGCTCCTGGTTTCACCAGGAGCTCCTATTTTCTTTCTACACCCACTCCTTCTCCTTGCAGTTTCCAAAGCCTGCTTTTATTACTATTTAATTATCTTCTGACTCTGGGTGACCTGAGTCTCTAACTCCCTTGTGCATCCATTCATGCATATACTCAACCCCTACTAAGTGCTAGCTAAGCACCAAGCCCTTTGCTTGGCATGAAGAACTATAAAATGAATACGACATAATTTCTCTTTTCAAAGAAATCATGTCTAATGGAAGTCAGAACTTATAAATAAGTTTAATGATAGAAACACAAAGAGAACAAACAGCTGGCTAAAATTCAACTTAAGAGGTTCTATAAAGGAGGTTCTATAAAGGAGATGTCCTAAGAAAAATAAGGGGAAGAAAATCTGAGAAGAAAAAATAATATACACACTTCTTTTGAAAATTTCTAAATCTTGAACTGGCCAAAAACAGGAAATACATCCAGATAATCACCAAGGCTTAGGAATTTGAGGCAGCGCAGTATAGGCAGGTAGTTGAAAAGGGAAGGCTGGAAATGCACCCAAGATCAAAGGAAGATGCTATATCCAGGAAGTTCCTCTTTGAAATGAATATTATGGGGAGCTCTGGAAGACTTACACACATGACTTGACCAAAGTTTATTTTTCCAAGATTTTCTATTGGCAAGATTTTTCTATTAGAGAAAAGGTTGGCCTCACAATTGTAACAATTGTACTACAAATGTAACTACACTAAGATATTAACAAATATACCACACTAAGATATTTAGAATAGGGAAAAAATTGGGGGAGAGGGATAAGAAAATACATGGCATCTGTGTACTTTCCAATCAATTTTCATGTAAACCTAAAACTGTTCCAGAAAAGTCCATTGATTTTTTTCAAAAAAGAGGAGTTGGGAAAAATACAAGTTTAGGGTTTTCCAACCCCTTGTACATGTCCAGTTTAGTCATAGAGGAGGTTCAGCATCTTCAACATTCATTACAAATGAAGGATGTGGAAGTACTCTCTCTACTTCCTTAAGAACTCAGCCTCTATGTCAGAGGCTGAAGTCAATGGCCTTGATGTTCCTTTGAAATGCTGAAGTTCTGGGTGTGACATAAGAGAAGCAGGCATGCTCCCATCCCAGGAGCTGAATACCTGCTTGGTCCTCAGGAACCTAACTTTCCTGAACTATGTAATTCTTACTAATATATTGTATATTCATAAGCCTGAACAGGAATACAAATTCTATAGCCAGGTTGTGCCTAGGGATGACTTATCAAGGCTATAAAATCTGGATGCTTTCACATAATGAATCTCACTGTTCAAATGTGAAGCAGTACATACATTGCAGACCGAATTTCTCACAATGCCAATGGATCTATTAATATAGGAGCAACAGAAGAATGAAAAGAATTTAAAAAATCAGAAATTGTGGAAAAACCTCCAATGTGACCTTTAGAACAAGGTGTCTTGTCAACACTGCCCGGCAGGACACTGATGTGTCCTGACATAAATATTTGTCCTCAAGCTAAAAATAAATTAAAAAGATAAAACCCACAAACAAACAAGCAAACAAAATCCAAGCCAAGCTCTCCTTGCATGCAGAGTTTTAAATAGAGCAAGATCCAAGGAATAGGGGGCACAGAACACATGACTTCAGCATTTATAATACTTGGGAATGAAATCTACCAAATTATGCTGTGTTCATGTACAAATATCCATCAATGAATTTTGCTTTCATATATAATTATGAAGCACTAAATAATAATAATGGTAATAATAATAATAGAAGAGGGGATCAGTAGAATAGAGTAAGTGGATCAGGGAGAGGAAGGAGGGAGAGAAATTGAAGAAAAAGGGGAATGAGACTGAGGAATTAGTGCATATACAAATATGGCATAATGAATCCAACTATTATGTATTACTATAATGCATCAATAAAAATGAAATTAAACAAAGCATAAATTAAACAATGCATCAATAAAAATGAAATTAAACAAAGCATATGTATGAAGTAACCCCTGAATTTGGTTCAGTAATAAGTAGGAATTATTGCAGGGATTAGCCTCTATATGACAAAAATTGACCAATGTACCTTGGGGGAAAAAAAAAGAAACATTCATGATTCTCTATCTATTACAGTCAGACCTCAGGAATACACAATCCATTACCTTCCAAAGGTATTTATTCAAATTCAAACAAATATGAAACCAAGAAAAGACCTTTTTCTCCTGGAGTAAAATACTATCTTGAAATATGCTTAAGTTCTTAATCCTACATAGACATAAAAGCACAAGTCTTTCTTCAGTAATTCAATTCATCCAATTAACGCACATATTGGGTGTATACAGTTTCGAGAGCAGTGTTAAGCATTAGTTATTCAAAGAGGAAAACCAACTCAGTCCTTGGATCTATAAATCTACCAAATTCTGCTGTGTCCATGTACAAATATCCATCAATGAATTTTGCTCTCTTAATTTTCATAATTTTGCTTTCATGGAGTTTATTATCTAGAGGTATGGATGCATACCAAACAAAAGCAAGTATATAAATATGTAGCTGCACAATGTAATGTAATTATTGTTAAGAAAGAAAAAGTCCTAGGGATCTATGCAAGAGAAAAATAAAGAGGGATTATTTAAATTGAAGGTCACTTGGAGGAGCTATTTGAGCAGAGACTGGAGGGATGATTCAGAATTGGCAAGGTAAAACCAAGAGAGAAGAGTGTTCTGAAAAGGTAGACTTGTTGATGTGAAGGCCACAAATCAGGAAACTGCCTATGATGTTCAGGGAGCAGACAGAAGCAGAAGAAGAAAGGGTACTAGAAGATGAGATCAGATAAAGCCCTACAGAGAGTCTGCACAGTGCCCCCGCCACGTTATAGAGTCTTGAAATCAGATAGGGCTCAGTTTTCATTTTAAATAAATCTTTTCATCATTCCTAATCATTTTCATTTATGTAAAAATATTTTTGGTGCATATTCATACAGAACAGTGGATTTCACTGTAGCATATTTGTACATGAATTTGATAAATTTACACATAATCTTATATTAATCTTGTCATTTCTATTTTTTAAAAAAATCTATTGGAGTTTTGATAGTAATTAATTGAATCTATGGTTCAATTATGAAGATACACCATCTCAACAACACTGAATCTCCGAATCCATGAATACTAGACACATCTCCATTTATTTAGATTTTTCTTAATTTCTATAAACATTTTATAGACTACACATACTTAGAAAATGTATTCTGTAAAATTATAGTTTTTGACACTATTATAGCTGTTGAGTTTTTATTTTTTGTTTTCCAGTTGTTAGTCACAAATATATACAAGAAGGTTGTTTTTGATATAGTAACTTTGTTTCCCCAACATATGAAAACTTCTTGTTATATTAAAGTTTATTAGATGGTTGGGATTTTCTACAAAAACTACAATGCCCAATAACATACATTTTTACTTCCTTTCAAATTCATATGCCAATTTCTTTCTTTCATTGCTTGTTGCTAAGGTGAGAATCTCTTCTTCTATGCTGTTCTTGACCTTGGGAGAAAAGTAGTCAAGATTTCATCATGAAGTATTCATTAGTAGTCAGTACTCTGCTGATTCCCTTTCTTGGGTTGTGGAAGCTTCATTCATTTTTATTTAATTTTAATCATGAATGGGTAATGATTTTGTCATATGCTTTTCTGCATCAATTGAGATGATCATATGATTTTTAAAATTTTTCTTATGTACATTGTTCTCAAATATTAAAACAAGTTTATTTGTCATGGAAACATAAGATGTGTTAGCTTTTATATATATTACTGAATTCAACCTGTTAACATTTTATTGAGGATTTTTAAATCTAAGTTCATGAGAGATATTGGTTTCATAATTTTCTTATATTCTTTTTCTGTTTTTGATATTGAGCTTATGCTAATTTAATTAAATGTATTTTTTAAAAATTATTTTCTCCTGCTATATTTTCTGGAAGAGTTTATTAGTATTATTTCTTTGCATGTAGGATACATTCAACAGTGAAGCCATCTGGCCTGGAATTTCATGCATGTTTGCCTTCAAAGTGTGTTTGGAGAGAAAATTTTCCATCTCATCTAAGGTACCGAATTGTTGGCATAAAGTTGTTCTAACATTGTCTTATGTATTCTCTTATTATCTAAAGAATACATAAGGAAATTCCCACTTTCATTCCTGATACTGGTAATTTCAGTTCTCTCTCCTTTTCTTGATTAGTCTTGTTTGAGATTTATCAACTTTATTAAACTTACAAAACAACCAATTTTTAGCATTTCTAATTTTTAATGTTATTGCACATATATTCTTTATTTCTTCAAAATCACATTTAGTTAAGCTTGTTCTTTTTTTTAAAGAGGGAAACTAAAAATCTTGAACTTAAGCACAAAGATATTTTTTGATTCTAATATAGACATTTAAAGCTATAAAATTACCTTCAAGCACTATTTTAACTATAAGCCATGCGATTTTTGATTTGCTGTGTTTCTTTATTTAGTTAGAAATATTTTTAAAAATTCTTTTGTATTTTTCCTTTGATGCATGGGTTATTTAGAATTGTTCCACTTAAATCTCACTTAAATTTTCTTAGATTTCTTAGATTATTTTTATTGTTTTCTAATTTAATTGTGATGAAAGAACTCACTATAAGATTTTACTCTCTTGAAATTTATCAAAATTTAACTCTGACTCAACAAATGGTCTTTCTTAGAGAATGTTTTGTGCATAGCTTAAAAAATGTGTATTTTGCAATTTTTGGGTGAATTGTTCCATAACTGTCAAATATGTCAAGTTAGTTGATGGTATTGTTAGATCTTCTATAGCCTTAATGGGTTTTTGTTTACTTGTTATGACAGTTTCTAAGAGAATGAGGTTAAAATTTGACTGCTTTAGATTTTTCTATTTAGAAAAAATTCCCATTATATTTGTCAGATTTTACCTCATAAAATTTGGTACATACAGATATATAGAATGTATCTGTATAGATATAGAATTATTGTCTTTCTGGTAAAAATTATTCCTTTTATCATTATGCAATGCCCTTTGATTTCCCTTGTAATGCTGTATGTTATAAAGTCTACTTTATAAACCTTTCTTATGTTTCTAATTTGCATGATATATTTTTTACTTTGCTCTTAATCCACCTGTGCCTTTAAGCTTAAAAAGCTTCTATAGAGCATATTTTTCTAGTGTTATAATTATTAATGATGGAAGGTCAAGTCCCATACCTGTTACTCCATCAAGGTGTATAGAGAAACTCCCATAATATCTTTTCATGAATACATTAATATGCAATACCTTCCTTTTCCAGTTTGTGGTGCCTCAAAGGCAGGAATTGATGTTCTGTTAAAATACATTTTGCAAGATATAGCCAATCACTTCAAGTTTTTTTAATAAATAGAAGCTCTGATTTCCAAGCTAAATATGAATTAAATCACTTGGAGATCTATTTACATACAAATTCTGACTTAGGAGATCTGAGATGAGCCCTGAGATTCCACTTCATACCTAAGTGATGCTGTTCTATGATTTATGGTAGTTGCTAACTCGCAGTCTTTCACATCTTCCTGTATAAAAGGTTACAAACCTGAATGCCCAATGACATGTGACAGGTATGTGAGAGTGTGAAGCCAACAACAGTAAAAGAGAGAGTGGTGGAAACAGGAAATCTAATAAGCACAAAGACCACCCAAAACATTCAAATTAGAACATATAAAACACTGTGCTACCAAAACACAAGTCTAAATTCAGATCATATCCAATTACTTATTACCACTGTTTAGGGTGCTTATTCATATGTTAATTTTAAAAGCAGAATCTTCACATCCAAAATGACAATGATTCATGCATGAACAGCTTTTAAATTCAGTCTTCAAGAAGAAATTGATCCATATAGCCCTGGGCAGTACGTATTATTCCCCACTTAATCCACATAAATACCTTTTAAAACCTTGACATAGGCATTATTAAAACCCATCATGCTAAGTGAAATAAGCCATACTCAGAAAGTCAAAGGCCAAATGTTTTCTCTCATAAATGGAAGCTACCAATGAGGTTCTTCATAGAAACAGAAAAAAGCACTCATGAAATTCATTTGAAAAAATAAGAGGGTCAGAATAGTCAAAGCAATCCTTAGTAAGAAAAATGAAACAGGAGGCATCACAAGACCAAACCTTGAATCATACTACAGAGATATAGTAACAAAAACGGCATAGTATTGGCACCAAAACAAGCAAAGACCACTGCTACAGAATAGAAGGCACAAAGACAAACCCACATAAATATAGTCATCTCATACTAGACAAAGGTACCATAAACATACATTGCAGAAAAGATAATGGTTCTGGGGAAACTTAAAATCCATATGTAGCAAAATAAAATTAAATCCATCTCTCTCACCCTACACAAAACTCAAAGTGGATCAAGGACCTAGGAATTAGACCAGAGACCCTGTGCCTACTAGAAGAAATAGCAGGCCCAAATATCCATCATGTCAGCTTAAGAACCAAATTTCTCAACAAGCCTCCAAAAGCATAAGAAATAAAATCAAGAATCAATAAATGGAATGGTATCAAACTAAAAAGTTTCTTCACAGTCAAGCAAACAATCAAGAATGTGAATAGGGAGCCCACAGAATGGGAGAAAATCTTTGCCACCTGCACCTCAAATATAGAGCATTAATTTCCAGGATATATAAAGAACTCAAAAAACTCAATACCATAAAAGCAAATAACCCAATCAATAAATTGGCTAAGGAACTGAATAGACACTTCACACAAGAAGAAATATGATTGGCCAACAAATATATGAAAAAAATGTTCAACACTTTCTCTAGAAATTAGAAAACTGCAAATTAAGACTACATTGAGATTTCATCTCACTCCAATCAGAATGGCAATTATCAAGAATACAAGTAACAATAAATGATGGTGAGGATGTGGGGGGAAAGGTTCACTCATACATTAATGATAGGAATGCAAACTGGTGCAATGACTATGGAAAGCAGTGTAAAGATTCCTCAGAAAATGTGGAATGGAATTGCCATTTGACCCAGTTATCCCATTCCTCAGTATATACCCAAAGGACTTAAAAAACAGCATTTTATAGTGACACAGACACATCAATGTTTATAGCAGTTCAATTAACAATAGCTAAGCTTTGAAACCAACCTAGGTGTCCTTCAATGGATGAATGAATAAAGAAAATGTGGTACATATACACAATGGAATATTACTCCACCACAAAGAAGAATGAAGTCATGCCATTTGCTGGTAAATGGATGGATTCGAGACTATCATGCCAAGTGAAATAAGCCAATCCCCCAAAACCAAAGGCCAAATGTTCTCTTTGATATGCAGATTCTAACACACAAAATGGGGGCGGGATAGAAGTTCATTGGATTAGACAAAGGGGAATGAAGGGAAAGGAAGGGGGATGGGAATAGGAAAGACAGTAGAATGAATCAAACGTAACTTTCCTATGATAACATATGAATATATGACCAGTGTAACTCCACATCATGTACAACCACAAGAACTGGAAATTATAATCCATGTATGCAAAATATGTCAAAATACATTTTACTGCCATGTATAACTGAAAAGAATAATTTTTTTAAAAAAAACAAAAGAATTCATACCCCATTTGAATCAAATATATGATATATGATATGTCAAGATCATTGTAATGTTTTGAGCAAGCAATAAAAAAAATGAAGAAATAAATATATTAAAAAAAAACAAAAGAAGTGGAAGCTAGACCAAAATAAGGGGAAAAGGAGGGAAGAGTCCTATAGATAAACAAGGAACATCAGTGGAGTAAAGGAAGAGGAGACAGGGGAAGGAGAAGGGACAAGAAAGGAAGGAATGGTGGAATGAAATTGACCAAATTATGCTATGTACATATACGAATATATGACAGTGAATATCACCTTATGTACATCTATAAAGCACCAATTAAAAGCAAAATTAAATAAATAGTAGAGTATAGGAAGGGGAACATGGGGAGGCATGAGGGGAGAAAAAGATAAAGTGCTAGGGATGAATGTGAAGTAAACCATATGCCATGCATCTATGATTATATAAAAATGAACTGCTACTACGTATAACTATAATGCACTAATGAAAATATTAAAAGAAGACATATATATTTCCTTAAAATATATCTTTATTTATTTATTATTATTACTATTTTTTCATGTGGTGCTAAGAATCTAACCCAGTGCCTCACTCTTACAAGGCAAGCACTTTACAGTGAGCTACAACTCCAGCCCCTATATATTTCTTTTTATAAGACTTTCACTTATCAATGTGCATTTAAGTTTTCTCCATGTCTTTTCATGTCTTGATTGCTTCTTTCTTTCTCTCTAGTGCTGAATAATATTTCATCATCTGAATGTACGACGGTTTATTGATCCATTTATCTATTAAAGAACATCTCGGTTGTTTCCACATTTGGAGAATTATGAATAAAGTTATAGTAAAGATCCACATGCATGTTTTCCTCTGGTTACCCTTTCAACTAACTTAGGGGAATACCAAGGGATGTGACCGCTATATCATTCAGTAAGAGTTTTGTAGGAAACTGCCCAACTGTCTCCCACAGGTTCTAGATCACAAGCAATGAATAAGGATTACTGTTGCTTCACATCCTCACCAGCATTTGGCATTGTCAGTTCCTTGAACTGTGACCATTCTAGTAAGCGTTTTGTGGTATGCCATTGTTGTTTTACTTTTCAGTTCTCTAAAGACATATAAGGCTAAGCATCTTTTCATATGCTTGCTTGCCACTTGAATATATTCTTTGGTGAGGTATCTGTTTCGATATTTGGCTCATGTTAAATGAGTTGTTTTTCTTATTGTTGAATTTTTAAGAAGTTTTTGGTATATTTTGGGTAGGGGTCATTCATTTTATATGTAATTTCCAAAGACTTTCTCCAAGTCTGTGACTGGTCTTCTTATTTCCTTAAGAGTCTTTCACAAAAGTTCGAAATTTTCATGAAGTCCAACTTATCAATGTTTTCTTTTGTATATTATGTTTGTGCTGTTGTGTTAAAGAAGTCATTACCAAACCCAAGGCCATCTAGATTTACAGCTTATCACAGGATGTCTGCAAATAATGTTACAACATTTAAAATAAAAAAGTTTACAGCAAGTTCTGTGTGCATAAAGATTATATCTTTACATCGAGATGAATAGAAGGAAAACTACCTTGAATTCAGTTTTTGGTTCCCCCCTCCCCACCCCTGCAAAATCATGTGGATTTGTGGGCATGAGACAAAAGTGTGTTTACAGATTACTTATCTCCCTTTATCTGACTACAAGGATTTACCTGTAGGAAGCATTTGATTATTTTAACTTACAAATCTGATGTTTACAAACTCAGTGAGCAAATGAACAAGTGCCTTACATTGACATTTACCTCCATCTCCCTAAGTTGCCCATATAGAAACAATGTATAAGAAAGGTCAGGTGACTAACGTCATCTAGCTGGTTGGTCCCAGTCCCACAATGGAGCACCCAATCACTACACCATCATCTTCAGTTCCACATCTCCTAGCCAAGCTGCCTTTCCTCAGCCCAGGAACCCCAACCCCAGTTTCCTGAACTACCAAGGTCCTCATCAGCAACCGCAATAAGCAATAAGCAAAATATTTAATATTTCTATGGTTCTTTCCCTATGCCAAGTTATTTTATGAGCCCTAATCCTGTGAGAGAGATGTTATTTTTTCCTTCTATGTATAGATAAGAAAAGAGACATTAAATTATTTTTACAAGATCATGTGGCTAGTAAGAGGAAAAGAGGATTTGGATCCAGTCAATTTTCAGGGTCTATGCTCATGACAGCTGCACTGTGTTGTCTGAGTCACAACGCCCCTGCTTTCCAACATCCTCTGAATGTGATCCCTCTGAATGGAGAATGCTACTCAAAAAGGATTTTTAGCCACAATATTTTCTAAGTGCAAGCATTGATAAAATTAGGTGCCTGAACCGGGCAGGATGGTGCACTCCTGTAATCCCAGTACCTCAGAAGGCTGAGGCAGGAAAATCACAAGTTCAAGACCATCCCGAGCAACTTAGTGAGACCCTGTATCAAAATTCAAAATAAAAGGGTCTGGAGATATAGCTCTATGTTAAGGTGCCACTGAGTTCAATCCTTTGTACAGAAAAAGAAAAAAGGAAGAAAGAAAAAAAGTTAAGTTGCCTGTGGTGTCCAGTGACTTGCCAATGCCAACTTTTTCAAATGACTGCTGTCATCATGGTAACCAGTGAATATCTATTAGTAATTGTCATAAAGATGAAAGTAAATTTCAAAGATTTTGAGTGAATCAAAAATGAGATATGCCCTCCTCCATGAGTGAACCTATTCCAAATGAAAAAGTAAAAATTGCTTAAAGTAATTGTTAAGTACATCCTTGTCCTTGAGGAGATTTTTATACTCTCTTGGATGCAAGGATTTTCTGTGCCTTCTAAGGAAGTTCAAAATACTAGACAGTCATTATGAACCATGGATATGGATAGGTGGGAACATAATTATTTTCGAATGGTCATATATTAGTGTGAAACTTTAAGGTTGAAGATTCCTTGGATTAATAAGAAAGATGCTAACAAAGAAAGAACAAATATCTATCCTGTCAGATACCTACTGAAATGACCAAACAATGTTTTAAGCTACAGGGAATCTTGTATCATGAACAACAAAAAAATGCTACCCATTATCAGACGCTTTGAGGAAACTTCTGGAGGGGAGAGCAGAAAATTATGAGGGACTCAAATTTATCTTACTTTGAAAATGCATCATCTCAAATGGATTTCCTTTTATATCCACAGAGAAAAAGAAGCTTAAAGTAGTAACAATGGAAAGCCCCTGGGTTCCTCTTGGCACTGCTGGGTAAGGTATGCAGTTCATTGCATTTGTCTTTGACAACTAGTACTTTGTCTGTTAACTGTAGAAAATAGTAATGGCATGGAGGAGGTTAGGAAAAACGACATTGTGACTTTTTTTTTTTTAACTACTGTAAAGGCTGGATCAATCAGAATGTTAGAGACAGAAAGTTTGTGATTGAAGCAAAAAGCTCAAAAGGAAAATTTTCCACCAGTTACAGTACTAGTTGTGGCAATGTATATCATAGTATTCACCTGCACTCACAAACTCAGGTTAAGATTGGAAAGGATGACTCTAACGGCAGCCAGGTTTACTGCTAGGAGATCCAAGGGGAACCTTCCTGCCTGACCAGGGAAAGAAATCTAAGGAAACCAAATAGCAAAGGAAACTGCCCAACAAAGACATCATGGAGGCATAAATAAAAGTTTCACATAAAAGAGATAATACACAAATTTGGCATTGCATTTAAGACCCCGAAGAATAAAGTGTTGGAAAAAACATATGCTAGAGAAAATGTAAGATTTTAGAAAATATTTTATTTTCTGAAAGGTATATCCACTATATCAAGGATCCTCTATAGCAAAATTAAAAATGCAATCCACAAAACTGTGGCTGAGAAATAAAAGATGTACTAGAAGAGTGAGAGGGAGAAAGAACAAAGGGGAAATTTAAATACATAAGTAGAATTCATGTAGTCATTAACACTGCCGAGAGGCATATGAAGACTAGAGGAGATCTCATCAGAAACACAGAAGACAAACTGAGAAACTCCCCCAGAATGAAAAAAAGAACAGGAAGATGAATTGAAAGCTATCAGAGAGAGAGAGAGAGTTGAATAGACTTGGAGAAAGAGTTAATGTTCCTGGAAACAAGATAAGGGTAAATGGGATAGAAATAATATGAAAAAGACTCACTAGATGACAAAATTACTGAGCCAAAGCCCAAGTTTCTTTTTGCATATAAAAAGGACTCACAGAATTCTAAGCAGAATTAATGGCACACAAACTCTTTAATGAATATTGGTGGAACTTTTTAAATTACAAAAGAGAAAGTATATGAAGAAATAGAGGAGGAAGAGAGGAAGAAATAAATGGAGAAGGAGAACCGGAGGAGAAAGGGATAAGTCGATGAGGAGGAGGAAGAGGAGAAGAGGAAGCAGAAGAGAAGTGAAAGAAGGAGATGGAGGATGAAAGGAGAAGAACAGGAAAGGGGAAGAGAGGAAGGAGAAAGGAGTGGAAAAGGAAACGGTGACCACTTGCTGCTCCATAGTATTACCCACAGAGAGGAGGCACTGGAGCAAATTCTACAGAATATTAAGAGGAAAAGTTGTGACACAAGAATATTATACCCAGATAAGTTTTAATTCACGTGTAAAAGCAGCAGAAAAAGATTCTCAGATATGCTTAGAAATCATACTGCCTTTATGGAGGTAGATTGCTCAAAAAGTGACTCCAGCTTATCAAAAATAATAAAAATAAATAAATGCACTGAATGGCTAAATCATAGTGTGAAGAAGCATTCAACAAGCATTAAAATCATTCAAAGGTAGAATTCAGTCTAAATATTAACCATAAATATGGGTGGGATAAAATAAAAGAGTATAAATGCCAAATATATAACTTACGGATCCCTTAAATTATTTTTTAAAGGAACTAAAAGAAAGAACCATGTAGTAAACTGAATCTAAAAATATATTATATCAACAAAAGTTATTAAATGAGTAGAAAACAGAGAAGACAAAAAAGTTACACTGGCATCATCTTAAATAAGGAACGAGATGAATGTATGGTTTCACTGTTGTAGAGGTGCATATATATATATATTTTTTTAATTTTAAATAGATTTTTAAAAAATAAATGACAGCAGAGAGGTACATATATATATATTTTAAAGAAAGAGTGAGAGAGAGAGAGAGAGAGAATTTTTTTAATATTTATTTTTTAGTTTTCGGCAGACACAACATCTTTGTATGTGGTGCTGAGGATCGAACCCGGGCTGCACGCATGCCAGGAGAGCGCGCTACCGCTTGAGCCATATCCCCAGCCCCAGGTGCATATATTTTTAAGACTAAAGAAAGCTATTGAAGGCTAAAAGAAAATACTTGACTCCAAGGAGGATGGGGAGAACCATTCAATAATAATGTTAAGAGAATGCTAAACTCCATTAAAACAGTTTAAAATGCACAAGTTAAATGATAAAAGATCAAATATTTTTATATTACAATAACTGCCAGTGGTTAAACATTCTCTTTTGTAAGACAAGATTAATAAAATTGGATCCAAAACCAAATGCTGATTTTAAGAAAAATAGCTAAAGCACAGTGATTCAAAGATGCCAAATGTTTTTTAAGAAACATATAAAAATAACAATCAAAAGGAGTCATCAGTTTTCAATAAAGTAGGATTTGAGTTATATAACAATAATTTGAAAATGACAATTCCATATTGATAAAGGAAAGAATCTTACTGAAATTGTGAGTTACAATGTACATAAGGCAAAATCTGATAGAAATAAAAATTGGACTTGGATGCAAACAGACAAGTCAATTTCTGGCATGTTAAATAGGATAGAAGTTAAAATAGTACTAAGCAGGGGCTGTAGTTGTAGCTCAGTGGTAGAGCCCTTGCCTAGCATGTGTGAGGCACTGGATTCTATCCTCAGCACCACATAAAAATAAATAAAATAAAGGTATTAGGTCCATATACTAAAAACTATATTAAAAATAGTACTAAGTAGAAGATTCAAAAGAAATGAAAATCATGGTGATGGATAAAAGAAAAACTAATGAAAGCAAAACTGAAAGATTCACTTAAAAATAAGTAAGTTCACTCAAAAACTATTAGGTGCACCATGTGCAGAATTCTATATGCTTTGTGAGGTAAGAAGTTATCATCCTTTAATGAAAAAAATGAGACATGAGGTGATTAATTGCTTCTCAATTGACAAGAAAACAACAACAACAAAAGTTTGAACCCTGACAGGCTAACTTTTAACCTGTACAATTAACTGGCTGACTATAGGGTCATCTGACAGACAATAGGATCTACTGAGACGAACTGGGAAGGAAACCAAATACCCAAGTCTCAAGATGAAAAAGGGAAAAAAATAAACATGTACATATATGTATACAAATACAAAAGAAAAAGAAAACATAATAAAATAGTGTTTCATCCGACAATTTTAAACAAGAACTAAAATGATGGAGATGAAACAGAAATAAAGAAGCACAGTTTTATGCAACATTAAAATGAAGTTTGTATCAATCCAGAAGAGACTATAATCATAATGCTCAAAGCAAACATAAGAATAGAATTAAATACCATATCCCTGAACAGTCAGTGGGTCAAAGATGAAATACAAAGAAATGTTTTTAAAAATATATTGAGACAAGTGAAAATGGAAACACAACAGAACAAAAATTATGGGATGGGGCAATAACAGCTCTAAGAGAGAAGTTAATGGTGAGATAAAAACTATATCAAGAACAAAGAAAGACCTCTAGTAAAAACCTAAATCTGTAACTAAAAAAACTCCAAGAACTGGAAAAGGAAAAAGAACAAAATAAGTTCCAATTTATCGGAAAGAAGAATATAAAGATCAGGACAGAAATAAATGAAATAGGAACTAGGAAATCAATAGAAAAGATGAATGAGACTAAAAAATGGCTTTTTCAAAAAATAAAATTAACAATCCTTTAGCTATACTACGAAAAAAAGAAAAGTCAAATAGATAAAATAAATGAAAATGGAGATAATTGGTACCACAGATGTACAACGGTCATAAGAGATAACTGTGAACAATTATACACCAATAAAATGAATAACCTACAAGAAATGGGTAAATTCCTAGGAAAATGCAACCTACCAATGTGGTTACAATCAATTGATCTTCTACAGAGTTGCCAAAAACATACAATGGGGCAAATAGCCTTCGTTAAAAGACATCGAATAAACTGGGCATCCAGTTGCAAAAGAAAGAAAATAGAATCTCATCGTACACCATATGTAAAAATTAAATCAAAATGAATAAAAGACTTATCCCTAGACCTAAAACCATAAACCTTCCAAAGGAAAATATAAAGGGTAATAAGTAAGGTTTTTGGTGTTGATCTGGGCAATGACTTTTTTAGATATGATCCCAAAAGTATAGACAACAAAAGCAAAAATAGACCAAAAAAGAAAAAAATTCCATCAAACTAAAAATCTTCTACCCAGCCAACTGTCTACAGAGTGAATAAACAATCTGTGTAAAGGGAGAAATATTTATAAACCATATATCTGATAATGCATCAATATCCATAATATATAACTAACAATTCAATAGCAAGAAAATAACCTAATTAAAATTGGGCAAAAGACCTGAATAGACATTTCTAAAAACATATACAAATACCAATAGTTACACAAAAAAGTGTTCAATATTACTAGTTAGCAGATAAATACAATCAAAACCTCAATGAGCTATCATCTTATACCTATTAGAATGGCTCTTACGAAGAAGCTAAAATATAACAAATGACATCTAGGATATAGAAAAAGGAACACTTGTATACTGTGAGAATGTAAATTGGTACAGCCATTATGCAAAATGTTAGAGTTTCCTTATAAAGTACATAGAACTACTTATGTTTTAGTTATCTCATTTCTTAGCATATATCCAAATGAAACTAAGTCAATATTTTGAAGATCAAAATTTGAAGAGATATTTGCACTCCCATGTTAACGGAAGCATTATTCACAATGGCCAAGATATGGAACCAAACTAAGTTTCCATCCATGAATGAATGGATAAAGAAAATGTGATATATATGTAATCACATTAACATATATATGTAGTTATCTATAATCATATGTATATGAAAGAAGTATATGTGTGTATTTGTAAAATGTCATTTGTAGCAACGTAGATGAGCCTAGAGGACATTATGCTAAATCAAACAACCCAGGCATGGAAAAACATGCTATTTGATCTCACTTAAAAGTGGCATCTGAAAGTTGAAGTCATATAAATAGAGAGTAAAATGGTGATTTCCAGCAACGAGGGGCAGGAAGTGGAATAGGCACCGACTTTTCTTTAGGTAGGGTGAATAAGCTCTGAAGATCTAATGTACTGCATGGTGACTATAGCTAATAATACTGTATTTTTACTTGAGATTTGCTAAGACAATAGATCTTAAAGGTTCTGTAATGGTCAATTTGAATTGTCAACTTGATTGGATTAAGAGATGTCTAAGATTAAGAGGCTTCTGGGTATGTCAATGAAGGTATGTCCAGGAATGATGGGCATGTGGGATAGGGAACTAAGTGGAGACCCTCCCTAAGTGTGGGCAGTATTGTCCAACAGGTTGGAAGTTTAGAAGGAAGAAAATTTGGAAGAACAAGGAAGCAGCAGCCAATGCAAGCTTGATTCTTCTTGAAAGGCTACTGTAACTGTTTGAGGATATCAGACTCTTGCTCCTCCATTCTTCCAAAGCAGACTCTGCCAGTGATTCTCTGGGGAGTTTCCAGAAACTTTTGGGCTCTGACTGGGGTTACAACCATTGATCCCTCTTGTTCTGAGGCTTCAGTCTCTTGAACTTTAGAGCTACTGGTTCCTCCAGTTCTCCAGCCTGCAGACAGCCATTGTGGACTATCCAGCTTCTGACTGTGTAAGCCAATTTAATAAATCCCCTTTTTATATTCATACTTCCTCTTGATTCTGTTCCTTTAGAGAATCCCGACTAATACAGATTTGCACCACGTCCATGCATACACACACTAAAGGATAAGCATGCAAGGCAATAATAATGTTTCTTAGCTTCTTTTTTAGTAATTACTTCATAGTTTCTACATTGGGATAGCCTTTTCAACAAATGGCATTGGAGTATTTGGGTATCCATAAACAACAACAAAAAAAACCTTCAACCTAAAACCTCAGTTTTTAAACAAAAATTAATTCAGAACTGATTGTGCACTGACATGAAAAGTGTAACAAACATTTTTGGATGGTAGGAAGAAGAAATCTTCAGGGTCTCAGGCCAAAGACTTTACACCAAAACCATGATTTATGAAAGAATAAATTTTTAAATAGAATCTCACTGAAATTGAAGCCTTTTCTTCCTGTGAAGAACCCTGTTAAAATGGAAAGGCATGCTACAGAGTGGGAGAAAATACTTGCAAACCACAAATCTGGCAAAGCGCTACTATCAAAAATGTATAAAGAATTTTTAAAATTCAACAGTAATCATCAAACCAATTAGAAAGTAGGAAAACTACAAAAAATCTATTTCACTGAAGCAAATGAGCATATGAATAGGTATTCAACATCATCAGATATTAGAGAAATGCAAATTAAAAACAAAATGAGCTTTCACTCCATATCTATCAAAATGATAAAATAAAAAATAGTGACAACACCAAATGCTGGCAAACATGCAGAGAAATAAGATAATGACTACATCATTGGCAGAAATGTAAAATGGTACAGTCAGTCTGGAAAGCAGCTTTGTAGTTTCTTATAAAGCTCATCAATTATCATACAACCTAGCAATTGAGCTCTTGGGTATTCATTGCATGTAAGTGAAAACATGTTTGCACAAAAACCTGCACACAAACGCTCATACCAGCTTTATTCATAATTGCCCCAAACTGCAAACAACCCAGATATCTTTCAGCGGTGAATGGTTTAACAAGCTGTGGTACATGGGATACTACTCATCAATAAAAAGCAATGAACTGTGAATGAACACAACAACCTGGATGAATCTCTAAGGAACTATGCTGAGTGAAAAATCCACAGCTAAAAGGTATAATTCCATTTATATAACATGTGAAATGACAAGGTTTTAGAAATGTAGGAAGATCAGTGGTTGCCAGGGGTAAGGGACCTGGTAGGAGGGAAAGAAATGGTAAGGAGGTGGGTGTGGTTATCAAAGCATAAAGCAAGTTTCTCTTGGAGCGATGGAACTCTTCAGTGTCTTTACTGTGATAGTGGACACACAAGTTTATACAGAACCAAATACATGCACACGTGCATGCACACACACAGAGTATAAGTAAAGCAAAATATGAATGAAATCAGTCAAATGTATAGTGTCAATATCCTAGTTATGATATATAATGTATGTAATATGATGTATAATGTAATACATATAATACAGAATTTTGCAAAATGCTATATTGGGGAAAACTATGTAAAAGATCCTAGGAGACCTCACTGAATTACTTCTTATGACTCCTTGAGAATATGTAATTCTATCAGTAAAAATGTCTATCAAATAAATATATAAGATAATATCATATTGGATATCAAATTGTAATCTAGGAATTTGAACTCTTTAAAATAGGCAGTTGGGAGCCATAGAAGCCAGTGAGTATGGGTGACTTGAGAAAGCTGCCCATCCAAAGGATCAGTGTGATGACAGCAAGGACAGCATTATATCACATATGATGGATTCAAGAAGATGCTACAAAAGGCAGGAACTCTGAAAACCACAACCAGGGCTCAAGCGAGAGATATTATTGAAGCCAATATTGAACCCAGTGAAATGCAGAAAAGGTCATTTCCTATACTCATTTGGCAACCACATATCTAATGCACATTCACTTTTTCCAAGTTCTTTGTAATTAACACAATATTTGACAATCTGATCATAAAATAAAAGCATTTCCAAGTGTTATTTCAGTATATTAAATTCATTCTTTTATGCCATAGTTTTAACATTTTGTAAGAGAAATGGAGGGAAAATTTAGCCAATTTGAATAATAATTTTGTGAATGTAAGCAAAAATAAGTGTTCTAATTTAAGGTGTTTGAATATTTGAAAAATATATATTAGACTTGTGATTTTAATTAATTTTAACTAAATGTTGGTAAAATTTTTGATTAAATGAGTTTGCAATCAATGTTTAAAAGTCTGAGGAAATTTAATTTGATAATTTTAATGTTTTGATTTATTAGTTTTGTAAGCAGTGTTTAAATGTTCAGACGGATATTATTTCATGATTTTATACATTTATGTAAGTGTGCAGAAATAAAATACAAGAAAGAAGCTCTTCTCATGCACTAAATATTCTGATCATCCAATTGATGTTTGGGAATTTGAGTCTACCTCTGCCTCCAGGTTCTCTATGACACAAGGCTACCCTCAACAGACTTATAACCTTTTAAGGCATTTCAGAGCGGATGCTCCCAGATTGAGGAGGAACAGACTTACCTTATAGGATTGTCCATCCTGGACACTGTGAGAAAGGCAGCAAGATTGGCTGTGTAGGAGGAGCACACGATGAGGGTGAAGAGCCACCAGCTGCCCATCACGATGCGCATGGCCATGGAGTTCACCGAAGATTCCCCACCTGCAGGAGGCAGGCAGAGTGGATTGGCCAGTGCTTCCACGCTGACTCCCATATCCAGGGAGATGCTCCCCCCTGTGGCCAGGGACACAGACTGGTACTGATGATGCTCTGGGGATCAGGGGAGTGACTGCCAGCTGGGCATTTCCTTTTAGGAAAGGATCCTA
The DNA here is from genome assembly GCF_021218885.2 of Marmota monax. NCBI lineage: Eukaryota > Metazoa > Chordata > Mammalia > Rodentia > Sciuridae > Marmota > Marmota monax. The sequence continues at coordinate 4,929,958 of NW_026692881.1, forward strand.
GAGCCACCAATCTTAGAAAGGGACAGAGGACCACAAAAGACAGAAAAGTTAGGATTGGCCTCTGGAAGTTTGTCAAAACACCAAGGATAGAATTCTGAACATCAAAATCTTCCAGTTAGAAGATTCTGCCTCACAGTGGAAAGCACTTCCAGGGCTGAAACCTGTGAGGTCTCTTTGCAATTTCAAATTCACATAGAGCAGACTCTAGGAATTCTGTAAATATAGAATTACTTCCAACCTGGAGGGTTCCCAGCTTTCTTTTAAACCAGAAAAATGAGATATACCATATCACTTTTATTAATATTCAGCCCTCGCTAGATGATTTTTTTTCCCTAGGATTCTCAGAAATCATTGCATGTAACTTTCAGTAAGAAGCTGCCTCTTTGAGGCCAATTATTTCTCTTTGGTCCCTTAGGTGGTAGCAAAAGAAAGCTTCTCCCTGCCTATTCTCCTTATATAACCTTGCAAAGCTTTTGCCATGGTGCAAACAGGGCCAAGACTTACATTAAGAACTTTGCAATTTGTCGTTTCCAGTTGAAATTGCAAAATCCTATAACTCACTGCTGGATAGAAGTGCTATCCAGACCTCTCAAAGATCGGAGACTTCATATCTCAAGAATGGCTGGAGTACTGCTTAAATGATTGCAACACAACTGTGATTTTTTTTTTCCATTAAGGCTTCAAATTTAAGCAAGCTTCAGAGTTTCATTTGACAGCCTCATGTGCATAGCAATCAATCTAATGTAGGAGGGGGAAAAAGTGCAAAGCAGAACTCCAAAGTTAATTTTATCTAAAGTGGAGAATCAGGACTTGAAGTTGAGTTCCTTCTTGTCATTTCGTTTAATTTCTATCTGATATTACTTAGAGGAATTGGGTGCAGCAAGGTATTAGCACTGTCCTAGAGAGCTTAAATAAGATTGCATTTAAAAGGACTGGTGAAATGCATCTCAACAGTTTTCCAAGATAAGTTCTTCCAGGCCCCTGGGGTTATTCAGACATCAGGAAGCCGAGAAGGTACCTTGCTGGACAAAGGCTCCATAGACGATCCAGATGGCACTGTGCAGGGTGGCAGAAGCGGAAGGTCGAGGCTGGGTAGCACTCTGAGCCCTCACGGCCTGTATCCGGTTTAACACAAATATCAACACACCAACCACAGGAATGGCTGCTGCGATGCAGGCCCACACCGCAAAATCAAATGGTGCAAAAAGGGAGAAGATGCTGATTTTCTCCTCGGGCTTCTTAATCAGAATCCCCACCGAGTAGTCCATGTACCGCTTGCTGAAATCCACAACGCTCTCCCTCTCCGGGGTGATGGTGATGGCAGAGATGGCCAAGTCTGCCCTCTGAAAGGCAAAACAGTTCATCAGAGGGCAATCCTGAGCTCACTGTGAGGTTCCATCCTACATTGAGGTCCATCATCTGCCCTTGAAGTGGTTCTGTTCAGGGGAAATAGGTTTGAGAGCTGACACCCTAGGACTTTGGAGATGGTAAGGAAATTTCAACACTGCATTATCTATTACCTCCTTCACCTCACAAATTTCTCTTCCCAGACTTAAAACTCCTAGGAAGTTTTTCTGGAGAATAGAATCCATTAAAGCACCCTCATTCTTCTCAGTTTTCATGTTTCTTCACTTTCTTATCATTTCCCTTAGCAAACTTGACCTCTTATATTTGCTTGTATCTCCTTCTACCTTCCACCCAGAAGACCTTTCTTTCTTCTTTTAGACTTGTCTGCATCCTCCCTACAGCAAGGCCATATGCATACCCCATTTCCCAAACCTCTCCTAACGCCTTTATTCCACCCTGATCTCACTTATACGGTGAGTTGTACCATTGAATGAAACAAACTTATCAGTCCCTGATTGTTTTATATACAAACTCTACACTAGAAGGTAAAATCTTCCAAGAACAGAGGTGTAAAGTACATATGTCCATCCCCTACCATCCTTACCTCAAGGCCTGCAGCCACATGGGCTGATCCTTACTGGAGTAAAGCCGTATTATGAAGGGTATCTCTGAGCACATCATACTGTGGCTTGAAAATTACCTTCTAAGATTTTTTCTTTCCAAAAAAGCCTTCATTTTCAAAATAGACAAGTCTGTATTAAGATGGAACCAAACTAAAGGTGAAGCTGCCTGCTTTGTTGGAAGTTAAGAGCCCATGCCACCTACATGAGTGAATGGCAGGTGACAAGGGGACCTAGAATCCCATTTTGATTGCACAAGCCCTGAAAGGCACAATTGTCTTAGTCAGCATCCTAATCTTGGCATCAGTAGAAGCAGGTGTGTTTTGGAAAGACTAGTTATGACCACTAATCCAACCTACATGCTCAAATCAAGGAAATGCACACGAGGATTTGGATGTCTTAACATATGGGCTAGAGGGGAAGATATACTGAGATCCTGAACTGAAATCCAAGAAAAATCTAGAGGGAAAAAATGTTGGAGGTAACTATGTTAGAGTATGTCTGGTTCTTGCCTCTCTTATCCAAAACCCCAAATCCAGCAATTTCTTTTAGGACTACGAGAGTTTGGAACATATTTAACAACTGAGAAGGAGGTTTAGTAGAGCAGGGTAGTTTCTAATATGGGAAGGAGAGAAACTAATTTATGAAATTAGGTTGAGAAGAGGCATACGGAAATCAACTCATATGACATGGGTGGAGGGGTTGATCCTTAACAAGGGAGAGATATCCCCTCCCCAGACAGGAGAGAGAAGGTACTTGCAGATGTGCATAGGAAGTAGAAGAAGAATTCCATGTCCAGAAGTCTCAATTTCTTTCTCCAATGTTGAAGTAGGGAGTACAATCTTTACTTGTTTTTAGTTGAAAAGGACAGAAAATTATTAGGTAGTTTGAAGAAAAAGGTCTCATTCTCTGAGGGACATAAGCAAGGGATCCAGCAAAAGACAAGCAAGCGGGTAAAGGCCCGGCTGGGTTAGAGATCACACATACATAAATCTGGACAGATTTGTGATATTCTTCTTCAATTGCATGCAGAAAACTGAATGTTCAAGTCAAGAAGGTAGATAATAAAGTTGACCTGGGGTTTGGGTGCAATAAGAAATCAAGAACACAGGAAAGTACAAGGGAGAGTTATCAAAGGGCTTTAGATGACAACCATGAAGGATACGTGAGGTAAGAAGGCTGCAATATCAGAAAGGCAAGAAACTTCAGGGAAGAATGTACCTCAAATATTCAGGCCAAGTGAAAAGAACCAGAAGCAAAGGACCATGTATTATATGCCTGTATTTATATGAAATGGTCCCAATGGCAACTTTACAGAGAAAGTGAGTAGACTGAGGTTTGTCTAGGTCTGGGGAGGGAAAGGCACAAACTGTAAATAGGTATGAAAGAGTGCAATGGGGTAATGGAAATTCTCTAAAACTAGATTATGGTGGCAGTTATACAACTCAATACATTTAGTAAACATCATTGAATTATACATTTAAAATGGGGAAATTTAAAGTATCTAAATTCTGTCACAATAAATTTGTTTTCAAAAAAGATCAAGAGAAATTGGAGAGATTTGTAGGCTTAGAAATCAAAGATGCTCAATAGAGAAAAGGAAGCAGGGAATGGGGAGAGGGAAGGGGAAAGAGAGGTACTGGGGTATAAATTAGAGCAAGATATATTCATCCCATGCCTTTTATAATTACATCAAAATGGATTCTACTGTCACGTATAACTAAAAAAAAAAAAAAAAAACAAACATTTTTTTTTAAAAAGCAAAGATTTTGTGTTTTAGAAGTAAAGCTCCCAGTCAGGAGGACAATAAGTTATGGCCACCGTGTTGGAGAGAGCAGGTGGTCTATAAGATGCTAACAAGATGCATGGGAATGGGCACTGGAATGGAGCCCAGCAAGTCATGGGAGGTAAGGAGGTCCAAGATCTGGGAGTCCAGGTTTGTGCATCACAATGTCATAAATTGTCAAGATTGGTGGCAGTGATATTGAAGAGGAAGGGCTTGAGTCAATCACTGCAACTGTAAATGATTGTGGGGAAATGACCCAGTGGGCATGAGACAATAGGGTCAAGAACTTGGGATGTGTTGCATGGGCTTCATGCCTTGAACTTCAATGATGGCATATTCTACAGGAAAGAGGAAGAATGATGGTTTGAAATGAGTAGAACATGCTGGAGAATGCCATACCACCAACATATAGCAATGCAGACACATGCACACACTCATTCACACATGAACACTTACACATTCATGTGCACGTGGCCTATGAGGAATAGGATAAGTACTCACTAACACCCACAGGGAAGAGCTACATTTCTACTTCAGCTCAAGTGTAAGGGTGGGTTTCTTGAAGGGTGTGTTACAGAGCAGTTGTATTGTAGTGGATAGAATTCAAAGGAATGAGAGCAATGGGCGGGAGGAAAAAGAGAGTGCTAGGGAATGAGAAGGTAGAGATGCAGAAACAGGTATAACAGGGAGGGTGGGGAGAAAGAGAAGCTGTCAGTGAGTGAATAATGGCAACTGTTTAGTTCATCCCAAAGGTCCAACTGTGTCATGGGCCAGGTTATGATATTTCCCCAGAGACACTAGAGTGCTGCTCTTCATGGACCTGTTTTGGGGACCTACCTTGCTGATGAGCTCCCCGATCATTCCATTCCAGGAGGTGTTATGGAGCTGGTGACCGTACCTGCCATCAGGAGCCTGGTAAATCTCATATTTGAAGCCCAGGGCCTTGGCCAATGCGTCCAAGACATCTATGGAGAACCCTTTGTAGCGCTTGGGCTGTCCAAGGATGTTCTCAGCCACCATCACAAAAGGCTCTTCCTGAGGACAATAAAATGAATGTTCTTCAATTAAATAATGGGTCCACTAACATATATTTCCAGGGTATTAGAGACACCAATCATAACTTTAGAATGCTAATGTTGGGGCTAAGGGTGTAGCTTGGTGATAGAGTACATGCTTAGCATGTACAAAGCCCTGGGTTCATTCCCAGCACTAATAATGATAATAATAGAATGCTGGTATTTACCAATTTCTATCTGAAGGCTAAACTCTTCTGCCCTATTCTAAAACAGTTTATGGATGGTCAAGGTACAGTGGACAACCACTCCAATGCGAAGGACAACATGGAGCAGTAGAAATTTAATTGTCCTGTGTATGTCATCTTAGGCTCTGCACAAATCCCCAGCTCCCAGAATAACATGGTGTGTTTCATTCCTTCATTTATAACATTCATGCTGAACCAGGACTCTGTTCTTAGGAAATACCATAATTCTATGGGAGTCACACAAGAAATGTGACAGTTTTCATCCAGGATAAGACATAGCAATAAAGTTCTGTGACATTAGATTGAGAGAAGACAGCATTATATCTATCAGATCATACCAGAAAATAGATGATGAACAGGCCAAGGTCACATGAGTCAAAGTAGGATAGGATTCAAAATTTCCCATCCTGAGTCCAAAGTCATGCTGAGCTTACACCCACATATTTCATGCTGGATCATGTGGGACAGGTGGGCATCTGGAAAACACATCAGCCCCACCCTTTTCTGTCTTGTGTGAGGCTAAACAAGAAGGGGCTTTTGGTAAAGAGCCCCAAAGAATATAATTTATTAAGTTAGTTTTGTAGAAAAAAAAATGGGACATAAGGCTTATTTCTGGTACGCATCCAGGGAATGCAGAAATGCTGCTGCCATAGATTTCTGTGCCTGCTGGGACAGAGGGGAAGATGTGGACCAGGTCTGGCTCAGCTAAAAAGGAACAAGTGTAAAATATCTCCACAGTTCTAAAAAAGCAAAAATAGAAGTTGAAAGGAAGATGATTCTAAGGTCTCTTACAAATGTAAAGTCTCAGATTCCAGGACAACTATATTAAAAAAATGCAACTAATGAACCATTTTGATTATAAACCATGTGGGCACATCAGAGGTTTGGGGTGCTAGAAGAATGTCCTCCTCCCAGTATCTTTCTGGGGACTCTGTCTACCAGCAAAGCTCTCCTAAGGAGCAGCAGTAGGTAAAAATCAACCTTTATATCCAAGGACAAGTGTAGCAGCCAGGAGTTCTCCAGAGCCCAGCAGCAGATCTGCAAGAGTGATCTTTCTCCAGAGCAGCTCAGAGAACTCCTTTATGGAGCTCAGAAGTCCCAGGGGAGAAGCTCCTACACTATTCTCCCCTTCATCACTCATATAATTATTTGCGTGACAGCCTTATGAAACAAAAGGCCACTCCTCAAGATACCCTTCTTCTTCCCAAACCCCGCATTAGACAGAGAGCAACCACAGACTCAAAAGCCTGGACAGCAAAGCTCCCAGCACATCCCCATGATCCTACCAAGACAGTCACCACTTTGAGAGTCAGTCCTTGGAGACGGCTGCCCATGGGCCTTTCCTGCAGGCTACCATTCAGGCCCTTTTCTGAGTCCCACGTCGCCAGCTGTGAATGAAAAAGGGGAGCATGAGGGATGGAACAGGCACCTAGGCACACCTTAGGAGCTCCTCCCAAACTGGAATATATATCAGGCAGTAAGAAGACAGCAGCCCTCTGTGCTTCCTAGAGACCCAGAGCCATCTTAAACCATCTATTGAGATGTAACAGAACTTGCCTCTAGACCAAATGGCATATCTAATTTTATTCTGTCCACCCATGGAGGCCATGTCACTGTGTCTCCCACAAAGTATCCTCTTCTTTCACTACTCCTTTAACTTTCTTAAGCCACTGGGACACTTAAGTTCAGTCATTTCCACCAACATGGGCAGGATGAGGCCCATCGGTTGTATAAATAACAATGACCCAAGTGAATAGCTTGCCTTGTATCCTGGTACCTACTGCAAACAGGGACAAGAACTCCCTGCCTGCTTTTGCTATAGTGCAAATAACATCACTTTCCCTGCTACCCAGGTAGAAGCTGTGTAAATTCTCTGGACTGCCATAACTTCCTGAGGCTGCAGGGTGTATTCAATAACTGGATGTGTCTCACACTGGCACTCTAACTTGATGGAGAAGACTCTGCTCTGCATCAGGAACAACAGAAGAGACACAGGTGTTCTTGGGATTGCTTCCCTTTCCCTGTGTTCCTGCAGAGCCTGGGCAACAATGACCAAACCTTTATCTGGTCAATGATTCTCAGTTGTTAATTGAAGAGCTGTAAAAAAGTGCAGCCCCATCTCACATCAACTAAATCAGAACTCCAGGCCCTGGGCATGGGGACCATTATTTCTTCCTTAGTGATCCTGATATGCTTCTTCTTGGTCCATGGGCCTCTAGTTTGACTGTATATTAAGATCTCTCAGGGGCTTTTTAAACATTCTGAAAGCTGGGCTCCACCTCCAGAGATTCTGATTTAATTGGTTTGTAGTGGGCTAGATATGGATATTTTAGTCCCCCAGGTGATTCTAATACACAGCCAAGATTTTTGAGCCACTGCTATTGATTAAAGAAGTAATTCTCAAACTATAGTGTGCACACAAATCACCCAGGAATTCTACATGCACTTTCTGATTCTAGAGCTTGAGATTGTTCATGTCTAACAAGTTCCCAGGTGATGCCACTGCTATTGCTATTGATGATGATTCATGGACCACCATTTATGTTACAAGGAGTCCTTTAATGTATCAGGATGCCTTCAGCAGCACCTACTCTTCATCAGGGATGACCTCCAGGAACCCTGGTTAACCAGAGCAGAGGATATACCTGTTCATGGAGCTGTGCTTCCTGGGGCCCTAGAGGAGACACTATAGCTCCACTTAAAGACACTTCTACTCTCCTGGAATTAACCACAGTCCTGATACTTCAGCAGGAGCTGAGCACTGACCCCTAAGAGATCACAGCTCTAGAAATTGAAGAACTACACCATCTGGAAGATGCTATAACTCTGAGGTCTAAAGCAAATCATTAGAATGAGATACAGAGTTCTGGAGCCAGTTTAAAAGAAACATGGACTCTCCCAATGTCTCTTTGGACAATACCCACTAAGATCCACTCTATCCTAAATAATACAGTGGGCAGTGGTGAATAAATAATTTAGTTAAGAGCATGGCCATGTACTCTGAAAGTTCCTGACCACAACTAATTAGTTTGGGTGTCACTACAGGGAAGAGCAAGACCTACCCAGAATTCTAATCAAAGGCATCAAAGATATCAATGGTACCATATTCTGGACCCTAGAATGGTGAGAAGGAGAAGGCTATTTCTCCATTAAGTCTCAATAAATAGCACTAGGACACAGAGTTGATTCCTATAGCTGGATTACAGCTGGTTTAAAAAAAAAAAAAGGAACAGGTAACTAGACATGGTGGCACACACCTGCAATCCCAGCTGTTCAGGAGGATCACTAATTCAAATTCAGGGCCAGCCTCAGCAACTGTCTCAAAATAATAATAATAATAATAATAATAATAATAATAATACATTTTTTAAAAAAGTGCTAAAGGCTGAGGGTGTAGCTGAGCAGCAAAGTGCCCTTAGATTCAATCCCCATTCCAAAAAATAAAAAAGGATAAATTAAGAAAATACAGTCAAGGGATTGATTCTCTATGTTCTATGGGTGACAGCATAGAGCTTGAAACAGGGATGGGTGTGTATTCTTGCTGCCTGCATCTGCAACCCCATAACTGCTTAACTTGGGCACCAGGGCTGCTTAACCCTGATGTGTGGCCTTTATTTCTTCTGGGTATGGGTGGAGTTGTAAAGGTCCCGTTGACCATCTCAACGCCTAACAGTTTTGATGGGAGCAATCAATCTTGTCCTAATGATGATGTGTTAATTCCAAACACTGGATATTCTATTCTAGTCTGAGATGGATTCCTACATCTTCTGCCAAACCTCCCCGGTATGGTGAAAGGGCATCTTAACTCTGTGCCCATGGCTTCAATAAGCACCTGGAATGGAGCTCTGTTTGGCCTTGATTAGCTAGGCTTTATTGTATTTCTACTGGGATTGTAATTAGGCAGGAGAATAGAGTATAGAGGCAGGAAGGAGCAGTTGGGAAGTCATGTGCTGCTATGGTTTTGGCTCAACTGTGAGAATAGCACAGCCTCTCAATGCCTCCCCATCACTGTTTGTTTCTAACCACTGCCTGACTCCAGGCGGAGCCATCTTTACCCTTGACACTTGCAATAGTCTCCTTATCAGTCTCATTATTCCCAAACTTTCTCTCATCTGTCCCATTCTCCAAAGTGCTGGTACCTTTACAATAAAGAAGCTTAAACATGAATGATGTTGATTAAAATTTACTAATTAACATTTCCGACAGAATAAACCCTAATACTTGTAGGCTTGACCTTAAGTAAGACTGTCTCATTCCAGAGCCCACTCCCTCAGCTCCACTTCTGTTTAGTAGCCACAGTAAATTCCTTGTCCTTTTTCATGAAAATTGTGTTTCTTCCTGATCTTTGCATCTGGTTCTTTCTGCCTACGATGCCATTTCTCCTCTTCTGGATCTGTTACATTTTTACTCATTTAAAAAATAAGCCTTCACTTTAGAAAAGTTTCAGATTTACAGAAAAGTTGTAGAGGTTGTACAGAGACTGTCCATAAAAGACACAGTTTCCTCTGTTGATAAGATACTAACATATCCATACACTCCACATGCAGTCTCCCCTGTTACTGACATTAATGTATCATACATTAGGATGATGTATTCATCACCACTAATGAATGTTTGGCCCAATCTCCATGATTTATGCAAAGCTGCAACAGACATGATCTCCAGAGGCTTGTAGTCTGGGCCTATGTCTCTGAGCCAGTCATCAGACCTGGGTTTCTTGCCCTATTCTCTGGGACCATGAGCTATCCAGTGTCTTACGTTCTTGGTAATTCCCATCTCATTGTTACAACCTTGCCTCAGACACCATGTTATTTCTCATCACAAAGATCAGCTTCTATAACTGATCTACATTTGGGCAAAAAGATGGGAAGCTGAGTGTTGTAGAATTAATCCATAGCTGTGTTCTGGTTGTTCTCACCATTTACCTAAATGACCTCCCACTACCCACTTGACAGCATAGAGCTTGAAACAGAAGGAAGTGAACAAATGTTTATTCAATACAATGAACTTTACTCAGATTCCATTTTCTTATCCCTAAAATGGAATACAAATATCTTCCCTGCCTATTAAGTTGAGGGGCTCAAAGGAAAGAAATCATTTTGAAATAATCTATTATAGAAAGAGCTTAATTAAGAATCATGTAGTAAAGAATCAGTAGTAAAGAATTAGTTTTATAACTAATAACAGAGTAAAAAACATCAAGCTATAATAATATGCATACAATATGACCTTAATTATGCTTATCAAGAAAAAGCATTGATAAAAATGGGAGAAGATACATTAAAATGTGATACACGTTTATATGTATTACATATAAATGGAGGAATTATAAATAATCATCATTACCTTCTTTGTGCTCTTCTTGCTTTTAATAGGTTTTTTTCACTACTTTAGCAGGAAGAAAAATGAGCTTTTGATAAAAATAACCGGCATAGGTGATTAAGCGAAACCCTACCACATGCACTTTTATGACTGAGGACTGAATGTCAAAGGAGCAGGCAGAGTCAAATCATCTGTCTGTGAATAAGGGCCCATCTGAGAGAACCAAGTAAATCTGTGCTCTTGCTCCAAGAAGCTGTGGATCGGGGACATTTATCTTCTAGAAAAGACATATTGCTAGTTTGACCACTGTCTCATATTCTAAGACCTCTCCAAGCTAGTGTAGAGCCCTAGACCCTGTTGGGTTGGGAGACAGGGAAGCAGCTATAATTGAGGCCCAGGTTCATGAAAACAAGCAATGTTCCTCCACTAAGAAAGAGAGATGGCACCAAAACATTTTAGTTAATATTCACACAACCCTAATGCAATAAGACCATTTAAATCAAAGTGGAACTTCATAAGAGGGAAAAAAAATCCTCCAAGCCTGTTATCATCCTTATCTTTTGGTCTTAAAGTACTTAGGAGTTAAAGGTTTTTTGTTTTCTGTTCTTTTAATACCAACTTCTCTCTCCCTGGCCTTTAGGCATTCTGTACCCTGACAAAGAAAGAAGAAACACTTCAAAGTGAAACTCAAATTCTGCCTTTCGAACACATCAAAGTACAACTGTGTTCCAGGATTCGGGATCCTTCATGTTAGACAGGAAAGTTTATTATTCCCTCACATCAGGCGGAATCTGAGAACCCCGGGGCTGAGCTATTCTCCCTATTTCTACAAAGCTGCATGTTCTTACCCAAATCTTCAGAACAGCATGGTAAGCCTTGGTCATTTCTGGAAGAGGCCATCCCTCTGAACACCCAAAACATAAGACCAGGATAGAGAAAAATATAGTTCAAATGAGAGAATCCAGTGGAAATTAAAACCAAACAAAAAGCTTTAAATGTATTCTCAATCTTGCAGCCAACCAACACCAAGACCCAGGGTGCCCAGTGCTGCCCACTCTGAACGCTGAGGAAAATGTTTCAGTCAGTGAAGCCCAATGAGGCTGATAGGCTTGATAAATGGGAAGCCAGAAAAACCTTTTACTCAAAGAAGTCCTGACACTTAGTCATACAGCTCCAGACCATTTGATTTGTACATAGTGCGTCTACTCTGATTTCCCCTTGTATTTTGCAGACAGAGTTTTGTTTATGGGATCAATGAATTTATGGCCACAGACACCCACTTTTGACAGCTGACCTGTCAAGATCAGTGCCTGAAAAACTAATTTCCAGCACTGTTAAACAAAACGAGTCCTGCCACTATTTGATAAGACAGCTCTGGTTTTCATTCATTGCCGAGATCTGCTCTGCCCAGACCAGCTGCATGCTTAGAGCCAGAGGTCACAGTGCAATCATCACTTGAAAGGAGACAGATGGTTTCCAAATCTGATTATGACAAACAACTGTTCAAGAGACCCGCCAATCGGAGAATAAATTTTATAAACCACTGGTCTCAGGAAAATATATTTCCTGAGTCAATCAGGGTATTCTTCATGCTAGTGTTTCTGAGTTGCAAGATGTGGGGATTTGGGAATAAATGCAGGGCTATTAACCCTAAATGGGACAGGCTTCCTTTGGAAGATTGGGCTTCGTGATCTGCAACTTAGTTACAGAAGTATCTTAAAGTGTCATTTTCATTCCATGGGGAGGTAAGATGAAGTGGGGAGGCAATCCAACCGCTTTACAGCTGACAGACAGAATGTAACAACTTTGACATAGAAAGCCTTGCAAATTCCTACAGAGGACAGAGAAAGAAGGAAGAGAGACAGAGCAGGGAGGGAGAGAAGAAGAAGTGGGAAAGAAGTTGGTTTACTTAACGCTAAATCTCTTGTTTAATGATATCCAACAAGTCAATAGATCACAATATATTTTCACACTTTTACAGCTGATGGAGGAATACTTTGGTGGTAAGCTGGTCTCAGGAAAGCCCTAGAAGTAGGAGGTGAAGCTTTTATGGCCATGTCTGTCACATGTCACAACAAAAGCTGGAGTCCCATGTGAACTGTAACATCAGCTAAGTGCAGATGGCCTTAGTTGGGATACAGGCTTCTGTAATGGTGGCCACAGTGGGTTTATCATCATATCAGAGCAAGGGCTTCTCTTGAACAGTAAGTTTTCTATTAAATTTTCTTCCTTTTGCCCATTTTTACTGGAAAACAAATGGGCTCTGTGTATGTTTCAAGGGATCATAGCCTTGAATGGAAGCAGGATGAAGAGGAACCCATTGTCTTTTTTTTCAGTCAAAACAAATATTTATTGAATATTTACTATGTACAAGACTATTTATAATTTTACCTTCTGTACTTAAACTAGTTCAACTTTTTCTAATTTGCAGCTGATTTCTGCCTCTCTTTCTTATCCTTCCCAGATCATCTAACCTAGGGTCTGACTCAAGCTCCTATTTTCCCATTTTATTCTAAGCTAATTTATATTACATTTAACACCTGCTATTAGTTGTAGAAGCTTTTTTCCCCATACACATACACACTGAACAGTAGTTGGGGGCATATATTTACCAATTTATACAATATGATTCCTTGAAAATCCCTTTCACCAGAAAACTGACTTACTGTGTGGATCAAGGCTTCATGAAAACCTTGAGGGACATGTGACTGATCTTCCCAAGAGACTTTTCTCAAGAATGCTGGTACCTTCACAACTTTCAAATTGTCAATTTGTTTGTGTGGTGGGGGAAGGTGTTTGTTTGTTTACAGTACATGAGATCAAACCCAGGGCCTCACACATGCTAGGCAAGGGTTCTACCACTGAGCTTCATCCCCAATTACCCCACCACACCTTTTTTAATGCTGAGACAGGGTTTCCCTAAGTTGCCCACCTGACCTTGAACTTGCAATTTTCCTGCCTCATCTTTTCAAATACCTGGGGATTACAGGCATGTGCCTGTCTTGTAAACTTTTCTTTTTCCTAAAAAGTAACAAAATATTTGAAGTTTTATTTTCAAAGATATTATAGATTTTTATTCAAAAGTGCTTTGCCATTATTTTTTATTTGTTCCAATTAATTATACATGACAGCAGAATGCATTTTGATGCACTATACACAAATGGAGCACAACTTTTCCTTTCTCTAGTCATATATGATGTAGTAACATTATTTGTGCCATCATACATGTATCTAGGGTAATGATGCCCATCTCATTCCACTATCTTTCCTACCCCGGTGTCCCCTCCCCTCCCCTCACTCTCCTCTGTCCAAAGTTCCTCCATTCTTCCCATGCACCCCCCCGCAACCCCCATTATGGATCAGCATCCACTTATGACAGAAAACATTCAGCCTTTGGTTTGGGGGGATTGGCTTACTTTGGTTAGCATGATGTTCTCCAATTCCATCCATTTACCTACAATGCCATAATTTTATTCTCTTTTAATGCTAAGTAATATTCCATTGTGTATGTACACCACAGTTTCTTTATCCATTCATCCATTGAAGGGCATCTAGGTTGGTTCCACGGTTTAGCTATTCTGAATTGAGCTGCTATAAACATTGATGCGGCTGCATCACTGAGTATACTGATTTTAAGTTCTTTGGCTATAGACACAGGAGTGGGATAGCTGGGTCAAATGGTGGAAACCCATTATCTTGAGCCAGCATGAATCAGACATTAATCCAGAACTAATTTTAGACACTTGATTGCAAGTTTGTTTTTTTGTTTGTTCATTTTTGTATGGGTGCTTGTGCATGCAAGCTGGGGAATGAATGGAAGGAAGGCCTCCCACATGCTAAGTAGGCACTCTATCACTGAGCTCCAATTGCAAATCTTAAGCTTTAGCCAAATGCAGAGGCAACATGTTTAGACACAAACACAAGTTCTCAGCAGCAGAGCACAAGCATCTGAGAATAGTCTATTAATATTTGTAGACAGGGTTCCTAAAGTTAGGTCTAATTTTGAGAGTTCATTTTGGAATTCCAACATATCAGGTCCACTCTGGACCCTGGGAAGTATAAATCACAGGTTGAAAGTCTCTGTCTCAATCAAGTCCATTTGCATAGGGAAGTGAGCATTTGGTGAAACTTTTACTATCTTAAAACAGAAACTGTGCTAAATGGTCAGAGGGCAGAACTGCAAGAAACTGAGAAAAGAGTGAAATAGGCTGGAAAGCTATCCTGTAAGGGAGGTTCATGAAAAACTTTTAGCAAGACTGAGAGAAAAACACTTGCCCAATGTGTTGGAGAGAAAGATTAAAAAAAAAAAAAAAAACAAAACTTGGAGAGATTCCATTGATTCTAGCAATGTGTCCTTCATGGTGGAGACAACACATGTATCCAAGCCTTAGCCTCTGCTCTCTGAAAGTCCAGGGCAGCAAGTATTCACTAAAGAGACTGACCGATTCCAGAAGTGCCAACAATAGAGTGAGGACACATAGAGTGAGGACAGCAACAGCAGCAGTTTCACTGCTGCTTAAGATAAAGAAGCAAGGAGATTTTGCTCCAACAACAATAATAATAACAACAACAATGCCAAGTAACTGAAAAAACCATACTTTAAAAAAATTAGACTACAGGAGACTTGCAAGGAGAGACAGGACATAAAGAATGTTTCATCTTTGGCTGAGCATGGGACAAAACACGTGGTAATTGCAAAAGTGAGCATGAAGAAAAATGATCTGAAATTTTAAAGAATTCTTAAAGGACTAGTGTAAGTCAGCATGACTGGATTTCAGGAGCTTCAGACTCAAGGGAGATCATGCACACTCTTTTCTATGAAGTCTCCACTAAGTGGAGTGGGAGAAAGAAAAGCAGTATGGTATTTAAAAATTATGGAACAATACTAAGCATATGTATTACCAACATAGGACTTGCATCAGATATATGCAGGAAAGCTTACAATTGAACTATAAGACAACCCAACTTTTAAAAACAGAAAAAGGATTATTTTTTTCCAAAGAAGACACATGAAATATAAACCAATATAAACTTGAAAATATGCATACTCAACATCCTTCCACATCAGAAGATATGCAAAATAAGATCACAAAGAGATACTGCTAAACCTCATTAGGATGGCTAAAATCCAAGTCAGATATTACCAAAGGTCAAAGAGGATCAGGAATGCAAACTGTACAGCAAGACAAGAAGATAATTTGGCAATTTCTTATAAAGCTAAACATACCCTTACAGTCCCACCTAGCAAATCTACCTCTAGGCATTACATAAGGAAAATAGGAAATATGTTCATGCAAAGGTCTGTATGGGAATATTCATAGAAGCTTTATTCAAAATAGACAAAAATAGAAAGTCGCCAAATGCTGATCAGCTGGTGAATGAATAAACACAGTGTGGTATATTTATATAACAGAATACTATTTCAGCAAAACATGGGTGAAGCTCAGAAGCATTATACTAAGTGAAAATGCCAGACACAAAGACCCCATATTTCATGATTCAATTTATATGACACTCTCACAATGGCAGTATGATAGGTAATGAAAATAGATCAGTGGTTGTCTGAGGTTGGGAATGGGAGGAAGATATCAAATGCAAAGAGGAAGCAGGACTTCTTGGAGGTAATGGAACAATATTTTTAATGTTGTAGTGATTATACTACTGTATACATTTGTCAAAGTTGATCAAACACTGTACACCTCAAATGGGTGTATGGAATTGCATTTAAATAGACATGCTATCTGTGTATGAGTATGTGCATGAGGAAGGAGGAAGAGGAAAGCAGGGGGTGGGGGTGGATTTTGAAAATAATGGAGCCCTGTGACAGGGAGTAGCACCAACCTGTTATCTGACCTGACTGTGACTATAGGGCAGGGTGGATGAGAGGAAAAGATTCCCAAAATAACAATATAACCAATATTATTACACTCAGGTAATGTTGCTTTAACTACCTAAAGCTGGATAGTATCAAATGGCTGGGAAATTGCATATCAATTTCAAAGAACTGGATGTATCTTCATAAGGGTTTAAGAACATAAGCACAATTTTACCTGAAAATAGTTCTATGGTGTTGTGGGAAAAAATAGATTATAAAACATTTTATACAGTGTGTTTCAACTTATTTTAATGCTTATTTCTTTTTGTGAGATGGTGCACATATACACCTAAAACACAAATGTAGCTATCAGTGGCCAATTCTGGCATGGGGTAGAGCATTGGGACTACAAAGAATGTTCATCCTTGCACAATGCAATCTTGTAATGTTTGAATTGTTTTACAGAGAGGAAGCATTGCTTTTATAATCAGAAGAAAAATAATAAAGCAATTTTCATTTTGAAACTGCACTGTGAACTGGTGTATAACTGTAATGTTGGTTTTGTGTCTCTTTTTAATTGTTTTAAGTATACTGGGTTTGTCTCTCTAAGTCAACTGCAATTTCTAGCAATGGCGGTGTCTGAGGTGGGACACAGTGGGTTGAAATTCTAGATCTTCCATTCATGAGCCAGGGTGACCTCTGGCAAGTTAACTTAACTGGCCATGTTCTTTCTTTGGGCTCAAGCATCCTTATCTGTAGCTTCCATCAGAAATGAGTTATTATTATGGACAATAGGGTTTATTTTCCTCTCAGGTCTCTATGATGCTCAGGCCCATATCAACAGCTTGTGAAATTCTTGTGGTTTGAATAGACTAGAATTAATGGCACTACACACACTATTCATCAGTCTGAATTCTGACAAGACATGTTCCCTCAGCCAGTTCTATGAGTTCCCACATTGGGAAAAAAAATAAAAGACAGGTGTCTCCTGTTAAACTCTCTACATTCTTGGCCTTCTCTTCTTCCTGGAACACCCTCCTCTTCCTTTATTCTCTGACTCCTACTTATTGTTTGAAAATCATTTTCAATATCCTTCTTTGCATCTCCAGGAATAAGTGTCTCTCTTTGGCAAGTCCATAACATTCTGACCATAGCTCTGTAGAAATCCTTTCTCAATATATTAAAATTCACAAATAAACTATATCTCTGTTAAGATAGGAACTTTCTCTTCTTCATTTTGGTACAGTTAAATAAAATCTTGTTAGAAAAATTAATAAAATTGATCACCCTTGGACACTTGCTCATTAACTAGCTATGATTTTATGTTTTTGCAAACTCTAGGTAGCATCCTATATATGAAGCTCTGCAAAAGACTTTCTCACTCAGTGCTGATTTAAAATGGTTGAAAGTTTGGGGGCTGTATTTTCCTCTTTGCATTGTTTTTATGATGAAAAATTATTTTAAGACTTCTAGCTATGGAAAAGTATTACCAAAAATGAGAATCCAATGACATAAATTAAAAAAAAAAAAAAACACCACCTTACATGTCTTTACCTCTACCCTTGTTAGTGTGTGAACCAGATGCATCTTGTCTTGGGTTCATCCCTTATCTATTGAATCAGTGTCTGTATTTTAATAAGATCCCAGGTGACAGATAAGCAGAGTAATGCTTGAGAAATAGTTACTAGATCATGGCACCATTATTTTTGTCTAGGACCTTTAGGACCTGTTTTGATCATCTCTCAATTCCTCTCAGTCCACCTCCTAACTAACCTCCACTCAGTAGCCAGAGGTTTCTTTTTTCTTGTTCTTCATCTTCTTCTTCTACTTTTTTTTTAAATAAACATTGTTTTCTTTTGCCCTCCTTAAAAATTCTCAAGTAGTTTCCTACTAAGCTTGGATTATCCTTTCTGAGACCTGTATGACTCACCAAGACCTGGACCATGTCTGACCTTCAAACGCATACTGGCTCACCATATCCCACCAATACCAGCCACCTTTCATTTTCATAAGCTGAGGTCCTTTCTGCTTAGGAACTTTGTGCATGCCCTTCTCTTTCCTGATAAATCTTATCTCTACCATTCACATCCTTTGCTTGGCTCTTTCTCATCTGGTGGGTCTTGCCTGAAATTCTACTGATAAAAAACTTCCCAGGTCATTCATCCTAAATACTCTGAAAATATTCTCAAATACAGAACTTTGCTACTTTCTTTGTAGTTCTCAAATACTGTAACTGAAAAAAAAACACCCTCCATGATAGATGTTTGTTTTGCTCACCAGAATATACTAAAAATATGACAAAATTTCTGACTGACAGCATACACTTAACAAGTATTTGTTTAATAAACAAGTAAATTGAAGATCTAGTCCAGGTACAAGTAAACTTTCCCATAAATGACTAGAAAGTCAATATTTTGGGTTTCTTGGGTCATATGGTCTCTGCAGTCAACTACTCAATGGGTATAGCTAGGTTCGAACAAACTCTGCTTTCAAAAGAAATGGCAGGCTGGATTGAGCCCAGAAGCCATAATTTACTAATTCCTGATGATCAATATCCTTATTTCTATTGTTTGCTCTGTTTAGAATATTCTCCCTTTCAATTGCCCTTTCCAATCATGTTTCTTTTCTCAAGGTTTAATTTGTTATTTCTTACTTCTTTAAAAGGTCATGTTTTGAGGAAGCTCCATTTTATCCCTTCAACCAGAAGTGACAGATCTTCCCACATCCTTAAGGCAATATGCTTACCCTTCTTCATGGCAATGATCACATTCGGATTCCCCTGACAGTTCCTGCAGCCGATGGTATATTCTAAAGATGTCTGTGATAAAATTGCCCACTTCCCATGCTCTTCCATAATATCATTTCTCCTCTTCCTATTAAGAAGTAAAGTCTAATTCATCCTCTTTTAATCTGGTCTGAATTTGATTCTGTCTATCTCTGAGGCTAGATTGGAAAAGGCTAAGATGCTTCTGCCCAGTTCTCTTGAGATGCTTGCTCTAGGATAAAACTCTATACCCTTGACACCTTTGAAAATTGGGGCCAGATAATTTTTTTCCTTTTCTTTTCTTCAAGAGGAAGGGGCTGTTCCATGCATTACAGGATGTTTAGCAACATCTCTGATCTCTTTCAACTAGATTACCATAGTACTACCCCAGTGTGATAATAAAAAATATCTTCAGACATTGCCCAAAATCCACTGGAGGGCAGAATTACCCCCACCACTACCCACTGAGTACCACTTATCTAGGGGAATCCAGATGCTATGCAAAAAACACAACCCTAAGAACATGCAGCTGAAAAGACCACAAGTAGATATTCTGCTTGACAGTCTCTTAAGGGTTCAGCCTTCCAGCCACTCGGGCAAAGTAGTAGACATGTTAGTAAAGCCATCCTGGACTCGTAAGACCAACCTATCAACCAGGAAAGTCCTACTAATTAGCCCCAAAATCAGAAGAATTGCTAAGCTGAGTTCTGAGCAAACTTCTAACATATAGAATCCATGATATACAATCGTTATTGATAATATTGAGTTTTAAGTCATTTGTTACATAGTTATAGTGACTTGAACAGCATTTGGTACCTGGAAATATGATGTTACTATAAGAGAAAGTACAAAATGTGTGAAATATGCTTTGAGACTGAGTAGAAGTTACAAGACCCCTAAGGAGATTTATGGTAGATATAAAACTCAAAGAAATTGAATATAAGAGTTCAGGGGAAAATATTGAAAGCTAGAAGAAAAAGTGCCTTTGTACATAGTAGTTGAAAATTAAGAAAATCTGTCATCGGCAATAATATGGATAGTAGAAATGATACTTAATAAACTGATGAATTTAAGAAGGAGTTTTGAACATTCCTTTGTTCTTGCTTATCTGTTTATCATAATGCATGCATAGATGCATAGTGTTTTAGTCAACTTTTTCACTGCTATGACCAAAAGACCTGACAAGCAAAATTATAGGAGGAAACGTTGGGGGGCACATGGTTTCAGAAATCTCAGTCCATAGATGGTCAACTCCATTGCTCTGGGCCTGAAGTGAGGCAGAACATCATGTTGGAGAAATGTGGCAGAGTAAAGCAGCTCAGGACACTGGATTCTGGAAGCACAGAGACTCTCTGCTCATCACAGACAAAATTTAAACCCCAAGGGCATACCCCCAGCTACCCACCTCCTCCAGCCACACCCTACCTACCTACAGTTACTACCTAGTTAATCCCTATCAGTGGATTAATGCACTGATTAGATAAGGGCTTTCCTAACCCAATCATTGCATGTCTAAACTTTCTTGCATTGTTTCAGAAATGAGATTTGGGGGAAACCTCATATCTACACCATAACTCACAGATAGTTCATAGATGAACCAAAAAGAAATTCTATTTTCAAGTAGAATTTAGGAAACATATATAGAATCTAGGCTTGGTTAGATTAAAGACCTAAATTATTTTTCATTTTTAATCTTTTCTTGCAAAAAAAATTCCAAAAATAAGATAGTTTCTCAATGCAAAGATCAAATCCTTCAGACTACCCAGAAGAATGTTCCAGGAAGTCAAGGGTCTGATTATCAAACTCTTTCTTAAGCCCTCATAAATATTTAAGGTGATGTATTATAGATCTTTCAGCGAGACAAAATCTTGAAGGTGCATATCACAGACATTCTCTGTTAAACAATAGAATATCTTAAATCTATAACAGCCTGTTAGGAAGCCCCAGCTAAAGAAGAGTGTATCAGTCTGCTTTGTGTCACTTTAAAATACCCAGCAAGAACAGCTTTGAGGAGAGAAAGTTTGTTTTGGCCCATGATTTTAGAGGTTCAGTTATTGGTGAACTGACTCCATTGTTCTGGGCCCAAGTAAATCAAGACAGGAGGGCATGGAAGAGAAGCCTTGCTCCATTAACAATGGACAGGAAGCAAAGAGAGAAAGAGAAAGGGGCCAAAGGGATGATGAATCCTTCCACATAGTTGTCACCCAGTTAGTCCATTCAAACTAAGGTGGGCAAATTAGGTTATAGCTCTCACAATACATTGGATTTTGCCTTCCTGCATTAACACAGAAGTTTTGGGGGACACCTCATATCCAAATTATAACAAAAGCTTCTCTCAAAGAATTTATAAGCATGCAATCATCTATTGTGGTAAGCAACCAATAAACTTAACAGGAAGTCCATGTAGTTTTTAAAGGAATTATAATGGCAGAAGTATAGCCAGGTTAAGCTAAATGGGTTGGAGAGAAGGTAAAATGAAAGACACTTAGATCCTTCAGTCTCTGTGGGTAGGGAGCATCTGAGAAAACGATTCAGCTGTAAGCAGAAAAGTAAGGATTATTGGTTCTGATTTATAAATAATTTTTCCTTTTCCTTTTCCATTTCCAGAAATGGAAAAATTATTTATAAATCAGAATCAATAATCAATATTTCAAAGGATAGAGTAAAGAAACAGAGAACCACTTTCTGGAAGTAACAAAGGCCCCTAATCAAGGAGTTCATGACATGAGCCCAGCTGAATATTAGAATTACAATATACAGTTATCACTATGTGCTTCCTAATTCCTTTCTCCCTCATGGGTGAGAATATTTATTTCAGCCATCCTCACTGGTTTACCTTGTACATTGAGCATGAGAGTCATATAATTTAACTCTTCATATTAGTATCCAAGAATCTGTATTCAAAGATCTTCATCTGTCTCTCAATCTGATTTAGATGGCATGATCTAGGACTATGAGCCAAAATCATAATTGAATAAGACTGTGGTATTCTTGAAGAAGGGAGGTGATATCCAAACCTGTTACTTTGATATGTGAAAGCTTTGCTTTTTCAAATAGAATTATTTTTAGCTCTAATAATCAGTTTGAGTAAATATTCCCTTTTTGTTTGATAAGGGTATGACCAGAAGCAACACTTATAGAAGAAGATTCTATCTTCCAAAAGTAGCAATGACATCATCAATGCATTATTTCTTCTAGAATGTGACCTTGTCACTCTTCCATCAACATTCAGAACCTTATTCCTTTTCTCTCCTTGAACCTTAACTGCCTTAGCTTATAATTAATAAATTTTGATTATTAATTATATCAATACTAGAAAACAATATTTATTATTTGAGACAACTGACTTAGTCAATTTGTTTGTCCATTCTGTGCCCCATTATTATCACGTGAAATCTGGGGGTATGAATTCTTAATATCTACCCTTTTCACCTTTGAAACCATATATGAAAGAAAGGATTGAAAGGTATGAAATGAAACCAAAAAGTGCATATTGTATCAATAAAACTAAAAATCATTATATAAATGATATTATATAAATCAATGGTTATGAATATTAAATCAAGGTATATTAATAAACAACATGTGATTTCTGAAGTACATCCTAAATGCACATGCATTGTCCACTAGGTTCTATTGCAGTCCTTAACTGGGGAAAGCCAGCCACCACGTACGAGACTCAACACCCCAATACCACCATGCCAAAGAAGCTGCACGTAGATAGGAAGATAGTTTCAGATGAATTCAATCTTCTAATAATCTTCACCAAGGTACCAGGAATGGGAGTGAAACCCTCTTGAGCCCTGTTGAATATAGCTAAGTGACCTCAATTGATGCCACAAGAAGCCAAAGTCACCTAACCTCAAGGTTGTAGAATCAGTGAGATAAAATATAATTAATAAAATATAATTAATATAATATAATTATTGCTGCTTTAAGGCATTGAGTCCAGTTTCTGATGCATTTACCCTGGTTCTCATGTTTAGAGCATAGCTGGTTTATTCCTTTCTCTATTCCCACTGTATCTAAAATAATGCCTCCCATACAAGGTAGATATGTTTACACTTTACAAAGTATTGTTACACACATCTCTCAGTGCCACCAACACTTTGTGAGTTAGTAGAAAAGGAATTATTCTCAGGTTTGCTGGTTAAGAAACTATGATTGAGAGAGGTCAAGTGTCTTCCTGTGTCTCTATTAAATAATCCAAAGAGGTTGTAAACTCAGGACTTTCTAAATTCAAGTACACTTGACATTCCTCATTAAATGCTCCCTCTGCACACTGCAGCATCTGTATAAAGTTTTGCTTACTTAATGGGGGAAGAAAGAAAGAAAAAGTTAGGCAGGAAAGGAAAGAAAAATATTCCTAAGGTTTTAATTTAATTTACGGTGATAGAATCTTATCTGAATTCTGGGGCTGCTGAGGAGGCCAGAACCTAGTCACATTCCTGAGGTCAGCATTTTGCCATTTCTCCTTCTCTTTACATTTTATTTGCTGTGTGGGGAATCATGCCACAGCAATGGTCCACCCTGGAAAGCTCACAGGCCTCAGGCCTCCTCCTGCTTGTCCCTTCCTCCTAGCCCCTCACTTTAGAGGTCTCCCAACTGCATAGAAAGCAATTGACTCTCATTCCCCCCAGCACCAGAGTCAAATAATTATTCTTGCCCAGAATACAGCTATAAGAGAACTAAAACTTTCCCTAAATGTAATTTGTACATAGAACCTTGGAGTAACATTAGGAATCAAGAGATATTTTGAAAATATTTTTATGTTATGGGGGATAGTAGAATCTTTGAGACCAGACGCACTAGCTATGGAGACCGTATAAGGAGGTGATAGATAGATTTTCCTGTTTCTAATTTTCCCTTTCATATTTAATTATAATGTAAATAGTATTTGTTTTCAATACCAGTGAGTCTTTAGATTATATGCATAACTTGGATCTGAGCATAATCAAATAAGTATCTTTCTTTCTACCACAATAAAAAACAGAAATTCATTAATACATAATACATCACATTGTATAATGTGAAAAAGGCTTTACCTGTGATGAGCTTTAAGAACAGTTTAGGGAAATAGGAGAGAGGTGCATGCACCCCCATGATTGTGTATCTCTCAAGGTCAGCAGCTGTGTGGCAACCAAAGACCCTGGTCTCACAGCACACACTCTTGAGGTAATGACATTTTCAACTGAATTGAAAGGCATGAGATTGAAGGGAATGAAACAGAATGTTCACAAAACTCTTTACTGATAAAAAGGCTATATAGTAATGTAACATGCTACAGTTGAAAAACTTTAAAATCAATAGTGAGCTTGCCTGAGAAATATCACAAGGCGGTAGTCAATTTGTTAGTCCATTCTGTGTCCCATTATTATCATGTGAAATCTGGGAGTATGAATTCTTAATAGCTACTCTTTTCACCTTTGAAACTATATATAAAAAAAGGATTAAAAGATAAAATGAAGCCAAAAAGTGCATATTGTATCAATAATACTAAACAATCATTATCTTTGGCAGAATGAGTTCAGACAGACTTAAATTTGAATCCTAGCTCAATCACATGTTAATGATGACCTTAAGTAAGCCACTTTTCCCTTTTTAGCCTCAATTTATTTCCTTAAAACAGAAAATACAATAACATTGATTGCGAATCCTTGTGAGTTTTAAAATTCACCAATGTTCTGATTACTTCCAAATTTATATTCCCAAATCAGAATTCTTCCCTGGGCTCCTGACTCAAATGTTCAGGTTACAGCTTGACATCTCCATTTGATACCTAACAGACAACACAAAGAATAATTCCCAAATTCCTTAAACACAACCAACATTCTAAATTGTTACTTTCCAAATCTTCTTCAATTCAGTTAAAATCACCATCATCTTCCAAGTTGCTTAAGCCAGAAACTTTAGAGTTCAACCTTGATTTCACTTCCATCTCACAGCCATGTGCTAGCCATGTTTGTTCTGCTTCTGAAATATATCCCGAAACTACACTATCTCTATTGCTGCCTCTCTAATCTCAGTCACCATTATCACTTGGAACACTGAAGCTACTTTGTAACTGGTATCCTATTTCTTCACTGACATCATATGGTTACAGGCAGTTATGGTTCATCAAATATCAATATCTTCCCTTAGATTTCCTCACCTCATTTCACTAAAGATGAGAGGCACATGCCTGAATTCTAACAAATGATAAGCTAGCAAAAAGGATTATAAATATTGGCCCAGCACATATAAGGGCCTGTGTGCTTATTCTTTTGTCTCTTTAGTGGCAACCCACATGGTGGTAAGGTAGAATCACAGGATAGATGTTTCCTGGATCTCTGAGTCACTGCATGGAGAAGAAATTTCCTCAAGAAATGTCTAACCATATCAGGCTTTGTGTGAACAAGAAACAAACACTTATTGTGTTAACACTGAAAACGATAGTATTGCCTATCTTGACCATAATTCAGCCTCTATACAGCAGAGTAATATTTCAGAAGCATTAAATCAGTTCATTTCACTCCATCATGGTTTAGTGTCCCCCAAAAGCTCATGTGTGGCATAATGCAAGAAAGTCTGGAGGCAAAACAATTAGGTTATAAGAACTTCAACCTAATCAATGTAGTAATCCCTGGACATGGATTAACTGAGGGTAACTGCAGACAGGTAGTTTGTGGATGACAGAGTTGGGCCACTGGGGGCATGCCTTTGGGGTTTATATTGTGTTCCTAGTGAGTAGAGGTCTCTTTGCTTTCTGGTGTCACCTCCAGGGGTGCTTGGGTGCTTTCTCCTTTAGCAATCTTCTGCCATGTTGTACTGCCTCACCTCAGGCCAAGAGCAATGGAGCTGGATGTCTGTGGATTGAAGCCTCCAATTAAATTTTCCTCCTCTAAAATTGTTCTTATCAGGTCTTTTGATCAAGTGGTAAATAGGCTGACTAAAACACACTCCCTCGTTTAAATGTTCTCTTGGCACCCATTTAACATAAACCCAAACATTCTATAGATTTGATCTCAGTCTAACAACATTCTATCACTTCCTTCCAGTTATTGAAAATGGTCACACTGGCCCTCTGGCTGTTCCTCAAACATTCTAGAACTATACTCAGTCTTTGCACATGTTCTTCCTTTGGAAACATTTTTACCCTTGAAGTACTCTCTTGCAACAGAAGTCCTCATTTTCTCTGAAGGAATTCCTTGTTAATCCTGTCTAAATTGAGTCCCCTGTGAGGACTCCATTGATTGACCTGTTCCATTTTGATAGTTTATGTATGACCATAATCTATCTCCCTTCACTGGAATATAAACTATCTAAGGACAGACTATTTTTAAATACATTTTCAGCAGTATACTCAGTACTTATTAAGGTGCCTGGCATAGAGCAGGCAGTCACATCCAAAAGATGAAGATATGCATACCTATCTCTATCAAATAACTGAATTCCTATAGATGACTGAAGTATAGATCTGAAAGAATCCTAATATAAGATCATGTGGAGCTTTCCCTCAACCAAAATTCAGAGAATAACTGTTCTCAGAAGCATGAGATTCTTCTGACCTGTGACTAGGCAAGAATTTGGGCATGGTATCATCAACTGTGATTGGTTGAAAAAGTATGATAAATTCCATTTGCAAGAACAGAGCTTCTTCCCTGGACTTTTAAAAAGAATGTTTTACAATATAAAGCATGCAGATATAATGAAAAGAAAGAAAACCAGAAAAATACTTCCCAAAAGAGAATACTCCATTATCTATCAAGCAGAAACACACCCAATCTAATAAAATAAAAAGGCATGTTGTAAGCTTAAAAAATATTATTACAGTGAAATGCCTAGTGATGACATAGTGACATGAGCACAATTATATTATAAGGTAAACTGGTACTCTGTGGAAAGTGACTTAGCAGCATGCATCAAGACCATAACAGATATATCTATTTTTTTCTTTTTCTTTTTAATTGGTATCAGGGATTATAATGCAGAGGGTACTTAGGTGTTTAACCACTGAAACATATCCCCAGCCTTAAATAAATAAATACATATATATATATATATATATATATATATATATATATATATATACACACACACACACACACACACACACACACATATATATATATATATATATATTTCATACTTATGCCATATATGTATGTATGTATGTATATGTGGGGGGGGGGTGTGAATGGCCCTTAGAGACAGGGTCTTACTAAGTTGCTTAGAGCCTTGCTAAGTTGCTACAAATCTCTTCACCAGTAATTTCAATTATAAGGAAATTTCCCAGTGAATGACTTCTATATATTAATAATATGCCAAAGACATACATAAAGATCATAATCAGAGAACTAGACATAACAGCTAAAATACACAGAAAGGGAGCTCCTTAAAATCAAATTATATGAGAACTGTTAAGTTGCTATGGTCTATCCCCTGAAAATAACACTAGGGAGCACTAAAAATGACTATTTGAACTAATAATAAGTAGGGCTGGGGCTGGAGCTCAGCGGTAGAGGGCTCATCTAGCACGTGCAAGGCCCTGGGTTCAATCCTCAGCACCATATTAAAAATAAATAAATAAATAAATAAAATAAAGGTATTATGTACAACTAAAAAATAAATATTAAAAAAATAATAATAAGTAATGATTATTATCATTAATATTATCATTACAATGCTAATCAGTATTAACTTTAGAAAAATGTCATGACCCTGAATGTTGAGTAGTAATGATCAGAAGGGGAATCCTGTAACTGTTGAAGAAATGCTTACTTGAAATAGAAAGTGTGGTGTCTGTGGTAGAGTGAAGGCCCTGAGAGAAAAGGACATAAGATGAATGGAGATTCTGGGTGCTTACATTCTTGCAATCTGAAGAGAGAAAAGAGCCAACAGTTTGTAAGAATCAAACTAAATGGAGCAGAAAGTCTGGCTGAGTCTGAACTGCAAAGCACCACTTCTGGTTGCCCTGGTTACAGGCCCCATTCTCTTGGTAGTGATATTATAAAAGAGTCAAGTCACATGCAAATGAAGTAAGCAGATCTTAGGAGGGAGTCAGGTTGGCTCCAAGGAGCTCTTCCTGGGGCAGGTCTGGGGAAGAGTTTGAGAAGGGTTTGCACAGGAGTCACAAGAGAACATCATAATCAAAATAAGGAGGGACAGCTGCTGAAAGCAGGAGAACACCAGATCTGCTGTCACTCCCACTGGGACGGTTCCCATGGCATCAGTGAATCCACACAGTTTTTCACCTGTCCAGTCTGATATCTTTTGTTACATGGAAGAGGAACCCCCAGGACTGAAACATATGGAGCTCAATTTCCATAAAGGTGGGAAATCAAGATTACATGATCAGAAAAAAAGGTGTATATTTATTTATTTATTTATTTTTTAAAGAGAGAGAGAGAGATGGAGAGAGAGAGAGAGAGAGAGAAAATTTTTTTTTAATATTTATTTCTTTTAGTTACTGGCGGACACAACATCTTTGTATGTGGTGCTGAGGATCGAACCCGGGCCGCATGCATGCCAGGCGAGCGCGCTACTGCTTGAGCCACATCCCCAGCCTAAAGGTGTATATTTATACACACACACACTCACACACATATTTATTACAAGTATATAAGTATTTAATATTATAAATGTGCATATATATGTAGTATAGGCTATATGGGAATATATAACAGAAGGATAAATTCAAATTTTAATGATTTTGTTGCTGTTGTTTTTGCAGAGCTGGAGATGGAATTCAGTCTCACACATGCTAGGCAAATGCTCTACACTAACCTATATCCTATCCCTAATAATAATTTCTTAAAGTAATAAAATAATTACTTTTGTAATAATTCAATGCATTTTAAAACTTTCTATGAGTTTAACTTATTTTTATAATCATGAAAATTAAGTATGATTCTAAAGCCAAACTTTGATGTAAACCCAGGCTGTGGACTTGCTATTTCCACATCAACGGCCAGCTGAAGGTATCATCCCCGCACACACAGCACACCCACTAGTCAGCCACTGACTAGCCAGGACAGAGATACCTCCGTCTTCCCCAAAATGGCCTTTCTTCAATCCACATTCTTTCTTTTCTTTTCTTTTCTCTTTCTTTTTTTTTTTTTTACATACATGACAATAGTATCCACATTCTTCAATGAGCCTTGGAATAGACAAACTGTGGAAAGAGATGGTGTGCCTGCCCTTGAGAGTGTCTTTATGATTCTTTTCATTGGTTGAGCACCAAAGCACACACAACCCCAGTCCTCAGGCCTTTTATGTGTTAGAGTTGGTAAGAAACCAGAACCAGCACTGAGCCTCACACTCCAACTGGAGGAAGTACAGAAATCTCGACCTGTACTTGTAGGGTAAAGATTGAAATGTGACTGACCACCTCTGGGGCTTGGAAGGCCTTAGAGATAACCTCATGCCACTTTCAGGTCCTGAAAGGGTAATATACCCCTGTCAAGCCACACACCAATTTATGAATACTTAATATTAATCATATATGTATTAATGACATACAGATATATACCAACATATTATATAATACATAATTATATGTCTGTAATAGAAATTTTACAAGTAGAAATAAAGATGAAATAAAATATTGTTCAATGTGTTGCCAGACATGGTAATACTATCATTAGTGAATACCTGAAGACCCAATATATACTGAAGGCAAGGTCCATAATTAACCACTATAAATTTAAGTTGATAGTTTAAACAATTCTATAAGTAACTTGAACATTTTTAACCAACTTTCTGTAATATCAGAATATATTTTAATTGTCTTACCTTATAACATGAGGTAAACAACATAATATGAAGTTTACAAAGAGTTCAGACTAAGATCTGGAGAACTGTCCACAATTCCCAATAGGAAATGTCCATTTTTATATCGTCAGTTGGATTTATCTCACAAGCATTATCTGTCCTGTTAATATTAGGTTGCCACTTGTTGACAGACAACATTTAAGCTCTTTTCTCCCATTCCTATAAGGGGAGTTTTAGTTATACCTCAGTATTATATATATAATCCTTTACCAGTCAAATATGAATTATAATACATTATGACTTCTTTTTTCCCCTTAATTACTTTTATTATAACCCTTCTACATTATGACTTTTTGAAATCAAATAAAAACACTGCACAGAAGTCCCCACTCTTTCCTGAGGCACTCCACATTCAGTGCTTCCTGAAGTGTGACCTTCGGGGGCTGGTGCCACCCCTCAGTGAGGTTAACAGAGAAAGCAAGTGTTTATCAACATCCAGCACATTGTCAGATTACTCTGTGTAATCTCATTTAACTAAAAGAGGAGGGGTATTTTGTATATCTTTTATTTCAATTTAGGCTTTTAGAAAAATCAACTTATTTTACTTTATGAGAATATGGGTTGGTGGCAGATTGAAAATAAAAATAAGGTGGTCCTTCAGGACAAATGATTGAGAAACACTGGCATAGGTGACACCTGGGCACATGTGGAGATGGGGACACACAGACCAGACCAGGAGCCAGGCCTGAGTGACTCACTGTAAAGGTGCAAGTCACCTTTACATTTAGTTGGCCACTTACATAGACAGAGAACTGCAAAATTCACCAGTTCCTTATGTCCTTCTTCCACACACCAAAAACGGTGACACTGAAACAAAGGGTCTGGGTGACTATAACCCCAGTGTGGTTACACCTCGTTGCTCTAAACTTCAGCCAATGGCCTCTATGTCCTGCATCTACATTCTGAGAGGGGTAGGGCAGAAAGCCTCTCACCTTATCAGAACCTGGCTGTGTCAGGTCAGCACAGCCCCCCAGGGGTAAAGGGAATGGGAGATGGCCCCCCTTCCTCTTACACTCCACCAAGATGACAAGGTATTCCCACAGCATGTCCATCAGCCGCAGATCCACCTTGGCCTGCCTGGCCTATCTGAAAGCAGGCAGGGTGACCAGGGCTTTTGTAGAGCCATGCTCCAACAAACACAGTGTCAATCCATATAGTAAATGGTGTGAAGCTTAATTTCCTTCTCAAGTTTTTTTTGGGGGGAAGCCTATGAAGAAATGTTCTGATTAAAATAAATCCTTCAACACCCAGTGATATGACCACCTCATAAATGAGATCAGTGATCAGTGAAATCTTCACAGGAAGCCAGACTCCTCGTAATACCAGCCTAACCGACTACCCAGACACAACATCAGAAGTGCTGTCTTCCAAGTCCAGACAATTCCAAGTCACAGAGCTATTCCTTCTATTGAATCATCAATATATTCATTAATTAAGCAAGCATTTATTGAAGCCTACCACCTGGCAGAATCTGACAGGCACAGGTCACAAAGATGAATGGAAGGAATATAAGCCCTGTCCTAGAGAAATTTATGGTCTAGAAGGAGAAAGGTAAAATTAAAAAAAAAGTAATTAAAATCATGGGTCACATATGAGAAGAGAGTTTGTAGAATGCATTTCAGAGAAACAGAGAGAAGAGTGATCCTCTGAGCCTAGGAGATTAAGATAAAAAGAATGAGATGAATGATATTAAAGTTCAAGAGTGAATAGAATTTTCCAAAATAGAGAATGATTTAAAAGCCACTGCTGTTAAAGCAGAAATATATGCAAAGCAATGGAGGTGTAAGAGAGCATGCCATGCTCAGAAACCCCCCTTTGCTTCAGTCCCATCCAGTGGGCACAGAGAAAGACAAGAAGGTATAATGGACACAGGCTGAGCTTGGAAATCAAACATTGGTTCAAATTATAGCTCTTCCCCTTACAGACCGTGTGACCTTGAACAAATAACTTAGCTTCTTTGATTCTATTTCTTTGCCTACAAAATAATGAAATTATTACCTACATACCCTCCAGAGTTATTTACAGGAATAGAGTAGGCTGTATATAAAATGACTGGCATATTGGTGGTACCAAATTTATTTTTAGCATTGCTATGATTTTTCTTAAAGAAATTGGGATGCTTTTGAATCAGCCTTGTCTTTTTTGGCAATGACAGTCCTCCTGGTATTTGAAGCAGTCTAATCATGAGTCTAGGAGTTTTCAGTCTTTTCTTTCAGCTTCTTTTCCTACTATTCTTATGAAGCATGTTTTTTCAGTTGTTATTTTTCATACTTTGATAGAGGGGCAGCTAACAATAGAATCTGGACTCCAGACCTGACTGAACTTAGGCAGGTGTTGCAGATGTCTTTGTGAGGGTGATCTGGCTGTGACATCTGTCACTTCGATGATTGCCAGGGTTGATTCGGTTGATCTGATTGTCTAGAAGGAAGTGTCCCCTTCCTCCCTCCTCCTTCATGGCACCTTGTGCATCCCTCCCAAAGTTGCATGCTCAGCCATAGAGGACCCTCCTCTCCAATAGAGGAGGACCATTCTTAGGTCAAAGGTATACAAGTAGCTGCTCTTCCCTGCTAGAACCTCCAAATGAACTCTCAGATATCTATTGCAGCAAAATAAACCACCCCAAAAACCTAGTGACTTACAATATCTACAATTTACTATTTCTAATAGTTCAGTGAGTTAATGGACTTGATTTCAATGGGATATCAATAGGGTACTGAGATGACTTGACCTTTTGTGTCATTTAGTCTCTATCCAGGGCTCTTCAGAGTCTAGGAAGCAAGGTAGAAGCTGCCCAGTTGGCTGAGGTTGTTGAACTTCTGTGATGTCCCCTCTGCTATTTTATATTGACTAAAGCAAGTCAGAGTGAAGTAAGTGACTCTCTTCGGGAGGTGAAGAGCAGCAAATTCAGATTACCAAGGAGGATCCCTGCTGAAATGAGAAACTGTTGCTCTCAGAACCCTTCCCAAGGCACAAGAAAACAGTGAGAAGCTGCCACGCACTGGACACTTCTGGCCATAGTTCCAAACCTTCTCTCACTGTGCTGGTCTCTCTTCTACTTTGGCTATACTTACTCTCTCTCATCCCTGACCCATATAATACACACAGGATCCAGCCATTTGTCCATTCATCCTACAGGGAGGTATTTGCCCCTATTTTATTAATTCAGTCAACAAACACTTGCATAGGTGCTGCCAGGTGCTTCTCTGAGCACTGTAAAAATACTCACTTCTCCACTCCTCCTGAAAATCTAATGAGGTTGACTCCATTACCAACTCCATGAGCAATGGGGAGATAGGCGGGGAGTAGCTTTCAAGCTTAAGAGTAAATGATTACCAGCTAAACTATGAAACCAACCTAGATACCCTTCAATGGAAGAATGAATAAACAAACTACGGTATATATACACAGTGGAATATTACTCAGCCTTAAAGAACAATGAAATTATGGCATTTTCTGGTAAATAGGTGGAAGTGGACAATATTATGCTCAGCAAAATAAGTCAATCCCAAAGAACCAAAGGCTGAATATTTTCTCTGATATGCAAATGCTAATTCACAATAAGTGGGGAGGCATTGAGGTAATTTGGACTATTCAGAGGGGAGTAAAGGAAAGGGAGGGAGTATGGAGGTGGGAATGATAGTAGAATGAATAGGACATTATTACCCTATGTGCCTAGATGATTACATGACCTGTGTAACTCTACCTCACGTACAACCAGACGAAAGAGAAGTTACACTCCATTTATGTATGATATGTCAAAATTAATTCTATTGTCATGTATAACTAATTAGAACAAATAAAAACACATTTTAAAAAGGATTCATGATTGTCAATAAGCAGGGTACATTTTTATCCGATATGCTCATAGTCTACCAGCTACATTCATACAGCCCTTCCAAAGATGGAGTTGCAAGATGTGCCCTGAGCTAAGTGCAGGACTTGAGGCATGAGACTCAGACCAGATTTAATAGAGCGGAAACACCAAGAATGAAGGTCCAGTCCTCTGGCAGCCTCAATGACTCTAGCTCCCCTTTGAGGTTCTGCCACCTCCCTCCAGAGGAAGAACCAATACCTCGCTTAGGAACACCTGATGATAAGAAAGAAAGAAGGAAAACCTGCCCTATGGCCCAGACAGAGAAATTCCTTACACAGCTGTGAGAAAGCCAGTTGGCCCTACTGCTACCATAGTGAGAAGAGTCTCCAAGACACTGAGAGGGGCTGGAGCTCTATCTGCTCATAGGTGGGATGAAGGGAGAAAATTCTCCCATCCCCACTATGGAGATTGTTATGCATAGGAAAATGAACACAATGGTTTCTGATCAGGGGAGGAAATAAAACAGCTATCACTGGGTGGTCTTACTAATGTGCAAAGCATACTCAGATAATGGTTGGTTGACTTTGTTGTTGACAGACATAGGAGAAGCTCAATTTGAACAGTGTCAAATAATGAGACAGAGCCTACGGGGAACACAGAAGAGTGGGTATAGAATTTAAGTTTGATCGCATCCTTTTTATGTGGTTCAATTTGAATCAGGTTCAAATTCTAGCTGTACTCTAAATATATTGAGTGAATCTAAATACATTGAGTGAATCTGAGCAAATTGTTATAATTGTTGAGCCTCAGTTTTCCTACTTGCAAGGTGGGGATAATCATCCCTACCTGCTATAAGATTACACAATACACTTGTAAAAATATGTCTTACATATTCTGGTAATACAGTAAAAAACCACAGCATGCTCCTACATAAAGTACTATTCTAACAAGGAGGATAAACTCCAACCAGAACAGGAAGGCTGAGCAGACAGTGTCCAGTTCTCCCATATCACAGCATTCCCTGTATAGCCTTACCCAGGCCAATCCTCCTTGGGGACTGAGGAAATTCTTACAGATGCATTGACTGAAGGAAGAGACAGTGGTGATGAGCTACTACTTCAACACTCACACTCCTTCCTTGATTTAATTTCTGCATCTGCCATTGCCTAGCTGTATCATTTTGGGCAAGTTCCAAGGCCTCTTTTTACCTCATATTTTTCATCTGTAAAGTGAAGGTAATAACTGTTTCAATTATCTTCTGCAACATTATCAAATAATTGCAAAACTTAGTGGCTTAACACAACAATCATTTTTAATTTTATTTATTTGCTCATCCTTTTGCAATTTAGACAGAGTCAGGCAACAGCTCATCTGCTCCATGTAGAGTCAGCCAAGGAAGACTGCTGGGGCTAGACAGTCTCCTCCCAAGATGGTTTCATTCACATGTCTGGTAAGTTGGTAGACTATCAACAAGGATCCTAGCTGGTTCTGTTAGCTAGGGTCTTAGTTTCCCTCTGCACAGGCTCCCCTTCTTGGTGAGCATGATGGTCTCAGATACTGACTTTTTGCATGACAGCTAGCTTTATCCAGAGGACAAATGAAGGCTTCCTGAGAGCTTAAGTCTGAGGCCCAGCACTGCCACAGAATTAGTTCTGCCACATTCTATTGATTAAAGCAGGCCACAAGCCAGCCCACATTCCAAGGGTACTGCACAAGGGTATGAATGCCAAGAGGCATGATCCAATGGATACCGTCAGAATAACAGCTCTTCACGGTCCCATTTTTCTCACAGGGCCATTAACAGGATTAAATGTACCCGTATTGTGTGTGTAGCACTTGTTAAGTTGTAAGTTACCTACTAGGGTTGTGTGACAGTCCAGTGCAATGGTCAAGGCCAGTGAAGCCTATGCCAGGCAAACTGATTCATTCTCACTTCTTACTAGGAGACAAGCTACTTAACCCTGGTGTGCCTCAAATCCCTCATCTATAAAACAGAGATTATAGTGTTGGCCTTGTGGAATTGTTGTGAAGATTAAGAAAGTTGATAATTGTGCCCAAAAAATGCTGAAAATTTTGTAGCACATAGTAAACATGATGGAAGTGCTCACCATGACTGTAATCCTAATCAGATCTGACTCCCATCTATGAGTCTTGGCCCTGGATCAAGTATAAGCATTTCACAGGAAACAAAGTGATGTCTACAGAGGTGTTGTCTTCCTCCTTGTTCCTAAATGTCCATCAAGGTGACTGAGTGCCTTTCCCTTCTACTGGTGCCCTTGTGCTCCCTGCAAGACAGCTCAGACTGAAGGGTCCCAGACACTTTCTGCTGGCTCCTGGGTCAGCCCTTGGCCTGGTGTACCCTTTCAGTTCCAGGGCCTGGACAAGCAGATAAATGCATCCATTCTTGAGAAAAGACCTGCAGTCCCCCCCAATCAGGTCCCTACCACTCCATGTTACTGGAAAGGATCACACGTGTTATGTTCCTTTTTCTTCCTGAACAACAAACTCCTTCTTGAAATATTTCCTTGACTAATCACTACTTAGAAATGACCCTCTCCAACCAGAGAGAACTGTCCTGTCCTCCTGCGTGGTAAAAGACAATTTGCACAGTGATAGAAAAATAACATTTTTATCCAATCCAAAATTAGGTCTTGGAGAAACAAATTAAATGAAGGCAAAAGTATGTTTCTTTAAAGCATGCATACTGATCTGCATAATGATGTACATTTAATGATTTTAATTTCCAAGGGAAACGATTTTTTAAAATGAGTTTGGAAAATGTATTTTTTCCCTTTAATTCTATGTCTATAAAGTTAAGTCCCCAGGCCTGGTGTTGCATTGCTCCAGCCTCCAATCCTAGCTAATTAGTGATGACATTTTAAACCTAATATTGCAAGAGTGTCTTCCGCCTCTGAGGGCACCCTGCCATGCCAGGTAAAGGATTAATGTGACCAAGAAACAGTCTGGAAAGCATGTGCTAGTCCCACACCACCACCACATTCTCATAAATGGACAGTCCATAAGTGGACAGGCTTCCTTACTAAATCCCTTGATAGGAACAATTATTAATATGAATATATAAAACAGCATTGTGACATCCATCTTGGTTAGTGGTGCTCTATGTTATCTCCTTGGGAGATGGTGTTACAACCTAAAGCTTGGAGTCAGACAACCCTGTCTGACTTTAGTTCAGCCATAAATGAGATATATGAAAAGTGTTGACCTTCAATTGTTTTTTGACCTATGCAGCTGGCAATTTTATCTGGCTCTGTTTAATTAAATATCTGACATACGGCAAGTGCTCAATGGACTTTAAGTGTTATTATTATTATTAACAGCATGATTTGGGCAACTCAACTGTAAATGAAGACACCACCAGGTTATTGAGAAAATTAGGTAAAACTGGGTGAGACAACATGTTTAGCAATTTGGGCCCACAAGTCACTTTCAAAGCAATTTAGTTCCATCCCTTTGCTCATTTTTGGTTTGTCCCATTCACTTGCTGCTCAATAAACTAGAGCAAGCAACTCAATAAAACATGGGGAGTCCTGCACCCCATAAAAATATCTTTAATCACCGGCACAGTGGTGTTCACCTATAATCCCAGTGGCTCAGGAGGCTAAGGCAGAATGATCACAAGTTCAAAGCTAGCCTTGGCACCTGAGGGAGGCCCTAAAGCAACATAGCAAAACACTGCTCTAAATAAAATATTTAAAAAGGCTGAAGTTGTCACTCAGCAGCTAAGCGCCCCTAGGTTCAATCTCTGGTACAAAAAAAAAAAAAGTATCTTTAATCATGCCCATATCTTGGAAAAAGCATTTGAGGCTGGTCATGCTCATTATATTAGCTAGTGAAACAGAGGTCAATAATAAGTGTGCCTGTGTGACACATTCTATGGTTTCTCAAGCATGACCTCCCCGTTCTTCCTGTTTATCATACCTGAGAGTTCCATGAGGTAGGAGCTAAGTCTGTATTTCCTATGCAGTAGCCATTGTGCTTAGCTGTAGTGACGTGAGGGAGATGGGTTCTCATAACATATACCTTCCTGGGAAATCTACATCTCATGGGTACTAAGCCCCAGCAGGACCATCAAACTCCACCTGAAGCAGCAAGGTTCTCCGCTGAAAGTATAGGTAGAAAGCATTTCTCCATCATGGGCAGATTTGCCCACTAAGCACCCTTACCCATGAGATGTGGCTTTTAGTATCATGAAATTGATAATCTAAGAGTACTTCTAACTTGAAGTGAAAAGCATCAGGTTGTGGATCCTTGATGAATTCTTAGAAAGTTCTTCAAAAGATAAAGACTGAGCTCAGCTGTACAAATAAAAAATAACTTCATAGGTATCCAGGAAGAATGGAGCACCTGCCATCCACAAGGTGCCTGCCACACACTATTTCAGTTTGTTCTGTCAAAGACGCTTGCAGTCAGTATTACAATCCTCATTGAGTCCCAGAGAAACTAACCAGTTAGCTCTTGGTCACATATCAAGTGGAAGATCCATGTGTCAAACACTAATGGTTTTATCTCCAGATAACCAAAAAAAATAGCAGCTTTGAAGACAGCTTGTTTGGGCTTCAGCAGAGTCAGGGCTGTGTAGAGAGGATGAATTGGCTCCTGTGATTTCTGGTTTTTGATCATCCATTCAAACAAATATTTAGAGAGCGCTATCCTGTGTCAGGGGCTAGGAAGCTGATACTGAGCCAAGGACAAGGTTGCTACTCTCCTGGTACCCACCATGAGCAGCCATAAAAGGCACACAAATGAGCAATTATTCCGCTGTGGTATGCAAGTAAGTACATGGCAGCCAACCCAATGCAGGGTTGTCAGAGGAGATCCCCTAAAGAAACAGCAATGACAATGAACTCTAAAGGGTATAAGCCAGGGAGAGGGGACAGGAGACAGATAAACTTACCATGGGTCCCCAATAGGTTAGCATTCAATAGAAAAAGCTCTGAAAATGTTGGGATCCACACTGCCAAGGTCCATCTGTCCATCAGACAGTCCCTGTGCCATTCACCTATGCTATCCCAAACATGCATACTCTTTCAAGTCCCATTGAACAGCTCATTTGAATATTTCCAGCTGAATTCTGTAATTCAGAAGAGGTAAGGATAACTCAAGAACAGAGAACAAAAGAAATGCTTAAGACAGGGAAACATTTTTATCAGCCTACTCAAAATGTAGTTTTTGCTCCTCTCCAGTATGTTGAAAACATTGAAAAGCCTTTCCAAATATCTCAAACATCTACTAAGTGAGCCAAGTGCCCCCTCTCATTCACTCCACCCATAATCTCCATATCCATCAAGCCTCAATATTAAGTGACGCTCAATTACAACATGTATAATTTTGTACCACAATTCACAGTCAAGGGACCATGCTGGGGCAGTCTGGCCCCTACTGTCCCTTGGGTGTGCACAGCAATGCCTGTGAAATGCATGTGCATGATAATTTAATTTGGTATAATTACTTTTCCAAATGATCACTGACACTCCATTGTTCTGAAAGGATTAATCCTCAGAGCCTTCCAAAAGTAGTCTGGTTCCTGGATCTAAATGAGATTTCAAAGAATGTAATTTATAATAACTATGATCCCTAATGCACATTTTAATATATCCTTTCTTGGTAAAAATTTGCTGGTAAAAATCCAGCCGAATTAGAATTCTCCCAGGGTGATGAGCTACCTGTCCACAGATGCCAGTCAGGCTGTCACAGACATGCCACTGTGGAACTTGAACATGTAAGAGTCACTTCCTGATTGGCCGCAGTGCAGGGACTCTGCCTCAAATTGGCTTCCTGCTTCCTTGCTAAACCCTGGACTGTACCACAAGCCATGGAGAGAGGGAAGGGATTGCTCACTCTCTTTGTACTGACCAAAAAGATGGCTGGGGCTCCAATGGCCAGTGAGAAATCAGGACACAGGGAGTGCAGAGGCAAGAAGAGGAGAACCACCAGTCTTGAAGCTATGAAAATGTCTGACCGACCATCAGCTTGGAGGAGGAGAGGAAAAGTGAGTGCCTGAGGTGACCCAGGAGACTTGCCAGGTGCTTGATATACATTAGCTCTCTGACTGAGCACAATCATCCTAGGAGACAGATATTTCTACCCACCTCTACACAGGAGGCCCCTTAGCAGCCTCAAGGTTAAAACCTAGCCCAAGGTCACATCTAGCATGTGACAAACAGGTCTAGGATTTCCAAGTATGTCTATGAGACTACAAATCCCAGGGTCTTTCTGGAAAATAAGACAGTGCAACAGAACGTAAGGCATCTGGGGAGAAGGGAGTTGGTGCCCAGCAAATAAGCAAAAACCTGCTGTGGACAAAAGAATTGTATCCTCTGTAAATTAAGACTTGACTTTTGCATGGACAGGCCAGGTGAGCTGGAGTCTTGGTCTCTGTTGCCAATAATCTGGAGCCAGCTGCTCACTATAAATCCACATGTCCTTTTCTCTGTGTTCCTATCTACTCCATTCCTGCCTTCTGCTCCTTGGAGGAAGGGACACTACAGTTGGGCCAACTGTCTAAGGATGCCCACTGAGATAACAGGTCTCATCCACATTTTCTCTTGTGAAGAGAAACCAGCACAATGATAAAGCTTCTTTGAGGCTGTGAGTATGTAGAACATAGAAGGCCCATCTGCCTCCTCCTCACCCAAGGCCCTGCAAACTGATGTCTGACACTTCATTTGCCACTACACCTGAAGAAGTACCTCTATCCCACTGCCCTTTGATTTTCTCAATGCAGAAAATATTTACCAAATGCTAAGCCAATTTCTCACCACAGTACCAATTTAACTGACTTAAGAAAACCCCA
This sequence comes from Marmota monax, assembly GCF_021218885.2. NCBI lineage: Eukaryota > Metazoa > Chordata > Mammalia > Rodentia > Sciuridae > Marmota > Marmota monax. The sequence continues at coordinate 4,970,313 of NW_026692881.1, forward strand.
CGGGACAAAACATCATTGTGAACATCACCAACCTGGGCCTCATTTATAAAACTCATTTTTACCTTATTCACTAGAAAAGGACAGCATAAATGGCATTCTCACAGTGACTTGGGTATTTCTGCTATTTTAAACAACATCCTCTGCATTAGTTAGAATCTTCAGTATTTAGACAGATTTGAATATGTATAGCATTTATTAACTGTAACATTAGCGCTGACATTTCAATTTAATCAGTGTTACTACAGACGAGAAAAGTAATTCTCTTGTACTCATACATAAACAGTATTATCTTTTCAATTCCAAAAGGTACCATTTCGTGATCTAAGATGCTCAGGGAATAATTCTGTCTCTGCAGGAGGTGGGGGGCAGATGAGGAAAATCAGGCAATGCCTCTGAGCCTGCATTTCAAGATTAATACAAGAATTACAGAGGAGGCCACAGAGAAGATTTCTGGAGACAGCTGGATGCCTCAACATTAGTCCTTAATAAAAGTTAAATAAATATGTTTTCTGCCATAGGAATCCAGTCCACACAGGAAAAGGACCATGAGCCTCAAAGATGATGAGTCTTTCCATGAAGGGTGACAGGAGGTAACCAAAATGTTCAATAAGTTCTTCTCAGGCCAAGAGGCATCTTTGTTTAATAATCAGAGGGATCCAATGTTATTTGATACCGAGGATTACTTGGAAAGTGATTGTTCTAAAAAACCACACAGAATCTCCCTGATGAGTGCTGTTCTTTTCAGTAGGGAAACATCTAGCAAATCAATACACCACAGGGCCTTGGAAACAAATCTGGAGCCTTTGCCTGGCTCCATATAGCAGTTTCTGGCAGCATTCACAAGTTCTCAATAAGACCCCACAGGGACAGGTAGAGCAAACCCCAGACAAAGGAGGCTTTCCGGGTCCCTTTAAAAGTCAGCCTTCGTGGTGTACCTGGGCTGCTGCAGGTAATTCCCTGCTTCCACAGGGACCCAGGAGATGAAGGTCAAACAGACACACAAACGTCCAACCTGAGCTCAGCGTTGCCTAGAACCCTTGAAAACACATGTGCACTCTCTCCTGACTTTGAGTGAGTAAATCTGTGGCCTCAGGTTCATCCTCCTTGATGCTAAGTACTCGTGCTCCACTCTCAAAAAAAAAAAAAAAAAAAGAAAAAAGAAAGAAACAAGAAAAAAAAAGCAAATGTTTCTGCAACTATAGATGTTTCTTGCTCTACTTGTGGTGTACACTCCTGGTTAATGCTACACATCAGGCATGGAATGTACCCAAGCACAATTCAAGGGAAACAAAAGAGGAACACTAAAAACAAAAATCAGGGTCACAAAATCTTAAAATTCTGCTTTGGAAATGTAGAGGGTCATCTGACTACATAGGAAAAATCCAGCTGGGATTGTGTTTTTTGTTTTTTTTTTTTTTCTTTATTTGTCCCAAAGAGGACAAAGCTCCTGGTTAGAGAATCTCTTTGAGGATTCACAGTTGGATTTGTTTTTTTGTTGTTGCCACCCAGTGTCTCTTTATACATGATATTTATTTAGAATTTAGGATGTTCAAACCAAGCATTTGATGCATATCTCATTTAATCTTCAAAATGATCCACCAACTTTGGATTATTAGTATCTCGACTTTTAAACTGATGAAACTGAGGCTCAAAGAAGTCGTATAAACAGTCCATGGTTGCACAGAAAGCAAAGGGCTCAACCAGGGCCTCTGTATCTGCCTCCAAATCCCATGTGTTATGTCTCCTGAGAGGCCTGGGGAGTGAACTTGGCTACCCCTACGGAGCTCCACATGTTCAGGGAAATTCAACTAAAGGAGATGACTTAGGCTTCAGGGCACTTGTGATGCTCTAGCCTGCTAATTGCTAGGGAAGGCCCCTAGCAATGGATTCCTATATTTTTGATTTTATAAAACTTGAAAATATTAGATACTTAACTGAAGTCAATGAAGATATGTGTTCCAACCAACTCCCCCCATCCTACTTTTTTTTTGGGGGGGGGGGTACTAAGGATTGAACCCAAAGGTGCTTAACCACTGAGCCACATCCCCAGCCTTTTTAAATTTTTATTTGGAGAAAGGTTATTGCTAAGTTACTGAAGCTGGCCTTGAACCTGTCATCCTTTTTCCTCAGACTACTGAGCTGCTGGGATTATAGGCATGCACCACCACTTCCAATCAACTTCCCTTTAACCACACTTTTTCTCCTGTCTTCTGCTGCTGGAGTGGCTGACAGAAATTTTAGGAAGCTGCCAGGCACAGTGGAGCATGCCCGTAAGCCCAGCAACTCAGGAGGTTGAGGCAGCAGGACCACATGTTCAAAGCCAGCCTCAGCTACCTAGTGGAGCCCTAAGAAAGAGAGACCCTGTCTCAAAATAAAAAATAAAATGGCCTGGGAATGTAGCTCAGTACTTGGGTTAAATCCCAAGTACCACACACAAAAAATTTTTTTAGGAACCTAAGTTTTAGATTTGTTTTTACTTTAGTGGGATATATTACCATAGTCTAATGTTAGTTCTGTGCAGTTAACTTTCTTTCTATAATTCTTGGAAACCCAAGAATTATTATTACCACTGTGTGCTGACTCACCTGGCCTCATCCTAGAGAGATACACAGGTGAGGTGGTATCATGGCAGTTCATGACCTGCAGACCCCCCACCAGATGTGGAGTAGAAACAAGGTTTGAAATAATCAAGCTAACTATGGGAAAGTCATTCGAATCTTTCCACTTACATACAAAAGAAACTCTGGAGAAGTGCAAATTAAACAATAATCTTAAATAAACAACACACCAACAATGATAAGCTAAATAAAACTTTTCTGAACCACTTTCAATAAAAACACTTTCAATCACCAAGGCAAGGGAAATATTTAATTATCTTTCTTCTCTCTCTCAAGAACAATTAAACTCAAAAGAATCATCATTAGAAAAGAGGATCAAAGAGTAGTCAAACAAAGTGTTATAAAACTGTGCACAAAGCAGTTTACATATGTATTGTTTGTGATTTTGTTGCATCTATTAGTTTTTTATGATTTGTATTATGACTTTTTTCTCTCTAAAAAATATGCATTTTCATATCTGATTTTATGTTCACAATATTATGTTCTTAAAACCTCTAAAATTGCATTTAGTTCATGTCTCACAAAACCTGGTTCCATCTTGGCCTGCAAAGTTTAGGACTTTCTCTCCCACATATTGATGTTATATCCAAGCTCCTCCTGTTCCCTGTAATCAAATCCACATATGGGATTGTCGAATCCCAACAAGACCTAGAATTTCTTTATAATAAGGATGGCAGAACCATGTACCAGAACTCAGTATGAGAAAAAGATGGACTTCACACATGCAGCTACTGTAAAGGTCATAGTAATATTTCTCTTTTTGCTTTGCATGGTAGGGAACATATAACCAAGTTTGTGAGCAATGTGCCAATTTTACAAACTCATGTAATTCATTCTTCTTTGAGTCCATCTTTTCCTACCCCATTAACTACCTCCATTCCAGTTTTATTAATTTCATTATCTAGGCTCCAATTCTACCACTTTTATTTTCTTATCCTTTTTGGTTTCATTAGCTGACTCAAACCCTTTAGTGAATCAGATTCATTAAAAATGTAGCTAAGTTAAAAAGCATATTTACAAATATGCTTATTTTTATAATGGGAAAATAAGCTTTATATAGAAACACATATAAATAGACAAACAGGACCCAGAAGTCCTGAATCATTATCATTTTTAACTTTGTGTTAACAGCTCCATTAGGAAGAGTTGTTGGGGGTGGGGACTAATGGAAAAAGGACAAAGTGGAATTCAGAGGAAATGAGTGAGCATTTCTTTACTTATCTTTCATATGTTTGAGAAGATGATAATTTCTCTGCGGCTTCATGCTTCCCTTTGCTAGATGTGGCCCCTATTTCACCTTGGTATCTCTGTAGGCTGGCATTACATACCTTCCTATCCCAAGGCAGAAGAACCATTTAGCAGAATTAGCAAAGTATGAGGCATCTGTGGAGAACTCTCTGCTTGCAAATGGCTGCGGCTGGTGCCCAGCTGCAGTGACTACAGAGGCACATCAGACACCTGGAACCTTGATGCTGTTAGTGAGAAAAGGAATCTGGCTGATAAAGAGAGGCAAACCATAAAGGCTTGGGAAGCAGGTGACAAGATTAGGAGATGCATAGTGACCTCACACACAACAGACCATGCTAACACCAGAGGCCTTGGCAAAAGTTTTATCACCTTTCTAGGAAATCCCAAGCTAAAACCCATTAAGATAGAACGGAAATTGAGAATGCTTTTTCCTTAACCAAATCCTATGAAAGTGTGGGAAATATGATGTATTCAATGAATGATGTTGGGATAACTAGGTGACTCTCTAGAGAAATATTAAGTGGCTCCACTCCTCACATGACACATACAATATATTCTGGGAATTCTGGGAAAATTCCTAGAAAAAATCAAGGATTTAAAGGTATCAGATTAAAAGTATTTAAAAAAAAAGAAAAGAAAATGTGAAAAAAAATTGAAATCTAGAATCCATAAAGAAAAAAAAAGGTAACTGAACTACATAACAACTTTGCTTGTGATAAAAAGGAGTGAATGAATGAATAAAAGCTAAAAGAGTAGTGATATTGTGAGGAAAATAGTGATAATGTACAACACAAAAGATAATCTCCTTGCTATATAAAACTTTTACAAATCAATAAGAACGAGAGGAGTCAACAATCCAACTTTTAACATGAAAAAATTATATGACTGGCGGTTAACAGAAAAAGAAAGGCAAATGGCTCTAAAATATTTGAAAAGATACACAGCTTCACCCAGGGTAAGAAAAATACAAATTTCAATTGTTCTGTGTTACCATTTTTCACCTATCAATTTGTCAAAAATCTCAAAGTTTGGTAAAGTACTATATTGGCAAGACTGTCTAGAAATTAGTACTTCCAAACATCATTAATAGGTACAGAAATTGCTTCAATCCCAAGAGAGGGCAACTTAGTAACATTTTGCGCTCTCTCTCTCTCTCTCTCTCTCTCTCTCTCTCTCTCTCACACACACACACACACACACACACAGACACTTTTAACCACACTTTTTAAAATTTTTAGGAATTTTTAAGAAAACATTTAAAAATGGTTTTATTAGTGCATTATAGTTATACATAATATTGGGGTTCACTTTGACCTAACTATACATGCATGGAATATAATTTGCTTCATTTTAATCCCCAGTACTTCTACTTTCCCTCCCCCACCTTCCCCTGTTCCCCTTCCTCTACTTTCTTGGTCTTCCATTTATTTATTTATTTTTAAAATTGGTGCTTTATAAGTATACATAAAGGTGAAATTCACCATGGTATATTCACATATGTACGCAGCATAATTTAGTCAGTTTCATTCTGCAGTTCCTCCCTTTTCCTATCCCTCCTCCCTTCCCCTCAATTTCCTCCTTCTACTTCAGTGATCTCCCTTCTATTGTCATGGGACTTTCCCTACCACACACCCAGGTTTTTTTCTTTACTTCATTGCAGCTTCCACATATGAGACAAAACATTCAATCTTTGACTTTCTGAGTCTGGCTTATTTCACTTAGCATGATGTTCTCTGGTTTCCATCCATTTACCAGCAAATGCCATAAATTCATTCTTTATTTTTGGCTAAGTAAATCTGCATTATGTGTATATACCACATTTTCTTTATCCGTTTTTCTCTAGACAGGCACCTGGGCTGGTTCCATAACTTGATTATTGTGAGTTGGGTTGCTGCAAACATTGATGCGTTTTTATCACTATAGTTATGCTGATTTTGGTTCTTTTGATAAACATCAAGGAGTGGGATAGCTGAGTCGTATGGTGGTTCCATTCCTAGTTTTCTGAGGACTCCTCATACTGCTTTAGAAGTTGACCTTATAGTTGATTAAAGTTGCATACACTTGTGGATTAATATCCATCGCCAGAGTGATTTATTCAATAATGTTTTCAAAAATGAACTATAAACAGCCTAAATGTCCAACAATTGGATACTGATAAAATAAGTCATATTCTATTCACTCAAAGGAAAATATTACACCTGTAAAGAACTAAACAAAAAACTTACAGTGATGTAAATGTAAACAAAATGAACAGGAAATTCTTTCTAAAATAAAAATAACTGCAAGAACACTTGTCAAAGAGAGAGGAGATATGAAATATATATTCCTATTTGTTTATGTGGCGTTTAAAGAATGAAAACATACTTTATATCCAGAGTTACAAAAAATTGTGCTATGAATGGATAATTATGAATGTAATGCACCCCACTATTGTCATGTATATAAGAAATAAATAAAAAAAGAAAAAATTTTAAAAAAAGAAGAATGATACATAGCTACTAACATTAGGCATCTTTTCAGGCAGGGGGAAGAGGGAAGTGCACAGGAGTTACTCTATTTGTGGGTGTAAAGAAAATTTTCGCTAATAATACTTTAAACATTTTGAACCATGCAAATGTATTATGTAATCAAATAATTTAAAAATTAAAACAATTTGAAACCAATATATTTTTTAAAATAATATTTGCCTGGTATCAGGGAAAAATATGATCAGAATAATTTTCTTTTGTCAGTATTCTTGCTGGTGAGGTGGTCCCAGCAAAGATTTAATTGGGGAGTTTCACCTCAAGAAGAAGGAAAGGCTCAGGTTGGTAGCTCAGTGGTACAGCACTTGCCTGGCATGTGTGAGGCACTGGGTTCAATTCTCAGCACCACATATAAATAAATAAATAAATAAAAATAAAGGTCCGTGGACAACTAAAAAAAATTAAAAAAAAAAAAAAGATGATGGCATCAAAGAAGGAAGACCACACAGGGAGAGAGAGATCAAAGTGCTTCCAAAATAAGGGAAAGGTCAAGCCTTTTATTGGGTTACTAGGGTGGCCTAGGGACTGGTTGATTATCTCATTTCTAGTTTTGTCAGGTGGCTCCAGACTTGTCCTTTTCACTTGAGGGGGCAACCTCCATTTGCTTGCAGGATCTTTATCAAACACACCTGTGATCCTGGAAGTGGGAGGGCAACAATTTGTCCCTAGGAGGGGCCTGTTCCTGTCTAAGGAGCAGACCGAGTTCCCGCCATGGGGTAATTGCTCCTACTTTAGAGGGGTGATCTCATCATGGGGTGATCTGCCTGCCAGGCTCCTCTGTTTCTGGAAGATGTCAGACAATGACTGGAGATTTCTAAGTCATTGCTCTAGGGTGTCTGGAACAGGACTTTGTGAAGGCTATCTGTTGAATGTCCCTTGAAAGTATCTTAGTTACTCTTGGTGTTCTCAGTCTTGAAGGGTCATGAGATAGGTTAGATAAATTTAGGGACAATAAACCTTGTATTACACTTCTTGCAACAGACATCCCTTAAGTGACTGACATGCTTTTAGGCAAGAAGGTCTGGGGAGTACCTCTGACTTCATCCCATGGTGGTCCCTGATTGCCTCAATTAGAAGCCATGCACTAAGAGACTTGAGTTTCTATTCTACCATTGACATTGACCATCTCTATGTTCCTAACAGCAACATCCCTTGGCCTTGCATTGTGGAGTTAAGTACTTTACTGTCTTGAGAGGAGTCTACAAGATTTAGCAAGCTCCTAATGCTATAGACTCTACATGTAATACAAAATAAAAATTGATCTTCAAAATAACTTTTATAAATGAAAAAATGAGGTTTAGATTAGTTACAGGAGTTCCTATATCAAGATACCAAAGGCTACTAAATAAATAAGATTTGCCCTCCCCTTCCTTTTTACTTATAATACAGAAACACATATTTATAAGACCATGCCAGGGTCCTGGCTGGGGCAGAGCTGACAGCCACCTGTGCAGAAAATGGCATGAGCTAGCATAGCCTATGCTGAGACACACAGCACTGTGTGGCCAAGGGGAGGCAGCTGGGGGTGACAGGACTTCCTGGTAGCTGGACCTCAAGAAGGGGGCCTTCTCCCAAGCTCAGTGACAAGAACCCCAAGCCCCACTCAATCTGGCACACCTTTATCCCCCCATGGCAAATTAGCACACAGAATCATTCCTCAGTATTCACTGGGAACTGGCTGCAGGGTGTTCAAGTCTCTCATAGAAAAAAGCCTAGTATTTGCATAAAACCTATACATATCCTTCAGTGTACCTTAAATATCCTTAGATCACTTATAATACCTAATACAATGTAAATGCTATGTAAATAGTTGTTAAACTGTATTGTTTAGGGAATAATGACAAGAAAAATAAATCTGTGCATGTTCAGAACAGATGCAAATTTAAAAAAAAAATAAATTTTCTATTAGTAGTTGGTGAAATCCATGGATGTGGAACACACAGATACTGAGTGAGGGCTGACTGTATTATAGACTAGTCCGATATCCTCTCCCAGGACACAGAAGTTGCCTAGAAGGTCAGAAATGGCAATCTGAACTGAGTAAGATGAACCATGTAAGGAGAAGCAGGGACAATGTTGGCATCCATGATTTGGCAAAGTCCCCGTATCTCTGCTGTGCTGTTGAACCCTGAGTCCACTTGTTCTCACGTGGCCTCCTCATTAGCCAAGAGTTACAGGGACAAGGATGAGAAAAGAAATGAGATTCCAGCTACCTTTATTGACACTAGATTGAGGTATTGTTATCTGGATAAAAACATGACAAATTTAACGGACTAAGTCAATAAAATTCACCATTTCTTACCATACCTGGAAGGATCCTATGCCTATCCTATGAACTCCCACCATCTCCACTACTCCAGTCCAACATATAATCATAGGTAGGCACTTTCTTGCCTGGCCTGTCAATCACGCCCTTTGTCCTGATAAGTGGGCCTCTAACCCAGGAAGATGCTGATGTGCTCAGAATCGGCCCCTGAACAGAGGTCCCCTCACTATCCCAAGACACTCTTTTCCCCACCAACCTGCAATCTTGCCAGTATTTCTTTGTACTCTCAACAAATCCACTTATGCCTGCCTGTGTCCCAATAACTCTGTCACAGTGGGTTCCAACTCTGCTGAACATTGGAATTCCCTAGAAATCCTTAAAATAAACTGATGCTGGCTGCCACAACCAGACTTATATTGTTGTTTTTTAATTTTAATTGATTTTTTAAAAAATAAATGACAGTGGAATGCATTACAATTCTTATTAGACATATATGGCAAAAATTTTCATATCTCTGGTTGTATATAAAGAATGTTCATACCTATTCATGTCTTCATATATGCACTTTGGATAATGATGTCCATCACATTCCACCATCTTTGCTAACCCCCTGCCCCCTCCCCTTCCTTCCCACCCCTCTGCCCTATCTAGAGTTCTTCTATTCCTCCCATGCTTCCCCTCCTTAAGTGGGATGGGGTGGGACTTGGCATTGGAAAGTTTCAGAGCTCCAAGGTGATTCTAATGTACAAAAAGGACTGGGGACCCATAACTTATTGCCTTCTCATTATCATTTCTTTGACATTCTCATATCATCTGTTTTCATGAAAATTATAATGTAAGGCAGATAAGATTCCTGTATAACAGGAAATACCCAATTTGATTTGCTATTATCCACCAAAGAGACTTTTCAACTCTTCACAGTTCAAAATAGGAGGACCAACAGTCCCACCTCCCAGGAAATCTCTTATTGCCAGACAAATCAGAAATATTGGTCAGGATGCCACATTAGTCAGCAATGATAGATAGAATGGAGATTACTAGATGCTTTTGCAGGTAAAATTTACCCCTAACAGATCACATGAATATATTGAGAAATGAGTGAATCCACACCCCTAAATGTATTTCTGCACATGTTTTTTCATCTTACGATATATTCGTTTCTCCAATCCTGGGCATCAGTGCCATTTTTTATTGTCCATGGGGTCTACAAGAAGATGCCATATCCCCTTGTGTAATTCAGGAAATGGGTACATAGGAGGTGGAAACAGGAAACAAAGGGACTAGGGTTGTCACAGAGGACGAAGGGGGTTCTGAGGAGCACATATAGGGAAGGAGCACCAACTCTGGTGGAAGGGATCCTGGAGATACCGGAGCAGCTGTGGGACCTCAGGCTCCTGTGAGGCAGCAGGAACACTCCAGTGGGGTCTTAGGGAATGAGCCATGGAGTAACAAGGTGATGAACAGGTGGCTCCCCAGTAAGAGTGATGATAGCAGATGACACCTGGCAATGCTTCTTTGAGGCTAGGTTGTCAAGACAATGTAGTTGTCACCCAAAGAAAAATAAATGCTGTGCAAGTTTTCTGTTTGTCACTGTAGGCTCTCAGGATTCTGTGATGGCAGTGGAGGGAAGATGCAGTTCTTGACCTCAGCAAGCTCATTTTCTACTGCATGTAGGGACCCATCAGAAATAATTCCAGGGCAAGGGGATAAGCATGCTGTGTGTGCTGTGCCAACGATTTGGATTTTAACGTATAGTCAACAGGAAATCAAGAATTCGCAGCAGGAAAAAGACCTCAGCAAAGTGTTTTAGCACTTCCTAGAGAGGAAGTCAATGAAAGGCCTTCAAAAATGTGGACAGACAGATATTAACTGGAAAGCAAATGTGACAAAGACAATATCTCTAGGAAATGGTCATATATATGAAGGGGGTGAAGGAGAAGAAAGCATCCAAGAAGTCTGAGGAATTGGCCATTTAAATACAGAAAAATTCGTGAAGTGATTTTCAACCTATTTTCTGTGAAGTAAAATACTTTCTTCCTTCTGTTTATGTGACCAAGTTACTGTTTGAGGAAAGTTGGGTGAAAAAGTTCCAATGCCTTTCAAAGATGGAACATGCAGCTCAGGAATCCTGGACCCATAAGCCCTGTCTTGTTTGCTTGTGTTTTTCACTCAGTGAAGGCCTCCAGGTACGTACAGAATACATCAAAAGGAAATGAGCCTCCATTGTTGTGCCCCTGTTTTTCTTTGTCAGAAAAACCTAAAACCTACCTCAGGACAGTGAGAGCTCTCTAACCCAAAGGGAGTCTTCTCAGATTTCCTGTTAGAGCAGTATCACTGCCATGTAGCTCAGTCACAGGTGTTTACTGATCTGCCTACCGTGTGCTCCCATTAGACATTTACTACCCCCAGATGTTTCAGGACAGAGACCAAGAGAATGATCAAACTCTTTTATAAATCTAAAAGGACAGGTTAAACTGCTCCTCTCTCTCTGCCCAAATCTAAGTTTTTCTGTTTTAATTAAAACATGTTGGCTACCAGAAAGATTGGACAGCATTTGACAGCATTATCCACTGGACAAGCTGAAATGTGACAACATTAATTATATCCTCTCAAGAGGTCCTAACTGCCCCTTCTAGGCAAGTTCTCCTACCAGTTTACCCCTGAGCAAACATTCAGTAATACCTCCTAATCTCACCTAACAGATTCCAGCATAGCAGCTGCCTAGACACATCTGGAAAGGAAAGAGAGGGGCTAGACACAGAACTGGTGGGTGGCTTTTACCAGGGACCCATGTTGAGCGAAAGGGTTCTTTGCATGAGGACTTGGTTGTTTTTGCACACTAGAGAGAGAAAAGCTGCATGCAGGGACTGGAAGGGGTGACAATAATGGTAGAGTGCAGCCTGTGCAGATTCTCCATTCCATTCAACTCAGGTCAGGTGCTCCTTTACTGCTCAGGTAGTTCCAGGTAAGACTGGAAGAACAAATGGAGCAAAGCTGCTCCACCTCATGTCATGCTCAGGGTTAGAAGGACATCTAGGGCCCCCTGCCTCTACCCAGAAGCCACCAATGCCACAGAGCAAATTTACTCCATAGGAAAGGAGGATCTCTGGGGGAGGAGTGGGTAGTGATTTTATTGGGGGGGGGGGGGGTGTCACAGTGGTATTATGAGATCAGATTAATTTTTAGCTATAAAGTGGTTTGAAGAAATCCTGCCTCACAGTAAGTTCTCAATAAGTTCTTGTTACTATTATGATTTCCACAGTGTGTGCACTGATTGGTTTATAGTAGGCCCAAGTGTGCTTGGAAACATAGTCCACAAGGGATCTGAGCAGCCACCTGGCCCAGGAGTACAAGGGAGTGAATGATTCTGTGTCACAGGTTGTTTCCTCCAATGCCTTTAGAGCTTCGGAGACCTCATCCTGGTTCCTCAACCAGAAAATCAGATGAGGAAGTAGGTGCTCATAGGAGAAAGAGCCCACATTTGAATCTTTACTCTCAGATTGAGCATGAAGTCAGTAGAAGCCAATTTCAAAAAATCAATATTGAATCAAGGATAATTTTTCCTCTGCTAAAAGAAACAAAAGCTAATTCTCCTGGACTCTCAAGTCATAATATCATTTGGAGAAGAACATTTCCCTTCAAATATTGGGACACCTCTAGATGTTTCCACTATGCCACACGAGCACTATTGATACTACCAGAAATTAATCTTTTGTCCTCTGAAATCAAAAAGGTGATTTTTATAGCATATCTCTGATGAATAAATAACCTTTACTTTTGTAAAATGCAACATTATTAACTACATAAGCTGTAACATAGTGGCAGTTGGTCAGTTGCAGATGCCTAGTTCAAATGACAAAATATATATATGGCCCTGGATAGTAGTTAACAGCTGGTTACTGAGCTACAAACTTTCCAACCAGAGAACTTGGCTCAGCCAATGTGAATTTATTACTTTAAATCTCTCGAGTAAAATTTGTATTCAGTGAATACCTACTACATGTCTGGCCTTGTGTTAGGCCTTTTATACAAAGGATCATATTTTAAGCCTGTGAAATAAATATCACTGTCTCCATTTTCTAGCAAAGAAACAGATTGATTGTACATAAAAAAAATCTAGTTCAAGGTCACAAGTCGATAACTGGTGGGGTCTGAATTTGAACCAAGAAATCTCTAGCTTGGAAGCAATGATCTTAATCAGTAGGCCCTGAAAATGTCTCAGAGAGCTTGACGGTTATTTAGGAGACCAGGAATCCTCAAGAGCTTAACACTGGTTTGACCTATTTTTGTTAGTCTTTTGTCTCAAAATTAATCTTCCTAAAGGCACAAATTAAAAGTTTAATTATAATAAATCCAAATTAATGTTCTCATAAGAATTTCATAACATTTCTAAGTTGAAAAGCCAGCCCAGGTCGGGGAGCAGCGAGAGTTAGCATAAAATGAAAATGACAGTAACAATACTAATTACAACACTTAACAATTAACCCTCAGACAAGAAATGTGTGTGTGTGTGAACATGCACACACGTACACACACACACACAGTAGTCTGAATCTTTCCTGTGCCAAGGAAAGCACCTGGGATGTTGATGATCGTGCCTTTTATTTTCATGTGACAAATGTTTACTGAGCATGCCAGGTCCTGTCCGAAACTTCAAGGGCCCAGCAATAAACCAAACAAGCAAAAATCATGACTTTCCTGTATGCTACTATCTAATGCACAGAAACTGACAAAAAGCAAAAAAAAAAGCTTGTTAGGGAAGGTGATGGTCCATTTTATGTGTCAACTTGACTAAGGCCATAGATGACCGGAAACTTGGTCAGACATTATTCTGGGTGTTTTTGTAAGTGTGCTGGGGGTAAGTTTACCATTTGAATTAGTAGATAGAGCAAAGCAGATCACCCTTCCAGTGTGGATGGGTGTCATCCAATCAGCTGAAGGCCTAAGTAGAGCCAAAAGTCTGACCTTACCCAAAGTAAAAGGAAATTCTTCATGCCTGACATCCTTCAAATTGGGACACTGGCTTTTTCCTACCTTCAGGTCCAAATCAAAACATTAGCTCTCCCTGATTCTTAAGCCTGCCAGTGTCCAGACAGGAATGTATACCATGGGCTCCCCTGGCTCTCAGGTCTCCATAATCAAACTTGAACTACACCATCACCATCGGCTCTCCTGGGCCTCCAGCTTCCTGACTCACACTGCAGATCTTGGAACTTGTCAGCCTCTACAATCATGTAAGCCACTTCTTATATCTCCCCTGCACCCATATAATGTTCTGATTCTCTGGAGAGCTCAGACCTTAGCAGACTAAGACCAAAGGTTACACAGAAAAAGCAATAAGGAGTGTTAGAGGACTGTAATTTTAAGTAGGAAAACAAAAAACTTCACTGAAGAGAAAATATTTGAGTAAAGGGTTTGGGTAAGTAAGCCAAATGAATAGTGGAGGGAAGAGCATTCCAGGCTGAGGGACTAGTAAGCACCAAGACCCTGAGGTAAGAACATGTCCAATAGTCATAAGGAGCAGCAAGGTGCCCAGGGTAGCCGCAGCAGAGTCAGGGAGGTCATGGGTGACCAGGTCACACTGGACATTCTAGAAAAGATTCACATATTAGTCTATTCTACTTTGTGCATAAGCCAGAGTATGTGTGTGTGTGGCTAATCTGTCTTCCAGGAGAGCTCCAGGACAATTCACAAAGTTAACTGCAAAGAGAGAACATATACTGACACTGAATCAAAAGAAAAAAGAAAATAAATAAGGTTGAAAATAAATTGGAGCCAGAATTTAAAAAAAAAAAAAAAGATACCCTTTCCCCATATTTCCAACAAGTAAGCCTCACTTTTGCTCCCCAAATCCTGGGATCAAACTAGACAGGAACCAGGAAATACTACTAGTCACCAGACATGTGCAAACAAAGCCACTCTGAGGAATTGATACTGTTTTTGGCATTGTAATCAGAAAAAGACTTCTCCTGGGGATCATAAACCAAGACTCTGGGACATAACCTTGTGTCCTTAGCAGCATCCCTGCAATGAATGCAGTCAGAAGCTTCACAGATCCTCTTTCTTAAGTAACAAAGTCCAAAGTGATCCATGCAGCTCTATTGAGGGTTCTGGGAGGGATGGGCATCTAGGGTGTCACCCCCATATATGCGTTCTGACTACAGCATGTATTTTATAATACAAAAAGACCTCTTGTCATTCATGGAGTCCTCACTGAATAGAGCTTCTTCCAGCCGAGTTGTGGAAGGGTAGCAGTGAGCTCAGGCCTGTGCTGGCACTAGTCAGCAAACCGCTCAAGTGTAGCTTTTATGATTGCCAGGCAAGTAACGACCTCTGAGACTTAGCAGGAATTACAGCCAGGGCACAGCTGACAAAGTTTTGTAGAAGCCAAAGGTCTTACTAGAAACACATCCCACCTTGTCATAAGGTGAGCTGAGTATTACAACTGGCAGGGACAGGGATCACGTTAGAAAACTGCTGCGAGTCTGCACAAGTGCTCAGACAAATGGGAACTCAGGGCCTGACCCAATGCTCCTTTTCATCTAGTATGGCCAGAATCATTTTACTCAGGGTGAAAAAAAATAATGTAAAGCCATTGTCACCAGACACTTGCTTGGCCAAAATTAAAACCTTGCAAAAGCACCCAGGTTAGAGCAGTCTTTGAGAACGTTTGGCCACACCCAAGATGCCATGGGTTATGTGGGTGGTTGGTTAGTTGAGGATCCAGCATAAGGGGAAACCAAAGACCTCGTGAGAAAAAATAATGTGTGTAATGCTCAATTTCCATATGTTTCCTATAACATACTATTCTCCACCAGGTCAAACTTTCAGAAAAATCTGCTACAGATGAAAAAAGAGCTAGGGAATTTCAAGCAAAGAAAATAACATAAATTTTAAGGAAAGTTGAACCATAGACCTTCTCTTGGAAGAATTATTTTAGAGGGTTGTCATACCAGAAATCTCCCAGTTCAAGATGTTGAAGGCATGTCAGATTTCAAGTAAACAATTTTTCAATCTCACCGCAATAGCAGAATACACACTCATCTATTTGTGTGTGTGTGTGTGCGCGCACATGCACGCGTGTGTCAAGCTCTATGAAAGCCAATCCACACACCTATAAACATGTATGCCTGCCCCAGATGTATCCAGAGACTAATAAACAGTGTGTATCCACAGAGACTAATAATAGTGGGTTGATCAGGGGCCACAGAGTACATAGGTCAAGGAAGTTTCTCCCAGCAAGCAGAACTTGGTCCAGTGGCAGAGCGGAAGTGCTATGAGGACGTCCTGGGAATCTAGTGTTGGGATGTATGATTGTGGGACATTTGCCTGTCTTCTTTCTCTCCAGTGGGAGTGTTCACTGCAGTTGTCCTATCCCACTTCTAGTTGTGGTCATGGGATACTTTTGGAGGGATGGCTAGAAACAACCAGAGTTACTGGTTTGCCTGCTGTAGTTAGCATAGATTGCAGTACCTTGAGGAGTCCCGGTAAGCTGATGGAGTCCAGCCTTTGGGCTTTCTCAGAGGCTGGGTGGGAGGCTGTGAGGTCTGCTCTAAGGATGAAGTATAAGCTCTATGTAAGAGAAGAAAGGCAGAATATTATTGGTGACAAGGAGAGCTAACTGTGGCCAGGTATTTAGCTGACTATCAAGTTATTTTTCTTTTCTGTCTGAACACATGCTTGAACTGCATTTCCAGGCTCACTTCTGCTTCCATGTGGCTGTGTGACCAAGTTCTGTTGAATGAGATGTGGACAAGTGACATGTCTAACCCTAACCACACAATTTACAGGAGATACCTGATGCCCACCTTGAATGCAGGCAGAATACTCTCACCCAGTTTTGCTTCAGAAGCAGTCCTTCAGTGTGCGGCCCAGCACAACCAGCGCACACTTGCACACACATGGTAAACAAATAAACATAAGCATCAAATGCACCCACATACACACTGACAACATATTGCACACAAACATATGAATCTCACATATACATGCACAGTCCCAGGCCCAGCTATTTCATGCTGCAATGAAATTATTTCCAGATATTCCCCAATTATCTTTCCCAAATTATGGAGGCATTGTGTCCTGATAAATGAATAGAAAACTGCCTAAGTCAATGGCCAGCCTAAATGACAAAGTATCTTTTTATTTCTTGTCTACATCTTTAACCAAATACTCATTAGGCATCTACTATGCTAAATACATTTGGCTTTCAAGAAACTTGGTGAAGAGGATGCTATCCCCATTCCTGAAAGGATTTACAACCAAACTAGTATCTGGAATTGGCTATCTCCTCCTCTCTTCTGGTTCTGGGGTCCAAGGTGAGCTCCTCCAGGGAGTTTCTGGGCTCTAGAGTGGATATGACAACCCTTCTCATTCCCAATGGCTCATGGCCCACCCACCTGCAGGCACAGTAGACTCCATGGGACAGTGGGGTGTCCTGGGAGGACAGCAAAGGGCTCTTGAGGAGCACTTTGGACCTGCTTGGGCTTGTGCTATGCCGCACTCTCCCCTATCCTGCTGCCTTACCCAGGGGTTTATTTCTATTGGCAATCTCAGTAGTGCACATCCACATTTAGATAAGTGGCACTAAAATAAAATGGACTATAATTATTATTATAGATTACAGTAATTACAGAGGGGGAAAGGGCCGATTAGATTAATACTCCCACCCCCCCCACCAGGACCCAGCTGATCTGGAGGAGATTTGTGCAAAAGGCAATGAACCTGCTGTGAGCGTTGGATGTCACTATGGCCTCCCAGGGCTCAGGCTGTAAAGAGCAGGGCAGCAGAGCAGGGGTGGTGGGAGGAAAAGTCTTTTAACCTGAAAGTAAACCAGCCATTAGGGAACAGAGCTTCCCACCCACCTGCCCAGGGTCATGCCTACATGAGGGGCTGGGCTGTGGCTGGGCTTGCTCTCATGGCATGGTGCACTCAAGGTCTGAGCCCCCTCAAAGGGAGGGGCTGTCCCCTCTGTCTCCATGCTCTGGGAAGCTATCTCCCATTGGCTTCTTGTGTGCCTGGTGCTGGAGAATTGCATCTACCAAGGACAGCAGTGACATTGGGCAAGTTGCCTCACTCTCTGCATTGGTAGGTGGATAGCCCATTCCCATTCATGTGATGATGTAGTGAGATCACAGACAGAGTGTTCAGGACAGGCTGTGCCTGATGAGAGAAAGTAGGGTAAACGTGCCCGCTCCTTCCTCTGAGGCTCGGGGTCCCAACTGGGTCTGCTGCTGCTGACATCCTCACTGCCCACATCTGAGTAATCTGTCCTCAGGTGGGAGATCATAGCCTGTAGCCTCTTTGACCATGGCATCTGCACTGTACCCTGAGTCTTCTGTTCACCTGGGCATTCATAGAGGGGGTCTACTGCAAAGACCCCTCCCTCCACTCCTCTCCATTGCTCTGTCCTGTGGACACCATCACCAGCCACTCCCCTCTCAAGTTTCTTCCGACACACAATGTTCCTGTTCCCTGGCTCACAGAATCTGCTTCAAAACCACCTCCAGGGTTTGGCCCTGGTTATTCTCTCTGCTCTTAACTGCTATTACTCCTGCAAAATGCTTACAGTCGCATCCCGAGTATCTGCTTACTCATCGGTCACCCTCCAGAGACAGTAAACTTCATGGAAAAAGAAGAAGTTATTTTGCCTTTTAGTTATCCCTTAGCTGAGTATCTAGCACACAGCAGACACCAATTAAGAATTGATGAATGAATGAAAAAAATCAGGAATTATTGACTAGTAAGCCTGCTAGCCTTTTATTTTCTTGATTTACTCTTCCTCTGAGGGGGAGATTTTCCTCATGGAATGTGGTCAGGGGCAGGAGGTGTGGTGAGTTTGGCCAGAGGCAGAAGCTTCTTGCAGCACTGGACTGAGAGGGAAAGGTAATGTGGAGCCCAGTGTGTCAGGAAGGAGGGAATAACAGTTGACAAAGTGTTTGCAGGGGACACTTAACTTAGAAATCACACACTTGAAAGCATAGGAATTTGGTCTGTGCTTTGGTTTCTGCCCTCTAGAGAGAGCCTCAAAGTACCTGTATGTCCTAGAGTGGGAGCATGGTGGTGCTGCCACATTTCCTCAACCATCAAGTCCCACCCACCCTGTTTCCCACCATCACCCATCTAAAGGCTAGCATGCCCACGACATCCAACTAACATTGCCCTGGGGCCATCTGCAAGACATAGAGCCTTAAAAAGATTAAAACATGTGGAAGAATCTTGAGACCCTGCTTCCAAAACTAAATGCTATGTTCACTTCTTGGAGAAAGCACCTAGCTCCTGGGGTCGAAGGCACTTCTCAGGGGATACCTGGTATCCTGTCCTTGGATCTCTATTCCAAGCCATATGCCCCCCAAATTCTGAAGGGCTCCCTCAAGCCTGACAGGCTTCTATTTTAGCTTCCTTCCTCCCTTTTTCTTCAGGGAGGGCCAATGTGATTGAAAACGATGAAAATCAGCCAAACTCCACCCAGCCTGATGAGCTCTCTCTGCTTTAAGCAGCAGAATCAGGACCCCCACAGAGCACCCTCTACTCACCCAGCCCCTCCTCCAGACTAGTCAAGGGTAGGGCTTTCAGAGAGAACCTGTATGCATCACTAGAACTCTCTAAGGCTTGTCATGCCTTGTCTCCTTTGCCCTGTCCTTTGCCTCAGCCTGGAATGTGGCTTCCCTGGCTTCTTATGTAGTTTTCTGCTTCTCAACCTTTCAATTTCCATTTATTTATTTCCTCTGCCGAGAAGAACTCTGCAGATCACTGTACACAACACCACCCTAGCACAGCGCCACCCCATCTCTATGAGAGCCCCTATTCCTGCTTAGCTTTTACCACCACCTTGAATGATTATGTTCATGTGTACTCTTGCTCATCGTCTGTCTTCCCCAAAGAACAAGAATCCCAAGAAAGCAGGGATGAGTCTGTCTGTCCATGTCCATTGTCCTGTCTGCAGCTCCTAGCACGGTAGTTGGCTCCGAGATTTGTTGGACAACCATGTGACTTGACTCTCTAGTGAAAGGTGAATACTAATTGGTCTTTAAATGGAAATCATCAACTGTAGATTTCCTCAGGCCTAAGTATCTGGGAAGGCTCATCTCTTCTAGGACACAATTGGTTTTTTACCTTAAAAGAGCCTGGGCTTTAAATGGGACCTGTCACCTTCCTCACTGTGGCTAGAATGGAGCCTCTGGAGCTGATTTGTAGCACCTGATCAAGTCCTTGGAAGACCACTTGCTTAACCAGCCAGGAGGGATCTCAGCTACTTCAGAGCCTTCAGAGTCAGGAATTGCCTGGGAAATAAAACTGGGCTGGAGAACTCAAGAGTGGGGTGAGGGGGGAGCATATATTATGTATATTTATCTTTCTATCAGCTTCATCTTGCATCCCTGCCCTCAATTTCTCTTTGCCCTGATTTCTCCCATTTTTTGATTAGGAAAAAAAAATTAAAAAAAAACAAAAAAAAAAAAAAACTCTCCAGTTGTACGTTAAGTATTTCTGTAAAGGATAAGCTTCCACTAATCCTTTTCTGGAATGAGGCAGAGTATAAATAAATAAATATAAATAAATAAAAAGCTCTGTCTTCCCCCAGGGTGCCCCACTCCATTTGGATTTAGGTCATCTACATGTCTATTTATGATATATTTTCAAATTTCAGGATTCTGAGTGTGTAAGCAGGAATTACTGAGCTGGCTCTGGGGCCTACACACAGGCCAGAGCTGTCAACTCAGCGGAGCCATGCCCCTTGTGGACAGGCTGGGACTAGCCCGACAGGCTTTAGGGAAGATGCTGGAGCCTCAGAGCAGAGGGGCCTGTTGGCCTTGAGGCCTGGGCATCGCTGGAAATCCAGAAGAGTAATTAAGAATCCAGAGTTATATCTTACTGGGTCTCAGCTCAATTTATACAAAATGGATATTTAGGACAAAGACTATCTCCCAAGGTGAAAAGTGGGTTTCACAAAGCTCCCAGTGTGGTGAGTGGGGCAACATACAGTTCCTGTGCTCAAACAGCCCTTAAGGTTGCACATTAGGATTCTGATAACTTCTTTTTAGCCACAGTCTTATGGGTTCTTGGCCACAAGGAAAGCATCAAACATTCCTGGTGTTCAGAACAAAGATAAAGGGACTGGGCTGGCTGCAGACCTGTCCATGGGGTGGGATAGTCCCCCAGGAACCCACACAATTTTGAGACCTCATAATCAATGTGACAGAGGGACCCAGCAGGAGAGGAACAAGACCCCACCTCCAGCCCCAGCCATTCCTGAATGTCCCCATACTCTGGCAGAGTGTCTGGTAAAATGCAAACCTATAGTCCAAGCACAAATGCAGAGCACAAGAGACTGAGTGATGGGACCATTATTCTATCTTGTTTCCTCCTCACTGAAGAGCACCAAGTTCTGTGATGGCAGCACCTACCCTCACCCCCTGTGGTGACTTTTGGCATTCACACCTGCTTCTCCATCTGCAGAGAGCAGCCCTCTCCCTTCCCCATCCCCTTGCCTGACTCTACTTCAGGCATCGGCTTGGATGTTCCTTTTTCTAGGAGCTTGTCCTGATGCCCCTTTACCCGACCTTCCCCTTCAGGCAGGGCTGAGACCACTGCTGCGGGTTCTTTTATGGACCCACCAACCCCGTCACAGCACCCAAGAGTATCCCTGAAGCTGCCCCCCAAGGGGGAAGGAGCAGTCTCCAGACTAAATAAGGGAGGGCAAGGCCATGTCTCCCTTTGTCCCCTGTCATTTCCTAGCACCTAACCTCATGACTGGCAGATACCAGGAACTCAATAAATATAGATTGAGCAGATGAATGATTAAATGTTGAGAGGACACGCAGTCTGCCAAGCACCAGCAGTATGTCACTAGGCAATCATCCTCAGGGGACCTGGCTCTATACCCAGGGGGCATTTCAGGCCTCAATAAAGGGAAACTGGCAAGAAACAAAAAAGGTCTGTATCTATGAGCAGAGCCCAGAACAGACAGATTACAAAGGACCCTCAGAACTGGGCAAAGGGATGTCCATCACAGGAACGGCCTGGCTGGGCAGAAGCAGGAACAGCAGATGGGATGGGTAGGGGAGTAGAGTTCAAGTCTATTGGCATAGAGGATCAGACACTGACTGGCTCAGTGGATTTGGTGCAGGCACTGTCCTGGGTCCAACCAGGAGATACCTGGCAGGTCCTGGGCAGGTCCTTGGTCCCACGAGCCTTCTAGATTGATCAGGTGCATGTGGGAATGGACACCACATTGTTCCAGGAGTGAGCTTCCAGAGGCAGAGAATGGGGTGGCTGCTGATAGACCCTGAGATTCTATAGAGGCACCTTGTCACGTACAGAAATCCAGCTCGTTATTCTCCTCCTCAACCATCCCTCCTCAGGAACCACACACACACACACACACACACACACACACACACTTACTTCCCTGACCAAGCTGCACAGAGCCCTCTGCCACTTGGCTCCTCCTCTCCTGTAAGAACAGCTTTCCAAGAAGATGTCAGCCATATCCCAACTCTGAGACAGAGAACAGAAATTCACTGGGCTGTGGTCAGGGTCTCTCTGCCTGGGGTTTTGGGGTGACACTTATTAACTTCCTCCCACCATGAACTACTTGCTTTTCCCAAAGACTCCAAATCACAGTGATGAAGCACACCTGCCAGTGTACCTGAGTAATGAGGCAGTCATTGACGTCCACCCTGTCAGCTCAGGTGCCAGCAGATCACAGATGTCCCCTGGTGAGAGTGTTGCAGGGAAGAAATGACTGCATCCCTACAGAGGCGGGGTCAGCCACCAAGTGTAAGAGGAGACGAGACAGAGTGGGACATAGGCTATGGTCTCTAGTCACACCACCGCCAGGTCACATGCTTGAAGGAGTTCAAGGCAAAGGCCCCAGGACAAGACATGAAGAACGTGGGTCTTATGGGAATTTCCTGAAATTCTCTCAAATTATAAATCCTGAAACCAATGGAGAGAAACATCCCCAGGACAAACAGAATAGCAAACTTGGTGAGAGAGCATTACCCATTCCCACTGAAGCCAAGGAGTGTCTCACCTCCTGCCCTAATCCATCCCCACACTTTAAGCAGAGGGCTAGCTTTCTTCAAAGACACAGAGGAAGACACAATAAATATACAAATAGAATTTCCTCCAAAACTAGACAGGGGAGGGAGAAGCTGGCATGAAGGAAGAAAGGAATATCAGAAAAAGCAGATAAAGAAAAGGTAAACTCCATCATAGGGAATTATCTCTTAGGGAGAAAAAAAGACTAAAAGTTCAGACAAATATTCTCCCCAGCCTGAAAGAAGGTACAGATAACATGTCTCTCAAAGGAAAAAGAAATCTAAGAGATACAGAAGTTCAAAGAAGAGATTATAAAACAACAGGTAGAGATGAAAAGTTCCAGGAAAAAATAAAGCCAGGGACCCTGGGTGCCTGCTCAGGGGTCACAGAGGGAGGCCTGGGGCAGGGGTCCATGTGGGAAGGAGGCAGCACAAGAGGAAAGGGAACAGCCAGATCCCTGAGCCCTGGGCAGGAGGCCAGGGACTTCAACCAGGCAGAGCAGTGGCCCAGAAGCAAAGCCTCCCCTTGGGTTCTAGAAGCCTAAGTGCATTCCTTAGCTAAGTGTGTTCTATACCCAAGTTCCACTACTCAAGCCAGCCAAACCTCTCTGAGCATGCCTTTCCCAATCCTGAGACCCTGGTCACCTAGATTTGTTGCCCACTATGTGGGTTGACCATGTCTCAACTCCCAGTACCGTCAGAGAGTCATCTTGATATTGGAAGCTCCCCATGGTGACAGCAGCAGCCGCAGAAGCAGAAGGAAGAGACAAGCTGTAGCTGTCAGTTCTGAAATGCAGACAGCGTTGCCCCCGCCTCTGGATGATGCCACAGGACTCAGGGCCTCACATAAATCTTGTATTGATATTTTCACCAGTGGAGGGAGCCCTGGTGAGGAGCCTTTCAATATTTTTAAAATGATTTTTCCTCCTGGCTGTACTTCATAAGTCATCAGACACTGGAAGCCAGAATCTTCTTTCTTGCTAGAATGATTTGTTTTCCAGCAGGGTGCAGGGTTTATTATTTTGGAATCCAGCTCACATTCCAAGCTGAGAGTTACTGAAGGCTTCAGGACCGTAGTTTCTCTCTCCCCTCCTAGCATTGCTGGATACATGAAGTGACAGCTGCATCTGTCTCATCCCCAGGATCAGAGGGCAGAGCCAAAGGCCAAGTCATTTCAAACCTTCTCCAGGGAAGCCATCATCTTTCCCATGAAGCTGAAGCCTCCCTCTCCTGGTGACCAAAGAAATAATGGCAATGACACCCAAGAGTTCTGCAGGGTAATTATCCCCAGAGTCCTGTGTCTGTGTCATCTTCCAACAAAACTACATTACAGTTCAGGGATCTTAGAAAGGGGGCCAGCAAAGCAGAGGGACACAATGGCAGCAGAAGCACTTACCCATCAGACAGATGGCAGTGAGGATGAGGTGAAACATCTCAGAGGAAGTCAGATGCCTATTCCAATGCCCACACCTGCCCTGGAGCTCCAAGACAACCTGTCCCACTGTACTCCAAATAGCTTTTTCAACATTAAATGTCTATCTGGCAAGCACTAGCTATTAGACCCAAGTGCAAATGTTTCTTGCACAAGAATAAAGGCAGTTTACTCTCTGGAGTGCAGCACCTATGGGTTGGCCTTGGCAGCCTCTCAAAGCCCATCTTCCATCCTCCTCCTCCAAAGAGTTCTATGATCTGAACACATGAAACCCACTGCCTCAACCAAAAGCAACTACAGGCACTTCTGGTGAATGGCTTTTTGCAGCATGCAGCAAGGGCTCAGCTCATGCCTCCTCTACTAGGAACCCTTAACCCGGTACCCACCTGGCAGCTCCAGTTCACCCAGCACCATAGGTGCGATCCCTTCAGTCAAGCTGTGCCTAAACCTCAGCTAGTCAACCACTTTCTCTCCCAGGGGCCTTATCCCAGCTCATATTACATGTTGGGACCTTGTTTCTTCACTCTTTTGACACCACTCTCAATTTTAAGTCCTTGGCGACAAAGTCTACATCCTACTCATAACTTTATCTGTAGAATCCAGCAGAGGCCTGGAAGACAGGAGTGATGTGAGTGAAGGGATCAGGTCCTTCTCTTGGAGCCACAGTGGTCACAAGCAGTCTCCAATCTCATCAATGCCAGGGCTCCACCAGTCAGCATTCCTGTTACAATACTAACTTTGACAAGATATAGCATATACCACCACTCTAAAAATGGTAGTAGCTATTGCTACCATTGCAAAGAAAGCCAAGTTCTAGGCAGATAATAAGGAGTATATAAAAAATAAAAGTATTACTACAGCGGGGCTCACACAATGCTAAGAAGGAAAACAAACGTGCTGGTCTGGGTTCAAATGACCTGGTATTTTCTAAAGTGAACTCTGCAGAGGGATGTTCAGATAGCATTCGGTACCATGGGGCATGACATCATCAACAACATCAACAACAACAACAAAATCCCTGAGGCAAATGGAGTTTAGACAAAAGAAAGGATACAACAAAAATGAAACCAATTTCTTTGCTACAGACTTTTAATATGCTAATGTGTGTTGTGAATCATGATAAGATAGATTTTAACATAGAGCACTTCCCATACTTAGCCTTCCCCAGGGTCCTTCCTCAGGGAGGCATCTCCATGAAGTACTGCTACTCAGAATGCACTTTTGGAAAAGCTGAATTAATCTCTCTGTCAGAACAGGTGTTCCAGTGGATTGTTTTTACCCAAATGGAGGCTGTAGATTTTCCCCTGCTGAGGTTATTTGGTTAGCCTCAACCCAACCTGCCATAATGATTTAAATATCAACTTTGTAACCCATCATTTTAGCTCCTTAATATGATCAGTAACCTAATCATTTATATGATTTATAACATCCTAGGAAGAAAACAAGCATCGCTATTTTCATTCCTGAGACTGAATCTCAGAGCATCAGTGCTTATAGAGAAAACATGTGTCAGGCAGTGAATGTTTACAGGATCATGCTCATAATAAGGGCAGTAATGAGTTTCATAAGCATGTTTCTAATCATGTCACTGAATGACAGGCAATGACACTACATTGAAAATACTTGATGAAATGGGTGTCCAAGGAGGAAAGCAATTCTTACTACAGCAAGCTTGCTGGGTGTCAACCTTTACCTGATTATAAGCATTAGTGTCCAAAGGATTGATGGACAGAATAATGCTGTGGTTTGTCTTCGCCAGAACTCATGTTGAAATCTGATTCCCATGTATTATAGTATTGAGAGGTGTTGGGTCCTTTAAGAGGAATTAATGATTTTCTCCTGGGAGTGAATTCTCACTCTCATAAGACAAGGTTGGTTACCACAAGAGTGGGTTGTTATAAAGTGAGCCTGTCACCTCTTCTCAGTCTCTCTCATATGCGTTTTTCCACATTTTTCTACTGGCCACTCTTGCATGCTCTCCTGACATATGCTTTCATCTGCCATGAGGCCCTCACCAGAAATGGAGCAGTTGCTGGTATCGTACTCTTTAATTTCTCAGTTTCCAAAACCATGAGTGAATATAAGCCCCTTTTCGTTATGAAGTGTCCAGTCTCTGGTATTTTGTAATAGCAACACAAAATGGACTTAGACAAATAGTTTTCAAGTAATCTATTGAAAGTATTGTTTCTCTCAACCTACCTTTGATAGGGGTTAAGTAGGAACAAGTTCAAAGTTTTAATTCTAAACCAAACCCTAAGTATAGCCAGTGCTTACTGCTGGGTGCCACTAGAATCAAGTGCTACAAAAGTCAGCTGATCCAGAGATAAGAATCTGCATCTGCCTGTTGCATCATGAGAAAACACAGTTATGCCTTTGAGGTCAAAACTTCCTGGAGAACTGTAAAGCTAACATATAACCAAGTGATGACTTTTCCCACCCAAAAAAGATAGTAAATTCAATATGGATTATTTACAAACTTCTTGCATTATTTACACAGGACTCTGGCTTAAAATGGCAGATTACACATTCTCCCCAAGACAAGAGGAAAGATAAAGCCCTCACTGGTGGTCATTTCTATTATAAACATTGGGGGAATTTCCCTTGAATATAATGTGAGTATATATATGAATTGAGAAATTTAATCACTAGACTACTTATGCTTTTCCACAAAAATTCAGGACAACCTCACCACTCTGAAATACCGCAGTGGGATATTCTAGCCCCTTCGTGATTGCTTTGCTTGTTCTTGACACTGGAATCCCAAGGTTTATGCCATGCTGAACAGTGCACAGAAATTCTCTTCTACTCCTGAGGCAGACATACAACTGCCCAAATCTGTGACATGAAGAATCACAAAATTTGTCCTGCAGATATCAATCTTAAAAGATGCACTTCAGAAATCATCTATCCCCATCTGCAAGAGTTATGGAGCCATCAATGGCTCTGAGAAGCCATTCAGTAAAGAATCTTGTTGTGGTTTTGTTTAATTCAATATTTCCTAAATGCATTTGAATACATGGTATTTTTTTCTTTTACTTAACATCTATACATCTGTTGAAGAGCTAGTATTCTCCAAAACACCTTTTCAGGAAGTGCTCTGGATCTATTCAGGAACAATAACATTCAGAGTACTCTAGGACAGGAAGTTAATGGAAAAGGAGATAGGTAATGGAGCCTTGTATCTTGGGAAACAGCCCCTGATAGCAAACAGCATTTCAGCTCAGACAGATTTAGACAGAATTTCAACATCTTACAGCGGGATTTCAGCTGCTTATTGAGTAAACCACAGAAAGTGACCGTGGACAGATCAATGTATAATATAGAACACGACAAAATAAGCCCAGACTCAGAAAATCAGAGTCACATATTTTCCTTTCATATGTGGAAGCAATAAGAGGGAAAGAAGGCAGTGGGGGAAGAGAGAAGCTATCCTAAAGATATAGGGGAGATCAGTGGAGTAGAAGGAGAAGGAAAGGGAGGAAAGAAGGGAAAGAAGAAGAAATACGGAAAGAATTGAACAAAAATCATGTTATATAATAGATAAATGTACCAAAGGGAATCTCATCTTTATGTATAGGTAGAAAGTAACAACCAAAAATAGATAAAAGAGTAAAAGGAAGATCAATAGAGTAAAGGAGGGAGGCAAGAGGGAGGGAAAAGGGGAGGAGAAGGTGGAGGTTGGGGATTGAAATAAAATTCCTTACATGTATAATTTTGTCAGAATGGACTCAAATACTATGCATAATTATAAAGCTCTAATAAAAAAGAAACAATAGAAAAATACTTCGGAAGATGTATTTGAAACCATTACCAAGGACTAAAAGAAGAAAGCAGGCTAACAAAAAGTCACAGGAAAAGATGGGGAAAAAAAGTTTGAGCTTAAAAGGACATTTGGTAAGTTAAGGAAGGAAGAATTAAAAATAAAACCAAATTTGTAATCCCAGCATTGAGGTCTGCATAAGAAATCAATGAAGACAAGACTGAATTTATAATGAAAAGCCTCCTCTCTCTGACAATATGAAGAGAATGGTCAGAGACAGCAATATCAAGGGCTCAGGTTTAAAAAAAATGTGGAAAGAACAGATAATGGCAGTCAAAGCCAGAATCACAGAAGATGCTGAAAAAAAAAAAATTAACACACAAGAAAATGCACAAATCTTTAAAAGAATCAAAGAAGAAACTTTTGTTTTGAATTTTAAAAGAATCAACTATAACTCAAAGGAACTTATAATACTCTAAAACATAGTTATTTAAAATGAATCCAGACATATCTACACAAAAACATTCTGAACTGAACAAAGAATACATTCTATGACAAATTATTATGAAGAAAAAAAGTGGCATTGACTTGATTTCAGACTTTCCATTACTTCTTTGAACACTAAAATCTGTGAACTGGGCACAGTGGTACAAATCTGTAATCCAAATGACTTGGCAGGCTGAGGCAGGAGGATCCCAAGTTCAAGGCCAGCCTGGGGAACTTAGTAAGGCCCTATCTCAAAATAGAAAACAAAAGGTTAGGGATGTAGTTTAGTAGTACAATGCACCCCGAGTTCAGTCACCAGCACCACAGGAAAGGAAAGGGAAAGCAAGAAAGGGAAAGAGAAAAGGGGCGGATGTGTCCAGTTTCTCTAATGACACTTGAAGTGCATTATAAATTAAGAAGAAAGTTGCAAGATACATGAGGCTCAGAAATGAAGGAAAATGGTCTACTTGCAAAAATAGCAAAGAACACACAACCTGGTCCCCTGTGAAAGATAACAATCAAGAAATCGAAAGGGGCAAATCCCGGTAGAAAAGCAATGACTCTGAGCACTGAAATAATTTAAGCACATAGTTAACATTTTAACTCAAATTTTTGGATTTCTGATCATTATAGACCTATCTGCCACTTTCTGCATAGAAGCAGACGTGATATCAAGAAACATTACTAACAACCTACATTTGTTTGGAACCTAGTAATGCAGTGTATACAACAGAAACAGAAGCATCCCTGGATTTGACTGAGCACCGCAGAAAAGCAGAGGGGAAGGCTGAAGAAAGAAACCGAGGATCCAGGCATGGCGGAGGAGAAAGAAAATAAGGAAACACATAAATTTTCCAGTACTTAAAGAGAGTGGTCCTGGATAGAAATTGCTATAGGATGAAATACAGGGAAATAAGAAAATAGAAGAATTGATATTATAATGAAATTTAAGAATCTTTAAGACAAAGGAAAAGCTAAAAGTTTCCAGAAAGAACATATAACCTTTCAGAACAATTTGATATCAGACTTTTGAATGCATTCCATTTAATAAGGCAATGAAGTACTACATTTAAGATACTTTTTTAACACTTTATTTAAGGTTTAAGAGAACATTAAACCTTAGATTTTTATGTCCATTCAAATTTCCTTCCAAATGTCATAAAGGTATTTTCAGACACACAAGTCTTCATTAAGTTTGTCTCCTAAAGACTTATTTTATGATGATTTTGTGAGAAAGTACCCAAAGAAGAAAGAAAGAAACTATCAGATGTTGCAGAAGATACATAAAATAACCACTGTAAAACTCCTGGAAAGTTTGCCTTTGCCTTTAAAAACGCTAAGAGCATCCGAACCTAAAAGACAAAGCACGTCCATAATGAAACAAAATGGAAACGGCAGAAAATAATATGAGTGATGGGAGAACCTACTAGTATGAAGCTGCTAAATTTCTTATAATTTGAAAAAAAGGTAAAAAAAAAATTTAAAAAGATAGAAAAAGTTGAATTATTTAAATTAAAGCTTCAAATAATGGAAAATTTCAAATGAATAAATAATCATAATAAAGTTTAAAAGCAATTATAGGGGGGAATGTCTGCTATGATGTTGTTTATAAATTGTAGTTTAAGGACGTAAAAAGATTAGATGTAAAAAGGAAAAATGTGCCAATCAATCATAATAAAAAGAAAAACTAAGCCATCAGAAAGAAAGGATAGACATTGAGGGGGAAAAAAAAAGAAAAACCTAGAGTAATCACTAAAAATGTTGAAGGGCTCAATGAATCAAAGAGATACGACTTGTCTAAATAAGTATGTACCTAATAAATCAGCTTTAAGATGTCTAAAACAAATATATAAATAATCACAGAGAGAAACTTTAAAAAACTGAGTTATGCGAGTAAATTCTAGGACCTTCCTTGTTTGATTATGTGGTCAAATCGACCACATAATCAATCACCAAAGATACAGAAGATATAAACAACACAATTAATAAACACATAATTGTGGTTAGATAATTCAAAGTACACATTCTTCTCAGACATAGTTCGTTTTCAAAAACTGGTTGCGTACTAAACAAGAACAAACTGTGCTCTTGATCAGAAGTACAAATTAATAACAAAAACAAATAGAATACTTCTGCATATACAAAAAAATTAAAGTATTTCTAAATAACTTACAGATCATTAAAAAATTCATAATGAATCATTAATCATTAGCTAATCAGAAAATGCTAATTACTGTGATTGAGCAGTTCATGCTATATACGTGTTGAAATATCATAAGCCATAGATTCGTATAATTGCAACATGTTAATCAAAAATTTAAAAATAAAGAACTAGATCTGAATAGTAGTTAAGAGTAACAACCCATAACACAATTTATAGAATACAGCCCAAGTCATAATTCGAGGAAAATATATCACTTTCAATTCTTACGTTAAAAGAAAAGCAAGACCTAAGAATCTAAGAGAATAACAATTTTAAAATATAAGGACATAATGAAAGAACAGAAATTAACAAAGTTATTTACTAACAAACCTCTACATATCATATGGCTGTTTTATAAATATTAACTCATCTAATCCTCTTAACAATCTATGAGGTACATACAATGACTATTCCCATTTTACAGAGATAGAAACCCAGACAGGAGAGTTTTTTCACTTTACAAATCTGAATGTGTTAAGCAATGTTAAAAACAATAAACTGTGGTTTTGAAATATACATAGAAATAAGATTAATGACAACAATAATAATGTATGGAATAGTAGAAATCAAAAGTATGTAACTTTAAGGTTCTTAAGTTCCATGGAAATTGGTATATTATTTGAAGGGAGAAGGTGATAAATTTAAAATGGCATAGATTTTCCCTAAAATAGCCACAAAATAATTAAAAATTACATACATATGTAATTATATGTATTGATATATATGCGTGGACATATGTAACAAATCAACAAAGAAGACAAATACTAAAACATAACGCAAAATAGCATAATGAGAGAAAGAAGGAACAATATTAAAAAAAAAAAACACCTAGATGGTAAAAATTGATAACAAATAGCAAGATGACAGACCTTAGACTAACTGTAGAAATAATTACATTAAATGTAAACAAATACACAAAGGATGAAGATTGTCTGAATGGATTATTTTTAAAGCTAAATAAAATATTAAATAAAAATAAATAAAATCATTTCATATATATAAGAAATGATCTTTATCTTTAAGGAAGCAGGTCAAAAATAAAAGGATGCAATGCCACAACCAGTCACAGAGATGTAGTGATTATATCAATATCTGACCAAGTAATGATTTACTAAAAAGTCATAATAATCTATAAAAGAAGGATGGTGAAATGTGATAGACATCATTATCCAAAGTACATGTATGAAGACACGAATTGGTGTCAACATACTTTATATACAACCAGAGATATGAAAAATTGTGCTGTATATGTGTAATAAGAATTGTAATGCACTCCACTGTCATTTAATTTAAAAAAAAAATAAAAAAAAACATTGAAATACATGAAGGAAAAAAAGACAGAAAATTCAAACATTCCTATCAGTAATTGGTATTTTTTAAAAGATCAAAATATCATTTAGTATGTAGAAGATCTGCATAAGTCTCAACCTGCCTACCATCTATGGAATACTACTTTTGCAGTAACCCGACTGCTCACCTAGGTTAACTATTATTTCTCCATCAAACAAACCTCAATAAATTTAAATGGACTGAGGTCATCCAGGAAAAATCCTGTAATCAAAACTAGATTAATTCACAAATAAATGACAAAAACATTTTTAAGTAAACACTAAGTGAGGAAATTTAAAGAGCATATGTATAAATAACCAGTTGGTTAGAAATCAAAATGAAAATAGAAAGCATTCTGTACTAAAAGATAATGCACATGCAACATATGCAAGGTTGTGGAACACAGCTAAGTGGTACTTAGCAAAAACTATCTTTTTCAAAAGAAAGGTACAAAATCAATAACCCAAGCCTTCAATTAAAAGGCTAAAAAGAAAAGTTAAATTCAAAGTAGCTAAAACTAATGAACCAAAAATGGAAATCAATGAAATTGAGAAAATAGGGGAAATCAATGGTTACAAAACTTGGCTTTTGGATTGGCTCTTGAAAATAATAGTAAATATTATTCAAACCCTATTTAAACTGATCTGGGGCAGGATTAAAAAAAGAAAGTTTTAATAACACTGCTAAGGAATGAAAAAGAACACATCACTATAGATGCTACAGACACAAAAATTACAAGGTCTGTATAATAACTAATACACCAATAAATTTGAAACAGTAAAATGGAAAAAATATTCTGAGATTCAAATGACCAAAACTGATACTACAGAAAATCATAATTCTAAATACATCAATAACTAGTAAAGAAATTTAATTTATAATTTGAAACTTCTAACAGCAAACTCTTCAGATCTAGAAATTATTCAAAGAAGAAACGATATTAATTTCACACAAAGAATTTCAGATGAAACAGAGGTGAGGTATTTTATAACTCTTTTTCTATGGCCAGTGTTGCCCTCCTTCTAACACCAAACATTGGAAGAAAGAAAAGTAAAAATTAAGACCCTCATCATAGTAAATTAAATCCACCTTGGGCTGGGTTGTGACTCAATGGTACAGTGCTCACCTAGCCTATGAGAGGCTCTGGGTTCAATCCTAAGCACCACATAAAAATAAATAATTGAATAAACAAAGGTATTGTGTATAAGTAAAAGAAATAAATTTTTTTTAAAAATCCACCTATATATTAAAAAGATACAGCATCCTGACTGCAGGTATTTGTCCTACAGGCTCAAGGTTGTTTTACATTTAAAAGTAAACTGATGAATTCACCACATTAAAAGAATAAAGCAATAAGTTAACATAATAATTATAATACAGGCAAAAAAAGCATTTGATAAAAATTCAAAGATCATTTACAATAATAGTCCCAGCAAAGTGGGAACCTTATAAACAGCATGTTCAGATCAACCTTCACTTTACTTGATTTATAATGGTGAAAGTCTGAATACTTTCCCACTAAGATTGGAAACAAAGCAAGAATGTCAATGCTCACCGGGTCTTCTCAACATTATATTAGAATTGCAAAAGGAAAAAGTTCAAAAAGAGAAAGAAAGGAAAAGAGAAGCATGGAGGAGGAGGAGGAAGAAATTTGAAGGGTTCATGAAAAGATTCTGTCTCTTGAATAGGGAGGTGGTTAACCTGAATGAACACATTTATCATTTCTTCAATTGTGCAATTAAAATTGGTTCACTTTAGTATTTCTAAATATGTCAACAAAGTTTAAAAAAACGCTTACCAAAAAATATAAGGAAATATTTTTACCACAGATTCAGACAAAAAGATTTAAAAGTAATGACAAATAAAATTTAGCTTTATTAAGAATTTATACCTTAAAGTGAGAGGGGGAGGGGTAAGAAGATACAAATTTGTAAGATTTAATTGTACCACTCAAAAACCAAAAAGTTATATGCTCAAGAAAAACATAAAAAAAATCCCACTAATCAGTAAGAAAGAGGAAAAAATGAGTAGAAATTAGCAAAACGAATGAACATTAACTGGAAAACCATATGCTAAACTAATATGTGAAGAGATGCTCAGCTTTCATAGTTATCAGGCATATGCAAATCATGATGAAAATGTGATATCATTTATACTCTCTTGACTGGCAAAATAAGTCTAAAAATAGTAAAGGATAAAGAAGATGAGAATCAAGAGGATTCATACATGTTGCCTGGGGTATAATTAATATATACACTTTGCAAAATAGATTGATATCATAAATTGATCTTTTATTGATTATTCACATTATCCAGAAAGTCTTCCTCTGTACATTATCATGAGAATATCTGGTACCTAAACACATACACAAGTCAAATAACATTCATTAACAATAACATGTATAATAGGGGAAAAAATTGCACAAAGAAATAAATCAATAATCTATGTCCAGCGAAATATTGAAAAAAACTCATATACTCAGAAATAAAGAATTATTTTAAAAGCCACTTAGCCACACACATAATAATATTTATTAAAATATAATGCTGAAATTGAAAGTAACTCTAAAGAGAATATTTGTAAAGTGATACCCTTATTTGAAAGTTCAAACTATTTAAATTGAATAATACTTTAGGGAGGGCATAAATAAATATGAGATAGTATCATAAAAATAAGGGAACTTTCCATAGTAAACAACCATATAATCTGTTAAAATGTATAAAATATTTGTTCTTGGGCCTTAAATATTAACCAATACAGGCTAATATTCAGATAATTAAAAAATAATAAGAGAAGCTCCATATTTACCCAGATTTTCTAACCTGAGGACACTTTTCAACTCATTTTTCATGGAAATCCAATATGGCCATGGAATGTAAGTCTCACTAGGTAGAAGACATAGATTTCTGGAATCATAGTGAGAAGAATCTGTGAAGTATGGTTAAAAGAGAGGAAGAAGCTTCCACATTATCTGAGATAACATAAAACTTACTAGTATCTTATGGGAAAAAAACAGAAATTAACAACTGATAAGCAAGAGATAAAATAATCAGTGAATTAAAATTTTAAGGATAAAGCAAAGGTAACAGATCAGTGTTTGTAAATAAATATTATGTGTATATCATGCCTGTGTGTTGAACAAAATGGAGCAAATGAGAGACAATCTGAATGAAAAGTTGAAAATTTTGAACTAAAATTTAAAAGTCCAGAACAGTAAAGTTACAAAATTAAATAAACATAGAATGGGCAGAAAAACTGGACACAGTAGAAGTTGGTATTAAATAACAATATTAAACTGAAGCACAGAAAAAGAAAATGTATGGGTAAAGAACAGAGAATAAAAAATATGTTTTCCCGCTAAATATATACCATAAATGTTTCATTATTGTCAACAAAGGAGAGAAGGTATTAAAGCAATTTTAAGGAAATAATGGCAGAGAATTTCTCAAATCTTATGAAATACAAACATGTGACTCAATAGATTTTAGTAGGATAAAGGTACAGAAAAACATAACTACCTGGATACGTTATAATCAGACTCATGAAAACAAATATAGAGAAAATCTTTAGATAGAGAAAAAGCATATTCCCTTGAAAGAAGCAATGATAAGACTGATGAATGACTTAAAAAATTTATCTAGTCAAGAGAACAATGAAACTACAATTGATAAGCGATGAAAGAAAAAGAATTAGCAACCAGAAATTTGATATCTGGTAAAATAATCTTCAAAATATGACAGTGAGGGTGCACATACGAGGATGGTCTACACAGCATGAAAATGGCACTGACACAGACTGGCAATTATGAGCACTTGATGGTTTATTTTCCTTCTCTTAATTTACTCTAAAGATATATTTAATATTAGACAGTATTCAAGTAGCCCCAAAGAAGACAATAACAGAAGATGGGGAACCAAAAAAAAAAGGACAGCCAAAAAATGAATAATAAAATTGTAGGCAAAATCCAATACTATTAATAATTATACAAAATAGTTTTCTAAATATTCAAATCAAAGACAAATGTTGACAGTGGGGAAAAAAGCAATTCCCTGCCATATGCTGCATTTATGAGCATAATTTAAACATAAAAATTAGATACACTGAAAACAAATGGATGTATAATGGTACTATTTACCAAATTTTGTAGAATGTAACCAAAGGGGACTTAGAGGAAAATGTGTAGAATTAAATGCATATATCAAAGAATGAATAAAGATATAAAATAAGTAACTTAAGTTTCTACCCTAAATAAAGAACAAATTAATCCTAAAAACAAATAGTAGGAGGGAAATAACAAAAATGAGAGCAAAAATTATTGAATTTGAAAACAGAAAGAACAACATAAATCAAGGAAACCAAAAACTGGTTCTTTGAAAAGCTGGTTTTTTAAGGCCAGTAACATTGGAAAACCTCTAATCAAACTTTCCAAGAAATAAATAGAAATGACACAAACTACCAATATCTGCAATGATATAAGCACATTACTGCAGACTTTAAAATGATAGTAAAGAAAAACAATGAACAATTCTGTACCCATGAAGTAAATAACCTAGATGAAAATGATCAGTTAATTCCTTGAAAGATACAAACTACCATAATCTACCTGAGGGAAAAAAATAGAAAATCATAATACCCTTTATGTCTATTATAGATATTGAGTATGTAGTTAAAACCTTTCCAAAAAAAATAGCTTTATTGGCAGATAGTTTCTTTCATGAAATCAGGAAGAAATTGTGCCAATTCTTTCAGGGGAAAAAAAGGAGACAGAGGAAGGAACACTTAGCTCTCATTTTATGAAGTCAACATTATCCTAAAACCAAAACCAAACAGACATTACAAGAAACTAGAGATATATATTGTGCATCATTACCAAGAGTTATTCAAAATGCAAGATTGCCTGAACATGCAAAAATCAATGGAATTCAGCCTATGTTGATACTAGAAGCCCGAAAGACAAAAGACATATGATCATCTCAGAGGATGCCAGAAAACATGACACAAAAATGCAACATCTATTCATGATTTAAAAAAAAAAAACTCTCAATAAACTATGAAGAAGTGAACTTCCTTGACCTAGTGGAGGGTTCCTAGAGAAAAGCCTCCAGTAACACCATGGTTAATGATTTAAGAGGCTGCTGTCTCCTGATGAGAAGGAACAAGGATAGCCTCAGTTAATAATTCTTAATCTTAGAATGTCCAGGTAATATGAGACAATAAAAATAAACAAAAGAAGTAAAATTGGAAAAAAATAGAACTATTTCTATTCAGAGATGAAAAGATTCTTTATTAAAAATAGTCCTAAAAAATTACATAAAAGGCTATTCTATTACTGACAGGCAAGTTTAACAAGGTCACTGGATACACACTCAAATCGAACCACAGACTTATGTATAACCTTAGAATTCTAGAATAAAATAAAGGAGCAACTCCTCATGTTTTCGGGTATATAGAGATTTTAGATATGATACCATCAAAGTATAATCCATAAAATAAATATAATTTGAAATTTATCAAAATGCAAATTTTTTGCTCTGTTAAATAAAAAAACTCATAAGAAAATGAAGAGGCAAGCTATAAGGGAGGAAAGAGATTTTAAAAGTATATCTCACACGTATATATATATATATATATATATATATATATATATATATCAAGATATATATAGATAGATAGAAAATTAACACTAAACTCAACAATAATAAATCAAAATAACTCCATTTTAAAAACAGACAAAAGAGCTAAAGGGACACATCACCCCCCCCCCAAAAAAAAAGATACACAGATGGCAAATAAGCATACACAATGATGTTCAGCAATGTTAATCATTAGTAAAAATGCAAATTAACACTACAATTAGGTACTACTATATATCTATTTAAATGGCTAATAACAAATAATAATATACTTAGAAAACAATGCCAGAAAGGATGGGCAGCAACAAGAACATTAATTCATTGCTGGTTGAGATGCAAAAATGTGCAGCCAGTTAGATGAAGGTTTTGGCAGTTTCTTATGAAAATAAATACACACTTACCACATGGCCCATCAATCCCACTTTAAAGTATTTATCCAAATGAATTACAACTTATTTCCACATAAAATATTTACACAAATGTTGATAGTCATTTAGTTTAGAATTGCCAAAAACTACAAATAACCAAAATGTCCTTCAAGAGTTGAAGGGATAAACATATTGGTACACCCATAGAATGGAATACTACTCATCAACAAAAGGAATTAACATTAAATCGCAGGATAGCACTGGTGAATATTACAAGGACTTTGCTGAAGGAAGGAGAACCGACTGTAAAGGCTAAATATCATATAACTCATTGGTATGAAATTCTGGCAAAGTCAAAGCCATAGGGACAAAAGAAAAATTGACTACTAGTTGGTTACCAGGGCTTAGGGGTATAAGGAGAGCAAACATAAAGGGCCTACCCAGGACATTTTTGGAGGATGATAAAACTTCTAAGTGTTATTTATCATGTTGGTGGATACACAATGCTACACATTTGTCAACCCCATAAAACTGCACAGCACAAAAAAGCAAACTTTACTGTATAATCTGTTTTTTATTTTAAAGCCGAATGTCAGCAGATCCCAGGATAGAAAGTGGACTGTGAAAACATGAATCTAACTGCATTACAAATGTAAGGCATAACCTCACTGAAGATGGTGAGGGAAAAGGGAGTTGACCTAAGTAGCTTTGGGCAATGGTGTTTTGCTTGGATACTGTGAAGCTAAATACCATAAGAACTGTGGCTAAGCACCGTTCTTTAGTTGGTAAATTTGTTCCTCACAAGCCTGACAATTAGTAATCTTGATACTACATGTATTCAAAAATTGAACAAATAAATGAATAATTCAAAGATAATGGGAGCGAGGTTTCTTACGGTCAGAGAGTAAAGTAACAAGCAAGGAGAGAAGGCTAGAATGATTCATTCATGACTGAATTAAAAGTCCTGATTATTTACACATGCATGTGTGTGTGTGTGTGTGTGTGTCTGTCATATGCTTCCGTCTCTCTGCATCTCTCTCATAACACACATACAGATGATGAAGAAAGGTAGATAAATACAGACACATGGATGAATAGTTACATGAATGTAGATATTGTGCTTACACAGGTTAATACACATGTGTATATTTCCTCACTCTGTCCACTGAAAGGTCTCAGAAGCATTGATATCTCAGTAACAACAAAGACGTCCAGTATACAGATTTTAATTTCTTTTTTTTTTTTTTTTTAATTTTTTATTGTGGGTTGTTCAAAACATTACAAATTTTTTGACATATCATATTCCACACTTTGATTCTAGTGGGTTATGAACTCCCACCTTCACCCCATACACAGATTGCAGATTCACATCAGTTACACATCCATTGATTTACAAATTGCCATACTAGTGTCTGTTGTGCTCCGCTGCCTTTCCCATCATCCACCCTCCCCCCTCCCCACCTCTCCCCTCCCCTCCCCTCCTCTCTCTCTACCCCCTCCACTGTATAACCCTGAGGGTCTCCTTCCATTACCGTGCAATTTACCTTCTCTCTCCCTTTCCCTCCCACCTCTCATCCCTGTTAAATGTTAATCTTCTTCTCCTGTTCTTCGTCCCTACTCTGTTCTTAGTTACTTTCCTTATATCAAAGAAGACATTTGGCATTTGTTTTTTAGGGATTGGCTAGCTTCACTTAGCATAATCTGCTCTAATGCCATCCATTTCCCTCTAAATTCTATGATTTTGTCATTTTTTAATGCAGAGTAATACTCCATTGTGTATAAATGCCACATTTTTTTTATCCATTCGTCTATTGAAGGGCATCTAGGTTGGTTCCACAGTCTTGCTATTGTGAACTGTGCTGCTATGAACATCGATGTAGCAGTGTCCCTGTAGCATGCTCTTTTTAGGTCTTTAGGGAATAGACCAAGAAGGGGAATAGCTGGGTCAAATGGTGGCTCCATTCCCAGCTTTCCAAGAAGTCTCCATACTGCTTTCCAAATTGGCTGCACCAATCTGCAGTCCCACCAGCAATGTACAAGTGTACCCTTTTCCCCACATCCTCGCCAGCACTTGTTGTTGTTTGACTTCCTAATGGCTGCCAATCTTACTGGAGTGAGATGGTATCTTAGGGTGGTTTTGATTTGCATTTCTCTGACAGCTAGAGATGTTGAGCATTTTTTCATGTACTTGTTGATTGACTGTATGTCCTCCTCTGTGAAGTGTCTGTTCAGGTCCTTGGCCCATTTGTTGATTGGGTTGTTTGTTCTCTTATTGTCTAATTTTTTGAGTTCTTTGTATACTCTGGATATTAGGGCTCTATCTGAAGTGTGAGGAGTAAAGATTTGTTCCCAGGATGTAGGCTCCCTATTTACCTCTCTTATTGTTTCTTTTGCTGAGAAAAAACTTCTTAGTTTGAGTAAGTCCCATTTGTTGATTCTAGTTATTAACTTTTGTGCTATGGGTGTCCTATTGAGGAATTTGGAGCCCGACCCCACCGACTGTAGATCGTAGCCAACTTTTTCTTCTATCAGACGGCGCGTCTCTGATTTGATATCAAGTTCCTTGATCCATTTTGAATTCACTTTTGTGCATGGCGAGAGAAAGGGATTCAGTTTCATTTTGTTGCATATGGATTTCCAGTTTTCCCAGCACCATTTGTTGAAGATGCTATCCTTCCTCCATTGCATGCTTTTAGCCCCTTTATCAAATATAAGATAGTTGTAGTTTTGTGGATTGGTTTCTGTGTCCTCTATTCTGTACCATTGGTCCACACGCCTGTTTTGGTACCAGTACCATGCTGTTTTTGTTACTATTGCTCTGTAGTATA
The DNA here is from genome assembly GCF_021218885.2 of Marmota monax. Classification (NCBI taxonomy): domain Eukaryota; kingdom Metazoa; phylum Chordata; class Mammalia; order Rodentia; family Sciuridae; genus Marmota; species Marmota monax. Next base: position 5,011,051 of record NW_026692881.1, read on the forward strand.
GTTTGAAGTCTGGTATCGCTATACCGCCTGATTCACACTTCTTGCTTAGCATTGTTTTTGCTATTCTGGGTCTTTTATTTTTCCATATGAATTTCATGATTGCTTTCTCTATTTCTACAAGAAATGCCATTGGGATTTTGATTGGCATTGCATTAAACCTATAGAGAACTTTTGGTAATATCGCCATTTTGATGATGTTAGTTCTGCCTATCCATGAACAGGGTATATTTTTCCATCTTCTAAGATCTTCTTCTATTTCTCTCTTTAGGGTTCTGTAGTTTTCATTGTATAAGTCTTTCACCTCTTTTGTTAGGTTGATTCCCAAGTATTTTATTTTTTTTGAAGATATTTTGAATGGAGTGGTTGTCCTCATTTCCATTTCAGAGGATTTGTCGCTGATATACAGGAATGCCTTTGATTTATGCGTGTTGATTTTAAATCCTGCCACTTTGCTGAATTCATTTATTAGCTCTAATAGTTTCTTTGTAGAGCCTTTTGGGTCTGCTAGATATAGAATCATATCATCTGCAAATAGTGATAATTTAATTTCTTCTTTTCCTATTTTTATGCCTTTAATTTCTTTCGTCTGTCTAATTGCTCTGGCCAGTGTTTCGAGAACTATGTTGAAGAGAAGTGGAGAGAGAGGGCATCCCTGTCTTGTTCCAGATTTTAGAGGGAATGCCTTCAGTTTTTCTCCATTCAGAATAATGCTAGCCTGAGGCTTAGCATAGATTGCTTTTACAATATTGAGGTATGTTCCTGTTATCCCTAGTTTTTCTAGAGTTTTGAACATAAAGGGATGCTGTACTTTGTCAAATGCTTTTTCCGCATCTATCGAGATGATCATATGGTTCTTATTTTTAAGTCTATTGATGTGGTGAATAACATTTATTGATTTCCGTATATTGAACCAGCCTTGCATCCCAGGGATGAATCCTACTTGATCATGGTGTACAATTTTTTTGATATGTTTTTGTATCCGATTCGCCAGAATTTTATTGAGGATTTTTGCATCTAGGTTCATTAGAGATATTGGTCTGTAGTTTTCTTTCTTTGAAGTGTCTTTGTCTGGTTTAGGTATCAGGGTGATGTTGGCCTCATAGAATGAATTTGGAAGTTCTCCCTCCTTTTCTATTTCCTGAAGTAGCTTGAAAAGTATTGGTATTAGTTCTTCTTTAAAGGTTTTGTAAAATTCTGCTGTATACCCATCGGGACCTGGGCTTTTCTTAGTTGGTAGTCTTTTGATGGTTTCTTCTATCTCCTCAATTGATATTGGTCTGTTTAGGTTTTCTATATCCTCCTGACTCAATCTGGGCAGATCATATGACTTAAGAAATTTATCTATGCCTTCACTATCTTCTAATTTATTGGAGTATAAGGATTCAAAATAGTTTTTGATTATCTTCTGTATTTCTGAAGTGTCTGTTGTGATATTGCCTTTTTCATCCCGTATGCTAGTAATTTGAGTTCTCTCTCTTCTTCTCTTCACTAGCATCGCTAAGGGTCTGTCGATTTTGTTTATTTTTTCAAAGAACCAACTTTTAGTTTTGTCAATTTTTTCAATTGTTTCTTTTGTTTCGATTTCATTAATTTCAGCTCTGATTTTAATTATTTCTTGCCTTCTACTTCTTTTGCTGTTGTTTTGCTCTTCTTTTTCAAGGATTTTGAGATGAAGTCTGAGATCATTTATTTGTTGGTTTTTTCTTTTTTTAAGGAATGAACTCCAAGCAATGAATTTTCCTCTTAGAACTGCTTTCAATGTGTCCCATAGATTCCGATATGTTGTGTCTGTGTTTTCATTTATCTCTAAGAATTTTTTAATTTCCTCCTTGATGTCTTCTATAACCCATTGATCATTCAGTAACCTATTGTTCATTCTCCAATTGATGTATGCTTTTTCCTTCCTTCTTTTATCGTTGATTTTCAGTTTCATTCCATTATGATCAGATAAGATGCATGGTAATATCTCTACTCCTTTATATTGTCTAAGAGTTGCCCTGTGACATAATATATGATCTATTTTTGATAAGGATCCATGTGCTGCTGAGAAAAAAGTGTAACTGCTTGATGTTGGGTGGTATACTCTATATATGTCAATTAGGTCTAGGTTATTAATAGTGTTATTGAGTTCTATAGTTTCCTTATTCAACTTTTGTTTGGAAGATCTGTCCAGTGGCGAGAGAGGTGTGTTGAAGTCTCCCATGATTATGGTGTGGTGGTCTATTAGACTCTTGAACTTGAGAAGAGTTTGTTTGACGAACATAGCTGCACCATTGTTTGGGGCATAAATATTTATGATTGTTATGTCTTGTTGGTGTATGGTTCCCTTAAGCAGTATGTAGTGTCCCTCTTTATCTCTTTTGATTAACTTTGGCTTGAAATCTATTTTATTTGATATGAGTATGGACACGCCTGCTTGTTTCCGAAGTCCATATGAGTGATATGATTTTTCCCAACCTTTCACCTTCAGCCTATGTATGTCTTTTCCTATCAAATGCGTCTCCTGTAGGCAGCATATTGTTGGGTCTTGTTTTGTGATCCATTCTACTAGCCTGTGTCTCTTAATTGGTGAGTTTAAGCCATTAACATTTAGGGTTATTATTGAGATATGGGTTGTTCTTCCAGCCATATTTGTTTATTTCTGTTACTAAACATTGTTTGTTTTCCTCTTTGATTGTTTCCCCCCCCCCTTTACTGTCCTACCTCCCACTGTTGGTTTTCATTGTTATTTTCCATTTCCTCTTCCTGTAATACTTTGGCTAGGATGTTTTGAAGAGATGGTTTTCTAGCTGCGAATTCTTTAAACTTTTGTTTATCGTGGAAGGTTTTAATTTCATTCTCCATCCTGAAGCTTAATTTCGCTGGATACACAATTCTTGGTTGGAACCCATTATCTTTCAGTGTTTGAAATATGTTATTCCAGGATCTTCTAGCTTTCAGAGTCTGTGTTGAAAGATCAGCTGTTATCCTGATTGGCTTGCCCCTAAATGTAATCTGCTTCCTTTCTCTTGTAGCTTTTAAAATTCTCTCCTTATTCTGTATGTTGGGCATCTTCATTATAATGTGTCTAGGTGTGGATCTCTTATGATTTTGCACATTCGGCGTCCTGTAGGCTTCTAGGATTTGGGATTCTGTCTCATTCTTCAAGTCTGGGAAGTTTTCTTGTATTATTTCATTGAATGGACTGCTCATTCCTTTGGTTTGGAGCTCTGTACCTTCCTGTATCCCAATGACTCTTAAGTTTGGTCTCTTAATGTTATCCCATATTTCTTGGATGTTCTGCTCATGGTTTCTTAACAGTCTTGCTGAGCTGTCTATGTTCTTTTCCAGTTGAAATACTTTGTCTTCATTGTCTGATGTTCTATCTTCTAAGTGTTCTACTCTGTTGGTAGTATTCTCCATTGAGTTTTTAAGTTGGTTTATTGCTTCCTGCATTTCTAGGATTTCTGATTGCTTGTTTTTTATAACCTCTATCTCCCTGTATAGTTGATCCTTTGCTTCCTGGATTTGTTTGCGTAATTCGTTGTCGAAGTGATCTTTCATTGTCTGATTTTGCTGTTTAATGTCTTCCTTGATACTCCAGATCATCTGAAGCATGTATATCCTGAATTCTTTATCTGACATTCCATCTGCTGTAGCTGTTACCTCTTCTAAAGTTGCGTTGACCTGCATTGCTTGTGGTCCTTTCTTTCCTTGTCTTTTCATACTGCTTGCGTATCTTTCCTGCAGGTGCGGGCGGCGGCTCTGCTCTCTCCTTATTCCAATTGGGGTGTCGTGGCTACCACGCCGGCAGGTCACTGGGCCTGTTCTGGGAGCTGGTGGCGGCTCTGTTCTGCCCCTACTCCAATTGGGGTGACGTGTCTGTCGTACCAGCAGGCCACTGGGCCTGTCCTGCTGGTCGGTCGCAGATCTGCCCACCTTTCGGGCACGAGTGGAGGCTCTGCTTTGCCCCTACTCCAATTGGGGTGTCGTGACTACCCCGCCTGCAGGATGCTGGGTCTGTTCCTGGCAAGGGAGGCGACTCTGCTCTGTCACTACTCCAATTAGGGTGGTGTTTGTACCCCGCCAGCAGGCTCCTGGGCCTGATCCGCCGGTCTGTTGTAGGTCTGCCTACCTTGAAGGCGCGGGCGGCGGATCTGCCCTGCCCCTCCTACCACGCCTGCGGACCCCTGGGCCTGATCTGCAGGTTGATCACTGGTCTGCTCACCCTGCGGGCACGGGTGGCGGTTCCGCTCCACCCCCACTCCAATTGGGGTCACGTGACCACCACACCGGCAGGGCCTGATCCGGGCGTGGGATAAGGATCTGCTCTGCCCCTACTCGAGTTGGGGTGACGTGTGTACCACACTGGCAGGCCACTGGGCCTGACCCGCCAGGCTGTCACAGGTCTGTTTACCTTGCAAGCGCGAAGGGCGGCTCTGCCCTGCCCCTCCTACCACGCCCATGTACTACTGGGTCGTGGGTCTGCCCACCTGGCGGGTGTGGGTGGCGGCTCCGCTCCGCCCCCTCTCCAATTGGGGTCACGCGGTCACCACGCTGGCGAGCCGCTGGGCCTGCTCCGGGGGCTGGCGGCGGCCCGGCTCCTTCCCTCTGGCTCGAGGACAAATTGAGGAGACTCGGGTGACTGAGCCTCACCCCCCTTACCAGGAGACCAACTGCTTATGTCACCGCTGGTATTGATGAAGATCTCTCCTCCACCGCTTTCTGCTGACATCAGATCTCTGCCATGTTGGTATCCTATGCGAATGGCAGCATTTCGTTCCCCTTGCCAGGCAACCCAAGCAATGGGTGAGTCCTGACCTGCCCTCAGCAGGACCCGGACCGAGACACAGTTTCCGCGGGCTCCTAGCCCCGGTCCAGGGAAGTTCCGGGAGCCGGAACTCGGCCGCTCCGTGCTCGGTGTAAGCTCCTATAAGTGTAGGCTCCAAGAAGCAGCCCCCGCGGGCTCAGTTCCGGGAGCCGGAATTCGGCCGCTTAGTGTTTGGTGTATGCTCTGATAGTAGCAGGGTCCAAGAAGCAGCCTCCGCGGGCTCCGCAGCCCTGAGCCAGGGCGGTTCCGGGACGGTTCCGGGAGCCGGAACTCGGCCGCTCTGTGCTCGGTGTAAGCTCCTATAAGTGTAAGCTCCAAGAAGCAGTCCCCGCGGGCTCAGTTCCGGGAGCTGGAATTCGGCTTCTTGGTGTTTCGTGTTTGCTCTGATATTAGCAGGGTCCAAGAAGCAGCCTCCGCAGGCTCCGCAGCCCGGAGCCAGGGCGGTTCCGGGACGGTTCCGGGAGCCGGGACTTGGCCGCCCCGCGCTCCGTGTTCACTCCGATAAGATCAGATTTTAAGAAGCCCCCAGGCGCTGAACCCTAGCAATCTGTCTGCAAGCCGCAGGCGAATTGCAGCCTGAAATTACCTGTTCTATGGCTGAATGAGCTGCGGTCAGTCAAAAACAGGTGTGGTGACGTCAGTTTACCAACATGGTGGCTGCTGGCCTCCTCTGTGGTCTGACCGGTGTGGAGAACCGAGATGGACCGCTTCCTTCCCCGTCTCGAACCCAGAATTCAGCCCTGAGTGCGGTGCTTGCGCGTCTGGCAGAAACTGCAGCGCTGTAACCCTGCGTCTCTATCCCAGCGCGCCTTGCAGACTCTAGCCGCGGGGCGATTTGCTGAATAAGCAGTATTACCCTCCGTGCGACAAACCTCTCGCGTTTGAGACCCCGTAGCCGATCCTCATGCGATGGAAATCCTTCCTCCAGGTTCCGGCGCACCCCACTATTGCTGGAAATTCCTAACAAGATATCCTTTAGCCGTCCTGACTTGTCATACTCCCACACAGTGAAGCAGCACACGGGGGTAATGCACTCCCCTCGCCGCCATCTTCCCTCCTCTCATGTCTGTTTTTAGATTTTAATTTCTTAATATCATTTCCCAATAAAATAAACCAGAGTCTCATAAATTAGTGGCTAACTCCAGGTCAGAGGCAAAGAAAACCCAAGATGTACCCAGAACACCTTAAGCCTCTGAAAGTAAAGAAGTCCTCAAAAAGGTGGTAAGAGGGGACTTGAAACCATTCCCAATAACCAACGCTGGAACGAATACAGAAATAGTATTTGCCTTTAACCCAAAGAACAACATGAGTATTCATGAGTCCATGCTGATATAATGTATGTTTGGACAAACAAATGTGTAGAGAAGGCACAAATCTTCCTTAACAGAATTCTAAGTAATAAGAAGAGGATTAAGAGAAATGTAAAACCACCACAAGAGCACATCAAGAATAATTGCTACAGGCAGGAGCCACTGATAAATGCTAAAATTAGTGGGTTAAACCTTAAGGAGAAGTAGGATGCTTACATAGTTTCAAAATATCTTTCCCCAGATATTTATTAATTATTGTGATGATTTTAACATATTCATAAAAATTTTTATATCCCACATGCCAAAGGAGAGAGCTTAGCTCTCCTCCCTTCAAGGCTGATTCAGACTTAGTGACTTGCTTCTAATGAATAATGCATGAAAAAAATAATTTTACCTTGGAGAAATCTCATAGACACCACCTTTAACAAGTGACCGAGGTTGACCTTAATGATATGAAATGATACAAGGAAAAGGGCATTTCAACTGAGTGCTGTTTTTTCCCCAAATCCATAGCTCCCATATAATCATGAGAAAACTTCTGATAAGCTCAAGTGAGAGACTTTTTATAAAATACCGATCACCACTTCTCAAAGGTGTCAGGATCATAAAAACAAGGAAAGACTGAGAACTTGTCATGGATTGGAGGAAACTAAGGAAACACAACACAAAATTGCTATGTGGCTTCCTAAGAAAAGATCCTGAAAACAGACAACATTGTTAGGAAAATAGATGAAATAAGAATAAAATCCATAGTTTAGTTAATAATGTTCTATCAAATTTAATTTCTTAGTTTTCATATAGACCTAGCTGTTATGTAAGATGCTACTGTTAGGGGAAACTGAGGTAAATGTGTACAAGAATTTACGGAGCTACTTTGTAACTCTTCTGAAAATATACAATTGTTTTACAAAAACCTTTTATAACCACAATAAGTCACCACTATATGCCAATTGTAATGTCTAAAAATATTTAAATTTGTTCATACCAAGTGTAGGCAAGAATGTAGAAAATCAAATTCTAATGCATTTCTGAGGGGAATTAAAAATGAAATAATCTGTTTGGAAAACAGCTCAAAAGTTTCTTTAAAAATTAAACATCAACCTGCCATATGACTGAGCCTCTTTGATACTTGTCTAAAAGAAATAAAAATATATATCTGTCCAGACATTTTTATAATGCTTTTGCCAACTTTATTGGAAATAATCAAAAACTAGAAATAACCCTAAATGTCTATCAACAGATGAATGGACAAATAAATTGTGGTCTTCTCATATAATGGAATTGGCAATAAAAAAAAAGGGACCTCATAAACACAACAGCATAGATGACTCTTAAAATCCTTATACTGGGAAAAAGATTAACAAATAACACATATCTCCTTATATGAAATTCAGGAAAACAAACCTATAACAGAAAGCAGATAAGTGGTTGACTGGGGATTATGTTAAAGACAAGTCTGAATTACAAAGAAGCACAGGAAAATTCGAAGATGATGCAAATAGTAGTTGCTTGATATATACTGAAAATTTATCACATTATATTTATATGTGTGTATGTATTTGTGTATATATGAGCAAAACTCATTGAGACTTACATTTTAAATATTTGCAATTTTTTTTACTTTAACTAGCCCTCAGTTAAATTGCTCAAAGTTACTGAAGGAAACGTATGAAATGGGTGTTTTATATTATATGCAAAAAATACTTAGATAAAACTATGAAGATCTGTGACAAAAATTGCTTAAAAGATTTTTCATAAAATAACTTGAGTAGCGGCAAAAGGAATCTAATTGAAGTATATATAAACAAACATGAAATTAGAAAATAGATTATGGGCAAAGACTAAAAACAAAGAGAAAGGAGAAAGATCATTAACATATGGGACATGATCAAAAACTCTAGTATATGTGCAATTAAAGTTCAGAGAGAAGGCAAAAAAAAGTCATATAAGATTTGATAAAGCAGAGGATCTGTCCAAAACTGATAATACATTTGAATTCAAAGTATGAAGTCATTCTGTGAATCACAAGCTTGAGACACGAAAACTACATCTAGGTATTATTGTAAGACCACTGAAAAATAGAGCCAGAGATTGGGGGAAGCGTTGCTTTACCTTAGAAAGAAACATTAAGACTGATAGTACCACAGTTATTGGAACCAATAACATGAAATGATACCTTTAACGTGCAGAGAGAAAAATATCTACTAACTTATAATTCCATACCAGAGAAAATAACCTTCACCAGTGAGTGCAGAATAAAGATATTTTCAGAAAATTAAAGACTGGGAGAATTCATTGGTCACCAGTCAACTTGCACTGAAAAAAAAATACAGAGGGAAGTTCTTCAGGTAGAAAATGATCCTAGAGAAAAATAACTGGAAAGGAATAAGAACATTTGGAAAGTTAAATATCTGGATCAACATAATTAAATAGTAATTGAATAATGATTATTACAAATAATAGCAGTCTCTTATGGAGTTTAAAATATATTCACAATTAAACCATATAACAGCAATAAGGCTAAAGAGATTAATGTTGAATATAAGAAAAAATACTTTGATAAAACTATGAACTTCAACACCCATAACAATTAGAGACATGCAAATTAAAACAATACTGAGATTTCAGCTCATTCCAGATACAATGACAATTATCAAAAATACAAGTAGCAATAAATGTTGGCAAGGATGTGGGAGAGAGTCTACACTCGTACGCTGCTGGTAGGTCTGCAAATTGGTACAACTACCCTGGAAAGCAGTATGGAGATACCTCAGAAAACTAAGAAAGGAACCACCATTTGACCCAGTTATTCCACTCCTCAGTATGTATCCAAAGGAGTTAAAATTAGCATATTACAATGACACAGACACATCAATGTTTATAGTAGCACAATTCACAATAGCTAAACTATGGAACCAAACTATATGCCCATCAACAAATGGATGGATAAAGAAAATATGGTGTATATATACAATGGAGTATTATTCAGACATTAAGAAGAATAACTATGGCATTTTCCAGTAAATAAATGGATCTGGAGACTGTCATGCTGACTGAAATAAGTCAGTTCCCAAAAATCAAAGGCTGAATGTTTTTGCTTATATATGGAAGCTATCCCACAATGAGGGGGTGGGGGAAAAATAAAAGCTCAATAGATTAAACAAAGGGGAATGAAGGGAAGGGAGAGGAGAAAAGGAAAGATAGTAGAATGAATTGGACATAATTTTCATATATATATATATATTATATATATACACACACACACGCGTGCGCACACACACACACACACACACACTACAGTGAATCTCACATCCACAAGAATGGGGTCCTAGTTAGAATAAGATAAATTCCACATTTGCATAATTATATCAAAATGAATTCTACTGTCATGTATAACTAAAAAGAACCAATTTTTAAAAGTAGGTGATTGGTAGGTATTATGGTTTAGACATGGGGTGTCCCCCAAAATCTTATGTGTAAGACAAGGCAAGGAAGTTCACAGTTGAAATCATTGGGTTAGGAGAGCCTTAAACTAATCAGCACACTGATCCACCGGTAGGGGTAACCATAGGAAGGTAGGGTGTGGTTGGAAGGAGATGGTCACTGTGAGGGTGCCTTCAGGGTTTATATTTTGTTCCTAGTGAATGGAGCTTTCTCTCTGCTTTCAAACGGCCATGTCCATAGCAACTTTCTTCTGCCATGCCTTCTAACAGGTTGTTCTGCCTTACCTTGGATCCAGAGTCATGGAGTTGGCTGGCCATGGACTGAAGCCTTGAAACCATGAACCAACTGCCCCATCTAATTGTTCTTGTCCAGTATTTTGGTCACAGTGGCCAAAACTGTAGGTTATGGAGGAATTGTTTCTACCTCGTTGCTTCTAACTTTAACAGGCCATGGCAAAGAAAGAATCCATCTACAGACTGGATGAATATCAAAATTGCAAAACTATATTTTGAATATGTCAATACTTAAATGACTGTTAACCTTTCCTGAAGTCTAAAATATTGATTGATTAATAGTTGCATTCAGACACGTATATGCTGACTCAATTGAAGCATAAACCCCAGATGCTGTTATACAGATGACTGCAATATAGATCTCTAAAAGCGATAGTTGTTATAATGGATAATCCTAATTGATACTCAGCCACTTCATAGTCAAGAATAGAGGTGAAAAATCCTGAGTTTCTCAAATTGCTTGAATATGGAAACTGTAAATTAAAAATATTCATCACACACACAAAAAAGAGGTTGATCCTGGAGAGTTCTAGCATTAGGAGGAGTTTAAAAAGTTACATCAGATCATAACGAATCTGAATGTATATTTTAATCTTTGGGGTATCCATTAAGAGAAAACTCATGAACATCTGCATGAGTAACAGAAAAATATAGCCAGGAAAGAACTAATTTTAAAGAATAATTAATTTAAAAATGACAAGAGAAAAAATGACACAACAACAACAATTTGAAAAACATAATCCAAAAGGGAAATAGAATTGCAAGAAAAAGTAATGAAAAACTGGACAGAAAAATATGTGTGAAAGAGAGTACTGATTGAATATTGATTATACAAATAAAATATAATAGATTACCTTTTTCCACGGGGGATATTTTCCAAGACTCCAGTGGATACCTGAAACCACAGTTAACACCAACCTCTGTATAGGTTTTCTTTCCTCCTATATACATATATACCCATGAAAAAAATGTCAGCCTTTCACTTAAAGGAATCACTTTAGGGCTTCTCTTTGGCATATCAATAGCCAGTATCATTACTCTTGCACTTTAGGACCCTTATTAAATAAATTAAGAGTTGCTAGAACACAAACATGGCAATACTAATAACTTGACAATCAATCAGATAACCAGACAGCTATAAAATGACCAAGAGTCAGGTGACGTATATAGCATAGGTAAACTGAAGAAAAGGAAGATTCACAGCCAAAGCATGATGATGGAGAGGGTCAAAACAAGAGATGAGATTTCATTATACTACTCATAATGACACACAATTTAAAATGTATGAATTGTTTATTTCTGAAATTTTCTATGTAATATTTTCAGACTGGGAGTGTAGTTGACCATGGGAAACTAAAAGCATGGAAAGTGAAGACTCAAACAACAGGATTACTGTAGTAGTAAGTTTCAGGGCTTTAAATATATGCAGATTTAGCAGTTTGAAAGAGAAACTAAAAAGTAATTTTAATAAATTAAGGAAGAAAAGATAGGAAAAAAATGTAAAACATGAAACAGAAGACATTTGGGAAACTAACCATAAGCCCAAATAGATCAGTCACTATACTAAATGTAAACAGAAAAAAAAAGAAAAGAAGTCTATAATTGTCAGACTAATTTTAGAAAGTCAACAACCATATGCTCCTTAAATGACACATACTTTCAATATGAAAAAAATAGTTACAAATAGAATGGAAAATGATAAACCATGCAAATGTTACCCATAATAAGTCAAATATGCCAGCTATGATGATATCAGACAAAATTCATTTTTAAGCAAGAAGCATTTCTAGATTTAATTAACACATTTCATAATGAAGAGAGGTCACATACACACACACACACACACACACACACACACACACACACACAAATACCCAGATTCTAAATCTGGATGTCTCTAATAACATATTTTCAAAACATATTTAAAATTGAGTTAAAATACAAAGAGAAGTAGACAAACACACAATGACAAAAGAAAACAATAAGACAAAGTATACCATATTTTCAAGGGCACATGGACTATTTACCCAGATAATATGATAGAGGTCATAAAGCCACAATAACTTTCAAAGAGCCAAAATCACTCACAGGGTCTATAACCCATATCATTTGGATATAGGTTAAAAAACATTCACACAAGGATGAATAGGAAATTTTCTGCTTGGAAAATAAACAATATGCTTTTCAATAAATAATGAGTCAAAATACATCAAATAATGTTTGTTTTGGATAACACTGAAAGTAAAATATGTCAAAATAAGTGAGGTATAGCTAAAACAGAATTGAGAGGAAATTCATAGCTATAAAAATGAAATGAAAAAATTAATCATTATCTAACAATATATATCCAGAAAAAGAAAAAGTAAGTCATAGTAAAATAATAAAATAAGAACAAAGATTAATTTAAAAAAATAAACACAATAAAGTAATATAGCCAAAATTTGTTATTTGAAAAGAATAAAGAGACAAAATGCAAACAAAACTAAATGATTAAAAAGGACAATATATTTCATGTCATGATTTTGGACAATTTAGATAAAGTAGAATGATTTCTTGAAAATTACAGCTAAACAAAACTGACTCAAATAATGTAATATTTATACACACACACTAACATCTTCTGAGCATATGTATGTGGATGCTTTACTAGTATGTATGTGTGTGTGTGTGAGAGAGAGAGAGAGAGAGAAATATTAAATATGAATTTGCTTTGCTAATGAATTCTTTCAAACATTTAGGGAAGACATAGCCCAAATTTAACACAAGCTATTATGAGGGGGGAGGGGGTGGGAAGCACTTTCTACACCCTTTTAAGAGACCTAACTCTCCACAATTTTGATGTTAAAACCTATCAAGGACATTACCAAATAGGAAAACTACAAACCTCACTAAGAACATTAAAAAAATTATTAACAAAATATTAGTACATCAAATGGGATGATATACGCAAGGATATGAAATTATGACTAATCATAATGTGAGCAATGAAAAATGATCTAACTTTCAAAAACCCATCAATGTGAGAGTTTCTGAAGAAGAGAGTGTAGACTCACTTCCTCTTGTCCCTCCTGCTGAGGGAAATTATAAAACCTGGAAATAATACAAAGGCCACCAAAGGAGAAATTTTAAAGACAAATAGAGGAAAATAAACCCACCACTGATGAAAAAAATAATAATGGTAGATTTTATGGCCCCAACCAAAAGGAAGAAAGAAGCTCAGGCCTACAATTATCTAACTCCCAAACTAGCAACAAAAGATGGCTCATGTGGGCTTATTCTTCCCCGTGCCAGCTCAGCCCAGCAACTTTAGCAAGGGTGCTTAACTGGAAGCTGGTTGAGGAAGCACTTTCCACACCAGCTAAGACTCCCTTGACCTATCAAAAGGCAACTGAGCAACACTGACAAGGGACTCTATTGCTATAGGCACAGAGTCCAGGAACCATTTTTGTAACTGAGGGCCCTAGGACTCCACATCCACCCAAATGCCCTTGAGCAACTAGACAAGAACAACAAGGGAGACTCCACACAAGTGGTAGGCCCATGAAACCTCTTCCTCCCCAAAGCCCGAGTTTCTTTCTCCACTGAGATTCACCAAGTGCGACTGATGAGGGCGATCCTGACACAACCAGGCTGTACCCAGATAAGCACTCTCCATTCCCTACAGGCAGGGAGGTTGGGTCACAAAAGTCCAACCTAGGACTTAATTTATCTTTACAGACCAGAGACTCTCTTTCTTCAACTGCAGATTCTAGTTTTCCCAACCTGGGGAAAACCATTTTCCTTCCTCAGGAAGCATGAAGAGGGAACAGAGGGATCCCAAACAGCACCTGATAAACCAAGTAGACCAAAATAGCACCATAAAATGGCAGTAACTCTTAAAATTCAGTAGCCATTGAAGGCACCACAGACAAAAGTAAGGTATGCTTGTTGCTAAAACCAACAAATATCTCCCTACTACAATAAATTATTTAAACAGAACACAGTCTCTTAAGACAGTTACTACAATGTTCAGGATAAAAATGAAAATCATGCCTCATACCAAAAACCAAAAAAATTACAACTTAAATGAGAAAAGGTAGTCAATTGAAGCTAAAATCAAGATGAATTGGATGTTTTAATTATCTGATGAGGATTTTAAATGAGACTTTATAAAAATGCTTCAGCACACAATTACAAATTGCTTGAAACAAGTGAGAAAGTAGAAAATCTTAGAAAGGAACAAAACTACATGGAGATTATGGAACTGAACAAATACAATAATAAAAGTCTTAGAAAAGTCTTCTTCAATATAATCAATTATGGAGTTTATATGACAGAGGATATAATTCATAAGATGGAGAAGAGATCAGTAAACAAAACTTAGCCAGTGTAAATAACAGAGAGATAACCGACTGAAAGAGAAATGAACAGAGCTTCAAGGACCCATGGAACAATAACAAATGCTTCAATATCCAATAGTCATTCCACTGGAATACCAGAAAGAGAATAAAGTGTGAGGCTCAAAGGCTATTCAGAAAAATAAGAGCTCTAAATTTATTAATGGAAACATAAAAAAAAAACTAGGGATGTAGCTCAGTACAGAGTGCCTGGGTTGAATCCCTAGTGTCAGTCCGTGTATGTATGCGTGTGTGTGTGTGTGTGTGTAAGTGAAATTTATTAAATTTACTGAAAGATATAAACCTATAGATTCAAGAAGATAGGAACCACAAACAGGATAAATCCAAAGAAATTCACATCAATATATCATGATAAGATTTCTGACATATTTAAATTTAAAAAATATACCATGTACCTAGGTACAGTGATATATGCCTATAATCCAAGAAACTTAAGAGGCTGAGGCAGGAGGATCTCAAGTTCAAGCCAACCTCAGTAACTTACTGAGACCCTCAGCAACTTAGCAAGATACTGTCTCAAATTTTTAAAAACATATAAAAGACTGGGGTTGTAGCTCAGTGGTAGAGCACCCTGGGTTCAATCCTCAATACCTGTTTGCGTGTGTTTGTGTGTGTGTGTGTGTGTGTGTGTGTGTACTGGAACCAATTCTCAGATACCAAGACATTAAATACACACCCATACACACATACACAGACATTTTTTTTAAAAAATTTAATATCTTGGAATCTGAGGAGGACTGGTTCCAGTCTCTTCTGCAAATACCAAAATCCGAAGATGCTCAAGTCCCTTCTATAAAATGGTGTAGTATTTACCTACTTACACCCATTTTCCCATATACTTTAAACCATCTCTAGATCACTCACAATACCTAATACACTGCACATGTATGTAAACAGATATTATTCTGTATTGTTTAAGGAATAAGAATAAGAAAAAAAGTTTGTACACATTTGGTACAGATGCAATTTAAAAAAAATATTTTGATCAATAGTTGGTCAAATTCATAGATGCAATTCAGAGGGCTGACATTTTTATCTTGAAAGCACCAGCAATAAACTACCCAGAGGAACACCAATTTAAATGACAGATTCCTAATCAAAAAACTTTGGAGATAAGTAGAAAATGGCACAATACTTTTAAAGAGCTCAAAGAAAAGAACTCTTTAAACACAAATTCTATGTCTAGCAATGTTAACAGTTTAGAATAAAGGGGAAATAAAGCCATTCTCAGATGAAGGAAAACTAAAAGAATTTGTGACTAGTGGTCCAATCCTTCAAGATTGGCTACAGAAAGTTTATGAAGCGGAAAGGAAAGGGTAACAGAAGGTTCTTGGAACATCGGGAGGTAAGAAAGAACAACAGAAAGAGTGGAAAAATTAATATATATTATCCTTCTCCTTGTAAGTTTCATACATTTGATGGCTAAAACAGAAATTATAACCCTACCTAATATGCAAAGCAATAATATCTAAAAGCAGGAAAAACAAAGAAAACTAAATAGAAGTGAGATTTCCAATCCATTCCAAATGGTAAAATATTGATACTAATATACATTATACATGTTATGTATATTGTAATTCCCAGGGAAATCATTAAGACCATACAAAAATAAATACTAAAAAATAAAAATAAATCAAGGTTGAATCCTTAAAATATGCAAGTAACACATAAAAATGCAGGATGAAATAAGTGGAAACAAACAACACAATTATGATTTAGCACTTACTTAAGATAAACAACAATAATTACTTCAAATTTTAATGATGTAAATATACCAATTGAGAATGCAGAAATTGGCAGAGTGGATTTTTAAAAAGACTAACTCATACATTTCTTAGAAGAAACTCACTTCCAAGGCAATGACCAAGGTGACTTAAAGTCAAAGAATACAAGATACATCATGAAAACATTTTGTTTTTAAAAAGTAGGAGTGACTATATTAATATCAGATAAATAAAATCACCAGATATTCAAAAGAGGACATTACACAATGTTAAGAGAAACAATTCACAAGGAAAATAAAATGATACTACCTGTATGCATCAAAAAAATAGATCCTCATCCTCAAAATGAATAAAGCAAATATTGATAAAACACAAAAAAGGACAAATGCATAAGTATTGTTGGGAACTTTAACAACCTCATCCCAGCTTCTGAAAGAAGAAATAGCCTCAATAAGGGTATGGAATCTCTGAACAACACAATCAATAGTAACTAACTGATAAATAGAGAACACTCCACCCAATGTCAGAAGAAAACAATTTTTTTTTCTTCCCACTGAACACACATCAAGATAAAATATATTCTGGACCATAAAACACTGAACAAGTTTAAAAGAACTAATATTGTACAGAGTCTGTTCTCTCATCACAATGGAAGATGACTAGAATTCAATAATACAAAGAGGAGATGAAAATCTCTAAAATGTGGGAATTAACAACACACTTTAAATAATCTATGGATCACTTAGGCAGTCTCAAAGGAATTTTTAGAAATACTTAGAACTGAATAAATGTTCAATACAATATATTTAAATATGAGGAATATGGCTAAAAAAGATTCTACTAGGAAAAATGAATCAGAAAAAATAGAGCAAAATAAACTCAAAGCAAGCAAGAATTTAAATTAATGAAGAGAAAAATTAATTATTCAAATTTAAAATAGGAAAAACAATAGAGAATGAGTAAAACAAAAAGCTGATTCTTCTAAAACATCAGTGAAATTGATAAAATTCTAGCTTTCTTACAAAAATAATACAGAGAAGAGACAAATCATGTCAGGAAAGACTCAGAGAGTATAGTCACTTAAAAAAGTAGGAAACAATACAAACAAAATGCTCACACACTTGACGAGTTTAAAGAAATGGATCATTTCCTTGAAGCCAACAAACAACCAAAATTCAATCATGCCAAAAATACCAACCAGAATAGTCCCATAACCTTCAAAGAAATTGGATTCGTAATTTCTTCTACAAAAGAAATCTCCAGGCCGTAAAGCTTTCACTGGAGAATTCTATCAAACATTTAAAGAATTCAAAACCATTCATACAATATCTTCTACAAAATGGGAGATAAAGGAATAATTTTCAATATATTTTATGAGATAAGAATTGTTACCCTGATGCAAAATCCATACAAATACAATACAATAAAGGAAAACTATAGCTTGATATCTTTTGACTTATAATGGAAAAGTTCTAGTAATGTATTGGCAAATATGATCCAATAATATATTAAATGCTGCAGTAATCAAGATAATATGGTATTGGTCAGGAGATAGGAACACTGATCAATGGAACAGACTAGAGAACCCAGAAATAAACCCACACAAACATTCCCAAATAATTTATGACAAAGGACTGAAAACAAAATAATGGTGAATCAATTCAATTCTACATCTCTAGGCAATAGGCACAGGAGAACTTCAACCCAAACTTTAAAAATTAAATAATAATTAATTCATAATAGATCCTGAACTTCCATGTAAAATGTGAATATATAAAACTTGACAAAAATAAGAGAAAAACTTTTATTAAAATGTAGGGACAAAGAATTCTTAGACTTTTAATGCTGAGTAATATTCCATTGTGTATAAATGCCACATTTTTTAAATCCATTCATCTGTTGAAGGGCATCTGGGTTGGTTCCACAGTCTAGCTATTGTGAATTGTGCTATTAGAATAAGTTAATAAATTAGCATAATAGAAACAAATATACAAAACCAATTAAATGTCTATATATGTACAATAAAAAAGTGGAAAAATCAATTTGAAGATTTACTACATATAATATACTGGTAAGTATCACAATCTAGGAATAAATCAAACAGAAGTTATTATTCAAAGCTATACAATGAAAGTTACAAAACTTTCCTGAGAGAAATTAAGGAAGCTGTAAGTAAACTGAGGTATACCATTTTCATGAATTAGATTATGCAATATTGCTAAGATGTAAATGTATCTAAATTGGTCTAGAGTCAATGCAACCTCCATCAAAATCCAAGATATTTTTAGCAGAAAATAAACATCTAGAGGGGAGTGATGGGAGGGAGGGAGTGTAGGGATAGGAAAGACAGTGAAATGAGATGGGCAGTATTACACTATATACATGTATGATCACACCAGGAGTGTGACTCTGCACCATTTAGAAGAATGAGAAGTTGTGCTCCATTTGTGTACAATGTTTCAAAATGCATTCTACTGTCATGTGTAACTAATTAGAACAAATTAAAAATTTTAAAAAGAAAAATAATTTTAAAATTTATACAAATATAAATGCAGAATATAAAATTTATAAATAAATTTTGTATGTTTATAATGCAAAGAGCCACAGATAGGCAAGTCAATCTTGAAAGATAAGCACATAGTTTTCCCATGTTTTCTGATAGACTGGTTCTCCCCCGTGTGGCCCTGATTGATGTGAAGTGCCTCCTCCTCTTGGGAACTGTGGAGCAAGCTATGTTTATGACGGCATTTGTCTCCTGATTTGTTGGCCTCACAATACCTGAATAATAATAAAACCTTCATTTTAAAACACAGTAAGAATGAATGATCTAACGTTACATGTGACAGCAATAATTATTTGAGTTACAAAAGAGTACAGAGTATCTGATACCTTTAATATCAACTTAAGAACAAAAAAATGAAAAAAAAATAATTTGTCATATGGTAAGCTAACTTAAATATATTTAAAGCCAAATAAATTTATATATGAGAAATAAAAAAAAAATTAATTAAGGGTGATAGACAGCAAAAGTGGTTCCATTGGTGAGTGTAGTGACCAGAAAAGGTGCAAGAGAGACCTCGATGATGCAAGTAATGTCCTTTTTTTCACCTACCTGTCGATTGCAAGGGTGTGTTCACTATTTGAAAATCCATTGTGATTCATTCAAAACATGGGCATTTTTCTATATGAGTGTTACACTAAAGGTTACATTAAAAAAAAAAAAACTAGGATTTAGTCACAACTCTATGCAGAATAAAATATATAGCATCCCAAACCAGAAAAGATAAAAATAAATGATCTATTCTCTCATATAAGAACTTTTAAAAGTGACAATAAAACAAGTACTACTGAAAAAGCCAGGAAAGAACACAAATCAATTAATTAAAATAACAACATACAACAAAAATTATTAAACAAATTTGATTTAGAATTTTGGGAGACAAAAATCTTTTTAAAAAAATCTCACCAGGAAATAAAGGGAGACAACACAAATACACAATAATAAAAATAAAAGGGAAATATTTCAACAAATTTTTAAAAGTTATTTGCAAATACTATACAAGCCTTTAAGTAATAAATTTGGCAAGATTTTCAGTGAAATGTATTATACCAAATGACATGAAATGTGAAAATCAAGAGAAAACATTTCTAAGATATCAAAGCAATTGATCCAAAACCAACAATTAGACAATTTCATTACAGTCAAATTTATGCCAACTTTCAAGTGTTTTGTCCACAGAAATAAAAAGATGAGTGAGCCATTGTCCACATCATGAAGGAACACCAGCCTTACACAAGCTGAACACAAACATCTGAGAAACTACCTCAATGTTACCTACGTTTCTGGGTGGAAAATCACAAACGCAATTGCAGAAAAGCCAAATGATATGGCCTAAGAATAGAAGCCAGGGCCAACTCGTAGGAAAGTGTTCTTCACTCATAAATAGGAGGCACACAGAAAGGAACCATCATCTTCCACATACTGCCATCTTCCTGGTATGAAAAGTGGAACTGGCACAGCTGCCCAGCAACTCTAAGGAAACTTTTTTAAAATTAATTAATTTATTTGTTCTAATTTGTTATACATGGCAGCAGAATGCATTTCAGTTCATAGTACACAAATAGAGTACAGTTTTTCATTTCTCTGGTTGTACACAAAGTAGAGTCACATCATTCATGTCTTCATACATATACCTAGGGTAATAGTGTCTATCTCATTCCACCATCTTTTCTGCCCCCTGCCCCTTCTCTTCCACTCCTTCCCCTTTGTCCTATCCAAAGTTCCTCCATTCCTCCCATGCCCTCTATCTCCATTATGGATCAGCATCCATTTATCAGAGAAAACATTTAGCCTTTGTTTTTTGGGGATTAACTTACTTCACTTAGCATGATATTCTCAAACACCATCCATTTACCAGCAAATGCCATGATTTTATTCTCTTTTAATGCTGAGTAATAGTCCATTGTGTATATATACCACAGATTTTTTTATCCATTCATCTATTGAAGGACATCTAGGTTGATTCCACAATTTAGCTCTTGTGAATTGTGCTGCTATAAATATTGACATGGCTGCATCACTGTAGTATACTATTTTTAAGTCCTGTGGAAATAAATCAAATACCAGGCCTTAAACTATACTACAGAGCAATAGACACAAAAACAGCATGGTACTGGCACCAAAATAGACTTGTACACCAATGGTACAGAATAGAGCAAACATAGACAAATTCACATCTCATACTAAACAAAGGTGCCAAAAACATATATTGGAAAAAAGATAGCCTTTTCAACAAATGGTGCTGGGAAAACTGGAAATCCATATGTAGCAAAATGAAATTAAACCTCTATCTCTCACCATGCACAAAACTCAACTCAAAGTAGATCAAGGATCTAAGAATTAGACAAGAGACTCTGTGCCTGACTGAGGGAAAAGTAGACCCAAATCTTCATCATGTCAGATTAGGCCCCTATTTCCTTAACAAGACCCATGAAGCGCAAGAAATAAAACCAAGAATCAATAAATGGGATGGTTTCAAACTAAAAAGCTTCTTCTCAGCAGAAGAAACAATCAGTGAGGTGAATAGAGACCCTACAGAATGGGAGCAATTTTTACCACACACACATGTCAGATAGAGCATTAATCTCCAGGACATAGAAAGAACTAAAAAAAACTTAACACTTAAACAAATAACCCAGGCTGAGGGTGTGGCTCAGTGATGGAGCACTTGCCTAACATGTGTGAGGCCCTGGGTTCGATCCTCAGCATCACATAAAAATAAATAAATAAAGGTATTGTGTCCAACTACAACTAAAAAATAAATATTTTTAAAAAATAACCCAGTCAATAAATGGGCTAAGGAACTGAACAGACATTTCTCAGAAGATATATGATCGATCAATAAATATATAAAAAAATGTTTGTCATCTCTAGCAATTAGAGAAATACAAATCAAAACTACCCTAAGATTTCATCTCACTCCAATCAGAATGGCAGCTATCATGAATACAAACAACAATAAGTGTTGGCAAGGATGTGGGGGGAAAGGTATACTCTTCCATTGCCAATGGGGCTGCAAATTGGTGCAATCAATCTGGAAATCATTATGGAGATTCCTTAGAAAACTTGGAATGGAATCACCATTTGACCCAACTATCCCACTCCTCAGTTTATACTCAAAGGACTTAAAAACAGCACTCTAAGGAAAATTAATATTATGCCTTGAGAATGGCCAAATACGAACATGAAAGGACCCAGATCTTTGATCTGAGCACTGAATCTTTGATGTGCCAAGCTTAAAGTGGCCCTAGCTTCAGGCTTCTTCTAATGTGAGACCCTCCATATTGTTTGATCTACTCGGTTTGTGTTTTGTTACCTGCAGACAGGCACATTTCAATAATACACATAAATGAATTAAACTTAAGCTGGAAGGGAAAAACAGAGAAAGACTAAGAATTCTTTAAAAAAAAATCAATGTGGAGATATTCACAATTTAATATAGCATAGGATAAAAAGTGTCATTCAAGTCAACAGGGAAAGGAATGTTTATGGTATAAAAGGTGTTATAGGAGCCATTTCATAAAAAATGTAAAAGCTAGGCCATCACATCACAGTTCATCCCAAATCCATCCCAGGTAGATGGCAGGTCTTGTTGAAAGAAAATCCAATCATAAAAATAACTTGAAGAAAGTGTGGGTAAATAGTATCTACTCTGTAAATTGGATATGACTTTCTAAAAATTACAAACATGGAAAAATATTGCAAATGAAAAAAACTCTAAGTATTTAACCACATTTTAAAATTTTAAATGTCTCTTTGTGAAGATATTTTCTTCACAAAGGCAAACAGTTTAATGGGACAAAATATTTGACACAAGTAACTGTCAATTCCCTTCTGAAAGAGAGGTTTTATGAGTTGACAAGAGAAATTCTACCCCCGATATAAATGTGCAACAGACTTGAGATAAAATTTATGAATGGTAAAATACAAATTATCAATGGTTATATTTTAAATGTACAATCTCACAAGAATGCAAATTTAGCAACATTATTCATATATCAATCAGTTTTTGAGCATAGGATGTAGCATAGACTTCCATATGCTATGTGTGGATGTAAAATTCTTAAGCTTTTCTATAATCAATCTAAAAATATGTATCACATACATCAAAAGAATTATTACCTTTGGTTTAGTAAATCCACTTCTGTAAATAATGTAACAGAAAAATAAATATAGATGTAAATTAAAATTGTATGTGTTCTGGATGTTCATTATGGCACTATTCTATAATAATACGTTGAAAATGCATGAACATTCATTATATAGGAAGATTAAATAAATGAGAATTCCCTGTAAGTTGAGTAATGTGCTTCCATTAAAAAATCATAGTTGTAAAGAATAAAGAAATGAGTGAATACTCTCAATATAGCACTAAGTGGGAAAGTCGGGATATAAAATGTGTGTACAATAAATAGCAATTTGATAAATATACATATCACTATCTCTATCTCCATGTACAGAAAGAGAGAAAAGAAAACATAAAGAAAATGCACTAGAAGTGCAAACAGTATTTATTTCTGGGTTTAGAGTTTATAGCTGACTTTTATATTCATTTCATTTATCTGTATTTTCTAAACATTCTACCCTAAATGAGCATGTATTGATGAAATGTTACTTAAAATGAAATACTTAATTGCATCTTTTCCTTATGCCTTTACTCAGATGAAGCAGCAGTGTTTGTTTTGGTTCTCAGCTCTGTCAGAAGCAGTTCTTGCACAAGGGTTCAGAACGGTTGACATTTTACTTGGGAAATACGCTGCAAGAATGTTAATCCATGAAGAGACTGAAGTTTATTTCTCTTCTGTGACTCACTCTGCACAGCCGGGAGTCTCTGTGACAAGAGTCTTAGTAGAGACACAGCACAAAGCTCAGGCTGGGTCCTCCCAGGTCCATCTCCACCCAAAGCCCCTTCCTCATTACTGTGCGCACTTCAAGGCTCCTGGCACCCACTGCTGGAGCCACCACGTAAAGGCAGCTTTTACTTTATCAAAAGAACTAGCTTGCCTCCTATGTCCTTTTTCTTTTCTTTTTGTTTTTAAATTTTATTTGTTTTAATTAGTTATACGTGACAGTAGAATGCATCTATGCACTTTGATATATCATACATAGATGGGATATAATTTCTCATTTTTCTGAGTATACAGGTTGCAGAATCCTATTGGTCATGTAGTCCCATATATACATACAGTATTGTATGTCCCTTTTCAGTGTGGCCTCACTACTTGGAACTTCTGAACTCTGAGAATGTGGGACAATTTGTAACACAGTGTAGCAGAAACAGGCAAGAATGTTAATGATGTCCAAGCAAGCCCATAGGCCAAGGGTCCTATGGTGTGGCAATCACTGCCTGATGATCAGTTATTACTCCATGAATCAGCAGCCAGGAGCCCCTCTGCCAGGAACATGATATCAGGTGGGGCATTTGATTTCTGAATAAGGCTAGCTTTTATAAAGAATCAAACATGACAGAAAAGATAGAAGAAGCATCTTAAACCAGGGAGGAAGAATGAAGCGTCCCTCATTTCTCTGGGTAACTTCTAGAACAGGGAGTCTGAGTCAGTGGCAAGCAATTGAACCTCAGGTCAGCAGGCTCCATGCCATCCTGCAGGGGTAAGGAACTAGAACATGCTCAAAGCAGGGACTGAAAGAGAGGTTTTATGAGTTGACAAGAGAAATTCTACCCCCGATATAAATGTGCAACAGACTTGAGATAAAATTTATGAATGGTAAAATACAAATTATCAATGGTTATATAATGGTGGGAAGTAGGCTGGAGGGGGAGGGAGTCACAATACTTCATTGCCTCAAGTTCAGAAAGGCGCGCGCTCTCTCTCGCGCTCGCGCTCTCTCTCTCTCTCTCTCTCTCTCTCTCTCTCTCTCTCTCTCTCTCTCAAGATCTGCCTTCCAGCACCAGCATAATCATATGTTGTTGGTGCTACAGAATCAAGTCTCTGAAGTCTCTGGGCCTCAGTTTCCCAAATGGACCTGTGTAAAAAATAAAACACAAAGATGCTGGGGACAGAGGCAAGTGTGAAGAAAGCCTCGGGGTTCCCTGCCCCAAATCCCCACCTACTAAAATCACCATAGGTGTGCTTCTACGACTGTCCAATATATTTGGGTTCCAGTAAAGATCCTGTTTGAACAGACTTCCTCATAGGGCTAAAGCAAAGCTTGAACACCACTGGACTAAATACTTCCTTGGTCTCTCCTTACCATAATTCAATCCTCATCTCTAGAAAGGAGCAGAAAACATCCACACACTCTCGTGTAGCACCAGGGTCTCCTTAATCTTGAGATGAAAGGCATAAAGCAAACCCACAGGCTCTCTAGATGCTCCCACCCACTTCCCCACCCTCCTTCCCAAGAAGACTCACTGCCCTTCACTGAGTCAGTGAATCAGGTAGATACCACCCAAGGGAAATAAGGTTTGAAGGGCCTGCGGGCAGTTGGCTATTTTCCCAGGGTTTTGCTGCACCAGGGACCCTGTGTTAGTGAAAGGAATTAAGCCCCCCATGCTGATGTCATTAGAATAGAGAAGGGCAGGCCCAATCTGCAATCAGGTCATGCAAAAATGTTTCCCCAGGGCTATAACTGGTCCACAGTCCATGCATGTTTATGGGAGAAAAAAACAACTGTTTTCCTTCCCTCATTGATCACACCAGTACCAAAACAGCCCTGAAAACAAACCTCACTAGAGGTGAAGCTCTCTAGATAATCCCTCAGCCCTGGTCTTTATAAAGAGTGGCCATCTACTCCTAAGGCACACAAGGAAAGCTGGGTAGTGCCTGGGTGCACAGAGCTTACTGACCCCAGCTGCACCACTCAGGGCTGTACAAGAGGCCCTCCCATCTCTGGCCTCCGGTTTGGGCACATGGTGAGATTTGGATTTGCCATCCAGGACATTGTGAGAGGAGACCCATGCCTCTCTGCTCTAATAGGGTCTAGGGTAGATATCTCAGAGAAGGAGCACAACACTGATACCCCATGTCACAGGAGTATTCTCCCTGCCAAGTGCTGTGTGGGGTAATTCTACCAACCAACTCTTCTACCCCACAAGGAAATTCACATCACCTGCACCTTCAATTTGAAAAAATGTTCAGAGAAGGAAAGGGGCTGCAAAAACCCAGGAGAAGCGGAGCCAGGAGTGACACAAGAGTCCCAGAGCTGATGAGACAATGTATGAATAATGCCCCTTTGTACACGGTAGATATTAACAGTTCCTGCTGCGCCCCTCTTGTCCTACACCAAACAGCTTCCCATATTCCTCCACCTTGGGTAATTTTACTACAGGTGGCCTCCAACAGATCATGTCATGCACTAAGGACATTTGTATGCACAAGTTCATGGGAACTTCCTTTGGAAATTCCTGTCCTAGCAAAAAGAAACAAACCAAGTAGAAGTATGCAGAGTTCTGTTACAGTTCAGAGACCTGAAAAAACATGCCCCCAGTGGGATGAAGCATGGACCCCCTCAAAACAGGTCAGCCCACTCCAGTGGGGACTGGTGCTGACTTCCCAGCAAACACTGCCCCTGGTGGCAGACCCAGGCCAGACAGCTCCAAGTACAACACACAGACCATTAATATTTTGCCAGGAGTTACACAGCAAGCTGGCAACATAGACCTTTGATTTTGTCATCCAGTGCTCCCTCAACAAGAACGCGCTTCCTGGATGAGATAATTTAATTAGTATTTGTCCAGCACCCTGCAGCGAAAGGCGATCACCCACTTGTTCCTTTCTATGCAGGGGCTGAGTAATCCATGGTCTCTTGATACCACTTAATCTAAAATGTCTCTGTGACTCACCCTCCCTGATATTTCCTTCCAGGGTATTTAGTTTAAGAAAAATATCCACTTGCTCCCTTATTTAAACGGGCTCTTTTAGTTTCAATCTTCAAGAAACTACAGGGTATTTTGTTTGGTTTTGCCTGCAATAGTTGCCTCTTGATTTAAATATATATGATGTCTATCATGTTTGCAGAGAACCCCTGACCCTGCCCGGCACAACAGCATCCAGCTGCTGGCTGGTTTCCCTAGCAGCTCTGTATGGTGTGCGGTCAGAGAACTGCTACCTAGGGCGGGGGGTGGGGGTTGCTCCTCAAATAGCTGATCTTTGTATTGCTTTTGTGTCTCTCAGGATCCTAACTGTACCCTCAAGTCTGCCACGCACCCTTGATTATTTTCTCTCCTGTGAATTCCCTTTATTTTATTCCTTAAATCACCCTGACTTCCCAGCATCTTCTACCAGGGAACCAAAGCTCAGCCCTGCCTTCAAATGCAGCCCTGTACCTGTGACTCCCTGTCCCAATCCCCTCTCCTTGCTTTATCCCGAAATTCTTCAGATCTTGCTTTAATGCACCCTGGAACCAAATAACAAACGTCTGTTGTGATAAGTCCCATTCCTTGCCTTCTAGATAACTTCTCCTTACCAGTGATAAGCTGCTAGGCAGACAGATAACAACTGGGATATGCAGTTATTAAGGGCAGATTTTAAAATGACAAAAAGATACATTTTAAAATAATGCCCACTTGAAAATCAGCTTCCTTTCCAACTCAATTACATCCAGGCTGCCTGCTCAGAAACTCCTTATACTGAGAGATTCTAGCTCCCATTGGCTTCAGACTTTTGAAGAGTGTTGCCTTGGCAACATGGAAGGCCTAGACACATGAAACAGGAAGTGGAGGACAGAGTGCCTCCCTTTCCCTGAGGCACCTGTAGTGGTCTGCAGGATGCAGGGCATGGACCTGCCTAAGAAGATGCAGGGATCCCCACACCCAACATTCTGCCCACTGTAGGAACCTTGGTGATAGAGCTGAGCTGGAAGAAGTGAGGTGGGTGCTAGCAAAGGAGCTAGCAGGAGGGCCTGATTGCCACTAGCCTCAGAGGAACCTTCAGGAAGGAAGGCAAGTACCCAAGTTCTGTGGTTGATATGAATGGTCATTTTGGCAGGCAGTCACACTCTGTAGTAAAAGATCACACTGGAGGGACTGAATGTGCTCCCCAGTCCCAATTTCCTCTAATTGAGTGGGAATCCAAACACAAGCCAATTTTTCTTGTAGTCATGACTCAAAACAATGTTGACCATACATTCTCAGCCCCCAATCAAGCCTCACAGCTTTGGGCATCCCCAACAGTCTTTATAGGCCAACTTCAATTTCTTTAACATTTCAGGTCACACTCTGGCCCTATAGAGTGCCTCAGGGTAGCCATCAATTCCCTGGATGGCACCACAAACCACGCTTCTAAAATGTCATTAGCCACTGCATCACAAAATTATTGAACCACCTAGAATTTATATGACCCACCCAGAGATTGTCACATGACGGCCTGAAAGTCCTCCATTCTCCCCCATCAGACAGGGATCCTAGGCCATTATACCTCTCCCTGGACATCCAGTCATCTTACACATACTGTCACTTCCCCCTTCTTGATTTCCAGCTCTTGTCCCCTCTACAACCCCACACATGCCTCCTTCTACCATGGCCCTCCAGGAGTAAAACCAAAAAAGTCCTCTACCCAGATTCTCAGTGCCCCAATACCACTTAACATTTGTCTGCCTCTCCACTGCTCCTAGCCAATGTTGGAGGCTAGGCTAGAAGGCTATTTGCTGAAGGGCTATCCAATCCCTTCTTAGGACTCATTACCTGCAAGATTGTCCTTCATCTCCTGAGTACATCATTAGTGGAGACATCTTCCTCTGAAGTATATTGAAATGCATGTGTGCATTTGTGCTTATGTGTGATTACACAAACCTGTGCCTGAGTATATGCAATCAGTGAACACTTTAACTTTTTCCCCAAAAGAATGAGCCCCTATGGTCCCTGAGCACTCCCATCTTCAACTCTAACAAGCTGTATAGACCATTTCTGTGAATGCCTCCAAACCAGCTGGGTCAGCCAGGCCTGAGCAGCAGTCCCTGTCCTTCTATCTGCACTCCCATCATTAGCTCCATGCTGGCTCACAGTGACAGATCTAAGATCCATCATTCAGATAATTATTCCAACCTATTACTCATCCTATGGACCTCTTGATCCCAACCCCTGTAAGACTCTTGGCCTCATAGTCCCCCTTAACTTTGAAGATCCCCATTCAGGTGAAAGTCCATCTTGCCTCTCTTTAATCCTGAAAAACTGTCCACTTTTCCCCCCCAAAAGGGGGAAAATGGCAGAGTGTCACTGGAAAGATCCACCCCCCAGGCCTGCCACCTGCATCAGCATCAAATAGAAAGGCCAACCTTACTCTGGGTCACTCGACTCATCTGTCCTTCCCTTTCCACTGGGCTCCAGCACTCCCCACTCATCATCCTCCTTATATATCATTGTTTTGTTCATGGCCTTGTCTTACTCTTGGATCTGCAGAATGCTCTGTTGTTCCCAGGGGCCCCTGCTGAACTTAGTCTGTACTAGACGCACTTCCTGTCTGGAAATCTGCCTGTGTCTATCCCCGTGCATGCCCCATCAACACCAACACCAACATCAACAGCAGCAGCAGAGAGAGTTAGAGGAGCCTTCAATGCCCCCTAATACTTGCTGGGAACACAGGGGCCCTAGACTCTTGCTGTCCTCCGTGGTTCCACAGAAGGAAGGATTGGAAGGCAGGGACTCTGAAGCTTACCTTGCGCATGTCTTTGCCAAAGGTCTCACTATAGGTTGTGCCAAGGATTTCAAACTGGACATAGGGATTGGAGCTATCCTCCCGAAATTCCATCACTCCCGTGAGTCCAGTGATGTGACCCTGCAGGAGAGGAGGAAAGGCCATTGAAAAGTTGGGGTGGTCAGGGTAAAAGATGGAATCACTAAGAATGAAGTGGTCACCAAGAAGAGAGCAATCGGTCTTGAGGAGGTTGTAGATGGGCTGTAACAAGGACTTAGTCACTAGCCAATGGTAGTTCTAGGGTCTCAGAACAAGATCAATAGGCCATTTTCTTGCAGGGGAAATCCCTAAGGCTTGTACCTGACATTCACAGAGTCAATATGTTTATGGTTCCTGCTATGTGTCTGGCACTGTACCAGCTGTGAGATTAAAGACAGGTGGCTTTTATCTCCACCCTACTGAGACTTAGTCTTCTCTAGTCCCTGCTCCAAGGGCTTCTCTTAGCCATACCCAAGAGGAAAGTCAAAAGTCAATAAGAGCCCTATCTGACATATGGCCATAACCTGAAGGGACAGCAAGGATGATCATTTCTTGAATCCTGGCTTTGCTGATTTGCCACCTTGAATGAATCATTGCCTCCCAGCTTCAGTCTGAAATTAATCAGATCCACATCACAAAGCCCACAAGAACTGAAGGAGACAATGTGCGCAAAGCACAGCGAGAGGCACCAATTGACTGTGGTGCACCTGCCAGCCCCATGTGGCTCTCCAGGGCTCAGCGGGCTCCATAGGGGCAGCAGGCAGCCCGGTACTGAGCGAGCTGTGGTGATTTCCCTTCTCTCTTCAAACCTAGGGTAAGGATCTCACCCAGCCTTATCTCTCATGGAACCGGAAGAGGCCCAGAGGCTGAGCTGGCCCACGAGGGGCCACATTCTGTTCTGGGCTACAGTAAATTCAAACAACATGAGAACATGCCACTGCTATTGAAACTATGTGTAATTTGTTGTGACTAAAACTTCTAATACTATAGATTTCCCTACATCCTTGTTTAAAGCCTCAAAGCCAATTTGCTACAACAAGTGTTCCATGGAATACCCAATTCACTTCAAATCCGGCCTTCTGACATGGAGCCAGTCCTCAACACATGGTACACACCACATGTTCAAAGTACACATGTGCACATGTGTGTATACCCCCCACACACACACACACCCTGAGATCCTAGCTGATCAGCACATGGCAGTGCCCACTGAGACCACCTCTCTTGTAGAGAGTGGCAGCCTGCAGGGAGGGATACTGGACAGATATAGATAGGCAACTATCTCCATATTTTACTTGCTTGTGACCTTGGGTAATTTATTTAACATTTATAAAGTCCAATCTCCTTATATTATAATGGAGACAATAATAGCAACATAGCCCTGGACTACAGATCACCCATCTTTCAAATGCTGTGACAAAAAGAATAATAAAGAGAAACCTGCACAAGTGACAGAGGGACAGCCATGCAAAGAACCCAGCTTCAGGTCAGCTGCTGAATGGGCGGGGGGGGGGGTGCTGCAAAAAGATACCTGTCTTCAGCCTTGGGCCACCCAGGAGGGTGTGCCCCTCACATACCTTTTTGATTGTGTCCAGCATGGACCTCCCTCCATTCCATGGCTTGGTTGATTTCCGTATGCAGTTGAGGCTTGCCATACTGTGCCACTTCCGGTCCTCCAACTTCCTATGGAAGGCATTGGCCAGCATCAGAACGCTGTCATACAGGTAGAGGTTGGAGATCTGCAAAGATAAGGGCAATGAAACTCTCCATTGGTGCATTTCTAGAGAGCTCTTCTAGGGAGAAACCGGCAGAAAATTGGAATGGTTCGGACGCAACACTAATGTGTGCTGCCCAATATCTATGCCATGAGCCTCTGGCTTCCTGGAATTCATTTGATAGCCCAGCCAGGTGCTAGAGTTCCAAGCAGGATAAGACCTAGTCTTGCTCTAGGGATGAGAGTTGGAGGTTGATGTGTACATCAACAAGGAGACTCAGTGTGACCAGCACAATGATTGACACTTGCAAGCAGTCAAGTGACCTGCAGAGTAGCAAATATGGAAGGAAGAATGGGCAGAAAGCTTAGAAGGTTTAGTAGTACATTTGCAAAAACACGAAGGTATAAAGGAACAGGGCCAGTTAAGGACAGGCTCCACTGGAGTTCTCTGTAAAGGACAAGATAGTAAAGATTTTAGGCTTTGAGGGCCCTACTCAACCCTTCCATTGTACCCTGAAAGCAACCATAGATAATATAAAAACAAATGGGTGCAGTCATGAGTTAATACAACATTTACCAAAACAGAGACTGTGGTGGATTCACCCCCATGGATCACAGTTGGCTGAATCCTGGGTCAGAAAAACTGAAAACAGTTCAATATGATTGTGTCAACAGTGTAATGGAGCCTGGGCAAGATCAAGAGGGAGGCAGAGCTAGAGCCTGCAGAGCCTCATGGGACATGCTAAGAAAAAGCAACACAGGCGTCTTTAGAGAGAAAGATAAAACTAATGGGTCTGTGTACAAAAAGCTGATGACCAGACCTGGGCCAAGGGAAAGACCACTCAGTCACTGATAAGCCTAGGGTGAATGGTGGCCTGAGTGATCTCATAGCAACAAGGAAGATAGTAACAGGTGGTGGAGATTCTGTTGCCAACTCTGCAATAGACCCACTGCCATGTGAGGAAACCCATTTGGGATTTGCAACTGTAACCCCGCTGACTAGCTGTATTCAATGAATACAGCCAGACCATAGTGAAGACCTAGCCCCATCTCCAAGCACTCAAGAACAAAGCCACAAGTGAGAAGTTGAATGATAATGTGAGCAGAGGTATTGTTGTGTAGAAGGCCAACAAGTTTGGCTCACCCTCTTTCAATTAAAAAGACCCCAATCTGGATGAGCAGGAAACTCAGTAGCCATTCTCTCACGGACCTTCTAGGGCCCCTTAGAGAGGAAGGCAGACCTGTTCTCAAATGTCCTCCTCATATCACCCCAATCCTCTAAGAGGTCACCAAAGCAAAGGAGTGGAGGAGGAAGGAAGTGGGTAAAAGAGAGGTAGCATCCACCCTTAGCCAGGCTTAGGGCCCCTTCCTGATAACTGTTGCCACAAACAACATTCAGCCAAAGTGAGTCAAGGGGACCACTCTCTGAACACTCAGCAGCAAGTAGCGAGCTAAAAATATTTCAAAAAAACATCACTGGATAGAAATAGGAGACCATGTTGACTTCACAAGACACCTGAGAAGATCACGTAGGTTCCTCATGCTGCAGGAAGAGCCCCTGCTATCCCCCAACCTCACCTTCTCTTGCTTCTATGACCCTGCACCCCATACATTGTTCTCTAATTTCTTTCTTATCCATCTTAGTCTGGACACCCCAGGAGCAGCTCAGGAGACAGGAACTTGGGTGGTGGGAACCCTCCTCTGCAACTGAAGCTGACATCAGAGGTGAACTAAGGGAGAGAGGTGCAGGGCATCAAAAACCATCTGCTCTCTCATGACTGACCAGCAGCTCATGTGAATTCTCAAGGGTCATTTCTACCTTAAACACATCCTAGTGGAGCTGAGCACTTCCCCTTCAGGTGTCCCCATGCAATGGCCATTACCAAAGAGGCCTGTTCTCCTTGCCTGAATCTTTTCTGTGACTACCACAAGCCCAATGCCTGGTGCTCTTTATGCTGTAGAAGTGAGAAGTGAGTGGAGGAGAGACACAGGTTCCAGAGGTGACAGAGATGTGCCTGAATGATTGACCACTGCTGACCAAAACAAGTGTCCCAAGCCAAGGGAAAGCAGTGTGCCAGTGCCTCTTCAGGGGCCTGCAGCACACATACCTGACAGCAGAGAGAAGAGTCGTTCCCTCTATCTGGAATTTGCCCCCTCTATCACAGGGAACACCATAAAAGAACCATGCCCCTTGAGGCCTGAGAGAGCATTTCCAATAAGCAAGACGAACCCACTCCCTATTTCTGCCGGCTCCCTATTCCTCAGGAGTCCCTACTACTGTAAATTGTTTTGACATGTTTTACTCCTTCTGGAATAAGCTCATAACAGAAATGTTGTTATAAGAGAATATAAGCTACTCAAGGGTTGGCTTGATTTTTTTTCCCCAAAAGGATAACTCAAAGCTGAGAGTCCTTGATAATGTGAAGATTTATCTTCTGAAGACATTCATGGAACTTCCCAGTCACCCATTCATAACTGATGTTATTTAATCAGTAGGGACAATTTGACCCACACACCATCTTTTTACGCACTCACATATCAGGTAGAGCTACAGTACTGTCTCAGCTCTGGCCCAGACAAGCACCCATCAAATTTTCTTTTTTCCCCTCCAGCACTTCTATTCACTATGAATTAAGGTACTCAACAAATAATACATGAATGCAGAGAGGCCTACAATGAAAAGGAAAAGCAGAACATGACTCAGAAAGGCCAAAGAAAGCCCTCAGTCCTCCCACAAGCATGTCTGCTTGAAAGGGGGAATGCATTCCAGTTCAAAGGGACAGGTTTAAGCAGTGCTCTTTTCCAAGTGTGGAGAGGCCTTACACTGACCTCATATCACCCCGGATACATCCTCTTCCATGATATACTACACACTGTCAGTACATAAATGTGTTTACCTCACCAAACTCAGCTCTTTAAGTGCTTATCTCTGGAATCCATTACCAACCAAGACACATGACTGGTGCTTAATAAATATTTGATGGATGGATGCACAGTAAACGCATAGATAGATGGAAAGATAAATAGATGGGTGGATAGGAGGATGGATGAATGGATGCATGGTTGACAAATGGATGGATGCATGGATGGATGTGTGGGTGGGTGCATAGATGGATGGATAGATGGGTGGATGGATGGAATGATTGAAAGATGAATGAATGGATAAATGGATAAGTAGATGGCTGTCCAGCTGACTGAATGTGTGTGTGTGTGTGTGTTGTAGTAGTAGTAGTAGTAGTAGTAGTAGTAGTAGAAGAAGAAGAAGAAGAAGTAGTAGTAGTAGTAGTAGTAGTAGTAGTAGTAGTTGGGTAGGTGGATGGATAAATGGATTGGTAGATAAATGAGTGGATCTCATGCTACCTGGATTTCACAAAAAAGAAAAAAATACAAAAAAAAAAAAACAGCAAGAAAAAGAAATTCCCTGCTTCCCACTTGGGAGAGAGCTTACTTCATTTCCTCCTCATTTATAGCCTACTAAAAACATCTTCTGTTCCTCCCTTGAAGCTGTTTCCACCTACTCTATTCATTCTTGCCCCTTTTCCTGATAAGAACCTGTTTCAATTACCTCTTCCTCCCTTGGGAGGAAGTTAACCTTCCAATTATAATCTATGAATCCACCTTCTGCTCCCCAACCTCAGCATCCTCATGTAGGTGATCTACTTTGAAAACAGAATTGACTGACTATTCATTCACTGGTGGGGATGCAGAGGGCAAGGAAGACCCTATGCTCACAGTTTACTTGTGGAGAAGGGACTTTTGTGGGAAAAGATCCAAATCAAATGGTTCAAAGGCAGTCTATGCTTGAGGCCCTCTTCCGATTCTACTAAGCAGGTGGGTGAATATATGTGTCAGGGCTTGCTCTGCCAGGAGGAGAAGTTTGGAAGGAAGTAGTCTCACAGCTACATGGACACACCCCATGGTCACAAAGGAGCAAAAGCTCAGGCTGGTGCTATAGGCTAAAGGGCAGAGAAGGAGCCTTAGCCTGAAGGAGTCCTGGCCTCCATCCTCCAAGTTCAGGTTAGACACAGCAGAATTCATCAGCAAAGGGAAGACATGCAGAGCAAATACTGTCAAGAGTGAAACCTCATGCCCACGTGGTCAGGATCCCAGCACTCTGGCATGCTAATAACACTGTAGCACAAGTGACAGAAACCAAAAATATTTCAGATGAAGGTAAATTTGAGAAACAAAAGGGAGTTCAAGGCCAAAATTATGGTACAGGAGAGACCCTGCTGCCAAGCCAAAGACCTAGATGCTGGTCAGAGTAACCAGAGGGAACAGTCAAAGGCAGACAAACAACATCCAGGAAAGGGCTCACAGTTTTCATGGGATCCTAGAAACTCAAACTTAAGTGAGGAGAGAGCTGGAGGGGGACTAGCTGGTTTATTTAGCCACCCTGAAGATATGCTCTAGGCTCCTCTTTCACTCATCCTCATATGATAGGACTCTCATCTGCTGCAGGTACAGCTTAAGCTGGTAGCTTAATGGGATCAGCAAGAGCTTTGAATTCAACAGAACCCAGACCAGCTTTGCTCACTGCTAGACACCCAGTGTCTATAACAGTGCATGAGTACAACACACACTAAATAAATGTTCACTGAACAGGTGAATTAAATCTCCACTTGTACTCACTTGCTGAGTGATGTTGAACAAGCCATGTAACACCCTTAGATTTATCTTAATGACAATAAAATACAATGTGTTCTGAATCCTTGGAGAGGTGCAATGTGGTAGCCCTGATTTACTCCCCTGTGAAATGCACACGTTAGTAACCCTGTGCACCAAGACTGTCCTAAGCTCTGCATGTATTTTCATTTTAAATGAAGTAGAGACAACAAGAAATGGAAGGGGCAACCTAAGGAAGAACCTAAGAAGGCTCCTAATTTCAATGTGGCAAGCTGAGGGCTTGTCCAGGGGTGCCCCCAGTGGCCAGAGTCCAGGAGAGATCTAGTACATAGAAGGTGGGGACTACCTAAGGTGTCCACCAATATCTCTCCTCCCCTTTCCCAGGCTCCTTGTTAAAGACTTTCAAAGGGACACAGGGGTCATATCTGGTTTCTAAAGCTTGTGAGTCAGAAGACTGAGCAAAGATCAGAACTTACCATTCATCTCCAATTCCACTGCTCATCTGGGCACATGTCCACAGCCTCTCCCTGGTTTCAGCAGCACAGTCATGGCTGCCTCAGCCCCTAGGATCTGGGCCAGGCTTTTTAGGGCTGTATGCTCCGAGGTATTACAGAGCTACCCTTTGAAAGAAAGGTCAATTCTCTGTCCCTACAATGTTCTATAGAAAAACCAATTCAGGCAGGACCAGAGCATGTACAGCTGGAGGTAGAGGGGCTGCACTCTACCTGGACCAAGTCCCTGGGAGGAGAGTAGCATGGCTTACTGGAGTCAAATACCAAATATTTGCACTCAAGGGCTGGCTCAGCCATATGTGCCTTTGGCACAGCAGATTCTTTCATGAGACCACCCAGGTGTGCAAAGGAGTTAGGAAAGGCAGACAGGAAATGCCAAAACAAGGTCAGCTGCAGGCCAGCACCTGGCGAAGGCACCATGCTACTCTGTGCTCTGCCACTGAGTCCCATCCTCTGTCCAAGCTCAGGGGCAGCAGTCCCGGGGAAGCCTCCCAAAGGTTCTCTCTAAATGCTCACCACCTCCTGTCTGTCATGGCCTTGTTCAGGCACCCTCATTCTTCCCTTAGGAGATGGTCACCACTGGTCACTTGTCTCACAGCCTCAGGAAACTTTCCACCACACATAGTCATCTTTCTTGGACACACATCCTGCTAGGAATTTCTAACTTCAGCTACCCCATGCAAAAGGTGGGTCCTCAGAAAGGAAACTGGGAAGACAGGACACATCACTGGGAGGCAGAAAAGAGAACTTAGCCAGGAGCTCTTGATGGGGGCTAGCATATCCAAAGGGATCTGCTTGGCTACTAAAGAATTAGAGACCAATCACACGAAATTGACCCAGATCCAAGGATGGGAAAAATGGATCCTATATTTTTTTGAAGAGTTAGAAATAGCATTTTCATTTTACCAGTGACTACATTTTATCTAGGAACATACCTGGTGTCAACAGGAGCAAAACCCAGTAGTAAAATTGTCAAATTGATCTTCATGAGACAATAAGGAGAGTTTGCTTGAGAGTCAAAACCCAGAGGAAGAAAACAGGAAAGACAGGGAGGCCAGCAAGATGGAGAGATGAAGAAGCAGCACTGGGATGGGGACGCAGTGTTTGGGAGCATGGAATATTCCCCAGCAGGAGAGGACTTAAAATATCAGAGGCTATTTGTGCAGCTGCAGTGCAAATACCCCTTTCTCCATCATACATAACACAAGTCTCTGAGACTCAGAGACTGTTTAGTCAGCTCAGGCTGCTTCCAGAGAGTACCATAGACTTGGTGGCATATAAACAATAGAAAATTACTTCTTAGAGTTGCAGAGGCTAGAATTCTATGATTGAAGCACTGGAAGACACAGTATTCCTTGAGAGCCTATTTCCTGGTTCATAAATGCGGTCTTCTAGCTGTGCCCTTGTGTGCTATAAGGGGATAACTGTGGACGCTTCAAGTCCCTTTCATGACCTTAACTCTTCCCAAGGACCCGCACCACCCCCTCCAAATGCCATCAATTTGGGGATTGATTTCAACTATAGAAATTTTGAAGGGACACAAGTATTCAGACTGTAGGAAGTGCCTTGCTCAGGTAGGAATTTTTTGTCTTGGGAAACCAAGAAGACACTGATTTCCCATCTGGATAAGCATAAGGCAGGGTAGAAGCAATCTTATTGGAAGCCTGGATTCTCTTCTACCTCCAGAAGTAATGAAATAGAAGCCCCTGGTGAAATTGCTGAGTTCCTCAAGACAGCTGAACTCCCAAGCCTATCTGGATGTCAGCAGGATGAGACCTCTGCATCTCCCTATCAGAACTGAAGGGAGCAGGCCTGGGGTAAACTTGTCTGCAGCGCAGTCAGAGTGTCTGACTCCCCAGCGCTGGGTGTTTGTCTTTGCCTTAGTAAATCTATGACTCCAGTTAAGGGTGCTCCAGGCTTGGCTCTGTTACATTTTAGGGGCTCAGAAATTGTAAGTCCACATTACCATGGTAAGTATCATCCTTTAAGTCAAAAGAAGATGAAGAGCAGGCCAGGGTCAGAGCCACACAGGCCAGCTGCATCTGCATCAGACCATCGTCTGCCCAACACCAGAGCTGGAAATGTGGGAAATGTTTTCATTGCAAAAGGCCGCATTTCCTCAGGGCTTCTACAGAGCCCAGGATTCTCTTCCTTCTGTCATTAATCAAGCAAAGTGGACTGTTCAGGGAAATAGCACAGAAGCAAACAGCAGGCACTGACCTCTGACCAGATCCTTAGACAGGCTCTGGTCAGCCAGCAACATCAGATAAGCAGTGGACAGAGGGTCCAGCTGGGAGGACAGGCTGATGTCCAGATGCCACAGCTTGAGGAATCCATCCCCAGGCAAGGCCTCTGTGCCAAACTGCTGCCAGCCCACCTGTCCTGAGAGAGGACATCATGGTCAGACCTAAGGATGTAGCAGATGGTGGCAGAGGACAAAGGGGACGCAGGGGGCTCGGCTCAGCACTGAATCTAAGAGGAGAGTATGGAGGGCAGAGAGGGGCATCTGTCTCTACCCAAGGCTTTCGGGACTCCAAATGCACATATGGCCACCTGCGGTCAGAACAACAACCAGCTGCATCCAAGGAGACTACCCATGCATTTGTCCAACATGGGCTTCCTGGCTCTCCTTGTCAAATGCACCTGTCTGAGCCTTTAGGTTCACATAATCCACTGAAAATGACACAAAATCCAAGTTAGCCAGTGTGGGGAGACTCGAGAAATGCTCCAGATGAAAGACTTCTCCTGACAGGCTGACAAAAATCTTGTAGCCAGGGAAGAGTTCAGAAAGCTCTAGGGAAATAGATAAGAATGTGTGAGGAAGAGGAGGTTGAAATGCTTTAACAGATTGAGCACGATGGGGTGGGGAGAGTGATTCCATCAAGCCACTCACCATTTTTTAAATGCACAAAGAAGAGAAATTCCAACCTGAGGGAGCATTTTATAATAATACTGCATTAGCCCCCACAGCTTAATTCTTGGCTCAGGCTCCACAGTGACCAGACAACACCATGTATATGGTTTGCTTGTTCCCCTTTGGAAACACATTTAAATATAAATGAATTGGCAATGTGATAATGTGTCTGTTACTTCAATTACAGGCCTGAAGTTGCTGGGCATTGCAGTTCCGAAGACAGTATAATACAGATTTTTCTCTGAGCAAGACTGTCCGTGAAACTTGTACCAAGTCTCAGGGTTCTAAGGGACCAGTTATCACTTTTATTACTGACTGAGTCACATGAGCCCTAAACTAACTTGTCAAGAAAACAAGAATGAGAAACACCCCCAAATCAGACAGTACTTTGTAGGGAAAGATAAACAACACTGCTACATAGTGGCAAATGCAAAGCTTTTGGAGCCACTAGAAGCTACTTATTTAGGTATTTTTCTTCCAAGGGACTTTCTTTCTACTAAATAGCTACCAAAGTGATTTGCTATAATAGCGCTTGGTTGGCTTTCAAACACAGAAAGCACTGACCATAGGCCTAATAGAGGAAGATGGAGTTTCTGAGGCCAAGAGATGGATGATCTTGCAAAAACGCCCTGCTCTTGATGGTCCTCAGAGAGACTCCTAAACCAGAATTACCATCCCAAAGGCAGCCATCTGGGGGAAGGAGCTAAGATGGACTGGAGAGCTCCATTTCCAAGAGGATTTTCATTAATTTCATCAAGACAAAGTTAATAATCCATGACATCAATGTTGTTGTTGTTTTTTTTTCCTTGAGTTGGTTGTTCCAAGCATGTTAGAGTCTCCTCAATAAATCTCACAGCTAGAGGCTAGTAGAAATTAGTTTGCCTTCTACACTATCATTAGGAAAGAAAGAAGTGGTAATAGTTTCTGAGGAAACTCGAAGGGAATGGCTTGTAAATGAGATGAATCTACAAGCTGCCCAAGTGGTTGTTGGGCAGGAGGAGTAAATAAATCCACATTTCTCTTCCATCAGACACTGCTCAGGGGGAAGCAGATGCAACCTAATGTAAGTAGAAGTGTCTTTAATGAAGTGTTTTACATGGATATGGATATGTTTTGCATAGAAAGAGATAAAGATCTCTATGGCTCTGAGAGACTTGTGTTAACACCTTCATTCTTAAGAGATTCAGCCCATAAGTCCTTACTGAGGGTCTTCAATGAGCAGGGTCTCACATGAAGTGCTAAACTGGTATAAAAGGTATGATCTCTCCTCTCCCTAGCAAGGCAGCAGTGACTAAGCACCCAGATGAGTCACATGGACAGTAACAGGTACTCAAAGTCTTGTTATAAGGGGCTGGAAAGATGAGAAATGTTATTCTACCCATGGCAATGCTGTTAAGTATACCCAGAAAGACAGGTAGAGTATATGACTGTCCATATCTATATGGCCATGTTCAGCCTTTCCATGGAAATCTTGAATGCACCTGGCCCTACCCTCAAGAATGAGGCTACTGTTCATAGTTCAGCCGTGCGAATGGTTTCCATTTGTTCCTTTGCTTTGTTTTCATGATAACTCTAGTGGGGTAGGTAATATTCTCATAACTAATGGACAGAGAAGGAAACTGAGTCACAGAATAAAAAATAAACAATTATTATTAAGTAATTAGTAACTGGAGTTACTGGGATTTCTACCCAGGCTACCTGGCTGCTATTCTGCTGCTGCATCCCCACAACTCCAGGTCTCTATGGTATTCTTGAATTTTGCTCTTATGAATGCCTGGGTCTCAGTAGGAATAGAGACAGGGTAGGCTATTCCAGAATTCCTGTGTCTGATATTTCATTTACTTCACTTGATGATGTCTAGCCACACAACTCAGAGCTTTGCCATTATTTATCCTCTTATTGGGTACAATTTAGGGTGCCCTCAGCTGCACTCCGCCTTAGTCTCCTCAGTCTTTTTTGCTCTGTTGTCCCCCAATTAACAGATCCCTTGTGGCCAGTGTGTCTGATGCACAGTCAAAAGGCCCACCAATTTGTACATCATAGTCCAGAGCAAAAAGAGTAATCACAGACCTTGATGAGAAATACCGTCCACCCTCCCCTGCCTGAGCCTATTCCACCCACCTTTGTGCAAAGGAAAGTGACCCCTCTTTTGTTCTTCCAGTAGGCTGAGTGCAGCTGGACTTAGCAAGAATTGGAGAAATGAATAGAGGAATATGAGGCAGGGAAGGGCTAGGATGACATGTTTGGAGAGGAGTGAAGCCCTTCATGGGGGAAAGAATCTGGGGAGAATCTTCAGATATTTTCTGACCCCACACAGAGCAAATTCCTTATCCTGCCCTGGATGGGGATGGATACTACTGCCTACCCCCTTGACTCATTCCACTTCCATCCTCGTGGACAGCAGGAATAATACATACAGAGGCCCAATAAAAGGGACTTACTTGGTCCTTTCCACCTCTTCAGTCTCTAGAAAGGAGGAAGGCAGAATAGACCAGCAGCATCCCAAAATATAAAATTGCACCAAAGGCCTTTCTGACCTAGAGTCCCAGGACTCTCAAGTTCATGGGCTCTGTGGAAGCTATTCTTATACTCTCTTGATTAACATTTTCCTAAGACTCCAGACATTTCATCCAGCTGATTGAACTGATGGGATTCCTGGTGCCTTGGGCACCAAGGAAGAGGGGATTATTTCAGCTAAAATCAACGTCTGCTGTGTTTCCCATCCACTGAGAACACATTTCTTATGTTTATCATCTTTAAGATGTGTTTTCTTCCCCCAATCCCAATATAAGATTTTATGATGTGTTCAATTATCTGGCAAGTTAAATATGTCCACTACCCACTTGAGATTCTAATAATTCCCCCCCACACACAAATTTACAGCCCTTGATACAGTGATATCAAAATGTCCTTGGTTGTGGCTGACACTCTCATGAGCAGACTCAGTCACCTTTAACGTGGCCCAGAGATATCTGCAATCAGAATCTGGGAATCCTCAAAAGCAACTCTCTAAATTCTTTCAGGGCTATGAAAAACATATGCTTTTTTCCTCACTCCAATTCTTTTCTCAGGCCTGTCCAGGTGAAGAAGGTGGAAACAGTTTCAAATGCTGCAAGGTGAGTATATTATGCATACACACTTCTGAGCAATTTTCATAATCCCAACTGGAAAAAAATTTCTGTCTTGCTCTCATCAAGCATCAATGATGGTTTCCTTGTGTTTAACATTCCCAAGAGAGAAGCAGGTTTGGGACTGCCAGTGAGTACTCACTACACTGCTTCCTTCTTGCTCCCAAACACCCAGAGAAAAACCCACCTTATACAACAGGCATGAAGCTCTTCCATTCTATTCCAAGGCCCTAAGACAAACTAAAGCAGATTGCACATATTCTAGGGAGGTGGCCAAAGAACTGGCTATAAACACTCTGTACCTCTCACCTCAGAAAGAATGGAGCAGGTAGCCATGTCCTGGTCTGATCCCCTGACCCCTCCCTGCTTGAC
Source organism: Marmota monax (assembly GCF_021218885.2). Taxonomy (NCBI): domain Eukaryota; kingdom Metazoa; phylum Chordata; class Mammalia; order Rodentia; family Sciuridae; genus Marmota; species Marmota monax. The sequence continues at coordinate 5,053,486 of NW_026692881.1, forward strand.
TGAGGATCCAGCAGTATTCTGGTTGAGCTAAGCCTCAGCATTCAGCAGATGTGCTGGGGTAGTTCCAAGTTATTTTTCAGGAGCTATCTGCAGTGACTTTTAACAAGGAAGAGCTCAAGGGAAGTCTCCATCCCCAACCCTCACAGAGGAACCCATCCCCACAAAGTAGTCATCACAGATGTCTAAGAAACAGCAACCTCTTCCCTGCTAAGCACATAACTTTTAAATACCAGGGGCACCCCATGAGCTAACAAGCCCTGCCTGCTGACAACAGGAATAATTTCCACAAGTGATACTCAGACGCTGCCCAGTCAACTGGCTTCACCTTCAGCAAATGACAGTGTTCTAGCAATTAAAGTTAGTGGGCAATAGTACTCAGCTGGAGCCTAGGAGGTTCCACTGTATCTCCTAAAGGCGGCCAAGGGTGTGGGTAAGACTCCTGGGTGGAGGGTGCCCAGGAGGGCAGACTACACACTGACCTGCAGCATCTGGAGGTAGCCTTCCTGGGGGTCGCAGAGCAGGGAGGAGATGCGATGATTGTTCCTCATGCATTTCTGGTTGTCCTTTGCAGATGGGAAGATTTGCCGGACCACAGTCATCCTGCCCAGAGCACTATGAACCAGATCCAGGATCTCGGGGTCACTGATTTCCTGGAGAAATAACCAGACCCATGCTTACCATCAACTCATGGACTGTCACAGGGAAGAAAAAAACATCTTGAGGCATACAGATCATAGCCCAAAGAGCCAAGGCAACTAAGCCAAAGAATTGGACCAGACTATATATTTCAGTAGTTGCTTATTTACAAACAATACTTGCTATGTTAGGTGCAAGTAGGATTATTCATTTTCCCTGAAAGCCAGAAAAAGATGTCTGACACTAACCACCAATGTGCTGGTTTCTATGGTGTCAAGCTTTTAGGAACCAATGCTGTCATCTCTCATGGTAGGTATAAGCAAGATGTAAAGGCTAAATTCCCTATTGAAAGTCATCTACCTGATTTATTCAGGAAAAGCTGGGGTTTTTTTCTGACATAGTTGATCAAAATTCAATGAGCTTCCTAGAATTCCTTAATAATTAGATTGATTTTATGAAAATATTTACATAAAAATTTTGCAAACATATCTGGGTTTTTTTTTTTGTTGTTTACTCATTCATTCCTTCAAATCTACCCAACACCTCTGAGGTTTCTCATTCATTCCTTCAAATCTACCCAACACCTCTGAAGTTTGTCTTGTACTAAGTACCAGGGATACAGCCATTCAGGAGACAGAGATATCCTATCCCAAGAATTTCTTTATCATCATAGATTGAAATACACTGAGTGTCTCAGGGGCTAAGGACACCCTTGTGCTTACCATGTTAGATCCATCATATACCAGGCTCTTTGCATGCAGTAGCTCATTTAGTGTTCACAACAAACTAAAAATTATGTGAGGTAGATACTACCCTTATCCTATTTCATCCTCAGCATAGAAATTGCAAAGGGAGCGGGCCCTTGGGGAGATCTGACCAGGAGGAGGCTTTTATGAGGAATTAGCACTGTAACTGAACTTGAGAATGAACTTTTTAAGCAAAGTGCTTGTGGAGGATTCAGCTGAGAAGCTGATAGTGCCACAGAAGCTGGGTGAGTTGATGCAGATGGACCCTGCTCTGGGTAGAGACAACAGGGTGAAATGCTAGAGCCTTCACCAATCTGGAGAGGGCAGGCTGAGCCCCTCTGCAGGGTACATTTTGAGGGCATAGAAGGAAGGAGTGAGTGGTCAGGGACAGGGCTAGAGACAGGTTCACGACCAGATGGGAGTTTGGGGGGTCAGTACGTTCCACTAAAATACCTACACTAAGGGCATTGAGGAGACCTTGAAAGGTTTTAGGCACAAATGAGTCATAATCAGATTTGCATTATCAAAACCTCTGGCTGCTGTATGAGAGAGGATTAGAGAGGAACAAAACTCGAAGAAGAGAGGATAGAGAGAAGAATGGCAGGCTGCACAGCTGGGCCCATCTCAGGTCTACCAAAAAATGGAAATGAATTTATGCTAAGTGTTCCAGCAGCAGGACAGAGGGTCAGTCAGGCTAAGAAAAAACTCTGGTTCACTGTCTCCAGGAAAGTGACTGAATCAGTGGTTGGTTGCAAGTCAAGATTTTAACTCTGAGAAAGTATATTTTAAAAATCAGCCTTAAATCTTCTTCCTTACAGATGACCCATTCTAAGCTCTGAGACCTGTGATGGCATAAATGGAGCTAACGAGGTTAGACATTAATGATCTGAGGTTTCAAAATCACTGGGACAAGAACATTAACAGTTTATTCAGTCACTGTCTTAAGAAGCTGTGAAGCCTGGTCAGTTAAAACCACATGCTGAATCAGGGAATGAATAAATATTAAGGGTTGTGCTTTAATGTGATCTATAGATTCTAAGTGCGCTGAACTGCAGGGATCTCAAAAAAGATTAAAGGGCTGTACTGGATTTGGCATACTAGACTTGGGTTTAAATCCACTGAAGTTTGCCTTTAAGACAAAAGACTGAGAGAAGATGATCTTGCTAGATTAACACCAGTAAGACCATCAAAGGTAAGGAAACTGGTCAGGTAGGATGGGCCCAGAACACAGTGGGAGTGGGGCAGAGGACACAGCCGAGTCTGAATGTGCATGCCAGTCTCTGCTCTGTTTGCCCTGGGACCGTGGCCCTGTCCTAAGCAGGTATCCAGAATGAGAGAAATCACATCCTAATCGCACAAAAGTAAGAATATAAGAAAGGGCAACAAGTAGACCACTGAGTTTTGCCTTGGAGAAGGAATAAAGAGGATTTTATTTATTTATTTATTTATTTTTAATCTAGAAAGAGCAAGAGGTCATGAAACACATAATTTGAATTGTACAGAAAGGAAGGGAATCAGAGACAGCCCACCTCCCAGAGGAAATGGGTATGTCTCATTTTGGGTATATCAAATTTCCCACATTTTCCTGATGACAGAGACCACTGTATGGGCACCAGTCATTTTCTTAGAATCCCACCTTTTTCCTTTCATTGTTTTATTAGTGCATTATAGTTATACATAATATTGGGGTTCAATGTGACATAATTATACAAGCATGGAATATAATTTGCTCCAATTCATACCCCAGTACTTTCGCTTTCCCTTCTCTCCTCCCTCTCTGTCTCCTTTTCTTTATTGTATAGGTCTTCCTTCTATTTATTTGAACTTTTTAAAATTAGTCCTTTATAGAAATACATAAAGATGAAATTCACTGTGATAAATTCATATATGTACAGCATACGTTAGTCAATTTCATTCCACCACTCTTCCCTTTTCCTGTCCCTCCTCCCTCCCTCTCAATCCCTTTACTCTATTCCACTTATCTCTCTCTAGCCCTTTTATTAAAACTCTCCTGCTTCCTCAGCTTCTGGGATAAAGAGTCAGCAGCAGCAAACTCTGCCACTATGTCAGGCAGAACCCTGGAACCTCTGTTAGGGAGCTGACTCCTAAGGTTGTATAGTACCTTTCTGTAAGTATAAGCATACCTTTCCCTGGCAGCCTGTAGAAGCACCTGGGGTGAGTGGCTAAGTGAGCTTGTGAGAGCTGGAATATAAGCAGGGGATAGGGCCTCATCTCCTTGATGCCAGAGCCCTGGTCTGTGGACTGTTGCTCTTCCGTTCTGCCCTCCCAGGACTCCTTTAGGACTTGGCACAGCTCTCGGACCAACCTCTTAGCGGTCATATTCCTTCCTCATGGTGAGGATCTTTTGGAAACTTGCGGACCTTCCTGTCTCCTCTGGCTCAGTTCTCATCCACTTACTCTGGGTCAGAGCACAGTCACACAGCCTCCCAATGCACTCTCATCCACTCCCTGTTCTGCTCCCCTGGGACTATCCTCACTGCCTAGCACAGAGATACCTGCAATCAGAATCTGGGAATCCACAAAAGCAACTCCCTAAATTCTTTCAGGGCAATGAAAAACATATGCTTTTCTCCTCACTCCAATTCTGAACCTATGAGATCAGTCAATTCTAGCAGGTTTCAGCCAGACCCTGACCCTGTCCTGTTAGTCCTGCTGGATCTCTTAAGTACTGAGATAGAATAGGAGAAATAAAAGACAGAAAGGAGACAAAAGGAAGGGGAAGAGTACTATAACGTTAATCTGAAAGTCTTGTGCTAAAGTTCTTCATACCTTCTCTCCCCAGGCCAGATTTTTTCCCCAGGTCTGTCACTCCAAAATTTCTAAGAAATCTACAAATCTTAAAGTTACTGTAAATTTACTCACTTATGAAAATGTACAATGTTCTAACACAGATATCTTTAGAATAGATTAAAAAAATATTTTATATCCCTTTGCTTAAAGAGAGAGAAAGAGAGGAGAGAGAGAGAGAGAGAATTTTTTTAATATTTATTTTTCAGCTTTCGGTAGACACAACCTCTTTATTTTATTTTTATGTGGTGCTGAGGATCGAACCTAGTGCCCCGCGCATGCCAGGCGAAAGTGTTACCACTTGAGCCACATCCCCAGCCCATAAGATATTTTTTAAAACTTTCAATATAGGTACAATCCAAACATTATCTATGGATTAGATATCAGAGACAATGTCAACCTAAAGATCCTGAGAAATAGCAGGCCATAATAATCTATCTTGTGATCACAGACTAATTTTTCCCCACAAACCTTAAAGTTTCCTTTAAGGTAAGAGCCTGAGACCCAAAAAGTACATCTCAATTTTGAGATAGTCTGTGTACTCACTCAGACTCTCTCTCCCTTCAAATGCATGTTCCAGATTTTCTGAATAAATCTCTGCTTGTGCCTCTGACACATTCTGAAATTCTTTCCTGGGACATTTTTGAAGGACCCCATCATCCTGAGTTGAGATCCTCCTCCCTGGGATCTCCTTGGACTCCCTCTGGTGACAGTACTACACAGATGTGATTAGGGATTATTCCCTATACACTGTTTCCTGACTGCATACTTCTGGACCAAAGTGACAGAACCCGACTTCTGGGCGATCCCAAAAGTGGAGAGGGCAATCCAAGCAACTAATTTAAATAAACTACTTGGAGAACAAATGCTCTCTTTGTCTCACTTGAATATTCATTTCAAGAAGTGTTGCTGATGAGCAGAAGAAACAAGACAATATGTATACACCACTATTGGAAGTCAGTAATCCAACAGTGAAGACAGGAGAACACATCATACACAGATGCTCACTGGAGTGCACAGGCTCAAAATAAATCTTAATTCTTAAGTTTATACAGTGAAATCTATCTTGTGTACAAACACTGCATACATTAAAAATGATAATAAAATGATTTTGGTGTATTTTCCATCAAACTAATAAATAAAATAATATATCTTGGTTGGATACTTCTTCTCTCCCCCCACCAACTGCCTACTACTTCCTCCTCAGCAGAGTTGACTTTGCATGCTATAACTCATGTATGTAAACTTGACGACATATAGCTTGGTCTCATATGTTGTACTTAGCTTTGTGTAAGTTGAACAGTATATATGCCCCCTGAATTATGCTTTAATGCAGTGGTTCTCAAACTTTGTTAAGCATCAGAGTCACCTGGAAACTCAATAAAATTATGGAGGTCCAATCTTATTCCATTTCAACAAGAAAAATCCCTGGATTCTCCATGAGCTCTCCAGACAATTTCAATACTCACCAACATTTAAAACCACTAGTTGAGCATTAAGGTTTTTTGTTTTGTTTTGTTTGTTTATTCATGGTGATGGCTCTAGTTTAATATTTTTCAAACCTAGACATTATTGCACTGTATGACTATAACAGTTTATTCCCCTTATTGTTGATGACCATTTGAATGTTGGGTTTGTTTGTTATTACAAAAAAAAAGCTTTTATGTATATTTTTCTTATGTATGTGTCTTGATGCATTTATATAACTATTTATCTAGAGTACATATCTAGAATTGGAATTTCTTGGGTTTTTTTTGTTTTGTTTTGTTTGTTTGATACTGGGGATTGAATCCAGGGGTGCTTAACCACTGAGCCACACCCCAAGTCCTTTTTATTTCTTATTTCGAGACAGGGCCTCACTAACTTGCTATAAGGTGGCTCTAAACACACATCCTCCTTCCTCAGCCTCCTCCTAAACTGCTGGAATTATAGGCATATGCGCCACCACACCTGGCTAGAATTGGAAGTTCTTCATAAGTGAATAGAAACACATTCAAATTTACAAAGTAATGCTAAATTTCCAAATAGGTTGTATCAATTTATAATCACATTGTGATAAAGGGACTTTTAGTTGCTTTACATCCTTACTTATACCTAACATTGTATTCTTTATATTTCCCAGTCTATTAGATTTTAATTTGTACTGCCTAAATGTTTCCTGTCCAGCATTTGCAGTTTTGCTCAATTTCCACTGGCTCAGTCTCTGGCATACAGATTTGTAGAATGTTATTTTTGTTTTGTTTTGTTAATTCTGCATAGTAGTCCTAGGTCTCATGCTATAAATATCTTCTCTAGGTTCTGGAATATTTGGTAGAAGTAGCCCATGAAACCATACGACTTGGCTCTTTCTTTGCAAAGAAGATTGCTTTGTGGGCACGGTGTATGAATGTTTAACGTGCATGCACTGTCCTGTCGTTGGTGTCAGTCATCTATTTTTAGGTCCATTAAATCAGGAATTTGCCTATTACTTCTTGAATTCTCTATATTTTCTTTATATAACTATTAAGAATTTTTATTAGTTATATAAAGTTTAAAAATGATAGCTCTTTGCTGAATCTTTTACCAGTATGTATATATCTCTTTACTTCTAATAGTGTATCTTGCCTTACAGTCTAAGGTGTCTTGTATTAAGATAGGTACACCAGTTTTATTGTGGCTTTTATCTGCCTGCTTTAACTTCTTCCACCTCTTTAGTGTCTACCTTTCTCTGTCTCACATTTTAGTGAGACCCTTATAAACAAAAATATACCAGACATGTTTATGCCATACTTGACTTCTTAAGTATAAATTTTAATCATTTATATTGATGATGATGATGAAATATTTGGATTAATTTCTGCCATATTATTGATATTGCACATTTTTGTCATTTTTTTCCTTTTTGGAATGGCCTTTTTCCTGTTTTCATTTATCGACTTTTGAAGGTTATATTTTCTATGTAAGCCTTTTATCAGTTTTCCTAGACATTTTAATGCATTTCCTGAAAGTGTGATATTAATCAGTAATTTTACTCCCTTCTTCAGTGTTGACTTTCAATCCCCATCAGCCCAACTAATGTGCCAACAGCTTCCAGCATTTTAATTTATCTTTCTATGTGCTCTTCTACTGTGTATTTCCATTGTTTTATAAAGTCAGTATTTATCTATGTAAGTAGTATTAACTAATATATTTGACAGACATTGTTTTCTGGGTCTCAAGTCTTACATCTGAGATGATTCTTCTGAAGTACATTATTAAAAACTTTCTTTAATATGGGTTTTTTTGATGATAAACTGTTTTTTGTTTTTTTGTTTTTCTTGTTAGAAGGTGTATTTTGGTCTCATTCTAAAAAGATAGAATTCTAAGTTGGCCTCTGTTTTCTCTTATCCCTAGAAGTAATATGACTTTGTCTTCTGGCTTCCATTACTATCCAGTGTATACATTTCCTATAATTGTAATAACAAATTATCACAAATTTAGGATAGCAGTTTTATTCACTTACAATTCTGGAAGGTGGGAGTCCAAAATCAATCTTCCTATGTTGAAATCAAGGTGTTAACAAGATGTACTCCTGGAGACTCTAGGAGAAAACTGTTCCACACCTCTCCCTGCTTCTGGTAGACATCACTATTACTTGGTTTATATCTTCAATCATTGCATCTATGGTAACATTACTCTACTGTATAGTCTAATTCGCATTTGCTTCCCTCTCTATGATGTTAGGAATTGCATTCAGGACCCATCCAGATGATCCAAGATGATTTCCCCATATCTAGACCATTAACTTCATCACATCTGCAAAATCTCTTTTACCATATAAAATAATTCTCTAAAATTCCATATGTCTTTGAAAGCCATTATTTAGCCCTTTATATGTGGAACTAGAACTTATTTATAGATGATCTATTTTTTTCTCTGGATGCACTTTAGGCCTTCTGTGTCTTTGGTGTTCTACCATCACTCTATGATGTACCGAGTTGTGAACTTTTAATGTTCCTGACCCTTGGGCTTCGGATCTGGGATTCAGCTTCTTATAATAATTCTAGAGAATTGTAAGCCTTAAAATTCTTGAATACTCTCTTCCCTGTTTTATCTTATTTTCTGCTGGGCTTTCAGCCAAAATATATGAAAAAATGTTTCAACATCCCTAATAATCGAGGAAATACAAATCAGAGCTACATTGAGATTCTTATCTCACTCCATTTGGAATGTCAATCATCAAAATACAAATATCAAAAAATGCTGGCAAGGATGTGAGGGGAAAAAGTCCACTCACACATTGTTGGTGGAACTGCAAATTAGTATAACCACTTTGGAAATTAGTGTGGATATTCCTCAGAAGACTAGGGATGAAACCACATATGACCCAGCTATCCCACTCTTTGAGATTTATCCAAAAGAACTAAAGTCAGCATACTGTAGTGATATAGGCACATCAATGTTTATAGTAGTTCAATTCACAAAAGCCAAGATATGTAACCAGCCCAGATGCTTGTTAAAAATGAATGGATAAAGAAAATGTAGTAAATACACACACAGCCATAAGGAAAAATGAAATTATGCCATTTGCTAATAAATGTATGGAACAGAAGAACCTCATGCTAAGTGAAATGAGCCAGATTCAGAAAGTCAAAGGTCAAATCTTTTCTGCAGTATGCAGAAGCTATAGATAAATAAGGAAATAAAAAGGAGGAGTGCCCATGAGACGGGGGTAGGTGGTGGATCCTATGAAAATTTGATGGGAAAGCAGTGGAGTATAGGAAGGGGACTTGGGGAAGAGATGAGGGATAGGAAAATGGAGAAATAACAGAATTAAATTGATCAAATTATGCTATGTACATATATGACTATACCACAGTAAATTCCACCAATAAAAACGAACAGTAAATAAATAGAAGAAAAATCAGTGTCTGGGGGAGGGGAAGTAGAAGTACTGGGGATTGAAATGGAGCAATTATAGTACAAGCATGTGTGGATATGTCAGACTGGACCTCACTATAATGCATAACTACAGTGTACCAATAAAAACACAAAAAGTATGTTAAATCTTGATATTCAACCTTCCATGTGTCTTAACCTCCCTTTCATATTTCCCATCTCCTTGCTTTTTTGGATACCTCTAAACACTCCCCTCCTATGTTTCAGTCTACTATGTTTTTCACCATGTGTGAGCACTTTGATCTTTAACATCTCCTCAAAGGTTTTTTAACTTCAATAGATTTTGTAATTTCTTGATGCTCCGTTCATGTCTTTTTCAATATTGCTTTCTCTTCCTTAAGGTCTTTTACGCCTTCCTCTTATTTCCCATCCTCTATTTTTGAAAATCCATAAATACACTTTTTAATATTCTATTTCAGATAATTCTAGGATCTAAACTAGATGTGATTAAATTGCCCTTTTTTCCTGATTCTTATTCATAGAGACCTCCCCACCACCACTTTCCTTAGAACTTCCTGAGGAACACTTTGAATCTGACTGCCATTCATGTTACTTCCGATGCTGTCAATGCTTGCTTCTACTATGTATCTAGGAACACTACCCATGTATAGCCACTGTGAATCCAACTCCTTTGAGCTTTTATAGACACCACAGGGGATAGAAACTTGAGTCACAAACCTGCATGAGGGTTGTCAATTTTTATGAAAATGCCTCCCCTCCGTTCAACTCTAAAGTCAAAACAGGAAATTTTCCTTGCTCTCCTACCCTTCTGCACAACGTGTGCATTTCTCAATAATTCTTACACTGAGGATATGTTTCCAGCTTTATGTGGCAGTATCTCATTAGGCTCCACAATTTTTGGATCTTAAACTTGATCTCATATGTCCTATTCCCCACATAGTCATGAGAATGAAAGTTCCAGGTTTCCACAGTTTGACCAATACATTCAAGGCCAAAATTAAATTTGATGCTCACAAATTACCAAGAGTTTCCATTTTGACCTTACATTTGGTCTCTATACTTATTTACCTTGACAGTTTCTATTTTAAAATATTTTTAAACTATCTTCAGAGTTTTTGGAGTCCTTTACCTTTGAGGAGTTTCACTCAGTCTAATTATTATTTTCCATAAAGACGTATTACTAAACTTTTTACATGAAATTTAAATTCTTTGGCTCATGACCCTATGCTTTTTCTGGGACTTACACCTGTCTCGAAAATCTCTCCCCATATGTCTTAACTGTGGGACTGGTTACACCTTTATAATTATGCTATAATTTATTTTTACATTTTTTAACTTCAATTGCTTAAGTTCACTGTCATTAATATTAGACAGAGGATTATTTCTGAGGGACTCTAGAGAAGCATGTGTAACCTCCTCCATTTGACCTAATCCTAATTGTGTTCTTGAATCATCCCACTATTGTAGATGGGATTTAAAGTTCTGCCTTACTTCATTTGTTGCTCTAGAAACATTCCTAGGAATTTCTATTGTCCTCCCTTCTACACTCTAATAGATTTCACCCATAAATCCTCTTTTGTCAGTCCTACTCACTGTTCAGTAGAGGAAATTCGCCCTGAGAGAGACAACGTTACCTTGGATTAAGGTGTTTACAAGTGGATCATCTTTAGAAATCATCAAAATTTAGAATCTGGAGCACTCACTGATCATGAAGTTAAAATAGAGAAATGGCAAAACACTGACATATTTGCTCCATTTTCAATGGGAGTAGTATGTATTTACAATTTGATAACAAGAAGATTGTAACAACTGAAATAAGCAGAGAAGAAATGAAGGTTGGGGTTTCCAGTTAACATCACATCCTTGCCAGTCATTATGTAAGGGGAAAAAAATACTCTTTTGTACCTGTAGCTTACTTAAAGGAAGAAGTCTATGATTATAATAGGATGTGAGAAAATTGTTTCATGCACTAAATAATAGGAGTACTCACTGTACTGAGAATGCACAGTGAAGCTTAGAGAGTATGCATTTTGAATCAAATAAGTTATTAGGGAACCTCTCTACTTCTCTTGCAAAGGGTTAAGACCAAAGAAAAGTTAGAAGAGTTTTAAAGAAAAGCCAATCCTCACATTCTCCCAGGAGGCACATACTTAATTCACTGATTGAAAGCAGAATTGTCCTTCTTGTAGAGCACACTAAGGAAGAGAATGAGATCTGATTGCCTCTGTTCAGAGGAAATGTGTGTCTTCAGCCAGGGTCTGTGACTGGCTTCACAGGGGTTCACCGTTTCAAAAACTATAAAGAATATGAGTGTGTGTGCATTTTCCTGTGGAGAAAGACCACGGGCTGTATTGGATTTTTAAAAGGCCTTTTCCCCCCTCCCCAAAGAAAAAGGTGATGAAAAGCTAATATGGAGGCTAGGAATAGTTTTTAAAGTGCTCCTTGCTGCTGACTGTGAGAAGAATAAAAATGACAATAACTTCAACAGAATCACTTGGAGGTACAGGAGTTTCAGTATGTGTCAGACCCAGACACTTCTACCTTACTTTCAATCAGGCCTCTGATGTAATTTAAAAAAAAATAAGAGAGAATTGAAGAAGCATAGAGTTTATGATAGACAGCTATCCACTTACAAAAATGACTGAATAAATTGATAGTGTTATATCATTACCTGAACAGATAGATTTATATAATGGAGTAAGGAAAAGCAGAAAAGAAAAAGACCAAGCTACAGAACAATGCTTAAAATTAGGTACACTTAGAGTAGAGACATATATGTAACAGCATCTTAAAAATTTAGAGGTGAGTGTGCATGCTGACTTCAAGAGAGTGGTTGCCACGCTGAGAGAACAGAGAAAATAGAAAACAAATCTTCTGCCTCCATAATAGGCTTGCCCCTCCCCTTCCATGCTAGCATAAACCCCAGTGTGCACTCTTCTCCCATCATGGGATTCATGGTGGTGGGAAGTGATCCTATCTCCAGAACCAGAGGTACATCCTGCTTGGTCTGATCTAACTTCTAAGGACTTGCTACTTTAGGCAGTTTTAAGAGAGAGTCATGATCCCATTTCTGATTGTTGAGGGTAGAAGATTTTCCTTGGTGGCTTCTGAGAAGGTTGATAAAATCCTAAGGAGGAGGACTGAGAAGAGACTGCCCCTTTCTGCCCCTGGACATTTGTTTCAGAGGCAGATTCCATCTGAGGGCAGGCCCATCACCATCACACATCACAAAGAACAGGGGTCCTGAGGATGTTATTCAGTCTCTGAATCATCCTGCCCTGAGAGCTCACAAACTCTGAGTCTTCTCTAAGGTCAGATAATAAATTATCAAACTATTTAAGAAAATTAGATTTAGAGTTTTCTATTACTATAGTTTAAAACAACTTGAATAATATAGAAACCAACAGGATTTGTAATGTGGTACAGAGAAGACTTAAATTGTATCTGAAATGGACAATTTCTTAAAGATTGGGATCTCAAATATGGCAAAATTTGAATGAGGAGCATGTGAGTGCTTGTTATATTGCCTCATTACCATTTAAGCTGCTTAGAAATATTTTATTGAAAACAGGAAGAATCACTGCAAAAGTCTCTCTCCAAGCCAGGTTGAGCAGTAAAAAGGAAACATTTTTATGTGGAGCCATTTTCACAATGACAATTAAAATGGTAAGGATCTCTTTTTTGCTAAATGTACCCCCTTTGATAAACTGAATGCAGAACTTACACATAAATGCATTTTTCCCAATCCTTAAGACTTCAGTAAAATTTCCAAACCTTCCAATATCAGGGAAGAAAATACTATTAAACATTTATATAGATCTCTAAACTTATATAGGGCTATGCAATCACATTATTAGTCATTTCTTTTTATTCCTTAGGAAGACCTAGATCTCTCAAACATCTGTGTGATACCAGCATTATTCTATCTCTGGAGAAATAGTAAAGTTTATTTCCCCCTTAATAACCACGGTGCCAGTAATCTAAAGTTAATGATAGAAGAGGAATTTCATAGACAAGCCTGGCTTCAGAAAAGTTGAGAAAATAGAAGAAGGATTTAATAAAGTATGATGAAAGAATAACTCCCATGAAGTCAACCAGATTTTTGGAATGTCCACTGCTGTCAGAGCCCTCCAGAGCACTTAGGTCAAGGTCAGACAGTGCTCATGGAGATAAGGATATACTGGTGAAGAAGAGAACGTGGGAGGCTACTGCCAAACTCAATGCTGCTTACATTTTCAGGACAGAAGGCAATACAGGGGTGTTCTGGTTGGAGTAATACTTTGTCTTTCTAATTGTCACCCAAAATCTTAGGGTGTTCATGAGTCTCCCATTCATGTAGCATATAGAAAGTTATCAAAGAGGATCCCCTCTCTTCCCAAAGACGGGTCCATAGACCAACAGTATCAACCTCTTTAGGGTGATTGTTACAAATGCAGAACTCTGAAGCTCCATCACAGAACTAACTTATGAGAATCTGCATTTTAAAAGGTTGCCCAGGTGATCACAGGCATCCTAATATTGGGGAAGTCCTGGTCTAAGATATTAGACAGTGAAATGATGAGGGTGCAAGATTTAGAATCAAACACATTTGGGTTCCAATCCTGGCTTCTCCTCTTACTGACCATATAGCTTGGTCAAGGCACTACAGTTTCTTTGAATTCCATCTATAAAAGGGATAATAGCACTTCTGAGAGTCTTTGACACCATTCAGTGAGTTTAATTCAAGGCGACACAATGTGACTAGCACAGAGTTTCATAGCAAGTGCTCCTTATCCTTCCAAATCGAACCTTAAAGCTCTTTCTGCAAACTTGGAAAGGCTGCACAGACTTGCCTCAGCCTAGCCTCCATGGAACAGAGCAGCCCTTTTTCTGTCCCCTCTTATCACCTCATTGCTCCTCAGCCTCCTCCAAACTCCTAAGGGAGCCCTAGACCACCCCAGTCTACATAAGCCCTTTCCTATTCCTCACCTCCAAAGATCCAGGAACCCTCGCCTTCCTGCTAAGATACCATATTAGGACTCACCATTCTGTCATTAAATAAAATAGGCCATTATTTGAAATACAGTACAGTTTCCTTTATTTGCATAATTGACACAAATGGTTTCTGCTCATAGAAAAGCCTATACTCTACCTGCTCTTCCTACCCTAATCCAGGGTACAAGTAGCACAGCTTCTCCCCAACACTCCCATCTTCTCCACCACAGCTCATTCCCAGGAAAGGGTCAGGTTGGCCCAGCCTACCCTGGGCAGCTGAACTTGTTCCCTAAACACCAGCACATGGCTGTGGTACAGGGTGGGATGTATGTCTCCAAGGCTCACTGTTTATTTCTGGGAAACTCTCCTCAGCTCTGCTGTTTTTCCAGGAGACTTTGTCAGACCAGTCAAAGGAGTCCAAAGAAAGTCCATGAAAGCCCTGCATTTTGAGTGCCTCTTTTATTCTATTTTATTGAATTTAACTCGGATTTCTTCACATTTTATTCTATATTTTATCACAAGCACAAGATGGACATCTGTCTTCCAATGAAGCAAGGGACCCACACATATCTCCAGTGTTTACTGGGGATGGTTACAAACGATGGCTGGCTGGTTAGTGATGGATTATGAACGAGGTTGAGTGGCCGTCTGTGAGATATGTGTGTGTCTTCCTTTTGGCTCTCTCCTCTTCCCTTCCTTCCTATCTCCTACCTTCACTTTCTCCTTTTCCACTCTTATTACAATTTTCTTTTTCTCTTCCACCTGCTTCCACCAACCTACCCAGTTCTAAATTCTCACAACTCCCTCTCATGCCTCCCTGCTCATGCAACTTCCCTTCATTTCAATGGACTCAGAATACACAGGTAGGTCAAAGCAATTCCCAAAAGCGAGTTAGCAATTGCCAACCTTGCCCTCGCCGTTTCCGATGTGATATTACTGAAATATGCTCTAAGTTGCATCTGAAATGTAAACTTCTGCAGGTCTAGACCTGAGATTTAAAAGTTCTAAAATAACTGCAGGTTCAGGCTAAAAATAGTTTCATCTGGCATTTGGAAGGCAGGGCAAATCTAGACTCTGCAGCTCAAAAACTCAGAGGGCAGAGACTGAGTAGGAAGTTCTCTACAGTCACAGGCAGAGAAGTGACCCTTCCCATCATCCTCTGCCTCTAACAAAGCAATGTGAAAATTAGCTCAGAATAAGGGACTCAAGAGCTGCATATAAGAATGCCATTTACTAAGACCCAAAACCCATAAGGAGCTTCTGGATCTTTAGAGCATAGCCCACAACTCTGCTTCAGTTCACAAGTACTGAGATTTCTCAAGTGTCATGCCCCCCACACAAAGATCCAAAGGGAAACTGCAGGTGCTAATTCACCACCCCATCTAAGCTGGAGTTAGAAACAGACCAATTGCTGCACTTTGAGGATACACCATATGTCTTACACTCTGCTGGCTTCCTGGAGCTGAATACCAGGCCTGGTAAGTACTTATGAAGGAAGACGGGAGGGGAGGGAGGGAGGAAAAAATAAAGGAGGGAGGGAGAGAAGAAGGGAGAGAGAGAGAGGGAAGGAAAGGGTGGGAAAGGGAAGAAGTTCTTCAGAATTACCTGTGCGTGTGTGTGTGCGTACACACACACACACACACACACATACTCACACAAACACACAGTGAACCTCAAAAACCCCAATATTTAAACCTATGACCGAAGTAACTATCTCCACAACACAAAGCCAATGCTTTTCATTTTGTCATTAAATTTTAAAAAGCTAGTTGGGCCCTTTAATTTGCAGCTTACTCCCCAGGCAGATATTCAAACAGAAAAATAAATATAATAGTAGCTGATCTTCACAGCACTCATTTGCTTGCTTGTTACAAACCATTTTAATTATTTTGTTTGCAATACCTATTTGTTTGTCTCAGGGGAATATTTAAATCTGCTTCTATTTGTGCACAACTGTCCCTACCACTAGGAAAATGAGACCTTATGCTTCACATTAACACTTCATGGTTTTATATCCCTGAGGAGCTGATGGAAAATTATAAATTTTAATTGCATTTATAATTTAAAATCCTGAAATATTACACCAAATTTTTTCCCAATGGTGATTCAAAAATAAAGCTTCATGGCCCAGAGCTCTAGAGTGGCATGATTCTGACGTTTACCATTATGTGTTTAACATATCAAAAGCCTTGCACTTGAACAATTGTATAGACATAAGTAAAATGATCTGAAAATAAAAATTCAGAAGGATATATAGCATGGTGATTAACAGTGTGCATGCAGGCCATGATGGATTAATGCAGACTGAATTTACCTGCCCCTTTAAATAATTAAAAACAAGCAAAATACATGAAACAACAGTTTTCAGATACTGAACATTGGGCATGGCTGGGTGGTGATGCCTAAGAGAAAAGAAATAAATGAGGTGAGTCTGAGCTTATTGCTTAGAGAGATTTTTCAAGTTGTGTCACAGGAAGGGGACACCTAATGGTCTCCCTGAGCTGAAGAGAGTTTGGGACTTTGGGAACCCAAGGCAGTGAGGATTCATGAGGTGAGAACTCCAGAGGAGACCTGCAGGAAGTTCTCTTTAAATATTTAGCAAAGTATTGATTCATGCAGCTGTGTGAAGAAATGACCTGAGTCCAGAGAAAGGACCACCTGAAAGGAGCAGGTGCAGAAATCCTTAGCAGTAGGACATATTAGCTGCAGGCTGAAGACGTCTGCCTAGTGAAGCTTCAAAGCAAGTCTTCAAAATTCAAAATATTCCAAAGTACCTTAATGGGTTCTCTAGTGGAAAGGGTCAGTATTTGAAGAAATAAAAATGAACTAAGCACCCAACCATGTAAAAGTACAACATCTGACATTTAATTAGAAAAAAAAAAACTTTCAGGCATGCAGAGAAGCAGGAAAATACAACCAACAATGAGGAGAAAAATTAATCAATAGAAACAGACCCCAAAATAATACAGATGATAGAATTAATAGAACAAGAAATTAAAACAGATATTGTAAATATTATAAGCACATATTATGGTTCAAGAAAATAGAATAAGATGTGTATGATAGGGAAGAATTTTTGAAAACTGCATTTCTGCAAATAAAATATGGAGTGTCTAAGATGAAACATACGCTGAATAAAATTAACAGCAGATTGGAGGCTATTGAAGAAAAATCAATGAATTGAAAGTATGCAACAGAAATTTTTCAAAATTAATCATAGAAAAAGACTGGAAAATACACAGAGCATCAGTCAGAGTGGAACAATTACAAGCAGCCGAATGAATGTATGTGTCATTTAATTCCATGAAGGAGAAGAGACAGAGGAAGGGGCAGAAAAAACATATTAAAAGAAATAATAGCCAACACTTTTCCAAATTGATGAAAAACACATAAAAACACATAATCTAAGAGAGACAAAGAAAAAACTTAAAATCAACAAAAGAGAAAACACCCAAGTGTGCCAATGTGCAAAGAGAAATAGAAATAAGAATAACACCTAATTTCTCATCAAAGACACAGCAAACCAGTGGTCAGTGAAGTGACATATTTCAATTATGGAAAGAAGACAAAACCATGTCTTCGCAGATTCTATACACAGCAAAAATAAAGCAAAAGAATGGCTTCTTTAGGGGAAAAAAATAAAAGAAAAAACTTAAAGCCAACAGACCAGATCTGTAAGCTACTTAAAATGGACAGCTTCCTTGAAACACACAAACCATCAAACCCCACCAGAAACAAATATACAACCTAATGAGTCCTGTATCTACTGAAGAAATAGATTTATGGTTAAAATTTTTGGGAAAAGGGGGGTGGGGAGAGACAGAATTTTGAGGCCTAGATAACTTTTCTGATAAATCCCATATGCCTATAAAGAAGAAAAAGTACCAATTCTGCACACACTTTTACAGAAAATTTCAGAAAAAGAAACACCAGCTCATTCCAGGTGACCAGCATTGCCCTGATAAGAAAACCAGACAAAGAGTTTGCAAGATAGAAAAACTACAAAGAAACATCCTTCATGCACAGAGAGATATTTTTCAAATAACTTAGCTAAAATACTTTAGCTAATTTTGACTTCAACAATTCAAAAAAGGACAAATAACATCATGATCAAGTGATGCTTATCTCAGGACTATGGGGTTGACTTTACATTGAAAATGATTGATTTAGTTCTCCTTATCAACAGAATAAAAAAGAGAAACCATGTGATCATCTCAACAGATATACGTATCTATCTATATATATATATATATATATATGTATGTATGTATGTATGTGTGTGTGTGTGTGTGTGTGTGTGTGTGTATATATATATATATATATAGAGAGAGAGAGAGAGAGAGAGAGAATTTGACCAAATCCAACATCCAAATATGTTAAAACTCTCAGCACACTAAGAATAAAAGTTTTTTTTTCAATCTATTAAAAAAGGCACTGTGGTCAACCTACATCTAATATCATAATTAAGGGTAAAAGCCTGAATACTTTCCCCTAAAACTTGAAAAAAAGGCAAAGATGCCCATTCTTCTTGCTTCTTTTCGGTACCATACTAGAGGTTCTAGCCAGTGTAAAAGGTGAAGAAAAAGAAAAAATATCTGAATTGGAAAAAAGAAGTGTAGTTTTCTTTATTCATAGATAGGATGATAGTCTAATAATTGAGTTTAGCAAGATTGAGAGGGACACAGGGTCAATATTCAGAAATCAGTTGTATTTCTACATGCTAGCAACAAACAACTGTAAACTTAAATTGAAAAAGCAATACTGTTTACAAGTATCAGAAATATTAGATACTTGGAGATGAATTTAACAAGACCTGTACACTTAATACTAAACCTTGCTAAAAAGAACTAAAGAGGACATAAATAAAAGGAAAGATATTTCTTGTTCACAGACCAATAGTGTTAAGATATCAATTCGCTCCCAAAGTATCTTCTCATTTCAACCCAATTTAAATTAAAATTCTGGCAGACTTTTTCAAGAAACTGTCAAGTTAATTCTATTTAATATGAAAAAGCAGGGCCACAACTAGGTGAGGCACTATTGAAAACTTGAAAGCAAATTCATCTAAAGTTTTTTACTTAGGTACTTCATATGCCCTGCCCTAGTCCCAGCCCTATAAAAACATGAATGATATAGAAAGATGAAAACAAAGTTTCAGAAAATGAAAAAGGTGGTGAGTTTACTCCACCTGTTTTCAGGACTAACCGTAAAGCTAAAATGAAAATGTCATTAGTGGGAGATAGACACACAGGTCAATGGAACAGATCAGAAAGTCCAAGAATAGACCCACATACCGAAGGCTAATTGGTTTTTGAAAAAAGATTCAAAGGAGAAAAGATAATTTAATTGTTCCAAAATCAGCTGTTGAAAATATTATCACGTACAAAGATAAAATAAAAATTAACCTCAATTCTTCCCTCACACTTTAAAAAAATCATCTCTCTCTCTCTCTCTCTCTATATATATATATATATATGAATAAATTTCAAAATCTTTATGCTGAGTGAAATAAGCTGGACAAAAATGAATCCATATGGTATCACTCTTAGCATAAAATTCTAGAAACTATGAAGTAATCTGTAGTGATGAAAAGCAGATCAGAGGTTGCTCAGGTAAAGGGGTTTAGGTGGAGGGAGAACTGATACTTAGGTCACAAGGCAATTTTTGTGGATAATGGTAATGTATGTCAAAACTTCAAATCATACTCATTAGATTTTTGCAAGTTTTTTTAAATGACAATGATACTTCGAAAGTTTTGTAAAATAATAAGACTGAATACTTAGACAAAGTCACATCAAATCAAGAGCACACTACATAAAATATCACTCACCCCACATACACCCTAAAATTTCCATCTCCCTTCCCCTGCTTGAAACACTTGGTAGGTGCTTGCTTTTGGACTAGTGATTTTGCCCTCTTCGTACATCAGTTTGATCAACTCTCTGTAAACTTCTGTCAACTCACCTCCAAAATTCCAGAACCTCACTGCATCTTATTGTGCTTATTTGCACTACCCTGATCCAAGCCACCATCATCTCTTAAAAAGGGCCTGAACTTTTTAGTTTGTTTTCCTTTTTTCTGCCTATTCCTGTTCTAATTCCCACGGCATATGTCACAGATGTCATGGGGTGGGAGGGGTCCTTCTAACGATAATTCAAATCATCTCTCTCCTCAGTTCAAAACATTCCAGTCTAAATAAACATTCCAGTCTAAACAGTTCAGTCTAAATAAAAGAAAACGTGCTTGTGGTAGCAGATACCATAGAATCTGCTTCCACCCCTCCTCACATACTACATATGGCTCAGCTTCATTATATGTCTAATAATTTCAACCCCCAGTGGTCACATTTCTCCATCCAAATGGCCTCCAAACATGTCATCTTCTTATCTGGGGTACACATGTGTCTTAGTCTATTTTCTGTGGCTATAAGAATATCTGATACTGAGTGATTTTTAAAGAATAGAGGGTCATTTTGACTCATGGTTCTGGAGACTGGGGAGTCCAATAGTGCAGTGCTACCATCCGCTCACCTTCTGGCCAGGAATCCTGCTGCTTCAGGTACAAAAGTAGAAAAGAAAATGAGCATACGTGAAAGACACAAAATACAAGGTGACCTTGTTTTATACTAATCCACTCTGGTGGTAACTCATCTAGTCCCATGTGAGTGAGAACTCACTCCCATGAGAAAAGCATGAATCCCTCTCAATAATCCAATCACCTCTTAAGAGCCCTAGTATCCTCCTGGCACCATAACATTGGGGACCAAATTCCAATGAGGGGAATTTGGGAGGGGACAAACAACATCCAAACCATAGTGACATCCCTCCTAGGGCTGTGTGGTGTGAGCTGAGGAACAAAAACCCAGTGGATAATTGAGCCCTTCCTGAAGACAATATGTCGGGGAGATGAAATGGCATTTCTTACTAAACCGAACCGTTTTGTTAAGTTGAAGATTTCCTTTGAGACGCCAAGCTGTAATGATATGAAGTTCTGAAAAAGTGCCTGACCCAGAAGCAGAACATCCAAGGGAAATGTCTAAGAATAAATAACTCCAAAAATTCTCATCCACCTGAAGGATATGAAAAATCTTTTTTCATAAGAGTCAAAATTGCGGAAAAGAGAATTTGGTAAGAAACGCTTCTTTGGAGGAAAGAGAACTTTGATGTGTGTCCACTCCTGTAAAGTGAAGCGGTTGCCTGCTCCCACACTGCAGTGGCCTGCCTACAGCATTCGATGAGTGCCACACCAGAGAGACAGGCCATTAAACAGGGTTTAATCACAAAACTTACCTACTTTGTCCCACAATGGCCCTTTGAACCTGCTTATTCATCCTCTTCTACTGGATGAGGGCAATTTCACTCTTTTTTTTTTCCTTTTCTTTTCTTGGTACTAGGGTGCTTAACCACTGAGCCATGTCCCTAGTCTTTTTTTTTTTTTTTTAAGACAGGGTAACACTAAGTTGCTTAGGGCCTCACTAAGTTGCTGAGACTGGCCTTGAACTTGCAATCCTCCTGCCTCAGCCTCCCAAGCTGCTGAGATTTACAGGTGTGCACCACAACACCAGGCTCATTCATTTTTTTTTCTTTTTGGTCTATTCTTAGTTAATAGAAAGTTCTATGGCACTTTAAGTTGCAAATCCAAGTTTTGATTTAGAAATCAAAACAACCTATTCCAATATAATTGGAAAATTTACTTGAAGACAACATCAACAGATCTAGGTATAAGGACCTTGAATGCAGCATAATTTACAAGAGCATTAACCAACCTAAGTTGCCAACAATGGAGAGGATTTGAATAAATTATGATTCCTTCAAATGACAGAATACTGCAAGGCCATTAAATATTATCTCAAATGCTGTTTACTGACATGATAAAATGTTACTGTTATATTATTAATTGAAAACAGAAGGATACAAAACTGAATTTAACAGTAAAAATCTCAACTTGGCAAAACAAACTACACAGATAAGGCTGTTTGAAAGGATAATTCATTGACGTATTAATTTGTATTTTGTTTTACTATTAGAGAACAATCAGAGAGAATTAGAGCTATTTTTCTCTGCTTTCTTTCTATTCATGTTCCTCCTCCTCCTCCATTACATGCACTCCCAGGTAAGCAACATTTTATGCTCTAGACAGTCTGTGCTCTTCTTTCTCCCCAGGTATTTTCTTTCAAAAAAAAAAAATAGGTGAACTATGAGAGTTGACTTTGAGGTCCTCTGTGGCTCAGGGAATGGGGGTGGTCAAAGTGACAGGAGGCAGGAAATTTACGGTAGAGATAGGGGAGAAGATAGAGGAGCAACTATGGTTCCACCCATCCCCTGATCCATATTTGTCCCCAGGATGGGGTATCGGGGATGAGTGGTTGATGACCTATTAGGAAGGCTGGGCCTAAGGAATGTGGCCTTTCAAACTCAGAACACACACACAAAAAAATCACCATGACCAAGTCTGAGACCCAAAGTGGGTTGGAACATTCTGAATGTCCACAGAGGTTTTCCTTTATGATTACTATTTAACTGAGAGATAAAATTGTTTTGAAATACATATACATTAGCAAATGGTTACATCAAGCTTATTAATTCATCCATTTCTTCATGTGCTTATTTTTTGTGGTGAGCAGACACATCAACTCTCTTAGTAATTTACAAGTATACCACACACTGTTATTAACTAAAGTCACCATATTATACTCTAGTTCTCTGGAATTATTCATTCTAACTGAAATTCTGTGATATGGTATCATTACCAATATTTCCTTAACCCTCATCCACTCCCAGCTCCTGATCCCACCATTCTATTTTCTGTATCTAAGAGTTCAACTCTTGAATCCCACATATAAACAAGAACATTTGATATCTGCCTTTCTGTGCCTGCCTTTTTTCACTTAATATACTATTCTCGAGTTTCATCCATGCTGTCAAAAATGTCAGGATTTCCTTCTTTTTAAAGGAAAGGAATTCCAGTGTGTGTGTGTGTGTGTGTGTGTGTGTGTGTGTGTGTATAAACACATACACAGTTCACATTTTCCTTATCCATTCATCCACTGATGGACACTTAGGTTGACTCATCTTAGCTATTGTCAATAAACTGTAATGAACATGGGAATGCAGCTATCTCTTCAACATACTTATGATATCCTTTCCTTTGGATATGTACCCAGTAGTAGGAGTGCTGGATCTACAAAGTCTTCCCATGATTGATCTTGTTAGTATAAAACTCAGGGGCATTTGCGCGATCTTCATTACAGTAGAGAGGAAGCAATCCTGTTACAACTGGGATCAAATTTCCTACCATCCCTTTATTTCAGTTCATGGACCAATTTAATTAATTTTTAAAAGTTATCTACAAAGTATCCAAAGCAGGGTCTGGAACACAGTGGGTATTCAGCAATGTGAGTTTGCTTCTGAGGACAACCACTCACCTCACTATTCCTGTGACACCCCACAGTGTACAAGCAGAGATCTAAGGGCAAAGAGGAGGTCCTTCAGATCCCATTGTTTTCACAAAGTGGGTTCTTCAGCAGTTCTGAGCCAAGAAGAATGCTGGGCATGAGGTGACAGCAGCTGGCTTCTCCACTGCCTGAGAAAGCTCAGCCCCTCATTGCTTCAGCAACCGGCACATTGGTCTCCAGAGCTGCAGGGAACTGCATCCTACTTCTGATCACTGACAGATGAAGAGTTTCCTCACTCCCCTTTTGTAAGTGCATGATATTCATTTGGGATTCTTTAACCAGTTCGAAGAGACAGGCTGTCCCAGGGAACATAACATTTCCTGGTTTGAATAGAGTCAAAGCTGAGACTACTATCTCTGGGAGCCCTCAAATATCATTTGAGACACCTCACATCAACATATCCTGGTGGTATAAACTGCTGCCTCTGTTTCTGCTTCCATGTTCCACCTTTTAAAGGGGCCTCCTTGGGCAGCCCCACCAGGGGCCTATAATCCCCATGCTGTGTGTAAAGGCAGCAGCCTTGCATGTGTGAGTGTGTGTGAGAGAGAGCAAGCTCGTGTGTGTGTGCGTGCACGCAGGCGTTCTTGCTTCTCCTTCTCTGTGTGATGCATAATGATTATCCAGCCTGGAAAAGGAGGTCTAATAACAGGGTAGAAGAAGCAGATAATAGGGCCTTTCTGGCACCGCAGCAAGTTCATCTGAATCCACTGGAATCCATTTGTGGGAAGAGCAATGGATAGGAATACAGAAAGGTAGAGACGCTAACCTTTAGTTTTCACATACATTTGCTGCACGTGGTAATTAAAGCTATTTTTAAAACTCCCTAAGTGTCAGCACTCCCTTTCCCAAGCATTCTTCTGTCAAAACTCTGCAAAATGGCAATACATTTGCAGGAAACAATTGATTCATGTCTAAAAGCATGGAGTCTGATTCCACAGCAATGATAGGTTGTCTGTTTATAAGGAGTTTGAACTTGGGTTGTAGAGAAGGTAGAGAGGTTCCCACGGCCCTTGTCTACCTGAAGTTTAGTGATCCATGGCCACTTGCTTCTCATGCATGATACTATAAGCAAGTGGTAGTAGGGGAGAGGGACATGGTTCTCAAATTCTTATGAGTAGCCCCAGTGCCTGATACCTATATTTAGCACATGTATAATGAAAGAGTTTGCCGAGAGTTTGTCATGATAGAGAGATGAAGAGAAAAGTTGTGGACCACTGAAGAATCATAACCTGAACTCTCTGGGGTATTGAGAGAAGAATCAGCCATGAAAATATCAGTAGATGTTGCAAGGAAGGGGGTTGCAGTAGTATGAGCTGAGACTTGAAGCATATCTAGGAGACTGAAAGGCAAAGTTAGGGAGAACTAGGGCCCCAATAAGCCCTGAACCCAATAAAAAATGCTGCAACTCACATTCATCCAGGTAATAATCCAAGATGTGTTCCCATGCCCTGCGCTTCTCATGAAGAAATGCACTGATCAAGAATCAATACCTTAAATCTAGGTGTTCTCTTCATTAAGGTCCAAAGACTAAACTTTGCTACAGAGCACTAGTTGCTTGTTAATGAAAAGAGCTATCTTTCAAGAGTGTTTACTATTTGCCTGTCCCTGGGTTCAATCACTTTTTATATGGCAGCTCATTTAATCTTCACAACTCTCACAGCAGGTGACTATTATGAGCCCAAAGAAAAGATGAGAAAAATAAGGCTCAAGGAAGAGAATGGAACAGTTTTCTTGGAGTTATAGAAGTAGTATGTATTGGAGCCCAAATCAATTCATGGTGTGTTCCCAAAGACTGACCTAGAACCCAATGGCACATTGATATTTTCTCAGTCTTGCTCCCCAAGCTCATCGTGTGTGCACTGTCCTCTGGAAAGGCTTAAGGTCGTATGTTAGTCATGTTTTCATTGCTGTGATCAATACACCTGATAAGGACAACTTAGAGGAGGAAACATTTATTTGGTCTCGGGGCTTCAGAGGTTTAATCCATAGTCAGCTGACTTCATTGCTTTAGGCCTGAGGTGATGCAGAACATCATGGCAGAAGGTGTGGTAGAAGAGAGTTGTTCTGCTCATAGCAACCAAGAAGCAGAGAGAGAGAGTGCACATGAAAAGCCAGGGACAAAACATTTAATCCCCAAGAGTGCCTCCAGTGACCCATTTCCCACATCCTACCTATCTACAATTATCACTCAATAATCCATTAAAATTATTAACCCATAAATATGGATTCCATAAAATGGATTAATCCACTGATTAGGTTATGGCTCTCATCTAATTGCTTCATCTCCTGCATTGACACAGGAGATTTGGGGGGATACATCATATGCAAACCATAATAGGTTGATAGAAAAACAATGCCTTCATGCATCTGTAAATACAAATGTTAAATCTCATAAGTTCCTTTTAGGTTGAGAAAGGAAAATAGATCTATTCCAATTAATAGGTGGAAGGACATTTTCAGTGAATATAGTTTCTTTCCTTTTAATACTACTCATATGACATCTATTGGTTTATTTGCATGAGATTTTGTAAGTTCTTAAACCTTTTCCACAAGTGATGTTTAAAAATAAGATGCTAATGTGCAAAATAATATAAAGGGAAGAAATCTAATAATTAATAACAAGAGTTTCAGAATAAGACTTTCCTTAATAAGAACTATATTACTGCTTCCAAATTATAAAAAGAAATCACATATTGTTGTAATTCAATCACTCATTCAATGTTCAGGTAGTGCCAAATGTGAGGAAGGAAGGTAAGGAGGGGCAGTGTAGCATAAAGTATATCATCCATAAGTTTGGAGTCACTCAGATCTAAGTTCAAATCCTGATCCTGCCTCTTACTGATTATGGCACTGAAGAGTCAGCCAAGCTCTCTGGCCTTTTTCCTTACTTGTAGAATGGAATACTGCAACCTGAAGTTCCTGAGGACCCAGTCCTCCCATCTTTCCAGGAGTGCACACTCTAGGTTATCACACCCTCGTGGCAGTATAACCTGAGACCAGCACTCCCTGCTTCCCCTGTGATATGGTTTCTTCACCTGGCTTTCAGGATTCCATCTCTTACTTGGTCTCCTTCTCCACCTCAGGCTGCTCCTTCTCAGATTCTTTGCTCTGGCCCAGTGTGGCCCTTAATGGTCCTTCTTCTCATTTTTAGCAATACATTCCTTCAGTGAGCTCATTCACTATATGCAGATGACTCCCCAATTCTTTTTCCTTTTTTATTTATTTATTTTTTTTGGTACTGGGGATCGAACCCAAGGGCACTTTACCACTGAGTTACATCCCCAGTTCTCTTTAATTTTTTATTTTGAGACAAAATCTTACCAAGTTGCTGCGGGTTTCACTGAGTTGCTGAGGCTAGCATTAAACTTGCAATCTTTCTCCTTCCATTTCCCAAATTGCTGGAATTACAGGCATGTGCCACCATACTTGGCTGACTCCTTCGATGATTACCCCAAATTCTCACCACTAGCATCATCCTTCCTATGAACTCCAGCTTCATAAAGATGCATGTCCCCTCAGCACCACTCAACAGTCAAATAGGTATCTAAAAATTAACACAGTCAAACCAAATTCTTGATCTCACCTTTCAAATATGTACCATTACTGACCCCTCATATCAAGAAATGTCTCTCTTTCCAGTTCCTCAAGCTAAAAAAATAATAAATAATAAATTAAAGCCCTAGAATTATCCTTGACTTCTTTATCTCTCATAACCTACATCTAGTCCAATTATTCATATCTGTTTACCTCCCAAATATATCCAGAATGCAACTACATTGTGCTACCCTACTTCTACAACCATGATCCAAACCATCATTCTTCCTCCCTGGATAATCATGGTAGCTTGCTAAATATTTTCCCTGCCTTCTCCTTACCCTTCTTAACTCCTCAGACATTTTTAAGACAGTTGCCAGAATCTGATTAAAATTAAACCACATCTTGTCATTATTTTGTCCAAAACCCTCAACTCATTTCCCACTTCACTCAATGAAAACTACATGTCTTGCAAGGCCCACAATGTCCTATATGACCTGGCCTCCTGCCAGGCCTTTGACTCCTCCTCTCCACTGCTCTCTCCATTATTCACTCTGCTTCAGCTAGACTAGCCTCTGTGCTGTTCCTCGGGCCTTCCCATGAGGCTCCCAACCAGAGACTTCACACCTGTCATCATGCAAAAAATGTTCTTTGTCCACTTCAATGCACAGCTTCCTCACTTACACACTTTTTAAGTCCCTGTTCAAATATTACTTCATCAAAGAGGCCCTCTATGATCACTCAATATGTTAGAAA
The DNA here is from genome assembly GCF_021218885.2 of Marmota monax. Classification (NCBI taxonomy): domain Eukaryota; kingdom Metazoa; phylum Chordata; class Mammalia; order Rodentia; family Sciuridae; genus Marmota; species Marmota monax. Next base: position 5,081,272 of record NW_026692881.1, read on the forward strand.
CCATTATTTCTCCCTCTTTCCTTCTTACACAGCTTTATCATTGTACACAGAATCTGTAAAATTATGTACTTAATTGGTATTTTTTCATCTGTCTTCTCCAGTTCAAAATATGTTCAGCCAAGCCTGGGGTGGTAGCACAACAGCAAGGTGCTAAGCAACTCAGTGAGACCCTGTCTCTAAATAAAATATAAAATAGGGTCGGTGATGTGGCTCAGTGGTTGAGTGCTCCTGAGTTTATTCCCTGGTATCTTCCCTAAAAGAGAAATGTGTTCAGCCAGGTGCACTGGCACATTTCTGTATTTCCAGCTACATTGCAGGATTTTAAGAGAATCAATGAAGTCCAGGAGTTTGATGCCAGCCTGAACAACACAGTGAGATTCCATATCATATAGAAAAAAAAAGGCTTCATAAAGCCAGCGATTTTGTAATTGAATAAAATAATAAAGGTGACATCCATTATTAACCAAGATGGTGGCACAGGTACTGGATTTACCTACCTGCTGGAAATAAGTAAAACGACTAGACAAAATTTATAAAATAATAGTTTACAAAGCACTGTACAATAGGCAATAAAGGCTAATGATCCTTTTAGACAAGGAAGGAAAGTGACCCCTGTGATTAAACTAGAATACTGTCTTGAGGGATTTCCACACCACAATGCAGTGGGGAAGAGGGACATGCAGAAGACAGTGGATTCAATGCAGTGAGGCTCTTTTGATGACAGACTGGAAGGCCAAGGCAGCTAGAGTTCATCGGACTGAATTCTACAGACAAGAGAACAGCATGGAAAGAGAAGAACATGCTACACCCAGAGGGTCCTCCTTTAATTCTCATCAGAGTACTGACCAGGGATACATGAAGGAAAAACTATATGTGGTAGGAAAAGAGCCAATCAAAAAGTTAGAGAGACCAGTGATGGAGCTCACACAGGGCCAAGAAGTGCCTCCTTCCACCATCTAGGCTGGAAAACCTTGTACTTCGTGTGCACTGGGTAAAATTCTCAGGAAGTATATCCTTAGTAGTACAGAATGATAAGCCCCAGACTGAGTTTACTTGAGAAATAACTAATAAAACACAAAACAAGAGGATCAGAGTGTTTCCAAATAACTACATCCTAGGAAAAAAAATTCAAGAATATTTATAGAAATGCAAAAATATCCAGCACTCAATTTGGTAAATTCACAAGTTCTTGCCTTTAATAAAGATAAACCAGCATTCAGAAAACAGAAAAACAAAATGATAATAAGAATATTCAATAAATCAAAACTGACCCAGAACTGAAACAGAAATAAGGACTAGCAGGTAATAACCTTAAACAGTTATTTTAGCCATTTTATATGTTCAAAAATGTAAGTAAAGACATTGAAGATTTATGAAAAAGATTCAAACTTCTAGAGGTCAAGACTATAATTATGAGGTTAAAAACACACTGGGTAGGATTATTGATAGATTAAACACCAAAGAATAAAAGATAAGTGAACCTGAAGACTAACAATAAAAATGCAAAATGAAACAGAAAAAAAAAATGAGAAGAATATCAGTGCCGTGTGGGACAACTTCAAAAAGTCTAATATATATGTAATTGGAATCTTCAATAAGAGGATGGGGAGGAGAAAAAATATTTAAAGAAATAGTAGGCAATATTTTTATATTGAAGAAATAATACATAGAAGTTTTGATGAAATATAAATTCACAAGTCCAATAGCTCAAATATCTGCAAGCACAGAAAGAAAGAAGGAAAGGGAGGGAAGAAAGGAGGGTTAGAAGTAGGGAAGGAAGGGAAAGAAGGAATGAGGGAAATTCTAAAATAAAGCAAAAATAAAGGATTTGGTACCCACAGGACAACAAAAATAAGAACATTAGATTTCTTGTCAGTAAAAGTTAGAATACAATGGGGCAACATTTTTAAAGTACTTAAAGCAAAAACTGTCAACCTAGAATTCTACACCCAGCAAAAGTATCTTTCAAAAACGAAGGTGAAATAAAGTCATTTTCAGACATAAAAGCTGAAAGCTGTCAAAAGCTGAAAACTTTCATCACTAGCAGATCTACCCTATAAGAAATGTTAAAGAAATTCTACAGGCAGAGGGAAAATGATACCAGAACAAATACAAATGCTCACAAAGAAATTAAGCATCTGAAATGATAGTTACATCTAGGAAAGTACAGATTTTTCTTCTTATTCTTTGAATACCTTTAAAAGATAATTGATTATTCAAATAAATATAATAGCAATGCATTGTGGTGTATATAACATATATAAAATTAATATTTATGACAATAATCACACAAAGACCAGGAAAGGATAAGTGGAATATGTGATTGTCAGATACTTGTGAAGTGTAATAATGACACTTAAAAGTAGAATGTGGTAAATTAAATATGTACAGCCAACCCTCTATAACCATGCTTTCCACATTTGCAGGTCTAACTAACAACAAATCAAAAATTTTCAATCAAAAAATATTATGCTGTTGCTGAGCTGTACTATGTAGACAGGACTACATGGTTGCTTCTGTACCAAGCATGGACAGATCTTCTATTGTCTTAATTCCCTAAACAGCACAGCATAACAACCATCTACATAGCACTTAGAGCATACAGACGTGCTTCCTTTTATTGTGCTTCACTTTGTTGTGTTTCACTGATAATGTGGTTTTTATAAATGGCAGGTTTGGGGCAACCCTACATAAATCAAGTTTATTGGTGCCAGCTTTCCAATGGCATGTGCTCACTTTGAGTCTCTGTGTTATATTCTGGTAATTCTCACAACATTTCAAACATTTTCATTATATATGTTATGGTAGTCTGTTATCAGTGATCTTTGATGTTGCTATTGTAATTGTTTTGGGATGCCAAGAACCATATCCATATAAGATGGCGAATTTAATTAACAGGTGACTGCTCTACCAACTAGCTATTTACCCATATGTTTCCCTCTCCTCAGGCCTCCATATTCCCAAAACACAGCAATATTGAAATAAGACCAATTAATAACTTTACAATGGCCTCTGAGTGTTCAAGTGAAAGGAAGAGTCAAACGTCTCTCACTTTAAATCAAACACTAGAAATGATTAAGCTTAGTGAGGAAGACATGTAGAGACTAAGACAGGCTGAAAGTCAGGCCTCTTGTGCCATTTAGCCAAGTTGTAAATGCAAAGGAAAAGCTCTTGAATAAAATTAAAAGTGCTATTGCAGTGAACACACAAATTATTAAAAAAAGAAAAACAATCCTAGTGCTGTAATACATGAAGTTTTGGTGGTGTGGATACAAGGTCTAAACCAGTCATAACATCCCCTTAAGCTAAAGCCTAATCCAGAGCAAGGCCCTAACTCTTTCCAATTCCGTGAAGTCTGAAAGAGGTGAGAAAGCTGCAGAAGAAAAGTCTGAAGCAAACACAGGTTAGAACATAAGGTTTAAGGAAAGATGCCATCTCTAAAACATGAAGTTACAAAGCGAAGCAGCTGACAGTTATCTGAAGATCTAGCTCAGATCATTAATGAAGGTAGCCACACTAGACCACGGATTCCCAGTGCAGACAAAATAGCTTTCTAGAAGAAGATGCCATCTAGGATTTCTATAGCTAAAGTGAAGAAGTTACCTCCTGGACTTGAAGCATCAAAGGAAAGGCTGACTCTTTTGCTAGGGGCTAATGAATGTAGTGACTTGAAGTTGATGTCTTATCTTCATGTGCCATTCTATAACTCCTGAAGTCCCTAAGAATTATACCAAATATACCCTGCCTGTGCTCTATAAATGGAACAGCAAAGCCTGAATGACAGCACATTTGTTTACAACATACTTCTTAACTTTATTTTAGTTTTTGATTAACATGCAATAATTTTACATGTCAATAGGGTGCAGTATAATATTCAGGCTCATACATACAGTGTTCACTGATCCACTCAGGCTAATTAGCATTTCCCTCTCCTATCACTTCTTTATGTTTAGAGACTTTGAGCCCCTTCTTTTAGATGTTCATAAAATATATTATATGTGGCTGTGTGCTATAATCATCTCTCTGTGTGGCAGAATACCAGAACTTATTTCCTCTATCTAACTGTGCTTTTGTATTCATTATCCAACATCCCTTTATCCTCAACCCCTGACTCTTTCCAGCCTTTAGTAATTACTATTCCACATTCAGATTGACTTTTTAAGCTTCCACATATGAGAGAGAACATATAGGATTTCATTTCACTTAACATAACATCCTCTAGTTTCATCTATTTTCCTGCAAATGACAGAATTTCATTATATTTTAGCTGAATAATATCCCACTGCATGTGTGTATCACATTTTCTTTACTCATCTGTCTATAAGCACTTAGTTACTGTGAATACTGCAGCAACAAAAGGAACATATAGGTATCTCTTTGATATGCTGATTTCATTTCTTTTAAATTTTGTTCCTAGAAATGGAATAGTTGGGTCATACAGTATATCTCTTGTTTTTGTTTTGTTGTTGTTGTTGTTTGGTTGGTTGGGTTTTTTTATTGACTATTTAGATCTATTGCTCAGAGTAAGAGTCCTTTCAAAATATTACTGCTCATTGACAACGTATTTGGTCACCCAAGTGCCTGATGAAGATGTAAAATGAGATTAATGTTGTTTTCACGGCTGCTAACAAACACATCTATTCTGCAGTGCATGGATCAAGGAGTGGTTTTGAGTTTGAAGTCTTAGTGAGTAGCTCTACTAATACCAGATAAAGTATATTGCAAAGAAGAGAAAGTTAGTTTCCACAGATAAAGGAGGTCCCTTCATAATGGTAAACAGGTCTATTAATCAAGAAGATAGTGTGGAATATGATATGTCAAGAAATTTGTAATGTTTTGAACAACCCACAATAAAAAATTTAAAAAAAGAAGATATGAAATTCCTAACATTTATACTGCTTGTAACAAAGCTTTAAAATATATTAAACAACTGATAAAACTTCAAGGGAAAATGAACAACTCACAATTAATATTTTAATACCTTTCTCAATAACTGATGGAATAAGTAGACAAAAAAAAACCATCAAGGACATTAAAGACACAAAGAAAATTATCAATAAATTGACCTAATTCATATTTATAGAAAGTACCACACAGCAGTTTACACATCCTTTTCAAATGCTCATGAAACATTTACCAAGACAATATGCTATACTATCAAATCAGCCTCAATAAATTTTAAAGGATTTAAGTAATAGAAAGTACATTTTCCAAACCACAATGGAATTAAGTTGGAAATTGATAACAAAAAGATCCTTGAAAAGCCCCAAATATTTCAAATTAAATAACATTCTTCTAAATAATCCAAGGGTCAAAGAAGAAATCAAAAAGTAATATAGGAAGTATTTGGAACTAAATAATGAATGCAGCATATCAAAATTTATGGGGTGGCACTGTCACTTAGAGGGAAATAGCAATGAGAAAAAGGAAGGTTTCAAATAAATGATCTCAGTTTCCCCAAGGAGCCAGAAGAAAGAAGAGCAAATTAAGGCCAAAGTAAGCAGAAGAAAGTGAATAATAAAGACAAAAACAGAAATCAACTGAAAATGATATAGGGAAAGAAATGAGAATATAAATGAAACAAAAAATCTGGCTCATCAAAATCAATAATATCAACTAATCAGACAAATTAAAACAAGAAAAAAACAGAAAAGAGAGATATAAATATCAAGGATGAGAGAGATCATGTCTACAGAATCAACAAGTATTTAAAGAATAAGGAAATACTGTCAACTTTTTACTTAAAAATTTGTCAACTTAGATGAAATAAGGAAATCCCTTAAATGACACAAATTAACTCAAAATAAACTCAAGAAGAAATAGATAGCACTATGTCTACTAAAGAAATTTAAATTGTAGTTAAAACATTCCATAGGGCTTCACTGGTGCATTCTAACAAATTCTTATAGAAAAAAAATTAAAATTCCACACAAATTCTTCTAGAATTGAACACTTTTCAACTCATATTTTGAAGTCAACATTACACTAATATCCAAACCAGAGAAAGACATTAAAAGAAAAAGAAGAGACCGATACCCCTTGTGAACACAGAAGAAAAAAAGTCTAATCAAAATGTTATCAAATCAAATGCAATACCATATACAAAATACATCATTGTGAGTAAGTTGTATCTTGGGAATCCCAGGTTGCTTTAGAATTAGAAAATCAATAAATGCGATTTAGCATATTAACAAACTCTAAAGAATAATCATATGATTATCTCAGTAAATGCAGAAAGAGTATTGGACAAAATTCAACCTCAATTCTTGACAAAAATTCTCACCAAACTAGGAATAGAACTCCCAGTCTGATAAAAGGCATCTCCAGACAACCTACATCTAACTTAATACTTAAAGGTAAAACACTTGTATGTTTTCTTCCTAATATCAGGAAAAAGAAAAGGATGTCTGTTGTCCACACTTACATTCATCATTGTGCCAGAGGAACTCATCAGTGAGATTAGAACAAGAAAAAGAAATGAAAGGTATCCAAATACAAAGGAGGAGATAAACTCAGATTCCCAGAGGTCATGAAAGTTAATATAGAATATCTTGGAATCTATGAACAACTGCTAGAATTAGTAAGTTTATCAAGGTTCCAAGGTACAAGATAAATATGCAAAAATCAACTGCATGTCTATATGTCACCAATGAACAACTGGAGATTAAAATGCTTTTAAAGTTATAATTTGCAATAGTATCAACAATATAAAATACTCAGGGATAAATCTGAGCGAAACTGTGAAAGGTCTGCACAATGAAAATGATAAAACATTGGTGAGAGAAATTTAAGAAGGCCTAAATTATTAGAGAGATACACCTTTATAGTTGAGAAGACTCAATATTATTAAGATGTCAATTCTCTCCAAATTAGACTATAGATAAATGGAATTCCAAATAAAATTTCAGGTATCAGTTTCTTAAAAAGTGACAAGCTTATTCTAAATTTCACATAAAAATTCCAAGGACCTAGGATAGCTAAAACAACTTCAAAAATGAAGAAGAGAGGCTGGGGTTGTGGCTCAGTAGTAGAGTGCTTGCCCAACACATGTGAGGCCCTGGGTTCAATCCTCAGCACCAAATATAAATAAATAAAATAAAGGTATTGTGTCCACCTACAACTAAAAAAAATATTAAAGAATGAAGAATAAAGGTAAAAGGCTAATATGATTTCCCATCTTATTATAAATCTATGTTAATTAAAAGAACATGGGACAACTGGGCACAGTGATGCATCCCTATAATTCCAATTGCTTGGGAGGCTGAGGCAGGAGAATCTTGAGTTCAAAGTCAGCCTTAGCAACTTAGTGAGGCCCGAAGCAACTCAGCAAGACACTGTTTCAATAAAATTAAAAGAGAGTTAGAGGAGATAGAGGGGTAAGGGTGGGGAAGGGGGAGAGAGAGAGAGAGAGAAAGAGAGAGAGAGAGAGGGAGGGAGGGAGGGAGGCAGGCAGGCGGGCATGAGCACGTAGCACTGGGGATGTAGCTCAGTGGTTAAGTGCCCCTGGGTTCAATCACAGTACAAAAAAAAAGAGGGAGGTCTGGTACAAAGATAGAGGGAAAAAAACAAATCAATAGGACAGAATAGAAAGTTCAGTAATGTTTCAGATACCACAATAAAAGCATCTCAAATTAAAAAAATGTTTGCCCCTCCAAAGACAGTGTTAAAATGAATAGACAAGCTCCAGACTAGAAGGGAATATTTGTAAAATATACATCTGATAAAGAGCTTGTATGATGAATACATAAAGAACCTTCAGAACTCAGTAATTAGAAAGCAGATAATCTAGTGAAATGGACAAGATATTTAAACAGACACTTTACCAAAGGAGATATATAATATAGATGAGAAATAGGTTCACAAGAAAAGATACTCAATATCATTAGTCATCAGGAAAATAAAAATGAAATCACAATGAAGAATATTACACACCAATGCATTTCCAACAGCTGAGATCGAAAGGGCTGACCACACCAAGTACTGAAAATGATGTGTAGCAACTGAAACTCTCATCCACTTAAAGCAGTTTCTTAAAAAGTTAAACATTCATCTACCACAGGGCTCAGCAATTTCACTTTAAGTATATACCCCCAGAGAAGTGAAAGCATACATCCATACAAATACTGAGGCATGTGAGTCGATAACAGCTTTACATATAATAGTCAAAAATCTAAAATAACCCAAATATCCATTGATAGGTGAATGGATAAACAAATTGTAGTGTAGTCATAGAACTGAATACTCCTCAACAATAAAAGGAAAAAACTATACATGCAACTTAGATGAATCTTAATTATATTTGAGTAAACTAAAACATACTGAAAAAGAGAAATGAATACATACTACAGGATTCTACTCTAGAAGATACAAACAATCTGTAGTTCCAGAAACAGGTCAGTAGTTGCCTAAAAAGCGGGAGGGGGTGGGGCAGGAAGGTGAGATTACAAAAGGGAACAAGGACACTTTGGAGTGATTAATGTGCTCACCGTCTTCATTTTGTTATGGCTTCACAGTTGTATACACATGCCAAACTTAACAACTTAAATATGTGCATTTATTGTATGCCAATTAAACCTCACTGTAGCTATTAGATTTTAAATAAAAAAAAAATTAGATAATAAAAGCACTACTCAAAAACAGTGCCTAGCCCCTTCTAATGTCTGATAAATGGCAACTCCTATTCTTCATTCAAGGATTCTAAGTTGGGGCTACAGAAGTGGGTAAGATGTTGTTCCTGTCCTCAAAGACACTGCAATCAGGCTAAGAAGAGAAACAAATGAATAGATTACAACAAACGTAATTGCTTTAGAGTGATACTAAATTAAATCTAAAGACGCCAAATGGCTCAGGGACTTAATATTCAAACAGAATTAGAATCTTCAAAATGAAAGGGGAAAAAATGAAGTCTTTTTCCCTCCCTTTCTTTTGAGTCCCAAGTACAGATTTCTTTAAACTATGTGATTCAGCTTCTTAAAGTCTTTTGCTTCTTCTATGTTGTAAGAAGCTCTGTAGAGCCTGCAACGCCACCACCTGCCAATTCCCTACAGAGATGAGCATGTGAGGACCAAAAGTACATGAATGTGTTTCGGAAAAACAAATGCATGTGGCAGACAGTGTGCACTGCCTCATCCTTGGATAAGGCACCGCGAGCACTAGAGCCTGAAGATGCCTGCAGGAGACACCTGTTTCTCACTGTTAAAGTCATTTGCCCTCTTTGATCACAGAATCCTTTTCCACAAAGCACTGATGAATTAGCTGGACACATTTTCCCTAGTGTGCAATTTGGGGATTTCTGCAGGAAGCCTAACTAATGCTTCCCCTGCCTTCCTTCCTGGCTGCTCCACCACCTGCCCAAGGCCAGGTACCAGGCAGAGGGAGCCTGGTGCCCCATCTGATCATATGCAAGCATAGAAAAGTGGGTGCAATGGAAACTTCTGAGTCCATAGAGAATTGGAATGATTTTGAATTCCTCTTCCTTCACATCTACATAATTGACAAAACAGAGTAAAGATAAGGAAGCAAGAGGCAGAGCAGCAAGAGATTTAGCAAGCAAGCTCCTCTGCGAATGAAACCCACAAGCTGGGAACTTTAGGAAAACTGATAGAAAGGAGATCCAGACTCTCACAAATAGGCTATCTGGAGATTCACTCACGTGCATCAATCCCCCAACACAGCAAGCTGGGTGAGGAGTACAGGATGGCATGGGATTGCTCTCTGGAGAAACCAGGGAGGTCCTTTTGGCAGAGAGAATGTTTCACAGACCCTGTAAGAGAGGTTTAGTCCTGGACAGAGTTTGGGGAGGGTACAGCAGGCAGAAAGGAAAGTCCTGGCAAAGGTCTAGAGGCAGGAGGAAGAAATTTATGGGAGAAATAAGAAGTCACGGGTCCACTTTCAGGGATGAATAATGAGATAGTGAGTAATGCTAAGAAGAAAATAAGGGTGCAATGATACAGTAGGGGCTGGAGTGGACTGGGGTAGATTGCAGGATGTGGGTTTTTCTCCAACTGGCTGCAGTCGACCAGAAGGACGGGACAATGATCTTTAAGATCAGATACACTGAGCAGGTGTCAGGGAGGATGGTGAGTTCAGAGACACACACACTGAACTTCAGATGGGAATGGAGCTTCCAAGTAGCTGAGTCAAAAAGGCAGCTGGATCTCTGGGTCTGGAACTCAAGGGCACAGTTTGGAATGAACATGGGATATGGGTGTCATCAACATATTCTAGCAATAGGAGGGGGGTGCTGCGTGCCTGCTGACTGTGCCTCCATCCTTCTAAGAATCTACCTCCTGATGGACCCTTGGTGACCCATCAATCACCACTCTGCATCTCACTCACTGAGCCTCAAAGATTAGCGTGTGTTTCTATGTTCTTAAGCCTCTTAAACCATTTCCATCAATGTTTGCTGTGACTGCATGAATGGAAAAATAATTCTTAACAATGGGAACTGTCCAGTAACAAATGGAACATTTCAAGTCCCTATCACAATCAATCCTTCAAGAGACTGGGAGTCATATTGCATATTCCACAAAAGGAATTCCTCTAGGAAGTTCCCAAGAAGCAAGACGATGAGATGCACATCACCAGCAGATGCAGAACTTTCTGGGGAGGGAAATATCCTCTTTGTCCAGATATCTATCCACACCAAGAATCCCCATGATTTACTGGACGAGCAAGAATGACAGCCATGTCTGGGTTCTGCTAAAGGTCACACACAGAAGAAGCATTTTACCATGACTAAAACAGAGGTTCTAGAGGCCACATATCTCATCCAAATCAACTGATCTTGAACTGGAAGTCTCTGATGAATGACCCACAGTGGTTCCCTCCAGTAATCTGAGAAATGGGTCTTAATTGCTGCCTTTGTCTTTTCTCTAAGGCAGGTTATGAAAAGCTCATTGATGCAATTGGCCATATGCTATGGGCATCCACCTGCTTCAACCAAGCTTTTCAAGAATCTATTCTTTGCTCAGAATATTGAAGATTTAGTGATGAGATAGATCTGGCCATGACCTCAACAATTATAGTCTCGTGACTACCTTGATTAATGGTTCATTTTCTTTACATGAGTTCTTCTGAATACCCCTGCTTCTCCAAAGTAACACAACTTAGTCAATTAATGAAGATACAGTTTATGCCCCCACACACATCTGCCTGCCAGTATCTCCACAGTGGAGCCCAGAGACTTACAGAAGAAACTGTCACTGAGACACACACAGACACAAGCCTTCCTCTGCCTCCACTGATCTCTTCTCCAAATAAAACAGGTCTGTAATATACAACCCCAGGACTAACCAGTGAAAGGGCAGATGTATTAAGAAAACCACTACATAAAGAAAGCAAACAAAAACACATGCCCTTGAAGGTTTATCTTGAATCCTGGAAAATACATTGAGCACGTCAAATACAGAGGAAGAACCAGAAGACAGAGTCTGTAAAGCATGAAGAGAGCAGGGGTCACAGCTGGAGGACCCTTCTGGAAGAAGATAAAAGTGGTAGAAGAGGGAGGAGGCACAAAGCTGAGCTTGTCTAAGGAGCTGAACTTCCTTCAGGGAAGTGGGAAACAGTTTTAAGAAGTGGAAAGACAAGGACTCTGAATAATAACTGAATTCTAGAGATCATGTTGATAGAAAGGGCATCATCAAATGCCCAACTTTGACACTCTATTCTTTGTTTTTCCTTTTTTCCCCCTTATTTTATTCCTAGTCATTGCACAGAAAAGTGACTGGCAAGTATTTGTCTGTTACTCAGTATTTAGATTGCTTGAAAAATTTTTGCAGATATTAAAATGATTTTACACTGCAAGAAGAATAACAGGACTTCTGTTTTCTATGGGGCATCCTGTAACAGGAAACAGTATTTCTGAACAGGGCCGTCTCCTAAGGACAAGCATACATGTAACTTAGAGAACATTTTCAGTCATTAGCCAGGGGTTGTGCTGAGGGCCAAGCTTTACCAGAGGCATTATTTTTGGATCTCAGACTTCAGGAATGTGCTGGCCCCAGTGGTGAGCCCAAGACTGTCACCATCATTGTGTTCTACTGACAGCCTTTACAGAATCAGACCCTGAACACAAGTTTAGGATCTTTCCAAGCCCAAGCGCACAATCATGTCATTGGGTGAAAAGGGGTATGAAGCCAGACTGTCTTCATCTAGAATCCTAAAGGCATCATTTAACAGTCATGAGTGATTTAACCCTTGGGACCTCTGTTTTCTCATATGTAAAATGGAGATGATAATAACTGAACTATAACTGATGAGGACTAAAAAGGTAACAAATGAAAGGTGCACTTTAGAAAGGTTAATGGTTGTCCTTGGCTTCCCAAAGGAGTCTTCTTGTGGAAAAGGAAGCCAAGAAAGGAGGAGAGGTACCTGAGGAGTCTTTTTCGGCAGAACACACTTACTTGCATGTCAGTGTGCACTGCCTGGCTGGCCCAGGATGTGCTGCTGACCCAGTGGGGCACAGCTGTGGTCTTGAGTGAGGCTGTTCCAGTGTGACTCAAGAAGTGCCCCCCATACCTGTTTCCTCCTGGTGACACTGAGCTCTGGGTTCTAGCTGCCTCAGAAATGCCAGTTTTCCTGAGTAGGGAGTGCCCTAGGGGACCTCACACTGGGGTGCCTGAAGACAGGGAGTCTGGAAGGACAAAAGGCCCTGGGTGTGGGAGTGGGGGGGCTTAGAGGAAGGAAGGGAACCAGGTTAGAAATGTAAAAACAGAGCACGGTTTTGAAGACTGACCACAGAGAAACACTGTCTGTTGGATGTGGAGGAGTCATCAAAAAAGTAAACCTAGCACCAGATATTTGACATCAGGGGCACATAGAATGCTTCCTTTCTCTGGAACAAAGGAAGTTGGGCTTTGAAGAAGCTGTAGAGAAGCCAGCAAAGCACAGAGAATCAAGCCTTCCAGAGGATCAAGGAGGTCTCTTGTAGGTTCTGAAAAGCAGGGAGGGGCGGTCACGTCCCTTTGCCTAATTACCAGCACACATCCTACCACAGCACCCCAGGGGAAACGGATGGTTACTGCGCATGTCTCCAGCTGACCTGTGCAGACATGGAGCTAATAAGGTGTAAATTCATGGAGGAAAACCATGAAAAGTGGATCTTGGGAGCAGTTACTATCTGATAGTACCTACACCGTTATTAACATTAGCTACCCAAAACTATTTCAGCCATATTAGCACTGAGCTAATGAGAAATACACATCATAAAAAAAGAAATTACCCACATAATAAACCTTGCATCTTCCAGAATGAAGCCATTAGAAATTGATCCACTAATTTAGGAGCAACTGAAGGCTGCAGCCCAGATGAAAGCACCAGGAAACACATTCTCAAGTTCACTCCCAGCTCACACACACTGCAGTCACACAGGCTGCCTTGGTTTGTAGTTCCTAAATAAACATGTGGTCAGAGGGGATTCTTTAGGAAAGCTTGGCCTGTGGTTACTGGCCACTCCCAAGCAATGCCTGCAGGCTGGGAGAAGCCAGGACCAGGCAGGCTGCAATGACATCTCATGTTCCCATTACCCTACTAGGGCCACAATAGTGAGATGGCTAGTCAAGAGGACATTTCCTATGCAACCACTTTAAATGGGTACATTGATCCTGCTCCCATTGCCTACACACACAAACACACTCACACAAGCACACTCATAAATGCCTATATACTCACATGTCTGCACAACTGGCACATACATTCACACCCTCAAACATATAAACTTGCATGCACATACAACTCATACTCACATATACTCTCACATATATGCAACTCATACTCATACACTCACATGCAACTCACACGCATACATATTCACAGATACACGCTCACATGCATATACAACCCACACTCACACATATACACATAAATACATACTCATACAGGTATACACACTCACATGTACACTTACACCCATTTATACACAATTACTTACATTCACACTCACACATGTACATTTCCACATACACTTACTCAAACCTTTATCATACATGCATTCTTACACAGGTACACACTCATGCACATACATACTCTGGCTCACACTCAGGCACACTCATATTACCCTCCCACACCCTTAGCATCCTGCATGCAATATGGCCTCTCCCCTCCTAATTCCTTGTCCCACTCCCTGTGCATCCCATTTACTAACCTGCTCTAATCTCTCCAGCCCCAGACCCTGACTGGCTGCCTCACCCTACCCCACACATCTAATGCCTCACACCACTTCTCTGACTTTTGACTTTCTCATGGACTCAGGTCTTAATTCTTTCCCTGGTCCCCACCTGGTATAGGTGAGCATCTTGGCAGGTCAAATCCAATTCTCTGACCTCTTGCCTTGACAGGACAAAGCCCAGGATTTATTCCAGCCCCTAAGTCAAAATTGGACATGAAAGGATTTTTCTGAGCTTTGCCAAGGGACAGGTGAATGTCAGTGCAGGCTGTGCCCTCACCATTCAGGGGCTCTTACCTCATTCACAAAGACCCAGTGGCTGTCCTTGGAAGCTAGGTTGGTCTCCACAGCCTGCAGAGAGAAAAAGAATGTACATGAACACAAGCAAGCCAGAAGCTGGCAGACACACAAGATTGTGGAGATGGGGTTTTATAAACATTGTTCTTGCAGAATTTTTTCCTTACAAAACATGCCATTCCCCTGGGGCCCACTCTGGCTGCCTTAGCCACAAGAGGCATCATCTGAACACAGACATCTGATTTCCTGCTGTTCTTCTGTACTCTCCTGCATCAGCCCTGAGCAAGGTTAGAGGCTCTGGTTCCTGCAGGCTTCACAGGGCCACAGACAGAGGCACAGCCTCCCTTCCCAAGAATGCCTGCAAACACCTTCCTGCAGGGGCTCTTAGGGAGGACTCTCATCATTGCCTGAGGCTACAGAATCAGAAAGCCAGAAGGTTGAATGTATGGCAGCTTGTTGGACTGTGCTGAGTGACACCGTGACACCCAGAAGACAGAAGCTCAGAGCTAGGGCTCAGAGCTTCCTTCACTTCATTAGGATCCACAGAACCTGCAGCTCTTTCTAGCTCCTGGGCAGTGGCCCCACCCCCATTACTCTCTGTTAGACTGCTTTGTTCTATTTTTATAGAAAAATATTTTTCTTATTGTCTGTCTCTGTTAGGTTGGGGGTTCCATAAGGTCCAAGTCCATGTATCTGAGGCACACCTGTGTCCCTAGAACTTTACCAGCATATAACAGGTGTTCAATTAATATAGTTGAATATATGATTAAAGGCCCAGGAAGACAGGGCCCAATTACTTATTTTGTTTCTCATGTTTATGAGCGTTTTTCCCCTCCTTGAATTGGAAAGCCAACAGACTGAAAGAATTAGAAGGAACTGATGGTTTTCAACCATGTCCTGTAAGAATACTCACAGTGAGCGTGTGCCAAATGCTCAGCAAGAGCACCCGGCACAGTGCCAGGCCATCTATGAACCTGGGAGAAAACTTTCTGATTATAATCACTATTTATTTATTTATTTATGTATTTTCATAATATAATCGTTACCACTCCCGGTTGGAAAAATACAGAAAAATTTAAGTGTTCAAAGTCACCCATAAGGTCTCCCCATTTTTATGAAACATGCTAAGAAGTAAAAATTCCCCATTTATTCCTCCAGATTCATCCCTCCAGAGATTGTTTGAAGTGTCCCCCCTCCAGAAGCTTCTACAGTCAGGTCTGCAAGTACATGTCTACTTGCATATCAGACAGATATTTTTATTAAAATCACATCAAGAAATACACATCAAGTTACAATTCTCATTTTGGATTATTAATATAGCAAAAATACCTTTCCTTGTCAGTTCTTAGAGATCTGACTCTTTCTTAACAAATGAGGCATAGAGGTTTCAGAGCCTGCACCAGCAGCCCAGCCAACATGTGGTCCAGTAAGGTCATAGGCCCTCATGGTGCTAAGGCTCACAGGCTGCCATCCCACAAGGTTCTGTTAGGACCTCACTCCATGAGAATGGATGAGTTTGTTGGCAAGCACAGCAAGGTCATAAAGACAGAGCCTGTGGAGTATACACAGGTGAACTCTAGACCCCCAAGACCTTTATAGACAACATCCCAAAGGACACCAAGGGTGGGCACACAGCCTCTCCTGGGTCAGTCAAGACTAAAGGATGCAGACTCTACTCTCCATCCTGTGAATGAAAGGCTGCCAGACTCTATGAAGAAAAACTGGGGCATGAGACTGGAGTGGAAGGGAATGACCTCCACCCCTGTCATTCATTCATTCTGGTCATCTGTAAAATGTAGAAAACTCTTGCCCCCTCCTGTCTGCCAAGGTCGACAACATGATCTCAAGTTCTCCATCTCAGCAAGAGGCAGACTCAGAGACTGGCACTCCAGTCTCTCTTACACACCCCAAGCCTTCCCTAGGAAGCAGAGAAGGGAAGTTCCTTGGATGTTCCTGTCCTTTGTGGGGCTCAGCTTTGCTTCCCAACTTGCTCACATTTCAACGTGTATCCTGGGAGTCTCCTCTGGCTGTAGAAGCCTTCCTGTTCTCTTCATGAGCCTCACCTCACACTTCCCTGAGATAAATGAATCATTTCTAAAAATATCTAGGTGCTTCCTCTCCTACTTCAGAAGGAGGCTCAGGGTGCTCTGCAGACACTTAATAGAAAGATGGTACAAGAGATGTCAAGGGTATCCATCCACTCCACAGGTCCATGTCCTGAGATGCATTCCACCCTATTTTACAAGCTCGGTAAGCCAGGCTATCTCCAGAGAAGCTGCAAGGACTCTGGATACCGTGGCTCAGAGAGGAGCTCTCAGTTTAGTGGGAGAAGGGAGAGAAGCTCATGGTGGAGTCCTGGCTGCACAGACCAGAGCCTCTTTCCTTTGAACACTCTGACTTCCATGGATGCCTTTAGAAGCCCTGGTGGGGAGGTAGAGAAGGGAGCAGTGGAGGCAGGGAGTCGGAACACTCTGAACGCGTTGTCTGGCCCCAGCTGGCCTCAATTCCCAACACTTCAACCTTTTCTTCATGATCACAGGGAGACATTAGTGATTTGCATTATCAAATTGGCACACCATACAAAGCTGGGAGGATGTCATAATATCTCAGAAAGCTGGAAGGATGAACTGACTCTCAACAGATGTGGTTTAACAAGGCTGAACTCAAAGATTTACACTTGTTTTCAATAGCAGAGAGGCTACTGGGAAAATGAAATTGGAAAGCAAGGCCCTGGAGCAGAGACGAGAGAAAGGGAAGGCAGGGATGAGGGGGTTTGTTCTGCCCTTGGATGTTGATCTGAGTCATCTGACTTCATGGAAGACACTGCACACTGGAGCCCAGTTATGGAGTGGAACAATGTAAACCAATGACCAGTGAAAGTGACCAAAGATGCTAAGAGTCTGGGACAGTGTAGATTTCTTTAAACACTTGAAGAAAAATCATCATATGGAAAAGAAACTGAAGTTTCTGTTTGCAGCCTCTAAGAGTAGATTTACAACCAATGGTGCCAAAAAATCAGGGAGGCAGATCACCTCAATATGGGTGAGATCTTTAAACTTTCCAAATATTTCAAGAGGAGGAGGATGACCAGGGACGAGGTACTGGCATGTGCAGCAAAGATTCTCAAATCTGGCTGCATGGAGGAATATCCTAGGTGGCTTCTACAAATACAGACCCTGGGGCCCACTGTTAAGCGATATGCCTGAGATCCTATGTTGTTTCAGATCTCTGACCTGCCTCTTGGCTCTGGAGCTGAGATCCCTGCTCCAGAATGTGTAGTTCTGTGATCTGAAGGGGTGGTCACATCTGTGCAGGTGAGAGGGCTTCTACCTATTCCTGCAGGTGCCAGGTGCTACAGACAACTTGAACCAATTGCCAGGAGAGTCCAGGGAGCAGGAAGGAGCTCTGACAACCTTAACAAGTCTTCCCACCTGGTATCAGACTCCAGCACAGAAGATGTTGCAGAGAATTGATCAGAAAACCCCACAGGACAACTGACCAACTTCCCCGTCCTAATTTCCTTTGTTTCCTTACCAATTAAGCATCAACTAATTTATTAAGCCTCTTTTCCCCACACAGAGATAAATAGCACTTGGCTGCAGCTTTTTTCCAGAGGGTATGACTCCTACAGAGTCTGGGATAAGTGGCAAAAAGGGGTGGCTACCTCCGATTGAGCAAGAACATGTCCACCTCCCTCTGCAATTACTGGAGAGCTGCCAGCTCTGAGGAGGGCCCTAACTGCTTGCTGCCCAGAGGGGAGCCTTCCCTCCCAGCAACACTGATTCCCCTTCTGTGTGGCATCCCTCCTCTTTCCCTCCCCAGCTATGTCTGCAGCAAAGGAAGGTGAGTCCTTTCATCCATAGAGCAAGCACAGCCTGGAGGAGTCTTAGCTGAGTGCTCTGGGCTGACCAGCTTCCCCTCACCAAGGGCAGATTCTATGCCCCTATGGCATTTGTGTACCTACCGTGCCATGGTGCTCTGCCCACGTCTCCCTCACATCCGATAGGATATTTGATTAGACTCCCTGTGTGTTCACTCCCGAGTGCCAACACCCGAGATTCAGGTGCCAGAGCCCTGCTTGGCATTCACAGTGACTGGGAACTTACACCCTTAACCGAGGACTGAGGGTGCCACGGATACAGATCCCAGCTGGCTTGCTCCCTGATGGGGACTTTCTCCCTGTGTGATCTCAGCTATTTTCAGAATTTCTCTGCAGGATGGAGCCAAAATTACCTCACTTGGCTTCCCTCACTTCCCTGTTCCACGTCCCCACTCCCCTGCTGGCTGTCTTGTTTTAACTCCCCCTGGGAATGCTTCTTAATAAATCATTATCACATGAATCCTTCTCTCAAAGTTCACTTCTGGGATACCAACCTGAGATAAACACCTCCTGCCTCAGGTTATGGTGAGAATTAAATGAAATTACACATGAAGCTACCCTGCCCAGGAAGTTCACTATACATGACCAGTTAGCGCAAGGATCCTCCCCATTCTTTCCCCCTCATGTCTCCTGCCTGGTCTCTTTCAAATGTGCACTGTGCATAATTTCCTTCCTGCTTTTATTCAGAAGACAGGGCCTGCCATGTCCTGACAACTATCCTAAAACTTCCAGATACATCCCTGCCATCATGTCTTTTTGTCAAACAGTGACAAAAAGGCAATGCACATAACCTTGCAAAGTGCTCAGTTCTGTCTCATCCATGACCTGAAAGACCTTTCAGGATAGCATGGTGCCTCTCCTCACCTCGGCCACAGTGATTATAGGCCATGAACCATGATAGGTGTCTGTAGACAAGAGTTGCACAACTAGACAAACTGAAGGCAGCTCCTGTATCCCATGGGTGAAGTAGGGGCACTGGCCTTCTGCTCAGGGAGGCCTGGTCACTCACCTTCAGCAGGTGGGGAGGCTGGCATCCCTCCTTGCAGTAAGGCTTCTGCATGGAGCCAAGCTCCATGGCTATGGGACAATCAAGCAGCAGCAGGGCTGAAGGCCTGAGCAACTGCAGAAGCTCCATACAGACTCTGACCTAGGAAGTAGGTCTCAATAAGCCCAAAGGGATCGCTGCAGTGGCCCAAAGCTACAGCACAGGTGGCTCTGTTAAGGTGTTGCTGCTGAGTCCTACAAGGCTTTGCCAAACCATCAGGATCCATCTGTCTGACTCCTCTGGCCTGTCAAACACTGGCAAACTCAACACTTTGGAAGAGCTGAGGAGATGGGACTTCTAAAGGATCCAGCTGACTTCGAGCCTTTTTGACCAGAGGAGGTAGTAGATGGTAATGGTGTTAACTGGCTCAAAGAAGTGCCTGGGAAGGTGGATGCAGGTGGCCAGTAGAAGGAGGCACGGCACACAGAGGTGCAGCTGGATGTCTGTCTACACATGTGCCAACTTGGTCTGTTTTTGTTTTACTACTGAACTACATCTCTAGTCCTTTTCAATTTTTACTTTTGAGAGAGGGTTCCACCAAGTTGCCTCACTAAGTTGCTGAGGTTGGTTTTGAACTTGTGAACCTCCTGCCTCAGCCTCCCAAGTTACTGGGATGTACCCTTGTCCCCAGCCACACACTTGTCAAATTGTATGGAAATACACATATGGACACCCAAATTCCACCCTCTGGAGGGAAAAGAGTGCTGCCTTGGGT
The DNA here is from genome assembly GCF_021218885.2 of Marmota monax. Classification (NCBI taxonomy): domain Eukaryota; kingdom Metazoa; phylum Chordata; class Mammalia; order Rodentia; family Sciuridae; genus Marmota; species Marmota monax. The sequence goes on from NW_026692881.1 coordinate 5,101,373, forward strand.
AGATGCCAGCTAAAGAAAGCCAAGGATAGCTCTTCTTCCATACCTGGAAAGTTGCATGTAAAGAGGAAGGTGTCCCCTTGTTCATGAGCAGCAGCCCGAGTCTGAACCTCTGGTACCTTCTCCCGCTGCCAAGGGCATAACAGTGCTGGAGTATACATGACATAGGATCCCAACATGACATCCTGCAGGCCCACTGAGAACCAGGGGACATTTGAATTCTGTTCTTGCCACCCTGATTCTACATTTGCCATGGAGAAGGAGATTTAGGCCAATTTCCAGCTCCTGGCTCCCTAACAGGCTCTGGAGCAGAAAGCAGCCCCCAAATGCTGCAGAAATGGCAGGTGCAGGGCATCTCGCCTGGACCAGGGCTGGGAAGGGTTCACAGCTGCCCCTTGATGGTATGGTGATGAGGATCGGTTCTAATACCCAAGAGTTTAAACGGAAGCAGGGAAGACAGGAGTGCTGAGCACACTGGAGGAAGCATCTCCAGCCTGGGCACCCTTCCCCTGGTCCTCAGCCTTTGGTGCAGGACCAAGTTTGAGCCAATTCCAAGGGCAAGAAGAGAAACTTCCAGGATGCTTCAGTACATCTCCTCTATGTCACAACCCTGCATACCCCATTTACTCCCATCAAACTAACTAATCAGGCAGTGCTTTCATCTTCACTTCACAGACAGGAAACTGAGACCTCGATCTAGACTCAGATCTTGCCAAAGTCCCCATGGCTAGTACTCGGCAGAGTACTTAGCAGAAACTGAATTCAAACCCAGATCCTATTGGCTCCTGTCTGTGTTCTTATCCCTTGGACATGGTGCTCCCCCAAAGGCCCAAACAACTGTCTAAGAAAAGCATATAAGCCTCCAGGGCTAGCCCTGGCCCCATGACAAAGGGAACAAAACAACCTTTTTTCGTATCTGAAAAGACACCATTAGGAGTAGTGGAATCTTCCTTCTCCAGGTTAACTTGTCCTCAAAAGCCCACTTGTGTTCTTAAGAGTGAACGTGTTTCACTGTATCTTGGCCTACAGGACTAGTAAGTGGAGTGGAAAAAAACTCCACATGGAAGTCTTCCAGCACCATCGCTGAGGATTTATTTTACAAAGTGCAAATGCCACCAATTATTTATGTGTGCATTAATTGTTGGCCACTTATCTAGGCAACCCCCCCTCCAACACTGCAAGTCCTAGATAATGGAAGCTTGTCGGCAATTAGCATCTCTTTAAAACCCCAACTCTAACATTTGAGAACATTTCCCCCAAGGAGCCCAGAGCCTGGCACCTTCCCAAGGACAGATATGGAGCTAACTTTAAAGACCCACTGCTGCCTTTGCAACAACATGCTATTTAGAAACAATTCTCTCTGGGTAATGTCACCCCTCTAAAGCATGAGGGAATACAACGCCCCCATTTGCAAGGAAGGGGAGTAGCTGGTTGAAAGATGAGAGATGATTTGCGGAGCGAATTTACAGAAAAAAGAAAAAAAAATCAACAAAGCAGGCGCCAAGAGGCCCCAGTATCACAAGCTAAGGAAACCCACAAAGAGCAATTATCATGATCTATCTGGGTGGCTCTATGTTTCCTAGGGGCTTGCCTTCTTGGGCAAGAGGCCCACAATTCTGGCTCAGCTACTTCTGTTTATCCCAGCCTTGTCTCCAGAATGGCTTTGGGCCCTGCCCTCACTTGCGAAGGTGTCCAAAATTCTCCCCAAGATTCCTACCTCTGGCTCTGTCCTTACTCCTAGATGCCATTGAGGTATCTGGGACCCAAGCAGATCTTTTTTCCAGCATCTTCCTCTGGGCCTTTCCTAACCAAGAATGAGTCATCTGTTCCCACCTCACCCATCTTTCTGCTGGAGCATCCTTGATGCCCAGGAGCCCACCTATGGAAGGAACAGGAAAGCCACCACCTGGGCAAAGGGAAAGGTAGTTTGGCATGGGGCAGTGGGAGAATACCTAAGTATTATATAGCAATTGAATAAAAAGAAAGAAAGCATAATTGAATAAATACATGTAACGGTCTGATAGATCGGAACAATTTCTCGTCAATCATTAGAGCTCCCTGGTCTCCATCCTCACTGCTGCCCAAGTTTGAGATAAACAGCTAGTCCAAACTGTGCAGAGGACAGAACGGCAGCTCACAGCCTCCAGGGGAGGAAGATTCATTACAGATCATTTGTGGATCCTTCAGATGAAATAGAGACAGGTTCCAGGGCTGTGCAGGAAGTGCAATTTACTGTAATAAAAAGTGAGAATATGTTACATGTGGACAATTTATGAAGAAACGTTAATATCAGCAGAAAAATGAAATGGAGTCTGCTCGTAGGCACGATTTGTTTAATAAGATCAACTCAGAGAAGTGAAGCCAGGCAGTGCCAATGATATTGCCTGATGGACACTTGGATTTTAATCAATGATCTATAATTTTCCCACCACCTGGAGGGCACAGAAACCAAATAAGGCTGTCCATGTTCTCACTCCCCCAGATACTCAGGCTGTATCCTGAAGGGAGGCAATGTAAGCCTGGTTTTTCTATCTGATCTTGTCTCACAGACAAATGAGCCAGGCATTCAGGCCCTTGGCCACCCAAATGCTGTCACACAATCCCTTTTGAGAACTGAAATCTACAGTAGAACAAATCACTTCTGAGCTTATTTATGCCCCAGTCTAGTGTGACAAGAGTGGCCATCAGCCTCTGTTCATAGTGTAGGCTATGAACAATTGCAAGACTAAGTCTCCCCCAACAACCCAGGGCAGGAGATATGGACATGGGTGGCAGGTGGCTGCTTAGAGCCATTTTTCATACATCTACTGTTTAGCTCCAGCTTCAAATGATTTCCAGATACAAGAAAAGTCCAAAACTGATGGGAAATGTTTTCTTCTCCCTCCCACAGGTATTTTCATGTTCATATTAAAGCTTGAGAAGACTCTGCTTATATCCAAAGACCAACTCTGGGGACCCACGGTATCAGATGCTACAGATGAGGGTGTGGGGATCACTTGGGGCAGGAGAGTCCCTCCTGGCACTGCTGGGTCACATCACACCCCAGAGGCCTGCCCTCTCATATATGGGTGTCAGACCCACAGACCTAGACCCCTGGCAGAGACATCTGCTGGGAAAACAACCATACCACCTCATACTGCTCAATTAAAGCATCGGTCTCCAAGGTTAATACAGCGACCCCTTCAAATCATGCTCAATGTGATGCTGCACCCTGCTTCTGCACACGAACCTAATTCCTTTCCTCAACCCAAATTGTTTTTAAAAGATGGAAGCGTTTGAATTCTTTTTAAGGCAATAAAGTTGAAAGTAGCAATTCTTTACCAAGCTGATAAGAGCTTCTGGGTGTAATTTGTATTCTTTTTTATGAGCCTGACTTTTTGGAGAATGTAGTAGAAAGAAAAATATCTTCTTTTCAGTTCTGGAGACAAGACCTTTTTCTTCCTCAGGGTGTTGGGGAGGAGTTCCCCAGCCCAGGAACTGTCAGGGAACAAGTCCTTGATGTGGGGCATGAGAAAGCCAGGGAGGACCCCCCACCATGAATTTAACAGGGGATGGGAGGGACAGAGGGGAACTAGAGCATAAACTGCTGACCACATAGGTGACCTTGGTGCTCACTGAAATTGACTGGGAGGTCACAGTGGGGATCTGAAGTCTTGGGAAATAAGGAGGACAGGATTTTCCAAATTCAGTGCATGTTGGGCAGGGGGGAAGCAATCTATTTTCTTTAGAGTCTACAATATAAATTGCTTTACAATCTTTAAGACAGCCTCTGTAAAATTGCCATGCAGTTGGGTCCCAGACTTCTGAGTGGCTTCTTTTTAGCCCAAAGCCCTGTGCCTTCCACCCCAGTAAAACTACTCCACATATAGCTCCTAGGGCAAATAGGGACAGAATCAGAAACCAGATAGGAATGTGCTCAGTCCTTAGGATGTCTCCCAGCACAAAGCACCTGAAGACCCCACCCACAGGACAGCAAGGCTTGGTGAGAGAACTGTGTGAATCTAGGACTTCCAAGAAAATAGCCCCGGTAAGCCAGGAGGTTTAGATTTGTAGGAAAGGTAATTGAGTCACGTATCCACGTGTTGCAAATGAGGATTTGGTTCTGAAATTATTAGATGAGGCAACAATCAATTATAAACAAAATCAGCTATGAAGATTGATTAACTTGTAGATGAAGTATGGTACAGAAAATCTAATTCATATAAACAACCTTGTATCCATTCCCCTGACCTTTATCAATCAATGTCTGTCTACGGCTCTCAATTAGTTTCATTTTCATCCTTGAGTATATTGATTAAATCATCACCACTTGCATAGCCCTGTTCTAGCTGACCACTTTGGAACCTCGTCTTGCCTTGTGAGGGAAGACAGTGCTGGCAATGGGTACAGTGTTGGGCCCCATCATTTAATATCTACATCCTTGGGGGATGAAAGCAAATCAGCTTAGTGTGAGTGGTGCTGTCCCAAGGAATGTAGTGGTTTGGCAACAGTGAAGAAACTGGGATCTGAAATGGTGTTGAGGGATTGATTTCGCCCTTCTGCCATTCCCTGCTTGGCTCCCAGCCTTCATAGGTGCTGCAACTGGAGCAATTTGAATATGTCTGTAGACCAAGTCAGCCATTGCCGGGTCTTTCGCTATAGGATGGGGGACTCTCCAGGCTCAGTTCCTCTGCGTGCCCTGGACTGGTTCAGGGGATTTCCAGGCCTAGTTTGGGTCTCAATATATATTCCAAGATTTTCTAGGCACGTTCCCAAGGATGTGAGAAACACCAGTGGTTTTGCAGGAAGGAAAAGGGTAACCCCATAGGGGTCTGTAAGAGAGTGGTAGGATTCTGGCCACACAGGATCAGAATCCTTGACTCATAAAGGTACCAACATTCATGCACCAAAAACTCAATCCCCAATGCAACAGTGGTGAGAGATGAGACCTTTAAGAGGTGAGTAGGTTCAGGTCATCATCACAGGAGTGGGTTCCTGAGAGTTCCGCCCCCTCTTATTCTCACTCTTGCCCTTCCATCTTCCACCATAGGGTGACATGGCACAAAGCCCTTTATTAGATGTCAGCAGCTTGATATTGAGCTTCCCAGCCTCCAGAACTGTGAGAAATAAGTTTCTTTTCTTTATAAATTACCCCGTCTGTGGTATTGCTATGGCAACACAAAATGGACTAAGATTGTCTAATCCAGACTGCATCCCTGGGGGTGACTTGACCGTGTCCACCCCTATCCAGCCTCCCGTGGTTTTATGGGTCTAGTTCCCCAACATTCTGCCCACCCCTATGCAATGCCCAGTATCATTTTAATAAATTCCTTTTATTTCATATTAACTCTGTTTTAAAACTTTTTACAAACAATAGGTAAAATAATACTTATTTTTAAAATCTGAATATCAAACACTGGTAAACCCAATGTGCTAAATAAGAACATAATCAAATGTTTTAAGAAGGAGAAAAAACTGAGTAATTTCAAAGCACAATGTGACAATTATAGACAATAGTTTGTAAACCTATTATTCTATACCAAATCATAATTTCAAAAAGGCAGTACTTTTAAAGGGCTTAATCTTTTTAAAGACCTTCTACTGATAAATGACAGTCCCTAGTCCTCCTGCCACCCCAGTCTTGCTCCCCAGAGGCAAACACTTATAACCCTTTTAGCTAGTCCTTTGTGATTTACTTCCATATTTCTGAATCATACTTAATCATGTTCATACTGCTATTCTTGGTTGATCTGTTTTAGACATTAGCATAATCTATTATCTTTCTGATATGGTAATGAGGATTTAAATCTCTCCTACAAATCCACACTTTTTCTTTGCCTTCCCCAAAGTTCCAATCTAGTTGCATCACAATTTTTAAATTAAATTTGCACCCCCTTGTTTACTGTAGCACTATTGATAATATTCAAGGTATGGAGTCAACCTAAGCATCCATCTAGAGATGAATGGATAAAAAAGTGGTGGTACATGTGTTACACATGGGATACTATTCAGTCTTAACAAAAAGAAGAAGAAGAAATCTTGCCATTTGTGACAACATAGATAAATGTGGAAAACATATTGAATGAAGTAAACCACACACAGAAAAACACACTGGATGATCTCATTCATATGTGGAAGCTAAAAAAGTTGATCCCATGGAACTGAATAGTAAATGTCAAATGGTAGGGACCAGAGATTGGGGAAATGGGGCAATGCTGATCCACAGATACACAATGACATCAGATAGGATATTTTAAAAATTGTTTATCCAGCATAGACAAATGTAAAAATACAGAAAGTAGTTAAGTGATTTCCAGGGGCCAAGGAAGGGAGGGGCAGAGAATATAGGTGAGATGCAGAGAGAAATGAGGAATGGTTACTAATGTTTACAGAGTTTCTCTTATCTGACAAAGATGTTTTAAAATTGATTGTAGTTATGACTGCACAACTCTGCGAACCACTGGAGGGTATACTTTATCCTTTTTATTTGTTCTTTTTAGATCTATGTGATGGTATACTTTAAATAGGTGAACAATATGATAAAGGAATCATGTCTCAATAAAAAAATAAAAAGTGTCGACTCTACAGTGATTATATTGTTCTCTACTCAGCCAAGTAGCGGATTATGATCATATTATTTCCTGCTCATACAACTTTTGCTTTTCTTGTGTAAACAGTTGCCTTGATTTGTATTTATTTACACAAGTTCTGTGATGTATTTTTCCAAATGCTAAATCATACACAATAGGCTTTCAGTGTCCTTCTGCCCTGGAGGCAGCCTATCACAGCCCTAGCTACCCTGCTCCTGGATAGATGGACCAGTTGACCTCTGACTTCAGGCCAGGGGCTATCCTGAGACTTCCCTTTCTGCTCTGCTGATTGGATTCTCAGTACTTGTTATTGCTTACACTTATTTACATACTATTTTTACTTTTTACTTTTTTTTCACTTCATTTTTTCTGAAACCCATCCTATAGCAGCTTCTTTAAATAACTGCATGGGGTATAAATTTTTGAGTCTTTGCATTTGCTTGTATAGATTTTTTTTTTTGCAACCACATTTATAGTATCACTTAGCACAGAATATGTTAATATTAATTCTTCCACAGAAATAATTCTTCTCCAGTATCTTCTAGCATCAGTGTTACTAATGCCATTCTAATTCCTGTTGCTTTGATATCACCTGCCCTTCTCCCTCCCCTCCTCCTCTCCCACTACTAACCTCTTATCCTTTTTTCTGTCTTCCTTGTACCTGGTGACTTCATATGGCCAGGCTTTTCATTTACTTTGGCTAAGAATTTAATGTTTGATAGGAATTTTTAGTCTGGAGACACATGTCCCTCTGAAGTGTTTTCTTATTTATTTCTTTGATATTTTCATTTTCTCTGTTTTTTTCCTGCTCTGTATTCAGAATTTCTATAAGGAGAATATAGAATTTCCTGAGTCCAGTCATGCATTTTTATCAAATTTTCCTTTCCATTATGTATACCTCTTGGCCTTTTTTATTTCCTTCAACTTTATTTTCTAATACTTTGATTAGATTTTTTAATTTTCATTTACTTTTTTATCTTCAACTATTGCTTTGCACTCTCTATTCTTTTTCATAGCATTTTGTTTGTGTCTTGAAGGTACATTTTTTTAAAATCTTTTTAAGACTTTCAGTAATAGGGTTTTCGAAATTTTCACATTGGTCTTGGAATCCTTTTGTAAGTTTGTTGGTATTCTCTCTTTCATACATACATCTTCATATATACATCTTCCTCAAATACATATGATCCTTAGTTGTCCTCTCATACTTAAAGAGAGGCACTAAGAAGCTCACTGAAGGGCATGGAATGCAGTTTATGGTTCGGTAGGCTTAATCTGTTCCTGTTGCTATGACAAAATACCTGAAGCTGGGTGATCTATAAGTAAAAGAAGTTTGTTTAGCTCATAGCTCTGGAGATAAATGGGGCCATCATCCTGGAGAGAAACCCCTGACTGTGTCACAGCATGGTGATGGCATCATGATGAAAGCACACACAAAAGGAAGTGATCACACAGCAAGACAGGAGGCAAGAGAGATTGAGGAGCCAGACTTCCTCTTTAGTAGTATTCTCTCAGGAAATAACTATAGTCTCAAAAAACCTACATTAACCTTTTTCCAAGGATGATTCCTTCTGCAACCTAACAGCTTCACATTAGGCCCAACCTCAAAGTTTCTACCACCTCTAACATTGCTACCCTAAGGACCAAGCTCTCAACACACGATGCTTTGTGGGGCACGTTTCAGTCAGAGCCGCTTTTTTGACTCTGCCTTGGAAGACACCTCTCTCCTCCATGATATCAACTTAGAAGTCTTTTCTTTCAAGTCACTTGGTTTCTCAATATCTTGCCTGGAGGGTATTGTGTTAATCAGTTTCCTGTCACTATAACAAATCCTTGAGATCCTCAACTCCTAAAGAGAAAAGGTTCACTTTAATTCACAGCTTCAGAGGGTTCATCCTATAACCAGTTGACCCCATGGCTTTGAGCAAGGCAGAACATCGGAGTGGTGGCACACGGCCAATCAAACCACTCACCCATGTCTAGGAAGCAACAGAAAGAAAGAGAAGAGGAGGTGTCCCAAAGTCCCCTTCAAAGGCACATCTCCAGTGACCAAAAGACCTCCCACTAGACCTCACCTCTTAAAGGTCCTATCACATCCCAATAGTGCCATAGGCTGGGGACCAAGCCTTAGACACAGGGACCTTTAGGGGACACTATCCAGACCATTACAGGTTCACTGCAGCTTCCAGCACACTGGAAGAAGATCGGGGAAAGAAGCTAAATGTCCCCACTACTGCACATGCAAACCAGTGGCTTATCTTCCCCTGCTTCCTGCCACCTGCTTCACCCTACTTCTGGGGTCTCAGTGCCGAGGCCCTCAGATGTTTGCAAGTAGAACCAGCTAACTCCACAATAGAATCTTTATCATCAAACATTAAAGCTGCAACATCCTCACGTCTGCTCAATCAGTTACCCTTCCTCCATCCATTTTCTATTTCCCAAAATATAGCCCGGTGGTCAACTACTGGTGTCTCTTCTGATCTGCTCTTTGACATTGTGGGTTATGACAATTTAACCCTTTACTGTCATTTTAGAATAGTCTGGGGAGAGAGGGGATAAACATGGACAACCAATCAGAACTGTCCAGTCATAAGTCAATAAAGCAAGAAGTCAAAAGTCAATACATGCCCATTTGGCTTAGACTAACTAGAGCAGGCTTCTGCTGTTGGCAACGAGGAATGTTGACAGATACAGGTTGAGCATCCCTTATGAGAAATGCCTGAAATCAGAAGTGTTTCAGATTTCTGAGGTTTTGCACCAGGATTGTGTCAGGACACAATTTGCACAGTTTGTGTCAGGGATGGGCTCCCAAAAACATTGGATTTGGGAGCATTTCAGATTTGGAGTTTTCAGATACAAGGCAGCTGGAAGGGAGAGGTCAGGGATGAGTGTGGCCTGTACAGGCCTATGGGAGAGGGCGACTGAGCAGCAAAACTAGAAATAAAAAGACGATTGGTTTTCTGCACCATGCCCAGAAAACTAGCTGAGAACCCAAATTCCAAAAGGTCTCTTTCAGAGTCTATTTTCCCAAGATTGAAGAAGGTAGAACAATCCATCTAGCCTTTGGAATGAGGCAGGGACACTGTTCTCATCCACAGACGTGGTGTGTTCTTTGGAATCCAGCGGCGGAACAGGCACAATTTCCTACAGAATTCTTGATCAAGCCCACGGGTGCATTTTGGGCTGAAGCCTGTTTATGTTTATCACTCCTAGGGGGAAAGATGTCAGATTCTTATCCAACAGCTTCTTTCACCAGCCCATTTCAATGAACATACATCAGGCAACCCAGGGTAAGAAGAAGGGAGGATTCATCAGTAACCTTAAGACTGATGTTCGATCACTCAGATGTGCATGAGGGTTAGGGATTTATAATAGTCGGTTCAAAGAAATAGTTCAAACACTCTGGCTCACTTTGATCAACACATCCTTCTAGAAGGATGAATGATTTAAACATCTACAGAACAGGGGATCTGGGCTGCTAATATAAACACCTCAGTGAGGGTGAGTTCAGAGGCAACAGAGAAGTCACAGATGATGTCTCTTTCCTCGGTCAGACAGGGTTCCATTCAGGGAAGTAGGGTGAAGGGGGAGCAGTGGTAGCTGTAGAAAAGGGTGAGTGTCCAGAGGGGCTTGTGACAGGAGGAGAGCAAGAAGACTGGGTGAATAGGAAAGTCTTCATAGAAGTGCTGGGCTGAAAGAAGAAGGAAGTTTGGATATATTTTTAAAAAGAGGTCATTAAAATCCTGTGAAGGCAAGAAAGAGCAAAGAGTTCTCCTATGTTCAAAAATAACAGTAAGTATACAAATTACTGACTGAGTCCAATGCACCCACAACATGGTACAAAACAAGGATTGGAAGATCCCAAGCTGCAGAAACTGGAAATACAAAGATAAGCAACTCATCAAAGTGACATTCCCCCAAGCCAGGCAGTCAGAGCCTGGCTATGCTCTGAGTCTAGCCTCATTTATTGCCTCTGGTACAAAATCACATGATCTCGACAAAACCACTTCACACACAAAGCTTTACATAAGTCAGGTGAGAAATCCTTCATTTCCCCCCTAATCTCCTTTTTCTAAAAATATTTGCATGTCTTTCAGAGCAGAAAAGGCAATTAGTATAAACAGGGCAGCAGGAAGCCCACCCTGGCTGGGATATGCACAGGCAGTCCACCTGCTGCGGGAGGCCAGGAGCAGGCTAGTAAGCACTGATCCCTGCCACAGGTCAGGCCTGGGGGCCTTGGTTGGGATAAAGCCATCTTGGAACTTAAAGGCTTTCCTGGCTATTCTCACTTAGGACAGGTTTTTTTGTTTTGGTTTGGGGTTTTGTTTGTCTTTTGTTTGTTTGTTTGGCAATACTGGGGATTGGACCCACATGCTAGGCAAATGCTCTACCACAGAGCTACATGCTGAGCCACCAGCAAAGATGAACTCTACAGTGAGTTCATTCACATCACAGAGAACAAGGCTGGTGTAGCCTTCAGATGAGAACGCTGAGTGTGGGCTATGTTTGGTTCTGATTAAGTACCCTATATATATTACCTCACTGAACTGTCAACATGCCCACCCCATCAGGCAGCACCGTGATCCATATTATTAGAAATGAAGTAGCTGAGCTGGACATGCTTGTTTATCCACTCAAGGCCATATAGTAAAGAGGAGGCTGGGCCAGGCAAGAATCCCAAGTCGGCTGATGACCAAAGACCCCCTCCATTACCACCCAAAGGCAAGGAGACAAGCCATTGAAGACTGGGAAAGCTCAGAGATGGAGGACCCCATATATCCTTCCACAAGCCCATCCCAGTATGGAGGTCAGGGAGTTCTAAGAAGGATGCCTGGGATTCCCCCACCTCCAGATAGAGGTGGCCTGGAAAGCCAATGAGCACACAAGCATTGGCCAATCATCCACATACCTGAGAACATGGACAAGCAGCTACTCTGAGTACCCAACAAGTGACTGGGTGCCAGAGCCAGTTTAGACCACAGATGGGTCCATCTGCCCACCAGCCCTGGCAGAAGAGCTGTCAAGACACTGAAGACACCAATCATGATGGCCATTTACACAGTGATTTCCATGCAGCAGGCACTACACCAAGAGTGTTCCATACATTAATTCCCTTACTCCCTTTAACAATCCCATAAGGTAGGTGCTATTGCTAGCCCCATCTTACAAATGAGCAATTGGAGGCCCTGAGTGATTCTTTCCCTTGTCCAAAGTAGCAGAGCTAATCCATAGTAAAGGCCCAACTTTGAAGCTGGCAATCTGGTGCCAAGCCCAGACTCTGAACCCCCACATATTACCTTGCCTTATACATAGAACAACTCTAGTCTGGGCATGCCTAAAACATACCCATGAAGGCCTACTACATGCCTTAGCCAGTGTGTGAGCAGGGAATATGAACATAACTCGGATCATGCTTACCTTTGGGGATCGATTGTCTTCATTGTAGACACATAGATATAATGAGGAGGGCAGGTGGGCACAGGGCACTGCACAAGCACAGAGTAGGGTAGCTAACATGACCTCAGAGAGTCAGGGATAGAGGATATCAGAGCTACATCTTAAAAATTAAGTGGAAACTAACCAGCAAGATACCCTAAGAAACACCAAAATTTAATTCTTCTAGAGCTTTTAAACTCTGCCTTTTGCCAAGTCAAATCCCTAGGAAGCTCCAAGTCTGGATGATATCATTTCAGCTTTCCACAGGAAAAAAAAATTTTTTTGCACTGAACTAGAATATCACATTGTTTATGCCTTTGGCTTTCATCCAGGGCTGGTATAAGAAGCAGCCATATGAATCACATTTGCATTGTTTGTAAAACTGCAAGCAAAGACACTATCCATTATGTGTTCTATGTCCCTTATCTAAAAACTCATATGATAAATGTCTTACAAAGCACAAAGCTAAAAAGATTAAAAAAAATAGAAGCCTGTCTCCAAATACACGGGTATTTTTTGTAGTAAGCATGAAGTGCTGTCCATACTGCCCAGTTCTGCTTGTTACCTCACCTACCAGGAAGCTCAGAGCTGAGATCAACATTAAAGGTTTCTCTTAGTCTGTGTTTTCTGGCAAAAAGGATTCTTTTAGCCTTGGTTATTTGTGACCTTGTTTTAATGAAGTTTCAGCTTTATACCTTTTTTGTAAATTGAATTCCAATTATCAATACTCTTGAGACACAATGCGGCTATGGAGAACAATTAAGTGGGCTTGTTTGGAGCTCAAAGCCCACTCTGCTCCCTAGCTCATTGATATCTCCCCTTTATTTATTCTCTTCAAACCTTGAGTATTTCTTTACATTCAGAAGGGACAGGTGTGGATCTGCAGTCAAATACCAGGTCTGAGGGTCAAAATCAGGGCCATCTATGCCAAGGTGTCTCCTCTAGCATACTGCTGTCCCTCACACCTCTCCAGGAATAACCATGCCATTCTAGGACTCCAGGACAGCTCTAAAGACATGTTTATAAGTACTGCAAGCACCAGGGCTGGCTGGTGAGGGACATGTGAGATAATTCTGATAACCAGGGGTGTGGACCACCTTCAGAATGTAAGTGTAGATGTCCCCAAATGCACCAGATCCCATCTGGATAAAAACAATGCATTTTCTCATTCCCAAAATAATTTCTGCAATGAAGCATGACAAAGATGTCATACAGCAAGTGCTTAATAAAGATTTTCTCTCCATTTCTCCCTTTGAGACTCAGTGTCAATGAGATGAGGATTATGTTCACCTTATGGCACTGTCTAACACAAACCCCCACCCTAAAGAGATACTCCATAGATAACTGGTGCTTGGAATGCAATGTAAACTCAATAAACATCACCAGAAACAAACAGATCTGAAGAGATGACATGAGACATACCTGAGTCTCAAAATTACTCCCCCTTTTACTCAGATGGGTTAAGACAACACAGCCTCTTTATTTCCCAGAATTTTCTTCACAAGCCTCTATTCACAACCCTTGGGTGCCAGAGAAACAAAGGTATATCAATGCACTTTGTCTGGGTCACTTAGGGTTTAATTAGTCTCTCTGGGTGGATGCTTAGTCTTCTAGATATCCCTCCACCCCATTCCCACTCCTTCTCCCAGTAGTGTGAATGCGGGTGGTGGGGGGGGAGGCACGGGTTTGATGACCTAAAGGTTACATGGAGGACACTCAGAGCTGATTATTGTCCTCTGGTCCAGACTGTCCACTCTGGTCCTGTCCCACTTGCTCTGGTCTCACCAGCAGAGTTGGTGGTTGGCTTCCTCACTGGGTCAGAACAGGGAGACCCTTGCCTGGTTCACTTGGCTCCCATGATCCTCAGACCCCCTCTCTTGAACTTCTGCTTTATTCTCCCTTGGACTGAAGCTTGCCCAGTCTTCCCCATGGTCTCTGTAGGAAGGACAGTTCTTCCTTTTCCATGGTGGGTTCTGGACACAGCTTTCTTCTTTCTACTTTCGCAAGAGGCATTGTAAATGTTCCGAACTCTCACTGATTTTATCTACTTCCTGTCTTGGGCCTAGACAGACAGATGGGTAAACAGACCAGAGGCACAAGTGGGTTCTTGGTTCTTATATATACATTCCTCAACAAACTATTCTTCACCTATCTGCCTCCCAACATCTAGAATTAAGTTAGGCACAGAACAAGGACTAGAGAGGTCTGTTAAATTGAACTGAGCTGCACTGAATTAAAAACAATTGAAACTGCTCAATTTGGATATGGATCACTTTTTATTTTATTTTCAAGTTTGTGTTTAAAAAAATGGAAAAGTTGGACCTTTTGGAAACTAATTTTTCAAACCTATTCAAGAGAAGTACTTGACTCTTGCTTGAGAGAAAAAGCTGACTTCAAATATTTTAATTGAGTTATTTTGACGTGCAATTAAAAGATATTTGGTTTAAAAACAGTGAGCTTTAAAACGACATTAGTAAAATCTCTTCTGGCACTTAGCTTAAAGGCCAGTTAATATGCTAGTTTTAATTTACATTTTTTTTTCAAATCAATGGGGTTTGATTTTATAAAGTGAAGCAATGCCTTGATTTCTAGAAGTGGCCATTACCCGACTTTACTGATACAAATCCACCCCAGATCTGGAGAGCAGCTTCCAAGAGATTCCACAAGCTCACAACCCTGGGCCATCTCACTCAACCTCTCACACAGACTCTCCTCTCTTAGTGGGACCAGTGGTTCTCAAACCTGCACATCTGATTCACAGGTCCAGGCCTAGACCAGCATTACTCCCTCCAGAAAAGAGCAGTGATACTAGAGATAGAGACAGCTTATGAGCACAAGGCATGAAAACTGCTCAATCCGACAGTAAAAATCACAGTCAAAATGTAGAGCCATCTGGGGTCATTTGCTTCAGGGAGAAAATGTAGCACCCCCTGATTGGCCTCTGTGGGCATCAGGAAACCAAACTTATAGTCAACATTCTGACCTCTGTTCACAAGTAAAGGATTACTTTTCTTTCTATCCAGAAAAGCAGCTATGGTGCCCCGCCCCACCTCCTCTCAGTCTCCTGCACTGGGTCAGTCCTGTGGCTGACCTGACTATGTTACCAGGGCCCATTGCTCTCAGGTGTCTCCTCTACCAAACTTTCAGATTTGGGATAATAGAAGCTGAGTCTAACTACTTTTTCTAACCTCCTCCTTTAGCCCAGTGGTTCTCAACTAGAACAATTTTGCCTCTCCAGGGAGCACTTGGCAATGTCTGGAAACATCTCTCATTTTCAGAACTTGGGAGTGGGGGTGCAGACTGGCATCTTCTGGCATCTACTGGGTAGAGAGGTTAAAGGATGTTCCTAAACATCCTACAACACACGGAACAGCACCCCCTACAAAGACTTATCCAGCCCAAAATATCCAGGTCATAAAGCTCTGAGCTTACCTAAAGCTGACACAGAGGTGATACTAATAATTTTTTTCAGGAGTGGGGGTATGGGGATTGAACTCAGAAGCACTCAACCACTGAGCCACATCCCCAGCCCTTTTTTTATGTTTATTTAGAGGCAGGGTCTCACTGAGTTGCTTAGGACTTCACTAAGTTGCTAAGTCTGGCTTTGAACTCGTGATCCTTCTGCCTTAGCCTCCTAGGCCACTTGGGATTACAGGCATGTAATACCATATCCAGCATGACACTAAATATTGATAAAGAATTTTCTTATTCCTATTCTTATTATTCATCATCCAGATAAGACCAATATAATCAATCAATATCTAGACTCTTCATGCCAGATTTTTTAGTTACCGAGTCTCAATTTGTCCAGCTTTGGAACTTGTATTCTATAAAGCCACCAACTAACAGAGTTCCTTCAGGACATCTGAATACCTCCATCCCAATGAAGGAGGTATGTTATCCCAAAGATGTTGCCAGAGGGAATCCAGATGGGAGAGCTGGGAATCCAGATGGGAGAGCTGGGCTTCCTAGGACCACCCAGCTAAACAATGAAAGGAACTCTCAGGATGCATTGATCTATAAGACCCAATACTGAAAGAGAGGTTTGGCCACACCAGTTCCCTTCATTGGTTCACAGCAATTAAAAATGCTCATCTGGGGCTAAAGTCCACATTTCCTCTTGCTCTGACTCTCAGTCCAACAATTCTCTGACTTTCAGTTTATATGTTCCAAAAGTATAAATAGCAACAATGAAGGAAGTCAGTACTTAATGTATGCTAGGCAATGCGCTCACAATTTTCTATGGCTTACTCCTTTAATTCTCACAGCAACCCCATGAGGTAGTTTATGTTACGATGTCTGTTGTACAAATGAGAAAAACAAGGCTCTGAGACTCATAATATTCCATGATACAACACAGCCAGGATGTGACCTCAGGGATAGTGAGCAACCATGCTGAAAATGCACAAAGGCTCTCCAATGCTAACCAGAGGCCCAATTAACAGCTCAGTCCTCTGTGGGACCACAACAGACGGAAACAGGCCAGAAACCCATTTTTCCAACTCCCAGCTAGGCAATAACAGTCCCTTAACCTTTGACTCCAAAAACTTCAAAAAATTAAAACTTGCTTATGCCAGCAATAAAAATCTCTCATATTCAACCCCCCCAAAAAAAGTCATAGGAAAGCACATTAAATAAAATCCCCTTTCAAAGTTGGTTTCCTCAAGGGCCGTGGGTGTAGCTCAGTGGTGAGCTCTTGCTGAGCATGGTTCAACCCCCCACCCCAGTACACCAACAAAAAGTGGGTTTCCTTAAAAAAAAATAATAATCCAGTAAATTTGAGCATAGGAGCTCAAATCTTCCGAAGACTGATTATTTTTAAAATGGACTTTGACAGTCAGCTTCCTAGAAAACTGTCCTGCTAAATGGCTGCCCCTGAGGCTGACCTTCTACAGATGACTCATTGCTGAGTCCCAGTTTCACCTGTTCTGCAGGACCATCTCTCTGCCATCCTACCTGAACTGCCTCAGGGTCCCCCGAAAGCTGTCACCTGAGTCAACAACTAGATCAAGGTCAAGTCTATGCCCTCTCACTCCTCCTTACCCAAGTAGGTCTCATTGAACTTCATGCTGCAGATGAATTTTCTTCTTCCTTCTTTGTTTGTGGAAAAGATGACACCTTTATCAGTTCTTCATTGATACTGAACAAGTTACCACAAGTGTACTGACTCAAAAACACTAACTTACAACTGCTGTTCTGTAGGCCAAAGGATGGAATGAGTGTCCCTGGGCTAAAACCAAGGTGTGGGCAGGGCCTTATTCCTCTCTGAGGACTCTAGGAGACAGCACATTTCTTTGGCCTTTCCAACTTAGAGAAGCCGCTCATACTCCTGGCCTGTGGCCTCTTCATAGTCCTTCAGAACCAGCAACACTGCACCTCCCTGTTCCTTTCCCAGTCATCATGTCACCCTCTGACTCTCATTTTCTGCCTCCCCCCCTCCACTGTCTAGAATGCCTGTGAGTGATTACACTGGGTCCACCAAGAAAATCCAGGGTGACCTCCCTATTGTAAAGCCTCTTTATCAGCAACCTTCATTCCACCTATGACCTAATGCTTCTTTGCCAGTTAAGTAACATTCACAGGTTCAAGGGACATTCTGCCTATCATGCCTCTTGGATGGGGGGACAACTATCAGACAAAGCACCGTGGCAATCTCTTGAAAAAAAAATATGCATGCCTTTCCATGAGTCTCGCTCTCTCTAGTTTTACTCAGTCTCTGCCATTCCCAGGTCTTCCTCGAACCCTCTGTCTTCTTTTACCTCAGTTACCCTGTTACTGCTTCCACAATGAGTCATTGGATTAGTGGCTTTAGATTTAAAGGGGACATTGGGAGAACTCTGCCTGTCTGAACTGTTTAAATCTGGTCATCTGTGGAGGTTCCGTTATACTCCTAAGTCACCTGAATAAAAAGGTTGTGGATCCAAGATAATGATGTGGCACTGGAAGGGTGGGAAACACAGAGGGGACAGAGCCAGAACCACGGGAAGGAGAAGAGACCAAAGTGGAGGCTCAAGATGGCAAGGGAAGAGCTCCAGAAACAGAAGCTCAATCAGCAAAAGCTTCCTCAGAAGGGTTGTGAGAAACTAAGGCTGAGCACCCAGGGGTTAAATCCTCAATAGTGAGTGAGACTTTCTCTACGTGGGGAAGGTGAGACCTATGATGTTTATTCATTTATTCTTCCAACCTTGGGAGGACTGGTCTTCATAATCAGGGTGATACAAGTTCAAATCTCAAGTGCACTGTATGCCAGCTGGGTGTCCTTGGGTAAGTCGCTTGACCTTTCTGATCCTCACTTTCTCAATGTATTTAGAAATTACAGTGTATACTTCAGAGCATGTACCTTTAAAGTGTTCCCAAATAATATTTAGTAGCACGGGGAAATGCTCATTAGCAGCCTTAAAAGAAAAAATAATGGGTGATGATGACAAACAGAAACAATGTAATTCTGATTTTATAAAAAGAACCCATCTACTTTGAGTATATGCACATCTACATACTTTGCATAAATATGCACATACATGAAATAAAATAAAAATATTAATGATGGTTATTTCTATAGAGTGGGAATTGGGATGATTTGATTTTTTAAATGTACTTTTCATATTTTCTAAACTGCCTACAATGAACATGACATATTTTGAAATATTTTTCTAGATTTGCATTTTTATTGCAAAAGTGATCCATGTTCAATGTAGGAAATTAAAGTTTGTTACCACCGGGAACAGCTTGTTATGAATCCTCCCAGATGTTTTTCTATGCCTGTCTAGATATACATGTAGAGGGCATGAATTTCACAAGCCACAAATTCAGGTAATGGGCAAAGGAGGGCATCTTTAGTTTTCTGCAACTGCTGAAATTTGTTTCTATTCCTGAGTCTTCATTCCCCCTAGTAGCAGAAACTTACATTTTAAGCAATGGAGAGTGTGTTCAAGCAAATGAGAATTTTCTCAAAGTTTTCCTTCAACTATCATTCAAATATGGTTTACACCCAACTCATGCACTGAAAGCCTCATCTCCCCAGGGTGGCAATGTTAAGGGGTGGTGGGACCTTTAAGAGGCGTAGCCTAATGCAAGGAAGGTAGGTCATTGGAGATACTACCCTTGAGAGAATTAATGTTGGTCCCATACAGTGAGTGAGTTACCCACAAGAGGGAGTTGTTATAAAAGAATGAGTCTGACTCCTGAATTCTTCTCTGGTTTCCTGTCTCATTGTGTGATCTCTCCCTCTCTCACAGGCTTCTGCTATTGTGATACCATCTGCCATGAGGCCTTCACCAAAGGCTGAACCAATGGATCTTGAATTTACAACCTCTAAGACTTTGAATTAAATAAACTTGTTTTCTTTATAAAATACTCAATCTCAGGAGTTTTATTATAGCAACAACAAAAAATGATCTAATACATTTACTCCTTCCTTCTCCTTCCTGGAATTGCACTTTATCCTAGGGAGCTTACATGGTACTGCTATGTGTGTAGGGTATGTGAGGGGTCCATGGAGCTAGCTTATCATCTGTCAATGCTAGCTTTGATGGAAGGTATGCTTTGTTTATACTTGATTCTAATCAATAGACTTTGACAAATCCAAGTGTCCTAAACCATAGGTCTCAGATAGTCAGAAATATGAGTCAGAGACCCTACATGACCCCTGTGACGGTGACTGTCTTTTCCAGCATCCCTGAGGCAGACAGCTTCAGCTTCAGAATACAAATTGGCAGGGTGGGGTGGACACATGTCCAGGAAGAAAAAGCCTTTCCAAGGAAGTGTGAGAAAGCATCCCGGAGTATTCCATAGGCTCCCTTGAAAAGCCAAGGACAAGCAGCTTGATGTTCCAGTTGTCAATACAGAATACGGGGCTCCCTTTTCTTAGCTCGGAGGGTCTTTCTGAAGGATCCAACAGCCTTGGGTGCTGGATTTTATGACAGCCTTAGCCCCATCAGAGCATTAATCCACTGACACGGATTATAGGACAGTAACTGTAGGCAGGTAGGATGTGGCCAGAGGAGGTGGGTCATTGTGAGTGTGCCTTTGGAGTATATATTTTGTCCTTGTTGAGTGGAGACTCACTCTCTCTGCTCACCTTGGGCCCAGCCCTATGGATTCAGACATCTGTGGACTGAGACCTGTGAAACCAAAAGACTTTTCCTCCTCTATAATTGCCAGGTCTTTTGGTCACAGTGGTGAAAAAGCTAACTAAAACAATAGTATATATGTTTCATTGAGTGAAATAAAGTTACCTATAGTTTAATAATAGTAAAACTGGAATATTTTTATAATATCAGGCATATTTTTACAATGTTACTGCTTCTACTGAACAATATGTCTTCCAGTTATTGGGCTAATTTATTCTCCGTAATAGCTGAACAATGTCCTATTATCCTGTTTGGTTATCTAATCATTTGTTTCAAAAATAGAATTGTTTCCAATTTTTCACTCCCTAATGCGGCAATGAACATTCTTGTGCATATCTCTTGCTTATTTGATGAACTATTTTTGGAGGTTTAATCCTTAGAGGTGCAATTGTTATATCAAAGGATATTACCAAATAGCCCTCACCCCCAACAAATATTTATGGGAATTTTATAGATAACTAAAACAGTGTTTCAACTTCATGGAAAAATGAAATTTTGTTTAATAAGTAAATGTCATAAAGAATGCTAGAGTAAATCAAAGATACATAAGACAGTTTTTAAAAAAGATATGGAATACTATGTGATGTGCCAAATAGGTTAAAGCTCTAAAGAGAAATAATAAAAAGACTAGCGGAGGAGGGGGGGAAATATGAGTATTATTTCAACATGGGATGAGGAAGAACATCCTAAACCAGATAATTTTGTTTGTTTATGTTCAGACAGGATCTCACTATGTTGCCCAGACCAGCTTCAAATTCCTGAGATCAGGTATTCCCCAGCCTCAGCATTCCAAGTAGCTGGGACTGCAGGCATATACCACCACACCTGGCTCTAAACCATGTTTTTTAATATGGTAAAAGATATCTCAAACAATGTCAAAAGACAAATGAAAGCCCAGGAGAAAATATTTACCATGTACATGATAGATAATGACAGCCAATTGTTGAAATCAGTAAATAAAGAGCTCCCTGAGAATTGGTAAGAAAAGAAAAGGGACAAAGATTTGAAAAGGTAATGCAAAGAAAAAGAATCTGAAAGGGCTAATCTGGTAGGATGCAGACAATGGTCACACAATGTCCCCCTCCTATCCTGACCCAAATCTATTTCTCCAACCCCTGGATTGGCCATGTGATTGGCTATGGCCAATGGGAAATTAGCAGATGTGGCAAGAGCAGAGACTTGAAAGTGCCTGGCACTGGGCCTGTCCTGTCTTGCTGCTCTGAGTAACCCTGCCATAGCCACCCAGGCTGTGAAAAAGCTCAGGCTAGTTTGGTGCATAATGGGAGGCACAGAGTCCATTCACTTCCCTGGTTCTAGCCAACAACCAGCCAACCACCACCACCTAACTGACCAGGAGCTGACCACAACATAGACCCATAAAGGAACTGAGCCAAGACCAATGGCAGAACTGTCTGTTGAGCTCAGTCCAACTGGTGAGTCAGAGTCATGAGCTAAATAAATGGTTGCTACTTTAGTCAACCGAGTTTGGGTGTGGTTTGTTACACAGCAAAAGCTAACAAAAACAACTAATAAATAAATATATGTTCAAGCTCACAAGCAGAAAATCAAAACAAACAAACCTCTTGAATGACAAAAATGAAAAAGAATGATAACTTCACTATAGGCAAGGATGAGAAGAAATAAATATTTTCACTCACTGCTGGCAAAATTGGCAAAGTTATTTGAGAAGTAATGTGACAATACATATTAAAACTGAAAGCACATACAGCAGTCCCCCACATCCATGACTTTGCTCTTTGTGGTTTCAGTGACCCACAGTCAACAGCAGTTGAGAAATATTAAAGAGAAAGTTCCAGAAAAAGATCATTCACAAATTTAAATAACTTTTATTACAGTACATTGTTATAATTGTACCAATTTATTGTTAGTTATTTTGCTAATGTTTTACTTAGCCTACTTGATAAACTGAACTTTACATAGGTATGTTAAAAAAACCCAACAGTATGTATAGGGTTTGGCTCTGTCTGCAATTTCAGACATCCACTGAGGGTCTTGGAATAAGGGAAGGAGGGCTTACTGTGTAACCTGTGACTCCAGGACCCCTCGTTGGGGAATTTATCTTATAGAAATTAAAAACATGTTAGGATATTTACTGGAGCCTTGCCTATGTTAGGAGGAGAAGTCATCAAAGAAAGAAGGGAATTTTAAAAAGAAGGGATAGAGGGAGATGACAGGGAAAAAAATCCGTGGGACAAAAATGTGTCTCTCTCAATGGGAAAATATTTCATAAAATGTGGTACCTGCACATTAAGGATCACTGTATCAATATTAAAAGAGTGAGCTAGAGCATTGTCTATTAATTTGGAAGGGTGAATGTAATTTACTGTTTAATTTTTAAAGGAAGTTACAATGTAATGAATAAAGCATGACTCCATTTTTTCTAAAATAAAAAGATAATATATGCATTAGGCTAGAAGAATAATACTGATATGTTTTCATGACATTAATTCTTTTTGATGAGTGGCACTTCTAAAGATATCAAAATAATGGATATCTCAGCAGATTATATAAACAGAGTTTAATTCCTGGCTTTGGGATTTTATATGCTGATGTCCTCATCCAAACCATAACCACCAAACTTCCTAGTTAGTACACTTGAGACACTGGAGCGGGCACCACATTACATGTTTACTTAGGTGCTCAAAGATTATGTGCATGAATTACTATAGATTATATAGCCTACACAAAACCATGAATATTAAAGGAAGATCCAAAACAGAAAATAGATTATTTTTAAATGAGTTATATCATCATATCTGATCAATAGTACAAATCTTGTTACTATTTCTAAAAACAAATACCCTCCACTAAACAAATTTCAATGTAATTGAAAATGCTTTATGAAAAAATCTTCACTTAATCCTTTGTGATACAGTAATTTCAAGGCCTGGTTCATTTCTGTTTGCTTCAATGCTTGATTTTAGGGGTTATTGTAGCTGAAAGGGGCAACTCTCAGATTTTACTACGTCCAAATTAAAGAAGTTCTTTAGTGCATTGTTTTCTCTGCCTGAAACACCAAAGAATTTGCCAACGATTTGGCTAGAACATTTTATCTTCCCAGTTGTTAACCAATTACTCTTGCAAAGGCAACACTCACTAAAATTTCATGTTTTTAGGGACTCATTTCAAAGCACATTGAAACTTTTCACTCTGGAAGATTATTATACATGGATTAGAAAATTCTGTTCCTTAGGTTTAGGGAATGTTGAAATTTTCATACTTTCAATTAACAGTTTCAAATACTTGCAAACTAGTCCTAGTTTCAAATACTTGCAAACTAGTGCTAATATACACACAAACACAGATATACATATTTCCCAGGATTTTTTTGTTATATAGATATGATGGTTTTTAAAAATTGTTGCTCATTAGTCACATACTATTTTCAGCAAGAACCAAATACTAATAGAAATATTTCCAAACATTCATTGTCAAAATGCTTTCAAATCAGAGCAAGAGTTTCTTTCAAAAAACAATTACTTTCTCATTCATTGTTAAACATTGAAAAGACAGATTAAATATGTTTAATTGTTAAAAAATATCTGCCAGGTAGTACTCAAATGATACTGTCTCATCATCACAAAAATGCTCAGCAAACTTTAAACATCAGTCTTTTGATGGAAGAACAAAATCTTAGCCTCCAGTTTGAGTCTTTTAAGTTCTTTGTCATGAAGTCTTTGATGAAGCTCGAGGTGATACAAAAGATTTCAAATTTTTCTGCCCTTTTCATTACAGGGTGCTATAAAGAACCTACCATTGAATGGTCTTTTTTTATCATCTAAGCAATCAGCTAATGATCTTCCAAAGCAGATTAAATGGGATGTGCTGGACACCCTCAGTAGATAAACAGCCAGTGAGGCACCACTCCAAACCCTTCTCGCTGTCCACTCCTTTTGACCTAAGTGCCAGTTTGTATTAAATATTAGGAAAACTTTGTTTCTTTCCTTCTCAATTAAAGAAAACCAAAATAGAAGTGCAACCCACTTTGGAGAACACTATTCTAAATAAACCATTTAAGAAAAACCCTTCCATGCTATGAATTCATAAAAATGCTCAGGCAAGAAAAGACAGCGAGAGAGACTTGAGTAATAAGAGTTCAATAAGGTCTCAGAAAGGGGTCCTGTCCCTTGGCCCTGGACCTCAGCCCAAAGCTGACCCTCTGGGAAGAGGGATGTTGAGGGAAACCCAAGCCAATCTTGGAAGCTCTGAGAAATGAGAAGTATCTTTAATTTCACCTGGTAACTGTGATGCCAACAAATCTAGTATTCCTAGGCTTCTAAGAAGATAGATATGAGGGGTCTCACAGAACCCTACCCAAAATTCCCAGTGGGCCTGGTGACCAGAGTAGCAAACAAGGACAACCATACATAAGGATGAGAAGGCCACAGTTAAATTCCAAAACTAAACCCATGAGAATTGGATGCCTTTGGGAACACAACAAGAGATGACAGCAAGTCCAGAAGGGAGCACATATGGCTCAGAAGGGGGACCAAGGGGGACACTGAACCAAAGCGGTCCCCACCACCACCACCACCACCTCTGCCCACCACCATTTTCACCTCCAAATCAGAGAAGTTCCTTCAGGAGAAGGAAAGAGGGAAAACTCAACCAGAATTTTTTTTTTTCCTGAAGTTATGTACAGAACGGGACACTCAAGGTAAAAACTAAGGTCAGCTGCAGACACAGAAAGTTACATTGTTTGCACTTCTGGATTAGTGGCTTGAGGTAAGTGCACACACTATATGTTTGTACCTTTTTACCTACACAGGAACATGCAAGGATATGCTCCAGGCTGGGAAAGGGGGGAGACCAGCCCACTGTGCTGGGTGCAGATGAGCTGGGAGGAGGTGGGCAGAAACACTGACTGTGCATCAACGCTGCATGACGTTTCTTGTTTCGATGGCCATTTAGAACTCACATAACTCAGATAAAACATAACTTACAAGCATATATGCAAAGCATTTACCAGCAAGGAAGCCAGGTTTTTGGATGAAGCTATGATTACAGATTCTCCTAGATGACCCAGTCATTGTGCTGAAAGCATTGCTTTATCCCCAGCCTGTCACAGAGTAGAGCTATGGGGAAAAGTGCTGTGACATTTCTACAGGATAGGATACCCAAAGCAGCACCTGGATTCTTCAGACAATGACACAGAATTTTCTCTAAAATGCTTCGTAAAGTAGAAGACTACCAAGTCTGCAAAAGAGAAAAAAAAAAAAAAAAAACTTAAGACATGGCAGAAATATCAAGCCTTGTTAGAAAAGATTTTTTGTTTCCTTCTAAAGGAGAAAGAAAAGAGGTTCAAGAATCCCAACATACTAACAGCCTCCTCTGACCATGTTCTTGTTTTGTTCTGCATATTGCCAGAAATCAAAGAAAAGCATTTTAGAGATATTGCGAAAGAATTGGGAGAATGTTGACCAACACGGTAGGTAACATGCAACTTTATAATATGTCTATGAAACCAAAGAAAATTGGGGGAATGATATCGCTTTATCAGGTTAAAGAAGAGTCTGGCATAGGGAAAAAGGCAGTTGTCCTGAATTTAATGAGGTATCTTTGATTGGATCCAAAAGCAGATAAAGGACATTAATGAAGAAACTGGTGACATTGAAATAAAGTCTGGGGGCTAATTCATAGTAATTGACCATTGTTAGTTTCTTGGTTTTGACAAAAGTGCCATGGTAATGTAAAACTTGATTAGATTATACAACTGGCATCAGGGGAAACTGAGTAAGAAATAGATGAGAACTCTCTGTACTATGTTTAATAACCTAAAATTATTTCAGATAGAAAGTTTATTTTTAAAAAGAAGAAAGAATTGCCAAGGATATAAAGAGCAAGACCAAGGAAGAAGATGAGAATGAGGTGATTGAAGACAAGGTTGATGCAATAAGTATATTGCTAGTGCTAATTTTCCTTTCTCGAGAGGAATAACTTGCCCTATATATACACCTCATTTTTAATTGTTAAGTTAAAATCATAAGGATTTGTAGGATAAAATGTTTGCAGTATTAAGCTTAACACTTTATTAGCCTGTCTTTTAGAGTTATTTGCAATAGCCATTAACCTTGTTTTCTAGAGCACAGGCCTGTAATTGGCATAAAAATCTAGAGCAGGTTGTGTACAGTACAAATCATATTAGAGAGTAGTTTTGCTTTTGATAACAGCTAATATTACATAACTCTTCTGTGAACACATACCAGTTTATAATTGCAAAACATGCAGCTGTTTTACTGACATTGTGAATATACCCAAATATGTATAATCTTTTTAAGTTAAAAAAATATATGTTTTAGGGGGAAAATATGTGAACTCCCAAATATTTTGACCACCATGAAAGGTAATACTATTATATTTCATTGTTGTCTTAATTTATATATTTTTTTTATTTTATAATCAGAAAAGGGGGTTCTAGCAGGTGCAGGGACCACGGGGAGATAGCAACTCTTTCTTCAGACAAGTGTAGTAGTCAGAAGCAGGCTTTTAAATTATTATGAAAAAATATTAAAATAATATATGCAAAAATTTCAAATAAGTTTTAGTTGAAAACTTTCTCTCCTCCAGTCTCACTTTCCAGAAGTACTCACTATTAACTGCACAATTTGGAGCATCCTCCCAGATTCATTCTATGTGTCTCTAAGGACATAAATTGGGATCATATTATGCATACCACTGTATGATTTGCTTCTTTTTTTTCATGAAGCAATAGATCATAGACATTTTTCCACCCCTTGTGTATATAGATATAATTCATTCTTTCAGAAAGTGTATTGCATTCCATTATATGGATAAATCTTAAATTATTCATTTTCCAATTGATTTCCATTTATAGTGTTTCCAGTGTTTTGCAGTTATAGATGGGCTGCCACAACAACATGTATGTTCTGATAGGCACAATCCATACATCAATTCCTCTGGACTTCCAAACTGGCACCTCCAAGGACTGACTCTGTGTTTTTGCACAGATTATTTAACCTGTCTGCAACTCAGTGCTCACATTTTTAATAGGAGATAATACCAACTTTGTAGGGATACTGTGTGAATTAAAGCAGTCTATATTAATGAGTGAAATTCAATGAACAAAAAATCTGGTAGTTTCCCAGATGTGTGTGTATGTGTGTGTAGACAGAGGAGAGAGATGGAGAAACAGATAAAGACACAGATACCTAGCAGGTAAGAAAGCCTAGCAGAAATTGTCCTCACTAACAGAGCATGGAAGGAATTTTCAATGATCAATACATTTAAGTTCCCTCCTTTTCTCCTCATAGAAGCAGGGAGCAGACAAGGCACAGTAGCAATGGGAGACTGATCAACTAAGGCATCTGCTTATAGAGCCATTAAGCCCAGAGCAGCATACCTGGAAGGCAGTCTCCCAGCTTGAATGGAGGAAGAAGCCACGAGATGCCACTCTTTTGGACATGAGGAGATGCGCTTCAGGAAAGGAAAGTGGAAAGGGCATTGACAGAAAAGTGTCCCTGTCATTTTAATAGCATGTGTTAGCCTGAGAGGGCACAGCTCGATATAAACACAAATGCATCCTAGATGTTAGCCACAGAGAGTGGAAAATACCCAGAGAAAAGCTCGCTATAGCTCCATATCCCAAGACTCTTAAAAATGACACAGCTATAGATGCAGAAGGCTCCGAGAATCCAAGCCTGACCAGACTATAATAAACAGTCCTGGCGAGGAGGAGCAGAGAGAGAATATCTCAAAAGGCCTATGAGATAACAAAATATTTAAAAGCAGGAGCACAGCCTTGCCATCACCTTTGATTCATTCTCTAATTCAATCAGTTCTCAAATCCAGTAAACCTTATGCCTGGAACAAGCTTCCTTCCTAAACCCTGTTGTTGATCATGCCTGGCCCTATCAAACTCTGTGGCTTGCAGAATAAAATCCAAAGTCCTGGCCCAGCATTCAGAATCCTCTTAACTCCAGTCACAGGCTGACTCGCACCATGCCTCTCCCTGTGCCCTATGCTCTGACTACAAGATCTCTGATCACTCAACAGTCCTCTTCCATGGCTAATGATGCACCAATGTGTGACTTGCACCTTGAGCCTGGAGTAGAAATGGCAATCCCCTGCAGTTGGGGGCCTGCCTAGCCCACCATTCACTGGGAAACAATATATCACCATTTGGCTCAGGTTGGATGCCATTCCTAAGAGCCCACTCCCATACTTGATTGTTGGAGATTCCCATCCCCATTTCCATAGTATCAGTACATAGGAGGTGAGCACAACCCCAGCAAGACCAAACCGAGCCTTTCTAAGAGCGGTGATAGATGAACATGGAAACAGACCTGGCTTCCCTCTTTCCAAAGCTGGGGCTGCCAGTCAGCATCCTGCCTACTACGGGGAGACCCAGCCTGCTGGCTCCATGAGTACAGAGAGTTTACTGTCCAGCACAGATATTCATTCATGTTTGTTGAATGAATAAATGAACATGATGGGATAGAATCAGATCAGCAGCAAAATCAAAGAAAAAACAGAGTGGGTATGCAGAGAAGGAGGGTGCTTTAAAGATTACCCTCAGGACCTCTCAATTCAGTGTGTGCACACATGTTCTGTTTCTGCATTTCTACTTGTGGCAGCATG
This sequence comes from Marmota monax, assembly GCF_021218885.2. Lineage (NCBI taxonomy): Eukaryota > Metazoa > Chordata > Mammalia > Rodentia > Sciuridae > Marmota > Marmota monax. Next base: position 5,130,120 of record NW_026692881.1, read on the forward strand.
TGTTAGATATTATCTCATACAACTAAAAGATCCTTCCCTCTCCAGGCTCAACAGCCTCAATCTTTAAGGTTTATTTCCTCTGCTGGTTCTTCTCAGACACTTCCAGATCAAGCTTCCCTCCATTTCTTCAGATTATCTTAAACTTCACATGTTATCTTAAACTTCTATTAGGAACATGTTTCATTTTCTACTTTTTAAAAAATATTTTTTAGTTGATGGACCTTTATTTATTTTAATGTGGTGCTGAGGATCGAACCCAGTGCCTCACACATGCTAGGCAAGCATTCTACCACTGAGCTACAATCATTTTCTACTTTTTAAGTGTATTTACTTACACAACTGTGCAGACACTAGACACACCCAGGATCCCTTCCACTGACCCAAGGGCTTCCTGTTCTAGCTAAAGGCTCACACCTAAAACTTTCCCTGGAGTCCAGAGATACAGGAGCTGTACCCAGGGCTATATCCCCAACCCAAGGTCAATGGCTGAAGGACAAAAGCCTGGTCTCTCTGCTCCAGACTCCTGGAGGTAGGAACAAAGTCAGGTTTGAGGGGCCCATCCCCTCCTCTATTCTCCACATCTGAGTTCCTTCCCCACTCAAGAAATAAAGCGCTCATGATTCTGCATGTCTGGCTCTGCTTCTAAGGGAAACTGTCAAAGGTCACTGACATCCTATTCCCCCCCCCCCCCAAAAAAAAAAAAAAAACTCTTACAAGAAGGTCTATTCCCTCCCCTGTCTATTGTAGCGCAGAGACTACATCAGAGTGGAATCCTCTCAAAATAAACGGGACTCAGGGTGGACCAGATGAAGGAGTGGAAGAGCAATCAAAGAGAGTTAATGACTTTAGTTATTAAGGAGGAAATGTCACCACACAATTCGGGAAACACAGCCTAAGAAGGCAAACCTCTACAACAGCCTGACACTTGTAAACATTTCAGAGAACAAAAATAAAGGGCCTATTATTTTTTAGGTCTATTCAGAGGAAAAGCTAGACATGGAAATTTACAGTTTTAGAGATTCTTCTTTTCCCGTATTGATCCTCTTCAATGTGTCCTAAATTCCCCCAACTCATCTGAGATGAAACGGGCACTTTGATATCAGTCACAGTAGTACTGCAAAGCCTTGGGGTTTAAATGTAGGATCTGCACCAAATCTATTCTTTTAAGGAGGTTTGTTTTTCTCCAAACCTTGGCGCTCCCTCTCCAAATAAAGCCTTGTACAGAAGAGAAAGAGAACAGACATACAGAAAGAGGAAGAGAGAGAGAATGAAAGACAGACCAAAAAAAAGAAAAACATGGCCTTGCAAACGGAACTCCATCCTACTCTATGGGCTCTCTCTTATATTTCTTTTCTTCTACTCATCCAGGCTATCAGCTTGGGAGAAACGTATAGCTTCTTGGATATTTTATAAGAAGAAACTTCCAAGCTCTGCATGATGGGAAAAGGTTTCCCACTGTGTGGAATCTGTGGACTCTGTGACACTCCTGGCTTTCCAACATTTCTCTCACTGAGAAACCCCTCCCCCTAGCTTCAGTGCCTGAGGGTTAAGTGTTTAACCGTGACACAGTCTCTTGATGTCGGTATGCATGTCCCTAGTATGCATGAAGGCACAGACAAACGTCTCTCCTAGCACACTCTGTGCACACTCTCACAGAAACCCTCAGCAGAGACATCACACTGTCTGGTTTTAATATTCATCAGTGTCTTCTCCACCCAGTGCTCCTAATTCTCAGTGTGGGACAATGTTTTCCTATTAAGCATTTTCCCCTAAGCCTCATTACCTCTCTGTGGTACAAAATCATTGCGGTGCTTTGGCTGCCTTAGCAGGAAAGGAAATTAATTTACAAAAGAGGGCAAAATAATCTCCAAATAACAAATCCTTCCAAACTTGGAATTTGGCACTTCACAATCAAGTCAGATGAGAAGGGAGACTGTGACCATTCAACAATTTGCAGGAGCAGCTGAAATTGACCTGAAATTAACCAACATACAAAATGGTGGAGAGAAGGGGAGGCTGGGAGAAGCCCTGACCCCAGAAAACCAGGCCATTAAGGAAGATTGTAATTAGATGGCACTCTCAGGACCGGGGGTGATCAAAAAAGGGAGGAGTTAAAAAAAATATAAAATCTAAAGAAAGATCCATACCATCACTTCCACTGCAAATCAATAACTGTCAATTATTGCCTAGAACAGGGATGCCAAGTGATTCTAGACACCATCTCTCCTTGTCCTGTGCATTATTTAATGGACTGAGAGTAACTTAGAGCAATGGGAAATCTTCAGGAATTAGGTCTACATGAAAGCTTACATCATAAAACAGGAAATACAAATGGCTCTTTTATCAGCACTCTAGGCATGAAAAAAACTTTATACCTTCTTTATTATAAAGGGAATTAGCTCATGAAATACAGACAGTTGGCCCTTGATGTATTTAAGAAAGCTGTCCCTAAATTTGACATTACTATATCATTTACCTCCTCATGAGCTGTGCACTCCGGTATAAGCGAAAAACAGCAAAATCAGGTGAGACTTGCACCTACATATCAGATCCTCACAAGCCACTAAGTTGAACACCCAAACTACATACAGATCAAGGTAGTAAATTACACTAATAGGTGTTGAAAAGGTGTGAACTCAAACACTAACTGTGTGAACTGGAACAAGTCACTTAATCCCTCCAAGCCCCAGTTCCCCAGGGTGCTGTTGTGAAACCTAAATCAGACTATGGATATGAAGTGTCAAGCTCACTGCAGACACTTATTGAACTTGTTTTTCCCCTTTCCTCATACATACTAGACTAGGGCTAAAGGACTGGATTCTGCAGGTACAAGTATAGGAAGTCACAACCCATAACTGCTGGCTCTCCACCTCCTCCCAGTCTGGGCTGAGTGTGCACATCATGCAGTGGTCAGAACCAGTGGATCCTCTCGTGGTAATTCCCACCTGCTGCGACTTAAAGAAAAGACTCCATCTCCCTGTCTCTTGGATTCAGGGAAGAATTTGATCATCCCACAAGAACTAGGACAAAGAAGCTCATCTTCCCTTACCCCTTAGCCCCAACCCACAGGTACAAGTGATTGGCATCAAGGCGGAGAACCTCCAGCCATGATCAAAGAACATAGGAAGACACCAAGAGGCCCTTCAGAACTTGCCTTCAGGTTGCCAACCCAAGCCATGAGAGACAATTATGTAAGTACCAAGAACCTGTAGGCAAGAACTTTCTTTGGGAGTCAGACTGGTAAAATCAGTATAGGGACATCTTCCCAGGAGATCTCTGCCCTCAAAGCAGGAATAGCAGGGTCTTGGAACATGAACTTGGCCTCATTAGGGTTATTTTACTTCCAGGCCTCCAGCTTTGCCTGAAGCTGGAGCAAGAAAGCTCTGGCCAGTTACTGATAGGGTCCAGGGGGACAGAAAGGTCTCTCTCACCAGAGCAGGTGGAGACTTCGGGCTGTCATTTCTCCATGATTCATTCATTCAGACAATTAATTAGCAGCCATCCTGAGCACACTGCATGCCAGACACTTTGCCCCTGTCTGCCAAGGGCCCAGTGGACAGCGAAGCTAGCCAATCTCTGCAGACCTACAGCGACACTCCTCTCTTTCTAACTCCAAGATCTGCTGCTGGGCCCCCATGAGACTCCTCCAGCTCAGACCCTGTAATAGGGGAGTCAGCCACAGAGTATCCCTGGGACCTTTCTTGTTCTCAGTATAAAGAGGGTGTGACATGCTCTACAGTTTCTTGTGAACTTGATCAGCTGGAGTCACCTCCAGCCACCCTGGAAGGATAGTCGTGGGTCCTCTAAAGAGGGGGTCATAGACAGTGCAGTTACTCAGGACATGTGGTGCTCATTCCTGGTCAGTCTCCCTAGCTGGCTTCTTTATTTCATCACACATTACACTCACAATATATTATCCAAATACATATCCCTATTTTAATTTTACACAAAATAATTTCCCAAATCGTACTCTAAGCTACTGCCCCAATTGGTCTGCCCCTGATGGGCAACTGCTGGGCAACTCCTGGACTCTGGAAACCCTTCCCATGCGTACCGCCAAGCACGTGAGGTTGTAATTAGCTGTGTCAACTTCCTTCCTGAACAATTCCTATTCCAACAAGCTCGCGCCAGCCCAAACCTCCACAATACTCTTCCCTGAAAACTCAAAAGCTGTCAATGCTCAAAGTTCAAGAGAATATTTCCAACTTCAACAAGATAAGTTACATAAATGGTCTTTAAAAATTGTAAAATAGATGTTCAGGAATTCTCTTTTGAAGCAGGGAGCAGGCAGGGATTAAGTACAGTTTTGACCCCAAGGGAACATGTCAGCCTGGTTTGGACTCACACATGTGGTCTGATTGCCCTAAGCTGTCCAAATATGCAGTGGTGACACAAGAACAGCCCCTTCGCAGCATTCAGCACATACTAATAAAGAGATCCACCAAGCCTAATTGAAAACATCCTTTCCTCATTGAGAAGGTTGGTATAAAACAAGGTAGGAATGGGAAGCCTCAATTTGAAATGGGTCCAAGAAGCTACTACTACCTCTGGGATCTTTAGTTGCAAGCAATAGAAACTGCATCTAATTAAAGTTGGGGAATAATTGGGAAGAAACTGGGAATTCATGGAATTACTGCCCAAAGCCAGAGTATGAAGCTGGGATAGGAGGTAGCTCTACAGGTTTGGAGAAAAAAACTATACAAATAACCATGGACCAAGAAGAATGTGGCCAGAGTGTCCTTCAAACTCAACTCCCCTGTGAATGTATTCCAGCTGGGTCTACAAATGTGCAAAGCCTCACAGAAAGCATTTGATCTGCCAGGTGAGGTCTTCTTGCTCCCTCTGGTTGTACTAGGCAAGAAGGAGAAACAATTGGACCTTTGGCCCCAGACTATACAGAGTAGCAAGGAGGAGCTGCCCCAGAGGAAGTCAGAGCATTGTGGGAGGGAGGGAGGGATGCAGGTGCTCCCCGGTGAAAATGCAGGTGAGAGCTTTTTGACACCCAGAGTACACCTGGTAGGGTCATGGCCCACCCAGAAGACCCTGGTTCCCAGCTGGGGTTGGCAAGTCCCAAGGCTGCTGTGCAGGACACTCTCTCCCTGTGTCCATCCTGAAGGTCAGTCATACTTCCCCCAAATAATCCTTCCCCAGAAGTTGGGAGAGGGAGGGACTCTTGGGAAGAAGTCTGGGGTGGGAGGTCTTCCTTGTCTGGCTCATGCAGGAAAACTTGCCACTAGGAGGCAGGCTTTGCAAACCTGGCTGTCACCTATGACAGAGAGCCTAGCTAGAAGAAGTGACCTTGCCCCAAGCAATTAAAACAAGAATGGGACAAGTGAAAGGACTCCTAAAGGAGGTCAGGAAACCTGGCTAGCTGCCTGGGTTACTGAGGGCAAAACAAAACAAGCAGACAACAAAAACAAACCTCACAGAGCCAGGGCCATTGTCCTTCAAAAACTCACAGAACCCTTGACTGGGGTGGGTCATCCAGGGCCTCTCCTGGATCCCACACGGCTTCTTTGTGGACATTACTGCCATTTAAATTTCACCTTATGAGTGACTTTTTATTGGCGACAGTCTCCTCAGGGACTCTGGGAGTTGTTATAAACTACCTCCCTGTGATCCACAGGTACCCTGGTACACAGGACCTGGGTGAACACATTAGATAATACAAGTCCGTCTGCGGCCTCACAGTCCCTTGGTTTTGCCTATAATCTGTGTTCACTTGACTAGGCCATAGAATGTCTAGACATTTGATCAAATGTTATTCTGGGTATGTTAGTGAGGGTGTTTCTGGATGAGATTAACATTTGAGTCAGAGGACTCCGTAAAGTCACCATCCCTAATGTGTGTGGGCTGCATCCAATGAGTTGAGGGCATGAATAGAACAGAGTGAGTTTTAGCTGCCTGACCATAAGCTGAGACTTTTTTTGACCTTGGAACTTGAACTAGACCTTTGGCTCTTTTAAACTAGAACTTAAATCATTGACTCTTCTGGGTCCCTAGCCTACTGGTTGCAGATATTGAGACCTACCAGCTTCTTCAATTGTGTAAGCCAATTCCTTAAATTAATCTCCTTCTCTCTCTCTCTCTCTCTCTCTCTCTCTCTCTCTCTCTCTGTGTGTGTGTGTGTGTGTGATCCTATTCTTTCTGCTACTGTAAAGAGCCCTGAATAAAGCATTCTCCCCTGTCCTGGCCACACTAGACCCTTCCCTGGGAAACCTTGAACCTCCTGAGGACCTGGCAAATAAAGGGAGTAAGACATGTCCCAGCAGGGGCTCTCCAGGATGTCGCCCTTTTGCTTTGAGTGTCCAGGTCAATAAGTTGCAGGTGCACACACCTGTGCCCTCACCCTCCTACACATGACAGCACATCTCTCCTGTCCTGGAAAATTCCCTATACCCTGCCCAGTCCATCTCCAATCTGGTCCCCAACCACTGCTCTGCTTTCTATCACCATAGATGAGACTGTTCTTTTCTCAGGTTTCATAGACATGCAATCACACACCACAAACACTTTTTTTTTCTTTTTGGTCGGTTTCTCTTGCTCATTGTAATGTTTTGAGATTTATCCTTGTCATTGTGCAGATCAACAAGTTGTTTTCATTCATTATGGTGGATTTTTCTAATACCTGAGCAAATAACAATTTGTTTATATATTCACCTGTCGATGGACATTTGGATCATTTCCAGTTTCTTGCTATGATGATTAAACCTGCACAAAATATTCATGTCCAAGTCTTTGTGTGGACATGTTTTCATTCCTTCTGGTAAATATTTAAAGAGCAGAATACAAGGGTCATAAGGGAAGTTTTTACTTTCTAAGAAACACGCCAGCTCCAAAGTGGTCGCATCATCTTCTGTTTCCGCCAGCAACATTTTAATATTGTTCTCTATGCAGACAAGTGGAGGTGTTGCTGGCGGGGGAGGCAAGAGACGTTTGCGACTTTCACAGTCCACCAGACCTCCTGACCATGTCTGGAGCCAGCTCTGCTGAAGACTTCTCCAGCTCTCAGTTCTGAGCTTCCCTCTGTATCTCCAGTGTGAATGGTGATATGTATCCATAACAGCATAGTCACAGCACATACAGAGGGCATCGCATGCTTCTGACAGCCAGCGGGCTCAGCAAAGGGCCTCATCTTATTTACCTGTGTGTAGCTCCCCTTGAATCCCACTTCTGAGGATCTTGTAACATGCCTGGCATTACCCATCGCTAGTGCATACTCAATGACTAATGGAATGAATGAATCAAGCTCAGTTTAATCATTTCTATTGCACGCCTGCCTCACTGAATTAAAGCACTGCTTTCTACTCTTGGGTGCAGAATTTTGAGCACTCATCTCTCTCAGGGAAAACATTTCTTCCAATCTTTTGGGGAGAACTTCTGAGGCTAATGTGGGTGGCTTGGGGAGGGAGGAGGGGTTCCTGCAGAGCCCACTATTAACCCATCCTGCCTTTGCCCTGAGGACTGACAGAGGGAGGCTTTCCTGGGGTCGTCTTTCTGCACACAGAGACTGGCAAATAGCTCTCCTGTGTGGTTACCCTGGTACTGGAAGTGAAGGACCCCAGATCTGGTTCCCATGAATCTCAGGAGAGGCCCCTACCTTGGTTGAGTGGCAGGATCATTCTAAGCCCATATTTTCTTCTCTGAACAGAACAGAGTGGTAATAACACATTCACAGTATCGCTCTGAGGATAGGATGAGATAATGTATATGAAAGTGCTTTGAAAACACTAAATTGCTCCCCAAACATAAAGCCCTATTATCATGCAGCACTTGGTTCTCTTCACAGTCTGCCCCCACCCACTTCTCAGTCAGCACCAGGCTCATTAGCTGTGCTGAACAAGTCCTCATGTATCTGTCAGCCTGGAGAATAGGAACAGACTCACTGTCACCACCCACCAGTGCCCCTTGACCGATGAGCACAGTGAAGCCCAGACCAGCTATGGGGGTGTCCTGCCACTCTGGCCCTAAAGCAAAAGTAAGCATATGGCCTGAGGCTACAGACCACAGGACCCAAGGACCACACCATCTGTCCTCTCTTCCTTGTTTCCTTCCTTCACACACTCCCCAGAGTTCTTTCTCAGCATCCTGGGTTCATCTCTCTAACCTGCAAAGCTGCTCAGCATCTGGTACCTGAACCTGGGCGGTCCCCCCTACAACCTTCTCTCCCCATTTCCACTTACTAAAGGATACAGCCTGAAGCTGTCAGTCTCTAAAATGAGAAAACACACCAGCTCAAGTGAGTGGCACTGCCGGGCGTCTGGCAAATGCCATGACTACTCAAAAGCTTCATCTGAAAATCATGCCCAGGGAAATTACATCCTCTGGAGCCATATTAGTTCCCCAAATAGACATGAAGGGAAGAATATATCATCCCCATTGCAGGTGGTATATCTAACACAACCTGGATCTGAAAGCAACTGAATCTGGAATGAAAGATGGCAGCTCTGGAGCAACCAATGTGAATCAAGGGGTCACTCTTGCTCCAAGAAGAAGAGGTATCTATTGAGGTCAGGCTATTACAACATCATACCTAATCAGGATGCAAGATCCTCATGCCAGAAAGTTCCCACAATGTGCTAACAAGTATGGGAACTTTAGTTTAATATCTCCCTACATCCCAGCATAGTTCATGGACATGCAAGAACCTGGGGAGAAAGCAATAGAGACTGGAAGAGGGGTGAGATGTTCACAATTTTAAGAACAAAAAGTGATGGATGCACCTTATGGAGGGGCCAAGTAAGAACTGGCCCATCTTAAGTTGGGGAGCAGAGGTCCCTTGCTCAATGTGTATTCATGATGCTGCATATTCTTGGCACACTGATCCCTGGGTATAGGAGACTGTGAATTCTCAGGACACTGTTCACACCGATCATAGGTTGGGAGGTGCTGAGCCTGGAACAGGATTTAGAAATTGATGAAACCACTCAGTACTAACCTATCAGATGTCCTTTCCTCTAAAATCCCTGCATCCACCCTTAACTCCACATGACATTGTTAAGCCCTTACTCTAGAAAGAGCCAGAAACACAATGATAAGTAAGACTTGGTTCCTATTTTTGCAGCACTCACAATGTATACAGGGAAAGATAGGCACATACCAAGTAATTTGTTAAGTCATGTGCCAAGTGCTCCATTGGAGACAAGAAGCAGAATCTTGAAAGGCTAGAAAGAGATGCCTGACCCAGCCAGGGGAGTCTAGACAGAAGATCTGTGTCACTGATGCCTGAGCTAAGGATTACTTCTCTACTCACTTCTCATGTAGCTATACCACAGATTCTGGAACATGTTCCTAAAGGCAGTTCACATCTAGAGTCCATGTTCTACTCTTTAAAAAAAAAATTACCGGTGCATTATAATTATATATAATAGTGGGATTTATTGGTGCATATATTTGTACATGCACACAAGAGAACAATGTAATTTGGTCAATTTCATTCCCCAATGTGTTAGTCAGCTTTTCATTGCTGTGACCAAAATACCTGATAGTAACAACTTGGTGGATGAAAAGTTTGTTTTGACTCATAGTTTCAGAAGCTCAGTCCATGATCAGCCAGCTCCACTGCTCTGGCCTAAGGTGAGGCAGAACATCAATGTATTCCTTGAGCCACTATTTTGTTCTGAACATCCTTCTATATGTATAGCACAGAGTGAGTGTGCCCCTTATCCACAATGCTTGGGAACAGAAGTATTTTCAATTTTTGTTTTAAATTTTGGAAAATTGTCATATACATGATGAGATATCTTGGCGTTGGGGCTCAAGTCTAAACATGAAATTCATCTATGTATCATAAACATCTTACACACATAACCCAAAGGTAATTTTACACAATATTTTTAGTATTCCTTCTTTTGGTGTGTGACCTGTCACATGAAATCAGATGTAAAATTTTCCACTTAAGTCATCATGTTGGGTGCTCAGAAAGTTTTGGATATTGGCACATTTAGGATGTCAGATTTTCAAATAAGGGGTGCTTAACCTGTATTTCACTGATCTTGTGTACAATCTTCCCCTCTCTCTCTATAAACGCTGTGAACTGAAAATCAGACCTACATCTTACTTCTCACCCTCGGGCCTGCATTAACTATCTAAAAGGTCATCAAATTAACTGAAAGAGGACTTTTGGAATGACAGAGTGAGGGCCTCCATAAATAAGTATGTCCAAAAAAAAGGGCAATAATATCAAAAACAACTTTTTCAGAACCCTGGAGATGAATCAAAGATTTAAAACAACTTAAGGAATATTTATTGAAGGAAAACTGCTGGAACTTTGGTGAGATCATCAAGAGTTATGGCATTTTAACTTGATCTATTCCCATCACCTTTTCTGCATCTTTAGGGCATCCTTAAAAACCAGCAGCTACTCAATCCAGACACCTGTGAAACCATCATCCATGCAGCTATAAGAGGGGAAGACTGAGTTTGGTGCTGCTCAAGAGTTCTGTTCCTACAGCACTGTCATAGTTTGGATGTCTCACAGCATGCTGGAAGACTTGCACCTGCAGAGTATTGTCATTGGTAGAGATGTCAGAAATCTCACTCTGTATCTGTATCCCCAAAGGGTTTGTCATAAACAGCACAATTAACAGGTGTCTGAGGCTACAATACTGTCATGGGCAAAGAGCATCCTGGCCAAAACTTAAAAGGAAGATGGGGAGAATGCTATGTTCACGGGGAGCTTTGAAAATTTCTGGCATATTCTTAGGATGTTTGTATACTATTATAAGAATATTTACAGTTATGTGTATGTCCTGGAAAGACCTGCAAAAGCCTCAATATATTACCTCTGGCTGCCCTTGGGGTTTACACAAGCAGTAAGTGAAGGCTAACACAGAATTGTAGTGTGAATGCCTCAGCATCAAAAGTACATCCCAACACATATAAAAACCCTTGGGAAAGGGTGAAAAATGTATTGAGTAAAGACATTTAAAGAAATACTGACCAATCATTCACTGCCTACTAAATAAACAAAGCTCTGTATACTTAATAGGGAAAAACACCCTGGTGAGTGGGAAGTTTCCAATTTCCAGATTCACTACATTAAATTATCTAAAATGCCCAGTTTTCAACAAAATTCATGATATAGTCAGAAAAACAGAGAAAATGCATTGAAGAGAAACTGTTCCTGAGAGGGCCCAGATATTGGAATTAGGAGACAAAGATTTAAACCAGCTACTGTAAATATTTTCAAAGAACTAAAGAAAAATATGTCTAAAGATTTTTTGTAAGTGTGATAACAGCATCTCCCCCAATAGAGAATATTAATAAAGAGAATTTAAAAGTAAAAGTTACTAAATAGAATTCTGGAGTTAAAAAACATACTAGCTAAAATAAAAAGTAATCTTCAAGCTCTAAAGACCAAATATTAACTTAAGAATAAATCAGCAAACTTGAATATAGATGAATTGAGATTGATCAGTCTAAAAAATAGAAAGAGAACAAAGTAAATAAAACTTAAGAGAGCCTCAGACACCTGCAGTATGCCAGCACACACACCAACATGTGCCTAATGAGAATCACAGAGAGAAAAGAAAGGAAGAAGTGGGGGGAAAAAGAATATTTGAACAAATAATGACCAAAGACTTCCCAAATCCAATGAAAACTATAAAACTACACATCCTGAAAAGTTTCATTTCAAATAGAACAAACTCAAGGAAACCCATACAATGGACATATTGTAACACCAAAGACAAAAATAGACTCTTGAAAGTGGCAAGAAAATAAAAGACTTTTCATAGACGAGGAATAAGATTGCCATCTGACTTTTTATCAGAAACCATGGAGTTCAGAAGGCATAAATGTGACTTCTTCAAAGAGCTGAAAGAAAAAAATTGTCAATCAAGAATTCTATATCCTGCAAAATTATCCTACAAAAATGAAGAATAAATTGATATACTCATGGGTTAAAAAAAATGATTGAGATAATCTATTGTTAGCAGATCTTTATAACAAGAGATATAAAAGGAGTCCTTTAAGCTAACATGAAGGGACAATATAAATAGTTTCCTCAATTAACATGAAAAATTAAAAGCATGAATAAAGGGAACAAAACAGGTAAATATAAAAACAGATGCATTTTTGAAACTCAGTCCTTCTATTGATTGAAACAACTTCATAAAATAGTAATTATAAAACTGTTGATGGGCTTAAAAATGTATAAATGTGCAATTTATGGCATATAGTATAAAGGAAGAAATAAAATAGCTATATTGGGAAATATTTTATATAATACTAAGTTTTATTAAGTGCTGTTAATCTGAACTAGATTTCTTTAAAATGTTTACTGTAACACTAAGAGCAACTACTAAGAAAGATGCTTTTAAAAACATAGTAAGAAAAACAATAAGGGAATTAAAGTGTTACACTAGAAGTATCAATCTAATACAAAATAAAGCAGCAGTGGAGCAGGAGAGAAAGACATGAGGCACATAACAAACAAATAGCAAAGTAAAAGATGAAAATTGTACTTCCTATGTAATTACATTAAATGTAAATGAATTAAACCCTCTAGTTGAAAGGCAGAGATTAGAAGAATTTTTTAAAAGATCCAAACAGAGGCAGCCTACAAAAGGCATAATTTATATCTAAAGATGCAGTACGTTGAAAGTAAAAGAATGATAAAATATGTCCCACATAAAGAGTAAGCAAAAAGCAACTGCAGTAGCTATACTAATATCAGACAAAACAGACTTTAAGATAAAAAAAATATTAGTAGACACAAAGGGGGACACCTCATAATGATAAAAGTGTTCACATTATCAGGAAGACACAACAGTTATAAATATATATCCATCAAACGACAGCATACCAAAAACACATGAAGCAAAATCTGACAGAAATTAATTATGTCAGCAATTAAATCAACTTCAGCAACGTTACAAACCAACTCCACAGATGATCTCCAAGGAACACTCAACTCAAGAGGAGAATACACACACTTATCATGTGCACATGGAACATTCCTACAGGATACACCATGTGCTATGCCACAAAACAAGCCACAGAAAAATTAAAAAGATGAAATCATGCATAGTGTGTTTCTTGACCTCAGTGGAATTAAGTTAGAAATTTATAACAGAAGGAAACTATGGAAATTCATGAATATGTGGAAATTAGACCACAAGAAGAGATCACAAAGGATGTTTAAACATACTTTGTGTATTGAAGTAGCAAACCATAACTTGTGGAATGCAGCAAAAGCATTGCTCAGAAGGAAAGATCTAGCTGTCAATGTCCATATGGAAAAAGAAGAAACCTCAAATCAGTAACTTAACCACTTCCTTCAGAAAATAAAAAAAAAATGTAAAGAGAAAACTAACCTCAACACAAGCAAAAGGAAAAAAAATAGAGATTGGAGTGAAAATAAATGAAGGAGGGAATAGAAAAACAATTTTAAAAGTTGGTTCTTCCACTAACATATATTGATTGCATGTTAAAATTATCATCCGGATATATTAAGTTAAATAAAATATGTTAACATCAAAAAAAAAAAAAAAGTTGGTTCTTTAGGACTAGGGATATAGCTCAGTTGGTAGAGTACTTGCCTCACATGTACAAGGCCCTGGGATCAATCCCCAGCACCACAAAAACAAAAAGAAAGTATGTTGGTTCTTTAACAATTGACAAACTATTGCTGTATTTACCAAGTTAAAGGTCTAGGATAAGGAATGAAAGGGGATATTTTAAATAGTGAAATGGTTCCAAGAAGATTTTGTGAATAACTGTAAGGCATCAAATTAAATGAGATGAAATGGATAAATTCCTAGGTAGTCAACAGTTATTGAGACTCTCTCAAGAAGAAATAGAGTGTGTGAAAAACCTTATAACAAGAAATTGAATTAGTAATTTTTAAATTTCCCACAAAGAAAAGTCAAGGCCCATGTTTCTTCATTGGTGAACTCTTTCAAATATTTAAAGAATTAATGCCATACTTTCAAAAACTCTCCCGAAAAGATAGGAGAGATAGGATAAGTTCCCAACTCGTTTTATAAGGCTAATACTTTTACCTGATACCAAAATCAGACATAGATGTAACAAGAAAACTAAATGCCAACATCCCTTATGAGTACAGACACAGACATTTTCAACAAAATACTCCCAAACTAAATCCAGCAGCATATAAAAAGGATTATGCATGCTGATCAAGTGAGATTCAACCCATGAAGTCAAAATTTGTTTACCGTATGAAATCAGTCAATGTAATACACCATATTAAAGAATAAAGAACAAAAACCACATGATTACTTCCAATGATGCAGAAAAATCATATGATAAAATTCAACATCTTTTCATCATTCAAAACAAAACAAAACAAAAATACACCCAACAAATCAGGAATAGAATCAAACTTCCTCAACCTGATAAAGGGCATCTATGAAACACTCAGTCAACATCATACTTAATAATGAAAGACTCAATGTTTTTCCCCAAGATCAAAAATAAAACAAACAAATCCACTCTTACAACTCCTACTCATCATCACATGGCAGTTCTAAGCATACTGAGTAGAAATAAGAAACAAAAGACAAGAAAAAAAGACATCTAGAGAAAGGAAACAAAAGAAGAACTATCTCTATTTGCAGATATCCTCATATCCATTTAAAAAAAAAAGAGCTAATAACAGAATTCTGGAAGGTTTCAGGATACAAACTCAATACATAAAAATCTATTGTTTTATATGTACTAGCACAGAAATAAAAACAAAATTATGAAAACAATTTTCATTTACAATTGCTGAAAAGGAATTAAAATTTAGGAATAAAGTTAACAAATCCAGGTGAAAGCAGATGCAAGGATTGCCTAGTGACTCCCTTTTCCTAGGAATTATTCAGGTTTCAGACCCAAATATAAAAGATAAAACAATAAATCATCTCAAAGAAAATACAGAACATAGCTTCATGACCTGAGGTAGGCAAAACATTTCTTAAACAGGACTCAAAAAAAGTAACCACAAAAATAACAATCAATTATACTTTATTAAAAATGAACAACTAGTGATTATCAAGCTAACTCATCAGAGAGGGAAAAACACAGGAGGAAAACAAAATGACAAAATACGTATGTTCCCAAAAGAGTCATACTCAAAATGTGTATTTTTTGAATAATCCTACAAAATCAAAATGAAAAATATCAACCTAATTGGAAAAAAGTGAAGTGGGAAAAGATCTGAGCCAGGCTCTTTACAAACGACCTGTAAGAATGTTTAAAGAGAAAAGAAAGAAAAAAAAAAGAAAAATTAAAAAAAAAATCTTGACCTCTTTAGTCAGCAAGGAATTGAAAATTCCAGTGAGACTTCAATTGCCTCCTTTAGAATAAAATTGAAAAGATCGACAACATCAAATGTTGGTGAGCATATAGAATTTGAAATTTCAATATTTGTAGGAATTAAAATTATTGCATCCACTTGGGACTGTATTTGCTAGTATCTTAAGCTCAATATGTATTATGGAATAAAGTTATTCCTCAGATATAATCTGAGATATAGCTGAGATAAATGGTCACATATGTCCACTAAGAGAAATAGGTAAGAACAGTAGCAACCAACAGCTTTGCTCATGTTTGCCCCGAATTTTAAATATTCCAAACATTAGTCAGCCGGGGAATTGGATAAATAAATTGTGGAATATTCACACAATGGATGGTTACATTGCACCACATAAGAACCAACCCTTTCTAGCCACAACAACATGAGGAAATCTAAAAGACATAACAGAAGTCAGACATGTACTGTATGATTCCATTTTTATGAAGGGTCAGGCAAAACTAATGGATAATGATAAAAGACATTTATTACAACCAGGTGAGAAATAGATGAGAATTGACAGGAACAGGACCCCAGCGGAATGTTATGTTCTATATTTTGATCTGGGTGCTAGTTAGACAAATGTGTACATATGCCTAAATAAATCAACTGTATATTTTAAAGATGAATATTTTTATGTACTTTATCAAACTATGATTAAAAGCTTTTTTTAAAAAAAAACTAACATCAAAAACTAAAATATATTAAATAGAAAAATAAGTTTTTAAATTAATTTTGAATTGTGAAAAAATGTTCATCATTTCTAGCAATTAGAGAAATGCAAATCAAAACTACTCTAAGATATCATCTCGTTCCAGTCAGAAGGGCAGCTATTAAGAACACAAACGACAATAAGTGTTGGCAAGGATGTGGGAAAAAAGGTACACTTATACACTGCTGTTGGGACTGCAAATTGGTGCAACCAATATGGAAAGCAGTATGGAGCTTCCTTGGAAATCTGGGAATGGAACCACTATTTGACCTAGCTATCCCTCTCCTCAGTCTATACCCAAAAGACTTAAAAACAGCATACTTCAGGGACACAGCCACAACAATATTTATAGCAGCACAATTCACAATAGCTAAACTGTGGAGCCAACCTAGATGCCCTTCAGTGGATGAATAGGTAAAAAAATAAATGTGGCATATATACAATGGAATTTTACTCAGCAATAAAAGAGAATAAAATCATGGCATTTGCAGGTAAATGGATGGCACTGGAGAAGATAATGCTAAGTGAAGTTAGCCAATTCCAAAAAAACAAATGCTTAAGGTTTTTCTCTGATATAAGGAGGCTGACTCTTAGTTGGGTAGGGAGGGGGAGCATGGGAGGAATTGATGAATTCTAGATAGGGCAGAAGGGTGGGAGGGAAAGGGAGGGGGCAGGGGATTAGCAAGGATGGTGGAATGTGATAGACATCATTATCCAAAGTACATGTATGAAGATAGAAATTGGTGTCAACATACTTTATATACAACTAGAGACATAAAAAAAATTGTGTTGTATAAGTATAATAATATATACTTAGGTATTGTTGGTGACCCTGTCAAATAGAAAAATCATGCAAAACATACCTGGAATCATTAATATGTTCATACATTTGACCCAATAATCTCACTTGTAAGAATTCACACAAATAGTATAATTTAAATGAGAACTACATGAATTTTATTGTGGTGCTCATTCTGCTGTCATTTTTTTAAAAAATCAATAAAAACTAACATCATCAAAAACTAAAACATATTAAATAGAAAAAATAAGTTTTTTAATTAATTTTTAATTGTGTACTGCAAGTATGCATTGTGGCAGGATTCATTGTGACATACTCAACACATGTTCATAAGAAATCTGCTCTAATTTAGTTTCCCTTTCATTTTCATGAGATACTCTCTTTCCCCTCTTTTTTCTCTTTAGTTTACACATGAGAGAAAAACCCTTGACTCTGTGAGTCTGATTAACTTTACTTAACATAATGCTTTCAAGTTCCATCCATTTTCAAGCAAAGGACAAAATTTTGTTCTTTTTTATGATGAATAAAACTCCATTGGGTATTTCACCATATTTTCTTTATCCATTCATCTACTGATGGACACCTAGATTAATTCCATAACTTAGCTATTGTGAATTGTACCATTGTACATACAGGTATGCATGTACACTATAACATGGTAAACCCATACTCAGGGCCCCAGCCTGGATCTGTCTCATCTCTACCAACTCATGTCTTACGGATTCACACTGTGTCTCCACAAAAGCACTCAAGGATTTCCTTACCTTTATTTTTTTTTTCTGACTCATAATTTTGATGACTCATAGTGAACTTGAAGTCAAGTGGAATTCATGAGTCTCTTCCTCTGTGCGCAGTTAGGACTCATCATGTTATTCTGTCCTTTTACATCTTTAAAATAAATGTCAATGCTATTATTATCACTTATTACTGCAAGATGTAACCACCCTAGTGGAAATCTAGCACAACCGGGAAGAGGACAATTTCCCACAGGCCTTCCATCCCACGCACCATCAAGTTCCAGGTCCCTCTTGTCATTGGATACTTACATATTTAATTTTTATGTACATATAATCACCTCACAGATACTGCAGTAAGCATAAAGAAGTAAAATTGTATCATACATATTTTCCTATAGTCTTTATGATTATCGTTTTTACTGGCTACAGAATAGTCTATTGTGTGACTGCCCTGTAATTTACTTAGCTATTTTCTGCACTGAACATTCAGGTTGTTTCCAGTTTTTCAGTATGGCAGAGAGCACCACAATAAAATTCTTATATAGCCTTGTAGTTCTCATTTAAATTATACTATTTGTGTGAATTCTTACAAGTGAGATTATTGGGTCAAATGTATGAACATATTAATGATTCCAGGTATGTTTTGCATGATTTTTCTATTTGACAGGGTCACCAACAATACCTAAAAATACCACTTTTATCTCAATGTTGGAAGATCATAATTTTTTTTCAGGTATCATAGATCTAAGATAATTGCATGGGTTTCATTTCATTTTGCAACTCCTTGATGACTCCGAAAACTGTTCATTTTTCCACGTTTGCTTTTGAAATCCTAATATTTAGCACAAGGCCAGGCACAGAGAGGGAGCATGATGTGTATCTTCTGAGGTGAACTGAAATTTATTCCTTCTGTATCCCTTGTTCGTTCATACATTTTTGTCCACTTATAAATCAGAGCTCTGCTGTTTGCTTCACTCATCTAAATGAGGCAAGGTAAACATTTCCATCTTGTCACATTTGTCCACAAGTACTTTTTCCCTCCATCATTTCTCTCTCTGTTTTGCCTTTTAAAAGAAATTTTCAATTTTATAAAGTTGTACCTATCTTTTTTGTATCTTCACCACTTTAAAATTTAGACCATTACCTGAAAAACATGGGCTATTTTTTGCTAACTTTTCATGATTTTTAAATATTTAATTCCTTACCAGAACTATTATTTTCAGTGCATGATGAAACATGTAGCTATTTTTCCAAACAATGAATAAATTCTGCCAACATCATTTACATAATTCTTCCTTTCTTCGTGATTTTTGATTCCTCCTTTATCTTCTCCCAAATTATTTTATGTATTAGGCTCTCTTTCAGACTTTGTCTATTATTGCTGTATCTGTCTGTACCAGTGTTTCTCTGATTTAATCACTATTGGTTTGTGTTGCAAAGTCTGTTAATACTGGTTCCCTTTCTTGTTTCCCGTTTCTGAGGATTTTTGTGTGAACCAGACTTTCATTTCCAGCTTTACTTTCTAATCGTTTTGTAAAAATCCAATAAAAATTTTGAGTGAGATTTTTGAAAAGGATTGAACTACAATTAAAAATTGAAACTAGACATTTTTAAAAATTATGTAGTCCCTAGGGACTGTAGTTAAAAGAACAAGGGCTCCTGAGTCAAATTATCTGGGTCTGAGTCACAGCTTAGCTACAAACAGGCAAATGTTGCTGAGTGATAAATAAGTACAAAATCTCAGGGACATATAACTTTGAGGCTGTTATCTCTCAAACTCGCAGTTCGATTGGTCAATTGCAAGGTCCTGCTCTGTGCCACTCATTCTGGGGTTCAGGGGCAAGACCGAGTACCAGAGGCATGACCGCTTCATTGTGGTCAGAAGTGGAGGGGCAGGTGGAAAGATGCCTTGCCACTTCAGAGCTCAGCTCAGGACTTACATGTTCACGTCTGCCCACATGCCAGGGGCATTGGTCAGGACAAGTTCATGGCTAAGTCTGGTATCAACAGTGCATAGGAGTAAATTCACCAACTAACATTTAGGGAAGAAAATGAATACTTATTTTCTGTATAATAATTATCTACCATACCACATGACCCAGGAAAACTCACTTAGAGCCCAAGCCTCAGTTTCCTTTTTTGGCCAAACAAGAGATCATCACCCTGCCTCTCTCATGGTGGGGAGTATAAGGACTAAATGGGATAATGTCTGAAAACCACTCAGCATCACGTTCAATAAGTAGCAAGAGTGCAATAAATGTCAAGTACTATTATTGTTTTTAATTATAGACCAAACACTGCAGTTGACCTTTTGAATTCAAGTGGAAGAGTTTCGATTTTTTTCTTGTGCGATTTTTATCTTGTTATCTCTCACACATGGTTCCAGTTGTTGGAGATATTCAGGATCCTCATCTATTAAGCAAATAAACAAATTCAGAGAGTAGTACACTAAATTGGTTCCTGCATATTATCTGGAGGGCCTGTGCCACACCAAAGAAATAGGGACCCTCTCGACTTCCTGTAATCTACATGCTCAGTCAGTAGACACCACCACTCTGCCATCTCCACTACAGACATTCATAATTGTTTGCCCATGTTCTATTCCAAGTCTATACAGCCTTGGGAACCATCTTCCCTTATTTTGACAAAAGCACTGGGGTTTCTTGGGACTTTCTGACATTCTCCTTACTGAGATCTAGAGTGGAATGCTTACCCAGACTTCCCAATTGTTCAGGGCAGCCAGCCACAAGGCTTCTCTCACCTCTACCTGACCAAAGGGTTCCTCCATATCATCCATATTTAGGGCTAAGGTAGCAATTATCCTTATCTCATCCTGATATGGGAAATAAAACACCATATAAAAGCTATCAGATGCTTAAAGAGACCTAGCAGATGACTTATCTGTGATTAGGATCAGCTCAGAGATCCACCTAGAATTTGCAAACAGGCTAAATGGCCTCCTCATGGATGACAAGGTGGTCCAGTTTACAGTGGTTACCCTAAAGCATTCCATGGACTGACTATTCTTGGTCCAGGTGTATCCAGGCCAATGGATTTCCAAGCAGCCTCTTTCAACTAACTCCCAGAAGGCAGAGGACTAACCAGCAGGTGACCAAGAAAACCAGTCCTGAAGGCCAAGGTCTCTCCAATAGGCCGTCTTATCTCATGATAAAATAAATTTTACTGCATTAAAAACATTAACGTACTCACATGATTTTCATTTATTATTTTCCCTAAACCTGTCATTTAGAAATAGTGTGGCAAGTGTGAGAACACCAGGAAGCCTACCAGGAAGCTCACCTACAACTCAGTGCCCTGTTTGCCTCCATTCAATGCACCATCTCCCCATCTGGTTGATAAGTATGGTTTAACAGATACATTGCATGTCTTGTATTTCTTAGGATTTGAACATGTTTGTACTATTCTTTTTTTTATTTCATATTAATAAATGTATTTATTTTCTCTAATTTGATTATCGGTTTTTTGTTCCATTTTCAAGTAAAAACAAAATGACCAGAGATCAAACTGTGATCATTTCCTGCAGCAATTAATCTATCTGCAAGGCTCTGTTCTACTGTGTACTTTGATCATAGTTAATCAGGACTCTGGATGGTGTTTCATCAATACATACAATTACTAGCATGCCCTAAGGTCAAATGATTTAAGATCAGTGCCCCAAGGAATAGGGATGCCTCCAAACTGGGTGAAGGCAAACTGAGCTCTGGCTCTCTCCAGAGAACAAATGCTCCTTCCCAGCTCCCATTGACTTAACAGAAGGCTCCAAATTCTGGCTCCTCAAAGAATTCACCTAGGGGCGAGCTACCACTTCCTTGTCAGAAAACCTAATGCACCCTTCTAGTCCCCTGCCACCCCATGTGTGTACACGCAGCCCTCCTGCCCACTGTGTTCCTGCCACTGCTTGAAAAAAAGCTGCAGCTGCTCTCTGTCATGGCCTTAAGTAGTTTATCTCCTTATCTCTGTGTTTGCTCCTTGCAAAATCTTGCCTTTAGGAGAGTCTTCCTGACTAGGCAGGCAAAAACCAATATGCAAAATTTCCAAGGACCCAGAAATATATAATACAAGGGTGCACGTTTGCTCTAGCTAAACAGGAACTGATCAGTGAGCTATAGGACCTTATGTGATCTACAATCATCAGAGACCATTTTCCTTCCCTTCCCTCAGTGGGAAGGCACTTAGAAAGTGTTCCTGACCAGTGCCATAGATTCTAGCAGAGTCTTGTCTCACCAAGTCACCACTCCAGGGGAAAGGAGAAGCCCATGAAGCTGGTATAAAATACAGGGCTGCTTGAATCCTGCAACAGACTCTCCTTATGCATTTGACTTGGGGTTCAGCCAATGCCTACATTATAGGGTTAGTATGAACTCTGAAGTCTACTGTTTTTTTAAAATGCCTGAAAAAGTGGCTGGCATGTACAAAATGCTCAGTGAAGCTTTTCTTTCCATCCTAAGGTCTATTTTGGACAAAATGCAGATGCTGGAGGCAGCATGGACTCTGTCCTAGGCAGGTCACACAGAGAGGAGTGAGTAGAACAGGTGTATTAATCCACCTGGAGGGATGAGACTTATACCTGATCTGAGGGTACATACTCTACACCCAGTCACCCATAGACATCTCTGAAGGAGAGAAAAATGTGAAAATAAGAGTGTAATGATAAAATAATAGGCATGGAACTTTTACAACAGTAATAAAGTGAACAGAGATTTGCCCCCCACACACACACCAAACCCCAGCCTGGTACTGGAGAAAAGTGTTATGCACACCTGCAAAATTGGGAGCTCCCAGCCTTACACATACACATGAAGGGATGCCATTCTTGGGACACAATGCAGAAGGTAGTCTCCTTTCCTGCCTTGAATTAGACCACAGCCCCCCCCCCCATTCACATCCATAAATACCCAGGCAATCCACATGTAGCCCATAGTCACTAATAAATAAAGACTCTCCACTGAAAATGGAATCCTAAACTATGATTTCAGCAAGATGCCAAGCCCAAATCCCAAGTGTACCCCATGGGCCATGCCCAGGAGTCCAGGTTGACACCTGATTTATCGAAGGCACTGAAGGACAGTCATGATGAAAGTCATGGTAAGATGGCTTCTCCAGGATTCACACAAGAGTGCCCAAATCAATTTGGGCCACAGGACCAAAAGATCCAGGGAACTTATATAGCTTTCTGAAAGCATACTTCTAACCTTCCACACCTCCCCAAATACCTGTAGTTAGCCTTACAGTTCTTGCTTACTTTACAAAGCCATTAGAGTTCATGTAGTTTCTTCCCTTTCTACCTGATAACCAAGTAATCCCCTAAAGCCAAGTCCTTAGGGTTCATCCCCACCATGTAGATGTCAGGGCTATTCCACTCACCTCTGTCCATGGGGCTAAAGCACCCAGAACTGCCAAGAAGATGTGTTACCCAAAGTCTAAAAACATTATGTTTACTTAGAAACATATTTTCCAAAGGGACTAGAGTAGCTTTCTGCAAAGAACATATTTAACCAACTGGTACAACATAAATAAAGCATAATAAATTAGAACCAAGGAAAAGGGGAATACGATTGTGCAAACATAAGAATGAATGGGTTTGACCTTCCAGCAGTGAGACCAAAAAGGGAAAGGCATTGTTACATCGATCACACAGCCAGGAAAGAGGAAGCAGACCTTCCCTAAATCCTCCAAGACATTCTTCCAAATTGCATAATGGACAATAATTTTAAGAGAAAAAAAAAGCCAACACTTACTGAACATCCATTGCACGCTGGGAACACCGTGAGCCACTTGACATATAGGTTCCTCCCAGCTCATTGGAACTTTTATTCAAATTAAAAGAACACACCCCGACATAGAAGGCCTGGTGAGCATGCTGGTGAAGGAGCCGGCTTGCCTTCCTCCACCCCAGCCACCCCTGTGCAGGACAGACCTACCCAGCTGCAGGGGCCAGCCTTGTTTATGCACATTCTCCTCTGCACCCTTACAATCACCCTGCTCTATTTTACAGTGAATTTTACAATCAATAACAAAGCCCTATTCTCTGACTCCATATACTGCTTCACACTTTGTGAGAGAAACTTTCATAGGGGTCTGGGGACATAATGAAGACCAAGTGCAGAGCTTTCATACGCTCTGTATTCCCCCAAGGATAGAGCTAAAGACCAAGGGCATAAAGGAACAGACAGCTGCCCTATGAGACCCGTGCTCTCCAGCCCACCTTCCCACAGCCCCAGCACTCACCAGTTTCAGGAGAGCCCTCCCCATCACCACCACCACTGCACCCCCCACAGGTAGGACCAGGTGTGCAGAGATTTTAGAAGTCCTCAAGTTTACTCTTTGAAGAGATGAGGGTGTATTCTTTTGCTAAAGCTTCCCCAACACAGATTGGTGGTTTAAACAAAAGAAATGTATTATCTTACTGTTCTGGAAGCTGGAAGTCCAAAATCAATGTATCAGCAGGGTTGGTTGCTCTGGGGGGCCAGAAAAGAAAGATTCATTCCATATCTTTCTTCTTGGCTTATAGATGCCTGTCTTCTCTCTGTCTTCATAACATCCTCCCTCTCTTATGGAGTCTCTGTGTTCAAATTTTTCCTTTTTATTAAGGACACCAGCCATATTAAATTAGGGCCCATGCTAATGACCTCATTTCCACTTGATTGTCTGCAAAGATCCTATTTCCAAATGAATGTTATGTGCTGAGATACTGGAGTTAGGACTGTAACATCTTTTTTTTTTTTCCTTCTTTTTTTTAAAGAGGGACCTGATTCAATCCACAACAAAGATCACAGCACTGTCTATCTTTGCTAGTGGTGAATGCTTTGTCAGCAAGGTTTAGAAAGGGGCCAGGAGGCCAGGCACTGTAGCACACACCTGTAATCCCAGCTGAGGCAGGAGGATGGCAAGTTTGAGGTCAGCCTGGGCAACTTAGTGAGCCCCTGCCTCAAAAGAAAAAATAAAAACAGGCCTGGAGATGTAGCTCAGTGGTAGAGAATCCCTGGATTCAAACCCCAGTACTGAGTAAAAGAAAAAGAAAGGGGCCAGGAGGCCAGGAAGAGAACATGCCCATCCAGGGCCGTACTCCAAAACACCTTCATCCACTGCCAAAATGACTACAGTAGCCTCCTTGCTGGTCTCTGCTCATCAACAGTCATCACCCCACTCCACCCTCAACCAGGTTCCACACAGCAGCCAGAATGAACTTTTCAATCAAAACACAAATCTGATAATGGCAGTCCCCGCTTAAAAGCCTTCCAGTGGCTGCCCATTAGGTTCAGGGGAGAGAACAAAGCTGTTCCAACCTCATTACTTTCCAAATGCTGCTCCAGTTCCTGGAACACTCTGCCCTTTCTCTTCCCCAACCTAGGACTTACCTAGACCTGGTAATAAATAAGCTGCTGTCACCAGTTAGATCCCAGCTGACAGGTGTGAGTCCTCCATGCCTGTCCCCTGTCTCATACCATAGCCTCTGGGGCAAGAGAACCCAGGACACCACTAGCTCCCAGAACAATGCCAGGCACATGATAGGTGCTCAATATTTGTTAACTGACTCCAAAACAGTAGACAACAATCCTTTATGTATATCATCCTGGAAGACTTCTTCTCTTTTTGCAAACTTACTATATATAAGGCACCATTCTGGGAGCTTTAGATGCAAGGATAACTTCTATTGGCATAGAATAGATGAGGAACTGTTTTTTAAGACCAGAAATGACTAGTTCAAGATCACTAGCCAATGCTCTCTGCCTCCTGATCCTGAGTTCGCAACTGCAAATCTCTCCTGGCTCCACAGGCTGGGGGGAAAGCCTGGGAGAGAACTGATTCCTCTTTTGCAATTAATCTTTTGTCAAATCCTGGCCAGCAGACAAACCTCTCTGTTCCTTCTTCTCCTTGGGAAACACATTCATGTTCCCACCTGAGGTCCTGTTATGAAGAGCTGACAAGAGAGTGATAAAGAAAACAGATAAGAATGCTAGCCACCCTCAAGCAGAGTCAGGAAGATGGCTCTGCCTCCTGAATGCCTGGTGCTGTATGGAGCCCTGGATGTGGAATTCCAGGATAAGGCTTCAAATGCTGCTTCTACTACTTAATAGGGACAGAAATTCTGTCAGGAAAGTCACATGGCTTCTCTGAACCCCACTTGCCTCCTCTATGATATGTGAGAGAATGCTGAAACTCATTTCTCACTTAAGACTCAAGAAATGGCTGGGCACAGTGGTGCATGTCTGTAATCCCAGCAACCTGGAAGGCTGAGGCAGGAGGATAGCAAGATCAAGATCAACCGCAGCAAGTTAGAGAGGCCCTAAGTAATTTAGTGAGACTGTCTCAAAATAAAAAATAAAAAGGGCTGGGGATGTGACTCAGTGGTAAAACACACCTGCGTTAAATCCCTAGTTCCCTCCCCTTCCCCCCCCCAAAAAAAAGACTCAAGAAATCATGAATATGTAAATGTCTCCCTTGGTACTGGACACTGTGGGCACCTAGGAAATAATAGCCCTCTCTCCCCTTCCTCCAAATGATCTGTACCTTGGGTGGCCCCAGTGTGGCCTGGCCACTAGCTTCCATTGAAGCTACGGGATAAGATTGAATGTTAGGATAAATCTTAGAACCCCACTGCACAACAGCAGCCCATGGGCACAGAGAATTGAAAACTAACCAACAGGCTCCATGTCACGGTCCAGGTCTCTACAAGAAATGAGCCATCAGCAGCTCAGGGTGGTGATTGCGGCCTCCCCGCCTTGGCAGGTCTCCTCCCCAGCCTCCTCAAGCCCACCCCTATGGTCAGATATGCAAGCTGCAAGGACAAGAACTCTTTGGTTTTGCTCTATTTTATGCCTTGAAATATGCAGGCAAAGGACATGAACCACAGTCACTCCGGGGAAAAGGCCTCGCAGATGATCAGCCTTTGAAGGAAGGCATCTGGAAGCAGATGCTGACTTCACACGCTGCACTGCCTGCCCAGCCTTTGATGAAAGCCCAGAGGCCACCAGGAACCTTGGCAAAGGGCTTCCTGCTGCCTCCTTCAAATGGTGCCAAAGCTCCTCCAAGTTCTGCCTTCTTGCCCCAGGCTCTCTGGCAGCCTGGTGCCTTCACCTTCAGATGCCCACACTGGGAAGCTCTCTCACAAGGACATGGCCTTCTAATTCCTTTACCTTGCTCTTTGCGTGTCCCCACCTCCAGCATCCATCTGATCCCTGTGTCCCTTCAACGAGTCCTTCACTGGCCACATGTGTTGAGTGTCTTCATGCCCAGGTGCTGTTGTAGGCACTGGGGTTCAATAGGGGCAAAACACACTAGACCCTTTTATTAAAACCTGGGAGTGAAGAAACAATTAATCAACTATCCAATGAGCTCACATAAATGTCAGATTTTGAAAAACTATGAAGTAAGGAAGGGAAGGGACCAGAGAAAGAGAGGGTATTATTTTAGGAAGGACACACAAAGAAGGTCTCTCTGAAGGTAGAGGGGCCAACAGGATAAGGAAGTGAGGCATGAGGCTATCTGGGAAAAGAGTTATACAGTTAGAGGTGAAAGCCAGTGCAAAGATCCCGAGGCAGAAGCTTGCTTATCATATTTAAGGACCAAAAAGAAGGTTCCAAGTGTGTATGGAGGAAAGAGATTAGAGATGAGGCCAGAGGGAGCAATGGTCACTTCTTGAGGGCCTTGGAAGTAATAAAAAGGACTCCTGGCATAAAAAGGAAAAATTGATAACTGTGTAAGATAATGTATATGTTAATTTGCTTGACAATCAAAACCATCTATAGTATCATGTACACCAAAACATCATGTTGTATGCTGTAAATATATACAATGATTTAAAAAACAAGGACTTTGAGTTTTATTCTAAGTGAGAATAAAAACCATCAGAAGTATTTTTGGCAAAAGTGATCTGACCTATATTTAAGAGGATTAGTTCAGTTGCTACATGAAAAATCAACTGTAGGGATCAAGGGGAAAGAAAGGTCTCCTGCAGGCCACTGTCTTTTGGGTGGAATTGGAGTGGGTAGGTGGTATTATTCACCGGGGATAAATGGAGGAGACCCATGGTGAGCCCTTGGCAGCTGTGTGATAGGGGACAAGTTGGGACTTCTCTGAGCCTCAGTGTCTTCCTCTGCACAGTGAGGACAATTCCAGAGTCACAAGGAGCATCTTCTGTTAGGAGCCACAGATAGAATATGCAAACAGCTTTACTCCGCGCCTGGCTCACACCAGAACCTCAGCAAAAGTGACTTTCCTACCCCCTCTTAGCATGTCTACATTTGGGAAAGAATTTCTCCCCATGGTGGCTGTTGTTACTGGGGAAGGGACTTACTCAGAGGAGGCCCAAGTTTCTCAGCAAGAGCAACCCACAGGCAAAAACAGGAAAACTCAAGAACCTCTTAAATCAGGACCTTAAGAACCATCATAAAAAAAGACAATCTGGCACTTTTATAGCTCCCTGAAAGCACTTTAGAAACACACATGGAGTTTCCCTCCAAGGCCGTCTATCGTCAATTCAATTAGCCATTCTGAGACCCAGAAACAACACAGATTTCCAAAGCCTAGGGAGGGCAACTAGGACTTGTGAGGCACCTGGGAGGGGAGAGCTGATCAGCGGGGAACAGACACTGACCATGACCTGGACACAGGTCTCCTTGGGGGGGCAGCTGGGCAGCCTCTCTCCTGTGCCCACCAACTTGTTTGGAGCAAGTGTGACAGACAATCTCTGCTGAGTCTGTGAGTAAAGAAATGGTGCCTTTCATACAAATGTTGGACAACCCTGGACCTGGGGTCAGCCTTGCACTTCTGCTGAGTCCATCCACAGGTCCCAGTGCCCCCCAGGAAGGCTTTGAGAGATGCTTGCAGAAGGCAGGGAGGGGAATAAAGGAGCAGGCACATGTGTCACTTCAGTCAGTGACACTGAGCTATGTGCTTGGCTCTGAGTGGCCCCCTGCCCTGTAGTAACTCCTGAGTTCACAGTGCTGCCCATTCCCAGAAATGGGCCCAATTAATTATTACTACTGCCCTGTGAGAGGGACAGAGTGCAGATGGTTATCCCATTTTACAAAAGAGAGAACTGAGGCTCAGAAAAGGAACATGAAGATGCAGTAAGCAGAATGCACCTCCCCTGAGACCATCCAAAGTCCCAGTGCCCCTCCTCCCCCAGGCCTGAGTATCATTTCCAGGAATGTCAGATAGAAATGAGCCTCTAGACCCTGTGGATCATAGTAGGAACTGGCTGGGCCCAGAGTGTCCCCTCTTCTCTAAGGAAGCCCATCTGTTCCTTGAGACCGCACTCAAATGCTCAAGGGCCTTCCCCTCCAAGACTTGGTGGAGGAAGAGAAGATGACTCACCACTGGGCTGTGGCCTTGAACCTGCTGAGAGAAGAAGGCTCCCCTCTATCCTCCTTCACTGGGCAATATCATTCCCTCTGTGGCCCACTGGATCCCTCCCCCAGCAAGTCCAGCTGAATTCCCCCCCCAACCTCTTCCTCTCCTCCTCTGACTCCTCTAGACACTCGGATGTCAGCACCTCTCCACATGCCAAGCTCCACATCCTAGCCACTGGATCTCAGGAATGCTGCCCAAATCCTGCCTTCTTCTCTGCTCCTCTGCAGGGCCTTTCAGTGGCCTCATCGCCATTCTCTGGATGACAAAGATGCTAATGTGTCCCTGAACCACTAAGTCTCCTTTTCCATTGCTGCCTGAGATTCTTTCACAACCCCACCCCCAACACACACACAATAGATTCCCTTTGTCCCTGAATCCCCAGCCTGGTGGCCTCAGAAAAGACCTGGAACCAGTCAATATGGAAAAGGGAGAGACACAGAAATCATAATTATCCTCCTTCCTGTGGATGCACCTCACCCAGCCCAAGCCCCAGCGGCTCCTTGAAGCCCAAGCCAGTATCTGTCTACTGCATAGCCACCTGGGACCAAAGCATGAGCTGCTTATGCCAAGAAAGAAGCCCAGATGAAGAGGAGTCTTGGGGAGAAGAGAGTCTCACAAGCAGCTGCAGGCTGGTGGGATGGTCCTGCATCCAGAACCCGGATCTGGAAAAAATGGAAAGATGCTGGCGCTAGTGAATACAAATGTAAAAGGAACTTTGGTCCTGGACAGACCTCAGCACATGCCTGCACCTAGGAAGAGATATCCAATCCAGGCAGCCCTCGGAAGATCTGTGGAAAACCACTATGATATAGGCATTGAGAGAGGGGTCCAGAAATGGGAAGGCAACAGCCTACCTCACCTGGTGCTCCCAACAAATGTACACAGGCACATTCACAGCCACCACCCTGGTTCCCTGAGCCCAGCCATGGAGCATGGGAATGGCTGCTGGGCCCCAGCAAAGAGTATTCCAGCTTTAACACTCTGAAACTAAAGCAATTAGCCTTGATTAACACCCTCCTGGGAGCTAAGTACTAGGTGATGCTTAATTATTTACACCAAGGTTTCTCAGTCTGGCACCACTGACGTTTTGGATTGGAGAACTGTGGAGGGCTGACCTCTAAATTGTAGGATGTTTAGCAGCATCCCTGGGCTCCACCCACCAGATGCAACAGCATCCCTTTTCCCTAGCTGGAACAACTGAAAATGTCTCCAGACATTGCCAAACACTGTTCAGGGACATCATTGTTCCCAGGTAAGAGCTAACAACCTACACCATTAAATCCTCACAAGAATAACAAATTCTTCTATTCCAACTTGCAAATGAGGCTCAGAGAGGTTCCCTTGACTTATCCACGGCAACTAAGGAAGCAACAGAGCTCATGTGTGAACCCAGGCTTTCTGATTCAAAGTCCAGGACATTTTCTACCATATAACCCTATTCCCTGATGCAACCATCAACAATAAGTTGTTGCCTACCTCAGTGTCTTCCAGGTGAATGCAAGAGGAAGATATTTGAATGTGATTAATAAAATAGATATAACCTCTATGAATCTAACTATACTATGGCCTTCAGAGACCAAAGGCAACATTTTATGTGTGTACATCGAGCTCATCGGGCCCTCTTTGTAGGAGTCACTGTCAGTGAACAGCCAACATCTAGGAGCCCAGAATGGCTATTCAGTGCCTGAGGAGCCCCTGCAAGACCACGCCCACCCATAGTCACTAGCTGGGGAAGCAATCTCTTGGGTCTGTCTTGTCCAACTCCCCCACTGTGAGCATCTCCCTTCCATCTACCTTCCTATCTTCAGGGCCCTCATCAGTGCCTGGAGGGGAGTCCCACCTCCAAACACAGTCCCACATGATCTCCCAGATTTGGCTGCCTGGCCCACCGGGTGAAGCAAAAGAACAATTCAGCTTGTTGGCTGCCTCTGTCCTCCAAGGTCAGGAGAAAAGAGCAAGACCTGCCTTCCTAGTACAAAATTCTGACACAATTTTAAACATGTGGTTTCATCTCTTGAAACATTCATTTACTTCCCCAAAAGAAGAAATATAATAATATCCACCTCACAGGGATGTGGTAGAAATAAAACAAGATGTTGGAGGCTAAACACATGGCACCAAGTCTATTGCACTCAAGGTGCTTAATAAATCATTCTTTTAATAAAATTCTGAATGGCTAAGCATGACTAGGAGAAAAGTTTTGCATGCCTCACAGGTGTTTTTAGCTTAAGGGAAGATTGGGCGGATACATGAATATATGCTAAGGAGTCCCGGGTAAGTCACTCTCCCATATTTGAGGCAGCCCAAATTAAATGGAGAAAAGCCTGAAAGGGAATGGACTTATATCAGATCATCTTTGTCTTAAAGGCAATTGCCTGCATATAGCAAGCCCAGAACATTTCCAAATGAGATGCCCTGGGAGAACCGTTGGTGGGTACCAGAACAGTCAGTCCAAGAGAAAAATGATAGTAACACAGGTTGTTGTCTCAGGCATTTGTCTGTGCATTCTGTTGGGGAAATTGCATTAACAGCAGAGACAGGCCTGGCAGGGGGCCTGGTTGGGAAGAGCATCCTGTAACAATTGGGTAAATACAGAAGCTTCGAGAAACTTAACATCACTACCGGATTCTGCCTACAACCTGCCCCGTCTGCAAGCCACACTGGGAAATGATTGAACAAGCAACAGTGAGTCGGTCCAGTGTTTACAAAGGTGAAAAAGGGAGGCAGATTCCAGGTGTCTGAAATTTGCCCCTGCTTCCTGAGTCAGCTCAGTCTGCATCTGCACCTATGTTTAACCCATGTTCAAGACCCATTTATTCAACAAATGTTTGCAGAGCTAAGTCCAAAAAGAATTGTTCTGGAACTGAAGACAGTGTAAAGGACAACATGGAGCTCCTTTCTCCCATGGAGTGCAGAAAAATAACCACCTTTAACATTTGCTCAGTCCATTCCATGGAGCCAGGATTCGGTTCCTTCCTCCCATTCAGCACTTCTGCATCACCATCCTGCATGGCTGCATCTCCCAGGCAGGAGAGCTGATTCCTAATTGAGGATCTCTAGCCCAACCTCCAGCATGAGTTACAGCTTCCCTCTCCTTCCTAACCAGCTCCTCTCCTCCTAAGGCCAGTCTGGTGGGGTGCGTACCAAGGACCCCCAGCAGGTGCCAGGTAGGACTGTCACTCAATGCCCAGGCCTCAGAGTTGCCCCAGCCTGCCAGCCTCCCAGCCAAGTAGCCTGAATGGTCTTTTGAAAATCTACTCTGAAAGTCACTATCCACACCTTTCCATGAGGATCAGGCTCACCTTGGCTGGAGGAACCTAACTCCCTCATCAGTCTCCCCTCCCCCTCCCACCCTCATCCTGCTCCACTCTCACCAATCTTTTGCCCTCTTGCTGGTTCTTTCTGCCTAGAATCTGGGATGCTCTTCCCCCAGCACTGCTGGCTTCACCCATTGTCACCCTTCAGACCCAAGGTGAGGCAGCATACCCTCAGGGGCCTTCCCAGACCCCCACACATCTCTATCAGTTCGCTGAGCTACACCATTTCTCATCTTATGTTTGCCTTCACAGATATCATAATCTGTGGCTTCTTTGCATGACTGAACAATGGTTGATTTAATGCCTATCTCTTTGACTCATTGAAAATGTCACAAAAGGAGATGATGTGCCAGATTTGTCCATCATGGAATCACATGTGCTTATCACAGAGAGTAGCCTTAATAAGGGGCTCCAGAAACAAGTGGCTGAACACAAATGAATGAATATCTGGCATGTTCCCTCCATCCCAAGCTCACCTAATTCTTACTCATTCTTCAAAATTCAATTCAAATATCCCTTCCTCTTCCGATCTCCTCCCACCCTACTGTCAGATTGGGTACCCCCCTCCACTCCCCTCCCAGTACCCCATACTTCCATCCATTGCTGCAGGTATCACACTGAGACAACAATTGTTGGTTGGCATGCCCAATGCTGGAGGGTGACTTCATTTGACCTTGTGTCCCTTGCCCTTAACATAGAGCTTGGCAAAAGTTCAATAAGTGTTGCATGAATGAAATATAAGGATGAATGGGTGAGTGAATGAGTGAAGTTCAGAGGCAGAGAGGCTTTTCTCAGGCTCCTCAGCGGGGCAGCTTGTAACTACTGGGGCAGAAGCTCCATTGTCAAGTGAATAATTTATAAGAAGGGCAAGTGATGAGAAACTGTTGTGACTCCATTTTTGAGAAACCAGCCTCTACCTCAGAGCAAAGCCTGTCCAAGGAAGAGGGCATGACCCTTATCCTTAGAAAGACCCACAGAGCACTCCTAGGCACATACCCACCCGGCTGAGTTGTCTGTCTGTGGCTCCAGGTGTCCCGGACTCAGACTAGGTAAGGACCCATAGCAACCCCCTAGCAACCACCAATCAGCACGAGACAGGGAAAATACCTGGGATGCCAGATGACCCCCCCCCCCCAGTAGTTTATGGTGGTTGATAACATGTTGGGAAACCATGTAGTTTAGCATGCACACACCTTGTGGCTTAAACCAATCAGTTTAAACGAACCCCCCCTCTTGTACTAACCAATCACCCCTACCCAACTTATTCCCACCAGTGAATATGCTAATCAATGTTAAGAGTTGTTGTTTGACTTTCCCACGGTATGGAATGATTTGCTGTGTGATGTTGTGATACATAGAGTATCCCCCCAAAACCTATAAAATGTCACTGAACAAAGGAATGGGACTCACTCCCTGGGACCGCTGAATCGGAAACGGTTGTGAGTCCAGGCTCGAGCTTGCAAAAAGAACTCTTGTGTGATTGCATCGGATTCAGCTCCTGGAGGTCTATTGGGGTCCCACGAATCTGGCATTACAGTGACACTTTCCAGAAGTCGGCTTCCCCAGTTGGGCCTTCCTGGATCCTTATGCTTAGGAGCTACAGTATGATGCCAAACAGGAAAAATGAAATCTGCTCAAGGTCACTGTCTATCCTCAGGAGCTGGCGGGCTCAGGGGCTGAGGAGGCCCAGGCTTTGGCTGTGATTCAACCTGTGGCTGAGCAGCCCCTAGGACCAGAAGGTGTTGTCTTTAGTCCTCAGGATGCATGTGAGGAGGAGGAGGCATCTGTGGGGCCCACAGCTAAGGCCACTCTGATAAGGGGCTGCTGTTTATATAACTTGGGATGTTTTTGAATTACCCAGGATTTGTTTTAACTCAGCAGGGTAAATAGGCATGGGAATGACTCTCATGAAGGAAGAAATTTATTATTCTCTCCAATCCCTGGAAACAGGAGGCAGGGCATGCGGGGCCACACAGGGAAACACCAGGGTCAGTCAGGGGCACAGGGAATGGAAGGAAAAAGTGGTCAAGAGCCTTTATTGTGATTTTTGAGAGGAGAAACTGGCAAGTGGGAGTAAACAGTTTGGGGATTAGCTGCTGTGAATAATTCCAACAGGTTCTGAGGAGCTAGGAGCTGTCCAGAGTTGTCTGGTACCTGGCCCTGAGGTAATTAGGGCACAGAAACAGTAGCTTGGCCATTAAGAATTCCACAAAGGAGGTGGCCTGGGGTAAGGGCTTTGTTTGGTTTATTTGTATATGGAAGCTCTGCTCTCAGGTAGGTCAGTTGCTTGCTCCAGGAATTATCTAGCTCTGGAAAGCACAGTCCCCCCCGTCTCTGATCAGCAAGGTCCCAAAATGTCAAAGCATCAGCAAATAAAAAACATGTTTAATAGAGAGGTGTTCCATATGAAGAGGGGAAAAAAAACATTATTTTAATCTTACTGCTGTGGACTGAATGTTTGTATTCCCACAAGTTTCATATGGTAAAATCCTATCCCGCAAGGTGATGCCCTTAGGAGGTGATTAGGTCAGGGGTAGAACCCTCATGATGAAATTAGTATCCTTATAGAGAGACCCTAGAAAACTCCTTGGGCCTTCTAGCCATGGGAGGACACAGCAAAAAGACATCTATGAACAAGAAGTAGGCCCTCACCAGACACCAAATCTGTTAACACTTTGATCCAGAACTGCCCATTCTCCAGAACCTTGAGAAATAAATATTTGTTTATAAACCACCTGGCCTATACTATTTTGTTATAATGGCTCAAAAGGATTATAACACTTGCTTTTTAGAATTTTTCAAAAATACTTGACCTTGCGGATCACATTGCCTTAGAAGGAATCCATGCAAATAAATGGCCCTGAAATACAGGCATCATTAGCTTCTCAGTATCCACCACTTCCCCTATTTCCTCTGCTCAGCAGAGAAATCAAAATATCTTTCCACTTGATGCCTAAACTCAAGAAGAAATAGCCCTTCACAGTGACATCAGTAAGTAAAACAAATTTTATTCTTATACTTTACAGATATTTGTTGTCCTTACACATGTCAGAGCTTGGGTTAGGCTCAGTGGGAGTAATTGTAATGGAGGCTGCTATAGTTTGGATCTGGAGTATTCTTCAAAGACCCATGTGTTAAAGGCTGGGTCCCCAGCCTATGGTTCTATTAGAGGTGGTGGAACCTTTAAGAGGTGGGGCCTAGTGGGAGAAAGTTAGGTCACTGGTGGGGGGGTGCCCTTGAAAAGAGTACTGTCAGCTCTACTTTCTCTTTGTTTGTTTCTCAGCAGCCAGTAGATAAACAGAGACTCTCTGTCATGTATACCCACTAGGCCACCCCAGAGTCAAGTCACTGTGGCCTGAAACCTCTAAAACTGTAAGCCAAAATAAACATTTCCTCCTTATAAATCAATTATCTCAGGTATTTTTTCACAGTGACAAAGATAACTAACACATCTGCCCTCACAGGACTCACTTAAAGGAGACAATAGAGAGTGAAACAAGGAATCCAACCAATAATTAAGTGATAGGTGTTAAGACAGAGACAGAGAAAACAAATCATATTGTGAAATTGGACTTCCTACTGAAATGGCCCTAAGGAAGATGAGAAAGAAAAAAAAAAAACAGCCAAAACCTTTCTAGGAAACCAGATCATTTGCAAATGTCCTGGATCTATAGAAAGCCCACTGTGCTACAGGATGGGAGAGAGGACTACTATATATGTAAGGGTACAGAGATGGGCAATAGATTGTATGATGCCCCTGTGTGGATTCAGATTTTAAGTTTAGTGGAAGACCTTTGAAAAGTCTCAATCAGGGAGTGAGGTGACATGTTTCTTGTAACTGGTTTACTAGAAAATTAGAACCCAGTAGAAGAAAACATATAAAGACATTTTTCTTCTCCTTCAGTCCTCCTTCCTGGCCCCAGAATGACACCCACAATTTTAAGGTCCCTGTTAGTAATTAAAAAGTGCAGGCTCATTTTATCCCCAATTAATGTTTACCTCCACTGTCAAACAAGGCATAGCTAATCTTTATCCTGGGGGAGCAAATATAATCTCCTACCAAGATATCTTTCACACCTTTCCCCACTCCTCTGAACCTCAATCCTATCCTGGCTCACAGGGACAGGGAGTAAGTATAAAGAGATGCTTGAAATTGTCTGATCACCTGTCAGTGAAATAAGATTCTCTGGTTTTCCTCTGCCTGCGTCTAGCTCTTTATGATATTGGTGCATCCACTGAATTGAATATAGAGTGTAAGGGAAATTAAAAGATCAAGGATGATTTCTGTTTGGGGGTTCAAGAAACTAGATGGCTGTAGAGCCACTGTAGGGATGGAAAAACTGGAGTAGGCTGAGGCCGGAGAGTTCTCTTTGTTATATGTCAAGGTCAATCTATCCATGAAGCATTCAAAGGGATTTAAATGCTCAGAGAAAAGACTGGGAGAGAGACTACCATTTGGAGTAGTTTAATGTGCAAATACTAAAAGCCATTGGTTTGGATGAAATCCAGAAAGGAGAACAGGGACAAGAGAAGTATAAGACTGTCTCTTGGGGAATGTAGACCATTAGAGTTTAGGCAGGAGAGGGGAATCCCTCCTAAAGAAGAACAGTCTGTGACTTATGAAGAACTGTGGGCTAATGATAATACCACAGAAGACCAGGGAAGAGATGGTGTCAAGGAGGTGGTTCCCAGCTTAGCCAAATGTTAAAAAGAGGGTAAAGACGACAAAAAGGAACACCACATGGGAAATATGAAAACAGTTGACCTTGACAAAAGTCCTTTCAGGAAACAGGGTGAAATCATCAAACTGTGGTGGGTGAACAAGAGGATAAAAGAGAGGGAATAGGTGGAAGAAACGGGCATTAGCTGGAATGGAGGGTGAAAAAATTGCATGTGTGTTTTTTTTTTTTTTTCTTGAATTCTAAAACTAGATTTTATGCAGAATAGCAATGAGAATGGAGAGAAAGAGATTAGTAATTGCTATGATTTGGATGTTGAATGTTACTGAAAAGTCCATGTATTAAAAGTTTGGTCACTGAGGTGGCTCTATTGGGAAGACTTGGAAATTTTGGAAAGTGGAACTTAAAGCGAGATCCTTAGGTCACTGAAAGTGTGCTCTGACAAGGCAGTTCACATGCCTTTGATAATTCTGTAACTCCTTGAGTCTTCTTTAGAGCATTGTTATAAAAGGAACAAACCTGACCCATTCTCCTTGTCTCTGCTCTAACTGGAAAAGTGACTATTTGTTCTTGTACATGTTCCCACCATGATGTGCCACCATCCACTACCGTCACCAAAGGCCAAACCCACAGAGCCGCAATCTTGTACTTTGAAACTCCAAAACTGTGAATTAAATAAACCTCTCTTTACTTCATAAGTAGCCTGTGTCAAGTATTTCATGATAGTGACAGAAAGCTGACTAATTCAGTAAAGCAGGAGAGACATGAAAAGAACAGAAGGCAAAATCCTAGAGAGGGAAGAGAGAATAATGAATCCACAGCCCAGGAAGGAAGTGGCTGTAGCAAGGAAGGCCACTTAATTTTTCAGTGGTGTGAGAGGATAAGGTCATGGGCTAATGAGTGCAAATGCAGGTGGGCTTAACTGGGAAAAGAAAGACGGGGGCTCTCAGCTGATATCTAAAATGGAAAGGAAGGAGGATGAGGGTTTGAAAACAAAAGATGAAGTATACAATGGAGGTAAGGGGGATAATGCACAAGCCATTGTTTATGACAAACTGCAAAGTATAATCAGCAGCCTGGCTTTGTGATTCTCCATGACACGCAGTGCTCAGGAAAAGGTATGCAAAATGGGTGTGGAAGGCCAGGTTCAGCTCATATGGGAGTTTTGCCTGATGAATATCACAAAGGAAAGAAATCAAGAAAACTGAATGGGCAAAGGAGGGATCATTTTGTGGACCAACATTTTGAAGCTTAACTACAAAGACATGAAGACAATGAAGGGTTTTGTGAAATAATGTGGAGTTGGAGGTCTTGAACTGAAGAATAATTCAGCGGAAGAACTGGGGATGGGTGTAAAGTGTTATATTGTGTTTGCAATGTCAGACATACTGAAGTTATTGCAGGTGAGCATGTAGGACTCCATTGGAGGAGAGGAAGGCTCAGGTAAGGGGGAAATACAATTACAGATGGAAAGGTAAGGGAAATGAGAGATCAGTTACTTCTACTCCATGAACCAGATTTGTGACGGAGAGAAAGAGAGCGCCAGTGTTTAGTGAATGGGAAAGAAGGGGAATAATATGGTCTCAATGATAACGAGAAGGTAGTAGAGCCAAAGGGCAAGAGCTAGAAAGGACCTCAAAGAGTCAGAAAGAGTTGGGATGTTGTAAGAAGAAAGAAATAGCTTGCAAGCAATGCAGAGTCAGGATGATACCTCTTGCAGGATGCACAATGTGAGGAGAATAAGATCCTCAACTTGACACACTGTCCCCAGAAGACAACAGTGTTTAAGTTAAGGTAAACAGGAAGAGAAGAGGAGGAGGGTAGGGTGCTTGCTGGCCCTGGACAGTAGATGCAGAGGGAGAGAAGAAAGGTGTAAGAGAGGACAGCAGGTAGTATCCTTAGGGATGTATTTGATGGAGGTAAGATGGGAGTTGGCAGATGTTCAGTGGGGAAGAACACTCAGTTCTGCAGCTGGAGTTTTCAATTATCTAATCAATGGTATGATGGGTTATGGGACATTGCCTCACTTTGGCCAGTGACAGTGTCAGGGTGGCTTTTCTTTATATATTAGCAAACATTTAAAAAGCATAGCAGATTAAATTAATCAAGTGGAGTTATGGAGGCTATTAATTTTTTGTTATATCAGGTAATAATTAACCTATTAGCCTCAAGACTTTATACTTGTGTCCCATTTAATCCTCCCACAAGTCTACTCTTCCTACTTTTTACATGAGAAGAAGTCTAAGAAATTAGGTACCTCACCAAAGGCACACAACTAGCCATTGAAGAGGAAGAAAAAGAAATAATGAAGCGCATCATTTAGATTCACTGAGCATTTGTTCCATGTGGCTATTACTTTCACAGGCATTGTCTTATTTAATCCTCATGACAAAACTACAAAGTAAAATTATATTATGTACCCATCTTATAGTCAAGGGATTGTGGCTTGAAAAGTAATGAGACTTGCCTAGAGTCAAACCCAGGGAACCCTTTGGTTGTGGATGATGTTTTGTAGATGATGTCTGTTTGCACAGCAGCATGCTACAGATGTCATGCACCAAGCCCTGTCACACAGCCGCCAAATCAAGTAACCAGTTGAGATACAGAGCAGGTGCCCCTGCCACAGAGATGAACACTGCAACTTTTAACCTTGCTGGACTCTTATTCTGATGAGCCATCTTCCATGATGAGCCAGCTAATCAAACATGTCCTGGGCCAGGGGCTATAAACTGCTTTGATTTTTCAAGCATATCAACAGCAGCAAAGAAAAATGAGCAATCAAGACCCAGAAAGAGGTTTGACCTAATGCCCCGAAATAGCTCTTCCTACTCTAGAAACAGACCCTCCATCTGGGCTCACAGATGTTGTGCAGTGACCTGCAACCTGGCAGGGGCCACTCTGAGGATGGCATAGTGCTGACATCTGTGTGTGGACAGAGGTGGGCAGGTGGTTTCCAGAGGTAAAAGCTGACCTGGACTCTGGCAGACTCAGAACTGAAATTGCTAAAAACCCAGCCAGTAACTTTCGGTAGCTGCAATCTCTGCACCTTCATTCCTGCCTTTAAGTCACATACTGAAAATCAGAGGCTGGGGACTATGCAGATCCCCATCTACCCACTTTTGTGATAACCATAAAACTGGCCCAAACCAAGATACAGCCCTTCCTTAATATCCACAGAGATTCATTCTAAGACATCCCCCATTGGATACCAAAATTCATGATGCAGGAGGAGTCCCTCATACAGGATGGGGGATTGTACAGAACCTACAGAAGTCCTTCATATACTTCAAATCATTTCTAGATTACTTATAATGCCTAATACAAGCAAATGCTATGTAAATAGCTGTTACATTGTATTATCAGGGGGATAATGACAAGGGGCGAGGGAATGTATGTATATGTTCAGTACAGACACAACCATCCCAGGCCTAACTATATTTTGTATCTGCAGTTGGTTCAATTTGCAGATATGGAATCCTCAGATAAGAGGTACTGGGAGGCCCTGAGATGAAGAAATAAAACTCTACCCTGAAGCACCAGGCACACACACATTGCCACGATCAGATACTCAGCACATGACTGGCAAAAGTGACAGTGGCAGAATGTGAGAGACACCCCAGTGGTCACCCAGTGGTCTGGGAATAATGGTTGAAACCTTATCTCCAGCTTCCCAGGCAGGAGTAGCCATGGTAGCCTGTGATTTTAAAGCAAGGGCTTCTCTAGATCAGACTCTCCTACTCTTGAATTAAGTTTAGATGTGCTTAGAGCAATAAAAAGTGCCTAATATGTGAGACTTATTAGGAAAGAAGACAGTCAGGTATGGTGGCACACACCTGTAATCACAGCTGCTTGGGAGGAGGAGGCAAGAGGATCACAAATTCAAAGCCAGCCTCAGCAACCTAGTGAGGCCCTAAGCAACTTCATGAGACTCCATCATAAAATACAAAATAAATGGCTGGGGTTGTAGTTTAGTGGTTAAGTGTCCCTGGGTTCAATCCCCAGTACCAAAAGGAAGGAAAAGAGGGAGGGAGGATGGGGAAGAGAAAGAGAAAGGGAGAGAGAAAAGAGAGTATCTTAGTGTAAACATTGTTGAGCTTATATTTTTAAACATTTTCACCAACCCAAAAATGACTGAAATAACTGCAAATGTAAAATTACTCTTTATAGACCCTGTTTGGTGTCAGAGACTTACTGTGAATGTTTTTAAAGGTACAGATTTGAGTCTTCTATTCTTTTCCTTTATTTTCATGTTAGACTTGGGAGTTTTATGTTAAAAGTAATTTTCCAGCAGTGGAACACTTGCACCCATAGAAAATAATGCTGTACCTGTAGAGGATTGAAGCTTCACTTGAAACAACACAATGTAGCTGCCTTATTCAAAAAATATTTTAAATAATGTATCACTAGCCATGGAACTTTGATGAGATGGCTCTCTATCTATTTTGTTTCTGGATAAACCAAGGGTCCCCAAAAACATGCTGGCTGGTAGAGGAGTCCCCAGCTGGTGGGCAGCTGGATGCCTATTCTCCCTATCTACTGGTGCCAGCTTAGTCTCCAAGGACTCCCCCTACTATGACTATCCTCTTCAAGAGTCTCTAATCTTAGAGGTAGGGAAGGATATGAGCCCCACTCCCCTTTTATTATACTAGGGGAAAAAATGTTCCACAGATGACTTAGATGTGCATGTCTGGTTAAGAACCACTGACAGGGTATCATGGAGCAATAACACCTCACCATAATTTTTTTTTTTTTTTTGCCTAAGTGTAGCCATAAAACCTGGACAGGATGCATAGCACAGTAATTCAAGGAATCTGACGAGTAAATGAGTGACAGGCAGATAGGGAAAGAGGATGAGAATTCAAAGTACACCACACTGTCTACAAGTTTACTGAATTCTTATTGTCTGATCATCTTCTTCTAGGCAGGTGCAGCTGAAATGTGTGCAGTAGAGCAAGAACTCAAGTTGCAGATACCTGGCTGGAGGGTCATCGAAGGGCAAAACTCAGGGATAGGAGAGAAGTGGGGGAATATCAGAGAGGGAGGAGCTCAGAAAAGCAGCTCCTGTATTCCTTCCTGAGCTGCTCACTCATCACTCATAGCTAGGATACTAATTCCCAATTTTTTTTTTTTTAAAGGAGTAAAATTTAAAGAGATTACCATCAGACTGGCCACTGGGTGGCACACATAAGGGAAAGATCAGAAGACAGTAAATGTTTCGTAGCCTGAACTGACATTGGAAACAGCCCACAAACATTCTAGGATTTGTGACCCGAGCCTCACCTGCCAAAACAAAAATATCAACATCCACCACAGGTGGGACATGAGACCAAGAGTCTTATAATGTTCAAGATGTCCAAAATAAACTCCAACATTGCTCAGAATACAAACTAACAGAATTTCAATTCACATGGAAAAAGAAAATCAACAAACATCAACTCAAGGGTGACAGAAATGTTGAAATGTTCTGGCAAAGGCTTTAAAGCCACTATTGTAAAATGTTCC
Source organism: Marmota monax (assembly GCF_021218885.2). Taxonomy (NCBI): domain Eukaryota; kingdom Metazoa; phylum Chordata; class Mammalia; order Rodentia; family Sciuridae; genus Marmota; species Marmota monax. Next base: position 5,172,543 of record NW_026692881.1, read on the forward strand.
AACAAATAATCAAGAACAATCTTAAAAGAAATGGACAAATAAGAAGTCTCAGCAAATACAAAGAAGAGATAAAGAAAAATCGAATCAGAATTTTATGTTGAAATATAAAATTACTAAAACTGAAAACAACAGATAATCTCATTGGATGAACTCAATATAAGAATGGTGACAATAGAGGAAAGAAGAGATTAACTTGAAGATACACTCATAGAAATTATCCACTTGGGACAAGAGAAAGAAATACTTTTTTAAAAAAATGAACAAGGATAGCTGGGCATGATGGCACACTCCCATAATCTCAGCTACTTGAGAGGCTGAAGTAAAAGGATGATGAGTTAAAGGCCAGCCTGGGCAACACAAAAAGATCCCACCTCAAAAAATAAAATTAATTAATGAAGTTAAATTAACAGAGCATTAGGGACCTGTAGAACAAAACAAAAAGTCTAATACTTGTGTTATCAGAGTCCAAAAGAAAAATTATTTGAAGAAATGATGACTAAGAACTCCCTAAGTTTGAAGAAAAAAAAAGTCTAAGCAGTTTTGTAAACCCCAAACAGATTAACCTAAAGAAACCCATGTTTAGACACATCACAATCAAAATACTAAAAACTAGAGAAAAAGAAAAACTCTTGAAAGCAATCAAGTATATATATATATATAATAGACTATTCTCCTTTCGAGTTATCTAAAATATGTCTGATAGCTAAAAACAAAAATAAAATAGTCTGATGGAGTTTTTTGATGTGTGTAAAGTAAAGGAACTAAATAACAGTAAGAGCCACATCTCACTTGAAGTGGTAAATTATTGATTCTTAGTACACTTGAAAAGGTAAGTATGCATATTTTTATCTCCAAGGCAACCATTATAAAAAATAATCAAAGAAATATATTCAAACTCACAATATGTAAATCCAAACAGGATACTAAAAGGTTCAATAACCCAAAAGAAGGCAGAAAAGAAAAAACAGAAAAAAAATAACAGGGAAGAAATAAAGACAAGAAAATGGAAGACCTAAATCTAAATATATTAACAAATGCATTAAATGTAAATGATGTAAATATACCAGGGAAAAGACAGATGGTCAGAATAAATTTTGTAAAAAAAAAAAAAAAAAAAAACACAAACCAATTTACATGCTGCCTACAAGAAACTCACTTCAAATATAACGATATAGGTAGATTAAAGATAAAGGGATAGAAAATGTATCATGCAAGCACTAATCAAATGAAAGTTGGAGTAGATATGTCAATAACAGCCAAAATAGACATCAGAGAAAGGATGGTAAGGAAGGACATTACATAATGATAAAAGGTTCATTCAATTCCCCAAGAAAACATGACAATCCTGCATGCTTATAAACCTAAAAGCAGAAATACAAATATGCAAAAACAGTATGAACTGAAATGAGAAATAAATACATTTATAATTATAGAGACTCCAGCACGACTTTCTCAGTAATATATATATATATATATCTATATATATAGTAGATTTATATATATAGATATATATAGTAGATTTATATATATAGATATATATATATAGATATAGATATAGATATATATAGTAGATAGAAAATCAGCAAGGATATAGAAGTACTAGAAACTTCCATTAACCTTCTAGATTTTACTGACCTTTATAAAACACTTCACACAACAGCAACAGAATACACTATCATCACGTTCACATGAAACAGTCCCAAGAAAATCATATTCTGTTTCATAAAAAATTAACAACTTAATAAAATAACTGAATCCTACAAAGTATGTTTTCTGGCTATAATGGAATTAAGCTAAAATTTTGCAACAGAAAGATAACAAAGAAATTTCCCAAAGACTTAAAAACACAGTTATAAATAACCCATGGATCAGAAAGAAAGAATAATGGAAAACTAGAAAATATTTTGAACTATACATAAAAAGAAAACACAACATTTCACAACTTTTAAGATATAAGTAGAACAGTGTTTTAGGGAAATTCTTAAGTTTCTAATACTTACATTTAAAAAGAAAGAAGATCTCAAATAAAAATCTAAATTTCTATCTTAAGAGACCAAAGAAGAAGAATTACTAAGCTCAAAGCAAGCAGAAGGAAGAAAACAATAAAAATCAGAAATCACAAATGTTGAAATGATAAAAACAACAGATAAAATCAATGCAACCAAAACTTGAAAACATCAACACAACTGATAATTCCTAACAAAACTAACAAAATGAAAAGAAAGACACAAATGCCCAATGTCAGGAAAGTAAGGAGACATTACAACATACTCCACAAATATTAGAAAATAAGAAAATATATGAACATCTCTATATAAGCCCAACAGTTTAGATGATAGATCAACTCATTGAAAAACACAATTATCAAAATTCACCCAAAATGAAATCAATGACCTGAATAGTCATCTATAAATTTAATGCCTCAGTTGTTTTCTAAAACCAAAGTCTTTAGTCCTAAATGACCTTACCAGGAAATTCTACCAAACATTTAGGAAAGAAATAATACCAATTCTACATAAGCTCTTCCAGAAAATAAAAAGGAAGGTTACACTCCCTATTGATCTTATGAGGACAGTATTACCTATTATCCAACAAAAAATATAGGCTAATATCCTTCATGAATATAGACACAGAAACCTTTAAAGAAAATGGTGAATATTAACAAATTAAACCTTACTAATATGTAAAAATACTACTACTACTAACTAATTTTTACTAATGTAAAAATACTTACCTACTACTAACATTAGACTTAATAGTGACAGATGGAAAGCTGTCCCCCCGCCCCCCCCCCAAAAAAAAAAACAGGGTAAGGCACAGTTCATTGGTAGCCCTATACCAATAATAGGGCAAGAAAAAGAAACCAAAGTATATATATTGAAAATGAAGAAATAAAATTGTCCATATCCACAACCAACAAAATTGTCTATACAAGATCCCATTAATCTACAAAACAATTCCTAGAACCAAAAATTCAACTCAGCAAGTCTACAGGACTCAAGCTCCATATGCAACACTTAGTTATATTCTGTATACTAGCAATGTAGAACTGGAAAATAAATTTTAAAGACATATTATGACTAATAGCTCCAAAATGAAGTAAGTTATAAAGTTAACATAACTTATATAGGATCTGTATGAAACATTGATGCAGCAAATTGAGACTTAAGTAAATGTAAAGTCAAATTATGTTCACATGTTGGGAGAGTCAATAAAGCAATGATGTTGTTTCTCTCCAGACTGGTCTATAAATTTAAAATAATTCTAAATAAAATCCCATGAGGGCATTTTCAAATATAGATAAATTGTTTCTAACATCTATAAGAAAAGGCCAATGCATTAGAAAAGCTAAAACAAATTTGTAATAGAAGAAGTAATTTTAGCCAGTTTTCAGACTTATTAGAGAGCTAGAGTCATCAAGACATCACAGTATTAGTGAAGGGTTGGACAAATATATCAGTGAAACAGAATAAAGTATCCCAAAATAAACCCACATCAATCTGGCCAATTCATTTTAGCAATAATGCAAAAGCATTCAATGGACAAAGGATGAACAAATGGTATCACTTCTAGACATCCACAGACCAAAAAGAAAAACAAACAAAAGAAGAATCCTTAATTAAGCCTCACACCTTACTCAAAAGTTAACTCAAAATAGATCATTTTGAAAGTTTGGCAGTTTTAACAAAGTTAAACATACACTTAACATATGGCTCAGCAAACCTACTCCTCACTATGGAGGAATTAAAATTTCGTTTATAAATGCTCACACAAGTGTTTTCAGTGGTACTATTCATTATCACCAGAAAATGGAAACAACCCCAATTATCCTTCAGCAGGTGGATAAACCAACTATGGCACCATCAATGAAATACTACTCTCCAATAAAAGAGTGAACTATTGCTACACATATCAACTTGGAAGACGCTGAAAGGCATAATTCTCAAAGAAGCCGTTCTCAAAAAGCTATATACTGCCTGCTTCTATTCACATGACAGTCTTAAAATAATAAAACTGTCATGATGATCAGTGGTTGCCAGGGTTAGGAGGGGGAAAGCGGTGACACGATAAGGAGATGGCATCAGGACATTTTTCAGCGGAACTGTTCTGCATCCTGATTGGTGCGGTGATTCCAAGAACTGCAAACAACAAAAAAAGCCAACAAACAAACCAAATAAAAGCAAACAAAAAAACATGCCACAAACCACATAGGACACTGTGTCAATCTGTTACCTGCCCCCAAGGCCTGGAGTGAGAGCTTTTTAAAGTTAAAAAAAAAAAAAATTACAAAGGAAACAAAACACACATTGGAACCAAGAGACACAGAAGGGAGGTTGATGAGGCACGAAGGAGCAGAGGCATGCTCTTGAGGACCTCACCAGATTCACGTCCAAATTCCTCCTCCTGAGCCTGAAGCGCTCTTCAGCCACCACCCAGAACTTGGTGAGTCATCAGAGTAGTGGCCTTCAAAGTTGCTTGTGCATCAGAGTTTGTGGGAGATTTCCTAAAGGAATTTGGCCTTGCAAAGGAAGGGCATCTGTCACAAATGCAGATTCAAATTCAGTGGCATCTGTGATTCTGCCACACAGCTTAGCAGCCAATGATCCAGAAACTTCCCTTATTGTTTGCAAGAAATGCCTGACAATTAACTTAATTGTTGAAATTTACCAGCTACACCAAGTGTATTAGTTTGTTGTGGCTGCTGTAACAAAGTACTACAATCTGGGTAGCTTGAAACAAGGATATGTATTCTGAAGTCAAGGTGCAGGCAGAGCCATGCTCCCTCCAAAGCCTCTAGGGGTGGATTTTTCCTTGGCTCTTCCAGCTTCTGGGAACCCCATACATTCCTTGGCTTGTAGCAGCATTACTCCGAACTCTGCCTTCTTCTTTTACCTGTGTCTTGCCGTCACATGACATTCTCCCCCTCTGTGTATATCTGCCTACAAATTTTTCTCTTCTTAAGGATGCCAGTCATCTCGGATTAGGGTCACCTATCAACCACATCTTAACTTCATTACATCTCTGAAGACCCTATTTCCAATTAAAGTTACATTTATAAGTACCAGGGGTTAGCAGTTAACATATCTTTTGAGGGGATACAACTCAACTTACAACATCAAGATTTCATTGAAAATAATAAATAAAAAGTAAAACAATAATACCAGTACTAGTAGCAATCCATACTAAACAAATTCACTGGCATTAAGTAACTTATCCCCTTATCCTTAATTACTTTTTTTTAATGCTTAGAAAAACAGACTCCCCTGAGTTGTATGTTTTTTATAGAATGCAGGCTGACTCCTTTTTAAGGTTTCTAAACCAGATGTAAAGTTTAATGCTTCTTTTTTAAACCTGCATTCTCCTGTGTTTCATTTTCCCAAGTCTCAGCAAAATCCTTTTTAACGCCTGGCCTTTTCAAAAAATTATCTTGGTAGCTACTGGGCCTAGGAGAAGTATAAACAAACCTACGTGCCCTTACAACTCTCCAGACTCAGCCGTGTGTACTGCAGGAGGAAGGAGTCATATTTTTGTTGTGATCTTTTATTTAAAGGGATTACATTGAACTATGCATACATAAAAAGATTGTGGAATCAAAAATTTTACTATACAGATAGAAACATGGCATTTCAAAACAACAGTTGGTGAGGTTTGTTTTATCTTCCTTTATTGGTTTATTTATTTACTTTTTAAGTATTCACTGAGCATATACTATGTGCATACTGCATGTAATATTCTAGAGATACTAAGATGGATAGGACAAAGCCATGAAAACTCAGTGTGTTAAGTGCTTTCAGGGGATTAACATACAGTGCTGTAGAACTCAGCACTGCCCCAACTCATCATGGAGAGCAAGGGATGACTGTCTTCCAGCTAGATTGATTCATTTCACCAAGTCAATGAGAGACCCCTGAGAGCAAAGATGTCTTTCCCTCTTGCCTCCCCTACTCAATGCAGCCCAGAACCAGACTAGCCTTCAAGGACAAGTGGAAACACTGGACACATTCACTTCACAAATGAAAGTTCACACCTACAATGTGCCAAGCTCCGGGTCAGATAGTGGAGACAGAGTGAAGGTGAAGAACCACGTGGCAGCTGCCCTCTAGGGAGGCCAGGGGCTTGGAGAATGGGGAGCCCTTGGCACGTCAGCTGGCTGGGAGAGCCCACGAGGCAGCTGACAGCTGCTCATCCAGATATAGCCCTGCTGTCCTGAGAACATGTCAGCATCTTATTCAAAAATAAGAAGTATTTTTAATTTTCTGGCACTTGTGCCCCATTTAGAACATTACTTCAGTCACTAAGCAGGGAAGCCTAACTTCTCCAGACTCCTGAAAATTTAGACAGCTTCTTGAAGCTCCTAAGGCCACCAGAAGCCAGCAGAACATGGGATAGCTGGTTTGTGGAGCCCCAAGTGGCTCCAACCACCTCCATCTTCACCTGATCCACATACATGAAGGAAACTGCCACCAAGAATACCTAATTGAGATGGTCTGTCTAGTAAGCATTGGAACCAAATGGCCAATGAGTATCATAAAAGATGTCAAACATCTGTCAACTGAGAAATGAAAATTAAAACAAGACACTACATACACCCATCGGACAGGCAAAGATTTTTAAGTCAAATAATGTCAACCAAGTGTTTCCTAGGATGTGAAAAATAAAGTAAATCGCTTGCAGAGCCCTTTGGCCATACCTGGAGAACCTGCTGATGAGCCTTCTGTGTTAACATTATGTGTTAATCCCACTGCAACCCATGCACAGACAGCAGAAGGAAAAGGAAACGATGGTGCTCATCATAGTTGCCCCTTACAGCAAAATGCTAGAAACCCTTCAGCATCCAGCAGCCGAGGAACAGGAAGGCAAACTGTCACTCACAGGAATCCAATCATCAGTTAATCCTCACCAGGACTCAGGGAGGGAGGTGAACCCCATTTTCCAATGATGATTACTCGGAGGAACGTAGAGGTAACGGCACGCAGAGGTAAAGCTACATACTTGAGATTACACAGCTGTTAAAAGACAGTTTCGGGGCTCAAACCCAGTTCCCCTGGCCCCAAATCTGTGCTCTTCACTACTGTATAATCTTGCCTGTGTAGAAACATGCAGGATGGATGTGGAAGTAAACTACAATTCATCAGGAGATGTTTGTGTAGTTTGAAAACTTTCCTTGTTACCAAAGAGGAATCGGAGGTTCTACAAAAAGGGAGGGGGATTTCCCAAAGCCCCTTTGTAATGGCTAATGTTATGATTCAACTTGACTGAACTTCTGCATCCATATATTTAATCAAACAGTATTCTCTAGGCCTTCATAAATGCAAACAATTAGTATTTATTGATTTTAATTTTTTTAAGTAATTTTTTTTTTTTACATTCTTGATGTTCCTGTGATTTTGTATGTGGATGATATTGAAGTTTAAATTCGCTGACTTTGAGTAAATCAGATACCTTCCACATTGTGGGAGGGTTTCATCCAATCAGTTGAAGATCCAAGAAAGTAAGCCTGGCCTCCTCAAGAGGAAATTCTCCAGCCTTCAGACTTCAGTCTCCAAACAGCCTTCCAATTGCATTATGGCAGTTCCCTGTGTCTCCAATCTCTGGATCACCATCAAATTTGGGGTTCCATAATTTTGTCTGCCAATTCCTTTAAAAACACCTCTACTACCCCCTCCCTCCCTCCCTCCCTCCCTCCCTCTCTCTCCCTCCCTCCCCCCCAGCGGTTCTGTTTCTCTGGAGAGCCCTAAGTAATATGCTGTCCCTCCAGACGTTCCCAATAGTGCAGCTCCTGGCACACAGATAGGAAGTAGCCTGGCCATGTAGCTCCTACTCCCGCCTGTCTGGAGTCTTGAGAAAAGGAACCATAAAAAAGTAATTAATTACTATAAAATCATACTCTAAGGGTCAACTATTGTTGATCTCACCTTACATGGAGGAAAACTGAGGCTTAAAGAAGCTGAACAACTTACCAAGGCCTTGTATCAGACCAGAAACAAACTGTTCTTTGGCTCAAATTCCATGTCTTTCCTTCAGAAGCATATGGCCAGGGCCTAGATGGTGGGCATACTTTTCTCTACCGGCAATGAAATGCAAATAGGACAAATGCCATGAATCCTGAGAGCTGGTTGGTTTGGGAATTAGAGCTGCTGATCTGCACAATTCTCCTATAGAACACTGTATGGTTAATGTACAGCTCCAGCCAGCCCACTCTGACAGCACACCCACTGCTCCCTGGATATCCACCTCCCCAGGGCATACCTTTATTACCATGGCCAGTGGCCAGGCCAACTCAATCAGTACTTGATCCATGAATAAGTAAAAAGGCAAAACTCACAGTCCTCTCCTAAAAGGGCTACCCCTAAGACAGAAAGAAGGTCAAGGGCAAGAATAAACATTGTTGAGAAGTGCACTGGATAATCACATAGAATGAGTAGCAAGTAAAGGAGAGTGGGATATGATTGATATTAGTATATCTAATGACAAAGTACAGGATAACTGGACTTCCAAGAAGTGAAAGCAAACACTCATAAGAAAACATGGATAAATTAACTGCCAGGCTCAGATAAGGGATCCCACAGTGTGGTCAAATTCTGATGGGAGTCACAGGATGGCTACAATATACACATCAGACTGCTTGATGTCAAATAACCATCATCATTATCTTGGGTAAGAACAGGAATTAAATTAAGTCAATATACAAAAATGATGTGTGTGTATATAACTATATATGACATTGGGCAATATAACTATTAAAATACAAGATCCTCTCTGAACTCTGAAAACCTTATATAAATGAACACACTCATATCTACACTCATGGATGGGAAAATATAATATTATATAGACGTGAATTCTTCCCAAATTGATGTGTACATTTAATGACATTCTTACTCAAGATCACAACAGAATTTTCATGAATAAGCTGTTGCAAAATTTAGATGGAAGAACAAAGAAGGAAAAATAATCAACATACTTCTGAGAAAGAAGAGTGAAGATGAAAGGTTTACTTTACCAAATATCAAGAATTATAATGAAGCTATGGTAATTAAGAAATCATAGCAGTAGTGCAGAAATAAATGAATTAACCAACAGAATATAATACAAAACCCATGAACAGATATTATAGGTACATGGAAATCTTCTAGATGACAGAAGTAGCAGTCACTGGACACATGAGGACTATTCAATAAATGAAATCAGAAAATATGATTATCTACTTGGGAAAAAAGTTAATTTAAAAAACTAGCTCACTCCAAACATAAAAATAAACCATAGTTGGATTAAGAATTTAAATGACAGCAATTTCAGGATTTTTATATAAGTAATTAACTTTCAGGGAGAAAAGGATTTCTTAAAAAAACAAAAAAAACCATATAAAATAAATGGCTGATATTAGACTACATCCAAATTAAGAACTTCTATTTATCAGTGAAAATTTTTAAAAAAGTAAAAAAAAACACAAATAGGAAAATAATATTTATAATAGTTATAACTGACTTTGGACTAATACCAATAATATATAAAGAACTTCAATAAATTCATAAAAAAGCATATCCAACCCAATAGAAAAATGAGCCAAGGCATAAAAGTCCGTCCAAAGAAAAGGAAATACCCATGAACAACAAAGCTATAAGACCTGTTCTCCTTGGTGACCAAAAAATGCAAATGAAGGCCACAATAAAATACCAATTTACACACATTCTGTGAAAACAGATCAAGAAGCCTCTTGAGCCCATAGATCAAAAGCATCTCCCATTCTTTGCTACTAAGAAGATAAATTGATGCAATCAATTTAGAAAACAGTTTTGTTGTTTAACATGAACATTCATGTCCCCAACAATCAAACAATGTTACTGAAAGAGAAACCCTTGCACATGTATAGCAGGAAGCACACACAAGAATGTTCACTGTAGCACAGTTCATAATAGCAAAATCTTGGCACTGTGCCTAATGCCTATCAATAAGAGAATAGATTTAAAAGGAGATACCATTCTCAGCAGCATGTCATCATAATATTATATAATACTCAAAATGCTATAGTATGAACTCTGGCCACACACAGTAATGATGAGAGTGTGTCACAAATCAGAGATTATGATTAATCCAACTCCAAGGCACAAAATATAAGTGAAAAAAGTGAGGATTTTTTTTTTTTTTGAAGGGACACCTATATATCCCTGCTCAGAAAAATGCTGTGATCTCATTCTGGCAGGGGATTAAATGTTCATTGGAGAATAATTTTTTTAACAGCAAGTCATTCCTGAAATTCCTCAAACCAATACATAAATGAAATTTCTATACCAGCATCCCAGAGTGAGATGAATTGGGATTTAAATGGCAGAGGATGGGGGCTTAGCTGCAACCATTTTTATTTATGCATGCATTCAGGCAGAACTAAGAGAATTCTACAGCCCTGATGATAAAAGTTAACAGGAACATCAAGCTATGGAACTTGGGAAGGAAATGGCTTCTAATCAGTCTGTCTGCTGGAACCAATTGCCTGAGATAAAGCCGGGCCACGCTATTGAGTATGGATAATCGGGAGTTTATTGGACAAATGAAACAGCAGTGATAAAAGAGGCGAAAGCTGTTACCAAAAAAGGAACGTAAGTATAGCTGGAACAACAGAAGAGACTGCTATTAGAGTTCAGTTTTCCAAACTCTGCTTATGTTCTTCCCCTGCAAAGGCTCTCTGATCCTCTAACAGAACTTTGGAGAAACAGGGACACGGACTCATTACAGTAGTCTCCCCACTCAGGGGAAATATAACAAGACTCCCAGTAGATGTCTAAAATTGCAGATAGTACCAAACCCTACACATACTATTTTTCCTATACATTTGTATCTATGATAAGTTTAATTTATAAACGATGCACAGTTAGAGGTTAACAACAATAGCTAAAAATAAAATAATTACAACAAAACGCTATAACAAAATTGACAGCAACACTACTTTTGTTATTTGGGATCATTATTAAGTGAAATAAGGGTTAGTTAAGCACAAGCACTGTGATACCTCCACAGCTGATCTGTAACTGAGATGGCTACTAAGTACTAACAGGTGGGTAGTATACAGAACATGTACACCTTGAACAAAGGGATGATTCACACCCCAATCCAGACAGCAGGGAATAACACAATTTCACCATGCCTACTCAGAATGGTGTGCAATTTAAAACTTCAGAATTTTTATTTCTGGAATTTTCCATTTAGTATTTTCAGACTATGGTTGGACACAGACACCTGAAACCATGGAATGCAGAACAGTGGATAAGAAAGGAATACTGGGGCATGGGTTGTGGCTCAGTGGTAGAGTGCTTGCCTAGTATGTGTGAGGCACTGGGTTTGAGTCTCAGCACCACATTAAAAAAAAAAAAAAGATCCATCAACAACTAAATTAAAACAATTTTTAAAAAGGAAGGACTACTGTATCTGGAATTTTTCTAACTCAACCTAACCTGAGATTTGTCAACTGCCCAAGTTCTCTGCATCAGCCACCAAAATGGAGACAAAGGAAGATTGGCCCAAAATTTGGGTCATAAACATTAGCAGAGAAATAGGTAGGAAAGGTGCTAGCCTGAAAAGTTAAGTCTTAATGGTCTTCAAAGGGGACAGAAAAATGCTACCCCACAACCTCCTTGACTCCAGACAGTGGTTTAAAATCAATAATTGCATAGTCCAGGTTTGAATATCAGGCACAGAATAGTCTCCAGAACAAAGATCCAGGCAACTCTCAAACACCCACATAAAGACAAACTTAGTTTACCTCTTAGCTAAAATTTTTTCCTCTGAGAAGCCATCTATGACTGCCCCTGGAATTCTTGAAAGGCCTCTTAGCCAACTGACAACAATATTCGTTCCTATGCCTATTTTGGTACTTAGAAACTGAGCCATCATTAGGATAAATATCATGACACTATTCATTCAGTAGACATTGAATAAGACTACATTCTCGACAGTATGCTGTGCACTGGAGATATAGCAGCAAATACACACAAACATGGTGCCTGATTTCTTATAACACTGTATGTTTGATTATAAATCAAAGGAAGGGCTACAAAGAGCTTACAGGATGCCAAGGGGCCTCACCATCGTGGCAGGAGTGGGAGCTGGGATCAGGAAGTGAATTTTATATTGATTTCTGAAAAATGAAAAATAAATAATAAAAATAACAAGTTAAAGATGCATGTGTGCATGAGTGTGTGAGAGTGTGTGAGTGTGTGTGAGTGTGTGTGTAGGAGTTAATAAAAAAGAGAAAATATGTGTGAAGTTATATAGTGCATGGACCATGAAGCCCATGTTTAATAATCTTGTCTTTATCCTAGATTCAATGCAAACCTTAAAAGGAATTTGGGGTAGGAAGCTGTAAATGTAGATGGTACATTTCACAGTTTGCATTTAGGAAAAAAAAAAATCATTCGGGACTAATATGACCCAAAGCCCCAGCTCATTCTCGCTCTTGTGCATTCTCTCTCTCTCTCTCTCTCTCTCTCTCTCTCTCTCTCTCTCTCTCTCACACACACACACACACACACACACACACACACACTCACTTTCTTTGCCATTTTTATACCTATCTAGAACATTATTCTAGCATCTCTTAAAGGGCCAATTAGAAATTTAATCCTGAAAGAAGAAGGGAGCTCAAACCAAAACTACAGCAGGGCTTAGCTAATTTACACCAGAAGTGATTTGTAGGAATGGATCCTGAGAGGATTATATCAAGAAGGGAAGAACATAACTTCAAATTAGACTAAATTCATCCATACAGAGGCACTTGTCAGAATTCTGAATTCAACGTTTGTCCTCGCTCTAGTGGCCAGGAGAGTGATTCTAATTGTTTGCTCAGCTATTTAACAGAAATTTAAACTCAACAGAGATCGAAATTAAATGAAGTTGAGATGCTGGAACTTCTTCAACACAATGTAGAAGAAGCACTTCAAGGACCAAAGGAATACCAGCATACATTTGTTGTGTGCTACCTCATGCCACTCACCTTTAACCACATCCCCAAAACCACTCTCTTCATCAAGGGTTGACAAACATAAAGGTGAAGGGAGTGCTAACATTTGGTGGAAACATAGGCTGGTCAACTGTAATAGAGACCGACCCCCTGGCTTCCACAGAGAAGGTGGAGGCACAGTGGCAGCACCCTTATGTCAGTGGTAGCATGGCCCTGGTGCCTGGAAGGATGATCAGAATTTTCACAGGATGCTCTAACCCACAGGAAGAGCTTTCAGAGGCTAACTGACCCTGAGACAACCCTCCCCCGCCCCCCCAAAAAAAAACAAAACTAGACAGATGACCCACAAGATCTCACTTAATTTGTATAATTAGATGGGGGAAAGGCCCTATCAAAACCATAAACATGGAGGCATAAATGACTCTGAACCCTTTAAAGAAAATGAAGACCTCAACTTTTTATAGTACATTACAATTAAGCATGAATATTCTCTTTGGCCTCCTGAAAGGGACATGAAACTACTTGCTAATTGTCCCCACCACCATCACTCCAAATTCAGATGTTAAAATGAAAACCCCAAAGTTGATCATATTAAGAGCTGGTGTCCAAAGCTTGAGTGTCCCTCAAAGGCCCGTGTGTTAAAGGCTTGATCCTCAGGGTTGGTGCTACAGGGAGGTAGTGGAGCCTTGGAGGGATGGGGCCTATTGGAGGTATACCCTCAAAGGGGACTAGTGCTCTTACAGAAAAAGCCTTGAAGACTTCTTTGCTCTTTCTGCCATGTGAGGATTCAGTGAGAAGATGCCTTCTATGAACCAGAAAGTGGGCTTTCCCAGACACCAACTCTACTAGCACTTTGATCTTAGAGTTCACAATATCTGGAATATGAGAAATAAATGTGTGCTGTTGAAAAGCTACCCTAGCTGGGTATGTTGACACACCTGCAATCCCAGCTACTTGGGAGACTGAGACAGGAGAACTACAAGTTCAAGGCCAAGCTTGGCAACCTAGTAAGATTCTGCCTCAAAAACAAATGGTGCTGGGGATGTAGCTTAATGGAAGAACGCTCCTGGGTTCAATCCCCAGTACATCAAAATAAACCAATAAAAGCTACCATATTTGTGGCAATTTGTTGGAGTGGACCAAATGATCTAAGATGTTATTTGCCAGAGTAACTTTACACTGGAAGAGAGGAAATAGCATGACCTTTGGATAATATCAAAGGCTGAATTTTGGCTGATCCTAATTCCTAGACACCTGGGCTTACCCCTGGGTCAGGATAGAGGCTAATAGAGGTCAAATGAAAAATAGAATTTGACCCAATTCAGTCTTACAATAAGTCCAGTGGGATCTCAGACCTATTCTATAGTTGTTTCCCCACTTCCAGAGGGTATTTTAGAATAGATGTCTTCAGGAATAAGATGAACTTCCCAATTGACTCCCTGAAAATCAAGTAAGGGCCAATAAAGTAGAAAGGGCAAAACAAAACCCATTTCCCTCTTACTACCAAAATAACAAAACCAAACCACTACTATATCTCTAGGGAAATCAGAGAAATTAACCCCATCATTAAATCTTTGAAAGGTGCAAATCAGAGGATTCCAATCACATCCCTATGTAACTTTCTAGGTTGGCAAATGAGAAAGGTAATGAATCATAGAGAGTGGCAGCAGATTATCATAAATTTAATCAAGTGGTGACTTCAATTGTAACTACTGTTCCTGATATGGTCCTTTTATTGAATCAAATCAATACAGACCCTAGCGACTGGTACACAGTTATTGACCTGTCAGTATTTTTTTCCCTCTATTCCAACAACAATAAAAAAAAATACTAGAAGCTGTTTGCTTTCTTCAGGTAGCTATAGCAATAAACCTTCATTACTCTGCCTGAGCACCATATCAACTTTCCAAATCTGAGCCACATAGTCCATAAGAATTTGGCTGCCTAGCAATCAACTAGAATGTCATGCTAGTTCGATACATTGATGGCATCATGCTGACAAGACAGGTAGAGCATCAATTAGCAGAGTGCCTTGGTGAGACACAAGTAAATATGGTAGAAAACAACCTCTCTGAAATATTATGAACTTGCCAAATTGGTTAACATTTTGGAGTCAGTACTCGGTGTTTTCCAGAATATGCTGTGCAGAAAGAGCATGATGCTACTCCCTGCACCCTGTATCGTTAACAAAAAGGCATGACACTAGGGAAGCCTTTCCAATTTGGAGGCAAAAGACATCATATCTGGGTGTGCTACTCCAATCTGCTCACTGGATGAGTTGAAATCTTGAAAGCCTTGAGTAGGGTCAGGAGAGTTAGTTCTCTGCCTTTTCCACCCTGCAGGACAATAATCCTGACATTCAGCTCCAATAACTCAGGACTCAAAATGGCTACACTGAGTCTGGATGCTGCATGAATCTCACACAACAACAAAAAACATGTTGGAGCTTTCTAGATTTGAGAGCCAAATTATACCCTTTTTGGCAAGTAACTATTCTCATTTTTCAAGGCAGTTCCTGATTCTCTTAGAGGTTTAGGAGAAAGAGTACCAACAATGGAAACCATATCAATACCTAGGCTGAGCTGCCCAATACAGACTGGATGTTTTCTTATTCACTCAGTCAAAAAGTTGGGGGTGTGCATCAGCATTCTAATATCAAGTTGAAGTGACCTGGAGATGGTCATGCTTGGTCAGGTCCTAAGGCCACAAGAAAGTCACCAGAAAGCTTCTCACCACCTGTATGCTCTGGCCATGTAGGAACCTCTCAACTCACATCAACCCTTAAAGCACTGCCTTTGGCTGGAATGGAAGGAACAGATGCAAGAAAATAATAACGATCATTTGGCAAAGTACAGTCATCCCTCAATATACATGGGGATTGGCTCCAGGACTCCTTGTGGAACTACCCACATCTCTTAATCTCATGAAAGTGACACAAAAAGGCATGAAGTCTAAGAGCATTTTGACAGTATGGTGGTGCAATTAAAGTCCAGCCTCTGTGGCAGCTGGGGTGGAATAGCAGTGGGAGCCTGATGTGGCCCTGTTGCCTAACCAAACCGTGCCTAAGTGGAATTTATGTTTGCAACCCAGACATTCTTAGTTACTTCTCATTGCCTTCATCTGATTCTCCAGACTTCCCTTGGATTCTATGAGCAGCTTAGTATCCTAAAAATTCATTATTTTCACTCGTGGACCTGATTTCCATTATTTGCCATCAAAATCCTGAAGTTACCAGAGGAGAGGGAAAGGGAAATAGGTCCTCAATAAATATTCAAGGCAGGATCAGGGGATGGAGTAGTTTTCAGATGATGTGAAGGACCATGGTATGCTACAGAAGGAGGAAGCTGAGGGTGGAACAGAGGGTCACTAGAAATAAGGAGATCAGGAAATGAGAGATCATAGAGTTGAAGGGTCACCACATGGACAGTGAGTTTACCCAGCATTATGTCTGTACTCAGGCTGGCAATGAGGACAGTTCTCCAGGGGCCAGAGTCTGAATTGCAGGAAGTAAACAGGAGGCTGAGTTGAAAAGTCAGACTGGTCTCAAATAGCAGTGCATGTTACAAGAGTGTCAGAGATCTTTGTTTCTGAATCCCCGGAGCCTAGAATAGCAAATGTTTGCTGAGGAATCAAATGAAGCAAGTGTTCTTCATGTTTAACCATGTAAGAGTTTCAAATGAGCTTATTTCTATGACTCCTCTCTAAAGTGGATATGGGGTTTTTTTTCTGTCTTTTCCACTGTCATTCCTGAGTGACTGGCACAAAATAGGTCCTCAATAAATATTCATGGAACATAAAACGTATGAATAAGTTTAAGTCTTTTTTCACCATTTCACATCCTTCCTGCTTCCGTGGCATTTTATTTTTGATGGCTCTGAATGGCTAGCTATCTACCTTAGTTCTTCTCTCTCTCTCTCTCTCTCAGATATTAGGCTCCCATTTCTGATCCCACCTCCCTGTCTTATGTGTACTATTCTATCTCTCCACAGAATGATGAGCACTTGATGACTATAACCATGTGGCCCAGAAAGCAGGAACTTTACAGTCAGAAACAATCTCATACTCAATGCCCACAGGATTAGGGTGTAGGAGGTCTTGAGTCTAGATCATTAATTCATTCATTCAATAACCCTTTACCAAGTGCTACTTTTTGCCAGTAAATCAGCTAACTCCTGAGATACAAAAAGATCTGAAAGCCCAGAAAGAAATTATGCACATGCAAATGCAGAGATTAAAGGGTACTGAAAAGAACAACAGGACCAGGCTTGCCAGCAGGTATTCCTGGTTTCAAATTTTACCCCAACATTTACTTGCAGTGGTAAGACATTTGTTTGAAAAAAAAAAAACCCTCAAAACTCTGAGACTCAGTTCCCTTGCTTGCCTATAGGAATCACAGCCAAAAATAAAATTCCTGGATAAGTATCAAAAGGCATCTATCAAAAAATAAATAATTGCTTTTTAAAAAAAAAAAATTTAAATCTATCACCTTATTCTCTTTCTCTCTTCTCAGCATCTGCAATGGAGCCTGATACATGGCTGAACACACAGAAACTTCTCAAAATTGGAACCGTTGGAGGAGGCAGGACCACAGGGTCCTATGGTAGACTGCGGTAAACACAGACCCCCACTCCAAAGCGCCGACTTCATTGTGGACTTACTGCCATCAACCTGCCAAGGCAGCACTAGACACTAGGCTGGCCAGTGCCCCAAGCTTATCTGTCAAAGTGGCAGCTATCCAGCCACCTTCCCTGGAGCCCTTGAGCAGGAACTTCCCATTTGGCTGTATTGGCTCAGGACCAAGGATAGGCATGGATGGGAGAAAACCAATCCAGAGCATCACACTGTCTGACAACTCCAATGTCCTCCACCCTCGAGTCATGCATATAAATTTGTATAAAGTAGCCATCCCTGACAATGCAAGTGATCTTTTACTTCTAAGCATGTTGTAATGATAAATACAGCTGTAGGGATGCCAAGAAACAAAGAGGTGGTGGGGACACACCTCCTACCTGGAATTTGCAAGGTTACTGAGCAAAGAGAAGTGTGAAGGAAAGATGGCATTATAATATAGATGCTGATCAGTTTTTAAAATTTGTTATGGAACTAGTGTAAGTATGAGGAGGTTGGCATGTCCCTATTGCCTAGGCCTGAGGAAGGTCCCCTCATCTCTCAACCCAATAGTGCAAGCCAAGACTGGGCACCACAGAGCCATCCATCTACCTCCCCTTAGACCTCCTGTATCACCTCCCTGCTGCTCCTCGCAGACTCTCCCAGCTGCCTCACCCCCATCCCTATCCCAATCCCCCCACCTCCCATCGAAAGGCAGCTTGCTTGCCCACAGTCCCAGGAAAAATAACCATCTGGACCAATGGTCATATGCAAGCACAGCAGTCTACTCACCCCTGCCTCCATTATGGGTGATTGGCTCTGGGCCACACCAGGAGGACACAGACTTCTCATGACCTCCCATATGCTACAAGCCATAGCCTAACCCTGGCATCAGAGACTTTTCCCTGAAAAACACCAAGAGTGTGATAGCTTGGTCAAAATTCTGTGAGCACCTGTGGCAGGTGTGCACAAAGCTGCAGGCTCATTCTCTGGCCTCTCACAACCCTGTGAGGAGAGCTAAGACAGGCTTATGTGAAGCATCAGCAAATGCTACAAGACAGACGGCATCCCATGCCAAAACGTCTGGGGGAACACTATCCCGTTACATATGCAGCGTTCTCACACAGCATGACAACCCGTCTCTCACTCCAACAGTCCTGGGTTCTTTATTACAGCTTCCAGGCCAAGAGCAAACAGCTGGCTTCAGTACACCCACGTGACTGCAGATGCCCACGCCTTGTGCTGGCCTGAGCCTCAGCCTTCCAGAACTGCTGGGGCTATTTCTTCCAAACCTATGAGCCCCTCCGGGGCTCATAAGCCCTAGTCAGACAGTCCAAATGTTAGGGCCACACACACAATCCTCCAAGACTTGCTGTGTTTGATGGTATCCACCAGGCACAGACCCAGAATCCAGACATCATCCACTCCACATTGTCCTTTCCTTCTTCATGATGAACTCACATATTTTCCTGTACTAGTTTTAACTCTAAGAGAGCATACACATCCAGTCCATAATGGACCCCCTGCAAAAGACATGTGGGTGAGGACTTCAAAAAGCCTAAATCAGAATGAACCCTCAGTAGACCTCACAGTGGATGCCAAACAGTAAGGACAATCAAGGACACAGTGGCCCTTATTAGACAAGAAGGTGCTTCTGGTGGAGGTACAGACTTCTGTCTGGGGGAACACAGAGGAAGGGAGATGGGCAGCGGGATCTGCTGGATTAGCAGTTGGCTGCTGCTTCATAACTCACTCAGGGTCACATCTGGATCAGGTTTGGCCTCTGCACCACAGAGCAGCCTACAGATCCCTGCATGCCCCCAACCCCAGTGCTGACAATTGTAAGCCCTGCCCCACAGCTGCCCCTTCACCCCAACTTCCTCTGCATAGACACAGGCCCCTGAAGCATGAAGGTATCTCCCTAACAGTCTCCCAGTGCCTTAGCCACATCCTTTCACAAGGTAGTCAGCGTTTTGTGGGGGTATTAGGATTAAGGAAAGGCAAAAAAATTGGGCTCCTGGAGGTCTGGGGATATTCAAAACGGTACTTCTCCCTTTCCTGCCCATGATCCTAGCCCCATTCCAACAACACCACACCCTAACCAGAGGGGTAAGCAGTTGGAATCCATCCTCTCAGTTTATAAATAAGAACAATTCACATGTATAGGACATCCCTCTTACTTGACCCTTTTCAGATTGTCCTCTTAATTCTCTCAGAGACTCTCTGGGTAGACCTTAGCACCCTTTATCTTTCACAAATAAAGCAGGAGGTCTATAAAAGTATATGGCTTGCTTCAAGCCATCCAGCTAGTGTGGTAGCTAATAAGTAGTAACACCATATAGAAAAAGAGGTCTGTTTGACTCCAAGCCAGGTCTTTAGGGTCCAAAAGAAAGCAAATGCACATCTGGTGACCAGGGCCACGTAGCATCCTGGGTAAGCAGCCAGGGTATGGGGCAGCGTGAGCAAAACACCCTGGTTCTCAAGGCCAACTTCCTGGCAGCCCGGGTACACTGCCAGCTTCATCCTAGAAACTGCAGAGGGGACAAATGGCAATCCCAAACACACCGAAGGCTTGGAAATGCCCAACCTGAAATAAATTAGCTCTCCTCTAACTGTCCTACCATGGGGGGGAAACATGACAGACATCATACATCACCTAAAGCCAAATTCAATTTGTACCCATTCATAACATAAACATGTCTCAGGTGTAACATCAATGGAGCTCATTTAGCATTCTGCACGCTCCCCTCAGAGGGCTGGCAATGCACGGGCTTCAGTGAGACGAGACACACCAGCACAGACCCACTTAAGAGAAAACTTGTTCCCGTGTGGAAGAGAAATTGGTTCACTTTAGATGGTGGAGGAGAGAGCCCTCCCACATTTGTGAAGTGCCAGACAGGCACAAGGATGGAGCCTGGCACAGGAGAGAAACCAAAGTGGAATTGGCTGCCCAGATATCCTGTGATTAACAGGACAGCTCCCAGACACTGACAGAACCAACATCAGGCATCTGAGCCAGATGAACACAACCAGAGGCCCACCCACACAATGACCATGTGCCCTCACCCCATGCTTGGGGCATGGTCCCTGCACAGCCTCTGGGACCCGGGAAAATCAGGCTGAAAGGATTTCCAACCTTCACCACCTATTTCTTGATGACCTTATTGAACGTCCTTAACTTTGGTTTCCTGCCTATTAGAATGAATTCAAGTCTATAAAGGCAACTGTGGGTCAGAGGAAGTAACAGATGGGGAAAAGGACTAGAAAGTGCTTTGTGATTCATCATCATTAGCTCCATCCCTGTCATTTGCAAAATTCTAAAGCATCATGTCATGTCAGCCTGCACCAGGTACCCTCAGTGTGCAAAGCCTGCAAGTACTTCAAGAGCCCACTGAATGAGGCCTTCCTGAGCAGAAGGAAGAAGCCCCTATGGGAGAAGCATCCTCCTTGTGTGTTTGGAGACAGTGACAGTTAACTCTAGGGCCTTTGGCCGAATGCACTGACTCTAGTGGTTTAATGATATACAAATAGAAAAGTGCAAATATCCTAAGATTACTGAACTTTCATAAGTGAACACGCAGAGATAAGGAAATAGAATTTTAGGGACCTCCCAGAACTTTGGGAATCTCTTTGCAAGGTGTTCCTGTCCTTTCTGAATCTCAAACAAGGTTAATTCAACCTGGACCAGACTTCCTGGGAGGAGAATAAAAGTGCTGAAAGCCATTTTACAACGCAAAGACTGCATCCGTGATCAAAGCCGGGGAGGAATCCACTTGTAATCATGGAGTTTGATTGGAAACCTTGATCTCTCAAACAGAAGTCAACCAAATTAAGATGGGGCATTATCTCCCTTTCTGGGCTTCTGTGTGTTTCCTGGGGACAATCTCAGGAGCAAGTGATGAGGTGACTCTGTCCTGCAGCTCAGCTTTGGGCTGTAATGAGCAGCATCAAGGACGTTCTGTTCTGCCTTAAGCAGCAAATCCCTCCCCTGATTAGGAAGGATTAATTGAATAAAATTCTTTCCCCAAAAAAGATATTGGTGAGATATCTGTTTTGGGGGGGAAAGGGTTGCTTACTTGTTTTTCTTAATTCTTTTCTTTTTTGTTTGGTTGGTTTTTTGAACAGACTTTGTTTTTTAAAATAGTTTTAAGTGCATGGCAAAACTGATTTTTAAAAAAGTACATGGATTTTCCATATTTCTAACCCCACCCACATGCACAGCCTCTCCCATTACTACCATCCTGCAAAACAGGGGTGCATATATTACAACTGTTGAGCCTATGTGGAAACACTGCTCTCACCTGAAGTATATAAGCGTGATGTATGGCTTAAAACTGGAAATCTTTTCCATGGGATGTATTCTCTATGTGAAGTTCAGAGTCATTAGTGTCTCAGGCCAGAAGTTGAGACAGGCATCCCCAGAAGATTTGGAAGGCTTCACCCTCAAGTGATTACAAAGATAGACAAGAGAGGTAAAGCCAAAGATAGCCCCAAACCTGGTTGTCCAGAGCATCCCTACCCAATAGAAACACAATGCAAGCTGCATATTAAATTTAAAACTTTCTAGCAGCTACCATAAAAAGGTTAAAAAAAAGTTAATTTTAATGTCAAACTTGACTTGACCTGATATATCCAAAATATGGTCATTTCAACATGTAATCAATAAAAATTATTAAGATATTTTACATTCATACTGTCTTCTGAACTCGTGTGTATTATACATTTACAACAAATATCAATCTAAATGCTAAATTTTCACCAGAAATACTTGATCTAATTTCAGATTTCACAAATTTATCTTTAGAAAAGTAGACCCACATAATCAAGTGGTTCCAAACACAGTTAAATTTTTCCTAATACTTGAATCAAGTGTCAGTTTTGAAACTTAAATTAATCTAAATTAATTTAAATTAAATGTTCAAAATTTAGATCATCCATAACACTATCCACATTTCAAGCCATCAACAGTCACCTGCAACTAGGGGTTCCTCTGTTGTACAGTGCAGGGCTATAGGCAAAGTCAGGGAGGCCCATAGGTCAGCCAAATAAGGCTTCCCTCCAGGACCATCACTAATGCTGTAACCCCAAAGTTAATTAAAGGGTGGAAAAATGAACACAGCTCTGAAATTCTATTTTCCCCAAAGGGCTGGTTCAAGAACACTAGTCTACTGAGCAATGGGTGGTATCCAAAACTTTTTTTTTTAAGACCTGCAACATTACCAAGTGACCAGTGCCCCATCTGAGATCCCACAGTGGGGAGGCCCACAAAGATATTTTAATCATACTTCTTGGGCAGACTGACACCAGCTCCCCTGGCCTCCCAGTCCAGCCCTGGATACTCAGCAGCCCCACTTCCCAGTCTGTCCTCAGGGTCTCCCTGAGGAGCTGAGGGATATAGCAGACAGTCCCAGCTCCCTTCCCCAAAGGTGAAATGTGTGCCCTAAGAAAGGCTGAGAAAATTAATCAAAGCAGGTTCAGTCACCACTGCAATCTACACCAGCCACTAGCATGTATTGTAGACCAAACTGTGTCTACACCCACGTCGGCACTCAATGCACATTATCTCAAGGAACTCACACAATTCCATGAGCTGAGTGCTATTTTGATCTCATTTGCCATCCCATCTACATGGACTCTATCCACGAGTCCTGTTTTCCCCTCAAGATTCATATTCTCTCTCTCTCTCTCTCCCCCCTCCCAAACTGTTCCATGCCCACTACTTCTCTAGGTCTCCCGTCCAGAGCTCTCTCGGACACCATTTCTACATACCATCTGTTTACTAAGAATGCCTACATGTGCATTCCTCAGAAACACCACTTGCTCCAAATGCCCAAGGCCACACTTACCATCCCCTCTTGGTTCATTCTTACACTCCCTGATTCATATATGATTTGCCCAGCCACATAGGCAAGGACCAAGATCTCATCCCAGACTCTGCTTTGATCACATCTGCCTCCTGCCTCTGAGTTCAATTACATCTACCCCCTTAACATGACTCAAGTGAGTTCCCCTTCCCATTTCTGTGCTACATACTGTAAGTGCCTCACCATCTTCACCGAGGCTATACCAAAAAAAAAAAAATACAAAAAGTTACAAGTGTACAAAAGATAGTAATAATCACAACCATGTCTGTGTGCTTATCACATAGCAAATTCTCATTAACCGTGTTGAGTTAATTTCTCTTCTTCTTCCTTTCATTCCATCCTTATACCTCCTCTGAACCAATGGCATATTCATCCATTTTGCATTTCTATAACAAAATACCAAGGCTGGGTACTTTATAATGAGGAGGTTTATTTAGCTCATAGCTCTGGAGGTTCAAGAACATGGTACTGGCTTCAGCTCAGCTCGGTAAGGACATCACAGTGGACAGCATCACAATAGTAAGAGTATGTGTGACAGGGAGAGACCACAAAGCTAGATAGAAAGCCGGAGCAAGGGGAGGGCCCAGTCCTGCAACATCCCCTTAGGTCCTATGTCTTATAGATCTCACAGCTTCTCAGAATCACTACACTGAAGTCCATGCTCCCAGTACAGGAACCTCTGGGTGACACCATATCCAAACCATTAGCCCAAATCCATTTATAGCTGTAGGTGGTGAAGATGGAAGAAGCTTGGTCAGATTTCCCTAGTCAAATGCCCCCACCTCTGAGAAGATGATGAGGAAGAGGTGGATCTTCACACTTAGATAGCCCTTAAGTCACAGACAGGTGAAGCAATGGCAGGAATGGGCAGTCCAGGATGAGACCACCCAGATCCCACAGGGAGCACCGAGCTGTCTAGACCTAGTTAGCATCCTGCGGAATAACTTGCCTGCTTCCACTTTGCCATGTCTCTTCCACTAACCCCCAGCCATGTGGTGCAAACGACCCATTTAAACATCTCAGAAGTGAAGATGAGAAGCAGGATAATAAGGTAGCCATCCCCCAGGCCCCCAGGCAGTGACCACGGTGTGCCACATAGAGTGCGCGGGCCTTTCTGTCGCTCTCATCTGTCACACATCAAGTGAGAAAAGATCTATTTTTTCCCCAGGCAGCATGCCTACAACTTCAATCAGCCCAAAATACGCTTGGCTAAATGTGATTGTGAGATGCTCTAAGTGGTACCCAGAGTTTCATAAGAAGCCATCACGAGAACATGGTGGGGCTAGGGCTTCACCAGGTAAGCAGATCTGAGCCAGACTTCTCCCCAAAATGGGTGTCCCTGGTTTTGAGCCCCATTCTCAGTCTGGCTGCAGACCAGACTCCCTCCTGGTCAAACTCCATCCTGCAGCAACCCAGTGGTCTCACAGTTAATCTACTGAGCAGGGGGCCTCTCCTCCCTGTCCCTAGTGATTTCCTGCTCCATTACTCACTGGTGTTCCAGGCCTGCAGGAGGCTTCCTGCTCCCCAGAACAGGGAAACAAAGGATAGAGATTACTACCCCATCTCCCAAGACAGAAATGAAGAAAACCTCCAAAGAATAGGCAAGGCAAGGCTGGGCGTCCTAAGACATCATCAGCGTCTTAGAAGTCTATACACTAGGCTTCTTTCAGGAACAGAAGCCTGAGAAGTTCACAATATCAGTCGCAAAGAGCAAAAACCTGAAACAGCACCAGGGTTTGGAACTGCCTTAAACAGAAACCACGTGATGAGGGCCTTCCCCACGTGTCTAGCACTGTTTGGGGAAAGGCTGCTCTGGTAGAGGAGTCATTCATGAAGAGCAGGCTCGGCACTTGAACCCTGGCCCTTCCTCTCACCCTGTGAACTGGGAGCACAGCTTGCACTTGGTACCACTGCTTCATTTGTGGGAGGAATAGGTAATAAAATGCACAAGAAGCATTTAGTGCCAGGAACACAGTCAGTAACTGTCTGTCTATTGAGCAGGTCCAGCCCCAAAGAGGACAGGGGTGCATGCCACTGTGTTGCCCTGCCCTTGACATCACCAGCTCGAATGCAGAGTCCATGCAGTCTTCTCATTAGAACTGATTTCCCTCTTAGAACTTTCCTACAATGGTAGTCACAGTTAAGAGGTACATCAATGGAGAATACATCAGGTGCAAATTTCTTTCCAAATGGTATCACTGCTGCCCTGACCACAGTCCTAAGAGAGGGGCCATTGTATCATTTCACAAAGGAGGAAATAAGACTCTTAGAAAGGTCGGGCATTTCTTTTCAAGTATCACACAGCTAGTAAGTGGTGGTGCTGAGTTTTGGACCCAGAGCAGAACCCAATACTTGAAAAGGGAGATGCTGTGTCTGTAAAGGGCAATGGAACAAGCCAGTCAGGGCGAGGATCCAGCCTGATGGGCAGCTAGGCTTCTCACTATGAATTGATAACTCAGTCTCAGGATTTCAGTTAACCTACAATAGTGCTTCTGACCCAATCCTTCTGCAGAACCCTAATAAAATTTAAGTTGGGGACTGCAAATCTGAGAGCCAGTCTCCCCCCGGCAACCTTCCAGACCACAGAGCTTTTCTGCTCTCTGCTGCAGCAACACCTTCACTGATGCCAACCCCAGGCTTGCAAGGGCGTTGCTTACACACCCAACACAACCCATTCAGGCCCAGAGTTTTGATGACAATTAGCTCAAACTAACATATGTGCAATATCTATATTATTGCATAATTTATATACATTTCACACTGTTTGTGGGGGATATAAGCACCACACCACAAAGTATTTGCATATAGATGGTGAGTTGGAGACATATGCTTGCATTTGATGGGTAATATCTGAAATATACACGTACACATATTGCTCTTGCAAGCAGCGAATGCTTGCTTTCTGCCATTCTGCCATGACTTGAAGTGTGCCGATCCGTTAACAGTTTGTTAATTTTTAAAATTTACAATACTGAAATGTCCATTTCTGAACATATAAATGATTTTCAACTGCCTGATGAGCTGTGACTGCCACACAACAGGGGAAAGCAGCTTTACTCAGAGAAGTTAGGAGTCAGACTCATTCTTGTTAAAATCCCTCATATTAATGGTTGTCAAAGAGAAAGCCATTCTCCCAATCCAATTGGCTATCTACCACCAAGTCAATCACCCCAAGGACGAAAACCTGACATTTATTTAACAAACACACACTCAGCTTCTACCCTTTGCCAGAGACCCACATGTAAACTCAAGGGGGAGAAAGCAGCTCAGACTCAGCACAGAGGCCAGCAAAGCAAATGCTCCATAAACAGCAGCGCCTAGGATGGTTGGCAAGAGGTTGGGGTGGGGGAGGGAGCTCCAGCCCCAATGTGGAGACACACACCACAGGAGTTTCAATCCCAGCTCAGTAAACACTGGCTCTGTGACAGGAGAAAATGCATAATACTTTCTCAGTTTCAGAGGCCTGGTCTGTAAAGCAGAACTAATGCCTCCACTCTCTCAGAGATGCTACAAAGATAAGGAACATTGTCTCAAGGATTCCAAACTGTGTCTGATCCATGGCAGGTGCGTGGGAGGCAGGAAAAAGAAGTCCACCCAGAGGTACTTGCCTGCCTGGACAGCACCAGGGTAAGATTCCAGGCACCTCTATCTGATTGTCTTGTAAATGTGGTAAAATACACATGACATAAAATTCACCACTGTTGCCATTTTAAAGCGTACGATTCAGTGGCATTTACTGCACTCACAGTGTTGTGTAGCCACTATCTCTACCAAGTTCTAGGACATTTTTATCATCCTGAAAGGAAACCCTATACCATTATTAAGCACTCTCCCTTCCCCCTCCCACAGCCCCTGGCAACCACTAATCTGCCTTTTGTCTCCATGGATTTGTCAATTCTGGAATCCTACAATATTTGTCTTTTTTTTTGGGGGGGGGGGTCCAATTTATTTTATTCAGCATAACTTTTCCAGTTTCTCTATTCCTTTATATGGTTGAATAATATTCCATTGCATGGATGTACCACATTCTATTTACCCATTGAACAATTGATGGATGTTTGGATTGTTTCCACTCTTCGGTTATTGTGCATAGTGCTTACCTGATTTTAATGGATGGAACAAGTACCATTCCAAATCCAAGGTGGCGTTACCTTAGATTCCAATCATCCTATCATTCACAGAGAATAAGGAGCTGCTCCCTTCATGTCCCTTTGAGACCAGGTTTTCTTGAGATATGGGCAGCATCTGATGGCTTTTCATTCATCCACCCTGCCTGTTTTGCATCAGACTACCTTGGGTTTCCTCAGCTCAGGTTCCCTAATTGATTTATTGACATAAAATCAACCCTCACATTATTATAATAGTCATTACAGAAACTGTTAATCACTGTTAACTATTGTCATCACGACATTCTTGTTGGCTGCATACAGATGAGGAAAGAGAATGAAAATTGGGTGAGTGTCACTGTGTCTGTACCAGGCTCCGTGCTGCCTCCTCTGTGGGTGTCATCTCCCTCGGTCTTCACAAGCAGCCTGGGAGGTGGGAATTAACATCGCCTGATATGGAGATGAGAAAATTCATGCTCAGAGAGGTGACGTGACTCGTCTCCAATCACACTAATGAGAGGCCTCGCTGGCATTCAACTGCCAGGTGTGTTTGACTCTGAAGCTGCCTCCAGAGTTACATCCAACACTTCCTTGATAGAATAATTATTAACAATGAGCCAGCATAGCCTTCCCTGATCATATGCATGTGCTTCTGCCCCATCAAACTAGGTACAGAGCAACTTTGCAAATAAACAAAGCTTCCATCCTTGATTTGGGGATTGGGGGCAATTTTGCCCCTTTCATTCTGGGAAAGCCATGACATTTTATACTCAGTAAGGCTATGGAATCGGGGTCCTGAGCCAACAGACTAGCAGACAGAGTCTTTGGTGTCCCCTGATATACCATCTGACTTCAGGAGAGCCAGTCCACCAAACGGACCCTCATCTTGTTGCCAATAAACTGAGAATCTGTTGGCTTCCTGGAATATTCTAGGAATGATGAGAATTATATTTAGATATTGGGATCTCTAGATATTCATGTGCATATTCATATGGAAGAGCTGGGCTTGAGCCCAGAGAAGAGAAGACGGTTTAATGTTTGGTATTTGCCATAGAAAACAGGTTCAGGACAGCCAGGGCTCCCCTCATCACACCCCCCAGCCAGCACCCAGAGCTATAGGGCATCCACCTTTGTCCCTGAATAGTTGTGTGATAGAAGGCAAAGCACATCTCCAATGACAGGTTTATGACTAAACAAAGGTTGCATAAACAAGAGTGAAATATCTGTACTTAAAAAAAAAAAAAAAGTCCAGGTAGAGTGCTAAACCAGAAAATCCAAAGGTCAAAAATTTCCCATGAATTCTGAGGGATGAGAGACAGAAAGTCTAACTGCTTTAGACTCCCACTTTCGGCCCTTACAGAAACCCTTCTGGGACCAGTCCCTAGACCTCCTCTCACCTCCATTGCATCTCTCAACCATCCTCTCCAGGATCATGGCTTTCCACCAGGTTGATGCTACAGTACATCTCAAAGTTGTATCTGCAGTTCCAGCCTCTCCCCTCTTCTCCAGCATGATAAATCCAACCACCTCTTCCAAGCTTCCAAATGGACATGTCAGGGGTGTCTCAAATTTAACATGTCTAAAACCAAACTCCTCATTTCCATTTCTCCCCAAACCACCCCCACCCCAGCAAATGGATGCACCCTGCTTACTGCTCAGGTCAAAAGCAATGGCAATGTCCTTGACTCATCTTTTTCTCAAGACGACACTCACACTCAGCAGACTCCATCAGTATGCCTCCCGAATGCATGCAGAATCCAACCACCTTTCAGGTTTTCCACCTCCAGCTCCCTCGTCAAAGCCCCTACCACCTCTTGCCTGGAGTGTTTTAATACTATTCTCAAAGGCCTCCTTCCCTCCCCCTTCTCCTGTTATGGTCTGTTTTCCACAGCAGATCTATTCAAAACTCTGAAACAACTTCCATCTTGGAGTAAAATCTAATTTCCTTTATAAAGCCCCACAAGGCCCTAACTCACCTGATACCAGGATGTTTCTTGAACATGCAGATATACTCCCTGCTCAGAATCTTTGCACTCACTCTTCCCTCTGCATGAATGCTCTCCCTTCAATGTCCCAGTAGCTCACTCTCACACCCACTTCAGACTTTTCAAATGCATCTATATCAGAGGAAGCTCCACTAGCTTCTCTTCTATAATGGAGCCCCAACTTCTGTTCCCCTTATGTATCTTTGTTTTTCCTCATGGTATGTATCACCACCGGGCATATGATATACCTATAAGATAATCTGACTCACTTCACCAGAATATAAGGTTTACAATGAAGGGCGATTGGCCTGGCTCACAGATGTATCTGATACAGTACTATATATCAGATATATCTTATATATAGTACTGATATAGAAGGTCCCATTAAATATATGCAGGAGGGAGGGGAAGAAATTTTATAAACATGGAAATTCAAGTCCAGAGATTTAAGCCTGACCAAATTTAAATAACTAGAAAGTAAAGAAGTCAGAATAGAAACAAGCCCTGTCCATCTAGCTCCAAAGTCTTTTTACCCTTTATTTTCAATATGAATTGCCTTTCTGGACCATAATCCTTGTTGAAGCTAAAATCACAGTCCTAAGTCAAGCAAAAGAGAGAGAAATACCATATCCAAGGAAAAAATGTGAAAAATAAATGTTATGGTAACAAATTGCCCATGATCTAATTATGATCATCAAACATTTATTAAGGGCCCAAGAGCACATGATGCCTTGCTCCGCATGCTTCTCAGAGAAAGAGAACCAGAATATCAGACAAGGGGAGGACCAGCAATGTGATTGATGCTTCAGCCTTATGTGCCATCCAAAGGATGAAATCAAGGAAGCCATAGGCTAGGAATGGGGTGTAGATGAGGTAAGTGTAGATGTCTTTTTCAAAATTTCAATCCAACCGGGCACAGTAGAACATGTCTATAATCCCAGCAGCTTGGGAGGCTGAGGCAGGAGGATCTTGAGTTCAAACCAGCCTCAGCAAAAGTAAGGTGCTAAGCAACTCAATGAGACCCTGTCTCTAAATAAAAGTACAAAAAAGGATTGAAGATGTGGCTCAGTGGTTGAGTACCCCCGAGATCAATCCCCAGTACCCCACTAAAAAATTTCCAACCCAGGCCTCCGTGGAAATCACCTGAGGCCAGCATCCTTGCCTTGCAGAAGCATGAACTGTAATATAGCCCTGAGGAGCACCCAGACAGGAAAGTACTACTGCTTCTTTCCTGTGGCCCCAGGCTGATGGGCTACTCCAAGCCCTCTAAGTCAGGGGCTGGGTCTCCAAATAGCATAAGTCCTCAGGCAAGCAAGAATGTTAAATGTTAGTTTCCCTATTGCACCCACAGACCAACAACCCACTGGGGACCTTGCAAGACAGAAACCGTAACTACTCCCTATTTCAGCAACCACCACCAAACTCCCTGCAACTATCTCCAGTGCTAAAGGTGCTGACTGCATTCCCCCCAAGTCAGGGAGGGAACAGAGTGTTCCATCTTAACCCTGTTTGGCCTGATATCTCCCCTATAGAAAATCAGAATTCTGTGTCTACATTTGCATTCATCAAATAAAAGTCTTCAGGGAACAATGTTATTCAAATTTATAACTTCAGAATCATAAATTAGCTTATATTAAGTAAACTTACCCTTCAGAGTAATCAAATAGAAATCCCAAAGCTCCTGCTATGTTGTTAATATTTGATGTTTTTAACTAGGTACTTATAGGTGTGCTAATGAAGCTAATGGCATCGAGGTAACAGATGTCCTTACGAATTGCCCAGGAAAAGGGAGAACTTTAATGCTAAATTGAGAGTCTTAAATTCTATGTGTGTGTGTGTGTGTGTGTGTGTGTGTGTGTGTAATGTGAGATGCATAAATACCATTCAACAAGACCTGTATTTTAGAAAAAAAAAAAATAGCCAAAGAAGAGGCTAACATGGAACAAACGAAAGAAAAGAGA
The DNA here is from genome assembly GCF_021218885.2 of Marmota monax. Taxonomy (NCBI): domain Eukaryota; kingdom Metazoa; phylum Chordata; class Mammalia; order Rodentia; family Sciuridae; genus Marmota; species Marmota monax. Next base: position 5,204,022 of record NW_026692881.1, read on the forward strand.
CCAGAATTTACCCACCAGCTGCTAAAAGCAGCCATTCTCTTGAGCCTTTGCAGCCATCATCATAGAGAATACTCATGGAAATCTTTATCTCCATTACAGAGGGCAGGAGAATGAAGGCTCTGAGAGTACCCATGACTAGTCCACAGTCACTCAATCCATACATGGCGGAGCCAGGATTCAATTCCATATCTGAGTAGTTCCTTTCCATTATGCCATACTGCTTCCCAGGAAATAAAGCTTCAATTCCTAGGAAAGGGCCTCCTGAGTTCTTCTGGTATCTAGAAGGTCCACACACTCAATATGTGATATAATTATAATGGTCTGTTTTTCTTTTGGTCTCCCTCACTGGACTGTGAGTTTCTGAGAACAAGGGACTTGTCTTTTTCACCTTTATATCTATCCCCATATTGTACTGGATATACAGATGGAAAAGTGAGTAAGTGGATGAATTAATGGATGGATAGGTGGATGGATGGATGGATGGACAAATAAATGGATAGATGTATAGGTAAGTAAATGGACAGGTGAATATGTAGATGAATAGATGGACAGATGGACAGAAGTGTGTTGATAGATAAACGGATGGATAGATGGATAGACCAATGTTCAGAGGGTGGTTGGATAGATGGAGCAATGGATGGATAGATGGATGAAAAGGTACATGAAATTACAAAGGGCTTACTGAATTTAAGATCTATAAATTCTAGCCTTCAGGGATTATGGCTATTTGGATAGGAGCTTGCTCATTCATTCATTCATTCATTCATTTTTGGTGCTAGACTGCCCTGAGTCATGGTCTTTCTTCCTGGCCAGTCAAAAGGCCAAGTCTATAACCACCTTCTCACCAGCAGCCTTTATTTTTTTACTCTGTTCTAATAGGTCTGTTACCCCTCCATCATAAATGATGATGAGATTTTACCTAAGAGCTCTGAGAAGGATTTCTCTGGAAAGGGAAGCTCCATGCTAACAGATGCTATTCTTACTCGCAGAGCTTTCTAATCCCTTCCTTACTCATGTTGAATTTTTTTGCCTCAATGATATCCTGCAGGATTGAGTTCCAAAGGTTGATTAATTATACGTTGCCAAAAAAAAAAGGATTCCCACATGACTATTTTAAATTTTCAGCTTTTAATTTCATCAAGTGCCTTTTTGACTACAAAAGCATGGGTGATAGTGAGTGTGTGGTGCAGGATCCAGGCCCAGCCAGGTGCTCATGGGTCCCAGCAGAGGAGGCACTGCCAGCAAGTGCCACCAACAGTATGTCCAGAGTCAAAGCCAGCTGGCAGCACAGAGTAGGTCTATGAAGTATTTCCAGGGTTCCTGCTCAATGCTAAGCTTTTTATGTATTCAATAGACATTTTCCTGAGCACCCACTGGTGCCAGGCCTTGGGCTAGGCCAACAGATATATGCTAGGGAACGAAGCAGCTATGACAGGAGGGAGACAGATAATGAGCATAAAGTAAATAAATTAATATGCTTAGAATATAAGACATACATCTATAAATATTAATAAATAGACATTTATGAGGTGAGATACACACTACAGTGAAAATAGCAGGTGCTTTGAGAGAATAACATAGGGGTGGCAAAATATGGAAAAAATATCAGAACACTGATGTCATCAAATACAGGGTGGGGAGCTTTGAAAAGCTCCTGCAGCCCACTTCAAGAGGACCTGTTTATGTCTACCAAAAGCAGGGATATAGGAACACCTTACTGAACATATTATAATCAGGCTGGGGATAAGGGGGAGGTAACTCGTCTGGAACATGGGAAAGGAAGCAAACAGAGGCAGAGGCTAATGGTACCCCTGCAATGATATTCAGGGGGAAAATGCCCAGGACCCCAGAATTAGCCCAGCAGGCCCTAAGGCAGACAAGTCCTGGGTGACTCAGAAGTGACATTCATTCTGACACAGCACGCAATAAGCTGGGTGGATTCTCCAGATAGCCTGGAAGCACTGTCCCAGGAATTCTGGCCTGGGATTATATACTAGTTTCCTTGACAGTTGCCACAAGTCTGTGCCTGAGAAGGGAATACTAATAAATGTGCTGAAAAAAATTGAGCTTGGAGGCTGTCCATTCAAAGGCCCAACTCTGCATCTTGATGGATCTCCCAAGGAATGGCACCACTAGAAAAGTCAGCCTGTGGTGCTCCAACCAGGTTGTTTTCACCTTGAGATTGTCATCTCCAGTCTCAGGGAAGACTAGCCACAGGTCAAGTCCTGGTCTCAATAAGGATTGAGGGCACTGTTCTCTGGCCAGCAGAGGCCAACAGGAAGTGGTTCTGTCCTGCTTTCCAGTCCATGCTGAGCTGGAAAACCAACAGCCTCTGTCCAGCCCTATGAAAACCTCTTGCTTCAACCCAGGTGAGTGTATCTACCAGCTGACCAGCAGGGAGGCCCTCCATTGCTCACTTGACAGGAGGGGAACACCTTGGGACATGTGGCCTTATAGGGCACAATGTGGATCTATTGGAACTGTGACACACTCATGACACAGGTAACCCAGACACCCAGCCCACGGCTTCCATAGCCTAGAGGAAACGTGCCTCTCCCCCACACTCTGCCACTTCCCATTTAGTGGTTAAAACAATGTAGGCTACATTACAAATCAAAATAAGCAACACTGCATTTTATAATTAGCCACAACTTGACAAATTAATTAGCGCAACAGCACAGTGTGTTCCCTGAAGCATGGCTTACTATATTTTGCTTAGAGAATATATGTCACAAACTACAGATGTATTATTCAAATACTTATGCAATCAGAGTGAATTCTAAAGGTGCCCATTTGATACCACTTTATGAGATGGCACTAGGGACTCAAGGCAGCTAGAAATATCTTCAACCCTGCAGCCAAGTTTTGAGCTACGAAGGTATTTACAAAGATTTACTTCTTTTCCTGAAAGGGGAACAAAGGCTGTCAAGGATCAACATCTGGCCTCTGGAAAGAGTTAATGACAATGAAGTAGTTGTGGTGGTGTGAAATAACAGGGAATCTGGGCCTCTGGAAGCTCAGAGCTTAATGAAGGACATGCGAGGGCAGAGTCCTAACTGCCATATATTAGCTGTGTGGTGCTAGGCAATGTCTCATCCAGAATGGGTGTGGTGATGATGATGATGATGATGATGATGATACCGATACCTATTTTGAGGGTTTCTGGGAGGACTAAGGTATTAATTCATACAAAGTGCTCAGACCAGAGCCAGGTCCACAGGAAGAGGTCTGTAAAAGTCGCTTCCATTATTCCAAGATGCACTTTCCCTAGAAGGCCCCAGGCTCTTTCTTAGGAAGCATTGCAAACAGATGCCCAGAGGCTTTATAGAGACACCCACTCCTCCAGGGACAGAGATGGCCTATTCTTGGGCTTATCCATTTAGAAACTCAGAAACTATTTTTCTGAGGGCTAACCAAACTCACAGAAGTGGATGTACATGCCAAAAGGACATTTGTGAGTTGGCAGTGAGAGCTCTAGCCAATGGCATGCTGGTAACTGTTTAACATCCAGCTCTCAGGTGGAGTGGGGCAGGGAGCCCCGTGTGGTTGATGCATTTGCTGGTTTCCATTGTTACGGGATGAGGCACTCCCCCCGCAAAAAAAAAAAATCCACATGTAGAAAGCCCTGACTCCTAATACCCCAGAATGTGACCACATTTGGAGGTAGGCCTTTTAAAGGGGTAATTAGTTTAAAATGAGGTCATATGTGCAGACTGCAATTCAAGATGACTAGTGACCTTATAAAAAGAAGAGATCAGAATGATTGCTCAAACATGCATGCGCGCACGCGCACACACACACACACACAAAGTCAGACCAAAGACTGTCATCTATAAGCCAGAGACAGTGGCCTCAGAAGAAACCATCCCTACTGACATCTTGATTTTGGACAGTCTCCAGAACTGTGGAAAAAATACATTTCTGTTGTTGAAGCCACCAGTCTGTAGTACTCAGCTACGGCAGCCCAAACACACTAATTCTCCCAGCATGACTAAGTTCAAGGTACCTGTGTGATGTCCCTGAAGGAGACAGAGTTGAGAACAGATGTGCATGATTGTCTCTCACAAAGGAAGACAAGCCAGATCCAGAAAACATCAGCTAAAACGGAGCCTGGGATAGAGATCTTTCATCCACAGGACAGGCTGCATTCTTTTCTTGGAGGCAAATTTTCTGCTACTGAGTCAGAAGCAAGAGGTGACTAATGAGACAAGGAGAATTAGCCAAATGCACTCTGAAGAGCTGATGTGCTCACTGAGCCGCCTGGGAGCCCATGAGCTTTCAGGTCCTGGGCCTCAAACTGGTGACAGCACTGCCAGTGAAACCATGACCCTGGAAGTCCAGGCCTGGGGCTCCAGCTCCCTTGCACTGTGTTTAGACAGACATAGCAACATTGGCCTCTGCAGCTCTCCTTGATCCTTGCTTCTTGGCAGACCAAGTTCCAATTTCTCAGTCTTTCTAAAATTTCTCATTTTGAATTTTCTCTTTATAATTTGAATCTGAAATGACCCCCAAAGGTCGTATGCTAAAAAGGCTTGGTTGCCTGCCTGTGGTGCTATTAGGAGGTGGTGCAACCTTTAGGAGCTGGGGCAACCTTTAGGAGCTGGGGCAACCTTTAGGAGCTGGGGCTCTCGCAGGAGGAAGTAGATCACTGGGGGCGGACCTTTGAAGGAGATATTTTGTCTCCTGCTCTTTCTTTCTCTTGCTCTTTCTGCTTTCCAGACAACATAAGGTGAGCAGCTTTGTCCCACACACCCTCTTGGCCATAATGTTCTGCTTCACCACAGACTCAGAAGTAACAGAGCCAAGTGACCATGGACTGAAATCTCTGCAACTGTGAGCTGAACTAAATCTTTCCTCCTTTCAAATTGTTTGTCTCTGGTATTTTGTCACAGCAACGGAAGACTAACAAACCTACCATCACTTATGTCCTTATCATCTTCCATGAAGGCTTTTTAATTATCTCAAAGCTAATCACTTTTCTTTAATCTCATACCTTCCTTTCTTTCCCTCCCTCACTCAACTGGAAAGAAAATTCAAGATGCAAACCTAACTTATTATTCCTCATTCCTGAACTCTCTAAGGTGGACATCTTTTCTTGTTCTTCAGATGCCTGCCTTCAGCCCTGGAAATTCTAGATTATAATGACACAACAGACCCCTAGTCAATTCACAACTGCATGTCTGCAAGTTTAGTTCCTTCCACTTGAAATACCCTTCGTATTCCCAATGGACGACCTGCACAACTTCTCTGTATCCTTCAAAACCCCTGGGTTTTTCCAGACAATGTTAATGATTCACAGGGAGGAACCACTTATTCCATTTCCCCATGTTTGGCCCAGATTTTAAAGAAGAAATTACATCCTTTAGATGTATATAAGAAAAAGCTGACACCCTTTTATCTGTCTCAGGAAGAAGAAGGGTTGAAACCTACTGGTTCACCTGTACCTAAGTGGCCAGCAAAAGTGAGTAGGAGGGTGAACCTGAGCCCAGGCCATGGTCTCAGCAGCTGACTTAGTGAGGGTCAGATCTACAGGCCAAGTGTCCATGTGTAAAGCCCAAGAATACACTTCAGAGGAAATAGCAGGAAATCTAGTTTGGCTTCAGCTCTAGCACCAGGCTTTAATCAAGCAATAAAATAGAGCGATGTTCTCTCTATCTGACTCGTTATATTTATGAATTGGTCCAGAACACACAGAAGGATCTGTACAAAGAATTATCCCCTGGAAGCCAAAATTTGAGTGGAAAAGAAAGACTTGTGCATGGAGTAGTCATTATCTGCTGATCCGTCCATCCCTTCCTAGATCAAGGGAGGGCAGGGTTCAGTCTTTTCTCTATGGAAGGCGGCTCACTCTGAGAAGCACTGAGTGCCCACCCCCTTTCAGGAGAAGCATCCACAGATGCGGGATCTGAACATGTAGAAAAAATAGGGTCCAGGTGGTCTTTGGGTCTGAGCTCTCAGCAGCTCAGGGTGGGGATGTGCCCATGATGCAGAAATCCAGATGCAGCTCCATGGCCTGCTCCCTGGAGCCCTGTGCCTCCTCTTCTCTCACGTGCTTCCTTCACTTATCCTCATTCTCACTCTCTCATTTGCTTCTCACATATGTCATCTGTTACATGGCTGCCCAGTGGTGCTGGGATCCTCCCACCTCATCCACCCCCTCAACCACACAGAGACTTCCCAGGACACCCCAACCACCAGATTTTAAGGCAAGTATACTGACATCTGTTTCTTGCAAACCAACCAGGAATATGATTGGGGGGTGGGAGCAAGTCCAGGAGCCCTTGGTGGCTTCCTGCAATGTCTAAAATCTTGGAAACACCATAGCCAACAGGACAGAACATGCATCTATCTGCACCATTACTACCACCAGGGTGGGGTGGTGGGGTGGTGGGGCTCAGAGAAAAACAAAGGCCTTGGAACTGCAAGTCCATGAACCACACCCTATCCCATGACCCACAGGGAGGAGGTTAGCCCCATGAAGAAATCTCCCTAGCCAGTGCTATCTAATGTGTGTTGACCTGAAATGAAGTGGGAAGGGGGACCCAATAGATTGCTTTTCCCTGATGGAGTCAGCAGGAACCACCAAGGGCAGCCTGGCTACCCCAAGTAGCATAGACTCTGAAGTTACACTTTCTGGGCTCAAACCCCAGCCCCAAGTAACCTGTAACAGGCCCCTGACCATAAACCTTCAGTTTTCTAACCTCTAAAATTTGTTGTGTTGCTCAGAGCTATCACAGGGTATAAAAGAAAGCATTAACGTAAAGCTCGTGTCCCAAGAGTCACCCTGAAAACCCCTGGTTTTCAACTTTCTCATCTGAAGGGCACGTGAGGGTGGAGCTCCTGCTGAAGGCTGGGTGAAGTCCGAACCATTTCCATCACTGTTCATTCAGATGTTAACCCTCTGTCTCTTGCTGCAAGTATCTGCCCTCATCCACCTGTTACTGAGGGCCCTCCAACCCAGGAGATGACCCTCCTCTCTTGATTCTAACCTTATCCTCAGGACCTATCTCAAGAGCATCAAGCAAAGCCAGCCGACCATCTTGCCCAGTGGCAGGCCCTCCATGTGGTCTCTGCCCAACTCCTCAGAGAGCCCCTGCAGGAAGGTGCCCACAGTGGACTTAGGAGGGCTTCAGCTAAATCCTATAAAAGATTGTGTAAACACAGAGATACCTCTGTTCCCTAACCCCTTTCCTCACAGATGGCGGTCTCAAGTCCCTTAGGCAGATAGGAGGTTTATCTATGTGCTTATCTCTCTCCTTGTCCAGGGGACATCAGTCTGGCCTGTCAGTCAGCCTCTGGCCTCCCAGACTCCATGCTCCTAGCCCATGTGGATGACAAGAGGATTTAATGGCCGCCTTCAAGGAGAGAAGCCTCTGAGCACACAGCCCACAGCATCTGGAAGAAGAGAAGGGAAGCAAGAAAGATGAAGTCCTGCTGGTGCAGCACCCCAGGACCAAGGACAGCACGGGACCTGGGAATGTCAGCTGGATGATCTCCACAGTGGTACAAGAAGTTTCCAGAAGGCTGAAGGCTTGAAAATAGTGAAGGGATGCTGCCATCACACAAGCTGCAGTCTTAAGGCAGAGTCAAGATTTACAAGGCTGCTACAAAGAACTCCATGGGAAGTAGGGGACCTGCCAGGAGCCATGGTGGCCCTACCCTTTCTGCATCAGCTTTGCTACATTCAGCATCTTCCCCTCCATCTTTGAGCATCATAGAAAGCCCAGGACACCAACACAGAAAGACTTCCTCAGAAGTCATCCATGTCTATTCCACCAGTACAGAGGGGAGTTACACAACCTTCACCCACAGAGGGACATGCCTCAAACTCCCAACCAGGAAGCATCCTCCTCTAGCTCCAGCCCATAAACCCAGGCGCTCAGCCAGGACCTCCTCCTTTGATTCTCTCATCTTCCTGGGCCCTTAGAAGAAGACTATCAAAGATCTGGGTTCAACAATGTGGATAGAATTAGAGATGGTTACGTTAAGTGAAAACAACCCAGGCACAGAAAGACAAATAAGAGGTGATCTCCTGAGCAGGAGATAAAAAGCTGTCTTAAATCCAAAGAAGTTATTCTCACAGAAGGTGAGAGTAGAGCAGTGGTTCCCAGAGTCCGAGGAGAGTAGAGGGGAGGGAAGAATGGGGAAGGTTGATCAATGAGTACTGAGTAATAGAGCAAGTTCTGGTGTGCTATTGCACAGCAGGGAGCCTACAGGTAACAATATACTGTATGTTTCAAAGAGGTAGAGGCGAGGATTTTGGAAGTTTTCTATCAGAAAGAAATGACAGATGCTTAGGTCATTAATATTTAAACTGATTTAAACATTACACAATGAATGTATATCAAAAAGCATGTCACCCCATAAATATGTATAGTTTTTGTTTTTATGTATCAACTAAAAATAAATATAATTTTTGAGAAGGCTTTAAGAAAGGAAAGAAAAAGAATTTAGAGGCCAAAAACTAGAAAAGAGCTTCCTCTCCATCCCAGTAAAGTTACATCATCATAAAGCAAAACTTCCAGACAGCTATGGGGTGGGACCACAGAGCAAAGATGTCAGGGACCCATGGAGGGATGGGGAGTGAGTCCTGTGCCTCCCCTGGGAAAGCATCCTATAGGTTGAGCCAGCACCTCTCCTGCAGGCTTCTTGCCTCTGGCCCCTTCACACAGCCCTGTGACCAGCTGAATGGGGCTCAAAGGCTCAGGTAAAGGCTCAGGTAAAGGCACAGGTGGGAAGGCTGCAGGCTATAGGTGACCTAGCTCAGCTCTGCCTCTAACTCGAGTTTCAATTTAATCTCTGGCAAACTCACAGCTCATCTGAATTCAATAAAACCCCCTCTTGAACCTCACATTGCATGGTAAAATAACCCAACTCCCAATTTTTTTTTACCACTCTTAAAAAAACAATTTCTTCTCACATTCTCCATTTCTGTTTCCCAAATGTCAGTCCTTATGCTGAAAGTCACCAATCTACAAAAACTAGTACTTTTCAGAATTTCAGACAACTGGATCTTTACTTACAAGGTGACTTACCTCCATTTGATATGAGCCTGTGAGATTTTAAATTTCAGTGATGATTAATACATGCCAATAGAAAATGAAAGGAAAATTATTTTTATATTACAATTAACAGACTTAATAAATATTACCTACAACATGCATTCAAGAGTAAGAAAGAAAATTATATATTATTATATACTACCAGTGTAAATCTATTTTCAAATAGTCCACTAAAGAAAGGTCAGATATTGTATCAAGCCCTAGAACTAAAACACTGCACAAGAGAACAGAGTTTCAAGGTCAAGAAGAGAATGACGCTGTGTTGAACTCTCTATCCCCAGTGTCTAACAAGTGCCAGGCACATAATAAATGCCATATAAATGTCTGCTGAATGAAGGGACAAATGAATTAATGGTATTCCACTGCACGGAGTGTTTATTTTTAAAATTCCAGGCAAAGACTTCCATAACTTCCCTACTTGCTAATCATACTGCATACACTTATAAACCAGCATTAACCTAAGCATTTTTGACACGCCAATGAGTGACTTTGTAGAGCTTATATTTGAACTGCCAGTCCTTCTTCAGAGCCTGAAAGGCCTGAAACATTGCTAATCCACAGAAGATACCTGATCTGCTTAGAAAAGAACAACTAGGTATTTTAGAAAGCATCTCTCTGTTTTCCACCCTCTCCTCTAACCTGTTCCTCTCTGTTTGCATACCCCCACCAACAGTAAATTACAGCCCACCCAGTTTTCTCACGGGTCCCAAGACCTTATGCCCCACCCCCACATAGGATATCTTCCTCAAAGGAGGAAATTCTACTAATCACACCATAAAGGTGCTGTGACATGGAATTCCCCCAAGGAATTCCCAACTCCTTGGCATGTGCAAAAGAGGCACGGAGCAGGGAAGAGAGACACAGGAATCCTTTCCAGATTTATAGAAGGCTTCAAGGAAATCATGTTTCTCTGCTAAAGGGGAAGTTAAAATCCTTTGTTCCTGGGCAGAACTTGGCAGCTCCTCTTGGTAAGTTATCTCATACAAGCCAAAGTACATTCTGTTTAGATTGTCAAACTAGATGCTACAGCAACAAGCCCTGGTCCTGCACCAAATCATCCTCAGAACATGTGTCAGTGTCAGAATCACACAAATTTATCACACATTTGTTTATTGAGAAACTTCTATATGCCAGAACTTCCTATCAATGCTGGGATATAAGGACCTACAAATCCTTCTTCCCACAGAGCCTACAATCTATTATAAATTGTTTATACAAGGAGAGCATGTGCTGAACGCTTATTGTGTGCCAGGCACTGTTATCATAACTTTATTTGTATTAAATCACTTAATCCACACAGATATCCAATATGGTAGATTCTGTTATTGTTTCCATTTTTCACATGAGGCAACTGAGGCATGAAGGTTGAGTAACTCATCCAAGGTTGCACAATTATTCATGGCAGAACTGGTATTGGAACCCTGACTCTCTGCTTCTGTAGTCCTCACTTGCAATCACACTTGTGGATTAATGGGCAAAGGTCTGGAGGCCCTGGGCTACCACATCTGTACATTCTCATTTTGCCAAACAAAATGGACATATAATGTGGGGATTGATAGCATCATGAGGTGGGGAAAATTCTCTTGTCAAGTGAGACCAGGAATTGCTTAGGAAAACAGATGAGCCACATAAGGTTTGAGTATTGAATGGCCCCAAGTTTCAAATGAGGGGGAATGGAATCTGTGTAATAAAGGAGAAGTGAGTAGGGCTCCTGAGACAATCCAGGAGGGAAAAGGTAAGGATCAGAGATGGAGGGGGAGAGAGAGGAGAGACTGAAAGATGTTGAGAGGAAGATAAGGCACTGAGTGATAGTAGACCATCTGTGGGTACTCCACCCAGCAAATCTTGATGGAAGTCTACCAATCTCCTGATTGGTGTAATTGATGATTTTTCATCAGTATGAGGGCTGTTGTTACAATTGGAACCAGAAGACAGCTAAGGTTACCATTGGGGAAGGCCTGGCTCAGGACAGAGTCTACACTGTTGAGCCCATGGATCAGAGAGAAAGCAGGCTGGTATATTACAAAGCTCTGGACTTCCACTGACTACAGACATTAGCAGGGGCTTTTAGAGCAATCTCATCTAGATCTCAAGGTACAAAGTGGCCTATGGCTAAGTTCTGGGTTACAGCTATTATGACCTCACCAAGTAGACAATCTTCCTCTTCATTATTTTCTCAGAGTTTATTCCCCAAAAGAGTTGGTTTGATAAAGATCATATAAAATAATTAAACCTAAGCTCACCTTGATGCATTTGAATTAGTCTCCCCATGCCAACCAAGGAAGGAGGAATTAATACCTTGACAGGTGACACTGTCAAGGAAGGAAATGCTATTTTCTTATTTCTAGACAAATATGCCCATTAAACTTTCAATTGTTGATCACATATACAGAGTCTCTTTACATCTGTGACTACTTGAATCCCTATAATAATGCTGCAAATTGTTAAGCCTATTTCATAAAGAAGACACAAACTCAGAGAGGTCAAATATCACTGGGGCCACCTGCTTAGCTAGCAATCCAAGTGGGGATTCCACCCAGGTCTGCTGGATGACAAAGACACATCCTCTCCCCTGGCACTTCTCTCAAATCGAGCAGAATTGTGGCAGAACAGTGATTGCAGAACTTCTCCACGGCTCGGTACCATGTTCTCTGAGCATCAGAACAAATGATTGCTTTGAAACTAATTAGCTGCTCATACTCAAAACCAATTAATCTTAGTTAAGCTCATTGAAGTCTCACCCTCAATGATTGAAAATACTAAACCTGAGTTCATCATCAAAGACAGTTCCCCAGCAGGAAACCCGCTCATCTAAATGACTCAGCCTCCTGAGTTCCCTAGGCCCTGATGGGAGAAGGGAGCCTGGCAACAGGCAGAAGAGTAATCCACAAGCGTGGAACAGAGCCAAACCCTGCTTATGCGGACCGGAGCCGGGTGCACATTATTAAAACATAAGCTGAAAATCACTTATTCTGCATTAGGTGATTAATAGTGTTGGCCCCTTCCTGGGACAAAGCAGCAGCCCTGAGAAATGATGCAATTACTCCCAGTGAATAGGGACATTCAGGGACTTGTTACTAACAGGGTGGTGGGTACAATTTCATGGTTAATTAGGACTTTGGGGGGGTAGCAATGCTACATTACCCAGCCTAAACAAAGTTCCTAACCTGCCCTTCTCCTAGCCTTCAAATTGTTCTGAAATAAACTTTAAGAATTGAAGAAATTAAAGAAGCTGCAGGTTAACTAGAACCCAGCAATGATTGCTGGAGATGATTTCCGGGGAAATCCTGGATGAGTCAAGTCCTGAGAGCCTTCCATCCACATACACACCACGCCACCACGCCGGTGCCCTCCACAGTGCAGCGGAAGCACTTGGAGATGCGGTTTCCAGGGAGAAAAATGACTTTTAATCAAGGCTGGGAAATGGAATTACATGTGTAATTAGATAGAAACAGCCACAAAACCACAAGCTAGGGAGCTCACTGCAATATCAAGCTTCCATTTTCGGAGGCTAGTGGGAACTTAGGCATAAACTATGCTGATGAAGCCATTTGGGTTTTTGTTCTCAGGCCAACTGGAACATCCCAGGAGGAAAATAATAGCTGCTTTGTCCTCGTTGGAAACACCCCACGTGGTGATGTGTTGGCTGCATCCCTTCTGTCAGCTCCTGTTTTTTGCTCTCCTAGCCATGACCTCGAGTTTACCATCCTTGCACTCAAATGAACATAGGTGTCCATTTTTCTCACTTTGGGAAGCAAACTCAAGATGCCAAGGGAAGAAGCCAAATTCTTTCAAAGCCTCAGGATCAAAGGTCACTAATCAGGGGGTCCACTTTGTATTTATTTCATTTCCAATGCATGGCTATATGAAGCAGAGTACCATACTTTCTTTAATAGAGACTTTGACTTCCTTGACCTTAACAAGATCACTTGAGTGCCCACTTCAGGCAAAAGTAAGATAGATAAGCAACCATTGCCTGGGATTGTGAGTCTATTAATACAATTAGTTTCCTGGGAGACTTGCAAAGCTTTGCAGGACCTTCAAGAGAGAAGGGACCAAAACTCAAACCCTTGAAATGTAATATTCTGAGGGAATTTTCAGGATAGGCCAAAGTAGCTGTTCCAGGGCCACATGCAGGGGCATGCAATAAGACTTGTACATAAAATCAACTCAAGGAACAGGAGACTTAGGACAGTGGCCTAGGTTCATGTGCCATGGCAGGAGGTCATCTATGACAGAGTTTCCAGTTAATGCAGAAGACATCTTCGCTCCTGAGCCACCATTCTAGGTGTTTGGAAATGGCTTGGGAAGGAGACAGGGAGGCTGAAAATTGTGTATCCCCAAACCACATTTGCTTTTTATTCATGACACATTACACTGAAGATTCACCTTGCATAATATAATCGTATCTATATAGTTCAATATATCAAAAATAATAATATGCAACATTGTAGGATATGCTAGAAAGTTCACAAGAACCCTTCAGATCTAGGCTCTTTGATTCTTGTCCTTTTCTAAGGCTCAGTTTCCTTCCCTTTAAAATGGAAATAGTAATTCACTCCTCCAACAGAATTAACAGAAGAATTGAAAACAGAAAAAAAAAAAAAAAAGCACCTCTCTGTGTAAAGCCTTGTGCCAAATACCTTACATGTGTGGCCTTGTTTTCAGTTGTTCCACAAAATTGGTGCGATCACTATATCCTTGTTTTACAGATGAGAAGTTGCTGTTCAGAAAAGTTAAGCAAACTTGGTACAAAAGCCAAAGTCATTAGCTAGTTCATGGCAGGACTGGGAAGTATACTTGTGTGTACAATAGGTCCCAGGTATATGGCCATCAGGAGATGCTAAGCGTGCGAGCAATTGGCCTGCCCCCTAGAAGCCTCCTAAGGAGCAGCCATGGCCTCATTCTCCCATTTACGCCAAAGGATTTAGATTAGATCATATCAAGTTCTGTATCCAGTAGATTTGACTCAACATTCTAGCAATGTAGATATGTTTTATTTCCTTTTTAAAGACATTATTTCTTGAGTAAGAACAACTAGTGGAGGAATGGCTATTACATGGCCCAGGAAAGCCTGATATGATAGTGAGACTGGGGGACTGAGCCAGAGAGCAAGTCTGACTATTACAAGCCAGAAACAAACACACTTAGCTCCTGGATAAGACATAGGCTGCATCTCACCAGCACAGAGAAATCCAGCCATTCTTCAGCAGTAGGGACTCCATCACAATCAGGGTAACTCTAGATGATATACATTTCCCAGGACTCCAGGCCTGTTGGTGGGTATGGGTAAATGGCTTGGCTTTGACTCCCCATGGGACCCAATTCCATCCATGAGACTTGCTATCCAAGACTTATTTTTTTATGTCTGCATTGTAATTACACATGATAGAGGAATCTGTTGATACATATCTGTACATGCACATAATGAAACAGCACAATTTAGTCAGTTTTGTTCCCCAGTACCTTCCCTTTTGCTCCCACTTATTCAAGCCTTTGAGAAACACACTGTAAATATTTGGGCCCTACCAGCAACTCAACCTTTCCTTTCTATGCTTCTCCTCATTATTAGTAAAGTCACACAAGCGGTTGTCACCTTTTATCATAATCCATAACTGGTTTTAAACAGTGAGACTCCTCCCGCCACACACACAGACACATGTGCATGTCAACTACCTGCTAGAGAGTCCAAGCTCAGGCTGCTTGTCCTCCTCTGCCGAGCATCCATGCACACACAGAAACCCAGGTGGGTTCCTGCAAGCCTCAGCCAAGTGTGATTCCACAGATGGCACACACCAGGGGCCACTGGATAGTCAAGTCAATATATTGTGACCAGTGACCAAGGGTACATTCAACAGGGACACCTTGTAAGAAATGTCTGTGTTTCTGAAATTGAGTTATTTAAGAATTTCAAATGAGACAGAGTTTCTCAGAAAAATCTATCTGGAACTTACTTAAAATGCTCAAAAGTGTGTGTGTGTGTGTGTGTGTGTGTGTGTGTACTATTTAGTATTAGTTAATTAAGTGATGTTATAAATTTTGAACATTTATTTAATAATGGGTGGAGAGTTTTTAAATGTGTAACAATGGCTGACTTTGTAAAAGAACATTTGGAAACAAATGAAGAAATGCTGATGTACTTCTGGCAAACAAAAAAAGAAAATTTAGTAAAAGTATGATATAATTTCAAACATAAAAGGGTTAGTCATTGTACATGTACAATGACTAATTTGAAGATTTAATGAAATGGGAAAAAAGATTCACAAAGACAGCAAGTTAGAATACCTGGGAATAGCTGAGCACGATATTATAGGCATGTCTGTAATTCCAGTTCATGCCTATAATTCCAGTGCACGCCTGTACTTCCAGTGGCTTGGGAGGCTAAGGCAGGAGAATCGTGAGTTCAAAGCCAGTCTCAGCAACAGTGAGGTGCTAAGCAACTCAGTGAGACCCTGTCTCTAAATAAAACACAAAATTGGGCTGGGGATGTGGCTCAGTGGTTGAGTGCCCCTGAGTTCAATCCCCAGTACTCCCCCAAAAGAAAAAATATCTAGAAATAAATTGACCTAGTAATGCATAACCCTATACGAAGAAAACTTTTAAATATAGCCAAAGGATGCAAAGGAAGGGCTTTCTTGGGTGAGACTCAACATGACAAAGATTTTGGTTTTCCCTAAATCTATAAATTTAAAGTAATTCCAATGAAATGTCAATAAGCTATTTGGGAGGCCCTCGACAGACTGATTTTAAAGAACAAAAGGGAAAAAAAAGTGAACAGTGTGAAGAGCTAGGGAAAAAACTCAAAAAAAGAATAGGAGGAGGCACAGGGAGACCTGATCCTACCAGATATTCAAATATACATATTATAAAACTTCAGCAATTAAAACTGTTGTAAAGAGATGTGAAAAATCATCAGAAAGAACAATGAAGCAGAACAAAACTTCTAAATTTAGGCTCAAATATGTTAGTTTAGTTAGATTAATATATTAATTTGTTAATATATTAATCTGCTATATTACAAAATAGCACAGCAAACCAATGGGGAAAAGATAAAACTTTGAATAAATATTAAGATAACTGCACAGCAAGAAAAATTCTAAATGAATTTTAGATTTACGTATTCTAAATGGAATCCTAAAAGATACTTATAAGAAACATCAAGAAAATTCTTTGTAACTTGGTACTGGGAACTATTTTCCTATGAATTAAAAATCAGACATCATGAAAGGGAAGAAATAATTTTGCTATACATAAATCAAAAACTTCTTCATGAGAAAAAGTAAGAAATAACAAATTGGGTTCGATATTTTCAATGCCTCCCATAGATCAAGGGATAAACTCCATGCTATAAAGAGCATCTCAAAGCAATAGAAAAATGGGAAAAGTACATGAACACATGGCTCACAGAAAACGAAATACAAATAACTCCTGAGCATGTGAGAAGATGCTTAATCTCACTCAGAAGAGAAATGCAAATTAAAATTGCGCTCTCCTACTATTTTTATCCATCAGATTGGCCCAAATCCTAAAGTTTGATAACATATTCTGTTGACAAAACTATGGAAAAACAGGCACACTTATATATTGCTGGTGGGATTACAAATTGGCATAACCCTTTTGGAAAGAAATTTTGCAATATCTATCAGTTACAAAAGCAAAAATCCTTTTACTCTGCAATTCTACTTTTAGGAATACATCTCATAGATATACTGTAAAAATGCAACCTGGCCTAATCACACGATTATTCTATGCAGCACTGTTTTTCAAAGCAAAAGGTCAGATACATATTGTTAGGAAGCTGGTTAAATAGATTATGGCACATCCATACAACCAAATTCTTTGCAGCTGGTTAAAATGGACAAGCGCTTCTTATCCTAACACAGAGATCTAAGACATGTTACAGAGTGAAAAAGCAAAGTGCAGAATTGGTAGATATATATAGCATGACCCCATTTGCCGAAGAAAGTGAGAGAACATGAATTTATACTCGTATCCACTCATAATTCCTAAAGGAAATCTGGAAGGAGCCTCAACAATTGATGTGTTTATCTGAGGGACTGGGAAAGAGCAAACCACAGCAGAACTATATCTGCTTTTTACACTATTAATTTCTGGATCACATGAACGCATAACCTATTCAGAAATTAAATAAATATGTTAAAAGTTGTTTCTTAAAAGACATATAAATGCTAATGGAAGAAATTACAGAGACTATGAAAACAAAAGGAAATTCTAGAACTACAAAAAGAGAACATAAAGGAAATGAAGGGTAATGGTAGAGGAGAGAGCAAGACTCTCTGGAGCTAAAACAAAGACTATGTCAGATACAAATGACTGAGGTGCTGAAGGAATAAAACTTACAAATGTGCACCATAATGTGTTTGAACTATTCACATATATTATGTAAAGTTCACATATATATATGCATATATACACATATTTCATGATTGGAAGAATTTTAAAAGGCAATTAATGTCCTTCATCCCAGCAATTGTAAGTCTAGAAATCTTCTTTAAGTAAATCCTTAAGAATATGGTCAAAGATTGAGGTACAAGATGGTACCGCAAAGCAAATGCTCAAAAAGAGATGGTTAATTAAATAAATCATAGCCTCCCATACAAAGAGAATGCCAAGCAGGCACCAAATTTATGCCATGGAATATTCAATGGTATCAAAAGATGCTTATGCACTGTGGCAAAGATATACACCAACATATTTACTGCAGTTACCTCTTGGAAGGGAATTTTTGAATGACTTTTATTCATTTGGCATATTTATATTTTCTCATTTTCTACAAAGAATATTTATTACTCGTATAATGAACAGATAATAAACATTATTAAAAAGTGCAGGGAGGAAAAGAAAAATCTCAGCTTCCTTGACTGATGTTGGAGAGAGCTAAACTAATGGACATCTACTTGTCTAGGCTTTAAACTGTAATAATTTTAAAATTGTGCTATGGTGAAACCCAAAGGCTTTCCGTTGGGTTGCTGAGGGCAAGAGGGTGGGGAAAGGGAAAAGCACTGAGTTTGAGGCTCCACTCCACACCCCAGCCCTCCTGCCATACACATACATACATACATACATACACACACACACACACACACACTCACACACACAGAACCAGGTAAGCTCTACTTTTCTGTGTTTGTGAATAGATATCCTGCCTAAGATTTAACTTTAATAAAGGCATCTGCAGATGAAAAACAAACCCAAAAATGCAGGAATACTATGTCATGAAGCTCAGTCCTTAAGCACTTAGCTCTCATTATCCCTGAAAGCACCTCCTCAGAACTCAGATAATGAACCTGAAGGGGTGATCACCCTTGATAAAACAGCATCACTGCATGTCCAGCAATGTAACACAACAGGACGTTGCGGGAGGCAGACAAAGAGTGTTTCAATCTACTACAGATGGTCTGAGGTTTGGGGTTAAGGGCTCCTAGCAGGCAAAGTGACACCAGAGTGGGCACCTAAGAAATAGAGTAGGGAAGGGGTCAGGCTCTCTCCTCCAGGAGATTCCAAAGCACAATGTGCATTAGTCTTTGAGAACATGCTGAGCCATATCTCTCATCAAAGATGACCTGTGAGTGGAGATTCAGACTTGGACTATTCTTCTCCAAACTCTAAAAGAAGAGCAGCTCTACAGAGCCCTCTTCTAGGAAAGAACCCCTCATGTATCCACAGCTTTTCTCCACATGACTGTTCAGGTAGTATCAATATCCTCTGCGAAGCTCCAGACCAGATGTACTTCTCATTTTGGCCCCTGGCTCATAAAGTGGCTGACCCTGCATCTAGTTCTAAAAGGTTATCAGTCTAATAATAACATAATTGCAGCTATCACTTAATGTGTTTTCTCGGTTTATTCAGAACTGCAATGACATAAGCAATCTTATTTAAGCCTGGCAGCAAGGCTATGAGGTAGTGTAAAAGAGTCAATGCTAAAATGGCCCATGCTCTTTGCCATGTGACTTGGCAGCTCTTTCCATTAGGAGATGAAGTCTATATTTCATCCCTTGACTTTGAGCAGATGTTGTGACTTTCTTTGGCTGACAGAACGAGGCAGAAAATGATGGCATGCCAAGTCCAAGTCAGGATCTCAAGAGCCCTTCCTTATTTCCACTTATTCTGTTGGAATCTTGCCACTTCCTTGAAAACTAGCCTGGGCTAGCCTTTCGCAGGATGAGGCCATATGGAGAAGGCCACCTAAACCAACTGACCTTCCAACTGATCAATCACAGACATGACTGAGCCCACCCAAGATCAGCGAAGCCTGGCCCGGATGAGCCAAATCATCTAATCAGTCTGCCGACTCAGGAGAATATGCAATTGTTATTTTAAACTGCTGCATTGGGCATAGTTATCACAGCAATAACTAATCAGGGTTGAGGGTACCATGATTGTCATCAAACTCAAGTTGAGAAAGGAAAAACTTTCCCATGATGGACTTAATATTTATGCCCCTGCATGGGCATCACCTGTAATGTGATGGTATTTGAAGACAGGGTCTTTGGAAGGTAACCAGCATTAGAAGAGATCATGGAGGTGGAGTCCTCATGAGGGGATTAGAGCCCTTTTAAAAAGAGATGCCAGAAATAAATCTCAATCTTAGTGTGTCTCTCTCTCTCTCTCTCTCTCTCTCTCTCTCTCTCTCCCTCCCTCCCCCCCCCACTTCTCTTCCTCTCCCCACTCCCTGCACCCCTCCTTCCCATGAGAGGATACTGCAAGAAGACAGAAAGCCAGGGTGAGAGCCCTCACCAGAAACTAACTTTGCTAGCACTCTGATATCCAACTTCCAACCTCAAAATCTGTGAGAAAATTAATTTCTGTTGTTAAAGCCACCCAGTCCATGGTACTCTGTTATGGCAGCTTGGATAGACTAAAACAAGCTCCCCCAGTTAGTGGGCAACAAAGTAAAAATCCAAAGCTTGTACCATTAACCAAGAGTCGTCTGCTTCCTGTCCCGTCTTGGGACAGTGACCAGAACAGGCAGACCCCATTTCCAGGGTCTTCTCACCCACACTCTTGGAGCTGCCCACTCAAAGCATCCTGGAGTCCTCTATGTTCCAGGCACATGAGATTTCAAGGCTGGGAACAGACTTGCAGGGTACACTCCAACCTCAGCAGCGCTGAAGACAAGAATATCCACTTAAGTTGATCGGGGTCAGACACTACATTTAGGCAAAGAAAAGACCAAAACAAAGGGCTCCTACCACTCAGGGAAGCGGGCATATGTCCACTTCTTGGGCTGATCTACCTTTCCATGGGAGGTGAAAATAAGGAATGTTCATCTTGTTTCCAACTCCAGTGCCCCAAGTGTCCCAGTCTTGATTTGCAGGAGCCAGAAATCCTAGGACCTTCTCATGAATTCTGACGCCTACCTGCCCCATCCATAGATCCTTCTCCACAAATCAGCCTGCTGAGCCACAGAGTTAGCATAGCACTGGTGGATGGTAGGACATGGACCCTACCGGACAGCCAAGGAAATGAGGCAGCACTTCAGCCCATCAGCCTCACAAAGGCAGCAGCACCTTGTGCCCACATAGGAAAAGAGCCCCTAAGTCCAAGCAGTTCTCCAAGGCCACATGGTAGATCTTGGGGCAGAGACTTATGGAGAGTGTTCATTGCCACACGTATGGTAGTCTGACAGCTGCTTTCAAGGGTTTGCAAAGCATGCAGCAATCTAGAGCCCCTAGGGTATGGGGCCATCTGCTGTGCAAAGACATAGCCTCATTTGAGATGTCACGAAGCATCAGAGAGTGCTGTGTGCTTTCCTCAGAGTTGGAGCGCTGCCCCCAGCCTTTAGGCTGTGGTGAAACTCTAAGAGAAGATGGAGTTCACTCAACACCCAGCCAAAGGGCTGCTCTCTCTAGACCTTCAGGGACGTTCCATGAACAAGGCATGGTCCTGGCCCTCAGGAAGCCTCCAGTAAAGTATCGAGGGTCCTAGGAGGTTTGTACAGAGTTACAGACATGCACAGAAAGCAACTAAGTCTGGCCTAGAGAGGGGGAAGAAGCAGCTTTATAGAGAACTTTCTAGGCCTCATGACATTTGAACTTCTGGGGGATCTTTCCTACAGTCACTTCTCTGGAGACTGTCCAGGAGTTGTCTAGAAGTCAAGTTAGGAATGTCACAGATGAGAACATTGCCTCCTATTATGGTTTGGATCTGGAATGTCCCCAAAGGTTCATGTGTTGAAGGCTTGGCTCCCATCTAGGAGGAAGTAAAAATTTTAGGAGGTGAAGGTGTAGTTGGAAGAAGGGGGTCACTGGTACATTTGAAGGACTTTTTTTTTTTTTTTTTTTTTGTCCATGGACCATTTCTCTTCTCTTCTCTGACATGTTCTCTGCTTGTTTAACCATGATGAATGACTCACCACAGAGAGAGAAACAATGGAACCAAGTGTCCATGGACTGAAACCATGAGCCAAAATAAATCTTTCCTCCCTTAACTTGTTTTTCTCAGGCATTTTGTCATAGCAATGGAAGCTGACTAACACACCTCCTGTGGAACCCAAATATCAACCTCCTGCAAGTGCCAGCTTCTCCAGGGTCTGGGCTTGCCTTCTCTCCTCAACAACCAACAAAATGGCTTGGGTCCCCAACCTACTTACTGACACTATGCTGCTTATAACAAAGCCATGACTTTCCTTTTTTCTTAAATGAAAATAACAGCTCCCAACAAGGTCTATTAGGTCCTGCAGGCCCTTGCGGGCTCCACTGGATTTTCTGTGTGTTTACTCTCATCCTCTCTCATTGATGTCCAAGCATGATCTTTCTCTCAGTTCTTGGAGCAACAACCCTCATCACAACTGACACTCAATTCCACCTGGCTTTAGGTCTCATCTCAAAGGTCACCTCCCTTAAAAAGTCTCTCTAACCCTCCAGGTTGGATCAGCTTCCTGATTTACTCTCACTTAGCCACAACTCACTCTTTCGCACACCATAGTGTGGTCCCATGATACTCCTTTTGATGAAAGTATCTAGTTCATGTCTGCCTTTCCCACGGGTCAGTAAATCCATGAGAGTAGGAACCTTGCCTGCTTTTTGCTTACGCTTGTTGCTCAATAGGTAAGACTGCCAGACACACAGAATATGCTGCACTAATATTTGCTAAATGAGTGGATGGATGAATGAGTATAGCAAGAGTTCTAATTAGGATCCTGTTTTGCTTTGGGGAATAGAAGACCCCTATGCTTGCCCTCCCTCCTTTGGCTAATGTGTTCCCAGAAGCATACCTTGGGATTAAAATTTGAATAGAAATTGATTCTAGCTGCACCAGCAAGGTAGAGGGAACTGTGACCACGCACAGAGCAGGCCCAGCAGCCTGCTGAGGGGCAGAGCCGCCCCCCCCCCCGCGCCTGCCAGGTAGGTGGAACTATGACCACCAACAGAAAAGGCCCAGTGGCCCGCGGCGGGACAGAGCTTCCAATCACTCCTGCAAGGTAGGCGGGTCTGCGACCCACCGGCAGAAGAGGAGCAGCGGCCTGCTGAGAGGCAGAGCAGCCCCCTCCCCCCCGCGCCTGCAAGGTAGACGGAACTGTGACCACCATCAGAACAGGCCAGACCTGCAACCGAGAGACAGAACAGGCCCAGTGGCCTGAGGAAGGGTAGAGCCGCCACCCCCCTCCGCGCCTGCAAGATAGGCGGACCTGCGACCCACTGGCAGTACAGCCCCAGAGGCCTGCAGAGGGGCAGTGCCGCTGCCTGCGCTTGCAAAATAGACAGAACTGCGACCACCGACAGAACAAGCCTAGCGGCCCGCAGAGGGACAGAGCCGCCGCCCGCGCCTGCAAGGTCGGCGGACCTGCTACCAACCGGCAGAGCAGGCCCAGCGGCCTGCCGGCGTGGTAGGCACATTGCCCCAATTGGAGGAGGGGCAGAGCCGCCGCCCGCACCTGCGAAAGAGACTTTGCAACTATACAAGACCAATATAAATATATGGGGGAAAATTCAATAGCACAACAGTTTCACCAAGTAGAAAGGAACGCGAACAGTATGAAGAGACAAGGAAAGAAAGGACCACAAGCATTGCAGGTCAACTCAACGTTAGAAGAGGTAATAGCTGCAGCAGATGGAATGTCAGATAAAGAATTCAGGATATACATGCTTCAGATGATCTGGAGTCTCAAGGAAGACATCAGACAGCAAAATCAGACAATGAAAGATCACTTCAACAATGAATTACATAAACAAATCCAAGAAGCAAAAGATCAACTATACAGGGAAATAGAGGTTATAAAAAACAAACAAACAGAAATCCTAGAAATGCAGGAAGCAATAAGCCAACTTAAAAACTCAATGGAGAATACTACCAGCAGAGTAGAACACTTAGAAGACAGAACATCAGACAATGAAGATAAAGTATTTCAACTTGAAAAGAACATAGACAGCTTAGCAAGACTGTTAAGAAACCATGAGCAGAACATCCAAGAAATATGGGATAACATCAAGAGACCAAATTTAAGAGTCATTGGGATACAGGAAGGGACAGAGTTTCAAACCAAAGGAATGAGCAATCTATTCAATGAAATAATAGGAGAAAACTTCCCAGACTTGAAGAATGAGACAGAACCCCAAATCCTAGAAGCCTACAGGACGCCGAATGTGCAAAATCATAAGAGACCCACACCTAGACACATTATAATGAAGATGCCCAACATACAGAATAAGGAGAGAATTTTAAAAGCTACAAGAGAAAGGAAGCAGATCACATTTAGGGGTAAGCCAATCAGGATAACAGCTGATCTTTCAACACAGACTCTGAAAGCTAGAAGATCCTGGAATAACATATTTCAAACACTGAAAGAAAATGGGTTCCAACCAAGAATTGTGTTTCCAGCGAAATTAAGCTTCAGGATGGAAGATGAAATTAAAACCTTCCACGATGAACAAAAGTTAAAAGAATTTGCAGCTAGAAAACCATCTCTTCAAAACATCCTTGGAAAAACATTACAGGAAGAGGAAATGGAAAATAACAATGAAAACCAACAGTGGGAGGTAGGACACTAAAGGGGGGAAAATAATCAAATAGGAAAACAAACCATGTTTAGTAACATAAATAAACAAATATGGCTGGAAGAACAACCCATATCTCAATAATAACCCTAAATGTTAATGGCTTAAACTCACCAATCAAGAGACACAGGCTAGTAGAATGGATCACAAAACAAGACCCAACAATATGCTGCCTACAGGAGACGCATTTGATAGGAAAAGACATACATAGGCTGAAGGTGAAAGGTTGGGAAAAATCATATCACTCATATGGACTTCGGAAACAAGCAGGAGTATCCATACTCATATCAAATAAAATAGATTTCAAGCCAAAGTTAATCAAAAGGGATAAAGAGGGACACTACATACTTCTCAAGGGAACCATACACCAACAAGACATAACAATCATAAATATATATGCCCCAAACAATGGTGCACCTATGTTCATCAAATAAACTCTTCTCAAGTTCAAGAGTCTAATAGACCACCATACAATAATCATGGGAGACTTCAACACACCTCTATCACCACTGGACAGATCTTCCAAACAAAAGTTGAATAAGGAAACTATAGAACTCAATAACACAATTAATAACCTAGACTTAATTGACATATATAGAATATACCACCCAATATCAAGCAGTTACACTTTTTTCTCAGCAGCACATGGATCCTTCTCAAAAATAGATCATATATTATGTCACAGGGAAACTCTTAGACAATATAAAGGAGTAGAGATAATACCATGCATCCTATCTGATCATAATGGAATGGAACTGAAAATCAATGATAAAAGAAGGAAGGGAAAAGAATACATCACTTGGAGAATGAACAATAGGTTACTGAATGATCAATGGGTTATAGAAGACATCAAGGAGGAAATTAAAAAATTCTTAGAGATTAATGAAAACACAGACACAACATATCGGAATCTATGGGACACACTGAAAGCAGTTCTAAGAGGAAAATTCATTGCTTGGAGTTCATTCCTTAAAAAAAGAAAAAACCAACAAATAAATGATCTCATACTTCATCTCAAAATCCTAGAAAAAGAAGAGCAAAACAACAGCAAAAGAAGTAGAAGGCAAGAAATAGTTAAAATCAGAGCTGAAATTAATGAAATCGAAACAAAAGAAACAATTGAAAAAATTGACAAAACTAAAAGTTGGTTCTTTGAAAAAATAAACAAAATCGACAGACCCTTAGCCATGCTAGCGAAGAGAAGAAGAGAGAGAACTCAAATTACTAACATACGGGATGAAAGAGGCAATATCACAACAGACACATCAGAAATACAGAAGATAATCAAAAATTATTTTGAATCCTTATACTCCAATAAATTAGAAGATAGTGAAGGCATAGATAAATTTCTTAAGTCATATGATCTGCCCAGATTGAGTCAGGAGGATATAGACAACCTAAACAGACCAATATCAATTGAGGAAACAGAAGAAACCATCAAAAGACTACCAACTAAGAAAAGCCCAGGACCGGATGGGTATACAGCAGAGTTTTACAAAACCTTTAAAGAGGAACTAATACCAATACTTTTCAAGCTACTTCGGGAAATAGAAAAAGAGGGAGAACTTCCAAATTCATTCTACGAGGCCAACATCACCCTGATACCTAAACCAGACAAAGACACTTCAAAGAAAGAAAACTACAGACCAATATCTCTAATGAACCTAGATGCAAAAATCCTCAATAAAATTCTGGCCACTGGGATACAAAAACATATCAAAAAAATTGTGCACCATGATCAAGTAGGATTCATCCCTGGGATGCAAGGCTGGTTCAATATACGGAAATCAATAAATGTTATTCACCACATCAATAGACTTAAAAATAAGAACCACATGATCATCTCGATAGATGGGGAAAAAGCATTCGACAAAGTACAGCATCCCTTTATGTTCAAAACTCTAGAAAAACTAGGGATAACAGGAACATACCTCAATATTGTAAAAGCAATCTATGCTAAGCCTCAGGCTAGCATCATTCTGAATGGAGAAAAATTGAAGGCATTCCCTCTAAAATCTGGAACAAGACAGGGATGCCCTCTCTCACCACTTCTGTTCAACATAGTTCTCGAAACACTGGCCAGAGCAATTAGACAGACGAAAGAAATTAAAGGCATCAAAATAGGAAAAGAAGAACTTAAATTATCACTATTTGCAGATGACATGATTCTATACCTAGCAGACCCAAAAGGGTCTACAAAGAAACTATTAGAGCTAATAAATGAATTCAGCAAAGTGGCAGGATATAAAATCAACACGCATAAATCAAAGGCATTCCTGTATATCAGCGACAAATCCTCTGAAATGGAAATGAGGACAACCACTCCATTCACAATATCTTCAAAAAAAATAAAATACTTGGGAATCAACCTAACAAAAGAGGTGAAAGACTTATACAATGAAAACTACAGAACCCTAAAGAGAGAAATAGAAGAAGATCTTAGAAGATGGAAAAATATACCCTGTTCATGGATAGGCAGAACTAACATCATCAAAATGGCGATATTACCAAAAGTTCTCTATAGGTTTAATACAATGCCAATCAAAATCCCAACGGCATTTCTTGTAGAAATAGAGAAAGCAATCATGAAATTCATATGGAAAAATAAACGACCCAGAATAGCAAAAACAATGCTAAGCAGGAAGTGTGAATCAGGCGGTATAGCGATACCAGACTTCAAACTATACTACAGAGCAATAGTAACAAAAACAGCATGGTACTGGTACCAAAACAGGCGGGTGGACCAATGGTACAGAACAGAGGACACAGAAACCAATCCACAAAACTACAACTACCTTATATTTGATAAAGGGGCTAAAAGCATGCAATGGAGGAAGGATAGCATCTTCAACAAATAGTGCTGGGAAAACTTGAAATCCATATGCAACAAAATGAAACTGAATCCCTTTCTCTCGCCATGCACAAAAGTTAATTCAAAATGGATCAAGGAGCTTGATATCAAATCAGAGACACGCAGTCTGATAGAAGAAAAAGTTGGCTACGATCTACAGTCGGTGGGGTCGGGCTCCAAATTCCTCAATAGGACACCCATAGCACAAAAGTTAATAACTAGAATCAACAAATGGGACTTACTCAAACTAAAAAGTTTTTTCTCAGCAAAAGATACAATAAGAGAGGTAAATAGAGAGCCTACATCCTGGGAACAAATCTTTACTCCTCACACTTCAGATAGAGCCCTAATATCCAGAGTATACAAAGAACTCAAAAAATTAGACAATAAGAGAACAAACAGCCCAATCAACAAATGGGCCAAGGACCTGAACAGACACTTCTCAGAGGAGGACATACAATCAATCAACAAGTACATGAAAAAATGCTCACCATCTCTAGCAGTCAGAGAAATGCAAATCAAAACCACCCTAAGATACCATCTCACTCCAGTAAGATTGGCAGCCATTATGAAGTCAAACAACAACAAGTGCTGGCAAGGATGTGGGGAAAAGGGTACACTTGTACATTGCTGGTGGGACTGCAGATTGGTGCAGCCAATTTGGAAAGCAGTATGGAGATTTCTTGGAAAGCTGGGAATGGAGCCACCATTTGACCCAGCTATTCCCCTTCTTGGTCTATTCCCTAAAGACCTAAAAAGAGCATGCTACAGGGACACTGCTACATCGATGTTCATAGCAGCACAGTTCACAATAGCAAGACTGTGGAACCAACCTAGATGCCCTTCAATAGACGAATGGATAAAAAAAATGTGGCATTTATACACAATGGAGTATTACTCTGCATTAAAAAATGACAAAATCATAGAATTTACAGGGAAATGGATGGCATTAGAGCAGATTATGCTAAGTGAAGCTAGCCAATCCCTAAAAAACAAATGCCAAATGTCTTCTTTGATATAAGGAAAGTAACTAAGAACAGAGTAGGGACAAAGAACAGGAGAAGAAGATTAACATTTAACAGGGATGAGAGGTGGGAGGGAAAGGGAGAGAGAAGGGAAATTGCACGGTAATGGAAGGAGACCCTCAGGGTTATACAGTGGAGGGGGTATAGAGAGAGGAGGGGAGGGGAGGGGAGAGGTGGGGAGGGGGGAGGGTGGATGATGGGAAAGGCAGCGGAGCACAACAGACACTAGTATGGCAATTTGTAAATCAATGGATGTGTAACTGATATTAATCTGCAATCTGTGTATGGGGTGAAGGTGGGAGTTCATAACCCACTAGAATCAAAGTGTGGAATATGATATGTCAAGAAATTTGTAATGTTTTGAACAACCCACAATAAAAAATTTAAAAAAAAAATAAGGAGAGTAACTAAGAACAGAGTAGGGTCGAAGAGCATGAGAAAAAGATTAACATTAAACAGGGATGAGAGGTGGGAGGGAAAGGGAGAGAGAAGGGAAAATGCATGGAAATGGAAGGAGACCCTCAGAGTTATACAAAAGTACATACAAGAGGAATTGAGGGGAAGGGGAAAAATAATATAAGGGGGACAAACGAATGTCAGTAGAGGGGGCAGAGAGAGAAGAGGGGAGAAGAGGGGAGGGGAGGGGAGGGGAGGGGAGGGGAGGGGGGATAGTAGAGGATAGGAAAGGCAGCAGAATACAACAGACACTAGTATGGCAATATGTAAATCAATGGATGTGTAACTGATGTGATTCTGCAATCTGTATATGGGGTAAAAATGGGAGCTCATAACCCACTTGAATCAAATTGTGAAATATGATATATCAAGAACTATGTAATGTTTTGAACAGCCAACAATAAAAAATTAAAAAAAAAAAAAAAAGAAATTGATTCTATTTTGGAAGTGAAATGAGAAAGAACTCATAGGGCATTGAGGAGGACAAGAAAGGAAGGAAAGACAGAAGGGAGGGAGAATAGGTAAGAGAGAAGGAGGCAATCAGGGTACATAAAGGAGTCCGGTGGACTAGAGGGATGAGGCATGGGGGAAGAAGGTAAAGAGAAGGTGGGATGCTGTATGCGCACCTATGGGCATAACAGGTCAGGTAGGACCAAAGAACTCAGCCCCTTTCCACTTGTCTCTTTAACTGGTTTGGGGGGACTCTAGCCCCAGGGTCTAGGCTGACATAAGGCCCAACCCCTATATTTTCACTACTACTGGTTCCCCATTAGCCCAGAATTTTAGATCTTCCAGTATAAGAATCTTTTTAGATAACTCATCCCCCAGCCCTGGCTCCTGGGAATACCAAAACAAGCCATTAAACCAAAAGGCTTAACTCATTCCCTCGTGAGAAAGAAGCAGTACCTCGTATGGGAATGTGGACCCAAGCTAGATATCTAACCCCTGCTTAATAATCATTCCTGGGTTTCATCTTAGAATTTACAGGCTGGGGATGTTGCAGGCATCCACATGCCTTTATTTCCTGAGCCCACTCTGCTTATGCAAAATGACAGAAACCAACATCTGCTAGAACTCCCTATGGGAGAGGATTAAAATCCAGGAGCAGGTCAAGATCTTACAAAAGGAACCCCTCATCTGTCACTGAGAGTTTTAATCTGCAGGTGCCCCTCCACTCAGCCTGATATGCAGCAGGCATTGGGAGCCCTGTGAGACTAGTTGTAAAGAAAGACCAGGTTCCTACCTTCCTGGAGCTTACAGTCCAGTGGAAGACCTGTGTGCGAATCAAATGCATGCTAAATTGCAACGTGGATGAATACCGGTAAGGATAGGTATGTGGCCCTCTGAGAGCTCAACACTGGGGAGAGAAACTGACTTTAACTAGGGACCAGGGGAACCTAAGGTAGGAACACCAGGGATATATTTAAGAGCTGATGAAGAAGATAGGCAAGGGAAGTAGTCCCAACCAGAGGGAAAAGCATATGCAAAGCCCCTTGATGGGTCATAAGAAAGTATACTGATGAAAGATGAAGGCAGGTGTGGTCTGAGAGAAGATAAGAAAAGAAGCAAGTAGGCTGGTCCATGGTCCCGAGTTCCATTGTGCAAAAGGATGTCAGTGGGTCTCGCCTCCAAGGAGTCTCATGACATCATGGAGGAGGGAGGGGGAGCAAAAGTACACTTCTGATCACTCCTTAAATGGAAAGGTGGGAAAGATACAGTGAGATTCAGACAAAAGGAAAGAATTCAACTTTACTGAGCACCTACTATCTGCCAGGCATTCTGCCACAAGGAGGTGCTCACAAAATTGATTCATTCATTCACTCTATTCAACAATTATCCATGGAGCCACTGCTGCTCTTCCTGACCAAGCAAAAGCCAAAGGTATTTTTTACCAAAATCATCCTTCAAAAAAAGGGTAAGTGAACTTATATTCCAATTCCTGGCAAACTCCTATTGACAGGGAGTTTCTCTCATTTGCTTTGTTTCAACCAACAAAGTACCCTCTGGGAAAAAAGACATTAGCCTGAAATGACCTCAATCAATGCTAGTTTTAGATGCTTATAAGAGGTTGCTTGATGGAATTGTTAAAAGAGGAGGAAAAGATATTTAACCCCTGCTTAATAATTATTCCTGGGTTTCACCTTAGAATTTACAGGCTGGGGATGTTGCAGTAAATAAGCCTCATACAAACAGCTTTAAAATGAAATACCCTAAGTAGCTACATTGTGGAGACTATGAATATATATCTACAGAATAAACGAAGAAAACCACTCTACTAATATTATGCAAATGAGCATGTGATTGAGCAAAATCTCCAGGGACAGCACTTTACACAGATCCACAAAACCCTGGATTTCAGACCACTCCAATGGCAGTGGAGATTGTGTGCCCTGAAAAATCAAGTCAGATGCTACACACAGAGGCTTTGGCAATGACAGGTCTGGGATCCATAAGATGAAAGAAAGAGGGGAAAGCAATCAGTATTTCTAAATTAACATTCTATTTTACATAACATATGACTTTAAATATGTATGTGTAACTAAATTAATAAAATTAAATATTACAAATAGACATTTGACTCTTTAATCAACTTTCTCAAGAGTTTATATGTCTAACTTCAAGTTGATTCCTTCCCCTAAACATAGGATCTTCCCACTGGGAAAATGCAAATAAAAAATTATATTAGGAACTATTCTGTACTCTAGCATTTGTGGGAACTATTATGGGATGGGATGAGAAGCTTACATAATACTCATCAGACAGATGGCACCTCACCAACCAGAGCACCCGATAAATACACCCATAGTATAGGTAGTATATTACAATCCTATTAATGAGGGATCAGGTCCAGAGGGCTCCTGGAGGCTGACCAGCTCAAGGGCCTAGGGACAAAGGACACAACAGGCTGTAGCCCCATCTGCCTTGCTGTAAAAGCCATGTCCTTAAACCACGACAGACATCCCTGGATGTCAGACACACCACCAAAGTTAGGCCTGGTCCCAATGACCTGCTGCCACATTCCTGCACTTGAAGAGTGTATTCACATTTACTGAGACCAAAACCCCAGCCTGTATCTCACTCAGTCCTTGCAGAGGATATGGCTCTCAGCCCAGGATTAAGACTCCAGCCTCCAGATTTCAGGCCACTGCCTCCATGATTCCTCGGGTCCTGCATGGACTAGCATCTGTACCTTTACCCTGTCCACTGGCAGCTTTACAGATATCAAGCCCTCTGTGTAGCTGCTAACAGAGCTGGATGGTGAACACACTAAGCTCTCATCTCTGGCCACCAGTAGATCAGTTGACTCCAAGGACACTCCTTCCCAGAGGAATCAGGCAGAGTAACTTCCACTCTGCAGAGGACCCCCACCACTATCACTGTCTCCTCTGCTACCTGCACTGTCTTCTGGTGGCCTCTTCCTTCTTGGTGCATTTGGCACTGGCTCCTCCTGGTGACCTACCCTCCCTTCTCCTTCCCTGCCTCCTGAATGTAGACTCTTGAGGCTGCAATTACCACCCCCTAACTGCAGCATCTGCCTCTCTCCCTGAAAAACCCAAGACCTTCCAATCTGAGTGCTTCTGTGCATTTCCACAACTTTGAGGACCAAAGATGCCCAAGACATCCAAATGCCAACTCCAGGCTCCCCCTTATCAGTCAGGTCCATCTGACTGATAAGGGGCCATGCAAAGAAGCCCTCAGGCCAGAGTCCTTGGCAATGTCTCTAGCTCCTTCCTCTTCCCTGCCCTCTTCTGTCTCTGTCCAGGACATCATTTCCTTTCCATTCTAAAAGCATTTGACATCAGCCTTTGAAACAGGGTTGGGGGTGGGGTGGAGGGCTGCTGCCTGGCTTGCCTCTATTCAATCCATCTGTCCTACTCCCTGCAGTTTCATAGTCCTCAAACCTCAGCTTCGGGTCCAGGGAGATGCTGCCACTGCCCCACTCTACTTATTCATAAGAGGCAAAGCCACCATTGTTATTCCAGATGCTTATTGGCCCCCTCAGGCCCCTCACGAAGTCCCGGTCATAAAAGACTCACCCATCTGGATCTGGAGATTATTGTGCTAAGCGAAATAAGCCAATCCCCAAAACCAAAGGTCAAATGTTTTCTCTGATGTGTAGATGCTAACCTACAAAAAGGGGGAGGCGGCGGGGGAGGGATAGATGTTCAGTGGGTCAGACAAAGGAGAATGAAGGGAAGGGAGGGGATAGGAATAGGAAAGACAGTGGCACGAACCTGACGTAACTTTCCAATGTACACAGATGAACACACCACGGTGAATCTCACCACCATGTACATTCACAAGACTGAGATTCTAATTAGAATAAGATACATATGATGCTTGTATAAATAGATTCTATTGTCATGTACAGCTAAAAAGAATCAATTAAAAAAAAAAAGACTCACCCATCCCCTGTGTGTGGACCCACACCACTCTGTCCCTCATACCAGCATTCAGAATGCTACCACTGCCACTCTCAAGCTCAAGCAAGGCTCTTCTTCCAGAAACCCACTGTTGAACATCTAATCCCTCAAATACCAGATGTTCACACTCCTTCCTTTTGGTATGAGGGAGCAGCAAACCCAATGAGCTGAGCCACAGTCCTGGTTTTGCCAGGATTGCTGATGAGTTTTTTAGCCCTTTTGTGCCTTAGTTTCTCCATCTGTACAATGGGAATAGTGACTTCTAGTTAGAGGAAGATGAAGCTTTGTGGTGGTTTCCCTATCTACCTGGGGCTCCTGTTCAGAGAATGACCCTCTAGCTACTGGAACCACTGTGCCAGCAGGCTCCCAGGACTGAAGAGCCCAAGAATCACCTACACATGCACCCAGCTAAAGTGATGGTATGTGTGGGTCCAGCTTCTTGTCTTAGGGAAATTTCAGGGAGTAATTCACCCTCCCCAGCTCCTTTGAGGGTCAGGATGATGCTCTGACACTTCTGAGATCTCTCCGTGCTTCGCTTCTGCTCCTTCCCGGTCCTGCTTCCTCTATCCTTTCCCATCTCCTCTGAGAGCACCTCTTTAGGAAATCATTTGTACCCACATCCTCATTGCAAGTTCGGCTTCAGAGGAGCCCACCTCACACAAATGCCTGCTTTGCAGGACTGTTGTGAAGAGTCAGTGTTTATATGCAAGGCACCTAGTCAGGGGCCACCATGAAAATGTGTTCCTATAGCCTTCATTATGGCAGCCATGGAGCTTAGTCCACATCCTGCCGTTCATGTGCTTTCATCTCCCCCTCAAAACTATAAATGCCTTGAAGGGTGGGAGCCACGACTTTCACATCTGTGTGAATCCCCATGCCCAGCACCCACCTGGCACAGACAGATTCCCTGTTGGTCTAGTGGCTGCAGAGTCTGGTCTTGGTCCTGTGGCTGTGACAGCTCACATTCCCAGAACCATCAGAATTTCCCCCTTAATGCCCCAAACTTCCCTCTCATTACTCATTGGGGACAGAGTGACACAATCACTGTTCCCTCTCCAGATCCTCACAAAGCTCTTCAGGTGGTAGGTGGTCCTTCCCAGAACTTGAGGCCGGGATGAGTACAGGGGTTCAATGCAAGAAGATATTCTAACTGCCAGCTCAGAAAGAGAGAAAGGTGGAAGCCCACCACCTCCACCTAGTGCAAAACTCACAAGCCTTCAGTGTTGAGGACTGACACCACCTGCCTTTGTCAGAGGTGGCTCAATTGAGGCAACTGCCTTAGAAGAGACTCTTCAAAAGCAAGAAGGAAATAGAGACTGAAGTCTGCTTTCTTGGGCACAAGCGGAAATCATAAGAACACTATTCACATAAAACTGACAAAGCAATGGCACAGGACCCAGAGGTCTTGCAGAAACACATTCCAGTCACCGAAAAACATAAAGGGGCTCATGGTGAACCACACATGAAGAACATATGAGCTGATGAGAAACACCTGAAATGGGATCTGAGCAAGGGACTCAGAGAGCAACTCATGTTTCTTGAATACTTAGTGCCCAGGATACAAAGGCACAATAGACATCATTTCCTCAGTGTCATGTCTTAATAGAAATGAATTGGAAAAGCATCCAAAAGTACCAGACTGGTTAAATAAATTATGAGTGGTTCCATTATTTATTTAACCAATCTGATATTGTAAGAAATAATTTGCTGCTTTTAGAAATTAAAATATAAATAAATATATATCTTTATGAAAGACTTTAATGATATATTTAAAGAAGAAAAAAGCATAATACTTCCATGTTTATAAACATAGGATACACATAAAGTCTAGAATAGAGGTCAGCAAACTACAACTTGAGGGCCTGCTTTTATAAGTACAGTCTTATTAGACCACATTCATACACATTTATTTCTGTCCACAGCTACTATCAGACCACAAGAGTAGAGCCGAATCATTTGGACAAAGACT
Source organism: Marmota monax (assembly GCF_021218885.2). Taxonomy (NCBI): domain Eukaryota; kingdom Metazoa; phylum Chordata; class Mammalia; order Rodentia; family Sciuridae; genus Marmota; species Marmota monax. The sequence continues at coordinate 5,238,826 of NW_026692881.1, forward strand.
GTGCATACTGCAAACCACCTACAGTACTTGTCCTTTTAAGAGTTTATCACTCCCCATCTAGAATAGATGCCAAATGTTAATTATGTATTTCAAAGTAGTGGGAAGTGGGGTCATTTTATTTTTATTTTTTATTTATGCCTATGTTTGTATTTTCTCTGCCCTGATAATGTGTAATCTTCTAGAAAGCATATGGCTTAGAAAAACAATGTAAGTGACATATTTACATTAAAAATAATTTCATTAATGTTCACAATCATCTTCCCTACTCTATAGCTAAAAACAGAGTCTGGAAAGTTCTAGCAACTTATTCAAAGTGCATGTTAGGCCCCAGACTGGTTGGTCTGACCCAAAGACCTTCTTAGAACAAGATGCTGAGCACAAAGTCCAAAATGGACGGAAGGCCTCCCGAGTCCTCTCCTAAGTAGACATGCACAAGGGGTCTTCTCCAAGGAAAAGCATCATCACAAAACTGCAAGTCCTCCTTGAGAATACTGGCCTGCATGGGATGCTTCTCATCAGAGGTGAGAGGTACTAGAAGCCTGTGAATGGCTCCCAACCCACAGCACCCACCTTGGCCAGCTGGGCCAGCCATAACAGGTATTGAATTGCTCTTTCTGTCTCTCCTCTCTTCCCAAAGAGAGGTCAGCAGACAAAGCCAGACATTATGGAGTTAAAGGCAGATCTAAGCCCTCCCCAGCCGCCAGCAGGTCCTTCCCTGTCTCCTCCCGCCATCCCCTCCAGCTCCTCCTCTCCCCTCCTGCACCTGAGATGCTCTGCCCAAACACAAGGCCTCCTATTTCCACACTCAGGCTATTTCATACTTCCAGGCACTTGAGCCTGTGGTATCTTTTGCATAAAAAGTTGATTCTCTCCCTGACCACCTGGCAGATTCCTATTCATTCTTCAAAAGAAAGGTCACAAACTAAAAACTCACTGGCCATATGAAGGCTGCAAATGCACGTTCTCAGCCCCATGTGGCGTTACAAAAATAAGGACATTTTATATATTATATATATATATATATGTATATAAAATTGAGATTCCCAGTCTTTCCAGACCAAGCAGAAGATCTAGTAACACTCATCCCACGTCCCCACAGGCTGTGGCAGAGCAGCAGCTGTTCTTTTCTCATGGGGTGTATGCTTCCCAGTCAGACACAGACCCCCGCCCCAGCACCACCACCCAGCCTCCCCCAATGGACTCCCTAGATGTCTGAGATTGCAACGTTTGCCTTAAAAACTCTAGCACAGTGTTTCTCAAAGTGTGCTCTTGGGCTCAACAGCATCACCTGGAATCTTGTTAGAAATGTACATTCTTAGGCCCATCCTAGACCTACTGGGCCAGGAACTCCAAGGCTGCAGCACAGAAATCTGTGTGGGCATAAGCCCTCCAGGAGATTCTAATGCCCAGTCAAATTTGAGAACCTCTGCTCTAGCACTGCAGCCAGCCTGGGCCCTTAACTGACCTTCTCTCCCCTACCTCATCCTTCAACCTCAGTCCCAGCAAATCTGCCCCGTTCCAGCTCACGACCACACACATTGCCCTTCTGTTGCATGTACTTACTCCCTGTGGCCATGTGGTCTTTACCTGTCCACTGGCTTCCTATCTGGTGAGATCCTTCTGATTCCTCCCTCCCCACCCAGCACCTAGCAGAGAGTCAGCCTCTCAGTCAGGACTCAGAAACTTCTACAGAAGAATCAACTCACTTGTTGATTATTTTTGTCCCCCTAATATGGAAGAGTAAAGTGACCACAAGGCAGTCTCAGCTGTCCTCTGGCTTGACAAGGATAGCAAAAATCAAATGCTTGTAGCTCCAAGGAGCACCAAAATTTCAGCTGAAGATGAAGTAATTCCTATTCACAGCATCTGTTAATCACTCAAGATCCTTCTAGATGCACGGGGCTATAGAATGAAAGGTGTTATTAATGAAACCATACAGACTGGGAGGCAGTTCTGAATAGCAGCTCTCCTTCCTAACAATGCCTTCCCCAGCAAGTTAATCCCCTGCCATTATTTTAAATTCTTCAAGTGCTACAGAAGTCATGTAGGTTGTTTTCCCGAATAGTCACTTAGCTGACAAGCATTTTCTAATTGACAGAACATTCTGAAAAGACAGATTAAAGATGGGGGGAGAATAGTATTAAGATGGTGCAATTGCCCACACGCAGCGGGAGGCTAAATTGACTGAAACGTAAGATTCAGAAGAGAAGTTATCCATCATACCCCCCCACACCCTGCAGCCCCTTCCCAGTGAGATTTCAGATACGTTCCTCCACGGGTGGCTCCTATCCAATGATGTGCCCAGAGGGACTGCACTCCGCCCGCAAGCTCAAATCCAAGCTGAGAATTGAAAGCCAGTAGCAATAATAAAATCATTACTAATAGTTGAGTTGCTAATATGTGTCCAAAACTTTCCAATAGACTGTGTGCCAGGGGGTTTACACTTATCGTTCCATTGGGATTTGTCCCATTATCCAGATGAGGTGACAGAAATGTACCTGAGCCCACCAAGCTTGCTAAGTGGCAGAGGTGAGGCCAGACCCAAGTTTGCCAAACTCAAGAGCCTCTATCATCAACTCACCTCCTCCCCTCTAAGGAAATGTGTTTTGGAGGGATTGCAGAGTGGCATGAGCTCAGATGGCAACACCCTGAGCCACAGCCCAGACCCTCAGCAAGGGGCCTCCCTGGCACATGCATCCCCTCAAGGCTGGCAGGGCCTGGGGCTGTCCAGGGGGTCATCATTACCTCATTACATCACCCTCGGGAGCTGCAGGGCCTCTGGATAGGATTCACCTATCAATCAGCCTCCTTTAAAAATCTCGTGGAGCTGATGGACTCCCCCTGATGGCCCTCAAACCATGCAGGCTTTGAACAGCTAATGAGGCATGCAGATGGCTCCACCGTTCTAATGTTTTCAGATTTCCTGGGGTGAGATAATGCCGCTGACGAGGGAGTGTACACTGAGCTGTCCCAAGCACTGATAAGGTGTTAATAAACCTTAGCAAATGCTGATTAGAGGCGGCTCCAGCAGCACAGAGCTACCGCTTTCTGCACACACAGGGAGGTTGGCCAATTAAACTTGGGGAGCTTCTCAATTTGGAATTGATCCCAGGACGGCAGCAGAATGAATGCATCTCCAGTGCCTTCAAGCTGCCCACAGATCAGGTTTGCCTGTGGCCAGGCCGGGGAATCCAACTGGAGTTTGGTGCCCAGGGGCAGTGTGAGTAAGGAGTGCTTCAAAGACCTGTCCCCAAAAGGCCAGATTCTACAAACACCCCTCATGCCCCAGATAACCTTTAGGCATCAGATATTCAGGAATGTAGTTAAAACTTGCTTGAACATACTTCTATTTATAGCTGATACAAAATCTCTTGGGATGAGAAGTTAGATGCTGGGGCTCCCCACCCAGTTCCCCTCTCCAACCAGTGCATCCATCCCCCAGGTGCTCAGGGTGAGCCCCTAAAAGTTGCACTGGGATTCTGCGTCACCCAGAAATGTCAGGAGGCAACTCCCTCCCCCTGAAGGAGTCCTGCGTCCAGGAATGACAGCCAATCTTTTACCTCAAGTTGGGATGACTCTGTGCCACGCCTACTCCTCTGCTCCCTTTAAAATCAGGTGAGGCCGGAGCTCAGCTGGACCTCAGCCATGCCCAGCTCCTCCTCTGCCCCATCCTGCTGCTTTTGCATCCTTATGGATCTCACCCCAGCACTCTCCCTCGCTCTATCACTTGTGCAAAGTCAGGCTCTGACTTCAAGGCAGACTTTAGGCAGAAAAGCAGAGGGAATGAGAACCACTATTTCTGAGCACTGTTGTGAGCCAGGCATTGTGTTGGACCCTTTCCATTCACTAATTCAGAAACTTTCCTTAGAAATCTTAGAAATACAGGGGGGGAAAAAGTCACCCTTCACAGAAAGAAAACTGAGGCTCTGACTGGGAAATGACTTGGCCAGGGTCACAAGTTTCCTTCAACAGCAAGGACAAGATTTCATGGAGATCTGGTTGATGCCAAAGTCACATCGAGTATGTTTCCGCAAAGCCATGAGACTTCTCCATATTTACCATGAATTGTGTGAAGTCAGGAGACAGAGTGGAGCTTAATGAAGACACAGATCTGAAAAGATATATCAGGCTGAAAGCTGACAGGCCAACAGGAAGAAAGAAAACCTCCCCCATTCTGGTGAGCTCAAATATCCGTTCATTCAGAACATTCCCCGTCACCTCCTTGCTTGACAAGGAACTAATGACTCACCATTTCTCTGATTTCCAACTATAAAACATAACCCACATTGTAATTTAGGTTGTATATTTCACTGGTCAACAGATTAGGACAAATATTCCCACTTTGGGCTCCTGCCTAAAGGAGCTAACAGTTTCAATAAAGGTAAAGAAGTCTCTTGCCGGCAACGGTGGCTTCTGATACTGTCGCACACATTGGCTTAATTAAAATGAGCTGTATGATGAACATCTCCGGGAGGCGGCTTGCTCTGATGGTGTCACCCAAGGACACCGCCATTCGGAAGAAGGCAGTAGTCTAACCCCAATCAAAACACACCCAACAGGGAAGTGCTCCACTGCTGTGTAGGTATTAATTACCATCCAGGGCCCTCTCTGCTGACAGGCAGAGGCTGTGGGCAGGATTCCTGAGGAGGAGTCCCCTTCTTCATACCATTCTGCATCCATTCACCACCCCCCTCCCAGTGTCCATCAAGTCCTGCCTCCCGCGGTCACAATCAGAAACTCTAATCTGGTGTGTCACCCCTTTGCCTCCTGCTTTATTTAACCTAAAAATTTTCCAGAGATGCCACAACGGGGAATGTGTGCAGACAGCTATAGAAGGTTGGGATGTGGCAGACCCGATAAGGGGCACAAAGGACAGAGGGTGGAGGTGTTTATGTACTTACAGTTCCCTAATGAGACATTCCCTAATGTCTTCCCGCAGACAGGAGAGGGGTCCACTCACCTGACCCAGGTTTGCCACAGCCCACCTGCTGCTACAGACACCGTGATGGCGGCCCAATGGGCTCAGCCCAGAAATGTGCAAAATTATAAGTAGGACTCAGCTTTCAGAAGCTGGGGGGGGGGGCGGTCCTGCTCTGGACACAGAGTCAGACCCCATGGGGGCTGCAATCAAGAGCACTTCCCTCCCCGACATCCTGAGCAGCCAAGAGGCTTCATCAGTAAGACTGTGCTGAATCTCATTTTTCATGGGGAAAATGCTCAGGAAGTTCCAAGGCAAGTGAGTTCAGGCAGCATCTTCATTTCCTGTTGACAGAGCATTCCATTATGTCTACATAGAGGTCTAAGGGAAGGAAAAGGTCATCCTGATATAGAAGACCCAGAAAGCCCCAAGTGAGTGGTGGGCAGAGAGGGAAGTGAAGCCACTTCCCCTGGACCATGGAGAGACAGAGATGCCCACAAGGAAAGTGCTGGTCACTGTGGGCCCTGAGGGTCCTGAGTTTGTAGAGGGCAAGAAACACACATAAGGAGCTGTTGTGATCGTGTTCCCCTTCAGAGGTGGAGAGACGGTCTCTCAGGAGGCCTGGGGATTGAAAAGCCAGCTCTGAGCCCAAGGAATGCTGACATTTCTATTTATTCTTCCTGCATCCCATCCTTACTTCCCCATATGCCTATTGTTCCCCCTTACAGTTCAGAAACAGCTGTGCTAACCAGAAGGCACCGGGGTTTGGAAGAGGGGTCTGAGGAGCTGGCAGTGTCCACGCAAGCAGTGAGAAACCAAAGCACACACCCCACCGGGGCAGAGTCAACCCCCACGGTTTACACATTACTAGGTCTCACTCCTACCAGAGAGTCAAATCCTCCCCAAGAGAGGTTTCCCAAGGGTCTGTTTAAATTAAGGCAATTGTCTTAAATGCTGCCCTGGCACACTAGACTGGGCCCAGGCTCCAAGCCCTTTTTCCTGACATCCATCCTACCTGCTCCCCAGGTGCCACAGCGGGAGCCCTCATCCCTGTCAGTGTCTGTTCAAGAACAGGGACAAGGGGATTCAGCCTCCCTTCTCTCCTCAGCAGACACCAGGGCATATCCTTCAACCTTACCAGAACCTCCAGAGCAGCAAGGAAGGCAAGCATCTCTATCGATGACCCCAAGACTACTCCCAGCTCAGCTCATTCCTGCACACATGCCTCTCCCCACCCACGCACTTGTGCATAGATTGTCCTTTAACAAACATTCATTGAGTGTGCCAGGCACTGAGCTAGGCCCTGCTGACATAGAGACTAAAAGAAGTAATCAGATTTCGTTCTCATCCTGGAGGAGCTCTCTGATTAATGGAGAGGGACCAGTAAAGAAGCCAGTGTCTGGGAAAAGAACCAGCAAGTCCACATCCCCCTTCCCAAAGCCACTGAGGAGGCATCAGCCTGCAGCCCTGAGGCCCATTTATGTCCCCCATCCTTACCCCAAGCCAAGTGAAATTGAAAACTTAAGGGGACCTCTGGGTTTACATCACCCAGTTGATCTGCTTCATGTATGGAGGTAACTTGTATGAATGTTTTTAATTGTCTTAGCTGATTTTAAAATTCCAAAAAGAAGAACCAATTGAGAATCAACTCAAACGGAAAATATATGCACATACACAAGTACACAAGTGCACCCCACCCACCCACCCCCACACACACACCCCAGGCATACTCAAGCCCAGCCAGCCATACCCACCCTGTGCTAAGAAACAGGCTCAATATCCTGGGAGAGTGAGCAGAGTCCTGGCACTGCTCAGAAGGTCCATGTGACCTTAATGCCCAGAATTCAAGTGCAAAAGGCTAGAGGCACAGTACTGGGGTTGCAGCACTGCCAGTCATGCTGTGGAAGCTCAGCAACTTCCTTACCCTCTCTGAGACTCAGGTCTTTCATCCACCAAACTGGGTCCATGATATTCTCTTAGGTGTATCGTGACAGTGTGGAAGATGCTGTGCAAATAGTACCTCAGATAACAGCCTCTAAAAGCAATCCTTGTCTTCAAATCCAAGCCATTTCCTTACTCTAGTCTACCTTGTTCCATTAAACTCATAAACCTTCCTTTCGACTAAACCAGGATGGATGCCTTTCTTGTTAGAGGTTTCAAAAGCATTTCCAGAGCACCTATTATGTGTCAGGTTCTCTGCTGCAGGTATGCTGGGATGGCAGCAAGAGGTCTGCCCTGGAGAAGCTCATGGTATGCTTGGAGAGACCATAAATGATTCACAATGTTAATGTGAGATGAAAGCTGGCAGGAGAGAGGGGAGTCTTGCCATGAGAGGAGCCTCTCAGCCAGTGGAAATGCTCAAGGTTGGCTTCCTGGAGGAGAGAAAGAATAGCGAGGTAAGAGGAGTAGAAGGAAGAGGTACCTGCAGGAGTCAAGGTCAAGAAAGGAGAAAGCTGGGTGATGGTGAGGACTGGACCCTGGGTCATCTGATGACATAGCTGACAGGACAGGGGAAGGTCAGAGGAAGGGGCAGAAGGTGATGAAACAAAGGTAGGCTGGACTTAAGGGTCCTGGGAGGTTAAAAGAGTAAGACATTAATGTTGCACAGCTGGGAACCACAGAGGTTTTTATGCAGAGGAGTGACAGGGTAAGTTTTTTATCTTAGACTTTCAAGTTTAAGATAGTGTCTGATGACAATCCCATACCTCAAACAACTTCCCTCCAAAAAAAAAATCTGTGACAACTCAGACAAAGATGAAAATGGTACAACTAAGATTTATCACCAACCAAGGGCCAGACGCCAGGAGAAACATCTGCAATTTTTAACACCTAAGGAGCTAAAAGAAAACTCAAGGCAAGCCATTGCCTGGCCATTTTTCAGGTCACTAGATTTTTTTTTTCTCAGATGATAACAAATTATTTCCTCATCTTACCCAAAGGGATCAATAGCTATTCTTTCTTTCTTTCTCTTTTATTCTCTCGTGTAAAGAAACATAGGCATGCTTCAGGAAATGTTTTAAGTAGCTGAGGTAATTAAAGACAGCACTGTACAAATAAAATAAGATGAACTCATTCTAAATTAGTAGGGGAAATAATTACCTATGGAAGTCCAAGTTATATTAAGTATAAAACCAAAAGAAACAGCAAGAAAACAAAATAAAATAAAATGTCAGAAACAATACCAGGTATATGTTTCAGGATGATAAACATAAACTAAATAAGTTCCCAACCTGAGTTGAGAAATAAAATCTCAGCACATGCTAACATGTGGAACCATACCTACCACAAGTTCACTCAGAACTGATCAGCAGTGAATGTCCTTCCTTTTTAATATATTTTTGTTACTATGTTTTCACCGGTTCATCTCATGTTTTCATGGTCTCAGATCTCAGTCCTCACCAAAAAGATACTTTAGCCACTTCGCTAATTTATGAAACTTGTCCTCACCTCTTGTACCCTACAGCAGCCTGAGAAAGATGTGAAGATGCACATGGTGTCTACACAGCATGCAAGGGAAATAAAATGTTTTTAATTGTGTCACCTACACAATGCTAAAGCAATCATATTTGGAAACACAGAGATAACTGATAGAATTTTCCCAGAAATTCTCATCCAGATATGTAGCTTCACAAGTGTTCAAAATATGGAATAAATGGAGATCAATAACATTCATTCACATTTGTAGTTTATAGCTTATTAGCAATGGGGGTAAAAATCTTTGCTTGTTGGAGGGACTTGGAGGTGATATTAACATCCCTAAATATTTCGGTAAGTGAAATAAGTTGTGATTAAAATGATTAGAAAAAAGAGACTGTAAACATCTAAACAGATGTGCTTGTCACCACAGTGACACTGAGTGGGGAACCAATCCATTCAGTACGACTTTTGGTAAACTCCAGCTCTGTGCAGCCAGGAGACCTCTGCTGATCCCCAGTTCCACACTAGAGCAGAGTGAAGCAAGATGGTCTCTGTCCTAAAAGAGTGGCCATCAGACAGGAGCCTCTGCCTTCTTTATGGGACAGTTTGTTTCCTATTGTCCACCCCCAAATATAGAATTTGTCTTTTGAGTTTCATGGGTATGTGCCTGTGGAGTCTGAAAACAGTATTTGCTAATGGTGATATTTTCTTGCCTCCTGCTGGAATGATCCAAGAAAATAAGAAGGCTGGTATCCCACCCTGCTCCAGGGACAATGGCCTCCATTGAGCTCCAGGTCACAACATACCACAGGCATGACTCAAAGGCCAGCTTGAAGCTGAGCCAGGCACCAGGAAACAATGTCACTGGGCTGGAGTTGCCCAAACAAGACTCAGGAACTAGACAAAATGCACACGTTCAGAGTTCTCCAAACTACAGTGAGGGAGACGGGCATCCCCACTCTTCAGAGCAGAAATGGCCAAGTGTACGGCCAGCCTGGACCTCTGTTCCTCACCGACCACTGCTTTCCTTCAGTCTGGGAAAACCACCCCACTTTGCAGAAATGGAGATATGTCCACAACTCAGTTGTCAAAAAACATCAGGGGAAAAAAATCCTTCCTCAGCATCTGAGTCCCAAAGAGTGCCCAAAGAGAAGGGGATGGGTATCATTAAAACTTGCCCTCGCATCCTAACACAGAGATGGTTCAGGACAGGGCTCCACTTGCCTTTTAGGAGGGATCAAATGAATGATGGCACGGGCATTTATATATGAATGGTGAAGGGAAAGAGGAAGAGACTGAGTATTATTGTGTCGAATGAGTTCATGAATGAATGAAGTGCATAAATGTGTGAATGAATGAATCAGTGTGGGAACAATGAATGAATGTGTGAAAAACAGTATTATTGTGCAAGTGGGATGAATGGCTAAATGTGTAAGGGAAAGAGCAAGCTTCAACCTGAGCATGGCATCCACAGAGAGAGACACAGGTGCAGGGCACTGGCTCAGCTCACTCACCATGGTCCTTACACAAGGTCCCTCTCACAACCTTACCCCACCCTGCCACTTTGAACCAATGACAGCCTGTTATGGGTGGCATTGCTCTGAACTTAATGTTTATAGTAGAATCCTAACACTTAGTACCTCAGAATGTGACCTTATTTGTAAATAGGGTCTTATCGGCATAATCAAGTTAAATGAGATCCTTAGGGTGGACTCTAACCCAAAATGATGGTGTCCTTCTAAGAAGTGAAAAAATTGGAGACAGATACAGGGAAAACACCATGTGAAAAAGCCAGGTCAGGGTGATGCTTCCACAAGCCAAAGAAGGCCCAAGGTGGAAGCAAACCACCAGAGACAAGTGAAGAGGGACAGACAGACTCCCTTTTCACAGCCCTCAAAGGACGCAACCCTGAAATAGCTTGGACTTCCAGCCTCCAGAACCGAGACCCTAAATTTCTGCCATGAAAGCCATCCTGTTTGTGGTAATGTGATATAGCAGCTCCAGCCAATTTGATTCCCCGAAATTCCTCCCCATGTCCAGAACCTCTTATAGCCACCATACCCAGGAATGTGAAGAATTTGTTTGGCAGCAGATGCCCAAAGGGGAAACAGCCACACGGAGTTCCTTAGAAAACACATTTGACCCCTCTGCTCACAAAGAAGGAAAACACAAAACCCAGTGAGTTTGGCTGAGCATGGGTGAAAGTGTCAGAGGAACTAGAATGAAAGGGATGCCACTAGGCAGCTGGAAACAGGTCTGCTGCTGCCTGGTCCCAGCCGTCCCTGCCTGTCCCAGCTGATAGTGTCTGACTCCTCCCCGTGGAAGCAAGACTCCTGGTGGTATCCCCAGCTCCTGCCCCAGGCCTGGCACTTTGTAAGTAGCCAATAAAGCTCCGAAGGAGAGAGGGAAGCAAGGAGGAAAGGCCCACAAAAATTAAATGTCATCTAGTTCCAGAGGAAAGGCTCTTTCTTCTCAATGTGTTATTGGCCACTGCAAGTTGTGTGAGGGATGACATTGGATGGTACATAAATAAACACTTTTAATAGTTATTTATTTTAATTAATATTAATTGGGGAAAATATTCATTGCTAGCATATCCAATCCACAATTTCATGGAAATTATTGCTGGAGATGAGGTAATATTTAAGAAGGAAACTGGCTTAAAGAAAAATGATAAGTAACTAACAGGTGGTCTAGAGATGGGGCCTTGGTTTATACCCAAAGGACTTAAAATCAGCATACTACAGTGATGCAGCCACATCAATATTTATAGCAGCTCAATTCACAATAGCTAGACTGTGGAACCAACCTAGTGTCCCTCAGTAGATGAATGGATAAAGGAAATGTGATTTATATACTCAATGGAATATTACTCAGCTTTAAAGAAGAGTGAAATTATGGCATTTGCCAGTAAGTGGTTGGAGTTGGAGAATATCGTGCTAAGTGAAATAAGCCAATTCCACAAAACCAAAGGCAGAATGTTTTCTCTAATATGTGCATGCTAATTCACAATAAGGTGGGGGGCACTAGGGAAGAATAGCATTACCTTGGATTAGGCAGAGGGAGGTGTTGGGAGGGGAGAGGAGAGGTTGTGGGGTTAGGAAAGATAGTAGAATGAAACAGACATTATTACTGTATGTATATATGTGACTACATGACCAATATAATTCTACAACATGTACATTTAGAAAAATGAGAAAGTATATCCCATCTATGTATGATATATCAAAGTGCATAAATGCATTCTACTGTCATGTATAACTAATTTAAAAATTTAAAAAATTTGTGAACAGCAGTCAAAAATTGCTGAAGTTTAAGGTATTGGTCTGAGGCCACAGAAGCTCAGTGGCTGTTGTTTTCTAGAAAGACAGACAGACAGATTGATTTTAAGCTTCCCAGTGTTGGGGAAAAGACAGTATTTGTTCTATCCAGGCCTTCAACTGATTGGAAAAGACCCACCTACTTTATGAAGGACAATCTGCTTTACTCAAAGTCCACCTACTTAAATGTTAATCTCATTAAAAACCTCACAGGGGTACCCAAAATAATTTTTAAAGAGACAGAGACAGAGGGGGGGGGGGAGAGAGAGAGAATTTTTTAATATTTATTTTTCAGTTTTCGGTGGACACACCTTTATTTTATTTTTATGTAGTGCGCCCCGTGCATGCCAGGCGAGCACGTTACCACTTGAGCCACATCCCCAGCCCTACCCAAAATAATTTTTAACCATATACCTGGGCATGACTGTCTATTAGATTGACACACAATTCATTCACACCTAGGCAATGAGAATTTGGGAGGCTGCTAGAGAGGAATGAAGGTTCTCCCAGACCTCACCTCCGATGGGGACAGCAGCCAAATGGCATTAGTCCATTTGGGCTTCTATAACAAAAATCAGAAAGTGGCTGGATGAACAAGAGAAATTGATTTCTCCCAGGCTGAAGGCTGGAAGTCCAAGATGGAGGCATTGGCAGTTTAGTGTCTGGTGAGGGCCTGCATCCTGGTCCTAGATGACATCTTCTAGTTCTGTCCTCTCATGGTAGAACCTCTCATAGTAGGAAGGTCAAGGGATATCTCCAGGGTCTTTCTTCTCTCCAGACCTCTCATTCGTGAGGTCTCTACCGTCATAACCTAATCACTCCTATGGCTCCATCTCTTAGTAGCCTCACAATTGGGGTCATGTTTGGGGAAAACAAAAATCTTCATACCCTAGCAGCACCATGTCCCTCGCCTCCTCACTCACCTGGACCCTGGGCCATGCTTCTCACTGCCCTCCTGACCTCTAAGTCCTCTTCTAGAACTGATCCATGGGTCCAATCTTAGCATTCTCCACACAGTGGCCTTCCATCAGTAACTTCCTTCTCACTCCAAACTTCCCAAAGAGTAAGACTCAGCCCTGTACCTGTTTCCAGCACCTCTCCTGACCTGGTCACTGCCAACTATTCTGCAAAAGCCTGATCCAAGGATTCTAAAACACAGTCTACTGCCTGAAGCTCCCTGCAGTCTCAGGGCTGTGCCTTTGCCCAGCCCTTCCTCCTACCCGGAGTCATCGCTTCTCACGCTCTACCAAGCTGAACCCATAACCCGGACTCCTCTTCCACAAGGCATCCCTGCTCCCTGAAGACAGAGCCATCAAAACATATACTGAGTGGTTGCGGTTGGCAACTCACTTGTAGAGAAGGAACAAGGACTCTTTCCCCACCCTGATGTGACCACTGGCTGAGGTGTCCCCACCTGTAGATTGGGAGCTCCTTGTAGCACTCCGAGAAGACAGACTGGGATATGGATTCAGGATGTGAGGGTGGTGAATGAATGGATAGAAAGCAGACGAATCTGGAATGAGAACCCTCAACTGCAGAACAAAACACCTCTGTATGAACTAGGTCATGAACATCATGATGACATTAAGTGACCAGGACCACGGATCACCTGGCCTTGCTGCAAAACTTTGGTTCTCAAGCTGGAAGGTTCCACTGAGGCTTCCCAAAGGATTCGCAGGTGGTAACAGTGAGCCTGGCCACTTAAATGCCCAGTGGTTCTCCAAGACTGGGACTACAGAAGAATCTGGAACACAGGGCCAGCACTCTTCTCCCCCTCCCTGAGCACCCACAGGCCATCTCCAGGGAAATGTCTAAGGTTTGATTTTTCAACCCCATAGTTATAAAAAAGCCGTGATCGCATAGCTTATCTTCCCAAAGGCCAGGAGACAGTGACAACTCTAAGGATATGCTTAGTAAAGCTCTGGAACAATTTTAATAGGCGACACAATCGATCCATTCTTGCCTGGGCTTTTTTGCCTCCTTCTATTTTCCTGCTAAAATGCACAGCTGCTTCTTCACTGCAAAGACCCCAAGGTGTAAAATCTGTAAATTAGAAATGTCCTCTTGTGGATGGTCAGTAGTTGACTGCCTGCAGCCGCTTCTTCAGGTACCACCCCATTGCACTGCTTCCCTAGGACTCTCCCAAACTCTCTTTCCTATAAATCAGAGGCTCATGCCTTCTTTCTTAAAAGCCCTATGTTTTTGAAAGTCTTGCCCCAAGCCTTCTGTGTCCCCTGGTTATGCCTTTTCAAAAGCTCACTGTAAGACAATGAAATGTTCAGAGGTGAAGTAATTAGTTTATGGGTGCTGTAAACTAATCAGTGCATTAATCCACTGATATGGATTAACTGGTGGTAACTATGGGTAGGTAGGGTGTGGCTGGAGGAAGTAGGTCCTCAGGGGTATGCCTTTGGGATTTATATTCTGTCCCTGGTGAGCAGAGTTCTCTTCACTTCCCGGCTTCCAGTCCTGTCCTGGGCTGCTTTCCTTGGCCACATCCTTCTACCATGGTGTTCTGCTTTACCTTGAGTCCAGAGTTATGGGGTCAGCTGACCTTGCACTGAACCTATGAAACCACAAACTCAAAAGCAAACTTTTCCTCCTCAAAGTTGTTCCTGCTGGATATTTTGGTCACAGCAATACAAAGCTAACTAAAACCCCCCTGAGCAAGGATAAGACATAGGATCACTATGAGGTGAACCTGTCTTTAACACTGTCCCTTTGCACTATTCTCAAAGGCCCATCCAAACTCAGAAACTAGGGTCAGCCAGGCAATAGGAGCCACACAGGACAGTTCAAGGGAGGCAGGAATGCATCCCATCCAGCTCTCTCCATGGAACCCAGCCACATGGCCTTGCAGCTAAGCCCCCAGCGTTGTGTTCACCTTCAGTGCAGTGGGTATTCCTTGTTTATGCGAAATGCAATTGGTAGCTTCCCTGGATCCAGCGCTGAATCAGGAGCTACACAGACTCAGGTCTCCTCAGTGGGGCTCAACAGGCCCAGCGAAGACCCCCTATAGAGTGGAGTTGCCCCAGACAGCACAGTGGCACCAGGAAACTGGGCAACAGACCAGAGACTACTCATCTCCTTCCCATGCCATGAAGGGAATTCCTCTTGTAGTAAGTGCCTCTGCTGCAGCTACCCAGGTTTCAGAGAGGTGACTGGGGACATGCCTGTCCTTCTAGGAAGACCCGTTATCAATCACAACCAGCACAGGCCAATGCCAAGCAGTCATGTAGAGTGGCCTCGTGAATGACTCAGCCCTGTTTCAGCAAATGGCCTGGGTTGCAGCTAATTACCCCCTTGAACACAATTCCAGAAAAGAATTTCTGAAGTTGGCCTTCTTCTGCAGGCCAGTGGGGACAAGGCCTGCCTGCAAGTCACCGAGTTAATCATTAAGTTTTCTCAGATCTGTGGAACAACTGGAAATGCAGCCTTCCTTTAATCTTCCATATCAAGTCCCCCTCATCCAGATCTCTTCAGGGCTCCTTGGGTCAGCTAAAGCAAAAGCTTGGGGCATTGGCCTGGGAGAAATAAAGTACCTATCAGGCCAGGAAGTGACGGAGAAAAGAGACCAGGGTCAATTTGCTTCTAGATGCCTTAAGCAATAGGTCCATGAAGGGGAAAGAATGGGACAGCCCAGGGTTGGAGTCCCAGTACCCATTCTGGATGCCCTTGACCAGGTTGTTCAACCCCTCTGAGCTTCTGTATCCTCCTCTGAACAGAGTGATAGAAAGCATATCCACAGCAGGCTGCTGTCAGGATCCAAGGACTTGATGAGTACAAATCAACTGGCACATATCATGCACTTGATAAACAGGGTCACCTATGCCCTTGACGTAACAGTAATAGAGCATTAACTCCCACTTTTCTTGGAGTGGGTGTCATTTCCTTTCTGTAGATGTTGGCTTCTCTCCCTGGCAGCGGACACAGTGACAGGAAACAGCCAGCTAGTCTGAAAAGACTAGCCAGTAAAGTATGAAGAATCCCAAAAGGGAACAGTGTCCCAAAGTCCAGGTGAGAGAGTCAACCAGCAGGGCCAAAGGCTATAGAAGAACAGGGTGAGATGAAGGGCAGGGAATGTCACTGGTGACCACACAGGAGCAGTGTCCATAGGACAGTGGGCATCCTCTTCATTGTAGGGTGCAAAAGTCTGGGACCCCAGAAGATAACTCTGAGACCAGGATTCAAACGCAAAGCTTTCATTTGTGAGGCACAGAGAGAACTAACTAGGAGGGAGTCCGCAAGCGATCCCAGGAAGGGAAGGCAGCCAACAAGAGATGTTATTCGGAAGTTTCCACACAAATGACTGGAATTTCTTCTGCAGAGAAACAGTGTAGCACAAGAGTCTTAGGATTATGCCACCCAAGGGACAAGGGACAGGATATCTATATACCAACTCAATCTGCCATTGGGGGATGTTCCCAGGTGTGCAATTCACCAGTTCTTCTAGCCTGTTCTGAGTACAAGCAGAGAATGGCCTTGAGATTCTAGAAAAAGGCTCAGACACAGAGGTATGGCTGCAGGCAGAGCCCACTGATAGGCGAAGGTCTGAGAAGGACCAGTCACTGCCAACGTCTGCTCCATAGGGGATCCGTGAGAGAAAAGGAAGTGATGGAATGGAAATGATAAGTGCAGATAACTGTTTTGAAGAATTTGCTTAAGAGTGAGAAAAGAAATGGGACTGGAGAGGAAAAAATGGATTGAAGAAGAGAGGGTTCATGTACGTTCCAGAGTGGACAGGTACGATCCATTGAAAAGGAGAATTTAATAATAAGAGTCCTGCCCTTCAGAAGGAAGACTGGGTTGGTTTATAGCAGACAAGGCTCATGGCTGCCAATGATGGTCACTGGTGGATGCAGAGTTCAGCTCTATCCTCATTGTTCCCATTTCCTCAGAAAATTAAAAAGCAAGGTATTTGTGTTTATAGTAGCTCTATTCACAATCACCGAAACTTGAAAGCAGCCCAAATGTCCTTCAGTAGGTGGATGCATAAACTGTGGTACATCTAGACAATGGAAGAGCATTCGGTGCTAAAAAGAAATGAGCTATCAAGCCATGAAAACACAAGGAGAAACCTTAAGTACTATTGCTGATAAAAGAAGCCAATCTGAAAAAGGCTATAAGCCATATGATTACTGATCTCTGGCATTCTAGAAAGGGCAAAACTACCCAGAGAGTAAATCAAAGTTGCTAGGGGTTAAAAGGGAGGGAGGGACAAACAGGAAAAGCAAAGAGTTTTTAGAGCAATGAAACTACTCTGTGTGACATTGGAAAGCAGACACATGTCAGTATACATTTGTCCAAACTCACGGAATGTAAGATACAAGAAGTAAACCTTATGTGAACCAGGTACTTTATTAATAATAAGATATTGATATTGGTCCATTAAGTATCTTGAATGTACCACATTGGTGCAAAATATTAAGAATAGGAGAAAATGGGGGAAGAAAAAAGGGGCATAAGGATCTCTCTGCACTTTCTGCTCAACTTTTGTGTAGAAAGTTGATTGGCTGTGTGTTTTTGTCCAACCACTTCCAAGTGTCCACATGCAGAGCAGGGATGAGCTGGATTTAGCCAGGCTTGACATCGCCATAGGCAGTCACTCTTCACCAGAGACTCTCCTTTACCTGCTCCTCGTCATCTCCACCTGAGCCACTGTGAAAGCTTCAAAACGGTCCCAGACTCCAGCCCATCCTCAACATTACTGCGAAAGGGAACTTCAAGGGAAACTCATCCAAGAGGGCACAGTCCCCTTTCACCCTTTCTGCTGGTATCCAGTTGCCCACAAGATGAAGCTCGGGCACCATCACATAACACAGAGGAACATTTTAGCCACTGGAGCCCAACCTGTCTTCCTGATTGCAGGTCCCCATGCTCCCCTCCCTTGCTGTTCCCTCAGCCAGTGCTTCCCAAACCAGAGCTCTGTACCTCATGCACACTCTCCCCTCTGCCCACCTGCCCTGCCCTCTTTCTTTGCTGAAACCCAGGTTCCCATGTGCCTCCTCTGCAATGCCTTCCCCACATGTCTAGGGGAGTTAATGGAAGCAGTCGATGGTCTCACACTTCTGGATTCCTCTTTCTATTTCTTCATTTATGTTCGTGTAAGAGGACTCGTCTGCCTTTCCACTCCACTAGACCAGGAGTTTCTGGAAGATGAAGGATGCTATATTATTCATCTTGTCACCACAACTGACACAAAGTCAGACACAAAGTAGGAGCCCAGTAAAGTTTGTGAAATGACTGAATGAACAGGTGAATGTAACTGGACCCAAATGGTCTAGCTGTCATCTGAACCTGGAATTGAAGATAGCCTTTCCTTCTTCCCTTGAACATTATATTTTCATGCAGGGTCATTTCTTTTGGGGAAGTTCCCTCCCTGAGAAGGGCGTAGGGGTTGCCATGGGGAGTGGAGACCAGCAAGGAGGACTGGTCCCTGAGCGTGCCCCATGTGGCTTTTTCTACCTGTGCAAGTCCAATGAGACACAGCTCCACTGTGCACTCTGTTGTGCAGACACAATTAGATAAAGTGCACAGAGGGTTCCCACAGATGCACAGTAGGTGCTCAACAGCAGCCAGTTCTTCCCTTCCTCACTCTAATGGGACAATTATTGTCAAGAAGTGGGCTCTCTAAATCTTTATCCTGATGCAGACATTGCTCCAGATGATAAGAACATCTTATATTGCTTTTTGAAGTGATAGTAAAAGGCCATCCTCTGTTCAGATCCCAGTCTCTTGGCCATTCTGAAAAATGAAGGAGCTGTCACTAAATCACACAGAATATAAGTTATGTCATTATCTTCATCCCTGGGAAAAAGAATGATAAATCTGCCTCCATTAGCTTTAGGAATCAGGTCACCTTGGCCCAACACCACCAATGACCTCCTCTGAGCACAAACCTTTGTGTGCAGCTGTCTCCCTGAATACCCAAAAAACTCCAGCACAGACCAAACTCCAATCAGGGCCTACAAAGTTATCCTTCTGCATTTCCAGCCCTTAGCCCCTGCAGCATGGTGAGTGCCCTTTCTAGCATTGTACTGACACCCACCAAAAGCTGCCGGTATCCTTAGCCAGCAGCCCATGGGAAGGGACCAGGCTCCTCTCCCTGCATCTGGAGTCCTTGCTGTCAGAGGCCACCTGAGCCCAAGTGTTTGGCATTCATTTTAGGGAGATATCCCAAGTGCCTCCTGTGATCAGGCCCTAGCGTGGCCAAGGGAACAAGCACAGAGTCCTCAGGATGCATTCCTCTAGATACTCACAGAGCAGCAAGAGGGGAGATGTGTATGTACACATGTATTAAGGGAAGCCCAGGGGACTGAGAGAGTACCAGGGACATGCCTGGGGGTCCTAGAGGTTCACTGGACTTGCAGATAGAAGATATCAACCTCAAGCTCTCTGCTGATCACACATCCTGTGGCTTTGGGCCGGACACAGGCTGGGGAATGGGAGTGCTCCTGAAGCTCATTGAGCACTAGGTCCTTAAGAGCAGAATCCAAGCTCTTCCCAGCTGCCTCCAGTGTCCCCATACAGGGTGCTGCCAGAATCCTGGCCTTGTCTCCACCCACTCTCTCTCTGGCTCTTGACACCCCAGACCCCCTGGGCTTCCTTCTGTTCCTCAAGCTCATCAAGCTCTTTAAAGCCTTATGGCCTTTGCACTTGCTGTTCCTTTCACCAAAAATGCTGTTCCCAGACTCCTCAAGACTGGCTTGTGCTCATACTTCAGGTAAAATGTCACCACCTCCAAGAGGCCCTGCCTGACCACCACACTCTTCTCTATCACGTCCTCGGCTCCTTCCTCCCACAGAACTCACCACCCTCCGCAGCTGGTTCTCTATTTACTTGATGACTTGTTTTCTGTTTCCCCCTTCTGCTGGCATATAGTTCCCTGAGGTTGGGGTTTTGTCTGTCATTTTTGGTCCAAACTCAAATTCAGCACAAGCTATGCAGAAGTCCAAAATACTCATAGAATCAGTAAACTGCCAACCACTTTCATACCCATGGTTTTCCTAGATGCATGAGGAAACCAATATGAAATAGGGGTTACTGTACCCACCTTCATAGATAAGGAAAGTGAGCCCAGTAGGCTCCTGGACAGGGCTCCACCCCACAGATCCAGGATTTCTTGGAAGAGAAGGATCCCATTTATTTTAGTCAGCTTTTTCACTGCTGTGACTAAAGGATCTGACCAGAACAACTGTAGAGGAGGGAAGGTTTATTTGACAGCTCAAGGTTTTAGAGGTCATAGTCCACAGAAGGCCAGATCCATTCCCCTGGGCTGCAGGGGAGGCAGTATATCTGAAGAAAGAGTGTGGCAGAGGGAAGCAGCTCACATGGTGATCAGCAAGCAGAAACAGAGGCTCCATGCTCCAGATACAAAATATATACCCCCTAGCCACGCCTCCAGTGAAGCACTTCCACACACCCCACCTGCCTCCAGTCACCATTCAATTCATCCCATCAGGGATTAATTCACTGATTATGTGAAGGCTATAACCTAATAATTTCTCCTCCAAACCTTCTTGCATGTGAGTTTTGGGGGAATACCATATAAACCATATCACCATTTTTCCCCATATTCTGTTCCCAGAACACTCCACAGGCCCTGTAATTGAGCATCAGTAACAGTTTGCTGAACTACCTGCAACTCAAGAGCTGTGCATTTCCATGAGTGATCAGTGTTTTAAGTTCCTTTACAAAGTAAAGGATCAGGGAAATGAACAGACTGGAGTCTCCGGAGATAAAATTAGTCATACTTTGAGTTTAAAAAAAAAAAAAAAACGAATTTACTCACATGGAGGAAGGCATGGGCACTAAAACAAGTTTCTGATTTCTTCTCAATGGTTGTACACACTTCCTGCTTGAGCCTTTTCCACCCTGCCTACTACAGTCATATCTGTACTGGAAGACAGAGTCTATGTGTGCAGGTGTGCATGTGTAAGTCTATCTGGGTAGGATCTGTGTGTGCTCTGTTGGTATGTCTGTATACGGCTATGAACGTGCATGTGGATCTGAATGGGGAGGGTTGGAGGAGTCAGTGTGTGAGTTGTTTTTTTTGTTTGTTTGTTTTGTTTTGCTGTGTGTGTGTGTGTGTGTGTGTGTTTCCTGCTTCTTCTTTCGACTGTAAACTCCTGACTTGGCAGAGGCCAGGTCAGCTCTTTCTCCATTTTCCTTCACTGACCACTTCCTAGGTACCCCATATGCACAACCAATTTGTCTAGTAACAGTAGGGGACTCGGGGCTCACCCTTCCCAGATCCCTGTTCACACAGCCTCCAGCATCACAGAGGTGAGCAGCCAGCCCAGACAGCACAAGGGAGACAGCCCCCGTCCACTCACACCCTGACCCTCTGGACCTCTGACGTGCTGCTGTGAAAAGGCTGCCCAAGTTTTCCTGCTCAGGACGGTGCAGCCAGCAGCTCCTGTTCAGGCCTGTGGAGGCTGGCTCCTCCTCAGCCCTCCGCCCTCCATCATCTTATGCAGGGCACGTCCTGTGGTCAGCGCAGCAGGAGGGACTGTCTGCAGAGCCCCCGACACTGGCTGCCTCTGTCCTCACCAACAACCACGGACTGTTTCAGTCCCACAAACGCTTCCGTGGCTTTGTCTCCATTTAAAGCCACAATCTTGCTCAACCAATTAATGAAACACCTTCCCTCCCGCAATTCTTAAATTTCCCCAGAGCCAAATGTAAAGTGTACACAATTACGCAGCCCACAGTTTGATAAAGGAAGGCTTACATCTTTAATAATTCTCAATGAAAGAACATCCTGTGAAGGAATTGTTTAATTAAAAGACAACAATGGAATAAAAGGCAAATAAAAAGGGAGAGAGAGAGAGATCACAACTGTTAATTCAGAACTAAATAAATATCCTCCACTTGAGATTCCTTAAATACTTTCTTAGAATCCAGATTTACTTGTTCAGCATGCAAATGAATTCTATCATTAAACATAGTTGAAAAATGAGCAACTGTACTTTGACTAATTTTGTATCTCTTTGCTTAAAGAACAGCAGACAGGTCCCAGAGAGAATGGGGATTCCAGCTCTGAGGCCACAACAGCTTCTCCAGGACAAATCAGAGACGGCTGGGAGGAATGCCGGTTCAAAGAAGGGCTTTCATCGTTGAGGGCAGGCCACAGAGAAGACTTCTGCTTTTAGGTAAATGGAGTATGCATATTCTATTCTACTCTCCTTACCAAGGACTACTAAAAACCCCAAACATTATACAGAAAACAGACATAAAAAGAGTCCGAACAGTGGAGGAAAATAAGGCCCACCAGCTAGGGACCTCGGGATCCAAAGAATGACACAGTGATGAGGTCTTTGAGGCCAAAAGCCTTAGTTGTCCTACACTTGAAGACTTAGCAACCCAGAATCCAACAAGTACAGAACAAAGAAAAAGCTTAAAAAAAAAAAGCAAAAACAAAAACAACAAAAGCCTATTCCCGCTATCTGCAGGCCCAGGAACCTACAAAGGCAGAAGATTTTTAGACAGCAGCACCCTACTCTAGCCCAACATATCAGGAAAAAGTGTGGTTAAATAAAATCTAAAGAAGCCTCAAAAGTCAACAGTAAAAAAAACAAGCAATCCAATTAGAAAATAGGAAAAAGACATCTCACTGAGGAGGATATACAGATGGCAAATAAGTGCATGAAAAGATGTCCAACATCATTATCTGCTATGGAAATGCAAATTAAAACAACAATAAAATATTCGTCCATGCCTATTAGAATGGCTAAGATAAAAAATAGTGAAAACATCAAAACTTCCAGAGAATGAGGAAAAACCAGCTCACTCATATATTGCTAAAGAGAACAAGGATATTTGCTGTGGGAAACAGTTTGGCAGTTTCTTTAAAGAAAAAAGAATGAAAGAAAACAAAAGAAACACACAACTATCATATAACCCAGCAATTGTACTCCTGGGCATTGATCCCAGAGAAACAAAGACATGTTCATGTGGAAATTTTAATGCAAATGCTTATAGCAACATTATTGATAATACCAAAACCTAAGTAAAAAGAACAAATGTTTTTTGATGAGTGACTAGTTATGCTACATTATGCCACAAAATACTATTCAGCAATGAAAAGGAATGAATATATGATGCACACAACAATCTGGATGAATTCACAGACAATTATGCTAGGTGAAAAATATCAAACTTGTAGTATTCTACATGCTGTACAATACCATTCATAGAACATTCTTGCAATGATAAAATTACAGAAATGGATGGGGAAGCCAGGTGTTGTGGCACATCAGCTCAGGAGGCAGAGAGAAGAGGATCCCAAGTTCAAAGCCAGCCTCAGCAAAAGCAAGGTGCTAAGCAACTCAGTGAGACTGAGACCCTGTCTCTAAATAAAATACAAAATAGGGCTGAGGATGTAGCTCAGTGGTTGAGTGCTCCTGAGTTCAATCCCCAGTACTCAAAAAAAGAAGGAGGAGGAGGAGGAGGAGGAGTGGAGGAGACAGAAAGAAGTGGGTGTGGCTATAAAAGGGCAGGAGGACGGCTGTGGCCAACGCCAGTATCTTTCCTCTATCCACATCAATATTCTGGTCATGATATTGTACCATAGGGCAGCAAGATGTTATCACTTTGGAAAATTGAATAAGGAGCACACTGGATCTTTCTGCATTATTTCTTTCAACTACACAAATCTACGGTTCTATCAAATTAAAATTTTAATTTAAAAAAATGTTAAGAGCAGAGAAAATTCTAGCATCCAGGTTGCCAATCAATACTCTTGAAAGTCACTTGCATGACACCTTTGAGACAAAATAGAAGCTGGAGTGCCGCAGTCCGGCTGCAGCAAAATAACCGGGGGGTGACGAACAACTTGTGTACATTGATACAGCAGGAGTGGAAGCCGTTTATTGTAGGACAGGAGCGGTATTTATACATTCCACACAGCTTATCTAATTAGCATAAACTAGATACATCAGTCAACCAATAAGGAATCTCCACACTTAATGGCTTGCTGGTGTTACTTCACAAACCACTCCCTCTGGCATTTTGCCAGGCACCATCCAGACTTGTTTACAGACTCTAACATTTCTCTGGCAAAATGCCAGGAGCCATCCTGACTTGTTTACAGACTCTAACACTGGAGGAAAAAAATGGAAGCAGTATTGTCCTTCCAAAAGACCACTTGGCCTAGGTGTCTGGAAGACAAACGAGATAGTCTGCAGCATCCCATGTGGCCATCACCCTGCCTTGAGGGGCACCAAGCTGGGATTGTGGGAGGGAGATGACGACAGAATTGGCACGTCCTGAGAGCACGGTTCTGTCTCATAAATTCACCTGCAGGATAATGACGATGAGGCTGGGTCACTCCGGAAGGTACTTGCGACTCCAGCCATAAACACAAATGTGGCAAGCTGAAAAGTCATCAAGCCAACCTCTAGTCAAAGGCTCCTTCTGGGGAACACTAGGTCCACAGGATATTTGTGGGGGAAAGAGTTGACGATCAAATTAGTTTGGGAACTGTTGTGTTTTACGCATCCTTACTGTCAATTCATCGTGCACACAACGTATTAAAGACACTGGGAAGCCCTGACATTAAGAATCTCATTAATTTTAAGCCAACCTTTTGCAATTTGTATTAGCCAGGGAACCCTGTTGCCATGCAACTTCCTTTTATATTTAAATTTTTATTTTTAATTGACATATGGTGTTTGTAAATATTCAGGGGTACAGTATGATAATTTGATAGGTGCATAAAATATATGATGATTAAATTAGGGTAGTTGGCATATTTCTATCTCTCAAACATTTATCATTTCTGTGTGTTGGAAACCTTCAGACTTTTCTAGTCGTTTTAAAATGTATCACGAATTGTTGTAGCCAATAGTTATCCTACTGTGCTACAGAACATTAGAATTAATTCCTCCTATCTATCTGTATTCTGGTGCCCTTTATCTAACTTCTCTCTGTGCTCCTTCCCACTTATCCTCCTTAGCCTCTAATGACCATGATTCTACTTTCTTATTCTGAGACCAACTTTTTTAGAAAGTTCCATGAGAGATAATATGCAGTGTTTATCTTTCTGTGTCTAGCTTCTTTAACATGTCATCTAGTTCCATCCAAGATCCCTCAAATGATAAGAATTTCATTCTTTTTATGGCCACGAAATATTCCATTGTATATTTACATCACATTTTACTTATCTATTTGCTCAGTGATGGATAGCTCAGTTGATTCCCTACCTTGGCTTTTGTGAATAAGGTTATAAAAAACATGAGAGTGCAGGCATCTCTTTGATCAATGATTTTTTTTCTTCTGTTTAGATATATATTCAGTAGTAGGATTATTGGATATTATAGCTCTGTTTTTAATATTTTGAGGGACCTACATACTGTCTTTAATGAGAATTCTAATTTACATTCCCATCAACAGTGTATATGTGTTTCCTTTTTCCATATGCTTGCCAGTACTTGCCGTTTTCTCTTTTAGATAACAGGAATTCTAACTGGGTTGGTATTTTCTTATTTCACTTGGATTTGCATTTCTCTAATGATTAGTGAGTGATGTTGAGCACTTTTTCATTTATTCATTGGAGATATATATATATATATTATATATTTTAAAGCAGAGATTGAACACAGGGTTGCTTAACCACTGAGCCACATTCCCAGCCCTTTTTTTTGTATTTTATTTAGAGACAGGATCTCACTGGGTTGCTTAGGGCCTCATTAAGTTGCTGAGGCTGGCTTTGAACCTGAAATCCTCCTGCCACAGCCTCCTGAGCCACTGAGATCACAGGCATGCATCACCACACTTGGTTGTATGTCTTCTTTTGGAAAAATGTTAATTTGATTTAAAAATGGGCAAATGATGAATAATCTCGTTTTTTGCTGTTGTTTGAGTTCTTTATTTATTCTGGATAATATTAACCTTTCATTTAATGAATGGACGTCAAATATTTTATCCATTTTTCAGGTTGTCTTTTCACTCTGTTTCCTTTGCTGTGCAGAAGCTTCTTGGTTTGATATAATCCCATGTCTATATTTTTGCTTTTGTTGTCTTATCCAAAAACATCTTTGCCTATATAAATGTCTTGATGTTGTCTTCTAATATTTCCATAGTGTCATGCCTTACATTTATGTCTTTTATTCATTCTGAGTCAATTTTTAATATGGTGAAATGGTAGGGATAGGTTTATTCTTCCGCATAGGTAGATCCAGTTTTCCCAGCACCATTTAAAATATCTCAGAATAAGTCTAACAAATGACAATTACAAGGTGTGATGAGAGAATATGAAGAGGAAACACAAGCACACCAAAAAGGACAGACCAAGATCATGGATTGGAAGATTTAATTTGGTTATATGAAAGTTTTCATATTAATCTATAGACTCAATGCACTCCCCACAAAATATCAATGACAGTCTTCACAGAGAGAGAGAAAAAATTTCATAAAATTCATTAGAACCACAAAAGCCCTCAAATCTCCAAAGGAATTCTAAGGGTGGTGGAAATAATGTTGAGGACATTCTAATAATCACAATATTGAACTTCAATACATAATACAAAGCTATAGTATAATAATCCAAACAGGCTGATACTGGTTTAAAAACCAACACAGACCAATGCAGAAAGAACCCAGAAATTAATTCAGTTACAGTCAGCCAACTGATCTTAACAAAGTCTCCAAGAACAAATATTCAAGAAAGGATAGTCTTTTCAATAAATGGAGTAGGAAAACTGTCCATCCATTTTCCTTTTAGATTTCAAGAAACATACTTTAAAAGATGACAATCTATACCTAACTTCTATCAGATTTAAGAGACCAAAAAGAAGGTCACCAGACCCTACATGGACACTTGTAGTAAGAAGGTGCTCACCATCTCAGCAGACCCTTCTGCCAATGGACAACACAGTTGGGCATAATTCATAGAGCAGTCTCTGGAGAAAACAAGTTTGTATCTGAATCTCCTACACTACAAGAACCAGCTGTAGGGCTTAAGACAAGTTGGATTACTGCTCTACTCCTGATGTGTAAACTGGAGCTAATAATGTCTGCTGTTGGGATGAGGATCACTAATTGTAATATTAATGATAGTACCTACCTTTATTCATTACTCACTATGGGCCAGGTACTATGCTCAGAGACCTTCACCACCCTAATTTGTATCTATTAGCATTCTCCTGGTATAGTAGAGGAAGCAAAGACTCAGAGATAGTATGGAACTTGCCGAAGGTTACCATAGGTCCTGGAAAGTGACTGAGCTGGAATTTGACCCCAGACCCATAAGACTCTAACATTTGTGTTCTTAAAAAGAATAAAGGTAAACCACCTACCACACAAAGGATGCTCGGCAGGGTTCTGTCCCTTCTCGATTCTACAGCACAGGGCTTTCATCGGCCAATGAAGCCTCGGCCCCACTGAGCTTCTGTGCAGCTTCCTAGGATGCTCCCTGGCCTTTATCTCGTGATATAAGAATCATAAAAACCGATGTCTTAATTTGACAGAAATTAATGGGTCAGTTTGGACCTATAACAAATATCTGCAAATGAAACAGGGAAGCAGATCTCTCTTTCTGGGAGTGTTTCCGAAGTGCACATTCTCAGAATGGTAAGAGAATTTTTAATTATAATAAATTTCCATCCAAAATATCTGTCCCAATTTACATTCCCACCAACAGTGTAGGAAAATAAACATTTGCCTACAATTTCTATATAACCGAATTGAATAATGCTCAATATATGTTCCTAAATGGAAAAAAAAAAGAAAGAAAAATGAATGGTATAACCCAACTTTTGTTTTTTCTTTTTAAAGGGACAAACAATAATTATATCATGTAATTTTGTGGGAAAAGGTGGGCAGATATAAACTCAACTCTTGATAGTGGTTACCTCTGAAGAGGAGGAGATGATTGATCATGGTGAAGTTTATAAAGCTTCCTCTTAAGTTTGCAAGCAGAAGAAAAGCATTCGAGTTACTTCTTAGGAAAAAAAAGAGATAGTGATAAATAATTAAATGTGAAACTAAAATAATTCAGATATAAAGAAGATATAATCCAGTGGGTTTTTTTCCAGCATGCTTTATCTGTAGAATTCATCCCTTTGTTTTCCACAAAATGAATTTTCTAGGAGAGTACTACACCAGATAAGCAGTTTGTTGACCCAGCCTTGCTAAGGTAGGCAACCTATTTTGGCAGCATCAGGTCTCCTCTTACATCTTCAAGTCAATGTAGTTATTACAGTATTATTCCTACATGAAAGGAATACCTGCTTGCTATTATTATTTTTAAGTCATCCATAATTGTTCCATCCTTTAACCATTGTTAACATTTTGGTTTTACTCTCTTCCAGGTTTGGTTCTATACAAAGGTCCCTATGGAGTCTTACATAGTTGTAATAAAATGGTATGTGCAGTCTTGTGTCTTGCTTTTCCTCTGTATGTTCATCTGATACAATTTGGCAAGTGCTCAAGGGACAGCTTAGGGAAACTCCATCACTCTGTAACCCTGTAGTTTTCTTAACCACACTCCTAACGTAGGCTCTCAGATTATCACCCATTTTTCAATCAGGTACTTTGCATTACTTCAAAGCAGAAAGTTTTCTTTGTAATTAGGATAATCTCTTAGGAGAGATTGCTAGAAATGGAATTACTAGGTCAAAGGGTATAAACATTTTTATGGTCCCAGATACTCATTACTGAACTATCCTAAAGAATGTCTCCACCAGGGTACAGTAGGAAAGGTAATGGTTCATTTTACCAAGGTCTCACCAGCGCTGGCTGTTCTTTAACTGAATGGTGAAAAATGGCACCCTGCTTTAATTTGCATTGCTTTGATTACAACTGAGGTTTAGTGGTTTTCCATATGTTTGTTAACAAGCTGCATTTCTTCTTGTGATTTGTTTGATCATGTTCTTTGCACATTTACCTACTGGGAATGATCAGTGTATTTAAGTTTCTCTACGTTCTCTGCTTTGTCAAACTTCTGCCGAGACTCCCCTAGCAGTTGACTATCGTTGGTGCCTTTTTTTTTTTTGGTGGTGGTGGGGGTACCAGGAATTTGAGCTCAGGGGCACTCACCACTGAGCCACATCTCCAGCCCTAATTTTGTATTTTATTTAGAGACAGGGTGTCACTGAGTTGCTTAGCGCCTTGCTGATGCTGAGGCTGGCTTTGAACTTGCAATCCTCCCGTCTCAACCTCCCAAGCTGCTGGAATTATAGACATGTGCCACTGCACCCAGCCATTGGTGCCTGCTTGAGATATCACTACTGATGACATTTTAGACCTACAAAGCATTTCACACACATACACTCTGGTACAATTTTCACAATGTGCTATTTGGAAGACTAATGAGATTTGTAGTCCCCATTTTACAATGTGGAAAATATAGATCCAAAATGAAAGGAACATCTTTTCCAGGGCCAAAAACCCAAACTATAGTAGGGAGGGGCTAGAATGTGCCCAGTTCCAGCAGGTCAGGCAGTGCAGTGGTTAGGAGTCCAAGTTTGTAACCCAGCTCTGCCCTCCCCAGGGACAAACAGTCAAATGAAGTAATGCCCATGGGAAGCTGAGCACAGTGCCTGGCCCATGGTAACTGCACTACGAATCTTTCACTTTACAAACACTTTCTGATACCGTTGGGGCCCAGTGCCCTGCTGGGTACTGGGAATACAGAACTGAGCCAGGAGCTCAGCGTCTACAGGGAAGCAGAGGGACATATGGCAAACATCCAGACATTGTGGCAGGGCCCTCTCAAAAGCACGTACAAGGCACTGAGAGGGCTCAACCCAGGCCCTTGTCCCTTTATTAGGGCAGAATCTGTCACTCAGGGTCAAATTCATCTTTCTGAAGTTTCATATTTGAACAGAGTCTGGCTGCTCCAACCCAATGTCATCCATGAGGGGTCACAGACCAAATGCAATGACTCTCATAAATTTTCCCACATCCCATCCATCAAACCCTCCCTTTGTGACTCTCCCCTCAACAGGAGGAACCTACACTTTTCCTGAGCATGTGCCTCTGATTTTCTCTGTCCAGAGGCCCAGCCGTTCATTCTCTGGGTGTGATTGCTTCAGAGTCTGCAGAGAGCTGCCCCTCAGGAGTGTCCATGCAGAGGGGCTACTGCTAGTTGGAGGTGTCCTGGGGGTTATTCTGCACTGTAGCTGGCTCCTGAGGAGCCATGGGGGGGGGGGCAGTTGGGACTGAGCTTCAGCCTCAAGGGACTGGGGCTCAAATATTATTATTCTGATTCCACAGGGATGTCAATGTAGAAAGATGCCAGAGTCTGGTAACTGGTATGAAGGAACTGGAAGAAATGCATGAGCTCTGATCAAAGATATCACTGCTAGTTAATGACTCTGGACCATGATGGCTCCTCCATGCCTCAATGCCTTATCTCTGAAGCCAGAATTAAAGCAGACATGGCTCCAAATCCCTCCTGTGCCAAATATTATAGTCATATATATAACTGAGGCCCCAATTCTCCCAACAGCACTCATGCCATTGATTAATAACAGCCACCAATTACTGAGCACTTCCTGTGTACAGGACTGTTTTTCAAACACAGCTCATATATCATCTCAATAAATTCTTCGCCTGACCTTATTCAATTATTTAGCCAAATATTTATTGAATGTTTTTCTAGGTGATGGAGATATAAGACTGAACAAAACAGATGAATGTCCCTGCTCTGGTGAAACTTACACACTAGTGAGGAAGACAGAAAATAAATGTGATTAATAAATAAAATGTATAGTAAGGGATAAAGTCCTGAGTGTTGAGGAAAACAATAAAAACAGAAGAGTTAGAAATGTCAAACTGGGGATAAAAGTTTTAGCAGGTTGGCCAGGGAAGACCTCACTGGAAAGCTGACAGGGGCTGTCAGAATTATTGGAAATATTCACTCCCCTCTTGTGGGTGGAGTATACTATACAGTTTGATCTGCTGTGGCCAAGGGAATATGAATAGATGTGATACAAGTTAAAGTTTAAAACTTGATTGTGCAGGGACTTGTCACTTATGCTCTATCCTTGGATAACTGCTGTTCTTGCAACCTCTGCCCAGTCAAGATACTGGAAGCAGAATCCACTGAACCCAGCCTAGATGAAATGCCCTAGGCAATCAAGACTTGGAAATGTTTGTTACACAGCATTATGTGGTCATCAGTGACTGACAGGAAGACTTCTGAGTGAAGACATTAAAGAAGTGAGAAAATAAACTATGAACCCTCTGGGGTTAGGCTGTTACTATCAGAGAGGAGAGAGAGCAAGTGTGGAGATCCATATTCAGGGACCATTCTAGTATATCAAGGAACAGCAAGGAGACCTGAGCAACTGAAATTGAGAAATCAAGGAAGAGGATAGCAGGAGATGAGATCAAAGAGAGGTGAAATGGCTGGATCAAGTAATTCTTTACAGGTTGAGTGAGCATATAATTCATCATCCAAATCAGGTCATACTTTTTAAATTGAAGCATAATTTACACATAGTAAAATTTGTTCTGGGCTGGGGTTGTAACTCAGTGGTACAGTGCTTGCCTAGCATGTGTGAGGCAGTGGGTTCGATATCAGCACCACATAAAAATAAATAAAAGTAAAGGTATTGTGTCCATCTACAACTAAAAAAATTATTTTTAAAAATAATTATTTTAGTATTCACTTCTATGAGTTTGATAAATGCAGAGCATCAAGTCCGGGATATAAGAACAGAAACAGGAAGACCATTATATAAGCATCTAAGAATGATGGTGGCTTCATCCAAGGAGGTGGCCCTGGCAATTACTAGGTGAGGAGTAATCAGATTCAGGATACATCAAAGGGAGAGCTAACAGAATGGTTAATGGACTCATTATGAGGTATGCAAGAAAGAAGCATCAAAGAGTTCTGACCTGCGCAACTGAAGAAAAGGGTGAGTGGTCCATTTCACAGAGAAGGCTTGGAGAAGATGAGGCATTTGCCAGCAGCTGTCCATTGGGAAGTGGCATTCCAGAGCCTGTTGGGCATCCCCACACTTTGCCTTATGTCAAAGAGAGGACAAATGTTCTTCTGTGAAGGAGGAGTCCTGACAGGATCCTGACAACATAAAGGTGTCCAGATCTGGAAACGCCCTGCCAAGGGCACTGCCAAGAGGCCCAGGGGAAGGGAGCTGGAAAGTCCCTGGAGGCAATTCAAAACCATCCCTGAGGCCTGGGGAGGTGCAGCCCACTGAACCCCTCTTGCTTTGGAGGATAAAGCCAGGAAGGGCAATCCTATCAGAATCAGCTGTCACTCTGCCTCCTAAGGCTACAGATGAGCGGGGACAGGAAATTCTGAGCCCTCAACAGTCCCAGGTGCACCTATGAGGAAGGCCATACCCCTCTGCTGCCTCTGGCTGGTTTAGGGGCTGGGGCTAGATTCCTGCAAGGAGACTCCACTGCACCTCAAGGGCAAGTGTCAGCCACAAGAGACAAAGCCCATGTGGACAAGCAATGACACTGCACTTGGGCCCAGGAGAAAGGAAGTTCCCACAGCTGGCTCAAACAACACCTTCTTGGGGTTCAGAGACAGTTTCACCTTTCATTTCACATCATCTCACATTCTGCCCAATCCACAGTTCTTAGATAGGGAAGAGTCCTTAAGAAATGTTCCAAGGGTAGCTACACCCCACCGGTATAGCTGAAAGTCCTAACCCTGCCTGCCCTAACCCCATCATGGAGGAATCAGAAGATCATTACTAAGTACTGTTGGATCAAGCCCTGCATACTGGGAAATAAATTAGTCATCCAGTAGCAGTGCTGGGCACATCCTACCTGGCATTCCCAACCATCTATAGTATTCATCCTAAGACACAGAAGGATGGCTCCCCCTGCTGTGGGGGCAGGGGACAAGGTTTAGGCTCAATCTGGGGACTACAGGAGAGCCACAGGAGGCCAGATGGCTCCTCCTTTTAAGAGTGACTCTCTGTGTGGCCCTGAAGTCTGTTCTGACTACACACATGGATGCAAACATACATGCGCACACACCTTCTCCAGTCTGGCAGAAAGTAGGTGTGAGCCCATTCCACTGGGCAAAGCACCAAGCCCCTATCAGCTGCCCTGCTCCTTTCAATTGCACAGACGCATGGACCAAGGCAGGCAGAAAGACCTCAGTCCTGCAAAACTGCTAGCCACCCTTGCTTAGAACCCAGGTGCATCTGGGATTCTATACCAATCTACACCTGCCCTGTTAACTTCTTTAACCCTGGAACAAGTCTCAGTAGGTGGAGGGACACTCAGGAGAGGTCAACATAGGCCTCCCACACCTGCATCATCTAACCTATTGAGAGCACAACTCACACCCACTTGCTTGGCTGAAAACTGAAGTTCCTTTCCAGGGTTCAGATCCCTGCTTTAAGGATGAGTCAGATGAGAGCATAACCACCATGTTCAGTGCATCCATCAGATGGACCAACCCTAGCTGGCAACAGACAGGCAGTGTGTCAGAGGGCAGCACAGTCTCCTTTGCAGCCAGAGAACATGCACGGCTCCACGCCATGCATCAGAAGCAATCCTCAGCAGACTGAGCACCAAGAACCTTTCGAGCCTTCTTTGACTCAGCCTCTCTAGGCCCTGAGGACATTAGAACTGTCTGCCTCTGTCCCTTCAGGTTTGAATACACCCATACCCAAGCACACACCAAGCTTGGGTATAGTTGAATTCAGCCTGATATCTTGCTCCCATGGCCCTCTGGGGCCTGAGACACTGCACTGGACCTGTCCATGTAACTTCCAATTAGACAGCATACTGGAAGGCAGGTGCCTGGGGTGTGAGAGAGAGAACAGGAAGGCAAACTATGCAGCAATCCAGAACCAGGAAGCAAGCAAGGCCTACAGCAGGTGACAGAGCTATGACATGTCCCCTGCCCCCACATGCCTGCACTTGCTGCTGAGATTAGTCTACCTGACAAATCAATCCTACCCACTTCTGACTTCATTATTTATTCACATAATTAGACTCAAGTTTTGTTTTT
Source organism: Marmota monax (assembly GCF_021218885.2). NCBI lineage: Eukaryota > Metazoa > Chordata > Mammalia > Rodentia > Sciuridae > Marmota > Marmota monax. Next base: position 5,272,427 of record NW_026692881.1, read on the forward strand.
TTTTTTTTCAAGTAGTGATTTCCAGTTGCTCTAAACATCTGAATTAGAGTCACACCACCTTCTTCCACATTAAGTTGAAGGAGCACTTTCCATTTAATCTGCTTTTTTCTCAAGAAGTGTTACTCCAAATACCTGAGGGCAAAACTGAGTGACGTGGGTGCTTTAATATGCCCAAGGAGACAATGTATCCAGACAATGAGGTGAGGCAAGACCATCCCCAGGTCTAAAGGAGCTGGATACATATCTATCACAAAAGTGAGAAAACTGAGGCCCAGAGGGCAGGATACTCTGCCCAGAGTTTCATAGCCACAGAGTACAGTCACTCAGAAGCATATCCTCTCTGTCACAGAAGCCCTGATAGTCTCTGCACCAAGTTGCCTCCAAAGAACACTGTGGATTTGCTCGCCATTCTGGCCTCCTGTGGCTCTCCTGTAATCCCCAGATTGAGCCTAAACCTTTCTAAGGTACACACCTCAATTATGGAGGGAACAGAGTCTTCAGAGAAAGTGGAGCTCAAGGGGCCAGGTGCCCCTTACCAGAAGTATCCTGAGCACATGGAGCCTGCATTTCTCCATCAGCAAACATTTTTTAAGCCCCTTCTGCATGCCAAGGGACTGTTAAGGAGAAAAACAGCCAAACTCTCTCTCTCAAGTGAGGAATAAAATCTAGTGGGTAAGACTGACATTAGTCAAATAAGCAAGATGGATAGATCATTGCAGGGTGTAAAACACGCTCCAAAGGGAAAGCTCCAGGTGCCATGCATATGTCTAACTGGCTCAGGGGGCAGCTGGTTGCCAAGGAAAGGCTGCCCTGAAGAGCAGCAATTTGTTGGAGATGAAGAGGACGACAGCATTAGCAGGTATACAAGGAGAGACAGGAGCAGAGGAGCTGCCTCAGGATTAGGAATCCTTGTGAGATAAGATAATCAAAAGGCCCATGTTCCCATCTACAAAAGGTTGACAATCCCACTGCTTGGTGTTGTAGCTAAGGCCAAGATGATGCCCGTCAGGAGATGGCACTCGCCAAATGTCAGTTCCTTCCCGAATCCTCTGAACCACTCCAGAAAACTTCCCATCAGCACTAATTCAAGGAGAAAAATAAAACACTACACATGAAGGTTTTCACCAAACATTGTCAAAAAAAAAATTGGAGATTGGAAACAGCCACAATGTCCAATAACAGGAAACATTAGGTAGGTTATGGAACATCAATTCTTCATCTCAATGTAATCATTAAAAATGATCATTACAAAGGCTTTGCAACCACACAGGAAATGTTTATGCCAGGATGTCAGATCAAAAAGCAGAACACAAAATTGCATCTAGATTATAAGAATTTATATGTAAAATCAGCACACATATGGTCAGAGAAAAAGAGAGAAAACAAAAACAAGGTCTTGGTTAGGCAGTAAAGCTATGAAAATTTTCCCAAAATTGGTGTAATGCTTTTAAAATAAGCAAAACAAGTGTCCGGGATGGGAGGAGAGACTTGCATTTAGGTGTGACGTTGGGAGGAGGGATCCTCAAGTCCAAGTTGAAGCTCTGTTCTTGGGTTACACAAGTGACCTCTCTGACTCCTGCTCATTGATGAGATGAGGACAGGGGGTCTCAGTGAGGTCCAAGGGCATGTCTAGGAAAGCCAAGGAACTAGAGGGAAGGATTGAACAAGGGTGGAGCAATTCGGGGACTGGGTAAGCTCCAGAAGGAGGCTGCCTGAGTTGGTGGCCAGGATGGGATAGAGAATGGAGGAGAGAAGTGAGCCAAGAAGGTGAAGAGAAAAATGATGGTGCCAAGAAGCGGGTGAGGAGAGGGGTGAGGTTCTAACAATTCAGCTTCTGGGTCAAGTGCCTAGAGGACTGGAGGCTAAAGAATGCAGCCACCTGTGGTGGGCCAGGGACAAACCTGCCAAGGGAAACCCCAGTGGACATATGTGGAGTGCTGTCCTGTGTCACAAAGGGAGGTGTCCCTGCACAGGCACAACAGGAATGTCCAGTCCTGGAATGGAGGCCTGGTGATGGCTGAGATCGAGTCTGGTTTCCCTAGATAGGACAGACATTGTTGAAGACTGACAGAGCCTGGGACTTCAGGTCTGCAGCCTGACAATGATCATTCCTTAGACCCGTGGGCAGCTGCCTCCTTCAAGCAGCAAAGACACCAAGCTTCAAAGTCAGCTCCAGCGGGCTTCCAGGAAGGCCCTGGGGCACTGCCATTCTGCAGCTCTCCAGGGCTTTACCTTTGCTCTGCAAGCTTGCTGCTTTGGGAGAGAAGGCAGTGGGCACGGGCTGGAGCCCTGCATCCTTTCTCCAGCCCAAATCGCTATCCTGCTCAAGATCTTTGACTGCTACTAATGTGTCCTGAGAAATATAAACAGCCGTAATGACCACAGTCTGAAGGGTGTGTCTTGATGTGGCTGACACACGAGCTATGCAATGATTAACAGGAAGTCCTCCAGGGCAGCTCCAAGACAGACTGCCCACCCAGACCTTGACCAGGGCACGTGACTTTTTTGCATCTCAGTTTCTCCAAATAAAATGGAGATAAGAAAAAACACAAATACCTACCTTGTAGAATTGAGGAAATTTGACAAGACGCAAAAAGCATCTGGCTTATGATAAGCCTTAATAGTACTAACTGTCATTACTGCCTGCTTGGAATGGAGCTTTAGCCACCATTCTTTGGTCACCCTGGGTCATGCCATCCCTGATCCAGTTCTCTCCCTCCACCACCATGTGGCCTCTGCACCATGTACAAGAATGCATCGTGAGCATTCATATATGCGGGCAGGGGCACACATACAATATGGCACCCAGCTCCATCTATAGACGAGCAGAAGCCCTGGGCTAGGGCATCATCACCCTCTCACACCCACCACATGCCCCAGACTCTGCCCTCCTTTACTCGTCAGAGTTGTTTTTGTTTTCTTGTTTACCACATTTCTAGTCTTTCTGATTTCCTACTTTCTTCAACTTGCCTATCCTGTGTTTAACAGGGGAGGGTGTATGAGCACTTTCAAACTATCATCAACATCTTTTGGAAAAGGCACTCACGCCAGAAGCCCAAAGTGCCTGTGTCTGTTAGTTGCCAGGTTTTGATCACTTGGTTTCCTGAGCTGTATCAGAGTAGCCCTGCCACATCCCTTCCCTGGCTGGCTTCCCTCCCCTAACTCCACACCATCCCCAGCATGTGGGTGCCTCTGCCCAGTCCCAACATCTACAACTACCCCTTCCACTTTCCTTCATCAATGTTCTCCTTCTGCTTTTCTCCTGACCCTTCTCCTAGCAAACATCGTTCAGCCACGGTTATAGATTGCACATCTTTCATGGCACGTACTTGTCCTCCTGTTTATCTTTCTTTGATGTGGTTTTCCTCCTCTATAAGTCAAAACAACCATTCCCTTAAGTCCAGTGATGCCTCTGCCCAGCTGCAAACAGAAATGGCGAATAACAGAAAAAAGAAATATATCCACCATACAAAGAAAATGAGACACTGTGAGGTCAGCAGATGCCACTCACCCCTGCCCTACCTGGCATGAGTAAGGCTTACAGAGCTTTCAACAAACAACTTGGATCCCCAACACAAGTAGCCTTGTTAATTGGATCTAGAAGTCTCTTATCATCAAGCCCAGGGACAATGCCACCCTCAAGATCACAGTGGCCAAGCAGGTCCATGGGTCTCCCCAAGCCCATGCTCACAGCACAGTTCCACAGGACAACCATTGTACTTCTTTGTGTCCCACAGCCAGATAGACATTCTAGCTGTGAGCAGGCCTGGACGTGGCATGGTGGTCATCATAAAGGGTTTTACCACCATGGTCATCAGATCACCTGATGGGGAGATTTTAAACACATCATTGACTGGCCATATTCCCAGAGCTCCCATTTAAATGATCTAAAGAAGGACCTGGACACGATGTGGACTGAAACTCCACCGGTGACCCTCATATGCAAGCTTCAGTCCGGCTGCAGCAAAATAACTGGGGGGTGACGAGCAACTTGTGTAGATTGATACAGCAGGAGTGGGAGCCATTTATTGTAGGACAGGAGGGGTATATATACATTCCACACAGCTTATCTTAATTAACATAAACTAGATACAGCAGTCAACCAATAAGGAATCTCCACACTTAATGGCTCGCTGGCATTACTTCACAAACCACTCCCTTTGGCAAAATGCCAGGTGCCATCCTGACTTGTTTACAGACCCTAACAAGCTGAGGTGAGATCACGGGGCTTTTCAGAGCTAGACCTCTGCAGTTGGATCTAAATCCTGTTTCCATAATCCAACTCCAACAAGTTATGCACCCTGACCAGGCTTCAGCATCCTCAGGTATAAAAAGGAAAACAAAAGAGCACTTCCCCTAGGTAAAGAAGAAAACATACATAAATAGCCTACCACGGGGTAAGCACTAGACAACTACTTAATACTACAATTCTTTATACTCTGGGTCATTCCATCCCTAGTCCAGGTTTCTCCCTCTTCCTCCACTGTTTGGCTTCTGTAAAGCGCTTTTCAAAGGGAAATGGAAAGACCTCTTGGGTCAGCCTATGTTGGCTATCCCTGTTGGCCTAGGAAGTCGGGAAGATGTTTTGGGACAGAATGCCAGCCATAAGCCTCTTCAAACATCTTAGTGCAGTAACTATCTGTTGGGAGGGAAGGCACCATGGTCCAGAGGAGATAGGGAAAGGCTGGGAATCAATCAGGAAAACTTCTAGGATCTCTCATGTAAGAGTGTGGGGCTCACTACTGCCCTCCTCAGGCCACCAGTAGGACAGCCATTCTAGCACCAGCCACATCTACACTCGGGGCCAATTCTTCTTCCTCCCTTTCCCCAGCTATGGCATTAAGGAAGGGGTTTAAATCACATCTTTCATTCTAACAAAATTCAGAGAAAGGTAACCAGATGGGATTACCTTGGCACCCCCTACATCAGCTAGCAGAACCTCTGGCTTCAGAGTGTCCATGGGTATCACATGGTACAATACAATAATTAGGCTTCACAACCAAATGAAATTCTTCATTCATTTACTCATTTGTTCATTGATTAAATACTTCTAAGAGCCTCCTGTGTGTCAGGCATGGCTGTGTTGGATGTAAGGACACAAAAACAATATGGCCCGGTGTACCAGCTAGCTATTGCTAAAATAATACTATATAACACACCATCCCAAATTCAGGGGCCAAAACAACCATTATGGATTCTCACAGATGTGTGGATTGGTTGGCTCAGGTCAGCTTCCCACAGCAGGTCTGTGGGTCAGCTCAGTGGCTCTGATTTGTCCTTAGGTAAGAAATCCTCCTTGGACCAGTCGGTTTTCAAAGGCATATTCTTTCTCCTCACGGAGATGAAAGTGATAAACTCAAGAAGGTGGGTGGAACTATCCAGTATCTCATCAGGCCCAGGCTCAGAGCTGGCACGTTGTCATCTCTGCCTACATGCCATTGGCAAAACAAGTCATGTGGCTAATCCCAAAGTGAAAGGCAGGGAACTAGATTCCACCCACCAGGAGACCACAGTCAGGGTGTGAATGAAGAAGTGGGGGTAACCATTCACTGGGTAACTCCCAGACTCTGTCCTTAAAAGAGATTCTCCCAACCAAGACAGGAATAACAATGGATCCAGAATAATTTCAGCTCAGTGTGGATTTGTTTCAATCACGGAGGGTTTTTTCTAACCTAAAGGATACCTGTTCCCTGTCTCATTTCTCCCACAAACATGCTCTATAAATTACATCAGCCAGGAGTTCTCACCTAGTGATGGGAGAAAAGAGGAAAAGGGTTTGCCAAAGATACACTCTACTACCTCAGTTATTTGTGCTTGATGAAAGTGTTCATTTTATTTGCACTTGGTGAAAGTGTTCAGAGGAAAAAGGAAGTGGAACTGGCGTTCACAGCTTCCCACACTAACCAATACCAAAGTGTGGCTGGTCCATTCAGTCATGCTGTTTAAGAAGGCCAAAAAATTCAAACTCATGGGAAGAAGCACTGAGAACTAGGCACAGCCTTAATCTGCAGGAAGGTACCATCTTTTGAAAAGAAAATGGACACTTGTGGATGACATTCCATGCTCTGAGAATGTTAAAGACACTGTCTTATCAAAATCTACCAAGAAAAATGTGAGGTGCTATCTCTGCCAGACAGATGAAGACATGGATGGATGACCAGAGAGCACAGCCCTTGCTCAGAGTCCCACAGCTGATGAGTGGCAGAGCCATAGGCAGATGTTTTCTGGCACAAAAATCTTTGCTTTTACTAAGTACCTTAGATGACCCAACATGGGAGTCATCTACACCAACCCAAATGCAGACAGAAGACCCAACTGGATGCCAACAACTGGGTAAAGAGAACCCAGTGCTATCACCCAGGGTCCCAGACCAGGCTAACAATGAGCAGATGGTTCGGCACAGAATCCTCACACGAGTCTGCAAGCTGAGGGGTGGCCCAACTCTTACAAGCTCCTGGAACTGACCTCATTGGCCAGTTGCAGCGAAATGTATTCTCTTCCCAGCTCCTCAAGTGAACATCTGTTTCTCTCAAAGCTGTGAATGTCACATCAAGAATTTCCAATTACCTTCCCCTTGGTTTCATTTAGCATCAGTGTATTGGAGGTATAATTAGTCTGAGATGAAAACCTGTATTGTTCTCTTCTCCTCGGCAATGAAATAGGTTTCCAAATGTGCTAACAGAGAGGATCCTTCTCCAAAAATGACAAACAGCAAGTGAAGGGTAAAGCAGGAGTGAAATGCGGATTGATGACAACCGCAGCTGAGGAGCGCAGGCTGGGGGAATGTGCTGGTGGCGTCTGCCACAGAGTTCCTACTCCCAGTCTCACCATCTCTCAGTTCCTAACAAGGATGAGCCTTTCTCACAACATAAAAGCGATGCTGACGAAGATGAAAGACCAGTGTCTGCTGGTATGTTTTCCAATGGCATGTCATGAGCACCCAGCGCCTCAGAGCTTACTGATGAGGTGATGTAGCACAATCCTGTCCTCTCACCCCACCCACCTCTGCCACCAAGCTTGGTCACGCTCAGAGCCTGGGGCTTGGCTCTGGGAATGGGCTCTTAGGAATTGGGGAAAAAAAGGAAAAGAGACACACAATTTAATACAGGAAGACAATACTCCTAGAAGTTGGATAATTGAGGTTCCCAAGACTCAGGTGTCCTCATGGACCCCAATCATACCAAAAACTAGACCCCTAGTCTCTGATTCAACCAACACTTGCCAAAGCGAATCTTTAAGACTCCTATTCATATGATATAACAATGATATTTACTCTCCCTCACTTACCTCCTTAAAGGCCGTTTTGCACAAGGCAGCCAGAGGGTTTACCAAATAGGAAACAGGCCATGTCATTGCCCTATAAAAACCCAACTCCTCATCTGGCCTCAGAGCCCTAGGTGGTATTCCCTCACCCACCTTCTCCAACCTCACTGTATCACCCCCTCTCCTCGCTCTGCTCTTACCAGGTTTTATTTCCATCTTGGGACCCTGGCAATGGCAAAAGTCTCCCCTATAAAAACAAACCTTCACAGGTCTGATTCCAACAACCAGGTGCTAGTCAGGCTGTCCACACAACCAAAAGCAGCCCCCAGCCCCCTCATCGTGCAGTCCTGTTCCAGGTTCCTTACACTTCACCATGAGATATTATCTTGCTTTTTGCCTCTCTCCTAGATGTGAGTTCCATAGGTGTGGACACCTTCCTTGTTTTATTTCCCACCAGTCCTCCACACCTTGCAGAGTGGCAGGGCATCAGACACACAACAGGTGCCAAATAAATACTGATGAACTCAAGACCAATGAGAATTGGTGGGTTTGACACACCAAGAGGACCACAAAGTGCATGCATTTTATCTTCAGATAAGTGATAAAATGACATGGAGGAAATAAAGCAAAATTTCTGGGTGATTCCAAAAGGCTGATCCAGAACTAGTGGGTCAAACCCATAAGACATATTTTGCCTAACATCAGGCAGGAGCTTTCTCCCTCTTGAGTTGCCCAACAATAGAATGGCTTCCATAATAGACGGTGAGTTTCCCATCTCCAGAGGTATGTGAGTCAAGGCTACTGCTGAGGCTTCTATGGGAAGGAGATGAGCATCCTCCATTCTTCAAAGACTACCAGTCAGTCTTATTCTCCCAAGGAGATCATAACCCCCTGAGGAAGGACAGAGACTCATTCTCTAGCACAAGATGGCTTGCACAGGGTTTGCAGGGTAGAGTCCTTGCATCCAATAGACATGGAGTGGAGTGTAATAGTCTGATTCCTTCTAAGGTGTAAGCTGGATGCTCCAGGGGGCTATCTCCATGGGGCTCCACACAGAGGCAGGTACCTTCCTGGCAGGACTGAGTGTGTGGCCTGCACCTTCCTCCAGGGAAGCAACTTGGAGAGTAGACAAGGAAAGAGGTAAAGAGAGATGGAACACCTCTGCCTGCACTCTGATGGTTTATCTCAGTCCTCTCTATAGCCCTGCAAGGGAGGAACATAACTTCTATACCATGACAAAAAACCTGAAGCTCAAGCCTTAGGGAAGTCAAACGGCTGGTCAAAATCCTGTAGTGGGTCTGGGGGGATGCTGGGAGTCGAGCTCAGATCTGACTGATGCCCTGACCTGCATTCTTGCCACCTTGACCCCCATCGGTCAGGCCGCTGCCCTCTAATTCTAAATCTGTTCAGTGAAAATATACTCAATAGCTCCTGTCTTTTCTTCTTCCCCGTCTTCTGAGAAAATGAGGCCCCTTAAGTCTCCAGATCAAGTTGGAGCCCCACTCGGGGTTCCTGCTATATCATTTGATCCAGGGCCTATTGAAAGGGAAACTGGCAGAGCAAACACATTCACACGCTGCCCCCTTCCAGCCATGTACTGGCACAGAGCTAATAAACTACGGTCTCCTTCAGGGTGTGGTACCATAATCAATCTGCATCTCCATCACCTAAGACAGGTGATCACGTAGGAGGCACTTACCAGAGATGTACCCAATGCCTGTGACAGGGCAAAAATCACATCTGCATCCTCCTCCCTCCCTGCCCGTGGGCATCCATGTACCTTCTCCATTTCCTCAAGTTCTTGGGGCTTTGGGGGAAAAAAAACTAGAGACATACAGCCTAAAGAAAGAGGAAGAGAGAAGAAGCAAGAACACATGTGGGCTATGGAATGTGGCATAGCTGGAGAGTTTGGGGGAACGGCAGCTGTGAGAGCCCAGGGGAGGGACAGAGACAGAACGAGGGTTCTAAGTGCTTCTGTGCTATGAAAAGGATCTTCTTTACCATTCTTCAAAGACTACCAGTAAAGAATTGCTTCTCATGTCATTACCTTTATTTTCCTAATGTGACTCTCCATAGACACTGGGACATGAAGCACCATCATTTATATTTGGGTGACAAATGAGTGGAACAATAGATGAATGAATAAATGAATGAATAAATAAATGAATGAAAATGTGAAATCCATTGTTTAGCTCCTAAACCCCTAAGTCTCTCCTGCCTGTGTTAGAAATGATAACAGCCAATACTTTCTAGGAAAAGACTTGTCTGCACTAGGCACCTTCTCAAGTGCTTTACTGATGCTCCTCTGTTTGCAATGGGTCACATCCTGATAAAGTCATCATCGGTTGAAAATACCATAACTCAAAAATGCGCTTGATGAAACCTATCAAACATTCTAGCATAGCAGTACAATACATATAGAGTTCCTTCCCCTGCCATCACCTGGCTGGGAAGTGTGACTCACAGCTGCTGCTCAGCATCATAAGAGAGCACCATACCACATATCACTCACCCAGGGAAAGCTCAACATTCACAGTCTGAAGTATGGCTTCTACTGAGAGCATATTGCTTTCACATTACAGTAAAGTCAAAAAATTATAAATTGGGGATTACCTTTCTAAATCCTTTAAGCTTCCTCTGCCCCTAGAATCTGTCATGCAAACAGACAAACAGCAAAGATGCTGTTCTCCCCCTTCGTCTCCCCAAAGACACTCAGAAAGAGCCCAGCCATGAGGAGCTGCCCCCATCAGGCAGCTGGAAGGGGAAGGGCTGGAAATTCAGCCAGATTTACAGAGAGTCCAAGGGGATGGGGAAATGGTTACCCACACTTGGTGTGTTTCTCCAGGACTAAGAATGTGTCTGACTTATATATTTTCAGAGGTCAGCCCCAGGTCTGACGCACATGCAAAAGGTAGCAAGCAAAATACTTTGTGGTTTATCTTTAACTGAATTAAGGTGAATCCATTGACCTCACACTCTCCATGGGGAAAGGAGCTCTAGAAGACTTGGACAGAGCCCACGGCCAGGGCAAAGGCTCAACAAGGGAGAAACCTGACACACACTATCTCAGCCAGGTGGTGAAGATCTATGCCAATAGTGATAAATCATGTTGATCGCAGGCACCTTTGTGATGACGTGATAAGAATGGCACTTGACCTCTGTGGTCTTCCTTCCCCAAACTTAGAACCTCCATCTAATCACGTGGAAAACATCAGACAAATCCCAGTTGAGGGGAATTCTACATGACTAATAAATTCTAAACAGGATACTGAAATAAACAAAAATTTTTAAAAGAATATGATGTAAAAATGAAGGAAATATAGATATGTTAATATAGTATATTTGTCACAATGAATGGGCCGATATTGATAGGTAAGATACTAATAATAATAAAAGCTAGGTGTGAAGTGGATGAGAGCTCCCTACTGTTTTTTGCAATTTTTCTGTAGGTCTAAAATAATTCCCAAATTAAAAGTTGTATCAAAAAAGAAAGGGAATCTCACCTTAAATTCTATAGACTATACTTCACAAAAGAGTTCTCAGAAATGATCCCTCCTCCCCAATGATTCTGTTTTAACTCACCCAAACACAGGTACCATCCTTCCTTCCTAGCCAGGTGCTCCAGCTAATCCATCCTTTATCCCGAGGCCAATCAGAGCTTTCAGGAACACTGACATGAGGAGGCACATCCATGTTGCCGTGGCTCCCACTGCCCGAGGATGTTTCCAGCCTCCCAGGTGGCATACTGGGTCAGCAGTCTTGCCTCGAACTCTTCCTCCACATTCCTCTCTGGTTGTTGCCATTTTAGAAGACCTATTGCTCTTTCCAAAAAAAAAGAGACCCTCTCCCACTAGCTTTCATGTGTTCACCTCCCTTGCCCTGACCCCTGCTGCTCCCTCCCCGGGGATGTCCTTTCCCTAGTGTTTTCTCTGGTAGACTCTTGCCTACTCTTCAAGACTCAGCTCCGACTGCTTCCTCCAGAAGCCCTTCCTTCACCCCAGGCTGAAAGTGTGCTGGTGTGGAGAAGGCCCCTGCACTTCTGCACACACCTCTCTCCTGTACTTGCCTCAGTTTCTTCCCTTCCCAGAGGACAGGCAAGCGCTCTCACCTGCGTCTGTCCAGCACCAATCTTCAACAAATATTTATTTAATAGTGTGTAATGACTTGGGGTTCAGGGCGGTGAAAAATCACGGCCAGAAATCCAGGGCCTTTGTTCCTGAGCTTCGAATTATAAATTCTACTCTTTGGAACTCCATTATCCTCACTAGAGTCCTATATAACCACTCTCCATTATACGGCAATGTAATGGATTGCTAGATTTAATTATAACAGGATAATTAATGTCAAGGTATTGCCAGTTTGGACATAAATATTAAATATCAATGTAACCATTCTCTAACGCTGTGATTACCAGGCTTAGAAACACCATTTTTTAATAAAAGTAACTTTGTTGTGGGGAGGCAATGCCAAGTGGAACATCTGGTCTGCAGGCTGCCACCAACATGCAGCAGGGTGCCTGCTCAATGGACTGAGGCTGGGCTCCTAGCACACCTGGCCCTGACATGGGCCAGCTCTCCCATACCCTAGGGGCAGACAATCACGCCTGGTCCTATGAGTTTTTTGAGGGATCTGTCAAGGTCCCTTGGGAGGTCCTCAGGTCACAGGCTGCTACATGATTTCCATAACATGAAGTAAGAGTGATCACAAGAATTAAGGGACCCTCAGAAGGTGGGGGTCCTTCCCCTCCTTGGCTGGAGGGGAGTCAAGGAGGGGATGCTGAGCTCACAGTGGACCAGGAAAGCCTCACCCTGAGCCTCCATCCATCCACCCTATCCTCTCCTCAAACCTCCTCACAATTCTTGCATTACCATTTTTCCTAAATATTGAAATGTCATGCTTTGCCTTAACAAAAAAAAAAAAAAATTGCCTCCTGTTACTCACCTTGAGGTCACTCTGAAATGGTAGCATTATGAATGTTCAGACCCCCAAAGCCAAACACATGACATGGTGCCCCCACTCTAGCCTATCCTCTCCTGTGAATCCTGTCAGAACCCTGTGATGGACAGGCCCAAGATTCCTCCAGGCTTGCTGAATTGGCCACATAAGAAACCCTATCACCCTCAGGCCACCATGCTGTGACAAAGCCCCAACTGGCATGTTTAGAGAGTCCAAATAAAGAAGAAGTTTGCCCAGGCAGCCTCCAGTCTGTCACTCTTGCCAGTCCTGAGTGGAACCATAGGAAGACCTTGAGTCAAAACGGATGAGATGAGCCCTTGCAAAATTTTTGACCCAAGAAAAAAATATGAAAGATCATAAAATGATTGTCGTTTCAAGCCAATAACATTCGGGATAGTTTATTAGTTTACAAGAACAAAGGTCCAAAATAGAGCCACTGCAGTTGAACAAACAGCTCTCAGACCCTTCCTCCAGCAGCAAATTTGACTTGTTTCCCACACAGCCCTGGTCTCACTGTGAGACAGAGAAGGATGCTGTCTGTGTTCATTCCCCAAAATGCTAGTGCTCCTGGCTCTCATCTCTCCCTGGCATATTCATTCAGACCCCACCACGACGGGACCTGGGATGCCCCAGCCCTTGTTGACCTTATATAGCAAGGAATCCTTGCTTCTTCTTCACTCCTACCCACAGATCCAGAAATGAAGTAACAGTACTCTTGGGCACTCTGGGACTGACTGGAGACCCCCTAGTTTACTAGTATTTCCAAGTAGGACCAAAGTGATGCCAAAGACAATGTGGTGCAAATCAACATCAGCATTACCACCACCATCATGATCACCACCACCATGACCACTACCATCATCCCATCACCATCATCACCATCCCCCTCACTGTCACCTTCACAATCATCTTTATCATCATTGTCACCACCACCTCCATCATCATCACCACTACCTGCAGCATCGTTATCACTATCACCACACGAATACCAGGGACATTGGGTACTTACTATGTACTATCCTAAGCACATCAATGTCTTATTGAACTCCCATCACATCCCTATAGTGTAGTCCTGATATTCTGTCCACCTTAAAGACAAAAATCAAAGGTTTGAAGCAGATTTATAACTAGCAGATGGCCACCAGCCCTAAGGGCAGTGCCCAGATTCCAATCTTGAATGGACAACTCTGAAGGCCAGGCATGCTCTCACCTTTCCAGCTCCTCTCCCCTGAAACTCACTCCTCATCCTTAGTTGCTCTAGAAGCATTTCACTGGAGACCATGGGTTCCCAAATACAATCCCGCAGTGCCTCCGTCTCTGAATCTGGGAAACGGGAGCATCAGAAAGAGCTCAGCTCTGAATAGAGTGGCAGACCTAAAAGTACCCTGTGCCACAGAAGGGAGAAGGACACTGTCATTTATTAATCATGTTCTTATGCCCAGGCACTTCTGCACACATCACCTCCTTTAACTTCACCACAACCCTGGAAGTGAGCAGGGATTGGCTTCTCTGTTTTATAAGTTACCCCAGGTTCAGAAAGTAAGCCCAACCGCCTACTTCCCAAACCCTTACTCTTTCTGTTGCCCTCCACTGACCATTATCCTGAGGACAGATCCCACATGCTGAGCCAGGGTGAAAGCCCCCTGGTGGGAGAAGCAGGATCTCCCCCTACACACTCACTTAGAGCAGCTAACGAGCTGGGGATGTGTTTGGATTGCTCTTCCAAGGGAGGCAACCATCCTGAGCCTGGCTCCTTCCTCATAGGAACAAACACCCACAGACCGAAAAAAGACACACAGGCCTGAGGCTGGAATTCTCCCCGCTCAGCCTCTCCCTGGCTCTGGAGCCCAGCTGGGTGCCTGACTAGCTTATACAACTTCCCCTTGCCTATCTTCCTTTGGAAGCTAAAACTAGCCAGATTGAAAAGGACACTGTTCTTCAGAGAAAGAAAAAGTCATGATTTCTATAATTGGCACTGCTATGATCTGCATATGGTCCTTCCCCTCCAAAACTCGCACTGGAGTTTAATCACACTGTGAAGTATCAAGAGGGTGGAAATTAAATCCAACCATGGCATTTAGAGATGAGGGCCTCTGGAAGGTGATTAGGATTAGGGAAGGCCAGCAGGGTGGAGGCTCCATGATTGAATACTGGTGGCTTTTAAAGAAGAGAGAGGGAGACCAGAGGGAGGAGACACATAGATCCTCCTCGTCTCTTGCCATGACGTGGCCTATGTCACCTCAGGACTCTGCCAGAAAAATGTCCATCCCCAGATGCAGTCCCTTAACGTTGGACCAGAACCATGAGCCAAAATAAACCTATTTTCTTTATAACTTACCCAGTCTGTGGCATTGTGTTATTAGCAATAGAAAACAGTAGGATGGCCACTGAATTAAACATGCAAATAGTGCTGCCAGTCTGTTTTGTTACTCATCTTTTGATTTGCCTCTGAGGCTTCCCACTGCGCTGGACCACAGCTGCTAACCCGGATAGGAGTGACCCTGAGAGCCACTGGCTGGGCTCTGTGAACACAGAGTAAGGGATTGCATGTGGAAGGAGCAGTAAGGGAAGAGTGGAGGGCAAGGTGGAACCCAATCTGGACCTGTAGGTCTCCCTGGCTTCAGTACTTAGTCTTCTCCCTCTGTAGGCCTGGACAGGGGTCAAGTCCAAAACCCAGAGTCTGGGCCTCAAGGTAGCAGAGCCAAGAGAATCAGGCTTCCTTGGAAAGGCTCTGCAAGTCACCAAGCTCTGGATGCCTAGACAACTGCTAGAGTTACGAATCCAGCAATGTAATGTTTTAGGGCCTGTGCAATGCTAAGCCGGCCTGCTCCCCAACCCCAGCGCCTCAAGTTCTTTGGGAATCTGGAAAAAGCAGCAGGGATAAGGTTTGGAGTGTCCTGTTCATGGGAGGAGAGGGGCCCCTACCCTGTCCTAAACAGGAAAGCTGCAGCTCAGTCCCCGGGAACAGAGGACATAGCTGCAGCTACAAGGCCACAGGTGCAACCTGTAGAGGACGCTGAGAGTGGAGGGGACACAGCTGAGAGCGAGGAAGAGTGGGATGGACTGGAGGGTGGAATTCTGCGTCACCGTCACCCACCGTGCCACTGAGCCCTTAACGGCCTGGTGGAGGGTGTCACACAGGTTCAGTTTCCCCAGTGTGGAAGCAGGACACGTGAGCCAACAGCTGCCGGCCCCTCCCACTCCCATGTGTGTACACACACCGCACACCCCACACAAGCACACAACAGCAGCCCAGATTTGTTTACCTGTTGGCAGAAATGCAAACAGAAGCCCTGGAGGTAGGGAGGGGCCCATGGTGCTCAAGCAGTCCAGGTGACAGAGTGGGTTTGCTGGGGCTTGTTATCTTTGCAGTCCCCAAATCCCCCCCCCCCCCCCCCCCCCCCCCCCCCCCCCCCGCTGAATGAGAGGAAAGGCTCGATGCAAAGGGCATGTCCTCTCTTAGCTTTCTAGAAGGAAAGTCCTTACAGCAGCCAGGCTGGCCCATTTGCAAACCAATTAATAATGTGTAAAGTGCTTTAGGCTGACTGCTAGCTCCTCACGGGAAGCCGCCATGGTGGCCGCCAGGAGGCTGAGCTCATCCCTGGGAGCTGGCTCTGTGAGGCGTGAAGCAGGGGCCACCCCAAGGACCTATGCCTGCAACCTGAGCACAGGAAACACAAAAGAGACTGCCAGGCAGGGGGCTGCCCATATGGGGTCTTGTGCCCTCTCTGTGGCCCTAGCAAGCAAAGCAGGTAGAAGGAGCACCTCCCCAGAGTCGTCAGACTGGGCTCCACATGCACCATGTCCCTGTGGGCTGAGAACTGAATTACCATGACACTCGAGTTCTCATGTCCCTAAGCTACTTCTTATAGAGTCAGAAAATGGCAGAGATAACACCTTCAGCCTGGTCTCCTTTCAAATTATACTTCTCACTTATCACAAATGTCCAGCGACTTCTCATTAGATTAAAATCAAGTCCCACAATCTTACAATGATTTGAGAGGCCCCTGTGCTTGAACCCACATTCCCTCCCAAAATTCACCTGTCGCTGCTCTCCCCCTGACTCACCCTGCACACTGGGCAACCTCCTCCTTGCTGATCCTCCAACATGCTGAGCACATTTCAGCCTCAGCCTCAGGACCTTTGCATGTGCTATTCCAGCTGCCCACATCTCCCTGCAGCCAGATCTTGCTTGATGGATACCATCACTTCCTTTCAGTCTCCGCAAACACCTCCTTCTGTCCCTGGCCACCTCTCTAAAGTGCTACTCTCTTCTTTCATTGTTTATTTTTCTTCATGGAGGTTATGACTACCTGATTTACTTCATTTAGTGTCTGACTCCCCACCTCCACTAAAATGGCCACCTTCTCCCTGCACAACCTCAGGGTATAGAACAGGGCCTGGCCCATATTCACTGCTCAATGAATATCCAATCCATTTCAAGACAGACAAACAGACCAGAGAGGAAAGTCAGTGACAAGGGAAATGGGACAAAGCCAGGAGGAAATTGGTGTGATTCTTGGTCCAGGGTTTTTGAGAGCTACCAGGTATGATGCGAGGAACTCGACGGTTCCTCAAAGGCCTAGCTGACACACCCACTCTCTGAAGGTCTGCTTGGCATTGCCCTTTATATGCACTGTGGGAAGCAACTGAGAGGCTAGGTTGGTCCCTCCCACAAATGAGACAGAGTTTTAGAAAATGGGCCCTCGCTCTGGGCATTAATGACTGAGGCTTGCCCTGGTCAGGGCCCATGAGATGTTGCACCCACAGCAGGGACTGGGGAAATAAAGTCTGGCACTAGAACATAGAAAGCATGTGGCTTCCACAGCACTGATGAGGGACAAGTCATTTGCCACTCAGACTCCAAATAAGAAGCTGTTTCTCATGCTAAAGATCAAGCAAGCCAAAACCCTCCTCTCCCCAGGGCAGAGAGAGAGAAGTGACAGAGCTGGTGTGCTATGAATGCACAAAAGAGAAACCTACAAGTCCCACAAAGAGAAAGCTGCTAGTTCTGGGATAATAAGCAACTAGCAGCAGCATCATGGAGTACTGTTGGTGTAGCAAACACCAGCAATAACCATCCTGGAGAGTGACCTGCACTCAGCAAAGACCAAGAAACAAAGAGAGATGCCTACAATTGCTAAAGAGCTTGATTAGCATTGAGTGTGGACTTTGAGAAATGACAGGTGGTAAAAACAAGAACAAGGGAAGATCCCAAGGCAGGTCAGCAGGGTTCTGGCACTGACCACAGTCACTGCTCTCAGCTCTCCTAACAGCCCACCTGCCTTCGCCTCCATATTTTCTCCTTGACATTGGGTTTATATCTTATGTTGTACCTGGCTGTCATTCCAAAGGCTTTAGCCATTCTTATCAAACCCTTTGGTTGTCTTCAAAATCCCCTAGTTAGAGAACTACCCAACAGGTAGCATGGTTGCCTGGACTGGGTGGACCCACTTGGCCATAACGGAGCAGAGAAGGGTGGAAACACAGCCCCTCCCACATTGCTTTGCTATGTGTGGATCTATTTCCAACCCAATGCTCACAGTTGGGCACCCAGTTTTCTTGCTCACTGTTCTTCCTAAGTATGAGTGTTCTCATTCCTTCATTCATTCTCATTCTCTCTCTCTCTCTCTCTCTCTCTCTCTCTCTCTCTCTCTCTCTCTCTCTCGTTTAGCTTGGCAACTCTTTAGGGACATGTCTCTCTCCCTACAAGGGGTCCAGAAAGGAAGCCCACTCGGGGTGGTAACCTGGCCTTGATAAAGCCTTCTCATCTGAGAGTAACTCTAGAAGTGAAAATCACCAGCAGTTGTCCCTCCTTCTACCACCTCAGTGAGAAGCCACTAACAGACACCCCTGGTCATATGGGCCATCTCCAACATCTCCAACTCAGATGGGAGATGTCCTGAACTTCCCTCTGTGCTCCTCAGAAGACCTGTAGGCGCCTAGGCAGCATCTCGAGCCCCAGAGGACATGGAGATCCCCTCTCCTCCCTCACCCAATGTTTCCTCCAAATGAGTGCTAGAGCAACAGCCCAGTGCTGGGTTGGCTGAGGGCCAGGAGCACTTAGTCCCTTTCTTCTAGGCCTGTCCTTCAGTACCCTGAGGGGCACCCCACATTTGGTTTTCTTCACTTGGTTCTGGGGACTATGCTTCCTGACACAGAGCAGGTAAGGAGCCAGCCTTCTGCCAGGTTTCCCCTTCTCTGAGCCAACAACACTTTGACCTTGACCCCAATAGCCCCAGATTGGTTCTATTATTTCAGCAAAGATTATGAGCAAATTCCCAAAACCCTCCACAGACACAGTAACAGAAATACCATTCACAAAGCAGCAGTCCTGGGCCCTTCATGAGCTTTATCTCATGTCATTCCTATGGCAACCCTATGAGTACGAATATCCCAGCTTACAGACCAGTACACAGGCTCAAAAGTTGGCACCAAAAGCAGAGCTGAGATCTGACTGTCCCTCAATTTGCTCCAAAGATGCCGCCCCTTCCTCCTTGCTGCCAGCATCCCTGACCCCTGAGGAGGCAGCTGAGCATGGAAAAGCAGCAGATTTCCTCAGCAAAGAGAATAGATGGAGTGGGCAAGAGAGGAAGGGGAGGAAGGGGACAATCCCAGGCCCTCTATCCTCTTATTTTATAGAAATTAAAGTGGCTCAAGTCCTGCATCTCCCATGTGGTAGGAAACCACTCTTTTCCCTCCCTTCTCCATGGTGTCCCCAAGGCTTCTCTGGTGGGGTTGGGGTGTGCATGGGTGCTTCTCCTGGTAAATGTTTCCTTCCACGTTTTACTACCCTCTGGTTCAATTTTTTTAACCTTACCAATGTATCCATCCCTTTGATGTATTAAAAATATGAGTAGACTACTAGAAGAAGGTGGAAACTGCAGGCAGGTGGGGCACAGTTGGAGGAAGTAGTTCAATGTGGGCATGCCCTCGGCAATTATATCTTGTCCCTAGCCCCCTTCCTTTCCCCCTCCTTCTCCCCTCCCCCCTCACGGCTGTCATGAGCTGAGCAGATATCCTCCACCGCACCCTTCCGCCATGATGGTTCTGCGTTGGAACCAGTCAACCATGGACTGAAAGCTCTGAAACTAAATCTTTCATCTTCCGAGTTGTTTCTCTTCAGTATTTGTCACAGTGACGAAAACTTGACCGATACTGGCACGCAGGAGCAATTCTGAAAATGTGGAGATAGTGTCCTGGGGACGGGGAGAGGCCGTACCACTCCCTGCAGTTCTCTCCAGGTCACCCTCACAATCCCTGACACCAACCACCAGCGCATTCCAAACTTGAGAATGTTGCTCAGGGTCACGCATGAGTCTTCATGTTTCTCCATGCCCTTGGCTCACCCACCTCCCTGTGATGACAACAGTTATTGGAACCTTCTGGATGCACAGTGCCATGGTAAGCTTTGTGAGAGAGGAAAGAGGAAGACCTGCACCCCATGACACACTGTGTTAATTCTTAGAGTAACCTCGACAGACAGGCATGATTAACTCCACTGTGTAGATGGGGGATCAAAGCCCAGAAAGCCTCAGGATAAGGAAGTAGGGCAGGCATTTGGCCAGGTCTGCCTGGAACTTGCCCTCTCCTGCCCATAGACAAAAAGGAGATATAAATGCCCTCAGACCCTCTGGGATCCAGAAGCTCCCATGAAAGCAGTTGTTCTGGCTGTCAGGAGAGGGGCAGAGGCAGCCCACCCATGCCTGCACATCATTGGCAGAGGTGCTGGCAGGAGAAGCCACTCAGGGGCTGGGGGTGGTGTCATCCCCACATGAGGTCTCAGGGGTGTTCAGTCCACCTACCCTGTATTCTACCTGCTCCTCCATGGTAGTGGTCATCAAATCCTCTCTGCATCTAGTTCTAAGATGAAAACAAGCTTCCCCTGGACCTGTCAAGGGGGACAAGTCTCCTTACCCAATAGCACAGAGTGGAAAAGAGGTGGGCTTAGAGTAAAGCTGTTCTGAATTCTGAAAGTGACCAGCTCTGTCACTTTTCACTTGTGAGATTATGAGCAAATCCCCAAATCCCCAAGGCTCCTGTGATCTCTCACAACTCCAGCATTGTTGAGAAAATTTGGTGAGACAGAGGGTCCGCATAAGCAAACTTGACAAATAAAGGCTAGTTTACCCCTCTCTCTTTCCACATCCCCCTTTTCACCACCCTTACCCCAAAGTCAAGCAATATTGAAAAGTAATAAAAGGAGGCATATGGCCCCAGCACACCCCTAAACCTGCCAGCCAACCATTTCCTCCCAGGAAGCTCATTTGTATACTGGGGTGACAGGAGATGGGTTACAAAACAGTCCCAACTTTCCACCCCTGTATCTACTCTCTTTGTTGTTTCACACTCAAGAGAAGTCCTCCCCGCAGCAGTAGAATCTCTTTCTCTTGCCGATTGGGCTGACTTTGTGACGTGCTTTGGTCAAGAGATTGCACCAGAAGCAAGAATGTGCCAGGTCTGAACCTAGGTCTCAAGCAACCCTGAGCACTTATGCTGGCTGTCTTGCAATTCTGCTGCTGCACATAAATAGACCTGGGTTCACATGACTGATGATGAGAGACCTGTGTCCTGGTCATCCTATCACCCAAGTTCAAAGGTGGCTGGTTACCATGCTCACCAGCCAGCACAGATGCATGAGACAGCCCAGCTGAAATTAGTTGATCTGACCCAGGTCTACTGACAAGACTCATGAACGGCAACAAATGTTTCTTGTTTCATCACGTTGAGTTTCCGGATGGCTTGTTACACTGCATTAGCTGACTGATACAGAGGCCTTTTCCTCTCCACGCAGATTGGCAGCTCCACAAGATGGCAAGTGACCAAGATCAAGTTTCTTCTAGCCCCAAGTGAGGGTTCCATTTGGGAGCTACCACATGCAGAGGGCAGCCAACATGGAAGCTGCATGAAACGCACAGTTTTCTGAGATGAGTTCATGACAATTTGGATAGTATCACCTCACCTCTGCCTTTCACAACACTCCCATGCCCTCCTATGGCACTCCCACCATGCTCCCTATCCAGCTCTTCCATCAGAGGCTCCTCAGGCTGAAAGCTCTTGGAGATCTGAGGTACAGAAAGGGTAGCCGAGTTACTTTGGCTATCACAAGTGCCCATTTCCCTTTGTAAGTGCCTTTTCTCAGGCCTCCTGCATCCCCAGCCAAGAGGCTTCTGGGGAGAAACTGACATTTTGCTCAGCTATTTAATGACCTGCAAAGGAAGGAAAGAACCCCAGGTGTCTTCAGGCCCATATTTCAGGTTCATGATCTCTCTCTTTGACCCCAGGAAGGAGCCGACAGTCCTCCTGGACAGCATGAGTGAAGCCTTCAGCATCCCTGAGCACCAAGAATGAGGTGGCATGACTCCAAAGGTAACTCAGAATAGAAGCAGCCCTCAACCAGAGAACAAACACCAGAAAGTCCAGCGGCATTTAGACACTATTCGCCCATGATTGCTAGGATGCTTCTTTGAAATATCAAAAATCAGCGAATAGATAAAGAATAGGTGGCAGCCATCCATAATGAAATTATGGCATATGTTGGTAAATGGATGAAAATGGAGAAGATCATGCTAAGTGTTAAATAAGCCAGACGCAGAAAGTCAAAGGTTAAATGTTTTCTCCCATTATGTGGAAACCAGAGCAAAATAAAGGGGGAGGGGAAGGGAAGGTGGGGGATCCCATGAAAATAGAAGGGAGGTCAGTGGAATAAAGGACAAGGGAAGAGGGATGGGAAAGGGGAGGAACTATAGGAAGAAATTGACAAATTATGCCATGTACATATAAGAATACACCACAGGGAATTTCATTCACAGAGACATATATATATATATATATATCACCAATTTTGCAAACTACAAATAAATAGAAGGAAGACCAGTTAACAAGAGGAACGAGAACAGGGGTGGGAGAAGGGGCAGGAAAGAGAAAGTACTGGGAACTCAAATGGAGCAAATTATATTCCATGCATGTATGGTTATGTCAAAATGAACCCCAATAGTATGTATAACTATAATACACTAAATAAAAACATTTAAAAATTCAAACAGATTTTCTTTCAGAACAGTGTTTTACTGGGGTGTCCCTACTTGCCAGGAGCATTAAGAATGTATGCAGTCGACCTTCTGGGCAGTTGAATTCTAAACAATGTATGGAGGCAGAAGCCAGTGCTCCCGAGAGTCCACCCTTCCTTTATCCATTTGCCAACCATCTTGCCCAAACCCTAAGAAGGTGACTAGAAAAGATGAGCAGGTCCCAGTTCCTGTGCCTAACACTCCCATGTCACAACAGATGAAAGATGCAACAAATGGTCATGTCAAAAGTGACGGGTGCGAGGTTGGCTCTCAGTTGATGTATCAGTGGAGGTGTGTTCAGGTAGCAGCAGGTCCTGAGGATGTGACAATGGAGTGGGACACCAGAGGCCAGCAAGACTAGTACTGCTTAGTCACAGAGGGTATCTCCTGACAACTTCCCCAGCAAACATGGAGCTTGAAATGATGAGCAAGAAGCGAGGGACAGAGAAGGAAGAGGACGAAGTCCTTGTGAAGTCTCCAAACACAGGACCTAATATGATAACTCTCTGTCCTTTTTCCCATCTCAGCCAGGCCCTGAGTTCTGACTGCCTCTCACAGCTGCTGAGCTCCAAACCTGCCAGAATAAACTAGAAAATGTCTCTTCCTTGTGATCTCATTTCTAAAAACTTGCGAGAGAAAAAATGAATTTTTCAGACTGACAGTACTTTTGCTAAAGTGCCAAGGCTTTATAATCTGTAAACAGTAGGATATGATTAAATGCAAATGTGGGGCCATATTTAAGAATTAATCTTCTATAATTAATTAGTAATTGAAAATATTCTGGTAAATGATACTTAAATGACACAGAATTATCCTAGCTTTGAGTGATAAAGTCGTCTGCTAAAAATTTACAGTGTTGGCGTGAGAAATATTTGCATATATCATGTGGGACAACAGAACATGGTGATTACTTAATTTACCTTGGCTATAAATGCAGTAAGAGCATAATCTTTATATTCAAATTATGGGAGGTTCACTCACTGCAGCAGAATCAGAGAAGCAACTGATTTGAAGCCAGGAGGTAACCCAGTTCTGTTAAGGATCAAATTGGCCTCCAGCCATGCTCCATGCCTGCAAAGCCACTCTGGGGAGGCTTACTGGGAGAAACTCCTTCCCACATCGTCCCGTCACTCTCACTACTCTGCTCAGCCTGAGCGAAAGGTGCCACTCACTCCCAGAGCAATGGGAAGCTGTCCTACAGCCGTTCCCCTCCCTGTTCTTTCTCCCATCCTTCTGGTATCTAACTGCAGTGGCACCTGTTGCCACTGTCACTTTGTAACCACCATTTCCTCCCCAGAATTGCAATGCAATGCTTTCCTCAAGCCACTTTGCTACCAGCAATGCTGCTATCCTGCTTGATGTGTGCATACATATTGATGTATGGGTCTGCACTTACACTGTTTGTGTAAGTGTGTGGCAGCCCCCAAAGGACTGTGGCAGTCTCAGAATCTGGTTGTACCAATGTATGTGGATGTTTGATTATATCCTTGGAATATCGTGTGTCCTCCTGTATATGTATGTGTGTGGGCATGTACATGAGTGTGTGCCCAGCTTCCCACACCTGCCTGCACTGCTGCTTACCATAAGTCGGGCTCCCACACACTGTACCCAATTGTCCCCTGCCACACGCACCAGCTAGTCCAGGACCATTCTACCTGAAGGAGCATCCCAGGCCCTGTTCACTGACTTATCTTGGATTAAGGTACATTTATTAGGCAAAATTGAGTTTTCCCAGTTGCAAAGTGTCAAGGCCAATGCCTATGCTGAGAGGTTTCTCTAGGACTTATTGAAAAGCCAAAGACACACACAAGAAAAACTTAACTGCAGGCCTCTCTACTGAAAGTAACAAAATATAAAATATCCATTCATTTATTCCCTCAACAGCCTCTGTGGACCAGGCCTTGTACTGTTCTCAGAAGATAAAATTGGTAAACACCATACAATTCCTGACCCTGAGGGCATCACATGCAGATTGCCCAACATCTACAGGACACACAGAGATGGACAACGCCTGGGTGCTGGGGCAAGGCAGGCTGCATCTGTCACCTGTGAACTGTGAGCAAGAGCAGAAACTCTTCTCCACCAAGTGTACAAACGGTTGAAATTGTCTCATTTTTCCATTCTTTTGTTTCCAGTGAGACAAAAGAAATGGGGAAGGAGAAAAGGAAATGTGGGGGGAAACAAAAAGAAAGAGGGAGGCCAATGAACAGCTAAAGTGGAGGACCACTTTTCACTGAGAGGTGAAAGGTCAAAGTCCTGGAGCTCCCAACAATGCCCACACATACTTGGAGGGGGCCTCAGTAGTCAGGGTCACAGCCTCTCTGCCAACTACTGGGAACACCAAGCAATACATAGCTTTGGTGTGTGGACACAAGTTTCAATGTCACAGCTGGTCTCAGTGAGGAGATACCAATGTTCCTGTCCAGAACTTGATATGATTCCTAATTTGCAAGAGGCACCCATTAAGTACATGCTGGGTGAGTGGAGATTGGATAGATGGATTGAAACAGATGGACAGATGAAAGGATAAACATGATGGACAGCTAACAGACTGATGGGTAAGTACGATTTCTACCAAAAAGCCAAGATAGAGCCTAAGACCAAAACTGACAGTGGACTGAGGTCTCCCCATCAAACCTGACCTGGAGGGAGCAGAAGTAGTAAGATGTATAAACAGTATGCCATTGACCTCTCAGAACCTGAAAAGGACCCAAGAACAAACCAGTCTTGAAGCAGAGATTCCTGGCCCCCAACTAGGGAGCTCTCCCTGCTGCCATCCCAGCCTCAGCTCCAGCCACTCCTGGTCCTGCACACCCACCACTGCTAAGACCCTCTCCCCTACTCCCGCCCTTATCCATATGGTTAGTGAGAGTCATTCCTATAGACCCACCCCGAGTGTCACCTACTCCAGAAAGCTTTCCTGGATTCTCTGGCCACCCTATCTCTTCCTGCCTAGAGGGTATTGCTCCATGCTCAAAGTCTCAGAAGGGCCAGTTCACACTGCTGCCATCACAGGTAAAGACAATATCACAGGTGAGGTTACCGCCCACTGAAGCCTCACTCAGCACCCAGCAGCCCAGAGAAGAACCAATACCTGACAGAGAAGATAATATACCCAACTAGGGTATATTGGGAAAAGCCATTCTCCCTCCAAGGCCAAGGGCAAAGCAGAACAATCCCCACTTAGAAGAAGGGATTCCCCATGACCTGCACCCTCAGGAGCCCTCAAGGGAACCCTATGGTGAGCCCCAGGCCTGGAACAAGGAGACCAGGGCACTGTCACCTCTAAGCCCAGGCTTTGCAAAGGGAGTCTTCAAACCACTTTTTTAAGATGATACATTGATGTGGTGGCTGTTGAGACTGTCAAAAAGACTCAGGAGAAAATGTGGAATTAAGATTGAACAATGGGCAGATCCAGATGGAATCTCCTACAGAAGCCCAGAGAGTCCTCCAATCAAGTCCCAATGCCTCAGTCTGCTATAGCCTGCCTTCCATTCACCACCAAGCCCAGGGTCCCTGAACCTGCCAGCTCCAGCCAGTGTGGCCCTTTGTGAAGTGGGATGACACAGAGGCCAGTGTACCATTTGTCCCCCAGGCCAAGAGTCACCCATAGTGGAAGAATGCATTGGAGACACTGCTCAGAGAAGCAGTTCCCAGTGCAGCAAATTGGCAGACTGGTAGGTCACAATGGAAAGCCATGTCCTTGTCATGAAAGACTTGCTGTTGAAAGTGCCAGCTTAGCAGATTCACATTCAGCAAAATGTAGAAGGCAGATCTGTCTTCCTCACCCAATCCCATTCCACAGGGTTTTTCAGTGGAGAAAGCGCCATTACAGCTGAGAAGGATACAAAACCCACACAGCTATACCATTTCCCATTGGGCACAACATCGACATATTATCCAGGGCTGTGGTGGCCAGGAGTCTGTTTACTTCTTCATAACAGTGTTTTAAGTTTCATAAAATTCAGAATATGCTCTGGTGTTGGGTTACCCTGTGAACATCATCTGTCTTTATCACAACAAAAAGGAAGTTGGATCCGTATGCTCAAGAAGCCCTAACAATGTCCCCAGACAGTGGTGAAGGCTTTGGGAAGGTATGGCATTCCCAATTATCTCCTAGGAGACCTTCTAGGCCAGTCGCTCAGACAGGTCATATTCACCTCCCAAGTCCAGATCGCTTCCCTACCATACTTAATAGATGCAATAAAACTCTTTGGACGTAATACCTGAAAAAACCTCTCTAGACCTTGGCTAGAGGCAACCAAACCATATCTTCCCCCCAGAAAGCCAGCGCAGCTATATGCTACCCACTACAGAAAGTGTAGTACAATGTGTTCTCTGTAGTTACCACCAAAGAGCTCTGGAGCTGGTCAAATCTAGATTCGAATTCTGTTCAATCCCTTAGTGGCAATCTGTATGACTTTAAGCAAGCACTTCTGTTTTGCAGTTTTCTTGTCTGCAAGGTGTACAGATAAGAGAACACACAAAAGGGCCAGGCCCTCGATGGGCATCTGGAAACAATGGCTTCTTCTTCTCCCAATGGCAGGGCAGAGGACTGGCAACCAATATTCTCACCAATGTGAGCCAAACTCAAGAGCAGGAGTGGTTTGCGCTATGCCCAAAGTCCATATGTCATACTTGCCATCAGTCTCCCATCACCCCTCCCAGAGACTTGTCACTCTTGTCTGATATTGAAAATAGATACTCCAGTGCCCCCCCCCAGCCCTGAAGAACCCAGCAACACAAAGGTTTTGCAAACACAGCCTGGGGAATTGGAAAAGGCAGCAGACCAGAGCCAAGCAGAGCGTATCCAGCACTACAGGAGTTTGCATAATTAACTGCTTGGAAATAATGTCTTTAGGGCAATATTGGTTGTGTGTTGAATCCTTCCAGGGCCTGGAAACAAGAAGGGACTGAATTTTTCTCTGGAAGCAAAATGCATGTGTGTGTGTGGTGAAAAAGACAGATGCTTCTCAAAAAAGCTCCATGCCAAGTGTTTAATCATCACTGTCACCTCCTTTATCCCTGATTTACATATGCAGAAACTAAGGCTCCAAAGGTGAGGCAAGTTGGCCAAGGTCACACAAATAGTAAGAGAAGCTGGGACTTGACCCCAAATCTGTTGAACTCCAAAGCCAGTATTCTTTCCACTCCCAAACTTCATGGCAGAACAGAGGAAAGGAGGAAGGGAAGCAAGAAGAGAGGGCAAGGCATTAGCAAGAAGGAGAAGGGAGGAGGCTGGCAAAAGAATTATCAGACAGCATCCCCACAGCATGTGCTGGCTGGGGGCAAAGAGCAAGGAGAAAAGCCATCCCAGGAGCAGACTTTTGCAAATACGCTGCTGGAAACATTCTGAGAAAGGCTGGGCACATTAGCGGTGCTAATCCTAGTCTGCCCATTACTGGACTGAATCACTGCATACAGCAAAATAGGTTCTGGTGAAAATGGAGAGAGCCAACAGGACATCACAACCCAGCTGACCACCAGCGTGATCAGGGGCCCTGATTAGCCAAGAGCGTCAGGGCTGCCGGCCAATTGCACCAAATTAAGCGTTCCCAATTTCAAGTTCTCTGGCAGTGGGCTTCGTGCTGGTTCCTGATGCATGAGGTAGCATTTTGAGTAATAATTAATTAGAGGGGAAAGCAGAATAAGCAAAGCAAAGTACATCAAATGGAATTAATATAATTTTAGCCTTTCTCTTTATTCCACTTTCAATCACAGAAGGCCAGCAAGGTGATTTGGATTGTGTGGAGAAAGGGCAGGGAGCATCCAGCTGTCCTATGACCCATTCAGGGCTCCCCTGCTCCCAGGCACACCCACATCCCCAACATACCCATCCCTGCAAAAACCAACTCAGGCTGGAGAGGGCCCACCAACTAACTGCTCACGGATCACCTCTCTGTCATGAGATCACTGGGGCCAGCACCAATCAGCCAGCTCACTCTAGTTTGGAGTGCTCCAGTTTGTTATCAAATTAATACGTTCTTTATTAAGCTGGTGAGTCCTGTCTTCATTAGAAAGTCCTAACCCCTAAAAGAGGTATTTTAAAACACACATGTGTGAGCACATGCACGCACATGCACACACACACACTGATTAGCCCAAGCACCAAAGAAATAAGCATGCACAAGGTATCATTTGACAATATGCAACAGACACCTCCTCCAGATGCTAACAAATCCACAGCAGACCTGCCCACTTCTGCAGAGAACTAGAAATTTATTTTATCCCTACAGGCTTACACCTGTCAACAAAGAGGAAAATTAAGGGGAGGGGAAAAAAAAAAAAAGCAAACCTGAGTTTTGACTCAGAAATTTCTGACAGTGACTTGTAAGCAAGCTTCCCACCAGCTACGACACAGCCTCTCAGAGCCTGAGAAGGCCTTGGAACACCTGTCGGACCAATCAGCAGCAGAGCCTTGCTCAGGCCAACCCCTGCATGGCCATGTGTTGTAGGCCAACGTCCATGGATTGCCACATCTGTTTTGGCCTACGCGAGAAGGCTGCGCCTTGCAGCTCACCTGTGCCATCCCCTGTGACCCTTGGGGACGTGGCATCTGCAGCCTCAGGCTCCCATGACCTACCTCATTGATGAAGGAGTGCGCCCCCTGCGGGCTGAGCAATAGGATGGCACGGCGCAGCGTGTCCCGGTAGCGATTCAGTTCCTCTGTCTTCATGGTGGTGAAGAGGCTGGTGAATACGTGGCTAATGTTCTTGTCCACCTTTTGCAGAGAAACATCAAGGCCCAGCCGCGAGGCCTGATCCAGAAAGCTTTGGAGCCCACGGATGTCTGAAAGTGGAAGAAGAGGAGGAGGAGGAGAGAATTATCTTTAAGTGGGAAGGGAACTTGAAGGGATTCTAACTCCAGTGCTCCCCTCCTGGGCAATCTACCACCAGAAGCAAGGGTTCAAGTCTGCTACCATGGTCCAGAGAGGCCATGTGCCCAGTGCCCAGCCCAGAATGACTATGTCTATCACCATGGGGAGCCCTTCCTGCCGTTCAAAAAGTCATATGGTTAGAATGCACCAATCATGATCAGCTTCTCTTCTCTCCCTTATGAGCCCAGTTCTGGCAGTTCTGTCCTCTAGGCTATGTGAGCTGGTGGTTCCTGGCCACGACCCCATTTCCCTCCACCTCCTTCTGCTCCTTGCAGTTGAGACCTCTTGACTCAATGGAGTGTTGAGGCCACTGGCCTCCCAAAACAGATATAAAGAGGCTAAAAAAAGCTTATTCTTCTTTTATTCTTTTTTTTTTAGCAGACATATAAGAATTATACTCATTTACAAAGCACAGTATAATGTTTCAGTACATGTAGACATTGTGTAAAAAGCAAATCAGGGCAATTAGAATACCCATTCCCTCATAAATTTATTATTGATTAGTGGTGAGAACATTCAAAATACTCTCATCTATTCAGCAATTTTCAACACAATACTGTCAACCATAGTCACTCTTCTGTGCAACAGAACATCAGAATTTATTCCTCCTATATAACTGCATTTGTACCCACTGATCAATCTCTCTCTCCACTGCTTCTAGTTACACTTCCCAGTCTCTGGGGAACCACAGTTATACTCATTACTTCTATGAGATCAACATTTTTAATTCTACAAGAGTGATATAATGCATTATTTGTTTACTACAACACTAGCCACAAAAAAAAAACAAAACACAGAAGCAACCTAAGTGTCCATCAACTGATGAACAAAGAAATGTGGTAGATATGCACGGTGGAGCACTATTTGATCATAAAAAAGGAGATCCTGACACTGGTGCCAACACAAATAAACCTGAAGGACATTATGTAAAGTAAAATAAACCAGGCACAGAAAGACAAGTACTTCTTAACCAATCAGAGGGTGTGGATATGGCTCAAGGCACCGAACACAAGAGGAACAGGGACATCCCAACTATAAATACTCAGCAGAGCTGTAAACCCCTCCTCTCCTGAGCACCAGCATAGCTCATACCTGTGCATTGTAAGCTGGAGACCATCTCAGCACTAAGCAGCTGCCCACACAGAAACCAGCAGTGGGCTCCTATGGCTGGCACGCAATAGCTTTCTGCGGGTGCTAATGAGAGTTCCTCCCAGATCTTGTCTATCCCATAACATAGCCAGTAAGCCACATGTAGCTATTAAATTTTAATAAATAGGTTGATTTATTAAGTTAATTAAAATGAAAGAAAAATCCATACTTAGTTCCTCAGTCACAGTAGTCACATTTCAAGTACCCAACAGCCAGTCTGGCTGTTGGTTACCATATTGGACAGTGCAGATAGAGATGATATGTGATAGATCATCACAGGAAGTCCTACTGTAGGGCACTGCCTGGAGAAACCATCTTTTAACCAGCATAGTGCAAGTGATGTCCCCAAATATGATAGATCAGCTGCCTCAGGCCCCTGGTAATGTCCTCCCTCCTCCCATGCCTTTTCCCTGGCATCATGAAGACCTCTCCAGTGCTGCTTCTGACTTTAGCCATATGACCTGCCTTGGCCTATGGGACAATTGTAAACTTAGCACGGAGGTTCAAATGAGTATTTGTGCATCTCCATTTTTGCTCTTCAGAACATCCACTACCTTCAGAACATCCTTAAGCTATCCTGCTGAAGGGATGAGCAGACAGAGAGAAGACTCAGACCAGCCCCCAAGCAGTCACCCCCAGCCACATGCCAGCTGAACTCAGACACATGAGTGAGGCCAGAGCAGCTGCCTGACTGAACTATAGACTCATCAAAAATAATAAATGACTCTTGTTCTAAGCCACTAAATTTTGAGATGGTTTGTTTCCCAGCAATAACTAACTGATAAGCCAAGGTCATTGGATGGATTATATCTAGTAGACCTCATGAAAATGTAAATGAAACAGCAAGGTCTATACCTTAAAAAGTCACCCCTCCACAAATTGCCTGTAGCACTATCCACATGGGCTGAGCGTGAGCCAGACCGGGAGTGAAGCCATGTGTCCACAGGAAGCTTCTGCAGCCTTGTCCCTTGCCCAGGACACTAACAGTCTTCACTATCCCCATGACTTAGCTATGACTCAGATCTGAACACAGCTGATAGGACAGATGTGAGGTAGGACACTGAGATGTACCATCTACCAGTTCCTGCTCCTCTGAGCACCTTTGAAGGCCATTGCAAGTCTTTAAAGTGACGAGACTAATCACAGAGTGCCTTTCTGTGTGTTTACAAGACACTTGCACCAAGAAGCCTCATATAGGTTCATAAATCTGGTAGTGCCACCCATGTGATCCTAGGGACCTCAGGAATCATGCCAGCATGGCCAAACTTCTCAGACTGGGGAAGAAGTTCCTTTTAGTCACTTTTCTGAGGACCCCCAGGCTAAAGCATCTCAATGTGGAGGGCTATTTCATTGCCTTAGGGATTAGAAGGTGACAAGAGCAGTGGAAAACATCTAAGGACATACATAGAGGACAAGACCCCTCAGAGCTCTTCGCATGCCCTTGGCTACTGTTTCTGGCTCTTGCTTGGACAGTTCCTAATGGGACTGAGCCATCAGAGAGAGGTTAAGGTCCCGACAGGCAACGGCTGGCTTCTCCCTCCTAGAAATTAGTGATGCCGGCTGAAAGCTCCCAAAGGACCACAGCCCTGGCCGCAATGCCTGCTCCCACCTGACTGAAAAGGTCGGCTCCCAGCCTCCATCCTCTGGAGCTCTTATTCGGCATACTCGGGGAGGGCTTGGAGCAGGTAACCATCAGGAGCACAAGCTAATTTTGCAGTCCCTCTGCCCACTTCCCAAGAATGGAGCCAAGAAAGCCCATTTCTCCAACAAAAGTCATTTTCTCTTTTCTTGCAAGAGACCAAGTTTGCAATGCTACCCTCTTCCACCCACAATAATGCCAGCTCTCTTCTGCTGCTCCCCAAGAAGGAAGAATTTCCCAAGAGAATAGACCAGAGACAGAGCAGGGACAGTGCCCTGGGCTCCCATGGAGTTTTGGACCTGTCCCAGGCCCTTCCTAACAAGCTACCTGTACAGACTAGCCAAGCCTATCCACCATCTTGGGTGTAGCTACCCTCAACAGGCCCACCCCAATTCCACCCGCAGGCAGGGAGCTAACTAGAGCCACATCAAGAATCACATCAGTTCTATCCCAGAAAAGGCATGAGAAGGTAAGTGGCCCCAGATCTCTGAAGCATAAACTGTGGAACAGCTACCAGCAGGGATAGGGAAAAGTTCCCACTGTAAGAATTCTTCTCCCCAGGGAAGGAGGAAGTGCAGGGAACATGGAGAAGCCTATTCCTGTGAGGGATGTGACACAGCAATGCCTCAGGATCTTGACTCCCTCTCCCAGCCCCACTTTTAGACTCTGGAATACCCTGGTCACCAGAAATATTTCCATTCCCAGATTGACAGAGTCCTCCTGCCATGGTCATTCTGCCTTCTATTCTCCAATATTCACCAAGAGCATTCACTGTGGGGCACCTTCCCTGGGTGCTGAAAAACAAAACTGGATGAGAACACAGTGTTCTTGCTGAGGTGGAACTTACATTTCAGGAGCTGAGAACAGACCAGAGTAAACAGTGGGATAAACAGACAATTTCCAATGGTGATAAGAGCCCTAAAGAAAATCCATGTTGGTCTAGAGGAGACTTGGAGCGGGGGAAGTAGAAAAAGGCCCCTCTCAGGAAGCAAAAGTGAGGAGGAGGAGCTCTGGAAACCTCTTAGGGAAGAATATTGCAGATAGAAGAAACAGCACATGGAAAGTCCCAGAATGAGGTGTCTTCAACACCAAATGAAAAGTCTTGCTCACCCCATGGAGAAGCCAAGGAGCAGCAGGCACCAGGGACCACCAGGAGCACAGGAGAGATGGGAATCCCATGCCTGTCCTTCTTCCCCTCGGTAGTTCCATAATGCTAATGCTCTGCATGTCTAGGTGACTTGCCTGTCTCCCCTGAGTCTGGCTCAACATACATCACTCTTATCTAAATCTCAAGTCATTAACAAATGGGGAACCTTCCTCCTCTTTGTTGTCCACTGGTTCTCTAGAGTGTACAGTCCAACCACCCATCCTGAAGCCCTCATCTCTCTGGGCTTCAAGACACTCTATGCTATTTCTCTGCCCACCTACTTTCCAATCTCTCCCTCTCACATGTCCAGCCCTATTCCCAGATCATCCTGGGCTTCCTTCCGAACCACCCACTATGTCCACCCTCCTGTCTCTGAGTGCAACACCACCAGACACATATTTACAGAGGCCCACCATGTTCTAGGCTGGTGGAGGCCTCTCCACTCTTCCTCCTAAACACCTGGTGGCCACCTCCACTCTACCTTCTCAGGTTCACCATCAACTCCTCCCTGGACTTCTGCATCAGCCTGCACCAAGGGGCCCTTGCGTCAGCCTGCTACTGCATTCCACCAGCATGTGTGCTCTGAAGGTCATGTCTGTTCTAATAATATAGCCCATCTCTGACCTTCACCGAACAGCAAAAGTTTATTTAAAAGTTGCCAAGAAAGTAATATCCTTAAAAGCACCAGTCAATCAAACAAACAAACAAAAAGCCTTCAAGAGATGTTATCATATGCTCACAAAATAAACTCAGAGTAACTTAGCTTGGACTGAGAGTCTGGTCCTAAGAGTCTTTTCCCTTTTAGTTTTTGTGCCCCCATCACCACCCTCCAGTACCACCTCCACAAACTAGGCACCCTGAGTTCCAGGTAAAGAAACTCTTTGCTCTTTCCCTGGAGATTCCCCTACACACACTCTACCTGGACACTCCTAGTTTAAAATTTACTAGGAGCTCCATTCCTCCATCAAGATAAAATTCACATCATATTCCCCCCAGGGCCATCTCAGCCCCTCAAGTTGAAATCCAAGACTTCCTCAAATTTAATAGTATAAAGTCTAATAGTCATATAAATGTCTAATAGTAATACATGGGAAGAAGGAACAGGGTCTTCCTCATTTCTCTATCCAACCCAAGGCTCAGCACCCAGCACAGACTCAGGACATTGAGCATTTGTGGAATAGAACTGAACCAAAGCAAACAGCAGCCTGAAAGCCGCTGTGACTTTAGCAACCACGCAATGACGACACATTGGTGGAGGCAAAGTCCTACTAGGCAAGGGAGTGAAGTTGGGAAGTTTCTTCAAAACCTAAGGTTGTCACTGTGACTATCCCTCTATGGCTTTGATAAAAAAATCAGACAGTCACTGGGTATTTTAAATACTTTTTCTGAAAAGTAATTGAAATGAAAGAACACATATCAAATTGCTTCCCCTACGATTTCAATTTCCAAGAAAGGTCCAAGCACTGAGAGTACTTATGAAGAATATTTTACCATCTGTAATGTACATATATATGTATGAAGGCTGCCATCTCACACCCAGAAGGAGTTCACAGTTAGAAGAGTTTGGGGATTATTGGCAAATTTTCCAAAGTCTGAGAAACAATTTTGATTCTACAGATTTTTTTTTTCTTTCTTTCCTATCTGGCTTCCCAAAGATATGCTTTAAGTTTCTTCCCAGATGTAGTTTATCCATCATTCAAGTTCCTTCCTAAGACTCCTGTCCAGGCTCCTTTACCGCTTCGTCTCCTTCCTGCTGCCAACTCCAAATGCCACCATCATTGTCACAGGCCTGGAGCAGCTACAAAAAAACTGGGGTGTGAGGGAGGCTGGGTCTGCAAGTGAGGAAGTGCCCACCATTTCCAAGAAAAGAGATTATAAAGACCCACCTGCTGTGGCTCCAATCACAAGGAACACCCTTGCCCTCTGCCCACAAGTGTCCAGCTACACATTCCCTTGCCCTCCCCTGCGTCCCACCTTTCCCACTCTCCCTCCCTCCCTTCTTCCTTCTCTCCTTCCTTTCACCTTTTCTCTCTTCCTTCCTCAAATGTTTTGCAAGTCCTGCTGTGGGCCAGGCCCTAAGCTGGACGCCTGTATGTTCAAACTTCACACAGGCCTGTCCTCGAGCAACTCTGGTCCCGAGGGTAAGCTCCAAAGCAGGGAGCACCTCCTGTGTCCTGGAATGTGTTCCATTTGCAGAATGTGTTTCATGAATAAATTAATTCATTACAATTAATCCATGAGAGTGATTATGAAAGTCACGCAGAGCATCCAGCAGGCCAGGTCAGCAAAGGGAGGAGCAGGGACGCACAACTGTGGCACATCCAGCATCTTTCAGTAAAATGGGAAGCAGGTCTCTCCCTGTCCAGGGTGACAAGGTGCTCCAGGGCCCAGATAGGGGTTGTCTTCAATGAGCAGGACAGTGGTGACCCAGCATCTCAGCAGCACAGGGCCGCCACTCTGGGAGAGAGGACTCACTGTCAGTGTCACAGTCATGACTGCCCACCACATTCAAGGCAAGTCTGGTCTTGGGGCCTTCCAGAGTGACTTCCTATCCTCCATCTCCCCAAAGCCAATTCCTGGAGATACTACTGTGAGCCCCAGAGCACCCCTATCATATACAAACCACCTACAGACCCCATACCTCAACCTCAACCACCTTTTTTACTATACACAATAGCCAAGATATGGAATCAACCTATGTGTTCATCAGCAGATGAATGGAAAAATAAATCACACACACACAAAAGGGAATACTATTCAGACATATAAAAGAATGAAATCTTGTCATTTGCAATAACATAGATAAGCCTGAGGCACATTATGTTAAGTGCAACAAGCCAGACACAGAAAGACAAATACTATATGATCTCTCTTACACATGTGGAAAAAATTGAACTCACAGAAATAGGGAGTCAGCTGCTAGTTACTAGAGGCTGACGGCTAGGGCAATTGGAAAGATATTGGTCAAAAGACAGAAACTTTCAGTTTTAGACAGGAGGAATAAGTTCAGCAGTTTTATTGTATAAACAATGAGTGTAGTTGAGAACAATATATTGTATATTTGAAAATTGCTAGAAGAGTAGATTTTCAGTGTTCTCCCCACCAAAAAAAAAAGTAAGTATATGAGCTAACACAAATGTAAATTGCTTAATTTAGCCATTGCACGACGTATAACAACTCTTAGCTGTCAAAAAAAAAAAAAAAAAACCACCCTGTTGCATGGTGTCCAGGGATACAAAACTCTGGGAAAGGCATAGAGAAGCAGGCTTTGATCCCACTTCTCCAGAGGCATACAGAATAACCATAGGCATGAATCTGAAACTATCCCTCACTATCTATGCAACCTTGGGCAACAACCTCTCTGAGCCCATTTCTTCATCTTCAAAGCAAAGCTATGGCACCTTGCTCGTAAGAGCCCGCCACCTTCCCATGAGAGGTGCATATTACAGCTGGCACAGTGAAAAAGATGTTCAGTGGCTGTCAGCTCTCTTCCAACCTTCTCATCAGCACAGGGAACGCCCCCAAAAGGGTTCCCAAATGAGCAAATCATCTCCCTTGTTCTAGGGGCTCATCAAGAAAGGAGGTGCCATCCTGACAATTGGATGACACAACAGGAGACTAAAAAGGTCGGCTCTCCCTCCTGTGATAATGGAAATTTCAAAGTTATAAAAGTAGCTGAAGGGGAAGGCCTGTCATTGAAAACTCTCCGAGAAAGGGGACACATTGCTGCCCCTAATGAGGGTCAATAATACCCAGGAACATTCAACTCGCACAGGTTTCAGAACCAGCCACAAAGCCAAGCAAGGATAGCTTCAGGAGAGAGCAAGGGGTCATCTGGATAATTCCTTGTGAACGAAATTATGAGGCACATTCACACACGATCAGACACTGCGGTCCCTGTGTGCACAGTACCCACTCCACCGCCTGGCCATGGAGGCCATCCGTTGATCAGAACACACAGTCTCTCACCGAGCTCTGTTCCCTTCCATTTAAAAAACAAACACAAGGGAAAAACATTTTTAAATAATCAGGCTGGAAGATCGAGATTAAAAACAATTTAAAATAAACGTCTACTCTGGCACTTTGGAAAAAACATACCACGCTGCATTAAGTGCTTTGAATTAAGTAAATTACACCAAGTAACTAATTTACATAATGATCAAGATTTGCATTTTACACATGTTATAATGAAAATGGGTTTATAAAATAATTCTTCACCAACTTCTGTTCTGGGTTGGGTTCCAGTATTTGGAGAAATTTTTGTGGTGTTGATCTGCTACTGTCTTTCATGTTTCAAATCCCTGGATCCTTCAATATTTTTTTTTAATCTACCAGGTCCCTTATTCCCACTGCAATAAATAGTGCCTTTGATTTGCAATTCCCTTCCAACAACTGAGTGGGATTATTTTTTTAAGGAATCTGTACTATGCTAATGATTTTTAGAATTTTCACAAATAAAGTTTGATGTCCCTGTCACCTTTCACTTATGAGGTATATGATATTGATTTTAGCAGCTCTTCCTCCAAGATTTGGAGGCATGATTTTCAAAGTCCTGCTGCTCTGGATGCTGGCATTTCTGAGTGAGGAATCAGCATGGCATTTCCCTACAGGACTGCAAGAGTGGTCCCCTGGGGGCTGTAGCAAGAGCCGACTGGGCTCCAGGTCCTTAGGAGACTGGCCTCGTGAGTCAGGAGGTTACTCTGTGCCTTCAGGTCCTTGTAGCTCACAGGCCAGGAGCCAGAACTCCCTCTCCTGGAGCTGCTGGATGCTCAGATCATCATTTCTTATCTCCCTCTCATGTCCTAGGAGGATCCGCCATCCTATTTTATAGCCAAAGAGGTTGGATCCCTCCACCAAACCAGACAGGAATGACCCACATCTGCTTTGAGGCGGCTCTGGATGTTTTTCTGGATCTCTGTCTAATTTAAATAAAATCCTAAAGCAAACAGAGAATTTCCAAGTGTTTACCCAAACAGCAACATTTGAATTTTCAAGCATCCTCCAAACTGATGCCTTCGCCTTTCGTTAATACTGCAGCAGATGACCTTCTATGGCCATGGTATGGCAGAAGGGATGACGGAAAAATCATAACAGCATACTGTCTGAATGCTTGTGTTCCCCAAAATTCATATGTTAAAATTCTAATCCTGATGGCACTAGGATGTAATCAGGTCATGATTTGCTGCCCCTTTAATGGCATTGCTGTCCTTACAAGAGAGGAAGAGACTTGACTCAAGATCTTTCTCTTTCCACCACTTGAGACACAGTGAGAAAGCCATCTGCAAACCAGGAAGAGGGTTCTCACCAGACACTGGATCCGGCATCTTGATCTTGGACTTCCTAGTCTCCAGAACTCTCAGAAATACATATGTGTTAAGTCACCCGAATAAGATTTTTTTTTTTCTACAGCAGTCTAAGCTGATTAGTATCCAGCACAGGCTTATTAAGATCTAACTTTGTGCCAGGCACTATGCTAAGTCATTTGCATATGCTGTCTTATTAATCCCCATGATAGTCTTGTGTCTTGCCTGAGGTTATTCAACCAGAAAGAGACAGAACCGGAGTTCAAGCCCAGGGCCTTGAATCCAGAGCCTTGACTCCAGAGCCAAGTCATTCTAAGCCAGAGTTACCTGGGAAGGAAACAGGCCCACAGACCTGATGTTGTACAGATGCTGAGCTAGAAACCCTACATGCCCACTTCATCTGAGCCCAAGCACTACTAGGGAATTACCAGATTTTGCCCATTTTGCAGATTAGTCACTGGCTCAGAACAGAGCTGGGATGCAACCCCAGATCTGTCCTCTGCAAGAGGAGCTGCCCTCTGTGCTGCACTAAGGAGTGGGGACTCCACGCCAGGCCTCCAGAGTAGCCATACCAAGCACATGGAGCTACAGAAAGACCACACAACACATGCTGGTCAAATGCTGGAGTCTAGCTTTTAAGAATAGCAAGAAGATGAAAATGTGGCACATGCAATTACCAGCTGCTAATTTGCAATCAGTATTAATAACTGACATTACACAATGAAATGTAGCATCTTCATTGGTTCTTTAAATTATAAAGAAGGAAAAACTCATGCTATTAGAAACAGTAGCCCTGGCCGGGATGACTTGGAAGCAACCCTGGGCTGGATTGTACCTCTGCAGACCTGCCCAGCAGGCTGTCGCCTACCCACTCAGCAGGTCCTCCCGATCCTTGGAACCACCAGTATCCCAGGTGGTAGTGGTGGGGGTGCCCTATTCACTGCCCAGAACGCCTACCTCCCAAGTAACAATATTTTGGGACTGGCCACATTCACTCCCTCTCAGGTTTTCTCCAACCCCCTGTCTGGTACCCAATCAGTCCATGCTTTGTGGTGCTCCCAAGACAGATCAGACACTGGGGCTCAATAGAATACAGTCAAGCAAGCAGTATTTGAAAACATTCTACAGATAGAAGAAAATATGTGCAAAGGGGTCTGTTTATCCAGAAAATGTGGGGTACCTTCAGAGAGCTTGGAGTTGGACTTTGCAGGATGAAAAGGGACCCTGCATACAGACAAGACAGGGAGGAGTACTTCAGACCAAGAGGACATCAGGATCAGAGGCCTCATGGGACCGAGTGATCCATCTAGGGGACCCGCAGGTGGTTCTGTGTGGGCATGAGGGTGCAGGGCCTGGTGTGCACTCTAGAAGGATGGCCATGGTGGCATCTCTGGACAGGAGAGGTGTCAGAGTGGTCTGCTAAGCAACTGAGACCGAGCCTGCATCTCTAGCTGCCCCAAACCCACAACTCCTGCCCAGGTCTCTGAGGCAAAGGAAAGTTTGGCAGCAGCAATCAATGGAATCAGCCCTGAAGCCCCGTTCTGTACCAAAGGACCCCCCTTCCAAGGCCAGAGCTGTGCAGACCAAGCTGCTGCAGCCTGCTCTTAACAGAGGCCATTTCAAGGAAGGTCTCTGTCTCCTGCATGAAGAAAGAGCATGGGCTTGGAGACTGATACACAGGTGATGGGCTCCTCCCGGCTCTTAAGCTCCAAGCCTCAGCCACTACCTCTGTAAGACGGGCAGTAAGGCCTTCTAACAAGAGGACCATTGTGAGGAGCAAGCTGGATGCTGACAGATGCAAAATACCTGGGAGGAAACTCAAGTGTGGGGAGGGCTCAAAACAAGAGGCCCCACCCTCTCCAGTGACCCTCCTGCATCATGCCAACCCTGGCACAGGAGGCTCTGTCTTCACAGCCTTCGGTTGACCTCATGACAAGTGTTCTTTAACTTATGTATATAATTTACATAATTACTCTGATATTTACTCAGGTTTAATTTGTTTCCTCTGGAACCTGCCTTTGAGGAAGCGGTGCCAACCAGAGGCAGGAGTAAAGACTCAGCAAGGGATTCACAGGTGCCATCCACCGCCCCTCGCTGGGGGCCTCCCAAGTGCCACTGCTGCAACATGACCCCACTCTGCCTGGGCTCAAGAGCACCACAGAGCCTCAGACCTGCCTGGGCCAAATGAGGTGCATCGATGCCCTCGAAGACCTTACAGTAGAGGGGGAAAGGCAGGTGAACACCCTCCCCAGGGACAGCACTCCCTGCACCAGACAGGGGGGGCTGTGCCAGCACAAGTGAGGCAGGAGATCTCTGATCACTGTGAGCCAGAGAAGGAGACATCAGGCTGCTCTGGGGTCAAGCAGATTGTGCCGGTATCCACAGAGGTCAGCAGGCATGACGGTGGCATTGCCACCCCTTATTGCAGCAGAGGGAAGGGCAGAAATGTTGTCAAGATGAAATGAGAGTTCAAGGTAGATTACACCAGGGAGGACAGAAAGAATGGGTTGGACTTTGAAAAATTCATTCGGCAGTTCTGTGAGAAGGCAAAGGCCTGGAGGCCATAGCAAACCAGGGCTGTGTCCCAGGCAGGACCCAGGAGCCCAAGTCCTGGTGGATAGGAGCCCTCAAGGGAACACAAGGCAGTTTTGGCTGCAGAGAAGGAAGGGGCAAAGAGTGACATGTGTTGGGTCATGCCTGCCTGAGCCAGAGGGTAAAGAACAAGGGCAGAGGGCTGATGGCAGAGGACTCCACCTGGGAACACAGAGGCTCAGTCCCAGGGACAACGCATGGTGCCAATCCCCCCACCCCACCTAGCACTGTTTGTGCACACACACTCACATGCATGTGTTCATACACGCTCATGTGCATGCTCACATTCACTCACATTCATGGTCATGTCCACATTTACTCACACACGCGTACACACACTCATTCACATTCTCACGTACTCACATTCACTGCCACACACACACATTGACACACACACACGGTGTGCTAGAGTCAATGTGCATCACCTCATGAGAACCCACTGGTAAATTTTCAGGAACTGTGGGAGTTAATTATTGAAGAGTGCCACTATAAATTAAATTATACAAACCTACGATTAAAGAAATTATTTTACAAACTTGATAAATACACAAAGCTCAGCACTTCCTAATTATTTTCCTGCAATTAATAATATCTATGCTCTGAGGATATTCTGAAGCACAACGTGATGTTTGTCATTTCTCTTCCCAAAGCCATGTCCAGTGACATCACCTCACTCAAAAACAGCTATGGCAGGAGCCTTTACACCGTGGAAATCAGCAAATCGGGACTTTGTTTTTCTTGGAGACCAGTTTTCTAAACATTTACTAGCATACCACTGCTCACAAAACACACAGCCATCACATCCCCTGCCCTCCCCACACACATAGATCACCATCTCTCAGCATCTGCAAGGACTGGTTCCACGATCTCCTCAGACCAGAATCCTTGAATGTTCTGGTCCCTTTTATAAAATGGTGTTGTATTTGCATATAACCCATGCCCAGCCTCCAGTATATTTTAAAACATCTCTAGATGGCTTGTAATACCTAATACAATGTCAATGCTGTGAAAATTGTTGCACTGTATTGTTTAGGGAAAACCAACAAGAAAAAAGTGTACATACTCAGCACAGAACACAATTTTTGTTCAATTATTTTTTAATCACAGTTAGTTAAATCTGTTGATGCAGAACCGGCAGATACAGAGAGCTGATTGGACATATGTGCACACACTCATACACTCATGCCCTTCTGACACACACGCGCGCACACACACACTTGCATTCACACATGTATACACAACTTCACACTCTCCTACCCATGAACCAGCACTTTATCTCCCTTAACATCACCCAGATCATCAGAACCACATCCACACTCTGAAGGAGAAGGGAGGCTGCTCTGAGGCTGCAGGGTGTACACCTCGCTTTTCCCCGCTTCCCCCGACCCTCTGTTGGCCCTGGGGAGCAATTCCCTGGGGCTGCCACCCAACACTGCTCTGGAAGCAGAACTTCCACACCTCACTTTGGCCATTGGAAAGCAAGACCGTGGCCGGCAAAGGACAGTATTAATCAGGTTGGTGGTCAGCAGAGGCTGGGAGCTCTATAGTATGACATAACTACATGCCCCAGTCCAGGCAGCAAGGCCATTCTGGAAGCAAACACAGGTGTCCAAGGGCCCCACATAGCCCCCCTTTCCAAATATTCCTGCTAAATCCCCAAATTAAACCCCCATCTATATTAATTAAGGAGCCAGGATCTGCAGGCCTAATGGTGCTGCCGGCCCATCCATCACAAGCTAGTTACCTCCTGCCAGAACCTCTTGGGCCAGATTACAAATGGGATGTGGGGAGGGGGCCGGGGAGGCAGGATATCATCCTGAAATATAATTTGAACTTTCCTTCCAAAATACCATCCCCAGGCTGATCCATCACAAGCTGTACCCGCCCGGGCCCGCCACAAGTGAGGGCTAGACGGCAGGGCCATCCATCACTGGCCGCCAGAAGGCCCTGGAAATGCCAGAGCTGCTCTTGTGCTCTGAGGAGGATGCAAACAACTGGACTAATAGTATGATCAATGCCAGGAGGTGGGCCACAGGGCAGGACATGGTTGGTGGGGTCATCACCACCCCTGATACCCTCCTCCCAAGAGCAGGTATCCTTCCCACCAGGACTCAGGGTTAGTAGAATGCAGGAGTGAGTCCCCACTTATTAGGCACTTTGGGTTTGCAGTGCCCACATGCTTTTATTTATTTCCTCCTCACAGCAAGCCTGTGAAAGCAGGGTATGTTTTCCTGTTCTATGGTTAAGAAAACGGGCCCAGAAAGCTTAGGAATTCAAGTGATAGTCTGGCTGGAGAGTGAAACCAACAGAACATTGTGCCCCACAGACCACAACCCATGCCCCAGTCTCCAGGAGGGTCCCTGACTTCTGTGCTGGTCTCAATATCCAAGAAGATCTATCCCAGCAGCCATAGGCATCTCAAGACTGTGGCACAGGATCCTAAGCATCTTGTTCACCATGATATATCCTGGCACATGGTAGCAGCTCAATAAAGTCACACGCAGAAAATGTTGAATTAACTAATAAAAGAATCCCTCATCTAGAAGAAGCAGCTCAAGTCCAATGAGAGCCCACTGGGTTGATGCAAAAGCCCACTCCAGAGCCGATTTGTGCAAACTGAAGAGGTTAGGGCTGGCAGGTTTGCCATCTGGGCTAGCCAAGAGCACAAGCCTCTGCCCACTGCAGCCTCTGCAGGAGCCACAACTGTGACGCGCACCCCGGTAGTGGACCAGGCATCACGCGAAGCCCTGTGTACTCCCTGTCTCCTTGACTGGCCCCATTTAATAATAATTATATTATTATCTCCATTTTACAAATGGTGAAGTTGAGATTCAGAGGGGAAAGTGCCAACGCCACAGTTCAAGCTCAAGTTCTTCTGACTCCAAACCCCTGCCCTCCACCTCTCCAACGTATGGGAACATGCCTGGAGTAAAGAAGCCCCTCATTGTTGTTAGCCCTCTTCACTTTCCAGGAAAACCAATAATCAAAAATAAATCCACACTCGGCCAGATGCCCACTTCCCAAGGCAGCACCACAGGCTGCACAGTTTGCTGAAGGCTGGGAAACGCCCTAAAGAAGGCACCACCCCAGGCTGCAGCCCAAGGCTCAGTGCCCACATGTGGGGCTCAGCCGGGCAAGTGGGAGGTCGGCCCGCCACTTTTCCAGGCAGTGGGACGTAGCCTCTGCTCAGGGCACCCCATGGGCTCTTTCATAACCCACAGCTGCCTTTTTCACCGACTTCACAAGAGCAATTGGAGATGTAGATTCAGATTCTGAGTCAAAGTTTTCATGGAGATTATAGTGATTTCCAGTTTAGAAGGAAATGAGCACCCCAGAAAGCGGTTAGAATTAATTTTGGAGTAGCAATAAAACTCTGTTAGGAATGAAATATGAGCAGTTTATCACAAGCCCTGTCACTGGGAGAAAAGAGAGATCCAATTGTCTGTCGGTTGGCACAGGTTCCCAGGGCGGTCGGAGGTGTCCAAAGCTCTCTGGTGGAAGTCCCCCCTGCTCATCTCCACTCCTCTGCCCTTTCCACTGACTATATACATCAGCACTAAAACCAGAAGACAGGTTAATAGTCCTCAGGACTCTCCCGTGGAGGTAGGGGAGAAGGAGGATGGAAAGGGAGGGAGAGAGGGGGTTCATGACTCTCCAGCTAAAGATCCACAGCAAGATGCATGCTGAGGAAGGATGGAGAGGCAGGAAACATCAGAGAAATGAGGATGGATACAATCAATCATGCTGATAGGCAGGAAGAAGTCCCCCAGACACCCAGGGCATGGTCCAGCCCCTGCTCTGACCTCAGGCTCCTCCTGAGGCAGGAGATCAGAACCAGAGAACACTGAGCATGTGGTGGCCTACCAACTTGAATCAGGATTTTAGTGATGGAGACCAGCATAGAATCTCAAGAAAGAGATGGG
Source organism: Marmota monax (assembly GCF_021218885.2). Taxonomy (NCBI): domain Eukaryota; kingdom Metazoa; phylum Chordata; class Mammalia; order Rodentia; family Sciuridae; genus Marmota; species Marmota monax. The sequence goes on from NW_026692881.1 coordinate 5,317,346, forward strand.
AAGTGTTATAGGTTGGACGTGAAGTGTCCCCCAAAAGCTCAAGTATGAGACAATGCAAGAAGGTTTAGAGGAGAAAGGATTGGATTATGAGAGCCTTAACCCAATGAGTGAATTCACCCCCTCATGAGATTAACTGAGTGGTAACTGAAGGAGGGCAGGGTGTGCCTGGAGGAGGTGACCACTGGTGGCATGCCTTTGGGGTATATATTTTGTATATGGCAAGTGGAGTCTCTCTCTTATCATCATGTGAGTTGCTTCCATTTACCATATTCTTCTGCCATCTTGTACTGCCTTACCTTGAGCCCTGAGGAATGGAGCCAGCTGTTTATGAACTGAGACCTCTGAAACCATGAGCCTCCAAATAAACATTTCCTCATTTAAAATTGCTCTGGTCTTTTAATCACAGCAACTAAAAAGCTAAGACAGGAGGTGATTGCCAAAATACTTGTAGTCATGGAGGATTTAGGAATCAGCACACCAGCCCCTTCTATGGCCTACCAGCCTCTTTTCAATATCCTCCAGTCCTATGGCTTCAAGTACCTTCTACACTTGAACTACATCACTATCTTGGACTCTGCCAGGAGTTCCAGCCCTACCCATTCACTTGGAAATAGACATTTTAAACTTAATCTAGCCAAAGTAGGACTCTTTGTTATCATTCCCCAATCAGCTCTGCTCCATATCTGTGTGAGTCAGCTTTCTATTACTAATAACAAAAGACCTGAGAAATTAACTTATTAACAAAGCTTTTAACTTATTTAAAAAGATTTATTTTGGTTCACACTTTTGGAGGTTACCATCCATGATTAGTTGGCCCTGGTGCTTTGGCTGAGGAAGCACATCATGTCAAGAGAGCATGGAGGAGCAAAGCCACTCACTTCATGGCCAGAAAGCAAGAGAGAACAAGGAAGAGACCAGGGTCCCACAATCCCCACTGAGGACATGCCCCCGATGACCTAAAGACACCCCCCCCCCACAGGCCCAACCTCTTAAAGATTCCACCACCTCCCAAGAATGCAACACTGGGGATTAACCCTTGAGAGATGCTTAAGATCCAAACTACAGCACCATTCAAGTAAACATCACAAACCATCCATTACTCAGACCAAAAGCCTAAGAGTCTTCCTGGAAATCTCCCATTTCCTCTCTCCTCACTTAAAATCCATAAGACACCCTAAATCCAATCTTTCTTGCTATCACCACTGCTGGTCCACACCACCACTCCTACCCCAGCCGAGACTATTTTGACAAACTCTTGCATAGCCTTCCTACCTCCACCCTTACCCGCCTTCAGTCTATCCAAACGGCAGAGATCCTTTTCTAAACACGAAGCAGACAGAGTCTCTTAAATACCCACTAGTACTTCTGTAGCATGCTTAAAATAAAATCCCATTTCCTCACCGAGGACCTAGGGGACTTGGCATGACTAGCCTGACTTGCTCTCTAACCCAACTGCTTTTTCTTTCTCCTTCCCCACCCTGCAGCCTCAAAGCTCTTCTTTCTCCGTTTTCAATGTGCCAAGTTCAATGCCACATCAGAGAACTCACATTTCCTAGTGTCCCTCTACTAGAAAACCATTCCCTAGATTGTTACCTCACTGCTTCCTTTGATGAGTTATCATTCAAATATCACTACCCCAGCAGGACTTTCCTGAGCTGCCAGGAGGCCCCTCTCCATCCCAACTGGTGACTCCACACAATGCCCCGTTCCTTTCCTAACACTTCTCCTCTCCTGAAATGATCATCTTTATGGATCTGTTCCCACATCTGATTTCCCATTCTTTTCCCTAACCCAGAACAGTGCCTGACATAGAGTAGATGCTCACCAAATATGAGTCGTGGCCCCAGTAAAACGTAGGGGCAGCACTCCGTAGTGAGGGTAATCCACACTCAGAGCTAGACTGTCCTGGGCTTAAAAGCCAGTTAGCTCAGCTCTTCCTAACCATGTGACCTTGTGCAAATCAGTTCCAACCTTCCTAAGCATTCATTTTCTCATCTGTAAGATGAGAATAATAATACTTACTTTGAGGTGTAGCAACCCCTGGATTAAACAAATAGTAAATATAAAGTGCTTTGAATGAGCTTACAAATGCTCAGTGTTGTTATTAATAACAAATGGGTCTGGATATGGTTTCCCTGCCAAGGTTTATGTGCCAGAAGCTTGGGGTGCAGTATGGCAGTGTTGAAGTGGTGGAACCTCTAGGAGGTGGGGCCTGGTGGACGGTGATTAGGTCAGGAGGCCACCACCCTCAGACAGATTAATGCCTTCATGCAGGAGTAATTCAGGTCTCCTGGAACTGGAGCAGTGCCTTTAAGAATGGGAGTTAGTGAGTCTGAGCCGTCTCAGCTCCCTCTCTCACCAGGAGAGCTCTCTCACATGAACTCCCACGACATGACACCATCTGCCATATTGTGACACAGCTAGAGGGCCCTTGCCAAGCACTGGTGACATGCTCTTTGGACTTTCTCACCAAAACTACAAGGATAGCCCTCTAGTGATAGAGTTTACCACATGAAGTTCAAGAGGCCAGAATCATAAGGCAACATCATCAAATCAACCTCTTTTCTTATACGTTACCCAGCATGAGGTGTTTTGTTACAGCATCACAAAACAAACTAAGACAAATAACAATGTGATAATAGCTATATAACAGTGGGAATTAGAAAAAGAATATGTGAGCAGGGGAAAAGGAAATAAATGTTACCTACAGTGAGACTCCACCACACAGTAAGCCATGTGATCAAGGATCACAGAGATGAAGATATGTGAGCACTGCCTACCTGGAGTAAGGAAGGGGTCAGATGTGGCGATAGCTGTGTCAAGTGGCAAAAATAAGAACTTTATTAGCAGCACATGAAAACACTATGAAAGAATGCCCCGCCTTTGTGGAAGATGTAAGCAGGGAAAGAGACAGGAAATAGATGTATAGCCTGCTACCTACCCAGAACATTCCTCTTCTCCCAGGAATAACTCACTGAGGAGACATTCCCCAACAAGAACATTCTGTTGTCATTCAATCTTGCTGTTCTGATGGGAGCTGCCATCCATAGCAGCCAGTTTCCCATGGGCCAGAAGAAGTCACATGATCCAGTCAGACCAATTAGAGCCTTTCTCCGATGTTTTTTTTTTCCCAAAAGGGAACAACAAAGGTAGTCCTCTAGTGACAAATTTACAACATGAAGCCCAAGAGACCAGAACTTCCATGTTTCTTGCCCTATGGAAGGAATTCGTCAATCTGACAAAGTAGAAACAAAGGAGAAGAAAGCTTTGGCCATATATGAGTCCTCAGCTTAAGAGACCCAAATGTCCAGATACCACAGGTCCTTTGGCAAAAAGCTCAAATTGGGTTTCTGGCACTGACTGCCAAAAGAGAATAGCAAGAGCCAAAGCACAGGAGCAAGAAAATGTGTAACTTATGATGAGTAGTGTTATGTGGTGGCTGATGGAGAGAAGAATGTCAGAAGAGACTTCTAGAACAAGTCAAATACAAATGATCTCAACCCTTAAGGGATAGAATGATAGGTTTGTGCCAGATTCCCCAGATGAGAGGGAGCCCCTAAAGTTGGGGAAGCACACAAACAGGGCTGGGTCAGCAGAAGTGGATTGGGTAGGGCTCTGACTAGGAGTAGGGTATAGTGCATTAGAGCAGGCAAGACAGGGAGAGTCAGACTCTGGGAGCAGAGATATTGGGAGTGGAGGGGAGGGAAGCTGAGAAGCATTTGGGATGCAGAGTGCATAAGCTGATGATTGAATGTGGGGTGTGGAAGAAAAAGGAGTCTATGGTGACTCGGAACCTAGTAGTGAATCTACAAAATAGAGAATGAGGTGCAAGTTTAGGAAGGAAGCTCTGGATTCTGTTTGGGGCCTGTTGACTGCAAGGTGTTATAGCACATTCTAATCATATTTTTGGAAACTTGAGTCTAAAAAGTTCAGGATTAAAGCCTTAGTTTGCAGAATCCTCAGCACAGAAGAAATGACTGAAACTGCATGTGGACCTTGGCCCAGGAAGAGATACAGGATGAAACAGATGAGGACTGAAGGACAGGGGGTGACACATTAGGCAGCTACCCCCAAACAGAACAGAGAGCACTTCAACGGCACAGGCCACTGAGTGTTGCAGAGGGCTTGAGGGCAATGAGCCCCCAAGGGTGTTGCCTGTCCCATGTAGGGGTGACAAATGGAGAAATGCAAAGAAAGGACTGTATTAATCAGCCTTCACCAGAGAAACAGAACCGGCAGATTTATTTCAAAGAACTGGTTCATGGGATTGTGGAGGCTGGCAAGTATGAAATCTATTAGGCAGGCCAGCAGTTAGAAACTCCTGGGCAGGAGCTGATGGTATAGTTTTGAGTCCGAATTTCTTCTTCCTCAGAGAAATCTTACTTTGCCTCAAAGTCCTTTTAGATGATTGGATGAGACTCACCAGGCTAGGGAGTATAATTTCCTTTATTTAGGGTCACCCGATTGTAGATGTCAACTGCATCTACATGTCACCTTCACAGAAACACCTAGATTACCATTTGATTGAATAATTGGGTACTAGCCTACCCACGTTGACCCAGAAAACTATAAGAGGAGTTAAGAAAATCTTAGACGGGCACAGTGGCACACGTCTGTAATCCCAGTAGTTTGGGAAGCTGAGGCAGGAGGATCACAAGTTCAAAGCCAGCCTCAGCAACTTAGTGGAGGCACTAAACAAGCCAGTGAGACCCTGTCTCAAAATAAAAGGGCTAGAGCTGGTGGCTCAGTGGTCAAGACCCATAGGTTTAAACCTTAGTACCAAAAATAAAAAAAAAGAATCAAATACAGATGACATTTTCAAGGTATCTGGCTCCAGGAGAAGGTGGGGGTTTGGAGGAGAAGTGGGAGAGCAAGGGAAGGAGTTTGGTTCTTCCTTGAAAAGCCTGAAATCACAAGAAACAGAAACCGATTCCAAGGGGCTGCTGAACAGAGCAGACAAGAACTAGGAGCAATGAGGACAGAGTCTGCTCACCATCCACTGCGGGGATAACGAGTAGCCCTGCATGAACATCAGTGGCCCAACTGATCCAAATGGATGCTGGCAGCTGAGCAGGTCCAGAGCAAACCTGCTCCAAATCTTCACCATGACCTTGTAAAGAGATAAGTCATCCCAATTTTGTGGATGAGGAAATGGAGCTCAGAGACATTAAGTGCCCTACTAGGAAGCAGGCTGTGCACTTTGATACAGGAAGGAAAGAGAAAAGAGGGGGGAACATTCTAGGTACTGAATCCCAGTCCTTGCTGGGAAACCTGGAAGCCCATACACAGAGACCATCACACCCTCTGTCTTCTCCCCCAGATGCCCCTGGCTCCTGCTGAGCTGGAATAAAGGGCAATTTGTCCAGAGACCAAGGTCACAGGGGCCTCTGGAATCTCTGGCAAGGACAAAGCACTCAGCACAGCTCTGGGCAGGGCCTCATGCCTGAACATTCACTTTGTCTGACAAAACACACACACACACACACACACACACACACACAGTAGGTCCTTCAAGGACCCCAGCAGCCAGAGGAGATGGCCAGGGCCTGCCACGTGCAACCTTCTTTCTCGTGAAAGCCCTTTTGGGGCCCCTCACCCAGGCAAGTGGGAGTTGGAGGCACTTCTCAGTAACCTAACTTCATAGGCTACCTTTGTGGCCTCATGGAAGAAAATGATGGAAAATCCAGGAAGTGGCAGTGAGGTCAGCCAGGGGATAACCTAGAATCTGCCCGCTAGAAATACACGCGCCAGTCAATGAAGGCGTGTGTCGCCCTCCTCTCCACAGTGTCAGGCACTAGTAGTCGCATCCCTAGGACTTCCCACCACTCACTGCCAGGGGCTGCTGCATCCCAACACTAAAGGCAGCTGCCTGGGGTCCCACTGCAGCTTCTCGCAGAGGCCAACTGCGGTCTGCCCTAGGAGGAGGATGGAGGCCCTGGAGCATTGGACCAGCACAGCCCAAAGAGTAGCAGTTATCCCCTCAGAAGTCCCTCAGAAACAACCAGCATGCCCAGGTTTTTCTATTTTGTCATCTCATGCCAGACTACTATCCCATGCCTCCTCCCTAAGCCAGAATGCTCCTCTCAATCCAGAGTGTCGGCTGTGATACACCCATGCTCGCAAGCCCCAAGACATCCAAGCCCTCAGTCTGAGACTGAGTGCCCTGACATGGAGAAAGGTCTGACCTTGGAAGTCAGAGAGCCCTGGACTCCAGTCCTGGCTTCCCCACCCACCAGCTGAGGTGCCATAACCTGTGTGCCTCATCTTCCCTACTGACAAAAATAATGATTAAAATTTAAAGGGGAATTATATCTATCTTATGGGGTTATTGTGAGAATTTAGTGAACACTGTCTGGTATATTGTGTTGGGGCCAAGGGAACAGCAGTTATACTGACCATCATAAACTGCTGCCCAGCCCAGACTCACCTGACTGAGCACCCCCTCCTCAGGAAGTGGCTAATGTGCCCCCACTGGCTTTCACCAGCATCCTGACTCCCCATCTTTCCAAATCCTCTCTATCCTGTCAAGCTCAGCTCCAGCCCCATCTTAAATCCCAGACACAAAGAAGCACATGTGCAAGGTCACAGAGGTATAAAAGAGACAGGAAGCTATTCAGAGGGGCAAACTGGAAGGCCAGGGGGAGGTCAGGAGACTCTGGAGATGTAGCTGAGGTGTTTGTGTGACAAATGGAAAGCGAATTAGGTCTCCCCACTCAGGCTGTCACCCTGAGAGAACAAAGGACAGGCTATCCCACACTGCCCAATATGGCAGCATCATGAGCCCATGGTGGCCCCTGAGCATTTAAAACATGGCTAATCCCAACGTAATAGGCTTTAAGTGTAAAATAGATGTGATTTCAAAGATTTACTATGAAACAAAGAGTGAAAAACATTTCATTGTTTTTTATTTTAATTACACGTTGAAATGACAATAATGGGCTAAACGAAATACAATAAATGAATTTCACCTGTTTCTTTTTACTTTTTAAGTTTTAAATTACACATGTGGCTGGCATTATATTTCTGTTAGGCAAAGCTGAGCCAGAGTCTTATCCGCCCCACATGACATAGTCAGACTCATCACGCGTGGCAGAGAGGCAAGTGCCACGTGGTTAAGTCGGGCAGTGTTCGACACTGGGTTCCACCCCTTACCAGCAATTTGACATTGGGCAATTTGCTGAGCCTCTCTCCATCTCTGTTCCTCATCTATAAAACAGAAATGATGACAGTATCAGAGTCAGAGGATTATTATAAAAAATAACAACCTATGCAAAGCAGGTAGATTAGTACCTAGCATATGGTATACCCTGAAGGAGTTCTATCACCACCATCATCATAATCATCAACACCATCATCACCATCGCCACCACCATCATGATAAATCTCAGCAGCAGCATCTTTTTCATCACTGTGTGAGCCAGAGCACCTCTGTCCATCCATACTTCCAGGACTTCAATCCCTGCCCTGGGGGACTAGGCCAGGACCATCCACTAAGAATGTTAGGTTCAGTTTTTCCAAAACCATTGTTGAGTCCTAATCAGATTTTACTTTTTAAGTTTCAAGTTACATATTTGATTAGTGCTCTATTTCTATTAGCTTTATCTGCACCATAGGACACAGTTTCACTCAACATAGCAGCTCATCGCACATGGGAGAGAGGCAGACGCCCTGCACTTATCCTCCCCTCCCTGCTAAGTATACTTCTCCACAGCACACACTCCATCTTAACCATATGGAATTCCCAGCACCCTCAGACCACCTGGCTTTGCCCCTCTCCTTCCAGTTACCATGCCTCCCGCAGACCAACACTACCAACACCATCTTGAAAAATTCTTTGGGTCCAATGACATCAAGAGTTTAGACAATCGTGCCAAAAGGAAAAAATTAATGTATGCTTCTGGTGCTCATAGGAGAGGGGGAGGAAGACTACTCAACAAAGGTTTAGAGGCTGAGTGGCCAGGAAGAAGAAAACCAATGGTGGTCACCATTTTTAGGCCCATGTGCCTGCTCAGCAGCAGATAGAAACTCACCATCAGCAATCTCCTGCATTACAGGAAGATGGCCATCGGCAAGTACTGGGGCCCTACTATGCACTAGGAGCCATGCACTCCCTTACTTATCTCTCAACAATCCTTCCAAATGGGAATAATTATCCCCCTTTTCAGAGACCAGTAGCCTGAGGCTCAGAGGAGCAAAGTGACTTGCCCAGGGTTGTAAAGGGTATAAGCAGTAAAGTGGGGCTTAGTCCAGGGGAGCTCAGCTCAAAAGCTGTTCTCTTAGAATGGATAGTCCACTGTCAGGGTACACTCTCAGTACACTGGGGAAAAAGGCTCCTTATTCTTAAAGAATGAAAGCCTGCATCGATCTCTCGACATCTGTCTGGAGACTACCTTCAATTCTCTGGAACGAGGGTATTCCTGTAAAGAAGGATTTGCCCAGTGAGCTCTCAGGAAAGCCGTGATCCCAGGCCTTGCACCTCTCAGTTGACACCATTGGCAACGACAGGCAGGCTGTGAAACCCCCACAGAGCAGAACAACTCAAAAGCCAAGGCACTGACTGCCCAACCCCAGTGACCTGGAGAAATGGGGTGTGAGCCTCACAGCTGTAAGAGATGGCATAGAGAAAATAATCTGAAAGCAGAGAGCATCAGGAGAGAAAGCCAGGGCATGACAACCCTGCACATTCATATGGCTTGGGATTCCCAAAGCCACAGGGGTAGGTGGCCCAAGGACGGAGTCAGGACACTTGAAGGAGTAACAGTCCGAGAGGCTGAGCCAGAATAGGCAGGTGCAAGATGAACCAGCATTTATCAGACTTTCACTCAATGCCTGGCCCTGGGGCATCCAATTCTGCCATGGGAAATTTCCTACAGCCATTGCACAGATGGGAACACTGAGGCTCAGAGTGCCTCGAGTGAGAGATAAACCAGGAGCTGAGGCTGCAGCTCCAACAGAGGGCTTCTCTAGGGCATGAGTACCTAAGGGGTCTCCACATGGGCTTGTCTCTCTTTAGTCAGAATCTGCCTTCCCCAAATTGCTGCAGAACTCAGCCTCGTGACCCTCATTCTCTGCAGGGTGTTCAGCAGGGGGAGCAGCAAGCTCTGCTGGCTGATGCACCTGCACCGCAAGGCTAGCCAGCAGACAATGGTGATCACGAAGGAACCGGATCACTGTGAGGGCTGAGGGTGGGAGGAACTGATAACAACATCTCTATCTACTCAGAAACCAAGAGGAAAATCAAACGAAAATTACATCCAGCTTCTTCCTGCTAAAATCAAATCAATAGAAAAGGCAGAAAAACAAGTATGTTTTATTTTGCACAAATTTCCAACTGTCATACTCTGTTCACAGTAGGAAAATGCCAGGGGTCACTCAGGAAGGGCTCACAGTAGCTGGCTGCAAAGGGGCCTATTCTGGGGAGTGGCAAGACACAGCCAGCGGTGGGGCTGGCCAGATGTGTTTGTGGGATGGAATTTTATTAAAATTAAATGTTAAACAAATGAATGTGTCATGATGTTCGAAGTTTACCAGATGGACTGCCACACCCTTTGGGGCATGGAGTCGGTGGTATCCTAGGCAGCAAGACCCAGGGAGGTAAAGGCAAGAATATGTGTCCATCACAAGGTAGGTTCCACCCCAGGTACAGGTCTAGGAACAGGACAAAATCATGGACAAAATCATCACTGTGCACCTGCTCAGGCACAGGAACCCTTGCTTCTCCAAACCAGGAGGAGAAACCCAGATTGACAGGGTAAACCTGCAACCAACCTTCCCAGCAACTCTGACTACCAGAAGTTCAGCAAGCCACCTCCTCCTTCCCCACATCTGCTGGGACCAGGTAACCAGCATCCTGTGTATTCCATATTCCCAGAAAACAAAGACAATTTCCCCCACCCCAAGCTCAGAGAAAAGAGCTCCATAAAAAAAAAATAGCTGCCAATCTTGTTTGTTTTCAGGAACTCTCTATGGGAAGGCAAATAGTGCTCAAATTCAATTTCCATTCCCAATTCTGAAAATCCAATCTTCAGAAACAAAGGGTTTCCTGTTCATGAGAAAGGTCTTGAGCCATATTTTCAAAAGCATGAAAGCATGAAGTCTGTTTGGACCTGAAGCACCTAGGTGAGCACTGATGTGCAGAAGAGGGAGTGGTATGGCTGTCTATTCTGCCAACAGGCTCAAGGTGGACACAGACAGGAGGCTGTGGAGAAGGGAGCTCCCCTGAGCTCTGGAAAGGGTGAGGATGGGCCTGGATGATGAGAAGAGAAGGGCCTGCAGTTAGATGCTGTTGTGGGGTGGAGTTTTATTGGGACATTTTACCAAACAGCCCTGTTGGCAGAAGCAAGCTCGGGTGGAGCTCCATCTGCCTGGCCAGTTTTCCCCAGCATCTGGGGCCAGTAATATGTAGCAGTTCTACCAGGTGGGTCCAGAGGAATCGTGCAAACAGCTGCCTGATTGGGCAAGTTTGAGTCCCATCATTCCACACAGAGGCTTGCAGGGCCTCTCACTTCCTTGTTCTCAGCCTCTCTTCCCTGGATTATGAAGGGATGCTCAGCTCATGGGGTCACAGGGAAAGCACAGGGCCCATGTGAAGCAAACAGAGGCCGCCTTGGGAAACAGGCCCCACCCCTCCAGTGGAGTGTGTGGGCTCACTCAATACTGACTTTCCTGGTGATGGCAGGGCAAGCAATGGGGAGACAAGGTCAGTTTCCAGGAATGAAAGGCAGCCCCAGTCCCAATAGCAGACTGAGCAGGTGTCTGTGGACCCCAGGGAAAGTCAAAGCCAGGTTGGGACTGTTCCAGAACAGAGTCCCAAAAGAAGGTCTTGGGCTTGTGGGCTAACTGACACCCCGTCTTAAGAGAACAACAATCCCCCCTCCTAGTACAGAGATAAATGCCCATTCCAAATTCCAAATTCACCCTGGGGATCCTGGGAAGCCAAAAGAAGACAGACCTCAAACATATGGTAGCAGAGACGGAATCCTTATGGCCCACTACCCTTGACCCCCCAGGGAGCAACCTGGGCCCACTCTGTGAGATCTGCTCTCTAAGAGCACTGGCTGGCCTTGGGTCTCCTGGCTTCCCCTGCACCTCGTAAGGCAAAAAGAACTTCTGAGGCCCTGGCTCCAGGGTGGGGAGGAGGAGGAGGAGGAGAGAGGGATGTGGCCAGATGGAGTGAGACAGAGAGGGAAGTAGCTAGTCCCGATAAAACCACCTTGCTAGTGGAGTATCAGTGAAGGTTCATGGACTCACTGCAAGGAGAAAACATTGTTCCTTTGGTTTTGCTTTTCCTGGGAAATGGTCTTTGGGCATCTGTCCCAATGCTGAGTAAGCACCTTCTGGGTTATGCCTCACAAAGCCCACAGCTAAGATGGGCCACCAAAAACAAGGTCCTGTGACAGGGTTCTGGAAGGGTGGGTGTGAGTCTACAGTGTGGTTCCAGAAGCCAACCTCGGAGTTTTATCAAGTTGCCTGCTCTGTGATGCACATCAGAGCACAGGAGCGAAGGGGAGACACAAGGCCCGAGTTTCATGGCCAATGGCCATTCTCCCTCCCCAGCTGATAAAGAGCAGATGGGTGCAACTCTGGACAGTAGGAGCGAGGGCAGGCAATAGCCTCTGAGCCCTATGGCTGTGCTGGGTGTCGGTTGCTTCCACCCACCTCTGTGGTATGGCAGGGGGTGGTCTTCAGCCAGGGGCCCCCCATGACCCACTCCTGCTCACCCAGTGGCGCAGTCCTGGGGCCCAGGTGGGCACAGTCAGCAACACAAACCCTAGCAGTGCTTTCCTGAGCACACCAGGCTGGGCAACATGGGAGGGGCCTGGAGAGCTCAGCGAATAGATTACCCGCTTCAATTATTTTATCTAACGATGACATTTGTACTGTAAAAGTCAGCACAAAAATCAATGAATTTTAAAGGACAAAATCTGGGGGAGGCTCCAGCCCAGTGACCCAAAACAGCAGCCCAGGAACCAGGAGGAAAGAGATTCAGAACTGAAGGGTGGGCAGGGCTCCCAGGATCCCAGCACCTAGGTAGGCTCACCCTCAGTAGAACCCCAGAGCAGAGATCAATAGAGTTCAGTGCTGAGAATCTGCCCTGAACACCCCAGCTTGGGCCGTTCATTCATGTGCAGGACAAATCTACTAATGAACACTGCTCCAGGCTCAACACAGACAAAGAGGGACAGCCCCTGCCCTTACCCTCAGCACGGTCGGGGAGACAGAAGCATGATTAACTAATAATTGTAAAACCAAATAGGAAAATTACAATTAAAAGACAGCATAGAGTTGCTAATTAGAGAATCAGGGAATGACTTTAAGCTGTAATTTGGAGGAGGAGTTTCCAGGACAGTGGGGGAATAGGTTCAGGCAGGCAGAAGAACATGAAGAGAGGTTTTGGAGCTTGGTTTCCTCAGAGACACGAGATAAGCCCTTCCCTCCAATATACTCCACCCATACTTACAACTCATGGGGCCTACCAGGGTTGAAGATGAACATGGGGGCCTGGTCTTCTTCCTGTATATCAGTAGCACAGGCAATGGTAGAGCTGGTCTTGTGATACAGACCAGGCATCTACGGACTAGGAAGAGGGAGCAAAGAACAGTGGACAGAAGTATACAGTACAGGGAGGAAAGCCGAGAAGCCCAGTGGAAATCTAGACTCCCCAGATTTCCTCCAGAGTTTATGTTCTGGGGGCAGACTGCGCACCTGACGGGGAAAGCAACTACAGAGCGGCCACTGAAGTTTCCATCAGCACCAGCTGTGTACAATGAAAGAGGAAAACATTCTGTGATCCTAGAAGTTTACTCTCAGTGCAATTTCCCACTATCCTTTATGCTACGAGCTGAGGTGGAGATGAGCAGGGAACTGGTGAAGAACTAGACCCATGACCAGGTCAAAAGGGGTGGGCACATCAAAGCAACTGCAGGTTGCTACGCTGCTCGGTCTCTCACTTTTTTGGGGGAAAATGCCTGAATAACTCTTTTCCTGGGGAAGGACCATGTCCACTTTGGACCAAGAAGTCAGGGAGTGTGCAGGCTCTGCAGGACCAACCCATGGAACTGCAGTGTAGTTTTCTGGCTTCCTGGAGATAGCACAGCACCAAGATGGAGAGTGGGAGCCCTGGGGAAGGGCCACTGCCTGCTGGGGCTCAGGGTCCAATAAGCCCAGAACAGAGCCCAAAAAAAAGGAGATCCAATACTGAATGGCATGTCATTTCTAGTTCTGCATTAAGTTTAGAATTAAGACAGATTGGGGCAAGGGGTTCAGGTTGAGGTCGACTCTGGGATTAGAGTTAGATGAGTAGTAGAGATGGAGTTGAGATTAAGGTGAGTGGCTATCCTTTCCTTTATTCCCAAATGTTAAATGACAATCTGTTCTGTCCCTTGGATGACTCATATGAAGGGCACTCAGAGTGGGAAACACAGGGTAATTTCCATTGTAGAGCAAATTGGGGCTGTGAATTGCAAGTAGCACAAGAAGTGGCACACAGCAGAAACTGACACTCAGCAGGACCTGAGAGTCCAGAGGTGAGACTCACCTCCTCATTCACTTCCTCAGAAATTCTGTGCAGAGAAGCAGCTCCCACCACATCAGACAAGGCTTGAGTCATGCTGATTGGACTTTAGGGCAAAGGGAGATGCCAGAACGCTAAAGAAGCAGGAAGACGTTTCACGGTTCATTATGCCTAAGCAAACTATGGAGTAAATGCAACCCATGGATCAGACTCCATAATGTGAGCTCTGTCATGCTCAGCAGTCCTCTTTGTCACTGTCACCCTCTCAGCACTACTTATTAAACCTAGGGTTCTTCTTTATCAATGCATTGCAGAAGTTTCCCCACGTGGGCCTCAGGAAAACTCTGTAAGGTCTATATTTCTGTCCCATTTTGCAGATAAGCACATGGAGGCTTAGGAAGGATGAGTAAATTTGCTCAGTGCCAGAGCTGGGAAGTGACAAGGTAAAATTTACAGCGAGAACATCCCAGGGCCGCCATCAAATACCCCCCCCACCTTCCAAACATTTCAACATGAGCCAGGGTCCCCATCCAAAATCCCAAAACTCAGACTCGGAAACTTCCTGTCATTGTGTTTGGGAATCTATGAGGGTCCCATCCTTCTGCTGCAGCAGGTATCTGGGTCCAGTGGAGGCAAGGCTGAGTGAGGAGTAACCCTTCCCCAGCCCAGAAAACACCAGCCAAGAGAGGCAAGCAGAGAAGGCGACACCCTCCCTGTAACACTGGATCTTCACCAAAAGTCCAGGAGCCACCTTATCAGGGAAAGTGGTGGTCATTCCATAGTCATGAGTGTGTTCTGCTGGGTGGTCAACCTGGAGCGTCAAGTGAGGCAGACCTGAGGGTTCTGTTGTAGGGAGGGTGCCTACCCAATGGCAGGAGGTGGCCTGCTTGCCAGTCAGGCCAGACCGTCCTGGCTCTTATATTCCTTGGGATTGGCAGCCTAAAGGCAGCCTGAAGGCCTGCCTGCACCGTACCCAGAAAATTTTGTGCCTTCCAAAAGCCCGTGGACCAGCCTCCAAGAGTATGTTCGTCTCTCTGAAAGAGCCAAGCATCTCCCCAAGGTGGAGAGCACAGGTCACAGACATCCCTACTGTAGATGTTCCCAAGAACATCAGAACCAGGCAAATGAGCCCAAGATCCTAGAGGGCTTCCCAGGAGCCTCCTCAGGCTCAAGATGCCAGTTATGCAGGATCTCAGTCCTCACCACGGCCCTGTTGGGTGCATGTTCTACTAATGAGGAAACACAGGTTCTGCTGTCTTCTCCAGCTCATAATACCATGGGATCAGCCCTTGCCAGCCTACTCTCAAGTCACTGGCTTTTGGACACAAAAGCAGGGCTAATTCTGCTTTTCTTGCAGAGACTAGACTCAGATTCAACCAGCTATAGTCTGCCTGCCTGAGCATCTCAAGGGACACCTGCAAGGCAGAAGGCCCTGCCTTTAAGCATGGAGACCCCAGAGGCCAGCATTTGGGATTGGAAAGAAACACCAGGCCAGGCCCACAGTGAGCTCTTGGAAAAAGCAAACAGAAGCCGCACAGACCCCCATAGCTCTGAGCACACAATTCAGGCTCACGGGCTGATAGTGTGGCAAGGGCAGAGTAGAAGCGGAACAGTCATAGCAGGCTTCCTGGAAGAGGCAAACATAGGCATCACTGGTTTGAAATCCCTCTTAGGCATGAATCCCACCTGTAGAGTTACATGCCAAGAAGCACCAAGAATCAGCAAGAGGCCACATATGGGTGGACTTTTACTCCCCTGCCTCAGACACTTGATGACTATAAAGAGTGTGGGCCTTTCTTATGGTTTATATGTGAAGTATCCCCCCAAAAGCTCATGTGTGAGACAAAGCAAGAAATCTTAGAGGCGAGATGACTGGGTTATGAGCGCCTTAACCTAATCATGGGTTAATCCACCGATAGGGATTAACTGGATGGTAACTGTAAGCAGGAAGGGTGTAGCTGAAGGAGGTGGGTCCTGGAGGGTATGTCTTTGGGGTTTATATTATGTCCTTGAGTGGAGTCTATCTCTCATTCTTTTTTTTTTGGAAGGGATAGTAATCACAACTTCCTTGATTTATCCAACCATTATTCATTTGAACATTGATTTAATTATATTTTTAAACAAGTATATCTCCCAGCTCAGTATACTAAAGCCCCTAGTCTTATTTCATATAAAATTTTGAGTAGTCAATCTTTTTCCCCCACATTTTTTATTGCTGCATTACAGTTGTATGTATTGATGGGATTGGTTGCTACTTATTCATACATGCACACAATATATCAATATAATTTGGCTAATATCACTCCCCAGCATTGCCCCTGCACACCTCCTACTCTTTGGTGGTCTTCTAACAATTTCTTTGATTTTTAGGAGATCCACCCCCACCTTTCTTTTCCTTTTTCCCCCATCTTCCACACATGAGAAAACATACAACCCTTGACCTTCTGAATCCTGAAACTGCCATAATTTCATTTTTCTTTATGGCTTAATAAAGCCCCATTGGGTATATATATCACATTTTCTTTGTCCATTCTTCCACTGATGGACACCTAGGTTGGTTCCATAGCTTGGTGATTGTGAATTGTGCTGCTATAAATGCGTATGGACGTATCCCTGTAGTACTTTGATTCTTCAGGACAAATACAGTTGAGTGGTGTAGCTGGGTATATGGTGGTTCCATGATGGGTCCATGTCCTGACATGCTTCACTCATGACACTATTCTTTCATGTTGTTCTGCCTCACCTCGAACCCTGAGGAACAGAGGCTATCTATAGACTAACACCTCTGAATCCATGAGCCTCAAACTTTTCCTCCTTAAATTGTTCTCATCAAGTCTTTGTCACAGCAGTGAAAAGGCTAACTAAAACATCCTTCAAGTCCAAGACAAGTTTTTCCCCTAACATTTATGGGATGTGTGAGCTTGGATAGGAACTTAACCATCCTGAGCCTCAAAAATGGGCAAACTATCTCACCAAGCTAGTATTCAGTGGCAATGAGACAATGCAGGCAGTGGGTCTGGTACAGCAAGCTGTCCTTGCCCTTGTCTACTGCGTTGAGATGGATAGGTCCTGCACCAGCAGTGAACAGCATTCACCTAGGGCATATCTGATACCTGGAAAGCCCTCAGAGCCTGAAATACCTCATCTTTGGCTCTAGGACCCTCTCCAGTGGGAGCTGACATGAGGTAAAGGGAGGCGGAAAAGGGGCCCATGCAAGTTTCTGGCACCTGGCCCTCCTGTACCAAACCAGCACTCCTGGGGGCTCTCAAAGGACAGGCTTTCCTGTCATCTTTAATGAAAAGCAATTTCCCAAGCCACCTCTCCCAAGTCGGTCTCCAGAAAACCTCAGATATGAAGAAATCAAGGAGCCAAAGGGGGACAGTGCCCACGGTGACACCTTGTGGCTCTGGTCTAGCCCACAGGAGCAGGCCTCTATATCAGTTTTCCCAGAGCAGCAGGCATCAGCCCTACAGCAGCCACCTTGGTTATGCACTAAGCCTACCTGCCTAAGCCCAGCAGGTGCATGGCAGAGTCTAGCAGACACCATTTCTAACCCAGCCTGTACCACTCACCGTCTGTGTGCCCCCTCTAGCCTCAATTTACTTCCCTCTAAGGTGGAGCTACAACTGCCTCCTTGTCTGAGTGTGGTTTGAAGTCTGCACATTCTGCTGGCCTCCAGAGGCCTCTCCAAAAATGCCCTCCACCCCAGGAAAAGCCAACACACTGTTCTTTAATGAACAGGCTGTTCCTCTCCCTGGTGGGCCAGCCTATCTCCAGGTGACACACCCCTGGCTCCCCCAGGGACAGGCAGAAAGAGATGCTCAAAGGGCCCGCCACAGCTGTGCACAACCTGTCCACTGTCATGCACACAAGTGTTCCAGGTGCCAGAGGACAACTGCTGACACGTTTGGTAGACAAAAGAGGAAGTGTCCTTCTCAGAGATGTGTCAGAGCAGAAGCGAACCTATTTTGGTTCATGTTCTAAAACTGAATGGATTATTGGACTGTTGTTTCCCATCTATTTTCGGTCGAATGCCAAACTCTTTAAAATAGCATGTTTACTCATAGGTTTTCCCCCTACACGCAAGTCAAGAAAAATGTTTACCCTCCGTACTTCCTCCCCTACTAATTAAATGCTGCAGATTTTTCCCTCCCTTCAGATCGCCACCTCCAGTTCAGTGTGTCTTCCCTCTGAGGCAGTGATTCTCAAATTTCACTGCATATTAGAATCACTCGGAAGCTTTTAATAATCTCTGTTTCCTGTACCAGTGACATCAGAGCAGCCAGAGGCAGACTCAGGCATCAGTAATTTTTTTTTTTTAATTCCCTAAGAGATTCCACTATGGGAAGCGTGGTTTGGCCCGGCCAGCACAGCAACAATTTAAATTAAAGGGAGAATACTCATTCTTCTCATGTACAAAGGGATTACTGGAGAAGGGACCTAGAGAGTACAAAGTGTTTCTGCCCAGGAATTTGGTCTACAAGGCTGGAAGCTGAAATCCCCAAGATCAAGGCCAACTCTCAGCCACCACTGTGGGTCAGCTCACTCTCTCTCACACACACATTTTAGGCAATTAAGGAATTATTGAAGGAAAAGAGATAAATTAGGAAATGGGGAATCAATTAGATTAGCTACTAATTAGCCTGATATCTATTAATGAAGGTGAGACTCTAACAAGTGAAGTTGTTACCAACTCCCATGGGAAACACAGAAGTCTGAAGGGAAAGAAGGGGGGGGGCGTGCAGAGGGATTCTGTGCATAAAATGCCTTGGTCAGCTGTTCAAGGTATTTCTAAGCTTCGAGAAAGACTTATTTTTAAGGACCAAAAATGTGGAGCGATATGAATAATCTACTTTAGGACATTTAGAAGGCTTTTAATTCCAGATCAGTGTGTGGTCATTAAACACTTAAGATGGTAATGTCACCTAAACCACTCCAGAGTTTTCCTTGCACGATGCATATTAAGCATTTCTGAACATAAACGCCGAAGGAAAAGTGTTCTTTCCAACGACCTCAGTAAAGCACCTAGAATTACAAACCCTACGTGATATGCCAGGCCCTCTTCTCTACACTTTCCACTAAGTATTCTCATTTAATCCAAAATTCTATGGTGTGGGTGGGCTTTTTTTAAAAAAACATTTTTATTGAGATATAATTTACATGCCACAAAATTCACTCCAAGTTTTAAGTGTACAATTCAATGAATTTTATTATACACAGGGTGGTGCAAACATTACCAGATGTAATTGCAGAATTTTCCCATCATTCCAAAAAGAAATCTCATGTCCAATAGCAAGCACTCCCTATACCCCAAAACTCCCACCCCACCCCAGTCCTCAGCCACTGTCTGTGTCTATGGATTGGCTCTCCTGAATATTTCACATAAATGGAATCCTACAACATAGGGTCTTAGATAGTTTTCAAGGTTCACATTGTAGCCTGTGTCAGTACTTTACTCCTTTTTGTGGCTGAATAATATTCATTGCCTAAGTACACCATAGGTGCTGTCTGTATTCTCATCTTGCATGAGTATATAGTAGATGCTATTTTTATCCTCATTATGTTCAAGGTCAGAAGATTGCTAAGCGCAGAGCCAGGAACTGCCTCCAGAGCCCAATGCAAGCCTCTATAAACCTACCACCACTAAGTACTGGCCTATTTAATCCCGTGGTATGCTTCTTCTTTTATGACTATATTATATGCATGTAATTTTGCAGAAGTATCTAGGGATAAAAGCAAGCTGTCCAGGAAGCCCAATTGATAGATTCCTGTTCTCATTAATATTTGCTCATTACTTATCCATCCATTCTGCCATCTGCTCCTCTCTAGCCAGCAAGTGATAACATTTCCTAAGACTCCAGAAAAATTAAGGCAGAAAACCTAAAATAAAAAGCAAACAATATGCCCTGCTAGAGAAAAATTCTGTTATATAGTTCATTTTACTTTTCATTACAGAAAATTTGAAGTAATGGAAAGAGGACGGTGGATCCCCATACATCTCTCACCCAGCAACACCTCTTCCCACCTCTACCTCACCCACCCTAATTTATTTTGAAGAAAATCTCCAGAAGCCTGCCTCACACATGTAAGAATTTCAATTATATCTCTAGAGGACAGATTTTTGTTTGTTTGGTTGGTTTACCATGAGTATAATACCATGAGCACACCTTAAAAAAGAGAATCCCTTAACATCTTCTACTGTCCAATCAGTATTCAAATTCCCAAGATTATGAGACTTGTGGTCTAGTAAATGGGAATTTTCCAACAGATTTTTTAAGGAGCCTGATAAAGTCCATCCATACAGTCGATTGTTCCATCTCTTAAGTCACTTTCAGTCTGAAATTTCCCACTCTGTCTCCTTTTATTTCCCAAGACAGCAGCACACCAGGCTTCCTCAGGACAGGACATTAGAGAATCATGAAAAGTCATATAAAGTTGTATGTGTGAATGTGTGTAGTGAGGGCATGTATATGCATAACACAGGTGTACATACTATGACAGGTACAGGTATAAGAATAGATGCAGAACTATGTAATGTTTTGAACAACAATAAAAAAAAAGAAAAAAAAAAGAATAGATGCAAGTGTAGGTATAGTTGTAGGAATAGGCGTAAGTGAAGCTTAGATGTAAGTACAGTTATGGACTTAGGAGGTATAGCTCTAAGAATAGTACAGGTATGGCTATAGAGGTATAGGAATGGGTACAGGCATGGGTTAGGTGTGGACATAGGAATAGGTACACACATAATGTCTCCAAATCTGATCTACTTGTTCTCTGTGCATTTCTATCTCCTTTCCTCACTCACAAGCCCCTCAAGCCATGACCTCTACTTCCCTGCACAAGGGAAAAAAAAAAAAAAGGGACTCAAAGAAAGTTCCAATCTAAGCCAGAGAAGAATCAGGGTGAACCTGGGGGGAAGGAGACTGCGAAGGTAAAGTGAAACTAAACATGCAAATGGTGAGAAAGAGAGGATCAGGCAAAACCTTCCAGGAGAGAGGACCAAGAGCAGAAAGGGAAGACCCAGAGGTGCCCACGAAGGAGGAAGGCCTTTTCCAACTCAGCCTCATGGACCTTCAGCCATGCTGCATGCTCCAAAGCTCCCCCAAGCAGAGGGTAAGTGTGAAGATGTGAGACAAGAAAAGCCCAAGTAGAAATGAACTGCACCCAGAGGGATTCCCCCCATTAGCAGGGACAGTGGTGGCCGCACCGTCACCGTTACATATAATATATGAGTATGAATTGGTATGGAGATGCAGCTAGCAACATCTTCACAGGCATTTAATTGAGTCCCTTCTCTGCTGTTTTAGTCAGATTTTTTGCTGCTGTGACGAAAAGATCTGACGAAAAAATGTAGAGAAAGAAAAGTACATCTGTGGCCCAAGATTTCAGAGGTCCAGTTCATAGATAGCCGACTCTGTTGCTTTGACACCAGGGGAGGCAGGACTTCATGGAAGAAGGGTGTGGAGGAGGAAAGCAGCTCAGGATATGGCCACCAGGAAGTAGAGAGAGTTCTCACTCACCAGGAACAAAAATATATGCTCCAAAAAAGTGCCCCCAAAGACCTACCTCCTCCAGCCACACCCTACCTGCCTTCAGAAATCCCCCAGTTCATCCATTCAAGTGATTAATGCACTAATTAGGTTAAGGCTCTCATAGCTCAGTATTTTCACCTCTAAATGTTTTTTTGCATTCTCATACACACGAGCTTTTGGGGGACACCTCATGTCTAAACCATAACATTGGCTAAGCACTGGAGATACAGAGATAAATTACTGATGGATATAAATGGACAAATCAATAATACAGATGCATGGACATTTTCCTGGCTGCAGCTGCTGCTGCTGCCCCTCAACAACCCATGTGTGCACCTACATGTTTACATGTGAACATGCACACACACACACACACACACACACACAAATAGCAGGTAAATAGATGGAAGCTGAACTGGAGTAGATGCTGAGTACTTTGGGCCAGGGAGGTGGTGTAAGCATCGCCTGTCAAGGACACGGATACACACCCCCACACCACCTCCTATCATCTTCACCTCAGACTCCAGGACATGTTCGCAAACCCTGCCCTCCCTCTTCAACCAGCTGTCATCCCCTGGCCTTGCCTGGGACTGTCAGGGATGGTCTTTACTTTGTCCATAAATGACAAATGTCTAGTGGTTTTAAACATATCAATCCAGGACACTGTAACAAGAGCACTCTAATAAGAGCCAATGGTTTAACAGTGAGAGGTGAAGGTTTTGGAATTTCTGTGGGCTGTGGTGTCAGGCAGACCTGGCTCCTATACACTGCTGCCTGTCGTGAGCTGCATGATCTTAGACGAGTCCTTCAGCCTTCCTGTGCCTTGGTTTCCTACCTTCTAAAATGAAGTGACAATTTCTACCCCACAGGAGGCCATGAGGACGAAATAAGATAAAGAATGAGGTTTCTGGCACAGCATTTTCCATAAAATAGGTGCTCAATGTATGTTTCCCAAAGGTCGATCCTGGATCCCATCTGGTGGGGACACACACACACACACACACATTCACACAAATGCAGCTGCCATGCCAAGAGAAGCGATTACAGACAAAAAGCACAAACACTACTGCTCAGAATGACCCTGTGAGCGCTGATCTTCAGCAGCCCAGAGAGTGAGACTGCTGAGCAAGGCCCCAGTGTGCAGTGATGCCCAGCAGCAAGAGCCAGTGGAGGACAGATCAGTGTCCAGTCACATCCAGATGCCTCAAGCAGCATGAAGATGCCTGGTGCACTCCACGGTTGCTGGTTTGACCCAGGATCTGCCTTCTTGCTTTTGTTTGGAGAGGAACACATGACAAGGTTGATCCCCCCACCCACTAGAGGTCTTCCAGGTGGGCAGGAGAGGGCAGGGCTGCCACAGCCTCCCTGACTCACAACAGATGCATGTCTTCATCCAGCAGCTGAGGCATGTCCCAGAGAGCTAATGCAGGCTCTCCCTAGCTCCTGGCTTTTGCATCCCTCCTCCTTGCCAGCTGAAGCCACCTAACACCTGCAATGCACACACGCGCGCGCACGCGCGCGCATATGCACACACACACACACACACCCCTACCTACCTCTGCAGAATCCAGGATCCACCCTGCCCCAACTGCCAGGAATTCAAGGAATTTGGGTCCTTCCTGAGTCTCAGCTTCATATCCCCCCAGTGTTAACCATCAGACTATGGTAAGCACCTGAGATGTTCTGCCACCGCAGGATCTCAGGAATATGCTCTAACTCTTCCCAGTACATACTGCATTATGAGCGCAATAATGGCTGACCCAATAAATACCAGACTCCATGCAAATACCACTTGTTGAATGAATGGATGTATGAATAATCTATCAGAGAGCCTGGCACATAAAACTAGCAGATGCAAGCTCCCTTCCCCACACTGATCTGGCACAGATGCTGTGTGAGAGCACTGCTAGGTGATCAGGAGCACTCCCCACATTGCACCCCACTTCTCCCAACAGGGCTTTCACCCTGGTCTCCTCCACCTAACTCCCACCCCCACCTGTGCGGCACCCAGCTCCAGGACAACCCAGGCTCTGGCTCATTCTAATTGTTCCAAGTAGTGGCTTATATGGGACCCTGGCCTCAGTCCATGGTCTGCTTCCTCCTGGACACCAATGGACCCCAGCCCATCTGTTACCACTCAGGGGCCTGGTGCAACACTTCTAACCAAGAAAACCATAGTCAAACCTGCCCCCCACTCTTACCTGCCCACGGCTGATGGCTACCACCTCTGGGGAAGCCCACAGGGCTCTACCCTGGCAGTCGCAACCACCGCACACAGACATGGTGGGAAAGGACAGCCTTGCTCCGTCTTCAGAGCTGAGCTCCTCAGCGGCCAGCTGGTTAATGGTGATGGAGAAGTTAGATGAGGCTCATCTCATTTCCTTCAATAAACCATACACGCATCTTGAGCACCAGTCCTGTCCCCTTTCACCAACCCAAGGACGTTGCTCCTCCAGTTGTGCCCTCTCTTTTTTCTGCAGCATGCTGTCTATAGGGTCCTTCCATCAGGACACACATACTGTCATAACAAACACCCCTCCCTTGACACCACAACCTCCTTCAACTGCTACCCAGTCTTTGATCCCCCAACAGAGTGACAAAGTGACTTCTATACCAGGTCGTCTGTACCTGCTGGCTTGATGGTCTCTTCAGTCTCTTTGTCAGCTTTGTGTCACCATCACCATGCAAGAGCTCTTGCAGAAGATACCATGGACCTGTCTGCTACACACCCCCCACGCCCAGTGGTGCCTGGCATGCAGTGAGTGTCTGGTAAATATCTGTGGAATGAATTCATCTGGCAGGAGTGAATCACCACGCTTGAGACGAGTTACTGTGCCAAGCTGTGGGCCAGAGATGGGGACATAAAGGTAAACAAGGCATAGCTCCTGTCTTCAACTGTTACAGCCTGGGGCAGGAGGAGGAGAGTAAGATATGGGAGCAAATGTGTCATAGCACAGTGTGAGAAGCATGATAGTAGTCCTCAAAAGGAGGATGAGGAGAAAGAAGAAAGTCAAAGAAAAGAAGAGGAAGAGAAGGAATAGAAGGAGAAGTGAAAGGATCAGAAATAATATGGGGGGCGGGGAGGATCTAATGTGACCTTAAAGAGCAGAGAAAGTGCTCTTAGGTCTGGATCTTGGTGGTGGCCCAGGGTTCAGCATGAAGATCAGCATGTGCAAAGGCACTGAGGGTTGGAGCACTGGAAGCTTGCAGGGAGTAGCCTCTACACATTCTGAGGACTAAAGGAATCCAGCATTGCTGGGGAATAAAGGCAAAGGCAGGAGAAGATGGAAAGATGATACTGCAAAAGGGCCAGGTTAGGAAGAGCCTTGGCTGCCCCAGTGAAAACCTTGAAATGGACCGTAAGGCAGTGCAAACCCCCACCCCAAAGGGATTTGGGGCTGAGATTCAACTATTTAGACTTATGTTTTTAAGTCTCCTCTGATGACCATGAAATCTAATTAAAGAAAGAAATTCCTGGTGGCAGAAAACCCTGATAGGAGTTCAATTGTACCAACCAAGATAAGAAATGATGAAGGTCTATGATAACGGGGTGGAAAGAGGCAGATTCAACAATGATCAGAAAGAGTTGGTGTTCAAGTTGGGAGGCCACTGGCTTCTCGGAAACCTGTGTTGAAATTTCACTTCAATCTCAACTACAAAACATCATGAATCTCCAAAGTCACTTCCCAAGTGACAGAATCATCAAGGAACAAGTTCTCCTAGTGGCCAATTCACTAGGAGCCAACTCACAAAATCATATGTCTTCCAATTGCCCATTGGCTGATTTTCCAGATCTCCAAATCATCAAGGGACTTTTTCCCCTGTGTTTTATACTCGTCCTGCCCGTTTTTCCCCCAGCACAGCCCCTGGATTTTTCTTCATCTATTCATCTGCACAAAAAAAAAAAAAAAAAAAGCAGTGTAAAAGGGAGTGGCGTGGTGAGGGACAGGAGGACAAGGCGACAAGACTGGGGTGAAACAAGTCATTCAGCAAACGGTCTCTCTAATGAATTCCTTTAAGGGCAAACAAGTCTGTTTTTCAGTAATTGGCACAGGGCCATTGTCGAGGACAATCAGGCTGCTCCGAGCCCCAGGATCAGGCCCACAGGCCATTTCACTGAGGCTGATGAGCCCCAGAAAAGTTTCAGTCACACAGGACGGAATCGAGAGAGCCCGCACACCTCCTCCAGGAGACCAGCTCAACACGGGCTTGTGCATCCTTCACAGGTTGTTCTGCACAATGAACCACAGGCTCTTAAACTAAGAGGCCCCTGATGCCTCTAGCTTTGGGCCAGCTTGATCCTCCTTCCCCTCCCCTTCTCCCCACCCTTCCTGACCTTCCTGGGATGGTCGGGGGATTTATTAATTCTCACACTCATGGGCTCTCCCTGAGAGTATGCCAGGCAGCTCCACCCGCTCACCTCTGGCCTTCACTATGACCTCGTCAGAGAGCCATTTCCATCCCAGCTAGCAAGAGAAGACACTGTGGCCCAGAGAATGTCACTTTCTGGTGCAAGGTCATGCGGTTGCAAGTGGAGAGCCACACATAACTCTGCATTTTACTTACAACGACAGATTTCATGGGGCCCCAAGTCTGCTTCTCCCTGGGTCCTTCAATCACTGCTCCAATTGGCCATGAGACAGCATCTTTCAGCCTATAGGAACCACAGGGCCACAGCTCACACAACTCTGAGCTGCCCCGGCCTGTCAATTAAAGAGGAACCCCTGGACCAAACCTGTGAATCATATCTAAATGAGTGTTTTACAGGATTTTAGTCACTTTAATCAAGAGAGGTCTAGTAGTGAAAAGGCACAAAGTGATCCTCCCCCAGGGATCTTCATGAGGATCATGAGGAAGCCCATCTTTCCCCCAAAGCCAACTTCCCACAGAGGAGAGAAGAACAGACACAAATTTATTACACATTCACTTTTAGTCCAAATTGCATGCTGCACACAGGCAGAGAGAGAGCCTGGGAGGGGTCCAGAAAGATCCACAGAGGAGGCCCAAATCACACTTACAGGCCTCAGACACCACTAAGAAACTGCAGCTCCATCAACCTAAACAGAGGCATCAACCAGTGTGGTGCATGGGAAGACAGGGCAGGGCTGGAAAAAGGGAAGGACAGCCCAGATGGTGGTCACAGGCAAGGGGACCAACCCGTGAGCCTGTGAGAGGAAAGTCTGAGCTGGTCCAAAAGAAGGAGACCTCTCCAGCAACCTTACTGACAAATAGCAGAGAAAGGTGATCCAGTGGCTGCTCAGGGTCATGCTTGGGCAGGTGTGACAGTCTTACTTTCTTCAAGTGATTCTGGGACCCCAATGGTGGTCCTCAGAGGATCCCATATGACCATGTGTCAACCATAATTAGAATGTTTTCTTCTAAGCACAGAAGTCAAGGTATGGGGCCAAGGGCAAGAGCCATTTCAGAGACCAAGGTCACCAGCCCCATATGGGCTGGACTAGGGCAGCAGCCTGGGCACCTGGGAGCTTCGTGGGAGAAAACCCAATGCTCCCTCCCAAGCCTCCCCCACATACCCCAGAGGCACATCCATGAAAGGCCCTGTGTCTGTGGGGACTCCAGGCAGACATACAAGATGTTGACAGAGCCTGCACCACCTCCTGAGGACAGACCCTGGATCTGGGAAATGAACCTTTGAGACTGTTACACAAACACCAATAGGGTCTCACAACATTCTTCTGAGATGGAGACATGGGAACCCAGGCCCAGACCAGAGAGAACACAAGCGCCAGCAGGGACCTCTGAGCTCAGGGTGGGCTCAGAGATGAGGCCACCTCACCTGGGGACAGCAGTGAAGGTATGGTAGGGAAGTAGGGTTAGGTGGAACAAAGGACCAGAGCAGGCAGGCCAGGGTCCTTGTTGGATGCTGGTGAGGAGGACAGCCAGGTCCAGGCCGAGCCTCCCTCAGATGCCCAGGCAGGTGCTCAGCCCTCCCCACGGGTAGTACAAAGTGAGACTACAGAGTGTGTGGAACTCCAGGGTCTGCGGGCGCCTCCCAGGAACCAGTGAGCTGGCATAGGAACTTGTGTCTCCTGACCCAACGCAGGGGGCGACTCCGGGCCACGCAGCCTTGAGGCCGCAGTGGGGGAGCTTTCACACTGCTCCCCATTGATCACCACTAATGAATTTCTTTGTGGAAAGGAACAAACTGCTCCACAGTGAGATCGGCCAAGGCCACCCCAGTGCGGCAGCCTGGTGTCTTGGGCATGCTAATTACCGCGCTGTCTGAGTTCATCTGATCGGCTTCTCCCTACCACTGTTCCATAACTGACATGCTAATCTGTACCCACCTAATGGCTTCCGAGCGGCCAGAGACTTACTAATAAACTCTAATGCAGACCCATGATAAAGGAAGAAAATTGTAACACAGAGATTAAAAACCGTGATGTCAGCTTCGAGAAGATCGCAATTCACTTAGCTTCTTTTGTAGTACATTTCAAGGACTATTAGCTGAAATTGCTTATTGCCTTCAGGGCCCCTGCTATCATATAATCCTCACGGCTCCACCCTTTCTCTCCCAAGTACGACAGGAACTGCAGCCAGCCAGCTCGGCTCACTTATGTGGTGGAGGTCACAAGGATAAATTCTCAAACCAACAAGTCTCTGGAAATCCTGAGGAACATGCAACTGTTTCAATGAATCAGGAATGATGGTGTTTCCCCAGTGCAGCAACAGAATCCCTGCGACAGGGAGCATGAGACCAGGAAAAGGAAATGGAAGTTATTTAACAGCTTTACTGAGGTAGAACTGATGTGCAATAAATTGCACACATTACAATGTAAAAAGCTTAAAGCATTTTTGACATATGAATTGTTGCAATCACTATTATCAGGATAATGAACGTATTCATCACAGAGTTTTCTTGTGTCCCTCAAGCTTTCCCTCCCAAACCTCCCCGTCTCCCACCCAAGTACCCAGGCAATTGTTGATACAATTGTTGATCTGCAGCCTGTCACTATAAATTAGTTTGTTCTAGAGTTTTATACAAATGCAATCATGCAGTAATGTGCTTTGATTCATTCACTCTGCCTAATTGTTTTAAAATTCATCCGCGCTATTGCTTGTACTGGTAACTGATTCCATTTCATTGTTGAGTAGCACTCATCACCTAGGCATATCACTAGTTATTTATCCAGTCACTGGTTCATGGAAATTTCAGTTGTTTCTGGCTTGGAGCTATTATGAATTAAGTTGCTAAGTCTTTCTGTGCATGTTCTCATTGCTCTTTGATAAATACTTAGGACTCAAAGGGGTATGGTAGGTATATGTTCGCTTTTTAAGAAATTACCAAACAGCGGTGGTATCATTTTATGATCCCACCAGCAGTATGTAAGCATTGTTGCTTCATAAATGTGTGGGATGCCTGGTCTTTTTTATTTTTAGCCATTCTAATAAGTGTACACTAGCATTTTCCTGTGGCTTTAACTTGAGTTTCCCCGATCAATAACAAGCATTTTTTCATGTGCTCATTTGCTACCCGTGTACCCTCTTTGGTATAGGGTCCAATCAAATATTTTGCTCATTTTTCATTAGATTATTATTATTTATGTTCCTTTATTAGATATGTGATCTTAAATATTTTCTGAGTCCATGGCTTTTTATTCTTGTAACAGTATCTTTCAAAGAGCAGAAGTTCTTAATTACAATAAAATCTAGTTTATCGATTTTTTTCCATTACAGATTGTGCTTTTGGTGTTATGTCTAATAAATCTTTGCTTAACCTAAGGTCACAACCATTTTCTACTGTGTTTTCTCCTAGCGGCTTTTTATTTTTTATTATACATTTATGTCTGTGTGCAATTTGACTTCTTTATATATATAGTGCAAGGAGACTGAGGGGTACTTCTTTGCAGATAGATATTTAATTGTTCCAACTCCATTTGTTGAAAGACTATTCTTTCTTCACTGAATCGCCTTGGCAACTCTGTTGAAAATCAATCATCCATATAAGTTGAAGTCTATTTTTGTATTCTCGGTTCTATTCCAGTGATCTGTTTGTCTATGTTCACACCCAAAACACACTGCCTTGATTATTATGGGTTTTTAATGTTTTTAAGTCATATAGTGTTAGTCCAAATTTATTCCTTCTTTTCAAAGTTGTTTTGACTATTCTAGGTACTTTAAACTTCCATGAGATTTTTTAAATTAGCAAGATAATTTCTACAAAAAATAACAAAAAAAAACAGTGCATGTTGAGATTTTTACTGGGACCGCATTGGATCTATAAATTAATTTAAGGAGAACCGATATTTTAATAGTAAAAGAGCCTTCCAATCCATGAACCCAGGATATTGCTCCAATTATTGTGGTCATCTTCAATCTCTCAGCAACATTTTATAGTTTTCAATATATGTGCAAGTTTTGCTGATTTTTGTCAAACTGACTCCTAAATAGTTCACATTTTTATGCTAATGCAAATAGTATTCTCTATTTTTATTTCAATTGGCCAGTGGTAGTATATACATACAATATATTTTTGTATATTCATTATTTATATTGCCAGGTGGCTAAACTTACTTGTTAATTCTAGCAGCTTGTAGATCATTGACTTTTACTGAGCAGGTGAGCATTTACATGCAAATCAAAAGTTTTAGTTTTTCCTTTCAAATCCAGCTATCTTTTTTTTTTTCTTTTTCTTGCCTAACTGCACTGCCTAATACCTCAGGTACAATGTTGAATAAATGTGGTAAGAGTGGCAAGCACTCTTGCTCCCAATCTTAAAGGTTAAAGATGAAATGATTTCCCTTTCAGTCCAATGTTAGTTCTGGGTTGTTCATCTATGCCCTTTGTGACGTTGAAGAAGTTCTCATCTCTCTAGTTTACTGAGAGTTTTAGCACAACAGGATGTTGAATCTGTTTGACCACTTTGGGCTACTGCATAACCATGTGTTTTCTTCTAAACTAGTAGTTGTGGTATTTGAATGCAAAACCATCCTTGAATCACTGGACTAAGCCCTGCATGGTCATAATAAGTATCCTGTTTATAAACTGTTGCTAATCTTTTGTTGAGGTTTTTACTTGCCTGTTTTTAGGAGGGCTATCAGTTTAGGTTTTTCTTAGTGTTTTTTATCAGTTTTGGAATCAAGATAACACTAGTCTCATAGAACGGCTTGGGAAGTGTTCCCATCTCTTCAATTTTCTGGAAGACCGTATGTAAAATTGGTCATATTTCTCCCTTTAATATCTGAAAGAATGCAACAATGAAGTTATCTGGGTCTGCAATCTTCTTTCCCAGAGATTTTTAAACTACAAATTCAAATTCTTGAATAGGCATGTGACTATGCAGGCTTTCTATTTCTTCTCAAGCATGCTTTTGTAATTTGTGTCTTTCAAGGAATCTGTCCATTTCAGCAGTTGTCAAATCTGTTGGCATGTGGTTTTCACAATATTTCCTTAGTTTTTTTAATGTCTGTAACCTCCATAATGATGTCAACATTCTCACTCCCAATATTGGTAATTTATGTGTTTGCTTACGTTTTTTGTTTGGTCTTGGTTTTGTTTTCTTGGTCTGTCCATTTAGAGGCTTATCAATTTTATCTTCATGAACAATTGGCTTTGGGCTTCATTTATATTCTCCATTGTTTTTCTGTTTTCTATTTCAACATTTGTCATTCTGATTTTATTATTTCTTTTCTTTTACTTATTTTGGATTTCATCTGCTTTTTCTAGCTTCTTAGATGGCAGCTGAGGTACCTGATTTGAGAACTTTCTGCTTTTCTAAGGAGGTAATGAACGGGAAGTCACACAGCCATTACTTTTTGTCTTCTTTGCCCAGTGACCTTAGTCTGGTTAAATAAACTTCTTTCCCATCTGGAAAATGGTGCCCAAAATATCCACTTTATAAGGCTTTTTAAGACAATTCAATGAGATGTATTTGTATTTGTGTGTGTGTGTGTGTGTAGCACTAGGTATCAAACCCAGAGCCTCATACATGCTAGGTACATGATCTACCATTGAAATACATTTCCAGTCCAATGAGATCAATTTTTAAACACTAAACCCAGCATAGCAATTGCTCAATACGAGCTTCTTCCCTTTCCATTCCCATGACAAGCAACCACTCCATCTCATGGTGTGATATAAGTACCCCACAAACCCCAAACAGAGAGGTTGATGGAGTATAAAGGTGCCGCAGATCTGATTTATTTGGAGAGAAGCACTGAGGTACACAGTCTAGCTCCCAAGCAAAACTCCCTTAAAGCTGTGATTCTGGACCAGCTTTAAGGTCCAAGCTGGAGAATCCAGGAACCCAGAGACCCAGGGACCCACTTCTCCCTGACACCCAAGGACTTGGTAAACCTCCCAGAGAATAATCAAGAAAAAGGCATCCTCAGTTCCCTTTTAGGTTTCACCTCAGCCGTTGACCCTTCCATTAACCTAGGTGGATTGAGATCCATGTGGGTTATTGTAGGAAATGCATGCTCTTACCATTTGCTGGCTCTATGACCTCAAAAAAATTTACTGAGCCTCCCTGAGGCTAGACTACATCATTGGCAAAAGGTAGATAAAAATCCCAAACACCTGGTAAGCACTTGCTGTGTGTCAGTCTATGTGCTACCTGTGCTAAGTGCTATTGCAATATCAGCTCTTCCAACCTTTCGAAGGCTATGAGGTACCTGCCTACGGGCAATCCAAGACACAGAGATTAAATACATTAGCCAAATTCATATGAGCTAGCAAAGCTGGAGGCGGGATTTGAACTCAGTCTGCGCCACAGCCTAAGCACTAAACCTCCATCTATAAGTGCTAATCACATCCTCCCAGTGAGAATTAACATTATGTATGCAAGGAGCCCAACACTAACCTAGACCATGAAATGTGAGAGACCCAAAGAGTAAGGAGTGCCATTCCTGGTGGCAGCACAGAGCTGGGGCCATGCTTGGGGCTGCCCTAGTTCCAGAGGAGGTATTTATAGTGCAGGAGGCATCAGGCCTACTCAGACTGAGCTAAACCTGGAGCTGATTTGCACATGGAATTGGCCATTATCAGCTCATTTCCATACAGCACCGACATGGTAGGAATAATTCAAGAAGTCCCCACCACCCATCTCCTAAGGAGTTTCTAGTCACAGCTGCTACCTAGAGATGTCAGAGTCACAGGGACCACCCCCTCATCCTGATTGGTGGAAGGGAAATAAATCCCACCAGTGGGGCTGGGGGGAGACCCCCAGAAGACTCCAGGTCTTCCCTGCCCTGCTCTGCGCATCCTGCCCAGCCCCTGGCAGAGCAGACCCTCAATGAGCACTGGTGAACGACACGTTCACACTCAGAGCAACGCATGTGACACAGCCAATGGAGGACAGTGCATGGCTCCTACTTGTGCCGCAGCATATTTGGCATCAGTTCTTCATTGCACAGATGGGAGGATAATGAATCCAAGGGGACCTGGAGAGGGAGCAGGAGAGTGCATGGGCTTAACCCCACTCCTCCCCTGCACCAGGCTGAGGCCTCCCTGCAGAGGTCAAGAGCAGAGGGGCTGCACATGGCTGTAACACCTGCTTGCTGTGCCCATGACCATGCCCAGGCTAACAAGAGCTCGGGGCCCCTGCCCGCTTCAGGGAAACCAGTTCACTCTCCTACAAAGCAGCCCGCAGGGAAAACTGGAAGTGCAGTCCACTAAGATAGTAGCTCTTTCGAGGCCTGACCTGTCACACCTCCTACCCTATCAAGGTCTCCTGTGTCCCCAAACCCACTGTCTAAGCCCCACTGGAAACTGCCAAGGCCTTCTCCCTGAGGGAGGCAGAAATGGAAGCTGCCGGAGGATTGGAAGCAGTGGGGACAAGCATTTAAAGAATCTCCCTCCCTCTTGGGGCACCAGCAGGCTGGCAGAGCTGCCCTGCATATTCACTACATGTATTACATCCACCATCCCTCACCTACTACAGCCAGCTTTTCCCAACATAGTCATAACACTGACTCATACATGCCTGTCCTAGGCACATCAATGACCTCACTTAATTCATTGAACATGCTATGGAGAGGTACCAGTGGTACTGATAGATGAAGAAATTGAAGGTCAGAGCAAGTAGCAGAACAGAAATGGAACCCAGGTCTGGGACTCTAGCCTTAGAAGGAACCGGCTATCTGTGGCATGGAGGGCAAAGCCATAGCTTGCCAGGCTCAGGAGTCTCCTAACACCTACCAGGGAAGCAACAGGTGGTCTTATTTCTGAAATACCCATTTTTCAACTGTCCAGTGACACTTTCCTCAGATTTTCTGCTATCTCAAAGCACAAAGGTACTTGCTGACACTTTCTGTGGCTCTATTTCTCTTCTCTGAAAGGATAGCAGGGGGAACAGGGTCATTTCTGAGGCTCGGGCCTTCTGTTCCCCTAGAAATCTAGGGCTCAAACCACACTTGCCATCTTTCCCCTCAACTCTTTCCATTCTTTGGGATGACAGAAGCAAAAGCTTCCGAGGCTGGCAATGGGACCGCCTCCCCTCCATTCACCCAGCCAGTCTGCTTCCAAGGCCTGTCACGTCCTGGGCAAAGAAGCCCCCAACATGTCCCCTCTGCTATGGTCTCTATGACCAGTCTCCATCAGGCTCACCATCACCCCCAAAGTCCTCACATGGCCCCCTCTGTACTGCCCTACCTGCAGTTTCCTGTCCTCAGCATCCCTAGGCCCAGGACACACATGTGCATGCACATGTGCATGCTCACACACACACACACACACACACACACACACTTTATCGCACACACTGCACTCAAAATACAACTTTATACACCCCTGTCCTTGAATCTGCAACAGCTCCCTATATATTGACCTTTTGGACCAGAAATCTCTTTGTGGTCAGGGGCTATGATGGGGTGGGGACTGCGGGATGTCTAGCAGCATCTCCAGCCTCTACCCACTAGAGCCACCCACACTCTACCCCACCCGTTACTTCAGACAACCAGAACTGTCTCTAGACATTGCCAAGTGTTGCAGAACAGAGGGGGAGGGTATGAGGGCTTGCTGAGAACACTCCCCTACAGCAGAGAGCCCAGCATCTAGCCCAGCTTTCCAGGCCCTTCCCGTTCACCTGCAAACTCCCCCAACTCTCCTGCCTCAGATCCTTGTGCTTCTCTAGGCTCAGGCTCCCCACCCCTCCTCTGCACCCTGACTCCTTCCGCCCAAATCCTCCTTCCTTGACTCAGTCCCAGACTCCCATCTTCCCTGCAGCATAAACTGTGCCCTTGATCAACCTGTCCCCAACACCAAGGAGGTCATAAACCCTGAGAGCAGGCCCGTGGTGCAGGGCTAAGCTGGCTCAAGTGAAAAGCCGATTCTGTGGCATAGATACTTCCCCCATGGCTGATTTCTAGCCACCAAAGTGCTTTCATCAAACATGAGTTGGGACAAGGTGGCCCATTCACTCTCCTGAGCACCTGTACACAGGCTCCACAGCCCCATATATACCTTCTCCTCTTGATGCACCAGGGACCCACCGCAGGTTCAGGGGCCCCAGAAGCCTCATGATGCTGGTGCCAGGCCCTGTGCAGTGTCAGGGAGGGACAGGGACAGCACCCTTGGCACAGCCTGGCTCTGCAGCCAGGGCCCATGACTGCAGTGGCAGGACGGGCGGCAGCAGGAAGTCCCAGGTGGACAGCAGGCACCCCCGACTCGTTCACCCCCATCTTGGAGGTCTATAGGGACCCGATATGCCCTCGACATCCCCGCCCTGCCCAGGCTGGACTAACAAGAAGTGTGCAACAGACACTTCACCTTGAGCTGCCCTAGGCCCTCCAGCGAAGCCTTGTGCCTATTAGAGGGAAGAAGGCAAATTTATTGATGTTTCTTGGTGACTGTGAGCAAGATTCATAGCTGGCCGCAGACGACATTCATCTGCACCTCTGACTTTAATTACCACAGACACCTGAGACGCACGGTTGTTCACAAATACATGTGTGCGCCTGTGTGAGTGTGTGCAGTGTGTGCACATATGCATGTGCATGTGTTCCTGTGTGTGTGAACACACTTGTGTGTGCTCATGTGCACATACATGTGTGTGCAGTGAGAAAGCTCCAGAGCTCTGGGCATGTTGTCTCCTTGACCTCCAGCCCATTTGCTGATTCACAACATGCTCCTGCTCGGGCCTGGTCCGTGTAAGAACCAGCATTCGGTGCCAGGGATTCAAAGTCAAGAAAGCAGGATTTACACCCTGAGGAGCTCACTGCCCAGAGGGAGAGAGAAAAAGCGGTCAGTGCATATGGCCCAGTGACCAGGTGTGAGAGGCAGAGGGCTGTGCAGCCCAGAGGAGAGGCAGACCATCTGGCAGAGGGACAGGGAGCGGGAAAGGCTTCCAAGACAAGGAGACTCTGGAAGGAGTCTTGATGACAGAGGGAAGAGCTGTCAGGCAGGGTGGCGCCTGGGGAGAGCAAGGGGAGGGGCAAGATGCAAAATACAGTGTCCCCAAGACACTGTACCCAGAAGCTGGCACTCACATCCATCCCAGCCCATTAGTCACTAAGCACGCTTTAAAAAACTCCCCTTCCCAGACTCAATGACCTCCAGTTATAACCCACCAATGAGAGGCATGTCAGCAGGCTGGGGACAGAAAGGAAGGGTCTGGGTATTTTCCTGTCTCTGTTGGTTGCCTCCAGTTGTGGCTGGGTCTCCACCATGCTCCCGGTTCTCTCAAGGTGGCCCCTCTGGCAGGTCTCAGGGACCGTCTCTTCCATTTGTCTCTAAAGCCCCAGAGTTTGGCACCTGCCTGTGGTTGTTAGTCTGAGATGCTTCTACCTCTCAGGTGCCCTCCTCTGAACAACCCCAGGGGGCACTGTTTTCCTGCTGGGGCTCTGATATACACCCTGTGTTGCTGGCACTTAGGAGTCTTGAGGGAGTGATGGGAGAAGAGGCCAAGGAGCGATACAAGGTACAGACTTCCAAGCTCCACGGGCCACATAAAAAAAGAGTTGAGTTCAGAATCCTTTAAATATTTGTTTTAATTGTAGGTGGACACAATAATTATTTTATTTTTGTGAGGTGCTGAGGATTGAGCCCAATGCCTCTTGCATGCTAGGCAAGCACTCTACTACTGAGCCACAACGCCGGCCCCTGAACTCAATTCTTAAGGAAGAAGAGCCCCTAGGCAGAGGGGTCTAAGCAGGGCAGTGAGCTTAAGGAGGTGACTTTGGTGGCAGAGGAATAAAGGGATGTCTTCTAAAACGTAACAAGCAAAATTCACAAATTCATCGCACACACAAACCTACAGCACCTACACACACGCACACATGTTCCTGGGGGACTACAGTCTCTTTTGACAGCCCGAGAAAACAAAATGGAAAAAAGGTGGAAGCAAGCCAAGTGTCCACGGATCAGTAAAATGTGGCTCATCCACACAATGGAATAGTATTCAGCCTTAAAAAGGAAGGAGTCGCTGACCTACTGGGACTTGGATGAACCCTGAGAACACCACGCACAAACAGGCAAATTCTGTATGACTTCACTTAAATAAGGAACAAAGGACAAATTCATGGAGAGCAAGGAGAATGCAATGCCAAAGCCCACAGGTGACACACCTACACTGTGTCCATACCTCAGAGCCACATGGGTATCTAGCAACAAAATCCTTCAATATCCCACAATGAGGAGGCAGCCTCCCCAGAGGTCCTGGGCCCTGCCGTGAGCATGAACCCACATGAACTATGTGTATGAGGGACCAGAGAGTGTGGGGCGAGGAGGCAGAGATGCGAGGAGAGGGCAGGAGCCAGAAAATGCCTCCCCATCAAACCACAGCAGCCCCTGACCCCGAGGCTCAGGACACTGTCCTACCCACCCCATCTCCTCCTCATGCTGGGGAGGCTGTGCTTGGACAAACCCTGGAGCACCTGGCATGAGGAGAAGGAGGGCTTGAGACTGAAATCCCCCTAACAGCCAGGGCCTGCTCTCTGGAGGGGCAGGTGGCCCATGCCCACCTTGCGGAGTTCCTGTGAGATTGAGATGACTGGGGCTGCACACGGCACAGAATAACTGGATGGTGAGTGTTTTACTCCCTCCTTCTGCAGGACATGTCATTAGTGAGACTCCATAAAATGCCTCTGGAAAGCCCACAGGCATGGCAGGGTAATGTCCACATCTTCACTGAAGACTTCAAGGTCATATGAATGACGAGTCACCCAAAGATACTTGGGACCAGAGCTAAGGACCTTCCTGTTAGTGTCCAGGGCTCCTTGGGAGATGGAGGCAGCCCCTTTCAGCTCAGACCAGCTCTGACAGTTGGCAATAACCTTTGAGTCTGAATCCTGTTCCCTGTACCCCCACCCCCACTAGCCTGGAGCCTGGGCTCCTCAGAACAGACTGTGTGCTCACGTCAGCCCTTTCCCAGTCCCAGGCCCATCAGCCACTCCTCCTGAGACCTCAAAGACCCTCTTCTCTGACTTCATGTCAACTTGACTCCATCGTCAGAGAAGCATGGTCTGTCAGGGCAGGACACACAAAGGGCCCCCCTCCATCCTCACCATCTGCCTCCCACTTCTCAGGACCACCAAGCTGCAGGCGGCTGGATTCTCAAATCCCCTCACAAGAGCTGCTGCCCACCCAAGGGATCCCTTGCTGCATCTCGTCTGGTTGTCTTATTTTGGATTGTGTCCCTGACTTTCTGCCTAATCACACTTCTTCTCAGCAATATGGCACCCAAGAAGTTATCTTCCTTCAAGACATCGAGAAAAACAGGGACCAGAACAGGGCCTGTTTTCCTCGTCCTGTCTAATTTTGGCAACTGCAGCCTCACCACCATCTTTCAGTTTCCTGATTTGAAAACAGAGTCCCCTGTGACCCAGAAACTCTGCTTTCTAGCAATGCATCCCATACATGTACTTAGATATGCTCGTGGAGACGTCTATTCTAGGGTGTGTGCTGCAGCACGGTGTGATGGGGAGACACCAGACATCACTAAATGGGGAAATGGATAAAGCAAGCCCATAGTTGTCTGCCCTGAGGAATGTTGTGTCGTACAGCAGGTAAAGAGAATGAAGTAGAACCAAGTGGGTGTGTATTAATCACAGTGTAATAATAATTCCAAAGCAAAAAATTTTTAAAAATCTGTTCTTCTGTGGGGAAAAAAGGCACACTTATACATTATACATTGCTGATGGGACTGCAAATTAGTGCAGCCAATCTGGAAAGCAGTATGGAGATTCCTTGGAAAACTGGGAATGGAACAACCATTTGACCCAGCCATCCCTCTCGTTGGACTATACCCAAAGGACTTAAAAACAGCATACTACAGTAAAGTAGCCACTATTTTAATGTTTATGGCAGCACAATTCACAATTGCTAAAATGTGGAAGCAACCTAAAATGCCCTTCAATAGGTAAATGGATAAAGAAACTATGGTACATAGACACAATGAAATATTACTCAGCATTAAGAGAGAATAAAATTATGGCATTTGCAGGTAAATGAGTGGAGTTGGAGAATATCATGCTAAGCAAAGTAAGCCAATCCCAAAAAACCAAAGGCCAAATGTTCTCTAAGTAGATGCTGACCCAGAATTGTGGGGGAGGGGATGGAGGACCTTTGACTGGGCAAAGGGAAGGGAGGGAAGGAAAGGAGGCATAGGAGTAGGAAAGAGGGTGGAATGAGATGGACATCATTACCCTAGTACATGTATGACTGCACATGTGGTGCGACTCTACATCGTGTACAGAGAAATGAAAAGTTGTGCCGCAATTGTGTACAATGAATCAAAATGCATTCTGCTGTCGTGTATAATTGATTAGAATAAATTTTTTTAAAAAAATCTATCATTCTATATTTTCCCATAATGCCTGCAAGTTTTCTGTTCCCACCACATTGCCCTCCCCACCCCATCAGGACTCCAGCCCCTGTGCTCACAGAGGCCTCCCCAGCCACTTCAGCAACTCCATGGCAGGCCCTGCCCACCCTCCATCACAGCCTTCATCTGGCTTACAGCAGTCATTGTCAGGCTAAGGAGGTACAGGTCATTCCTTCTGGCTCCCCTCCAATTCCCTAGAACCCTACACAGCCTTCAATGGGTACATGTCCAGTGGAACTGGACAGAAGAAATGGACCCATCAAGCCTCACTCAGTGGGCAATGAGGAATGCCACAACATGCAATCCTTGCCAAGCACAGATTCATGACCTCTTTCAAGACCAAGCCAAAGGAAGTTCACATGAAGGTAAATCCAACCGCTCCACCACTCTCCATCCAGACTGGGATGGGATAGGGCCACACTCCATGGTCAGCAAACTATGCTCACCGAGAAAGTCAAAGGAACCCCTTTGCTTCATTGGCTTCAAAGCTGAGCTGGAGCTACCATGCATTCTGTTCCTCAGTCTCTCTGGAAAACATCAGTGCCCTCTGGGGAATTCTTTGCAGGTCTGGGAGAAGCCTGGTCCCTCTGCTTCTTCCTTCCCAAGGGTGTGCAGTCCCTATAAGTCACATCTTCAGGCTTTTTCACTCTGACAGTCAGGAGAGCACAGCCAAGGCAGCCTTGGTTTTGGCTTCCCAAGTCTGCTGATTTCTTAACCTCATCACTCCTCGAGCATCATTAGAAGCTTCTGCAAATCCTCTCTGGATATGTGCAGGAAACACACCAATGAGCAAACAGACAAACAATGCAATCCACCAAACTCAAGACAGGGTGCCCAGCAAAGGAACAGAACAGATACTTCCCAGAAAAGTGAAATATGATTAGTCGAGAAATATATGAAAATAAGAGAATTCAAATTAAAATACACAGATTTCATCTCATTCCAGTCAGAATGGCAATTATCAAGAATATAAGGAAGAATAAGTGTTGGCAAGGATGTGGGGAAAAAGTACACTCATACGTTGCTGGTGGGATTGCAAATCGGTGCAACCACCCTGAAATGAAGTATGAAGATTCTCAGAAAACTTGGAATGGAACCACCATTTGATCCAGTTATCCCACTCCTGGGTCCTATATCCAAAGGACTCCAAATAAACACCTTTATTGCTTCAAAGCTGAGCTGGAGCTACCATCCATTCTGGTCCTCAGTCTTTTCTGAAAACCTCAGTTCCCTCTGGGAGATTTAAAATCAGCATACCATAGTGATACAGCCACATCAATGTTTATAGCAACTCAATTCACAACAGCAAAGCTATGGAACCAACCTAGGTGCCCTTCAACAGATGAATGGATAAAGAAAATGTGGTATATATACACAATGGTACATTATTCAGCCATAAAGAAAAATGAAATTGTGGCAATTCCATTAAATGGATGGAACTGGAAACTATCATGCTAAGTAAAATAAGCCAATCCCAAAAAACCAAAGGTCACCTGTTCTCTCCAATATGGCGATGCTAACACACAATAAGGGGGCATGGAAGGAAGAATAGAAGTACTTTGAGTCAGACAAAGGGGAATGAAGAGAAGGGAGGGAGGATGGGAATGGGAAAGACAGTAAAATTAATCAGACATAACTATCCTATGTTCATGTATGAATACACAACCAGTAAAACTCCACATCATGTACAACCATAAGAATGTATGTATAATATGTCAAAATACTCTCTACTGTCACATATAAATACAGAACAAGTAAACAATTTAGAAAAAAAAAAAAAAAACAGGTTTCCCAGGCTCCTGCGAGTGTCCTGTCCTGGACAGTAAGGCTGGCAGCAGGTGAGCACCCAAGCCACCACAACAGGTGGGCTGGAGGGCAAATTCCAGGGAGGAAATGCCTACCTGGAGGCCAGCAGAGGAGACAAGGCCAGCCACACAGAAAATGGCCATGTCCAGCAGTAACCCCCATCCTCTGATTCTCAGTGGCCTGAACCTTCAGAGGGAAGCAAGTGTGGGCAGCAGCTGGCAGAACCCAAACACAGAGGGGAACAGCCACACAGGTAGTGATGCAGACACAAAGGACGGCTTCTATTCTTGAGCATCCCGACGAGACAGAGGGAGCCAGCACAGGAGAACAAGGCTTGAGGGCACAGCACAGACCTCAGGTGGAAGAATGAGCTCTACCCTGGACACATGCGTGGACCTCTGCGACCACCCCATCACCACCTGCCTGGGTCCCACGAAGCCTCCTTCACATTGACCCCTTCAGTCCCCTCCCAGCTTTGCCCTAAGCTGATGACCCTCTCAAAGCCTCCTGACCCTCCAGTCACAGCCACACATTGCACACACGGGTCTCCTCCACCTGACACAGCCCTCCCCGCTCCTGCTGAAAGTCACAACCCACTACCTCCAGGATCAGAAGTGGGGCTCCAGGCCTCTAGGCCTCCTAGGACAACGGGTTCGAGGCTGGCCTGAGCCGCAGGCCGAGTCCCCAGCAGTGTCCTGGGAACTGAGGAAGAGCAAGGAAAATGAGAAATGACCTCGGACCACAGGGAGTGCCATAGCTCTCAAATCCATCATTTCATTCCAGCCTCACGGGAACCCACTAAGGCGGGCGTTTTATCATCCCCACTGCCAAAATGAGGAAACAAGGGTCAGGGAAGAGTGCCGCACACCCAGAAGCGCACTAGAAAAAGGCCGAGTCAAAATGGAGCCACGAGAAGCCGGACTCACCCTACAGACCTCGGCGGCACTGCTGCCATCACACTGTGACATAAACAAGCGCTCCGTGTTCATCTCTCCCAGGAAGCTGGGGAGAAGCTTCTCAAGGACTGGGCATGTCTACACCACCATCCTGCCCTGACCCTGACACACTCAAGGGTTCCCTGTTGGAAGGAGGGAACTTCCCTCATCCACCCTCAGACTCCATGGGATATAGATATTACAGTTATAATTGGAAATCTCCAATAAACAAACAAATGCTTGGGTTGTGGTAGAGCACTTGCCTAACATGTGCAAGGTCCTAGGTTTGGTCCCTGGTGCTGGAAGGAAAAAAAAAAATGCTTCCTGAGAGAATAAATGATGGACCACCTGAAAAATATCAACTCATGCACTCATGCACCATATATATTTAATGAGCATCTACTAAGTTTCAGGTGCTGTTCTAAATGCTGCAAATCCAGCAGCATTCAACATAACAAGCAAAAGTGCCTGATGTAGTTGGGTAGGAGGAATCACTCCCAATACCCTATAGCACAGCACAAAAACTATCATTGCCAACAATTAAATGTAGATTTCAACATAGCTAGTAAAAAGGATTTTGATGTTCCCAACACAAAGAAATGAAAAATGTCTGAAGTGACAGATATGCCAATTTCTCTGATCTGATCATCACACATCATATACCTGTGTTGAAATGTCACATAGAACCCTATAAACGTGTACAATTACTATGTGTCAATGAAAACAAAAAAAAATTGTATTTTTAAATAAACTGCCTGTCTACACAGAATTCACATTCTGGCTGGGGATAGACAGATTTCAAAAACTGAGTAAATAGGAATAAAATGAATGGGAACAAATAAGAGGGAAAGAGGTGCCAAAGAGAAACAGAATCTCAAAGCTGAGGAAGTGGTATTCAGATATCTGCAGAAAGAGTGTCCCAGGCAGGGAACAGCCAACACAAAGGTCTGAGGCAGGTCTGTGCCTGGCATGTTCAGCAGCAGGAGGAGCTGGAGAGGCATGAACGGATACAATGGAGAAAAGGAAGTGAGAGAAGGCAGTGAGTGGAAGCCCAGCACAGGTACAATGGCTATTACTCCTGTATAAGAGAAAAAAGCTCCAGTGGTCAGAGTGGACCTCTAGATGCACCAGGAAGTTGCTCCTAGCCTTTCTGTCCCCCAAAAGTTCCATAGGGATAGACATTCCTTAAGATATTCAAGAGACAAGCCAAGCAAGATCCTGTGGGCCTCCCACCCAGCCAAATCAGTGCCGAGAAACGGGCAAGAGATGTCTGCTTCCGGGGCCTCCTGTGCGAATTCAGGTAGGAGCCTTTTGCAACAGGCCAAGAAAAACCTTTAAAGCAGAAGCTCTTGCCCTGCTCGTTTTAGTCAGCTTTTTCACTGCTGTGACTAGAGGACCCAACCAGACAACTGTAGAGGAGGAAAAGTTCATTTAGGTGCTCACGGTTTCAGAGGTCACAATCCGTAGACTGCAGACTCCATTACTCAGGGCTTGAGGTGAGGCTGAACATCATGGAGGAAGAGAATGCCAGTGGGAAGCAGCTCATATGATGATCAGAAAGCAGACAGAGTCCACGCTCCAGTTACAAAATATATACCCATAGCCACGCCCCCAAATGAACCACTTCCTTCAGCCACACCCCACCTGTCTCCAGTTACCACCCAGTTAATCCCACCAGGAATCAATTCACTGATTATGTGAAGGCAATAACCCAATCATTGCTCCTCCAAACCTTGTCTCACATGTGAGCTTTTGGGGGGACACCTCACATCCAAACCGTAACAGATCCTTTTGCAACAGGCCAAAAAAAAATCGTTAAAGCAGAAGCTCTTGCCCTGCTACTGTGCTGAAAGTCCAGCCACAGAGGAGGGTGGTTCTCTGATACTCATCTTGCAGATCAAACACACCAAAGCTTGGAGAGTACCCAGCCTGCCCCAATGAAGTAAGCAGGGGAACATGGACTTGAACAGAGTTTGGGGTCACATCCCATTGGTGCCCTTCATGGAATTCTGATATTTAGCAAATCACCTCTCCCTGTTCCCTGCTATGTGTGGACTCAAGGAGATTTGGGGAGAAGGGAGATTTCAATGGGAGCCCACATTTGTTCTCCAAGAAGCACCGTGGGGC
Organism: Marmota monax; assembly: GCF_021218885.2. Lineage (NCBI taxonomy): Eukaryota > Metazoa > Chordata > Mammalia > Rodentia > Sciuridae > Marmota > Marmota monax. Next base: position 5,361,041 of record NW_026692881.1, read on the forward strand.
ACGTGTGGGAACCGACACAGCCTCACTTCCCTGTCTTTATCCACGCTGCACCAGGCACCTCCTCAAGTCCCCAGACGCACGGCGGAACCCAATGGAGGGGCGAGGGAACTTCAGAGCTAATGAACTTTAATCTTCTGGCGAACACTACAATTAACGCGCCCCAAAGTACAGTTGCTTTGTAATTAGATTGAAGAACAAAACCCAAAACACTCGTCCGGGTAAAGTTATTGTCAAACTTCTTCCGTAGGTTTCCTAGCAATTAAACTCACTTGCTCATTTCATCTGAAAAAAGTATTTATTACTTCAATTTAAACTAATGCCATAATGATATGATGTGTGTTATTAACCAGATCTCCTGCCAACGCAGTTGAGTCCTCTGGTCTGCTCTGCCAGGGGCTGGAAAGGACACGCTGTCGGCAAGGAGGACCGATTAAAATAGCATTTGTCCTAAAAATTCTCTTTCTTCCAGGAAGTTTTACTTCAGGAAGATTCTAGAGGTAAGGCCCAACAGCTGTCAGGTGTTTGCTATGGGAACAAAGAGGGTCATCCTGCTGAGGCGTAGTGGCTCACAAGGACCATGTGTGCTCAGGCAGGGAACCTCAGGGAGGCTGGGCAGTTCAGCCCCACCATGGGGCTTGGATGGCACCCTGCAGGTCAAAGAGCTACCTCCAAGCTCTGTCTCCCCAGACACCAAGAGCACAAGCAAGATACAGCAGAATTTCTGCAGAACAAGTCAGGACTGGGATTCACCAGCACCCTTGGGATTCAGCAGGCCTCCTTTGGGCCACAGCTGGGCAAAGTTCCTGAACAATGGATCTTACTGAGCACTTAGCAGGCACCAGGCACTAGGCTAAGCCCTTTATGTAAATGAGTCATTTACTTCCCACACTGACCACATTGGACAGAGATAATTATCTTGTCCCAGTTTTACAAATGAGGAGATTGTTGCATAGAATGGTTAAGTGACTTGCCCAATGTCATACAGCTACAGAAGCAGATGTGGGATACATTCCAACAAGACTTCTCCAGAGCCCACACCTCTAACTGCTAAACTCAAGGGCCATCCTCAGCCAGGGGAACAAACAGCCACATCTCTTGCACCAAGATTCTCCTGAGGTTCTCCGTGCCTACACCCACCGTTGTGAGGAAAGAATTCTGACCACTGCCACTGCTGGTCCCCACTCATGGTTTATTGTGATCACACAGACCATTAGCCTGTGCCAGGCACTCTGCCACATGCTTTCCCTTATGGCTCAGAGATTACAATCCTGGTTCCATAGAGGAGGAAGCTGAAGCTCAGAGAAGTCACCATGGGCAGTAAGTAGGAGGGACAGAGTGGTAAACCATGCTTTCTCCATTTCCTTATTTATTTTTGCACTTGATATAAAACTCAAAATGTAGATGAAATTGCACAGGGGAAAGTACATCGCCCATCCCTATCCCAAGAATTCCTTATAATGACTGTGTGTCTATTCAGATATGCACACCACAAGCTCACATTTGCACAGCCACACTCCCCAGCACATTCTCACTTTGCTATTGTCAGCAAACATTCACTTTTCTATTAAATGTATACATTACAATTTGCTGAAGATGGATATTTAGGTTGTTACTCAATTCTGCTGTTACCAACAATGTTGCAATAGATTCTTGCACATTAAAAAAAAAAAAAAGTCCACCTGTGGTGCTTGCTACCCACAGTGGAGCCCTGGATAGCCTGCCCAGCATCCCTGAGGTCTCACTGCCCATGCCCATGTAGCACTTATGAGCCACTCCATCTTCTCAGCTAGCCACCCCGGCTGGTTGCCATAGCAAACACCTGACAGCTGTTGGGCCTCACTTCTAGAACCTTCCTGAGGTAAAACTCCCTGAAAGAAAGAGAATTATAGGACAAATGTGAGCAGAGATGCCCAGGCTTGGGGAATCAGACCTGGCCAGTTACCGCTCACCAGCCACATCCTAGAGCAACTCCATTCACATCTCTGAGCCTCAGCTTCCTCATCTGTAAAGCAGGGACAGCTCAAACCCACCTCACGGAGCTGGTGCAGCTAAAGCTTCTTCGTGGCACCCAGCACAGGAGCTGGTGGTCACTGGCTGGAGGCCTGGGTCATCTGGGAAGTTCAGTCCTGCCTCTGGCAAGACTCTGGACCCACAGTTTGTCCGCAATCAGATCATAGTTCCTGTTCATGTATTGGTTTCTTTCCTTTTATTTATAGTCAATCAGTCTGGGCTGAAGGCAGTAGAAGGTCTAGAACCTTCCAGCGATGAAGGCCACACCATCTCCATTGTCTGCCCTTAGATCCCTGGACTGAGGATAAAAGAAAGGACCCCAGGGTACTAGCCAAGTAAGCAAGTTATGGCTCCCGGGGATTCTGAGCTCCTCATTGAGGCCTCTGTAGCCTGCTCCAATCTGTCCCTCCTTGTTCCTGGCCACCACCCATAATCCAGCCACGTGATCTTTCCTCTTCTCATCACTCCCAGGCCTTCCAGCTTATTCTTCCCTCTGCCTGGAACATACTTCCCAGTCACGCCTCTCCCCATTGCCCTTTGCCTGCCTAACTTCTACTTGAGCTTTATGTACTTGTTTAAATGTCAGCTCCTCCAGGAAGTTCTCCCTGACCCCCCTGTCACAGGCTATGCTGAATGAGCCTGAGCCTTCTTCAATCACCACCAAGAACATGACCAGTCCTATGGTCATGTCAGGGCAGGACAGGGCTTAGGTGGGAAGGATGCTGGGTCACAGATGCAGAGAGAGGTGGGCTCACCTCAGGGGCCAGGCAAAGCTTAGACTGGGCCCTAGCTGTAGATGTCCTGCCAGGTGAACAAAATCTGCTCTCCATGCAGAGAGCAAGGTTTCAAAAGGAAACTATCAGTATGACATCTGGGTAGGGAAAGACTTCTTCAATAAGACAAGCAAGAGAACTAACTATAAAAAGACAAACACATTTGACAACAATACAATAAAGAACTTCTGTTCATTGAGACAAGCAACTAACTGAAGGGAGATACTTGTCACACATAGCTTACAAAAGAAAGGGCTCGATGTAAAAATTAACAACTACAAACAGGCACTTCATAGAGAGGAAAACAAAAATAGCCCATGAAGACACATAAAGATGTTCAACCTCATTTCTCATCAGAAAAACGTAAATCAAAATCAGAGTAAAAGAACATTTTGCACTAGAAATTTAAATGTACAGACAATACAAAGTATCGGTGAGGTCCAGCACTTAGCGAGTCACCGTACACAGCAGACGGTGGCATAAATAGGTAGGAATGCTTTAAGAAACAATTTGATATAAGTGAATAAAGCAAAACATGCATTGGCCCATATAGGCCCAGCAGCTCTCCTCCTCCAAATAGACTCTCAAAAACTCTTGCACACAAACACCAAAAGAGAAAGTTCTTATCAGCGTTATTTGTAATAACAGAAATCTGGAAACAATCCAAATGTCCAATAACAATAAGATGAATAAATAAATTCAATATACTGTGCAAAAAAATGATTAATATACCCACATCAAGTGGATGAATCTCAGAAACCTAATGTGGAGTGACAAAAGCAATCACAGAAATATACAGAAGTGTTATTCACATGTATAAGATTCACAAACAGACCAATTAAACAATATGTATTTGAGGATTCATAATTATCAAGTAAAGCCAGAGACTGATTAGGACCTAGTCAAAACAGTGTTTAAGTCCTTGTAGGGGAGGAAATGATGAGAGTAAAGTATATAAGGGCTTCTTTACATTTTTTTAAAACTGATTATAGGTTCTGGGCATTCACTTTATTATTTTTTAATTTGACATATGCATTAAAACTATGTATAACTTTCATTCTATTCAAAATAATTTTAAGACTAGACAATGACCATCATGCAGAGCCCTGAGATTTTATTTTTGCAGAATCCTAGCTCTCAACCCATCCCAGGCCTGCAAGCTGGACCAGAGACCCAAAAGGGTCTACCAGACCTTAAAGATGCTATAAAGAATCCTTGGACTGTTACTTCAAATACCAGCCCTGTACAGCTCTAGCCAAGTTGCTACACCCCTCTGTTTCTTCATCTAAAATGAGTCCTTGGCAAAATACACAGTACATGGTAGGAACTCAGTGAATATTTGCTGAATGAATGAGTCAGTGATATCTAAGATCCCATCACAACTATAACCCTCATCCAAATGTAGAGGGAAATTGTGGCTACAGCTACTAGCACCCACCCCCAACACACACACACACACACACACACACACACACACAAATATCCCAGCATTTTAAGTGGCAAGACAGAAAGTTCTCTGTTCTCTTTCATCCAAACTTTTGATATTTTAATGTTACAGATTTTCTATCCCAAATGTCAGTTTCTCTTTTATTTTTCCTTTTGCTGTCACAACAAGCACACAAGTATATTCCATGGAATTTTACCAAATGGCACATCTCATATTTTGTAAACCATATACACACAAACTTCTCTCTCACCCTGCATTAGTCAGCTTTCTGTCACTATGATGAAACACCTGAGGCAGTTAATTTATAAAAACAGAGTCTTATTCTGGCTCACAGTTCTGGAGGTTCAGGTTGAAGATCTGGCAGCCTCATTGCATTGGGCCTCTGGCAAAGGAGCCACGTGGTAGTGGGAGTGCATCGTGGAGCAAGCCACTAATATCACAAGCCAGGAAGCAAAGAAACCGAGAGACTGGGGTCCCACCATCCCCTTGGAGGGCACACCCCCCAGTAATCTAAGGGAGCCCCACCAGGCTCTGCTTCTTACAGGTCCATAACACCTCCAAAAGTGCCACCCTGGGGACCAAACCTTTAACACATGGACTTATGAGGGACATTCATCATCCAAACCACAGCACATCCCTCTGCCAAATTCTATCTCGGACCATGGCTTTTCCTGCTCTGATCTCTGACTCTTAACTGAAATGCCCAGTCTTCGGGTTCCAGCCATAGAAAAACATTTGGGTTTAAAGGAAGCCTGATGGGCAAATGAGGAAGAATCCGTTCTCACCCCACAAAGGAGGAGTCCTACGTATAATGGTCACTAAAGTGACTGACCACAGCAGGCTATGGCATACTGAGACCATTCTAAACCAGCCCTACCTCCTTACTGGCATCAATTCTGCTTGGCTGGGGATAGGAGAGAGAAGCTAGAGCCTAGCAAGCCCCAAATTCCAGAAATCAGATGGTGCCTTGGCTAAGAGCATAGGTCTTAGAGTCAAAAATCTCTCTCTGAGCCCCCTTTTCCTCATTTGTACAATGTTCCACTAAGCCTACCTCAGAGGGTATTGGGTGGCTTAAATAAAATAATGTATGTAAAGACACTTACAGATCAGCACCAAGAAAAGTCACTACATCCCCCAACCACTCTGTTTGACTTTGGAAGAAATAAAACAGTCTTTACACTCAATTTGCTTTTTAATTGGGCTCATCTGCAGCTAGTGCTGCAGTGAGTGGGATGGAGGAGGAGCCCTGGGAGCTGGAGGCACCATTTGTCTTGGCCATATCAGCAATGAGAATCCACCATAGCACTCACAGTTCACTGCCAGCAATGCTGAAGGAGAAACCCACATCGCTTCTTTCAGGGCTGGGTTGCTGCATGGAACAGCACATGAGCGTCTACCACCCTGGCTCACCTAACACGGGCACATTGGAAAGTAAGATGGAAGCTCTCTGCCCATGAGGGGAATAGCCAGGTCAAGCAGAGAGTGTCAAGAAGTTACCCCTTTACAGTAACTTAATCCCAACAGATTTTCAAGTGAGGACCAATGACCTGGGCAGGCAAAGGCAGGGGGTCCCATCCAGAATCCAAAAGCTCTGGCCTCCAAAGAGCCTAAAGCCAAATAGGTCAGCACCTTGGATAGCGCTAAGGGGGCCCACTGCTCTGACAGGCTTCCCAGTATGTATGGTAGGTCTGAGGTCCCCCATTCACATCCCTGGCCAGATTAGACTCAGCAAACATGGCAGCTCACTGCCAGTCCCTCCCTTCCACTGTGGAAGCCTCACAGAGCCACCACAGTACCTAAAATTGCTGAACCCACATACAGCCTCAGAATCCTACCCAGGGACACCTCAGCCAGCGGTCCACAGTGATCCATTGAGTGAAAGCTACTAGTCACCCTGCATCTTTACGAAATCAAAGGTTAAGGGTGGTCTAGTCAAAAACTAACTTAAACTTCACCAAAGGTGGCAAAAGCATTCACGTCAGAAAACAGGGGCACATCTTTGGGGTTTCTGGAAGGTTCTGGGTGGGGTAGGAGAAGAGATAGGCAGGGCAGTGTGTCTAAAGGATGAAACAGTTGCTTTCCAGTTGCCTACCCTCACCCTGATTCAAATGTCAGCCTACCCAGTGCCCTTTACTGTCTCCCCATCTCTCCTCTGTCCTGTGAGGAAATTATTTAGCAATTCCATGTCTTTGCCCATGAGTTTGTTCACTTGTGACTATTTCTTGAGAGGATTCTCTGTGCCAGGGACCATGCTGAGCAGCAGCAACAACACAGCAGTGAAAAGCACATGTCCCCCTCTCCTGGAGCTGAACACCAGGTGAGGCAGTCCAGTGTCCACTGAGGACCAGCCCCAGCTGAAGGCAGGCTGAGCTCAGAAGAGCGCATGGGCAAGACACCAGCTCTGTAGGACAGGTGGGATCAGGATGTCTTTCTTTGAGGACCTGCTTCTTGAGCTAAGTGGGGATAATGGGATGAAGCAGGGAGAAAATACCCAGGTTGGGCAAGTGCCACCAGTGTCATTCAATCTGCAAGGATCATAGGAGTTTGCACAGTGAGCAGACTGGAGTGCTACTATGGCTAAGGCTCCCCAGGCCCTAGGGTGTAGGCCAGAGTAGAAGGGAAACAACAGCAACTGGGAGAAACAGGCTGGGAAGGACCTGAACACAAGGGATGCCGGGGCATGCCCCTGCCCTGGTGGTGTCCACACCTCCCACAGGGCCCATCCTCTATGCAGACTGGACTTCTGGGTTGAGGCACAAGCCTAAAAAATTTTCAGGGGAAGGCCTGAACCCTGCAAGATGTTCTGTATCACCTTGGGACTGTTACATACCTCCTCAAGGGCCAGGGACTAAGCAGGGGTGGGAAGGAGAGGCCAGGTCCTGGACAGAGTCCAATCAAGTCCCCAGAGCCTCAGGCCACCCTCGTCCCCATCAGCACCTCATCATTATTTCAGCACAAAAACTGTTTGCTCTTTCAATTCTTCCTGGAAGGCTCCAAACAGCATATTTATTCAAGAGCTGAGGACAGCATCCCAGTCTTAGGGAAGCAGAGTATTTAGCAAATGCAAACATATGCTGACTTCTTTTCTTAGTTACATTCTTGGCAAAGGAATTATTTCACCAGGAGACAAAATGGGACTTCCAGAGTTCACCCGTTCCATCCTGCTCCAGCCCATGGGGCTATTGACCCTCACTTGTACCCTTTGTCCCTTAACACATAATGGGGTGGCTGGGGCTATAAGGGGGGTAACACAAGGACCCCTGTGAGAAAAGAGCCCTGTATCCTGACTGGTGGTCACACAAATCTGCACATGTGATAAAATCACCCAGACATAAATCCATACCCAGGACAACATGTAAACTGTGAACAGAGACCATGGACTTACCTGATTCTGGTTGTGATACTGTACTACAGTTATGCAAGGAGTGACCCTTGGGAACTTGGTTGAAGAGCACATGGGATCTCTCTGCATTATTTCTCATATATGCTTGTGAAACTCAATAATCCCCAAATAAAATATTTTTAAATGAAAACCATTTATCTCAGAACTCAGACTGATCTTTTTATACAGAGAAATCATAAGTAAACATGAACCATTTCTCCAAAGCCCATCTCTATGGTTTCCTAACAAGCACATTATACTTTTTTTCATACGAGAGATCTTCAAAGAAGCCATATTTATCCATGCAGTATCCCCAGCCACAACAACCCAGGCTGGCCAAGGGACACTCTGGGCATCCCTCCCTCTGAACTTTGCCCTAGATTGAGATCCTGAAACTCAGGTCAGATCATGGTAGAGGAAGGCAAGGAACCAAGAAGCTCATGCAAACATCCAACATGAGGGTCAATCTTTAGAGGGGAGGCCTCCAGGAGGACCCAAGATGGAAGCCTCCACCACTGCCTGCATGTAGCTCTTCAGATCCCTGCCAGCAGTTTATTAATATTTTACTGAAAACTCTTAAGATGCTTCAAACTTCAGTTGTCATGATAAGGTGCTGTTGCTAAGCAACTTCAGTACCTATCTTCAGAACTGTTTTTGCAGGTCTTACCCTACTCATGAAGCTCAAGGTTGGGCCCAAGGACCCCAAGGCACACTCAACACAGACCACCAACCACCCATTCACAGCCCAGCCAGTTCCCAAGAACTGGGCCACCTTGGGTGAAGCCACACATCTGAGGTCTCCCAGAACCTAGCCATCCCTGCACCCTAGCCCCAGAGCAGCCACCCACCCGCCACTCACCATACTCGCTGTCGTAGAACATGACGAACTTCTGCCAGCGCAGCTCTGTCACCAGCCTGAGCATGACGTCGTTGAGACGGACAGGAGGTCTCGAAGCCAGTGTGTAGGCCTCGCCGTCTGGGCTGGGGTTAAGGTGGCAGGCGGTACGTGGCGACCCCCCGGGGTTGCGCTGGACAAAGAGGTGTGGGATGTGCATGGCATCTGTGAGAGACTGCAGGGCGTTGGCAGATGCACAGCCGGTGGATGTGACCAAAGCCAAAATTCCCTGGGTCATGAGGTCACAGGCTAGAAAGAGATGGGGAACAAAAGGAGGGGTCACCATCAGCAAAATGCTTCACAGGTTTTGATTCACACAGCCCGTGCCTGGCAGCTCATGCACGCACGAGGCCCCAAGATGCTCCCTCCAGGGACCAAGAACCCAGTCATAGGGTAGGCCAGCAACTCTCATGAACAGTCTCACTGACAATCTTAGCTACATATTTTTGTGCCCACTTAACAGATGAGAACATGGAGGTTAGAAGGGGCAAAATTATTTACCCCAGGCTACACAAAGAAGGATGCTAGAGTGGGGATCCTTCTCAAATCTGCCTGGCTCACCCAAGAGATCTCTAATCTAGTGATCCTACCCAGGACCATGAGCCCTTTTAATAGCCAAAAACGTATTTTGTGAATGTGGGTATCCCAGCAACCTTGTCATAGGCTGAGAATATGCTGTGTGCTCTACAACTATTGGAAGAACTGAACTGATTAGGACTGTAAGGACTGAATTATATCAGAAAAGCAGGTAGACATGTCCTTACCCCCATAGAACCCAGGATGTAGGCAAAAGAAAAGGCTGAAAACCAGTTCCTCTGGCCAAGTCCCTTGAGTCCTATCATGAAAATATTGGGTCAAACCCCAGATGAAGCAGTTTCCTCCAGAGCCCAGGCTGTTCCAAAACCACTTGAAAAATCACAGAAGATGACGTGCCAGCAGCTCAAAAGCTTACCGCGGACATCCAGGAAGAACAAAGAGAGCCGCCAGCAATCTTTTCCAGGATTAATGCACTCAGGAACTCAGCTTTTGAAATCACCCAGTGACCACTAGGGGCGCCCCTTTGAGCCACACACTTGGGCCTTTTTAGGACATCAGACCAGCTAACAGAAAGACGCACCTCCCATGCCACAATCCCCCATGCCAGTTTTGAGGCAAACATTTCTTCCGAATGCTTTGTGTGATGGCAGGAATGTGGGAAAGCAGATGCGGTTTCAAAACACAGCCTGTGAATGGCAGCAGGCCATCTGCTGCACGCAGCAGACTTTGAACAACTTTGACAATGTGATTCTTTCGGTCGGGAGCCCTTGGGTTTATGTAACGCCTCCGATAGGGCTAGGGGAAGGAGGCAAAGAACAAGGGAACCCACGGCCCAAGGAGAAGGCAACAGAAGGCCAGGTCCCTCCACACTCACCAGCATCCAAGGTGGCTGCTCCCCTGCCAGGGGCTGAACTTGCCCCTCATGAGCATCCTAATGATAACTCATATTGCACATTCTCCCTGCTGAATCTGCTGCCTCCAGAGCCAGGGACTGGAAGTGGTTACACAAGGGACAATGAAGTCTCTCTAGAGAATCTCAAAGCCACCCAAATGCTCTGCCCTCACCCACCCAGACTTCACAGAAATCCAATCACATCCTGCACATTTAGAGCCCAGGGGCAGCTCCCAAGAGCCTTTGGGAATAGAGTCAAACTCCATGCCTGCAGCCTCACACTCCCTGCCACACTTCTGCCCACTAGACTCCAGCCAACTACCCACTCTTGGCCCCTCAGACTCAACTCTTCAATCTGCATCCCCATTCTTACTTCAGGACTCAAACTGTGCTTCCCCAGACAGACTAAAGGCCCCTTGTTGCAGGTCCCCCATTTTCCCTGTTATAGCACTGCATGGTTGCCTGAGTCACTGTCTGGCTCTTCAACTTGATCTCAAGCTTCAAAAGGACACAATCAGTGCCTACTGTGTTCACTATCCTCCCACGGGCATAGAAGTGCACAGCACACAATAGTCAGTAAAGACTCGTGCAAGGATACTATGAGCCCTGAAATTTTCATGCTCCCTGGTCAATAATTCCTCTCTGGGCACCCATCCAAACTGTAGGAACAGCACTAGGTCCAAAAACATGCAGAGGACACTTAGCAATATTCCTGGAATATTGCTGACAATCTAAAAGATGCAAATAGGTAAGTGGTTATGAAAGCGCTCCATTTGCCAAAAGCACATGCAGCCTTTAAAACCATTCATGAAAACATCACAATAACATGGGAAAGTGCTCATCATAAAAAGGTATGTGAAAAATAATGCGAAATTGTACGTGTTTTATGATATCAATTAAATAAAACTCAACACGCATGAAAGAAAATCAGAAGGAAATCATGCAAAATGCTAGAAGCGACTGCAATTTATAAGAAGCCTAGAAGTGGTTCTCCTTCCTTTCTATATTTTGCCAAAAATTTCGTGACATGAATAGGTAATTCCTTTAGAAAAGGAAAAAGAATCCTCCAATAATGGATAAGCACGAAAGCTATGTAAGAGGAGGGATGATTGTGCCAGAATTTCCTCTGGGCCAAACTCTGTCAAGCCGTTGATATATGTGAATTCACGTCGTTCTCAGGACATCCATGGAGGGAAGGGATCACTGCATCCATTTCCCAGATAATGAGATGTGAGACCACACAACCGTCAAGGGACAGGGATGGACGGAGATGCCACCCAATCTCTTTCCAACAGTGCCAGAGACACAGGGGAAATGTTTCTGAGAAGCGGTCAAGTAAAAAACAAAAAACAAAACACTATACAAAATTATATGCTTACCCTGATTACAACTAGATAGAAAGCATCCGTATGAATAAGGCAAAAAAAAAAACCAAACACTAAAAGCTAAGACACAGTTGATGAATAGGCTGTTCTTTCTTCCTTTGTACAGACTCTCTTTAATGCCAAGATATTGCATTTATAGTCTTAAAAAGCAATTTTATCAAATAAACTGAACATCGTGGGGCCATAAATTGTCGCAGGAACTCCAGAAATTAGTTGTGGAGGGATGATCCCAACCCGGGACATTGGAGAGAGAAACCTCCTGGCAGCCACCAGTCACTCCAGGCTCTCGTCAGTCCCTCTGCCCAGCTCCCTCCCAAGTCACCACCTGACTCCCGATAGTAAACCCTATGAAGTCCCCAATTCCATATCCACCAGGCTCTAAAGTCACAGAACCTCTCTAAGCCCCAGTTTCACACATGCCATTGTGCACTGGGGACAGGGGACTGGCTCCTGCCCTCCTACAGCCTCACACTCCCTACCACCCTTCTGCCCACTAGATTCCAGCCAACTACTGTTTCATGCATACACTCAGCACACCCACCCACCCACACACCTCACTCAGGCCCCTGCCTGATCTTGGGATCACCCAGGAGACAGACACCACAATTTGGCCTGAGAGAGAAAAAAAAGAAGAAGACGCTCTCAGGTTCCACGAAGAAGGTGAAGTATGGTTGGCATCAGAGCCTCAAAGAGAAAAAAAAGGATTTAGACCAGCAGAAATGAGGGGGAAGGTTGTTGAGCGGGGATGTAGCATGACAAAGACTCAGGAGCCAGGAGGCACACTCACCAGGAGGGTGCAGGAAAAGACCTCACAGACCCAGTACTGATTTTTCCCTTCTAGTGAGTAGCCATGTGGTCCTGGGCAGGTCTCTTTGCTGAATCTCAGTTTTCTATTTAATGGAGATAAGAATCTCCTCCAAGCAGAACTAGGGGACCACTGACTCAGAACACGGATTACAACTGTCACAATGCACTGTGCACATAAAGATGCCAGACATCAGTTTCCCAGCCCTTTCCTTGGACCCTCCCCATCTCCTCCTCAACTTCTCCATCCAAGTCATGCCCAGGATCTTAAGTACGGTCGTCACACCTAAGATCCATGTTGCCCCTCATGCTGACAGCCCCCCCTCATGGAGGTGGGCATGGCTGACCCACCCTTGTGCAGCCATCTGCAGCATCACAAGCCACCCAGTCTCAGCAAACAGGGTGGGTAATTAAGGCTGGAAGTCTCTCCCAGGCACTAATGGAGAGACCCAATGTGAGTCAATTTTCAATCCACTGTGAATGGCCTGCTAATTGGGGCACTGTTGAAATGATGGTTATTTGGAGGCTTCTAACATAAAAATAATAAGATCAAAATACATCAGATCAAAGCCAAATTAGCTATTAGCTTAATCAAGGTTATGTGAGAGGAGACATTACACAACTTGTGCCCTGGTTGTGACAACAGATGCTGAACTCCTGGGTCTGAGTTTGGACCTTGTTGTGGACACACTGTGGGACCTTAGGTGAGAGGGCAATCCTCTTGGGGCTTCTCTCCCTGCCCCTGTATGCACACACATCAACGTCAAATCAAGATGATGATACTCATTCCCCAGGGCTGTTGGGTGCACTCCATGAAAGGTTTTTATCTGTGGAGAGGAATGTGTGCTGCCTGGCACCTAATGGGACCTCAGAAGTCAAGGTCCTCTGGCTTGGAACTTAGAGGTATTTCCTAACTTCTCTGGAGGATAACAGCTTTTGTTATCATTCTTTGCCTCTAATATCACATAGTCATAAAACTGATTTCTCTCCTGATTACAGTGCAGACTTGATGGATTGGTAAGGGCTCCCTGAGCAGGATGCATTGGTGGGGAAAGGAAGGAAGTAGAAATGAATCGTAATGAGCAGCTCAAGATCCCTTCCCAGAGCTCTGGCCCAGGAAAGCAGAGGGTCAACATGAAGGCATGTAAGCCGGTCAGCAGCTTCCCAGGAATTGGGAGGAGAGAGACTGCTCTGAATTCAGGGTTGGCACAAGAGGAGGAGAGCCATGGAGCTCAGACAGGACTCCTAGACATGCCCCCCCAATCCACTATCACACTTCCATCAGCTTCCCTAGGGAAGATGTCAGCATTCAAGGATCTGGTTAATATATGCCAGGTGCAATACTGACCACCTAACAGGACAAACTCTCACTCACTCTCACCCTAGTTTTCTTATCCCTTGGTGAGAAAATTGAAGCACAGAGAGGGCTGGCTGGTCATTTGACAAGTGCTACACAGCCAGAGAACTTTAGAACCAGGTCACCAGGAACCTCCACTACCAATGATGGGAAGAGAGACAGTAGGAGACAGCCTGGGACTCTGCAGTTGATCCTACATCCCCTTCTCTAGGTAGAAATCCCAGGGCAACTCCAAGCTTAGCACTCCCCAGGGAAAAGCAAGCAAGCAAGAATATGTCCTGCCCTGAATGAAGGCAATTCTTCAGCCCATCAAGTCATTTGGTACCTGACTGCAGGGTGGGTACTAGAGATAAGAGAAGTGCCTCCTGCAGATATTGAGGTCATTCTGGGCACTCTTCTCCATCCCCATAGGGATATCTATAAAATTCCCAGGACAAGGCTATGGGAAACAATGCCCCACAAAGTTTATGCTAGAAGAGACCCACCCTTTCAGTGCCTGTGCCTGATAATGATGCTGGCCACTACCAGCCTGCCCTGCCATCTGCCAGGCACCTTGGATGCCTCAATCCCTAGGCTCAGCCACAACTACTCCCCCTGAGAACCAGATCTGAGAGGAAATCCATCCATTGCAGTCCCTGCTCCTCTGGGATCACAAACTCCCTCAAACAGCAGCCCCTGAGTTAGCTGGTCTCTGGCTACCACCTTATAAGAACAACCTGAGGTTTCCCAACAGACAAGGAAAGAGAGAACATCCACCTGGGGTAGAAGCCTGGTAGGTGCTTCACTTCACCTAGGCTTAGCAAGGCTTGACTGCTCTCTGCAGGCAACAGGAGGGCCAGGCTCTGAGCAGACCCAGACTGAGCCCTGCCTGCCCAGAAGGAATGACCTCTCCCCAAGGGAGACCAGAACCTCTGCCAGCCCTGAGGCTGCTCTCTCAAGCAGGGCTCCTAGGGCCACCTCATGCCTCCAATCATCTTAACAGCTGCAGGCACCCAATCTCCCCCCTGCCACCCTTGTTATCTGAGTCCTTCCTTTCCTCCTTTAAATTGGCACTGGCTTTATGAATATTTGAATTCTAATGGCTAATGCTTTAAATTAAGGTAGCATTTATAAATACTTTATGGCCAATGAATAATTGACCAAATTTAGTATTGTCATAACTCACAGTAAATTATTGATCTATGGAGAATAAACATTTTTCATCTTTTATTAAGACATACAAAGGGTAAACAAAATCATGGAATGAGGCCACATGGGGGGCAGGGCTGTAAAAGGCCAGCTCTAAGTCTCTGGCCCTGGAGTGCATGGATGCTCCCCCAGGCTCCCCAGGGGAAGGTGCCTCCTCCTGAGCACAGAACACACACTTGACGAGCAACCCTGTCCACCACTTGCTTCCGTCACTCTCAACTCCAGCTCTCCAAATTTCTGGAGACCTGCAAGCCCTTCTCCTCCTGCCTTCACTGCCCTCCGGGCCCAGTATTCTCTCTGATCACTCTATTGCAGGGTCCCTCAGTCCCCTCTGTCTTCACATAGCATGGCCATTAAAACCTCAACCCAGAGTCAACCCACCATGGGTAAACCGGCCCATCCACTTCTCTACCCCTATAAGCAAGCAACAGAGGGTGGCAGAGAGAACCACCCAACTGCAATTTGGTGACCTTGTAACATTATTGTCACCAACCCCCACTGTGGTCACCACCTCCCCACCCAGCTATTCACCATACTCCCCTTCTTTACTATTACCTCCCTTCCTATTGTCCTTGAGCATCCCAGAGTTCTGTCCATGTTCAACTGATGACCTTGCTTCACTCTTCATCAATAAACTAGAAGCAAGCATCCCAAGGCAGCTCCACTTCCTGCCTCCAGGTCTTCCCATCTATCTGCATTTGTACTGAAAGTTGAAGAAGGAAATCTCCCAGGTCTAAGGCTGCTCCCTGCTCCTGGGCTCAGTATGCCCCTGCCTCTTGCCTTCTCCCACACTCAACTCCATCATTTATGTCCTCTCTCTGTGGAAAGATGCATCTTCCATTTGCCTCTGAATATTAAATCCTGGCCCCACTGAAGTTTCCACATTTTTCCAGCTCATAGCCCTCCCCTGGGCTCCTAAGCCCCAGCCAACAGCCTACCTGATGTCCCCACTGGCCACTCAAACTTGACAACACAGAGTTCCCTGAGCTGATTCCTCAGTCTCAGGAAAGTGGCACCCCCATCTACCCACTCCTTCTTGCCGCTTCTTACTTCCTCAACCTCTGCACCTAAGTCGTCAGCAAGTCCTAGATGTTTTATCTCCCAAATATAACTTGAATCTGTCCACTTTCCTCCATTCCACTGCCATCACCTTGGTCCAAACCATGGTCTCCCCCAGTGTGGGCCCATACACCTGTCATTTCTACTTGTCACAGTGATCTGGCCCTTATGAAGCCCCAGACTGTGCTGTCCGTGCTTAAAACCCAACTTCCCATTGTCCTTAAAACAAAACACAGGGCCCTCAGGGCTCTGGGTATCCACACCCACACCCTGCCTTCCAGGGAGCCAGACTTTGCACAGGAACTCCATGCCCCAAGCCCTTATCCCTGAGGGCCTCCTCGCCTACTCCCCGAACTGCCTACATTACTACTGTCCACACCTGTCGGACTAACCCTCCTCCTCTATGTGCTTTGTGGGTAACCATCACCCCTCCAGAGAACTTTCACAACCCCTAATCTTCCCTCACCGTGGTTGATTGCCAACACTGGCCTTGGTAGGCTATTCTGTGCCACCGCTGCGCAGCAGTCTCCTTCCCTGGCCCATGGGCGCATGTGCAGGCACCCACACAGCTTACGCTCCCAGGCCCTGGCCAGGTGCCTGCCCTGGAGAACAGAGCTGCAACCTCTTTAATGCTCAAAACAACTCTGGTAGAGAAGAATTTTCAAACTTGCCAATTGCTCTCCATGCCCCCCAGAAAGAAAAGCCACATCCCATAATTTGAAGGAGAGTTAGTTTCTTAAAGTTGACACTCTAACGAGGGGAGCCAGGAGAACTCAGAGGGAGAGAAGGGGGAGTGGGGAGCAAAGTGGCAAGCCTGAGGTCTGGTCTGGGCAGAGCACCTGGGCAGCTTCTCTCCTGGACAGGACAGGAGCCTGCGTGCTCTTCTGGCCTCAAGCTCAGCCCAGCCCAGGAAAGTCCAGGACAGTGAGGCCAAAGGGAATAGGGACTGTCACCTACAGCATGTGGGCAACTGGCTCAGGCAGGATGCACAAAGCCAACCAAGAGGATGGGGAAGAGCTAGAGGCACCATGGGGTCTCTGGGGCCTCATCCCTCTGCCAATTAATGAATCAAAGCTGATTCCCTGCTCCCACGGGTTGGAAACAGAGGGAACACTGGGTGGGATCATGCTCACTTATTTATAGCTCTCCAGCTCCTCGTTAATGACTTTTACTGCTCCACCAATGGAACACTAGGCTCCTGGCTGGGGAATTACACAGAAGCCTACAATGAAAGTTACATCAGGACAGTGAGGAGTCCTGGTCATGTCTGCACAGTGGAGCGCCATAAAGAACCTCAAAAGGAGCTGAGCACTAGGGCTTCCTGCAGCACTTTCAGGGTCCCAGGGCCCCTCAGTCCTTGTATGAGTTTACCTCCTCACCCTGCCTCTGAATGTCTGCATCCCTCCTGCCACCCCTCTAGGTCCACCCACATCCCTCATTGGCCAACTGGTCTCCCTGCCTCCCAGCTCTCCTTTCTCCGGGCCCCTGTACAGACCAAAGTTCAGCACCAAACATGCCCTTAAATACCTGATATGCTCCCTGCTGTCAGGCGGGTGACACCAGCCACCAACCCTCCACTTCACACAACAGGAGGGAACCATTCTGTTTTCCAACCTTCACATGCCCCATGCTCTCGTGTGTTCGTACCTAATCGCTAACTTAGCACATACTGGTTCCCTTTTCCTGAAAGGCTCTTTCTTCTCTACTTTGCCTTCAAAATCCTACTCATTGCTCAAAACCCTTCCCAAATGCCTCTTCCTTTGTGCAACGGTCTTTGACTTCCCCTTGCTATTCAAAGTTAGCCATTCTTTTTCCTGCAAGTCCAAGAACACAGAGACCCCATGGTGCCTCTGATGGTCTAGTGGTTAGGATTCTGTGCTCTCACTAGGAATACTTTATCCTAGCACATTTCTATTGAATATGTATTATTATATCACTTCATGCCCAATTCTTAAGATCCAAAGAAGAGAGACCGAGGCCCATGGCTTTTTGAATCTTCAGGTTCAGGCCCTGGTACAGAGATGTTCAGAGGACATTGGGTGAAATAAATAAAAGCCCAGATGTATGAATACTAAAGAAGTTGTCTGAAATATCGATGTTATAAGGTGAACAAATAAGCCAGAGAATCAATGGGATGGCTTATGGAAAATTATGACTTGTCCATGAACAGGGCTACCCTTGAGCAGCACAATGAAAAGAAAGATCTTGGACTATGGGGCCTCCTAGACTTGGCCCAGAACCCAGGCCCTGTGCAAATGAGCCAAGGGGCTCAGGCAACTCACTTCTTCTAATTCTTCATCAATTGTTCATCCAAGAAGGAAGAATTGCTTAGGGTTGAATACCCCAGGGGAAAGCAACAGTGCTGTCCTGGGGCTGACAAAGGAAGAGAGAGACAAGCAGCCAGATTTGAGGATGGTTGGTTCCATGGAGCCCAGAGACAGGAAAATTCAGGGGTCAAGGCCATGAAGCAGAATTGGCTCAGGGAGGACAGGGATGGACATTAGGTCAGTACAAGGAGCTCTCTGGGGAGCTCCATTAGACCTGGGACATGGACTAAGGGTGGAAAGATTACAAAAGTGACATGGGACATTTCATCTGCCACATCCAGGGCAGTCTGGGACCAGAAAGGGTTACCAAGAAAACGCTTTAAGCTCTATTTAGAGAAAGACAGGGGAAAAGGTAGTGGTTGTGCTTTGGATAGGACATAAGGATGAGGGTCCTGCTCCTCCGGACAGTTGGAGAGGAGGAAGGGAGCATCATCACAAATGACCACCAGGTGCCACACTGGGGCCACCCACCTAATTGCTGAGCCCCATGACACCCCTGGGAGGTGAGTGCAGCTACCCCATTGTATACAAGGGGAACAGGAGCAGAGACCCAAGGTTAGAGCACTAACTAGAGCCCCAGGGGAGCCCAGGCTCAAACCTCAAGTTGCCTCTGACCTCAAAGTTAAATACATAGTCCAGGAGACAGACAGCCGTGTGCCCTCAGGCAGGCCATGTAACCCCGCTGAGCCTCAGTCCCTCACCTTTAAAAGGATAATAACAGTCCTCACCTACTAGGACTGTTGTGAGGATTAAACAAGGTAATTGATATAAAAGACTTTAAAACAATGGTTCAGTAAATAGTAAGTGTTCCAAAAAGGATTAACTTCTGTTAGTACTTGGCCTTCTCATAGGGGAGGCTGCTAAGTGGGCAGTGGGGAGGATACTTGGGACTGACTCCATTCTGTGTATGTATAAGCCAGTCTTCACATTACCACACAGTGAACTTTATAGAAAGAAAGGGTTATGAGCTGGGCATGGTGGCACATGCCTGCAATCCCAGTGGCCCTGGAGGCTGAGGCAGGAGGATCCCAAGTTCAAAACCAGCCTCAATAAAAAGCAAGGCACTAAGCAACTCAGTGAGACCCTGTCTCTAAATAAAATACAAAATAGGGCTGGGGACGTGGTTCAGTGGTTGAGTGCCCCTGAGTTCAATCCCCAGTACCCAAAAAAATAAAAGAAAGGGGTTATGAAGGTCACAGTTATCGAGGTTTCAATTCTAGATAAGAGGCCCCATTGTTTTGGGGCTCTGATCATGTCGTGGCAAGAGTGTATGGTGGAGCAAACTGCTCACACAACAAGCCAGGAAGCAGAGAAAGCATGGGAGACAGGGGTCCTAGGAGCTCCTGCAGAGAGACACCCCACCCCAATAACCCCAAGGACTTTCCACTAAACCCCACCTCTTAAAGGCCTATAGCACCTCCCAACAGAACAACTGGGGACTAGGCCTTTAACACAGGGGTCTTTTGTTCGTACTGGGGATTGAATCCAGAGGAGCTCCACCACTGAGCCACATCGCCAGCACACCCCCCACCCCCCGACACTCTTTTTTTTTTTAATTTTATATAGAGACAGGGTCTCACTGAGTTGCTTAGGGCCTCACTAGGTTGCTGAGCTGGCTTTGAACTCGCAATCCTCCTGCCTCAGCCTCCCAAGCCTCTGGGATTACAAGCATCCACCACCACACCCAGCTAACAATGGGCCTTTGGGGGAGAGTCAAAGAGCTCTCTGAGGGGCTCAGCTGTATCTGTGTCCCCCACACATGAAGCTTTGAGGGACTACCCATATCCAAGCCATAGCAGTGTGTCTGGAACCTGGGTATGGAGATAGGTGGAGGCCACTGACTCTACCAGAGAAAGCAGTCATCTCAGCTCTGCTGAACAGAAAAACCCAAGTCCCTCTTGACCAGACTCTAAGCAGGATCCAGTCTGGGGGACAAGGGAGGGCAGAATCCCTAAAATCCCACCTGCCTGTGGACTTAGATCTCCTGGAAGCAACACCTCTCCTGCGTCACTGGACCATGGGTGAAGAACATCCACTGAACTCAACAATGGGCTCAGGGAAAACCTGCCCAGCAGCCTATCCTCCTGGCCGCTCTCCTGCCAGGCCAGTCTCCTAGCAACAGACCACTCGGAGGCCCTGGACACCAGGACTGAGGAGCCAGAGCTGAGCTCAGATGCGCACAGCCTGCCCTCAGCCCTTCCCACACCCCCAGGTCCCTGAGGCCAAATCCAGTGACTGCTTCTCCTCTTTTGTCTCCTGAAAGGCAAGACCATCCAGATACCAGGCCCCAGCCCTGACTAAGCACTCCTTCCCACGCCCCAGTGACCCTCCCAGATGGGAAACTGAGGCTCAGTGAGGTTGCTGGTTCTCCCCTTCCATCTCAACCTATATCTGACTTCTTTCAGCTCTCTCCGGCTATCTCTAGAATCCTCCCATTGATGCTTCTTACTTCTGGGGCCTCAGTTCTCTCGCCCTAGCACTCTCCCTCAGTGTGTGTGTGCATGGGTGTGCATGCAGGTATGTGCATGGATGTGGGAGGGAATCTTGCACTCTCACTCCCTGTTCCTGCCTGAGTCCTCTTTCCTTCATAGGACCTCCTGCTCCAAAGGGACAGAGAGCTCTATTCTGTGCAGTGACTCCTATCTCCATTCAAGGTTCAGAGGCTGTCCATCAGCCCAGAAGCTCTTCTTGGGAGGTAGTGTGGGTGGGGCAAAGAGAACAGACTTGACAATCCTGAAGCTGGAGCTACATCCCAGTTCTACCACTGAGCTGCCTATAGCCTGGGCTGGCCAATCCACGTGTCCAAACTTCAGCGTTGTTTATGTTATACAATGGAGGGAGAGGAAGAAGGGTAGGGTTCCAGCACCTGTATCATACAGAAAGCATGAAATCACAGCCTCTGGCACAAAATAATGTCTGGATAAATTCTCAACCATTTCTCCTTGGGAAGTATCTGTCATTTATTCTTTCACTGAGCTGGTACTTAGTACCCTCCTTCCCAGCGCTTTTGAAACTGAAAGCCATGTTAGTGCAGAGACATCTAATAGCACAAAGGAAAAGGTGGCAGGCTGCTGTCTAGCCTACTGAGGGCTGAAACAGAAAGAGATGAGGCCTCCCCACCCCCCATGTAATAAGACATGATCTAGCACCAAACCACCTGTACTCAAATCCGTGGTCTGCATCTTACAGCTACATGTGACTTTAGCTAAGTCACAACTTCTCTGTGACCCTCCCCAAAATGGGCTTATGATAGCGCCTGCCTCACAGAACAGAGAATCAAGTGTCAGAGAAACAAGGAAGCACTTTGACTAGCAGCAGTCTGTGCAGCTACCTTACCACCTAGTGCAAGAGGAGAAGAAAGCAGCTCAGCCAGATGCAAAGCCAGTCAGGGCAGCAAGGCCTGAGCTGATGGTCAGTGGGATGGGCATGACTTAGGTATCCTTTGCTCATCTGTACTGCCCAAGCAGGGTACCCAGGTGTAGTGCTGCAGGTAAAGAGCAAGGGGGCTGATACCCAGCCTGGTTCCACCTGCTGCAGTTACACAGGCCTTGCTTCCTAACATCTTTTCATTGTCCTCATAGTCATCGTGGCAACATAGTCTCCAAAGTTGTGAAAATCATTCCTCTTTTAAAGAATTGAGTCTGGGGAGCATAGGGAGCTTCACCTGCTATAACTCCACCTTCTAAGGGGAAGGAACACCCTGGGAACAAGGGTCTCTGTATGTGGAAGAGGAATGGTGTCAATGCTGGCCAAGCCCCAAAGCCAGCTTTCCCAGTATAACCAACCCCACATCTCGGGGGAGTACTGGCAAACCCTCAGGACACAGGCCATGGCCAACGACTCCCTGACCATGCAGGTCAGCCCTGCTGAGCCCTACCTCAGGGAATGGCTCACTCCTGACCTCTTCTGAGAAAGAGCCCAGCTGGCCCAGGGACATTACCCATCTCAGCCCTCAGGTGCTTCGGAGCAGATGGGGAGAGAAATCAGAACTCTCCTACAGCCAGCAGGGATGAGAGGGGATCTTTGCCAGTGATAATGAAAATTTTCACAGTAGCAGATGCTCTGGGAAAATTGAAAAACAATACAACAAAATTCACAAACCAGAGAGGAACTTAAGAGAAACCTGATGGGCAAGGCTCCACTTTCTCATCAACACCTCTCTGGCCATAAGAAGACAGATTGGGAGCCATTTCCTTCCCAGCAGGTAATCAAACTGTCCCCTGGAGCCCACCATAAATCTTTCCAAGCACCTACTATGCACTCAGCAGGGGCCCCATGCTGAAAACAGAAATGACACAGATCCCGGCTCAGGCCCCACAAACACAGGCCCCTGCAAACACCGTCTGGAGGATGCTGGAGGGTGGGCTGAGATGGCTCAAGATCCCACAGGAAGAATGCAGGTGGGGTCACGTGGCTGGAGGTAACATGGGAGTCTTTCAGAAGATAGCAGCTAATGCTGGTGCAGACACAAAGGACAGGCAGGTTAGCAGCCAGTGTGAGCAGAGGTACAGCACAGCAGTCTTTGAGGATCTGCAGGAATAGACATGCACACTGGGGTGAGTCCATGGCCCTTGGATGAAGAAAAGGGTGGGGTGAACAGTGGAGTGCTGCAGGTAAGGGCAACACTCAGTTGAGGGTCTTTTTTTTAATCCTAGGAGCAGCAGTGAGCCTTGGAGGGTTCCTCAGTTGAGGCAGGGTCTGCTCAGAGCTGCCTTTGGGAAGGTGACCCCATTGAGGGGGCATGTGGAGGGCTGGAGACTTCAGCTAATTCTTGCTCCTCACCCTGGCAGAAATGAGGACAAGGAGTACAAGGTGCAGGAGGCAGCAAGGACGGAGCCAGGGGTATCACAGAAGCTGGGGTCAGTCAGGTAGAAGCACATGTGGGGGCCAAGCAGGGGGCAGGCAAAGGAGCAGACACAAAGCTCCAAGACCCCAGGCACCACTCCAGGGCCAGGAGAACTGGGATAGTTTATAACCCTCTCTGTCACTCTCCTAGGCCTAGGACAGTGTCACCACTCTCTACCCCTCCCCCATTTGCAGAAGGGACTGGCTGAAGTTCGGTGATAAGAAGTCTCTCACCAAGTACCATCCATAGTATGGCTGGGGGGGGCGGGGAGTCAGACCTTATGAGATGCACATGCTGCCCACCTCCCAGCCCAGGTTTCCCTCCTCAGGCCAAGCCAAGGGACAAGATAAGATAGAAGCCAGTCTTCCCAGCCCTTCAGCCCCCAGGTAGCACCTGAGTTGCCTTCAGGTGATTAAGAGATGCAATGAGATCTGAGTGCCCAGGGTTGGGCCAGTGAGCAAGAGTATGTCAGGGCAAAGAAGCAAAGAAGGACTTTATCCTGCTCTGCCCCTACAGAAGTTTCATGGAGGCCATGTATGTCATAGGCTGGCAGACATGCTGGCGTACCTGGCAACTGGCAGGCAGGATTTTCAGGCAGAGAGGCCTCTGAAATATTATGCATCCTAGGAGAGAGTGCCTGGAAGTAAGGGGCATTGATGCTCGGAGACATCCAAAGTGCAGGGATTGTCATTAGTACTGATCACATCTAAGACTCCAAAGGCAGCAGAGGGTATAAGTCTATGCAGAGCTGTGTTCACAAAACTCTCCAGGTTAGAATGAGCACAGTCCACCCTTCTCTGTACTCCATCTTGGGGAGGTGGGGGAGGCACCCCTTCCTCACCACAAGAGCACCAGGGTGAAGCCAAGCAGAAGAGAAA
This sequence comes from Marmota monax, assembly GCF_021218885.2. NCBI lineage: Eukaryota > Metazoa > Chordata > Mammalia > Rodentia > Sciuridae > Marmota > Marmota monax. The sequence goes on from NW_026692881.1 coordinate 5,384,821, forward strand.
ATGGCAGATGTACACCCAAAGTAGCACTTCCTCAGGTGAAGACACGTGCAAAGCTACTCCCAGCTCCCAAGACCAAGCTCAGCTGAGGTCACAGGGTCCTCACCCTTCTTTGAGCTGTGAGTCACAGGAGATGGGCCTAGACGTACAGTGCATCACTCCAGAACATGAGGCTCTGAGAATCTCCAAACACCACCAAAAAAACTGCTTATTGCCGTTTGTACTCCCACAAAGAATTTCCTTTCTGGGAAAGAGGCTCCACACCAGGTAGTTAGGGATGAAGGCACAGTGGTTAAACTGGTGCCTCCCCCAGCCCTGCCCTGGTGGAGAAAGGCCATGCCTGCTCCGTCACCACTCGCCCAAACTTTTCCTGGAGAGAGACTAAGTGATGGGGGCTGTAAGACACAGCCACCAAGGCCCATATTTGAAAAGAAACTAGATATGCAGGGCTGGGCTGGGGGCTTGGCCCCTCCAAATGCCCAACACCTGAACACACATGGCCCTGCAAACGCACAAACGGCCTGCTTTGTACAGAGGAATCCCCATGGAGGTCCTATGGTCATCCCAGGTCACCAAGACTTCTTGAGATTTGGCAGATGATTCGGGGCAGTTCAGGAGATAAAACGTAAGACTCTGTAACCTGCTTCAGCCCTGTCTCCCCTCTCTAGTGGAAACTCCAGCAAGGAAGGGCAGCTCAGCTCAGCCCCCGAGGCAGATGCACTCTCTCCTCTAGGACTGTGTGACTGGACAGCCCCCAGCGAGGCTTGGGTTTGCTCAATAAGATGTGGCAGGTAGCATGCTGCAATAGAGTGTGCAAAACAGACCCGGGGAGGGACCTAACTTACTCTATGCTTGGCAGCTCCCCTTGATCCATGTGACAATTCTGAAGTAAGATTATTGACCCCGTTTTTCTAGATGAGGATGCTGAGGCTAAGAGAAGCAAAGTCACTTGCTCAAGGCAATGGAAACTGAGTTCAAACATGAGAAAGTCCAACTCCTCAGATCCTTGTCTGCCCATTCTTCCGAGTGGTACAGGAAAGACCAAAGACCTAAAGGTGAATGCCAAGGACTGGCAGAGGAAGATCAAGGACCAATAAGTAAAGAACAGCAACCAATAAGAAAAGATGAGGGACAAGCCCATAAAGACCAGGGACTAGGAGGTGAAGACCAAAGAACCGGCAGATAACAAGACTGGTGTTCCAAATCACATGAAAGAAGGAAAATCTTCCTGCTCTCCCCCCATACACCTGTTCCCACTGACCAGACTAATTTTAACCCCTCCCCACCAACTCCTCACTCCCAAAATCCCCACTCTCTCCACAACTCCCAACATGCAGACTCATTTGCCCATGTTCTACATCTTTTTAAGATATCATAACATTCTGAGTTGAGGGAAGGTATTGCTGGCCAGCTGAGTGGGCCCAAGTGTTGGCACCTATCTGAGCAGAAGCAGAAAGGAGATAATCATCTGTCATCTTCCCCACCAGCCTCCTCACTGCCTTCATAGAAAGCTGCCCTCACTCCCAGACACTTCCTGGGAAGAAAGATGCACCCAAAGCAGACCCCATCCACACCTCCATTGACATTCGGGGACCCTGAGCCCAGCTGGGGACTACTATCAGGAATCCTTAATGCACCCAGGATACACCTCTCTCTGCAGAGTCATCCAGACCTGGCCATTGTCACAGCAACACTCAAGCCCCTGGCTCCCTGTCCCCTCCTCATCACCCTTCAAAGCTCAGTTTAAGTGTCCCTTCTCCAGGAAGCCCCTGGGACCTTCCCACCCCCCACAAACCCAGGCCTCAGCTTAGCCTGTGACCTATCATTGTCTGTGCCACCAGGCTGTGAGCTCTTGGGAGATCAGGAACCATGCAAGGCCACTTCAGGGTCCCCAGTGCACTTGGTGTCCTGGAAATGATAAAGGGAATGAAGGAAACTGTGTTAGATGAAGCCCAGGTGACAGGACCAGTGTCACGTAGGAACTATAGATTTTGCCCTCCAGACTGTGCCTCCAGCTTTCCAACCGAAGCTGCTGCTGCTGCTGCTGCAAAGACAGTGGGGAGGGGAGGAAGGGGGCATGCCAATTCCCAGTCCCCGCGACAAGCCAGAGCTGGATGCGCTGGGTGATTTGTCAGAGGGCTGAGATAAATCACAGACCAAGATCCAAGCGTGTCCATTCACTACCTGCATCTCTCCAGCTGTGACACCAGCGAAGGCAGCTGCCCAAAGCGAGCTCAGCACTTTTTTGCCTTAAATGGTTGACTTCTCGAGTGTTTTTTAAAAGGATATAACACCAAGGAAAGCAGTACTCAAGGCTGAGAATTACGAATATTTATAGTGTTTAAGCATAATCACATTCAGATGAGGACTATATATCGCTCCCTGCAATTTGCACTCTTCTCAAAGCACATATTTCTACAGGGAAGAGGACTGACAGCTGGAAGTGGGCCTGGAGACTCAGGCTCTGGGAGACACACTGAGAGGTGCTGGCATCCTGGCTCCAGCCCTGCCAGGCACCTGCCCTGGAGGGGAACATGAGGGCCAAAGAGACTACGTTGTTGGGGGTCGGGGGAGAGGAGAAAGACAGTGCAGAGTGGTGCCCAGGGCTTAGAGTTCCTTTGCCTGTTTGAGTGATAGGCCCTTTTATAAAGTTCTGAAATGGCTCTTACATGCAGTAGTTGCACTTTAGTATCCACTAATAGAGAACATTCATCATGACCTAGAGCTGATGTGCCCTCAGGAAATGAAATTGCATGTTGTTATACCAACCACAATATAGTGATGGGGGAGCAGGCCGCTGTCAAGGCTGAGGGCACTTGTGGAGTCATGATCCTTTTCTACAGAGTCAAGGTCCTCAGGGACTCACCATTAGGGCTTTAGAATTGCACACACCTGAATCAATTAATAGTCACCTGATAAAGGTGTCAGGACCCCGAGGGTAGGCAGTTAGGCTGATGGAGCACCAGGCAGAGGCATGAGAAGCAAGAAGAGGGTAAGGATGAAAAGAGGAGGCATCCCAGAAGACCTTCAGGGCCAAGCATTGGTAAAGGGGACCATTTTGCCTCACATGGGCCGAGGACCTCCTACCTGCCCAACCCTGACTGCCACTCACACATACACATACACACACTTTGCATACCCACAACACATACATACACACACACCACACATATACCACATCACACACACACACATACACACACACACACACACACACACACATACATGGGACTCGCTCCTACAAAAAGCTTTTAAAATAGCCCACACAAGCTTACACCCTTGGAGCAGCAAGCAAAGCGAACCCAGTACATCCTCCCACCCTCTGTGGCTCCCAGAGGAGTCAGGTGTTTGCAGCAAAGAGAGGTAATCTGGGCAGGAGCCCCAGCCCACCTCCTCTCTCCCTCCCTAACTCCAGAAGCAGCTCAGGAGCTGGCCCAGCAGAGATGGGGCTGGACACCACTTCTCCAGCCCCCCAAAAGCAGATGCAGTCCCTCCTAAGCTCAGGCAGCACACACTAATGAGGAAACAACAGTCAAAGGTCACCTAGAGACAACTGCTAAGAAATACTAGGCCCCCGCCTTGCAGCTCCCTCTGAATTGGCGCCGTGTGTTTTGGAAGTGCAGCCTTCATGCCCTGTACTTGACCCTTCATTGCATTATCCAACATCTGGAGAAGGACACACAACACACACAGAGCATTGCTGATGAAGAGCCAGATACATACAGAATCGCCCAGGAGAATGATTGTCCCTGTGACGCTCTTTCCCTGGCTGCCCCAGAGTCGGGTGCAGCCTCTTGTTAGGGGAGCTTCCTCATGGGGTGAAGGGCTGAGAGGAAGAGGAAGGACTGAGCCCAGAGAAAGGAGACGCCTGGGGGAAGCTGGGGTCAAGAAAAAGAGGTCAGAAAACAATGGCCTATCCACAGAGACTGTCCTTCTGGAGCACCACAGGGGGCCCCCTGCCCAGCCTTAAGGGGTGGGGACATGGCAACTCAAAGGGCTCTGGTAGAGCTGGCCAAGCTGCAGCAGGGGCTGTAGCCCCAACACGGAGGCAGCAACCGGGCTCTGAAGCAGGGGCTTCTGCTCCCTGCACCTTCCTGCCCCCAGCTTTGCCCTTTGGCACCTTCCCCACAGAAACAGTCTTAATGACTAAGACCCTTGAGGATTCCATGTCCATGGGGCCAGCACTCAGAAGGTAGCCCAAGACTCTCGTGAACTCAGCCCAACAACCTGGCTGCCCAATCCCTTCCCAACCCCCACCTGCCCTCCTTCCTCTGGGCTCTGTTCCCTGCTGGCCCTCTGCCTGAGGTGCTCAGCCTACCCAACTCACAAAGTCACTACTTGGTCCCCAAGACCCAGCTGGAGTGTGGCTCACCTCCCAAAGGGATTGGGTGCTCCAGCAGTGGCCCTCTTTCCCTCCATTATGGAACCTCTGTGCACTGTCCCTACTGCTAGACTGTGAACCACTGGAGGACCTAGGCTATGCCTCATCTGTGATCTTAGGTGCCAGCATAATTCCCGATACCTGATAGATAGATGGTAAACACTGAGAGAGGGAGTGAATGATGACCAGGATGGTGACCAGGTGGGTGGACAGAGGGATGAGTGGGTGCATGGGTGGGCAAATGGGTGGTAGAAGGATGGGTGGATAGGGAAGTGGATGGGTAGGTGGATGAATGCGATGTGTTTATTTATGTGTGTTTGTTATATGTGGCGTGCAAAGTGTGTGGTATATGTGGGGGCGTGCAATGGTCAGGCGGGTGTCTGAATGGGTGAATGGATAGATGGACAGATGGATGAGTAGATGGAAGGACGATGAATGGATGCGTAGATGAGTAGGTGGCTGGGTGGGGGTGAGTGGGATGGGGGATGGATAGGTGAGTAGGTAGGTGGATGAATAGAGGAAGGGTTAGGTAGTAGATAGGTGGCTGGGTGGGTGGAGGGTGGGTGCATGGGTAGGCGGGAGAGGACATGTAGATAATCAGAGAAAGTCTGACCTTGCTCTGGCCTTGGTCTCCAGTCCCTCCATGCTGCCAGAACACAAAGGCACTTAGAAGGATTAAGCCTCCTGGATACAATTGAACCAGCTGGAAATAGCTCTGTGCAGCCTGCAGCCGCTGCCTCCCGGCAATCTGCCTCAATCAACACCCACCTGGCCCTGCTGCCACTTCATTGCACCTGACACCCCAGCTAGGCGTCCCAGGTGTCAGCCCCACATGAGGAATCACAAGGGACAGGCCTACTTAGCCAAAGCCAGCAGCGAAGTCACTCTCCTGGATCCCCCGTGCCCACTGGAGACAACAGTGCCCCAGGAGCTGCCACCAGAGCGGAACCTAAAGACAACAAGAAACCACCCTCTGCCATGAGCTGGATCGACCCCCAAATATTGGACACATGGGTGCCCTTCTAGTCCTGCCGTGCCCCTCGCTTATTCACCTGACAACACATTCATTGCCCTAAAGAGTTGCCACCTCAAGGGCTGAGGCACCTGAAAAAGGGTGACACGCCCAGGCAGGAAGAGCAGCCTTGGTGCCAAGGGGGTCTGTACCTTCCACACAGGGACTGCTTGAAGTTCAGGAAAGGGTCCCCACATGGCCTCCTTTGAGCCTCAACTTTGTGCACCTCTCCCCACTCCAGGCTCCCTTGGTCTCTCCAGCCATATACCTTAGGTGCCTCCCACGGGAACCCCCATTGTTCTGCCTGAGCCAGGCCTCCCCATCTTCCGGAATGATCTGGGGCAAGCATTGCAGACCCTCTTTTCCTGGGGCAGGAAGAGAAGTCACTGAGGTCACTGGGTCACAGAGGCACCTACTGGGGTCTGAGTTACCCCAAAACCTCAAGCACCATTCAAGCAGTATATGGGGTTCAGAGTAAGGACACAGGAGCCAAGCTGCCAAAGTCAAAGCCAGACTCTGCTACTTAACTATGCGACCTCAGCCTATGTGACATGTAACTTCTGCATGCCTAATTTCCTCACCAGCAAAATGGACTAATAATAGCCCCACCACACAGGGTCACATGAGTAAATAGCGTAAAGCACTTAGAACGGAGCCTGACTCACAGGGCAACCTCCATGTGTCTCAGTTATTATCATGATCCCAGAGTGGCAGCGGGGGCACTTCCGGGAGTGAGCAGGCTCTGGTCATTCCCAGGCCATGGAAGCTTAATTTTTAAGCAGGTTTGTCATTGCCTGGAACTGCAGCACAGGATTATTCAGAATTCTCCCCGACACCTGGCCTTTGGCTGCTCAGAGTTGCAGAATTTTCCCGTGTTCTGCTTTACTGTAGGGGCTCCAGGGAGGCCAGAGCTGTTCTCTGCTGATGGGTGCTTTTCTGAGTGAACCCAGTTCTTTCTCGGGCACTTCCACCCCCTCCTCAAACCCTGTGCCCTGCAGGAGGACTGCCCAGAGCAGAGTAGCACAGGTAGGCAAGATGCCCTCAGCATGGCCAGAACAGATGGAGGGGGCAAGGCCAGTGCTCCCACCCAGGCCCCAGCATCTGCTGCAGCACCCTCCACACATACCCGTTCATCAAGTCCCTCATAAACACCCCTTCTTCAGGTGACCTGCCCTGGCCCCCAGACTGGGCTTCATCGCATGCCACAATATATGGCCTCACAGCTTCCTCTCAAGTATATGGCCACAACTGCCTGGCTCACCTTGGGAATCCCAGAGCTTGTCATAAAGCTGTGCACTGAGCAGGCCCTGCCAGTGTTTGTGGACTGAACAAATGACCACCAGTAAATGAAGGAGTAGCTCCCTCTCAACATCCCAAGCTCCTGGGCCCAGCTCACAATATATGCTCTTCCTCTGCCTCCCTGACTCCTAACAAGCATGACCTGTCCCTGTACCCTAAGCCTGGCTCCAAGCCTTGCCTAGACTCATCCTATAGAACCATTGCCTCCCCAGACCTTGGTAATAAGAAGAAGAAGGACAGAGGAGAAAGGCCACCATGGTCCCCACTCCTCTCTGGCCACACTCACAACCACCTGGGGGAGTGTTTTCATCATGATATCTATTTCACAGATGACACTATGAGTCTCTGAATGGGGATGAGAACACCGGGAACTTCCATGCCTACTTCATCTCCCTCAGGGTGGGGGCCTCACTCTCCCAGAAGCGACTCCATCACCCCAAGGCACAACGAAAGGCAGAAGACCAAGCTCACTCGGCTTCTCCCAGGCAATCCAGGGGACCCATCAGCAGCACCAATGCAAGGAAACACACATTCCTTTCCATCTCCACACTGGAGCTTCTCACTGTCCCTGAGCCTCCTCAACTTTCAAGACTATACTTTTGCACATCGTGTTTCCCCCATCTGCAAACTCTCCCCTGGCCACTAATAAACTCCTTCAAGAATTTGCTCAGCTGTCACCTCCTCTAGGAAGTCTCCCCTGATTTCTCTCAGATCTCTCCTCTGTGTTCCCAGAGCTGCCTCCCACTCTGGTCAGTGAGCTTCTCCAGGCAGAACCAGATCTGAGCCATGTACTCTTGCCCCACTCAGGGCTGCCCAAGCCATCATCCCAGGATTCCTGAGACTTCTGAGGAACTAGCCTTTCAGCACCAGGTTCTTTCCAAGGTCTTTAAGTACAACCCTGGCTCCAATAAACCCAGACATCCATGGTGATGGCCAGGGATAGAGGAAGCATTGCCTGCTCAGCCAGGCTTCCACAAGGGGCCTGTGATACACACTTTGCAAATTGCAGGAGACATACATGTCAGAAAATTGCCTACAATCAATTTCAAAATCCAAATGAAAATGGTTGGTTTGTTCAAGTCCCTGCTAATTTGGCTGGAAATCTAAAGAGGGTCTCCCTTGGGAGGGCAGCAGAGGGCCTGAGGCTGGTGCCTGGGAGGTCAGAGATCCCTTCCTGACCACCCCCTCCTCCCAGAAGGTTCAGGGCATAGCCCCTGTGCCTGGGAAGCAGGGACCAGTCATGTTGCACCCAGGACAGAGGCTCTGGCTCTGACTGTCCCCGAACCAGCAGGTCACAGGCCACCCTATTCCTGCCCCACTAAGAAGAACCTTCTATCCTGAGCTAGGGTGGCTGGGTCTAGGCAGGCACAGGGGTCCTCTTGTCAATTATTCTCTCACTCCACAAGTGCCCACGAAGATACTGTCCCAGGTGGGTGTTCAAGCAATGCCAAATCCAGAGCTTTACATGAAGGACACAGGGTCATGGTATCTCTGGAGGCCACGGTTTTCCCACTTGACAAATGGGAAGAATAGCCTACCTAACTGTGTCTCAAAATATCATTTGCTACCATAGGAAGGAGCAAGAGTAAGCAGCTATCACTAACTACCCTGAGGGATCGTGAGATACCTGGTGTTATCCAGCACCTGCTCTGTGGCCCCCTCACTGTGTTTATAGGTTCAGGGTCCTCAAGCACTCACCAGCAAACCCCTGAACAGTAATTGACGCATACCGATCCATCTCCCCAAGAAAGTACACAGTCCAGGACCTGGATGCCAGTGTGATTCCCCAGCACACAGAACACACTCAACAGATGCTTGTGGAGAGAGGAAAGACGGGAAGCTTGGTCTTACACTGCCTGTAGCAGCCAAGTGCCAATGGTCCCATCAACTCAGGAGACTGAGGCAGGAGGATCACAAGTCCAAGGCCAGCCTGGGCAAGTTAGCAAGACCCTGTCTCAAAATAAAATGATTTTTTTAAAGGCTAGGGATGTAGCTCAGTGGTAGAACACTCCTGGGTTCAATCCCCAGGACCACAAAAAAGAAAAGAAACCTCCCCTGTATCTGCACTGATATTTTTTTCTCCTTCCTGAGGACTGGGCACTCTGTTCTCACTGCATTTGGGGATGAGAGAGGGAAAAAAATGGGTAGAGAAGGGAATAGATGGGGTCCTAAGTCCTGGCTCCTCTTCCCTGAAAAAAATGCACCAACTGAGAGGCCAGGAAGCACCCCAGGGCAAGAGGCCTGCCAACAGGAACTGCAAAGAGTTCCCCACTGACATTCACTGGGCATCTCTCTGAGTCTCAGTTTTCCAATCTCTGTAACGGGGACAGAATTAATGCAAAATCTCCACGCACATACCCACCCCACCAACACCCAGACAGATCAGCCTCCAAAGGAAAGAGACACTGAGAAGCAGTTGGAATAAGAGGAAGGAGAGAATTTCGTAGAGGGGAGTCAAGAAAGCTGGAGTACAAATGCCCATTTTTAAGTTGTTTTTTTTTTTTTTCAAAGAATAGGGAACGCTTTAGCAGGGCTCAGAACAAGGCTTCTTTTTCAGGATATTAACAATTTGTATTTTTCACTATCCATCTTCCTCGCAGTCCTTTGCGCAGAGAAAAAGTCTATAAATATTTTTTTTTTAAAGAAACGACTGAATTTTGATGAACTCAGCTAAGCGAGTGCTTTGCATATGAATGGGACCTGATTAGCCGGCACTTTCCCGGAGCAGAATGGCCTGCAACTTCAAGCTTTCCAGAGAGTTAAAAAGTTGAAGCGGCCACACTGATGTGGCTCCTCTAATAAAAAAATCATGCAGCATTTATTATTGATGCTCGGCTCAGATAAATACCCTCATCTAAAATTCTTCACTCGCAGGAACTCTTCAGGATAATTTCTCAGGATAACCAAAGGGAGTACTTCAGCCAGACTTTCGCAGGAGGCCACAGTGGCAGGAGGACAGGAAGCAAGACCAACTGAAGTGGCAGGCAGGAGCGTTTGGGTGACAGCCCGGCAGACCTGGTCACCTCCAGAGGGAAAAAAAGGAAAACTACCAGCTACAGAGGGGACTCTGTCTCTGCATGACAACTTCATCCAGGTTCGGCACAGCTTCTCAGAAGATTGGTGCCCAGATTAACTCCCCTGTGATGTGGTTGGGAAGCAAGGGGCTGGGTTTCTATATCTGAAGGCACCTGCTCATTGACATCAGCCCCCACCCTAAGCCATGCTGTATAGTGGAGGGTGTTCCCTGCTGGGGCAGCAGGCACTGTTATTATACCACCCAGACCCCCCTTGACACATGGGTATTCCCATCCCCACCTACTCTGAATGCTAGGTGGTGAAGGCTCACAACTGTCCCCTCCTGCAGCCAGTTACTCTTACCCAGGGGAGTTACCTTGCCCTGGAGGTTGGAATCCACTCCCAGCCAAGGACCATGGTGGAGATAGAGAAGGATGATCCCTCTAAACTCCAGGGGGGGCAACTCGGTGTTCCAGAGTCCCCAGGCCAAGGTGGGCTAGACTTACAAGACACCACATCCATGCTTGGTTATTTCTCCTTCTCTGACCTGCTTCCCCCATAAATCACACACACTCCAACCCCTACCTAGGCTCTGCTTCCAGGGAGGCTGACTGGGGGCAGTTGGACCCACTACCAGACATTTCTGGAAGGCTGATACTGTAGATGGCAACACCAACACCCCCGTTGTCCTCTGATGCCTTTAGGATTTGGCCAACAGGAGCCTCAAACAGGAGAGAGTGGGAGGAGAAAACGGAGGACATGCTTCCCCTGGCTCCCTCTTGTCTGGGTTGGCTCTGCCACAGCCCCTGCCTAACTGCTCTCCACTCCCTTAGCCCCTTCAGCACCAGGGGAGTGAACTGCTCCCAGAATCTGGTTGCCCCAGGAGGCTTCAACCTATCTTGATTTCCTTAACCCTGAAGGCTTTTGTGAAGTACCCTATTCAGTCTGTTCCCTGTCAGCCCTTGGCTGGCCCAAAAACAATGCTCCAGCCCCCATTTTCACTGGGAAAAAAAATGGTGGTTTCACCAGAGCTAGGCCAGAAAGAGAAAAGTACAAGCACTCAACTTGGGGCTTTTGAGACATGCATCAGGCACTCCTCTCCCTGCTGATATCCTCCACAGGCCACAGCTCCCCACATATCACCCGGAGTCCGCTCACCAGTGGAGCCTTCACAATGAAAGCCAAACAAAGGCATTGGTTTTTCCAAAATCCCCAAGCGTGCATCCAGGCACACAAATAGTGTCTTGCGCCTCTCCTTGGCCAGCTCCTTAGTAACTAACAACTGAGGAAGATGCAATGTGAAGCAATAGATTAAAATTTCATGTATTTTTTTCTTCAAAAACCTATAAAATCTAAGTTTCCTGGAAGAAAAAAGAAAACCCTTTCCTCCAAGCAACACGGAAAACAAGCCCTGGTCCAAGACTTCCTCCGGTTGGTATTGCGGTGTAAATCTTTAATTTCATTTACTGCCCTCGTCCTCTGACCCCAGCAGCATTCCATAAATTTTTACGCAGCCAACACCAGTCTTGTTTTCCACTTTGGAATGCTAATGATGGGGACGGGTGGGTGAGGAAACAGCCTCCAGTGGCTCTTGGCCAATCAGCAAAATACATCCTGCCAGCATTCTGGAGACCCAGGGAGCTGTGTGCTTCCTTAATGAGCTGAGATGTAGTTCACTAGAGGTGGAGGGATCTGCAGTGCTCTCTACCTGCAGGCACCTTGATGGAGGAAGCTAATTCAGTAGTGGTGGCGAAACCTCAAAGGGAGGGAAGCATGGTGGAGAAAATAGAATTCCGGACTTGGACATGCATGTCCCAAAGGCTCTCTGGGCCCCTGCTCCCATGTCCAGACTTTCAACAGCTCTCTACTTGGGCTCCGCCACATGTGCACACACAAGCCCTCCTCCCAAATCCAGGCCCTCCAGAAAGCCGAGTCCCAAATTCCCTGCTCTCTACCTAAAACCAAATGTAACTGCATGCTCCCCTGGGGCTCCCACCTTACATAGGACAGAGGTCTCTTAATTCCTGCCCAAGAAACACACAAGTGTTTCTACCTGTCCATGTGGACCAGGAGTCTGGGGCTCTCTCAAAAGCTCGCCTTGGTTTGAGTCCTGACATGGCCACTTACCGGTAATGGTCTTCAGCAAGGATTTTAAAAACAACTTTATTGAGGTATAAATTACATACTATGAAATTCGCCCATTTAACAAATTTATACATTTGTGCAACCATCACCACAATCCAGTTTTAGAACACTTTCATTTCCCCCAGAAAGTTCCCTCATGCCTATTTGCAGTCAATCCCAGCTTCTACCTCCACCTCCAGGCAACCACTAATCTGCTTTCTGTCTCTATGGTTTTGCCTTTTCTGGAAATTTTCACATAAATGGAATAATACAATATGTAGTCTTTTGTGTCTGGCTTCTTTCACTTAGAATAATGTTTTGAGGTTCACCCATGTTAAACATACATCAGGGTTTCGTTCCATTATATTTCTGAGTAGTAGTCCACTGGATACACCTAATTGTGTTTATCTATTCACCCCCTGGTGGACATTTGGATTGTAGCCAGTTTGGGGCTGTCATAGATAATGCTGTTGTGAACATTCATGTTCAAGCCTTTTTACAGGCATATGTTTCTACTTCTCCTGCATATATTCTTAGGAGTGGCATTGCTAAATAATATGGTGAAGTGTCTGTTTATCTTTTTTAAGAAACTATCACACTCTTTTCCAGAGCAGCTGCAGTATTTGCATTTATACTGACAGTGCATGAGGGTTCCAGTTGCTCTGCATGCTCCAACCCTTGTTACGGTCTTTTTTATTATGCCATACCAGTGGGTATACAGTGGTGTTTGATTATATTTTGATTTGCTTACCCTTAACGATTAACAATGTTGAGTATCTTTTCGTGTGTTTGTTGGCAATCTATTTGGGGAGGGGGTTGAAGTATCTATTCAAATCTTTTGCCCATTTTCTACTGGATAGTGTGCTTCATTATAAAGTTGTTAGATTCATTCACATGCTCTGGATACAAATCCATTATCAGATATGTGATTTGCAAATATTTTCTCTTAGACGGTATTTCAAGCTCTCAATTTCTTCACCTACAAATGGAGCTCATCAGCCTGGCATGATGGCACACTTTTGTAATCCCAGAGACTCCAAAGGCTGAGACAGGAGGATCACAAGTTCAGGGCCAGCCTCCCTCAGCTACTTAGCCAGACTCTAAGCAACTTAGTGAGGATTAAAACAAAATTCAAAATAAATAAACAAAATTCAAAAAAGGCTAGGGATGTGACTCAGTGGTAAAGCAGTCCTGGTTTAATCTCCAGTACGCCCCCCAAAATGGAGCTCATCATAACACCTTGCTATATTGTAATGAAGAGCAGAGATGATGACTATCAAGTGCACAGCATGAGACCTGGAATATAAACCTTCCACAAATATAGCCACCACCACCACCATCTCCATCTCCACCCCATTCCTGCCAGTCAGTCTGCATGTCATTTTGCCTTCAACTTGAAGCCCAGTGCAGGAACAGAAGGGGTCATACAACAAGCTTGGGCCCTTAGCCCTCCAGGCACCCCTGCATGTTCTTTCAGGGCTCCATCCACTGTCATTGCCACCAGACCAGGTCCTTACGCTGCAAAGTGCAAGGGCAGAGGGCAGGACCCATGGTGGAAACATCAAAAAAGGAACACAGTCTCAAAGATGACAAATATTAGCAGGAGGACAATAAGATGTCCTGGCTAAAGAAAGAGTAGGAGCAGAAGTAAAGAGAAGAACAAGGTTCAGGGCATATTCTGGGAGCCAAGGAAAGGGTTGCTTATTGGACCCAGGAAGTGGGGCCAGGCCCAGCTTTCAGAGTCATGGGCAAGTGTATAGGAGTGGCATTTTGGAGGCTGGGGCATGCCAGAGCCCCTGGGGCACTCTGACTGAGATAGTAATGTGAAAACATGCATTCATAACAAATTTTTTGTTCCACACACTGGCAGGAAAGCACTGTTCTTTGCTCCTGCTTCTATACTCTTTCCCTTAGAGCCCCTCAGCCTAGGAGAACTGGGGCGACCTCTGTGCCAGGGCCTATGTCATGGCCACTGTGCCATCCCCTCACTACAATCCTGGGAGAAGGTGATGCTACCCATGCCAAGGGCTGAACTGTGTCCCTCCAAAACATTCCTATCGGAGTCCTAACCCCCAGTACCTCAGAATGTGACTGCAGTTAAAGATAGCGCTTTTAATAGAGGTGATTAAGTTAAAGTGAGGTCACAAAGGTAGGTCATAATCCAAAATGACTGGTATTCTTACAAGAAGAGGAGATTAGAACCCAGACACCCAGTGGGAAGACCATGCAAGGAAGAGAGGAAACCATCTAGAACCCAGGAGAGCAGCCTCAGAAGAGCCAGCGCTGCCAATACCTTGATCTTGAACTTCAAGCCTCCAGGTCTGTGAGGAAATAAATGTCTATTTGTTAATGAGACATGAAATGTGGTACTTGGTTATGGCAGCCTAAGAAACAAATATATCCAACTTCCACTTAAGGAAACTGAGGTTAAGACGTGGGTACCAGGGGTCTGGGGTTGTAGCTCAGTCGATTGAGTGCTTGCCTTGCATGCACAAGGCCCTGGGCTCAATCCCCAGCACCACAAAAAAATAAAAATTAAGTGGGTACCATTGCTGAGGTCCAAAACTGGGGAGCAGCAGGCACAGTTTAGCTGGGTCTCAGGCCCTCTGTCTCCACCCTGTCCTCATCCCAGCATACTGCACCACTAGAACAGGGGCTTCCTGATAACTGGAACCTCTCTGAGCCTCTGTGTGCCCAGAGAAACCATCTGAGGAATCAGAGTGGAGTACCTGTACTTGGAGGAGCTTGGCACACTCGGGGAAGAGAAGAGAAGGTATCAGGTCAGTGAGCAAATAGAAAGCAGGTTCTGAGAAAGACCCTGCAACCTGGGTGTGTGAGAAAGGAAGATGGGCCACAAGGCCTGCCTCTTGGGGGTGAGGGAGGCAGCCCTATCATGGGTTCCAGGGGTAGAGCCAGGACCCATGAAAAGCAGCCTTTAGCTACTGTGCTGCCCAGGTGGAAAGTCCAACCAGCAACTGCAGTGTCTCCATACAGCGTGGAAGCTGGGAAGGTGCTCTCAAGGCCGTCTCCTGCAGGGTCCGGATTCTATGCCTGTCAGCACACCTGGAGCAGCCATGGACACACCAAGATGAAAATAGGAGATGCCCAAGGCAGCTGAAGCTACTACCAAGGCTGCTACCAAGGGGTGGCTCACCTGTGGCCTCCCCCACATCCCAATCTTTTGAATTAGGAACAGGACCCCCAAACCACCCTTGGGGAGCCTGAGCACAGAGCAGCAGGTGGGGCGGGTTCAGAGCTACACCCAGAAAGGCATGAACAGCCCTTCCTTCCATGAGTGCCTCCAAGCACGACTTACCAGGTCAATTGAAAGCCTCTGAGAAGGGTCTGCAGGATCCCTGAAAACCTGGAGCTAGAGTAGACACTGTCTCTTCACCCAGTCACACAAGGAGACACAAACTGGGATGAGCCCAGGCAACAAGGTCCTGGGAAAGCCCACATCCTGCTGAAGGAGATGGCTGTTGCCCATGCTCTCTGAGGGGTCCAAGGCTCAGTTGCTCACCAGACAAACCACTACCTACTCTTGCACCTTTCCCAGTCTTACCTCCAAACTCTTGCTATATCCTCTGACCTCTCAGTCCACCCTATCCTGGGCTCTCCCAGCATCTCTCCTTACCTAGCCCCAGGCTCTGTGTGACCTTCAGTAGCCTTGGATCCTCTTTTATCAACTCTGGCCTCCATCCCAGTCCTTCTGGGAAAAGGCTCTACCCTCTCACTGGCCCTAGCCATTGGAACCCCTCTGTCTTGGCATGTTATGAGTCAGAGGTCATTACATGGCCCCCATAGCCCGGACACAGACCCAACACAGTTCACCAACACCCCCGCCATATGGTGCCGCCCAGCAGTCCACACCACCTCCCCAGTGGATAGCCAGGATCTCCAGGCCTTGGCCAGGAGTACCCTCAAGCAGGACTCTTCCTCACCACTATCTGACCATCAAGGAGTTAACCTCACAGACTTAGTTCCAGTCAGTTTGCATAGTTATTTCTATGTATTTGTCCAATTAATTATTGCAATATCAATAGATCTTTAATTTTCTCATCAGTGAGTAATGGGAATGAGTCTCAATGCCACAATACAATTCATTAGTTATTAATGTTCAAGTGCAAGTTCCTATACAAAGTCCCACTGGGAGAAATTCCCGAACACTGCCTCTGGAGGTCTTTGCCAGCAAGAGCTTGAGAGCAGATGGCTGGCCTGCCCAAGGTGGGGCAGAGACACCCAACCTGACCCAGCCTGGTCAGAACCCTGGGTGTTTTCCTGGTGTTAAGCCGATATCCAGGAAGAACATCCTGGACCCAAGGATCTAGCGGCCACCACCCTCAGGAGGAGACATACACTTCCATTGAACATCTACTTTAATAGTACCATGCCCTGCAGTATATTCTGAGAGAAATAATGACCCTGCCTGGCCAGAGTTGGGCACTGCTCAATCATGAACTGAGCCTTTTGAAGGCCAAGTTCAGAATAGGGTCAGGTGTTTCAGGCAGAAGGAACAGCACATACAAAAATCAAGAGACAGGAAGATGATGACAGTCCAAGAGAACTGCAGTTCATCTTTAGATGGTGGAGTGTTTGGCACAAAAATCCCCATATGATACCTGGGTATTTTGATAACAATTAATTGAATATTTCAAAGTAGCTAGTAGAAAAGATTTTGAATGTTCCCAACACAAAGAAATGCGTCTGAGGTGACAGAGATACACTGATCTGATCATTATACATTGTGTACATATGTATTGAAATGTCACACAGTACCCCATAAATATGTCTAATTACTATGTGTCAATTAAAAATGAAAATAAATAAAATACCTTTCCGTCTACTTAATAAAAGGAGAGGCTTTACAAAACACCAAGAAGGGCATGCGGAAGCTGCCCCCCATACACACACAAGCCTGCCCACTGAGAGCCCTGGGGAGGCCTTAGGGGCTTCCACATTTCCACTGACAGGAGATCCAGGAGGGAACAGGGCCCTGTGGCAGCCTCCAGAGCTACTGCTGGTGGAAGGATGCCTGAGGAAAGCTTCACCCTGACAGGCCCCGCCTCAGCGCCTCTTGGAGAGCTTTTCTAGGTTGACACTGGTAACCAGCAGATAGAGTGCAAAGACATAAGCCAGGAGGGCACACAGCAACAGAGGTGGCCAAGCTGGAGCCTCCGCCCATGCTAGCCCCCAAGACCCTAGCACCAGCTCCAGGCCACCTCTTCCTGGTAATTAGAGACCTTCTATCTTCCTAGTAGAGTTCTCCCCTTGCTGAATACCAATCTGTGGGCTTCATACAGTGAGCTCCTTGCATCCTTTCTAAGCAATAGTGTCCCAGGCCCCAGGTGAGGAAACTCAGGCACAGAGGGGCAACATGCCTAGTCACCGTACTAAGTGGCAGGGCAGGAATCTGACAATGACCACTGGTGGACACCATTTCTCCATCAGCCCCTCCCCCAACCCCCTCCCACAGCCCTTCCAGTCCTGCCACAGTCCCCGCCCCCAGCAGGCATGGCCCAGCCAAGCTCCAAGTTCCTGTGCCTCAGCCCCCTCATCTGTAAGATGAGGGTCCTAATAGCACCTTCCAGAGTGGCCGTGCAGATGTAAGGTCCAGGAACAGTGCCCAGCACATAGTATAAGCACCATTCATATCAACTCTTGGTGTCGTTGCTGCTCCCACTATGGTAGTGGTGGTGGTGGGTTATATGAAGGAACCTGGCACAGGCACAATCAGGAATAGGCACCAACCCAAAAGAAGAGGGAGGGAGGACCTGCAGAGAGGCAGTGCCACCACAGTGCCCAAGGCCTGGCTTTACAGACAGATGACACAACAGGTCTCCATTGGAGGCGGTTGTGATAGGGGTCAGGAATCCTCAGATAAAGCTTTTGGGAGCTCAGCTATTTCTGAGGCCTGGGGAGCCCAATACTGCCAGGCTGTGCCCACCCTGCCCCATTCATCCACTCAGCTCAAAGCTGTGGCTCCTGTGCCCAATGCCAATGGGCACTCATCTCCTCACACCACCCTGTGGGCTAGGCAACGTGAACCCCAGGTAACAGATGGGGAAACTGAGCCTTGGAAGGCAAAGTAACAAAAAAGCAACAAGGAAAAGAGCTAACATCCAGCAAGTTGCTCGCTCTCAGGCCCTGGGGGATAGCAGTGAGCATGGATGGTTTTTTTCTCTGTTAATTTTCAAAATTAGCCACTGAGTTAGGGATTACTGCTGCCAGTTAGCATATGAGGAATCCAAGACTTAGAGATGAGTCACTTGCCCTAAGTGCCACAGCCACTTACAAGCAAATATGGGGTTCACACCTGCGAGTCTGGTTTTGGTCACTCTCAGTTCAAAGCAGCCCCTAGTACAACATGGACAGATGCCAGGACTGAGAAGGGGCCATGCTGACCCTTCAGGACATTTAATACAACCATCCCAGGGCTCACTGCTATCCCCCACATATATGTGCCCCCTACTCACAAGTGTATACACATGCACGCACAAACATGCACACGTGCACACCCCTACACATTCAAACATGTGCACATACGTGTGTGCATGCCTGCGTGGATACACATACAGGTGCACTCAAGCATACACACACATCTATCTCTCATCCTCAACCATGTGAAGGCTGGCGGTGGAACCTAGACAGGAAATTTATTTTAAACCAATCCCATTTCCCAGCAACATCCAACAAATAAGGAACAACAGTGTGGCAACCCTCAGCAATGTCAATAACCCCTCCCAGCCCCAAGTTGGTGAGAGAAGCAGGACCTTCAAAGGAGTAGAATTGGGAGACCCACCAGGGGCCCAAGGTAGGGTCAGGGTCTCTGCAGAGCCAAGGCCCTCCAGGCCCATCAGAGGCCCAGGCAGGAGCCAAAGCAGGAGGAGACACGTGGCTCTGATGCTCTAGTCCTGATTTCTCTGACTGCTACAGATTAAATCGGGGATAATGTCCCTGATCTAGGAACCAGATTCAATGCAGCTTAAAACCTGCTCAGACACCGTGCCATTATGCTAAGCAGAACGCCTGCCAGAGGACTGCCACCCTTAATCATCCCTGGCAGCAGGATGCTGGGCCACCACCAGACCCAGAGGGGAATTGGAGGGGTAGTGAGGCCCTACTTCCCTTTGCCCTCTCCAGGACAGACAGAGGGCAACAAGAGCCCCCTCCCAATCCCCAGGCTCAGACAAGCAGCCGTAGTAAGAGGCTGTTTCAAGACATCATTTCCGAGAGCCTGAGCTGAGCTAGTACTCAAATATCCTCCAAGATGTAAATTATGTGGGTTGAACTAATGAGCTATATATGTATCTTTCATCCCCTAATTAACTGTGGTTTAATGAATTTCTCAGCGCATTGCTGCCAGAATAGCCTTGCAGCCCAAAAGATTTTTTCCCCTCCATTGCAGGTAAATATTTAAAGACCCCAAATTAAAGGGAGCACCAAGGCCCAAAATTGGAGCCTTGATGCTACCCAGTGTAATTAGACCCCTGTCTCATTGATTCAGTGTTTTCATTTCTTCCTTTCTCTTCCTGAGGAGATGGCAGAGGACCTTAGGTAATAGGAACCTAGTCTGGCACAGAGCCTGGGGCTTGTTTGCAGACCGGTGGGCCTGTGTCCAGCTCCCACTACATGGAAGCTCCTCTCCTGGGCTCAATCTAGAGGGAGGAAACTGGAGACATTATCCACCTGTTGGCACAAAAAAAACCCTTCGGGCAGCAGGGCCCAAGACACAGTTTAGCCACCCAGGGCCCTGGGCAAGTCAGGGTACTCCCCTTGTAGGGGCTCATGTCCCAGCATCTGCCCCTCCCCAAGGAGGTGGGTGAGGGGCACCCCTCCCTCAGATGGCAAACTCCTCCCAAAACTGGTTATTACTATCACCACAACTACCACTACCTGTCACCCTTTACTCTGTCACTCCTGATAACAAGCATTCGATGCCTAAGGCACCCCCTTTTAGGTGGCCTCGGCAAATTAAAGAAGGCCTCAACCCAAAGGATCTGTGTCTGTTAGAGCTGTCCCACGTGGTGAGCAGCCTCTCGCCTGGTCCTTGAAGGCATGTGGGTGGACAGCCACCACCCACTTGTCTGAAAGTATTCCTTCTCCTTTCCCCATGAGAGGCTAGGAAAGGTCCCTGCCCCAAAAAAGCCACAGGTCAGAAGTCAGCAAAAGGAGAAGCCTGCCTGGAAAGGGCATCCAGGGAGGGAGGAGAAGGACAAATGGACAAATGGTCCCCACCCATAGTCACAGCCTCACTGAGGCAGGTGTTAGGTGCATCCAGGAATCCTCCTCCTGGACCCACCAAGGACTGGGATAGCAGAAGAGGAAAGGGATGGACCAGAAACCCAGGCTTGACAGGAGAGGTACCAATGTGCTAGGGGCCAAGGCAAGGGAGGATCATGGAGAAACAGAGGGATACTATGATCCTCCTCAGTGCCGCCCTTCCCAAGAGACCACAAAGCTGAAAGGATAGTGACTTCAGAACCTGGGGACCAGGACCCATGCCACCCCCAGGGCCTCGCTGGCCTGGGCTTAGGGTCAACCTCACCTGTCCTCAAGGCCCTGCTACTCCCCCACCACCTAAGAGTCCATGACTATCTGGGATTCCTGAGGCCTGGGTGGACACCTCCCTGTGCTCTCCCAAGGCCTTTCTCTAGTGATGGGGATGGTGTGTCTGGTGCCTGCCCAAGGTGGTTGACGGCCACACCAAGAAAACCAAGCAAGGGGAGCTCCTGGCAATGTTTCAAGCTGGTTCTTGGCCAATCACACCTGAGCCAGCTCAAATCGGGGACTTGTGACTCTGGGTGGGGCCTAAAGTACACTGTGAAAGGTCCAACTAGGGACCAATACCAGCCCTCCTCCCAGCCACATGGGGCCACCGAGCCATCTCCCTCCACCAGTATCCACCTCTGCTGTTTGGAACCTCCACAAATACCCCTCATAGCCCCTGCCTCCCTGGGATTCCTCCCCCAACTGCTGTACAGGACCCAGTCCCACTCCCATGCACCCCACACAAGAACACACCTTTGGCATCCTGACACCCTGCTAGTCACAGGGCATAACAGCCTGAATGTCCTCTCCAAGCCTGGTGTCTTCATTGTAATCACCTCTCCAAAGCCACACCCACATAGGCCTCCCCTAGTGCTGCCTCCTACCTGCCCTTCCATGTCCAGCTCACACCACCTTCAGTAACAATCACTGTGGAGAGTCCCCTGTTCAGGATCCATGGGAGGCTCACTGAGCTCGTGGCAATGGTGAATCATTAAATACAGCCTGATGATGGCCTTAGGAAAGTGACTAATGTCCCCTCTGCACAGTCACTTCTTCAACTAGAGATGGGGCCTCATCTCATCTGCGTTCATATGGTTCCTGGCAGTATGCCTAGAACACCATAGTTTTAATAAATATGTGTTGGCTGGATGACTGGATGGACTAATGATCAGATGGCTGGACAGATAGACAAGGGAGTGGTTGGTTGGTTGGTTGATTGTTGAATAGACAGATGAAAAAACTCTCAAACTAATCATCAAAGAGACCAAACCAGTCCCATTGTTTTAATCAGCTTTTTCACTGCTGTGACTAAAAGATCTGACAAGCACAATTGTAGAGAAGGAAAAGTTTATTTGAGAGCTCAGGATTTGAGAGGTCTTAGTCCATAGAAGGCCAGCTCCATTCCTCAGGGTTCAAGGTGAAGCAGAACATCATGGTGGAAGAGTGTGGAAGAGGGAAGCGGCTCACATAATGATCAGAAGCATCTCCACTTGCCAGATACAAATATATACCCCAAAGCCACATACCAATTCCCATCTCCTCCAGCCACACCCTACCACTTCAGTTACCACTCAGTCAATCCCTATCATGGTATTAATTCACTGAATGGGTTAAGGCTCTCACGACCCAATCATTTCTCCTCTGAATGCACAAGACGTTGCATTGTCTCACATGTGAGCTTTTGGCCAAACCACATTCAAACTATAATACCCATAAAATCAGAAGTTTGGCTATTCATTTTCTCCAAGGGCAGCA
Source organism: Marmota monax (assembly GCF_021218885.2). Classification (NCBI taxonomy): domain Eukaryota; kingdom Metazoa; phylum Chordata; class Mammalia; order Rodentia; family Sciuridae; genus Marmota; species Marmota monax. Next base: position 5,406,672 of record NW_026692881.1, read on the forward strand.
GGTCATGAAAAAAGCCTGGGGCTTTTATTTTTTATTCATTTTTTTAAAGAGAGAGAGAGAATTTTAATATTTATTTTTTAGTTTTCAGCAGACACAACATCTTTGTTTGTATGTGGTGCTAAGGATCGAACCCGGGCCACACGCATGCCAGGCAAGCGCGCTACCGCGTGAGCCACATCCCCAGCCCTAGCCTGGGGCTTTTAATAAGGAGTCTGTCCCTCAAGAGTCTCTGAGCAGTGGGGAAATCAAGTTGAGAGAGGCAAGAACTAGAGTCTAAGATTGAGAAGGGGAAGTAACAAGGAGATCAGGAACAAGTGGCGCCAGGCAAAGTAGAGACCAGCATGGCTGGGCCCCCAAAGGCCCCAGAGAACAATAAGCCATTATCTGGGGAGAGGAGATGGGCCAGAATTCCACCCTTTAAGGGACCTGACATAGCACATAAAGCCCAGGCAGAGTTTGAAAGAATCAACTTGGGTTCTGTGAACAAGGATGGTTTAGAATTAGTGTCCACCTGTCTCCAGGCCTTCGGGGCAGACCTAGAATGTGGTTTTGGCAACCAAATTCCATTATAACCTCCAGTGATGGGTAATCAACAAGGGCCACCCTAGAGTCCCTGCAGAGCTGGGCAATTGAGGGGCATTGTTGTCACAGGGAATAACAGCCTGAATGTTCAGCTCTTGCACAGGTCAGATCAGCACGAGCCTGACAGATGGAAGAGCAAAAGGGTAAGTCCTCTTGGATACAGCTGGAGCCCCTCCTTTAAGCCAAACAGGAAACCATCAGGCCCAAATATTTGGCTTCAATCTGGACCCTATTTCTGAAGCCCTAGAAATGAATCCATGAAGAAAGTCCATGGGGACTCAGTAGAGAGGGATGCCCACCCCAGAATGTATAAATTCCTGTCTTTGTTTATTAAATTCCTTCCTAATAGCCCACAAGCCCCTTCTGCAAAGCAGACAAACAATGCAGACAGAGTGGCTTCAGATGACAAAGGCACCATCTGATAAGGCAGCTCCTGCCAGCAACCAGTCACCTTCGCCCACCTTCACCCCTGCCCCATCCCTGCAGCAGTCTGGAGGCTGCCACAGCACAGAGACTGACCTACAAGATCACCCACCATCTTGCAGGGCTCCACCCCAGCAAATGGCCATATTCAGATTGATCTGCAGAACCAAATTGGAGGGGAAAGGTGGAGGATTGCAGCCTGGAGTGGTAAAAACAGCAACCGTATTAATATGACTCAACCAAAAATAACCCTGAGCTTCAGAATTAGCCGACTTGGAAGACCTCCACGCTGATCATATAACTGGATAAATCCTACTCTCTCTAGGCCTCTACTTCTGTCTATGAAATGGGTCTGACAATCTTTACCTCCCTACCAGCTGTTGTCAGGATCAAAGGAGGTAGAAATGAAAACCAGCTTACAGCACCTAGCCATCACAAGAACAAGGAAACCTGAGCCTCTATCACCTGCATTTTCCCAGAGAAAAGGGTTGGCTTCCCTGGGAGGTGCCCTTCTGTGCAGCAGGAGCCAAGACAACCAGGAGGCTGAATCCTACACTTTATCTTGGTGCTGGGCAGTCCAGAAGAGCTCCCAGAAAATCCTGCCCCCAAATACCTGTACTTCCTGTCAGCCATGATGTTTGGAAAGTCATGATCAGATGGAAAGAGGGAGCCATATCAAGCCCTCCCTACTCTTAGAAGGTACCCAGGGTGTCTCTTCCTTGGTGCAGGAACAGTGCCCTGGGATTAGAGCTGGGAGGCTAGAGAGGATCCAACATTTGGCCAACTATAGGCCAGCTGACCCCAAGGTCACCTTTGGTCCTACCTTCAAGAATCTCTCTAGAGATGAGTCAGAGCTCACCCTGAATCCACCCCGGGCCCTCAACCCTTTGCCTCATCATCTCTAGTCTCTGACATCAGATGAATCTCCTTGAACACAGAGACAAACAAACCAACAGCTGCTACCTCCTTGAGGCTCCCCTCCCACCACCCTCCACCTTCCTTGTCCACCACCAATCCCAACTCACCTCCCTTTCTCCCTTTTTACTTCCCCTGGAGAGTACAGAGCTCTTCTGGGCTTCCATTCTTTTCTCCAGGCTGTTCCCTCTACCTGGAACTCCTGTCACTCAACCACTGCTTTATAAGAAGATGCCTTCTTTATTCAGACTCAGCCCAGACAGGTCTCCTCGAGAAAGGCTCCAATCACCACCCCTTTTACTGGGCCTCCTGGTCCTCTCACACATATTGCTTGTGTGACTCTCTTACAACAATAGACTCTCTCCAATCCCTAATCACTAGTATAGGGGTCTGACTCAATGAAGAGCCTCATCAATGATGGAGAGATGGATGTATGGATAGATGGACAGATGAATGGACATATGGACAGACAGATGAATGAGTAAATTAATACATAAATGGACCAAACATAAATTCCACAAAAAGAAGATGCAAAGGTCATGTAGACATTGCCTCTGTTGGCAAGATTCTCTCTCTGCATGAGTCCTCCAGTCTGAACAAGGAAGATCTTCCACTATTTAGGGAATGTGGAGCATTCTTAAGCAGAAACAAAGGAATGACCATGGTGACTTCTCCATCATCCCCTCAATATTGAGCGTCCACCTCCTGCTGCCTCTGAGCAACCTCTCTGTTTCCATGGTTACCTTCCCAGGACATAGGCCTTCCTGGAAGAAGAGCAATCTAGGTAGGCTTAGCATAGCAATATATTAATTGGGCAAAAAGAAATGGTCAGAGACTTGGTATAAACGGGCTGTGTTTAAGTTTCCCAATAAGGACACTCGACAGGCTGGTCCAGGAAACAATGAAAACCTGCATGCATTTGCAATATGATAAAACTATATCCAGTTACCCACAGCTTTGGGGCTATGGCCAATCCCTGCAACCATGAGTCACAGACTCTCACCTCTGCCAGGAGCTGACCCCCCAAGCTTTACAAGGCTTTTTCCTGAAAAGCCTGAGTTAACACCTTCTTGCTGGACCCACCAGCATGTCAGGCCATAGCCCAGAGTGGTGCACAGATCTGGAATCAGGCTGGGCCCTACCAGTGAATCAACTGGATCCACTGCCAGGAAGAGAAGCACAGAAGCTCCTCCTCCAAAGTTCTTGCCCCAAGGTCTTTGTCCAGCAATTGCTGACAAGTGTCAGAGCCAGGACCAGACATCAACTGGAGAGAAACAAGCCCTCCATCATCTGGCTGCTTTTCTCATGGCTCAAGGGTATCACCAGGTGTCAGAGAACACAGGCACCTTCCACACGACTGTGCAGCAGAACATTGGCAACTAAAAACACTCCTGTAGGTCATCTGAACCTGCTGAGGCTCCTGCAGGTCCATCTGAGCCAAAAACTCTTAAGCACAAAGCTCTTTAGGAACATCCTGATGGGCACTCGCATGGTCCAACTGAAGTGCCTGAGCAACTCACTTGCAGCAGTTCCTGCATCTTAGGGTGTTAATTTGTGTCATCCTCACTACTACTTGGGGGGTTCAGAATGGCTGTCTCCATTTCATACACAAAGAAACTAAGGTTCTGACCTTGCCGAATTTACTAAGTAACAGAGTCAGGTCCAAAACCCAGGTCCAGCTAACTCCAGGGCCTTCTGGGAATATTCCTCCCACTCCACCCCAGGGACCTACCTCTGAAGCAGTGATGGGTTCCCAAGGAAGCAGGATGGTGCTCATCCCTTCTCCAACTAGAAACCTGGAATTGTCCCCAGAAAAGCTTCAATGCCCAGCCTAGAGGATCTTCCTTCAGTCCAAGGCTTCCCAGTGTGGTCACAGATCCTGGTCAAACCTCACCTTCCCCACAAACCTTCTGAGATTCCCTCAGGCAGTTCATGAGCCCTACCTCTATGCTTTCCCCACTCCAGCACACCTGGTACATCCCTCCATTAGTACACCTATCACGTTGCACTGTAATGATTATTTACGGGTCTGTGTGGATGGATCTGCAAGGTGCATGAATAAATGGATGATCGAATAATATGTGGTTTGACACCAACTCTACTTTGGTGTGCAAATTCCATACGTCTCTAGGAACAGAGAGGAAACGCATCTTCCCCCCTAACAAGCTGCAGTCAATGACTTCCATTTTTCTACACCAAAGACACTCAACATCCATCACCTCTGTCAGTAGCCAAATGACACTGCCTGGTGCCTACTGTGGTGGGGTGGTGGAAGGATGTATTTACATAGTTTGTTTTCCCGAGATAACATTACCATCTCCAGGGGCCCCTGATGGAGTGTGAGATATTGGTGTATGGTCTGAATTTCCTCCACAATGATTTCATGCTGAATTTGCTGAGTCTCCAAACAAAGTCACAAATGTAAAGAAGGAGTATTTCTTTGGGCCTTCACCACATCTTTCATCCAGAAAATAAGTGGTGATAATATTTGTAATATGTTTACTGACAGAACCAGGGGCTCTGGGCAGATAACTCTTTTATGACTTACAAAGTACTTAACTAAGATGGAAAATGGCATTACTCATGTTAAATTCAAAATGAGCATTTTGTCCCAGATTGCTAGAAACCCAGTAAATGTCATTAGCTATCTGAGGTTACAATGAAATCCGCAAAGGGTTACTCTTTGGTAATTACATTTACTGTAGCTATAGAAACAAGGGACATCAGACTCAGCCCAGCTGACAGCTCTGTCTTTTCCCCCAAGATCGGCTCATCTACATGTTGCTGTCTCCAAAGACAGGGCTCCAGATTGCTGCATCTGGGCATCAGCAACCTGCTCTTGGGAGAATTGTTTTCCCCACAGGCACCAGGCTGGAGCCCCAGGACATGGGCTGCCGTGATTCTTGATTGGAAACTGATGATAAAAGACAGAGACGAGACGCTCTTCCTGTGGCTTCTGCATTAAAATGTGCTCCTGAATGTGTGCCGGGAAGTTAGGCTTCCTGGGGCCATAGTTCTGTGGCAGATGCATTATTAATGGCCAGCCTGCTATTGTGCAAAGCACTTCCCCACCACAGAGCTCCACACCACCACTTCCCAGCACGTCCCTAACACTCCTCCCTCCCAGGCCAAGAAATATGCCCACCAGAACCAGGTCATGAAGCTCCATTAGCCCTCTTGGACCCTGTTCACACTGCATCATTGGTGGATAGTAGGCGTGACCCAGAGGCATCAGAAAAGAGGAACAGAGGGAGCAACAAGGGAACCTGGGAGCTGGAAGCAACTTCAGCATCAGAGGGAACTGGGGCTGACGGCCCTGTGAGCCAAGCTAGAGTGCCAGCCCCTTCTCTCTCCTCCTGTACCCACCACCATTTTCTTCACCATCTATGAGGGAGCCAGCACTTGCCCTTCCTGCAAGGGTTTCAAAGCAGGGCACCCATATCAATGGCAACAGCTCCTAGAAACTTGTTAGATTTCAATTACTTACAAATGTTTAGTTTCTACCCCAAACCCAAAGAAGTAGAAACTTCTGCAATGGGACCCTGTAATCTGTTTGCTGGCAAGAGTTCTGGGAGATTCTGAGGCACCTAAGTTTCAAGAACTACCAGGCTGCTCTTTAGATTCATAGGGGTAGCTTTCCAAATCCTGATTCTCAGTCACAGCCCTAGACTCTAGGGGCCTGGCATCAGTGTTTTCACAAACTTCTGGATCATTCTCATGTGCAGCAGGGCTGAGACACCCTGGCCCTGAATGCATCTCCATGATGCATATAGGGCCCAGCAAGCTCCCAGCAATGCTGCCTCAGAACCACCTAAAGCCTGAGGCTGGCCCTCCACTGGTTGATCCTCAGCAGCTCTCCACTGGACCACAGACATGCCCAGGGCACCAGGGCCCCTGGGAGCAGACCTGACCAGATCCTTGCTTATTGCACCGCTCCAGCCAGGGATCCCCAGCTGGCTGACCTTGCCAGGTACCTCTCTACTGAAAGGAGGCAAAGCATTAAGGAGGCTGGAAACCCAAACCATGACCAGCCCTGGGGCAGGCCACATGAGGGCGCCCACGGGGAACGACCTGTTGAGCCTGGCTCCCAAAGCCCCAAGGGCAGGCTCTTAATAGCCAGGTCCCCTCCCTAACACTCTCCCACCTTCCCTCCTGCCCTAGTGAATGTCGCCTACCTGAATGTCACCCTGCCAATCTTGACTCCATTCCTAGAATCACTACTGTTGCAGGCCTGCAAGGAAGCAAGGTGAAATTCATCTTTCTTCCCCCTGCCCCTTTTCTCTTTTCTGAAGAGTCTGTCATCCAATTACATTGCATTTACACTTTAAAATTAATAACTGAAACAAATTGTCTGGGGCCGGGGTTGTAGCTCAATGGTAGAGCGCTCGCCTCGCATGCATGAGGCACTGGGTTCGATCCTCAGCACCACATAAATGTAAAAAAATAAAAATATGTGTCCACCTAAAACTAAATATATATATATATATATATATATATATATATATATATATATTTTTTTTTTTTTTTTTTTAAAGAAACAAACTGTCCCCATACCTCAAGACCTAGGTCAACGTTCTACATACACACACACATAAGTGCCAACCCCGCAGGGATACCTTCCCTATGCTTTCTCCCTCTCTGCCCCAGGATAGGTTGGCTGAGATCCCCTAAAAATAACTGGCGAGGCCCTTAGCTCCTCCAGCTTGCCTCAGGACACCTTCCTTCTCCTGTCATTACAAGCTGTCTTTCCCAGGGCCCTGTCTTGGTCCTCCTCTGTCTGAGGATCCCCTTAGGATTCTGGCGTATTCCCAGCACTGTCCCTATAAGAATATAGTTTACTCTGTTGGATAGAAGTCCTGAATCTATAGGGACTGGCCATGTCCATTCACCTGTGCTGGGGTGGATCACAAGTGGACGAAAATTCAATCCAGATTCAGGAGGCCCCACCTGCACATACTCCATCTCACCTCTTTCTGTCCACACAGTCCACTCTGTCCTCTAAAATTACTGAATCCCCCATCAGACAGCCTCCCAGTGGTCACAGGACATCCTATAACCAGGGCTTCTAGAGAGGATGCCAGATTCATTTGGGTCACGGCTCCCTTCTTTCCTTCAAGTGCAGAAGAGAATCAGTCACCATCAGCTGTTCAGTAGTTGACACAGCCCTTTCTGGCCCCACAGCTGTACCCGTGTGAATTTTGTCTGTGTGTCTTGCTTAGGACTGCCCTGGGCAGAGAAGTGACCCCATGGAGCACCCACTCAACTGCTCTACTCCTGTGACTCTGCCTACTCTTCTTCCCCTTCTTGTCAGTCTGAGGCTGCATCTCAGGCCAGGGTAGGAGCTCTGCTCCCACCAGCAATGGCCTAGCTAGCTCCCATAGGCATTCAATTTGCAAAGATAATGTAAATGTCATCACATCCCCATGACTGCAATTAAACTCACCCCATTGGCAAAAGGATCCACAAGTGACAACAGAGAGAGAGAAGCCCTCTCTTCATCCTAGAAGATCATCACCCCAAACAAATATGTTATTTACAAGGCTGTCAGAACATTAATAAGTATCTGAGTATCACACAACATGGAGATTAGAGGGCATTTTTATAGACACACATGCAGTCACAGCCTGACCTAATGCGCCTATTGTACCTCCTGGTCCATCCTGCTGTCTGCTCGGCAAAGCTGGTGTTTAGGGACTTCTTTGCCCCAGCCTTCTACTGGAAGACATCAGGAGATCAGAAGGCTGAGCGCAGCCCAGTTTGATCATGGCTGTGTTCAACTATCTAAGGTCACAGCTTTCACTGGGCATCCCCTCTCTGCCTGCTTCATTCTCTTCTAGGATCCCCAGCAGTATTGCCCCAGCCCCTGCCCCTCAGGCCCAGGGATGGTACAGCCCTTGGCCACTGCTAGTCCCCAAGTGTTTCCCCATCCCTGGTTCATTCCTCTCCCTTAAATTGTGTTCAATGACCTTTAAAAGGGGTGATTTGGTTTTTTTTTTTTTTTTGCCAAACACTGATTAACTCACCTAGAGAGTCAGCACCTTTAATAGTTGCTGTAGTGTTGGATTTCATACAGGTATCCCCACAGTCCTGACTGAGGTGGGCTGGCTGCTAGTGTAATTAGGTGGATTCAGAGACTCTATTAACTAGATCCAAAGGAGGCTGGCTCCTAATAACTGGCAGAGTCTCTAGTGATATGCCTTGGGGCTCTATCCTCAGAACTGACTGTTCAACAGTTTTATGAATGACTTGGCAGAGGATATTGATTGCTACTGATCCCACTCCAGAGATAATTAATAAAGTATTGGGATCCAAGAAGATTTTGGTTATCTAGAGCAGCAATGAGCCATATTTAGCAAAACAGAGCTCAACAGAGATAGGTAGAAAGTCAAGACATAAGAACAGGTGGAGAAGACTCAAGGAGAAGCTGTGATAGACAGACTAGGGTTTAGTCACCTTTAAACTTACTATAAACTAACAGCCTGAGGTGGCCACCACTGGTAGGACACCAAGGATCAAGAGTAAGAGACCCCCTCTGAACAGGCCAGATGTCAACTGAGAGTTGAGTTACATTCTGAGCTCAATGTAGGAACAATGGTACTAGAGAGCAGAAATGGAAAGGGACAACCAACCAGGTGTACAGGACACAAAGTCACCACAGGACATGGCTGAAAGACCTAGAGAGAGCCAGGAAGCAAGCTGAGGTCAAGGTGAGATGAGAGCCAGTTCCAGACACCTAAAAGGATTATCTCAAGGAAGATAAAGAACAAGGGAGAAATGCCAAGGAGTCGCTTCCTCTAATCCAATTAAAACATTCTTCAACCCACTGAAACAAACAGCACCCTCGACAGCACCCTCGCCACGTCAGTGAGGCAAAACCATGTCCCATCTCCACCACAGGCTCCTGCCACCAGCCGGGATCTTGGTGGGTGTCCTCCCCCATGCCCTGCAACTTGGCTTTCCACCCCAATTAAGCTACTAACCTCCCCTCCCAGAAAAACAGAAAGGAGTAACAGGGAAAACTCAAAAATGAGTAAATAGAAGAAATTTAAAAATCCTACAGTCCAATTAAAAAAAAAAGAAAGAAAGTAGTATAATTTCAGAGGAATAACCAACCCTAAAATAGATCACAAGAAGATTTAGGGGGAAATGCTACCAGTTATCTTTAAGGAGAAAAATAATACATCGATTGAATAACAGGATTCAAAACAAATTAATATCTGTAGGACCCTAATCGAACCACTGTTGTAGTACACAAAAAATAAAATTGGGCTAGCACAGTGGGGCACACCTGTAATCTCAGCATCTCAGGAGACTGAGGCAAGAGGATCCCAAGTTCTAGACCAGCCTCAGAAATTTAGTGAAACCCTGTCTCAAAATAAAACATAAAAAGAGCTGGGGATGAAGCTCCGTGGTAAAGTACCCCTGGGTTCAATTGCCAATAACAAAAAAAAAAAAAAAAAGCAAAACAAAAAGCAGACTTTGTCTTGCCAAAAACTTGCACCAATAAAACAAACAAACAAAAAAATACACTGAGAAATGTATTGAGTTAGTTTAAGCTAAAATATACTGAAGTAAAAAGAAACCCCCCAAATTTCCATCACTTAAATCAGCACTTCACATATTTATTGCAGGTTAACCACAGCATCTTTATTCAGGCCACAGGCCAAGGAATAAACTTTGGCTATCTGATAGCGGAGGGAAAAACAAATATGGCAGAACCACATCCAGGCTCCTAAAGCTTCAGTTCAGAAAAGGAATCTGTCAATTTCACTCCTATTTCGTTGTCCTTGGCAAGTCAATGGCCACAAATGACATCATCAAGGAAGCCTGTAAATTCTCCCACAGAGAGAAGCAGTAGAACAATAAGGCAATCTACTACCCATATCCAGACCATGGAACAAAGGAGGGGAGGGTTTTGTGTTTGGTTGTGTGTTTGTTTGTTTGTGTGTTTGTTTGTTTGTAATGAGAAAGATGATCCAAGAAAGGAAAAATGCAAGAAGAACCCAACAGCAGGGGCTGATCCCAAGGAAGACTTAAGAACCAGATTACAGCTGATCATCATAAACTCAGCAGAAAAGATGCCATAACTGCAGGAGATTAGACATCAAAGCACACAGTCTAAGGAAAAGTTTATGCCCAGAAATTAATGCTTACCTGAGGAATGCTTACCTTTCAAAGTAAAAGTGAGAAAGATATTCTGAGGAGGAAAAAGAGGAGCTATGGCCTCACACAGGTGGGAGCTGAAGGCAGGGCAAGGCTGTCAAAGCTACAGAGAATCTGCCAGAACATGAATTTGTCCCTTTCGATGACCCCGACATGGTGCCCTAGGGCAAATGGCCAGACAGGACCTCTTTGCAAGTTGTCAGTTCTAATAATTTAACCAAAAAGGGTAAAGACCAAGACTGTATCTCTAGACCTCTACTGTCTTTTTCTCTTCTCTCTTTTCCGTCTCTCTCTAATAATTCTGCATCTTCCCTCCTTCACTCACAAGTCTGATGACCATATATGAACTATTTCTGTGCAGAAAACTAAATGTCTCTGAGTTATTAGAGAATTTTACTAAGCAAATATATAATTATATATTAAATTATATAAATTAAAATATAAATTATCAAGGAATAACAGGGAAACATTGGGGGAGGGGAATCTGTAAGTTTCAAGTCAGAAATAAGTTAATTACTTCGAATTCAATCCAATGTGGAGTTCAGTCTCTGGTTGCACCCCTAATACCACATGTCGGAGGAGGGGGGCAGGCACAAACAGCAGACAGGGCTGGGGTGGAGGTGCACAGAGGAGAGAAGGAAGCAAAGGTGTAGGGAGGAGAAGAATAGAAAGAGTGCAGTAAGGAAAGTCAGGCAAGTAGAGGGAGCGGGTTAGAGGCTCGGACCTCCTCCTTTCATAGTAGGCCCCAAATGGTGATCAGACACAACAAGGGTGAATAGACACAACACAGGACAGATGCATGGATGTATCATACAGAATCCAATTAATCTGTACAACTAATATGTGTCAATATAATTATGACTTTTTTTAAAAAGACACACCTAGGAGGCTCCCTCAACAGGACTCTCTTTCTAATGGAGACAAATGTAGGTAACACCTACTCATCTGGCTCATTGGGAGTTCTCATTGGGGGAACACATGAGGACCCAGACAGTGGTTTCTCCCTGTGAATTAAGAAGCATGTATTCAACCAAAAAGCAGCCTTTTGTGAGCTTGGTAAATGTGAGTCAGTCCCTACCATGAGTATTGGTCCACCTGCTGACCCATGGAGTCCTCCCCATCCTATGGGACACCCACGCAGAGTGATCAGGGCAACCACCCTTCCTATCCCACACCTTGTTATATGTTCTGCCTTCAACAGAGAATCTCTGGCAGTGCCCATATGACTTCTTACCACTTTTGAGCCAAGCTTGATGCCAAGCCAGACCCTAATTTACACACTGAATATTACTGATGATAATGTATATCCCATCCTTACAAACAGCAGGTACCAAACCATCCTCATCTAAGAAATGTAGAAAACCAGACTCAGAACTTTCTCATGGTCACACAGAAAGTGACAGAGCTAGATTTAGAAGCCAGGTCCACCTCTAAGACCTGCTTTCTTGGTTGAGTTTCTATAGTGGTCCATGGAATCTTCAGGAGCTCTTGGTCTCAGGGCGGGACACAGATGTAAACACTGGAATAAACAGATGTTTATACTACATATCACAGAAGGGTTAAGACTACAAAGGGTTGTTAGGAGCATGGCCAATGGAATAAGTGAATAGGTAGGAACTGAGCCTCCTCTGAAAATGGGGAAAACCCCCGGCAGCCTCACTTCCCCAGCATATGGCTGGAAATGTGATAACCATAGAACAGACATGGACAGTGATAGAAAGCACTCCCCAGGGGGTCCCCACAGCCAGATTCCACAATTATTTGCTGAATCTCTCCCAAGGTGACAAGACAGATAGTTCTTGCACTTGCAGTGGAGGAAATGCTTTGTGTTTTCTGCTTCAGCTTTAATTTGAAGCTAAACAAAGACCTGGCTACTGGGAGATGGAGTGCTACCTTGAGAGACTGCTCCATGCCTCCCAAACATATGTTCCCCAAACTAGAGGAATGGCCAAAGTAGGGGCCGCAAAGAGCCGGGAGGCTTCCAAGCTCATTCCACGGAGAACCCAAACACCCCCACAACATTCCAGGCTCTGTACTTGGTGGCCTCCTCCCCATGACCTGAGCAGGTAGTACAACTCTCATCCCAATTTTGTGGATGGGAAAACTGAGGCTCAAATCCATCCCGTCTGAACCCACAACTCAGGTATCCTGGTGAGTCTTGCAGGGTCCCTGGCAGAGAAACAGGGCACACAGAACCTCCAGCATGGGAAGTGGGTGGGGTTCAAAGCTGGCCACAGACTGTCCATTTCCTTGTGAGGATTAGATGTGAAGAGCACATAGCACCATGCCTGGTACTGGGCAAGTGCTCAGGAATTGTCATTCCCATTCCCCAGAGGACTGCAAGCTCCGTGGCAATATGTATTCATCTATTCTGCTCACTTGGGACTCCAGAGTCCAAGTACCTGATACATAAGATATGAGATGCTCCATCAGCAACTTGGGGTCTATACCCCTTATTCCTGCTCCAAGCTTCATCTGACCAAGCCCACATCCAAGGCATTTCCTAAACTTTTCTTTTCCAATCTCTGCACTAGATCAGCAAAAAAACTTCAATGGGGAAGGTGGGAAAAGTGGGAAAAGATAGAAGGAAGAAGAAAAGACAGGGTAAGATAGAGGCAGCCCACAATCCCAAAGCCAAATCTTGCCAAATATAGAGACTCCAGGTCACCCACCCCAATCGTGGGCAGTTGCATCCAGGCAGACACTGCACACAGGTCTGTTCTGTTCCCCAGTCCAAGCCCTAAATATCACACATGACCGGCTTGTTCACCATTGTGTCTCTCCTTAAACATTTGTTACAGAATAGTACTGCCCAAGAAGCCAGGCACAGTCCAGGAGATTCACTTTTCATAACCAGTCTGGAAAACTGGAAGTGTTGTTCCAGCATCTGCAGATGGCAAAAGTGAGGGTCAGAAAAGTAAAGCAATTTTCCCAGAGTAACACAGCTAGGAGGCAACAGGGGCCAGTCCTCCCCAAAGTCTGTACTCTTTCCACTGCTTATAGCCTCCAAGGAGGAAGAAGGAGGGGTGAAAGGGAGGGAGGGGCAGAAAGAATTTCCTCTGCCCTGGTGCTGTCTTTCTGAGTCCTGCTCCTATCCAGCCCAAATCCCCCAAAGCCACAGCTGAGGGAGGCAATCACTGTCTAACTTTGTCTCAGGCAAAGCCAAACTCCCCTGGGATTATGATTCCACCCAGCCAGGGGCTGACTGGGCACTCTGGCCAGACCCTAGGAACCCAGGACGGGGAACTTTGTTGTCTCCAGTCACCTTGGTCCTTCAGCCCAGGCCCCTGGTCCATGCCACTGGGTCAAACAAAGTCTAGCAACACAGCAGCTTCCAGGGGTCTCCACCCCCAAAGTCAGCCAGGGGAGGGATAGGCGCAGCCACGCCCACGGTTCCGCCCCAAAGGTTGGCCCCTGGCGCTGAGTTCAGTCATCCATCGGCTGCTTTATCTCATTACTGCACACCACAGCCCCACTTCGCTGTTAATAAACTGAGCTCAGAGAGGTAAAATAACTTGCCTGAAGATCGCACAGCTGGGAAGCGATGTGTACACCCAGGGACGTTAAATGCGAAGTGCTAACCACCACGCTACATTGCCTCCCTAATTCCAAGTCCAGTTCCTCCAGAAACTCCCACATTGTCCACACAACTGCAGCTGTACCCATTTACCCCAGAGCCACAGAGGCCTGGCGACAGAGAGCCCAGGAGCCAGGAGTCCCTGAAGCCAGAGCCCCGCGCCCGCCCGGGCAGGCAGGAAGCACGGGGCGGCGGCGTTCCCAGGCCCGCACCACCGCCCTCCCCCAGCGAGCCGAGCGCGAGCATAGGCTGCGTTTGTGGGAAACCGGGGCTCAGCTCGCTGAGAGGGAGTCAATTTATTCTGGAGAAAACATCTTTGTTCTGCGAGTGAAGGGGAGCCATTTCCAACAATTTAATGCTCTGTTCACGGGCCCGGGTGCTGGGGTTGCAGCGCGAGGCTTGTTCTTCGAGGCAGAGCGGCACATAATGAGGCTTCTCACTGCTGCTCTCCGCCATCGTGCCAAAAACCAGAACGGTTATTTATCCATTAATCTGACATTACACCCCCTGCATTTTATCTGCTTAAATAAATTTGGTGGTTAGAGTGTGTGCCTGGCGGAGAAACTCCCGCATTCAATTTCCTGCGCGCCAACCCTTGCAAGGGGGCCATTATAAACTCGCTTTTGACATCCGAGGGCCTCGGTGGTCCCAGCTGGGAAACCCAGAGAGCAGCCCAGAGGACTGCGTCTCCCAGCGTGTCCAGATCCAGGCTCCACCGGACAGTTCTGTAGAGACTGACTGTCTGGGGGCCCAGCATGCAGCAACAGTGTCTGAGTCACAGCACCCTTTCTCTCCGCAGAACAAGTCCCTTCCTTCTGCCATTGCCTACAGGCAGCGCCCAACAATGAGCAAAGCCAGTGCTAGACCCCCAGTGCCTGGGTTGGAATCCTGATTGTGCCACTTGCTAGCTGTGTGACTTGGAGATATCATCTCACCTCCTTGTGCCTCAGTTTCCCCACCTCCCTCCTAGGGTTGTTGTGAGCATTAAATGAGTCAGTATGTGTAAAGTGCTTAGAACAGTGCCTGGCAAGCTTAAGCGCTCAATTACAGTTGATTTTGAATATTAACTTCTAAAATCTAGGACAAGTATTTGTAAGCAGGCTTTAGAGGTGGACTAGACCACTGGGTCTCCCTCGCCCCATCCCACCCCCATTGCAATCAGTGAAGAAAGGTGGGCATCATGGGATATTTCATTTAAGTAAAGTGTCCCATTAAAAAATGCTTGGCTCTCATGTTATAGAGGAGTAAATTGAAAGCCAGAGAGGGCAAGGAACTTATCCAGGATTCCAGGAAGTTCAGCCCAGAGCTAGGAGCAGAACCCTGGCCTCTTCTCTGCAGGGTCAGGTTTTTGGTCTTGTTTTTATCATGACTTTCAGGTGCTTCGTTTTCAGTGAGGTTCTTACTAAACTCTGAACTTAATGGCAGCTCAGGCTGACCTATGGAAAACACCAGCTGGCCACCCTCCTCTCCCATCCCAGCAGCTGCAGCAATACCCTACCCTGGAGCACAGGTCCACCAGCAGGTAAAAACCCCAACCTTCCGACTTCCACACCCACCACTCCTGGGTCTAACAATCCTTTCCTCTTCTGTCTTTGACTTACCATTTCCTTTAATCCTCTGTTTCTCTACAATATCCCCTTGACCTGGAAACTTGGTGGAACTTCCTACCTGTAACCCTATATCTTTTGTGCCCTTGGCATCCTGTCCCCCTGTCCCCAAGGCTGATGTCTTCGCCCTGCCCACCACTGGGAGACACCCAATCTTGCTGCCATGCCACCATGCAGCCCTGGATGGAGGTCCTCTCTTGGAAGCATCTTTGTCTCTCTTGGAGCTGGCCTAAGTTCACCACAGCTCTCCAGGGACTGTCCCCAACCATGCTCCTTCCTTCAAAACCTCCTGGAGGCTGGTTGCTCCACCTGGAGAACGAGACTTCCATAATCTTCTCTCAACTCAGAAGAGCTTGGCCGGATGCCCCACGCTGACTGAGAAGGTGAGTTGGGAGCGAAGCGGTGAGTCTGTAACCAGAGAGAAGAGCCATGTCCCACGCAGGAGCCGCTCTGCCCAGGCAGCTGCAGGCCCAGCCCCTGCCTCCTTCAGAGCAACAGAGAGGCAGGCATGCGGGCAGACAGACGCCCAACACAGAGACCTCCCAATGCTCGGCGGCATCACCACTGCCCCTTCCTCCTTGGCCCCACAGATGAGGAAGCCCCTCCAACCTGCAGCCAACTGCACTCTTTGCTGACCAGAGGCTCCCAGAGAAGAAGGGCTGCTTCCTGGCCTCCCAGGAAATCCCATAAACAAAGCCATCTGTCACTAAAGTCCAGGACCAGCCAGGTAGGACCTGCACTTCCCCAGCCCCTTTCTTCCTAGACACCTACTATGGACAGGAAGATGTTGTCTTGGCCACAAACCAGGGGCAGACGTGCGCTGCTCATTGCACCTAAGCAGTCAACCTGGTCTACTCTCCAGGAGTGAGTTCCTGACACCCCAGACTTGGGCACAGCCCCATCTTTAAAAAAAAATTATTTCCACTCATCTCCCCCTCCACTTCCCTAACTTTTGACTGTTGTTCTGCTCTCAATCGGACCCTCACCCCTGATCGATGCTGATATAGAGAAAGTGACTTGAGTTCTGGATCACATCAACTTCTGATCATGCCAGCTGCTCCCAGCCCTGATAACCTGTGCCAGGCACTGTGCCAAGTGTTTTAAATTTTAAGACTGAGTCAGGGACAGCCCTCTCATTTTACAGATGAGGACACTGAGGTTTTCCCATAGGCACAAAGCTTCCAAGTGGCCCAGCTTGGATTTGAACCCAGATGTATCTGAATACAGAGCCCTGAATCTTACCACCAGCCCTGCCATGTGGCTGGCACGCCCATGAGTCTGTCTTGGTTTTTGTTTTTTGGACTGCTTTTTTGTTTGTTTGTTTGTTTGGTGTTTTTCCCCCCATGTATGAATCCAGACACTAAGTGTGGATTCACACCGTATGGGGTGGATAAAGGTCCTCCTGCATTCCCACTCTGAGAGCCATGGAGGAAGAAGGAAGAGAGCTGGGCCCTGCTGCTGAGGTTTTCTATGGGTTCTGATGGGGCTTTGTCTTCCTTCAGTGCCACTAAGTCTCACCTGTCTTTGGCAACGAGAGGAAATCAACATCTTACAGCAATAAAAGGCTGCTCTTGGTTAGACATCAAATGAATCAATCTTCTCTGACAGTTAATTTCATTTTGCTACTTTCCCCAGTGACGACTGCAAGTAATGACCCTAAGGATCTGCAAAGTCGCTGCTCAGCAACCCAGTCTCCCACGCCCCAGCCTCCTGTACTGCCATGGCTCAACCCCTTGCCTCCCCATGCCCCCAGACCCAGCCCTCAGAGACTCCTCTCTGCCAAGGACTTCCTCAAAAAGGTTCAGGCCCAGGCTGCCCCCTGAGACACTAAGAAAACAAAAATAGACACACCAGAACTCAGGCCTGAAGGCACCCTATTGGAATCATCACTGATGACCAATCCTATCTTTGAGGGTCTCATCTTTCCCCTCATCAATGATCCTCGCCAAATATCCCACCATCACTAACTCCCAAACACACATGTGACTCCAGCTATGATCCCAGGACCTGCCATACACCCCTAATGCATAGCATCAATGACCCCATCAAAAAGCTTCCCAAGAACAGCCTCTGCCTCCCCCAAACTCCCACATGGAATATTCCCACACGGCATCCCTAACCACCCCAAACACTGTCAACAACCCCAAACCACCCTATCTGACCTCCAAATACATTTCACCAATTCCTAGAACTTCTGCACAGCTGAGGAGCCCCAGGGATCTACCTGTCCCAAGCCCCACCCAGATCTGACCCACAGCTTTCCCATTCATGTGGGAAGAAAGGGCAGGCAGCATTCACACCATATGGGGTGGATAAAGGTCCTCCTGCATTCCCAATCCCTGGGCTGTGATGGGGTACCAATCCAGCTCAGGAGCTCTGCCCACTTGTTTTTTTTGAACTGTGGTTTCATGGTGAGCCCAAAGCCAACTGCTGCAGGTTTGCTGGCTTAGGAAAACTTTTTGTCACTCCTGTGCCTTGAGACTCACAGCCAGGAAACAGCTTAAATCCACAGGATCATCCCATGAAGCCCACCTCCTTCCAGCAGGGTGGGAGACTGGGAGTAGGACCCACACACACACATTCCTCTCCACACTCCCCTACATTCCAGAAATGTTCAACACCTGGGTGGGGAGCCTCTTCCCTAGTCCCAGCAGAGCGCCTCTCTTCAAGAACAGTAATGCCATTTAGTGAGTCTCTGTGTGTGTCAGCCAGGCCTGCACTCTGCACAGGACTACATCCACATCAGGTTCACATCAGGGCATGGATTCCCACCCCCAGTCAGTGCTCAGCACCCAGCAGCAAGCCTCAAATATGTACTGAATAAATGAATGGATGGAGAATTTCCACCTATTACTTCATAAAATAGCTCTGCCCTTGCAAGCTAGGTATCATTATCCTAACTTCAATTTGAAGAAAGAGACTCCAAGAGGGCAGATCAGGGACTTGAAGTCACAAGGCCATCAACTGGCACAGCCATAGTCAAACCAAGTCTGCCCAAACCTGTAGCCTCTGCTGCCTCTGATCCACACAGAGACGGGATCAACAAGGATTCATTACATCGATAATGGTAGCTCAGCCCAGGCCTGCCCTCCTCAGGCCAGGACTCCATGGCAGCTCCCAGCTGCTAAATGCCCATCTCTTCCTGACACCGAACTGCAGCTCCAGGAAGTACAGGCAGCAGCCTCTGCATCTCCCTGGCAACCCAGGAGCTTTTGTTCACAGAGAATGGATCTGATTCATCCCCCCAGGGTGAACAGCAGGGACTGCCAGTGGGGGAGCAGAATCTAGACAGTGCCTGCCACTTGGACAACCCAAGCTGGGCTGACACATACAGAGATGAGGATCTTTGCTAGACAGGTACCCACCACACCCACTATCCAGAATTCCACTGCCATGGCTCAGCTAAAGGACAGCTCAAGGGACATGACATCCTGCCCATGATGAAGGAAGTCTTAACCCCTGGTCCTACCATTTCCCAACTTCTTCCCTTCCATGCACACTCTCATAGGTCCCCAGGATTCCAGACACACAGGCCACTGGTACCTGCTCTGGTTCTCTGTGCCTTAGTACATCAGTCTCTCAGACAGCAGAGACCCTTCCTGTCTTGTTCTTCACTGGGGATTTCTTATCTTTGAACTAGGGCCGTAGACAACTTTCCCTGAGCAAAATGAGTCACTACTCCTATGCAACCCATAGCCCTGTGTTTGCTGTGTCATGCACAGTGCTCTCACCCGGAGGTGTCCCTTTCTGAAATGAAGGCAGTCCCTCTTCTAGACAGGAGGAGAAGGAGGCAGGGTTCCTCTCCACTGAGCAGCCCCAGCTCCTGCACAGAGGGGTACACGGGAGCCTAGAAAGTCATTACTGATGGGAGAGTGAAGAATGTTTGCTATCAACTACTACAGGCACCAAAGCCCCATAGCTCCCCAATACCACTGAGTCATATTTGGTGAGTGGCCTGCTCTGGCCAATGAGAAGCAATTGGTTCCAAGCAGGAGTCTCAGAGCTGGTTCTTGTTTCCCAGCTCTCATCCCTTCAACCAGTATCACCAGTAGAGTTTAGATAGTAGCTGCTTGTCAGTCTGGTTCCTGGAGTGAAAAAAAAAATGATCACAAGAGAGCAGAGCCTCAGAACAGCCCATGATGGGCATCCAGCCTGAGCAAGAAACCAGTCACTGAGATTTGGAGATCGTTTGCTTCTGCCACATAGGTTGGCCAATCCTGACCCTAGCAAGGACTAGGAGAGCAATGCTTTCTGCAGCTTCCAGGTTAGCACAGAGGCTAGGGACTCTAATAGGAGGCCACCAATAGCCCAGCTGACTCTCTACATAGACCTAGAGCAGACCTGTGATAATCACATGATAAAATGTGAGAAGTAGAAAAAGAAGGAAAGGAAGGGGAAGGAGAGAGGATGAGAGGAGGAAGAGGAGGAGGAGGAGAATGGAGTATGTTGGAAAGATTTGGGTTTTCAAGACAGAGGGATTCAAATCCAAGCTAAGTCATATCCATGACCTTGAACAAGTCCCTTCACCTCTGCAAATCTCAGTTTCTTTATCCTAAAACAGGTCCCACCCAGGGTGTGCATAAAATAACAGGAGCACAAACACCTCATATAAAATGTCTAGGACATTAGTAATCCTCTGTTGCCCAGGGTTGCTAGGACCTTTGATTTTCTCCAAGATCCCTGGAAGGAAATGGGCAGAGGGAGCCAGACTGAACTCTAGCTCTGGCATAAGCAGACTCAAGCTCCATCCAACAGATTGTATCTGAGAGGACACCACCCCTCACCCACACAGGAGATGCTCTAGGCTCCTGATGTGCTGGGCTCACTGGGTATTCAAGCCAATGCTCCAGGTTATCCCCATACACACACACATACACACACTCACACACACACACACACACAAACACACACTTAACCTCCTCACATGCACACATTCTGAGATGCCGTTTCTGGCTCCTCTGGGTTACCTGCACCCTGGTCTGCTTTGACCCCTGGATCATTAGGAATCCTCTTATCCGCATGCGTCTTGTGGTCCTCAGTCTTCCTCTCTTTCTTCCTGGTCACAACTAACCACTCCCTCAGGCCCCATCTATGGTTGTATTCACTGCCTTTAGTCTCAATCACAGGCAGGAGAGACTTTTGAGGCAGGATGGAGACCACTTCTTAGAAGTAGGGGCACGTGCTACTTGCTTCTTGCTGTCCCTCAATGAGACTTTTAGAATTCAGTGTATACACCAAAGCCCTCGTTATTCCTGCCTGGAGAGGTTCTGACTCTCACAAGGGTGAGGATTCGGTACCCATGTGGAAATGCCCATCAGAGAATCCTACTGTGCAAAGACAATCCAAGAAATCATTCTGTTCAAAGACACGGAAATCAACTTCCTAAGTACCAGGTATCCTACTGGGTGATTTACATGTGTTCCCTGTGAAAGCCCTACAAAATGCCTCCTATGATCCCATTTTACTGTATATGTGGGCACACAGGCTCCCTGTAGGCCAGGGGCCAACAGAGTTTACATGTGGGTTTACTAACTCTGTATTTCAAGCTCCTTCCTATAACCTCCACACAAAATTAACCATCCTCTTCCCTTAATGGATGAACAAATCTATCCTGCTCTGGACAGCTTCCTGGAACAGCATTTATAATCACATTCGATGAAAAATGTTTTAAATGAACCTAATTCTTCATAGTTTGGAAACATGAAACATCTGTTTTATCTGAGCAGCCTTATTCCTGATTAAAACAACTATGAACCATTTCCTTCACCCCTTCAGACTGTGGGCTCCTTGAGGGCAGGGGATATGAATTGTTCCTCAACATCCACTGAAGCCTGGCACAGAATACTGACCAATACCAATTAAATAATTAAATTGTTCCTACCCACCTCATGCCACCAACTGCCTTCTCATCACCTACATTTTCATTCTCTACATTTTCATTCTCCCCAGTTCTTACATCATTAGTTGAATTCAAATTACCGATGTCAACAATAATAATAATTTGTACTTCTGCTCCTGACCGAGATGAAGTAACAGGGACCAGATTTTACCCTCACTCCTGAAAGAACTAAAAAAAAAAAAGTTATGGGAAAAACTATATGAAAAAGTCTTCAAGACATTGGATCTGAGGCAATGAAGAACAGTGACTCCTGGGAGACTGAAATCAAACAACGTGAATCCTACAATTGCCTCAGCTTACTGTCCCAAGAGAGTTTCCAGGGTGACACTGAGAGAGGGGAAGCAGTGAGAATTCAGCAGATGCCTTGAGTTGATGACTTAAAAATGAGAGCTTAAAGACACCAAGGCAGACAGAGTTCACAGAACAGAGAACCAGGAAGGAAAGCAGTGTACCCAGAGAGAGAAACTGCATGCTTCTTAGAAGATCCCACTCAAGTATTCAGCAGTTTAAGGAAACTACCCAAAGCCAAGAAAGAATCACCTCAAAGATTTGAGGGAATAGTGCCTGGCACTCCAGCAGGACCCAGAACTGTGCTTATTTCCAGCCATACTATAAAACCGTATGGTCCACAGGGCATTGGATAGAATGCATAGAAAATTTCCACCACTGCAGTTGTAGCTCCGTCCTACCTAACAAATAGTAAAAGCAAGACCCACAGGATGGAACTATTTCCACATAACTGCATCCTAGAATAAAACTCAAGAATACTTATAAGAATGCAAAAGTATCTATCACTATGTCCAGAATCCAACCAAATCCCACAGGGTATTTGTAAAGAGCAGGGGAAATGCTACCCATATGAAGAAAACAAATCAATTAATGAAAATTGAGCCAGAACCAATGCAGATTGTCAGAGTTAGCCAGGAGGATATTAAAAGTCATATTATGCTCTAGGTTCAAAAATTAAGTGGCAACTTGAAGTTTTAAAAGAAGACACAAGTCAAACTTCTGAAGATGAAAACTACAATGTGTAAGGTTAAAAAAAATAGTGAACTGGACTAATGTCTGATTAGATAAAGCAGAGAAGAAGATTACCAAACTTGAAGACATGAGACACAGAAAAAAAAGAAAGAAAGAAAGCAGAGCTGGAGATCTAACCTAGCATTTTGAACATATTGGACAGGTGTTTTGCTGCTGAGCTATATTCCCAGCCCAATAGAGAGAAACTGCATTCATGACCTAGTCCTGTTCAAATTTTGGCAGATATTGCAATTTAAAAGAATAGGGGAGAAAAAGACTCCAGGTGATGACTGGTGTTAAGTAAGCACAGATTGTGCGGGGTGCCTAAAAACCCACCATGGACATTCATCCCTTAGTATCAACAAAGAAAATTAAACAACTGTTGTGGTGACCCCATCCATGAGGGGCCCGAGCATAGGCCACCCATACCTTTTCATACTGCACAGTGCTGGAGGTGTAACCACAGAGAGCATATCTCATATACTCTGCTATCTAAATCATACCTGTTTGAACTACTAAAGGGACACCACTCACATGAGTCCTACACAGAGAAAGCAGGTCCCTGAGGCTTGGACACAGTCTGCACAGAATCAAAACTAAATAATCATAGCCTAAGAAGACAGGGAAACTAAAACATGAAGTCCATTTTGAATTAAACTCAACAATATACAACAAACCAATATCTAAGGGCATATCATCAAGATGAGTGTCTCCCTAAGAAAATCCTCATGTAAAAGTGGAAGAAATATCTATCCCAATGATATGTAAATCTCAACATAGAAACACAAGAAACATGAAAAACAAGGCAATGTGACACCTACAAAAGTTCACAACTCCCAAGTAAATGAATCCTAAGATATTGAAGTGAATGAAATACTGGATAAAGAATTCAAAAGGTTGATTTTTTAAAATAATCAATGTATTCAAATAATATACAAAGAAATGGCTCAATAAATTCAGGAAGACAATGCAGTATGTAAAAGAGCAATCCAATAAAGAGGTATTCTGAAAAAGAACCAGACACCTTGGAAATAAAAAGCTCCATAAGTCAAATTAAAAACTCAGTTAAGCCGGGCATGGTGGCGCATGCCTGTAATACCAGCGGCTCAGGAGGCTGAGGCAGGAGGATCAAAAGTTCAAAGAAGGCCTCAGCAAAAGCAAGGTGCTAAGCAACTCAGTGAGACCCTGTCTATAAATAAAATACAAAAATAGGGCTGGGGATGTGGCTCAGTATTCGAGTACTCCTGAATCCAATCCCCAGTACAAAAAAAAAAAAAAAAAAAAAAAAAAAACTCAGTTAAAAACCTCACCAATACACTAGATAAAGGGAAAGAAAGAATATCAGGGTTGAAGACATTCAGACAGTAATAAAGGAAAAACATAAATTATGAACAGAACATACAATATCTTTGGGGCAACATTAAAAGAACAAATGTTTGAAAGAGCTTTGGACAAGGAAGTTGAACTATAACAGGCTAATGGCAGATAAAGAAACTTATTTGGTGTAATAATAACAGAAAATTTCTCAAATCTTAGAAATGATCTGGACATCCAGGTCCAGGAGACATTTAGAACCTCAACTTGATATGACCGGAAAAAAACTTCTCCATGACATATTATAAATTGTCAGAGAGAAGTGACACATCACTCATAAAGGTAAATCCATCAGAATAACAGATTTCTCCACTGAAACCCTAATGGCTATGAGGGCATGGAGTGCTATATTTCAGAATGCTGTATTTCAAGGCCTGAAATAAAATAACTGCCAACCTAGATTATCCAGCAAAGTTATCCTTCACAATTTAAGAAGAAATAAAAATTTTCCAAGATACACATAAACTAAAAGAATTAATGACCACTAAAACCAGAATTATAAAAAAAAAAACCATCCTCAAAGGAATTCTACATCCAGATGAGAAAATAAGATAAATACAACCATGAGAGTACAGGAAAGAATAAATCTTACTAGAAAAGTAGTTAAACAATGAGAAGTAGGAAAGAATCAAACATTGTTATTCCAGTAAACTGTCAAACCTCCATGTAATCTCTAAGGGGAAAAGAAATGAACATAGAATATTCAAAACAACCAAAAGAAAAGCAACAGAATAACAATAATTAGCACATTCTTTCATCCTGGATATAAATGATCTGAAGTCTCCATTTAAAAAACAGATAAGCTCATTGGAATAAAAAGCAAGACCCAACTATTTTCTGTCTGCAAGAAACTCACCTCACTGACAAAAACACACAGAGACTAAAAGGGAAAGGATGGAGAATGATACACCAATGAAACAGAAAAGCAAGCAGGAATAGCTATACTCATATCCAATAGAATAGACTTCAAGCCAAAATCAGTCAGAAGAGATAAAGAAGGTCATTACCTATTGATAAAGGGAACAATCTATCAAGATATAATAATTGTAAAAATATATCAAAGCACCCAACTTTGTAAAGTAAACACTACAGGACAAAAAAGGGAGAGAGAAGTGCCAAAATGATATTAGTTGGTGACTTCAATGCCCCACTCTCACCAATATGTAGATCTTCCAGAATAAAAAAAATTCAATCAACAAAAAAAAAAGAGTTAAATTACACTATAGATCAAATGGATTTAGCAGACATCTACAGAATAGTTTATCTAACACATGCAGAATGCACATTCTTGACATCAGCACATAGAACTTTCTTTAAGAGATTACATTTTGCTGGGCGCAGTGACCCATGCCTGTAATCCCAGCGGCTGAGGAAACTGAAGCAAGAGGATTGCAAGTTCAAAGACAGCCTCAGCAAAATCAAGGCACTAAGCAACTCAGTGAGACCCTGTCTCTAAAGAAAATACAAAATAGGGCTGGGGATGTGGCTCAGTGGTCGAGTGCCCCTGAGTTCAATCCCCAGTACCCACAAGAGAGAGAGAGAGAGATTACCTTTTATGCTGTGAAGTTCAACTTAACAAATAAGAAAGAAGGAAGGAAGGAAGGATGGTCAGTCTACATCTTATCAGACCATAATAAAACAAATCAACAGCAGCAAAAATTATGCAAACACTTAGAGACTGAACAATATGCTTCTGAACAAGCAGTTGAATGTTAGAGAAATTTTTAAATTCCTAAAATCAAATGAAAATGAAAACACAACCTGCCAAAACTTATAGAACACAACAAACACAGGTAAAAAAGTGAAGTTCATAGCTATAAGTACCTATGATAGAAAAAGAGAGGTCTCAAATAAATAACAATGCATCCCAAAACTTTAGAAAAACAAGAACAACCAAACCAAAAATCAGTAGAAAGAAAGAATAATTATCAGAGCAGAAATAAATGAAATAGAGGCTAAAAAGAACTACTAAAAAAGAGCAATATAAAAAAGAAGTGATTCATTGAAGAGATAACAAACCCTCAGGCAAACTAGTCAAAAGAGAGAGAAGACTCAGATAAAATTAGAGATGAAAAGGGGGATATTCCAACAGATATCCCTGAAACGCAGAATATCCTTAGGGAGTGTTTTTAAAAATCGTGTGGCAATATATTAGAAAATCTGGAAAAAAAATGGACAAATTTCTAGACACATATCACCTACCAAAACTGAACCAAGAGGATATTTTTTAATTAATCTATAATTAAATAATGAAATTCAAGAAGTAAAAAAAAAAGTCTCCCAATAAAGAAAAACTCAGAACCAAATGGATTCACTGTTGACTTTTACCAGAATTTTAAAAACTAATACCAATGCTCCTCAAACTATTCCATAAGTAGAAAAAGAACACTTCAGACTCATTCTATGAAGCCAGTGCTGCCCTGCTTCCAAAACCTGATGAGAACACAAGAGAAAAAAAAAACTGTAGAACAATATCCTTGAAGCAAAAATGCCCATAATATACTTGCAAATTGAATTTAACTTCTTAATTAAAAAAAAAAAAGCATACATCATGATCATGTTGTTTTCATTCCAGTGATGTTAGGTTGGTTGGACACATGCAAATCAATAAATGTAGTATACCATATAAATAAAATGCAATTTATATGTATAAAAATAAGATGATCATCTTGGGCTGGGGTTGTGGCTCAGCGGTAGAGCACTTGCCTAACATGTGCGAGGCCCTGGGTTCAATTCTCAGCACACATAAAAATAAATAATCAAAATAAAGATATTGTGTCCAACTACAACTAAAAAATAAATATTTTTTAAATAACATGATAATTTCAACAGATACAAAACAAAAACCTTCATTAAAATTCAACATCCTTCATGATAAAAACCCTGATTGTACTAATTGTATTCAGTATAAGTACATAAGGATCATACTTGACATAATAAAGACAATATGCAAGAAACCATAGAAACACTACTACCACAACACTATTTACATTAGCCATTTTCCACATCATACTGAATGTGGAAAAACTGAAAGTATTTCCCGTAAAATCAGGAACAAGGCAAGGGTGTCCACTTTCATAACTCTTATTCAATATAGTACTAGAAACTTTTGTCAGAGCCATCAGGCAAAAAAAGAAAATAGGGATACAGATAAGAAAAGGAGGATTTCAACTTACCCCTGTTTGCATAAGACATGATTCTATACCTAGGAAACCCTAAAGAATCCACCAAAGTCTCTTAGTAGCAGGATACAAAACCACCTGATACAAAAATCAGTATTTTTCCTCTACACCAATAAGGAACTCATTTAGGAAAATCATCCCACTTACAATAGTCTTAAAAAAAAAATACACTAGGATTAACCTAACCAAGGAAGTGAAAGTCTTCTACAGTGAAAATTATAAAACAATGTAGAAAGAAATTAGAGAAACCACCAGAAGATGGAAGGACATTCTATGTGCATGGATTGGGAAAATTAATATTGTTAAAATGGTCCTATTACTAAAAGCCTTCTAGAAATTCATCACAATCTTCATCAGAATACCAATGACATTCTACACAGAACTAGAAAAACATTCGTAAAAATCATATGAAAATACAAAAGACCCTGAATTGCAAAAACAATTTGGAGGCAACACAATACCTGATTTCAAAATATACTATATAACAAATTAACAAAAACAGCATTATTTTAGATAAAAATAGAAATGTAGACCAATGGAATAAAATATAGAATAGGGCTATAAATATACACATCTTCAGCCACCTAATTCTCAATAAAGGAGCCAAAAACATGTTGAAAAAAAAGATAGCCTCTTCAACAAATGGTTCTGAGAAAACTGGCTACCTACTTGTAGAAGACTGAAATTAGAATCCTATCTCTCACCTTATACAAAAATCAACTCAAAATGAATAAAAGACCTTAATGTAAGACCTAAAATTTTGAAACTATTAGAGGAAAACATAAGGAACACACTTTAAGATTTGGGCATAGGCAATGATTTCCTAAAAAAAGATTCAAATAGCTCAGGAAATAACAGCAAAATTTGACCCACAGGATTACTTCAAATTAAAAAGCTTCTGAAAAGCAAAGGAAGCAATCAACAGAGTGCAGAGATAGCCTAAAAACATGGGAGAAAATCTTTACCAGCTACTCATCTAGTATTCAGAATACATAACAAATTCAAAAAAAATAACACCAAATGAACAGTAATCTGATTTTTTTAAAATGGGAAAATGAGCTAAACAGATACTTCTCAAATCAAGAAGTACAAATGGTCAATACATATATGAAAAATTCTTGACACTGTTACCCATCAGGGAAATGCAAATTGAAACCTCACTGAGATTCTACCTCACACCAGTCAAAATGCCTAATATCAAGAAACCAAAACATAATGAATGCCAGAAAGGATGTAGGCATAAAGAAACACTTATATATACTTGGTGGGACTGTAAATTAGTAATAAATTAGCCACTATGTAAGACAGTATTGAAGTTCCTCAAAAATCTAAGATTAGACCTGCTATGTGATCTAGCTTACTAGATCTAGATACTGAACATATACCCAAAGGAATCAAAATCAGTATACAATGGAGATACCTGCATACCCATATTTACCACAACAATATTTATATTAGCCAAGCTATGAAATCAGTCTGGATGCCCATCAACAGATGAATCAATAAAGAAAATGTATTGCATTGAGTATTAGTCATCTATTAAAAAAATCATGTCTTGGGATGGGGTTGTGGCTCAGTGGTAGAGCACTTGTCTTGCATGCGTGGGGCACTGGGTTCAATCCTCAGCACCATATAAATAAATAAAATAAAGGCATCATGCCCATCTACAACTAAAAAAAAGAAAATCATGTCTCTTGCAAGAAAATAGATAACTGGAAATCATTAGGATAGGAAAAATAATCCAAACTCAGACAAGTATTACATGTTTTCTATCATCTGTGGAATTAAAAACAAAAAAAAAGGACATGAACGTAGAAGGGGATATATTACAGAAGGGAAGGAGAAAAAGACCAGGGGGTGGGATGATTAGAGAGGGTAATAGGGAAGGTGGGAGTGATCAAAATACATTATATGTATAAAATTGTCACAATGAACTCCTCCTTTTGTACAATTAATATTTGCTAATAATTACAACTAAAACACAGAGAGAAATAGAAAGGGAGGAGGAAAGAACAGTGGCACTCTGCAGAACAATTTCTAATAGACTATAACATACACATAACTAGAATCCCAGAGTAGAGGATGCAGAAAGGAAAGGAGAAAATATTTATAAAAATAACTCATAAAAATTTCAAATATGACAAAAACTACAAACACACATGTCCCAGGATATCCAGAAACAACAAGAACAACAAACATAAAGAAAAAAACTACATCAAGGCACATCACAGTCAAAATATTCAAAATCAGAATAAAGAGAAAAATCTTTAAAGAAGCCATAGAAATAAGACAGGTTATGTTCATAACTAGGATAAAAATGACAGTAAATTTCTTATAAGAAACAGTACAAAAATGAAGCAAATGGAGTAACATCCTTAAGTTACTGAAAGAGAAAACCTATTAATCTATATTTTTATACCCAGCAAAAATATCTTCCAAAAAATGAATGTGGAGCAAAATGCCAGAATAGGCAACTCCAAGTTTACAGCTCCCTACAAGGATTTATTTTAAAAAGCAGAAAATGACAGAGATAACTCTGTCAAAATTCTGGATAACAGTCAAAGATTTTAAAGCAACCAACACTTGGTATGGTTTGGGTCTTAAATGTCCAAAGACCATAGGTTGAAGATTTGGTCCTCATCTTCTGGTGCTATTGAGTGAAGATGGAACCTTTAGGAGGTAGAGCCTAGTGGGAGAAAGTTAGGTCATTGAGGGTGTGTCCTTGAAGGGAAGACTGAGGCCCCAGCTCCTCCCCCTGCCCTTTGCTTCCCAGACACCATGAGGTGAGAAGCTTCTCTGCCATGCATTTCCACCATGATGAACTGCCTCACCACGGGTCCAAAAGCAACAGGGTCCAGCAACCACAGACTGAAACCATGAGCCAAACTTCCCTCTTTATAAATTTATTTTCTAAGGTATTTTGTCATAGCAACAGAAAGCTGTCTAACATAACAATCAAGAAAAGGACAGTTAAAAACAGTAGAAAAGCACTATGTTATTTTTATTTACTCTTGCTACCTCCCCACACCAGCATGGTGACATTTTAAAGTGGACAAAGTCCATATTCCCAATGTGAGACCCTCATCCCTGGTTCTAGAGTGAGCAGAGCAGATCTTATGCACAGATTATTGTGCCTATTATACAGACTATCTAGAGACTGCCTGATTGATGCACTCATCTGTTTCACCTAACTTGGAACTTAGAAGGTGGAACCAAAAAATGGCAGGCATTGCTCATAACACTGAAAAACAAACTAACAATTCACAGAAACCTGAGCAAAGGATACATCTGAAATATAATAAACTGTCTGAGGCCTAGGAGGGAAATCTGTGGAAGTTTCTGTGGTTTTATTAGGACATTCACAAATAACCACTTATAGTGGGGATTTTAGAACATCACACTATGCATGAGGCAAGACACATGCTCAGAAAATACTTGAGACAACCCTAAGCTTTCATTTCACACCTGGTTAAGTGTTGCAGCTCCCTATCACTGATCAAATCTGCAAAGATTGAAAGAAATGTTTGGGGTTATTTTGTTTTTTTCTCTTTTGTGTGTTTGCTTTTTGCTGTTGTTTTGTTTTTAGCTCATGGCATTCAACGAACTATCTGTTAAAATATTAATTGAACAGTAGCTGAAAGGAACATAGACTTCAGTGACCACACAAAACAAGGAATAAAGTCTTTGTAAAAAAAAAATTAAGATAGACACTAAACACCAGAGTATACACTTTTCAAAAAAAAAAATTTTTTAATAGAAAACCTTACAGATGGGGAAATTTTGATTTTAAAAGTTACCATATTATGATATTCAAATGTCTCAGTTTGGGGAAGGGAAAGGCATAGAAAGAAACAGGAAAACACAGCCTTTTCAAAGAAACAAAATATATTTATAGAAACCATCCCCAAGGAAGTCCAGACATCAGAACTACCATATAACAACTTTAAAACAACTATCTTAAGTATGCACAAAAAATGGTAAAGGAAGACAAGGACAAAAATCTAAAGGAAACCAGAAAATTGTATATGAACAAAATGAGAATACCAACAACAGGTATACATTATTTTAAAAGAATCAAATTCTGGAACTGAAAAGAATAATTTAACTAGAGGGGTTAAACAGCACATTTGAGTAGGCAGAAGATTCAGTGAGCTTGAAGATAGGACAAATGAAATGATCAAGTCTGAGAGGCAGAGAGAGAAAAGAAAGAAGTGAATTCAGCTTAAGTCACCTGTGATACCCCATCCAACAGACCAACATATTCATTATGTGTGTTGCAAAAGAAGAAGAGAAAGAAAAACGCAGAAAGAATATTTGAAAAGATAATGACTGAAAATTTTCTGAAGATGTGAATTTTAAATCCAAGAGAGTCACTGAACTCTAAACAGGATAAATTCAAAGACCCATACAGAGGCCTACAATAACCATACCATTTAAAAGACGAGAACAGAATCTTATAGGCAACATTTGTCATGTTCTAGAAATCTCCAATGTATTGGTTTCTTGGAGATGCTCCAACAAAATACCACAAACTGTAGTTTCTTGAACAACAAAATTTATTTTCTCAAAGATCTGGAGGATAAAAGTTTCAAATTTGGGCATTGGCAGTGTCGGTTCCTTCTAAGGACTGTGAGGGAAGCATCTATTACAGGACTCATATTTGGCTGACAGGGGACCCTCTTCTCTCCATGTCCTCCCACCATCTTTTTTCCATTCTATATCTATGACCAAATTTCCCCTCTTTATAAGGACACCAGTCAGTCTGGATTAGATCCTACCTTAATGGCTCATCTTAAATAACTATATCAGCAATGAACCTATGTCAAAATAAGGTCACATTTGAGGTACTATGGTTTGGGAATTCAACATAACAATTTTTTTTAAGAACAGAATTCAATCTAAAGCACTTAATAAGATTTAGCAACAAATTTCTCATCAGAAACCAAGTAGGCCAAAATGTAGTAGGATGACAGATTTAAGAACAATAAAATATTTAACCAAGAATTCTATATCCAGCAAAACTATCCTTCAAAAATGAGAGAAACATTATCATAAGCTAAATAAGTCAGTTGCAAAATACAACTATCCTATGTTTCCATTTTTATGAAGCACCAATAGTAATCAAAAATCATAAAAACATAAATAGAATGGTGGTTTCCAGGGGCTGGGGGAATGAGGGCATAAAGAATTATTATCTATTGAGTACAGAGTTTCAGTTTGAGAAGTGTTCTGGATAAAAAGGGTGGTTATGGTTGCATACAATGTGAATGTATTTAATGTCAGTGTACTTAATGCTGGTTCCTTGATCTCAGATTTCCAGCTTCCAGAACTGTGAGAAATGAATTCCTATTGATTATAAGACATCCAGTAAATGGTACCTTTGTTATAGTGACCTGAACTAAGAAAACAAGCTAATATTCCTTATGAATACAGATTTTTTAAAAATCTTATCAAATCAAATCAACAATATATAAAAATGTAATATATCAAAACCAATTAAGAGTTACTCTGAGCTATGCAAATTTAATTTACTATTTGAAAATCAGTTACTATAACATTAATAAATCAACATTAATAAACTGAGGGGAAAAGGCATATATGATCCTAATAAACAGAAAAAGCATTTGACTAATTTTAAAATCCATCCTAATAAAAATTCCCAACACAACAAGCATAGAAGGAAACTTTTTGATTTAACAAAGGACATTTACAAAAGAAAACTATAGGTAATATCAAACATAGTGGTGAAAGACTGAATCGGTTGACTTCCCCCTATGGTCAAAAAAAAGAAAGAGGATGATTACTCTTACCATTTCTATCTAACGTGTTAAGGGAAATTCCTGCTATTCCAATAAGACAAGAAATTTGTCTTATTGGAATAGCAGTATTATTTTATGAAGTAAAAATAATCTAGATTGGGAAACAGTAAAACTGTCTTTATTCACAGGTGGAATGATAATTTATGTAAAAACTTAGATGGAATTTACCCAAAAAAAGCACTAAAACAATACATGAGTTTAGCAACATTGCTAGATACAAGATCCATATACAAAATCAAGTGTATACCACAAATTAAAAATGTTAGAAATAAAATATGCTTGGGCTAGGGTGTATCCCAGTAGTACAGCACTTGCCTAGCACGCATGAGATCCTGGGTTCAATGCCCAGTATGTATGTATATTGCACAATAACAACAAAAATAGGAAGTATTGGGAGACAATTCTGAAAAAAACTTCCACCATGGCAACCTTCTCCTTCTTCCTCTATTCATTAGTCCTTCAGTGATCTCCCACTCTTCAATTCAGGAGCGTTTCCAGACCAGAGTCAAGACCAAACTCAGTGAGCTCCTCACGACTGCCAGGAAATGAAAAACAGCAATGGTGTCAGTTTCTTTGCAACTGATTTTATAGTTAATGTCATGATTATAATGAGAACCCTCATGAAGTATGGAGAAACAAGGCCACATGCACTGTCACTGGGGCTGAGTGGCTCTGCCTGACTTCAATCTCTTCATTTGTTTTTCAAAAGCTTGCGTCATTCCTCTCCCTACGGAATTAAGTCCAGACTCTTTGGCACAGCCTCCAAGACCTTGACCGGGACCCCAACCTACCTTTCAGTTTTCTTTACCATGACCTCCTTCCATTGTTCTTTCTACCAGCTAAACTAATTCACTGTTCCCCAAACACCTCCTACAATTTCCCTTGTCAGTGAAATATCCACCCCCTACCTCCCTTCTTCCCACCCTCCCTTTATATCGCATCCTCAAGCCTCAATTAATTACTCTTCCTTCTCCTCACATGTAAATCCTTCCCAGTCCTCAGAGAACAGCTGAAAATGCCTCTTCCCCCAAGAAACCTGCCTGACTCTACCAGCCAGGGGGACCACCCTTCCTATGAGACCAGACTGGGACCAGAAACATGTCTCCTCTCTGATACAGACTGTGGTGAGCCTGGTTCATCTCTGCAATCCCCAAAGCACCTCTGACAGGACCCTGCACAGGCAGAAGAAACCATCAGTGAGTGTTAGAAGGAAGGAGGGGAGGCAGTGGCTTCTTCTGGAAGGAGGAAACAGTGAAACACTTGTAATAGAGAGAGGCAGGAGACAGTAAGGGAGAAGGGTGTGATTCTCACCCTGTGCCTGATACTGCACTCCTAGGATTTTGGAGAAAGGTGAGGCACACAGTGAAGCTACAGCCATTGTAGCCAGGAGTTGCTAAAGTGCTATGAGGTGCACCAAGATGGGCCAGCTTTTCCAGGACAATTCCTCATCATGGCTGACCTGGGCGGAAAGGAAACTGGCAATCAGGCTATTTCATCCATTCTCCTCTTCTGTCCACTGGTCAAGTGATTGGGCCCAACACAGACCTGTTCAGAGTTCATGTGAAAACACAGGATGAGGATCTATGGCCAAAAGGAACTTTGTTCTTCATGAGATCTTCTGGACAGGCAAGCTGTATCTGGTCACTGGAAGGGAGGAAGCACAGTCTTTGGACTCCCTAATACCCACACATTCATGACTCAAGGCCTTTGACATTGGTCCTGAGGCTTCAGGGAAGTGTTCTGGATAGAGGTAGATCCAGAAATGCAGTCGCAACTGATCAGAGCTTGGGCCCAGCCATGAGCACATTTGCAACCTCCCCAGGCAATTGATTCTACTGGGAAGCAGGTTTGAGACCCTGAGCCTGGAAAGGACTCCTCCCTGCCAAGCCACAGGTGCTCTTGGGTGGGAGGTGAAGAACTGCTCAAGGAGGGGGCCTGCTGCTGCCTTCGAGACCTGCCTAAATGCCAGTCATCCCCAGACTGCCCAGTGGAAGGCAAGGTGGCACAGTGGTGAGGTGCAGGCAGACTCTAGCACCCAGTCACCAGATTTGTATCCCAACCCCACAGAATGAAACCTTAGACAGATGACTTCACCACTTAAGCCTTAGTCTTTGCAAATCAGAAAGACATTCCTCACCTTGCACTGTTACTGGAAGAATGGGATGAAAAGGTAAAGACCCATAGATCCTAGCATATTGCATATGTCCAAGCACCGCCTTCATGATCCCGTTCCAACCCCTAAAGGCAGAATCAGGAGGCCTGTGTGTCCCTGTCTCTCCCTGGCTGACTTAGGCAACTCATTATACCTCCTGGGCCTCAGCCACCTCATCTGTAGATTGGAGACAACCTTCCTTTCCTTCAGCCCATTAGGGAACTTAGAGACTGGGAGCCTTTCCAGCCCTTCTATGGAATCGAGGTGCTGGCTAGGCCAGTCCTCACAGGTTCACCTCTAGAGCAAGTCAAAAAGCAAAATCCCTTCAGTAAGCTCCTGAATCCCTATCAGTCCAGGGAGGAGAGGCTTGTGTATCATTAAGGGTCACCATAAGCAGGACAGGATCATCTAATCCAGGGTGGGCACAGAGGGTGCTGATCTCCTATCTCAGACACACCCAAGTCCAGGCAGCTTGGCTCCCTCCATCTTCTGTCTCATCATAGTAGTCTCAAGGCCCTCCCCAGAGCCTCCTCTCCCAGATCTCAAGCCCCTGTATTAGTCAGCTTTCCACTGCTGTGAAAAAATACCTAAGAAAATCAACTTAAAGGAGGAAATATAAAGTATCTCTGAGTTCAATCGATTCCCAGTAAAAGAAAAAGAGAGAGAAAGAAAGAAAGAAGGAAGGAGGGAGGGAGGGAAGAAGGAAGGAAGGAAGGAAGGAAGGAAGGAAAGAGGAAGGGAATAAGGGATACCCTTGAGGGCATACCTACGGTGACCTACTCCTTTTCAGTAAGCCTCACATCCTCCAGTTTTCACAACCTTCCAAGAGTCCACTCAATTATGGACCCATTCATGGATTAAGCCATTGATGAGATCAGAGCCCTCATGATCCACTCTCTTCCCAAAATCCCACCTCTGAACATTGGTGCATTGTAGGCTAAACCTTATAACCTGAGTCTTTGAGAAACACTCCAGACCAACTATAACACACATGCACACGTGTGCATTCTCTCTCTCTCTCTCTCTCTCTCTCTCTCTCTCTCTCTCTCTCTCTATCACGGCCCCAGATCAGTCATCATCTCTCTCCTGGTCATCCACAGCAGTCCTGAATATAACATATTCTCTACCTCAGCAGTGGGACTCTTTCACTCTTCTGCCTAAACTCATTCAGCAGCTAACCATTCAGCTCACAAAGTCAAGCCAAGCCCCTCAGTATGGCCCAAGGGCCCTTCACAGCCAGGATTAGGCCCCTGCCCACCAGTGCCCCCTCACCGCCTTCCATCTTCCACATACATCGAAGGACTTGATTTTCCTCTAGTACATCAGTACCCCAGCCTGGGCATCTCCAGGTCTGTTTATGCTGCCCTCTTGGAATGCCCTCCCCACCCTGCTGTGTGTTCACCAATTTCTCCTAGGCTCTTTTTGGCACCACCTCCTCCAGGATACCTCCTCTGCAGACCCCTCCACATGGTGGACACCTCTGGACAGTTTCAGCCCTCACTGACTTCCCTACCTTTGTGCAATTTGCAAAGGTCTTGGAGGAGAAGGGGAGAACTCAGACTCCCTCCACCTAGGGCTTTCACCCCATTCAGCTCACTAACTATGGTAGGGTACCTGGGGCCAGCCCACTGGCGAGCTGCAAGATAGGGTTCAGCAGAGCTGAGCAGATTCTAGTGAGACCGGCCTGCTTAGAGTAGGAATGTGGGCTCAGGCACAAGCTCAGAACAAGCTGTGCCTAAATAGTTTGCCCACGTGACACACACATACACACACACACCTGCCCTCACACACACACACACCTGCTCTCACACACACACACACCTGCCCTCAAACATACATACCTGTCTTCACACACACACACACACACACACACCTGTCCTTATGCACACTCACCCTCACACACACCTGTCCTCACATGCAACTGTTCTCACACACATCTGTCCTCATACACACTTGCATATACATATTTGCCCTCATACACACCTACACAACATATCCTGCCCTCACACACTCACCTGAGCACATACAAACCTGTACACACACACACACCTGCACACACATAAATATTGCATGCATAGGTACTCTTGCATGCACACAGCCTGCACTCATCTAATCACTGCTGTTTTTTCACCTACTGATGGAGACTACTCCAGCAGCTTGGCCACCTCCTGACCTGGCTCAGCTTCACTGAGGCCCAGGATTTAGAGGCTCTATCTCCAAGCAGAGGGCATTACAAGTGTTCCTCTTTGCACAAAACCAGAGCACCAGCTCACATCATAGTGCACACTGTCACCGCTGTTGAACTGGGGCCCATACCACCACTGCTAGCACCAACCAACCCTTCTGGCAGCTCCAAAAAAAGCACCACAAGGTCTCCAAGTACCATCACACACCTAGGCCATTGGAGCAGAACCTGAAGTGACAAATGTGGAGCCTCCCAGCTGATAGGCTCCAACCATGACCTCAAGACAGGAGAAAGTCCAAGCAAATACTCTCAGCAAAGGCAGGAACTGTGGCAGAGACCAGGATGACATCTGCTGTCCAGTGCCAACACCCCAGGCACAGGCCTCCAGCAGAGGGACATAAGCTTACAACAGAATAGAGCCAGGCAGGCGCCGTGAGAGAGGGTAGAGAAACACACCTGCGGTCACTACGGCCTAGTTCTGCCCCAAGGTGGTCAGGAACAGTCTTATCACCTGTCCTTACTCATAGAATGGGGACAATAACAGTGGGGCCACTAGTAGATACAGCAAGGCCATCTAGCGCCTGCTCCCAGCCCCACAGGTCGCTCATCTGCTTTATAGCCCATGTCAGCAGTCCACCCACCTGGGGACAAAAAGTCAAGGGAAGGAGAGGAATGGGGCCCTCCCAAGGGTTAGACAGCTATGCCTCTGCCAATCTCCAGTCCAGGGAAAGGATCCAGAGTGGCCCTGCACAAGAGAAAGCTTTAAATACTTAAAAAATGCCCCTCCCCAGCACCAGCACCTATCAGCCTCCACAGCCCAGCCCGGCGTGGCCTTGCTTCCCCTGAGCCAGGGCATCACTGACATCAGCTGACAGTGATGGCTTTGAAGCTCACGACGTGTGGGCCAGACACCATCTCCCCATGTCTGCCTCAGGCTGCCAGTGGGGGAGTTCCTGGATGGCACACTCAGGATCACCCTGCACATGACGCTCACAGTGAAGCCCTACAGTGACATGCTCGCCTAAACCAAATGTGACATTCTTAATGACCCACAAAGAGGATGCAGTGGGGGAGACTTCAGATACTGTGTGTCACAGAAACAAAGGGAGCAGCTTCTAATCAACATGCTGTCTAAATGCCCAGGCCCAGGGCCCCTATAGACCTGTCAATAAAACAGGAAACCTGTGCTGTGCCATCTGCAGGTCAGGTTGAGGACAAGACAGAGGGCAGCATGGTGGGGGCAGCACAGTGTGGGCATGCTCCCAGCCCCCAGGGAGACCATCACTGCCCCACACCTCTTGACCTTCAGTTTAGTAATAATAATTGTGTTTCAGCTATCTCTGCAAAGTGATTTCTGTGTGCCAGGCACTGTAATGAGATAGGTAGATATAGGTATAGGAATAAGTATTGATATAGGAGTAGGTTAGATATAGATGTGGGTGCAGATATAGGTACAGGTGATATGTATGTATAGGAATAGGTGCAGGTGAGATTAAGGTCTCATATACGTAAAGAATAGGTTAAAAAAGAATAGGTATAGGTATGGATAAGATGTAGGCATAGGTACAGGTATAAATATAGACATAAGATAGCTATAGATTAAGGATGGGGAAGGTGGGTATGTAGACAGACAGAGATAAGACATATATGTAGACGTGTAGAAGTACAGATGCATAGACACAGGCTTATCTTGATCCTCATCATAACCCTATGAGGAGACTGATATTTATTCTCCTTCCAATAATGGAGGAAACAGGATCCAAGTGAACCTGGACCAGTCAATAATAGTGGCCCAGGAGCAGGCCCTCATCAAAGACCTGAGAAGGATCCCTTGGGGAGTATCCTGGACCCCTGATCTGGATGGCCAAGGATAAAAATGAGGCAGTCCCCGTGGCTCCATCATCGGGCTCAGTATCTTTCCCTCCCCTTCATTTTCTCCAGATTTGGGGAAACCATCATGGGGTTCACGGCATTCCCTGCTTCCTCCCACAAGCAAGGCCACAGGAAACTAGGCAGGAATTTGCAGCCTGTCCTCCATAAAGGGATTCTCTAGGAAGGAAATGCCTTTCAGTAGCTTGGCATATGGTTATGATGCTTGAATGAGGTCAGACAGGCAGGATGAAATCGCAGCCCTGCTGGATGCTAGCTCTGTGACCGTGAGGGTTGCCTGCTCCAAACCTCACTTTCTCCTCTGTAACATAAGGATGAAAACAGTACCTGCCCCAAGCTGGACCTTAACAGCTCTCTACTCAGGGCCCAGCACCCAGCAAATGCTCCATCAGCATTGATACTTTCCACCAGGACTGGGAAGGAATCTTGCCACATAGAGAAGAAGAGGGAGAAAAACTGGGGCCCTCGAGACCCATTCTTGCAGGAAGCTCCTGGGTTCAACCTCCAATGCCTGGGTACCTGCAAGGTCCCAAACCCCAGGCCACAGACACAGCCTTGTGGTGTTCACTCCTGTAAGTCATGCTTTTGTAGGTTCTCAGAAGCCGAGGCAGGTGGGGGACTGAGACACATGACCAGTAGCAGTGCAGCAGGGACATAGGAAAATGACAATTCTGCAGGAACTGAAAGGCTATGCAGAGCAGGCCCCTAAAGGCTGAGAAGATGAGATCCAGAAGGGTGCACCAAACAACCCTAGAGGTGCAGAAGTGGCTGGAATGCCTGAGCATGGGAGATCCTGGGGGAAGGGGTTGCACATAAGGATGAGGAAGAAGCAGGACTAAAGAGAAAGAGGATTTGCCATATGAGAAGCTTGAATTGCAAAGGTTAGCGAATCACCCACCACATCCCTGAAAACTGGGGGCTCCTCTGGGTCAGGTCATTGACTAATTCACACCTTATTGAAAACTGAATGCCCACCCAAAGCAGGAAACAATCAAGCAAGGGCCCTGGTGCCTTGCCCAGTAAATGATCAATCAATTTAAGGACGCTGCTGTTATTATTCTTTTAACCAAATGCCTTTTGAAACAGAGAGAAAAAATCAAAGTGAACCAATGCACAGTGCTTATGTCAGTGCTCTGATTCAAAAGGACTCAACACGCCAGAACAAAAGAAAAGCAGTGTATGAGATTCATCCAGAGGTCAAGTGCATTGGGCCCCTGCTTCCCAGTTCCTGACGATACCCGGCTATGCCATTAGAGAGCTGGCCATCCCCCTCCACAGAGCTCACCCAGAGTAGGGTGACCACATGTCCTGATTTTCCAAGCACAGCCCAGTTGTTCCTATTGTTTAGCAAAATTATTGCTAGCAGCACCTTTCACTATAAAAACTTTCATAGTTTAGATAGGATCTCAGTGGTCAGTCTAAATTCTGAGCTATTTCTCCTGTTGTCCTGGGATTTCTTGAGGTTCTCTAGCACCCAAGTTGGTAGGTGGCTACAATCAGGACCCAAAGAAGACATGCCCACAAGGCCTAGGGTAGTCCTCCTTCATCAGTAAGAGTCTTCTCTCCAGATTCACATGCTCCAGGAAATCCCTTGGCCACCCCCCACAGTAGCCCAGCCCTGCACTGTTCCACCTCCATCAAAAGCACTTGTTGCTAAATCATACCATCAGCTCCTGAGCAGGGAGGAAGGCACCTGTGGCAATGCTCAAAGCAGCCCAGAGATGTTCTACCAAATAATCTCACTGCTGATGCACCTCCTCACCATACAAGAACCAAGTTCAGTCGGCAAATGCCAAGAGACTCCATATCTCCTGAACAGTAACACCTCAGCTGGAATAACCTGGCATGGCTAACAAGAACATGCTCCAGGTGACCAAGAGAGCCCATTGTCCCCAGGTAGAACTTTACAAGGACAATGATGGCACCAGTTATTGGAGAATCTCAGCCAGAGAGGTGGTTTCCTCTGGCAACATTGCACCTAAGACTTGGATCTCTATGCACAGGTGAGGCTGCTACAGAGCAATCACACTGTTATTCTAGAATGTGATCAACACCAGTTTTCAATGGACTCAGAAACAAGGTAGAACTTTATGAGGGCCACGAAGTTCTGTTAAACTAGCCTCATGGCCTCTCCAATGCCCTATAGAAAAGGAGCCTTTTAGTTGGGTTGATGCCTCCTCAAAATGGCAGCTTAGTCCTCAGGTTCCCTCTCAAACTTTACTGCAACCATTAACACCTGAGCCCCAAAGTGCCAGTATACCAGTTGCCATGTAACATCCATCTGACATCGGGTGCCCTTCTCTGGGGCACTGGCTCTGCCAGTCTCATGAATATAGCAGACATGGTGAGCA
Organism: Marmota monax; assembly: GCF_021218885.2. NCBI lineage: Eukaryota > Metazoa > Chordata > Mammalia > Rodentia > Sciuridae > Marmota > Marmota monax. The sequence continues at coordinate 5,447,811 of NW_026692881.1, forward strand.
TCAAGATACCCAGACAGGTGCAGGGTGAAGGATGCAGCAGGCAGCAGGCCTTGCCCAATTCCCCGGTGCTCAGCCACCTTCCCGTTCAGCACGTACACATGGCCCTACGTACACCTCACTCTACTGCATCAACTCAGGCTTCTGTACAGATGAAGATATACATGGATACCACTGTTCTGCCCCCCACAGCTCTTCTCTCACTGGGCCTCAAGAACTGCAAGCTTGAGAAGTGGGCTCAGAAGATGTCCCTCAAGGGGAACAGGCTGACAAATGGATCCACCATGCTAACTGGGAGCAGTACAATGAGGCCCAAAGCATCCTCAATCTTGGTGTCTGGTGAAGACTAACCAATGCCCAAGAAAATTGGCCTGGCCATGGAAAGCAGAGAAAGGAAGGTTCATGAAGCCCCTGCTGGCAAATAATCACTCGCATCATCTTCCTAATAAAAAACAGAACATCAGTGAGTTGAAACATTCATAACTTAAAATCCCCTGCAGGTCCCTTTGCTGCTCTTAGTGATTCAACACAGGCCAAATCAAGCCCTCCTACCTCAGCCTCTTCCACCCCTATTCTATGGGACCCAGGATGCTGCTTCTCAATGTCCAGAGCCCACAGTCCACCCACTTTTCTAATTATTTCTGGCTTAATCTTTTTTAAATGGCTCTGATATCCCCAGTTCCCTGCTTACCAAGCTGGAAGGGCTCTTGGGGGACCATCCACTGATCTGACCTGTCCTGCCTCCCACTCTCAATTTTCTTTTGTGGAACTTCCCAACTCTGCTCCTGTGACTGCTCCTGTGACTTATGATGGGCTAGTTCACTCCCCTGCTCAGATGTAGCCCAGCCCTACCAAAGGGTGAGTCCCACCCACCCTGACTAGTTCAGGGATGAGCTGGTGACCCATGCTGGGCTAACACAATATCACTGGAGCTTCTGCTGGAATTTTCCAGAGACTCTCACACACGCTGAGACTATAGAAACCATTGACCAGATAAGCTGGAGTTCCGGCAGTCCTCTTTGTCATCAGGTAGGGAGAGCATTCCTAAGAGTGAAACCAATCAAAAAGAGAGGGGAAGAAAGATTGAGAAAGAGGAAGCAAGAGCAAGAGGTTTTGTGATCATAAGTGATAATTGCTAGATCCAGTCAAGTCTGAAGGTAGACATATCCATGGGCCACCTTATCGTATAAGCTTAAAAAAAATTATCTTTACTTAAACCAGTTTAACTTGGATTTCTTTCACTTCCAACCAAGAGGACTGTAGTACATGGTACAGCTCTCTATGCCAAAGGAGAAGTGGACTTAATGATAGATAATCAAATAATTGTCTGAGAATGTGATGTCTGATAAAATGAAGTGGAGCCGAAAATTGAGAGGCAATGCCTTACTCCCACTGATGTTCCCCAGGGAGGGGACATCCCAGCTGTCCTTTCAAGGACATTCCAGATAAGGGAACAGCAAAGACAATGCATGAAAGATCTTGATGTATTCGGGGAAATAGAATGTGTGTGGCAGGGGCAGTTGTAGGAGGCCAATTAGGAGCCTGGGGTGGAAGATAAAGTAAGGGCTTTTTTTTTTTTTAATCTGCTAATGAACTTACACTTTATTTTATAGACAATGAAGATAGAACATGCCCACAGGCCACACTGCATCCTGCTGTCCAAGCCAGGGAGACCAGCTTTGGAAAGGAAGCATCCCAAGATGAGCAGTAAGCCCAGTTCCCAGGCCCTGCAAAGCCCAAAGAGAAGAGCAAAAAAGGTTTTGAGTCCCAAGAGTTTTAAGGGCCCAGGGTGGATTATAAAAATCACTGTAGTCACTGCAGCTGTGCTTTCAGGGCTTAGAGCCCACGTAGAGTTTGGTCATCCTGGGCCATGAGCACAAGGTCCAGTGATAAAGCAGAGGAGAGGCAGTGGCAGGAGGGCCGGATGCAGAGGCCGAGGGCCCCCCAGGTCCACAGAGTTAGGGTGGAAGGGCTGGAGAACTCAGGTCCCCAGTCTCAGATCCCACAGTCTCCACACTCCTGGCCTTCAGAAACTGGACAGAGGAGGCAAAGCTGGGGAGTCCAAACAAAGCACGAAGGAGTCATTCTGGGAAAAGGAAACAGTCGGAAGGCTCTCATCAGAAGCTATGGAGATGCAGGGAAGGGGGACCCCATGTCCTCAGGCAGCAGCCTTCCCAGTGCTGGCCTTGTAGGAACTGTCCTCCTCCATGAAGCCCTCTTGGGTGAAGATCTGCTCTTGGCTACTGCCCCTCTTCATCCTAGGCTAATTCCAATTGGTACATGGATCACGTTGTGCCATACCCCACCAGAGGGTAGGGGTAAGGGAATGAGGAACCCATCCTGCTCATCCCCAAAGCCAAAGCAAAGTAACCGTCAAAGAACACTGCACCCTGAGCCCACAACACATAGACACAGCTAGAGGCCAAGTCCTGGGGCCGAGGGAAGTTGGCAGCACTTCAGCATGCAATCCTGATGGAAGGCTGTTCATCCCCATCCAACAGCAAGCGCCCAGCCAGGGTCCCACAAACAGGACTCAAACCAAGGTGGGCCTGGCCTCAAGCCATAGCCTGCTCCCCTCCTTCACTGTCATTGCCTCTAGCGTCTGGGGCTGCCAACCCTGGAAACCTGAGCAGAGAGGAAGGCTGCAGGGCCACCTGCACAGATACCCCTGGGTGGGCAGGCCAAGGGGAGGCAGGGGCTGCCGGCTTGTACAAGAGAGGACAGTTGACTTCCCACATAGACTCAGGGAAACTGCCCAAGGAAGGAGTCATGAAAGCACCATGTCCTCCACTGACCCCACCCCAATGTGGTTTAGGTGCCCCTCCCCATCAGGCTCCAAGTGCAGGAAGGCTCCTCTGCTCACCTGCAAGCTTCATTTTAGGAGTTCATTAGGACTGACACCAGCCGAGATGCACAAGTTGACAGAGTGACAGGGAAAATGGATTCCTGTGTCGCCCTGAAGCCACATGCCCCAGGGAAGCATCACCATCCTGAAAAAAGACTCAGATCTCAGGAACAGCAGCTCCTTTCCATTTGTTGGTAAACTGGAGTTGACAGCTCAAGGAGATGCATTGGCCCCGGGCACCTCCTCTGGGTCTCACAAGCAACCAGAGATCTGCTGCCCCTGGGGACAGGAGGAATCCACTGTATCAGGCCTCCCTTTACATCACCTTCCTCCCAGTCCTCAGGGACAAGGCCCTTCCAAGGGTGCAATATAGGTGATCGCGTGAATGCTGGTGGGTGGGTGGGAGTGCACTGTGGGGAGGTGTGTGAGTGGGTAAGCAGGGTCAGATACGTGGAGTGTGGAGTATGGGTGTGAGTGGTGCATGCATGGAGAGGCAGATGGAGGAGGGATGGATGGGCACTCATAGCAAGAAGTAGACAGATCCAGGACTCAGAAAAACCACAGACCTTAAAGCCCCAAAGACCCCTGCTGCTAACCCAGGCCTCCCCTTTGTTCTGTCCAGTGCACAACTGTGAGATAATCCCATGAAACCCAAGGGCTCCTAGAGCACTGGCTCTCCCAGACATGCCATCTCCTTCCCTCCAGAGCCCTGCAGGGCCACTCAGGTTCCCAGGGGCCACACACACTAATACCAGGTGGGGAGAAGGTACAACTGCCCCTCCCTTTATCGTGCCCACTGAGAGTGGTGGAGGGCAACCCCACAGCTCACTGACAAATCCCCAGAAGAACTTCCAGGCCAGCCAGGCCCCAGGGATCAGGGTAGCCATAAAAGAAGAGCCATTTGATTTGATTACTTGGCTCTGCTCAACAGAGCCATTTACATGTTAAAGGCATTTTTCTTTTATTATTATTCTGCATATTACATTTCCAACAAAACCTCAAACCAATCCTCAGAGCAAACCCTTTTTATATTCTCCACAAAGCAATCTGGTTCCCATACCCAGGCCTTAGTAGAAGAGTGAGGACCCCAGGTGCTGACCTGCATGAGCACCAGGCTGACAGCAGGAAGGTACCGCTCTCAGAGGAGGAGTATTATCCTGGGCCACTCAGAAGGAAGGAGACCATGCTATGGAGTGGACGGCATTCATTCACTCATCACTCATCCATCCCATAACCACCATCGGCACTCACTCTGGTCCAAGCAGTGTGCTGGGTTTCATTCTCACTGGACAAAGACCTCTGTAGTCTTACAGCTAATTATTTTTTTTAATGGCTGATAAATGAATAGCAAAAATAAAAAGCAAATAAAATTTTTAAAGTCAATTTTTAAAAAGCCAATAAAGTCAAATATTTAAAAATCAGTTAAAAAATGACTCAGTAGATGATAGAATACATTAGTAGATGATCATCGCAGATAAAACTAAATTGGGGGAAGGGGTCACAAGAACTAGGATAGGGACAAAGGGGATTAGTAAAGGAGACCAAGGTCTCCATGAAGAGGTATGAAGCAAGATCAAAGGCGGAAAGGGAGGCATCACACAGAACTGGGGCAGGGGAGAGGCACGGAACAGCATTCACAGGAGAGGCACAGCCTGGAGCAGCATGGCTGAAAGCAGTGAGCCCAGAAAGTGGGCAGGGCTGAGGCTAGCTTCACAGGCCCTGGTGGCCACAGACGGGACTCTCGTTTGGGCCCTGGTGAGAAGGGGAGCTGTCAGGATCTTAACCAGAGAAGTATCATGATATGAGTTAGAGTACATTCATCTTACTTTGGTGCCATGATGAGAACAGATCAAGGGGGCAAAAGGGCAGAAGCAGGCACACCTCTTAGGAGGCTGATCCAATAACCAGGGTGAAAGATAATGATGGATCAATCCAGAGCAGCAGCCATAGTACGTGAGGTGAGTTGGAGGAATGGGCTACTAGAGGCCTGGGAAAAAGACAGGAGTACAGAGACTCTAGGTGTTGGGCCTTAGCACCCAGAAGCAGGCACAGATGGAAAAGACTCAGGAGGCCCCACTTGAACTGACAAACTAAGTTTGTTGGGAATATACTTGTTTGAGAAGCCTGTCAGTTGCCCAGGTGGAGAAGGCAGCTGCACTATTTTAAGTGGGTGGCAGAGGCCAGCTGGAGCATGCTTCATGCAAGCCATGGGTGTGTGGGTGATATATTAGGGTATGCAACTGGTCAAAGTCACCAAGGAAAGAAGTGCCATGGAGAAGAGAAGAACTTCCAGGTCTGAGTAATGGGACACTCCAATGTTCAAAGGTTGGAGATAAAAAGAACCAACCAAAAAAAAAAAAAATTGCACAAAAGTACTCACCAGAGGACTGGCAGCAAGAAATTTGCTATCTCCCAACCCAGAGGGAAAAAAAGAGAGATGGGGCTGATAAGAGGAGAGCTGAGAACGGACCATTAGACCAGCCCACATGGAAGTCATCTGGACATTGACAAGACTGCAGTGGGCTCAGGAGCAAAAGGAGAGAAGGCATTGGATACAGAGCCCTATCATTCTTTAGAAAGCTGTGCTATAAAAGGAAGGGGAAATAAGACAGTGGCCACAGAGGAATTGGGGTCAAGGACAGGATTGTTTAAGGCAAGAGTTATTACAGTATACTTGTAGCCCAAGGAAATAATCCAGTAAAGAAGAAAACTCAATGATGAAAGCAAGAAGGAGAGAATTGCTAGGGCAATGGCCTTAAGCAAGCAAGAAGGGACAGGTGGAATGAAGTACAAAGAACAGGGGTTGCCCCTACAGGACATTGGACAATTCAGCAGGATCCAGAGTATTGTTGAGGGCACAGACAGGTGAGCAGGCAGGTGTGGTGGTGGAGCACAAGAAACTTCCCTGCTGTCTCTGTCTCTCTTCCCAATGGGATGTATGAGGGGCTGGGGAGCAACAGAGGAGAGAAGAGGTGCTGGTGATTTGAAGAGAGATGGTCAAAGGGAATGGACAGTGAATGGACTGAAGAAATACAATATGGCAAATAAATTTTTAAAAAAGAAAAAAAATATGGCAATATGGCAGCCAAGGCTGGGCAGCATAGATGTTTGTTTCTCTCCACTGACAGTACAGATTGAGCTTTGCTCGATGCTGTTGTGAATCACACCTGTCCTTGTCTTGTTCATCTCTATGCCTAGTACCTAACAACATTCTACAGACACTCAACAAGCATTTGAGAAAAAGAATGATCAGGGAGGGAGACATGCCAATCTCATGTACACTGTGGACACCTGGTACCAGAGCCAAAGACATGTGGAAAGTGTGCTGTTCATTTGCACTATGGAGGGGCAATTTCCACCAGTCAAGCCAAAAGTCACCTCACCCATTTCTCTTGCAGACAGTGATCCAACCTCCTTGCTCCTCCTGTTGCCAGGGAGATTTGCAACAGGATCGTCGAAGCCCTTGGCAAGCCCTACTGGGAAGCAGCCAGTCTCCCCCCCAAAGCCCGCTCCACCAGCCCTGAGTTAATCACAGCGGCTTCCACACCATGGCCAGCAGCCAAAGCTCATCTCCAACATCCTCACACACTCCTCAGGATGCCTGAGAACCAGCGTTCATTCCCCATGGCTCTCCATTTAATGAGACCATCAGCAAAACCCTGCAGCAAGAAGGAAAATGATTATGATATGACATAAGAGAAGCCACAGGATGCAAAACGGATTACCACTGTGGTTACAGCTGTGCCTGATGTCTGTCTACAAACAAGTTCTAGAAGGAACCACAGAAAAATTAAAACCTTTTGCTTGTTAAGATGCTGAGATTGTGGGTTACTTCTCTGTTTTCTTTTTGAATTCTGCAATCCCTGTTGCCATTTGGGTTATACAGTAAATAAAAAGTATAACTTTCAAAAATTAATTGTTCTACCACAGGTAGAATATCCCTTATCTGAAACGCTTGGGATCAGAACATGATTCAGATTTAGATTTTATCCGATTTGGGAATAGTTGCATAAATATAGGAAGATATCCTGGTATAAGGCATAAGTCTAAATATGATATTCATTTAGGCTTCATATACACCTTGCTCATATAACCCGAAGGTAATTTATGGATTAGTTTTAATAATTCCATGCATGAAACAAGCTTTCCTGGTGTGAAATTTTCCACTTGTGGCATCACATCTATGCTTTAAAAAAAAAGTTCCAGATTTTAGAGCATTTCAGATTTTCAATTTTTTAATGGGAGGCTCAACCTGTTCTGTATTCTAGACAGGCAAAAAATATAACATGAAATGAGCTAGGTGATCTCACAGAGGCAACAAAGAGTACCACTGCTCAGGAAGAAACTTCACTAAAGATGTGCATGACCTACATTAAAAAAAAAAAAACCACTAAGCTTTAAAGGCAGTTATAAAAGATGCTTTGAATAAATAGAGAAAATAACTGTTCCCAGATGGGAAGACTTTATGTTATAAAGATGACAATTTTCCCAAAAGTTAATTTATAAATTTAATTCAATCCCACTCAAAATCTCAAAAGGATTTCTTTAAGGAATTAAATAAAATCATTCTAAAATCATCTTAAAAATAAACAGATGAGAATATTAACTAAAATTCTGAGACGGAAAAGAAATGTGAGGAAAACAGATATAAAAATATTATAAAGCAATAATAATTAAAGTACTGTAGAACAGGCACAAAAAAATAGAAATTAGGATCAGAATAAAATATCCAGAAATAGACCTAATTACACACAAGAATTTAATGTATTACAAAGTAGGCATCAACAAACAATGGGAAGAGGGATTCTTGATTAATTAATTATGCTGGCAGTTTTGAGGAAACCTGATTAATTCAGACACACACTTATATCACACACCAGATAATAAACTCTGAAAAGATTAAAGGGTCAAACAGGGAAGTCAAATGAAAGAAAAACCTATCAGAAAACAGAAAATAAATGTCTGTTCTTTGCGAGGAGTTGAAGTTACCTTTTCAAATCTCATACTGGAAAAATAAAGTCCAAAAATAAATAACAGATTCAACAATATAAAAAGTACAAAAGCTTTGTGGGAAAGAAAACATAATTAAAAATAGTTCATGAAAAATATTTGTAGCAATGTGTAGGCAGAGTGTTGATAACTCTGTAGTATAAAAAGTTTGCACAAATCATTATGAAAAACCTCAATAAGCCAATAAATGAATGGACTGAACAGAAAATCTACCCATGAGGTGATGTCTAGTAAATACACAAATGAAAAAGGCTCCATCTCTCTGGAAATCAAAGGGAAAGTCATATCATATCTATTAAAATAGCAAAACAAACAAAAAAAAGTTTGTGATTACAAATATCTAATGCTGGTCGAGTTGCAGTAAAACTGATCTTTTCACATACTGTCAGATCCAAATGATCCTTTTTGAAAATAATTCAGAATTACTATTGCCAGTACCATAAAAATGCCCATACTCTTTGACACAATCATCTCACTTTTTCTGAGAAAAACAATTCACTGGAAGGAAAGGGCTACTTCAAGGAGATGTTCATCATTACATGATTTATAATACCCAGAAATGGAAAACAATCTCAACCTCTTATGAAAGGGGATGTTTAAATAAATTAGAGAACATCAACTTAATGGCCAATTTATGCAACCATTGAAATGATAATTGTGAAAACTCTGTAGCAACAGCTAAAAATGTTTACAGTATAATAAAGAAAGCAGTAACCAAAACTGTAGTTGTGCTGTGATTAAAAATACGCCTATGGACCAAGGACTGGAAAGGAATACAGAAAATGAAAATAGAATTGTGAGGTCTAGTCAATTATCTCCATTCCAGTGGAACAGCACTTTTGTGTATTACAAAAAAAAAAAAAAAAAAAAAACTCCCTTTGGCTATGCAGCCAGCCTCACCTGATACTGCGCCTTAGCTGCAGAAACCCTGTGTTGGGGCTGCAGGGTCATGAGCAGCCAGCCCCTGGCCATTCTCAGCCAGGACCCAGGGCCCTCCCCAGGCCAGCCTGCCAGGCACTGTGCTTCTTATGGGAAGCCTTAATGCCCTCTTGTCCTCCCTTAAAATAAACTCCTCATCTTTCAGGACTCATACCAGAGCTGAACATGCTCCAGGAGGCTTCCTCACCTCCCTTGCTATATACCTTGTACAAACTCCACCATCACAGCACCTACAGCTCTCTCTGACAGAGGTACCAGCTTGTATGTGTCCTGCTCCAGTCTGGGGGACTCCTTGAGGGCAATGATGTCCAGTTTGCCCTTAGAGGCCCAGAACTAAGCTCCTGCCCAGTACAGAGAGCATATCAATAAAGGTTTGTTCACACGTCATTGGACTCCAACATTCTGCCAAATCCTGGATGGACATGGAAAAGGATGATAGGACCACATCCCTGCCTTCTAGAACTAGGACTAGTTGGAATGGAAAAGGAGCACACATGTATGAAGCCCTGGGGGTATTATCTACACTTTCTCCCATTCCATCCTCACCTGATGTACAGGGCAAACTATTATCACCTCCACTAACGAGCTCAGAGAGGTAAAGTCACACACAGTCAGCAGGGTGAACACAAGTCTGTCAGATCCAAGGCTCTGCTTTTTTCCCTACATCCTCATTGTGTCTGTCTGGTTCACATGGTCCCTGCAGGACAGGGACTGGCTTTCCATGTGAGCATTAAGAATGCAATAACACTTTGCTAAAGCGGATTGTGAGGGCTTAGCAGAAAGCCAGCAGAAAATCCAGGGCTTGTGCCTGCCCCGCCAATGCCCATGCAAAGTCAGAGGTTACCAACCACTCTTCCTGCCCCCAAAACAAGCCTCTGCTTCCCATTGATATTCTCACTACATCAATGACCACCCAAATGGACCCCAAACAGACACATGAACTGGAGGAGATATTGAGGACACTGAAATGCCAGCACTGCTGACCATGATCTGGCAGAGCTCTTAGAGCCCTGCCTGGACCTGGTCAGATAAAATATGACCTGAATTGAACAGTTTCCCCCCAAAAAAATCATATCCACTCAAACCTCAGAATGTGACCTTATATGAAAAGAGGATATTTGCAGATATTGTTACATCTGCAACATGAGGTCATACTGGACTAAGATGGGCTCTAAATCCAGTGCCTGACATGCTTATGAGAAGAGAATGCATAGAAACACACAGAAGGAAGAAGCCCATATAAAGATGAAGGCAGAGACTGAGGGATGTATCTAAAAGTCAAGGAATGCCAAGGAACACCAGAAGTCACCAAAAGCTAGGAAGAAGCAAGCAAAGATTGCTCCCAAATTGAAGAAAGAATAAGTCTCTGCTGTGGTGAGCTACTCAGTATGCAATAATGGGATGTGGCAGCTCTAGGAAACTAAATAGTATACCTGGGAAGAGGCTTTCCTTATCAATGGTTTCTCTTTCTGAGGTTTCAGTTACCCGTGGCAAACATATTAAATATTATAAAGATATTAAGTGGGAAATCCCAGAAATAAATAATTCATACAGTTTAATTGCATACTGTTCTGAATAGCATGATAAAATCTCACATTCTCCAAACCAGATGTGAATAATCCCTTATTCTCAATGTATCCACACTGTATATGCTACCCACCCACTAGTTACTTCTTTGTTACTTCAATTATTAGATCACCTGTCACTGTATTGCGGTGCTTGAGTCTGAATAACCCTTATTTTACTTAATAATGGCCCCTAAATGCAAAAGTAGCGATTCTGGCAATTTGGACATGCCAAAGAAAAACCATAAATTATCACAATGATGACATAAGGACAGTTAGGATGATAAGAAATTTTAAGTGTGAGAAAGAGAAACCATATTCATATAACTTTTATTACAGTGTATTGTTTTAATTGTTCTACTTTACTATTATGGTTGTTATTATAATTTAAATGTGGCCCCCTCTCCCTGCGCCGGCAAAGTAGAGGGAACTGTGACCACGCACAGAGCAGGCCCAGCAGCCTGCTGAGGGGCAGAGCCGCCCCCCACCCCCCGCGCCTGCCAGGTAGGGGAACTGTGACCACGGACAGAAAAGGCCCAGTGGCCCGCGGCGGGACAGAGCTTCCAATCACTCCTGCAAGGTAGGCGATCCTGCGACCCACCGGCAGAAGAGGAGCAGGGACCTGCTGAGAGGCAGAGCCGCCCCCTCCCCCTGCACCGGCAAGGTAGAGGGAACTGTGACCACGCACAGAGCAGGCCCAGCAGCCTGCTGAGGGGCAGAGCCACCCCCCACCCCCCGCGCCTGCCAGGTGACCACCGACAGAAAAGGCCCAGTGGCCCGCGGTGGGACAGAGCTTCCAATCACTCCTGCAAGATAGGCGGGCCTGCGACCCACCGGCAGAAGAGGAGCAGCGGCCTGCTGAGAGGCTGAGCCACCCCCTCCCCCTGCGCCGGCAAAGTAGAGGGAACTGTGACCACGCACAGAGCAGGCCCAGCGGCCTGCTGAGGGGCAGAGCCGCCCCCCCACCCCCCGCGCCTGCCAGGTAGGTGGAACGGTGACCACCGACAGAAAAGGCCCAGTGGCCCGCGGCGGGACAGAGCTTCCAATCACTCCTGCAAGGTAGGCGGGCCTGCGACCCACCGGCAGAAGAGGAGCAGCGGCCTGCTGAGAGGCAGAGCCGCCCCCTCCCCCCTGCGCCTGCAAGGTAGACGGAACTGTGACCACCATCAGAACAGGCCAGACCTGCAACCGAGAGACAGAACAGGCCCAGTGGCCTGAGGAAGGGTAGAGCCGCACCCCCCCCCCTCGCCTGCAAGGTAGGCGGACCTGCGACCCACTGGCAGTACAGCCCCAGAGGCCTGCAGAGGGGCAGTGCCGCTGCCTGCGCCTGCAAAGTAGACAGAACTGTGACCACCGACAGAACAAGCCTAGCGGACCGCAGAGGGACAGAGCCGCCGCCCGCGCCTGCGAGGGAGACTTTGCAACTATACAAGACCAATATAAATTTATAGGGGGAAAATTCAATAGCACAACAGTTTCACCAAGTAGAAAGGAACGCGAACAGTATGAAAAGACAAGGAAAGAAAGGACCACAAGCATTGCAGGTCAACTCAACGTTAGAAGAGGTAATAGCTGCAGCAGATGGAATGTCAGATAAAGAATTCAGGATATACATGCTTCAGATGATCTGGAGTCTCAAGGAAGACATCAGACAGCAAAATCAGACAATGAAAGATCACTTCAACAATGAATTACATAAACAAATCCAAGAAGCAAAAGATCAACTATACAGGGAAATAGAGGTTATAAAAAACAAACAAACAGAAATCCTAGAAATGCAGGAAGCAATAAGCCAACTTAAAAACTCAATGGAGAATACTACCAGCACAGTAGAACACTTAGAAGACAGAACATCAGACAATGAAGATAAAGTATTTCAACTTGAAAAGAACATAGACAGCTTAGCAAGACTGTTAAGAAACCATGAGCAGAACATCCAAGAAATATGGGATAACATCAAGAGACCAAATTTAAGAGTCATTGGGATACAGGAAGGGACAGAGTTTCAAACCAAAGGAATGAGCAATCTATTCAATGAAATAATACGAGAAAACTTCCCAGACTTGAAGAATGAGACAGAACCCCAAATCCTAGAAGCCTACAGGACGCCGAATGTGCAAAATCATAAGAGACCCACACCTAGACACATTATAATGAAGATGCCCAACATACAGAATAAGGAGAGAATTTTAAAAGCTACAAGAGAAAGGAAGCAGATCACATTTAGGGGTAAGCCAATCAGGATAACAGCTGATCTTTCAACACAGACTCTGAAAGCTAGAAGATCCTGGAATAACATATTTCAAACACTGAAAGAAAATGGGTTCCAACCAAGAATTGTGTTTCCAGCGAAATTAAGCTTCAGGATGGAAGATGAAATTAAAACCTTCCACGATAAACAAAAGTTAAAAGAATTTGCAGCTAGAAAACCATCTCTTCAAAACATCCTTGGCAAAACATTACAGGAAGAGGAAATGGAAAATAACAATGAAAACCAACAGTGGGAGGTAGGACACTAAAGGGGGGAAAATAATCAAAGAGGAAAACAAACCATGTTTAGTAACATAAATAAACAAATATGGCTGGAAGAACAACCCATATCTCAATAATAACCCTAAATGTTAATGGCTTAAACTCACCAATCAAGAGACACAGGCTAGTAGAATGGATCACAAAACAAGACCCAACAATATGCTGCCTACAGGAGACGCATTTGATAGGAAAAGACATACATAGGCTGAAGGTGAAAGGTTGGGAAAAATCATATCACTCATATGGACTTCGGAAACAAGCAGGAGTATCCATACTCATATCAAATAAAATAGATTTCAAGCCAAAGTTAATCAAAAGGGATAAAGAGGGACACTACATACTGCTCAAGGGAACCATACACCAACAAGACATAACAATCATTAATATATATGCCCCAAACAATGGTGCAGCTATGTTCATCAAACAAACTCTTCTCAAGTTCAAGAGTCTAATAGACCACCATACAATAATCATGGGAGACTTCAACACACCTCTATCACCACTGGACAGATCTTCCAAACAAAAGTTGAATAAGGAAACTATAGAACTCAATAACACAATTAATAACCTAGACTTAATTGACATATATAGAATATACCACCCAACATCAAGCAGTTACACTTTTTTCTCAGCAGCACATGGATCCTTCTCAAAAATAGATCATATATTATGTCACAGGGAAACTCTTAAACAATATAAAGGAGTAGAGATAATACCATGCATCCTATCTGATCATAATGGAATGGAACTGAAAATCAACGATAAAAGAAGGAAGGGAAAAGAATACATCACTTGGAGAATGAACAATAGGTTACTGAATGATCAATGGGTTATAGAAGACATCAAGGAAGAAATTAAAAAATTCTTAGAGATTAATGAAAACACAGACACAACATATCGGAATCTATGGGACACATTGAAAGCAGTTCTAAGAGGAAAATTCATTGCTTGGAGTTCATTCCTTAAAAAAAGAAAAAACCAACAAATAAATGATCTCATACTTCATCTCAAAATCCTAGAAAAAGAAGAGCAAAACAACAGCAAAAGAAGTAGAAGGCAAGAAATAATTAAAATCAGAGCTGAAATTAATGAAATCGAAACAAAAGAAACAATTGAAAAAATTGACAAAACTAAAAGTTGGTTCTTTGAAAAAATAAACAAAATCGACAGACCCTTAGCCATGCTAGCGAAGAGAAGAAGAGAGAGAACTCAAATTACTAACATACGGGATGAAAGAGGCAATATCACAACAGACACTTCAGAAATACAGAAGATAATCAAAAATTATTTTGAATCCTTATACTCCAATAAATTAGAAGATAGTGAAGGCATAGATAAATTTCTTAAGTCATATGATCTGCCCAGATTGAGTCAGGAGGATATAGACAACCTAAACAGACCAATATCAATTGAGGAAACAGAAGAAACCATCAAAAGACTACCAACTAAGAAAAGCCCAGGACCGGATGGGTATACAGCAGAGTTTTACAAAACCTTTAAAGAGGAACTAATACCAATACTTTTCAAGCTACTTCGGGAAATAGAAAAAGAGGGAGAACTTCCAAATTCATTCTACGAGGCCAACATCACCCTGATACCTAAACCAGACAAAGACACTTCAAAGAAAGAAAACTACAGACCAATATCTCTAATGAACCTAGATGCAAAAATCCTCAATAAAATTCTGGCCACTCGGATACAAAAACTTATCAAAAAAATTGTGCACCATGATCAAGTAGGATTCATCCCTGGGATGCAAGGCTGGTTCAATATACGGAAATCAATAAATGTTATTCACCACATCAATAAACTTAAAAATAAGAATCATATGATCATCTCAATAGATGCGGAAAAAGCATTCGACAAAGTACAGCATCCCTTTATGTTCAAAACTCTAGAAAAACTAGGGATAACAGGAACATACCTCAATATTGTAAAAGCAATCTATGCTAAGCCTCAGGCTAGCATCATTCTGAATGGAGAAAAATTGAAGGCATTCCCTCTAAAATCTGGAACAAGACAGGGATGCCCTCTCTCACCACTTCTGTTCAACATAGTTCTCGAAACACTGGCCAGAGCAATTAGACAGACGAAAGAAATTAAAGGCATCAAAATAGGAAAAGAAGAACTTAAATTATCACTATTTGCAGATGACATGATTCTATACCTAGCAGACCCAAAAGGGTCTACAAAGAAACTATTAGAGCTAATAAATGAATTCAGCAAAGTGGCAGGATATAAAATCAACATGCATAAATCAAAGGCATTCCTGTATATCAGCGACAAATCCTCTGAAGTGGAAATGAGGACAACCACTCCATTCACAATATCTTCAAAAAAAATAAAATACTTGGGAATCAACCTAACAAAAGAGGTGAAAGACTTATACAATGAAAACTACAGAACCCTAAAGAGAGAAATAGAAGAAGATCTTAGAAGATGGAAAAATATACCCTGTTCATGGATAGGCAGAACTAACATCATCAAAATGGCGATATTACCAAAAGTTCTCTATAGGTTTAATGCAATGCCAATCAAAATCCCAACGGCATTTCTTGTAGAAATAGAGAAAGCAATCATGAAATTCATATGGAAAAACAAAAGACCCAGAATAGCAAAAACAATGCTAAGCAGGAAGTGTGAATCAGGCGGTATAGCGATACCAGACTTCAAACTATACTACAGAGCAATAGTAACAAAAACAGCATGGTACTGGTACCAAAACAGGCGGGTGGACCAATGGTACAGAATAGAGGACACAGAAACCAATCCACAAAACTACAACTACCTTATATTTGATAAAGGGGCTAAAAGCATGCAATGGAGGAAGGATAGCATCTTCAACAAACGGTGCTGGGAAAACTGGAAATCCATATGCAACAAAATGAAACTGAATCCCTTTCTCTCGCCATGCACAAAAGTGAATTCAAAATGGATCAAGGAGCTTGATATCAAATCAGAGACACGCCGTCTGATAGAAGAAAAAGTTGGCTACGATCTACATACTGTGGGGTCGGGCTCCAAATTCCTCAATAGGACACCCATAGCACAAAAGTTAATAACTAGAATCAACAAATGGGACTTACTCAAACTAAAAAGTTTTTTCTCAGCAAAAGATACAATAAGAGAGGTAAATAGAGAGCCTACATCCTGGGAACAAATCTTTACTCCTCACACTTCAGATAGAGCCCTAATATCCAGAGTATACAAAGAACTCAAAAAATTAGACAATAAGAGAACAAACAACCCAATCAACAAATGGGCCAAGGACCTGAACAGACACTTCTCAGAGGAGGACATACAGTCAATCAACAAGTACATGAAAAAATGCTCACCATCTCTAGCAGTCAGAGAAATGCAAATCAAAACCACCCTAAGATACCATCTCACTCCAGTTAGATTGGCAGCCATTATGAAGTCAAACAACAACAAGTGCTGGCGAGGATGTGGGGAAAAGGGTACACTTGTACATTGCTGGTGGGACTGCAAATTGGTGCAGCCAATTTGGAAAGCAGTATGGAGATTTCTTGGAAAGCTGGGAATGGAGCCACCATTTGACCCAGCTATTCCCCTTCTCGGTCTATTCCCTAAAGACCTAAAAAGAGCATGCTACAGGGACACTGCTACATCGATGTTCATAGCAGCACAATTCACAATAGCTAGACTGTGGAACCAACCTAGATGCCCTTCAATGGATGAATGGATAAAAAAAATGTGGCATTTATACACAATGGAGTATTACTCTGCATTAAAAAATGACAAAATCATAGAATTTACAGGGAAATGGATGGCATTAGAGCAGATTATGCTAAGTGAAGCTAGCCAATCCCTAAAAAACAAATGCCAAATGTCTTCTTTGATATAAGGAGAGTAACTAAGAACAGAGTAGGGTCGAAGAGCATGAGAAGAAGATTAACATTAAACAGGGATGAGAGGTGGGAGGGAAAGGGAGAGAGAAGGGAAAATGCATGGAAATGGAAGGAGACCCTCAGAGTTATACAAAAGTACATACAAGAGGAAGTGAGGGGAAGGGGAAAAATAATATAAGGGGGACAAACGAATGTCAGTAGAGGGAGCAGAGAGAGAAGAGGGGAGGGGAGGGGAGGGGAGGGGAGGGGAGGGGAGGGGGGATAGTAGAGGATAGGAAAGGCAGCAGAATACAACAGACACTAGTATGGCAATATGTAAATCAATGGATGTGTAACTGATGTGATTCTGCAATCTGTATATGGGGTAAAAATGGGAGCTCATAACCCACTTGAATCAAATTGTGAAATATGATATATCAAGAACTATGTAATGTTTTGAACAGCCAACAATAAAAAATTTTAAAAAATAAATAAATAAATAATTTAAATGTGAGATGTCCCCTAAAAGCTCACCTGTAAGACAATGTAAGACAGTTCAGAGGGGAAATGATTGGGTTGGAAAAGCCTTAACCCAATCAGTGAATTAATTCATCATCTGATGGGATTAATTGAGTGATAATTGAAGGCAGGTAGCATGTAGCTAGAGGAGGTGGGCATTGGGGGTGTGGCTTTGGATTATATATTTATATTTGGCAAGTGGAACTCTCTCTCTCTCTCTCTCTCTCTCTCTCTCTCTCTCTCTCTCTGCTTTCTGGTCATCATGTGAGCTGCTTCCCTCTGCCACAGTCTCCTGTGATGATCTTCTGCCTAACCTCGAGCACCAAGGAACGGAGACAGCCTTCTATGAACTAAACCTCTGAAATCATGAGCCCTCAGATAAGCTTCTCCTCCTCTACAATTGTTCTGGTCAGATCCCTTAGTCACAGTGGCGAAAAAGCTGACTAAAACAGTTGTTAATCTCTTACTGTGCATAATTTATAAATTAAACTTTATCATAGACATATATGTACAAGAAAAACAACATAGTATTTATGGGCTTCATTAGTATCTGTGATTTCAAGCATCAACTGGTGGTTTTGGAACATATACCCTGGGGACAAAGGGGGACCACTGTATGGAATTTCCTAGCACCTCCACCCTCGTGGCCTGGTCCTCCCCTTAGTACCACACAGACAGCCTCTCCAAGGTCCCACCAGAGCCATCAAACATTCATGAATGGGGCAGAGCCCTCTGAGCCCTGGCACTCCAAGCACAGCATTCTCTTAGGTCTTATCCAAATGGAGCCAGCTGACGCCACTCCACCTGAGGAATGGACTGAGTCTAGAGGGTGACGCAGGGAGCTTGGACCAGGAAGAAAAAATGATAGAAGACAGACCCATGGCATCAAGGGCAGTGTGGAGAGCAGGTAAGCAGGAGCTTTCAAGGCAGAAAGACAGGGCTCAAATTCTACCTCCACCATCTCCCAGCTGGGCAGTCTTGGAGAAGGCTCTGAAACTGAGTGATGGCGTGCAGAGAGTGCAGAGTGTGCAAGGCCAGTTCCCCCCTATTGCTAATCCACAGGCAGGCCCTGAACAGTCCTCCTGCCCTCCAAGGAAGGCTAAGGGAATAAACACTTATTGAGAAGTAAAATAACCTCCTCCACACAAAGGAGCAGAAAAGAGACAGATGGCCCAGTCACCATGGAGACCAAGCCACAGGTCACAGGCAACTCAGAAGTATGCTGCCTTGTAACCCAGATGCTTCAGTGTCCCACCTTAGGCCTGCCTCTGGGCTCTGGCACACCCTGGCCCAGGGTGGCTCATTGACTTTCCGCTTGAGGTTTCACTGATGAAAAGTCCAAAATCAATCAGCTCCATCTATCTCTCTTTGCCACTGACACCCTTCATTTCCGTTCATTTTCCTTCCTGTTGTGCTAATGGTGTGTAGCTAAGCCACAGCATAAAAGAAGATATAAAATTATACAGCATTATCTTTCCCCTGAGCCTGCACACGTGTGCTTTTCTCTTCAGCTCTACTGTCTCTCTAAAAGGGCAGCAGGCTCACAGCTCACCCAGACCTAGACTCACTTGTCAGGGGCTTATCATCCAGTAGACAGACCTCCAGACACAAAGCAGCATTCCAACCTTGTATCCCAACCTTCCCAAGGAAAGGAGCAGCAGGGACCCCAGAGGCCTTGGAAGAAAAGAGCCAACACACTTAACCCTTGCCTGTAAGAAGTTATTTGCCTGAACCACTGTCACCATTGGTCCCACAAGTTGACAGTCATCAATAGTAACAGAGCCCAGGATCCTCTTTTCTAATTGGCCTCTTTACCTTTCTTAAGGCCTTAGTATTGTTCAGAAAAGCAGATTTTCACAGCCTTTGGATAGCATCTATTCTGATTTGACAGCAAAGACATTTCTGAGGTCTCTGGTGATTCTGGACCTGAGGAAGCCTCTAAAGTCATTGAGGCTATTTATACTCCCCAAAATGGACTCAGACCCAGGTGATGGTTTACTGCCTGTCTCACAGGTCACCCTGACAGGCCCCCACTCTACTTCCTGTGCCCCCTGACTCCCAGCCCACACTTGTTTCCCACTGAAAGCCTTCTGTTATGGGTTAGGTGTCCACCAAAAGCTCATGGGTGAGACAATGCAAGAAGGTTTAGAGGTAAAACGATTGGGTTGTGAGAGCCTTAACCTAATCAGTGTGTTAATCTCCTCATAGGAATGAACTGAGTGATGATTATAGGAAGGTAAGGTGTGGCTGGAAGATGTGAGTCCCTGGAGGTGTGTCTTTGGGGTACTCCCAGTGAGGGGAGCCTGTCCCCCTCTCTCTGCTTCCTGCTGTGATGTCTTAAGCTGCCCTCCTCCACCACACCTTTCCACCATAATATTCAGCCTCACCTGGAGCCCTAAGGAATGGAGACAACTATCTATGAGCTAAGACCTCTGAAACCACGAGGCCCCAAATAGACGTTTCCTCCTCTGTTTTGTTCTTGTCAGGTCTTTTGGTCACAGCAGAGAAAAAAGCTAAACACCCTTCTCTGGAACAGCTCCCTTCCTTATACCACACCCAGATGAAATCCCTGTGGGCTGGCCCAACATGGCAGGCCAATCCTGGACAGAGACAGCAGTTCTTCCTGGGAAACTCCTTGGGAGTTAGCCCTGCAGAAAGAGGCAATGGTCCTCACCCAGCAAGAGTGCTTTGGTGAATAAGGAGCTAGGAAGAACAAGGAACCAGGGACATCATTGCTGTCCCTTGAAGGTATGAGATGTACTCTGGATGTGACTGAGAACTTCTAACACTCCTTTGAGAATCTAATGCACCAGTGAATCCTTCCTCCTTCTCCCTAAAATATATCTTCCCATATCCAACACAGTATTTGCCTACAGTCCCAAGTAGTCAAGGATATACAACTACAAATGAAGGTTTGATGCCCAATCACTAATCAATTGAAAAAAAATTTTTTGTGGTGCTGGGGCTTTGAACATGGGAGGTAAGCACTCTACCAACTGAGCTATATTCCCAGCACTCAATTGAAAAAATTGAAATGAGTACTTTTGATAAGATACAATACAAAACAAATGGCACCCCCAATTGTGTATTCACACCACAAATGTCTTAACCTGGGTCACACTTCCTCCTGCCCAACTCCTATATTGTCAATATAGGGGGTAGAGGAACAAATTAAATGATACCATGAGGAAGCAAATGGCTAGATTCAGTAGGTGGAACATGCTACAGAGCCACTTGCCCATGCTATACAAGCCAATATCATGGGAAAGAAAGGGAATGAGGGAGATTGGTCTAGATTTCTGTTACTCAAAGTATTTTCCATGGATCACCAGCTGCAGCATCACTTTATGAGTTTATTAGAAATGCAGAATTCTCAGGCTCCAATCAGTGTTGTATTAAGACCTTCAGACGAGTTATGTGCACACACAAAAGTCTAAATAAAAAGAGAGTTTTGAAAAAAAATAAGTCAGCCACAATGAATTGCCCTGGATTGAATTCCAACTTGAATTATTAGCTATAAGAGATATTTGGAGGGAACTAGGAAAATATGGATATGGATTGTGTTAGATTACACTAAGAAGTTACAATTATACGGCTAGTCAGGATATGTGGGAAAATATTCTTCAATTTTTAGGAATGCATAGTTAAGGACAGTAGTCCCAAGAACCTAGGTAGATGCCTGAAATTGCACATAGTACTGAACACTAAATATACTATATTGTTTCTATACATTCATATCTATGTCAAAGTTTAACTTATAAATTAGGCACAGTAAGAGATTAAAAACAATAATTTGTCACAGTGGTGCATGCCTGTAATCCCAGCTACTCAGGAAGCTGAGGCAAAAGAATAGGAAGTTGGAGGTCACCCTAGGCAACTTAGTGAGCCCCAGTCTCAAAATAAAATTAAAAGGGCTGAGAACGTAGCTCAGTGGTAGAGCTCTTGCCTAGAATTTGCAAAGCCCTGGGTTTAACCCCCAGTACTACAAAATAAAGAAACAAAAACAGTAAATAATAATAAAATGGAAGAATTATAACCATTAACTATAATGAAAGTTGTACGAATGTTTCTCTCTCTCTCTCTCTCTCTCCCTCCCTCCCTCCCTCCCTCTCAAAATATCTTATTGTACTACACTAACCCTTCTTTTGAAAGGCAACTTAAACCACAGAAAGGTAAAACAGAGATAAGGTTTGACTATTGTATTTTGGAGTGAAATGTCTTAATGTCTATAATTTACTTTAAATATTTCAACAAAAAAAAATAAATAGATGAAGCAGACACATGGCAAAATGTTAACAAGAGTTAAATCCAGACCCTGAGTATATGGGTCAGTAGTATACAGGTAGAAATATTCCCTATCTGAAATGCTCAAGACCAGAAGTATTCCCAATTCTGGATTTTATCAGATTTTAGAGTCTTCACATATACAGAGTGAGATATCTTGGGGATGAGACTTAGGTCTAAACACAAAATTCATTTATGTTTCAAAGATACCTTATACAATAGTCTGAGGGAAATTTTATATAATATATTTAATTAATTTGTGTATGAAACAGATTTTCATGGTATAGAATTATCTACATATGGGTCAGGTCAGCGCTCAAAAACAGTTTCAGATTTTGGAGAGTCTTAGATTTCAGATTTTTAGATTAGGGATGCTCAACTTTTATTAGTCTACTACTTCTGTATATGTACAAAAAAATGTTTTCTAATAAAAATTACAAATAAACAGAATGAATGTTTTACTTCATTAAGAAGTTTTTCTAAACAAAAATCAGAGTATTACTCAAGTAGGATTCAGGTTGTATTATTTCCCAGTTTGGGGTTCAGTAGGTAAGCAATGATAGGGAAGGAGTGGGCAAGAGGACACACCATCCTTGAGCATCTCTTATACTAGCCAGGAGAACAGTTACTATTCATGGTTTCTTCACTTCAGATCATCCCACAAGATGGTCTTACTAGTCCCAATTTACAGAGAAGGGAACTGAGCTGCCTAATGGAGACATCAAACATTGCCTCACATCACACACATTAAGGATTGGGGTCGGGATTTTGATTAACAACTTGAGGTACCTCCAACATACCTGGAGATAAACCTCATCTGAACTCTCCTCGGAGCATCCAGGGGCTGGTAGGACAGGGTGATGAGGTTCACCCTGATGTTCCTATCATTCCCTGAGCCTTTCTGGACACTCCCTCTAAGATCCACCTCTGTAAGTTATCTCCAGGCTTAATTGACCTCACTGCCACTGACCTTTTAAAGACCTAACCAATTTTCCCTTTTTAGTCTCAGTTCATTACTTCTCATTACACTGCCCTTTCCCATCTCCAATATTTCCTCCCCCTCTGGCAGGGCATCCATGGGTTGTGCCATGGGAAGATGCAGTGTTCCATGTTCTCAACCACTCTGTGCAGGCTGTCAAGCCCCTGGCCCTGGGAACCCACTCCACCATCCTGCTCTGAACCTCCTACCTCTCCTCATCAGTGGTCCTTGGCATACCCATGCTCTTTCCTGGAAAACCCAAAAGCTGTGTGTTTAAGATGCACCAGGAAAGGGCAGGCAGGAGCCAGGGACCTAATTATGATGAGGAAGACATCGACAGGAAGGATTCCACCCACTGAATTCCCACTCCATGTTCCCATCCTCATTGCTTCACTTGGCTCCCATGAGCCCCCTCCATTGTCCATTGCTGGCTCTGCTGCTGGAGTGTCAGACTCCCACCTGCTCCTGGATCCCTGACCAAGATCCAATAAGCACCTGCTAAGCAGAATTCCGCTTCTGTCTACTACCTCCAGCCCAGAAGGTGAGGCAGGTCCTAGGCAGAGGCTCCCAAAGCCTGAAGGAGAAATTGAGAATAAATTAACACATTGAGGGAACAACCCGTGGTTTAGTACTCTGCCTGCTTCTGCCATGATCTCAGTTAACCTCCAACACTCCTGGAAGACACAAGCTGTTACCTTCATTTTGCAGATGGAAATATGAAAGCTCCAGAAGGGAGGAGGTAACATGTCTTTGCCAGGGGAGGGGGGGAGCAGAGGTTGGAACCCAGGCTGGAAGAGTCCAAAGGCTCACTTTTTCTATGGTAAGAGTGTGAATCTGTGCCTCTTGACTCTAATGGGCTACAAGAGAATTGTGATGCCACTTGATGGCACTGCCCCATCTGGGATGGTTATTTTTATGTGTCAATTTGGCAAAGCTATGGTGATTAGTTGTTTGGTCAAACACCGCAGATAGTCCCCTACTTACAATGACTCAACTTACAATTTTTCAGCTCTACAGTGAACAGAAAGTAAAATACATTCAGTGGAAACCATGTTTTGAATTAATTTTCTTGGGGGGGGGGTGTCCCAGGGATTGCAGGGACACTCGACCACTGAGCCACATCCCCAGCTCTATTTTGTATTTTATTTAGAGACAGGGTCTCACTGAGTTCCTTAATGCCTCGCTTTTGCCGAGGCTGGCTTTGAACTCACAATTCCCCTGCCTCAGCCTCTGGAACCTCTGGGATAATAGGCATGGACCACCTTGCCCATATTTTGGATTTTGAACTTGAATCTTTTCTAGTGATATGTGGTCAGATCCTCTCTGGGGATGCTGTGCCACAGGAGGGAGCCACAGCTCCCAGTCAGCCACTCCATCAAGGAGGGTGAACAACTGAGACTCCACAGTGCTCTGGGTTCCTAAGCTAGGATGTGTTATAGGTGAGGGGTGAAGTTCTGTTCTTCACAACTTACAGCGGGTTTGTTGGGATGTAACCCACTGAACGTAGAGAAGCACCTGTAGTCTGGAAGCGGCCATGAAGGTATTTTTCAGATGTGATTAATACTTAAACCAGTAGACGCTGAGTAAAGCAGATTACTCTCCATGACGTGGGTGGGTCTTATCCAATCGGCAAAAGGGCTTAAGAGAAAACAGGAAGAGGGATTTCTGCCCCCAGACTGCCTGTGGATTTAAGTCCATACCATCAGCTCTCCGAGGTCTCCAAACTGCTGGCTGGTCTGCCAGCCTGCTCTGGAGATTTCAGACTTGACAGCACCCATGATCATGTAAGCTAATTCCTTTAAATCAAGCAAAATCTCTCTCTCTCTCTCTCTCTCTCTCTCTCTCTCTCTCTCTCTCTCTCTCTCTCTCTCTCTCTCACACACACACACACACACACACACACACACACACTCCCACCACACTGGTCAGGAGTACAGGCATGCTGAGAGGCAGCCTACTCTGAGGTTTGTCCCATAAACCTTTCTTTAGTTCTCTTAAAGTGTTTCCAATCCAAGTGACATGGCCAACCACTGATTTATGGTTGTGTAAAACTCAAAGGAAAGATTTGTTGTGTATAAACTTGTGATTCTAGACCCCCCACTGCCTACCTCTTATTCCCCCTTGCCCTAGAAGGCACTAGAGTATCTAATATCCACACCAGAGCCCCAGAGCTGTGGGGCAGGAACAGGGGAAGTGACTCCTCAGTTTAGCCTCCCTGTGCTGGATGGGGGTGGGGAGGGAGCATCATCTCTCATAAACAATAGGAACTGGAATTACTCTACAAGGCAGGCCACACCATTTTACAGCAGAGACTCAAGGGGTAAAGTTACAAGCCCCCTTTTCTGAAGGCCTTGCAACAACACATTTACAAACGAGTTTGTGGATGCCAGAGTGCATGTTCCCCTGTTCTAGCCCAATTCCTCTCACCATATCTTAGGGGTGGGAGTGATCAGTGCCCCAACATCTACTCTGATTATATCTGGAAGCTTTCTTCCTCAAGTGTCTCCCAGTTGTGGAAAATGATCACTTCAGGTCATGGAGATACAGAGAAAAGGAAATGCCTTAAGGTATGATCTCCATCTGGACAACTTAGTGAAGTCATTGGGCAGAAAAAAAATGGGGGTCATGGCCTTTTCTCCAAAACTTGAAGGGAGAAGTCCTCCTCCTGCCTGGGAATCCTAGCATAGGGTCTCTCATGCCAGAACCCCAGGCTCCAGGTGACCCCCTGCTCTAGCCCTGACTCCCACAAGAACTGAATGTTAATTAACGCTGGTGGCTTCTCTGGGACTATTTCAAGTCAAGGCCAAATGGAGTCACCTCTAACTGATTGAAAATAGCCCCTAATCACATTGAGTACTCCCTAGAGATAGAGGAAACAATCTAGCAACTCCAGAGTATAAATCTGTGGCAACCTGGGCTCAGAAACCAACATGTATTCAAGATGGTAAAGCCTCCTGCATTGGGCTCCAATCCCTCCATTCTCTCCCTCCTGCCTTTGTCATTAATCCAGCTTCCAGAAGCCAACAGCCAGAGCAATAAAGTGGGTAGAGGTGGGGAAAGAGTGAAAAAAAAAGAAAAAGGAAAGGAGGTCCGAAATTCAGGCTAGAAAACAAGCCTCTCACCCTGAAACTCAGGTCCAAAGTCATTGAGAAGCCCATTGACAAAAGAGATCTAAGGATGCTTAACAACTAAAAGTTCCAGAGAGGGGGCAGGGCACCCCTGGTGGTCTGCACAGCTGAGCCAGATAATTCTGGCACTGCCCTGACGCTGTCCGAGGTGCTGACCTGCCCTACCAACAGTTTGCATGAACCTGAGCTGGAGGACAAGAGACCACCATCCTTTTTTCTTTTCTTTTCTTTTCTTTTTTTCTTATCTTTATTTTTTATCCACCTTTGTTTAGGTATTATTGGTATACCAAAAGCGTCATTTAACCAATGTATATAACTTTGTGACTTTGGACATATGTATACATTTGTGTTAGTATCACTACTGTCCAGGTAATAAATAGAACTATCACTTCTAAAAATGTTCTTGTATCCCTAAGAGCTAACAAGTAGTGGCAAGACTGTGAGGAAAAGAGACTATTGCACACTGTTGATTAGATTGTAAATTGGTACAGCTGTTATGGAAAACAGCATGGGGGTTTCTTTAAAACACTAAAAATAGAACTATCATACAATTCAGCAATCCCACTTCTGGGTATATATCCAAAGAAATTGAAATCAGTATGATGAAGAGATATTTGCATTCCCAAGTTCACTGCATCATTACTCACAATGGCCAAGATATGTAAATTACTTACATGTCCATCAACAGGTGAATGGATAAAGAAAATATAGTATACATATACACAATGGAATATTATCTAGCCTTTAAAAAGAAGAAAATCTTGCCATCTGCAGCCATATGAATGAAGCTAGAGAATATTATATTTGATGAAGTCAGATATATAAAGACAAGATATACGTATGATCTCACTTATATGTGGATCTGAAGAAATCAAACTCATAGAAGAGAGTACAAAAGTGAGTACAGGGGCTTCAATGGAGGCAGTGGGAAGATTTTGGTCAAAGGGTACAAACTTCCATTTAAAAAATGAATGAATGAATAAATGCATTCTGAAGATCTACTGTGCATGGTGGGAACTACTTAATAATATTGTCTTACGTACTTGAAATTTGCTGAGAGAAGATCTGAAGTGTTCTCACCACAAAAAAAGAGAGAGAGAACTATGTGCAGTGCTGAAAATGTTAATTAACCTGATTGCAGACACCACTTCAAAATGTATATGTATATCAAAGCATCATATTTTATACCTTAAATATACATAATTTCTATTTACCAATTATATATAATAAAATTGAAAGAAAAAAATAAAACTTTTCCTGTGTCTCTTTGGGGTTTTTGTTATTTATTTATTTGCTTGCTTGATACTGGAGACTGAACCCAGGGTTGCTTAACCACTGAGCCACAGCTCTAGGACTTTGTTTATGCTTTATTTTGACACAGAGTCTCACTAAGTCCTTAGGGCTTGCTAAATTGCTGAGGTTGTTCTGGAATTTGTGATCCTCCTGCCTCAGCCTCCCAAGACACTGGAATTATAGGCATGCACCACCACACCTGGGTTTTTGATTGTTTGTTTTTGGAGGGCGGGGTATGTACATATATATGTAGCAAAAACACTCAAATGAGATTTGCCCTCTTAACAAATTTTCAAATACACAGCATCTATTATTAACTGTAGGTACCACATTGTATAGCAGATCTCTAGTATTTACTCATCTTTCTCACTGTACCTTTAAAACACTGAACAATACCCATACTCCCTTCCTCCAAGGACCCCACTTCTGGGCACCACTTCACTGGGAACTCTACTGTCCTGCATTCCTCTTGGCTGCTCCACATAGACCCACTTTCTATCCTGACTCTGCCAGAGAAGCTCCTCTCTCCCTTCATGAACACCCTCTGTGTTTCTCCACCTCCAGACCTGAATGAGGGCCTATCAGACCTTATGACAAGGCTCTGACTCTTGGCCCCAGCTCCAAAGCCACTTCAGAATCTATGAATATTTTGTTCAAACAGGCCATGTGGGCAAGAGGAAGAGGAGAAAGAGAAGGTGAGGCAGACTAATGCTGGAGGGGCAGGAAGCTCATGCCCAAATAAACTGGTAAAGAACTCTAAGCTCCCAACCCAAGAACAACCCTGGGTCACTCTACTCCCCTGAGGGCAGAATGGATCTAAAGAGAAACCCATCGTGCTACGAGAGGAAAAGATATGAGGTCCAAAAGCAAGTGAATAAAACACACTCCAAGTGTTTCTAAAGATACAGTTATTCAGTTATTTATGTCTGAAAATACTCTGTCAGTAGGAAGTTGATACAGTAAATTAGTAGATTTAGGAGAATTTGTCTGAGCTCTTGAGATTTATAAAGTCACAATGGAGATAAGGGGACGGGAAGCTGCCAAGCATTAATTTTCCTGAGCCCACAAGAGTTGAGGTGAGTCCTGAACACAGTTGGAGTTTGACAAAGTGAAAAATCAGGTCTACAGGCACACACACAAGAAAAGCCTACAGGCACCATTCTCAGTCACCCGTAAATGACCCCTCCTCACGCTAATGACATGATCATTAACAAAAGCACAATAAATGAAGTGACCCAGCAACACCGATCTTGTAAGAACTCCCCTGGGGAGGTACCAGAGCAGAGTTTGGAGGGAGTCAAGTAGTGAACAAAGTGCTTGGGCATGCATAAAAGAAATCGACTGAGCTGCATGTGCTAGGTGTGACCCTTGCCTGTAAGGTCTCCCACGAGCGCAGTCTCAAACAAGGTAAAGAGGTATCCACACTGCCTCATCTGTTCTACCTAGCAGCAGTCCCATCTAGAAGGAACCCTGGGCTGGAGATGGCATGTGTGTTCTCCCAGGGACCCTGAGGAGGAAGTTGAGTTGTTATCCATATGGCCCCTGGCCTCTGTGGCTACTGCCGTCAAAGAACCACCCAAGAAAAGTCCAACAGGTGAAATGGAGTCGATAGCCTTCCTTCTGAACTGCATTTGTGAAATTAGACACAAAGGTACAAGGTTGCACTGAAGTCCTGCTCCTCCAAAGCTCCTTGATGGGAGAGCCCATCCTGAGACAGACCTTGCAACC
Source organism: Marmota monax (assembly GCF_021218885.2). NCBI lineage: Eukaryota > Metazoa > Chordata > Mammalia > Rodentia > Sciuridae > Marmota > Marmota monax. Next base: position 5,476,478 of record NW_026692881.1, read on the forward strand.
AGAGCCAGGGTGAGCTCAGCCTCTGGAGCCCTGACCTTGCTTCCTATTTGCACCCAGGACAGCACTCCACAGCCACCTTTCCAGAACTCAAGACCAGATGTGTCCAAGCCTACTACCACCCTCTGCAGTCAAAGCTGGCTGGCCTGAGACCACCTGCCAGGGTCTGCAGCCTCAGCTCCACCAGCTGCACACCTTGAAATTGTGTCTAGTGTGTCCCAAGTCAGAACCCAGTGCACATGCTGTGGCCCACATTCTCCTTCTCTCCTGCTGGCTCTGTCCTGACCCAGAGAAACTTCAGAGAAGCCGTCACACCTGCCTGTCTCCATTCCCAAGCCCAGATTCTCTAGCCAGGCCCATAGAGACAGTCCAATGCCCCCAAATCTGTCCCACTATCCCCTTCTCAATGGACTGTACTCCAAGGGGCTACTTAGGAGAGAACCAAGCTGAGAGTCTTTATACACCTGGCCCTGGTGCCTCTCCATCCCCAACAGTCTCACCAAAGCCACTGTCTGCCATAGTGCTCCCCAGTCCTGTGTGAGGCAAAGGGTGAGGGTCTGGGCTCCATCAGATTTCATCCTGTGCCTGACATCACCAATGTGCCCTGGGCCCAAGGCCACAGACCCAGATGGGTGCCTCAGTCCACCAGTGCCTTTGCAGAGTGCCTGGGTGTCTAAGTGTTTGAGGACATGGCATAAACAGACCCAGACTCCCAGCTTCCCACTGCCTCATGCAAGGTTTCTGCAAAGAGGATGGCAACTCCAGAAGTGGCTGATTCCATTCAGATGGAGCCAAACTTACTGACAGCCCTTGCATCATCTCATCCAGAGACTCCACAAGCACCCCCATCTACTGGAGAATGACATATTCCCACATTTTATTTTCAGAGCTTCCAAAAAGCCAAAGTCAGAGGAATTTACAACTTGGCTAGTTTTGCTAACACCAGTCTGCTCAGTAATAACCTGCTATCTCTGAGCTCAGATCTCTCTGTCCCAGACAGCAGAGGATACAGGAAGGTGAGAGTGATCGATTTCCAGCCACTCCATCCTAAAAGAGCCTGTGGATCAGGATGAAGAAATATGTGGGCAAAAGGAAGAGGAGGGGCAGTAGAGGAAGAGAAGGAAGAGGAAGATGAGGAGGTGGGGCCGACTAATGTCTGAGCATCTCCTATATGCCAGCCAGGGAACCAAGATACCATCTATTATACTGAGTTCAATCCCTGAAGAGCCTCTTAGGCATGTATTATTCCTTCTTTATCAATGGGGAAATCAGGGCTCAGAGAGGTTAAGAAACATGTTTTAAATCACACAGCCAGTGTGCAAACTCAGACTACCAGACATGAAAGACCATGTTCTTTCCACTATATCCTGCAGGTTCCAGCAGACTGTGGGAAAGAAATCTGGGACAGCCAGGAGACCCACTTGGGACAGAAGATGGCTGTCACCCAAATGCATGCTCCCCGTAATGCTCCATCAAATGCCCCACAAACTTGCCTCCATCAAAGCCCAAGGATACGACTGGTTCCCATGTGGGCCTCCCCAAACAGGCAAAAAAAAAAAAAAACATCTAGACTACACCAGTCTGATGTGACATCCAGAAAGGTACTAAGAGCTTCCTGTTTCCTGAGAACACTGGGCTACCTGGGTGAAGGAAGTTACCATGATATTTCTCTGCTTCCCACCCACTTCCATCCATCCAACCTGAGCTTGGGGGTTCACAAATTAAGTCAAAAATCAAATGGCAGCACCAAAATCTGTCTTAATTAGCTGGTTTTTAAAGCCTTGGGTATATAGTTCCAAAGGTCACCTGGATGATTCAAGCCAGGGCTCCCACCCACACAGGCAGAACTCAAGAGCCCACTTCTCCCTCGGGGCCAGCCTCCATTTCCCAGCATTTGTAATTTGTGCAAAGTGCATCATGGCTGAGTGCCACCAAGCAGGTGCTTTCTGCTGATAGAGCACTTTTGCAAAGTTCAGACCGCCTTGGCTACGGTGAAATTAAATGTGGCTGAAAACAAAGCAAACCTACCTCCAGATGTTTCCAGATGGCTTAGCTCCTTCAAGCCCAGATGATATCAGAGTCATTTCACTCTTAAAGCAGAAATTCCCCCAACCTGAAAAAATGACTCTCCATTGTGAGGCTTGAGAACTACCCAGAGAAAGTGTACTTTTTGTCACCCACCCCACTCTAAACACACTGTCCCTTTCTCTGCTGGAGCTGGAGCTAATGACAAGTGCACTCACTCATCACCTCTTGAAGAGCAAATGCATCCTTCATTAGTCAGCAAAGGGAAACCAATTGCTTTCCTGTCTTTCTGGACTGCTCCTCCACAGAAGGGGCTCTCCCCATCTGTCTCTGCAGGGGGTAAAGAGGAGCTTGTCCCGCTTCCCACCAACCACGGAGGGGACTCTGCCTTAAACCTCAGATGTCAAGGGTCAGTGGCACAGTGAGGGGCTAGTGGCCCAGGCAGAGAGCGGATCTTGGCTCTGTCACTTACCAGCCTTGCAACTTGGATGAGATGTCCCACCTTTCTGGAAAGTCCCATCAGTCACATCTCACAGTGTGACCAGGAAGGTTGATTTCTTCAAAAACCACCACTTACACCACCCCAGGAGGTGACATCCAGGTAGACAACCATAAACAGTGTGCCCTGAATGTGTCCCCTGCAGTATGGGGGGTGTCAGCAGACAAATCCCAAGAGCAGCAATAGCAGTGGCCCACCCCCTGAAGGAAGAAGCATCAGGACAGCAAAGCAGCTCTGTAGGACAGAAAACGCCAAGTCCAAGGCTCTTTCCCCAGTACCAGCTAGGGCTGCAGCAATGAAAAAAAAACAGGCAGAGCTCAGGCTAGTGTACAGAGGCCCTGGACCTCAGCCCTGGGCTTGGCTACACCATGGGCTCTGGGGTTGAGAGACAGCGGAGAAGGTTAGATGGAGCAGCTGATCAGGGCTCCAGGGGAGGAGGAAGAGGAGGAGCCCAGACAGCAGGCACATCGGATGGAGGGACCAGGGGTGAGGCCATCCAGCAGTGGGCAGGCAGTAGTAGCCAGGACTTGGTGGGCCCTGTCTAACTGCCCTGCTATTCATAATAAACATAATAATAGTAACAGCTACCATCACCCAGCGCTAACCACTGGGCCAAGTTCTTTTACATGCATCTTCTCAGGTCACCCTCACAACAACCCTAAGATGTTGATAGATGAGGATACAGAGGTTCCAAGAAGCTCAATAACGTATCCAAGGCACTCAGGTACTAACTGAGGCCAGAATAGAAAGGCAGTCCCTCTGGCCCCTGCAGTACCATCTCTTGAGCACCTAAGCTGAGCACATTTATATAATGAACAGAGCATTCCCCAGTCTCCTCCAGGTTCTCCTACTCAGATCCCATCCTCAGATCTCATAGTGTGACACAAGGACAGAGAGAATCACCAGGAAGCCTCCTTTTCAAAGTGTCCATAGCAAGGAGAATTTCCTTCCAGATGCTCGGCACAGTGTAACCTTGTCATAAGATGCATTAATGTACCAAGTCACCAAACCTCCCATACACATTGCCTAATCCCAGCACTCGGTCCAGGTTCCAAGTTACAGAACCTCAATGCTAATGCCCAGGAAATCCATGGGACAGGCAGAGCCTTCCCCCTGACTGAGGAGCAGGTAAGAGCCCGGCCACTGTCCTAGCTGGGATATCCCACTCTTCCTGTGTGTCCCCAGCCCACACGCTGGTGCTCTTGGTGGCTGGCTCCCTGATGGACAGCTGGGCCTGCCAATGCTTGTTGTTTCTGCTAAACTCGATGCTATTACAACAAAATCCCTGTATTTCTTGCAAACAATTTTCCCCTTTGCAATCTCATAAATTAACTCCCTCCTTTTGAGCCGACCAGCTTCCTGCTAATCTAACCACTAACCTATCACCATCCGTAAACCAAATGATCCCTAAACACTCTCCCATCTAAGCATAATGCACTAAAATTACTTTTTGGTTTTTCCTGCTTTATCTTTCTTTGCTAAAGACAGCTTGGGTCCAGCTTCCTCTCTCCTTCCTCCAAACACAGAGGGCTTCCGGCTCTTCCCTCCTGAGATTCTGCTTCCGTGACCCCAGGTTCTGCAGCAAATGTGCTGCTGGTTGCCTTCAGCAGGCTCAGGGTCTGAGTTCAGAGGGAGTGACTGAGCCTCCCAAGAGCTTGGGTATGGCACATCCTAAGGGTGGCACCATCCATGATGAGGGTGAGTGGCCTGGAAGTGGCTCACATCCCTGAGTCCAAAGCTCATCCCACACCTGGGGCTCCTGTGTCCAGTAGCCACTCACTTACCCAAGTTCTCAAGATGGGAACAGCTATGACTATAGGGTGCAGCCAAAGGAACATGAGAGGAATTCCTAACCTGGCCCAGAGATGGGCAGAGAAGCTTCGGGTGTTCTGGCTTGGGGATCCGAGTGGAGTGCTCTTAAAAAAAAATAAGTGGGCTGCCAGATGGGCCCACTACTCAGCAGGGGAAGCCCCTGAAGAGGCAGTTCTCTGAAAGCCACATCTCTTATGAAGTTGTCTTAGCTCTTAAGCTACCAGTTCCCTCACCCAGAGCTTCTCCCACTAAGCCCAGATATAAAGCCGTCATTCCAGAGCCCCGCCCATTGCACTAAGACTGCTATAGGAACAGCAGAGAGGCCATGCAGGGCAGAGCCAAAGGACTCAGGACCCCATGCTGAGCCCCTCATGCCAATTCATCCCACAGGATGCTCCCTCTACTTGGCCCTGTAGGCAGGACCTTCTATTCAACATGACCTTCCCAAGTCTGACCTCCCTAGACCTGCCACTTGTGTCTTACCCACTGTGACCTCCCTATTTCAGAGCCTCCTGCCTCTGTCAAATGGCATGACCGTGGACAAGTCACCTTCAGCTTCCTTGTCCGTGGGCCCACACCTCCTCGGCTTTCATGAGGATGGAACAGCAGTGTACACAAAAGCGCTTAGAATATGGATTGGTGAGAACACCATAAAGCAAGTGCTCTCCCTCAGCCTTCCCCTCCACCCCAACCTGTTACGGCTCTCTCACCTGATCCACAGCCACATCCTGGCCAGCACTCCCTGAGCCCAGATGGCTACACACACCAGGCAAGGGAGGCTGAGGCCTGGGTACAAGGAACAGAGCAGCCCTTGGGGCAGGAACATGTTCTGTGTGGCCCAGGCAGGGGGTTGGAGCTGCTTCACTAATGAGTATGAGACTGGCCATTTCCCCTCAGAGCTACTACAGCCACTAAGTCACACAAGGAACTGGATTTTTGCATATCAGGTCACAATTTAATTTTAAATTACTTAGCCTGGTCACCCACCTGATCTGCTTCCTTCCCCACAATGCATCCTTCCTCCATCATTAACATATGCCCCTATAGATCCAGCCATCCATTCCCCCACCCTTTCATCCATCCATCCCCCAATCCTATCGACTCCAATCCCTAACAATTCAACCACCTGTAGGTCCTCCCACTTACTGCCCACTCACTCACCCAGTCATAAATTCAGCCAAGTATTCATCCACCCACCCATCTATCCATCTTTTAATTCCCATCTATCAACCCCATTGAGCCATACACCTATCCATCTACACAGGAACCTCTTCTATCCATTCACCTACACCTCCAGCCAACCTCCATTTCCCTGCTCTTTTAAAGAGACTGATCAAAAGCAACAAAAGAATGAAACTTGAGACACCAGGGGCCTAGCACGGGCCACAGACTCAGCCATGGCACCCCTGTCCACTCTGGTCTGTAAAGGAAACCTCCACTAGGTCAACACTTTACACAACCTTTAGGTGACACACCCTTGAAAGGAAGATTCTGAGCTGCCAGAAAGTTCTGCACATTTGGCCACCAAGCCAGGAGTCAGGCACACTGCACTCACTCTCCACCCTCTCCACACTCTTCCACGGTAAAGATTGCCAGCTCCTTCATACCAAGGATTTTGTAGCCCTGACTTGTGGGTGAATCCAGTCATAAGGCAGACCCTGAAGGGTCTCCAATCTGCAACACCCAGTGCAGCAGGCATGACCTGGCCTCTGCAGCTCTGCACACTCTTGAATCCAGGTAGAAGAGCCTTTCTCCAGCCACGAGGGAACAGCGCAAGCAAAGCCTACAGACTTGAGAGGGCAAGACCTAATGAGAGACAGCCAAAGATGGTGGAGATGGAGGCGATGCCCAAAACAACAGGGGGAATGAGTCTAGAACAATGCAGTCCTGGGAGCCCGAATGGAGCTTGGTGATCTGGAGCACCAGCCTTCCAAGGTGGGTCTTTACGGGCATCACTCATATACCCAGCTGCCAGATACGATGCCTGTCTTGGTTTTACCTTGTTCCCTATGATGCAGGGGCAGGCTGGAGTTCAGAAGCATCTTATCCCAAGCCAGTACTTCTTACCCTTGAGGAATCAAAATCATCCTGCCTAAAATGCATATCCCCAGGCCCTGCCTAGGTGGGGTTGTTAGTGGCTTAGGGACAGGAATCTATATAAAATTATGGCTTTGGTAATTCTCATAAGGTGGCCCCAGGACACTGTTTAACAAGCAATACACATTAAATTCCCTCAGAAGACTCCTGCAGGCCTCCCCACCCCTTACCCCCTGCAGGAGGCTGACCCCACCCCCAGGCAGCACACCTGTGCACTTGCTCAGGGATCAGGGCTCAGCTCAAGTTTGCATAGTTGACCTTTTTCCCTGCCCTCCTCAGACCCGAATTCTAGAAGCTGGACCTACAGCTCACTCCTGGAACCCCAGGCTGTCACTTCAGGCCTGGCTACTCTTGCTTGCTGGGCTATCCACCCACAAGGCCCCTGGCCCTACTCTGAACCAGACAGGATCCTGTAATAGAGAAAAGCACATGACTGGGTACTCTGTGCACCTGTGGGTTTCTGAAAATGTCATGAATGACCCAGGAGGAAAGCACTTGTCAATATCATGACAAAAGGCTTTATGAGGATGTTTTTCTTTTTTTTTTTTAATATTTCTTTTAGTTGTCAATGGACCTTTATTTATTTATATGCAGTGCTGAGAATCGAACCCAGTGCCTCACACATGCTAGGCAAGCGCTCTACCACTGAGCCACAACCCAGCCCCATGAGGATGTTTTTCGATGACCCATAATTACATCTCCCCTTCAGAAAGTGGATTCCCTACATGGGAGTCCCCCTCCGGCCTTCTCATATCCTGCCTCTTCTAGGAGGTCAAGGAGAAGCAGCAAGACCACATGCAACAGGGATCCTGCACATCATCACCTCAGCTAACACCCCTGGCTGGGCCATGAGGACATGAGGGCCCTGTCCCTGGTTCTAACCAGGACAGCAGCAGGCTAAGGGGCCCTCTCTCAGGGTACCCTTTGGCTTAGGTATTCTGAAAGGTTGGGCTGGGCTCCTCAAGTGAGAAGAAAAGGCCCAGGTGCTTGAAGTACCTATCCCCAAGGCCAACCTGCTCTTCACAGGCATGAAAAAGGCCACAGCCCCTCAAAGCAGGCAGGTACAATGTCCAGTAGCTGAGTATTGGAGCCAGGGGAGGCTCCCAGCCCTGCCTGTTGCTGTGGGGCGCAGCACCCACTCTGCCGAGGGCAAGCACTGAAGCAGAGAGGAGCCCCAGGAAACACCCCCAGCCCCAGCCCTTCTGGTGGTCTCAGTCTCTTCCAGCACCCCTCCTCTGAAGTAACTCACCCAGAACTCCTTAGATCAACATGGAACCAGCCTTTCCCCGCAATTCTAACAGATCTGACCTCTCTTTCTGACTGTCACATTGTGCCCGATCCAGCATAGGGGTCTGGTTCTCACCACTGTGTCACATCACCCGTCAAAACTCAGCACAGCCAGGCACCGAAGGGACCCTTAGGGTGGGAGAGTTTTATGGTTTAGATATGAGGTGTCCCCTAAAAGTTCATGTGTTGTCATATAAAACTAAAAAGAACAAATAAAAAATTTTAAATAAAATAACATAAAAATCTCACATGTAAGACAACACAAGAAGTTTCAGAGATGAAATGATTAGATTATGAGAGCTCTGACCCAATTAGCTGATGCATCCACTGATATGGATTAACTGGATGGTAACAGTAGGCAGGTAGCATGTGGCTGAAGGAAGTAGGTCACTGGGGGCATGCTTGGGGGCTCATAATTTGTTCCTGGTGAGTGAAGCTCTCTCTGCTTCCTGGCTGTCATGTCCTGAGCTGCTTTCCTCCACCATGCCCTTCCGCCAAGATGTTCACCTTGGGCCCAGAGCTATGGAGTTGGCCAACCATGAATTGAAACTCTGAAACTATGAGCCAAAATAAACTTGTCCTCCTCTACATTGCTCTTGTCAGTTATATTGGTCACAGTGATGCAAAAGCTGACTAAAGCAGAGAGCTACAGGGGAGGGGCTTTAGGATCAAGAGACACACAGGAACTAAGTACCCAGTTCCCTGGTGTCTATTGAATAATGGAACACAGCTGACCCCAGAAATCCATGCCCTCACTCTGGTTTAACTCTTCATATTGCACTTAACGAGGACATGGTCATGACCACTGCTGCCACATAGAAGCCATGATAGGGCTGCCTCTGAGCTCTGCCCCAACAGCTCTGCCACCAAGCCTCAGCCTGCTAGAGCCAGTCCACACAGGGAGTCCATGCAGGCTGGTGGGCTGGGTATAAAGCACACTGCTACGCCCTCCTGCTATGCAAACCCTGCTTTGATATCTTAGGGACATTCTGGAAGCTGAAAGACAGGTAAACACAAGTGGACTAAGCCTAGGGTCCTGACTGTCCATTCCCTGCTGGGACACATCTGAGCCAGGGGTGGGCCTGAGGACAAGGCAGAAGAAGGGGGTGTGTGAGAGGAAAGAATTCACTCTTGCTGAGAGTCTACCATAGGCAGGACAACTTGGTAGATAGACACATTCCCTCTCCATTCATTCATGCACTCACTCAATGAATACCCAACGGGAACCAAATGGTTCACATTCATCTGAGAACCAAACAGACTTGGACCCCATTCTCATGAAACTTACATGCTAGCAGGAGAGAAGGCATAAAAAAGCAAACAAGTTAATATGTATACAGATTGTCAGAGGTGAGACGCTCCATGGGAAATACAGAGCAAGAGAAACGGAACTGGGGCTGGGAAGGGGGGTTAATGTAACATGAGGGATTAAGGTAGGTCTCACTGATGGGTGACACAGGAGCCCACACTTGGAGAAGGTAGGGAGCCATTCAGGTATCCTGGAAAGGGTGCTGTAGGCACAGGGAACAAGAGTGCCAAGGCCCTGAGGCTGGGTCATGCCTGGGGAGCTGGAGGAACAACAGAAGGCCAGGGCACTGAAGCAGAAGGAGCACAGGGAGAGAGGGAGGAGAGGAGGGCCAAGAGGGGCAAGCTCATAAGGGCCTCATGAGGTTCAACTCCAAGGAAAATGGGGCGCCATGGTAGGTTATAAGCACAGAGTAATGGTCTGACTAAAGGCTCATCATGACAGCTATTTTGGAATCAGAAGCCTCACCCAACCTGTCACAATCCGGAGGTTTTATAGTGACAGTGTGGCTAAAGTTCAGAGAGGTTAAGAGCTGATCCCAGGGTTATAGAGCCTTGAAGCCAATCAAGGTTTTCCAGCTTGTTGTCCCCAGGGACCTGCAAAGACGCTGTCCATCCTCCCCTGGCTGACCTGGCCTGGCACTTTCCCCAGGCAGCCGCTGCACTGAGCAGGAGGGAGGGTGGGACATCTGAACTAGCTGAGCTCTGCCATCCCTTCAGGCCTGCTCCAGGAGCCCCAGGGAGTGAGCAGCAGGAGTTCGTGGGGAGAGGGGATGGGCTGCCTCCTCCCTGCCTGGAAACTCACTCCTGTGAATACAGCACCTGCCTGCCACAAGGAGCAAACCTGAGCTGTGACCTTGGGGAATGAGGTCTCATTGAACATCTAAGAAGGAAATCCTGTCACTTGCAACAAGGGGGTTGGAACTGGATGACATTAAGTGAAATAAGCCAAGCATGGAAAGACAAATATTGTATGATCTCAATTGTATGTGAATCTAAAAAAGTCGGAGTAGAAAGATGGTTTCCTGGGACTGGGGAGAAGAGGGAAAGATGGGGAAAGGGAAGCTATTGATCAAAGGATACAAAATTTCTGTTAGCCTGGAGGAGTGAGTTTTAGTGAGCTATTGCACAACATGGTGACCACAGTCAACATGAGCATACTGTATGTTTCAGAATTGCTCCAAGAATAGATATTAAACGTTTCTTCACCAGAAATATAATAAGCTGATGAAGTGATAGATATATTAAGTGTCCTGATTCAATCTTTTTACAATGTATACACAGATCAAAGCATCATATTGTATCCAAAAGTATACAATTATTTTTTGTCAATTAAAAATAAATTAGCCGGCTGGGGATGTGGCTCAAGCGGTAACACGCTCGCCTGGCATGCACGGGGCGCTGGGTTCGATCCTCAGCTCCACATAAAAATAAAATAAAGATGCTGTGTCCACCGAAAACTGAAAAATAAATATTAAAATATTCTCTCTCTCTCTCTTTAAAAAAAAAATTGTAAATAAATAAATAAATTAGCCAGGTGCAGTGGCACATGCCTATAATCTCAGTGGCTCAGGAGGCTGAGGTGGGAGGATCCCAAATTCAAAGCCAGCCTCTGCAATTTAGACAGGTACTAAGCAACTCAGAGACATCCTGTCTCAAATTTTTTAAAAAATAAAATAAAACAAAAAGGGCTGGGGATGTGGCTCAGTAGTTAAGTGCTCCTGGGTCCAATCCCCAGTACCAAAACTAAAAATAAATTGAAGAATGGTCATATTAAATGGCTCCCTCAGAGAGTTACATGAAATAATCTGGAAGGTGGGCCATCTTGGTGCCTGCAGAAGTCACTGACAAGGACACAGACACTGACAAGTGGCAAGACATTACTGAGATCTGGTGCCCAAGATGTTACAGGGTCTGCCTCCTCCTCCTCCTCCTCCTCCTCCTCCTCCTCCTCCTCCTCCTCCCCTTTCTCTTCTACTCTATCAAAGTCCCTCCTAGGATCAGACATAACACCATGAACTACAGTGAGGAGAAGCAGAGTACTGGAGCTCTCCAGATCCCTTGGTGACAGCAGCAGCAGGAATCAAGGAACAAAAATGCAATTACGTGTTTAACCTCACACCATCACCACCACCACTGCTACCACGCCACTCCCCTACCTCACCCCCCTCCCGTCACTGTGACCACTCCCCAGTCCCCACCCCTTGGGCACTGGAGTCCTGGGGCCTCCCTCCACACCTGCGTCCAAAGGCCCAAACACATCCAGCAGAGGTGAGAGAAACAGAGCGGGCAAGTCCAAAAACTCAATTTATAGATTTCTGTTAAGCAAGTTTATGAGCACAAACTTTCAGACCAGCCCTGCTGGGAATGCAATTCCATTTCATTTGGCTCTGGCTCTGAGATGAATCACTGAGCAAATGAGGAGGTCAGTGTCCTGGAAGAGCCCTTCTGCACGCAAATAAAGAGAGTGACACAGGCCACCTCCAGGGGGATCACAGTGGACTCCCAAATGTGGAGGGGAAGACCCGGGGGAGCCTCAAGGAGGAAGCAGGACAGATGGACATTTAAAACACACCTTTATAACATGGATGAACTTTGAGGACATTATGCTAAGTGAAAGAAGCCAGTCACAAAAGAACAAATGCTATAGGGTTCCTCTTATGTGAGGTGCCTGGAATGGTCAAATTCATAGGGACAGAAAGGAGAGTGGGGTCTACTGGAGCTGAAGGAAAAGGAATGGAGAGTTACCGTCCAACGGGAATAATGTCTCTGTTTAGGAAAAAAGTTCTGAAGTTGGATGGAGGTAATTCACAGCAATGTGAACACACTGCACACCACTCAACTGTACACTCAAAATGACTGAATTACCCTAATAAATACAGACACACACATTGACCTTCTTAGGACTCTACCTTAAGAAAACAGTCTCAAAGGTAGACAAAGTTTCAAGCACACAATGTGCACTGCAACATTTTTTATCACAGTAAAATATTGAGAAGGAAAGAGGAATAGTTAGATAAATTAAGCTACAGGCAACCAGTGATTACAAAGAAGTTTTAATGACCCAGAAAATAATTATCATATCATGGTAATTACATGGAATGGCATGCCATATTTTAAGTTCCTAATGGAACAAGGTCATCCATAAACAATAAGTAGAGATTTAAACAAAACAGTGGCTTAACAACATGTTCAGCCTCTTCCTTCCAACACAAAATTCAAAAAAATAACAAAAGCGAAGGAAAAAAATGTTTTAATCCATAACAGAATTAGAAAACAAGAACGGGGTTCTTAGGAGCACAGAAATCTTAAAGATGCTTGAAAGGATGCTGACGGATATAGACTGGAAATGGCACCCTAACCCAAAACACAGCAGAAAGGGCTACCCTGCAGGTATCAGTTCCATACGTAGAAGCTGAGGAAATGGGGACACATAGGAGCCCTGGATCAAATGTCAGTGTAGCTGATGGTGGGGCCACAATCCCCAGCAATGGACTGCAAGGGTGGTTGTGCATAGGCAGGAGTAGGGGCACTTGGTTTCCAGGAGAAGGAAGTTCACCCCTACCCCCGTGGCACCAACACCCAGGAGAAAAGTGGAAACCCCACACCCCAACCACTAGAATCTGCAGCAGACCAGGGACCCTTCCCAGCCATTGTAATCCAAAATCACTCACCTTATCAAGATCTGCATATAAAAAGAGGCACCGCTGAGGACTTAGAGGTACTAGGACAAGACCACACTTTCAAACCTGAACACTCAGAGAAATGGGAGAAGGGATTACTTCCTTTAAAAAGAATTTACTGAAGAATATTCCATTGTGTATGTACACCCCATTTTCTTTATCCATTCATCTACTGAAGGGCATGTAGATTGGTTCGTCAGTTTAGCTATTGTGAATTGAGCTGCTATAAACATTGATGTGGCTTTGTCACTGCAGTATGCTGTTTTTAAGTCCTTTCTGTATAGACTGAGGAGTGGGATAGCTGGGTCAATTGGTGGTTCCATTCCCAGTTTTCTGAGGAATCTCCAAACTCTTTTCCATATTGGCTGCACCAGTTTGCAGTCCCACCAGCAATGTATGAGTGCCTTTTTTCCCCACATCCTCTCCAACACTTATTGTTGTTTGTATTCTTAATAGCTGCCATTCTGACAGGAGTGAGATGAAATCTTAGAGTAGTCTTGATTTGCATTTCTCTAATTGCTAGAGATGAGCATTTTTTCATATATTTGTTGATTGATAATATATCTTCTTCTGAGAAGTGTCTGTTCAGTTTCTTTGCCCATTTATTGATTGGGTTGTTTGGTTTTTTTGTTTTTGTTTTTGTTTTTGTGTGTGCGTGTTAAGATTTTTGAGTTCTTTATATATCCTAGAGATTAGTGCTCTGTTGTGCATGTGCTAAAAATGTGTTCCCAAATTGTAGGCTCTCTATTCACCTCACTGATTGTTTCTTTTGCCGAGAAGAAACTTTTTAGTTTGAGTTCATCCCATTTATTGATTCTTGATTTTAATTCTTGCACTATAGAATTCTTATTAAGGAAGTTGGGGCCTAATCCCACATAATGAAGATTAGGGCCTACTTTTTCTTCTAATAGATGCAGTGTCTCTGGTTTAATTTCTAGGTCCTTGATCCACTTTGAGTTGAGGTTCGTGCGTGGTGAGAGATAGGGGTTTAATTTCATTATGTTGCATACGGATTTCCAGTTTTCCAAGCACCATTTGTTGAAGAGGGTATCTTTTCTCCAATTTACGTTTTTGGTGCCTTCATCTAATATAAGATAATTGTAATTATGTGGGTTAGATTCTGTGTCCTCTAATCTGTACCATTCGTCTACAAGTCTATTTTGGTGTCAATACCATGCTGTTTTTGTTACTATTGCTCTGTAGTATAGTTTAAGGTCTGGTGTAGCGATGCCACCTGCTTTTCTCTTCTTGTTAAGGATTGCTTTAGCTATTCTAGGTCTCTTATTTTTCCAAATGAATTTTTTTTTATTGGTTGTTCAAAACATTACAAAGCTCATGACATATCATCTTTCATACATTTGATTCAAGTGAGTTATGAATTCCCATTTTTACCCCAAATACAAATTGCAGAATCACATCAGTTACACATTCACAATTTTTACATAATGGCATATTAGTGACTGTTGTATTCTGCTACCTTTCCTATCCCCTACTATCCCCCCTCCCCTCCTCTCTCATCTTCCCTCTCTACCTCATCTGCTGTTGTTTAATTCTCTCCCTTGTTCCCCCCCCTTTCCCCTCACAATCTCTTATATGTAATTTTGTGTAACATTGAGGGTCTCCTAACATTTCCATATGCTTTCCCTTCTCTCTCCCTTTCTCTCCCCCCACTCGTCTGTTTAATGTTAATCTTTTCCTCATGCTCTTCCTCCCTGTTCTGTTCTTAGTTGCTCTCTTTATATCAAAGAAGACATTTGGCATTTGTTTTTTAAGGATTGGCTAGCTTCGCTTAGCATAATCTGTTCTAATGCCATCCATTTCCCTACAAATTCTATAATTTTGTCATTTTTTAGTGCTGTGTAATACTCCATTGTGTATAGATGCCACATTTTTTTTATCCATTCATCTATTGAAGGGCATCTAGGTTGGTTCCACAGTCTAGCTATTGTGAATTGTGCCGCTATGATCATTGATGTGGCAGTATCCCTATAGTACGCTCTTTTAAGATCCTCAGGGAATAGTCCGAGAAGGGCGATAGCTGGGTCAAATGGTGGATCCATTCCCAGCTTTCCCAGGAATCTCCATACTGCTTTCCAAATTGGCCTCACCAATTTGCAGTCCCACCAGCAGTGTACAAGTGTACCCTTTTCCCTACATCCTCGCCAACACTTATTGTTGTTTGACTTCATAATGGCTGCCAATCTTACTGGAGTAAGATGGTATCTTAGGGTGGTTTTGATTTGCATTTCTCTGACTGCTAGAGATGGTGAGCATTTTTTCATGTGCTTGTTGATTGATTGTATGTCCTCCTCTGTGAAGTGTCTGTTCAGGTCCTTGGCCCATTTGTTGATTGGGTTATTTGTTATCTTATTGTTTAATTTTTTGAGTTCTTTGTATATTCTGGATATTAGGGCTCTATCTGCAGTGTGAGGGGTAAAAATTTGTTCCCAGGATGCAGGCTCTCTATTTACCTCTCTTATTGTTTCTCTTGCTGAGAAAAAACTTTTTAGTTTAAGTAAGTCCCATTTGTTTATTCTTGTTATTAACTCTTGGGCTATGGGCGTCCTATTAAGGAATTTGGAGCCCAACCCTACAGTATGTAGATCGTAGCCAACTTTCTCTTCTATCAGACGCAGTGTCTCTGATTTGATATCTAGGTCCTTGATCCATTTTGAGTTAACTTTTGTGCATGGCGAGAGAAAGGGATTCAGTTTCATTTTGTTGCATATGGATTCCAGATGAATTTCATGACTGCTTTTTCTATCTCTATGAGGAATGTCATTGGGATTTTGAATGAAATTGCATTAAATCTATAAATGCACAATGGAATGTTATTCAGCATTAAAATGATATTAAATGATTTTATTCATTTTTTATTCATTTTATTCATGGCATTTACAGGTAAATTGATGGAGTTTTGGAGAATACAATGCTAAATGAAGTTAGCCAATCCCAAAAAATCAAATGCTAAATGTTTTCTCAGATTTAAGGATGGTGATTCATAATGTGGTGGGGGTGGGGGCATGGGACGATTAGATGAACTCTAGATAGGGCAAAGGGGAGGGAGGGGAAGGGGGTCTGGGGGTAGGAAAGATGGTGGACTGAGATAGACATCATTACCCTAAGTACATGTATGAAGACAAAAATGGTGTGATTCTACTTTGTGTACATCCAGAGACACGAGAAATTGTGCTTTATATGTGTAATATGAATTGAATTAATTGAGTTAATATGAATTACACATTCTGCTGTCATAAATAATGAATTAAAATAAAATAAAATAAATTCAGATTTTTTAAAAAAAAAAAAAAAAGAGGAAGAAAAATTAACTGCCAGGCACAATGGCACACGCTTGTAATCCTAGCAACTCAGGAGGCTAAGGAGAATCGAAAGTTCAAAGCCAGCCTCAGCAACTTAGTGAAACCCTGTCTCAATATAAAAAATAAAAAGGGCTGGGGATGTGGCTCAGTGGTTAATCACCCCTGGGTTCAATCCCCAGTACCAAAAAATAAATTAACTGAGGCTAGGGATGTAGCTCAGTGATAGAGTGCTTGCCTAGCACGTGGGTTCCGCCCCTAGCACCAAAAAAAAAAAAAAAAAAAAAAAAAAAGAACTTGATCTTGGAACCAAACATTTCATCATTAAAGTCTGAAAAGGGGCTGAATAACAGCATGGAGCAGATGAAAATCAAATTAGTGGCCTGAAGGACTGAGAGCAAAATTCTTCCAGATGGTGGCACAAAAGCCCAGAAATGTGAAGAATAAAAGAAAATTGGGGGATAGAAGCTCTAAACACCACCTGAAAAGAATTTCAAAAAGAAATCCTAGAGAATATAGGAAATTGTTTTGTTTTTTAATGCCCATTACAAAAAGACCCAAGTCCTCACATTGAGAGAACTCACCACGTGCAAAGTAGGGTCATACAAAAATATAATATTTAAGCATAGAGTAGTGAAATTTTAGAACCCTAGGTGAAGAGGAAAAGTACCAAAATCTTTCGGCAAGAAAACAACACAGACTGCCTGGAGGAGAACAAAGTCAGAGTGATAAACAGCGATTTTTTTTAAGGGCCAAGCAACCTAGGTGTAAACCACAGCCCCTCTTTCCTACCGTGGGGTTCACTGTGCCTCACTTTCCCCACCTGTGTGAGGAGCCGTACCTACCTCATAGGGTTGACCTGGAAACTGACAAAGTAAAGCCCTGGCTCAGAGCACTTAGTAGTCACTTAGTTATTACCAGAATGTCAGGTGAGTGCAAATCAACAAAACAGTTATCTTAAAAGAGCCCAGGAGGAAAATGGTGTGAACCTTGAATTCTTACACTTAGTCTTTGGAAAGGAAACAGGCATGATCTGAAAGGTGAGGACACAGTTCACCACCCACAAACCTGCTTGGAAAGAACTACTAAATGGTGTGCTCCAGCAATCAGAAAAAATGAATTCAGAGTAAGTGAGTGGTTGCCAAGATCTGGAGGGAGGAAAAGATTGGTAAGAAACTGTTCAGTCATGGGTTTTTGTTGTTTTATTTTTGCGGGGGGGGGGGGGGGGGGGGGGGTAATGACAAATGTTCTGAATTAGATAATGGTGATAGTTGCACAACTTTGCAAATGTACTAGAAGTCACTGAAAGAAACACTTTAAAATTTTAAATATGAATCTTCCCTCAATTAAAAAAAAATCCAAGAACAGATGAGCAATCCAAATACAGTAGTAAGAAAAAATTAAAATTAAATGTTAAAACTATTATTGACCCTTACTAAGTATTAAAATTTGGAGGTAAAATCGCAGTTGGTCTCATCTTAGCCAGTGATAAGGTTCAGGTGTAGAAAGCAATGAAGGCACACAGAATAATGTCTTGTTTTGCTCAGGGGGCCATCTGAACATTGATTATATGGAAGGAACAAATATGAGCTTAAAATAAAAGTGATCGCTAGCAAACAAACAAAAAAAAATACATTCTTTTGAGCCCACCAACTAGGAGAAGAGGAGAGGAGACACTTCTGGCTGTCACAATGACAGGTGGGATCTGCTGTCACTTAGTATCCAGGGTCAAGGACTCAAGTGTCCATGCCACAAGGAACAGTCCTGCCCAAAGAGAGCAGTGCTACTTCTGAGAAAATTTCTTTGAGGAACAAAAAGTGAGACCAAGACATCCAACAAGAGGCAGGAACAGGCAACAATAGCCCAAGAAAGATCAGTAAATAAAAAATACAAAATAAAATGGCAAGAAAAAAGTCTAAGCATACCAGCAATCTCAATATATATAAATAGGTTAAATTTCCCTAACTAAAATCTTCCATAAACTGATAAGACATTTTTCATTATGACACCACTTACTACAAAAGTTAAAAATATAAGCATCTACAAAGGTTAAAAATAATATAGTGAGAAAAGCAACACCCCGCAAAAGATAACCCACAGGGGGGAAAAAAGGTATTTATCAGATAAAACAGAAGTCAAAGGGGAAAACATTCAGAAGAATAGGGAGATTTCATATTGATAAAAGACACAGTTCCACACCAAAGGCACAATAGCCACGACACCTTCTGAACTTTACAGCACAACTTCAAAATAAAACAAAACTGATAGTAATTAAAGAGGAAAGTGAAAACTCTTCAATTGTAAAGATGACTTCAATATTTTTCTTCCAGATTCAGTAGGAGAAAAATAATAAGATGTACACAACTCATCTGTAAGTTTATCAATTGATATCATTTTATTAAATAAGTATTAAATTCCAAGTTCTGCAAACATTAACTAATATATTTATAGTTTTGCACACATTATCAAATTTAATCCTTATATAATACTATAAAGTAGGCACTATTATCAAGTTCATTTTACACATAGTGAAACTGATCCCCTGCAACATGCCCCGCATCATGCAACCAATAAGAATGTTCAAGTCAGGCGCTGCCCCCAACCACTGAGAGCTACCCCCCCTCACCACCCCCACCCTGGTTACCCTCAACCTCCACTTCTTCTCCCTCTCATGAGACCCAACAGAGATGTCACAGTCTTTTTCATTCACATCTAACTTTCCACAGTGGAAATCTCAGTAAGATCCTGAAAAGAAAAAGTATTCAAAAATTTATTATACATTACCTGGGTTCAATGCCATAAGATTCGAAATTAATGACTAAAGGAATCACCCTCCAAATATCAACTTAGAATATGTAAAACATTCTTCTTCTTATAACTGCTTACTTAAGATCATATGACATCAGAAATTCTAAACTACTTAGAAATAAATTTGAATTAAGATCCTTATTGAGCTTAACCAAAACAGTACCCTTAGTAAAACCCTTAGTAACTTTTTTTTTCTTTGTTGTTGTTGTTGTTTTATTTTGAGACAGGACCTTGCCCTTAGTAACTTTTGATAAACTGGGGATCGCAAGAAATCAACTTAGCTGAAAAGAACATCTAGAAACTTACTGCAAACATCATACTTACTTATGAAACTCTAGAATTTTATACCACTGTCAATATTTAACATTATCCTAGACAATGTGATGAACCTGAAAAAGAAATAAGGATGAATGTTGAAACAGATGAGACAAAATTGTCAAAATTTGTAGAAAATCTGAGTATCTAATGAGCTCAAAGAGAAACCACTAATAAACTTTTCAAACTCATGTGAGAGTTCAGCAAAACACCTCAATATAAAATCAATATGCAAAAATCAATAGCTTTTGTGTATGCCAACACTCCCAATTAGAAAATGTAATCCAAAAGAAAGTTCGTTCACATTGGAAGCAAAAATCTATAAAATCCCTGGGGATGAGCTTAATGAGAGATATGCAAGACCTATACAAAGAAAACTGTGAAACTTTGCTAAAAGCATTAAGGAGACCCCAAATAAAGGAGACGCACTATGTCTCTGGATGGTACTGTCATTATTATGAAATGATAGTTCTTGCCTTATTAATCTGTATATTCAAAGCCTCCCATGACAAAGACATGTTTGCACTTATAACTGGCACATGACACATAGCTAATGATTATTCATAAAAATTACATGCCCTCCAAGCATTTATTTACTTAATCAAATATTTGAAAGTTTTAAGAAAGGTAACAAGGTCTGAACCACATGAGAAATCAGAGGGGAAAAAAATTAATGAAAGAGTAGAAGGCAATTTAAATACACCATGAAGCAGAATTAAAATCCAGGACCACAGAGACACCAAAGGATATAAAAGAAAGAAAAGAATGATGTCAAGAGATGGAGCACTGTTGAGCCAAGCAAACAGGTTCCAGCAACCAGGGAGCTCAAAGTCCCACGGATGCTCCTACCGTGGGGAGTAGGGCACAACATGGGTTAAACTAGAGACAAGAGCATGTGCCAGGTTACCCAGGAGGCCACACACAAAGTGGGACTCAAAACAAGAGCACATTTGAAAAAGAATTTGGTTTCAAAATAAGTCATCCCAAGCAAACTAACACCTTTGTTGGACATCTTTATATTTATGCTATGGTTTGGTGCTGTTGTTATTTTGAAAGACATGGAGGTAGGGCAGCCTAAAATCCTAATGCTTAGATGGCCCAATGGTCTCACTATCACCCTAATGATATACTTGTTATCTATGCTCAGAGTGCTGCCAACAGGATGGCAGAGCTCATGACATCCATTGCATGAGACTCCCCTGGACCATAGCATCTTGAAGAATTTACAGGGCTCAGTGATAGAGGGTTGATCTAGCATGTTTAAGGTCCTGGATTCAAATCCCACTGAAGAAGAAAAAGAAGAAGAAGTGAGAGTTTACTAAGCTGGGCATGGTGGTACAAGTCTGTAATCCCAGGTACGTGGGATCCTGAGGCATGAGGATCAAGAGCTCAAGGTTAACCTGGGCAAATTGGTGAGACCCTTTCCAAAAAAATGAGAACAGCAATCACAATCAATCGATGAACCACAGACAACTACATACTTCTCATTTACAAGTTTTACCACTGAGCTCTCATTAAGTAATAGAGGAAAATGTGTTTGCAATGAATTACTTGCATAAATAAGTTAATGGGACAATACTTCTTATTAACAATTAAGATTTGCTAGGATGACATACGTTACATAGGTAAAAGAAAGACTCACAGTAATTAGGGAAATGCACATTAAAATAACAATGAAGTACTGCCTGTGAGCCACTGGATTGACAAAAATTAAAAGGCTGATAATATCAAGTGTTATCAAGTGAAATACAGTGGGTGCTCTTCTTACACAGGTGGGTGGGAGTGCAAATTTATTCAGCTCTCTGGGGGGCAATTTGACAGAAGCTATTTAAAAATTTAAATGTTCATGCTGTTCAGCCAAGCAATTCTACATCTTAGAGTCTACTAGATAAATACTCATAGGCCTGTATGTGAATTTTCATCTCAATATGGTTTGTAATCATGAAAACTTAGAACGAACCTAAATATCTATTAGGAGGGGAGTCTGTTAAATATCTATTAACAAGAAAACACACTTTAAGATTCTATTTAGAATGCAATAGGTTTGTATGAAATAGCCAAGCAAGCTCACCAAAACAGATTGGTGAGTGAAAATAAGCAAGGTGCACTGTAGTATGTGTAGTCGGCATTCTTTGTCTATTTGAAACACAAAGCACAAAATTTTAATTATTTAAATATTTCATAATGACATGTACTTGTGTATTAGTCTATGATATTTAAAGAAATAAAAGTGTTAAGGTTGAAGGCTCAAGAAAAAAACTGGGTGATTGGTATGTGCCCAACAGCGCAAAGAAGCTGCAGAGAGGAGCAGCTGGACGCTGTGAACAGAGGTTTCCTGCAAGGCTGGATTCCTGGCAACATTTATCTTGCCAGGTACTGAAAGCAATTTCTTCCGCTTTTCAGGACGTCCTGATTTTTTTTTTTTTTTCATGATGCCCGTGTATTGCTTTTACATCAGAAAAAAAATCAGGAAGCATTTTCTGTGCAAATGGTCAATGCCTCACTCTCCCACGGAGAGGGACTCCCTATAGATTCTCTCCACATTCTGAGCATTGACTTGGGGATAAGAGAGAACCCCAGAATTCTGCGCACACCTGGCAAGACCCCCACCTCACACTCTGACCCACTTAGACTCACCATTCCTGTTGACCACAAGACTTAACTGGACTTGGACTCACTGGAGGCGTGAGGCCCAATATCTCTGTTTACATCCCTCCCCACTCCCAGAGGGCCCTCGCCCCTGCCTCTATCTCCCTGTATTGCCCAGCACATGACAAGAGAATGAGTGCAAGGCCTGGGGTATGGGGGCTAAAGTAGGGACCCTGAGGCTATACGGATATATCTCCCAATCCCCCAAGTCCTGTCACTGTGGGATGAGTGGACAAACCCAAAAATCCCAAGAAGTAAGGGTGTAGGATCCTAGCCAATCACCTGCCAGCCTCTCCTCACACAAGTGGGGAGAGCTTGAAGCCACCCCTCCCAACCCCTCAGAAATGAGCTGCCTGGTTCCCACCCCAAACACAGACATGCACACTGCCCCCTGGGGGACCCTCCAGCTGCCAAGAATAGGCTGCCTCAGCCTCAGCTATGGTCCCCCCACATCCTTGAGTAGCTCCAACCACATCAGGACTGTAAGAAGCCTCCAGCCTCATCCAAGGACCCCTAGCAAGCAGATGTACCGTGGTTACACATAGCCACCAACTCCTAATAAGCCAGGGGTGTAAAGCTTATATGTACCCAAGTACCCCAACATTGTCACCATGAAAGCCAGGAGGAAGGGAGACTGCTCTGGTTTCTAAGAACAGAGTCTGTGGGGCCATCTGCCCTGGGAAAGATCTCAGGCAAGGACCAACTGTCTATTGAACAGAGAATGGCAAACCCCAGTAGGAAACCCCTTCACCTAGCAAAAAGAGAACAACAGCTCAAAAGACCCTTCAGCACCTATATGCCACCACCTTCTGTGCCCATCCCCTTCCCTGTGCCACTGAACAACCACCAGCTTCCTGACAAGTCACCTAAACCTGAAGGTTCCTCTGCAAAGCCTCAGAAAAGAGGGCTCTACAGGGGGTTCTCTACTCAGCTCAGCCTTCCAGTCTCCTCCCTGCGCACACTTTGGACAACACAGGATTCAATGCCAAGGACCTGGAGCCTCGATGTTCATGGGGAAGTTGGGGGGAGCCTCCTCCAAAGCCAAAAGAGAGCTGGTCCAACCTGCAGGCCACACCATCAGCTCCTCACTGCTCTGGGGTTCAGCCCAGCACCCTGAGTTCCTTGACCCAGCCTGTGAGGCCACATGTGACCCGCCCCAATTAACTTTTCCTTGGCTCCTGTCTTAGTTTCCTCATCTGCAGAAAAAGTCACCCTGAGAAAAAAAAAACAATGCTGAGTGCTTGTTGTAAAGGGCCTGGCACAAAATAGGTGCTCAAGAAAACAAGCTGCTGCCTCTTCTCCAGAAACAGGCATCAGGGCCAGTCACCATAGGATCTGACTGAGTGTGTGTGGTGGACTGTGATGACCCAAACAAGGGCCACTGCCCACAACATCAGCCCTCCTATTGGACATGGAAGACACAGAAAGCAGAAATGGATAGGCAGGGGGCAGGCCAGTTGGAGACCAGGGAGCACAAGGCAGACCTGAAACACCATAGTCGCCTGCAAAAGTTGAGAACACCTGGATCCACGGGCTTCAGAGAGGGAAAGGCTGGAGCCCACGGGAAGGTGACTTCCCCGAGGTCACACAGCTGGCGCGTGGCAGGGTGGAACACAGAATCGGTTGGCCCTGGACTTCAGCCCTGTGGCTGGACTGGCTCCTCCATGGCCCTTACCTTCAGACCTCCCCCTGCAGGGGGAGGGGAGGCCGTCCCAGGACAGGGAAGGATGGGAAGGAGGAAGCACTGGACAGGGAGAGAAGCAGTCAATACGAGATGGCCAAGGGGCCTGAGAAGCAGGGGGTGACAAGGGGCTGGAAGCTGGACTGGGCATCCTTGTCAATGCCCCGTGTGGTGGCGCTGCCTTCAGATGGCCCTTTGCTGTCCACCTGGTGAGAAATGCTGCTCCCAAGCCACATCCTGTCCCTGGGGCAGCAGCCTCCAGGACTGGGCACCTTCCAATGTCATGGCCTGACCCTCCACCTAGCCCAGCACCTCTTCAGAGCTCCTGGACCTGCACCAGGGCTGACCTGGGCTGGCCTCACCCCTCGACCTGTCCACAGCCCAGCCTGACTCCTGCTCCTGGTTTCCCCAGGTGAGGACCCAATAAGCACCATGGAGCCGAACTCCCCCTCCAGTCAGGCTCCAGGGTCTGACAGTTTCCCAGGCCTCTGCCTCATCCCCATGGACCCTTATCCTGGCTCCACGCCCCACCACCTGCCTCTGCCTTCCACCCAGAACCTCCCAAGTGCTGCCTCCCCTCCCCACAGGTACCCCAAACTCCACAGTCTACAGCAACCCCACATCCTCTTTTCTCCTCCCTGACTCCCCATCTCAAGGATGGCCTTCCCTGAGGCCCAAGTCCAGACTTGACCTTCACCCTGAACCTGCCCTCCCCTCTCTCCAGTGTCTAGGAGCTAGCTCCTGCACTCCTGCTGGGCCTCCTCCTCCCACCCCCAGCCCCACCAGCTGCACAGTCAGCTTCTCTAGTCCACCTTCCACTACACTGGCCTCCTGAAAACACAGACCTCATCATGTGACCTGCAGCTTCAAATCCTCCCATGCTCTTCTGCCATCAGGATGAGGTCTGGCTCCTGCCTTTGGGAGACTCTCCACCACTCAAATCTCCAGCCTCATTCCCTGCCTGATCCTCCTTTGGACTAACCACCAGGCACTTTGTGCACAGAGGTTTTCTATCTGTGCTTGAAGTGTCATCCCCCACAACCAGCTCCTACTCCTTGTTCTACAACTTAGGCAACCTGGTCAACTCCTATTCACACTTCAAAACCCCAACTCAAGCTTCCTACAGGAAGCCTTCCTTGACTTCACTAGAGAGCAAAGCCTTCCCTGAGTCTCTGCTGCTTCTGTGATAACTTCCCACTTAGCACATGAACTATGATTATTTGTTTCCATATCTACCCACCTTTCTCTAGACTAGGGGAGTTTTGAGGGAAGGCATTGTGTTCGAGTCACTCTGGAATCCCCTGCAGTTAACACAGAGTAAGCTCTGCACAAATGTTTGTTGAAAGTAGAGCTGACTGAATAAATGAATCAACCCACCCTGACATTGGATGCCAGCCAACGCCTTCTCCAATCATCTTCTCCCTGTTGTGCTCTGTCCAGCAGAAGCCCCTCAGCTCCTGCCTGGCTCAAGGCAAAGACTGCTTCCCCTCCCCTTTGCCCTTGCCCCTGCACCCCGGCCCCCTGGCAGCCCCTCTAGCCCATCCATCTGCTTGACTAATGAACAGAACAACCTGTGCTCCTTTTCCAGGGAATACGCCTGCCTTAAACTGCTTTGAAGAGCACAGCACCTGCTCACATATCAATTAAAATTATAATTAGGTGGTGAGAGTATATAATTAAAATAACACGTTCCATCTCCCTCATTTACTGCTGCTGCTGGATGTCAGGATGAAGCAAACCTGTTCTCAAGAATGGGGTGGGGGTAGGGATCGCCCTCATCTCTGTACACACCAGGCGTCTCTTCTGACACAGAAAGCAGATCTCCAAGGTTGCCCTGACCAACAGGACTGAAAAGGATTTTCTGTCACTTGCTGGGTTGGAACTAACACACCTCTCTGTCTGGTTATGGTTCATATCACGATGTCAGACTTTTTCAGGTCTCCATACCTTTGGATGTGAAATACTATCTGCCTAGAATACCCTTCTCCTCCTGTATGCATGTGCGACTCCTATTCATCCTTCAAAACCCAATCCTGATTTTCACTGGCACTGGGCTCTGGGGACACAGGAGAGAAAGATGCAGTTCCTGTTTCAAGGCCCCCACAACACCAGGCAAAATGATCCCCATGTTCCACAGGAGGAAACTGAGGCTCCCTGATCACTCTGAGGCAGAATGGATCATTCGCATGAAGTTGAGGATGTGGACGGATCTGCTGAGCCCTCTCAGGGTCTCAGTCCCTCCCCATTTTGGTGGCCACAGGGACAGGCCTCCTAGAACACAAGCATGTTAAATCTGCTGCCATTTTCTGTGCCAGCAGGTCATTCTGTCAAGTGGCATGTCCTGCTAACAAGAACAGACGTGTGGCTTGGGAGGAGCCATTTGCTACTAGATGGTGCTGTTTTGCAGAGAATTTGCCAACCAGGAGGTCTGCCCAGCACCCAGCATAACCGGCTGCAATATTTATGAAGTCCCATTTTGGCGGAGCATGGGAGAAATTACTTCTTGCCTTTTAAAATTAAACTCACTTTGACTTTTGTTGCTGTAACCATTAAAACCTGAGCGTGTTAGCTATTGTCAGCTCCACCAGGCTGATTTGCAGCCAGCCAGAGCTGCCTTGTCCCTGAGCCTCCTTCAGGATGCCGAGTGGGGGAGCAACGCACAGCTATTGAGTGCCTCCCAGGTGCCGGCCACTCTGCAGGGTATTTTACATATGCTGCCTTGGCGTTTCCAAAATGGGTTTTGCTAAGCAGTAATTACCCAGGATGTTAATAGGTGCTCTGCCAAAGAAAGTTCTTTGTTCAACTGAGCCTGCAAATGCTGACTTCACAAAAGTTAATGGGCTTCTTTACTACAGGACTTCTCAGAGCCTTATACATGCTGATGTGCATGCTGATGCCTCCGAGAGACACATCTGGCTGCATCATGTGTATTCAGCCACAGCGTTTGTCTCTCCAACATCATGTGGCACTAGTTGTGCCAACCTCAGTTCGGGACAGGCTATTATTTCATTTCATTCCTCACCAGCCCTGGAGGTGGCTATTGCTGTCCCCCACTTAAGAGATGATGAGCAGGCCCATGGAGTCTCTGCCAGTCACTGCTGTGACCCCCCTGCTGTGCCTCCCAGCACCCAGCACATGACAGCTCTTGGCTAGCAGTGGAGAGCCACATGAAGAAAGCCATGCAGGGGACAGCTGGGGCACTCTGGAACTGAGATAGGAATCTGGGAAGGATACCGAAACTCAAAGGAAGTGCCCATAAACTACCGAGATGCAGAAAGCATCCGTAAACAACGCAACTTCTGAGCAATATGCACTTGGCCCGCACCCTTGACCCATGTCTCCACCTATAGCCCAAGCCCTCAGCACAGACCCATGGCTGTGCTCCCTCTGGAGATGACCCACATGCTCCCTTGAATGCATATTCCTAGCTTTACCCTAAAGGGGTCTCAAGGTTGCCCTTATTCTCTCTTGAATATGTATCTACTTTCCTAAAGTAACCTCTGTGTGTGCCTTTGCCTGGATCGTGCTGAAATTTTTTTCTATCCCAGAAGCCAAGAACCCCACTGGCCCTGAGCCAAGCAACCCCTTCTCTCTGGGATCTCCTCAGACCCTTGTTCAGAGAAGTGTCTTCTGCAACAGAACTGTCTGGCTTCAAACTCATTACACTGTCCATAGTCACTTCTCCAAATATGAGGAGAGAGTCCCGCCCCCATCCCACCCAAACCCTGAGAAGACAGTCACTTGACCTGCTGCTGGCCCAGGGCAAACCCTTCAGCGGCTCCCCTGCCTTCAGCTGAGCACGGTTTCTCTGGGGCCTGGGCAGCCAGGGGTCACATGACCATCACACATGCTGATGGCAAAAGCTGGGGGCAGGAGGGCAGCAAGCTGTTCCACCTTTCTGAATCTGTATCAGTCCTAGATGACCCGAGGCGGCCCACCTTGGAGTTTGATCATTGGACTTAGACCAATGTTATGTAGAAGAGGAGATTTTTTTTTCCATGTTTACAGTAAAATGTGCACATACGTAGAAATGCTAAAGGGACACATAATAGCAGGTGCAAGTTAGTCTCCACTGTCACCCCTTGCCCCTGGCCTCAGATCAAGCACACATTTAGGCTCTGGAAAGAATTTGGCGATTTAGTGGAGAAAAAATACAACATTCAGGACAGAGGAAGGGCAATGGTGGGGCCCAGGATCATGAATTCTCCTATAGTGGGGGCACAGCCGGCCATGTGCAATCTACTGGCCCAGGGGCTCTTCTAGAGCCCAATCAGGCTGCTGAAGAAGAAATCCAAGCGGGTGTCCACATCTGGCCTTCTCCACTGTGACAACAAGGGCTGCTTCCCATCCATACAGGCCCCTCCCCACCTCCTCATACTCTCATCATCCCAAGTGCCTGGAGCCCCGTGGTGCCCCCACCCAGCCAGCTCCGGGGCTGGCTTTCATAACAGGTACTAAAGCACAATGATTAGGTGACAAACCTCATTTTCCAGGAGGCAACACGCAGAGTTGTAACCAGGCCTGGCTCCATGGGAACATGACTATAAATTGTTTCTGACAGTTGTATTATTTCATGGGAGCATCACCCACTCCTCCATTTACATTTCTAGAAAGATCCTGACACACAGCCCTGCTGACTACCTGCCCTACAAACAGACAAACCACAAGCCAGTCACCAAGAACACAGCCTGTCCTCTGCCAGAGAGATAGCCACACACACCTCCAAGAGCCCACCAGTCCCTCCAACCTGAATGTAGACAGGACAAGCCCAGGGGCTACCTCAGAGTGTGGCTGCACTGCCCGGGCAGGAGCTGCCAGGCTCTGACCCTCCACTTTGTAGACCCAGGAGTCTGTGGCCAGGGGATCCCCAGAGGCAGGCAGCTCCCACCACATTAGGCCAGCTGTGACGCCACAGAAACCTGGGCTGAAATGAGGGCAGAACCCACTACTAGGAATGACCCTGGTAGTCCTGAACACAGCCCGGGGAGAAGGAGGCTAGTGACCAGAATAGCCCAAGAGGAAGTGCTCCTCATAGCGGACGGGCACTTACAGTCTGAATGAGCACCACGTTGCTCACTGGCCTCAGTCTTCTAACAGCCTCCCCTTTCCTCTGTGGGAATATTTTCCCAATTCCATGGGGGCCTTAAGAGGAGTAAGGCACATGGCTCAAGCTGGCCAGTAAAAATGGCTTTCTTGATAATGTTGATTAGTTCTTAGGTTCAACCAATCAGGTTGCCCCTGGCCTGGGTAGCACAGATTGGTTCACAGGTGGGCATATAATCCAGGATGGGCCAACTGGGATATCCTTGAACCTTTTAGTTGCTTCATGACCCAAACTGGGCCAAATCAGAGTCCTCTGAGGACCTCTTCCATGGACTAGATAGGGAACATATTCTCTTTGACATCTTTGCTAAGCAGGAAGACTGACTGACTGACATATGGAAGGAACATGGCAAAAAAAAAAAAAAAATGAAGTCAGGCAGAAGCACAAAAAGATACCCGACTACCCAACATCCAGCCTTTCCTAAATCCCCTTTGGGTAAAGGCCAAGATAAGTTGGATCCTGGTTCCATACAACTAAAGGAGCCCTGGCTGGTATCCATGGAGAAAGTTTGCTGGTCCTAAGGGGCCAGGAGCCCACAGCACAGGCCTCCGGAGGCCAGCTCACCATGAGAGCACCATGGTTATGCACCCACAGGCCGCTTCCCCTGCTGTCCTTTTTCAAGCCCAGCTCAACCTTCAAAGTCCTACACAGCGGGCGTCGCTGTCAGGAGGGACCCTCGAGGCTCTGGCTGGCCCAGGACCACTCAACTGTGTCCTGCTCCTTCACTCTTGGTCAGCACAGCCCTCCCCTTGCCCTCCCCCCTCCTCTTCACTCCCACTGTGAGTTCCTGGGATTCTGAGGCCAGTTAGAGACACCCCACCTTCCTCATAGTGCCAGGCGCATGGCAGGTGCCTGCACAGGCTGACTGCCCTGACACGCCTCAGGAAGGAGCCCAGGCCATCCACAGTGAGCAGCTCCTAGCATGGCATGTCCTGCACCTGCTCTAATTCACACAATAGCCTGGGTGGCCGGTTCTGTGCGTATCCCCATTTCACAGATAAGGAAAAATGAAGCTCAGGAATCTTTAGAATGTTACTCAAGGTCGAAAGTTGGTAGGTGGCAGAGCCAGGACTCAGATCTGGCTGGTCTGCCTCAAAGCTGTCTCTCTGCTCCTCTCTCTGTGCAAAGGCAAGCTCCATTCACTCGTCACGTCTACCGCGTACCCCAACATCCACCTGGTCCGTGACACACCCCCGAGTGGCTGTGAAAGTGAGCAAGTGCCCCCGCAGTCCCTGGGTATTTCCGAGGTGCCTCCAGGAGTCTCGAACTCCTCAAAGTTCTCCTGAGCTGCTAGGAAAGGGGAGGAGGAGGCATGGAGTGAGAGAAGCTTCTGAGGCTGGCAGAGGACAGGCCAGGGCACCTCAGAGCCCCTCTCAGGGGGACTGGGGTAGGCACACGCTTGACCTTGGGGAGCGGATTCAGTGATTACCCAGTGCTGGCTCCCGCCACACTCATTAACTTGAGGCTCCCAGGGGTGTAATAATAGTTCCTGCTGCACCGGGTGCTGGGCCAGACAGGCAGAGCCGCTCTGCAGGATGCACACCAGGGAGAAATCTCTGGCCCGCGCCTCACTCTGGGGAGGAGGACCTGAAGGCAGCCCTCAGGGGTGGCCACACCGTGCACCCTGAGGGGCCATGCTGAAGAACAAAAGAGGAGAGAAGCATGTGGGGAAGGCTAGGAGTCAGCAGACCAGAGGTGACCTCAGGAGAACATACCAAGGGTCCTCCAGGGGCCATGCAGGCACATGACAGTGCCACCCACCAGGCTAGGCAGCCAGCTCAGAGGTATTCAGTCATCCGCGCAACCTGCACTGACTGAGCACCTGCTGTGTGTCAGGCACAGTGCTGGAAAAGAGGGAACCTAAAGACAGTGATCCCCGCCCTCCCAAAGCTTCCACCTGGGATGGAGATGGACAGCAGGGCAGGGAGTCGTCTAGATGGGACACATTGTAAGAAGAGGACTGCTGTGCAGAAAAGTGGGGCAAGGCAGCGTGACAGGAAAGAGGATGGAATGCTACATGACGGCCAGGAAGAGCTCACCAGAGGTGCGCCTATGGGAGGGGACAGGGAGCCTCACAGATGCATGAGGGAGGTGACCAGCAGCAGCAGGAAGGCTCCAGGGGAGTCAGGTCACAAGGTGGAAGAGAAACTGCTGGATGCGACAGGGGAGGAACACGTTCGCAGGAAACACGCGAGATCCCTCTGACTCTGGCCAAACTCTGAAGCACTGTCATTCCGCGCCAGGAGGAAGAGAGATGAGCCGCGTGCAGGGACCGAAGAGGAGAGCCCTGATGGCTTGCCTTCCTCCAGAGTGAGAGGCCAGTGCAGGTGTGCACACCTGGAATGTCAAGGTGTGAGCCAAGCCTGCTCCCAAGGCCAAGCCTGCACACGCGTGTATACACACACACACACATACACACACTCACACGCTCCTGCCTTTACTTCCTCCAGGACACACATTCTTTTGCCTCTGGCCTTTGTACATGTTGTCCCCACCCCATTGCTGTTCCATCTTGTCCCTCAAAAACTCCTCCTCCTTATCCCTCAGTCCCTACTCTAGGGACTGTTCCTGATCTCCCAGGTCCATCTTTAAACATAAGCCAATAAAATTCAAGTAAAGGAGAAGCATACTTCAAGGATGGATGGAAAACCCTTCTGCGATGCCGAGATCCAGACACAACATGCTGGAGGATGCCTGAGGGCCTCTACTGCCCACTAGGCAAGCCAGAAGGGTGGCAGAGAACACGCTGGACAGGGACAATGTCCTGTGTCAGCCCCTGGGGCTCACAAGAGCCTGCTCAGAGCACTGCTTAGCCCCAAAAGCCTCCCAGGTGGCTTCTCTGCAGGCTCCCTGCAGGGCTCCCAGCGCAGCTCCTCCCTCCGCCTGAGCACCAGCCCTCGCACAGCTTCTACAGCCACATGACGCCTCACCAGCTGTAAATGCCAGACACTCGGTGAGAGACCACGTGTCGTGAGACCTTGGTCACATTTCACAACAGGTGGTCCCTCACTGTGGGCCTGGCATTCACATGGGTGGAGATGGTGCCCCTGCAGTGGGGTGGTAGGCCAGGGTGAGCGCTGCCCCTCTTCCCACCCCCGCCTGCCCAGAGAGAGGACCTCAGCTTGGGAGGTCTGGGCTGGGGGCTTCCAAACAGAGTTTCCAGGCTTGAGAGCTTTGGGCCTGCAGTTCATCCTGTGAGGATCCTAGATTTAGAGACCTGAATTGTGCCATGAAGAATCTTAACCTGGGATTTTGGCCAGGGCCTCTAAACCTAGCCAGGAGTCCAACTTTTATAACACTGATTCTAGAAGTTCTATCATGGGGTAGGACAGGGATCCTGAGTCTCAAGTTCTTGCCTAAGAGGGTTTGCAAAGAAAAGCAACTCTGGGATTTTCCAAGCAAGAGTCTGAGCGTTGCCCACCCAGCCTTCTCCTGAGCCTCTAAGGAGACTCTAGTCATCCCACAACACCATTTTTAAGAGGCTTTTGCCCAGTGGGAGGCTCCAAGCCCAATGTCCTGTGTATTCCAGGAGCAGGAACAGGAATAGAGTCCTGAAGGGTTGAACATCCCTCAGGTTGGAGGGCACATCCCTCTGAGAAGTGATGTGGAGGCCCAACTACACACAATGCCACCGCCAGCATTAAAAAAACAGAGAGGGCAGCAACTGGCAAGGGTCACACAGCACTAACAGTCTACCTCCAGGTCTGAGTCCTGGTCCTAGTGATTCCTTAGCCCCAGGTCAAAGGAACCAAGGGGAAGTTCCACCCTCCCTCCCAACACGCACGCACACACACACACACACACACACACACACACACCATATACTGGATTCTCACCCAATGGCCATTAGGACCAAATCTATTGGCCTGACTGGGGCAGTCCCATTAAGAGAGGTCAGCTGGACGCTAGTGGGTACCACAAGCTGGCCTGTGGGGGCATCAGGATGGGCTGACCAGAGATGGGGACCTGTTCCTCAGTTGGGTTGGGCCAGGGCCTCAGGACAGAGTGGGAAAGGCAGAGAAAGGAGATTTTCCTGGGCCCAGCGCACCCTCCAGGAATTTCTGGGGAGCCACACTGCTTCCCCATGTCGGGGCAGCCTGAATCACTGGTGGTACAGCCACTCTGCATTACCGAATATCAACAGTGCCCAGCCCCAGGTGCAGCCCGATTCTAAGAAGCACTGACCACTAAAAAGGTCTTATTTGGGCTGTGGTTATAGCTCAGTGGCAGAGCACTTGCCTAGCATGTGTGAGGCCCTGGGTTCGATCCTCAGCACCACATAAAAATAAATAAATAAAATAAAGGTATAAAAAAAATACAATAACATTTTTTAAAGGGTCTTATTGGTGGGGTTGGGGATATAGCTCAGTTGGTAGAGTGCTTTCCTTGCATGCACAAGGTCCTGGGTTCAATCCCCAGCACCACAAAAAAAAAAAAAAAAAAAAAAAAAAAGTCTTATTTGAGAGTCATGTGGGTAAATGTTTGCTCCTCCGGAAAGCACAAGTCCTTGAAAAATAAGACCACCAGAAACGAAGAAGAGGAAGAAGAAAGATCATGGTTTTCCAGGCTGTGCGTGCTGAAGTTCAGGGCCAGGTCCACAGCAGGGACTCAGAAAATGAACGAATGGACAGACCTTCCCTTTTCTCTTAAGCAGCAATAGAGGACTTCATACAGCAGCGCTTCAGCCGCATGCCATTCTCTCCACACTGAACCTCACTTGGACTTTTTAGAGACAGGGTCTCACTGAGTTGCTTAGTGCCTCACTGTTGCTGAGGCTGGCTTTGAACTCATGATCTTCCTGTCTCAGCCTCCCGAGCTGCTGGGATTATAGGCGTACACCACCAGCCCAGCTCTCACATGGACTTTAAAGCCGTGTTTCAGAGACAAAATGCTTAGAATTCTATGGAGGAGCTCAGGTTGGGGTTTCAGCAGACACATGTTCACCTCCTTCTAACATAACACAGCCTCCCAATACTCATCTTAAACTACCTTAATGCTAATTTTCTGGATTTCTATATGTAAAATAAATCATTTTAATAAAAAAAAAATCTGTATCTACAGTATATGGAACAAAAGAAGATTTCAAAGCCCATTAACTCCCAGAGATGGTATGTTACTGGGAGAATATGGGCTGTATAATTAAAACAATTTAAATCCGATTATAAAAAGACAGTGGGCTTCACTGCCTGCCACCATCTCACTAATGGAAAGAAAACCAATATCTTGAGTTTTTTGTTAAATTACTGTAAAATTATGAATTAGAACACACACACACCACCGCTTCACCGCTCTGTGTTACTGATGAGATGAAATATTCCTCACAGGGAAATGTTGCTTTAAGCCATCAGCAGCACAGGGCTCTGCTGGGGGCACACAACAGTGTCTGGTAGCAAAGGCCCCTGACAGCCAATGTGAGGAGTGTCCTCTTTGGAGACCCCCTTTTGGAGTTAGTAATGCCCGGCTCCCCACATCCTCTCTCCACTGAACCATGGAGTCCTGTGTCTGGTGAGTAAGAACTGCCCAGGGCAGAGAAACGGATCAAAGACAGTTTATGGCCTAGCAAGGGATGGGGGCCACGTGGCCACACCCAGCCCTCTACACCCCATGTCTCCATCATGAAGGGCTGCCCATGATTGCCTGGTCCTGGCTGCACCACCCAGGAAGCTCTTAAAACCAGTGTCTGGTCCCCAGCAGGGCTTGTGCAATCTGGCTCTCTGGTTGCAGCCTGGACACTGATATTTGTCTGAGTTCCCCGGGCTGAGACCTGGGTCTGCTGTGACCACACATGCCTAGCACAATGACTGGAAAAGGGCCCACCCTCCACGGACATGTGGGCAGATAATAGATGGGCACCTACTATATGCATGTCCTGTATATATATTATTCTTTCAGAGTATCTAAATAATTCTTCAAAGTAGATGTGGGTGTTTTCACCTTACAAATAGGAAAACTGGGGTTCAGAAGCATAACTGAGCATGTCCTGAATCACATAGCCAATAAGAGGCAGACCTATAATCCCAGTGACTTGAGAGGCTGAGGCAAGAGGATCACAAGTTCAAGGCTATCCTTGGCAACTTACAAGACTGTCTCAAAAGGAAAAATGCAAAAGAGCTGGGGATATAGAGCACCCCTGGGTCTAATCTCCAATACTGCAAAAAGAAAAAAAGGTAGAGGAGGGATTCAGCCCAGCCAGAGTATAGTCCAGTGTTAAAGGCCACTCAGGAATTTCCCACTATTCTACAGGCCCCATTTCCCACCTCCCTCACATCCCGCCACCCAGCCTTATATGTGTCCCACACCAGGCCAGAAGCAGGGGGAAGATCAGAAAAGAGCAAGAGCTAGTTGTTGCCCCTGAGTCCCTCCAAGTCTAGCAATGCCATCAAGTGTCAGGGGGGACTAAGGCAATAGCCTCTCCTATACCAGCCTCTTTCAGGGCAGAAATACACTTGCAGGGATATGATTTCCACACACCCTGAAACTCATACATCTGAATTCCACCATTAGGTCATTCTTATAAATCTGGCATTTGGGTCCCTTGAGAACTTTAGTGGCCCACAGCACATCCTCTCAGCCCACCTTTTAACATGCTGCTGTGGCAACCAGTTGTGTGCACGTGTAATGGGGGAAGCACCTCACCTCTGCTCACCAGGGGCTTCTCTGCTGGCACCGGATAAGAACCCGCCCAGCTTGGATATGATCAAATTATATTACACACATGTATGAAATTATCACAGTGAAATCCATTATTTTATAAAATTAATATGGACTCATAATTATAATAATAATAATATAAAAAAAGGAGCAGGCATAGCCAACCTGCTGTGCAAACCTGAAACAGCTGCAAGAGAGACCCCCCCCCCCCAGGCCACTGACCAGTGCAGAGTGGGCTGGGTGGGCTGGAAGGTAAATAATGCCCTTTCTTTTTTTTTCTTTTTGGTGGTGGGGGTAACCAGGGATTGTACTTGGGAGCACTCAACCACTGAGCCACATCCGCAGCCCTATTTTGTATTTTATTTAGAGTCAGGGTCTCACTGAGTTGCTTAGTGCCTCACTTTTGCTGAGGCTGACTTTGCACTCGTGATCCTCCTGCCTCAGCCTCCCCGGCCACTGGGATTACAGGCAAGCGCCACTGGGCCTGGCTTAACCCCCTTTCTTTAGCCAGATGGACAATCCAAGAGGCATTGTTCACGGCTCCCAGGGAATCCCCCAGAACAAATAAGCCCCAATTGCCCATGGCCATGACCAGCTCAGACTGGCTTTCCCTCCTGCCCTGATTCACACTTCCTATTCCTTCAGAACATGTCCCAAAGAACACTTCTGAAGCATGTGAGCCTTTGTCTCTGGCTCTGGTTTGGGTAGAGAGCGGCCCCCGCCTGTGATGTCATATAATATGCCAATATGCCGACACCCCAGTCAGAAGCCATCACCATCTCAACAGCGTATTACTAAAGTGACTCCGAGAGTGGCCCAACTTGGATGAGAAGGAGCAGGGGCCCCAGGAGGGGAGAAGAGGGGGACCTGAGGCTACCAGACCTACCACAGAGCTTTGGGTGAACTGGGGGTGCTGGCCCTACTCCCCAACCAGGGTGAGGGCCGGGCGGCATTCCCAGAATGGCCTGGCAGTCTGTTCCTTCTGTCCCCCTCCCCATGACACCCAGACAGTCGTGGGCATGTGAGGCCAGAGTCAGCCAATAGGGGTAGGCCACAGCTGCATAGAAATCCTGGAACCTCCAAGACTGGCTCACTCCATAAACCCCAGCTGTTCCTGAGTCCAGAGCACAGAGGCCTTCAGAGGCAGGGGTGGGAAGCTGACCATTCCCATAGCTTCCCCATCTCCATGGGCCTCTCAGCTCTAGGCCTAGCTCCAGGTGTGTATGAGTCTGGGTTCTGACGTCTTCTCTACGGCCCACAGCCTGCACCCCTCAGTGGGCTCAGTCTCCAGAACCTGGGCTACTTCTGTCAGGCCAGTGGAGAGGAAGCCCCTACAGACCATGCCAGGCCAGTTTTCTCATGCCCAGCAGCCCTGGGCAGCTCCCCTTCACCACGGATACTCTGTTGCCCACTTTGGAGCCTTGGCTTCAGCATCCCATCCCCTGGAGCTCTGCTTCCTTTTCTTTACCTGGCCAATCCCCCTCCCACACTTAGAAGAGCTCAGATGCTCTTCTTCCAGGAAGCCTCCCCTGGTTGCCTCCAACCCAGGCTAAATTAGGCTTGTCCTCCCATGGCCCCTGGGCTGCCTTCATTCTCTTATGGTACAGATCACATTCTTGACCCATCTGGCTGCCCTGCCACACCCAGCTCCGTGGCCATTGCACACGGAGCAGGCAGCCATGAGCACCAGATGCCAACCAACACGGGACAGCCTGACCCAGAGATTGGTTTCTGCAGGGATATGAACCATGCTCTCAGCCCCATGAGGAGGCTCACATCCCTTCCTGGGCCACCACCAGCCGCTTTCTCCAGCTGAAGTTAATAATTTTAAAGTAATTAAGTTCAGCAAACCGTAACTGATGAAATAAGGACTGGTGGTGGCTGGCAGAGCTGTCACAGTCTCGCCCCCTCCCAGGCCAGGGTTTAGAAGGCAGTGGATAGGCCTAACCATCCCATGGCAGAAACAACCTCTCCTAGCAGCCAGCCACCTAATGAGACGTCAGGGGATTTGTTAATGATATTAGGAGGGCTCAGCTCTGCCTCACGGTGCAGAGGATTTTTGTTCAATTATTTGTGGGTGGCAGGAGCCAGCCCCTTGCTGATAAGGCAGACCCTCCAGTTACTACTGCCGCAGCCAGTGTCTCAAGGTCCTCAGCAGTCCTGGGCAGTGGTAGAAGGATAATCAGAGGCAGATGGAGCAAGGCCAGGCCTCATGCTGCAGGCCAGGGCTCCTTTCCATCCCTTGGAACCTGGGGCCTCCACCAATGGGCCCATCCAAGGGAAGGGAGCAGAGATCTCTGCATGTGATGTGAAGGGTAGGAAAGACCCACTCGGGTGGGGAAGGCGGAGACAGGAACCAAGGGCCTGGGCTGCAACTGCATACAAAGCGAGCACCAGTGTGTGGGGCCAGACCCCATGCCCTGCCCCTCTCCTGCAAAAAGGCCTGCACTTCGCACATGGTGCCAGGGCAGAGGGCTGCTGCTTGTCAAAGCCCAGCAGGACAGGGCTCCTTCAGGAGCTGAAGGAGCCCAAGGAGCAGCAAGCTCCACCTCCTGGACATTAGGCCAGACCTCCTGTTGGGACCTGGGATTTAAAGTAAAATTAGGGCACATACCGCACTCACAGAGACCCTCAACATGGGGGTGAGCCAAGGTACTAGGTTCCCATTCCCCCTTCCCACTCCCCAAACCTCTGCCCCACCAGCCTGGCCCCAACCCTTCCCTCACTGTCCTCACACCCCTCTTCCCCCCAATT
The DNA here is from genome assembly GCF_021218885.2 of Marmota monax. NCBI lineage: Eukaryota > Metazoa > Chordata > Mammalia > Rodentia > Sciuridae > Marmota > Marmota monax. Next base: position 5,514,462 of record NW_026692881.1, read on the forward strand.
CGGCTGACTGCGCCCTGAAACACAAGCTCTCCCATCCAAAGCCTCTTGGCCAGAAGCCTGGCACAAGTGTCCCTCCTCCAGAAAGCCTTCCTAACTGCCCCAAACTCCTGTCCTCACACGCACATCTGTGTGCACACCACAGTACCCGCCACAGGGCCTTTTCCTCCCAACCTTGATGGCCTCAAAAAGAGGTTTCACATCAGCAGTGTCTAGGGCTCCTAAAACCCACTGGGAAGGCACGTCCTCTCAGGGGGTGCAGCCCCAGGGCTCCGGGCCACTTCCCCTCAGGTCTTCCCAACTGCCTGTGGGCAGAGAAGCACCATGCTGAGCAGCTGCCTCAGATGAGGCCACACTGTTGTTCTGCGGGCCCGACACCCTTTCTCTTCCCATGTCTGCTATGCCCCTCTCTATCTCAGTCCAGTTCCAAGGCAGCCCCCCAAACCTGGCCAAGCAGGACAGTCCATTCCTCTGGAACCAGGATTGATTTGGGGAGGAAACTGATTAGTCCCCCTGCCAGGTCAATGAGCAATAATTGTGAGACTCTAAGGACTCTTCTGTGTGTGTGTGTGTGTTACTGGGGATTGAACCTGGAACCTTGCACATGGTAAGCAGGTGCTCTACCACTGAGCTATATCCATAGCCCTTTTTTTATTTTTAATTTGGAGACAGGGTTTCACTGAGTTGCCCAGGCTGGCCTCAAACTTGCAATCCTCCTGCTTCAGCCTCCCAAGTAGTTGGAATTACAGGCATGAACCACTGCACCTGGCCCATGAAAACCCTTATAAAATAATCCCCCTCTTCCCATGGTGTGGGACCAGGAGGCTGAGCTGAGTAGACTTCAGCCTGCAGTAGCCAGGATGCTGCCTGGGAAGGAACCCATGCAGGGCTCAAGAGGAATAAAGGATGTGAAGATTAAGATGGGGTCCCATGGATGGATACCCCTGGATCCGCCCACACCTGAGGTTCACAGCCTCTGTCTTTTCCACTCCATGGCTTAATAAATGCCCCTATTTTACTTAGGCCAGTTTAAAGGTCTTTGACACCTACATAGCCAACTGGACTATTATGAAGAATGATTGCAGATCCACCGCAGGTTTTCCCTAGTATGAAGCTAGGGGCTGGAATTCTCAGATGGTCTGACTTCGCATTCCAATAAACACACATGTGAGCAACAACTTTCTGATGGACCATGAAAGACAGACACCCTCCCCGCTGATCACAGCACCATGGCTCAGTCACCTGCTCCATAGTCCCAGTGGGCTCTTCCTAGCCTCTCCCCAGCACATCACCAAAAAGGCTCCTCAGGGAGGGAGAGAAACCCCAGACCGACTCACCACCCATCTACAGGTATGTGCCACGAGCCCATTAGGTCGCAGGAATATGCACACCTGTGTCTGTGTAGGCCCACGTGTGTGCGTGCTCAACACTCACTCCACCCTGCAGGTGTCAAGGCTGTAGACATCTACTAACCCTGAGATGCTTAATCTGTGTCACTGGTGCTCACAGACCTTTAAAGGCATATGAGGAGGCTGGTTGCCCACCAAGACAGGATGGGCTGGACGGCACAGCAGTGATGAGGTGGCCCCAGTACTGCAGGAGCTGTAGGAAAAGGCTAAGAAGGACACAGGGTGGTGAGGTCCAGGGGTGTGTGGGTGGAGGCAGTCAGGGGAGACTGGGGACAGAACTGGGTATCCCACTAGGGACAAGATCACGAGGCCTTTAATGCTGAGCACAGGTGTCATCCTGCATGCCCAGGAACCACAGGACCCTGTGAAGACACAAATGTCAGGAAGATGCCCTGGGACCCAAGCATATACATGCAATAGCACATCCGTGGGACACATAGTGTCCCAGAGGTGAAGCTACCTGGTCTTCAGGAATGCCCACACCCTCAGCTCTTGCCATTACCGATAGATCAGTGGGTGCTGAGCCTCATTACTGACCTCACCATCCTCCCTTTAATGAGATTAATTTTCTTGGTAGGAGCTAAGAAGCCTGGCACAGTCAGACCCCCCACCCAAGCTGTGCTCCAGCAGGTTTCTCTTGATGAGATTTTGATCATGAACAACACAGCTTCAAAGCCCCTCCACCCCTGCTCCCCAGGAGGGGTGAAAAGCCTGCTTCCTCAGAGGTCAGTGTGACAGCTCCCAAGGTACATGAGCACCCCTCACCAGCTCCTGGAGCACCTGCCGAGGGCAGCCCTGGCAGGAGCGTATGGACAGCGCCCGCTCACCATGCTCAGAGCTGCCATGCTGGCTGGCCCCAGTTGCTCCTCCAGGGGCCTTTCTCCTGTCCTAACCTGGAAGAGCAGAGGACAGCACAATGCCAGCCCATTTCACACATGTGGACGCTAAGGCTGTGGTGCTCAGGGGATGGGGGGCAGCTCCCAAGCCACTGGGGGATTCCCAGGCTGAAGAGGAAATGAAAACTTAGATCCTAGAGCACAGGCAGCCCCAAAATGTGACGTCTAGAGTACAGGGACACTACTATTTCCCCTGCACAGCCTCCCTGCCATACCACCCACCCCTGGCCACACAGGCACCCAGCAGGCATGCAGAGGGGTGGGGCAGACAAAACTTTCTCATTCCACCCTGTGATCACGGAAACATCTCTTACTAATACTTTACACAGGTCCTTGGAAGGAAGCAGGTGACCACTACCAAGGAGAGGCAATGCCACTGGCTCCCATCTTCAAATCCAGAAGCTGATCAGGAGGAAGTGCAGCTCAAGTTGCCTTTAGGTGGCAGGTAGGGCTGCTGGCCATGCAGCAAGCCTCCAGGCCCCACAAGCCACCCGCCCCTGGGTAGCCCTGAGCATGAAGGCAGAACCACAAACAGCAGCTTGCAGAGGTCACAGAGAACAATCTCATATGTCTGCCTGTCCCATCACTCATCCAGGGACATTTTCTGAGCACCTACAATGAGCCACACACCAGGCTCAGCTCTGAGGACTTAGCAGTGAAGAAAACAGACCTCCTCTGCCCTTGTGGACCTGATGAACAAATAAATTAATACTATGACTGCAGGTGGGGAAGCAAAAAAAAGGGGAGTGGGAATGCTTTGACAGGGGATAACAGGGGCCACATTTGGGAGCCTCTGAAGGCTCAGAAAGAGTCCATTATACAAAAGGCCTTTCATATGGTAGGAAGAGCATGTGGAAAGGTTCTGGGGTAGATGCATGCTTAGCCTGTTGGAAGGAAGAAAGGAAAAGGCCAATGCAGTCAGAGAAGAGAGACCAACGAAGTGTCAACAAAGAAACAGTTAAGGTAAGCTTTTGTCCGTGTGCTTGAAAATTTACAGGCCCTGGTAAAGGTTCTGGATTTTATTCTTTAGTTCAGTAGGGAGCCATTGAATGGTTCAGCAGGAAAAACAGAGGTGATCAGATTGATTTTTCAGATAATCTGGCTGCTGCATGGACAGCAGCCTGGAGGGGAAGACAAAGGCAGGGAATAAGGAAGAAGTGACCTCAGGAGTGCAGGCCAGGACTAGGGAGACAGGAGTGGATATGGGAGTGCTGGTGACAGCCAGGGATCCAGGGAGAGTCACATGCACAGCAGGAGGCTAGGCAGGGAATAGCAGAGTGCTGGCATGGCTGCCCACCCTTCCTTTTTCCTAAGCAATCCATGCTTTGTTCTGCTCTCTGGGTAATTCTCTGTGTGGCCCAGGGCTGTTCTGAGATGGTGCACATGCAGCCCCAGACGCAGTGTCTGACTTCAGGTATCAATAGATACCTCTGCTGCTTAACAGGCAATCCCAGGAACCTGCAGTGGAATAAATGCTGCCTGATCCACCCCATCCCTGTCCCTGATGAGATTCATGGGCTGACTCCAAGTACCACCTGGGGAATGTCTATGAGGCTCCAGTGGAGTGAGGGCTCCAGGCGCCAGCAGACTCTGGCAACTATGATGCCATGAAACACAGAGGAGAGTGTATATGGACAGAAACAGTGCACAGGACTGACAGGTGCAGAAATGCACCAGCCCATGGTGTGTTCATGATTCTCACAGATGCAACCCTGTGCCCCATGCGTGCTGGTCCGTGGCCCAGAGTCAGGCCACAGAGCAGTCAGGGAGCCAGGCTGAGGGGTCAGGCCCGGGCGTAGCCTGCTGAGCATTCCTGGGGTCAATGAAGGCAGCATAGACCCCTGTAGGGTGGTTTGAGGTTGGGAAGGAGAATGAACCCTCTGGGAGGCAGGAGTGAGGTTGCTCAAGCTCTGAACTGACAAAACATTAAAGGAGTGTTTGTTTACAGTCCACACTTGCAGCCAAATCACCAACTGCAAAAGCATCAAGTGGGGGTGTCTGATGCATCCCCCTCTCTTGAGAAAAGGTTCCAGAGTCACAGCAGAAGACGACAATGACAGCCAGTGTCCACTTGGGCTTTCTGAGTGTCAGCAGAGCATCCAGAATGAGCAGTGACCATCTCCATTCCTCTGCACTGGTCTGACGACATTATGAGGAAAATAACCTCCTTACAGAGCACCTCCTTGGAGCCAGGCATGGGCTGAGTTCTTCATGTTCATTACTTTGTTTGGTCCTTAAGACAACATATTAAGAGAAGCACCATCTTCCCCATTTTATAGGCAAGAACACTGAGACTCAGCAAGGTAAATTCTCATGAAGAGACATCAGAGGCACAGTGTGTTAAGAGGGGCACTGACAAAAAGGCATGTATACAAAAGAGAACAGGGGAAAAAAAAAAGAAAAAACAAGCTCCAGAATGTATAGCCTGAAAATTCTTTGACGGGCACACAACTGTCTTTAAGCCCTTAAAGGTACAGGACAGAGACAATCTGGGATCAACGTCAAGATCTGTCAGAGATGAGAATCATTCATCCTCAGAGGCACACAGATCTTCAACTCCAAAGATCTTCTGGTCCAAGTGCCTGATTTGAGGGATTCGTGCACTAAGGCCCTGGAAGGGCAGGACTGGCCTGTACTCCTTGGGTTAGGTCTAGGCCCAGGCCAGGTTCTCCACAGGCCTTTCCCCTTCTGTCTTAGCCAGCTGGGTCTGCTATAACAAAAGGCCATAAGCCGAGTGCCTTAAACAGCATAAATGTATTCTCACAGTTCTGAAGGCTAGAAGTCCATGATCAAGGTGTCAGCACGGTCAGTTCCTGGGGAGGGCTCTCTTCCTGGCTTGTTCATGGCCACCTTCTCACTATGTCTTCACACGGCAGAAAGAGAGAGAGCAAGCTCTTTGATGTCTCTTCTTGTAAGGACACTAATCCCATACGAGGGCCCCACCCTCATAACCTCTTCTAAACCTAATTTTTACCCAGGCCCCATCCCAAATGCCATCATATTGGGAGTCAGGGCCTCAGTGAATGGATTTTGGGGAACAACTATTCTGTACATAGTACCTTTAGACCTTCCCTCAACCCAGCCTTGGCTTTGCAAAGCCCTCTCGGCTCTGGACATCAGAACTCCATGCCCTTGCTGACCTGCACTCTGAAAAGGATCCTTGGGGATGACACATCTGAACTGAGACTTCAGAAAGCTCCAGAAAGAGGATGACAAGTGAGAGGGCTAGTGGAGCTCCAAGCAGCCCCTAGAAGAGGGGCTGCTGGAGGTGCCCAGGTAGCATGAGAATCTGTAGCAGTGCCCCTCATGTGTGCATGTACTTACACACACACATACACACACACACACACACACACACACACACCACAACACAAGGAAGCTCTGCCCAGATCCCAAGTACCTTATTCATCCCTCCTAAACAGTCCTACCTCCTTCTGCACTGCCCATCACATCACCAACCCCCTGGACATGTCACTGTCCAGCCTGCCTATCTCTGGGAACAAGGGCAACAGGTGGCCTGTGAGCACCAACTCAGTGCTACCGGCCATGCAGTGCTGAACATTGGCCCTTGAACATCTTTACAAGGTGCCCAGGAGAAGCTGTGAGCTGAGGTTTGGGTTCTCATGCAGAGCAAGGCCCCCATCAGCCATTCCTGGGCCAACTCCAGTCCAGGACTCTGTGATCAGGAAAGAACCACCCTTAGAGTGCTAGCCCCAGACTGAGAACATGCAGGACTGGATTGTTTAGGCTACCAGAGTCCTGTGGGAGAGACAAGTGAGGGCAGGTACCCTAGGAGATAATCAGGGAAGAGAGGCTGGAGCCACCCACAACTGAGGAGAGCAGCATTTGATGTTTAAAGCTATGACAGGGAAGGAGGCATAAACCAAGTCAAGTCAGAGCAATTTCAGCATCTGGTACCAGAGATGGGGCACCATTGAGACAAGTGCAGCACAGAGGTTTCAGAGGTTAGGGGCCCAGAGCCCAAACCAGAGACCAGAGCATGGCCCCTCTCTTGCTCACCATGCCTCCGAGCTCGCCTATGAAAAGATAAGAGAAAGCCCACTTCTCCAGTACAGGAGCTGAACCAGGCAAGACCCCAAGTGTCTGCTTTTGCACCAAGCAAGACAAGCACCATCGGGAGCAGGAGCCAGCTGTCCAGGCCAGGCTGAGTTAGTACCACTTCACAGACATTAAGACTCAGGCTCCGAGAGAAGTGATCTTTTCAGGACCACACAGCTAATCAGTCACAAAATTAGGAATCAAACCCAGAACTGCCTGACCCCTTTCCATCAAATAGGTGGTCAGGTCTTAGGGGACTAGGCCAGGACAGTTAGATTTGGGCCATTCTGTGAAGCTGGAGCGTGCAGGATTAAAATACCATGCAGTGACAGGCCACAGGTGCCCAGAGCCCCAGACTGCACAGACGGCTCTGAGCAGCCTCCATATGAGCCACATCGTCAATACCAACCTCCTTCCCTGCTCTCCTGAGACACCCAGAAAGGCCAGGGCTAAACTCCAAGCCACAAGCTTCATCTGTCCAAAGAGGGGCGGAAGCTGCAGGAGTGTGCCCACACAGCCAAGCAGGGACAGGAAGAGAGGGAGGCTAAGAGCCCCTTCGGGAACCACTGAGGCCAATCATATAACAGCCATCCCTTCCCCTTTACCCAGCCGCTACTCAGCGTCTGGCCCTTAGCTAGATATCTAGATATCCTCAACCCACCCTCCATGGTCCTGTGTTGCCATCCAGGGAAACTGAAATACCCATCCAGAGTCACAGCAGAGCAGAGACAAGACCTCCGGTCTGTATGAGGGAAAGTGACCCGCCCCTGCTCAGCTCCTGGACACCACTGTCTGTGGAGAAGGGCCAGAAGTGGAGAAAACAGGTACAGAGGCAGGGAGAGATGTGGGGACAGGTAGAGGTGCAGCTGCAGTGTCTGGTGCCTCAGTTTGGGTCTGGCAAAAGCCAGAGTGAAGGAGGCAAACTGGAAAGAGAGACTGGCCAGGGCCACATGGACAAAGTACAGCCTGGACTGAGGACTACCCTGGACCCAGCTAGCAGCTCCCAGGTTTCACCCCTAGAAGCCTGCCCACAGCATGGGCCCAAAAACAAGTAGAAGGAAGCCATCTAGTCACCCCCAGTGCTAGTACTCCATCTAGTACTCTCCCAGTGCTTCAACTCCAAAACGGAGACCTCTGGGCCTTTCTCTTCCCAGCCTATGACCATCAGCCAGGAAACTCACTGTTTATAGGCTAAGAAAAAGGACTTAAAGAACCCAGAGGATGAACTACTGCACAGACCTAGCCCCTTCCAATGCCCAACAGAGAGGTCAGCACCCCAGAGAAAGGATTTGTCCCAAGCCAGCCCACGGCAGAAATATGAGGGGTCTCTGCCCCAACTCAGTGCTGCTATGTGAGAAAGTGGGTGCAAAGGGTCAGGAAAATCATTAGAGGAACAAGGCCATAGGGCTGAGATTGTAGGAAATACAGACTCACCAACATCCAGCTACAGATGATGGTGCTGGCTCTACTGGTGGTCAGTCTTGGAAATAATCTTTTTTTTTTCCAAACTCACTTTATTGACATACAAAATTGTATGTATTTACCATGCACAACATAATGGTTATATATGTGCATTGTGGGGTTGTTAAATCTAGCTAATTAACCAATACATTACCTAACACAGTTAACATTTTGTAGTGGGAGCACTTAATATCCACTACTGAAGCATTTTTCAGAGATCCAATATATCATCATTAACAATACTGGCTACCCTGTGCAACAGACCTCCTGAACTTATTTCTCCTAACTATAATTATATATCCTCAGACCCAGTCTACATTATATATCCATTCCCCAAATCCTTCACCCCCACTCCCAAGTACCCCAGCCTCTTCACTTCATTGCTTAGGAAACATCTAGCTCAAGGGTCCTGAGAGCCGAGCCTGTCCAGGACCAAGTTTAAAAAGCATGAGATTGGTAGACACAAAAAAAGTATAAGTGAGAACCAGTCGGGCCTGGGGACCCAGGCTTCCTGACTGACACCATATCAGGGAGCCACCCCCAAGACACAGAGAAGACACGTAAATAAGAGTACCAAAAGAACTGATGGGAGAAACAGGTTTGGCCCAACATAAAGTGGTTTTACATATTTCATTTCTTGGTTGCTGTTGTTTTAGGGAATCACCAACGAAATAAGAAGCCTGTTTTGGCATGAACAGGAAGTAGGCATGGGTGTTGTTCATCAGACATTTTCAGTTCTCCCTTCTCCTCTAGTCACATAGTAGGACTGTGCTTCCTGGATACCTTGTGAATGGCTGGGCATTCACATGACACCTTTTGGCTAAAGACACGTAAGCAGAAGAGATGTGGGTCACATCCAAACTGAACTCTCCTGCTCCCTGCAAAACTACTTTTCCTCTGGAACAGCAACTGGCAATGATCAGGCAGAATGATGATAAGGAGCCAGGTTTCCAGCTGACCAATGATGGACATACAACATGGGCAGGAAATAAACTACTGTCGCATTAAGCCACTAAAATTTGGGGGTTGTTTGTTACTGAAGTATAACTTAGTAGTCCCTGAGTGATACAATGAAAAATTCAGGAAAAACACCAAAGACTAAAGACAAATGGGCACAGCCTAGCTAGGAAGTCCAAAAAGAATCATATCCAGGGATCAGACTGGGTTAGATATGTTTGAGAAAAAGTAGTGCAGATCCAACACTCTGTGATTTTAGGTGACAGCATTTTCTAGGGAGTTGTGTTAGCTTTCATTTACTGTGACAAAATACCTAACATAAACAACTTAAAAGAAAAAAAAGGTTTCTTTTGGCTCAGGGTTTCAGAGGTTTCAGACCTCAGTCAGTTGGCCTGTTACTTTAGGCCTGTGGCAGCACAGGACATCACCGTGGGAGCACATGATAGAAATGGTGCTTACTCCATGGTAGCCAGGAAGCAAAGAAAGAGGAGGGGTTGGGGGTCCCAATATTCCCTTCAAGGGTACACCCTCAATGACTCAAGTTGCTTCCACTAGGCTCATCCCCTAAAGGTTCTACCATCTCCCAACAGTGCCACAGACTGATGACATCAGGGCCTTTCAGGGACATTCAAGATCCAAACTGTCGGGAGAAACAGTTTGGATCCTATAACAGGAGTGAAAGTTTAAGGGAAGAGGAAGGACAGCAGCTGGAGGGTACAAAGCTGGGGGTTCTCAACCTGGCCTCTATAAGAATTTGGAAAGTTAGTCTGCCTGCTCCTCAAAGATGTGTCTGTGAGTGCTAAGAGATAGTCTGAGCTGACCTCCAAGAGAAACCTGGAGAAATGACCCAGCATGCTGCTTCAGGTGGGTTGGGTGTTAAAGGGCCTTGATTCCCATGGAATGAGAACAGTTTCTTGAGGCAACAAGAAAAGACGTATGTGGCCAGACCCATGGTCTCCTACCCACAAACCTGGCATGAGGTGCAACTACTCACTGCCAGGTAAGCCCCTCCTCTCAATCTGGGGAGCAGGGCAAGGGCAATGGGGAAAACTGAAGGGAGTTTCCTGAACCCAAAATAAGAGGAGGTGGGTAGGGCAAGAGCACAGTCTATAAACTGAGAAAGTGTGTATACTACATATATTTGTACACAGGTGTTCATGCATTAACACGCATGTATGTGCATGTGTGTGTATACATCTTAGAAGTAACCCTAAGATGAACCCTGAACCCTGACAGTGCAGCTGAGGGAAGGTTGTAGGCATTCCTTTACTCAGCCATGGGCTTATGGGAAATCCAGAGACAGGACTACAACAGACAGTGCCCAGCCAAATTCTAGCAAGGGATCACCCATGCCTGAGCCTCATCCACAGCCACCTTCAGGCTTGGAGCATCTCTTGACCCTGAGGGGCCAAGAAGAGCACCTTTCTGTGAGACATAGGGCTACAAAGCAAGACAGACCTCAACAAGGACCCCAGGTGGGCACATGGGGGAGCCAGGAGAGTGAGGCTCTGCAGAATCTTCCCAGGCAGAAAATGAGGCTATGGGTTGGTATGGTGGTCCCAAGTTATAGTTCGGCTATTCCATCAACAGATTCCTCCAGGAATATCTTTATATACAAGAAGCATCTGAGCCCAGATGAAACTCACAGGAGTTATGTAGAGGCCTTTTGGGCCCGCAGTGTGACACCTACAGAATGAGCTTTGTGGAATGGTGGCACAGCTGGTCTGACTGAAACCAGGGGATGCTACCCAGCAAACAAGAGTGCAGCCAGCCTGCAGAAGACTATCAAAGTAGAAAGAAAGTTCAAGGTAACACCATGCTCTGGCTACAATGAGCACAGATGGGTATGCCAATGTGGTGACAGAATAATGGCCTACAAAGACATCCATGTCCTATTCCCCCAAACTATGACTATGTTAGGCTATGTGGCAAAAGAAAATAAAGGATGCAACTAACCTTAAACAGGGAAGTCACCCTGGACTATCTTGGTGGACCCAATACAATCACAAGGGTTCTTGAAAGAAGGAGGCAGAAGAGTGAGAGAAGGAGATGTGATTGGTGACTAAGCAAGGTCAGATGGACCCAACCACTACCGTGGGCATTGGAGATAGAGGAAGGGGGCCCAGGCTGAAGAGTCCTGCTGCCTCTGAAAGTTGGAAAAGGCAAGGAAGCAATTTTTTCCTAGGCTCTCCCTAAGAAACCAGCCCTGACGACATCTTGGTTTTAGCCCTGTGAGACTCTGTCAGGCTTCTGAACTGCAGAACTCTAAGCTAATAAGTTTGTGTTGTTTGACCCAACTAAATTTGGGGTAAACCTTGTTTTAATGCCAAAAGAAAAGTAATATAGCTGAGTGGACCGAACGATGGCAGTAGGCCTAGAGGCCTCTTTGCAATGACAGAAGCATCACACTCAGAGCCCTTGACAGTGTCTCGGGGAGGCTGCCAGCAGGGCTGTGAGGGCGTGGCCTCAAGGGAACTGATAATTCTGAATGGAAGTGAAAGAAGACACCAGAGGTCAGAGGGAGACTCTAGCTTGAGACCTAGATACCAGCATGGTGAGTGAGGGACAGGGGAACCACCTAGGAGGTGACCCATATGAACTAACCAAGACCTTCAGAAATGGGCATCAACAAGTTTGTTGTGTTTCTTTTTGTTTTTTTTTTGTTTGTTTGTTTGTTTGTTTTGGTTTACTTTTTTTTTAAATCTCATTATTTCACTCTGTGAAGAACAAGCTATACCTGAATCCTTTTTCCCTTGTTTTCTTCTCTTTTTGGTGGTAGTGCTGGGGTCCAAACCCAGGGCCTTGCAGATGCTGGGCAAGCTCTCTACCACTGAGCTACATCCCCAGCCCTCACCTTGTCTTCTTAAAACACATTTGTGCTCATCATAGCTAAAAGGAATATTATTGCCTCACATACATTCCTTTTTTCCTGCCTCTTCTTTAAATTGTTATCCTTCTACACTATGACAGATATATCTACAGCACACCCAATAACTCACATCTTTTACTCACAGTAAAAGATAATACTGTGAAAAGAGAAGACTTGTGTTCAGTCAGTTCTTTTATGCACTTATATAATCTTCTACTTGAGCAAGCACTTTAAAACAATATGAAATTTTTCTATTTAACAAATTAATATCTCTTATCTAGAAGACAAATTTTCATACTTATTATTAATATGGACTTGGCCAGCTAAGTCTAGGATGCAATATTTTAGAGATTTAAATGTCCTTTCTGTTATCATTTACTAATTTTAAACCCTTGCATCAAATGCATATTTTATTGAATGTGATCCATTCTTTTACATAAAAGAATTTCCTCAAAGGTAGTGTTTGGAAGGCATTTGTGCAAAACCAATCTGAAGAAATCCTACATATAAATCTTTGGACCAACACACCTAAGTGGAGTTTCTTATTTTCTCCAGAAGTTATTCCATTTCTTAAAAAACATTTTTTGCATGTTGGAAAACATATGCAGCCACTGAAAGCAATGTTTATAGCTGGGCAAAGTGGGTGCCCACCTGTAATCCCAGCGACTCAGTTGCCGAAGCTCTGAGGATCACAAGTGTGAGGCCTGCCTTGGCAATTTAGCAAGACACTATCTCAAAACTTAAAAGGGGCTTGGGGATGTAGCTCAGTGATAGAGCTGTGTGAGGCCCTAAGTTTAATCCCTAGTACCATATGGAAGAAAAAGGGATGTTTACAAATAATTCCCAGTGGTTGCAGAAAAAGCTAATGATAAGGTAAATGAAAGTAGCAAGCCATGCAAATGAACAGAATGGGAGCCCTCTGCATTTATAAAATTCAATGGAGGGAAGGATTAGAAGGAAATAGCAGTAGTAGAACTCAGGACAATTTTGCTCTGCTTCTTGGTGCCTTCCTGCACCTTCCACGTTTTATATAATGAGCATGCATTGGCCACTTTCTCTTTTACATTTTTAAAGTAACACATGCTCATTGTACCAATGCATTTCTTTTATAATTGGGGGGGAAAAAGTAAAAGCTAAAAAATGAAAAGGTCACTTAGGGTCCCCCTCTCAAGGAATTCACCAGCTTAAGAGATGATGTAGCTAGAAATATCAATAGCCTTAAAAGAAACTGAAATGGATTCACAGCTGGGTCAGGGAACAGGGAAGGAATTAGTGTTTACTGAACACCTACCGAAAGCCTTATGCAGACAGTTTATACATGTCTCATCTCATTTAATCCTCACAATAATCCCATGAGGCGGGTACTTTGATTATTCCCTTTTAACAGATCGGGAAACAGAAGCTCAGAGTAGAATCAAGACTCTCCCAGGGTCATATAGCCAGTGAAGCAAGCAGGACCTCAGCTAGATCTCCTTGGACTCCAAGGATCAAGCTCTTATCCCAGCATGGGCTGCCTCTCAGACCTAAACTGGGCAGCATCACTACAATCCCAGGTGCAACCAGAGGTCCCTGGGGGCTTGTTCATTCTACAAAGAATACGAGCCTCAGGGTGCCATGCCTCTTTATCTCTGGTCAGCACCACCCCCGCAAACTGTGCCTATCATCCATGTCCTACCGCAATGAATGTCCAGGCTCAGAGAAAAGAGAGAAGGTAACCATCAAGCAAGGGTCAAGCCAGGGATGGACGAACATCCCACAGAATACAGAAAAAGGATACTCAGCAAATTGAATACCTGTTCACTGAGCCCCAGACAAAGGGAAAGGAGCTTGCTGAGCCTAGCTCTGCCCTTCCCAGAAGCCCTCCAGGGCCTAGCTCCTTCCATCCCTTGTAGGCATCCAAGGGCTATGCAAGGTCATAGGATAACTATGTCGATTTCTGCTCCTGCAACTTATAAGGTAGAAGCACATGCCAGCTTTAACCACCTTCTGGGCAGCAGGCAGCCTAGCAACAACACCTGGCCAGAATCACTCTACCTGAATAACTATTGCCAGCCCTCAGACTCTAACTCCCTAACTCCAGATGTGCAGAAACACTCATTTCTCATACCCTTCTGAGACTGTGTCAACCTGCCATCCTGGGAGACTGAGACATTTTTTCCAATTATACAAATAGAGAAACTGAGACCCAGAAAAGCAAGGGGTCTAGTTTATCAACCTGAAAAGGCCCCTTGTTGGAGACTTTACCTCCAGTACAAAGTTGCATTTGGGCCTGAAGGTCAAATAACCCATAGCTATGTTTTGTTTTGTTTGTGCTGGGTGTTTAAATTGTTTCATTAATTGGCAATAGTTAAAAAATCAGATTTTACACTAAAGTCCAGATTGGAACTCCTTTTTAAAAACAAAAAGCAGACACATCTACAACAGCAAGATTTTTCAAATCCCAAATGGCAAAATCAACTGAAACTGTGTGATAGCTGTTCCTTTTAACAGAGATGCCCTCTCCAGGGGACCAGCTGCATGCTTCATCCATGTGTGTTAATCTGCCCATGTAAGAGCATCACCTTCCATCTCTAGTGAGCTGCTGACGGGGATTGATGGGCATCATTCAGGGGAAAAATGAATAAGCATGAGACATTCAACACTGCAGAAGGATAGCTGGCAGAACAGAAGCAAGGAATATCAACAGAAATATAGAAATCTAATGTAGGGGCTGGGTTGTAGCTCAATGGTGAAGCACTTGCCTTGTACATATGAGGCACTGGGTTCGATCCTCAGCACCACACGAAAATAAATAAAATAAAGGTGTTGTGTCCATCTACAACTAAAAATATTTTTTGAAAAAGAAATCTAATGTGTACAACTGGCAGGGTTTCCAAGACTGGGACCTGCAAGGAGCTGTCATAGAGGCATAAAGAAGAAATCCAGGAGCAAGGGACATCTAGAGACAGGAATTACTGTTAGGACATAACCACACACTCTTTCCCATGCTTCAGCTGACATCAGACTATGGATGTCCAGATTGGGGCTCTGTGAAGACAGCTCCACTGTAGGCACTGCCAGACTCATCCCATTCAACACCATCCCAAAAGCAGTACTTGGGACTCCAAGTTTGTACAGCCACCTCAAGACATCCTTGGACCTTCAAGTTTCAAAGCCAGGTATCCCTTCCCCAAGAGCTATTACCTCTCCCTCCACTGCTATACCTCGAAACAGGAGACCCTCAAAAGACCACCCTCTTGCACAAGGATCTTCATAGCAATAGCTCTGACCTTCTGGACCACATCCATGTATTACTGAGTCACCCTATCTCTATACTTGCAAGCACCAGGAAACTGGCAGCCAACGTATAACCCCAGGGCAACAGGAGAGAGAACACTGGACCCAGAGTGCTGGGAAACACAGTGCTAACAACTACGAACCCCTCAGCCTGCCCACTTTTGCCCTACACCCACTGCCCTGACAATTCCTCCTGCAAACAATCCCTGCATCCTTTGCCTCCAGCTGTGCCCCTCTATCCTCAGCGCTCCAAGGCGCTGACCTCAGTGTCCAACGTGGTTGTGGGGAGCAAGACAAAGGGGAAGAATAAGGACCAAGACTGGGAAAGGTGTCAGGGGTAGAAACAGAAGCCCAGGAAGCCGCAGGCATGGGGGGAGGAGCCAAGTTTCGGAAGCAGCAAGCCAGGAGAGAGGGGAGGGAAAAGAAGACGAAGAAAAAGCTGAGGAAGATGCTGTAGCTAATGCCCTCGCCACACACCTGTAGCCCCTGCCACGGAGCCGGGAGTGACAGCGGCTGCAAACAACCATGGCCCAGGCGCGGGCTAGGATTTCCCCGCAGCAAGACCTGGCCCAGCTCGGCTCCTTTTCTGGGCAAACAGCGCCCACCTCCGGCCCAGGCGGCAGTGCTTCCGCCCGCCGCCGCGCGAGCAGCAAGAGAGAAAACAGCTGCTCTAAACCTGGAGGAGCAAGGCTGAGAAGCTCCGCCAAAGCACTGTGGGGCCATGGGGCGCGAAACTTGGCGCCAGACAGGTTGTGCTCGAGAAAAGGCAACCAGGGCAGGTTGCAGAAGCTGGGGGCTCATTGATTCAAGGCGAGAAAAACGCAGGTCCACCAAGATCGGCGGATGGGTTTGCAACACAGGTACCCTGCACTCAGACACGCCCACCCAACACTCGAGAAACAAAGACCTCCCGGAGCCACAGGCCTGCGCAGCCGAAAAGAGGGCACACAGGTGCCCACCCAGCGGGAAAGGAGCCACCCAACCCCTCCAGGAGCCCAGCTAGTGGTGCGCACGGAGTCTCCACTCTATTTCCGCAGCAAAGAGCAGTCCTAGCACCATAGCCTTGCTGGGCCCCAGAAGGCTCGACACTGCAAGTGGCACCCGGGCGAACAGGAGGCTCCGCTCAATCCAGCCTGTCACAACCTTGCCAGTCCCCATTGCTGCGCCACTTCACAGGCCACTGCCCAGTGAGCCTTGGGCGCAGCGGTCACTCACCTTCCTGCACAGCCTGGAACGGATTGTTGGCCTCGATGACCTTGATGGAGTAGGTGATCTTCTCACTCTGCAGGATGTCATCGTTGAGGCTCAGGTCGGATACAGCCAATTGGAACACCCTGTCGTCCTTGGCTGCGTTCTCCTCGAAGATGGCACCTGGAGGAAAGGAGGGGTCAAGACCAGATTTAGAAAGAAATCCTACCCACCCTCCCTTGACCCTGGAACAGGGTGCTGGCAGGACCACAGGTTACCAAGTGGTGGAAGGTTTGGTCTGGGGTTTCATTTTGACGGGGTAGTTTAATGCTCTCCCACATAATCCACACAAGATGTGCTCTCTTACCCTCCCCCAGCGCACACGTGCACATAGTTGACATGAGTTACACATGAACATCCCACATGCTGCCACCAGGTTACACACGTGTCTCACAACCAAAGCCCCACACGTCCCAGCCATGCTCCATTCAATGGACTCAGCCAATCTGGGATGGCCTAAGGCAGTACTCAAATGCTCCTAACATGGTCACATAAATCCCATCCCAGAAAGTTCCCGGGAGATCAGTTCCCCAACCCCAATCCCTGAATGGAATTGGCTCCTTTCTGCTGTGTGCGTGCCCTGCTTAGTGAAGCTGGGCGAAGAAGGTCCACAGTTGGCTTTCCTGCACCAAAGGGTCTTCTTTAGACATAGGGCATTCCATGGCCAGCAACTTGGATGTCCGCGACGCTACACGGTCTGGCGACTGGTACTCGTGTCCCTGCTCTCCTTCCCTCCCGTTTCCTCTTCCTGTGTGTATGTCGGAGGGAGTGGGGGGAGGGGAATGCCTCCTAGACCCCTCCACGTTGTGATCTAGCAAAACGGAGAGTCCCAGAAGAAGCCGCTCTTGAAAAGGCCTTCTAGAACTGCGGACAGTTCCTCCAGGGCGCCCTCCGACTGGCGCTTTGCGCGCGTTTCGCCGCTTTGGCCCACCCTGCGCTAGCAGTCCAGATAGGTGCGACTCGCCGGAGCCTGGCCCTGCAGCCTGGGCAGCTCCGGAGTCCCCACCCCCACCCCACCAAGCCAGGCCGGGAGGGTCTCAGAGGTCCCAGCGTTTTGACCGGTAATCCCCGGGAGCTGAGAGTTGAGTGGGCGGAGGGAGGCCCTGCTCCTAGGTTCTTCTCTACATCCGAAACCGCAATGCTGACTGCGAGACCCGCGCCGGCTTCAGGGCGGGAAGCAGGTTTGCCCCGCAGCCCTGAGAGGGATATTGCAGTTCTCCAAGCTAGGTCCCAGACCCTCACTACCCCTCTCCACCTTCCGCCCTTCTGTCCCATCATTCTCCCCTTCTCACCTCCCAACCCCCAGTTTCTCTGTGCTCTCTGGTCTTTCCCAACTTCCGGAAAGGCGACTGCGGAGGGGCTTCCCCAAAGCAACCGCTGTCAGCCCCTCAACCTGGCCTAACTTCCCAGGATTTCAGCCGTGCTGCTCCCAACTCCCGCCCACTCCTCCTACGAGCGCCCCTTCCTCTTCTGCTCTCTCATCTTTTCTCTGGGTTCTCTTCCTCCATCCATCTCTTCCCATTCAGCTCCCCCCACACCGCTGCCCACGCTTCTTCTCTCAATCCAACCACCCAGGATACTGCCCCCCAAGACTTGGACCAGGAGAAACTCTGGGACTGTCCAGGATTGGGCTGCAGTCGCCACAACCAGATTACACACACCCCCACATATACACCCAGAGCTATACAGACACACACCGGGGAAACAGGCAGACACTGTGTCCACTCTAACAGGCTGACAGACCATCGTGCTCGCACCAACACACGCTCAAATGGCCCCACACACCCAACGCCCTCTCTCAGTGACACCAAAACGTTACCAGGTGCACACACAGCGAAACACGCTGACAACACCCATCCATAGTCACACATGGTTCCGGTCCGGCCTCTTTGATCTTGCCCTGCCAACTTGGCGAGCACCCCCCCGCCAGCCCGCCCCTTGGCCCCGGCTGCTCTGAGCTGCGCTGAAGGGCCCAACCCGCCGACGGCCCGATCAGGGGCGCGGGTCTTGACGTGCGTCCAACCCCGTGTTTTCTAGAGCTGCGGCCCTAAGTGTCATCAGAGGCCGCGGGGCCCCGCGCGAAGACAGGAGCCCCGGGGAGCACCAAGAAGCCCACAGGAGCTCGGCGCGGCCCCTGCACAGCTCCTCCGCGGGGCGGCGCGGCGCGGCCCTTCGGGGGAGCACCGCCTGCCGAACCCCTCTGCCCCGGGAACCGCCAAGTTTGGACGCCGCGCACCCCTAGCTCTGTTGGGGCCCCCGCCCAGCCTCGGCCCGGCCGCCCGCCGCGCTCACCGATGTGGATGATGGAGTCGGCCCGCACGGTAACGCACTGGCATATCCAGGGGAGAAGCCACAGCGTCAGCGCTTCCATGTCCCCCGGGCGCGCGGCTCATCCGCCCGGGCCCGGGGCGAGGCCGAGGGCAGCGCGGAGCGGGGAGGCGCCGGTCCGGGTGCAGTCCCGGGCCGCTCCCCGGGAGAGCCGAGCCCGCCCGTGCGTCTTCCCCCGCGCGCCCGCCCCTGCGCCCTGCGCCCGCCCCAGCCCAGCCCAGCCCAGCCCAGCGCGATTGGGCTCCCGCGCCGGCTCCGGTGGCGGTTGCGGCGGCGCTGGCAGCCGGAGCCCAGGCCCGCGCGGCGGGGGCGGCCCGCGGCGGTGGCGGCGGTGCTTCCCGCGGCTAGATAGGCTCTGGGGGCTGCAGAGGCGGTAGCGGCGGCTGCCGGGCCGGCGCGGCGGCTCCGGGCTAGCTGTGTGTCTGAGCCCGGGCGAGGAGCGAACTGCGGAGGACGCCCCCTCCCCTCCCCCTCCCCCTCGGCTCTGCTCCCCCTCCCCTCCCTCCCCGCCTCCCTCCCCTCCGCCCTCCTCTCCACCACGTGACTGCGGAGCCTCAGCCTCTCCGCTCGGCTCTCGCCCGCTCGCGGCTCGGAGGGGGCG
The DNA here is from genome assembly GCF_021218885.2 of Marmota monax. Taxonomy (NCBI): domain Eukaryota; kingdom Metazoa; phylum Chordata; class Mammalia; order Rodentia; family Sciuridae; genus Marmota; species Marmota monax. The sequence goes on from NW_026692881.1 coordinate 5,533,563, forward strand.
CCGGGTGCTCAGCTCTCCCAGCCAGAGGGACGATCGGAAGCCCTCACGGCGGCGGGGACCGATCTGGGCTGCGGAGCGCAGAGACGTAGCGGTCCTAGCCTCGCTTCCCAGATTCGCCAGGGCTGGAGAATGGAGGAGCACGGCTGCCAACTGCCCTCGGGGGGGGACTCCGAGCGCCCTGGCGCTGAACGATCTCAGCCTCCGAGCATCTTGAGTCAGGCCCCTGGCCCGAACACACAACCCCTCGTGGAGCGGGACCTCGGATGCAGTAACCTGGAGAGAGCCGGGGGCGGGGCCGAGCCAGACACCGTGAGTCTAGGGGGCCGGCGTCGGGCTCGAACCCTGGCAGGCTGTGCGGACCTCGGCCAGCGCCCATCCCCCGCCTCGCGGGCGGTGCGCTTAGACCGGAGTCGGGCAGGAGGCTCGGACTCTGAAGCCCAATTCATGGCCGGAAACCGGCGCAGCCGTGACCGCGGCGCCTGGACGTGAGGAGCCTTCCAAGCGGCAGGCGGGCTCAGACACCGACCCTGCACGGAGCCTTCACTCGCGAGCCCGGGCGGAGAGCCCGCTCCCAAGAGGCCAGAGCAAAGCAGGGCTTCCTCTGCCGCCGGGTGCGTGCCTCTCCCGCCACCACCAAATATAACATTAAGCTGTTGAGGGATCAGGCCTACAAGGTTGAGGCGAGTCGGGCTCACACTCCCAACACCCAGGTCCCAGTTGAACTCTGCTCCACGTGACACACCCAAGATTTCGGGGAGACAGCTCAGCCATCCCGGACCCGGATTCCGCGGAAGCTGGGTCTGGGAGCGCCTGGCAGAGCCTTGTCAGGGAGTTGCCAGAAGCTGTGCGTCAGGCTGTGCACTGGATGTGAAGGACCTGGAGAGGCTCAGGCTTGGCCTTGCCTAGAGCTGCCAGTGCAGTGGGAAACAGACACCTAAACAGTCATAAAAAGATGTGGAGAGGACTATGAATGAGCTATGTCCACACAGTCCCGGACTGTAACTCAGCCTGGGAGGATGGCTTCTTGGAGGAGGTGACAGTTCTAAAGGCTGAGTGGAGGTTACCAAGGGAGAAGGAGAGGCTTCCAGGCATTTGGCACTGGTGAGTGAGCCAAGGCAGGAAGAGAAGAAAGGATCGTATGGGGGGGCGTGTGTATGTGTGTCCCTGTGTCTCAAGTTGCCAGCCACAGAGTAGTCATTGGTGAATTTTACTTTGGAAGAGTTGGGAAAAGACGGCAGAAGGGACCAGTAGAGGCATGGAGAGCTGTGAGGAAGCGTCTCAGCTGAGCAGAGGCAACTGGGCTGCAGATATATCAAGGAACCCCCAGTGGCAGGCAAGGTGACTTCTAGAATGAGGGGACCAACAGGCAGAAGAGAGGAAATACCCACAGCTGGGGCTGAGTATGGTCCCATATACTTCCTCTAGAAATCTGTCTTAGGAGACTTGCATGGTGTTTTAGTCAGCTTTTTGCTGATGTGACCAAAAGACCTGACAAGAACAATTTTAGAGGAGGAAAAGTTTATTCAGCACTCAAGGTTTCAGAGGTCTCAGTCCATAGACAGCTGGCTCCATTGTTTTGTGACCTAAGTGATGCAGAACATCATGGCAGAAGAGTGCAGTGGAGGAAAGCCACTCAGGACATACTCACCAGGAAGCAGAGAGAGCTCTCACTCACCAGGACCAAAATATATACCCCAGCTATTCAACTCCTCAAGCCACGTTCTACCTGCCTACAGTTACCACCCACTTGATCCATTCAACTGGATTCATACACTGATTATGTTAAGGTTTTCAAAACCCAAATATTTCATTTCTAGATTTTCTTTGTCTCACACATGGAGAGGACATAGGGGACACCTCATATCTAAACCACAACACATGGTAAAAACATGCATCACTTAACTGCTTTAACCCCCACCCCATGTCTCAATGCTTATTGCTACAAAATTCCACCATTCACTGGCTGAAAAAATGTAGGGAGAAGGGAAATAAAGGATGGGTTTCATTATGTAGCAATTTAGTTCCTATGGGGACTGTGTCCACCTTGGAAGACGGTGGGTGTGGTCACATCTTAGGAGCTCAAACCTGAGGTCAAGAGGCACAGAATCAAGAATCCCCCTAGGAGTCTTCCTGTTGGATCCCTGCAAAGTGTTGGCACAGTGAGCATGATGTGCCCAGTTGGAAGTCATCCTTGATGTGTGTGTACTTTGTTGGGCAGAGGTAAAATGATTACAGTGGGACAAGCCTTGAGACCCCTTTTCAAATATGGAGAAGACAACCCACCAACACACTTAGTTTGGGGAAGATGTCTATCAAATTCTAGTTTGGATGATGAGGTCACTATGGTTTGGGGCCTGAGGGTCACAACTAAAATTGGAGCCTCCCTGGAACCTGTTGGCCTAGAGTAACCTCACCTCCTATCCCAAGCACCCCCTTACCCTTCAGCTTCCAACCTGTGAGTTTGGATACCCAGCCCCTGACACTGATTCTCAGAACACTCCACCCAGCCAGACTTGTTTTCCCGGCCAGACTAGAATGCCCTGGATACCCCTTTGCATGGTATCCATGGTATCTTGTGGCCCCTCTGCATGGCTTTCATTTCTATAAAGCAAGCACAGAGACCTCTAGTGATCAATGCAGACTTACCTCTAGGTAGGACAATTTCGATCCTCTCTGCCACCTAAATTTGGAATTATCAGGTTCCAGGAGCATTGGCTATTATTGGGGGCTTGTTTGCTAATCTCTTAATTTTTTTTTGTTCCTGGCCCAGCCCAGCCCCTTTTGTGGCTACAAAAGCTTCCTCCTAAAGGCCAGGCCCCCCAAAACCAGAAGAAGCAACTCTATTCAATGAACAAGTTCACCCATACTGCAATACCTGGCTGAAGAAGATAAATTAGCAATCTCTGGGTCATATGATGCACACCCTTTTTCACAGAGGGTGAGACAGACTCAGAAAAAGGCATGAGTTGCCCAAAGCACCACATGAGTTGTTGACAGACCCAGGATTCAGTCATCTTGGTTTGCTCCTCACTACACAAAGGTGTATTCACAGAAAACAAAACTAAGTCGATCAATCCTTCTTTTGCAGAATTCAGTCAGCATGGGTGATTGCTTTTTCTAAAGAGCTCTTCAGTTTTACTGGTTCTATCTACATTTGTTTAGCACTTACAATATGCAGGCACTGTACTCAGCACCTTACATTTTACCTAGGAAATGGGATTCCCATTTCACACACAAGGCACAAAGAAACTGAACAAGGGTGCAACCATCAAGAATCTCCACTCAAGCACCATGGAAAGTGAGCAATTTGCTGCCAAAGCTTCGGGTAAAATGTCATGTCAAAGAGAGAGGCCTGAGGGTCCACTTGGAAGCCATAATCCTTGTGATTTAAGTTTTTGTCATCCCAATGCAAACCTCTCATTTCTCCATCACTTTCTTTTTCACCCCAGCCAATAACCGGACTAAGGAAAGGCTAAGACCTGTCACCCTGGCACAGCCCCCTGGAGCCACTGGCACAGTGCAGAACCACCAGTACCCTCCTAGAGAGCCCCCCTAGATGAGACCTGATTACTATGTCTTTCTCCTCCTTCCCTCCCCAGCACAGAGTCCACTAGGGATTTCTAAGACAATTCAGTTCTAAGCTTGCCTGAAGGGTGCTGCTGGCAGAGACCAAGGCCCAGCCTGGCAGATTCTTAGCAGGTTTTGGCATGGAAGACCTGCTCTCCTGTGTACACAGGGAGAGAGCCAATCCCAGTGCTGGGGTAAAACCCTAGAGAGGGGTCAGCTGGCATCTAGGAAGGAGCCTGAATGCCAAGTTCAGCCCTACCCATGGACCCCAAGGAACCTGCCCTGTGCCAGGACCCAAGCTCCAAAGACCTTACTACCAACTTCCTCTCCTAAACTATTGAGTTTTTCATTTAAAAAAAAAAACACTTATTCATTGCTTGTTTCCTCTGTTCCCTCAGTAGTTGCCTTTAGCTCATCTGTTGAATGTTAATTGCCCATCTCTACTTTGTCTTCCTTACCCCCTCTTGCCAACCTCTTTCATCTTGCTTTTAGTGTTTTATCAACTTATATTTATTTGATCTTCTTTTATATTGCTGTATTTTTTTAGTTTATTTTTTTACTCTTGGTAGCCCTCTTGGGTTTTTACTTTTAAATTTCCCAAGCCGACAATCTTTGGCATTGCTCCTTCTATTATTGCAGCATCTATTGATTCAGTCCTTGGTTTTCTTGAGGGTTGGGGGAGGGGAGGAAGTGAGCCTGATGGTGGTCTCCCTGTACCAGCTTGCCTGAGCCTCAAGGGCAGGACCCACTGGCTTGGCCCCTGCCCACAACCTTTTGCACGCTTTCCCTATTAAGCACTATTAAGGGCAGAGGTAGTGGCCGGGAGCCCAGATGGGAAACACCTTTAGCTTATTGGAACCACACCCTACATGTCAATGAAAAGGAAGGTGTTCACATACAGTGTATCCTCTCTAAATAGAAACACTCATCTTCACAGGACAAGGGCCTCTCTTTACCCCTATTATTCAGTCAGGAGGCAGACTCAGAACAGGGTGCTCATTCTGCTTAGAACGGACTAATTCAAAAAGTTATCTGGGGGACTGGGGATGTGGCTCAAGCGGTAGCGTGCTTGCCTGGCATGCGTGCGGCCCGGGTTCAATCCTCAGCACCACATACAAACAAAGATGTTGTGTCCAGCGAAAACTAAAAAATAAACATTAAAAAAAAAGTTATCTGGGGGAAAAAATGTCTTCCTTTGCAAAATCAAGCCAGAATTCCAGAGGTCTGACCAAGGGACCCAGGATCTCCAGGTGAGGAGGGTGGCAGGGCCAAACAGCAGCTAAACCACTCTGGAGCTCTAACACTGACATCCAAATATCCCCTTGGCCCACTGGACCTTAGCAAGGTCCATCCATTCTCTAGGGTGTTATGAAGGTCAAATGAAGCAAACTAGAATTTGCACAAAGCTCTCACAAAGACCAAAGGAGAGCAAAAAGCAAGTAAGACTCCAATCCCAGAAAGGACCCTTATGAACTGTCATCAGTCTCAGGTCTCTTACAGCAGTATGTGTCTCAACAGCCTCCTAAACCAGAAATTCTCCAATCTAGAAACCTGGATCTAGTAGCTCCTTCAAAAGAGGCTCAGGGATTCTGAGGCCCTGGATCCCACCCTGCTTCCCCCATCAACCTTGCACAAGGGTCCTCTGAGCCCAACAGTATGAAGAAAGAACTCTGCTGCTGCCATTCAGATGTTTGAAACCACAACACTAAAAGGCTCTCCCTGGATTCAGAGGCTAGCCCAGTGCCCTCTTGGTTGCTTGCTGGATTCCCTGCTTCCCCACTTTTCCCTACCCATAGACCCTGTGACTCTGCCCATTTCGCACTTTGGGGAGCACCCAATTCCCCAGTGACTGCAAGAACCAAATGGCAGGGATCTGAGTCCTAAACTGTATAACTGCCCTCAGAGCTGAACTCAGGCTCCCATATCCTCCCCAGCCCTACTGACCCAGGACACAGAACACCAGAGAGCCCCTGCCCCTCCTACCATTCCCCAGGACTCCTCCTGCTACGTGTCATCTGTTACAGTGGAGCTTGGGTAGAGCAAGATCCTGAGCTGAATCTGGGAAAGGGGTTTGCATTCTAAGCAAAGAGAATCGCAAGAGGAAAGGAATGGAGGCAGATGCAGGCAAAGGGGACCAGAGGGGAAAACAGAAAGAGGTTAAGTAGGATTTGGCAGGGGGGCCAGGGTGGTTACCAGAATGGTCCTGGTGGGAAATGCTGTGGCCAGACACAACTCTACAGAGCAGGCCTGGGGTCACCACATGGCAGACAGGGACTCATTAACCATCACAGCTTCAGTGGGCATTCTGGGGAAGACAGAGGGCTACTATTCACAAAAGGGAATACAAACAGAGAATTAAAAGGCCTTTGTCACCTGGCCACCCAGGAGATCATAGGAGACTGCCCCACCCTAGCTCTACAGAAGATAGTCTGTGCCAGTCATATGTCCCCTGCCCTTTTCCTGAGGCTGCAGGTATCTACAAGTGGAGTGGGGCCTTGGGGGCATCAGACAACAGACCCAGCCTACTCCTGTCTGAGATGCAGCAACTGAATGTCATCCTGCACAGCAGGCTAGGAGCTGCACAGTGCAGTTCCCATCATGACCCTCCTCATTCCATGCTAAGCAAGGTGCAGCCCACCAGCTCCCACCAGCACAGGCCTGCAGCTGCTGAGAACCAAACCCCCAACTTCTCCAGGGGAGCAGGGATAAAGGGAACTGCATTTGCCTGGAGCCCTGGCCCATCCTATAGATAACCCCACTCTAGACCTGGCCCTCCAGCTAGATACAGTCCCTAAAAGATCTGAGCACCCTGCCCATGAACATGCTCATTACCAAGAGCAGGTTTTCTGGCCTGTTAATCTCTTCTCTTATCCAGAAATGAAATGAAATTGTGGTTGATTTTCTCTGTCTGGGTGTCACAGTGCATTTAGCACCCCATAAACCTGAAGAGATTGGGTGCTGCCTTCTAGGGAGGTTCCTGGAGTTTTGGCTTGGAGCAAGAGCTGCCCGTTGCTCCTTCAGATGAGGCAGGGAGACAGCACCAGACCAGTGACATACTACTGGGAACCTTAGGCAAAGTTCTAATTTCTCAGAAATTCATCTGGAATATAGAAAAGGAACGAGGATTTTGGTGTAGGGACACAGAGAAGGAGTATGAGAAGTCAGGGGAGGTAAGAAACCTGCATGTACCTAACCCTTGCCAAAGAACACTGTGGGGACAGGCAGTGCAAGGTGGAGAAGGAGACAAAGATATGCAGATTGTAGGCCTCAGGCTGCATGCCACTGAGGTCCTCTGAAACTGTCTCCAGGGCAATGACAAATCAATGATAAAGAAGGAGGGAGGGAGAAGCAGCCCTCGAGATCAAAGAGGAGGAGCAGGGCTCAACCATGGGAGGCATACACATCATCCTGTCACTCGCTGGCTACCTGCTCAGTGCATGTTAGTGACCCCACAAGACCTTGTCAGAACAGGGTTCTTATCCTCACTCCCCACTCTACAGATGAGATCACTGAGGCTCAGAGCAATAAGGTTGCTGGAGTGTTTGTGGGTGCCGCAGGATAAAACATGGCTCCCCAAAAGATGTCCACATTCTGATTCTAGAACTTGTGACTTTATTTGAAAAAAAAAAAAGTACAGATTTAAGGATCTCGAGATGAGGAGATTGTCCTAGATTGTCCAGGTAGACCCTTGTCCAGATACCCCAAATTCCATTATGACTGTGATGAGTCTTATGAAAGAGAGTCTAAGAGAGACTATACCATGTGACCACAGAGGCAGAGATTGAGTGATGTGGCCCCAAGTCAAGGAGTTCTAGAAGAAGCTGAAAGAGGCAAGAACAGATTCTCCCCTGTGGCCTCTGGAGGGAATATGGCTCTGCCAGACTTTAGGCCCCATGGCCTTTAAACTGTGACAGAATAAATGTCTATTGTTTCAAAGAACCGATTTGTAGTAATTTAACTGAGCAGACACAGGAAGTAAGCACAAAGAAGAAGCCAGGACACAAACCCAGATCAGCCTGGCCTAGGGCCAGAGGCCCCATCCTTGGGAACAAACTCCAGTGCCTTTGAAAATGAAGGCACTGCCCTCTAGAAGACCAGGCTGCAAACACCCCATAGCAGCCACACAAGCACCCCTCCTCAAGAGCAGCTAACAGAGAGAGCAAGGGTAAGCCAACAAGAGAGCAGTTCTCACTGGAACAGCCATGGGCCTGCACTTCACCATGTCCACTCCAGACCGTGCCAGCCTGCTGGAACCCACAGACCCAAAGAGGACAAAGATCCTTGAGAGAGGTCTCTGGAGCCAGAACACCGAGCAACAAGTGTGTCTGAGACTAGCTGCAGCTGCCTGTGCTCTGCTTCCCATTCCCATGTGGCAAGCCACCCCAACTCTGTTTCTTAAAACATAAAAAAAAAAAAACCTTTGTTGTCTATATATGAAAGCTTCTTTTAATGTTTGGTTTGGTTTAGAAAATGCATGATACCATATCCATGTACTTCTCAACCGTCCTGCAGCCAAGGGGTGGCCATGTGGCCCCTTCCAACTGATGAGATGTTGTTGAAGCTCTGCTCCCACAGCCTCAGAAGGAGAAATCTGCCTTCCTGCCTTGTCCCTTCTTCCTACTTGGAATGTAGACAAGAGATCCAGAAAGAGACTGCCATCTTGGGACCTTGAGAAGTCATGGTAGATGGCACTAACAACTTACTTTACACAACAGGAGAGCAATCCGTTACAAGCTCGGTCTGTGCCAACTACTGCAGTGATGTTCTTGGTTATTCATACCTGACCACAAATCCTAACTGATTCACCAACCAGAAATAACCCCCATTGACATAATTCTTGTTCTTTTTTCTATTTGGGTATAGAAACTAATGAAAGTATCACTACCTAGAATTTATTTATCTCTCACTTTTTTATTGCCTGCCTCTTCTTAGAGAAGGTAAGCCTGATAAGGAGAGAATTTATCTCATTTATGATTTTATTCCAAGTACCTAGAACAATACCTGGCATGTCTAGTAGATATTCAATAAATGTTTAATTAATGAATGAAGTAATGAGAATTTTTAATGAAATTGTTTCCTGAAAACACCACTTTTAATGGCTGATTAGAGTTCTATCCCATGGATCTATCATACTTGATTTAATCAGTCACTTACTGTTGGACACTTTTTTCTCAGGGGGCAGCATTAGAAGCAACGCTACTGTAAAAGTACTTATACATGCATTTTCAGCTCTTATGCAATTATTTTCTTAGGATAAATGCCCAGAATTGTAATTACTGGGTCAAAGGTTACAGAAAAATTAAGTCTTTTAGCATCTATTTCCAAAATTGCCCTCCAAAACTATTTTTTAAACCAATTTACACTTCCATGAGCAATTCATGAAAGCGTTTTCTGCACCTTCACCAAGACTAGACGTTATAAATTTCTTTTTTTTTTTTTCATTCTGATAAGTGGAAAATTGTAGCTCAATTCTTTTAATGTGCATTTACTTCCCTCTGGGAATACTGAGCATTCTTCAGTATTTGTGGATCTTTGGCAGGTCACCTCTGGAAAGTGACCTGCATCTGCCATCATCTGTTGCAGGTGTATGACCACAGATGGTAATAGTAGGGTCTCCTTGGCCAGTGTTCAAGGGCCTTCAGGAAATATGGGAGAGTGCTGCCAAGGGCTAGAAAGCCTGGAGTCTGAGAGATTCTAGAAGCAGAATCATTGAGCTGAGATGTCTTTCATATGAAGCTTGGACCACACTCCCCGCCCGCCTAGGACCATCATGGATGGAAAAGACACATGTTCTGATGTGAGGGAGGCAACATTTTGATAGACATAGGCGAGAACAGAGCCCTCACTGCCAGGCCCTGAGAGACCTAGAAAGCTGTTACTGACTTCTGAGACAACCAAGAAGTGTTCAAATAAAGAGGGAGGAACTGGGCGGGGTGGTGGGCATGGGGGATTTCAGGAGGCAGCCCCGCACAGGTGAAAGCACTGAGCAGGTTGAGCTCAAGCCCAGATGAGCCCTCCCTTCAGGACTATATGGCCTCAGGCGGAAACCCGCACATCCTCACACTGGCACCCGGGGTCAGTGGTCCCACGCGCCCAGATATTTCTACACTCTGCCCGTTGAGGGGCCAGCTGGCCCGCCCACCTGGCTAAGCCCATCCCCTAGGAAGGCCATTGTGGCGTCTGTTAAAACATCTCCAGCCCCTCACTCAGCCCCGCCTGCGCCAAGCCGCGAGACACTGCGCAGTTACCCTCATTTCACAGATGGAGGGATGGCGGGTGGGGTCAAGGGCATGGTCAAGAATCTCCAGGATGCTCGAGAGACCAAGAAAGAGTTACTCAGGAACTTGGGAGTCTCGGGGAGCAGGCAGTGGAGGGGAGCCAGACCCTGAGAGAGCCCAACCAGGGCTCCCATCCCCTGTTGCGGATTCACAGGCTACAAGGGCGGCCCCTCTGCAGCGGTACTGGACCGCACGAGGTCTGGCAGCAAGAGCAGCGCGGGTTTCCCAAGCTGAACCAACTGCAGCCTTGGGGCAGCCGTGGTGCGATGCTGCCCCCTGCCGGCATCCTGGGGAAACCAGGCTGCAGGCACCGCAAGGCTAGAGGATGGATCCTAGATACCCCAGGTTGACAAGGACTTGGTCTCAGTGAAAATACCACCACCTATAATCAACAACGTTTTACATAGCATTTTCTTTTTTTTAAATTTTATTGTTGGTTGTCCAAAACATTACATAGTTCTTGATATATCATATTTCACACTTTGATTCAAGTGGGTTATGAACTCCCATTTTTACCCCGTATACAGATTGCAGAATCACATCAGTTACACATCCATTGATTTACATATTGCCATACTAGTGTCTGTTGTATTCTGCTGCCTTTCCTATCCTCTACTATCCCCCCTCCCCTACATAGCATTTTCTATGGGCGGGGCACTAATTAATATTTTATGTGCATTAACTCATTCAGTCTTCATTAATTCTTCCTAAAGGAGACACTTAGTCCATTTACTGTTGTTATAACAAAATATCTGAAACCAGATAATTTATAAAGAACAGAGATTTATTTAACTCATGATTCTGAAGCCTGGGAAGTTCAAAAGCATGGCTCCAGACATCTGTTCAGCATCTGTTGAGGGGCTTCTTGCTGCTTCTAACATGGATAGGGAGCAAGCATGCTAGCTTGGATCTCTTCCTATGAAGCCACTAATGCCTCAAGGGGGCCCTCATGACCTCATCTAATACTAATTACCCCCCAAAAGCCAACCTCCAAATACTATTGGCACGTGAATTTTGGAATTAAGTTACCAACACATGGCTTTTGGGAGGACACATTCAAATCCCAGCACAGTTTTTCCCATTATATGGAGGATAACACTGAGGTACAGGAAGGTTGTACATCAGGCATACTAGGCCCACAGTCATGAATCTGAACAATCGGCCAACCAGAAGGGTCAGGAGGGAAGTCAGGCTTTACATATTCCAACATAGTGTCACTTTCTATGGATTTCTAGAGCCCAACTCCCAGAGCAATGTCACTGCTACAAAACAGCAAGCAGGTGTCCTATAGCGTACATCACTACTCATTCTCTACTTGGGTCACATGGGTGAATGGGAGGTCCTGGATTTCCCATAGATCCACTGGGGACTTCCCTGGGAGATTTTAAAGGCCAGGATTTCAGCAGATCCCAGAATCCAAAGTAGTGAGCTGGATGCCCTCTTCAAAGGCCACCCAAGATCCTAAACAGGAAGAGGACCTGGATGGCCTCAGTCTTTGTGAAAAGCCCACTCTTCACAGTGTCCATCTTGGCAGCCCACAGTTTCAGCTTCCTCCCCTCTTATCCTAATTACTGCCAAAGTTTCAAGATCAGCTCCCTCCCAATCTTAGGTCAAATTAAGACAGTCCTGCCTAAAACCCTTTTCTACAACTCAACAACAGACCCTAAAAGAAAACCCCAGTTAAAAAAAAAAAGGCAGAGGATTTGAATATATATTTCTCCAAAGAAAACATACGAGTGGCCAATGAGCACATGAAAAGATGTTCAACATCACCCATCACTAGGGAAATTCAAATCAAAACCACCATGAGATACCACCTCTCACCCATTAAGATGGTTACTCTAAAAAATGAACAAGTCAATGAATAAATAAGTGCTGAAAAGCATGAGGAGAAATTGGAACTCTTGTCGACTATCACAGGGAATGTAAAAATGTGAAAATTTGAAAACAGTATGTAATCCCTAAAAGAATTAAAAATAGAACTACCACATGACCCAGCAATCTCAAAAGTGGGTATATATCCAAAAGAACTGAAAGCAGGACTTTGAAGAGATCTTTCTACCTCCTGTTCATAGTATTCACAACAGACAAAAAGTACAAACAACCCAAGTCCCCATAGACACTTGAATGGATAAACAAAATGTAGTCCATATATGCAATGGAACATTATTCAGTCTTGAAAAGGAAGGACATTCTGACACATACTACAACACAGATGAGCCTGAGGACAATTATGCTGAGTCAATCAAGCTACTCACAAAACGACAGTGTATGAGTCACTCAAATTATTTGCTCAATTTCTAGAGACAGAAAGTAGAATGGTGGTTGTTATTTAATGGAGAGAGACTTTCAGTTTGGGAAAATGAAAAGATTCCAGAGATGGATGGTTATCATGGTGGCACTATTCAATAATGCCACTAAATTGTTCACTTGAAAATGGCTGATAGTAAAGTTTGTCATATGTATTTTATGGTAATTAAGTAAAAAAAAAATAAAATGAACCCTCAACTGGCTCTTCTGCCTAGAGAACCAGGGTCAGACTCCTCAACTTCTAAGCTGTAGTGAACACTTGTAGGACTGGCCCTCAGGAATGCCCCATCCCCTGAGAACTGCATCAATCAAAACGCACAGGGCCGTAGGAAGAAGAACCAGCCCTCCACCTTGCCTGGTTGGTTGGGCCACCTACTCAAACTAGTCCAATCAGCACCCTCTTCCAGAAGGCTTTTAACTACAGTAAAGAGAATCAGGCCCTCTTGGGTGATGGGAATGTAAGATGTGAATTCTTGTAAAGTGGGCAGACATGATGGCTGCTCAGGGAGGAAACCCGATAAGCAGAAAAAGAGGTGGTGGCTGCTCCCCCGCCCTCCCCACTGTTGTGTTCTGGTCACTAGCACCAAAGATTACTGCCCAGAACTGACCCTTCAAAGGGCTCCCAATCTCCCAATATAAACAATTTAGCAACACTAATGATGCCGTTCCCCCCAACCCAGCCCTTATTCATCTGTTCCCTCTCCTAGGAATGCCTTCTCTCCTATGTGAGCCAGTGAAAATGCTCTCAGCTGGTAAGATAAAGTTCAAGCTCACCAACCAGGAAGACTTTGTGACCCACAGCCCAACCACTCATAGAAGTGGCTCACCCTTGTGCCCCTATGGCTGTAGACCCGCACCCACCATCGCACCTGTTTCCACATCTGTCTCCCCACTGAACTGGAAGGACCCCGATAGCTGAGGCTCATCTTTGTGTCCTCACCACCCAGCACAGGGTCTGGCAGCTGCTAGGTATTCATAAATGTTTCCTGGAGGAATACATAGATTCAAAGCAAATAGGCTCAGAGATGGAATTCCAGGTCATCCCCCTACAAACTCTATGATTCTGTATCAGTCAGCTTTTCATTCCTGTGACCAAAATACCTGACATGAACAGGTGGAGGAGGAAACGTTTATTTGGGCTCATGGTTTCAGAGGCTCAGTCCATAGTCAGATTACTCCATTGCTTTGGGCCCAAAGGTGAGGCAGAAGATTACAGTGGAAGGGCATGTCAGAGGACCTGCTCCACTCATGGCAGCCAGGGAGCAGAGAGAGCAAGAGGAAGGGGCTCAGGAAAGATGCACCTTCCAGGGCGCACTCCCAGTGACCCAACTCCCTCAGCCACGCCCCCACGTACCTGGCCCATGTACCTGCAGTTACCACCCAGTTAGTCCATTCAAACTAGGACAGACTGATTAGGTTGCAACTCTCATAATCCAATCATTTCACCTCTGACTATTTCTACAGTAACAGAGGAGCTTTGTGGGGACACCTTATATCCAAACAATAACAGATCTCATCTCCAGCCTTCCCCAACTCCTGAAACCCATCAACTAAGTCCTTGGAACTCTTGGTCAGTAGGAAGTTCATTCCTGGACGCATCATGGTGAATCATCAGAAAACCAAAGACCCAGAGGAAAATCACAGAAGCAGCTGGAGAAAAAAAGATAGATGTCTTAGACTGACATACACACAGAAAAACAAGAGATAATGGAACGATGCCTTCAGAGAGCCAAAAGAATATTTCTACTCTAGAATTCCAGATGGAGAGGAAAAAATATCTTCTAAGAATGAAGATGAAATAAAGATTTTTTTAAGGCAAACAAAAAGAGAGTTCATTTAGAAACAAATATTCACTAAAGAAAATGCTAAAGGAGATATTTCAGGCGAAAGGAATGTAATCCCAGATGGAGGGACCTATACACAACAAGAGTAATGTCTATGGAGTTAAAAAAAAATCAGAATTGAAATATATGACAATGGTAAAGTGCAGATTGACTGTAGACTTGGGTAAATTAGGTGTACAGATTTTAATTTTGAGGGAAGTTGAAGAGAGACAGGATAACTTATAAGTGGTATGATAAAATATAGTTACACCCAGAAAGAGAGAGAAAAAGAAAGATAAAACAGGTGGCAAATAGCACGTTATAAAATTGTATTTTTAAAACACAAATACATTTGTAAGTATATGAAATATAAGAGAAGTAAGTGCTTTAGTTGAGTGGCAAAATGACAGTGAACAGGAGTTTTTTTGCAATCCAACTACATGTCATTTAAAAAGTAAATTTTAAAATACAAATACAAGGAAAAAATGAGAGCAAGAGGAATAAGAGCTGTGCACTATGTGAACATTAATCCAAAAAAGAACTAGTGTGGCTACATCAAAATATCAATAAAATAGGCCTACCATGCACAAGGCCCTGGGTTCAATCTTCAGCTGGCAAAAATAAAAAACTCAGAAAAATAATTTTAAAGTAAATATACATGTGCATATATATGATTATTATGTGAAAATAAAAGGTTTGATTTACCAAGGAGATGTAACAATTTTAAATTTGTATGCACTTAATAACATAGTCTCAAAATACATAAAGCCTAGCTGGGCACAGTGGGGCATGCCTGTAATCCCAGCGGCTCGGGAGGCTGAGGCAGGAGGATCAAATTTTTCGAAGCCAGCCTCAAAAACTTAGCAAGGTGATAAGGAATTTACTGAGAATCTGTCTCAAAATAATAAAAAAAAAAAATTAAAGGCTGGAATGTGGCTCAGTGGTTAAGTACCTCTGGATTCAATCCCTGATGCCCCCCCCCAAAAAAAAAAAAACACAAAACCTAAAATGTATATTTACAAAAAGAGACTAGAAATCCAAAATCATAGTAATTGATTTTCACAAAAGTGTCTCAGTATAGATAGGACAAACAGTCAAAAGCAATCGCAGTTCAGTGAAGAAATGAACAATTAATACAGTATTATCTCATATTCAATTGGTTGTGGGGCAGGTTGCTCAGAAAACACATCAAGTCCTAGTTATGTCCAAATTGAAGAGTCATTATTCCGACTGGCAGGGACTGCTCCCTACAGGACCAAGTTGTCTCTGCAGAAAACAGCCCAGAGCCTGAGCATTTTAGGATATTTAAAGGCAAAAACCACATCTGGTGCAGCTACAAGCAAGCAAGTTCAGAAGCTGAACTGAGCAGTTAATGAGACAATGCAGTGGGTACATTGGTGTTTCCCACGAGACTTTCCAGGTTGGCATAGCAGCAAGCAAGCGGAAGGGAAGAGGGTCAAAATAACCCTAGTTCAGTACAAGTTAGAGAATGGTTACTAAAGTGTAGACAATCAACTCTGATACATTGCCCAAGAACAATGGAAACCAAAGAGAACAATTTTACATTGTATAAGAATTGCTATTTTGTGTTGCCAAGTATGTTAAGCTAGATAACTATTAATGGGCACAGAAGTGGGGCTTTCCCATGGGAGAAGCATCTCTTACATGATATGAGTCTCAGGGTAAAATGGAGTCTGCTTGGTCATTGCCCATATAGTCTGGCCCATAACACTATCTATTAGACACATATAGAATTCTGCATTCCACAAGAGCAGATTATACATTCTTTTCAAATATAGATAAACATTTACAAAAACACCATGCCTAGTTGAAACAGTATTAAACAATAATTAACTTGGTAATTGATAGTAAAAGAATAATTAGAAAATTTCCATATATTTGAAAATGAAGAAATACTTTTCTAAACAATCCTGTGGGCAAAAAGGAAATGACAATTGGAAATTAGAAAATATTTAGAATAGAGTAGTAATTAAAATATATTACATGTCAAAACTTGTGCTTCTCGCTAAGCAGTTCAGCTACTCAGAGACCATCACCCTTGTAGTTTTGAAGGAAAAAGCGCAGAAAATTAATGAGAAACTGTTTATTAGGGGGAAAAAAACTCTAAAAAGGAGACTAAAGAAAATAGCATAGTATAAATTAATATAAAATACAAAATACACTTAAAATTATTACAAACAAAACATGAATATATAGTTTATAATCATATAATAAAATATAAATAAACTTATGCAATAGAAGTATTATAACAAAAGCACCAAAATTGTTTCTTTGAAATGACGGACAAAGTTGAAAACCTCTGACAATATTGGTCAACGTGGGAGAAAGAGGGAGCAATAAGACAGAGGAAAAGAGAGAACAAAAATAACCGAGAAAAACAGAAGTTAAATAAGGATCCTACACACATTATAGATAGAACAGGTGGCAAATAGCACATAATAAAATTGTATTTTTAAGACACAAATACATTTGTAAGTATATGAAATATAAGAGAAGTAAATGCTTTAGAGAGTAAATTAGTAAATGCTTTATGAGAAAACAGGAACATACACTTGAAAGTTCAGATGAAATTGAATTTTAAAATTAAGTAAATTTCTTTCCAAAGTATAATTTATCAAAACATACTAGAAGAAGTGGAAAATCTGGCAAGTCTTGTAATTATCAAAGAAATGTAAATCCTCCAGACCCAGATGGCTTCATTGGTGAATTCCACCTAACACTTAAGGAAGAAATAATTACACAAAGCTTCTAGAGAACAGATAAAAGGGAGAGCTTTCCCCACCTCTGTGTGAAGCCAGCCTAACCTTAATACTGAAATTTGACAGACACTAAAGAAATAAAAATTACAAGCCATCACCTCTGGGAAAGTAAGTTTAAAACTTCTAAACCAGACATTAGCCAGCCAAGTAAAACAAATATTAATAAAATATGAAGCTATTTAAATACATATGGTAAAATATGCAATTCATTGTGACCTAATTTTATTTATTTTAGTAAAGTAAGTTGGTTTAACATTAATCAGTCCATGATATTTCCATATTGTAATGGATTGAAGGAAGAAAATATATAGCCTTTATAGTACCATCAAAAAGTATAAAACTTGTGGATTGTATGGAAAATAAATCTGTAGGGAGAAAACTATAGAATTTTACTGAGAAGTATTAAAGAATACCTAGGTAGATAGAGAGAAGGACTATGAATAAATATGGAAAGAGTAAATATCATACAGATGTCAATCACAATCAGAATCTCAACATATATTTTTGTGCAATCTGTCAGGAGATTTCTAAAATTTGTAGAGAGCAGTATGTGGTAGCACAGGCCTGTAATCCCAGCTACTCAAGGTAGGAGGATTGAAAGTTCAAGCCCAGCCTCCGCAACTTAGTGAGACTCTCAAATAAAATAAAAAGAGCTGGGATGTAGCTCTGTGATACAGCACCCCTAGGTTCAATTCCTAGTACTGAAAAAAAAAAAAAAGAAAAAGAATTGTAGGGCTGGGGATGTGGCTCAAGCGGTAGAGCACTCGCCTGGCATGTGTGTGGCCCAGGTTCCATCCTCAGCACCACATACAAACAAAGATGTTGTGTCCGCCGAAAACTAAAGAACAAGTATTTAAAAAGAAAGAAAGAAAAAGAATTGTAGAGAAGCATAAAGGACCAAGATAGCCAAGACACTTTTAAGGAAGAACAATATAGAAAGACTTATTCTACCAGATATCAATAATTATATTACAAAATAATAATGCAAAAGAAATTCAAACAGTGTAACATTGACCCAATGCTGGAAATAGAATGGAGTGCCCAGAAAGGACACAGACATTTACCATCTAGCATAAATGGCACTGGCACTGCAGAAGAGGGGGGTGGATTACATTTTTCTCAACAAATGACATATTCATATGGGGAAAAAATTAAATTGGATCCCTACTTCACACCACACACTAAATTCCAGGTGGATTAAACACCTAAATAGAAAAGACAAATTTAGAAAGCTTTGGAAGATTAGAAAGTTTGGAAGCTTTCAAGAAAATATTGCCATGACCTTGATGGAGAGGAAAACTTCTTAAACAAGATTCAGAAAGCATTAATCACAAAAGGGAAAAAAGCCATAAAGAGAGTAAAATCAAATCCATGATGGGATATTTCCAAAATATGCAGCTGACTATAGATTATAATAGAGTACAAAGAACTCCTACAAATCAATACAAAAGCTATAAAATCATAGGAGTCAAAGAATGACCAAAAACTTATTTGCTCTCTTCTCATTGAAAAATGGAATCTAATCCCCCTTCCCTTGGGTCTGGGCTGGCCTAGTGACACAAGAACACACCTGGGATTAACAGGTTCATCTCTCTGCTGGATCTGGAATCCCATCTCCCTTCAGATTCTCATTAATTCATATCCTCCACACCCCCCTCAAACACACACACACACACACACACACACACACATACACACAACCGTCTCTCGCCCTCCCTCCCCAGGAATTCCTTTTTACTTATTTATTTTTTCAATTTTGAGACATGTTCTCACTAAGTTGCTGAGGGCCTCTCTAAATGTACAATCCTCCTGCCTCAGCCTCACGAGTCACTAGAATTATTACAGGTATGCACCATGACTCCCGGTTTCCCATTCCGTCTTGATCCCACTCCAATCAAGCTTCACGCCCCCACCATTTTACCCAAAGTGCTCAGTCAAAGTCACCAATAACCTCCACTTGCTAAATCCAGTAGTCACTTCCCAACCTCCTCTTAGCTTGACTTTAGGGAGGCCCTCCCCCTCTCTCAGCCTCTGCCTAGTCCCCTCTGCTCTTCCCGCCACTTCCACATACATACCCTTTCTAACCACTCTCTGGGGGATCTGTTTGAGTTCCCATACTTTAAGAAACATTCTTCATGCCCCTCCAGTCTTGATTTCCAGTTTTGCCTTCCACGAATTCCTTGTTCTCCAGTCAGCCTCTAACCAGCATCCCCACTTGGAGATGCAATACTCATTTCTAACCCGGCAAGTTCAAAAGGGAGCTTCCTCTCTCCCCACCCCAAACCTGCTTCTTTTGCAGTCTCGCCCATCTCAGGGACTTAGGTCAAAAACCTTGTCCCTCGAACCCTACATCCAAACCAACAGCAAATCCTACCGGCTCTAGCTACTACACAGATCAGGAATCTAGCTCCTTCTTACCCCTTGACCACCAACTCTCCCCACTCGTTGCAATAGTCCCTAACTGGTCTTAGAGTTCCACCTTATCCCTTGCAATCTCTTTTCAACAATGACCCCCTGTGAAACTCAAAAGGTGTGTCACATCCTGTTGCTCCTCTTCTGAGAATCTCCAGCTTCCCATCTCATGCAGAGAAAAAGCCCATGTCCTCCCAAGGTTTTCTACTCTGGCCTCAACCCCCAACCTCCTCCCTCTTCTGCCTCCAGCTCCCTGGTCTGTTTATTTGTACCCTCTGGACAACTTTGAGCGTTCCTTTTGCACTTTTGGGAAGGCTCGCGCTCTCTCTCTCTCTCTCTCTCTCTCTCTCTCTCTCTCTCTCTCTCTCACACACACACACACACACACACACACACAGAGTGTTTTCACGTTTTTATTTTTATTTTTATTTATTGTGGCTCTGGAAGTTGAATTCAGGGGTACTCTACCACTGGGCTACATCCCCAGCCATTTTATTTTTTTTTATTTTGAGACAGGGTCTCACTAAATTTGTCAGGTTGGCCTTGAACTTGCAATCCTTCTGCCTCAGCCTCCTGAGTCACTGGGATTTACGGGCGTCCACCAACTCTCCTGGCTTCACATTTTTATTCACAAGCCTATCTCAGGTAAACTTAAAATGACTTATAACCCCTCTTTCTGTTTTCCTCTAACTATCTAACATTCTAGGCTTCTTTTTTCCCAACGCCCAGTGCCTGGAATAGTACTTTGCATGCAGGGGGAGATGAGATTTGCACCCTGGTGTCTCTGACCACAGGTCCAGCAGAGACCCATCCGGTTACCACAAAGAAACCAAAAGGGACCCGGCGAGGTGGGCGCGGCCTGTGTCGGAAAGCCGGGCCCCAGTTGCAGGCTTTCTTTCTGCGGGTTTTGGGCGTTGGGATTCTCTGATTTCCCGAGGAATGCCAACGATGTGGCAGGAAGCGCAGGGCGTGGAGGGGGCTGGAGAGACTGCGCTTTCGGGGTCGTTGGACTGCGCTGCGCCACGCTAGGCTTCCTGGAGGGACGAGAGGGCCAGAACTCCTGCCGCCAGGGGGAGACAGAGCCCAGTGCGTGCACCTGAGTGCTGGAGGCGGGCAGAGCTGGGTGCTCTACTCCAGAAGTTGCCCCACCCCTGGGCTAGTACTCTGCCTGGTCCGAATGCCACTGTAGCAGCGCGAAAAAGACCGACTGCCGCAGCCACCGGGGACCACGGCGTCCAGGAGGATCTGCAGGCCCCGGTCGGAAGGACCTCAGACATTTGAGCTACAAACTGAAAGATGAGTCATCATCCAAGCAAAGAGGAAAGAGATGTCCCGGCCTGGAGCCTTTGAAGGCTGGAGCGTGGCGCGGGTGGCAGGGGCGGTTCTTTGGAAAGTCAGGTTGGCTGCACTTGGAAGGGCACGACCAGGAGGGAAAGAGCAGGTGCTCGAGGCCTGGCTGAGGATGTGGGCTTTTCCCCAAAGTGCCGTTGATATTTTTGTTTGTCCGCAAAGAACAGAATCATATTTGTCTTTTAAACATCTGCTTCTTGGATGGAATAGGGTGAGAAATGAAAGCAAAGAGCATAAATCAGGGAATGCCCAGAGGTGCCTTGGATTAGGGAGCGGAGGCAGGCCATAGAGGCATCAATATATTTTGGAGTTAGAATCACTAGGACATTGGGATGGGTTCATTGCACGTGGGAATGGGGAACAAAACAGAGTCCCTGGATTCCGGCTTGTCCGCTGGAAAGAGAAGCTGCTACAGCAGGAAAGGGGAGAGGGTAGTTCCTGAAGATAACTTTGGGCCATTAAAACTAGAAACATGTGAGATTATGCACAACCGATTTCATACTCACTGGGGGAAACTGTTATCAGGAAATTTCCAGTGAAGTAGAGATCTTGTCATTCTAGGGTCACAGGAGGCTGAGGCAGGAGGATCATGAATTCTGGATGAGGCCAACCTCAGCCACTTTAGGAGACCTCCAGCAACTTAGCAAGACACTGTCTCAAATTTTTAAAAATAAAAATGCTATGTGCCTGGTGAAGATGAACTCTGTGTGCTGGGACTGGGCTGGAACAAAATGTTCCAGCCAGCCTCAGTCCTGGGGAGAGGTATTTAAAGACAGGAATATAAAAACCTCAGCAAATGAGACTGTCAAAATATATCTAGTACTGGCAGTCCATGTCTGCGTATCTATCCCTGGGCCACTGTGTACTCACCCAGAGGAACCGTCGACCCTGCCCACTAGCTGTCCCCTGAGTCTCCACCGCTCCAGCCCTACCTGCTTGAGTTTGTAATCCCAGCGCCACCTCCTGCCACCTACATGATCATGAACAAATTTCTAGGCCTCCGTTTCCTCATCTGTAAAATGAGAATAAAATGTCTATGGCATTTGATTGTGGCGAGGCACTTACCACATTAAAAAGGATTTATTATTGATTAGGAAGAACCACAAGCCTGTGGAGCTGCGGGTCCCTTGGGCCAGCTCCAACTGCAACCACAGATTTTTTAATAGACTCCCTGGCTTGGGGCGGGGGCCGGGGAGCAGGAGCTGGGGATTGAACTCAGGGACTCGACCATTGAGCCACATCCTCAGTCTTATTTCTGTCTTTTATTTAGTTGCTTAGCGCCTCGCTTTTGCTGAGGCTGGCTTTGAACTCAATCCTCCTGCCTCAGCCGCTGGGACTACAGGCGTGCAACGCCCAGCCCGGCCCCTTCGTTGGATTTTTAAGTAACTTTTTCCCCTCTCTTCTCACGCCAGGTGGAGCTATCACACCGGCAGCTGGGGCCCAGCAGAGGGGACAGACTGGGAGGAGAACTTGGCATTCATCTGGGGGCCAGGTGCACTAAAACTACCTGAAATGTGGCCACAGTATCAGTGGCTCTACCACTCCCATGGGGCCGGACGAGGACCTGGGCATCCACACTTTACAGAGCTTTCCCTGCGAGTCCAGTATGCTGCTTAAGGAGGTCAAGCAGAGAAGAAAGGGACAAGCCGAAGTGGGGAGAAGATCGAGGGCGCAATTCTAAAGGCCAGGCTGAAAAAGAGGAGCGGAGCGGAGACTGAGGCCAAGCAGCGGTGAGGTAGGAACAGATCAAGGAGCCGATCAGATGGAGGAGATACGGAGGACCGACGCGGGAGTGCGCTGATTTCGCACGGCCGCGGGGGTCCCTGGTAACCTCCGCAGACCCGACACTAGGTGGAGTAAATCACCAAACCTGCGCTGTAGAGGCACGGAGCGAGACTGGAGCCAGAGAGGGCAAGTGCAAGCAAATCCTCTTAGGAGCCTGCAATGAAAATCTGGGAAGAGAGGCGACTGCAGCTGAAGGGAGTTGCAGAGTGAGGGGAGTTTGGTTCGTTTTATATGGGGGGCAGGGCCTCCTGAAAGAGTTGGGAAGTTAGGGGAAGCCTCCGGGAGAAAGGGAGGAGAGAGCAGAGGAGCAGGTCCCTGAGAACGCGAAGATGGGACCTTGTGGGGACAAGAGAGAGTGAGCAAAGAGGGAGGTGGCCTCACATCCTCCTGAAATCAGTGGAAATTGACGGGGGTGGGGGGGGGGTGAAAAGAGGGAACGCCTGAAGGAAAGAAATGCTCCAAAATGACACTCCAGGTTGCTGGGGCGGGGCGGGGGGGGGGGGTAGCCGCACTTTGAAGGTTGCAAAGAGGGCTGAGCCCGCACTTTGAGAAGGTTGCAAAGAGGGCTGAGCCCAGGCTAGTCTCGGGTCTATTAAGGCAGTGGGGTTAAATGCACAGAAAATAATGGTACAGAGCGGGTTGGGGACCCCCGAGCCCCTGAGGATGCCCTGGAAAGGAAGAGCGGAGGTGGAGCAAGGGGAGGAGCTGCAAGAGGCAGGCTGAGGACCAGAAGGGAAGCCTGCTTAGGATGAAGCCCCACCCCTGAGACTGGACACTGGAGCCCACCTTCCTTCATACCTGGCCAGCTGTCCCAATGCCTCTCCCTACCAGAACCAGCCAGGCACCTCTTTCTCTCGGAAATCTTCCATGCACTCCCACAAGAGAGTAGGTTCTCCTTCCAATCTGTCCTCCATAACCTGAGCACAGCTAGAAAGAACTCTCTGAAATCCTCCTACTGAATCATTTCAGGTATCTGCCTGGAACCCAGGTCTGACTTGGCACAATTTGGGCAGGAATGGACAGATTAACAAAATGAATAAGTATATGATGCTTAAAAATAATATTTGGGTGTCCCAGAGAGTCCATTAAGCAGAATGGGTAAAAGCAACAAGAATCTTAGAGTCGGGGCTGGGGATGTGGCTCAAGCGGTAGCCTGCTCGCCTGGCATGCATGCGGCCCAGGTTCGATCCTCAGCACCACATACAAACAAAGATGTTGTATCCGCCGAAAAAACTAAAAAATAAATATTAAAAATTCTCAAAAAAAAAAAAAAAAAGAATCTTAGAGTCAAATGAGATGGGAAGAAAGTTCTGATCCCTGTCTGCCTCTGAGAAGGGACCATAGCCCCCCTGCTTGAGTGAACTGAAGCTGCAGGAAACTGTGCAAGGGATATATGGTCAGTGAACACACCTCCACTGAAGAACAGGGATGCAGGGCCAGGATTGTGTGCTGTTGGGGTGGGGGTAGAGGGAGTGCCAGCTTTTCTTTTAAAAACACTTGTTATTGCATTCTAACAGTAGGATTCTCAATGATATTGCACATGTATTTATAGCACTGTTTGGGATATGACAAGGATGTGCAAGGGGGGAGCAAAGGAAAGGCCCTGGTGGGAGTTGCTATAGCCAACATAGGGAAGGTGTCACCATATCATGGTGGACAAGAAGAAAGAGGAGCAAGGAAAACACCTGCTGGACAAGAGCTAGAGGCTCTCAATGTCACTTCTGAGGCATTCCCCAAGGCTAGTAGGGTAGAATATTTCCAAATAGGGATGAAATATTAAATAACACTGAACTGCAAAAAGATAAGGTTACCTCCTACTTATTTCTTTTTCAGTTCTTCCAATTACTTCAAGAGGCAAAAGTGTTCCAGGTAGTTAATATATTTTACTTACAAAATTATTAAACATGCAGAGAAGCAAAATTGTGAAACACCCTTTTCCCATTGTGCAGAAATATATCAGGACATCCTTCTGCTGCAGAGCTCTTCTCTATAAAACAGACATAAGTCATTAGACAGCTGAAGCCCAACCCCACCCTTCCCCCTTCCCTGCCTCCTGCGGCCCTGCTGTTGATATGCAGTCTGCCTTAAGGTCTAATTGACTTTCCTACACTTTGATATTTGTATATTACAGTTTCCCTGTGCTTTTCACTTTACATAAATTGTTACCATGCAGTGCATATCATGCTGCAACTTGCTTATTCTTGCATCACGTTTTTGATATTTAGATGCCTTGGCAGATGGAGTTCTTATTCCCTGGCTTTGTATTTTAGAGTATTTGATGAAACAGCAATTTTAAAGTTCACTCACCCATTGGCCTGCCCAGGTGTTGTTGCATGGTTCCCACTTTTCTAAAATGATCCATAGCAACACAGTGAATATCTGGGTTACTTGTATCCCTTTGACTCCAAGAAAGGGCTTCTCTAGAGTGGATACTTAAAAAAAACCGTCTCCTTAACAAGGTATGCAAAGGTCTAAGTAGGATTACCAAATTGCTTCCCACATAATGGACTATGTGGGACTAGTTACCATTTCCTGTTTCCACCAGTCTCACCTGGTTGATGTATTATCAGACCTTTTGAATCCTGCAAATCTTATGGGTGTGTAAAAGTATATCATATTTTAAATGAACATTTCCTTATCATTAGGAGTTTGAGATTCTTCATAGCCAGTCATGTTCTTTTGCATATTTCTTACTCTTGTCCTTCACATATTTTTAATGGAGTAGTTTGTCTTTTTATCAATTTTGTAGGACTTTGTTATAAATCTGTATACTAATAATCAATCATATATGTTGGAAATAACTTCTCCTACCTTCTCCTGCTTTTTTTATTTTGGGTTTTTAAATCAAATAGAAAAATTTTTTTTCCAGATTTGCTTTTTACATCTTGTTCTTCCTTACCTCTAGTATCATAATGCAGTTTCCTTTGTTTTCTTATTAAATATTTTATGAGTTTTCTTTCTACCTGGAAATTAATATTTAATCCACAATAAATCGTGCCTGAAGCCACCACTTTATCTGCATGTCACAGGTTTTCCTTTGTAGGAGTCACATTCCCAGACCATTTTATTTTGAGACAGGATCTCACTAAGTTGTTTAGGGCCTCACTAAATTGCTGAGGCTACCTTTAAACGTGTGATGCTCCTGCCTCAGCCTCCTGAGTGTCTGGAATTACAGGCATGCACCACCGTGCCCAGCTAATTTTAAATGTTTTCTAATATCCATTGGGATTTCTTTTTCAACCCCTATATTATTTAGAAATACGTTTTTATTTCCTGGTGGATGGGAATTTTCACTATTTTTTATTTTTAGCTTTTATTAGCACTTACATGTTTGTGATTTCAGCTACTTGGGATTTGTTGATACTTTGTTGCCCAATATATGATGAACTTTTTGTGTTTCATATGGGTTATGTATTATATTTCTATTTTGTACTGATTACCTTAGATTTTTAATAGCAAAAGTTAAATTAATCAGTATATCTTCCTCCCACAAACAAATAAACAAAAAAAGACTTGATAAAGCTTTAACTTCCATCAGCCCTTCCCCACTTTACCTGTTTTCTTTGTCTAGCAGTTTTAGTTTCATATATTTCATATATATATATATATATATATATATATATATATATAGATAGATAGATAGATATAGATATATTAGGTGTAGATGGACACAACACAATGCCTTTATTTTTATGTGGTGCTGAGGATCAAACCCGGGTCCTGCCCTTGCTAGGCGAGTGCTCTACTGCTGAGCCACAATCCCAGCCCCTAGTTCCATTTCATTTTTATGCCTTCTAAATTAGTCAGTGTCATTTTTATTACTCCTCCTATTGGACTTGGCCATGTACTGGCCCATTTCCCCGTGTTCCTCATACTGTATTCCCCCTTCTAGATTTAACTGACTCCTTCCTTAAATATGTCCTTTCATGCTCTCAGGGAGACCTGTAAATGGCAAATTCTCTTCGTCATTACTTACCTAAAAATACTTTGACCTTACTTCCAAAGGATGAATTAGACTAAAACAAATGTGGAACATTTCTGTGCTTAGCCCTTGCACTCTGAAGATACTATTCCTGGGCTGGGGGTATGGCTCAAGCGCTCGCCTGGCATGTGTGCCGCCCAGGTTTGATCCTCAGCACCACATACAAACAAAGATGTTGTGTCCGCCGAAAACTAAAAAATAAACATTAGTCTCTTGTTTAATTGTTCTTTTGTATAGTCTACCTTTCCTCCCCTGTTGTGAATTAAGTTATTATTTGTCTTTCATATTCTAAAGCTTCATTACCATATGTCAATGGTAATTGGATAGGATTTGCATGTGTTGCCCACCAAAGTTCACATGATAAAAGCTTGGTCCCTGGTGTGGTGTTGAGATGGTGGAACCTTTAAGAGGCTGGGCCTAGTGGGAAGTATTACATCTTGGGGGAATTGTCCTTGCAAGGGATTAATGCTGGTCTCAAGGAGTGAATTCTCTAGAGAATGAGTTGTTACAAAGCAAATTCCCCTGTTTCTGCTCTCCCTCTTGCTTCCTGTTACCTCTTCCTCATATGCTACCACCACTGTGATGCCATGATCCCTCACCAGAGCAAAGCAGAATCCAGCACCATGCTCTTGAACCTCCAGAACTATGAGTTACATAAATCTCTTTCTTCACATATTACTCAGAATCAGGTATTTTATTATAGCAACACAAATTGACTAAGACAGTCAAGGTTTGAGTTAATTTTTCCTGCTCAAAATCTGAATCTGGAGATGCATGTCTTTCAATAATTCTAAAAATTTTTAAAGACCCCCCTCTTCACAAGGCTGGGGAGGTAGCTTAGTGATAGAATGCCTGTCTAGCATGCATGAAGCCCTGGATCCAACCCCCAGTTTCAGAAAGGGTAAAAAAATAAAATAAATCACCTCTTCACCATTCCTTCCAATTTTTCATCCTAAAATTATGATGCATATTATATTCTCTTTTTACCCAAACTTCTTTCTGTATTTATTCCCTTTCTTGTTTTCTGTTATGTTCTCTGCCACATTCTATTTCACAAATTCTTTCTTCCTATGTAGTTAATCCGCTATTTAACCTGTTGAGTGGAGTTCTCCTTTCTAAATGGCATTGTCTTTTCAGTTCCAGTTCTTTTTACCTAATTTCTTTTTTCTAATTTTCCTGTTCCTTTTCATAATATTATTTAATGGTTTCAATGCAATCTTCTTGGTCTTGAGCCAATTAAGAGAAATTTATATTATAGTGTCATCAGATTGTTCTATTTTCTAAAGTTTTTGGATTCTAATTCCTATTTATGTTATCTGCTGATGTCTGTTTATGGTGAATTACTTCAGGGTACGTTTTGGTTATGGATCCTTGTTGGTTTGGAGTTGAGGTATTTTTGTTTTTGTTTGTTTTTGCTAAAGAAATTTCTTTTTTACTTGGAGGGACTGGACTCTGATCACTGAAGCTCAGGAATTCAGAGCTATGCTGGGGAACATAGTAAGACTCCATCTCTTAAAAAGAAAGAAAGGAAAAAATTTCTATATATTCCCGTTTCTAAGTGTTATTTTTTTAATCATAAAAGTATATTGAGGGGCTGGGGTTGTGGCTCAGTGGTAGAGTACTCACCTAGCATGCATGAGGCACTGGATTCGATCCTCAGCACCACATAAAAATAAAATAAAATAAAGATGTCCACCTAAAACTAAAAAATAAATATTTTTTTAAAAGTATATTGAATTTTCTTAAATGCATTTTCAGGCTCTAGGAGCCGATCATGATCAAATTCTTCTGCAATATCATTTCCTTCATTTTCCCCCTGTCACATAGACTTCAATTATTGCCTTAATTAAAATGGCTTCACTCTCTACCATCCTTTCTCTGTTTTATTTTTCTCCATAAAAGTTATCACCATCTGACATAATTAAGAACTATTAAGGGTTTTTTTCATTGCTGTATTTTCAGTGGCTAAAATCCCTAACATTTTATTTAGAATGTTTGTGTTGTTTGGATAGGGAGATTGATTTACAGTTTTCTTTGGGAAGGGGTTATGTTTGTTGAACCAGTTTTTTTGCAGGACCTTATGTAGGGAATGTTTCAAGCTGGCAAAATTACTTTAAGACCCAGAGTTTTCTCGAGTTATTTTAGTCTTTACCTCCCCGGAGCCAGTGAAGAGGAGCTGGGAAGTGCTGTAGGGCTCCTGGAAGCAAAAGTCTTTCTTCTTTTCTCTACAGAGCAGTTCTGCTCCCTGTAAATATGACATCTTTCTGTGTACTTCTTTATTGGACTTCAACTTCTCTCCTTTTTGGAACCACACCAACTCCAGGGAAGCTCCTGTCCAGTCTGGATTCCTACTTTTGCAAGAGAATTTGATTTTACACTCAAGAGTGTGCCCTTTGCATTGACGCTGTGTGCTCTGCCAGCTTTATAGTTCCTTGCAAGTTTGTCTCCATTTTCTCTTTTGAATTGAATCCTCGCTTCCTTTAGCAGTCTTCCCACCTACTTTTGTAGATCAGAATGTTAGCTGATGCCTAATCTAATTGAAGACCGAGTTTGTATTTCTGTTTCTTGCCTATTTGGTCTTAGAAAATCTTGAGGAGGGGAGGGAAAGGTGATCTTATTCCTTGCAAGCCTAGAAGACTTCAAGCACTCTGTATAAGCCTGCCAGCTTCCTGCCATGGGGCTTTCTCTGTGGGACTCTGAAACATCTGGGTAATGGCAGTGGATCTCTGCAGTGGTTTTATGTTAGCTTCTGTGAGGTGACTGCAGAACCAACATCAGACAAAACTTGTACGAAGCTCTTGGATGTTTTACAAAAAAAAAAAAAAAAAAAAATTATTGTCCTCAACCTTGCATCACAGGCCTAGGGTTTATTTTTCCTCAAAGAAGGAAAATTTTCTTCCTCATCCAGAGCCTAGACAATAAAGCTTCCTAGGGCTACAACCCACCAGGGACCAACCCATGTGTGTGTGTGTCCATCCCTAATTCCTGCCTCCACACGTCACAACCAAGTCTTCCTGGAGAATTAGTTGATCTAAATGTGGAGCAATAAATATACAAGATGAACTGGAAACATCTTGTCATAACAGGTAGCAAGGCAGCATTCAAAGACAACTGGGGTCACATCAAAAGGACAAGAGTTATCCTGAAGAGACTCCAACTAGACAAAAATGGGAGAGTTGGAGCATCAATAATGATAATAACTAAAATGTTATTATATATTAAATATATAACATATATATTTAAATCCTTCATCAACTTTTTTTTTCTGGTACTGGGGATTGAACCCAGGGATACTTAAACATTGAGCTACATCTCCAGCCCTTTTTTGTATTTTTGTATTTTATTAAGAGACAGTGTCTTGTTGAGTTGCTCAGGGCCTTTCTAAATTACTTAGGCTGTCTTTCAACTTACAATCCTCCTGCCTTAGCCTCCCAAGTCACTGGGACTATAGGCGTGCACCACTACACCCAACTAGCTCATCAACTTAGAAAGATAACAGATAGCAATTCATTATCTTGAAAATGGATAAATAAATGCAAAGAAACAAGCATTTATCCTGCCTTTCCTCTATGAACTGTTCCACTAAGTGACCACATACATGAGAAGTGTCTCTACAAAATTTATCCATCTGATAAATAAAAAAGAAATGGTATAATTAGAACATTACCATTTCCATCCCCCAAAGAATTAGCAAATGTTAGCATTAAACATCTCTGCTGTAATAGATAAGTGACCCCCAAAGGCCCATGTGTTGGAGGCTTGGTCACCAGCCTGTGGCACTACTGGAAGGTGGTGGAACCTTTAAGAGGTGAAGCTAGTGCAAGGAAGTTAGGTCACTGGGAGTATGCCCTTAAAAGGGATAATGAAATCCTGCCCCTTCCTCTTTTTGCTTCCTGACAGCCATTAGGTAAGTAGTTTCCTCCAATATGTACTCCTACCATCATATACTACCTAGCCACAGACCCAAAAACAATGGGCCAACTGACAGAAGACTGAAACCATGAGCCAAAATAAATCTATTTTTAAGTTGTCTATCTGAGGTATATTGTCACAGTAATGAAAGTTCATTAACACAATCTCAAAAAAAAATTGAACTTTGCATTACATATCTCCTTATAAAAGAGCACCCCACAACCTAGAGTCTAACTGAAAACTTTGAACCTAAGGTCTGATAGAACCTCCAGATCCAGTTTTCAACTTGCAGGAAATACAGAGAACAGAGGGGTGTATTGTACTGCACCATGAAAATGCAATCAGAGAAATCCAGACTTGAAAATCTTTACAGAGAAATGACTCAACTTCGTCCATGGATGCGTTATAAGAAAAAGAGAAAAGGAACCTATGGATTAAAAGAGCAAGACTAATCTTTAATGTCTAGAGAGTCACACCTGGGTAATAAAAACCATAAAGAACCCAAGGAAATAATTATTGCAAAATCGAAGACCATGAGCATTTTTGGGAGGAGGGGGCAGTGGGGACTGGAATGGGACTCAGAAGGGTAGTAAGGGGTGCCTGGGAAAGTACTATTTCTTGGCCTGGGTGATGGTTATGTGGATGTTTATATTATAATTCAGTAAGCTTTACATTTTCGTTGTTTTCTCTAAGAAGCCTAACTCTGAGGCCCCAGGCAAACAGAGCCAGAGGCAAGGCCAAGAGGGCCTGGTGGAAGAAAGGTAAGGCAGGGGATACAGCTCCATTTGGAAATGCGTCCTGCGCTGCCGTACAGGAGACGCACTGCAGGGGGCGCTGAAGACACACTAGGAGAGGAAGGCAATTCCCAGCCTGGTCCCAGAGACACGCAGAGGACTCTGTCTCGCGTCCAACCGGGAAAGAAGAGAGGAGAGGGCACATCCCTCCCAGTAAAAGGAAGGGGCAGGCCGCGGCACTCTGAGCACCGGCGCAGAGCTGGAGATCAGTGTTGAACTTGGGCTTGGCCCCGCGGGACCCGCGCGAGTCAGAACTCGGCGGAGCCAGCGGGACACGGGCGTTCTCGGGAAGCCAAGCCAGGGATCTGGGCCCCGCGGGGGTTGGCGCGGCCCTGGATCCCGCGAGAAGACTCAGGCGGTAATCCGCCGAGCCCCGCAGGCAGCTGGCACCCAGGGGAGCAGCAGGCCTTTTGCCGGTGTCCGCGTGGCCCAGCGCCCGGAGGGGTCGGGTCCACTCCGACTTTCTACGGCCCAGCTCACACTCGCCTCCGAAAAACCTTTGCGGCCTGAGTCTGGCTCTGGAGGGGGCCCAACCTGGCTCTGGTTCCGGAGCTGGCGGCGCTGGATTTGGGTCGGCCTTGCCTCCGGTCCTCCCCCGCTTCCCCCCGCCCCCCAGCACTTTCCAAGCTGGGAGGGAACGCGGAGGCCTCTGGCAGCTGAACGCCCACCTGCCGGGTTTCGGGAGGATAGAGGTCAGGGCGCCCCAGTGCCCCCACTACCTACCCCCTGCATCACGATCAGAAGAGCCAGGACTGGGGGCGCGTGGGTGCAAGAGAGCAGGACTAGGGCTGGTGGGCTTCCCTAAAGGACCACAGTAAGTCTAAGACGCGGGGGTCGCTGGCCACCCACTTGGCAGACAGGGAGACTGAGGCTTCCGGCGTAAGCGAGGGCGTCCGAGTGCGTGCGTCTCCCGAGGCGGCGCCTGCCTTTGCCACCGGAAGCTCCCGGGCCGAGGGCGCTGGGGAAAGCTGCTCCTACGCCCGGATGCGTCACTCCGCCCACTTACTTATCCACGCAGGTGACACCCTTTAACCACGGCCCCGCGCCACCCGCCCTTGGATGCTGGCGAGACATCAGGAGAGGGCAAAAAAGGACAGGCCCAAGGCCATGTCCCTAACGCCTACCAGCCCCAACCTTCTCTCCAGGTAGCAGGTGGGCGGCGGGCTCTTCCCAGGCCTCGGAGTCTGCGGCTGGGAAAGGGCGCTAAGTCGAGGCAGTTGCCTGCGTGGGCTGGGGTCCCAGATGAGGTTTCCCCCGCGATCCAGCTGTTGTAAGACGTGTCCAGGGACAGGAGCCGGACGTAGAGTCCACTGAAGGCAATCTCCCTCCACCCTGCTCCCAGCCAAGTGCGAGGTGTTCTTGGGGCAGAAGGGCCAGTTAGCCCAGCTTGACAGGCCTCTAAGAGGTCACAGTATCCGGGAGGCCCCGAGGGAGCGAAAAGTCAAGTGGGACCTAGAAAACCCGCAGTCTGACTCCGCGCAGGGGCTCTCTTCTCTCCACCCAACTCGCAATGTCCTCCTGACGCGGGATCCTTTCCTTTCTTCTTCCCCCTTGGACTTCTGCCCTCAACTTCTGTCATCTTTCTCCAAAGATACCCCTCCACTCCCAGGACTGTCGCTTCCAGTTCCCAGTGTCCGCCACAGATCGCTGCTCCCAGTACCGACTCGCAGACCCGCCGCGACTAGATACGGGCGCAGTTTTGGAAATGCTGGTGGCGAAGGGAACACACTTTCTCTCTGAGGGCTTCCAAACAGTGAGGAAGAATGTGGCACTTCTATTTATGCCAGGCGTCGACAAGTATCCAGAGAACCTAAGTTAAGGGATATGGAGGCTCCTTTGGAGACATCCTCTGTCAAATGAGGGAAAGTAGGCTTTTCCTGTTCATCGTTTCCATCTTTTTCGTATTGTGCCATGGGAGCATATATTTCTATTGAAACTAACTTTTCAAAGAAAAAAAATATTTCAAGATAACAAATCAGGTGGTGGAAGTCAACAATACATAAAACATGATACAATTTATGGTTAAAAA
The DNA here is from genome assembly GCF_021218885.2 of Marmota monax. Taxonomy (NCBI): domain Eukaryota; kingdom Metazoa; phylum Chordata; class Mammalia; order Rodentia; family Sciuridae; genus Marmota; species Marmota monax. The sequence continues at coordinate 5,566,585 of NW_026692881.1, forward strand.
TGTAGCAAAAGTTTATTTCTGTGATCTTAAACCAAAAGACACCCAAATGGTTATGAAGTTATCTGCTAGAGGGATGCCACATTGGAGGCAGGCCATCATCAATGGGATTCTGTCACTGTGGTTTTTATTTTTACAATGAAAGAGGGGATATATTTTATACATTGTTTGTGAAACTGAATAAATACTGATATATAGATATCCAATAGGGAACCTGAAGAAAGCAGAAAACATATTTTGTCTTGGAGGGGTACCACTGGAAGGGGTGCACGGTCCTTCTAAGGAAGGATGGAGGAAACAGCAGGTTTGGTCTCTGGTTCCAAGATGTTGCTTTTTTTTTTTTTTAAGAGAGAGAGAGAATTTTTTAATATTTATTTTTTAGTTTTCGGTGGACACAACATCTTTATTTTATTTTTATGCTGAGGGTTGAACCCAGCGCCTGGCCCATGCCAGGCGAGCGCACGCCAGGCGAGCGCACTACTGCTTGAGCCACATCCCCAGCCCCAAGATGGTGCATTTTTGCTGCCTCCTATAGGGAGTATGAACTCTCATCTCACAGAAGGTGGGGCATACCCACTCCTGCAAGCCCTTTTTATAGCACTAACCCATTCATGAAGGCAAAATGCTCCTGTACTAAACACACCTCCTCTTAAGTTCATGCTTTCAACATTGTTATATTGTGAATTAACTTTTGCATAAATTGGGGGTACACATTCAAACCAATGAAAAGATATATTCATGTTAGCTAATATTACTTTTAAAAGCATAAGAATGTTAAACACACGATGTAAGGTAAAAGTTACCTCTGAGGTGCCGCAGTCTGGCTGGGCACAAATGCCGCAGTCTGGCTGGGCACACAATCACGAGCCACCACACAGCTTGTAGATTCAAACAGCAACTCTTTATTCCCGAACTCACACCAGCCGTCTACAATCACGTTCTGGGGAAATCCACGTTCTCTGCCCAAATCCACCTCCACTGGGCTTCTATCTCCAAAATATACTGTCTGAATCCCGTGAGAACTCAAGGGGAACTCAGGCAGCAGGATACGCCCTATTCCCAGCAGGAATAATCTTAAACCTTAAACCTGGAACCTAAACTGGGAACGCCCTAAACAAGATTATCTTAAAACCGGGAACACCCTAATCTGCCTTGGTCCTTGAGCAAGGTTAAGTACATTCAATGTCACTGCAACATGGGGTACGCTGGCAAGGAAATTGTCATACCTACTTGGCTAATGGCTCCCAGCACTGAGGAAGTAGGGAGGGAAGAGGAGATTGACTTAAGGAGGAGCATGCTACTCCACAGTAGGGGTCACATGTTAGATCTAAAGTGTGGGTAGATTTGCAGCATTCATTATATTATCATTATAACTTTATATATATACACATTTTTAAGGTAAATCCTGGTTCATTAAAATTATTTATGTTAAGAAAAAGACATCATTAATAGGCAATTCAGAGACAGAGAGTATATGCTCTCAATATATGTGACAAAAGGTTCATATCTAGAATATATAAAGAACTGCTACAATCCAGGTGTGGTGATGCATACCTGTAATCTCAGTGACTCAGGAGGCTGAGGCATGAGGTTCACAAGTTCTAGGACAGCCTCAGCAGCTTAGAGTAACTCTGTCTAAAAATTAAAAAAAAATGGGAAAGGGGAGGCAGCAGGGCTAGGGATGTAGCTCAGTAGTAAAGTGCCTCTGGATTCAATCCTCTATACAAAAATAAAACACCTATGTATCAATAAAAAGACAAGTCAATTAGAAAATGGGCAAATGACTTCAACAGGCACCTTGGAAAGAGGATATCCAAATGTCCAATAAGTCCATGAAAAAATATTCAACCTCATATTTCATGAAAATGTACATTGAAACCACCATGAGATACCACTATGTACCAGATAGGATGCCTAAAATAAGGAAGACTGAGAATATTAAGTGTTGACAATGCTATAGAGCATCTAGAAATCATTAATTGCCAGAGAGAGAGAGTATATTGGTTTACTGACTTTGTAAAACTGTCAGACAATACCCATTAAATGTATGTCCAACCCTACGACCCAGTAATTTCACTTCTAGATACTTACCAAAGTGAAATATATGCATATATCTATAAATGACATGTACAAAAATGTCCATGACAGTTTTATTAATAACAGCCCCAAACTGGAACAAATAGTCATCAACAAGATAAATAAATTGTGATATAGTCCTTCAATTAAAAATAACAAATTATGGGGTTTGGGGATGTTGCTCAATTGGTAGAGTGCTTGCCTTGCATGCACAAGTCCCTGGGTTCTAATCCCCAGCACCACACACACCAAAAAAATAAATAAATAAATAAAATTAAGGATATACCCAACAACATGGATGACTCCCAAATTATGTCGTAACATAAGGTTATGATATAAGATCAGATGCATATGTGCTCATGATTTCATATATTTAAAAGCAAGTTAATAAAATCATAATAATAGAAGTCAGTGGAGTGGTTGTCTCAGTAGGCGGAAGTCTCACATGAGAATGAGCAGGAGGGAATGAACCTTCAGGAATGATGGAAACATTCCAGAATTTTATCTGAAGGGTGCTTATATTGTGTATACATATTTTTTTTGATACCAGGGATTGAACCCAGAAACCCTCAACAAAAAACATCCCCAGCCTCTTTTTATTTATTTATTTTTTTTTTTATTTTGTGACAGGGTCTCATAAAGTAGTTTGGGGCCTCACTAAATTGCTGAGACTGGATTTGAACTTGTCATCCTCCTGTCTCAGCTTCTGAAGCCAATGAGATTATAGTCGTGGGCCACCATGCCTAGCTACAGATGAAAATTTTTATTGAGTTGTACAATTAAGGTTTTGTATTCTACTATATATAGGTTATGTATTTAAAAAAAAAAAACTAGAACTGAGGATGTAGCTCAAGTGGTAGAGTGCTTACCTAGAATATGTGAGGCCCTGGGTTCACTCCCTAGCACCACAGTAATAAATAAATAAATAAATAAACATCCCTTAAGACTCTCTTTCAATCAGTACCCCTCTCCCAGTATGCCCTGTATAAGAATTCTGTAATCCTTGACATTTTCCTCAGGGAAAACCACTTCAATCACAGTGAACAAACACAGCAAAGAAGTATTATTAGAAGCACAAGGTGGCTCACAAGATAAACAAGAAAACAGCTGACACAGTTGAGAGGAATGTATTTTGCCCATGGAATGGAGATAAGTAGAACAGGAAAGCCAACTGTCTCACGAATTCATTTGTTTATTCAACAAATACCTTTTTGCACATGTGCACACATCATGCAAATTTCTTCTCTAAAGACCAAGCTATCTTACTGATCCCTCGGGCACAGAACTAGCTCCATCTTTCTCTCCATATTGAATTGGTTTCCTTCTGCACCTGCCTCTTACCTTCTCTTCTCCTCTGTGGGCTTTTTTTGGGGGGGCGGGGAGTGCAGCTACTCGTATACCCTTGACGGAAGAACGGTCCTCCTCTATCAGGGAAGGTAGTCCTCTTCAACCAACCAAGCACTCAGCTTCCGGAGGGACACACATGGAACCGTGAGGGAGGAAGGGGACACCTGCCTAGCCAGCCAGATCAGCCGAATCAACCCTGGCAATCAATGGGGTGACAGAGGTCGCAGCCAGATCGCTCTCATATCCATGAGTTTAGCATTCTTGGATTCAACCATGGACTATGAGTCTATGAATCTTTCCAACTTGAGCTATTCCTAGTAAGTATGTCTTGGTCAGCCACAGCTGTGTAACAGAGTACACCAAAACTCAAAACAACAATCCTTTTGATCCCTCATAATTCTGTGTGTTAAGAATCTGGGCAGGGCCCAATGGGCTCACATGATGTCATCTGGGTTGGTGTCTCACACAGGACTGGCAGATCCACTCTCTGTGTGGGCCCTGTGATGGCTGTCATTAAACCACACTTCAGTTCTCAGATGAAAGAGAATGATGACTCAGCCTTCTGGGTTTTGGGTTGTTGTTGTTGTTTGTTTGTTTTTGTTTGTTTTGTTTTGTTTTAATCAAACCTAGGGCCTTGGACATATGAAGCCTGAATGAGCCTTAGCCCTCATTTAATCCCTAAAAAAACAAATGCCGAATGTCTTCTCTGATATAAGGGAGGTGACTCAAAACAGAGTAGGAAGGAAGAGCGTGAGAAGATTACCACAAAACAAGGAAAAGAGGAGGGAGGGAAAGGGAGGGAGAAGGGGAATTGCACAGAAGACGGAAGGAGACCCTCATGGGTTCACAAAATACATATATGATGGTGTGAGGGGGAAGGGAAGAAGAGAGAGAGAGATAAGTGTCACAGTAGAATGGGTAGAGAATAGTGATGAGAGGGGAGGGGAGGGGAGGGGAGGGGGGATAGGGAGGGCAGCAGAATACAACTGACACTAGGATTGCTGTATGTATACACATGGATGTATAACCAATGTGATCCTGCAATCTGTACATGTGGAAAAATGAGAATTCATACCCTATTTGAATCAAATGTATGATATGTCAAGATCATTGTATTGTCTTGAGCAACTAATAAAAAAAAATGCCATTAAGATGGCTTTGTCGCAAACTCTCCTTTTCCACTGAGCTCATATAAAACCTCACATAATGGCTGCCACAATTCCTAAGAAAAACAAACAAATGCAAACCAGAACAGTTAGGCTTTTCACAAATATCAGAGGACCTGTTTCTAAGAATACATGCTTAAAGAAATGATAAGCAATATTGTCCAGTCTATGATTAGAAGGCTACTGTGGTGTAAAAATAGTTTCTTTTCTTTCTGTTAAGAAAGAAAAGAGAATCCCAGCAATTCAGGAAGCTGAGACAGGAAGATCTTAACTTCAAGGTCAACTTCAGCAATTTAGTGAGGCCCTAAGCAACTTTGAGCAATTTTGTCTCAAAATTAAGAATAAAAAGGACTGGGAATGTAGCGCCATGGGTAAGCACCCCTAGGTTCAATCCCTAGTACTGGGGGTGGAGGAGAGAAGGGAGAAAGAAAGGAGGATTGGGTGAGGGAGGATGGTTGGATGACGGACTGGAGATATATTTCAGTGACAGAGCTCAGGCCTAGTATTCCAGAGTTCCTTGGTTCAATGCCTAACACCGAAAGGGAGGGAAGGAAGGGAAACTTTATCTTGAATAAACTCCAAGCTGCCTAAATAAACCAGTCCCTTCTGTCAACACCAGCTTCTTCCCGGATTCTCCATTCAGGCTAGATCATCACAAATCCAAAGCTTCTGTACAAATATAGGTGGAGCAAAACAGAAATAAATGTCAAAGACAGCACAGCTAACCTACCTCAGTTTCTGACCTGGCAGATTATTTTAGGAAACACTCACAGCGCTCAGACAGGAAGTTCTGTGTGCTTCTGAGCCGTCAGTCACAGATACAGAGAGCATCCCTGCTACAGCCCAGACCTGGAGAACTGGGCAAGGGTAGAACTGATTTAGCCCTGATCTGTTAGCAATGATATTTGACTTCTCTAGGTCTCAGTCCCGCTATAAAAAGGGACAGAACCTCCTTCACAGCGTTACTGTGACAATAAGTGACACAGTGCATATGAAGCCCCTAGCATGGTGTGTACCGAGCAGTAGGTCTTCAATAGAATAGACATTGGCTTCCACCGGGACAACTGCAGTGGCACAGTCCACAGAACACTGGTCCTCTTCCTTCACTTGATTAACTGGAACCAGGCCCTTATGGGCTGCTGCCACCTGGCACTGCCTATGTAAAGGGTTTGTCCATTTTCCTCTCACAAGGATGTATACATCTGTGGTTCACATGTATGTTTCATCACTGTCAAGTCTTTGTACCAGGTACCAAATATTTTATTAAAATGCTGTTCTATTAATTAGGTATGCATGAGAATTCTGTGTGCTACATCATAAACCACTCCAACTTTCAGGCAAGTCCTGAAGTAAGCCTCTGTGGTTTTTGGTTTATTTGTTTATTTTTGTTTGAAAAGTAAGGCAAGAGTTAATTTGTTCACAGTTTATGAACTCTTCAAGTATAGACCTGGAGCCTCCTAACAGAAACAGAAACTTTTCTAGAATCTCCCAAAATTGAAGACTATATCAGTCTCATCCTACATGCCCAGGAAATGTTAGAGATTACTTAAGTCATCCTGCAAAATGTCAAAATGTCCTAGGATAGAAAGGCAAGAGCAGATAGCAGTAGGAACAATAACAGGTGCTTAAATAAGATGGTTTATTTTACTCCATTTTAATTTCTCTTTTACATAATTTCACTATGCCACTCCTAAAACCCTAAAAATAAATGTTGTATTTAATATTAGTCCACTTAAACTATTTTTGTCCGGACATGGTAGATCATACAGTAATTCATGCTCACTATTTCAGAAACTGTTAAGTGATCCAAAGGTTAAATGCAGGATGTGGTTTCGACAGGGTCTGGCATATATATATAGTGAATTTTTAGTACCGACAAGCTATTTTTATGAAACCATGCTTAAATTTTCACCTTGAATGATTTCACCATCAAATAGAAGAGGCTAGAGAAGCTATCTATGATTCGGTAATATTTCGTTTATACTGTTTCATTTTCTATGGTATGCTAAGTTACTACGATACTAACAACTACAATACTGTAACCCTGCAAATTTATTTTTTATTTCAGTTTAGTCACCAAAAATTACTTGATGCATCACATGGCCAATCATGCAAGAATTCACGCTTAAGTACTTCAGAAACTGTTCCATGGTCTGAAGGTTCAACAGGATGTGGTTTTTCACCCTGAAGCCAATCCCAGCTGCCAATCACTCTACTGAAGTTATAAACTTCAGTTTAATCTCTGTCAAAGCAATATGTGTACATACCTTAAAAAGTCAAAAATTTTACAATGAAAAATAAGATCCCCAGAAGCATCTATTTCTAGTTATTTCTTCTGCCAGTTAGCTGTATATTTCTAAGCAAAGTTTATTCCAAAATTTCATGATTTTTCCACTGACCATCAACCCAAGAAGACTAGATTTTTCTTCTCCTATGCCCTCCACATATTTACCCCACAGTACAGCTTTTACACAAGTTTTGGTGAGGTCAGTATTCAATATTCACTATTTGAACTGTGTAAATATTACCTCACAGGAGTCATATTTATTTTCTGGTGCAACTTTGTTACCTACAAGTTAATAATTTGTTTGGTTTTCTAAATACTTAGATCTAATTCACCACTAAGTGCCAAAAAACACCTAAATTGCTCCTCAAAAATCTCAAAACCATGAGGTCTCCTGTTAGATTAATTTCTTGGCTTTACTATGTTCCTCTTAGAGTCCTCCTGCCTCTAATTACTGCCTCCTGGGAGCTTTAAACAGTTTCTTCCTTGCTGTGAGGAATCAGAATCTATTTTAGCAATTGGTTGGAATAAAAATAGAAAGTTATTTTAAGATAGTTTCATTAGGATGCTGAGTGTTTGATCATAAATAAAACCAGTTTCCTGCCCTCAACAAACTTTAGATGGGCAATCTATGGGACAGAAAGACACAGGGACGCTTTAAGAAGCAGGGCTATGGAGTGGGGAGGAAGGCCTGGAGTGGTGGGAGGAAGGCATGGAGTGGTGGGACCCCCACCTTAGGTATCTGGGTTCAACTCCTGTGTCACTGTAATCCAAAGCAATGGGTCTGCTTCTTGGTGAGTGGAAAGCTCAGAAGAGCAACTAGGAAATAAAAGTTAAAAGTTTATTATTTGTGTCATGTAAGGAGAGCTCTAGGGATAATTTCCAAATCATTGTTTCCCCAAAGGAAGAATTACTAGCCAACTCAGTGGATTCTTATGCTCTCCATCAGAAGAATCAGAAGCACAACTGGAGCAGGAACAAGACTCTTGATAAGGATTTCTTGTTGCAGCAGAAGGGAGACACAGCACTGACCAAGAGACAGTCAAGATGAGCCCACAAAAAAAGAAGGAATTAGTTTTCTTCATGTTTAAAAGTGGGCTAGAGTTCAGAACTATTAATTGACTTTTGGTGCACTTTTTTTTTGGCGGGGGAGGGATACCGGGATTGAATTTAGGGACACTCCACCAGTGAGCCATATCCCCAGCCCTATTTAGAGTTTTATTTAGAGACAGGGTCTCACTGAGTTGCTTAGCATCTCCCCAAATTGCTGAGGCTGGCTTTGAACTTGCGATCCTCCTGTCTCAGCCTTCTGAGCCGCTGGGATTACAGGAGTGCAGGCTTTAGGTGCACAATTTTTTTAAATTTAATTTTATTTTTTTTCGTTTTAGATGAACACAATACTTTTATTTATTTATTTTTATGTGGTGCTGAGGATCGAACCCAGTGCCTCACACATGTGAGACAAGCACTCTGCCACTGAGCCACAATATCAGCCCTTTAGATGCACTTTTAAAAGTGCTTTTCTTTTCCTGCATGAGCACTTCAATCCTGAGGGAGGAGTAGTCAGTGGTCATCCTAGAGCCAGATGTCACCTCTCTCCTCTGAAGCCTCTTCCTACATAAACCTCTATGCTCTGTAATCAGGATGAGTTGCTGTAGCAGTCAAGAGAACACAGAGGTGGGGGGGTGAGCAACAAGTTCAGGATTCTGGGAATTTGCTGTCTTAGTGATGCCTGAACAGTCTTTTCCTTTCTGTTGTTTGTCCCTGGAGACTCCTGGCCAGGCCTTTAATGATGCACCTGGTTTCTGAGGCTGAAAAGACAGAATGAGTGAGTGAGCGGGTAGGGAAAGGCAAATATCATGCTCCTAATCGCTAACAAGTCACATGTTAAGGTCCCTAGAGTGATTTGGCTTCTGAAGGGAGCAGGGACTGACTGTCTCATTCCCCACTGAGTTTTTACTCTCTTAGTCTTAAAGGGGTTTCCTGGCAGTCTCCAAAGCAAGGGGATTTTATTGGGATTACCTTTCATATGCCTGTTGGAAAGGCTTGTCACACATAGAAGCACATTCCTGAGCATTCTCAGTTTAAGATCATGCTTCTTTACACATCACAGGTTCAATGGTCGTGGGCAGGATCACCTCTAGGGTGGAGAACTTAGTAAACTAATGAGTTTATAAGGAGCAAAGTTTACTCTAGGTCACCTAAAGAGGGGCTGGGTGGCTTTGGCTGGTTGAAACTGGTTCCTTGTGGATTTCTCCAAAGGCCTTATCTGAAACAACTTCATTTAAAGGGTTGGCAGCTTCTTGCCTTGCAAACACAGGTGCTTGTAGCTCTCTGAGTTCCTGCCTAGCCATCAATAAACTCAGGTGATTAACCTACCCTCATAGAGCTTGGGTTTATTTATCTGTGAAACACAGACACCTTCCATTCTTCTCAGATGATGTAGAGATTATATCACAGAAGGGAGCTGTCAAGGCACTCAGAAGCAGACCCTTGAAATGTTCCATCCTTGTCTCTTAAACAGTTGACTTCAAAGCGGGTGGGGAGACAACTCTTCACATAAAATCTGAGTTACACATCTCAGGATTTATGCCAATTTTAATTCTACATTGCAATTGTTCTCTCCCCAAATCACCATATTATATTTGAGCATTTTCACAGTTTTGTGACCAAGAGAAGGAAAAGCTCACTTTACTGGAAGATAATAACTTTATTTCAGTCCATGTCCATTTCAGAGCTGGACTTGCAAGTTTCACATGTCAGAAATTCCTTGTAGTGGTTGTAAGAAAAACCTTCCTGGTAAAAAATTTGATATTGTGGGGCTGGGGTTGTGGCTCAGTGGTACAGTGCTTGCCTAGCATGAGTGAGGTTCTGGGTTCAATCCTCAGAATCACATAAAAATAAAATAAAGGTATTGTGTTCCTGTATGACTAAAAATATATATATTAAAAATTTTGGATATTGCATATTCTAGGAGAAGTATAAATTACAAAGCATTGATTAATATTACATGAAAGTGAAAAGAACATTTTTGGGGTGGGGCTGTATCTTAGGGATGGGACACTTGCCTAGCACTCATAAAAAATATGATCCTCAGCACCACATAAAAAAATAAAAATAAAGGTATTATGTCCATTACAACTAAAAAAAATTGTTTTTAAAAAAGGACAGTTCTTTGGTTTTACTTGTTTGTTTGTTGGTGCTAGGGATGGAACCCAGGATCTCACTAATACAAAGTACGTGCTAGACCACTAAGCTACACCCAGCCCTAAAGTTAGGACGGGTTTGTTTGTTTGTTTTTATTAGTGCATTATAGTTACACATAATACTGCACTTTATTTTGACATAATTATGTAAGCATGGAATATAATTTGCTCTAATTCAATCCCTAATCTTTCTCCTTGCCCTCTTCTCCCAATTTCTTTTCCCTTTCCTCTACTGGTCTTCTTTCTATGTATTTATTATTATTATTATTATTGTTATTTTACTTAGTGCTTTATAGATACACATAAAAGAGATAGTTATTGTTGCTTGTTTGTTTTTTTTTTGGTGATACTGGGGATTAAACCTGGGATGCTTTACCATTCGGTTACATCCCCAGCTCTTAAAAAAAATTTTTTTTAGGACACTTTCATTAACATTCTGAGGCTGGCCTCAAACTTGCTTCTTCTGCCTTAGTCTCCTGAGTTGCTGGGATTACAGACATGTGTGACACCACACCCTGTAACTCTCTGAGTTCTTGCCTAGCCATCAATAAACTCAGGTGATTAACCTACCCTCATAGAGCCTGGGTTTATTTATCTGTGAAACACAGACACCTTCCATTCTGCAATGGACAGTTTTTAAAGTGTAGGTTTCCTTGGGGCACCCTCTTGGGCTGGATTCTACAGCAGAGCTTGGACTTGCCTGCTCAGACCTGCTGCTCCCAAAGTCTTGGTTGTGAACCAGCAGACAGTGAGAGACCAGGTTCTCACAATATCATTGCACAGAGTTAATTACACGCCAGCTCTTGATGTTTTTAAACATTTGGAATACCTTAAACAGATTCTTTTGGAAATCAGCTGTTTTCAATAGTATTCACTCTTTTCTAGCATTCTTTGAGAAATTTAAGACATTTAGTCAAAAGATCTGTCATTCCTAAGTCTGCTGGTATCCTGAATAAGTGGTCTCATTTAAGCATCAATCTATTTATCTGATGCTTGTTGAAATACATATTACCTATTAATCCCTCAGGAACTCTTATTTGCTGAACACAAGATAATTACATGCATTGCCTGCTTTCTGGCAATAAAGAATAATAATCTGCTCCCATGATGGTTGGGTTTCCATTGACCTATTAGGACTATTTTAACTAAACTAAGTGTGGTTTGAAAGGATACTCTCCAATGTACCCAGATCATCAATTAGGTGTGGCCCCATATTTAACATCCTCTGCAGAAGGCTTCTAAGCAGCGGTGTCACAGTAACAATTTTTGGTCTATTTCTTTAATTCTTTTCTTAAAAATTATTTTTCTAAACTTTTATATTTTTGTGCTGGGTATGGAACCCAGGACCTCATGCCTGCTAAGCACGAATTCTATCACTGAGTCATACCCCTAGCCCCTTTTAAATTTTATTTATTTATTTATCTATCTACCTACCTACCTATATTTTAGGTACCAGGGATTGAACTCAGGACCACTTAACCACTGAGCCACATCCCCAGCCTTTTTTTTGTACTTTATTTAGAGAAAGGGTCTCACTGAGTTGCTTGGGGGTTCACTAATTTGCTGAAGCTGGCTTTGAACTCTGGATCCTCCTCCTCCTCCTCCTCCTCCTGAGCGACTGGGATTATAGGTTTGTGTCACCACACCCAGCTCTCTTAAAATTTATTTCTAATGCTTATAATAAATATATTGTCACTTAAAAGAAATCCAAATAAATTTATAACTGAACACAGTAGGTTCACCACTGGGTGAGTGCAAAGCTAATGTGAATAACCAGGAGACAATAGAGCGAAGAGAGGTTTATTCCAGCAAGTAAAGAGAGCACTGGAGGTCATTCCCAAGGCAGTGTCTCTCCAAGCTGAGCAAGGGACTTTTTTTGGAGACACTCATACATATTCATGCATTACAGATTGGTTATCGAATTCATGAGCTTGCTCAGTTCCATGTCATGTCTCTTCATACATCACATGTTCAAAAATGGAAAATGGAAAGACCCCTGTATGGAGAATTTGATAATGCAATAAATAGAGTTATACTTCTAGGTCACTTGAAAGGACAGGATGACTTTGCAATGTAACCGCAGACTTCACTGGTAGGTAGTCTTGTAAGTTTCTCTGGGGGCCTTGCCTGAGACAAAAACAACTTAAGAGGCAAGCTTAAGGGTCACTTGAAAGGATTGCATCTATTTGTCAGCAAGCTTAGTGACTGTCCTTAAAAGTACTGTCTAGCAATTAATAAATACAGAATAAATAAAATTTGACACCTGCCCTCATCTCATTGCCTTCTAAAATTATTCTCACAAGATGGCTTTAGTCAGCTTTTGTGTGCTGTGACCAAAATACTCAATGGAAAACTCAACTAAAACAAAAAACAAAAACTAATTTGTTTTTGTTTATTTTGGCTCACAGTATCAGAAGTCTCAGTCCACAGGTAGCTGATTCCATTGCTTGGGGCTCAAGGAGAGGCAGAACATCATGGGGGAAGGGCATGATGGAGGGAACTGCTCCCCTCATGGCAGTAAGGAAGGAGAGGGAGAGGGAAGGGGCTGCAGAGCACAGCCAGGGACCTACCTCCTCCAGCCATGCCCCACTTGCCTATAGTAGTCACTCAGTTAGTCCATTCAAACTAGGATGGACACTGTCATAATGTAGTCTTTTTACCTTTAAGTATTTCTGCATTAATAGGAGCTTTTTGAGGACACCTCATATCCAAACTATAACAAGTGTGTGTGTGTGTGTGTGTGTATGACTTTCTCATATATAATATGACTTTCCTTGTCAACACAATACTGCTGCATGAATGTAGGGAAGGACCACACTTCATTCAGTACAATATCCTCCGTCAGGAACTTTCAGGTAGTTTTACTTTTTCACTATTATGATGTTGCAGAAAACACATTCACGTTCATCTCTGTGTATGATACAGTGTTTTCTCCAGCGGATTGCTCGAAATAAGATTTCTGGGTCAGAACATGTACATCCTTAAAATCTCAATAGACACCATGAAATTGACCTCTAAAAAGACTGGAGCAGTGAGAGAGGGAGGAATAGTTAGAGCACAGAGGATTTTTAGGGCAGCAACAATAATCTCTATGATACTACAATGGAGTACATGTTATTAGGCCTTTGTCACTATGCTAGAGAGAATGTACAACATTAAGAGTCAATCCTATTATAAACTTGGTGATAATGGTGTGTCCAGTGATACTGGAGACAGGAAAATCTGACCTGGTGACAGTAGAAATGAAATCAGGGCAAAGAGTCCAGACACACAGGAAAGGCTTTAATTGGGGCTTTCAGCTGAAGGGAGACAGCACTGAACAAGAAGGAGGTCAGACTGCTCAAAGGACAAAGGTGCACAGCTTTTGTGGCATCTGTAGGGTAGACAGGGACCCAGTCTTTTCCTATCATCACATGTAGAGCATGTAGAGGTGCGTTGTTTTTTTTTGACCGGGGATTGGACCCAGGCATGCTTAACCTCTGAGCAACATCCCCAGCCCTTTTTAAAATTATTTTATTTAGAAACAGGGTGTCACTGAATTGCTTAGGGCCTAGTTAAATTGCTGAGGCTGGCTTTGAACTTGCAATCCTCCTGTCTTGGCCTCCCGAGCCTCTGGGATTACAGGTGTGCCATCATGCCCAGCCAGAAGTAGATATTCCCCCCCCCACACAATACATTTACTTTTTGTTTTATTTTTTAATTTTTATGTGGTGCTTGCTGAGGATCAACCCCAGGGCCTCGCATGTGCTAGGCGAGTGCTCTACCGCTGAGCCACAATCCCAGACCAGAGGTAGGGTTTTAACTGCACCTACATCTTCTTCATCATGCTTCTTCATGCACCTTCATGCTTCTTCATGGTCTCATAACCATCTTAAGTCTCCATCTGGGGAGGGTTAGTATGCTAATAAGGTAACTGAATTTCTTTAGTGACTATTCTATACATGTGTTTCCCTATTCCCCACCTTCTGTTTCTTACCATCTGAGAGTCCCTAATATTATTTTCAGGACAGGGCAGCCCCTCAGTGGGACTGTCTTAGTGACTGTTTTGTCTGTATCTGGCCTTTTTTTTTTTTTTTTTTCTGTTGATCACTGAGTCTCAGAAGGCTGAGCTGACTTCTCAAATTCCCATCTCCAGGTGCATTATCTCAATTTCATACCCTTGAAGACTAGTTTCACTTCATTTAACTTCTAATTTTCCAGTACATCTGTTAAGCCTATAAGACTGTGAGCTAGTTTTCTTATCTCCATCCCTTCTAATTTTATTCACTTAATATTAAAAGGTACTGTCCTTTATGGGGTAGGGGTGTCCCTGTCTGTCTTAAATGTAGGTTTGTGAATTGTAACAAACATACAAATATGGTAGGGACTGTTGATAGTGGGGGAGGCCACGAATGTGGTGGTAGTGGTAAGGGATGTCTCGAGCATGGACCCTTAACCTTGAGCGACAGCGATGGAGGTGTGAGTCTAGAGACAAGTGGATCTCATCTCCACTTTGGGAGTGGACATCATCCAATGAGACTGGGCTACACACCCCTGAAACCCAATTCCTTGCCTCATTTGGGTGGAACACAGTGTCTTCCCCTCAATAAACAGGGCTTCTGATTGTAGCTGCGCATGGTGGCACTCACCTGTAAAGCCTGTGATTTGGGAGACTGAGGCAAGAGGATAGCAAGTTCAAGGCCAGCCTCAGCAGTCTAGCAAGGCTCTAAGCAACTTAGTGAAACCCTGTCTCAAAAAAACAAAAGGGGCTGGGAATGTGGTTCAGTAAGTGTCCCTAGGTTCAATCTCTGGTACAAAAAAAAAAAAAAAAAAGGTTTTTTTTTGGCATTTGGTGAGTTGCCATCTTAAAATTTTAAAATTAAATATATATATAAATAAAATATCTCGGGCTGGAGATGTGGCTCAAGCGGTAGCGCGATCGCCTGGCATGCGTGCGGCCCGGGTTCGATCCTCAGCACCACATACAAACAAAGATGTTGTGTCCACCGAAAACTAAAAAAAAATAAATAAAAATTCTCTCTCTCTCTCTTTAAAAAATAAAATATCTCATTGTTTCTATTTCCATGGCAATTAATATTGTTGAAAGTTTTTGTGTACATTAGTTTATATATCATTATTAAGTACCTGTTCAAGATTTTTGTCCATTTAGAAATTGGATTTTAGGGGAGGGAGAGGGAAATGCTGGGGAGTGATATTAACCAAATTATATTGCTACATTATGTACATGTACAAACATGGAGCAAGTTCCATCATTATGTAAAACTATAATGTACCAATAAAAATGTGGAAAAAATGGATTTTAAAAATTGAGATGTGGACTGGGGTTGTGGCTCAGTGGTAGAACGCTCGCCTTGCATGTGCGAAACCCTGGGTTCAATCCTCTGTATCACATAAAAATAAAAAAGTGTGAGCTGGGGATGTGGCTCAAGCGGTAGTGTGCTCTCCTGGCATGCGTGCAGCCCGGGTTCTATCCTCAGCACCACATACAAACAAAGATGTTGTGTCCACCGAAAAAACTAAAAAATAAGTATTAAAAAAAATAAAATAAAAAAGTGAAATAAAGGTAAAAAAAGATTCCATGACTGAAATCCCTGAAAATTAAAAGAACTTTTAAAAAAAATTGAGATGTAATTCTTTATTTTAGAGACAAATCCATCCATAATTTTTAACATGTGAATACTGTTTTCCCAGTCCAAGGCTTGAAGAACATAAGTTTTGGGTAAAGCCTAATAAATCTTGTTTTTCTTTAATGGTTATTAATTTCTGTATCCTATCTAAAAGAATCTTTCCAATTCATGAAGATATTATTCATGAATTGGACATTACTCATTCTTTCTTCTAAATGCTTTATAGTTTTATCTGTTAACATGGGTATTTTTTAACATGGATATTCATTTGTTTCAGAATTATTTGTTAAATACTCTCATTTCTGCATTGAACTTTTTGGTGTCTGCCAAAAATCAGTTGACTGTATACACACCAGCCTATTTCTAGGCTGCCTTCCTTGTATTGATCTTATGCCAGTATCATATGGTGTTGGCTACTGTGGTTTTATAATGAAGCCTAAAGTTCAATAGCTGTCCTCCAGCTGTTATCCTTCAAGATTATTTTGACTACTTTAGGTCCTTTGCATTTCCTTGTGAATTTTAGAATCAGATCTTCAATTCTACTATAAAACAAACAGAATTATTGACATTGGACATCCCTGGTTTTTTTAGTACCAGGTACTGAACTCAGGAGCAATCAACCACCAAGCCACATCCCCAGGCCTTTTTTATGTTTTATTAAAGATGGTCTCGCTGAGTTGCTTAGGACCTTGCTAAATTGCTGAGGCTGGCTTTGAAATTGACATCATCCTGCCTCAGCTTCCCAAGTCACTGGGATTATAGACATGTGCCACTAAGCACGTTTCCCTGCCTGTTCCTTTTTTCTTTTTTAAACCATAATTTTTTTAAAAAAATTTTAGTTGTAGATGGACACAATACCTTTATTTTATTTATTTACTTATGTGGTGCTGAGGATATGGAACCTAGTGCTCCATGCATGCGAGACAAGCACTCTACCACTGAGCCACAACCCAAGTATAGCCTTGCCTGTGTTCTTAATCTTAGGAGTCAATTCATGACTCACCCTGAGTATATGCCTTTTTTTTTTTTTTAAACAACATTGTATCTTTTTTTTTTTTTTTTTAGTTGTAGATGGACACAATAACTCTATTTTTGTGTGATGCTGAGGATTGAACCCAGTGCCTCACACATGCTAGGCAAGCACTCTTACCTACCACTGAGCTACAACCCCAACCCAAATATGATTTTTAAATGTTCCTTATTTGATTAGGTTATTTGCACCTACATAAAATATTGATCTGTAGGGCTTTTTTCCCCATTTGTGATCTTTTTGCCTTTTGTGTTAGATACATATAAGTAAGCCTCATGTTGACTGAAAAGTATTACCTTCTTTGCTAAGTCTCTGTAGAATTGATATTCTTTCTTAAATGTTTTATATAATGAAGCAGAAATGTCTCCTTGGTCAGGACTTTTATTTGTAGAAAGATATTTAAGAATAAATTCAATTCATTAAAAAAATTTTTTGGGGGGATACCCAGGGGCGCTTTAACCACTGAGACATACCCCCATCATCCCCACCTTCTTTTTCTAACATTTTGAGACAGGGTCTCGCTAAGTTGCTTAGGGCCTTGCTAAATTGCTGAGGCTGGTTTTGAATTTATGATCCTCCTGTCTCAGCCTCCCAAAATGCTGGAATTATAGGTATGCCCCGCCACTCCCCACTAAATTCAATTAACTTTTATAGATATTGGAATAATCAGGGTTCCTACTTATCACTTTTGACTTTCAAGAAATTTGTTAAATTATAAAATAGATTGACTTGTTTTTATATTACCTTTTCAAGGTAAGATCTGTAGTTTATTTCATCTTTAATTCCTGACATTGTAATTTTTTTTCTTGATTAGTCTTACTAAGGATTTATCAACTTTATTGACTTTTTTGAAGAATTAACTTTTTTTGGTAGAATTTCTTGGGTTTTATTTACTTTCTACTCTTATTTTTCCCCCTTAAGCTTATTTTGGATTTAATCATTCTTTCTACCTTCTTTAGTTACAAATTAAGAAAAATTAATTTTAAGCCTTAATTCTAAACACTGCCTTAGATGCATCCCACAAACTTTGATGTTTTATTTTATTGTCCTTCAGATAAAAGTACATTCTAATCTCTATTTTCTTATTGAATCATAAGTTACTTTTAATATCTGAAAGTTGCTTTCTAGATATTGTTATTGATTTCTGATTACAGGTATATCTCCTTGATAAAATTTCAACAATCTGAAATACATTGACATGGGGTCTATCTTGGTGAAAATTTCATGTACATTCAAAAGACATGTTCAGTGTAATGTTCTATAAATGTCAATTAGGTTAAGGTAGCTGACACCGTCATTCTGATCTTTACTCTTTAAAAAAATATACATCCCAATAAACTGGACATGGTAGCATACACCTGCAATCCTAGAGACTAGGAAATATGAGGCCAAAAAGATTCTAAGTTTGGGGCCAGCATGGGCAATTTAGTGAGGCCCTGTCTAAAAAACACAGCTGGACACATAAGCATATGTCTGTAATCTCAATGACTTGCGAGGCTGAGGACCCTGTCACAAAATAAAAAATAACAAGGGTTGGAAATGCAGCCCAGTGGTAAAGTTTTCCCTGGATTTAATCCCCAGCACTGTAAAAATAGAAAAATAATAAAAATAGATCCCATTAAGATACTATACCATAGAGATACTTGCATACCCATGTTTATGAAGGCACAATTCCCAATAGCCAAGTTATGCAATCAGCCACTAGTACAAGTAACGGATGAATGGATTAACAAAATGTGATATACACAGTGGAATATTATTCAGCCTTAAAGGACCAAATCATCTCATTTACAGGAAAATGGATGGAACTGAAGATTATTAAAAGAAATAAACCAGACTCAGAAACTAACAGGTATCACATTTCCCCTCATATGTGGTATTTAGGGGATGGGAAAAAAACGCAAATTAAAAGTAGGAGGGAGACTACAGAAGAGGAAGAAAGGGGATGTGGGAGAGTGTAATGGGGGATGAATACGATCAAAGTGTTATTTATGTATACAAAATATGCCAAAAAGAGACTCTTCTATATATTAAAATGTACTAATAGAACCATATCCTAATGCCTGAGGTGGCATTAAAATACCCAACTACGATTGATACTATTTGTTAACTTTTTAAAACATTTTAATACCTATATTTTTTTATGTGGTGCTGAGGGCCTCACACGCTAGGTGAGTGCTCCACTGCTGAGCCACAATCCCAGCCCTCCCCTTATATTTTTAGATTCCCACAAATATCACAAAAATTCCAGTTAGGAATTAGATGCATAGATGTCATTTCTGATAGATACCACCTGCCATCATCATGATAGGCTCTTTCAGACTTGGTAACATTCCCTTGTCTTAATGTCTACTTTGTCTGTTAATAACCAACCCCACCCATGGCATTAATTTTTTGCATGGTCTTTCCCTTTTACTTATGTGATATCCTTTTATTTTAACTTAGTGTGTCATCCTGGTTGTTCAGTTTGACAATGTGTGCTCACATTTAATATAATTATTGGTATAATTCTATTTAATGGACATCTTTGGTTTCTTTTTCAAGAGAAAGCAAAATAAATATAAATAAGCAAAAAATGTTATTTGCTTCCTACTTTTATTATTGTTACTCCTTCTTTGCTCACCTTTGGCTAGTCAAATACTTTCAGTGTTTCATTTTGATTCCTGTAGTAGTTCTAGATTATCTCTGCTTTACTTTTTACTGGTTGCTCTAGGGATTATTATATGTACCTTTATCACAACCTACTTTGTGTACTATACACTAAAATCAATGAGTCTTGTTACAGAGTGATTCCATTTGTCCATAGTCTGTAATACAATTCTGAACAGACAGGTTCATGAACGAAAACTAGGTAGTATACAAATGTTTTCTTATTTTTGCTTAAGCCAGTACATTGAATTTTGAATATTAAAACCACACACACATTAGATAGGGAGAGAGGTTTGACCAAACAATTGTAGTTATTAAATTCTTTGTCCAGAGATATGTTACCCATCTATATATGCAATATCAGGGGCAATTAACAGTCAGTCATACAAACCTCTTTTGATACATTCTTCTAATGTATGAAAAATTTGAAGGCTGGAGTTGTATGTAGCTCAGTGGTAGAGCACTTGCCTAGCATGTATGAAGCACTGAGTTCAATCCTCAGCACCACATTAAAAAAATAAAAAGTATTGTGTCCATCTACAATTAAAAAAAGATTTGAACTGGGTTCGATCCTCAGCACCACATAAAAATGGAATAAACAAAATAAAGATATTGCATCCATCTATAACTAAAAAATATATTAAAAAAATGTAACAAGTATCAGGGCATAGTCAAAATCTGTGCATGATTTAGGTCTTTCTGTATCCACTGCCTGTATAATTAAACCACACTTACACGTTGTGATTTTATCTAAGTGGGAGAATAGATTGAAAGGACTTTCCTAGGAGCTTCCATCTACTTATGTGGTTAAAACTAGTAAGAAAAGGTGTCAAGGAATCTATCTGTAAATGCAGGAGGACTGCTGGCTGACAAGTAGGAAAGCTGAAAAAAATTAGAAGCAGCTATAAAACCTCCAAAGCAAACTGGCTCATATTTGGTGAGGCAAAAGATTTAAAAAATAACATAATAAATGTGCTAAAGGCCTAACCAGACAACCAGAAAAGCACCATCCATAACCAGCCTAGGTTGTTAAAAGTTCGCATTCTATTCAGATGAGTATTTACAAGTACATAATAAAATATTTACTCAACAAAAAATGGGTTAAACTGTACATTTAAAGCGGAAATTCACTCAAGTGGCACACTTTGTTGGCCATTAGAGCTGGCCATATCAAGTTTGAGACTACTTTCTCCAAAATAGGCCAATAGACTTATGTTAAAGACAACATGTGTATTGAAAGTAGCAATTTTATTTGAGTTAAAATTATTTACAAAAACCCAAAGACATACTTCATGAAACTGGTACAAACTATTTTTTCCTGCCGTTGGCTTTTTGCTCCAAAGATCACAGCTGAGAAATACTGTATAAAATAAAAATAGGATTGGATTCAGAAAAGTACTCTACTGTTCTAATTTCCAATTGGTAGTATTTACAGAAATATTTACAATGGAAAAAAAGGTTACTTTAAAACTTTAGTTAATTTGCAAGTCAGCCTCAAGTACCCTAAAATGCAGAGTTCTCTGAGGGTTAAAAACACACAAATGCACTGCAGCTGGTGAGGTGGTATCTTCCCTCACCCCCACCCCCAACCAAAATCTGCATCTCTATCAGTGCTTGACAATTAGTTATTATTTAAAAAACAAAACAAAACAAAAACCTGTTAAACACTGAGGTAAACCAATTCCCAAATGATTACCAGTGTAACAGAAAAATGTAGTTCACCCTGATTGATCTCACCCAAATATTTTATAATATCCCTTACCATCTGCCACAAGTCAGTTTTACCAAAAAATCTGTTTTCTCTAAATCCAATGATTAATAAATATCAATTTATTAAAAAATAATTAAACAAAATATATCTATAACTAATTTAATTTTATGGGTATAATTTACCAATGTTTTCAACAGTTTGCTAAGCTAGCTTTTATATTCAGGGCAAATACAATCTTAATCTTTCCCATGTTACACTGGCATACTTACTATGTTCTTAAAAGGTGATGGGGTAAGGGGGGGGTTTGGGGTAGCAGGAAGAAAATTTGCCTGGAATGAGTTACTTCCTTATAGATTTCCCAACAATCTGCATTATCAAAAATAGGAAGACAATAGAAGGCAGCCACTGCATTAAAAAACATTACAGCTGGCACTGATACAAGAGCCCCGGTTTGTCACTTTATACAAGGAAATAACAAAGTCTAAATGGGTAAAAGTTAGACTTCTAGTTATTTTCCCCAATACACACCAAACCAATATTTTTATGGCTTCAAGTTTTACAAATCCAATAAAGAAACATGATTTAACTACCAGTACCTGAAAGGTAACTAAAAGTATTAATGAAATTGATCTCTGAAAAAGCCTGTCTTCAGGCCCAATTAAAAAAAAAAAAAGTATAATCGGTGGTTTGAACAATACGAGAAAAATTTGCAATGTTGTAAAATCAAATCTATAAAACATGCTCTCTGTGTTCCACAACTGTTTTCCAAATGACAACTGTTCTATGAACAAAGAATCTGGATGGAAAAAGGGTCTTCTCTAAACCAGCAATTTTAAGGCTTTGCGCTTATGTAATTGATCCTGTCACTCTATAGAAGAATATACACGTTATCTGGAAACATGAATTCAACATTGGTGTTTTAGCTTCCTTATATTTACTGTACTGAATATTAGAAAATATATCCAGAGAGCTTCCCTCAAAATGATGTTTCAAGAGCCTCCCTAGCATTAAGTGTAAACTACCCTGGGTTTGTCTACTTTGCTTAATCATTTAACAGGGCACATCAATATAATATTCCCTCAAACTGTTGTTTTCTTGCATCTATAGCTATGACACATTATGGTATGATATTGAATATGGTTATGGTCTCAAAAGTGAAAAATAGTCCAACACCCAAACCTAATCAAGAATAAAAAAATATACTATTATCCCTTGTATCTTTGGATTCCATCTAATTTTAAATATAGACAGTAGTTCAGGGAACAACAACAAAAAAATTCACAAAATTATTAAAAGCTTTATTTACGATTGGAATCATTCAACAAAAAAGCAAAAGCAAATGAGCCTGAAAAAGGAACTAAGCTGTTGTCTAGAATGTCCTCAGAACATTCGATACCTCAGTAGCTAAGCTGCCTTTGCACCTGGCTGGCATGACAACAGTGGCTCAACATACACAGCAGTTGCACTAACAGCAGCACAAATTTTCCCCTTAAAACTTGCCCAGAATAGAGCAAGAAAAAAAGGGGAGGATATAAACTCTGCCAAATAAGTGTTTTTAAATACTGCATGGAATTGTTAACAGCCTGAACCTTTTCCCTCATTTTTGATAGTTGCAGATTGATGTAGTAACTGTCATTTAGCAAATGCAGAATGCATGACGAAGAAATCAGACGGTCTTAAAAATCCAAACATGAATGATACTGATGAATGTTCTTGATATATCTTCAAGGACTTCTTTCATGACTTTTCTTTGTCTAAGGATAGCTCCAGCATTACCGAGCACCTGAAGCAAAGGTAAAGCAGCTAGCAATGTTCCAAATATTCAATCACTCTAGAGATAGACTTCTGGCCTGTTGTTCCAACAGCACACTGAAAGAGGAGGGAAAGAAGTAATGGTTAATATTTAACAAAACTGTGAAAATATTAAATCAAAGTTTAACTTCTAAAGACATTATTAACCTAAACACTACAAATCAAAGTACACTGAGATTAAACTGTGGCTTTTATAATAAATAGTATTTTGCCATAATAACTGTTAACTTGAAAAATAAAACAGTTATTTAAACTTAAAAGAGAATCTGCTTTTTCTTTCAGTCACTATGGCCATACTAGTTTTATGTTTGTCAATGTATTATACTTAGGTTTAAATTCATAGACTAAATAAAACAACTTACAGTAAGATTCATGAAGCTCAGGAATTTTTTGAGCATCTCTGTCATTATTGAGAAGTCTCCTTCTGGCAGGTATTCCCGCACAGTGGTTACATTGATCTGAGGAAACAGATTTAAGAAAATAAAATCGGTCAACTAGCAGAAAACATGAAAATACACCTTATCATGTGTTGATGGTCATGGCATACATCATACTGCAAACTTCTACAGGGTGCTTGGAACACCTTGGTTATTTCACTTACATGTGACTTCACTCTGTTCTAGTGAGTTTGTCTACCTCCTACCCCACCCCCCCACCCCATCCCCACCACCTGGGAAAGAAAGGGAAAAAGGCAAAGTTGACGAAGAAACATTTCTGGGCAAAGCTATTTTTGTAAATGCACAGAGAAAAGGCCTGGAATAACAAACTGCACCACTGAGTATGTGTGTATGAGGTGGGAGAGGGTTATACTTCAGGATATACTCATAGAGTTGTTTATGAAATAAAGATCAAAGAAAATTTCTCATGATGCATAAATGAATTATTCAGAATAGGGATTAATTAGATCTTTCCAAAATACAATATGACATAGAGATTCTGTGTCAATGCCAGGAGAGTAGATTAAGGTGTTCTTTATTATTAACAAGCAGCAGCCAAGCTATATATAAACAAACCTTTACAAGGAAAATGCTGCATGATCTGCTTTAACACTGTTTCATTTAATTACATTTAGAAATGCTTAATTTAAAGCTTCACAAAGAATAAGGAAAAGTTTTTTTAGTAAAGACTCAATTATAATAAAGACCACAAAAGCATGTCCTCCTAAGTCTGGATATACAAGATAAAGGTGTGTGTGTGTGGGGGGGTGGAGGCTGCAAAAGAATGCTTCTAATTTGACATTAGTTGATGGGGGCAAGGAAGGAGAGACGACATCTTACTCTCTAAGGAAATCCCCCTTTATTTTCTTCTATTTCTCCACCAGGGTACTTAGGAAATTATAAAGCAACAGTCAGATGAATATAGTTAGTAGGCAGTACCAACCATCCACAATCAAACTAAGCATCCCCACCAAAAGCCATGACAGTGGTGGGCACTGTAGTGACTGGTGTCTCTGGAGGACTGTTCAGTAGAAAAGGACACCTCTGTAACACAGAATAAATTATCAGCTATTATGCTTTGAATGAAAGTCCCTCTTTAATCCAAATTTAATCCATCTCTATCAACAATCCAGAGAATGCAACATTTATAGTGGCTGAGGCAATGGGAAGGACAGTTATAGCACTTGTTATAAACAAAGGGCAGCAGGCACAAAAACAAGATGCACGATACAGCATACACAATTTGGGAAATTTTTTAAAAAGTATCCAAACTATGGTATATTAGGTTGGGGAGCGGTGAAACAGTCTTGGGGCCTGCTAACAGTAAAAAAGCCATTATTCTCTTAATGACAGCAAGCCAAGGAGAATTCAAAGAGAGGAGGCTACATGATCAGCAAGTGCTCTCTACAAGAAGCTAGCTCTGATGGCAGTGTGCAAATTTCAGGAATGGAGAAAGGCAAGAGAACTGGAAGGGCAGTGAGATGACGCACTGCCATGCATCATATTCAAACTGGCAGTAAGGATGGGTATCAGAAATTGAGTGCACTCTTCTGAGCTTCCTAATAAGTATGCTGTCTTTTTCTACAGGCAGGATTTTTTTTTTTTCAAATGAGCACAAACTTGTGGGTTTATTTCTGAACTCTAAGTTACATTCTTTTGGTCTATTTGTCTAAAGGTTGGTCCCGCAGTCTTGATTATCGTAGCTTTGTATTAAGTCTTGGAATCAGGGGGCTGGGGCTGTAGCTTGGTGGCAGAGCACTTGCCTCTCATGTGTGAGTCACTGGGTTCGATCCTCAGCACCACAGAAAAACAAATAAATAAAATAAAGATAATCTATCTATCTGTCTATATATCTTGGAATCAGGAGCTTTGAGACTCCAAATTTGTTCTTTTCCTGATTCTTTTGGCTATTAGGGGTTCCTTCCATCTCCATGTGAATTTTAGGATCAGCTGGACCACGAGGATCTGTAAGCCTGTGATTCTTTTTTTTAAAGGTGTTTTTTTTTTTTTTAAACACCTTTCAAAGGCCATAATGTCTGATAATTCTCTGTTGTCTTTTGTTTGTGATGATTCTTGCTCATGTGGTCTTGTCTCCTTGTATGCCTGGTTATCTTTGTGCTCTGCTCACCATATCATTCAGTGTGTTCAAGTTTGGGAAGGAGGGGTTAGAGAGAGCCATGGGTTCATCCAAGATCCAACCCGGGGAGGCTTCTTGGAGGAGTACAGGCAGGATTTTCTAACTCTTCTACTTCCACATTGGGCAATCTGATTTCCTTTACATTTTGTATTATTATCTAGATTTTAGGGTTAATCTCAGTGATCCTCCAAAGCAACACACATATATAGGACTCTATGAATTCACAATACTGCTAACGACTTAAGAACCTTATAATCTCTTTAGAGATGAGAGAGCTACAACAAGAGTATGAATTAACATGGGGAAAAAATAACCCAAGATAAATCACATGGTACTAACACAATTTAATGAACCCTTAATAATCATGATTACATACAAATGAAACTAGGGCATATGTGAAACAAATACCTAAAACTCTCCCCCCTCTCCCACAGTCCTAGAGACTGAACCTCACAGATGCTAGGCAGGCTTTCTATCACCGTGCTACATCCCCCTAATTTAAGTATTATGTTTGTTGTTTTTATTTGAAACCCGCCTCTTCCTTCTTTCCTTTGTATGGTATTCCTCATTTACTTTCAAAATCTTGTCATTCAAAATAAGTTAAAAGGCTGAACCAAGATTAGAGGTAAGGGGGATAAAGATCTTGCAGGAACTCCAAAGCCATGATGAGAACTCTGGTCTGGATACTGAAAGCAGTGGTGCCTGGAGGGTGCCACATGGAGTTGGCTAGTGTGCATTTAGATCGACAATGGAAAAGATAGACAAGCAAGACTGATTAGAAAGTCACGTAGGACTCAGATGAGTGGATATACAGAAAGTGCAAAAAGGCAACAATTCAATGGCTAAAATTAAGAAAAAGAGTGGATAGATGGACCATTACACAAAAGCCAGCAAAGTGTCCCCTTAAATGAAACCATCATTTTATCATTGCATTCTTTCTTCCAACCCTCTTTCAAAAAAGAGATGACCTCCATTTTCAAACAAGTTTCAGAATACAGATGGCCCTTGCTTTCTCTTGAAGCTAACCCTCTCACTATAGATCTCTACTGTTTCCTGAATGCCCTTGTTCCTAGGAGAAAATCCTCCTTTACTTTAAAATCTGGCTTTACAACTTAACTTTCACTTAAGAATATCCACCTGTGCCCCACAGTTTATAAAGAGATTCACAATGACTCTGACATCTCCTTCATATACTATTTTTCTTTACTACACATCTTTGTGTTTCCCATCATAGCAGACTATTCAATAGCAATAACCATCTACTTTGTGCTCGAAAGTAGTCACAGAAGTACCTAGACACTCATATTTCTCATAGGTAAATTCTGATGATCTAACTCATTCACAGTAATACCATCTGCTTGAACAGTGACTGTTTCAGACAAAGCAGGACTCAATGCTGGCCAAGATTGGGGAAAGACTACTTGGTAAAGAGAGGATAGGGAGGGTGAGAAAACTGTCTTAAGAAACAGAGGAGAAGGGACCTACTAGTGCTGAATATTGTACTGTTAAACTAGATAACCCTAGCTACAGTCAGCTGATGGCTATGGGGAGCACTTTCAGCAATGGACAACATAACATACCAAGGACAGTAGTTAATCCAATGTACTCTTACTTTGTAATGTACCTTGAAAACTACAACAAACATGTAAAAAATCTCTAACCTTAGATGCTATCTTAATTTTCATGTATGCAAAGCTTCTTTTTTCTAAAGATTAAAAACACTCTGACTAGTTTGTTATTCCCATCTGCCCTCCTCTTTTGAGATCTCAAATAGCCTGATTCTGACAGGCATATCATTCTAATAAAGCCATAAAAATCAACAATTCACTTCACTCCGAACCTTATTTGGAAAGGAAATAAAGATGTCAGGGGTACATAAAAAAGAAAACTATTTGAGAAATTTATAAAGGAAAACTACTGCAAGGATAGACATTTGCTTGCTTTTTTTCTTCAATAGGGAAGAAATACAATTGTTTAAATAATTCTATAATCAACTAAAAGCCTTTCTGGAATAAAGTAGATGTAACTGGAGAAAAAATTAAAGAAATAAATAAGTGAATTAGGCAATGGTAATAAAGCTGTTATACTGAATCTTTGTAAAGATAGATAAAAATCTCTTTAACTATTTACTTACTGGACTTTCCTGGCAGAGACACCCAAGAAGTAGAGCAGTGTAGGAGGCCACAATGCAATCCTCCATGTGTTTGCCAGCATGCTGAAGGGCTGAGGGTATTTAAAAAGAGTTTTAACAGTGTACCAAATAATACAACACCACAAAAACCAACCATTCTTTTACTTTTCTTTAAAAAAAAAAAAAAAAAAAAAAATCAACAAATGGTTGAATGATAATATATTCCAAATTAATAAAAATTAACTCAAAATGGCAGATACCCAAATATAAGAATTAAAACCATAAACTCTTATCAGACTATATAAAGAATTCTTACAGCTTAGTAACAAAAAAACAATACAATTGAAAAGTGGGTAGAGAGCCTGAATAGACATTTCTAGAGCATACAAAAGGCCAACACATAAAAGATGTTCCACATCATTAGATATCAGGGAATTGTAAATGAAACCCCAACAAGGAATCACTAGGTATACACTCTAAATATTTTCAAAGACAATTTTTAAAGGTGCAGAGAAAATGGAACCCTCATATACTGCAGATGGGAATGTAAAATGGTACAGTTACATTGGGAAACAGATTAGCATTACATTAAAATGTTAAATAGAGTTAATGTATAATCGAGGGATTCCACTCTTAGGTACTGGGGGTTGAACCCAGGGGCACTTTACCACTGAACTACATGCCCAACCGTTTTGTTTTTTGAGACAAGATCTCGCTAAGTTGTTGAGGCTAGTCTCAAATTTGCAATCCTCCTACCTCAGCCTCCAGAATTGTGGGATCTCGGGTGTGCACTACCACATGCCTACAAATGGGGAATGAGGCAAGAGGATCCCAACTTTGAAGACACTGTTTTTTGTTTTTTTTTTAATAGGACTGGGGCTGTAGCTCAGTAGTAGACTACCTTTGAGTTCAATTTCCAGCACCACAAAAGGGAGAGGGGGGTAAAAGAGGTAAAAACAACCTATCAACAGAAAAATGGATAAACAATATGTGGTACAACGATAAAAATAAAACATTTGACTATACAAATAAGGAATATCTTATTAATACATGATATAACATACAGTTGCAGACATAGAAGCATGTCACAAAAGGCCATATATTATAAGATTTTTTTTTTTTTTAGTGGTGATGGTGGTGCTGGGGATCAAGCCCAAGGTCTTGTGCATGGGATGCAAGCACTCTACCAACTAAGCTATATCCCCAGCCTCCCATGTATGATTCTTTTTCTATGAAATGTGGGACACAGGAAAATCCAGAGAAAGTAGATTAGCGGTTACCAGTGATTGGGGGAGAAAATGGTGGTGGTGGCTGCTAGCGGGTATGCTGTTTCTTTCAAGCTGATGCAAACTCTAACCCTAACCCTAATTAGATAGCGGTACAATTTTGTAAATACACTAAAAACTACAACGCTTATTTACTTTAAAGAGGTAACTTTATATAGTATATAAATTATCTCTATTTTTTTTTTTTTTTTGGTACTGGGAAAAATAAACTCAGGGGCACTGAATCACTGAGCTACATCCCCAACCCTATTTTGTATTTTATTTTGAGTTGATTAGTGACTCACTAAGTTGCTGAGGCTGGCTTTGAACTTTCGAACCTTGTGTCTCAGCCTCCCAAGCCGCTGAGATTATAGGTATGCACCACCACACCCAGCTACAAATTATATCTTGATAGAGCTACCATTAAAAAAAAAAAAAAAAGACTACTAAACAACCAAAAATATTATTATACCAATTGAAACATCAAAACTTAGTAACTGAGTTCCTTAGGAACAGACTTTGTTCAATATTAGAACTAATGGCATGAAGAAACAGAAAGAAACAAAAAGATAAGAGGCTCAGAATCAGACATTGCTATAGACTACTTCCTAGCCAGGTGAAGCTGAACATATTAAATTTCAAATCTTACGGACATGAAACTACAAACTGCTATTCTACAGAATTTGTATGAATGGTAAATCCAAGATCACAATTCCTGACAACAGTAGACATCTAATAAACATTTGATTAGTGAAGATATTACCTCTAGTGTTATTTCTTACTGCATTTGTGAACTAGTAGTACTTACTCTTTCAAAACTAATACTGTAATTTATGACAAAAGATCAAGTTTAAAGTGAGGCTGATAAAAGAATCTAAAAATTCAAAACTGGAAAAACCATTATGTTCACATTTTACCAAAGAATAAAGGAGAGAGGGCCCAAGAAGGAACCATATTTTTCCCATTAGTCAGTCTGCCACTGGCATGCACCTTCCTCATTGCTAGGAAGAACTATCAAGCACTGAACTATCAAACCTTATTTAGATTGAACTTGAGAGGCTCTAAAGTAATAGCTAGAATTAAAATATATTCTGAAGGAAAAAAAAAAAAGCAAACTCAAACCATTACTGTCGGTTTGAATACACCACTCAAAATAAACATACCTTTATTGAGGTCAAGTTCTTCATCATCCTCCTCCTTCTTATGTTTCTCATCTGCACCATCAGTCTTTTCAGTTGATACCCACTGTATTTCTCCACTTGTTTCTTGCCATTCTCCACTCTTATCATGCTGAGTGGTGGGAGCATCTTTGATCAACTCATCTGTTTTACTTTCTGCCAATTGGGCTGCTCGTTCTCGCTCAAGGAAAAGCTGATAAAATTATTTTGAAAACCATTAAAAAGGTATCACTGATAATTATATACTCAATATTTTGCCTTAAATAAGGAGGTCTGGGCTGGGGATGTAGCTCACTAGGACACTGTTTGCCTAGCATGCCCAATGTCTTTGGTTCAGTCATCAGCATCACAATCAAAAACAAACAGAAAAAAAAATAAGAAGAGGGTTTGATTGAGCTTAAGTAACAGATTTTGTTCTACAACCCATGGAAAGCCAAAATAACAAAATGCTGCTGGGATTCATTTAAGTAATCTACTAATGACACAGGCACTGTTTGCAAGAATAAAAGTCTCCATAATGTTTTGTAATTGGATAACTTGAATTCAAACAAAAAAGAGGAAGAACCTTGAATAAAACTTCATAATATTAGGGCAGAAACAACATAACCTCCTACACAGGGAAAAGCTTACTTGTATACTGTGTGTTCCCTATAGTCAAAAGGAAACATTAACTAAATTCCTTGCCTTCACTTACTTTATTTTCCCTATGCTGCTTCAGTACTGAACACACAGAAACCATCTAATATACTTGCTGACATGATTTGGGAAATGGTCCAAGTTACTAATGAGAAACTACCTAAATATCAAATGCAAGCTGGCCTCCAAAAACTGCTAAGTATTCAGAAGAGGAGAACATAAACTTCAAAGACAGCATGCATAAGACAATATCCTTGGGAAAAAAAATTTTTTTTCAAAACTGGTCTAAGAATCCCTGGGTGTCCCTGAGACTCTATCAGGAAGTCTGAAAGGTCAAGACTGAATTCTTCATATAATAGTTACAGTTCAGCAAACTTCCTTCATTCTCTCTGAGTACACAAAGAAACTCTGTAGAATCTATATGCCATATGATTATACACCCTTGTTCTAGTGGTTAATATAATTTCCCCCAGATTTTCTTTATAAATTCAGTAAATTAAGATGGATATAGCACTTGAGAGTGTAAGAAAAATCCTGAGATAAAAAATATCTGAAAAAGGAATGAAGAACTTCTAGTTATATCTCAGGTAAGGATCAAGTTATAGATTACTTCATGAAGAAGTGAACCATTATTAGTCCAAAAAAGGTGGATAATTAATAGTTAGGAAGACCTTTAGAAAAATTAAAAGGATGGCCCATTACTGTTTCTGGACTTATAGGACTTAAACTGCTGTGACAAGTATAAATCAAGGTGAAAGGAAGCATATGGTTGGTGATGGCTGAGTATCAATTTTAAATGTACATTCTCTGCCACAACAATTTCTAAGTCAGAAAATTACTACACACACTTAGGGAAAATATGGCTTCAGATTTAGTGTTACTTAATTCTGTAACAAAAGAAAACCAAAAAACCAAAACATTCAAAAGTGTATTGGTAGAGAATTGGTTAACTACTGAAGAGCACTGCACTCATTACAAAGGTTGAGATAAATATGTGTGCTGATATAAAAAAAATTTAACAACAAGTATAGGTAAAAAAAAGTGTGTATAGGAAGATTCTATTTACTTAGAAATTATTGCACATTTGACATAAAAACTAATTTCTCCAAACAGAGACAAAATTTACAAATGGTAACTTTTTTAGAAAATGGATAAATGCATTTTAACCTTTCTGAATGGAATTTTAAAAATATGTATAAATATGTATTTTTAAAATTAGTTGATGGATCAGTTTTTTTAAAGTAGCTGAGAGCAACTAGAAAGAAGGAAGTTCAGGTTAGTAACTAGAACTACCTAATTTGGAAATAACTGAATTAAGATCAGTGTTAATATAAAAGGTATGAATCTGAACATGAATTTTTCTACTACATCTTAGTCATTATCCCAAAGATATTACAATCTAAAAACAAAAACTTTGTGGATGCATTTAAAAAATGACAAACCCTAGCAGACAAAATAAAACCAGACAAAACACAGAATGATATCCTGATGATAAGGATAAGTACAAAAGAGAAATACTGGGTTGGATGTATTAAACATTCCCAGATGAATCAGACACCAAAGAAAAATTTGAAGCTATCTCTAGAATAACTTGGGGTGTGGGATGGCTTCTGACAATTAACTCCTCCTATGGAAGTGAAACAGATCAATCATCTATTTCTTGAAAAATAACTGCTGGGGACATTCATTATTCACTATTGGTTCCATTTGAACACAAGTTAACTTTTAAAGGCAGGAACCAGAATGACTGAGAAAACTGTGGTATAATCACAATCATATGGGGGGAATACTACTTAGTTATAAAGAGGAATAAACTATTGATATGTGCAACAACATGGATAGACCTCAAAAACATGTGCTTAGTGAAAAAAGTCAATCTCAAAAGGTTATACATACTAGAGGATTCCATTCATGTAATACTCTGAAAAAGGAAAAACTTGGAACTAGAGTAGAAGAGAACAGGTAGGTAGAAGATAAGAAGGGTAGGTAAGATGGGTAGCACAAGGAAATTCTTCTGTGTTTCCTTAATGTAATGGTGGAGAATATAAATTTATACATGGAATAAATTGCACAGAAATAGATATTAAACACACAAATGAATGCAGGTTAAAAATGGTGACACTGAATAAGGTATGAAGACTAGTTATCAGTAATGTACCAATGTTAATATCTTGTTTTTGATACTGTGCTATAGTTATATGAGATGTCATCATTAGAAGAATCTGGGTAAAGGGTATGTAGGATTCTTGGTACTATATAATTTCCCAGGAGGCTAAAATTATTTCAAAATGTAAAGTTTTAAATCACAACAACAAATTACACTGCAACATCCCTAGCCATAACAAATTACAAAGGGAAGAAATGCTTCTTTTAGCAGAAAAATGTGTCAATAGGTTCTATAACTTAAGATACCAAATGTAACATAAATTAAGCATTAAATAAATCCCTAAATGATACTGATTATTAGTAATTAGTACTACTATTTATTTACTATTACAGTTATTGATAAGTAACATGACAATTTCTCACTGGTTTTATATACTTTTGTTCTAAATAACAAAGATAAATTTCAATGCCACTGAAGTCTGAGTATTCTGTGTCCTTCAGGAAAAAAGCCTGTGGATGATGTTTTATCTGTGGTCAACACTCAATTATACATGATTGAGAACAATAAGATAAGATAATAGAAAATACTGCTTTAAGTGACTCAATGAAACTATCTCTTTTGATTATCTTCCATGCTCAGCCATTTGCCACTTTCCAGACCTACTATGGGTTTCCAGTTTTTTCTATGGTCCAGCGGGCCTAAGAGAGTCCTAGACATGGATAACTGAGGATACATTCAATGTTATCAATACTCTACTTGTAATTCCTAAAACAAATGTGCCTTGTCACTGGTTTTCTGCTATCAGTGTCTCTTTTTGCTAATAATCCTTAAAGAGTGATTAAAAGTTAAGAAAAGCCAGCAGAATGAAGTGGGAGTACATGCTAAACCAGTGTGCCTCTTACTGACCTATAGAGAAATCATACCACATTTTTAACTAGTTAAAAATCTGGTTTAAAATAAAGTTTCATCTTATAAATTATGAATATTTAAGCATTTGTCAGCTCTGAAAGATATTCCCTATACATAACAGCAAAGAGATGCTTCAGGAGTTCTAAACCAAAAAAGGGGAAAAAAAGGGGTGGAGGGTTAAAAAGTTTAAATTGACAAAGGAACTGGATAGATACAACAAAACTGCAGATGTCAGTTTAAGTCATTGCTTACCTGTACTAAAGCCTGAACAGCATGAACTTGTCCAGCTATCCTTAAACTATCATCTCCTTCTCCACTACAGA
Organism: Marmota monax; assembly: GCF_021218885.2. Classification (NCBI taxonomy): domain Eukaryota; kingdom Metazoa; phylum Chordata; class Mammalia; order Rodentia; family Sciuridae; genus Marmota; species Marmota monax. The sequence continues at coordinate 5,600,613 of NW_026692881.1, forward strand.
AGGAAGAATCAAAAGAACAGGATGTTTCCATGTTGACAAGACAGTGCCGATTCCGAGCACTATACTCCACTAGATTAATCAGTAGACCCAAGCCCTACAAAAAATTTTAAAAGTGCATATTATCACAGTTGAGAACTTAAACATATACCACACACTTTTATCATAAATAAAAACTTAATCATTGTTTTCTATCTACAAAAAAGCAAAAAAAAAAAAAAAAAAAAAGTAAGATATCAGTCTTCCCAAAGAATAATTCCTTGAGTTTTTAATCATCATTTTCAGCTTGTACACTTTTTTTTTTAATTGCCATGGTCTTTTCTAAGAAAAGGAAAATATATGAAGGCATTCATTGGAAATTAATTGAAACAACTCACAATGTATTAAAAAAAATGATTCTTAAACCCAAACTCAGATAAAGTTTTCATCATCAACTAGATAAAAATACTCATGAAATGAAACAGTCATTTCAACTCACCAGTACTCGAATATCAAATCTCTGCTCCTGAGGTAGGTACTTTGGAACCTGAAGCACGCAGTTCATTGCTGTGCCTATAAGGCCATCCTGTTCTCCTGTTTTTGTGCTGCCCCACTCTGAAGAAGGAAACAGAAATAGGGAAAAGTGTTACTGATTCCTCCTGATGACACTAATAACTACATTTATTAAAATGAATATTAGAATTGCATGGCTATTTCTTAATTGAAATACACTGTTGATATTTCCAGGCCAACCTACTAGGTTGATTATAATAAAAGTATTAACTCCTAAAAGTAGTTTTCACCTGCTGGAGTCAATTACATTATGAAAACTTTTAAATTCACTACATCAAGAAAAGAAGTAACTTGGGGGCTGGGGTTGTGGCTCGGTGGTAGAGAGCTCGCCTAGCACATTCAAGGCCCTGGGTTCAATCCCCAGCACCACATTAAATAAATAAATAAATAAATAAATAAATAAATAAATAAATAAATAAAATAAAGGTGTTTTATCCAACTACAACACATATACAAACAAACAAATAAAAAAGAAAAGAAATAACAAAAGGTAACAATTTATTTTTTCTGTGTAATAACAAAATTTCAATGAGAAAATATTACTTACCATTATCATTAGTTAAGTTGAGCAACACCCCAATGATGGCCCTCATGCAGTCCTCCACTGCTTTGCCAACGTGGTTAGTTACATTTTGGTGAGGCGGAGGCTTATTATCAGCTACACATATACTGTTCTCAGCACGGTTATATTGCTGAATCAGTTCTTCACAATGCTGTAATGCTCTTAAGAGAAAATAAAATGTATGTCAAGATCATTGTATTGTCATGAGCAATGAATAAATAAAAATAAAAAAAGAAAGAAAATAAAATGTACACCATTATGGCAAAAACCATTATACACCAATTTTCTATCTACTTGGGCCTAAAAACTGGCAGATTATATTTTTCCTTCCTACTATGGAAGTTGTTTTAACTATTCAATCATACACCAAGAATGGGATGTTTCCTTTTATTTTGGAAAAAATTAATAATTAAAAAACCTAACTTTTCTAGTTAAGTATTAATTACTTAGAGAGTAAATAATTTTTTAAAAAAACTTGACATCATTTAAATTGACATATCTCCTGGCAGTAATAAAAAGATGAGCAATACCCAAGAATCCTCAAGCTTCTACCCAAAATAACCAGGAAATAAAATCCTTAAATAAGTCTAGTACTTCTAAATAAAGGCTTTACTTAAATCACTAATCCACTATTTTATTTTTTTTTAAAAGTCCAATAAAGAATCAAATTAGCTGTCAGGTGATTCTTTATGTATTATATACCATATAAAACCCTTAAGAGAAAATTCTACCATATTTAACTCATCCTTAGCTGCTGTTTGGAACATATGGAGGAAATTTGATAAGGCTCTTAATACGGCTAGGGATGTGGCTCAGTGGTCTAGTGCCCCTGAGTTCAATCCCTGGTATTCCTCCTACCACCCAAAAAAAGGTGTTCCTCATGATGTCTAACCCCAATTTGTTCTTCTGATGCTTGCAGATGCTGGCAGAATTACTCTGTTGTTGTTGGTAACTCAACTTTCTTAAGTAGTACTGAGCTAAACTGTGGTTATGAAAGGAGGGAAGAAACTATATATATATATATACATTGTTGAATCTTTCCATGATATCCCTGCAATTATCCTGGTTCTATTGAAAAGCTCAAATGCCACATGAATGCTTTTTCACTAACACCGAATTCTGACCTCTACTGTCACTTATAAGACATTTGACCCAAATTTCCTAATCAAAATGAAAGAGCTGAAATCTGTCAAAGTAAATACCTCCTTTCCAAGGAACTTGTGGAGGGTTAAGAAGTATCCCCCCCACCACCACCCACCCCCGCAAGGGAGAATAACACATGGTTAACAACTGTAATGTATGTTGTTAAGGGTACTAAACGTAATATAAAATACATAAGAAAAAAAGGAAATAGAGGTGATTAGACATTTGAATTTGCTTCAAAATATTATAGAATAGGGAAAAATGAAGGTACAGATGGACACAACTGCTAATTATTAAAGTAATGTATACAAGAGTTTACCACATTTTGTCTACTTAATTTAAGTTTGAAATTCTCCAAAATAAAAAGAGGTTAAAACACAGACATATTGGAGTCAGACTGTAGTAGGTTTTCCTTTGATTCGGAAATTGGACATATATCCACAACAATAAGGAATTAGAGACTTGGAGTTTAAGATCATTTTTTTCAAAGCAGAGACCTAGAGAAAGTTAACTCCCTGTGGTATTGTGCTGGCTAGGCTAAAGGCCAGAGAACTAGGGCACAGAGATAAACTAGGACAGAGATATCAAAAAGAGGCTGTTGTAATAAGACAGAACCAGGACTGGAGACATACATACACTCAGGTTAGAGCATTAGCCTAATTGTGATAAAGGTTGGGCAGGGAGAGTGTGGAATGAAGAAAGGGACGTAAGAGAGATGGGGGAAAAGTATAACTGAAGAGCAGCAAAAGAGAGCGAGGAGAGTCTGCTTACAACAAAACTAAGGAATAGGTAGGCTTATAGGTCAGTGGTAGAGCATTTGCCTAGCATGTGTGAGGCACTGGGATACATCCTAAGCATCACATAAAAACAAATAAATAAATAAAGGTATTGTGTCCATCTATAGCAACAACAAAAACAAAGCAAAACAAAACCCTGAGGACTAATAATACTTAGTGTTTACTATATGATGAAAACTGTTCTTTGCCTAAAAGATAGTTTAACCAATTCATTAGTATATATCATACATAATTTCAAAAGACTTTAAATGCACTTAAAATTATTTATACAAATATTTTTATATATACATTTGAAATATATATGTGTGTGTATATATACAAAAAATATATTACTAGATATATCAACTAATTTTATTGTACCAACCACCCTAGATAGATAATAGATACAACTATTACCCACACCTTTTAAAGAACCTGCACCAATTAAGTAACCTGTCTAAAGTTATACAGCAAATGTTATGAAGCTGGACTTCATACCCAGCAATTTTGGCTCCAGAATCTGTATTCCAAACTTTTGCTCTATAATGTATTCTGATTTACAGAAGTTAAAAGAATATTTTATGAAGGAAAGTAAGATGACCTTAATTCCTTTTGGTTAATCCAAGTTATTTTAAACAAATAACATGAGATTTTAGAAAAACTTACTTAGCTGATGAAATAATGAGTTGTGAATCTTTATATGCTATCAAGTAGCTCTGATTCTCTGGATTATGCACTGTTACCTAAAAGGGAAAAATATGAAATGATTTTGGCAACCCCCAACTTTCTCACTGATGCAAACAATACCACTCCTACATTGTACCATAAAAGATACAAAGATGAGGAAGAAAAGTCCATTGTCACCTAAGTAGGTTCCAGATTTAGAATAACAGCAACCAATTTATTATGAAATTTAGACATCACTATTTCAATTGCTCATTCATAATTAATGTATTCTTTACATTTATTGTAATAAAATGCCAACCACTTTGAATCAGAAATCTTCAGCTTATAAATCAACTAATGCTTTATAAAGTTCCTAAGTGGATTAATTTAGCATAGCTTATAATGAAGAAATGACATCTGTATATCTAATGTACCTGAAGCCCTCTAGAAGATAAAAGGGACAATTTTAATTTCCTCTGTGCCAGGAGCTCCTGTAGTTATTTTTAAAAGTACCTAGCTAATTCAACCTTATAAACAAATTATGCATTCAGAAATTTATTGGCAGTAAAATTCTATTCTGTACTGGATTAGGTTTAGTCATTCATAAGAGCCAAAGAACAAAATATACTTAACTGCAATTAAATACTGTCATCCACCAAAGCCAAATACTATAATTAAGTTGTGCCTACAATCTGACTTAAAAAAAAAAAAAGCTTAAGAAATTGCTTATCAATTAAAATGAAACAAAAAACTTGCATACTCAAGGCCCTAAATTCAATCTTCAAAACCCAAAACCAAAACAATTTTCTGTGTTTAACTGCTATTTTCTGCTTGAGCAAAATTCCACATTAAGAGTAGAATAAACTTTGGCACATGTTTTTAAAAAACCCTGCAGAGCTAGGCACAGTGGTACATGATTATGCTGCTAGTGGCTTGGGAGACTGAGGCAGGAGGATCACAAGTTCAAAGCCAGCCTCAGTAAAAGCAACTTAGTAACATGTTGTCTCAAAATAAAATATAGCCAGGCATGGTGGTGCACACCTGTAATCCCAGCAGCCATAGGCTGAGGCAGGAGGATCAAGAACTCAAAGCCAGCCTTAGAAAAAGCGAGGCGCTAAGCAACTCAGTAGTTGTCTCTAAATACAATAGGGCTGGGAATGTGGCTCAGTAGTTGAGTGCTCAGAGTTCAATCCCTGGTACCCCTCACCCCCAAATAATAATAAAATATAAAAAGTACCAGGGATGTGGCCCAGTGGTTAAGAACCCCTGGATTCAACCCCTGGTACAGAAACAAATAAACTAAAAACCCTGTATGCAAGGCTTTATTTGGAGCAATGATACATGTATTCTTTTTAATAATAAACTGCTCAATTAAATGTTCATTAAGAATTGGTTGCTCGAAGAATATACTAATGTTAACTTGGATTAACAAATGTAAAACTCTAGGAGGTATATAAAATATTTGGCAGTTACACACAAACACACATATGCACATGCATCCAAACACAATTGAGTAATGTTGGAACTGGAGCTCAGTGGCAGAGCACTTGCCTAGCATTGTGAGGCACTGGGTTTGATCCTTAGCACCACATAAAAAACTAAACAAATAAAGGCGTGCTGTTGATCTACAACTATAAAAATAAAAAGACTGAGTAATAGCCAGAGAGCAGTGGGGCTGGGGATGTGGCTCAAGCCTGGCATGCGTGCAGCCCGGGTTCAATCCTCAGCACCACATACAAAAAGATGTTGTGTCCGCTGAAAACTGAAAAATAAATATTAAAAATTCTCTCTCTCTCTAAAAAGAAAAAAAAAAAAAAGCCAGAGAGCAGTGATGCAACCCTGTAATCCCAGCTACCCAGGAGGCTACGGCAGGATGATTTCAAATTCAAGTTGAATTTGGGCAACTTAGGAAGTCGATCTAAAAATAAAATAAAAAGGGCTGGGATATACCCCAGTGGTAGAGCACTTACCACCTATAATATGTGAGGCCTGGATTCAAACCCCAGTATAGTAACGCAGGGAGATGGGGGATAGTGAATAATTTTCCCAAATAGTTAACCATACTTACACTTTCTAAAACTCGTAAACATCTCTCTGCTCCCCATAATGAGGCTACTAGTTTCTCTTCATCCTCATCTTTACTTAAATGATCCACACATTCTTTTACTAGATTAAAGAAAAAAGAATATGTTAATACTTCTTATCATCTCAATACTTACCCTTAGCTAAGACTAAAAGTCATCTGTTACATGCTATGAATATGCTGGAACCTATGAGAACATTGTTTATTCTGTTTGAGTTATGAGATTTTTAAATGTATGATAACTCTTATTATTTCCACAAACTCTTAATATCAAAGTATTGCTGGTCTCTGCTTCAAAAGTTAGATTTTTCAAGATAGTACTAAAAGAACAGACCTTTTACAATTAACAAAGTAATTTTTAAGTATATAAGTAGAATAGTTTCTTCAGACTTTAAATAATACATAAAAACATTATGCATGTACATATCCATACCTTTATCTACAATATGATCCAGACCACCCAAAAGCCGGAGTTCTTCTTTAAACCAGTCTCCTGCTCGTTTAGAAGTAAGGGACAGCAATGTCTCCATAGCTAAATGCCCAGTCTAAAAATCAGAAGCACCATTATTGAATACAGACTCTTAACAATAATTCTGAGGCAGAATTTTAGAAACTGTTTTCCTTTATAAAATTCACTGTATGCTACCAACACACAAAGTTTGCTTACTTTTTAATAGAATACTAAGTGCTTTTATATCTAAGGGCTTTTTACAAGTAAAGTCGGACCAACTTTTATTAGAATATTCTACACTGAAGAAATATTTTTAACTACATGACTTATCTTTATAGGGGGGAAAAGAAGTTTATTTTTTGTCAGTTCAATGTAATATATATTGCTATTATATTTCTATAGTACCGAGGATCAAGTGTAGGACTGTGGACTCAAAGTAGGTATAGGTACCTATACATATACATTTAATCATAAATCAATATATTAATTTACCACAAAGGATATAACAAATAACCACTTTCCAAAGCAAATTATAGTAATGCCACTTAAACACTTTAAACAACCTAACAGTAGAAAATGGTAATTTGAACCCTATGTTCACCCAAGTGCTGCAGACTGACCAGACTTAAATTTTTATACTGCAAGGCCGCATGTGCCCACCATGAGAAAATATACTCTGCAAATAACTGATGCTTCAGGACCACAGGCAGAAGAAGCATAAAGGGTAAGAGCCATACATACAGCCTTGATAGTGTTTTTTTTTTCTCTCTGTATTTGACTTTAACTATTGTTTTTCTTTTTTAAAGCATGTAGTAACTTCCAAACAAAGAGCAATCTGGTTCTTGATGTAATAAAGGAACTTTAGCATAACAGAAGTAATGCTTTAATTAGCAAAGACTAAAAAGACCTGGTTTTCTTTCCACAGCTTCTGCCCTTCAAAAGATGCAAATTCACAACCTGGCCTAAATTATATTTGGAACTGAATATAAACTAGATATTTACAAATACAAACAAAAGATCTTAGCAGAGAAAATCTTAGTATTACAAAATTAGAAGAGGGATCTAGAATACTTTATTATCTAGTTTTTATAAAAAAACAAAATTGTTGTTCAAGGTGACAAATGCAGAACGAGAATCCAACACCACAAAAACAGATTCACTTGTTCCCAGGTCTCATCCTAATAACCTCAAAGAATAATTTAATGACCAAATTTAATTGGTCAGTTCATGAGTCATAGGAGTGAAACTAAAGCCCAATGAGGCATTCTTTCTTTAGCAAAAAAGGATATAATTTAATATTAAAGAAAACTTTCTTACTTTACCACTGAGCTACATCCCCAGCAACCCCCCACACTCTAATTTTTATTTTGAGACAGGGTCTCACTAAGCTGCTGAGCCTGGCCTGAAACTTGCAATCCTCCTACCTCAGCTTCTAAGTCACTGGAATCATAGGCGAGTGTCACCGTGCTTGTCATTAATGATATATTTCAAGGAAGAATTGAAGCAATTTATGTAACAAACAAAACTAATGTGTAGGGGACAGTTTTTGAGCAAAACCACTTATCTACTATACAATTTTAGCACTGGGGGGATAAAAGAAGTATCCTAAAATTAGCCACGATGCTTTGGTTTAACCTTGCAAATCAAGTAATTAATACATAGTAGGGCAATTTTTATACTCATATTTCATCCTAATAAACTCAATGAAACATGGCACAAATTCATTGAATAAGTTTATCATCATGTTAATAGTGAATACCTAAACTGAGCCTTAAGGTTGAACAATACAGAAAACATGAATAAACAAACAAATAAATAAAAGCACATTCAATCATGCAGCAAATAAAAATTACAGGCACAAATTTATTCTCTGATAACTTCAAAAAATTAGTAGATGTTGTAAAAAATGTTATGCATAAATAAAAATTACAAATAAGTTTTAAAGGTAGTATATAGAGAGTATGATAATGTGGAAGAATCATTGATGTGCCATCGGAGCACAAGACCTATTTTTCCAATTCTAGTATGTGAAGAGTACTGAATGTATGCTAGTTTTGCACATTACCACTTAAAGTTAGTTTGCTCTCCTCCTACCCCACCCCTTTGCCAGAATCCATTACCAATTCTACCTTAACTAAATAGAGTTAAATGTCAAATGGTGCAGTATTCAGTTGAGTAGGCAATAAGTGAAAATGTTTTACACTTGAAAGACAGGTTATATAATGAACAAATCTTGTGGTAGTGCCTGCCTGCAATCCCAGAGACTCAGGAGGCTGAGTCAAAGAGGATTCCAAGTTCAAGGTCAGCATCAGCAACCTTACTGAGACCCTGCCTCAAAACAAAAAATAAAAAGGGCTGGGAATGTAGTTCAGCCATAAGGTTCAATTCCCAGTATCAAAAAAAAAAAAAAAAAAAAAAAGGCAAGAACCTAGCAATCTTCCTTATAAGACTTCAGAGCTCTTCAAGGTTCCTTAAAGCATTTAGTGAGACACTCTGAAATAAACAGTTGCTTCCTACTGAAAAATGGCTCTTGTAAATCCTCTGAAATTTTATTCATGAAATTCAGAATAAAAATTCAAACTGCTAATAACCTAAAGTAGGAGGAAGGATGAAAGATGAAGGGAAAACATGAGAAAAGGATTAGACAAAATGTATTTATTGGCAAAGAAACAAAAACAAAAAACAAAAACCCTACACATAGATGAGCTAGTTTCAAAATTTCAGAGAGGAAGTGCTTAAATTTGGCAAGCTGTAAATCAAGGTTAGAACGGTTAAATTATTAGTTCAAAGCCACAAAGTCATCCTTACTTTATAATGAAAGAAAGGAAAAAAACCCACCGTTATATTTTCTAGATCAAGATGCTTATTGTGTACAGTTTCACACAGTCTTCGGATTTTTTCTTTAATTTTGTTCATGTCTTTTTCATTCAGTAGCTTAGCTGATGAAGCATCTTGTTCCAGTTCCAAAAGTCGAATCATTAGATCTAGGCTTGCTCTATCAAGATCCATGTTTAAACGATCTCTACTTAATATGTACATGAGGGCAGCTGTGCAGAGAGATAGATTCTTCAACAGATAGAAAAAAAAAATAAGAAAAAAAAATTACCAACAAACTCATTTAAGAAATGAGACTGTTATTGCCATTTATTTAAAAGTTAAAAAGTGGACCGGGGATATAGCACGACTGGTAGAGTATTTGCCTTGCATGCACAAGGCCCTGGGTTCAATCAAATAGATAGATAGATTAAAATGTACCAGGGTGCCACCAGCCTGCAAAGCCAGCTATTTGGGAGGCTGAAGCAGGAAAACTTGCAACTTTAAGCCTCAACTTAACAAGTAATTAAAAAGGGGTTGGGGATGAAGCTCAGTGGTAGAGTACCCCTGGGTTTAATTCCCCGTATGACCAAAAACAAGTTTAGTAAGCCTAAAACTCATTGTTCATTGTTTTAGAAACTTTGAAAATGTCTGATTCAGTGGTATCCCTAAAATTCTAGGGAAGCATTAAATAAAGTAAATAAATTTAGAAAACACTGTTTCTTAAAATATTCCTCTTGATGGATGTTCCCTATGTAAATGTTCCCAAACTGAAAGAATATATGTTGAATTACAGATTTCTTTGGCCATTTTCTGCTAAATAAAAAGTTTAATAACAGTTTTTTAGACATATACACATATATGTAAAACCTATTACAATATATCTTTTTATTCTCTATATAGACAGTCAAAATTTTAGTTCAAAATTGGTATATAATCATGTTTCCAAAACTTAGCATACCTTTTCCCTGCAAAACACACACAGATCAGTTTGCATCAATGTACATTAACTTACAATGCTGAAATAAACATTTACAGTAGGTGCCACAATCTACAAATATTCAAGATGACATATTTTAGAATAACGTATAGAAATACAATACAGTCAGCATTTGGTATTTATATCCAAATTCAACCAACCACGGAGCCAAAAATATCAGAAGGGGAAAAAAAAATCCAAGTGTACTGAATACCTACCTACGACCCCTTTTCCTTGTTATTGTTCCCTAAATAGTAGAATTTACATTGTATCACGTATTTTAAATAATCTAGAGATGATTTAAAGCATAAAGGAGGATGTGCATAAGTTACATGCAAATACCACACAATTTTATATACCGGACCTAAGGATTTTGGTATCTGTGGAGGTCCTGGAACCAATTTCCCACAGATATCAAGGGATGACTATGTAACAAAATGCCTTATACTTGAGATATTCTGATATTTGAGATATTCTCTATTATTTCAATGTATAGAAACAAAATTTACTATCTGAAGATTTAAACTTTTTGAACTAGTTAATATTCCAGGCTAAAAAATAATCAAAAAATAAAAATAAAAAGATTAAAATTTGAAACTCCCAAAGTAGAGGAACTTAAGACATTTAATTATGCAAGTGATGAAATGTTTAAATCAATTAAATTATTTGCAAAAATTAAGATGCCAAGTAAAGGCCTCAAGGAATCCACTGATCCTGACTAAACACAGTAACATTTCAGAGTTCATTCTTCTTCTCCTTTTTAATTTTTTTTTTTAGTTGTTGATGGTACTTTATTTTATTTGCTTATTTATATGTGGTGCAAGTGTACAAGGCAAGTGCTCTACCGCTGAGCTACAACTCCAGCCCCTCAGAGTCCATTCTTAAACACAACAAAGCAAACTACTTCTTAATTTTCATCTCTTCTCCCTTCTTATCTTCTGTGCTACAAACTGGTAACAGAGTTATTTATGCCTACTCAAGGTTAAGCACATAACTTTTGGTCTCAGAAGACTCAGACTGTGCACCCAATCTGTAGTAGGGACATAATGTCCTTGAAAAAAAAATATAATAAGGCAATCAATCTTAAAATACCACTATTGACAATGATAAGCAATGAAGATTATTCTGTTCCATTTCTGAACATTAAAACTGATATTAGTACTTATGCTTTACTATTAAGAAAAAGCATCAAAGACAATAAAGTGAAGAATTTAATCCCTTCAACAATTCAGCTATCTTTCAGATTCAACACTGGACAAAATGTTTAAAAATTAGGTTCTATTTCAGAACTTTTTTATTCATACTATTAATATCAAACTACATTAGAAGATTTTTCACAGTAGTCCTTAGTAGAGGAAATCATGCTTACAGAATTAAATAACCAGTATGGAATATTAGCTATTATAAGTAAGTAAAATTTTAGCATAAACTGATGAATCAAGGAAAAAAAATAGGGGGCTGGGGATGTGGCTCAAGTGGTAACACGCTCGCCTGTCATGCGTGTGGCCCGGGTTCGATCCTCAGCACCACAAACAAAGATGTTGTGTCCGCTGAAAACTAAAAAATAAATATTAAAATTCTCTCTCTCTCTTAAAAAAAAAAAAGGAAGAAAGAAAAAAAATACTGGGCTGAAGTTGTGGCTCAGCAGTAGAGCGTGCATCTAGCATGTGCAAGGCCGTAGGTTCGATCTTCAGCACCACATAAAAATAAGTAAATAAAATTAAGAAAAAAAAATACTGCCATGAGGAAGAACATAATCAAGTGAAATGTTAAACAAAAAGTTACAACATTAAATTCTACATGTTCGGCAAATAAAATGAACCTAAGTATAATTAGGATATTTTATAAGAATATTCAGTGAGGGTATTTTTTATAGTCCAACAGACCAAAATTTCTCAATAATGTTTCCCAATCTCAGAAACTTAAAATACCTGATGGTGCTGGGAATCATCCAAAGTTTTAAAGACCATGGCGACCATTCCATGTGCTCTCAGGTGCATTCGAAAACTGGGCATGGCACATTTAGTAGCCAAGCTAATAACACTAGAAGAAAATAGACAATGTTCAGAAAAGTGAAAAGAGCTATATTAGTTTTTGTTTGCATAATGTCAAAACAAGGGAGAAAAAAAAAGGAGGAATCAGAATCAAAGTTTTGCCCATATGAATTCTAATATAAAAACCATAAGCAAGGTTGGAGGTGGTGAGAATATTTGCCTAGCACGCTACAGGTCCTGGGTTCAATGACTAGCACCAAAAAACCCCAACAAAACAAAACAAAAAAAAACCCTAAAACCCATGGGCAAAATCAAATTATTAATATACTGATGCTTAGTATGTGATTGGGTATAGTTATTTTTAAAACAATGACTGTCTTTATTCCTTACATTACTACTATCATAAAAAGCATGAAGACCCAGCTACATTTCATAAAGCTTCTGATATGAAAACTATAAATAATTACACTTGATTGGATATACTCCAACTGACCAGATAATTCAACCAAACCATGACATTTGATCAATTATACTATGCAAAAGATGATTCATATCACAGGATACTTAAGTTCTCACCTAATTCATTACTTGGTGCTTGAAACTGAGATGGCAGGAAAAAAAAACTTTCGTACACTATTTTTTTAAGCATCTAGAAATTACACTTATACTATGCTAAAAAGACTGATCACTGGGGCTGGGGATGCGGCTCAAGAGGTAGTGCGCTCACCTGGCATGCATGAGGCACTGGGTTAGATCCTCAGCACCACATAAAAATAAGATATTGTGTCCACCCAAAACTAAAAAATAAATTAAAAAAAAAGACTGATCACCCAGTTTTCTCTATATTATATATAACCAGATTCTTTTTAAGAAACGGATCCATTTTAATACATTGTTGGTATACACAATGAAAAAATGTCTGGCTTTTTCTGGCAATACCCAGGTGAAAAAATTTAGTAAAATATAACATGCACATAGTTATAAGATCTTACCTAAGGCAACGTGTGTTTAGAGGCTGAGTGCTCTTTAAGCCACTTAACAAGTACTCAATATCATCAGTGAATTCTTGATTTTCACCAAATTCCACCACATCATTGAAGTGCTTCACGTGCTGAACAACAGTATATAACTGCCAAGAAAAAAAAATAAGTCCACCTCTTTTGTAACTAAGAACTAGCATACTTGCATCTACAGGTCCACTGTATTTCATATCAAAGTATATACATCAGTTTGTTAGATGGCAACAAAAAATATTTTTTAAAACACTGGTGTTGTAGGACAAGATAATTTTGTGGTTCAAACTGCTGCTATCAGGGTACTGATATTTGTTCAAGACATTAAAATGCTAAATGTTACATACAAAAATCTATCCACGTGCAGTAAAACTGTATTTGGCTGCTTACTTCTTTGTCTTCTTTTCTGCATTTCAGTGCAGTAACTATATCTTGGTAGGGCTGAGTAGGTATTGTCACAGTTTTTATCACTTTGAGTGGTGGTGCAGGAGCCTTAAAAACTCCATCATCTTTTTGATTTGGTTCCTTTGAAGACAGCCTCACCTATTAATAAAGTTGTATTCAATTAGTTGGTCTAAGTAAATATATTTTTAAAAAGTAACATCTTGTCTATCTGACAAATTCAGTTTTTAAAAAATAAGAGTTTTTTAAAAAGGGGGAGGAAGGGAGGCTTCTAAAAGGTCCTAAGAGATACTTTAAATTCCATGCACTACTAGGTAAGACTTGATTTACACACAAAAGAACCACTCAGAAATTGCTTCTGGTCTTTTAAATCTTTTAACCTTTAAATATAACTTGTTATTTGTCTCCAGGACCATTCAAAGAATTAAGAACCACAATTGCATGCATAAATAGCATTGATAAGCAGCTAGGGATGGGATGGAAAAAACAAAACAGACCAAAGAATCCTGGAAATAGAGGAAGCTGAAGTAGTTTAGAGTAGAAATAAACAGCTATCAATAACATAGCATACATCAACATGGTAGATAATTATTAGTACACATAATGATGAGTTTATACTATCAAAAGGAATTTTGATATAATCAACTTAAGAAAGGAAAAGTATGCAATGAGTTTTAGAAATATCGCTATTCCTTAAACTGCGGATAAGGCTCAGTGGTCGAGTGTTTCCCTACCATACACAAGGCCCTAGGTTCACGCCTCAGCATCAAAAAACAAACAACCTCCCCCAAAAAATATTCTTTATCCTCAATATTGTTGTTGTTTTTTATAAAGAAGTCATTCCTTGACAATAGCTTTAGATGACTAAAACCTTAGTTGTTAACCTGGTAGTTTCAATGTCTGATATTCTGAAGCAAACGTTTCAATAATAATCTTTCTTCAATTCAGTTTTTGAATTGAAAAGAAATGCTAGATGGAGTACAGAAGGGTTTCCCCTCTGAAAAGTAAATTAAGAAGAGAAAGCCACTTTGATATCCATGTAGAATATAATTGACAGAATAGCTGTTAGTGGTCAATACAAATTTCAAATAAGGAAAATATGTTCCTAAATACTAATTCCTATAAATTTTTAAAAATGTGGGTCATAAGTAAAAAGATCCTTATCTTTTAAGGCTTTCATTTATGACCTATAAGGCATAAGTATTCTACTACTCTACCCACAATCCTCACTTTTCTCAATTATTTAAATTGAAGCTACTAAATTTCAGTGAGGGAGACCAAAATACACTGATAAATAGAAAAGTCAAAGACTTACACATTATGAATATAAGACAGTAACTGCTTAAGATAGGAATGTACAACTTTAATATTAAAGAACACAAAATAAAAAACTTTGGTACACTTACTGTGACACTCTGAGGTTTTACTGCTGGTGGCCCAGGTAGTTCTTCTGAGTCTGGATGGTTCCAATGTCTAGCATTGTATACAGCTTTTGTAGGTGACTAGAGAAATAAGAAAAAGATTAACTGCCTCCATTTTACTTTGCATCCTTATGAATAAACATATATCCCAGAGGAGGAAAGATGAGTGCTATTGCTATCAGGCTCCCATTTGTATGGCAGACATACTCACTGTGGTATTTGGTCATAAAACTGGGCAGCTGGTGCGCTGTGCAAATATACCCAAAAGGTGGCACTTGAGTGTGAACCTCTTCCCATGCTTGTATTAACTTAATTCAATAATATTTAGTTCAATATCTGGCAAATTTTATTCCTCACACTATATGTTCAATCTTCCAAAAATAAGAACCAAGCAGCTTATTACAGGCAATACAGGTCCATACCCATTTCCATGAAATGACTGAGCCCAGCTGTGTACATCATTTGAAGTTTTCAAATTTCATAAAGGTAAAATATGGGACATATACTTTACAAGAAACAGTGGAGGTTTAAAGGAGTACCATGTAATAATATTCATGAATTCTGCAGCAAAATGTTTTTAAGTGTTCACACTAAAATCAGATAAAGATGTGAATTGCCTTGCATTAATTCAGGTTACTCTGTTGTCAAATCAATTTATTAAAGCTTATAAAAAAAACTGTTTTGAAACTCTAAATTTCAAGAATTAAGAATAACTAAATCTATAAAAAGCAATCCATAGGATTAAATCTGCATAAAAGGAAAAAAAAAACCTTTCAAAAGAAAACTGATTAAACAAAGACCGACAACAAAAAAAGTCCTCAGCATACATCCAAAGGATTTAAAAT
Organism: Marmota monax; assembly: GCF_021218885.2. Lineage (NCBI taxonomy): Eukaryota > Metazoa > Chordata > Mammalia > Rodentia > Sciuridae > Marmota > Marmota monax. The sequence continues at coordinate 5,616,311 of NW_026692881.1, forward strand.
CAGCATACTACAGTGATGCAGCCACATCAATGTTTACAGCAGCACAAATCACAACAACTAAGCTATGGAGCCAACCTAGGTGCCCTTCAACAGATGAAAAGATAAAGCAATTGTGATATATATATATGTATATATATGTAAAATGGAATATTACTCAGCCATAAAGAATGACTTTATGGCATTTGCAAGTAAATGGATGGATCTGGAGATTATTGTGCTAAGTGAAATTAAGCCAATCCCCCAAACCAAAGGTTGAAACCCCCTCCCCCCCATGGGGAGTAGTTCAGTAGATTAGACAAAGGGGAATGAAAAGGGAGAGGGGACAGAAATAGGAAAGACAGTAGAATGAACATAATATAATTTTTCCTGTGTACATATATGAAAATACTTAAGTGAATCCTACCATCATGTACACCCAGAAGAATGGGGTCCCAATTAGAATTAAGATATTACATGTTTGTGTAATTATATAATAATGGATTCTATTTTCATTATAAATAAAAAGAACCAGCAAAAAAAGTAACAACTCATCTTTTCTGTCCTTTACGAAAGTGAAATTATCTCTTTTAAATTTGAAATAAATTTGATTTTACAGATTTTCTGTTCATATTTTAAGTACTATACATAAAAAATAAGAGAAAAAAAGGGAAAGAATACTTCAAGACTGATGAAAAATCTTCATTCTCATTATTCATATATACCAAGTTTACATAAACTGGTGATTCATTAGTAGTCTAAAAAATTTAAGCACTCATACAATGACTTGATCAGGTCTTCCAATGCACAAAGGCACAGATATAGACAAAAGATTTAAAAACCTAGCTCTTTATTACTTTTTATACTCCTCTTAAACATCACCTATATTAGATCCTTGATTTGAGCAAATTCTAATACCCCCAGTCCAGTCAAAGCTCAGGCTTTTGTTAAGAATAGGTATCATACGCTGAGGTTGTAACTCAGTGACAGAATGCTTGCTTAGCATGTGCAAGGCCCTGGCTTCTATCCCTAGCACACACTCTCACCACCACAAAAAGAAAAAAGAACAGGTGTCTCAAAACTAAATAATTTTCTTTCCTTCTAGAAAGTATTGACTCTAGATAATGATCTTTTAGTTAATAAAAAGGTTGTCTAGTTCCACATATAACAAAATTAGCACAGCAGCTCATGGTTCTAAATTAAAAAACAAGAAGAGTACACTAAACAATAGATGCCATGTTAAGTATTAAATATCACTGTTAATTGTTATGTTGCACCATGCAGTGTGACACATAAGAAAACTAAGAAGTGGTCTATCCACCTCACAGGGACTGGGATCAACAAATGGGAAACCTGACATAAAAACACTATTAACAAATGTTATTACAAAGAACAGCAGACTGTAGGAACACTATTCTAGTCATCTCAAAAGCCCCTGAGGCACAACAGCATGCAGAAAAACTGAATATCATATATATTAAAAGGTCATATTAAATTGATTTTTTGTTTACTCTGTTCAACAATCAATTTGATAAAAACTATTATATTTAAAAAGTTTTTGGTGATACTTTGCCATTTTAATGTTAATGAGTAATTCTAAGAAAAACAGATTCACTTAGAACTTTTCCTTCAGTTCCACTTTAAAGTCTACAAAGTTACAGGGCTTATTATGGAGGAGGAGAGCTAATGAAGATCTACCTAAAAATTAAATAACATCCGATATGTAGAGCAGGTGCACACACAAGGGGGAGAAGAGTTAAAAACAGGAAAGGGGAAAAAGAAGGCACAATCACTCACTCTAAGCTCCTCACTTGATTATAAAATGATACAAGGGCTGGACATGGTGGCACACACCTTCAATCCTTGTGTCTCAGGTTGAGTCAGGAGGATGAACAGTTCATGACTAACCTTGGAATTTAAAGAGACTCCTCTCAAAATAGAAAATAAAAGGGGGAGGGGGTGGGTTGGAGATACAGCTCAGTGGTAAAGTGCTGCTAGGTTCAATCCCCACAACAAAAATACATAAGTAAATAAAATGACACAAGAATTCTACGTTCTCCTAAGTGAACTATGTAAGCTATACAACACTGATGTCACATTCTAACTTCATTCAAAGTGAAGTTTTCATTTATTTCAAAAGTATTTGAAAATACCAAACAGCAATTAAATTTCATGGAAAATCAAAATCATCTATATTGAAATAGAAGAATGAAAGGTAAATAGGAAACACAAAGAAGAACAAGGAGAATGTAATTTTAATCTGAAAACCTTGCTAAAAAGTTCCTTGAATCTTCACACAAAGATGTATGCCTCCTAGGCCTACTGTTCCCTAAGCCACTTTTTCCTCAGGCCTGTCATTTCCAAAATTTCCCGAAATCTAAAAATCTTTACTCACAATCTTAAGTAACTGGAAATTCAGCCATGTAAGAAAAATGGCCTGTGCACTGTTAATTAGCCCCCTAATAATATGTATTTTTAGAATAGATGAGCAAAACCTACAATATAGGATACTTTCTCAATGTCATCTATTATCAGATAATGGAGAAAAAAATCAACTTAAGGGTCCTGAGGAACAGTCAGACCACCATAAGCCCTCTCACTACCACCAGACTGATGATATTCCCACATCTTTTCACACCCACTCTCAGTTTCCCTTAAAACAAGCCCGAGACTCCAAAAGGTATGCTTCATTCTCAATCTGCTTTCTCCTGTGAATGTGTACTTCTTGCTTTTCTAAATTAATTTCTACTTGTGTCTTATACCTGACACATCTAGAAATTCTTTCTTTACTTCTGTCCTAAGTTGATTTCATTTCTACTTGATGTAATATCTAGATGTTATTTAATTTTTAGATAGATGTATCCACAGTGGTTCCCCTCCCCCATAATAAGACCTATAACTTCATAAGACCTTGAAATAAAACCCAAGGTCTCATTCTCCAGAACCTCCCTGGATCACCTCTGGTGACTACCATTTTAAATCTAGCTAAGGTAGCATACTCCTATAGTCCCATAAACTCTGGAGACTGTGGCAAGAGGATCACAAGTTCAAAGCCAACCTGAAGAACTTCACAAGACCTTGTCTAAAAATAATTTTTTAAAAAGAGAGCTAGAGATGTGGCTCAGTGCTTAAGAACCCCTGGGTTCCATTCCTCAAAAATCTAGCTAAGCTTTAACTGGGTCATTCTGAGTACATCAACAGGTATATTTGTCTTTAATCTTATTGATTTTATTTTGGTTTAAAAAGCAGATAAATAGATAATCCAGATTCCTTGACCTTTCTTTTTGTTACAAGAATTTGTGACTTGTTTGCTCTGCAAGCTAATGACAACATCGGGAATAACAACAACAACAACAAAAACCCTTTTAAATACTCTTTAACATTCTAAAGATTTCAAACATTTTAGCACATTTCAAGTACTAGTTATCTTAAACATCCTATATCCTCTATTGTTCAGTTGTCCAGGGGCACAACAAAAAAAAAAGATGAATTTCAAATGTAATCCTCCATTAAAATCTAGCTAAGGTGGCACTTATCTATAGGAGATAATCTGTTTCTATGAAAACAATGGATAAAAACTGGTTCTTACAGTAGTACCAAGACAGTCAAAATAGTGATAAACAGATTGGCTTGTTGAATTACAATCATAAACCAGAAGAAAGAAGAGTTCCTTTCTGAAAACCTAAGGAGAAATGACAATATTATGCTATTCTCAATTGAACTGGATCCTAAAGGGGAAAAAATTTGGCTGTTTTTAAGTCATATTAATTAAAAAAAAAAAACAAAAAAACAGAACAAGACTATGTACTAAGTGAGGACAAAAGATTTCATGAAAACAGCAATGCACTCTCATTAGTAATTCAACCAGCATGAAGTACAACTAAAAAACTCTATACAGTGCTGAAATGTATAACTGTGTGTGTATACGATGTTTTAGTGCCAATTCAAAAATGGGGAAGGAAAGGGGAAAAAAAAAATCAATCTGGAGCTTTTTTTTCCCCTTTAGAAAATTTTCAAGACGGGTGGCAAAAGCAGTAGAATAATGAAAAAGAAAGTGTTACAAAGATTATTTTTTAGCTCTATAATCTCAAATTATCCTAAACTAAGGGAAAAAGATATTCAAAGCATTAAATTACTTAAGGGAAAACTACAAAAATCCCTAAATAAAACCTACTATGTCTATTTTAGTAACTACACTCTGTAAAATGTAATACAGAAGACTGTGTGAAGAATTTACAGCAAAAGGGAAAGAAGGGAAATAAGAGACATCTGGCTATTAGTATATAAAAAAAAATGAAACGGAAGAGTGGAAAACAATAAAGTCCATTCCCTCCAAGGGGTGGATAATAGGCTGGAACAGATCTTGGATGAAGTCACTCTTCACTGAACTCAGCTTTTTGTATAGTTCTGACTTTTGGAACCGTGTTAATCTCTATATATTCAACCCAAAATAAATTAGATCAATAAGAATAGAAGGAAAAAAACTCAATGTGCTCCTGTTGCCCACCACGAAGAAGAGAGGAGGAAACAAAGAATCTTTTGAAGATGGGATGATATTGTAGGTATCTGTGTGAAGTCATTACTTCTAGAATAGACATGTACATATGCATCAATCTACTACATGCATATGTGTATATTTATATGTATGTAAATGTATATGCATATGCATGCATGTTCTTTATCTCGGTTTGCTAAAAAGGCCAAGAAGCAACAAGCACTCCCACTGCCATACCACCATAATCTTCATCTGTAATACCATTCATCTCCAACTAGAAGGAAATAGGCCCGATTCCAGGAGTTGAGCAGGTACAGAATAAATATGGAATATCATGTTATGCCAGAAAGCAAGGAATGACAGGGACTTAAAAAGGCTCCCCCAGGCCAATCAGGGTAAATTTAGCTCCAAAATAAATACTGTATAAATTATGAGCTATTCAGGAAAAAGAGGGATTCATTAAAGAAGTAAAATTCACAGAAACAGAGTAGAAAGGTGTTTGCCAGTGGCTAGGGAATGGGACTTTGGTACAAGGGTAGAAACTTTCAGCTGATCCAGTTCTAGATGTCTAAGTATGATGACGACAGTTAATAAGCATAGAAATTTGCTAAAAGGCCAGATGTTGTGGCTTACGCTTGTAATCCCAGCCTTTCGGGAGGCTGAGGCAGGAGGATCACAAGTTCAAAGCCAGCCTCAGCAAAAGTGAGGTGCTAAGCAACTCAGTGAGACCCTGTCTCTAAACAGACTACAAAATAGGGCTGGGGATGTGGCTCAGTGGTTGAGTGCCCGAGTTCAATCCCCAGGACAAAAAAAAAATTTGCTATGAGATCTTAAGCATCTTAACCAAGAATACACGTCCACATAAAATGGCAACTATGTGAAATGATGGATATGTTAATCACCTTGATGCTGGTAATGTATATTTACATCAAAACACACATTGTATACTACATTTGTATGTATACTACATACAAATACAGATATACTACACACATATACACTTTTTGTCTAGTTTAATCTCAATCAAATCAGGAGGAAAAAAATGAGCTCATACTGACAAAAGAAACAGATAAATAGTGTATCCTCATGCTTACAGAACTTCAAAGGACTTTGGAATGTGAAGGGAGTACATGATTTGGATAATTATCATTTTACAACCAATGTAGTAAGCATTGGAACAGGAAAGGATCAACAACTGTACACATACCAAATAAGCACATACTCTAATAAAGAACAGGGCACTTATAAGTATTCTTTATACAGATTGCTTTTTAGTTACAAGTGAAAAAAAAAATAGTGATTATACAGTGGAGAAATGGACAATGCCCAATATCCCTGAGAGTGGTGTCTTGATAAGGACACAAAAAAGGCATCTACCTCATACACCACAGTTTGGAATACACAATCTGAATTAATCAGGAAAATATATTCAACTGGCTGGGCGTGGTGGAGCACACCATAATCCCAGTGATTCTGAAAGCTGACAGGATTATAAGTTTAAAGCCAGCCTCAATAATTTAGCGAGACCCTGTCTCAAAATAAAAAACAAAAAGGGCAGGGTACATGGCTTAGTGATTAAGCATCCCTGGGTTCCACTGCTGGTACCCAATAATAATAATAATAGTAAGAGAAGAAGAAAATATCAGAACAAACCCAAATAAAACGACTGTGGAAACGCTCTAGATAAAAGGAGACTAATGACATATAATCACGAAATTCAATATCTCCCCCTAACTAGATCATGTAATAAAAAAGTAAAAACGCTAGCATAAAGGACATTACTGTGTCAAATAACAAAACAGATTAGGGAAATAATGTAAAACAATATTATATTCACTAAAGTTGATAACAGTGTGATGTGAATATGTAACTGATTAGGAAATACAAACTATTGAGGAATAAAGGACTACAATATATAGACTTTACCTGTATATTCAAGAAAAAATATGTAGGTATATGCATTTGGGCGCTGGGGAGGGATGAAGTATATCCTCATGCTTCATCAAAGTGAAAAAAAAATGTAAACAGGATAATCAGGATAAAAGGTGTTTGTATTTTACATTATTTAATTTTTCAAGTTTTCCAGAGAGAGAAGAGGAAGGAAGAAAAGAGATAAAAAAGGAATTACCCAAAATAAAATTTAAAGGGGAAAAAAGGTAGAATATCAGAATGCATTGGGACATTCATCTGGCCCAATAAACATGAGTAAGTGAAAATTCACTGACTGTAAAAATCTGGTTAAAATGACAGATAAAAGCCAGCTGTAAAGCCTGCTGTAGGGCTGGGCATATAGCTCAGTTAGTAGAGTGCTTGCCTCGAATACACAAGGCCCTGGGTTCAATCCTCAGCACCACCAAAAAAAAAAAAAAAAGAGAGAGAAAAAGCCAGCTGGAAAGTTAACAGGAAATAATGCTCCCAAGGACCTCACACAATTATAAAATGCCATAAGGAAACCTTTCTTTTAAGAGACTGCTTTCTTCTAGTGAAACTTTGTTCACTAAAATCAGACTATCAGAAAACTCTGAAGTTTCATTCATGCTCCTCCAGATTCTATCTTTCTGCCAGCACTGACCATAAAATATGGCATCCTAAAACCATGACCTAGCCATTGTCCATGAAAAAGCTAACCCCCACCAGCTGTGGTGGCGTATACCTGTAATTCCAGCAGTTCAGGTGGCTGAGGCAGAAGGATCACGAGTTCAAAGCCAGCCTCAGCAACTCAGTGAAACCCTGTCTCTAAATAACACACAAAAAAAGGGCTGGGATGTGGCTCAGTGATTAAGTGCCTCTGAGTTCAATCCCAAGTACCCCCTAAAAAAAGCTGATCCCAGTGGGAATGTCACCCAGGGTTGTGTGAGCAAGGGGCTACTGCAGGAGCTAATGACTCTCATGATATCCACTGACAAAGGACTATCTGCCTTCCCTAATCAGAGAAATTTCTCAAATGGGCAGGGACCAACCATGGAACAGTTAACAGAAGTATACAAAGACCCAAGATTAAGCTCTCTCTACAATTCCTCATTGGACCCATAGTCAAGTTTCTCACACCCTGTTACAACCCCAACATGGACACCCAAGGTACCAACTGCCTGATATCAGAACCCTCTTGTTCTTTATCTAGAGCTTCTTAAGAGAACCCAACATTGGCAGCTCTTTGAATATGTATTCACACATGCTACCAACATTAAAAACCAAAAGCCAAACCAAAACAAACAAACAAACAAACAAAAAACACACCTTGTAGCTTTTAAATATCTGCAAGAAACCTACTCAAAGCAGATCTCTGGCCAAGTACCTCTTTCCTTGTTTTCTATGCAGGACTCTGTATTTTGAACTGTGGGGATTTTTGTTTTGTTTTGTTTTAACTATCTCTTGTGATACATATTAAATGAACACATTTGTTTTTTTGTAAAAAGATAAAACAAACGCTGCTGTTTGAAATCATATCAGTGAGAATAAAATACCTCACACACTAGCCTGGAGGATATAAGTCACTTGATATGGATAGAATCTTGATTTAAGACCCAGACCTGGAGCTTTAAATAAGATTTACTGACAGAATATTCCACAATTATATTAACTTCATAGTTTCCAAGAAAATAGGACCCACAGTGCAGTCTGTATCCCAGATCTTACATCTACATACATCAAATTTAAACACAGCACTTCTCTGCTATAAGTATTAAATACTGTTAATTCAAATTTCACATAAACTCTAAGTTCTTTCAAAATCTTGTAAAAACTACCACAGTAAGATGCCTCACATTTCCTCTATTGTGCATAATCTTTTATTGTAATAAGTTAATAAACCATACTGTCAGATTATACATTTTCCCTGCTGACTTTAAGACACTCAAATCGGGATAGGTGTAATTAGAATCTCCAAAGGGGATCAGAGAGGCAAGAAAAATATTAAAAGAAAAGCTGAGTGAAATTTTTCCAAATTTAATGGGGTGACCAATTTTTAAATAGTAAGAAAAGCAAATATTAAATACTAAACAAAGACTTTCTGGTGAAAGATATTTCAAGATCCCCAGAAATCAACATTTACAAACATTCTGACTCAGACTCTTGGAATTTAATGGTAAAAATCTATGGTCACCATCTTCAAAAAATTTCCAGTACTAGGCTGGGGTTATGTCTCAGCGGTAGAGCGCTCTCCTAGCATGTGCGGGGGCCCTGGGTTCGATCCTCAGCACCACACAAAAATAAATAAATAAAAATAAAGGTATTGTGTGCAACTACAACTAAAAAGTAAATATAAATATAAATATATATATATATATATATATATATAAAATATATATAAAAATTCCCAGTATTATGAATAGTATTTACTACTATCATTATATAGGTTGGGTATCCTTTATTCAAAATGCTTGGGATCAGAAGTGCATCAGACTTTTAAATATCTGCATAAATAATGAAAGATCTTGGGGGAAAAATTCAAGCCTTAAACATGAAATTCATTTACGTTTCATATACATCTTATACACATAGCTTGAAGGTGATTTTAAACAATAATTTCATGGAAGAAAAAAAAAAAGCTTCATAGTGTAAAAATTTCCACTGTGGTATGTCAGCACAAAAAAGTTTCAGATTTTGAAGCAGGGATTCAAGCTATTACGTCAATGAATGGTCACATTAGCAGGAAGTCAGTATCAAGAAACCAAATTCAGTAAATTGTTTTTCAGATGTCTGAATTCTAAATGACCTCTAAAATATATTACAAGATGGAAAAACACATGAAGCTACAAACTATGAACACCCTAACGCATGGAATATGCATGAGTACGTGTACTCCTCTCAATCTGTTAATGTATGACCTAATTGACTTATGGCTACAGTTTTCATTTCAAGGCTCATTTTCTGATAATGAATTTACAGTGAAGTGTTTTGAACTTTCAAACTTTAGGGGTACCTAAAGAAAATTCAAAGACAAATAGCACTTTTTATTCCTTGTTGAAATCTTTTCAAATTAAACACACAAGAATTAGATAGTATAGAGAAAATATTCTCTTCTTATTCCTTTTTGTATATCCCTGAAAGTAATGCAGAATATACTGCATAAAATGACGAAACCTAATTAAGGGCTGTGGTTGTGGCTCATTGGTAGAGCTCTTGCCTAGCACATGTGAGGCACTGAGTTCGATTCTTAGCACCACATATAAACAAATAAATAATTAAAACTGACTCTTTTCCATACCTAGGCTCAGCCAGAACCCACTTACCTTCAATAATCTTTGCATCATCAACCTAGGAGCTATAAATGGATAACAGTGGCTTTTAACCTTTATACTTTGGTTAATATCACTAAACCAATGATGCAGTCTTTTTTCAGGCTGCATATTCATTAATGTCTCAGGTTTCTAGTCCTTGGGAATATAACGGATCTCATACTACTATCTTGTTGACGGGGTCCCAAGATGTTAGGGGAATACCCAAACAGAGCAAAACTAACACTGGAGAAATCGGAAAGAAAAATAAGGTGTTTCAGAGAGAGTGAATTCTACCTGCTAACGAAGATATTGTATGGAAAGAACATTTGTTCTTGGGTAAGACGTGGGAGGATTTGTCCCTTAAACTTCTTCATGTTGTAACATTGTTTTAAATTGGCAACCTACATAAATTCACTTTATAAAATGAAAATGAATTCACAGAACTACAAAGCTATATTAAACTTTAAAATTGCAGCTTTACGCAATTAAAATGTTCTAATAGAACTGAATATGCAATCATGATTTATATCAACAAATAAATTTTAATTCAATTGCTCAAAAGCTTACTATCCAGTGTCATACTGAATGACAGAAGGAAAGAAAAAATTTAAGTTTAGAATGTTCCTTCGAGAGTCAGACAAAAGACAGGACCAGATGGGCTCAGCATTAAACAACAGGGAAATGATGAAGTAAAAGCACAATACTTGAGACCTGAAACTAAAGTTGAATTTATGTTAATATTTCCTCAATGATCTAGCATAGCAGCAGCCTTAACTGCAAAACAAGATGGCCAACATCCCAGGTAAAACATAAGCCTCCAAGCACTGAAGGTTAAACTGACTGTACAAACAACGCCTTAAAAGTAGGCAAGAAAAGGCAGCAGCTGAATGGAAAGGTAGAAATAAAATCATGAGCAAGGAGGGCATAAGAAATGATCTTACGTTTATCAGCCCATAACAGATGCAAATAATGATAGAGAAAAACAGAAATCAGAAGCAAAAACGGTGAAACTGACAAATGATCACTAAAACTTTAATTAGAAACCATAGGTACTTGAATTCAGATATGCTCCAACCCAATCCTTTAAAGTCTCTATTTTCCCTAACAAATGACAACATTTCTGAGTCATAATTTCAACACTGTTCTTAAAAGTTTTCCTTGCCCTCCTCCTCTTCTTTCTGCCACACCTATTCTCCCAACTAGCTCTCAAGCCTATCAAAGAGCCTTCTCTACATTTTAGGTAAGGTGTTAAGAGAAAATTCTGACAGATGGCATGCTTAAGTTAGTATTTTCTAACATGCGGAGGTGGGAAGAATGAAAGTTGAACTCTTCGATAGGCTTTGTCAATGGTACTAACGTGAGATGACCTGTATGGTCAAGAAACTGGCTACACATGAGGATTGAACAAGTAAGTAATCATGTTGAAGACAATGAAAGGCAGATGTCTCACTGTTAGAAAAGGGAAATAAAATACAGAAATTGAGAAAGCTAGAATAAAACAGTGTTGGACCAGAACTGGAAGTATCAATGTGAACTCATGGTTCTAAATATACAGAGAATTTCTAAAAAATAAGTATGTGTTTGCGCATGTGATAAAGACAGTATATGCATGTTTTTACATGTTTTCTAGCTTCGTATACTCAAAAAGGACCTAGAAGCAGAAGTCATAATGGTACCTAGTGACTAGAAATACCATTCTCCACTATAAATAGAAACAAGAAACCTGGGAGAAATGGCTGATTCCAGAACTGGGGAAGTACAGGATGAAACTGAAACATCTTAGGGTATCAGTAAAGAAATGTAAAATAATTGCACATGTCAAACACCAGCAGAAAGAAACAAGTTCTGACCAAATTTAGAAAAATAAGATACTGTTTAAATAAACAACAGTAACAAACAACCGAATAAAGCAGAGATCCAAATTTATACTGATGTATGTGAATGAATGAATATTCACATACATGGAGGGGAAGAAAAGATCTACCTTACAACAGAGGGCCAACTAGGAATAACTGTAGCCAAGGCTGGAATGTAACTCAGTAGCAGAGCTTGACCAGCATGCACAAGGCCCCAGGTTCAACTCCCAAATTCATGGCGGGGGGCGGGGGGGGGGATAATACTGTAAAAGGAAATATGCAATTACAAAACCACACGTGTAATCTCAGAGGCTTGGGACAATAAGGCAGGAGGATGGTGAGTTCAAAGCCAGCCTCAGCAAAAGTAAGGCACTAAGCAACTCAGTGAGACCCTGTCTATTTTTCTAAATAAAATACAGAATATGGCTGGGGACGTGGCTTAGTGGTGGAGTGCCCCTGGGTTCGATTCCAGGTACCAAAAAGAAAAAAAAGAGAAACACACCTTGAATCCATCAAACTAAAAACTGATTAAGGCTAGGGATATAGCTCAGTTGGGTGTGCTTGCCTCACATGCAAAAGGCCCTGGGTTTTATCCCCAGCACCACAAAAAAAAGAAAATAAAAGAAAGAAATCAATGCTATAACTAGTAGGTGAATGAAAACAGAAGAGTGGAAAGGAATAGAGGAAGGGGACTGAGGGACGAAGAGTGGAACGGTGGAATGAAATTGACCAAATTGTTCTATGTACATAAATGAACAGAGAACTTTTATGTATATCTATAAAGTACCAATAATAAATAAATACATTTTAAAAGCCTAATAGGTAAAAAGTTTGATTAGAAAATGACATAAATTGATACAGTGCATCCATCTCCTCTGATACTTCCACCAAAAACATGCCACCTCCTCTGATATCAGAGGAGATAGGGGCACAGAAAAACACAACTAGAGGAGCATTCTACAAAATAACTGACCTTATAAATGCCAAAACCACCCAAAAAAAAAAAAAAAAAAAAAAAAACCACAAGAAACAGATACAGTATCAGACTGAAGGAGAGTAGAGAATTGTTACAACTAAATGCAATGTATGATTCTGGATGCGATCATCAGCTCTTTGTTTATGAGAAGCAGTTTGTTTTGCTATAAAGGGCATTACCAGAATAGATAAAATTTGAATGAGATATCCAGATTAGATTAGATTATTTCATCAGTGTTAATCCCTGGTTTTGATAGGTATTCTGCCACTATGTAGGACAATGCTCTTGTTTTTACAAAGTACATACTAAGGTATTTATGAGTAAATTCATCATGTCTGAATTTACTCAAAATCATCTTTCTTCACTAATGGGAGGGGGCACATTTCCTCCCCAGAGGATACTTGGCAATGTCTGGAAGACAACTTTGCATATAATAACTGCAGAGGAAGAAACTGTGACTGGCATTTAGTGGATAGAGTATCTCCTAACATAGAGGATCACCCTCCACAACCAAGAATTATTCAATATAATATATTAATAGTGCTTCAGGTTGAGAAACTCCAATAGGAAGGGAAGAAAATTCTTGCTATTACAAGGTATGTACTACTACCTCTTGACTACTTAGAAATGGGGTCATCGATGTCTTTAATCAGTTAGAGACCCAATCCCAGATATTCATACTACATGAAGACATTTCTACTATAATAAAGGGTAGGACAACTGTTGAGAACTTTCCTTATCCTATCTAGCCTTTCTCCCCCCTCACCCCCCCAACCCCCAGTATTTGGGGTATAATCTACAAAAAAATTCCTTGGAGAATCAAGCTTTCTGTGAAACCTAATTTCTCACATATAATACAAATCTGTCACATTTTCTTAAGCCTCTACAAAAAAAAAGTTGAAACTTGTCTTAAAACAGGGCTTTACCCATGTTACATATTTCAAATGAGTTCAATTCCATTGTTCTTTTAGTTTTAAAATATAGCAATAATTTTCTTAATTTCTAACACTCACATTGCATCCATTAACAGTAAACTCAGCTGCCATGACCTGATTTATTTTAGGCCAGACACACTCATTCAAAATTAGGTCAAGTACATGTACATTGCTATTTCTAAGCTATGATAGCAGCAGAGAATTTACTCTAATATTGAGTTAAAATTTTTTTAACATGGGGCTGCAGATGTAGTCCAGTGGTAGAGCACTTGCATGAAGCCCTAGAACTCAACTGAATACTAAATTAGAATAAAAGTTATTTCAAGAAACCTTTGAACACATTACTATGACTACCCTCAGTGAAATATAAGATAAAAAGCAATGCAAAGAAATCTTAAACTATTTACTGTTCATAGTACTGTTGGTACTGCAATTTAGATATTGATATATGGTATAGGATAGACCAAGTAAGCTAAGTTACAAAATTGTCATGTTAAATTTAAAATGAAGCTATCAACGTGAATTTATGGCTTAAGAGAGCCTAGAGGCAGTGAATACATTTGGTACTGAAACCTTAGATTCTAAGCACTAATCTCCAAAGAACCAATGGTCCTACAAGAATAAATGAGTCCATGATTGAAACACATGAAGCATAGACTGTCTTACTATACAGAATGGGAAGTGCTCAAAGATTATAGGGTTACATCAAAAGGACACAAGAAGATACCTGAATTAGTTCACACTGACCAAAACTAAACTTTCAGTGTTAGAAAAGCCTAAATCTATTATACTACACTTAATTTTTACTGCGTATATTGAAGAAATGCAAGATGAAGTTTTATACACATACATAGTGAAATGATTTTTACTAGGAAAGCTTATTAATATATCCTTCCGGGGCTGGGGATGTGGCTCAAGCGGTAGCGCGCTCGCCTGGGATGCGTGCGGCCCGGGTTTGATCCTCAGCACCACATGCAAACAAAGATGTTGTGTCCGCCGGAAACTAAAAAATAAATATTAAAAAATTCTCTCTCTCTCTTTAGAAAAAAAAAAAAAAAAAAAAAATATATATATATATATATATATATATCCTTCCCTTCCAGTCAATTCTTTGTGTAAGAGCACCTAAAATCTATTCCTGAAAAATTTTCAGCATAAATTACACTATTAATAACTGTATTTCTCCCATTGTACATTAAATCTTTAAACTTATTAATCCTATAGAGCTATATTCTTTCAGTAGTATCTCCCAATATCTTCCAATTTCTTCAACCTCCCCATTCCTGGTAATGACTATTCTGTTTCTCTATAATTACCTTTTTAAATTTATTTATTTATTCATTCATTCATTCATTCATTTTTTTAATTTTATTTTTTTTATTAGCTACACATTGACATTACAATGATCTTGGCAATTCATACTTTTGAATCATTGGGGTATAATCTCATTTTTCTAATTGTACAGATTGCAGAATCACACTGGTCATAGAGTCACCTATATACATACAGCAATCATAATGTCTATTCTATTCTGCTGCCCTTCCTATTTATTTATTTTTATATATTCAACTTTTTAAAAAAATTTTGACATGTAAGTAAGATCATGTGGTAGTGCTCTTTCTAGGCCTGGCTTATTTTACTTAGCATATTTTTAATAAGTAAAACTGCTACACATATATAGTATCACCAGTGAAGTATATATGACAAAAATAATTAAACCTGAATCTAATCAAGCTTCTAGATTTAACTTTCAGGGTCCTATGACTTTATTAATATGTAAGTGTATTATATTAAGCTGGGCACATGCCTATAATTCCAGTCACTCTGGAGGCTGAAGCAGGAGGATCACAAGTTCAAAGCCAGTCTCTCAGCAACTTAGTGAGGGACTAAGCAACTCAGTGAGACCCTGTTTCTAAATAAAATAAAAAACAGGGTTGGGGATGTGGCTCAGTGGTTGACTGACCCAGGTTCAATCTCCAGTAGCAAGGAAAAAAAAAAAAAAAGGTGTACTATACTTTTAATATATTTTAAAATACACTACATTATATATATTTTTAAATGTTATAATTATTGAGGGCTAGGGATGTGGCTCAAGCAGTAGCACGCTCGCCTGGCATGCGTGCGGCCCGGGTTCGATCCTCAGCACCACATACAAAGAAAGATGTTGTGTTCACCAAAAACTAAAAAATAAATAAATAAATAAATATTTTTAAAAAAATGTTATAATTATTGAATTAGAAAATATATTAAAGTCTCCACTTTAATACAGTGTACTAACAAGTTAACAGACAACATGAAGAAACAATCAAGATAAATTCTAAATGTGGAACATTCTATATAACATGAAATAATCTGGGATCTTTAAGAAAAATAGATGCTAAAAGGAATTTTTAGAAAATGGGCAATGAGCTGGGCCTAGTGGCACATGCTTGTAATCCTCAGCTTGGAAGGCTGAGGCAGATGATCATCAAGTTCAAGTCCAGTTTCAGCAATTCAGCAAGACCCTGTATCAATAAATAAAAAAATAAGGGCTGGGGATGTGGCTCAGCGGTAAAGGGGCCCTGGGTTCAATCTGCAGTAGCCTAGCCACCATGCCACACACACGCGCACACACACACAAAAAAAAAAACTGAATACATACTAATATAACATTATTTTAAAAATTACTATTAGTTGTCTTAAGTTTTACAACCACATTAAGTATAGTTAGGTATAGTTAGGTATACTTTTTTCCTTTTTCTTTTTTGTTTTTGGTATTTCGGATTGAAACCAGGGGTTCTTCACCACTGAACCACTTCTCCAATTTTTTTTTAAGTTTTTATTTTGAGACAGGGTCTTGCTAAGTTGCTGAGGCTGGCTAATGAACCTGTGGTCCTCCTGCCTTAGCCTCCCAAGTCACTTGGGTTACAGGCATGTGCCATCATGCCCAGCTGAGATTCTTTTTTCTTAACAAATGTATGCCATCTATAACTTACTTTCAAATAGGACAGAATTTATATGTAAGTATATGCTACATAGAATGTGGGAAAGAGGTAAGAAACAACGTGTGTGCAATTATGACAAAAGTATAAATTAAAAATATATCTAGACAAAGAGGTATGGGTATTCATTGCACTGCTCTTTCACGATTTCTATATATTTGAACTTTTTTATAACAAAAGTTGAAGCAGGGAGAATAAAGGAGAACACTATAAGTCAACAGTTCTCAAAGTACAGTACATGTACATATGCATATACATGTACATATAGATACACATCAAACTTTTCCAGGATGTCTACACATCATTTTTACAACTACAGTAAAATTAAAGTTGTTTGCTTTTTTACTATGAATGGTGTTAAAGCCACAGTGAGTGAAACTGTTGTTATCTTAGCATGTATCAAGGTAGGCCTCTAAACTGTCCTAGTAGTCTTACTCTTCACTGCTACATACTATTTATCTTTAAAAAAAAAAAAAAAATGCAGTCTGACTGAAAGCTCTTGATGCATCAACAACTACTAATTTTATTAAATTTTGACTCTTAAAAGAACACATTTTGTGCTGGGCATGTTGGTGCACACCGTAATCCCAGTGGCGCAGGAGGATTACGAGTTCAAATCCAACCTTGGCAATGGGGAGGCACTAAGCAACTCAGTGAGATCCTGCTTCTAAAATACAAAATAGAGCCAGGGATTATGTGGCTCAGTGGTTGAGTGCCCGAATACAATCACCAGTACCCCCCTCCAAAACACACACACACACACACACACACCCAAAAAAACAACACATTTTGGGTGACAAAACAAATATGCATAAAACAATTCTGCTGCACACAACATAGGGGTTGTATCAAGAGAGAACAGACTACTTTTTGAGTTGTCTGCTAAACTATAGCCACGTTTTTCTCAAACATTATTTTTTTCACTTGAAAGACTAGGTATCTATGCAGATGTTTTCAGAAGAGACACACATAAAATGGGAGAATTTTATCTGCAAATCATATATCTGATAAAAAAAACTTCAACTTAAAAACAAAACCCAATTCAGAAATGGGCAAAGGACATTGACATTTCTCAAAAAAGAAGATACATAAATGTCCAATAAGCATATGGAAAGATACTCTACATCTCTAGTCTTTAGGAAAACACAAATCATACCATAATGAAATACCAGCTCATGTCTATTAGGGTAGCTATTATCAAAGTGTCAGAAGGATATGGAGAAATGGGATCCCTCAGGGTACTGCTGGGATGGGGTGAGGGAGACCTAAAATGGTACAGCCACTGTGAAGAATACTTTGGCAGATACTCAAAAAGCTACAGATCATATTATCCAGCAATTCTGATCCTGGGTATATATCCATAAGAACTGAAAGACAAGATTCACCGGATACATGGACAATCCCTGACTTAGAAGATTTTAACTGTAGAATGCTATACTTTGAATTTATTTCTTTCCAGCCTGCAATATATGGTACAATACTCTCTTGTGATGCTGGGCAGCCACCATAAGCCTTAGCTCCCAGTCAGCCACTCCATGATGAGGGTAATCAACCAATATTCTATAGTGTGCTGTGTCAGTGAGCTATAATGTTCAACAGATTGGGTGTATTAAAAGCATTTTGAACTTATGGGATTATCAGGATGTAACTACATGTAAATTGAGGAGCATCTGCATTGGTACCAAGTGACTTCTTCCACTCCCATGATACTGGGGATTGAATGCAAGGGTGCTCTACCACTGAGCTACATACACTCCCACTTTTTTTTTTTTTTTTAAATTATTCTTATTTGGTACTGGGGGTTCAATCCAGGGACAGTGAAATAAGCCAGACAGAAAAGGACAAATGTATGATTCCTTTAATATATAGTAAAAAACAGAACAATGTTTACTTAGCATGGGATAAAGAGGAAAGAGTAATTATTATTTTTGTTGGGAAAGGTGAAAAAATTGGGTACTGATAATTATTGTATAACACTGTGAAAGTATTTAACACCATTAATTTGTGTAACTAAGAATGGTTAATTAACTAGTATTTTGTAAGTTTACTCAGTTAAAATGCTTTTAAAAAATGGCTTAAACATATCCTTTGAAAGACAATTGCCATGATGTTTGTTAAAAAAAAGAGTCAAGCACTCCAATAATAAATGAATAATAAAATACACTGGTAGTAGTTTACTTACCCGTTTGGGGCCACTAAAAATCTTTCTGGTATTTTCCTTTGATTTATCTCCTTGTTTATTTATAGGCTTCTTCACACTCTCAGGCACACCAGGCAAGTCCTCTGTAAAATCCAAGTTTTCTGAAATGGTAATCAAAACTAGCTAGCTTTCTAATATTTCAAATTGTCGATCAGACAACCTAGGATTTTTTTTTTCCCTGACATACTGTGGGGAAAAAAAGAATATAGGAATAAAAGCACCACAGTTGACAAAAATACTCCCATTTTTATCCACAGCTTCACAAAGCTTGTTGCTGTATATGTACACTAATTTTACTTTGTGTTAGTAGCAAAGTGGTTGGTTGTTTTTTTTTTTGTTTTGTTTTTTTATGGTATTGAGGATGGATCCCAGGCTTTGCCTAGGCAGGAAAGTGCTCTACCACTGAGCCATCCCCAGCCCTTGGTAAATAAACTCTGACCTTCAAAGTTGCATATAAAACTAACTAATGGATATTTATAGATACTAACACTATCATAGTACAGTTCACACACACACACACAAAATATCAAGTAATATCTATTTTTAACATTTTTCTAGATTTAACATCCACTGAATCAGGTTGGCCTTCAAAGGCCCACCTAATATACAGGTCACATTAAGGGGGGAAAAAAAGCTATCCTTGCCAAAATAAAAGTAACCTAGTACCATGTAGTACTAGGTTGGATGATTTGTAGGTCTTCACACACCAAACTACCAAAAATTTAGATTATTTCCCATAAGGTTTCCCCCACACACACTCAAAAAATGACTTTTCTCTAAAATGTTGAGAAATGTTGTTTCACACATTATTATATAAAGACTCAAATTCCAGCTTGGTGTATTATCATCCAAATGGTCTCTAATTTTCAAAAAGTTATTCAGTAACAACTTCAAGTTTCTGAAAGTCAATCAAACGTCACTTTTTTTTTCCTTTTCTTTTTGCAGTCCTGGGGATCAATCCCTTGGGCCTCATGCATGCAAAGCAAAAAAGCTCTACCACTGAGCTACATCCCCGGCCCTAACTTCACATTTTAAAGCTTAAGAAGTTTTATCATTCACAAGATGAAAATTTCAGCAACAAATTTTCAATTGCAGATATGATAACCTGACAGGTTACCACAAGAGTTAAGAAAACTACAGCAGGAAAAGACCTCAGTTATTATACATTATCTGAGCTCAAGTGTCTAATAATACTGCCATAATTTTAATTCTCCAAGACTCAAGACAATACCTGATAAATTTTGGCAATACTGAATAAATTTTGACAATATTAATTTTTGCTTGAGTTTTTTGCAGCAGGAAATTGAGGGAGAGCCTATAAATTCCAGTTTGTTTTTTAATTTTTAATTTATTCTTTAGTTTTCAGTGGACACAACATCTTTGTTTGTATGTGGTGCTGAGGATCGAACCTTGGCCACCCGCATGCCAGGCGAGCGCACTACCGCCTAAGCCACATCCCCAGCCCCTTTAAATTCCAGTTTTAAAACTAAGAATGAATCTAATCTGAGGCTCAGGATGTAACTCAATGGTAGAGCATGTGCGAGGCCCTGGATTCAATCCCTAATACAAAAAAAAAAAAAAAAACCTAATCTAGCAAAAACTATTTTTAAGGCAGAATGGTATAAAGTCTCAAGTATGATATATTCTCCAACAAGAGAATCAATATTTAAGAAAACTGTTATAATTCTGATTCACCATAAGGACATCTCTTCTATAACCCTGAACCAACAAAAGCTTTAGGTAACAAGTAAAACAATCCAGAAAAACTATTTATTTAGGAAACCTCATATCTCAGAAGTTTTCACACACTTTTTCTTACCCAATTGTCAATTTACTTCACAAAGCCCTTTGTCAGGTAATGATTTAATATAACAGAGCTATAATGCTTTCTGGTTTGCCTCTCCCAGTGGAGACTGAATTAAAGGATCTTATCACTGAACCCCTGATCTTAAGTGAAAGTTTTGGGCTGGGGATATAGCTCAGCTGGTAGAGTGCTTGCCTTGCATACACAAGGCCCTGGGTTCAATCCCCAAAACCACCAAAAAAAAAAAAGAGAGAGAGAGAGACAAAGAGAGAAAAATACAGTTTCAATGTTAGAGAAAAAAAATACTTCCTAGTGCTTTTTTATTAAACCAACTATTTAAGTATTTAAGAATGTTTCAAATGTTTATTAGTTTTGAGCCAATTATAAAAAGTTTTAATTTTATTTTTCTAGTACTTCCCTCATTGCCACCATTTGTTATCAGGTATAGTTACACATGTCCAAAACCTATCCTTATGTCTCCAATGCATTTGGGTTTTCAAAGTTAAAACACTAGGATATTTAGTATTCTTGTCCCATACATAAACCATTTAAAATTCTCAAATGCTAATCATCTATTTTAAAAAATAAACATGAAAAGACTCACCGATCTACAAACTGGTTCCAATTTGTGATGTGATCATTAACATTTAAAATACTGTACCTTTGGACAAAGTAATTTGTGGTTCTAATTTTACCTCTATTAAAATAGAATATAACAAACTAAAACTGAGTATTGAGGAAAGAAACTATAACTGTTGATTTAAGTCTGAAAAACACATTTACTTATTCTTACCTGCATTATTAGTACTAGACTGGCTGTCCTGAGAATTATCATTGCTTTCTGGAGGAGGTTGCAAGGAAGGTGATGGAGCTGTTTTAGTTCTTTTTTTGCTGGTCTTTCTTTCCACTTGACAGTCATCATCTTCATCATCTTCACTTTCACTAAGATCATCAAAGCCAAAATATTTAATTTTGTAATTAGAACTTCCAGAACCTCCTTCATCACCTCCTGTCTCATCATGATCTTCAAAACCAAAAAATTCAAGTTTAACATCCCTTTTGGATTTAGTATTACTAGGTCGAAATCTAGTAGTGGTCTTAGAAGTTGCAATATCTGCCTTCTTTCTGAGACGGCCAGCTTCTCCCAAATCTGTAGGAGTGGATGCGGTGAACTCATCCATGCTACGCTCCATAGTGTCCTGTATGGTAACATTACAAACTGACAAGCAAGATGGATGTAAAACAGTGTAATCTCTAGTCCGTCCAACAGTCCCTCTGAAACTGGTCCCACAACTTACACCGCCTTTCTTTGCCTGATTCAGGCCATCTTTACTTGATTCACTGTTTGCTTTGGCTAAGGCCTGACTGGTGCCATCCATTAGCTTATCAAAATTCGATGCTCCTTGTGATGATTTAGCCTTATTGGCCCTACAGTACGTCCTACAGTTGCTTGGCCTAAGAACACTTTGCACAATGTCTTCCTCCATGGCTTCATTCAGATTTTCCAATCGATTTTTTAAATCCTCATCCTTTATCTCCAAAAGAGGATCGCTATCCAAACTTAAAATACAATCTTCTGATCTGATATCTTCAAAATCATTATCCCATTCATACAAACCAGTTCTTACAGATCCCTTGATTGGAGATATTTCAGATGGAGAATCTGACCTTTTCCCAAACTGGGAGTTCCAAGTATCGTTCGTTTCCTTAATTTCATCAGCTTTACATCCAGAAGTCATTGTGGTTTCTGCATTGGGTTTCTTAGTACTGTCTTCAACATTTTTGTGAAAATAATGACTATTTTTTTCATGTTCTTCACTAAAATTCTCCACTTTATCTAAAAAGGGAAAAAAGTCAAAAGAATAAAACCATGAATATAGTGCAGAAATAGTGCAGAAATCAACTTTGAAATAACTGCAATAATTTTAAATTGTGAAGTTAATGTTTACATATCTGACATTCGCCTCCTATCATTAGTATATATTGCTTTCATGTTTTCTAGTACCTATCCCCAGGCCTTCAAGTCCCTTAAAATTGTCACCCTTGCTGAGGTGCGGTGGCACACACCTGTACCGGGGATTGAATTCAAGGGTTCTTGACCACTAAGCTACATCCCCTACCCTATTTTGGGATAATGATTTTGAAGATATTCAGAGACAGGGTCTGAGTTGCTTAGTGCCTTGCAGTTGCTGAGGCTGGCTTTCAACTTGCAATTCTCCTGTCTCAGACTCACAAGCCATTGGGATTACAGGCGTGCGCCACCACACTTGGTGAGCGAAGAAATGTTTTTTAACTTTCAAATAAACGATGGAACTATGACTCAAAGTGGTGTTATGATTAATTACCTCAGAACTTATTAGTAGAAAAATACTGGCCAACGTTTATCCTATGCCAAACAAATAAAGGCACCAATATTTCAAAAAAAACATACAAATCTCAACAAATCATCAAGTACAGGATACTTTACACAGACAGGCTCACTGTACAACTGACTAAGATTTTTTTACTTACTTATATCTAACTCATAAACAAGGTTTAGCTATTTTAGGTATTTTCCAGCTAAAAGCAAGGAATTATATAGCTTTCTTCAGTGTCAGGGCACCAATCACTAAAAACAAAAGACAAAACAAACACCACCACCAATCACTAATTCTAGGATGCTGAAAAGTCAAAATTTAAAACTAAACATGAGATTTGACACCTTAGAAAGGTTATAAGGAAAGTCAAGACTAAAACGAAACCTGAAGAAATAATACTATTGCTTTTATAACAAATGAAAAGCACACCCGTGCTGGGCACAGTGGTGTGGACACCTGTAATCCCCAGCTATTTATTTGGAAGGCAGAAAGAAGCAGGAGGATCACAACTTCCAGGCTAGCCTGGGCAACTTAGTGAGACCCTATCTCAAAATAAAATAAAACAGGCTAAAGATATAGCTGAATTATAAAGCACCTCTAGATTCAATCCCGAGTACCAAGAAAAATAAAATAAAGAAAACAGCGCTAGCAGCTGAGTGTTTTCCTATTAGATAAACCCACATAACATCTTAAAATATCAGGTACATAAAGTGAATAAAAGGAGGAAAGAGAGAGAGATAAAGATGAAGTGGATTGGGTGTTTTTGTTTTCCCAGGACTAGAAACTGAACCATCAGCTACATCCCCATCCCTACTTATTTATTCTATATATTTATTTTGAGGCCAAGTCTCAGTAAATTGATGAAGCTGGCCTTGAATTTGCAATCTTCCTGCATCAGCCTATCTCAGTCTCTCAAATAGCTGGGATTACAGACATGTGCCATTATGTTCCACTTTTTATTTGGGCAGGGGTGGGGGTATGGGGATTGAATTTAGGGGCACTCAACCACTGAGCCACATCCCCAGCCCTACTTTGTATTTTACTTAGAGACAGGGTCCCACTGACTTGGCTCAATGCCTGCTGAGACTGGCTTTGAACTGTCGATCCTCCTGCCTCAGCCTTCAGAGCCACTGGGATTACAGGTGCAAGCCACCACACCCAGTCTATGTTCCGCTTCTAAAGATGTATTCTTGAAAAAGAGGCTAAGCATTTGTTTTTAATAAACTGCCTATATAACAAAAATGTATTCTAGCAAAAGTTAACAGATTAGGGTTTAAATGGATTAAGTTTCAGCTCTGCCACTTATTGACTATAATGACATTCAGCAAGTCGCCTCAAAACATTTGGACAATTTCTTCTAAAGGTATTTTGAAGATTATAAGGTACCACATGCAAATTGTCATAGCTATTACAACTTTGCCATAGCTATTACAACTTTGCCATAACACAGAACTTTTTTTTTGGACCCAGGGCATTTTACCACTGAGCTACATTTCAAGTCCTTTTATTATTGTGGTCCTCTGGCTTTAGCCTCCCAAACTATTGGGATCACAGGTGTGTGCTGCCACAAGCAATAACTTAAAAAAAAAAAAAAATTCTTATTATTAGAATCTTAACCTATAAATTCACTGATCCTCCTTTTATATCCTTTTACATGCAAAGAGCCTAAAACTACATTCCAGGGCCTACTGATCTTACTCAAGCTAGAGAATAAAGACTAGATGTGTTAAAAGCTCTCAGTGAAGAGACTGAGCTTGGCATAATCTAAAAGCATAATGCCTTTTAATTTTAGTTTTTTAGCATCACTGGATTAGTACTCAATCTTTGGTTTATTGGGTAACATTTAAAGAAGACAATGAAGATTACTACAAACTTGAGTTTGAGAAGCATGGGGATGAATCACAGCATTAAGTAAATAAATAGATGTAAGAAAACTTGGCAAGTCATATAACATAACTCTCCAAGCTTCAATCTGCTTAAAAATTTTAAAAAAAAGCAGGTGTGGGTGAGTAGTTGTTAAGAGCATGTGCTTTTATTTATCATGTGCTAGGCACCTAGGCTCAGTGGCCAAACACACACACACACACACAGAAAAAAATTAAGCAAACCTGAATAAAAGATTAAACATCCATCATTCCACGAAGGATTCTTAATTTGTAGGAAATAGGTGATTCGGTAAAAATACATGCAATATCAGTACTTAAAATAACCTAAGTACAGTTTTATGAAAGAATAGACTGCAAAAAAAAAAAAAAAAAAAAGGATGTACAGTTTGAACGAAGAGAAATCTTTTACATTTAAAAAATGGGAAGGGAGATTTAATCTGGGACCTACCTATGAATGAGTCTCATGAATTCTTATAATAAAACTATATGAAAAAATGTACACATTTCTAGGGAGAGCATGATAGTTTTAGTAAGCTTTCAAACACTTAAGAATAATGTTTTTATTGGTTTAAAAATAAAAAAGAAAAATACACATAAGAAATCAGCATGTGTTGACTAGGGAATTTCAAATCTTTATAGAAAAGATGGATTTTTCAACAAAGGAAACTGGAATATTTGTGAAAAAATACAGTTGGTTCTGTACCTTGAATGTGAAAATATATTCTAGAGGAACCAAAGAAACATGGAAAACACTAACAGAATACATGTTATAAAACAAAGGAGAATTTTTAAAACTATATTACTCCAGGATGGGAAGTCCCTTCTCAAACACAAAATCTACATCCATACTCATCTACGTAAAATATAAAATTTAAACATGAACCAGAAAATGCTAAAGTCAAAAGATACAGTAAATAGTAAAAATTATAATAGCAACTCAAACTGCAGGTGGAGAAAAGGTTAATTCCTTAATATAAAAAGATCTAAGGCCAGGCATGGTGGTACATATGCCTATAATCCTTGATACTTGGGAATTAAGGCAAGAAAATCAAATTTAGGGCCACCCTCAGCAATTCAGTAAGTGCCTCTGGGTTCATTCCCCAGTATCATTTAAAAAAAAGAAAAGAAAGAAGAAAAAATGTTGAAGAAATGGACTTAACCTTGAAGCCAAATGTTTTATTTTCATTATTAATATTTTCTGTGACCATGAAATAACTTAAGTATCAAGAAACATTATAACACTATTTCCTGTTTTTCTTTCATAAACACAAACACCAATTAATAAAGAACTAATTATCATGCCACCACATACCTGCAAACAAAGTAGTTGTTAAAAGGGAGGCAGTTCTAAGTGTGGTATATACACACAATGGAATATTACTCAGCAACAAGAGAATAAAATCATGGCATTTGCAGGTAAATGGATGGAGTTGGAGAGTATAATGTTAAGTGAAGTTAGCCAATCCCAAAAAAACAAATGCCAAATGTTTTCTCTGATATAATTTTGGAGGCTGATTCATAGTGGGTTTGGGAGGGGGAGTATGGGAGGATTAGACGAACTCTAGATATAAAGTGGTGGTAGGGAAAGAGAGGAGGCATAGGGATAATAAAGATGGTGGAATGAGATGGATATCATTACCCTAAGTACATGTATGAAGACACGAATAGTGTGAATATACTTTATATACAACCAGAGATATGAAAAATTGTGCTCTATATGTGTAATATGAATTGTAATACATTCTGCTGTCATATATAACACATTAGAAAAAAAAAATTTTTAAAAGGAGGCAGTTCTATATTATGTAGAGATACATAATATGGGAAGGACATGGATAAGAGGAAAGAAAGTACTCTCATACTTCTTGTATTTTATACTGTATGTAAAGTTGTCTATTCAAATGCTAAAATATAGCTGGGCACAGTGGTGCATGCCTGTAATACCAGCGACTAAAGAAGCTGAGGTAGAAGAGTGACAAATTCAAGGTCAGTCTCAGTGACTTAGTAAGGCCCTAAGCAACTTAGTAAGACCCTGTCTTAAAATAAAAAATAAAAATGGCTGGGGACTTAGCTCTATGGTAAAGCACCCTGAGGTTCAATCTCCAGTACCCACCCCCACCAAAAAGCTAAAATATAAAGAAGCCAAAATTATACATTAAGTACTTGAAAGTGTAAAAAAAATGGTAAGTGGTTATCTCTTTTAGAGTCCCTATTAAAGAATTACATTTAAGGATAAAATACAATGTCTGGAATTTGCTTCTGGTGGGTATAAAATTGAAACAAGATTGGCTACAAAGCTGGAGATGATATACAACTATGCTGTAGTAAACCATAAACCTACACCAGTCCATACAAACTTATATATTTGTGCAACCTTCACTCTTTTAAAAAAGTAAAGATATTTTCTTTTACTTCTCACCAAACCCATTACATAGATGAGGAAAAAGAGGCCCATCGAGGATGACACAAACGATGCCAATTAAACCAATGGCCAAGAGAGATCTCATTTAAAAAAGAGCCACCTATAGTTACACTGAAAATGATAAAGATGACAAACCAATCTCAACCAGCATTAATAGAAGAGATGAAGAGATTCAAGATGAAATGCATTGGTAAAATGGCAAATGAAGTGTTGAGACCTATACTTAACAAAGCCTTTGACTTCTCCCCCACCCCCCTACTCAGGATTAAATCCAAGGGTGCTCAATCACTGAGCCACATCCCCAGCCCTCTTTCGCATTTTATTTTGAAACAGGGCTTCGCTAAATTGCTGAGGCTAGCTTTGAATTCACAATCCTCCTGCCTCAGCCTCCTGAGCTACTGGGATTACAGGCATGCCCTGCTGAGGCCAGCAAAGCCTTTGACTTCTAAGAAGTTTATATAGATAATCAAAGTGGCTTTGGAGACCACAAGCCATAAAATATAGCTGAGGTAATGAAAAATTTAAAAGGCAGGGGGTAGGCACTGCCATTACATGAGGACTTTAAATACCTGATTAGCGATCGCAAGACAGAATAAATAAAGTGAGGGAATCATTTAACACACAGAAACTATATAAGGATTGATAAACTAAACCAAAGCATTAAAAATCAATTAGATCTAGCCAAAAAAGGGATGGGATACCTAGGAAGAGGATGTGAAACAAATATTTGATAAAATAATGAAAATTATTAACTTTGGCTCTGACAAAGATCTGTTAAGAGAATGCAAAGACATACCACAGACACAGAGAAAATATCTGCAATAAATATAACTGACAAAGGATTCCCATCAAATACATACAGTGAACTCTTTAAATTAAATGAGAAAAGAACCTATTAAAAAAGGGCTGGAGATATAGCTCAGTTGGTTGAGTGCTTGCCTCAAATACACAAGTTAAATTCCCAGCACCTGGGTTAAATCCCCAGCACCCCCCCCCCCCCACACACACACACACAAATAATAAATCATCATCATCATCATCTCACAGACTTGGTTAGGATGAAACAGGAGGATCACAAGTTCCAAGTCAACTTTAGCAAGTTAGTGAGACACTGTCTTGAAAAAACTAAAAAGGACTACGGTTATAGTTCAGTGGCTAACTGGCCCTGGGAAGTTTATCATTAGTCATGAAAGAAATGCAAAAAGTAAATATACTGGGCTGGAGCTGGAGCTTAGTAGCAGAGCTCTTGCCTCACACATATGAGGCACTGGGTTCATTCAATCCTCAGCACCACATAAAAATAAACAAATAAAATAAAGGCATGCTATCCATCTACAACTGAAAAAAAATTTTTTAAGTAAATATATTAAGACTCCTTTATACACCAATAAGTCTAATGTCCTCTAGAAAAAGAAGCTAGGAACATAAAAAAAGCAATTCATAAAAAATATAAATGGCATAATAATATTGAAAAGAAACTCAATTTCATTGACAAATAAAAAACATAGTAGAAGAAAGTTGAAGCAGGCACAGTGGTGCACACCTATAATCTCAACAGGCTGGTAGACAAGCAGAAGATCTAGAATTGAAAGTCAGCGTTAGCAATTTAGCAAGGCCCTAACCAACTTGGTGAAACCCTGTCTCAAAAATAACAAAAGGGGTGGGGATTGGCTCAGAGGTTAAGCATCCCTGGGTTCAATTCCCAATCCCAAAACAACAACACACGAAAAAACAAAGCTGAACTATATTTAGCAAGCCTTCAGTATACAAAATATTTCCCATATTTGATCTCATACTACCTATATGAGATAGGTACTATTACAAGTTCATAATGCCTTATCCACAATTCCAAAATCCCCAAAACTTCTAAAACCAAACACATTTTGAAGTGAAACCTGATCTAACCTGAAGTAAAGCTATTTATAGTAT
This sequence comes from Marmota monax, assembly GCF_021218885.2. Classification (NCBI taxonomy): domain Eukaryota; kingdom Metazoa; phylum Chordata; class Mammalia; order Rodentia; family Sciuridae; genus Marmota; species Marmota monax. The sequence goes on from NW_026692881.1 coordinate 5,645,347, forward strand.
TATCCTACTTAGGAATTATATTTTCTTTCTCTTGAAACACAATGACTTTGATTAAAGTAACACCTTAAATCCTGACAAGGGTGTTAAACTTTCAAAATTCCAAAATAATTTTAAATTTCAAACACATTTAGCCCCAAAAGTTTCAAATAAGGAAATATAACCCTCTTTCTGCAAAGGAAGCACAGTAGAATAATATTGCTGGTTGAAAGTAAGTGGTATTTATTCTCCAAAAAATAAAGCAACTTTATAAAGAAAAGTATTGGAAACAACCCAAAAGTGTGATTTCAACCAGGAATTCGTACATAAAGAAACTGACATAACATATAGCAGTATTTTTTTATAGGAGTGCAAGGGACAAAAAGAAAAATATTGGATGTGACATGGAAGTAACCCTAAAACATTATTAAGTGGGAGAGTAAGGCAAAAACTGGATGTCATGGTGCACACTTATACAGCAATTCAAAAGGCTGAGGCAGGAATGTTCAAGTGCTGAGGCCAGCCTGAGAAACTTAGAAGACCCTGTCATCAAAATAAAAAATAAAAAGGGCTGGGGGATACAGCTCAGTGGTTTAAAAAAAGGTACAAAAAAAGCATGTTATCACTTTGCAGATTGAAATACACATACATACATGCACACATCTGACTGCTTCTATTGTTCTGAGAATACAGAGAAAAAAGATATTTTCCTCTTTTCTAACTCCACAGTCAACACAGAAGATTTCTATGACCAAATGTGTGTGGGATTTTCCTTACACATCAAGCAAGAAATTAATTCTTCAGGGAACACCAGCTGGGTGTCCTCTAACTCAATTCTCACACCATCCCACAGGTTAAGGGCTCAATCTTAAAAACTGCCCTCCTGCTTCAAATGTCAACCACAAGCCCCAGATTGTTTACTGGTGCTTCTGACCAACTGCTTATAAACTGAGGTTCTCATAACCCCCTCCTTAGGTTCAACTCACTTGTTAGAACAGCTCACAGAACTCATGAGAAAACTTACATTAACTGGTTTAATATAAAAGATATTACAAAGGACAGTGATAACACCTGGAGAAACAAAGTATGAGAGAGGAATGCATTACCCTCCAAGAACCTCCTTGTGATTAGTTATCCAAAGCTCTTCACCTGTCCTTGTGGGTTTTAATGGAGACTTTATTACAGAGACATGATTGATAAATCATTGATCAGGCCACAGGTCATCAAATTAACCTTCAGTCCCCTCTGTCCTCCCCAGAGGTTAGTATTCAGGTGACTAAAAGGCTCAGCAACAGTGAGCTCATTAATATACACAAAGACTCTATTTTGAAGATTCTAAAAACTTGAACTACATGCCAAGAAATTGGACCAAATATATTTCAGTGTATCATATATATGCATAGCATATATCAGAAACAATAAAACAAAGATAGGTACAGGGGCACATGCCTATAAATTCAGTGACTCAAGAGGCTAAGTCAGGAGTACTGTAAGTTCAAATCTAGCCCGGGGCCATTTGGCAAAACTGTCTCAATATTTAAAAAATTTTAATGGGGATGGAGGACTAGGGTTGTAGCTCAATGATAGAAGCTTGCCTAGCCAATGCATAAGGCCCTGGTTTCAATAGCCAGTAAAAAAAAAAAAAAAAAAAAAAAAAAGGAAAGAAAGAAAAAGACAAAGACAAAACCCAATAATAATACTGATTCCAGGGAGAAGAGTGGTAGCTTGGGAAAGAGCTGAATGAGAAGCTTTTAGCCAATACCATTAGGAACCAAGTGCAAATAAAAATTCATAAAACTAACAATAGTACAGGGGGCTAGGTACACAGTTCAGTTGGTAGAGTGCCTGCCTCACATGCACAACACCCTAGGGTCAATACCCAGCACTGCCCCCGCCAAGAAAAAAAAAGATATATATTCTAAAGTGAAAATTATTTTAAACACAAATAAGAGACATTTTTCTGTCTTTCAGGTATGCTCAAAGCTTGATAGTATGAGTATGATGGGGATGAGGAGACCAAACTGTTAGTGAGAAAGCTGGCAATATCAATTGAAATTTTAAATACATATGCCCTTTCAGTGCTACTTCTACAACCATCTCCTACCACCGTGGTGACACATGTGACATGATAGAGCTGAGCATGGTGATGAATGCCTATAATCCCATCCACCTGAGGCTGAAGCAGGAGGGTCACAAGGTCAAGGCCAGCCTGGGAAACTTATTAAGACCCTGTCTCAAAAAGTAAAAAGGGCCAGGGATTTAGCTCAGTGGTAGAGCATCTCTGGGATCAAACCTCAGTATCCCTCTCTCCCAAAAATAAAAGAAAAGTGGAGCACTGTAAATCTTCTGGCTATAAAAGATGAGCTTGTTCTTGTAATACATTTTTAAAGAAAGTGAACAGGAAGTAATTAATTATGGCATTTGCAAACCAGAGAAATTTATGAGTCACGCATGATGGTGCATGCCTATAATCCCGCAGCTTGGGAGGCTGAGGCAGGAGGATCCCAAGTTCAAAGTCAGTCTCAGCAATTAAGCAAGACCCTAAGCAACACAGTGAGACCCTGTCTCAATGTTTTAAAAAATAAATAAATATGGGGCTGGGGTTGTGGCTCAGTGGTAGAGCGCTCACCTAGCATGTGCGAGGCCCTGGGTTCAATCCTCAGCACCACATAAAATAAATAAATAAATAAAATAAAGGTATTATATCCAACTACACCTAAAAAATAAATACATTTTTAAAAAATAAAAATTTTTTTGAAAAGCAATTATGATAAAGATAGGACAGCAGTTAGTCTGAGAGTAAAGAAGGGGGAAAAGGGAACGTGAAAGAGCTTTTGGAGTAGCCAACAATTATTTTCTTAACCTGGGTGGTGCTTATAGGTGATGTTCTTATTCATTAAGCTAAGCAGGTTTTGTGTGATTTCATATATTTTTACTTGCATGCATGAGGCATTGGGTTCAATCCTCAGCTCCACATAAAATTATTGTGTCCACCTAAAACTAAAAACTAACTATAAATTTTTTTTTTTTAAACGAAGCAACTACAGGGACTGGGAATGTAGCTTGGTATAGAACTTGACCAGCACGCACTTTCTATTCTCAGTACCAACATACACAAAAGCAAAAGAAATCACTGATAGTTTCAGTTACTCATGTTCCAAAAATATTAAGTGAAAATTTCTAGATAGAGCAATTTTTATTTATTTGGTATTGGGGATTGAATCCAGAAGCACTAAACCACTGAGCTGTATCCTCAGCCCTTTTTCATATTTTTTATTTAGAGATAGATCTCCCAAGATGCTTAGGGCCTCAATAAATTGCTGAGGCTGGCCTTGAACTTGTGATTCTCCTACCTTAGCCTCCCAAGCCGCTGGGATTACAGTTTTCCACCACCAAACTGCACACCACTCTAGCCTAGAGAAGACTGACGAAATCCCATGCCATTCTGCCAGGACATGAATCATCCCTTTATTCAGTATATCCACAATGTAGGTACTCTGTCACCTTTCACTCCCCTCCATGCCTCCCCTCATTATCAGATTAACTGTCTTGGTTATCAGATCTACTGTGGGCATATATATAGCAGTGCTTAACTCTTAATCAGAATGCCTCAATTCATCTTATCAAATATGCATTGTATCATCTCACATCACAAAAATGTTGAGTACAGCACCATAAAAGAGGCCACATTTACATAACTTTTATTACAGTATAAGTTTTCTGGTTTTATTGTTACTGTTAATTTCTTACTGTGATAAATTAGATGTGTATGTATAGGAAAAAAACATATGGGTTTGATGCTATAGAAGGTTTTAGATATCCACTGGGAGTCTTGGAACATATCTCATGAAAATAAGAGGGAACTATTATACCGCTACAGAAAATTAGGACTGGGGATGTAGTTTGGTGGTAGAGCACTTGCCTAGCACATGCAAGGCCCTAGGTTCAATCTTTAATAACACACACACACTAAAAAAAAAAAAAAAAAAAAGGTGGTAGGGGGAGAAAATACATGTATACTTTTTAAACAAGAAATCATATCATTTGCATTTAAATTTAAGAGGAATATTTTCAGAATGAGCAATTATCCAACTAAGAATATACACAAGACAAATGAAGACACATGTCACCATAAAAACTAAATGTGAGATGCAATATCAGTGATGACGTGACCATTCATTTGGGGATGTCCTATTTGACCAGCTCAGATAATTTCCTGTATTGTATCTAGGGCTACTGAAAGGATATGATTCCAAAAATGTAATATATACAATGAAAATGTCAACTGTCGACAGTGTCTTTAGCATGCCTATGGATTTGAATTTCATCCAGATTCATACACTTGATCTTGATACTTTTAACTGTTTTGCTTTAGTAAGTTGTTTACTTGATGGAATGTTAATAAACATGTAGCTACTAAAATGAAAAAAAAAAACTAAATGTGAATGTTTATGGTAGCTTCATGCATAATTGTCAAAAACTATAAACTATTTAACTAGTGAATGCACTTGATATATACAATGAAATACTACTCAACAAGAAAAAAGAATGAAGGGCTGGGATTATAGCTCAGTGGTAGAGCATTTGCCTTGCTCGTGTGAGGCACTGGGTTCGATCGATACTCAGTACCACATAAAAATACTGTGGCCATCTACAACTAAAAAAAAAAAAAAAGAATAGGGCTGGGGATGTGGCTCAAGCGGTAGCACGCTCGCCTGGCGTGCGTGCAGCCCGGGTTCGATCCTCAGCACCATGTACAAACAAAGATGTTGTGTCCGCCAATAACTGAAAAATAAAATGTTAAAGTTCAAAAAAAAAAAAAGGAAGAATGAACTACTGATACATACAACATGAATTTCTTAAAGCATTACATTAAATGAAAGAAGATAGACTGAAAAGGCCATACATACTGTATGATACCAAGAAAAATACATCATTCTGCAAAGATAAAGCTACAGGGACAGAAAACAGACCAGGAGATGCCAGAGGTTGGAGACAGGAAAAGAACTAATCATAAAGAGCACAACATTATCATTATTATTTGGAGTGTTGGAGCTCAAACCCAGGACCTCTCACAATGCTAGGCAAATACTCTATCACAAAGCTGTATCCCCACCCCTAAGGAACTTTTGAAGGTGATAGAAGTTTTCTACATTGCTGAGAGCCATAGCCAAGCAGGAATGATGCATGGCATTTTTGGTTGAAAGGTGACACCAGCAAGCCATTGAGATGATATGATTATGTTAAGATCTGCATTCAAATGGATATTAGACCCCTGCTGTCCGCCTGGGCCTGCTACTTTGGAGCTCTAGAGGGACTCCCGGAGAGTTCCCATTGGTTGAGGAAGTGCGGTAGGAGGGATTTCCGGAGGAGGGATTTGTCTGTTGGTGTAGTGTGGCCCAGGAGAACAGAGAGTTCCCATTGGTTGGGGAAGTGCGGTAGGACGGATTTCCGGAGGAGGGATTTGTCTGTTGGTGTAGTGCGGCCCAGGAGACCACCGCGTGTGTGGTTCGGCATTGGCGGGAGTTTCAGAAATAAAGTTTGCTCCTGCTTGAGTGGCTGGTGATTTTGTGCCCAGCCAGACTGCAGCACTACATCCTGATGGTGGCACAGTGCTTACGTAACTGTAAACATTTTCATACAACTTTAGATACTGTATTAGGTATCTTCCATTTGTCCTACCAGATTCATTCCCCACTCTGGTCTCTGCCCCAGAAGGCTGACATGTCCCAGCTATGTGAGAGGCTGAGGTAGGATTCCTGAGCTCAAGAGTTCAAGGCCATCTTGGACAATATACACAGTGTACCCCCATTTAAAAAAAATGTCTTATTCTCAGGCTTCCACTGGGTTCTAGCTATGAGGAGCCCCAAAAGGACCAAAGATGGGGGGAAGTTCCCATATTTTATTTCTCCAGGCCCTCAACAAAATATTGCTCCTCCTAAGGTGGTCTCCTGAGAAGCTCAGGTAATCCTTTGTCTTTTTGGGTCTTAATAATAGATTCACTGCAACTAATCAAGGTTAGAGCCCCATCCCTTGTGATTTCCCTACATTTCTCCCACACCTTTGAAAAATAACACCTTTATAAATAAACCCTCCTCATATTATCCAATTTGGGCATGCCATCTGCTTCCAGTTAGGACCTGGACTGACAGAAGATGCAAATATTAAAATTATGAGTGAAAGTATAAAGTGGAGAGGCAAGAGGGCTTTTTTTGTTTTGGATGGAATTGGAGATTAAATTCACAGGTGCTCTATCACTGAGTTACATCCCCAGACTTTACTTATTTTTTTGGCTATACTGGGAATTGACTCCAGGGCCTCACACATGCTAGCCAGATGCTCTACCTTTGAGCTACATCCATAACCTATTTGATTTTTTATTTTGAGACAGTGTCTCAACAAAATTGCCTAGGCTAGCCTCAAACTTGTGATCCTCCTACCTCAACCTTCTCAATAGCTGGGATTACAGAGAGTACCATCAAGCCTGATAAGACAAGAGTTTTTTAAAATGCTGTAACTAATGTGTGAACAAAGAAAGTTGGCAGGGGGCTGGGGATGTGGCTCAAGTGGTAGCGCGCTCGTCTGGCATGCGTGCGGCCCGGGTTCGATCCTCAGCACCACATACCAACAAAGATGTTGTGTCTGCCGATAACTAAAAAAAATAAATAAATATTAAAAAAAAAAAAAAAAGAAAGTTGGTAACTACTACTCCAGGAAAATTTGGTGTTAAAGCTACTGCAACCTTCATGAGTTTTTCTGGATCATGATCCACCCACCTCCTCCTGTACATATGTATAATGTGTCTTCTTTCCTACTTTAATCCAATCCACTACCACCAACAACCCACACAAGTTCCCAGAACTCAGTGATCAACATAACTCACCTGGGGTTCATTTGGGGTTTATAACTCACCTGGGGTTCATTTTCCTACTACTTTCTTGCCCTGATGGTGACTTAGGTATCTTTTATCCTACAGCCCTCTCTACTACCTCAAAGTAGGAAGGTCTGAGGTCACTGGAAAATTGACTCTCTTAGAGCTTCTTTATAGAATTACCACTTCTTTACCCCATTATAAAAGCCCTCCTTTTTCTGAAACTGAGGATTAAACACAGGGGTGCTTTAATACTGAACTACACTCCCAACCTTTTTCATTTTTTATGCCTTGAATTTGTAATCCTCTTGCCTCAGTCTCCCCAGTAGCTGGGATTACAGGCATGCCCATCTCATGCAGCAAAAGTCCCTTCTTTTGAGGCTTGTGTCACCTAACCAGATAACGTCTAATCTTCTTAATATTAGTCATCCAAGCCAGGCATGGTGGCACACACATATATTCCCCAGTGACCTGGAAGGCTGAAGCAGGAAGCTTGAAAGTTTAAGGTCAGCCTGGGCAATTTAACAAGACCCTATCTCAAAAAAAATAAATAAATAAGTATATAAAAGGGGCTAGGGATGTATTTCAGTGGTATAGCACCCCTGGGTTCAAGCTTGAGTACTATCACCACGCCCAAAAGGCAGGTTGGGAGGAGACAAATTCACAGAATGGTTAAACTAGTGACCTTGAGGTTTTAGTGTTACCAACTTCAACTACAGTCTCAATAATACCTAGAAATTCTACTTTCTCACTCTCCTACTTTAGGTAACATCTTTCTGAACCTTTTTCCTTAGCCCCCAAGTTAATCTGACTTTCTTTCTCCCTTTCAGAAAAAATCTCTTTTATATGAACAAAACAAAACAAGCTTTCAACCATAAACCACCTTACTTTCCATCCTCCAACCACATTTATCTTTTCAACATCGTTCCTCCTGTTCAGAAAATACACCATCTGAAGACCCTTCTTCCCTGGTTCTTTGGTTCCCATGCTTCAAGGTCCATGCTTCCAAATCTTCTAGAACCCCTTATATCCTCTATCTGCACTTTTTTCCTCCCCTTCAAAAATGTTTATCAAGATCAGGCGCGTTCAGGGTGGTATGGCCGTAGACAAAAAATGTTTATCAAATTGTGTATACTTGCTGCATTTTTTTTCTTACGTCTCAAACCACTCCAACCAAGCTATAAATCCAATGCCTGTTTTGCAATGCTCATTTTAGTTGAGTTTGCAGCAATTCAATTGGATTTAGTTGATCCTTTCATGAAATACTTTTCTGCTGACTTCTATAACATACCTCCTGCTAGATTTCCCTTCTATAGCTATAGTGATACTTAATTTCCTTTTCTAGTTTCTTCCTCTTTTCCTCTATTAAGTACTGCAAAATCTTCACTATCAGTCCTAATATTTTTTCCTCTTATACTCTTCCCTAATGATCTCATCTAATCCTATATTTTCAAATAACATTTATATATTAAATTTCACATTTATCAAACACATAAGACTTTTTATCTATCTCAGGAGATCTGTCACAAAAAATAAATAGGAGGCAGCTCAGTGGCAAAACATCTCTGGGTTCAATCCACAATATCCCCCGCAAGAGAAGTTTTCCAGTCAGGTGCATAGTGCACAACTATAATCCCAGCTACCAGGAAGGCTAAGGCAGGAGAATTGCAAGTTTGAGGCCAGCCTGGGCAGTTTAGCAAGAACTTGTCTCAAAATAAAAATTTTTAAAGTGTTGGGGATGAAGCTCGATGGTAGAATGCTTGCCTACCATGTGTGAGGCCTTGGGTTGGAGCCCCAGTACTACAGAAATGGGAAGAGAAAGGAATTTTCAATAATAAGATCTTAAAGTGGGGGGCTGGGATTGTAGCTCAGTGGTAGAGCACTTGCCTAGCATGTGAGAGGCACTGGGTTCAATCCTCATCACCACATAAAAATAAATAAAATAAAGGTATTGTGTCCATCTACAACTAAAAAAATAATAATAATAAAAATTAAAAAATGAAAAGAAAAAAAAATTTTAAATATAGTGACAGTCTTTTTTAAAAAAATTATATGGCTTTCAATATAACAAAACTAAGTTCATTCTTATACAGCAGCACTTTGAAAAGTAACACTTTGGGTATTTCACAGATCTTCCATTTAGTTCAAGTTATCCAACTTCCAAACTATGCTTTACCCTCTATATAATAGGAATAAAGACACTCTTACATGGTTGTAATTAAGGATCAATTGATATGTGAAAGGTGTGGTACAAAGTAGAAACAGGGGGCTGGGGATGTGGCTCAAGCGGTAGCGCACTCGCCTGGCATATGTGCGGCCTGGGTTCGATCCTCAGCACCACATACAAACAAGAATGTTGTGTCCGCCAACAACTAAAAAATAAATATTAAAAAATTCTCTCTCTCTTTAAAAAAAAGAAAAAGTAGAAACAGAAGAAATAACAGGTCTCTTATTCACTTTTCTTAAAAGGAAGTTGATTTGGGTAAAACTTAAAAAATATGTTTACATGAAAACATATTTGGGTAAAACAAAAAATATGTTCTTTACATGAAACACATACCTATAGACAAGTAACTCTTGCTCAAACTACATTTGTAATATATTTTTAATAATCCTTATTAATCATCTGTACTTTATCCAATGAGTAGACAACAATCTCATCTCAAGTCAGAAGTTCCTGTCCTACTTTAAACTTTCAGAATGGAATAATTCATGCTCCTTTCTAAAAATCACCTTTAGTTCTAAAAATCAAAATTAATAATTTCCCAACATTATTATTCCTCAAACACTCAAATACTCAGTTGAGTTTTAAGCAAATGGAAAAAAAATATTGGCTACAAAACCAGTCATGCAAATTAAAAGCCTATGCCACAGTTATCTCAGTATTTGGCAGGATATGTAGACTGAATCCCAGCTGGCTGGCAAAGAAAGTGTGCCAGGCAGAAATATAAGTCTCTGCACACTTTATTCTAGATCCAGACTAACAAAGATGGAAAATGAAAGTAGCCTCACATAAAAGGTAAGGGAAGCCTTCTTTTACCTCTAATGTACACAGGCCCATATTTCAAACTTTAAAAAATACCTGCAAATCTCTTAGAAGAGTTAACTTTAGCTCCTGTTAACAGCTATTTCTAATTTTTTTAAAAATTTCTCTTTATTTATTTATTGATACTAGGCATTGAAACCAGTGGCACTTTACCACTGAGCTAAATACCCAGCCATTTTTATTTTTGATATTCAGTTTCACTAAGTTGCTGACTCAGACATCAAAGTTTGGATCCTCCTTTTGGAGACTCTGGTCACCTGGACCACAAACTTGCACCACCATGCCTGGCTCTAACAGTCATTTTTAAGTAGTACATCTGACTAACAACTCACTGGCTTCAAAAGTAACTGTAATTAGAATGTTTTGCTTTTAAAATTAGAGATTAGACACAGAAGTATTTGCTTTAAAATAATCCAGAGGAAGCAGGGAATGTAGCTCAAGAACACTTGCCTAGCCTGAGCAAGGCCTTGGGTTCAATTGCTAGTACTGGGCAGGGTGGTCATCAACATCAGAGATAAAGGACAAAAGGTAGAGACTGGTATATAGTATAGATGAACAAGATTTGCCCTATCCTGAAAACTGCTGGAGTTAGATAACTGAGTACATGAGATTCTTTTATTTTCCTGTACCTGAACATTTCATAGTAAAGGTTTTCTTATTGCTATTTTAAAAAGATTAGGACATTTGAGCAACTCGGCCCTTTCCTGGCATTCTCATACAGTTTGTAATCTTGGTGCTGGTTCCTTTACCCATCAAGCATCTGTTTGGAAAATGGCAACCACTATGCTTTATTACAACGTCTTCCTAAAGTTCCTCTTCAAATTAGCTACAAGTTTCAAAAGCACTTAGAACAAAGAAATTTTAGAGTATCAATAAATTAATCACATATTCCTCTAAAAAGAAAAAGATACACTTAAAAATGCAGTGCCAGGAAAAAAAATAAATCTAGGTTGAATAAGCCCTTTTCACTGATGTTATATAATTTTATGGTGTACACACACAAAGGTATCACAAGCAGGAACATTTCACCAAATAGATACTTTGGAACTTAACCTGTGCACTTTGAACAAGTTGATAAAATGCCCAGTAAGTTCTTAAATAAAATGCCTAAACATGCAAAAGACAGTACTAAGATTTCTGAGACCTAAATAGCTAGAAAAAGTGTCCAAACTTTATCATTGTCACAATGGTCCCTAATTCAAAAAAGGTTAGGATGACGGGCATGCTGGTGGCACACAGAAAATACCAGCAACTCCAGGAGGATCCCAAGTTCAAGGTCAGCCTCAGCTACTTAGAGAAAACCTGTTTCAAATTTTAAAAAGGGTTGAGGATATAGCTCAGTGGCAGAGTGTCCCTCAATCTCCAGTATCACACACAGACACAACTACATGAGATTTATAGGCCTCATCAAAAATTTAGGTTCGGGCTGGGGTTGTGGCTCAGTGGTAGAGCGCTCGCCTAGCACGTGTGAGGCCCTAGGTTCGATCCTCAGCACCACATAAAAATAAAATAAAGATATTAAAAAAAAAAAAAAAAATTTAGGTTCAAGCTCTTAAACTTAACTAAAATTATAAGACATTCTGAGTTAAGAATAGAAGCTATGATAACCTGACAGACAAAATGCAAGCATCTAGTCCCAAAAAAAACTTTGGTAGAAAGATAAAGAAAAGGAAGATAATACAAGTGCAAAAGCATCCCAAGGTCTCGGCACCAAAAATACAAAGTACAAAAGCATTCTCAGAAGTATAGAGCCAATTTACAAATATATGAACTTACAAACTTTTTGTAGGAACAACTGATTTGCATATTAGGAATAGGATGAGGCTACTATAAAAATTAAAAGCACCCCATCAAAGTTTGCTTCTTTTTCTACAGAGGGCTGCCAGGGTTGTTGGAGCTCCGGAAAATGTAAAAAAGAGGAAAAAAAAGTGTGTGTGTATATATATATATATATATATATATTTTTTTTTTTTTTCCATAGTGCTACAACTATTCCCTTCCCAGTAAGGGTGGCTCTGCGAAAAAAGAAAGATGTTCTTAAACATCTATTTATTTGTGTTTTAGTATATATTTTCTCCTCACAAATACATATAGTGAAGTTCGGATTCATCGTCAGTCCCCAGTATTAGCATCAGAACTACAATTTAACTGTTATCTCATTCTACAGAAAAGTGCTTTCAATTCCCACCAACTAACCCACAACAGCAGTTTGGAGAAATATAAAGACATTATCAGCAAAGACACATAATCAATTGCTGGCTATAATACTTAACAGCCACATTCTTGTCCCCCCTTACCTTACATTCATTCTTATTAGTAGAACCCTCTGCCACCAGAGCCTCAGCCTACCACTGGTGCCCTATTCTTCAAAAGTCAGCATACTCAGCCTTCCATGACCACTTCCACCACTTGCCCAGCTTCATTCTTCCTTCAACCTACCTGCTCCACACTCTGTGAATTAACTATCTGGCAACAGCAAGAAATGACAATAAGAACACTACATGACTCAAACAGAATAGCACGCTGAGAATCCAGTACAATGGTTTGACAAATAGTAGGTGCTCAATAACATGTTAAAAAATCAATAAATATTATTCCAATTCTGCCACTAGCCAATCTTGGACAGTCATTTAACCTCTTTGAGTCTTATCTGTAAAATGAGAAAAGGGGAGTTAAAGTTCATTTTAAGCCAGGTGTTGGTGGTACACACATGTAATCCCAGGTACTAGGGAAGCTGAGGCAGGAGGATCTTGAGTTTCAGGTCAGCCTAGGAAACTGAGCAAGACCCGTCTCAGAATAAAATTTAAAAAGAGTTGGGTATGTAGGTCAGTGATACCACACTTGCCTACTACGTATATAGCCCTGGGTTCAATCCCTAATAACAATCACACACTCACACACACTCTCTCTCTCTCTCTCTCTCTCTCACACACACACACACACACACACACACACACACGCGCGTTTAGCTCAAAGTTCTACGATTATAACACATTTTTAGGAGCTAACCTAGAAACTGTTTTTATGCAGTTTTTTAATGAAAATTTAACCTAGGCTTAACTTATGAACAATGTTTCAGGAGAAATGTGGGCAAAGCAGTAAGGACAGACAAATCAGAATTAACCTAGGATTCTGGGAATCAAGGGAACAACAATAACAGCTGACTTACCCTATCATCCAATGGGAAGAATATGAGTGAAAAAATGCTCAGCATTTTTAGTGAAACTATGCAAGATACAAACCATTATACTGTTTGATGGGCCTTATATTCAGCCTCCAAAGAACAAATTCATTTTAGGAACTCAGAACTCTAAAGTTTCATCTTTATATCCTTCCAAATTATGAGATCCATATAACGCTCCATTATCACTAAACTTTGCCAAAAGTTCTAGAACTAACTTCCATTTCCAACTATAGTGGCTGTTTCTTTTTTTTTGGCATGGAGCGGGGTAACCAGGGAATAAACCCAGGGCACTTTAGCACTGAGCCACATTCCGAGCCCTTTTTATTTTCATTTTGAAATAGGGTCTTGCTAAGTTGCTTAGGACCTCACTAAGTTGTTGAGACTGGTTTTGAACCTGCAATCCTGCCTCACCTTCCCAAATCACTGGGATTACTGGCATGTGAAACTGTGCCTGACTTATACTGGCTATTACTCTATTGCTAAATAGAGGCTCACTCTCTCCCTCCACCCCAATTTACTCCTGCCACCTCCAATCTCAGATCTTCTTTCAGCTAACTAACCATTTATCATTTACTTTAATCTCCAAATTCTTTACAGAAATGAGTATAATAAACAATATGAAACAATAATGCTATATGTACATATTGACGTTTTTTAAATACAATCTTGTAAATTAAAATTTATTTAAATATCTTTTTAGATGTTGATGAACCTTAGTTTTATTCATTTATTTTTATGCGGTGCTGAGAAACTCAGTGCCTCACACATGCTAGGCAAGTGCTCTACCACTGAGCCACAACCCCAGCTCTAAAATTTATTAATGTAGGTTGCTACTGGTCCCAGATTTCTTGCTCAATTTGCAAGAGAGTTTAATTCTTCAATGTTTCTATTCAAAGATTAAGGAGTTAATCTTTCAGAACTGGTTCTAGGGGAAAAGTCTAACATTCCTAACTAATCCTCATCTCCTTGTCATTACCATTAATCATTCAAACCCTCTATAATAATAAAAATGAGTTATTATGTAATCCTAACACAACCAAGAGAGATGTTTTTACTGGAAAGGAATTGGGTTTAGAGATTTATGAAAGATTGTTCCCAAAATATACTCTGAATAGTAAGTCTAAAAATATCAATATACCAGGCGTGGTGGTGCACGCCTATAATCTCAGCTACTTGGGAGACTGAGGCAGGAGGATCACAAATGTGAAGCCAGTCTCAGAAATTTAGTGAGACTTTAGGTAACTTAGCAAAAGCGGTCTCAAAATAAAAAGTAAAAAGGGCTGTGGGTATAGTTTAGTGATAAAGTGTCCCTAGGGTCAATCCCCAGTATCTATAAAAAATAAAATAAAAAGTATTAATATTCAAGTTATGTAATTAAAATGTCAACCTGATTAAGGTTCTTAAATCTTTCAGAAAATTATTGAGTCTTCATTAAGCATGAATACAGAAAGAAAACCCAAGTGATACACAACATTTTAGAATTCAAATCATTTAAATAAATGGCTTGCAAAAAGCTCTCTTGGTTCATCATAAAGTAAATAAAACTTACCAGAAGTCATTAATTTAGCACAGCTACTTTTGCTTGCATCATCCTCTGGGTTTCTGTTTGTGCTCTTTTCTTTCCCAAGTAAAGTATCCTCCAAAGGTAAGCATTTATCAGATACAACACTGTCTTCACCCACCACATGACTGATTTTGCTATTAGTTTCAAGTACTGAAGTGACTTCTTCCAGCTGAGCAGCTTCACTAGATTCTGAGTAAGAGGAACCCTTACTCTGGGCTAAATTCTTTGAAGAAACTGGTAGAGATTCATCATCACTATCAAATCCAAAAGGATCTCCAGTATTTTCTTCTTCTATTTTCAGTTTCTTCGGAATTTCTTGGATATCTGGTTTGAAATTGGGCCTCTTTTGCCCTAATTTAGCCATAAATGTGGTCTCTCCCCATTTTGTGCTAAGGGTGGTCCGTTTGTTGGAAAAGACTTCATCAAATTTTGAACTGCCATTGCCTCCTTTCCTACTGTATGTTTTCCCAAATCTGGACGTCATTTTGACACCTGTTTCATATTCCTGTGGAAAAAAATTTTAAGAAAATATATAATCACTAAATACTTTTCAACATTAAGCATACAAGTCCTTAAAAAATGGTTAAATAAATAAGGGGATAAAAAGAGCACATTTTTCATTTCTATATGCTTCCATGTCAATTTTTTTTTCTTACAGTGAGTATTCACATGATTTAACAAAGTAGAAAGCATTGTGACTAACCAACTTTACAATACAGCATCCGTATAAACCAACTTATACTGAAATATTTTTTAAGTTCCAAGTGAATTAACTTACTATTCTCAGAAATCATTTTTACCTTAAAAAACTATCTGAATAGGATAATTTTCCCTAACATAAAAATCTAAAGCACAAAATGTTAATTTTTTTTCAGCATCTCAAATGTTTTAAGTAGACTAAATTTAGTTCTTTGAAATTTCACAGCACTTATCATATGAGGGAAAAAGGTCAGAAAAATGGTGCTATTTTCCCATGTACTACAACCTGCAGCTTTGAAACAAAACTTTGAAAATTCAGATTCTTGATCTAAAGCAATCTGGGCTGTGACTTGAAAAATACTACTTAGATGGCCATGTCCCTTAAGAGAAAGAAACCATCCTTATTCTATCATCCTTGTCCCTACAGTGCTGTGCTCATTTGCTAAGTGACATTTTTTGGAGCTGAAGACTCCAGTATATTACACTGCCCCATGAATTATTACAGAAATAGCAACACATAACCTTTATTTTCCTCTTATTTATAATGACAGATAAATTCACCTGATTTACCTACATAAATATAGGGTACTATGACCAAAAAAAAATTTTAAATTCCCAAAAGTTTAAAAAAATTAAATCATTTTAAAAGACAAGTACTTATTTTTAAGCACACTCAATTCTTGTCCGTTCCTTACACTTTGACTTTCTACAGTTTAAATATCAATATATCAACTGTTAACTAGGAAAAAAAAAGTGAACTCCTTAGGGGCTTGAAAAATCTTCATTACTTGGAAGCCTAGAAAAATGGAAATTATATTTTACCTGTACTTTTGAATGTGCTTTGATCTTTACTTTTAATGTTTTCCTTTATTAACTAAAATTCTTAACTTGTAAAATTACCGTACAACTTAGTTCAATATCCCCCCACGCTTGGTAAGAAGCCAATTCTAATTTGACAAAATAACAATTTACTCATTATACACATCTGTGCTAAAAGAAAATAGTTTTCCCAAGGGAAATCTATCTATTTTCCCTTCTACTGTAAATTTAACCTTAACAAGTTTTACCGTCTTTCTTAAACATAGCCTATTAAAACTAAGTCTATTGGGCAGCTACCAAAGACAACAAAATAAAGTCATTTCTCTTCATTTTTCAAGGATGTAAAGCTGTGATCTGCAGACCTACATTTACATTTACACCAACAAAGCTGGAATGTTTTGGATACACTTATGTGGTAATCATCTAAAAATGCTGACTAAAGGCCAAACCAAAAATCCAGACTTGAGTACCTTTAGGCCAACATCAGAAAAACTCATTGTAAAAATGGTCCTAAAACCACAAAGCACTCACTGTTGAAAGTCTAAAGTCTGCGGATAAAGATATACAAGAAGTTAATTAAGTATAAGAAAACTGCATTTTTTTTGAGTCCATGTCTTTCACAAATACATACTGAAATACTGATAAAATAACAAGTGATATTCCAACATTAAAGAATGGGAACTGTATGTAGATTATACAAATTTTGATAAGTTAAATACTCCATGCAATATGAGCACACGGTAGTTAATTATATAATATTCTCCACTTTTCATTGCCTTTATCGTTTTGCATCATAAATGCCTTAAAAAAAAAAGTTAGGAGACGACCGCGATGGCATTACCTAGACCTAAAGTACACACAAATTAAAAAATAAGTGCGCAGACATGTTTGACATAATATTTAAGATGTTACTTCAAACACACCAGCTATCCCGCTCAGGCTTCAAACCCCCAAAGGCTGTCCTAACTAAAAAGCAACGATTCACGACTAAGCGTTTTCGATCTTCAGGCCTTTGCCCAGCCCCAAACCAGGTTGAATGTTGAGGGAAAGTGTGCTGGGATTTAAAAACAAAGTCCTCACACTTAACCCCCATGCAAACCTAGCACCTTCCCGGTCCTCAATGGCTTCAGGGGCTCCCATGAAGGAAGAAAAGTAGAAGGGGCAAACTGATTCACGCAGAAACCCTCACCTGAGGCGGCGGGTGCACCAGGAGATTGTAGGAGAGGCGGCCCCCTCCAGCTGGACGGTCACGCAACTTTTCTGCTCCCCACCCCCACCGCCCGGTAAGGGGGATGTCGCTCCCGACGCCCCGGAAGCCTCAGCCACCGAATCCCCAGGGTAGCGCAAGGCCATGGTGGCGTCCAGAGCGGAGGAAAGGACGGGGAAAGATCGGGGACTGAAATCAATACGCTGCACTCGGCTTGGGGAGAAAAGTCAATCAGCAGCCACCAGGAAGAGAACTCAGAAGGGGGAAAATAAATGAGGAAAAAAGAGTTTTTCAGGCCGGTCCCCTGCCCAACTTCCTAGAGGCCGGGTGGGCAAGTCGGTGAGACTTCCATCACCCCTGCCTTCCCCCACCCTCCCCGGCTCGCTCCAGGCCTAAGCTGCCGCCCGAGACCTCACTTACCCTCGGCGCCTGGCGGGTGCTTTGGCCTCGGGCCGCCTCCGCCTCTCCCGCTCCCAACGGCCCACGGGCGGGCGCGGGAGCCCCGCGCGGAAGAACAGGGTCGGCTGGTGCCTCTAGATACGCAAGGGGCTCCGCCACCGTCACAACCCGCGACTCCGCTTCGGTAAATAGGAAGCCCGGCAGAGGTGGGGGGGAGGAGCGGCGGCCCCGCAACTTCCCTCCCCGCCTCGAGCGCCGCCGGCCGGGCTCGGGTCTAGGCCTCCCTGGCTGCTGCCGCTAGAGCCGGAGCCGAGCCCGCTACGTGCCCCCGCTGGGCCGCCGCCGCCTCCTGCGCCGCCGCTTCCGCCGGTGAATGGTCAGCGCTGGAGTTTGAACAGGGCCCTGAACCATCTCAACGCCATTTGCGCTCCCGACCCCCACCTCCTTCCTCCAACAGCCGCTCGCTCCGTCACTTTGCTTCCCACAGGCCCCGCGCGGCCTCCCGACACCCTAGCCAATCGCGCGGCGGCTTACTCAAACCGCCGCGCAGGCGCCGCGCCCCGCACGCTCCGGCGCCCGCCATTGGCCCAGCCGCGCGGCCCGACGGGAGTTGTAGTCCCGGTTCGGGAGGTCGCGGTGCTGAGAGAGCCCTGCGCGGGAGCTGGCGGTGGATAGAGAGGTGGTTGCGGGCCTGACCCGCCCCGGCTCGGGAGCCAGTTCCAGCTCCTGGCCTCGCCTGGAGATGCAGGTGTCGCGGGGGAGGGCCGGGGGCGCAGTGCAGGCAGCTGTGTCAATCGTTTCCCCTCTAGGGACTCGTCGGTGTCTGGGGACGGTGGGTTATGCAGCTGCGCCGGGTGTGATGGGGCCACCGCTGGGGAGGCAGGGAGCTTGCCACTCAGCTGCCTTCAACTGGGCCTGCCGGACCTAGCCACGGTGGCGTGAGCCGTACGGCTTCGGACGCGGGCCCCCTCACCGATCGGATCGCGAGCCGAGTCCGCCCCGGCGCTTTACTGCCCTCCCTGCAATCCATCAGTCCCAGCTCTGGAGTTCTCCCTGTCTCCTCCCACCCGTTAATAGTGGCCCCCAGAACATTGAATGTTGTTAAAGAATTGTCACTAACCTTGTTGGGTTATTAACGGTAGTGTGAGTTTTTTAATATATACAAAAGGATTGATAGCTAAAACGAGATGTAGGGTAAGAGTTTTACTTTATAACGTGCCTGTGAAAACGGAAGGAGAGGGAATAAAAAAGCTGTCGGTGTTTTTAATTATTGAAGCTACAGGATGCATACACATGCAATTGTTAATTCAGTCTTGCTGTGTGTATCTGAAATTTAACATAATAAAAAGTTTAAAGAAATGAAAAGTTATTGCCTCTAGGGAAAAGAGGAAGGTGGTGGATGATGGAAAATATTCATTTTTCTCTGTATAGAAATTGTTTTCCGTGTCACTGTATTACCTAATTGAGAAAATTGGAAAGTTGTTTGTTTGTTTTTAAGCCTTCAGTGGAGAAACAAGAGTTCTAAAGAGTACCACACTTTCCCCTAGGAGAGGCGCATGATTCATCAGACTCCCAACAATCTTGATGTTTTGGTAGGCAGTTACTGGAGACCCACCAGGGAAATTAGAAAACTACTAATTGCTTTCAGTGAAAGCCTTCCCCCTCTCCACAAATGAATAATTTGTTTTGAATGCATCCAGAAGTTTTGAGAGTGCCCTCCAATATAGTTAGGAAACTCTGAATTAAAAAAAAAAATTAGTTCAGACTTGGGGTACAGCTCAGTAGTAGAGTACTTGCTTGACTTGCAAGTCCCTGGATTAGATCCCTGGCCTGGGAAAATAAATAAATAAATCAGAAACTCTGAGCCCTCCCCATAGGAATTAAGGTGGGTTTTTAGTGTGCTTGAATTGTTTTACTTCAGCATGACTGGATGTAAAATTTATATTCTACATTTACAATTTCCCTAATACTATGTCAGTATTTTCTCTTAATTATTCCAAAATAAATCAATCCTTTCTTAGCTCATGTGAAGGGAAGTTTTAACAAGTGTCTCCAACAGTGGTTGGTTCCCAACTGTTTTATTTGGTCATATTTCTCTTTTTAAAAAATCAGCCGCTTAGGATCTTGTTTTATCATTTCTTTTGAAGATCACTGACAGAGGTGCAGGCTGCACTTACTGTAATTATTTAGCTGACTCTGTGGTGGGTACTAATTAAAGGGTAATTATCATCAGAGGCAAAAGGTAAGATCAAAAAGCCAAAAGAGGTGGAGAAGACAGAATTGCAAGATCTTGCAGTAGAAGGGTGCAATGAATCTTCCAGACCAAAGGATATATTCATGATGCCTGGCCTTGCTAGTGCTAGACACTTGATAGGCTCAGTGATACCGCATGAACCAAAAGTGGAAGGGTTATTGTTGAAAGAAAGTCTCTTGATCCCTTTTGGGTTTTGTGTTTGTTTGTTTTTTATGGTGCAAGGAACTGAACCCAGGACCTCACACATGCTAAAAAAGTGGTCTGCCACTGAACTAAATCCCTGGCCCTTTGAAGCCCTTTTGAGAACTTTTGGTGTTATGGTTATGTTAAGTAATGGAATTTAGTTATGTCAGATTCCTGCTACTCAAAGAATGATCTCCTGTCAGCAATGAGGCATAACCTGGGAGCTTGTTGAGAAAGGACAATTCCTGTCCCCACCCCAACTCCAGGAATCAAAACTCTGATTCCCCCAGATGATTGGTTTACATGTTAAAATTTTACATGCATTGGTTCAAAGTATACCCGCAACATTTCAGGACAATTTAATACTTTTTATTTGGATGAAAGAAGGAAACCAAGAACAGTAAGAACCTAATATGAGAACTAGCTCAGTAGTAGAGCACTTGTCTAGCTTGCACAAGTCCTGGCTTCCATCTCCAGCACACCAAGAATAAAAAATATCATTATACATCGGTTATGAGGGTGAGCTTTTGAGAGGCCCTGTTTGTGTTCCACCCAGTTCCCTCTGACTTATGCATAAGAAAATGGAAAGGCTGGCTCAAGGTATTGCAACTAAAGAGGGAATCCAACTTAAATATTGGGTACCTATTAAGATATCAAGGATATTCATGAATCTGGTAGAATGTGGTACATGATTTGAGAAATGAAGTGTGTGTGTGTGTGTGTGTGTGTGTGTTTTTAGTCTATGGAAGCTTGATATAAGAATATTCAACAGAGCTGTGCTAGAGCTAACCACCTTCTTGTGTCTCACACTACAAACTAATAGATTGGTGCCTATGGGGTTTGTCTCAGAGGGAGTTCAGATTCTCCTGACCTGCAGGCTGTACTGCCACCTTAACCTTTATCTCCCTGGTTCCAGAAGCAGGCAGATATTCTCCAGGCTTCCCATTCCCTTACTGGGTCCTTGAGTTCCAATCAGAATCAGTGAACTGGACCCCAAGATGGATGACAAACGGGCAAGCTGCTTTTCTTGTTTTCTTAATTCCCTCAGCTAATGCTCCATCTCCTCTCAGAAGCCTGAGTTCCCCTCAGCTCTGCCAGATGTCATATATGCTAGAAACAAATCATGGATCTGAGCTAGTTTGTGCCATTTGACACTGCGGGTAGCCCTCCTGGTGTGCTTCACCTGAGCAGATTCATAGTTTCCTTTCAGCAAATAAATAAATAAATAAGGCATCTGCTCTGCCATTGTTGTGCCTTTGTTCTAGCCCAGGCACAGGAAGTAGCAAAATTGGAGTTGCCTAATAGACCCTTAGTCTTTTTCTGAAAAGATGTCATAAAATGTATTACAACTTATAGACTTCAGGTTACTAGAAGTTAAAAATTATCCTATTAGCAACAGTCAGTTTTTCCTTGTCATAGCATGTGGAAGAGAATTTTAAATTGTATATTTGTACACTAAAGTGGTTGTTACAAAATCCTACATAATGTGAGCAAGACCCTGCCCTTACTGGCTTAATGCAGTGCCCCTCCCCTTTCTTTCCCTCTACCACACCTAACTCACTGCTATTCCTTAGTTAGGGCCTTTGCACTGCCTACTCCCTCTGCCTAGACTTCACTCCTCAGATACCAACCTGTTTTCATTCTTTGCTTCCTTTAAATTTTCACTTAGGGATTTTTAAAAAATCTTACCTCTTCCCCCCTGCCCCAGTGCTGGAAATCAAACCAGGACCTAATACATACTGGGCAAGTGCTCAACCACCAAGCTACATCCCCAGAACTAACCCAGCCTATTGTAAACTGTAGCAACAAGTCCATTCCTAAATGCTCGCTGTCCCTGATTATTTTTTTTTTCAGGGAATATATCTCCCCATCTAACATATCACATATTTTGCATGTTTATCTTACATGTTCGTCTTCCCTATGAGGTTACAGATTTTTGCCTGCCTTGTTTTCTGCTGCATCTTTAGCACCTGAAAGAGTGCCTGGCACATAGTAGATATAGATACCCCATGTTTGTTGAATAAAGGCATCCATTTGTTTCCTTTCTCATGAAGATTTTTTTTACTTCTGAAGGAACATAAGTTGAAACTAACTATAGTTATGAATAATCTGGCGTGTTCATAAATTGTTAAATTTTTTCTGTGGGGAGGGCGATGCTTTCTGGAATTATCTTTTGTTATTGCAGTGGACAGGTTTTCATTCTGAGAATTGAGAAGATGAGTACTATCATAATCCCAATTACCTTGTTTTCCAAGATAATTGGAATATGTTCTCTGGAGATGTTATCCCTTGGGGAATAAACTGCTATCTAGGTAGTTAAAAAAGACAAAGCATGGAAGGGAAATATCTTGGTGGTAGAGCACTTGCCTAGCATGTGTAAGGCCCTGAGTTCAATCCACAGAGCACAAAGAGAGTAAACACACACATACACACACACACACACACAAATTGCCTGATGTATGTTGTTTGATAAAGATTGGTATCCAGCAACCTCTAAGAGATCTCATTTTCTGACCTTTGTCTCACTAAGACTAAAAACCTGAATCCTTATAGCAAAAAGGCCTTGCATGATCTGGCCCCTGAGTACTTCCATTCCTTCCCACTTTGCCAATCCTTCCTTCTGTTTACTGCTAGAATTTTCCAAACCAACTCCTGCCTCAGGGTCTTTGTACTTGCTGTTCCTTCAACTAATCTTTGAGATATGTACAAGACTCACTCCCTCATCTCTTCCAGGTCTTCATTCAAGTATTTCTCAGTAGTGTCTTCCCTGACCATCCTATTTAAGTTAAAACCCTCACCCTGTCATCCAGCATTTCATATCTCCCTTCCCTGTTGTTTTTCTCCACAATAGTCATAATGTTTATAACTTGTTTATTTTCTGTTTTCTTCCACTAGAATATAAACTCCATGAGGGCAGGGATGGTTGGTCTTCTGTTTACTATAGGCCCAGCACACCTGGAATGGTGCCTTGCGCACAAAAAGTGTGCCATTTTTTATTTGTTGGCTGAATACTAGCATTAAATTGAGCTTTAATTGGTGATCTGCTCTTGTGTCTTTGTTAATTTTTTTGTGTTTGACCTACCAATAATTGCAAAAAAATACATTGAAACCTCCTCATAAGAGTAATTTTTTTCAAATTCTTATTGGGGGGCTGGGGATGTGGCTCAAGCGGTATCGCGCTCGCCTGGCATGCGTGCAGCCTGGGTTCGATTCTCAGCACCACATACAAACAAAGATGTTGTGTCCGCCGATAACTAAAAAATAAATATTAAAATTCTCTCTCTCTCTCTTAAAAAAAAAAAAATCTTATTGGGCTCATATAGGTATAGAATTGTTATATTGTTATAACTTCCTAGAAGAATTGAAATGTGTTTTAAATAAGAATTAATTGCAAAAAATGCCTGGATTTCCACCCCTATCTATAGCCAAGCAATATGACTTTGCTGTTTTTCCCAGAATATAGGGTGAGCTTGTAAGTTGCATTTTCCAAAAGAAAGTGGCAGAAGGAAGGTAGTTGTTAGCCTGAACTTTAAGAAACCTTAGAATGCTTCCACACTATCTTTTGGATTCCTGCCTCTGCCAAAAGAACAGGCCTGGGCTAGCCTGTTGAAGGATGAAAAGCCACTTGGAAAAGAGCTGAGGTCATCCCAGATCAGTCAACAGCCATTGGACTCCAAACATATGTGAGGCCACCTACCTGACCTGGCACTACCAAAGATGCATGCATGAGCCCACCTAGGACCAAAAGAACTGCCCTGCTGACTTGTAGTCTCATACCCAATAACAACTAGCTACTATGTTCAGCCTCTGAATTTTGGAGTGGTTTGTTATTCAGCATTGTTGTGGCAACAGATAATTGATACAAGCCATGATTTCCCCATGGTTAATGCCTCCTTTTTGAGGAGTCAGCCTTCAAAATGCTTTCCTAACTATCCAGGCAATCTAAAGCCTCCCTAATTTCCATCATACAACAGTGGTTTTTGTTTTGTTTTGGTGGTACTAGGGATTGAATCCAGGAGAGATCTACACCCCTAGACTTTTTAAATTTTTATTTTGAGACAGGATCTCGCTGAATTTCCCAGGGTGGACTTGAACTTTCAATCTTAGTGCCCCCAACTCCCAAGTAGGTATGAGTACAGGTGTGCACGACTGCGCCGGGAAATTTTCTTAACCCTCTCCTGCCGCAGTCTGGCTGGGCACAAATCAGGAGCCACTCAAGCAGGAACAAACTTTATTTCCGAACTCCCGCGAACGCCACCCACGTGGTCCTTCCAGGAACACCACACACCAACCGGCACTCCCTCCACCGGAACTTCACCAACTAAAGCGAACTCCCCAGGAATCCCCGAAGAACTCCAAAGTAGCGCTGGAGTTGGACAGCAGGGGTCTATATACAATTGAATACACAGGCTGTTTCAATCCAGCATCATCCAGTCACAGCAATTATACACAGCTTAACTTAATTATCATCATCTTAATGGCTCCCCTCGCAACCATTACTTCTGGCAAAATGCCATGGGCCATTCCGACTCGGCTATGGCTCTCAACACTCTCCAGAATTACTTATTTCTTTATTATCTGTCTGTCACACTAGAATGTCAACTATGTGAGGGCAGAGATCTTATCCTAATCCCTGCTGTATCCTTAGGACCCAGCACAGAACTGCATAATCCAGCAGACATAATCCAGTAGACATAATCCACAGCTCTGTCTACTAAGCACTTGAAACATACTGGTCTGAGTTGAAATATGCTGAAAATACAAAATACACACTGGATGTCAAAGGCTTAGTACAAGAAAGAATATAATGATTCCTGATAATTTTATACTGATTAAATGTTGAAATGATCATATTTTGATATATTAAGTAGAATATGTTATTAATCTCACCTATTTCTTTTTATCTTTTTTTTCATTTGGCTACCAGAAAAAAGTCTAAGCTACATTTATGGCTTGCTTCATATTTGTATTGGCAGCACAGATACAGAAACTTAGTAAATATTTGTTGAAGGAAGATATAAAAAAATTAATTTACGGGCTGGGGATGTGGCTCAAGGGGTAGCGCGCTCACCTGGCATGCGTGTGGCCCGGGGTTCGATCCTCAGCACCACGTACAAAAAGGTTGTGTCCGCCGAAAACTAAAAAAAAATAAATATTAAAATTCTCTCTCTCTCTTAAAAAAAAAAAAAAAGAGAGAGCCTGGAAAACAAGTACCAAAATACGATGAGGTAGGAATAAATTCTAGTGTTCTACAGCACAGAAGGGGGACTTTAGTTTACAACAATTTGTTAAATATTTTAGAAAGAACTAGAAGAGGCTAGCACAGTTACACACCAGTAATCCCAGCAATTTAGTGAGATCCTGTTTCAAAATAAAAAAGGGCTAGAGATGTAGCTCAGTACAGAGAAGAAGAACAACAGCAACAACTAGAAAAGTTCAAAATTTCCAACACAGCCAGGTCCCATGGCTTGGAGGCTGAAGCAGAAGGATCACAAGTTTTAAGCCAACAATTTAGCAAAGCCCTAAGCAGCTTAGCAAGACTTTGTCTCAAAAAAAGGGGGGCGGGGGGAGACTTGGGATGTGGTTCAGAGGTTGAACACCCTTGGGTTCTATCCCTGGTACCAAAAACAAACAAAACATTTTCTAACACAAAGTGAAATTTTTAGAACTGTTCTGAAAAATAGTCCATTTTTAAAAAATTATTTTGCCTTTGCATAGCTCCTGGAATTTTTTTTTTTTTTTTTTTTTTGTGGTACTGGGGATTGAACTCAGGGACACTCGACCACTGAGCCACATCCCCAGTCCTATTTTGTATTTTATTTTGGGACAGGGTCTCACTGAGTTGCTTAGTGCCTTGCTTTTGCTGAGGCTGGCTTTGAACTCGAAATCCTCCTGCCTCAGCCTCCCGAGCTACTGGGATTACAGGCGTGCATCATGGCATCCAGCTGGAATATTTCTTTTTACTTATCTCCTACAAAAACTTTGGTGGTTCTCCAACTATCTATGGAAAATAAGTTCATATCCACTGTTACTTGCATTGGCATTTATAGTTGTTCGCCATCTTTTTTATTTTTTTTTCTTTTTCTTTTTCTTTTTTTAAAGAGAGAGAGAGAGAGAGAATTTTAATATTTTTTAGTTTTCGGCGAACACAACATCTATGTGAAGCTGAGGATTGAACCTGGGCCGCACGCATGCCAGGCGAGCGCGCTACCGCTTGAGCCACATCCCCAGCCCTGCCATCTTTTTTTAAAAGGTAATTTTTTAAAGATGGACACAATATCAGTACTTCATTTTTATGTGGTGCTGAGGATCCAACCCAGTGCCTCACATGTGTGAGGCAAGTGCTCTACCTGAACTATAACCCTATAACCCCAGCCCCTGGTTGCCATTTTAAATACCTGTTTCCCTCCTCCTCCTTTCTGGCTAGCTATATTTCAAAGGTTTCAGGAATCCAGTTCAGATTCATGCAGTCCTCTCTGCCTGGAATATTCCTCTCCCTCTGCTCTTGCAGAGCCTTATCTTGAGTCCTACACCCTCCAGTATGTAAATCAGTCATCCTCTAATTCTTGTTCCCATGTGGTCTCTATGAAAAGATGAGATATGCACAGTGGTGCACACCTGTAATCCCAGTGACTTGGGAGGCTGAGGCAGGAAGATTGCATGTTTGAGGTTAGCCTCAGCAACTTAGTGAGACCCTGTCCCAAAATAAAAATAAAGAACTGGGGATGTGGCTCAGTGGTTAAGCACACTTGGGGTGTGATCCCCAATAAGCCGCCCCCTGACCAAAAAAAAAAAAAAGGAGAAAATAAGACATAAGGCATTGTTATCATTGTGCCTCTTCTAGTAAGATTTTGGAAAGTGGATATAATGAGGTATATATATTAATCTTAGAAGTGTTGAAAAAGAATTCTGAGAGCTGCAGGTGGGCTAGGGATTAATAAACTTGAGATAGAAACAGTGGAAGTAAAGCAAGACTATTGAATGTTCACAGAAGTAGACCTGGGCAGACCTTCTAGGTTGGAGGTAGCTGAATACCTTACAAGATCTCCACAGTGAAGCTGTGTTTGCTGACTGCCTGTCCACAGTGACAGACAGGAGAGAGTCCACTGGGGTGTCTCCTGTTCTGAAAGCCAATCTGCCTCTGACTGTTGCTCACCCAAACCAAAATTCTGGGACCATATGGATTCAGATATTTTATTTCCACGGTCTGACTTGGTATTACTGGGGCATGGGGTGGCAGAAACATTACTCTTTTTATCATTATACAGTGGAACTTCAGGAGAATGTATGAGAACAGAGCCCTGCAGCCTCCCAGATACACTGTTTTCACCAAGAGAAAAGGCCTCCTTGAGGATGAGGGTTTTTTTTTTTTTTTTTTTTTTTTTTTTTTTTTTTTTAAAGAAAGAGTGAGAGAGAGTGAGAAAGAGAGAGAATTTTAATATTTATTTTTAAGTATTTGGCAGACACAACATCTTTGTCTGTATGTGGTGCTGAGGATCGAACCCGGGCCGCACGCATGCCAGGCGAGCGCGCTACCGCTTGAGCCACATCCCCAGCCCCGAGGATGAGGGTTTTGGGGGAGGGTGAGGTTGGGAAGTGAAATTGACCAGATTTGCTAGGTGCTTGTATGAAGGTCAGAACAAATCCCACCATTATGTAGTATAATGCACCAATTAAAAAAAGAGAAAAAAAGGTTTGCATTTATTGAGTCTTACTCTTTACCACCTATAGTGCAAATTTCCCTGTATTGTCATTGAATTGTCATTGATATCTCTTCCTTTTTAGGAATGCATTATCCTCCAGTTTGCTAATGAGAAACTTAAAGAATACTATACGAAGATAAATGACTTCCCCAAGGACACCCAGCAGGTTAACAAACCCGTAACAGCCAAGGTTTTACCCTAGGTCAATCTTTCTCCAGAGGTCACAGGCATAAAACATTTGTTACCCTGGATCCTGAATCTCAGTGAGGAAGAGGA
The DNA here is from genome assembly GCF_021218885.2 of Marmota monax. Lineage (NCBI taxonomy): Eukaryota > Metazoa > Chordata > Mammalia > Rodentia > Sciuridae > Marmota > Marmota monax. Next base: position 5,673,528 of record NW_026692881.1, read on the forward strand.
CCCCAATCCTTCTTTTGTCCTTTCAAGTGAGAAGTCCTAGACAGCCTGGAGGAATTTAAAGGAAGAGGTGAAGGTGGAAGAGGAATGCAGGTGGAGCTCCTGGCCTAGGATATTTTATATCTGTGAGCAGCAAGGATAGGGGGACAAACATCTACTTGGCCAGGCTATGAAATTTGAGGCCGCTTTGTCTTAAGGGGCAATATATGGTTTCCTCCCACTATTACTGGACAGAGAAGGAGTTTCTCTCCCAGAAGCTAACTTTCCTCCCTCCCCAGTGTCCCTCAACTGGGCCAAGGAATTCATAGCTAGCCCTTAGAGCAGAGGAAAGAGAAGAGCTGGGACTTCTAAGAAAAGCTTATTAATTTAGGCTGGGATTTCTTTTTTAAAATATTTTTTAGTTGTTGATGGACCTTTATTTTTTATTTATTTATATGCGGTACTGAGAATCAAACTCAGTGCCTCATACATTGCCAGGCAAGCACTCTGCCACTGAGCCACAACCCCAGCCCGCTGGAATTTCTATGTGACCAACATACCTTTGGGTCCGATGGAAGAACTAACAGTGGTACACTTTATGCTCTGAATATAGCCCTTGCTGCTCGACCAATGCAACTTACTTTTAAACCAGACATTTTCTTTCTCTTCCTCTCTCCCTGCCCCTTCCTAATCTCTTCCCCTCCCTGATCTCAAGAGAAACAGAATTACCTTTCTTCCCCACCTTAGCACATTTATCTGTCCTCAGAATACACACACATCATAGGAAGGAAGTAATCCAGACTTTGGGGATGGTACCAAAAGATCTCAGAAACGACTATCTCCCAATTAACTCAATAGAGAACAAGTGGAATGTAGCCTTTGAATCACCTCTTTAAAAGACCCCTGCTCCTGCCCATGGGCAGAATCACAGCCTCTGGGACAGAAGTCCCCAGTGTTTGTCCTTTGCTAGCAATAAACCTTATTTTTGTTTCTTTTTCTCAAAACTGTATACTCATTATTGGATTGGCATCAGGGACAAGGACCAAGTTTTCATAACAAAGGGCTTCTCAGTGTGACCCCTCCCATCTATAGACCCACAGCTTGGCCCATAATTTGGGTAGTTTGGGCTGCCTTGCAGATTCCTTGAGTTGAGGGACGTCTCCCAGAATTAGAAAGAATTCTGTTCTTGGTGTGACTTGCTTCATTATGTATGAGAATTGGCTCCCTGGACTAAAAAATGATCGTTCCTTTATTAGTTTTTTTTCCAGTTTAAGGCAAAAGCGTTTTCTCATTTAGTGATGAGGGTACACTGAGTTGGAGAATTATAGGGGGCCTGGAAATGTTCCAGAACCAAGATGAAACCTGTTGACCTGCTCAGCCCCTCTTCAACATTCAGGAACTCGGGGCCTTTGGCAGGCAGATCTGTGTAATTGAGACGCCTTATATCCAACCTGGGAGTGTGCCCCAATTTACTTTCACCCCACAAGGCGAGTGTAAGGTGACTTCCCTCACCTCATTTCAGGTTAATCTCGGCGAAGAGCTTGGAAAAGCGCCTGGCAGAGTGTCAGCACTCCCAAGGTGTTCGCAGGTAATATTACCATCTCTAGCAGCTGGGCTAGGTAAGGAAGCCGACTTGATAATTTGGCAATAACTCGACAAACTTTCAAATGTGGACAGAGAAACGCTTGCCAAAGCTTTTAAACCACTTTTGCTGTGACACCCCTCTTCTGCAAGGCGCGGTGGCCTCCACCCAACCCCGCCCGGGTGAGGTCTAACCTAAGACCTTCAGAGTCCCCTTGCTGACTGGGGGCGGAGTGCAGGTTGGGTTCTGCCTAGCAGAACGCCGACTTAGGCCTGAAGTCTGGGCGGAGCTTGAGTTTAGATGGGCTGGAGCACATCGCCGCCACCTACCCGCCCCGCCCCGCCCCGCTCACCACTTGCGACCTGAATTCCTTTGGTGCTAGGCCGGGCGGAGGCCGGAGACAGCCACGCTCAACTTAGAGAGTGTGGGGGACGCAAGCAAGGGTCTGTGGACTGGGAAAACCTAAATTCTGGAATCAATGCACAAAAGGAGAATTAAAGCAAGCGGTCTGGGCTCTTATATAATAATTTAATAAATATAATAATTTACCCGTGTTTGCCTACGCTCGCCGACCTCTCCTTTAGACCAACAAATGTTTCCTCGGTTTCCCACCCCATTCAAAGTCGATTTGTTCTCGAATCTCACAGAGCCTCAGCCAGCTTCCTAGATGTCGGATCTAACCAAAGAGAAACTTCAAAACATTAACATTTCAAATGACTGCGCTCCGGGGTGGGAAGGTCCGTAGGAGTGGGGGCTGGGTGCCTGGGCTGCTTCTCCCTGGGGACTCCACTTTGCACTAGGGCGCGACCGGGTATTTACAAGACGCAAGGCGCTGCCAGGGGCCTCCTTTGTAACGCAGTGACCTCCAGGGCGCTTTTGGCCAGATCAGTGGCCTGGCTGCTTTACTAGGCTGTCCTGGCCTTGGCCCGGGGTGCGGATGCACTGGGATAAGCAAGCCCGGCCAGGGGTGCTTGCCTCAGCTCAGCCGGGCACCACGAGTCCGCTCGGCAGCTTGCTGCGGTCCGGCCTGGTGTTCCCAAGCTGCGGGAGACCTGCTAGTGGAGGCGCGATTAGCCCGCCCACACCCACCTAGTCTGCAAACTGCTGATTTGAGGATTTTGAATCCAGGGCGGTTTAGCAGCTACTGGCGCTGCGTCACCTCAAAGACCTGGACACCCAGCAGCTTCGCGACTCGGGCCCACTGAGTGTCTTTGAGGCGCGGCCTGTGCAGGTAGAGGAAGAAAGTATGGCCCTTTCCGGAGCGAGCCCTGGGCACTTGCTTCCCTCTGAGGCCAGCAGCAAGGTTTTTGCAAGTCCTAGCTGCATGTCTTGTCCCGTGCTCAGGTCTGCGTGTCTTCCTCTGACCGGCTGAGATCCACACAGCAACCCATCGCCTACCGACAGATGTCCTTTTCTCCCTCTCCACCACGCGCCCCCCGCAGCGCAACGAACCCCGAAAGCGCAGTTATGCAGTAATTATCAGTGTGAGACCTTGGCTTCCCCAGGACCTGGGCAGTGTCTAGGTATCCCCTCAGTTCCCAAGAAGTGTTAGTTGAGTGAATGACCATTTGCATACAGAGTCTCCTGCACCCAAACTCAGGCCACCTACCCCTTTCTCTGGAAGCAAGGAGATTCCTCCGGAAGGTCCAGGGATCGTGGAAAGGGAATGAGGCGTGAGGTTAAGTAAGAAGGACAATTATACCCCTCCCCTACTACATACACACCTTCCCTCCCTCCGCAGGGCATACATGAGTTAAGGGCCACCCGACTTCAGGCAGAGTTGATAAGCTGTAAGGTTGGATCCTAGGCAGCCTAAATTTTATCTTGTGCTACCCAGAAACCGCAGTGAGTCTCCTGACCTTATATAGTATTCAGCCTTAGAGAAAAGTACATGAACTGTTAACTCTATGCCCTCAATATTTCACAGATACTTTTGACTATGCATCCTGTCTGAGCTTCACCTGACTTAAGAATCCTCTTCAGAATCTTCCTTGAACCCACTTACCTAAGTGTTCTCCTCCCTGTAGTCAAGCTGGCCTACTTGCTGGTAGGGTACCTAGACTGTCTAGTTTCCCAGTTTTTGCTAGCAGTGAGCTGCCTACAGGAATGCCCCTTTCCTCCCATATCCTGTCACCAAATTCTCTCCCTTCATACTCTGTCCATTGAAGAAGCCTCAAGTAATATTTTCCCAGCTTCCCCACAAATTCAGTGTGATGTTCCTGCTGCCTTTGTATTCACTGGTTTTGCTTCACAGTGTGTCTAGCACACTCCTGGGACAAGACTTTTATATTTCACTATTCTCCAACCTCTTCCCCACTTCTTTATCCCAGGTAATTCTTAGAATTTGTTGCACTATATTGCTGGCTAGGTATCCAGAACATTTTTTTCCTTTTTTTGCGGTGTTGGGGGTTGGACCCAGAGTGCTAGACTAGCACTCTACCACTGAGCTGCATCCCCAGTTCTTTTTATTTTTTTATTTTGAAATAGGGTCTTGCTAAATTGCTGAGGCTGGCCTTGAACTTGTGATCCTCTTACCTCAGCCCCCTGCAATTTCAGGATTACAGTCATGCACTGGCACACTCAGTGAAAACCATTTGTTAAAGACTTAGTCCCAAGCCTTGGCACTATCAGGAAGGAATGGAAACTTTAAGACTTGGGAGCTAGGGCAGGCCTTCCAGTCACTGGAGACATGACTTGAAGGTATGCTCCTTCTTCATCTTTCTGCTTCTCTTCTATGCAGTAAACAATTTTTCTCCACAGGTTCCTTACCACGATGGGGCTTACCACAGGCCCAAATGCAATGAGGCCAATCAATCATAGACTGAATCCTCCAAAACTATGAGCCAAAATAAACCTTGTCTCTTTATAAGTTGATCTCAGATATTTGTTATTTGTTAAAGTACAGAAACCTGACTAAACGTGCCACACTAATATGATACATTAATAATAGAGCAAATTGGATACAGGGTTTATGAGAACTTTCTATACTATCTTGTCAATTTTTCTGTAAAACTAAAACTGTTCTAAAAATAAAACCTGTTATTTAATATGAATTACTTAGCAAATGGCAAGAAGAATGTGGGCTGACGGGAGGGGCTGGCAGGATGAAGTCTCAGAGAGCATCCATAATTGCTGCTAGATCTAATATTTCTGTCCTAGAAAGTTCCTTTTGGAAAAGAGAAATGCCATACTTTTTAAATGATTAGCAATTAGGATTTTTTTTTTTCCCTGTTTTTAGCAACAGCATATAGGTAAAGTCACCCATGTGATTTGGAGGGGAGGGATTGGTCATGCTGAGCTGTGCCTTGTCCCTTAGGGGTGAAGGGGTAGAGGATCCTGCAGGAAGCTGGGTGAGCTCAGGCAGATGCTCTGCTCCAGCTGACTGTAGCAGTGGGGAGGAGAAAAACCAGGACTACCAGATCTTTCGGTATTTCAAAGAAACAATTCATTTAGATCTTCATATGTAGCCTCCTGGCTGTTTTGTTTTGTGGGGTATTAGGGATTGAGTCTAGCAGCTCTTTACCACTGAGCTACATCCCCAGCCCTTTTTTATTTTGAGACATAGGTCACTCAAACATTGCATTAGCCAAAACAAGTGTACTCTCTACAGAGGAGAGATGTGTGCTGCTTTCACAAGGTGGTTAACACAATATATCACATGTGACCTTTCTGATATCTGATATTTGGTCTGTCTCCCAGCTTGATATCATTAGGGTGGAAAAACCTAGTGGATTAGAATCAGGCTAAACATCCTTTATCATCTGATATGATAACCCAGTTTCTCTCTTTTTAAAAAATTGATATTTATTTGACAGACAACTTCTGAATTAATAAAAAGAACTGATCATCACAGTGGCACATGCCTTTCCCAGTGACTCAGAAGTCTGAGGCAGAAGGATCAAAAGTTCGAAGCCGGTCTCAGCAACTTAGCAAGGCCCTAAGCAACTTAGCGGGACCCTGACTCAAAATAAAAAACAAAAAGGACTAGGAATGTAGCTCAGTGGTTAAGGGCCCCTGAGTTAAATCCCCAGTACCAAAAAAATAAATAAATAAAATCTTTAACCTATACATCCTAACCCAGGTGAGGACTGACTGGCTTCAGACCAGTAATCACAGGTCACAGGTTCACATGCCAAATATCATCCCCAATACACACCAAAAAAAAAATGAGTACTAAAGATGATATACAAAGTGAATACAAAGTATAGTATAAAATATATGGTCTTGTATATTCAAGGGGAATAATGCCAAATTCCCATGAGCATACAATTTAGGAAGGGACACAGAAACAGATACAACTTACTAACCCACAAGAGAAAACCAAGCAAGGAAGTAGAAGAAACATAAAGTCCTGAGCCCTGAGATAGAAGGGGTAAGGGTATTTAGCAGCCTCATGGACCAGATGGCATCCAGGCCAGTCCAAAAACACAAGTGGATATCAATGGGTATAGGGAGGAATCTTCAAGGCTGGAGAGAACAAAACGAACCAGGACACTGAGCCACAGATCTACTGTCTATTCAGAAGACAGTGGAGTATTTGTATTGGGTAAAGAAATTAATACACTAAGAGACTGCATAAAACAGAGAAAGGAAAGCCTTATTCAACAAGAGAGCAAATATCTTCCCCAGTGCAGAGGTTCCACATGCTCCACAGACTCCACATGCTGTGGAGGTTAAGTAGCTGAGGATCACTCTGAAGGTCACCCTCAACCCCGAGGCCCTGTCCCTTAGAATCAAATCCATGAGCAAGAATTTTCTTTAATGTAAACTATCTCTTCTCCAAAAACTAAAACAAAAACACAATCAAGCAAAACAAAACTCGAAAGTAAAGACGTCACAGGAAGCTGTGAACCCTCATATACTTCACCGTGCCCAGCTGTCACACTAGTGAGACAGGCTTTGCTTTATTACCCTCACTGATTCATTACTGCAAGGCATTTAGCATATCACACTCCTAATACATCTTCTCTCAAAAAACAGTGACCACCACACAAAATATAAACTCTATCCACATAAAAGTAAGCATCAACTTAAGGTCTACTGTAATATCACTACACTAACCTAGCATACTTCAGCCCTTTTCTGATCCGTTTACAAAATATTCACATGCTGTAATGCTTTGAAAGCATGACAAATGTTGTATTAGATCCCTCTTCTTGAGGTAATTCAAAGTCTTGAAAAAGCAAATTTACAAATTTTTCTACAGTAGCATATGAATTGGCCTAAAACCAAATTCCTTCTCCCTTGATTCTCAGGTTATTGCAATTTCCCCCCCTTCAGATCAAAACAAAGTAACCACTGGAAACAAAGAGATAAAGTTATACAAGAATGTAAAAAAAAAATAACAACAAACAAACAAACAAAAACAAGAAAGAATCTGTGTCATCACACTAAGAGTCTAAATCTGGTTACAGACAAAAAAAAATACTCACTTGGTTTACCAAGGCTATCGATATTGTATAAAATACTCAAGTAATTAACGGTTCATAAAAATTTTAGGTGGAAAGAAAACTGACTCATTCTCTGGTAAACAATTTTTCTAAAATGCCATGTCCACACAGAGGGACATTTGGCCAAACTGTCTGCATAGGGCTACCTTGTGGGCCAGACACCTCTTAGGTATGCTTCAGAGGCACAGGGACATTGGAAGATACCTGGTTCAGGTAGGCCAAAGAGCCCTGAGGGACTTCAATCTGCTTCTGTGTGGCATGCTAATGTCCTCCAGAACCTGCCACCCATACCTCAGTTTTGTCAAGTGCTTCTGCGTCAGTAAGTCTTCCCACTGCAATTCTTTCCTTAATTCTGAGATTTCCTCTTTGATAACTTGCTCTGATTTCTGGACAGCTGCAATCTTTTTTACAGGGAAAAAAAAAAAACATTCTTGTCTGTCTTACACTATCCAGAAACTTCTGTATACACTGATCAACCCCAGTTCAAATTTCTTCCTGATTGGTGCCATTGACATAATCCTGACTCATAAGAGAAGCCAAACAAGCCTTGAATGATCACTCCAATTTGTCCACCAAGTTCTTGGAGTTCACCAAGTTCTAGAAATTCTTCAAATGTCTGGCACTGCCTGAAGAAGTAAGACCTGGCCCAGGAGTCCTGGTGGGGGTGGTGGACGCTGGAATAACATACTACCTAATGGAGCCATCATGTCTGGAATTCCATAACTCAGTTTCTACTGGTGGATCAAAGAAGTGTTCTGGGTCCCCAGAGAATAAATTTAGTGCTCAGAACCTGTGTCCAGTAATCTCAGTTGAAAGTATTTTCTTTTTCTATTTCACAGTTAATCTGAGAAATAGATTAGGTCTGCCATGGTAAATTTTATGTATCAACTTAACTGAGTCCAGATATTTATTTATGTTCTTCATCTGAATGAAATTAGAAGAAAAAATAACCTGTGCAGCTATTTATTCCAGTTCCCCAATTTATTCCAGTTCCAGTTTCAGTTAATTCATATTAGTCACTCTGGGTGCCTAACAGCCAATAAGCATTAGGGCTTACTTCTACCATGAAACACTAAGCTTGTGTATATTTCCTACAAATAATAAATCTACATCAGGTCAGGAAATTCTTATTACTTAATCCTCATACCTCACTCATGTTTTGTGAAATGTCCAAAAAGCCCTTCATTGAAATAGGATCCAGTTCTGAACAACACATTGCTTTTAGTTTTCTTGTCTTTCTTTACTCTGAAACAATTCTTCAAGTCTTTCCTTTGCTTTCAATATCCTTGGTATTGTTGGTGATTACAGTCCAATTTTTTCTTTTTTGTAGCCTCAGATTCAGTATATCTATTATTTCCTCATGATTAGAGTTGTGTTGTCACAACGGTGATGCTCAATTCTTTGTGATTCACATCTGATAAGATGGTACATGATTTTGATTTGTCACATTACTGATGGTATTCCTTTTGATCACTTAATTAAGGTTGTGTCTATAAGACTTCTCCACTGTAAAGTCACTTTTTCCCTTTGTAATTGAGTCATATTTTATAACTCTGTAAATATCCTGTTCTTCATCGATTTTCTCATTTATTTATACTCATGCTTTACTTTTTGTGTGCATGTCTGCTAAAGATCCATCTCAGGGCCTTGCCCAGGTTAGGCAAGCACTCTACCCACTGAGCTACACCTCCAACAAGCCTATGCTTTCCCTGTTTTATTCAATGGGTTATACTTTCTCTCTTCTTTCCTTTTGTTTTTTCTTTCTTTCTTCTGCAGTGCCAGGGGTCGATCCTAGGACCTTTTGCATATAGAGAAATTCCTCTTAACTCTGAGCTATATCACCATCCTAGCTTATACTTAATTAATTAATTAATTAATTAATTCTGGGGATAGAACCCAGAAACAGTTTACCATTGAGCTATATCCTCAATTCTTTTTTTTTTTTCAAATGGAATCTTGCTAAATTGCCAAGGCTGACCTTGAACTCCTGCCTCAGCCTCCTGAGTTGCTGGATTATAGGAATATACCACCATGTTCAGCATCATTATTTATTTTGATTAGCTGAAATTGTCCCAGTTCTTTTTCCCTCTTTCTTTCTTTTTTTTTTTTTCCTTTTTTGCTATCCGAAACCCCTCATAGGGATAGCTTATAGGAGTTTTTTTGTCCTTGAACAAATGAAGATGGGTGTGGTGATGCACACCCATAATCCCAGCTCCTCCAGAGACCAGGCAGGACGATTGCAAGTTCTATACCAGTCTTGGCAATTTAGTGAGACCCTGTTTCAAAATAAAATAAAAAGGGAAGGAATATAGTTCCTATGTTTACTATGTGGTAGAGCACTTATTAGGATATTCGAGCCCCATAGTTCAATCCCCAGTACTGAAGCGGGTTAAAAAAGGAAGGAAAAAACAGATGGAGTCTCATTATGTTGTTCAGATTGATTCTGAATGCCTGGGCTCAAGGAATCCTCCAGCCTCAGCCTTAATTGGTAGCTGGGACTGCAGGTGAGCATCTTTTTTTTTTTTTTAATATTTATTTTTTGGGGGCTGGGGATGTGGCTCAAGTGGTAGTGTGCTCGTCTGGTATGCGTGCGGCCCGGGTTCGATCCTCAGCACCACATACCAACGAAGATGTTGTGTCTACCGATAACTAAAAAAATAAATAAATATTTTTAAAAAAAAATCTATTTTTTAGTTTTCGGTGGACACAACATCTTTGTATGTTGTGCTGAGGATCGAACCCAGGCCGCACGCGTGCCAGGCGAGCGCGCTACCGCTTGAGCCACATCCCCAGCCCCAGGTGAGCATCCTTTTGATTTGTCTTTAACATTCTCTAAACAAGTCCTTGCCTTCTGGTGAAAAATGATGTTTGGGGTTCATCTTGTACATTCCTTGTTCCAAGCCTGCAACCCAACCGTCTCTTTGAAGAAATAGTATTTCTGGGAGCTAGGCATACTCAAGCCAAGACCAAAGTGCTAGGTGTGCTCATTGCTATCAGGATCCTGCTCCTCTCAGCCCTCCTAGTAAAGAGCAATAGGAAGCACAAACATACTTTTATCTATATCTCTTCATTTCCCCATCTATGTTGCAAATCATGAGTTCACACCAGTATCTCCAGTTCCCAATGCTACCCCACAGTATTTATGTTTGTTTTCTACGGTTTCATATTTTCATTTCCCATTGTGAAAAACCTGATTTCAACTATTTGCTTGCCTCCCTCCCTCTCTTCTTTCTTTCTTCCTTTCTTTTCTCTCTCTTTTGTTCTGGGTCTCTAACCCAGGGCTGGACACATACTAGGGGGTTTAAAAAGGAAGGAAAAGTGCTTTACCATTGAGCTACATCCCCAGCACTTTTTAAAATTTCATTTTGAGACAATGTCTCCATAAATCTCCAAGGCTGGCCTTGAACTTGTGATTCTCCTGCCTCAGCCTGCTTAGTAGCCAGGATTACAGGTTTGCCCATCATGCCCCACTTGGCCCAATTATTCTTAATATGTTTACTAATGTGCTTGGATGCCTGTATGTAATCCATCTTCCAACATTGCTGCCACCCCCATGTGAGCACAGATGCTCTCTTCAAACATTGTGTTCCATATCCCTACGTCAGTCTGTCTTTCTCACATAGATGCCTTCTTCATCTTGCTTGGCCTCTGAAAACCCACACCAGGCTACCCTGCTGGGGGAGGATGCCTTCTATAATGTTCCTAAAATAGTCTACAAATTCATTGATACTTCTCCCTTCAAAATGTGCAACATACTTCCTCTCCTCTTCACTGTTTTGGATTTAGTGACTCACTTCTAATGAATAAAATATGATGGAAGTAATGTTATATGACCTTCTAGGCTAGATTGCAAAAGGATAGCCTCTTCCTGGCTCACTCCCTGGGATCACTCAGTCTAGAAGAAACCAGTTGCCATACTGTGAGAATACTCAACAGTCCCATGGAAGGGACCATGTGTAGAGAGGCCCATGTTGGAGAGGCCCATGTGAAAAGAAAACAACTTCCAAGCACCAGTTTTTCTGGAATGAGTGAGATGTATTTTGGAAGCAGATCCATAGCTTCTATCAAGATTTCAGATGATTTCAGCCCTTACTCAGTAAGCCTGCCAGCTAAGGCCCCATAGATGGCTCATTCCTGCTGGGCTCTGTCTGAATTCTTGCCCACAACGACTGTGAGATAGTGATTATTATTTTGACCTACTAAGTTTTGAGGGTTTTTTTTTTTTTTTTGGAGGGTGGGAAATCAAAATGCTCAAGGGCACTTTACCACTGACCAAATCCCCAGCCTTTTTAATTTTTAAATTTTGAGACAGGGTCTCACTAAGTTGCTGAGGCTGGCCTTGAACTCACCATCCTCTGCCTCAACTTCCTGAGTGCCCATCTTTAGGTAATTTCTTCCTACACCCACACAGGGAATTGAACCCAGGGGCACTTTACCACTGAGTCAGCCCTTTTTTTTTAATTTTAATTTTTTTTTTTTTTTTTTGGTACTGGGTGGAATGAGATGGACATCATTTCCCCAGGGATGCTAACCATTGAGCCACATCCCTAACCCATTTTATTTTATTTTTCTTCTTCTTCTTTTTTTTTTTTTTCAGAGAGAGTGAGAGAGAGAGGGAGGGAGGGGGAGAGAGAGAGAGAGAGAGAGAGAGAGAGAGAGAGAGAGAATTTCAATATTTATTTTTCAGTTTTCGGCGGACACAACATCTTTGTTTTGTATGTGGTGCTGAGGATCAAACCTGGGCCGCACGCATGCCAGGCGAGCACGCTACCGCTTGAGCCACATCCCCAGCCCATATTTTATTTTTCATTTTGAGACAAGATCTCCCTAAGTTGCTTAGGACCTTGCTAAGTTGCTGAAGCTGGTTTTGAACTTGCAATCCTCCTGCCTCAGCCTCTTGAGCCACTGGAATTACAGACGTGTACCATCCACCCAGCTTTAGGTAATTTCTTATGTGTCGAGAAATAACTAATACAAGCTGAGACTTAAAGAAATACATACTTCTTATCTCACAGCATTGATGGGTCAGGAATCTGGGCACAATTTATCTGTGTCCTCTCTGCCAGGGTTTTTCATAAGGTAGTAATCAAAGTAGCAGTTGAAGCTGTGATTTTCTCTGAGGGCTGGGTGGGGGAGAATCTACATTTAAGTTCCATCACATGATCATTAACAGAATTCAGCTCCTTATAAACTATTGGCCAGAAATCATGATTATTTTCTTACCATCTGGAACTCTCTAACATGTAGCGTGTGTCATCAAAGTGTGCAAAAATAAAAGCTAGGGCTGGGGATACGGCTCAAGCGGTAGCGCGCTCGCCTGGCATGCGTGCGACCCGGGTTCGATCCTCAGCACCACATACCAACAAAGATGTTGTGTCCGCTGAGAACTAACTAACTAAATAAATAAATAAAAGAAAAAAAAAAATAAAAGCTAATAGAGAAAGACAGAACTCATGGTCTTTTGTAATCTGATTTGCAAGTGATATCCCATCACTTTGCCTATTTGTTAGAAGAAAGTCAATAGGTCCTGATTACCAAGGGCATGAATACCAGGAGGCAGGGGTCCTTAGGAGCCACCTTAAAGTGTCTATCAATTACCTTCAACCCTATGTAAGGAAGATGACTATTCTCAGATTTTCTTCATTTCCCTGAGAGTCTATTGCTTACACTTAATATCTCATATGAACTGCTGCTCCATTCGTTGCAAAATTTAAAGCTTACTTTGGTTAACTCAAGCAAAGTCAACTCTATAAAATTAGGTTTGGAAAAACCAAATGCAGAATGTTTTCTCTGATATAAGGAGGCTGACTCATAGTGGGGTTGGGAGGGGAAGCATGTGAAGATTAGATGAACTCTAGATAGGGCAAAGGGGAGGGAGGGGAAGGGAGCAGGTAAGGGTTGTAAAAAAGATGGTGGAATGAGATGGACATCATTTCCCTAAGTACACGTATGAAGACACAATGGTGTGAATATACTTTGTATACAACCAGAGATATGAAAAAAATGTGCTCTATATGTGTAATATGAATTATAACGCATTCCACTGTCATATATAACAAATTAGAATTTAAAAAATCATAAAAATTATACATATTAAAAAAATTAGGGCTGGGGATGTGGCTCAAGTGGTAGCGTGCTTGCCTAGCATGTGTGAGGCACTGGGTTCAATTCTCAGCACCACATAAAAATAAAATAAAGACATTGTGTCCACCTAAAACTAAAAAATAAATATTTAAAACAAATTAGGTTTGGAGTTCTAAAAACTTCTTGATATTCTCAAAAATAACCAGTGTTGAGCCACCATGGGAGGCATGGTGGTTCATGTTATAATCCCAACAATTTGGGATTATAAAACAACCCACCAATGTATGTTTGTTTGTTTGTTGCCAGATTGGATTCAGAGCCTCAAACCTCCTAGGCAAGTGTTTTACCACTAAGCTACATCCCCAGTCCTTTAAAAAAATTTTTTTTTGAGACAGGGTCTTTCAAGATACTCAGGTTGGCTTTGAATTTGTGATCATCCAGCTTTAGTCTCCCAAATTGCTGGGATTATAGGCACCAGCCACTGCACCACTGCACCTGGCTAAGTGTGTGTTTTTGAGTGAATGAATGAGAGAATAAATGCCTACATTAATGAATTAACAAATTCTTCAGTAGTTGTTAAATGTTATCTGGTGGCATATTCAGCTTGGGAAACTCTTTCAAACTGGAGATCAATATTGTGAATAAAAAAATCAAGATATCTGTATATACTCACTTGGAAAGTCATCTATAATATATTGCTAAGTGAAATGTTCTAGAACTTTTTTTTTTTAATTCAAGTACATTTAATTCCAAAAAGTTACTAACTTTTCAAGAATCCAAGAGCATAAGTGCCGGGCAAGATCATGATGGGATTATCAACTGACTGGAGATTTGGAGATTTTCTAAAGAGAACTAGAGTTATCTCTCAGAAGACATTGGACACTCCAAAGAGAATTTGATTCATTGGCTCCACCAGTCTTATCCAGAAGGGAAAATATATATATATATATATATATATATATATATATATATATATATATATAAATTATTGATGAGAATACATTTCCCTAAAACTTGGCAACTTAAAACAACAACAATCATTTTATTCTTTCTGTTTCTGAAGTCAACTAGGATCAGCTTGGCACTTCTTGTTGGGATCTCCCATACAGCTGTAGTCAAGCCCATGGCTGGGGTCTGAAGACTTCCCCACACCCAAAACTTGAGCCATGGTTTCAGCTGGATCACTTCTATATGTCTCTCTATGTGACTGTGGCATGGCAGCTGGATACCATGAATGAATGTTCCAAGAGGAGAGAGCTAGGCAGAAACTGATCTGTTTTCATGACCAACCCTGGAAGTCATGCCACATTACTTTCTCTGTATTCTGTTTGTTAGAAGAAAATTACTAGAGCAGCCCATATTCAAGGGAAGGGGAAGCAGACTCTACTCTTGATGAAAAGAATCTTCAAGAATGTGTGTAACATGTCTTCAAAAACCATCATGGTGCCATTAAGTCGGCTGCTCTATGTAAACAGTGTTCCTGGGCAAAGGCAATGACGGCTGAATACAGGCATACCTCATTTCATTTGCACTTTGCTTTGTTGCATTTGCAAATAATGTGTTGTTTACAAATTGAAGGTTTGTGGCAACCCTGCACGGAGCAAGTCTATTAGTGTTATTTTTTTCCAACAGCTCAGACAATCATTAAGGGTTTTTTGTTTGTTTGTTTGTTTGTTTTTTGCAGTTAGGTATTTTAAAATTCAGGTATGTACATTTTAAAAAGATAGAATGCACTGGGGAATGAAATTGATCAAATTTTGTGCATATACAAATATGGTATAATTATTCCACTATTATGTATAATTATAATGCACTAATAAATAACAACAAAACACACAACAATAAAATATATAATGGTATTGCATACTTAAGTATAATGGAAACATAACTTTTTTTTCCCAGGGGTGGGGAGACATCAAACCCAGAAGTGCTTAACCAGTGAGCCACATCCCCAGCCCTTTTTAAATATTTTATTTAGAGACAGGGTCTTGTTGGGTTGCTTAGGTCCTCACTAAGTTGCTGAGGCTGGCTTTGAACCCAGGATCCTCCTGCCTCAGCCTCCTGAATCATTGGGATTACAGGTGTGCATAGCTGTGTGCAACAATATAACATTTTCATGTGATACTGGGGATTGAACCCAAGGGTGCTCTACTATTGAGCAACATCCCCAGCCCTTTATTTTTTATTTTGAGACAGGATCTAACTACACTGTGAAAGCAGGCCTCAAATTTACATTCTTCCTGCCTCAGTCTCCCAAGAACCTGGGATTACAGGCTTGCACCAATGCACCCAGCTAAATATAAGTTTTATGTGTACTGGGAAACCAAAAAAGTGTGTGACTTGCTTTATTGCAATATTCACTTTATTGCAGTGTTCTGGAACTGATCCCACAATATCTCTGAGATGTGACTGTAATGAGGAGGATACACATACCAATTTTGGGAAAGACAGACTTGAGAACAGCCCCTGGGCATTCATGAAGCAGAAGGGTTTATTTCTTAAGCCCAGTTCTGGGTCTCCTCCAGCATACTCCTTCTTAGGCAGTGCTAGAACCTAGCAGAAAATTCAGGGCTTTGAGTGCAGACAGACCTGTTTTCCAACCTGGTTCTTCTGCCTCTTACTAACACTTAATCTTGGATGAGTTACTACCTATCTTTTCAGGGATCATATCAGTCAGAGTCCTGGCAGAAAAGATGACATACTAGATTGGGTAATTTTAGGAGTCAACAAAGGGACCCTTTACAAAGGTGAGAGTAAGGTGTAGAGTAACCACAAGGGATTGTGCTGTACTCCAGGACTAAGGACAATAGAGCTGTCACCTCTCTTAGGCCTGAAGGGGCCAGAGAGGGGAGCCCCTTCCAGAACCTGGAGATAGGGAGGCTGTGTGAGTACCCACCTGTGTGGAAGTGGGATATTTGGTGGCACCCATAGTTAGTCAGTGAAGGCTCTGCCAAGGGAGCTAAGGAACATGCATTGTCCTTCCACCTGTTACCTCCTGCTGGGCTCCCCATTGGCCAAACCCAAGTAGAAGACAGAGGAGGAGGGGAGAGGAGGGAGCTCACTGAGACTGTCAGCTTACCCTGTAGGGGCACATAGTAGGTGGGGAGCCAAACCACTCCATCCCAAGTAGGCCAACAGAAGACACCCAACACAGAGAGTAAACAAACAAACAAACAACAACAACAACAACAACAAAAACAACATGTGGAAACTGCCTGGCCCAGAGAAGATACTCGATAGATCTTAGTTTCAATTCTCTAGGAAACTGAGGAAAAGACACTGGGCTTTACTTTGCATAAAAGTGCCTCCAATTTTCCAAGGAATCTCCATACTGCTTTCTATACTGGCTGCGCCAATTTGCAGTCCCACTAGCAGTGTATGAGTATATCTTTTTCTCCACATCCTTGCCAACACTTATTGTTGTTTGTGTTCATAATAGCTGCCATTCTGACTGGAGCGAGATGAAATCTTAGAGTAGTTTTGATTTGCATTTCTCTAATTGCTAGAGATGATAAATATTTTTTCATATATTTGTTGATTGTATATCATCTTCTGAGAAGTGTCTATAGACAAACTCTATATAGGGCAGAGGGGTGAGAGGAGAAGAGTGGGGGCATGGGTTAGAAATGATGGTGGAATGTGATGGCATCATTATCCAAAGTACGTGTATGAAGACATGAATTGGTGTGAATATACTTTGTATACAACCAGAGATATGAAAAATGGTGCTCTATATGTGTAATATGAATTGTAATGCATTCTACTGTCATATATAAAATTTAAAAAAAAAAGTGCCTCCAAATAGATGCTTGCCTAGCATACCTGAGGCCCTGGATATGATCTCCAGCTGTGACCAAAAAAAGAAAAAAATACATCCAAGTGTATCTTTACACAAAACCTTTCAATTAATCAATGAATGTTTGTCATTTGACCACAGGAAAAAGGAAGGTAAACATAGCTAGATTAGGAGGCACACTACAGCCTATAGCAGTGTCCAGTGGTTGTTGAATTCATGGGAAAATGGGGGATTTCTCATGAAAGCACCTGTTAAGATAAGTAATGTTTCTATCCAAATTTGATAAGTTTGTCTAAGATTTCTAGAATTTGGAATCCTCTCTCTCCTTTTCTTTTTTCTTTCATTTCCTTCCTTCCTTTTTAATCTTTTTTTGCAGTACTGAAGATCAAACTTAGGATTTAGCACATGCTAAGGCAAGTGCTCTGTCACCCAACTATAGACAGAGCCCTGGCCCCAGGACACCATATGTTGAACATGGTAGGGGATTGAGCCCAGGGGTAGTTTACTACTAAGCTACATTGCAGTCCTTTTTATTTTTTATTTTAAGACAGTAAATTTTTATTTTTTATTTTAAGACAGTAAATTTCAAAATCATAGAAATCATAGAGACCTGTTGCTTGACAAAAATGAGAACTGGTATTTGGTTGTCTCCTATTGGCTGAACTCAGTGAACTGTTGACTTCACTTTTGTCCTTCCCTTTCTTTATTGGAAATTCAATACAATGACATGAATGTTTATTTATTCATTTAGGCACTGGGGATTGAACCCAGGGGTACTTTACTACTGAGCTACACCCTAGCCCTTTTATTTTTTTAAATTTTGAGACAGGGTCTCACTAAGTTGTTGAGGCTGGCCTCAAACTTGCAATCCTCCTGCTTCAGCCTCCCAAGTCACTGGGATTACACAGGTGTTTCACAGTGCCCAGCCATGAAAGTATTTTTAAAAAAGAAAGTCACCTATAATCCCACACCCTAACACAGCTACTTTTTCAGGGAGGATGTTTTCTGGACTTTGGTCCTGTGACTTCATATTATTTTATAGTTTTATGTGATTTTGAAATTTACTTCAAATCTCCACTTGTGTTTTTCAGTGGTTCTATAGAAGCAGAATAATGGGGTGGCCCTTTTCCTCCTCATTATAACGGGTCACAGATGACACCTCTATAACAAACGACAGGTTAGCAAGACAAAACCATAAGAAGTCTATTGGATTATGGTTTTATTTTATTTTTAGTTGTAGATGGACACAATATCTTTGTTAATTAATTTATTTTTATGTAGTGCTGAGGATCGAACCCAGTGCCTCACATGTGTGAGGCAAGCACTCTACCACTGAGCTACAGCCCTAGCCCTAAATTATGGTTTTATGTAGCAAAGAATGCTTCCATTTGAAAACTCAAATACACAGGGTGAATTGTCCGTTATTTTAAAAAATATTTTTTAGTTGTAGATGGACACAATACCTTTATTTATTTATCTTTATGTTGGTGCTAGGGATCAAACCCACTGTCTCACACATGCTAGGCAAGCGCTCTACCACTGAGCCACAACCCCAGCCCTTGAACTATGTTTATATATTTAGTTCTGATAATACATGGACATCCCACTAGAAACATGATTGGACAAAAAAGGGTATGATCTAACAGTAACAGACTAAGGGCGAGGCATGGGGACCCAGCAAGGCCTGTCTGTTCAGACTTTCTTGGCCTCTTTGTGCAGCCATTTCTTCCTTCTGGATAGAAAGGTAGAGCGATATTTTTAACTTTTATGACTGGCTTTGGGAAATATGGATCTGGTTTCTATGACCTTCCTTGGGGAAGAAGAATTCTAGTTTCTATGGCTTGCTTTGGGGAGGATGAGGGATAAGGGACAAAGGACAGCAGAAGACCAGAGAGAAAGGGTGCTTCTGAGGACTTCGGTGTAAGGTACCATTTTCTAAGTCCTGACAGTTCAACAAAAACTTGTTAATTATCAGTCTTTAGTGGATATTTATTTATTTACATGTGGTACTGAGAATCGAACCCAGGCCTCACACATGCTAGGCAAGCGCTCTACCACTGAGCTACAACCTCAGCCCATCAGTCTTTAATTATGGTATAATACCAACTGAGTGGCTATGCTGTCATTCATCAGGCGCTCCCCTATTGTACATTTGTTCTAGATGGGTTTGGGGGTGTTTTATTTTTGCTGTTTTTAATGAAAAAAAAAGTTTTCATGAACATTTTGATACATCAAAGTTGATCATCTTAGAAACTTATTTTCCCAAAATACCTGAAGTGGCATTCTGGTGTGTGGACCCTATTCTGAGGGTGGTCCCTGCACCCTCCTCAGCTCCCCTCACATCTTGGTCCCTGTCTCAGCATAACTGCCCTGTGTTCAGCAGCAGCCCAGTTTGCACCAGACAGAAAAGTCCAAATAGATCCAACTGCCTCCATCCAGGGACTGGAAACAAAAACATCATTAGATTTTAGAGGACCTGATCTTGAAAACTTGAAAGATTTTTTTTAAGCCTACACCCTCCAATTTCCAGGAAGAACTGAAAAGCAGAATTGGAACTTCAGGCCTGAAGTTCCAGCATCCCAGGCCTGAACTGGAGTTTCCCTAGGTTCATGTTTCTGATTTTCAGACTTGCTGCATAAAGGTGATGGTGTCCCATGAGAAAGAATCCAGGTATAGATCCTTGAGTATTGTGTTCTCAACTCCATGGAAGAGAGTTGAACCACGTTTTCTCCATCATGGATTTTCCTGGCCCTGACTCTGTCTGGGTGAGGCTGGAATCCAGGGGCTTTATAACATAATGCAGGGAGAGGTTGGTGGCAGGATTTTCCTGGGTCTAGACTAGCATGCAAATCTGCAGAACCTTCAGGGGAGATCTTTGAAGAGGAAAATAGCATCAGACGTGTTAAATTAGATTAAATTTAGCTTAAAGCTGTGTCCCAATGAAATTAGTGAATTGTAATCTAACTTTGTGTGTGTGTGGTGCCAGGAACCAAATCCAGGGCCTTGTGCATGTTGAGCATGCACTCTTCCACCCTACTAAGTCCCTAGACTGTAACCAAACTTAATATGTTTGTTCTGGAGTCCTGGGAATCAAACCGAGGATCTTGGGCATGCTATGCAAGTACTGTGCTACTGAGCTACATCCTCAGCTCCTAACCTCATATGTCAACAAACTATAAACCTAACTTGAAAGTTTATTTTTTATAACTTTAAGGGCAGAAAGAAGGTAATATCTTTCCTTCACATCATAAGGGTTACAGCCAATATCCCTATGATAAAATACAGGTTAGCCAGAGAAACATAATAAATTTATTTAATCAAAATTTTACATGACATGGGAAATTTCAAGTAATGTAAACCCAAAGACCCCGGGGGGCGGGGGAATGCCTATTTTGCACTTATGTTTGACGAAGTAGGGACACCCAAATAGAAATGTGGTTAGACAAAAGAGATATGATCAAACAGTAATAGATTAAATGGGTAAACCTAACAAGTCCTATCTATTCAGATTCTTCTCTATTTAGCATTCCTTCCTCCCAGGTACTGGACAGGAATCCTCTGGATATGAGGTTCTTATGAATTACTTTCAGACAAAGACAGGTCAGATTTCCTTCCTTCCTTCCTCCCTTTTGCAGAGCTGGGACACTCAGGGCCCTGAGCATGTTAGACAAATTCTCTACCATTGTTCTACATCCCTAGCCCTTTTTTTTTTCTTTATTTTGAGATAGGGTCTTGTTAAATTGCCTAGGCTAACCTTGAACTTGTCATCAGCCTGCCTCAGCTTCCTGAGTAGCTGGGATTACAATTGTGCGTCACCGCACCTGGCTCAGAAAATTTCTTCATATCCAGTTCCTACCCAGAAAGAAGGAGGAAAGTTAGAGTGATATTTTTAGGCTTTCTGGCTTGCTTTGAGGAAAAGGGGTTAGTTTCTAACTTGGAGAACAGGAATTTCTAATACTCACTTTGGGGCAGAATAAGAGGGGAGAGACAGAACAGTAGAAGGTCACAGGGACTTTTGTTCTGAGTTCATTTCTAAGAGCTTCCAATGCTATTTATTTATTTATCTATCTATTTATTTATTCTTCCAATGTCCTTTAGTTCAAAGTACTCTGCATGCCCCAGGGCCATAATTTAGTATATCATCTTCTGAGTCCCACCAAAACAAGTAACTGAGTCCCAGGTAATTATAGCAGTTGAGCTTTCTACCAACCACAGGCTGCAAACTGCTCAGGCATGCCCAAGTAAGGCAAATGCAGCGTGGTACCCAATCAGATTATTTTTATATACCACTCCCTTTTTTTGTCTATAAGTACAGCATGCCCATGTTGCTGGATGACTCTCTCAAACTTTACTGTGTTCAGGAAGCTACTTGATCCATAAATCATTTCTTTGTTCAAATGAATTCTGCTAAATTTAATTGGTCTAAAGTTTTTACTTTAACAGAAGTAGGTGCTGCATGTCCTTGAAGCTGAGCTCCTAAAAGGGCTGAGCTGCTTGTCTGATCATGCATGTGTTTACTTGGTGCCAAAGAGAATTGGAACTCTCTGGGAGCTGCATCTTATTCCTAAACTCCTATTTGTCTTCAACCTCAGCCATTCTGTGCTCAGTTGTCTCCTGGCTAGATCCTGCACCTAGTGTAGTGTTCAAGTGGAGTTGACCCAGGAAAGGCCCTTGGTCCTGAGGTTCTTCACATGGGTATACATATGAATCCTCCAGATGCCTTTAGGAATATGGATGTTGGGCTGGGGTTGTGGCTCACCTAGCATGCATGCGGCACTGGGTTTAATCGTCAGCACCACATAAAAATAAAAAAAATAAAGATATTGTGTCCACCTAAAACTAAAAAATAAATATTTAATAAAAAAAAAAAGAATATGGATGTTGAAAAAAAAATATGGATGTTAGTAATCCCAGCTACAGTAATCCCAGCCACCTGAGAGGCTGAGGTGGGAGGATAACAAATTCAAGTCCAGCCTCAGCAACTTAGTGAGGCCCTAAGAAACCTACTATGACTATCAAAAATTCAAAAAATAATAATAAATAAAATAAAATTTTAAAAAAGAAGAAGTAAAAAAGGGCTAGGGTTGTAGCTCCATGGTAAAATGCCCCTGGGTTTGATCCTCAGTACCAAAACAGACAAAGAAAGGGAGGGAGGAAGGATAAGGATGCTGGGGCCAGAACTGAAACAAAGACAACTAGCATGTCTTTCCCTTCGTGTGATCCTGACACTCACCAGTCTGCTGCTCTGGAATTTGTCTTTTCATCTGTACTTGTCCCTCTTAAGGACCTTTGAGTCACTTCAGATGGGGGCGGGGTTTGGGGGGAAGTACTGTTTACCATGCCAGTTCCACAACCCAGGGAACTCTAATGCCAAGTTTGGGCAAAATGCCGCTGGGCCAGAGTACACGGCCTCCTTATAGTCAGAGGTTCCTCCACACCACTCTCTAGTGATTCAAGGATGCTTTGCATTTCTGGAATGAAAGGATGCAATTAGGCAAATCCTGAAATTAAACACAAGACTGCATATCTAGGCCCCATCCTGCAATGTTGGAGAAACATTCTGCTTTGTTAAAACAAATGTGCTCGTCCCTCAGGAGGGCCAAGATGCAGATTGGAAAATTTTAGAGTAAGATGGGCTTGGGTGTGATCCCTTTCCTTGTGAGATTACACATTACAGGGTAATTATACCACAATGAGACACCACTTCATGCCCATTAGGAAAGCTATTATGAAAAATAAAAACAAGACAGGCATGGTTGTTCATGCCTATAATCCTAGTGATTTAGTAACTTAAAGAGACCCTGTCTCAAATTAAAAAAAAAAAAAATTAAGGGCTGGGGATGTAGCTCAGTGATAAAGTGCCCCTGGGTTAAATCCCCAGTACCCAAAATTAAAAAGTAAAAAATAAAAATTAGTGTTGGTGAAGATGTGGCAAAATTGGAACCCTCAGACATTGCTGATGGGAATATAAAGATGAACTGCTGTGGTAAGTAGTATGGCAGTTCCTCAAAAAGTTAAATGTAGAATCACCATATGATCCAGAAATCTCACGTCTGTGTATATCCACAAAAGAATTCAAAATGGAAACTCAAACGGATTTCTGTACACCCATGTTCACAGCAGCATTATTCACAATAGCTGGAAGGTGCGGACAATCCAAGTGTCCAACAATAAATAAATGGGTCCAAAAAATGTCCACTAAATTTTCAGCATTAAAAAGGATTAGGATTTTGATACATGATGAACCACAAAAATGTTATGCTAAGTGAAATAAACCAGCCACAGAAGATTCTACTTGTATGTTTAGAATAAGCAAATCCCCAGAGACAGAAAGTAGCATAGACATTACTAGGGATTGGAGGGAGGGAGGAATGTGGTTATTGTTTAATGGGTACGGGGGTTTTTATCTGAAATGATGAAAAGGTTCTCGAAATGGATCGTGATGATGGCTGAACAACACAGTGAATGTACTTTATTGCCACTGAGCTGTACACTTAATGAATGTTAAGATAATAATATTTATATATGTATATATTACCACAATAAAAAGATGTATAGATCCATACAAAAAAAGCAATCATAAATCCCTTTATTGTAGTTCTATGGGGATTCTGGAGAAGTGAAATGAGAGGCATGTATTTAATTCATTTTTTAAAAATCTCAGTGACTATGTGTTAAGCAAATGAATGAATGACACCTAATAGCTATATTTCTAGAGATATATGGAGGGGCAATAATATATACCCTTATCCTTGAAGATCCTTTTCATGTCTGTTAATTTTTTTTTTTTTTTTTTTGAGACAGGTCTCACTGTGTTGTCCAGTTGGCTCAAATGATCCTCTTGGGCTCAAATGATCCTCCTGCTTTGGTCTACCTGGTAGCTAGGAGTACAGGTATGCACTGCCAAACTTGATTCTTTTAAATTTCAAAAGCAAAATATGAATTCATAGTTATGAAAATACAAAAAAAATTTGATGCTGGTGATAGTAGAGAATTTGCTAAGCATGTGTTCTACCACAGAGCTACACCTGGAACTACAAAAAGCAATTTCAAATTGTAACTCTGTGAAAGAAAGTTCACTGTCACACATTCTCAAACTTCCAATCACCCTTAGGTTTTGACCTCTAATTAAAATTGCCTGAGACCATCACCTGCTTATACCTGTCAAAGCTTTCTAAGCCAGGACTCAGGTTTAGCAGCCTCTTCTCAGGAAAGTCTCTCGTGTTGTCATGTCTGACTTCCATCCCCACAGCTGCCCTCTCTCATACATACACCACTACCACCAACACCATCATATTATAAGACTGGTGGGACTTCTATACTCTTTTCTTCTACCAGAGGTATAGGACTGGAGAACCCAGCTAGGTTGTGGATTTTTTATTTATTTGCTAGGATTTCCGGGTAGATAACCTCTGACACAGTCCAGATGCAGAAACCAGGGTTATTGCAAGCAACAGAAACAAACTTTGACAGGCTTAAGGAAATGGAATGTGTAGAATGGATATATGGAGAATTGCAACCGAGGTCTGGGAAATAGGCACAGCCAAGGAAACTCTCAGCCAGAGCCACAGCAAATGTGCTATAAATGAGATAAGTGATATACATAAGTCTACTGCTGATATACTTGGTCTGTAAACCCAGGATCTGGAACAACACCACTGAAGTCACTGTTAGCTCTAGACTCTCTACTAACATTGGTTTCAAGACATTTCTATTGCTCCAGATATGAATGGTACCCTTGCTGCTGTTAATGACTGTAGAAAGGATTCTCCATAACACTTGCTCCCAATTCAGATTCTGGGGTGCATACTGCTGACTGGCCAAGACTGTGTCATATATACCCGTGTTCTTTTTGCAAAGGAAGCTGGAAAAGCAAGCATTTGGTGGTTATGACTTCTATAGTGGAAGGTGACAGTCTCTATCTTCCACCAAGTGTGATAGATTCCGTGCACTAGCTTGGTAACCTTAAAGAAAAGTAAAAGCTTCACTTCACTCATCTTTGCCTAGATTTTCCTTAGCCTTCTGATTAACTGTGGTAGTCACTGTGCCCCAAAACCACATTACCCTGTAGCACATATTTTTAAATCCTGAAGATTTTAAAAAACAACAACAACTGAAGAATGATCCTTGTTGAAAGACAGTTGCATGAATGAAAGAAAGACGTCTGTGCGTCTAAAATAATTTTATCATATCCTCACTAGGTTTGATGATATCATTGTTGGATTTTTTTCTCTCTCTTTCTTTCTTTCTTTTTTTTTTTTTAATACTGGGGATTGAACCCTGGGGTGCTTTACCACAGAGCTACATCCCCAGTACTTTTTTCATTTTTTATTTTGACATAGGGTCTCACTAAATTGCCCAGGCTGGCCTTCATATTATAATCCTCCTGTCCCAGTTTCCCAAGTAGCTGAGATTATAGACGTGTCACCATGCCTGGTTTGTTGTTGAGTTTTCTTAATTTATTTTTTCCTACGGGTACTAGAGTCATCTAATTTGAATACCAAAATAATACTTTAAAATGTTCATTCTTAGATCTCTCACTTGCATTCACAGCCCCATAAAACTCAATACGTGCTCTGTAGAGAACCACTTTCTTCATTTATAGTGAATCCTTCCAGTGTTTATTTGTGCAAATAAAAGGAAATACATATTCTTATTTCGTTCTCTGTCTTATAAAAACAGGTAGCATGTTCTTTTGACTGTTCTGTGCTCTGCCTTTTTATTTAGTAGAGAAACTTCCATGTCAACGTATAAAAAGCTTTCTTCTCCTTGTAATACCTGTATTTACTGTATGGATGAACCATGGCTTATTTAAGCAAACACTAACAGATAAACACTTGGGGCATTTCCAGTATTTTGCTATTAAGAACAATCTTACACTAAATATATTTTATATTATGGTATATTACTATAGCCTATATAATACGGTAAATAATCTTATAGTAAGTAAATAAACTTAAAAGCCCAATTTTATACTAAGTACAGTTCATTTTGCTCTTACGCAGGAATATCTGCCATGCACGTTCTCAGAAGCAGGATCACTGGGTCAAAGTGTGTGTGAATTTTTAATTTTCTTGAATATTGCCAAATTCTCTTGCAGATTGTTTTACATATGGGCCAGCTATGTATGAGCATGCTTGTTTTCCCACAGTCATAGAGGGTGTGTTTTCAGTCTTTTGGATGTTTGCCAATCTGATAGGTGAGGAATGTGATCTCAGTGTGGCTTAGATATGCTGGTTTTTTCCCTTTCTTTTTTTGTACTGGGGATTGAATCCAGTGGAGCTATATCACGGAGCTACATCTCCAGTCTTTTTAAATTTTGAGACAGGGTCTTGTTAAGTTGCTGAGGGTCTTGCTAAGATGCGGAGACTGGCCTCAAACTTTCAATTCTCCTGCCTCAGTCTCCAGAGTCACTGGGATTACCCGTGTATGCCACCATGACAGGCTTTATTCTTCTTTTTATTAATGCTTTATAGTATGCCATTGTATGCATGTACAATCATTTGTTTGTCCAATAACCTGTTGATAGATATTTATGCTATGTCCATATTTTGGCTATTACAAATAAAGCTATTAGAAATATCCACATAAAATAGCCAGGATATTTTAATATAAAAGTATATAAAGTGCCAAATTGGTTTTAACATTTCATATTCTTACCTGAAATATATGAGAGTTCTGGTTTGTCTCTGTATTTACAAACACTTTCCAGTCTTTAATTTTAGTTGATCTGGTAAGTATGCAGTGGTATCTAATTGTTAATTTCCATTTCTTGATGAAATGGAAAGAGAATTTATTGGTGAGAATTTATTGATATTCATGTTTTTCTTATTGAGGTTTTTGTTCATATTTTATTGGATTTTTATTTTTGTAAAAGTTCTTTATATGTGCTGTCTACAAGTTCTTTGTCAGATTTGTGTATTGCATATAATTTTTTTCTGAGTCTATGGTTTGCTTTTTCATTCTTTCTTTTTTTGGTAGTGGGGATTGAACCCAGGGGGGTGCTGTACTACCAAGATACATCTCCAACCCTTTTTATTTTTTATTTTGGGACAGTGTCTTGCTAAATTGCTGAGGATGGCCCAGAACTTGCTATCCTCCTGCCTCAGCCTCCGCAGTTACTGGAATTATAGGCATGAACTATGGAGCCTGGTTTGTTCTCTCGTTTTCTTAATGGTATTTATTAAATGGCTGTTTAAAAAGTTTTCTTAAATCTATTTTTTAATAATTTGTCCTCTTTGTGTCCTGTCTAAACTATATTTGTCTACCCCAAGGCTGCAGATATTGTCTGTTATGTTTTATGATTTTAGCTTTTACATTTATGATTTTAGCTTTACCACTGAGCCACAATACCAGCTTTTTTTGTTTGTTTGTTTTGAGGCAGAGTTTCACTAAGTTGTTGAAGGTCTTTCTGAGGAACTGAAACTGGCCTTGAAATCCTCCTGCCTCAGCCTCCCAAATCTCTGGGATTTCAGGCATAGCTACCACACCCAGCTTTGATTACCTTTTATGTTTTTGTTATCTAATAACTCTAGCTAGAACTTCTAATACAATGTCCAATAGTATACGTGGGGAGAAAGGATGTCCTTGTTTCTCTCTTAGGCAAAAAAGCACTCAGTATTTTGCATGTGAACTCCTTCTGTTGTTTTTGGTGCTGGGGGGTTGAAAGGCCTCAGGCATGCTAAGCACATATTCTACCTCTGACCTACACCGCAGCTATACTTGTGGGGTTTCAGTAGGTGTCATTTTTTCAGGTTGAAAAAATTTCCTTCTGTTCCTAATTTAGTAAATGTTTTTAATCATGAAAGGGTGTTGGATTTTGTGAAATGCTTTTTTCTGCCTCTATTCAAGTGAGCATGTACTTTTGTCCTTTATTCTTTTAATATTGTATATTACACTTATTAATTTTTCAGACAACCAACATTGCATTCAGAGGATAAACCTCACTTGAGGATGTGTACAAGCACTGTTATATGTCATTGGGTATGGTTTGCTACTGTTTTATTGGCAGATTTCATCTATATTTATAAGGATATTGGTCTGTAGTTTCATGTGATATCTTTGATTTTGATATCAGGGTAATACTGGCTTCATAGAGTAAGTTAAAAGTGTTATCTTCTTTTCTGTTTTTTGGAAGAGTTTGTGAAAAATTGGTATTAATCCTTCTTAAAGTGTTTGGCAATGTTCACCATCAAAGGCATCTAGTCCTGGACTTTTCTTTGTGAAATGTTTAACTATTCCTAATTCATTCTCATTAATTTTTTAATTAGAGCTTTCAGTTATACATAGTAGTTGGGTTCATCCTGACAAACTCCTATATGCATAGAAATCTATTTCATTTCATGATCTCCCCCTTTCCTTTACCATTTTTCTTCCCATCCCTCCCCTCTCCTGATTCCTTCTTTATGTTATTGTATTCTTTCTTCCCCCTTTGTCTACTTTACTCTAACTTCCCCATATGAGAGAAAACATTTGACCTTTGAGTTTTTGAGTTTGGCTAATTTCACTTAGCATGATATTCTCCATTTCTATCCATTTTTGAGTAGAACTCCATCATATATTTATATATATCAATTTCTTAATCCATTTATCTGTAGACTGGCATTTGGGTTGACTCCATAATTTACCTATTGTGAATTGTGCTGCTGTAAACATTGATGTGGTTGTACTGCTGCAGTGTGCCAATTTTAGATCTTTTGGGAAAGTACCAAGGAGCGGGATAGCTGGGTCATATGGTGGTTCTATTCCTAGATATTTGAGGAATCTCCATGCTGCTTTCCAGAATGGTTGTTCTAGTCTGCAGGCCTACCAACAATGTACAAGATGGGGCTGGTGTTGTAGCTTAGTGGTAGAGCACTCTCCTAGCACATGTGAGATACTGGGTTTGATCCTCAGCACCACACAAAAATAAATAAATAAAATAAAGGTGGGCAGGGGATATAGCTCAGTTAGTAGAGTGCTTGCCTTGCATGTACAAGGTCCTGAGTTCAATCCCAAGCACCACATAAATAAATAAATACATAAATACATAAATAAATAATAAAACAAAGATATTGTGTCCACCTACAACTAAAAAAAGATATTAAAAAAATACAATGTACAAGGGTATCTTTTCCCCCCACAACCTCTCCAACATTTATTGTTGTTCATATTCTTGATGATTGCCATTCTGACTAGCGGGAGATGAAATCTTAGTATAGTTTTGGTTCTCATTTCCCTGATTAGATATTTTCATATACTTGTTAGTCATTTATGTTTCTTCTTTTGAGAAGTTTCTGTTTAGTTGTTTTGCCCAATTATTGATTGGGTTATTTATTTATTTGGTGTTAAGTTTTTTGAGGTTTTTTTTTTTTTTTTTTTAAGATCCTCGATAGTAATCCTTTATCGGAGGAGTAGCTAGCCAAGTTTTCCTCCCATTCTCCAGACTCTCTCTTCACACTCTATAAATTGTTTCCTTTGTTGTGCAGAAGCCTTTTAGTTTGGTGGCATCCCATTTGATTCTTGGTTTTATTTCTTGCACTTTGGAGGTCTTGTTAAGAAGTTGGTGTCAGCACCTAGGGAGTGTTGACACTACGTTTTCTTTAGCAGTTGTAAAGTTTCGGGTCTAATTCCTAAGTCTTTGGTCCATTTTGATTTGGGTTTGGGGCAGGGTCAGGGGCAGGGTCAGGGACAGGGGTCTATATTTTTTCTCTATATAGCTGTCCAGTTTTCCTCAGCACCATTTGTTATATAGCTCATTTGTCCAAGATATATTTTTGGCACTTTTGACAAATAATTATTTTCATTACTTTTTAGAGATCAATGCAGATCTTCTGTTTCTTCTTAAATTAGATTCAGTAGTTGGTACCTATCTAGGAATTTGTCAGTTTCCATTAGGTTAATTTGTTAGCATGGAGTTGTTCATAGTATTCCATTAAAATACTTTTTAGCTTTTAAGTTAGGTAGTGATAGTCCACCTTTCATTTCCAATCTTAGTAATTCGAATCTTCTTTCTGTTTTCCCCCCCAAGAATTGGGGATTGAATCCACTGAGCTACATATTCAGCCCTTTTTAAATTTTATTTTCAGATACGGTCTTACTAAGTTGCCCCTGTTGTCCTCAAACTTGTGTTGCTCTTGTCTCAGCTTCCTGAGCAGTTTGGGATCACATTCTTTTACTTTTAACTTGTGCCTTTTATCTGTGCCTTTATGTTTAAATTAAGTTTCTTGAATACAGCATATATGGCTGAGTATTGCTTTTCTAATCAATCTGATACCTCTGCCTCTGTAATATTTAGGTCATGTATATTTATTGTACTAATCACTATGCTTTGGTTTAAACCTACTGTCTTCTTCATTTTCCCCGTCCGTTCTTTCTTTTTTATTGCCTTTTTTTTATTTTTCATATTTCTATACTACTACTTCTATTGGTTTATGAGTGCTACATCTTAGTTTTGTTAATCTCAATGTTTGCTCTGTGGTGTACAATATATGTCTTCAATTTTCTACAGCCTACCTTCAAACAATATTATATCAACTAATGGAAAATGGAAAAGCCTTACAATAACATACTTCCATTTTCTTTTTCTAGTCATCTTGCTAAAGCTTTCATATATTTTACTTCTACATTTTTCAGTATCTCCAATTATTTATGGTGCCAATCTTTCCTTTCTACAGATCAAAGTTTCTCTCTGGTTTTATTTTTCTTCCACCTGAAGAACTTTTCGTAAATATTTTTTATGACACAAATCAATTGGAAACAAACTTACTTGGTGCTTTTGTGTGTTGTGTGTGTGTGTGTGTGTCTGAAAAAGTTTTTATTGTTACTGTCATTTATTAATATTTGATAGATATGTAGTTTCAGGTTGAAAAAATTTATTTAGCTTTTTAAAGATCCTCTACCATGGCCTATGGCTTGCATAGATTATGAAAGGAAGTTTTCAGTTATACTAATATCATTTTTGTTGTTGTTTCTTTTTTCCCTTTGCCTAATTATAATGTTTTCTATTTCTCATATTCTGACTGTCAGCAATTCAATGATAATGTGTCTTGATGATGGTGATGGTGTGTAATCATCCTGCTTCATCTTTTTTGATGTTCTTGGCTCTATGGCCAAATAGTCTTCATTTTATATGGGAGATTTTTTACCATCATTTTTTCAAATGTTTCTTCTGGTGTCTCTTATTTCTGTCTAGGTTTCTAATATCACATTAGAAGATTTGATATTGTCCCACAGGCCACTGAACTGTGTTCACTGTTTTCAATCTTTTATAAAATTCACTTTGAATAGAATCTGTTCTTATATCTTCAAAGTTTATTGACCTTTTTCTTCAGTGTTTAATCTGTTAAGATGATCCAGTTACTTTTTTTGTTATAGGTATTGTAGTTTTTATCTCTATTCTTTTTTCTTTTATTTGTCCCATTATGCTCATATTTTTCTTTAAAACACTTGAATGTAGTTATATTAACTGTTTTAATATTCTTGTCTGCTCTTTCTGTCAAAACTCAATGAATCTGTGTTTACTGATTTTTATCCTAGTTGTAGGAAAAATAATTTTTGGCCTTTTGCACGTTTAGTAAGTTTGTATGGATGCTGGACAAAGTCTGTTTTAAGTTGTTGAGTGTATAAATTTTGTTGTCTTTCTTTATAAGGTGTTGGGTTTTGTTCTTACATCCAGCGTTACCCACTTACCCACAGTTCGATTTGGTACTTTTGAGGCTCTCTTAAAGTGACATTAAAGTGGGTAAAGAAAAGCCTGTATTCTAGGGATAGTCAGTTCTTTTACTCAATCGTTGCCCACCTAGGGCTTCTAATGAAAGCCTCAAGTGGTTAATTAGCGCTCTGTACTCTGGCTGGTGAGAACTCAAACGTGCTCCAGCTTAGTATCCTGGTTGTTCTTATCCAGCCTTGTGGAATTTTACGCTATTACTCATGTCTTAATTTTTAGCAAAGATTCTTGGTGATACTTATAGAGATTTCCTGTGCACTTAATTCTCTCCTCTTTGAACTCTGCCCTGCAATTTCCAGACACCTAAGATATTCTAAACTGTCTTGACTTTTCATCAAGTAAAATAGGTTAGCTCTGCTTGGGTTCTCCTTCCTTATTTCCTAACTGGAAAAATCCCCCCAGGCAGAAATCTCTGGTGAGCAACTTATTTGTTTCATTTTTCCCAAGATCATAGTCATGCATTGCCTGTTATTCCATGTCTAAAAGCAATTTTGTGTGTGTGTGTGTGTGTGTGTGCTTATGGTAAATACATGCCTTAATATTTCATCGTGGCCTGTAATGCAAGTCTGTTATTTGACAGTGTTTCTAGGATTCCCCCCCTGCAACAGAAATGGCTGGATTTTGTATAATCAAATGGATTGACTTTTTAGTCTATGATTTCTGGACTTCAAAGAACTTTGAAGTTAGGAAGGACTTCCCCACTCTATGCTAAGGAAAGCATTTGGGCCTGTTGCTTCATGCTGATTCCTCTTCTGTTTGCCTCACCATTCACATTCATGTATTTTTTTAAAATTTTTGTCCTGGGGGTTGAATGTAGGGGTGCTTTACCATGGAGCTATGTCCCCAGTCCTTTTTATTTTTTTATTTTGAGACAGGGACTCATTAAGTTGCTTAGGGCCTTGATAAATTGCTGAGACTGCCCTTGAACTTGCAAATCCTCCTGCCTGAGCCTTCCGAGTAGCTAAAATTACAGGTGTACCCCTGGTGCCCATTTTGTTCAGGCGTCTTTGACTTACGCTCTTCTGATCTCTCTCCTCAGTTCTATTTGTCCTACCATATCCATACCATGGAAATTTTATTTTTATTAGTAGGGTTAATTTGGCATCTTATGCCACCCTTCTCATCAGTTATTTATGGCATAAATTGTATGCCCTGAATTTTTTTGTGTTTTGTTTTCCATAGTTTTTTGATTGGGAATCCAAACCCCTTTCTATCAAATTTTGTCTTTATCATGAATTTCAAAAGCATATTTTAATACTAATGTAGTCCTTAGTTATCTATATTCATCTGAAGTAACTGCCTCCTCCTTAGGCAAGATTAGGGAAAGGTCCTGGCTGACTGTGAGGGAGAACCACAAGACACTAAGAATTGAAAAGGGAAAGCCACATTGATTAGTATTTCAAAATATGCTTCTGGCACTGTCTTCTGTACTTTCTGACCTATCAGCCAAGTGGCACCATCACAGAAGAAAATGACATTAGTTTGGTACTGCCTGTTCCTCATTCTAGGGCTCATTGCCTTCTTAGGTGAGCTCACAAACCAATCTCTCAAAAAATTGAACTTGGAACATGGTCTAAAGGCTATGTGAAGCTCACTCTGTGTAATTCTTTTAGGAAATTGAAAAGGATGACTGACTGCAGTTCTGCTGGCTTTTGTGCAAGTTTTCCAGAATATAATTCACTGGACGACCTGTATCATTTACAAAAGTCACCTTACTGATGATTTCACCCTTCTTTGGATTAGCTCCTTTGGCTCTGTGAACTTGGCTCTGTACGTCTCAGGATCATGTTGAAAGATTTTCTCTCAGTCATCTATTTTGTGCCTACCATTTCCAAAAGAAGACTCCATTTATTGCTCCATGTATTATTTGTAGTTCAGTTTTATATCCCTCATCTTATTTGAAATAACAGTTGAATTTACCATTTTATTTGTCTTTTAAAATTTTAACCTGGTTTCTTTCTTGGGTTAATCAGTCTCTCTCTCTCTCTCTCTCTCTCTCTCTCTCTCTCTCTCTCTCTCTCTCTCTCTCTCTCTCATTTTGGGCTATACTCTTCCCATTATAAAAAAAAGTGACTTGTTAGTATAAACATGAAGTGGAGCCTGACGTGCTGGCAAATGCCTGTAATCCCAGCGGCTCAGGGGGCTGAGGCAGGAGGATCACAAGTTCCAGGCCAACCTCTGCAACTTAGCTAGGCACTAAGCAACTTAGTAAGACCCTGTCTCAAAATAAGATTTAAAAAGGGCTGGGGATGTGGCTCAGTGATTTAGCACCCCTAGGTTCAACCCCTGGCACACACACCAAAAAAAAAAAAGTGATGTGAAAAGCTTTTCTGGAGCTTGGAAGCTGAAATATTCATTGAGTGTTCCACTGTCAACAGAGAAGCAAGAGTATTTCCAGACTTAACTGCACAGCCAGGGATCCTGGATCTTAATTGTCTCCAAGTCAAACTTTGGGTACATAATGTTGAAGTTCATAGCCTGGTTTGAGCCAACAGCTCTTGATTAATTTAGAGACTGAGTAAATTATATACAATCCAACTACAGAGTGTGGTACCCAAAAGCATGTGCCAAATGCATTTCTTAATCCTACTGCTGCATGACTCTAATCCACACTTTTAAAAAGTGATTGCTTAGGGGCTGGGGTTATAGCTTAGTGGTAGAGCACTTGGCTAGCATGTGTGAGGCACTGGGTTATATTCTCAGCACAACATATGAATAGATAAAATGAAGGTCCATCAATAACTAATATATATATATAATATATTATATATATGTGTATATATTATATTATATGTATATATATATGATATTATGTATATATATATATATATATATATATATATATTTTTTTTTTTTTTTTAAGTGACTTTTTAGGAGCATAGGCAAAGGCTGAGGTTGGTCAGGGACAGAAAAAATTTCTCTTACTCTCCATTCTCCTCTCCCCTCATCATTATTCAAATAGATAATTACATAAATTTTCTGTTGTTTTACAGTGAAATGAGTAAGTAGAAGCCTATGTGGAAAACTGCAATTTGTACTGATCTATAATATTATAATGAAAAAGTTGTGTTTGCTATGTAAATCTAGCTTGGAGCAGAGTCCTTGTTGTTTCTGGAGTTGCGTTGGGCAGAGGGGACAATCTCTCTGACAGGTGACCTGAGCTCCTCATCTGAGGTGGGCAAGCCAACATCTAGGGCAGGACACTGGTGGACAGAAGTACTAAGGGTCTCCTCTCTGGCAAACCCTTGGATCCGTGAGACTCTGGGAGCCGCCAACTCTCCTATTACATCTCACCCAGCATCGTGTGTACGTGACAACAGCGGGGCTGAGTATCTGCTTGAAATGCCACACCCGGCCCTGGTCTGCTGCTTGACGTGTGAACACCAGCAGAAAACAGGAGCCCCCTTCCGGTAGTGGGCGCGTCCCGGG
Source organism: Marmota monax (assembly GCF_021218885.2). NCBI lineage: Eukaryota > Metazoa > Chordata > Mammalia > Rodentia > Sciuridae > Marmota > Marmota monax. The sequence continues at coordinate 5,708,552 of NW_026692881.1, forward strand.
GGGGTGGGGAGAGTCCGGTGGCCCCTCGCCAACCACCTGCAGGGGCCTCAATTCTCAGTAGGTCCATCCTCGTGGTTTGCTTTTGGAAGACGACTTCAGATAAACCGTGGGGATGTGGATTTCAACACCATGATGAGTTAACTTCTGAAGAGAAAATGTGAAAAAATAGAGACTTTGTTCTATCTTCAAATATCTCATGAAAAAATGTATCGACTAGGTATTGAATTGTTCTTCTACAAAACGAGGCCAATCGCATTTTACTGAAGATATGAAGGATGAATTGTCCTCCAAGGACAAAGATATATTCTGGCTTTCCGTTGCATCCTGCCCAGACTTGAAGTGAGCAAAGGCAGGTCCTCCTTCCCACGCTGTCCCCGCCTCCTGCAAGTCCACCAGAGTGTGCGCCTGCCTTTAGGTTCTACTTTTTCCCACCTTGTGGCTTTTGACTTTTTTCATTTTTTAATGTATTTGTGCACACAAAAAAACCTTATTACAAATGCAGTCTCTGAGCCCCTAGGCTGTTGTGGCCAGGACATGTGAGAACTGGAAACTTGAGACTAGAAGTTGAGCCTCAGGAAGGCAAGCAACGGGAGGCTAGTTATGTTCTTTATCAGCGCAGGGTGGGGGAGGGCCGGTGTCCCAGAATTTTCTAGATGTTCTAATACCGGGATCTTCAACCCAAACCTCTTTTAGCTATGTATTTTAATGGAGACAAATATGGCCATGAGAATAAGCACAGAAACCCACCCTTCTGCCACTGGGAATGACAGCGACCACCAGCCTTCAGCTCCCCTCAGATCGCCTCCCTGGAGTTCTGCAAAACCTCCCTGGAACACGCCCCCCAACCCCACCTCCCACCTCACTCCAACGCGCACTGCCCTGGGCGGCTGCTCGGTCAGAGACATCGTGTCCTAGAATGGGCGTGGAGGACAACTATATCAAGGCTCAAAAGCTGGCCTCCTCCCCTGGGCCCCTCAGTTGGAACCCGTTGTTCCTGCGTTTCTATTGAAGCAACTAATTATGTCTATTATTGGAGCAATTAGTTTGTTATTCAAGTGTCTGTCCCATCATGGGTTCCTAGAAGGCAGGAACTATTTCTCACAGTCCTCAGTAACCCCAGCTTCGAAGCAGCTTGCACAGCGCCAGAGGGCCCTAGTAGCGACCCTCTCCCTCAACGCTCTGGTTTTTGAGGCAGTTTCCCGGAGGCGTGGTCCCCTTCCTGAGGTGACGCAGTGCCACCCAGTGGCAGATTGGCAGAAATGAGGCTGCTGGCGGACGGCCCTTGGGCCCCGAATTCTGCTGGTGGGGCCTCTTAATGAGGGGTTGAGGATGACTAATGGGTCACCTTTCCTGGAGGGGTCCTCCTGCTCTCCATGGCTAGGGTCAACATGAGAGGGGAGTGACAGAGAAACAATTTTGATGGATTTGGGGACACAAGGAGCTGGCTCCATGTATTTCAACATCTGCCTGATCCCCACGAGGTTCCTGTCCCTGTGGCCTGTTCTTTGCCCCTTCATAGTCTACCAAAATCACTTCCCAGGGCTCATCTCAGATACCACTTCCTTCCCTTGTCCTTCATAATTACATTCCCAAATATCTAGATTCCCAAATATCTAGATTATGCAGTTCAGGTTCAAATCCAATCTTTACCCATGATCTGTTGTGAAACTGTGGATGGAGGTACTCAGCTTCACTGTACCTTAGTTTCTTTATCTATAAAAAAAAGTGGGGGGATAACAATAGTACCAACCTTACCCCAGTGAGTTCACTGCCAGAGAAACAACCACAGTGCATGTGTATAGACTAAAGGCTCTCAGAAGTCCTGCAAATGTAGAGATCTATTTAGCTTGCAGCACTGATGCAGATTTATTTAGTCTAGGAACTCTTCTTCCTGGAAATAATTTCTCCTTTCCAGGGACTGTGGTGGGTCACGGGGCTGCTGCCATCCAGATGGTCTTGCTAATGGCCTGCTTTCAGCCAAGGTTCATGCTGATCAGGGGGTTGTGGTAATAACTGAAGCAGGACCCTACCTCGGTGGGTCTTAGAGCCATGCTGGGAAAGACAGAGGTATAGACACAAGAAGATAATGCATTTTGTGTTTATGAAGTAAGGTTTATGGAAAAGGGCAGTTTTGGGGTGTACCTGGTTAAACAGGAAGAAATGACAAAATTTTATGAGAATGAAATGGATGTGGTGTTGTGAAGGCCTCCCAAAGAAGGGATGGAATGGTGTTTTTGTTGGTTTGTTTTTGGTACTGGGGATAGAACCCAGGGGCACTTTGTTACTGAGGTACATTGCTTATGGCCTTGGTAAGTTGCTGAGGCTGTCCTCCAACTTGTGATCCTCCTGCCTCAGCCTCCCAAATAGAGCTGGGATTGTAAGCATGTTCCACCAAGCCTGGCTGGAACCTGACTTTGAAGAATGTGCAGGAGCTTTCACTCCTATGGTGGATTAAGATAAATACATCTCAGAGTCTCCCAGTGGATATCTGCCCAAACTTGAACATGAACCTAGACCTGGGTCCAACCTCCAGCTAGAGTGTTGGAAGCACCAGGGAGAGGCCCAATAGGAGCCAGCAGGGTGGAGACACAGAGCTAATGTTTGCTCACTTGTTGCCTGCAGTCTCCTCCCTGCTGGAGGCTGGATGATACAGAAGAGAAGATGCTGGTGGCCCTTCAGTCGTACTTGTTGTCCTCTGGGATGTGGCCTTATCCCTTGGTCCTGTAACCTACCCAGGAAGGAATTCCATGGATATGGCCCTAGACCTGCTGAGGTTATGGGTAGGAAAGCTATCTCAGTGCTCCAAACTTAGGGCTGACAGGCCCTGGGTCAGTGTAGCTTGTTTCTGAAGACCCTGAGATGTGTGAAATAGACGCAGGGAGATAGTCATTAATGCATCCCCAACACTGTACTAAACCTCCCCTGAACACATTGCCCCCTCCTGCCTGTGACTTGAAACTCCTTCAGATTTCTCTTCATTATGTAACTTACCCACTAGTGAATATCCACTCTTAACCTTCTCACAAACATTTTGCATGACGCAGTCCCCTAAAAGTTCAAGTCAACTCCAAACTCAAGGCTGAAGGATGATAGAAACACAGCCTAGCCACAGAATCCTGCCAAGCAGACAGCCATAAAGACAGGTAGAGAGGAAGTGATTGGGGCTGGACCATGGTAACCACAGGACCCTACTTCCCTTTTTGGTGATTTGTTGGAGGGAAAATAAAGTCAGTTCTAGGGGATATTTCAAACCCACCAAATACAGCCACTTCTCAAACCCATGTAGGGGCAGCCACGGAGTGAAAAAGCCAGGAGAGTGGGAAGGCATTGTGGAAAGGGATTCAATGGGAGCACAGATGGCTGTGGGTGGAGGTGGAGGGGGTCCGTCTGGTCTCCTCCAGGGATCTTTGCTGTCAGCTCTGGCTTCTACACAATGTGAAGGGTGCTGAGACTGGGACAAAGGAAAGAGGGAGAAGCAATCTGAGACTGAGAATGACAAGGACAGAGCTGTATGTCACTGGGGCTGATCAACAATCAGGAGCCAGATCAGAGGTTTCAGATAGCCCTGATGCTGATAGGAGGATAGGAGACCTGGAGGGGGTTCAGTTCAGTGCTACCCAATGGCTGGTTGGCCGTGCTGACTACCCCATGTCCAACTTGTGATGGCTAAAGATGGTGCGAATGGGTCACCTTCCTGGAAGAGCCTTCTGTATTCCTTTATTAAGAGAAACAGAGAAATAGGCCCTGTGTCTGTGGGGATTTGGGGACACAGGGAGCTGCCTCCATGTATTCTAGTATCTGCCTGACCTTCCTATGGCTCCTTTCTCTGTCGCCTGAGGTCCCTGTCTAGGCAGGGTATGGTGTCTGGTTAACCTTGGGGAGGTCATGCGCCAGTTCTATAAGCCAGTGACTATCTGCGCAATGGACACTCTCTGCCCCTCTGTCTAGTGGAGGATCCTAGAGGGTCCCAAATACAGGGAAATCGGTACTGAGTGAGGCTCCTGAGTGTGCCAAGTGCTAGTTTGCCAACACTCTGAAAGTGCTGCTCAGTTGGGAAACAAGTTGGGAGGACAGAGTGGGGCATTCCCTTGCCCCTCTTTGAGCTCCTCTTCAAGGGGACATGTATTCTCATTCACCCCACCCATGGGCCTTCGGCCTTTATAAATCTCTCTTCCCAGGGGTCATCGAGATCCTGAGTGCCCCAGCACACTGGGAGGTAAATAGATGCCAGACTGGGTTACCCGAAGGTGCACCATCAGGTTGCAGTCACCTTGGATCCAGGCTCCCTCACCTTGGTTCTTGGCCCCTGTCTCTCCTGTGAGCATGCACGTGGAGACCATTCCCCGGGAGATCGGTTCACCTGCTGGACACCCAGCGACAGGGCAAGGGTTTGTACTCGGAGGTGTACGCGGGATATATGAAGGACATTGCCTGCAAATCTTCCAGCCGAATAACGCAGCTGTGATCCAAGGCTTCTGCCGGCAAGAGACTGGGGGAGTGAACCTGGATGAACATTCCCCAGCACCGTGCACTGCAACGGCGGAGCTCCCAGTGGGTCTGAGCTGAGCCAAGCTTGGAGGGCCCTAAAGATAGAAAGTGAGGGTGAAAGCCCTGCCACCTCCTCAGACACCGTCCCCGATTTGGTTTCCGCAAGAAGAGATCATGGGGGAACTCTTGGACCCACCAGACTTCTGTGTACTTGGACTGCAAACAGATTGAGAACAGATGCGCTCTCCCCTGGCTTACCCATAGCTGCTCCCCATCCTTTGGGTTGTGTTTCTAACTGGACTCCCTCCCAGGCACAGTACCACCTGTTCCTCTTTGGTCTGTTTAGTTTACAGGGAAAATTCAGGCTAACAGCACAATGATAGCTGAACAAAACAGAAATTCCAGTAGAAATTCTTTTTAAATAAAAATTCATCTCTTTGAATTAACATTTTCATGCTGCAGGCAACGCAAGCACTTGAGCTGGGGGAGAGTCTTTTTTTCTTGAAAAAATGATGCCTTTGGGCGAATTACCAACCCCTCCCCAAAGTTCTCATCTTAGTGTGACCCATCTCCAGCACTTTCCATGTTGCTGTCTCACTTATAGGAATTCATGAATGCCTGCATATTCAAGATATTCCCAAATATAAGATTTTTGGCTGACATAAATACATAAACTTTAAAGTATTGTATTATTCAGTGTCCTGGCAGGAAAAACATGGTGTGCTCAAATTGGGCAATTTGAGGAGAGATTAAGAGAATGTTTACAAAAGTGTAGGCAGGTTAAGAAAACCAGCAAAGGCTGGTGCAGGGCTTCAAAGATGGTCACAGCTTGAGTAGGAGGGGCAAAGATGAAAGACAGTGTGGAAGTGGAGAGTGTCACTGTATTGTAGAGGAAGCTGTGGCATACACAGAGGAAGCCCATGGTAGGCAGGGTGAGAGTTGGAAACATTCCTCTGTCCTTTCTCCCTGGTATGTATCTCCTGTGGTCAAACCCAACTGGAAGCCCAGCAATGCAATTCATAGAGTGGGTCTAGAGGCAAATAAAAGTCACCTCTCACAGACAAGTGGTTGAAACAAGCAAATTAATTATATACTATTTAATGTATTCTTTAAAGAGGAATTATAATCACAAGCGTTAGATATAGTGCTTTCCCTCAAATGGAATTCACTCGGTCACAGATCATTGGGATTGGATTCCAAGAATATTGAATTTTGAAAGGAACTTAGATATCCCCACGGACAGCCCATTTTACAGGTGCAAACACCAAATAAAGCACCTTGGACAAGGTCTCACATAAGTTTGTGGCCAACCTGAAGATAGAGGCCAGGACACTTGTTCCCTTTGCAATGTTGATCACCATGCCAGGCCACCTTGGGCCCTCCATGACTCCTTCACAGAGAATCAGACCTTGGGTACTTGTTGGTCCAGCTCCCCAGAGAAATGCAAGCAGTGGCTTTTCTCCCACTTTTCTTTGGGTAGGCTTTTGTCAGGTGACAGGGCCAGAGCAGATATCAGACCTTGAAATCTGACTGCTCTGAGAGTGTGAACTCCTGCAAATTCTTGAGTACCCTGATTCATCCAGCAAACCCTTACCTAGACATAGGAGGCTTCTCCAACTCTCTTTTCTGCATCTTGAGCATCAAGAACTAACAGAATAGCTCTAGTCACATTGTTTTAAACAACCAAATATGTATAAAACATTACCCCCAATAATTGTGAAATTCACCTTTTTTTTGCTTTAAATTTTTTTTATTTAATTAGTTATACATGACAGTACAATGATCTTGACATATTGTACATTTGAATCAGATGGGATATAATTTCTCATTTTTCTGAGTGTACAGGTTTCAGAATTACATTGGTAAAATTCACCTTCTTTTTAAGGATACAGTGACTTTTATCAAAATTAGTAATATTTGGGCTATAAAATAAGTCTCAACAGATTACAAAGAATTGGAATAACACAGAGTATGTCCTTTGATCACCAAATTTCAATAACAAAAACATAAGTAGAAAATTCATATATGTTTGGAATTATAAATAATTAAACAACTAAATGGTTTAAACCAAAGAGAATAACATGCTTCTCTTACTTTGAGTTCCCATAAACTCATGACCTGAGAAAAGTGCCTGGTTTTGTATAGTTTACTTGGGAGATGACACTGGAAGCAGAAGTGAGGGAGAGGGAAAGAGAGAAAAGGAAGAAAATCATCTGTGATAGAAGAGAACAAGATCTTGGAGGGAATGGGAGCCACAAGTGAGGAATCTATATTATGTAAACCTTATGATTTTGTAATATAATCTAGAAACTGAAAAAAAAAACCAAAAAAAAAAAAAACACACACACACAAACTTATGGCCTGGGCCCTAAATCTAGCTGGATACCTATTTTTGCATGGCCTGTGAGCTTTGAATTTTTGTTGTTGTTGTTTTCCTTTTTGGTAGTGGGGATTGAACCCAGAGGACTTTACCAATAAGTAAATTGAACCCAATAAGGACTTTACCTACAGTCCTTAAAAACAAATTTTTAAAAAAATTTGAGACAAGGTCTTGCTAAGTTGCTTAGGGCCTTGCTAAGTTGATGAGATTGGCCTTAAAATTGAGATCCTCCAGCCTCAGCTTCCCAAATCACTGGGATTACAAATATGTGCCACCATGCCTGGCCCTGAGAATGGTTTTTACATTTTAAACAAGTTTGCAAAAATACACTCTTACTCAGAAATCGTGATCCTTGATATTAATCAAAAGAAATTGAAAACTTTTGTTTACACAAAAGTCTGTACACAGATGTTTATAACAGCTTTATGCATAACAGTAAAAACATGGATGCAACCAAGATGTTCTTCAATAGGTGATTAGATAAATAAGCTGTGGCACATCTAGACAATGGAATATTACTCAGTGCTAAGAAGAAATGAGCTATTAAGCCATAAAAAAGACATGGAAGGAACTTAGATGCAAATTACTAAGTGAAACAAGCCAGTTTTAAAAGACTATATGCTGTATGATTCCAACTATATGATACTCTAAAACAGTAGAATTATGAAGACAGTAAAAAGATCAATGATTGCCCTGGGTTGAAAGGTGGAAGAGAGAATAGATGGATTTTAAGGGCAGCAAGACTATATACTGTGTGATACTATAATAGCAGATAGACATATATTTTTGTATATATCTGTCCAAATCCAAAGAACACACACAAGTGAACCTTAATATAAATTATGGACTCTGAATGATAATGATGTTTCAGTGAGGGTTCTTCAGTTGCAACAATTGTACCACTGTGGTGAGAGGTGTTGATAACAGGAGCGGTCCTGCATGTTTGAGGGAGAGGTGTATGGGAAATGTCCACACTTTCCTCTCGGTTTTGCTGTGAACCCAAAAGTGCTCTAAAAAAATAGCATATTGAAATTTAATTTTAAAGTATTTTTATGATATATGTAAATTACAAGAAATTAAATTTCAGTGTCTTTAAATAGAGTTTTATTGGGATGCAGCCAATAAATGGTTATTTGTTCATATCATCTATTGTGGCTTTCCAGCTATAACGGCATAGTTAAGCACTTGCAGTGGAAACCATATGGCTCACAAAGCCTAAAATATTTATTAGATGGCCTCTTAGAAAAAAAAAGTGCTCTAATTCATCCACTTTCCAGGGCTTGGAGTGGATCTGGAAGGGTAAATAGAAAATATCTAGCTGGGGGACTGGGGTTGTGGCTCAGAGGTAGAGCGCTCGCCTAGCATGTGTGAGGCATTGGGTTCGATCCTCAGCACCACATAAATATAAAATAAAGATATTGTGTCTACCTATAAGTAAAGAATAAATATTAAAAAAAGAAAATATCTAACTGAGGACAGTGGTCACAAAGGCCAAAGAACTATACAGGCACTTGTGACATTCTTGCTTCTAGAGCAGCCCATGCAAGTTGCATATGACTTTTATACAGTTCCATGCAAGTTATCAGAATGCCATTTTTAGGCACTGAGGTCTCTCTGCTTTTCTACCTCAGAGCTTACAGTCAGTGAGTAATTCTCTAACTTTCCCATCCCCTGTTGGACTCTTTCTTAGTACATCAGAGGATCCCCAGGGGAATTATTGAGCCCCAGCTGCCACAGCAGTGACCAGCTCATCACCTCACCCTTTATCAACTTTCCTGCGTTCCTTGTCTGTCTTTCCTTCTCCCTCACTTCTGCTTCCTGTGTCATCTCCCAAGTAAACTATATGAAACCAGGCACTTTTCTCAGGTCTTACATTTATGGGGACTCAAAATAAGAGAAGCATGTTATTCTCTTTAGTTTAAACCATTACTTGTTTAATTACTTAGAATTCTAAACACATATGAATTTTCTACTTATGCTTTTGTTATTGAACTTTGGTGATCAGAGAACATACTCTGTGTTATTCCAAGTCTTTTAAATCTGTTGAGACTTATTTTATAGCCCAACATATGACAAATTTTGATCAAAGTCACTTGTGTCCTTAAAAAGAAGGTAAAATCCACAATTGTTGAGGACAATGGTTTAGACATATTTTATCAAGTTGATTGTGTTACTCAAATCTGTGTCTACTGATTTTCCCCCAATTAATTTATCCCTTAAAGAAATGTGTCTTGAAGTATCTTAACTGAGGGGCTGGGGTTGTGGCTCAGTGGTAGAGTGCTCGCCTAGCATGAGTGAGGCACTGGGTTTGATCCTCAGCACCACATAAAAACAAAATAATGTGTCCACCTAAAACTAAAGACACATAATAAATAAGTATTTAAAAAAGAATCTTAGCTGAGACTGTTGGCCAGAAAACCTATACATAGCCCCTCCTTGGTCCCAGATATGTGTATTCCAAGAGAGGGAACAGAACAGAACAGAAGTTGTACTGTCTTTTCTGACCTTCCCTCTAAAGTCACGTGACATCACTTCCACAAGGTTCTATTCATCAAGACAAGCACAAAATTCTGACTATGTACAAGGAGAGAAGAAATAGAATCCCCTAATGAAGATTGTAAAAGTTATGTAAGAGCATCTGGGATCAGACGTATTTCTTTGGCCATTTTTGGAAAAATAAAATTTTCCACATACTATGCCAGTATTTGTGTGTAAGTGTGTGTGCATGCAGTACCAATGATTGAACCTAGGGGTGGTCTACCACTTAATTATATCCCCAGACCTTTTTATTCTTTATTTTGATACAGGGTCTCACTAAGTTTTCCAGGCTAGTCTCAAACTTGTGATCATTTTGCCTCCTGAGTAAATAGTAATGCAGATATTGTGCCACCACTCCTGGTTACCAGTATTCTTTTTTTTTTTTTTTTAAAGATTTTTCTTTAGTGGTAGATGGCCACAATGACTTAATTTTATTTATTTATTTTTATGTGGTGCTGAGGACCAAACCCAGTGCCTCATACATGCTAGGTGAGCACTGTACCACTAAGCTACAACCCCAGCCCACCAGTATTCTTTAGATTGATATTTGTGTGGTATGCTGTTTTCCATTCTTTCACTTTCTGTAATCCTTATGCTTTAGATGTATTTCTTGTAAACAGGACATATTTGGGTTTTGCTTTTTAAATTCAGTCTGATAAACTCTGACTTTGGGCCGGGTGGTGGTGCTGGGAAGTGAACCTTAACCAAACACTCTACTACTGAGGTACATCTCCAACCCTTTTTATTGTATTTTGAGACAGAGTCTCACTAAGTTGCTAGGAGACCTTAAACTCCTGCCTCAGCATCCTGAGTACCTTGAAATACAGGCATGCACCACTATACATATCCTTGGATATCTTTTTTTTTTTTTTTTTTTTTTTTTTTTTTTTTTTTTTAAAGAGAGAGTGGGGGGAGAGAGAGAGAGAGAGAGAGAGAGAGAGAGAGAGAGAATTTTTTAATATTTATTTTTTAGTTCTCGGCTGACACAACATCTTTGTTTGTACGTGGTGCTGAGGATCGAACCCGGGCCGCACGCATGCCAGGCGAGCGCGCTACCGCTTGAGCCACATCCCCAGCCCCTCCTTGGATATCTTTGTCTTTTAACTGGAGCATGTAGTCCATTTACATTTAATGCAATTGTTGATATATTTGGGTCTAACTCATATGATTTTAACTATATGATTTCTACTTTCTCAATCTTCTCCTCCTCCTCCTCCTCCTCCTCCTCCTCCTCCTCCTCCTCCTCCTCCTCCTTCTTCTTCTTCTTCTTCTTCTTCTTCGTAGTGTTTGGTATCAAACACAGGGCCTTATGTATGTTCTACAAGCCCTCTATAACTGAAATCTACTTTTGGCCCAATATTCGTTTTTTGTTTGGTACCAGAGATTGAACCCAGGAACTCTTAACCACCCAGCTGCATTCCTAGCCCTTTTAAATATTTTATTTAGAGACAGGGTCTTGATGACTTGCTTAGGACCTTGCTGCTGAGGCTAGCTTTGAATTTGGGATCCTCGTGCCTCAGCCTCCTGAGCTACTGGGATTATAGGCATGCACCATTTCACCCAGCCCAATAGTTTTTGAAAAAAAAGGAAAACCAACTTTTCTTGCCATCTTATAGTTTGATTGACTTATTTATTTTTTCACAAAGATACTATTGTTTATCTTAGTCATTACAGTGTAATCTTTGACTTATCAAGCCTAGTATTAATTGGAATTTTATCCCCAAACTGAGAGTACAAAGATCTCTGACTCCTTTAAGCCCATTTACCCACACACATACTTTTTGGGCTATTATGGCAATACATTTTAATTCTATATTCTTAAAGTCCCATAAAACATTATTATAGTTGTCTCATACAGTGTGTGTTAGAATTATTCAAATAATTAATGACTAATGTTTCATTATTTTTCATCTTTTGGTGCATCTCCAGTCTTTCTTCTAGGATCATTTTCTCTAAAGAACTAAGCTTAGTTTTTACAACTGTTTGATGTTCTGATAGCAAATTCTTTTGCTTTTGTTTTCCTAAAAAAAATCTTCATTTAATATTCATTATTAAAGGGTCATTTTGCTAAATAGAATTATTGGCTAGTTACTTTCTTTCAAACTATTGAAGACATAGTTCCACTGTCTTCTAGGTGCTATCATTGCTAATAACAAATCAAGTATTATTCTATTTGCTGCCCTTTGAAGGTGATTGATGCCCCCTTCCCCCATTTTTAAGATTTTTCTATTTATCTTTGATTTTCTGTAGTTTCACAGTGAAGGATCTGGGTGTGATTTAATATGGTATAATGGGCTGGGGATGTAGTTCAGCTATAGAGTACCTACTTAACAAGAGTGAGGCCCTGGATTCAATCTCTGGTATTGAAAATATATGAATACATAAATACTAGAAAAATAAAACATATGAGAATGGAAAAAAATAACAGCAACAGTCTTATACTCTACTGCAGCAATAGTTAACATCTTGGGATATGCAGGCAGTTGGATTATTGATCCCAACTATCTGCTTTATTCTATGTAGGAGAATTATACATGTGACCTACAGCATCTTCCCAAAGGTGGTAGTACAGTCCTTGACCTGCTTTGGTGAGTGGAATGTGAACGGGACTACCTCACATCACAGCCAAGCAGAAACATCAAAAGCTATTACATGGTTCAGTTCTATCTCTTGCTTGTTTTTCTTTGCCTGGGCCTAAAAAGGGGATGCTCTTTCAAACTAGTTCTGAAATTAGATGATACCACCACTGACTTGCAGACACCAACATAAATGTATATTGTTGCAAACCAGTGAGATTGGGGTACTATCTGTTACCACAGCCAAGCTGACTAATACACTGTTCCCTCAAAAATACAATGATAGTTGCCCTAACTGAACTCCATTTTAACTGGTTGCCTAGATTGGCACATGTTCTCCTGTCTTTTCTTACAATATATTGACAATGTCCATGGCACAGTGTGTATTCAAGGCTTATTAGCAACTCTCCAACATAAGTGCTCGTTCAGGAGTGCCTGATTAACTTACCAGCTACCTGTCCTGATCCAGTGCAAGACAGATCAAAGGGCTGTGGTATAAGTAGTTTGATGTTCTGAAGGCTGTCAAGAGAGAGAGCTCAGGCGTGAAGCTGCCAAAGACCAAATTCCAACTCTACTGGTTAGTAGCTATGTGACTATAGCTAAGTTACTAACATTGATATTGATATTGAAAGACATTGATATTGAAAGTTATTACTTTTTAAAGTATCTGTCAGAGAAGAGGGAATTCTAATCTATTCCTTAACAATGCTTCTTCAGATAATGTTCTCTAAATTACCTCAGTTTAAACAGCAAACTTTGGTAAACATTTCATTCTATGTATTTTATTTTTATTATGGAGGATGTCATAATTAGAGAGAATGGTATAATCATCCCCCAAGTAGTCACCACCTTGCTGAATAACAATGATGGCCAATCTTGTTTCCTCTTTACTTGTTCCCCAACGCATATACATTCCCTCCTTGTCTCCTTCCCAACCTTTGCACTGAATTGTTTTAAAGAAAATTCTGAGAAATATGTTAGAAAAGAACTCTTCTGACATAAACACCAAAATGTTATCTAATTTTAAAAATAAATGGTGTCAGGCATAGTGACACACACTAGTAATCCCAGATACTTGGGAGGTTGAAGCAGGAGGATCATGAATTTGAGGCCAGTCATAGTAAGTTAGCAAAATCCTGTCTCAAAATAAAATATAAAAAGGGTTGGGGAATAGAGCTCAGTGGTAAAGTGCCCCTCTGGGTTTATTTCCCAGTATAAATTAAAATAAAACAAAACAAAACTGGTTTCTTAAAAACATCTAATATCTAGTCAGCAACCAAATTTCTCTGATTAGTCCCAAATCTTGGTTTGAGTCACACGTTTAATTTTGTTGACATGATTCTTAAATTCCTTTTAATCTATCATAGGTTTCTGCCATTTATTTTAGCAAGCAATCTTTTTAGATCCTTTGTCCAAAAGCTAATCTGTTGTGACCATGTTGCAAATGCCAGGGTCATTTGCTTTTCCCACCCTTTAGTAAAAAGTGCTTTGGGTGTCCCCTCAGCGCCACACCAGCCTCACACCTCCCCTCACACCGTCCATTGAGTGGTCAAGCTGGTCTCCATTTCCACCTACAATAAGTGCATCATCTGAAAATATATTCCCTTGAGACCTTTTCGATGACACGTAGGGAATTGGATGTCTCAAGGCTTTTTAGTCTTATGGTTCTCAATAAATGAGTTTTTTGTTTTTGTGGTTCTGAGAATCAAAACTTGGGCTTCATGTACAGTAGGCAAGTGCTCTACCACTGAGCTACACCCTAAGCCTCAAGGAATGAGGTTTTTAAAGAAACTTGTTGGCTTGGCATGGTGCATGCCTGTAATCCCAGCTACTCAGAAAGCCGAGATTACCAGCCTGGCAAGTTAACAAAACCCATCTCAAATTTTTAAAAAATGAATTTTATAAAAGGGCTGGGGATATAGCTCAGTGGTAGAGCATCCCTGGACTCAGTCCCTAGTACCCAAATCAAACAAACAACAACAACAACAGAAAACAAAACCAAAAACAACCCCCTACAAGAAACACCCTTAGGTGACTCAGTATGAGGCCTGTTATGGTTTTGATGTGAGGTGTCCTCTAAAAAAAGCTCATGAATGAGAAGATGCAACAATATTCAGAAGTGAAGTGCTTAGACAATGAGAGCTGTAACCTAATCAATGGATTAATCCACTGATATTCATTAACTGAGTGGTGACTGTCAGCAGGCAGGGAGTGGCTGGAGGAGATAGGTCACTGGAGGCTGCCTTTAGGGTATATATTTTGTCCCTGGTGAGTGGAACTTTCTTTTCTTCCTGCCTGTCACATCCTGAGCTGCTTTCCTCCACCGTGCCCTTCCTCCATGACATTCTACCTCATCTGGGGCCCAGAGCTACGGAGTCTGCCAACCATGGACTGAACCTCTGAAACCATGAGCCAAAATAAACTTTTCCTCTTTTCCGTTGTTCTTACTGGGTATATCGGTCACAGCAATGGAAAGGCTCCAGCCTTGATAAAGACACTGGTGTTTGTGATACATACAAAATTTTAGAAGTGACATTGGTTCAGAAAATGTGGAGTGGGAAAAAAAATGTACAAATGGAAATACTACATTATATAATGTATGGTTTAAAACGTGAGTACACAAATTAATAAATTAGGTATAGGTAGACATCACTATTTATCACCATTTTTCCACATCTCTGAAGTTTTGCATATTCACAATAAACAAAAGTTGAAAAAATTCAGACATTTGTATAAGATTACACAAATATTCAGACATTTGTGTATTTGTCTTGCGATGGTTGTATAAGGTGTTCTTCCAGCTACAGAACGCCCTCCTTTCCTGAGGAGACCCTGCCTCTCCTTGTCCTTCCATGTTTTGTCTTGGACTTGGTGAAGTTACTCCTCCTTCCACTGCCCTCAATAAGTTCTCACACGTGTCCCATCCATAGGACTCTCCGAATATGTTCTGGATCTGGTCCCTGGTCGCTGGTCATAAGTGGTTCTATCCCTTTTCATCTGTGTCTCTGTTGGCTTCTCACTGACTCACTTCTGCTCTCTGACTTGCTTCCGCTCTCACTGCATATACCCTTCGTGCTATGTGAGAGCAATTGCTAGAAATTCAAGTGGTGGAGACAAGGCAAATACAACCCAGTCACCTCAAACCTTAGTCAAGAAGTCAACTTTTGACAGGTGCAGTGATGCTCACCTGTAATCCCAGCAGCTCGAGTCTGAGGCAGGAGGATCACCAGTTCAAAGCCAGCCTCAGCAACTTAGCAAGGCCCTAAACAACTTAGTGAGACCCTGTCTGTAGTAAAATGTAAAAAAGGGCTGGGGAATGTGGCTCAGTGGGTAAGTGCCCCTGGGTTCAATTCCCAGTACCAAAAAAAAAAAAAGTTAACTCCCTTTTCATTTCCTACCTTAATAGGAGGGCCATTCTAATGGCTTTTGCTTGGATTTTCCTATTATGATGGAATTATCTGGTTCCATCTGTACATTCAGAAACTAGGGAAATGATGCTGGATGATTCCTGACCCATGGGGCTTATTGCTGATTCTTCTTAAAGCTTTAGTAATTACCTGAGTCTGTTAAGGATTGTGCTGATGTTTGGATATGACTTAATAATGGGTCCCCAAGAGTCCATTGTGATTGATGACTTGGTCCCCAGGTGGCACTGTTGGGGTAGTGAAATCTTTGTGAAGTCAGGCCTTTGGTAGGGGGTCCTTAGGTTGTTGAAAGCATGCTTTCTGGAGGAATTGTGGGACCCCAGTCCAGTCTCTTTTTCTGACTTCCTGTTTGGTGATATATGTTATTCATACACATGCACTTCCACCATGGTGAGGCTTCAGCTAGAAGGACTTTTGCTAAAACTGAGTAGATGAAAGCACTAAGCCCTTGAACTTCTAAGACTATGAATTAAATAACCTTTTTCTCTTTATAAAGTTAGCTGCCTCAAGTATTTCATTGTAGTAATGTAAAGCTGACTATTATGACCTGATTGGTGGACCAACTTGGTGGTCTAGGTATCAAGGAATTGGTTTTATTTCAGAGGCACAGTCTATGTAACTGAGAATTGGGAGATTATTCCTGGAAAAGTCACCACAGTTTGCTTTGCGGAAGACTAGAAGAAAGGAACATGCTATTTTTTTGTGCTATTAAAGCTTGTTAGGGGCCTCTTAAGCCTGAAGCAGGTGAGGGGCTGCACCTCTAGTGAATTGGGGCCTCTAATAACTTGAGGAGTTACTAGAGTAACTGGAGTGCATTTAATTATACAGTTCTTATGGAGTTGGAGTATGCTGTTGACCAAGTATTACTCGCTCTCAATCTCTGGTTGCACTTTTTGGATCTTCTGTGGTTGGATGGAAACACATAACTACTTCTGGTCCATCAGTTGTAAGCAAATGATGTCACATCAAGCCATGGCATTAAATTGTGAACTTGTCACCCTCTGGAACTCTTTGTTTTTGTGTGTTTGTTTGTTCTAGAAATTGAAGCCAGTGGCACTTTACCACTTAGCTATGTCCACAGTTCTTTTTATTTTTTATTTTGAAACAGAGTCTTGCAAAGTTGTCTCAATTGCTGAAGCTGGCCTTGAACTTACAATCCTGCCTCAGCCTCCTGAGTTACTGGGATTATAGAAATGCACCACTACACCCTGCTTCTCTTTGCATTTGAGTCTGCAGCATTTGACAGTACATTTGCTACATCAACCTAGATCCTAGAGTAAGAGTATCTAAAAGAGCCCCAGAAAAACTTGCCATAGACATGTAGTGTGAATAAGAAGTAAATTTTTGTTAGATTTGGAAATAACTAGCATAGTTTTTCCTTCCTTCCTTCGTTCCCCTCCCTCCCTCCCTCTCTCTCTTTCTTTCTTTCTTTCTTTCTCTTTCTCTCTTTCTCTCCTTCCTTCCTTCCTTCCTTCCTTCCTTCCTTTCTTTCTTTCTTGATCCTCCAACTTCAGTTCTCCAGCCCCAGTATCTGAGAATACATGCATGTGCCACCACCCCTTACTTTTCCAGCATATCTTTATTGACAGAAATTGATGGCCAGAGATGAATGTGTCTTACCTAAAACCTGACTTTTGTACTACTGAATTAGGGATCAAGCAACAGGGGGTAGGGAAGCTGATTTTGGAACATGTTTTACACTGGTACATTTGACAAACCATCACCAAAATATCTTGGAAGGTAGATAATCAACTTAATACCTTTGTAGCTCCAAGAGAAGAGACTAAAAAATAAAATATTAGTAGCGTGTGTTGGTTAATACAGGTGGCATATGGAAAGATACTTCAAGAAAGAGAAGTACTCAGAAAATAATGGATTAATATGCAAGCCAACATGGAAGGGAATAGAGAAAGTATAGAAATTCAGGAATTTATCAGATTAGAAGTGGCAAAGATGTCTAATCACCACTTGATAAAATAAAATTAAGAGGAATTTAAGCAACAACAACAAAAAAACCCCTATTTTAACTAAGGCTTTAAGCAAGGGTCCAGTCAGGAGTATTCCTGTCACATCCAACATTAAAATCTCTGAGTGGACTGAGGTGTCACCTAGTATGTCTTCTCAATGGGTGAAATGGCTCAGCAAGGAGATCATAGAGATGTTGCTCTCTGTATTAGCTTTCTAGGGCTGTCATAACAAAGTACCACAGAATGAGTGGCTTAAGCAACAGAAAGTTATTGTCTCATGGTACTGGAAACTGGAAGTTGAAGTGTTGGCAGGGTTGGTTTCTTCTGAGGCCTCTCTCTTGGCTTGTAGACAACCACCTTCTCACTCATCTTCATATTCTTTCCTTTGTTGTCTGCATCCTAATCTCCTAATGAGGACACTAGTCATTGCATTTGAGCCTACCTCAATTAACCAATTTAATCTTAAATATCTCTTTAAAGACCCTGTCTACAAATATAGTCACATTCTGAGGTACTGAGAGTCAGAACTTCAACATGTGGGTATAAGGAGGCATAATTCTGCCTACAACACTCTCCTCCCAAGTTTGATGGGATCCAGGTACCTGGAATTAAATAGTTTGATGGGATCCAGGTACCTGGAATTAAATAGATAGACAAATAGAAATGTGTTTTTAAAAGAACTGTGTATATACTCTAGCAAATGAAGCTGATTGGAATTTACATAGTTCAGAGGTCAGTTATGTTTCTGAGATGATTGTACTAACAAAGAAATCAAGAGCCTGGATACAATTTAAAATTCTCCTTAGGCCTCTGGCTTTCTATAAACAGGAAACAAGCTCCAAACACTGCTTAGCCTCCAAAGAGTGCAGACTCTGCAATGACTCCCTCAGATAGCTCCAAGAAGGATAACAGAAAAGCACAGATCCACCCCTAGAAGATGGAGTCAGGGACAACACAAACAGTGAGTTGGGGACTTCTAGAGATCAGAACAGCTGTCTAATTCAAGGAATATTCCCTACTTGCAAAGCGACATGACTTCACAATATCTTGCCATGGGCCAGTATCAGCTCTGTATCTTCACGGATTTCCTTTTGAATGGAGTGTCTTTGTGACTAACCTGTCATTGTTCCACCATTATCATTTAGATATGTAAGGGCAGCTCATTTGTCTTTTTAGTTCACAGCTCTTTAGACCAAGACAAATCTATACCCAGTCCTTGTTCTCCAAATATTCCAACCCTCTTCACTTCTAGGCATGTAGTGAAAGTGTAGCCAGCTCTCAACAAACATGACCTTGAATGGGGAACAAACTTTTTTTTACTGTGGTAAGCCACTAAGATTTGGAGATTTTGTGATAAGAGCATAAGCTAATCTGTCCTAATATATGAGTTACTTATCTATGTTGTCCCAGGTCACTGTGATGAATTAACCACACACATATCTGGTGTTCAGAAAATGTCTGATTATCTTACTGACACTGCTCTCTTTTGTGTTTTGTGTCTGGTGATTAAGTGCCTACCATCTAGCTTCTACCATCTTTGGGCCAGGAACCCACTTCAGTTGTATCATCTCCCTTTACCATTCTCAGCAAAGACAGTGTAGATAGTAGAGCAACATCAAAACTCTTGGGCTTATAGCAAAGAATTTCTTAAGGCACTAACGGAAGGATAGTCACCTGGGTCTCCTCAGGACCCACAGCTCCAAGACATACAGAAAACTAATAGCAAAAACAAATCTTTTCTTATCCATAATTACTTTAAATGTAAATTAATTAAAATATCCAAAAGTCATAGATGCACCAAATGGATTAAAAAAAAAAACATGACTCAATTACATCCTGTTAACAAGAGACTCACTTTAGATCCAAAGACACAAATAGATTGAAAGTAAAAGGATGGAGAAAGAGTCAGGCTTTGGTTGCTCACGCCTGTAATCCCAGTGGCTCAGGAGGCTGAGGCAGTAGGACCATGAGTTCAAAGCCACCCTTAGCAATGGTGAGGCACTAAGCAACGCAGTGAGACCCTGTCTCTAAATAAAACACAAAATAGGGCTGGGGATGTGGCTCAGTGGTTGAGTGTTCCTAAGATCAATCCCTGGTTACCCCTGCCCTCCAAAATAAATAAATAAATAAAAAGGATGGAAAAAGATATTCCATGAAACTAGTAACTAAAAGATTACTGGGAAGGTTAGACTCTAATAAGACAAAATAGAATAAGTCAAAAACTGCTACAAGAGACAGAGAGAGAGAGAGGAGAGAGAGAGAGAGAGAGAGAGAGAGAGAGAGAACATTATTTATTGATAAAATAAAAAGATATAATAATTATGAACATGTGCACCAAACTTCAGATATTGAAAATATATAAAGCAAACACCAAGGGAAAAATTGAGGGGAAAACATAGACAGTTCTACAATAATTGTAGAAATATTATATCCCACTTTCAATAATGTATACCACAATCAGAGAGGAGATCAATAAGGAAACAGGAGACTTAAACAACACGGCAGTGGACTAAATGTTTATGTTTCCTCAAAATTTATGTCTTGAAATTCAAACCCCATGGTGAAAATATTAGGAGATGGGGACTTTGGGAGGTGGCTAGGTCATTAGGTGACAATAGTTATGCTAAAGCCTTTCTCTGCTAATTCCAACATCTATATCCTTTGTTGATCTGCTTCAGGTTGATGGCTAGAATTTTTTTATTGTTTTCTGAATATTGTGGTTGATACAATATAAAGACCACAGCCTGTGGTGGAGACCACGCCCACCTAGTGCTCTGCTCGTCCACCACCAGTCCCTGCAGCCCATTGCAAGTCCCTTGCCTCCAGTCCTGGAGCTTGTCCCTGTTGAGATGCAAGCAGCTGCAGACCCACTTAGCCTCTATGCATATTGTTGGTTTACTGGGTTGGCTTATGGAGCTGTGAGTTATGGGACAGTAGGCAAGGAGTGCCCCTGGCTAGCTGGCCTGCATGCTGTAGCCTATACCCAAGATGCACTACAGTGGCTTTAGAATACAGCTCCCCTGGGGCTCACTGGCAGGGGGCTGTACTGAAGGTAACACACTCATATGTACAAGTGGAGAGACAACCAGGGAGGCCACCTGAAAACACAGGAACTGGAAGATAGGAGTTGGTGAATCAATTCTTCTTCTTTCCTCCTCCAAGGCAGACTTCTTGGAGTAGTAGTGGTTCATACAGCCCCTCCGAAGAGTTCTTAGGAGTCTGAGCCACACACTGTTATTGCAGAACTGTGGCCAGCTCAGTCACACCCTCCTTTATACCTTCCTTCTCTCTTTGTCTGCCTCATACCTGCTTCTCTAGGATTCACTTCCCCCCAAAAGTATTAGCATCTAAGCTTTGGCCTCAGACTCTATTTTCTAGGGAATCCAGGCTGAGATAAAACCCAGTCTTCACGCTTAAAACAAAACAAAGCAAAAAACTCCTGTGACATGAGTTTGACTCAACACACAATTTCCCAGCACCTTTTCCTGTTTGCTGGGTGCAGTGGTTAGCACAGTCGGCAGGGTCCTTATCCCCAGAGCCCTCAGGAATGGTAAAGGCACCAAGGGAGTCAAGGTGGACAAAAATCCCATTGTATAAAAAGCAGGGAAAGGCAAATTCTAGAAGACTTGGGCTTTTTTTGTCTCTTGCTAGAAAATTCTAAAATACTGTGAGCCCTGAGCAAGGAAACAGAAAGTAGATTCATTAGAAATATCATGTCAGATATATTGATCCAATTTCTGTTTCCATCACAGAATATTTGTGTATAATGAAAAGACGTTTATTTAGCTTACAGTTTTGGAGACTGAAAGTCCAAGATTGGGCATCCTCATCAGTTCAGCCTCTGGTAAGGGCCTTCTGGCTGCATCACATCATGTTAGGAGTAGAAGTGAGAGTTTATTCACTTGGTGAGACAGGAAGCAAGAGGGATTGAGGGGCCAGGTTTATTCTTTTTATAACAACTCACTCTTGCAGGAGTTAACTCCCTCCACAAGACCAGCATTAATCCCTTCCGAGGGTGAATGTTCCTTGTACTATGCACACTTCTTACAGGTTCTACCACCTCAACACTGCTACACTGGGGTCCCAGCTTCTAACACATGAATCTTCTGGGGGCATATCCAAACCAGAACACCAGATAACCTCCTTCCTTCCTGGAAGCTTACTAGAGTGGACAGGCAGGGGCAGTGTGCAAAGTGAGTACCCAGGTTGCAACGATCATCTGAATACATAAGCCAAAGTCTTCTCTGGAGCTTATGGGTCAGCTTAATCACATAAGCTGAGGACAGGACACTCTGATGGACCCTCAAGGTGAGACAAAATTGGAACCTAAACCAGTGGCAGAGAAGGGGATCTGCCTCTCTCCAGACAGCTGAGCTGGGGAGTCCACCTACATTGATTTCTGACCTTCTTTTCCACTCTGGGAATCTGCAACTCACTGAGTCCCAGTTGCCTTTTGGGGGAATTTCATTCAGTTTCTTGCTAAATGCATTGAACATTTTGGTGGTCTGTCAGGGTCCAGTGGCCCCCTTTACCAGTCCCATGCATCTATCCCTTTTGGAGGCTTTGCTTCTGGAGTTTGTCATGTTAGGGTTCCCTTGCTCCTGGGGCTGTGGAATGAACTGGGAAGGCCTGGTTTATGTGCTGTCCTAGGAGTTCCAAGAACTCCTAGGAAGGAAAGTGTGGCTCCCTTACATTGAGGCTGGGTCAACCTCCAAGGGTAATTAACACTTCAGAATTTCCAGCAATATCAGACTGAGGCTGGGACTTTGCTTGATATTATACCCTTTTCCCCTTCCATACTCTGCTTCCCCTGACTCCCAGGTCTGATTGAACCCTCCCACCCTGACATTTTGGTGTCTTTGAATTTGAAGTCCCAGAAATTCTGATTGAAAAGTGGCAAGAGTGGTGGGCTCTCTATAAGCTGGGGAAAAAATGCCCGGCTCCTGGGGCTTCAGGCAGGCAGGCTGAGGGCCAGACCCAGTACCCAGCAAGGCCTAGCGAGGGTCCATAGCAGCACCAGCTGCTATGGTTCCTTGCTTGTAAACTTGCAAGGCACAGGCAAGAGGGCAAAGGGAGTCATTCCTGAGCCTCTCCCAGGTCAGCTCCACCCAAATGCTTCACTGGGTCCAGGTCTTGTCATGAGCCAGCTCTGAGCACAGGACGATTACAGCCAAAACAAAGACCAGGGCTGAGTGGGGAGGGAGAGAGGAAGGTGACCTCTGATGGGAGAGATGCCAGCAAGAGCTGAGATAGCTTTCCATGAGGGACACACATGCTCAGATGAGCGCCCCTGCCCTTCTCAGGGGTGTCTGAGGCCTGGCTCTATAGGAAGCATCATCCTTTTGCCAGTATCCTCCTCAAAGCCCCCAGCTCCTGCAGATGCTGACTGTGTGTCATCCGCAGGCACTAGACTGAGGACAAAGTCTGCCCCTGTGGTGAGTGAGGCTTACAAATAGGCTACCTGGATTCCAGCCTCTCTTGGACACTAACCAGAGGCAGGGCCAGAAAAACATAAGATGGAAAAAATGCAGCTCAGCTCTCTTCCATGGAATTGAAAACTGAATACAGGGATTCCAGGTCTGGGTTCTTTCTCATGAGGAACCATAACCTCTGTGCTGCAAGTCTGAACATCAGAAATCTAAGCCCAGGAAAACTCCTATTCAGGCCTGGGTTGCTGGGGAGAAGGGACTGAAGCTCCAATGTTGCTTATTGGTTAGTCTTGTAAATAGGAAGGAGCCTGGTGCACTTAAAAATCTTTAAAGTTTTCAGGCTCATGTCCTGGAAAATAAAAATTTAAAAAAGTGTTTTGTTTCCAGTCCCTGGATGGAGGCAGTTTGATCTAGTTTGGGCTTTTCTGTTCAGTACAATCCAGTCTGCTGCTGAACCCCATATGGCCGTGTTGAATGGAGGGGCCAAGGCATGAGGGAACCTGAGAAGGGTACCACCCTTACAGCAGGGGCCACATCCCAGAATCCCACTTCAGACACTCTAGGTAAATAAACTTCAAGAAGGACCAACTTTAATGCACAAAGATATTTATGGAGAGTCTTCCAGGTGGGGGATTGCCATAGGCAATGAAAACCTCTTCATAGACATTGTCTCTCCCAGGAGCCAACCCAGTGAGCTCCAAAATGAATACAGTAATAAAAACCTAGACTATTGATTAATTAACCAATGTCAGAAGAAAGAGCAGAATACAGATACCATAACAAAGACTGGAACTGCATCGGGCTGGCAATTTTGTGCATTATTACCAACTCCTGCCCCCACCCCTGTCCTCTCAGCCTAAAGTCAAGAAGAAGGAACATAAAATACACAGACTCATGTTGTCTAAGAGCAAAAACCACACTGGGGATTTCTGGGTAAAGATGGCAAATGGAACACACATATCTAATTTTGTTCTCGCTCCAAAACTTCCACTGAGATCACAGTAAATGAGCAGCTTAACAACACATATCTCCAATGGTGAGGAGAACACAGAGGAAATAATACCAACAAACATCTAGAATATAGAAGTGGGTGGATGAATAGAAACTGACTCAGTAGCCCCCTAAAAGCCAAGTCCTAAACTTGCAGTGGGAACAACCACACATGGACTGCAATAATAAGATGTTGAGGCAGGATCCTTCCAAGGTGGAAATGGTGAAGGGAAGAGGGAGATCCACAGGGAGGGTTGCTGGGTGCTGTTTAAGAAGGAGGTAGGTCCCTCAGTGTCTTCCCCACTCTGTATTGCTGTCTTTCCATCAAAGCAGAAGATGGGAGGGTCTTCTCTGAGGAGGGCAAAACAGGAGGGCAAAGGGGGTATGGAGGTACTGAACTGAGATGATAGGGTAAATGAATATGCTGAGACACTTCTCTCTCAGCAACCCAATCCTTCATTCACCTTCTCTCCAGGAAAACTGGCATCAGGAGTCCCCCAACAAATAACCCAGCCAGATAATCCTATGAAGACATAGGGATGGGAGAGTCATTAGATGCCAGCCCCATGGGAGGAAAATTACCTGCAAGTCCCCTGGAATGCTGGGTTCAGATAGGGTGGGACCCAAGGGCAAGTTTGCACTCCACTTGTGTGTGTGTGTGTGTGTGTGTGTGGAGGGTGGGGTGGGAGTTCAGCTCGATGACATTCCTTCCAGAATATCAGGACCTCTAAGCCTCTTGGCTCCTGATTTGGGGATTTAGCTGACAACAGGAAAAATCCTTTTCTCCATATTCCAAACAAGATTTGGCAGCATAAGCTTTTTATTTATAAACATAGAGATAAGTAGCAGAAGAGATAATGAAGGGTTGAAAGTGGCTGCTTCCAGGAGGTAGAATTGTAAAGCAGGAAGAACGAGTCAGGGAACTGGCTTTCATATAAGCCTTTCAGTGCTATTTTATTTCTAAAGGATGTGCTTATATCAATTAGATCACACAAAAGCTACAAAACAAATCCAGGAATTCACTTCCCCAGACCAGACACACCTCTCTCTCTCTCCTCCCTCTCTTTCCTCCACCCCCACCCCCTCTTCAATTCCATCCAGGTGACTCGTCCCTGCCCCCTGCTGGAGAAGCAGAGTCCCCTGTGGAACACAAGAGAAGGGGTGGACAAGTGTCTGCCCTCCTCAATGCTGGCATGAATTCTTGGCTTCTGGCCCTTCGGAGAAGCTAGAGAAGCCACAAAGTTTTGCCAACAAAAGTAGGATTCCAAGAATCTTTTCAGTGGCAGGTGAAAGCTGGGGCTTCTGGTGGGAAACATAGTCTCTTGAAGTGGGTAGAGCAGATACACAGGCTGAACTGGGCATTCTGTCCTCTGGCGCTTGATTTTAGGGCCTAGCTCTGGGCTTCTGTCCCTCCCCCCTCCCCCTTTTTTTTGAGAGAGAGAGAGAGAGAATTTTTTAACATTTATTTTTTAGTTCTCGGTGGACACAACATCTTTATTTTATTTTTATGTGGTGCTGAGGATTGAACCCAGTGCCCCGCGCATGCCAGGCGAGTGCGTTACCACTTGAGCCACATCCCCAGCCCCTCTGTTCCCTTTGTGGCAGATGTGAAAGGCAGCCCCAGGCATTAGAAGTCACCCTACACCTTGGTAACCACCTCTTGGTCTCTGTCTCCACTGCCATGCTCTGCCTGGCTCTCCCAGGAAGGCTCAGTGGCTCCCTGTCCCTCTAGTGGGACACTACCACAAGCATAGCTCACCCTCAGACAGGGGCAGCTGCAGCAGACTAGGGACCTCTGGTCTCTGGGAGGCTCACACCTATCAAAGTTTCCCCACCCACACAGGGGTGTTGTTCAGCTCTGTGGACTTCAAGGGATCAAAGTTGATGTCAAGAAATGAGAAAGCACACATTGCAAACTGGACAAGAGGGCTCAGGAATAAGGGTGAAGACCCTTGTGGAGTAGGCAGGTCTTGTCAGACTGAGTTGGGCATCAAGGACCCAGCCTGTAGGGATGGGAGCCTGGTGCAGGCAAATTCTTCCAGCAGAAGGGGCAGTTTTGAAGATCCCCAGTCAGCCTATGGGGTGACTCAGAGGAGACTCCCTCTAGCTCCCTGTCAGGGGCCTGAATCCAGACCTTGGTCCTGAGAAGCTACAGGTCAGAGAAGGTGGGAAAGTCTGCTCCCAGGCCCAGCTGCCAGGCAGCAGCAACATCTAGAGCAGAGCTGGGGCTGGGAGCTGGGACCTGCTGTGTGTGAGAGAGCTGGTGAGCATACGCTGTGAGTGCAGCTGTGTGGATGGCAGCAGGGGCACAGAGTGCAGTTCAGGTGCAGATTACTTTGTGTTAAGCAGCATTTTAAAAAGTTCCGCTGCCCAGGTCACAACTGGGCCAACTAACTTAGTCTCCAAGAGTAGACTCCAGGTTCCATCATTTCTTAAACTGCAAGGTAATCACCTGGAGGGGGTACGGTACTGTTCAAACACTGCAGCCCCAGCTGTTGTGCTTGGATCTGCAGTGTTCCCCACAAAGCCCAGGGGTTGAAACCCTCCAGTGAGAAAGGGTCTTTTAGGCAATGATTGTTTCCTGAGGGTTCTGATCTCATCAGTGGATTAATGTATTTGATGGATAACTGGATGATTACTGGGAGGCAGGAATTAGTTGGAGGAAATAGGTCACTGAGACATGCCCTGGAAGGGGTTTATCTTGTCCCTGGACCCCTCCTCCTCCTCCCCCTCCCCCTCGTCCTCGTCCTCGTCGTCCTTCTCCTCCTCCTCCTCCTCCTCCTCCTCCTCCTCTTCTTCTCTCTCTCTCCTCTCTCTCTCTCTCTCTCTCTCTCTTTCTCAGTTGAGCAGCCTTCCTCTGCCATGCTTTTCCTTCCTGATGTTTCTACTTTGGAGCCAGCCGACCAAGAATTTAATCCTCTGAAATCATGAGCCAAAATAATTTTTTCCTCTTCTCAGTTGTTCTTGTTAATTATTTTGGTCACAGCTCTGAAAAGCTGACTAATTCCAGGGGAGACCAGGATCTTGCTTCCTGCCTCAGCAGCCCCTGTAAGCTGGGAACCAGGACTGAGTCAGGCATCAGGAGAGTATTCACATACTTTCCCACAGAGCCCTTAGAAGTCCTGGGAGGCTTAGTGACAGGTATATGTTCTGAGAAGTGTGTTGTTGAGTGATAGCATCATGGTGCTAACATCACAGAGTGTATTTACACCAATTAAGATGGCTATGATGTCACCAGATGATATAATTTTATGGGACCACCATCTCATATGCACTCCCTCGTTGACCCAAATGTCATGTTGCACAGTGTACGGCAGTATTTTCATTCTTTGCCTCACTTTCAGAGATGTGAGTTTCTTTATCACTATCCAGATCATTGTAGCAGATAGGGAAAGTGGAATGCTGGCTGAGGTCAGCCTGACCATGCCAGGCCTGATGGAAGATCAAGTTTATACTGTTTACAGCTTTGGGATTTTGCCTGCAAACTGACATGTCTACATGTCTATAGTCACATCAAAATATAAAGCCAAAGCTGGGTGTGGTAGAGCAAGCCTGTATCCCAGTGACTCAGAAGGCTGAGTGAGGCAGGTGATTGCAGGTTGACCTCTGCAATTTAGTAAGACTCTGTCTCAAAATAAAAAATAAAACTGGGATGTAGCTCAGTAACAAAGCACCTATGAGTCCAATCCCCAGTACCACACACACACAAAATAACAACATCATCAGCAGCAGCAGCAGCATCGTCATGGAGCTGTGATTGTGGCTCAGTGGTAGAGCACTTGCCTAGCATGTGTGAGGCACGTGGGTTCAATTCTCAGCACCGAATATAAATAAATGAATAAAATAAAGGTCCATCAATATCTAAAAAAATTATTTTAAAATAATAATAATGAGAATGATGATATACAAAATTATCTTGGCATGTAGTTCAGTAGTAGAGCGCCTCCAGTTTCAATCTCTAATACTGAAAAAAAAAAAAAGATTAAGCCAACTCTACTGCAGTTTCCATTCAGAACTCTCTGGTACCACTCAAGCCAGGCTAAGATAAATGAGAGCTATGGGGTGGCCATAGACCCTGGCACACATTTCTATGCCAGAATTGCTTTTAACTGAGAACATCTCAGGGGCTCTCTATAGATTTCCATCCTGCTCCACTTGTCTTTGATACCCCATTTCTTTTAGCCATCAAAAAATCGCTCTGGGATGTCATAACTCAAAATGGGTGACTTCCTCCCTCTCTCCTCTCCTTAGGCAAATGCCCCACTTTGTAGGAAATGATTTGGACACTTGGTTATGATCAGCTAAAGCACGTTGAGAAAGAACATTGCTTTTTCCCCAAGTTCCAGTCTGTTACTAAAAGGTCAGTAACCACATAATCTCTGGGTGTAGAAGACTGCTGAATATGCCAGAATGCTCTGTGTTGTAAACAAGGAAATGTCAGAGACCCTAAGGAATGAGTTTCATTCTTTAAATCCGGTAGCAAGCAGATTGCTTTTGATGGGTGCTGGGTGTGCCCCAGGTATGTGAAATACAGGACCACACACGTGGTGGGTTTTTCCACATGTTTTCTTGGGTGTGTGGTCAATTTTCAAGTGAAAAGTTTGTTTTCTGGGTCTTACTCATGTTTTCCCTTGACTTTCTTTGTCTGAATCCCTTTGCTTTGCCTCTCTCTCACCTAAACCCCTCACAGAAGCCTCTGGCTAAGGAAAAAATGGCTGCTTTCTGAAGCACCCTTCCTGATTATACATGGAGCTCACCTAGGGCCGCCACTGTGTCTGACACCAGCCCAGGGTGTGGCACATGCTGTAGGTGTCTAATGAACATGTGGTACTCACAGGGGATGACCTTGGAATCCCCCCAGGGTGGAATTGCTGTGACAACACACACGAACTGGGAGGACCCGCATCGGGGACAGGCCTGAGTGCTCAGGGACAGTGACCCAGACCAGGTACATGGGCACCATCAGGAGGTGCTGAGGTGCTCTGTGGGAATAAGAAGCAGTCTCACAGGCTGTCACATTCTCTTCCCCTCCTGGAGGTTGTAGCTTTCCCCTACTTTCACCATTTGGTTGATACAGGCTGCTCAGAAGAGAACTCAGTGGGAGCACCGCAGAGTGGGGAGTAAAGGGTGGGGGGAGATACAGAGGGAAGGGAAGGGAAGAGGAGGGCCACAGGACTTTCGATTTCCTTGAGGCATTAGCAGAACCCCTTGGTTACTTGACTGGCTCCCATGGGCAGGCGGACCCTGGGGAGGAGTTGGGGGGATGGCATCCCTAGGCCCAGGGCAGGACAAAGTACAGAGCTGCAGGCATTCTATGGCATAAGCAGCACACAGCTAAGGATTTTCTGAGTCTCTGCATTTCTAGCCCCTCTCCCCAGGCCACAAGGAGGAGGTTTCCATTCTGATGGGATTTACCAGATTTCAGGTAAGGTGGAGTCCCAGGTGAGCAGCTGGCCAGGTGCCTTCAGGGCTGTGCCTATTAAGACATTCAATATTCCCCTGGCAATAGCTTCTGAGAATTTCCCAGGAGCCTCTGTGGTAACTAGATAGTCTCGTCAGCCCCAGGATGAGGAAGCGAACCCCCAGAAGAGAACAGGATAGCATGGAATTGGCTTTACAGTGCCACTGGCTGGGCTGGGCCAGAGGGCAGAGAGACCTGCCGCTTTGGATGCTGGGTCCTATGGCCAGAAATACAGATCCACAGGGTCCAGGAGCCTCTTGACCCCCTGGCTTTTCTATCCGTTTTTCTTGTGAGGGCTTCCAGGACTTATCTACAGAGAACAGGAATTTGTGGTCTCAGAAGGCCTGTGAGTAAGGTCAGCAACAGGCTCCATAGACAGTGTTGATGATGGCTGGCTGATTCCATTTCCCCAAAGTGCGTATCTGCCGAGGGCCCACTGTTGAACCGTTTCTAATTTCTGTCTCATCTAACATTAAATAACACTCTCTGTGTCCCCACTGCCTGCCCCCTGCCCAGCCTTCAATTCTCTGCCCCTGGCAGCTCTTAGGACTCCTGCTTTCTATACCCCTGAGGATGAGGGACCTGAAAAGCTTTTCCCACCTCCAGTGGCACCCTCAAAGTGTGAAGAGCAGACATCAGTCACTGCAGAGCTGTGGCGAGGGACCTGGATTCCACAGTACACATTCAGCCCCTGATGACCCTGGTATAGCAGGTGGCAGTAGGAGTGAGAGGACAAGTGTAATTGACCATAGATGTCTAGGCCAGGCTGAGCAGGAGGGTGGTTTGGGCTGATCCAGGGACACCACAGAGTCTGGGTAGGCAGAGAACCAGTCCCACCATCCCTCCAGGTCTCAGGCTATCACTCCAAGAGAGCCCCCGGCCAACAGTGGGAAGTCAAGGAGCAGGAGCATCCCCAGATGAGCTGCAGGTCATGGAAAGGAGGACCACACTTTCTACTGGCTACAGAGGCAGATGTTTGGTGGTTGGAGGGAGTGACACTTGCCGGGGAGGGGAAGCAACTGCCCATTTGCTCCATCGTCCTTCCCCAGTTCTGCTTTCCATCACAGGGAACCACATCTCTCAAGACTCTATGGCTTCCAGGTGGGATTGGCACCTGCAAAAGATAGGAAATAAGAGGAAAGAACAGAGAGGAATCCATATTCCACTCACCATGGTACTGCTCCAGCAGCTGTGTCCCGACTTGTGAGTACCTTCTTTCTGGGGCACTTTGCCAACAGTCCCAGCCTCTGGGATCTGGGGACAGCCCTTTCTTCTGTAGTCCTCCTTGCCTTGGGCAAGGCAGTGCATCCTATTATCACTAATCTCCAGGTGCGCCCTCCGATCAGCATTTCCACCACCTGTCATCACCCTGAAGTCCTCTCAAGAGTCTAGAACAGCACCTTCCCCCCGTGTAATGTGGGAATTGGACCACCTGGATCAGTAGATCTGGGGAGTCTGCATTTCCAAAAAGCTCCAGGTGACACTGAAGTGACCAGTCCTTGGATGACACTTTGAGATGTAAGGACCAAGGAGGTTTTGATTTTCCTGATACAACAGTCACTCTGCTAGGCAGTGTGTACTGCCTAGGTTACAAAAGTGTACAAAACAGACCTGTCTGCAGTTAAAGAAGAGAGACTGACATACTTGCAAATGACATGGATGATAAGTGCTCTAAAAGACAGGGAGGAGTATGCGAACAGCCTGGGTCCTCAGGACATCTTCCTCGAGGACCTTGATGAGGCATGTTTGAACTGAGACCTAGAACATGGATGGGTGTTTTATTCAGATTTTTATTTCCCACTGTGACCACAAGACCTGACAAGAGCAATTTTAGAGGAAGAAAAATTATTTAGGGCTCACGGTTTCATAGGTCTCAATCCACAGATAACTGGCTCCATTGCTTTGGGTCCAAGATTGAGGCAGAACATCATGGGGGACGACTATGGTGAAAGAAGGAAGCTGACCTCAAGAAGGACAAAATAAGCCCCAAAGGTACACCTCAGCTACCCACCTCCAGCCATACCCTACCTGTCTATGGTCATCAGCCAATTAATCCATTCAAGCAGATTAATGCACTGATTAGGTTAAGGCCCTTCTAGCCCAATCATTGTATCTCTAAATTTTCTTGCATTGTACCACACATGAGCTTTGGGGGGACACCTCACATCTAAACCATAACAGTAAGGTTTTGGGAGTAGCATGTGAGCAGCAGCTAGGTGACCAGAGGGACAGTGTGCTGTACTTGTCCAAGAGGAGGCCAGTCTGGTTGCCAGGCACCACAGTTAGCAGATTCAATGGCTGCCCCTGACCTGCACTCCCCATGTGATCAGGCCCCCCCTCCCCCACAGCTTACATCCATCTTCCAGTAATGTCCCCAGGTACTGGCAGCTGATGCTTTCAGGCACCTCCCTGCCCAGCTGGCAGACACACCCAGTCTGCCTGGCGCCTGAGCTTGGCTGTTGAGTCCTCCCAGACAAAACTACTCTGGAGCATCATTAGAAAAGGCAGTAGTAAGAGGCAGGTCCTTGCATCTATACACAGCCCTGTGGTGTGACAGCAGCCTAGCCACTCACACAGTCACTGAGAGAGGGACAACATGCTGCTTTTTGCCATCTATTCATGCTTTTGTCTCCCCAATAAAACTCACTTTTTTTTTTCTTGAGATGGGATCTCGCTATATTACCCAAGCTGGTCTTGAACTCATGAGCTCAAAGGATCCTCCTATGTCAACCTCTTATGTAGCTGGGACTACAGATGCATGCCACCAGGACAGTTAAAACCCACTTCTTATCCCTTTATAAGGTAATGTTGTAGAACTTTCCTTTATCCCCTTCATTTCATTAGCTCTAATTCAGAAGTCATCAAAGGGTTAAGCCTAGGTTTATCTGATTGGAATTGATTTTTCTAAGACTTTTAGGGCTATGGCATGAGGAATGCGATGTAAGAAGAAGTACAAGAGAAAAGTGGGGAGCCAGGAAGGCCAGGGGTCTCTGGGGCTAGAAAGCACCAGGAACCAGCAGCTGGCATTGAGCATGGAGAACAGCCTGCCCTGTGGGACTGGTCCAGGGAGAGGGAGAGCAGGTTACCTCTGGAGGAGTGGACTGTAGCTAGGGTGGGAACGTGAGGGCTTGAGGACCTCTCCCGATTATACCTGTGCTGAGATTCTTAAATGGCACAGGCCCATGGAACTGTCAACAGGGCAGCCAGGAGGGACTGTAAGAGGCTGGGTCTCACACTGAGCCAAGTATAAGGAGAGTTCCAAGAGGTAGCATGGAGAAAAGAGGTGCTCAGGGGAAGGGAGCACAGCTGTGTTCCTGGGAGAGTAGGAGCTGCCTAGTCCAAGGAGGGCTGTAGAAGGTCAGTGGTTCCCCACCTCAGGCCATGGTTTGTAGTCAGGACAGCCTGGGCAGTGGTGGCCACAAGGGACTATTGGAGGTGGAGACTGCTTTCCTGGCTGAGTTAGACAGCAGGCTCTGGGCAGGAGATCTTCTGGGAGGGTGTGGGGTGCAGAGGGTCATGGTAGGGGACTCTCCCTAAAGGGATAGGAGTATGAGGGGACCTCAGTTTTGCCTGTGAGAGCTGCTGTGCTTCCATTATGGAGAAAGGTCACTATCAAAGGAACTGTGGGCTTCTGAAGGCCCATGTGTGGGGCATTCAATTCAATTGAAGTGTTGCTTTGAGGCCTCTGGTGCCTCCGGGTATGTGGACTCCTTCCTCACTCATCCACAGGACAAACATATTTTCCCTGTACCACCCTCAAACCCCTGTGCCAGCTACATCATCAGCATTCTTTCTTAATTTGCAGTATATAAACAGGACTTTGTGGGACTTTTTGTCAACTCAGAATTTGCTCCCAGCTGAGAGGAGTTGTTAAATCCACATTCAAAAGCATGGCATGTCCACTTAGAGCTTAAAGACAGAAAGCAAAGCCAGTCTTCAGCCTTATCCACCACCACCCAGGGGAGCTTCTGTGAGCTTGAAATGGAAAGGCCTGAGGAACAAATTCATCTGAGCTGCTGGTTGGGGAGCTGAGTGAGGGTGTTCCACCCTCTATCCCAAATCTTGGGCTCTAGAACAACTGTTTGTAAATATGGGGGGACTCCCAGAAGAGGAGTTGATATATCTTTCCATTCCAGTGGCCCACAAATCTCACTGTACCTCAGGACCCAGTCCCCAAGTAGAATGTACCTGGAAGCCCAGCAGACCATGCCCCTGTGTCAGCCTCTCTGGAACACGGGCTGAGCAGGCTGCCCTGGAGACAATGTGCTCAGATTATAGGAGAGGGGCCCATCACTTTCAGCTCCTGCTGCCTCCTCCAAGGGGGCAAAGAGCAGGCTGGGATACCCATCACTACCTCTGAAAGGCAGTAGACTAGGCTTGTAGGCCTGGGTGAATTCTCTGGTTTCTTTTATCTAATTTTGTGTGTTTATTTTTATTTTTATACTTCAATTAAAATATTTATAGATATATTAAAAAAAAGTATAAACATAAAATGTCTCATGATCTGCTCTCACCCTGACCATACTAATCTCATCTCATCCTTAGTTTCTTTGTCTGCGGATGGGGTAAGCAGTCTTGGCTCTGTGCATGGTGGTTGTGAAGATGCCGTGGGCCAGATTTTGGGATAGGGCCACATCCAGGTTCACCGTCCCACAGATATCCATGGGGTTCCTGGGATGGCAGAGGCTGTTCTTTTTGTTTAGTTATAGGTGGACACAATATCTTTATTTTATTTTTATGTGGTGCTGAGGTTTGAACCCAATGCCTCATGCATGCTAGGTGAGCGCTCTACATCTGAACCACAACCCCAGCCCCAGAGGCTATTCTTGATGAGCTCAGGGAAGAAAGAAGGCAGGACATATTTAGAGGGGAAGACAAAGTCTTGTGCCAGTGTCCCAGAGCAGAGCTTAGCAATGTCCCCTGAAGCATGTACACAATCACACATACCCTTTCTCTCAGGCATACACACATTCATTTCTGCCATCATCAGACCCTGGTGGATAGACACCCAGGGACCTGCATCTGAAGGAGCCAGAAGCAAGCAGCAACTGAGCATGTGCAGCCCCCAGCACTGCTACTTAAAATGGGGAGGGACCCTGTGGCTGTGAGTGGCTGTATCTGTGATACTCATTTCTTTGCACTTCGCTGGACACTGAGCAGCCCCCAGAGCAGCTCTGGCTGTGCCGGCACTGAATGCGGGAGGAGCCAGCAGGTGGAACGCGCAGCAGTGCCAAGGATGGAGGAAAGCTAGGAGGCTGGGCACCACTAAAGTTCTAGCTCCCCATGCCCTTGACTTCTCTGTGAGATCAAACAAGGACCTCAGGATGAACACTACTTCAGGGTCAGTCTCACCAGGCCCAGCCCAGGAGCCCACTTTGGGGGCCACCTCAGCTCCACCCAGCATGTGGGACAGCACCCAGAGCAGTGTCTCCAGCCTGGCCCAGCTTCTACCTGCCAGCCCTACGGTAAGCCCGAGGAGCTTGTGCATGCACAGAGCCTTCCCTCCCCACTTCCTACACCTCCTCAAGTGTTTTGACAGGGATATAGGAAAGGTCTGAGTTCTGCTGTGGGACTTTGGTCATGTCACCAGACCTCTCTGAGCTTGTCCTACACAAATTGGCTGAGAGGAGGGTACAATGTTCTCTCCTGCAGAGAGCATTAAAGAAACACAAAAGGGGCTGGGGTTGTGACTCAGTGGTAGAACGTTTGCCTACCATGTGTGAGGCACTGGGTTTGATTCTCAGCACTGATTGTAAGTAAATAAAATACAGGTTAATTGACAACTAAAAAGAAAAAGAACCACAAAGGCCAACCCTGACCTGCTTGTGGCTTGTATCCCCTTCTTCCAGAAGTTGGCCAGATGCCCTGTGGAGCCTTTCAGAGGGGAAGGCATATCCGGGGCCTCAGGATTTGTTCAGGCTACAGTGGAATGTTGGGCAGGAGAGAGAGCAGATCAATCTTCTTCCTGGAAAGGGAATGGATAGGAGAGGTTTTTAAATTCTTTGTACTAAATTCAGAGGGTAATGACCTCTCTGCTGTGACTCTGGGAGACCCACTTCATCTTTGCAAAGGAAATTCCTTCCTCTTCTCTCTTGCCAGGCATCAAGATCAGCCCTACCCAGCTATGGTATGAGGGAATGCAACTTCTCCTTTGAACCTTGATAGCGGTGCCCCTTCATCTGGGAGGGACAACCTAGGAGATGGCTCTGCCTTCTTAAGGTCATCCAAGTCATATCCCTGATTATCGGGCACCTGTCTGTCTGACCAGTCTCCAACAAGTTGCCTAAGCCCACACACAGAAGCCTCACACCTATGGGTTCAGGTTTAGGAAGAACCGCATTTCCATTCCAATTTTGGCCACTAGCTGGCTGTATGGACAAGTGGCTTTGCCATTCTGTACCTCAATTTTTCTACCTGCCCTTCTGGGAACCCTCTTCCTTTTCAGAGACATTTGAAGGTGATGGGAGATAATGTGTGACCTTCATTTCTCTGTCTCTTCATAGGCAACTGGGGCTCAGACTGCTGCCCGGATCCCCTTCCCCACAGTTGATGTTCCAGATCATGCTCACTATACCCTGGGCACGGTGATCCTGCTGGTGGGGCTCACGGGGATGATGGGCAATCTGACAGTCATCTATACGTTCTGCAGGTACCTGATTGGTGGAACTGGATCCAGGGCAAGAAGGGTGACCAGAACACAAGGACCAGAACATTGCCCAGCTCTGCCCAGGGTGCTGTTGAGGCTAGCTGGGGGGCCACGGCCAAGCCTTCAATGATCTCAGGTTCCAGGCTTCAATCTTTAAGCTCAGAAAAGGGGGAAAATTAGTCCAAGTAAACTTGAATGGCATATGTCAATTGGGCCCCAGGAATGTCATCTGTTACCCCTAGAATATTGGGTGTCTGACCACTCTGCCCTGCTTTCAGATCACCTCTGCCATCCTGCCCCAGGGGACATCCTCAAGAGCAGCCTTGGGCACAGGATGCTGAGTCCTCAAGCCACTTGGCAACCACCATAGGCTTCTCTCAACCTGTCCTGCTGGCAG
The DNA here is from genome assembly GCF_021218885.2 of Marmota monax. Classification (NCBI taxonomy): domain Eukaryota; kingdom Metazoa; phylum Chordata; class Mammalia; order Rodentia; family Sciuridae; genus Marmota; species Marmota monax. Next base: position 5,744,849 of record NW_026692881.1, read on the forward strand.
GCCAGTGGAGAAGTGAACACAAATAGTCAGTCCCTGACTCCCCACCAACTTATAAAAGGACAGAGAAAGCCATTTATCCCCTTTGACCTCATTTTTTATTATTATCTGTAAATGGAGTTGTGACTTCCTCCATGGTGTCCAATGAAGATGAAGTAGGTTTGTGTTTGTGCATTGCCCTGCAAAGGAGTCTTTGAATCCTGACTGTGCACTTACTGAATGTCATGATTGGGAGCAAGTCACTTCATGAGTTAGGGCCTCAGTGCTCTCCTCTGGAAAATGGGAATCATGATGCATCCCTCAGTGGTAGATGCAAAGACAGATGGTGTCAGGAGACAAGGTTTGTGAAGGTGGCTGGCCTGGGTTCACAGTCCTCTGCCCTTTGCCATCATGAGGATGAGAGCAACAGAGACAGCTGTACCCAGCAAGGCCTGGGCCAGGCAGGACATTGGAAGAAGGACAAGGAAGGAGCATGAGTTCATGGAAGGCATGGGAGGAGGAGCCTGGGAAGAAGCCACTGGGGAGACCAGGGCCTGGAGAGGGTTGTCTAAGGAGAAACTGTGAGTCACACAGAGGGAATCCAGAGGCTGAGAAGAGGAAATGGATGTGACCTGAGAACTGGCCTCCCCTGGGCGATATAGGAGTTTTGGAGAGAAGTTCTGAGGGAGCTGCCTTGGGGTCCCTCTCAGCTGGCACTGAGGGGTCAACTGCTCCTCAGACGGTGCCTGTTGGACAGAGGGCTAGGAGTGTGGCCCAGCAGCACGGCCTGTCTGCATGTACATGTGTGTGTGTGTGTGTGTGTGTGTAGTTGAGGGGTGATGGAAGCTCCTCACAACTCTGGAGGTATTAGGAAACACCCCCTAACCACTTCCAACCCTCACAGGAGCAGAAGCCTCCGGACACCTGCCAACATGTTTATTATCAACCTCGCTGTCAGTGACTTCCTCATGTCCTCCACCCAGGCCCCCATCTTCTTCGCCAGCAGTCTCTATAAGCGGTGGCTCTTTGGGGAGGCAGGTAGACACCTGGGGCTCCCTTTGGCTGGAGGGAGGGGGAGGGGTTTGGCATGGGGTTGCCCACTGGGGAGAGTGACCCAGAAGAGGCGATTCCATTCCTCCTGGGTAGAGTGAGCAGCTGCCCTCAATTCCATGAGTGAGTGAGAAGGGAAGATCAGGTTCTAGTCCTGAGTCCTCTGCCAGCCTCAGTCAGATGTGGATGGTAGACAGGGTGGAGAAGGCTCAGGCCTGGTTTCCTGAGAGGTCAGAGAAGGAGCCAAGTTCATCCCATCCCCAATGCCTCCCTCCACTTGGGTACCTGATTGAATCCCTCCCCCAAGGACTTAGGGAAGAGGGCTGTGCCCACAGGTTGTGAGTTCTATGCCTTCTGTGGGGCTCTCTTTGGCATCTCCTCTATGATAACCCTGACGGCCATCGCCTTGGACCGCTACCTGGTGATCACACGCCCCCTGGCTACCATTGGGATGGCATCCAAGAAGAGGGCAGCATTTTTCCTGCTGGGTGTCTGGTTCTATGCCCTGGCCTGGAGTCTGCCACCCTTTTTTGGCTGGAGTAAGTGTTCTGGTAGAATTTGGGGAGGGGCAGATAGACTGGGAGAGGGGTTAAAGGGAGGTGGGTAAACTTGGGTCAATCAACTGACAGGGGGGACCCAGGGACCTCCTGAGCCCCAAGTCAGATGGGCATTCAGGGGCATCAATCACTAGCAGCAGGGGAGACTGAGGGCACTCTGTTAGGGGCCAGAGGATCACCTGGACAGTCTGTCCCCAAATTCAGGTGTTCTTGAATGTGTAATACCAAGTTTGCAGTGAGTCAGACTAGGCAGGGACTGGAGTGCGAACCTCAGTGGGCAGGAGGGTAAGCAGTAAGGCTCTAGCCCTTGTGGGACAGAGATCAGTGAGCATGACCCTGGAACTGGAGTGAGGCCTCTGCTACAGTCTAGCAAAAATGAGCAGCTGTGGGCTTTGGGCTTTGCCAGCTGTCCCCTGAGCTGGTACCCCTGCCAGAATCACCTTGGGAAGGTCCCTCCACATCCCCCAATTGCCACAGGCTTCCTCACTGCACTGGACAGGGTAGAGGCCCAAATATCACATATGAAGCCCTTGATGGACAAGGAGTCTAGGCAGTGCCACTGAGGAGGCTGAGCACCTGTCCCGCTCACAGGCGCCTATGTGCCTGAGGGGCTGCTGACATCCTGCTCCTGGGACTACATGACCTTCACGCCCTCTGTGCGTGCCTACACCATGCTGCTCGTCTGCTTCGTGTTCTTCCTACCCCTGTTTGTCATCATCTACTGCTACATCTTCATCTTCAGGGCCATCCGGGAGACAGGCCGGTAAGTGACAGCTAACAGAGACCCTGCCCCACCCTCCCGGGTAGTCCCAGCTACAGGTATGCTAACGTGTGCTTATTGGGTGGGGGCACCTAGAAAAAACTCCAGAGACAAGGTTTATGAGGAGGGGATTTTAGGCATGTCTGAGGGGGTAGAGAAGGTTCTACCCCAGGTAGAACCTCAAAAAGGCTGGTGAGAATCAGGGTAATGAGAATTTTCTGGAAGGGATAACCCCCTTCCAAGTGCCCCAGGGATGGTCCAGGGAAGCTCCTGACAGCATTCATGATTCTAGTACTCACTGCAACTGGAATGGGGTCAGTTCAAGAATACACACCCTTCCCAGGGCCTGTGAGGGCTGTGGCGAGTCCCCACGACGGCGGCGGCAGTGGCAGAGGATGCAGAGTGAGTGGAAGGTGGCCAAGATCGCGCTGCTGGTCATCCTTCTCTTCATAGTCTCCTGGGCCCCCTACTCCACTGTGGCCCTGGTGGCCTTTGCTGGGTGAGCAGGAGCTAAGGGGTTGGGGCAGGGGTTGAAGGTGTGGGAAGGGAAAGGGACCCCTGGATGGCCTCTCCCTTCAAGCCCAGCCTGAGCCAGCCATCCTCACACCCTAAGTCCAGCCTCCAAGTCTTATTCTTTTCCCAACCAAGGGACTCTACCCAGCTCCAAGGCATATGTTGGAGGAACTCTGGGCCACCTCTAGATTCAGCCAGAGGGCCTGCCAATCCCCTTGGGAACATGCAGCTCTCCTTGAGCTTCTGGTCTCCTCTACCTGGGCTGTGGGCATCCTACTTGAATCCCTAAGAGGTGCCCTATAGTCCTTTTTAACTAGAGTCTGGGACTTTAGCATCTATAGTAGCATGAGTATAGGCTAGACTTCAGAAACACTTTTGTGACATGGAGAGTTATGAAACCTTGGAAGTGTTCATCTATGGACCTTCTTGTGTATGGATGGCCTGGTCCCTTCGAAGAGCCTACTGTGAGTTTTCTCTAAGAAAGACAGGAGAGCCAGGTGTAAGGGTGCATGCCTGTAATCCCAGTAGCTCAGGAGGCTGAGTCAGGAGAATCGCAAGTTCAAAGCCAGCCTCAGCAACTTAGAGAGGCCCTAAGCAACTTAGTGAGACCCTGTCTCAAACTAAAAATTATTTTTTTTTAAGAAAGGGCTGGGGGGCTGGGGTTGTAGCTCAGTGGTAGAGTGCTTGCTTAGCACACATGAGGCCCTAGGTTCAATCCTCAGCACCACATAAAAATAAATAAATAAAAATAAAGATATTGTGTCCATCTACAACTAAAAAAAATATTTTAAAAAGAAAAAGAAAGGGCTGGAGATCTAACTCAGTGTTTAAGTGCCCCTAGGTTCAATCCCCAGAACAAAAAAAAAAAAAAAGAAGGAGGAGCAGGAACAGAAGGAGGAGGAGGAAAGATAGGAGAGCAAGTGGGCATCAGGGTGAGGCTGGGGTATGGGAAGAGCTGTGTAGATGGGTCAATGGAAAGCACCAGGAGATATTGTCAGCAGCACAGGCTCTAAGATAGTGGGACTTGGTGAATCATCCCCAGCTAACCCTGGCATATCTTTCTCCCAGAGACCCATCCTCAACCATCCCTACTAGCTTCCCCCCTGTCCACTTTAGTCCAGAATTCTCCCTGATACAGGGCTGACCCAGCTGTATTGGTTTGGGGTGGGCTAGGGTTTGGGCCTTGGCAAGATCTGACTCAGAGGAAGAAGATTGATGGGGGAAAACCAACTGGGGAGAAGGATGGAGGGCCACATATCTTCTCTGTCCTAGGTATGCGCACCTCCTGACTCCCTACATGAGCTCAGTGCCGGCCGTTATCGCCAAGGCCTCTGCCATCCACAACCCCATCATTTATGCTATCATCCACCCCAAGTACAGGTATGGCCCTTCTCCAGGCCTCCAGGGCCCCACCTATGGGCATGGAAGGCCTGGGCCTGCAGATGCAGCCGAAGTCTGTCATCTGTCTTGTCTCTTGTATGTACTTTGGGTGGGGGCCGTGAGCTGCCAGGAGCAGACAACAACAGTGGGTGGGGTCTGGAGTTGGTATGACCCTCTCCTATCTCAGTTTCCAAGAGGGCTGTTTGGAGGAATATCAAGTCTTCTTGGGCAGTGTCCAATCCTAATTAGGGGGTTGAGCTTACCTCATTGGAGCTGGGTCATAAGGCATCTAGGATGGCAACTCAACATTGCTGTCCCTGTTAAGACAAGACCCCAGACACAAGTGCCTTAAGAGAACCAAGCAGGGAGCACTTGGCTTCACCTCAAGAGCTCTGGCAGGGTCTTTGGGGCGGTGGTGGCCAGTTCATACTCTGCTATGAGCAATGAGGCACCTTTTCTATGGGACTTTCAGTGTTTCTTTTAGCCTGGAAGTTTCTATCACACAGCTCCCTCTGAAAAAGTGAACTGCAAGACCCAACTGGTCCATCCTAAGCACTCAGGAGTGTCCCTGATCCCCACTTTCGGAGATATGGCTTAAGCCAGCCACATGTGGGCTGGAACCAACATTCACCTGAATGAACCTGTTACTCTAAGTCTCTCTTTCCACACCTACCACCCCACAGTCTGTCTATCCATCCCACCATTCTGTAAGCCCACTGGTCTCCTTCTCCCAGCCTCTGTCTGCCTCATCATTCAGCTTCTGTCTGTCCATGTTCATTGCCTCCCATGACTCCCAGTGACTGCCTGTCTGTTCCCATCACCCAGCATCTGTTTATCCACCAACCTTAGCCATGTTTCAGTCTGTCTGTCCTTCCCTTACCTCTTGTGTCCCTAACCAGATGTGTGGCCCTGCAGGATGGCCATCTCCCAGAACCTGCCCTTCCTGAAGAAGCTGCTAGGTGTGTCCAGCCAGCATGGCCGCCCATCCCTCAGCTACCGCTCTACCCACCGCTCCACTCTGATCAGCCATGCCTCCGAAGTCAGCTGGATCTCTGGACAGAGGCGCCAGGAGTCCCTGGGCTCTGAGAATGAGGTGGTAAGGATGCTGAACACTAGCTGGCTGGCACCTTACCATCCCTTCCTCTACCAGCCCTAGGGCTCTGGGAAGGCCACATGCCCTGGCAGAGCTGCCACTGAGACTGAGAGACCTCCAGTACATCATCTTCCAAGATAGGCAGGGTCACTGGGGCCAGGGAAGGGATGGGCTGACCTGAGTTGTCTTGGCAGCAAGTCTAGTCTGAACACTGGTCTTCCAACTCCAAGAGGTCTCTTTTTCCATGCTGTCAAGACTGAAAAGATTAGTATTTGGGGCTCTAAATAGGCATCTAGAGACAAAGCCAGCTCAGAGGCCTCATTCCTCAGCATTAAGTCCCCTCACCCTGGGCACCTTGAAGAGCCACAGGAAAGGGAAGGAGGAGCATTGGCCGTGGAGTCAGGGAACTGACCTGGAGATTGAGCTTACCTCATCCTCGCGATGTGAGCCTGGGCCAGTCCCTCACCCCTCTGAGCCTCTGCATCCTCCCTGGAAAGGGTGAATAGTCTTTCTATTCACAGTGACTAGAAGATTGTGGTGTGCCCATATCTGGGTGCTGATTCGACGGTTAATGTTGGTCTTTGGAGCCTCCAGCCCATCAGCCCTCCCCAGGGCCTGGATCTGTGGGAGCCCTAAATGTTGCCAGGAGAGCTCCCCAAGGCTCTAGCCAGGTTCCTCCATCCTTCTCCTCCAGGGCCCACTGTGGCTCTCACCAAGAACTGCTATGGACAGACTTTAGATGGACAGTGATCTCCCTCCACTGTCCCATCTTTGAGGGTCTCTATTAAGGAGATGAAGGAGGAGTTGTCAGGGTCCCTTCCCTGAACCATTGTAGTGAAGAATAAATAAGTCTAATTTATTAACAGAGGCCTAGACCCTCATGAAGACCACCCATTCACCCCCAAATCTGAACACCAACATGCTTGGGAAGGTGTGTGTGTGTAAGTGCGTGCCAGCACACGCCCACACTTAGCACAGGCACACGTAGTTTGCTATCAATATGTGTAGATATGTTTGAATATGTGTGGGGAAGGTCAAGAAGAACCTGAGAGGAACAGGGGAGGGACAAGATGCAGAGTGTCCTTCTCACCTCACAGTTGCTCTCCCTCTTCCCCCAGGGCTGGACAGACACGGAGGCAGCAGCTGCTTGGGGGGCTGCCCAGCAAATGAATGGATGGTCTCTCTGTGGTCAGATCCTGGAGGATGAGGAAGCCACAGCCCCTTCCAGGTCCCAAGGACAGGAAGCTGAGACTTTCAGGAAGGTGATTGGGTATAGTACCTGCCAATCTGTAAAGATGTGGGAAGTAGAGACAAGTGAATGGCCTGGAAGGGGGACTTGTTCTTATGGGCAGGGCCAATGCCCTGTGGGAATCACCCACCCCTACCCCATACACCCCAGTTTTCCCCTTGCCTGCTAGGGGGTCTCCGTGACTCCAGGACTTCCTGAGCAGGGTCTGTATGGTCTGTGACTATTCTTGGGTGTGTCTGGGTAACTGTCTATGTACACATTTAGCAGGCGGTGCTGTTGGCTATGTAGTGCCATGACGGACATATGCACACGTGTATATAAATGCATATATCCATGAAGGTATGTGGTCTGCAGCCGGCAGAGCACAACTTGTGCATATGTGTGACCATGTGCCCAGCATATGCTTTCTGTCACTGTGACACCTCAGGACACACAACTGAACGTGTCCCCATGTGTCTTCTGTGTTTGCGTGTGACTGAGTGTGGATGGTATGCATCTCTCTGTGTGATTTCAAGACTGGACATACCTGGGGGGAGAGGCTACAAGCTGTGTATGTGCTCACCACAAACGCCCTGAGATCAGGATGTCACCCAGAATACTTGTGGCTATTAAAAGAAGGCCAGCTGTCAGCCCAAGTGCCTATGGAACGGAATGTCGATGGCGATTAGAGAAGGCCATATTCTGGAACGTTGGAAATTCCGTTTGCACAGGCGCCCTGGGCAGCCCCTCCTCCCTCAGCTGACAGCTCCCTGCCCTGCCCTTCTCTCACCCCCTTCTCTCAACCCACCAGTTGACTCCTGGGCACTCTCGGGCTTCTCTAGTCAGTCCAAGACCTCAGATGCATTCCTGCCTGCCGTTCTCATGTGGCTTCTCTATGTGATTATGAGAGGGGAGCCCAGGGCTACTCTCTGCAGTTGGGGAGCCCCTGTCTTTCCCAGCACTCTCCTGAGAAGCACCCCACCCTGTTATAGAGCTCAAGCACTGTGTATAACCATGGAGACAGAACAAAAGCCTAGCAGTGACCCCCAGGCTGGCCAGGCAGTAATGAAAGACACAGTTCCCATCCTGGGTGGAGACTGGGCTGGGCTGGGGCGCTGGGCACGGAGAGCTGGCCATCAGCAGTCACCAGACACGCGTGATAAGTGCTGCCATGGAGTTATGAGCACGCAGTGTGCTGAGAGCAGAGACAGGTCCCTGAGGCTCCCCAGGGAAGGTGAAGGTGAAATAGGGATCTCCAGCCTGGGGGTAGGGAGGGAGCTCTGTGCCATCCTGGTCAAGGAAACAGCCTTGACCTCCTGTGTGAAGGCAGGAGGATGCATGGGAGGGATTCAGTGTGTCTTGGGAAAGGATAGTTCTTTGTGACCCTAGAACCAGCCAGAGAGACCCTGCAGATGGCAGAGGGGATGTAGGAGAAGGGAAAAGTGGCAGGAAGTGGTAGGAATAGAGGTCTGCGGGGTCCCTAAATCTGCCCCTAGGAGACAAGAAACCCAGCGAGGGGCGTGGTCACTTTGCAGGGTAGCCAGGACCCTCCACAAAGTCCCGAAAGGGTGGAATTGAGTGGAGTGAGCCTGGAGGGTGAAGCTTCGGAGGAAGCCACAAGGCAGGCAAGCAGCGACTCCGAGCAGCAGGGGTGACAGGAGCTGCCAGAGCCCACACATATGCAGGAGGAGTGCTCAGAAGGGAGAAATTGAAGGGTGAGAGTGGGGAGGAACCCAGTCCAAACCCCAGGAGCCTGAGCCTGGAGGATATCCTGCAGACAGCCTTAGACTTTTCTGCTCTTTCTCTGAGATGTGGTCCTTGAGAAGGCCCAACCCCAAACTGGAATGCAACCTGGCCCTTCCACTCAACCTCCTGCACCTTTCAGTGACACAGAGGATCATTGGGAGACTGTTCCCCTTAGGAGGCTTCTCGGGCTAAACAGATGTTTGCTGTTTGTTTTCAGACCAAGGGGCAGCTCCCCAGCCTGTGCTCCAGGATGTAGGACGCCCATTGGTTCTCCCTTTCTTCTGGGACGTGTCTGGCCCTGTCACACCCCCTCACACACACAGACCCAGGATTACGCCTGGAGCCTGCAGGCTTTCAAAATGGCCCTGTCGCCTGTGCTGTACTGGATTCACAGTCCCAGCCCCACATCCTCTCCCCGCACCACAAAACTACTGCCTTGCAATGTGGTCTACACCGGCTTCTCAGCTCAGCAGCCACACCCGGGCTCAGTCTGAAGAATGCATACACAGGCCTTCTTCCTTCCGGCAGTCATCCTCCTCTCCTGAAATGCTGTGTGCTATGATTGTCCAGGCCGTGACAATGGTGATGGCTCCGGAGAACACACCAGCTATTTATGAGCCAAGCATCTTGGCCAGTCTGTGCATCCAGGCTGGGCATTTCACTGGTCCCGGGAAGCCAGAGCATCTCCCACTGCCAATGGCTGAAGCTAAACACAGACCTTACTTTGTGCACTGAAAATGCTCCCTCACCTCCTGCTTCTCCCTCCCCCAGCACAAGGCTCCCTGTAGCCCACATTCCCCTCCCCTACTCACAGGCACCAATGGGCACCTCTCCCATAGGTACCTATTTGCATGCAAGCACATTTGTCCACACCCCACCCCTATGGTTTGTTTCATATCAGTGCTTTAATTTCATCCCAGGGCAGTGTGATTTTGACAGGGTAAAAGAAAATAAAAAAGCAGAGAAGATCTTGTCTGACAAATATGGTGTCTACCTACTGGTCTGTGATGGGAGAGAGAGCTGGGACCTGACCTTGAAGGGCCCAGCAGCTTCTTTCCTCCCCTCTCCCATCCCCCACTTCCACTCCTGAAAGCTCATCTCAAACAGCAGGAGGGCAGAGTAGAGGAGGGACAAAGACCAGACATGGCCCATCCCCACTCCCCAATGAGCTACTGAGCTCCGCCTAGCCTGTGGGTACCAGCTGCTCTCCAGCTGGCTTTGGGTCTCCCAGGGGAGGCAGATAGAGGGAGGTTGGCCTTCCCCTTTAAGAGCATCCTCCCACTACCCTCCCTTCCCTCAGAGGCCGAGGCCAGCATCAGAGTCCAGAGAAAGAGCCTGCAGCTCCAGGTACAGCTTTGCCCAACCCCATACAGGGTCAGCTCTTTCCTTTCCCCATGTGGTCATGCCCTGCTGCTAGGTCCTCTCCAGTCTGGTAGGATGGATACCTCTAAGAAAGGGTCAAAGCTGGAGTTAGGAATGGATGGCATGGGGCCTGTGGGGTAGGGAATGATATGGAAGAAGCATTGGGGGCTGATCTTCAGGGCCAGGACAGGCAAGACTGCAGGATACAGGGCAGAGATGGTAGTAATGTGGGGGTAAAAAATACAGGTCCCTCTTCCTAGCTTCTTCCATTTGCTATTTTTGTGACCTTGGGCAAATTGTCCTGTATCATGGGCATTCCTCCCGTGCACTTTGTGTCTGCCAGGCCTGGGACGTGAGGCTGGGGTGTTGGCAGCAGGGAAATTGCTCACACCCTGGCTGCAAAGTCCTCAGAGCAAGCCCAAGTTAGAGCTCCGAGAAGGCCAGGAACCAACCAACCCAGTCATCTTCCCTGAGCCTGTTTCCCCAGCTGGGGAACCAGGGGGAGACTTGATCTATCTCCAGACTGCATGGGGCCTGAATTCTCTCTTGGGGCAGGGCTTCTAGGAGTATCTTGACCCAAAGACCACACTGACAGGAGTCCTGAGGGGCCAAGGCCCCCATCCAGAACACAGTGTCTCTAGAGTATGGGCTGAACATGCCATACATGCTTCCCCTCCCTGCCCATTCTGGCCTTGTGTCCTAGCAGCTGAGCAAATGGCATCTCTTTCCCTCCTCCCTGCCCCCTGCCATTCCTGCGTAAAGGGCACGGGGCCTGGCGTGCAATGCTGGCAGCTGGACCTTTCCATGCTACTGTCAAGTTTTCCAGGGCACAAATGAGACAGGAGAGCCAGGAATAACCAGCTGAGCCCCAGGAGGGTCTGAAGCCGGTGGGCCTGACCCAGATCTGCCTTCAGATCCTGTGCCAACATGGGGTGGGCAGGGCCCCAGGTTCCTGGGCCAGGGCTTTTGGGAGCTGCCTGCAGCCACTAGAAGCTCATTATCTGGCATGAATGCCTTTAGAATTAGCCCAGGCTCCACTGTGGCCCAGGTCCATTCTCTATGTGACCTTGGAGAAGTCATTTAACTTCTCAGAGCCTTGGCTCCTACAGGCTAAGGTGGCAGCCTCTTAGGATCCTAGGGATAATAGTGTAAAGAGCCCTGTGCTGAGTTTGGCCATGCCCCGAGGTTCTGCTATTACAAGATCATTTTTATGGCTGGCCAATCCCAGGGCCAATCACTGGTCTTCTGAATTGAAACTTTTTCCAGACCAGCTAGAGAGTGAGCTCAATTCTAGGCACACAGGACCCATACTGGATAAGGCAGTATGTCAGAGTCCTCACCAGGGAGCACAGAGCAGCAGAACTCTTGCCTGAGGGAAATGGGCCCAAGCGTCCTGGGCCAGGGATGGATCCAGTGAGCAGAGAGAGGGATTGGGCTCTTCATAGGGCAAAGGGGAGAAAGGAGGCAAGAACATTGTCATCAACCTGACAGGTCCTCTCTTCCTGATCCCTGGTCGGGGGGGTCTGGGTGCTGGACACCCCTCCCCAGGGGCTATATTAGCTGTGTGAGTCACAGTGGACCTGGCTGGGAGGCCACAGGCGGGCGGGCACAGTGTAGGGTTACAGTCCATTTATGGGCGCAGCAAGGGCAGATATCAGTGTCGATGGCATTCGCTCCCAGCTATTCTTAGGAGCCTCCCAGGAGCTCTGCACAGCCTGTCTAGGCAGCAAGGGGCAGAGCAGGCAAGGCCGGGGACTGGGGGGTCGGGCAGGGCAGAGGCAGAGGTGTGGGCTGGGGAGGTGGGGTGCATGAGTCTCCCCTCAGTTAATTCTTTTTACCCTTTGCAGAGGCAGCCACTATCAGCACCAGCATGTCTTACAGTGTGACTCTGACCGGGCCCGGACCCTGGGGCTTCCGTCTGCAGGGAGGCAAGGACTTCAACATGCCCCTCACTATCTCCAGGGTGAGTGCACACTGCTCATGGCCTGGCACCCAAAGGGGCAAGGCACACTCAGAAGAGGGCACGTATGTACATCTGTCTGTCTGTCCTCTCCAGGCTCTTGGAAAACAGAGCATACCCTATCCCCTGTCTGAGGGTTCCGACAGAACTGATCTCCTAGTCTTGGCCACCACTGGTGTTTGCCCACCTGAGCCTGTCCCCGAGAGTTTGCCCACTAGAGTGTGACATCATGGGCAGGTGTTGGGTGTTTTAAGCAGAGAAGGAAATGCTGAGTTTGCAGGGTGGACGGGCAGGTGGACAGAGCGTACAGCGCCTTCTCTGGCAGGCAGGCTCTGGGTGCCCCCAAGTCTAAAGTCCCTCCCTAAAGTCCCAAAGTTTGTAGATGCTTTGGGAAAGAGCATGTAATGGGTGGGTGGATGGACGGATAGACAGACTGCTGCCCCTGCTGCCCTGCTGTTGTGATGTGGAGGCAGGCTTGTTACTGAGTCCCAGCACCAATTCCATTCGAGTCCCTCTTCTCTTGCTATCATGGACCAGTCAGGGACCGTGCACCAGCTGGCTCATCGCTCTGGACCTTCATCCCTCACTGGTCCAGGGCTTGCCTGATCCTCCTGCCTGTCTAGTGTCTCCCCCGGCCCCAGATTTACCTGGAGAGATGGCCCCTTGGCCCTGCAGTGTCTGGGAGGCATAGGACAGAACATTGTGGGTTGGGAGGTCCACCACTCTCTTCCAGCTGGAGACACTGAAGCCCAGAGAGGCTAAAACTAGACATATTGAGAAGAAGGGAGAAGGAAGGACTTTGTTTTAACTGCTACTATGGTCCCACATCTACACTACTATCTGGGAAAGAATAGGTGCCCAGTCAATCTTTGTCAGATAAAGGCACTTCCCAGCAATTCCTGGAAGAGCCAGGGTTGAAAGCCCCAGAGCTCAGGAGGAACAGTGAGGCACGTAAGGGGGCAAAGACAACCCCTGCCTAGTGGGTGGTTGAAACCCTGGCATGAAGGGGCCAGCTGAGGCCCCCCAGGCTGTCATGGGAACATGGTGGGTGGCCAGGTGTATCTAGGCTGCTACTAACCTGGGGGAAAAGGATGTGGTTTCTTTCCCCAGGGCAGCAGACTTATCTTGGGCCTAGGAACAGCACTGCAGTAGGTAGTCGGGAAGACCCGAAGGTGCTCTGGTAAGGGGCAAAAGTGCAGGGGTCAGTGCCCCCTGGAAGAGTAGTCTTGATTTGAGAACATGGCATGGGCACTTGGGGGACCCTACAAAGGAGAAGCTCCACCCAGGGTAACCTTGGGAGCCTTGGATCTGCACTCCTCAGATGCTGGTCTTGCCCTCTGCCCTTCTGCTGGAGATCTGGGTCTCTGCCCCTTTCCGCCTACTATCCTGAAGACCAGAAAGTCTCAGATTGAAAAGACACTCAGAGCCTTGCACATCTACCTCAATGATGTGATGTCTGAGCCCAGTGGCTAGCCTACCTTAGTCCCTGCACAGTCCACAAACCCCATAGCTGCCCATCTCCTCCCAGTATAAGGTGGGCCCTTCCTCTCATTCTCATGAGCCTTCCAACCTCCCCATGCCTGGAACTGAGCCCAAGTCTCTCCCAGTGCCACTACCCTAAAGGCTTGCTGCTGATTCTCCCTGCCCCATCCTGTGGGTGCATGTTAGCCCCCAGGCTCAGTGGACCCAGGATAGCCAATGACCTCACATAGGACCTATGCACCACCTGGCTCCAGATGGCCAGGGGCTTAAATGGCTACACAGAGACCTTAAGCTAGACAGCAAGAGGAATGTCCTCACTCGGGGAGGGGGTGTGTTGGGATGTGCGGGAGCCAATGACTGGGGGGACTTATAAAAATAGAACCCATCTAGGACATTGGGGGATAGGCATGGCATTTTCCTTCTGAGACACACCCCAAATCATCTAGGCCATGGATCAGGGTAGGCTGGACACTGGAACCCTCCCCAAGACAGGAAGTCCCTTGGAAAATAACACTGGTGGCTGAGGACACCTTGGCCTCAGGTATCGCAGGCTCAGTGCTCCTGGCCAGATAGATTCTGTGCACACCAGGGCTGTGAAATTTCCTGCTGGGGTTCACAAGGCCCTTCTGCACCAGGAGCAGCCCCCTCAAAGAGATGCAGTGCCAAAACTCTGGAGGACCCCCACTCCCACCCTAGCCATCATCTGCTTCTCACGACTGGCCAGTGGATACTGCTCATAGTCTTGATCTAAGCTTTTGCCGCAGGGCACCACTGGCAGTCCTGGGGTGGGGAGAATTGGCCAAGCAGAGCATACTCATTCTCAATAGGGACCTGAACCCTCAGGGTACATTCACTGCAATCCAAGGGGGTGATCGGGAAGCCAGGGCTGGGATTTCCTCACCTTGCAGCCATCAACCTGAGACTCACATTTATGCACAGAAGTGGTGGTGGGTGGAATTCCTATGTCTTGGTGGTACCTAACACCCATGCCTGCTCCCACACCTCTCTGACTATAGAAGCCCCACCCTTTCAATTGCAGACAGGCACTGAAACTCCTCCTGTAAGGATACCCGCCACCTGCAGGCTAAGTGGTAGCTCCCATACCCAGCCCTGCCTTGTCCATGGGCCCCACTAAAGCAACCTGAGGCAGTAGCAGCCGTGCAAGGGCTCCCTTCTGTGGGTCTTAACAGGGTACTTTTACTAGTGTACAAAGGATGACCCACAGAGAAGGGGGTTCAGGAGGGGACTGGGAGAGTGGAGGGGAAATGCCTTTATTTATCCTGGACAGGTGCGGTAGGGCCTGCAACATGAGCTGCCCTCTCACCCCACCCTCCCCAACCCCAGCCAGTTCTCCAGGAAGTAGGGGAGGGGTGGGAGCAGCCAAGGAGGGAGCAGCTCCAAAGGCCCAGCCCCGCTTTGCCCCAGCAGCTGGCCAGGGGCTGGGGCCACAGTCAGGGCCTTACCCCTTCATGCCTGTTATGCCCCCATTTTTATGAAGGTGCTGTGCTTTTGTTCAGCTCTGCTACTCTCAGCTCTGTCATCATCTGTCCAGCCTTAGTCTTCTTATCTGTAAAATGGGCCCTGCTGCACCGGGACTGTCCCCCTCAAAGAGATGCCAGGCCAGAACTCTCTGGAGGAAGGGACAGTGCTTTCTTCTAGGTGTGAGAGTACAAATGTAAGAAAACTTCCCACTTGGCTGGTTGCAAGGCTGGCAGAGTGGCAGGGTGAGTCTGGGTCCAGGCAAGGCCCGCCTCTGCTGGAAGGCCTCCAGCCCCGGGCCTCACCAACCTCACCTGGCAGACACCAGTCCAGCAGCCTCTGCTTTTATGCTGGTTTCGGTTTCAGTATTTATTGGATTCTCCCAGCTGAGGTGGGGACACTGAGAACAGAGGATCCCTGGGGAGACAGATGGGGACAAGCCAAGACTATTCTGGGGTAGTTGTGCAGGCAATTCCTGGAATTTTGAGGTCGCTGGAGCACGTCTCACTGTCACTCAGGCAGCGCCTAGCAGTGCTGACAGGCCGTGCTGTTTATAGCCTCACTGAAGGTCAGGCAAGCCTCCGAGACCTCCAGCGATCCATCTATCAAACAGGGGAAGATAAGTGAAGACCGCAGAGTCACAGCTGGGAATGAATTCTTAGAGACACCCTCTCCCCAGACCAGGCCTTCCCTGCTATCTCTGACCCCTTGATAGCTCTGAAGGAAGTGGACAGAAAGCTGGCTAGATCCTAGGGAGGGGACCTTCAGAGGCCTCTGGACCAGAGCAAGGGCAACTGCACGGGCAGTCCCAGGAAGCCTGGGTTAAAGGCATTGGGGGGCAGCAGATGTGAGGAGGACAGAGCCCCAAGTGGACATCCCTCTAGCCTGGGGACCGAGGTCCCCCCAGTTTCCTTCCCTTTCTGAATGACTCCCTCCCGTGCAGGGGCTGCCCCTGATTGCAGCTTCCCCTTGGGCCCCATCTCCAGTCCTCTAATTGCCAAACACAGCTTTCTCCATCCTAAGAGGCATGAAATTGGCTTTGCTGGGAGACCCTGAGAGCCAAGTGCACAGGAGAGCATTTTACTGGCCATACCCAGGACGTAAACAGAGCTATAGGCCTGGACGGGAGGAGAGGAGAGGGACAGTGGCTGGGCCTGGAGAGGCAGGGGAGGGCGTGGTCAGCTAGAGAGGAGCAGTGACAACCCCACCCACCCGGCTTGAACATAGGGGGGCTGTTGTTATATGTGGCTGGATGGGGGCCAAAGCTGGATGGCTGAGTGTGAGAGGGGTGGGAGTAATGGGGCTGAGACCTTCAAGTCTCTTCTTCGGAAGTCTGGAGGTGACAAAGGGAGAGAAACGAGACAGGATCCAATTAGAACAAACAAGGCAGGACACTGAAGAAATTTTGACTTATTTATTGGCCGAGGTGGGACTGGAGAGTGGGGGCTGTGGGGAGACAGAGGTTCCAGTGAGAGGATGAGGGCTGGGGCAGGGCCCCAGGGGAGGACAGATGGGAAGGGAGCAAGCATGGCACAGTGGTAATTTAATCACACAATGTTAAAAATGTTAAAATGTACCCAGGGATTCAGGGGGAAATCCCGGGGAAGGGTTGGGAGGAGGAGCTATGGAAGTTGTAATCTCCTAAGGCTTTACTACCTGCCCCTGGCCCTACCCTGCCACACCTGGCAAATCCAGAAGAGACGGAAGGCAGGAGCCTGCCTGCTGCTGAGTACCAAGAGTGATGGCTGGAAGCTTGTACAGAGCCCAACTGCCAGCAGGGAGGCTGCCAGCTGTTGTCCCTGTTGCCAGGGTGCTGGGGGATTAGGAAGCCACAGCCTGGGTGTGCTGGAGTCCCTACTGGCACCTTACTTCCTTGGGACCTTGGATAGAATTCCCCTGACCCGGGCCCCTGTAAGGACAGCAGTTGACTCAGTACTGGTCATTTGGGGCTGACCTCTTGCTTCCCACCCTCTGCCAGCGCTGGATCTTGTTTCCTGTGGAGCCTGGGGATAAGGCCGGTGACTTCAGCCCTTCTGGCACCTCTGGGGGTGGGGGGAAGGGGACAGAGTCAGCACTCACACTTTCTTGGTTTGGAGCTTCTCTGGAACTTTCTCAGCTCTGCACCCTCCTTACACAATCCCGTGTTTAATAATATAGTCCTTACAATCATCCTGAGGGATGTCACACTCTCTCGACGGGATACTTGAGGGAAGCTCATTCCAAAGTCCATGCTCTTTCTTTTGCTGCCTCCCTTGTAGGTGCATGCAGATGACCCTGGTACCAGCTATTCCTGTGCCACCCTCTGGTGGGCCCTAAGACCACAGCCCAGCAAGGTAGAAGGGCTCCTGTAAGCCAGGTTGCTGAACTTGGCCTCCAAATATCCAAATACCCAGAGCTTGTCATCAGTGCTCCCTCCTGGGGGTCTCTGGGATCTGCTCAGGGTTGGGGGTCCCTGTTGAGAGGTGTCTGTCAACTGAAGAAAACTGAAAAGTGAGGTGGAAATAAACTACTCATTTCAGAGAGGAATTTAAATGCCCAAAATGGAGTAGGAAGATTTTTTTAAAAGAAAAAATAAAGAAGAAACCCTTCCAAGAATTTGGGAGCTTTGAGTCTTTTCTGGTACAAAAGGGATGGAGAGTCAGATAAAAGATGCACAGACATATCATGCTGGACTATACTTTTCATGAGCCCAGGCTCTGGCAGTGCACAAGGGTCCAAGGGTGCCATTTCTCTTTCCCAGCCAGGGCAGTCTGCTCCTGGGTTTAGGGTAAAGGACCTGATGGCCCTTGGCTGCCTTTGGGGTTCCTGCCTCCATCCTGCCTTCTGTAAGGGCACTTGGGCAGAACAGAAGAGCATCTCCCTATAAGAGTATATCTGTACCCCACCCAACCCTGAGGGACATTTGACACTGCTTGGGGCAGCCAAAGTCTAGGCCAGCTGTGTGCCCTGATGAGCAGACACAGGCGCAGGGAGAGAGGCGCCAAGGGCAGACTGGAGCCAGCTCATAGCTCCCCGCAGGGTATATGGCTACTGATCTGGCTCCAGGGAGGCTGAGCTCTCCTCAGGAACGAGGATCACCCCAGCTCACACCTGTAGGATGAGGAGGAGCCAGGCAGGACCCAAAGGGAAGGACTGGCATGAGCTGGCCTATGCCTGAGAGAGAAAGATGTCACCAAAGCAAATCTGAAAGAAGGGCATTCCAGCTAGCCTGCAGCTGGCCCTAGCTGATAGGGCCCATCCTCCTTTGGATATCATTCTGGTGCCCTTGATCACACTCGCATGATCTTCTGGATGCTCCCATCCTGCCTGGCAGTGTTTCTTCTGTGGTTGCAGATCCTGTCCTTTTGTGTGAGATTTGCAGCTGTGTATTTCCCCTCCCCCAGATTTCTGCTGCCAGAGACAACCCCTTTTCTGTAGATGGTAAGAAGCATCTGGGTGTATCATCCTATAAAGTTGTCTTGCTGTGGAGCGGACATGCTGGGAGTTACCTACTATGGGGAGCCACACCATGAGGTAATAAGCAGTAGGTAATAAGCATGGGGACAAGCATGACAGGTATCTTCCTGCTCAGGTGTGACCTGCTCTGGGGGAGCCTTGTGGACAGTGCACTAGGAACAGTATAGTAGTTGCAAAAATCACCTTGAATAAAAGCACATAGTGTTTGTAACTTCTTCGAAGTCCCTCTGAAATAAGGATTGGAGGATGGATAGATAGCGGAATAGATGTGTGGTAAAGCAAGATGAATTAAATATTATCCCAGAACTATGGTGGTGGGTATTTCAGTGTTCACTGTAGAATTTTTTCAACTTTTTCCATGTTGGAAAAAGTCTATAATGAATTGTTGGGGATGGCAGAGCCCTGCACAGGAAGCCAGAATGCAAGTAGATTTTCTTCAGCACAGCCTGGTGGGGCGAGGCAGTTCTGTGTCTTCATGAGTCCCCTCTTGGTCTAGGAAAATATTTTGGTCTTGTTCAGTATTATTGGTTAACTGCCCCTCTCCAAGGCAGCAACACACTCCTATCATTAGAAGAGGATCCGTATAGCAACAAATTTAGGGAGAAGAGTGTATTTGGAGAAATCCCAAGTAGTTCTATAGGGCATCTGCCCCTATGGAGTCTGGAGATTGAGCTGGGCTTCCTGGAAATCTAGGCATGTGTTTCTCTATTGTCCTTTTTTTAGCCTGCAGATTCAGGGGTTGAAGGAGGGGTATTCTGCATACAATATGGCTAGTATTTAAGAAGACACCCAGGGCTGCAAAGGCAGGTTTTTGCTGTCATCATTTGCATTGTATAGGCAGTGTTTCTGAGATTGGTGCTGTGATTATGCAAAAGCCATTCAGTTTCTGGGTGCACCCTGTAGAGTCCATCTGGGAGTGGCCTGGAGATGGGTGACTGCGGGGCACCCTGATTTAAATGGGATTCCCTGTGAGGGGCCTGGCAGGAGGCCTCTATCCATGTCTGTGAGCCCAGGAACTAGCTGGAGGCCCATCCAGGCTTGGCACATGGGACACAGGACTGTCCCCAAGTCCTCTCTGGACTCCTTCTAGGATGATCCCCAGTCCTTGGCCAGAATCTGTTTTTTGCCAACATTAGGAGCTGGCCTTGTCCCTGGATCATAGCCAAGAAGGTGATTAGGATGTGCCCATAGAAGCCAAGAGTACTAGCTGGTGGGTGTGTACAGGGGGCAAAGCCAAGGGACACCCTTCAGCCATAGCCAGAGTCAGGGTGGGAAGGCAGAGCCTCCTATTTCCTGTGATATCATTGGGGATGGGGTGTACCTGGCATTCCACAGATGTCATAAGTAGGGGCCTCTTGTATGGTGTCTTGGGGTCAAGTCCTAAAGTCATTCTATGTGATATCAGCAGGGGCTGGACATTCAATGGAAAATCTCAGGGAATGAAGCTAAAGTCTCCATGACATCCGATAAATTATCTTTGGGATAGGGCTATCACTAAGGGCAGTTTATCACGCCATTTTAAGTGGTGTCACCAGGTACTTTGAACATCACTGTGGGTGGGGCCTCCATGGCATTCAGGGTGACATTACTTGGAGCCAGGCAGGCAAAATTTAGCATTGGGCATGATGCCTTCGAGAGCACAGTCTGAGCCACCCTGGCATACCAAGTAATATCCCACGGGGCCTGCCTTCCTGATAACCCATGGGGTGTTCCTGGGGCAGGATCTCAATGGTATTCTCTGAGGTTATACTGGAGATGGAACCTCTGGACTCTGCCCTGTTTCCCAGCCAATTTTGCTCACCTAGGCGGGTGGATGGCTCCCTCCGCCCTCTATACACCTGCCATGGTAGCATGAAGCCCCTGACATTAGGATGCTTTTGAGTAGGTGCATTTATCCTGCCCCTTGGCCTGTCAGTGTCTTTGGGATGGGGAGTGCTGAGTTTCTACTCCTAGGTCTCCCTTCCCGCCTGGGACCTGGAAAGTGCTAGGCTCTTAGAGTACAAGGGTAATAGTAGGCTAACTAATGTAACAAATGAACACCAAATCTCAATAGCTCAGCACAATGAAAGTCTATTACAGCATGTGATGTGGGGTTCCTTAATCATCTCTCCTCCAGGCAGGGACTCCAGGATCCAGGCCCCTTCCAGTTAGCGGCCTGGTTGTGCTCCTCTCCATCCTTTGCACTTAGCCAACAAACAGTGTGCAGGATCACAAGGATGATGGCAGGGCAGACCTGGAAGTGACATGCATTACTTACCCTCTCATTCCACTGACCAGAGTTAGTACCACTGCTATAATTGGATACAAAGCACTAGGAAATATAGTATCCATGTTCCAGGTAGAGGAAGCAGGCTTGGTGAGCAGCAGGTATGAACATAGTGAATGAAAGACAACACGATGGGTTTCTACTGGATAGTCCATATGCCTCCTCCTTAAGGACTGGTCTATCCTTAGGACCAGCCTCCTTATGCTCATCCCTCTTCTGTTGTCCAATCAGATCACACCAGGTAGCAAGGCAGCCCAGTCCCAGCTCAGCCAAGGTGACCTTGTGGTGGCCATCGACGGCGTCAACACAGACACTATGACCCACCTGGAAGCCCAGAACAAGATCAAGTCTGCCAGCTACAACCTGAGCCTCACCCTGCAGAAGTAAGTGGAATCTCTTCAGAGCAGGGCCAGATGTTTGAGAGTGGGCATGGGGTAGGTGCAAAAGAGGGGTTGTCCCTAACAATTGAATGTGCCCAGCCCTGTGCTATGAAAAAACTAGTCCAAGTCACTGTCAAGATGTTACTGCCTCACTTTACACATGAGGCTCAGAGACAGTAGCAACAGTACTGCCAGTATGGGACCTAGAAACCAGGATCTTTCCTGCTTTTTGGTCCAGACAGCCTCCCAAGGACATAGCAGGGGCCCATGGTACTGATCAGAGTGCCCAAGGTCTACAACTTCTCCATTCTGGTCGGGTCAAGAACCTTTCCCGGGGAGACCCAGCCATTGGTCGGACAGTGAACCTCAGGCCCTCTAACCTGACTGTCCCTTGTAGCCTTGCCCAGGCAGAATATCCTGGCCCCAGGGGCAACTGTCCTCACTTGTTCCCATTTCTGGTTTCTCCAGGTCAAAACGTCCTGTTGCCATCTCCACAACTGCACCCCCCATCCAGTCCCCTCTGCCGGTGATCCCTCACCAGAAGGTAGGTGCAGATTGTCGCAGTGAGGTCCACTTTCAGCTGTGGCTCCTGCCTGCCCCTGCCCTGCCATTGATGATTCTCAGGAGAGGCATTCAGGCCCTCCATGAAGTACTGAGATGTGGGGTACTGCCTGATGCTAGCCACCATCCCAGGTCCCCTGGCTGTGCTGATAGGAAGCCAGCTTGGGCAATAGTGTTCTAGAAGAGAGGTGGTTATTCTGGCCAGGCAGAAGCAAGATGTCCAAGAACACTAGGGCTGGGAGTGACCATGGCAGAAGCTTCAACTCATATCAATCAACCAAGGAGGCACTCCCAGGCATGAAGGAGCCTACTGGCCCTCAGGGCTTCTCCTCCACACGTCTCTCTCTTCCTCTAGTTCCTACTTGCCCACCTTCCTGTCAGAAAAACTGGTTGTGGCCTTAGAGGCAGGCAGATCAGGTGATGAAGGATGGAGAGCCCTGGCCCCAGACCTCACCATTGTGCTCAGGGGTCTTTCCAAAACTCCCTCTAAGCAGTTCAGCCCCACGGTCCAAGGGGCTTGACCCAAAGCTAGGAAGGCCCAGCCCAAGGTTCCTGCAGCCTGCTCTATTGGAGCAGATTGGGCAGTGGTGGAGGTGGGCAGGGAAGACAGAGGAGAAGAGGCATACAGGGGTTGAGATAAATCACAGATTGGGGAAGTGGGCAGAGAGCTGTTTGAGAGAAGTTGCAGAAGTGGACTAAAAAGACTAAATAGGCCACCTACTTCCTTAATTGCCCTTCTGGCACTCCCACCTGGCTTGCCCTGAGGATCCCATCTGCCTGGGTTTCTACTGGATGGTAGCAGAGACCCTGAGGGGGGCAGGGTGGTTCTCAGTGTGATGTTAGTATTCCAGGAGACTGGGCTGTGTCCACAGTATGCCCCTCTCAGGAGAAGAGAGAACACCAACAGGATGGAGGGGACCTCTACTTACTATCCCCTGGCCCCACACCACTTCCTTGGGCCCCAGAGATAGGTTTGGCTTTCTGTGCAGGGCTTTGCATTTGTGTCCAGGTGGAAGCCAGTCTGCAGGCTAGGAGTTGTGGGCCTCCCCCACTCCTCTAGACAAAACCTTTCTGTGCCAGTGTCCCATCTGGGTGCTCCAGGCAGCGGGCTGCAGGTGGCAGGTGGCAGGTGGCAGGCTGCAGGGTGCTCGCACTAACCCTCCCATTTCAAGTCTATGCAGAAGCACTGCACATGCGTGGCCTCTAACCACTCTCTTCTCTCTCCCCTGCATGGTGCTGCCCTGTGTCAGGACCCTGCTCAGGACACGAACGGCAGCCTGGCGGCACCAAGCCCCAACCCTGAGGCAAGGGCCAGCTTGGGCACCCCAAGCACCCTGGAGCTCAGGGGCACCTTTAGCTCCTCCTTCTCCCAGACCTCCATCTGCTCCTCTCACACGGAGGCCTCGGACCTCGGCCCTCCACGGGACAGCCCAGGGGCCAAGGCCATCCCTGAGGGGGCCCAGGACCCACTCAGCCTGAAAGTCCTGCCAGGTCCGAGCCAGCCAAAGCAGTATAACAACCCCATTGGCCTGTATTCAGCAGAGACCCTGAGGGAGATGGCTCAGATGTATCAGATGAGCCTCCGAGGGAAGGCCTCAGGTGCTGGACTCCTAGGAGGGTAGGTAATGAATGCACAGCTCTCCACTGGTGGTCTGGGGCCACCTGGGGCCACCTGGGTCCTCGGTGCTCAGCAGAGGACTGAGCAGGTGACTGGAGAGAAGTGGCTTCAATCCAGCCACCCTATGCCCATGAGGCAGCATTGGAGGGCAATGCAAGCAAAGACCCTATTGACGTTTGCCGTGAGCCGGGCACATCAATGCTTTATACATCTACCCAGGGGGTGACATGCAGGCTTTTTGCAGAAGAAACTGAGGCTCCAGAGAAGGTTAAGTTGAGGTCCAATTGCCTTGCTACTAAGGCAGCCAGTCAGGCCTACATACGTGAGACTTCAATTTCCCAAATTTTCATAGCAGGACACACCCCTCCTCATGGGACTGGACAGCCTGCTGCCTTCAGGAGCCACACACACTTCAGGAACCCTGAGGCAGGAACAGGGAAGAGTTCCAGGTAGAGGGCCAATTCCCTAGGACTGGGGAGTCTTTTGGGAAGGCTGCCTGGGAGAGGGAGCCCAGGAGCTGACAGTGGAGAGACTGGCAAGGGTGTGAGGGGAGGGGGATTGCAGGGACCCTGGTTAGGTTGGGCAGGCCCCCCATGGTCTAGCTGGTGAGACTCTGAGAGTAGGAGTTAGAGGAACATGGATCTGGGGCTTCTTGGAGGAGGCTGAAGGAAGGAAGTCCTCTCGTGGCCCGTTCTAGTGTCTAGGCCCTTCCCATCTCTTGTTTCTTAGTAGCTTCCATTTCCAATGCCTCTGGTTATCTCTGGGTGCAACAGGCAGGGCAGGCTGTGAGGGCAAGGTAGCCTGTAGGGGGTTCTGTGGGAGGAATCACACTGTCCACATCTCGGGGTTATGGGGAAGGTAAAGGGGACAACACATGTAAAGCACTGAGTTCTGCCCTGTCACACACTTACCACACGGTGCCCATTGCCTGGAGTTACACGGTTGGTACCCAGAAGATTTAAAACAAGAATCTGGTCAGTCTAACCCCAGCCTTGCCCTTCACGTTGCCCTTGCTGTGCCCCATCAGCTCCGTGTTCCTCTGGACCTCCCAATTTCCCAGCTCTTTCTAGGCCCTGAGAGAATCTGGCCTCTGGCATGTCATGGCTTCCTTGAGCCAAAGTGGCAGAGCCGTGTGGACCAGCACCTCCCCCTCTTCACCCTCAATGGCTTCCCTGGCAAGGGATTTTTGCAAGAAAACTCTGAAAATATCAGAACAGAGATGGCCACCTTGTCCTGCCTTTGATGGACTGGTAGACCTTCCTGATCCTTTCTGGGACTTGCCCCAGGTAGGAAGGCTGGACTCTGGTGGACTAGGTTGCCTGGGAAGCCCACCTGCCGTGGTGATAATGTCTCCCCTTGACTGAGCTTTGACTCTGGGCTGGGAGACTGGCTTAATCTCTCAGTAACTTCAGAGGTGGGCATTGTTTCCCCTCAACCTACAGCCGTGAAAACAGAGGCTCAGAGAATGAATAGTTTGCCCAAGATCCCACAGCTAGCAAGTGGCACATACACTGGCATCTGGGTCTGCCTGACTCCATCTTGCTTTGAGATAGGTTATCTACTGCCCAGAAAGTCAGAGGCCAGCTCCAACCCCTACTTCTTTTGACTCCCCAGGTGCCATTCTGTTGGCACAAGGGTTGCCCAGAACCTGACAAAAGTGTCAACCAGAGACAACCAGAGAGGCAGGATCCAACAGGTTCCTCCAAGGGAAGATGAGCCAGGAGAGGGAGGGAGTTTGGTGCTTCATCTAGAGTAAAAACTAATGCTGCTGTTCCAGGAGTGAGAATAGGAAGGGCTGGAGTCTCTGCTAGGCCAAGGCCACTGCCTTTGATGAGTGTCTAACTGCTTGTAAGCAACAAGGTTAGCAAATGCTGATCTCTACATCCCTCCATTGCACATTTAGCCTAGGCTGGGGGCTTTGGACAGGATCCTGTTGTTCACTGGAATAGTCCATCTGTGTGTGGGGGGATACCATCATCTCCATTTTATGAATGAGAAGACAGAGGCTGAGAGGGGTGGGTAACTTGCCTGGAGTCCCAGTGCTAGGAGGTAGGGTCAGGATTCAATCTCTGATCTGTCTGGCTCCAAAAGGAAGCCCCTCCCTGGCTCTCTCCTCTGGACAGCTTGTATCTCCTTGGAGGGGTGAGAGGAATGGATGTAATGCAAGGGTAGGCAGGCCTGAGCATCCCTGCGACCTGCTTCTCATCCTGTCTGAGGCTGGCATTGAAGGGCAGTGTTCCTCAGGCCACTCAGTACAAAGTACCTTAGACAGGTGTAGCATCTTGGCAACAAGACCTGGGCACTGGCTCCTCACCACGTCTGCTGTAGGCACCCCAGCCTGGGGTTCTCAGCAGCGGGAGGAACCAATGCCAAAGAAGGTGCTGGCTGACACCCCGCCAGGCCAACACTGTCCTCTGCAAGGGACACTGGGCTGGTTAGGGCAAGGGCTGACCCTGCAGCTGTCAGCACTGGCCAAACATGGAGAAGGAATGGAAGTTCCATGCTGGCCCTTTCCTAATATAGATCTACTTGTGGCTATTTTGAGCCTGGGAGGACAGAGAGAATTTTATCAGCTCTGAGACAGGGTGGGCCTGGAGTTGAGCAGAGCCACCATGAAGTTCCCTGGAGTGGGGTCCTGGCTACAAGGAGACCAGGGCCAGGCCACTTGGAGCCAAATTTTCTCCAGTCAGAGCCCAACAGTGGGCTGCTCAGGCAGGTGGTAGAGTTTGGAGACAGAGCCCACTGCCCTCTACTCTTTCTGTATCAGGTTTCAGATAGGGCTACTGGCCACAGGGCTGCCACCATAGGTAATTTGTATTTAAAGAATCATGGTATAGACAGTACTCCCCAAAGAGATCAGGCTTTAGGAGACTGGTTCTTATATCAGAGCAAGGGGCAGGTCCCTCTCTGGTATCCAAGCTGTGCTACCCAGCTTTGGCCTTTCCTGTAGCAAGCTTGGGACTCACACTCTTCCTGGGCCTCCTCACTCACCTCCTTGCTGTGGCATGCCCCTCCTCTGGAAAGAGGAAAGTGTTCCAAGTATTCCCTCACCCCACACAGCCCCACTGCAATGCCTGCTCAGGGAGCGGAACTCCTGAGTTGCCCCCATGAAACAGAGCTAAGTCCAGAGCTACTGTCTAGGAGGAGGTGGGTGGGGATTTGGCTCTTCTTCACGCAGCCCTGTTGATCCTTTCTCCATCCCCAGATTCCTCTCTGGGGTCTACAGCCAGGCTGTATGTGGGGGATTCTTGTACATGGTACGAATGCCCATGAGTTGAACAAGAAAACCCTTCTCCTAGCAAAGCTGAGGGCATGGAAGCCCACCATGGAGGGAATACTGCTGTGTTGATATCTCCAATCCAAACCGAGGGTCCTGGAGGCCATGGTCTCTGATCCTGAGCGCGCTCTCTCCTTTTCACTCCTTACTCTCTTCACACAGTGCGGTTGGGCCATCCATCTATCATGGCCAGTGTGCAGGCGGTCCTAGTGTTCTAGCTCCCCCTGCAGGAGCCTCATTCTGACGTCGCTGTCTTCTTTGCCCTTTCTCTCTTCCCCAGGTGGTAGCCAACTCTCCAGCCAAGTTAGTATCCAAGGAAAGCATGTGTGTGCACTTGTGTGCCATCTCAGCATGGCTCTGCGTGTCTGTCGGGTGTGGATAGCCTGTGCCTATCCGCATGTGTATTTGTGTGCATGTGTGAGTAGGGGTGCTTTTGTGCCCTGGGTAAGCCTGCATGGGTGTGAAGCTAGAGGATGGAGTGAAGGCGTTGCAGGGGGGAGGGGGTTTCTATCTGGTGGTTCCAATTTCATTACCAATTTCCTGCTCCAACTGCTTAAACCCTGCAAGCTAGCTCTGGTAGGTGGGTGGGTGGGGTGCTGCGCTGTCTCCAGGATTTGTGTGAGCCTGAAGATCTCTGTTCCAGTGGGACCCTTGAGGAGGACTGCACCTTGTCTTTGCCTGGGGAGGGATGGGTGGAGGCACCTATCTGCTGGAAGGCAGAGCCCCAGATGGGTAGAAGCTGGTGAGCCACACAGACACCTGGACTGGATGGGCCTGCGAAGCCTAAGTTCTGCTCCAAGGAAGACACACAGACAGAAGCATCTGAAAGAACACAGCCTCCAACTACAGAAGGATTGCCAACAGAATGAATCCCTTCTCGGAGAAACTTTGCTCAGAATCCCTGTGGGGACCCTGTGTGGCTATTTTTCGCCTTTGGGACGCTCTGAACTCAGCTTGCAATGTTGCTGCCTCTCTCATGTGGCCCAGCTCCTGTCCCCTCTCTTGAACCCCATTCCCCTAATCTTTTTTTTTTTTTTTTAATCTCTGCTTCTCTGGCTGTGTGTGGTGGGAGATCTCTCCATGCCTGGAGCCTCCAGCGTCAGTTAGTTCAGACTGAGCCAGAGCCTGCTGGGGATTTGGGGCAGCTGACATAGACAAGAAAAACCTTCTGCACAAAGTTTTGGGGAGGTGCTGAGGATTTTCCTGACCAGACTCTGCCAGCCCACAGTGGGAGATCTCGGGGTCAGGCCTGGGCTTTGGGAGATCTGCTTGGGGTCAGGCCTGGGCTTTGGGAGATCTCTTTCAACACTCACCACCACCAGGCCTGGCCTTGACCTCTAGTGTAACCTCCACCTGTTGCCCTTTTCTCCTTCCCCTTCTCTCCTCCACCCCTACCCTGCTCCTCATGTGCCCCTTCCCCAGCGCCGACTACCAGGAACGCTTCAACCCCAGTGCTCTGAAGGACTCGGCCCTGTCCACTCACAAGCCCATTGAGGTGAAGGGGCTGGGTGGCAAGGCCACCATCATCCATGCACAGTACAACACGCCCATCAGCATGTACTCCCAGGATGCCATCATGGACGCCATTGCTGGGCAGGCCCAAGCCCAGGGCAGTGACTTCAGTGGGTAAGCGTCTTCCCCACTCTCTTCACCTGCAGAAGCCACCAGGCACCATAAGGACCAGCTTTCACCTTCCTCTTGGGGCACAGGCCCTTGAAAGGAAGCCAGCTTTTGCCAGGGCCTTCCAGAACAGGGTTATGGTCTCTTCAGAACTTCTTTCTCACGGTCAACTTCAGGAGAAGGGTGGAGAAATGCAAAATGTGGTGGTTCCTTTGCATTTTCCAGGTTCCATGAGGAGGTTGGTTTAGAAAAAAAGTCTTCTACAAAACTCTCAAAGCAGCACTCAAGACCCACCCCCATCCCAGCCTCCCAGGACCAAGCTGTTCTTGGGGGAGAGAGTGAAGTTGCTTTATTCTTCCAGCCATGAGAGATCCAAATACAGGATGGGCTTCCTGTTGGGAAGTGGCTTCCAAGCAATCATTCAAGGTTGCTGTTGGCAGTAGGTCCCATTGATGGTCACCTCCCTTCTCCTTTTTGCCTCAAGGTAGTAGAATTGAAGACTTTCGTCCTCTTAGCTGTGAGTAGGGAACTTGAGGATGAACTAGGAAGCACAGTTGGCTGAAACCCTTTTTTGGATGAAACTGCTCACAGTGCAAACATTAACAGGGCTTCCTCTCTCTCTCTCTCTCTCTCTCTCTCTCTCTCTCTCTCCCTCCCTCCCTCCCTCCCTCCCTCCCTTTCTCTCTTTCATGCTGTGTCCATTGAGTATCTCTCTTCCTGTCCTCCTCTGTCTCCCTCTATATATCTCTTTATCTGCCTATGTGTCTCTTTCTGTGTCTCTCACATCTCTTTCTTACACACACACACACACACACACACACACACTTCCTTATTGTTTTCTGCTTGAGAATATCATGTGTTGACTTACAGAACTGGCTGATTATGTCTTTAGGTAACATCTCATCTCTGGATCAGGGGTCCTGAGCAATTAATGGCAAAAAGTCTTGAGATACCTTGAAACGTTCTTCTGAAAAGAGGAAATCAGATGTTATAAGATGGGTTAAAAATCTCCAGAGAGGTCCTACAGGGCTTGCCCTTTCCAGAGCCTAGCCTCTGATGTGCATGTAGTTTATGAAGGGTAGATCAGGAGACCAGAGGATGAAATATAAAGGTGGGGTGTGGATTTCCTGGGCTCTTGCTTCCGGGGGGAGCCTAGTGCCCTCTTGGAAACGCAGTAGTTACTTTCGACCACTAGGTGGGGGACATTGCCTGCTCTGCAGCCTCAGATCTCAAACCCACAAGGCTCAGGGCTGACTCTGCAGAACTCGGCACCGTGCTGTTTTTTTAAATCCATCATTCAAAGCAGAAAATATGAGCCTGCAAGTTTAAAAACACAACCATTAGCTCATGCGTACCCAGAAAAAAAAAAAACAGGCTGCCTGAATAAGTCCAAGAGCCACCAGGGATTTCCTGTTAACATTTGTTTGCCACATGGTTCTTGGTGTGCTCTTTTAAAGTGGTTTCAGTCACCAAAGACAAGTTTGGTAGAAAATATTGAAAGAAATGCTCTTCACCAACTTTATATTTTTTGCACCTTGGGAAGAATGATATCTTTTGGTTTTACAATGAGGGTTCCATGTTTTTTTGAATATGATGCCCTGTTGATTAATCTAGGCTTCTTGAAGGATCTACCCCATCTCCTGTCCTCTTCGCAACCCTCCCCTTCCTTTTCCTTGCGTGCTGGGAAAGGATCATCCTCTTCCCTTTCTTTTAACTCAGCCATGCTGGGTTAATGCTGGTGAGGTGCCAGTGGATAACCCTCCTGACCAGAGCGTGCACCCGTTTCTGCTGTTAATTTCCATGATTCCTTCCTTACTGACCGTTTTCTTTTTCTCTCTTTCTTCTTCCTTTACCCATCCCACTCCCCTAACTCATTTCTGATCCTAACCCTGCTCTCTGTGTGCGCTGCCCCTCTGCCATCCCATGATGGACGCACACTCACGGCTGGGTTTCCCTCTGCTTGGCAGGGCGTCGCCGCTGGCGTAAGTAGATCCCGCAGTGTTTGTCCCGTCCTCCGTCTGTCTGGTTGCAGGATGGTGTGTGGGTCTGGTGGGATGTGTCTGAGGACCAGTGGTCAGTCCGTATGTTCTGTCCACGTTCTTCCTCACACCCACCTCGCAGCCAAACAATATCCCCTGCAGCCTATACCAGCAAATGTTTGTTTTAGGGGGTTGCCCCCAAGTAACATCAACATGGCTACTGAAATCCAAAGTAATGACACTCACACTGTGCCCACCCCCCCAGCCTGAGGCTGCATCCTTGTGTTTTCCTGGCCATGCTTTGAAGATGCTTTCCCCACCCTTTCCTATATGCACTGGCACCACATGTTCCTGGAGGTCTGAATCCATACTAGACCATTATTCAGGGACAGAAAATGGCAGAGAAGCCTCTTGAAGACCATTCTCCAGAACCCTAATGAGAGATAGATCTGTAAAGACAGGGAGGTCAGGAGAGAGGTGAAAACTGAGTCAGATTTGGAAGCAGTGCACAGTGGGGTAAATGCCAGAGGTGACTTTGACCTTGTGGTGACTGGAATCTTTTCTGTGACAAGAAGCACAAGCAGGGAGTGGCCCAGAGTGTCTGGACTGCAGGGCCTTGTTCCATCCTCCCTCTGCTTTTTTTTTCTGAGCTTCATTGTCCTGACAGGCACAGGGATTCCCTCATCAGACTCCCAATCTCTGTTACAGCAGTGACAAGAAGAATCCTGGGTCTTTGCACAGTTTGGTGGGAAAGGAAGCCAGCAAGGTAGAAATCTGAACAACTCATTTCTGGTAGCATTCTTAAGCCCCTGGAGCCAGGGAAGGCACAGGAAAGCTCCTCATGGACACATTGCAGGGACACAGCAGCAAACACCTTTTATCTGCTTTCTGGATTGCAGAGCCCCATTGAGACAGGCTCAAGGGTAGGGCCCAGGGTTTGATCCCACACCCTCCCTCCATAAACTGTGATAATCTATACCCTCCCTTCTGTCTCCTCCTAGTCAACCAGGAGCCAGAACCAAGGGACCTGGCTGTTCTTTCCTATTACTCATCTGTCTCACTTGGGATCCTTCCTATGCTGGGTGGAAATGACTTCCCCCAGCATGAATGAAATCCTGCACTCTCTTCTTCTTAGGTAGCCACAGCTCCTCCCTGGCTGGACCTCTGAGAAATTTGCTGGTCCTCCCCATCCAATCTCAACCTCAGGATGATAGTACTCCTCGTTCCTCAGACCAGGGAAGAGCCTTCAGGAAATGAGGGGCAGCTCTACCTACTCTTGACCACCATTTTTCATCTCTGCTAACCCACCCTGACCAAGACTCAGGAGATTAATCCTGAGAGACTAGGCCAATTCTCCATCTAGCTCCTTGCACGGAGGGGAGAAGACATAAGCACTAAGGAGATCCTGTCCCAGGGGCAGGTGGAGACAAAGGAGGGTGCTGGACAGGGCATGTCTGGGCTGGACTGTGTCTCCATTTGGTAAAAACATTGTTCTGTGCAGGCCTGCTGAGCAGACGTGGCCTTCCTGAGCTTCTGTGACTATGGAGGGCCTGATAGAGAGAACACTGGGCCGGGAGCCACGAGGCTTAAATTCTAGCTCAGTGGGACCCCTATCTACTACAATCTGGAGCTAGTAATCTGACCTCTCTGGATTTCAGTTTCAGAATCTGTAAGAAGAGGGGGCTGGGCTAGCAGAATGTTGTTACTGTTGACTTCATTTGGGGCTACCCTGATCTCTGAGAAGATGGGCTGGGCAGCAAGAATCCTTTGGGCCACTGGCCGGGGTCATTGGGCACTACAAAGCATTGCATCATCACTTACCCTATGGTGGAATACAGACTGGGAGGTTCTGGACCTGAGGGGCTCTGGGGTCCTTTCTGAGTTGGATCTAGGATGTGTTCATTCACTAAAGAGTTTGAGCACCCACTGTAGGCGAGATCTTGGGAGTCTAAGGGAAGGTCATCAGGTCCCCCTGGAAAGGCTGTGCTGCCCTGGGGCAGAGGGCCCACGGTCTTCCTTGCAGCTCTACTCCCAATCTCCCTGGGGCCCCAGTCATACGCCCTGCAGGTCAGGTCATGCTGCTTGGTTTTTCACTCCTCCTTCAAAGTAGGCCTCCTTGTCCTCTTCCAGTGTAGCACAGCACCAGCAGATCCCCATCGTATCTAAAGGTGTGAGAAGTGCAGAGGATGGTCCCTGAGGAGACCTCTAGGTCCCCCCAAAAGCCTATCCTCACCCTATCCCTCCCTGGGCCTGCTCAGGGAGGTCGAAATCACTTTAAGAAAATCTTTTCTGCTTTTTCCTTCCTCAAAAAGCATCCAGTCATTGGGGTGGGGTGGGACATCTTCTGCCCCTGGGGAGGAGCAGACAGGTGGGGTATGAGCCTTCTGACATCCCCTCCATGGGCAAGAGAAGTCCCTGCCTCACGGGGACCACCCCGAGCACCGAGGACCCAGGCCACATCCACATCTCAGGTTCTCAGATAGCAGTGGGTGAAGGTGTGGTGGGTGCACCAAGGGGTACCAGGAAGGGAGGGAGAGGATATGGGAGGGAGGACTCCAGGGAGCCCCAGTTCTTGCCCAGCCTCCACCCACACTTCTTTCTGCACTGCAGGAGCCTTCCTGTGAAAGACCTTGCTGTGGACAGCGCCTCTCCAGTATACCAGGCTGTGATTAAGAACCAGAACAAGCCAGAAGACGAGGCTGATGAGTGGGCCCGCCGTTCCTCCAACCTGCAGTCTCGCTCCTTCCGCATCCTGGCCCAGATGACAGGGACGGAATACAGTGAGTGAAGGATGACAAGGGTGGGTGAAGAAGAGCAATGCTGAGGGACCCCAAGGGTGCTGGGTCCTGCTCCACAATCTCAAGGTCCACAGAAGCCAAGGAGTCAAGCCACCTGCCCCCTAAGATGAGCTGACATTGATAGATCATTAGCAGCTGGTGGAGCTCCTTCTGAGCCTCTCTGGTGGGCTGTCCAATGGCTGCTTTCTGTTCCAATCCCTAACTCCAGTCATGGGCAACAAACTTGTCATACAGCTTTCAGGTGACCTGATTGTCCAGGGCTGGGATAAGAGAACCCTGGAGTCCAGGCTCTGACTGCTCCCTTCCCACTGCATCATGCCCTCTCAGCTGTCCCTGGCCCTCTGCCTGCATCACAGACTCTGCTTTCCACTGCTGACAGTCTAGAGGCAGGAAGTGTTCAGGGTCTGGCTGAATCTTGGGTACCCAGAATTCCATTGGCTTATCTTCCTTGTTCCCTATGAGTCCCCTGACCAGCTCCTTTCTATCCACAGTGCAAGACCCTGATGAAGAAGCTCTGCGAAGATCAAGGTAGGTGCCTGGACTCAGGCTCTGTGGCCTTGTCCTCTAACCCCATCCCTCCCCAAGCAGCCCCCAGGTCACATGACTCATGGAAGGAACCTCTCAAGTTCATGTATTTGGAAAGCCCAGTCTGCAAAGGGCTGCTTGGGCAGCCATCCCAGGTTAGTGAGGTGAGTGCCTGGAGCTGAGTCTCTATACCCCCAGGCCCAGGCTGCAGGAGTGAGGACCCTAGGCTCACCTGGCTCTATCCATGGGCAGGGGCAGGGCTGCTTTGGCCTTCTCTGGGCTGTTGAGAATGAGGGCATCTCTCCCTATGAGGGCAGTGGGCCAATGCCTTGTCTGTCCCCTGAGTCTGAAGGCTGGGCACTGGGAGCAGGCACAAAGAGGGCCATGCTGGGCAAGAACACCTGATCCTTGGACTCCCTTGTCCATACCTACATTGAGGCATCAGATCTGTAAATTTCTCGGAGCACGGCAGCTGCACAAAGAAGGACAAGCCCCCAGCATGAGGAGGGGTTTGTGCAGGGCTCAAGGTCTCAGGGCATGGTCTCCTCATCAGTGGCAGGTCTGAGGCCACAGCCACTCACCTACTGTCTGCAGCTTGTCAGGTGCTATACCCCTGAGCATGAGGGGGGCATGCTGCCCTGGAACACTCTGGAACCCATGGATTTCCATGGTGAAGCATGGGGCCCAGTGTGATTATATGATTATGTGTCACTTCCAGTAGCAAATATGTGATCTGCATGCTCTTCCTGAGACAGTCTGCCTTGGGCTAGCACATCCTGTGCCGTCTCTATGTGAGGGGTTGGGGCTCAGAGGCATGCTCCCACCATAAGCCAAACTTTCTGTACTTGCTAACCAGCTCTCAGTGACCACAGGACTTGCAGGGAGTAGGACTCTGGGACCAATTCAGACTTGATATGGATGTTATTGTTCAGCCTGTGTTTTTGCCAACTGCAGTGGCTCCCTCCCTTTTGGCTGGGCCAGATATGCTAAGGATGGCAATGCAGTACCAGAAACTGTTGTTAACCCTTTAGTGCCTGCAATGTGTCTAAACAATGTGAAGTGAGATGATATTTGATTTAGCTCAAAAATTAAAAGCTAGTTACTCTAAGTATGGCTGAGCTTCTAGCTCTCCCCCTTCTCCTTTGTTCTGCTGTCCCTATAGGCTATTTCCCTATTCCTGTGTTTGTCCTACCCTCTTCCTTGAAGTCACCCACATAAATGCTTTGGGGAGCAATGCAGACTTTCCCAGAGATTTGATGGAGGGGTCCTTACATCACACATCATGCAGCAAACAACTTCAGTATCCCCAGGTTCTTACCATCAGGAAGTCAGCAGGTGGCCTTTTTTCTCCCTTCCACAACATACAGAGGCCTGCCTTCCTGGCCCCTGCCACCTCGTTCTGGTCACTTTATGTTCCTCTTCATGCATGGTGGATCATGCTAAGCTTGTGCCTCATTCACCTATCATCTTAATAAGGGGAAGGATACTGGTGACAAGTGATTTCAGCAAACTTTTGTCTTTTCAATTTTCCCCTGGAATATTTGCAGTCTCTACAGAAAGTTATCGAGGCAGTATCAAGGGTGGATCACAGGCCCAGTCCTTGGGTCTCCCCTCCCCTCCTTTCAGAAGTATCTTATTCTGCCATGTCTAGTCCTTCCTCCAGGGACCTGGCCCCGAGCAGAAGGCTGCAGGTCTTAGAACTCTGCTGCAGCTTTCGGGGATACACCACCCCCCCAGCAATCTCCCCCAACCTTAGGGTTTCATCAGAGGCAAATATGGAATGAGGGACCAAGAAGAGGCTCCAACCCAATTCCTCCCTCAGCCCCAGGCAGCTTCTGTGAGCCAGCTCCTCCCCTGGGATCTCAGCCCTGCAGTGGAGACTCTAGGGCACCAGCAAGTCTTCTGCCCATGTCCGAGGGACACAAACCTCCCACTATTCTCCCTTTTCCTGACTAACTTCTGGAGGGTTGTCATGGGCAAAGCCTCCCAAGTTGCTGAATCACAAGCAGCCCATGGACCCAGGCTGGTGGGGGGTGCAGTGAACACAGGAACTCCATTCTGTTTGTAATTAAAACCCTAAGCCATGTAAATAGTTTGTGACCCAAGTGATCATCTGAGCAGAAGGGAGCACTTGTTCCTTTCCTGAGTACAGGTTGGTCAGGGACTTTGCTTCTCATGGGGCTAGTCATGCTTCTAACCATTTCTATTCCCAAGTCCAAAGTTGCATCCCTAGACCCTGCTGACCCGTCCTGTTGGCCAAGAGCAACCATCACTCCTTCTCTTGCCAAATTAGCCCCGCTCCCAGAGCAGATGCTAAGGGTCTCTCCTGAAGGCTGAGTTTCCCCAGGGAGGCTTTGCTGCAAACTGCTGCCAAGTATTTTATTCCAGAAGGACCTGAGTTTGCTAAGCCTGTGCATGGTGACACTCTGTGCTGTCTCGTGTGGTGCAAAAGTTGGTGGGAACATTGAGTGAGTAGTGTAAGGCATTCTGTACCTGGCAGGGATACTGGTGTCAAATTGCATGGCAGGCAAACCTTGCGATCTCTGCTTCTGCTCCACCTCTAAGGCCTGCCCACCCTCAAAGTCCTGGAGCAGACCACAGTTCTGCCCCACCCCCACCCCCTCCTCTCCACTTGGGTCCTGGCTTCCAGTGGTATCTCTGGTGTCTGGTAGAACATAGTTTTCCTTTGAGGCTCCAGTGTCCACCTGCTGGCCAGCCCAAGTTTGAGTCTGATCTCCAAAGACTCTCCAAAGACTATCTCTTTACAGGTAAGGGGAGGAAGGGCAATGAACAACCCAGGCAACAAAGAGCCTATACCTTCAGAAAACATCCAGGCTGGCTTGAATCAGCTTTCTGCATACTTCCCCATAGAAGCTACTCTAGTAGGTGTAGGTGACACAGTTTCACAGCTTCCATCTGAAGCAGCCGAGCACAAATAGTACTTTCATCTCCAAAGTGGAGTCCCTAATCTCAGAGACCACTGCAACTTTCTTATGACTTCAGGAAGGCATCCTGGGACCCTGTGGCTCAGAAGGTTGAGTCCATGATGGCGGGTAGTTGTGATCGGGTTGGGGTGGTAGCAAGCCTGGCTCTGTCTTAGACAAAGCGTGGATCTGTGAGGCATCTGGATTCTGCTGCATGGTTGTAACCATCCTGGAGGCCCTGTGTGTGACCCAGACATCCTTGCCGGAGTCTTGTGGTTTAATTGCCTACAAGTGCAGTCTCTGTCCTGGCTGATGCTCTTCAGGTGCAGAACTCAACAGCTCTCCAATCTCCCAGGCAATAAGGAACAACATTGAGTTTAGTGACAAGTTCCTAGAGAAGTTGAAGGTGAGGGTCACATCACATGTTCCTCCTAAAACAACAAAAATCCCTCCAAGCCTCTTCTTTACCCCATAGTCACTGGGGTTCCCCCCATGCCACTCACCTGCTTCATGCAGAATGTCAGCACTCTGGCTCTTCCCCCTCCTTTCTGTACCCCCTTGGGCACTTCAATGTCCTCTCTGTTCCCCTGTGCAGTCAGTTATCGTCTCTGTCCCAGCTCCAGCCACCAAGCTTTCGTGGCAGGCTCTCATAATGCTAGCACTGCATGGGGCCCTCCCTCCAGAGGGACCCTCTTAAGCAAACAGTTAAAAAAAAAGTTACCTGCAACCTGCATTTTGTACATTTTTAGCTTCTAATACTGTGCCACCCGCAATTTTAAAAGTCATAACTGGAGAGATTAGGACACCCCCAAGTGTTACAGTTTGAGCAGCCTTGGTGGGCTCTCTCTTTCTCTTGTTCTCTCTTTTTCCCTTTCCCATGTGTATTTGTCTTGTTGCTCCTTTCTTCAGCTAGATAAGAATTGCTACACAGCACCAAGCAAGGCAGGCTTACTAGACTCACAGAGGCTCCAGACTATCCCTCACCCTGTCACTGAACCTTCACTGATGGCAAACTGTCACTCAACCTCAGCAGACTTGGCTAGAAATGACAGTTTACAGGCTACTGGCTGCATCTGATTTTGCACCTTTATGTCCTGGGTAGTTTCGATAGCATGGTCATGATTATTCATAGCTATATGAGCTATATGAGCCTTGCCGGAGGGAGGGCTTTCGTTCATAATATCTTTGCCACTTCACCCTGATCTCAGAGAAGCAAGTATGAGGCAAGGGAAGAAGACACCCAGCATTTCATGGTTTTGTTTCTGATTTTCTATATGGCTTTAGACCATTCACATGGACATCTCTAGGCCTTAGTTTCCTCTTAATTTAAGGAAAGGTTGGACTAGACCAGTGGTTTTCAACTCTGTTAGCTGTGATTCCCTTTTGTCAAGTTTTTACACAAAGACCCAATATACAGGGCTGAAGGGGCACAGCAAGAATTTGCCACATGAAGCAGACATGGAAAAATGCACTTCTATAAAAATGGGGATGCAGGGACATGGGAACCAGTAACTGATGACTGTTGCTCTGCAGAAATATAGACCAACACTGCCATATCTTCTGATCTTTAAGTGCCTAAAGTTGACATTCCTGATTCTTTATGTGATAGAAATTCATTTTTTTTAAATTAAGCTTCTGATTCACATGTAATTTTAACAAGTAATACAGAGCTCCCATGTACCTTTTACCTTATTTCCCCCAGTGATAGCATCTTGAAAACTTTACCAAAATATCAATGATATCAGTGACATTGCTGCAGTCAGGACACAAAACATTATGTCACCATAAGACCACTCCTTGTTGCCTTTGCAGAGCCATGCCCACCTGTGCCCACCTCCTCTTAACCCCTAGCAACCACTAATCTGTTACCTGTTCTCCATTCTATCACTTCATCCTTGTCAAGAATGTTATATAAATGAAATCATAGAGTATGTGATCATTTTAGGATTCTTTTCCAAACAGCATAATTCTGGGAATTTATCCAAATTGTTGAGTGTACTATTACTGGTTGAGCATCCCTAATTCAAAAATCCAAAATCTGAAATGCTCCAAAATCTAAAATTTTTGAGCACCAACATGATGCTGCAAGTAGAAAATGTCAAACCTGATCTCAGGTCATAGGTTGCAATCAGAACACAGATACACTACTGGGGAGAGTGAGGCAAGTTGGAGGCCTGTGTTGGCAACTTAGTGAGACTCTGTCTCAAAATAAAATTTTGAAAAGGGCTGGGGGTGGAGCTCAGTGGTAGAGCACTCATCCAACATTCAACCTTCAGACCATGTTATAAGGTATATATGAAACAGATGGATTTTATATAGCTTTAGACCATTCACGTCGACATCTCTGGGCCTTAGTTTCCTCTTAGTTCAGACTTGGGTCCCCAAGATATCTCATGTATATGCAAATATTCCAAAATAAAAAAAAATCTGAAATCTGAAATAATTCTGATCCAAAGCCTTTCAGATAAGGGCTACTCAACCTGTAGTTCATTTTTATTGCTGAGTAGCATCCCATGGCATGGATAGCAATTAATTTTTTATTTTAATTTTATTTGTTGATGTACTTTTTGCAGTGCTGGGGATGGAACCCAGGACCATGCACATGCTAAGCTGATGGTACCACTGAATTACACCCCAGTCATAGTTTTATTTATTTATTTTTATTTTAGTTGAATTTCTGTACAGGTTAAACAATCTGTGTTTATGACTAGAAGTGGCCCCGTGGCCACCAGTTTGCACCTCTGGTCTGGAGGATGTTGGAGGTCTCTCCAGCCAGGAGGGTCTAGGATTCTGGCATCTATCATGCTGGATTACTCTGTCCTATACTTCTACATTTCTGACTGCTGCTTACCTGCTCTGTACTGCACCCTCAGTTGAGCAGACTGTGGGTTGAGCCCCAGAGATTCCACTGGTAGGAAGCGGCAGGAAGTCTGATCCTCTATATCTGTGACAGTAGCCTTGTGAGTATGTGTGTGTTTGTGTGCACTCGTGTGCCTGGGTTGCACTTAGGCCTGGGCGGACAGGGACACTAGTTGATGTGTGACAGCTGCTCTCTAGGGATTCTGAAGGTGAGGTAAGGCCTGGGCAGCATAGGAAGGTGACAAATCTGCCCACCAGACCTCAGCACAAAGGATAGATGCCCCCCTTTCTGTGCCCAGCTAGGGGAGAGAGACCTAGGCCCACCTGCTTGTTTGGTTCAGTCCCAAGAGCCTGTGGCCAAAGCAGTCCTGCCCAGCCCTAACCACATGGGCCAGGGAGACCCCCTCCCCAACTTTGCCCTCTGGTCAGGCCCCTTCTAAATGGGCCCCCACTCACTCAAAGGAGGGACTTTTGTCCCTCCATCCTGTTCCCAGGACTCTGGTGTTTCCCCATTCGACCCAGGCCTAACCACCTAGAGAATACCCCATGGATGGCAAAGCTTCTCTAGGCCAACTTCCTTCATCCTATCCCTCTGCCCCAGCTTCAGACAGGGGAATGGTGGACACGTCCCCTAACCCCTCTCTTTCTTCCTCTTTTCTCTCTCTTTTCCTGTCTTTCTCCCTGTCTCTGTATCTCTGTCTCTCTCTCTCTCTCTCTGTGCCACAGGGAAAGGTTTGAAACGGAACGTAACAGCCCACGTTTTGCCAAGTTGCGCAACTGGCACCATGGCCTCTCGGCCCAAATCCTTAACGTTAAAAGCTAAAAGGCTGCCTGGAATGTCCTGACCCCTGACAGGCTGGACCCTCTCCCACCTCCCCCTGCACAGATCTGGCATGTGAGCCCCACGGTGATGCTTGACGATGTGCAACTGTGCTGGGGGCACCTCTGGTAGCCAACTGCAGCACTTCTGCTCTTTACCCACCCCAGAGTTGCTGACTGGGGCCCACTCCCACTCAGTTCTGCACCCACCCTCCATACCCAGGGCAACCCTCACACCCCCACATAGCCAGAGCTCTGCTCCCCTGCACAGGCCCTTAGTTATAGATCAGAGAGGACATGATGGGGTTTGTTGGCATGACACCCCAGAACAAGGAAAATGAATGTGCCACTCCTCATTTTCCCAAACTCTCAGTTCCTGGCCTCGTGCTATCTTGAAACAAACTGACCATAGATCAAGGTCCTGAGAGGAGGCCAGCTTCCTGGCCCTGCTGACTGCTCTGCTGCCCCCTGGAGGTCAGGGCAACCTGGACCAGGGCTCTTGACAGAGGAAGTAGAAGTCAGAATAGATGAGACAGAGACCCTCCTGGCTGTGGTGAGATCGGGGCAGGCACTCTCTTCCTGTACCGTGTGTGCTGGCTCCATAGTTTTTTCTCCTGTATATATAAGCATGCTTGTTCTGAAATAAAGAGGATTTGAAATTAACCAAACCAAGCCCCAGTCATGCTGTACCTGTGTGCGTCCCCCTGAGAGGGGCTATGAGGGCGGTGTCTGGGGCAGAGAAAGGACAGGTACTGTGAGCAGATGGGCAGGGGCAGTGCCTTCCAGGTGGGACCCAGAACAGATCTGCTTTCCTAACTCATGGACCCCACACCCAGGCTAAGGAACCCTGGGAGGAAGACAGCCTAGGAATCCAGGCTGTGGCCCCATGGGCAGCCTCAGCCTCCCATGGGGCAGTGTGAATGGGGGGATACCTGTGCCCCCTGCCTCTCCTCCTACACCCAGCTACAACCAGAAGGCAGAGCCACCATCCCTTCCCATCAGAGAGCATGCTGCAAGCCCTTCTCACAAGCAGGCATTCTCAGGCCCTGGCCAAAGGGGCAAGAGAAGGGCTCTGGGACTAAGGGGTAGTTCATGGAGAAACTTGAAAAGCTGGGAAAGGGGCTCAAGGGAGAGGAGATGGAAGGAAGACCTAGAAGAGTATGGGTGATGGGAGAACAGGGAAGGCAAGCAGCTGGATCTTGCTCCCAGGCCCCACCAGCAGCCAATACTATTCCAGAGCATTTAGCAAGGGCTAGTCAGAGTAGCAGTAGCTGAAAGGTTCCAGCTGAGCTGGCAGCCTCACACCGTCCCATCCCACCCACCTGTCTACTCATCAGCCTGGTCCCTGACTGCCTGGGCTGAGAACATGAGGACAACTTCCCCTGACAAATAAGGCAGATGCCAAGGCCCTACCTTCAGGGCTCCCTGCCTCCTCTCAGGCTGGATGCCCTGAGTCTTTTTCCCACTCCTACCATCTGGACATACCTTTTCTTTCTGCCTCCGGAGACCTTAGCAATCTCACATGGAAGGGCTGGCCAGGGATGCTGCTCTCTCCTGCCAACCTCCCCTGAGATGCTCCCCAAAGCTCCCTGACAGCCTGTTCCTCCTTGGCCTCCTATCTCTTCTTGCCTCCAGCAGTCTGACACCAAAACCAGGGAAAGGCCAGGTAAACATCACTCTGGCTGAGGAATCCATCTTGGGGAGGAAAGGGGGATTCCTTTCCCCTTTCTTCCTGGAAAACAACTATATTTGACTGACATTTTACTGAAGACTTGCAAGGCCCAAGGATGGCTTATGGAGTGGGGAGCTGCCAAACAGAAAGAGGTCCCAGACAGTGGGTATCCTGAGGCTGCCAGAGGACCTGAGCCAATCATTCAGAGTTGGCAGGCTCTAGGACCCCTGTCCCGGGCCTCCAACTTGTTGGAGCCACTTAGTTGAAGACTTGGAAGGTTCTTATTTGCTTTCTTGCCTGCCTGTGACTTCTCAGCTGCCCCAGGCCCCTATATGCAGTGTCTCATGTAACCCCAGGCCAGGGGTCCTTATGAAGCCATTTGATATAAGCAATAGTGAT
This sequence comes from Marmota monax, assembly GCF_021218885.2. Lineage (NCBI taxonomy): Eukaryota > Metazoa > Chordata > Mammalia > Rodentia > Sciuridae > Marmota > Marmota monax. The sequence continues at coordinate 5,786,588 of NW_026692881.1, forward strand.
ATTCTTATTCAGTGTCCATATCTGAGGGTGTCTGTCAAGATGTTTAGCTGCAGTGGGTGCTAAAGGAATTAGAAAGGGACAATGGTGTCTGTGACTACAACCTAAGATTGATTGTGTGGGGTGAGAGACAGATGTCCCTCCTACTGGAGGATCAGAGAAGGCTTCCTGAAAGAAGAGTCAGCATGTGTGGTCTTCAGGAATGGTTAGGATTGGGGTGTGTGCAAATAGGAAAGTCTGCACAGGCAGTCTGAGCAGAGGAAGCAGAGTTGCTGACAAGAGGGAGTTAATCATTTGGGCTAAAATGGAGGGAATGCAGAGGAGGTCATGTTCAGTAGGTCCAGCTCTACGATCTCAGGATATGAATTTTTTTAATGTATTCTGAGGCCAAGGTGGAGTGATCAAAGGTTTCAGGACACCACTCCCACTCCAGCTGATGGGGTGCAAGTCACACAGACCACAAGTCAAAAAAGCAAAGCAATCGGGCTAGGATTCCCCTGAGCAGTATTCACCAGGCTATAAAGATGGAATGCAGATCAGCTGGGTTAAATTTCACAATTTCACAACAGTCACCTGATTGATATTCTGTCATCATCCAGTCAACAGATTTTCATACACCACTATCTCAGTTCACACAAGTATCATCAATATTCTAATAATGGCAATCACCCCCTTTCACTCCACCAACACCAATCACAGTATCCACACCATCACCAGCAGATCCAAATTGAGCCCAGTGACCATGAATCTAAAGACTCAGTACCACCACTAATAACATCCTTTTCAGATGTAGTAGGTCCATCATCAATAACAACAACATAAACTGGACCCCACCAAGGGCCACCACAACAGGGCAAGGACAACGGGTGGTCACACTCCTCTTCAATGGTGCCCAGGTAGAAGCAAGAGTCAAGCTATGTAAAGAGATATAGTCCCATGCAGTTGTGAACATTTGAGTCTAGTTTAGTTTAGTTTGATTTTTGCTTAGATATTTAGAGTAGGCTCTACCTCCTTGGGGCTGGAGGTATAGCTTTTGGGTAGAGCATGTGCTTAGCAATGCATGAGGTTCAGGGTTCAATATCCAATGCCAAAAACTAAAAAAATAAATAAATAAAGTGAATTATGACCAAGGTAGGAGGCAGCTGTAAAATCCTAGACCAGCTTGAGGTGGTCTCACAGGCAGTTTTTAGGACTAAAGCATGTAAGTTCTCTGCAGTGCTTGCTCTCTGATACCTTCCTTTTGGGATTTCAGAACTCCATTCAGGAACTGAGCAGGAACAAGAACCCAAGATCCTTTAAAATGCTCTTTGTTGCCTCCTCTCCCTTTCCTAGGGCCTGGCTGCTTGGTATCTGCAAACAATGGTCCTAGATAGGATGCAACTCAGGAAGAACCTCCAAGCAGCAGGCTCATGCTCATGGCCCCATATCCCTGGTAGTGACCTTGGTCCTTTCCTCAGCAGAAATGAGATGGTATTAGTGGTGGTGCTGGGTCTTGAGGTTCATGGTCACTGGACTCAGTTTGGATCTGTTGGTAATGGGGGGAGGGGGTTGTGGTTGTTTTTGGTGGTACAAAAGGAGGTGACCCCCATTATTGGGATATTGATGCTACTCATGTTAACTAAGATAGTGGTGTATGAAAATCTCTGTTGATTGGATGATGACATAATATCAACCAGGTTGCTGGTTGTGAAATTGTTCACACTGTCACCCAGCTAATCTGCATTTCATCTTTATAGCCTTGTGACTACCACTCTGGGGAGTCCTGACCCTGTTGCTTTGCAGCATGGCTAGGGTCAAGTTTGACATTATGATCTATGTAAATGGTGCCCCATCAGCTGATCAATGATGAGTTTTCATAAGGTCCACATTCAGTTCCAACTTTATCCCCTACAACACAGGGTTCATTTGGAGCTATGGTTGGGGAGAGCTGCAGGTAAAGTGGTCTAACAGCAAATTGGAACAAAGGGGATAGGCAAATCCAGCTTTTTATTTGCCCATGCTGGACATTTTCCTTGTTCTTATCCTATATAGTGTCCTCAATTCCCAGAAGTTCATTGGAAGTGTGGGGTGGGGCAAATCAAGGAGTCTCAGGTCCTATGTCAGCTCTGACCTTCCCAACCTGTTCATCCTGTAAGGTCAGACTGAGCAACCAGGTCAGCTATGTGACTTCAAAGCCTGCAGCTTCTTCTCTGAGGCAGTCACATAACATGCATGCTTCCAGAAGCAAGATTTTTTCACAGAGATTGGGCAAGTGGCCTCACTGCAGGGCCAGGGGCAGGCACTGCTATAGGTCTGCCTGGGGAAGGCCCCAGGCAGACTATGGCCAATGCCCTTGCCCATCCCAGATACCTTCCATGAAGCTTTTGAGAAAAATGGCTCCTTCTCATGGGGCAGTCAACCCACAACTTTGCTGCTTCTCCATTTCTGTGCCTCCCTGGTCTTTTCACTCTGTTTCATACTCTTTTCTTTCATATACCTCACCAGATGAAGTAGAGCAATTGGGTGATGCTTTGGTAAAGAGCATCGGGCCTTCTTGCATTCTTAGCTAGGGCAAACTTCTCTAGCACTTTGCTACTCCAAGTGTGGTCCATGGGCCAGTAACATCAGCATCCCTGGGGAGCTTGTTAGAAATGTAAACTCAGCCCCATTCTAGACCCGCTCAACCAGAAGCTGCATTTTAACAAAAATCCCCCAGGTGATTCATGTGCATTTAAAGTGTGAGAAATATAGTGATTAGGGCTCAAGCCCTTCTCTGCCACTTGACAACTGTGTGATGTTTTACCAGAGATACAATCTCTCCAGATTTCAGACTCCTCATCTGTGAATTGACACTCACCAAACCCATCATACATGATGATGATTGAAAGGATAAAACAAATAATGGGATAAAGCTTATGCTATGGGAAGAACTCAGTAGAGCGTAGTACTTTCATTCCAATTATTACCAACAATAATAGTGTCTTTTATTGTAGAAAGATTCCACTCGGCTGATTACAAGAAGAGTTTTCTTTTCTTCCTCCATGAGGTTCTGCTTAAGTTTTCAAATCAAAATGACCCTCAATCGTTTTGTCCCTAAGGGTAAGCTTCAGAGCCCTGAGCAATTAAATACTCTGTTTTCATTTCCTCATCTACTAAATAGAGTTGATCAGATGGGTGTTATGAGGAATTAAAGACATAATGCTTGACACATAGTAGGTCAATCAACAAGTAACATGGGGGGTGGAGTTATTCCTACTTATAAGATTTGCATTTTTTTTTATCACTGTTGTTAAAAATACAAATGCCAATCAAAGAACAAAGAATGAGCTGGGTGTATTTGCACACACCTGTAGTTCCTGCTATCTGTGAGGCTGAGGCAGGAGAATCATTTGAGCCCAACCATCCTAGACAGGTCTGGGCAACACACTGAGACCCTGTCTCAAAAAAATTTTTTTTTCTTTTCTTTCCTGTAATTTAATTTTATTCTTCACCTCATTTCACAGGTAGCAGGAATCTAATGCCATAAATCCAGGCTCAGACTGTTCTCTTCTTCCTGGAGTGGTTCTGGAAAAGAGTTATTTACATGATGCCCAGGCATTCAGAGTTGAGACATCTGGGCATCTGGTCTATCTGTACTGACTGAAGAATATTCCCATCCTATGTGGCCACACTGGTCCACACTGGCAGAGTGGTCACCTCTCTTGTTCCAAATTATAAGGCCTTTCAGATCTACTTTATAACTCAGGTGCTCAGGCCTAGGCCCATGTCTTTCTTAGGTGTGTGGGAAATCTACTTAAGTATCTAGATTACACAGTGGCATGAAGATCTTTGAGCTTTCTGGTGTCTACCTGTCCCCTTACCAGAAGTTCTGCCACTCCTAAAAGGGCACAGTTACCTCCATCTTTGAATCCACGTTATCCCACTTCTGGTCCAGATAACCTTGATCTGCCCAGCATGATACCTTTTATCCATTTTGCAAATGTATTGTCAGTGCCCTGAATCTTTCAGAGCCTGAAGAACAGCTTCTCACAACTTTAGAGCTTAAGGCCTTGACACCCACATATCTTACTTCTGCTTTTTTTTTTTTTTTTTGTGTGTGTGTGTATGTATCATCCCTCTCTGAAGGTAATGCATGCCCCTGACTAAATGATGAACTAAAGGGAAAGGAAAACAATAAGGGAGAAGAAACTTGTTGATAATCAAATCTATTTTTCTACTACATTGTGTTTTGCTGAGAAAGAAAGTTAGGAAGCACAAAAACTTGGGGGGAGTTTTTTCCTCCAGGATTGAGAATGTTTTTGATGTTACCAGGCCCTACCGTGGTCTGAGCCTCTCCTCCCAGGATCCCAGAGGAGTTCTTTCCCTACACCTGGAAGATGCACCCCCTGGAGGATCCTGCTCTATTTGCAGTACTGATGTCGCTTTCTATCCACCTGTTGCAGCTGTACCCACCTGTCCCCATGCAGAGCCCACCCCCCAGGGTCTGGGGCCCCCTTGACTTGTTATCTTTTTTGGTCCCGCCTCATCAGCACCCCTATTGAGCATGCTCCAGTGTGCACCAGCCAGGCCTCCACCCCGCTGCTGCCCGCTTCTGCCCAGCCGCCTGCTGCCGCCTCTCCTAGGGCAGCCTCGCCACCCCTGGCCACAGCTACTGCCCATGCTGCCACCGCCTCTGCTGCAGCCCCTACCTCGATCCCTGCGGACAGTCCAAGGTAACCAGCCCACAGGTGTTGCCCTGACGAAGAGAAAGGGCAGGAGGAAAGGCCCCACCCTGGATACATCTGTGGGCATTGGGATCCATGGTGTTTAGGGCCCTGGGGTCTCCCAAGAAAGCCAACACTGTATGGTACAGAATATGAAGGGGGAAGCTGGGGTGCTTTTCAGGGGTCTGTTCCACCTGTGGCTAAGAAGAGAGGCAGGAACATTGCCCTGCCATCCCGGAACTCATCTCTAGTCACAAAGGTAAAAAGTCTCACGCACCAACAAAAGTGTGCACACACAGAGATGACGAAGTGAACTGTATAAATGGTCCTTGTTGCTGGGTAGTGGCACAGCCTGTAATCCCAGTGACTCAGGAGGCTGGGGTAGAAGAATCACAAATTTAAGGCCAATCTCAGTGACTTAGTGAGGCCCTAAGCAACTTAGTCAGACCCTGTCTCAAAATAAAAAACAAAGTGCTGGGGATGTGGCTCAGTGGTAAAGCACCTCTGGGTTCAATCCCCAGTACAAAAAAAAAAAAAAAGTCCTTGTTCCTGGAACTCAGCTAATGAAGAATGAAAGTTGTTCCAAAGGGCTGGGGAGATTAAGGGAGGCTCCCTGGAGGAGGGAACATTGAGCTGGATACAGAAAGCAAGTCAGATTTGACCAAATATGTAAGCTGCTATTTGCCCACATCCCTTCCCCTCTCTTCTCTTGATAGAGAAGCATGTTAACTTCAGAGACACCTGATGTATGTAGTAGGACTTACATTTCTGCTCCACTACCTTCTGTCTGTAACCTTGAGAAAGTGACTGAACTTTTCTGAACTTCATTATCCTTATCTGTAAAGATGTTTAAAATAAGCCAAACATAGTGGTGCACACCTGTAATCCCAGTGACTGGGGAGGATGAGGCAGGAGGATCATAAGTTTGATTACAATCATTTTAGTGAGACCCTCAGCAACTTAGCAAGAACTTGTCTCAAAAACATTAGAAGAAAAGGGCTGGAATGTGGCTCAGTTAAACATCCCCCATACACACACACACACACACACACACACACACCAGGTTCATTCCCTAGTACAAAAAAAAAAAAAAAAAACAGTTCAAAACAACACATGTATTTATGGGGTCGTGATGGAAAAAGTGTATATGAAACACCTAGCACATAAAAAGGATACAAGTACTTCAAGTTCCTCCACCCCAACCTGCCCTCCTGGATACCCAGCAAGCAGAAACCAAAGCAGGGGGTTTCAGGGAGGCAGAAGAGGTGGGATGGACAAGTTACTCTGGAGCCAACAGTGAGTGCAACAGCAGGGGTTAGCCCAGCTCTCTTTTGGGAGTTCCTGGAGCTGTGCAGTTGGTGTTTGGAGTTAAGACCCCAGCTCTCCTAGTTTTCCATGGGCCCCTGCCCCGGGGTTTTGTTGAGGAGTACATGCCTCCCTGGGTCAGAGTGTAAAAGTCCATGGTGCAGCCTTAGGATGTGAAGTGACCCACAGGCCTGTCTGCTGTCCCTACCCCAGGCTTCACAATACCAAGCCCAGCTTTTTCCCAGCCTGTCTCAAGCCTTAGGAGTGAGCCTGGGCCAGGGCTTCTGGGGTGGTTTTATCCCAGTTTCCTGGGGAACGGTTAGCAACCCACTTCCCCTCTCCAAGCCAGAATTTCTTTGCATAAAGGCCTTGCTACCTACACAAAGAAATTTTGAAGTAAGAAATATCCCTGTTGTTGAGTGGGAAGAAGCCACCCAATTTGGATGGAGGAGTACTAGATGCTGGAGCCCAGGGGCAATCCAGTTTTATATCCTGCCCCTGCCAAAGGGCAAGCTCCAGCACCAGGTTCCAGGCCTCTGTGTCCCCGACTCGCCCACCACAGAGCACCTGAAACCCTTGGGACACCCGCAGCAGGGTGAATCCTTCCTTCCTTTTGTCTTGCCAGGAGAGCTAGGACCTGGGTAGAACTTAGAGCAGAGAGGTCATGATGTTATATTCTGAGCCCAGTTAACTTCCCTCCTTGCACATGGACTAGAAGAAGCTAGAACTAGAAGGAGCCCTTTCATCAAGAGCCTGGCTTTGGAGTTCTCAGCTTCTGTTTCCTCTATCCACCCCAGTCCCTGACATAGAACCTGTAGCTCCTGGGATGCTGGCAAAGTGTCCACCACTGTGGGAGAGTCTGGTTCATAACCACTGACCTGTGGCCTTGTCCAACCACAGTGGAAGCTGAGAACTCCTTTAAAACCATCTCTTCCTCTTGCAGATGAGGCCCCTACTTTGCTGGTCTTGGCACAGAGATCTGTTCACAGAAGGGTAGGCAGGCCAGGGAAAGGAGACAATGGCCTCAATCTATCAGAAACTTGGCATGGTGACAGGGAAAGTGTGAATAGCCCCCAAGTCTGGGATGCTGGCTCTCTGAACATCCTTTTACATTTGCCTTATCTGGGGGCAGCCCCACAGGTTCTCCTGGATCTACTAAGGAGCTTGGTAGAAGGTTCTTATCCTAGGGCACTCTCTCATCTTACAATTCTGCCAAGCAAAAATGGGTAGGCCCTGGGCCCAAGGGGAACAGATGGAAGAAATGCAGGAAGCTATAAGCTGGGGTGGGGGATATACTTCCAGGGTCTCTCTTCTCCAGTACCCTCACCAAAGACCCATTGGCAATGGGTGTGTTCACCTGTCCCCTTTAGGATCTGTAAGACACATGCAGAGAGCAAGATGTTCATTAATTTTAAATGAAGAAAAAATTCTTAACAAACAAATGAAGCTGGGAACCATTGGATCAAAGTTCAACAAGCACTAAACTCTGGCAGTTCTCAAAGCCTTCAACTCTCCAAGAGGAGAGGACAAGAACATCTGTTTCTGATAGCAGTGAACTAGGACACTTTTTTTGGTTCCACAGCTCCTGGGCTGCATGTGGGAAGAGGCTGCTCTAGGCCTACTGACAGGTAGCTAACCCAGTGGGAGGAGACAACAGGAATTCTGTATGGAAATGGAATGTTTGCTGGGGGGAGTTGCTGGGGGCCTCTTAGAGCACTTGCTGGAGCATTATTGTTTAAAAACCTGAGACTATTGCTCCCTGCAGCAAAAATGGAAAAGAGTAAAAGAGGAGGCCAGGTGGTCAGAGGCCCCAGGGAGGTGAAGGTTTTCCAAGTGTCCTCTGGTCTAGTTGATGGCTTTCTCCCTCTCTCCAAAGACAGTAGCACTAGCTACAGGGAGCAGTTTTCTCCCCTTTAAGATTCCCCTGGCTTTTCTTTCACAGCCTCTGGTAGACATCTCTATCGGTTTTCCTCCTCATAGAGGATCCTAAAGATCAAGGAACCAACCTGCTATGGCTGCAGGCCCCAGGCTCCAGGACCCAGATAGGACTGTCCTTCTTGCTATAACACTTCCCCTCTTGGTTCCAGACCCCAGGCCTCTACCTGCAGCCCTGCAGCAGCTACCTCTCCAGCACCAACTGCCCATACGAGCTACAGTGAGGGTCCAGCTGCCCCTGCACCCAAGCCCCGAGTTGTCACCACTGCCAGCATCCGGCCTTCTGTCTACCAACCAGGTGAGAGGCAGAGTGTGAGGGGAGGTTGTCCAGCTTGGACAAGGACTCAAGGAATCAGAAGTGCAAAGACCAACCCTTGCTCAAAGGACCTAAGGTCTCTTCTCAGGGCGAAAGGATGTCCCTTGTTCCCTGGTGTATAGGATGTGCTGCCAGCATCCAGGCTCTGAGTTTAGTCACCATCCCCTCCTTCCTGTTGGATTCAGACTCTGAACTCCAGGAGGGCAGGGAAGAGGGATTTTTCTCCCTTACATGCCCCTGAGTTAGGCAGGGCACAGTGGAGATGCTCAGTAATGGCATAAAAAATGAAGGAACAAATAAATTCACGTACACTGGAAAGGAAGACACAAGCAGTGGACAGCAAAGAGGTTGTGAGCTTGTATTCTGTACTTCAGCAGCTGTGTACACAGTGCAAGGGTCCCAGGTGTTCCCAGAGTGATCCCTTGGTGCCCATTCTACAGATGGGTGAGACAGAATTTTAGGTGAGCACACACTGTCCTCTTAAAACATTATGTTTTCAACATTTATCTTTATACTCATCTTGAATTTATGAAAAGCAGTAATGATTTTGCATTTACAATAACAATGCAAAAAAAGAAGGAACTTGAAACTTGAAAAAAAAGAAAAAAAACAATGCAAACATTTCTCTCTCCTCAAAATTATACATGTATGATTTTTTGATAGACTTTTTCTTAGTTTTAAGTTTATTGAAAAATTGAAGGTACTGAGATTTCCCACATTACCACCTGCCCCAACACATGAGCAGCTTCCCCCTTAATGTGGGTGGATCTCCGCTACCTGACACACACACACACCATTTTTGCACATGGCAAACTGATGAAGGGAAGAAATTAAGGACTTGTTTTGGAAAGAATGAGAATAGGTCATTCTGAAGCAGAGGGAAGGAAGACAGAGAACGTTTTCTGTGTGTCATAAACGAGTGTGAATTGACAGAGTGAATTGACAAAGCAGCCATAGGGTAAAGAAGAGTACCCACAGTCTAGACTCAGAAGTACATCCCAGTAAGGCACAAGAGACCCCATCCCAGTGAATTTTTCTCTGAGACTGGAGCATAAAGGAGGTAAGGCTGGGAGGTAAGCAAGGTCTTGCTTGGAATAGCTTGAATTTGGTGCGTGGGGCAGAGATGGCAGGCTCAGCTCTCAGTTAAAACAGAGCTTCCTCAGACAGCAGTGTTGGGTATGGGCGTGGATGCGCTTTAGCATCCTACTCCAGGGCTGCTACTGCGAGCAAACTACCTCCTCTCTCAGGCCTAAACTTTTTCATTTGATTATTGGTAGTGACACTAGTACACCTCGTGTTTTAGGAATGAAATGCCGCCCCTCGCACGGTACCTGACAGAGGGACAGAAAACACCTAAGTTAAAACATCACTGGATGAAGGGACATTTTAGACTGGGCTGAAAGGGAGAAAAATCTCGGAGTGGGCAGAAGTGGCTGACCCTCAGCAGGTTGGGAACCATGGAGGGAACTTGGAAAGCAGTTTGGATGGGAATCGGCGGGTGGAGGTGAGGCCCTGTGCTGGTGCAAGGAGTGCATTTCCGTGGGGCCCTGGGCAGGCTCTTCTGGCACCTTCCGGGGCGGCCCCGCGCTGTAGCTCCCCAGTCCCGGCCGCTGGCTGTACCCCGCAGTCCCACCAGGGGGCGGCCGGGCTCCGGGAGCGAGCACTGGCGGGTCCGCCCCGCGTCCCTTTGCAGCGCCCTCCCGGGCTGGGGCCCAGGCAGGCTAGACGTGCCGGAGCCGCGGGCCTCCGCGCCGTTTCTAGGCGGTGCAGACGTTAACTCATTCCTGCCTGGAGGGGAGAAGACGGCTTTCTCCCACCTCCCTCTCCTGGGGAGGCCGGCCGCCGAGAGCGTTCCGGGGGCGGCTGGCAGGCGGCCCAAGGCGAAGCCGGGAGTGTGTGCCCGCGCGGCCCGCAGCGCGCGGCCGAGTCCCCACCGTAGCTCCCCGCGGAGCCTCCTCCCGGCCGAGGGCGGCGTTCGCAGCCCGGATCTTATCGCTGGCGCCGAGGCTCGGCGTCCGCTCCCAAGAACACCTGGGGACTGGGAGGGGCGGCGGCGGCGCGGGAACCGGACCGGCCTCGCCGTGGGCGAATGGGACCGCGGGCCAGGGGACAGCCACATGGGCCCGCGGGCCGGGAGGCAACCGGTCGCTTGCGGAGAGCCGGGCCCGGCCCGGAGTGACTCAGAAAACACCTTGTTTAATTACATAGTCCCCAGGCCGCCGAGTGCGATAGGGGCCTTTTGAACTTGCCAATTAGAGATGAAATATCACCTTCTAATTTGGACGGGCTCAATTCCCTCACGCAAAAATAGCAACAGCCCCGGGGTTCCGAGTTGAGATTTGGAGTCCCTCCTGGCGTGTCGGGGGTGGCGAGGCGAGGCAGGCCACGAGGAACCCCCTGGTCCCAGCGAATAGGGGACCCGATGGGGGAGGGGAGCTGATGAGCCAAGCCACCACTGAGAGGAAGGGCCCTTCCCTGGTTCAGGGCAGCCTTGGTGAAGGAAGTAGGTCTCGATTTTAATCTCCCTCTGTTGTAAGGTTTTAGAAAGGAGGTTGGGGGCGGGGGGGGGGGGCGGTTCTAGGAATCTGGAAGGCCTTCCCGTGCGAGGAAGAGAATGTCTCCGCCAGGCACAGGGAATAGGGTTAGAATTGCTGAAGGGAGGGTTGGATTTAACTTGGAAAGGGTGTACTAAAGCATGTTTTGCCTTGTAGGGAGTGGTTAAGCGGGAATCTGCAGCGGGGTAGGGCTGCCAGAGCTCCAGTTTCAGCTAGGCAGCTCGCTAGTTGGATGACCTTTAGGCCTTCTCTTAAGCTCTCCAAGCCTCAATTCCTCATCTGTAAAATGGACATGCAAATACCATCTGCTTCTTGCGTTGCATGAGGCATTACATGAAATAACATACTCAAAGGGCCTGGCATGTGGAAGCCATCAGTATTTAGTAGCCAGTATTTTTGATTAGGACAGCACCATACAAGAGGAAGAAATTTTTTGATAAGCATATATCTATATCTACATCTATATAGATACCTATATCTATATAGAAATATATTTTTTTTCAAGTAAAAAAAAGCAGGGGACTGAGGCTATATAGCTCAGTTGTAGAGCCCTTCCCTAGAATGCTTGAATTCTGTGTTTAATCCCCAGTACAAAAAAAAAAAAAATTCTAGACAGTATCCTTGGGAGCTAAATCTTCCAATGTTTTATCACATTAGTCAATGTAAAGCTAGTGCCCTTGAATATTAGAGACAGTACTGCAATGAATTATAAAAAGTAAAAGAAAGCAGGTGAAAATAGTTTAAATATGTTTTATTTAACACTACATTCAGAATTTCTCACAGTTGGGCATATTGGTGCTTGCTTGTAGTCCAGCTACTCTGGAGGCTAAGGCAGGAGGATCATTTGAACCCAGTTCTAGGCTGGCTGGGCAACATAGCAAGACCGTGGCTAAGAAACAAAATAGAACAAAATTCCAGCATATATTCAGTATAAAATCATTATTAATGAGATACTTTATAAAGTATCTATTCTTTTACTGAGTTCAAAAATCTTGTACCATACTAGCACTTCCAATTTGGATAACCCCATTTCAGAGGCTCAGAGTCCACAAAAGTCTATGGGTTGGACAGCACAGGATTAGGGCTTTTGTTCTTTAATCCTTTTTAGCAGAGAACAGCACTTTACCAAAAAAAAGAGGGAGAGAACAAGAGAGAAATCTTACACAGAATCTCATTATATAAAACAGGGCCAACAGGGCCAGCCAGGCATGGTGGCTCAGGCCTGTAATCCCAGTGGCTCAGGAGGCTGAGACAGGAGGATTGTGAGTTCAAAGCCAGCCTCAGCAATGGCGAGGCACTAAGCAAGTCCGTGAGACCCTGTGTCTAAATAAAACACAAAATAGGGCTGGGGATGTAGCTCAGTGCCCAAGTGCCCCCTGAGTTCAATCCCTGGTACAAATAAATAAATAAATAAATAAACAGGACTAGATTACCTCTCTCTGCTTTACTTCCTTGGTATTATTCTCCAAGTCACCCTTGCTTCTGGTATTTTGAGATCCTCTTCTCCAGGTACTAGGGAGCTATGCAAAGTTGGGGAAGGTAACAATACCTTGAATTTGGGCTTTACAAAATGTATGCATTATGTTACTCTTGTAGGTTACCACCATACCTTGGTGGCAGGGGTAACATAAATTCCACCACCAGTGAATAGGCTTAGTTCCAGGTTATCTGACTGACTGCAGAATGTCACATCTCCCTTCCCTCCTCCATCCTATAGTCTACCTGGGCTGGACCTTCCAGGTGACCACCAGGCTACAAGATAAACTGGCAATACCTCCTAACCCTAACACCAAGAGACCACCACCTTACCATCCTCATATTTAGTAACACACACACACACTGCCAGCAGGTTGGACACTTTGTTTCTTATTTTCTCTTAAACCTCATAATAATCCTGTGAAGTACTAAGAATTATTACTTTTTTTTTTCTTGGTGTGGAACTGGGCATTGAACCAGGGGCACTCTACCACTGAGCCACATCTCCAATGCATTTTATTTTATTTTGAGAAAGGGTCTCACTCAGTTGCCCAGGTTGGCCTGAACTCATGATCCTCCTTCCTCAGTCTCCCAGGTAGCTGGGGATCACAGGCATGCACCATTGCATCCAGCCATTATTATTGTTTTTAGATGAGGAAACTGAGGCCCAGAGAAGTTGGAAGAACTTGCCCAAAGATGCACAGTCAGGAAATAGTAGAGCTAGGACATGAAGCCAGGATACTTTTTTTTTTTTTTCTCCTCCTTTTGGTGGTGCTGGGAATCAATCATGATTGATAAGAGCTCTACCACTGAGCTCTACCCCTAGCCTGAAGCCAGGATCTTCATAGCTGTGCTATGTGCCAGAGCATGGGGTCTCCTCCACATTGGGAGTGATTCCACAGTGATATGGCACACTAAGATTTTCTGGAAATTAGACTTGTATTCTTTATAGAGTCAGCTTGAGGTATAGAAAGAAAGATTTTAGAGTTGCATGCTGCCACTTACTCTGCTTGAGTCCTACTGACTTTAAGTGTAAAGGGGGATAATTTAAGGATTCACTCCCACTCTGTGCTATATGCCTAATCCAGCCCCTTTGTAAGTGGGAGGAAGGTTCTGTATGGAGAAGCTTCTTCCATTGGAAGCCCACATCAATCCCAGTATGTCTCTAGGCAGGCCCTTCATACTCCATTATCACAAGCATGGTCCCTACCCACCCCCAGCAAGGATAGTATGTGCATTTTCCAGGTTTCTTAGCTCTGAAGGGCCAGTCATCTGGGAATAGAAGGGGCAAAGTTGAAAAGGCCACAGGTTACACAAGATAGCCCCAGGGCACCAGTTGAGAAAGAGAGACCAGAGATAGGAACAGGGTCTCAAGCCCAGCTGGGACCCAGTGGGTGCTTCCTAAGCACAGTTTATCCCAATTCAGGTTCAGCTCAGGAATGAAGAGGGAGGCTGCCCTGACATGTTTCCTGGGATTGGGGGAATGAAGCTGCTTTCCAGAGTAGCAGACTGGGCAGAGGTGAGGCTTTGGGAACCTCCCTTGCCAGAAGAAGAGGCCAGTTGGACCTAGCACAGGACACAGCTAGGTCTACCCTGGCTGGCCCCATAGCACAATGCAGCAGAAAGTTGGGGCTTGAGAGCTCAGGGTGAGAGGGCTTTTGACAAGCAGCTGCAGTGCCCCTGCAGTGTTTCCGCCCTCAGTTAGTGTCAGGAGAGGATTCCAAAAGTAGGACAGCACATTCTCTTCCCCATGCTCAAATTTCCTTGGTAACTACTAGGGTATCACTCAAATGCTCTTAGTTTGCACCAAAGTGATGTGGGGAAGCCAGGTCCAAGTGAGCAGCTAGACCTGGGCTGCATGCATCATACCAAAATTGTCTGCTTAGGCTGACTCTTAGTGACTCCTTTAAGACTTCCATCAAACCTAAATGGAACCCCCCTCCCCAATACAAATCAAGCTAGGCTGTTTTTCAAAGAAAGTGATTTTGTAGCTAAAACTGAAACCTGAACTTGAAAACCCAGTTGCTGGGTCATCTGCTTTGCTAGGAAGGCTGGACTAGATCCAGGTACACCAAGCATGCTGGTTGAAACACATGCTGGAGTCAAATCATTGGTTGCAACTGAGAGCATCCCCAAGTCCAGGCTGAACTGACACACTCCCACCCTTGTCTTGGCCCAGGTACCCTCTACCCCTACTCCCCACCTTCAGTGGGGCTCAGGCAGCCAAGCTGTGGTGGAGCCCCACCCTGCACAGCTGCAACTATTTATAGTTACATCCTTTCCCAGCCCTGTCTAAGCTCCCCAGGGCTCTGCTGCGTTGGCTCACTCTTTATTTCCCTGGGATCCTTTGCTGAGAATTAAAATCTGGGGCATCAAGAAGTTCAGGAACGTATTTTCCATAAAACACTGTACTGTTCTAACATTAAAGTCACCTTTTTCAGTTCTCTGGCTGGGGGAGCAGGAGAAGAAGGGGAAAGAAACACCTGACACATTTTTCTTTTGGTATTTTTGGTTTGCAGTGCCTGCATCTACCTACAGCCCATCCCCAGGGGCCAATTACACTCCAACTCCCTACACCCCCTCTCCTACCCCAGCCTATACCCCTTCACCTGCCCCTACTTACACCCCTTCACCTGCTCCCACCTATTCCCCCTCTCCTGCTCCAGCCTATACCCCTTCACCTGCCCCAAACTATAACCCCACACCCTCAGCGGCCTATAGTGGGGGCCCAGCAGAGTCTGCCAGCCGTCCCCCCTGGGTGACAGATGACAATTTCTCTCAGAAGTTTGCCCCTGGCAAGAGCACCACGTCTATTAGCAAGCAGACCCTGCCCCGGGGCGCCCCAGCATATACTCCGACAGGTCCTCAGATGACCCCCCTTGCCAGAGGTACCGTCCAGAGAGCTGAGCGCTTCCCAGCCAGCAGCCGAACTCCACTGTGTGGCCACTGCAACAACGTCATCAGGTATGGTCCACTGTGGTGCTGGAAGGGTGGGCACATAGGTGCTTATCCATGATCTAAGCCACGCAGTGAGGGGGTTGGGAGGACAGGTGGAGGACAGACAAAAGCTAGCTACACTGCAGGGCAGCCTTCTAACCCTCTGGCCCACCAACTGGTCTGACTCTCTCTGAGCTTCAGCTTCCATACCTGTGTGACACCCACATCCCTGGGGAGTTGGGAGGATTCCATGAGGTAAGTGGGTGAAGCTCCCAGCTTGGTGTCTGGTGCCAGGAGCTTCCCCTTGGGCTAAGGCCGGGTCCTGGGAATTGCCAGTCTTGTTGTCAGTAGGTTTATTGGGCATGTTGCAAGCTGGCTGACAGTGCTGGTTTTGACCTAGCTTTTCTTTGGGGTTGCTTCTGGGTCTTGCCACAGACAGGCCTGTATTGCTCAGGGCATAGGTGGGCACTTGACTGAAATGAAATCAAATCACTTCAGGCTTAAAAGCCTGGGGTCACAGATGATGCTTGTTTGAACATATTATGTTAATATGTTTGTGATCTGAGCTTGCATATATGAAAAATACGCTCTTATATGTTTGTATATAGTATGTATGTATGTGTATATATATATAAATATATATATATATATATATATCTGTGTGTGTGCGTGTGTGTGTGTGTGTGCTTGGGATTGAACCCAGAGCCTTGTGCTACCATTAAACCACACACTCAACCCTCTTATTTAAAAATAAAATATCATATACTTGGTAGAGAATAATTAGAAAACATGGAAAAGGAAAAATAGAACATAAAAAAATTTCCTTATAGTCCCAGTGTTCTGACTACTAATCTGGAACTAGACTGTCATTTTGTGTCCTGGGTCTACCACTTCCTGGCCCTGCAGCCTTGAATGCATTACTTAACCTCTCTGTGCCTCAGTTTCCTTCCCCCAAATAGGCTTCATAATAGTTCCTACTTTACAGGATTAAAGATTATAAGTTAACAAATACAAAATTATTCTTGTATAGTGTCTGGCACAGAGTACTTAATAAATCTTAGCCATCAATAGCAGCGTCATTGTTTTTCTTATAATTACTGTGTTCAACTGAATTCTGTCATGTGCTTACCCAGTTCCCTATGGTAGTTTCTCTTTATGGTAAGTGATGGGACAATGAACACCTTTCTGCATAGAGCTTTCTCTGAATTTTGTATTATTTCATTAGAACAGCCACAAAAGTGGGATTTATGGGCTAAATATATGAAGATTGTTGGGGTTCTTGAAATATTGGTTCCAAATTTTGAGGGTTTCTATTAGGTGCTGTTCTCTGTCTCCCCAGGGGTCCTTTTCTGGTAGCCATGGGCCGCTCCTGGCACCCGGAAGAGTTCAACTGTGCCTACTGCAAGACCTCATTGGCAGATGTGTGCTTTGTGGAGGAGCAGAACAATGTTTACTGTGAGCGGTGTTATGAGCAGTTCTTTGCCCCACTCTGTGCCAAGTGCAACACCAAAATCATGGGGGTAAGTGGACTACATTCTTCTCCTCTGACTTGTCTTTTCTGCAGCCCTGATCAACCTCCTCTCCCTTCCCTAAGATTGTGAAGTCCCATTAGAAGCCAAGAAGTTGCTGCTAATAGAGAGAAAACAACTCCATTTCTGTCCTCAAAGGGAGTTGGTTTGCCACCAGTGAACCAGGGAGCAAATGAATTTGAAACAAGAGATGATTATATGTCTGTGCCACACAGCTTGAAGTGATGGGGGAACTTTGGCCATACAAGTTGTTGCTTCATAGCCCAGCCTTGCCAGCTCACCTGCGTGTGGCCTTGACCCTTGATGCCCCTATGGTAAAGTGGCAGTAATAAGTAGGACCTCCCTCCCAGGCTTATGGGAAGATTAAGCATCACAGCTTATATAACAGTACGTAGAACGTGGAACCCAGCAAGCATTGGATACTAGGAACTCCCTCCTCTGCCTACCCTTGGTGTATCCAAGGCCTGCTTCCGGGCTCTTCTGCCCTGTTCCCTAATGGCTGCTTAGTCAGTGGCTGGGACCTGGTGATAAAGTTAAGCCTGGTTTCATTTCTCCCCTGGAACTTTCCATCCTGAGTCAATATTTTCCCCCCAGGAAGTGATGCATGCCCTGAGGCAGACATGGCACACCACCTGCTTTGTCTGTGCAGCCTGCAAGAAGCCTTTTGGGAACAGCCTCTTCCACATGGAAGATGGAGAGCCCTATTGTGAGAAAGGTAGGAAACTGGGATATAGAGCAAATGCAGAGCGATGCAAGCAAGCAGGCAGGGGCCAAGCGGGTCACTAACTCCTGCCTGTATCCCTACATATCTGGCCATCAAGATTCTTTTATTTCTGGAAGAAAGGTTTTTGATGTTTTTGGTTTTTGCTGTGCTTGGGATCAAACCCAGGGCCTGAAATGTGCTAAGCAAGGGCTCCACCAGTGAGCTACATCCCCAGCTCTTGATTTTGGTTTGTTCTTAATGTCAAAATCATGCTAATATTACACAAAGAAAGTTAATTGAAGTATTTCCCCTGCTCATTTGATTGTAGCCTTCCAAGGAAAGGGAGGCAGAGTCTATAGCTTATTTTACACATTTAGCGTCTGATTCTTTCCTGCATCAAATGTATGAGTCACAAGTTGGCCTCATAATTGCTTGGGAAACCTTTCAGGTTGTTTTGACTTGGAGACCAGGTTTAGTCGCAAAAAAGCCTTAGGTCTGAACTTTGTCCTAGGTCCTATTCCTGATTCCACCTCAGGCTGGCTTTGAACCCTAAGTGAGTTACTAAAGCACTTTGAGCCTCACTGTCCCCATCTGTAAATCCCTACCTTACAGAGCTGTGAAGAGGATGAAACCAGAGAGGGTATAAATCACGGAATGTGGGAGTGTTCCTTTCCTCTGTGTCTACCATGCTTATAAGACTTTGATATTCTGTCAGTTTCCTTAAGTTCACTGGCTAAATTAGAGATTTTGGGGGTAGCCCTATAAGTTCTATATGGTGTCTTGAAATGTGAAATGAATTATTTTAAATTGAAAAGACACAGCACTTTTAAGATACTCAAGATTCTGGCTACTGGCCTTTCACTCCCTCATTCTTTCAAGGAGAGACTTGGGGTGGGGTCCAACAAAGGGAAGTAGAGGTGAAAGTTAAGACAATAGCACCAGATTATCAGAAGAGGAAAAGGCAAGCATGCTGGTTATGAAGAATAACAGAGCTGCAGTGACTGGCTGGGTAGCCAGTTTGAGGGCAAAAAGAGAAACACAGTAAATTACTTTCAAATCAGAAAGGGGAACTCATTACAGTTACTCCAAGGAAAAAGCAAAACAAAATAAAACTTTTCCCCATGACAGTAAATTATAAAACAAACAAAAACTTCTTGGGTTCTTAAGCTGCTGAATTCTCTTTCCTGCTCTAAAGTTAATTGAATGACTTTAAACCAACTTACTAAGTTGCTCTGTGTCTTGATTTCCACATCTGTAAAAGGGAGCCAGTAATGTTAGTCATTCCCCCTCTTATATGGTGTTGATTGGTAATTACTGAAAATGCTGTTATACCTATGCAAATCGCTACTATTCATCAACTAACAACAATATAGTTTGGATAATTTGTGATAAGCCACAATTTATGTTTGAGACTTATAAAAGAATGATAGATTTCTACTATCCCTGCTACCCCTCTCCAAGCAACCTCCCAAAAAACGATTTTCAAAAATGTATTTTGAGTAAACAGTCCAGCAATGTGATGGTCTAGTATTAGGGAAGACAGCTAGGAAGCAGATTCCCTTCAGATCTAGTTGCCCTGAGAGACGCAGATGGGTTGCTATGGGCTTGGTGTGAACCTGGAAGAAGGGCTTATCTTTTCTGAGTGTTTCCTCATCCACACTACCTGCTTCAGAGGCTGCTATAAGGATTAACTGAGATGATGCATGCAAAACTCTTAGCAAACCGCCTATCCACAGTAAGTGGGCAACATGAGTGGTCCTTGAAACAGCTTAGGAGACCCACAGCTCTCTATGGAACACAATTTAGAATCCACTTTCTGGGTTGGGGATGTAGCTCAGTGGTAGAATTACCTGGAATGCTTGAAGCCTTGGGTTCAATCCCTACCACCACCAAAACCAAGACAAGTTCCACTTAAGCAATAAGCAATAGAATCAATTGTTGAAGGCAAGGCAATAACACTAATTTTTATCTTAGAAAAAACACAATAAAATGAGTATACTTTTTGAATATAATGAATGATTGATATTCTTAGGAACAAGGTAAAGAAAAGAGAAGTAGGTGATCTATCAGATAAAGCCAAGCTTGGTTGGTTAACCTGCCTCAGAATTGGGCCTCTCATGTGCCAGGCAAGTGCTCTATATCACTAAGCTACAACCCCAACCCTCTGGTCATCATTTTTTGTCAACAACTTGTAAGAAGACACAGAAAGGAGTCCTGTCAAATTTGCTGATTAAGCCAGAATGTCAGGTTCTAGACTCAGAAAGACTTCTGTTAGGCTGCAAAGATAAACTGAAAATTTTATCCAAAATATAAGTAAGACAGATTGGAAAGTCAACCCCCTCACATTTGAACCTGCACCTGAGTAGTTGCAAGTCTGGCAAAGCATCACAATCGTGTAGGGAACCTTAAAAACTAGAGAGAAGATAAATTCCAGACCTACTCCAGACCTGCAGAAACAAAATCTTGTAGGATGTCCCGTTTGTGCTATTCTAATCTTCAGTTGTGTTTAGGAATCAGAACTGTTTCTTTCTTTTTTTTATTGGTACCTGGGATTGAATTCAGGGGCACTCGACCACTGAGCCACATCCTCACACTATTTTGTATTTTATTTAGAGACAGAGTCTAACTGAGTTTTAGTTGCTTAGAGTCTCACAATTGCTGAGGCTGGCTTTGAACTCACAATTCTCCTGTCTCAGCCTCCCAAGCCACTTGGATTACAGGTGTGTGACACCATGCCTGGCCAGAACTGTTTCTTAAAGTGTGGTCTCAGGACCAGTGGCTTCAACATCATCTGAGAACTTGCTAGAAATAGAAATCTTTGAGTCCTACTCCCAATCTGTGAATCAGAAACTTGGAGTGTACAACTTGATGACCTGTGTTTTACCAAATCCTCCTTGTGATTCTAATGTTTGAGGACCATTGCTAGAGAAAAGTACTAAGTCCTTTTTCAACACAGAGCATTCCTAGTGTAATGGATGGAAATCTTTTTACAATAGCAGTAAGATCCATTAAATGCAAAGGTATTAATTCAACTTGGGACATAAAATAATTAGTCAAAGAAAATTATGAAGACTTAAAAGAAGAAATAAATGAGAAGCTAGATTATCTCCTGGATGGAAAGACCCATGCATGCACAAATTTAATTTGGAACTCATGACAATCTCCTTTTATAGAATAAATGAGGAAAAATACCAATAAAAATGTGTTAGAATCAGATATGTGCTACCAAATTTTCAAACAAAGTGGCAATTCTCAAATCATTACAAAATCAAGTTTAAAATTTAAAAAATCATTCAGTAGGTAAGACTAGATATTTCAGAAATAGGCTCAAACTATTTTAAAAGCTTAATCTGTGAAAAACCTACAGGAGAGGGACTATTTAGTACATTAGCTTGAACCATTTCTTTGTTTTCTGTTCATCATTTATCTGTCAAATGTGTATTGAACATGTACTTTGAGCCGTCCCCACTAAAGCTACTGTGCATAGTCCAGCATGGCAGGTCTCTGCCCTCAAAAACCTCAAGCAAACCGAACATCATGGGATATGCTGTGATATACATGGACATTCAAGAATGATGGGCAGTTGTGCAGATGGATGGATGGATGGAAGGAAGGAAGGAGGGAAGGAAGGAAGATGGATGTGTAGATGAATGAAAGGATAAAGAAGGGAATTGCTCTAGAATGTCATCTAATCTCTCTTGGTGGAGGTGGGGCTTGAGAACTTCCCAGGATGAAGGCTTGACCCTAAAGATTACAGAGATTCAGGTAGAGAACATGGCGAGGTTTCCTAAAACTGGGACCTGTTTGATATAGAGACACAGAAATTTAACAGAAAGAGCAGAGCACCTGGAAACTGACTGGGAGTGATGAGAAATATGTCAGAAGGCGTGTACAGGGCTTGGCTCAAGTGGAGATGGATTAGCCAATACCCCACACTAGTAAGCTGCTATTGGGCATAGAGTAAACCCTGAACCTGTGGCAACTTTCTAAAGGGAGCACAACCATGTTTGCTTAGCTCTGGTGAGGTGATACATTTCTGACTATTGAAGAGATTAAGTATTCTATCAGAGCCAAGACTGATGAATTGGGCTATACAAGAGCGTTTTCAGGATAAAATATAATTAAGCAAAAGGAGAAGTCAGAGGTTAGAAAAAAATATGCAGGCGATAAGTAAAATTTATCAAAGCTCAATGGCAAATAGATAAGGAGTTGGAGACAGAATAAAGTCATGGAAGGAGGTTGAACTTTAGAGTCCATTAGGCCAGGTGCTGCTTGTTACAACTGATGTGATGGAACCTTTCCAGTTGTTTCCTTATGCTTAAATCAGGAACATTAACTTTTCACAAAACTGCCATGAGAATTAAACAAGAAATACAGTGGGCACTCAAATAACCATAGTTCTCTTTCCTCCTTTCATCGTTTATGAAGATTTACAAAATAAGAGCTAACATTTTTAGTGTTTGTGCCAAATACCTCACATATTATCTTATTTAATCTGTTCAACAACCCTATGAGTTTGGAACTGTAATTACTTCCATTATATAGATGAGAAAGTTGAGGTCCTGAGAAGTTAGGTGACTTGCCTCATGCTTAAACAATTCCTTAATAGAGCTGGGATTTGAACCCAGCTTGCTTTCTTTAGACTCCAGGTTTGTAACCCGAAAGGCACAGTGCCTCTCAGTCCATGATTTGAGATAATGAACAGACCTACTGTCCACAAAGAGATGAACAGAAAATCACTGCAAGAAAAAGCCAACTGTGGCAGAACTGTGGACAGAAAAGTAACACTTCTGAGTGGTAGAGGAGTTGAAGTCTCCATAAGGGGGATGAAGCTTTTCTAGAAGACTCATGAAGAATTCTGCAACTGGTGTGGTAGAACTGCTGCCCCTGTGGCCCATGGAGGACAACTGCTGTGGCAGAGGCACTCAGGGCCTGATGGTGCCTTAGTCATGGGACTCTGGCTGGGCTCTTCATCTCTCTGAGGGGCTTTCACCTCATCCACAAAAACAAAACTAACACAGTAATAATTCAACTCTGACTCATTTTTTTTGTACTGTGGATTGAACCCAGGGGTGCTTTACCACTGAGTTATATCCCCAGTCATTTTGATTTTTTATTTTGAGACAAGGTCTTTCTAAGTTGCAGAGGATTTTGCTAAATTGCTAAAGCTGGTCTCCAGCTTGAGTTCCTCCTGCCTTAGCCTTTCAAGTGGCTGGGATTACCACTGTGCCTGGCCCAAACTCACTTTTATAAGAAACCCACCTCTGCCATAATGAACCTATTCCTTCAATAATGACATTAATCTATTCATGAAAGCAGGGCCCTTATGCCCTAAACACCTCCTTCGTGGCCCTATCTCCCAATTCTATAGCATTGGGGATTCAGTTTTCAACACATGAACTTTGGGGAACACATTCAAACCTCAGAACATCTATATGAAAATGTCAAATAAGCTACAAGCATTATACAAATAATATTTAGTAGTATCATCTCATTTGCTGAGGGGGATGGGAAGGAGAACATGCTTTCCCTCAATAATATAGCTCAATTTTTTTTCTATATTGGGGATTGAACTCAGGGTGCTCTATTACTGAGCCATATCTCAGCCCTTTTATTAAATTTTGAGACACAATTTGCTAACTGCAAGGCTGGCTTCAAATTTATGATCCTCTTGTCTCAGCCTATAGGTCACTGGGATTGCAGGTGCAACTGTGGACAGCTCAAAATATTTATTTATTTATTTATTTATTTATTTATTTATTTATTTATTCATTCATTCATTCATTCATTCATTCTGGAGATTTAACCCAGGGGCACTTGACTACTGAGCTGCATCCCCAGTCCTTTTTGCTTTTCATTTTTTTTAAATTTTTTTTTTATTTGAGTCAGGGTCTCGCTAAGTTGTTTAGGGCCTCGCTAAGTTGCTGAGGATTACAGGAATGTGCCACTACACCTGGCTC
Source organism: Marmota monax (assembly GCF_021218885.2). Lineage (NCBI taxonomy): Eukaryota > Metazoa > Chordata > Mammalia > Rodentia > Sciuridae > Marmota > Marmota monax. The sequence goes on from NW_026692881.1 coordinate 5,809,983, forward strand.
AATTTTTTTTTAAATTATAGATGGACACAATACCTTTATTTTATTTTATTTATTTATTTTTTAATGTGGTGGTGGGGATCAAACTCAGTGCCTCACACATGCTAGGCAAGCGCTCTACCACTGAGCCACAGTTTTCATAGTAGTAAAAATATGTTGTCAACACAATGCCCAGTGATGGAAGAATGGTCAAGTAAAGAACATTCTATAACTTAAAAAATCTTAACTTCATTATTCTGAAGTAAATAACTGTTGGGAAATGTGGATTTTTTTTTTCTTCCTGGTATTGGGACTGATCTGTTTGGGCTATCAGAGGTGACAGAGGCAGAAGAGACAATCACCCAGCAAAAAGTTGATGACAATTCCCAAAAGTGTTTGCAGATCAAACCAGCATAAGATAGTGAATAAGCCTGAGTCTCCACAACATCAAAGCAAATTACTGGAAAAGGAAAAAGAAATAAATCAAGAAACTAATATTTTATGTGATATGACAAGCTACCAATTAGGTTTCACCCACTTTCCCCAACCCACTGATTTGGGAGTTTTCCTCACCTTCTGCAGATGTGGCCAGATTGCTCCTTCCTGCCTTCCTGGGTTCCTGGTCCTCACTCTGCCTTTCATTTCAGACTACGTCAACCTGTTCAGCACCAAGTGTCATGGTTGTGATTTCCCCGTGGAAGCTGGTGACAAGTTTATTGAAGCCCTGGGGCATACCTGGCATGACACCTGCTTCATTTGTGCGGTACGTATTTAGCCCTGGGTTCCAATGATCTGGGGTCCTGACCATCAGAAAGAAGTACATGAAGGCTAGGTGACCAACCACCAATCTCCCTTGCAACTCCAGCATTCTGATGTTTTGATTATTTTTAAAATTTTTTCTTTATAGTTATAGATGGACAGCATACCTTTATTTTATTTATTATTTTAAATATGGTACTGAGGATTGAACACAGTGCCTCACACATGCTAGGCAAGTGCTCTGCCACTGAGCTATGGCTCCAACCCTGTATGGATTATTTTTAAAAGTTGGCAGATACCGTAATGCCTTGATATGCCATGGTTGAACAAAGTTTTATTACTATTGATTATTTACAAACCAGTGTGGCTTTGTTACTTTCCACTTCACAAAGGGCAACAGAGTGCCCTAGGATTTGGAAACCAGTAGCTTGTCCCACCAGTAATGCTTTTTCCATCAGTGAGGGGCCAGCAAATGAGGTTTGAACTTAAAGGGACAGATGGCTTCTTAAGCTTATATGTTGCTTCAGTTATGATGAAGTGATTTGAAGGTTTTCCCTGAAATTTTCACCATGAACACCAGATTGGAGCTTATTGACTAGCCTATGGAAAGCTGAGATAAGGTTTCTCTTAATAGAACCTTTAGAAAGCAGGACTGAGTCATCATTTTATTTTCCTAAGTGGTCCTGTTCTTGATATACAGCTGCCTGTAGATAAGCCTTAGATTAACTATTAACAGTGTATGATTTATTTCTGCCGAACAGCTGGGTCATTTTACTATGAGACTGACATTTTCCTTTAAAGGGCTTTGGTTCGAGGTGGGCACATGATGCTGAGCCTACAAATGTTTAGACCCTGAAGATGGAGATAGGAAATAATCATCCCTTACAAAGCCCTGTAATATCAATTTATAATTGAACTTACTTTATTTGAGAAAAGAATGTGCTACCATAAATAAAAAACAAAACCAGAGTTCTTCAAGGTAGATCTTGGGAATGTATGAAATATCCATGCAGTTTAAACTTGAATAATCTCTTAGAGCTATAAGAGAACTATAAGACTGCTCAGTGGATTTGATCAAAGACATTCAGTAGATCTTGTCCTTTGAAGAATAAGCATGGAGATTGTTAGGCCTTCCTGTAAACTAGCCCTGTGTATCACTCACTGCCCCCTTGATATATCACAAGATAATCTCTTGTGATACAGAACAATCCTAGTCATGAATTTTACTGCCATAAGCTCCTATTTTTCACTTCAAGACCTCTACTATTTGTGGGATGCATTGTATTCGCCCTGTGTATTACTTTGTTAGAGCTGCCATAATAAACCAATGATTTAAACAACAGAAATGTATTCTTTCACAGTCCAGGAGGCCAGAAGTCCAAAATCAACGTGCAGAGAGGTGGCCACGCCCTCTCTCCTAGCTTCTGGTGGTTGCCACAATTATTGCATTTCTTGGTTTGCAGCTACTCTCTGCCCCCAAGGCTGTGTCTGAATCTTTACATGTATATGTATCTGACTCTGTAAGTTCTCCTCTTCATATATAGACATAGATCATATTGGACTAAGGGCCTATTTCAGTATGACCTCAATTTACATCTGAATTGTGTCCACAAAGACTATTTCCAAATAAGGTTGCTGCTGCATCCATGTGCTGGGAAGGCTGGAGGTACTGGGAATAGGACTTCAACATATAAATTTGTTTTATTTTGTTCGAGACATGGTTTCCCTATGTTGCCCAGCCTGGCCTCCATCTCCTGCCTCAGCTTCCCAAGTAACTGACACTACAGGCATGTGCTACTCTGCCCAGCTTCAACATATGAATTCTGAGGGACACAATTCAACTCTTTAACACTCTCATTTTCCAGCTCTTTGAATAGATTCTTCAGTTGTCTTTTAAGGTCCTCTAAATACCTCAGGGCTTCCCTTTCTAAAACAGGGCAATGGGTTGTCTCCTGCAGAGCTATGGTTCAGCCCAGACATAGCACAGGACTCTCTGACCCTTACTTTCAACCCATGACTTGTCTGATCCTGAGACACTGCTTGCAAGTTTGGCTACCTAACTTTTAGAAGGATCCAAAAGACTTGGAGAAATTTCAGGAAGACAGTGGCACAGAAGGACTCTTATCCAGAGGCAGAATGATGAGAGGGCTGTGTTGCATGGAAAGGGAACCATGGCAAGGTGATCAAGGGTCGGCTCCCTCAAGCCACAATAGCACAGGTCCTAGAAACCAGAAGAAGATACAAGGCTTGAGGTGTTTCAGGCTGGTGTTATAAATGAGTTGTAGAGAATTAAACCTAGTCAGATGTGAGAGACCTATGAATCTGTCCAGTGGATTTGATCAAAGAAATTGAGTAGCTCCATCCTTTAAAGAATAAGCAAGGAGATTGTTAGGCCTTCCTGTAAACTAGCCCTCTGTGTCACTCACTGCCCCCTTGAGATGTTGCAAAGAGGAACATGGTTTTGATCTCTGGAAGGAAATCTTTTGATCAGAAAACTTGCAGGGTTTTTTTTTGTTGTTGTTGTTGTTTGTTTGTTTGTTTGTTTGTTTTTGTTTTTTTCCTGTGCTGGGGATCAAACAGAGGGCTTTGTGCGTGCTAGGTAGGTGCTTTACCACTGAGCCAAACCCTAACCTAGATTAGGGGGTAGTCTTCTTTCTATCACATTACATTCTCAAATGACTTTTAATGAACATGTATTTTCCTATAGCTTAAAAAGAAACTATTAAGAAAGAAGATCCAGACTAGTTCTTCCATTGATGTGTTATTTTCTTAGATCTCAGGATACCACATTCAGACAAATTCAGTTGACCAAACGTTCCCTGAGTTTGGAGAATACAAGAATATCCCAGAGCAAGTCTTCACCTTTATATAATCTAGAATCTTGAAATGGAGAATGAAGCTAACACACACAAGCAATTAAAGTACAGAACAAGACAATAATCTCTAAAATCCAAAGCATATGAAATGAAATCTGGGAGCTAAGAAGGTGGATCAGGGTGAGATTAAGCTCCAGTTTGGCTTTGGCCCTTGAGTTCCAAAGGAAGGGATTTGGTCCTACCTTAGTGAGGGAAAATTCTTATTGGTCCCTCTTTTCCTCTAAGTCTAATTGGTTTCTAGTCCCTTCCCACTGGTGTGGATATCAGGAGGATGTGGGAAGTGGTGTAACTTTGGGAGGTAATCTTGAAGCTGCCACAAACGGTCTATTTCACTGTCTTCACTCTGCTGGGACTATGATCAGCACTGTCCATGGCCACTACTCCTCCACAGCGAGATCTGATGCCAGCTGACTCTGAGCCTTGGGGTTGGACCCTCCCTGCTGTCTCCCTGCTCTGGGCGGTCTGATGGCCTCCTCCACCATGATGTCACCTTGCACCAAGAAGGCACTGAGCACAACTCACTATTTGTGTTCTAGCCCTGAGACCCATTTTATTCATCAGCCACCTGTGAGACTGTGTTTCTCTTTGTTCCTCAGTCTTCAGTCCCCCAACACCCTCCCACCTGATTCATCCTGAAACTCTCACAAACGACCAGCATTGTCCCAGAACAGCCAGAGCTGTGAGGTATCAAACTCACTCTAGAGCTGCTTTTATATCTCCCCTGAAACCCATTCTCATGAGTTAGACCTTGTATGTTCACCTTCTTGGTCTTGTTTGCAAGTTGTCACCAGCAACTTGAGGCATCCATGAGAACCTGGTTTATTAGTCAATTTTGCATTACTATAACCAATACCCAAGGTAGACCAACTTTATAAAGTATGGAGGTTTATTTAGCTCATGGCTTTTGAGATTCAAGGGCAGAGTACTGGCATTGTCTCAGCTCTGGTGAGGTCTGTCTTGTAAAAACTAAGGTCCTAAGAGGAATATTTTAATCCCTTTCAAGGGCAAGCCCCAAACTGATCTAAAAACCTGCCATAAGATTCTACCTCTTAAAGGTCTCACCTCTTAATATCTTCACACCAAAGGCCAAGCTTCCAACATATGAATCTTTAGGAAACAAACAAACCAAACCATGGTACCTGGTTACACTCATCATTGCTGCATTGACTAGTGACGTTATCAGATATTTTTTCAGCTTATTGGTTTCCATGGCCCATTGGCAGCCATATACAACCCCAGGTATAATCTCCCCAGTGAGGATATCATTGTGCCCCTTTCCTCTCCAACTCTCCTGGAATGAAGAGATGCTCACTGACTCAAGCTCAGCTCAGAAAGATGATTTCTGTATCCTTATGTGTGGGGTTTGCATGATTTCCCTCTCTATCCCCATCTGTATACAGAGACCCCTGCAGTTCTAATGCCAGAGTCCTAGATGTGGCCCTCAACTGTTCTCCCCAGTAGGGATGCTCAGAGTCTTCTATAAGGCTGGGGCCATCCTTAGAACATCCTGGAACATCCCAGTCAATGTGACCTCCTAGTCAATGCTGACATATTATCTTTCTGGGGGCAGGCTACATATTAGTATTCCAACAAACTTAGAAGGAAAATCTGCAAGCTCAGAACAATTCCAAGTAAACATAGCCCCTCTCTGCTATGAGGTGTGGGGAAAATTAGCTAGAAACTGGGTCCTTACAGCCCTGGGCATGATTCCCAGCTCTCCAGTTGACTAGGTCTCTGACTTAAGCAAGACATTTCTGCTCTTTGAGCCCATTCTTCAATTGTGAAATGGGGGAAAGGGGTACCTCACCCATGAAGTTTGGATGACAATTAAATGAGACCATGTATATATAGAGTTTAACATCCTGCTTCACCCATGACAGCCTCAACAAAGATTAATTAGTTCCCTTCCTTCTAGAATGTCTCCAGTCTCAAACTCAATTCATATATTGTCATCATGGGAATACATAATTTTTTCTGCTTTTTTTCCTGGTATTTTTCTCTACATACACCCTTCCTTATTTGATTTATCTTTTTTTCATGGTGAATATTCCATTAGAAAAATAGACCATAAACATTTGTTTAATCATCTCCCTATTAAGAGAAAATTTAATAGTTTTAGGTTTCTAGTTGAGCATACACTGCTTTCTTATTCTGTGCAGTTGTTTCTGCAATATTAAATTCTCCAGGGTGGCATTACTGGGTTATAGGGTAGGCACATCTTTTGGCTCTTATTCAATGTTGCTACACCCCCTGTAGAACATCAAGCTGATTTATGTGTCCCTAGCAATCTTTAAGGTCTATTCCCTTTTGGTATTGCTGATTTTTCATTGATTACTCCTCCTACTCCCACCCCAATTTTTGGCTAATGTCATGTAAGGTTAAGGATGAAAAGTCATGGAAGTTTTTTGTCTTACTTATTTTGCTACATTACTAGGTGTCCAGTGGTATCTCAGGAAGTTTCTAATTTTTTATTGATGAGGGTAATCTTTTCTGATGTGTTTGTTAGTTTATTAATAGTATTTGCTTAGATGTTGCTCCTCTCTGTGGGTACCAACTTTTGAACTTGTATTGGTTCCTTATACACTTTGGATAGCATAAATTGGACATCTTCAACACATATATTCTATATCCCATTAAGTTTAATTAATCTAATTTAAGTTTTATTCCATGTTCTTCTTTGGAAGTCTTCATTTTTATATAGTTCGTCTTATGTACTCTGCTTCAGTAATTAAGAATTCATAGTGGGGAGAAACAGGCAACAGCTTGTTCCCCCAGCTGCATATGACATTGCTTTCTTAAAGGGGTGACTGAAATCTGTTCCTGCCCCCTCCACCATGTTGGCTACAAGGCCCCATCTCACATTGGTCTGTTCTCTGTCCCAGGTCTGCCATGTGAATCTGGAAGGGCAGCCGTTCTACTCCAAGAAGGACAAGCCCCTGTGCAAGAAGCACGCACATGCCATCAATGTGTAGGGAGCCAAGGGCGTCTGGTGCAGACGAGGCCCCAGGCTGCTCCTGCTGCTGACAACGAAGGATTCGAGGAGGCTGATATTTCTTTTGGGGGGAAAAGGGGGAAGAGAGGAAGCAATTGAGCTCTTTTGAAGTATAATTTTAGTCTTTTCTTCTGTACACATATCGTGTATTTGCATAGTTCAGACTAGAAGCCAAATGAAGATTCTAAACCAAGCTAGTAATTAATCCAAGACTGGAATTGCACTTCAAACGTTTAAGACAGGATTCCAAGAACTCAAAAGTGAAAAATGAAAAGCAGCTTTCCCAAAGTGATACACCTCCCTGCTGTCATCAGAGCAGGGACAGAGCTCAGAGCAGTCATGGAGAATCCGAAGCATTCTGTGTTCTGTAGAGCTCCTCTGGCAAACAAAACGAAGTGCCAAACAGTGCTTGCTGCAGGGTATTTTTAGAGCCATAACTGAGAGCTTGTTAGCTAAGACCAATTGGGCTTTCCTCGCCAAAAAAGGAAGTGTTATTCCATTACTAGCGTCATGGAGCTACCTCTGCACATCAGACTTCAGGCCATGAACAAACTTGAAATGTCTAAAAGGAGCCCAGATGTCAGAAGAGGTGTCTTCTGGGAGCCACTGGGCGGTTGACAAGGCTCCAGGAAGAGCTCTGGTTCATGCTGCTAACAGCCAAGGAAGGATGGGCCCTTCAGCTTCCCTCTTTCAGTTTGAAATATCCCATGTCCCTGGAAGGCTTAGCTCCTTTTTGAATTGTGAAGGAGAAGTGGAATTGGGTTTTTCCAGTTTAGCTTTGTAGTGTATGAGAGGAGAGTTTAAAAGATTCTGGGTTGCGTTTGACCCTTGTTTTGCTTTAAGAGATTCCTAAGCATGAGTGTCCTCTGCATGTATTTCACTCCCTACCTGCAACTGCTCACTTATAATGTCTTCCTCAGCACCCCTACCCCCCAAACAGGCTCCATGGCCTGTGGAAAGAAAAGACAGTGTCTGACACAGGATGGCAGAACAGGCTAACACGCCCAAACTGTGGGTGGGGAAGAGGAACCTTACTTTCTGCCAACCTCAGTAAGAACGCATGAGCTGGCAGGATCTTCAGGTCTGCACCATCCTTTTCATACATATATTCCTTTAAATGCAGCACACTGATTATGTACAGTCATCTTGATGGCTGGAAGGAAAAGAAGGATGTTTTGCTGTTTTGGCCAATATTTTCAGAATGTATAAGGTGTATTGATCTAGCAGTTATTTAAGTATTTAATGGAATAGACTTGAGCCTTTAATTTCTTTGCAATATAGGTGATAGTTGGAGTTAAGTAATCATTACTTAAAGCTGTTTGGCAATAAAATGAGAAGCTTTATTTCTGAGGTTGGAGACCAAATGCTCTCTTTCCTTTTTAGGAAACACTATTAAGATGTTCATAGAATATGGCATTGAAGCAAGCAGTTTGCATGGATGTTTTGGATTGGAGCACAATATTTAGGCATTTTTCCTATTCTCTGATAATGTCTCCTCACTCTTGTGTTGAATTTTCTCTTTGCACGTTTGAAATGTTTTACAGGAATACATTAGGACTTTTTTTCTGCTGAGAACTTCCAGGGGACTGCCGTTCTACCAGAGTGTGTCTCTTCTCCCCGAGGGACAATGAAACAGCTGGCCATGTCCCTAGCGGAAGCCCATACTTTGTCCAAGTGCAAGGCCATCGGCCCTTCCTGGCACCATTAGGGAGGAGCATAAATGTGCTCCTACCAGAGGGCACTTTTTTTATTTTGATGCAGTAAAGAAAGTAAACACAAAGCACCAAGGAGAGTAAATTTTGCTGGAACAGCCTGGAAATTTTGCATGAGATGCAAACAAGTACCTTGGAGTATTCTGTTATTCTTGGAAAGTTCAAATATACAGGGACAAGAAGCTTGCTACTACATAGAAAGGCTCTAAGCAGGGTTTTTGTCCAGAAAATCATCTACTAAGTGATCAGCAACTGTTCTGGAGGAAAGAAAAACATTTTAGAGTTTCTAAAATCTCTTTTTAAAGGTTTTATGCAAGTGTTCATTAAAAAATGTGTGATCAACCAGGTGTGGTGGTACATGCCTGTAATCCCAGCTACCTGGGAAGCTGAGGCAAGAGAATCATAAGTTTAAGGCTAACCTGGGCAATTTAGACCCTGTATTAAAATAAAAAATTAAAGGGTTGGGGATTTAGCTCAGTGACAGAGTGCTCCTGGATTCAATCCCCAGTACTAGAGGGGAAAAAAAGAAAAAAGGGAAATATGGAAATATCTTAAAGGACAGTTTTACCTTAGTCCTCTATTGAAAAATTTCCCCCACATTTCAGAGCTCAGGATCCTGAGACTCTTATTTGCCAAAAAAATAAGCAAACAAGCAATAAAACGTTTTTAAGGGTTGAGGGATATAGCCCAGTGATAGAGTGCTTTGCTAGCATGTGCCAGGCCCTGGGTTTGATGCTCAGCACTGCAAAACAAAACCAAAAACCAAACACAACCACCACCAAAACAAACAAACAAACAAAACAAACAAACCTTAAAGATAGCAGGAAAAGGAGGTAGTGTTGAGTGTGGTTCACCTGTTTTCTGTGAGTCTGGCGTAGTGTCAAGATTAAGACGGTGTAGTTCAAGTTAATATCATGGGTGTCCTACAACACCAGACATAACTTTTAATAGTTCATGGTAAGGAGCACACTGAATCTATAGTTCTTGATTGCTTTATATGACATTAATTTAACACTGATAAACATTAACTTTTTGTAAAGGAGTGACTTTGTTCTGCAGTGTTTGTGTTAGGAATCTAGCTTTTATAATGTTAACTTTTCAACATATGATACCTTTCCTATTTTTTGTGTGTGTTTTCTTTCCCTGGGAGTGGGGGCGGGTAAGATTTCAGAAGTGGAGTGTAACATGTTAGAGGTGTGCACAAAACTATTTTGCATGGTTTTTGTTCATTTGGTATTTTTTTGTTTTTGTTTTTTGGCCCGTGTGAATTCTACTTTTTAGTAAAATAAAACTCAAAAAAGGATGTGCAAATAACATATTTTTCTGTGTATAGTTTTTTCATGTGACACCAAAAGTAGTTTACTTCTAGATGGCCATAAATAACAGTCTGAGACAAAACTAAGCTTCCTAAGAACAAGAAATATAGTTCACTTCTTCTATTGCTCAATAGAAGTTTAATCATCTTATTTTAACAGAAAGATTTATATGTAATACAAACATCTTGCATAAAGGAATTTACCAGGTATATAGTAAGCTAAAGACTAAGCCTTGCTTTGTATTTTCACCAAGGTTTGTTTAGTTACTTGGTAGCCAAATATTTCAAATTCATTTATTTTTTATTCTGCTCTAAATGTCTTTATAGCTAGAAATGTTGCTATATTTCGTCCCATTTTGTTTGTCTTCAAATAAAGTCAGAGTAAAATCCTCATAACATTAAAAAAAATAATGAAAACCCTTCTGAAGTACCATGCTTAACAAAACCAATTCATTCTTTTTTAAGATACTCTTTCTTAAGCATTTCATAAGACTACATCACATACTACCAGAGAAATGAAAAGTTGTGCTGCAGTTGTGTACAATCACTCAAAATGCATTCTGCTGTCATACATACCTAATTAGAATAAATAAATAAACATTTTTTTGAAAAAGTAAAGGAATGGGCTGGGAGTGGGCTCAATGGTAGAATGCTTGCCTAGCACATATGAGGCCCTAGACTCAACACCCAGCACTGAAAAAAAAAAAAATGGGTGGAAGTGGGGGTTGTCTATATCTGATTTTAAACACCTGAATCAGAATTTGAAATAGCTATAAATTACCAAAAGAAATAAAATTTCATTATGTTACTACTTTTTTTTTTCAGTACTAGGAATTGAACCAAGAGATATCTACCATTGAACTATATACATCCCCAGACCTTTCTAATTTTTACTTATATTGTTGTTATTACTTTTCTAGTTGTCAGTGGACTCTTATTTTCTTTCTTTCTTTATTTATATGCGGTGCTGAGAATCAAACCCAGTGCCTCACACATGCTAGACAAGCACACTACCACTGAGCTACAAACCCAGACCCTTTATTTTTTGTTTTGAGACAGGTTCTTTCTAAGTTCTCCAGGCCGACCTCAAACTTACAATCCTTCTGCCTAGCCTCCTGAGCTGCTGCTGGCTGCATCACTGTGGCCAGCTTTATTTTAGTACTTCTTAAAGCTACAACAGTTTTTAAACTAGACAATAGGGAGGGAAAGTTGGCTGTGGTGGTGTATGCTGACAATCCTAGCTACTTGGGAGACTGAGATAGGAAGATCACAAGTTTGAGGCCAGTCTGGGCAACTTAGAGAGATTTTGTCTCAAAATAAAAAGGGATGGGAATGTGACTCAGTGATAGAGTGCCCCTGGATTCAATCCACAGTATGGTCCCCCCCCAAAAAAAAATAGTGGGGGAGAAAGGTTCATAAAATCATAGGACTTAAAATCGGAAGGAACCTAAGAGATCATCCAGGCATTTTCTGAATGTGGTAACTGAGTCCTGGAAAGGGAAGTGGCTTCTTCACTGTGCAAAATCAATTAGGAAGGCAGACAGGTGCTGTGGAATAGACCTGGACTTTGACATGATAAGACCAGAATTTAAATGGAGGATTTTTTATACTACTTGAGTGATACTGGAAGAGTCTCTCTAAACCTGGTTATAAATCTGAAAACAATGGTGGAAACACCTACCCAGAGGGATATTTTAGAAATCAAATGCAACAACTTCTGGAAGAAAATTGAAATACAAATGTTAGTTATTATTATCACCAGTACAATGGGGTCAGAAGCCAGAGTCCTCACTCCTGCCACATTTTCTTAATCCCTTCACTTTTCCTATCCTCAAAAATTTCACTGGGAAAACCAGCAGCTACAACAAATAATATATAAATAGTTCAGAAATATGAACCACACAGATCAAAATTTGATGTCATTAACATTTTCCAAATTATTCTTCTATTAATCCTTCTTCACTGAGGATTTGTGGATGTAATTGTTTGTTCATTTGCTTGTTCATTCTTTCAACAAATATTTATTTAGTATCTATTAGGTGATAGGTTTTGTTCTAGACCCTAAAAACAGGATAGTGAATTCAACAGATAAAAACCTCTACTCTCACGGAACTTACATTTTAGAGGGTAGGAATCAGTCAATCCAGATAGGTAAATATCATATGTCAGATTATTTCTAAGAAATATTTTGACTATTTAAAGGTGTGACACTGGCATGAAGATAGACTTATCATGATAACAACATGGCATGAAGAATGGGTTCTGAATTGAATATGCCTGGGGAAGGGCCACATAGGTTTTTCAGAATATGGAACTCCAATTGGGAAACCCCCTCAAGTATTGGGTTAGGCTTTCCTGAGCTTTGGCTTTCCCAGGACAATCCCATTGTACAATACTCTTTCTCAGCATTCCACTCACATTTAAACCACTCAGACAACCTGAGCAGTATAGATGCTTCTTGACTTACCATGGGTTTTGTTCCATTAAACTTATCATAATTTGAAAATATTGTAAATGAAAAATACACTGTCCTAACCTACCCAACGTCACAACTTAGCAACACAGAACATTGTAGAGCATCTGTTGTTTTTCAGGGCTGACTAGGAGCTGTGGTTCCCTGTCACTGCCCTGCATGGAGAGAGGATTGCCCTGCCTATTTTAGATCATGAAAAGATCCAAATTCAAAATACAAAGTACAGTTTCTATTGAGTTTCATGCCATATTTGTGCTTGTAAAGCTGAAAAATCCTAAGTAAAATCATCTAAATCAGGGACCATCAATATAATTTTTCACGCCACAAACATTCTGAGTGGCTAGGCTCTGTTGTAGGTATGGAGGATGACACAGAGATAAAGTCTCTGCTTTGGTAAAGTTTACACTTTAAAGGGAGGAGAAAGGCAATAAACAAGTAATACATAATCAGTAGAATCTGAGCTAGTGAGTGCTATGGAACAATAAAACAGAGCGCTGGGTTGATCTGTTGCTTTTGATTGGGTGGTCAGAGAAGACCATTCTGAGAGGTGACATTTGAACTCAGGTCTCAATGAATGGAAGAAATCAGTTCAGCCAGAGGGAAAAAAGAAATATGAAAGCTTTAAGGGAATAATCTCATCATGATGAAGGCGCAGGGTTTGAGAGCCTAGTTAAAGTGAGAGAAGGAGAAGGCACAGAATGCTTGTTTGTATATTATTTATTTTCACTTGTTTTCCTATCCGATTTTTTTATGAATGTGCAAGGTGCAAGAATTTGGAAATGTAGCAGGAGTGAGGGCTGTGGCTACACTGCAGCACGTCTTCAAAGTGCCTGCCGACTGCATACAGGGGAAAAATGGCTGACTATAAATAAAGATAAAGAACCTGACTTTTGACACAAGCATGAATTGTATTTTTCCTATAAGACTTTTCACTTGAGAAAATATTCAAAGTTGCTCATCAAGCACTTCCAGATGGATAGGATAAAACTGCCAAGGTTGTAGTGCGGTTATCTAGAGTCTGGGAAACAGCAGTTCTGTGTGCATATGAAGTCTGGGAAACACGGATCTATGCTTTTACACACACCCACACAGATTACACACGATATGTTTTACATAATTGGAATCATATTGTATATACTATTCTGAGATTTGCTTTCTTTTAAAAAAAGCATTTATTTTGTTTTTATGTTGTTGTTTTGCTTTTGCAATGCTAGGATTTGAAATCAGGCTTCACACATACTATGTAAGTGCTCTACCATTGAATCACACTTCCAGCCCCCAAACCATTTATTTTGTAACTATGAATGTCACTGTCCAATCACAATTCAGTTTCTATAAAATACAGCTGAAAGGTTATCTGAGAATAACAATCATAAGTTCATCCATTTACTCAACTTATGGGGTACAACCTGCCATTAATTTTATCAAGGCAATCAACTACTTTTCTGAGCCATTAAACATCCTATGTTTTCAGTTTTGTTCTCTCCTCAGAGTCTCAATTCACATGTCCTGGTTTTGCCCTACTGTCTTACCTGGATGTCCCACTGCCATCCAAATCCACCTGTTTCACAGGTTGGAGGAAGGGCTTTGTGTGCTCCTCTTAGTCTTTCTCCTAGTACAGACCCTACCCTTGAGAACTGGGTCTGTGAACCAAGCCAGAACAATCAGAACCTTCCCCAAGAGTATGTTAAAACTGGAGCTCAAAGAGAGGTACTGTCTTTTCTCAGTGGTAGCTGAGCTGGAAAAATGAGTCTAAGAAAGTCTGTCTGCTAGGAAAGAACAAAGCCAATAGGCACCAAGAAGCAAAGACTAGAAATGAGAGGGACAGAGAGTTCCACTGACAGGAGGGTCCTTGGATCTAAACATTTCAAGGCTCCATGCTTACCTTTTCTTTGGTTTGATAAAAGTCCCTTTTATCCCAGAACTTGTCTAAATTGGGAGTTGGTTGGGCTGAGGGTGTAGCTCAGAGATAGAGCACTTACCTAGCATGCATAAGGCCCTGGGTTTAATCCCCAGCACAACAAAAATGCATACATACATACATTGGGGGTTTCTGTCATTTGCAACCAGAAGACTCTCAATTAATATAATGTCCCATCCTACAAACAGGATGGTAGGGTTGTAGTGTCCCCATAAATCTGCCATGAAGCTTACCTATACCATTGTACATATTTAAACATTCAGTATAGTAAAATCAGTTCGCTTATTTTGCAAACATAGTTTGAGACAAATCCTATGGTCCTGCTGCCCTACATTTCTTCTGAATGGAATTCTGGAGCTTCTCCTGGCCAAAGCCTTCTCCCTACCACCCAACCTGCTTCTCTTATATTCTTTCTTTCAGTGAACTCAGGTACTACCAGTCATAGAAATTAGAAATCTGGGAGACAACCTAATGTCTGTCTTCTTCCTCAGTGGCTCTTTCTGACAACCAGTAATCACCAAAGGTCACCAAATGTACTCCCTAAATCTGTCTTGAATTTGTTTTCTCTTTTCTGTCCCAGAATCTTGCTTTCAAAAATATTTCATCTGGTTATCTCTCCTAACTGATCTCCTGACTCCATTTTGCTCCCTATCCCCACTCCCATGCCTAATCCATCTTCTCCTTGGGATCTCTCTGGAAATGAATCTGACCATCAAGGAACAGTTTCCTGTTATCCCTTAATAGAGCCCAAACTAACGTGCATCGAAGACCTCCATATGCTAGGTCCCAGCAATCTCTCTGGCATTGCCTCCTGACCTCTTATGTTCTTAGCTTCTCATAACATGCCATTATCTTGGCTACTCCTTGGTAACAATTGTCTGTTTATTTGTCTGTCTCCCTCACCTTTACACAAGGAGCAACTATGAGAGATGACTATTTGGAGCATGTATGTGTCTTAGCCAGGATGTGGAAAACTCTTCTAGAGCATTGTATACACTGTATTATGCTTTTAAATTTTTATTTTATTTTTTTCACTGGACTATGCTTTTTGGTTTGGGATCTATGGGTAGGCTTTAGATGGGAGAGACTTGGAACAAAAATGACAAAAGAACACCATTGTTATCACTTAGTTAAGAACTGAGTTCCTTTTTTTCCACAAACAAATTCTATTCAAAAACAAAAGTATTTTATTAAGTAAACTCAGACTACCCTTCCATTTGCAAATCGGTCATTCCTTTATTTAACTCTAGTTCAAAGTCTATTTGATGCATAAAAGGAGACATAAAGAAACTATTTCAAAAAAATTTTTTTAGATTCAGTAGAGGAGCCAAGATAGAGGTTTTATTTTTTTCCTTCTAATGAAGCATTTGGGGATGCTGCATTCTCAAGGATAGAGGGTGCATCAAAAAATAACTATAAAACATTTGTTTCCTTTTATTCTAAAGTCACATTGTGGTTATGAACCTACAAGCTATGAGATGATTCTGGCCATTTTAATCATTTCAAGCAACTCAGAAAGAACCTGGTATCCATGACTCAGGTCTGAGCCAATGCCTGGGGCTTCCACAACACCCTATCCTTCCTCCTAAACCTCCATCCTCCTATTACCATGTCACTCAACAGCTTACTTACCATCAGGGTCACCCTCACATTAAACCTGAGCTTGTAATATAGAGATAAAGCAACTAGAAGGTGGAGAAAGATAACCACTTGTTAGGATCTGGGACCTGCAGAGCCGTTTCAACTCCAGAAGGACTGGTACAAGGCATCCAGTGAATGCCTGGGGTCAAAGAAGGAATGCAAGTGGCAGTGGTAATTCTATCTTGCATGTGGCCACCTTTACAGAGACCCTTGCAGAGTACCCACCCCCATGGGACTTTCTGGTGAGCCCTAAGAGCAAGGCATTGGAGAAAATTAGGCACAGACTGAAGGCCCTGACCAGCCTGGGATCCAGGTTTGTGATGCTATCTTTAATTTTTAAAAAAAAGTTTATCAGTGGGATGTGGTGTTAATCCCAGCTATTCAGAAGGCTGAGGCAGGAGGATCCCAAGTTCAAAAGCCATCAAGGCCATTTAGCAAGACCCAGTCTCAAAATAAAAATTAAAAATAAAAAAAGGGCCGAGGATGTAACTCATTAGTAGAGTGCTTGCCTAGCATGCTTGAGGCCCTGGGTTCAATCCTTAGAACTGAAATATTGCAAATACCACAGTAAATATTCTTTTAGAAGGAGAAAAAAAAAATCAACAAATGACATAGGTCTATAAATCTCTTTTTTCAGAAATCTCCTTATGCAAATTATCAGAAAAGCTTACATAGGAGTAGTCCCTAATTACAACCTAGCTTCCCTGGAATATTCTAGCAACTCTTAGCATTTGCAGGAGCCTTTTAAAGTAAAGACCTTGAAGCTGAGGCTTCACTAGTTTCCTGGTAAATCTACTCTGTACCCAGAATGCTAGAATGGAGGACAGAGCCATTTAAGGGGTTGTAATTGCCTAGTTAATGCTCCGTGTCAGGAATTGGCAACTTTTGTTCAGGGCTGTCCCTGGAACCAGGACCAAGATATGCCCTGGAGTTGAGAGGGTATAAATCAGATTACTGAGTGAGGTGAGGTTGGAATGGCTCTGCAGGTCCCAGCTCCTAACAAGTGGTTATCTTTCTCCACCTTCTAGTTGCTTTATCTCTATATTACAAGCTCAGGTTTAATGTGAGGGTGACCCTGATGGTAAGTAAGCTGTTGAGTGACATGGTAATAGGAGGTTGGAGGTTTAGGAGGAAGGATAGGGTGTTGTGGAAGCCCCAGGCATTGGCTCAGACCTGAGTCATGGATACCAGGTCTTCTCTGAGTTGCTTGAAATGATTAAAATGGCCAGAATCATTTCATAGCTTGTAGGTTCATAACAACAAGGTGACTTTTGAGTAAAGGAAACATGTGTTTTATTTATTTGTTCACTTATTCATTATTAATGTTTTAATGTTTGAGGTGCAGTCTCACTATGTTGCCCAGACTGACCTCCAAATCCTGGGCTCAGTAGGCATTGTACAGCAGTCATTGCAATTCCAGTGACTGGGAGGCTGAGGCAGGAGGATCACAAGTCTGGGGCTAGCCTGGGCAACTTAGCAAGACCCTGTCTCAAAATAAAAAATAAAAATGGCTGGGGATATAGCTCAGTGGTAGAGTACCCTCACTCCCTACTTAATCCCCAGTACTAAGTCATTGTTGTCATGGTGGTGGTTGTCGTTGTCTTTTCTTTTTCTTCTTCTTCTTTATCATCATCATCATCATCATCATCATCATCCTGGGCTCAAGCAATCCTCCTGCCTCAGCCTCCCAACTAACTTGGACTATCAGTATGTGCCTCTGTGCCCAGCTAAGTGTTTCATTTTTATCTTTCAATGTACCTTATGTTTAGGGCTTATATTTAGGGTTTGGCATGTGTGTATTTTCTCACTGAATTTTCACAACCATACCAGTTAGGGAAATCAAGTTTCAGATAGGTTCAATACCTTTCCTCAAAATACCTCTCTTCATTAAGGACTGGATCAGAACTCCCATCAGTTAAATGGTTCCTCTTCTTTGCGGAAACGTTAGATTCACCAAAAATACTGGTTGGAAGACAGAGTTGAGTTCAATTCCACAAATATCCATGGAGACTTTACTATGAGCCAGGCCTCAAGATAAGCAGCTAAGTATTACAAATTCAAAGATGAATGAGACACAACCCCTGCTGCACAGAACTTATAGTCTGGTGGAAGAAATATATAACTTATTCTATAATTTCATCATCATATAGTAATAAATGTTTCACCAAGTTTTATATAAGAAAGACCTAAGAGCAAAGGACATTAAACACATGTTCTCTTGGGGACCCTCTACAATTGTGAAATTTCTTTTACAATCTAATATTTTAGCTGAAAGAAAAATCATGCCCTTTAAATTACTTATTAAAAAACAAAACAAAACGGGTGCACTAGAGAAGGCGTTCTGTAACATTGTGTACTCCATGTTCAGTGTTAGGTGTTGTGGTTTGCAAAGTATAAGGCGGTATCAGGTACTCAGGAGGGCCACTAGCCCAGCCTGGGAGTGGACAGCCAAGATTTTCTAGAGAGGGTGATTCTGGAGCTAAGGCTGGAGTAAAGAACTGGAACTTATCCACCCTGAAACAGAAATCCTACATTAATTACTACACTGCGCTGGCTGTATTTGAAGTAAGGCTTATTAAGAGTTTCACAGTTGTTTTCTCTACTCCTTAATATAAACACTAATGAACAAATCACTTTCCAGAAGGCAAAGGAAAGGTCTTTGGTAGGTGTTTTGAAACTGAGCACTGACTCTACACCAACCATTTTGCATATACTATCTTAGCTAATTCTCACAACTGTTTCATTTGATTGATATTATTTGTCTTCTTTTTATAAATGTAGAAACTGGATTTGTGAGAAGTTGACAAACTTTAGCCAACATCAAAAAATAGAAAGCACAGCCAGAATTCTGACTCTACAAAGTTTGTGTTCTTATTTCATTATGCTGCTAATCCTGTTTCTGGAGTCTCTTTGGTGGATAGAAGCAGAAGCAGTCAAGAAAACAGGGCAATTGCCTTCAAATTTCAAAGAAGAAAAAACAGAGAGACTTTCCATGAACTCTTTGGCCATCTCTTTTGGTCATGGAAAGTTCTGGAAAGGGATTTATGGAATGTTCCTCTGGCTGGCATTGCAGCACCCTACTTCATCAAGCCAGATTTGCTGAATCTGGACTAGAGGAGGGAAGGGTTCATGGGACATCCGTTGGGAGTGTCCACTGAGGTCTGCTTTATACAGTTTATAATTTGCTGTAAACAGCTTGCTGTTCCTAATTAAACCTGTATGATCATGTCTGAACTTTTAGGAAACAAGGATTTATTTTTATGATTCTCTTCTCAGTGGTAAAACCAGAACACTCTTCAATCCATGAGTCTCCTTTACCTTTTAGGCCTTGATTCTGAGACTATGACCTGTAGTCTACAAATACATGGATCTTGGCAAAACACTCACCAAAGACCTGAGTGAAGGGATTGCTAGCAATCATGCCCCATGTCCTCCTGAAGGATGTTTTTTGGTTCTATTTAGCAGGGCTTTAAGACACTTGAAACACAGGACCCTGGTGCTCTTTATGCTAAGATGAGACAGATCTCTCAACTAAAAGGTACTGCCTGAGAGAAATTTTTGAAGAAATAGTAGCTCAGAATGACTACTTCCTCTCTTAGAAACAGGGGCCAGATGAAATCATCTTGGTCTAAAGTTGACAATAAAAGAAATAAACGATGGGGCTGGGGTTGTGGCTCAGCGGCGGAGTGTTCCCCTAGCATGGGTGAGGCCCTGGGTTCGATCCTCAACATCACATAAAAATAAATAAATAAAATAAAGGTATTGTGCCCATCTACAATTAAAAATATTTTTTTAAAAGGAAACGAATGAGTTTAGGGAACTTTAATTTTACAAAAGAAAGGAAAATGTGCTTATTAAATAAAAATCTGAAAAGTACATATAAGTAGAAAAAAGAAAAAAATGATCTGGTTTCAATGCCAGAGACAATCAGTATTTAGCATGTTGGCCAATTTTCTATTAATAAAGAATACATATTTTTTCAATTATGGTAAGAATACTTCATGGGCATGGTGGTACCCACCTGTAATCCTAGCAACTCAGGAGGCTGAGGCAGGAGGACCGCAAGTTCAAAGCCAGTCTCAGTAAACTAACGAGGCCCTAAGTGACCTAGTGAGAGTTCATCTCAAAATAAAAAGGAATGAGGATGCGGCTCAGTGGTTGAGTGCCCCTGGATTCAATTCAAAAAACAAACCAAACCGAAACAAAACCAAAAACCATTTCATATAAGTTGGAACTTTTTATCTGTTGAATAGCCACACCCACTACATAGTGAGAACAGGCACATCAATTCAATCCATGGTTTTGTATGCTATTCAGAAGGCCTGAGCTGATTTGTCCAGTAGAAGTTTCAGTGAAAATGGAAATATCCTGTCTGCCCTATTCCAATCCAGTAGCCACTAACCTCATGTGGCTAGCCAGCATTTAATGTGGCTAGACTAAGAAGGTGAGAATATGTATACATGTGGCCAGACTGAGAAACTGAATTTTAATTTTTATTTACTTTTAACTAGTTTAGAATTTACATAGCCAAAGATGTATGGCAAGTGGTTATTACACTGGCCACTGTAGGTCTATATAGAGGATTTGTAAGAGTCACTTGCTGGTCCAAAGTATACACTGGGCAGAGATTGAAAGCTGGCATTGAAAATGCAGCATCTGTCATTTCAAATAATGAAAGAACCCAGAATTTAGCAATGAGAAATGCCACCCCAAGAAAAAGTGGAAATGGCTTCACAATTAGTCTCTGAAAAGGAAGTCAGTCATTAGCCATCTTCTGACATCCTAGCAATTAACTAGTCTTGGGAGAAGAGCAGGTATCTCCAGAGAGGTGCCAAATAAATAGGAGATAAGAGACTATAAAAATGAAAAGCCTTTTGGCCTTTCATCACAGGATAATCCAATGCATGTGAATTAATGGCAAAAAGCTCAGTAATAGCCTCTGTGAGGAAATAGGAGCTGTGTAGCAGGATATCCTTTTTCCGCACTAAAGCACCCAATTCTTTCAATTTTATATACAGCGGAAGCAATCAATTGTACTAGAAAGAAATCCACAGCTGGCTTTTCCTGATGGCCCCATAAGCAACAAGCACTATTGTTCAGTTTCCAGGATAGATGTAAAGTCATTCTCCTGCAAGACTGAGATTTTTCTGATTGCTTAGTTGGCTTTTCCAAAGATAAAAATGTGTGTTAACATCTAATATTTAATTCTTCTTGTCATCACACATTTTAAGTATAAGCAACTGTCAAAAAGTTAATTTTTAATTTGTAGTATAATCCAAACACGTGACTGGACTCTAGTATTTCTTCTAAACTTTATGTGACTGAATCACTTTTGTTTGTTTTATGTGTTTATATGCAGTTCAATTGTATAGCCTCTGCTTTTGTGGTTAACATTCACAATGTGGCTCATCAGGGATTGGGCTGAACAAATAAAATCATATGTTAAAAACCTAGAAACTCAATATTTCTAACTCTTGGCCTGTATGGCACTGTTTTGTCTTCTAGATGCATTAAAACACACTGTATTGCATCAATCTGTAAATGCCCATTTTTTAACATTTTAACCTCTCGAAGATTGGGATGTCCTATAATTGATGATGTGTCATAGTTTAATTGGCAATGGTTTTTCTTTCTTAGTTGTACCTAAAATAATGGGACGTCTTATCATCAATATCTTGTTTTTTTTAATATGTTGGTTTTGATGGAATACAATATATTTAGTTAAAATTTGATTAATTTGATGCACTACTGCAAGGGATAGAGTGACTTATCTTTTTTTTTTTTAGTTGTCAGTGGACACAATACCTTTATTATTTTATTATTTTTATATGGCGCTGAGGATTGAACCCAGGGCCTCACATGTGCTAGGCAAGCCCTCTACCACTGAGCCACAACCCTAGCCTTCTAGTGACTTTTTTTGGGTATGGGGGATTGAACTCAGGGGCACTCAACCACTGAGCCACATCCCCAGCCCTATTTTGTGTGTTATTTAGAGACAGGGTCTTACTGAGTTGCTTAGCACCTCGCTTTTGGTGAGGCTGGTTTTGAACTCTTGATCCTCCTGTCTCAGTCTCCCAAGCCATTGGGGTTACAGGCGTGCACCACCATGCCTGGCTTAGAGTGACTTTGTTATAAAGAAACATTCACATCCATCAAATAAATGAAAAATTTAACTATACACCTTATATTGAATTTTAATTTACTTCATTCGGACAAATATGTGTAAGTAAATAAAGGTACAAAATCTTGTTTGGGAGAAAGACATAGGAACAGGAAATGTATGCAAAAAAGTCAAGGATATAGCCTACAGAAACAAAAGCCTAAGGAGTTTAGGATGGAGCAGTCAAAGATGACTTCCTGGCAGAGGCGGTACTTGGGTATTATGGGCATTAAAAGAAGAATGAATGTAGCCCATTCTTTGGAAGAAAGGAGATAGATTGTTGCTATAGAGCAGTGGTTTCCAGACTAAATGGGAGAGGTGTTTCATTAAGGGAAGACTGGAAAATCCAGGCAAGATAAGTTGAAGAGGGAATGATCAATAGGCGAGGAGAGCTAATATAATTTAGGTATATGGTAAGGAAGTCAGACAGCAAACTAAATGGAAAATAGCCTATATTGTAAAAGAAATACTGAGCCTGGCACTGTGACACATGCAGGTAATCCCAGTGGCTCTGGAGGCTGAGACAGGAGGATCACGAGTTCAAAGCCAGCTTCACCAAAAGCGAGGTGCTAAGCAACTCAGTGAGACCCTGTCTCTAATAAAATACAAAATAGGGTTGGTATGTGGCTCAGTGATTGAGTGCCCCTGAGTTCAATCCCTGGTACTAAAAGAAAAAAAGAAAAGAAAAGAAACACTGACAGGTATTGGTTACTAGTTAAATATATGATTACATTTCTCTGTGAAAGAATTTAGGAATTTGCTTTAAAGAGCAAATGCAACCTCACATATTATTTTTTGGGAAAAAAGCTATTAAAATTTAGTCAACAACATCTGTTGTTATCATGTACAGTATTTGTTAGTAGACTCGCAAGATAGGTGGAACTGATGTTTCAGTCAAAGAGTAGACTCAAGATATGTGCTTTATCATTAATCCTTAGAAATAAAAACAAAATAAAACAATTATCCTAAACTTGCAGTGGTTGATAGAAATAAAAATAAATGAGGGCAAACTCTCAAACTACCACTGAGCTGTACCCCAGGCCTCAGCTTTATTAAGATCAATAAATCCTAACTTTATTAAGATCAATAAATCTAATCTTTATTAAGATCAATAAATCCTAACTCAGAAACAAAAATCAAATGCAGCAATTATGTACACATCTTATTTTTACTAGTATATTTTAAACTGTTAAAGGACAGAGTTTACTATAATATCTAGTACATACAGTTACTCATTCAATAAATATTTACTGACCATCTACTAGCATGCCAAGTAGCATCTTGGATACTAGGGATATAGAGGCTCGCGTGTAGCTCTGTGGTAGAGTGTGTGCTTAGCACGATTGAGGGCCCTGGGTCTCCATCCCAGGAAATACACTAGTGAATAGATACAGTGGAGTGAGAATAAATAGTTCCTGTGAATAATGTGTTCTGGTCCTCTAGGACTTTAAATGCAGCACTGGGACAGATACACCCAATGTATCTGGTGGATAAATTAGTATGCTTGGTCACACTGTTGACACACCACAGCACCACATTCTGATAGCCATGTAGGCCACGCTCAGTAGGCAGTGTGGCTGTTGTTCAATAGGCAATGTGGCTGTTAATGACTCTGCAGTATTGGTCCAGTTTTCCCCTCCCCCATGCTCCTGAGGATTGAACTCAGGGGCACTCTACCATTGAGCTGTATCCCCAACCCTTTTTACTATTTTGAGTCAGGGTCTCATTAAACTACTGAGGCTGGCCTCAAACTTGTAGTCCTCCTGCCTTAGTCTCCCAAGTAGCTGGGATGTAAGCCACTTCGCCTGATTCAGGATTTAATCTTCCCATTTGTCTCAGCTTGAATTTTCAATATGGCATCTTATCTTCCTCTGACTAGCCACTCAACAGGTTATCACTCTCAGCACCAGATGCTGGGATTTTTCAACTAGCAGTCCAAAAAGCCAAGTACAGTGGTGCACACCTGCAATCTCAGCAACTCAGGAAGCTGAGGCAAGAAGATCACAAGTAATAGGCAGCCTCAGAAATTTAGGGAGACCCTATGTCAAAGAAAAAAATAAAAAGTTTTGGGAATGAAGATCAGTGGCAAAGCATCCTTGGGTTAAATCAATCAATCTCTAGTACAAAAAATAAAAAGAAAAAAAAAGATAAATACTAGGAATTTTCCCAAATATATCTATTATAATGGGATTATTATTTATGTATTTTGGATTTTAGTGCTGGTGATGGAACCCAGGGCATTGTGCATGCTAAGCACATCTCTACCACTGAGCAACAACCGGCTTTATTTTTTTACCCAGATAAAAATTATATAAAATACATTTTATTTAAAACCATATATTATATATTATATATACTATATTATATATATTTGTTATATAATTATGTATTTATATTATATATGCATATATTATATTCAAAATATAAAAATTTTATTAAATTTATATGTGAAATATAAATATTTATATTATATATACATATATTGTTTTTACTTGGTTAAAAAATAATCCCAGGGTTGGGTTGTAGCTCAGTAGTAGAGCACTTTCCTAGTGGAATTGAGGCTCTAGGTTCAATCTGCAGCACAAGGCGGGAATCCCACTATGATTGATCATAAACCCCCCTGCTCTAGGGGCAGGGTAAGATGGAGCAGTGAACTGCCCCAGGATGGAGGAAAAGATTTGCCCTGGGCTGAGTGGGAGCTGGAGTGGGAGGAACTGCAGATCTCTAGGCAGTGCCTGATAGCCACAGAGTAGTGAGCAAACAACAGGTGGTAGTCCAGGAGAACAGCAGGCACCAGGATGGTTCACCTCAGGTAATGGAGGAAAGGAGGCTCTGTAGATGTGGAGAATACACAGGTGCAGAGAATCTGGAATGTGGCCAGGCCAGTGTTGTGTTGTAGGGAGGGCTGAGTTCAGAGGACAGGCAGAGAAAATTGAGTTCCAGGCAGGCTAGGAGGGCAGAGTTCAAATATAAAAGGGTGATGGGTCTGTTCTTAGAAAGGGACCAAGGTCAGGGCTCCCTAAATAGCTAGCAAAGGCTGTCTTGGGCTTGGCACTGCAGCTCTGGGAATCTTTCTGCCTCGGAGTCTAGGAAAGGACTGGGTTCTGTGATAAGGGGTAAAGGGAAAGGAGGAATATAGAGATCACGGGCAGAGTAGGACCAAGTGATGGCTACTTTGCAGCAATATCCTCAGTAAATGGTCTTTCAATCACAGTAAATAGCGCTTTGAAAGCAAAGGAAGATTAAAAAAGAGTAAGAGAGAAGGAACAAGTTGTTTAGAAGTAAAAATAGAGGTGCTTCAAAGTAAATATTCTGCCATTACAAAGAACACATTCAGGTTTTTAAGCTTTTTTGTTTTGAACACTGAATTATCCTTAGATATATTCATCTATATATATATCCATCCATACACACACACACACAATCTGTTTTGGCTCAGTACCTCTAAACCACATATCATTAACAACTAAAATGATATAGTAGTGTTCTTGATGAAAAATAAAGCTGTTTCCTCTACTCTCTAGAGCAATTTTATGCATTTAATATTGGGTTTGAAACCAACCTAAAGTGTCACCTACCTAGGGCATCCCTTCACTAGTCCTAACTGGGCTCTAACATATCTCCAAACTCACAAAGACTTAGCATCACCTTTTGCCTCATAAAATCTTTACAACAGGAAAATGACTTCGGATGGATTAACTTGGATTAATCTATTGAACTTGGATCCCTGAAGGCAGAAGTCCCATTTCATTGAAGATGATGTAATTCATAGCTTTCCTGGCAAACCCTCACTCTCCCTTTCCCACATAGCCATGCCACCTCCTAACACTGGAAGGGTCTTGGTGACAAGGTTCAGAAGCTCAGAGGAAATCCTATGCTTATCTCTCTCACTCAGTTAACAAATGTTGAGCACTTATGCTCAGGGCACTAAGCTCTAATGAGAGAGTTGAGAACAGGATGAGAAAGTCTCTGGTTTCCTGGAGTTTACATTCTAATGGGGCAGAGGCATTCAGACCATAATCAAACCAAATAAACAAGGAAATTCAGATAACAAAAAGTGGCATAAAGAAAATGAAATTGGCTGTGATGGGGTGTTAATTTAAGATAGGTGATTAGGGAAGGAGTCCTTGAGGAGAGGAGAACTGTATGAGAAGGGTCCTTTCCATTCCAAACTAATGGTTCCTGATTTGGGCAAAGATACCACTTTTGAGAACTGTATTAATTGCACAGAGCCATGGGAAAGACCCATTTCCAGTCTCTTCCATAAATCTAAAGGAACACTACCATATTACAGAATGTTACGTAGGAGCTTGAGTTGTTGCCTTTGACATTGGGGGCCAGACCATACGTGTCCAGATGTCTCCTTAGGTTTCCTGGTTGCTCTGTTCATTTAGTGGGCAGGCAAACCAGAGAAACAGGTTGGCATGCATACACATGCCAGGAACCAGAGAACACCATGCCTCAGTTCTCAGTGGGTAAGTTGCCTGTTGTGATATGCTAAGCCTTGACTCTAGGTGCGTCTTTTTTAAGGAAAGCAGGAGGATATCAAGTAACATTCCCAAGTATTTTAAAAGGAGATCCTTTTGTAGATAAGCATTGATAGCATGACTTAAAATTTGAAGTCTCATTTTTACTTCCATTTCAATGGTATACAACACAAGCCAGGCAATACCAATTTGTATGTTTCAGAAACTTGATGCATTAAAGTTCCAACCTGAGATGCTTGGCTATTTTATAGACTGATTCCTGTGTCAAAAAATTGAATTAGGCTGCAGAGGGCATAATAACCCACTTGCCATGTTTTTTTCTGTCATGACACATTGCTCAGCATATGATCTTTGGCCAATCAGTCTGAATCGCTGAGAAAATAGTCCAATCTTTTCCTTAAAGTTAAAGCTGGATAATATGCAGAAAACTGGAGAAAAATGACAAATTTTAGTTGATGTCAAGAATCTTGTATCATATTCTTCCTGCATATCAAGATACAATAATGCATGGCTCTCAAACCTGAGACTGCTAAAGAGCTCAGAAAAAAAAGATCAGAGATGAAAAGAGAACTATAAAATAATTCATAATTATGGAGAGTATCTCAGGCAAGAAGGGTAAAGGTGGATAAAAGAGAAAAGTGAGAAATAACAAAACACACCCCCCATACACAAAACTTTAAACAAGAATATAAAGGAATTTCAACACTTATATCAGAATATAAGGAAATACCGTGGAATCCAAACATTTCTTTAGGCAAGATTGTTCGTAAATGTAATTAGCAGTGCCTGGCACATTCTTTTCCTTCCCTCTTCCTTTTTACTGTTTTGAAAGTGATTTTTAAAGAAAACTTAAGGTACCTTATCTATGTAAAGCAAACTAATTGAACATATTACTTTTGTTGAAAAACTTATGAAAGAGGCTATTAAAGTCACAATTGGTTAAAAAGGGGCCAACCTTTTCTTCACGTACAGGTCACTGAATACATTTAACAGAATTTTGCACAAAGAATCAGGGAAAATGGAAGAAAAGAGGCAGTGTAGTGACAATTATTTGCATTTTCCAAATGGAGGGAATGAGATGCTGGAGGGTATACGAGGTCACTCGAGTGAGGCAAAGGTAGAAATGAAGGCAATATTTATAGTGTGCTGACTTCAGTTCGGCTGGGCTCCCACCGCTCCTTATCTTATGCCTTTGGAATTCACCGGCTCACAGATCACAGCAACCCGAGCGGGCCGGGCCTCCGGGGCTGAAGGATCGACCAGGAAACGCTGCTTTCCCTGCTGCTCCCTCTAAGCCTGTGCACCTCCACCTCCCTAACTGAGCCTCTGCACGTTGGCCGAGAGCCCAGAGCAAGAACCGGGGAGCGGTGGGTGGGAGAATAATGAATGCAGTGTAACTACATTTTTCTTTTCTTTGTCGCAACGACTGCTACCACGACCGGGCAATCCTCCCCCACCTTGGTGACTGGGTGCCTTCTAAGCGATTAGGCTCATTTCTCAAACCCGATGACTGAAGCTCAAAGGGAGTACGAGTCGGGAGTAGAGGGGGTCGGCGTGAAGGAACCCGCGGGGACAGTGGGTGATGGGAGCCCCGGCCGGGAGGCTCTCTGTAGTGGGCACCCCGAGTTGTCTGCTTGATGAGGCTTCCTCAGAGTGGCCCCGCCACGGCGGCTGCGGGGTTGGCTCTACTCTAGGGGCTGACGGGCCCGAGCGAAGGACTGGCCCCCCTCCCCACAGCAGCCCGGCGCCCCCTTGCCGGCGGCTGGCCCTCCTCCCCGGCAGCGGGGCGCCGAGCTCCGCGGGCCTTTCGGGTCCTTCCGCCACGAGCTCGGTTCATTTCGTGTCCGGGGCGGGGCGGGGCGGGGCCGGCTCCCGCGTTCGGGTGCGCGCGGCGCTGGCGGGCGCCCTCCAAGTGCGCGCGCGCGCGGAGCCGACTCTCGTGGAGGCCCGCCCCTCCCCCAGGTCCCCGTACCCGCGCCGCCCCTCCCCCGCGTGCGAGTGTCGGCGGCGACGGCTGCCGAGATTGGAATCCGACTGCCGGGCTGGGCGAAGGAGGAGGGAGGAGGGAAGAGGGAGGAGGGCTGGCAGGAAGGCTCGGGCTCCGGAGCGTCGGTCCGCGCGAGACGAGGATCGCACGGCCGCGCGAGGGGCGACCGGGCCGGGGCCGCTGCACGCCGAGGGCGGAGGCCGAGCCGGGCCCCCGCCGCGCCCCGGCGGCTCGCTGCCCCCACACCCGCTCCGCTCCGAGGGCTGGAGGATGAGTTCCCCGGGGTCCGGGTGAGTTGGCTTGTCTGGAAGTGCGTGTGCGCGCCGGGAGAGGCCGGCTGCGGCGGGGAGGCCGGCGCGGGCGCGGGCTAAGTTTGGAGTGAGGGGCGGCCCGGCCGGGTTGTTGAGGCCGCGGCGCGCCCTGGGCCCCGCGGTCCCCTCCGCAGACCCCTGGCCCTGGGTCGTGTCGGGTTCTGCCGTCCGGGCCCTCTTTTGTTTCCCGTTCCACCCCTGGGTCACAGGCCGTGTTTGGGAAGGCGATGTGGGCGAAAGCCGCTCCGAGGACGCTTCTGGAATCCTTAAATGGGAAAGGCGCTTAGCTCCCCGCCCCGGAGCTGCGTGATCGGGATTCGGGGTTCGTCTCGGTACGCTTCGGTGAGAAAGGAAAGAGAACAAAGTGTGGTAGTCGAGCCCGGAGGAGCTGCTAGCCCGCCCTCCAACTTGGAAGGTGCCGGTTTTCTCCGAGGTCGCTGCGTGTGGGTTCACCTGTTGTCCTGCGCGGCCTCCGCTGCCATGTCTGTTGTGATTCTGCCCTTCAATTTCGGAAAACTTTCTGCTGGATTGCTTGTAACCTTTTTACTCTTTCCAGACTCCCAGTGGAAAGGTTTGGCAAGGAAAAAAAAAATGAGATTGCGTCAGGGCAGAAAAATCATATCCGTGTGTTAGGGTCTTGTGTTTTGTACTCCTTCGTGCGCTCGGATGTTTTAATTTGGTTTAAGCACTGCAGGTTTTTCTTTTAAACAATTAGCAAACCGTTCTGAGTACATAGTAGGAACTTGGCACCCGTAATACGTCATTTATAAGACGTCATTTACTTTATATCCGTGGCTGTTGTAATTCTCATTTGAAGGAAACTGAGCCTCAAAGATATTAAATAATTCAGATGGATGAGCTGGGATTTGAACTCGGGAACGTCGTGTCAAGGCACAGGAGTTTTTCTTTTTTTAAACAAACCTTCAAATACTTTTAGGTATAAAATAGTGTTTTTCAGTTATTCGTACTTGAAACGCGCTGTTTTGTTGCTTGAGTTCAAAACAACTTCTTGATTGTATTTGCTTGTGAGAGGAGTTAAACTTCGAATTAAATTAGAAGGTCACAATGCTTATTTTCAGTTGTTGAAATAGATCGTGAACCAGAATTATTTCGCTTTTAAAATTTAAAGTAATAGGTGATTCTTTGATCTAGGAATGAGCTGTTTACGAAAGGCCGATTAAAATTTGGAATGTATTTTTAATAGAACCAGTACTCTGTTATTTTTTTTTCCTCTTCACATTCTCCAAGGAGCCCATTTCAAACCTTTTTAGTTTTCTGCACTTCTCCCCACCCGTTACTAAAAAGATTGAGATGTCTAGTGGGAGGTCCTCCTCTGGATTCCTTCTCATCAGCTTCTTTCCTTGGAGATTGTTTTGGTTCTTCTTGCAAGTTAACACCTGGTTTCATCTTTCCCTGATTTTCCTACTAAATGGAGCATGAGTTATCCTTTCTGTTGTCTTTGGTTTTTAAAAGTACAGATGTAATTAAGATTTCTTAAATTTACAAAACCCTTTGCTTAAGTTTTCTATTCCCTTAAGCTGTCTTGTTGCTGCTTTCCTTTTTAGTGCACATTAACATTTAAGTTTTTTTTTCTTATAAAAGTAATACGTGGCCATTAAAGAGAAGTTGCAAAAATAGAGCAAAATTGAAGTAAAATTAAAATTCAGTCATTCATAATCTCATCTGTAGAGATTGCCAAGAGTAGTCTACTTTTCCTCCTGGACATGGTGGCCATCTATCCATTTCTTAACCCTTTGTTGACTAGGAATTAGTCAACACATTTAAGTACCTTTATTCAGTCCTCTCCTTGAAGTTCCTGTAAAATATATTTAACATCCATTTCACATTTTTTTTTTATTTGATAATGCTGATCCTGGGGATCAAACCCAGGGGATTGAAAGCACTTTGCCACTGAGTTACATTGCCTGCCCAACTTCTGCTTCTTTGAATGTTTCTCCTTGGCTTTCATTCTTCTGTACATTTCATTTCAGAAATACTTGCTGTATTCTAAAATATTGTACAAGGTAAAAGGGTGCAACTACAGATATGACCCCTGCTCTCATGGAGCTTAATATCTAGTGGGGGAGACATGTTGAAGGATGTGTTCTATAATTAAGTAAAATTGTTGTTATAATTGAAGTGTAGAGTATTATAAAAGGTTAAAAAGAGGTTAAAATTAGGATCTGACCTGGTGCTGGGAGATTATAGGAACATCTCCCTAAAATGTTACCTCAGAACCTGGCACAGTGTGAAGGAAGAGTAAGAATTAACTAGGTGTGAAAGGGGGCTTCTGCAGCTTTGTTCTTCCTTTTTCTGCCACCCTTTCTTCCTCCTTCCTTTTTTTTGGGGGGGGGGCGGAGAGGGGTACTGGGGATTAAACTCTGGAGCACTTCCACTGAGCTACATCCCCAACCCTTTAAAACTTTTTTTTTTTAACACAAATTTTTAACAGGATCTCACCAAGTTTCTGAAGCTGGCCTCAAAGTCACCATTCCTCCTGTCTCAGCCTCCCTAATCACTGGGATTACAGGCATGCACTGCACTATAACCTAGTCACTTCCTCTTAATATATTCACTTCCTCTGATATACATGTTTTCCAAGTTTCACTCTTCAAGTCACTTTTATGTCTCCAGTCTCTCCATTATTATTCAGACCTTTTTGTCTGAATATTTCTCAAATCTTTGTTCTTAATTTCTCTTGTGCATGAGTCCTATTTTTTCATTTGCTTTATGCATAATGTGGCCTGGTTGTTTCTAGTTGAAACTTAACTCTTCCTTTTGGCTTCTTTGGTGTTCCTTATTTTTGTTGATGTCATACCAAATCCAAACCTTTTTCCCATTCTGTCACGTATTGTTGAATCTGCCACCATCTTTTGATTCTGCTTTTATGATATTGTAACTACTCTGTATTCCTGCTAACTGACAAAATTCTTAATTCATGTTGGTATTAGAGTTATAATAAAGTTACAAAATAAGTTGGGCAGTTTTCTTCTTCTTCTTTTTTTTTTTTTCAGGAGTTTTGGACTGGGATTATCTGTTCTTTGAAAGTTTGGCAGATATCACCTATAGGACCATTCAGGCCTTTATCTCTTTTCCTGGAGAGGGTTTTGAGTACCATTTCAATTTATTTAGTAGCTATTGGTTTATGTAGGTTTTTAAAAATTTTTCATTATATATACCTTTTATTTTCATTTATTTTTATGTGGTGCTGAGGAATGAACTCAGTGCCTCACCCGTGCTAGGCAGGTGCTCTACCACTGAGCTACAATCCTAGCCCTTATGTACATTTTTTATTTCTTGTGTGAATTTAGTGTTTCATATTTTTTTCCAGAAATTTATTAGTTGAGTTTTCAAATCTGAGGTTATTTGGTTTTGGTTTTTAGGTGTTGAAATTTCTACTACATGTGCTTTCCCCCTTTTCACACCCCCCTACCCCGTTTTAAACCAGGTTCTTATCCTGCTTGGATAATGATATGATCTTGTTTTTCTTTTTTGCTTCTTTTACCTGTTCTTTTTTCACTCTCCTCCTGGACTGTTGGTTATAGTGTTCCTTCTACGTGGATTGCATATATGGCCAGTTATCATATGTCCAAGTCCAACCCAGTTTTGAAGCACCATTTTGATTGCAACTCTTAAGTTTTAACAATTTTTTTCTTCTGGATGGAATCCCTCTTGGAGTACCACACAGTTTTTTATTTTTAATTTTTGGCATGCAGTTTTCTCTCCCTAGTATTTTCTTATTGCACTTGTCTTTTAAAGAAGTTTTAATTTTTTTGAAGCATGATTTATATACAATGATGTATATAAGTTAGGTGTGCACTTCTGTGAGACATTTAATCTTTTATGGTAGTTTTTATACAGTTACTAGTTCCACTATTAGATTGCAGGCTGGGTCTGTAATGGATTTT